>NC_090332.1:5725830-11426655 GCF_035084215.1 Heptranchias perlo | reverse complement strand
TAAGGATTTGTTAAAGGCAAATCGTGTTTAACTAACCAGATAGAGTTTTTTGATGAGGTAACAGAGGGTAGATGAGGGCAATGCAGTTGATGTGGTGTATATGGACTTTCAAAAGGCGTTGATAAAGTGCCGCACGGTAGGCTTATCATCAAGATTGCGGCCCTTGGAATAAAGGGGACAGTAGCAACAGTGGATACAGAATTGGCTAAAGGAAACAGAGGTAGTGGTGAACGGTTGTGTTTTGGACTGGAGGGAGGTGTACAGCGGTGTTTCCCAGGGGTCGATACTAGGACCACTGCTTATCTTGATTAATATTAATGACTTGGACTTGGGTGTACTGCGCACAATTTCAAAATTTGCAGATGACACAAAACTTGGAAGGGTAGTAAACAGTGAGGAGGATAGTGACAGACCTCAAGAGGATATAGACAGGCTGGTGGCAAGGGCGGACACGTGGCAGTTGAAATTTAACGCAGAAAAATGCGAAGTGATACATTTTGGTAGGAAGAACAAGGAGAAGCAATATAAACTAAAAGGGATACAGGAACAGAGAGATCTGGGAGTATATGTGCACAAATCGTTGAAGGTGGCAAGGCGGGTTGAGAAAGTGGTTAAAGAGTACAAAAGGATGGAAGTCATGATGAACCTTTATAAAACACTGGTTCGGCCTCAACTGGAGTATTGTGTCTAGTTCTGGGCACTGCACTCTAGAGTGCAGAAGAGATTTACTAGAATGATTCCAGGGATGAGGGGCTTTAGTTATGTGGATAGACTGGAGAAGTTGGGGTTGTTCTCCTTGGAACAGACAGTTGCGAGGAGATTTGATGGAGATATTCAAAATCATGAAAGGTCTAGCCAGAGTAGATAGAGAAACTGTTCCTGTTGGCGGAAGGGTCAAGAACCAGAAGACATAGATTTAAGGTGATTGGCAAAAGAACCAAAGGTGACATGCGGAAAAACTTTTTTACACAGCGAGTGGTTAGGATCTGGAATGCACAGCCCAAGGGGGTGGTGGAGGCAGATTCAATCATAGCCTTCAAAAGGGAACTGGATAAGTAATTGAAAGGAAAAAAAATGTGCAGGGCTGCGGGGATAGGGCGGGGGAGTGGGACTAGCTGGATTGCTCTTGCATAGAGCCGGTGCAGACTCAATGGGCCGAATGGCCTCCTTCCGTGCTGTAACCTTTCTATGATTTTATATGCCATGGCTAGTCATCATGATAAACATCTCCAGAGCTCATTCAAAAGAGAAGCATCTTAACATCTGTACAATAATATTCTATTTTAAGTTTTTTTTTTAAAAAGAATCTTTAAATCTATTCACCTCTTATGTGCTGTTCATCACTTATTTTCCTTCAGGTAGGGGATTACAATGGCCTGTCTTTAGACTGCTCCATGACTACCGTGAGTGGTGTTCCATGATTCAAGCCTCTACATTAACTCGAGCATCCTCTTCCCACCTACCAAATAATGGAACCTGTGCTGCAGCTGGCTAATTCACCTGAACAGGGCTAAGAAGTTAAATTAACAGGTAGACATGGAAGTCAAAGCCATGATCTTTTGGTTGTGAGTCAACACAGCCATTATTGAAAGGGTATTTGATTTCTACTAAGAATTATAATGTGCACAATGCATATTTTAGCTGTAGCCTTCACTGTCACAATAAATCACCAAAGTACTCTTACAGTTGATCATGCTGAAAGCTAAAAAAGGAAAAAAAAAATGGTTCATCTTCTGTAAAGCTGCAAACATAATGGCCTAGAAATTATTCTGCAAGCAGCGCAGGCCCAAACCTAGATGCCCGAGGATCATCGGAAATTGGCCCTCGAGCCTCATTGACATACTCGCTGCGAGCTGCTCACACCTCCAATGGCAGCCTGCCCCAGCGAACATATCAATGTTGGACTGGTAGCCACGCTGGCAACAGTCCTCAGGCAAGTCCTGGAAGGGGTGACTGAAATGGGTTATGGTGGGGGGTGGAGGGTCGATCACGACACCTGCTGCTGAAGAATCCTGAGCTTGGTAGGCACAACCACTGCCCTGCTCATTGCCAACTAATTTCTCAATAGGAGCCTTCAACAGGCGTTAAGCCCCTAACTTACATATTTAAGGGGCCTAACCCCTGTTTTAGGTGTCCACGAGTTTAGCGGTGGCACCAATGCCCGTGCAGATTGGACACAGGCTGCCCCATTGATAAATTGGTATTGTGTGTGTCCATTTTATGCCTGATAAACAATTTCTACCCCAATTTCTAGAATTAAACTTCTTTCACCAACAATAAAGTGCATTCACACAGGAGTACAAGCAATTATCGTGTACACTAAAGTGATGCATCACCTTCCCCACCTTATTTGGCGTTTTCAAAATAGGAACTTCACTTTCAGATCGCATTTTGTTTTCAATTTCTTCCCAGTTTCGGTCTTCATTCTTAAACAAAATTCTACAAACAGAAAGGGGTAAAATTTCACCAGTTTTAATATAAATGCTGCAAGTACAAAAAGAAGAAAACAGTAACAATTTATTTTTCCTTATTGTTCTTATTTACTTGTGATCAAAAGGTATTTTCCTTCTGACTTCCCGTTTTGTATTTGTAGATCAGCATCAAGTGCCTCATAAATAATCCTCCAAAATAACCTCATCCCAAACAACAGAGTTAGCTCAGAATTGTTATTTAATGGCTTAAACTGTACAAAACCATTGGTCTTTCCGTCCCTAGCACTTCACCAGTTAGAGTTATTTTCTGCCCTGTTGTCACGTGACAAGAGGTTTCACAGTACATGCACTACAATAGTTCCACAGGGTGAAAACTAATCCCCTTTACCACCCGACCCCCCCAATCCCGGCCCCCCAATTTGTTCACAGCAATTAGAAATATTCAGCAAGGCCTTGGTGAAATTTTCACCTGAAGCCCAGCCAGACAGAAAGGCCTATGCAGCGTAAAGATTCTTTAGATTCTAAATGCAGACAGTGTCATCATTAAATGATCAATTTGATGAGAGCAATGTGACATTTTTTAATCCAGAATTGTGTATTTTTAAAATATGCTCGTTATGTTAAACATGTTACTATTATTCGTATGCACTATTTTGATTGAAGAAGGAAAATGGTGGTTTAGTGGTGCTTGCACATTGTTGATCAGAAGTTTTCTTATCTGTCTAGAATGGAACTGGTTATCTGAGCCAATTAAGATTTTTTTTGTGACGCTTCTGAGGCCACATTTTCAGGTGTGATATCTTTGAGAAGTATAACACAAATGGAAGAATACTAACCAGTTAATTATACAGCTAACTGAGAAGAAAGTTGTTTGACGTGTTTTCAAATTGGATATTTTGCTGCAATTGTTTTGCAGTGAAGATCACTGTGCAGTTGGAGCACCCAATATATAAACAGACTTAAGCGCATACTGTACTGTGGAAATTCCTTTCGGATCTTTCAGTTACACCCATTGATTTTCAAAGGTGCAAATCAAAGATAAGCTCTATTGCAATACATTAGCAATTATGAAAACTGCTTATCTACCTAACTCAGTGCAACAGAAATAAATGGAACACCGCTCTTTGGTGCTCTGGAGACTTTGATGCAACAGCATTTCACAATTCTACGAACAATGGGAGGGTTGACTAGTAAACAGAATCATAGAATGGTTAGAGCATAGAAGGAGGCCATTCAGCCCATGCCGGCTCTTTGTAAGAGCAATCCAGTTGGTCCCATTCCCCCGCTCTTTCCCCGTAGCCCTTCACATTTTTGCTCAAGTATCTACCCAATTCCTTTTTGAAGACCACAATTGAATCTGCTTCCACCTCCCTTTCAGGCAGCACATTCCAGATCATAACTACTTGCTGCGTAAAAAAGTTTTTCCTCATGTCGCCTTTGGTTCCATTACCAATCACCTTAAATCTGTCCCCTCTGGTTCTCAACCCTTTCGCCAATGGGAACAGTTTCTCTTTATTTACTTTGTTTAAACCCTTCATGATTTTGAACACTTCTATTAAATCTCCTCTCAATTTTCTCTGCTCTAAGGAGAACAACCACAGCTTCTCCAGTCTATCCACCTATCTGAAGTCCCTCATCCCTAGAACCATTCTAGTAAATCTTTTCTGCACCCTCATATAAGGCCTTCACATCCTTCCTAAAGTGTGGTGCCCAGAATTGGAAGCAATACTCCAGCTGTGGCCGTACCAGTGTTTTATAAAGGTTCAACATAACTTCCTTGCTTTTGTACTCTATGCCTCTATTTTATAAAGCCCAGGATCCCGTATGCTTTTTAAAACCGCTTTCTCAACCTGCCCTGCCATCTTCAAAGATTTGTGCACATATACCCACAGATGTCTTTGTTCCTGCACCCCCTTTAGAATTGTACCATTTAGTTTATATTGCCTGTCCTCATTCTTCCTGCCAAAATATATCACTTTGTACTTCTCTGCGTTAAATTTCATCTGCCATGTGTCACCCATTCCACCAGCCTATGTCCTCTTGAAGTCTATTACTATCCTCCTTGCTGTTTACTACACTTCCAAGTTTTATGTCATCTGCAAATTTTGAAATTGTGCCCTGTACACCGAAGCCTAAGTCATTAATATATATCAAAAAAAGCAGTGGTCCTAGTACTGACCCCTGGGGAATACCACTGTATACCTTCCTCCAGTCCAAAACACAATCGTTACACATCAGGCCAGGTTGAATGCTTTGTTTAGCTGTAGCTTTTGTAATAAATTTGTTTAATAGATGCTTAATAGATGTCTTATGTAGATATACCATTACAACATTATAACATTCACTTTGAATATCACACAAGTACAAATATCCAGTTACTTTATTAAATATTCCATATTGAAATTTATAATGCAAAAACCATTAGTGACATCTATGGAGTGCATAACCTTCAGAATATTTGCCCTATTTACAACATGAGTTTATAATTAGAATTAATGTTTAGAGCACAGAAGGAGATCATTCTGCCCATCGCGTCTGTGGTAGTTCTTTGCTAGAGCAATTCAAAACTAATCCTACTCGTGCACTCTTGCATGTTACTAGATCAAAATTCCACTATGGGCTAAGGTTTGCGAAGTGACACACTTGGTATGGAGCCTCGATTGATAGGAGCGCCATCATCAGCACCCTGGCACTGAAATTAATCACTAGATAATTGCAAGCACCATAAACTGTGTAATCTGGTCTCTGCGCTCGATTCTCCATTCTGTGCTCCAGTTGTGTAAGGTTCCTCATTGAAAAATTTACTATCACTAGGTATCTCTCAAGGCATTAAATAATGGAGAGCCAGATAATATGATCTTAGTGCTTTATAACATATAACAAAATAACTGATTTACAGTGGACCAAAGTTGTAGGCTCAAGGCCAGGTCTAAACCACCAGGGAAAACAAATATGTGCGTGGGGTTAGAAATAAGGTGGCTAGAAGGGATAAAGGATAAACTGGGCAGGCAGACTGGGGCCTGAAATCAGGCTGCCACAAATGGGTCAGACAGGTAGGAGGGAGACATTAGAATGTATGGTATATCCTAACAATAAAGTAAAATCAGTACAGAACAAAAACACAATGTTCCTACATTAGAGGTGCTTCTCAGAATAATCTGGAAAATGTAAACAAGCTACAGACTGTTGTAAAAATACCAGATCCTAAATGAGATATACTGCTTTGTTCTAGCAGATTTATCTTCCTGTTTAGCTGCATTTTACACACACACTGGCAAAACCACTTTACTGGCTCACATTTCCTCAGCAGAAGATTTATGATTCTGTGCAAACTCAAGAAGGAGCAGATCTGTTCGAATTGATGTGGAAATCAATCATGTGCTAATCTGAGCTGCAGCAGCCCTTCAGAATCAATTATCTAAAGAAACTGAACAGCGCAAACACTTCTCCTGGAAACCTTTTAAAAAACAGTACATATATGGCATCTGCAACATTCACATCGGCCAACAAAATATTGCTCGCAGCACTGCACAAGTTGCATCCTCAGGCTTGCAGGTAATAAAAAAGGATTTTTAAAAATTCATTCTAGGGTGTGGCGTCACCAGCGTTTGCCAACCATAGTTGCCCTTCTGCTTGATATAACTGAGTGGTTTACTAGACCACTTCAGAGGGCAGTTATGTGTCAACCACGTTGGTGTGGGACTGGTGTCACATACAGGCATACCGGGTAAGGACAGCAGATTCCCTTTCCTAAAGAACATTAATTTGTGACAAACACACCAAATCTTATAGTAACATATATTTAAATGATTTTGAATTGTATTATCTCACTGCACAATCTAGCTTAAGCAACAGTAATTTTGAAATTCTGGCACAAAATTTAAATTTCTTGGTAAACTGATTATAAAATGATGATAGGCATTTCTATAGTACTCCTCACATGCAGAGATATATCTCAAAACACTTCACAGGACAGTGAACCCAAAAAGTAGAAAATGAGAAGGAGGAAGGGCGAGAGAGAGGCTGGGCAGCAAAAAGCATAATCAAAAAGAATGGTCTGAAGGAGAGCTGCAGAGGACGGTGATTGAAGCAACAGCAGTGGCGCAGAAAACAAAACTGTTGGGAGGAGTGGAGGGACCTACGGTTGGAAGAGATTGTACAGGCATGGAGGGCCAAGGTCACAAAGGGATTTGCAGGCTAGGAAGATGATTTTAAAGTCAATTCACCTGGGCTCTGAGAAGATGGGTTGATGGATTTATGGGCCTTGGTACAGGTAAGAATATGTATGAGTCATAATATTGGGAAGAGCTTTAGTTATGAAGGCCAGCAAGGTGATAGAGAAGTTGGGCCTTAAGCTAATAAAGGTGAGGATAAAGTATTGGCAGCGGGGAGGGGGGAATGGGCAAAAGAGGTAGAGAGACTGAAGCAGACAATATTTTGAAGGTGAAGAAAGCAATGTTGGTCTCAGAGTAGATGGCTGGAGAGAAATCTGACCGCAACATCAAGCAGTGCAGCAGGTTCTGCATCTCTGGGCAGTTTGGGAGGTTGATGGGAGTCAAGGCCAGAAATGCATAAGTGCTTGTGGGAGCCACAAGAGGATAGCTTCTGTTTTGGCGATAATCAACAGGAGGGATTTTTAGCTCCTAGAGGTCCCAATATCCGACAGACAATTGGAGAGAGTGGCAACCGCCTTCGGGATGATGGAGGGGGAGAAGAGATAGAGCAGAGCGTCATAAGAATACATGTGGAAGCTGACCCTTCCAGTTGATTTTGCCAAAATATAGCGCTTTAATTTAAAAATAAAATATTGAAGGAAAAAAAACATTATCAACTGACAAGGTAAATGACACCATTTATCAAAGACAAGTATCTTCAACGTGACTCCACGAGATTTTGGCATATATTTGATCCATTAACATGGTAAACTAATTGTCTGTATTGTTGCTATAATCTGCAGTATTTTGACAAAGCTTCCCATAAAATCTAGATTCATGACCAATTTTATGTACTAGAGAGCAAAATACGAGGGGAGATAGAGTAAGGAAAAGATTTTTGACAAATGTCCTGCTGATATTTGCATATTACTGTGCATATAGGCTAATGTTGTCAAACTTTAACATTTTGTACACTTGATGTTGAAATTTCTGAGGCAGAATAACTGTTAAACCGTACACACGGGTTGTCTGGAGTGCGGTTTTGATTTTTAGCTGCTAAGATGGAGCTGTGCATTACCTGGCCAGCAATTTGAGGCTGCTGCTCAATGGCTTGTTTGGGAAAGTGCTCTAAATGAGGTAAATTAGAGGCTAACTGCTTTTGCCGAGAGATGAGTTTTCTCTTCTTCAAGATGGTCATTACTTGGCATTTATGTGGTGCAAATTGCACCTGTCAGTCCAACCTGGATATCCAGGTCCGGCTGTAGGCTAGCCTGGGCTGCTTCATTATTGGGGGAGTTGTGAATGGAGCTGAGCATGGAAATCAATGAAAATCCCAATCCAGACCTAATGACACAGGGAAGTTTATTCAAGAAGCAGCTGAAGGTGGTTGGGCCGAGGATGCCTGCTGAATGATTCCTGCAGTGACGTCGTGGGGCTGCAGAATTGGCCTCCAACAATCAAAACCATCTTCCATTATGTCAGGTATGACTCCAGACACTGGAGGTTTTCTCTTTGAACCCCAATGATCTCGTTTTTGCTGGAGCTCCTCAGTGCCATACTGAGTTGATTAAGGGCAGCTTTCACCTCTCCTCCGGCATTAAGTTGTTTCAGCCTTGGATCAAGACTATAATAACGTCTGGGGCCAAGTGGTTCTGGCAGAACCTGAGCTTAACATTGGTGGGTAGGTTATTGATGTTACTTGATGGTCCCATTGATGACTCCTTCCATCACTTTACTGATTATTGGGAGGAAGTTGATAGGGCAGTAGTTGGCTGGATTAGATTTATCCTGTATTTTGTGGATAGGACATACATTGGCATCTACCCAACAAGATTGCCTGTGTCATACCTGTAGGTTGTTGCGCAGAAGCAGCTAGCTCTGGTACACAGGTCTTCAACACTACAGCTGGGGTGTTGCCAGGGCTCACAGCATTTCCTATGTCCAGTGAATTCAGCCACTTTTTAAATGTCACATGGAGTGAAACAAATTGGCCGGATGCTCATATCTATGGTGATAGGAACCGCAGGAGGAGGCCAAACAGGATTGTCAACTCGGCACTTTTGGCTGAAGACACTTGTGAAGTCTTAAGTAACACAGTAGTAAACATAGGAACAGAAGTAGGCCATTCAGCTCCTCGAACCTGTTCCACCTATGAGATTCATGGCTGATCTGTATCCTGACTCCATCCACCCGCCGTGTCTCCATATCCCTTAATACCATTGGCTAGCAAAAATCTATTGATCTCAGATTTAAAATTATTAATTGAGCTAGCATCTACTGCTTTTTGTGGGAAAAAGTGTTCCACACTTCTACCACCCTTTGTAAGAAGTGTTTCCTAACTTCTCTCCTGAATGGCCTGGCACTGATTTTAAGGTATTGTCCCCTTATTGTAGACTCCCCCACCAGCAGAAAAAGTTTCTTTCAATCTACCCTATCAATTCCTTCAAAAATCCTAAAAACCTCAATCTTAGCCTCGTCTCTTGCATTCATGTGCTAGGTTCTGCCATTATTGAACATGGAGTAGTTTGTGGAGACTCTTCCTCCCCTTAGTTTCCAAGTTGTCCACCACCATTCTAGATTGGATATGGTAGGGCTACAGATCTTTGCTCCGATTCATTCATTGTGGGACCACTAAGCTCTGTCTATAACCTTCTGATTTTCGGTTTAGCATGAAGGTAAGCCCGTATAGCAGCTTCACTAGGTTTTTACCTCATTAGAGCTGCTCCCCACATGTCCTCTATTTTCTAAACTGCACCAGGATTGGTCTCCCAGTTTGATAGTGATTAAGGAATGAGTGATGTGTTGGACCATTAAGTTACAGATGATGATGATATCCAATGCTGCTGCTGCTGTTGGTGCACAAAGCCTCATCAATGGCCTGTTTTACACTACTAGATCTGTCTTTAGTCTGTCCCATTTTGCACAGTACCACATCACATAATGGAATGTCCTCACTGTGGAGATGAGACTATGCAGTGGTGATTCCCCCCAATGCTATCATGAACAGATGACTGGTGAGGACAAGACAAATGGAAGGTTACTTCCTCATTTTGGTTCTTTCACTCTGTGACACAGGCCCAATCGGTCAGCTACATCCTTCAGGTCTTGGCCAGCTCACTCAGTGGTGGTGCTACTGAACCACTTTTGCTGATGGACATTGATGTCCCCTATCCATTCTATGCCCTTGCTTCCTTTAGAGCTTTCTCCAAGTGATATTCAATATGGAGGAGTACTGATTTTTCAGTTAATCACAGAAGGTCTCCTTGGTCTTGTTTGACCTGAAACCAGAGGTCCAGGGCCAATGTTGAGGACTTGTAGGACCATTCTGACCTGACTCTACACTACTGTGCCCTCTCCTCTGGTGGGACAGGATGTACCCAGGGATGCAGATGGAGGAGTCTGGGATGTTGGCTGACAAATTTCCAAACTTGGGAACTGATCCTCAGATAGTTAGTGAGGAGGATTTTGCAGGTTCAACTGGGCTGAGACTGCCTAAGTTTTGCCCTAATGCAATGCTTGGGTCATTGCCAATAGGTTTATTTTTTTTTTAAAAAGATATTTATTTGAACTTGTTAGTAATGGTTTACTAAACCACTTCAGAGAGTAGGACTGAAGTCATGTGTAGGCTGTACCGGGTAAGGATGGCAAGTTCCCTTCTCTGAAGAACATTTGCGAACCAATCTGGCCAGCCCACAGATTACCAGATTTAGTGAATTCATAGTCCATATAAATGAGTTCCTCTATCAATACAGTGTAGCTGCTTTTGCAGTTTGAGACTAGGATTAAGTACTGATCAATTATCATACTTTTAAAATTTCCCTCTTTTTAAAATCAAATCTTCTTTTTGACTAAAATTTATTTTTCACTATTTTAAACAGGTTTAGAAAAAAAAAATCTTTGTTGAAAGGATGGTAAACATTTGAAATGATGCAACGAGCAAGGTAGTGAAAGTGGTGGTGGGCCTTCTCCTTGAACTGCTGAAAAACTTGTGGTGATGTTGCTCTGACAATGGAGTTAGGTAGGAAATTTCAGGATATTGACCTAGCTGACAAGACAGTTTGCACTTTGTAAACACTAAAAAGATTAAATATGACAAAGTTCCTAGCCAGACTAACTGGTCACCAGGAATTTTTTAAAGACTTCCTCTTTGAGGTGGTCTGACGCCACTTGCCAAAATTCAATCTGGCCAATTTATAACCCACCCAAGTCTTAATGTAGTTTGTGTTGATAGGATGCTAAAACCCTTCATCATCAATGCAAACCACAGTGTAACTGGTCTGTAAATGTCTCCCTCTTCACTCTTTCTCTCTCCCATTAACAAGAAAAAATATGTAAAGTTATCTCATTACCTGATCTTCAGAGCAGTTTTCTCCATTGCATGCCTTATCTTTTGTGACAGCTGGGATACAGAGGTCAGCATCAAACTGTCTAAAACTGCCTAAAAATATAAAACACACATCAATGAAGGAATATGGTTATAATGTCACCATAGAAAACAGAATACAATACATATTTCATTACAAATGCAACTGGAGTTCTACTTCTGTATTACATTAGATCAGACATATTTTTCATTTGAGTAACATCACTAGCTCTGTTGGTACTCAAAGATGCAATTAGAAAATTAAGAGAATATCGCCAAAGGTGATAAGATAGATAGGCATTCTTGCAATTTCCCACTAGGATTATTCAGATCTCTGCTGTGGGTTAACAAAAAACAATGCCGAGTATACACAACAACTTGTATTTAAAATATCCCAAAGTGCCTCACAGAGCACCAAAATGAAATGTAACCAAAAATGAATGCCAGGTCAAAGGAGGAAATAATAGAAGGGGTGACCTAACACTTGGTCAATGTGGTGGATTTTAAGAAGGACCTTAAAGGATAAGAGGGAAATAGAGGAGGAGGGGTTTAGGGAGGGACTTCCAGAGTATGGGGCCTAGACGCCTGAAGGTCCAGCCAGTGGTGGGGCAAAAGGGGGGGGGGGGGGGGGGGAGACACACAAGGCCAGTCAGAGGAATGAAAATTTCAGGGGTTGTAGGCCAGAGGAGATTACAGAGAAAGGGAGGGGTGAGGTCATGAGATTTAAACATGAGGATGACAATTTTAAATTGGAGGATCGGGAACCAATGTAGGTCAGCAAGGACTTGGGTGATTGGTGAGTGGGACCTGGTGCGGGATAGGATATCGGCAGTAGAATTTTCAATGTGCTTAAGTTTAGCAGGTGGAGGATGGAAGGTCGGCCAGGACAGCATTGGAATAGTTGAGTCTGGAGGTGACAAAGGTTTGGATGAGGGTTTCAGCCACAATTGGGCTGGGGCATAGGCAGATGATATTACGATGTGGAAATAGGCAGTATTTGTGAAGGGGTGTATATGGAGTTAAGCAATAATTTCTTATCTCCTATTTAAAAAGGATCAGGAAACATTTTCTCACACAAAGGATAGTGGAAATCTGGAACACACTGCCAAAAGAGTGTGGATGCTGTGTCAATTGAAATTTTCAAGATTGAGATTAACAGATTTTTGTTAGGTAAGGTGATCAACGGATAGTGAGAAAAGGTGGGCAAATGGTTGAGGTACAGTTCTGCCATGATCTATTAGAATGATGGAACAGGCTCAAGGGGCTGAATGGCCTACTCCTGTTTCTATGTTCCTATGATGCAAGGACCATTTTTCTTAAGATGAATTGGTGCAATTCTTACTTCGTCCCTACTCCATGTCTTCCTTTTTGTAGCAGCCTGATCAGCAGCTTCTAAGATCAGAGACCTGGGGTCACTTGGTCTGCCATTTCCAGCTGGTGGTTTTATACATGGTACTGGAGGGATTTTTCTAAAGTTTAAACTTTCATCAAAAACACGATCAACCAACTGATCAGGAAAAAAGTACAGAAGATAAAGGTTATTGCACCTCCTTTTATATGAAAAAAGATACACATTAGTCTGCATTCCACTAGCTAACAGAATTCAGAGGTGTTTCTGGAGCCAAAATCATCTAAAACTGATTCTTCTAGTTTAAAGACATGTAAATTTATCTTGTGTTTATATTTTGCACCAGAAAAGTCTGAAGGATTTCATACCAACTTCCCCCACCCTTACTCCCACTCCCACACCCACGCCCCCAGGTGTCAGCTGCCCTGCATATAGCCAGCAACAATGTCTGGCATCGGAGATAAAGGTATTGCAACACACCTACAATTTATCAGAAGTCCAAACTCTTATTAAACAGTACTTACACCAATTTCTGTTTGTATTAAGTGGACAGCAGGATCACTTTTCTGGTTCTCCAAACTTTTCCAGTTAACCTTAGCAGTGAAACTTGCACTGAACGTTGACTTAATGACTACTGCTAGTTACATTCAAAATTTTGTTTTTACCAAAAATATAATAAAATTGAACTTTTATATCCAAATAGTTCAGTAAATAGAAATGGGCATAATTGCACTTTTCTACTCATGGAAAAAAGTGAATTGATGCTGGGTAATGGAAAGATATTTTATCTTGGCCAGCTGACCCAATGACTGCTCAGCACAAGTCTCACTATATTTAGACCGTCAAATGCAAAATATACCAAGAAAACTGAAAAAGGATTGATTTTTGGTATATAGGTCCATATACAATAAATTACAGTGCTATATTACAAGTTTCCAGGAAAAATTTGCTTTAAACAGTCAACATTTAAAAGTAATTCTCATTATTTCCCAAATTCCTTCTGTGGAAAAAATTGTCAAAAAATTCCAAAAAGTGAAAGTGAGTTATGCAATCTTAAATGGTTTGAGAATTTTTTAAAAAGTATATATTTGTCCAGTTTATAATCATATTATTTAGCAGAATTAATAAGCAGTCCAGACGGTAGCTTATATGAACAATAAGCCATTGGTGGGTCACACTTGTATAAAAAATGTAATACTTTTGAGGAATTAAATCTCCACTTTAACAGTCATCTAAGATTACATCTGGAACGCAACATATTGCACAGACCAAGTGACAACAAGTACAAACACACCAAGACACATGCTCCTGTATTTGATTCTGGAATTCTATTCTCAGAAATGCAATTGCAATCCACAGGCCGTTGAAGAATTGCTGTTGCAAAGCAGGATTTAAAAATCAATAATAGTTCAGACGTGAACAAGGTTTGCAATTTTTTATGGTTTTGCATAATACTTTTGTTTGCAGAATAAGGTAATGTGCAAGAGTACAAGGGCAAATTCTAACCTCTGTTAGAATCTGCCTTTGCATTCTTGCACATAACCATTAAAAAAAACCTTTTAGTACTGCAAATGCCAAATTAGGTCAAAAAGGCTAGGACCCCAAATAGTCGCCATCAGGATTGGGAATGTGCATCATGGAGACTAAAATTTAAAGCATACTTTTAATTTAATTCAAAATATTAACTTTACAATTCCATTGCAAAATAGGGAATTTGGCTGCTTTATTACTGCAATCTGTAGTTTATTATGTGAAATATTTTGAGAAATTTTCAATGTGAAAAGGCACTATATTTTAGCACTATTATATAACCAATTTAAAAGGAAAATATTACGCAAAACAGTCAACAAGATTTCGACAACTTGATGACATCCTATAAGGAGCCAACACTCTTATAAATGGTAAGATGAATAGTTAAACTAATTAGTGATGGAAAAGACAAAACAGATATATCTAATGTTCAAATGTTAATACAAAAATACGATAAACACTTTTCAATTTTCTAACTTTTCACTTGAGCAACTATTGAAATTTAGTTTTAAAAAGTTCATGTTGTACAGCAATTATTCAAGAAATTAGTGTAATTGCACATGAACAAATGTCCATTAAATAACTGAACCAAATAGCCAGGAAAAGCCCAGAAAAATGAAATGTATTTATAGTAGCCAGGATGGAAAGCTAGAACAAAAAAGAAATAAAAAAGCAAGAACCTTAGGCATTCCTCCATGAAGGTCTCCTACCTCTTCCCTTGTGTCAATGGTTGAACCAGGGGTGGTGGCAGCAGTGCTTACTGTGGTACTAGGGGCAGTGCCCGATGAACTCACAGAATCTATCTCACCTGCCACGTCATGGATTTCACGAGCAAGGATGGCCAGATCCTTGGCCAGATCTTGACTGATCCTGTTCATGAGAAAAGAAGTGCACACCAAATCCTGAAAAATTACCCATTACACGATTAGCAGCATTAACATTTAATATATATATTTTTTTAAATCGCAGATCAGTTCGATTTTCAGAATTGCTATACTCAATTGAATATAGGGCAACTTTGGACTGTTTTTCCACAGTGGCTGGCCCTCCTACACACACAATTTGTACATTCCAATTTGAACTAGGAGGAAAACATTTTCCCAGATTAACATAGGAACAGGAATAGGCCATTCAGCCCCGGAACAGAAGTTGGCCATTTAGCCCCTTGAGCCTGTTCTGCCATTCAATGAGATCGTGGCTGATCTGACCACTTTCCAAGTACAGTCCCATTATTTCTCAAAGTGTCTGTGGCCTCACAGCAGGTCATTTTGTTATTCATTTAGAAGAGGCTACATTACACACTAAGTACAGTCGTTCTCATTCTTTGAAAGAAGCTTAAGCTCCACACATAGTTAGTAACTGCCATCCCATGAGGGAGGTTGTCTTTTAAGAAAATTCTGCCAAGTGATTTCCTCTCCACTATGCTGAACATCGAAATATAACAAAATTGGTACAAAGAAATAATGGTAGTAAATCAGAGCTCTGAGCAGTGTTAAATCATAAAGAGAACAAGAACTAGGCTAGCAGGAACCATGTATACAGAAGCTGAAGATCTTTCAAAGAATGAGGTATACCAAGTTTGGAACACAGAAACAATGAAGGATTGGTTATCCTGCAAACTGCCGCTCCCTGGATGTTATACATTCCTGCTGTAGGTACAAAATAATAGTTTGAAATAGTGGTCCTACACCAAGCCAGTGGGCAAATGCATAAAGTCGATGGTGTAAGCCTTCAGAGTAAAGATTTTCCTTGATGCCGAGAGTAATAACCGATTGCTGTATATCTCAGCTGCTTTAATCTGGTGCATTCAAGGTCAAACAGAAGTTCAGGATATTGTGGTGCCAGACCATATTAAATCAGGGTCAGCAAATCTTCCCTTTACAGATTCCTGAGGGGCCAATCAACACTAAGTGGTCCAACAACCAGTGTTCCTGAGCTAGTAACAGGTGACTAGAAGGACCAACACTGTTTCCTCTCAAATTTTGAGAGTCATTTGTTCTATGAAGGGACAAGGAGGAAGGAAGGACGGGGATCTCTGCTGCCGGAGCATTGATGTATCGTTTAGTGCCATAGCAGTAACATCCTAGAATTTAGAGCAAGCCTACAGGAGCCTCTGGTTGCAGAATGCTGCTATAAAGGTTCACCTTCAGATAGCCCGAGCTATTAAAAGTGGCACTGATTGACCGAATGGAGACTTCACTGATGCAGTTGCATTTTCTCCCAATAGGAGTACTGCAACCTCATTTTGCACCCCTGAAAAGTTCTGGATTCGAAGTTCAGACTGCACCAGTGTAATATCTGCAGTGCACGATCCCTGCTGGATTAGTGGAACACTGTTGAATTTTTGGTCCAGACCTTCAGGGACTGCTTTATTCTTGGTTCCTGAAGTAGTTCTTTACTATCTCCGCTCAAATCTGTTTATGTTCCATAACTGTACGAAGGATCCAACACTCCCTGTATTCAGGCTCCTCTTACTACCCCAAGAGGGAGATGGTCATCATGGCTACTGTTGGAGTCAAATATATATGGGTTTTTGCATGGTCAACCTACTAAATCTGGGGAATTTGCCCATTTCACAGAAAAAGTAGACCAGTAGATGAATTTCATATATTTTTTTGATCTTGCCTTTTGCTTTACAAAGATCAAAAATCAACGAAAGATCAAATTAATGGATCATATTGTCTCTGCTACAAATTAGGATGGCAGAATTTTATGCTCACAGGTGACCGTCAGAATTAATTTGGGGTAAAATATAACTGGAATTTTTTATTTCAGTGATTGAGGGGGCACGGTAGTTTAGTGGTCAAGATACTGGACTAGTAATCTGGAGTCTGAATAATAATCCAGAGAGCGTGAGTTCAAATCCAACGGTGGCAGTTTCAGAATTTGAATTCAGTTTTTAAAAGTCTGGAAATAAAAAGCCGGCATCAGTAAAAGGGACCGTGAAGCTGTTGGATTGTTGGAAAAGCCCAACTGGGTCACAAATCCTTTAGTGGAAACCTGCCATCCTTAAGACCTACTGTCCTTACCTGGTCTGGCCGACATGCGATTCCAGTCCCAGCCAAACGTGGTTGACTCTTAACTGCCCTCTGAGGTGGCCTAGCAAACCACTCAGTTGTATCAAAGCCACTGTCAGCGGTTCAAGAAGAGGCCCACCACCACCCTTTCAGGGCAACTAGGGATGGGCAATAAGGAGGATATGGGTGTCTTGTCAGTGACACCCATATCCTCAGAATGAATAATAAAATTACAAAAAAGAGGCACGCTCAGTTTTAAATTTTTTAAATATTGGAGGGATTCAGTGATGCAGTGGGATACAACTTATTACTTTACCAGAGTTTAAATCATACCAGACTGACGGGATAAAAGTCTCAACTCTGTTCACGGCAAAAAAAAAGTAACAAAAAAATTCACTTTTAAAAACTGAATTCAATTTCTGAAACTGCCACCGTTGGATTTGAACTGATGCTCTCTGGATTATTATTCAGACTCTGGATTACTAGTCCAGAATCTTAACCACTACACTACCGTGCCCCCTCAATCATTGAAAAAAACATTCCAGTTCAGATAGGCTATTAAGGTGACTTGTGAAAATGGAAAAATTCAAACAGATATTGGGTGGAGGAGGCGAGGCGGGGCGGAGGCTTTAATGTTCTGAAATTAAGTTGAAAGACAAAAAAAAAAATCAGTAACGCATGCTACTCTAATACAGGCACTCATATCATGTGGTTCAATAACCTATAACTGCTATATTTTTCTTCCTTGCTTTAATGACAGTCACTTCAATATTCCTGGAGAAAGAGTCATTACTGGATTTTTTTTATAGCACAGATTTCACAACTGAAAAAGTTGCATTATTATGTCCATATAACCTGGGAAATGCTGTGAGTGATGTTAAAATAAATAGACTAATGTCTGTTTAAAAAGTGGAGAGAGAAATTCATTAGGAACAAATTAAGCATTCGAATGATAGCATCTTCTGAATTAGCCAAAACACAATCACAACAGTCTAATATTTCATAGAAAACTTTGGCAGCTAAATCAAGGAGATTAAAAATTCCTACAGTGTAGGTAGAATATATATATTTTTAAACAAAGTACTGTAGCCATATGGGAAATACCATATTTTCCTGCCATAGTTTTTTTTCTTTTCATTTATAAAAGTTAAATTAGGATCTTCTATGAAATGGACTTCACATTTACACAATATATAATTTTGTAGTCTTGAAAGTAGGTTTTGCATCTCAGTATTATGTTTCAAAATTATGTTTTAGCCTCCAGTTGGCTCAATGGGTAACAGGTGTGGTTCTGAACCATGCACATAGCAAAAAAACTTCCAAATTTAATCAATGGCTGTGGAGATGCTATAACTGGCCTCAGGAAAAAAAAAGTAGCACTGGCCAGAATTTTCTCCCAATGATTGCTATTCAGCGTACCCTGCTGGAAATGTATGCCTGTAAATGTCAGATAAAGACAAGATCCGGCTTAGCTGTGACAGTGACCACGCTCAATGAGCTCAGTTACAGTAACTGTTCATGCCAACATGTATAAAATGGCTATGTAGCTAAGGTATCAGTGGGACATTACTGTCCATGGAATCATACCCTAACTTGGAATTGTTACATTCAGGAAATGAGGGATTGCAGGGCAGGGAAAAAGAGAAAAATTGTAGAAACTTTGAAAAAGAATTCGGGACTAAGTCTCAATTAATAATGGCTCATTGGTTCAAAAAATAAAAATAGAAAAAAACAACAGTTCAAATTAGAACACTGCAATATATAATTACATCCCAAAGTTCATTAACAAAATTAGAACACAGAACACCTACTTTGATATTGAAAGATACCTGGCAATTTCCTCACTGTGAGCAGTCCAGTCTCTTATGTAGTCATCCTGCTCCTTCATCTTGTTTTTCAGGAGCATGTTGGTTGATGATGTTACATTACTGTTCTGTAGTTTAGTGCTC
This sequence comes from Heptranchias perlo, assembly GCF_035084215.1. Classification (NCBI taxonomy): domain Eukaryota; kingdom Metazoa; phylum Chordata; class Chondrichthyes; order Hexanchiformes; family Hexanchidae; genus Heptranchias; species Heptranchias perlo. Next base: position 11,407,862 of record NC_090332.1, on the reverse strand, counting down.
CTCAGTGCTGTACTGGCTCGTAAGCGGGTATGTTTGGGTGAACTACGATTTGACCCAAATTCATCTTCGGAAGTTGAAGCGTAATCAGTAGGGAACCGCCTCCATCTTGGACCTTGCAAAACAACTAAATGTATAAGCAACAAGGACAATTTTGATAGACGAGTGTACAAAAGGAAATAAGCGTTCAAGGCTAATGCAGTTACAAATAACTCTGCCCAGTTTAATCATGGAACTGTAAGATTTCAAAATATCCCCAAAAATACTTCAAAAAGGAACCAAAACCTATTTAGGTATCATGGCATACAACATAAAATACAAATTATGCAAGGATATTTTTCACATTTAATGTGACAATGAAGAGAAAATTAGATGATACAAAAATAAAAAAATCTTCTCTACCACTTTTTTTAAAAAAAGCAACACTTTTCTGTCCAGAGAAGATAGGAGTCTCTCTTTTTAAAAAAAAAAGTAGCAAAGGCACTGATGTAAACAGTTAACTTAGTTAACTTACTTTAATACAATAGTATGTACAGATTGTTCGTTCTTTGATTTGACAAATTACCATAAGTTCTTACAAGAACTGCTGGGACGTTTACCTGATGGAGAACTGTGCCCTGCTGTTGATGTTTTGTTTTTAGAAGAATCAGGCATTCTTGAAATGCTATTAGCACGAAGTCTGGCAGAAAATTTGCTATCCATTGTCGACGTGCCACGCACGTTACTCCGAGTGGAGGAGTCTCCACCTCGACTAACATTACTCCTGGTCATTGTTGCTTCAGAGTCACTACGAGCCGATATGGAACCCAGCCGGTTGCGACGTGGTTGAGCAAGGAGATCTAACCTAGAGGGAGTTTTTCTGCCTGAGGGTGGCTTTGATGTAGTTGAACTGGTTGTAGATACTTCAGATACTACTGAAATTTTATCCACATCCACCAGTTCATTATCTGATACATCACCAAGACGTGCCCTACGTAAAGTGGATGCTCTGGTTGGCCGAGGCTTGGGTAAGGTGGTTGACTTGCTAGTTGAGCTAATAGCAGTAGATTTTGCCTTTGATAATTTATTGCCCTCCAGTTTGGAATGTAACAGTTCATCTGTGGATGTAAATGATGTCCGCCCTTGTGACCGGCTGGAATAGGTCTCTTGATCTGAAGAAAGAAAATCAGAAAGAGTGGACTGAGGTAAGCTTGATGTTTGGTCATCATCTGTTAAGTCAAAAGAGGCCTGTCTTGCTCTTCCAGTGGTTTGCATAGGTCTGCGAGGTTCTGATCTAATAGTAGGGTCTGAAGCACGACCTTTGGTTTTTCTGTCTGCAAGTTTATCTCTAGCATTGGTTGCAATAGTCCTAGACTGATCCTTAGATGGAGATTTTGTGAAGCTCTTCTCCTTGTGAAGGTTACTCAGAGTTCTTCGCTTTTGAAGAGACTTCTTTTCTGCATCTCCACTAACTAAGCTAATAGTACTAGCTGTGTCAACATCTGATTCAGGCGAAATGGAATCATCCCTGTGGTAGCTTGGGGTTTCAGCTCCTCCATCCAGCTTGTTTTCATCCTTCAGTTTTGCCTCAAGATAAGCCATCACTGCCTCTGTATCCTTCAACAAAATAGTAGTGTCGCTGGTGGAGTCCGTCCCAATAGAATTACTTCCCTCTCTGCTCCGTGTGGTTGTATATGCATCGCCAGGTGACCCAGACTGCCTACTAATACGAGGTATAAGCTCTAAAGGTACATTACTACTCGGTTTTTCTATGGTGAAGCTTCCCTGTCTGACCAAAGGCCTGGGAGAATCCTTTTTTTCTGTGTCTCCACCTTTAGGGGCATGTCTTCTGACAAGCTCTTCTGACTTCTTCCGTTTTTCTTCAGTTTGAACCTCTGCTTTTTCCAAAGTGCTTGTGGCAGTGGCTTGCTTAGATTCCCGCACTTCATTAGCTTTCGGTGAGGCCACTTGTCTTGCTGACACTTCTCTGCTTTTGTCAGCCAGGTTAGCAGTACTAACTAGGGGCTTACTGGAAGACGTTGTTTTAGAAGAGCTCCGCTGGTACAAACTCGCTTTATGGCCCTGCTGTTGAGTTTTAGGTGAAGGTTGCCTTGCTGCTGATATTGCCTTGACAGTCTCAGCTTTCACTTTAGTAGGCGGAGTACTGGACTGAAACACTGCACCTTCCTTGCTGCTCATTGTTTCACTGCGAATATCTCCAGCACTGTCAGCTTTGATAGTGGAGCCATCTGTTGACCAGTTTGTCTTAGAAATGCTACTAGCGTGCTCCTTTTGTCTGTCTTTCTGGTGAGGTGGAGTTGTAGTTTCTTTCTCAGGAAGCTCAGTGTCTTGTTTTTCATCTATTTCACGTCTTGTTTTTGCCAGGTTTAAAGTAAGGGGAGCTTTTGATCTTAGGCCCTCAGCCGTTTTATCCTCTGTTGGAAGCTGTGGAAGTGTTCTTCTCTTTCTCTCACCCACATTGGCTGATGTAGTTTCTGATGTGGTTGATGCACTTTTTGCTGAGATACCAGATTCACTGATGTCTGCATCTAACAAAAGAAAAACTCATTTTACACTGCAATGAACATAACTTTTTTTTAAAAAAAAAGGAAAGCCAGTCTCAGAAAGAGTACCTTCAATTTCACTTCCCCTTCCCAGCCCACAGAACACTGCAATTTATCGTCTCCCCTCTCAGTGGGATGATGTCAGCAAGTGTCTTTGTTGGAAATCTACAAATTAGTATCTGGACTAATCCTGGTTACTAATCAGGAGGCATGGGAATCAAGAAATTTAGTAATAGCCCAGCACAAAACAGCAGCTGATTTAACCCTTGGAATAATCAATCGGTATGTAAAGAAGAGAACATTATATGAATCATCTGCAAAATAAAATTTTCTGCACTGGTCACGACTGGTATCTACATTGTGATCAATCATTCTTCCTACCAAGATGCATTACTTCACACTTTTGTGTTAAATTTCATCTGCCATGTGTCTGCCCATTTCACCAGTCTGTCTATGTCCTCCTGAAGTCTATCCTCCACATTGTTTACAACATTTCCGAGTTTCGTGTCATCTGCAAACTTTGAAATTATACCCTCTATACCCAAGTCGAGATCATTAATATGTATCAAAAAAAGCAACGGTCCTAACACTGACCCCCGGGGAACACCACTGTACAGTCTGTAGCTAACAGTCTCTGGTAAGGGACTTTATTGAATGCCTTCTGGAGGTCCATATAAATAATATCCATAAACATTCCCCTGCCAACTACTTTAGTCACCTCTTCAAAAAATTCAATCAGATTCATCAGGCATGACCTACTCTTTACAAATCCATGCTGGCTCTTTCTGATCAGCTGAAAATTTTCAAGGTGTGCAATCACTCTATCCTTAATTATGGACTCTAGTGGTTTCCTGACAACAGATGTTAGGCTAACTGGTTTATAATTCCCTGGTTTCCCCCCTCACCTTTCTTAAATAGCAGAGTGACACGTGCAATTTTCCAATCTACAGGAACGGTTTCTAATGGTTTCCGTCGTGTCATGCTGACACCCATAATGCACATATAACAGTTTTTATTGTGGAAACAGATTAATCTTTACTGTGCCATTGTGACCAATTTTTAAAAGAAAAAAAATCATGCATTGTCAACTTGAAGCAGGAACAACTGGTTGAGCAATTACTACAGAGAGTGCTGAAGTTGAATGAAATGAAACAGCTGAAATGTCTGCCATAATTCAAACATGGTTAGCTTCTGCAACAAGGGGAGCTGAAGTGCAGCAAATTATCGTTTACTATTTTAGTTGGGTGGGGAGAGAGGGAGAAAGTCATCAATCACTGTTTTTGGAGAGGGAGGGACACAGGAAAAAAATAATTTTTGTTACTGTTGGGCACTGTTCCCTCTCAGCTGCGAGCATCCTCAGCAGTTTGTTGCGTGCCGCGCACGTAATCGTACCGTCCGTGCACCAAACCAGTGCTCTCTGGTGGAGATGCTGCTGAGGTGAGGTCATATACTAATCACTTTGCGGCAAGGGCGGGAGTTAATGTTAGGTTGGACGGGTGCATTGCACTGAGAATGTCGGCATGTAGTGCGAAAGAGGCGGAATATCGGAGGAAGAGGTTAGAGGAACAAAGACTGAAACTATAGAAGCGATGAGCTGTACTTGAGGAATGGCAGTGACTAAGCTTCAGAAAAATAAGGTGTGTATCATTGCAACTTTACTCCAGGAATTAGCATCGCTGAAAGGCTGGCAGTTCCAGATGCAGCATCTTTCCAAGAGAATGGAGCCTGAGTTTGAACTGCAGTTTCCACTAATGTTCAGAATCTAATATGGTGACAGACTTAATAGTTTCTGGCCCAGCAGCTAGACAATTACCTCAACAATTTCCTTTAAGAGGTGTGGCAACACTGACTGTAGCAGAGTCAGTGGGTCAAATATATGAAGAAACAACAGCCCTGCACTGAGGTCCTTTTGGGTAGGCCCAATTAGAATAGCCTGGTCCACAGTTAAACCTTTGAGATTCGCAACTCAGCTTTAACTAGAATATATCAACTTCTTCCAAGTAGTTTTACAATTATTTTGTAATTCAACCAATAGCAAGGACAATTGATCATTATTGGCACATGGAACGACAGAATGGAGCAAACTTGGCAACCGCTCAGCTGAGTAATTATAATCACTGCCATCTGGAGTCCTACAAGGTGAAATTGGTCTTCAGCGGTGGTGCAAAACGGGGCATCAATGGAAAAGGGAATCAGGTGGGGTCCTTGCTATTGGTTGAATAGTATTTTTTCACTTTGAAAAAATACTATTGCAATTCTAGATGACACCAAATCATTTTGCTTTCCTCTGTTCAAATTGCTTTAGGACCTGTTACTGTGACAACTAATATCTAGGGCCATGAAATTGGTCTTTGCTTCTAATGCAAAAGCGGTGTTCGCGGATCTGCACCCCGTCTTACACCCCACCTGATTCCCTTTTCCATTGATGCCCCGTTTTGCACCACCGCTGAAGACCAATTTCACCTTGTAGGACTCCAGATGGCAGTGATTATAATTACTCAGCTGAGCGGTTGCCAAGTTTGCTCCATTCTGTCGTTCCATGTGCCAATAATGATCAAATTGTCCTTGCTATTGGTTGAATCTAAGGAGTGCTAAGCTTTTAGACAACTGCTTATAAGCATTCAAAATCTTTCCTACAGAATGACTGCACAGGATTGAAGTCTACTTTGTGGATTTGTTTACATTAATGTCGACATTGGCAGGATGGTACTGTTGTATAGAGTCTGCAGCAAGCACTGTCATGGGTCAGGCTGGGATAACTTTTTGGGGTGGGGGTGTCGGGGTCACAGCAAACATTGCGACATCACGGTGTCCAAACTTTCAAAATGTCAAGAGAGTCTGGACAGTACTGCAGCAGTTCGGCTGCTGGACCAACAACCCAGAGGTTGAGAGTTCAAATCCCACCATGGCAAGTTATAAAACTGAATTCAATAAATCTGATCATTTGTGGCCTAGCATCAGAAAAAGACCGCGGAAGCTGCCAGATTGTTGTAAAAACCCAACTGGTTCACTAACGTCCTTCAGGGAAGAGAGCCTGTTATCACTATCTGGTCTGGCCTACACGTGACTCCAGTCTCACACAATGTGGTTGACTCTTAATGCCCTCAGTTCATCCAGCGATGGGCAATAAATACAGCCTAGCCAGCATCACCCACATTTCATAAATTATATAAATTTATCAGCCAATATAACATTATTTTGCACATTTGTTCTGTTTGTTACATAACCTGAATAATGTTTTCTAAAAAGATGTTCTACACAAAGTTGTGATTTTTATGTAACGGTGGCGCACACTGCCTAATATCGGTGCACAAACCAAACTAATGCCGCACATGGCCGAAAAAATTAGAGGGAACAATGCTGTTGGGAACCGGCTGGTCCACGTTATAAAACAGCATTTTGTCTCTTAACCATGAGCAACAAGGCCACAGGAGATCTACTAATTATTTTAAATGCAGATGCAGTGGTTAGGATGATCACTTTTCTAAGGCCATTCATAAAACAGCTTTACTTGGTATTTTGCTCCTCAGTATTGTCACAAGTAAAATGTAAGACTCTAAAACAAATGCTTTTCTGAAAAGCATGGTTAGATCATTACAAGTTAGTGTTTAAATAATGCTTTGTAAACCATATGAAACACAGATTCTATAATTACAGTACTTTATTCTATTTCACCCAGGGTATTTTCTTTACTGTTTAGTTTATGGGTCATGTACTTTTCCCTAGAGGACAGGGAAGCAACCTGTTATATGCTTGAACCAATGTTGCTCTTCAGCTAGCTACTAGGAGATTCACAAGTACATTATGCAGGAGCAATATAAATAATTTGTCCACTGAGTTTCTCTCCCCATCGGTTTGGGGGGGGGGGGGGGGGGCGGTGGTGTGGAGTGGCGGTGGTAAACACCTAACCTCTGCTCAACCTATATCTTGACAGTACTGTTGAGGTTGGGAACTAGCATAATGGGAATTAGTTTGTCAAACTTATCACTCTGACACTGTTGGACCAACAACGTACTGCAGAACTGCAGCCTGTAACTTTTATTCCATTATTAAGCTCATTGTACTCAACTTCTTGATCATTAATAAATGGACAGATACTGAAGGAATATCAGGTGAATAGTTACCTTGGTCATGAGCAACAAAAGATGTTGGTTTCAGGTCATTGGCAGCTAAATTTGCCCACTGGGACACCCACCTGGGAGTGTTGGATGTAAAGGAGCCTTCAGGATGAATCTGTGAAAAAGAAGTGAATCAATAATGTTAACCTTTCTAAGTACTAAATGTGTGCAAAATTTCAAGACAAGTGCATTTTAAATTGAACATATGCAAAAAATCATTTTTCTGCAAATTTCTAGTCCAGGAATAAATTAATTCAATAATTACATTACAATTTAAAGCTCATTTCACACATTCATAATACTTAGCATAAGCATTTCTGAAATAATGATTCTTCAAAACTTATCAGTTGATGGCACAAGACCACTTTTTCAGAAGAAAAGCTTCACTGAAGTAGCCATAAAACACACACTTCACTTAAAATCTCTAAAGATAAAAATGAATTGGTTGTTCAGAACTCAGAATCTACTTGAACATCACAGTCCTTTGTTTTTTTTCCCTTCAATTTTCTCCCCTCTTCCCCTCCCCTGATTGTATGGATTCCCTTTGCAGGATATAGTTCTACAGGTACTGGTAACATCCTGATAACCATCAAGTTGTCATTATTTAAGCTTAAGCCTTGACAATGAATACTGGCAGGGTATTTGACCATAGAGGGGGTAAGCTGGACAAGAAAAATATAGCACAGCAGAGCCCACCTCTTCCTCACCTGCCTTCTGTGCATGAATAATTGAAGCCGACATCATTGGGATACCCAGAAAATGTACAACAGTAGCCAAGAGTAGGTATCAAGGGATTACCATTTAACTCTTAAAGTAACATACAGGGTGTGATTAAGCTACCATATCAAAAAATGGCCTGTTCATAGTGACAACGTTTAGACTTCTAGGTCTTGATTAGCAGAACTGAACCTTGGATACAGTTTTAGCCAATGGCTAATTCCTTTTCCATCTGGGAGTCAAAGGAAGTTGGAGTAAATGACATGTTTAAAACTTATGCTGAACCCACAAGAATGTACAATTACAAAGTAACTCTTGTCAAATGAAAACTCCTATGAGAACCACTAGTCTAAAGACCAGAACACAATTCAACAAGGGCGTATCACGTTTACAGGAATTTGGCGCGAATCAGCTAGAGGGGAAAACAGGATCGGCCCTGACTGGGTTAGTTTCCATAGTCTCCGGAACAAATCAAAGTGCAGAGACAACTCTACTCAATGCCAAAGGACTGGGATGAAACAACATGTGGCATATGAGGAGGTGACCAAGAAAGCCAAATGAGCAGTGTAAGGAGACTTCAACCAGCAGGACCTTCACACTGTGGTGGGTTAGCATCTATTCTGAAACCTGCATAATGATCTCAATCTCAAGGATAATAGCTAGAAACAATGAACCTGAGAATATGTTAAAAAATTGCTGTAAAAGTTACAGACTCTTTCCTAGTGCAGCTGTGATAGCTAGTTTTGTCATTGATTGCATACCTTGATGTTTTGATCACAGTTTGTATTGTTTTTTTCCCCATTTGTTCTTGGGTTATGGGCAATGCTGACAAGACCACATTTATTGGCCATCTCTAGTTGCCCATAGAAGGTGGTGGGCCTTTCTCTAGAGTAGTGATTGCTTGGATAACTGAGTGTCTTGGTAGGCCACTTCAGAGGATATTAAGAGTCAACCACGCAATGCAGATGAGAGTTGTAAGTTGGCTGACCAGGAGGGTGGCAGCTTCCCTTCTCTGTAGAGAATAAACTGGAAGTTTTAAATGGTCAGTTTTTCCTCCAGGTTGCTACTCCAGCAACACGATCATACCCATATAACCCTGCTGGTATCATTACATGTTCTTGTCTGCGCACGCAGACACGTGCGCACACACTCCATATTGGTGACACAGAAAATGCCACTTTCTGTGTATGAGCCAGTTTTTATACCCTTTAAACCATTCCTGAAAGCAATTTAATTTTAGGACGCAAGGACTAATTTCTCAGCACAATGCTAGATTGTAAATAATTTCAAATAAACATAACATTTACGAATGCAAGAAAACCTTCTGAAGATTTGTACTATGGACAGCACAGAAATGGGTTAAACAAGGAACAATAATGAAAACACTGCTCTGTACTCAAACCAGGACTGAAATCAACAAAATAAGTACTGACAGCGCTGTACTGACATACAAGACATGAAAAGGTGCCACTCTGTTGATTCTATGGAGCTGATACTACATAAACTGTCAATACAGCTGAGTCAATCTTTGACAACTCTCAGACGCTAAACATTGGTCTTCTACAAGGCTGCAAAGAATCAATCCTAAGTTTGTATTTTTTGGCTGCCAAAGTAAGAGATTTTTTAAATAAAACATTCTTGTATATTAACTCAATTATAATACTTCCTACTATATATACACCCCATAACACAAGCAATCTATGAAAAAAGTGTACATTTCAAGATCACTACTATAAATACAGGCTTGCTGTTGAAGTATAGTTTTAAACAAGCACCCAACATGAAAATTCATCCAAAAAAAAGAGTACTTGTCTGTTGCGCTAGTCTTAGATTTTTTTTTTAAGAATGCAGTCTGGGGATCAGATGTGAACCAGAAGTGATATGGAGGGTGCAATGTTTCTTTTACCTTGGCCATTGCACCACTAATGTCCAATTTAATAGGTCTAACACCTTTCTTTTGATGTTGAGGCTTCAGTTAAAAAAAATTAAGCTGCTGAATAAAAAGAAATCACAGAGTGGAGACAGGACATTGATTTCTTTTATACTGCACATCAATTTACATAGCAGTCCAGAACATTGCTGAGAAAATAAGGCAATCAGCAATTTATTCTGATGCAGTCTGTGCTTCACACAGATTCCAACCAAAATGACTGCTTACCTTATTCTCAACTGCCCAAATTTGTAGAGGAGTAAAACAACCTGCCTGTTTTTGTAAAACTATTAGATCAGTCTCTGCTTTCATTCCGCCAGCTGATATTAATTTTCAGACTTCATTAAGCAAATATGTCATTGTCGTATTATAAAATGAAATAGCAATTAGACCACTGTCATGTTGAAATGAATTAAGAATTCCTAATGGGGCCTAATAATGAAGGCCCATTTGTGATGGTGATGGCTGTTCTTCAGCCGGGAACTGACTACATTTACCTTTGTAACGGCCCCCTCCAGTAGTCGAAAACACAATTCTTCACCCAAACTAACTGCAGAGCTGTACACTGGAACATGACATACCAAAGTCTTTTATGTTGTCTTTATAGGCTGTTATCATGAAAAATCGGTACAGGGAGTTCTTGTTTGGCTTTCTCAGTGTCCTGGAGTGACCCAGCAATCCAAGTTGACACCAACAGTGTACTTGTTGTAACTGGAATTATACATTATTGTATTAATTTAATGAAAAATAGCTAGAGCAGTAGTGAGCCTTTCTTACAAGATTTTGAAGACTAGTTGGTCAGATAAGTACCATAAGTTCCATTTTGAGACCTCAGGGCAGCGTCCTTGGCCTAACCATCTTCAGCTGCTACGTCAAGGACCTTCCCTCGGTCAAAAGGTCGGCAGTGGAGCTCTTGACTGGAGCTGAATGGTGTAGAATCATTCAGTGCAGCAGCCTATAGCATGACTGGATCATCATCCAGGCTTGGGCAGGTAACATTTGTGCCACATAAGTTGCCAGGTAATGACTATCTCTAGCAAGGAAAGGCCCAACCATCTCCCCCCTAAGCTACAACAGCATTACCAATGCCACATTCCACAAAAAGAACGTCTTAAGCGTCACCAATGATCAAGAGAGGGAAGAGGGCAAGGGGAATTAAGAGAGGATAAGAGGGAAAGGACCGGGGGGGGGGGGGGGGGGGGGGTGAGAAAGAAAGAGAAGGAGCACGAACACCACGAGCAGGTGGGGGGCAGAGACGAGTGAGGGAGGGAGGAATGCGAGAAAGTGAGGGGGAGGGGAATAATTCCACTTAGCTCCAGAAAACAGTATTTACTGTGTGCCATTACCAAGTATTCCAATTTCCATGCTTTATGAAGAAACAATCTGTACTCCTCACAAAGGTCACAACAGTATCAGCTGTAGGCAAGTGAAAATCCATTTATTACAAATATACCTGCTAATTGAATGATGACACAGTGGAACCGATTCCTATAAAGTAACAGCCATAATTTAAATTTCTGCAGTACCATCATTTCTGTAGAGATCCAAAAAGATCATGAATCCAGCGGCAACCGCAAGAAATTGGGAAAATTGTAGACATCTGCGGGCTTTATTTACGACCATCTTATTGAACATGCTTAATTGTGCACAATACGGTATAATATCCATCTCTCTATTGTGACTTCATCAGATCTGGTTACAGGTGCAAAGTGATTTTTATATTAAAAAAAGAGAAATGAAAGCCATGCCATTCAAACAGGAACTTGAAAAACTCTGGTTTATTGCCCTCTCACTGACCAGAGGAATTTACAAGCATCTATAATTATCTGAATTCTGGCAGAATGTTTGAGTGCAGCCTCAAAAAGGGACAGACCAGGTTATCAGTTAAAGGTCAGAATCACGCTCCAGCAAGCAGGCAACTGTTGAGTAAAGCAAGAGGAGATACGCAAAATTCTTTTCTATCCTCCACACGTTAGATCAATCACATCATACCTGCTAGGCAAATATTTGCAGCTTGTTCACTCAAATTTCTAATTCATAAGCAGCAAATCACAAGTGAAGAGGTAGGGAACATAAGGATCATATATGTGGAAAACGGGTAGAAAAGCTACAAATAAGGAATTAATAAGGTCATACGAAAACAACAAGTCAAGCATGGGCAGTCAGCAATGTCTACCAAATTTACAAGAACCAGATGAATTTTACTTTGCATTGAAAATTGACAGGTAACATTTGCCATATAAGTGCCAGTGAACAACAGAAAGTCCAGCCATCACCCAATGATCTTCAGCAGCACCACCAGCATCAAATCCCCCATCCATCAAAATCTTGGGGATCACCACTGACCAGAAGCTTAAGCCATGTCAGCACCATGGCTACAAAAGCAAGGCAGAGGCTAGGCACTCTAACAGGTGGGCTATTTCTTGATCATTCAAAGCATCTCCACTATCGATCAGGCTCAAGTCAGGAATGTGTTGGAATAATCACCACTCACCTGGATAGATGCATCAGCAACAACACTCAAAGCTCCACACCATTCAGGACAGAGTAGTTAACCAGATTGATGCCCTGGACTCTATATTCATCACTTCCACCACAGGTGCACTGTCACTATAGTATGCACGATCTACAGGATGCACTGTAACAATTCACCAAATTTTATTTTGACAGCACCTCCTTCTTTTACAACACTACCAGCGAGATGGATGAGAGCAGCAACGTCATGGGACATCACCTCCAAGACTCACACTATTCTGACTTGGGTATATAATCACCATTCTTTCATCATCACTGGGTCAAAATCCTGGAATTACCTACCTAACACCATTGAAGACTTAGTCCCCTTTTAACCAAGTCTGCTCCACCACCCCTGGCATCTTTAGTACTGGTAATATTAAACATGATGTTAAAGGCACTATTCCAGAGTGAGCACATTTATTTAGTGACCATGAATTGCTGGTGCCGGTCAGCTGAAAGGTCAACAACTGAAGAGTTTGAGATATACTTAAAGTGTACAGTAAAATAGCAAACCATGAAAACAAACATATGACATTATGTCCTCTGCATGAATGGGATGCATCTACAACTCCACTGGGGAAATCAGTATTCCATTTTCAAAAGTTCTGTCCAGTTGCCAACCGATAAAATACTAATTCATCAATACTTTACTTCTCATTAGTTATCAATTCAAATTGAAAATGTATTTCACTTCCATATAATAAACCTATAGGTGGAGTCAACCCTGTAGATCAATTAGAAACACTGGAAAACATACTGCGTTCAGCTAACCTACAAGCATTTTGAGGTCTAATCTTCAGCGAATGCATTTACAGCTTTGATTCTTTTGTTTCTACAAGCAATATTGGGAATCAGTGAAAAGATTTATATATTTGAAGTATACACTTAAATTCTTAGTCAAATAAAAATGTATTTCAAATCAACAAAAAAAATGGACCTTTACCACATATACACAGCTGATTCCTGATAATCTTGCAAGGTTTGTCAAAAAATTTATGTTTATTCAAATCTCCTGTATTTCCTAAAGCTCGCAGTGCCCTCTGTTGGGAAAGAACCATATTATACTCAAAACTAAAAACCAAAGCAGAGAAAACATGTTCTTTTGTTACCAAAATGCACAAGTGCTCATGGGAAAAACCATCAAAATTACAGAACCATCATTTACAGCAGCAGTCTGCTTCAAATCTTAAATATCTACCATAACTGGCTACTCTTGTTGCAAGTTATTTTTTGTCCTAAGCAAGTTTATTCCTCGGACCAAAGAATGCATGCATCCGATCATTACATTTACAAACTCAGGCCTGACTTCTACAGAGATTTTCTGGCACCGTCAGGCAAAACTACACAAGACAGACTAAATGTATAAAACAATGCAACTATTCAGCTTCTGAAGGAGGATGACAGCTTCTAGTTCAACAATTAGATTAGTCTTAAAAATACAATACAAGCTGTAACTACAATGATCTGTTTGTGTCTGATTTTAATCCAATGCAAATACATCTCAGAGTACCAACAAAAGCAGACTTATTTCCATTCCCTAGTGGCGTCACTAACTGGGCACCTTGAACTGAGGGGTGAAGGACCTTTCTAACATAATGGAACTCCTAATTTTTTCTAGTTTGAGTTACTATTCACTTTAATGACTAGCTGAACCATTCCTCAAGATAGTTTTTACAGTTTCGCAGGTGTCTCTTAAAACTTCCAGGATTTTCTCAATCCACCCCCACCTTCTTTGTTTAAAAGGGCTCTCAAGAAGCCTCAACTGTAGGTCAACAAGAAAACAAAAAAATCTTAGCGGGCTTGCCTGCAGAGCAAAAATAACGGACAGTAAACTTTGATCTGTAGTGTCCTACACGTGATTCTCTCTCTAATCTATAGAGCGTGTGCTTCTTTAAAATTTTAAATGAAAACCGGATTCTGAGGGCTCATCTGTAGAAGGTAAAACATAAATTGACATCTTCTAGGATTTCAACATGCCATCCTTGAAAGCTTGGGATAAGCCTTGTGCTGCAAGAAGTTTGGGAGATAGGAAGATAGCTTCTAGCATTGGCTGCACATTCCGTTGCTGAAAATGTTCAGTGAGGTGTGTGAGATTCCAAACCAGCTGAAGTAGTGCCACTAACAGATAATGGTGGGATGCAGATTTGCTACTCTCTGCTGTGTTTCACATCTCGAACAAGCTTCAGGAACAAGTGGAAACCTGTTAGTGGGTCTTCTCAGGGAAGAATACTGATTCACTGAATCACATTAGCTCCTTTTTGTAATATATGAAGGGGGGTGGAAAATTGAGGGACAATGTAGTTTGTGCTGATAGAAAAAGGGGAGTATTAAGTACTAAAAGTATCCAGATATGCCGTAATCCTTTTGTGCTTTATTTTTCATTTATGACACATCATCATTTAATAAATCCATTTTTTGTTTTTGAAGCTTTGAATGCACAGATGAAAGTCAAAAGTAGGTTGCATATTAACTCCACCAGAGGGCACCTGCATAACATACACCAATAAAGAACTGCACTGCATCATTACTTTGTATTAAAATAAGAATGTTGGAAACACAGAAGGTCAGGTGGCATCTGTGGAGGGAGGAAGGAAGGGTTAACATTTCAGGTCGATGACCTTTAATCAGAACTCATTACTTTGCATGCCTATGATTGGGGAGTAAAATAGTCTGAGAAAATTAAAAATAACATATCATGAATATGATTAAGTAAATATCCAGCAAATAGAAGCAAAGTGTTGGTTGTAAGAAAAGTGAATAAATTGTATGTCAAAAATAAAATTCTGTAATGGAGGAGGATCCCCTTGGCAGAAAACGGAAACTGGCAGATAATCAAGAGCCCCCAAACTTTGGTTTTACACCTATCAATATCCTAGGTACAAGAACGAAGACAAGTACAATATAATCAACAAATGATACATTATGTCGTTTAGAAAGGTCAAAATGCAAACAAAAGAAATATTAGCAGGCTGTGCAATGAGCTGACGTCTCGCACAAGGCTGCACAACTTCTGGCACATGGTCAGGAAGGCAGGTAATAGAAGTGTGGATAATGAGATCAGTGTGTCTATATGGAATGCTGCCTGCAATTGGAAAAATAAATTAACCACCATCAACAACAAAAACACTACTGGGTAGGGTGCTATTTAATCCAAATAGTACACTGATTGCAGCCAGAATTGTGTCGTATCACACATGAAAACTGAATTTAATAGATGATGGGCCAGAAATCGCTCAGCGTGGTGAGGCAACGGTCACCATTACTTCTGCAAATTAAATTAACGAAAATAATTACTGAGGGCTCTGTGGCATCGAATTGCTTGAATTTGAACTTTAAAAAAAATTGTGCGCTATCAACCCAGCCTCTGAGCAGCGAGAGTTGCCGTGGCTGGAAAAGTCTGAGAGGATAAGACACGGCCACAAAATCTGCCAGGAAGAGAAGTCACACCCACAGATTCAGCCTGCATTGTTCAAACAGACAAGCAGACTTCATTCAATGAAAGTTGGTATTCTGTATATAATTGTAAATAAAAAGCCAAAGAAATAATTGAATTAAAAGAGACAGAAGGAAAAGTAATTTTTTTTAAGACCAAAAACTATCAAAATGAGTAATATGAGACTCTACATTTTTAAAAGTTAATTTTTAGTTGTTTGGCAGACATTAAGACCTACTGCACTGTTAAAACTTAGTTTAGATCTATATTTTTAAGCATACCTGTTTGGTGGCATAATTAGTTCCTTTCCAGCTGGACAGATGAGCAAGTTTGCACTTTTTCAATGATTTCCCTGATTGCAGTGTGCGATGTGCCTTTAATTTGAAGCGGTCATATCCCCGGCGAACAACTAGGAGCAAGTTCCAGATTTCCGTGTTTTACTGCGCATGTGCGAACGTCTGAACTCGCTCCTTCAATTCGCCACTAACAACGGAGAGCGCTGTTGAGCTTCTCCATTATTTCGGGAGCGATTTCTGCCCCAACATTTTTATAACGTGGTTGCAGACTGCAATATGCACTCAAGTTGTAAATGGATAGAGAAAATCTTCTAAAGCAGTTTTTGGAAGTTGCAAGCTTAAAAAAAAAACTTGGTGGGAAATGTTCCTCACTAAGCCATTTTTATGGATTCTATTTGCCCGGTACAACATGACAAAGTTAGAATACTTTCTGATGGTCAAAGCTAAAGAAATGTGAATGTGTCTCAAGTTGACTCAGGGTATCTTAACATCCCTCTGCCTTTGATAAAAATCATTTTAACTTCCTGTTATAAACAGTACAAATTTGAAAGGATGTCATGAACAAAAGAGGTCAGTGAGTTATAGCTGTAATTTCAAATGAAAGTTATGATCTCAAGGCTTGGCATTAGAGTTGTAGAACCACTAGAACGAAGAGCAGGCAGCTAACAGAAGTCACAGTAAAACTTACAGTCATGCCAAGATAAAGAAACTATGAAATGTGCCAGGTATTTTTTTTTAAAAGATTTAAGTCCCCCATAGCTCAGCTGGTTAAGCAAATAGCTGAACCACACATTCAAGATGTCCCAGGTTCTCCTTGTTAGGGAAGGAAAAAAGGCTACAGTTCATGTCTCTAATCACCAAAGACCCCTGCTTGTGTTTGTGGATTGGCTTGGGCTTGACTGTGATGCTTCCTAAGCTTGGATAGCCTGCTGATACTCAATGTCTTCACAAATAAAGAACAGACACTTGGACAAGCTGCTAGAAGATCTTAGAAAGAAATCAACAGCTTCAGGTAAAGAGGAGTGGAGAAAATTGGCAGCAAAAAGGGGTGGAGGCAAAAATAAGATCCACACGACCACTGCCAATTGTCCAATTTACACAACGAGTTATGATGATCTGGAATGCACTGTCTTGAAGGGTGGTGGCAGCAGATTCAATAGTAACTTTCAAAATGGCTATATACTTAAAAAGGAAAAATTTGCAGGGCTATGGGGAAAGAGCATGGCAGTACAGCAGAGACCAGTGTTGTGTGGAACTTGCATGAATATGGGACTATCTGGAAACTATGAGTTTTCAGTTCAACCAAAGGTGCAACAAGTGTCTCCAGCTCAAAATTATTGATCTTCAGAAACAATTGGAACCACTCCACAATATACCAGAAGAGGAAGGGCTCCTGGGGTGCACAATACAGGCATTGTCATCCTGCAACCAGAGAATAGCGAGACAGAAGTGGGTGAACATCTTCCAGGGGGGAAAGGGGGTGAAGACACAGAGGCAGTTGAGGAAACTATTGCAGTCTGAAACTGCCCAATGGGTATACAGTTCTGAATAGCCAGAACACAGATAAGGACGGCAGCTCTGGAGAGAGCAATCATGAAGAACACCATAGCATTGTGGGATGTACATACCCAAGGAGGAAGAGATAATTGTAGACACAGAGTAATGGGAGATTCAACAGCAAGACTAGACAGTCATTCCTGTAACCATAAAGGTGAGTTCCAAGTGGTGTGTTGCCTCCTAGATGCCAGGGTAAGAGACATAACGGGCGAGTCCAAAAACTCTTGGAAAGAAAAGGGGGAAATCAGTTGGAAGTTGTCATGTCAGAACCAAATGACTTAGAGGAGAACAGGATTCAAATCCTGTGAAGAAAGTTCCAGGGGCTAGGAGGTATATCAAAGTTGGACATAAAAAGCAGTAATACTACAGTACTAGTGTCACATGCTAGCCAGTACGGGAACGGCTGGATTAGGAATAAAAATGTGTGGCTTGAGACGTTGCATAGGAGAGAAGGGTTCTGAATCCTGGAGCATTGGGCATTCTGGGGAAGGAGTAAGCTATACCACAGGATGGCATATAGCTGAATAGAGCTAGGACCAAGATTCTTGCAGGGGGATCAACTAGAGCTGTGGGGACAAGGAAAAATGCAACAACAATAATGTGCATTTATATAGCGCCTTTAACGTAGTAAAACGTCCCAAGGCGCTTCACAGGAGCGTTATCAAACAAAATTTAACACCGAGCCACATAAGATATTAGGAAAGGTTGGTCACAGAGATAGGTTTTAAGAAATGTCTTAAAGGAGCAGAGAGAGGTAGAGAGGCGGAGAAGTTTAGGGAAGGAATTCCAGAGCTTAGGGCCTAGGCAGTTGAAGACACTGCCGCCAATGGTGGAGCAATTAAAATCGGGGATGCGCAAGAGGCCAGAATCGGAGGAGCACAGAGATCTTGGAGCATTGTAGGGCGTGAGATAGGGAGGGGTGAGGCCATGGAGGAATTTGAAAAAGAGGATAAGAATTTTATAAATCAAGGTGTTGCCGGACTGGGAGCCAATGTAGGTCAGCGAGCACAGATATGATGGGTGAACGGGACTTGGTGCAAGTTAGGATATAGGCAGCAGAGTTTTGGATGAGCTCAAGTTTATGGAGGGAGTAAGATGGGAGGCTGGCGAGGAGAGCATTGGAATAGTCAAGTGTAAAGGTAATAAAGGCATGGATGAGAGTTTCAGCAGCAGATGAGCTGAGGCAAATGGTTAGCAGGAGTATTACATAACCACCCTGCCCTATATTACTTGCTCTGTGTAAAAATTTGACTGCGAGAGATAAATGTACTAGAATCATACAGCACAGAAGGAAGCCATTCGGCCCATCGTGCCTGTGCCAGGTCTTTGAAAGATCCTTAAGATCCAGCGTCACATAATTTTATGAAACTGACAAAAAAAATGACAGTGAGCTGGTGCAAGAAATGATGGAATTGCTCATGGAAAATTCAATCCATAGAAACAAAGGTAAAAGCAGTACCGTTGTTCAACACAATCTGATGTACTTTTCACCAAGAACAAATTCTTCTTTCCAGCCAACTGTGCAAATATTAAATTATTCATTTTGTATTCTCCACATCTCGCAGGAGTTTGTCCCTTGTCCCACTGGTCCCAGGAAATCATGTGACCGACTTGGATACCATGATGCTGTGTGATTGGCTGTTCACTCCCTCTACAAAAAAGCAGTCAGTGGGTACCTGAATGTCAGTTAATTTTTCCCCAGCTCAAGCCGTGTGTCCTTATATAATGTGATGTCATACAAATTACCCCATGAACCTACTGGAGCTGGCTCTAGATTTCCTTGCATAGAATTTGTTCTATAAGCCATATTGTTCTTAGCAGAACAAAAGAGTAAAAAGAATATTTCAAATACAATAACCAAGAAGATAGATGAGGGCTGTGCAGTAGACGTGGTCTACATGGACTTTAGCAAAGCCTTTGACAAGGTACCGCATGGTAGGTTGTTACATAAGGTTAGATCTCACGGGATCCAAGGTGAGGTAGCCAATTGGATACAAAATTGGATTGACGACAGAAGACAGAGGGTGGTTGTAGAGGGTTGTTTTTCAAACTGGAGGCCTGTGACCAGCGGTGTGCCTCAGGGATCGGTGCTGGGTCCGCTGTTATTTGTTATTTATATTAATGATTTGGATGAGAATTTAGGAGGCATGGTTAGTAAGTTTGCAGATGACACCAAGATTGGTGGCATTGTGGACAGTGAAGAAGGTTATCTAGGATTGCAACGGGATCTTGATAAATTGGGCCAGTGGGCCGATGAATGGCAGATGGAGTTTAATTTAGATTAATGTGAGGTGATGCATTTTGGTAGATCGAATCGGGCCAGGACCTACTCCGTTAATGGTAGGGCGTTGGGGAGAGTTATAGAACAAAGAGATCTGGGAGTACAGGTTCATAGCTCCTTGAAAGTGGAGTCACAGGTGGATAGGGTGGTGAAGAAGGCATTCAGCATGCTTGGTTTCATTGGTCAGAACATTGAATACAGGAGTTGGGATGTCTTGTTGAAGTTGTACAAGACATTAGTAAGGCCACACTTGGAATACTGTGTACAGTTCTGGTCACCCTATTATAGAAAGGATATTATTAAACTAGAAAGAGTGCAGAAAAGATTTACTAGGATGCTACCGGGACTTGATGGTTTGACTTATAGGGAGAGGTTGGATAGACTGAGACTTTTTTCCCTGGAGAGTAGGAGGTTTAGGGGTGATCTTATAGAAGTCTATAAAATAATGAGGGGCATAGATAAGGTAGATAGTCAAAATCTTTTCCCAAAGGTAGGGGAGTCTATAACGAGGGGGCATAGATTTAAGGTGAGAGGGGAGAGATACAAAAGGGTCCAGAGGGGCAATTTTTTCACTCAAAGGGTGGTGAGTGTCTGGAACGAGCTGCCAGAGGCAGTAGTAGAGGCGGGTACAATTTTGTCTTTTAAAAAGCATTTGGACAGTTACATGGGTATAGAGGGATATGGGCCAAGTGCAGGCAATTGGGACTAGCTTAGTGGTATAAACTGGGCGACATGGACATGTTGGGCCGAAGGGCCTGTTTCCATGTTGTAAACTTCTATGATTCTATGAATTACTGTACTTACCTTAAAAGTTATAGTCAGTAAACTAATTATTATGGCTTTGTCAATCCCCATGAAAGGATTTAGGCATTGTAAAGAATGCTGTAGGCATTTTCAGTGACTGATGGGCACGATAAGTACAAAAAGCCTGCCTAAACATCACAATGTAAATAACTTGTCTAGAAATCTCAAGGCACATCTGAAAAGACAGGGCTCTATGCCTTTTAGATAGTCAAAGAATAAAAAGAAAATTCAAAGAAAACTGATAAACACTGACAGATTGTACTTTCAAACTGCAGAAAACATGTACTTCAGCCCATGAGAATTTCTCTGGGGAAGTAAGTACTTCAAACACATTCAATAGTTAAAAAACAACAAATCTCCGAGTCTCAAAAAAATGTACTTTAGGAAGCACTCTGGCATTGGTCAATGAGGTGAAAATGATCCAGTCAAAATTCATTTCTTTCATGTAGGCACTGTGTTTTCTCAAGGTTGCATCATTAATTTTTTTTAAAAATTGGCGCTGCACTGCTGTCTTCCATCTCAACAGCTGACTCAACATTGGCAATGAAATTAACTGACTGATAAAAGAATTTGCATGAACAGAGTACTCTTTAGCCCCAACCCCAAGTCGGCACCAGCGTTTATTATTACAGCTGACTCAGTCCTAGCACCCAGCCAACAACTAAGCCCCTCCCAGCAAACATTGAGATGTGGTACAGCCTACAGACAATTCCAACGTTTACACCTGCTGATCTTTCAAATGCAAGCTTTCGACCAGTTTTAAACACCTTGCTAACATATTAGGATACAAAAGTCACACTACTTTTTCCAGGACAACTTTTTCCAATGGTTCTCATAGGTTACTAGTGTCCATCCCTGCACACACCCAAGATCGCTCCTGAAAGATTAAAGCTGGACATTATTCATTTTTTAAAATCCTGTTCATTGCCTGTGGGCGATTGATTTCTCATTGCTTTCCAGATCTGGCTATTGATGCCTCAATCTACGGTTGGCTCAATTGCTACTAGTCCTCCCCTTCAGTGAAGCAGACTACAGTTGCTCCACCTCCTGTGGCTTCTGCCCATCAAGCTTTGTGGATGTAATTAATATGATCCCTACAGGCAACCTTGCCTCCTCAATACCTCAGGATTTTTCCCTTTGGGATTATAAGTTTCTTCACAGCGATGTTGAAACCTTAAACAAATCTATGACTTGGTGCTGCCTATCAAGCAAATTTTTATTCCATGTCTGATGTCCCAGTATTCTCTCTCTCTCTCTCTCGAGAACATTCAGAGCACTGGGTCATTCCAGATATTTCACCTTACACCTCAATGTGAGTGCAACAGACAAGGCTGAATTGTTGGCAATGAATGGACTCAAATCTTCTTAGGTGCAGAAGATACAGATTCAGTGTATGACCAATTAAGTTTGTCTATGGAACATAGTTAGGGATGTGTTTTTATTTCAGTTTATAGGCAAAGGCTGCAGTCCTGTGTCTGTATTAATAATGAGTTCAAACACAAAGCTTAGAAGTTTATTAAAGATTAGATATTACCTATACACCTGCTACCTAGGAAACTTAATTGTCTGAGAGTCTCCTGGAATTGAGGATAGATCTCCTTAGCACTGCTATGACCAATCCGGAAGAAAATAGGAAGTAAAGTTGATGTAAGCACCACTGCACCGATGAGAGTAGGTGGAGATTTGACGGACAGGTGTGAATGCCAATAGGCATGGATGGGTTCCAGTTAGCAGTTTAGGCTGCGCTGGAGCCTGATAGAGCACTGAAGGCAATAAAGTTCCCAAATAATAGCTATTTGTATTTTGGTGCAGCAGTAACAACATCAGGTAAATACTTGTCATAACTTTGTTATTCCAATGAGTTCCTTTTTCCATTTGCCTTCCCCACCAACTTTTGCTGCATCTTTCCTAAGTCAGTACTCTACATGTGAGGGAATTAGCAGATCATTTTAGGACTGAAATGGATGGAAACCACTGCTAGATTTTTTTTCACCTTCTGAATTGTAAGGATTTTGGACAGTGGGTCAAACCCCATTTTACACTTTTGAACTACTGGACAATTCAACATAAAGGGTTAACCAGTCCCTTTAAGGATTTGGACGGTCACTTGGATAGTACATTTACAGTACATTTGAAAGCAAGGGATAACTTGCCCTGGACATTACAATATAAATACACAACTGCAAAACAGCGAAGTGCAGACCGTTTAAACTGGACAGTTGGACATCAGTTTAACACTGCAGGAGCAATACAGTACAGAAACTGTAGACAGGCTGTGACTTTTAGTAACAACTGATAAAGAGAAGCTTCCAGAGGATTTTGATGTCAACAACAACTGCGAAGGACAAAGAACTGATAGGACACCTGGCTTCACGTAGAGGGGAGGATATAAAGGGGTTTATACGGTTCACGAGTGATCCAACCAGCCATCCATCTTAATGCTATGGACAAATTGGGCCTTCGCGTAACTTGGTTCACACCTATTTGCTCAGAAGCATATAAAAGATAAGACATCGTAGCAGTCAAAACAACAGACAACATCAGAGAAGCTGGAAGAAGCTTCAAGAGTTAATGACTGCAGCATGGACTCCTCCAATGAGACTTTGTTGCTGAACTTTGACCAAACCACTTTGTCTCTAAACTTTGATGAAAAGAACCTTGATACATTACTCAACACATCTCTCAACGACGCACCTGTTACTGCAGCAATTGACACCCTACTTCTAGACCTAGACATTGATGCATAAGATTGTATATGCTACTTTGTTTCATGCCTGCTTATTTGCTCTTTTAAATCATTAAATAAAGAATGATGCGAACCCCCACTTGTACTATCGAGTAGAGTAATCCACATATTGTTTGAGTTGCTTCATACTTGCTACGTGCTCTTTTTAAAATCACCAAATAATTACTTTGATTCACAAAACTACCGTGTCAGGGTGGCTTTCTTTGTCTGAACTATCGTTCAGGTCCACGAATCTCTGGGAAAGACCCTAAATTCCCTACAGAATACATTTTTTTCATATTTTTTATTGAAGTGGAAGCATTTAAATTCCCACCCTTCAGCTCCTACTACCTGTGTGTGAGACAGGGTTGCCAACCCTCCAGGATTGCAGATGCTGCCCAACTTGCTGAGTATGTCCAGCATTTTCTGCTTTTGATTGCGATTATAAAGAATTGACCGCCTTCAATTTCTCAGAGGTGGTGGGGGAATTAGAGAACGCACCTCCCATGGGTGGTAGCGAACCATTCACAGGGACACTCGGGAAATTTCACTAATCAAGTTATTCCTATTCCTTGTCAAAACAAAATACAGTGGAAGCCAGACTGATTTGTGATAACTTTTGTGGCCAGGAAGGGACGCCAATGCCTAAATGGATTTTCCATATATACATAGAGACAAAAGCCATGTGCATGACTATTCACACCTGGCACCAGAGATGTCACTAGAGAACAGTTATCTAAAACTTGTTTGCAATGAATGAGATAGTGATTACTGCCCGAGGCACCAATCAATAGGCCCTGAAATTTTCTGTCTGAATCTGGAACTCTCAAACGTCCAAAGGGATACTCCTGTTTCCAACAGAGGTAGTAGGTGTTATTTTTAATACATTTGGCTTGGGTTTTTTTGTTTTCAGTCCAGCTTTCCTGATTGTATGGACAAACCACCTCCATGTGGCAACAAGTTCTATGTTCTCTTTACTCTATGTGTAAAGAATATAGTTTTTTGTTACATATACACAGATTTTATAGAAGAGTCTAGGCTTTTAGGTTTATTGATCCAGGTCAACATTTGCTTTCATCAGGCAAGTATATTTGGTATTTTCTCAAATTGTCTCCCCTTTCCCTTCTGAAGGCATTTACTTCTTGTTAAGGTATGGTTCCATGGTACCGATTGCCCTCTAGTACCTAGCTCGTTATTCACGAGAGCTTCAACAGTGAGTGTTGACAAGCTGCTCGACTGTGGAAGAAATCACAGTTGAGCCTAATCCTGTCCTCATCAATGTTTATGCATGCACACTTCTAACAGGGGCCAATGAATAGCAATCAGGAGCAGAGCAATTTTTCCCTCATACAAGCCTTTGCCTTAAAAACATTGTCCGGCTGATACCAGCTAACAACACACACTGGGAATAAAACCTGGGACCACCCTGGACTATATTGCTTAGTTCCTTACTGAATAAACTCTCAGCAATCATGAAAGCATCATGACTTGCTTGTAAGTGGTATAGAATGTACCTATGGCAATAGTCTTATATTTAAAACATCTGATGTTTGAAATATATGGGACACACGTATTCATGCAAATGCTAGAAATGTTGTCAATGTTTTGCCAGATGACTCACCTCGGAGTCATTCAAAAGTTCTTTACTAAGTTCTCCATTTCTTGGATCAGTTGCTTGTTCAGTAGAATTTGGTTTCCACTTGATCTTTTGTTCAGCAATGACTGGCCTTATTATACCACAGCCAGCGTAATTGGAGGAATCTACTACTCCAAACACCTATTTTAAGAATAAGTAAAATTTATTAGAAACATAAACTGCAAACAAAAACTGATCAAAAAATACGGGCTGAGAAGTTGTTCCTTGTCCCCAGATGGTTTATAATATAAAATAAATTAAACGTAGCACAATACCAATTTGCTATTAAAACCATACCTATGCAAAATTAAGTAGGCTAGTTAAGATTAGTGTGCACATTTTTATATGCAGTAATTCAACTGAATAGAAATAGAAAGAATGGAACATTCAATGGAATTGAAAAGCTTGCCATCATTATACAATTTAAAGTGCCCCACAACACTCCATCAATTATCTGATTTCTCCTCACCACATTTCCCTAATATGATAGGACAGGATTGGATATACACAGTCTTTTGGAAAATTGAGATGTCTCTTTCCATCAGGAAGACAAATCTTTTATCCTCATACAATTCCCAGCTCCAGACAGGTAGGGATCAATCTGATGGATGTAGCTGCCAGACTGAACCTGTATCAGGTGTTGAGGGAACCAACACAACAGAATAATCTACATGACCTTGTCCTCACCAACCTATCTGTCGCAGATACATCTGTCCACAATAGCTTTAGTAGTTCTGATCACCGCACAGTCCTTGTGAAAACGAAGTCTTGACTTTATAGTGAGGACATCCTTCATAGTGTATTGTGGCACTATCAGTGTGCTAAGTAGGACGGAAAAAAAAACAGATCTAGCAGCCCAAAACTGGACATCCATTAGGTGCTGTAGGCAATAAGCACCAGAATTGTACACCATAATCTAAAATCTCATGGCCCAGCACATTCCTCAGTCATCCATCACCATCAAGCCAGGAGATTAACCCCGGTTCAACATGGAGTGTACAAGGGTGTACCTGGAAAGTACCAGGCATACATTAGAATGAGGCACCAACATAGTGAAGCTACTACACAGGGTTACCTGCATGCTAAACACCAGAAGCAGCAAGCTATAGCCTGAACTGAGCAGTCCCACAACCAAAGAATCAGAGCAAAGCTTACCATATCCAGTCATTAATGGTGGAGGACAATCAGGCAACAAAAGGGAGGAGGAGGCTTCATGAACACCCCCATCGTCAATCATGGTGGAGCCCAGCATAAGCGCACAAGAAACAAGGCTGAAGTGTTTGCAAGCATCTTCAGCCAAAAGTGTTGTGGACAATCCTACTAGGCCTACCCAAGATCCCCACCTTCATAGATGCCAATGTCCAGTCAATTCAGTTCACTTCACACAACACTAAGAAGCAGCTTAGTGCACTGGACACGTCAGAGGCTTTGGGCACTGGTAATATTCCAACTGTGGAGCTAAAGACCTGCATACCCAGAATCAGCCGGTCTCCTAGACAAACTGTTTCAGTACAGCAATATCGCTGGCATCTATCCAATAATATGTCCTATTCACAAAAAGCAGGACAAATTTAATCCGGCCAAATAACACCCTGTCAGTCAGTCTCCTGCCAAGCATCAGTAAAGTGATGAAGAAATCATCAATAGTGCAATCAAGCAACACCTACTCACCAATAATCTGCTTGCTCGGTTTGGGTTCCGCCATAATCACTCGACTTCAGAACTTGTCACTACCTTGATCCAGAGATGGACATAATAACTGAATGCCAGAGGAGAGGTGACAGTAACTGCCTTCGACATCAACGCAGCATTCAACCCAGCATGATACCATAGAGCACGAGCAAAATGGAATTCAATGGGGGTCGATGGGATCCTCTAGTGGCTAGAGTCGTACCTGTTACACAGGATGATGATCGTGGCTAATCATCGCAGTCCCAGGACATCGCTGCAGGATTTCTTCAGGACAGCATCGTTAGCCCAACCATCTCCAGCTGCTTCATCAATGACGATTCTACAGTGTTCAACTCTATTTATACCTCCTCTAACAATGAAGCAGCACATGACAGCCTTCAACAGGACGTGGACAACATCCAGGTTTGAGCTGACAGATGGCAAGTAACAATTGTGGCAACTATAAGGCAATAACCAGCTCCATCCAGAGAAGGCCCAACCGCCTCCCTGACCTTCAACGGGACCATCATCACACAGACCTCTACCATCAACATCCTGAGGTTCACCACTGACCAGAAGCTGAACTAGGCCAACCATATCAATACCACGGCTACAGAAATAGGGCAGAGGCTGGGTACTCTATGGTAGAGTGGATCGCCTTCTGATCTTTCATCAACAATGCACAATTCGACCATCAATGTAACTTCTGTAAATGCTATATTGTGAAGATATATCAGTACTATATCAATGTAAAACCAATGTACAATCTTTCTCTTTTTCAAAAAAAAGTTTTTGAAAATTTTAAATTTAACAATTTGTTTATAGCTAGACAGTTAATTATTAAATGTTTGCCAATTTTCTTGTTTCAATGTGTAATCTGTTTGTTTATAGTGTTTAATTTCTTTGAGAGGAAGAAAATACATTGGCAGTTCTGCACCAGGAACAAAACATGACAATGTTACTATTACAATTGTTAAACATGTGTTTCTGGAGGCAGCCTGGTGATATAACAACTTACTACACGTCAGGCCAAAGAATAGTAAGCTAAAAAGAGAGAGACTTCACTAACTCACAACACAGTAATTTTCTGAATGAAATCTGAATTGGCAAGGCCCCAACAGGAATGATCAGTTAAAGTGATTTCTTGCACAGGAGGAGGTTTCTACTGTACAAAGTTGTAGAAAAAGTCTTTTTCAAGTAGGATATAAGCTTTTGTGACAATTAAAGTGCTATTTTTTGATGGATGAAGGAAAAAGTGAAGAAGGGATATGGGAACAGGGTGATAAACCTGATTAGGACCGTTTGCTCGCATGGAGGGTAAAAGCCGACACGGACTGGTTGGACCGAAAGGCCTGTTTCTGTATTGTAACCTCTATATAGCACAGCTGTGGCTCAGTTGGTAGCACTCAGAGTCAGAAGGTTGTGGATTCAAGCCTTACTCCAGAGACTTGAGCACAAAATGTAGACTGACAATCCAATGCAGTACTGTGGGAGTGCTGCACTGTTGGAGGTGCTGTCTTTCGGATGAGACGTTAAACCGAGGCACTGTTCCAAGAAGAGCAGGGAGTTCTCCTCCGTGTCCTGGCCAATATTTATCCCTCAACCAACATCACTAAAACAGATGATCTGGTCATTATAACATTGCTGTTTGTGGGATCTTGCTGTGCGCAAACTGGCAGCTGTGTTTCCTACAACGTAACTATACCTCATTGGCTGTAAAGCGCTTTGGGAAGTCTTGAGGTCGTACAAAGACGCTATGTAAATGCAGGTTCTTTCTAGGTATGTATTTCTACCAAAAATATCACTATTGCCACAATTTACCAATGTTTATTTTAGTGATCAAAATCTTAATTTAAGTAAAAGAAACAACCAGGGCCAGTGATGTGCATGTTAGCAAATGGACTGATCAGAACTCTGTCAAAAATAAATTAAGAATTTGTATTTGTAAATGTCAGAAAGAAATAGGTAAAGATTGGGTAAGCAAAAAATAATAATAGAAGAGAAAGCCTAAAAAAGGGAAAAATATATTAAAAGGACAAAGGATGAGGGTGAAAAGCATGAAAAGATCAAGAGACAAATCAAAGCATGAATAAAGTACAAGGCTAAAAGGAAACAGAATCAAAACACAATTTCAACTTTGCAAAATAGATCAAGGCCGCTGATTTTCAGCTTTCACAAAATAAATTGATGGAATTGCAGGATATGATCCTAAAGCATCAGTAACAATCCTGGAGGCATGACCACTGGTTTTCTGTTTTCATGGAAAATAGATGGAATCCCTAAAATCTTATGTAATAAAATGGAATTAAACTTAGGTGTAAATAAGTGACCCTGATTATCAACTATTGGAGGGCATTAGAAAGAAAAAAAAAGTCACTATTAATATGGGTTTAAGTAATACACTGCAGTAAATTGACCATTCATTTGCATCTCAACTGATTAATACAATTTATAATAATTCGGTACAATATTCCTCAAGTAAATTTCATCTTCCAGAAAGATAGGCTGTCACGTGAATACTTTCTAAATGGTAAAAAGTTAAAAAAACAGTGGATGTCCAAAGGGACTTACGGGTTCAGGTACATAGATCATTGAAGTGTCATGAACAGGTGCAGAAAATAATCAATAAGGTTAATGGAATGCTGGCCTTTATATCTAGAGGACTGGAGTACAAGGGGGCAGAAGTTATGCTGCAGCTATACAAAACCTTGGTTAGACCGCACCTGGAGCACTGAGAGCAGTTCTGGGCACTGTACCTTTGGAAGGACATATTGGCCTTGGAGGGAGTGCAGCGTAGGTTTATTAGAATGATACCCGGACTTCAAGGGTTAAGTTACGAGGAGAGATTACACAAATTGGGGTTGTATTCTCTGGAGTTTCGAAGGTTAAGGGGTGATCTGATCGAAGTTTATAAGATATTAAGGGGGACAGATAGGGTGGATAGAGAGAAACTATTTCCACTGGTTGGGGATTTTAGGAGTAGGGGGCACAGTCTAAAAATTAGAGCCAGACCTTTCAGGAGTGAGATTAGAAAACATTTCTACACACAAAGGGTGGTAGAAGTTTGGAACTCTCTTCCGCAAACGCCAATTGATTCTAGCTCAATTGCTAAATTTAAATCTGAGATAGATAGGTTTTTGGCAACCAAAGTTATTAAGGGATATGGGCTAAAGGCAGGTATATGGAGCTAGATCACAGATCAGCCATGATCTTATCAAATGGCGGAGAAGGCACGAGGAGCTGAATGGCCTACTCCTGTTCCTATTGGGGGGGGGGGGGGCGCTCGGAGGCACCAAGACACTGTACCATTAAGATTCAGTCACCATATGGAAGCTGTGCTAATCAAGTGGTCCAAACCTAGTCCTACTATACAGTAATTTGAACCTCGTTCCAGAACCATATTTCAATTCTTTTGAAGGAGGTGCCACAAAATGACTGAGTTGAGGCTATGCAGTGGCCAAAGGCAAAACAAACAGCTCCAAATATACCCAGAGAACCAAGGGTAGGTAGGAAACCAACTTGTGCCTTTGAAAAATGAGGAAGCCAATACCAGAGGTAATCTAACATTATACCTGATTTGTTAGTCTCCACTTACAGATGAATTATGTCAGATTAGTAAAGGCCATCTTGTGCACTGCAGTACCATTAAAATTAACAAACGAAGACAAAAATGCTTCACAGATGCGCACAAACTACTCCATGAAGCAACTTTGCACCAAAGTAAACCCTCTGGCCCAAGGTCTGGCCGTTACATCAATAGAATCAACTTAAATCTTTTCAGGTGAATTACTACTTGATGAAAAACAGCACCATACACTCTATCCAACCAACCAAAATTTGCTCCGAAATAGCTTTACTCAATTACAAAATAAACCAACTTATTGAGATTGTATTATATTTTCAATTTACATAGATGAAGGAAGTACTATACACAAAATAATTTTTGTTCAGAGAAAAAGCATGGAGTGGCAGGTAAAATTTCAGCACTGCGTTCGGGACAAATGAAGTTGTAGTCTAAACTTCAAATGAAAATGAAATAAGTTACAAAACCATAAATTGGCAATAATAATTGTGTACCAGTAGCAAAATCAACTAAAACTTTGAAAAGCTTTATACATACCATGCAAAAAGTTTTGAAAAATAATATAGTTAGCACTAAAACATAACACAAAAGGCCAAGTTGAATTATAAAGAAGTCTTTTCTGATTCCTTGCTATTGAACAAATTGATGCTGATAACAGGAGTTAAGGAATGAGGCACTATCAACACGAGTAGGGGAAGAATATTTGATTTGCATGACTACTTGTCGGACACTAAATTTTTTAAGTGACCACTGTCCCAGTGGTTCCTACTCTCTGGTTTGCACGTGCAAATTAAATAAATAAGGAAAAATCAGCAATCATCTTTTCTTGGACATTGCAAAGCAATCTGTTGCGGTATTTATTAACCGCATCCCAGATTTAGGGGGTGCTGAAGAAGTAGTACAGTGGTCTAATCCAGTTTTACTCATGCCATACATGACTGATCTGGGATGAGACTTTAACCATAATTGTTCATTAACTACAGAACAAGGCAAGGTTTCAAAATTTAATTTCCAACTGAAACACATTACTTTAAAAGCATAAATTTCAAATCTAAAGTTGAAACTATTAATTTTAAAATACCAATTTATACTAGTACAACACAAGAGTGTTGAGTCAGGCATTCACCTAGTCCCTCATACTCTCTGCAAGTTCCCAAATTGGCCATGAAATTAGAAAAAGTATTAAAGTGAGACTGTACACTAAACAGAAAAGACCACTGTGTGTTCAGAATGTGCTCAATTATTTTAAACAGCCATGATCTAAACTTAAAAAAATGACATGCAAAAATACATTACAAAATTCAATACACAAATAGGATCATCCCAAACAGTGCATAAACTGCACTGAATCCTCCAACTTCATGTTCACCAAGAACAAATCACACTTTTTAATGAGGCCCTGCAATTGTATATTTTCCTTATATGCTTTTTACATTAAACCCATCAGATCTCCTCATCAGTGTCCAGAACCCGTGTATTGGAAGGTAGCAAATGGAACCCCGCTATTCAAGAAAGAAGGGAGAGAGAAAACAGGGAACTATAGGCCAGTTAGCATGACATCAGTAATACGGAAATGCTAGAATCTATTAAGAACATAGTAACAGGCCACTTAGAAAATCACAATATGATTATGATGTGGAGATGCCGGTGATGGACAAATGTAAGGAATCTTACAACACCAGGTTATAGTCCAACAATTTTATTTTAAAATCACAAGCTTTCGGAGATTATCCCCTTCGTCAGGTGAATGAGTGAAAGGTTCTCAAATCGCATATCTTATATTAGGCTGGGACACCATCACACCAATCAAAAGGTGTCGTTGGTGTTCAGACAGGTTAGCCACGGAGAACAGTACGTCCCAGTACACTGAATATACATTGTGTCAAATTACACAGACAGAGAGAAAGAGACCCAAATGGCAGAGAGAGAGAGAGAGAATATTAAAAACAGATAACTTTTTTTTCCCCTTGCTGGTGGGGTTACGTGTAGCGTGACATGAACCCAAGATCCCGGTTGAGGCCGTCCTCATGGGTGCGGAACTTGGCTATCAATTTCTACTTGACGATTTTGCGTTGTCGTGTGTCTCGAAGGCCGCCTTGTAGAATGCTTACCCGAAGATCGGTGGCTGAATGTCCTTGACTGCTAAAGTGTTCCCCGACTGGGAGGGAACCCTCCTGTCTGGCGATTGTTGCGCGGTGTCCGTTCATCCGTTGTCGCAGTGTCTGCATGGTCTCGCCAATGTACCATGCTCCGGGGCATCCTTTCCTGCAACGTATGAGGTAGACAACGTTGGCCGAGTCACAGGAGTATGAACCATGTACCTGGTGGGTGGTGGCCATGATGTGGAGATGCCGGTGATGGACTGGGGTGGACAAATGTAAGGTACACCCACCAGGTACATGGTTCATACTCCTGTGACTCGGCCAACGTTGTCTACCTCATACGTTGCAGGAAAGGATGCCCCGGAGCATGGTACATTGGCGAGACCATGCAGACACTGCGACAACGGATGCACGGACACCGCGCAACAATCGCCAGACAGGAGGGTTCCCTCCCAGTCAGGGAACACTTTAGCAGTCAAGGACATTCAGCCACCGATCTTCGGGTAAGCGTTCTCCAAGGCAGCCTTCGAGACACACGACAACGCAAAATCGTCAAGCAGAAATTGATAGCCAAGTTCCGCACCCATGAGGACGGCCTCAACCGGGATCTTGGGTTCATGTCACGCTACACGTAACCCCACCAGCAAGGGGGAAAAAAAGTTATCTGTTTTTAATATTCTCTCTCTCTCTCTCTGCCATTTGGGGCTCTTTCTCTCTGTCTGTGTAATTTGACACAATGTATATTCAGTGTACTGGGACGTACTGTTCTCCGTGGCTAACCTGTCTGAATACCAACGACACCTTTTGATTGGTGTGATGGTGTCCCAGACTAATATAAGATATGCGATTTGAGAACCTTTCACTCATTCACCTGACGAAGGGGATAATCTCCGAAAGCTTGTGATTTTAAAATAAAATTGTTGGACTATAACCTGGTGTTGTAAGATTCCTTACAATATGATTAGGCAGAGTCAACAAGGTTTTATGAAAGGGAAATTGTGTTTGACAGATCTATTAGAGTTTTTTGAGAGTGTAACCAGCAGGGTAGATAAGGGGGAACCAGTGGCTGCAGTATATTTAGATTTTCAAAAGGCATTCGATAAGGTGCCACACAAGAGGCTGTTACATAAGGTTAGGGCGCATGGGATTGGGGGTAATACATTAGCATGAATTGATTAATGGACAGAAAACAGAGAGTAGGAACAAACGGGTCATTTGCGGGTTGGCAGGTTGTAACTAGTGGGGTGCCGCCAGGGTCAGTGCTTGGGCCTCAGCTGTTTACAATATATATCAATAACTTAGATGAGAGGACTGAGTATAATCTATCCAAGTTTGCTGATGATACAAAGCTTGGTGGGAAAGTAAGCTGTGAGGAGGATGCAAAGAGGCTGCAAAGGGTAAGTGAGTGGGCGAGAAGAAGGCAGATGGAGTATAATGGGGGAAATGTGAA
The DNA here is from genome assembly GCF_035084215.1 of Heptranchias perlo. Lineage (NCBI taxonomy): Eukaryota > Metazoa > Chordata > Chondrichthyes > Hexanchiformes > Hexanchidae > Heptranchias > Heptranchias perlo. Next base: position 11,374,502 of record NC_090332.1, on the reverse strand, counting down.
ATTATCCACTTTGGTAGGAAGAATAGAAATGCAGAATATTTTTTTAAAAGGTGAGACACTAAGAAATATTGGTATTCAAAGGGATTTGGGTGTCCTTGTACATGGAACTTAACATGCAGGTACAGCAAGCAATTAGGAAGGCAAATGGTATTCTGGTCTTTATTGCAAGGGAGTTGGAGTATAAGAGCAAGGAGGTCTTGCTGCAATTATATAGGATTCTGGTGAGACCACATCTAGGAGTACTGTGTATAGTTTTGGTCTCCTTACCTAAGGAAGGATATATTTGCCTTAGAATGGGTGCAATAAAGGCTCACTAGATTGATTCCTGGGATGAGAGGGTTGTCCTATGAGGAGAGATTGAGTAGAATGGCCTATATTCGCTGGAGTTTAGAAGAATGAGGGGTGATCACATTGAAACTTATAAAATTCTTAGAGGGCTTGACAGGGTAGATGCGAAGAGGCTGTTTCCCCTGGCTGGAGAGTCTAGAACTAGGTCATAGTCTCAAGTTAAGGGGTCGTCCATTTAGGACTGAGATGAGGAAAGATTTCTTCACTGAGGATTGTGAATCATTGGAATTCTCTACCCCAGAGGGCTGTGGATGCTCAGTCGTTGAGTATATTCAAGACTGAGATCGATAGATTTTTGGACACTAAAGGAATCAAGGGATTGGGTGATAGGGCAGGGAAGTGGAGTTTAGGTGGAAGATCAGCCATGAGCTTATTAAATGGTGGAGCAGACTCGAGGGGCCGTATGGCCTACTCCTGTTCCTATTTCTTATGTTCTTATGTGCATAGGAAAGCTAAAAAATGTTTAACAATATAGATGTATTGATACTTTGCTAAATAAGTACTTTCTGCTTAATAGCTAGTTATTCATACCAAAAATCACCACACTTCTGAAGCAGTCACATGCCACTGCTCCAAGTTAGAGTACTCACTTATTGAGAGAGGTTTTACAGTAAACTGCTATGTGCATAGCAATTTCTTTTATACTCAAGGCAAGGGATGTTAGAATTTGGGAATGGAACATTTCAGGCACCAATATAGTGGGCCGGTGCAGGGTAAAGCTCCGAGTTAACAATGCTCCTCAGCCCCAACTTCAGAAGAGCAACTCCACTGCACCAGTTTGACAGTTTTCCTTTCCCCTCAGTCTTTATGACTGAGATTACTAGCTTCATGAAATAGGTGAATTCAGAGCAGTTCTGTGCTGTGGGCCCATGCCTGCTAACAACTGGATTGAGACTGCCCAGTTAGAATACCCCCAGAACCATTTACCACAGAGCAGACTGAATAAGCCAATGTATAGATACAGGTATCATTTTAAAAAAAATTCTCACTTGGTCAGCAATCCTAGCAAGGCAGCATGTATTGCCCAGCTCTAGTTGGGCAACTAAGGGCATTATGAGTTAACTTGGCCAACATTTAACCCTCAACGAACATCACTAAAAAACGATTATATGGTCATTTATCCCATTGCTGTTTGTAGGACCTTGCTGTACACAAGTTGGTTGCCGCGTTTCCTAAGCTTCAAAAAGTACCTCATTAGCTATAAAGCGCTTTGGGATGTGCTGTGGTCATGAAAGGTGCTACATAACAGCAATTTAACTAAGTCTTTTTTTTTGTTGCCTACTTACAAATTGCCAGATTTATTTAATTCAATTTCACAACTCGCCATGGTGGAATTTGACCTTTGGATTACTAGTCCACTACACCACAGTACCCAGTACTAGGAAGGTGTGCATCTCCCCTCTAGTAATGGTGGCAGACATGATTGGAAATAAATTAGGGTATCATGAGAGTTTCTGGGGAAACTGGCATTGACCTGGATAATTCAGTGCTGGTGAACATGTACATGTTTGACTGAAAAAAATATCCTTTTTTGGGTCATATAGGGAACAGCAACGTGCACAGCATCCCAAATGGAAACATGGGTGTCATTCACAATCCTCTGGATTCTGGGAAAGCTAGCAGATTTGTTGAATTGTGTTGCCCTCTCATATTGGTCAGTGACAAAAGTGATCAAGCCATTGTTTATCCATAATAATTCATGGGTGACCTCCTTGATAAAGCAGTGCAGATATCACTACGCATAAAAATTGAGGCCATGTTGGTTTTGGATTGCCACTGGCAGTGCCATATGGGTGTTATATGTTGTCTGATAGTCTTCCTGAATGAGATGGCACAGCTTGGTCACTGCCTCCCTGCTGAGGCACATCTGTATGGTCATTGCCAAGTAGCTGGCCCTGGATCAGTCGACCCACTGTGTACCAAATACACTTTGCATGCCATCTGATAACACAAGTTGTCCTTTTCTGCTCTTACTGGTCCTCCTCGGCCAAGTCCATTGCTAGTGGAGCACTGAATGCAGTTCCCATAGTGCTCAAAAATCTAGAATGTGGGAAGAGAATTTGCAGCATCTCATCTTTCAACGAAAACTCGAGCAATGCCAGTTCCATTTGAGTGAGATGAACACATTGAACAAACAATTCATTAGTATGGCAATGTGGGGTGCTTTACCCTCAAGTGCCCAACCTTCTTACTTAATTGGCCTTTCATATGAATTGAGTTCATTAGCGCTCAACCTAAAAATTCTTGCCAGTGTTTGTATCGGATGGGAAATGGACAGTAACAACCGCTATGCAACAACAACTTGCATTTATACAGTGGTTCACAGAGGAATAATCAGACAAAAATGGACTACTGTCCCGATTCCTTTCTCATTAGAATGCTCTTAACCTTAACATTGTATATCTCCATCAGAATGGTTACAATGCTTTTATGAATAGCTGAAAATGTACAACAAACTTCTAAATTTGCAAGCAACTTTTAAGGGCGGGGAATGAAAGAAGATGTTTAATCTGTTCTACAATATTTTAATTTGAAACAAACATTACATGACTTTTAGGAGTGGTCTAAAATTATTTCACTTTCATCACATATATAACTCTGCCTTTGGGTCATAGAAATCTTTTATTTAGTATTTGAAAATTTGTTCATTTTTGCAAGACTAATCCAAATATTCCTCTCTCAAACAGCACTCAATACAGGAAACAATATTGTATGAAGTTATGCTGCTGTAGAGAACTAGGTTTTGTTCCAGTATAATTTCTGTCCCCCCGTTTTCCAAATCCTATCCACATTGTCACTAATTTCCTCATTTATCTCTCGCTAATCGATATTCTCACTTGCTATTGCTGCAACTGACATTTTTTTTCATAGCTACTTGCTCTATAGGAGAGAGTGTCAAACTCTCTGCAATGGGAAGTGTGACCTCCTAATCCTCAGCATGATGAAACTACTCAAGCTATGGAGCCCTTTAATCAGTATTAAGCTGCTTAGGTAAGCATGCTTGGTGTAGAAGAACTTTAACTGTTGTGTCTTGTGAAGATGCAGAAATGGAAATATTATAAGGAAATGGCAAGTATGAGCAAGGGAAAAGGTTGGGGAAAGGAGTGAGTTCTGCTGAGCAAATGCAAGCAGCAAAATGTGAAAAATACAAATCATTAAAATTTCAAATTTAGCAGGCAAGGGTGGTGGTCAAGGCTTTACTGTTCATTATATTTGGAGTCAGAGATTTTGAGACCATCCTTAAGACTCATGCAATAGCACAATAGTCAAAGTTTCCTCTGTCTTGGTACTCAATAAGAGAATAATGGTAAACAGTAGCTCGAGTGCAATTAGAAGCACAATTAAGCTGGAAAACATGTTGCAATGACTATTTTGTACTACTTTTTAAAATCCAAATATTTAACATGCTAGAACAATTGCTTAGTCTACAGGGAATAAACTCACAAATAAGCCTTCCTGAACAGAAATGTATCGTTTAGAAAATCATTCACAGAACACAATATGTATTCTTCACTCTTACCGTGTCAATCATTCTACGAGCTTCCTCTTCCTCTGTATTGGAATTTTCAAGTTCAATAGTGTATGTTCCTTTATCACTTTGGTCATCATCGTTTTCCTTTGTAGCAGATGGTGAAATTATTGTTTGTTGTTCCAGCTGTTGACTTTGGTTCAGTCTATGTCCAGTGCTACCAGAACTCAGCTGTGCTGTTTGGGAAGATATTAAAGGAACTGATAGTTCATCAGATTTCTGTTTTTGTAAATGTCTGGTTTGATGAAGTTCATGTACACTGTGTGATGATTTAGCATGAGGAGGACTTGGCTGATGTGTTAAAGAAGCTGTTTTCGATTCAGCTGTGTTACCTTTTGACCGGTCTGGCTTTGCAGGCGGAAATGGATGAGGACCCTCTTGGGGTATAGCTGCTGCATTTTGTGTGAAAGAATAGGATCGTCTCTTCCGTGGGTTACTTTCATCAAAGAACTCAATCATAAAGGCAGTCCTACTCATTGAAGGAACTTCATGGGGCTTTTCTGAAGTTGCAGTCTTCTGCTGAAGATGAAGCCTCTGTTGTTCTGCACGATACATCCTCAATTGATCTTCAAGTGCAGCGTGTTTGTAAGCACGCCTTTGACCATTTCCATTTTCTGTATCACTTTGCGTTCCATCATCATGTTTACTTCCTAAACAAGAAACCAAGTGCGAGAACATAATTTCTAAAAGCCCACTGAAATATTTGCTTGTGTCAGGTGAAATAAGACCATGGCAAGACAACATTTAGCAACTACTCACAAATATGCAGTGTCAGACTTGAGTGTGTGCAGCAGTGATGATCACAAACAATACGTAACACATTCCAAACAATAAACCTTTAAAGTAACTGGACAATAACTCAAGGGCAGAACTGAGTTGCTATTATTCTCCAAGTCTCAAACTGAGCTGCCGTTATAGCATGAATGAGCGAGTAAGACCAGCTGCGCCATTCTAGCTCTGTGTACATGCATACCAAGAGACGGCTAATTTATTACTTTCTTTTGGGGTCGGGGGGGGGGTGGAAGACACTACAACTTTTTTCAAAAGGAAAATGGATAAAATGTTACAGCAAAATACACATAACCCTTGTTATGAAGCACTTGTCATAAAAAATAATTTTGCAAAACTTTTTGTTTGTGAAGGGAGAAGTGGCAATTTCAACACAAGTGAAAATGACAAAGTTTGCCAAATACTTATTTCCATGAAGACCACGACCCTTTAAGAAATCCCATTAATAATGGTTTAATATGCTCACCTCTATGCATCACAGACAGTTGTATTTCCTTGATTCTCCCTAAAAATGTTAACTTAGCAGTCAATAAACTTATTACAAAATATAAAAATGGAAATGAAATTGTGTTGATAAAGTCTACAGGCGATCTCGCCCTTTTGGGAAAAGTGTCAGCAGGAGGATTTTTTGGGGGGAAAGGAAGCAAGAGGAGATGGATATAAATAAAAAGGCATACTGTTTTTAAAAAAAAGTTGAGAGGAACAAAAACAGGTAACATTTGCTGAATTTCAAATTAATAGCACTGAATGCTGGTTCAAAAAGTCCCATATAGATTGGACAGACAGTAAATAAGCCAGTTGTTCCATTTATACTGTAGAGCAGGGGTAAAATTGATTTTTTATTTCGTCCCATAATCAATTTTTCTATGGAACACTCAAAAATATGTCAAAGTGGTAAGCCTAACTGTCCAGTTGAAGACTAACTTCACAAAGGATGGTCAGATTTTAGCAATTCAAAAAGAATAAAAATATTCCAGATATCAGAAACATGATGACATCTAATTGTGTGTTCATTTAAAAAAAGTTATTTGGAATTGCTGCTAAGTGATAAATAAATAATGCAATTTATCATGCATGCAAGAAGTTTGACATTATCTCCATAAGAGTAAGGAAGGTTACAAAGAAACACCTGTATAGGAAAAAGGGGATTTTGACATTGTTTGAGTTTAACTAAATGGAATAAATTTTCATACAAGGCCTAAATTTTCCAATGCTCTTAGCATTGGTGTTTCATTCTTAACTTACTATCTGTTGAACACCAATACCTCCTTGCTTTTAGGTCAAGTGGCTGAGTGATTCTGCACTAAGCCAGCCATTGCTGTGGAAGGGGATCTGAAGGCTTTTTTTGATAATCATAAGATGGGTTCAGATGAACATGGCCCGTCAGGCCATTTGATCTCATCCTTTCAAGATACCAATCCTACCATTTTACAATTACAGCTTCCAACTGTTACTTAAATGAGTCCAAGTGTCCTGACCTCAACCACTTTCTAGGCAACCGGCATATCACTCTTTGTAAAGAAATATTTCTTGCGTCTATATTAAAACTTATCCTTCAAGCCCTGGGCCTGTGCCTTCTTGTTTTGCTGCCCTGACCTATCCTGTTAAGTACCTTTCATAAAGCCCCCTCGGAGACCCCTCCCTTCTTCCCCTCTGTTTGAGGCTAAAGCGCCCAGGCATATCACATTGTTTCTCAAAGCTGGAGTTGGTCAAATAGCATTTTGCAAAGTGCACACAGCACTTCAGTGATTGAAATGCAGCTGCTTGAATGCTCTGTTCAGCATCCTTGCCCATGCACTCAGTTCTCATGGAACAATAGCAAAGAACATGATCAGGCGGAATAAAACAGATAGCTTCCTGCTAATGGAAACAGGAATTATAAATGTGGCTTTCATCTTTCCAAAAAATAAAACTTTTTTGTGTGGACAAATGTATCTGTTAGATTTGGGCCCTCAAATGATGCCTTGGGATAACACAGGGATGTACACCAGACTCGCTCATCTGGAATTTCCCTCTCTATCATCCCAGCAGAGGCAACCACCCATCTACTTTAAACTGGTTAAAGCCAAACAGGAAAAAAAAGCCCAACTAAACATGACAAGCATTCATCTACCAGAATGCCATCGAGCAATTCTAGGGTATTTTTGTGCTTAACTGCTCTCACCCCTCCCATGTTAATATTGGAGTAAGATTTCTGTTTTTAAAAAAAGTTTGTCAATCGCAATATTTTTCATCTCCTCTATGAGTGACCATCTTCCTGATTTTAGCAAGGAAGCACAGACTGCTTGTAAGTTGCAGCAAAGTTAAACTTGATTCTTTTCTGGTGAGAGAAGAGGATTTTTGTTATACAATCCAAGGTACAGTTATTGAATATTAATGTCTCAAATGAGTTTGGCACTAGATTCTGTACAGCCACAGACATCAGCGGTTGTGTTTTTCCTCCAAACCTTTTTTGGTCCCTTTTCCCTCTATCAATTACAAAAATGCTTTGAAGTAAAAATCTGCACGTGACAAAAGAGAACATGATTTATGTCACTCTAAAATCCTAACATGGTCTAAAACAGCTCTTGAAAATGACAGACTAAGAAACGTGACAGAAACAGTACTATGTGTACGATTTACTGTCCATTGGCTATGAATGGGGGAATCTATCTTGCATGCGTCTAATCTTAAAGTTGATAAGCGCAATGTCTTCTGCAGATATCTGAAGAACATCACTCCAGAAAAAGTAGCACTTTTATTTTGAGAAAAGAAAGAGAAGCTAAAGTTCCTATACAGAGCAAGGTGCATTGAGTCTGTCCTTTTTGTTTCTTTTCATGATAAACTGGATTGGTGGCAATTGAGGGGACGGTTTAATAGTTTAAGTTGTAGGATGTTCCATTTTTCATAACAATTTTGATAACAGTTAATGGGATAATAAGTTTTTATTTTAACCAAGAGAGCAAGATAATGAGATGAGGAGAAATGAGCTATTAGCTCCACCCCTTTAGTCCCACTATTCTTCAGTTCTTTACTTGCTATGAATGTCCTCAGAATCCCTTTTCCATTTCCTTCATCTGCATTGTATTTGCCTTTTTTTTAAAAATGGACATCATTTTGAAATCTTTCCAAGCCGTTCCTTAGTCCTCTGTTTCCTTAAAACACACTTCATATCTACCTTGGCCTCCTTGTTTAGCGATTAACATCTATTTTATTACCCTCCTATTTTGACAAAGCATTGAACATTTCACCCTATGCCTGGTACTGAATATATCTTTAAGATTACTTAGGAAACTGCAATTTAGTTTATACCAAGTGGACTATTCTACATGAAAGGGAGGAAAGAGATGAAACACCTTAGCACTTCCTGTTTCTAACTAGGAAGGAATTTGTGGACATGCTGTTTTGTCTCAGCATTTTCTGCCTACGAAATAGATGTGAAATGACTGATTCTTCTAATACTGAATGATGAACTGCCTGAGAATAAGAGTAATTTTTTTTTTTAAAAAGGACAAAATAAGATTCCTGTATTTGTGACTACAAATCACATGTTCCCTTCAGTCAATCATGGAGGTGTCACAAGGAACTTAAAAGGCTTGGTACAATTTTCACCAAGCAGCTTAGCTGTATTCTGACATTTCCATGCAACTAGTTGTATTGAATTATTTTGAAGCCAAGCCTTCGGTCAGATGCATGTACTTCCACTGATAGAAAAAGTCACATTGTCAGCATGATTAATTTTAGTGGTCATATAGTCAAGTTGGAGGTACTGAGTGGAAATCTTTAAGATCAAAAATATAAAATTGTCATATAGCAAAGCTCTTCAGCCTTATGCTACATTAAATGTATAAGAACACCCATGTAAGCTTCTAACTTATAAGGTTTCAATTTGTGGATAATCAAATCATAGAAAGATAAATTTTGAAATTTAATTTGGTCAATTAACTGGTGATCAGACTAATTGATGTTCTGTGATATATCTATATACTCATGACATTTCATAATCACTTGGCTTTCAAAATATATTGCAAAATAGCTTCTGAAATTAACAGGTGATCTAAAAAAAAATCTTCAACATTATATTAAAAAGATCTCACTTTGGTGCACGTGGTCATGAATCACATTAGTTTCTATGTAAGAATGCCTACTAAACATATTTGAAGTATTTTAATGTACTGGAAGAACTGCTCCAGAACAGTAACCCTGTTAGTACAAACCACTTAATGGGAGAACATGTAAAGGAATGATGCTGGATAGGTAAAATAAAACAAACTAGCATCCATTTACTCAGGATTTAGTAGTCCTTTCAAACTTCACACTCAAGGAGGCAATAAATCAATAAACCAGTCTCCAAAAAATAAACAACATGCTTTTATATTATAGAATCATAGAATCACAGAAGTTACAACATGGAAACAGGCCCTTCGGCCCAACATGTCCATGTCGCCCAGTTTATACCACTAAGCTAGTCCCAATTGCCTGCACTTGGCCCATATCCCTCTATACCCATCTTACCCATGTAACTGGCCAAATGCTTTTTAAAAGACAAAATTGTACCCGCCTCTACTACTGCCTCTGGCAGCTCGTTCCAGACACTAACGACCCTTTGAGTGTGCTTTTAACGTAGAAAACTGTTGCAAGTTACTTCACAGAGGCATAAGAAGCCAAAAATGAACACCAAGCCAGAGAAGGATATATGAAGAGGGGTAACCAAAATCTTGGATTATAAGGAGGGTCTTAAAGGAGAGGCAGAGGGGCTTAGGAAAGGAATTCCAGAGCATAGGGCTTAAGTGACTGAAGGCACAGCCTCCAATGTTGGGGCAAAGATAGGATGAATGCACAAAAGGCCACAGTCAAGGAACAAAGTTATTGGGGGGGTGCTGTTTGGCTGGAGGAGGTTACAAAGATAGGGAGGAGCAAGGCCATGAAGGGATTAAGACATGAGAATTAGAATTTTAAATTGGGGGACTGGGAGTCTATGTAGATCAGCATGGACAGGGGTGACGGGTTAGCAGTATTTGGCATGGGATAGGATACAGGCACCAGCGTTTTTGGTGAAGTTACAGAGCATTAAAGATTGGAGGCCAGCCAAGAGAGCATTGCAATAATTGAGTCTGGATGTGGCAAAGGATGGATGAGTGTTTCAACAGCCGATGAGCAGAGGCAGGTGATGTTATGGAGGTGGAAGTAGTTGGTCTTTGTGAGAGTGAGGATCCCGAGACAGTGACGAGGGAAAGTAAATGGATCGATGGCAAGGATACAGGGCCAAAGACGATGGCTCGGTCTTCCCAATGTTTAATTGGAGGAAATTGCAGTTTATCCAAGTCTTGATATCGGACAAGCAGTCTGACAACAGAGGCAGTGGATGAGTTGAGAGAGGAAGGGGAGAGAAAAAGCAAAGTAAGGTCAGCGTACACGTTGAAGCTGACCCCAGACCCCATCTCTTCAGAAAATGTTGCTAATGTGCAGCATGTAGATGAAGAAGAGAAGGGGGTAAAGGATAGATCCTTGGGGGACTCCAGAGATAATGGTGCGGGGATAGGAAGAGAAGCCATTGCTGGAAATACTAGATAGGCGAGATAGGAATCAAACGAGGACAGTCCCTTTGAACTGGACAACGGAGGAAAAATATTGGAAGAGGATGATGTGGTCGACCATGTCAAAGGATACAGTGAGGTCAAGGAGGATGAGGATGGGAAAGGCACCATGGAAACAGTCACACAGCATATCATTTGTGGCTTTGATTAGGAGCGTTTGAGTGGTGTGATTGTAGTTTTGGAAAGAAAAGGGAGGTTAGAGACAGCTGAATGGATGGTCTCAATATTCGTGAGAAAGGAGTTCATGAGCTACTCACATTTGTTGTTAGAGGTGAGGGTGGAAGGGAGAGGGGTTTAGTGAGACAGTTGGTGGTGGAGAAAAGGTGGCTGGGTTGACTTTGCTCTCTAGGAGGATTCTGGGGAGTCGGCAATTTTGGAAGAGGGGAGTGAGGCCCAATAGTGCTTGATGTGGTCCATCCAGATATGGTGATGGTTGGCTAAATCAGCCATCAAAAATGGCTTGCAGCCTTTTGAAAAGTTTAAGCAACAGATTTTTTGATAACTACCAAGAATTTTACCTTTTAATCGTCTCATCTGAACTGTGACATCACTCTTTATGCTTTTGCAATCGTCATCCATCGATTCCCGTCTCATTCTAGGTGGATCATTTTGTGCCAACCAATCAGCCACTTTGCTTTCTGCTGCTATCATTGCAGCCTGGAGTCCAGACAGCTCTTTGGTGGCTGGAGGAGATTTCTTCTGCTTGTGGCGCTGATCAGGAGTGAATTTAGTGACGTGATCTTTGATTGTCACTTTGCCTGGAGTGTTGTCATCAAATTCAATAGTAAATGAAGCATGCCCTTGAACCACTGCACGAGAGGATTCCGTATCCTTTGTGGGGATTTCGTGAATTGAAGTTTCCACTGATGGAGCAGACTGATGAAATTCTTTAGTAGGGATTTCAAAATAGCTTGGTTCTCTACAGAATGGGTAAATTACTTCCTCTCGTAAGTCTTTGCTATCATCTTCAGATTTACTGACTTCCTCGACATCTCCTAAAAAAATATTAGGACAATGAAATTCACTACTTCGTCAAAAAATTCAGAAGATTTAAATCATTCCTAGGATAGTTGTCAAAAGCATTTTCTTTTAAGGCTGTACCGACCGCTTCCCATAGAGAATCAGATGTGACATTAATACTGTTCAAGGTTTGAGTGAAGAGCAACTTATGTACACATTTGCAAACATAAATCAAATTCTGTTCTACTTTTCAGTGGAACCTTACCTATGCAGCTTCCTTCAGATTTTATTTATAAAGTTTTTTGAAAATTGTCCAAATACAAAACCAAATACAATAAATTTATTCAGACCCTGGTTTATATTAATGAATCTTATTTTAAAAATCAATTCTCTTGCATTAATTAGAAGCTAGCACAGTGATGTAGCAAATTAGTCTGGTGACTTGATGCATTACATGTTGACACTAGTAATTCCCCACATGAATTCCTTACTTCAAATGAGAAAGGTTCCAAATGGAAGCCAGGCAGTTGCGGGAGAGAAACAACCAACACGGAGAAAGCTTTTAAAAAGTTTTACTTTGTTGCAATGGTGAAGCAGTGGTGGGAAAATACATGTAGCGGTGGAGGAGAACTCTACAGCACAACACACAAAATTTTCATTAACATTGTCTTAATCAATTCTTTCCTTGAACAACTGTTGGCTGATGCACAATGTCTGTGACATTACAATTTCTGAACATTCTTCAAGAAGTCTATAGAAAATGGTTCAGCTGCAAACTGTTTTACTATTGTAAGGAATCTTACAACACCAGGTTATAGTCCAACAGTTTTATTTGAAAATCACAAGCTTTCGGAGGCCACTCACCTGACGAAGGAGAAAGCCTCCGAAAGCTTGTGATTTTCAAATAAAACTGTTGGACTATAACCTGGTGTTGTAAGATTCCTTACATTTGTACACCCCAGTCCATCACCGGCATCTCCACATCAGGTTTTACTATTAGCATACCTCCCTTAAAAAAATGAATATAGATTCTGTCACGGTTATTCTATAAACAGCTGCTGACAAGTTAATACTCCAGGGACTCACTACTTGGGTTCCTACCTCCGGTTGCACTGCTTTCCAGCTTCACACTCACTGGCTTGGGGTCCTGCTTGCTTGAATTTTCATCATCTGCATCATCTTCACCCCACCAAGCAGGCTGTCCATAGAGAGGGGTACCACGGGCTACAGGCATAGCAGAAATATCTACTGGATGTCGGGGGAAAAAAAGTAACCCAAGGAATATTAGTTCTCATGAATCATTTCTACCAACAAAAAAAAGTGGACTATGAATCCAAATCCAATAATTTAATGAATTTGCGGATCAACAATTTAATTAACTTAATGTATAAAATACTTAGAATTTTTTTTAGAGGGCTTGGCAGGGTAGATGCTGAGAGGTTGTTTCCCCTGGCTGGAGTGTCTAGAACTAGGGGGTCATCGTCTCAGGATATGAGGTCGGCCATTTGGGACAGAGATGAGGAAGAATTTCTTCACTCAGAGGGGTGTGAATCTTTGGAATTCTCTATCCGAGGGCTGTGGATGCTCAGTTGTTGAGTATATTCAAGATTGAGATTGATAGATTTTTGGACACTAAGGGGATCAAGGGATATGGGGATAGGGCAGGAAAGTGGAGTTGAGGTAGAAGATCAGCCATGATTTTACTGAATGGCAAAGCAGGCTCAGGGGCCGTATGGTCTACAAGTGCTTCTATTTCTTATGTTCTTAATTGTAGGAACATCTTTCAGTTTGAACCACAAAATGCACTTTCCTTTTGTGATGGCACTTTCTGTAAATTAGTTCATCAAAAGGTTATAACTACAATTACTAAATTTGTATTCCCTTGCTGATCACCAGGGCCTCTCTTATATTTACAACTGCAGGTATAGTAATCTTCTGCAACACTTAAAAACATACTGTCCTAACACAGAAGTAAATATTTGAGCTTTTCAACAATAATATATTTTGAAGAGTTTAACATGGACTAAAGGTATGTTCACACTTAGTGGCTTCCTCATGCAAATTGAGAACCATTACATCCATGCAACAGGTTGCTTACAGCCTAGTGGCTGAAAAATCAATGGACAGTTGACCAATTATGAAACCCTAGCTCACATCTACTGCAGCAGTTTTAGATTACAGTGTACCTTTTATTATTGTAACCATTCTGCCAGTTAAAATTTAGGATCTTATGCCGAATATATAATTAAGCACAGTTTGAACAAGTAAAGGTTAAAACTAACTAAAACAGGAAGGGGGATGACAGGTTAAAACAGAAAAAATAAAGAAATGTAAGGAAAAAGGAGGCAGATGTTCATTAAAAGGACAGAAAATTTAAAAAAGGAAGAATAAATGATACAGGAAATTTAAAAAGTAATACAAGGCATCTCAATTACAAAAAATACTAGACCAGCTATAGAATTTAATGATATCAGCTGCAAATTATTACATTAAACTTGTAGCAATAAAATCGCAGTTCTTAGTTCGATAGTGTGAATGTCACTATGCAGAGTGTTGGCACGGGTACAGATAATCATCAGCAGCAACAGCAGTTGCTCACAAAAAACCCCAGATAAAATGGATGCCACTTTTAAGACTTTTTTGACGGTTTCAATATTTTTTTAAATCTCAAAGTGATTTCAAAGCTGTAATCTAGTCTCAGGGTTCAGATAACGTTTTAAACCACTCCAGTTATGCTCTTGTGCTTTAGCTGATTTAAACTCCTCAACTAGATTACTACATTGGAATGTGTACGAGACAATCCAGTTGACAATTCTTTATGGTGCTGAGATTCTGACAAAGCATGGAAGAGAAGGTTGCATGTTTTTGGTATGTGCTGTGCATGGAAGAGGTTGGTGTTGTGATGTATAATAATATTCTATACCATGTTTTTCATGACCCAATGCAGTTGTATTTTATATTGTATAATGTAGTAATATTTTGTATTTTCTGAATATATTAGTTAAAGCTAGTTGTGAACTGCAAGAATCCATGAAACTGTAACCCTAATGAAACAAAAGCCTTTTATAAACAACCATGAAGGAAAAACTAATTAACACTAATAAGGAAGAGTGAAATTCTGAGTTGAGCTTAGTCCCAATGTCAAAACTGTCATAATTAGAACCTATATATTTGCTCCAAGGAAAAGTAGATAAGACTATCTAGGTTAGAAGAAATTTGTAATAAACAAATGGGACATAAATAGAGCTAGCTGTTCATCCAACTGGGAAACAACTAATCTCTGGATTTTCTAAAAGGAAGAAACATCAAAACACCATACCTTAACCTGAGGGGAAAGACCACCAGAGAAAGAAGAAAGAAGACTTTACTTCTGATTAAACCAGTGCTACTGATCACTTTTCTAAACCTTCATGGATAGCTGGTCAAAACCAGGTTAAGAGAGTTTGGGGAGAGACCACCAGACAAACATGATGATCTCACGTCCGATTAAACCAATGCTATTGTGAGATTCTCTGTTTTTTACGAGTCAAACACATGTACCTATCAAGAAGTTGTAATCAAATGTGCACTACATATATAAAGGAAAAGGAAAAATCCTCTATGCTTCTGTATCCTCTGTTCTTGGAATTTCTTTTTCTAGAACCTTTATAAATAACTGGTCTATGCCAGATTAATATTAATTAACATCCTACTATTGTAATAGATTTAGAGATAGTTCGCAACCTTGGTAACCATCTGGGAATGCACGGTGAAGTAATGAAAATGAAGTAATGCAATACCAGAGCATGGTATGGCAAGAAGATTGCAATTTGCTGGGGATGTGTGCCATAAAGGTGAAGGTAATGAATGTGTTCCAACTGAGAAAGCACATGGAAGACAAAAGCTGAAATAGAGGGACTGTGGAGAAGACGACCTGATGGAAAAGTGACTAACAGCAGGCGGCTGCAAAAGCCGGCAGAGGGAAGAGCACAGTGACAAAATCTTGAAACATACATGGACAGCCTGATTATGATGACAAATGGACTTAACTATTGTAATTAGTTATGTATGGATCCGCAGACATGAGTCAGCTTCCAAGTGTAATCAAATGGCTCTCAGCTCTACCTCTCTACCACCTGTCTCAACCCCTCCACTGCCTGTGTTGTCAAAAGGCTTGTCTGAAATCGAATCTTCGATGAGCCACAATTTTCTCCAGCTAATCAATGGGAAGACCAAAGCTATGGTCTTTAGCCACCGCCACAAACTCCATACCCTTCCCACTATTTCCATCCCTCTCCGACCACACTCAGCCTAAACCATACTGTTCACAACCTCAATCTCACTTCTGATAAAACAAGTGCTATTGTGAGATTCTGTTTATTAACACAAATACAACAACCTGCATTTATATAGTGCCTTTAACATAGTAAAAACATCCCAAAGCACTTCACAGGAGCTTTATCAGACAAAATTTGACACCCTCTGCTTTCTCATATGATATCACATGCACAGACAAAAGAAAGTTGAATAATTTTACAGGTACAAGGATATCAGTGATTTCTATATCCCATTTTAGCCAAATTATGGAAGTTCTATTCACAGAACAAAATACTTTGCTACTGAATGAGAAATAACATGTTTAGTATTACTTTATACATTGAAATTTAAAAAATATACAGATGCACACGCCAGAAATTCCAACACGTGGGCAATGCAAATAATCTTCGAGCATTGTGAATTCTGTAACTTTCATTTGGCAGACGTTACGTTCAGGTGCATGTATCTGGTTTATCCAGAACTATTATTAATTTAAATGAATTAGTTATAGAATCTGCTACAGCACATCATAATGGATGGTTGAGACAATGCTAAGTTGGTATGAGTTCAAAACTAGCAAAAAGTTAAACTTACTCCCTTATTATTCATTATTTTGGTATGTTATTTATGAGGTACTTTCTTATTCCCAATTTCTGGTTCCTGAAAAATGGGTGGTAATACACCAGAGTAAACTGACTGTGTAGGCAGAGTCCTTTGATAACAAACAGATGTGATAACAGCACAACAGGCAACCAACAGAGGAAAGTTACACAAGAAAAAACACATTTTAATACAGCAATGTGCAAGTGTCCAAGGATATAGTTAAGAATATAAAAGAAAAATTATATTCAATAATATAAACAATAAAAAAATAGCAAATTACCTGCAGCTTTGTGCATCTCTACTACATTAGCAATTACTTCAGCTTTGGCCTCCACAGAGCCGATCGGTGCCTCCTTTGATCCTTCAGCTTCTGGGGGTTTCTGTGGTAACTGCAACTGGCTTGTAAACTTTTCATGCTAAAAACAAGGTTAAATTATTTCTGAAAATTCTGTTTTAAGAGCACAAATGTGGTTTTTATTAAATGCATATCATACCAGCAACAAAAAAATGAATGCAAACTGTTTTATCATACAATTTGACACAGGCAATTTTCAGGCAACTTTTGCTAGCCTTACCTTAAGTGCTTCCTCTGGAACTCGCAGTTCCCCTCTCTCCACAGTAAACAAATTGGTATGTAAGGCATGTTCAGGAAATGTAGAAAAAAAACAGCACTGCAAACTAAAACACACTTTACTGCTGAAACGCAACTGTCAAATTTTCTGATTGTTAGAGAAGTTGTGGCAGAGAAATCAGCTGAAGCACACATGCAGCTGCTGCTATTAAAGTTCACTGCCTAACAATCAGAAAATGTGCCTCGCAATGACTTACAGATATCCACTGATTATCTGCTGGGTATAACATACACATCCAATAAGTGGACTGACTGAATAACACACAAGTGACACAATGACCAGTCAGCTTGCTGCATAAATCAGACCACAATGTGTTCTTGCTTTAATTATAGGCATAAGCAGATTAAAAATCTTACATGAGGTTAGCAAACAGGAAAAAAATTAGACAAACTAACTGCAGCCAAAGGTGATCCAGTATATATCCATATTACGTCACAGAAGATACAGCATCTTTTTATGCAGCAAAAATACACTGGTTCTGCTGCTGTATTGACAGTTTGTTTGTGGTAGCTTATCAGGTTAATATTTGTTTTGCACATGAATGTACCAAGCATATAGTGAAGGGAAGACAATTGTTGAATTTTTTCAGTGATCGCAGAAAGGGAATCAGTGAGGGTCCTACAACTGGTTTCAATGTGTCTTAAAAGGTGAGAGGGAATTTAGAAAAGGGAGCAAGAAATCAAGTAGGATTTCTGTTGCTGTTCACTATCCAATGACCCTTGCTGGGAAGTATGTACATAAGAGCAGGATCAGGCTCAGGCTCAGCTGTGATGGCTTTCCATCATCAAATAGGCTGTTCAAACATGAAGATCAGCCACAGCTAGAATTGAGCATCTGCTGGCACCCAACAAACCATAGTACAGCAGAAGTCACCACCTTCAAGAGAGATGGGAGAAAATTGGGGATATAAACAAAATAAAATCCTTCTTACATATGTTTCAAACGTGCATTTATAAATTATATTTGGCAAACATTTGCAACATTTTATTGTTTACCAACTTAATAGCTTTTTTTGGAAAGGATATCATATCCAAATCGAAGTTTATCATCAACTTTCAGAGTGATGTAGGTTTGCTCTGGTATTCGGGCTTCATTAACAAATGTCTGTGAAAACAAAGGCATCCTGGTCAGTAATCAACTACAGGTTTCTATTTCTTATACTTTGAAACAAAAGCATATAAATTATTGCTTTTACTAGGATTTTTTACAAGCAGCTATTTCCACAGAAAATTATTTCCTATTTTACTCATTCCTCCTCTGAGACCTCAGAGAAAAATAATCAACTATTCATCATTGAGTCTGGAAAATCTCTAATCTTCTTCCTAGGCACAATTTAAATATTCTTAGCTGTACAATCAAGCGTACTAAAAACACAGTTAACAGTAGGCTTGAAATGAACCACACACAATATATGAATCCGATCAATGAGGGCTGACTGATCTATAGCATCATAGATCCAGCAGTCAGTTCTCGGATAGGATTTAGGTATTGTGTATGGCTCTGACCAAAGTACATTCAAAGTCGTAATGCTTCACAAACCTTTAAATCTCTAGTACAATTCAATTGGTAAATGGAATGATATAATAACCTTTTTGTAATATTCATGTTTATGACGTGGGTGTAGCTGGCAAGGCCGGCATTTATTGCTCATCCCTAGTTGCCCTTGAGTAGGTGGTGTTGGCCATCTTCTTGAACCACTGCAGTCCATGTGGTGAAGGTGCTCCCACAATGCTGTTTGGTAGGGAATTCCAGGGTTTTAACCCAGCGGCAATGATGGAATGGCGACATATATCCAAGTCAGGATGGTGTATGACTTGGAGGTGAGGGTGTTCCCACGTACCTACTGCCCTTGTCCTTCTAGGGTGCGGGTTTGGGAGGTGCAGCCAAAGAAGCCCCTTGGCAAATTGCTGCAGTGCATCCTGTAGAAAGTACACACTACAGCCAGTGGTGGAGGGAGTGGATGTTTAAGTTTGTGGATCAAGCAGACTGCTTTATCCTGGATGGTGTCAAGATTAAGTGTTGTTGCAGCTGCAATCCAGGCAAGTGCAGAGTATTCCACCACACACATGACTTGTGCCTTGTAGGTGATGGAGAAGCTTTGGGGAGTCAGGAGGTGAGCGATTCTCTGCAGGAAACCCAGCCCCTGTCCTGCTCTACTAGCCACAGCATTTATGTGGCTGGTCCAGTTGAGTTTCTGGTCAACGGTGACCCCCAACATGTTGACAGTGGGGGATTTGGCGACGGTGATACCACTGAATGTGAGGTGGTTAGGTTCTCTCTTGCTGGAGATGGTCATTGTCTCGCACTTGTGTGCCAAAAATGTTACTTGCCACTTATCAGCTCAAGCCTGGGCACTGTCCAGGTCTTACTGCATGCGGGCATGGACTGCTTCATTACCTGAGAAATTGCGAATGGAACTTAACGCTGTTCAGTCATGAGCAAACAGCCCCATTTCTGACCTTATGATTGGGGAGGGGGTCATTGATGAAGCAGCTGAAGATAAACATCAGCAATTTAACTTCAAGGATAGATCACTTTCTTTGGTGTATTACTGTGCAACATTATTCTAATTAGTGATTCCAAACCACGTACACCCATACTGCTGAACACATTGTCCTGATAAAATTGGCTGTTTCCCCATATTATTTTGAATTGTAGCAAAAAGTCACGCCATTTTCTCAAAAAGTAGCACCAAATATGACTTTTAGAATATGTTTAAAAAGTTCATAGCAGCATAAGCACAAATGGGCAATCTGAACTCTAAAAATCATAAATTGAACATTTTAGAAAATGTTATTTATTTTAGGACATGCATTGTAGTTTTCAATTTATTTAGAGTAAACATTTGACAAAGTGCAAAAAGTTAAGATTACATAACCTGTAGGGCTCTAGTCAATCGAAACTTCCTCTATATACCATACGAAGCAAGTCCAGGTCACCAACTGACAGAATAGGTGCCTGACATCAGGACGTAGATGACTCCCATCTTCACGCTGGACAGGAGGTTATTTATCCAGAAGAACCAAGCATGCATTGTGTTACAAGTACAAACAGCAGGAGCATTAAAATGTGACTAGATATGTAGGTGGTTGTTATGTGCAGGAACTTTCCATTGAAAGAAAATAAAGACACATGTACAAGATAAATAATCTTATTCCTCCTTACTTATGTCGTTCATCATAAGATTCTGCTGATTTGCCCACCCTCATCTAAAAAAGGTACAGGACAAGTTTAATCCTAACTCCTAAATCTGAAGCTAGACTGCATTCCTTGCTTGATCTTATGCAAGAAATCTGAGGATTCAGTTATCTAAATACAGATAGATATGAAGGTACTGAAGCGTAAAGACTTCAGTCACACAAAACCACTTGGTGAAAACATTGGGTGCCAATACGTTTCCAGAAGGGAGAATGTTGTGCATGTAGCTTGCTCCTTGTACATGGAACATGATGTATTACATCCGAGGAAGACATGCAGCCAAACAAAAATAAACACCGTTCAAGTTCAATGCAGCTAGCCAATCTCCGAGAATTATTTGCACCAATGTAAAACTTAACTTTTTGGGAAACTTGCTCAAATTATTGAGCAATGAGAATTAAGGTGAAGCTTCCAACTTTATAACCAACATAATATCTCAGCTATTCCTGGTCTTTTAATCCTCTTGCATTGACTTGCAAAAGAGCAACAAAAAACAACAACTGGCAATAACTACAACAATCATTTAGATAACGTTTTTAATGTAGAAAAACATCCCATGGTGCTTCACAAAGGCATAAAGAAAATAGATGCCGAGCGAGAGGAGGAGAAATTGGGAGGGGCGATCAAAGGCTTGGTCGAAGAGGTGAGATTTAAGGTGGGATTTAAAAGAGGAGTGGGCGGTGGAGAGGTTTAGGAAGGAGTTCCAGAGATTGGGGTCTAGGTGGCTGAAAGCCCAACATATATCACCACAAAGAAAATATTATTTGGTGTGGTTCTCTGAATCTATTAAATATTAAGCATTAGAAATTACAATTTTTACCCAAGTGTGACACATATGTACTTGGATAGTGTTAAGACATCTAATAATCAAAAAGGTTTAAACTAAGCTCAAACAAAAATAGTGTCAAAGTCACCAACCAATAGGCAATGGCTTGCCACTTACCCCATTTAGACTGCCAAGGTCCTTTACTTTATGCTCATCGTCAGCAGAGTTATAATTGATCACTGCATGTTGCTTGTCCACACTGCGGGACTGTAAAAGAAAAAAAATATTTTCCCCTACTTTTATTTTGCTCAGAGGGCAAATAAAAAACACAAATTGGAGAGCATATTAAAAATTCATCCAACTGCCACCAATTTCCTTTTCCTCATTTAGTGTGTATGTGAAGATTGCTCCACACAGGATTGACTTCCAAGTTGCAGAATCCTTTATTAAATGAATTTTATAGTTCCTGGTTTAAATTATCCTTATTGATTTGAAATAAAACAATTTTGACAAAAGTGATTACAGAAAGAAGTGTTAATGGTTCATCATCTACATTTACATCCACTTTGCCTCCTCCTTGGCTGATTATAAACACCATCTCAAAATCCTCCTCTTCGATTGTGCCCCATCCCACTTCCCTCATTTTCCCTTTTTCCCTCCAGCTTGGCATTCTCTTTAATGTAAAGCACTATGAGATGTTTTCTTACATGAGGAGCATTACAGAGGAACATCTGTATGGATCAGGCCATTCATCTGGCCAGGATTTTGACCAATATTTTATAGTCAGCACTGAGGAGGAGTATGAGTTTCTATGACATTCATGGAGTGTAATCCTGGCTTTGTTTATGTATAAATGTAATGATGACTGCCTAGAAGGTATCTGGAAAAATCTTTGTCTCCTGCACATAGTGGAGGAGTTTCAGTAGGATTGCAGGTGGCCATGTAAAACTCAGAGCAGTCATTAGGCCTTGAGGCTTTCCTAGATTGGAAGCTTTTTATTGTCTGGTGGCTAAAATTGGGGCATCAAATGCCTGTGCATTTCCTGAGAGCGTTAGAAGACGAGGTTGGATAGGTGTTGTGCAGTTTCTCATTGCAAAGCCTGGTACTAGAGAAGTGGAGCGGTGTAATAGTTTGCAAATGCTCTTTTTATACCAGTAGGGTAAGATGTGAGGTTACCATTAGTCTGCTTAATTAACGCAACAGCCCTGTATTTGCAAGGAGATTTTATACAAGGTTGCTACTTGAGGGACAACACCAGGCAGCTATTCAATCCGGTGGAACACTAATAGCCTGCCCTGGTACTCTTTTTGACCTTTCTTGGAGGCTCAATCAGTGCAAACTGTCCCTTCCCCTCAAGCACAGCAATACACCCACTGATTGTGAATGACAACCCCAACCAACTTGACCACTTGTAAGCAGGGACTTTGCATTCCAACCCAAAGCTAACTAATCCCCAAAACCAAGACCACTTGCACTGCTCTGAGCACAAGCAAATCATGCCAGTAATCGATGCATTAAAAAAAATTGAAGGATTTCTACACTACTTTTAGACTAAGTGATCTACAATTTCCCAGGTCACATGTTACTCTATCTTTTGAATTACAGGATATCATCAATGTAATCCCAGTCCAGTTCTCAGTTACAGCCCAGGGAAAGATTGCAGTGGCTGTTCAACTGGACTCGAAAAGTTAGGAAAGGAAGAGAGTGTTCAGGAAGGGTACTGTTAATGAGATTTAGCAATTCACCCAAATGTTTGTTCGAATATTGTCTATGTCCCATTTTTGCTTCTACCTAGTTTTACATTATGTTCAGGAAGCTTTCACTATTGCTTCTGTGAAATGCAAGTAGAGAGGTTTGTTTTTCTGAATTTGTGATTTTGTGTCAGGAGCCAAACAATGTATTCACACAGGAGATCCTCACAAGATCACCCCTCCTCCCATATTTCTAACCCTCACATCATGCATGGATATTTGAGAAATATTTACTCAGTACAACCCCATCAACTTAGCATGAACTGCAGTTTTATGCCCCACCCTTTCCTCCAGGATTTCTATTATTTTATAATATTAATTATGAATGTCCAAAGTCCCATAAAATATTCAGTAGTTTGGAGTCTAATTTTGGTAAATCACAATTGGATATGGTTGAACAAGATTCAATACTTTTAAAAGTCCAGTTACTGTATATTTGGTGCTGGATTAAAATAGAAAGTTAAAACATAACCATAAAGGAGTCAGGATTTATAGAAAAAGTGTAAATTTTACACACTAAAAATATACCATAAAGGACTATTGTTATTCTGTTAGGAATAATGAAGCAGTGAAGGAAAAAGCATTTTTATACATATTAAGTGATTAAGATTAAGGGGTCGTGTGGAGCATAAACCTATTGGGCCAAATGGCCTCTTTTTGTGCTGTAAAATTCTATGTACATTCAACTGTACTGAAAAGCCCAGAGTACATTTAATAATATTTTCAACCAAATTAGTAATGACAAAATCTACCTGATAGGTATTTCATGCACTTTTTTGCCATGAAAAAGAATGAATACAGAATATTCTACTTGCATAGACTGACTGATATTGATGAGTAAGAATCATATAGGTGATCGGCAGTCTTCATTGGATCATTACATGCACTAGAGCAATGCAAGTCCAAAACTGCAAGGTACTATTTTCTTTTGAATCTTTGAAGCAATTAGTCAGTCACATATTGCATTGAGGTAAACAGACAGTTAAAGCATTCATTGGTAAAACAAATTAGAATCAATCTCTCAATTTTAGTATTGCAAATGGTATCTGATGAAAGGGCAAACCAACAGGAAAGTAAAGCTGTATGCAGAAGGAGGTTATGGAAAAACCTAGCCAAGGTGCCTTCCCTATACAGCTGAAGCAAGCCTTCCACTGAGTCAATGAATGCACAGTTTAAATGGCATCTGTGGAGCTGCTCTTTCCTGACATAGTGAGATTGTATGGGTACAAAGTGAATTTTATTTTTAAGGAATGTTCCAGGAATAGCTGAAGTAGAAAATGCCCATGCATATAAAACTAATGAGTAATATACCGCTAACACTGACTTTAGATAGATAAAAGTTTCCCAATTTTGACTTTGCAATATTTCTGCTCACATTTAGACAATAAGTAGGAAAATTTTGAACAAGACAGACAACTCAGACCCATCCAAAACACACTTGATATAGTCTAAAAGTAGAAGCAGCAGATCCATCTTCAGATGTGCTCCACTGGCACATCTATTACACTTTATAAAATCATGATATTTAAATGATTCAGCAAAAGACATCAATAGTTTTGAAGTCATTATAGTAAGCTTTTAATTGGACAGCCTAGTGTTATTATATTAGTATACACAGCGGCCAAACTAGGTTAAGTGCAGAAGCTTCAGATATTTTAGGTGCAAAGCTGCACATGTAGAGTAGGAATTTTAGAAGAACAAGCAGCAATCGGCAAAGTTACATCAGCATTTAAACTGGACAGTTACTTGGAGGAAAAGCTAAACGGCTAGGTTAGATCACTTCTAGTCATAAAAGCAAACCACACAACTTTCTTCAAGGCCCAAATTCCAGCCCACATTCTCACTACATTCTAATAACGCTATTACTGTTTATTGTATTCATACATATCTCTTCAGAATACACAAGAAGGCACTGTACTGCAGACTGTAAACAAACAGTGAGTTTGGAGACCCTTACAGTCCACCTCTGTTAATTCAAAGTCACTTAATCAGGTAGGTAATTGGCAAAAGAACCAGAGGCTAAATAAGGAGAATTTTTTTTTTAAAAAACATAGCGAGTTATGATGATCTGGAATGCACTGCCTGAAAGGGCGGTGAAAGCAGATTCAATAATAACTTTCAAAAGGGAATTGGATAAATACTTGCAGGGGAAAATAATTGCAGGGCTGTGGGGGAAGGGCAGGGGACTGGGACAAATTGAATAACTCTTTCAAAGAGCCGGCACAGTCACGATGGGCCAAATGGCCTCCTTCTGTGCTGTATCATTCTATGATATACTGGATAATTTGTATTTGTTAGCACCAAAAAAGTCTCCTGTGTTGTGTTATTGTAATTGCTTACTTTGAAAAGGGTAGAAGAAAAACAACTGAATTAACAAGAGTAGACTGTATTTAGTTTATTCAACTTCAAAAGTTACAATAAAAATTCTATCAGAGTCAACTGAGCCAAAAGGTTGCTGAGTAGGGTGGGCACCCAGATATTGGACATTTTTAAAACTACACATTTCTTTTTCTGCCTTTTTTTTGGTGACTATTTTTTCAACAAGCTACAGAATACTGTGGAGAACAAAATGCTATCCCTATTTCAGTGCCAGCACCAAACACTTCTAGGTTAGGTATCGCACAACCAGTCACAAAGTTCTCCTTTAATTTACTCAAGAACGTGCCTAGAAGAACCTTACATATTGCAACCATGCAACATTTCCACCTCTCACACCAAGTTTTCTTATGGCCTCTCTGAGCAAGATTGCCAATGTAATTCCAAATTAGGATCAGATTTTGAGCTTTGTGCCTATGTCCATGAAAAACTGGGTTGAGACTTTCCAAACTCTTTTTACTTAGAATCCTTAAAGCTAGGAGAGAGAAGAGATATTTATCCCAACTATCCGAGTTAGACTGAAATCCATTTGTGCGAGTCACACTACATCATCACCTAATCCCTCTTTTAACACATTTATTTCAGACCAACTTGAATACATTGGGCCACAAGGTTAACTTCAAAAATTATGTTTTTATATGTTGCAAAAAGAATTATGTATGCCTCTTGCACATCCCCAATTTTAATCACTCCACCATTGGCAGCCGTGCCGTCAGCTGCCTAGACACTAAGCTCTGGAATTCCCTCCCTAAGCCTCTCCACCTCTGTAACCCTCTCTTCTCCTTTAAGATGCTCCTTAAAACCTATCTCTTTGACCTATCTCCTTATGTGGCTCAGTGTCAAATTTTGTTTGAAAATCGCTCCTGTAATGCGTCTTGGGACGTTTTACTATGTTAAAAGGAGCTATATAAATGCAAGTTGTTATTGTATTAAAAAGTGAAGCACAATAAAAAAAGAGAACATGCAACCTTGAAAATGATGGGTAATAATTTCTACTCATCATCCATTTCAAATTAAAGAGTTTGTGTCCGCACATATTTGTTGCTGAGGGAGGAGAAGGAATACAAGTGTAAGTGCTGAGTCACACTGTAGTATATTCTTGCGACAATTTTCAAAAAAAGTTCTATTTCACTAAAATGTGACACACAACTTTAGGAAACAAACTCCAATCCTAAAAAACAACACTTGTTCATATATTCTTCCTACTCACTCGTATCTGCAGGACTTTGCATACTTTGGCCATCTGGAAAAAATTTAAACATGAAGTTATCCAAAATAAAAGTACATTAAGAGGAGGGGAAAGAAAACAAAAGCTTTAGAAATGCTGGAAAACACTTGGAGTTAACTCTTGTGGCAAATCATAAAAACTGAAATGAACTGACATACAAAAAGATGGTAATGAATCCATGTTTAAATAAAAACACTGTACCACTAGCCTAACTAAAGTTGAAGTCAGTAAAGTTGAATTCCACACAAATATTAGGATGTGGCAGTAATGGGCTCATTCAGACCTGCTGTTTCGCTCTTCCAAGCTGAATATATAGAGTGAGGAAAAAATATTCATAGGGCCAAGCTGATGTCGAAAGAGTTTCAATTTCTTACTGTTCAATATGGTCTACTGTAAACTGCATAAATTATTTTAATAAATGTCTTCAAGAGGTGCAAAAAAAGGTCAGTTAAACTGAGTTATCTTGCTGACAGTTTGCGTTCAGTTGTGTGCATAGCATAAAACTGCATCTAAAACCTTGTTAGAAAATATTCCTTAAGGCAGTTACCTGCAACATCAATTCACAGTCATCCCGGCCTACAAAGATCATCTCACGTGGCAGCCGGTGACGTGTGCCCCCACTGCTCACCAAAAACCAGGATGTTAAGCTCATTTTCTGCAGTTACTAAATCCTGTTTCAAGGCTACGTCATCCTGCGGAAAGAAAAAAAATACAATTCATATTTTTAGGTTCACTTATTCTTCACAGTACTGCTAGAAGCACACAATGCAGCCTTCCATAAACGTTGCTGGATTCTGTGTGCAGATGAAAGCCAGATGTCAGAAGCCATCACAGGAAATGACAGAGTCGGCTGGATTTGAAGATGGCTGGAAATTTATCCACAAGCTGTTATAAAGTGCAGCTGCTTGATACTTGCAGCCTCTGAAAATTAACCAATGAAAAAGACAACAGCAAAAGCAATTAAATGCAAATACTTTTTTAAAAATGTTCTAATTTCCTATGGAGATATGTTATGCATGTTACAAATTCTTCCCACATAGCATCAAGAGTCTTTTGTAAACCGAATCATTGCATCACAACAGAAGTATAGCTTTCAGCCACTGAAATAGTGGCTTTGTTGTTCAGGACATTTGTGAATGTGCTGTATAACAGACTCAATGGTTACTATGTGAATACATTACCATCTGCAGCAGAAGAGACAGCCTCCTAGGGAACTGGTTTAATGGCTTGTGTAAGAGTAGGAGTATTTTCCACATTCAGCATTCTTTAACATAATATTAAAGCTCCAGCATTAATTTGCAATTATTTTTCCTTTTATTCAAAAAAACCATGATAATAGTATAACTAGTGGGAAGGATAGAGAGGTGCAAGAACTATAGAGTAGTGATAATGGGGGACCTCAATTATCCTAATATAGACTGGGATAGTAATAGTGTAAAGGGCAAAGTTGGGGGGGGGGGGGTGGAATTTCTGAAGTATATTCAGGAGAACTTTCTTGATCAGTATATTTTCAGCCCAATGAGGAAGGAGGCATTGCTGGATCTGGTTCTGGGGAATGAGGTGGGTCAGGTGGAGCAAGTGTCAGTGGGGGAACATTTAGGGTTCAGTGATCATAGTATCATAAGATTTAGATTAGTTATGGAAAAGGTCAAGGAGCAATCTAGAGTAAAAATACTTAATTGGAGGAGGAGGGCAATTTTAGTGGGTTGAGAGCAGATCTGGCCCGGGTAAATTGGAATCAAAGATTGGCAGGCAAAACTGTAACTGAACAATGGGCAGCCTTTAAAGAGGAGGTGGTTCAGGTGAATTCTAGGTACATTCCCACGAGGAGGAAAGGTAAGGCAACCAAAGCCAGAGCTCCCTGGATGACGAAAAATGAAGCAGAAAAAGAGGGTGTATAACAGATGTCAGGTTGATAACACAAGTGCGAACCAGGCTGAATATAGAAAATAGAGAAGTGAAAAAGGAAATAAGAGGGGCAATAAGAAAGTACGAGAATAGACTGGCAGCTAATATAAAAGGGAATCCAAAAGTGTTGTATAGGCATATAAATAGTAAACGTGTAGTACGAGGAAGGGTGGCGTTGATTAGGGACCAAAAAGGAGATCTACGCATGGAGGCACAGGGCAGGAGTGAGGTACTAAATGAGTACTTTGCATCTGTCTTTACTAAGGAAGGATATGCTGCCAAAGTCACAGTGAAAGAGGAGATAGTTGAGATACTGGATGGGCTAAAAATTGATAAACAGGAGGTACTAGAAAGGCTGGCTGTACTTAAAGTAGTTAAGTCACCCTGCCCAGATGGGTTGCATCCTAGGTTGCTGAGGGAAGTAAAGGCTGGAAATTGAAGAGGCCATAATCTTCCAATCCTCCTCAGATACGGGGGTGGTGCCAGAGGACTGGAGAATTGCAAATGTTGCAGCCTTGTTCAAAAAAGGGTGCAAGGATAAACCCAGCAACTACAGGCCAGTCAATTTAACCTCGGTGGTGGGGAAGCTTTTAGAAACGATACTATGGGACAAAATTAAGTTACTTGGACAAGTGTGGATTAATAAAGGAAAGCCAATATGGATTTGTTAAAGGCAAATCGTGTTTAACTAACTTGATCGAGTGTTTTGATGAGGTAGCAGAGAGGGTTGATAAGGGCAATGGGGTTGATGTGGTGTATATGGACTTTCAAAAGGCGTTTGATAAAGAAGAAATAGGAGCAGGAGGAGGCCATACGGCCCCTCGAGCCTGATCCGCCATTCAATCAGATCATGGCTGATCTTCGACCTCAACTCCTCTTTCCCTTACGATCCCCATATCCCTTGATTCCCCTAGAGTCCAAAAATCTATCCATCTCAGCCCTGAATATATTCAATGACTCAGCATCCACTGCCCTCTGGGGTAGAAAATGTAAAAGATTCACAACCCTCCGAGTGAAGAAATTCCTCCTCATCTCAGTCTTGAATGGCCGACCCCTTATCCTGCGACTATGCCCCCTAGTTCTAGACTCTCTAGCTGGGGAAACAATCTCTCAGCATCAACCCGACAAGCCCCCTCAGAATCTTATATGTTTCAATGAGATCACCTCTCATTCTTCTAAACTCCAGAGAGTATAGGCCCATTCTGCTCAACCTCTCTTCATAGGACAACCCACTTATCCCAAGAATCAATCTAGTGAACCTCTGTTGTACCGCCTCCAAGGCGAGTATATCCTTCCTTAGATAAGGAGACCAAAACTGTACGCAGTACTCCAGGTGAGGTCTCACTAAAGCCCTGTACAACTGTAGTAAGACTTCCCTACTCTTGTACTCCAACCCCCTTGCAATAAAGGCCAAAAAGCCATTTGCTTTCCTAATTGCCTGCTGTACCTGCATACTAATTTTTTGTGTTTCTTGTATGACAACACCCTGAACACCAACATTTAATAGTTTCTCACCATTTAAAAAATATTCTGTTTTTCTATTCTTCCTACCAAAGTCAAAGTTAAAGGCTTTTTATCTGAATGCATGGAGCATTTGTAACAAGACAGATGAATTAATTGCACAAAAAGATATAAATGGGTTTGGCCTTAATAGCCATTACAGAGACATGGTTGCAAAATGACCAAAGCTGGGAACTAAATATTCTAGGGTACATGACATTTAGAAAAGACAGGCAGAATGGAAAAGGAGGGGGTGTAGCCCTAATAATAAAAGGATGACATAAGGACAGTGGTGAGAAGGGATCTTGGCTCGGGAGATCAGGAAGTAGAATCAACATGAGTGGAAATTAGAAATAACAAGGGGCAGAAAACACTGGTGGGAGTAGTTTATAGGCCTCCTAACAGTAGCAATACCATTGGACAGAGTATTAAATCATGAAATAATAGGAGCTTGTAACAAAGGAAATGCAGTCATCATGGGGGACTTTAATCTGCATACAGACTGGGCAAATCAAATTGGTAATGGTAGTTTGGAAAGCAGTTATGTTCTTATGTTTGATAAAGCGCCACATAATAGGCTTGTCAGTAAAACTGAAACCCATGGATACAGAATTGACTAAGTAACAGAAAACAGAGAGTAGTGGTGAACGGTTGTTTTTCGGACTGGAGGAAGGTATACAGTGGTGTTCCCCAGAGGTCGGTACTAGGACCACTGCTTTTTTTGATATATATTAATGACTCGGGCTTGGGTGTACAGGGCACAATTTCAAAATTTGCAGATGACACAAAATTTGGAAGTGTAGTAAACAGTGAGGAAGATAGTAAAAGATTTCAGGAGGATATAGACAAGCTGGTGGAATGGACAGACACATGGCAGATGAAATTTAATGCAGACAAGTGTGAAGTGATACATTTTGGCAGGACAGGCAATATAAACTAAATGGTATAATTCTAAAGGGGATGCAGGAACAGAGAGACCTGGAGGTAAATGTGCACAAATCTTTGAAGGTGGCAGGACAGGTTGGGAAAGCGGTTAAAAAAGTATATGGGATCCTGGGCTTTATAAATAGAGGCAGAGAGTACAAAAGCAAGGAAGTTATGTTGAACCTTTATAATTGTAAACAATTTTACAACACCAAGTTATAGTCCAGCAATTTTATTTTAAATTCACAAGCTTTCGGAGGCTTCCTCCTTCCTCAGGTGAACGTTGTTGGAACCTTTATAAAACACTGGTTCGACCACAATTGGAGTATTGAGTCCAATTCTGGGCACCGCACTTTAGGAAGGATGTAAAGGCCTTAGTAAAGGTTGCAGAAAAGATTTACTAGAATGGTTCCAGGGATGAGGGACTTCAGTTACGTGGATAGGCTGGAGAAGCTGGGGTTGTTCGCCTCAGAGCAAAGGTGGCTGAGAAGAGATTTGACAGAAGTGTTCTAAATCATGATAGGTTTAGATAGAGTAAATAAAGAGAAATTATTCCCATTGGTGGAAGGATCGAGCACCAGAAGACAGAGATTTAAGGTGACTGGCAAAAGAACCAAAGGCGATGTGAGGAAAAACTTTTTTTTAAAATGCAGCAAGTAGTTATGATCGGAATTTACTGCCTGAAAGGATAGTGGATGCAAATTGGATAAATGTTTGAAGGGAAAAAATTTGCAGGGCTACGGGGAAAGAGTGGGAGAATGGGACTAAATGGATTGCTCTTACAAAGAGCCGGCATGGGCTCATTGGGCCGAATGGCCTCCTTCGGTGCTGTAACAATTCTATGATAATAGTTTACAGCATAATTTTTCCGATTACGTGTGTGCAATATGAATCCAACTACTGGTAATCTTAAACATTTTCCTTAAATTTTGTGCAAAAAAAAACAGAACCCATGAAGTGACACTGATTTCCTTCTATAAAGAGGAGTGAGTCTACTGAAAATAATCTTTTTCTGAAGTCCCAGGACAACCTGCAGCCATTGGTGCCAGTTCACTGATATGAATAGCAAACATATTTATATTGACACTGATCAGGACAGCTTGATTTGTCATTTTTTCCTTAGATGCTGTTTAATACTTCGATTGCACCCCATTAAAACTCAGAATAGTGAAAATTTGGTGGCCAAAAAGGAGAAATAAGAGACTGACAATTTCAGTTTAGTTATTAGCTGGCAACAGTGCCAGATAATTAACAGTAAAGTTATTGATTCAAGGTTCTTTTCAAAGCACATTGGTTAGTAGTTACAGATCCAAGATAGGATATAACTCAACAGAATCTTTGGGAGAAACCACAAAGTAACAGGCATTGAAATTTAACCCTGGTTTGTTAGATCCTATTAGCAACCTCCAAATGCAGACTGTTCATTCAAGATACCAGTATGTTTGCAAGAGACAGAAATACTTAGTGACCCCAATAAATGACCATAAACAGTTAAAATGTCAACTCAAGATGTAAAAGTGATCAGTCTCTAGGACCAAAATGTTTGATGTAATGCCCTAGCCCTTGGCAGAAAAGTACTTGAATGCCGAATGATACTGGACATATAACATCCTTGATGTGTATAATTTTGGCCCCTATTGTATATAGTATGGGTCTCCTTAACCTAAGGAAAGGTATACTTGCCTTAGAGAGTGATCAACGAAGGTTCACTAGATTGATCCCTGGGATGAGAGGGCTGTCTATGAGGAGAGCTTGGGTAGAATGGGCCTATATTCTCTGGAATTTAGAAGAATAAGTGGTGATCTCATTGAAACATAAGATTCTGAGAGGGCTTGACAGGGTAGATGCTGAGAGGCTGTTTCTCCTGGCTGGAGAGTCTAGAACTAGGGGTCATAGTCTCAAGATAAGGGGTCAGCCATTTAGAAATGGGATGAGGAAAGATTTCTTCAGTGGGTTGTGAATCTTTGGAATTCTCTACCCCAGAGGGCTGTGGATACTCACTCATTGAGTATATTTAAGACTGAGATTGATAGATTTTTGGACACTAAGGGAATCAAGGGATATGGGACTAAGCAGGAAAGTGGAGTCGAGGTAGAAGATCAGCCATGATCTTATTAAATGGCGGAGCAGTCTCGAGGGGACGTATAGCCTACTCCTATTTCTAATGTTCTTATGTTGTTGGAGGCTGTGGCTCGATTGTTAGATCAGTGAACTAAGCCACTCAGTTCGCAGGGTCCTGAACTCATGCACCTGAATCCATGGTTCAATACCTGATAGTTCAAACCCTCCCTTAACCTGTAGGTGAGGAATCTCAATACAAAATGTGAAATTCCCTTAGAAGCTGTCTGGGGTGGCTTTTTTTGTTGTTGCAGTCTTTTGTAAACCTCCAACGGATCATCCAGCCAGTCATCCTTCAAAAGTAACTGTAAGCACCTTGATCTGCAGGTTTGTGGTTATGCAGCTATAGACTTCTGCTACATCAATGCAGTCAGCATGAGACTCTTGACAAAATGATTGCGAAATCTCTCGTGACTTGTGCTACTTGGACCATAAATAAGATTTATATTGCCCCAATGATATGAGAGTCATATGTAACGAATGAGAAAGCAGGTTACTTTCATTTGTTGAGTGACGGACACGTCTAACTACAGGGCACATGACCCTCACAGCTTACTGCAACAACAGCTCAACAATCCTGGCAAGTCTTTAAGATTCCAGGTCCTTGGCACTTTTACATTTAATGTGAACACTTCGGGTGAAAGACAGGGACAAATTCTACAACTAAAAAGAGGGGTTCTTCTTGTCAGATTGTAGGTCTGAAACCCCAACCTTGAGCTCTTCATAAAAAAAGTGAAGAACAGATCTTTCAATTCCATGGCGAGACTTTTTGCAGTTCTGCTCACAGAAGGATGACATTAGAATCAGCTCACAAATAGAAACACAAAGTCAAAATCTTGAACTTCCTGCCATTCAGAGGCTGGAGGGTGTTGCAGATTTCCAAAAAGCTACCACATTCAGAACTAAGACAATTCAGAAAAGTCTGGCTGAAATGTTCTAGATCTGTTCTATATCTAAGGAAAACAACATGTCATATGGATAAATCTTCATTTTGTTGAATGTTACATGAATTAGCTTCCAACAGAAAACAGTGAGAAAAGAGTTTCTATGATTATTATTAAAACATAACGGATGCATTGCAGCAAATATTCTTCAAATGTAGGGATAACAAAGGGGTGTCTCAGTACCAAAAAAAAGTTATGTGTAACAGCTCAACAGAGACACCTTTACATTACATTGGAAGGGAAAGTCATAAGGTCCTAATCCTAAAATTAAATTATATTCTTGTGATTTTCCCAGTTGACAACTGTAGGCTATTCCTGCAGTGTATCGATCTAATGAAGTTAGTCTGTTGATCTAGAAAGACATTATTTTAAAAAAATCTCATTCTTCAAGGACAAGAGTAAGGATTAATTCTCCCCATATGCTACTGAACAATGACAATTTTTTTACAATGCACAAAGCTATAATTTTTTCATGTCCACCCTCATTTAGGTAATCCTCAAAATTGTGACAAAACAATATAATAAACTTCTCATTTTTTTATACTACTGCCTGCCGAAATTGGTCAGATGGCTTTCACCGTCATAAAAATGAAGTCATTCAAGACCATCTACAGTTCAGTTCAGTTCACAGATGATTGTAAAAATATAGAAATGAATGCAACTTCTTTAGGATTTCAGTTCCCCTTAATGTCCAAACACAAAGACTCTCTTGTTTCTGTGGCTTAAAAGCAGTCTAATCCACATAAAAGAATTGCATCAGCTGAATGTTGCGCCTCACAACCAATCTGGAAAGCTGATAGTCTCAAATCTTTAGATTAAAAAAAGTCACTTTTTTCTTCCATTTCTAGGACTGCAATTTTATTTCTTTCTGTGCCATCATTATTTAATCAAAAAAGTTGAGCCTTTTGTGATGCTTATCTGGTTAATTTACAAAAAGTATGGGAGCCTCAATAAGCCTTTATGTTCCAATTTTGTCAGATTAATTTACATTGTTGCTATAATCGTATAGCTATATTTAAAATAAAGAAATGAAGATGTTGAAAGTAAACAGCATTAATTCTTTCTGCAACAATTGTTTTATCCTCATAGAATCAGGACAAGCTTAGAAAAACATTAATAGCAATATCTTTGGATAAAATTTGCAGCAGTTGGATGATGCAAGAGCCTGTAACTGGCCAACATCATCATTACTTCATTGCTCGCCAATAAGTCAGTGCGTTGCACTTTTTTGCAGCAGTATTCAGCCAGAAATTAAGGCTCAATATTGCTGCAGTAGAGCTTTCCCTTGCAATTCACCTGTGACCAAGTGCTACATAAGGATACTGGCTAGCCAAAGAATGGAAGTGTTCAGTTTGCTGGCAAGTATTTATTAGATTGATAAATAAAAAGGAAGTGAAAAAAGAACAAGGCAGCCTGGATTATTCTCACACACCTCCGAGCAACTTTAAAAGTGCACTGGCACAGCCCTGGCAACAACTTGCCAGCCTACCACCTTGACCAAAGAATGGTGGATCAGGGAAAATGAAACAGGGAACATTTTCAAATATTTAGCACTAAACTTTACCACAAATTTTATTCTTTATATATTTAAAATGATGCTTAATTCACAAAAGCAGTAATTAGAAACCTCATCATAGCACAAAAAGGGAATATTCCCAAAAATGCTGTTTTTTGGGGATATATCTGGTGTAAGCAAATCACTTCCATCTGGTTAACATCTAATGGATTATAACTCACAACAGCCATAAGTGCTCATTTTTATGGAAATATACATGTTTGGAGGTATAGCTCACCTACTGTAACACCAGAAGAAAATAGAGTTGAACAAGAGAAACCGCATCAACATTACCATCTTTAAGTTGATAAGTTAGTGTTGATAAGTTACTAAACATTTATGATCCAATACCATTTTGAACGACATCCAGAAGAGGACATCAGTAACTGTTCAGAATCTAAAAGCTGGTTATAAAGATGGTATGGCTTTTCCAAGATATACAAACATAACATGCACCAATTCAAGACCGTCCACTTTCAAAAAGAACCTACGATTTGACGAGGAAAGATACTTCTGAAGCTTGCTTAGAATCTAAATAACGTTTTACAGCCATGTAAAAATGTCAAATATTCAAGCTGTTTTTTAAAAAACTTTTTTTCAACACATTCTATTGTATTCTTCAGCTAAAAGGGATGCAATCAGACAGTTCTCAACCAACGTTGTTCGGTAAACAGCTGCTAGGAGCACAACTCACTTCTGGGTTTTGCTATGGTCCTTGAAGTGAAGTGGTTTAGTTCAAACTCAGAGAATCCCAGTCACAAGAATTGTACTCTCCATTGCACAATATAACTGTGCACCGTCTCATCAGGAATTATCAACATTTCATCCCCTCAATTGTATCCAATTGGTTCAAAAGCATCACAACATAGGTACAGAAGAGGAAGACCATTTGGCCCATTTAAACTCATCCATCCAAACAGAACCTACATTTCCTTCCCATCACTGTATCTAAACATTGCTGAAAGGATTGCTGGGTTTTTTGCCTGCACTGCAGCAAAGTAAATCAGAAGGAGGTGGGATTAAGAGAAGTAAAAGAGGTAGATTTGAGTTGGATGTACATAAAAGCACAAAGTATTATGAATAAAACTGGTGAGCTAGAGGACAAACTGTTATGGGATGGGGTTGATACAATAATATAGTTCAGGCTAGGGCAGGACTGGGAGTGAAACATTACTGGTTTCAAAACATTTAGGAGGGACAGAATAAGGAAAAAAAAAGAGTAGGGGTGGCAGTGTTAATCAAAGATTCCATTATACCATTAGAAAACAGGAAATGGTCCAAAAGCTGAATCTTCTGGATTAGGGTCAACGAATAATAAGGAACAGTTGCTCTACTGGTGTTGTATTTTAAACCACTGAACAATGGGAAGGAGACAGAGGAAGAGATATGTAGACAACACAGAAATACATGCAGAAATAATAGGTTCATAATAATGTGTGACCTTACCCAAAGATTAAGTTGGGGAAAAGTAAAGTAACTACATTACAACAGTACACTTCAAAAGTACTTAATTGGCTGTAAAGTGCTTTGGGGTGCTCCATCATGAAAGGCACTATATAAATGAAAGATAGGTGTTTCTTTCTTTAGTGGCAAAGAAGGAAGAGGGTTTCTACAATCTGTCCTGGATTGCTTTCAAGATCAAATCTAACAGGAAAGGAAGCAGTCCTGGATTTGGTTCTAGGAAATGAAGTGGGACAAGTAGTAATACAAGTGTAGGAAAACATCTAGGAATCAGCAACCATAACATAATTAGGTTCAGTATAAAAATTGAACAGGATAACGAACAGTCAGAAATAAAGGTACTTGATTGGAACAAGGCCAATTTCAATAAGATTTAAAAAATGAACTAGACCAGAGAAATTAGAAAGAAAAACTGGTAGATAAGACAAACAGGAAACCTTGGGGTTGATTTTAACTGGGGGCATGTTTGGGCTGGCAGGGGTGTGGAGTGGGAGGGAAACCCCCAAAGGAAGCACAGCGTGAAGCCAGGGCCATTTTAACTCCCAGGCCTCATTTAAATAATCCAGGACAGTCTCCCACCCAAAACCGGCCGGAGTGACACCAGGGCTGGCAGGTGGGAGCCCGAGGACATCAGGATGCAAGAGAATGGCTCCCACCATGAAGTTAGCGCTGGGCAGGGGCATTGGCAGCCGATGCCTGTGCTGGGAGGGAAATACAAGGCCAGGGCTGGGGAGGCCCAATGACTCCTTGCAGAGCCTGGGGGAGCATTCCTGCTCCTCCAAGTTCACAAGGATGCCACAGAAAAGTAATTTTTTTAAAGTGACCTTAGCCTCTACTGCCCTAATACTCACCACAACATCCAACTGTATTTTGACCAATTCCATGTTTTCAACGGCACATCATTCAAAACATTTAGCATTTTGAATAAAAAGGTTTCTCCTGATATCAGTTTTAAATGCACTTTTCAAAATTAGGAATTCTTTGTATTCTTTGCTCTTAGACTGCTGGCTTGCTTTGAAGTAAAATTCAGGTTCTTATTGTGTACTTTTTAATATATTTTATATACTCCAGCCAAGTTAGCCCCATCACCTCCGTTCCCCTCGTACTTTCTTCACAGACTGTAAAGCGCAAGCTTCTCTAACCTTTAGTCACAACTTACCTTCTTTACAGTTTGGCTGCTCCTCTCTGTACCTTTTCCTATGCAAATACATCATTTTTTTTGTTACATAGTTATCAAACAGAAGACTTAATTCCTGTAGACTTGTATTCTACTGTACTGGCTTGCATTCTGTTAGCTTTTTTTAAATTGTCACAATACTATTTGTAACACAAACCAGACGGTCTCAGATACCAAGAGAAAAAATAATCCCCATTTACAATTTCTTTCTGTTGCAGCGGCCATTTCGATATTGTGATCATTTTTGTTTAAAGGGAAGCTTTCTTGCAAAAAAAATCCAAAGATTTAATGCAGAAGGGGAAAAAAAATCTCATTTATTTTCGCCGATCGCCATGAGGTAACATAAAATACAGGAATCTCTACATACATGGAAGCATCATATACGTATATTCATTTGGCTCTGCAATCTCTATCTTCAATCCATATTTGCAATAGCTCCTCATTTGTAAAAGAAAACACACCCTTCCCATCCCATGATATGGCAGGAAATGATCACAAAAAACACTTGCCCACCATAATGAGTGTGATTATTAGGGATCGTGCAAGATAAAGCTGCAAAAGGAAATCACAGACACTCAAGTATTTTAAGAATTAAACTGTATATCTTAGAAAAAAGTATTTTCAAGGTTTTGATAATTACATAAACCACTTCATGATGTCAAACAGTATTATGTCTTTTGTTTCTTCCCTCTCCTCCAATTCTCTCATCTCCTCCTGAAGCAGCTGACTCATGCTGGGCTATGGTTCCATGGCCACTAGGAGCCTGAACTGTAAGTGTGAATAGTATACTCAACAGGATGATAAGACCAGTTGTTACATCACAGCAACAACTGATTTTATCATCACCCAGTGCCCCCATTACAATCATCAGGTGGAGGAAAACTTACTGGATTTTTTTCCTTCCATAGCTGAGGGGTGCTTAGGCCAATTGTAGCACCCAGACTGGCACCCTAGCTAAGACCAGCCAACTTAGCACACATCAGGGATCAAACCTGAGACTTTCCTTTTGGTTCAGTTCCATATGGATTTATCAAATGAGCATGTTCATAACCCTGTAATGCTATCTCAACCATTTGTCTACAATTGTAAACAATTTTACAACACCAAGTTATAGTCCAGCAATTTTATTTTAAATTCACAAGCTTTCGGAGGCTTCCTCCTTCGTCAGGTGAACGATGTGAAAATGAAATCCTCGAAATGAAATCGCATTTATAATTCACAGAACAATGCTTGGTGAGTACAGACAGTTTTTTCAACTGCCCGTTGCCAAGGCAATCAGTGTGCAGACAGACAGGTGTTACCTGCCAGGTCTCACAGAATATACAAATCACCAAAAAAAAAACAAACAAAAAAAAAGAGATAGAGAGGTAGAAACATAGAAAAGACAGCAACTGACCCGTTATATTAAAAACAGATAACATTTGTTCGCTGGTGGGGTAACGTGTAGCATTACATTTGTCTACAATGCAACCTTAATCACTAACAGATATCAGCCAGGAAGAAACACCATGATCTCCACTGGTAAATAGCAATACACATTTTGTTCTCTTTCTTATAAAAAACTGAAATGCCAATAACCGATTCCTGCCATCTGTTCATATTCTTTAAACCTCCATAAATTTCATTTGCATGAAATTACCATCTTAGCACTATTATTTCTTCAAAAGTCCAAGCTATCTGCACCAATGCAAGCTTTATTCTAAATTCATAATGCCATCAATTACTTCCAAAATATCCAGCTGAAAATTCAATTTGCACCAATATTGGAAAATATAAGAGACCAATGCCACAAAAGAACTCTGATTTTGATTTATGGCATGACTATGCAAACGTTTAAGC
The DNA here is from genome assembly GCF_035084215.1 of Heptranchias perlo. Taxonomy (NCBI): domain Eukaryota; kingdom Metazoa; phylum Chordata; class Chondrichthyes; order Hexanchiformes; family Hexanchidae; genus Heptranchias; species Heptranchias perlo. The sequence goes on along the minus strand of NC_090332.1, from coordinate 11,335,024 downwards.
TGTATACACAACCAGCTCTGCCACATGTAAGAGAGTCCCAGGAGTGGTTTAATTTAAAGTACAGTACTTTACAAGCCATTACAACTAATGACGTATCTTCGTGCTTCAATAGGAGTTAGACTTATTATGGAAACTATACTAAATACTATTAATTTTATTGGTCAATTATTCACGGTTTCAAAATGCATTGTTCAGATGTTAAAATTGAAACAACTTTAAAAATATTCACAGCAGTTACATTACTGCACATCAGTTTTAAAACTCCATCATGCATTCAACTGAACAAGTTTTCTGCTTCAAGGTTATGTGATAATTTTCACTATTCACTTCCACTAAAATCATTTGTAGCCCTCGCACTACAAAATTTCTTTACATAATCAAATGTACATCCCTACTGCTAGCATACCTTTACTTTCCGATCTTGCTTCCTTACCTGCCAGTCTCTGCTTTCACCTCTTCACCTACCTGACATTAATCTCACCTGTATTTCAAACTAGAACGTGACCTCTTGCCCGTGACATCTCCGTAGGAGAGACCACGTTACAGTTCTCCATTTGTCTCACCCCACAACCTACTGGCAAGGCCAAAATGCACCTGGTAACAAATACAATTACTTCTCCTGATGTCAAACCTATATTAAACTGTGCAGTAGAAGAAAATCTAAAATAGAACAGACTTTTCTCATTTTAACAAATTTAAATCTGTGGTACTTTTAAACATCACCAAATGTTAGTATACAAGCTTATATTGTTTTTAAAAAAGATTAGACCCATAACTACTGTATGCTAATGTAACACAACTCAGCACTGTACAAAGAAAGGCATTATTCTGAAGATGGAAAAATACAAGAAAGTCAACTCAAGTTGTTCAGGGACATGCTCTTATCCTACAGGGAATGCTATGAAGTTATAATGGTTGCTCAACAAATTAATTTCTGTTCACTAACATGCACCCTGTAGAACAGAATAATCTGTTTAATAAAACAAATGCACTCCACTATTTTAATGGCACCTAGATCTTGGCTCCTGTTTTCTAGTCATTTGAGTTGCATGCCACACTGAATGATCCACGTTAAACAAAATTATTGACTAAGTGCTAGGTTATGAGGGTGGAGTGCATAAAGAAATATTTCACTGTCAAGCAATATTGCCTTTATTCTACTGACCTAATGTAACAAAAAATGGAAAGGAAAGTAGAATACCACATCCAGAATTTTTGTTAGATAAAATAACTACATTATATGCAATCCAATTATTACTGCCTCAAATTAAGTAAATTGAATAAGATTTGTTCCTAAGAGGATTACAAACTATTGATCATTTGGAAGGGCTGTCTGTAAACATAGGCAGTGGTTTCATTGTTAAAACACTTCGGAAATGTTAACCAACCAGCACTAAGCTATGGTTTAGGAGATTTGGCTTTTATTTCATTTTATCAGGAGTCGTCGATTCAAAAAATACATATCCAGCTATTTTAGTAACTGGATACTGATGGTCAATTTCAGCTTTGCACTTCCAGCCCTGGTTTACGAATGCTGGCAGCATTATTTTAAGCATAATCATACCAAAGAGGTTATACAGTTAATTACATAGTGTGGAATAGTACAGTGGTGTACTTACAAAAATGGAAGTGAACTGTTGTGTTCATTTGGTTAAAAGGACGATCGTTCTGGGGAAACAGAACATGTTACCACGGTGTCATTCTGAACTGGATTTACTATCCAGTTTATGAAAGATCTTTATTGCTGTCAGGAAAGAATCAATTTCTCCCCTTCAGACTGTATTTAAACCTAGGTCCAAGAGATAGAAGTATAGCACTAACCTAGCTCATTGCACCAACCAACTACATACATTGGTACATTAAGGCACTTTGTCATGGAGGTCTCGTTACTCATTCTCCTCATACTAAGCTTCAATCCAGCAGAAACTACATAGAGAACACTTTGTAACACCATCAAAAACAGCATATGGAAAGAGTATACCAAATTTAAAGTAACTGTCTGTGATCCTCCATATTTTAATAATTGTAAACAATTTTACAACACCAAGTTATAGTCCAGCAATTTTATTTTAACTTCACAAGCTTTCGGAGGCTTCCTCCTTCCTCAGGTAAATGTTCAGGAGCTCCTCGAAGCCTACGCATTTATACATATTTTAATAGGTTAACATTACCAATACACTGATAATGTTTTTACCCAGCCGTTCTAAGTAAAATCTATTGCTACATGCAGCAAGTTTTACAGCCATTAGTGGCACAGCATGTTAGTGCATCTTGTAAACTATGGGTTTGCGCCCACAATTCAACAACTTCCATTTATACAACATTTAACATAGAAAAATGTCCCACCATAGAAAAGGTGAAATCCTAAAGTATGCCAATTGGCCAAAATAGAAATGAACATAAAATAATTAAGGTAATAAACAACACTCCCTTCAAGTATTCACTAGGAAGACATGAGCAATGTGCCACCAACAATGATAATCCAAGGAGGATTAAAGGCTTCAATTTTAACCAAGACACAGTTCCAAGAAGAGTTAAAAGGGCTGGGTGGTATTTATCCTATGGAATTGTGACAAACATTTGTCTGTGTTGAATTTTGAACTTGTATATCTTATTACTGGAAATAGCATTAGAGGTTAAAAACAAGTCACACAGGGTTAAAATCAGCCATGGCTAGCTGTTTTCTGCAAGATAGCAACAACTTACTTTACAGTCTGCCTTGCAAAAGGGTCACTTCAGAGGTGCATTGTTTTTAAAGAAGTACCTTGTGACACCTTGCTGTTAAGGTGTCATTCTATTCAATTTGCTTAGTTTGATGTGTTACTTGCAGACAGTTAGGCCTAGAAGTGCCAATTGCATTTGGGTGGACAAACATCCTAAGTAATTGACAACCTGTGAATGACTATTAATCTCATGCAACTATGAAAGATGCAGCTGACTATTGCCTTTTGTTTCAGTATACCTTCAAAGGGGCTTGGATTATATTTCTGTGGTTAGCCTGCTTATAGTTTTCAGCATTCCAATAAATAGAAAGGTGCTATATGTGGTGGCCAGCAGGGAAGCTAGACCAATTTCAAACTGCAGCTTATTTCACAGTGGAAAAAGGAGCTTCTGTTTTGAAGTTCATTTATAGAGAGAAAGTGAGTGGCGGCTTTATTATTTTAGTATATCCAAGAAATTAGTGGTGTATGGTTCACCGTTTTGTCACTGTTCATTTAACGGTTTCATTTGATTTGTTGGTTTAGAGCCCAAGTCTCGGTTTAGTAGTGTATATTCAGTTTCACTTTCAAAAAGGAGAATCATGTGGTGGCACACGATACATTCAAGTAGCTGGTGCGCAGAGTAACAGTTTTTTTTTGCAATCCCTGGATCTCTTTATTGTTTATCTAGATATTAAGCAGGAAAAGGTTGCACTCAGCATTGTAGGAGCCTTGAGTTCCACTTATGGGAGTGGCCAGTGACACTGAATCAAAGAAAATGTCTGGCATAAAAACCTAGAAATGCGACAAGCACTAAGAAAGTCAAGGAATAAGATTTGAGAGATGTTGTTAGTGATTGAGGGAGTCAAACACTGGAGATGTCCCAACAGATACAAAACAGACTAACACCATTTTCAGAAAGGATGATAAAACAGAGCCGGGCAACTACAGGCCCATCAGCCGAATACCAAAGAAAATAATGAGATCAATTATCAAGACTAGAGAGGAAAATTATCTGTACTGCAATAACCTTATAAATAGCAGGCAACATGGATTCAGAGGGGAATAATCCTGTCTGACCAACCTCCTTGCCTTTTTTTGAGCAAGTGAAATTCCAAATGGCCTGTAGAAAGGCTTTGACTGAGCTTTGCATGGAAGGCTGTCACTTATGCTTAAAATCGGGTGGATTCCAGGTACAACATGAAAACGGATGAGAAATTGGTTGAGGAAGCAGAAAAAAATCGTTTAGTGAGTGAGGATGAGAGGGAAGTGCTGAGTTAAATGCTCCAGAGATCAATGTTTTCAGGATCCTTACTGTTTCTATTTTACAGTAAACCATCTGGTTTCAGAAGCTCCTTGGAAATTGGTCACATTCACAAATAATACCAAACCGAGGGAAATAATTAAATTTGAAGTGATAGCCAGAGAAGTAAAATATGTAATTGGCCAAAACTGTTAACAGATGAAATTTAACATTGATAAATTACTGCACAGAGGAAGAAAAATTGGTGATGTAAGAACTCCATGAGTGGTGTTGAAATGGCGACAATCAAGAGCTCTAGGGATATTGGTAGACGCAGCGCTTAACATGTCCAATCACTGCAAAGCAACAATCAACAAAACAAATAGAATGCTGAACTATAAAGCAAAACAGGAGAGTATAAGTTGGAGGAAATCATGCTTAAAGTATGTAGTATTCTGGTCAGACCATACATTGAACCATACATTGAACTCTGTATCCGATTCTGGTCACCAAGACATAAGGAAGACATTTAAACACTGGAGGTAGTGCAGAGAAGAGCCAGAAAAGTAATACCTGGCACTAGAGGATTGAGTTACCAGGAAAGTCTGGAGAAATATAGGCTTTTCAGCTTTGAAAGGAGGTGACTGTGAAGAGGCCTTATTAGGGGTGTAAAATATTAAACAGTATAGAGAAGGTAAATCCAGAACATGAATTTAAATCATTAGCCTAGACAAAGGGCCACAGTCAAACTAGCAAAAGGCAAATTCAGGACTGATGGCTATAATTTCTTCTTCACACAAAGAGTGATCAACACATAGAATGGGAATTCCAGGTCGGGAAGAGCCCCGGCATCATTTAAGAAATAGACTGAATGGCCGTCCTCATGTTCTTGTAAACTTCCCAAAAGGAGGGAGAAGAGGGAAATGGGGGGAAAAGAATCTAAGTATCAATTCAGGTCAAATATCTGTTAGTGGGCAGTTAGAACAAAATTACCAGTAATTATCAGTGCATTTCCCATGGTTGCCAATAGACAGCAGAATTACAATCTGATCACTATGGATGCTGCAACTAAAGGACAAAAGGGATCTTGTCCCACTCTACATTCAAAGTAAAAAAAAAATCCAGATTCAATAAGATGTTCATGTATTTTTTTTATGGCCATAACATGCTTAATGATAATAATGGCACAGTTATCAAACTACAGTAGCTTCTAAAATATTCTCCAGTACTTTGCATGAGATATTCCACATAATTTACAAAATTAACTTGATAGCCTCAAAACTGGCATTTGTACAATTGAGAAATAAAGTCATCTGGCATACAGTAAAGACTTTTTGCAGCTTAGTAGCAGTTATTGGTTATGCACCAATTATACTACACAAATTTATCAAGATATTTTCTGCCCAATAACAAAACATTTACCAAAACATACTCAATCCAATCACACTGTAGTAAAAAGAATCTGATACAGCTGCACATCACATCATATACCCCTAAAATAAAAACTCCGTCACACAATTAAACAATAAAAAGTTCACAATTCAGAAAGTCACAAACTTATCCATCGTTCCTTCCAATCACTCAGCTATCTCCCTCCCACAAAGCACCACACCCTCTACTCTAGCATCCAGACCAACTCAAGCTTAACATCTTAAGATCCAAAAGAATAAAAGGAGTATGTGCTGCAGACCAAGGCATGTACGTGCTGATAAATCTATCCTCTCCCCTACCTCCATACCTTGTGGCAGGTAAGACTGCCTTAAGTCTATTAGTCATTGGACTGGATATATTTCATAATTTTACAATGCAACAGAGGAATATAAATGATTAAAACAGATTTGTGAAATGCAAGAACACATTCTCTAATGCATCAAACTAGACGTACATAGCTGAAATCATTCTTGCGACATCATCCTTCTTTAATCCGAATATCTAGCTGCGAATGATTTCCTTTTACAAACCTGGGCAATTACTAAACTATAATTTAAAAAAAAATAAAAAGTACCTTAAGCAAATATCCCAAACTACAACTACTCTTAGATAGCCTAGATGAGGAATAATTGCCCATCACAAATCATAACATTTATATTTTATTTTTAAATATTTGTAAAAAATCATTTTTTCCCCCCAAATTAGGGTTATAAAGATGACTCCTTTGAAATGTAAAAGAAACAATCAGTTGGGCTTTGATGTTGTAAAGGAGATATCTATTCTTAAGAGTGGCAATAGCAGCTTTCCGTGTAGTCACCTGGTCCTGTGTTTTGAATGTGACAATGGTTGTGTGCTGGGATTTCAATTACTGTGATGGAAAAATTGAGCCTGTGGCCTTTACTTCAAAAGGGGCTCAGCTGTCTCATTTAAAAGAATGTGATATTACAGCAGTGTAAAATCACATATCCTGCAACATCTACCAAATGGATTTGCTTGGGACTTTATTTATAGGCAGTTTGTTAAACAGGAGTGCGCTTTGCAATTGCTGTCATAAGTTAAAAATGGCTTGCTGGTAAGTATGAAAGGCATATGTGGGGAGTTCTGATTCCACAACAAATGTATTCTTTATATGTCAGAGGGTAATATTATTGCAGGGGGTGTGTGTTTTTATATTAATGAAACTGTTTTCCTTCATAGCATTTTCCTTCTTCGGATAAAAGTCAACTCCTTTCTGTGGATTTTTATTTCTTACTGAACTTCTGAAGGTTGTGCACAGTATCATGAGAATTCAGCTCATGTATTTCACCTGGAACTCTTATTTCAAGAGGCTGTAAGAAGGAATTGAGTGAGCAGTGAACTCCATCAGCCTTGGTTCTGTGGTAACACTCACCTGCAAGCGAGAAGGCGGTGGGTTCAAGCCCCATGCCAGAGATTTGAGTACAAAATGTAGGCTGACACTTCAGTGCAGTACTGAAGGAGTGCTGCACGGTCAGAATTGCTGTCTTTCAAATGAGACATTAAACCAAGACCATGGGCTCGATTTTAGGGTCGGGTTACCTGCGGGTTTCCAGCGGGGGGGCCCCGAAAATCCCGATCTCCGATCACGTGACCGGATTCGGACGAAATCCCGGCCACTTCCGGGTACCGCGCTGACGTGCGGGGCTGCGCGCGCAAGCCCCGCTGGTGGGAATCCCGCAGGCAATTAAAGCCAGCGGGGTTCCACTTGAGGGCACTTAACTTGCTCGTTGTGGTCAGTTAATGAGCTGAAGCAGCTGTCAAAAGAGGAAGTGTGGGATTTTACGTTCAAAGCAGTCAGTTTCCCACACTGGGGGAAACAGGACCCTTCAAACCAGGCGTGTTGCAGCCAGCAGCCTGTGGCAGGTGCCAAGGTGCGCTCCACGGGGGAGCGCCCTCACCCACGCAGGAGGCCACCGCGTCACATAGGGCAACCCCTGGGGGCAGTGTTGTGGCAGACGGAGTGTAGGGGAAAGACTTCGTGTTCTCACTGTGGCTGACCTACTGCGGTCATTGCAGCGCCTCCTGCACTGTATGCAGGTGGGCGATATGTTGGTGGCGCAGGTGACCCCCTCTGCCACCTCGAGCCAGGCCTTCTTGGTGGCAGAGGCAGGCCGCTTCCTCCCGCCCGCCGGGGGGAAGATCTGTGTCCTCCCCCTCCTCCTCACCCCATCTGATGATACCTGGGGTGAGGCATCATTAAACTGGGAGCAGCCTTCCCCCTGGGCTGCTCCATGCTGCAATTTGTCCCATTGGTTGCAGCATCTGTCAGTGGAGGACTGCCCCTTTAACTAGAGAGCCTCCAGCTGACAGATCGTACTGCGCATGCGCAGCCCGCCCGATGCGCAAGCCAGCGCCGTGGACCCCGGAGGAGCAGGTAATTGGATCCTATTAGTGGATTGCCTGCTACGATCGCGTGGGCAACCCACTAATTTCGCCGTTCGCGTTTTCGACGCTCCCGGAGGACCACCCGCTGGGAACCCGCAGGCCTGCTAAATTCGAGCCCCATGTCTGTCCTCTCAGGTGGACGTAAAAGATCCTATGGCACTATTCGAAGAAGAGCAGAGGAGTTCTCCCAGTGTCCGAACCAATAGTTATTCCTCAACCAACATCACAAACAGATTATCTGATTGCTGTCTTTAGGACCTTGCTGTGTGCAAATTGACTGCCAAATTTCCCTACAACAGTGGCTGCACTTCAAAAGTACTTATTTGACAATGAAGCACTAAGAGGTCATGAATGGCATTATACAATTGCAAATTCTTTCTTTATTGCGCTCTCCATAGTGTATTTTAAGATACTACCTGTGTTTTCTAGTAGATGCTAATGTCTTAAATTCTATAAATTTAAGTGCATTAGTTGCCCACACAAATCTACTTTAGGGTGTAATATTTACTGTCATTCAACAGACTGAAGATATAGTACTGGAATTTCCTTAGGATCCAATTTACTGCAATCAGAGTTAATTGTTAGACCTGAGCTATGTTATCTCTGCAAGGACAGAAAGCAAAAGCTGTAGATTTCAGATTGTAACAAACATAGTCCACTTACAGAAACTATCATCAGGGCATCTGAATGATAAGATAGTTTTTTAAAAAATGTCTGAATTGTAACAGTGCTATACGTATCAATCGCAGATAAGGCCATCTCTGATCACTTCCTACTATCCCTCTCCACCCACATCCCCCTCCCAACTTCACTTCCTTCTGTGTCCACCCCTGAAAAAAAAACTTACTCCCCCCCTCCCCACTCCAAGTCATTTACAGCACTTTCAAATTCCCAGCTGTCTAACTTTTGGCCTTCCATTCACCACGACATTTCTGCAGCTACTGATCTGATCAATCACAACCTCACCTCCACTTTTGATGCCTTTGTCCCCATTTACACCATTACTCTCTCACCCTGGTCGTCGTTCCCCCCCCCCCCCCCCGGTATGGACCTCACCTTCGCTCCCTTAAGGGATGCAGATTTGAAATTTTATGGTGGACAACTGTTTTAGCCATTCATCGCCAGATTTGGCTAGACCACATAAAGCACCATCAGGTCCTGCTCTCCTCTGCCAAAACTGCTCACTATTCATCCTGGAATGCAAAGATAACCCCCGGCTTCTCTTCTCCACTACAAACCGTCTTCTTAAACCCCTCTCCTCTGCCTCCTCCACCCTGACCTCCAACAAGTGCAAGGAGCTCATGGACTACTTTGTCACTAGGATTGAGACCATCCATTGAACTGCCTCGACTGCTTCCCTACCTACCCCTAGCCCACCAAAATAAACTTTCCCCCAAGGTTCCCCCCTGCCCTAGCCCCGAACTCGCATCTTTCTCTAGTTTCTTTCCTATCTCCCTTCATGCCCTGCTCCCCATATCCTATCCCACTCCAGATCCAGCTCACCCATCACGCTTGTCCTGCTGACCTACATTGACTCCCGGTTCCCCAGTGCCTCCAAATTAAATTTCTCATCCTCTTGTTTAAATCCCTTCTTTCTGTTGATTCTGGTCTTTTGTGCATCCCCCCTCTCCTGGTTTCTGATTATAAAATAAAAAAACAGAAAAAAAAACATTAAAAACCCAGGAATTTAAATTGGCAATAAACTGACTTAAAAAGTCCTTACTTTGAGCTAAGCATTAATTAAATGTATTAGGAGTACAAATTAAGGGGAAAATAAGAGCAAGAAAAAAATAAATGACACTAGATCTCATCCTTCAATTCACAAGATGTTAAACGTGCACAATATGTCTATTTTACCATGGGGGTGCCCAAGCTTTTTTATCTTCTAGGGCCACATAGGTGCATACCATAAGAGTCTCGAATTCTATATATTAAGTGTAAATCCATGTTACTATTAATTTGTATATATTTCAAGTTGCTAATACAAACAAATCTTGGCACTCTGATTTAGGATTTGACAGGTTTTTCTAAACCACCAGATTCACAAAATTCAAACAGGACAAACCAGCAAGTAAGACTCAGTTGCCTGGGCTTTGTTGGCTGGATTGTCAGAGCCCAGGGCCATATGTAGCCCAATACGCATGGACACCTTTAGGTCTATACTTGTTTTCAACTGACGTGGCCAATGTATGGCTGTTCCATCGAACTACAGTCTTTAGTAACCTTCCAATTTTCTTTTTCACTAAAAAACACTAAAATAAGTTCCACCATAACTACTCTAATTCTTCTTCCATTTTATGATGACTAACAGTTTTTTCTTGCCCCTACCTTTTATAAGCCCCACACAACACATTGTTTCACAGTCAAAAATACTGAAAATATATCTGACTGAAATGAATTGGACCCAACCTCCTTGAAAAGTAGCTCGAGAGAAGACACACAGGAAAGGAACACGTTGCTGAAATGAAAGCCAAAAAGGAAACACTCCAGCGAGTTTCATGTGACCCTACTCTTTAGCGGAAAAGGGAATATACAGGAAGGGGAAACATTTCCTGTGAAACGTTTCTGAGAATTTTATAAATTCTTAAGGTTCCTAAGGTAGTGCAATATTTTAGTTCTTTTTTAAAAATGGGCAATAAGTCAATACAATAGAATCTATGACGATAGTTCAGTGTTTCAAAATGGTAAGTCGTGAAAAATCTGTTCCATTGGATTTGCTATGCCTCTACTATTTCTGGCAGACTGCCAAAAATGTGCTAATAGTCATTACCAGTAATGCTAGCTGCTATCATTGCGCTACTGTATTTTTCGAGCAATCCGAATGGGTTCGGTTAAAGAATAACGGATATCGATGCATATCTGTTTTTTTAACGGGATTTTCTATAAATATCAAATGTCATTAATGATCGACAAAAAAAAACATTGATGCAGACCTGCAGATGGAATTCTGTGGTATAACCCAAAACCCCTTTTGTTAGGGAAAAAAATTACAAAAAAATGCAATACAATGTTAATTTACCGGGTCTGAGCTGTTCATTTTGGATCTCATGCCATGTATATTGGAAAACTACGCAAATTTGCAAACTCTTGATTAAAAACTACATGACCGTGAAATTAAGGGGATGGGGGCTGGGTACAAAATATAAAATCAAACCTCGGCCTAGCTTCTATAATACAGAAGTTCATTGCACCAACGTAATCAACACATCCATAGCTTACAAAAATAACTAATAATAAATTTGGGGGAAGGTAGGTAGCAGCCCTGCCGTTAACAAAATACGGCAGCCGTTCCTTTAAGTAACGGATTGCTATTTGAACCTAAACCGCCCTTTCCCTTCCCTTTCTCCCAATCCCCCTTTTTCATTGGGAAGCGTCCGTCGACAATCAAAACATAGTTTAAAGACAACAAAAATTAAATAAAATCAACCCTCCGCTTCAGTCAACGAACGCGCGATCTGTCAGCAGTTGAGTGCGGGGCCACCGCTTCCAAGTCAGACCGGCGGCATTTTATACACAATCACCAGCCGTTAGAACCGCTATTGTCGTTCGTTTCATTTCAAATTACATAACCCGTTCCAATGGAATGGCCTAGCCTTTCCTTTATTGTCTCTATAAATCTGTGAGGCAGACTCACCCTAACAGTACAGCCGCCCTGCCCAGTCTCTAACAAACATCACCAGTCTTCCCGTTGCTCGGCAATAACGTTATTATTCCACATAGCGGCAGCACGAGTGGGGGGAAGGGGGGGGGAGGCGATTGGTAACGCATGCGCGCGGCGGGGTGGGCAGGGAAAGACGAGGCGAGAAGTAGAGCGCGGTCAGTGGGCGTGACTCCACTCCTGATCGACATGGCACCCGGCCAATTACGACAAACGCCGACATGACGTCACGCCACCAACGGCAGAAGTGGGCGGGAACGAGAAACGAAAGTCGACGGGCAACGAACTGCGCAGGCGTCTCCTTCGCAAGCGATTCTGGGAGTTGTATTTCTCTCACCGGCCGGTTGCTGCTCCAGCAAATGAACGAAGCCCCCATCATGGCGAACTGCGACTTCCAGCATCCGTTGCGGCGACGCCAACGTCGAATGAATCCGATATCTCTATGGTGAAGGAAGCCGAAAGTTTAATTTGAAATCGGTGCTGATTGGTCCAGGGGGCGGCGTCCTGTCAGCGGCGCTGGAGTTTAACCAAAGCCGTAGTACGGAGCGGTTCGTTATCTCCCTGTTTACTGTAAACATTGTTCTTTTTTTTTTGACGAAAGGTGTTCTCAACCTTTCGGTGTATAATTACACCAGATGAAGGCCTCCAGTGAGTCCGACATCGAGGAGGATTTGGAGACGTACCTGAAAGGTTTAAGAGGTAAGTGACTCGATTGGGCGGGAGGCTGGGTCTGGTCTGCAAAAGACAGCTGTCGGTTAAAGGCTCAGTTAACAAGGCCGAGGTTAGTCTCCAAAGAGTGTAGTAAACAATGTGGGTTGTGTCATTCCAGAGAAAAAGATATCAAGTTGTTTTCGTTTGAGCTGGGTTATTTTACAGTTGTAAGGAATCTTGCAACACCAGGTTATAGTCCAACAGTTTTATTTGAAAATCACAAGCTTGGTGAAAATCACACCTGGTTGCAAGATTCCTTACATTTGTCAACCCCAGTCCATCACCGGCATCTCCACATCATTATTTTACAGTGATGGTAATGGAAATGAAGAAGAAGTAAAATGCTCATTTTGAAAGTGCATTAACTTAGAATAACAACAACTTGCATTTATATTACACCAGACCTAGCCGCCTTCCAAGCCATTGGCATTTACCCAGGAATGTCTTATCCATAAAGCTCACCTACCCATATTCAAGGCCACCCCCATGATCTTGCCATCCCCTGTGGTCTCTATAATGTCTCTCACCATCCATGTCCCCCTACCCCCTTCCAATCCCAATTCCTCCTATGTCTGTCCCTGGAAAAACTATACCCCAAGTCACTTACAACTGCACTTTCTAAATCCCAACTGTCTAGCCTTTGGCCCTTTATTCATCACAGTGCTTCTGTAGCTGCTGATCTGCTTAGCCACAACCTCATGTCCACCATTGATGCTCTTGTTCCCCAGCAAAACCTTTGTTCTCTCCCATCTCATGGACAAAAGAGTTGAATTCCAGCAGTGAGGTGAGAGTGACTGCCCTTGACATCAAGACAGCATTTGACCGAGTGTGATACCAAGGAGCCCTAGTAAAATTGAAGTCAATGGGAATCAGGGGGAAAACTCTCCAGTGGCTGGAGTCATACCTAGCACAAAGGAAGATGGTAGTAGTTGGAGGCCAATCATCTCAGCCCCAGGACATTGCTGCAGGAGTTCCTCAGGGCAGTGTCCTAGGCCCAACCATCTTCAGCTGCTTCATCAATGACCTTCCCTTCATCATAAGGTCAGAAATGGGGATGTTCGCTGATGATTGCACAGTGTTCAGTTCCATTCGCAACCCCTTAGATAATGAAGCAGTCCGAGCCTGCATGCAGCAAGACCTGGATAACACCTAGGCTTGGGCTGATAAGTGGTAAGTAACATTCGCACCAGACAAGTGCCAGGCAATGACCATCTCCAACAAGAGAGAGTCTAACCACCTCCCCTTGACATTCAACGGCATTACCATTGCCGAATCCCCCACTATCAACATCCTGGGGATCACCATTGATCAGAAACTTAACTGGACCAGCCACATAAATACTGTGGCTACAAGAGCAGATCAGAGGCTGGGTATTCTGTGGCAAGTGACTCACCTCCTGACTGCCCAAAGTCTTTCCACCATCTACAAGGCACAAGTTAGGAGTGTGATGGAATACTCTCCACTTGCCTGGATGAATGCAGCTCCAACAACACTCAAGAAGCTCGACACCATCCAGGACAAAGCAGGCTGCTTGATTGGCACCCCATCCACCACCCTAAACATTCACTCCCTTCACCACCGGCGCACCGTGGCTGCAATGTGTGCCATCTACAGCAACTCGCCAAGGCTTCTTCGACAGCACCTCCCACACCTGCGACCTCTACCACCTAGAAGGACAAGGACAGCAGGCACATAGGAGCAACACCACCTGCACGTTCCCCTCCAAGTCACACACCATCCCAACTTGGAAATATATCGCCGTTCCTTCATTGTCGTTGGGTCAAAATCCTGGAACTCCCTACCTAACAGCACTGTGGGAGAACCTTCACCACACAGACTGCAGCAGTTCAAGAAGGCGGCTCACACCATCTTCTCAAGGGCAATTAGGAATGGGCAATAAATGCTGGCCTTGCCAGTGATGCCCACATCCAATGAACAAATTTTTAAAAAATCTCGGTCGATCTCCCCCCAGTATGGTCTGCTTTTCATTCCCTTAAGTCCAAGGGTGCAGATCTTATAGAATCATACAGCACAGAATGAGGCAGTCTGCCTGTGCTGGCTCTTTGAAAAAGCTATCCAATTAGTCCTGTTCCTCTGCATATTTCCTTTTCAATATTCAATTCCTTTTTGAAAGTTACTATTGAATCTGCTTCCACCACTCTTTCAGTCAACGTATTCCAGATCGTAACAACTCGCTGTGTTAAAAAAAAATTCTCCTTTTCTTTTATTTGGCACGCAACAGGTTTAGCTATCCAACACCAGATCTGGCTGGAACACAATAACAGAAATAGGCCTGTTCTGCCATTCAATGAGATCATGGCTGATCTCTGACCTAACTCCATATATCCGCCTTATCCAAAGGTATTAAGGGATATGTGGTTAACATTTTAATGATCAATGTGCATGGGTCCCAAAACCTCTTTGGACCTCCACTGTTTTGAACTTTTCACCATTTAGAAAGTACTCTGATCTATCCATTTTAGGTCCGAAGTGGATGATCTCATACTTGCCTACATTGAAATCCATTTGCCACAGTTTTGCTCATTCACTTAATCTATTCACCTCCCTCTAATTTTATGCTTCCATCTACAATGCTGCCTATCTTTGTGTCATCGGCAAACTTAGATATGTGGCTCTCTATCCCGTCATCGAAGTTGTTAATAATTACAGTGAATTGTTGAGGCCCCAACACACATCAAGTGCTTTCAGGTCCTGCTGTCCTCTGCCAAACTGCCCACTACTCCATGATCATCCTGGAGAGCAATGAACCCTCAGCTGATTTTCTTTACTACCATCATCTTCATAAACTCCTCCCCCTGCCTCGTCCACCCTCACCTCCAAAAGCATATGTGAGGAGCTTCAGGAATTCTTTGTTACTAAGATTGAGACCATTTAGCTGCCTCTGCTACATTCCTAGCTCAACCTTTCCACCACCTTCTGCATTGTCAGACTGCTTGTCTAATATCCAGTCTTGGTTGAATCTCAATTTTTCACCAGTTACACACTGGGAAGACTGACATAGTAACATAGGAATAGACCATTCAGCCCCTCAAGCTTGTACTGCCATTCAATCAGATCATGGCTGACCTGTACCTCAATTCCGTTTACCCACCTTTGATCTATATCCCTTGATACCCTTACCTAACAAAAATGTATCGAACTCAGATTTGAAAATTTCAATTGACCCAGCATCCGCAGCCTTTTGGGGGGAGAGAGTTCCAGATTTCCACTTCCCTTTTGTGTGGAAAAAGTGCTTCTTGATTTCACTTCTAAATGGCCTAGCCCTAATTTTAAGACCATGCCCCCTTGTTCTGCATTTCCCCACATTGAACACCATTTGCTACAGTTTTGCCCACTCACCTTAATCTGTCTATGTCCCCCTGTAACCTCCAGCTCCCATCTGCACAACTTATTGTGCCTTCTAATTTAGTGTCATCTGCAAAGTTAGATATACAACACTCTATTGCTTCATCCAAATCATCAAAGTTCGCAGATGACACGAAACTCGGAAATTATAGTAAACAATGTGGAGGGTAGTAACATACTTGAGGAGGACATAGACAGACTGGTGAAATGGGCAGACATATGGCAGATGAAATTTAATGCAGAAAGTGTGAATTGATACATTTTGGTAGGAAGAATGAGGAGAGGCAATATAAACTAAATGGTCCAATTTTAAAGGGAGTGCATGAACAGAGAGACCTGGGGGTGTATGTACACAAATCCTCGAAGGTGACAGGACAAGTTGAGAAGGCTGTTTAAAAAAGCATATGGGATAGAGTACAAAAGCAAGGAAGTTATGCTAAACCTTTATAAAATACTGGTTAGGCTGCAGCTGGTGCATTGTGTTCAGTTCTGAGCACTACACTTTAGAAAGGATGTCAAGGCCTTAGAGAGGGTGCAGAAGAGATTTACTAGAATGGTACTAGGGATGAGGGACTTTAGTTATGTGGAGAGACTGGTGAAGCTGGGGTTGTTCTCCTTGGAACAGAGAAAGTTATGGGGAGATTTGATAGAGGTGTTCAAAATCATGAACGGTTTTGACAGAGTAAATAAGGAGAAATTCTTTCCAGTGGCAGAAGGGCTGGTAACCAGAGGACACAGATTTAAGGTGATCGGCAAAAGTGCCAGAGGTGACATGAGGAAGCATTTTTTTATGCAGCAAGTTGTAATGATCTGGAATGTTCTGCCTGAAAGGGTGGTGGAAGCAGATTCAATAGTAACTTTCAAAAGAGAATTGGATAAATACTTGAAGGGAAAAAAATTCCAGGGCTATGGGGAAAGAGCAGGTGAATGGGACTAATTGGAAAGCTCTTTCAAAGAGCCTGCACAAGCACAATGGGCCGAATGGCATATGACATATATGATAAAAAGATGAGGCTGATTCTTACTCTTGTTTTGGGCTGAACCAGACTGTTCACAATCCAGGCATCCTATTTACCTCAAGTTAAGTGTTTGACCTGATATCCTCTCCATCACAAAGCCCACCTCCATAACATTGCCAGCCTCCGTCCCTACCTTAGCCCATCTGCACATGAAACCCTCCATGTTTTTGTCATTTCCAATCTTGACTATTCCAATGCTCTTCTGGCCGGCTGGCCTCCCATCCTCCACCCTCCGTAAACTTCAGCTCATCAAAAACTCTGATGCCTGTATCCTATCCTGCTCCTATCCTTGCTGACCTACATTAGCTCCTGGTTCACAATACCTACAATTAGAAATTCTTATCCTCTTGTTTAAATCCTTTCATGGCCTTACCTCATCCCTTCTTACTTCTGTAACTTCCTCCAGCCCCACAACCTCCTCCCCCCACAAACCCCGTATTCCTCTGAATCTGGCTGTTTGTGCACCCCTCTCCTTTTGCCCCACCATTGACGGCTGTCCCTTCAATACAATTCCAATGCTAATGGCAGTGTTCCCACTCTCTGTACTCTAGCAGGGAATTTCTGTTCTAACAATAATTCCCACTTACAGTATCCAGAGACTGGAATTGCTGTATTGAGGACATTGAGGAGAGAGAGATCCAGTCCAGAACAGATCCAGCCAGACCCAGCTAGGACTGAGAGGAAAGGGGTCCAATCCATACTGATTTTTGTCAGCAAACTGACCGGGCCCCCAAAATGGATTGTCTGAATGCAATGTTGATGTTTGGCATGTATGGCAGCGAAGCGCCGTTGTAGGCCTTGGCCTACTCTGCTGTTTCTATATCTGGTCTGGTAGTTGGCCCAAATGACTGGGGCTGCTGGTAATTAGCCAACCTGAAATCGCATCAGACAAAGATATTCACTGTCTCCCAGGTCTTGTAAAATTGTTTACAATTGTCAACCCCAGTCCATCACCGGCATCTCCACATCAGGTCTTGTAGTTTGACAACCAGGAACCTGTGCTGTCCAGCAAGAAAGGATCTGTTTCTCGGAAGTCTCTGGAGAGAGGGGATGGGGTTAGGTAGCCAGCATATGTCATCTTGACTATTGTAATGCCTTTTCCTGTCCTCCTGACTTTCATAATGTAATTTTAGGGTTCAAGCAGCCTGGAGGAGAGTTGACGAGATTCCGCCTTTTGGGAAGCCCATCCTTTTTTGCTATTTGGTGGCCTCGATTGGCTTTCTGGCACTCCAGAGCACTTGCAAGAACTCATGTCCAAATTTTAATCGAAAGAAGAGCAGGAAATGCAGAGCTGCATGTGGGCACGTTCTATATTTCTCTTTGTATTTGTCCATCTTTCACTTTACTGGAATAAAGTTTAGAATCTGAGTCTACTGTCTTATCAGTATTATTGTCTTCAAAATGTGATGACTATAAATGCACGTTGTTGTTGTTGGCTACTATTGTGCTAAGTGGGTAGCTCCAGTCTGGCACATTGGTCATTAAACCAAGCTTTTTTCTATCTCACCTTTTGTTGAATTTAACATGCTTCCCATGGTTTGATGAAGAATGGTGACAAAAGTCCTTTCACACGGTTCAAATGTGTTTTCTTTAACAAATAATTACATTGCTTTATCTGTAAATCAAACTGACAGTGAAGTGTTTTGTGTTGCAGATCATGTGTATATGCCCATTCTGTCTGTCTTAAATTACCATTTTACTTTTATTGCACACAGAAAGGGCCAACAAAAGCATCCAGAAACTGAAGTGTACTTTGGAGGGGAAACTTCAGGTAGAATCCTCTGAGCTGTCTCCAGTGGATGGACTTGACACTGTCCAGTCAAACTCATTAAGTCTCCCAGGGAGGGGAGGGAGTCATGGTGAAATGGCATGGCAAGAGCTACAACACAGTCATGCAGGTGACCACGGATTCATATTTATTACTGAATTTGTTTTTTCTTGTTGAATTTAAGAGTTTTTAGCATTGAGCTTGAAACTTTGCTCTTTCTGAAATTATTGCCTATCTTTTTATTATTTGTTTTAGTAAACTGAAATATGTCTTTTTGGGGAGGATTGTTGTTTCCGCGAGTAACAGTGTGCTTTGCCTAGTAGCAACAATTATGCCTCCATGTGTGCTAGTGTTACAGGAAATCTACTGCAGGGACTTTTTAACTTTTTTTGGCATTTTTAAAAAGCTTTGCTTTCCTTTTGTAGTTGTCTTTTTAGTGTGCTTTCAAATTCATTTAAGTCATAACATTTGGTATGGTTATGATATTAATGTTTGTAAAAAAAAATTCCCTATGGGATAATGGGCTGCTCATTATTTTAATACCAGTTCATAATGGAATGAATTAATGTTCTATAGTTCAGAAATAGAATTTACCATGCAATTTTAGTAATTAAATGGGAGAAAAGAGCAAATGAAAATTATAATTATCACAAAATACCCTTAAACCAAAAGTATAGAGAGATGGGTCAGTAGTAAGCAACAACAACTTGCCTTTATATATAGTGCCTTTAACATAGAAAACTTTATGGAGTACTAGCAGGAGGAACAGAACACCAAACCAGGGGAGGGAGATTAGGAGGAGTGCTGAAGGCCTGGATAGAAAGATATGTTTTGAGAAAATGTTGCACAGATGAGAGAGACAGGGAGGTTAGAAAGCAGTTTCCAGAGAGTAAGACCTGGATGGCTGAAAGCTTTGCCACTAATGGTAGAACAAAGAAAGGGAATGATGCGAAGGAGGCCTGAGTTTGAAGACTGAAGGGTTTGGGAGAGCAAGTAAATCTGGAAGAGTTCACAGAGGTGGTGTGGCGAGGCAGTTGAAGATGGGTAGTGGTTGTTGGAGGCCAATCATCTCATCCCCAGGGCATTGCTGCAGGAGTTCCTCAGGGCAGTGTCCTAGGCCCAACCATCTTCAGCTGCTTCATCAATGACCTTCCCTCCATCATAAGGTCAGAAATGGGGATGTTCGCTGATGACTGCACAGTGTTCAGTTCCATTCACAACCCCTCAGATAATGAAGCAGTCCGAGCCTGCATGCAGCAAGACCTGGACAACATCCAGGCTTGGGCTCATAAGTGACGAGTAACATTCACGCCAGATAAGTGCCAGGCAATGACCATCTCCAACAAGAGAGAGTCTAACCACCTCCCCTTGACATTCAACGGCATTACCATCGCCGAATCCCCCACCATCAACATCCTGGGGGTCACCATTGACCAGAAACTTAACTGGACCAGCCATATAAATACCGTGGCTACGAGAGCAGGTCAGAGGCTGGGTATTCTGCGGCGAGTGACTCACCTCCTGACTCCCCAAAGCCTTTCCACCATCTACAAGGCACAAGTCAGGAGTGTGATGGAATACTCTCCACTTGCCTGGATGAGTGCAGCTCCAACAACACTCAAGAAGCTCGACACCATCCAAGATAAAGCAGCCCGCTTGATTGGCACCCCATCCACCACCCTAAACATTCACTCCCTTCACCACCGGCGCACTGTGGCTGCAGTGTGCACCATCCACAGGATGCACTGCAGCAACTCGCCAAGGCTTCTTCGACAGCACCTCCCAAACCCGCGACCTCTACCACCTAGAAGGACAAGAGCAGCAGGCGCATGGGAACAACACCACCTGCACGTTCCCCTCCAAGTCACACACCATCCCGACTTGGAAATATATCGCCGTTCCTTCATTGTCGCTGGGTCAAAATCCTGGAACTCCCTTCCTAACAGCACTGTGGGAGAACCGTCACCACACGGACTGCAGCGGTTCAAGAAGGCGGCTCACCACCACCTTCTCGAGGGCAATTAGGGATGGGCAATAAATGCCGGCCTTGCCAGCGACGCCCACATCCCGTGAACGAATTTAAAAAAATAAATAATTCAGTGTGTTCGGCACAGGGAGCCACTGTAGGACCATGCAAATGGGAGTGATTGCCATTCCTGTCCTGCACTTAGCCCTATTTAGCCGCTACTTCCAGAGGTGTGCGTAAGGTCGAGGGAAGTGGTACAGAGGTAGAGCTGGGTGTCATCAGCCTGTGGATGATGCCATCTAAAGGTAACTAATAGATAAGGAAAAGGAGGAGGCCAAGGACAGATCCTTGGGGGACTCTATGATGGGAAAGGAAAGTGAAGAGAAGCCATTGCTGGAAATGCACTGGGTGCGATTGGATAGGTAGGAGTGGAACCATGCAAGGGCAGTTCCATGGAGCTGGACAACAGAGGAGAGGCAGTGGAGGAGGACAGCAAGCACCTTGGTCACAGTCACAGAAGCTGTTATTCAGATCTTTGGTCGGGTGATCTTGGTGCCGTGGTGATGCCAGACTGGAAGGATTTAAACAGGGGGTTTCGGAATAAACTTGCAAGGAGCTGGGAGGCGCCAACAGGTTCAAGGACCTTGTAGAGGAAAGAGAGGTTAGAGATTGGATGGTAAGGAGGATGGATGGGTCGATGGTGGGTTTTTTGAGCAGTAGTTTTGAAGGGTAGAGGGCTTTGCCTGAGGAAAAGGAATTGTTTACAATGTCAGCTAAATGTGGGTTCAGGAATGGTAGTTGAAGGCTCAGGAGTTGGGTAGGTATGGTCTTATGGAAGAGATCAGTTTGTAGAGGGCAAGGAAGGAAACGGGAGAGAAACTGCAAAATGATGAATACTGAGGACAGGAGCTAGCGAGAAATCTGGGACAGAGGAGGAGGCGGAAGCAGCAGACCTGTGATGGTCTCAAACTTAAAGATGAAGAAATCATGTGCTCCTCACATTTCCTATTGAAGGTGAGGATGGAGAAAGCAAGAGATAGAGGTTTGAGGGGATGGTTAGAGGAGAAGTGGAGCCCAGGGATGTCCTTGCCTTCCAGGATAATTTGGGATTAGTAGGTGGTTTTGTCAGAGGAGCGTGAAGTACACTAAAGCTTGACATGGTGTAGCCAAATCTGGCAATTAATAATCAAGCTATTTGTGCTAGGTATGCTCGTTTCTACCCGTCTGGTCTAAGGGAGAAAATATGGATGTGTATTGGGGAAATGTTGAGCGGGGGTCATTGCTTGATTTTCTGGGAACAAGAGTGTGACAAGTTGGAGATGAAGGAATGGTTTAGTGGGTTGACAGCAGCAGAAGTGTCATGGTGAATGGAGGGCTAAAGGAGAGGAAGTTGGGAGTTACAGAGAATTGGTGAAGGAGCTTGGGAATTTTTTTTTACGAAAAGCGAATGGTGAGGGTGGTGGGATTGGGGATTGATAACTGGGATAACCAAATGATCAGAGAAATCCTCATCTATGATCAAGACCTTGCATACAGAGAGGCAGGATACAAAAAATAGCAGTCGAGAGTCTGGGTGGGATTAAGTGAGGTATAGGATGGCAGAGATGAGGAGGCTAGGTGAGTTCAGGTGTAGGATCAGGAGTCACTTGGTGCCAAAGCAAAGGGATGATATGTCCATGGAGAAGTCAGCATGGGAGTTAGAAGAGTGGTACCCAACAGGATTTTGAATGAGAGGAGGGAGGGATAGAACAGGGTGAAATGCTTGAAGGCAAGGCAGAAGAATGAAGTGGAGGATAAGGAGTTCATGCCACGCATGAGTAATTACAATGCATTTATTAGGAAATGGATATGCTTGCCTGATGTGCATTACCATGTTTTTGGTGCTCATTTTTTCTTTTGAGATTTTCTGCTTTGTGAATGTTGCACGTCTTTGCAACACAATTGTGTGAAATAATCCTATTATTCCACCGGAAACATCTATAGAAATTGTAATTGAAATTGTAAGTTACCCGTTCTATTCCAAAGTTTCCAGGGAAAATGTACTAAAGCTGGATACTTCATAGCTACTCACATATTGTACTTGGTTTATTGGAGAATAACAAACATTAAATCATAATACACTGCCAGCGACAAAGACACGAACCTTTGCATAAGGGTCTTTTGCTGGTAACTAGCAAGATACTGTAGGATCATTTTAGTTGTGGGTCAGATGTTATCTTTATCCTTACTAACAGAGGACCAGAAAATTACCTAAAATAGAAAATGTGGTATAAATGGCAAAAGCCCTGTAAGAAAATCAATTCAGGCTGCTGTTGTCTTTGGTCCCCGCCGTAAACTCTCTTCCCCAGCCACTGACTCCATCTCTCTCTCTGGCCACTGTCTGAGGCTGAACCAGACCGTTGGCAACCTTGGCGTCCTATTTGACCGTGAGATGAGCTTCTGACCATGTATCCGCTCCATCATCAAGACTGCCTACTTCCACCTCTAACATCACCCGTCTCCGGCCCATCTCAGCTCGTCTGCTTCTGAAGCCCTCATTCATGCCTTTGTTACCTCCAGACTGGACTATTCCAATGCTCTCCTGGCTGGCCTTCCATCTTCTACCCTCCCTAAACTTGAGCTCATCCAAAACTCTGCTGCCCATATCCTAACTTGCACCAAGTCCCATTCTCCCACCCCCACTGTGCTCGTTGACCTACGTTGGCTCCCGGTCCGGGAACGCCTCGATTTTAAAATTCTCATCCTTGTTTTCAAATCCCTTTATGGCCTCAACCCTCCCTATCTCTTCCAGCCGTACAACCCTCTGAGATCTCTGCACACCTCCAATTCTTGCCTCTTGCTCATCCCCGATTTTAATCGCTCCACCATTGGCGGACGTGCCTTCAGCTGCCTAGGCCCTAAGTCCTGGAATTCCCTCCCTAAACCTCTCTGCCTCTCTACCTCTCCCTCCTCCTTTTAAGATGCTCCTTAAAACCTACCTCTTTGACCAAGCTTTTGGTCACCTGTCCTAATACCTCCTTATGTAGCTTGGTGTCAAATTTTATTTGATTACGCTCCTGTGAAACGCCTTGAAACGTTTACTATGTTAAAGGCGGTGTATAAATGCAAGTTGTTGTTGTGTTTAGCTGATTTTGAAAACATGCTGTTTATGTGCACTTATTAATTTTCCGTGTACGAAGTGCATTTTGTGTTCAGTGAGCATCGCTAAAGTATTAAAATGGACTGTATTAGGTAATATCTTCTTTTTGATACAGTTAACGAGCTTAGATCCCTGCTGCGACAGCAGGAAATGGAAGAAAGGACAAGTTCACCAGCAAGGTCCAGGATATGTCTGACGGTAATATGCAAGTAAATTAGAGCATGTTGATGTTTAAGCCAGCAAGCACAATTTTTACATTAGTTTCACTTGGGTTTTAGACTAAGTTTTCTGTATTTTCCAAGTGTACGGTTACCAATTTATATTTACATAATTGGTGTATGGCAGAAAATCATAAAATTAGTTCAGTAATGGCCCGGTTGCTTTAGTGATAGAATATTGGATTTCCAATCGAGAAGAACATAAGAAATATGAGCAGGAGTAGGCCATACAGCCCCTCGAGCCTGCTCCGCCATTCAATAAAATCATGGCTGATCTTCTACCTAAACTCCACTTTCCTGCCCTATCCCTATATCCCTTGATTCCCTTAGTGTCCAAAAATCTGTCAATCTTAGTCTTGAATATACTTAATGATTGAGCATCCAAAGCCCTCTGGGGCGGAGAATTCCAAAGATTCACAACCCTCTGAGTGAATAAATTCATCCTCATCTCAGTCTTAAATGGCCGACCCCTCAATCTAGACTCACTGGCCAAGGGAAACAGCCTCTCAGCATCTACCTTGTCAAGCCCTCTAAGAATTTTATACATTTCAATGAGATCACCTCTCATTCTCCTAAACTCCAGAGAATATAGGCACATTCTACTCAACCTCTCCTCATAGGACAACCCTCTCATCCCAGGAATCAATCTAGTGAGCCTTCGTTGCACCCCCTCTAAGGGAAGTATATCCTTCCTTAGGTAAGGAAACCAAAACTGTATACCATACTCCAAGTGTGGTCTCACCAGAGCCCTATATAATTGCAGCAAGACCTTCTTACTTTTATACTCCAACCCCCTTGCAATAAAGGCTAGCATACCATTGCCTTTGTAATTGCTTGCTATACCTGCATGTTAATTTTCTGTGATTCGTGTACAAGGACACCCAATCCTTCTGACTACCAACATTTGTTAGTCTCTCACCTTTTAAAAAATATTCTGCTTTTCTATGTTTCCTACCAAAGTGGATAATTTCACATCACCCCACATTATACTCCATCTGCCACCTTCTTGCCCACTCACTTAATCTGTCTGTATCCCTTTGCAGCCTTTTTGCATCCTCCTCACAGCTTACTTTCCCACCTAGCTTTGTATCATCAGCAAACTTGGACAGATTACACTCGGTCCCCTCATCTAAGTCATTGATATATATTGTAAACAGCTGAGGCCTAAGCACTGATCTTTGCGGCATCCCACTAGTTACAACCTGCCAACCTGAAAATGACCCGTTTTGTTCCTACTGTCTGATTTCTGTCCGTTAACCAATCCTCAATCCATGCCAATATATTACACACAATCTCGTGAGCACTAATCTTGTGTAACAGCCTCTTGTGTGACACCTTATCGAATGCCTTTTGAAAATCCAAATATACTACATCCACTGGTTCCCCCATTTCTACCCTGCTAGTTACACCCTCAAAAAAATTCTAATACGTTTGTCAAACATGATTTCCCTTTCATAAAACCATGTTGCCTCTGTCTAATCATATTATGATTTTCTAAGTGCCCTATTACTAATAATAGATTCTAGCATTTTCCCAACTACTGATGTCAGGCTAACTGGCCTATAGTTCCCTGTTTTCTCTCTCCCTCCTTTCTTGAATAGGGGGTTTACATTTGCTACCTTCCAATCCATGGGGACTGTTCTAGCCCAGGTCACATGCCCACCCTTAACTATCATTCAAACTGGCATATTGCATTAATGTTCTGTAGTTCTAAAGCAAGTCAACTGGCAGAGTGATTTGCAGCAAAAGAGGACTCTATCTTGAGGCAAAGGAAGAAAAAACTGATAGATCTACTTCCGGTCGAGAAGTTTTCTGTCAGTTCATTGCAGAGCATCATTGATGCCATCTGTGTCCTTTTTCGCTGAAGGAAGGAGTATGGTAGTGAAAGGTAACAAAATGTTTCACTAGCTCTTAAGTGGGCCGCTATGTGGAGTTCCTGACAAGTAAAGAAAGTTACCCTACATACTTCTACATATATATTAATTTTGTGGTGCTTGCACTATGAATAGACCCTAGACCAGCATCAACAATGATTACAGTGAAGTCTGCAACTGGAACATCCTTTATGGCACATGTCCTGTAAGGGAGAAAAAAAAATCAGGGGTCTCCAGTGCTAGAAACCCCTGATAGTCTGGACTTTCCAACTGATATACAGTGGCTGATGCCTACGATGCAGACAAGGATAGTGAAACAGGGGAGTGTGTTCTTTATAAATCAGTGGACGTGATGTTGAAGTATCTGGCCTATGCTGCTGCATTTGGGGTACAATGTTCAGTTTTAGTCCGTATATAGACAGGACGGAGTTGTTGAGGGAATCCAGAAAAGGGCTGTAAAGCTGATTCCTGAACTTAGGAGGCTGATTTAAGAGGAATGATGGTCTACCCTGGGATTGTACTGTCTTGAGAAGAAGAGGATGAGGGGGACTTGATTGAGGTCTTAAGATTTTCATAGGTGTGGCGAAATTAGATTCAGGAAAGTTCTTATATCAGCCATGGAATCAAGAACTGGGGACACAGTTTAAAGTTAGGGGTACGAAAGGAAAATAGGATGTTTAGCCAACATTTAATTAGAAGAAGAAATAATTATGGAATATATTGCCAGAAAGGGCGGTGGAATCCGAAAACCACGGCAGGGTTGGATCATTGGAAAAAGGACTGGATGAGTTCCTATTAAGAAAGTTCTTACAGGGGTATTGATTACAGAATCACAGTAAGGAAATGGTAAGGGTAAGCCTGTAGTCTTCCCCCTGCCCAAAGTATTACTACTACTATAACTAAATTACTGACTGAATTTTGTAATTAAGTTGCAGGATAAATTTACTAATGCATTTTATAAATCAGAATACACGCAGACAGATTCCAGACTAACCATGAACCTTCAACTAGTATCTGTATAATCTAATATAGCACATTCTACACTCTGAGTGTCTGATTAACAACAAAAAATATCTTTCACACTTTCTGATTATCTCAGTAATCACTATCTGTTAAGTTAACCATGGTGATTTCCTCGAGTACAGAAAGAAAGAAATTGCACTGTATCATGTCATGAGGACACCCCAAAGTGCATTACAGCCAACAGTATACTTTTGAAATCAAGTCACTCTGGTACATAAGCAGACGTAGTAGACAAATTGTACACAGCAAGATCCCACAAAAAAAATGAATGAATGACCAGATAATCTATTTTTGTTGATGTTGGTTGATGGAGGAATGTTGGCCAGAACATCCTTATCATCTTTCAATAGTGTCATTAGATCTTTCAAATTCATCTGAGCTAGCCAACAGGCCCTTGGTTTAGTCTTTCACCCGACAATGCAGATCTCCCTAAGTATTACATTGACTTGTCAGCCTAGATTATGGGCCTGATTTTACCAGGCCTGCGGGTTTCCGGCAGGTTGGGTTTCGGGAGCGTGGCCTCCGCGCCCGGTGAAATTAGTGGGTTGCCCGCGCGATCGTAGCAGGCAATGCACTAATTGGAGCCACTTACCTGCTCCTCCGGGGTCCGCGCTGCTGGTCAGCGCGTCGGGCGGGCTGCGCATGCGCAGTACGATCTGTCAGCTGGAGGCTCTCTAGTTAAAGGGGCAGTCCTCCACTGACAGATGCTGCAACCAGTGGAACAAATTACAGCATGGAGCAGCCCAGGGGGAAGGCTGCTCCCATTTTAATGATGCCTCACCCCAGGTATCATCAGATGGGGTGAGTAGGAGGGGGAGGACAGAGATCTTCCACCCGGCGGGCGGGAGGAAGCGGCCTGCCTCTGCCACCAGGAAGGCCTGGCTCGAGGTGGCAGAGGGGGTCACCTGCACCACCAATATATCGCCCACCTGCATACAGTGCAGGAGGCGCTCCAATGACCGCAGTAGGTCAGCCACAGTGAGAACACGTAGTCTTTCCCCTACACTCCGTCTGCCACAACACTGCCCCCCCCCCCACCCCACATCTCCTTCAGCACCGCCAACACTATTCTGTCACATCACCCCTCATACCCACTCAAACCCCATCCTCATCTTACGTGCACCTACTCACCTCGCCAGTACTCATCCTGCCACTACCACGCAACCCAATCCTCATACAATCTCATGGCTCTATCCCATACGCACCCTCTCGTGCATCTCTCTCACGGCCAGCCTCACTCAACCTGCCACCACCAGTGCTGCAGCCACAGGGCATGCATCACATATGTGCAGTAGGCAACGTACGGCAAACGTGTCGTGAGCATGAAGGGGATGCACAAGGGTGTCTGAGGGTTTGCCATGGGTGTTACCTATATTGAATTTCGGAGCAACAAACATCACACATTATATTGGCACCACCACTGCCATGTCTCCGCGAATCCTGTCTGTTGTGTGCAATAATGCCCGCTCCTGGGTATCACTATGAGGACCCACCACTGATGCCACCCATTGTGTTACTGCAGAGTAGGTGCAGGTGTATTTGCAGGGCTCTTCTGCGCAGACGACTGAGAGACATCGGCGGTGTACCCGGCTGCACCGTGGAAGGATGCGGAGGAGAAGTTGTGGAGGGCAGTGGTGACTTTTGCAGCGACAGGTAAGCAGATGGTGCTGGGGCCAGCCAGGAGCAGCTCGGCATGAAAGAGGCTGCAGATGTCCACAACTACATGTCGAGTGAATCTGCGCCTCCATGTGCACTGCTGCTCGGAGAGGTCCGGGGAGCTGCGCCTCGGTCTGTGGACCTTGTGACGAGGGTAGTGCCCTCTGCAACGCGTCTCTCTCTGCGGTAGCCCTCCCTCCTGCTGTACAGGTGGATGTCTCACAGCACTCTGTTGTGGAGCTCCACTTGTCAGAGGTGGATGGCGAGGCTGGTGATGCTGTTCGTCCTCCGAGGGGGTCATGACTGCAGCTACGGCGGCCCCCATCCGCAATATGTACATCTGAGGGGGTCCGCAAGGTAGGCACATGTCTCCGGACCCCGGGGTGAGTGTGCAGGTTGGTGACTTTGACCGTCAGGACGGGGGTGGTGGAGGCCACACTTTGTCCCAAGTGACAGAGCGGCCTCCTGCAATGGGTGAGGGTCTCCCCCACCCCCCCCCCCCCCCCCAACCTGTCAAATGGACCTTTGCAGCTGCCACAGGCTGACACCTGCAACACGTCCACTTCAACTAGGACTGTTTTCCCCAGTGTGTGAAACAGTCCCATGTTTCCCCAAAATCACACACAGTCCCTTAATCAGGTCAGTTAATGACCTGAACAAGCGAAATAAATAACCTCAAGTGGCATCCCGCTGGCTTTAATTGCCTGCGGGATTCCCACCAGCGGGGGCCACGCACGCACCCCCGCACGTCATCGGGGAACCCGGAAGTGGGCGGGATCGTGGCGCGATCCGGTCACGTGACTGAATATCGGGATTTTCGGGGCCCCCCCGCTGGAAACCCACAGGAAACCCAACGGTAAAATCGAGCCCTATGTGTTCAAGTCCGTAGGAGGTTTGAACCCACAACCTTCAGAATAGGATGTGCGAGTGCTACCAACTGATACTTGTTACCAATGTAACTAATATTGTATTGGTGAAGTCCTATAGCTTTCATTTATCAGTAATGTGTATAATATTTGTATCTTCAGTTAGTCAAATGATATTTCCATTTTGGTTGAGCCACAGTTGCATTGAGGCTATAGTGGTTATCTATTTTCCATTTGAAAATGTTTTAACAACGATTTACCACATTGTTAATATGAAACAAGGTGACCAGTAATTTTCCCCATAAAACCACCTTCTGCAAAGTACAAGCCCATTGGATTATTTGTGTAAACTAAATCTATAAATCAGATTTAAAAATATTCATACATTCACTTAAAAATATTTTAACACTAACTTATTACCATTTCATTTGCATATAGCTCGTGGGTCCCTATACAGCCATTCTGATACACTCACTGAAGTTCTTTTTACTTGCATTCACTTTAGCGAACATTGCTTTCAGCAATTTAAATAGATTATGCTATTGGAAAATATATTAAATAAATTAATATATTAGAATAGTCAGTAATTTGTTACTTATTACAGCATACAACTGTCAGTAGCAAAATACATATACTTATTTTTAAAATTTATATTATATTACTTTTTAACTACATGATTTTAATATATCATGTAATTAGCAACAGTACTGCTGAGGGGTCCCTCGTGTGGTTAGGAATAGTACTGATTTGAAGTAATTGTAAACAATTTTACAACACCAAGTTATAGTCCAGCAATTTTATTTTAAATTCACAAGCTTTCGGAGGCTTCCTCCTTCGTCAGGTGAACGATGTCCACATCATGATTTGAAGTAGTGTTTAGATATTGTTATGTTACGAGTATTGGGGGAAAATATAGGTATATAAAAACAAATCCAGTCATAAATGAATGATCACTTAGTTACGACATTTGAGCATCTGACCTGTAATTCCCACTTCCAACCTCTGCTGTTCCCTCCCTGACCAGGCTCTCTACTTCTAACCCTTGCCTTCTGGCTGGCTGTTAGTTGTTTCCTGATGTTTGTTTATAAAAACTGCCTTGCACGTTTATGCTGTATTCATAATATTTAATGGAATTTTTTTGTCATGCCACAGCTATAAGCATACTACTAACTACAGTTTGTCAGTTAACTATAACCAAAACTACTGATTTGCAGCTTCCTTGGAAAAATGTACAAAATTACAAAATATGGACCCCATGACACCAGTAAAAATCCTGTAATGCCAAGTAATAAAAATTGAATTTGACTTGGTGAGTCACCATAGAGTAGTGACCCTGTCTGTAACTTTTTAATGTAGTTGCTTCCAGGCTGATTGGGTTATCGCAGCTGCTTTCATATGTCAACATTTGGAAATGGTTTTTGTTTTCTGAAAGTGTAGTCAGTGTTTGGTAAAATTTGGGAGTCTTGTAGAATTAAGAGCCTTTTACCTCAGATCATCTGTAGTTAAGGAAATTTGCAACAACAGCAGCCGCTGGTGGATGTGAACATTTACTGTGTCTGCAGTGAAAACTTAGGCTCTTCTAATATCATGCTATGAGAAACTTTTATGTGCTAAGTTAGCTGAGTTCATTACACTGCTATGAAGAGTAGCTATGACCATCCTCAGTTTATTGTGCAGTAATAGGACTGTATACACCAGTTCTGTCTTAAGTTTTTAAAAGCCAGCGTCTTCCCTCTTTTCACTTACGTAGCTACCTTTTCGCATTTAAGGATAATGTTCTTTTCTTTTGCAGTCTGTAGTCTCCCTTGTGAATTGCCTGGCTAGATTCCAGTATGTTGATGGTATAAATATCTTAATCTAAACATCTTCAGCAGTCTTAAACTCATGTCATTCGAAACATTTTTTTCAAATAAATTACTTATTACATGTTTTATATCTACTTGACTTAAGTCTGTAACTCTGACGAGTACATAAAATTTAGTAAGAAATTAATTGGCCCCTTAACGGGAGTGGACGCTATTTTTACAATTAAATGCTTTGGTTAATACTTTGCTGAAATACTTTTTTAAAACTTCCACTTTGTGTTCTGTGTTTGAGATAATCTGCTTACCTGCTAAAAGTATGACTGACTATCACGAGTCATTAGGACTTAATTTTGAGTTGCAAGAGTGTACAGATAAGATGAGAATCCATAGAATAAAGTACATAGTCTTAATTTATTAGCACTGAAAACTGTTCACTGAGTTTGAGAGTTGAGCTTGGCGAAGTGACACATTTCACACTGATGTATAAGTATATGCTACAGCAAAAGTTACTCAGTACCTTTTTTAGTGTTTGTGATGTAAACTGAAAAGTAGTTACTAATTTTTCACTGGTAGAATCTTTGCCTGAACAAATTTAGGGCAATACCAGATCCTGTGAGAACTGAGGAAATAAATGATCTGAATCATGAAGTATTCTAAATTATGAATATATATTTATAAAGATTTGGTCCTTTCTTTTCATATATAGAGACCAGGAAGAGATTCAGTTGGATCGCCAGCTATTGAA
Organism: Heptranchias perlo; assembly: GCF_035084215.1. Taxonomy (NCBI): domain Eukaryota; kingdom Metazoa; phylum Chordata; class Chondrichthyes; order Hexanchiformes; family Hexanchidae; genus Heptranchias; species Heptranchias perlo. Next base: position 11,303,434 of record NC_090332.1, on the reverse strand, counting down.
GATCTTGTACCTATTCTTAACGACCAATCAGAATATATCCAACATCTGGAGGCAGAAGTTAAGCTTTTCAAAGTTAGTTGCATGCATATTTATTCCTTAACTGAATTATTCCTTGAGGAGGTTGGGGGAAGGTTAAACCCTTGGGAATTTTAGCACATTCGACAAAAAGTAAAATTTCATTATGATCCTTTTCTCGACAGTGTGCTCAAGGAATTCCTTGTGGCCTATACCCTGAATGTCTATTTTCATTTTGTGAGGTGGAGGTCCCATTAAATATTTATTTATTTATTTACGAGTGGTTAGCAGTACTTAAAAATGTAAGGTAAAAGACTTTCAAAAATAGGAAAAGATCATTAGGCCCAAAAACCCTAAATGAATCATACCGCACCTAAAATAGCAACTGTAATTATATAACGGGCCAGATCCTGCTGTCCAAATGGCGGTGAGGCTAATGGCGCTCGCCGTTATTTATGCGTAAATGGTACAGCAACTTCAGATGAGGGGCAGATGCGCGGTTAAACACAGAGATCCAAAAGTTGCTGTCCGAGATGCTCCGCTGTTCGCTTTGCAAAAACGATATCTCGCTGTCTGACTCACCATTGAAAGGCGTTGAACGGCGTGAAGTTGCTGTTTTTGTGCAGTAGATACGATCTAAACTCGCCACAGAAAGTTAAGTTTTGTCCATTTCAGTCTAAATACCCTTGTAACGATGTGATAAGTGTTAATTACTGCCAGTCAACCTCTCTGGCACTGAAAATTAACTATTAAAAGTGTGGAGTCGCATTCCTTCAGGTTTTAATTGTTGTTGGAGATTTTAAAAATGTAAAATTAAAAGATTTTTTTTTAACTTTTCCTTTCTGCCTCTTTTGTTTCTCTCTCAATTCAATCTTTCTTTCCCTCTCTTTATATCTCTTTTTGTATTAGATTTGACATTGAATTCACCCACTCTAATTTACACTTCCTTCTCAGTCCTTGCGCTGTTAATTTCACAATCTTTCAGTCTGATTGGTTAAGGAGATACACAGTTGCTTGCCCTGTTCACTAAGGTCCCAGATGCCCTGTTTCTCTCGCTTCGACGGTATCAGCTCACACTTTCACCAACTTGCCACACAAAAAATTTAAAAACCTTAACATGCAAGGGCAAGTCTAATTAATGGCAGATGCCATTAGATGTCCTGCTACAGCAAATTATGGCCCAGCATCTTTAACACAGAAAACGTTCCAAGGTGCTTTTCACAGGGGATGGGAGAGATATAAAAGAAATAAATTAGCCATGGTGCACAAGTTAAATGCAAAGTTCACACGTAAATTATGCTCTCTTGGGTAAGCTACTTGAGGAAAGCTGGTTGCCTATTTTTTTTTATTCGTTCATGGAATGTGGGCATTGCTGGCAGGGCCGGCATTTATTGCCCATCCCTAATTGCCCTTGAGAAGGTGATGGTGAGCCGCCTTCTTGAACCGCTGCAGTCCGTGTGGTGAAGGTTCTCCCACAGTGCTGTTAGGTAGGGAGTTCCAGGATTTTGATCCAGCGACGATGAAGGAACGGCGATATATTTCCAAGTCGGGATGGTGTGTGACTTGTGTTGCACCCCTTTAAGAAGTCAGGAATTTTGTATAGGGGAGATGTTTAGTGAGATGAGGGGAAAGAAAAGGAAACAAATCACCTCCAGGTTACCATTTTTCAAAATAATTGTATGTGCATTACACGCAGCACAAACTGGAGAAGTTATGTGTGGAAATACTAAGGGCGCATCAACCATAGGACCCCTTTCTATGGGTAAATTGAGGATCATTGATTTGTGTGGAAAATATACCCAATGCTGATTATCGAGGTGGAAAAGACATATGTTCTGTTGAAGATATGTTAATCCCTTGTGAACTGATTCTGTGTTTATTATTCCAGTATCTAAATATTTGTACTTAAAGGCCATAATCACTGCAGAAATAAGCAGCTTCTACTGGCAGTAGTAACAATGAACTCATTATTTCTAGCATGAAATGGAAGGAAACAGGGGCCCTATAAATACCAATATTTTGGAATGTAAAGTAGGAAAAATAAATGTAATCTACAGGTAAATACTTATTATTATGGTTGGACTCTCTGAACACTTGACGTGTGCTACAGCAAAAAGACTGTTTTCAGTAACAGACTGAGTCTCCCATGGATCAAAACCTGCAACCTTTACATGTGCCTTGATTAGGATAGTGTGACATAACTGTGCTATATCACACTGGAGACCATGTGGGATGTCTTTCATGTTACAGGCGCTTAATGTTGAGAAGTTAACAATCTCCTCTCAAGTATATTCCAGATGGACCAGCCACTCTCCACCCCCTTTTCCCCCCCACCTTCCAGATTTGCAACCCTGACATTTCAAAGAGAGATGGCCTGGCCCACAAACAAACAACCTAATTTCTTATTGCTGCGAGTAAGACCAACAAAGGAAGCTGAGCGACTCCTATTGAAAATGTAAATAAATCGGGAGTTTTGTGCTTGGTCACTCCCTGGATACAAAGACAAAGGAAACCGCTATCCAAAACTAATTTTTAACATTACTGTACATTAAAAAAAATCCCATTTGACATCAGATGCAAACTCTGCTTTCAGCACACTTATTATAACTTTTACCTATCAAGCTACCTCCTCCTTTAAGTGGTGCATTTTGTTTATTTCCTGGGGAATTACTTCCCCAATTTCTGCTGGCACAGCTTACCATTGTTGTGTGAATGTAGGAATGTCATAGTCATTGTAGCACTAGAGGATGTGCTTTTTATAATACACTGGGTTCAAGTGACTTACCAAGGACATTGGCATTGTTTTTAAATGCCAGATACAGAGTCAAAATACTGCTGGTTATTTTCTGCAGTATAAGAAAACAAAAACATGTTAAAATATAAATAACATGACATTGTAGCTTTGAGTGTATGTTTTCATGGCAGTGTTATTATTGTTCTATTACTGCTGCATTAGATATTTCAATTATAAATGTCAGATACCTTTTTTTAATATTATTTTGGCATTCCGTAAGTGTTAACCCTGAGTGGCATCCCAGTTCTTAAGACAGGTCAAGCTCAACTTTGACCCTGAGGCGAAACGACCAGGCCATGACTAAGGCCTAAATGGAGAAGGTGGCCAAGGCAAGGGCAATGCAGAGCAGCAGGATATGGCTGAACAGGGGACTGGAGGCTAGCCATAACTATATTCAGAACGAGTAGAGGTTATTAGGGCGTCCTTGTTTATTGTAATTGTAAAAGTCAAAGCTGCTGTTTGTGTTTGTTTTCAGCTGAGATAAGTAATTTATTATAGAAGTATCAGCTTGGCTCAGTGATAGCACTCTCTTCTAAGTCACAAGGTTTTGGGTTCAAGCCCCACTCTAGGACTTGAGCATATATTATAGGCTGGCACTTCAGTACACTACTGGGAGTGCTGCGTTGTCAAAGGCGCCATCTTTCGGATGAGACGTTAAATTGCCTTGTCTGTCTGTTTAGGTGAAAGGTAAATGATCCCATGGCACTATTTGGAGAGAAGCAAGGAGTCCTCCTGGTGCCATGGTTAACATTTAACTTTCAATCTACATCATCTGAATAGATTATCTGATAATTGTTATAATTTTCCCTTTTTTGGACCTTGCTGTGTGCATATTGGCTGCTGTATTTGTCTACATAACAACAGTGACTACAATTTAAAAAGTAATTCATTGGCTGCGAAGCACTTTGGGATGTCCAATGCATGAAAAGGGTCTATATAAATAGAATTGCTTTCTTTAATAATACAAGTAACAATCAATTATGCAAATATCTGCTTTAGTGATGAGAATGGTAAACAAAGTCTTAAACAAATGCTGTTTAGCTACATGAAAAAAACTGACAAGTGTTAATTCTGACGTTACTTGATTATGGATTCCAGAATCTTCGTCAAAAACTACATGGACTAATTGGCCCTTTTGTTAATCGTATGCCCAATAAATAGTCATCAAAAGATGATGGATTTCACTGTTTCTTGTAATATAGGTAACTCAGTATGCAACTTTCACTCTGTCCTAAATCTTTTCTTTGTATGTTTCTCTGAAAAAAGATTACATTCTTGACAAATTCTTTTGTCTCCATAGAAGAACAAGCTAAAATGTGCTTGATTGTACAGATATAGTGCAGTATTCAAGAATAAGCCCTTTTTGAAAATAGGCACTGGGAGGTGTTCAGGGAGATCTAGGTGTAGTAGTTGCCTATAGAAAACAATATAATGCATGTTTAACCTCTATCCGTTCCATTAGGAATTATCAGTTTGAGCTTTGTGACTTCAAAATAGCCATATAGGGACAGATTTCCTCTCTGCAATGATATTATAATTCCATTTATGAAGAACAGGTTTATTTCATTACAAAAAGTGCACAAAGGAATTTTTCTTCCATTGTTAATTCAAAGAAATAAATACAAATGTCTTAACCTCACTGTAGTGTGGTGCAACATATAGTTTGAATAATAAATCTAATTTGTACGTAAAGATTAGTTCAACCTTTTTATTTTTGAGGTTCTCTTACTACAATACAGTGAGTTGTTAAATTACATGATCTGTTGGGCCTTTTTGTGTTCCTCAAAATTCTTCTGTTATCGTTTAATAATATTAGTTCAGCAAAGGGTCGTAAGTATGGAAAATACCAGCAGAAAAAGAATTGAAAGTCTAATTACAATGTTCCCTTTAAGTTAATTGTGAATTTGTATCTTAATATTCTTGTGTTGCAGCTTTTATGAATTAATATAATTCAAGGTATAAATGTTGTAAATTATATTGAATTAGAAGTTATTGTTGGATTGAGTTTGACATAGTGTTATGTGCTGTAATGGTATGAAATAAAATATTTTTCAGAAATTCTAACTGTAGCAGTGTTTCATGACTTTAAATTAAAGACAGTTTACATTAATTTTAGTTACAGTAACTAACCCATCACTAAATTTAAAACAAAACCGACAGCTCTTGAGTCACTTCTTTAACTGGTCATTCTTCTCTTTGCTGTTATCAGCTTGCTCAGTTGACAGCACTCTCACTCTGGGTCAGAAGGCTTTGGTCTTGAGCTCCACTGCAGGCCTTGAATGTAAAAGCCAGGCTGAGAGACTGCTGCAAAGTCAGAGATCCTGTCCTTCAAATGAGATAGGAACAGGAGTGTAGGCCATTCAGCCCCTCGAGACTGTTCTACCATTCAATTAGATCATGACTGATCTGATGTTAAATCAAGGCCTGTTCAGGTGGATGTTAAAGGTCTTGTGGCACTACTTGAAGCGCACAGAGTGTTCTCTTTGTCCTAGCCAACATTATTACCCACTCAACAGATACCACAGAAAAATCAAATTGGCCATTCATCTCACTGTTGTTTATGGGAAGTTACTGGAGTGCACAATGACTGCTGGGTTTACCTATGTAACGACAATCTCTGCATTCCAAAAGTACTTCAATGTCTAAAGTCCTTTTGGACACTTTGATGACCTGGTACGGTGCTGTATGAATGCAAGTATTTCTTTCCACCCCAAACAAGCCCAGAAGTTTGTGTAAATAATATGATGTTGTAATGGGAGGGGGAGTGAAACCCTTTGTACTCGAGATTTGATTTCCAAGTATTTCCCATATATTTAATGCTCAATTTCAAAAATCAAGTAGAATATTGAATTTATCCAGCAAAATGAGAAATAAATAAACAATATTACTTCAGGTCTTATCCTTTGCAAAGAAAAGCAATTTAAAAGCCATGTTCAATCTTTAGGACCATTGCCCTAATCCATCAAATTATAGATGAGTGGGAAAAGACGTTCTTTGAGTTTCCACTGCTCTGCAATATTCAATCATCAATGACTGCAGCAATTACTGAATTGGGGAAAAAAATAGCATTGTAACCCTAACCCTGTTGCTGTTCAGAAGCAACTTGGAGGCTATCACTCGTGACTTGTACTCGAATGGAAAAATCTACATTAATGCGGATGAAAACATTAGATTGGAAATTTCAACATGGTGAATTGCTTCAACCAATTAGTAGGATGTTGTGAGTTCAAGGTTTCTGACTTAGAAACTTGGCCATTTTGAACAATTTTTGTCCAGATTTATTGCGTTAAATGTGTTTCTGGAAGAAAATACTTATTTACATATAGAAAATATATTGAATTATTCTATTATCCCAACAAGGCAAAAGCATATGAAAATACTATGCATTAAATTACATTTAGATATAAATAGGTGTCAGCCTTAGCACAGTGAATGCATTTAACAATTTTATAACTCGTATCACATCACATGGTAATTGATGCATATAATGTGATAAATCATTTTACATCTTGCTTTAATTGTCCAATAAATAGTTTCAAAGTGTATGTAAAATAAGTAGTAGGATTTAATGCGACAGGGTGTCTTTTTAAATTGCCAAAAAGACATCTTTTAAGTTTTCATCTATTCTAGCGATTTATTATCAATTAGGGTTTTATGGCAGCCTAATATTCTACAATATTTAGCTATGATGACACATTGCAAGACTTAAGTTTGATTTCAAATTTGTACAGCAATTGTGGCTAAGTTACACAGCATTGATTGAATTATGTTCAAAAGGTTCTAATTTTATAAATACAATGATTAATAATCACTTTAAAGCCAAGTGGGAGAAGGGTTATTTTAAATGTTCTTGTGTTACTGCAGATGGCACTGTGCTCATTTCAGTTTTTCACTACGTTGGTAAACTTCCTTACACAACATGTTTTGCAATTCAGGAGGAGTTCTCGAGAGTGAAACAGCGGGTACAGGTTGTTGTGGTTGAAAATGAAAAACTTCATGAAGAACTGAAATCGAGAACTGTTCAGGATACTCTGAAAGAACCATCCGTGTGCCCGTTTTCAGTAAGTCTGAATTTCCCAGCAGGATGCAGAACTTGAATAGCATTTTTTTGGTACTAAATTAAAAAAATTTAAGTCACTAAAGTTACTTTATTCTTTGGTAAACCATGAAAAATTATAGTTCAAATGAAAGTTTCATGAGACAAAGTTCATAGTACAAGATATTTATCTGTCTCATATGTTCTGTATGCAGAGTATGCAGTACTAAGACAGTGGTTATTGTTCCTCGCATAGTTTGCATAAACATTTGCATACTATTCTAAGAAATTAGAGTCTGAGTTCCACAGTGGCCTGATAGACTGCATTGTGCTGAAACTTTCTTGCATAATGAATTTCTGAACTCAACCAGGTCATCTGAGGTGGGCTGCCCTGTGCCACTCACATTTGGTGGGTGGCCGGTTTAAAAGCTGCAGAAGCTTGTTTGCTGGGCTGAAGGTACAGTAATAATGCATGCTACACTAGGACCTCAGGAAGCAGAAAAATCAAATTAAATGAAAAGACTGCGACGGGGGTGAAACATCTGTACCAAAACAAGGCAGCTTATTCTGAGCTGTTATGAGAAAGGAGACACTTTATTTGTTCTAAATTTACTAACATTTCTAGGAATACAAAGGGCATTTGAATGCAAAATTAGACTGGTCATCTGGTCTATCTTAATTTGAATATATTCTGACAGTAAGTGTACTTATTTTCTATATCCTGATCTTTAATGCATTTGCAGGTTGGTTCATAATGGAATATTTCTAACACAAATAAAAAAGAATTGTGTTTGCAAATGAACTTAGTTATAGTTTGATATTAATAAATGCTTAAATAGGGGATACTCTGGCTTTATCACATTTATACACTGCTTTAGGGTATGATACAATTTTAGACTTTACCATGAAGCAATTGTTCATGTAGAAAGTAACCACCAGCATCATTAGTTGGATTCAGGTGCTTTTCAGAGTCTGTTGCTTGAAACTAATTTTAGATTCTTTTGATTTTTTTTTATTGCATGCACCTTCATACAGAAGCAAGTAGCATGGTATTGCTATTATTTTACTCCTAAATTCTACAGTGGCTGTGTATATTCTAGAAAGATCTAATTATTATGGATCTACACAAATGTGTTTGGAATTCTCAAGAATGGGTTCACCAAATCTGAGAGCTTTACCATATACTTTGGTTACTGTGTTCCTACTTCATTTTGTGCCATTATTATGTTATGGTGCTCTTTTAGAATCCTAGTCATACAGCACAGAAGGAAGCCATTTGGCCCATCATGCCTATGCTCTTTGAAAGAGCTATCCAATTAGTCCCACTCCCCTGCTCTTTCCCCGTTGCCCTGCAATTTTTTTCCTTTTCAGGTATATATCCAATTCCCCTTTGAATGTTACTATTGAATCTGCTTCCACCACTCTTTCAGACAGTGCATTCCAGATCATAACAACTCGCTGCATAAAAAAATTTCCTCCTCATGTCCGCTCTGGTTCTTTTACCAATTATCTTAAATCTATGTCCTCTGGTTACCAACCCTCAGTGGAAACAGTTTCTCTTTATTTACTCTATCAAAATCCTTCATAATTTTGAACACTTCTATAAATCTCCCCTTAACCGTCTCTGCTCTAAGGAGAACAATCCCAACTTCTCTGGTGTCTCCACATAATTGAAGTCCCTCATTCGTGGTACCATTCTAGTTAATCATCTTTGCACCCTCTCCAATGCCTTGACATTCTTCCCACAGCCCTTTATATTCAAGTCCAGGTCATTAATATATTAATATATATTTTCTTTAAAAGTTTTGTAATTCACAAAATTGGGTACCTTTTCCCAAACTTTTCCAGGCAAATTCACCAGCCTCTTGCCCGGTGGACCAAAACGCTGTAAGAACAATGGAGGTGCAGGAGTCAACCTCACCAATGAAACACCAGAATCAGACATGTTGTTTTTCTCCAAAACATCCAGAGAGCAAAGCTGCTACAGAAGAAATCAAAAAGTGGCAGCTAGAAGTAGTGAGTACATGGTGTGCTTGTATAAAACCTATTTAAAAAGAATAAACTTCAATTGCTGGCAATCTGAAATAATGACAGAAAATGCTAGAAATACACAGTAGGTCAGTCAGCCTCTATAAGGAGAAGAAACAAGTTATTGATTTTTCAACTGTGCAACTGTTGATCGGAATCAGAGAAATGAAGGTCCTTTCTAATGAATGGTGAAACATTGGAACCTAACTCATCTTTTCTCTTTACAGATGCTTACTAATCTGCTGTGTATTCCCACCATTTTCTGTTTTTATTTCATATTATACATATACAGGTTTAAACAATATAGCAAATAAAAATAGTGTGTGTACTATTCAGGTTTAGTTGAAATTTGATTAATACATTTTTGTTTTACTTAGATCAAATGAGGTCTTACATAGAGATAAAAATGATCAATGCTGGAAATCTGATAAGAAAAAACAGAAATTACTGGACATGAATTGTAGGCCACTCAGCATCTGATAGAGTTTTGGGGGGGAGATCAATCATCAGAACTGTAATTTCCCATTTTGTGTACTTATTTGAGGACTTGATTATATTGTGCCATTTCAGATTGTAATGAGACCAATCTGTAGTTTAATGTTAACTCTAATGTACTGTAAAATAATTGTGATTTCTGGTTTTAAAATTTCTTCCGGTGGGGTTGGGTTTCATGGTTGCTCAGTTGGTAAAAGCAGTGTGAAACTGAGTCATATAGACAGGAGGTCTCAGTTTGATTCCTGCTCTGTGCTAAGTTAGCTTATCTCAACTGGGGTGGTAGTAAGGACACTATAATTGGCGTCAACGCCCTTGTGCTAGGGAGGGAAAAAAACAGCAGAGGCTCTTGCTCCTGATTTCTAGATGTCATGCTACGGCTTCTGTATGAAAGTGTGTATTCATGGATGGCAGGTGAGGATCGGATCGAGCTAAACTCTGGGGCCCTCTGGGGTTATATACCTAATAACACTCACTGTCTAAGCTCATGCATGAAGAATGGCCACTTAGGCAAAGTATGAGGATGATCGATGCCTATGGTTCTGTACCCCAGCAGCAATTGGTGTCGTGAGAAGGGAGAAAATTGGCAAAAAAAAAATTCTTGGGAGCTATTCTCTCTCCTAAATTCTGTAGTTGAAGAATTCTTTTATCCCAAAGAGTAATAATTTGAGGGCAAACTCTTTTTCATAACTTCCTCATTTTCTGTTTCAGGAAAATCAGAAAACTCTTTACCAAAGGAAGACTGAAACTCTAGAGGCTCAGGTTTCATCATTAAGGTAATAATATCCAGGATAGAAATTAATTGAAATAATGTATTCATTACTTAAGTTCTCTGCTATGTGGCCACCACAGATTTTTATTAAAATTTATGGTATGTTATTAGGCAAAAATACTTATTGCTGAAAATGCTTATTGCTCTGATGATGAGAGCCATTTCTTCACCTACTATTGATGCTTACTGGTGCTTATATTAAATTTTTCACATAGGAACAGGAGCAGGCCATTCAGCCCCTCTAGCCTGTTCCACCATTCAATTAGATCATGGCTGATCTGTATCTTAACTTCATCTATCCGCCTTGGTTCCATATCCCTTACCTAACAAAAATCTACCAGTCTCAGTTTTGACATTTTCAATTAACCTAGCCTTTTTGGGGGAAGAGTTTTCCAGATTTCCACTACCCTTTGTGTGAAGAAGTGCTCTTGACATCACCCTGAACAGCCTAGCTCTAACTTTAAGATTATGCCCCCTTGTTCTGGACTCCGTCAGAGGAAATAGTTTCTCTCTATCTACCCCATCATGTCCTTTAATCATCTTGAGCAGCTCAATTAGATCATCCCTTAATCTTCTGTACTCAAGGGAATACAAAATAGCAACCTGTCCTCGTAATTTAACCCTTTTAGCCCTGGTATAATTCTGCGCTGCATCTCCTCTAAGGCTAATAAATCCTTCCTGAAGTGCTGTGCCCACAACTAAATGCAGTACACCAGATGTGGCCTAACCAGAGCTTTATACAACTGTAGCATAACTTCCACCCCTTTGTATTCCAGCCCCCTTGAGATTAGACTTTTTAATTTTTTTTTTGTACCTGTCCACTAGTTTTTAGTGATTCCTGTACATGGATCTCTCTGCTCCTAGCTTCTCACCATTTAGAAAATACTCTGATCGATCTTTCTTAGGTCCAATGTGGATGACCTCACACTTCTCCACATTGAGCTCTGACTGCCGCGGTTTTGACTGATGTCTGGGTTTGGTAACCATATTTGAGAAATGAATTCCTGGGATATATTGAGAGTACGCTAGGGAGCAAAATGAATTAAAAATAAGAGGTTTTCAGTTGATTTTTAGTGTTCCAGTAATATTTTTGATTTCCTGCAATATTACTGTTTTACTATGAAGCATTGTAGTATGAAGGAAACCTATTCATGTTTTGTCTGTATCTGTACTCCTGCAAATGTGCCACTTTCACAAGAGGTAGAAAGAGCTTGCAGACTCTCATTGATAGTCCCCATAGATCCTCAGAAAGCATTTGACAATCAATTGAAACTTCTATTGGGATATCTTTGTGATGCTATTCACTAAATGGATGTTTTCCCTTATCCATACACCCACTTCTCTCTCATGACTAACAGGATCACAATGGCCTACTATCCCTGTTGCCAATTTGGTTTTAGAGTAAATAGATTGATTTGTATTGCTCCAGTGGTCCAGAAATGGGTTGATCCTCTTAATGCTCAGCACAAAGTTAGAGCCATTATTCAATATTTTTAGAGGTTTTGCTGCAAAGCTGTTCCCTGATTACCTACCATAACTTTGGCAGAAGAGCTGCAGAAACCCAGGAAAACGGTGGGGACACCGTTTACACAGTTTTTCCCAGAGTTTCCATGGCTCTTTCGCTGATGTCATGGCAGACGATCGGGAGAGCCCCTGCGGAAATTCACCTCCACTATCTTCAAGCTTGAGAAGACCAAGTAAGTAACTTTGTCAATAAAGATAGACCGTAAAGTGCCCCACTCACCTCTATTCTTAAGAGTTGCAAGGTTCGTCAGTTACAAACATTTCAGCTGCTTGTTTTGCTAATCAAATCTGTACTGGACATAAAATGGTGGAGGTGGCTGAAAAAAGCTTGGCCTTGCTCATCACTGCTGGCAACTTCAATATTCTCTAAAACTTAAATATGCCCAGTAATGAAAAATCATAGGCCGACTTGGCAGGCTGCAAAGAAAATTCATAGCTTGCTCCTGGACTTGCACTGCAGCATAAGTCTGGAATGAGAAAAGGTCACTGGACCCATCAAGACCATTATATCCAGAATCTATATCTGATTATTCTTTCATGAACTTCCCCTCCCCACCACCTGTTGATCCCTACTTTGAGCAACACTAAGTTCCTTCCTCTACCCTGGGAAAAAAACAAGCACTGATATTAGTAAGTCTATCATCCTCAATTCTCTCCCCTTTCAAAACAGATACTGGTCCATCTCCTCTTTAATGGTCTCAATTGACTTCAAATCAATTAATTCCTGTGGAGAAGTTTTTTTCCCCTAAGCTCTAATTTTGCTCGCCTTGTGATGTTTGTACTTGTATGTTCTTTAGTTCTATAATCACTGCCCAAGTTAAATAGCTAGCTCACTTCAAGCTTATCTATACCACTTATTAGTTTAAAATCCTGTATCATGTCTCTTATCAGTCTTTTTTCCTAGTGAAAATAAATATAGTCACTCAAGGTTTTCTTTTTAACTTAGTTCCCTAAGGCCTAGAATCACCCTGGTCAGTCTTCGCTGACTTTTTAAATGCGTCTATTATCCTTTTTGCGGTAGGGATCCCAAAACGTTGTGGATACTCCAGAATTGGCCTTGCTTTTGATCAGCACAGTATAAGTATAAGTTGTTCTGACCATGTGATTAATGACCTCCAGAGGCATCACAGTACATGATTTGCTTTATTAATAACTGCTTCATGCTGATCAGATGCTTTCAGGGTATACCAAATGAGGACTCCCAATTCTTTTTCCTTTTCAGCTTCTGCCAGTAGAGCTCCAAAGCAGGAGCCTTTCATATTATACACATGCCATCCATTACTTCACATTTATCCACATAAAAATCCATATGCCTTATATGCCAAACCATGTGTACAATAGATAACCAATCTCTTTTCCAGCTCATTACCTATCTATATAGCTACACATCAGCAAATTTAATATGACTATTACAGAAACCCTGTTCCATATCATTGACAAAAAATGTCAACAGCAGGGATGCAGGGACAGATCCCTGTAGAATGACACTGGTTACTTTTTCCCCGGCAGAGCATTTTCCATTTAACACTATCCTCTCCTGTCGCTAAGGTGATTCGCAATTCATCTACACAATTTGTCCTCTATTCCATGACCACCTCTATTAATCTTGGGTGAGAACTTTGTCAAATGCCTTTTGAAAATCTGCGTGAGCTACATATACTGGATTACTCTCTTCCACCAGCTTCATTACCTCCTCAAAGATTTCCTGTAGGTTTGTATGGCATGACCTATTACTTGTGAAACCATGCTGACTGGTCTCCATGTTGCCTGTGTTATTTAGACCTTAATTTATAGCATCTATAAAATCCCCTGGAGTGTTCTTTCCACTACAGATGTTAGACTAACTGGCCTTTAATTACCAGTTTTGTATTTTACTATTTTCTGAATATTGAAACTACATTTGCTATCCTCCAGTTCTCAATATTTACGGAGCTCTTTTTTAAAAAGAAAGATGAACTAAAGCATTATTAATTTCCTCCTTTAATTTCTTGCGAATGTATCGCATCTGGCCTTCTGCATATTTAATCCTTTCAGTTTCTTCATAACACATTCGTTACTAACTTCTTTGTGTCATAGATCTCTATTTACATGGGTGGAATTTGTCTGTAGTTCTCCAATGGAAATTTGTGTGAAGGATCCATTTGATATATCTGCTTTTATCTGATCATTTTTATTAGTTTTACCTTTAATGGATCCACCTTTAATGGCCTACTCCTGCTTCTATCTCTTATGGTCTTACAACAACCTTTCAACCAATATTAATGTAGTTGTAAACATTTTTGGATCCTCCTTGTTGCTGTCTGTGACTTGTCTTTATTCTCTCCTTATTTTCCTAATGCTCTCTGTAACTATCCTTGCTTGTCTTATATATGAATTCCAATTCACCCTATGTTTTGCTTAATTGTATATCTTTTAAAGTGTTTCTGTTTAGTAGAGGCAAAAGCCATGTAGACTAATGGCCTTGATGGGGATGATCTCCTAATTGGCAGAGCCCATCTGCTCCAAAGGATGCTGTAATAGCCTTGCCACTGCAGTAAACCCTATCTCACTAAGAGCATCATCACCACAAGGACTGCAGTGATTTAAGGAGAAGGTTCATCATCATGTAGGGCAACTGGAGATGGGCAATAAATGTGACCTTGTCAGTGTCATCCACATCCTGAGAGGAACAAGGTAGCAGCAATGAAGAGAGAAAGAACTGGCATTTTAAATACTCAACTGGGAAAGGGATTTCAAATGGAAGCAATCTGGGAAGGTCAGATGTGTCAACTAGGCAAGTGGGTTAATCCCCAACTTGTTGAAAATTGTCACTAGCACAATGCTGCACCAATATACCATGTCATAGCTGTGGGGAGAGACAGGTTCAGTAGACCATTAAGTTCCTCAACTTCATTGCTCTGGAGAGGTGCTGAATGGAGACCCCTTCTAGCAGTCAGCTCCGAGTTGCATTGGCCAAGGACTGGGATTGGGTCAGATGCCTATGCTTTCAGCCCCATGGCCTGACATTTATGCACCATAGAATTAATGATTATTGAAATGAACCAAAAGATTATTATTAAAAAGAGTAGTCGTCCACCATGTAGGTTACTCAATAGTTCTTCATTACAACATTTCTGTGCTTAATCATTTAAGCTTCATATTTATGCAGTAATAATTTTGTTTGTGATGATAATTTAAATTGTGTTTTTTTACCTAATTTTATTCCTATTCAGTGAATGAAATCATTGAGACATTTTCTTATATGTGGTATTTTAGAAAAGACCTGTCAGAATCTCAAAAGGAATGTCAGGAGTTAATGGGACGATTAAAACATCAAGAGTCTTTGCTTGTTATGAATTGTTCGGATCGTGTTGCCGGCCTGTGCTTGAAATGTGCCCAGCACGAGGCAGTTCTGGCCCGGACTCATAGTGATGTACACGTGAAGGCTGTTGACAGATTAAGAAAGTAAGTACATTTTAAAGTTTGTGTGATACCGGCAATATTTTGCCATTAACATTTAAGGACAAGTCTCTGTTGCTTTATACCTTAGTATGTAACAACGATGCAGAATCAAGAACAAGGGAACATAATCTAAAAATTAGAGCTAGGCCATTCAGGAAATCAGAAAGCACGTTTTGACATGAAGGGTAGAAATTTGGAACTCTCTGCCCCAAAATCCTGTGGATGCTGGGACAATTGGACTCTAAAGGCTGAGATAGATAGATTTTTGTTAGGTAAAGGTATCAAGGGATATGGAGCAAAGGTGGGAAAATGGAGTTGAGGTGCAGATCAGCCATGATCTAAGTAAATGGTGGAGCAGGCCCGAGAGGCTAAATGGCCTACTCCTGTTCTGAATGTTGCTTAATTCCTAGAATAACGATTTCTCTAGGTTTTGATTTGATGAAATACTGTATATACAAATGAAAAATCATCCAGAGCTCTGCAGCCTGTATTCTTTTTGTGCACCGAACCCTCTACACTCATCACCACTGTCCTCTTGACTTCAACTGGTTGTTTGTTCCCAGACTTCAAAATCCTCTTCCTTGTCTTCAAATCCCTCCAAAACCTTGCTCCACTCTACCTCAGCAATCTTCTCCAGCCCAAGTCCTAGCTTGCATCTTCTACTTTTCTGGCATGGGTCCACCATGTGTTCGCTCCCTGCACCAATGTTCCAGCATCCGTGGTGGAGCCTTCAGCCAGCACGCCTCTGCACTCTGGAATTCCATTGCTGTACCTCTCGGCCTTGCCCCTCTTACCTCAAAAGCCTCCGCAGAAGTTAGCTCTTTGACCAGCCTTTAGTCATCTCCCCTAGCATCATTTCTACTCAGTGCTCAGTATCGACTACTGCCCCTGTGAAGTACCTTGGGATGCTTCAATATATGAAAGGTGCATAGGTGCAAGTTGTTGCATGGATTATCACCTTTGACTTTCAGAGAAATGGCTCTTGAAGGATTCTGCAGGGAAGGCTCACAAAAATTGGATTTCAGAGCCTTCCCCATGTATCTGACAATTATCAAAATTTGGGGGAGAAAAGTTCAAAATAAATTTTATATTTTTAATCCACCAACAGTTATCCTGTAAATTTGGACAATTGTGGTCATTACAGGGTTCCCACAGTTAGTTTTCACAGTTACAACATTTATAACTAAATCGGGAGTCTCACAAGAAGTATCTAAAAGACTCTCTGCTGGGAGGGAAGTATGTAATCCAGTAGTAAAATCTCATTTTTTATTTTGTACACACCTGAGCACTGGAGTTGGGGCATGCTGGCTTCAATCACTGTATTTTGCTCTTAAAATAAATGGCTGTGTGAAACAGGTGCTGGGTTAATAAAATAATACACCTAGTTTAACATTCATGTTTTATTTAATGAACTGCGTATATGTGGAGAAAGGGTCAAAAATATAATTTCTGTGAGGCTCCCCTTTGAAGAATAGGCTTTACAGATTTCCGGTACAATGGTAGCTGGCATGCTGTGGTGGAGTGTAAGCATAAAGACAGCACGTGCATGTTCTTGTTGCTCCTGTAGGACAGTAACTATCAGCCTTAGATAAATTCTGTTATTTGTCTTACAGGATTCGACTCAAGTTCTCTAAATTTAAAACAAAGTGACAATAAGTAATGAATGATAGCAAGATATAGTAACCAATTCAAAGGCCTGAAATGTTCTATTACTTCAGAAACTGAAGTAATTTAACCAGGTTATTTTAAATAAATGTAAAATTCTCCAGGATGAAATTTGCAAAAGATATTGGGCACTTTTTAAGTAATGTTGTGGAACTTGGGAAGTCTAATAGTTCTGAGTATCTTGGTTCTTGGTCACAGTATTTTCATACAAGCAAAACAACTCTCGTGCTTAATTTTTTTTTGAAAGTACCTTCCTTGGATCTTTAGTTATACATAGTTTTTGCATCTTCAATTTCTTCAATTTTGTTTACAAATGGATTAGATGGAAATGTAAGTTGAAGACTGAATTCCTGACAACTACTCTAATAAATGAGAAAGTGTTTACACTTGTCAACTTTTCCTAATTTTAAAGATCATTCACAATTGCAGTCAAAAATGAATATTCACACAACCCCTAAGAAGGCAGTGTGTGTTTTATTTTAGATAAATGGTTTGTTAAATTGCACATGGGAAAATGATGCTTACATATCTGCAGTTACTGCACTTCAAAGCATTCTGAGACATTTCTGAGAAACATGGTAAATCTAAGCCTTACTCCTGTCCTTCCTAGGCAGTCTTAAAATTAATAGCAGAAATTTCTTCTAACGCAAGATAAACGTTCGTCAGTCAGTTTTTATGACTGCAATGCTAACTGTTGCCACAGATTGAGTATATAAAGAAGTCTAAATTCCATGGAGAGGCAATTTAGTTTTAGTAGTTACGGTAATTATACAACCATAGCCAGAGTTAACGTGAACTACTATGTTAGCTAAATTGCAATTTTTGAATAAAAGCATTTGACCTGTGTCATTGCATAAAGTTTTTGGTCTGGCAAATGCATCATTTTAAAAAAAATATTATTTTCTATTATATTATTACTTTGTCTTTGACTGGGGAAGATAGAAATTTGTTCTCAGCCTAACACCTACTGGTTACGTCCATAGCATGAAATTACCCTACATTGCAAATCAGAACTAAATTGATAATGATTGCTCAAAAGATTACACAGTTGACTGATGTGGAAAATGAAAAAGAATCACACAGGGGCAGTAGGGGTGGTCCTTTGAAACTGTAATTAATATACATTGTTGAACCAGAATAGGCATGACGTTACTGTCAGGCATCTTGCAAATGTTACATCTGATCAAGTAGTGCTTGATGCCAATACTGGGTGCCTAAAGTAGAAAAATATGTTCCCCAACATAGGCACTAATTTAAGAGAAGCAGGGATAATAATACTTGGGGGCATAGCTGGCTCATTGATGAAACTTGAAGGCCAGTAGCCTGCTTGTCTGCATTTCCATTTTGATTAAGTTAGCAGATATCCCATATTCAAGGAGCTGACATCAGTTATCATGGCTCACCAGAGTGCAGGAAATTTAAGTCTGCTGGTAAGTCACCCCTGGTCACCCAGTGTTTTGTACAATTTGGTATTCCTCACAGAAATTTACCCAAAAAATAAAAACATTAAAAGTAGAGTTAGGCTATTGACAATGGCCTGGCTGCTGAATGGGATAGGCTGACCTCTTGGCAACACCTTATCAACACTGTAATTCTGTGAACCTCCCATGCAGAAATTCTGTAACTACAAGCATCTTTCTGAATCTAAGTTGTTTATGTAGATCAGTAACAAAAGTGGTTCCAAAACCAATCCCTGGGGCACTTCATTCTCCACTGCCCTACACAGTCTCCTAACGAGTACCCGCTGCTTCCTCTGTTTCAGTTGATTCCTTATGCACTTCCAAGTTTTACCTAGAATACCCATTGCCATAAGCTTACTTAGTAGCTTTTCATATGGAAATTTATTGAAGGGTTTTTGGAAGTCTAGTCTTTGTGAGGTGTGCGAAGGGAAGATGCAGTGGATTCCCTGTGAGAAGTCTCTTAAATGGGCATGGAACCATCTGACTTTCTGTACTCAATTGGCTACTTTTCAAATGGAAGGAGTAATAATTACTGCTGCTTTGCATTTTTTAAAATTAATTTGTCTCTGAATCATGAAAGACTGCTCTTTGTATCCACTTATGAGTGTTTTTTATATTTAAAAAAAAAGATGTATTGGCGCAACTTAAAATAAATTGGTAATCCGGATATGCATTCTTTTTACTTTGTGTAGAGAAAGAGATGACCTGATGAGCATGCTGGCATCATTAAGAAGCAATGTAACTGAAATGCAGGTCAGGGAAAACGCCGTCTGTCAGCAAGTGAAACAAGCTACGGAGGTAGCAGAAGAAGCCAACTTGCAGAAAATACAGGTAAAAAAAAACAAAGCAGGCCTGGCCCAATAGCTACAATACCCATTGTTGTACCTCATCCGAGTGCTTCATGCGGCACTGTAGAGGGAGCATTCCCAGCACTAACACCCCTTGATCAGCGTAAAAATATCCACTGACAGAAAGAAATAGTAAATGTTCAGAATGATTTTGTGTCCACACAATAACTTGCATTTATATCGCGCCAATAACATAGTAAAACGTCCCAAGGCACATCACAGGAGTGTTATCAAACAAAATTTGACACAGAGCCATTAATAAGGCGATATCAGGATAGGTGACCAAAAGCTTGGTCAAAGAGGTAGGTTTTAAGGAGCGTCTTAAAGGAGGAGAGAGAGGTGAAGAGATTTAGGGAGGGAATTCCAGAGCTCAGGGCTGAGGCAGCTGAAGGCACGGCTGCCAATGGTGGAGCGATTAAAATTGGGGATACGCATGAGGCCAGAATTGGAGGATTGCAGAGACCTTGGAGGGTTGTAGGACTGGAGGAGGTTACAGAGATAGGGAAAGGTGAGGCCGTGGAGGGATTTGAAAACAAGGATGAGAATTTTAAAATCGAGGTGTTGCTGGACCTGGAGCCAATGTAGGTCAGCACAGGGGTGATGGGTGAATTAAGATACGGGCAGCAGTTTTTTGGATGAGCTCAAGTTTATGGAGGGTGGAAGATTGAAGGCAGGCTGCAAAATAATCTACTTGAAAATCCATAATCTGATTTTTTAAAAGCATTTAAGTTACTACATAAGAGACTTTGCTTTGTACTTTATGCTCCTATTTTAAAAAAAACTCAAAATACTGTTTTTTTTATGGCTTGATCTATCCGCACTTTCAAAGAATTATCTATTTTCACTCCTAGTGTTCTCTGTTCCTTCACACGTTTCAGCATCCTTTCATTGAGTATGCATTCCTTTGCCTTGTTTTTCCTACCAAAATGTATTACCTCACTCTTCTCCAATTTAATTGCATATGCCACCTGTCTGCCCATTCCATTAACCTATGTCCTCCTAAAGTCTTTTACAGGTGTCCTTGCTATTTGCAAAAGCCTCCTTTTGTGTCATCAACAAATATTGATATTGTACTCCCTGAGAACAAAAGTGAACCTAACACTGACCACTAGGGTACACCACTTCTAACCTTCCCTAATCTAAGCAACACCCATTTACCCTAACTCTTTGTTTCCTGTCCATCAGCCAACTTTGTATTCATGTGTGACATTTCCTCTTACACCACATACTTGAACTTTTTAAACAAACCTCCTGTGAGACACCTTATCAAATATCTTAAGAAAATCCATTGCTTTCTTTTATCTGTGCAATCAGTCACGTAATTCAAAACATTCTGTTAAATTTGTCAAACACAACTTTTATTTTAACAAATGGCTGCCCTTGATAAATCCATGCATCTCTAAATGCTCATGAATTTGATCTTGAATTATGCATTCTTAGAGTTTACTCTCTTATTTACTATATACAGTGCAACCTGTAAATTAGGGACACCTAAGGAATTTGCATCAGGTGTCCTTTTTTTTAGCAGGTATCCTTATTTTCAAAATGGTCATTATATGTAAAGTAAACCAGATGAGCCAAATATCCCAGGATTGGCTGTATCTCCTGCAGCATTCCTTTTTTTCACCCTCACCTGGGATCGTGCCCAATTCTGGAGCCCTGCCAGCTGAATCAGTTCATTTTCTGTTTGTTGGTTTCCCAGTTCATTGCCATCCCGGGGTTCTTTTCCATTGAAGGAGGGATGTCATGACCCTGGGATCTGCTATGTTGGCAGCCTGCACAAGACAAGGTGGCTGTTGTAGGGCTGGAGTGCCTGGGAGATTCCAGCCGAATTGGGGGGATTAATGTCCTGCAGTCCCCTGTCTGAGACATTTTTGGTAATACTTTTTTGGTGGACTTTTTGGTAAGACTTTTAAAATTTTGATATATGAAGATTGTTTGGTAAGCTTTTTTTCTTTCCAAACAAAAATTGCAAGGAGGTTTTGGTTAATGATGTTGTAAGAGCAGGCTTATAAAGTTGTTTGCTATAGAATGAAGACACGATGGATTGGCCTCACTCCTCAGTTATTGCCACTTTGAAGTCTGCTGAAAAGGGCGAATGTCTCCAGTATTGTGACAGTGATGTGTAAATATCTTACAGTTCCATTGAAGAGGGAGGGACTTGAAAGGAAGCATTGTGGACTCTTGTTCTAGAAATAGGACCTAGAAATAGAGATTGCTGAACTTCATAAGGAGGTGAAAGTCTTAAAATATTTAGTTTATTTCACTGCTTTTCTTGGCAGGTCTGTAGGTTCTTCACTGCCCTTAACTCCCCTCCCCCACAGTTACATCCAGTTCACTGAACATTTCTGTTATTGCTACCAGCTGTTTTGAGTCAAATTTACTGCTCTCGGGTTTTTGTAAACAGTTCTCAGATTCACAGCAGTTCATCTGATATCCCTACCTCTACTAAAGCAAATAACATTCACAAGTAAGAAGACCAAATAATAAGGACAAAATAAGGCAAATGGAATATTTGACTTTGTATCTAAAAGCATAGAATACAAAAGCAAGGAAGTAATGTTGAACTTGTACAAGACCTTAGTTAGGCCACAATTGGGGTATTCTGTACAGTTTTGGGTATCCTTTATAGGAACAGTATAAAAGCAATCGAAAATATGCAACATAGATTCAATAGAATGTTACGAAGAAAGACTTGAAACGTTAGGATTTTTTAATTAGAGCTGAGAAAGTTAAGGGGCTTTCAAGATTGTGAAGGTTTCTGATGAGGTAAATAGTGATAATGTGTTTTTACAGACAGACAGCAACAAATGAGCACTAGTTTAAGATAACCACAAAAAGAATTCAAACAGAAATTGGAAAAAGTTTCTTTCCTCAGAGGGTGGTGGAAATGTGAAATTCTCTGTCATAAACCATGAATTATTTTTTAAAAAGTATTAGATAATTGTTCAAAAAGACGACTATTGAAGGGCTTGGGATTGAACAAACTAGTGGGAGTAGACCAGGTGGCTCGTGGAGAAAAATGACATAGACTTGAAGGGCCAAATGACTTGCTTTTATGCCGCATCATTCCATGAAGTCCTAGAGTATGGGCTAAATCTACAACCTTCTGACTGAGAAAGGAGCGTGCTATCAACTGAGTCAAACTGAAATATGGACGCAACACTGCTTCAATAGCTCAACGTTTTAATTCTGTAATAATATTTGGTCTGTGTTAAGCTATGATTTCACAGTACCAGGTGGTGTGTATTTAAGAGAATAGCTGCTAGTAGTCATGAACTACTTTTAGAATACAGCAATTATTGGGTTCCTAAACTTTTTTTCTGACCGCAGTCTCTGACGATGTCTCACCTGGCACAAACTAGCCGCTGCTATAGTATTTCAAAATGAATCATAAAGTACACTGATCTGTATGTGAAATAAAATATGACAGGTGAAAAAGAAACCCTTTTTAAAACAAATTCTCCAATGTGCCTTTATTAACAAATAATGAGAACATATAGGGCAGGTAAAATGCTTCTTACCCTAGGCAGAATGGTCTATTATGTGATATGCTGCCATTGTTTTCATTGAGAGCAGAAAGTATGCCACACCACCGCGGCTTCACTCTGCAAACACATTATGATTTTTTTTACATGGAATATGTTAATATTATATAAAAATAAACACAGCAATGTGATTTTTAAAAAAAAAACTTATCTGTGTAGTGTCTTGGGAACTCAGACAGTTTACAGATTGGACCTCACATGAAACTACAATCTGGCCTCATTCCCAAACCAAAGTACAGTGCCATAATCTATTAGCCTGTCATGTCCTGTTTAGTTTCAAACTGCAGTTTGCTTTTCCTTTTCTCTAGGCTATGGTCCATTGTGAGCAGCTCAAGAATGAGATGTTGCGTCAGAAAGAGCGGCTGGAAAGGGAGCTAGCTTGTCAGCAAGAAAAAATTGTAAATGCCAAGAAAGCTGTGCATGAAGAAATGAGGCGAGAAAGAGAAGAGTTGGCATCAAAGGTAAGAAAGAGTGTTGCTGTTTTATATTTAAAAATTACAATTTCCTTGATACACAATGGAATTACTGCTTTCAGAAAACTGCATTAATATCCTTAACCACTTTATATAAAAAAACTGGATGTCCATCCAAACATAAATAACATTTATTTCAATGATATATCTGATATCAGAAATTGAAATTATGGGATATAAAAAGAATCCCACCTATCATTTGTCACTTGAAACATTACTACATGTTGTTTCTGTTATGGCCAGTAGGTGGGGGTGGTGGATGACAAGATGGAATTCAGTTCCATGTACCAATTTTATTCTATGTACCAACATTCCACTGTTGCACCAAGTAAAGTTGTATCGTATCAAGGGGTGGGCATACCTAATTTTGTTGCACTAAAATCCTGCAGCTCTGAAGAAAAGTGATATATATGATATATAACTCTCCTAACTAAGCTACAGACTTTTAAATTAAAATTAAATTTGGTGGGACATTATTTTTACTGCTCCAGTTGTGAATTTCTCAAGCTTCTGGGTTGCCTGACTTTGATTTTGATAGGCCTGAGCAGTTTAGGCCTGTTCTCAGCAGGTATCCTTTACTTCATACAGCCGCATTTTGAACATCCATAATGTTCCATTAATGCAATAGATTCTATACTATCTCTCTCCACTTTAATGTTATATTACTCTGTCGTATTTCCCCACTGATAATATAATGTTCTGTACTATCTCCACTCCCCTCCCCCTCCTAACTCTCATACAGCCCACTCTTGAGAGTGGGCAGATATGACAGGTGTTTCTTTCTGTCCCTATATACCTATCTACTAAATCTATGCAGGCTGCCTCCATTGAGCATTATTGGTACTAGAAAAATAAAATCATAAGAACCGTTTGGGTTTATAGCCACAGAAGCTACCTGAAGAAAGATGCTAAATATAGAGTGCAAAGCACTTATTGTAGCAGAACACCTCATTTTAGAGGAAAGAATGATCATGAGAGTAAGCGATTGTATTTACTGTCACTGATCACACCCTTGGGCATAAGCTGGTTTGTCTATTGAGGTGAAGTAAGACAATACGAGGAAAAGAATTCCAGTGTACTGGAATAAAATTGGGGGTTATTTACCAAAAAGAAAAGAATTCATGTAAAATAATTACTTCAGATAGAGCCTGCTAATGGCATCCTGTACTCTAACCACTGAAATAAAGAGAACTGATGAATTTGATAGTTTGTAATTCACATTCTACACTATTCACTGTAAATTTATGTCAAGGCAATTTTTTTTTAAATGAATAAATTTCTTTAGCATCATCTTAAAGGTAAACTAGTGACCAAGCAATACAAACTGCAGGGCTCAATACCTCTTTATCTTTTGGCTCAGAGAAAACGTAGTACCTCAAAAATACTGTTTTACAGTACTCCTTCCCCTCCCTCGTGCACACAAGTGCGCACGCAGCATTGGTGGCTTGATTACTAAATGTATTGAAGGTTAATTTGTGTAGGTTTTCGTAATCATTTAAAGTTCAAACTAGTTTTATTTTAATATATTGCTGAAAACAGTATTAAAAGAAACCAAGAAAAATAGTGCCATAAAGTACTGCTATCGTATGTTGTATCAGTGGAATGAAAGTAGTGGAAAAAAGTGGTGGAAAAAATGAGAGCTACAGTGATGCATGAAATGTGCATTTACTTTGCACATTACAAATGTTATGTTAAATTATTTGTGCAGCTTTCAAAGAGCTTATTCCAAAGCCATTTTATTGACAAACCTACAATTTTTATTGCACTGATCCACTCTGTTAGCATCCTGTTCATCCTCTGAAATTAATTATAAATGTCCTCTGTAGCCCTCTACTGGAGAAGTAAGAGATTTATTGGTCTAAATAATCTTAGAGCTGCTTTTCATTACTCAGTTTACAAGGTGTATTGAGTTAAACACCTCCTCAAATTAAACAACATTTAATATTTATTACTCTCAAAAATAAGACTGTTTATTGGTCTTTATCTTGCATCAATGTCATGGCTTTGAGGTTACACTGTGTGGATAATAAAAGAAATAGGTTAATATCTCCATTAAAATATTAAACAAAAGAAGCGCATGTGAACACATTAAACCTTCACTAGTATTCAAGGCCCATGACTAATGATATATTTCACCAAATTGAGCAACACCTGTATAATTCATAGATTTTTTTTTGTCAATTACCAGAGTCATCTGCATTGCACTTTGAATTAAACATTTTATCTAAACCCTAATTCTTGCCTTTGTCAATCTAAACTTGACTTCTCCAATGCACTCCTTGCTGGCCTCCTGAACGCTACCCTCCACAAACTCCAAATTGTCCAAATCTCGAACCGTCTGCACCCTGTGTCATATTAAACTTGTTGTGCCCATCACCTCTGTCCTCCCTGACCAATTTCGGAGATTCTTCCTGCCCTGATTGAGGGCCCAGGGTGATCGCTGAATCATTGAGGAAATTTAGTTTCCAGCTCTACAGTGCAGCATAGTCAATTCAATCAAGAATTCCTACTTTCCTTCTCTCTGTTCTGTTTGTTATGCCATAAATCTGTCTCTAATTGTCTGCAGGGCTGCTTGCCAGCTTTTGATTGCTATTGATGTATGAGCAAGTTGCTGGAGAGTTCACAACAGGAGTCTCTGCTTAGTTTGGTTCCTTTTTTTTCCCAGGGGATGTATAATGGTAGGTCATGTCAGCAGAGTAATTATATCACTGTAATATTTACTTGGAGAAGAGCAGTAGCCTGGGCTTCCCCAGTAGACAGTGTTTAGACACAGGGTGAGTGTTTTAGAACTGTTATGGTACTTCACGTTAGGGTTTTGGATGCACTTCAACTGGGCTTGCTTTATAATAAAGGTGAGGGTAGGATGTGTATTTGTTTCAGTCAGTGACATTCATTAGGCACTTAAGATTATTCTGGTTACATTTATAAGTGATGAGGTGAGACTTCTGAATATTTCTGAAAAGAGGGGAGAAATGTAATTCTTTTATCTAAAGAACACAGACACCTTAAATAATAGTGAGCACAGCTTTTAGAAGCAAAAGGTCATGCTGCATAAACTTTGAGATTATTTGAGGCAAGTATAGTAATGGTTGAGGGACAAACACTAGTTTACATTGGTCTTTAGATCTGACAAACTTCCACCTGTGAACCTTTTAAAGAAGAAGAAATTAATGGGGAAGGAGAGATGGGTTCTGTGCAATTATGCCTCTATTTCTTCTTGGAAGGCATTCAATTTTTGTAACATATTTTGAGGATCATAGAAACCTGCCATTTTTAGTCATTCCCCTTCTGAACCTTTCCAGGGATGTAGGTTCCAGAAGTAGCCTACATGTATCTAGGAGTAGCTCAATAGATTTTAATGCAAGTTGGTGCTTCAGACTAGTCTATGAGCTGGTCTGGAATCACTGGAGCTGGAGAAAAAGCACCACCACATACCTGAAAATATTCTACAAAAAATATCCTAACTCCAAAAATATCCTGATAACTGAAGGAGAGCCCAGAGAAGAATGGCAATGAGGATTCCCATTCTGAAAGTTCTAAGTTATGAAGAAGTTCTTACAGAAGTGAATTTGTTTTCGTTCAAGAAAGGGTCAAAAAACACTCACACACTGCTGTTCATCTTAACATTTTAGCAATCTTACCATCTTACTATAAAGTACACATGCATACGCCGTGTGAATATGCGCATTAAGATCACACGCCCAATGATGGTGCTCATATATGCATTTTATATTTACCAATAAGAAATGCAATTAGCCAGATCGAGAATTCCAATTAGCCTTATGTGGCTAATGTATTGGACAACACTGCTGTAGGAGAACTAAAATTAATGATACTCTGTTTATTTACAGGTGACATGTTTGTCAGAAAATGTTGCCTGTCTTGAAGGTCAATTGCAGAGGCTGATGAGAGAAAAGGATTCAGTGTGCAACCAATTGGAAGAAGCTCAGAAGCAGCTAATACACCATGAGATGGAAGTCAATAAGGTACAAAATCAAAAATTCTACATACTGCGCAACCCCATAAATCTTGTGATGTTAGAATGTGACTAGTGTATATATTCGTACATAAATGTATGTTGTGGAAATTGTGGGGTCAGTCCCTTTCACATCCATTTATCCTTGGGGCACAGACTCATGGAATGTAACAGAGTGAATTGCATTGGAATTGCTGCCGGTTTGTCATCAGGAAAATGCTGGAATTAAGGAAGTGGTAACAGGGCACTTAGAAAATCATATGATTAGGCAGAGTCAACATGGTTTTATGAAAGGGAAATCGTGTTTGATAAATCTATTAGAGTTTTTTGAGGGTGTAACTAGCAGGGTAGATAAAGGGGAACCAGTAGATTTAGCATATTTGGATTTTCAAAAGGCATTCAATAAAGTGTCACATAAAGGTTGTTACACAAGATAAGGCCTCATGGGGTTGGGGGTAATATATTAGCATGGATAGAGGATTGGTTAAAGGAAAGAAAACAGAGAGTAGGATAAACGGGTCATTCTCAGGTTGGCAGGCTGTAACTAGTGGGGTGCCGCAAGGATCGGTGTTTGGGCATCAGCTATTTACAATCTATATTAATGACTTAGATGAAGCGACCGAGTCTAATGTATCCAAGTTTGCTGACGATACAAAGCTAGGTGGGAAAGCAAGCTGTGAGGAAGACACAAAGAGCCTGCAAAGGGATTTAGACAGATTAAGTGAGTGGGCAAGAAGGTGGCAGATGGAGTATAACATGGGGAAATGCGAGGTTATTCACTTTGGTGGGAAGAATGGAAAAACAGACATTTTTTAAATGGTAAGAAATTATTAAATGTTGGTGTTCAGAGAGACTTGAGTGCCCTTGTACATGAAACACAAAAGTTAGTATGCAGGTACAGCAGGCAACTAGGAAAGCAAATGGCATGTTGGCCTTTATTGGAAGGGGGTTGGCATACAAGAGTGAGGAAGTCTTACTACGTTGTACAGGGCTTTAGTGAGACCTCACCTGGAGTACTGCTAACAGTTTTGGTCTCCTTATCTAAGGAAGGACATTCTTGCCTTGGAGGCGGTGCAACAAAAGTTCACTAGATTAATTCCTGGGATGAGAGGGTTGTCCTATGAAGAGAGGTTGAGTAGAATGGGCCTATACTCTCTGGAGTTTAGAAGAATGAGAGGTGATCACATTGAAACATAAGATTCTGAAGGAGCTTGACCGGGTAGATGCATAGAGATTGTTTCCCCTGGCTAGAGAGTCTAGAACTAGGGGGTATAGTTGCAAGATAAGGGGTCGGCCATTTCTTCAGTCAGACGGTTGTGAATCTTTGGAATTCTCTACCCCAGAGGGCAGTGGATGCTGAGTCATTGAATATATTCAAGGCTGAGATAGATAGATTTTTGGACTCTAGGGGAATCAAGGGATATGGGGATCAGGCAGGAAAGTGGAGTTGAGGTCGAAGATCAGCCATGATCTGATTGAATGGTGGAGCAGGCTCGAGGGGCCTTATGGCCTACTCCTGCTTCTATTTCTTATCTTTTGTAAAGCACCAGATCCAACATGTATTCTACTTGATACGCGCTCACGAAAAGAAATATATTTTCAAATTAACTTCTATAATTTTAGAGATGATTTAAAGCTAAGGTCAGATGGTACACATCTTAATATAGCTCATCATGTGGTCCCAAAATTCCATATTGTGGAATGTGGCAATATCGGTGCTATTGGGGAACTCTGTACTAAGAAAATGCAGGCCATGATACAAGGAGAAAGAATGAGTAGGTGTAATTATAGAAAATTAGAGGTAAGAATGGAGAGAAACTGGGAGAGCAACTATCTATAATGAGGTGCCCCAAAACTGCATTCAGTACTGGCCTAATCAGTGTTTTGTACAAATTCATCATTACTTCTCCACTCTTGTATTCAATGACCTATTTATAAAATCCACCTGCACTTGTACTTTCATGGAATTATGTATTTGATCTCCTAGGTTTCTCTACTTATCCACACGCTTCAGTGCCTTTCCATTAAGAGTATACTACCATGCCTTGTTTTTTCTCCCAAATTGTATTATCTCACACTTATCCACATTAAATTGCATCTGCCACTGGTCTGCCCATTCTGCTAACCTGTCTGTCTTCCTGAAGTCTTTTACAGTTCTTCTCACTATTTTCCAAACTTTGGTGTCATCAGTAAATTTCATTGTTGTGCTCCGTATACCCAAGTCCAAATAATCTATATATAAGGAAGACAAAAATGGACCCAACACTGCCCTCTGGGGTTCACCACTTCCAACCCTTCTCTAATCCAAGCAACACCGATTTACCTTAACTCTGTTTCATGTCAATCAACCAACTTTTTAATCCACGCAGTTACATTTCCTCTTATAACGCATATCACAGCCGTGCCCAATTCTGTCCTCACGCAACTCCTTCAGCAGGGGTTGCCGAATAGCAATCAGAAGCAAGAACCATGTCTGATTTTCTCTAACCCTGGCCACTGTCTGAGGCAGAACCAGACCGTTCGCAACCTATTTGACCCTGAGATGAGCTTCCACCCACGTACCTGCTCCATCACCAAGATCGCCTACTTCCATCTCCATAACATCGCCCGCCTCCATCCCTGCCTCAGCTCATCAACTGCTAAAATCATCAGCCATGTCTTTGTTACCTGTAGACTCGACTACTCCAATGCTCTCCTGGCCGGCCTCCCATCTTGCATCCTCTGTAAACTTGTGCCTATCCAAAACTCTGCTGCCCGTATCCTAACTCACACCAAATCCCGTTCACCCATCACCCCTGTGCTTACTGACCACTGACCTCATTGGCTCCCAGTCCAGAAACGCCTCGATTTTAAAATTCTCATCCTTGTTTTCAAATCCCTCCATGGCTTTGTCCCTCCCTATCTCTGCAACCTCCTCCAGCCCTACAACCTTCTGAGATCTCTGCGTTCCTCCAATTATGGCCTCTTGTGCATCCCAGATTTTAATCGTTCCGCCATTGGTGGTTGTGCCTTCAGCTGCCTGGGCCTTAAGTTCTGCAATTCCCTCCCTAAACCCCTCCCCCTCTCTACCCCTGTCTCCCCCTTTATGAGACTCCATTAAAAACCTACCTCTTTGACCAAGCTTTTGGTCACCTGTCTTAATATCTTCTTATGTGGCTTGGTGTCAGATTTTTGTTTGATAAGGTTCTGGTGAAGCGCCTTGGGCCGTTTTACTATGTTAACGGCGTTATATGAATGCAAGTTATTGTTGTTGTCATAGTAAGGCCATCTAAGTACCTCTGTCACCAGGCCAGCTGAAAGCACTGTTTTAGGGTCGAAGCCTCAGTAGTCCTGGTATAAATAACTAAGATTCTCGTTGGATAAGCTCAGTAAGCCATAGCTGGGGGCAGAGGGGAGGGGGTTAGTAGGGAAGAGGGGTCTACCAGGTAAACACTCTGGGTTCCTTTAAAATAAAACCAGCGAGCTAAGACCTTGCTGTGCTCCAAAAGGTATTGACTTTGTCACATGGATAACTGAATGTTCTCCAAATTTTCCAAGCTACTACCCCACTTCAAACCCTCAGCTCATGCTAATAATTAGGCTGGAAACCATGCTTTCACTTTGTGTCTGGAAACACTAATTGATCATCTTAAGTACTTTGGAGTGCTGCTTGACCATACATGCACCAGTCCAAGCTTCAAACAACACTTGTCACCTCAGTGAGTTAAAACTGTATTTGTTCACTAAAGTTTAAAAATGTAGTGTCGATTTAAAATATTCTAGATCACTTTTGAAAGTATTTCTTATCCAAATAACATTTCCCCTCCTCCATTTGATTTTCATTGTTCCTCCTTTGTAGTTAGCATATTGTAATTATCCACTTCACATTTTCGCTCTTGAACTGACAATTGCCATGTGAGAAATGATGGCAGAGATGATTTCTTTTGTGTTTGCTGGTGATTTCCGTGCTATGCCTTTTGCCTTTGGTATATTCTGGGCCAAGTTCATGACTGTTTGTCTGAGTGACAGGATCTTTGAGGTCGCTGATATTGCTGTGAAGCCTGAAGGATAAATAATAACCTACCATTTCTCCTACAGTTATGAAGCCTCCAGGTTATAGTTGGAAATGGTTAGAACCCTGTCCACTGATAATCTGACCGCTCTAGAGTTGACTGTGATGGTAGCAAGAAATTAAAAGCAAACATGAGCAGCGTGAATTCACTTTCTGTATATTTTAAAACTCCACATTTCCCATTCCTATTTTGCAGTTGTAAATACCTCAAAAAAGAGTCTTTCAATTTTCTCCAGTAAACTGCATGTAAAGGTAAATGGGGATGTTGCATCACAAATAGGTCATTATAGCTATATTAAGCTGTGTAGAAGTGCAACTCTCATTGCCTTTTACATGCATTGATATTAATATTTCAGTAAATGCCAGCCATAATATTTTGCTGCCAGTGATTAATGACCTTGTGTCTTCATTTGTTTTGGAGTACATATTTCACTGGTAATGAAGGTTTTCATGTTTATTATTAAGTTTATTATATTACCTGACAAATATGTGGAAATGTGTTACAGAAATATTACAAGAGTCTCTTTATTATGACAAATAACTTGCCACTGAAACAGTTTTAATATGATTTGGGTGTTTGATGGAAGCATATCTGTAATTAACCACTAGAGGGCCAACATATTAAGGACCACGGAGAAAGCAAAAGGTGCTTTACTGCATTTCAGCAAATGAGTGCTGTTAGCTCACATGCATGTCACTTGACTTGTTATTTTTTGCTTGTTGCATTGTGGGTCCAAAAATGTCCATCTAGCTAATACATTTGACGTTTTTTAGATTTTCGAAGATCAGTTATCTGCTGACCAAAGCCACTGACAGTATCACATGCTCATACTCAAGCAGTTCAATTTCTAAGTAAGATAATTTTGATAGAAATGCCACAGTGAGGAGCAAATGGTCTTTTAATCTAATAATTCCCTTTATCTAGTCATTAATATTAAGCAAACATTTGGAATGTCGGGGGAGCTGAGTTAATGTTCCTTTACTTAACTAAGCGCTATTGTAATCAGGGTGAGCATTAACTGGAAGGTACTATATCATAGTAAATGGAACTGGTGTAATTTTTTTCATTTTCCATATTCGTTTTGCATGTATCACTGGTCCCTTCAGTCATGTGTTTTAACTTTGGACGTTCATCATGCATATTATATCTCCACTTCCTGTTACATGACCAAATAATAGCCAGCATCTTCAGAAGAATTCAAACTTGTGTAAAAACTTGAGAAAATCATTTGAGTTCTGTGTATTGTACAAAGTAAAGGTTGTCTTGGAGAGAGTTCTGTGCTGTAATAATCTTGAGGGATTCTCAGTCTGGTTTTGCTCTTGTGATCATTGGGATCCATCCTTACACTCTTCTAATTCATCAAGCTTTTTTGTAATCATTTTTATTTGTCATAAGTTTTATTTTGTTTTGACTTACTGGTTCAATTCATGTGATACATACCAAACAGTTTTTCAGTTTTCAAGGTCTGACATGGAACCTTTCTACCGGCAGAACTGTGTAGCTGTCAGTTTTATTCGCCTCCATTCCACACAGGAAAGAAATGCATAAAACATGATCATCAGTTAACATATTGGAAGAGGCTATATCTATTTTGAAACAAATCTCTGTGTAACACAATGTGCAGAATGACTTTCAAATTTTCTCGGGAAATAACAGCGTTTCATTCTTGCAACACTTAATTTTGATTGTGATAACACGTGTTGGTATGCACACACATTGTGTGACACTTGTTTCTGTCCAAACAACTTGCATTTATACACATATATTTGGTTCATTTTTAGCAATTTCAGGGAATGCAAGGGAGATTGGGGTGGATTGTATTTCATTGGATCTATAGCACCTGAAAGAAATGTGCAATGTTAAAGGAGAAGGAGAACTAAGTATGTCCGTTACATATACAGTACAGGCACTGTATAATATGGTGATTTCTGGAGGTAGAAAAAAGCATTTAATGCAGTTCCAAATGATCTAGTAATTAGGAAAATAAATTTAGAAGGGCAATAGCCAATG
Organism: Heptranchias perlo; assembly: GCF_035084215.1. Lineage (NCBI taxonomy): Eukaryota > Metazoa > Chordata > Chondrichthyes > Hexanchiformes > Hexanchidae > Heptranchias > Heptranchias perlo. The sequence goes on along the minus strand of NC_090332.1, from coordinate 11,270,300 downwards.
GTGACTCTTACAAAACTGAATAGGATGTGAATTACAAAAAAAAAATCACTGTCAGATTAAGGTCAATAGTAAGAAAGTGATTGCCATTCTAAATACTATTGGAAATATAGTGCACACCTGTATGAATACATGAAAGACTGGGGGAGAAATTCAACCTCACTTCACCCGTTTTTTTTTTGGGTTAAAAAATGAAGGTTGGAGGGACGAATTTCGGGTTGCGATTTCTCGTGCCTAATCTTCCCCCGGAAGTACACCGGCTGTGAAACTGGAAGAATTTCAAGTGTGTGGGGGTCGTCCACCTGAAACAGGCGTTGGGCGTCTTGAATATGCAAATTAGGGTGCTAACACCAGTTTTAGGCCCCTGATGCAAAATTGGGGAGCAAATGAGCGCAGCATGCACCACCCATGTTCTGACCAGTTGATCCAGGTCTTCAGCGGCCTAACCAGTTTCCCTTAAAGGGACTGCTGGAAGCCTCCCACAAAATGAAAGATTGACTTTTTTTTTTAAAAAGAGTTTTATTTCTGTGGCGCCAGGAGGAACAGGAGTGCTCCTCCTGGTTCCACAAAATTACTGCGGGCTGCTGTGAGCCCGGGTTTGCATCCCCCACCCCCTCTCCTCCCCGGGACCTACCTGGAGGCTGACTCGGTGTCGCAGCCACCTGAAATTCCTAAGGCCCAGGCCGGCGAGCTGCATCTTGGCGATTGGCGCCGCAGCTTGCTGGTTTCACGCAGATGAGGCCTGAGGCCCAATTTCTAATGGGCCTCAGGCTCACTCCTTCGGATGTGCATTCATATTGCGCCAACCATTTTGTGCCGGCTTCTGGCGCGAGTTGAATTTCTTCCCCCAGGAACTCCTGAGTTATCTTTGAAATTCTGATTTATTTTTTCAAAAATTCTTCCCATTTGGATGCTGCATATTTTTATATCCTGCTGTGCAGTCCGTTGATTTTTGTACAAATGATTATATTTGCATCCATCGGCTTAATTGACAAATTCCTTCATTGACGAATCTTGCATCCCCCTTGCTGTGAACTTGTGTCTAGAAGAAAGCATAAATCTACACGCAGGACAGTACTGTGGGCGGCACGTTGTATAAGACCATTGGCAATTCAACTACTGGACCTGCTGAATCTGATTTAAAGGAGTGGCCTGAAAGGCTCCTCTCTATGACAGCTGGCAAGAGTTTTGCTCTTTATCAGTTGCCACTCAGGATATTACTGCGCAACTATTAAGGAAATCTCATTCTGTGAAGTCAATCTAGTGAGGATGAGCAAGACTATTGCAAGAGGATATGGTTTGCAGGAAAAGGATTAAGATGATTGATGTGCATTATGCTGCCTATAAGCTGCTCCAAGATCTTTGCTCTCGTGCCAGTATAAAATCATAAAGCTGCCAGTGAATGTTGGCATTGATGCAAGCAAGATCGCCAAGATGTGGCTTCCCTTCATTCTACTTTGCACTGGCCACAGCACAACTGCCACTGGTACAAAGCCCACTTTTTAAGTTGCCCTTTTAAAACTCTGTTGGCAAGCAGGCAGCATCTCAACGTTTCAATTACTGAAAAGAGCTGACTGCCCTGTCACCATTTCTTAGACAGAAACAAACGGATCTGTGTCTAAGGCTGGTAAGTAACACTCCTTCAAGTCACTTAAGTATGCAAGCATGGCCTGCCTTCTTCTCCCAGCACACAGCAGTGAGAGTGGGCAGTGTAACCATGACTCCTTGCTTATATCATTGCTGCCAGTAACATTGCATACTGTATTTGAATTCACCACATTTAAAGGCCAGCAAAAACAGATGTTATCAATAGGGGCAAAATCATTTTTTTGTTCATACCGAAGTAACTTCATATTTTTGTTCTCCGTTGTATTGATTTGGATTTGGAACAGCATTTTTACTTTCCAAAATCTCTAACTTCTGCTCATCACTAAGATTTGAATTACCGAAAAATTTGACCATGATGGTGCAGTTGTACTGCAGATACTATAAAGAGTGCAGTGTTCAGTTGACAGACCCAAGCTATATTGGTAATGAGGAGCTTTCCATATGCGTTCTTGGACACATGCACTGTGGGCCAGCTGTGGTTTAATGGTAGCATTCTTGCCTCTGAGTCAGAAGGCAGTCAGTTTAAGCCCAATTCCAAAACCTTGAGCACATTGTCTAGGCTTGCGTGCAGTACTGAGCAAGTGCTGCATTGTTAGAGGTGTCATTCTTTTAGAAGGCCCAGTCTGCCTGTTTAGATGGATGTAAAAGAGCCAACAACACTTCTTTGAAGAGCAGGGAGTTCTCCTGTGGTTCTAGCCAACATTGATCTATCAACCCCAACACCGCCAAAAACAGATTAGCTGGTTATTTATAATAAAAACAGAAAATGCTGGAAATACTCAGCAGGTCAGGCAGCATCTGTGGAAAGAGAAACAGAGTTAATGTTTCAGGTTGATGACCGTTCTGACAAAAGGGTGCAGGCAGAAGCATTAGTTGTCTATTGACATTAAAAACTATCATTGTAAAGTCCAATAGTCGCCTACATACAAATTCCAAGTGGTGTAAGACTACCTCTTAGAAATGGTTTTCCTTCTCTTGCTTTAGTGAACCCAGAAGTCTGACTGTTGGCCTGACCCTTGAGTTATGTAGTTTCTTTTATGTTGATGTGCACCTGTAACCTCTTTGCATCAATGTGGAAGTGTTATTATAATTCCATCTTTAAATTGTGCTACCAAGTGCTGTATGATCATCTTAATTCAGTTGTGTTTTAACTGTCCATCATCAGAAAACTCATTTCAAGAAATAAATGGAATACATTTCAAAGGTTTGGGTGGTCCTTGTCAAAATATAGCCCGTTACACTCAGCTCCAGTTACTTGTATTATTAATATTATTACTGTGAACTTTAAAGCAGTGTGTAACTTGCAACCCCTCTGAACTATTAGAACCAGCATCCAGGATGAATTTTGATCAATTTCTCTATCTCTTCTTACCAGATCAGCTGTTGATTGTGTTAGCTATTTAATTGAAAGCCTTGTATTGAATAAATATTAGCTTGAGGAAAGGAAATGGTGACTGTCTGATACCCTTCTTTCCTCTGCATGTTTACTGCCTTTCCTCTTCCTTCCAGACAGCAGTCGCTTCCATTTTGTCTAAATCTGTCATGATCCTCGCTTTCAGTGCACATATTCGTGCATGTGATTGACTCGGTAACCCTTGATTAAATCAAAAGCAAAATACTGCGGATGCTGGCAATCTGAAATAAAAACAGAAAATGTTGGAAACACTCAGCAAGACAGGCAGCATCTGTGAAGAAAGAAACAGTTAACGTTTCAGGTCGATGACCTTTTGTCAGATCTGGAAGAAGTTGAAGATTTAACAGTTTTTAAACCACGCAGAGCCAGGCAAAGGTGGGGGGAGTGGGGGCGGTGGGAGGAAGGGGAGTGGAAGAAAGAACAAAAGGGAAGGTCTGTGATAGGATGGAGGGCAGGAGTAATTAACTGACAAAAGGAATGATGGTGCAAGGCAAGGAGGGTGGTAATGGGACAAATAAAGAAACAAAAGATGAGTCTAGAGGAGCTGGTAATGGCAACAGCAAAACCATTACCTGCACTTGCTGTCTGAAAAAATGGGCGCTTTACAACCTTCCAGACTCAACATTGGTTTCATTAACTTCAGATCATAACCGCTGCTCCCATTTTTTCAGACAGTAGGTGCTGGTAATAGTTCTGTCATTGCCATTACCAGCTCTTCTAGACCCATCTTTTGTTTCTTTATTTGTCCCATTACCTTACTCCTTGCCTTGCACCTTCATCACTTTTGTCATTTAATCACTCCTGCCCTCCACCCTGTCACAGACCTTCCCTTTTGTTCTTTCCTCCCCATCCCTCCCACTTTGCCTGGCTCTGTACATACTTAAAAACTGTTAAATATTTAACTTCTTCCAGTTCAGACGAAAGGTCATCAACCTGACACGATAACTGTTTCTTTCTCCACAGATGCTGCCTGACTTGTTGAGTACTTCCAGCATTTGCTGTTTTTATAACCCTTGGATTAAGTTGCATAACTATTGACTGTGTGTTTCTGAGGAGTACAATAGATGAAAGGTTTTGTCATCCTGTCATTTTCTATTTTTTTTTCTCTCGCGTTGTCTCCAAATTTTTTTTGAATTCTTTGTATTGAGGCTGTTATTTTCTGCTTCTCAACTTTAATTTGATTGTAGACTTTTTCTCTTTTTCTTTGCATTTCCATGAACATGTCACTGTTTCAGGCACACTCATTTTTTTATTCATTGTGTCAGACTTTATTTCATTCACATTCAACATTCCAGCTCTTGTTTCATTTTACATCTTTCTTAATTCATTCTCTATATCTTCAGTTTATGCTTTTTTTGCCGCCGCCTTCTTTGTTCTTGAAAGCACAAGGCCTTGACATGACACCCGTCAACATTAGAGTGAGAAACCTCTGAGACCCAGACCTCCCATCGTGTTAAGCATCAAGAGTTCACATCCTTCAAAATCAACATAGACAATGTTTTCTTGGCATCCCAGCCAGTCACATTCAAACTTAATTATGTTCGAGAGTCGCTCACGGTAAGTTGGACGATACACTTGTTCTATAAGAATGGAAGCATTCTACCATGAACACACCAAGTATTATTCTGTTGCTAATGTGCATCTATGTGTCAATTGTCGTGTTTCTTTAAGACCACAAGGTCTAACTGTTGTGGTTTCCTGCACAGATGCTGCCTGACCTGCTGAGTGTTTCCAACATTTTCTGTTTTCGTTTTATAAAATAGCATCTTCCTGATTCATTGTGAGCAACACTACAGGTCAACTGCAGGCTAATTAGTCTTAGGAAGACCCTGAAATCAATTAGAGTTCAGAAGGAAAATGAAGTGACTCCATTTTTTTTAAGTGTGACCCCAGAAAGTTCCATATGTGACGAAATTTGACATCTGAAGTGTGATGGACACATCTCAAACTTGTATGTATATATTTGCAGTGTTGCTCACAATGAATCAGGAAGATGCTATTTTATAAAACGAAAACAGAAAATGTTGGAAACACTCAGCAGGTCAGGCAGCATCTGTGCAGAGAATAGACAAGCATGAATAACACATTCTAAAGTATGTTTCATGGCTGTTGCACATCTTGGGGTTGAAATGAGATTCATAAACAGTTTGAGCTTTGTTCTCACAGCTTATCTCACCTCAATCTTCCTTGTACCACACTCAAGACGATGTACTATCAATTACATTATCAAGACTGAAATTAATTAATTTACTGTATCATATACCTGCCTCTTCTAATCCTATTGAAATTCTAGTACTTACAGGGTTGAGTGAAGATTTCCCTGAATTTAACGTATCCTTCTAAAAGGGCCTGTATTAGTGGAATGATTCAGAAATTTTGTGAGCATTTTTATACCAAGGTATACTTTGAGCCTTCAAAATACTAAAATGTAATTTAGAAAAGTGTATTCTGGATCACGACAGTGTTAATATGTTAGATAGTAATCTTTTTAGTGTATGACAAACTTATGTAGTGTTTAAGAATTACAACTGGGAAATAAAACATGACTTAAATGTCAAATATTGCCTCTGTTCAATTAAAGCTTTTTTTTAAATATAGAGGAACCTTTCCTTCATACACTGTAGAGAGAAAAGACAGGTCAACCGTTCTGGGCAGGGCTAATTCTGTCTGAAACAACCTGTCTTTTCTCTCCACAGATGTTGACTGACGTGTTGTGTGTTTCCATTTTTTTTGATAAATGAGTTTTCCAGCATTTGTAATTTTTTTACTTTTCCTTTATACTTAAGAACACAGTTCAGGGTTTTGTCATATTAAAAGCAATAAATGGAAGAACGGTATGTATATGTATCTATATGCATTTGGGAATAAGATGCCTTTACAGATGCAGCAGAGTACTCACTATCAGTACAATGTTATATGGATACAGGGGGAAAAGAGTAGAAAATATAGCATGAAACATTTGGATAGTTGTTCTGTAAGATGGTGAGCATAGCAAACATCATTAATGATTAACTCCACACCAGATGTGGAACAGTTGTAACTTTAAAAAATGTTATTATCTAGACTCAGCCAAACCCAATTTCCCTAGTAGCATAGCCATAAAACCAGATATTTGCACAGTACTTTTGTTTTATTTAGAACTTATTAGTCACAGTCCTACATGAGTAATGCACACATCAAATATTCATGAATTGCATAAACAAGGGTAAAAATAACCACCCATCTGTTTGCCCCAGACAGGTAAAAATGTGGAAAACATCAGACCAGTGTTAATCCTCTGTAGGACCATATCACAAAGAACAATGTATCATAATTACCGTAGTGGCCACAAACTTAGAAAAAAATTACTTTGGAAAGGGACAGTTTGCCAACTTCTGCACCCTGTGTAAAACTGTAACATCTGGAACTGTTGACATTTAACAGCACTTTCTGTTTATCTACTTCAGGGACAACGGTGCTTTTTAAAATAACTTGAAACACCTCTGTTTGTACTATAAGAACATCTTTGAAAAGGAATAGAAATGTCACTTTTAAATTTATAAAACTTCTGTTAAGTCTAAGAATGGTATTTAGAAAGAAATTGGTCCATCTGCCCTGCCTGAGTTCAATTTACCAGAAATGGAAGGATTAAAGGACATGTTGATTTCCTCATCCAGAAGACTTGTTTTCTACAGTGCCATGCATTCCAAACAATTTTGGAGACGTTATTTACTATTAGATGTTCTCCCATGGCATTGCTCACATGGTAGTGTGGGGTTTAGAGCACGATTGTGCTGTTCAGGAGCATGCCTCGCTTCACTCTTTAAGAAGTACTCCCGGTGGAGAAGTAATCTGAATAGGTACACCCTATGGTCAGTTAAAGGCCAATTACCATTCGAAGCTTTAGATTTATAGCTGCTTGGCTCCTATCCTTGAAGAGAAGTGAGGTTATCTCAGGATCAGACAAACCAGCAGGAAATTGCTGTTTTCTTTTTTAGTATATATATTTTGGTTAAGAATGTTCAGTTGTGATTTGTTGCTGCTTTATACAGAGGGTAGCACTGGTGACATTGGTGTTTTATACAAAGCATATAAAGTGTGATAAACACATCTGAAAACTTGTACTAGCAGATTTCCTCTGGTGTTACTCCATAAGTTGGAGGATACTGTTTTTAACAATAGGGATACTATCAACAAAGTGTGACTGGGAAAGTGTTACACGAAATAAGCGTGACACTTGCAGTAAATTCCACTATATATGTGTGTGTATTTATTATATAATGTGTGTGGGTGTGTATATATATATATATATATATATATAGGTCCTGTTTGTGGTTTTGCTTTCAAGAAATTACATCTTTGTTTCATATTACTGCACCAGGAATAATTTTGTCTCCGTGAAACACATTATGCCTTTTCTGTTGCTGTTTTTCATTTTATAATGCCAGAGCACTATAATCCATGTTTATTTGCACAAGTCAAGTGTTTGTTTCTAATTGTTAGATTGGTGCCTTTGACTAGGCTTCCTGTTGGATAGCTCAACTTACTGATTAGGGTTGGGTTAAAACTAATAGATCCCAAAGGTGGGTGGTAACTGAATGCTTTGACTGCTGATTTAATCTCAAAAATGCCATTATGCCTGCAAGTCTGGATATCTGAATATGTACGACTTAGGAGATTTCCATTATTTTCCTCTGGGTGGCACTATGAGGCCACTTTGTTAGTGTAATGAATATTGAGAAATGAATGGAATTCACATATGCATAATTTTTTTTGACTTTTCTTTAACCTTTAGGAATCTAGTGAATTGCGCTATCAGCTGAATCAGGTCAAAATGAAGAAAGATGAGGCTGAGAAGGAATTCAGGGAATGCAGAACAAAAACGTTACGAGAATTTGAACTCCAAGAACAGGTAAGAGCCTCTAAGTTGCAACTGATCCGAACTGTTGCCTGAGAGTTATAAAAGATTCAGAAAGTTGGGGGGGGGGGCGGTGGATAGGGGGCAGGGGGAACTAAGAATATTACATTAAGTGAAATACTGGCTTTGTGCCATTACAGTTGTAGATTGACATTCTAGTGGCATATGGCCTTTGCAGAAATATTGTGTTAGGCTTGATCTTAAAAGGGCCTCACTATGCTTATGTTTCTGAAATATCCGTAATAATAGTGAAAAGTGTTTGTTGTTATTTAATTGCATTTTAGCCAACAGTCTGCAACATTCCAACCCAAGAGTGTGATAACATCTGCTGGAATTCATGTGACCATGGATAACTTTGAGGTCTCTGCATCTAACATTACAAAGGATTTGAATGACCTAAAGTACCTCAATAATGCTGATAGTTTAGTCATGGTGTTATATTTCTTAAGATTAATTTTTCATTTAGAATGAATGGACCAGAAATCTGAGCTGATATACATTTGATTGGTTTGATAGGGCTGGACTAAGGCACATTTTTGCTTGGATCAGCTCCAACTTGCTTTAAGATGTTGAAATGTGTGTGTTTTAGATTAGCAACAATTATGGTAGCAAAAATAAGTGCACCAAAATGATCACTGGGAGTGTGCTACAGCTACATAGCATCAGTTTGTGACAAGCAGAGCTTAATGTGATTATAATATTTTATTATTTAGAGTTGAGCCTTCATCATATTTGTTGTTCTGACCTGTCTAACATACTATCACTGATCAATAATTCTAAGTTTCATTACCAATAGTAATTAGGTAATAAACATGACCTTTTGGATCAGTTGTATACGTAACACTATGCGTAATTGACACCGAAGATTATTTTCCTTCAACATAATGTGACAAAATGACCACTTATGTGTAGTTGACTTCATGATGTCAGTGCTGGAATGCAAAATTTGGCTAGAGTTGCCAATATGTATTTATCTATAGTGAACTTTGGCAACGGGGAAGTGGGGGGGGGGGGGGGGAAAGAGAGTAATTGAAGTCTGTGCACGTGGGATTGATGCAGACAAGAAAGGGAAAGCAACACTAATACCACAAGCAAGTGGGCCTGGCTCTCCGCGCTGATGGTTGCTTCTCAGTTTTTTTTTACAACTTCGAACCCAGATTTTACTATTGATTGGTTGGGGAGCAGGATGTAGTGTGGGGAGAATAAGCAATGAGAAAAATATGAAAAGGAATGTAATCTAATCAAAATGCAGGTGGGAGAACTAAACAAATAAAGGTAAGACAAAAGTGAGGACAGAATGAATAAAAAGCTAAAAAGGGAGATATAGTTAAATCAATAGAAAATGTAGTTAAGAATATTGCATTATACTGACACTGCCTAGTTTGTTGATCTGTACATGGAGTATACTGTTACAAAAACTGCAGCATAAAATTCAGTTAATTTATGGAGATATATTGCAATACAGTTTAGGACCAATTCAGAAACTCAGGACACTAACTTACTGCATATAGAGAGATATTAAACTACTCCTTTTGTGATCACAATTGCATTGGAAAAGGTGAAACTGTCAGCTGCATTAGAGTGCACATTTTGTGGTGTTTACATAATTGCTCGTTCATAGAACCTTGTGATGCTTGTGCAAAGCTAGGAAGATTAGGGTATGGATGGGTACAGGTGGAAAAATCTGTGACGCAGTTACAGATATCATAGTCCACTGCCTTTTCTAATTTAGTATTTTATGATATATTATTTATATTCCTTAGGAGTTGTTGGCAATTTTTGAAGTTCTTTTATAAAATCCACCTGGTCCTCTTTCTCATGTTTAACTGCTTGACATCGCGATGATCAACTTTGAACTCTCCTATGCCTCCATATTCTCATTCATATCTCACAGCAGTGCGATATCATCAAATTACCTCCTCGAGCAATACTTATAACTGGTATAGGTGTTGGGTGCACAACAGGCACGAATAAGGAAAAGTTTTAACTTGTAAGTTCATTCAAGTTAGAAAGAACTTCCTCGTAAGTCGAATAAATTTGGAATCCCAGTGTTCTTCATCGTACATTCTAGTCATGCAATTCAAAAATCTAGATTTATGATCACTAAACAGTATGTTTAAATAAAAAATATAAGTTGCAGAAAATAAGCCATCGCGTGTTGTTGGACACATGACTTGTGTTGTAGTGACCATGAAATCACTGATCCCTGAAGAAAATACAGCAGCACTAATTTAAGCTTCCTTTAAAATTTTAAATTTGTTAATTTATATCTTTCTTTCTGTGTACTTACTATTTATTGTGAAGTGATACATGTAATGATACATACTTGTTTCATGTTCATACTCTCTATCTCTAGCTTTCTTTGCTTTCAGTCTTTTGTACTCTTTTTCATAATCCTGTTGCTGCACATTCTTTATTTTGCTCTCTAACTTTTCTGTTTCATGCTGTCCCTTCACTTTCTTTTGCCGCCTCACACATTCAACAACAACTTGCTTTTATAGAGTGCCTTTCGCATATTGAAAAGTCCCAAAGTGCTTTACAGAGGGGGTCAAGGGACCCAAGCAGGAACAGGGAGAAAAGTTAGGGGAGGTGACTGAAGGCATAGTCAAGAAAGTAGGTTTTGAATGGGGGGATGAGAGAGATAGAGAGATGGGATAGTTTAGGGAGAGAATTCCATTGTGAAGTAGCATGGTGGCTGAAGGTTCTGCCACTGTTGGTGGAGCAGTCAGAGGTAGGTTACACAATAGACCAGAGTAGGAAGAGCAAAGGGTGCATACTGTGTGTAATGTTGGTGAAGATTGCATTGGTAGGAAGGAGTGATGTTATGAAGGGATTTGAAAATGAAGACAGGGATTTCAAAGTTAATTCACCTGAGCATTGGGAGCCAATGGAAGTCGGCGAAGACCTGGGGTGAAAGGAGTGCAGGATCAGATGAATAGCAGAGTTCTGGACAAGTTGGAGTTTATGTGAGATAGAGTTTGGGAGATGAATGAGGAGAGTATTGGAGAAATTAAGGCTGGAGGCGATGAAGGCATATATGAGAGATTTGGTGGCAGTAGGGCTGAGATAGGTGGAGTACGCCATCTTGCTGATGGATATGGGGTTTGTAGCTCAGTTTGGAATCAAGCAGGACATTGAGATTTTGCACTGTTGGTTTCAGCCTGAGCAAGCAGCTGGGAAAGGATATGGAATCAACGCCTGAAGCGTGCATTTCTGGCATGATCGGAACAGGATGATTTCAGTCGCCAATCTTCAACTGAAGAAAGCTCTGGCTGATCCATGATTTGATGTCAGACAGCACATCAACAGCCGTGGAGCCAAGGAAGCTGCCTGTGTGCTTATGGATATTGTCACTGGGGGGCAGCATGCACATATGGAGTAGGGGGGGGGCGTGAAAACGATGGAACTTTGGAGCACACCCCAATTGACCATCCGGGTATGGGAAGAAAAGCCATTGGAGTTCTACTGACTGTGTAGGAACAACTGCAAATGGGACCATGTTAGGGAAATGCCATGGAGGTGGATCACAGAGAAAAGATGGTGGAAGAGGATTGATTGATCAATTGTGTTGAAAACCACGGAAAGGTTAAGAAAGACAAAGAAGGATAACACACCGCAGTTGGTATCACACAGGATATCACAGGTGGTTTTTACCGGAGAGTTCTCAGTGCTGTGGAAACCAGACTGAAAGAACTCAGAGAGGTGGTTCAAGGTGCATGTTGTGTGTCCTAATGACACTAGATTATTTATCATTGAGATGAGTATATTTATTTTTGTAGGTAAGGATAATTCTCACATCTGCCTCATGATATTATTGTTCATGAGTTATGGTGCCACCATTGCCAGTGAAATATAAATAGGTGCACGTATTTCAGAATATCCCAACACGTACCTTCAGGGCCTTACCCTGGAATTTAAGTAAAACTCTCAAGGCTGCACTGAGAATGTGCCATCTGCCAACCTAATGATTGATGTACTGTCCATTTCTCCCCACCTGTCTGATTCCTGTTGATCGCACTCATTATGTCCACAGTTGCCAAATTTGAGCCCACCTCACTTGTCTCCCCCTCTGGGGGCCCTCATTGCCAGAAATTGGTGGAGAGCGGGGTCTCTGCGGCTGTGGTGGAGCCAGTTTGATTTTTGATCTTGGGGAGTGATGACCTAAAGGGCAAATAACTTTTACACCAATGTAGGGGTTTACATGGATCAGCTTATACCCATATTTATGTTCTTCATATGCAGGGAAAGTCTCAATGAAAATGAAACACAGCCCTAATACCACTGCTCCTGAAACCCTTTCAACAGCTATTTGAGCAGCTACTCATGGTTATGCTGCTAACTCTCCTGAAATTCTGTTGCTACCTCTGAATTTTACTCTGAAAACCATCAACAGGTGACCAGAGAAACCTCCTCTACTGCAGCTGATTTGACTATGGTTCCCATAATTTTCATCACTGTTGCCTTGGTATTACCACAAAAATCACATCCCCAGCTGTTAACGGAATTCAAACCAGCATCATGTAATTCTTCACTGGGAACATGGGTCTTTCGCCAGTTTTCAAAGCAACATCTGTTGTCTGGAATTGTTTCACCATACATCCTGGTGACGAATTAAAAACATTGCATTCATACTATAAGAGAGGTATTATTGAGGCAGACAGAAGGCTCATTTGGGAACAATCACATTAATCAGAACACCTGCAATAGTTTGTTTCTGTGGCACTGTGTCAGAATGGTGTTGACAAGGACATTTGGTGCAATGAAAGCGAGGAACTAGGAGTGATGGTGCCAGTGGCAGTCAAGGCAGTGGACAGGGGGCCCCTAAAGTGGCATCTAAGTCTTGCAGTCTTTACTGGGTAAGTGGTTCCATTTCAGTAATTTGACAGCAGAGATAATTGCTACAGACGGTAGATATGCAGGAAGGTGATTACAGTAATGTATGCTGTTTTGCACATACACTAAATCTAGTTATGCACAATATGTAAATGAAGCCTCCAAGAAAGAGATCAAGGACATCCTCATTCAGCATGACAGGATCCTGCTGGTTGCTGATTTCTGTTGCTTTGAGACCCAGAAATTTGGTGAACCTGGTGCACATGTCTGTTACCAGAAATCTTCGGGGCAAACAATATGTAACTGTTCTTTAAAAAAAATACTCTGCAGAGCCAGAAGTACATCCCTGCCATGTTCATCATTGCTCAAGTACAGTTAGCAGTGAGCCCATACCTGGCAATATATCTCATCAGTACCATTTGACAATGAGATTTCTTTTTGCTGTAAGCTGTTTGTTAGCTCTGTGTTGGACTCTGAATTTTTACCTTGCAGCTATAACACTGATGCAATTTTTGGAGAAAATCTGTAAAATGCTCCTAATCTTATTTATTTCTAGGCAATTGTGGAAATAATCAAGACTTTTTATAGCCCATACAAAGGATAGGAGTAAAGGTTGCAAGTGCAAGGGCGTTGATGGTAATAGAAGGCAAACAGATTTTCCCCCTTTTTTACTACTTCCCTCCACCCCTGTTCGCGCTATTAAATGTTAGAAAGTTGGATTAATCCACCCACAGTAAGTGCTCCTCCCAGTCTAAGAAAAAAGGACTTGGGTTTATGTAGTGTCTTATCATATCTCTCAAAAGCATCTCAGTGCTTCACATATAATGAAATACTTCAAGTGCAGATACAGTTGTTATGTAGGCGAACGTGGCAGCCATTCTTCCAACCAAGCACTGAGATGAATGACCAGTTAATCTGTTTTTGGTTTTATTAGTTGAACGAGCAGTGTTGGCCAAGACACCGGGTGAAACTTCCTGCTGTTCTTTGAATGGTGCCATGGAATTTTCAATGTCCACCTGAGTTATCAGAACAGGCAGACATGGCCTCAGTTTAATGTTTCTGTCATTGTAATCGTGGTTCATTATACCTCCTTGACCTCTGCAGCTTTTGACATGGTCAGTCACACCATCCTCTAATGCCTCTCCTCCATTGTCCAGCTCAGTGGGACTGCCCTCATTTGGTTCCTCTGTTACCTATTTGATTGTAATCTACTCGTCTCTACAAATGACATGAACAGGAAATTACAGGTTTCATCACCACTCTGCACTGGGTTAGCGAATCTCAGCTGGGGCAACAATAGGAGCACTAGAATAGCATCCATGATTTAGGGAGAGGAAAATCAATTTGACTTTCTACTTCTGATTTCAATCCTGGGTGACCCCTGCTGAAACTGGGCATCCGTGTGGAAGTCGGGTGAGGACAAGATTGGGCTCAGCTATGATGATTCATTCAGTTGAAGAGCCTGCCAACACTCACTGTTGAGGCTCACACATAAACAGTGATCACTTTTGGGAGATATCGGAGGGAGACTAGCACATGCGAATCACTGAGAGACCTTAGGCTAAAGATGACTTGGCGTCAGAGTGTAGAACCTTGTTCTTGGGGAGCTATAAAGACATTACTACCAGGCCAGAGATTTCTAAAATTTAGGGCGATTGCAAACAATCCTAGACAAAGTTACCGAAAAAAATCTCAAAAAATGAGATAGTGTTGGCAGGCTATTTGACTATGGAGGACTTCAAGGCTGATCGTGATTTTGTCTTCCCATTATTTGCATATATGCATTTTTCAACAGGCGTCACTGGATAGCAATCAAAAATGAGAACCCAAACTGACTTCCTAGCTCGTGTTCACTAAGACCAAGTATAGCTTCTTGATTGAGATCATCTAAATCAGCTGAAAGCGAGATTTGAACCAATGATCTTCCTAGCTTGCATAGTTCAATACCACATAAGTTGAAGCACTTACCAACCTGGGCACCACTGCAAATTATAGCAACGTGACAAAAAGAAGAATGGCTACTTGAAAAAAAAATGGCTATTGACAGCACAACTGTTTTCACTTGTCTCAAGCACACCTCTCTGTACCATGGGCCACTTACTGCCACTTCTGGCTAATCAACATAATAGCATACAAGTGGCCAAGTTTTTTTTTAAAAGTTAAATGCGACTGTGTGTCACTGTACAGTTTTCTTAAACCGTCTCATTCTTTTTTTAACTTGGCCAGTTTAATAAGCTGTAAGTCCAATAGCACTGTAATTTTGCCAGTCTAATAGTATTGTGGATTTAATAGTACTGTAATTTGGCCAGTTTGGTAGTATTGTAGGTTTAGTAGTATTGTAACTTGGTTAGTATTGTAGCTTTAATAGTATTGGAGCTTGACCAGTATAAAAACATTGTAGCTTTGATACTATTGTAACTTGGCCAGTACAATAGTGTTACATAGAGAGGTGAGGATTCTGGTTGGTGCTCCAAAACCTGTTTCAGTTCTGGAATTACAACATGAGTAGGAGCTAAGAGCAAGTTTTTAGTTTCTTTCCAAAATAATGTTTAGTTGTTGGAGATAAATAGGGCTATAAAATTGACAGCTTTTAAAGTGGCTAATCATAATTGGCATCATTAAGCAAGTACTATAGAGGAGTAATTAATACTTAACATAAAAAAAATTACAAATTGGAAGGCCCAATTTTTCCCCACTTTTACTAAAAATTGGAGCTGTTAATATTGTTTGCAAATTTGGAAAGTATTGTGAACATTTATTTCAGTTATTTTCTTGAAGTATTCTAAAATATTCTTGAGACAGAGCTTAGCAGCTTTGCATACAATGAAGTTAGTTTAGCATAGCTTTACAAGCACCATAGGGCAGACAACATCATGTTGTCCAACCTCATTCTGTCTTGTCCATATTCCATCAACACAGTGCATGTAGAACTGTTTCACAATAGGGATGGGTTTTATAATAAAACTAATTTTTAAATACATAAGACCTCACTATAAGGTGCATCTGGGGACACAGCCAAACAAGATGTTATGTGGCAAGATGCCCTGGTACCTGGTCTGTGAATAAGCTTCAGTGAGCCTTCAGGTAGGATACTGAAAATACAATTGGGTGTGTCAAGATTTTTTTAATTTTTAATTTTAAGTCAACATTTTTAAAATCCTTTTCAACTGGTATATTGTGTCCTGCTCATTTTTCACTTTGATATTTAACTCCCTATTTTATTGTGGCAAAAATGTATATTTGTCTGTTTAAGATTATTGATTTGAATTCCTTATTACCTGTAACAGTACACACAGGATTAATTTTGGTTCCTGTAGCTTGCCGAAGGCTGATTACTATGTGTCCAAATCTTTGTTTCTGTGAGATAAATGATGTTTTTAAAAAATCTTAATATAAATTGAATGCCGAGACATTGGGGTATACTTGTTCTATGGAATCTTTAATGGTTGTTTGGACCAAATGTTAAGTTAAAATTATCACAGATATATCAATTGGGGCCATTGTCCAAGAATGACTAGCCATCTAATTTAATCATGAGAAATATCATTCTTTGTGAATGGACTCTGGTTAGTATGCATTCACAGAAATTGGAATGAAACTTCTTGAGGTAAGTTTGTCTCAGAAATCGATCTACAGTCAGTCTCCAACCAGCTGAGGCCCTGTGCTTGTTTGGCTTTGTGACAGTGGTTCAGCATGTAAGAAGTGAACATCTGTTTTCAGGGTTCATTATAAGGTTATTATAAGGCAGCACACTTTTTCCCCCTGTTTCAACTGGTGATGTGCAGGAGGCACAGTACCAGTTGAAACGGGGAAAAGATGTGTTGACTTAAAATCAAAAAAAAGCTTGACACACCCAATTGAATTTTGAGTATTCTACTTGAAGGCTCACTGAAGCTCATTCACAGACCAGGTAGCAGGGCATCTTGCCACATAACATGTTGTTTGGCTGCGTCCCCAGCTGCAGCTTATAGTGAAGTCTTGTGTGTTCAAAAGCTTGTTTAACTTTAAAACCCATGCCTATCGTAAAACAGTCATACATGTACTGGCTTGATATATCGTGAAGGATAACAATGTTTCTAATACACTGATTTATGTTGATAACTTATTTAAATAAAACAAGTAAACAACAGTAATCTGTTGGTTTATAGACCAAGTGTCTGTCTGATAGTTTGTATGTACCTATCAAAGTTGAGGCGAATCATGTGGCACCACATGATATATTCCAATAAACTGGCTTACATTGGCAATTGTTCTTTGTTTGATCCCTGGTCTTGCTGTCATTTACCCAGATATTGGATAGGCAAAGGCGCACTCTAGTTCGGAGGGAATGGGAGTGGTCCGTGACACAACCAGAGTACAATGTCTAGTGTAAAACCCCAAAACATGAATGGTACCAACAAAACACTATAAATCATAGCAACAGCAATATCCAGGGTCTTGAACCTATTAAATTTTATTTGTTTAAAATGAATTCTGCTGCTGTGCCAATTTTCTTTTTACAGCAATGCTACTCCAGTGGTTTGATAAATTCTGCTGTGGAGTTCATTTAAAAAAGATTAAGTACAGCTGTTACATCAAGGATTTTCGTAAATGCTGATGCCCAGATGATTTTGGCCACTAACACTATTTCAACAGGCTTTGAAACATAGATATTCTGAGTGTTCAAACATTTTCAATTAGCAGAGTAAGCAATGTGGTGGTGGAAATAGCTTAAAGGCTAAAACATAAAATATTTTTTTTTACAAGAAGAGGCTGTTTAAGAATCTTTCTGAAATTAATAGAATTTTTTGTGGTCTGATTTTTTTTAATTTCAAGACACAGGACTTGAACTGACACTATGGGATACAAGCATACAGACACTTAGCATATTTGTCTGAAATTCCTGTCTCTGCTCTTTTAGCAGATGTGCTAAGCCACTTGGTTTAAATGAGTTAAAGCCAATATTAAAATAGTGCAAGAAGGGATTTCTTTCGTGCACTGGTATCCCACAGCACAATTTCAAGCCATAGTTTGCCTTTAAAAAAATGCTGATGCCCATATTTTACTGACCGAGTGAGTATAAGACCCGAAGACAGAGGAGAAGAGGAACTGACAATGATGAAAAAAAATTGGCAAGAATAAAAATAAAGAGCATTCATAACTTAAGAGCTAGGCTTGGAAAGACCGTAAGCTCTAAGCCTAAGTAGCTAATTAACCTTACTGCATTTTGCCTAAGGATAAAGCTGTACTTACCAGAAGATAACAATTTTTTCCTACCTTTCATCATTATTCAGTTACCTGACGCTAGGCATTAGCCTCATGGCCATTCTCTGCAACACTCCCACAAGTTTGATGTTTCCCTTGTGACTTGATGACCAGAGTACTATACAGCTTCAGCATGTTGGCTGTGGACCTATATTCCACTCATTTGTCAGTGTACCTCAACATTCTGTGTGCTTTGTTCATTGTTGCTCTACCAGGACTATACACGGTCGGTGTTGAGTCTACTATCACTACCAAATCTCTGTTGACCTCTTCCTTAGTTAGTTGACACCATTTGGTAACTCAGTCTATTCCTAATTTTTTCTTTCATCTGTCATTGTTCTGCCCACTTCAAATATTGTCTAGGTCCTCCTGTAATTTTCTTAGCTGCCTTTTCAGACTCAACTGCTACAGCTAATTTAGTGTTATCTGCAATTATAACCAATTTACTTTGCATTTCTGAGTCTAGGTCACTTATGTAGATCAGAAACAGTAGGACTCTCAGCACTGATCCCTGAGACACCCACTTATTACATCTCCTCAGCTCCACATCACTCCCCTAACTAGTACCTGTGGTTTCCTCTCTATCAACCAACTCCTTATCCATCTCTAAGTTTTACCTAGAGCACCCACTACCTTAGGTTTGTGTAGCAGCCTTTCATGTGCAACTTTATTGAAGGCTTTCTGGATGTCCAGGTATACTGTTTCATACTACTTTCTTTACTGGATGGAAGGGTTTTATGTCAGACGACAATGCAGTTCCCAGTGTATGAATAGTGAGTGAAGAAGGCGGCAAGTTTTCTTATTTGTTTTTTTAACAGCCATTGTCTATATATCAAGCTCTCTCCCAGCCAATCTTATATGTTTCTCTCAGTAAACTGAGCTACGGAGCAACTCGAGGAACATTTTTTTGTTGAATGCAGGAAGGATGGGGTTTACATCTGATAATTTTCCCCTATAATTCCCCAGGTGCTATGTGGAGAATGATTTTTTAATAATTGGCAATCTTTCCCCCCCTCCCAAAGATGCGCTAACCCTTGCTGCAGTGCAATTCCATGAATGGTGGCTGCCTCCTGGTTCCTTGTCCAAGTAGCCATTATTTATATGTGGATCTGGACAGGTTAGCCAGGCTATTCCACTGTGGAGTGCATCACAACAGAGTCATTGTTCAGTCATTGCATAGCAATCAGGAGTAGGAACAATAACTAATGTTTCCCTTCTTCAGGAATAGGGCACTGAGGCCAATTGTAGAACCAAAACTGCTGAGATCAGCTAACTTAAACAGAGACAGGAAGTAAACATGGGTCCTACTTGGTCTGTGTGGCTTGGAACCACTGAAGGATAATTTAGTTGTAAAAATAAGAAGGCCCTAAAATACATGTAATCTTTCCGTTTGTGAAGTATTTACTAATTTTGTATTATATACAAAAATAATGCACAGCTTAAAAAATTGTATTGTTTCTAGATTTGTTTTATACTTTTTTCCTTGTATTTTAATTGTCTTTTTAACGTCATATGATAAAGTGGCATTTTGTATTTCTAGAAACCGTATCAATGCATTAGCTCATAAATAATAATGCCACTACAAGAAAATTTAAATAGAGATTATTTGAAAATTCATGGCACTACGCATAGCAAAATAAATCAGCTAGGATTTTTAGGAATCGTGTCTCCGATTTTCATGTTTGCATATTGAGAGATGTATGCATCATCTATCTGTAGGAACAGCCTGACCATCTGTTCCGGACAATGTTGTGTAAAGGCCAATGACATTATCTAAGATAGATGTCCAGTTATCTATCGGTAGGATGATTTTTATGCAGTAGCAGCAGGAAAAGGATTTACAGTGTCTAATTAGTTCCAAGATATCACAGTCAGTACTTGCACTGCTCTCTGTTAATGACTTCCTCTTCATTCCCTGGTTATCTCAACTCTCTCTGTCCTGTATGGGTCTCCCATAAATAGATTTGTCTCTAATACCCAATTTGAACTACAGAGCAGCCTTGAAATCAATGCTGCACATTTGTGGTACTGCCCTCCAGCTGTTAAGCCTGCCCCATTTTTATACTGTGGGGTACTTTCCCAGCTGGAAGGTAAAAGCAACAGCCAAATATATGATGCTAGCAACCTTACTGCCTGAAGTCCACCTGCTCTCTTCTCCTCTCTCCCCCCGCCCATTGAATGATAGTGCAGCAGTTTTATTAGCACTTTATTGTTGTGTGCACACATGTGCAGCAGGTTGCTGCAATTAGTTTTCTTTTAAATATTTGCCCCACCTCCCACAAACAACTTTCTACAATTATGGAGAAGCGATTATAAAAGTGCTGCATTCCCAATGCAGCAAAGAGTGTAGAGGGGATGGGGCCTAAGTGACTGGTGATAGCCATGTTTGTGTTCACTGCTGAGCATTTTGCTATTGTCCTATTTATAGTGATAAGAAAGTGAAGTTTAAGCCTCCTCGCAACTCTGAGTTTCAGACTAGAAAAGTCCCTTTTTTTTGAAAATCGCACACTTATAGTGGCAATCAAGAGCCAAATGAAGTGGTTGCCAGCATAAGTAGGTCTTTATGTAATCATCCCCGTAGTTCTGACTCTCATTAGTGTTTTAAGTAGTAAAGCTTATATTTTCACAATCCTAAGGAGTGCAGTTTTATTCTGCCCAAGTAATATTGAGACTGCTGAAGCAGTGGAAAAGGCCAACTGCATTTGCCATGATTTCGCCCTGATTTGCTACAAAATCAAATTCATGCTGGTGCAATAGGTGGTGCTGTTCAGGCACACTGGATTAGAATGAGGCCATATTTTTGGGGCACAGTAGAGAGAGGTTTACTCTGCAACTGGCTGTGCAATACCCAAACTAGGAGTGATTAATGGTGACACTGGGTATATAAAATAGGAAAATGTTCCATTTCCCAATGCTGATATCTTTGCCTTGATTAGCAAAAAAACTAAAATTAAGTAGCCAGCCGATGTATTCTCACGTGAGAGAACTGCATCAACTGTTCATATCAGTAAATATTTGTGTGTGCAAAATTATTGTGCTTCTACTTTGATAACTGCGTGATGAAAGAGAGAGATAAATCCTGTGGCTGATTGTCTGAGCATCTGTAGCATGTACTACCATATACATGCTCAGGTCTACGTCCAGGTCATTTTAGTGGTGTGGGTTGGGCGGTTAACGGTTTGATCAACTAAGTGTGAAGTGAATCTAAAATTACTTTTCCCTATCTTTTCTTTCCCTAATTCAAAGGTTTTTTTAATTTGGATTTTTTTTTTGATAAGTTTCCCCTCTCTTACAAAGTTGCTATTTTTTTGAAATGTTGCTGTTCATTTGAGTCAGCTAATAATGCTGGTAAGGAAGATGCACCTCCAGGAGCAAAACACACTTTTTTTTGTATCCCAGCAAAGCTAGTTTGACTTTGGGTTCAAGTCTACAATAGCATGGCCAGGGCTCTCAGCACAAGAAGATTTGCTTTGTAAGGAGTTTGCATCTTGATTTCCTATCGCACTTTCTCCTGATTTCCAGGAAAAAAATAGGACCATGGGCTACTCTCATAGCAAGTGTACAGTCTGCTGAGGGCGTAGTGACACATATTAAGAACTTATAAGTAGGTTGTCACTTTGACAATGAAATAGTAGCATTTCGGTACAAATTGTTGGCCATCCTTACTCTATTCTAAGAATAGTTCTAACCTATAAAACCCATATGTTTTGTAATTGTTTCCTTATGGTTTTACTTGCGTGTTCTCTTAGCTACGTATATTTAAATACTTGTTCTTCCGGACCATAATGACTCTTCAGTTGATTAAATGAAACATAAAGCAGAATTAATGTGCGATTTGATGACCCAAATGCTCTGTGATGGCATCATCCTGTCATGCTGTTTCTGAACTTGCATTTACTTGCTAGAATCAAGCAAAAGGACAGCATATGGTCTTCAACAGACTTAAGATGTGTATGTGGCTTCTTGGCTGGCAGCTTTTAAGACCCCATTCAGCTGCCTTCCCAGAATAATATGGTCTACAGTAGTCATAATTCAAATGCTATAGGCACAAAACAGAATGCTATAAGGAGCTAAATCTGGTTTAAGTGATGTTTTACATTTCAAAATGACAAATACATAATAGAGTCAACCGGTTAGGTATGCTGACTTCTAAATGTCAGCCTCAGCTAGCAATGTCCTTGTGCACTGATATGAAAGTATACCATTGTAACAAGTGATTATGAAAATGCTTTTTTTTCCTCCATTCTATAATAATGATCAGCAATATCAAGCATATTCCAAAATATGCCTCCTGTCCTCTCCAGTTTTATCCTAATTGACCTACTTACATTAGGGGAGAGCACAAAAAGACTTTCTGATTGATAATTTTCCCTTGAGGAATGCAGCAGATACAGCACCTGTGCCACAGCTTCTTCAGGGAAACCTTTTCTATCACCAGAAAGTGCTGCCTATTACCTACCGCACGTAGCTCTGGGCTGTTCTCAGTTCAACTGGCGGCACCGGGTACTTTCGGCCTAAATTAAATGTAAACCGACACCAAGAATAGAAGAATAAATGCAGGCAAGGGAAAGTCTCATGGAAAAATAGAGAAAAAGGTTATAAGATTTTTGAAATGACTGAAAATTAGAAGCAGGATAGACAGCCAAGATAAACAGAGCAGTTAAAATGCAAGCGAGGGAAAATTGATAAACAACAACAACTTGCATTTATATAGCGCCTTTAACATAGTAAAACGTCCCAAGGCTGTTCACAAACAAACAAAAACAGAAAACTAGAGTAAAATATGAAGAACTGAGGAAATAATAAAAAAGGATATCTGAGGGTTAAAATTGAAGGAATAAATAGAGGCGCTATTAAAAAATTAAAAAGATTGTTTTGAAAGATATATATTAATTAATGTTAAATAGTAAAATAATTGGCTTCAAATATTTAACATCTCTAATTGAGCTTAATTGAATAAGTTTGATTATATGATTAAAATCATAATATGATTAGGCAGAGTCAACACTGTTTTATGAAAGGGAAACAGTGTTTGACAAATCTATTAGAATTTTTTGAGGGTGTAACTAGCAGGGTGGGTAAGGGGGAACCAGTGGATGTGGTATATTTGGATTTTCAAAAGGCATTCGATAAGGTGCTACACAAGAGGTTGCTACACTAGATTAGGACTCCTGGGTCAAGTGGAGCAAGTGCCAGTGGGGGAACATTTAGGGAACAGTGATCATAGTATCATAAGGTTTAGATTAATTATGGAAAAGGACAAGGAGCAATCTAGAGTAAAAATAATTAATTGGAGGAGGGCCAATTTCAGTGAGTTGAGAAAAGATCTGGCCTGGGTAAATTGGAATCAAAGATTGGCAGGGGCAGCTGTAATTGATCAATGGGCGGCCTTTAAAGAGAAGATGGATTCGGTTCAGTCTAGGTACTTTTCTATGAGGGGGAAAGGTCGGGCAACCAAAGCCAGAGCTCCCTGGATGACGAAAGCGATAGAGAGTAAGATGAAACAGGAAAAGGGGGTGTGTGCAAGATGTCAGATTGACAATACAAGTGAGAACCAGGCTGAATATAGAAAGTACAGAAGGGAAGTGAAAAAGGAAATAAGAGGGGCAAAGAGAGAGTATAAGGATAGACTGGCGGCTAACATAAAAGGGAATCCAAAAGTCTTCTATTGGTATATAAATAGTAAACGGGTAGTAAGAGGAGGGGTGGGGCTGATTAGGGACCAAAAAGGAAATCTACACATGGAGGCCGAGGGCATGGCTGAGATACTAAATGAGTACTTTGCATCTGTCTTTACCAAGGAAGAGGATGCTGCCAAAGTCACGGTAAAAGAGGAGGTAGTTGAGATACTGGATGGGCTAAAAATTGATGATGAGGAGGTACTAGAAAGGCTGACTGTACTTAAAGTTTATAAGTCATCCGGTCCGGATGGGATGCATCCTAGGTTGCTGAGGGAAGTAAGGGTGGAAATTGCAGAGGTGCTTGCTGTAATTTTCCAGCTCTCCTTCAATATGGGGGTAGTGCCAGAGGACTGGAGAATTGCAAATGTTACACTACGGAATTGTTAAAGGCAAATCGTGTTCAACTAACTTGATTGAGTTTTTTGATGAAGTAACGGAGAGGGTTGATGAGGACAATGCGGTTGATATTGTTTATATGGACTTTCAAAAGGTGTTTGATAAAGTGCCACACAATAGGCTTGTCAGCAAAATTGAAGCCCATGGAATAAAAGGGGTAGTGGCAGCATGGATCCGAAATTGGCTAAGTGACAGGAAACAGAGTAGTGGTGAACTGTTGTTTTTCAGACTGGAGGAAGGTATACAGTGGCGTTCCCCTGGGGTCAGTACTAGGACCACTACTTTTTTTGATATATATTAATGACTTGGACATGGGTGTGCAGGGCATAATTTCAAAATTTGTAGGTGATACAAAACTTGGAAGTGTAGTAAATAGTGAGGAGGATAGTAACAGACTTCAAGAGGACATAGGCTGGTGGAGTAGGCGGGCACATGGCAGATAAAATTTAATGCAGAGAAGTGTGAAGTGATACATTTTGTCAGGAAGAATGAGGAGAGGCAGTATGACTAAATGGTACAATTCTAAAGGGGGTGCAGGAAGAGAGAGACCTGGGGGTATATATGCACAAATCTTTGAAGGTGGCAGGACAGGTTGAGAAAGCGGTTAAAAAGCATACGAGATCCTGGGCTTTATAAATAGAGGTATTGAGTACGAAAGGAAGGAAATTATGTTGAACCTTTTATAAAACACTGGTTTGGCCACAACTGGAGCATTGTGTCCAATTCTGGGCACCGCACTTTAGGAAGGATGTGAAGGCCTTAGAGAGAGTGCAGAAAAGATTTACTAGAATGGTTCCAAGGATGAGAGACTTCAGTTAGGTGGATAGACTGGAGAAGCTGGGGCTGTTCTCCTTCGAGCAGAGAAGGTTAAGAGGAGATTTGATAGAGGTGTTCAAAATCATGAAGGTTTTAGATAAAGTAAATAAAGAGAAACTATTCCCATTGGCAGAAGGGTCGAGAACCAGAGGACACAGATTTAAGGTGATTAGCAAAAGAACCAAAGACATGAAGAAAAACTTTTTTATGCAGCGAGTAGTTATGATCTGGAATGCGCTGCCTGAAAGGGTGGTGGAAGCAGATTCAATCGCGGCTTTCAAAAAGGTATGGGGTAAATACTTGAAGGGCAAAAATTTGCAGGGCTACGGGGAAAGAGTGAGGGAATGGGACTAACTAGATTGCTGTTACAAAGAGCCGGCTCGGGCTCGATGGGCCGAATGACGGCCTCCTGTGCTGTAACCATTCTATGGGATTGGGGGTAATGTATTAGTATGGATGAAGATTGGTTAACGGACAGAAAACAGAGTAGGAATAAACGGGTCATTTTCGGGTTGGCAGGTTGTAACTAGTGGGGTGCTGCCAGGGTCAGTGCTTGGGCCTCAGCTGTTTATAATATATATCAATGACTTATATGAGGGCACTGAGTGTAATGTACTTAAGTTTGATGACGATACAAAGCTAGGTGGGAAAGTAAGGTGTGAGGAGGACGCAGAGAGGCTGCAAAGGGATATAGGCAGGGTAAGTGAGTGGGCAAGAAGGTGGCAGATGGAGTATAATGTGGGGAAATGTGAAATTATCCACTTTGGTAGGAAGAATAGAAAAGCAGAATATTTTTTAAAAGGTAAAAGACTAAGAAATGTTGGTAGTCCTTGTGCACGAATTACAAAAAGCTAACATACAGGCACAGCAAGCAATTAGGAAGGCAAATGGTATATTAGCCTTTATTGCAAGGGGGTTGGAGTATAAGAGTAAGGAGGTCTTGCTGCAATTATATAGGGCTCTGGTGAGATCACACCTGGAACATACGAATTAAGAGCAGGTGTCGGCCATTCGGACCCTCGAGCCTGCTCTGCCATTTGATAAGATCATGGCTGATCTGATTGTGACCTCAATCCTACTTTCCCATCTACCTACTATAACCTTTGGCTCCCTTGTTAATCAGGAATCTATTTAACTCAGCCTTAAAAATATTCAAAGACCCTGCCTCCACCGCTCTCTGGAGAAGGGAGATCCACAGACTCACGACCCTCTGAGAGAAAAAATTTCTCCTCATCTCTGTCTTAAATGGGAGACCCCTTATTTTTAAACTGTGGCCCCTAGTTCTTGTCTCTCTCACAAGGGGAAACATCCTCTCGGCATCTACCCCTTCTAGTCCCCTCAGGATCTTATATGTTTCAATAAGATCACCTCTCATTCTTCTAAACTCCAGTGTATACAGGCCCAACTTGTCCAACCTTTCCTCATAAGATAACCCCCTCATCCCAGGAATCAGTCGAGTGAACCTTCTCTGAACCGCCTCTAAAGTAATTATGACCTTTCTTAAATATGGAGACCAAAACTGCACACAGTATTCTAGATGTGGTCGCACAATGCCCTGTACAACTGTATCAAAACATCTCTACTTTTATATTCCATTCCCCTTGCAATAAATAACAACATTCCATTTGCCTTCCTAATCACTTGCTGTACCTGCATACTAAATTTTTGTGATTCATGTACTAGGACACCCAGATCTCTGTGTACCTCAGAGTTCTGCAATCTCTCTCCATTTAAATAATATACTGCTTTTCTATTCCTCCTGCCAAAGTGGACAAGTTCACATTTTCCCACATTATACTCCATCTGCCAAATTTTTGCCCACTCACTTAACCTATCTATATCCCTTTGCAGATTCCTTATGTCCTCTTCACAACTTACAGTAACGTCTCCTTACGTAAGGAAGGATATATTTGCCTTAGAGGGGGTGCAATGAAGGTTCACTAGATTGATTCCTAGAATGAGAGGGTTGTCCAATGAAGAGAGATTGAGTAGAATGGGCCTATATTCTCTGGAGTTTCGAGGAATGAGAGGTGATCTCATTGAAACATATAAGATACTAAGAGGGTTTGACAGGGTAGATGCTGAGAGGATGTTTTCCCTGGCTTGGAGAGTCTAGAATGAGGGGTCATAGTCTCAAGATAAGGGGTTGGCCATTTAGGACCGAGATGAAGAGGAATTTCTTCACTCAGAGGGTTGCGAATCTGTGGAATTCTCTACCCCAGAGGGCTATGGATACTCACTTATTGAGTATATTCAACACTGAGATCGATAGATTTTTTGGACACTAAGGGAATCAAGGGATATGGGGTCAGGGTGGGAAAGTGGAGTTGAGGTAGCAGATCAGCTATGATCTTATTGAATGGTGGAGCAGGCTCGTGGGGCCATGTGGCCTACTCCTGGTCCTATTTCTTATATTCTTATGAATGGATTTTATAAGATTTTTGATTTCCCCCTCCCCAATTAGTTACTGACATTTCTGTATAATCTTTATTAATGAATACAGAGATCAGTTTATGACAAGATGGGCAAGACAGTATAGTGAGCCTTCTCTAAATCAGCATTTTCAGATACCCTGCTCTACGTATGTGACACTGAGTAGCAAAATCTGAGGAAGATAAATTTTTCTCTCAACAAAATATTAATGACTATTACTTCATTAGTTCTGGTGCCCTGCTTCCCCTAGAATCGTAGAATGTTATAGCACAAACAAGCCATTCAGCACCTCAGTACTGCGGCAGTGTTTTTCTCCATGTGAACCACTTAGTCTATTCCCACTCTCCTGCTTGCTCTCCACGTCCTTTTAATATTCCTCTATTTCAAGCAGGTACCTAATTCACTTTTAAAATAATTTATGGATTCTACTTCAACAATGGCTTGTGGCGGAGAATTGTACATTCTAACCACACACTATTTTAAAAAAAAATTTCTAACCTCCTTTAATTCTTTTTCTGATGAACTTACATTGGTGCTCTCGTGTTGCCGTCTTGCCGACCAGTGGAAGCAAACTATTGCTATTTACCTTATCATAACCCTTCGTAATCTTGAAGACTTCTATTAGCTCACTCCTTAACTGTCAGTTCTATTGAAAAAGTCCTAACTTCCCAAGTCTACTCTTCAAAATTGTAGTCCCTCTTCCTTGGTAGTATCCTAGTAAATCTGCACTGCATCTTTTCTATTGCTTTTGTATTCTTCCTATAATGGGGTCCCTCAAACTGTACACAAGACGCCATCAGCAGCTTAACTAACGGTTTGTATAAAGTCAACATTAGTTCCTTGCTTTTGCTTTCCATGCCTTTACATTCTATGCCTTTACATTAAAAAGCCAAGGATTCTGTTTGATTTTTTTATGGCCTTATCTATTTGGACTGCCACCTTTAATTATCTGTGTACATGCACACCAAGGTACCTGTGTTCCTCCAAAATCTTACCATTTAACGTGTATTTCCTTTCCCCTTATCTTGTTTCCAGATGTATTACTAATGTTTTTCTACATTGAACTGCATCAGCTCATTCTGCTAATCTATCCATATTCTCTTGCAATCTATTATAATCTTCGTCACAATTTGCCATGCCCCCAATTTGGTGTCATCAGCAAATTTTGATATTATTCCCTCAATTCCTAATTCCAGATCATATATATGTATATATTAAATATAAATGATCCCAACACCAGCTACTGTGGATCACCACTTACCACATTTTTCCATTCCAAGAAACTTCCATTTACCCTTAACTTTTATTTTCTGCCCTTTAATCATCCCCCTCTCCCCTGATTAGGCCCAAGGGCTTAGTGTTAAATGCGGCCTTGCCAGCTTCATCACATCCCAAGGACTAAAGAAAATGCTGCAGTCTTTTGTGCGCGTACTTCAATTCCCATTTCTCTGACTGATTCCAGATCTGGTTACTACTGTTAAGTAGCTGGTTTTTGCATTTTAAAGTTTATCTTGTTAAACTTTATTCTCATGTTTGAAAGTTTATCAGCCTTGCTACTGCTCTATGGCCTTGCTCTCCTGTTCCTGCTGCTAGCCCAGGCTCTGCTGCTCGTGCTCCGTCCCATCAATTTGTTCCCGTGGTCTTCCTGTTCCCCTTCCTGCTGCTGGTTCAGACCCAGTGGCCTCACTGTTACAGCTGCCAGATCACACCTGTTGACCTCATCACTTCCAGTGCCAGTTCAGACCAGGTGGCCTCATCACTCACGTTACTAGTTCCCACGTGCTGATTTTACCAGTACAGGGGTGACTGATTTTGCATGAATGAACAAAATAGGGAAACATAGGGACAAATTCAAAAAGAAGCCGAACATCCCATATAGATAATTTTTTTTTTCTTTCTTATGATTTTCAACAAAAAAAACTCAATGTATTATGTACTTCATGCCTAAGAAGAAAAAGGGAAATAAATATAGTAAAGCATATTTAACAAAAAGCAAAATACTGCAAATGCTGGAAATTTGAAATAAAAACAAAGTGCTAGAAGCACTCAGCAGATCAGGCAGCATCTGCAGAGAAAGGGAAAAAGGTTAGGTTAATGTTTCAGGTCTATGACCCTTCGCCAGAACCAGAAATTAAAGCAAGTTGAATTTGTTTATTGAAGAATGTAGACCACAGCAGAATTCAGAAAGCACAACAGGAATCATTAAGAACTAATCCTCGGTGTCTAATGTCTCATTGACCTTGGCAGACCCATATCATGCTAAGTCTAACCTCCAACTGACAGTAAACTTACTGAAATCTGCCCTCTAAATTGGTCCTGGCACAAAATAAATCCACTTGTAGGTGTAGGGTAGATTTCATACTTGGGCAAATTTGGAGGCAGTCAAATGTAAACAATGCCCAGACTGATTGCTGTATCTGATCCATTCTGCTTATCACATTCACTCTGTTCTGGCTGTTTTTTAATAAATGCATTTTTTTTTGCACATTTTCAATATTGCATGTTATATAAAAAATTATCCATTTCAACACTGGCTTTTTGCAAACCAGAAATGCACACTATCCTAATCCACCAATGCAGACTTACATAGAGAAATGATTAAGAATTGCTAATCAGAATTGCACCTTGAAGAAACATTTCATTGTTAACTTCAGCTCCCTGTATAAAATATCCACGATGACATTTGAAAAAAGTCTTAATTAAATAAGGTAAATATTTCCACGAGTGCGGTCAAAGGTTGCGCAGGGCTGTAGTGGTGAGTGACTTGGGCCTCAGTGAAGTGTTCTCCCTACCCACCCCCACATTTTCCTCTTTAACCCCTCCAGCAAATATTCACTTCCTTAACTCAAGAACATGAGCCCAACTGTAGCAACTTTGCCACAAGCCCAGATAAGCTCAATTAGCATACATTGGGTCTGTATAGCTTAGCTAATCACTGGATAATCACTGTAAGCCATTGAGGCATCCCTAAAATATTTTGAGAAAGCAACAAACTAGCATAGGCTGTAAAGCAAACATTAAAATTTCTGGATTTTATACATTACAAACTGACATACATAAGTATAAATAATAATGCTGTTATTGATGCTCTTGTCACAATAGCAATATTTTCATATTGTAACATCCCTATTCTGAACAATAATCTTGTTTCAGCCATGGCTCAGTTGGTAGCACCCTCGCCTCTGAGGCAGAAGGTCGTAGGTTCAAGTCCCGCTCCAGAGACTTCAGCACAAAATCTGAGAGAGTGCTGCATTATTGGAGGTGCTGTCTTTCGGATGAGACGTTAAACGTCTGTCCTTTCAGGTGGACATAAAAGATCCCACGGCACTATTTTGACCTTTAGTCCTGGCCAATAGTTATCCCTCAACCAACATCACTAAAAACAGATTATCTGGTCGTCACCTCATTGCTGTTTGTGGGACCTTGCTATGTGCAAATTGGCTGCCACGTTTCCGACATTACAACAGTGACTACACTTCAAAAGTACTTAATTGGCTGTGAAGCGTTTTGGTCCTGAGGTTGTGAAAGGCACAGTACAAATGCAAGTTCTTTCTTTCTTTCTTTTTCAAGCTTCAAACTGTATTAGAAGATCACTTGAGAGAAATATGAAGGATGGTGGTTATGGACAGATTAAAATAATAACTTCATCTAACTATTTTGATTAGAAAACACTGTGGTCAAAATTATATATAAAATCAGGCTGAAAAAGGATGCCCAGAACTCAAATGTTCATAGAATACTGAGTTGGAAACTACTGTGCCATCATCTGAAAGCATCTGGCTTGTGGTAGAATTAGGTTCCTCATCATTGAGTTTTTTCCCTTTGGCAAACTCCTTTATTCTTCAACTTCTTTATATATTCTTTATTATACTTGTATTTTTGTTGTAGGCACTATAATGATCTAAATGCTAAGTGTCCGTGTACAGCAACTAGAATGCAGAAACAAATGGAATGATATTATTTCAGCAGTTTGCAGGGCATTTAGTAGCAAAAGGTAAGAGGCTGGAGGATGATGTTTGGATCCCAAAAGATTGCAGATCTTATTTCCTCCCTCAACACCCTCTTGACTTGAAGTACAGAGACTATTGTACAGGCATGCCTACAACTAGGGGGAAAAATGCATATGGGAATACAAATCTTGACTTTGCATTAGGAATTCCACTTGTCAGATGTCTGAATCTAAAGTATGGATTCAGATTTCTTCAACATAATAGATTTTATTGGCGACATTTACCATTATCTATTGCTGCACTCACCTGAATTGGGTAAATGTGGTAAAATAGACTAGGATTAAAGCCAAACTTTGCTCTAGTTGGAAATGCTATCAATTTAAAACCCTCTTCCTGTAAACAATGGCTCCATCTCCAGTCAGCTATCATTACAGTGACCGAGGATCAGGATCTTTCTTGATCTTCTAATGCATTTCTGGCACAAGGACATCATTGAAAAGTACAGTAACAGCCATGGTTCAAGTCGTTCTGGATCTCTGGGCTGGAAAATATCCATTTGGTTGTCAAACTCCAACTTATACTTAACTTCTTAATGGTATTGCTGTGTCAGGATTGGCATTCAGGATTGGGAAGCTAGCCAGTCACCGGTCATTATAATGGCAGCTGGCCAGAGAAAAACCTGCCAGATATGTCATCCTGTTGGGTCTTTTCCAGCCAGGATATCTGACGTAGCTGGTGTCTAGCAAATCTCCATTTTGACAGGGAGGAAAAAGGACACGTTTGAAACTTTTTTTAAAAAAAAGAGCACTTTTTCTATCCTACTTTGCAGAATGGCATTCTACTTTAATATAAACAAATCAAATTTGTACAATCTAATCTGTCTCAGTTTTGATCGATTCATAAAGCTGCTTTGCAACTTATTCCTGACAATGACACCCTGACTGTACAGCCCCGTTTTATCTTTTGATGCTCAATTGCAAAGTGAGGAAAATTTGAGTCCAGAAGAAGGAAACTGAAATGTGACAAAGACTTTAATACTGATTGAAATGTATTTTAGAAAAGTTGATGGTACCTTACTCTTTGTGTAGCTGTCAAAAATCACAAGGCCCTCAATGCACGAAACTGATCATTTTTAACATTTTTAAAATATTTATTTTAACGCAGTCAAGCAGCTTAAAAAGGCAGTAAACAAAGACAGACAGCACCAGATGGAACATGAGCTGTTAGTTAGTGAGACGCAGTGCGGGATGGGGCACAAGCCAGCAGTCAATAGGAGAATGAAGAAATGTGGAGGAAGATGCAACACCCTGGTCCAACTGGGATCAGATGTTCCCCTCCCCCCTCGGTTTAACTCATATAAAGTCTGTGATTAATCCCTTGTTATATTAAAGAAGCCAGCATGAGTGAGGCACATTAAGCAATATCACCTCACTTGCTCCAGTTGGGTTTTTCTTACTGAAGGCAATAGTACTGTGGTTTCTTCTGAAACTTGGAGCAGTAATGTATATGTACAGGCAGTTATGTATGACTCACGATGGTGCATGTTTGTAACTGAGCATACACATTGGAGCTCCCAAATTTTGGATGAAAGTGGAGCACCCAATGTGTGCACCCTACTTCAACTGGTTGCATACACCTAATCCTATAGATCAGCATGAGTCTACTGCTTGGGAGAGGGGAAGACTTACACTAGTAAGTAGATAGGAGAATTTCACTTTCACAACACACATTGGTTTCTGTAGGGTTGAGCCAGCTCCAATTCCTATCGTGGAGCTGGCATAGTGCTGCTCCAGTGTCAAGCCACCTATTTGTGTTTCAGTGGAGGCAGGCCAGCCAAATGAGAATGCAGTTCCGGTGCTCGATACTAGGAGTTTCATGCTGAATTCATGCTGTTGCATAAATTAAACATGAAAATATTATTATAATGTAGTGGCTAACATATTCTGGGTTTTGGTGTAATGTGTTTCTCAACATTTAAGGGAGAATTGAACACTTGAAGAAGAAAAATGTTAGAGTATGGGGAAAGAGCAGGAAAATGGATTAAAATAGACAGTTCCAAAGTGGAGCCAGCATCGTACAGTCACAAATGGCCCACGGCAAAATTGATGCATTCTTTTTTAGCAGAACAAAAACCACAGCCAGGTAGTCTGATGGGGTCTCACTATTCAGTCACCTGTTACCTTTTTTAAAGCATGCATTTATTTTTCCAATTTTCTTCCCTCTCTTGACTCTTGCTGGGTTACGGTTCCAAGGATGATGGCAGACCTCTGGTACTTCATCCTCGTGATCACTGTTCAGGTGTGGTGTGAGCTAAGACAAGTGAATGTTACCAGGCTATTTTACCAAGGAGGACAGCACAGTCAAGCCTGATCCTGTCCCTACCTGACATCCACACACACATGCGTTTTCTAGTAAGAGTCACTGGATACTGATAAGAGGTGGAAAATTGAGTGATTTTTTTTCCAGTCAAGGTTCCCAGAAACAATGAGACCAATTCTAAAAACAGGATGTTAAAAAAAAAAGTTGTTGGTTCCTGTGCTGAAGGAATGTTTGTTTTTCTCACGATACTATTGAATGCAGAGTAATTTGAGAAATTTATGCTGATTTTGTAAGTAGATCTAGCAAAACAAAATACATTTATAACATAAAAATAGAATATGACATCAGTAAGATATGATTGGAACTATTTCTACTCATTGTGTTATCCCATCAGCTTCAGCTTTGTGGAATTAAAAACCTTGCTTCATAACTGCCCATGTCGTATTCTGTATGAATCACTCATAACTACCATAGGCGTGAGACACGAGAGATCCATATCACATGCCATATATATTTTAATACAGAAACTACTCCCCAAGTCATAGATTCTGTTTAATGCTTCTAAATTTGAGCTTAGTTGTTTCTCGTTGAGTGACACACACAGCACAGGCTTTAAAATTTTGAGAAGAGTTGTGTTGTGTTTAACTTTTTTCCTGCTCTCATAGCTTTGGAAATAACCTTTGAAATTTTGAACTTCTGCATAATGTGTGATTGAAGGAGAGTGATTAGTTCTACATGAAGCAAAAAGAGGGTTCAAAAAGGTAAAGGTACAAGTAACAAAACTTCACTGCAACCAAGAAAAAGTGAAGAATTTTGTAGCTAAACTAGTCTCCTAAAAAGCCACGAAGGTTTGTTACAGTTTTAATTCTCACTCTTCCACCTTTTCCAGAACTGAAGCTGCAACATCCCCTTACTGGCTGACTTGTCACATTAATACATTTAAAATGAGCCAGCTGGCATTGTCTGTGTACTTGGGCAAAGTTTGCTTTGGGGCTCTGTTAGTAAGAAGATTATTGAAATAATTGTAAGTAAAAATTGATAAGGAAGAAACAAGAATTCAAATTGCTAACCTATTAAGCATTGTAGTATCAAATGTATAACAAGGTTGTATTTTTCTACATTTCTGCAGGGATTACTAATCAATCTGTGATATATTTATGTCTCATTCTAATCTTTCCAGTGTTTGAAGTTTACAGATTATTTTTGATAGAAAATTCAAGTGCGTTTTTGAAAGTTGCTACGGCTGTAGTCTTTTGAAAATTAATATCTTTTGTTTTACAAAA
This sequence comes from Heptranchias perlo, assembly GCF_035084215.1. Taxonomy (NCBI): domain Eukaryota; kingdom Metazoa; phylum Chordata; class Chondrichthyes; order Hexanchiformes; family Hexanchidae; genus Heptranchias; species Heptranchias perlo. The sequence continues at coordinate 11,235,429 of NC_090332.1, read as the reverse complement.
CACTTTTCAAGCAGCTGGAAAAACAGACCCTATAATATTAATTATCAAATGGTTCATAGAATTAGAAGAACATTTTATCAACTTAAAACAAAAGGAGAATATTCATTAGTAAAGTTGTTGATGCAGCTATTAATGAAATATCACACTAGGAGCTGCTCTGCAAGCCAGGAATTATTCAAAACATTTTGCACAGACCAGAGATAACTGTTTCAGATTTTCTCAGTAATTGTATTAATCTCTATATAGAAAAGTAAATAGAATATCTATAGAAAAACTTGGGAAAACCGAATAAAATCAGAGTCCATTGGAGAAAATTGATAAGAACCGATATTATATAATTCTAATGATCTTGGTACTTGCAATTGCACAGCAAAGATCTAGCTCATTCTGTCATGGCTTTTTTTTCCTCCACACACCTTCTAATTCAGCAGCCTGTAAATGCTGTGCTCCAGAAATAAAAAATAAAATAAACAAAAATACATTTTAAAAACCTATAAGCTCTTGCAGATTATTTCTGTATATTTTCTGCATTATCAATGTCTGGTAAGGTAAATGCATAGAGAGTTGCCAGAAAATATTCCAAGATAACTGCAGTGCAATAAAATAAAATAGAATAGATTACAGTACAGAAGGAAGTGATCCTAGAAAACAATTCCTGTTAAGGTACACTCAAAGACCATTTATCCTTAAATTATATTCTTTTTTTCAGTTACCAGAAAAGTGAGAATTATGAAGTACTATATTATTAAAAGATGGAACAATATGTTGGAGCTAACAGTAGCTTTAGATTTTTCCTAAATTGAATAGACCGAAGATGAACTTGGTTGAACATGGCATTTTTATTTACTGAGACGTTTTTCAACATGAATAATTTCTCTAATGGTTTTTATGTCTTAGGAAAGATTGGGTTCCCAATTTCTCTTTGCGTGCTGATCACAGACAAAAGCTTCATTTGTTGCCCCACTTATGGCTTTATGACCCAGGTCTTTATTGTGTGCAGTTGTTTGATCAAGGTCTTTATTTTAATAAGTAACTTTTTTAATTATAGACTCCTGTTTGCATTGAGATAAAATGTACCATTTTTAAAAGGAGAAAAGGATGAATGACGCCAAATCTTAAGGGGGCATCTTTCATCAGTTTCTCATATTTCAACCAAGGATTTGTACATTTTTTCTCCATCAGTTTAAAAAGTACCTGATCTACCTAGCAGATCACCTGTGGTGTTGCTTAAGAGTAGTCTTGGGTCCGGAGTACCACTGTGGTGATTAGCTGCTAACATGTCCTGCCCTTTTAAGGCTGCTATTCAAGTACTTCCTGTGGGAATCCAGTAACTGTAAATGCCTAGCATGATTTAACGGTCAGTAAATTCCTTGTAAACTTGAATGCCACCATTTGGAATGAAACATTCATGTTGGAATACATGGATTGTATCCCAGGTAACTTACAATGCTTGTACAGTACAAAAATATTCTTTGTGGCACAGTTGGGTGTTTGACTTTGAATCATATCACAAGGACAGGTTTCAAAGTTGCTCTTACTGCACCCCTTTCCCTACTTTGGGAGAGTTTTATACAATGAACCTTAGGGAGTGAGAGGCCAGCATTGCTTCCTGGAGCCACATCGACTGACTGATGATCAGGGAATAGAATGTTATGATGGTTGATTCTGACTAACACCCCGGCTAGGGACGGAGGTCTGGAAATGAGCTGCCTTCAAAAAAGAGGGAGAATCTGAAAGAAACAACTATATGAGCCTTTGTCAGAACAGATTTCATATGTGTCTAGACCAATGCTTACTGAGGGTTGAATTTTGTACAGAAATATACACTATTGTTACATTAGTTTGGCTACAAAACATTGCCTTTTACTAAGGCACATTAAGTAACATTTGAATATAGCATTATGCTGATACGGTGGATTTCCAATAACTTCATTAAAGTTAATTTGAAACTATTGAACACATCCTGGAACATCCTTAGTACCAAAACTATGCTAGTGTTTGGTCCCACTAATCCTTGCAATGTGAATGGCAATAGATACCTATTCCTTGTTTCAGTTTTGCATCAAATATAACACTTCAATTAGCTGTCATAAAACTTGTTTAAATTTCTAGCTCCATGACTCACTCTCAGTCAATTCACAAAGCAAATCAAATTTGAAATTGTGATTTTAGTGGTAGTTTGTAACTCTTCACTCACGTTCAGTATATTCACCAGCCACACTCTGTGGTGCAGATAAACAGTAGGCTGCACTGAGCTACTGAATAAAGGGAGCTGGAGTGAGGAATGGCACAATTGCTGATAAGATCACAGTCCACCACTGTTCAGTGTATTTGTTACTTTTTAAGACTGAGAAGCTTTTCCATGGCTGTGTAGGCAATTCACTTCAATTACTACTAAATGAAATAGAGAATTAAACAACATTGCCAAAAATGTTGCCAAAATATAATTATGTTGAAAATAGCATTTATTATAAACAGAATCTGTAATGGTCAACAGTGAGCTATTATAAACATATCCACCAGTGAGGCTGCCAATAACCCACTTTGGACTTTTTTGTCACTCATGAACCAACTATTTATCATATCTCACTGCTGCTTGTGATCGTTTCTTTTTGCAGATTATTTTCTCTTTGTATACAGTAAGTTGCCTATTAATTTCCCCCAACATTCTTCTACTTTCTGGTCTCAGTTGCACTACTTTTCAGTGCAATTTTCCTCATTCTTTCACTGTAGTTTAACCAACACATAGAAAGTTCTTGCCCTCCTGTTTGGCTCTCTGACCTGGAACACTTGGAGACTGTGGGGGCAGAATTCCCTCTATGCTGTAATGACAGCCGATCTTCGCTGGGACAGGACGTCTGCTCACCTCTTTCCTGTGCGCCTGACCCTGGGCAATGTTCTAGCTGCTGCTGGGGTGCCTGTCTCTGGTTGGGGGAGTGGTGAGGAGGAGGGAAATTTTTGCGGCGCTTTGCCACAACATAGCATAGCCGGCAGTGCCAGTTTAGCATAGTATGGTCGGCAGATCCATTTAAAAAAAAATGTATTTCCTTGTATGTTGAATTTGCTGCTCCAACTAATGCAACTGATCTATCTGCAACACTGGATGCAGGAAAGCACTGGTGTTCCTGGCATCCAGCATTGTTAAGGTACATTGTATAATGTCATCCCATATTTGGGCAGACATATTATGTGCCTGATGTCACTGCTGGTTTAAAAAAAAATCCCAGAAGGGTGCCAGGGAACTCGCAGAACAACTCCCCGACTGATTTTCCAATCTTGTCCCCCCAGGATACACAGATTTATGGCATAATTGAAGAGGAAAACCTGTTCCTCTGTTCTTTTTATGCGTATTCCCATTGTATCAAGTCAATCTCTTTGATGCCCGTGGTTTTAAATATACTGAGGTAGGATTGCAGATTCAGGCAATGCAATGTGATGATTAAAATGTTTAAAACTTCAGTCTCCCATGATTTTCCCATGTTTGGGTGACAGGCTATTTGCATGTCGAGGTTGAAGTACATTCACGATTAAGGAAGACTAAGTGAAAGGTATCTCTGATTCAACTGTTAAAAACACTGAATCCACATGTAAAAATATATCAACCCCATATTCTTTGAAATCTTGTGGCACAGTTTCATGTTCCCAGATTTTATTGCAGTGGGTGAGGAGTTTCTTCTTGAGCTTGTGGCCTGTGTGTGTAGATCTTTGCAGGGATATTGTCCGAACTGACTGCTTTTCCACCCGACATTTATTTGACCGTAAATTAGATTTCAGCAACGTCAAGTGGGATGGTAAGCTGGTCTTGCACATGTAGTGGCGGTCTGTTGTTTCACCGTCAACAGATACTGCAGAGGGTCAGTTGAGGACTTGTGCTATTCTTGCCCACACTCTCAAAGATATTCAGCTACTATCTGACTGCTTTACTTAGGCACAGCATTTTGGCCTTACAATCAACTTAATAACGATTGAAGGCATGGTCTAGCCCATACCCAGTCACACGTCCTGTGGTTATGATCAATAATGTACCAAGTAAGGTCACAGACAATTTCAGCTACTCGGTAGTGTTCTCTCGGAGAGTGTCACCATCCAGTGGTCAAATCAGTCACTAGTTCCATGTATTACACAAGTGATCATTAACATCTTGGATGTCACCCAAATAACACAGTCAATCAGGTGTCAGTGGCCAGAGCGAGCATGCAGCCAGGAGATTTTGTACTTGTTGGCTTGTTGAAAGATGGGCCTCGATGTTAACCCCCACATCTCCCGTCTTGGAGAGGTGGGACACTTCATTAACATATTTAAATCAGGATCCCACAGTGCTATTGGGAGCCTGATTTAAATTTAACTACTGTCGGCTGGGTTTCCCAAAACTCAAGAAACCTGGCAACGAAATGGAGGTGGGAACTGCTGGTTCCAGAAGGTAATTGCTTTTTATAGCACGCCTTGTGGGCCAGGAAGAGCAGGAGTGTTCACCCGGCCTCTCAAGGAAGCCTTTGGCCTCTTTTCTGCTGATCGCAGCCTATCTCTCCCCTGCCGTGATCGGCGACAAACATCCCCCCACCCCCAAAGCCCTGATCTGCAGCTTACGATCCCCTCCCGATTGCCAGGGACCATTCCTAAGTGTCTCCAGCTGCGGCCTCCTGCTGCTGATTTTCCCATCCAGCCAGCCTGTCGATTTGGAGGAAAGTGGCAGGACTGGGTGCCTAACATTGATGTTCTCAAGTGCTGCAGTATAAATGGAATTGAGGTCAGTCACAAAGGTCCAGTCCCCTTGGGATGGGTACATCATTCAGATGTTTGATTATAGAATCCCTAAAGCTATCTTCTACAGCGAGCTGTGGTCCAGATCTCTCAGCAGTGAAACTCTATAAAGACACACTAAAGGCCACCTTGAAATCTTGCAATATTAACTCCCAACAACTGGGAAAACACTGCCACTGACAGACTACGATGGCAGCATGTCTGCTGGATTGGTTTGAATGAGGCTGCGAGGTTGCAAGATTTGGTTGCCAAGAACCTGGCACATAAGGCAACCCATCAACTGCCTCATCTGGCTTTCAGTGCAATATCTGTGGCCATATAAGTGCACCCAGGATCGGGCTCTTCTCCCATCAGCTCACCCATAACAACTGAGACTCATCTGTCCTTTTGATGGGAGATGCGATCATCATATAGATATTATATACCCTTTGCTTTTTATTTATGTTAGTGAGGAAATTTACCATCCAGTACAGAATAGACACCCTCAAATTTCCCTTCTTGGCCACATGCCACTTATGCCAACTAATATCACTGCCATATTAATGCTGTTCTTTGGTTAGCTACAAGCAGGTGCACAACAGAAGTCTGATTGCATTCAATTGCCAAACAGTTTCTTCCCAGGTCTGCCTCCTACTCTATGGGTTAGTGGGAATGATACCTGTGCTAAATATAGTCATTTCTGGCCATACTGACCTTTACTACCAGATCTGCTTCCTACTCAGAAAATCTGAATTACCTTGTGTCCTTTTAGTCATGCAAGCCATTTCTAAATCAGTTCTGCCATTGGTATTGCACATGGTCACTTATTGGGGGTGGGGGGGGCAGTCAAAGACCCCACATTGGTCTTGTTTAGCTCCTTAACAGCAATTATCACTGGTTTCTGTTGGATAGATTCTTGCCACTGGTAATAATTTAAAACTCGGGAACTGAAAATGGGATATGACCTGTTCAACAGTAATTGTACAGAATTCCTGCAGCTATCCTGTTTGAATTACTTTTACATCCAATAGGCTAATAATAGTGCCTGGTATATTGAAAGTTGTAAGGGCCATTTGAGTACTCTAAAGGGTGAATCAGACTGCATCAATAAAAAAAATTAATTTGTTATTTTAAAAATGTTTTGTGACTACAAAAATATTGTAACGGTAAGATCTGTTGTCAAATTTTTTGAGAGCAGTAAATAATGTGATGCCTGAAACATGTATGTCATCCATATGTATGTGAGTCTGTTGGGCTCAGGCAGCAAGTTTGTCAGATTGTGGACTGCAAATCACTGCCAAATGAGACTGCTAAAGATTTTTTCTCGAAAGAGTTGTGAGCTGCTATGGGTTGGGATAGGTCCCAGTATATCACTCCAGTGCTACTTCTGTTTATCAGTATTGCTGTTCAGATGTCAGTGCCAAATATCCTGAAACATCTGTCAGTTTCACTGAACTGCAGTCTAGAATTTTAGTGTTTGTGAAGCTGCATTTTTGCTGCTGCAATCCAAAAATGGAGTAACTGTATTAACTATTCTAACCAAACCCTGTTAAATCATTTAGTTCCTTGCATAAAAGAAAAATAAGCATAAATTTTATTTCGTAGTGTTGACTGGGGATGTTAACATTTCAATTTTGTAACTGAATGAAAAATAAAACATTTTAGCTGCAGCAGTAAACCTTTTAACCAAGAGAAGTGCCACAAAAATTCCAGGGAGGAGATCTCATGTCAGTAGGGGCTATGAATTTCATTGCATTGCTACTTAACTGACTTTTTTTTTACCACACAGTCCCATGTAATTGAAATAAGAAATTTGAGAAAATAAAACTTAGTTCAACAGCAAAACAGTATAATGCGATTACTTTGAAAAAAAAATTGGTGAAAAACAAATTAAAGTGTCTGGTGAATTCAGCGCCCATTTTGTGGAAGTGCTGCAAATAAACCAACCCAAACATAAATGAGTACAATGTCAAAAGCTGACAAGAGATGTCTGTCTCTGCATAGTCACAATAACAGTTGATCTGTGAAAATTACCAGTGAGTGAACTATTCATTACTGATAAGAGCATAGGTTTTCAAACTGGGGTCCCCAGATGCTGGAGGATCCATGATGGGAGCCCAGGATGTCTATGCGGTCATTCCATTTCTTTATTTGTTGCATGGCATTTCTGTTGCTGTAATAAAAATGTTTTCTGTAATGGCAGTGCTGTTCTCCTTTGAGGAACTGACACGCTTTTGCAAGTTAGGATACCGGATCCGAAGATGTGTTAAGATTTGGATCTCACAAACTTGCATTCCTCTCGCAGAAAAGTTTGAAAGCCAGTATGTTAGAGCATCCATATCAATATGGACTACAGTGTCACTTTAGCAATATTATATTGTAATAGAGTACAGTATTAGTAAATAGAGACTGCAGTGGGAATAGATACAGCATCAATAATGCAAATATTCTACAGAAAATTATGCAAGTAGACTTGGGGGAGGAGGTTATGTATTGATTTAATTGTTATACTTTCAGGTGCTATGATGTATTGCATCTACTTTTTAAAAAAAATTATAATTGCAAGTAATCTCCCTCTACCCAACCCCCCCCCCTCTCCCCCCACCAAGCCCATTTTTCTGTCCCGGTTTCTCCAGGTTATGCACCAACTGTGGCCAAGAGACTGAGTGACCTGTTCCCAGGGTTCCACCAGTGCTATCTGGAACTGGCTGCTAGATGATGCATGAGAGAAGACAGGAGGCAACTTTCCCACCAACAAATGCCTGCAACAAAGTTCCTAAACTCTGTTCAATACTTCCAATTTGGCTGAGATTGGGGACTCAGTAGATAGAGGGATAGAACCACTTTCTGTGCCACTTGCTGCTCAGTGAATTGTGCAACAGTTCTGCACCTCAGGTTTTTTTTTTGAAGTCCATGCATTTAGACAGTATGGAAAAGTATTGTAGAATTTATTGTGGTCTTGAATAATAAAAGATATTTCCAGAAGTAAACTTCCAAAGAGATCCAAGTGCTTTATATTCTTTAAGAATCTAGATAGCCCAGAATTGTAGAATTGGACAACAACTTGATGAGGCTGATGGACAAGATTACATGAAGAAAATGTTAATTTATTTAAAAATGAAATCAGGACTCTTGGGCATTAAGCAAAGGAAATATCTCACAATTCTGAAACACTGCCTTCAATGTGACAGTTCTACATTGAACGTTTACTGAACTGACTGTTTTGTATAAAAATACAACAGCAAAGAAGGGCTGTCTACAGTCCCAGCTGGTAGTTGTGGCATCTAAGCCAGCACAGTGATTATACTTTGTTTAGTTTCTAAATTTTCTCAGCTTAATTAAGTTCTTTATCATCTTGAATTAACTTTGTAATCAAATGTCTTTTTGTTAAATAGTCAAGTCAATTGGTAATCTATGTGAGTGGGTCAGTGAGTGTAATTATTGCCGAACCATCCCGGTAACTGATCTTCACGTCTAGTACTGTACCTTCTGAATTATGATTTCTGATGTGAATGTAATGTGATATTTGTGTAATTTATTTAAAAGAAAATGCTTTGAGTGGCTGATGAAAACAGAATAAATTGAACAGAGTCAGAGAAGCTTGTTTGCTTTTTGTGCACAGTATGTTTAATACATTACACGAGACTGACAAAAATAACGTGCTCCCAAAGAACTATAAGCACAAAAGTATTACACGGTTTTGTTTTGATTCATAATCTTGTCTCCTACTTTTGCTGGACAGTGTCTATTTATGTACAATGGCAACCTTAATAACCTAACACAAAAATGTTTAAACTGGAATGAAAATGTATGGATTAATTATAACCCTTTAAAGTATTAATCCCAATTGTCATGTAAGCCATGCATAGCTGTTTATTCAATGTTAAATAAATCAAAAGCCATTTCATTTTGTTGTTTTAATGGTATACTTTCTTCAATACTACTTAACCTAAAAAAGATTAAATTAATCAATAAACATTCACTTTTCATCAAAGTCACCTTCTTTAAATAATCCCCTCCTGAACACACATTCAGTTTCTGTGCTTTTGGAGCACAGTAACAACCACGGGAAAATGCTTTGAGAACCTCATGAACATAGTATCATAGTATCGCCATAGTAGGTACAGCACAGGAGGAGGCCATTCATCCCATCGTGCCTGTGCCAGCTCTTTGAAAGAGCCATCCAATTAGTCCCATTCCCCTGCTCTTTCCCCATATCCCTGTAATTTTTCCCTTCAAGTATTTATCTAATTTCCTTTTGAAAGTTACTATTGAATCTGCTTCCACCACCCTTTCAAGCAGTGCATTCCAGATCATTACAACTCGCTGCATAAAAAAAATGTTTCCTCATGTCGCCTTTGGCTCTTTTACCGACCACCTTAAATCTGTGTCCTCTGGTTACCGACCTTTCTGCCACTGGAAACAGTTTCTACTTATTTATTCTATCAGAACCGTTCATGATCTTGATCACCTCTATCAAATCTCCCCTTAACCTTCTCTGTTCTAAGGAGAACAACCCTAGCTTCTCCAGTCTCTCCACATAACTGAAGTTCCTCATCCCTGGTACCATTCTAGTAAATCCCTTTTGCACCCTCTCTAAGGATTTGACATCCTTCCTAAAGTGTGGTGCCCAGAATTGAATACAATACTCCAGCTGAGGCCTAACCAGTGTTTGATAAAGGTTTAGCATAACTCCCTTGCTTTTGTACTCTATGCCTCTATTAATAAAACCTAGGATCCCATATGCCTTTTTAACAGCTTTCTCAACTTGTCCTGCCACCTTCAAAGACTTGTGTACGCACACCCCCAGGTCTCTCTCTCCCTGCACCTCGTTTAAAATTGTACCATTTAGTTTATCAAAAGCAAAATACTGCAGATGCTGCAAATCTGAAATAAAAACAGAAAATGCTGGAAATACTCAGCAAGTGAGGCAGCATCTGTGGAGAAAGAAACAGAGTTAACGTTTCAGATCGATGATCCTTCATCAGAACTGGAAAAAGTTGAAGATTAAACAGTTTTTAAGCCAGTACAAAGCCAGGGAAAGGGGGGGCAGTGGGGGAAGGGGAGGGGAGCAAAGAACAAAAACGAAGGTCTCTGATACAGTGAAGGGAGGAGTAATTAAATGGCAAAAGGGATGGTGGTGCAAGGCAAGGAGGGTGGTAATGGCACAAGTACAGAAACAAAAGATGGGTCTAGAGGAGCTGTAAATGGCAACATTAGAACAACTACCAGCACTTGCTGTCCAAAAAAAATGGGAGTAGTGGTTATGATCTGAAGTTATTGAAATCAATGTTGAGTCCAGAAGGTTGTAAAATGCCTAACTGAAAGATGAGGTGCTGTTCCTCGCGCTTCCGTTGAACTTCACTAGAACAGTGTCAGAGGCCGAGGTCAGAGTGGGAGTGGGACGGGGAATTAAAATGGCAAGCGACCGGCAGGTCAGGTCAGACTTGCGAACTGAGCGGAGGTGTTCAGCAAAGCAATCACCCAATCTGCGTTTGGTCTCCCCAATGTAAAGGAGACCGCATTGTGAGCAGTGAACACAGTATACTAAATACAGAATATCCACCGTTTAGTTTATATTGCCTCTCCTCATTCTTCCTACCAAAATGCATCACTTCACACTTCTCTGCATTAAGTTTCATTTGCCATGTGTCTACTCATTTCACCAGTCTATCTATGTCCTCCTGAAGTCTGTTACTATCCTCCACATTGTTTACTACATTTCTGAGTTTCATGTCATCTGCAAACTTTGAAATTATACTACCACTACTCTGCTTTCTGTCCCCGAGCCAATTTTGTATCCACACTGCCACTGTCTCTTTAATCCCATGGGCTATAATTTTGCTAACCGGTCTATTATGTGATACTTTATTAAATGCCTTTTTAAAGTCCATATACACAACATCAACTGCATTACCCTCATCATCCCTCTCCATTACTTTATCAAAGAATTCAATCAAGTTAGTCAAACACGATTTTCCTTTAACAAATCCGTGTTGTCTTTCATTTAGTAGCCAATACTTTTCCAAGTGCCAATTAATGTTGTCCCAGATTATTGTCCCTAAAAGTTTCCCCATCATGTTGGGCTGACTGGCCTGTAATTGGCGGGATCATCCCTCCTTTTTTGACCAGGGGTGTAATATTTGAAATCTGCAGTCCTCCGGCACCGTCCCCATACCTAAGGAGGATTGGAAGATTGAGGCCAGAGCCTCTGCAATTTCCACCCTTATTTCCCTCAGTAACCTAGGATGCATCTCATCTGGACTGGGTGACTTTTCTACTTTGAGTACTGCCAATCTTTTAAATACCTCCTCTTTATCTATTTTTATCTTATCCAATATTGCTAGTACCTCCCCCTTTACTGCCATAATGGCAGCCTCCTCTTCTCCAGTGAAGACTGATGCAAAGTATTCATTTACTACCTCAGCCGTACCCTATGCCTCCACAAGAAGATCTTTTTTGTCCCACCCTTTCTTTGACTACCCTTTTACTATTTATATGTTTATAAAAGACTTTTGGGTTCCTGCTAATGTTAGCCACTAATCTACTCTCTCTTTGCCCCTCTTATTCCTGTTTTTAGATCTCCTCTGTACTTTCTGTATTCAGCCTGGTCCTCTACTGTATTATGAACCTTATATTCGTCACAAGCATCTTTTTTTGTTTCTGTTTCATTTTAATCCCTATATCTTTAGTCATCCTGGGAGCTCTAGCTTTGCATGCTCTTCCTTTCCCCCTTGTAGGAATGTGTCTACTCTGTACCCGAACCAACTCCTCCTTGAAGACCTTCATTGTTCAATTAATGTTTTGCCTACCAATTTTTGATTCCAATCCACCTGGGCAAGTTCCCTTTTTAGCTCACTGAAATTTGCCCTCTTCCAGTTAAGTATTTTCACATTTGAATGTTCCTTGTCCTTTTCCATAACTATTCTAAACCTAATGCTATTATGATCATTGTTCTCCCAATGCTCCACCAACCCCACTTCATTCCCCAAAACCAGATCTAGCACCTGCTTAGGCTGGAAATACACTGTTCCAGAAAGTTCTCTTGAACACATTTCAGGAATTCCTCCCCCTCTTTGCCCTTTACACTGTTACTGTCCCAGTCTATATTGGGATAATTGAAGTCCTCTATTATCACTATTAATCATGAAATAATAGGAGCTTGTAACAAAGATAATACAGTAATCATGGGGGACTTTAATCTTCATATTAACTGGGCAAATCAAATTGACAAAGGTAGTTTGGAGGACGAGTTCATGGAATGCATTTGAGACGGTTTCCTAGAGCAATATGTCATGAAACCAACCAGGGAACACGCTATTTTCGATCTTGGATTGTGTAATGAAACAGGGTTAATTAGTAATCTCATAGTAAAGGGTCCTCTGGATAAGAGCGATCATACTATGATAGAATTTCACATTGAGTTTGAGAGTAATGTACTTAAGTCTGAAACTAGAGTCTTAAACTTAAATATAGCCAATCATATAGGTATGAGGTACGAGTTGGCTAAGGTGGATTGGGAAATTGAATTGAAGAGTTTGACGGTTGAAAAGCAATGGCAAATATTTAAGGAAATATTTCAATATTCTCAACAAATATACATTTCATTGAGAAATAAAAACTCCACGGGAAAAGTGATCCACCCGTGGCTAACTAAAGAAGTTAAGGATAGTATTAGATTAAAAGAAGAGGCCCATAATGTTGCCAAGAAAAGTAGTAAGCCTGAGGATTGGGAAAGTTTTAGAAACCAGCAAAGGACGACCAAAAAATTGATAAAAAGGGAGAAAATAGAATATGAGAGTAAACTAGCAAGAAATATAGAAATGGATTGTAAGAATTTCTACAAGTATATAAAAAGGGAGAGAGTAGCAAAAGTAAATGTTGGTCCGCTAGAGGCTGAGACAGGAGAAATTATAATGGGGAATCAGGAAATGGCAGAGACGTTAAACAAATATTTTGTATCTGTCTTCACAGCAGAAGACACAAAAAGCATACCAGAAATAATGGGGAACCAAGGGGCTAATGAGAGTGAGGAACTTATCAGTAGAGAAAAAATACTTGAGAAACTAATGGGATTAAAAGCCAATAAATCCGCTGGACCTGATTGCCTACATATGAGGATTCTAAATGAGGTGGCTGCAGAGATAGTGGATGCATTGATTATGGTCTTCCAAAATTCCCTAGATTCTAGAACGGTCCCAGCAGATTGGAAGGTAGCAAATGTAACCCCACAATTCAAGAAAGGAGGGAGAGAGAAAACAGGGAACTACAGGCCAGTTAGCCTGACATCGGTCGTCGGGAAAATATTGGAATCCATTATTAAGGAAGTGATAACAGGGCACTTAGAACACTGTAATATGATTAGGCAGAGTCAACGTGGTTTTGTGAAAGGGAAATCTTGGGCTCATAAGTGGCAAGTAACATTCGCGCCAGATAAGTGCCAGGCAATGACCATCTCCAACAAGAGAGAGTCTAACCACCTCCCCTTGACATTCAACGGCATTACCATCGCCGAATCCCCCACCATCAACATCCTGGGGGTCATCATTGACCAGAAACTTAACTGGACCAGCCATATAAATACTGTGGTTACGTGAGCAGGTCAGAGGCTGGTTATTCTGTGGCGAGTGACTCACCTCCTGACTCCCCAAAGCCTTTCCACTATCTACAAGGCACAAGTCAGGAGTGTGATGGAATACTCTCCACTTGCCTGGATAAGTGCAGCTCCAACAACACTCAAGAAGCTCGACACCATCCAAGATAAAGCAGCCCGCTTGATTGGCACCCCATCCACCACCCTAAACATTCACTCCCTTCACCACCGGCGCACTGTGGCTGCAGTGTGCACCATCCACAGGATGCACTGCAGCAACTCGCCAAGGCTTCTTCGACAGCACCTCCCAAACCCGCGACCTCTACCACTTAGAAGGACAAGGGCAGCAGGCGCATGGGAACAACACCACCTGCACGTTCCCCTCCAAGTCACACACCATCCTGATTTGGAAATATATCGCCGTTCCTTCATTGTCGCTGGGTCAAAATCCTGGAACTCCCTTCCTAACAGCATTGTGGGAGAACCGTCACCACACGGACTGCAGCGGTTCAAGAAGGCGGCTCACCGCCACCTTCTCGAGGGCAATTAGGGATGGGCAATAAATGCCGGCCTTGCCAGCGACGCCCACATCCCGTGAACGAATAAAAAAAAAAAAATCGTGTTTGACAAATCTATTAGAGTTTTTTGAGGATGTAACTAGCTGGGTAGATAAAGAGGAACCAGTGGATATAGTATATTTGGATTTTCAAAAGGCATTCAATAAGGTGCCACATGAAAGGTTGTTACGCAAGTTAAGGGCTCGTGGGGTTGGGGGGTAACATATTAGCATTAATAGAGGATTGGTTAATGGACAGAAAACAGAGAGTGGGAATAAACTTGTCATTTTCGGGTTGGCAGGCTGTACCTAGTGGGGGTACCGCAAGGATCGGTGCTTGGACCTCAGCTATTTATAATCTATATTAATGGCTTGGATGAAGGGATCGAGTGTCATGTGTCCAAGTTTGCTGATGATATAAAGCTAGGTGGGAAAGTAAGCTGTGAGGAGGACCAAAGAGTCTGCATAGGGATATAGACAGGTTAAGTGAGTGGGCAAGAAGGTGGCAGATGGAGTATAATGTGGGGAAATGTGAGGTTATTCACTTTGGTAGGAAGAATAGAAAAACAAAATATTTTTTAAATGGTGAGAAACTATTAAATATTGGTGTCCAGAGAGTCTTCGGTGTCCTGGTACAAGAAACTCAAAATGTTTGCATGCAGGCACGGCAAGCAATTAGGAAGGCAAATGGCTTGTTGGCCTTTATTGCAAGGAGATTGGAGTACAAGAGTAAGGAAGTCTTACTACAGTTGTACAGGGCTTTGGTGAGACCTCATCTGGAGTACTGTGTACAGTTTTGGTCTCCTTATCTAAGGATGGATATACTTGCCTTAGAGGTGGTGCAACGAAGGTTCACGAGATTAATTCCTGGGATGAGAGGGTTGTCCTTTGAGGAGAGGTTGGGTAGAATGGGCCTCTGGAGTTTAGGAGACTGAGAGGTGATCTCATTGAAACATATAAGATTCTGAGGGGGCTTGACAGGATAGAGGCTGAGAGGTTGTTTCCCCAGCTAGAGAGTCTAGAACTAGAGGGCATAGTCGCAGGATAAAAGATCGGCCATTTAAGACTGAAATGAGGAGACATTTCTTCACAGTGTTGTGAATCTTTGGAATTCTCTACCCTAAAGGGCTGTGCATGCTGAGTCGTTGAGTATATTCCAGGCTGTGATAGATACATTTTTGGACTCTAGGGGAATCAAGGGATACGGGGATCGGGCAGGAGAGTGGAGTTGAGGTTGAAGATCAGCCATGATCTGGTTGAATGGCGGAGCAGGCTCGCAAGGCCGTATGGCCTACTCCTGCTCCTATTTCTTATGTTCTATAGTTCTTGCATCTTTCTGTGATTTGCGTGCAAATTTGCTCCTCTATCTCCTTCCCACTATTTGGTGGCCTATAGTATACACCCAGTAGTGTAATAGCTCCTCTATTGTTCCTTAATTCTAACCAAATAGATTCTGTCTTTGACTCCTCAACTATATCATCCCTTTCCAGTGCTATAACAGTTTCTTTGAACAATACTGCCACCAACCCTCCTTTCTTTCCTTCCCTATCTTTCCTGCATAACTTATAGCCAGGAATATTAAGTACCCAATCCTCCCCTTCTTTGAGCCAGGTCTCTGTTATTATCACTACGTCATAGTCCCATGTGGTGACTTAAGCTTGCAACTCACTAATCTTATTTACCATGTTACATGCACTCTAAACTCATCTTAGACTGCCTTGCATTTGCTCCATGTCTGATCCCTCCTATTTCTAAACTATTCTTTACTCTAGTGCTACTTGTCCCTCCCAGTCCTCTGTGCACCTTATTTCTCCTCTCTAATGTTTCATCCTGGTGCCCATTCCCCTGCCAATTTAGATTAAATGCTCCCTCACAGCACTAGTTAACCTCCCCGCGAGGACATTGGTCCCAGTTCTGTTGAGGTGCAACCCATCCATCTTGAACAAATCCCTACTGCCCCAGACCTGATCCCAATGCCCCAGGAATCTGAAGTCCACCCTCCAGCCATGCATTAACTTGTGTTATCCTACTATTCCTATACTCATGGCACTGAGAGTAATCCAGAGATTACTACCTTTGAGGTCCTGCTTTTTAACTTCCTCCCGACCTCCTGAAACTCTGACTGCAGGATCTTGACCCTTTTCCTTCCTTTGTCATTGGTTCCCACATGGACCACGACTTCTGGCTGTCCCCCTTCCCCCCTCAAAATGTTCTGCACCCTCTCAGTGATGTCCTTTACCCTGGCAACAGGGAGGCAACACACCATGCGGGAGTCACGTCGGCAGTTGCAGAAACGCCTGTCTATCCCCCTGGCTATTGAAACCTCTATAACAACTGCATTTCTTTGGCCCCCCTGTGCAGCTGAGTCTCCCACGGTGCCGAAGATCTGCTCCTGGCTGCACTCCCCTGAGGTGTCAACATCCTCACTGGTATTCAACACTGAATATCAGTTTGCAAGTGCCACATACCCAGGGGACTCCTGCACTGCCTGCCTGTTTCTGCACATCTGCACACATATGACTTAAGTGAGTATCAAATAATTGGCATAACATCAAGGTCCCTCCTTCCCCCTAATTTTTCCGTCCTTTCTCAACAGTGTTGATTCTTGCTAGGGTACAGTTTCCATTAGCACTAGAAGCCTTTTGCTACCATATCCAAATGTTCATAAGTCTAGACAGCAAGTATCATTCATTGTCTATTATTTGTTGGAAGGCATCAAGGCCGAGCATGTCTTTCCCCGACACGCATACATATGAATGTACAGGACTAGAAAAGACCGCAGCAATCCATCTGGACACCGTGGAGAACTCCCCAGCTCTTCTTCGAAATAGTGCCGTCCGCCTGAGAGGGCCTCAGTTTAATGTCTCATCCAGAAGACAGCACCTCTGATAGTGCTGCACTCGCTCAGGACTTCACTGAAGTATCAGTCTAGATTATGTGTTGAAGTTTCTGAAGTGGGACTTGAACCCATAACCTCTTGACTTAGAGGTGAAAGCACTACCAACTGAGCCAACGCTGACACCTTTGGCTTACTGGCATCCATCTGTGCCGTGAAACTTCTATGGCTCCCTTGACATTCATAACTAGGAGGATTTATTTGGTGGTGTTATTCATCTGTCTGTTCGTACATAAAGAATAAGTTGCCACCTCAATCAATTAAAAAAAAAATGAGGAAACCAATTACAAAGTTAAGAAAATTTGACAAATGTTTTTCATAACTTTGTAATTGGTTTCTCATGTAAGATTCACAAAAACGGCCTCCACAATAACCAGTAATACTTCTGCCTATTTGTCTGTAAATCTTCTGCGCTAAAGACCAGTTTATCATCTCAAAAACTGAAATGCATGCTTAGCTTTCACCAGACTTCAACTGGGTTGTCTTGTCTGGGATTCTACTAAAAATGGGCTTCTTTGAATCTAAATGTGCTTCATACATTGCCGCTACAGTAATTCAAAACATTTCACTACATCTTCAGCAAATGTCAGAACTGATTTCCTCTTATCACACTTGGAATTTAACACCACATTCAATGGCTTGTGTTATGTTTTTGGTGAAGATTACTAATTTTACAACTGCGCAATGTAGTTTAGAAAGATATTTGCATGACCTTTTATCCTGCTATAGTTTCCTTTTGGAAGCTGTACAAGTCGTCTGTTGAAACATTCATCAACATCTGCTGAGTTATACATTCAGTGATTGTGTAACAAAAAAAAATGTAAGTGAAGTCCTACTATTTGCGAATCCTAATTAAATAGACGCACCGGGTCCATTCAACATGGTAACATTAACTTGGACAAAAAAAAAGGTACAGAAGCTTTAACTGAATACAGGAGTATGCAACAGTGTTTGGAAGGAGACGGAAAGCAGGCAGCACTGCATTCTAAAGCTCCACGTTGCTTAACCCATCTACTTAGCATTTATGAATATGGAAGTCCTTCTAGACATGCCAGTTTCACTGACAGGCGAACAATAAGCTTATCAACAGTCATGAAAGCAAGATAAAATGACTAGTTCAGGTGAAAGATCTTTCTTGGTTCTGTTTATAAAAAAAAAGGATGCTCCCGTGTTGAGGCTGCATAAAATCTAATGTAGCCATTTTAGTAAACTGAAAATCACAGGATTGTGTGAGGGCTATTTAGGGGGAATTCACACCAGTTCATTTTGTAATGGACTAGAAGCTGAACAAGAATTGAAAGAATAAAACAGGGGCTGTTGGAATTTCTTAAATATCTGACACAGCTCTTCAGGATAAACATGTCATCCATGTAGGGAGAAAACATTTCCTTTTGCGAGTTACCAGAATATTGGTCCATGTTGGGACCAATGACATAGGGGTGAAAAGGGAGGAGGTCCTGTTAAGGGACTATCAGAAGTTAGGAACTAAATAAAAAAAACAGATCACACTGGTGGTAATCTCAGGATTACTACCAGAGCCACGTGCTAATTGGCATGGGATAAACTGATCAAGAAGGTGAATGTGTGGCTGAAAGACTCGGGTGGGAAGAAGGGGTTCCATTTCATGGGTCACTGGCACCAGTACTGGGACAGGCTCCACCTGAACCAGAATAGGACCAGTGTCCTAGCGGAAATGATAAATAGGGCTGTGGATAGGACTTTAAACTATTAAGACAGGTGGAGGGATCTGGTGAAAATAACATAAGTTTGAAGATAAAAGAAATAGGAGATAAGAGTAAAGGTCAGATCAAGGTAAAGACCAAGGGTAACATAAATGGTCAGGGAACAAATATAGTTATAGAATTTCAAAATTCGCAGACGACACCAAATTGGGGTGTGTAGTTAATACAAAGGAAGAATGCGTCAAAATGCAAGAAGGCATTAATAAACTTGCAGAATGGGCGTGTAATTGGCAAATTAATTTCAATGTAGATAAGTGTGAGGTGGTGCATTTTGGTAGGAAGGATAAGAAGGCCACATATTGCTTGGATAATAAGAGTCTAAATGGGGTAGATGAGGAAGGGGATCTCAGGGTACAGATACACAAATCACTAAAAGTAGCGACGCAGGTTAATCATGTCATAAAAAGGGCAAACCAAGCACACGGGTTCATTTCTAGAAGGATAGAATTGAAAAGCAGAGAAGTTATGTTAAACTTGCATAGAACCTTGGTTAGACCACACTTGGAGTACTGTGCACAGTTCTGGTCTCCATATTATAAAAAGGATATAGAGGTTTTGGAGAAGGTGCAAAAAGGATTTACTAGGATGATACCAGAACTGAGAGGATATACGTATCAGGAAAGGCTAAACAAGCTGGGGCTCTTCTCTAGAAAAGAGAAGGCTAAGGGGTGACCTGATAGAGGTTTTTAAGATAATAGGTTTTGATAGAGTAGACGTAGAGAAAATGTTTCCACTTGTGGGGGAGTCTAAAACTAGAGGTCATAAATAAAGAATAGTCACTAATAAATCCAACAGTGAATTTAGGAGAAACTTCTTTACTCAAAGAGTGGTAAGAATGTGGAATGCATTACCACAAGAAATAGTTGAGGCAAATAGCATAGACGCATTTAAGGGGAAGCTAGAAAAGCACATGGGGGTGAAAG
Source organism: Heptranchias perlo (assembly GCF_035084215.1). NCBI lineage: Eukaryota > Metazoa > Chordata > Chondrichthyes > Hexanchiformes > Hexanchidae > Heptranchias > Heptranchias perlo. The sequence goes on along the minus strand of NC_090332.1, from coordinate 11,215,979 downwards.
GAATAGAAGGATATGGTGATAGGGTTCGATGAAGTAGTGTGGAAGGAGGCTCATGTGGAGCGTAAATGCCGGCATAGACCAGTTGGGCCGAATGGCCTATTTCTGTGTTGTAGACTCCATGTAATACTGTTCTTCCCATGCAACGTGGGTGAGGACAATGGCCATCCAATCTGAATAACTCAACAAAAGAGGACAGTGTTTCTCGACATTGTTATGTGGAATTGGCCTTGGAGGGCGTACTGCATAGATTTACTAGAATGATACCTGGACTGCAGGGGTTAAATTACGAGGAGAGATTACACAAACTGGGTTGTATTCCCTGGGACTTAGAAGATTAAGGGGTGATTTGATCAAAGTTTTCAAGATATTAAGGGGAACCGATAGGGTAGATAGAGAGAAACTATTTTGGATGGTTGGGGAGTCTAGGACTAGGGGACATAGCCTAAAAATTGGAGCCAGGACTTTCAGGCAATGAGTGGTAGAAGTTTGGAACTCTCTTCTGCAAATGGCAGTTGATGCTAGCTCAATTGTTAATTTTAAATCTGAGATTGATAGATTTTTGTTAACCGAAGGTATTTAGGGACATGGGGCTAAGGCGGGTATATGGAATTAGGTCACAGATCAGCCATGATCTCATTGAATGGTGGAACAGGCTCGAGGGGCTGAATGGCCTAATCCTGTTCCTATGTTCCTATGAATGACTTCCTTTGTTTAATTGTAAACAATTTTACAACACCAAGTTATAGTCCAACGATTTTATTTGAAATCTACAAGCTTTCGGAGGCTTCCTCCTTCGTCTGGTAAATGTGACGAAGGAGGAAGCCTCCGAAAGCTTGTAGATTTCAAATAAAATCGTTGGACTATAACTTGGTGTTGTAAAATTGTTTACAATTGTCAACTCCAGTCCATCACCGGCATCTCCACATCATTCCTTCGTTTAGGCACTGAAGTTCTTTGGCTTTGTCTGATTTATTAATGTTTCTTCATCTTCATTGCTTTCTGTGACATACTGAAGAGTTAAGGTAATCAAACTTACTCCCAGATAATTTAAATGGAGAAATCCAATTCAGCTTTTAATGGTACTAAGAATAGGAGCTTTGTGTTTTTATTTTCATTTTTTGTAGGGGATACAGGAGAAGAGCTTATCTACAAATGAAGGAAAACAAAAAAAAACTTGGGGTGAGGAGAAAACTATTGAGCTAAGAAATAAAAAAATAGTTATTGGGATATGGAAGAGAGACTATAACTGAATGCTGTGCTAAGGCACAACAGATGTAAGACCCTTCTGGTTTTAACTCATTAAGCAGGATTGAAGAGGCACACTGTACAGTACATACACTTCAACCTCGCCTCCTCAGGCAAATCTCATTCTTCATCTGTTGGAAATCTAGTTGCTATAAGCATCATGCTTTACAAGAGTATGAGGCGAGACCTTTGGAAACTGAAAACAAGGATGAGGGAAGGTTTGAATAAGTACTTTAATTTCTGTGGCTGATATGTCTGCTTCAGACCTGATTAACCAGTCATCCAGATACATGTGGAATCATGGATGCCCAGAAACCATAGTTGAGCTGCAACTGCTGCAAAAATACACCTTTAATTGCCTGATGGTCTAAAGCTAGACCAGATGGTCGAGCTTGTAGGGATAAAATATCCTAGTCCGCAAAACCTGAAAAAGCCTGTTGTTTTTCTGTGCCGGAATGTGGAATAAGTATCCTTCGGGTCCACAGCACAGAGATAGTTGTCTGGTTGGATGACTTTCCTAATTATGCCTAGGGATGCAATATTAAAATACTGTGCGAAGATGCTTGTTTGGATTTATGAGGTCAAGCACAGGGCAATACAATTCTGATGTCTTGCAAATTAAGAAATACCTAAAAATAAAAGCTTTCATTCTAAGAATCAGCTTACACATGCTCCAAATGTAGTTATTAATTTCTTTGCAATATTTGCCGGTCTCTCTTTAGTAACTACGACTGTTACTCAACTAGTTAATATTTCTCTATTTAAGAAATTCTGTATTTGCTTATTTATTTCTAACATTTATTTTTGAGTCCTAATTGTGGATAAATGAAGTATCTGTGGAGTTACAGTTCAAGCATAGGACCTCCATCCTTTGGCATTCTGACATAAGCGATGAGACTCAAATGACACAGGAACTACCAGTCTGCACTAACAATATTTACTCATAATCTTATTTTATGTGAATTTTGTCCTCATCAAGATAAGAGATGTCGAGGCTTGGGATGGAGCTACAATCACAAATGCATGTGAGCTGACCACTTAAGTGTTTTAATTTTGGGCTCCAGTATTGCTTTGTTGATGTCATTCTTCAGCAGAGAAAGAGTTCTTAATACTGTTAGATGACCTCCTTTCTACCTCACATGCACAATGAGCAATCATAAAGGGCAAGGAACGAGTCATTTGAGGACTTGTGTGGGTGTTTTTTTTCTCATTATGTTTATATGGTCATTGTGAATTTTCTGTTTTTGATTGGATGACTTGTAACTTTTCGACACAGTCAAAATAATGTGGTGTTTTGGCTTTCTGAGGGGATGGTGAAGTGTTGCTTCATTCTCTATTTATAGATGTGGTGTGAGAGATATATAATCAGTATAAAACTGTCAACACATACTTGGGAGGGAGTCAGATGGTTAATGCAGCCTTAACTGCTAAACTGCTAAGCCTTTCTAGTGTTTATTAAACTCAGCAATAAGGCTGGAAAATTGTTGGCCTGTTAACTAAAGCAGCAGAGTACCACTGTGTCATAATATAATTCTAACTGAAAATTTTCTAGTATATTAATACTTCTAATCAAATATGTGGTAAATGCAATTATTACCTCAAAATGATTAAACAGTAATAGACCTCAAGGGAGAAGTACTTTCAATATAAAGTATTTCCCCCTCCTTCCCATCTCCCATCTAGCTTGTTGACATCTTCATATGTGCTGGTGATAAAACAGCTTGTGGAGTCCTGCCATGTTGAGTCTCTTGAATGGAAGAGATGAACTTGGATGATGTATCTGGTGGGACACTCTTTGGCCAACTGCAGTTGAAAAGAAGAGAGATCAGCATTCTCCCCACTCCTGGATGCTGATCTTGTAGCTAAAATATGGATTAAGGGCTTAAGCAACAGCTGAGACCCTTATAACCAGGTTAGCTGATCAGTGATGTTTTAGCTGAAAAACAATGTTCTCTGTTTTAACAAATGTGTAATATTTTTGTGTGTATATTGTTAGTTATAAGAAGCAATTTCTAGATATATTTCTACATATAATTTTTAAAACCAAAATATTGGGAGAGCATTGTAAATATTTCTGTTGTGTCCCTTGTCTTCAATCTGAGCTAATTCTGATTTCTCCTAAACATTTAAGGACAGAAATTGCGAGGCTCCACCACCAGCATAATGCTTCACTAGATCGGAGCAGGAGATTCAGAATTGAGGCTTGTAATATTTTAGCTCCATCTCCAACCTGGGTTCGAGTGTCTGGGTTTCAGTATTGATCCCCAGATTGTAGTATGCAGATTACACAACCTCTTTAACAATTATGCCCTAATAGCTTTGTTCCAACTTCTGCAACTTAATTAATACTCTTATTTTTTTATAAATTCACCATTTTATTAATTCCACCGTTAGTAGTGTCGAGCTGGCTCAAGCGCTGTCCACTTTATATCTCTTGATAACAATACTGTGGCCAAGTTGGTCTCTGCTGATTACTTGTTATTTTAGACATGTATACTGCTAAGAATCATTTCTATCTCTGTTGGGAGTTGACTTGATCTTATTTTGCAGGATGTCATCTGGCCCTGAGCCCATCCAGCTTCACAAAATACCAGAATGATCCAACTTAAAATTTGTACATCCTACTCACTATACCTCTATTATTCTTAATAGAAATGTTTCAAAATACTTCCCATTATCCAGTATATCACAATAGTTTCCATTCCATGTGTTTTGGCACTGTGAGAAGCTACGACCTTTCTGGATACACATTCATGATATAATCTGGAGTATCCTAAATCTGCAAGCGCAACTGACCTTTTGTTTTTACTTGGGACAGTGCCCTCGCTTCCTTCTAAGAGTCTGGCAAGATCCTAATTTTGACTTGAAAGAGATTTAGGGATTATGCCACTGAATAAGCCAACATATTCAACATATGCAGCCGAGGCCTGACTTTTTTTTAGATCAAAATTATCAAGGACCGCAAGTTTCAACAACTTTTGGATACCAACACTCCTCTTGATCCTTCTTCCCCATCACTTTCCTCTGACTCCATCCCTCCCTCCAATCTCACCCTTTGTCGTGTTTTCACAATCCCCTCTGACCTTCCTGTCTCTGACCCCGAACGATCAGTCCTCAGCAAAGGCCTCAGCTTCATCCCCACCTCAATTAATTTTGAGCTCGACACGATGCTGAGCTTTTCTTCTTCTTCCGTCGCCTTCAACTCCGCGCCCACTTCTTTGGCCAGGAGTCTTTGCCCCACCCCCCGCACAGCAGACCCTTTCTCCCACCTTCAGAATTCCCGTTCCACCTGGATCCCTCCCTCTGGCCTCTTACCCTCTCTTGATCATTTCATTGGGAACTGCCGGCGTGACATTGGCTGTCTCAATTTCTCTACTCCCCTCACTCATTCTAACCTACCACCCCTGAATTTGCAGCACTCCGTTCTCTCAGGTCCAACCCTGACATTGTCATTAAACCTGCTGATAAGGACAGTGCTGTTGTTGTGTGGTGAACAGACCCCTACCTTGCAGAGGCTAAATGCCAACTCTCCGACACCTCCTCCTACCTCCCCCTAGACCACAACCCCACCGCCGAACATCAAGCAATAGTTTCCCAGACCGTCACTGACCCCATCTCCTCTGGAGATCTTCCTCCCCCAACCCCGCACAGCCCGCTTCTACTTTCTTCCCAAGATCCACAAACAGGACTGCACCGGTAGACTCATCGTTTCAGCCTGTTCTTACCCCACGGAACTTATTTCTCCCTATCTCAACTCTATATTTTTCTCCCCTTGTCCAGTCTCTTCCGATTCTACATCCGTGACTCTTCAGGCGCCCTCCGCCACTTCAACAGTTTCCAGTTCCCCGACCCTAACCGCCTCCTTGTCACCGTGGACATCGAGTCCCTCTACACCTCCATCTCCCACCAGGACAGCCTGCGGGCCCTCCGCTTCCTTGAACGGAGGCCCAACCAGTCTCCATCCACCCCCACCCTTCTCTGCCTGGCTGAACTTGATCTTAGGTTGAACAACTCCTCCTTTGACTCCACTCACTTCCTCCAAACAAAAGATGTCGCTATGGGAACATGTATGGTTCCCAGCTATGCCTGCCTTTTTGTAGGATACATGGAACATTCTTTGTTCCAGTCCTACTCAGGTCCCCTCCCTCACCTCTTTTTCCAGTACATTGATAACTGTATCGGTGCCATTTCCTGCTCTCGCCCCAAACTGGAAAATTTCTTCAACTTTGCTTCCAATTTCCACCCTTCCCTCATCTTTACATATTCCATCTCCAACTCTTCCCTTCCTTTCCTCAACTTCTCTATCTCCATTTCTAGGGATAGGCGGTCAATCAATATCTACTATAAGCCCACCGATTCCCACAGCTACCTTGATTACATTTCATCCCACCTCGCTTCCTGTAAGGACTCTATTCCATTCTCTCAATTTCTCCATCTCCATCGCATCTATTCTAACGATATCACATTACATACCAGTGCTTCCGATATGTCTTCCTTTTTCCCCAACTGAGGATTCTTCTCCACTGTAGTTGACAGGGCTCTCGACCGTGTCCATCCCATTTCCCGCATTTCTGCCCTCACCCCTTCCCCTCCCTTCCTTAACCCATGATAGGGTCCCCCTTGTCCTCACCTTCCACCCCACCAGCCTCCACATACCATATGGTTCTGATGTTGCCATTTACAACTCCTCGAAACCAACTTTAGTTTCTTTACTTGTCCCATTACCACCCTCCTTGCCTTGCACCGTCATCCTTTTTGTCGTTTAAATCACTCCTGCCCTCCACCCTATCAGAGACCTTCCTTTTTGTTCTTTCCACCCCCACCCCACAACTTTGCCCGGCTCTTTACTTGCTTAAAAACAATCTAATCTTCAACTTCTTCCAGTTCTGATGAAAGGTCCTCGACCTGAAACGTTAACTCTGTTTCTTTCTTCACAGATGCTGCCTCACTTGCTGAGTGTTTCCAGCATTTTCTGTTTTTATTTATAATAAATTATCGCTATTTATCACTTTTAAAGGCGATTGACAAAAATAATCTAGGTAAGTTGATCTCTACGCCAATGAGATTCAAATGTTAAGGGGCATATAGTGAAATTTGGAAGAGGGAGGTGGGGCAGAAATTATTTTTGCACAAAGGGTAGAAGACTTGGAAAATAAATTACTGGGAAAAGTCATTGAAGTTAATGGGTTCAAGAGCCAACTACAGTTATTTCTGGAGAAATACAGGACTGAGGGATATGTTGGGACGGTGAGTTTCAGATCAATCAAAAAGTTATGGGTAAAATAGCCTTTTCTTGTTCCTAAAAATGTTCACTGGTGGTAAGTCATCACTGCAGTGTGGGTACATGGGATAAGAGGAAAAGAGGAAGGGGCTTTGTAACACCACCAATACACCAAGTGGTATTTATACTGCACTCTCCCTCAATTGCTTTTAAGAGGTAGTATCAAGTGGATTTACACTGTTTACTGTGCAGTACTATGAATTGAATTACACAGGAGTACTCATTTCAAGTTACACTGGACTAAAAGATTAAAACCAATAATCAGAAAGTAAGCTGGTGGCATTGCTTTGCCTGGGGAATTTAAAGACAAGAACAGTGTACCTAGATGGTCGGTGAGCTGAGGTGCTGTTGTCAACGATAGTTTATTTCACTAACATGCAGTACGGTTGAATCCTGATAAATACATAATTAGTTGCCAAAAATAAAATAAATTCCATGCCGAGATCAGGATTATATTTGAATCAGGATTTCTGTAAACTGCAGATAAAAAAAACAATTTGCAAATCTTTGTACCACAGCCCATTAAACGATTCATTCAGGAATTTAATTTAAACAAGCACAGCAGAAACACTTAACAAAAACATATATTTTACACTAAAATGATTAGACTTGTAAAATATGCCTTCTGTGGATACATTTGGCAGCAGATTGACTATGCTTAGTGTGTTGCTGATAATTGAGGACTGTTTGGGTCAGGAATTCCATACAGTAGGGGGGAAGGGAAAATGATTTGATACATTGGAATTCTTGGATCAGGGTTTTTTTAAAATGTATCCTTCAGTTGCATATTTGTAGTCTTAGCCTGGTACTAAGAAACAGAAAAAATAAAATCTGAAGGGAAAGTTGACTAACTAAGATGAAGAACCACAAGATCATTACTTTTCAAACATTTTTGCATAGGGGATCCTCTGCGAACATTGACATACTGCCACGGATCCACATGCAAATATTGAATTTTTCTGGAGATCTCTTCTCCTAATTTCCAAAAGACAGTATCAACTTCCCAGAAGAAAACTGCTATGTTGCAGAAAGTGTGTTTTATTAGTATACATGAACGTAAACGTTTTTTTTGTAAGTCAACAAATCGAGAAAAAATGAAGAATACAGAATTCTCAAGACTCTGTACTCACAGCATGTGGTATGCCCAGCCCCAGGAGGACAGAAATCTGATGATCTCACAGGCTACCTAGGATCCCAATGCACTAGTTTGCAAGCCTATACATTCAATCCAATTCCCTCCAAACTAGTCTTCGCTAAATTTGGCTCTTTACTTTCTCCTTATTGCACCTCCAAAGAATTTTATGATTTACTGGTATCTTTTCAACAATACTTTATAGCTTCGCACTTGCTGCCAAAAGCCAACTACAAAATATTTCTCAATGAAATGCTCTTCATTTCAACCCATGATAACATCTCTCCTGTAAACTCAGAATTCTAGACTGCATTTATTCAATACAAAATCAAATTTAAGGTTAATTTATGGCATTACTGGTGATGCTTGCTGTGGTTATCCTTCAAGGCTGAAGCAATGTTTGCTCTGGTTATGCCGTTTTTCCATTATTATACTTTACGATGAAAAGCCTTTTGGCTATGGCCAGGATCTAACTGATCTATTGTTTGCAAAGTCAAGCTTAACCTGAGTTTGTTCATAAAAATGGCTGGTGCATTTCAGAAAACTTTACTCATCTATTTTACTATATAAAAGTTTTGCATCCATCATATTTCCTGTGTCATAATTCGACATCACCCAGTAAATCCATGTAAAATTCTGTGCCACACTTGCACCTCGCTAGCTGAAACTTTGTAAACACAAAACAATGATAAATCACAGCTATGGAATTTATCAATCAATACATAGCGAGCGGGAATGAAAAGTACCAATCAACAGCATCAAACAACTTCCATTTGTAAATTGGCAATCAGCAAAATAATAGCGAGGAGTCAGTGAGTCAGTGAAGTTGCTCTAAATACTTTTTGAAAATATTGTTGACTGCCATCTTGGTTTCTCTGTTAAGGTGAGGACTACTAGAATAAAGTTTGTAGCAAAATAATGGCATTAAAAAATACAAAATAATTAAACATATCCATACGATAGCATATTCTGTATTTGAAATCCCTCAATGGTTTCCATCAGAGGCCTATGCCTCCCTAAGAAGCCTGAGGCTTGAGTTTAGAGGGTTTTTAAGAATCATCATTCTTAAAAAGGAGATCTGCGCATGGAGGCAGAGGGCATGGCTGATGTACTAAATGAGTACTTTGCATGTGTCTTTACTAAGGAAGGAGATGCTGCCAAAGTCACAGTGAAAGAGGAGATAGTTGAGATACTGGATGGGCTAAAAATTGATAAACAGGAGGTACTAGAAAGGCTAGCTGTACTTAAAGTAGATAAGTCACCCTGTCCAGATGAGATGCATCCTAGGTTGCTGAGGGAAGTATGGGTGGAAATTGCAGAGGTGCTGGCCATAATCTTCCAATCCTCCTTAGGCACGAGGGGCTGAATGGCCTACTCCTATTCCTATGTTCCTATATGGGGGTGGTGCCAGAGTACTGGAGAATTGCAAATGTTGCACCCGTGTTCAAAAAAGGGTGTAAGAATAAACCCAGTAACTACAGGCCAGTCAATTTAACCTCGGTGGTGGGGAAGCTTTTAGAAACGATAATCCGGGACACATTTAGTAGTCACTTGGACAAGTATGGATTAATAAAGGAAAGCCAGCACGGAATTGTTAAAGGCAAATCGTGTTTAACTAACTTGATTGAGTTTTTTGATGAGGTAAGAGAGAGGGTTGATTAAGGCAATGCGGTTGATGTGTATACGGACTTTTAAAAGGCGTTTGATAAAGTGCCACATAATAGGCTTATCAGCAAAATTGAAGCCCATGGAATAATAAAGGGCAGTGGCAGCATGGATACAAAACTGGCTATGTGACAGGCACCAGAGAGTAGTGGTGAACGGTTGTCTTTCGGACTGGATGAAGGTATACAGTGGTATTTCCCAGGAATCGGTACTAGGACCACTGCTTTTTTTGATGCATATTAATGGCTTGGACTTGGGTGTACAGGGCACAATTTCAAAATTTGCAGATGACACAAAACTTGGAAGTGTAGTAAATAGTGAGGAGGATAGTAATAGACTTCAAGAGGCTGGTGGAATGGGCGGACACATGGCAGATGAAATTTAATGCAGAGAAGTGCAAAGTGATACATTTTGGCAGGAAGAATGAGGAGAGGTAATATAAACTAAATGATACAATTCTAAAGGGGGTGCAGGAACAGAGAGACCTGGGGGTATATATGCACAAATCTTTGAAGGTGGCAAGACAGGATGAGAAAGCAGTTTTAAAAAAGGCATACAGGACCCTGGGCTTTATAAATAGAGGCATGGGGCCCGATTTTACCAGGGGTGCGGGTTCTCGGCGGGTAGGCCAGCGGGCGCGTTTTCAATGCGCCCGGTGAAATTAGTGGGTTGCCCGCGCGATCGTAGCAGGCAACACACTAATTGGATCCACTGACCTGCTCCTCCGGGTTCCCCGATGCTGATCTGCGACTCGGGCGGGCTGCGCATGCGCAGTAAGCTCTGTCAGATGGAGGCGCTCTATTTAAAGGGGCAGTCCTCCACTGACAGATGCTGCCACAAACAGCAAAAATTACAGCATGGAGCAGCCCAGGGGGAAGGCTGCTCCCAGTTTAATGATGCCTCATCCCAGGTATCATTAGATGGGGTGAGGACAGAGATCTTCCCCCCGGCGGGCGGGAGGAAGCGGCCCACCTCTGCCACCAAGAAGGCCTGGCTCGAGGTGGCAGAGGGGGTCACCTGCGCCACCAACATATCGCCCACCTGCATACAGTGCAGGAGGCGCTCCAATGACCTCAGTAGGTCAGCCACAGTGAGAACACGTAGTCTTTCCCCTACACTCCGCCTGCCACAACACTGCCCCCACCCCACATCTCCTTCGGCACTGCCAACACTACTCTGTCACATGACCCCTCATACCCACTCAAACCTCATCCTCAACTTACCTACACCTACTCACCTCGCGAGTACGCACCCCGCCACTACCACGCAACCCAATCCTCATACAATCTCATGGCTCTATCCCATGCTCACCCTCTCGTGCATCTCTCTCACGGCCAGCCTCACTCAACCTGCCACCACCTGTGCTGCAGCCACAGGGCATGCATCACATATGTGCAGTAGGCAGCGTAAGGCAAACGTGTCGTGAGCATGAAGGGGATGCACAAGGGTGTTTGACGGTTCGTCATGGTTCTTACTTCTATTGAATTAAAGAACAACTCACATCACACATTATATTGGCACCACGACTGCCATGTCTTCGCGAATCCTGTCCGGTTTGTGCAATAATGCCCGCTCCTGGGTATCCCTATGAGGACCCACCACTGATGCCACCCAGTGTGTCACTGCAGAGTGGGTGTAGGTGTATTTGCAGGGCTCTTCTGCGCAGACGACTGAGAGACATCGGGTATGTCCCCGGTTGCAGCCTGGAAGGCTGTGGAGCAGAAGTTCGGGGGGGCAGTGGTGACTTTGACAGCGACAGGTAGGAAGATGGTGCACGGGACAGCCAGGAGAAGCTCGGCATGAAAGAGGCTGCAGATGTCCACGGCGACATGTCGAGTGACTCTGAGCCTCCGTGTGCACTGCTGCTCAGAGAGGTCCAGGAGGCTGAGCCTCGGTCTGTGGAATGTGTGGCGAGGGTAGTGCCCTCTGCGACTCATCTCTCTCTGCGGTAGCCCTCCCTCCTGCTGTACAGGTGGATGTGTCACAGCACTCTGTTGTGGAGCTCCACGTGTCAGAGGTGGACGGCGTGGATGGCGAGGCTGGTGAGGCTGGTGATGCCGTTCGCCCTCCGAGGAGGTCATGGCTGCAGCTACGGCGACCCCCATCCGCAAGATGTACATCTGAGGTGGTCCGCAAGGTAGGTACATGTCTCCGGACCCCGGGGTAAGTGTGCAGGTTGGTGACTTCGACCATCAAGAGGAGGGTGGTGGAGGCCAAACTTTGTCCCAAATGACAGAGCGGCCTCCTGCAATGGCTGAGGGTCTCCCGCCCCCAACCTGTCAAATGGACCTTTGCAGCTGCCACAGGCTGACGGCTGCAACACGTCCATTTCAACTGGGACTGTTTCCCCCAGTGTGTGAAACAGTCCCATGTTTATCCAAAATCACACAGAGTCCCTTAATCAGGTCAGTTAATGACCTGAACAACCAAAGTAAATACACTCAAGTGGCATCCCGTTGGCTTTAATTGCCTGCGGGATTCCCACCAGCGCGGGCTGCGCACGCACCTCCGCACGTCAGCGCGGAACCCGGATGTGGGCGGGATCGAGGCGCGATCCGGTCCCGCTCCGGGATTTCGGGATTTTCGGGGCCCCCCCGCCGAGAACGCACCCGGTAGCGGGTGCTAAAATCGGGCCCATAGAGTCAAAAAGCAAGGAAGTTATGTTGTACATTTATAAAACACTGGTTCAGCCACAACTGGAGTATTGTGTCTAATTCCGGGCATCACACTTTAGGAAGGATATGTAGGCCTTTGAGAGGGTGCAGAAAAGATGTACTAGAATGGCACCAGGGATGAGGGACTCCAGTTACATGGATAGACTGGAGAAGCTGGGGTTGTTCTCCTTAGAGCAGAGAAGGTTGAGAGGAGATTTGATAGAAATGTTCAAAATCATGAAGGGTTTAGATAAAGTAAATAAAGAGAAACTGTTCCCATTGGCAGAAAGGTCGAGAATCAGAGGACACAGATTTAAGGTGATTGGCAAAAGAGCCAAAAGCAACTTGAGGAAAAACTTTTTTACACAGCGAGTTGTTATGATCTGGAACGTACTGCTTGAAAGGGTGGTGGAAGCAGATTCAATCTTGGCTTTCAAAAAGGAATTGGATAAATACTTGAAGGGAAAAAATTTGCAGGGTTATGGGGAAAGAGCGGGGGAATGGGGCTAACTGGATTGCTCTTACAAAGAACTGGCACAGGCCCGATGGGCTGAATGGCTTCCTTCTGTGCTGTAACCATTCTATGATTCATCACCAGCTGAAAAGACTCCACAACGAGCGGAGAAACATTTCGAGCATGCACCCATGCCTACAGCTCCCAGAATTTCTTTTTCTGTTTGACAGCAGACTGGCAAATTAGAGTTGCTGCCAGGACTTACTGTTTGTAAGCTTCACCCCTCTAGTACGCCTACGTTTCACTGGAAAATTCAGGAGGACAGAATCTCCGAGGGAAGCCATTTTTAGGAGCAGTGAAAGGAAATTGAATTTTTTTTGTATGAAACATCCAAACTAGATTGTACGTGAACTCTCAAATTTTTTCTTAAGGTTTTTTTTTCCCAGGAAAGCTATGTAACAAAGATGGCTTTGAATTTGTAATGAAGTGTGACACTTTGAAGCATGTCATGCTGGATGAAAAGTTTATATTAAAACAAAATGCCCACAATGAGTCAGAGGTTACGCTGTTGCAAGGAGATGTAGCTGGGCTAGGAAGTGATGGCTGGTATGTACATCTCTACTGCAAGAATTTGGAAAATATTTATAAGAGATCGGCTCATCCAGTAGGGACAGAATGGCTGAAGCTTTATTTTGATATATGGGCCAAACTACGTTTAACCTGGGAATGTTTAATGCTGACAACAGGTGGAAAAACGTGGTAAAGCATTCCAGTTTCCAGCTTGAGGAGCACAAAATATATCATCAAATAATATAAATTAACTCGTTTGTCACTGGCAATCTGTTGGTTCATGTTAACTATGGATTTGGTCAGCAAGTGGTTCCATTAAACAAATGGTAATCAGCATTTTTTTGTCCCTGGATATTAGTTTGAAACATCAATTGATAGTGACGGACTACAGAATTACAAAATTACTGTTGTTGTGCACTTTCTTTTGACATTTTAGGTTATTCCTTCTCTCAGTCCTCAATCAAGTATCTGAAAATTTGGGCTCTGATTTTGACCATCACCTTTGGTTTTAAGTTAGGTTGACTAGTCTCTGTGATATTAGAATATTGATGACTTATACAAGAGGGGAAAATGAAATGTTGTGTACCTGAGTGTACAACATAGTAGATTGATTTACACAGTGACAAAGTCATTGCGTTCCAATCAGCACAATTAAAACTGTAATGTAAAGTGCTATTTGTTAAAGCTAAGTTGTAATTTGAATGCCTGAATTTGGCTATGGTGTAAATAGATTATACAATATTTTAGTAATAAATGGAAAAAAAAGAGTTTAAATCAATAAAGTGACAGGACCTTAGACATAAATCAGCTGGTTGAGTCATGAGTCCAACATGTCATTTGAAGAGTGTGTAAAGATAGGAGTTGCTTGAAAGTAATAAGTTCTTTTCACTGATTAAATAAGCTGAAAGTATTCCATCACACTGCACTGGGAGAATTAGCTGAGAATATTCACTGGTCTGTGGTTTCTATCCTGTACATATAGTTGGTGAAAACAAAAGTGGCTATGTTTTAGAATTCCTATTATCTTGATTTTCATTTGATGGGAAGTCATCGCTGCAGTCCTGAAAGTTAATATAATTAAAACAACAATCAAGTTTTGACTGCTAAAAATCTCGTAAATTACATTTTTTTTCTAGTGCCCCCAACGTGACAAACAGTGCGGTTCTATTTACTTAACTGAGATTTTCACCTATCACGGTTTTACAGATTGGACTGTTGTTGTGTTGGAATTTGTTTCATATCTATATTTCTTCTTTAGGAGCTACAGAAACTTGAGCTGGAAACGAGTGAAACTAAATGCCGTTTGGAGCATGTCCAGCAGGATGCAGCAAGAGCGAAGGATGAATGTCTAAAGCTGATGGAACTACTGAGCAAATCTGAGCACCAACTGCACCTCACCAGGTACAAATAATCCTGTTATCTGCCAGTGGCACTTCATAACGCCAGCATCAAGCTGCCTGTTTTTACCGCAGGCAATAAAACATTTTACAGATATTTTTGGTGCTTTGCAATACCAACTGTTCACATTTTTGCCTACTAATTGCTGCGGTATTAACAGGTGAAGCTATTAAAATACCAAACTGCAGGTATGTAATTATAGAAAACCAAATGTGATGATTTTTCTAATCTGTCTTAAGGGAAAAGCAGCATGATGTTTGTAACATATGGACGGGTGATGGGATTACCAGATGTTCTGAGGTTTTTGTTTTTTTCTACTCTAAGATCTCTTGTATTCTGTCAGTTTGAGTTGTAATGATGTGGGGAACAGCACAACGTACAATATTGTATCATGATAAATGGTCTTAATAAGAGGTTGTTATAACAGGATGAGTAAGTCATTTGTATAATCATTTTTGTTTGTTTTTTTTGTTAACTTGTAAACCTTTGTTTATTTTCCTCTTTGTGCCAACAGCTACAGTACCTATTTAAATTAACTACTACATCTCGATCCGTGACTGACATAGTCACAATGAGTTAAGTCACACTTCAGTAATCAAACATCCTATATTGAATCACATTTTGATGGAGTAGAGACTCTGTGCAATGCCCCTTCACTATGGTAGCCAATTTCAGGTTCAGTCAGCCTTCATAAAATCCTCAGCCTTGAATTTTCTTTCCAATAGTTTTTTTTTCTATGATTTTCCCTCGTATTTTCACCGTCCCCCTCTTCCTGAACACAGTAAATCATGCTGGGGTATCATTCTTTGCACTTCGGTTACTCTCCAGCATTTTGTCCAAGTGATTATTCTTGGTCAATGTGAGATCATCACAGCCAAACCCATTCCTGCCTTTGCCTGACATCCATGCAGGAGTAGTTCTAACAGAGGGCATTGGATAGTCAGGAAAGGAAGAGCAAGCTCGCATTTAACACTAGCTAATTGTTTTCTCCCTTATAGGTGCTGAGGGCAATTGCAGTATCCTTACTGCTGCTCCAGCTGAGATCAGCTAATTTAGTATATAGTTAGTATGGCTCAGTACAGTGGTGCATTTATCTTCTGGATTACATGTTCTTCTTAGGATATATTCTGCCAATTGGAGCTTCCAACGCCAGGTAACACCTATAGAGGAGAGGGTGGGTGGATGACCTGCTTTCAGCCTCCGCCAAATCCGCTCTTTAATTGCTGGCTGGCCGTGCTTAGGAGTGTCCCATTTGTGACTATGCCTCCAATTTTCTCTTCCTCTGCATTAAGAAGCCTTGCACCTACAAAGCCCATTCCATGGCCATGTGGCCAAGATTGAGAAGTTAATAGTGTGGGGAATTATGGTGCAAATGTAAATCCAAAAACCCCATGGTACAACCTGTTGGCACTTTAATGTTTTGACTGCTGCATTTCTCTTTTCTAATATTTCTGGCGTTACGATAACCATCAAAATAACATGGCAGCAATAAATTATTTGAGTTTATTGGCAAAATTAGTTACAAAATATATACAGTATGACTTTGATAATCCAAGCATTCCATTATCCGTGTACCCCATTATCTGCTGATTGTAAACAATTTTACAACACCAAGTTATAGTCCAGCAATTTTATTTTAAATTCACAAGCTTTCGGAGATTTTCTCCTTCCTCAGTCCATCACCGGCATCTCCACCCCATTATCTGCGACAGTGTTCATGGCAATTGGGGCTGGGTCAGGAGAGCCGTAGTAGTTGGGTCTGGCATCAAGTCTGACCAGGTCAGAATCTCTGTCATGTTCATGTAGAGAGAACAATCTTACATTGAAATCAGCCAGAAAAGTAAATCCACTGATCGTGAATATTCCCTCTAGTCACCCCTATTCTGAACTATTGATTCTTCTAAAGATGTCTTTGTGGGGGGAAGAACACACAAGTATTTTCCATAAGAACCAGCAGGAATCAGGCTGCCAGCAGTCAAATGAGTAACCTTGTTTTAAAAAATGGGAAAATATAGGACTCTCAATTATCTGCCAGTTTCAATTATTTACTAGGGGTCCCCTTCATTATGTTGGACAATCAAGGGTATATAAAATATTTCTTCTGAGAAACTGTACAAAAAAAAAGTATCCCAAATTCGAACTCCAAAAGTAATTAACCATCATCATACTGCAGATGAGGCTACTCATCTAGGTACAGACTTATTCTGTGAGTTGTTGATGAGTGGATTCATCTGTTGGGACCCCTTCCTGTTTTGACATATTTTAATGCTGTGATGGTGGCTAAAATGTGACACTGTCATTCTCTTTTTGCTTTTCAATTGATGAAAAAAAATGGCATTTGGAACTATTTTTCAACTGTCAAATGTGTGATTTTTATGGGTTCTGCCATAAAAGTAGCAGATGGAAGTCAGAGTCAGTAAGTATGAGGTGGTATATTTTGGTAAAAAAATAAGTAATGGGGAAGGTTGGGTGACGTGGAAGGGCAAAGGGATTTGAGGATTCTGGTTTCAAAATGTTAAAAGCAGAACCTCAAGTGGATAAGGCCATAAAAAAAAGCTAATAGAATACTGGGTTTATTGGCAAGAGGTATAGAGTAGAAAAGTTGAGATGTAATGGTGAATCTATATAAAGCCCTAGTAAGACCACAGTTCTGTGTGAAGTTTTGGGCTCCACACTATAGGAAGGATGTTGAGGCAATAAAGAGGGTACAGTGCAGATTCATTACGATTCTGCCTGGTATGAGGAAATCCAAATCCAAAGACAGACTTGAAAAACTGGAGCTATTTTAATTAGAACAGAGGAGATTAAGGAGTGATTTGATAGAGGTGTTTAAAATTATGAAGGGATGGAACAGAGAAGATAGAAACAGACTTTTTCAGTGGTTATGGGGACATAGATATAGGACAGGGAGCAGGCAAAACATTTTTACAGACGGTTGAGAAACTGTGGAATGCACTTACCAGAGTTAGTGACTGAAGCAGAAACCAAGTTCAGAGAACAGACAGCACGAACACTACCAAGTTCAGAGAACACACAGCGCTGACACTTTCGAGTTCAGAGAACGCACAGCGCTGACACTTTCGAGTTCAGAGAACGCACAGCGCTGACACGTTTGAGTTCAGAGAACGCACAGCGCTGACACTTTCGAGTTCAGAGAACGCACAGCGCTGACACTTTCGAGTTCAGAGAACGCACAGCGCTGACACTTTCGAGTTCAGAGAACGCACAGCGTGACACTTTCGAATTCAAAGAACACACAGCGCTGACACTACCGATTTCAGAGAACTCACACTGCTGACACTACTGATTTCACAGCGATGCCAAAACTGCTCACTATTCCGTGATCATCCAAGAATGCAAAGATAACCCCATGGCTTCTCTTCTGCACTACAAACCATCTTCTTAAACTCCTCTCCCCTGCCTCCTCCACCCTCACCTCCTACAACAAGTGCGAGGAGCTCATGGACTACTTTGTCACTTAGATTGAGACCATCCATTCAGCTGCCTCTGCCGCTTTTATGTTCCCTCCTCCCCCTAGCTCACCAAGCCAAACTTCCCCTAAGGTCCCACCCTGCCCTAGCCCTAGAACTCGCATTTTTCTCTAGTTTCTCTCCTATATCCCCTCATGCCCTTTCCGAGCTCATCTTGACCATGAGACCCACCTCCTGCTCCCTCAACCCTATTCCCACCAAACAGCTGACCACCCAACTTCCCTTCCTGGCCGAATGTTAGCTGATACTGTTATCAGTTCCCTCTCCTCAGGTACTGTCCTCCTCCCCTTTAAATCTGCCGTCATCACCCCCCCTCAAAAAACCCACCCTCAACCCCTCTGACCTTGCAAACTACCATCCCATCTCCAACCTCCCTTTCCTCTCCAAAGTCCTTGAACTTGTTGTTGCCTCCCAAATCCGTGCCCGTCTTTCCTGCAACTCCATGTTTGAATCCTTCCAATCAGGATTCCGACCCTGCCACAGTACTGAAACTGTCCTTATCAAAATCACAAATGACATCCTATCTGACTGTGACCATGGCAAACTATCCCTCCTTATCCTTCTCAACCTGTCTGCAGCCTTTGATACGGTTGACCACATTATCTTGCTCCAACACCTCTCCTCTGTCGTCCAGCTGGGTGGGACTGCACTCGCCTGGTTCCATTCCTATCTATCCAGTTGTAGCCAGAGAATTACCTGTAATGCCTTCTCTTCCTGCTCCCGCACCGTTATCTCTGGAGCCCCAATGATCTGTCCTTGACCTCCTTATTTCTTATCTACGTGCTGTCCCTCGGCGACATCATCTGAAAACATGACGTCAGATTCCACACGTACGCTGTCGACACCCAGCTCTTTGTCACCACCACCTTCCTCGACCCCTCCACTGTCTCTGATTTGTCACACTGCTTGTCTGACATCCACTACTGGATGAGCAAAAATTTTCTCCAACTAATTATTGGCAAGACCGAAGCCATTGTCTTCGGTCCCCGCCACAAACTCCGTTCCCTGGCTACTGTCTGAGGCTGAACTAGACTGTTCGCAACCTTGGCATCCTATTTGACCCTGAGATAAGCTTCCGACCACATATCCGCTCCATCACCAAGACCGCGTACTTCCACTTCCGTAACATCGCGCATCTCCGCCCCTGCCTCGGCTCATCTGCTGCTGAAACCATCATCCTTGCCTTTGTTACCTCCAATGCCCTCCTGGTCGGCCTCCCATCTTCCACCCTCCATAAACTTGAGCTCATTCAAAGCTTAGCTGTCCATATCCTAACTTGCACCGAGTCCCGTTTACCTATTACCCCTGTGCTTGCTGACCTATATTGGCTCCCGGTCCGGGAGCTTGTTTTCAAATCCCTCCATGGCCTCGCCTCTCCCTATCTCTGTAACCTCCTCCAGTCCGACAACCCTCCGAGATCTCTGCGCTCCTCCAATTCTGGCCTCTTGCGCATCTCCGATTTTAAACGCTCCACCATTGGCAGCTGTGCTTTCAGCAGCCTAGGCCCTAAGCTCAGGAATTCCCTCCCTAGACCTCTCCGCTTCTCTACCAATCTCTCCTCCTTTAAGATGCTCCTTAAAACCTACCTTTTTGACCAAGCTTCTGTCCTAATATCTCCTTATGTGGCTCGGTGTCAAATTTTGTTTGATAATCGCTCCTGTGAAGCGCCTTATAATCTTTTACTACATTAAAGGCACTATATAAATGCAAGTTGTTGTTGTTGATCATGGTTGATTTGTATCTCAACTCCACCTACCCACCTTGGTTCCATATCCCTTAATACTCTTGCCTAACAAAAATCTATCAATCCCAGTCTTGAAATTTTCAATTAATCCCCAGCATCAACAGCTTTTTGGGAGGAAGAGTTCCAGATTTCCACCACCCTTTGTGTGAAGAAGTACTTCCTGACATCACCCTTGAACGTCCTATCTCTAATTTTAAGGTTATGCTTCTTTGTTCTGGTCTCTCCCACCAGAGGAAATAGTTTCTCTCTATTTACCCTATCAATTCCTTTGATCACCGTAAACACCTCTATTAGATCACCCCTTAATTGTCTATACTCAGGGGAATGGAAGTCTATGTAACCTGTCCTTATAATTTAACCCTTTTAGCCCCGATTTCATTCTGGTGAATCTAAGCTGCACCGCCTCAAAGGCCAATATATCCTTCCTGAGGTGCGGTGCCTAGAACTGAATGCAGTACGCCAGATGGGATCTAACCAGAACTCTGTATAGCTGTGACAGAACATCCTCCCCTTTGTATTCCAGCCCTCTTGAGATAAAGGTCAACATTCCATTAGCCTTTTTTATTATTCTTTTGTACCTGTCTGCTAGCTTTTAGTGATTTCTGTACTTTGACACCTAAATCTCTCTGTTCATCCTCAATTCCTAGCTTCTCACCATTTAGAAAATACTCTGATCTATCTTTCAAAGTGGATGACCTCACACTTCCACACATTGAACTCCATCTGCCACAGTTTTGCCCACGCACTTAATCTATCAATGTCCCTTTGCAACTTTCTGCTCCCATCTACATTATTTACTGTGCCACCCTAACTTAGTGTCATCAGTAAACTTAGATATACAGCTCTCTATTCCTTCATCCAAGTCATTTATAAATATAGTGAAAAGCCATACAGATCACTGGAGGACACCACTAGTCACTTCCTGCCAATTTGAGTACATATCCATTATCCCTACTCTCTGTCTCCTACCTACTAACCAATTCCCTATCCAATAGGTTGCCTCCAATTCCATGCACTCTTGTTTTTGTTAACAATCTCTTGTATGGAACTTTGTCGAGTGTTATCAGCATGATCTGTAAAAACTCCAACAAAACTCCCCTGTCTGCTGGAGCAGTGAGGCCTCCACATTGAGCAGCCTCCCACCTTGCTTTGACTCTGAAAATACTCCACACCAGACCAACCCAGCAATTGACTTGTGGGCCCCTTCAAATATGCGGTCCCCTGAATGGGCACTGCAAGATCATGCTGGATGCTGTAACCATTTCTCTGAGGCTGAATTTGACAAATTTACATAGTTGACTATTGTACATAATTTGAGCTACGAGGTTGGTTTAGTGAGGCACATTTCATTCAACAAGAATGGGTGAGGGCGATGTAATTTGGAGTGACATTACAGCTGAGCTGTAGCTTTTTAGCATGTGCTGTGAGTGACATCATTGGGTGGCCCGGAGCATGCGCAAGAGGACCTCACGTGTCGATCGAAAACTGGAAGTACACACATTGTCGCTAATCACTCCATCAAACTGAACTCTCTGGGAGACAGCTGCGGTCACTGATGGGGCATTGTGTGCGGGCCATGGATTGTTTTCAGATTTATTGGGTATAAAGTTGGCGGGGGGGGGGGGCAGTGGGGAGTCACCTTCTACATTACAAAGTAAATAGTGGAACTTCGTCCGATGACGTAACTTACCGCGCATGTGCCGGGCTTTCCGAGAAATCAACTCGCCGCCATTCATGCTCAAAAGCGAGATCCAGGTCTAACGGAAGTGAGGAGATGAACGTGATCCATCTCCCCATCTGGACCACGTTCTCCCTTTTACCCCCCCCCCCCCCCCCCCCAGACTTGGATCACATTCTCTCTTTCCTCCCCGCCCCGGTGCTCCGCTCCCTCTGGGCTCTCCCCTTCCCCCACCGCTTCTGCTTCCCCCCTGATTCTCAGGAGACAGCTTAAGAAATACAAAATGAGTTGGACAAAATGGGGGCGGATCAATGGTAAATTAAACTTCTTATGGACAAGTGTAAAGTACTGCTCGTAGGAAGGAAAAATGAATAACATAAGTACTCCATGAATGGTGTCAAAATAGCTAAGCATGAAATTGAGAGATTTCAAGTAGATTTGACGCTCAACAAGCACAGCAGCAATCAACAAAGTAAATAGAATGTTGAGCTATATAGTCGAAATAGTGAAGTACATGTCAGCAGAAATCATGCTTCAGTGGTTAGGCCACACTTTGGGTACTGTGTCCTGTTCTTGTCACTGAACCGTGAGGGAGACACTAAAGCACTGGAGACAGTTAGAGAAGAGCAATGAGGCTGATACCTAGTGCTGGAGGTCTGAATTATGAGGAAGGACTGGAGAACACTGAACTTTACAGTTCTAAAGGAGGAGGTTGGGAGATTTATAATCTAGTAAACAGTATTGAAAATATATATCCAGAATAGAACATAAAACTAAATTACAGGAGTAGGATGATTGTATGTTGAAAATAATCCCGCAGGCTAAGTGATTTAATTAACATATTTTTGGGAAACAAAACATTGCTTAATTATAGAATCGTTACAGCACAGAAGGAGGCCATTCGGCCCATTGAGCCTGTGCCGGCTCTTTGTAAGAGCAATCCAGTTAGTCCCATTCCCCCGCTCTTTTCCCGTAGCCCTGCAAATTTTTTCCCTTCAAATATTTATTCAATTCCTTTTTGAAAGCTACGATTGAATCTGCATCCACCTCCCTTTCAGGCAATGCATTCCAGATCATAACTACTCGCCATGTAAAAAAAAGTTTTTCCTCACGTTGCCTTTTGCTCTTTTGCCAATCATCTTAAATCTGTGTAGACTGGTTCTTGACCCTTCCGCCAATGGGAATAGTTTCTCTTTATTTACTTTATCTAAACCCGTTATGATTTTGAACATTTTTATCAAATCTCCTCTCAACTTTCTCTGCTCTAAGGAGAACAACCCTGGCTTCTCCAGTCTATCCATGGAACTGAAGTCCCTCATCCCTGGAACCATTCTAGTAAATCTTTTCTGTACCCTCTCTAAGGCCTTCACATCCTTCCTAAAGTGCGGTGCCCAGAATTGGACACAATACTCCAGTTGATGCCGAACCAGTGTTTTATAAAGGTTCAACATAAATGAGAATTGTTGAGTAGTTAGCAGTGATTTGTATAACATTTTGGAGACTAATGTAAAATTTAAAAAATATTTGCATAACCAAGCAACTCTTTATCCATTTGCCATGGATGATATATTTTTGTTAACACATGGTTTAAATGGAGACTGGTGCCATGTTTACATTGCAGGATAACTTCCAGCGGCAGTAACACTGAAGCAACTGTGTTACCTAATTGTAGGATTACCCACAGGGCATAATATAGCCAATCATGTGCCCACCACCAATCTTGTAACGTACCAGATTAGGAAGGGCTATTATTCCATAAATGTGCAAATAATATGTAACCCTGCCAGAAAAAAATACTTATCAATGTGCTTAAAGGCAGCTTCCACTGTCACTTTAGCAGGACTACTTATTGGCATAAAACTGCAGCTATCGTGAGTGGCTATCAGCCACTCTAGTGCTGCTCCACATATGCCATTGCTGGAGGGCATCTCTTCATGATGCCCACGGATCTGTGTGAAGCACAGATCATTGGGGCACCTATAAAATCTCTGAATCCCTCCTTCATGATCACCTGTAACTGCTCTGCAAATGAAGTTGATGCCTGTTATGATTGCTTCTTAGAGTATGAACCCCAAAACAACAGTGGGAGTATTCCTGAGAAATGCTCCTGCTATGTCTGTGGCCTGGGTTGCTGAGGTTTCCACTGCAGATGTCACTGGTGGTGCCACATGCTTATTGGCAGACTGCACTGCAGACAACAATGGATCCAGCCTAACCACATCACCTTCCACTGATGTGCATGGGGAAAATAAGTGTTCAATATGACCATGTGTTCTAACATCCTTTGTTAAAAAGCAGGCCTAATAAAGTCTGCAACCCCATGCAACTCAGGAGAGTAATTAGCATTCTGGGTCTCTGCACTGTACCTCCTGATCCTTCATCACTATTACCCCTTCATCACCAACACCATGGGCTCGATTTTACCGTCGGGTTTCCTGTGCGTTTCCAGCGGGGGGGCCCCGAAAATCCCGATCTCCAGGCACGTGACCGGATCGCGCCACGATCCCGCCCACTTCCGGGTTCCCCGATGACGTGCGGGGTTGCGTGCGTAGCCCCCGCTGGTGGGAATCCCGCAGGTAATTAAAGCCAGCGGGATGCCACTTGACAGTATTTATTTCGCTTGTTCAGGCCATTAACTGACCTGATTAAGGGACTGTGTGTGATTTTGGAGAAACATGGGACTGTTTCACACACTGGGGGAAACAGTCCTAGTTGAACTGGACGTGTTGCAGCCGTCAGCCTGTGGCAGCTGCAAAGGTCCATTTGACAGGTGGGGGGTGGGGGGGAGACCCTCAGCCATTGCAGGAGGCCGCTCTGTCACTTGGGACAAAGTGTGGCCTCCACCACCCCCCTCCTGACGGTCAGAGTCACCAACCTGCACACTCACCCCGGGGTCCGGAGACATGTACCTACCTTGCGGACCCCCTCAGATGTACATATTGCGGATGGGGGCCGTCGTAGCTTCAGTCATGACCCCCTCGGAGGGCGAACAGCATCACCAGCCTCGCCATCCACTCCGTCCACCTCTGACACGTGGAGCTCCACAACAGAGTGCTGTGACACATCCACCTGTACAGCAGGAGGGAGGGCTACCACAGAGAGAGACGCGTCGCAGAGGGCACTACCCTCGTCACAGGGTCCACAGACCGAGGCGCAGCTCCCCGGACCTCTCCGAGCAGCAGTGCACACGGAGGCGCAGATTCACTCGACATGTAGTCGTGGACATCTGCAGCCTCTTTCATGCCGAGCTGCTCCTGGCTGGCCCCAGCACCATCTGCTTACCTGTCGCTGCCAAAGTCACCACTGCCCTCCACAACTTCTCCTCCGCATCCTTCCAGGGTGCAGCCGGGTACACCGCCGATGTCTCTCAGTTGTCTGCGCGGAAGAGCCCTGCAAATACACCTGCACCTACTCTGCAGTGACACAATGGGTGGCATCAGTGGTGGGTCCTCATAGTGATACCCAGGAGCGGGCATTATTGCACAAAACAGACAGGATTCGTGGAGACATGGCAGTGGTGGTGCCAATATAATGTGTGATGTGAGTTGTTCTGAAATTCAATATAGGTAACACCCATGACAGACCCTCAGACACCCTTGTGCATCCCCTTCATGCTCACGACACGTTTGCCTTACGCTGCCTACTGCACATATGTGATGCATGCCCTGTGGCTGCAGCATTGGTGGTGGCAGGTTGAGTGAGGCTGGCCATGAGGGAGATGCACGAGAGGGTGCGTATGGGATAGAGCCATGAGATTATATGCGGATTGGGTTGCGTGTTAGTGGCGGGGTGAGTACTCGCGAGGTGAGTAGATGCAGGTAAGATGAGGATGGGGTTTGAGTGGGTATGAGGGGTGATGTGACAGAGTGGTGTTGGCGGTGCCGAAGGAGGTGTGGGGTGGGGGCAGTGTTGTGGCAGACGGAGTGTAGGGGAAAGACTACGTGTTCTCACTGTGGCTGACCTACTGCGGTCATTGGAGCGCCTCCTGCACTGTATGCAGGTGGGCGATATGTTGGTGGTGCAGGTGACCTCCTCTGCCACCTCGAGCCAGGCCTTCTTGGTGGCAGAGGCAGGCTGCTTCCTAACGCCCGCCGGGTGGAAGATCTCTGTCCTCCCCCTCCTCCTCACCCCATCTGGTGATACCTGGGGTGAGGCATCATTAAACTGGGAGCAGCCTTCCCCCTGGGCTGCTCCATGCTGTAATGTGTACTATTGGTTGCAGCATCTGTCAGTGGAGGACTGCCCCTTTAACTAGAGAGCCTCCAGCTGACAGATCGTACTGCGCATGCGCAGCCCGCCCGACGCGCAGACCAGCAGCACGGAGCCCGGAGGAGCAGGTAATTGGATCCCATTAGTGGTTTGCCTGCTACGATCGTGCGGGCAACCCACTAATTTCACCGAGCGTGTTGACCACGCTCCCGAAATCCAACCCGCCGGAAACCCGCAGGCCTGCTAAAATCAGGCCCCATGTGTTCCACTTTGTACATCCTTAAACTGCATAACTAAATTGCATAACTGCATTGTTGTAAAATATCTGGATGTGTGTGGGTGTTTATTCAAGTGTAAGTGGTAAATGGTGCTCTTGAGTGTGCCTTGTAGACCATTGGTTTCTTTTTGCTCTGAGAATAGATCCTATGGGATATTATGAGAAAATAAGCACACTTATTTGAGTGGTTTGTTGTCGTTATTTGCACTACACAAGAACATAAAAAATAGGAACAGGAGTAGGCCATATGGCCCTTTAAGCCTGCTCTGCCATTCAATAATGATCTTCTGATCTTCTACCTCACCTCCACTTTCCCATCCTATCCCCATATCCCTTGATTCCCTTGGTGTCCAAATATCCATCGATCTCAGACTTGAATATACTCAACGACTGAGCATCTACAGCCCTCTGGGGTAAAGAATTCCAAAGATTCACAATCCTCTGAGTGAAGAAATTTTTCCTCATCTTGGTCCTAAAATGCCGACCCCTTATCTTGAGACTATGACCCTAATTCTAGATTCTCCAACCAGAGCAAACAGCATCTCAGCATCTATTCTGTCAAGCCCTCTTAGAATTTTATACATTTCAATGAGATCACCTCTCATTCTTCTAAACTCCAGAGAATATAGGCCCATTCTACTCAATCTATCTTCATAGGACAACCCTCTTATCCCAGCAATCAATCTAGTGAACCTTTGTTGCACCCCCACTAAGGCAAGTGTATCCTTCCTTATGTAAGGAGACTAAAACTGTACACAATACTCCAGGTGTGGTCTCACCAGAGCCCTATATAAGAGTCCTTACTCTTATACTCCAACCCCCTTGCAATAAAGGCTAACGTTTTGCTTTCCTAATTGCTTGCTGTACCTGCATGTTAACTTTCCATGATTCATGTACAAGGACACCGAAATCCCTCTAACTACCAACATTTCTTAGTCTCTCACCTTTTAAAAAATATTCTGCTTTTCTATTCTTCCTACCAAAGTGGATAATTTCACATTTCTCCATATTATACTCCATCTGCCACCTTCTTGCCCAGTCACTTAACCTGTCTATATCCCTTTGCAGTCTCTTTGCATCCTCCTCACAGCTTACTTTCCCGCCTAGCTTTGTATCGTCAGCAAACTTGGATACATTACACTCATCTAAGTCATTGATATATATTGTAAACAGCTGAGGCCCAAGCACTGATCTTTGCGGCACCCCACTAGTTACAACCTGCCAACCCAAAAATTACCCGTTTGTTCCTACTCTCTGTTTTCTGTCCGGTGACCAATCCTCATTCCATGCTAATATATCACTCCCATAGACATGAGCCCTAATCTTGTATAACAACCTTTTGTGTGGCACCCTATCGAATGCCTTTTGAAAATCCAAATATACTACATCCACTAGTTCCCCCTTATCTACCCTGCTAGTTACATCCTCAAAAAATTCTAATAGATTTGTCAAACATGATTTCCCTTTCATAAAACCGTGTTTCCTCTGCCTAATCGTATTATGATTTTCTAAGTGCCCTGTTACTACGTCCTTAATAATAGATTCTAGCATTTTCCCTATTACTGATGTCAGGCTAACTGGCCTATAGTTTCCTGTTTTCTCTCTCCCTCCTTTCTTGAATAGCAGGATTACATTTGCTACCTTCCAATCCACGGGGAGCATTCTACAATCTAGGAAGTTCTGGTAGATCAAAACCAGTGCATCCACTGTCTCTGCAGCCCCCGCTTCCAAGCCCTAGGAATTAGGCCATCAGGTCCAGGGGATTTGTCAGCTTTTAGTCCCATTCATTTCTCCAGTACCTTTTCTTTGCTAATCTTAATTACATTAAGTTCCTCACTCTCATTAGCCTCTTGGTTCTTCACTATTTCTGTCATGTTTTTTGTGTCTTCTACTGTGAAGACAGATACACTAGTATATTGTGTGTGCACAGTTAGTGCATATAGACACATTAATGTAACATATCATGCATATATGATTTATAGGGTATATATCAGTTAGTCTATGCTGCGATCCAACTTCTAA
This sequence comes from Heptranchias perlo, assembly GCF_035084215.1. Taxonomy (NCBI): domain Eukaryota; kingdom Metazoa; phylum Chordata; class Chondrichthyes; order Hexanchiformes; family Hexanchidae; genus Heptranchias; species Heptranchias perlo. Next base: position 11,188,159 of record NC_090332.1, on the reverse strand, counting down.
AGTCCGAAAGCTATGCAGAGCATCACTCCCAAGTAAATTAGGAATTAATATTTTGCAGAGGAATTTAAATGAGTTATCCAGATGGGCAGATAAATGAAATATAAAATTTAATGCTGACAAGTGTAAAGTATTTTATTTTGGGAGAAGAATGAGCAGTGTATATATACAATAAAGGCATTAGAATTAGTACAATGAGACTTAGAGAAGCACCTAGAAATGACACAAGACTTGTCACTTTCAGTATTGATATAATGTGAAGAGGCAATTTACAAAGCCAATAGAACATTGTGATAGCCAGAACAGTGGAGCATGAGTCTACAGAAGTTATGCTGAGGCTTTCTAATGCACTGGTCAGACCTCGCTTGGAATAGTGTGTGCAATTCTGGTCACCACACATCAATAGGGAGGGTACAGAGAAAAGCAGTAGAAATAATCTTGTATAAAAGGCATGGATTATGAGGAAAGTTTAAACTCTTCAGTCTAGCGAGAATGTGGTTAATGGTAGGGGGGGGGGTGCAGAGGGGGAGAGAAGGTTCCTCATTAAGGTAAATGAGATATAAAATTGAACGCAGAATATTACTTTGAAGTGAATAAAGACAAGAGGACATACATTTCAACTAGTGAAAAATAAATTTAAAACAGATCTTAATTTTTTTATCAAAGGGAGACAGAGGTTTGGAATAATGTACCATAGTAAGTTAGTGGAGTACAAAATATAGTTGGTTAGTAGGCTGACTGAAAAGGAACATTAGAAGGATGAGCTGAATGGTCTTTATCATCATTGATTGTTTCCTTATGATTTCTTTTCATATTGTATGAGCGATTTTTGTTGAGAAGGTCCACCATCCCTTCCTTTACATGTGAATTATTCTTTTAAACACAAGAGCAGGGTGAATTGGGATGGCATGATTTGAACCATAGAAATTCCTTCCGGCATTGTATTCCCTTTGTCTTCATGGCATGTATGATGCAGTTTACATAGCCCTGCTACCTTCATTTTATTTACCATATCCTTGCCAACATTTCTCTGTGAATACAGCATTTTTATGCAAATATCTATTTTTTAACAACTAAATTTGCTATTAAATTGTTCTTCAGCTGCCAGTTCCCATAGTAGAGCGGAGAAAGCAGGGCAATGGGATTTGTTTTGGATTGCTGCAACAAAGAGCCAGCCCAGACACGATGGGCCAAATGGCCTCCTTCTGTACTGTATAGTTCATCCAATGGCAATATGAAAATAAACTTACTGTTTTTTTTAAGAGCAGCAGCTTGGATGACCCATTCTTGTTTTTCAACTGGGCCTTCACAATTGCCGCAGGACTTCCTAGGGCCAGTAAATATGCTGCTGATAATGTCATGGTCAGTTTGTGCATGTACAAATTAATGAGCCCAATGTTGCAACCAGATTACAGGCCACCAGTTGAATTATCTACTGTCTAATTTGGGAAAGGGGCACAGTTAGGTCACTCTCCCAAAACCCAATTTCAGTATAAAATAAGCTTAAGATTTTCCTTTATCTCCATATCTGTCCTGTACTACCTTACAGTGATACCCTTGTCTTACCTTTATGCTCTTTTTCTATGGTGTGCAGCTTCTTCTACACTCCCAGACAGGTCCTCTGACTAGTGGACACTGAGTTTTTTTTATTCGTTCATGGGATGTGGGCGTTGCTGGCGAGGCCGGCATTTATTGCCCATCCCTAATTGCCCTTGAGAAGGTGGTGGTGAGCCGCCTTCTTGAACCGCTGCAGTCCATGTGAGTTCACATCCTCTCTGACATGTTGTTACATATTTTGCCTCTGTGACATGTTTTGGGTCTTCCCTCCACACCAAAAGGTCCTGTTGTTCCTGCATTGTACAATTCAGAACCATCTGCAGGACGTCATGGAAAAGAAGCAATTTTTATGAAATTGCCACTCAGCTATTTCAGACAAATATTATGCAGTCTACAGATGGATTATCTAACCTTGCATTTGGCCAGAATTTGCTGTAGCCCATCAACGAATGGCGCCCGCTTCTAGTTAGACTTGCCCTTAAGCCCATTTAATCTCCATGATATTTTGTGCCGCATGTTGCTGGAAGTGCGAAATGGAAATAGTGTGGCGCCCTATACAGGGCATCTGGGATCTGAGTGAACAGGGCAAGAACTTAACCGATCAGATTGAAGGATTGAGAAATAAACAGCGCAAGGACTGAGAAGGAAGTGTAAGTTGGAACGGTGAATTCAATGTCAAATCAGGTAGAGAGGGAAAGAAAGATTGGATTGAAAGAGAGAAAAAAGAGACAAAGAAAAAGTTTTTTTTTAAATATAATTTTAAAAAAATCTCCAACAACAATTAAAACCAGAAGGAGTGAGACTCCATACTTGTAATAGTTAATTTTCAGTGCCAGAGAGGTTGACTGGCAATAATTAACACTTATCACATCGTTAAAAGGATACATCGACTGGACTGGACAAGCCCTAGCTTTCTGTGGCAAGTTTAGTTCATATCTACTGTGCAAATACATGAACTTCACGACGTTCAATGCATTTTAATGGTGAGGAAAGCAGCGAGATCCTGTTTTCACGAAGCTAACGGTGAAATGTCGCATCTCGGACGGCAGCTTTTGGATTTCCATGTTTAACCGCGCATCAGCCCTCGCCTGAAGTTGCTGTGCGATTTGTGCATAAATAATGGTGAGTGCCGTTAGCCTCACTGTTATTTTGACAGCAAATTCCGGGCCATTATTTTTGCTGGGTAAGTTGCTCGTTAGGCGCTTGAGCATATTATGTGATCGTTCTTACTAGTGCTGTGTGATAAGATTTTTCTTTTGTCTTTCCTACTAAATGCAAGTCTCATTTTGTTAGCAGGTTGTAAGTTATAGTCAAAAAAAAGGTATTTGATTCCCTTTTTGACAAAAAAAGGAAAATAGTTACAAATGGTCCTTGGTATATTTGGGAATATCTGTACAGTTGACAATGTAAAATGTTACTTCTTAAAAATTAGTGGACACATCTGTGTAATGAAACTTGCTATCCCAGCTGAATCAGACAGTAGTTATGATTCTGTGCAGGAGAGTAAATTTAGAAGTGTGTAATTCAGCATGCTCCATTTAAAAACCTTAAAAATTACTGTCAATTTTGAAAATGTACAGCTTATTTATATTAACAGACAATATTTGTAATATTTCAAATGTTTTCTCTTCTGTTGATTTACTTAAGATGTCAATTAATGTTGTGAAATATTAATACAGTAAAATAATTCCACATTTCATTTTTTTGATCAAAGATATTCTATATTTTATTTAAATGTGCACTTAAAAGGCACAGAAATATTCTTGTGGGCCTGAAACAAAGAGGTGCTAGCATTATCGGCATGCTTTTTATCTGAACTAATTACTATTTCTTTGGGTGCAAATATACACAATATACACAAGATTGTTGCATAGGTTTGACTATATGTTTGAATCTACTAGAAGGCAATGCATTTGCAAAAAAAATCTGTATAGTTATTTCATTCTGTAAATTGACAGAAACTTTTTTATTTAATTCTGTGGGAGCAATAGTTATTTCTGAATTGTAATCATTTAATCATGGAAACAGAATGAAGTGCATCTCCTTTGCTGAAAAAGGGTGGGAATTTGAAAATTAATAAAAAAAGTGAACAGATGCAGTAATATGCCAGAGGGAGATTAATGTGGAGAGTAAAATCTGTGTGCAACAAAACTGCAGCAAACATAGTCAGTGGGAGGTGGTTGTACAATCAGAACAGGGATAAAAGAGAAATTACAAACAACCCTGCACTTGTCAAAGTAGTGGTAATGAAATCCTGATTGTGCCAGCAGCGAGAACCTGTGTTAGCTCTTTGGGGTAAGGCAAGTAGCTGGATGCCAGGTAGGAGGGCAGCATGCATTGCTGGGCAATAGCCATGTTGCCTATAACAGATGGCAGGCAAAGATGGCAGGGGAGGGGCTGCTTAGCAGAACTAATCAGACAGTAACAGATAGGGCAGCTGGGAGGACTGACCACAGAGATGGGATCTGCTGGGCAACTGCAAAGTGCTGTGATGTTTACAGTGGTGCGCCTTGTGGCCTTGGGTAAGACCTTGCATTGTCTTTACTGATCTTTACTTTCAATCCAAACTGCACACAGAAAATGCCTCAATATCAATGACCCACTGTTCAGTTATTCCCACATAAAACTTAAAATCACCAGTAACTGTTAATTACAGAGATAACCCTTTGAGTATTCACACATTTGTAGCAACATGTTTCCGTGGCAAAACTCTTTCATATTTTTAATTAATTTTCCAAAGACTAGGAGATGGGTAAAGGATGAAGAATATTGTTTTCTAAGTATTTGAATAAAATATAAATATAAAGGTAAGAAGCTAACAAAATGTGTTGACTTTGACCTTTTTTACTGTAAAGTAGCTAGGAAAGATACAGTTAGGTGTGTGTGGTAGGGGGAGGGGAAAGATAGTGTCTATTGCTGTGCGAGTTAATGAAGAAACTGATTCTTTACCCTGAAGGGAAAATTAATTTTGGATATATTAAACAGGCATAACCAAACCAACACCCTGATTAATTAAAAAAGAGCTAAGGGTATAAAGAAATGTTTTAATTTTTTTTTTATCATTCTCCAATGTAAAATGTCTCGTGTTCCCATTTTACAGAATATTCTTAAAAATAAAACACAAAAGGATGTGTATTCTGCTACATGCTGCAAAAAAAATTCTGCAATCAAATGGCAAGTGAAAACTGCTCTCGGGAAAAATGAAATACTAAGTTTGATGCTGTTTTTACTAGAACAAGATAGATCAGTGTATTCTTCCTGCATTCATACTCCCTGGATCACTGTCACAGAGTTGCTTTCTAAATTCTCTAGCTAATTGATAAGCCATGAGATTGCAACATGGGGTCTGACAGATAGACACGTAGAAACATAGAAAATAGGAGCAGGAGTAGGCCATTCGGCTCTGTGATCAGTCTAATTGAGACACCAAGCCAACATACTCCTACAACCACCACAAAAAATTGCAAATCCTATTTGTAAAATTGTACCAGAATGATGCAGAAAAAAAACTGCTTCACCATATCTCGCAGACAGATCCAGTGAAATCCTGAAAAAAAAAATCTGCATCTACATCCTGTCAAATGCATTCTTCCCACAGCAATGTCAGAACAATAGTAATTACGGAACACTTAAGGAATGATTGAAAACCATTCCACTGGGGGTGTGCAGTGCGTTTCCACATTGTTCTTTCACCTCTGAAGCCAAGCTTTGAATTAAGTCTCAACTGCTGAGATGCTATCCTCCTCTCTCTTGTGACAGTATGTACTCTGTGTGAAATTAAATTGGGTAGTCTTAACCCTGTTCCCCATGTGTGTCGGTCCACAGCATAAAACTGCCCACAAGTCTGCAATGTTACTGAGCGAGACCGTAAGAATGGTTGATGTGGGAAATGGAAAAATTCATATTGGTGAAGTCGGGGTTACTCTGCTGAAGTTCATGCTTCGGCATAATGTTGGGCCAGAGTGGGAAAACATTTATTCCACATGTTGTCATGCTATATCAGACATGGGATTGTTTGATGCTGACACCGGTTCCATTGCACCATGCAATATATTCAGTGCCTTTATCCTGCGTACAACATGAATCTAGCATTTATGACGACTTCCTGCTCCCATTGCAGGGCCACAACAGCAGTGTACAATTGCAGGCCCATGTTCTAGTGCAGACCCACTTATCAGTTTACTTTTGAAAACATCCATACACCAACTTTAAAACATTGAGGGTGTTCTTGTATCCATGCACTGCAGCAGTTGACTCATTTTAAACAACTGCTGTATCAACTGAAAATGCTAGAAACACTCAGCAGGTCAGGCAGCATCTGTGGCAAGACAGAGTTAACGTTTCAGATTGATAATCTTTCGTCAGAACTGTCCACTGAAATGTTAACTCTTTTTCTCTCTCCACAGATGCTGCCTGATCTGATGAGTGTTTCCATCATTTTCTGTTTTTGTTTCAGATTTCCAGCATCCGCAGTATTTTGCTTTTGCTGTATCAACTGACTTGTCTTGCAAGCAAACTTTCTTCAGAACTTACAAAATCCAATTGAACTCAAAATTGTCAATTCTAAAACATAGTTCTGAAAAAATTAAACAAAACAAAACATGATTTAAATAGAATGATGTAATTGTGATTATGATACTCATACAGCTGGTACACCAGACTACCGTAACACACTCATAATGACTTCACTCTTGTGTTAGGCAGTCATGATAGCTCATATAAATATCAGATCACGCCAAGAGCCATGGGATATGTTCTGTGCAAATTGCACATCAAGCTTGTACTGCAGATGTTCAACACACAGCAACCTTTATGCATCTTTACATTTCCAGTCTGTAAAGTCTACATCTGTCAGGTGACTTAATGGTTATCTAAAGCCGATCCTTGTAAATGACAGCACTGAATAAGATACGATTATTACATGATAAACTCAGCGTGCGCTGTTGATGTATCGTATTGCAAAATAGGATTTGTTTCCATTGGTCTATTGCAATATTCTGAGTACTGAATTACCTTTGCATCTCATAGCATTCATACATCATTTTATATCAGCAAAATCAATATTGTTCAGCTTGTTTAAAATAAAGAAAATGTTTGCTTTGGATAATCTAAGAAATTATCAGTTTTCTATCTATTTAATATATATATACAGGCTTCAAAAGATTAATGTTACTGAGTTGGTTTTGCAAAATGTCCTAGCATAGCACTTTGTTCTGTTTAGCTAACAGTGGGGAATGTAGATAGACTAAAGACAGTGCATTTTCCAGTGACCTTGAGGAGCTGCACTACTTCAAGAAACAAGAAGTAGCTTGTGGTAAACAAAGTTCACTTCTGACAGATGGATTGAATGACAAAAAGATTGTGTGTGCCAGAATAGCCCTGGCAGAGGAGGAAATCTTTAGTGGAATCCAACAGGAGAGGAGGTGTGAACAGGTGCGGGACTGCTGACGGAAGGGGAACCAGATGGAGGGAGCCAGAGCCAGTTTAGTTAGAGGAAGGGAAAGGAGGAAAGACTATGGGATAGATGGCTAAATATATGCACAGAGGAGGGTAAATAACACAACAATCAAAGCCACCCGTGGGGGAGGAGGTTTGAGTGCTTAGTATAACAGAAACATATAGTAGGGCTTAGTTTGATTAATGTTGTTTGTGCATAAGAAGCAGATGATTAATGTGTTATGTGCAATGTACAAAATGCAGACAAATTAACAAAACTAAAATTGTTTAAATTAGGTCTTTGAACTATTCAGTGCTGTAGCAAGTTCTGCCTGCTGTCGTTTGGATTTTTGTTCATTAATGCATAGAGTGCACTGTATAGGATGTTGTTTTGTACTTCACTTCAAAGAAGACCTATTTAACACAAGTGATGAAGTAAAATAAATGGCATATTTGATTAATTTCTATGCAGCTTCTGATTTCTAAAACATTTTTTTTGTATAGTTAGATAGTTATAGTTGTATACTCAAAAAAAAGCTTATTTTTTTATTGGAACTTTGGTTCACCACTGTGGTTTCTACTCTTGTATGGTGTGGGGGGAGGGTGTTCATTGAAAAGCGCCCTGAAATGTTTAGGAATAGTCACCATTGTAGTGCACATCCTATTGTTACTTGCCATTTGTAAACAATTTTACAACACCAAGTTATAGTCCAGCAATTTTATTTTAAATTCACAAGCTTTCGGAGATTTTCTCCTTCCTCAGGCAAATATAGAAATATAGAAATTTGCCTGAGGAAGGAGAAAATCTCCGAAAGCTTGTGAATTTAAAATAAAATTGCTGGACTATAACTTGGTGTTGTAAAATTGTTTACAATTGTCAACCCCAGTCCATCACCGGCATCTCCACATCATTACTTGCCATTGGTATTCAAAGACTTTTTATGGAAGTGTTGACTCTATCAATACAAAGACTCTGTATTCAGAAGTTGAAGTCAAGGACCCCCTTGCAAATATTGACACACTGACGGAGATCACCTGTAAATGCTGACATGCTCCCAGCATCCCTCTGCTCTAACTTCTGAAAACCAGTGTCAGCAACCAATGGGGAAATAGTGTCAGCACTGCAGCAAACCATTTTTAAAAATGAATATACAACAACAGAAATACAATGCTAATAAGTCAACAAATATAGAAATTTGACAACAGAAAGCAAACTGACGATGAGGATCTCGGTACCCTAGTTTGAAAATCTATGGGTGAAAGAGTGTGTGTGACTCCTGGGTATTAGAATGTATTCTTGTTGGGCAGAGGGAGGCTGCCTAGGAAAGAAGAACAGTTGGAGAATGAGTTCCTCCTCAGTGCATTCTTGTGCGTCCCCTAGTGATCAATTTAAGAGTGACACTTTAAGAGACATGGGGCTCGAATTTACCAGGCCTGCGGGTTCCCAGCGGGTGGTCCTCCGGGAGCGTCGAAAACGCGAACGGCGAAATTAGTGGGTTGCCCGTGCGATCGTAGCAGGCAACACACTAATAGGAATCAATTACCTGCTCCTCCGGGGTCCACGGCGCTGGCCTGCGCGTCGGTCGGGCTGCGCATGCGCAGTACGATCTGTCAGCTGGAGGCTCTCTAGTTAAAGGGGCAGTCCTCCACTGACAGATGCTGCAACCAATAGAACAAATTGCAGCATGGAGCAGCCCAGGGGGAAGGCTGCTCCCAGTTTAATGATGCCTCACCCCAGGTATCATCAGATGGGGTGAGGAGGAGGGGGAGGACACAGATCTTCCCCCCGGCGGGCGGGAGGAAGCGGCCTGCCTCTGCCACCAAGAAGGCCTGGCTCGAGGTGGCAGAGGGGGTCACCTGCGCCACCAACATATCGCCCACCTGCATACAGTGCAGGAGGCGCTGCAATGACCGCAGTAGGTCCGCCACAGTGAGAACACGAAGTCTTTCCCCTACACTCCGTCTGCCACAACACTGCCCCCACCCCAAATCTCCTTCGGCACCGCCAACACTATTCTGTCACATCACCCTTCATACCCACTCACACCCCATCCTCATCTTACCTCCACCTACTCACCTCGCCAGTACTCATCCTGCCACTAACACGCGACCCAATCCTCATACAATCTCATGGCTCCATCCCATACTCACCCTCTCGTGCATCTCCCTCACGGCCAGCCTCACTCAACCTGCCACCACCTGTGCTGCAGCCACAGGGCATGCATCACATATGTGCAGTAGGCAGCGTAAGGCAAACGTCTCGTCAGCATGAAGGGGGTGCACAAGGGTATCTGAGGGTTTGTCATGGGTGTTACCCATATTGAATTTCAGAGCAACAAACAGCACACATTATATTGACACCACCACTGCCATGTCTCCGCGAATCCTGTCCGTTGTGTCCAATAATGCCCGCTCCTGGGTATCACTATGAGGACCCACCACTGATGCCACCCATCGTGTTACTGCAGAGTAGGTGCAGGTGTATTTGCAGGGCTCGTCCGCGCAGACGACTGAGAGACATCGGCGGTGTAGCCGGCTACACCCTGGAAGGATGCGGAGGAGAAGGTGTGGAGGGCAGTGGTGACTTTGCCAGCGACAGGTAAGCAGTTGGTGCTGGGGCCAGCCAGGAACAGCTCGGCCTGAAAGAGGCTGCAGATCTCCACGACTACATGTCGAGTGAATCTGCGCCTCCCTGTGCACTGCTGCTCGGAGAGGTCCGGGGAGCTGCACCTCGGTCTGTGGACCCTGTGGCGAGGGTAGTGCCCTCTGCGACGCGTCTCTCTCTGCGGTAGCCCTCCCTCCTGCTGTGCAGGTGGGCGTGCAACAACACCGTGTTGGGGGGATCCACGTCTCTGCGGCGGACGGCGTGGACTGCGAGGCTGCTGGTGCTGGTCATGCTCTTCGTCCTCCGAGGGTGTCCACACACCACCCAACTGGCAGGTGTTGGTCTGAGGGGTTGTGCAGGGTAGGTGTGTGGGTCCTCGGACTGGGGCTGCGGTTTCGTGTCGGTCTGTCCTCTGGCTTGGCGGGGGGTGGTGGAGGGCAGGGGTTGCCCTATGTGACGCGGTGGCCTCCTGCGTGGGTGAGGGCTCTCCCCCGTGGAGCGCACCTTGGCACCTGCCACAGGCTGCTGGCTGCAACACGCCTGGTTGGAGGGAGTCTGTTTCCCCCAGTGTGGGAAACTCACTGCCTTGAACCTAAAATCCCACACTTCCTCTTTTGACAGCTGCTTCAGCTCATTAACTGACCACAACGAGCAAGTTAAGTACTCTCAAGTGGAACCCCGCTGGCTTTAATTGCCTGCGGGATTCCCACCAGCGGGGCTTGCGCGCGCAGCCCCGCACGTCAGCGCGGTACCCGGAAGTGGCCGGGATTTCGTCGCGATCCGGTCACGTGACCGGAGATCGGGATTTTCGGGGCCACCCCGCTGGTAACCCGCCGGAAACCCGACCCTAAAATCGAGCCCATGGTGACAATTTGCTAGCCTATCTTTAGCTGGGGAATGGTAGCACACAGAGATCTAAAAAGGGACGAAAAATTAACAATATGAAATCAAAATTCTCTCTCAGATTATGCAGTGGCTTCAAGTGTACAGTAATGTCGTCAACCTAAGAAGAAAGAATGCACTTGCATTTATGTAGTGCCTTTCACAACCTCAGGATGCTTTACAGCCAATGAAGTACTTTGAAAGTCATTGTTGTCATGTAGGGAAACACAGCAAGGTCCCACTTGAGATTGTAATGACCAGATAATCTGTTTTAGTGAGAATGGTTGAGGAATAAATATTGTCCAGGGCACTGGGGAGAACCCCCCTGCTCTTCTTCGAAAATGCCATGGGATCTTTTACATCCACCTGAGAGGCTTAACGTCTCATCCGAAAGACGGCACATGCGACAGTACAGCACTCCCTCAGTACTGCACTGAGTGTCAACCTAGATTTTGTGCTCAAATCTCTGGAGTGGGACTTGAACCCACAATTTTCGGACTTCGAGGCAAGAGTGCTACCACTGCCTGACACTTAATAATATACTCTTAATCATTTCTACAACCCTTAGGGAATGGTTTATTGCAGTTGTCCTTGGAAACAGACACAATTTGTATTTTAACTATAACATTTAGTAGCTTCTGCACAAAAACATTATTGGATTTTATTAAGTGTCAACAGCAGTATCTAAATTAATCACAAAATACAAGCATTTAGTTTAAGAACATGCTGTTTTCCCTTTGAAATAAATTAAATTCATATGATGTTGTTTATAATCATGCAATTGTTTTCGCATTTAAATGTAGCTAATATTTAAACAGTGACTACGGAAAAAGTAAGTTATTATTGCAATCTGAATGTGTTACTGATTTAAAAAGTATTTTTTTTTGCCCTATACTTTTGACCTTGTTGCTTCTTTCAGGATGGAAAAGGACAATTTCTTCCGTAGTCACAGTGATGATGTCAAGGCCCTGGTCTTTCAATCCCAACATCGTGAGCAAGAGCTAACAGAAAAGATACAGCAAATGGAGACCCAGCATGATAAAACTGGTAGGTGGTAGGCATAGATTAGAGCCAGGACACCTCTCTTGCAGGCCAGGCCCATACCTCACTGTGAAATGACATCAGGAACACCTGTAACCTTTGGCTGGCCAAAGGGAGCAGATGCTAACTTCACCGGAGATTCCGAATTACATATCAGTTAGCGTTTAAAAGGGAAATGAAAACCGTTGCCCACTGTCTGTTGATTTCAGAGTGCTGCTCTCACATCTGTTGCACCATCTGGATTATGAGTTTATTTACCTGTGTTAAGAAACTTAAAGCAGAGTGTTGCCAGCATAAAGTGCAGAACAAAGGGGCTTCTTTTGGCTTGAGTTTAGGGCACACATGTTACATGAGGAAAATCGCATCAGAAGCTCAGCGGGAAATGCTGCAGGCTTATGTTTAAAACTCTGTTTGAATACCATCTTGCTATTGCCACATAAATTTGGAATAACTATTCTTAATAGGCTGACAACTTGGAATTGGTTTCTGAATTGGAATTAATCTTTAGGCTTTAGTCATCACCTACTATGTCAATTCCATTAAGTAAAATAAATACAAGTTTTAAAAAGGTATAGCAACCTGCCAGTCTGCTTCTCCTATGCTTTATTCTTCCAATCTTTAAATGTTATTTTAATCATCATTTGCACTTTATGTATGAAGCTGTTTTCATTATTTTTATCCGAAGGATAACTGTAGTATCTACAGGCCGGCATACTGAGTGAACATGTAATGTTTACTTTGGATTTCATAATATCATGTTATAACCATGCTGAACTACCAGAGGGAAACTCAATAAATGCAGCTTTTTTAATCAAGCCAATACCAGTATAAATATTTTTAAAACGAACACCATCTTGTGGATATGAATGTGGAGAGTAAAACTGAGGAGTCCTCGGTTATGAGTCAGAGTACATTCATTTGGTGATTTAATTTTCAAGCAGTGATCCCATATGTAGACTTAAAGGACAGACTCCAATCATGCTGTAGTCTTTATTTTTCTTGTACTGACAAGTAAGAAATTCTGATTCCAGAAGACATTCTGTGATGTTGTCGCAGAATAAGAAAGGCGGAACTTTGTTCCCAGTAAAATGCGAGAGTGTCTGTAAATGAATAAAGTGACACATTTTGTAAATTTACTGAAACAGTGATAATGACAGTTAAAATTTCTCATCTTCATGATGGGACTTTCTTCCACCTTATATTACCGGGGTGGGAATTGTGAGACTCTTATGGAGGTAAGCATCTCTGGCTGTTCTGATAAATTTTTTTAAACATCACATTTTAATAAAATGTAACTTTAAAGCATATTTTCAACAGCACCCCGATGGTTCAGTTGGTGAATGCATGGCCCAGTGTGGAATTAAAAATGATGTTTAAAAAAGTCATAGATGCTAATTAGTCATTGTGAGGCTTCACTGTACTGGCTTTTAATGGCATCCAAACTCCTAGCAAAAATTACAGTTGATCACTCCAAATCATCAGTGAATCTATTTATTACTAGCTGATCTCCTGTGGCACTGCTCGACGTTAGTCTAGGTCTACACCACAGATATAATGACTGCTGCTATGATGGAGCTGTGTTAACCTGACTTGTACCTTTAAGGCCACTGCTCCAGCGTTCCCTGTCTAGATAGGTACACCCTGAGGCTAATTGTTGAAGTAAGTTTCAGTAGATTGGTAGCTGCTTGGGGAGAGGATTAGTTATCAAAGTCAGAAAAGCAGTAGAAAATGACTGGATTTCTTTGGCATATTGAAGCCTGATGGACACAGACTAGACACAAGACTTGTCTATATATAAATGATTATGGCATGTGATTTGTTACCACTTAGGTCTGCTCAGAAATCAGCTCTTTTTGCATCATTGCATTATTTGGGAAGTGAATCACAGTAAGTGTAAAAATTTGTGAGAGTTGTTGTGCATTGTTGTACTGTGCCAATCACTTGCCTAATTGTGGTGGGAATAAAATTATCCTTTCTTTCCCCCCCCCCCAATATTATAATACATACAATAAGTGATTTATTCTTTTACATCTTTTCAGTGTTGCCAAGGTTACAGAATATTTCAGAGATACTTGTGTGTGTACATGAAGATTCTTTCCACTGCATGATCTTTTCTAATGTCATCTCATCATCGTGATCATTGCTCACGATCATTTGAGAGTGACTTTGTGATTTACAAAAGCTTTCGCAATTCCAAATTTAGCAAATAATTGCAGTCCCTTTCATGAAGTTAAGGAATATACTTAGAATACATTTCTGTATAATATGGAAGACTGTTATTTCTTGTTAGCAATTTTGATGCCATAGGGAAAATTTATAATGTGTAGATTAGTTAAATGGCTAGCTGGTCCCTCATGGCATTGCTCGTGGGGAGTTGTGTCTGTGTGACATCTACGACATTGGTGTCAGGGGTCAGTGTAGTGAAGAGGTACATCTGCAGAGGGATCATAGAATGCAAGGACAGGGAGACCCAAAAGGCAGGGAGAGGTATATCATACAAGGAGTTAATAATCAAGAAAATTTACAGAGCCCTGGGAATAGAGCAGAATGCTGGGAAAGGAGAGGCTTGTGAAGATGAAAGTTTCTGCATATAAGGTAAGAGGTATTGGTTAACTGTATTGATAAGTTTTATTTCATTTTTCAGGATCTTTAAGTACATCTTCATTATGTGATATAAGTATAATTTATTTTTAGTTTATTATAGAGTTGGTGAGGAAGCAGTTTGGCCATTGTTAGCTTTTCATATTTTCTTACCTTATGCCGTGTGCCTTTTTCTTTGTTTAAATGTGCAACTTGAATGAAAGGGATATCATGTTGAAAAAGAAATGATCGGTGTACTTATTGTTTTGGCTGTCAAGGGAGAAAATCAAGGACCGTTGTGGTTCCCTTTTGCTCTGATAATTCAATGTATGAATGAAATGATCATGTGTTTCAAAACTGTTTACATTACCCCCACCGTTCCATGCTTGCAAACAAAATTAAAAATGTGTATGGTAGTGTAGTGGTTATGGTACTAGATTAGCAAGTTCAAATACTGCCATAGGAAATTACTACTGCTACTGGTCGCCTACTCCACCAATGGGAGTGTGGCTGTGCGTGGGCGACATTTTCAACCTTCTCTGTTTTGCACGTGGTACCATGCAATGTGGAAGCCTAAGTTGTGTTGTTTTAAGTTCTGCATGGATCCAAGTAGTTCTTGGTTGGTCTCGGTCCATGACAGTCTGGAGGTAAACCTTAATTGGGATGCCTGCAGATCCCTCTTCATGTCAAAGTTCTCATCTGAAAGGGCGTTACATCCGCCCGAATAGTTGCACTCATCAGAGACGGACTCAGTCAATGGCAAGCTGAGAAATTGAATTCAATAAATCTGACATTTTTGAGGTTTTTTTTTCAAATGAATGCTTGTTTATTGAAGAATTTTTTAATATTGTTTTCGTTTTGCTTGGCTGTTTTTTTTAAGTAAAATTTGAATACAGAAGAGTAACAGCAACAGTGAGAAACCAGCTTGTGGTGGTTGAAGGTAATCCTGTGAAAATGTGGTATCCCACTGCTCTATGCAGTGTATAAATACATTTCAGAGTTGGCTTTTCAATAAATCACTGATCTGGACAACTGTTTCCCTTATATGGGCCAATTGGTCTCTTTCCCCACCCCCTCCCAAAATTTCTAACTTCCTGCTCAGTGTCCACTCCTTCCCCTTGTAAAGTGCTCCAAGATGTTCTTTTACACAAGGCCAGTTATATAAATGTACGTTGTTGTTGAACAAATTGTGCTTCAGTTAATACTGAGCCAGATTCCTATTTGGACAGCTATCTTTAGGGTTTATTTTTTTTAAAAAAGCTATAAATTTTCACACCTGTCCAACAATCTGTGAATAAGCTGCAAAGACACAAGACAGCTATGCTAAAATATACTTGTACTCCTGTTAATATTTAGAGTAGAAAAAAAATGGTCAGGAAAACAGAAATTTAAACTAACTCCGTAACAAGGTATTAAAATGCGTGATAATTTGGGTGGCTCCTGTCTATTAATTTTAATGCTGACCTTCAGGGACACTTTCAAGATGATAGACAATATCTTCTGGAGTGAGCTAAAAGCTGCTTCACATTAATATATGGGAGGTACTCGAGTGCTTTGTGTTTACGGTGACGCAGACTGAAATAAAATTGATTCAGTAATTACTTTCTACCGTTTTCATATTTTATGCAAATAATTGAAGGTAAGTTGATGAATACGAAACTGATCGTAGTACTGAGTTAACTAGCAGGACAAATTCCGTACAAATAAATTCCATATTAAGCAGCGTGCCTTTGAATGTCCTTTATATAGTCATCTGAAATGTTTCTGTAAATGTTCTAACTTACCATGCCCCCATTTCATATTTAGATTGATTAAATATGAGCACTAACGGTGTCTATGTTTGCAAGTAATTTGGCTTAAATAATTTGATAATTGTATAAAATGTTGAGATAAAATAATTCAAGGATGTTTGGCGAAATTAATTTAGTAAATTGTTATTTACAAGTGTGAACACTATTTACACTGCCCACATTTTGAAGCGAAATTTATCTTTCAAAGTGTAGTCACTGTAAGAACCGGTAGTGATGCAGCCTGGAACCCATGGCTGGCCAGTTGTCATGATGCAGAATCTCTGTGTATGCCACTTAATTCTGATTATAGTGAGGTTATGTTCGACATTTGCTTTTTTTTTACCCCATCTGTGAGTTTCTGATTTATTTTATAATTTTGATGACATTTCTGTTTTTCAGGTTGTCATGCAAGTGTGAAAATTCATTTTTTAACACTTTTTTACAAAAATGATAGCTGCAAGAACAGAAATTTGGCTTGGGGGTTGTAGGGCTAGCACAATTTGTTCAATAGCAACAATAACTTATGTTTACAGAGCCCTCCTTTTGGAAGTGCTTTACAAGGTTGTGGGAGGGGAGGGGGGAAGAGAGACAAACATGGCACAGTAAGGGATTTTGGGGAAGATCAAGCGCACAGTTGGGGAGGTTTTTAGGAGGTTTTGAAAGCAGGGAGAGAGATGGCAAGACATAATGGTTTTGGGAGAGAATTCTCGAGGGCAGGAGCATAATAACTCAAAAATTGGTCTCTAATGATATGGTGGAAGTAGCCTGGAGCCAAGGAAATGGAGAGGGTGCGAGCTGAGACATATAGCTGGAAAAGATTTTCCAAACAGAGTTGGATTGAGACAGTGGAGATATTTGAAAATGAGGATGAGGACTTTGAAGTCAATTTGGTGAGGCACAGGGTGCTAGTAGAACTGGGAAAAAATGGGATGATGGGCACGTAAGACTTTGTGCAGTCCTTTCAATGGCACAACCTGTATTTACAGTGAAATGGAGATACTGCAAATATAGGCATTTACAGCAACCACATTCATTAGCCTAGTGAATATCAACCACGTGGAGAGCAATCTAACACAGAGAAAATATGTGAGATACCATTTCTTTATGGCTGTAGAGATGATGGAAAAGCATTTGCTGCATGAGTGTATGGTTAGCAATTCTAAATGAGCTTAATGTAGAACCATTTAATAAGGGTAGGCAATAAATGCTCTCCAGGGCATCGGCATTATGCATTGGAATAAATAACCTCACTATTATGCAGAAATGAATTCTCATTTTACCTTTTATGTCGTTTTTATTCCGATGCAGTAAATACTGAATTTCAGGTATAATGTGCCCTTAATTGCAGTGTGCTATTTAGCTGTCACCCAAACACCAGGCTCGAATAAAACGCAACTCTATTTCAGTGCTGTGTGTTGTATTTTTCGCTAATGGGTAAAGCTGAAGGGTCGAAGAGATTTTCGATAATCTGATCCCAAGTGGATTCAGTCTGGCTCACCCCACATTCTGTTTGGCTTTTTTTTAAACAATTGCTAACAGTCACTGACAGAAACTAGCAGACTGTGAGAGGACACATTGATGCGATTGATGTGCACACTGGAACCAGAAGGTTGCCACTTTAAATAAGTAGTGTATTAGTGATGTATTGGTGCTTCTGGTTGAGATTGTGAGAGTTATGTTCCATCCTTATCTACAGTTTAAATTGTGACACGCAGCTTTGCAGAGATCAACAATCCAATTATTTATTTTTTGAAGATATAAATTTTGAACACACAAATTTTTGGTCTGGTTTTGTTGAGCATATTTTTTTTGCCTTTTGAGTTGGTACTGGAATTATACAGCTTTATTACAAAGTGAGTATTTAAACATATCTGAAACTCTGTGTGAATCTTTGCACTTAATTTGCAGTTCAAACATCCACACGCTATCAGTGTACTGAATTTATTCAGCAAAATGATCTTCATGTGGCCTTCATTCGAATATGTTTAGCCTATGGTGAACATTAATACTCTTTGTTTATACTGTTTTCCATCTATAGCAGTAAATTTCTGTTAGACTCTACTGGATTGTGAGGGGCTGGGTGGGGGGAAGCGACATAAAAGGTAAAATCAGCAGTGTCATGTATTTCCTTGTGCTGAATTCACTAATGGTCGTAATATACTTTTATGTATAGAGTCTGTAGCTAAGCAGTTATAAGCCAATCTAAGTAATGTAACCCATGCATGATACTGTATGGGGTAAGTCAGAGTTGTCCAAGCTTTTGTCTTCATGGACCACATAGGTGCATACCATTGAGCCTCGTGGCACACATATAGGCCTAGGATCAGGCAGACCGGTGTGCAAACTGGGCACAGGGAACGATCACTGCACCTCAACAGGTAGGCCTGAAGCACATCCGATATTGGGCCTCATTTAAATGACCGGCGAGCTGCAGACACCTGCTAGGCATTCCTCAGGTAGCTCGCCGGCGAAGAGGCTTAGAATTTCAGGCTGCTGCTTTGCCAGCAGCGGCCCTCAGGTAGGTCATTAAAGGGGAAGGGGATGCTAACAGGAGAGGGGTGACTGGGAATGAAGGGGCGATTAGGAGGGGGAGGCGATCAGGAAAGGGAGGGTGATCAGGAGGGGGGCGACCAGGAGAGGGTTGATTGGATAACCGGGTCAAGGTGGCGATCGGGAAGAGGGTCAGGGCAGGGAGCGGGAGTGACGCAAGCAGTGACAGGCAGCGGCCCACGGTTTTAATAGGAGATCGGGAGGAGCACTTGTGCTCCGATTGGCTCCACATTGAGGTACTTTTTACAAACTTACCTTTTTGGTGGCGGTCTGCAGCGGTCCCTTTAAGGACTGCCTGTTAGGCTGCATGTAGACCTGGTTTCCCTGAATGCAGCCATGCTGGCACCAGGGCAACTCAATTTTGCACAAAGGGGTTTCAAATAGGTGTTAGACCCTTTGCATATGCAAATAAGCGGCCTAATGCCTGTTTCAGGCACAGGCCCTGGAAGCCATTTTTTTGCCTTTACCAATAAGGCAGGCGGCGCACTTCCGGCTGGTAATGAGCGTGCACTTTCTACCTGCCATATTGGAGTCCTAGGCATCCATTTGGCGCCCGAGAAACAGACGTGGCACCATAAATCTATGCTTCCACTAACTTGCATATATGATAAGTTACTGATACTAATATCCATTAATGAGGCAATAATGCTAAAGAGAAAGGATATGATGGACCAACTAGCTTCCCACTGTGGTTCTATGATGTAAGATAATTCAAAACAAAATTATAGGCAGCTCTGCAGCTTGCACCAAATTCACAGTGAACTTTGAAAATATTATCACAAAATATTCAAATCATTTTTGTGTAAATGCTAATCTTCCTAGCTTATGCACATGATATGCACGTGTACATATGTTACAGGATAACAACCTATTAAAACAAGTTTGGTTGGTCACACAGATTTCAAACACTTGCAGCCATCCACTAACAAAGCTAAATTTCATACTTCCTCTCATGTTAAATACAGTGACCAGGTACAACTAGTGGTGGAAAGTTGGAATCCCAACTTGAATGCCAAGCTTGAATCTCAACTGGCATTCAGACCTGCTTAAACTTCTCAGATGGTTTTACCTGAATAATCTATCAGTTAGCTGGTCAGGATATAAAAATTTTAAATCAGGAAGCACTGCATATTAATGAGAATTCTTATTAAAACATGAATAGAATTACAGCATTGCAGCTAGATTAGCATTTTAGAAGCCAGATCATAATGCCAACACAAATCCATTAAAGTGAATGGGTTACCATTGGCATTATGATTGGAAAACATGGACCATTATGGCTCGGTGTCAAATTTTGTTTGTTAATACTCCTGTGAAGCGCCTTGGAACGTTTTACTATGTTAAAGGTGCTATATAAATGCAAGTTGTTGTAACAATTTTGTCTCACTTATTTTATTTCAAGTTGTCAAATCCTCAAGAGATAGAAGAATTGAGAAATGGGAAACCAGTTCAGAGGGAAAGGTCTTAATCACTAAGTCTAATCTCCACTTAATAGACCAATGTAATATAAGCTCTTTTGCTTTTATCCTAGTTAATGAACTGGAGGCACTACTTAGTTCCCAGAATACACTCATAAACAAATTGAAAGTAGAGTGTCGCACTTTAAGCCAAAAGCTGCAAAAGATCACAGAAAAAAACAGGTAGGAATTATTTCTGACTTTATCCCAAATCCTGAGTTTATAATTATTGCTATAAGAATAAGTAACTTCTAACTGTCTCAGTATTGTATTCATGGGATCTGATTATTCTGATCCCAATCAAAATTTAAGGGGCCTGGAAATTGTTTTCTGAGGCAGATGGGCTGTACATCCATATTTTGCTTGTATTAACAGTCTTGTTTGTAATATTGTCTTCTCTGATTTTCTGTGTCTACTGACTTGCAAGTAATATCCTACAATATACACACTATAAAAATTGCAGTCCCCCCTGAATTTTTCACTTGATGGCCAGAGATTCTGTCATTGTAAGATATTTGCACCGTAGCATAATGCTACTGAAAGGACCAAAAAAAAATTCCTCTTGTATTCGTCAACATTAGTGATGAATGTTTGCTGTTTTAAAAAAAAAGTAGGCAGAGTCATCTAGAAAGAGACGGAGGCTTGTTTATTCCAGGATTTAGACAACTTCCCCTCAAACCGTCAACATAACCCATAACTGAGAAGGAAACAAATAGTTAAGTCCAAGCAAGGCTTAGTTTATTATTTGTAATGAGCTCATGGCAGTGTTGGGATAGGAGCCCATATAGGCAGCAGCACTTTATAGGAAAATGCACGCTGTGGTATCATCTAGCTACTACCATGCCATGCAAAGGAAAACAAAGCGTCTACACCTTGTAAACCTCCCTGAAAGTAATTACAACAAGCAAATTATTTTGGTCACAAGCCCAACACGAGTAAGGCCAAATACAGGTTTTGGGTAGTTGCAAATGTTATGGCCTCTGCTGCTGCTCTGCAGTCACCAAGTAAGGGAAAAATAACTGCACCCATTGTTTTCCACTTTTTTAATAGCTTTTCCCCATATTCTCTTCTTTCCTCCCCTCTTCCCATGAAGGTGGCAACTCATGTTGGGGCGCAGTTCCGTAAGTGCCTGCCACCCTGTGGTACCTCACCCAAGTGGTGATTCTTAATGCATGAATCAAAGCCATGTATCAACTGGCTATTCATCTGTGGGGGCATCACAGCAGATGCAATCCCTTCCTCAGTTGATGTCTTCAGGCATAAGTTCCCTTAAATGGGGTGGGGGTGGGCGGTCATTGGATCATAATCATGAGCAGGAAAAGTGGCAGGAAATTCAGCTCCCTAGCCAAGGAACACTGAAAGCAATTAAGTACGCCATTGCTGCTTCAAGTGAGATCAGCTAACATCAACTCAGCAACGTGATGTAACCTAGGATCTGTATCATCTGTGTAGCTCAGTAGTGTTACATTACCCATTGAGCCATCTGAGGAGCCTCTTAATTATTAATAAATTTATCTAAGCATCAAAAGTGATATTTCACAGGCCTTGTAAAAAGCTTTTTCTTTCATCCCTTATTGAATGTTGATGATGATTGCTGAACTGTGTGGAAAATCCTGTCCAAATGTGGCCAGTAGTCTTTGATCAAAATTGACCTTTGCCTTTAAAAGCTTGAATCTGGCCTAATGAGCAAAATCATGAGATTATCTCAGCAATGTGATGATGTTGAGTGAAGTTATTAGATGTGCCTATCCTAGAAGGCTATTGAGGTCAGAAAGATAACTTCCTCAGTTTCCTTTTCTCTGGGGTTCTAGTACACCTATGGGGCCTGCCAAAGATGTTGTCAGAACGAGAATGCTAGTGGGAGACTTGATGCCTGGGAGACTGTAGCCAACTGAATCACAAAGAAAATTAAATGGAATGACAAGCTCTCTATTTGTAGACAGAGCTTCCCACGCTGGAGTAGATGGGAGCTAGGGGGGGAGCAGGTACAGGTCCAATCACAGTTGTCCATGTCGGAGTAAACATTATAAGAACCACCCATTTTCGAATCCTTAAAGATAGAAATGTAGGAATAGGTAGAAAATTGAAAGAGGGGAGAGATCGTGTTTTAGGCATTCCTACAAGCTTAGATAAGAGGGTGGGATTAATAGGAAAATTGAGGGAGCTAGCAACTGGTTAGGTGCAAGAGAAACAAATTGAAGTTTGTTAATACCTGGGATTCTTTTCTGGATAGAGGGTGATGGGTTTTGCCTCAATAGGACAGGCAGTAAGAGGCTTGTGAGTTGCAAAGCATTACTAATGAGAATTATTTAAATTGGATGAGAGAGGGAAGGTCCAGACGTTGCACAAGAACGCCAAGACTGTACAATTTCTTCGAGAGAATAAGGAGGCAAGGACCACAATTCAAGCAGGAGATCTTTAGGGTACAAGCTTAAAAAGGTGTATGAGAACTCAACAGCTAATAATAAAGGAAAATCAGGTGGAGTATAAGAATATAGAGTGGAAGCAAAAGTTATTAGAAATATTTAGAGTATGAAGAATGCCAATTAATATAAAGGGAAATAGTAAGGGATTTTATCAACATCAGAAGTAAGACAGTTAAAGGATATAGAATCATAGAAAATTTACGGCACAGAAGGAGGCCATTCGGCTCATCATGTCCGCGCCGGCTGAGAAACGAGCCACCTAGCCTAATCCCACTTTCCCGCATTTGGTCTGTAGCCCTGCAGGTCACGGCTCTTCAGGTGCACATCCAGGTATTTTTTAAATGAGTTGAGGATTTCTGCCTCCACCGCCCTCTTAGGCAGTGAGTTCCAGACCCCCACCACCACCCTCTGGGTGAAAAGTTTTTCCTCATTTCCGCTCTAATCCTTGTACTGATCACTTTAAATCTATGTCCCCTAGTTATTGACCCTTCCACTTTGGCTGATTAGAGATGATAAAGGAAATATTATGGAGCATGAAGAGATGCTAAATGAGTACTTTGCCTTGCTTTTCACAGTGAGTGGGCAAGAGAGGAGAAGGACTAATTAGATAGGATAATTATATAGAAGGAAGTAGTACTGAAAAAAATGGTGGAAGTCAAAGTGTAGAAAAGCACTGGGCCCTGATGGCATGGATCCTAGAATGTTGAGTGATCAGCGGGAAAATAGCAGAGACAGAACATAATCTTTCAAGTATCCTTGGATATGGCAGTTGTGAACTGGAGGGCTGTCAATGTAACATCTCTGTTCAAAAAGAGAGAAAGGGATTACCCAAATAACTTTAGACTATTTAATAGTGGGTAAGTTTCTGGAGGCCATAATATCGGATGAAATGAATACTCAGAAAGACAAGGTGAAGCTGGGGACCTGCATCATCTGTATAGCTCAGTAGTACAGTAGGCAATGCATTGACCCATTGAGCCATTAAAAAGATTAAGAAAAACGGGCCACTCTCAAAGGGAGAAGGGGGAGAATGGCTCTTTTTTCTTAATAAGAAAGTCAATAGAGAACTAGAAAGGGAAGGGACATAGCAGCAAATGCAAAAGAATGCACCAAAACATTTTTCCAGTATCATATACAGCAAGAGAGTAATCTGAGAGGAATTGAAAATCCTAAGGGACCCATATAGAGTTGAAAATGAGGATGAACAGAAGAGAATAAACATGCAAAATAACTAGTTCTTGGAGGATCTTTCTTTTAACTGTGGAGGACACTACTAATTTATTATCAAAAATCAAACATGGGTTGCTTGTGCTCCCGGACCTCAGAAAAGCAGAGATTCTAAATAAGCTAAAGGATCCAGAAAGCAATAATTCCCACACAGGTGAATTATACTCCAGGGCACTTACAGAGACAAGGGAGAAGATTTATGAAGCACTGATGGTCATTTTGCGA
This sequence comes from Heptranchias perlo, assembly GCF_035084215.1. Lineage (NCBI taxonomy): Eukaryota > Metazoa > Chordata > Chondrichthyes > Hexanchiformes > Hexanchidae > Heptranchias > Heptranchias perlo. Next base: position 11,164,386 of record NC_090332.1, on the reverse strand, counting down.
GGGTCCTTGAAAACTATGGAGGATTTGACAGACTGGAAACAGACAAATGTAAGTCCCATATTCAAGAAGGGTAACAGAGCCATGTCTGGAAACTACAAAACTGATGGCATCAATGGCAGAAACAAAATGGAACAGTACCTGTATGGAAATAACCTAATAAGTGACAGCCAATATGGTTCCATCATGAGTAGGTCTTGTCTGAACAATCTCATTGAATCCCAATTTGATTGGGGGGTGGTTGTGAGGAGGACATCAGTATTAAACAGGATACTTTTGACTTCAGAAAAGACTTCACCATGCTCCTTTACAAACTAAGTTCAGTCATATTGAGAGTAAGATATGGGTGTGAAATAGTAACTAGCTATAGCAAGGGAAGCTGTAGATAGTCTGGGAGAGCAAGATCGAAATGGGGAAGTATTTAAATGATGTGCCCCACAAATTGGTGCTGAGATCCACCTTGTTCCTAGTATATATGAGTGACCTAGATTTGCAGTCTCAGTGCAAAGTAGTTAAATTGCAAATGACACAAGTTCAGAGGAAGCAGCCAAAATCCTACAAAGAGCTTGATAAGGTCTGCAACTGGGCTGATCAGTGGTAGATGAAGTTCAATCCAGACAAATTGGAAGTAAAAATAGGAGGCACATGAAGTTTGTGGATGGGATAGGCTTTACCAAGGGATAAGTTGAAAGAGACCTAGGGTATTATTTTACTTGTAATGCACTGTGTCTAAACAGTATGAGGCACTAAAATGAACAGGATGCTGGGTTACATTGCCAAATCAATTGAGTTCAAGCCCCCAAAGCTCGTGATGAAGCTGCTCAGTGCTCTTAGGCTGCACCTGGAGTACTGCATATAGTTCTGACTAAAGCAACATACGTGGTTCATCCAGGCTTTAGAAGCAGTGCACAAAGAAGTAACAAGACTGATGCCTGGTATCAAAGGGATGAATTTTGAAAAACGATTATATAACTAGTGCTGTTCAGCCTCGAAGACTTATCGCAAAGGGTTGTTTATGAAGGTATGCAAGTTATTTAACAGAATAGAGAACGTAAACCAAGAACAATGCTTTCAGATACACAGATATATCCAGGTACACAGGTAGGACCTGAGGACATAGGACCAAGATTGTGAAAGGGTAGGTTTAGGACACACGACAGGAAGTGTTTCTTCAACTAGAGATCAACAGCTGGAAGCAGGTTGCCAGGAAGCGTAGTTGAGGGTAGAACACTGGACTCAATTAAGAAACGGCTAGATGCAGTAACCGTAAGATGATGTGATTGATACTCTGGAAAGATGAAATCAGGTAAGCTGAAGGGCCACCTTCATCCACATGTATTTTATGACAAGGTCAGGCCAATCATGATTTCAATCTCGTAGCTATTTCAGCAGCTCAGTCTCGGTCACAATTTCGAAACCTTATCAGAATATTTCATTAGGTCCTTCATCAAGAGCTCGTAGACATTATCGTCTTGTTATACACACAGTGAGAGTTAATGGGGCGGATGGAAGAGAAGGAGAAGTATGTAGGTAGCCCTTTAATACAGATTTTAAGACCCGAAGTGTTCACTTCAGAATTATTAGTCAATCAGTTGACAGGGGACTCTGCTCCATCCTCTTCCAACATTATTTCTGATTCCACTAATTCTTCAAAGACATTGAGAGGAACAGGGTAAGGAATGATCCCTGTAAGCCCCCCCCCCCCCCCCACCATGTGACTTTGACAGCCATAATTCTCATCTGGTCTCCTTCATAAAGAGACAATCATTTTACCTTCCCGACAGGCGAGAGCTTCTCTCCAAGAGTCTGGCACCGTGAAACATTCAGCCTCCAGCTGCTGGCTTGGCTGTTGAACAGGAATGGTTAAAAAGCCCAGGGCTTATGAAAAGAAGTGATAGAGATCATCATAGCTGCAAGGAAATCTACCACACAGTCTGTTTGTAACAGTAAGTGGAAAAGGTTTGCCATCTGGTGCCAAGATCATGGACAGGATCCCGTGCTGTGTAGGATCCTTGTGATTCTCGACTATTTGGGTATTCTGGTAGAATCTGGACTGAAGCCCAGTTTGATCAGAGTACATGCAGCAGCTTTCTGAGTGTCAGTATAAAGGAGCCAGGTGGGTTTTCATCCTATGCTGTCACAGTTTACAAAAGGAGTTTGGAAAGTCAGAACTGCACATAAGTCCTTCGCTCCCCAGTGTGAACCTGATTTTTTTTTTGATAATTGATTTGATTTTATCCCCCTTTTCCCTTTGTAGACTTTCACGTGCACCTTACACATTCCCTGGATGGGAGGACAGGATGAGTATTTGCTCCTAGATCTTCGCTAGCTCCCTTCTGTAGCCAGCCACCAGGAGATGTGCAAGTGTGACTCAAGGTGACAGGTCGGCCTATTTTCTTTTCTTCCCTGTGGCGAAGCACCTGTCTTCCACTCAGTGGTTTCCCACTGTGACCTCACTCAGGAACAGATCAGAAACTCACCCTGGAGGGAAGAACTGCTCTAATGTGTTTGCAGTTTTGCTACACATAGTAATTGCAGCAATTCTCGTCCCCCCGCTCCCCCCCCCCCACTTCCCTCACATGTGGGGAATCATTGGCATGGGTTCATCTCACACTGCTTTGCAGGGTAGAACATTGGAGCCCCAATCCACTGCACAGCTCCAAAAACCTGAAGCTCTTATAACCTCTATTTGGGCCCATGAAAAATGGACACTGAGTCTGTGAATGATGAATGTTAGTAGCTGATCTTCTTTATGTCCAGATAATTAAGGATGGTGAGCACTGTAACATTCTACATTCTTTCCTAGGGTTCCCTCTCTTTAAAAATAATCACTGCAACATTCCTTCTTTCTTGCCTTGCATTGGTCAGTGAAAGAGCATATGTTCAATTATTTTGATGTGTGAAAAAGCATGTTGTTTTTACCTGAATAGAACGAAATCTGTGAGAATACACAGTTGAGGGGGTGGTACAATAGGTTAGAATACCACCTGTTAAGCTCTAGTTTCAAGTCTAGCTCAGAGTGAATGGATAAAAGTCTTTTTTCTAATGACTTAGGATGATTAGTGAAATAAGTTTCAATGGTCTCAATTCAATTCATAGTGGGCATGAATCCATAGCATAAACTATCTATAATTTGCAACTAATTAGCAGTCTCTCTCAGACAGTCAACAAGGAGGTTGCAGTACAAACACTTTGTTTTCTCAGTACATTGTGGAGTTTTATTTGGAGCTGGTGTACTTGATCACCGCGTTTGTCCCTTCCGACACGGCGTGCTTGGCCTTCCCCGGGGCAGCAGCAGGCGCACGGCGGTCTGGATCTCCCGGGAGCTGATGGTGCGGCGCTTATTGTAATGGGCCAGGCGGGCATCCTCACTCTCAATGCGCTCGAAAATATCATTCACAAAGGAGTTCATGATACTCATGGCCTTTGAGGAGATGCCGGTGTCGGGGTGAACCTGCTTCATCACTTTGTGGATGTAGACGGAGTAACTCTCATTCCCCGACTTTCTCCGCTTCTTGCCGTTCTTTGCTGGCGCTTTATTCACAGTTTTCTTGGCACCCTTCTTCGGAGCTGCTTTCTTCCCCTCAGACATTTTCAAACTGTTTCAGACCCAGAAAAATGGAAAACAGTATAAGAGGTAGTTTTACCATTTTTGACTTGAGCTTTAGTTAACTTGAGAGTCGGCCATGCTGACACTGGCTTCAAGGTTTGGGAAAATTCTCCATTTTTTGGTAATGACACCCATAATCTGCAATCTATGTTGCTATTTCAATAGTCATCTAATCTCTTTTTTTACATTTTCCTTCTCTGTTGTATTATGTTTATTATTTTCTTTTAACTTCTCAGCGTGTTTTGTACTCTTTTGCGTTTGGTTCTTCACCTTTATTCCTCTTTTACCTTCCTACTTTTAATTCTATTTTTCTGATCTGTTCTTATCTTCATCATCATTTCTCTTTTTATATTGTAATATCTGTTTTTAAATGTGATTTGCCATCTTCATTTTTTCTTGTTTGTCCTTTGTTCTCTTTGTGCCTCTTTGCTTCATCTCCTCCATACTTTTACGTCATTCTCCTGATCTCACAAGTCTGACTACAATACAAAGGTACCCCACTTCTTCTTGTCCTCCCTCTCCATACGATGGCATCTGTTTTGCTTCCTACCACATCCCCTGCCTCTGATTCCTACTTTTCATATATGCTTGGCCGCTGTTCATTCTCTTCCCACATCAGCAGCTTTTCATCTGTACCATCCTACTCTTCTGTCATCAGACTTAGATCAGCTTCCTCTCTCATTGTGATGGAGAGTTTCGTTGAAGCTGTGGGAGGTGGAGCTTACTCAGACCCTCTCCAGTCACAGAAGGTGCTCCATAAACATATTGCCACACTGGGTGTACAGCACTTTCATTCACCTACAGGGGATTGAAATTCAGGCAACAACTTTGTTAAAATGGCTCACACAAGACTCTGAAACAGATGCATTAACTCGTGCACTAAAAATAGCCTATAGAGAAATTTAAATCTCAAGAAGTGTTGGTGAGCTGGACCTTCTAAAAACATCAATGGCACTCCGATTTGCTCTGAGAGACAGCAATCAATCCAAGGCCAGAGACAAAGGGAGCAGCTGGGCACAATCAAAAGGTCATGGATGTACGAAGGCAGTCTGCAAAGTGTTGCTAGTGCTTAGGTCAAAACTCTTTGTTTACACAAGGATCACAATTACAAGAGCTGCTGCAACTATATCATCGTGTTCTGTATCATTCCACTTTTGTATGATTATGCCTCTGTGAAACGCCTTGAGACGTTTTCCTATATTAAAGGTGCTATATATGTGCAAACTATAGTTGTTCTGTATCATTCTAAAATGCCTGTTCAGACTCTAATGACTGAAGATTTACACACCACTCCACTGCCTGTGGAACTTTCTTCCAGATAGCATCATTACCTAGAACCCTGCCAAAGACAAAATGCAGACCTAACTATCGCTTGCTGAACCCAGGATTAGACCATGCATTAGGCTGTGAGAAATCTGTGGTTTCGTTCTTGACACCGCGGTAGAAATTTCTCCAGATCCTTATGCAATAGGAACTCTGTAATAACTTTCAGGAACAACCAAAGCTATGTGAGACCTTTGTTCTTGTTACAGGACCCTGCAGCTACACTCTGTTGTTACACCAATTAATAAATAAATAAAGCAAGAATGAAGTTACATTCATATACCACTTTATTATGTCACGTTACAAGGAACTGCTTTGAATTTCAGTCATTATTATTATGTAGGTAAACACAGCTGCTGTTTTGCACATAACAATGCCCCCACAAAAAGCAATGAGAAGAATGACTATTTAATCTGTTTTTACTGCTGTTAGTTGAGGCAAGGAAGTTTTCTATGACACTGGGAGAACTCCCAGATCTTTGAATAATGATCTTCAACATCCACCTGATGACAGGAACCTCATTTACATCTCATCCACAAGATAGATATCGAAAAAAAAATAGCCTTACAGCCAGAGAACATGTGTAAAACTATCACTTGGAGAAGTGCAATGAATTTATTAAGCATCACTATTATTATTGACTAAATTTATCCTTCTCCAAGTATTTACAGTTTGGCAGCACAGTTTTGTTTTCATTTGATAGTTCTAAAATTACTTAGTTTAGATGAACCAGATGTTCCAACTTTTGCACTTCTCCTGCTGTGGTGCAGTGAATCATTGTTCTAAGAACAGATGATTTTTCTTTATTTGCAGTCCTGCACACGCCCTAGAGAAAACACAGTAATTCAACAAGACAAATGGACACTGTCCTGTTGAGATTTTTAGATGCTGTGGTCTTTGCTGCAAGTATACCTATCTCTGGACTAATCATTTTATTCTTGTTATCTGTGTCAGCAGTGGGTTTATACCATTTTTAAAATTTTGAATGTAGAGAATTACCAAAAAACTCTTTTGTCATTTAATTACCCCATTGTTGATAGAATACCCCTAATTATGCTTCAAAGAAATATATCTGTTACTTATATTCCTATAAAATGAAAAATAGTAGATAAATTTTTGTCCTCAACAAAGTGAGGAATGATGTGGAGATGCCGGTGATGGACTGGGGTTGACAATTGTAAACAATTTTACAACACCAAGTTATAGTCCAACAAATTTATTTTAAATTCCACAAGCTTTCGGAGGCTTCCTCCTTCGTCAGGTGAACGGTGTGGAAATGAAATTTTCGAATCCTTCGCATTTGAAAATCACAGAACAATGCCTGGTGATTACTGCCCGTTGCCAAGGCAATCACAGTGAGCAGACAGAAAGGTGTAACCTAAAAGGCCACCGAATACACAAACCCCCCCAAAAAAGAGAGAGAGAATACTCCAAGGCGGCCTTCGAGACACACGACAATGCAAAATCGTCGAGCAGAAATTGATAGCCAAGTTCCGCACCCGTGAGGACGGCCTCAACCGGGATCATGGGTTCATGTCACACTACACGTAACCCCACCAGCGAACAAATGTTATCTGTTTTTAATATAACGGGTCATTGACTGTCTTCCTTCTCTCTCTCTCTTTTTTTTTGGGGGGGGTTTGTGTATTCGGTGGCCTTTTAGGTGACACCTTTCTGTCTGCTCACTGTGATTGCCTTGGCAACGGGCAGTAATCACCAGGCATTGTTCTGTGATTTTCAAATGCGAAGGATTCGAAAATTTCATTTCCACACCGTTCACCTGACGAAGGAGGAAGCCTCCGAAAGCTTGTGGAATTTTAAATAAATTTGTTGGACTATAACTTGGTGTTGTAAAATTGTTTACAAAAGTGAGGAATGTTAGCGGTGGGGAATGCAACAGTTTTCCAATTTTTAGCAGCCAGCATCAATATCGAGTATAACCCAGCCAGATCCAGATGAAAGATCCCTCTGCGCTTCCCGAACAAAATAGACTTAACTCACCCCAAGATGAGCAACCTCCACTACACCAACAACAACTTGTATTTACATATTGTCTTTAATGTAATGAAAATCTCCTACAGCACTTCACAGGAGCGTTATCAGACAAAATTTGACACCGATCCACATAAAGAGATATTAGGACAGATGACCAAAAGCTTAGTCAAAGAGATAGGTTTTAGGGAGTGACTTAAAGGAGAAGAGAGAGGTAGAGAGGTTTAGGAAGGGAATTCCAGAGCTTAGGGCCCAGGCAGCTGAAGGCACGGCTGCCAATGGTGGAGTGATGAAAATTTGGTGATGTGCAAGAGGACAGAATTGGAGGAGGGCAGAGATCTCAGAGGGCTGCAGAAGATCACAAACTGTGTTGCATCTAGAGGGCTACAGAAATAGGATCGTGCAAGTTAGTGCAAGGTATCCAGGCCACTGTCACAATGAATTTATCCTACGATACTCAACCATTTCCCCCAATATTCGACCCTTCCACCAACTTGACAGATGGCTGCTAGGGGGGCAAGCGATATCCCCTACACACGTGACTCATGACACCCCTGTGCAAACCTCCACCGTGTCCTACATTTGCAGGAGGAAGAGCAACATCAGCAAACCTCATCGAATGAAGAAGATCAGGGAGAAGACGAGGAGGCAAAAGAATGAGGGCCACCTGAACGCCTTGCAGCAAGAGATGTGAGGGATGAGTTAATTGCTCAGTGATTCCGGTGACCTGCTCGTTCCCTGCACTGAAAAGCCCCTCTACATTAACAGTTGTTGTTATACCCCTCACCACTCCCTTAATTTTGTATTAAAAAAACAATGAAACCATTAAGCGAACTTCCATATCAGTGACATACTGACAATGCAGACTCAGAAGCTGCTATGAAATCACACTGCAGACCAAAGTACCAAAAGTGATAAAGGTGATGAATTTAATTCCCAACTCAACAACAACAACTTGCATTTATATAGCGCCTTTAACGTAGTAAAACATCCCAAGGCACTTCGAGACCGAGCCACATAAGGAGTTATTAGGACAGGTTGGTCAAAGAGGTAGGTTTTAAGGAACATCTTAAAGGAGGAGAGAGAGGTAGAGAGGTGAAGAGGTTTAGGGAAGGAATTCCAGAACTTAGGGCCTGAAAGTATGGCCGCCAATGGTGGAGCGATTAAAATCAGGGATGCGCAAGAGGCCAGAATTGGAGGGTTGTAGGGCTAGAGGAGGTTACAGAGATAGGGAGGGGTAGGCCATGGAGGGATTTGAAAACAAGGATGAGAATTTTAAAATCGAAGCGTTCCCGGTCCGGGAGTCAGTGTAGGTCAGCGAGCACAGAGGGTGATGGATGAATGGGACTTGGTGCAAGTTAGGATAGGGGCAGCAGAGTTTTGGATGAGCTCAAGTTTATGGAGGGTGGGAGGCCAGCCAGGAGAACGTTGGAATAGTCTAGTCTGGAGGTAATAAAGGCACAGATGAGGGTTTCAGCAGCAGATGATCTGAGGCAGGAGCGGAGACTGGCGATTTTACGAAGGTGGAAGCAGGTGGTCTTGGTGATGGAGCGGATATGTGGTCGGAAGTTCATCTCAGTCAAATAGGACGCCAAGGTTGCGAACAGTCTAGTTCAGCCTCAGACAGTGGCCAGGGAGAGCGATGGAGTCGGTGGCTAGGGAACGGGGTTTGCAGCGGGGACCAAAGACAGCGGCTTCGGTCTTCCTAATATTTAGGTGGAGGAAATTTTTGCTCATCCAGTACTGGACGTCAGACAAGCATTGTGACAAATCAGAGACAGTGGAGGGGTCGAGGGAGGTGGTTGTGAGGTAGAGCTGGGTGTTGTCAGCGCACGCATGGAATCTGACTTGTTTTCAGATTATGTCGCCAAGGGGCAGCATGTAGATAAGAAATAGGAGGGGGCCAAGGATAGATCCTTGGGGGACTCCAGAGGTAACAGTGCGGGAGTGGGAAGAGAAGCCATTGCAGGCGATTCTCTGGCTACGACTGAATAGATAAGAATGGAACCAGGCGAGTGCAGTCTCACCCAGCTGGATCAACAGAGGAGAAGCATTGGAGGAGGATGATGTGGTCAACCGTGTCAAAGGCTACAGACAGGTCGAGAAGGATGAGGAGGGATAGAATAATTGTCTTACATTCATTTCTTGTCCAAGTGTCTTTCTTATAAGAAAGTTTATCTACTCCTATGAGATCTTCCCCTAGTGGTCTCAGCAAAGCTGGTGGAAGACTTTTTTTATTCATTCATGGGATGTGGGCGTTGCTGGCGAGGCCAGCATTTGTTGCCCATCCCTAATTGCCCTTGAGAAGGTGGTGGTGAGCCGCCTTCTTGAACCGCTGCAGTCCATGTGGTGAAGGTTCTCCCACAGTGCTGTTAGGAAGGGAGTTCCAGGATTTTGCTGTTGTTGCTCATGTTGGGACCCTTGAGATGCTCATGGCTGATGACTCCTGAGTGCTTGGGCCTGAGGGGCCGACTGCAGACTGCTGCACCTCGGCTGCTGCCAGGCAGCCCAGCTGACTTGCTGGCACCATGTGGGTATTGGTTATGGGGATGGCGAACGAACAGACATAGCGACATCCTGAGCGAGGGCAACATGTACTGCTCCCATCACGCCACTGCTATTCCCGTGGAGCTGGAGCTCATCACTTCCAGTGATCTGTGGGAGAGCAGACAACAGGGGATGAGTGACTCTTTGAAAGCTCCTATCTATTCGATGTACTAATTTGTCCACAGTGTGCACATGTCTCTCCAATGTGGAGCCCAGAGCCTGCATGGTAGCCACTTGAGCTGCAAAGGCTGGTGACTCTGACTCTTATTGTGAGGGCCCAGCTGCAACGTCCCTGGAGGTGACCAAACTCTCCAAAGTAGACTGCAGAGTGCTGATGCCCTGGTAGATGACACCACACAGGCTGGAAGCAGACTCCTCCTTGCTTTCAACTATTGTGCTGAAACTCCTTGGCACGCCATCCAGTGTCTGGTGTAACTTCCATCTTCTATGACTAATGTATGATGTTTGCAGAACATTCTGCATCTTGCTGCTGAGATGCTCTATGGTATCTTGGTACTCGCCTGGAGCTGAGAAGATTCTTTCTTAACATCATAATGGCTATTCATGCATACTCCAGAATAATGCTTAAGGTTAATAATAACTCTCAAAAAACAAGTGCACTTCATAAAGACAATAGACAAGGATATTCTGTAACCCATCCTACCCTTTGCCTTAGTAATTGATGCATTAGTCACAGCAGCGTAAGTAAATGTGAGTATCTAAGTAACCTGCTCCTCCTCCACACACACACACCCACCCACACACATACCCACATATTAAAATACAATCCGTGTAGGGAATTGTTTTGCTGCACATGCTTATACAGCTTCCCTTTGAGCCCATGGTTTCTATGGATTTTGTAAGAAAGAAACAGCACTGGCTTCAGCCATGAGAGTGAAGAAACTTCAGTCCTCAATCCCAGTGCCTCCTACCTCCTCTTTGATGACATGAGAACAAGGCAGTCTTCTGTGCCTCTGAAATTCTTACCCAAAATGGCAACAGAATTCTATATAACCTAAGAGCCCTATGTTAAATCTGACCGAGAGTGACAATTCCTTAATTGGAATTGAGACGTGACCTTTTATGTTGATGGGGTAAGGATCTTAGTCTTTTCAGCTGTTCTGAGGGACTGCTTGCACATTGGTTGAGTGGAGAATATTGCTGTCTGTTAGCAGGTGGCAGGGCACAAAGCCCCTTGCCACATTAAATAGCATTTTACCAGGATAGTAGCCAATTCATGGCAAAATCTGAGCAACATAGGACGTCTGCAATTCAGCCATGTGGAATAACCTTTGCACCTCACTAGACAGCTTTGACCTTGTTGCTGAGGCAGGCATCTAATTTAGCAACCTGTTCTAACTTCAGTTCTGAATACACACCATATTGTTCTTCCTACAAACTAAGTTCCTACAGTGCCATATATCTATAGCATGGATTAGCTGTAAATGAAGAATATAACAAGTTAGAAAAAAGGTAGTTTCATTGCTCTCAAGTATTTCAGCCATCATTCATCACATGTTTACATACTCCAAATGCCATAGTTTCCACCCTCTTGGACTGATGTACGTTTGTCTCCTACTGGCTAGTAGGTTGGTGGCATAACAACTAGTTTCCACTGGGTACTTCGCCCAAAAGTTTTCTTTACCTACCTGGGTATATAGAGGTTCAAAGAATAATTGCATTCAGGGCAGACCAATTTTGCAAAGAGATCCTCAAACAGGCCTTAGGCCCTTTATTTGTATATGCAAAGAGCCTAACCGCCTGTTTCAGGTGTGGTAGACTTCTTTTTCTGCCTTTACCGACATGGCGGCAGCACACTTCCAGCATGGAATGTGCACATGCACACCGTGTGTCACATTGAACGCGCTGTCGCCTGTTTTACGCTTGTAAAATGGGCACAACGTCAGTCAATTTCTCGGCCAAAGTGTCAAAAGTGTAGGTCGGTCAGTAAAGGAAGTATGAGATTTACAGATGGCCCGTGATTGGATTGTTGAAAAGAGACTGTAATCCTGTAAACGTTCTGTTCTGTCTGAACTGTTAATTTACCAGAAAGAAAACCATAGACTTGTTGCTCCTTCAGAACTAATGAAACAGTTATAAAGTCTGTGTGCACTTTTTAAGTATTGATAAATTTACAGAAAATAGTTTGAAGCCAGGAGGTCCACATCCGGCCTGGGCTTGCTCCAGACAGTGGGATGAGTTGTTGATTTTCAAAGCTTAAGACTGTGCTAAAGGAGGTAAATTCCAACGTGGAGTGGGGGGTGGGGGGGTGGAGAGGAATAAATAAATGGACATAACTGTAGCATACTTTCGAACTATGAAGTCTAGTCTCTGTTGCCAAACATAATCCACTACAACGTGTTCTGAATTTTGTGCTGCTTTGATCCATATTGTTGTACTGCACCTGGGAGATATTATTGCATTTTTGTATTCAGTTCATTCTGGTAATAACCCTTAGTAGTATGGTCACTATGCAGTATTGAAGTTGGCAACTTAATAATTTTAAACCGAACAGCAAAAGCCTGGTTTTCCAATGCTGGATTTAATAAAATGCTCTGTATTTAGCTAAGGGTTCACACCACCTGGTGGCTGTCTGTTTATGTGTAGTTTCTTTGACTGTTGTTTTTCAATTGAGAAATCAAGGTGAAGGACCAAAATTCATGATGTAGGACACCACCAAATTTGAAAGAGCAAAAGAGGAGAGGTAAATTAGAAAGTAGTGATTAGGTGATGTAAAGCCTGAAGAGTGTAGGGGGAAGGAAAGAATGAAGGAGGTAATGAATTCAACAGCTTTGAGTTCCTGTGAAAGAATGAGTTGGAGTAGGAGTCTGTGCCATGACAGCATTGCCAAAACTTGTAATGTTTAAAGGGAGTCCTGTCTCAATGTTCAAGCAGGTATCTTAAGGTTCCACTACTCTTGCCTGTATGCTGCATCTCGAGTCCTTTCAGAATCACAAATGTTGCCAACACTGGATGAGTCTTGATTTCAACAGATTGGCAATTTAAGGAAGAGGAAGATTGTGGCAGATGGTGAATCTGCAGCTTAAGAGGAACCAGAGAGGAAATTTCAGAAGAGTACTCAGAATACTAATATTAATGAAATAAAGAAATGGTTGTGATGGGGTGAAGGAGGAATTGCCTGTTAGACTACTAGCTTTTTCTTGTATTCTATCCAGGAATTTAAGAGAGGGATTAAAAGAACCTCCCTAGATGTCTTGGGCTTTGGCTACACAGAGGATTAAGAGTTGATGAGGGAAAAAGAAGTGTTTGGCATGAAAGAGGAAATAAAACTTCTTGGAGGAAACTTCAGCAAAGATATGGGAGACCCATTTGAGGTATCAGGAGGTCGTGAGACCATGAAGAAAGACTAAGATTGGAGACATCATACTATTGTTGAGTGGTAACAATTGTTGGATTTGCAAAAGATGAAAAAACTCATTATACAGTGGTGCCTCTGCTGATAATGCTTGTGTGTGATCTTGGCCCTGATGAAAGCTGCAGTTGAACATGAAGAGTGACCAGTGGAGAAAAACCAACCCCCATGGAACCGATGCCTTCAAGAGTGGAGGAATTGGGGAAAAATTGGTTGAAAAACACATGCCTAGCTTGTTTGTCATTTTGTATTATGATGTTGGAGCCAGTTGTTAAATTCCATTGATGCCATTTATTTGAAGATCATGGAACTTAAATATTAATCTTATAAGGGTGTATGCAAAAAGAGATAACTAAACTACTGGTTGATGTTTATATGCTGATTTGGCTGGTGTCAATTATAAATCTAGCTAGTTCATCCTTTTGTATTGTGCTGTTACAAGCAGATTTGAAATTCCATGCATGCATGTGTTGCAAGTGCAAAATTTCATGCATATCTGTGCTGCAGGTATGAAATTCCATGCATACATCTGCTGCAAGTGTGAAATTTCATGCATAACTGTGCTGCAGGTGTAAAATTCTATGCATACCTGAGCTGCAGAGGTGAAATTCTATGCACACCTATGCTCCATAATAAGATGAAACAGGAAATTCCCAGCCTGATCACCTAAAAGGTTACGACTAATCCTTGGCAATCCTGCACAAAGTCAATGAACATTTTTTTTTTAAAAAGAGGTAGCATTTGAAATTCTAATAAGTATAACATAATGTATGAAGTTGAAAACCAAATCAAACTCTACCTGAAATGACACGTTAAGTCAATTACATGGCTTGCTGCAAAAGAGAAGCATTCAATTGTTGCTTACCTTCCCCAGAATCACAGCATGGTAGGGGAGCTCGGCCACATCACTCACAGGAAATGATGGATTTTGATAATGGAATTTTGTCAGTTATTCACAGTTTGAGAATTATCTCCATCTCTAAACTAGTGGTTAATTGTTTATATACCTTTGGTTTGACTGCTATTAATAATCTAGGCTGATACTTCAATGCAGTACTGAGGTCATGCAGTTCTGCCGAAGGAGTGGTCTTTCAGATGTGATGTCAAGCCACTCAGTTGGGCATCAAAGTTCCCACGGCACTTTTTGAGAAGGAATAGGGGAGTTTTCCCAATGTCCTGGCCAAGATTTATCCCTCAACCAATACCATTAAAACAGATTATATGGTCATTTATCTCACTGCTGTTTGTGTGACCTTGCTGCGCATAAATTATCTGCTGTATTTGCCTACAATACAGCCACGACTCAAAAGTACTTCAAGTACTAAAAGTACTTAGTTGGCTGTGAAGTGATTTGGGATGTCCTGAGGACATGAAATGTGCTATATATATATATATATATATGTATACACACAATCTTCTTTCCTTCTTTCTTTCCTTTTCTTCTTTCTTTCTTTCTTTCAAACCTCATCTCTGTCCAGTTTTGCACTGGGTAAAAAGTGGCAGTACTACTGTGCCATAATGTCAGATGATCTGTAGCTTTGCTTTACAGCTTTCTTGGGAAATTTTAGTTATTAAAATAAATACTTTGTATGTGTTGTTGTAAATAAAACAAAATATTGCAATATGTAAATTGTATGGAAACAATTTTGATCCAAATTGGAAATGCATGCTGAATTTTTGTGTTTGAAAATTTGATATGCTTTTATTCCTTTTTGAAATACTCCACTTGCTTTCTTCTCCTTTTGTCTAATTCCAAATCATTTGGCACTTTTCCTTTTCTCTAATAGACTGCTTAATATTTGCAGGGGAAGCTTGCCTTTATAGTTACACCTGCGTGACACTAAAAAAAAATCCAAGTGGGAGGTATTAACCAAATTGCCTGGTTAGTAGCAAAATGTTATTGTATTCTGCTATAAAAGAAGTGTATGGGAACTGAGTATTTGGGTAGTAGCATGTTTTTTGTTAACCCAGAGTGCATCCAGAAAACAGCCTGACAATGGAATCTACCCAGAAAAAAAGGCACATAATGATCTGTTTGGATTTGGGGTTTTTTCCTTTTCAACCACTATTGTTTGATGTTTCTAGGAAAGTAAATTTCTCACTCATTAGTAAATTGAAACATTTTTGCAAGTAGAGTTTAATATGAGGATGTGTTTTGGACAGTTCTCTTGGAGTTGGTATCCTCTTTAAATGTTGTAGCCAGATATGGTTACTCTGTAGCCGAGACATCTGTTAACTAAATAGCAGCGGGAGTCAATCCTGAGTTAAATAATTCTGAATTGATTACAGGACGGTTTTTCTTAATGTTATTGCCCATACAACAGTTGTGCAGATGTCTGCACATGTGGCATTGCAAATGATATGTAGCCTATTGCACACAAGCTTACCATAATTTGTTTCATCATGAGTGTTGCCAGCTGTCTTTAGGACATGAAAGAAATAGATTTTTTTTCACGCAGATGAATTAATTTTGTTACACTTCGACCATATCATATTGACAGAACCACAATATTTGCAATCTTGACTTCACAGTAATAGCGTAGCTATTTTTGGCAGCAGCATTTTTCTTAAATCTAACCCATTTAACTATTTCCTTAAACCCATCTCCCCTGCACCCTTCACCCTCATCTCCAACAAGCGCAAGGAACTCGTGAACTTCTTTGTCACTAAGATTGAGATCATTCAGCTCCCTCTGCTGCATTCCCCCCGCCTTCCCTCTTCCCACCAAGCCAAACCTCCCATAAGGTTGTCCCTGCCTTAGCCCTGAACAAGCATCTTTCTCTGTTTTTTCTTCTGTCTCCCCTCTACGAGCTCATCTTGTCAATGAGAACCATCGTCTCTCTTGATCCTATTCCCACTAAACTGCTGACCACTCAACTTTCCACCTCGCCACCGCCTCACTCAACCACTCCACTGCCTCTATGTTGTCAGCCTGATATCCACTCCTGGATGAGCCCCAATTTCCTCCAATTAAACGTCGGGAAGACCAAAGCCATTGTCTTCGATCCCACAACAAACTCCATTCCCTTGCTCTCCTTGCCATCGACTTAATCTGCCTCCCTGGCCACTGTCTGAGTCTGAACCAGGTTGATCACAACATCAGTGTCCTATTTCACCCCAAGCTGAGCTTCCGATCCCATATCCTCTCCAATCACAAAGATCACCTACTTCCATCTCCATAACACTTCTAATTGTAAATGGAATGGATTAAGTGTTGTGAGAGTCAGTGATCACGCAATTTTTGAGCAACAGCTGTCACAAAACATTTTGGATCCTAATTTTTGGCAGTCTACAGCAGTTAAAATTATTGTTCTTATTGGGATGTCTTACAGATGCTGGCCTTTAGGGCTTTGAACAGAAGCATTGCGTGCTGGTTTCTGCTTCACTTTCCTCAGAAGAGCCCTGTAGTACTCATATGTTCATAAAGTTTAAGGAATCAATCTTTATGATACTGCAGTTATCACAGTTTAACACATTAACAAGCAGGAAATGAGTCTCATGACCCCCATAAGAAACAAACCAATTGGGAATCTGGGTGTGTTAGCTGATGAAGAGTACAAAGATAATCTTCAAGTCAACTCCTATTTGACACGATTGCTTCACTGGAGAACCATAGAAGTTTATAGCACAGAGGGGGAGACCATTTAACCAATCCTGTCTGTGTTGACTATTTGCTAGAGCAAACTGAAACCACTCTCATTGCCCTACTCTTTCCCCATAGCCTTTGACTTTCCTCTGCTTCAAATGTTTATCCAACTTTCCCTTAACAGATGCTATGGTCCCTGACTCAACTATTCCATGTGACAAAGCAATGCATGCTCTATATAAAGTCTATTATGTATCACCTTGTCATATGTTGTATGCAAATCTATACGTACGACATCCATCACATTCCTTTTATCTATGCATTCCAATTTCCTTATAAAATTCAATTAAATTAGTTAAGTATGGCTTGCTTTCTACAAATCCATGCTGACTATTCTTGATTAGCCCATGATTTTCTTAGTGTTTATTGCTATGCCCCTCAAAATGGGCATCCTTCTGTTGCACTGAGGCGAAACTGAGGCAGAAGGGCCAAGAATGCCCCTTTCCACCTCATTTCCATGTCTGGCCTTACGTGCCTTGTGCCTGTTGTAGGTGCAGGCCCGGGTCTGCCTCTCTGGAGGTGCTGGAAATCCTGCGCAATGTACTGTGGACGGAGACATGTCATAATGGGTCCCCACCCCTTTTCCTCTCCATAGCACCTGGGAAACGAATGTTCCTAAGGCACCATAGAGAAGAATATCAAGGCCTAGAAATCTACCCAAAGCCTAAGTGAGACTAATTGGCCTATAATTTCCTAGCTAATCCTTTTCACATTTCTTGAGCAGGAGTGCTACTTTTGCCAATATTCACTCTTTTGGCACAATTATTGTTTGGAAATTTTTATTAGTAATGCTGATATCTCTTCTTCAGAGTCCTTCCGTATTCCCAGATGCATATTGTCTAGGCCTGATGACCGTTCTATTTTTAGTCCCATTAACTTTCCAAATCCATTGTCCTTTTGAATACTTATCCTCAGTTGAGATTCTTCCACATTCTCCTCAGGTACTCTTAGAGTCCTACTTTCATCTTTTAGTAGTAAAACTAATGCAAAATACTTATTTAGCAAGTCCACCATTCTCTCAAACTCAAGTACAAAATGGTATCCTTCATCTTGAAGTGGTCCCACCCTTCTTTAATTGATGTTTTTGCAATAGACTCCTAAACTTATGTCCGGCATCTTATAAGTAAAAAAGCAGTTAGGGAGAAGTTAGAACTCTTAAAGAATAAAAATGTTAGAGTCATTGAAGATGAAAAGAATATAGTAGAATTACTTAATGGCCATTTTCTAGAAGCATTCACTAAGAAAATACTGACTTCCTATCCAATTATTTTAGAATATCTAAGAGGATTCTGAAATCTTTGAAGAGGAGCTATTTGATAGATTAAAGGGATTGAAGACTATCAAATTCCTTAGGCCTGGTGGCATATATCCTAAGATGCAGAGGAAGAATTGGGGGGAAATCTGTGGGACACGGTTTATAGTCATGAAAAAGTCATTATGCACAACTCTTTAGGATTGGAAGCAAACAAATGTCTTCCATTTTAAAAGGGGCCTAACCTGATCCAGGGAAACCATAGTACAGTCCCACCCACTTATCTCGAACAAGTTTATGTCGATATCTGCTTATTTTGACAAAAAAAAGAAGTCTTTGCATATAATACCAAATACTTTACTGTTTATGTCGACGTTGACATAAATTCTGGCATGCTTAATTTTACAAATTTTTAAAGTCCCTAACAGTATTAAAGGCCGTTTATTACCACTTATGTCGACAGGCTCTTATCTTCATGTTGCAATGAGGGTAAATCTGCTGAAACAAGGAGGTGGAGAAACACGAAGAGCATCATTACACATGCGTTATTGTCGCTTTGTCTTTTGGGATTGTAGTCTTTTTGCCTTTGGTCGTCCTTTGAGAAAAGGTGGATGATGCCATCTGCCTACAACTCCCAGAATTCTATGGGGTCCCGGCTACATTTTAGGATCAGCTGACTAACTCGACCCAGTTGGCGAGTAGCAGTTTCGGGCAAACGTAACCATTTCTTGTAAATTTTATTTCGACGTTGGTTTGAGAAGCTGCAAAAAGTTGCCAAATCGATCAAGCAGATTCCAGGATAGAGTGAGGTGGTGAAAGTGAGATGTCAGTCATGAATCCCGAGTAGTGAGTGCCTTTTTTCTCAAGATCCACGTTTGTGGCAAGAAAGCAAAGCTCCGAGTGACTGACTATCTGGGCCCAGAAGTTCATGGAAGAAAACAGATAAGAAGAGGCGGGCAGGACAGAAACAGAAATCTGCCGACATGTCTCTCATATGTCGATAAACCGCTTATGTCAACAAAACAGAATGATCCTCAACTTGTTGACATAAGTAGGATTGTACCAACATCAATAACCTGCTTTAAAAAAATGTAAACCATTCTAAGGAGTATACTGGAGGAGTAGTTATGTAGCAATAGCTTAATGAGAAACAGCCAGTGTGCATTTAGAAAGGGAAGAAGCTGTTTGAAATACCTTGACTTCTTTGAAGCTGTTATAAACTCCTTATGATGTAGTTTATTTGAACTTTCGGAAAGCCATTGACATGGTTCCATTTGAAAGATTTATAAAAGAAAAATCCTGTGAATCTGAGATAGTATACAGGACTGAGTAAAAACGTTTGATATAAAATAGGAAACAGAGAGTACTCATGAAAGGTATCGTGTTAGACTGGGGGAAGGTATTGAGTGGAGAGTGGCAGGAGTCAGTACTCAGATCTCTGCTGTTTTCTATCTGCATAAATGACCAGGATGCAGAAATCACTTGTAAGATTGTGAAATTTGCAGAAAACACTAAAATAAGGATGGAGAATGCAGTTAACAATTTGTAAAAGAATTTACATCATTTATGCAATTAAGCAGATAAAAGCAGCAAAAGGAATTTAATGTATTGCATATTGGCCAATAAAGTATGACATATGTATAAAATTAAAAGAATCTAAGTAACACAGGGACACCTAGAAAGTGAGTGGGGGAGTAAAATGTTCATCTACAATGTGGAGAAGCAATTAAAAACAAATAAAATGTTGGATACATAGCCAGAACAGCAGGGTAAAAGTCTACAAAAGTTGTGCTGAGGTTTCATAATGCATTCTTCAGCCCTTATTAGGAGAACTGTGTGTATATATATCTATATATATTTATGTATATATATGTCTTATACAATTGACATGCCTCTGCTTAAAAAGAGAAATCTGTCAATTGTAAATGATGCCGGGAAGAGCAACAAGAATGATTCCAAGTGTAAATGGGATGAGCCATGAGGAATGATAGGAAAAGCTTAGGCTGTACAATCTAGAAAGGAGAACTTTAATGGTGGATACCATCGAGGTATAGAAAATATAAAATGGTATACATAAAGTGATCCTAGAGTATTATTTCAAAGTAAGTCAGGTCAGTAGGACCAAAGAAGATAAATTTAAACTACTGAAAAGTGAATCCAAAGTGCACATATAAGAGGGAAAAAAACTCAATTCAGAGTGATAAGCACTTGGAATAACCCACTGGGTAAGGTAGTAGAGTCAGGATATTGAGGGTGTTGCAGTTGGATGTTTGGCTGGGTGAATTAGAATACCAGATAGACAGTGGCTGATGGGTCACAGTTTCTCTTCCTCATCCATGACTTTTTCTCATGTTCCAATTTCTTAAACGTATGTTGAGAACTGATAACTTTAGTCCATAACAGACACCGGACTTGATGTGCACATCTTCAAACATATTACTGACACCTGGAAATTCACTTCATTATCACAAATTTTCTCACTTCTATTCTTCAGCATTTTGAAACTTTGTCAGCTGTATGTTTGCAGTGGAATTTCTATCATTTTTATTCATGCTTCCTTTTTGTGCGCATTAAAAAGTTGGATGACTATAATGCAGAACTGATCTTTACATCTGGTAAAATAAATAGCACCAAGTGGGGAAATTCAGGTTTGATTCCACACTTGGCTAAATTTCCATTTTCACCCATGTAGCTATGGAGAGCTGCCAAGCAAAAACAATGTGCAAAATTTTGCTCACAGTTATTTATGTGCAAATCGGACAGTAACTTCCAGCGACCGCACATGCGCAGTTAAACGTGGAAATCGGGAAGTTGCTGTCCAAGATGCGATGCTCCTCTAAAAGCTGCGTGAAAACGGCATTTGGCCAGCTGACTCACCATTCAAATGTATTGAACAGCGTGACATTCCTGTACTTAGCTGATAGATATGGACAAAACTTGCCAAAAAAAATTAGGCCTTGTCCATTCTGGTCTAAGCACCTTTTTAACGGTGTGGTAAGTCTTAATGACTGCCGAACAACCTCTCCGGCACTGAAAATTAATTTTTACGAGCATGGAGTCTCAATCCTTCAGCTTTTAATTATTGTTGGACATTTAAAAGATATTTTATTTAATAAAAAAAATGTTCTTATTTTCTCTTTCTGTCTCATTTATCTCTGTCTCTTAATCCAATATTTCTTTCCCTCTCTTTATTTCGCTTACTGTACCTGATTTGACATTGAATTCTGTATTCTAACTTACATTTCCTGCTCCTTAACGATTCTTCAATCTGATTGGTTAAGGGGATACACAGGTGCTTGCCTTGTTCACACAGATCCCAGATGCCCTTTAGAGGGCGCCGCGCTGGATGGATCTCTAACTTACAGTAACTTGCCGTGCAAAAGCTCATAGATGGGCAAGTGCAAGTCTAACGAATGGCTGGGCCGTTTGTTCGCCCTCACAGCAAAATCCAGCCCTATGTATTTACCTACAGATGTGGGTAAAAAAATCAAATGCGGAGTCTTCACTAGGACACTGTCACACACCTCCTGTTGGCCAGCTAAGAGGGTGGTATTTGAGGTGGCCTCTTAGATGGGGTAGGAGAAAGCAAAGGTTGGGGATCAAAATCTAGGTTGGAGAGAGGATATGTTCACCCTTGTGACAAAAATTAAACATTTATGTCTAGCTTTATTTCCTATGTTACAACAGTGACTACACTTCAAAAGTACTTCATTGGCTGTAAAGCGCTTTGGGACATCCTGAGGTCATGAAAGGTGAAACGCACGTCTTTCTTTCTTCTTTCTTTCTTTAGCTTGGTGTTGGCTCCTTTAATTCTGTCACAGTCTAGAAAGAAATAAAAAACAGCTGCAATTACAAAAATCATGCAAGGACTTAGCAGTTATTGCTGAGCAGTGTAGGAACAATGGAATCAATACCCTAACAGGAATATTTATCAAGGGCGTCCTTAACCCTTCAATTTAACTCTTCATCTAGGAACCATCAGGACTTTACCACCCAGTTTATGCCCAGGAGTTAATTACGCCTCAACTTGGCTCAACGAACTGTCTTATATCAACCAGTTTGGATTATATTAGTATTTACACTTCCAACCTCCCATCAGGATCCACACAAACTACTAAGTGAATGAATTAACCCTTTCTTGCCAATTATCAAAGAAGTCAGACAACAAAATTATGGACTAACAATTCTTATTTAATCTTAGAATCATATTTAGTAGCACTTGAACATAAACATTGAGTATGCAAATAATTAGTAGATGGGGTTAATTGATGAAATAAATAAGAGGTTGCAAAAGCAATTCAGCTCTGTCAGAATATTATAGCAATAACAGTTTTCTGTGTATAAATTTACAGTTGAGATTAGTGTCTGAGATTGATATAAATTGATGAAATTAATTTAGGATTAGACTCCTTAGGTATCTGACAAATTAACAGCATTAGATAGCCGGTCTATTGAATAGATGCTTGTAGTTAGTAATGTTTCCAAAACTTATACAACCCCCTTACGAGCTGCCGTGGGTGAACTGGTTACCTCATCTTCCTCTGGAAGGATGGTGTTAGCCTTCTGAGATGTCAGAGTGATGAAACTCTGTCTGTAGAGGTGCTATTTATTCCTCCTGGATCCTCTGCTCCTGGGTAAATTCACCTTCTCTGTTGGCAGCTGTATCTGGACTATCAGGTTTAATTCTCACCTTCCTTGATCTCAGGGAAATTTGTATATCTAAGTTGCACACTTGAATCCGGCTGGTATAATCACACAATTTTAACTTTTCTCCCTCACTAGCCCTTCCTTTCCAAGCATTGAGACTGATTACTGACACCACTTTGAGGACACACAAGGCAATCCTTAGGGCATTCCTCCTACAGCAGTTGTCTTGAGGGAGAAATCAAGTCACGCAATTCAAACCCAAACATGCTGTATGATTGGCAGCTTTTTGAATTGAACAGATAGTTATGTAAAATTCTGTCTATTCAATTTAGTTACTCTTTTATCAGTTTGCTTCTTTTAAAATCTTTGAATCAATCTGAAGCTTTCATACAGGTACTAGGCTTTCGGCAATCTTTAGAGTGATTCTGTCTGGAACTTTCAAAATGCTAACTAGCCAGGTACTCCCATTATTGGCAAGAATATAAATTACAACTACCTCACAAAAGTTAGTTATAATATGTAGTTTAGTATGGAGACTGGGAGTCATTTATTATTTTCCTTGTACGAAGAGTTAGTATAGTCTATCAACTGCTGCAAATATAAATTAATACTGTTATTTATTCACTTGTTCCTTTAACGATGAATAAATTTGTTTAGCCGAAAACAATGTCTGGTGTTTGCCATGCTGCTTCTTCTCGAAGATGTGAGGAGGATACCGTAGGGGCACAAGATAGAAACAGAAGCTAACGCAATCTAAAGACAGGTTTCTGTTTGTTATCCTCAGCGTGCTGTCAAACTTACCTTGATATCAGAGCAGGTAGAGCCACCCTCAAGAAAAATGTAGGGAGCACGGGCTCACCTACAGGAGTAGTCTGAAACACAAAAGTCAAAAATATATCTGGAGTAATAAAGATAAAAATAACTAAAAATGTAGCAGTCCTCATAGTAAGGCAATATACCTTTGATTTGTTCTCAGGATGTGGGCAACACTGGTGAGGCTGTACTTATTGCCCATTCGAAGTTGTATTGAGCAGGTAGTGGTGAGCCTTCTCCTTAAACCACTGTGGTCCTTGTGGTGATAGTGTTTCCAAGATGCTGTTAGGTATTGGAATTGCAGGATTTTGACTCGGCAATAATGAAGGAACGGCAGTATATGTGCAAGTTAGGATGGTGCGTGACTTGGAGAGGAACTTACATGTGATGATGTTCACATAACATTGCTGCTCTTGTTCTTCCCGGTGGTGGAGGTTGCGGGGCAAGTTGATAGAAACATAGAAAATAGGAGCAAAAGTAGGCCATTCGGCCCTTCAGGCCTGCTCCGCCGTTCAAAATGATCATGGCTGATCATCTAACTCAGTACCCCGTTCCCGCTTTTTCCCCATATCCCTTAATCCCTTTTGCATTAAGAAATATATCTATCTCCTTCTTGAATACATCTAATGACTTGGCCTCCACTGCCTTATGTTCTGTGGTAGAGAATTCCATGGGTTCACCACCCTCTGAGTGAAGAAATTTCTCCTCATCTTGGTTCTAAATGGCATACCCCATATCCTAAGACTAGACCCCTGGTTCTGGACTCCCCAGCCATCGGGAACATCTTCCCTGCATCTAGTCTGTCTAGTCCTGTTAGAATTTTATATGTTTCGATGAGATCACCTCTCATTCTTCTAAACTCTAGTGAATATAGGCCTAGTCGACCCAATCTCTCCTCATGCGTCAGTCCTGCCATCCTAGGAATCAGTCTGGTAAACCTTCATTGCATTTCGATGTACTGCATCCTGTAGGTACTACGTACTCCAGCCATAGTGCACCTTTAGTGGAGAGTATAAATATTGAGTTCAGGGGCAGGGCACCGATCAATTGCACTTCCTTATCCTGGATGGTGTCAAGCTTCTTGAATGTTGTTGCAGCTCACCCACCCAGGCGATTGGTGAGTATTGGATCACACTCTTGACTTGAGCCATGTAAATGGTGCAGAGGCATTGAGAGGTCAGAAAGTAAGCCACTTGTCTTAGAGTACCTAGTCCTATGCCCTGTTCTTGTAACCATGGTGTTGATATGGCTGGTCCAGGTAAGTTTCTGGTTGGTGGTGACCCTCCAAGATATTGATGGGAGAGGACTAGATGATGATTGTGTCATTGGAGCTCAGGAGGGGTGGTTGGGCCTCCTTTTGTTGGAAATTGTCATTGGTTTACACTCATTTGGCACAAATGTTACCTGCACTTGTCAGCCCAAACCTGGATGCTATCCAGGTGCTGCTGTAGGCTAGCATGCACTGATCCACAATTGCAGAAGTTGTGAATGGGACTGAACACTGTGCAGTCATCAGCGAACAGCCCCACTCCTGACCTTATGATGGAGGAAAGATCATTGATGTAGTAGCTGAAAATGATTGGGCCAGGGACACTGTCCTTTGGAAGTCTTGCATTGGTGGCCTGAGGTGTGATGATTGGCCTCTGACAATCAAAGCCACCTTCAGGTATGGCTCCAGCCATTAGAGGGTTTGCCATAGACCCCTGTTGACCAGATTTGCTAGGGCTCCTTAATTCCATACTCAGTCAAATGCTGCCTTGATGTTGAGGGCAACTATTCTCATCTCAGGATAGTGTGGTCAAACACGTCAAAGGCTGCAGAGAGGTGGAGGAGGGATAATGCACCACCGTCACAGTCACAGAGGATGTAATTTGTGACTTTGGTTAGAGCTGTTTCAGAGTCAAACATTTTGTATTAAATGATTAATATTTTCTCCCTTCCTCTTCCTTACCCCTTCCCACGACAACACATTTTCACACAGACAGGCATTATTGTTGTTTTTCTCATTCGGTGTTTCTTTCTTACATTTGGTCTTTCTTGATTTTCTCTCAACTATTCTCATCTGTAAAATTATATATTCCAGATCGGAGGTTGGGCAACTTTGCCAGGAGAAAGAGTATTTACAGGAAAGATTGGAGAAACTGCAAGCAAGAAATGACGAAATGGAAGACCAATGTATCCAGCATGGAACGATGCATGAGAGAATGAAGCAGAGGTATGTGTTCTTATCCTGAATATCTTTACCAGCAATTTCTCCATTTTGAGTTGGGTGTAAACAACGCATTCCTATAACAGGGTAAAAGTCTTGTACAATGGAACAGAACATTACTGTGTTCAGTGTGTTTATGTTCAGGTAAATTTTATTTTGAAACCACATTGGGGAACAGCCTAAAAATTACTTTTGTTGACTTCTAGATAAATGGGTACCTGATCAAAGCATGGGACCTTAATATACTCATACACTTTGATTATATATAATTTCTGGTCAAGGCATAACCCTTAAATGTACAATCCTTATCACATTATTAATTAATCTTCAATTATCTGTATTTTAAAAAAAATCTGTCATGAAAAATAAAATCTGCAAACTACAGTCATCAAAATGCCATAGGCATTACATATTCATGGTGACTACAGTTCATGCTTTCAATCAGTCACCATTGGAAATGTTGGAACAGGAGTGGCTTAATTTTTCCAGTATGTGTTCTGTTTCTTTTAAATGGTTTTACTTAAGAAGAGAAGATGTTGAAAAGCTTAATTGCTTTTCAATGTACTTTTGTCGATTTTGGGCCTCTTCACTTAGTGTCATGCTGTTGCTGTTCATCCTCTCACTACAACTGCGGTAGTAAATCTGCCTAGAATTGATGAAACACTATGTAAGAAATTCAGAATTTAAAAAATTTAACTTAACTCTGTTGCATAAACAGAACACACATTAAGGACCTGTGGTTTACAAAAGTAAGCCTGTCATTTCTGTCATGCCGGGCACAATGCTCTTGCTCAGTGCTACTTGGTTATGTGGTCAGCTGATCGCTGACATATATTATACATTGATCACTTAATTAACAATCTTTACTGAACAAAACTGATTTTCTGTATTTTCAATTATCTGCAATTCTTATAGATTTAAGCCACCCTTTCCATACTGGAAATCTGTTGTGGAAAGTTATATTATAAGACAAAGTGTTTTCATTCAAATTCAATAGTAGCATAAGTTGGATGAGATTCAAGTATTATGAGCTGGTTGTTTTTCTTATAAACAGTCTATAGAAATCTTTAAGCATAACTCTGATCCAAATCTAACATTTCTTGGCAAACTGGTGATTCATTAATCAGAATTCAGCTGCATCCCAATTAGGGATGCAATAATCTACTCCAATGTAAGTGTTCTGTTCAGATTGATTAGAATACACCCACATTTTACAAAGCTTAAAATCTGATACAAATTATTAAAAAAATTAAATATTTCCATTTAGAAATTAACAAAGAGAAAAGCACAAATGTGTTGTCAAGTTTACTTAAGTTGTTCACTGCAAGCCTTCCACTCTTCATATCCTCACGAAATGTTATATCTGCCATCTTCCTGGGTCCAGTGTCTATAATGGGAACAATGCCAATGTTGAGGTGACCACTTCACTATTAAAGTGATTAATATTTGAATTAATTTCTGTTTTGTGCAGTAACCACTTTTAATTATTTTCTTTTACTGTTCATTTATTTTATTACTTGTATTGCTGTTAATAGTTTGACATCTTTTCTTATGCTTCAATTTACCTAACCCAGGCTGAATTATATTAATCTTTACATGAACCAACCCTGTCAAAACTAGTACTGCAGTGTGAGTAAATCCCACTTACCAGAATAGTCATAGATCAAGTTGGATACAAAGATGCATTAACTAATACTTTTTTTAAACAATATCTTTGATAACGCAACTAACACTATCAGAAGGGTAAGCATTGTCAGAATTACAATAAGTACTAGGTCATATATTTTCAGTCAACAGAGTCTAGATTGTCATAGGTGCAATGGTAAGAAAGAAAAAAAAATGAACACTTTACAGCCAATTAAGTACTTTTGAAGTGTAGTTATTGTTGTAATGTAGGAAACTGAAGTGTATTACAATATCTCAGCCTTAACTGGGTTTTGCGAAATAACAATATCAGAGTGCTATGCTCAATGATGAAGATTAAAGGGCAGCTTAGCAAAGTTAAGTTTACAATTTGGACTCAACTTGCCACTGATAAGTGACCTCTTTCTTTAATAGGGTTGGCTGCTGTAGCATGAGGCAGTTTTGCCTTCCTCTGGGATGCTTGGCTACATTTTTCCTTTTTTTGCTAGTGCCCAGATTACAACTAGGACACTGGAGCCTTGACCCCAATTGCTTTCCAAGGCTCTTCCTTGCTTATTACTTTTTTTGCAAGACCCATTGCACATTACTCTGTCCATTAGTCTACAACTTTGAGAAGTCTTGTTCAGATCCCACTGAGCAGCTAAATTGAGAACTTTGATAACATTGGATGTAAAAGTCCTTTGTTTGAGTTTCAGCGTCGCAGAATTTGAGGATTAACCCTTTCTTTAACAGAATGTCTGTAGCGTATGCAGCCTGCTTTCCTGCAACAATATCTTAGCTGTTTCTTAAATGAGTCCAGTGCCCTAGTTTCTTCTGTTCCAGCTGTTCATCACCCTCTATGTCAAGGAATACTCCTGGCCTCTGCCTTAAATTTGTAATATCTTAAGCTAGTTTTAAAGTATCTAGTTACTTTATTCTATGCTCTGTACTTCTTTTCCTGAAACACCAGGGGTGATTCTAACCCTACCCACCCAGTGGAAACTGGCCAGGTGGCCAATTAAAATCACCCAGGTTACTTACCTGCCAGAAAACCACCAGGATCCCACCTTTCTGAATTGTAACCATAAGGCAGCGATAATACCCGGTCAAAGCCAGCGGGGTCCCTTTGTACATATGCACGTTGGGCCCTGATGACGTCATCGGGACTGCAATTTTAACTGAGGCATGAGCGCAGTAGCTGTTGTGGCTATCCTGCTAGGTGAAAGCCAGTTGGGAACTATCAGGAAGAAGAGGTTGGAACATGTGCTTTTTTTTCATTCCTTTGTGGGGCTAGGAGAAGGAGGAGTGCTCCTTCTGGCCCTACAAGGAAAGTTTAGGCTTGCCATGCTCCGTACTCCCCTCCGCCACCACCCCCCCCCACCCCACCATCCCGTCCCGAATGTGAGACCCTTGCGAAATGGCCTCTGCAGCTGATCCTGCCATCTACCTTCTGTCTGCAGGTGGCTTCTGGGATGTGCGGTTTTCAGCTGCTTCCATCTCATTCCTGGCGGGAAATCAGCCAGCGGGATTTAATGAGTCCTGGGCGTTGAAATAAGCTGGGCCTTATTTCTGGAGCAGTGGGTGATTTCCAACTTACCCACCCAAAACCTGCTTGGAGATAAAATCTGGGCCATTGGCTGCTGCTTGTTTGAATGTTGCCATTCACTTCCAGATACTCAAGTACTTTTCTGATATGTGCTACTGGTGGATGAGGTTCCCTGCAGCCAGCAAAACACTCAGGAAATTATCCCTTAACTCTGGTTTTATATCTAGGTTCTCGGCATCTTTTTCGATCTTTATTTAGTTATAAGCTGATCTCACTATTGTCCTTACAGATTTTGTCTTTACTACAATATATATCGCCTATAAAAAAAGCCACAGCATAGAGATAAATTTACCTTCTATGAGATTCTGAAGTGTGAACAGACACAAAATATAGCAAACTATGTGCTATTTACACAAAATTCTTCTTCTCGTGTTTTAAAACTATTTGATTTCAGAGAGTAGGTTATCTTAAATTAAGAAATATGAAACGTGATTAAAACATACCTGTGATTAACATAAGAACATTGGCACAGCACTTTGGTGCACCATTGCACTGTTTCACAGAGCCATTGGAAACAGATCACGCCCGTGTGCACCACATGGACTTTCCAATCTCAGCTATGGCATAAGGATAGGCGATAGAATCGTCACCCTTGCACACCTTTTGGCTACACATCAGTATTAACCCATATTTGGGAGCAGGTTGCTCGCCTGGTATCTTATTCAACGACTCAGATGAGGAAAAAATGGGGAAGAAATGTGAAATAATTTACTGCCAAAAAGTAACAATTGTAATAAATTAGTACAGTAATGAAAGAAGTTGAAAAGGCTTGTCTGTTCGGTGGTGCAATATACTTCACTGCTTATGCTGCCTTTACTGTAATACCTTCTCCATATTCAACCCATGCCTATAGTTGTCTTTCTACAGTGACCTCTTTCAGTTTGCCTATTCCAGCCTTGTTCTCCTACTTTTCCTGCAGCCGTTAAGAACAAAATTGTGGCTTTCCCCGTGCACACCAGTTTCACTTGTGTGTTGATCCTCCGTTATTGCCAAGAGAAATTATTTCATTCAGTACTGAAGACAACATTTGGCGTCATTCCCACTGTAGTTCTTAATCCTGGGAAAATGCCAGATGGTATAATTATTCCAACGGTACAGAGTGGATGTAACTTATAACAATTGGCCTTCCAATAGCAGTGTATAGTAAATAAATTATAATATTTTAAACCAATCACAGTTAAAACTGTTATTGGTAGATACTTTTATATTGGCAAGCAGGGTCCTGAGAGAGCAGTTCCAAAGTGGGGAGCTACGACCTTTGGACGTCACTTTAACCCCGTTGTTTTTGTTTACGCCATTGCTCCGTTCAAGGCCCATTAGAAGCCAATGGCCCACAGTTTTCATAGCAAAAGGAAGGTTGATCCGACTCTGTGGGCTATAAATTAGGCAACGTAGTGCCCGTTTTGTAGGCGCTATACGGCCTCCTAAGGACCCAAAATGGCATCCGAAGTGTGCGCACACGCTTCCAGCATGACGTGCACCGGACGCCAGCTTGGTAAAGGTGTTTGCGCACGTGCAGATAACGAATGCCGGGAGCGTGTAAAATAAGGAGAATATGCGTTAGATCAGTGTGCAATGCTGATTTAAAGGGACAGATGCCATTTTGGAATTCAATGCTCCAGCCAACACACTGTCTTAACCACGCACAGCTGAACAGGTTGTAAACGGCCTGGAGGACCCCCCCACGAGCGCTATTTAAAGGGATCATGCAGGTGTTGCTGGTTAGTTGCTGGATTATTGCTTCTGGCTGCTGGTACAATTGGACGTGTTTGTTGAAGCTTGCTATTCTTGGAGAAAGTTGCAATATTATATAGAGAGTGGTCTGGCAGGTCCTGCATTAGCGTTGGCGGCATTTACAACAGTTTGCTGAACAAGATTGCTGGCAAACATGAGTGGCCTGCTAGGGCTCCCACTGGGCGTTGAATATGACTGGGAGCAAGCAAAAAGGCCATGCAGAGCAGGTCAAGCTGTGAGGAAAGGGAGGAGGAGGAGGGGCGCAGGGTACTGAGCAGGAGGCCATATCCAATGAGGGCCCTCAGGGGCCAATTCTCTTACCTCAGCCTGAGTGAAGCTCAGTGCATCTGACGGCTGCGGTTCACGAAAGAGGCTTCTGACAGAGATATGTCAACTGCTGCAGCCACAACTACAGCTTCAGAGCAGAGCAAGGACAGCATTGCCTGAGGCTGTGAAGGTAACCGTGGTGCTGAACTTTTACGGCTATGGATCCTTTCAGGCCGCTGCTGGTGATATGTGCAGCATCTTGCAGTTTGCAGTGCACTGCTGCATAAGGAAGGTCACTGAAGCACCGTACAAGCTGCGCAACAGATTCATAACCTTCCCACTCGACAGAACGAGCGAGCACGAGGGTTTGCTCACATTGCAGGCTTCCCCATGGTTCAGGGTGGCCATTGACTGCACGCATATTGCCACGCGTGCTCCACGTCTCAACTCGGCCATCTTCATGAACAGAAAGGGCTTTCAATCCCTCAATGTGCAGCTGGTGTGCGACCACGTTTTTTTAAATATTCGTTCATGGGATGTGGGCGTCGCTGGCGAGGCCGGCATTTATTGCCCATCCCTAATTGCCCTCGAGAAGGTGGTGGTGAGCCGCCTTCTTGAACCGCTGCAGTCCGTGTGGTGACGATTCTCCCACAGTGCTGTTAGGAAGGGAGTTCCAGGATTTTGACCCAGGGACGATGAAGGAACGGCGATATATTTCCAACATTTGGAGGGGAACGTGCAGGTGGTGTTGTTCCCATGTGCCTGCTGCTCTTGTCCTTCTAGGTGGTAGAGGTCGCGGGTTTGGGAGGTGCTGTCGAAGAAGCCTTGGCCAGTTGCTGCAGTGCATCCTGTGGATGGTACACACTACAGCCACAGTGTGCCGGTGGTGAAGGGAGTGAATGTTTAGGCTGGTGGATGGGGTGCCAATCAAGCGGACTGCTTTATCTTGGATGGTGTCGAGCTTCTTGAGTGTTGTTGGAGCCGCACTCATCCAAGCAAGTGGAGAGTATTCCATCACACTCCTGACTTGTGCCTTGTAGATGGTGGAAAGGCTTTGGGGAGTCAGGAGGTGAGTCACTCGCCGCAGGATACCCAGCCTCTGACCTGCTCTCATAGCCACAGTATTTATATGGCTGGTCCAGTTAAGTTTCTGGTCAATGGTGACCCCCAGGATGTTGATGGTGGGGGATTCGGCGATGGTAATGCCGTTGAATGTCAAGGGGAGGTGGTTAGACTCTCTCTTGTTGGAGATGGTCATTGCCTGGCACTTATCTGGCGCGAATGTTACTTGCCACTTATGAGCCCAAGCCTGGATGTTGTCCAGGTCTTGCTGCATGCGGGCTCGGACTGCTTCATTATTTGAGGGGTTGCGAATGGAACTGAACACTGTGCAATCATCAGCGAACATCCCCATTTCTGACCTTATGATGGAGGGAAGGTCATTGATGAAGCAGCTGAAGATGGTTGGGCCTAGGACACTGCCTTGAGGGACTCCTGCAGCAATGTCCTGGGGCTGAGATGATTGGCCTCCAACAACCACTACCATCTTCCTTTGTGCTAGGTATGACTCCAGCCACTGGAGAGTTTTCCCCCTGATTCCCATTGACTTCAATTTTACAAGGGCTCCTTGGTGCCACACTGTCAAATGCTGCCTTGATGTCAAGGGCAGTCACTCTCACCTCACCTCTGGAATTCAGCTCTTTTGTCCATGTTTGGACCAAGGCTATAATGAGGTCTGGAGCCGAGTGGTCCTGGCGGAACCCAAACTGAGCATCGGTGAGCAGGTTATTGGTGAGTAAGTGCCGCTTGATAGCACTGTCGATGACACCTTCCATCACTTTGCTGATGATTGAGAATAGACCGATGGGGCGGTAATTGGCCGGATTGGATTTGTCCTGCTTTTTGTGGACAGGACATACCTGGGCAATTTTCCACATTGTCGGGTGGATGCCAGTGTTGTAGCTGTACTGGAACAGCTTGGCTAGAGGCGCAGCTAGTTCTGGAGCACAAGACTTCAGCACTACAGCTGGGATGTTGTCGGGGCCCATAGCCTTTGCTGTATCCAGTGCACTCAGCCGTTTCTTGATATCACGTGGAGTGAATTGAATTGGCTGAAGACTGGCTTCTGTGATGGTGGGGATATCGGGAGGAGGCCGAGATGGATCATCCACTCGGCACTTCTGGCTGAAGATGGTTGCAAACGCTTCAGCCTTGTCTTTTGCACTCACGTGCTGGACTCCACCATCATTGAGGATGGGGATGTTTGCAGAGCCTCCTCCTCCCGTTAGTTGTTTAATTGTCCACCACCATTCACGACTGGATGTGGCAGGACTGCCTTTCTTAGCGCTCTTAAGGGGTGCATCCCCAGTGGCTGCAGCATGGATGGTGGAAGGCTGCCAACCTTCAATTGAGAAACGTGCCAACGGTCATGGAGATCGACCTTGAGCAGCTCTGGGCCGAGAGGGCCCGGCTTCAAACTGCATCATCTAGGCGTGGGCTGCAGCAGTCTGACCTGGCTGGCTGACAGACAACAGCAAGGACACTGATGGGGTGGGAGCAGGAATGCTGTCGTCCTGAGAGAGGACAGCAGGTACGACTGCCACTAACACGGGGCGGCCCCTCGGCGCTCCTGGTGATCTGCTGGAGAAGAGATTGCTGAAGCGCTGTGATGCCCTGGAAGCCCCGTTCCACAGTGGTACCCAGAGTACGATATCAGCAATCTGAGCCTGGAACGCATCAGTCTGAACTTTCAGAACAGCAGTTTGAGCTCCAGATGAAGCATGCAGACCTTTGATGACATCTGTTTGTGCTGCAATAGAAGCCATTTGTGCTGCAATGGAAACTGAGACCTCGGTCATCAGACGCTGCATCATGGTGGGTTCCACAGGTGTGCTGATGGAGGTGACCACCCGTTCCATGTGGGAAAGGATGGGCTCCAAGCTCTGCATAAAGCCCTATGCCAAGTTGGAGCTGGACTCCTCCATGCCCCTTGACATTGTGCATAGACTTTCTGGCAGGCTTTCCAGTGCACCAAGCATTTGGTTGCGTACGCCCATCAGCCTTCTTGCGTAGCCTAGCCCATCAAAGTCATCATCTGACTCCTCGGCAGCAGAACCATTGTGCAACCTCGCTCTCTGGCGAGCTGGCACATGTGGTATCTGTTCCCCCCCCTGCCCTGGCTCTTGCGCACATGTGCCCGGTATCTCACCACGTGCAGATCCCTCCTCTAACCTAGCCTCTAAAAGACGCGCGGTGTCAGTATCTGAGCTGGTGGATGTGAGCGTCAGATCGAGTGACGGTGCAGATTCAGTGTCCGTGCTCTCCACCTCCTGCTCCTCCACCTCGGATGGTGCTGGCTTCAGTTCCTGGGTATCTTCAATGACAAAGGGAGACGGGTTCAGTTGTGGAACGGGGAGAAGAGCAAGTAAGACGTGCATGCCAACACCATCTGCAGCACGTGAGTCTGAAAAGATTGTGGGATGAGGGAGATGTGGGAAATGAGAAGGAGGATTAGGTATGCGGAGACCCCCATCGCCGGGAGCTGCAGTGCTGCCAGTGGCCACGGCCGTAGCAACGGCTCGCCCAATGATCCTCAGCACGGTCTCCTCCATGGGAGTGAGGACATGTAGGCATGCTTGTCCCCCATCCCCCGTCCATTCCTCCCTGCTGCTGGCTGTTATGCGCCAACTTGTCCTGCAACACAGAGGGAAGTATGTCAGTGAGTGTCTTGCAGGATGTTTGGGAGTTGTGCCTGTAACGGTAGAATAGCTGCCAATGTGTGTTCTTTTTTATTCATTCATGGGATGTAGGCATTGCTAGCAAGACCAGCACTTACTGCCCATCCCTAATTGACTTTGAGAAGATGTTGGTGAGCTGCCTTCTTGAACCGCTGCAGTCCGTGTGGTGAAGGTTTTCCCACAGTGCTGTTAGGTAGGGAGTTCCAGGATTTTGACCCAGTCACGATGAAGAAACGGCGATATATTTCCAAGTTGGGATGGCGTGTGACTTGGAGGGGAACGTGCAGGTGGTGGTGTTCCCATGCGCCTGCTGCCTTTGTCCTTCTAGATGGTAGAGGCCGTGAGTTTGGAAGGTGCTGTCGAAGAAGCCTTGGCGAGTTGCTACAGTGCGTCTTGTAGATGGTACTCGCTGCAACCATGGTGCGCTGGTGGTGGAAGGAGTGAATGTTTAAGGTGGTGGATGGGGTGCCAATCTAGCTGGCTGCTTTGTCTTGGATGGTGTTGAGCTTCTTGTGTATTGTTGGAGCTGTACTCATCCAGGCAAGTGAAGAGAATTCCATCACACTCCCCACTTCTGACCTTATGATGGAGGGAAGGTCATTGATGAAGCAGCTGAAGATGGTTGGGCCAAGGACACTGCCCTGAGGAACTCCTGCAGTGATGTCCTGGGGCATAGATGATTGGCCTCCAACAACCACTACCATCTTCCTTTGTGCTAGGTATGACTCCAGCCACTGGAGAGTTTTCCCCCTGATTCCCATTGACTTCAATTTTACTAGGGCTGCTTCTTGCCACACTCGGTCAAGTGCTGCCTTGATGTCAAGGGCAGTCACTCTCACTTCACCTCTGGAATTCAGCTCTTTTATCCACGTTTGGACCAAGGCTGTAATGAGGTGTGGAGCCGAGTGGTCCTGGTGGAACCCAAACTGAGCACTGGTGGGCAGGTTATTGGTGAGTAAGTGCCGCTTGATAGCACTGTCGACGACACCTTCCATCACTTTGCTGATGATTGAGAATAAACTGATGGGGTGGTAATTGGCCGGATTGGATTTGTCCTGCTTTTTGTGGTCAGGACATACCTGGGCAATTTTCCACTTTGTCGGGTAGATGCCAGTGTTGTCGCCGTACTGGAACAGCTTGGCTGGAGGCGCAGTTTGTTCTGGAGCACAAGCCTTCAGCACTATAGCCAGGATGTTGTCGGGGCCCATAGCCTTTGCTGTATCCAGTGCACTCAGACATTTCTTGACATCACGGGGAGTGAATCGAATTGGCTGAAGACTGGCTTCTGTGATGGGGAGGATATCGGGAGGCTGCTGAGATGGATCATCCACTCGGCACTTCTGGCTGAAGATGGTTGCAAACGCTTCAGCCTTGTCTTATGCACTCACATGCGGGACTCTGCCATCATTGAGGATGGGGATGTTCACAGAGCCTCCTCCTCCCGTTAGTTGTTTAATTGTCCACCACCATTAACGACTGGATATGGCAGAACTTCAGAGCATTGATCTGATCTGTTGGTTGTGGGATTGCTTAGCTCTGTCTTTAGCATGCTGCTTCAGCTATTCAGCATGCATGTAGTCCTATGTTGTAACTTCACCAGGTTGGCACCTCGTTTTTAGGCATGCCTTGTGCTGCTCCTGGTATGCTCTTCTACACTCCTCATTCAACCAGGGTTGAGAGAGGGATATGCCAGGCCATGTGGTGGAACACAATTCTGCTGCTGATGATGGCCTACAGCGCCTCATGGATGTCCAGTTTTGAGCTGCTAGATCTGTTCTGAATCCATCCCATTTAGCACGATGATAGTTCCGCACAACAAGATGGATGGTGTCCTCAGTGTGAGGACGGGACTTCGTCTCCACAAGGACTGTGTGGTGGTTACTCCTACCAATGCTGTCATGGACAGATGCATCTGCGACAGGTAGATTGGTGAGGACGAGGTCAAGTAGGTTTTTCCCTTGTGTTGGTTCTCTCACCAACTGCCGCAGGCCCAGTCTGGTAGTTATGTCCTTCCAGGACCCAGCTAGCAGTGGTGTTACTGAGTCACCCTTGGTGATGGACATTGAAGTCCCCCACCCAGAATACATTCTGTGCCCTTGGTACCCTCAGTGTTTCCTCCAAGTGGTGCTTAACATGGAAGAGTACAGATTCATCAGCAGGAGGTTTCCTTGCCTATGTTTGACCTGATACCATGAGACTTCATGGGGTCCGGAGTCAATATTGAGGACTCCCAGGGCCACTCCCTCCTGACTGTATACCACTATGCCGCCACCTCTGGTGGGTCTGTCCTGCCGGCTGAAAGGTATGATTCTGTCAGGCTGTTGCTTGACTAGTCTGTGGGACAGTTCTCCCAATTTTGGTACATGTCCCCAGATGTTAGTGATGAGGACTTTGCAGGGTCGACTGGGTCTTGGTTTGCCTTTGTCCTGTCCAGTGCCTAGTGGTCTGTCTGGTTTTATTCTTATTATGTCTTTTTGTAGCGGGATTGTACAACTGAGTGGCTTGTTAGGCCATTTCAGAATCAACCACATTGCAGTGGATCTGGGGCCACTTATAGGCTAGACTGGGTAAGGACGGCAGGTTGCCTTCCCTAAAGAACATTAGTGAACCAGATGGGTTTTTACAATAATCCGGTAGTTTCATGATCACCATTACTGATACTAGCTTTTTATTCCAGCTTTTTATTGTCTGAATTTTAATTCTGCAGCTGCTGTGGCAGGATTTGAACTCATGTCTCCAAATTGTTAGTCCAGGCCTCTGGATTACTAGTCCAATATCATAACCACTATGCTACCGTACCCTCGTGTGACCTGTGAGTTGTGGGTGTTTGGATTGCTGGAGTACTACTGTGTGAGGGTGAAATGAAGCATCTGAACTGCAGCGAGAATATGGATGAGAAGCGTTTGTTGGTGGGTGGGTGGCGGGGGATGTCGTGCGTGGAGCAGTGGTGCAGTTGGTAGGATGTGCCACTTGACACTTGCGTTCACTCACCTTGACCACTTGTGTCAAATCATTGAACTTTTTCCTACACTGCATCCATGTGCGTGGTGCAGTGCTCCTGGCATTCACCTCCAGGACCACTTCCTCCCACTGCTTCCATAGCTGGTGTCTGGAGGGTTTCCTGCCACCCTGTGGGCACAGGATGGCCCTCTGTACGTCCACCTGCTCCAACAAGGCCTCCAGTGCATCATCGGAGAACCTCGGTGCACGTTCTCTTGCAGGTCCAGCCATTCCAATTGTCTCCCTCCACCGATTGCATTGACTGTGCTGCTGGTCTGCTAGTAGTGCTGGGGCTTGCAGCCACTCACCAGCGCAGGTCGTGCTGGCTGCACGAAGGAATCAGGTAAATGACCAGGCAGCACGAATCTCACTTGCTGCCTGCATCTCAACCACCAGGTTAATCGTGCACCGTGACCCCCACGCCCGGATTCGGGGGTTGTCGAATTTAACCCCCTGTGTGTTTAGTTGTAAGTGGAGACCCAACAGAAGTTTGCACAATCCACAAAAATATGGGTCTCTGATGCCGTCAGGTCTCTGGGGGGTAGATTCTTTACAGTTGGTTTTATTTTGGTGTCACTGGAGTGTTTGTGCCACCAGTTCCTGGAGCACAGGTCTTGCTCAGCCAGCAGCAACCCCGAGGTAGGTCTGCTGCATCCCCTAAGGCCTGTGTTCAGTAAGATCAGAAAATGGGACTTCCCGCCAACTTTAGAGAATCTGGCAAGTTTACACTGGGGTTGCCACTGGTTGTGTGAGAATTGCACATCAGAACTTTTTGCTGCAAACACCCCACTGATACCAATATAAAAGGAACTTATATTAAAGAGAGCGATTGATGGTGGAAGCACTTCAGGTCTGCCGTTGATGGTGCCCCTTCAATGTGAAAAGGTCTAATTAATGCCTTTGGGACTTGCTTCAAATACCCTTTATAGTTAATGGTTACTAGTTTAGATGTTAGGAAATAATTGCTAATAATGGATCTTTGATGTTTGTGAATATATAAAAATATATACATCATAAGCACTAAAAGTGTTAACTTGCTGTTGGGCATTTTATACAGGTGGTATTTAAGATAGACAATACTGCATTATCTTACCCTATGATGAAGCCAGTGTGTTCAAAAAACTCTGTTTCTGTAGCCCAGTGGCTACCCTAATTTCCAGTGAGATATGTTTAATATTCTTTGTTTGCTAGTTTATACCAACAAATTCCTGGATTTTAAACAGGAGGAAGTAGTTTAGTGGTTATAGTACTGGTCTAGCTACTCAAAGGGTGAGCTCAGTTCCACGATGGCAAGCTGTAAAATTGGATTCAATAAGTTATGGGCTGGCCTCGGCAAAAGAATTACCATGAAAACTGCCAGTTTGTCGTAAAAGGCCAACTGGTTCACTGATTTCCTTCTTGGAAAGCAACTTGCGACCCCTACTCGATCTAGCCTACATGGGAATCCACTATGTGGTTAACTCTTAATGTTCTCTGAAGTGGCCTAGGAAGCCATTCATTTATGAAAAGAAACACCACCTTCTAGTGGCAGAAAGATGCAGCTTTGCCATTATTGCCCACATCCTGAGAACAAATAACAAAAACTACCTCTAATTGACCTTTGCTCATTTTTACCTGAAATTGATGAGAGTTGTTAACCCAAACATAGTTTCTCCAAATCTGATGAGTTTTGTGAAAAGTGAGAGATTTTGTTCAAAATGTCTTTCAGCTGCGTGTAGAGATAACATCTGATGTTATCTATAGTGTTTCTCCCATCTGGTCCAACATATCAAATTAAAAATATTTGTATAGCATCAAAAACCAAAAATGTATTTGAGAAAAAGTGATGTAACAGGTAAAAGTGAATTCGCATGCAAAAGTTTTTGCTGAGTTTTGAGTAATATTGAATTTCTGCTCCTATTCCCCCACCCCCAGCCCTAGAGTTTCCACCCAGAATATGTTTTTTTTAACATATCTGTGTCCTGTCCCATACTGTCACGCTTGCCTATCAGCCTTGCCCTCAATGACCTCTCGTGGCTCCCCATCCCCCAATCCATTGAATTCAAAATCTTTGGTTTAGTGTATCAATCCCTCCACAACCTCACCCACCCGACCTCTGCAACCTCGTTCAGCCATATGTCCCAGCTCCAGCTCTTGGTCTTCTGCTCTGGTTTCTTTTGCAACTTGCCTTTCCTCTGCTTCAGCACTGGTGGCAGATCCTTCAGCCATTTTAGCCCTACTCTCTGACACTCTATCCCAAACCCCTCCATCTTGCTATTGGTGTCTCGAACTTTGAAGTCCTCCTCAAGACCCATCGCTTTGACCATACCTTCAGTCATCTCCCTTAACGTCTTCTGTACTGCTGTTCAGTGTCGCCTTTACCATTCACCTTGGGGCATTTACTGCGTTAAAGGCACTCTATAAATACATGTTATTGTTCTCAAATTTTCACCTGATTTTAATTTAAAAAGCAACTAAAGAAATGGAACTTCAGATACTCTGCAGACAGCACCACTGAAACTCAATCTGCTTGCTCAGACAATATGTTAACCTCAAAGTCATTAGTGAACACAGAAACTGCTGGTGTGATCGTTAACAGTATATAGCTTAACCTGGGTACTGTATTAATTTTCATGGAGTTAACTCTTCTCTGCAGGATAAGTGGCAAGTGTCCCATCCCACTAACTTTAACTTGGGGCACTCGCATTCCAAAATGAATCTCCATGACTATGAGTCTGTCAGGAATCATTGTGATTAACAGCTTTATCTGAGTCTGGAGCTGTCCTGCAATCTGAAACAACATATTTTCAATGATACTGTGTCCAATTTTTCCCAATTTATTTTGTAACCTGAAATCTTTGTACTTGCATTCCAACACACAAAACCAGCAATTTCTAATGGCCCACTGTATGTTCCAATAACTTGATTCAGTGGGGTGCTTTCTAATGCTACTTGTGCATTTCTACATGTATAGTTAAAAGTACTACATGATGACTTATCTGTGTAGGGTCCACAGTGGGCACAGTAATGTGTAAAACTTTGTCACCACTATTCAATATAGAATGTTTAGGCACAGCTGTTCCAGCTCCACACAAAGCATCAAGGTGGATCTTGGACATGGGATGATAGAATATGGTGTGGGAAAGAAGAGGGCGATCTTAGAGACATAAAGCAAACAGGATAATACTTTTAATACTTTTTAAAATACTTTTAATACTCGGGATTGGAAACCATCAGGTCCTGGAGATTTGTCTACCTTGAGTCCCATTATTTGGTCCATTACCAGTTTATTAAAACTTATATTAAATCCACTAAGTACCTCCCCCTTGATTTACTTTTCGTCCTCTCCCTCCATTGTGAAAACGGATACAAAGTACTCATTTAATAAGTATTACTTAACAAGGAGGACAATCTTTTTCAAAACTGGGGAAAATCACCACGAGCTCATGAAACTTAGTTGATGATTTTTCACATCTCTATGATGTAAAATATTAACCCAGAAAGAATGGTTTGCATTTTGTGAAGATCTTTTACTCCTTTGCATACATGCACTGTGTGTGTGTCTGAAAGAGCAGATAAATTTGTGGAGATAGGTATTGTCATCTGTAAGGCCAGTTGCTCTTTTCTAGTTTATTTAACAAACTGCAAAAGAATAATTGATCCTAGTTGGACCAAGCTGTTTATCTTTGACCTCAAAGTTATTGGTGTAGAATGGTTGTCAGGATCATGGTCACCTTGGTGACTGTTTATGGGGCCATCTCAATTCAGTAAAGCCTATCCCACCACAAACACTTCTTTCCTTTTTATTACATTCTATCTATTTCATTCCTTTTTGAATTCTTTTATTCCACGAATTTTAGTTCCCATCAAATTACTCCAGCCCTTCAACCCTCCGAGAGATCTGCGTTCCTCCAACTCTGGCCTCTTGTGCCTCCCCCATTTCCTTCGCCCCACAATTGGTCGTGCCTTAAGCCGTATAGTCCCTAAGCTCTTGAATTCCCTCCCCAAACCTCTTCGCCTCTCTACCTTTCTCATCTCCTTTAGGAGGGTGCTTAAAACTTACCTCTTTGACCAAGCGTTTGGTCACCTGTTTCAATGTCTCCTTCTTTGGTTCAGTGTCAATTTTTTGTCTGCTTACACTCCTTGGGACGTTTTACTACATTAAAGTTGCAATATAAATGCAAATTGTTGTTGTACACACCATTCTCTGATAGAGGGGGCGTGGCAGATGACATGCTTCTAGGAGTCTACCGCTATCCCTCTTAATTGGTCATTATTTGGTGCCTGAGAACTATCTGGGCGACTTCTAGTTTTCCTCTACCTCCTTGTGGAAAAGCAGTCAGACTCTGCTCAGTACTTTGCACGAAGGTCCAGTGAAAATTAGGAACATAGCTTTGTAAGCACTGCTTCACACACACTATGTCCTGTTAGCAGTACATTGGTGGGTCAGTACGTTGTGCCACCAGACCGTCTGTTTCCTTCTTTCTGTCTTACCATTTCCCTTATGCATCGGTGGAAGCACTTCAGAAGACTTAGATTATGTTTCATTGTGCAAAGGAACATGGTTAAGGTCTGCCATTTAGATTTACCCAATGTGATCCTTAACAACTGAGGCACAATGAGGTTACTAAAAAGCCTATGATCAATGTCAAAAATGTTTAGTCATCTGTTGATCTATACACACGCGGAAATAAAATGGTGAGCTTACGTAGCAATGTTATATCTCTCAATATTTTATTATTAAATCTTAGTCACAAATATTTTTGTTTCCCCTTTTCTAATCTCTTAGTTTAGACAGGTAATTACAGAGCTACTGTGAGCTGGTACCTGTATACAAAAATTCTGTCTAAGAGGTTGGGTGTAAACACGTTGATTGTGACCTGCTTGGAATTGACCCATTCTGTTCTATTTATACATCCTCTAATTATGTGAACATTTGGAAATTCCATGCAAGTCTTAAACTCCAGTTACCAATCTTCATAGAACACTTGATTTTATTTTAAAACCAGCAAGTGAGCGCACAAAATTCAATTTCAGTTTAAGTCATATCAAGTTATTCTTTTTTTTAAGCAATAAAGATTTAATTTGGTCTTTATTCAGTAAAATAAAACAGTACTTGTTAAACTGTCACACTCTGCCTCAGACGTAGCACATCTTACTGAACAGATTGTAATTAAAATGTTTTTTTTACTATTTCAAAAAAATATGCCACCACCCTTTATAAAACTTGCAACCTTATGCTTTACATCATATTGGAATCATGTCCACTCAATCCTAGTTTCTTTCAAAATGGTCAGAATGCACCCAATTTATTTGTGAAGGTTTTTTTCCCCAGAATTAGCTGATATTGTCACTGTACTGGTGAGTTTTTGTACTCGATCACTTCCTGGAATAGCCTACTCTAGTCCGTTCAAATGATGAATTGGTGGCTACCACAAGTACATACGACAGCAGATGCTAGACCTGTTCCATCACATTGACATGTACTTTTCCAGTATTTATTCTGGCTTTTGGTTGGAGTTTATTTTGTATTCCCAATTGTGTTTAAAAACAGACTTAGAAGCCATTCAGTAGATGATTACAGATTTTCCCTGATTAATTACTGACTGGTGGTATATTATTCCTCCCCCCCCCACCTTCCCGGGTTTCTCATTGAAATAAACAGAATATTGGCACAGTGTTGCTGAGTGTTAAACCACTGTTGTCTAGTACCTTAGAGTCAGGACCCACATAGATTTGATCCCTATTCCACTTAAGTGCCAACATGAGCTAAATTAGAGGGTACAGAGCAAGAAATAAAAAAAAGAGCTTAAAGCGCCTTATACGACCTCTATAGCGATTTTCAGCCAATGAAGTACTTTTGAAATGCAGTCACTGAAATGCAGCAACCAATTTGCGCAGAGTAAGGTCCCACAAAGAGTAGTGAGATACATGACCAGATAACCTGTTTAGTGATATTAGTTAAGGGATAAGGACACCAGGAGAACTATTCTTTAAATAGTGCCATAGGATCTTTTATGTCCACCTGAGAAGGCAAGTGGGGCCTCAGTTTAACATCCCATTTGAAAGGTGGCACCTGTGACAGTGCAGCACCCCCTTTGAACTGTACTGAGGGGTCAACCTGGATAATGTGCTCAACTCTGGAGTGAGGCTTGAACCAATAACCTGCTGACTCAGAGACGAGAGTGCTACCACTGAGCCAAGGCTGACACCTTGGAAGTCACTAAAGTTAGAGCTTCGAGCATTTAGAATTTGGGGCATCTCCATGTCAAGTACAGAGGGGAGCGGAGAGGGAAAGAATTGGAAGCAAAAGTCATACTTGGGCAATTCCTTGTGGATGCTGTGGTTGGCTGCCCCATTTAGACTCTTTTGTTTTTCAAGGAGTAGGTGGCCTCCTTAGTCCTCCTACCAAAATGCACCACCTCACACTTATCCATATTGAAATTAATTTGCCATTCATACCCAATCGGTGGTGTTTGTTCAGGAAAATAAAACCAGGATTTCCAACTGTTTAAAAGTAGTTTATTGTCCTTCACCTATGTGCTACTTAGTTTACAGTGATAGCAGTCACTAACACCTAGTTATCTCACCAAGTCAGACAGTTCGGTGTTAAGTCATAGTTGACCACAATGTAGTGTACCATTACCAATACTGAATGGTGTCAGATAGAAGTAAAATTTTCTATTTATAAAGCACTTATCACATCTTCAAGACATTTCAAAGTGCTTCACAACCAATGAATTATTTTTTGATGTGTAGTCATTGTTGTTATGTAGACAAGCTTGAAAGCCAATTTGCACACAGCATGGCCCAATATATGAGATAACTTACGAAGTAATCTCTTTTTGGTGGTGTTGGTTAAGATAGGAATGTTGGCCAGGTCAGCAGGAGAACTCCCTGTTCTTCTTCAGATGGTGCTACATTCTCCTTAACAGACA
Organism: Heptranchias perlo; assembly: GCF_035084215.1. Classification (NCBI taxonomy): domain Eukaryota; kingdom Metazoa; phylum Chordata; class Chondrichthyes; order Hexanchiformes; family Hexanchidae; genus Heptranchias; species Heptranchias perlo. The sequence goes on along the minus strand of NC_090332.1, from coordinate 11,120,093 downwards.
GAAGGGGTCTTATCCAAAAGATGGTACCTTCAACTGCAGTATTCTCTCAGTCCTGCACTGGAGTGTCATCTAGTTTATGTGCTCAAATCCTGGAGAGAGGCTTCGTCCCATGACCATCTGACCCAGCGGTGAAATTGCTGCTAGCTGACCCAAACTGACACGAATCTACTAACCCCCACTGATCTACAAATCACTGATCTCCCATGCATTTCACACATTGTAAACTTCACTAACTTAACAAGATTCTGCAAAACTGTTGAAATGTGCACAGTGTGAAATGCATGAGGCTTAATGGTTGCAAACAGATGAGAAGATTGGTTTCAACTGACACATGAGCACGATTTTAAAAGCAAAATGTGGGTGCATTGGGGGCGGTGGGGGTGGGGGGGGGGAAGAAAATCAGGATTACTTGAAATGTGCATAAATGTAATTAACAATGATGGCAAACGATTTCAAAGGTGCCTCAACGTGTTTCCTGTGCTGTGTGAAACACGGCATGGGAAACTCGGCGGGTTGCAGCCGGCAGCCATTTGGACATTTAAATCCCCATTTAACAGATGGGGATAAAAGGTGAGTTATTGCAGCAGGGCATTCATTTCTCTCAGAGAAAGTTTTGGCTGGGCGATCTTTGTGTTTAGACTTGGAATTCTTGGTTTAAACTCAGAATTGTTCTGTTTGCACATTTTTATCTACTTTTTGGACACCCTCAAACTGACGACGTCAGGATGGGGGGGCGCAATGACTGCATTCACCAGTACATCCGAGGAGGAGGAACATCACTATCCTCGCCAGGCACGGAGTGCACTTCCACCACTTGCAGCTCCACCACACAGAGGTGCGCCACAGGCACCTGCACAAGAGCAGAGAGGGGAGCACAGAGGGACCGATGTTGGAGGAGGCACTATCCTTGTGAGAGGGTCTACAGACCGAGGCTGAGTTTCCTGCACCTCTCTGAGGAGCAGTGCCTACGGAGGCTGAGAGTGAGTCGCCAGGCAGTCGTAGACATCTGCAGCCCCCTTCATGCTGAGCTGCTCCCAGCTGGGTCTGGTGGCATCGCATTGCCCGTCACAGTTAAAGTGACCACTGCCCTCAACTTCTTCGCCTCTGGGTCATTCCAGGGCACGACCGGGGACGCCACCAGGGTCTCTCAGTCGTCTGCCACAAGTGCATAAGACAGGTCACCGATAGTTTGTTACGTAGGGCAACTTCCCCATGGATGACCTCAGCCAGACGAAGAGGGCAGTGGGTTTCCACTCTGTGGCTGGCTTCCCATGGGTACAGGGTGCAATCGTTTGCACGCATCTAGCAATCCGAGCACCTCCACACGAGCCAGGATTGTTCATCAGCAGGAAAGGATATCACTCCATCAACTCGTTTGCGACCACAGGAAAAGATTTCTTTACGTGTGTGCTAGATTCCCTGGCAGCTGACATGATCCATTCATTCTGAGGGAATCCAACATCCTGCCCCTCTTCCACGCACCAAACAGCCTTAAGGGCTGGCTCCTTGGAGACAAGGGAATACCCCCTGCACACGTGGCTCATGACACCTCTGAGGAACCCAATCAGCGAGGAACAGCTGCGATACAATGACAGCCACATTGCCACCAGGTCTGTCATTGAACATGTGATAGGACTGCTGAAAATGCGATTTTGGTGCCTGGATCGGTCTGGGGGAGCACTTCGATACGCACCAGCGAGATTGGACCGAATTATAGTCATCTGTTGTGTCCTGCACAACATTGCGCAACAGAGAGGATTACCGGTTGATGAGGCCCCATGCCCTCATCCAGCAGCTACATGTGCCATCAACATTGAAGAGGAGGCGGAAGAGGAGGAGGAGGAGGAGGAGGGGGGGGGGTTAGGAACCCACTGGCAGAGCAGCGGCTCACCTGGCTGCTAGTGAGGCCATGGAGTCACTAATATTTGAACGATTCTCAGAAGGACAAAGTGAGGATAGTCCAGTCCTCACACCACCTGAAAAGCGCAGCGCTAACACCAGCCCCCAACTCCTGCACAAAACAGTCCTACAACTACACATACACCCACTGTGAATGCAGATGCTGAACCCCGGGGGCCATCCTTTAAAAGGAGAATGATCGAGGGGCAGCCGCACATTTGCGAGGTACTAGAACAGGTGCCAAGCATACTCTCCACAACAGTGCAGAGGATCAAGGAGCCCACCTCCTGCATGAGTGGAATGGTGGCACAGGCATGTGCGGGAATGTCTGCGATGCAGAGAAGGCTAGCCTCCATTGAGCTTCAAGCATGGCTCACAAATGAGTCCATTCAGGGCCTGACAACGGCCATTCGGTCTCACGGTGAACAACATTCTGCTGCCTTAAACAGGCAGTCAGAAACTTTACAACAAGGCTTCCAAGGCATCATACATGCCCTCCAAACTGTTCTCCAGCTGGGTGGTAGGAGTGATGTGGGCTGGCCCAGGGGAGGGATGATGGCGAAAGGGAACATGGAAGTGGGGACGCTACTCAAAGCGCTCCCATGTCTCACCCGTTGCCTCCCTCTCAACCGATACCCACAATGCTGCCTCCTCTCCAGGTGACCGAGTCTGCCCCTGCACAGGTGCAGGTGGAGCAATCTCTGGCGGGGCCTTCACGGGCTCCAAAACCCAGAGTGCGTAGGCTTAAAGCATCTAGGCAGTCAGGGCATGAACGTGAGCAACCTGCCACTACTTCTGCTGCAGCCCCAGGGAATGCACCACGTAGAAGTAGCAGGAAGAGAAAGGCTAAGGTTTTGTGATCACAAAGGGTATGCACAAGGGTGTCTGACAGACTGTCATGTTTTTCATTTATATTTGTTCTTTGTTAAATTCACATTAAATGTCATAATTTTCACCATTACTGCCACGTCTTGCCCATTCTTGACTGCCTTTTGTGATAGCGCCCTTTCATGTGCTGCTTCATGAACGGCAAGACTTGATGTCACCCCCAGCCTGGAGAGGAGTGCGCCCACCGACGCGGACTCTCCACAGCTGCCCCTGCCACCAGTGTCTGCTTGTGCTCACTTGTGTGTGGTGACTCACCAGATGCCAACCCAACTAACTGACTAATAGGACCCACTGGGGTGTGAGTATCTGCGCTGGTGGATGGCTCGCTAAGATGTGACAGTGCGCCCTCAAAGGCAGGGAGCTCCTCTGAGGAATCGACCTCTCCCGTCCGTGCAGTCATTGAAGGGCCTGGAAGAGAACAGAAGGCAGTATTAAGCATCATCACAGATGAGTAATGTTGCCATGAGCATACTGAGGTGTTCAACATGCCAATCGTTCTTAATATCAATTCATGTTGTGTGTGATGAATGTTAAAGTTGTGTCACCAGACGTTTGTGGGATGCCAGTCTCTGCGTCCCCGACGGACAGGCACTCGAGGGTGCGGCTGATCTCCAGGGCGTCCTCCTCCGCTTCTGTGAGGACCACTATTTGTTGTGGCCCCCCTCCAGTCATCGCCCTCTTGTGTGCATTTCGCGCTCTTCTTCTACAAGGAAAGAAAGTATAGACGTGTGAGTGATTGAGGGTGAAGTGGTCAGCCGATGAATGCATTGCTTTGGAAGAGACTGACCATGAAAGAGATGCATCAGAGGGTGAGTATCAGACAGAGACATCACATTGGATCAGGATTGGGGTGAGTGGTAGAGGTGGGTTCATAAATGGGGAGGTGAGGAAGTGCTCAGGAAGTGAAGGTAAGTTGAGGATGAGCCTTAAGTGGGTGTGAGGAGTGATGTGATGGAGTAGTCTTGGCAGTGCAGAACGATGTGAGGTGAGGAGGGGGTGTGCGTGATGTGCAACACGGAATGCAGGAGAATCAGTAAGTGTACTCACTTTTGCTGACCTAGTTAGGTCATTGAAGCGCTTCCTGCACTGGACCCAACTGCGGGATATGTTGCTCCTGCTGATGACCTCCTCTGCCACCTTGAGCCAGGCCTTCTAGTTGGCAGAGGCAGGGTGCTCCCTCCTGTCAGACGGGTAAAATTGTTCCGTCCTCCTCACCCCGGCCATCAAGTGAGGCGTCACTGAATCTCTGAGCTGACTTGCCCCTCTGCTGCTCCATTCTGCCTCCTTGCTCCTTGCTTCAGCAAAAGCCAATGGTGCAGTGGCCCTTTAAATCCAGACACTCCAGCCGACAGCCCCGGGTGGGCAGTCCGCCCACTGCGCAGCTCTTGGACGGCAAACCCGGAAACAAGGTTAATGGCCACCAATTAAGTCGCGATCGCATGGGGAACGGTAAGGTTTAGTATTAGGGTTACCCTGCACGGCCATTGATCCCCCCCGCTGCCATCCCACCGACATTTTAAAATCCTGCCCCATATTTTTTTAATTCGTTCTCAGAATGTGGACATTGCTAGAGAGAGCCGCACTTTCTGTAGTCTCTCATCATAATTAAAGATACCCATGGAATAATTCTTAGTAAATCTCTATGTACTCTCTCCATGGCCTTGATATCTTTTCTAAAGTAGGACTCATGTTACATGTTTGGGTCTTCATAAAACCTCTTACTCTATTTATTATTTCAACTCTTGTAGTTTAGATGACTCCTATGGATAAATTCCAACTGCACATATCTTCACGAGTGTCTATCCTTGTCTTGAGATCTAGGTAAGCTTTTGGTTACACACTGAGGAAAGTTAACAGCAAACACTGTCTGGTAATTGCGTTTAGGCGCTGGCCTTATCTTATGTCTCCATAAGCTTTCACTTCACTCTTTGAAAATGGCAGAGCAGCATATCAGACCTTGTTTTAGGTTTAAATCAAGCAAATTTATTTTACAAAAAAAAGTAACATTCATAGAATATAGCTCTACATCTTCAGTGGACAATGCTGTTATTTTTTTTTTTTTATTCGTTCACGGGATGTGGGCGTCGCTGGCAAGGCCGGCATTTATTGCCCATCCCTAATTGCCCTCGAGAAGGTGGTGGTGAGCCGCCTTCTTGAACCGCTGCAGTCCGTGTGGTGACGGTTCTCCCACAATGCTGTTAGGAAGGGAGTTCCAGGATTTTGACCCAGCGACAATGAAGGAACGGCGATATATTTCCAAGTCGGGATGGTGTGTGACTTGGAGGGGAACGTGCAGGTGGTGTTGTTCCCATGCGCCTGCTGCCCTTGTCCTTCTAGGTGGTAGAGGTCGCGGGTTTGGGAGGTGCTGTCGAAGAAGCCTTGGCGAGTTGCTGCAGTGCATCCTGTGGATGGTGCACACTGCAGCCACAGTGCGCCGGTGGTGAAGGGAGTGAATGTTTAGGGTGGTGGATGGGGTGCCAATCAAGCGGGCTGCTTTATCTTGGATGGTGTCGAGCTTCTTGAGTGTTGTTGGAGCTGCACTCATCCAGGCAAGTGGAGAGTATTCCATCACACTCCTGACTTGTGCCTTGTAGATAGTGGAAAGGCTTTGGGGAGTCAGGAGATGAGTCACTCGCCGCAGAATACCCAGCCTCTGACCTGCTCTCGTAGCCACAGTATTTATATGGCTGGTCCAGTTAAGTTTCTGGTCAATGGTGACCCCCAGGATGTTGATGGTGGGGGATTCGGCGATGGTAATGCCGTTGAATGTCAAGGGGAGGTGGTTAGACTCTCTCTTGTTGGAGATGGTCATTACCTGGCACTTATCTGGCGCGAATGTTACTTGCCACTTATGAGCCCAAGCCTGAATGTTGTCCAGGTCTTGCTGCATGCAGGCTCGGACTGCTTCATTATCTGAGGGGTTGCGAATGGAACTGAACACTGTGCAGTCATCAGCGAACATCCCCATTTCTGACCTTATGATGGAGGGAAGGTCATTGATGAAGCAGCTGAAGATGGTTGGGCCAAGGACACTGCCCTGAGGAACTCCTGCAGCAATGCCCTGGGGCTGAGATGACTGGCTTCCAACAACCACTACCATCTTCCTTTGTGCCAGGTATGACTTCAGCCACTGGAGAGTTTTCCCCCTGATTCCCATTGACTTCAATTTTACTAGGGCTCCTTGGTGCCATACTCGGTCAAATGCTGCCTTGATGTCAAGGGCAGTCACTCTCACCTCACCTCTGGAATTCAGCTCTTTTGTCCATGTTTGGACCAAGGCTGTAATGAGGTCTGGAGCCGAGTGGTCCTGGCGGAACCCAAACTGAGCATCGGTGAGCAGGTTATTGGTGAGTAAGTGCCGCTTGATAGCACTGTCGACGACACCTTCCATCACTTTGCTGATGATTGAGAGTAGACTGATGGGGCGGTAATTGGCCGGATTGGATTTGTCCTGCTTTTTGTGGACAGGACATACCTGGGCAATTTTCCACATTGTCGGGTGGATGCCAGTGTTGTAGCTGTACTGGAACAGCTTGGCTAGAGGCGCAGCTAGTTCTGGAGCACAAGTCTTCAGCACTACAGCTGGGATGTTGTCGGGGCCCATAGCCTTTGCTGTATCCAGTGCACTCAGCCGTTTCTTGATATCACGTGGAGTGAATCGAATTGGCCGAAGACTGGCTTCCGTGATGGTGGGGATATCGGGAGGAGGCTGAGATGGATTATCCACTCGGCACTTCTGGCTGAAGATGGTTGCAAACGCTTCAGCCTTGTCTTTTGCACTCACGTGCTGGACTCCGCCATCATTGAGAATGGGGATGTTTGCAGAGCCTCCTCCTCCCGTTAGTTGTTTAATTGTCCACCACCATTCACGACTGGATGTGGCAGGACTGCAGAGCTTTGATCTGATCCGTTCGTTGTGGAATCGCTTAGCTCTGTCTATAGCATGTTGCTTCCGCTGTTTAGCATGCATGTAGTCCTGAGTTGTAGCTTCACCAGGTTGGCACCTCATTTTTAGGTACGCCTGGTGCTGCTCCTGGCATGCTCTTCTACACTCCTCATTGAACCAGGGTTGATCCCCTGGCTTGTTGGTAATGGTAGAGTGAGGAATATGCCGGGCCATGAGGTTACAGATTGTGCTAGAATACAATTCTGCTGCTGCTGATGGCCCACAGCACCTCATGGATGCCCAGTTTTGAGCTGCTAGATCTGTTCTGAATCTATCCCATTTAGCACGGTGGTAGTGCCACACAACACGTTGGATGGTGTCCTCAGTGCGAAGACGGGATTTCATCTCCACGAGGACTGTGCGGTGGTCACTCCTACCAATACTGTCTTGGACAGATGCATTTGCGACAGGTAGATTGGTGAGGACGAGGTCAAGTAAGTTTTTCCCTCGTGTTGGTTCGCTCACCACCTGCCACAGGCCCAGTCTAGCAGCTATGTCCTTCAGGACTCGGTCAGTCGTGGTGCTACCGAGCCACTCTTGGTGATGGACATTGAAGTCCCCCACCCAGAGTACATTTTGTGCCCTTGCTACCCTCAGTGCTTCCTCCAAGTGGTGTTCAACATGGAGGAGGACTGATTCATCAGCTGAGGGAGGACGGTAGGTGGTAATCAGCAGGAGGTTTCCTTGCCCATGTTTGACCTGATGCCATGAGATTTCATGGGGTCCAGAGTCAATGTTGAGGACTCCCAGGGCCACTCCCTCCTGACTGTATATCACTGTACCGCCACCTCTGGTGGGTCTGTCCTGCCGGTGGGACAGGACATACCCAGGGATGGTGATGGAAGAGTCTGGGACGTTGGCTGAAAGATATGATTCTGTGAGTATGGCTATGTCAGGCTGTTGCTTGACTAGTCTGTGGGACAGCTCTCCCAATTTTGGCACAAGTCCCCAGATGTTAGTAAGGAGGACCTTGCAGGGTCGACTGGGCTTGGTGTTTTGCCGTTGTCGTGTCCGGTGCCTAGTGGTCCGATGCCGGGTGGTCCGTCCGGTTTTATTCTTATTATGACTTTTCGTAGTGAGATTTTACAACCGAGTGGCTTGCTAGGCCATTTCAGAGGGCAATTAAGAATCAACCACATTGCTGTGGGTCTGGAGTCACATATAGGCCAGACCGGGTAAGGACGGCAGGTTTAAAATTAGTGTTTCACGTGAGACTGATAATTTAAAACAAAATTTTGGCATCTTAGCGAGGAAGATTAAACAAATTCTTTAGCCATATGTGGATGGTAATTAAAAATTTTCATTGGTTCATCAAAGTGAACCTTTTTATTTTAGCCAGTCATCTAGCAAGCATAATGTGCTAACAGCCCTCTTAAACAAACAAATCATCTATAAAGAATGGACTTTCAACAGAACAATTCGGCTTCATATATTTTGTAGGTTTCAACAGTTAGAAGTGGATTGATTAACTTCAACCAGGAAAGCTAAAATACTGGGGTTCTGCGCTCTAATTTGTAGTAGGACTCTGAGTATCATTGTGATGATATTCCCTTCAGCTGATCTTCCAACTTATGAGAAAAAATAAGATGTACAAAGGAGCAGCAGTTATCTTCCTGTCAAAGTCCAAGAGCATGTTTTCCATCAGAGCCAAATTATTTAATGCAAAAAAATTGTCTATTAAGAGGGAATACCTAAAGAGGGAGTGGGGCTGAAGATCTGCTCAGCAACCTTAACTGCAGTGGAATGGGAAACATGCCCTGATCCTGCCGGAGTATCTGGGATCTGGGTGGGGCCAGGTAATTATAATAAAGCAGGTGCCCGTGCTGTTATGGTCACTTCATGGGTGCCGTTGTAAGAGGGGTGCAAAATGCGGCACTTGACAGTCGCTCAGGGGAGAAGCAGCCACGGCCGACCGAAAATGCCAAAAGCAGTGGAAATTGGTCTTTTCTAAGAATGGCCGATCTCACTGTGGCTGCAAGCAGTTTTCTGGAGTGTTGTAGGCCAAGGCCCAAGCCTGGACACCCCAGTGGACTCCGCTTCCACTGCTCCTTTAACCTGGATGCCAGTATCTTGCTGACATGATGGTCACTTGGAGCAAAGGAGGCAGGAGCAGGAGGAATTCCGGAGGGTGATGCCATCCTACAGGCTGTCCCTCCTTCCTGACAACAGGCCATCAAAGGTAAGAATGGAGCTTCCACCTGCTCCCACCCCCACCGCCAGTGGGGATTTCCAGTGCATCAGCTTCAGGGTGGAGACCAGGCCCCACTCCATTTCCTGCTCCTTTTGTTCCACTCATCCCTTCTACAGTGGAATTCAGACCCAGACCCCAAGGAGATTCTGGGCCACTGTTTTAATAATAAAAATGTTTGGCTAACTTTTTTTTGGCAGGGGGAGGAGGAACATGTGTCATTTTCATCATGATGATGTCATGTACAAGTGACATGATGTTGCACTTTGACGTATCAACAAGTCATGTGTTTGTAAACGGACAGAAAAATTATTTGCCAAGCATTCTTTCATAAAGACAACACCCATTTAATGAATTGGTATTTTCTAATCTGTCACCTCCATGATGGGATTAGAAATATGATTAGCGTAGTGTTTGATGGAGAAGACGGCACCAGAACAGGCCTCCTTCTGCACCAAAATTTGTGTGATTTTAGCTTCTCTCCACTAATCCTATGTACAGCTATCAACAAAAAAGACTATTTAGTGTGCTAAGCACTAATGAATCTGGTCACATGTAGCTACTGAGATTGCAGAACACTTGTTTATAATCTAATTACTTATCTGTTTACATATCCGTGTGTCAGATTTGATGAAAGTTCCGGCAAGTGCGCACCTACCAGTGAAAACCACGGAGGGAGCCTTTCCATCATGATCGTTCATTATCCTACCCTAACAGGTTGGGATTCTAACCTGCTGCTGTCCAAGCTCATATGACAGTCCTTTGGAACAGCAGCAAGGTGTGAGCTAATATAGCTATCCTGGAAAAACACTGTTGTTTCTGGCCATGACATCAGTCAGGAGCCTGAGCGAACTCCAAGGCTCAATCATTCACTTCTGCTTCACACAAATTCTCAGTGACATGTCCGTTATTCACCCTAACCTGAAAATAGTTTTCAGTTCTTTTCTCAGATCAGACCTTTTGGCATTTTTATTCATGCCCAGAAAAATCTAATCTAGAGAACAGTTACTCATTTTGCACGTATTAGGACTTTTTAAATCTACGTTGATTTGGCAAAATCTGCTCGATATTCATTGTTTGTTTCATACAGGAAAGTAGGTCACCTAATTACCAAACAATGACAGAGAGCATATCACTTGGTGACTCACTAACTAATAAGGCCTGTCCTTTGGGGATTAGTCGCTTCTGCTGCAAGTTCCTTTGTAACTGCAGTGGCTCTTCTACAAAAGAAATTTGTAGATGAGACACGTGGCCTTCACCAAGTGCTTTCTCAGTACTGTACATTGTAATCTGGTGAGGTCGCAATTGTGCAACCACCGCTGCCTGCAAATAGCTGTTCTTCATTCTAAAAATATTAGAATGAATTCAAATGGAAGGAAAATATACCAGGAGTACTTTTTGTTCAAAGAATCATGAAAGCCTAGGAAGTACTTTTGGTAATATTAGCCGCCAAGTGTTTTAACATGTTCACATGGCATTCCTTTATCTGTTATACCACAAGCATTGACACGTTTGTGCAAAATGGGCTGTGACCTCTTAGCAGACAGAGGAAAATTGAGCCTCGCTCTCTGCTAGGTACCTCTGGTGATGTCACCAATGATGAGGAGCCCCACATATCTCCGAGTAATTCAGTGGGAAACTGTGGGGGCCATGACTTCACACAGGCCTGTGAGCTGCCCCAGAACCCAGGAAATCAGGCTACAGGCTGGGCTACAGACTATTCAGCCTGTAGCATGGATTCATGAGACGCCTTGGTGCACACCCCGGCCCCCCCCCCACCTTTAATGCCGGCATAGGCCTGGGGTGGTGAGGTGCTCTTAGGAGGTGGGGGGGGTCCCCACAAAAATGAAAACAGACAGCAATGGCTGCTTCTGTAGATGTCCTGAAGAGTACCCTAGCCCAGGGCGTTCAGGACTTGATTGTGATTATTTGGCCTGCTCTTACACAGACCATTAACTTAACTGAGCCCATGCCCAGCACTAGTGGGCTGCAAGGAGCGGGCGCAGATGTTGCTGCTTCTCATGACAGTGACGGTGTGCTGTCGTCAATGCAGCCCCCTCTGATGCCAGCACAGGAGGGAGCTTTTTTTTAAATTCGTTCATGGGATGTGGGCGTCACTGGCAAGGCCAGCATTTATAGTCCATCCCTAATTGCCCTTGAGAAGGTGGTGGTGAGCCGCCTTCTTGAACCGCTACAGTCCGTGTGCTGAAGATTCTCCCACGGTGTTGTTAGGTAGGGAGTTCCAGGATTTTGACCCAGCGACGACGAAGGAATAGTGATATATTTCCAAGTCAGGATGGTGTGTGACTTGGAGGGGAACGTGCAGGTGGTGTTGTTCCCATGTGCCTGCTGCCCTTGTCCTTCCAGGTGGTAGAGGTCGCGGGTTTGGAAGAAGCCTTGGCGAGTTGCTGCAGTGCATCCTGTGGATGGTGCACACTGCAGCCACAGTGCGCCGGTGGTGAAGGGAGTGAATGTTTAGGGTGGTGGATGGGGTGCCAGTCAAGCGGGCTGCTTTGTCCTGGATGGTGTCGACCTTCTTGAGTGTTGTTGGAATTGCACTCATCCAGGCAAGTGGAGAGTATTCCATCACACTTCTGACTTGTGCCTTGTAGATGGCGGAAAGGCTTTGGGGAGTCAGGAGGTGAGTCACTCACTGCAGAATACCCAACCTCTGACCTGCCCTTGTAGCCACAATATTTATTTGGCAGTTTAGGGCACAGTAGGCACTGTATGCGTAAGCAACATAACACTGCAAGGACATCGGCATCGTTGAGACAAATGCCACCTCAGTCCTCAAGGACGATCCAGTCCCAACCACAAACCTTTCAACCTTCTGACCTGGAAGAGTAAGGCGGCAATTCCGTGTGCTTGTTTTTTTTCCCCCAGAGAGGTCACCTGTTGTCCCTCTTGTATGGTGATTATTGTTTGTAACTGTGCTTTCTCAGAAGTATATATCAGTGGTTTTACTGATTTGCTGAATGGTTGTCTGAGCAAGGCAAGGGATCATGAAGAGCTTTATTGTGTCATGCAGATGAAGGGAATCCTCTTTATTGGAAGGTTGATGACGATCTTCTGGTAGGTGGCATGTGCTGCTCTTCCTCTCGTGGGTGTTTTCGTTGCGAGCAGGGGATTGATTTGAACCACATTCTTCATCTTCCGGCTTAGTGCTTGGAAGGCCCAATCCCTTTGTAATGGCCAAATTATGGCTCCCCCTGACCTGTCCAAACACAGGAAACAGAGTTTGAGAATTCTATTAGTCCGCTCCACAATGATCCTGGTGGTGCCCAAGGCTTCATTGAATCTGTTTTGGCCTCGGGGTCATAAGACGGTGTACAAATGCAAGTCTTGCTTCTTTCATTTACAGCCAGTGGTGTTAATCTGAGATTTGAATCTTGTTTTGCACAAATTTGTGACGTGTGATCCTCATTTTCTTACTTTTAAGATTGCTGGAATGTTTGCTCCTAGTTTAACTTGCCAGGTTAATAAACTTGATCCTCTGGTGGAAATTACACTTTACATGGTTTGGAATTTCGATAGGGTGGTCGAATGAGTGTCATCAATGTCGGAAAACTAAGATGCTGAAATTGTGGAAGTATAATTTTGTTGATGTTTGCAGAGTCTATATGAATACAACAATTTGCATTCATATAGCGCCTTTGCAATAGAAAAACATTGCAGTGTGCTTCACACAGGAAGCAAGGAACAAACAAAGAGCTTTTGTACGGGAGTTAAAAGGTGTGAGCAAAGGCTTGGTACTTGAGAAAGGATTAGCAAGGCTTTTAAAGACAGAGAAAGAGGTAGAAGGCAGAGGGTGTTTTTGAGAGTAGGGGTCAGGCTCTGCCACCAGTGGTAGGAGGGACACATTCACAGAAGGCCCGAGTCAGAGGACCGCAGGAGGGGACTTAAAACCACTGCAGATTGCAGCAGTATGGATTCGTAGATGAGAATTTCATATTCATTTTGCTGGAGGACAGGGAACCAGTCAGCGAGAATAGAGTTATGTTGGAATTGGGGGATGCACCGAGTGGTTACCTCGGGAATCATTACTGGGACCACTAGTGTTTCTAATTTATATAAGCAGATTCAGAAACTCAATGAAAAGTGGTCAAATTTACAGATGACACCAAACCAAAAGGGGCAGTGGAATCTGAGAAGGCAGCTCAGAATTTACAGAATGAGTTGGACAGAATATGTAAATTGGTAGAACAAACTCAAAGGAAATGAAAGTGGAAAGTACGAGACATAGAAAGGAAAAATAAATGACACATGAATTCTATGAATGGTGTTGAAATAGCAAGGATGAAGCCGAAAGAGACCTAGGGGCCTTAGTAGACTCTGTGTTCAACATGTCCAACCAATGCAGAGCAGCAATCAACAAAACCAATACATTGTTCAACTACATAGCCAAGTGAGAGGAAATTGTGATCAAACTTTATAGCGCTGTGATCAGACGGCATCTTGAATATTACATCCAGTTCTGGTTGCTAAGACACATGGGAGACATTTTAATGCCTGGGGATTTAGTTTTAATACTGTGAGATACTTGGTACGGTAGCCTTGTGGTTATGATACTGTTCTAGCAACCTAGAGGTTGAAAGTTCAAATCACACCATGGCAAATTGTGTAACTGAATTCAATAAATCAGGTAATTTATAGGCTTGCTTCAGAAAATGACGATGATATCTGCTGGATTGTTATAAAAACCCAACTGGTTCACTACCTGCCACGCCTAACTGGTCTATCCTGCAGCTGACTCTTAATGCCCTTGAGGAGAGAGGCGACTAGGGATAGACAATAAATACTACCTTGCCAGTGTTGCTCACTTTCCAAGAAGAAATTTTAAAAAGTGTATGTGTAAGACCCTTAATTCACTTTGTCCCAATTAGACCTCGTCATAGGTTTGATTCAATCCCTTAAAATCCTAAAACTGCAGTGAGGTTGAGAATATTCTGTTCCACTGTCTACGTTCGTCTTCAAGAGTTGTCCCTTTTTGGAAAAAGGTGGTGAGTTTCCTGTATTTGACAAAGTAGCAATTGGAGCTGCAAGAATTTCCTTACAAACTAGCGCAGCTATGTGTGGTGTGTGATAAATTTAAATCATTTGGGAAAACTCTGTAAAATGAGCTGAAAAGTAGACCTGTGCACTTATCATAGAAGAATGTTGTTCATTGTTTTAAATTGCTATAAAAACTAGAGTATATATTTCATCTGCAGCTTTTATGAATGACTGAGTTGCTCACACAGTTACAATATGTCACACTTCTAGGTTTGCAGATTGTTAAAAATCTATGTCAAGGTACAACATGTATGCCAGATTTTGTAGACTTTCTACTAATAAGTCACCAATGTGAAACCAGAGGCAGAAAATGCTATACAAGAATGCTCCATTCCTACCCCCAGCCAACATCAGCAAAGTGTCTATTTCCCAACTGCTTCAATAGGATGTCAATCTGGCAAGCTTTTACAGAATAGCTCTTTAGATGAAAATTGTTGCTGGTAATTTTTTTTTCTAACCAAATCTGTGGAAGATATAAAGACATTGCTCCTTGACATTGAAACTACCTCACACTACTAATTCTTACTTTGAGAAAAAAACATCATGGGTCCACTAGTACTAATGTTAATGATTTCTTAGTCTAGATTGCATTTATTTTAGCTCAAAGATTAATCTTCACTGGAACCAGCTACTGATGCATTGATGACATTTTATTTTGTTTAAATTCAACTGTGTGATGTTTTTTAAAGTTACACTGTCTACTCCAAAAATTGTTTTTTTTCTTGCCTGATAGTTGATTTGAACAAAATAACTTACTACCAGTGTACCCTGCAAGCATTTTATTTTCATGTGATAATTTGATTTAGCAAGGTGTGAAGATATTCCTGACGGTTGCAGTGTAGGAGACATGCCATATGGTCTTGTGACCAGACAGCCTATCCGTTCCTTTCAGTACGTCAATACCATTCACGTTAATGGCTTATTAGTAGAGTCACTTTAATTACTTTGTTAAAAAAAACTGAGAATGTGAAGAGCAAAAGCAATATATCTTTTTATAAACAAAAGTTTCTTGGCACAACAGGATGAGTTAGCTAAAAGAAGTAGAAGTAAGGTTGAAAGTATTTATTGAGAAAAATATATTATTCTTTTATACCAGTCCAGATTTTTTAAGAGGATTATGGAGTATAATGTAGACTTGAGGTAAGAAGGGTTTATTTTAAATCGGCCAATTTACTTTGGTTTCATTTTGTGTGGCAATAACAGTTAAAACTCACCAAAGTACAGATTGTGATTTTATTTATTTACTTTAAATCTTTTTAAATCCATGTGATTCCCAGTGAACTGTGTAATTCACAAGAAAAAAATAATTGGTGTGCTAACTTGAAACTCATTACAGAATGCTAAATTTGTGTGTGGTTGTATTATAAATATAAAATATCCTGTAGCACTGCCCACAATAAGATAAAGAATGTGCTTTTTTATAAGGACTTGAACTCTAGATCATATAAAACACAATTTATTATTCTTCTGCTAAAAATGTGGATGTGGATGTGTGTCCCTTTAAGGTTTCCAAGTCTAATTGCTGTTAAGTACATACGAATTATTGGGTGAATATTGGGTGAGTTCATAGAGGTCAGTTAAGAGGCCATAGACGTTCTGGCTCTGGTGTTTTGAGTTTTTTAATATTTTTTTCTCTGAGAGGGACAAAGTTTGACAGATAGGAGATGTGCTCCAGAGGTACAGGACTGGGTTAGTTAAAAGAAGTATGCTCATTTGTTTGTAAGATTGAAAGTATCCAATGAGAAAAATATGGTGAAATGCCTGTTTTTTTCATAGTTATTTGTGAATTGCTAATAAAATGGTGGGAACACATAACTTTGAAATGTGTATTTTCCAGGAATGAGACTATGTAAGCGGTAACGGGGTGGTGGGGGGGGGAGGAAGAGAACACAATCATGAAGCATGGTGTTCATTATCTTTAAGCAGCAAATGAATCATGTAACTAGTATAGTCAAAGTTAGTGAATGGAGTGGTGGAATGCGCATATCTTTTTGAAAATGGGTCCGTGACCACAAAGGAAAGCTAGATTTATGGACCATGTCCTGATGTGCATTTGACCTCTTTAATGGAGAAATGCAATGATAATTTCAACACAGGACAGCCCTCAAATATGCTATTGAGGGGGAAAAAAGCATGGCACTGTGTCACAGACAATGTGAACTCCTTGCACAATCCTGAGGACATGGCGGACAAGAACTAAAAGAAGAAAGCAAATTTAAGGCAACAATATTATTGTACGATTGGGTCAATTTAGGATCGATGTGAGGAAGTGCATCTTCACACAAAGAGTGATCAGTGCACGGAATGGACTTCCAGATAGAATAGTGGAAGTAAAAACTCCGAAATCGTGTAAGAAGCAATGAATACTGAAGTGGGAGATTCTCGGGGTCTTTCTGGATCGATAAATTAAAATGGGGACAAATAGGCTTCTGAATCTGGGGTTATATTGTCACCTAGTGAATATCAATGCAGGATCTATATTGACTTGAAGAAAACTCATAATTGCTAAAGATATATGCAAGCACTGAACTAACTCTGAAAAATGTTGAAAAGATGGAGCAAGCAAGGAAGTAGAGGTGAAAAAAAGCAGGGTTATGCAAATTATATTATACATGCCATAATGGGAAGGATAATGTACTGCAGAAAGGAATTTCCATTGTCTAGATCATCCTGTCTCAAACCCCACTGCTTTTATGTTTAACGGCAACACTGACATGTAGCTCAGGGCACGGATTGGAACAGGTGGTGGACCCTACACGCACAAACAACTCATTGTATAAAAGAATAAAATAGTAGATTTATTTTTGAGAGAGACTCTGGAAGGCATTGGGCCTGTGGATATTGTAGGGGTGCAGAAACCAACTACAACATGTCATATTAATCATATGTTCAGGAAGTTGAAGAGCAAGCCCTCAAAGGTGGTAATCTCTGGATTACTCCCAGTGCCAGGAGATAGTGGGTATAGGACCAGTAAGATAAGACAGGTTAACGTGTGGCTGGAGAAATGGTGCAAGAGGGAGGGCTTCAGATTCCTGGAGCATTGGGCCCAGTTCTGGGGCAGGAGAGACCTGTACAAGATGGACAGGTTGCACCTCAACAGGGCTGGGACCACTGTCCTCGCAGGGAGGTTAACTAGTGCTGTGGAGGAGGGTTTAAACTAATTTGGCAGGGGGAGGTGTACCAGAATGAAGCATAAGAGAGAAGATACAATGTGTACAGAGGACTGGGAGAGACAAACAGCATTAGGATAAAGAATAGTTCAGAAATAGGAGGGATCAGACACTGGGGAAATGCGAGGCAGACTAAGATAAATGCACATGGCGTGGTAAATAAGGTTGTGAGCTGTAGGCACAATTAGCCACATGGGATTATGATAACGTGGCAATAACAGAGACCTGGCTCAAACAAAGGGATGAATGGGTGCTTAATATTCCTGGCTGCAATGTACTTAGGAAAGATAGGGAAGGAAAAAAAGGAGGGGGCTGGCAGTATGGATCAAAGATATTGTTACAGCACTAGAAAGGGAAGATGTACTTGAGGGTTCAAAGCCAGAATCTATTTGGTTAGAATTAAGGAACAATAGAGGAGCTATTACACTGCTGGGTGTAAACTATATGCCACCAAATAGTGGGAAGGAGATAGAGGAGCAAATTTGTAGGCAAATTGCAGAAAGATGCAAGAACTTTAGAGTAGTGATAATGGGGGACTTCAATTATCCTAATATAGACTGGGAAAATAACAGTTTGAAGGGCAACCGGGGGAAGAATTCCTGAAATGTGTACAAGAGAACTTTCTTGATCATTGTGTTTCCAGCCCAACGAGGAAGGAAGCAGTTCTGGATCTAGTTCTGGGGAATGAAGTGGGGCAAGTGGAGCATGTTTCAGTGGGAGAGCATTTGGGAAACAGTGATCACAATATCGTTAGGTTTAGAGTAGTTATGGAAAAGGATAAGGAAAATAAAATGTGAAAATACCCAACTGGAGGAGGGCTAATTTCAGTGAGTTGAAAAGGGACTCTGGCCCATTTTGGGATTGGAATCAAAGATTGGCAGGTAAAACAGTAAATGAGCAATGGGAGGCCTTCAAAGAGGAGATAGTTCGGGTACAAACTAAACACATTCCAACGAATCAAAAACTAGAGTTCCCTGGATGACTAAAGATATAGAGATTGAAATGAAACAAAAAAGGAGGCTTATGATAAATGGTGGGCTCATAATTCAGTAGAGAACCAAGCTGAATACAAATAGTACAGGGGGGAACTGAAAAAGGAAATAAACAGGGTAGAGAGTGTATGAGAATAAATTAGCAGGTAACATAAAAGGAATCCCAAATTTCTTTTATAAACATATGATTAGAGGAAGGGTAGTCAAAGGAAGGGTGGGGCCGAATAGGGACCAAAAAGGAGATCTTCTTATGGAGGCAGAGGGCATGGCTGAGGTACTAAATGAGTACTTTGTATCTGTCTTCACTAAAGAAAAGGATGCTGCCAATGTCACAGTAAAGGAGGAGGTAGTAGAGAAATTGGATAGGATAAAAATAGATAAAGAGGAAGTACTTAAAAGGTTGGCATCGCTCAAAGTAGAAAAGTCACCGGGTCTAGATGGGATGTATCCTAGGTTGCTGAGGGAAGTAAGAGTGGAAATTGCAGAGGCTCTGGCCACAATCTTCCAATCCTCCTTAGATATGGGAGTGGTGCCAGAGGACTGGAGGATTTTAAATGTTGCACCCGTGTTCAAAAAATGGGAGTGAGACAAACCCGGCAACTGCAGGCCAGTCAGCCTAACATCGGTGGTGGGGAAACTTTTAGAGACATTAATCCAGGACAAAATTAATTGGCACTTGGAAAAATATGAGTTAATAAATGAAAGCCAGCACTGATTTGTTAAAGGCAAATCGTGTTTGACTAACTTGATTGAGTTCTTTGATGAAGTAATGGAGAGGATTGATGAGGGTAGTGCGGTTGATGTATATATGAACTTTCAAAAGGCGTTTGATGAAGTACCACATAATAGATTTGTTAGCAAAATTGAAGCCCTTGGGATTAAAGGGTCAGTGGCTGTGTGGATACGAAATTGGCTAAGGGACAGAAAGCAGAGAGTAGTGGTGAACGGTTGTTTTTCAGACTGAAGGGAAATATAGAGTGGTGTCCCCAGGGGTCGGTGTTGGGACCACTGTTCTTTTTGATATATTTAATGACCTGGACTTTGGTATACAGGGCATAATTTCAAAGTTTGCAGATGACACGAAACTCAGAAATGTAGTGAACAGTGAGGAGGATAGTAACAGACTTCAGGAGGACATAGACAGACTGGTGAAATGGGCAGACAAATGTTAAAGAAATTATACACAGAGAAGTGTAAAGTGATTCATTTTGGTAGGAAGAATGAGGACAGGCAATATAAACTAAATGGTACAATTTTAAAGGGGTAAAGGAACACAAGTCTTTGAAGGTGGCAGGACAAGTTGGGAAGGCTGTTAAAAAGGCATACGGGATCCTTTGCTTCATAAATAGAGGCAGAGAGTACAAAAAAAAGCGAGGAAGTTATGCTAAACCACTATAATACACTGGTTAGGCCCAAGCTGGAGTATTGTGTCCAATTCTGGGCACCACACTTTACGGAGGCTGTCAAAGCCTTAGAGAGGGTGAAGAGGAGATTTACTGGAATGGTATCAGGGATGACAGACTTCAGTTACGTGGAAAAACTAAAGAAACTAGGGTTGTTTGCCTTAGAGCAAAGAAGGTTAAGAGGAGATTTGACACAGGTGTTCAAAATCATGAAGGGTTTTGATAGAGTAAATAAGGAGAAAGTGTTTCCAGTGGCAGAGGGTCAGTAACCACAGGACACAGATTTAAGGTAATTGACAAAAGAACCTGAGGCAACATGAGGAAAAAAAAATTACGCAGCGAGTTGTTATGATCTGGAATGCACTGCCTGAAAGGGTGGTGGAAGCAGATTCAATAATAACTTTCAAAAGAGAATTGGATAAATATTTGAAGGGGAAAAATTTGCTGAGCTATATGGAAAGAGCAGGGGAGTGGAATTAATTGGATTGCTCTTTCAAGGAGCCAGCACAGGCATGATGGGCCGAATGGCCTCTTTCTGTGCTGTATCATTCTATGATTTTACGATTGAGGAAGAAACACAAAGTAAGACCCAGAGTATGGGTGATGCAGTAGCAGTGGGTGGAAGTTGATAAAGTGCCAGCAGGTGCAGGGCAGAGGTCCAGCATGCTGAGTTGCCTGGGGATACAGGACTTAGTGGGACTGCTTTACATCAGAGGGTATTAAAATACAAGTTTTGGGTAGAATAGTCACTTGCCTTCATGCACACTGCAGCGCAAGGTGGTATGATTAGCTTGGACCAACAGTGTGTATGGGCATAGTGATTGGACCAGCAGTTGTCTGTACTAAAGATCAGCCATGATCTTATTGAATGGCGGAGCAGGCTCGAGGGGCCTTGTGGTCTACTCCTGCTCCTATTTCTTATGTTCTTATGTCTACCATTGCCATGTAACAACACAATGATATCCGTAGCAAAGACCTCATTGACACTGCTATTGAGGCTTTGTGGTCCAAACTGCATCACTATCTGCAGAAGAGGAGAGATGCCGACATGCAGCTTTAATTTGCTTATAGAACGGTTCTAAGCAACCAAGAAGAATGGGTTCAAAGACCTCATACATGCCCAGTATTCTTGCTCACAGTGTAGTACAGGAGCAGACAGTTGGTACTCAAGTCAGCAGCAGTTCTGTGCCATCACGTATCCATGTCCAGGTGACAGTAGGCACCAGCTCTGAAAGCAGTGAGCCCATAGCAAGTCCATGAAAGGAGACCCTTGCACCAGTGCAGGTGCATCAGTGTTTACAAGCAGTGGGTTTTCTGTCTCCCTTGCAGCCAGCCAGTGCTACTCCCTCATCTAGAGTAACACTTAGCAGTTGGGCACATCATCAACCAAGGGTGACACACAAAGGGCAAACATGCAAGCAAAACATATTAAACACATGCGTCACATCACTGAAACACGTAATAAGATGTATTCACTTTTACTTGGAAAATATTTCAAATATATATTGATACAAATGGCAATGTGTGAGGATCAGCAGTTTTTAAAGCCCTGTTTATGTAACACCAGTTAATTTTGTTGTGAAAAAATATGCATCACTTTTCTTCTGTAGATGGTGATAATTATATTTAAAAAATCATATATGCTCTCAGATTCATCCAAAACTAGAATTTTAAAGAAATATTATGGATTGGGGCATCCTAGTGGCATACTGAACAGCACTCTGTATTTTCACCTCTCGGGCATGAGGGAGATTGAATCCAGCCCAGAATGAAAGTCTCCTCACTGTGCCAGCAGCAAGGGGTCTACATAAATTGAGTTTATAATAGCATCACAGCATCATGACACCTGTCATACCAGCACTAATCTACTTATCAGTATGAGTCTGACCACTCCTTTCTCCTGTACATCCTGCGCCATGCAATGCCAAAGGGTGCTCTGAGTTTCAGGTAGAACCAGAGCCTCATTGACCGCAGGAAGCGTAACTCAGCTGGTGTAAGTGAAGTGGGATCAAGAGTCTCTAAGTAAAATGGACATGATCAGAGGTTCATAACAATGAGAAGCAATAGAACTTTAGCCACGTAAATCAGTGCTACAGGGAGGGATCTCATCGCACAGTACTGCAGTACAACAATATTTCTGTAATTTAATCGAGCATTGGATATCTGGTATATCAAATGATCATGTGTGTTTCTGTTCTTTTTCCCTCAGTTCTTTTCCCTTTTTCTATTGAAAGTGGTAGCTCATATTGGGGTATCTAGAAAATGAAGCCCTAATAAACAGTGGGCGGTGCATCTCGGTGTAAGTGCTGAGATGTGCCCAACCCCCGACTGCTACTCCTGACACTGCCAAGGTTCCTGGAGTCCTGCAATTTAAATGCCTTTGGTGAGCCAGAGGCACATCTTGGAGGGCCCCATGATCTCCCCCCACCAAAGGAGCAGGAAAGTCTGGCCGAAGAATCTAAGGCCTGGGGGGAGGGGATTCCATATTCCCTCAGTGTTGCCAGGGTATTTGACTGTGAGAGAGTCAGTCAAGCCCAATCTTGTTCTTAGTTATTATTCACACATGTGCACTTTACAGCAGTGGTCCCTGGATAGGGATCGGGAATTGGATTTCACACTTGCCCAGCTCTCATCGAGGACCAGCTGTGATCAGCTAATTCAGCAGAGTCTAGGGATGAAACCCTAGGATTTGTATGACTCAGTAGCAACGTCAGTCAGCAGTTCCCCCACTGAGCTGCTGCTGGGGAGGGGGAGCCTCGTGTCTATAGCTTTTGGGAATCCTGTAGAGATACTAGTTCACACTTAACACTGAACCCAATCTTTGTGCATAGTAGCATGCTTGACATACAGGAAGAAAATGAGAATGTGATCTTCTTAAATCAGTAGGGTATATTAAGGCTAAAGGACATAAGAACAGGAAAGCAGAGCCGTGAAACTGAATGGAGTAAAAAAATCATACATGCAAGCAAGTTTGGTCTGATCAGACTTAAAATTAGTTGGGATAGCTTATATTTCAGAGAATGGCTCATTGATTGTTCGTATTTTTTAGCTGTATCTTGTGTTTTTCTCCCCCTGGGTTGTGGCTCTGTGTTTAAGGTGCACAGGGAATAAATGAAGTTCATGCTAAAAACATTTGTAATGTTTAATTTAGTAATCAATCAAAATCAAAGCCCTAAAATCCCCCTACTCTATAAGAACAGTTGCACACTGATAGCAGGTATTATACATCAGTATCTGATATATTTTATGTGCATCCTATTATTGCAGACATAAAGCAAAACAGAGATGCTGAGTCTCCTGCCATTCCTACACAACCTGTTTTTTTTCTCTTGATGGATGCTGATGGACCTGCTGTGCGTTTTTAGCATTTTATGTTTTTATTTCTGCACAATTCATTTTCACAAATTATTTATAGTTCTATCCTTTGAGAATTTTTTTTAAAACTTGCTTTATGTCACTTCTTCTTTGACCAACTGCTATATTTTTTTAGTTGCCCCTCTTTCCCCCGCCCCCCCCCAATTCATCTCCACATGTGACTCCACAACCCCTCACCCGGCTGTCATCATCCCTGTTGGTTCTCTTTCCCCCCACCCCACCCCCCCCCCCCCCCCATCAATAAGACTCCAGGCAGATGCTGAAGTTGAAGTGAAAACATTTGTACTATCAGCCTGCTTTATTCAGCAAGATAAAGGTGATAAGAAATGAGCAAGGAATGAAAAAGCTGAGCGTAAATTTACAAAAATAACCCATGGATGTTTGTCTAAAAGAGGAAAAAAATAATAACTGAACAGAGGAGGAAATACATTTTTTTTTAAATTTCAACAAAATCTTAAGTCCAATTTATTTCTGATTACAACTTAATTTTTCCGCAGGTGCTATGTTTTTATATCAGTGACACTCAATCCCTGTGAAACCAATGGAGACAGGAACTACATCATGAAATAAGCCAAAGCTGACTGGAAAGGGCTCTGTTTAAACTGGTTTCCATTAGGGTTTCAGATTTTATATTAATGTTCAACCTTCCAGAGTTATGGAGAATCACGGTAATTTTCACAAATCTGCGTTCCAGCCGTTATAGGAGTTGTGCCACATGGCGTGGCAGTGAGCATTGAGTCGTGGCATGGTCTCTCTTTCACTGCCCCACTCAGGTTCTGGTCGCAGCTTATGGAGGGGGAGATGACCGAGCTGAAGCAAGGGATAAATGAGGGCGAGTCCATCCTCGGCTCTCTCACACACTCTTCCAGCAGAGGCATAGAAATAGGTCGCATGCCTTCTCTGTAAGGTCAGCGAATAGGCTGCATCATAACTGGGATCTATTACTAAAAAAAACCGCATTACATATAGAACTACTTTTGGGTGCAGTGACATTTATTATTTCATAGAATTACATAGAATACGCAGCACAGAAACAGACCATTTGGCCCAACAGGCCTCCTCCCTCCCTACTTCATCTAACCCTATCAGCATATTCCTCCATTCCTTTCTCCCTCATATGTTTATCTAGCTTCCCATTAAATGCATCTATTCTAGTCACCTCAACTACTCCTTGTGGTAGCAAGTCCCACATTCTAACCACTCTCTGGGTAAAGAAGTTTCTCCTGAATTCCCTATTGAATTTATTAGTGACTATCTTATATTTACGGCCCCTGGTTCTGATCTCCTCTGCAAGTAGAAACATTTTCTCTATGTCTACCCTATCAAACCCATTCATAATCTTGAAGACCTCAATCGGGTCACCTCTCACTCTTCTCTTTTCTATAGAAAAGAGCCGCAGCCTGCTCAATCTTTCCTGATAGGTATAACCTCTTAGTTCTGGTATCATTCTAGCAAATCTTTTTTGCACCATCTCCAGTGCCTCTATGTCCTTTTTATAATATGGAGACCAGAACTGTTCACAGTACTCCAAGTGTGGTCTAACCAAGGTTCTATACAAGTTTAACATAACTTCTCTGCTTTTCAATTCTAGCCCTCTAGAAATGAACCCCAGTGCTTGGTTTATTTTTTTATGGCTTTATTAACCTGCATCGCTACTATTAGTGATTTGTGTATCTGTACCCCCAGATCTCTCTGCTCCTCTACCACCATTTAGACTCTTATTATCCAAGCAGTATGTGACCCCCTTATTCTTCCTACCGAAATGTAATACCTCACACTTATCTATATTAAAATTCATTTGCCAATTACACACCCATTCTGCACGTTTATTAAGGTCTTCCTGTATTTTGTCGCAGTCCTCCTTGATATTAACTATACCCCTAAATTTGGTGTCGTCCGCAGATTTTGAAATTGTACTTCCGATTCCTGAGTCCAAATCATTATGTAAATGGTGAACAACAGCAGTCCCAGCACTGATCCTTGTAGAACACCACTTCCCACCTTTTACCAGTTTGAGTAACTACCTTCAACCCCTACTCTCTATTTTCTGTTTTGTAGCCAGCTTGCTATCCATCCTGCTACTTGTCCCCTGACTCCTTAGTCATGAGTCCAATACGCAGTACCTTATCGAAGGTAGGCACAAATGTAGCACCTTGTATAGTCTAGCACACAAACAGCAATGAGATGGATAACTGCTTAAACAGTGTTTGGTTGAGGGAGGAATGCTCCTCTTTCAGTAGTGCCATAGAATACTTAACATCCACTTAAACCACCAAAACAATCAGAAAGGGTCTCTGTTTAATGTTCTATCGAGAAACAGCACCTTTGACAACGCAGCACTCCCTCAGTACAACATAACATTTGCAGCTCAGGTTATGGGTTTGACTTCTGGAGCCGGGCTTGAACCGGCAGACCTCTAACTCAGAGGTGGGAGCACTACCAACTATGGGGAGAAAATGACTTACAGAATGGTGCTGGGGAGGAGGGGGTTAAGTGTATATCCCTCTTATATAGTAATTACTGCAGACATTTATTTGTGTACATTGCTAATATTCTCCAATTGTAGGTTGCACCAATGAACACAGCCACATATTTCTTACACCGTAGTATTTTCTGAAAAAGCATTAAAAAAATTGAACTCTTCCAAATTTTATATAACGTCTTACTGCAGTCCTCAAACAGTTAATTGGGTGCACTTATTAAAAAGTTCAGTCAGCATTCCAGATTACATTTTTTTTTGTGGGCGTGTATACACTGAAGTTTATTTTTAAATCACAGCTACTTCAATGAAAAATATCAGCAGCGTTAACGTCCCTTCATTTTAATTATTGTGAATTGAGCTCAAATATAAATGTAACATGTTCAATATTTTTCTTCCATCTAATTTTTAACCTGCAAATAGGAAAATTCTGAAGAACATAACTATTTAAAATTAATGCAAGCGGTTAGAATTTTTCTCCACAAAAATTTAATTGGTTTGCAATTTGCAGAGATGTGATTTTACCAAGATTCTGCTGAATTGAATTATAAACATATCTAAATCTAGAAAGCACTTTTTTATATTGGCATACGAATGCTTGACATGTTGATATGACATTCTTCTGTCCACTATGTTAACAGAAGTGTTAACTCTTTAATGCCTCGATTAAAAGAGAAGATAGAGGAATGTTGGGCAAGCACACTGAGCAGCTGTACTTAAAAACTGCAAACAGTCATTTCCAGGCTGTAAATGTGCGTGAAGCATATAGTGCAAGAGGTGAAATTCCTCTTACAAAATTAAGTTAATTTTTTCAAAATGGAAGCCAGTTGCTGGGTACCATCACTAATTCCATGACTGAACACACACGCTCGTACATACTTATTTACATAGCACAACTTATCCCCATCTCATTTTATCATTTACAAGTTGTGAGCCAGAATATTATTGTGTAATGAAATTGAACAGAACTAATCAGCCTCTTAGATTTATATTATCCTTTTTTTAAAAATGTACTTTGTAAAGAATTTCTTCTTTTAATTTGTACTCTTGCGGTGAGGTTTTTTCAGTATATTTCTGTCAAAATATTTGCAGTAACACGCTCTCATCTTCATTGTTCACACATTTCAACAAAAAAAAAAGCTGTGGACCTTTAAGGAAAAAAAATAATCTACAAGCAGATGTGCTGCTAAATCTACAGGCTTCTGACAACCATATGGCAACTTAAAGAAAGATGGTTAGAGCGTCTGGATTAGCAAAGAGTCAGAATGGAGAGCCATGTGTCGTTTTGGTGCAGGCAGTTGTTTTAGCTCTCCGCAAAAGGCTTCAGGAGATTGTGTAATGGAACAAATGGCATTCGTAGCTATAACAGCCTTACCGCTGCTGGAGAGGCAACCAGCCCGAGGCGGGTACTGCTTCATCTGGTTCTGTTTTTTTTACCTAAGAAAAAGCTACAGGGAAACTTTGAAATGTTCAAGATATTAGTACCCAAACTTTTATCTGCTTGCCCAAAAGCTGCTGAGCAGAAACATTGCAGCAAGAGGCATTCTGTGTGTAAAAAGTTAACACATTTGTAGTCACAGTTAGTATCTAGCTGGATTCAGTGGCTTAACCTGGAGCCACCACACATGTCACTGTTGAAGAGCTTTAATGCTCAAGCTATTGTGGTGGTGTGATAAAATACTTCCATTTTTTGGACTCCATTTTACTTTAGTGATGGTTGCTATTTGCCCTACATTTTAATGTAGTTGTTTAATGCTGACATATTCATGGGGATTTTAATTTCATGGATTTTATTTTTCTACCATGAAATTACAGGTCTACAAATATTCTAAGGCAATCTACAGTAGCTTTGTTCCTCTCCCATTAATTTAGTAATATGTGGAAGTCTTTACATACTAGTCTTTATTATTAGTAAAGCCCTGTTGGTTTATTTTAATTTCTACTGTGATTTCAAAATATCATTATGGAAGAACATGACAAGCTATGTTTTCTCCCCACTTTCTTGTGGGTTTCGTGCTCCACTTACAGCGGACTTTGTCCTGATAAAGATACAAACGGGTCAAACCGCGTCTGCTTGAAATCCAGTTACTTCGACCGGACGTGACTATCGATCTGTCTGGACACGCCAGTAACACGTGCATTGCTTTTCTGTACAAACATCAATAGTTCTCCCTGGCTTTCGACTCTGCTCCCCCACCCCATGCTTCACCCATCCGCCCACCCACCCGGTTCTGGAAGTGTTTCTGATGAATGTATTAATGTGTCTGCCTACATCTCACAAACAGAGCTGGGGGTTTTTCTTTCAATTAGACACAAAGCAACATATTTGTGAAACGATTCTTAAAATAGTTTGTCCGAATTAGATAAAATAACTCGTTTTTTTTAACAGACCAGGCTATTTGTAATGTTTTAAGAAAGTTTTTCCCACCCTTTGTATCCAGATTTTTTTTAAAGCTAATTCTGTTAACTCCCTAAAATATTTTGTGGAAGGAGGTTTTGCTTTTATTGAGAATCTTTTCACACACTTTTGGTTTTAACCCTTAGCAGACTGTCATTAAAACGGAATGTTTCTTCCCTGATATTCAGTGGCTAAATGCACCACCTGAGCCAAACAAACTGGAAGATCCCAGGTTCAATCCCTGGTAAGAACCGAGTTTGCCAATTTTAGCTGGGGAGCCCTTACATTTGGCCTCAGATTCATTCAGCTAGGGAAGGGGAAAACTGGCCAAGGATCCTACCCCTGATCTCAGTCCAATGAGCTCAGCTGGGCACCGGTTGAGAACAGGATGGGGCTCTGCTGTGTCGACCCCCACCCCACAGTTCAACAGGCTGCTGACACTCACACATGAAGAATGGCCGCACAGGTTACCAGCACCTGCGGAGCTCTAGCCCAGCACTCCAGAAGAGAGGGAAGGAAACTGGAGGGAAATGTAAAGCAAATAAATAGATAGTTTTCTTAGGGAGCAGTTTAATTGATGCCAATATTTATTGGCCATGTTACACAACTGTATGAAACATCATTTCCGGAAACATTGGACCTGCAGATTCCAATTAACCCAATATAGTGTTCTGGTTCAGATTAGTTATTACCTTCTGCAAACAGAACTAAATATCAAAGAAACAAAAGGAATCTTTCAAAATGGACAACAAAGAACAACACTCCAGTTCACGTTTTCAGGATTTTACAGAATTCAGGTGATTATATTATCTCCATTGAAATATGCATTCAACGATAAAATATATAAAATATCAGATGTTGTACCCAGTGTGTTATGGTGCTGATTTACCAGCATACTATGCCATGGAGTGATAGCACACAGGTTTCTAGCTGTGATTTCCCTGCACAGTGAGTTCCTGATCTCAGCTGAGCTATGACAGCAGAGGCCAGGTGCTTACCTGCAAGGAGGGAGAAAGCAAAGGGACAAGTCTACTTGGGCTGCTCCCACACAACCTCTAGCAGCTGGAATGGCCATGGTGGGGGAGGCTTGTGACCTTTCCCCTTTCCCCTCTCCTCCACTTCCCAGCATTCATTGATCAGGGAATGGTGTGTCAAAGCGACTCCCAAGCGAGGCAGGAAATAAGTTGCAAAAAAGAAAGGGTAAAATATGTCTCATTATTTATGGTGTATGTAGCAGCACAGATGCAAAGAAGAGAGACTGCAAACACTGAAAAGCTGAGATAAAAACAGAAAATGCTAACAATACACAACAGGGCCATCAGCATCTGAAAAGAGAAGTTAATGTTTCAGAGGTAGAGCTTTTTTCAGATGCTGACGGACTTCTTGTATATTTCCGGCATTATTTGTAACTTAGAGTTACACAGGGGGTAATCCTAACCCAAAGCCCGGAAGGGGGCAGGGGGTTCGAATCGCGGACAGGAAACCCGGAAGTATGGGTTTCCCGGCTGTCCCTACGATTTTGACGTAAGGACGTCTTTTATTTTTTTTTGTCGGTTTGCCGTCCGACTGACCGGCCTGATTGACAAGGAATTGATTGCAAGGAAGAGAATGTGAAAAGGTAAATCTTCAGGTAAGTCTTTTATTGTATGGATGGGGGGGGCATGGTGGGCACAGGGGCACCGGTGGGCATGGGGTCATGGGAGGAGGTGGAGTCAGTCATCGGAGGAGTCCGTCATGGGCGGGGGGGGATCGGGGGTCAACGCGGGAGTCCGCGATCGTTGGGAGATCGGGGAGGGGGAGCCTGCGATCGTTGTGAGGTCGCTGCAGATAGGCTTGTAGGGCCTGGGGGAAGCACTCCTGCTACTCCGGGCCCACAAGCAGTGCCAGAAAGGCACTTAGCTGCAGTTTCAGGCCTTCTCGCCTTCTTTCGCGTGGCGTGAAGGACAAGGCCCCGGAATCCCAGCCCCCAGGGGTTGAAATCGAAAAACCTTTGAAAATGGAGGCCCGCAGCCCCCTTGAAAGGTTTTAGTGATCAACCCACCTCCTGGCAGCGGATCGGTTGCCCACCCCTCGTCCTGCCCCGGTGAAAACCGGAAATGGGCGGGTTGGGTGCAGGTTGGGGGCGGATCTGAAATAGATGCGATTTTCAATGCCCCCCTGTCCCCAACCCACCCATTTATCAAAGTTAAAATTCTGCCCATAGAGCCTACAGCACAGGAACAGGCCATTCGGCTCAACTGGTCTGTGTCAGTGTTTATGCTCCACACGAGCATCCTCCCACCTCTCTTCATCTAACCCTATCAGCCTATCCTACTTTCTCCCTCATGTGTTTATCTAGCTTCCCCTTAAATGCATCTGTGCTATTCACCTCAACTACTCTGTGTGGTAGCGCATTCCACGTTCTAACCACTCTTTGGGTAAAGAAGTTTCTCCTGAATTCCCCATTGGATTTATTAGTGACTATCTTATGTTTATGTTGTGTGCAGCCATATGGCTGTATTCGGTATGTTGTCAATTTAAGAGTTGAGGGACCTGGATTTGCACTGGGGACGCTAGCAACAAACACTTAAGTTCCTCTCTTCTATTTCAGCAAAGACGCTAACCCGCTTCAGAATAAATAGATCTTGTTAAAATAGCATAGGAAGGAATTCCAGACAAACGTGTTTAACCTCCGTGCACTGGTATTAAATGAGGGGCTGGGGTTTTTGATTTTAGATGTTGTGTTCAATGTTCAGAGATTTTTGATGCTGACATGCGAGGAGCTAGTCTGAGGAATTTATTTTTATAAAAATCAGTACAAGCTGGACTTGATGAACCTGATTATGGATGCTGTTGAAATCTCAGATAAAAATATAGAGCTCCATCTGTTTCAGTAGCGACTTTTAGAACAGCAGGAAACACAGCAAAAACAGCATTTTCGGCAGATGCGGGTCAGAATTCAGTGTTTAGGTAAGTAAGTCATCTATTATAATCTAGTACCAGCAACTAGGAGGATTTTTTTTTTAAAATCTCTGAGCCAGGAAAATGTGGTTATACTTATTGTTGAGGAAGCTCGTACAGCACATAGGAATGTAGAGGAACAGAAAGGACCATTAGTCCACCAGGCCAGTCTCAGGGCCTGAAAAACATCAGATTCTATTCCCCTCAATCTCTTCCCTCACTAAACCTCCATCTGAAGGGCCCTATGTCTACCATAAAAACCTGCTATAAAAATCTATGAAAGCAATTATGGAATTAACATCATTTTTATGCAATCTAAGGTGGGAAATCAATGTTTATTGACCCAATGCATGGCCCTCGAGGCTAAATGCAAAAGAAAAATAATGCAGAAACATTTTTAAATGGTTACAAAACGAACCTTTTAAGGAGACCACCGCTTTGAATATAGAACTAACTGAATCCAATGGACTGAGGCACATTAGAAAATAGTTTACATCAGCAGTTTTCTATTGTACAGGAAAGATAAAAACAAAAGTCTGACTTACGATGGCATTTTGGCGCAGAAAGTCAGGGTACCAGTATGCTATGGAGATAATGTGATACGAGTTTGCATCTGTTGGGGTCCCCACATTGTGAGTTCCCAATTTTACCCATGACTCAGAGAGCTTCAGAATGAACGCTGAATTATCCACGGCTGTACTCTCACATATTTTAGTGACCTGTGGAATGGGACATTGGCAGAGGTATGAGACTAGGTAGCAGGTCGGCCCTCTCAGCCAGCAGTTGGTGCATGGAGTGAGGGGGACCCTAAAATAGAAAAACAATTGAAATTGAGAAAAGGACTGTACCTACTATTTATTGTTGGGCAGGGCGAGGGGAGGAGGGATATAGGAAAGTTTGGGCCACTGATGAACATAATAGCAGACTTTTTCCTCTATAGAAATAAAATGGTGAAAGGTAACAAATTATTATCCCACCCCCTGCAAAAAGCATAGCCTGTAATTGTTTGTTAAAAAATTATAAAGCTTTAAATATATATTTTTGGTTTGAACTATATGAACCAGGAAGGTCTCTGGCTTGATCCCCAGTCAGTGTGGAGTTATCTGATCTCAGGGCAGCTTCCCTCAGTTAAGGACTGTAAAATCACCATGGCTCCCACTCCATGAATCCCTGCTGGAAAAGCACATGAGTGAACAGTGGGTGACGATAAGGCCCGTCCCTGGTGATCTCCATAGTTGGGAACACTCACCTATCGAGACTAACACATGAATAATCTCCATTTGAGCTAGGTAGCAAGTGGGAGTCAACCCCTTCAGGAGGAGGGGGAAGTTATATACCTACAAATAATGGCATTTGCAGAAACCAATTGTGCCCACATTTTGAAACAAATCTAATCTGAACCGTTCCCTAACAAAGAAAAAAATGCACAAGAGCGAAACGTAAACTGCAAGACATCAGTCAGAACCAGGGGCCACATCTCGATACTTGAACTGACACGAGTACGTCATTGCACAGGAGCACAGCAGAAAGAATGTGTGTTTCAGTATTCTACGCATTTAAACTCCATCATCACTAAATGGTTGGAAGTCTCAAGGTCCCTGATTCACCAGCTATATCAAAAGGAATAGAAAGTGTTAAACCAGTTTGTGTCTGTACTGAGACAGAAGCAAATCCCATCACATTCCAGGGATGCGCTACTAACACTGGCATTTTGGAGCCTTCCAGTTTCTTCTACCATCAGGAGTTGTGAGCGCATAGATGCCATGATTAATGTCGCAACAATGTCACTTTAGATAACAGTTACACTGGCACTCGGAGCTCAGCTGTCTCATTGTAACTTCCTTCAGGTAGCAGTAAGTGTTTAAAGTGGTGTGATATTTAACAAGAATTATCTGGGTGGAAGTAATTCCAACTTAAGTATTTCATAAACATGCCTTAAAAAAACAAAAATAATTGTTAATTTCTCCCATTTGGAAGGGCAAATTCCAACTTCATTTGACAGACGCACTTACTTGATGTGTGTGGTAGGTCTGCCGTCTGCACTCTCGTTATATCGAACAAGGATCCACAACTTTGCTGGCCTTGGATGCCAAATAGGACTAAAGTTTTAAAAAATCAGTAGCAGCTGGGGCTTGAGTTGGAATTTCTCCTCTTGGGTAGGAAATATTCAGATAATTTTTTTCCCTGGGGAGTAGTTCAAAGCGACTTCAGGCCTCCCGGATATCCTGATATCACAGACATTCCTGTGTGCTTGAGAACACTCTCTTTCATTTTGTTCTGCATAAGGATAACTATCCCACCTCTACCATTGGCCTGCATCAGTCTTCTCTTCAGAGATGTGAGCACTTGAGATCAGTATAGTCCAGAAGGACATTATTTAAAATTCAGTTGGATGCTATGATGGGTACTAAAGGGATGGGCCAAATAACCTTTTGTCATGCCTGATTCTTCTAATGTTTTTCTTTACTTATTAAACCATTGCTAATGCAGTATTCTCTTACCAAAAGATAACCCTAGGATTGGCCAGATGGGTTGTCGTGGTGTCTTTCAACCCTGTATATTCCTATGTAATTCTATGCTGCCTGTTTACAGCATAGAGCAGAATGGCTAGAAAGTGAATTGCCAGCAGTACGAAGCACTTGCATGCCAAATTACCACAAAGCAGTTTACATCATGCTACATTGGACCAATTTCACCGTCTGTAATCTCTTTGCTGGATACCGGATATAAAACTAGTGCAGGAGCAGATTCCAGGACAGTGGGTTCTGTACTCGTTTTGCACTGATGCCGTTTAATCGGGAGAATTTACTGATCCAAAGCCTCCTTTGTAAATGAGGCTTAAGAAACATTTCAGCTCAGGAATCCTGTAGACTGACTGCCCACCAGTTCTTTCAAATGAAAGCTGATTATCATTTCCAGAATAAATCTGTACATGGGGCTACTGTTCAAAATCTGGTGTTTACAGGGGTCATTCTGAGCTTCTGTACCCCCGGTGATAAGTTATGCTCACAGGGAGTGCAGGTCAAAGAATTGGGGCTACTGTAGCCGATCTCCAGTCTGCACCCCCTCCCTGTGAACATGGTTACCCTGCTGGGAGTGCAGAATTACCCCTTATTAGTCACCCTGATCTGACCAGCTAATTGTTTTTGCTTTTACTCAGAAGTGCTTGTGGCTACAGTATATGGAATTGATCAGTTTATCACGTCTCATCTGATTTGGACCAATTGGAGAAATATTTCCGTTGAGTAAATGCTAAGCCCATTTTTCAGCTTTAGGTGCTGTTTATGTGAAGAATTATCCATTTCCAGTTGAAAGAAAAATAAGAGTTCTTGCTTGCATTTAGGTAGCACTTTGTCATGTCATCAAATGTCTCAAAGCACTTCACACAATTAATTAGTTTTTTTATTGAAATGCAGTGATTGTTCTTATCTGGGCAAACTCAGCGGCCATTCTAAACAAGCAATATCCCAGAAACAGCAATGTGATGAACGGCCAGTTTATTCTTCTTTCTTTTTGCGGTGGTGGGTGCGGAAGGAATGTTGGCCAGGAATTGCACTCCCGACTAGGCCTGAAATTAATGTTGAGAAGTGAAATTTGTATCGAAAAGTTTCAGAATAAGAATGTTGAGAAGACTAATTATAAATCAGAAATACTGTACTACCTCTGTCTGTCTCTGGTAATTCTCATTTTTGTATCGACAGATTTGGGTTTTATATTTAGTGCTGTGGGGTTCCTTATTATTAACCTACTCCCTGATGTTCTGTGACTGTGACTTTATTGCCCAGTTTATTATAGAATTAAAAACTGTCTTTGGTTGTCAGCATTTTTTTCTTTCTGTTCTGACTTAAAGACTTCAGTTAGCATAGGAACCACCAGATGGGGTCCTTTGACAAGGGGTCAGCAGGGAGGCTGCCACTGCTGTATAGAGAGGGTGGAGCTCAGGGACGTGCTTTCAGGAATAACAACATTGCTTTGTTTGGTCAAGGGTAGTTATCAGCTTTTCTGCATTAAAATCTAATTAAGATGTGTGCCAGTAAATGGAGGGTAGTTATTGTATTTGTTAGTTTAGCTGCTGGACATTGATATAATTTAATCAGCCTCCTATAGTGAACTCTGCCTTGCAGAATCACTATAATGTGCATCTAAGCTAGGCCTTCTTCAGAAAAAGAGACCGTACAAATGATAGCTTTAACCTGTAAAATCTGTGACAGTGACTGACAACCAGAGGATGTTGCAGAGCATGACTAACCCCTCGAGTACTCGGCAGGACATGAATATGCTGTTTTATTATCACAAAATATGTAGGAGAATGAGGTCCAGCAACTTTAGAGTGCTAAAAAAAAAATGTGAAAACAAGATGCATGTTACTGATATTTTCCGGAGGTGGTGAAAAGAGATTTCTCAAACCTTTGAAAATTGGCAAAAAACATTTAGAAGATTAAACTGTTGACTTTTAAGCAAAAGGACATTTGAAATACTATAAAGAGGACCTGCTATTCTGACATCACCTTGTGCCCTTGGTCTTTATGATTATTAACTGACTCACTCAGCAGTGAAATATTAAACCCCAGTTTGCTTCCATCTCAGGTCAGACACACGTCGGGTTGGCTCAGTGACAGCACTCTCGCCTCTTGAATCCGAAGGTTGTATTTTCTAGCTGCACTCCAGGATTTGAGTGTATAATCTAGGTTGACACTCCTGTGCAATACTAAGGGGGTGCTGCACTGTTGGAAGTGCGGCCTTTAGGATGAAACATTAAACTGAAACAGCATATGCTTTGATCCCTGTCTGCCTGTTCCGGTGAACGTTCAAGTAAATGCTAAAGCTTCCAAGACACTTTCTGAAGAATGACAGGTAGTTCTCCCACTGTCCTGGACGACATTCCCTTTTCAAACAAAACCACCAATGTGCATTAACTCACCATTCATTGTGGGATCTTGTAGTGTGCATAATGACTGCCTCATTTGCCTACATGACAAACATTTCAAAGTAATTCTTTGAATGCAAAGCACTTTGAGACTTTTCTGAGAGATATGATAAGGTTTTAGATAAATGAAAGTCTTTGTTGCCACCTCCAGACTTGACTATTCCAATGCTCTCCTGGCTGGCCTCCCATCCTCCACCCTCCATAAACTTCAGCACATCCAAAACTCTACTGCTCATATTCTATCCCACACCAATTACCATTCACCTATCACTCCTGTCTTTGCTGGCCGACATTGGCTCCTGCTCCCCCAACCCCATAAATTTAATGTTTTCACCCTGGTGTTTAAATCACCTCACCCCCTCAATATCTCTGAAACCCCCCTTCCTTTTTTTTTTATTCGTTCACGGGATGTGGGCGTCGCTGGCAAGGCCGGCATTTATTGCCCATCCCCAATTGCCCTCGAGAAGGTGGTGGTGTGGCTTGCTAGGCCATTTCAGAGGGCAATTAAGAATCAACCACATTGCTGTGGGTCTGGAGTCACATATAGGCCAGACCGGGTAAGGGCGGCAGGCTTCCTTCCCTAAAGGACATTAGTGAACCAGATGGGTTTTTACGACAATCCGGTAGTTTCATGGCCATCATTACTGTACTAGTAATTTCTGAACTCTCCATTCCTATGACTCTGGCATCCTCTGACCTCTTGTGCATCTGCCCCCTCCTTTTCTCTCACTATTAACGGCCATGCCTTGAGCCACCTAGGCCCCACCCTCTGGAATTCCCTCCCTAAACCCCTCTACCTCTCCTTTAAGACCCATCTTCAAACTCACCTCTTTGATCAAGCTTTTGTTCACCCTTCCTAATAACTCCTTTTTTGGCTCGGCGTCCATTTTAAAAAAAAATTCACCTTTGTGAAACACCTTGGGACGTTTTTCTATGTTAAGGCCGCTATATAAATCCAAGTTGTTTTTTCATACCTAAAAACAAAGTCATATTGTGATAGAACTTGTGGTGTTTGCGGTCACTGTCACGGCGGCTGTATGTGATAAAAATGAAAAAGTTCATTCTTAATATTTTGGGATTCGTTCATTAAGTTTAAATGGGCAACAGCAATGATGCAAAGCCTGCCATTTCAAGTCTATCTAGGTATTTGATATGGTTCTGGTCAGGGATTTTAAATAGGATTCATTAAGTGTTGTGCATATATTGTATACAGCATTATTTTTTTGATATAAGTATCTTCCTTTAAAGACCTGAAAATGCTCCTTTG
Source organism: Heptranchias perlo (assembly GCF_035084215.1). Lineage (NCBI taxonomy): Eukaryota > Metazoa > Chordata > Chondrichthyes > Hexanchiformes > Hexanchidae > Heptranchias > Heptranchias perlo. The sequence continues at coordinate 11,083,166 of NC_090332.1, read as the reverse complement.
CATTGTTGGTGCGGCAGATCTGACAGCAGTTTCCTAGCTACCTTCCAGCAGGTTGCCAGCTAATTCACAGTCATTCCTGTGCACGTTGCTGTGGAGTAACAGAGGGAGCAGCCAAATCCTGCCGCTCCTGCTGGGTTAATCAATCCTGGTGGAGGCCTGACTCGGGCACGGCACGGAAAACCTTTTGACAGCAGGTGGGGGTGTTCACAGGTAGCACGGTGCGCATGTAACAAATGGTATCTGACAGAAAAAGTGGTGGGAGGTCGGGATACCATTATATATTTATGAATAAGGCACGCAGGACTGCTGACAGGAGTGTACTCTTGATGAAACAGGATGTCTTCCACACGGAGTGTGTGCTTCTGATTGATTTCAAGTAAGGAGGAATGTTACTTGTATTTTTAAAGTTGTATCAGATTTCACATATTTCAAGGAGAGGAGAGGTCAGGAACTTCAACATTTTTCCTCTCTACCACACACGAAAGTTCATTTCTTTTTACTATAATGCACCTAACGACGATATGTTAGTAAAGCAGCAACATCTGAAAGATGTATCTCAAGAAATAGAGGCCTCAGTATCATCTGTCAAATAGATAAGGTTGAGGACTATTTTTTAAATGTTTGTTTGATGAGCTTCGCACCTTTCAGTCATGTTACTTTTTTTTTAAAAAATTTGGAAGCTAAATTACTTTGTATTTTCTCCTCATTTGTTGATGATGTGCTTCCTAGATGGCCTTCTTGTAGCCTCTGTTAATGCAGTTCTGACAGTGATCACTAGGAGGTGCACAAGAGGGGTCAGATCTCCCTTCAACTGTCCCTAACTCCGTGTGGGCGCATCGGTGCAGGAGAGATAGGAAACTCAGCAGAGTGTGAAAGTTTGGACACACGCCCTAAGAGCACCAACTGTGCTGCCCTCAGTACCTTCACTTTTAATTTTTCTTAATCCCTCACGTGTGTTTAAACAATCTCACGGCTTGTATTTCTATATACGTTTGTATATAATATATGGAAAACGCACCAATTTACACAAGAAAGGGTGTGACAAATGTACAGTTGTTTGTAAGGGAAACGTGCTGGAAGAATCGTGTGTCAGTTTTGTCACACTGACACATGACCCACCTCTTTGACCAAGCTTTTAGTCACCCCTCGTAATCCCTCCTTCTTTGACTCAGTATCCATTTTCCTCATACCTCTGTGAAGCGTCTTGGAACATTTTGTTACATTAAAGGTGCTATATGAATACGAGTTGTTGTTCTTCACTTGAGCCACAAGCTCAGGCATTCTGATGGCATGTTTTTATTGTAGAACAGCTTCCAGTGGCAGTGCTCCTGCAATGAGGTGGGGCTGCTGGGAATCTGAATTCACCCCATTTAGACGCAGAAGCAAATTCAAAGCACAAGTCAATATAAGATTCAATAAAAGTATAAAAGACTGGTGATGGAGAAACTAATGAGATGAAAAATAGACAAATCTCCAGGACTCGATGGTTTCAACTCCAGAGTATTAAAAGAAGTAGGTGAGGAAATTGTTGATGTGTTAGTCATGATCTTCCAAAACTCTCTTGATTCAGGAATTGCTCCCTTGGATTTGAAAACTGCCAATGTCACTCCATTATTTAAGAAGGATAGGAAAGATAAATTAGGAAAGTATAGGCCTATTAATCTAACATTCGTTGTGGGGAAGTTATTAGAATCCATTATTAGAGACAGAGTGACTGAGCATTTGGACAAATATGAGCTGATTAGAGAGAGCTAGCATGGATTTGTAAAGGATAAGTCATGTCTAACGAAACTCATTGAATTTTTTGAGGGCGTAACACATGTGGTAGATAAGGGACTGTCTATGGATGTTATTTATATGGATTTCCAGAAGAAATTCAACAAGGTTCCACATAAGAGATTGTTTCCAAAAATGAGAGCACGTGGAATTGGAGGCAGCCTATTGGCTTGGATAGGGAATTGGTTAGGCGGTACGAGACGGAGAGTAGGGATAATGGGTATGTACTCAAATTGGCAGAAGGTGACTAGTGTCCGCCAGGGATCTGTACTGGGACCTCAGCTTTTCACTATATTTATAAATGAGTTGGATGAAGGAATACAGAGCTGTATATCTAAGTTTGCTGACAGCATTAAGTTAAGTGGCACAGTAAATAGTGTAGATGGGAGCAGAAAGTTGCAAAGGGACATTGATAGATTAAGTGAATGGGCAAAATTGTGGCAGATGGAGTTTAATGTGGGAAAGCGTGAGGTTGTCCACTTTGGACCTAAGAAAGATTGGTCAGAGTATTTTCTAAGTGGCGAGAAGCTAGGAAGAATGCGTCAAAATGCAAGACATTAATAAACTTGCAGAATTGACGTGTAATTGACAAATTAATTTCAATATAGATAAGTGTGAGGTGGTGCATTTTGGTACAAAGAATAGGGAGGCCACATACTGCTTAGATAATAAGAGACTAAATGGGATAGAGGAGCAGAGGGATCTGGGGGTACAGATAAACAAATCACTAAAAGTAGTGATGCAGGTTAATAAGGCCATAAAAAAGGCAAACCAAGCACTGGGGTTCATTTCTAGAGGGATAGAATTGAAAAGCAAAGAAGTTATGTTAAACTTGTATAGAACCTTGGATAGACTATACTTGGAGAACTGTGTGCAGTTCTGGTCTCCATATTTTGAAAAGGATATAGAGGCACTGGAGAAGGTGCGAAAATGATACACAAGGATAATACCAGAATTGAGAGGATATACTTATCAGGAAAGGCTGAAGAGGCTGGGGTTCTTTTCTATAGAAAAGAGAAATCTGAGGGGTGACCTGATAGAGGTCTTTAAGATAATGATAGAGTTTGATAGAGTGGACGTTGAGAAAATGTTTCCATTTGTGGGGGAGTCCAAATCCAGAGGTCATAAATATAGAATAGTCACTAATAAATCCAATAGGGAATTCAGGAGGAATTTCTTTACCCAGAGAGTGGTTAGAATGTGGAACTTGTTACCACAAGTAGTTGAGGCAAATGGCATAGATGCATTTAAGGGGAAGCTAGATAAGCATACGAGGGAGAAAGGAATAGAAGGGTATGCTGATAAGGTTAGATGAAGTAGTGTGGGAGGAGGCTCATGTGGAGCATAAACACCGGCATGGACCAGTTGGGCTGAATGGCTTGTTTCTGTGCTGTAGACTCGATGAACTTTGGTTGAGCAGAGAGATTGAGAGGTCCAAGTAGAGAAATCACTAAAAGCTACTGGACAGGTACAAACAATTATTAAAAAGGCTAATGGAATGCTGGCCTTTTTCTCAAGAGTGCTGGAATAAAAAGGGGTGGAAGTTATGTTACAGATGTACAGAGCTCTGGCCAGACCCCATCTGGAGTACTGCATTCAGGAAGGATAGATTGGCCTTGGAGGGGGTGCAGCGCAGATTCATCAGAATGATACCCGGACTAAAAGGGTTAAATTATGAGGACAGGTTGCATAGACTAGGCTTGTATTCCCTTGAGTATCGAAGATTAAGGGGTGATCTAATTGAGATGTTTAAGATGATCAAAGAAGTTGATAGGGTAGATAGAGAGAAACTATTTCCTCTGGTGGGAGAGTTCAGAACAAGGGGGCGTAACCTTAAAATTGGAGCTAGGCTGTTCAGGGGTGATGTCAGAAAGCACTTCTTCACACAAAGGTTAGTGGAAATCTAGAACTCTCTCCCCCCAAAAAGCTGTTGAGGCTGAATCAATTGAAAATTTCGAAACTGAGAATGATAGTTTTTTTTAGGCAAGGGTTTTAAGGGTTACGGAAGCAAGGTGGATTTAAGATACAGATCAGCCATGATCTAATTGAATGGGTGGAACAGGCTCGAGGGGCTGAATGGCCTACTCCTGTACCTAAGTTCCTAAGTCGCAACACTGAAATGACCATGCATGGCAAGGTCACTTGTACATAGCAGCATATGCGTGTACCCCTCGGTATGTGGTCCTTCCCAGTGTCGGAACGTCCGCAAAGGCTGACAATGGGAATTTGGCCTGAAGCAGAACAAATGGCAGCCTCCAGATTCCAGCACTGTTGGTGTTTGCCATTGGAAATCCATGTCCGGAGCTGGTCTCAGTACCTCTGGGGGCACTAGCGTGGCTTTGTTTATGCTATAGCACTGTTAATATAAATGCAGCATTTAAGAGGGGTGGCTGAAGACCCATTAGTAGTGCTCAAGTTTCCATTTGTTTGAAGAACCCCACTTGCCTCAAGCAAATGCTGCTTACTCCAGAAAACAAGATGCTAACTGCTGTTGCCAAGGAGTTGTGCACAGATAACCACAGGAGAACAGCTGTTACACAAGGGATAGTAATGTCCAGTGATGAAGCAGTGGTAACGAAGGGAATGTTGTGACAGAATTGCCCTAAATGTTAACTACTCAACTTCTTTATATTAATGTGAAGTAAATTGCTGCAATTTATTAACAAATGTAATAGAATTTTAAAACAGCAGATAATAAGAGTCTAAATGGGATAGAGGAGTACCGTGCATTAGTTATCCCCACAGACGGGCGTAGGATGGCAGTGCACGGGTCTAATTACCCATATCAGAGAAATAGTCAAGCAGTGGCTTGGCACTTCGAAGATACGAGAGTGAAGAGTCTAGTGCATCTGTCCCATTACTACCTCAATTACTGGCCTAGGAATAAGTCTCTAAGCCTGCCCAAGAAATTATATTTCTCTTTTGCAAAGACACTAACTCCTTGGGCCAGCAGCTCATTCAAATTGTCGTTCTTCATGTGAGTGTCAATCACAACCACATGTCACAATCACAACTGATCCTGCACTTTCCAGCAGGGGTCACTGGATAGCTATCAGAAGTAGGAACTGATCTGGCTGATTTTTTTCCTTCTGAAAGGGATTGTAGCAGCTCCAACCAGAAGCACCTAACTCAGCACAGATCAGGGTTGGAACCTGTAAGCTCCACTTTGTATGGCAAAGTAATGTTCTGGGCAGTGCCATTAACTATTCAACAATTGACAGAGCCTAGATAATGATTCATAGCACAAAGTGACATATAAAGAAAAGGGAAAGATAAACTGGAGATGCATTTTTTTTTAAAATCCTGCCGGTTTTAAAAGGTAATAAGTGACATTTTTCCATTCTGTTTGTATTGCGTTGATTTTAGCATTAACAGCAATTCTGGGAGACACAGCATCAAAAGCATATCTGTTATTTCTTTTTGTAGCAAGCACGTGATGATTGCCAGAGGTCTTGACAGCATATACTTCTGGCTTTTGGTTTTAAAAAAATGATTGAAAGACCTTTTATCAAAAAAATCTTAGAAGTATCAAAGACTTTTTTATCCTCCTTCCTTGAGTGCCTACTACATACTTTTATACAGTATGTTATACGCCCATAATCGTTAACTTGCAATTTATTAATAATAGTAAAGCTTATCATAATGAAATTGAAAGTGTCTAACTGATTAACCCTCTCTGACCCGTGTTAATAATTCTTAAGATATATATACACACCTTCCTGTTTTTGCTGTGGCCAAAGATTATATCAATATCAGAAGGGAATAACACATTTTCTCTGCCTTGTTTTGCAAAACAAATTCATTTTATTTGGTAATTAGGTTCCAAACTTTTAATTTTAACCCCCTGGTAAAATAAATGAGTGTTTGGAGTGGTAGGGAGTCTCCTTCCAGCAGTGATGTGAACAACACGAGGCTTTAACTGCTACATACTGTAGCTCTTATTTCAACTCAGCTTCCCTTTATGAAGTGCAAAAAACATTTTTTTTTAATTTGGAAAAGAGAAAACAACCTTTTGAGATGAAGCAGATTTGGTTTGCCGCTTAGTACCGAACCCATCTTGATTTATTTTTCAAAACATGCCATTTATTTTTAGTTGCTTTATCACATATTTATTTACAGTGGGGAGAGAAGCAAAATTAATAGAAATTGCACTACAGACTTATTTTGCTACTAACTCGGGTATAACTAACGCTGGAAAAGTCAGATTTACTATTTATGCTACAATAGCCTTTGCCTTTTTCTCTGGTCAGGTTTCTCCCGTACCCTCCTGATGCCAGTGGCTCCTTGCTGGGGAGGGTACAGATTGAGGGATGTCAAGCACCCCTAAGTACACTGCCCAAGTGATCATTACTCCTTAGTGAGTCTGGACAGTGAGCGCTAGCAAGCTATTCAACTACATGGGACATCACGATTAGGGTTCCTCTGATGCCACAGCGAGTTTAGAAAGTGAATAGCTGAGGTCCCAGTTTTGACCCCACCCGGTCTGTGCTAATTTAGCTGATCTCGCTGGAATGGTGGTAAGAGCAGTAAAACTGGCTTTAGGGAAGGGAAATTGGCCAAGGTTCCCACTCCTGTAATTAGTCTACTGAATAAACAATAGACTTATAGAGGATGTTGGTAAAATATTATTCCTGGATGAAATTCTACTCTACTACATCTGTATTAGAATTCTGTCTAAATGGAAGTGATTTTAGTAAATTGAAATTACAAAAAAAAAAATTGCATTTATACAGCAAGGTTAATGTTGATAAACATCCCAAGGTGCTTCACAGAGACGTAATCAAAGAAGAATGGATGCTGAGCCAAAGAAGGAGATGTTAGGAGGGTGACCAAAAGCATGGTCAAAGAGATAGACTTAAGGAGGGTTTTAAAGAGGAGACAGAAGTGCAGAAGCGGCTGGGTCAAGGGAGCAGGAAGTGGATCTTATGGACAAGTTGGAATCCGAGAGGGAATGAGGGGAGATTGGAGAGGACCTGTGGAAGACACAGGATCAGGGCTAGGGCATGGGGGAGCCTGTGGGGAGGTTTGGCTTGGTGAGCAAAAAGGAAGGGGGAAGCAGCAGAGGCAGCTGAATGGATGGTCTCAATCATTGTGAGAAAGAAGTCCCTGAGCTCCTCACACTTGTTGGAGGTGAGGGTGAGGGGGCAGGGGAGAAGGGTTTAAGGAGCTAGTTGATAATGGAGAAAAGGAGACTGGGGTTATCTTTGGTCTCCAGGATGATCCTGGAGTAGTGGATGGTTTTGACGGATGAGAGGGAGGCCTGACAGCACTTGATGTGGTCCAGCCAAATCTGGTGACGGATGGTTAAGCACACTCAAATCTGCGCCTTGGACTTGAGGGAGTGAAAATGGGGGCCATACCAGGGGGAATGATGAGTGTGGAAGAGAGTTAAACGTTTTATTGGAGTCAAGGGCATCAAAAGCAGAGGTGAGGAAAAGGTTGAGCGGATTGATAGCTTATGATGAATGGAGGGCCAAAGGCTAGGCAGTTGGGATTTAGAAAGTGCAATTGTAAGTGACTTGGAGGAGAGTTTTTTTCCAGGGATGGATACAAAAGGAAGTGGGCTTGGAAGGGGGTAGGAGAATCTGGGTGGTGAAGGATACAGATTGGAGATAACAACCATGGGAGATGGCAGGCTGAAGGAGGTGGCACACCTAATTCTGTCCTGATACAGCGTCCACATATGCACACTTCCAGCAGGGTGTATTGGACTGTAATCAGGAATGGGAATGCTAGCCAGTTTTCTCTCCCTGAGGCCAGTAGTTGTAGTCCTGCTACCATCTCAGCTGAGAACAGTTAACTGAGCACAGCCTAGGGATCAAACTTTGAACCATCCTGGTCTGCACGAATCGGCTACTCACTTTCTAAGCTCTCTGTGGCTTCAAGGGGCTGATTGGCCTACTCCTGTTCCTATCTTCTTATGTTTCTAATCATTGCCGTTTTAAATCTAATTTACAATGTACATCAGTGAATCTCATCTTGTAAGCATGATTGTATTGGTTGCTTTGGCAGGCAACCTTGAGGCTGTAAGTGTGGGTGTTGAAGAGCCTCAGTGAAGTGCTTTATTGCTTCCAGTCACGACAAATAACATTTTTAAAAAATCTTTAAAATGTGTCAAGGACGATTTGACAATAGTTGCACACTTACCTTCTGTAACTAGTCCACTGAATAAATAATAGGCTCATAAAGGACATGCATGCTTTTTTTTATATAGTCTAAGAAAAACACACGCAGATAGCAGAACTCAGCCAGCTGAGTCCTGATAAATGTGTAAGTAATTTGCCAAGAAATGTTATGCTTTAATTAGGATTTCTTACAGATTGCTTGTGCAAAATAACCAATTTGTACTGAAATCCATCTAATGATTCCTTCTGCAAGTGAAGCTAAATTAAACAACACAAACACTAGGTTTCTAACATATTCCTGCCTTGATGTGAAACTGGAAAATGGATTGGCAATAATTAGGGTGTTGAACATTGAGGGCATGAATAAGGAAGTAAAGCATTATTCCTGGATGAAATTCTACTCTCTGCTGCTACATCTGGATTAGAATTCTATCTGAAGGAGTAAATAGTAAGTGACTTTAGTCAATTGAAATTGAAAGTTCAGGCAGGCACCTGTTTAGTGGATGGCAGCTGAGTTGCTAATGAAAATTATGGTGTTTCTTCATTCCTGGAATCGTCCACACACTCTAGGATTAGCCATGGTAATCCTCAGCGTTCATTGGGAAAAATCATGAGGACGGGTGTGTCCCTTTAAGATTTTTTTTAATGTCTGTGACATTGTGGCATTGCCCATATGACCATCTCATCAGTCATAGCACCAAGAAGAGGTGAGGTTTCCAGCAAAAAGGGAAGGAGTGGGAAGCAGTAGGGGCCTCTACCAAAGATCAGCCTACAGCATCCCCCTCCTGGTGGATTACAGAGCAACCAAAGCCACTGAGATAACCCAGTGAAGTTACCCATCCATCTCAGTCATTCCAGGGTGAAATGGGATATAAAAATAAATTTTAAAAATGTAGGTCTTGTCCATGTTCAGATTTCACTTGGATAGTATCCTAACTAAGTTGAGTTTGACCAAGCCTAAATATTCCTGCCTTTACATGTACAAGAAGTATTACAAGCTGTATTAACTGAGCTACTTTATTTCTGAACATGACACAGTAAAGGTTCCATGCACCTGATGGGGAGAAACTTCACCAGCAAAGTATATAGTCCAGAGACAGCAAGCAGCAGATCCTACCTTCCTGTAACTATTTTAATATAAACACTATACCTGAATGTGAGTTATACTTCTCCTGAAAGGAAGTCTTAGTTTCAATCTGGAACTATCAAATACAGAAAGATGGACATTAATTAACTTACTAGAACTAAAACAGCAACAAATTGTACATTAATTAGCTGTCTAATCAGTTGGCCTGAAACACAGCCAAGATCAGATGAGATTTAAATGAATGCACAAAGGGGACCTGGCCAATTTAAATTGATATTGAACTCATTTAAATTATAAAATTGTGTTAGCACCACTTACTGGTTTAAGTGGCTAGGCTACTTCGTCTGGCTCTCTTTGCACAGTTCAAACCTGGAGCACTGATGTTTGATGTGCTTTAGTGGGCCCTGACCATGCTTTTCTTCACTGGTTATCATTGAACAGCTACAATCAAATTGTTTTGTCAGCAATATTAGAACTAACTTCAGCTTGTTTAGAAAAAAAAATACTTGCTTTGGGATAAATTAAAAAAGAGCAGAATTGAGCTTCCTTGAGTGGAAAACACGAAAGGAGGGACACTCATCAGTGTGCCAAGGTTTGGGGAAAGAGAGTCAGGTATATAAACCTTTAGAGGCTGTAAATATTTGTGGAAGGAAATCAAAGAACATTGTCTGGGTCTCCAACTACAGACATTTCTACTCACTCTCCTTTGTAGCTATTGGCTAGACATCTCCGTATGATATTTTCAAGCAGAAGTGAGGAGCTCCCTATTCTAAACTGTTCAAAGCCACTTCAATACTTGACTGCACCTTATTCATTTAACAGCCCTAAAGAGTGGTATGTCCAGATCAGATGCTTTCTAAAGACATGTGCAGATCTGAGCCCCACTTTTACAGTCCAAACAAAATCAGTGCTGCACGTGCCTGTGGTTTGGTGCAGTTGTAGCAGCCGCACTGAATTTTGCAATAAAAGGCCGTATCTCCCCCTATTTTGAATAGGCTACTGCCACAGGAAACGTTTAGCTACAGAGCTTGGTCTGTAGCTTACTTGTCTGAGAAGTGCAAAATTCAATGAGGCATTAGCTCTTAAAGGGTTGCAGCTCACTGTTAAAAGGCAAGTTGTAGCGTTGACAGAAAAGTGAACTAATTGCACAGCACGGTGGAATGACTACAGGAACAGGATTATCTGTGATGCCACTCATATCGAATAGTTTTGCTGCGCTTGATGTCAAGGCTCAAAATCCTTAGGACCACCAGAGTTTTGATTCTAACTATTGAATTAAAAATCAGAACTACTCCGAATAGAGACCAAGTTTACCACAAGTTTATGTTGTTACAGGGCAGAGGATGTTTTGAATTTATCCTGAAGTGGCATCTGTGGTTGTTTTCTGTCTTTGCAGACTGCAACAATTGGACCAGCACAGTCAGGCCAGTGCACAGCAGGTGATGGAACTATTGGACAAGCAGAATGAGTTGATAAAAGAAAGACAAACCCTCTTGGAAAAGGTGCAGTGCCTGAAATCATCAGGAAATGTCACAGGCAAAGTAGGATTCATCTCTTATTTATACCACATTAATCTGAGATTATTTTAGTAAACATGATCCCAAATGATATCAGTCACAGCCAGCCCCAGTGTTGCATTTTTGGTCTGAGAGAGCAGTCTTGACAGCAGCCTCTTGTACCTTACTTACACTGCCTAATTCATTTAAAGGTGAAGGATAGTCGAGCGGAGAGGCCTTTTTGTTTAAAGTACTCCAACATTTTTTAATTGAAAAAACATACTGCCAGAAAAATAAAGTTTTTTAAAATGTCAGTTTTCTTAGCTGTTCAGAAACTCTCCAGATTCAATCTCCTCACTGACTCTCAGGGTTCAATCTCCTCACTGACTCTCCAGGTTCAATCTCCTCACTGACTCTCCAGGTTCAATCTCCTCACTGACTCTGAGAGTTCAATCTCCTCACTGACTCTCCGGGTTCAATCTCCTCACTGACTCTCCGGGTTCAATCTCCTCACTGACTCTCCAGGTTCAATCTCCTCACTGACTCTCCGGGTTCAATCTCTTCACTGACTCTCCGGGTTCAATTTCTTCACTGACTCCCAGGTTCAATTTCTTCACTGACTCTCCGGGTTCAATCTCCTCACTGACTCTCCAGGTTCAATCTCCTCACTGACTCTCAGGGTTCAATCTCCTCACTGACTCTCCGGGTTCAATCTCCTCACTGACTCTCCGGGTTCAATCTCTTCACTGACTCTCCGGGTTCAATCTCCTCACTGACTCTCCGGGTTCAATCTCCTCACTGACTGTCCGGGTTCAATCTCCTCACTGACTCTCCAGGTTCAATCTCCTCACTGACTCTCCGGGTTCAATCTCCTCACTGACTCTCCAGGTTCAATCTCCTCACTGACTCCCAGGGTTCAATCTCCTCACTGACTCTCCGGGTTCAATCACCTCACTGACTCTCCGGGTTCAATCTCCTCACTGACTCTCCAGGTTCAATCTCCTCACTGACTCTCCGGGTTCAATCTCCTCACTGACTCTCCAGGTTCAATCTCCTCACTGACTCTCCGGGTTCAATCTCCTCACTGACTCTCAGGGTTCAATCTCCTCACTGACTCTCCAGGTTCAATCTCCTCACTGACTCTCCAGGTTCAATCACCTCACACACTCTCAGGGTTCAATCTCCTCACTGACTCCCAGGGTTCAATCTCCTCACTGACTCTCCGGGTTCAATCTCCTCACTGACTCTCCAGGTTCAATCACCTCACTGACTCTCCGGGTTCAATCTCCTCACTGACTCTCCGGGTTCAATCTCCTCACTGACTCTCCGGGTTCAATCTCCTCACTGACTCTCAGGGTTCAATCTCCTCACTGACTCTCCGGGTTCAATCTCCTCACTGACACTCCGGGTTCAATCTCCTCGCTGACTCTCCAGGTTCAATCACCTCACTGACTCTCCGGGTTCAATCTCCTCACTGACTCTCCAGGTTCAATCTCCTCACTGACTCTCCGGGTTCAATCTCCTCACTGACTCTCAGGGTTCAATCTCCTCAATGACTCTCCAGGTTCAATCTCCTTACTGACTCTCAGGGTTCAATCTCCTCACTGACTCTCCGGGTTCAATCTCCTCACTGACTCTCAGGGTTCAATCTCTTCACTGACTCTCCAGGTTCAATCTCCTCACTGACTCTCCGGGTTCAATCTCCTCACTGACTCTCCAGGTTCAATCTCCTCACTGACTCTCCGGGTTCAATCTCCTCACTGACTCTCAGGGTTCAATCTCCTCAATGACTCTCCAGGTTCAATCTCCTCACTGACTCTCCGGGTTCAATCTCCTCACTGACTCTCAGGGTTCAATCTCTTCACTGACTCTCCGGGTTCAATCTCGTCGCTGACTCTCCGGGTTCAATCTCCTCACTGACTCCCAGGTTCAATCTCCTCACTGACTCTCCGGGTTCAATCTCCTCACTGACTCTCAGGGTTCAATCTCCTCAATAACTCTCCAGGTTCAATCTCCTTACTGACTCTCAGGGTTCAATCTCCTCACTGACTCTCCGGGTTCAATCTCCTCACTGACTCTCAGGGTTTAATCTCTTCACTGACTCTCCAGGTTCAATCTCCTCACTGACTCTCCGGGTTCAATCTCCTCACTGACTCTCCAGGTTCAATCTCCTCACTGACTCTCCGGGTTCAATCTCCTCACTGACTCTCAGGGTTCAATCTCCTCAATGACTCTCCAGGTTCAATCTCCTTACTGACTCTCAGGGTTTAATCTCTTCACTGACTCTCCAGGTTCAATCTCCTCACTGACTCTCCGGGTTCAATCTCCTCACTGACTCTCCAGGTTCAATCTCCTCACTGACTCTCCGGGTTCAATCTCCTCACTGACTCTCAGGGTTCAATCTCCTCAATGACTCTCCAGGTTCAATCTCCTTACTGACTCTCAGGGTTCAATCTCCTCACTGACTCTCCGGGTTCAATCTCCTCACTGACTCTCAGGGTTCAATCTCTTCACTGACTCTCCGGGTTCAATCTCGTCGCTGACTCTCCGGGTTCAATCTCCTCACTGACTCCCAGGTTCAATCTCCTCACTGACTCTCCAGGTTCAATTTTCTCATTGACGTGCCAGGTACTGGAGCTGTTGGACTCCAGAAACTGCGCTCCGACTGAGTGTAGAGATTAGCAGCTAGGTCAGTCCCCCAGGGTGTGAGTAGATCTTCTTTCTTCACTTTGTCTGATCTCTCCACTCGCTGCCACTTTTATGATTGAGGCGTGTTCCAGATACTTTCTATCATCCCCGGGGCAAAAGTCACCTTCCACAGTCCAGTCTCCACTCCCAGTGAACCAAAATGTGACCCTGTGTCTTATCTGGGATAAGAAGCCACAGGATGAACAATGAACCCCTTTATTGTTGAGAGTCATACGGAGCATATGCAGTTTGCCACTGTAAGCTCTTTATTTCTGAATGAAAACTAAAGTTCTGAAAGACCGCATATCTCAGCTGCAGATACAGATGACTTTATTAAGAGGCAAAATTATAGTGCCTTAGATCTCCAGCAAGTCTTGGAAGTAACAAGCATCCATGATTGAGAGGTTCTGAATGAGATTGGATGCTCACAGATTGCCCTAATAGTCCTGACTTCCTAGCTGCCTGACAAAGCAGTAATACACTGAAAAACAAGAGGTGCTGCCCTGGGTTAGCAAGATCAAAAAAGTATTCTTCACAATCAGTCAAAGCTGTCAATCAAAGTGAGGTTTAAAGACACAAAGCACAGGTTTCCTGATCCAATTTTTAATATCTGTAGAACAAAGCAACACTGGCACAATAGGTCATTCCCACACCTCCCAATGGAATGCCAATACAGATGATGCTTGGCATTTGTAATACTTGTTAAGTAATCTGCATAAACAGAGGTCAGACACTCACTTTGAAGTGTGTGGATTTGCTCCCTCTTGCAAAAGCAGACTGCTCCCAGCTGCCACAGAAAACTATTTTTTCATTAGATACAGAACTGACACTGACACAAATTTCCATGAAAATGTATAATATGCAGATTCTTAAGGACAGACCCCTGATCATATACAGCTGCTTCAGGTGGGAGCTCTCTATCTGGGGGAATCCTTAGTGTGACAGTCAGCAGAGGATGGAATTGAGACTCTGGGTCTCCTGCTCCATGACGCAGCTGCATAAATACACTGCAGTACCAGGCACCATGGCAATAAGTCACTGGCCTCCTGCCTTCAGATTAACTGCATGTTTCTTCCATACTTGGTTGAAGGATTAGTGTGATGCGCCTAGACTCCCCTCCCTCCTCCTAGAGATTTAGAAGTCCAAGTGTCACACTGCATGCACCACCATGTAACTAACATAATAACTAATTAACTTTTGGAAAAACAATGTAACTTAATTTTCTTTGCTTTAATTATTGACTCCAGTTATCTTTATTATTTTGGAGCAACATTTATGTACTTGAGACTGTGCATGTTTCTTTCCATCAAGATCTGCCACTCATATTAGCTCCAATGGGCACTGGTTTGGACACAGAGCTGTCTGTATGGAACAAGTAAAACAATCTTCCTCCAACAGCAGTGAAGACTTCTGGATAAACACCAATGTTTATTTGTTACTCTAGGGATAATTTGATAACTAAGGAATTAAATATAAAAGGACAGGAGTGAAAGTACTTAGAAACTTAACAATTTTATACAGCAGTATACTGGTAATTGGGATATCATGATGCTTGGTGGTTTGCAGTAAACTTATCTCAGAAATATTACTGTGAAAGTATGCCCCTTCAACTATTGTCTTTCAAACCTTTCTTTTAACCCATAAAATACATATATAACCCATAATATATATATATATATATATATCAATACTGTAAAGAAACAAGAATGCAGCATCTCTGTATGCCCATTGTGGTGTCAAATGTCATCTTAGTTTCAGAGAGGGGAGATCAGTGCTCTTTTCATACAGTAATATTTAGTGCTAGTGTAAATAAGAAGGCTGTCATTAGACGTAGGTTAAACCCGCCAATTCTGAATGGGTAAGCCAGGCCCTTCTGTCTCCTGGCTGATGTAGTACCAAACAAGCATTATATCTACACTTTAATTTTAGAGCATGTTTGCCCTCAGAGAAGCCCTATGCCTATTTGATGTTTTGATAGCAGCACATTTGAAAGGTCGGGCACTGAGTGCCATCTCGTCTCACTCAATTGTAAATGTACACAGTCTACTCTCATTTCAGAATCACTCAATTCAAATTATTGGATAATTCAATTTTTTTAGTTGCAAAAAAAAACAACTATTATCAGTAAATTGTAATTGTATAAAAGCGGCTTTCTGAGATTTTTATAAATGTTTCATTTACTCAACACACCTTTTGTGAGACTGAACTTTGAAGGTCAGAATGTGAGTGTGAATATTGATTTTGTGTTCCTGTTACAAAATCATTAACAACATGGGTTATGTACAGGAGGGCTGCGGCTCCTGCAGAGACAGGTTTCTGGTCAAAGAGGTGGAAAGCCTGTAAAAGAAAATCTGATTAAAATATCACAAAAGTGGCCAAAAATGGAATAACCATTAGGTTTTGGTCTTAAAAGAAGCAAACAGAAAAAAAATGGCAGATTGTGTGTTGAGCTGTAAGATTAACTCTTCTATTACTGTCTGTACTCCGAGGTTGGATACTAACTGAAAGCTGACGGTGGTATTATCTGTTTCACAAAACGGGGCAGTAAATGTGACTTTCTTTTCTTTCTCTCCATTTCTTTCTCTCCTGCTAATCTATCCAGAAGGAATCCAAACTTTGAAATGAAACCAGAAATACACAGGAAGTCAGTCAGCAACAAAAGAGAAGACAGGTTAATGTTCCACTTTTATTTCATACTTCTAACCATTCACCTAAAATTTGTCACATTACATTTAAAGGTCCTTTCTCCTTAAAAATGATGTTCTCGCAGACAAGAAATTCTTGTTTTTTTTCCAAACATCCACTACATAGGACAATGATTTTGATAGGCTGTTCTGAGTTTTCCAGAATGTTCTTACTGTAAAAGCTGTCTTGAATGTGACACCTGCATCATCATTGTTACTCCTCTCCTCATGCACTGAATACATCCAAACACAGTCTTGCTTCCAATCAAGAAATTCCTGTTGATACTCGCGGCTTGGATTTACCAACGGAATTGGACATAAACTGCACTTCTGCCTGTAGGTATAACTTTGCCGAGAACCAGCCCAATTTTCCTCATTACATCATCATTACATATTCATGGTAAATTTCTGCCGCTATTAGTACCCTCCATTGGGCAATTTGTTCTGGGGGGTGAGAAAATCCAGTGCTGTTACAGTAGCTGAAAAGGCCAAGGCAGCCATGTTGTGTCGGTACCAACGTGGCTGACTGCAAAATGCGGTGCTTCTTCAGGGCACCGAGCCCACAAATTTAAAGACTCTTCAGCTGAGTGTTACTGTCTGTAATCCAGCAAAGGAAGACCCAGCTTTTCAGCCTGAGGGAAGGAGGCCCATGATCCAGGAAGGAGAAGGCTTTGGCAGCGAGTGCCACCTCACCCCTGTTAAGGAGTGCATTCTGAAATGTGGGTTGTATTCTGTATGATTGCATGCAGAGTGCCTTCACACTCTTTACTTTCTTCTTAAAGGGGAAATAGCCCACAACCAAAGACAAGGAAGTACTGTCTCAGTCCCCCAAGACTCCTGTACAAATCATCAGTCAGCCACTATAAAAAATTATGAAGGGGTTCAATAAGGTAGACGTAGAGAAGATGTTTCCACTTGTGGGGAGTCCAAAATTAGGGACCATAAGTATAAGATAGTCACTAATAAATCCAATAAGGAATTCAGGAGAACCTTCTTTACTCAGAGAATGGTGAAAATGTGGAATTCACTACCATGTGGAGTGGTTGAGGCGAATAGCATAGTTCAATTTAAGGGGAAGCTAAATAGGTACATGAGGGAGAAAGGAATAGAAGGATATGTTGATAGAGTGAGATGAAGTAAGGTGGGAAGAGGCTTGTGTGGAGCATAAACACCAGCATAGACCCATTGGGCTGAATGGCCTGTTTCTGTACTGTAAATTTCTATGTAACCCTTCTGCCACTGTAGGAGAGTGAGATTGAAAGAGTGTGCAAATATAGGCACCAAGATGAGGCACGGTGCCCTTAAACAATAGGGAGATTGTCAGATTTGTCGTCAGTGAGATCTTTTTGATACTGACTGGATATGTGCAGAATGATTTGTGGTGGTGGGGAATGCTAGCACGAGGGAGTTCTGGAATGATTTGCAAATGGGAACCTTGATAGTTGAGGAGGAAAGATTAATGTCAGCAAGTGACTCAGCTCATTTTGTTGCTAATGATGGGAGGATTCAAGACCATGACCAACGGGCAGGCTTGATCACTGGACGAATCTTTGGTCCTTGACACAACTTAGATCCTGGAGCACAAATGTCAGGCAGATCATTGCTCTGATCTCCAAGCTGGCCAAGCTTTTCCAGTCTTTTGTTCACCAGGCAAGCCCCAGAGTGTTGATCCACAGGCAAGTTTCTATCTTCTAATCACCTGTATGAACCAGAACTTTCTGCAGCTCAAATTTGGCAAGACTAAAGATATCCTGTTTGGCCCCCGCCTGATTCCATCCCCCTTTTCTAGATTCCCGCTCAAGCTCAACCTGACGATGCAGAATTTTGATGTCCTGTTTGACTCTGAGTTTGAGCCAAGACCACCTATTTCCAACCATGAAATATCGCCCATCTCCATCCGTACCTCACCCCCACTGCCACTGAAACTGTCATTTACACTACAGATGTTTCCAAATTACTCCCAATTAGCCTCTTGATCTGCCTGACATTTGTGCTCCAGGCCACAACTCATCCAGAGATTTGCCACCTGGAGCCTATCTGCACACCTATCTCACTCACCTATGTCCCCTGTTGTCACCAACCTTCATTGGCTCCCTTCCCATCAGTGCATCAACTTCAAAATCCTTACCCTTGTCTGTAAACCGTTCCACGGCCTCGCTCCACTGCAATCTTTTCCAAATCTTCATCCTTGCTCTTCCAACTCTATTCTATTATGTGTTCCCCCTCTCTCTGCTCTACTAAAGGTGGCACGGCTGCAGCCTTCTCACCCTCACACTCTGGAACTACCTTGTTTAAACCCTCCCCACCTTCAAAAACCCCTTTAAAACATACATCTTTGATACACCTTCAATCATCTCCTTGGGTCCAACCCCAAAATGTGAAGTGCCTTCTGATGTTTTGCTACTTAAAGCTGCTATATAAATGTAAGTGTAAATGTGATATTGGCTGCCCATCCAAACGTACAGTCAGGAAATGGTAATCGACTGGCTATATATATATATTTATATATAAATATAACATGTACTCAGAGTACAATGTACTCCCCATATCTGTAGAAGTTAAGAAAGAACCATATAATTCTTCGATTTAGAAGTGTACTTTATCTCCCATGGAGAATTGCACTCAATATTGTAGATTATAGGGGTACCACACATATGTACTGCCCTTGCCCATTCTCTCCAACTGTAGCCCCATATCTAAACTCCTTTTCTTCTCTAAGTTCTTTGAGTGTGTCGTGACTCCGAGGTCTGTGCTCACCTCTCTCACAAATCCCTTCAGTCCAGTTTCCACACTGCTCCCAGCACCACGGTCAAGGTCATCAATGATATCTTCTGTGACTACAGCCATGGCACAATATCCTCCTTGTCCTCCTTAATCTGTCTGTGGCATTTAACATCCCTACCTCACTCCCACCACCATTGAAATTATTATCCACACCTTTGTCACCATCTTCCTTGCCGATCATCTCCCTCCATAAAGTCAAAACTGTGCCACACACGTCTTGCCCTATTCACCCATCACATCTGTTTTCGCTCACTAATATTGGCTCCATTCCCTAATGCATCAAATTTATAATCCCTGACCTCAGCTACAATTCCCTCACTAGCTTATCTCACCCTACCTTTGCAACCTTCTCCATCCTTATGTCCCCTCTGGTCCTTTCACTCTGGCCTTTTGTGCACCTCTGCCCCACTTCGGCCTCATCTGCAACTCCCCAAATTCTTCTGCTTCTCTGACCCTCCTCAAATTTAAAAGTAAGTCACGTTGCATAGACGAGGAAGAGCAAGTGGTGGTGGCAGAGGTGGAGAAAGAAGCTGATGCCTGGATGGGTATCTCGCATGTCAGTGGCCCTTTATACCATGGAAAGTGCAACTGAGCAATGACATTGAGCAGCAGTGTCATGCTTCTATTGCTATTAAGTGGGAAAAGAAGAAGGAAGTGCTGGCTATGCTGACTGTTGCATCAGTCACATGTTCGATAAATGTGTGAGAAACAAATGGTCCCACCCCTAACCTGGAAAGAGGCATGGACATAAAAGTTGAGGGTGGTGGTAAATTTGTCTAATGCTGGACCTATAGTTGGCTATAGGTTTCCTTGCAGTAGATGGTACAGTTCTACAAGAGACTCCCTGCTTATCCAGAACCTGCAGAGGCAGTTGTCCTCATTCATTGCCAAGCATATGTTAGGGCCTGCAGAAGTAATTGGTAGCATAATAGTGGGTGTGGCCTCTGGTGTGCTAATCTTCCTGGCATGCCTTCTTTCAACTTGTGCTTTAAATATATGATTGAAATGGTACTTTAAAACTAACCCTCATCATTAATTATAAGTTGACTTAGTGACCACCATGGGACGCTGCAGCTTGTACTTAGATACCTTGTCACTCCTATGTAAGTTTGTGTTGCAAGTGTTTTCAAAACATTTTTTTTAAAAATGGCACTAAAAAGGCATTGGAAAAAATAAAATACAGCACCTGGCCCTTTAAGAGCTCCATCACACATGGAGCTTCCCTTTTCAGCCACTGCAGTTGGCCAGACAAAACAATCCAAATCAGCTGTGCTTTATTAACACATATTTAAATTAACCACTGTACATTTTGTGTGAGAGGACTTCAGCGTGATCGGAAGATTGTATGCTTTGCAAATCAGGTGGTGATCCTGCAAAAAAGGGATTCCCTGCCTGATTATCTGGTGCCCACTCGGGACCAAGTCACCAGATGGAAAATATACCCTATCCTAGCTGCAGCCTGCTAAATAGGACTACAATACTTCAACAGAGATAGCTGTACCTCGCAACCGTGAAAATTTGAGCCTCAGCTTCTTGAGGATTCTCACGCATCGGTCAGCTTTTCCAGCCATCCTCACCTAATTTGTTTCAGTATAGATCAGATTTAATTACTAAGACAAAGAGCTAAACATTTTAAGGAAGAGTTTGCAGTCTTTATATAGAGGTGGGGGTGAGGGGAAACATATCATGATCAATCTGTCTCGAGTTATTGACTGACCCTTCTAAGCACGAATATAATGCACTGTTGATTCACTCACTGTACAGTTCTTTCTATATATACCTGCAGATATAAACTGTATACGAGGGCCACTGCTTGGCTTTCAGATTGGGATTTTACCAAGCTATAGGGGTGGTGGTGGGACAGAGGAAATCGGCTTCATGTTGAAGTGCAGTAGAAGCAGGAATTATTGAGCTGACTCATACATTTCTATCAGGTTTTATAGAATTGATTATTTCTCAAATGGTAGACAAGTTTATTGATTTTTTACAAAGCACAGATATGATACAATATTTATCCCTTGGACAACAATGAAGAACTATCACATTGTAATGCTATCTGAAGTAAATATTTATACAGTATGTGACTACATTCCTATGCTTAAAGTACACCCACTATATTTAATGGGTTAAATCATATAAATTCTTATTATAAAGAAAGCAATATATGTGTGTGTATATATATCAATAAATTGTTTGACTGATTTCAAGCTAAATTGATGTAGAATATAAGAGTTATTTAGTTGTGGGAGCCTTATGTCCCTCCATTATCTGCAACCTGCATTAAGAACAGGTGACTATTTAGGATTAAATGCTTCTTAGATTCAGCAACTTTAAAAACATTCTGAGGTGTTCTGTTGCCATAGGATCAATGGGGTTGATCCATGAAAAGGAATGGAATCAGTACTTTCTACAAAATTTATTATGTTTAGGTTTTTAGTAGCATTTAAAATATGTAGTAACTTGGTTTGTGTACTTAATGCATCTTTAACGTGTAGTTGTGTCGCAGGCTGCAATCTCAGCAAGCATCAGTTTTTATACCCGTCCCTGTAGAGTGCATAAATGCTAATTAAGCTAATGTGAGAATTATAATAATGTACGTTTTAATACTGAGGTACAAATAGTATTTTAGAAAGTCAAAAAGTGAGGGAAAAGCATCAATTGTAATCCTTAGAATGCCAGCAGGACCAAGGAAACTCCTTGTTGCTCTTGTACAGTTCCACCTGGGCTGTCTATCCCTTCACCTGAAGCGTACACACATGCACTTTCCGGTAGGGGTCACTACATAGTGATCAGGATCAGGAACCCTGTTCAACCCGTGAGTATTGAGGTTAATTGTATTACCCTAGCAGTGATGGAACCTGGGACCCACCAAGTCATTGGGCTGCCCTAGTCGAAATGTTTATTTACATGAAGCCTGCAGACCCAACACCTTTCTAACCGCTAGTTAATCCACTTGTTCTCTACTACTGTTCCCCAGGCACTTCACATTTTTTTTAACATGGAATTTTCAAATGACCATAAAAATACATTTTATGCATTGAATGTCTTAGTTAGTTGTTTCCCACACATTCTATTAAATTAAAAAGGATGTAGACTTTACCAAAATGTATTACTAGACCATTTCCTTAAACAAAATGGACTGGCACAATTTAATGAAGTGAATGAAATGCTACGGCAATTCTCATGTTATACGCCCCATCAAGTGAAGTCCACTTCCTGTTTTGCACAGCTGCACAGCCCTATGCAAACCAAACTGGTCACAGTAAACAAAATCTGGTACTGAACTTGTTTCTTCTTTCCTTGAAACAGGAAGTTCTACAAAATGTGCTTGAAAGCAACTTTTGTTGCTGTTAGTCACTGCTTTGAACAATACTTATCTAATGAAACTCATTTTCAAATGCAACAGTTACTTATGGGCTACATATTTACTCAAGTAAAGATGAAAATCACTGGCATGACAGTCTGTTTTTCAGAGGGAAGCTTGTGAGAGACTGAACTGTGAGACTTTCATAAAACACTCGTTTACTGGAGCAGCAACTAACCACTGGTGAAATTCTAAGAATCCAGCAGATGTGGGAAGTGGTGCAGTAAATGGAGGCTTATTTGCTGAAAACCAGACTTAAAATATCCATTTTTTTCTCTCCCTTTTTAGCCTCCTGTTATGTCATAAGACAGAGAAGCAACAAATAATCAACTGGATGTCAGTCTGCAGCAATACAAGAAATTTTACATTTTTATTTGATTAGCTTTGTACATATTTTTGATATTAAATGACTAATTACAGATATACTGTAAAGATATAAAAGTTTAAGTGTGACCATCTAATATAGCCATACCACCACCTTGGTGAGGGACAGTTTGCTCTAAAATACTATTACAATTGTAAATACAACTTTTTACACTACTTTAGTGATCCTCATGTACCAACAGATGGCTGAGTGCTCGTTTTCAGTTGCAGATAAATAAATATGCTCGTAACCTGGTCAGACCCACCTAGTAGTGTTTCCTGAAGTGATGTATATGATTTTATAAAAATATTTCTTTATGCTTCTCTGCCTTGCATCACTTCAGTTGACAACAGTGGCTGATCCCCTGTTTACAGACAGTAGAATTTTCTTTGTCTTTCTTGTTGCTAAGTGCATAGCAGCAAATATTGGCAGCAACATTCCATTACTAAGATGGTAGCAAAACTGTGTGCATACAAATCTTTTATAATATCTTTACCAACTGTGAGATATTTAACCTGGGATTCACAGACAACTTGACAGCAGCCTTCTTCAGTGCTTTAATTCTGAACTGAAGAAATACTTGTATAAAAGAATGCCTGTGTAAATTATTTCATATTTATCTTAATTGAAACTCAGCTAATGTGAACCTTGAGATGCTATCAATTCAAAATGTATGCAAAAAGTGAAAACTATTTTGATGTTTACATTAAAATTTATTTTCCTACAAGCACTAGAAATGTGTGTGAATAAGCAGCCTCATTCTTGTGTGGAACCTGATCGAATCATAGAAATTTACAGCACAGAAGGAGGCCGTTTGGCCCACCTTCCAGCTCCTGGTCCATAGTGCTGTAGGTTATGGCACTTCAAGTGCTCATCCATGCACCTTTTAAATACGATGAGGGTTTCTGCCTCTAACACCCTTTCAGGCAGTGAATTTCAGACCCCTACCACCCTTGGTGAAAAAAATCCTCAACTCCCCTCTAATCCTTCTACCAATTACTTTAAATTTATGCCCCCCTGGCCATTGACCACTCTGCTAAGGGAAATATGACCTTCCTATCCACTCTATCTAGGCCCCTCATAATTTCACACACCTCAATTAAATCACCCTTCAAACTCCTCTGTTCCAAAGAAAAAAACCCCAGCCTATCAAATCTTTCCTCCTACCTAAAATTCTCAAGTCCTGGCAACATCCTTGTAAATCTCCTCTGTACCCTCTCTAGTGCAATCACATCTTTCCTGTAATGTCGACCTCACGAGAACTGTACGCAGTACTCCAGCTGTCGCCTAGTGTTTTATACAGTTCTAGCATAATCTCCCTGCTCTTATATTCTGTGCCTCGGCTAATAAAGGAAAGTATCCCGTATGCCTTCTTAACCATCTTATCTACCTGTCCTGCTACCTTCAGGGATCTGTGGACATGCAATCCAAGGTCCCTCTCTGTTCCTCTACACCTCTCAGTATCCTCCCATGTATTGTGTATTCCCTTGCCTTGTTTGTCCTCCCCAAATACATTAACTCACACTTCTCCAGCTTGAATTCCATTTGCCACCTTTCTGCCCACCTGACCAGTCCATTGATATCTTCCTACAGTCTACAGCTTTCCTCCTCACTGTCAACCACAGGGCCAATTTTTGTATCATCTGCAAACTTCTTAATCATGGCCCCTACATTTAAGTCTAAATCACTGATACATACACACATACCACAAAAAGCAAGGGACCTAGTACCAAGCCCTGTGGAACCCCACTGGAAACAGCCTTCCAGTCACAAAAATACTTCCGTCGCCCATTACCCTTTGCTTCCTGCCACTGAGCAAATTTTGGATCCAATTTGTCACTTTCTCTTGGATCCCATGGGCTTTTACTTTTCTGACCAGTCTGCCACGTAGGATCTTGTCAAAAGCCTTGCTAAAATCCATGTCGACAACATCAAAACGCGCTACCCTCATCGACCCTCCTTGTTACCCTCTCAAAAAATTCAATTAAATTAGTCAGACACTACCTTCCCTTAACTGTCAACTATGCTGATTGTCCTTGATTAATCCGTGCCTTTCTAAATGCCGATTAATACTGTCCCTCAGAATTGTTTCCAATAATTTGCCCACCACCAAGGTTAGGCTGAGTGGCCTGTAATTATTTGGTCTATCCCTGACTCCCTTTTTCAACAACAGTACAATGTTAGCAGTCTTCCAGCACCACGCCTGTAGCCAGAGAGGATTGGAAAATTATGGTCGGTGCCTCCGCTATTTCCTCCCTTCCTTCTCTTAACAGCCTGGGATACATTTCATCCTGGCCGGGTGATTTATCTACTTTCAAAGATGCTAATGCCCGTAATACTGCCTCCCTCACTATATTTATCCCATCCAATATTTCACGCACCCTCCTTAACTACAATGTCTGCATCATCCCCCTCTTTTGTGAAGACAGACACAAAAGTATTCATTAAGAACCATACCCACATCTTCCGCCTCCACACATAGGTTACCTATTTGGTCTCTAATAGCCCCTACTATTTCCGTAGTTATCCTCTTGCTCTTTATGTAGTTATAAAACATCTTTGGGTTTTCCTTTCTTTTACTTGCCAATATTTTTTGACTTAATAACACAGTTTCTAATGTAAAGATAAATGGGGAAGGTGGTAAAGAATGACATATTTACAATGGCAATCTGGTCTGCTAGTATTAAAATTGTAACTATTTAAGGTTCAAGCAGAATAAGGTTTCACTTTGATGGTTATTGCTCAGGGCAGCTCATAAAGTTACACAACATACAACTGATTGGTTGGTATTAATTGATAATGGGGTTACTTAAGATTTAATTGCCAAAAGTTTACAAAAATCTTTAGTCTTTAGACCTAATACTCTGAAAATAGCTGTACACTGAAATTTGCAATCACAATATGATGACTAAACACGGTGGCTGCAAAAGGAGCTCCTTAAGTTTCCTGGGGCACTAGAAAGGCTTCCAAAAGGCACATTAGTGGTAAGAGGATAATCAAGAAGTGAGGAGGGATAGGGCTACCAGTAGATGAAGGAGGCAAAATGGTAATGGAGAGTGAGGGGATGGCAGAGATACTAAATAAGTAGTTTGGGTCAGTTTTACAAAGTAGGCAAATGTTGCAATTGCAGAACACCAGAGGTGGATGTAGAACAGTTAATAGAGATTATTCGAAGAGAAATGGCAATAAATAACATAATGTAGACAAATCACTGGGCCCAATGGTTTACATCTGAAGGAAACTAAGGAAGAAATAGCAATGGCTCAAAGTTTTTCAAAATTCTGTGGAAAGGAAAATTAAGCCAAAAAACTGGATAGTGGCAAATGTGACACCCATCTTCAAAGAACAAGATTGGGCTCAGCTGCAAAATTATAGGCCAGCTAGTTTTACTTTGGTAAACTACTTGAGTTTATCATACAGGATGAAACTACAAAGCACTTGGAGGAATACGAGTTATTGCACAGATGTCTAAAAGGCATGCTTGACCAACCGTGCAGAATTATTTGAAAAAATGACAAAAAGAGGATGAAGGAAATGCAGTGGAGATGGTTTCTTATGGATTTTCAAAAGCATTTGGAATTAAGGGGACTGTGGCCACATGGATGTGGTGAAGTTTGGAGGGCAGAAAGAAACGTGTAGGGCTAAAAGAAAGTTTCTTGGGCAGTAAAGAGGTGGTGAATGATGCTCCACAGGGGTCTGTGTTGGGGCCACACTCCACCATTGGCAGCCATGCCCTTCAGCTGAAGCACAGAGTACATCACAAACAGAGTGGATTGTGAACCGAGTGGGAACTTGAGAATTTGGTGAGAGTGGGAATTGGGTGTCGAGGGGGAAAGGAGGTGGTAGAATTTTTTTTAAAGCAAGATAAAAAAAACAAAAGACAAAAAAGTAATTATCTATAAATAAATATAGACTAAGATATGGCAAAGCAGGTGGTTTGTCTGGACTGCAGTACGTGGGAGATTGTGGACAGCAAGAATGTCCCGACGAACACATCTGCAGTAGATGTCTCCGGCTCGAATCTCTCCAGAGTCATTGAGCTGTAGTGCGAGTTGGAGACACTCCGACAGAGAAGGGAGGGGGAGGAGTAACTGGACAGTTTGCTCTGGACCTCAGTCATACCTCAGAGAAGGGTACAGAGTCAGAACGGGATTGATATGACCAATAGTGTAGAGTAAGGAGAACACAGGTGAGATAGAGAACGAGGATCCGCAGAAACTAATCCAATACAACAGGTACAATGTACTTGCTACTTATGAGGATAAGGATAAAGCCTGTTGGAAAGACAGCCAGAATGCTGACCATAGCACTTTGGAGCAGGAGGCTCTCCAAAAGGAGAAGTGTGATGTGGTAGTTTTAGGGGATTCAATAATTAGGGAGACAGATAGCAATCTTTGTAAGCAGGATCGAGAGTCCCACATAGTATGTTGCCTACCTGGTGCCTGGGTGAGGAACATCTTGAACTGGCTTGAAAGGATATCAGAGGGGGAGGATCCTGTCGTTGTGGTCTATGTTGGGTCCAACAACAAAGGAAAGAATAGGCAAGAGGTCCTGTTCAGAGTACCAGGAGCTAGGGGCTAAATAATCTGTGGATTATTACCCGAACCACGTATAAATTGGTGTAGGGATAAGCAGATTAGGTAGGTGAACACGTAGCTGAAGGAATGGTGTGAGAAAGAGGGGTTCCATATCATGGGACACTGGCAGTACTGGGACAGAAAGGAACTGTACCATTGGGACAGGCTCCACCTGAACCGGGCAAGAGGATAAATAGGGTGGTCACAGGGACTTTAAATTAGTAAATGGGGGGGGGGGGGGGGGGGCGGCGGGCAGAGGCTCAGGTGGAAAAGGTAGTATAAATAATAATTCTAAAACAAACAAAAAGGGAGTAGAGTAATAGTCACAAATTATGCTTTAGGCACTACAAGTAAAGGAAAACTAAAAGATGTAAAATAATTAAATCAGGAGAAAGAAATAAGAAATGTGTGACAAAAACATTCGAGTTGAAAGACAGGTTAGAGTACGTGGCCCAAATAAGTGTTCTTTATAAAAACACATGGAGTATAAGGAACAAATTAAATGAATTGCAGGTGCAAATTCAACTTAGAGGGTACGACATGGTAGCTATTACTGAGACATGCCTGCAAGACGGTCAGGACTGGGAACTGAGTATGCCAGGTTATAAGTTCTGTAAGATGGATAGGGAAACTGGTAGAGGGGGAGGAGTAACCTTAGTGATTAAGGATGAAATTACTTCAATGGTAAGAAAGGATATAATGAGAGGTAAGCAGGTAGCAGAGACATTATGCTTAGAATTAAGAAATATGGATTTGTTAAGGGAAGATTGTGTCTAATTAACTTGATTGAATTTTTTGAGGAGGTACCAAGGAGGGTCGATGAGGGAAGTGCATTTGATGCAGTCTACAAGGATTTTAGTAAGGCTTTTGACAAGGTCACACATGGCAGACTGGTCAAAAAAAGTAAAAGTCCATGTGGTCCAAGGGAAAGTGGCAAGTTGGAGGCAAGTCTAGAACTAGAGGGCATAGTCACAAGATAAGGGGTCAGCCATTTAAGACTGAGATGAGGAGGCATTTCTTCACTCAGAGGGTTGTGAATCTTTGGAATTGAGGGCTGTGGATGCTGAGTCATTGAGTATATTCAAGGCTGAGAGATAAATGTTTGGACTCTAGGGGAATCAAGGGAAATGGGGATTGGGCAGGAAAGTGGAGTTGAGGTTGAAGATCAGCCATGATCTGATTGAATGGCGGAGCAGGGTCGAGGGGCCGTATGGCCTACTCCTGCTTCAATTTCTTGTGTTTTTTTTTTATTCGTTCATGGGATGTGGGCATCACTGGCGAGGCCAGCATTTATTGCCCATCCCTAATTACCCTTGAGAAGATGGTGGTGAGCCACCTTCTTGAACCACTGCAGTCCGTGTGGTGAAGGTTCTCCCAAGTGCTGTTAGGAAGGGAGTATGTTCTATGTTCAAAATGGCTCAGTGGCAGGAAACAAAGGGTAATGGTCGATGGGTGTTTCTGTGAGTGGAAGGTCGTTTCCAGGTGGGGTTCCGCAGGGCTCAGTACTAGATCCCTTGCTTTTTGTGGTATATATTAATGATTTAGACTTAAATGTAGGGGGGCTGATTAAGAAGTTTGCAAATGATACAAAAATTGGTTGTGTGGTTGATAATGAGAAGGAAAGCTGTAGCCTGCAGGAAGATATCAATGGACTGGTCAGGTGGGCAGAAAAGTGGCAAATGGAATTCAATCCAGAGAAGCGTGAGGTAATGCACTTGGGGAGGGCAAACAAGGCATGGGAATACACAATAAATGGGAGGATACTGAGAGGTGTAGAGGAACAGAAGGACCTTGGAGTGCATGTCCACAGATCCCTGAAGATAGCAGGACAGGTAGATAAGGTGGTTAAGAAGGCATATGGAATACTTTCCTTTATTAGCCAAGGCATAGAATATAAGTGCAGAGAGATTATGCAAGAACTGTATAAAACACTAGGCCACAGCTTGAATACTGCGTACCATTCTGGTTACATTACAGGAAAGATGTGATTGCACTAGAGAGGGTATGGAGGAGATTTACGAGGATGTTGCCAGGACTGGAGAATTTTAGCTATGGGGAAAGATTTGATAGGCTGGGGTTGTTTTCCATGGACTGAGGAGGCTGAGGGGAGATTTAATTGAGGTGTATAAAATTATGAGGAGCCCAGATAGAGTGCATAGGAAGGACCCATTTCCCTTAGCAGAGGTCAATAAGCAGGGGGCATAGATTTAAAATAATTGGTAGAAGGATTAGAGGGGAGCTGAGGAGAATTGTTTTCATCCACAGGGTGGTAGGGGTCTCGAACGCACTGCCTGAAAGGGTGTTAGAGGCAGAAACCCTCATTGCATTTAAAAAGTACTTGGATATGCACTTGAAGTGCCATAACTTACAAGGCTGCAGACCAAGAGCTGGAAAGTGGGATTAGGCTAGATAGCTTTTTTGGCCGGCACAGACACAATGGGCTGAATGCCCTCTTTCTGTGCCGTAAATTTCTATGATACTATGAAAAGGATTTAAGATTGTAGTGTATAGGCCGCCTGGTAGCAGCTGTGAAGTAGCAGAAAGTATAAATGCAGAGATTAGACAAGCATGTAGCAAAGGCAGGGTGGTTTTAATGGGGGATTTTTACTTTCATATAGATTGGGATAAGCAGATGAACTCATGTCAGAAAGGTAGTGAATTTCTTGAGTGTGTTCAGGACAACTTTCCACAACAATGTGTCCTAGAGCCAACAAGGGGGCAGGCCATATTAGATTTAATAATGAGTAATGAGCCAGATTTAGTTAACAGCCTAACGATGTGTGAACATTTATCCAATAGCGATCATATAATTGAGTTCAACGTTGTGTTTGAAAGGGAGAAACCCGCAATAGCTACTAAGATTCTAAATTTAGGAAAGGCCGACTTCAACTGGATGAGCAAAGGCTGTTCATAGTAAATTGGGCAAATCTGTTAATGGGTGAAATGACAGAAGATCAGTGGGAGGTGTTCAAAAAAGAATTGAATGTGTTACAGAACCAGTTTATACCCCTAAGGGGCAAGAAGCTCTACTTGCCAAAAAAAAACAGGCGTGGACAACACAAGAGGTAAGGGACAACATAAAACTAAAAGAAAAAGCATACAAAAATGTAAAAAATAGCACAGCTCCTGGCGACTGGGAGAGATACAAAGAACAACAAAGGATGACAAAATAAGTAACAGCTACAAAAAGGGAGTATGAAAAGAAACTTGCAAGGGATCTCAAAATCAACAAACGTTTTTACAATTATATTAGGAAAATGAGGGTGGTCAAGAGCAACGTGGGCCCTTAAAAACTGATAATGGTGATATTGTAAATAAAGATAAGGAAATGGTGGACACGTTAAATAATTACTTTGCGTCAGTATTTACAATAGAGGAAGAGGATAGCTTGCTGGACACCCCAAGGAAACTGATTTTGAATCAGGGACAGGGACTCACCATAATTAACATAAGCAAATTAACAGTAATGAAGAAAATAATGGCACTAAAGAGTGACAAATCCCCAGGACCAGATGGTTTTCATCCCAGGGTTTCAAAGGAAGCAGGTGAGAACATTGCAGATGCCCAAACTATAATCTTCCAAAATTCTTTTGATTCAGGAACCATTCCTTTAGATTGGAAAATTGGGACATATTGCTCGGCTATTTAAGATGAGAGGGGGAAACCAGGGAATTATAGACCAGTTAGTTTAACATCAGTGGTCGGGAAATTAAGAGAGTCTATAATTAAGGATAGAGTGACTGAACACCATGAAAATTTTCAGCTGATCAGAGAGCACCAGTATGGATTTGTAAAGGGTTGCCTATGCCTGATAAACCTGTTTGAATTTTTTTGAAGAGGCGACTAAAGTTGTGGACAGTGGAATGTCTATGCATGTTGTTTATATGAACTTCCAGAAGGCATTCGATAAAGTCCCTCATAAGAGACTGTTAGCTAAAGTTGAAGCTCATGGAATTGAGGGCCAATTATTGACCTGATTAGGAAATTGGCTGAGCAGCAGGACACAGAGAATAGGGATAATGGGCAGGTACTCAAATTGGCAGGATGTGACTAGTGGTGTCCGGCAGGGATCTGGGTCGAGGCCTCAACTATTTACTGTATTTATTAATGACTTAGATGACGGAATAGAGAGCACATATCCAAGTTTGCCAATGACACAAAGATAGGCAGCATTGTAAGCAGTATAGATGGAAGCATAAAATTAGAGATGTTAATTAAGTGAATGGATTTCAATGTAGGCAAGTGTGAGGTTATCCACTTTGGACCTAAAAAGGATAGATCAGAGTACTTCCTAAATGGTGAAAAGCTCGAGCCATGATCTCACTGAATGGCAGAACAGGCTCGAGAGTCGAAATGGCCTACTCCGATTCCTATGTTCCTAGACCCTAAGCTCTGGAATTCCTTCCCTAAACTTCTCCACTTCTCTCTTCTTTAAGATGCTCCTTAAAACGTGCGTCTTTGACCAAGCCTGTCCTAATATCTGTGTGGCTCGGTGTCAAGCTCCTGTGAAGCGCCTTGGGACATTTTTACTACATTAAAGGCACTGTATAAATGCAAGTTGTTATTGAAAGTGAGTGCTATAGAATTACAATGCAAAGACCGTATTATAGTGGAAGGTAAGAGTAGGGAAGGTGGGCTTTCTGGTTATGTTAGGTGGGCGGTTCTTATGGCGTGAGGGAAAAGGAAATCGAAGGAAATGGAGGTTTATACACATACACTCCATAAATATTTTAGCTGCTTTTGTATTTATTTTGTGCTTTACTAGTGCTAACAGATCCTGACTTGAGTCTTGTGCAACCAGCATCAACCACAAACTTGTTGGATTTGCCAAGGCTTTGGGAACCTTGCATTGGCTGTCAGTGGCACTAGCATCTCACTATCCAAATGTAAAAGGAGCCTTTGTTTCTGTGTGCGTGGTGGTGGGGAGGGGATTTGTGTGCACACTCATGCATGTGTATATGGGGATAAGGGGGGACGAGACTGTGTGCATACATACACACACAACCAGGTGTGCGTCTTCGAACAGACTTAAACACAAGCCACAGCTCCCCTGATGGCTCAGTAGTAGCTCAGGCAAATTGGCCGGGAAGATCCCAGGTTTGATCCTAGCCTATGTTCAGTTTGCTGATCTCCGCTGTACCTGACCTGGGAATATTTGAAGATAAGCATTGAGTACCACAAAAAAAGTTTCATTTTTCCAGTACCAGCAGTAACGTTCACCAATTGGATGTGTGAAAAGCTCACCAACCGGCAAAAATAGAAAAGTAAGCCCTAAAACATCTCTTCTGTTCAATTTGCAAGTATCATATCTAAAATGAACTCATTTAATAAGCAAATAGGACACAATGGTAACCTGGACATAGACATCAAATGCATCCAAGCCTGAGAGGGAACAGAAAACAATGCTGCAGACACCTGCCTCCTTGTGTATTTTTGTGCGATAGACTGTGTTGAGGGAGTATCAGAATTGGTGAAGGACACCAATCTGCATGTGTGTAGTGGGGGGTGTAATGTGAAGAGTATGAAAGACTCTAGAATAGGCATATAGGTGGCAGATGCAGTTCATGTAAAAATGTTAAGTAATATATTTCAGAAGAATAAGGAAATGTATAACTGATAAGGCTGTAAAATGGCCAACAAAATCCTTGGTTTTATATATAGAGACATAAATACAAAAACAAGGAAGTAATGTTCAACTTTTACAAGCCCTTGGGATAGCCAGAGTTGGAGTACTGTTTTGTGAACCCTATTAAAGGCAGGCTATAAAAGCAATGAAAAAGGTGCAGTATATGTTCACTAGTTTTTTTTTAAACCAGGGATGAAGGGTCAAGTTATGAAAAGAGACTTGAGAAGTTGGGGCTTTTTTATTTTAACTGTAACTGAGAAGGTTAAGGGATGGCCTGATAGATGTCTTCCAGGATTATAAAAAGTTATAAGGTAAATAGTGATGCATCATTGCCACTGGTTGGCGAGATGTTAACAAGAAGGCACAAAGATGATCACAAAAAATAATTCAAGGAGGGGTTAAGAAAAATCTCTTTACACAGAGGGTAGTTAGAATGTGGATTTCTTTGCCACAAACCAATGTTGAAGCAGAGTCCAAGGGAATTAAATAGGTGTTTGAAAAAACATGTAGGAGGAGCAACAGAAAAGTGGGATGAGACTAGGTGGCTTGTGAAAAAAACTACTAGACCTAATGAGCCAAATGCCAGTTTCTATTCTGTAATGATTTAAAGTATCATAACTGAGGACAGGAATGTCTCTGGCTTGTTAAAATGAAAAAGTGAGATTGATTTCACTTTGAATCTCCTACATTTAAAATGAAAAAGGAAACCTCATACCTTTATGGTGAAAAAGATTAAAATCCCATAAAGGTGATGCAGATAAACATACAATTTGAGTTTCTAGACCCTCTTGACAAACCTTGATATAGGGTGGTGTGTTTTCTATATATTTTCAAAATAGCAGGGGATAAAAAGCTGCAATAGCTGCTAAATGTACACTACCGAAGGTAAGTTTAAATCTTCAATTAAATGGCTGTTGGAGATAAAACAAGTCAATTTATGGATGAGTTATTTTTTTCCTTGGTTTCATTAAGTTACTCTCTTCTAATTGTCATTATATGCCTTTAAAGTAGAAGATAGTCTGGACACCGAGGCAGCGTACACTACTTAAGGCAGGTGACCTTAATATTCTTTCCTTACAGAGTTGAACCATCTGTGGAAGTTCCTCCTAAGAAACTTTATGGGAAGTATATCTTACTTAAAAGTATTCCCTCTAGTCTTTGCTTCTCTTTTAATTCTAATTAATGATTAAAATTATAAATAGATACAAGTGATAAAAATGCACATAAACTGCACAAGGCTTCAGGTAAAATCCTATTGCTCCTGGGAATCTCACTTCAGACAACTGGCTATGGAAGTGGAACAGCACATGTTGGTGCTGGCGGTTTTGAAAAAAGGAAAGGACTGCCAATTACCCTTTAGTTTTAAACTTGACAACCTTCCAGTGTGATCCTATTTTAGTAATTTACTGCAATATAATAAATTACAGACAAAATCAACTCCAAAAGTGAATCTCAACTGTTTACATCATAATTTCAGTTTGAATTCTTCCCTTTTTATTGTACAATGACATTTTGGACACCATCTACCTGAATGGAGATAAAGTTCATGAAGTATTCTTCTGCTGCCACTAGAGGCCTCTACTACATACATTATCAGGCAGCATGGAGCAAGAAAAGGGTGTTTGACTCATCCGCAGTTACCTCTGGAATCCTCCAAGAATCTATCCTTGCACTCCTATTTCTCATCTATATGATGAGAAACATCGGCAACATCATCCAAAGACATGTCAGGTTCCACATGTATGCTGACGATACCCAGCTGTACCTCACCACCAACTTTCTCAACCCCTCCACAGCATCTGTGTTGTTAAGACTGCTTGTCCGACATCCAGTCTTGGACAAGCTGAAATTTCCTCTAATTAAACTCTGGTAAGACCAAAGCTACTGTCTTTGCCCCCACCATAAACTCTGTTCCCTAGCCACCAATTCCATCCCCCTCCCTGGCCTCTGAACTAGACAGTCCATAACCTCAGCATCCTATTTGACCCTGAGCTGAGCTTCGGACCCCATATCCTCTCCATCACCAAGACTGCCTACTTCCACCTCAGTAATATCGCCTGTCTCTGCCCCTGCCTCAGCCCATTTGCTGCTGAAATCCTCATCCATGCTTTTATTACCCCCAGACTCGACTATTCCAATGCTTTCCTGGTCAGCCTCCCATCTTCCACCCTCCATAAATTTGATCTTATCAAAAACTCTGTTGCCCGTATCCAAACTTGCACCAAGTCCCGTTCACCCATCACCCCTATGTTCACTGGCTCCCGATCCAGCAATGCCTCAATTTTAAAATTCTCATCCTTGTTTTCAAATCCCTCCACGGCCTATCTCTGCAACCCTGCAACCCTCAGAGAACTCTGCGTTCCTCCAACTTCGTCCCAGCATTAGCGGCTATGCCTTCAACAGTCTTAAGCCCCAAGCTCTGGAATTCCCTCCACTAACACATGCTTCTGCACCTCACGCTCCTCCTTTAATACACTGCTTAAAACCTACCTCTTTAAATAAACGTTTGGTCACCTGTCCTAGTGCCTCCTCCTTTGGCGAGACTATTTTTATCTCAATACCACTCCTGTGCAACTCCTTGGGACCGTTTACTATGTTAAAGATGCTTTATAAATGCAAGTTATTGATTATGGTTTTTAAAATGTAAATGTAAGCATGTTACTTGACTTGGAAGAACATAGATTAAGAATTTGCAAGCATCGAGGAAGCACCAGAAATCATAACCTATCCTTCCCCACCCCCTAAGGTAACAGATAGATGGAGCAGAAACCCAGCAAAAGCAGTTATGCTGAATCAATTAACTCCTTTGAAAACAGCTGGGTAAATAGCTGGATTGGAATTGAAAATTACAGGGTTAAGTATAGACCAAAAGTAATGAGAAGCCAACAGGAAGCCAGTAGGAATACTGAAACCATCTCAAGTAACAATAAAGTATTTTTCAAATATATGCCCAGCAAAAGATGGTATTTATAATAAAAGGGTTAAAAACATACCTGAAAACTACAATCCTGTAGGATTGCAGGAAACATCTATTGCAGGAAGTCTTGAAAACTACCTTGATGGATTAACTGGGAGAACACTTATTAAAGGACAGTCGGCAAGGGATCAGGAAAGGGAGGCAATTAACTAACCTTCTGGAGATTAATGAAGACCAGTACTGACATCTAATGTATGAGGAATGCAGCTAATATATATTTGGTTTTGACAAGGTTCTACGTCTGTACTTAATATTTAAGGTAAAAACTCAGAATAGGAAGTAACGCATGATGCTAGATATAGAGAACTTGGGGGAGCAGTCATCTTGAGATGGAGGGAAGTTACAAGCAGATTATCCCAAGTCTTGATCTTGGCACCCTTTCTATTTTTAATATATACTAATCAACTTCCCATGACATTGTATACAAGGAGTCAAATGCAAGTGTAGTCTTCAGGGCAAGGATTAATTGGACCAAGGCATGTAGATGTAATTTAATTCCCATTTAAAAGTCACGCCTTTTGTTTTCATCTTTGTCTACTTAATTTTTAAATTACAAGTTAAATAGAAAAAGTTACCACAACAGCACCAACATGGAAGGATGGTGTAATTACAGCATGGTGAGTTTACATAGGTAGTTTCTATTGTGGACATAGGAATTTAATGAAAGTGCATGCTGACATAATTTTTTTAATATATACTAGCCAATCTTCTGTGGCATTGCACATGAGTCAAGACCAAGTGTAGTCCAGATGAGGCAGATTGAGTGGGAGATGTAATTCTGTCCCTATTTTAAAGTCGTACATTTTATCCTTATTTTTATATAATACTTTTATTTGATATTATCTAGTTAAAGAAAAGAAACAACTTGCATTTATATAGCACCTCAAAACATCCCAAAGCGCTTTACAGCCAATGTAGTACTTTGAAGTGTAGTCACTGTTGTAATGTAGGAAACAAAAGTTACAGCAATTCAGAAATCTCAGAAGTTAAAATATTGTTTGGAGTATAGGAGATTCTCTACAACAGTGGCTGGAGAGCTGGGACAGAAAACTGAGGAGCTATAGTGCCACCACTGGTAGGTGGGTGTATTTACAGCATAAGTTTACATTAGCAATTTCCATTATAAATGTGAACATAGAAATTTATAATGGCAAAAGTTAACATAGGAAGTATGTGCAGATGTAAGATTTTTAATATACAGATCATTGATAATTTTATCAAGATATATTAAGCAACTTTGCAGATGATACCAGAGACAGGATAAATAACTAACAAAGCAAATAGATTCAGAAGGACAATAGCAAAATATTGCAAATGCTGGAAATCTGAAATAGAAACAGAAAATGCTAGAAATACTTAATAGGACAGGTAGCATCTGTGGAGAGAGAAACAGAGTTAACATTTCAGATTGATGACCTTTTGTCAGAACTGGAAGAAGTTAGAGATTTAACAGTTTATAAGCAAGTACAGAGTTAAAGAAGGGGGGGGGGGGGGGGAGAGAAGGAAAGAACAAACGAGAAGGTCTGTGATAGGGTGGAGGGCAGAAGTGAATATATGACAAAAGGGATGATAAAACAAGATAAAAGGGGGTGGTAAGGGGACAAGTAAAGAAACAAAAGATGGGTCTGAAGGAGCTGTAAATGGTAACAGCAGAACCATTACCAGCATCTTATGATCTGAAGTTGTTGAAATCAATGTTCAGTCTGGAAGGTTGTAAAGTGCCTAATTGAAAGATGAGGTGCTGTTCCTCGATCTTCTGTTGAGCTGTAGGAACAGTCCCTCTTTACACTTGATTCCTTACCTGAGCTGGAGCTCTGCCTACCAGGATCCAAACCCCAGGTCTCTGTGCCTGGGGGAATGCAGGCTTGGATAACCTCTGGGAAAGATGGTTAGGTTGAGGTTCATTTTGTTGAGTTTGGGTAAGTGTTTCTATTTTTGAAAGTTATGTGACACTGGAAACAGTATAAACAGGTATCTTGGGGACTGGACCTAAGGAAGTATCCATGACCCTCTGTGAATTATGAAACTGGTGCTGGCATCTTCAACAGCATGACCAAGATAAATTAATCGAATCAAATTGAGGTAAACCTTGGTGGGCCAGTACTAAAGTGTAGCAAGTATTGGCATTGGTAGAGTGGTGTCAACTACCAAGGAAAACTAAACTCAAAATGTTTGAAGAAGTAAAAAGCTTTTGAAAAGTTATTACACAAACATTGCTAAACTACAGCGAAAAAGTGATAAATGGCTACACTGAAACAACTTCTGTTGTGTATGGACACTAGGTCAAGATGGCTACCAATGACCGGAGAGAAAAAAAAACTATGAACGCAGTTTAAAACAAAGTCTTGTATACAGCAGGGATGTGGGGAGAACATATTGCCAAAATAGCAATGCAGTGGCACAAAGTTCTTAAGGAGATAATTTCCAAGATAATTTCTCTCTTCCTCTCCCCTTGTAGTGATTGGTCCGTGGAAATGGAACAAATGAGGAAGAAATACAATTTTCATAGCACATCTGATGGTGGAAGCAGTGAATATGGTTGGGGTGGGGGGGGGGGGGGAAGACCATATATACTCAGAATTATGCAGAGCTCCTTTTTAACAAAATATCAAGTATAGAAGGAAAGATGGCTTCGTGGATTTGGGCACCAACTAGTCCTACAATAAGCCATATAGAACAAAGGGCACCAGGTACAATTACTGTTTTCAGTTAGGATGCTACAATCAGCCTTTGTACCCTGGGCCAGGAAGGAAAGATAAAAAAATCAAGCCAGGGTATTCCCAATCCCAATCAATCATATATCTGGATTAGCTTATGATCAAGTTCAGATCTAAGGTTCATTAGTTATTAGTATGCCAAAGCTCATTGTATAGGTTCACATCTGAAGAACAGCCCCTTAGGCAAAGGGCTGCTGGCACCCAGAGAAAGGTACCCTAGTAAGAGACAATGCCTTCAGGAAAGGAGGGGAGAAAATTGTGGAAAATATTATGAAGTGAAAATTGAGATAGGTTCAAATACCCATTCATTAGAAATGGAATCAGTATTTGCAAGATTAACTACAATATCTTTACAAAAATCACATAATTAATGTTCAGATCTTCAGTACAATTCAAATTTTAAATGTCCAACAAAGAAATAGGGTAAAACTTCAGTAAGCAAGTCAAACAGCTGTTACATGGCAAAAATTAAAATCTACAGGACTACAGAGCTAATAAAACACAAAGTACTTGAACATTTACAGAACAGTAGCTTCTGCTTTTATATATGATAGGAATATATATCACTCCAACCTCATTCAGCTATTGATACAGACACTCCAGTGTTAACACTGCAATGACATTCATTGAACAGTATTTTAATTAATGACTGAAAAAATTACATGGTTATGACCTAATATACTGTTGAATTAACCTAGATAATTACCACAACAGTTGAAAATGTTTGATTTAGAGCTTTGCTGATTTAAAAGACTACAGTATAACTGAAATAAAGTGAATAGCATCTGCTTTTTTCTCGAGACAAACAGTTAAAACAATGAGAAAATGCAAACCTAATTTGCAATATTTTAAATAACTTCAATATAAATGTTAAATTTGGAAACATAAAAAAAAAATTTGGTTTAAAAACATCTGAAAATTAGCAGCCCTAGAAATATGTTGAAGTATTTTATGGACCAGTGTTCGATCCATGACTTTGAAAAGGTTCCCCAACTGGTCTGAGTTGCATTTCATATGCTACTGTCAAATAGACAGACACAAGGTAACAATCAAAATTAGTAAGTAGTAAGACTACACAACCCAATAGTGGATTGACGTAGTGCTTTATTTAAGCAGTCTGTAAGAAGGAAAATAATGTGCATCCCTATCATATACATTTATGTGTAAAAATACTAAGGATGTACAGTGTACAAAAACATTTTGTTGCAGTTTTTCACATCCTTGTGGGTCATATACTTAAGGAAATAAACAGTTAAATTTTACTGACAGTAATACAGTTCACTAAGGTTCTTAGTTCCTTCTGCTTACAATTCTTAACCATATGACTAGATCTTTATGGATTTAATGATAGAACTAGCAAGGTCAAGAACTTTCACAAATCCTAGGCTACATAGAGGCAAAATTAATGACCAGTTTAAGAATTTAAAATAAATACTTTACATTTTTTTTCATGCTCATCTGTAATACACTACTAGTAGCAGATACAGGAAGTTCTATTTTAGACAGTACAAATAGTAGCAGCAAAGTGTGTACATTGAGGTGTAATATATAGACCCTGCAGTTAGTAGAGGACCCCACCTTGTCACCTTGCCAGTATACTGTAGTAGCAATGCATGGCCTCAACAAGGAGTGGTAAACCTTGTGAAGTTGCAAATAAGGTGAATACATGTGTTATAGTCATAAAAGCATTTAGATTCAAAATGCCACAGGAATGTGACAGTAAATGGATTAGTGTTAAAGCAAAGCTGTGGAATCTTCACAATCAAACAGGAATGACCTGTTTGCCCAAAGATGGCTGCAGTACAAGAGGGCATACTCAGTCAGTTAAGGTCATCACAAACTGAATCCTTGAAGATCTAGACTTTGCACAATATATGAAAGCTAGGCAAAGTACACAACTTCTTATGGATTGACAGTTTGAAAAACCTTGTACAAAAAAAAAGCAAAAATAGACTAGCACTGTAAAGTTGGTCAACCACCATAACCTATAAACTTCCAGTAATAACTGTTCACTGATGGTGGAGCTTATCTGACACAAACAAACAATCATTACTACTAAAAATAAATACTACTTCTGTTTAACGTGTACATTCAAAATTAACACCAGAAAGAAAGCTAGTCCACAAGTTTACAGGCAAACATTGATGTTTACCAACCGAGGCTGGGTGACACAAATATTCTACCCACATAAATTTGGTGAAAAGCATAAATCTGAACATTATGCCTGTCTACATTCTTCAGCCATCGTAAAACATATACAGGCAGAGGTGCAGAGTATCGATCCATCAAAGTTGTAAAAAAAAAATCTGCGATTGCACTTGATAAGTCTATAACAAGTCTGGTGGACTGGCTAAAGCCTTCAGCTACATGGGTTGTACTAACTTTAACATTGACAGGGATTGAGTCCTGGCAACTGCTCACAAATTCCCATTTTCAGCCAGCTGTGAATGATGCCAGCTCGTTTCTTCAGTGATATGTCTAACAAAAATCTTGCATACTTGCCATACATCACAAACAAATGCTTGCTATGAACAGCAGAAATGAATACAACAAAAAGGTACACAAGTCGCA
Organism: Heptranchias perlo; assembly: GCF_035084215.1. Taxonomy (NCBI): domain Eukaryota; kingdom Metazoa; phylum Chordata; class Chondrichthyes; order Hexanchiformes; family Hexanchidae; genus Heptranchias; species Heptranchias perlo. Next base: position 11,042,330 of record NC_090332.1, on the reverse strand, counting down.
TCAGATGCTTAAATTTCATTTTTTGTCATTATTGTGAAATTTTGCCAAATGACTTCTTCAGCCCCTATTAAAACTCTGTTCCATTTACAGGCTGAAATGCATAAATGCTGCATCATGTACAATACATCCTATTAGGACTTCATATGTTTAAAAATACTCTTTGCAGAACAATTATGTCAAAATAGTAGGAGGTAACAGCTTGAATCTTCAGACTGACATTTAGATTCATGCAAAAAACATTCAACTCGAAATAATTCCTGAAGATGCCCTGCCTTTGAAATCAAGTATAGCTCAAACTCTTCTATTGTTCAGGAATGATTTCCAGTGATACACCATGACGACAGCTCAGCAGCATAAAAACAAACAAACATGATGTCCTATTCTCTTCCACTGGCAGAGTATGAGAACTGGGGGAAATGTGGCCGCCTTTCATTATCCATGCAGTCCATACCATCCTCATCATCTACGAACAAACAAAAATAGAAATCTTTAAGACATTTTACTTTACAATAGACCAGGGTAAGCTTAAATTAATTTACAACCTTCATATCTTGGAGCCAATTTTTTAAAGCATGAAACTGAATTGTTTAGGATTCTGTTCACTTTATGATTATATATATCCCACAGGGCACAATAAAATTATTCCAGCATGCCACACCAATTAACCACTACAACTGCTAGTTTTAGTTATACATTATAACAATTCAATATTGTATTAGGACTAAAATATATTTGCTGAATCGTAGTATCAGAAATAATACAAAGAACCAACATGTTTTCATGAATAGAAAATTTTCATTACATGTTTCAATAGTACATCCAATTTGCCAAGGCACAATAACATATCTATCTGTGTTGATTATTGCAGCTAATAAGAAAGCTGCACATAATCATATGTACAGAAACAGATTTCAAGTTTCTAATAACGGTAACAAAGGGGGAAAAAAAATCACTATAAAAAAATACTTTCATATCCATTTTTATTTGAGCCATTTCAAAACCTGTATTGATTTGGTAGTACCTGAAATTTAGCATACATTTTACAATATACAGATTATAATGACATCATTCATAATATATACATTGTTTAGTAGAAATTGTGGATTTATAGTAACATTGTAAAAATAAATCAATTTTGTTAATGGAGGTAGCCTGCTTCTTACTTAACCGCACATTGGGTGTATTTTAAAAGGAAAGGCTTTGTATGGTAAGTTTCAATATAATTCTTCAAAAGGAAGTTAAGACAATGGGCGATTAGGTCAAAAATAACAGACGTCCTTCCTTTGACTCCTTGGGCTCGATTTTGGGATCGTGTTTCCGGCGGGTTCCCAGCGGGGCGGCCCCGAAAATCCCGATATCCGGTCACGTGACCGGATCGCGACGAAATCCCGGCCACTTCCGGGTACCGCGCTGACGTGCGGGGCTGCGCGCGCAAGCCCCGCTGGTGGGAATCCCGCAGGCAATTAAAGCCAGCGGGGTTCCACTTGAGAGTACTTACCTTGCTCGTTGTGGTCAGTTAATGAGCTGAAGCAGCTGTCAAAAGAGGAAGTGTGGGATTTTAGGTTCAAGGCAGTGAGTTTCACACACTGGGGGAAACAGTCCCTCTCCAACCAGGCGTGTTGCAGCCAGCAGCCTGTGGCAGGTGCCAAGGTGCGCTCCACGGGGGAGAGCCCTCACCCACGCAGGAGGCCACCGCGTCACATAGGGCAACCCCTGCCCTCCACCACCCCCCGCCAAGCCAGAGGACAGACCGACACGAAACCGCAACCCCAGTCCGAGGACCCACCCACCTACCCTGCACAACCCCTCAGACCAACACCTGCCAGATGGGTGGTGCGTTGACATCGTCGGAGGACGAACAGGATGACCAGCCCCAGCAGCCTCGCAGTCCACGCCGTCCGCCTCGGAGACGTGGCACCCCCCAACACGGTGCTGCGGCACACCCACCTGCACAGCAGGAGGGAGGGCAACCGCAGAGAGAGATGCGTCGCAGGAGGCACTACCCTCCGCACAGGGTGTACAGAGCGAGGCTCAGCTTCATGGACCTCTCCGAGGAGCAGTGCATACGTCGGCTGAGAGTCAATCGCCACGTAGTCGCCGACATCTGCAGCCTCCTTAACGACGAGCTGCTCCCTGATGGACCAAGCAGCATCTTCCTACCTGTCGCCGTCAAAGTCACCACTGCCCTCAACTTCTTCGCATCCGGTTCCTTCCAGGGTGCCACCGGGGACATCACCGGGGTCTGTCAGTCCTCTGCACACAAGTGCATAAGGCAGGTCACCGATGGGTTGTTCCGCAGGGCCTCGCACTACATCAACTTCGCCATGGACGAGCGCAGCCAGATGGAGAGGGCGGTTGGATTCCATGCCATGGCCGGCTTCCCACGGGTGCAGGGTGTAATCGACTGCACCCACATCGCAATACGGGCACCTCCGCATGAGCCAGGGCTGTTCATCAACAGGAAGGGGTATCACTCCATGAACGCCCAGCTCATCTGTGACCACCGCCAGAGATTCCTACACGTGTGCGCCAGATACCCCGGCAGCTGCCACGATGCCTTCGTCCTCAGGGAGTCCGCCGTTCCGCCCATCCTGCAGGCACCCAACGCCGGCAACGGCTGGCTCCTCGGCGACAAGGGGTATCCCCTACACACGTGGCTCATGACACCTCTGAGGAACCCCATCACCGAGCCGGAGCGTCGGTACAATGACAGCCACACTGCTACCAGGTCTACAATTGAGCAGACCATAGGGCTTCTCAAGATGCGCTTCAGGTGCCTTGATCGTTCTGGGGGAGCGCTGCAATACACACCATTCAGAGTGGGACGAATCATAGTTGTCTGCTGTGCCCTGCACAACATGGCCCAACAGAGAGGGGTGCCGCTGGAGGAGGCCCCATCCACACCCGCCACCCACATTGAGGAAGGCGAGGGCGAGGAGGAGGAGGAGGAGGAGGCGGAGGAGGAGGACGCGCCAGAGGATGTTGGACGACCCATGCGCCGAACCGCGACTCACCGGGATGGGCGCCGGGCCAGGGAGGCACTCATACGTCAACGGTTCTCCTAGAGTCAGACACTGCGAGGCGCTCGCATCTCCTCACCTGCACATGCGAGCGGCCATACCAGCCCCCTCCACTGAAGAGTGCTGCCAGTAATCCTGCACCCACAGCAGTGTGCCCAATGGGTGGCAGCAGGTGTTCGCCGTCATGATGGCCTCCACGGAACGCACCTATTGCACAAGCCGCGGAAGAATGGACGAGAGGTGGCAGGAGTGGTGAGAATAGAGTATTTAATATCTCCAATGTGACATTATATTAAAAAAAAATGTACAAATTAATAAACACCCTGGTGTATTCCCTTTGTGATTATAACGCCTTTGCAATTCTTTTCCGGGAACCCCTACGTGGTACTACCCCTGTGGCTCCAGCAGAGGTAGTGGCAGGTTGCTCGTGTTCTTGCCTTGACCGGGTAGATGCTTTTGGCGGACGGCCCCTGGGTTTCGGTGCCCATGACGGCACCTCCACAGACTGCTCCTCCTGCACCGGGGCAGGGGCAGACTCGGCCACCTGGAGAGGAGGCACCATTGCAGGTACTGGTTGAGAGGTGGGCGACGGGTGGGACGTGGGGGCGCCTTGAGAAGCGTCCCCGCTTCCATGTCCCCGGTCACCATCATCCCTCTCTTGGCCTCGGCCCACATCACCCCTTCCACCCTGCTGGACGGCAGTTTGGATGGCATGTGTGAGGCCTTGCAAGGCCACCCCTAGTGTATCCGTCAGCCTGTTGATGGCGGCGGAATGTTGCTCACCCAGAATCCGTACAGACGTTGTCAGGGCCTGCATGGACTCGATCTGGAGCTGTGCGTGACGCTCGAGGGAGGCCAGCCTGTCCTCCACCGCAGACAGTCCCGCACCTACCCGCGACACTGTCGCCAGTACCCTCCTGTGCCTGCGCCACCAATGCCCACATGCAGGAGTTGGACTCCTCCATCGCCTGCGCTATTGTGGACAATGCGCGCGGCACCTCTCCCAGTACCTCAGCAATTAGCTGGTGCCCCTTGACGACTCTCCTTTTCACTGGTGGCCCCCTGGGTTCAGCATCTGGGTCCGGCTGAGCAGAGCCTGGAGATGAGTGCTCCCTCCGTCGCGGACCCTCCGCGGCTGCCCCTGCCACCAGGGTCTGCTCATGCTCACTCGTGCGCGGTGACTCACCAAGTGCTACCCCAACTAGTTGGCGAGGGGGACCCACCGAGGTGCGTGTCTCTGCGCTGGTGGATGGTTGGCTCTGATGTGACGATGCACCCTCAGAGACCGCCATGTCCTCTGAGGAATCGCCCTCCACGATCGCTTCACACACAGACGGACCTGCAAGAGAACAGAGGGCACTTTGAGGCATGTGGACCAACTTGACAGTGCGCCTGATGGCAGGTGATGATACGGTAACTCGCGATCATGGGTGTTGAGTGTCAGCTTTCCCTTACCGGCCGTTTCGGCAGCGACACACTCGCCATCAGCCAGCGACAGGCAATGTCGCGTGCGGGCGAGGTCGAGCGCCTCCACCTCGGCGTCGGTGAGCTCCACCACTTGCGGCGGCCCACCTCCGGTGCGTGCCCTTTCCCTATTGTTCTTGCTTCTCTTCTCCTGTGAAGGCAAAACACAGATGTGTGAGTGGGTGCGTATTGCATCGTGAGACGCATCGAGCATCGGTGTGGTTGGGTTGAGCGTGGCGCGGATGGATGGGAGGATGCGTGGGCCACGTGCCCATCCCATTGCATGGGGATTGGGGTGTGTGGTAGTGTTCGGGTGGGGTCAGGGACGGTGGGTACTTGCGTGCACGGTGAGGATGGTGAATGAGTGGCTGTGAGGATTGCTGATGGAGCGCAGTGGTGGCTGTGCAGGAGGGGTTGTGATCTGTTTGGCGTGATGGTGGGGACGGGATGTGGGAGGGTGCGTTGGTGTACTCACCTTGCCAGACCTAGTCAGGTCATTGAAGCGCTTGCGGCACTGCTCCCAAGTCCTTGGGGTGTTGCCCCTGCTGCTCACCTCCGCCGCCACCTCTGCCCATGCCTTCCTGGTGGCGGCGGCAGGGAACTTGCGTCCATCTTCTGGGAAGAGCGTTTCCCTCCTCCTCCTCACGCCCTCCAGCATCAGCTGCAGTGCCAGGTCTGAAAAACGGGGCGCAGCCTTTCCCCTTTGCTGAGCCATCGTCTCAAACCTCTTGCTTGCAGCAGGAGGGGCTTTGGGAGACTGCCCCTTTAAGTGGAGCTCCTACATCGCGTCGACGGTACTGCGCATGCGCAGCCGGCCGGCACGCAGCTGGGGAGCGGAGAACCCGGAAGCAGGGCTTAATCAGGTCAATTATCCCGCGATCGCGTGGGGGACGCACACGATTAGCCGTTCGCGTTTTCCACGCTCCCGGAGGACCACCCGCTGGGAACCCGCAGGCCTGCTAAATTCGAGCCCCTTATGTTGTACACAGCATCGTTTCTGTATTCAATCTTTCCTCTCAATAGTTTGAACTTTATCAATGAAGTGCTGCTCTTAGAACATGCATGTCCTTCAAGGTGCTATTCTTTCTCTGAAAAGGGAGGAAGTGATTACCTGGAAATAAAACACCATTATTACAATACATGAAGGTAAGTTCTCTACTTGTATTGGCAAATGCCTTTCTAAAAATTCAGAATAGTTTTACCTTTTCCTAAAATTCTAGGTCACTGCAGCAGATGGACAAATATATTCTTCCACCCCTTTTGAAGTCCTCGGGTTTGCATCAATGTCATGCAAAGAATTGATATATAAAACATGATAAAAGTGGACAATAGTAACACTATATAAAATTAACATATGTATCACTTGATCTTCTGTCTGTTCCTCCAATGTGTTGATTCTAATAATACTTGTTGTCTTGTCATCACTGCAGACACATTTTCAACTTTTGTCTGATGTATACTTTCATTGTTGGGTCAGCAGCAGGTACAGTTTCTTAAAGTGCAGAAATTAACCATGTAGAAATGAAAGCCTGTTTTTGGAGATGCTGCATCAATCAGACATCTTTTTTTTCCTGTTTCTTTCTTGTTGCAGTGGAAAGTGTCTTCAGGCACATTTTGTGGCAAATGGAACAATCAATTTATTCTCCAGTGCTACTATAAAATAAATTGATACATGTTGCCAGACAAAATCAGAAACAGGAAATGTTTACACTGAGAGGAATGTACTATCTGAAGTACAGATTCCACTCGCATAACAGCAGCGATTTATCTTGCTGAAATGGAAAATATGCAAACTGAATTTTTTCTACCAGGTGATCAAGGAGCAGACGATCATGGCCCATGTCCTTGGCATTGGTACCAGAATTTAATTTAAAACCTGGAACAAGACATTGGCCTCCCTGAGAGGCACCGGAATGAATGGATCAATATAAATTAATTCCTCATTTCTTCAGTAGACCAAATCATAGCGAAAGAAAAATGTTGTCCTTAACCCACGACAGGCAAGACTGCAATTACTTGGGTATCCACTAAACTGACCCCTGCGCGTTATTCTCTGTCCATTGATGAACTAAGTAACATATAAATTATTTGTCCTTGCTGTGTGTACACAGTGAGAATAATTCTTTCAAAAGCAAAATACTGCGGATGCTGGAAATCTGAAATAAAAACAGAAAATGCTGGAAAAGCTCAGCAAGTCAGGCAGCATCTGTGGAGAAAGAAACATAGTTAACTTTTCGGGTCGAAGGCCTCTCATCAGAACTGGAAGATGTTAACTTTACACTAAAAACAGGAAACCTCCTCTGAGGAGCCTGCCAATTGCACTCTACAACCAGGCAGTAAGAAGTACATAAGAGCAATCCAAGGCAACTGGCTTGCTGTTTTTAATTCCCTCCATTGAGAAGAAGCTTACTTGCCGCTTAGGTTGATCAGAAGCTCGCTGCATGGAAAATTTGGGGTAAACCCACATCCGACCATTCTGTTGCATAGTGCATAACCACATTCGGAAGTGTTACTGTTGTTTCTCCATCCCTGAGAAAGCACCCAGCCTCTTATTCACACCATGGACTTTGACCATGAACCTAGGTCACATCACTCAATGATTTAAGTGCAGTTACCCTAACATGATGTGCCACCATGCTTTTTTTGGTATTTTAGATATAATTATAGGACCTGGATATTGCAATGCCTTGAATAGGCTTTTCTCATTCCTCTATTCTTACAATATAATGCAGAGTATCTATTCCTTAGCCATATACATGTGGCAGTCAATATCTCAGGAAGACAGACAGCAGGGTTAAGTCTGATGCTGGTTATAGATTCGACTGTCTCCTGCCAACTAAGTCTTTGATCTCAGCTTGGGATCATAACTTTGTAACACACATGCCAATACAACCTCTATTCAAATATACCACATCTCTGCCTACTGTGGTGCTGAATATCTAAGGGACTGAATGGCACACTAATCTTCATGTCTGTGATTTTGCTGTCACACTTAAGTGGCTCTTAGTGGAGATCTTCAGGTCATCAATCTCAAATAGTTTGGATTCAGCAGAGTAATCAGAAAGGATTGGTCTGATTGCTCTCATGATGAATATGTTGAGCAGTTTGTGGCTTTTTACATAAGGCTCAAGGGAAACTTGCTTAATTTTCTCTGACTTTCATTATGCTTTTGACTCTGTGCCTCATGCTGCCTTCTTGAAGATTAAAAAACCATGAGGGAATTCACGCAGGTTTTGAATTTTATCCAGGATATATACTCCTAAATTTGGTGCCCACCATGATTGATATTGCACTGAAATGTCAGGCCACATTATGCACTCAAGTTCCTGGAGTGGGACCCATAACCCTCTCACTCAGAGGTGAGAGTGCTTCCACTGAGCCACATCTAATCACCACTGTCCTAATGCATACAGTGGTTCTAGCAGGACAAGCAATGGAAAGCTTACCAGTACCAGCAGCAAGTGCACGCGAACACAATCACCTCCAAGTCACACACCATCCTGACTTGGACACATATTGCCCTTCCTCCATCATCGCTGGGTCAAAATCCTAGAACTCTCTATACCCAATACCACTGTGTGAGTACCTTCACCACATGAACTGCAGTGGTTCAAGGCGGCGGCTGCCTACCACCTTCTCAAGGGAATTTAGGGATAGACAATAAATGCAGGCCTTGCTAGCGACACCCACATCCAGAGAATTATGCTGCCAGAATCCTCATGCTAACTGCAATATTTTCTTCTGATTTTTTTTTTCACACTCTTCATATCCTTTTCAGCTTTTGTTACTCCATATCCTTTTTCTTGTGGCATGTCAGTTGCCTGTTTCTCTGGGTTCAACAATATACAGGCAACTACGTAAGCTCAAGAATGCAGTTAAGTTCAGACGTTTGTATGCAATACCTGGTATTTTCTGCCATTCCATTTGTCCAATAAAGCACTTAGTACCATTGATCCAAAAATACCCAGACTTAGTAGAGTGACGACAAAAGAAAAGCAAATCTGACAAACAGTTTAAGGTGTACATATACTAAATAGTGATGTACAACAAGGTACGGTATGCTGGAATACAGTAGTTACATCATAAAAGTTAGATATAGAGGCTTCATTCATAAACACGAAATGTCTCGAGTGGGATATTCTGCATCATATTTTAAGCCATATTTAAAAATTTGACATTTTTTCATACAACAGATTTATGCTTAATAATACAATTAGTGATTGATTTGTGTTATGTGCAATCTGGGTTCCACAGGATGTCTTTAAATAACTTCACAATCAACTGCAAAATGTAGATTAAAAATTAATTTTGCCACACAATTTAAGAGTGCTCAGTTCAAAATATGCAATTATTCTCCCAAAGTTAATTTCATACAAACATAAAACCATGTGCTTTTGCCTCAAATACAAAAACATAGTTACATTTCAGATCATTTACTTTGAAACTAAGTTTATGGTAAAAAGGAACTCATTTCCCAAAAGCTGATCTGGCTTCCAATTGCAACCATAAATGCGACAACTTCAGTTGATTCAGAGTAAATTAAACCCACTTTTTTTAATATGGATTTTATTTATTCCAAATTTTCTAAATGTGATGTTCCCACTAGTACAGATCCTGGCAGGCTCCACAGCTAAATTCACAGAAGTAAAAAAAGCTCTGTTGTTGCCAGCCCACTTCCCACGCTCTTGCTCTTCCTATAAGCTGCTTTAACAATACATACTACTTACATGCATTCGCTCTGTTCTTCTAATCATAGTAGAATGGAGCAGAGGGTGGGAGAGATAAGAAAGTGTGGCCGTATGTAATTTAAACATTATTTTTCCAGTTCCATTTTACTATATTGAAATAAAGTTCTAATAACCTTCTGCTTATTGAAAACTTGAGGCTAAGAGATAAGATCATTTACGGGGAGGACATGTGGCAGGCAGGGGACCACATTTACAATCTAATACTGTGAGCTGAAAAGAACTAGTACACACAATGCAGAAACTTATTTTGCATGGTTACTTACATTTTTCGGGGGGAGTTATTGTAATGGTCTGAGCTGTGAACTCTTCATCAAAATACCTTGTATCTGTCTCAGATGAAACCTGAGGCTTGAAAGGAGGTAAAAGCTGCAAGAGAAGGAGCAAAAAAAAAGGATATTTAAACATGTAGAGGATATGACTGGCTACTGACAGGGCTAAACACTTCCCTACTACTCAAATGATCATGGTTATGCAAATCATGTTTATTATACATATATCAAGGCACTTCAAATATAATTATCAATCACATCTGAGCAGCTATCAAGCACACATTGCCTCTGAATGCCTATGCACTAACCAAAGGACAACTTTCAAACCTTTGCACAAACACCGCACATTACTGCCTGTATTACTGAGCCAAAATGATAAAGACCATTGTTAACAGCATATGATTTTCTGACGAAGCAGACTTTTGAGGTTTTGAAGCAGGATAATTTAAACAAAAGCAGTGCATTAAACATAAGCACAGAACAGTAGGCTTCCGTAACTAATTTAGTAATCTTGGTTAGACAAAGGAAGGTTCTACCACATAAAATTCCTCCCTCTAACTGCTTCCAAGAATGTAACCCTCAATTGATATCCATAGAAATTCTACAGACCTCAGGTCAGTGACTTTCTGTTTTTACTTCAGCACCTTCAATAATCTATTTGTAGCCCGATAACTGCAGCTGAAAATTTTCACAAGTACATTTTTGAAACAGTTGTCTTTACAAAGCAGGTATAACTAAGGGGAACTCTGTCATCATCCTCTAAATAGATGAAACTGTTCAATTCATTAGTTGGTTTTCTTTTCCTTCTAATCCAGGAAACAAAGACCAGTGTTCAGAAAATGAAATTAGTATTGTCAATTAACAAAACCAGCAGAGACTAAGAAGTAAAAGATTTTTTTGCCTCAGTCACCAGTGGTGTTTCTACACTTCACCAGTCCTGTCTTGGCTATTTTCAGGTGCCTCTGAAGGAAAAAATCTAAATATTCTGCATTCTGCATTCCAATCTTTGAAAAACAAAATTTAAAAAAAACTTCTATCGCCAACCCCCTAATAGGCTGTAAATTTGATCATAAACCCCATGTACTTATGCTGCTATATTAATTAGACCAAAAGTCTACCAAAATTAAACACATTTTTAAGAGTGCTGATCTGTTGCACACTGATTTTGGTGTTGACATTAGGGGACTTCATATCAGCATCTGCACCTGACCCAAGATTTTGGATCTCCCCAGTGCTCTTCTCTTAACAAGCAACAGATTTGCTTTTAAAAAATACTACAAAGCACTTCCCTGTCTTTTTTGTTTTTGCCAAAAGGGCAGGGAAGCGCTTTGCTTTGCAATGTTTCTGAAGGTAATATACCACATACAACTACTTAATTAATCAAATTATCTGAAAAGTCTTTTGGCAACATTTTAAACTCAATGCTACTTCTCCACTCTACACACTTGTTCATAGAATCTTAGAAATGACAACAGAGGTAAAATTCAACTTCACTTCCAGGTTTTTATATTCAAAGCCCCAAGTAAAAAAACACAGAATATTGTTGCCTTTTATGGCCTTTTCTACCCGCACATCCGCCTTTGTAAGTTCTTTGTATCCACACCCTTAAGTCTCTCTTTCTTCCTCCACTATGGTAAGAATCTTACCATTTAGTATATACTTCATTTCAATGAATATACTACACATTTCTCTGCATTGATTTGCATCTATCAATCTGCCCATTCTGCTAACCCCTCTATGTTCTCCCTCAATTTACCATAAGAAAAAAAGAACTGGTATTTATATAGCATCTTTCATGACCTCAGGACATCCCAAAGAGTTTTGTAGCCAATGAAGTACTTTTGAAATGCAGCAACCAATTGCACATAGCAAGGTGACACAAACAGCAATGAGATAAAATGACCTGATATTCTGTTTTTAGTTTTGTTGGCTAGGACATTGGGAAAACCTCTCTTCTTTGGGACCTCAGATTAACTTCTCATCTGAAAGATGACATCTCTGACAGTGCAGCACACCCTCAATAATGCACTTAAATGTCAGCCTAGATTATGCAATCATGACTGGAGTGGGGTTTGAAGCAATGACCTTCTGACTCAGAGGTGAGAGCACTCCACTGAGCCAAGGCGGACAGCATCTCCCCTAATTTGGTATTATAAGCAAATTTCATTACCATTACTCTTGTGCTCCTATCCAAATCATTAGTATAAATGAAACAATAGAGGCCCCCAACACAGATCCGAGCCAAACTGTCCACATCATACCAATTTGAAAAACATCCATTTACCCCTACTTTGTGCTTCCTGTTCCCAATCTACCTTTACACATACAGCTAGATTTCCTTTAATATTATGTACCTTTTCATAACAAACCTTTTATGTGGAACCTTTTGAAAATCCATCCACAGCATACCCTTTATACACTGATTTCCTCAAAAAAAAATTCAGTTAAGTTAATCAATCAATTATGGTCTATTCTTTACAAATCCCTGCTGCGTCCCCGATTACTCATGCTTTTCTTTGTTCATTAATCGCATCCTATATCATGGACTAAATCCCGATGTTTACCCACAAACAAAGTGGCCCTGTTTTGGGGCTTCAAACTTGTTAAGATTCCACTTTACTATCAACAGCTTTAAAGTTAGTCAGCGACAGGTCCAGTGTCCAACACAGATGAACATACTTTCTAATCCTAAAACTTTCTTTCTACAGCAAATTAAAATACGCCAAAAGTCATATACCGTAGTGCATGTTAAGGAGTCTGTATAAATTCTATTCCATTTGATTTGTGAATTGTGTGCTCTTTCGGATAATCAAAACCGCTCTAGAATATACAAGGTATGATTTCTTGTAAGTTACATTGCATCTGTATTTGAAATTATCCATCACAGTCATCAGCAATTAAGACTGAATGCAACCGGTACTAGGATACGGCAGTATATTGGTTATAGTACTGGACTAGCAAGGTTAAGACTTAAATTACCACATTCAAAAAATGTGGTTGACTCTGTATGCCCTCTAAAGTGGCCTAGCAAGCCACTCAGTTATACAAACAATTGTTACTATCAAGGCATCTAGGGGTGGGCAATAAGTGCAATCTTGCCAGTGTCGCCCACATCTAGCGCAGAGCATAAACTTTACCTGTCATGGTTCCATTCTGCTCTCAGCATCCATCTGCAGGACATTACTTAAACACCACTATGAAAAAAACAACTGTCACTGTTTAAAAACAAGCAAAAAAATCCTCACAGTAAAAAGTGCCACACTGATTAATACAGGATAATTCCTTGAGACAGCAGTTCCTTCCTGTTGAGAAGGACATTCCTCTTAGAGCAACATTTTACCAGTCTTTGACAAACTGGGATGGGGAAAGGAAGTGAAGTAGAAGGATCAATACTTAACTTACCTCTTGGCCAGTCAGTCAACAAGCAGTATTTATCTTCCCTCTTATAAAGAACATGGATGCACTGGGCTAACGTGCATGGGGTTAGGGTGAAAATCAATAGAGAAAAACTTTTTTGTACAAAATTACCTTTTGCTTGCTTCCTTTTCAGGTTGCCTGTTTACCTCATTTCCATGCAGCCTTTTAACTGGGAAAGCGCACACTAAATTTCTTCCTTTCTTCAACTCCTACACTGCTCTGTACTCATCTATCAAGATCCACACTTTTTATAAGATCATGTCAGCTTTTTATACATAAGGTTCATTGTTCTGCCATCACAACCCAATCGATTTTGGTGAACAGCTAGAAAAGCAAGTAAACTTGTGTGCAGTTGACGAAATTCAGTGTCAGAAAGATTTTTTTAAATTCTTATCAGGACTTGCTACTCTTTCCTTCTAAAAGCTATAGGAAGATAGATATTCTTAAGATATATATTGCCAAGCTTAGAATTCAAATTTCAGTGTCATGGGGAGGTATATGAAAGAGCACATGAATACTCAATGTTGAAGTAACACTGCTCTTCACTGAATGGTTCTGGCTGTATAAAACAGGGCAGTGTCCTAGGCCCAACCATCTTCAGCTGCTTCATCAATGACCTTCCCTCCATCATAAGGTCAGTAATGGAGATGTTCGCTGATGATCGCACAGGGTTCAGTTCCATTTGCAACCCCTCAAATAATGAAGCAGTCCATGGCTTGGGCTGCTAAGTGGCAAGTAACATTCGCGCCAGACAAGTGCCAGGCAATGACCACCTCCCCATGACATTCAATAGCATTACCATCGCCGAATCCCCCACCATCAACATCCTGGGGGGTCACCACTGACCAGAAATTTAACTGGACCAGCCACATAAATATTGTGGTTACAAGAGCAGGTCAGAGACCGGGTATTCTGCAGCGAGTGACTCACCTCCTGACTCCCCAAAGCCTTGCCACCATCTACAAGGCACAAGTCAGGAGTGTGATGGAATACGCTCCACTTGCCTGGATGAGTGCAGCTCCAACAACACTCAAGAAGCTCAACACCATCCAGGACAAAGCAGCCCACTTGATAGGCACCCCATCCACCACCCTAAACATTCACTCCCTTCACCACCGGCGCACTGTGGCTGCAGTGTGTACCATCCACAGGATGCACTGCAGCAACTCGCCAAGGCTTCTTCGCAGCACCTCTCAAACCCGCGACCTCTACCACCTAGAAGGACAAGGGCAGCAGGCACATGGGAACACCACCACCTGCACGTTCCCCTCCAATTCACACACCATCCCGACTTGGAAATATTTCGCCGTTCCTTCATCGTCACTGGGTCAAAATCCTCGAACTCCCTACCTAAAAGCACTGTGGGAGAACCTTCACCACGCGGACTGCAGCGGTTCAAGGCGGCGGCTCACCACCACCTTCTCAAGGGCAATTAGGGATGGGCAATAAATGCTGGCCTTGCCAGCGATGCCCACATCCCATTAACGAATAAAAAAAACAAGGTACTGGTACAAAACATAACTGTCCAATTGACTTGTAATTAGTAGGCCAAAATTTCCTCAATGATTTACACTGCTGTTGCGCCTTTAAAAAGCACATTACATCTGCCACTAGCTTCTAGATGGAGATACACTTGTTGGCTAGGGGCTGCAGTAAAGTTTCCTGGGTATGCTCTTTTGCATATCCACTGGTGCAATCACTGGAGTAAAACTGGTGCAAGCAGCTGAACTAGCAGAAAATGTTTGTGTAGCCTCTTAAATGTACTGTTCAGCCTGCACTATTCAGCAGAACACTGGGGGACAAAAGATAAGGCAGGAACACTGTTCGGCTCTTTAATTTCTCTCTCAAATTACTTCACTGCATGTCTTACCAATATTTTTTATTACACTTTGACAGAATTATGAATATTCAAATGCCATCTGTGCCCAGAGAGCAGCAGGGCATGGCACCAAGAATTCACAACTTCACTCATTCAGCCCTCCTCGCCCTCTTAGGGGATGGGGGGCACTGAAGGCAGGACAAACAGACTCCTGGGTGTTGATGCCACCAAGTCATACCGAATTATCACTCATGCCACCTGGAGGGAGGTGGCACTGGCATTGTCTGCCAATTCCCTCACCCCCAGGACTGCAGAAAAGTGCTGCAAGACATCCCATATCCTCAGCAGGCAAGGCTGCACAATGCACATTGCTCCCTTTGCTTCCTTGCCCAGCCTAGGCACCAGCACACTTTTCACCCTCTTAAAGCAATACTTCCAGAACTAACCCTTCACAATGCTCTCTGGTTGAGGCGCCTCCAACTCTCTATTCTGCACTATAGCTACACAGCTCCCCTAAAACACAACCCCAAATCCCTTCCTCCACTTTAACATCCTAACATTTATTACTTCACCTCACCCATGTCCCACTCCTCAACTGCCAGCCTCACCCTCATTTACTTATCTTTTTGCAAGAGAAATTGGTGCATAATGCCCAAAGGCAGGCAACCAGAGGAGGCTTTCCCACCTCAATCACTTTAAGGATAATGACAGGCAGCTTCTGGGCAATCACTCAGTTCTTGCTGTAGGAGATGCAGAGGTCGGGGGCATCTTGCTGATGCCTGATTACCAACTGAGCAACTGGCATTCCTGTGTGAAGAATCACACAGCCACAAACTTCCACCCCAATTCTCTATCTCATTAATCCCAAGAGGGTGATGCTCATCCATCCTTGCCTTCTACCATCCCTTCCTACAAATTCACCTTAGCAATGGGCAGCACAGGAGGAGGAATATGATGGTGAAGAGGATGATGAGGATCAAACCACCCAGGACTCGAAACTGCATGATTATGCCGTCCCTCAGGGCAGCAGCACATGCCAGACCTCCAGCCACCACTCCCTCGGAGCACCCTCCAAAGATGCAGCTAGTAGCAACTCTATGCCAGGTGCCAGTTGCCATGGGACTACGGTCACTTCAGTCCCATGATCCTTTTGCGCAGCATTAGGACTCATTCATGTCCTGCAATTCTGGCTCTCAAGTGGCACCTAAAAGATGCAAAAGAATAGGCGCCCATAGGGTGCCATACCTGCTCCTGAGCACCCCTAATGTTGGATGGGGTGAGGTGTGCAGGGGGGGGAGGGAAGGGGGTTCCAAATATTTTTGCTGTTGATCCGACCCTTTGAGAAGCAGTCAGAAGCAAGTGCAGGTGTCTGTAGGCAATGCAAAAGAAAAACCACTTTAAAAAATGTTTCCTACCTTCAAAGATCTTCAATAAAAGATCTGCAGGCTCTTCTCTGTCAGGAACTTCTCATTTCCACCTTTAACAGCTGATCCTGACAGCTGCTGCACCTAATAGAAACAGGTGTAACTTACCCGAGTATATTAGCAGGGTAAGTCCAGGAAACTTCCATCCATATCCGCTAGCTGCCAGGTGGCCACATGTAAATGAGGCCAGTGGCATCTGGCAGGTGGATCACGGAATGGCTCCAGAGTTGTGAGGAAGCTTGGGGGAAGCTATTTAAAAGCACACAAGCGTAGTAAACAGCTTCCCTAAAAGTTTCCTTGCTCGAAAAATTGCCTCGCCATTCCAGCGCTGCTAAAGCACTGGAAACAGTGAGGAAATTCAGCCCCTATATCAACCAGCTGATCTTCTGTAGCCTTACTCAGATTTTTTTTTTAAATCAAGTTTTCTAAAATGACCGTCTCTCTGCTTACCTCCCTCTTTTTCCCCCATGTCTCTCTCTTTCTTTCATTGACTTAGTTTGTCTGATTCTCTCCTGCATATATTTCACTGTATACCTTTTACACTTTCTTTCTCTCAAATATACACCCTCTACTCTGTATGCGTCTCACGCTTTCTCTAAATATCTCTCTGCATCCACCTGTCAGAGATTTGGAACCAGACTAGGGACCTATTGATAGCCACAGAAATAATCTCATCTCCCTCGCTGGGTACAATGTGAAAGCTCTGATCCTCAAACTCCTTTTGGAAGATTCTGGTTGCCACAGAAACACTTCAATCAAATTATAAACCAGGAGATAGCTCCCATCAGCATCTGCCTCCCAATCCCATCTCCAGTCTGATCTGTTTGGCTTGCTTATTGATTTTTTTCTTGGAAAGCTGAAGAAAAGCTAATGTCCACTCCAATCCTGATACCTCCTTTGCTGAACTGCTCCATGGAAGCTTGAAACACCAGACTGAAAGCGAGCAGCCAACAAACTGTAGTCTTAAAATAATGCAGCACTTTCTGATGTTCATATCTTAAACAATTAAATGTTCATTTGCTGTCACAAAACATGTTCCTTTAATGATTTACTCAATAAAGCCCAGGGCACATAGTAAGATGGGTACTAGAGCCAGGTGAGAAGAGGCTATCCAGGAGGAAAGGGCCTGTACCACAGGCTGAATTGTCTTCTTTTTGTTGCCATTCAAATGTGGAGTTGTAGCTCTGATCAGAACTGGCATATTTGGGAGTAGCTACGATACATATGGGTGAGAGAGAAGTTGGGGGTGGGGGGGGGTGGGGGGGGGGGGAAGAGAAGATTTTAAACTGATGAGTCAGGCCAATTAGCCACGTGAATAATAATACATTAACGATCATAGGTTAGCAAGGATCAATCAGAAATAAGGGATCTATAATATACATATTTACACCTATACATGCACCTTGTCACAAGATAATTACAGATTAGGAAGGCCATTTGGCCCACCTTAGATCATCCATCCAGAGAGATCTTAGAGTACACCCACCTCAGCATTCCATTGTTCCTTAAAAGATTCCATGATTTTTGCTTCCATTACTTTTCCTGGAAGTCTATTTCATATGTTGATCACTTTTTGTGTGAAGAAGAATTTCCTGACATGAGTCCTAAATTTATCTTTTACTAGCTTGAATCTAGTATGAGGAATGAGAAGGATAGGATGCAGGGGTGAACAGGACAGGATGTAACAGGGGAGTGATGGGTACAGGGCTTGAACGGTACTGTGAAAGGAAAGGGTGTTGGAATGGAGAGAGTGCAATGGGGATTGAATGGCGGGAATGGGCAGTGGTATTGGAGGCGATGGGGGTGGTATAGAAGCAAGAGAGACATGGTGGCAGGGGAAGTAATGGGAATAGACCTGCCGAGGTTCACCATCTACATTTTCCCCAAACCTGCCACTGGAAAAAATGAACTATAGCAATTAAATATTTTTCGAAGCCACAACCTTGTAATCGACAGGGATCTAAATGAAATTAATAATTGTCATCACTATTTTGCAGCTTAGTTTTATTCCTTTCCCCATCAACTTTGTTGTGCTCATACACAACTCTAGAACATTTCAGGTGTGATTCCACGCTCTGTGCTCCCCTTAGGGAGGTGTGCTAGCAGGGAGCATAGGTTGGGGGTAGGGCTACAACACTGTAGTCTCGATTCTTCAACCTGCGTCTCCTGCGAGCTCAGCTCCCCACTGGGATCACAGATTCATTATAAAATAATTTTCTTCATTCAAATTTTGTCCAGTCCTCTCAAAGGCACCAACTCATTCTGGGGTGTGTTCCAAGTGCAACAATTGTCTTCTGGTAACTCGCCTAAGTGGTTATTTTACATAAGTGAGCATAGGCAATGAGTGTTTGCTGGTTATTCAGTCATGGGGGATTAAGAGCCAACATGATCCTGTATTCTCCCCAAGTACACACACATGCACTTTCTAGCAAAAGTCATTGGGTAGCAAGCAGATGTGATTAAATTTTCTTTTCTTTAGTCCAGGGGGTTTGAGGTTAGTTGAAGTGCCCTACTGCTGCCCTGGCTGAGATCAACTAACTCAGTATAGACTAGAGATTGAAACTGGGACATTTCTGGTCTGTATGGCTCAGTTTTATATTGTGCAGCCATATACTAACTGGGCCAGTGGTGGAGCTTCATAAGATTTTAATAGTTTACAAATAATACAAAAATTCCAAAAGCAAATCTCACACGGTGGGATTAATATTCTCCTCAAAACAGAAAAATAAAGTGACTATCAGATTGTAATTTAAAAATAAAAATATAATTTAATGTTAATGTGTGGCTAATGGGCTAATTATTAAAAACCTGATGTTTAAAATTTAAAAAAAAATTAGCAAAATTCAGTTTTCCAATTTTCAGCTGAAATGTTCCAGGATCAAACAGACTCAACCCATGCCATAATCAGAGGAGTAATCCACTGAAAGCAAGGGAAGCAACATAAATTTGATGAAAGTATTAGATATTGAAGATTTCAAAATGATAAACACCATAATTTGAATAAGTGCCTTACTAACTGCAAGAAATTTTAAAATGTTCAGATATTTCAAGTGGAGATTTACTTTAAATCGATATATTTTTTCCAGTTGCTGATTAAGGAAACCATTAGCTGGTTGACCCTGAGTTAGCACAAGAAGGGATGAATGAAGTACACCAACCTTTTTGTCATAAACATCTTGCCAGTTGATTCCACTAAAAAAGCTGTGTTGCATGATGTCCTTTGCATCTTCTGGACCTCCACCAAGCCTGATGGCAAAAAAATCAACAGTACATTTCCAATTTGTCAAAACAATTCTCCTTCACTCCTTAGTGATGCTATTGTAGGGATATTAAGTTCTTGCTAGCACTATATAACGAGACTGTGTTACATATTTAAAATGCATTACCTGACAAGTCTGAAAATTAAAACTGAACTCTGCTTTAAAAAAAAAATATTCATTTTTGTGAATCTACCAATTCTTCTCTTCTCTCCCAAGCTACAGACCACCTGCTGCTGAGAGATGAGGGTGCAGTGAGCTCCCAATCCACCATAAATGCCCATCATCCCTGCGTGCTGGAAGATGCAGGACAGCAAAATATGGATGAGACTACCTACAATAAATGTTTTCTCCTATTAAAAAAATATAATTGATAATATGGCAAACTAAAAAGCTGCTTTTCGAATTCAAAATGAGCAGACAGTGATACATAATTTTGGTGCACTGGGCCATCGGGAACAGAGCCAGAAAAGCTGTGTTCCTCTACTGTTCTGCCTGGTGGTTAGTTACAGAATGACATTAGTCTGAGACAAGGTCATCATCTAAACATCCTTTTGACTGAGGAGAGAGAAATTAAAAATGGGGGAAGAAAGACACTGGGTTAGCAATACTACCCCATTCATCCCTGGGACCTTGATTCAAATCTATTTCAGACAGATGAGATGAAAGTTTCTGCTTTATCTCTACTAGCTGCAAGGGCAGCTCTTATACACTTCATTAGAGTGCTGCCTCTGGTGGAAGGGAACAGTCTCTCCTGAGTTGTTCTTTTTCCTGCCTCCAGGCCCTGCAAAATACCGATGGTAACAGCTGCTGTTGCATCTTTTGTCATCAGGATTGTCTTTTTGTCCTGGCGGTGTCTGTATAGCAATACATTCTAACATTGTTGTCTAGTACTGACCTTCCCCAATATCAGGGAAGGTCCATGGCCAGAATGGTAGCTTTGCAGATATGACTCTTTGGCATTGCCACAAGCAGAAGCCATTCCACAATATAAATGACTTATTAGTAAAACGAGTTCAGGCACTTTCAAGCCAATTCCTAGCAGGCATGTATCCATACCAAAGAACTGTCTGTAATTTGACACTAATTGTCAGTCTCACTCAGAAGCCATAAGGATGACAGGTGCAGGAAATGAACATGAGTTTAAAGTGTTGGGAGAAAGCCCAAATTATAACAAGAGGCACAAATAGGTAGTTGTAGATTGGGCTGGCTATTCTGGGACCAGGGATACAAGGTAAAAAGGGTGCATGTTATACTTGGGCATAAATCACAGCATTACTGTGCATTACACCAGCTCGACCATGAATTATTTAAAATTATTAAAATCCTAAAATAATATCAAGAGGTATTTGCACAGAAAAGTACAGAAGCTTAACTAGGCATCTAACCTGCACTATACCTGACTTGGAGTCACTGATGTGGATATGGATTTTGGAAGTGAAAAAGTATTCAAGTTCTCCTACCTTGATTAACACAAAAAAGAAATAAGAAGGGGTAAGGGAGAATGAATAATGACCGACTCTCAAAATTTATCAATAAAATGGACATCTGTTTCAAACTTTAAATTGGCTAGACTGGGTTTCCCTGCCAATGACTCAGAAAACACCAGGCTAAATTTTTCCACTTATGTTCTCTTAGCACAGAGCCTTCTCCTTTAAGAGCACAAGTTGGGAAAACACACTATTCTCCATCCATTAATTCTAAGAGATGGAAAATCATGGACAGCATGCATGTAATTTCCTGGTGGGCAAAGTTCCATGTCAACAATACAAAGCGGAAAATCTACCATACCACCATCTTAGAGCCAAACAGACCAGGAAGGTCCCATGTTCGATCCCAATTTGTGCTATATTATTAGGTGTGACACTAACAGGGGTGGTACAACATCTCTCAGACCCCACTGCTTAGGGAAGGGAAATCAGTCTTGGTTCCAGCTCCTGATCATTACTCAGTGAACCCTGCTGGAAGTGCACATTTCTGGATGTCAGATGAATGTACGATTGGGCTCAGCCAAAATATTCTTGACATTATTGATTAGCACTCACCATCAAGGTTCACACATGAATAGCAGCCACTTGGGCATGGTACCAGAGGATGACGGCCACCCACAGAACTAGACACCAGTAATGGAATCAATGGTTCAAGAGTGGAGGGGGAAGGAATATATGTACCAGCTCATATTGTATTAGCAAAGCAAAAGGCTTAGTTATTTTATACTTAAAAAATGTTCTATAAAATTGTGTAACATTACTATTCAATGTCATGTGATACTAATTGTATCTATTATGTCACATATTCAGTGCTGTGGATAGTCTATTGAGCCTATTAATAAAACCAAGTCTGAAAAATATTTTAAATTGCGTTTATTTCAACAGTATCAGTTTCTTAATTGTATTTTATGAAGGGGTGTGTGTGTGAGAGAGAGAGAGGGAGAGGAAGAGGCGAGGAACATAAAATATAAATATCCAAATGCAACAAAATTAATGTTTAGAAAATTCTACATGAAAAGGTACACTTCAACTAACAACCTTTCACAATGCAGGTTCCATAGCACACTTCATACAATGTCTGAGATAGCACGGTAAAACCAAATGTGCAACATCTGGAGTTGTATTAAGTGTTTAACATGCTGGCACTAAAATCTTATTAATAAGGCACTTAAAAGCTCTAGCATTATGGGTCTACTCAGGTTTAAGCTGTCAGCCAAATAACCAACAGCCATCATCGTTGCATTATCTTTCCATTTTATTTAAGCGCAGATATTAAAAGGACTCAACAATTAATGCAATTAAGTACGTGGCACGTCACCGAGAAAACCTAGAACATAGTTAATTACTAGAATAAAAATTTCTTGTCCAACTGAAATCCTAAAGAGGGTAATGAAATACTCTCCACATGAAGATAGTAAGATTTATTGATTTTATCATGAATGGGGTAGATATTCTTTGTTTGAAGCAACCACATGAAGTTGGGAAAACTGGTCAGAAAAGATGTACTCAGATGACTGGTCACTTACGTAATACTATCGGTATCAGATCTCCCCTAATGGTGCTTATGGTAGGCCAGAGAATACACTATTTTATCAGGCCCAGTGGTTTATAACGCGTAACACAAGGTATTATTCAGTAGTTGTTTGTAATTTGGTGCGTTCCTTTAAGGCCACAAATTGCAATTCCATATCAATTAATGGTTGATTGCTCGCAGCAGATCCTCACGTTAATTACAGGTCAAACTGGTTTTCCTTCAATTTTTTTTTGCGTGCAACACAGAAATTTGAATGTGTGTGTGATGGACGAATCTCAAAATTTTTATATATCCACTAGCGGATCTGGTTGACCCAAGCTTCTGGTTACTTAAAAATTACATTTTATGACCTTAAAAGGAACAAATATCTGCCTTCGCAACGGAAGAAACATTATGCATCACACGGTATAATACTCCTGCCCTTTTAAAATAGCACATCATCTAACTTACCATAAGTAATGCCACAGGAGATGCAGTAATATTAAAAACAGCATGTCTGTTCACACAGACATCACATTTCATGACAGATGCGAAGCAATCTTAAAATACTGTGTGCTTCTCAGCTGCAACTTGAAACTGACAAATATATTCCAATCGCCACAGTTCTTTGACCAAACAATTAAACTCTGAGCTTGTGTTTACTTAATAACAATTAGCTTTGTGGCCTTAAAAGATAAAGCTCCACCATAACATAATAATAGTAAACAATTTTACAACACCAAGTTATAGTCCAGCAATTTTATTTTAAATTCACAAGCTTTCGGAGGCTTCCTCCTTCGTCAGGTGAACGATGTGAAAATGAAATCCTCGAAATGAAATCGCATTTATAATTCACAGAACAATGCTTGGTGATTACAGACAGTTTTTTCAACTGCCCGTTGCCAAGGCAATCAGTGTGCAGACAGACAGGTGTTACCTGCCAGGTCTCAGAATATACAAATCACCAAAAAAAACAACAAACAAACAAAAAAAAACAGAGATAGAGAGGTAGAAAAAACTGTCTGTAATCACCAAGCATTGTTCTGTGAATTATAAATGCGATTTCATTTCGAGGATTTCATTTTCACATCGTTCACCTGACGAAGGAGGAAGCCTCCGAAAGCTTGTGAATTTAAAATAAAATTGCTGGACTATAACTTGGTGTTGTAAAGTTGTTTACAATTGTCAACCCCAGTCCATCACCGGCATCTCCACATCATAACATAATAATAAGCATTCGATGGCATGACACTCCAGTCCTTATAAAACAATGCATCATCCAGCACTGTTGAGAAAGATTTCAGGAGCTTATTTTTAAATAAATAAATTTAAAGTATTGTCCCCAGTGGATGTCCACCATACTCTAAATGTCATACTATGATGCAGGTGCAAAACAACTTAAAAAAAAGAGCCAGGCATTTCATATTCTTCTGAGCTGGTGCCCGAATTTACTACCACTTTACAACCTTCCGGACTCAACATTGATTTCAATAACTTTAGATCATAACCACTGCTCCCATTTTTTCGGTCAGCTAGTGCTGCTAATGGTCCTGCTGCTGCCATTTACAGCTACTCCTGATCAATCTTTTGTTTCTTAACCACCTTCTTTGCCTTGCACCATCATCCCTTTTGTCATTTAATCACTTGCGCCCTCTACCCTATCAGAGACCTTCCCTTTTGTTCTTTCCTCCCCACCCCTCCCTCCCTTTTTCTGGCTCTGTACTTGCTCAAAAACTTTAACTCTAACATCTTCCAGTTCTGATGAAAAGGTCTTTGACCTGAAACGTTAGCTTTGTTTCTTTCTCCACAGATGCTGCCTGACTTGCTGAGCTTCTCCAGCATTTTCTGTTTTATTTCAGATTTTCAGCATCCACAGTATTTTGCTTTTGGTTTACTAGCAATGTACCGTGCTCTAACTGACCTCACCAATTTACACAATTACAATTACCAGGTCTACCACTAGGAGTACTTGAACATTGGTCTCCAAGGGACAGACTAGGTTAGCATATAATCATGACTATTGTGATCCAGACCACCTCTTAGTAATGCTGCAGGAGTCTGCTAGCAGTTTATAATTCTCACAGATGCGTATATTTATAATTTTCTGAAAAATTAATTGAAATAACACTTGAGCCCCAATTTTAACCAAATCGCCCAACAGGAATGTGGCGGTTTCTGGTCGGACACCCATTTTACACCCCGCCCGATTTTATGCTCCATAAAATCGGATGGGGTATAAAAGGGGCCTCCAAACTGAACCCTTCCCATTCCCGCCAGGCAGGTAAGGTTAAAATCAGAGCTTTGCTTACATACACCATAAAGAAATTACCACACGGCAATAGGCCATTCCATCCAACCTGTCCGTGCTGGTTGTATTTTCAGTAATTGTATCCTGACATGCAAAATGCTTCTATAAGCTGAAACTTCTTACCCAAAACTGATCAATGAAAGAGGTTTCAATTTCTAGCACCAACTTTAGGATATTCACCCAAATGCACACAATAATACAGATTAATGCTGATAGATGCTTGTGCAGGTTGTCTCACATAGTAAGTACATAATTCTTGCAGAAGTCCCAGACAAGTTGTTCACTGAAAACTACAGACATCTCAGATACCTGTAGCTTTACACATTCAGCCAATACCCTGAAACTCTGTCAGGTTTGCAGATCTGGAAATAGTATTGTTCCATAAATTACCCAAGAAACTGCACATGTAGCAGACTGGAAACAGACTACAATGTGGAATTAAAAAAATTTAACAACTGTTAAGGATGTTCCAACAGAAGAATCATAGATACCTTTTATTTGGATCTTTTATAAGTAATCCCGACAGTAATGATTTTGCATCAGATGAAAGAGTTCTGGGGAATTTAATGTCCTCCATTAGGATCAATTCAAAAAGCTTCTCATGGTCCTGGTTGTAAAAAGGTAGCCGGCCACACATCATCTCATACATAACAACACCCAGACCCCACCAGTCAACAGCGCGGCCATAGTCGTTGTCTTCTAAAACCTGTGCAAGAAAACAGACAAAGGATATGTAGTTTACCATAGCTTGAATCCCAATTTTGAGCTTCACGTTTACCCAATGTATTAATAAAAGCAAATTTTCATACAACTTTTGAGTTAAACTTTATCAAAATCACACACTTTAAAATGTCACTGTCTAAAATAAAGAATCACCTCAGAGGCTCTCATTCTTACTAGAATGCATAGTGTTTTACGTGCATATGCAATTTTAGCCCGTTTTCTTAAACTACCCAAAAAGTTTAATTTTCTCCTGTACATAAATCAGAATATCAGGGTACATATCAAACATTTTCTACAGATATCACTCTCCTTCCTCAAGATCTCAGTAAGAGCCTGACAATTTTTTCACCTAATATTTCCAATATAATTGAAACTTTCCTATAAGTTTCCCATGGCAGAGTACATTCAAACTACAGCTCTATGCTGAATATTCTGCTTGTGCTCCAATGCAATGAAGGGAAAACCAGGTTGTGCCAAAATGCAGACAGATATAGCAGGATTTTATAGAGACAGAGTGAGAGATATCACAGGAACAATGAAAGGTTGGAAAGCTTGCAGAGGACAGAGTTGCCAGAAGTCAGTTTGCCAGAGACATGTCTAGACAATTGATGTTGTTTGGCATGGTGTCTCAGATTTGATACAAGTTTTTATTTATCTTTAAAAAGCCTTTTATTACAGTTTTGATACATATATTTACCACCCTTGCATATAAGAAGCACTCCAAAACAGCCCTCCTTCAGGAAAAAATATTGACTGCATCCCCTGATTTAAATTGCTTTTTTTATGCTTTATAGCTGCAGCCCATGTGTAAGTTAATGTTATGTGTAAATAAAATCTGCCTCCTTTTCAGCTATTGAAGGCTTCACATTTGTGATATCCCAATTGTGTATCAAACAACATACAAACTGTCTTCATTTTCCCCCCTTTTTTGGTTAGGGGTAGAGAGTAAACAGTGGCCATGACCTGTAGTATATGTTTGAAGTAAGAGTGAGAACTCTTGACACAATCCATAAAAAGAACATGGCAAAAGAAGTTAATTATATATTGTGCATGGTTTGCTGAATGAACACCATTTAATGTCAGAACCATTTCAACCATGGCTTTAGCCTAAATTTCAAGTAGCTACCATATAAACTTTCCCCATAATGTTTTGATCCTACTTTGGCCAATTGAGTTCTAACATATCAGGCATCCATGAAATCCATTTGTGTCAGGTGAGGCCTCCCACCAGGAACACATGCAGAAGATAAATCATCACTCTGGGCTACGTTAGGATTCCTGACCATAGGCTACGGTTTTACCAAACAATTACTCCACAAATATTATTAAAATTGTTTTAATAGCAGAAGTGCCCGAAGCATCAGATAGTGAAATAAATGCTTATTAACATTTGAAAATGGTCCATAGAGTGGAATCAGAATGGAATATGGTAGGCAAATACATAACAGACACTTATATTCAAGTCATATGATTTGAGTCAGACTTTAGCCAGGACATAAACTTTTCCTGATGTCAATCTAACTTCCAGTTTCTACTGAAATACATATATAGCAAAAAATGTTTCACAAGTTATACATTTGAAAAATCATCTGTCATTCGCAGATGCAGGCATGAATCATATACCAACATTGCCAGATATTTCAATGCCTACCAATATCCTCCCAATACAGCTTGTTCGTCTGAGATGATTTGGTTTATATTTATCAAAGTAGAAAAAAAATTGTAGAAACATATACTGCAATACTTTATTAAATGAAATGGATATTTGGCTGCATTTTTTTTCAAATCTATGGAACAAATCCTGGGGTAGGGAGTTGGGCAAGACTTTACTAACGTTAACGGAGAGAAATTTAGAGAACTAATTTTTAAAAATAAACTGGTATTCAATATAGGTGGATGTATGGTGGTACAAAATACTGGAGCTCCAAAATGCTTTGCTAGGAAGTGATAAAAACTTAATTTGTGCCATGACTTCTTAGTGTGCTCCCAATCTGAGCTGAATGAATTGGAAGATGGTGAATGGGGAGGGGGCTAGGATGGGGGTGGAAGCTGGTGGTGAAGGGGAAGAGTAGGAGGACGAAGAGGGGATAGAGGGCGAGCAAGAGGAAAGGAGAAGAGGGAGAGGATATGGAAAGCAAGAATAATATATAAAAACAGCAACTGAATTTTATGGCAAAGAATGACTGCTGTGACTCTTCCCCTACCCCCTCCCCCAATGTAATAATCAGCAGCCATCATTTTTTTAAAATCACAATTTAATACATGGGCCTCGAGTGGCCCAGCAGCTGACCAGCGAAGTGGGGAGAAGCAGCAGCCCAGCAGTGAGGGGGGCATTTGAATATAGTGGCTGCTGAGCAGTTAACTGCAGGGCGTAGAGTAGCAGGGCCGTAAGGATGGAAGATTGGCGTGCATAGACAAGCGACAGCGACAGGCAATAATGGCCCAGTGGCTAAATAGTCGTGGCTGCTGAGAACAGGTCACAAGACTGCTGTATTGGTGAGCTGTCATTTAAAGAGCGCTGGCAGGGGAGAGGTAGTGCAAGGCCCCTTATAGGGCTACCAGACTGACTGGCATTCACCTCAAATAGCTCAAATAACCTCGAAAGCTTACAGCGAGGAAGATAAAAAATTAAAAGATGAGAAGCCTCAGTTTTAAAAGTTCACTTACCTGAAAGGAAAAATTATTTGGGGAAAAGAAAATCAACAAGCTGCGACATACACATCTGAAATTTGATCTACAGTACCCAAATTGTGCAATTACACAGCGTGACAAGTTTACAAAGGCAAAACCAACTATAAATGTGAACATTGCAATTTATAATAAAAAGCTGACTCTGAAAGTGACAACAGGAAGTCAGGCTCTGCATGCTTATTTGGGATTTTTAGTAAGATATAGAAAGCTATAACATATATAAATATTAAAATATCTTATATCTAGTGTATTAAAAATTTCACATCTGCATGTATTTCCTGTCTACTAAACCTTGTATCTTCATCTTGTCATATTTTTGTCAGACCTCATCAACTTTTACCATCATAAACCGCTATGTCCATTTATAATAGAAATTGTATGTAAACTTGTCTAGCTGTATTTACACCATCCTGCTGGTGGTGGCGTTGTATTGCTCCAATTCTCCAGTTCCTCAGCATGTACTACAGAAAAACTCCTATACTCCAACCAACTCCACTTCTCTGGTTCCCAAACTGCTGTAATTCTGCCATACGTATTTGAATAGTAATATACAACCAAAGCATATTATATTAAAAGAATGTAGGGGAACTGATTTTTTTTAAATTCAAGGCTGGCATTTATTGCCATGGTTGCCTTACAGAAGGCAGTGGTGGGCCGCCTTCTTGAATCGCTACAATTATTCTTTGTAGCGGTTTGATACAATTGAGTGGCTTGCAGAGGACAGTTAAGAGTCAACCACGGTTGGTGTGGGACTGGAGTCACATATAGGCCAGACTGGGTAAGGACAGCAGGTTTCCTTCCCTAAAGGGCATTAGTGAACCAGTTGGATTTTTACCACAAGCCGACAGCTGCATAGTTACTTTTACTGATACCAGTTTTTTATTTCCAGATTTTTAAAAATTGAATCCAAATTTTCAAACTGCCAATTTGAACTTGTATTCTCTGGATTATTAGTCCAAGACTCTAGATTACCAGTCCAGTAACATAACCACTACGCTACCATACCCATTTCATGTCTAATTATCCGCTACCCTCTAACCAACTGAAGACTAAATAGATGATCTGTTTTGGCATTGTCAGAGGTTACTGTGTTACCTTATGAAAAAGAAAAAGAGATTAAAACAATCCTATACTGGTAACAGATAGTCAGAAAAAACAAAGTTTCAGAACAAAGACAAAAAGGGAGCAATTAGGATAGGTAATTAGACAACTGGCTTCATTTTTAATCAAATTTGTCTATATTTGACAAAAAAAAATATTTACATTGCTCATAATATCTGAAGATGACCATCACATTTAGGATCAAAACACTACAAGAACTGATATAGTCATTGTATATATTTTATTACATGCTTAAATGAAATAAAACCTTGACAGAATAATTAAATGCTTTTTCACAATGAGTGATAACACCTAGAATATTTTACTCTAATGAAATACAGATTTTAAGTAAACAGAACACTTTATAATGTCACGTGATTCCGTTAACTTAATGCAAGTCTTTATACATAGTCAAGATGACTCAACACTTCAGGCATAATAACATCGTTTATCCTTTAAATAAATGCTAATTAAATTTGTTCTAATATGTTTAATATATGGTTATTGGATCAGCATCGTATTCTGTGGTACTGTATTACAAAATATCAGGTCATCAAAAACAGGACATGTCTGGGGCTAAATTGCTCAAATCACTGATTTTGCTATTTTACAAATCACACTGCCATCTTTCAGAAGTCAACTGATCCACATGCTCATCTGTGGTCCCATGCCCATATTAATATTTTAAGCGTACATTGCAGGTTTACATGTTGAAAGCCTGCAGGTTGCACTTTATGTCAGGTTTCAGGTTCCGAAACAGGATCATTAACACAAATTCAGTAAATGTCATTCATCTTATAGACCATTCATCATTTTATCACATCAAGTAAGCTACTGGCCACATATATTGCTGCATGTTATCTTTGTGACTTGCCTAGCTCCCTATATATTCCACATTGTATTTTGCTATTGTCACTGACTCAAACCCTAAGTATGCTATGATAAATGTTTAGCATAACCCTATTAGTCCCCTATTGCTAACAAAAAGCGGCATCTTAAAAACTCAAAGCAGAAATTATCACGGTGAGCATCACAATTTTTGGATTTTTATGCGAAATATTCTCTTGGACTGTGTCACCTGTCACTCCTGTAAGCAGGCCTCACATCTCTTACCATCTAGAGTGTACTTTTTTCTGCTCAATATCTAGTTAAATGATAGCATGGCCCAGATATCACAACAGTGAGCCCTTGCTTTGTAGAACAGCTACTGAAATGTTCAAGTTGTCCTGTCAAAATTCTCCTTTCTATACAAAAGGTGGGCTGAAAAGATACTTTATCAAAAGAACTGGCTTATTTTACATAAAATACTTGAGTGAACAATATACAGTTCACAGTGAGTGCAATCAATTTTCTCATGCTGTTCGCTTATAAGAACATAAGAAATAGGAGCAGGAGTAGGCCGTACAGCCCCTCGAGTCTGCTCCGCCATTCAATATGATCATGGCTGATCTTCTACCTCAACTCCACTTTCCCGCCCTATCCCCATATCCTTTGATTCCCTTAGCATCCAAATATCCATCGATCTGAGTCTTGAATATACTCAACGAATGAGCATCCCTCTTTGGGGTAGAGAATTCCAAAGATTCACAACCCTCTGAGTGAAGAAATTTTTCCTCATCTCAGTCCTAAATGGCTGACCTCTTATCTTGAGACTATGACCTCTGGATTCTCCAGCCAGAGGAAACAGCCTCTCAGCATCTACCCTGTCAAGCCCTCTAAGAATTTTATACATTTCAATGAGATCACCTCTCATTCTTCTAAACTCCAGAGAATATTGGCCCATTCTACTCAATTTCTCCTCATTGGACAACCCCTCATATCCCTGGAATCAATCTAGTGAACCTTTGTTGTACCCCGTCTAAGGCAAGTATATCCTTCCTTAGGTAAGGAGACCAAAACTATACACAGTACTCCAGGTGTGGTCTTACTGGAGCCCTGTATAATTGCAGCAAGACCTGAAAAAGGTGCAACTAGGTATCAGCCATGGCTCAGTGGTAGCACTCTCGCCTCTAAGTCAGAAGGTTGTGGGTTCAAGTCCTATTCCAGAGACTTACGCACAAAATCTAGGCTGAAAGTCCACTGCAGTTCTGAGGGAGCGCTGCACTGAGGGACGTGCAATCTTTCAGATGAGAAAAACCATCTGTCCTTTCAGGTGGGCATAAAAGATCCCATGGCACTATTTCGAAGAACAGCAGGGGAGTTCTCCTCCAGTAGCCTGGCCAGTATTTAACCTTCAATCAATATCACTAAAACAGATTATCTAGTCTTGTGGAACCATGCTGTGTGCAAATTGGCTGCCACGTTTCCTACATTACAACAGTGGCTACACTTCAAAAGCACTTCAGTGGCTTTAAATGGTGCTATATAAATGCAAGTCTTTCTTTCTTTTAAGTCTATATAGATGGGCTCACCTTAACTTTTCAAAGCTAAGCTGGTACAGACTTTTAAAACACAGGCTGCAACAACACAGGTCACCCTGCATTTGAGAGAGAAGGAGAAATAAAGAGAGAAAACCAAAGTGTTTGGAGCTGTCCCTCCCAAAGTCGTCGAGATAAGGGGGCTCAGTCTACTGAGCTGTCAATCGCAGTTACAAACGTGAGGTAATACCTACCCTTTGATGAATGAGCAGGAGGCACCCAACTGTCTGCCGTAACTAAGTAGTCAGAATGATGCCTGGGCCCGCAAACGTTGCAAAGAGTGATCTATTCACAATAACCTGAAATGTCTGAGATTATACATAACGATTTTAGCTCTATATAGACAACTAACACCTCAAAACACCAATGTGACCCAAAATCAACTTTCATAGCGCTGGCTTTTTGTCAAGAAAAAAATGGTGTGTGTAGCCTTGGAAGCTAACCCCTTATAAGCGGAATCTAATATTACAGAATTACAAGTTTAAAAAAATAGCTGATGCAACCCAGGCAAAATCTAATTCATCACAGTGGATAAGATCTAATTTTTATTCCTGTCTTCATGAAGCATCTTCCTAATTTTTCAGATACTTGTCTTTTTTTAAAAAAAGAGAACGCCCATCAACAATAACAGGTGAAGGGGCTATAGAGAACGCTGATGTGCATTCACCTCTACATTTAACTGGTCATAATCTCTGACATACTAAGCATTCTCAAGGGCCTTTAGAATCCAAATAATTATTTTCTTATATACTCCATACTATTCAAGTTTCCTATATACTCCATACTGCCAAGAATTCAATATTAATGATCAACAAACAAAATCAAAGCCAGCTTTGAAGTCCAAAAAAATACTGTTATACCAGGAGTCAGAAGTCATGACAACACTCAATGAGCAGTTGCAGAAAAGTTACAATATCTTGCAGCAACCCTCAACAATGTTCAGAACACTGGTTTCTCTTCTCACACAAAAATACCAAGAAATTTTTTTAAAAAGCAAATAATTTTAGCAATAGTTATTTGCATTCTTACTGTGCTGACATGCTTAGAACTGAGCCATGAGATTGACGTATTAAATTACATTTTTTGGAAAACCTTTATGTTGTATCTTTTCTAACAGTATTTTGTAGTTAGCCCAACACTAAGAATCTTTATACATTTATGTCATATCTTTCATTCCTTCTTATGAGGATATTCTCTGAAATAAGATTTCTTGCAACTTCATAAAATTTTCTACCCCTCTTCATATATTTTCTTTTTAAAAAAGTGGCATAACGATGCAACACGTTGGGGTGCCAATGCCTACGGCCTTAGATTGTTGTAACAAAATTGTCAAGTGATCTGCATTATTGTGGGAAAGGGTTGATTAAAGACCACATCATTCTCCATTAGACAGTGGAACAGTGAAAAAATTCAGGATGAACACCACCCCAGACTACTCTTCCACACTGCCCATCAATTAGCTCTGGGCAACACTCGCTACATTTTTAAGGAAGAGCACTTGTAAGGAGATGCAAAAAAGGAACTGCAGCTATCCTGCTTTTGCTAATGTTACTGTACTACCATCTATATAAAGGCTCATCTGTAAAGCAAATGCAACATTAAAAGAAATAATGCGTTAAGGTACACTACAAAAATAAATGAAACTTAAATTGACTTTTATGGCAATGCAAAAATAAAGCTTGGCTGGATTTCAAATTTGCCACAGGAAAATATCTAAAGCAACATTTTCCCAAGACACAACACTGTATCTTATAACCAATTCAGCTAAAGGTATGACATTTTATTTTTGTTGAACATGCTCTGCTCACTGGCATGGTTCTATGCCCTCTCAAATGCTCATACTCTTGCAAATGGAACAATGACAATGAACAGACAGCTGCAGGAACTGGTACAGGAAGAGGACAATGGCAACATTTTGTGGTGTCTATAGTCATGACCAATTGAACGAACTAGCATATCAATGTTAACAAACTGATTTATGCCTGGCACACTAGACAGTTCAATTTACACACTGACCAGATTACATATTTGCTTCTGAACAAATTCGAGGCAAGGATTTCATAACCTGTAGGATTTCATAACCTGTAGATTCTTAACAACATTTTTCTTATCTTCCCTCTTTTTCCTGTGAAAAGCTGTAAATAATTAGGATTGTAGTATTACTTTCAACCTTGGCGTCCTATTTGACTCTGAGCTAAGCTTCCGAACCCATATCCTCTCCATCACCAAGATCGCAAACTTCCACTTCGTAAAATCATCTGATTCCGTCCCTGCCTCAGCTCATCTGCTGCTGAAACCCTTATCCATGCCTTTGTTACCTCCAGAGTCAACTATTCCAATGCTCTCCTGGTTAGCCTCCTACCTTTCACCCTCCGTAAACTTGAGCTCATCAAAACTCTGCTGCCTCTATCCTAACTCGCACCAAGTCCCTTTCACCCATCATCCCTATGCTTGCTGACCTACATTGGCTCGCGGAACCCCGCGATTTTAAAATTCTCATCCTTGTTTTCAAATCTCTGCAAGGCCTCGCCCCTCCCTATCTCTGCAACCTCTGCCAAACCTACAACCCTCCAAGATCTCAGTGCTTGTCCATTTCTGGCCTCTCGCACATCCCCGATTTTCATTGTTTGGCCCCAAGCTCTGGAATTGCCTCCCTAAATCTCTCCGTCGCTCTACCTCTCGCTCCTCCTTTAAAATACACCTTAAAACCTACCTCTTTTACTGGTCACCTGTCCTAATATATCCTTATGTGGCTCGGTGTCAAATTTTGTTTGATAATGCTCCCGTGAAGCACCTTGGGATGTTTTACTATGTTAAAGGCGCTATATAAATACAAGTTGTTGTTGTATTGTTATTGATAATGTTGTTGCAAATCCGGATATTTTGTTTTAACCTCCTCATATTTCAGACATGGTAGAAAATAGTGAAGGATAAAGTCAATTGCTTGGCTCATCACTTGGGCATTCCTTACAAAGAGCCATTGGTAAAACACTGGCCAACATTTCACAATCTACAAAGTCTTTGGTGCATCCTGCTTTCACTCAAAATGGAATATATGCTGGCAACGAGAGTTTTTACTATTGTACAACAGCTCTAAAGAGCATTTTACTGGGTTCCACAACTACCTGTACCACCCTCCCCATCTGCCATTATTTAGCTTCCACTTTTTGCGAGAACACATCATGATGCAAATATCACCCAGCACTTGAGTTATTTGTTGGCACCAATGAGTGTCAGGCCTCTTAAAATTTATTTTCACATGTTTGAAGTTTAAAAAAACCCACACAAAATGCATTCTCTACACTGAATTTGCAAAAAACAGTTTTTATTCTGTTTCAAGCCTCTCATTTCAGGTAACTAAAATCTAGAGAATGAAAATTGCTCACTTCAGTTTACACTGAATAAAAAAATCTTTCTATCTTAACACTATTCAGTGTTTAAATTATATTCTACACCATTAACTATTTGTGCATCACTGATGCCTGACTCAAATTGAACAAATTCAATGAAATATCTATTGCATGTCACATACCATATCCATGGACCATTCTGACATGCTAATGAACATGTAAAGGAAGCATTTTATTCATAGGTCTTTTAGACAGTGAATTAATTGGAGTTTCACAAAATCTTTAAAACAACATTTACACAGGTGCCTTGAGCCGAAAGATTGTGAGCAAGCATGCTTGTTTGTATTTTCTCCATTTTCCTTTTCTTCGGAAGTCTGCCCCATCTATTTACTGACCAAGAAGATAACTTGCTTCCAGTCCACTGCCAGTGTCACTCTGTAACCAGTCATTAAAAGGTGTGGAAGAGTAGACTTGATGGCTGGCCCTCTGAGTACTCCCCCTTGTGGGTTACTGTCTGCCCTTTGCTTGGCACAGCTTAGATCTGAACTCACCACATTGATATTTGCAGGTAACAATTAGCATCCAAAATATATGTAAATTATTTTTTTAAAAAAACAGTAGGGGATAGAAAATGCACATTTTAATAGTTAATGGAAAGTACTCAAAAAGTTAAAAGTTACATCTGGTGTCAAAATTAGGGCCTACTTGATTGCTTTTCTCAACAGTTAAAGCAAACCATTCTAAATGCTGAATTTCCAAAGGTTAAAGCAAAAGGTTATTTAGTAAGTGTTCTTGAAAGCCTCTCAGAACTGATTTCATAATGCAGCTCTGACTACAGTTTGAAACAAGTACTAGATGTCTGAAGCAGCCATAATTATTATTTTCATCCCTAAAGGGTCATTCAGATCTCCAACAAGGAATATTCTGCTGCCATCTTATTGTGAAAACCATTCTTTCACTCTTCACTCTTAATAGGACAATTTTCTTCTCCGTTCTGTATTCGGCTCATTGAGAATTAACAATTAGGTTATCAAAAACACTTAAATAATTGCAGCAAAACTATTTTACAATTGCATAGTTTTAAAAAGGATTTTGCCAGGGTGTAGAGCCTGAAGAGCTTTATATCATTTTCTTCATGATAATATCACAAGCAAGTGACACACTCCAATAAGATTATGTCGCTATGTCATGTTTGGCAAAGAAAAGATAATAGATTAACCAAACATCTTTTCATGAAGTTAGTAACCTTTTAAAATATAACATTCTGAAATCATTTTAGCAGCTTTTCTTTAGCTCATCTCCAGCCTCTGCTAGGATATCAGCATGAAAGCATAATGCAGCAGCACTCCACAAATCAGGATGGGAAGATCTGGTGACTTCAATTATAATGACCCTACCTCTGGAGCCAAGTATTCTGGTGTACCACAAAATGTCTTCATGGTAGCAGCATCTGTAATTCCTTCTTTGCAAAGTCCAAAATCTGTGATTTTGATGTGACCATCTTTGTCTAACATTAAATTCTCCAGCTACAAAAAAAAATTGAAGAATTGATTTGTATACTATATTGCAAAAATAAGTAAAGCCAACTGTCATCAGAACCTACTACAATGAACTAAAGGGGAAGGGGATGTGGAGTGCTTTTTATTCAAAACACTCCATTTTATAGAAGAAAATAACAGCTTCAGAAGAATCTTGATAAATGTTTTTTTTAAATCAATTTTCTTACTGACACGAATGGAGAACCTCAAGTTGAGTCTCCTCCTCTTCTGGCCATTCTGGAGATAACACCAATGGAGAGTGTCCTGCAGCTCCATTAGAAATAGCAGGAAGCGTGACTTTAAACTGACCTGAGAGTCGCAAAACCCCAACAAACCACACTGCAGAAAAGGGTCACAGTTTGCACAGGTTCTAACATGGCTTCCTGACATACAGCTCTCAGGCCGTTTTGAAGTTGTGCTCCTACTGTTACTAATGGAGCTTAACAGGGATGCTCTCTATCACTGAAACAACCTAGCACAGAAGGAGACTATGCTTGAGAATTCACCTGCCAGTAACGAAACATTTCCTTGGGCTAAGATTTTCTTCTATAAAATATTCACCTAGACTTTCCTTACCCTTTAAGATAAAGAGGTAATTCTAGCAGTTTCATTACCCTCCCCTCCCCAAGGACAAATTGTAAAGTTTACATTTTAACACACTCTAAAAGGATGTTTCTTCTGACAAAGTTCCATCAATGAAAGATGGTTTAATCATCTAATAGATTTGAAATCCGATTTACCAGCCTGCTCTTATGTTGTTATTCTGGCCACCTAAACAGACAGTCACAACAGTCAGAATACAACAGCAACTTCCATTTATATAGCACCTTTAACATAGAAAAATGTCTCAAGGCAGTTCACAGCAGCATAAACAGACAAAAATAAACGAGCTAAAGAAAGAGATATTAGGAGGGGTGACTAAAAGTTTGGTCAAAGAGGTTGGTTTTAAGGATGGAGAAAAGGCAGAGGGGTTTAGGGAGAGAATTCCAGAACACAGGGCTGAAAGCACAGCTGCAATGGTGGGGCGATGGGGGTAGGGGATACACAAGAGGCCAGAGTCAGAGGAACACATCATTCTCGGAGGCTTGTAGGAAAAATTAAACTTTTTCTTTAGGATGAGCAGGGACTTTGGGGCCGATTTTCGGATGGCCGAGTGGATGTGTTGGGGGCGGGGGGATGCCTAAAATGGCGGAATCCCAGAGAGGGTTCGGAGTCCGGCTCCAACCCGCTGACTTCCGGGTTCCCCAGTGACGCGTTCAGGTGCGCAGGCAGCTCCCGAATGCGGGACTCCCACTGGCAATTAAAGCCACGCGATGCTGCTTCACAGTTAGGTAGATAGTTGAGGTACTTGACAGACCTCTGAGTGGAAATTTTGGCAGGTGTGCAATTTTGAAAGAATCTCAGCGTGTTTCCTGTGCTGTGGGAAACACTCCCTGTTGGAGCAGACGTGTTTCAGCCAGCAGCCAGTGGGAGATACAATGGGTTATTTGACAGGTGGGGGGAAAACCTCATTTATTGCAGCAAGGCACTCTCACCTCAGACAAAGTTTTGGCTGCAACACCTTTGTCTTTCCACTCGATTATCAATTTATACCCTAAACTCTGCTGTGCAAACACATTTACCTACTTTGTGGACCCCTTCAAACTCACACGATCAGGATAGGGGCGCCATAAGCTGCATTCATCACTTCATCCGAGGACCAGCAACATCACCAGCCTCGCCAGGCGCGCCGTCCACCTCCGCCATGTGGAGCTTCACAACACAGTGCTGTGCCACAGGCACCTGCACAACGGCACGGAGGGCAACAACAGAGAGAGCGACATCACAGGAGGCACTACCCTCGCCACAGGCTCTACAGACCGAGGCTCAGCTTCCTGGGCCTTTGAGGAGCAGTGCATACGGAGGCTCAGAGTCAGTCGCCAGGTAGTCGTGGACATCTGCAGCCTCCTTCATGCCGAGCTGCTCCCGGCTGGCCCGAGCTGCTCCCGGCTGGCCCGAGCTGCATCTTCTTACTTGTCGCTGTCAAAGTCACCACTGCCCTCAACTTTTTCACCTCCAGATCGTTCCAGGGTACCACCGGGGACATCGCCAGGGTCTCTCAGTCGTCTGCACACAAGTGCATAAGGCAGGTCACCAATGGCTTGTTTCGCAGGGCCTCGCACTACGTCAACTTCCCCATGGATGACCTCAGCCAGACGGAGAGGGCAGTGGGATTCCACGCTGTAGCTGGCTTCCCACAAGTGCGGGGTGTAATCGATTGCACCCATATAGCAATACGAGCACCTCCACACCAGCCAGGACTGTTTGTCAACAGGAAGGGCTATCACTCCATCAACGCTCAGCTCATCTGTGACCAACGCAAGAGATTCCTTCATGTGTGCGTCAGACACCCGGGCATCTGCCACAATTCCTTCATCCTCCGGGAGTCCAACATCCCGCCCCTTTTCTACGCACCGAACACCCGCAAGGGCTGGGTCCTTGGGGACAAGGGATACCCCCTGCACACGTGGCTCATGACACCTCTGAGGAACCCCGCCGCCGAGCAACAGCGTCGATATAACGACAGCCACATCGCTACCAGGTCCACAATTGAGCATGCTATAGGGCTGCTCAAGATGCACTTCAGGTGCCTTGATCGTTCTGGGAGAGCGCTTCAATACGCGCCAGACAGAGTGGGACACATTATAGTCGTCTGTTGTGCTCTGCACAACACGAGAGAGGTGCCGCTGGAGGAGGCCCCATCCACATCTGCCACCCATATTGAGGAGGAGGAGGAGCAACCCATGGGCAGAACAGCGGCTCACCTGGCTGCTCATGAGGCCAGGGAGTCACTGATATGTGAACGGTTCTCCTAACATCAGACAGTGTGAAGAGTCCAGTCCTCACCACCTGGACAGAGCAGCGGCCACACCAGCCTCCACCCCCCCTGCACAAAATAGTTGTGCAACTACACATACACCCACTGTAGCGTGACCCAATGGGTGGCATCAAGTATGGGTGTTCATGGTGAGCCTCATGAAAGGGACTTATTACACAAGCCAATCAAGAATGACCAAGGTGTGGCAGTAGTGGTAACAATAATAATATTTAATGTGCCATTAACAAAAATCAAATATAAATAAAAAACATGATAAATCGTCAAACACCCTTGTGCATCCCCTTTGTGCTCACAAAACCTTTGCCGTACGCTTACGAGTACTCCTATGTGGTGCCTCCCCTGTGGCTGCAGCAGAGGTAATGGCAGGTTGCTTTTCATGCCCTGACCGATTAGATGCTGTGGGCCTACACCCTCTAGGTTTCGGTGCCCGTGAGGGCCCCTTCATAGCCTACTCCACTGCTCCTGTGCAGGGGCAGACTCGGCCACCTGGAGGAGGCAGCATTGCGGGTACTGGTTGAGAGGGGGCAACAGGTGAGACGTGGGGGCGCTATGAGTGGCGTCCCCACTTCCATGTCCCCTTTCGCCATCTTCCCTCCCCTGGGCCAGGCCCACACCACTCCTACCACTCTGCTGACGGCAGTTTGGAGGACATGTGTGAAGCCTTGTAAGGCCAATGCCAGAGTATCTGCCTACCTGTTTAAGGCGGTAGAATGTTGCTCACCCTGAGTCCAAAGGGCCATGGTCAGGGCCTCAGTGGACTCATTGGTGAGCCGTGCTTGAAGCTCCATGGAGGCAAGCCTTCCCTCCATCGGCGACATTCCCACACTTACCCGCGACACTATCTCAGATGTCCTCACGTCCCTGTGACAGTATCTCAGAGATTCCCTCCTGTACCCGTGCCACCATTCCGCTCATGCAGTAGTTGGACTCCTCCATCCTCTGCGCGATTATGGAGAGTACGCTTGGCACTTGTTCCAGCACCTCGCAAATGTGCTGCTGCCCCTCGATCGTTCTCCTTTTCATGGATGGCCCCCAGGGTTCAGCATCCGTGTCCAGCTGAGCAGAGCCTGGAAAGGAATGCTCCCACCGACGCGGACGCTCCACAGCTGCCCGTCACCAGTGTCTGCTGGTGCTCACGAGTGTGGTGACTCACCATGTGCGACCCCAACTAAGTGAGGATGGGGACCCACCAAGGTGTGTGTATCTGTGCTGGTGGATGGCTTGTTCAGATGTGACGGTGCCCCCTCAGAGAGCGGCAGGTCCTCTGAGAAATCGCCCTCCGCTGTCACGGCGGTCGCTGAAGGCCCTGTAAGAGAACAGAAGGCAATATTAAGCATGATGACAGATGTTGAGGTGCTGAAGATGGCAAGGCATGTTAACATCATTTGCTATTGCGAGTGCTGAATGTTAAAGTTTTATCACCAGCCGTTTGTCGGGTGGCAGTCTCGGCATCCCCGAGGGACAGGCACTTGAGGGTGTGGCTTAGTTCCAGAGCCTCCTGCTCCGTGTCAGTGAGGACAGCCATATGTTGCAGCCCCCTCCGGTCTTCGCCCTCTCCCGTGCATTCTGGGCTCTCTTCTCCTATAAGGGGAGAAAATAGAGAGGCGTGAGTGAGGGATGGTGGAGTGGCCAACCGCTGAATGCATTGGTTTGGGTAAGGCTGACCATGAAAGAGATGCATCAGAGGGTGAGTATAAGACAGAGCCATGATATTGTATGAGGATTTGGTTGAGTGGTAGTGGTGGGATGAATACTGGGGAGGTGAGTTAGTGCAGGTAAGTTGAAGATGAGGTTTGAGTGGGTATGAGGAGTGATGCAATAGAGTAGGGTTGGCAGTGCAGAAGGAGTTGTGGGGTGGGGGCGGTGATGTGGAAGACGGAGTGTAGGAGAATGAGTAAGTGTACTCACTTTGGCTGACCTAGTTAGGTCATTGAAGCGCTTCCTGCACTGGATCCATGTGTGGGAGACACTGCTGCTGCAGGTGACCTCCTCTGCCACCACGAGCCAGGCCTTCTTGGTGGCAGAGGCAGGCCACTTCCTCCCGTCCGCCAGGTAGAAAATATCCCTCCTTTTCCTCACCCCATCCAGTACGACCTGGCATCAGTAAATCTGGGAGCAGCCTTTCCCCTGGTCTGCTCCATTGTATAATTTTGGTTGTTTGCTGCAGGAGCATCATTGGAGGACTGCCCCTTTAAATAGGGCTCCTCCAGCTGACAGCCTGTGATGCGGGTGCGCAGTCCGCCTGCTGCGCAGGTTGACGACGGGAAGCCTGGAAGCCATGGTAAGTGGCTTCAATTTACCCGCGATCGCGTGGGGAACGGACGGATTTTACTGGGCGGGTTACCCACCCAGTCGTCCCCCCGCTACCATCAAATATTTACTATTCCTTTCTTTCATTCAATCTAAACTATGTAATTTGTGGATGTCATAAAATTATAATTTCTCAGACTCCTCGCATTTTCAATACATCTTACAAATTGAAATGTGGACATATATAATAAACCATTATATGTTATGATTTTCTCTTGACAGCCAGAAAACCTCAATCAACCCACTTAAACATTAGCTAGTACTAAGCAACGTATTTTATAATGCAATGAAGCAAACAAAAATGGCAGTCAATCCCTGCTTAATCGATCATTTCATAGAAATTTACGGCACAGATGGAGGCCATTCGGCCCATCATGTCTGTGCCAGCCAAAAAAGAGCTATCCAGCTTAATCCTATTTTCCGTAGCCTTGTAGGTTAAGGCACCTCAAGTGCACATCCAAGTACCCTTGAAAGATGAGGGTTTCTGCCTCTACCAACCTTTCAGGCAGTGAGTTCCAGACCCCTACCACTTTCTGGGTGAAAAAATTTCTCCTCAACTCCCCTCTTATCCTTCAACCAACCAATCACTTTAAATGTATGCCCCCTGGTTATTGACCTCTCTGCTAAGGGAAATAGGTCCTTCCTATCCACTCTATCTAGGCCCCTCATAATTTTATACACCTCAATTAAATCTCCTCTCAGCCTCCTCTGTTCCAAAGAAAACAACCACAGCTTCTCCAATCTTTCCCCATAGCTAAAAATCTCCAGTCCTGGCAACATCTTCGTAAATCTCCTCTGTACCCACTCTAGTGCAAACACATCTTTCCTGTAATGTGGTGACCAGATCTGTACGTAGTACTCTAGCTGTGGCCTAGTGTTTTATACAGTTCTAGCATATCCTCCCTGCTCTTATATTCTATGCCTTGGCTAATAAAGGAAAGCATCCCGTATGCCTTCTTAACCACCTTTTCTACCTGTTCTGGTACCTTCAGGGATCTGTGGACATGCACTCCAAGGTCCCTCTGTTCCTCTACACTTCTCAGTATCCTACCATTTATTGCGTATTCCCTTGCCCTCTCCAAATGCACTACCTCACACTTCTCTGGATTGAATTCCATTTGCCACTTTTCTGCCCACCTGACCAGTCCATTGATATCTTCCTGCAGTCTATAGCTTTCCTCCTCACTATCAACCACACGGCCAACTTCTGTATCATCTGCAAACTTCTTAATCGTTCCCCCTATATTTAAGTCTAAATCATTGATATATACCACAAAAAGCAAGGAACCTAGTACTGAGCCCTGCGGAACCCCACTGGAAACAGCCTTCTGATCACAAAAACGCCAGTCAACCATTATTTTCAGAATTCTATTTCAAACTGGTTAAATTCCTTTCCCTTCCCTCCCCAAAATCTTTTAATCAAATTTACACACCATTCCTCTTTCTAAAAGTGTTAGGCAATCTAGCCATGGCTGTGACACAGCTTCTGTTGCAACCAATAGAAACTGTACAGGAACCATAAAAACTTAGAGCACAAATGGTGGCCATTTAGCCCATCATACCTGTGTCAGTGCTTTGTTAGAGCAATCTAAAACTCACCCAACTGTCTTGTTCTTTCCCCAAAGTCTTGTATCTTTCTCTGCTTCAAATATTTATCCAATTTTTCCTTAAAAGAAGCAATGCTCTCTGCCTCAACCACTCCGTGTCAAAGCATTCCATGCTCTAACAAATATGTGAAGAAATTCTTTGTAACCTATCTCCCAACTCCTAGTAACAATTTTAATTTGATGACCCCACTTCACTGACTTCTGTTGTGCCTTCTGCAGCCTAGACCCCATGCTCTGGAATTCCCTCCCTAAATACCTTTGCCTCTCCAGCTCCCTATCCTCCTTTAAGACCCACCTTAAATCCCACCTTTTTGACTAAACTTTTGATCAACCCACCTAATGTCTTCTTTAGCTTAGCATCCATTTTTTTTTATTACACCTCTGTGAAACACCTTGAAACATTTTTTTCCATGTGAAGACACTATATAAATACAAGTTGTTGTAGTTAAACTATATCAGTTACAATTTTGATGTATACATTAAATATTGCCTGCACATTGTATTTGAATAAATGGCTATTAGATAGGTTAAAAATAAAATAACAGTAGCTTGGTGGCTTAGTATACTGTGCTCAGGTTGGCATCCAAGGTTCATCATATGGGAATTTGCCATTTCAACCAATATTGGCTGGGGAATTAACCAGATCACCAAGACTCTTCTTCAGAAGCAAAAGAATAGGAAATGAGAAGGAACAAACAACGTTTTGTCCGTCCACACTCAATAGTGACTGTTTATGGAGAAATGTTGGTAGGACCTGGCAGCAAGCCACTGCCTGCCCTCATAGTTGAAGGCGAGTGT
The DNA here is from genome assembly GCF_035084215.1 of Heptranchias perlo. Taxonomy (NCBI): domain Eukaryota; kingdom Metazoa; phylum Chordata; class Chondrichthyes; order Hexanchiformes; family Hexanchidae; genus Heptranchias; species Heptranchias perlo. The sequence goes on along the minus strand of NC_090332.1, from coordinate 10,998,188 downwards.
ATGGGAAATTAAATAAAATTTGGGGAAATAAATTAAAAATGTGGACAAAAAAAAGTTTTTTAAAAAAGGAAATAACATTTTAAAAAGGTCTTTCAAATTCTTAAGAGAAATCAACCGTGTCCATTATTACAATAATCTGAGGTGGGAACAGCAGGTTCAGCTGTTGCAAGTAGGTTATGAATAATTTCAAGTGTGTTCCTAGTGTGAACAAAAAGGAAAAAAAGAACAAATTCTGATTACATTGTTACCTTGAGATCTCGGTACACAATCTTCTCGGAATGCAAATAATCTAGAGCTGAGACAATTTCTGCGCCATAGAAGCGTGTGCGGTCCTCTGAGAACACTCGTTCTCTCGACAAATGGAAAAACAGCTGCAGGGTAAACAGCGGGGACAGTATTGTAATAATTACTGATTTAGTAGGGAAAATTAACACAAACATAAAACACCTCTCATCACCATATTGTGATGATAGATAGTGTACCCTTGGTAGACACTGATGGCTCCTAGACGGCAGCTGGCTCATCTTTCAAAGTTTCCAAGGGGAAATGTGAGCTGCTAAATCAGCTTTTTAATCAATATACCAATCTTGTTCTAGACATTCAGTGCACTGCCTATTTAACCTCCTACTTACTCCTGAAAAAAAGTGCAGCAGTGCGATCTAATTATCCTTTTCATATTGTCAGATGTTGAGCTGCATTGTCAAATACCTGTATGTTCACACTGTCATAGGCATTCATACAAATTACCACTGTTACCTTCAAACAGTCCCGTATTAATTGACCTGCCATCAAAATTTGCATAAGAAAGACCTGAATATGTCAAACAGGGATTAGTCATCCTAACTAATCTAATGCTGTAGCCACCAAATTTCACATATTGGAACTAAAGGGTCCACTGAGTCAATCCAAGTCTTTTCTGAGATTTATTAATATTTTGTGAACATTTTGCTAAGGATAAATGCTACATTATGCAATGCTGCATTCTGTGATTAACACTAGTTGAATTAAATGGCTGAAATTGCATTACATTTTAAATATTTTTAATAACTTAATTTTATACTGATTCTTTTAATTGATTTACACACAGGAATACAAAATGAAAAATCTGAAACTAATTATTTTAAAATTGTGACCACTTACAATTTTATTCATTTATGTAGGAAAAAGTTATACAAGTTATAGAGACGGCATGGAAAACAAAGTTGTTGTTGTGTTTTGTGGTCAAGTTAAAAAAAACTCAACATTTTGGATTATTGCTCCTTGATGTCCTGGGTTGCAAAAATATGCTTAATAGTCATGACCTCATGAGCACAGGCATATCAAAATCCTATTACTTTGGAATATTAAGACAACACACAAACTTAAAACTAGCAAAAATACTGAAAATATTAATTGCTTTACTCGGAAAAATTTCTTGAATATTTAAAAAAAACATGTATTTAAATGCCCTTAACTTTATGTCCCAGTTCTAACTTTTATATAAAGTTTACATAGCCCTAATCACCCTACTTGTAGTATCAACAGTAAGATGCTAATTACCAGTTATAGTCGACTGCTGAATTTCTTTGACTCAAGGATCTTTGAACATTTCATAACTATAGTACCCCTTCGCAATCTGGTGTTTCTTACTGCATTTAATTATTTAATAGTATACAATATCACAAGGTAATTACAGATAAGGAAGGTCATTTGGCCCATCTTACTTCATTCATCCAAAAAGCCACTAAAGCCCACCACTGTAGCATCCAATTGCTCCTTGAATGATTCCAGAGTTTTTGCCCCTACTGCTTCATCCAGGGGCCCATTTCATGTATTGATTACTCTTTATTTGAAATATTAGTTGATATCAGTCCCAAATTTTTCTTTTGCTAGTTTGAATCTGTGTTCGCTTGCCTTACTCTCACAATGTACAGTAATTTTTCAGATTTACCTTTTCCATACTCTATACCAGAGGCTCCCCAACTATTGTTGCTTAGCCGTCCTTCTGAGATTCATGTCCCATGCAAACCCTCTCTTCTAAAACAGTATTTTTGCATAATTGATGTTAGTGTATATATAGCTGGTAACCCAGAATACTTCAGCAGTTTTGTCACTGTAGCTGTTTTAATTCTGCTCCCGTACACTTTTGGGTTTTAATATGAAGTACCATCGTATCATCAGAACTCACTATAACTGTATAAGCAACTTCACTGATAGGAAAACTGTGGGCCTCTCTGTTCTTCGGGTTGGGGATACAATCCAGGTGCAGGATGAACAATCCTCTGCAGACGGAACTAGCATGGGTCTGTGGTCAGGTTCTTTGGCGGTAGAACAGGGAGTTGCATTGCTTTTGAAGAGGTAAAATATAAGTTTATTTTCTACTTTCAACATCAAGGACCCATGAGTGTGGATGCCATTATTCATTTATTTCTCAATTTAAGATGATGCCAAGCAAGCAGCAACACGAACCCAAACAGGGCAAAATAAACTTCCCAGAATGGTGCAAAGCACTGTGCAATAAAGTAAATTGAGGCTAAGACATGTTTTTTAAAAGGAGGGCCATTTATCTATTTCCTCTAAACGTCACGGGGACCCGAGGGCTCACGAGGACATCGATACAGGGGCAAAAAAGAAGGGACGCTCCACAGAGCTATAGAGCTCGGCGAAAATAACTTCCAACAGATTTTTGAAGCAGAGTAAGGAGTGGGGGGCACAGATTTGCTGCTATTTATCTACTTCTCTATGGCAACGGGGACCCCAGGGCTCATGTGCACTTCCAAAAAAAAATTATGCTGCACAGAGATATAGACTAGAAGGCAAAATAACTTTTTCGTTAACTGAAAGAAACACATTTAAACTGAGGAGTATAGTCACTGTAAACTGGAATTATTTACAGTGGATGCCTGAGTTTTAGACAGTGCAGATTCAGGAATCAGCAGTGTTAAGGGGAGTGCTGCAGCACCACCAATGGTGAAAATACATATCGCAGTCATTACCTGTTAGTGAGTTACAGCTAGCATCCACCTTGTGCCCCCTTATAACTTTGTAACACATTGTTGCATTATTGGTCATCTACAAAACAACCGACTATTATATATTAAAGATAGTAGGTGAGTCACAACATTCCATTTCAAAACGCATTGTAAACCCCTATGTCAACTGTCTTTATGGCATTTTTCCATTAGATTTACCTGTAGGTGGTGCTGTGATAGTGGTTTTTAATGTTATTAACTCCCAAACTGCCAACACAATAGCTGCTAATTTACATTGAGAGCTAATGGGCTCAATTTTGAAATGGTGGCATGTTGGCAGCCGGAGTGGTGGTGGGGGGGGGGTTGGGGGGTGAAGGTGCGCATGGCAAACCTAACTTTTCCGATCGCGATGTAATTGATGGTGATTAAAGTAGTTTCCGGGTTTCGTGCCCGGCAGCCAGCCTGTCAATCAGCCTGAGTGTGGAGGGCACTGAAGATCGGGGGGGGGGGGGGGGGGGGAGAGCGAGAACGAGAGCGAGAGCTTTGTGCAATGGTTTTTTATTTAATTTATTTTGTTTATTTTTACCTGATCTAGCCCTTCACGCCTGGTTTCAGAAAGCCGCCCAGGTAAGTTTAAAATTGTTTCAACTATCTACTACGTCAGAAATAAAGTACCTTAAGTACCTCAATGAGGTACATCTAGTTCTTTAACTATCATTCCAGATGCGTGAAGTGCATGCGCGCACACAGGCGCGTCTGTGGGGAACCCGGAAGTCGGCGTGTTGGGAGCCGGCTTCCGAACTCGCTCAGGCTTTCCCCGATTTTTGGAGCTCCCCCACTTCCAAACTTTGATTTGAAAATCGGGGCCAATGAGTCTGCATGTAGTTGCAGGCGTTGTTGTGGAGTTACCTAAGATTCTGAGCCTCCAACCAAGTCAGCCATATTGGTAAAGTAAAGGTAAGGAGGAAATTTTAACTGTAAATTTAAATAATGTTTTTAAAATTTTGCACACACAGATTGCCTGGAGCCTCCCTTTTGGGCCATCTCCCTGCAAGCTCTCAGTCACTCCATGGGTTGTTTTTTCTCTCAGGCCTCTAACTCCACTTTGAGCTCCCAGACTCAGGAAAGTTTGAAGTGCCTAGCCTCCCCCTATCCCCCACCATGGAATTCCCACCAACTCTGCTGGCTGCTCTTCCCAATCAGCTTTCCTGGCACCTCCCCTTCTCCATACATGGCACCTTGGAAATGCAGCAATTCTTTGACCCTAATAGGGCACTTCTTTACTACCCACTACCCGATGAGATATGCCAATATATTGAGTGGTCCTGAATGCCACAATTTGGTAGAATTCAAGTAAACAACTGTTGTGTTTAGATGGATTTGTGAAGGGAAATGTCAACTAATGCAGGATAATGAGGATATGTGCAAACATATCTGGACATCACTGCAGGAGTTCCTCAGGGCAGTGTCCTAGACATAACCATTTTCAGTTGTTTCATCAATGACATTCCCTCCATCATAAGGTCAGAAGTGTGGATGTTTGCTGATGATTGCACAGTGTTCAGCTCCATTTGCAATCCCTCAGATAACGAAGTGGTCCGAGCCCGCATGCAGCAAGACCTTGGTAACATTCAGGCTTGGGCTGATAAGTGGCAAGTAACATTCGCGCCACACAAGTGCCAAGCAATTACCACCTCCCCTCGACATTCGATGACATTACCATTGCCGAATCCCCCATCAACATCCTGGGGGTCACCACTGACCAGAAACTTAACTGGACCAGCCACATAAATATTGTGGCTACAGGAGCAGGTCAGAGGCTGGGTATTCTGCGGCGAGTGACTCACCTCCTGACTCCCCAAAGCCTTTCCACCATTTACAAGGCACAAGTCAGGAGTGTGATGGAATCCTCTCCACTTGCCTAGATGAGTGCAGCTCCAACAATACGCAAGAAGATCGACACCATCCAGGGCAAAGCAGCCCGCTTGATTGGCACCCCATCCACCACCTTAAACGTTCACTCCCTCCACCACCGGTGCACCGTGGCTGCAGTGTGTACCATCTACAAGATGCACTGCAGCAACATGCCAAGGCTTCTTCAACAGCACCTCCCAAACTCGCGACCTCTACCGCCTAGAAGGACAAAAGCAGCAGGCGCATGGGAACACCATCACCTGCACGTTCCCCTCCAAGTCACACACCATCCTGACTTGGAAATACATTGCAGTTCCTTCATCGTTGCTGGGTCAAAATCCTGGAACTCCCTACCGAACAGCACTGTGGGATTACCTTCACCACACGGACAGCAGTGGTTCAAGGAGGCAGCTCACCACCACCTTCTCAAGGGCAATTAGGGGATGGGCAATATATGCTGGCCTTGCCGACGATGTCCACATCCCATGAATGAATAAAAAAAAAAAATCGGGATCCAATGTCAGTCTCGCTTGACACAACACAGCATTTTTTGTATACATACATGTGCATACACAAAGAAATCAAAAAATTTGGTGTGCCACATCATTCCAATGCAAATCACATTAAAATAAGTTTTAAAAATTCTGTTATTTATATACACGTTAGCAACACATGCATCCCATCTGTATAGGATTTCCTACCAATGGCAGCTGATTATGCTAGAAATCTTAAAATGAAGAAAATTAATACACCAAAAAATTTCAGTTTACAAAAAATGTGGTTAGCATTTGAATCAAATTGCAATTTATTTACAAACAACCAGTGCAGTGCCTTCAGAATACTTTCAAGAGAAAAACTGCTTTGTGACTTTCCTTATTTTATCTGCAACGGGTCTTAAAATCCCCATGACACATCACCAGTTATTTTAATAGACTGCTACAATATGCAGTGTTTCCTAGTAGTTTAAATGAGCTAGAACAGGTACGGCCTGCTCCCTCAGCTACTGTTACTCTCCCTTCAGATTTCGAATCCCCTTTCCCAATGCTGTCTGCTTTGCTCCCAGTTCTGGGTGACAGCTCTAGTCACTCTATGGTGAGTTGTTGCATTTCGTGAATGAAATGAAGATGCATTAAGACAAGCAGTATAAAACCAAAAGTTGATAGGAACAGGAGAATCAGAATCTGAAAGGAAGAGTTACTCCAAGCAAAGCTTCTTGAAATTAATGGGTTTATCAGTTAAAAACATACAGGTAAGATGTTATAGAGGAAAAAAGACTGGAACATTTTAGTCTTGATGATTTAATGCCAGAAATGTTTGCAAAAGACAGAGTCGTAGTGCCACAGTGTATAAAGAAAATTCCAACAGAGGACAACAACTTTCCTTTCTCAGTATGGTAACCTGAATTTGAAATGAGAAAATAACATTGCCATTTCAATTAATTTCTTTACAGTTTGATGCCTTGGATTAAGTACAGCACTGGACTAGCTCAAGTACCCAAGCTAAATCTGAGCACAATTTTTTTGTGTGACAAGCATTTACTCTGTTTTATTTTTGGATACATTTGGAAACTATAACCTACTATTATCATAGGTTTTTCCACTAAAGATTGACGAGAACTTTTTCTTCTATTTAGTACTTTTGTCTTCTGCTTCCAAATGTTAGGGAGTCTCTCCGTTTCAACAAAGTTATTTTTAAATTTAAAAAAATGCTGAAGACAATTTACAAAAAGACATGGAGGAGTGAAGAGAATAAAGCAGAAAGAGTAAAAAAAAGGGGCTAGAACATTCACAATACAGTATGTCATTTTAACTTAAAACTCCATACAAATGGGGTCTCTCGCTGCTTCTCTGCTCTCCACCGGAGTCCAAAATCTCCTCTGAAAGACAGAGTTCTCCCCTTGTCTGTCCCTTTCCATTTGTTTTTAAATTTTGCAACAAATAATGGAGAACTGGATAAAGCCATACAGCCAAGAGTCAGCTACCTTATATGACATTACAGGATTTTAAAAAAAACATTTAAAATCTTCTTAGAAATATCTCATCTGCAGGACTGGGGAAAAGCCATTTCATTTTATTTTTAAACATTCCCCATTAACAGAGAGGGGATTTCAACTCTGGTCTTTTAACCTCATAGGATTTTTAAAAAAGGATTTTTTTTCTACTGCAGGGAGACTGGCAGCAGGAGATACCTAGATTTTGGAGGGGCCTGCAGATTCTGAACATAGGGGAGGGGAGAAACGCAGGCCAGACCTGAGTAGAAGATAACAAATCATCGTTGGGGCCTATTGCTCTATGCTGCAACTATCTTCACTTTTAGCAATTTTCTTTAAATGTACATTTTTGTCTGGTGATCTCAATATGCATTCACAGAGGAATCCTGCAGTCTGATGTTCTCAGCCTGCTTTGGAAATAGTCTGCAATACAGTATTCATCAAGTGTATTGAAGACATTGAGGAACAGTAAAACACTACCTGTTAGGCTAACCCTACAGAAAGGGTTATATATTATATACCATAATTCCAGTTCTCTCAAAGAATCTTGTAGATTTATTTGGGTATACATGTATCCAGCTATCAGAATTTTTCACATTTCATCTGTACCTTTACATGAGACCTACTGCAGTGTGCACTGACCCTCCTTTACATTCACCAGTATAACAATACTTCCAACTTTCCCAAAAGTGAGTGATGAACAAAACTGTACACTTGTAGGGTATATATTACATAACTAAATGTATGTATGACTTTCTTCTTGAGAACAGTAATTACAGCAGCGAGGAATGTTAGTGTGCCTGCTATAGATATGGTTTTTCTTATTCTTTAAAAGAAGTTCAACTTCCATGTATAAATACATTGCTGTCATCTCACAAAGGAGAGGTATTACTTGAAACTCTATCCATTTAAGTGAATCACACAGCAAGGTACTCTGCTGTTTAAGAGGACTTCCTCTGTTCCCCTTTGTTCTTTACAGGAAAGAGGCAACAATGAAACACCAAAAAGCTGCAGCAACATTAAAACATTCAGCAATAAAATGGCACCATGCCTAGCTAGGCCAGAAAGAGAAAAAAAGCTAAGTCAGAAGAGAGATGCATATGCAGAGGTTAAACATTTCAAAGAATGAAGACGACGATATCAACAGCATATAATCTATCATTCTTCTGTATTCATCCAATCTTCACATACAAATTGGGGAACACCAAAATAATACAAAATTTAGCAATGGGATTCTGAGCACTTATATCTTCAGGATAGCATGGAGCACAGCAGCATCAATACATTCAAAAAGCAAAGAAACTGCAGATGCTGGAACTCAAACAAAACAGAAAACTCTAATTCTGAAGGGTCTACATTGGAAACATTAATTTATTTGTTCTGGCCACAGATGCTGACTCACCTGCTGAGTGTTTCCATGGGACTGTTACGTACCACTGAACACCCAAATCAGAACAAAGGTTCAATAATAGCCCCCTTAATAAGCATGTAAGTGCTAGAAATAGAGCTCAATGCTTCAATCCAACTATAGTGCGCGCAAATTGGAGCACTACTAGCGGAAGCAAGGCATAGAAAAGCCTGCTCTACAGATGAGGTGCTGGAAACCTTTGCGGATGGCATGTGGGAATGATAAAAACTCTGTTGTTCAGAAAGGTAACCGTACAAAAAAAAGGCTCAAACAGGTGTGGGGAGCAATCATGTAGGAGGAGAATGCGGTGTCAACACACGGCACTTGAAAGGTCGTTGATGTGAGGAAAGTGCCAAATTAAGCAATAGGGATCACAGTCACACTAGTACATATGAGCATGACAGACACTTCTATCAATGTAAGATAATTGGCAATCTAACAAAGTTGCTGGTAATAGCTATGTGTTCCTGAACAATTTCACACAAGAGCAATAGTTTACCTGAATGTATCCAGCAACTTCCTGGAAGTGTGGTGCAAAAGAGAAGTAATGGGGATATTTCAGAAGCACTAACAGGCTGGGAGAGCCATTTATACTTACAAACTGAAAAAGATTGTTAACTCATTATCGTTATACATAGGTAAACCTAACTAAATAAAAGTATTCAGTCCGCTTTGCCAATATCAACTAGGAAGCTACCTGAGATTTCATTCTGCTAGACCTAGCAACACACTATTCTACAGCCGTTACTTCTCTGTACAAAATTACATCTCAAGCAATGTATACTGTTATTATCTTTGCAGAAGATGGCAAGAGTCAATATGCCAAGACTAGTGGTGGCGGGCAACAAATAAAAATCCTTGCCGGATATGAGGAGGTCATCATGGATTGGAAGGTTGTACGTTGCTTGAGACATCTGAAGTTTGTGGAGACAATACTCTTATTTTGTGCAATGTTGATCACCTACATCTACTGTGCAATTATTTTTTTCTCATGGGTTTCAATGAGATACAAAGTGGCGTTTGAGTCCTGGCACAAAATATAGGATGTACTGTCATTGCAACAACATGTTAACAATGCCTATGTTGTGCACCATCAACATCACTTAAAGCAAATACCAGCATAGGCACGGACTTGAGGTTATTAGTGAGTTTCAGGAAGGAACACAGTGGGAGTCACTGATCACAGATGAATAACGGGAGAAACGAGAGATGAAGAAGGGCTAGTTCTTGCTGAGTGGTGTACAGCATGGACACAGACCCTGTTGAGTTGTGTTGCAATTTCAACAGGCAGAGGCAAGACGGGCCAAATGACCTTCCTCTGTGCTGTAATTTTTGATTCTGTGACCTCATGGGACCCCCAAATGAAACAGAGGACAAGTATGAAGTGGTAAATGAGCCACTTGCCTCATTTCGCAAGAGATTAAAAGTTGGTTTGTTTCGACTAAAATTAGGGATTTTACCACCAATTTAGACACTGTTCTAAATAAATGGTTGTTTGCTCTGCAGAATGCTATTACTGAGCACACAGCATCAGTGGCATCTGTAGAGAAGATGTCATGGTCACAGGGAGCAAGCACAATGGAATGTCCTAATGATAATTTTAAGGTGTTGAAATCCAAGAAGTGATAAGAAAGTTAGAAAGGTCACTTTTGACACACTTGCTAACACACAGTGCTGATCACCAGGGAGGGATTCAGAGACCTGGCAGCAATACAAGTTTCAGAGAGCAGCGGATAGCGTGATTACTTTACCTCCACCAGCAGCATGCAAGCAAAAGCAAAGGAATAAGCGAGTAGCTCTCAAGTCGCAACTAACGTCTTGCCAGCATCTGTCTCTGGATAATGGAAGCACATCCTTCCCACTCATTCAACACACAGGAACGTCAAAGAACCTTTTGACTGAAGAGGCAAGCTGCTCAAGAATTCTATTCTTTTTTGTACTTCTTGACAATTATTTTTATTGCTAATATTAATAAAAAACAGCAGTAACAGCATTGCCTATCTTTGGATCAATGACAATGTCTTGCAGATGTTTTAATGCAGGGGATCTGCGGGAACGTGTCAATATTTGCAGAGGATTCTCCAAAGAGGAAAGTTTGAAACCACTATTTTAAAAAAATGTTTAGAATGGTCTTAGGCTTTTGGGTGCTTTTAAAGCTTTTTGAGGTTACTCTGACTCAATCAAGGCGTTTCCTGAAAAAAGCAGCTCCTTCAGAGCGCAACCATGCCACGTTGCATAGGACAAGATGCTTGGAAGATGTCCTAGCTCCTGTGTCCAATATGAACAGCAGACTGCTGTTGTAAACTAGCCAGACAGCTAAGCTGCAAGATAAATACAGATTAGGAAGGCTATTGCAACCATTTTAGTCCCTCCATCCAGAAAGGCCCTATTGTTTTCTCTATTTAATCATCTAGTTGTTTCTTAAATAATTCCATAATTTTCAACTCCACTTAAAAGTATATTCCATGTGAACAAGAACTTCCTGACATCAGTTTTAAATTTACTGTTAGCCAATTTGAACTAGTAGCCCCTTATCCTATTATCGCACTTTAGTTTGAAGTAATTATCCAGATCTTTCTTTTCTGCACCATTTACTATTTTATGTAACCCTATAAGGTCATTGCTCAGTTGCTTCCTTTCAAGAATGAAAGGCCCAAGTTTATCCAGTCTTTGCTCATACATGAGTCCTCTGAAGTTAGGGAGCAGCCTTGTGGCTTTTCTCTGTACTGCCTCCAGTGCTCAAAATGTCTTGCCTAAGTCTCAGTAACTAGAAATGGACAAAATACACAAGGTGTGGTCTGGCCGGAGCACTGTGCAGTTTAATCACAACTTCCTCTGACTGGACTTTAGTGTTTTGGTTATATAATTCATGATTCAATTTGCTTTCTTGATTGCTGCTCTACAGTGGTTAGACATGTTGAACATTGAGTCTACCAAGACACCGCTTTCAACTTTGTCTTCCGTTAAGTCAACACCATTCATGAAGTACTTTTTGCCCAATATATTAAATTTGATCTGCCGTTGTTCTGCTCACTTACATATTTTGTCCAACTGATTTTGTATTTCTCCAGCTCCCTCCTCAGCATCAACTACAACTTCTAGTTTTGTATCATCTGCAAATTTAACCAATTTCATTGGTCATTGATCTGTTCCTAATACTGATCTCTAAGCACCTCACTCAGCAACCCACCCTCTTTCTAAATAGTACCTGGTGTTTTCTACCCAGTCAATTTCTTATTCATTCCCAAGAGCTAGAAGAGCAGGGCAGAGGTGCTGCGTACTTTTTGACAAGTGGCTCACCTCCTGACCCCACAAAGCATCGCAACTGTCTACAAGGCTTAAATCAGGAGTGTGACGGATTATCCACCGCTTGCCTAGATGGGTGCAGCTGCGACAACACTAAGTTCAACACCATGCAGGGTAAAGCAGTCTTCTTGATCTGCGCCCCTGCCACTGGATTCAATAGCCATCCCCTCCACCATCAGCGCACTATGGCTGCAATATGTACAATATACAAGATGCACTGCAGGAATTCACTGAGTTTATATCAACAGCATGCCCCAGCTTTGCTATCTCTACCAACAAGAAGAATAAGAGCAACAATATCATGGGAACATCATCTCCAAGATCCCCATCCAAGTCGCACACCTCCATGATTTGGACATATTTCACACGCCTTCATCATAGCTAGGTCAAAATCCTATAATTCCCTAATGACAACATGGGAGCACCAATGCCATCAGGACTGCTACAGCTCAAGAAGGCAGCCCACCAGCACTTTGTCACGGCAACTAGGGGTAGACAATAAATGCGGCCTTGTCAGCATCGTCCACATTCTGGGAACAAGAAAAAAATTACCCTGAAACCGCATGCTTAACTAGTAGTCTTTCATGCAGAACGTCCTCAATTTTTTTTTTAAGTCTTTGTACACCAGTTATAGTGGGCTGTCCAGTTGGCATGCCACCTCCTCAAAAAAAAGTCAAGGAGATTAGTAGATCAGGATCTTCCCCATCAGCATTCATGTTGACTACTTTTTACTAGATCTATCCACATTAACCTCTCTCATTCCTGGCAATAGCAAGAGTTCAGGTATTTCCCACGTCAATCCAGGTACACTGTTCATGCACAAACATACCCCAATGTGCTTGGCAAGACACCGTACACATTCACAGCACCCCCTGAGAACACATCAACTGGTACCTTTCTGAATAGGAAATTTGGAAGGCAGAGGGACATAGACATTGTAGATCCTAATTAGAATGGTAAATGCCTATACTGCTTGAAACAACTTTTCCTAGTTTTTTTTTGACGTTCACATAAATGGAGCCCGCTGTAAATTTAAATACAAGCGATATCTATTAAGTCAATAATAGTATTCATGCTTGTCCTAGGAAGTAAAATTGACATTATGTGGAGTTGCTACTTACTTCAGGTGACTACATGTGAAACAGAATCATCAGGAACACAAAAGGGCCAACCACTGAATGAGTAATGGTTTGGTGGTGTTCCTCATTTCACTGATCCATGGTATCATCCATAAATCTTTACTTTAAGGTCAAGCAGGACAGACAGGATGCAATAACACCCTCACAGAGAATGGGATTCAAGAAAAAAAAAGTCTTGAATCCTTACTTTAGAAAAGCACTCTACTTTCTGCTGAAAGGGTAAGCTAGGTTAGTGCCAAATGCCAGAGATTATTTAAAAGGGCATGTACACCATAATTGATAAGGAATGTAGTGAATTAGCTAATAAACTTGAGTTGAAGATTGTGTGGAAAAGCTGACCGATGCCTGCAACCTGGAGTGTGGAGTATGGTTCAACCAGCAACTTAGATGCGATTAAAAATGGAAGTACTTGTGCCAAGGAAAAGATACTTGCTTCAGCCTCATGGGCATTCCAAGCCAACAGATGAACAAGTGTGGAAAGTCTACATAATCTAAGTCAAGAGTCCAAAAACAGAAACCTTGGAGGCTAGTGTAGTGGATCAAAGACACAAATGGAGATTAACAGTAGGATGCCCTAAGTTTCCAAGATGGAGACCTTGTGCTGGTGGAAGCGTTGCTGTATAGCGCCTACAAAAAGAACCAAGTGAGGCTTAACGACCCGGATGTCACCATGATAAAAGATAAACAGTGGCAGGGGAAAGGGAGGCAAGCATAGCTGTTGTCTCCAATATAACTACAGAGGAACCAAAGACTGAGTTGCTTAGTCATGCTGGAAACTGGTGCCAGAATGTAATACAGCTCAAAAAACAGGAAGAAACGATCCAGTGTGGCAGATGAATCTTTAGTTACTAATGACCAGTAATGATGATACTGATTCTTGATCTACAGAGAGGCTGAAGTGAACTAAGAATTTTTGAATTTTAGCTGTACAAATTCCTAGGATTTTAGTTCAATTAAATCTGCCTAGAAGCCAGATTGATCCTAAAGTCCTGAGAAGGAAGACTTCATCTCTGATCCTAATGTCAAAGGCTCCAAGATGAAAACCATCCTCTCCCAATTCAAAGCAAAAAACTATCCCTGGAATAGATGTAAAACTAACATACGTGCAACAGTTCTTTTTGAAGAGGAAAAACTAAAGCTGACATCAGCAAAGAGTTACTTGGGAGTGCAAGCTAATAAGCCTAGGGCTTAGAGATACAAATAGGCAGCCAACATCCAAAGGTGAGGTACCACAATTATCCTTTAGGCAAAGGTGGAAACCATCTTTTCACCACTGTTACTCCCTCAGTCTGGCTGAGAGAAAATAGCAGCAAGAAAAAAAATGCAGCTTTTTTTTTGGATAAAATGCTAAGAAATAGGACTAAACCTAAAACATATCAAAATCAATAGAAATGAGAAAGCGCCGGAACTAATTAAATACTTCTAAGTCAATAGAAAAAGAAGAATAGATGTCAACTATTATGGCATATAAAGGAGAGCTCAACACTTGTGCTGCAGGGCTCTCATAGGTAAATTTAAAAAAAATATATGATTGTACACATCGATAAACCAAAGTGCGTGTTCAGTTAAATGTAACAAGAACAGTCATTGTGCTAAGCTATATGTGAGCAGTCATGTTAAATGTTTAAAGGAAAATTACTGATATAGTCATTGTCTTATGGGAAGGATGTCATGGAACAGAGTTTATTTTAATAAGCGTGGACTGAAGATAATCTTTTCCAGTGTGACTACGTTGCCTATCCTATTTAAAATAACATGAAATTATTAAAATATTAGTACAGTTTGATTAAATGCTATGCTTTATGAACACAAATAATGTTTTTTTAAAAAAACAGCATTACTTTCTTTCCAAAAAGAATCAGTTTAAAAAAAGTTACTGTTAAACCTTGTAACCCCGTAAAAATTTAAACATTCATGGTTTACATTCTTTTGTTTTGTGCTGTTTACTTGAAAAATATTTTGAACCGTAGGCGGATGACATCATTGGGTGTATTTGCTTACTGCCCTGACCATGTGAGAGAGTTGAATTAATATACAGCTGATGCTGAATTATCTGGGTTTATGACTATCTCTAAGGTTGATTCATTTCTGATACAGTCAGACTGACTCCTCAAAACTGCTTAAAAAGTTTTACCAATTGTATCCCATTACTGCCACTATGATTTGCCATCTGTTGTCAGCCCATAGTGGGACAAGCATCAGGTGACAGAAAGGGAAGGTGATTTTTTTTCCCCTTAATATGTTACACAGATATTCATTATCTTGCTCTACTACAAACTGATTCAAGTTTGAAGGGAAAAAAAACACCCTAATTTATTTTCTTACAAGAAAAAAATAGAAATCAGTATAGTTAGGCACTGCAAAATTAATATAGAACACTGCACTGTTCACCATACTTCTCTTTTTAAATAAAAGGCTTACCTCTCCACCATTCACATACTCCATGACAAAACATAAACGATCTTTAGTTTGGAAAGAATACTTCAAAGACTGTAATAAAAAGAATCATAAGTATACAGAGAATTATTTGAGTTATTTAGTTTTGATAGTTTTCACATTGCTGTATAAAACAAAATGACTCAAGATTTTAATAATACAAATGTATTTTCTTGTAAGTGCCTCTTATAACTAATTTTGATATAAAAAAACTGCACTCTCAAAACAGCTCTAATATCACTATAGGTGATGAAAGGTGTCAAATGCTTTTCAGCTAGCAAATGGGAATAGAGCTTACGACACGCTTTTCTCAGGTCAACTTTCATTTGCCCTTTATCTAGTGGGATTTCACCCTCACAGATCTTCATAGGATTGTAATAGAATAATGATAAAAATGAAAAAGTTCCACAGAGACTGCCTTCTGCTACCAGATATTGCTAGTTCACGTCACAATTTAAAGTAGAGCATTTTCAAAGCTTGTTAGAAATACCAAAATTATTGTGATTCATGAAAGGGAACAGAAAATATGACATTTAAAGGGCAATGATTTATTAGAAAATGTTTAACAAACTTTCTTTTGTTTGTGCTATCAAAATAGCCAGAAGTGCAAAGTACCACTTTCATCATGATGACTTCACTAACAAGTCAAGGTGATTGAAGTATCTGAATGTACTTAATATCATGTTGTGTGTTTACAAAAGTTTGCAAAATACTTTTTCATGAAATTTATATTTCTTTAAGGGACCACTTAAATGAACTGTGTTTTTAAATAGAGTGAAAGTTGCAACCATGATATTTTACATTGTAAATGTAATGACAGTGTACATGAACTTTAAAAAAAATCGTAAACAGGCTCACATGTAAAATGCCTCAAGAAATAAACTACTTTTTTTGATACGACTTCATTATGACCTGCTTTATTTTGCCTCTGCTTGTGGTCTGCAACTGATTGCTGCTACAAAAATTGCGGGTAGCTTCCTCACACTACATTAATTTTACTTCATAAATATATCAGTTAATACATTTTCAAATTCAGGATTGCATGTGCAGTGCCCATTTCAATGTTTTAATTTCAATACAGAACAGATGTTGATCTATAACTGTGTAGATAAGATATAACTAACAGTCACTGTAAGCACCAATTATTCTCTGTAGGTCTGGTTAGTACCAAAATATGTTATAAATTTAATAGAAAAACAGCACAGCGCTTAGATCTTATATCCATTCATGTCTGAACAGCAGAAAAATTACTTTATGGTCTTATAGTACTTACCGTTAAAAACGGATGCCTAGTGTTTTTTAATACTCTGCTTTCTGTAAGTGTGTGTGCTACCTCATCCTAATAAAAGGGAAAACAATTTTTAAGTGCAAGCCCTGTATAGGTAGCTGACCTTCAGCATAAATTTTAAAATAAACCTTTTTCATTTTAGTTTTGTTACAGGTTTGTGGACCAAAATATTGCATGTTATAAAATAATTAGAACTTCTACAATTAAAAAACCTAATGGGCTATTAAATACCTACTGAACAGAAAGTGAAAAAAGAGATATGCTTTGTTAAGCTTTTTCTGATTGAGAGCAGCCTTATGAAACTCTTCCTGTCCAAAAATATTAAATAATTGATGATTCAATTTAAAGACACTTTTCCTTCAACACCTGCTTTTACAAGAACACAAAACTACTAATGGGTGGATTTCTCAGGATTCAAGAGGAAGAAATTGCAGAGGCTCAGTAAAAGCAACTACTGAAACCCCATATTTTTGTTACAAGGCAATGTTAGATATAGAATACTGTATAGCATACTGAAGTTAAAAAGGCAAATGATTAGAAAATAAAATTATAGAACATTATAAATACACCATCACAGTTGTGATCAATGATCTATGTCATAAATTTTCCCAAGACAATACATTCAAACAGTGAGCTGGATCAGATTAGTATATTTAAAGTGCATTATTAATTATTTTAAAATTAAAAACAAACATCCAATTTAGTAAGATCAGCACTTATTATATTGAAGACAGCAGACTTCAAAAGGCTGCATTTTAATTTTGTTTAACTTTGGAAAAAAAAACCTAAGCCCATGTTTCCTGCCCAAAAATCTATGACTGGTCATTGGTTAGTATGACATTTGCTGTGTGAGGGCAACAGAGACCTACTCTCATTGCAGCATCGCCATATGGATGGACCTAGGAGTGTTGCAGAATGAGGAATGGTCTAGAAGATACATAGACAAGCTACACCAGCAATTCTTGGGGTCCCTCCACATCCCCACACAGCCGCCAACCCGCCCCCCACCCCAATTCATTAAGACACAAGTGTGTTGTAAAATGCATGAAGAAATTAAATTGGCCCGTAGAATATTTACACACTGCAGTAATAAGAACACAGTATTTTTAAATGCCGGAATATTTTGATCCAACGGTTGTATGCAGCTTTTCTGCATTACGGTGAGTTTTACGGCCCACATATTTGCACGGGGCCCCTGGTGGAGGCCCCAATTTAGCTGTGGCCTCTAGCCATGGGCCCTGTAGGCCCATGCATTAATCCGCCCCTACCATCAAATAAAACAAGTATCATGACACATCCTATGCTATACCTAAACTTATACTTGAATATGTGTAGTGTACCACTACATAATTAATCAATCACATTTAAAATAAATCTTACCAATTTAGTAAATGCTTGACTATGGGAGAAAGGGGGAAATCAAACCGATCCGCCAAATGTTTTACTTTTCCCTGGTTTCTTCCCACCGCACACTTTCTCCAATTGAGCACATAAGTATAAATCTTCTGTTAATTCAGGTGGCTACTAATCTAATCCCAATCCAATTATTAGGAGCATGCAAATGTCATAGACTGATTGGCAGTTAATTTAACAACAGGTGCTTGGCCACCATTTGGCAGCTTCTCACAACGGGGTAATTGAACTCAAGAGCTCACCATGTAGGGAACAGTAGGTACAGACTTGCATCCCACTATTCGGTGGTAGAGCGCATTGGAGAATTCATGAAAGTGGCTTTGGATTGCAGTCATCAACAAAAAGGTACTGAGTTACACTGTTCTATGGTGAGGTGGCTAATTCTGGTGAGTATAAAGGTGCAGCAATCCTACTTTTCTCTGCCTGCGGAGCAATTTTCTCAAGGCTCTTTTAATTGATTTGCAATGTTTTACAGGAGTCATAGATCAAGGTCTGTTACATTGACAAATTAATACAATCTATGGTATAATGAGGTATATTTTGGCATAGTGCAGAGCAATGAGTGGAATATGTTAATGTTGGCAGTTATGGAAGTTGAAGGTTGTCTGGGTATTTTATATATCTTTAGGTGATATAGATTCAAAAGAACTCTATACATTTTTGATGTACTGCTTTTGGTTTGGGTGTTTAAGAAGCCAGCTGGGAAGTGTTAAGCTGATAGGATTCTACACAACTAGCTTAAGGCAGGTGTTGGCTCAGTTTGTTGCCTTTTTCATAACACTGTACTTTCACAAAGCGTGAGTCACTCCACCCTGGCTGTGAAAGTTGCCTTCTGGTTGTGCGAGTGCCTCATTGGTTTGTTGGGAGTGGTTCCTTGTATGCTGCTGTGCAAGGGCATGTATTTTGCTCTCCACAGTCTTGGGCAGGAAATTGCAAAAGTGATGTTGTCACCTCGAGCACTGTTATAATACTTCTCCATAGCACAGTGCAAGACAACTATTAGGAATGGAGGACAAAGTGTGAGTCAGAGTTGGATTTAGCAAAAGTTGTTTTTTTCCCCACGCACCTACTGGTGTATTTCTTTAAAGCTTTGTTTCCCCTTTTGTATGGAGTTCATTTTTGATGCAGATATTTAATATTAGAAAAAATGTTATCTGGTGAGTCCAGTGACAAAAACTATAGTATATATAATAGTCACTGAACAATTCATTAACAGAAATTCTGCACATGAATTCAATAAGTGATTTACAACCTAGGAGGCAAAAAACACAGCAACACACATTTAAATGTATTTGGACACCTTTGTAGTTTTGATCAATATATGTAACAAAGCAATTCTAAATTCTACCAAGGTATTCATGTAAAATTTGATCTTTGTTGCTTGTATTTTTCTACTTTGCTTGAAAACATAATCACTACTTTACAATTCCAACTACAAGAATATTAACATCTTCAGTGTTGCTTCTAAAAAGTAAACCATTTGTGCCTACCTTTGCAATAATAATTTCTTTCTTTAGAATCTTCATTGCATAATATTTCCCAGTTGCCTTTTCCTTGACTAAAATTACTTTTCCAAAAGTGCCTTTTCCCAGTAGTTTTAAATAATCAAAGTCATTCATAGTCTGTAAATAAAATGAGGGGGGAAAAAAGTCAACAAAATAGAACTGTACCACAGATAGGTATTTGGAACTCAATAGACAGAACCAGTTGCCACATATGAAAAGCAAGAAGCTTGGTTGAACTGCATTCAAACTATTACAAAATGATCAATTAACCTTCAGAATCATTATTTTCTCTTTGGGGCCATCAGTTTTGTAAGTTTTTAACCTTACATACTGTGATCCTGGGAAAAATATCCAGTACAGTAATAAAACTCCTCAGATGTCAAGTGTAGTTTTATTATTGTATTAACCAAGTACAGAAAAATAACAAAAACTAAACACACATTTTAAATATAAAATGTAAACACTTTGCTTCTGCTTGCCCTGTAACCTTTTCTTGCTCCTGATCTTTCTTCCCTGTTCTCTCTGTCCTATTATTTTAATCTCTTCCCCCAACTGTCCCATCCTCCTCTTTCACCAATCCTCCCATCCAGCGACCCTCTATATACTCTGTTCCAATATTCAGCCACCCCCTCAACTGTACCATCTCACATGGTCTTGAACATGGACAAGGCCATCTCCCACGATGTATCCCTTATCCACCCACATCCCTTTCCCGCCTTCCAATCCCATTCCTTTCTGTGTCATCTTGGGTAAAACTATCCCAAATCACTTGCAATTGCACTTTCAAGCTGATAACTACCTAGCCTTTGGCCTTCCTTTCACCACAATACTTCTGCAGCTGTTGATTTGTTCAATCATTTCCTCACCTACACCTGTGATGCCTTTGTCTCCAGGAAAACTTTGCGCTCTCCTATCCTGGTCATTCCCTCTTTATGGCCCCCATTTTTGGTTTTTCAAATCCAAGGGGTGCAGATTTGAGCATATCGGACACACAACTGGTTTAGCCATCAATCACCAGATCTGGCTGGACCACAGCACGCACTTTCAGGCCTTGTTTTCCTCTGCCAAAACTGCCCACTTCTTCAGGATCATCTTGGAGAGCAACAATAACCACCAGCTTATTTTCGCCACTACCAACCATCTCCTTAAACCCGTCACCCCTGCCCCTTCCACACTCACCTCCAACAAATGCAAGGAGCTCATGAACTTCTTTGTCACTAAGATTGAGACCTTCTGTTCAGCTGCTATCTCTCCCCCCCCGGCACCCCCCTTACCCTTGCCTAGCAAGCCAAACCTCCCCCAGGCTATCCTAGCTCAGATCCCACCTCTTTCTCTAGTTTCTCTCCTATCTCTCCTAATGCCTTCTCCAAGTTCATGTCCACAAGACCTACCTCCTGCTCCCTTGAACCCATTCTCATTAAACTGCTGACTCCCTCCCCCCCAACTTTGCTTCTTGGCCCCACATTGTAAATAGTTTCCTGTCCTCAGATACTGTCTCTTTCTCTCAAGTCCGCCAACATTACCCACTCCTAAAGAAATCTGACCATCAACCCCTCTGTCCAAGTAAACTACAGCACCAGCTCCAACCTCCTTTCCTTCCCGAAGTCCTTGACTGTGTTTTTGCCTCACAAATCTGTGCCAACCTTTCCCGCAACTCCATGTTTTCCCTCCTTGTCCTCTCTACAGCCTTTGAAATGGTTTACCACCAATGCCTCTTCTCTATTGTCCAGCTCAATGGAACTGCCTTCTCATCCATGCTTTTGTCAAATCCAGACTTGATTATTCCAATGCTCACCTGGCGGGCCTCCAATGCTCCATGTTTTGTAAACTTCAGATCATCCAAAGCACTGATGCCCATATTCTATCCTGCACCAAGTCCCTCATCACTCCTGTCCTTACTAATTTACATTGACTCCTGATATCCCAAAGCCTCAAATTTAAAATGCTCATGCTTGTGTTTAAATCCCTCATGTCCTTACCCCTCCCCATCTCTAACCGTCTCCAGCTCCACTCCCACCCCCTACTACTCTCTGCACTTCTGACTTTGGCCTCTTGTGCACTCCCATCCCCGTTTGCCCCACCATTAGTGGCCGGGGCTTCAGCTGTCTAGGCGCCGCATTATTAATTCCCTCCCTAAACCCCTCCACCTCCCTCTCATCCTTCAAGATTCTCCTTGTTTAACCAGGCTTTTTTGTCACCCTTCTTAACATTTCCTTCTTTGGCTTGACATCCATTTTTTTTCTGATTACATCACTTTCAAGTGTCTTGGGTTATTTTTCTACATTAAGAGCACTATATAAATGCATGTTATTGTTTTTCTAATATATTCTACATATTCTAACCCTGTTTTCTCTTTTGAAATTTAAAATTTATTTCCCTTATTTTTCAGCTTCCCTGTTTCCCACTGTTGATTTTGCAGCCACTGAGTATCTTCTACCAAGATTTTGTCAGTGATTATTATGCAAATAAAACCAGCATTTGAAAATTAAAATTTATGCCTCAATCTCAGATTTCAGGTTGCATAAACGTGGCTTATATTGCCTTCAGTATAAAAGATTGAGGGGTGATCTAATAGAGGTGTTTAAAATGATAAAAGGATTCGATGGGGGAATCCAGCTCAAGGGGCCATTCAGGAGTGAAATCAGGGGCACCTTCACACAAAGGGTAGTAGAAATATGGAACTTTCTCCCCCGAACGGCCATGGATGCTGGGTACATTGAAACTTGCAAGACTGAGGTCCATAGATTTTTGTTAGGTAAGGGTATCAAGGGATATGGATCAAAAGCAGGTGAATAGAATTGTACAGATCAGCCATGATCTAATTGAATGGTGGAACAGGCTCGAGGGGCTGAATATGACCTGTTCCTATGTTTACTAGTGTTTAAATATCTATTTGGTAGCATGGAGTGGCCCAGACAGGGTCTATATTTTACCCTGAATTTTCTGAGTCTGCCAGAGGTTTAATGTTTTGATTGCTTTTTGCCACCCCTACCTAATCTGGTCTACATATGACTCCAATCCTGCACTGTGTGGCCTAGCAACTATCGCTACAAAGTTCAATAAGAGAAAGAAGATCGGATAGAACAATCAAGCATTGAATAAGCATACGACATGGTCTTCTCTGCAAAGTCCTCCTCACTAACATCTGGAGGCTAGACTAATAATCTAGAGAACCCAAGTTCAAATCCCACCATGGCAATGAGAATTTGAATTCAGAAATAAAAAGCTGGTATCAGTTTAAAAAAAGTGACCAAAAGCTATTGTATTCTCGTAAAAACCCAACTGATTCACTAATGTCCTTTAGGGAAGGAAACCTGCTGTCCTTACCCGGTCCGGCCTATATGTGACTCCAGTCCAACACCAATGTAGTTGACTCTTAACTGCCCTCTGAAGTGGCCCAGCAAGCCACTCAGTTAAGTGCAACTAGGGATGAGCAATAAATGCCAGCCTTGCCAGCGATGCCCACATCCCAAAAAAATTTAGATTAAAAAAATTACATCAGCTAATATCCTGGACTCCTCCATCACCATTAGTGGGTATGGCCAGTCCCACTGGCAGGATAGACCCATTAGATGTGAGGGCACAATGATAAACAGTCAAGTGGGAGTGGCCCTTGGAGTTCTCAACATTGAATATGAACCTCATGAAGTCTCATGGTTTCAGGTCAAACAAGGCCAAGGAAACCTCCTGCTGATCACCACCTCCCCCCTCCCCCCCCTCAACTGCTGAGTTGTTACTCCTCAATTTTGAACATCACTTGGAAGAAGCTGAGGGAAGCAAGTGTACAGAATATAGTCAGGGTGGAGGACTTCAAAGTACACCACCAAGAGAGGCTGGGTAGTACTACCACTGACCATCCTGGCCAAGTCTTGAAGGACATAGCCACCAGACTTGGCCTGCATCAGGAGGTAAGGCAGCCAACATAAGTAAGCAACCTTCTGGCTCTCATCCTCACCAACATACAAATACACATCTATCTATTGCACCATTGGCAGAAGTGACCACCACACAATTTTTGTGAAGACAAAGGTCTCGTCTCCAGTGTAGTATAGCACTTCTACCAAGCTAAGTGGGACAGACTAAGGACATATCTAGCAGCCCAAAACAGGGACTCAATGAGGTGCTGTGAGCCTTCAGAATTGTATTCTGCCACAATCTGCAGCTTCATGGTCCTGCACATCCCTCACTCTGATCACCATCAAGCCAAGAGACCAACCTTGGTTCAATGCGGAGTATAAAAGGAAGTATCAGGAGCAGTACCACGCATATCTTAGAATTAGGTACAAACCTAGTGAAGCTCCAACACAGGGCTACCTGCATGCTAAACACCAAAAGCAGCAGTCTATAGACAGAGCTAAGCTGTCCCCCTACCAACGGAGCTCTAACTATACATCTAATTGAGAATGGTGATGGAAAACCAGGCAACTAAGAGGAGGAGGAGGCTCCATGAACATTCCCATCCTCAGGGCAGTAATTGGCCAGGTTAGATTTGTCCTCTCAGCATCCTCCCAATCATTATCAAAGTGATAGAAGAAGTCATCAATAGTGCCATCAAGCAACACCCACTTGGCAGTAACCTGGTCACTGATGCTCAGTTCGGGTTCTGCCAGAACCACTCGGCTCTAGAATACAACACAGCCTGGATGTATACATGGGTGTAAGAGCTGAATGCCAAAGGACAGGTAGGAGTAGCTGCCTTTGACATCAAGGCAGCAATCAACCTAGTATGGCACCAAGAAGCCCTAGAAAAATTGAAGCTAATGGGGATCAAAAGGAAAACCCTCCAATGGCTGGATTCATACCTGATGCAAAAGAAAATGTTTGTGGTTGTTGGAAGCCAGTCATTACAATCCCAGGACATCATTGTAGAAATTCCTCAGGGGACCGTCCTTAGCCTAACCATCTTAAACTGTTCATTAATGGCCTTTTCATAAAGTCAGCAATGGGGCTGTTTGGTGATGATATGAGTTTTCAACTCCATTCACAACTCCTCTGATAATGAACTAGTCCACAACAGCCTTAAACAGGACCTGGATAACATCCAGATTTGGGCTGATAAGCACACGCCCCAAAGGGTCGCAAGGATCATCATAGAATGCTGCACTCTGCACAATTTTGCACTGAAGGAAGGCCATCAATTCAGTTTTGATACAATGAGCCAGTGTTGCCCAAGGAAAGGGAGCTGCGGACCCCAGGAGATGAATGTTTAGAGGGATCATCCCTGGCTGCTGCAAGGGCCATCCAAAGTCAGACCTTGCAGGATGTGTTCAAGCATTGATCAGTTACTGCGGCATACTGCACGGTCCCCTCCTTCTGGGCCAGTTGACAAGAAAGTGATCTTCCTTAAAACCACTACCAAGCCTGCTGAGCAGTCCTCGATGCCTTACAGGACTGTGCCATATTCATTAACTGAATATAAATGTCCATACCAGTGGAATGTTCCCTTTCAAACATTACCTAAATGGCAATGAACAACAAAGTGCAAGATAAGTGCAAAATGTACAGTAATCAAAAAATGTTTTCCATCTGAAACAAACGCAGTACTTCGTATTTGCACCAATTCCCCTTGCTGACTAGGAGTCACTTCCTACCCCTTCATCTGTTACTACTTCTAAGAGCCACCTCAGGGGCAGGCTAGCAGGAGATTGGTGGCTTCCATGTGCTGTACAGAAGGGTCATGGGTTTGAGGTGGCTTTCGGCTTATGGCAGCTGGCACCTGACAATGAGCTGCTGTTGGCTGCATCTCTGGAGGGTAGCCTGGTCTTGCCCGCCACCATCTGCAGGCATTGTGCTCTGAGGGAAAATGTTGGGAGTCATGGCATGTGTTCCTGTCCTGAGAGTCGGCAATATCGGGCACAAGAACTTCAGCCACTGCCATTCCACTGGGCTCTGGATCGGTAGCTCCACTGATCTGTTGGATGGCTAGTCCAACGGCAGCCCTGAGGCATAGCTGTTGCTACGGTCTGGAAGCTGCGAATAATGCTGCACTCCATTCTGTCCCCAGTTGCCTCCAGAGGTGCAGTCTGTCCTTCCATGGAGATGGAGGCTCCGACTGGTCCCTGGCTGCCTCTCATCTGGGGCTCTATTGCATATGCCACTTGCTGCATTGTTGCCTGCGAGGAAGACAAACCTTTAGAGATATTGCAGCAAAAGAGAGATGTAAACTCAACAGTCACATCTGATAATTGCCACACATCCTGGGAGATTATCCTCAGAGCCTACACATACGAACCATGTTGCTCAAACATTCTTTTTTTCAAGTGAGAGCTCGTGAGTTATGGGTCCCACGATTGTGAAGCCATTGGAAGCCTTCTGCTCAGCCTCCGTAGATCCTTGTCTACCTTTTATGCTGGAAGATTCTACCAGTGATACTTCCTGGACCTCACTATGTACATTTCCTTGGTTGGAACTCCCTGAGCTGGTGCCTAGGAGAGAGGAAGCAACTTCCACAAGTGACAAACTGGGCAGGGTTGGGAATGAGGTAAATGGGGTGGAATCAGACTGCTGGCTCTGTGTCATGGCCTGCTGTCTGCTCTCTTCCTCCGCGTCCTCCTTCAGAACTACCACTTCCTTATCCGCTGCTGGGGATGGGCTCCAGTTCACCACCTCCTCTTCCTCAGAGTCCTCTTCTGCCATTGGAGGCCCCTGTGCTTGCGGAGAATCTTCAGGATGGGGGCAGAAGGTGAGAAGGTGTGAACATTCTGTCCTCGAGATGAAGGCACGATGAGGAAGGGGGTGGAAGATTGAGTGTGTGGGGTAATGCTATGGGCTGCCAGGGCAAGGATATAGGTGTTGAGGTACTCACCTGGCACTGGGAATCTTCCGGCAGCCTCAGCATCACCTGTAGTGATGGGGCTATGCATTCCCTGGATGTTCAAGGCTTTCTACTCCTGGGAGGTCAGGAGTCTTCAGGTGGGGATGTTCCTGCTGGTGCTGAGCCTCTTCTGAAGATTATATGCCAACTTCTCCTGCAAAAGATAATTAAATGAGAGTTAAGTTTGCCGTTAAGGATTGTGTGGCAAGAGTAATGGGGGAGGTAAGGTGAGACACGGTTCGATTTGGATATGTCCGAGTGGAAGAAAGTGTTTTGGGGTGGTGCAAGGCAGTTATTCTGTGCTGGGGAGGTGTGTAGCCATAATGCGACATAGGGACTTGTTGGTACCCATAAGCAGAGCGGAGTGTGAAAGGTTAGTAGTATGAGTGTTGCTTTAAAAGGGTTGAGTGTGGTAGTGGCCAAGGTAGACAAGGAAGAAAGGGACAAAGTGCTTTTAACCTTACCTTGCCTGCCCTGGTCAAGCCGTTGAACTTCTTCCAGTATTGCTGTGCAGTCCTCGAGGTGAAGGAATTGGCATTGAATGCCTAGGCTACCTCCCTCCATGCAGCAAGGCTGACACTCCTGGGTGGCTTGTTGCCTGGCACACATGGAGTCAGTCACTCCTGTCTTCCACCTCTTCAAAGAGAGCTTACAGGTCTTCTTGTGAAAAATGCACAGCCCTTTGGTGCCCTGTCACAATGTTTCTTGGACACAGCTGAAATGGGAAGATGCCCTGAGCGTTCAAATGCCATGGGGTCAAGGATAGAATCGCCACAGCTTCCTCTTGCCGAACTCAAGTGCTCTGATGAAGAATGCAGTCTTTACAGAGGCCAGATCAGTTCTGCATTAAAATTTCCTGGGGCCTGCGCTGCTCACAGCGTCTTTACGGCACTATTATGCCACTTCATATGCAAATGAACTTACCCAGTAAATTTTCTTGCTACTCCCCAGGCTGGCATATGGCGATATTTTCTGGTACTATAACGGCGCTATGGACATCAAGGAAATTCAGGGCCTATTTTTGACAAAAGGCACAGCACAATTTCAATAAGGTGATTACAGGTGTCTCAAAGTTTTATTATTTGCTTCACCTTTTCATAAGTTAGCTCAAAGGATCTAATAGATGATGCAGATCTTTACTGCTTTATAGGCACTTCATTCATTTAATCCTATTCAATTTTTCATCAAGGCAAACTAGGGTTCTAGTCATTGCAGGGATTTAACAATCCAGTTGGATTAAGAATATGAACTAAGCAGCAGGGATTATAATCCCTGAGTGAACAAATGAAAATGACAGACGAGAAAAGACCCATTGGTCCATCTGGCCTGTCCTATGCCTTATGCATCACGATACAGACACTCCCTACCCACCCGGAGCCGTATAATCTCCTGGGAGAGGCGAAAAACCAGATAAAAACCCAGGCCAATTAGGGAAAGAAATCTGGAAAATTCTGCTCCAATCCCTTAAGGCGATCAAAACTAGTCAAGATCACTGCACTGACCCTGAATTTATTAGTGTACCTACCTCTAATACGGTGATCTCTGCCCCAATCAGAAACAGGTCCAGCTCTCTCTAAGGAATACAGCAAATCAGCATTCACCTCATGAGCTGACAACCTATTCCACTAAGAAAAGAACTGCCTGACATACAATCTACTTCTGCCCTTACATAACTTGCAAGCATGACGCCTGGTCCTCCTAAACTGTCCAGTTAAAATAATTGATCCACATAAACACAATCTAGTCCCTTCATTATATGATAACCTCTATCAAATCGCCCCCAAGTCTAAAGTATACAGACCCGGCACTTTGGGCCCATCTGGGTAACTATGGCGTTTTAAACTGGAAATTAATCATGTAGCCCTCTTATGCACCCTTTTCAAAGCCTCAATATCCCCCACCACGTGAAGAGAACAAAACTGGACAACGTATTCTAACTGAGGTCTTGTACAAGGACAAAATGGAATGCTTTGTTTTGTAGTGAATTGTCCTGTGAATACAACCTAGAACCCTGTTTACTATAGATTCATGGCATTGGTCAACAACTCTGGGTTACTAGTCCAATACCATAAACCACTGTATCCCCTAGAGTTATTGATATGTGCATTAGGCCATCAAAAATGTGAGAACTGCCTGTTGGTGTTTCACTACAATTTCTCAAGATAGCCATCTGCAACATTGAGTGTTAATGAAGATTAAGAAGATCCCAATGGATTGAAAAGAAATGAACAACCTCATACCCATATTCAAAAAAGGTGGTAAAATAGACCCATTAATCTTACATCAATAACTGGCGAAATAATTGTAATGATTATTAGGAACAAACTTGAGGACTACTCGTACAATGATAACCTACGAAACAGCAATCGACACAGCTGCAGAGAGGGAAGGTCTACTTGACAAGTCTCTTAACTTTTCTGAGGCAGTGACATCCCAAGTGGAATTTGGGGAACATTATGATGCGTTGTAGCCCAACTACCAGAAGGTTGTTGACAAAATTCTAAATGGGAGTTCAAACCAAAACCTGGATATGGATAAGAAATTGGTGAAATGAAAATAAATAACTTGACAGGCTCGGCAAATACTAAGTGGAGTGTCCCAGAGACGAGTGCTTAGGGTCCCTACTGTTCCTAATTTACATCTATGACTTGGATTCAGAAGCTAAATGTAAATGTCAAAATTGCAGATGACTATGCACCTGGGAGGCAGGGTGGGGGTGGACGGAAGGCAGTTGAATATAAATACCAACAGATAAATTGTGCAAATGAAATGCAATATGGTTAAGTGTATGGTACTGTCCATTGGAAAAAAAAGACAGCATACCTATTCTATGAATTATTTCAAATTAGCTAAGGGTGAAGTTAAAAAAGAGATCTACACTGATTTTAGATTTCAGCCCAGGTCAGCAAACTAAGTTACGTGCTCGTCCACATTTAGTTTAATGATGTGTTCTAGTCATTGCTGAAAATGCTGTGATCATTATCTTCAATCTTTGAAAGTTCTAACAGAATTCATTCAAAAAAGTTGCATCCATTTAGAAGGAAAGGGACACACAATTATAAGATAGTTTTTTTTGCAGTGGATACAGATTTTGAATTCAACATTTGATATGAATCAGATGTTTTCCTGAAAATAGTAGAAATTCAAAAACTAGTTAGACTTAATTCATTTTAAGTCTATACCCTGGGGACAAACAAACACTGTTGCAAAAAGTTTTTCTCTCTCATGTAGGTGAGTGTAGGTAGTTGATGCTAACAAAAGGGAAAAGTAATTTGAGATAGCCGAATGGGAGCACTCTCAAAATACAGAATAGGGAATTTGCACCTCTTGAAGGAACAACGGTCTCAGGTATTTTTCAACTGCATTGCTTACTGCATGGCATGTAAAAGACAAATGAACAAGGTTTTCTTTCTGAAGAATTGATTGCAAAGAAGGCAGGGAACAGAGAATAAAAAAAACCAAGACAATGCATGAAGCTGCTGCTACAAATGAACAATGGAACATTTCTATAATATATGGGCAGATTAAAAGAAAACATGCAAATTGAGATTTAGAATGGAAGGTTCGTGGGATGTGATGCCAAGGATGACAGGACATGTAAATGTGATCTTAAAGATAAACCAGTTACTGGACATCCTGTAGGTGGAAACTGTCAAAATTTAGTGAAACCAGTATGAATAAAGTTTGGGTTGTACAAATAGATTTTAGAAGCTGAATGGGTTATTCTCATTCAAATTTTTCTTTTGTTCTTAGATGATCCAGACATTGATAAGTCATTTAATAAATTTCATGAAAACCTAAAAGAATTTGATAGCAAATTAAACATTTGTGATAATATATACAAGACAGAAATGCAGGGCCCAGACAATTTTCAAAAGAAACCTCCAATTTATCTGATGACAGGGTGACACTTAACAAGTCTGAATAAAATATGTCAATGTATTTTTGAAGTTAGAGTTGACAATTACATTGTTGCTAGATTGATAGACAGACAATGCTATAATAAACTTTATAACTATAATCCCAAATTACATTACTACATGGAGAAATAAAGAGTAAAAGTTGTATTATTTATCTGGATAAAAGCAAATGTCTATCTTCCTATTTGTAACAAAATGGTTGAAACTGCCTTAAAAAATCAGTTCTTTTCAACTTTTGATTAATCATTTTGAAATTATCTCATGTTCAAAATGATTTCAGTCAGTCTATAGTGACTAATTATGCCATTAACTTCCATTCAGCCTCTGGTCAAGTCACATGATCATGGTAAATGTTGCAATAGTGCTAATAGCTCTGACAGGAAAGCAGGATTGTTTGCTTCACTTAGCAGCTGACAGTAGGTCCAAACCAAAGCAGTGCCAAAACAATTTGCACTGGAGACTAGGTACTGGACAATATTGTGCCAAAGCAATTTACACACTACTTTTTGTCACTTCAGATGTCAAAGCAATGACAGAGCTTCCCCAGACAACACACAAGGTAGCTTAACAGCTGCCTGAAGCTACCTGCAAACCATTTAGAGTAGGCAACTAATTATACCCAACAGATTGCATCATCACTCTTAATCAGAGTTGATCAATAGAATAAAAGAAAAACATGTCACCTCTGAGAGACAAGTGAGATGCACCAACAAAAGAGATTTAAGGAAAATTTCTTTAGCAACCAAGCTTAATACATCCTTTTTATCTTGTATCAATGTACATGAGCTGCATGTTAAACCTCTGACAATTTAGCATTGGTATCACAAAAAGTACATTTTCTCAGCTCAGTCATGAAACTGCTACTCTTTCTTCAAATATATTTAATTTGCTTCTATGAAGTGATTTTTTTTTGAGTTTGTGAGTGGGTTTTTCTTTTACACTGAAGATGGCAAATGCAAATAAGATCTTGTAATATGCTTTTAAAGTTATTTTCTTCTTGTTTTCCTTTAACTCCCAAATTATAGTGCACCAATTTTACAATATGGACCTTTTTCATTGGACTATATTGTGGGCTTAAGTGATGTGTTGAAGCAAAGATTTAAAATCTTTATATATGACTATTATTTTTAAAAAGTTTGCTGTTACTAACTTGAGTTAGACCTTTGCTTCAATAAGGAATTTACATTATAATCTGATCATCACTTTGTATTATGGAAAAGGGAAAAGCAAATACTTGAAAACTGATGACTGGAATTTCCGTAGGGATTATCCTCATTGTCAGTTGCAACTTCAGCATAAACCCCCAAAAAATGGTATAAACGGCCATTTATGCTGTTTCTCCTGGGTTTTCGCTGAAGTTATGGCAGAAGTTCAGGGAGCCCCTCAGAAATTGTCCCTGAATTTCCATTTCAAATTATAAAGCAGAATTTTAATAAGACAAGTATAGATAATACAGGCTATTTGGCTCATCCAGCTCAATCGTCCATAAAAACCTGTAATTCTCTTCCCCATCACAGCATACAACTGTACCTAGAGATTTTGCATCCATTACCCTACCTGGAAGAGAATTCTAGCAAGAACTACTCAACTACTTGATTTTTAAAAAAAGGCTTTTTCTGGAGATCCAAATCAGTCCCAAACATTTTATTTTTTGGATTCAAGGAAAATTACTGGGCCAGACAGTTTGTAAGTTTGCAGCTTCCTGCTTGTGATGCTGAAACAAACACCAACAGTTTAAAAAAAAAAGATGCTCAAATGTCAAAAGTAGTCTTATTATTGTAATAAAAAAATCCAAACAGCAAAAATATAACATCTAAAACACAATTTTAGTTCCAAATTTTTTTAAAAATTGAACCTTTTAAATTCTGCTCACCGTACCATCTGTCTCTTTCCCTATTCTCGTTCCCATTTTCTCTCCAGTTAAGGCTTGGCAATCTAACATAGAATGGCCATAATAATAGGCAGTGTTGGAAATAGAAAAATCTCACTGGTGGTCTTTTGAGGTTAAGGCATCTTGTTGAAATGGATGGAATTGTACTTTGTCTCTTGCTTATGCCTGTTGGCATATCCACTTATACCAACAGTGGATATACAAAATGGAAAAGTTTTCTTTCTCTAGCATTGATATCTTTCCACATGAAAAGCACAAAAAATATTTACCAAAAACACTCAAAGAAAACCTGTCCAATATTCTGGTGCATCGTATTGGCAATCCAACGCAGTACACCATACAGCTAGAGGGCGAAGCTCTGCATGCACAATCTTCAGTCAGGTATCTCTAAACTAAAATGAATATATCAGTTCCTCATCTCAGTTGTGCCAGTATAGGGAAAAACCAAGGGAAGGTAAAACCCCTCCCCCCCAGGAGAAATGGAAAGAAAAGTGAAGGAGATCCACCCTAGCTCACTGTTGTAGACCTCTTCTGGCCATTTCAGCGTAGTAGTGGTGGAAGCCTGGGGCAGGTCATTCACACACTTAGGGAAATGTATAATACACCACCTCGAAAAAAAGGTGACTCATCCTCCCAAAAGTACACCACACATTTAAATTAAGCCCTGCCATTAATCGTTACTTGTAATCAACCCAAACTGAAAGCATACAATAGTTTCATATCATTGAAACCAGGAAATAGAATTCTAATCAACGGCTACCATCTCCATAAACTAAAAAAGTATTGCAGAATAAGTAGCTATATTATGCTAACATACCCAGGGATGGATAGACTAGGGACAACCAGAAGGGCAGGAGTGCAACTACAGACAGATTTGTACAGGTAATCAGTGACTGTTTTTAACACCGTATTTGAAGTGGACAATTAGAGTAGATTTCACTTTTGGCAGTCTACTAAAACTGGTTAGTAACCCACAAGTAGATGAACACTTTAGATCTAGTGTTCACTGAATAATTCATATTTAATATCACAATTAAAACCAAGTCCAAACACAAGAAAAAAGGATGTGAAAAAGTATATTCCCACGAGGAGAAATGTAGTAAGACTTGGACCACAGTGACTGCACAAGAATGGGCAGCAATGGATTTACAAGCAACAGGTTGTGCCTCACACACCCACTACAATTCTCTAAGTTGGTTGATATAATTCACTTGGATTTCAGAAGATGTTTGTTAAGATTCCATTTATTAGGCCAAGAAAGATCAAGGTTCACAGAAATAATAGCAAATGGGATAACAAGATTGCAAACTGACCCGGTAATAGAAAACAGAAGGTGATTATAAATAGTAAAAGCTCTGTTAAGGGAGTAGCATTCTGCATGGTTCTGTTCTGGGTCTGCTGCTGGTCATAACATGCATAAATGATACAAGTGGTATTTTGTTAGTAAATGTTACAAAATTTGCTGCTGGTGATTATAAAACAGACTGACAGTATTTTAAGAGATCTGCAGTAATTAAGCTGATCAGATAACAATTGGCAGACGGATAGTGGAAAAAATTTAAGTTGTGCACACTGGAATAGGAAATGAATTCTGTTCACAATCTGTGGATCCTGTTTTGAAATGTCCATTACCAAAGATTGAAGAGGAAAATTATTTGGTGATTATCAATCAATAACAGTATATAGTCAATGTGAAGCTGTTATGCACAAAGTATTTCATATACTGAGATACAGCACAACAGCATTTCACTAGAAGCTGAAACAAAATACTTTATGCATACATAGATCATTCGTGAAGCCACATTTGGAATACTGTGTGAAATTCAGGCACCCCACCTTCAAAAGAACATCGAGTCACTGAAGACGGTTAACAGAAAAGTTATGAGGAACATTCAAACACTTAGGGTCAAAGTCATGGAGAGATTCACAAACCTGAACTTGTTTTCATTAGATAAAAGAAACAGGGCAGACATGGGGCCAGAATTTGCTGTCAAAATAACGGTGAGGATAATGGTGTTCCAACATTATTTATGTCTAAACAGTACAGCAACTTCAGGTGAGGAGCGGATGCGCGGTTAAACGTGAATATCCAAAAGTTGTTGTCAGTGTTGCGTCGCTCCACCATTAGCTTCACGAAAACAGCATTTTGTTGTCTGCCTCACCATTGAATGCTATGAAGTTGTTGTATTTGTGCGGTAGATACGAACTAAACCCGGCACAGATATTTAGGGCTAGTAATTAGTCGCATAAGTACCCTTTTAACGACATGACAATTGTTAATTACTGCCATTCAAACTCTCTGGCACTGAAAATTAACTATTACAAGTGTGGAGTCTCATTCCTTCAGATTTTGAATTTTTTGGGGAGATTTTAAAAACATCAAATTTGTTTTTAGAAAATTCTTTCTTTTCCTTTGTCTTAATCCAATGTTTCTTTCCCTCTTTATTTCTCTTTCTGTACCTGTTTGGACATTGAATTCACCCCTTTAATTCCTCTTCCTTCTCAGTCCTTCTGCTGTTTATTTCTCAGTCCTTCTGCTGTTTATTTCCCAGTCCTTAAATCTCATTGGTTAAGAAGATACCATGTTGGTTGCCCTGTTCACTCAGGTCCCAGATGCCCTGTTTCCCTCGCTGCACCATTATCAGCTCGCACTTTCAGCAACTTTATGAGCAAAAATGTTTTGAGCTGAAGGATGCAGGGGCAAGTCTATGGCAAACACTGTTAGATGCCCTGCAACAGCAAAATCTGCCCAGGATCTAAGCTTTTAGAAGGCTGAGAGGAATGGGTACTCTCAGCCTTCTAAAAAGCTTAGATCCTGGGCAGATTTTTTAGCTTGAACTGAAAGTGCAGAACTAGAGGCCATATTTAATTTATAAATTAACAAGGCTCAACTATATAGATTTCCAGATAAATCAGTTAATGCTGTGACAATTAACAAATTTATAAAAAACAGGTTGAATATCAGGTTAGAAATGAGTTTGAGATTTACGGGGATAAGTACAGATAAAAATAATTGAATGCTGTGTGGAACCTGATGGCTTCTCAAATGCCAAAAATGTGAAAACTTCATGCAAAGGAAAGCGAATGGCGTAGCACATATATGCAGAATGCAAACTTAAATAGGCATAATACACATTCTGGAGTTTTGCTTGTTCTACTTTGGGGGAGGGCAGGAAGAAAATTTGCAAGATTCTTGATTTAATGGAATAGGTATAGGACAATGGATTTAACGAAACACATTTTTTTCTTATTCCATGCTTTCTTGCAACATTAACAGTGATTTTTTTTAAAAAGGTATCATCAATATTGAAACAGTGAGCAAAAAATAGTTGAAACTTCCATTATAGTGAAGCAGTAATTCTAATTTTTCCCATCTCCTCGCCCCAAAAAAAGCAAATCTTTTGGCAGGTGTTTTCTGGTACCTCATATTAGCCAATTTTCACTTCTGAACCTTGATTGTGAACATGATTATAGCATAGACTGATCTTGTTATCATATGATATCCATCTTTCCAGCAGTGGTTGCTGGATAGTGACCAGGAGCAGGTATCGGTCAATTGTTCTCATCTCTTGGCTGGGGATACTGAGTCTAATTGTACCACCCCTGCTATCTCAGCTGAGATCAGCTAACCAGGAATCCAACCTAGTTTTAAAAGATATTTCAAAAACTTTCACCAACTTCTCAATAGAAGTATAATTAAAAAGTAAGTCTTTTGTACAATCTTTTGGTTTTCTTAAAGTGTGTCAGTGCGCACACGCACACGTTTTTTAAAAATCTTTTAAAGTATCTAATTTGTTTCCATACTTTTAGGGATTATTTATGCTGAAGAAATGTGTTCTAAAATGTGTGGTCTCAATATATTATCACACCATGCAATTCTTTTCAACTGTAAAGAACCAGCAGCCAATGGTATTTAATGAGGGAGAGAAAGATCACTGATCTCGAGCGCTCTTTGTTCCTTATGCTCAGCCTTTCATCCAATAGCCTAATTGAAGATGATGATCACCCTAGCGACCCACATGAGTCAAAGTACTAAACATATAAAAACTATGAGTGCCAACAAATAAGTAATATTAAACTTAGGTTAAGATACTGGACATGTCATTTTTTTTAAAACTTCCTTTTCAAGTAATAGCTTTCATTTAAATTGCAAGATTGAAGTACAGTCATCATTGGCCTTTATTTCAAGAGGATTTGAGTACAGGAGTAAAGGTATCTTACTGCAATTCTATAGGGCCTTGGTGAGACTGCACCTGGAGTATTGTGTACAATACTCAATTTTAGTCTCCTTACCCAAGATATACTTGCCATAGAGGGAGTGCAACAAAGATTCACCAGACTGATTCCTGGAATGACGAGATTGTCGAATGAGGAGAGATAGAGTAGACTACGCCTGTATTCTCTAGAGTTTAGAAGAATGAAAGGTGATCTCATTTAAACATACAAAATTCTTACAGGGCTCGACAGGATAGATGCAAGGAGGATGTTTCCCCTGGCAGGGGAGTCTAGAACCAGGGATCAGAGTCTCAGAATGAGGGGTAGGCCATTTAGGACTGAGATGAGGAGAAATTTCTTCACTCAGAGGGTGGTGAATCTTTGGAATTCTCTAGCCCTATGGAAGCTCAGCCATTGAATACATTCAAAACAGAGATCGATAGATTTCTAGATATTAAAAGGCATCAAGGGATATGGGGATGGGACAGGAAAATGGCGTTGAGGTAGACGATCAGCCATGATCTTGATGAATGACGGAGCAGGCTTGAGAGGCCGGACGGCCTACTCCTGCTCCTATTTCTTATGTTCTTAAATACAATGCAATAACCACATGAACACCCCTTTCTGACTAAATGCAACGTCCTGCATAATAATCTTTAAGAAAAGCTCAATTTTCTTCATGTCTTGTACAAATCTATTCATAGGAGCCATTGTTAACAATCATGTCTTATGTTCGAGTCATTACTGTCCTTATTTTAGTTAGAAAAAGTTCTCAATTCCTGGATAAAGTATCATTTAGGGATGGAGTATCACATCACAATTTTTTTTAGAATGGCTGAGAAAAGTGGGAAAATAAAAAGAAACAGATCTAGACAAGGTGTCCTAGTACATGAATCACAAAAAGTTAAAAAAAAGAGATGGTTCGCTCGACTGATTCCTGGGATGAGGGGGTTATCTTACAAGGAAAGGTTGGACAAGTTGGGCCTGTATACATTGGCATTTAGAAGAATGAGAGGTGATCTTATTGAAACATATAAGATCCGGAGGGGACTTGAAGGGGTGGATGCTAAGAGGATGTTTCCCCTTGTGGGAGAGACTAGAACTAGGGGACACAGTTTAAAAATAAGGGGTCGCCCATTTAAGTCGGAGAGGAGGAGAAATTTTTTCTCTGAGGGTTGTGAGTCTGTGGAATTCCCTTCTCCAGACAGGGTCATTGAATATTTTTAAGGCCGAGTTAGATAGATTCCTGATTAACAAGGGAGTCAAAGGTTATAGTAGGTAGACAGGAAAGTAGGGTTGAGGTCACAATCAAATCAGCCATGATCTTATCAAATGGCAGAGCAGGCTTGAGGGGCCGAATTGCTTACTCCTGCTCTTAATTCGTATGTTCGTGGACCAGTTCTTCCTGTTTAAATAATTTTTTTTTCTAGCGGATTAGCACGGTTTTGCAAATGTACCATTCTCTCTGCTGCAGGATAGAGTAAAGCAGCATTGCTGTGCCAATCATCAGAACATAGTTACTACAAGTTTTCATTTGGAAATGAAAGTAGAATGGGGTTATTGAAATACCATTCCTTTGTAATTAACAATAGACATCCCAAAGTAGAAGATATTTTTGGGACGGGAAGGAAGAAAAGTAACCATGTAATATTGTTTTATATCTTATTATTGTACCTGATCGTATCATTCATAAGCAAGCAATTAGGATTGTCCATCCCATGTATACACCATAGATTTCTTTTCAAACAATCCTAAAATCTGAATTTCTGCCTGCACAGTCACTTTTTGCTGCAGAAACCAAGAGCATTTCTTGCAGACAGCAGCAACAAGTGACTTTTGAATATCAGTGTCATTGGTTAAACTTCTGCTAACTGATCAGAATTTGAAATCTACACATTGCTTGAAAATACTACATTTTGTATTATAATAGCTAATCTCCCATGTAGTTGCTCACAGCAGGTCAGAGGATACAGGTATTTATAACAGAGTGGAAGTGGTTGTATTGTGGCATTAGTTATGACATGAGAATATTAATGGGAGCAGGTTATTTGATGTGTACAGTTTTCAGAGGGCTGTTGAAGTAATTAAGTGGGCTAGTGAAATGAGCACTGCTAAGGAAACTATTAGAGATTTTATTGGGCAGGGCAGTTGGTACTTCGGAGTATAGTAGTGAAAGGGGAAGGAAGGATGGTTGGTAGTTCAGGGGGTTGAGAAAGTAAGAGTGAGGAGTTGGACGGTGCAGATTTTGGGTGTGTGGGTGGAGAAAAAAAAAGCAACAGGGAACAGGAATTGAGGGAAAAAAAACAGGAAAGAGGAATTCCAAAAGAAAAGGCAAATGGGGAACAAAACTTAGGATGGTGGGGAACAGATGAAAAAAAGCAGCAGGGAGAAAACATAAAACTACAATGAAGATACTGAAAGTAGAGCAGAGGAAGAAAAACACACCATACAACTGGGCTATTAGGAGAGTAGGAAAAGAAAAAAATACACAGTGCAGCAAGGATACTGGAAAGAAACAAAGCAGACAACAAGCCTTGAACAAGAGAGTTCAAGCCTCCAAAAAAGACAATGCAGAGACCAAAAAACAAGCAGGGTAAGAACAAAGCTGGGAAAATGTACCTGGAGAGCTGTTGCTGGAGTTAGGCATACTGATTGCAAGGGGCTGAGAGGATCAAAGCTGGAATTGATCACATTATCCATCAGCCAATCAAAATGAAATAAATACCACCCCAGCACCAACTTATAGGCCCTGACATTAGCGGGGAGGCGGGATGGGCGATTGGGCGCGTGGGTAACTCGCCCAATAAAATCTGTCCGTTCCCCACGCAATCGTGGGTTAATTCGAGCCACTTAACATGGCTTCTAGGTTTGCCGTCCGAAAGCTGCGCAGCGGGCGGACTTCGCACCCACATCACAGGCTGTCAGCTGGAGGAGCTCTACTTAACGGAGCAGTCCTCCAATAGCTGCTCCTGGAGCAAACACCCACACAGCACAATGGAGCAACACAGGGGAAAGGCTGCTCCTAGATTTAGTGATGCCTCACTCCAGGTGCTACTACATGGGAGGAGGGATGTCTTCTACCCAGCGGACGGGAGGAAGTGGTCTGCCTCTGCCACCAAGGCCTGGCTCGAGGTGGCAGAGGAGGTCACCAGCAGCAGCACCATCTCCCGCACTTGGATCCAGTGCAGGAAGTGCTTCAAATGACCTAACAAGGTCAGCCAAAGTGAGTACACTTATTCATTCTCCTACATTCCGTCTTCCACATCACCGCCCCCACCCCCCAACTCATTCTGCACTGCAAAAACTACTCTATCACATCACTCCTCACACCCACTGAAAGCTCATCCTCAACTTACCTGTACTTCCTCACCTTCCCATTAGTCACCCCACCACTACCACTCAACCCAATCCTCATCGAATGTAGTAGCTCTGTCTCAGACTCACCCTCTGATGCATCTCTTTCATGGTCAGCCACACCCAAACCAATGCATTCATCGGTTGGCCATGTCACCACCACTCACTCACATGTTTGTACTTTCTCCCCTTATAGGAGAAGAAAGCCCAGAATGCACGGGAGAGGGACAGGACTGGAGGGGGGCTGCAACAGATAGTCGTCCTCACGGACGCAGAGCAGGAGGCGCTGGAGCTGAGCCGCACCCTCGAGTGCCTGTCAGTCAGGGACGTCGAGACTGGCAGCCGACAAACGTCTGGCGACAGAACTTTAACATTCAGCACACACTATGAATTGGATGTTAACATGCCTTGCCATCTTCAGCACCTCAGTATGCTTATCGCAACGTGACATATCTGCGATCATGCTTAATATTGCCTTCTGTTCTCTTACAGGGCATTCAGCGACCGCTCTGACGGCAGAGGGCGATTCCTTAGAGGACCTGCTGGCCTCTGAGGGTGCACAGTCACATCTGAGCGAGCCATCCACCAGCGCAGATACACACACTTCGGTGGATCCCAGCCCACAGTTAGGGGGTCGCACATGGTGAGTTACCACACACGTGAGCATGAGCAGACACTGGTGGCAGGAACAGCTGTGGAGAGTCTGCGTCGGTGGGAGCACTCCTTTCCAGGCTCTGCTCAGCTGGACACAGATGCTGAAACCTGGGGGCCATCCCTTAAAAGGAGAACATAGAATGATTGAGGGGCAGCAGCACATTTGCGAGGTGCTGGAACAGGTGCCATGCGCACTCTCCACAATCGCGCAGAGGACGGAGGGGAGTCCAACTCCTGCATGAGTGGAATGGTGGCACAGGTATGGGAGGGCATCTCTGAGATAATGTCAAGGGTAAATGCGAGAATGTCTGCAATGGAGGGAAGGCTAGCCTCGCCTCCATGAAGCTTCAAGCACGGCTCACAAATGAGTCCATTCAGGCCTTGACAATGGCCATTTGGACACAGTGAACAACATTCTGCCGGCAAACTTAAACAGGCAGGCAGATACACTAGCACTGACCTTACAAGGCTTCACACATGCCCTCCAAACTGTCGTCCAGCAGAGTGATAGGAGTGGTGTGGGCCTGGCCCAGAGGAGGGATGATGGCGAAAAGGGACATGGAAGTGGGGACGCCACTCAAAGCTCTCCCATATCTCACGTTGCCCCCCTCTCAACCAGTACTTGCAATCCTCTACAGATGGCTGAGTCTGCCTCTGCACAGGTGCAGGTGAAGCAGTCTTTGGAGGAGCCCTCACGGGCACCAAAGCTCAGAGGGCGTAGGCCCAAAGCATCTAAGCGGTCAGGGCATGAACAAGAGCAACCTGCCACTACCTCCGCTGCAGCCACAAGGGATGCATCATGTAGAAGTAGTCAGAAGCAAAAGGGGAAGGTTTTGTAAGCATAAAGGGGATGCACAAGGGTGTTTGACGGTTGGTCATGTTTTTTATTTATATTTGCTTTTTGTTAAACTGACATTAAATAATATTATTGTCACCACTACTGCCTTGTCTTGGCCATACTTGACTGGGTTCTGTAATAAGGCCCTTTCACGAGGTTCACCATGAACGCAGATAGTTGATGCCACCCATTGGGTCACTCTACAGTGGGGGTATGTGCAGTTGCAGGACTGTTTTGTGCGTGGGCGCTGCTCTATTCAGGTGGTGTGAGGACTGGACTCTTCACACTGTCTGATGTTAGCAGAACCGTTCATATATCAGTGACTCCCTGGCCTCACGAGCAGCCAGGTGAGCCACTGTTCTGCCCACAGAACAGCGGCTACTCCTGCTCCTGCTCATGGTCCTGGTCCAGCTCCTCCTCCCCCTCCTTCGCACTCTGTCTGGTGCGTATTGAAGCACTCCCCCAGAACGATCGAGGCACCTGAAGTACATCTTGAGCAGCACTATAGCATGCTCAATCGTAAACCTGGTATCGATGTGGCTGTCATTATATCGACGCTGTTGCTCGGTGATGGGGTTCCTCAGAAGTGTCATGAGCCACGTGTGCAGTGGGTATCCCTTGTCCCCGAGGACCCAGCCCTTAGGGGTGTTCGGTGCGTGGAAGAGGGGCAGGATGTTGGACTCCTGGAGGATGAAGGAATCGTGGCAGCTGCCAGGGTATCTGGCACACACGTGAAGGAATCTCTTGCGATGGTCACAAACGAGCTGAGTGTTGATGGAGTGATAGCTCTTCCTGTTGATGAACAGTCCTGGTTCGGGTGGAAGTGCTCGTATTGCCATACGGGTGCAATCGATTACACCCTGCACCTGTGGGAAACCAGCCACAGTATGGAATCCCACTGCCCTCTCTATCTGGCTAAGGTTGTCCATGGGGAAGTTGACATAGTGCGAGGCACTGCAAAACAAGCCGTCTGTGACCTGCCTTATGCATTTGTGTGCAGACGACTGAGAGACCCCAGCGATGTCCCCGGTGGAATGATCAGAAGAAGTTGAGGGCAGTGGTGACTTTGACAGGTAAGAAGATGCTGCTTGGTCCAGCTGGGAGCAGCTCAGCATGAAGGAGGCTGCAGATGTCCACGACTACCTGGTGACTGATTCTGAGCCTCTGTATGCACTGCTCCTCAGAGGTCCAGGAAGCTGAGCCTTGGTCTGTAGCAAGGGTAGTGCCTCCAGCAACGTCGCTCTCTCTGTTGTTGCCCTCCATGCTCGTGCAGGTGCCTGTGGTGCAGCACTGTGTTGTGGAGCTCCACGTGGCGGAGGTGCATGCCGTGCCTGACAAGGCTGGTGATGTTGCTCGTCCTCGGATGTAGTGGTGAATGCAGCCATGTCGCCGCACCCCCCCCCCCAACCCCCCAATCCTGGTGGTGTCAGTTTGAGGGGGTCTGCAAAGTAGTTAAATATGTTTGCACAGCAGAGTTTTGGTTGGAAAGTAAGAATTTTGAGTGAAAACACAAAGGTCTTGCAGCCAAAACTTTGTCTGAAGTGACAGAGTGCCCTGCTGCAATAAATGACGTTTTCTTCCCACCTGTCAAATAAGCATTTGCATCTCTCACTGGCTGCTGGCTGAAACACGTCTGTTGCAACAGGGAGTGTTTCCCACAGCACGGGAAACACGCTGAGGATGCTTCAAAATCGCACCCCTACCAAAATGTCCAGTGAATCAAGTAGTTCAAGTACCTCAACTATCGGACAAACTATACAAATCATCATCCTGCCGGCTTTAATTGCCAGTGGGACTCCCGCATCCGGGAGGCACGCGCGCACCCAGACGTGTCGCTGGGGAACCCAGAAGTCAGCGGGTTGAAGCCGGGCTCCGAACCCGCTTGGCATTTTAGCGATTTTCGGAGCCCTCCCACCCCCAACGCACCCGCTCAGTCACCTGAAAATCGGCCCCATGGACTCAGCTAGCAGAACTGAATCACAGATCAGTATAAATGAAAAGCGTGACAGGGAAATAGAATGTAAATAGCATGATACAAAAATGTGATTCTCAGGAACTAAGTGAGATGGAAGCTTTAATATATTATAGATAGAGAACAGTGATCCAAAAGAACCTGATTGCTGTAGGACCTCACAAACTCTCATCTAGTTGATGACATCAATGCAGAAGTGATTTTAAAAAAAATACTAGGTATCTAGCCGATCATGGCCAACTTTGCTCTTGCAATTTATATTATCTGAATCCTCTAACTGGATTACTGCTTTCTAATCTGTTGCAACCCATTCAGTAACTTCCAAGAATATTTCAAAGACATATTATCTGTACAATAGAAGATTAAACTAATCTTGTATAAAGAGAAAAGTATAGAATAACGACTTCAGCAGAAAGTATTTTACAGAATAATGATTTATGAATAAAGTTGATAGTAAACCAATTTGTCAAAAAATAAAACACCTCAGCCATTTGAAAGCAAAAAGTAATTTAATGAATCTAAAATATTTTCAAACTGAGAGGCCAGCCCAGATGTTATTTTTCAGTAATTAGCTACATGTCATGTAATATCATGTTCCCCATCATAGCCTCTCCATTCTCCTCCCCTTTCCCAAAGGTCATTGTCCATAGTATCTCTTTCAACCTTATAATGAAATACTAATAGATTTCTTTCTGCATGTGAGGAGTGCTATATAAATACAAGTTGCTTTTGTAGAATTATTGGAAGACTTAAATGGTACACCAAAATATTACAGCTTATTTATTTTATAAACAGCAGTAATTGCTCTTACCACTCTGCGTTTGGGATGACTAAGAGAGGTATCCATTTCATCTTCCCCTGTGATATCTAGATTG
This sequence comes from Heptranchias perlo, assembly GCF_035084215.1. Lineage (NCBI taxonomy): Eukaryota > Metazoa > Chordata > Chondrichthyes > Hexanchiformes > Hexanchidae > Heptranchias > Heptranchias perlo. The sequence goes on along the minus strand of NC_090332.1, from coordinate 10,954,305 downwards.
GGACTGGAGCTGCAGTTCATTCGATCTTCCTCTTGTCTTTGAAGTCTATCTGCTACTGCCTGGATAGCTTCTGTCCATTCTTCCCTGAATATTTAAAACAAAAAGTCTTTGGTATTAATACAAACGTGTACTCGATGGTAGATCTGTAGAAGTTCTAAACTATAACCATAGAGACTTGTGCACTCTCTCATGACATTTGTTGCTACTCTGAATAGAAACCAAAAAAATGGGCAGAGTGAATTGTTACTCAGGCGTAAAAATCTATTTTCCAAAGACTAATTGCTACTAGAATCCTTGCACGGTCAGTTTTTCCACAAAACTGCATGGCTTACCTTAAACCTAAATAGGGCTGTGTAAACAGATTTTACATTCAGATATTCTACCAATTATTAATGAAGTGATTAACTAATTATACAGAAACTTTTTTTTTTACTGGTTTAACACAAGTAAAAATCATTAATTAGATGTAAATTTAACACAATTGAGAACATGTTAATCTTGTATCTAAGTCTTCTCATTTATTAAATCTCTAGCTTATAGCTGAGAAATTTACTGTGATAGAAAATGTAACTTTTAAAGGGATGTCAATTAATCGCAACTAACTTCTGCGATTAATGCTATAATTTTTTTTGGCAACTAGTTTTTTAAAAAACACGTTAATCACAGAGGTTACATGGAGTGCACCTCGAAGTCACTTACAGCCTTCAGTACAACTTGTACCTCTGTACAATTCTGCGCATCCGCGGCCATTATGTCCTTCTGCGCATGTGTGCAATTGCTAAAATGACAGTAGAGAGTGCAGCAGTGTCATTCAGCATAGAGCCCGAGGCCAGCTACAGGCATTCTTCTCCATCAGACCTGGGCCCAAGGAGGGCCTGCGGCCCCATGGATCGCCATTGAAGGTCTGTAGTTTAGAGTGTTGTCGTGGTTAAAACAAAGATTTTAACAGCTTAAAATTTTTAAATCGCAAGATTCACTGTGATTAATTGTTTTAAATTGCTTGCCAGCCCTAATATATGTGTGTATACATCTTCTATGTAGGAGGCATGCTTCATTAAAACTGCTATGCAAACATTTACAATGGAAATCCCAATGTTAAAATGTCAATACTTACCTGTAATGACAAAAAATAATTTCTCACGTTCAAAGTAATTAAAAATTTTAAAATTGTATATTTCACAGTAACACTGAATTGTATTTGGTGTTCTTAACGTTTTTATTTGAAGGACTCAGCCTATCACAAAAGCCAGGCCTTAGACTTCATAATTTTGCTTACAGCAGGTATTCTACTAATTTAATATAGATTTATGCAGTCTGAGCATGTCCAAATTCGCAGGATGCATCAGTATCATTTAGTCAGCTGAACTACTGGAATATTTTTCATCAGCTTCTAGTAGTTTTTGCTCAATTGTTTTTAAAAATATTGACAGAAAAACTGGAGGACAAACTTAAGTGTTGTATGCGAGAGGGTGAGGCAAACGAAAGACTGTATTTTTGTGTCTGTAAATTTTAGAAAACATTTAAGCAAAGATAGTGCCATTCTCATCCTAATTTGAGTTAATTTTTCAAAAAAACAGAATTTTGGAGCAGAGATAGTCTAATTATCACCCACCTTTAGTTGACAGAAAATGTAAATATTTTAATTACTGACACCTGTCAGAGACAGACATAGCAGACAGTGCATTCTTCGACTTAAAACAAATTGAATTATGAAAGCGAACAAAGCTTCTTTAAGGACAACTGATGAATGAGGATGGGGAGAGGAAAAGAGAAACAATTTGAAGGTGAGGAATCGTCTGGCTTCTTGTCGTAAGAACATAAGAAATAAGAGCAGGAGTAGGCCAAGTGGCCCCTCGAACCTACTCTGCCATTCAATAAGATCATGGCTGATCTTCCACCTCAACTCCACTTTCCCATCCTATCCCTTGATTCCCTTAGTGTCCAAAAATCTGTCAATCTCAATCTTGAATATACTCAACAACTGAGCATCCACAGCCCTCTGGGGTAGAGAATTCCAACGATTCACAATCCTCTGAGTGAAGAAATCTTTCCTCATCTTGGTCTTAAGTGGCCGACTACTTATCTTGAGACTATGACCCTTAGTTCTAGACTCTCCTGCCAGGGGAAACATCCTCTCAGCATTTCAGTGGAGTTGAGATCGAAGATCAGCCATGATCTGATTTGGCCATCCGTATGGCATATTCCTGCTCCCATTTATTATGTACCCTGTCAAGCCCTCTTAGAATCTTATATGTTTCAATGAGATCACCTCTCATTCTTCTAAACTCCAGAGAGTATAGGCTCATCCCACTCAATCTTTCCTCAGGACAACCCTCTCATCTCAGGAATCAATCTAGTGAATCTTCATTGCACCCCCTCGAAGGCAATTATATCCTTCCTTAGGTAAGGAGACCAAAACTCTACATTGTACTTCAGGTGCGGTCTCACCAGAACCCTATATAATTGTAGCAAGACTTCCTTACTCTTATACTCCAACCCCCTTGCAATAAAGGCTAACCTACTATTTGCCTTCCTAATTGCTTGCTGTTACCTGCATGTTAATTTTGTGATTCACATACAAGGACACCCAAATCCCTCTGACAATCAACATTTCTTAGTCTCTCAACTTTCAAAAAATATTCTGCTTTTCTATTCTTCCTACCAAAGTGGATATTTTCACATTTCCCCACGTTATACTCCATCTGCCACCTTCTCACCCACTCATTTAACCTGTCCATATGCCTTTGTGGCATCCTCACAGCTTACTTTCCCACCGAGATTTGTATAGTCAGCAAACTTGGATACATTACACTCGGTCCCTTCATCTAAGTCATTGATATATATTGTAAACAGCTGAGGCCCAAGCACTGATTCTTGCGGCACCCCACTAGTTACAACCTGCCAACCCGAAAATGACCAGGTTATTCCTACTGTCCGTTTTCTGTCCGTTAACCAATCCTCAATCCCATGAGCCTTAATCTTGTAAAGCACCTTATTGAATGTCTTATGAAAATCCAAATATGCTACATCCACTGGTTCTCTCTTATCCACCCTGCTAGTTACACCCTCAAATAACTCAGATTTGTCAAACATGATTTCCCTTTCATAATATGATTAGGCAGAGTCAACACGATTTTATGATTTTCTAAGTGCCCTGTTACTATGTTCTTAATAATAGATTCTAGCATTTTCCCTACGACTGACGTCAAGCTAACTGGCCTATATAGTTCCATCTTTTCTCTCTCCCGCCTTTCTTGAATAACGGAGTTACATTTGCTACCTTCCAATCTACAGGGAGCGTTCTAGAATCTAGGGAATTCTGGAAGATCAAACCAATGCAGACACTAACTACGCAGCTGCCTCTTTTAAAATCCTAGGATGTAGGCCATCAGGTCCAGGGGATTTGTCGGCTTTTAGTCCCATTAATTTTTCCAGTACTTTTTCTTTACTAATCTTAATTACTTTCAGTTCCTCACTCTCATTAGACCCTTGGTTCCCCACTACTTCTGGTATGTTTTTTTGTGCCTTCTACTATGAAGACATACAAAATATTTGTTTAACATCTCTGCCATTTCCTCATTCCCCATTATAATTTCTCCCGTCACTGCCTCTAAGGGACCCATGTTTACTTTTGCACTTACAATCTGTTTTTATATTTCTTGCTAGTTTACTCTCATGTTCAATTTTCTCCCTGTATCAATTTCTTGGTCATTCTTTGCTGATTTCTAAAACCCTCCTGCTCCTCAGATCTACTACTCTTTTTGGCAACATTGTAAGCCTATTCTTTTAATCTAATACTATCCTTAACTTCTCTATTTAGCCAAGGTTGGATCACTTTTCCCATGAAGTTTTATCCTCAAGGGAGTGTATATTTGTTGAGAATTAAGAATTATTTCTTTAAATGTTCACCATTGCTTATCTAGCATCATATTTTTAATCTAATTTGCCTCTCCAGCTTAGCTAACTTGCCTCTCATACCTACGTAATTGGCTTTGTTTAAATTTAAGACCCTAGTTTTGGACTTAACTACATCACTCTCAAGCTCATATGAGCACTCTGCTCCAGAGGATCCTTAACTATAAAAGATTACTAACTAACCCTGTCTCATTACACAATACTAGATCTAAAATAGCCTGTTCCCTAGTTGGTTCCTTAACATATTGTTCTAGAAAACTGTCTCTAATGCATTCCATGAACTTGTCCTCCAAACTACTTTTGCCAATTTGGTTTGCCCAGTCGGTATTAAGATTAAAGCCCCCCCCCCCACCCCCCACCACGATTATTGCATTACCCTTGTTACATGCTCTTTTAATTTCCTGTTTCATACGCTGTTCACCATTATAACTACTGTTAGGGGGTTTATAAACTACTTCCACCAGTGTTTTCTACCCCTTAGCTCTACCCATACTGATTCTACATCCTGATTTTCTGAGCTAAGATTGTTTCTCACTATTGCCTTCATCTCATCCTTTATCAGGGCTACCCCCTCCTTTTCCATTTTGTCAGTCTTTTCTAAAAGTTAAGTATCCTAGAATATTTAGTTCCCAACCTTGGTCACCACTACGTCACAGTAATGGCTACTAAATCAAACCCATTTACCTCTATTTGTGCCATTAACTCATCAATCTTGTTACGAATGCTTCATGCATTCGGGTATAGTGCCTTTAATTTTAACTTTTTACTATTTTTCCCAGGTGTGACCTTAGTCACTAATGCCCTATTGCCTTTGTTAAACTCTGTCCCTTCCTGACACACACTGCTAGTTTTTAACCCAAATTGCTACTCTGCTCTACAGCCTTGACCTTTCTCTTCAGACTTATAAATTTCTTACCTGAACCCGCCCCCCCCCCCAAACTCTTATTAGTTTAAAGCCACTCATTACAGTCAGTGCTGGATTTCTGTTAGTCTCCCTTTCCATCCCATCCCCCACTCAAACTTGTGCTTCTCCTCATCCCCATCATGTCGTCTTCTCCTCCACCTTACCATTTCCCTTCCCAACACCTCATTCTCATCACTACCCCAACTCTACCGCTTTGAACTACACACTCAAACTACTGTATCTTCCTCTCTCCTTTGTTCCATTGTCACATTTCACCTGTAATCATCCATCCATACTTCTTCACTCCCTGAAGTGTGGGTGCCTACAGGCCTGAGGCCCCCTCACAATCAACCAGTTTCCCTCTTCTGCTCCCCTATCCTATTCTCCTTTCCCATCTGTTTCCCTCAAAGAGGCTTTGTATGCTTTCAGAATTCAACTTTTTAAAAAATCAATTTAGAATGAGGGAAAAACTGCCTATCTTTCTCTTTTTGTCTCATAATTGATAAAAATTAATATCTTTGTCTCACAGGTATACATGATTAACATTGATCTTTTCAGTCAACAAAATATTGTTGAAGTAATCAATTGACTTCAAACTGCGGTCTTTGATTTTGAAAATGAAATGAATACTCTAACCATCTCTTTCTTTCAGACTTCAGTGTTACATCGAAACTACAGCAAAGAAACAGGCCATTCGGCCCAACTGGTCTATGCCGGCGTTTAAGCTCCACATGAGCCTCCTCCCTCACTACTTCATCTAACCCGAATCAGCATACCCTTCTATTCTTTTTCCCCTCATGTGCTTATCTAGTTTCCCCTTAAATGCATCAATGCTATTTGCCTCAACTACTCCTTGTGGTAGCATGTTCCACCATCTTACCACCTGTTGGGTAAAGAAGTTTTTCCTGTCTATCTGCCTCTCTTCTCTCTTTCTCTTCTTCCCTCCCCCTGCTTAGTTAATACACTTTTTCAAGTTTATAGAACATAAAAGTTACAACAGATGTGTAATTACAATAGTTTTTTTTCTTACACACTCCACCTCACTGTACTTTTAAAAAAAATATAAATTTTACCTCAGTATAGCGTTTGAAATTTGTCCTATTATTTTTCAAAATTATTTGAAGAAAAGCTTCTAGGTAGAAAGAGCTAGGTGGTAAAGAAAAACATTGCATTGATACAACTGATGGAATGGTGCCTGGAATTAGATGTGATGCACATGTTCAGGCTGCACAATCCAAATTCAATTAAGAGTCACAGCTCTCAGTTAAAATATCAAGTCCAAGCTCAGGAACTTAGGAGAAGCTGAGGCCTTCAAATGAAAACTTTAATTAAGGCAATAAAAGACAAAAAAATTCAATGGATAACTTTAATCAAGTTATTGAGAAATATGTATTTTTAAAACATTTTTATTTTGTTCAAACTCTTATTTTGGATATTAGAAATTTCAGTTACAGGGAAAAAAAATGGCAGATAATTTTTCAGAAAGCATTTTGAATGATTTATGGGAACCCAGAGGCCAGATTGGGCATTATCAGCCTAATATACCTTTAACTATAAAATAGCAGCTTTTACGTATCACACAATGCGATACCTTTAACATTGAAAATACCCATTATCATGGCATCACCTACAGGAATAACAGGTTCTGCAGATATTTAAAATGAGTTTTCAATGAAAATCGTGCCCAACTGAATATATAACTAGTCTATCTCCTGTGGTGTTGCACATACGACCTAGTACAATGTTAATGGTTAAGCAGCTAGAATATGGGTAACAATGCAGGTGGGGGAGGAGGATCAAAGGAGGAGAAGGTGGGGGATTCCCTAAAGGAGGGAGTACAGGAGGAACAGTGGGAAGGGGAGAAGGGGAGTTTGGGAGATGAAGAGGAGAAGAGATGGGGAATAGGGCAGGAGAGGGTGAAGGATAAGGGGCAACAGAAGACAATGATCTAGATGTGTAGTACTGGTCAGGACACCTTTCTTCATAGTGAGGAAGGAGGCATGGCACTTGGCCAGGATCCATTTCTTCATGGTGATGGAGGAGGGGGAAGAAGGGAGAGGAAAAGGATGGGAAAGGTAGAGGAAAGGGAATGGGCAAGGGGAGAAGAAAGGGAGAGGAGAAGAGGAAAGGGCAGGATAGAGAAGAGGGGGCAGTGGTGAATGGGAAGGTTTGAATGGCAGTGTAACAGGGCCAATTTTCCTCTCAGTGGAAGGAGGACCTGCACTGGGCCAAGGTGTGATTCCATCTCCATCAGAGTCAGTATTTTTCTTCTTTATTCCTCCTATGTCAGCAATTCATAAATTCCACCCTGACATGATAAGGAAGTGATGCAAGGCCAGTAAACTGTTCTCAGCACTCTGCTCTACAGTTAGTTGCAGTACTTCTACCAGCAACTTCATGCAGATATCAAACCCAGTAAGTACTTCTCTGTAGTGCACATCTGCGGTGTATTTTGTTCATGAAGAAAAACATCGGGTTGGGGAGATTCTTGTATCAGCACTCTTGGAAAAATAGGCAGGTGTTGAAACAGTAAAAATATGACTAGTGAGCTGAAACTATGATTTCATAGAATTGTCAGATTTTCAACCTAGCTAGCCTAATCTTTCTAATTCTTTAAATTGCTTAGCCGCTACAAAATTTTAACAGACCAACACCCAGAGAACACTACTGGGATACAGATCTTGATGAATCTGACATCACATGGTAGCCAAACAAACATGTGGATTTTTCCCAGGCTTCGTTCATGCAACATTTTGTTTTCTCTCACTTTAGTTATTTTGAATGAGAAAACAGCTATCAGTGGAAATTGACTAAAAAACCCACCAAAACCAAGCTCCAAACACATCTAAGCATGAAGGAGAGAAATCAAGACTTAAAGTGAGCTTTGTATGTGATGTTGAAGTTCATTCAAAGAATGAGAAGGAACAAAGTCAGTTCATGTGAAATTTGCCCTCATCTGCTCAACCTTACATGTAAAAAAAATGTGCCAAACTAGGACTGAAACTAGAGTTCTATGACTTACCTTTGTGGCCAATTTACATCGGGAAGACACGAAGAGCTATCAGGTCAAGGGAATATTACTTCATAAGAGCATGCAAGTCAAGCCTTGTAACCACACAGCAATTAATTTGGAAACCCTTCGAATACTGGGCTGAAAAATGGTAATTGCGAAAGTAGAATGAGCTTATACTTCACCAGATAATTTTGGACAGCTAACAAGTAACAAATATATTAAGCTACCCCTTCAATTAAATGTGTCTTAGATTTACCCAACATTTTGTTTCCAAATAAACCATTAAGTGCCAACACAACTTGCAATTATATAGCACTTCAATGTAGAAAAATGTCCAAAGGCACTTCAGGAGGTATAAAATCTAGCCAAAGAAGCAGATATTAGGAGGGGTGACCAAAGGTGTGGGTTTGAAAAAGGCTCTTAATCAAGGAGAAGAATGTGGAGTCGCAGAGTGGTTTTGGGAGGGAATTCCAGAGTGTGAGGCCTAGGCGGCTGAAGGCATGCCTCCAATGGTGGGGGTAAAGGGAGGGGAAATATATGAGGTCGGAGTAGGAGGAACAGAGTTCTGGGAGGCAGGTTGCAGTGTTGAAGGAGATCACAGATGAGAAGTCTAAATTTGAAGCACTGAGAGCCGGTGTAGATCAGCAGGGACAGGGTACTGGGTGAGCAGGGCTGTGCAGGATAGAATACAGGAAGAGGAGTTTTGGATAAACTGAAGTTTACGGAGGGTGGAAAATGGAAGGCCTGCCAGGAAAACATTAGAATATTTGAGTTTGGAGGTGACAAAAGCAAGGATGAGCATTTCTGTTGCAAATATGCTGAGAGAATATATAGAAAATTGATGCCGTTTTGAACACCTGTCCTGGCACAAACACTGACCAGTGGTTGCAGGACTAGAGTCAACTGAGGATGGTCTCATTGTCACTCATCCCAGATAGCATCTATAGAATAGCACTTAAAAATTCCCCAGTCTGAACTGCAATTGAAACTCGATAAAATCAAAAATTTTGACAAACTTCTCCTCTACACATCCAGTGACTGAAAGTGAGGACATAAATTTGCAAGAGATCAAAGTTGGTCACTGACAACAGGATAAGAAGTGAAAGCCTTCTTCAAAGAAAGGCTTTTACAAGCAGAGAAAACAAAGATGATCTAACTGGCCTTGGTACAAATTTTCTTAAAGGGATACTGTTGCAAGCAATTGCACCATTGGGTAACACCAATTCCTAATTGTTTATGGAGACTGAACTAAAAATTAATGTTGGGAAATTCCTTGGAGTTGCTCCCACTCCGCCGCAATTCCGATGCAGCTTCGAGGAATTTCCCAATGGAAGTGTTTTACTGATGCTTTATGTTATTGAAATTTTTTTTTAAATAAATGGGAGGGAACACTGTACCACCATCCAACACCAATACCAGTGTTCATCTAAATTATAATTCAACCTACATCAAAATGACCATACAAATTAAAACTGGAAAAATGTACAAAAATGTTCAAATATGCCCAAATTATGGTGTTCAGTAGAATTTCGTTTAAAAATGTGAATAAGTTACATGTATACACAAGGTTCATTTTGAGATCTTCATTGTGGAGTCTTATGACAGTGGCATTTATTAAATTATATAGTACAAAATTAAAGAAAATTACGATTTTGTAGGTTAAAATGTTTCAGTGTGGAGGGATACACAGAAAATAGCATGCCACTTAAACCATTAATCTTTTGAGTCAAGTATATACTCTTTCATTTGGCAATTATATTCCTGTGTAATTATTAACTTTGATATCAAACTAGAAGGATACATCTGATGTACAGTAATACAAATCCAATTTTGAAAGAAATACTTGCATTTATATAGCGGCGTTCACGACCTCGGGACGTCCCAAAGTGCTTTATAGCCAGTGAAATATCCTTTTTTTTTTTAAAAAGTGATGTCACCCATTGCAATGTCGGAAATGTGACAGCCAATTAGCGCACAGCAAGGTCTCACAAACAGCAATGTGATAATGACCATATAATCTGTTTTAGAGATATTGGTGGAGGGATAAATATTGGCCTGGACACTGGGAGAACTCCTCTGCTCTTCTTCGAAATGTGCCATGGGATCTTTTACGTCCACTTGAGGGGACAGACAGGGCTAAAGGACGGCTCCTCCGACAGTGGAGTATGCCCTCAGTACTGCACTGGAGCGTCAGCCTGGATTTTACGCTTAAGTATTATAGTATGGTACAGCACAGAAGGGAATGCGACCCATCGTGCCTGTGCTGGCTCTTTGACAGAGCTATCCAATTAGTCCCACCCCCCTGCCCTATCCCTGCAGTCCTGCATATTTTTTCCTTTCAAGTACTGATCCAGTTCCCTTTTGAAGGACATGATTGAATCTGCCTCCACCACCCCCTCAGTACATTCCTAACCACTCGCTGTGTAAAAATGTTTTTCCTCATGTCACCTTTGGTTCTTTTGCCAATCATCTTAAATCTATGTCCTCTGGTTCTTGATCCTTCCACCAGTGGGAACAGTTCCTCTCTATCTACTATGTTCTGACAAAAGGTCTTCGGCCTGAAACGTTAACTCTGTTTCTTTCTCCACGCACTTGCTGCCTGAATTGCTGAGCTTCTCCAGCATTTTCTGTTTTTATTATCCCCTACTTTTATGTTGACAGCAGACTTCAATATTATGGTCCTTTTCTCAGGTCTAAATTATCTATATGTATCGAAAACAAAATATGACCCAGCACTGACATTTTCCAAGCTGAGAAACACCCATTAATCTGAGAGGAGCCGAGCGGAGCGGAGGGAGCGTCCGATAAAAGGCGGGATTTCAGAGCGCTGAGAACAGCTGAGAGGAGCCGAGCCGAGCGGAGGGAGCGTCCGATAAAAGGCGGGATTTCAGAGCGCTAAGAGGAGCCGAGCCGAGCGGAGCTGCGACCGAGTTCGAAGTGACGTCAGGAATCAGATCGGGACGCGACACAGGGGAGGCACCTGATTGGTGAGTAGGTTCAGGTGAGTATTTCTACTTATCGACAGTAACTAAAGTAAAAGGAAAGGGAAGGTCTGCAGGTCTTATCGGAAGTAGCGTTTATTTTTTAGTGAATCAAGGTCCCTAGTGTAGTTAACATTCTCTAAATTGAGAACAATTTAAAGGAGTAAACTCCTTAAAGGGAGTGGTAAGTAGTTTTTCTTTCCTTTTTTTTTCTCTTGACATTGTAGTTGTTCTTAAGCTAATTTAAGGGTTAAGTCATGGCAGGAGATCCCAGCGCCGTGTCATGTTCCTCTTGTGGGATGTGGGAATTCAGGGCTCCTTCCTGTATCCCTGATTCCTTCACCTGCGGGAAGTGTGTCCAGCTGCAGCTATTGTTTGACCGCTTGACGACTCTGGAGCTGCGGATGGATTCACTTTGGAGCATCCGCGATGCTGAGAAAGTCGTGGATAGCACGTTCAGTGAGTTGGTCACACCGCAGATAAAAATTACTGAGGGAGATAGTGAATGGGTGACCAACAGACAGAGGAAGAGTAGGAAGGCAGTGCAGGGGTCCCCTGCGGTCATCTCCCTCCAAAACAGGTATACCGTTTTGGATACTGTTGGGGGAGATGGCTCACCAGGGGAAGGTGGCAGTGGCCAGGTTCATGGCACCGTGGCTGGCTCTGCTGCACAGGAGGGCAGGAAAAAGAGTGGCAGAGCTATAGTGATAGGGGACTCGATTGTAAGGGGAATAGACAGGCGTTTCTGCGGACGCAACCGAGACTCCAGGATGGTATGTTGCCTCCCTGGTGCAAGGGTCAAGGATGTCTCGGAGCGGCTGCAGGACATTCTGGAGGGGGAGGGTGAACAGCCAGTTGTCGTGGTGCATATAGGCACCAACGATATAGGTAAAAAACAGGATGAGGTCCTACAAGCTGAATTTAGGGAGTTAGGAGTTAAACTAAAGAGTAGGACCTCAAAGGTAGTAATCTCAGGATTGCTACCAGTGCCACGGGTTAGTCAGAGTAGGAATGACAGGATAGCTAAGATGAATACGTGGCTTGAGAGATGGTGCAAGCTGGAGGGATTCAAATTCCTGGGCCATTGGAACCGGTTCTGGGGGAGGTGGGACCAGTACAAATTGGACGGTCTGCATCTGGGCAGGACTGGAACCAATGTCCTAGGGGGAGTGTTTGCCAGTGCTGTTGGGGAGGGTTTAAACTAATGTGGCAGGGGGATGGGAACCGATGCAGGAAGTCAGTGGGAAATAAAGTGGTGACAGAAACAAAAGGCAGTAAGGGAGAGTGTACAGAACATGACCGGACAGATGGTCCGAGAAAGCAGGGCAAAGACCAAGGGAAGTCTAGATTAAACTGCATTTATTTCAATGCAAGAAGTCTGATGGGCAAGGCAGATGAACTCAGGGCATGGATGGGTACATGGGACTGGGATGTTATAGCTATTACTGAAACATGGCTAAGGGAGGGGCAGGACTGGCAGCTCAATGTTCCAGGGTACAGATGCTATAGGAAAGATAGAGCAGGAGGTAAGAGAGGAGGGGGAGTTGCGTTCTTGATTAGGGAGAACATCACGGCAGTAGTGAGAGGGGATATATCCGAGGGTTCGCCCACTGAGTCTATATGGGTAGAACTGAAAAATAAGAAGGGAGAGATCACTTTGATAGGATTGTACTACAGACCCCCAAATAGTCAACGGGAAATTGAGGAGCAAATATGTAAGGAGATTACAGACAGCTGCAAGAAAAATAGGGTGGTAATAGTAGGGGACTTTAACTTTCCCAACATTGACTGGGACAGCCATAGCATTAGGGGCTTGGATGGAGAGAAATTTGTTGAGTGTATTCAGGAGGAATTTCTCATTCAGTATGTGGATGGCCCGACTAGAGAGGGGGCAAAACTTGACCTCCTCTTGGGAAATAAGGAAGGGCAGGTGACAGAAGTGTTAGTGAGGGATCACTTTGGGACCAGTGATCATAATTCCATTAGTTTTAAGATAGCTATGGAGAAGGATAGGTCTGGCCCAAAAGTTAAAATTCTAAATTAGGGAAAGGCCAATTTTGATGGTATTAGACAGGAACTTTCAGAAGTTGATTGGGAGAGTCTGTTGGCAGGCAAAGGGACGTCTGGTAAGTGGGAGGCTTTCAAAAGTGTGTTAACCAGGGTTCAGGGTAAGCACATTCCTTATAAAGTGAAGGGCAAGGCTGGTAGAAGTAGGGAACCTTGGATGACTCGGGAGATTGAGGCACTAGTCAAAAAGAAGAAGGAGGCATATGACATGCATAGGCAGCTGGGATCAAGTGGATCCCTTGAAGAGTATAGAGATTGCCGGAGTAGAGTTAAGAGAGAAATCAGGAGGGCAAAAAGGGGATATGAGATTGCTTTGGCAGATCAGGCAAAGGTGAATCCAAAGAGCTTCTACAAATACATAAAGGGCAAAAGGGTAACTAGGGAGAGAGTAGGGCCTCTTAAGGATCAACAAGGTCATCTATGTGCGGAACCACAAGAGATGGGTGAGATCCTGAATGAATATTTCACATCGGTATTTACGGTTGAGAAAGGCATGGATGTTAGGGAACTTGGGGAAATAAATAGTGATGTCTTGAGGAGTGTACATATTACAGAGAGGGAGGTGCTGGAAGTCTTAACGCGCATCAAGGTAGATAAATCTCCGGGACCTGATGAAATGTATCCCAGGACGTTATGGGAGGTTAGGGAGGAAATTGCGGGTCCCCTAGCAGAGATATTTGAATCATCCACCACTACAGGTGAGGTGCCTGAAGATTGGAGGGTAGCAAATGTTGTGCCTTTGTTTAAGAAGGGCGGCAGGGAAAAGCCTGGGAACTACAGACCAGTGAGCCTGACATCTGTAGTGGGTAAGTTGTTAGAGGGTATTCTGAGGGACAGGATCTACAGGCATTTGGAGAGGCAGGGACTAATTAGGAACAGTCAGCATGGTTTTGTGAGAGGAAAATCATGTCTCACGAATTTGATTGAGTTTTTTGAAGGGGTAACCAAGAAGATAGATGAGGGCTGTGCAGTAGACGTGGTCTACATGGACTTCAGCAAAGCATTTGACAAGGTACCGCATGGTAGGTTGTTACATAAGGTTAAATCTCATGGGATCCAAGGTGAGGTAGCCAATTGGATACAAAATTGGCTTGACGACAGAAGACAGAGGGTGGTTGTAGAGGGTTGTTTTTCAAACTGGATGCCTGTGTCCAGCGGTGTGCCTCAGGGATCGGTGCTGGGTCCGCTGTTATTTGTTATTTATATTAATGATTTGGATGAGAATTTAGGAGGCATGGTTAGTAAGTTTGCAGATGACACCAAGATTGGTGGCATTGTGGACAGTGAAGAAGGTTATCTGGGATTGCAACGAGATCTTGATCAATTGGGCCAGTGGGCCGATGAATGGCAGATGGAGTTTAATTTAGATAAATGTGAGGTGATGCATTTTGGTAGATCGAATCGGGCCAGGACCTACTCCGTTAATGGTAGGGCGTTGGGGAGAGTTATAGAACAAAGAGATCTAGGAGTACAGATTCATAGCTCCTTGAAAGTGGAGTCACAGGTGGATAGGGTGGTGAAGAAGGCATTCAGCATGCTTGGTTTCATTGGTCAGAACATTGAATGCAGGAGTTGGGATGTCTTGTTGAAGTTGTACAGGGCATTGGTGAGGCCACACTTGGAGTACTGTGTACAGTTCTGGTCACCCTATTATAGAAAGGATATTATTAAACTAGAAAGAGTGCAGAAAAGATTTACTAGGATGCTACTGGGACTTGATGGTTTGACTTATAGGGAGAGGTTAGACAGACTGGGACTTTTTTCCCTGGAGAGTAGGAGGTTAAGGGGTGATCTTATCGAAGTCTATAAAATAATGAGGGGCATAGATAAGGTCGATAGTCAAAATCTTTTCCCAAAGGTAGGGGAGTCTATAACGAGGGGGCACAGATTTAAGGTGAGAGGGGAGAGATACAAAGGATCCAGAGGGGCAATTTTTTCACTCAAAGGGTGGTGAGTGTCTGGAACGAGCTGCCAGAGGCAGTCGTAGAGGCGGGTACAATTTTGTCTTTTAAAAAGCATTTGGACAGTTACATGGGTAAGATGGGTATCGAGGGATATGGGCCAAGTGCAGGCAATTGGGACTAGCTTAGTGGTATAAACTGGGCGACATGGACATGTTGGGCCGAAGGGCCTGTTTCCATGTTGTAACTTCTATGATTCTATGTCTAGACCCTTCATGATTTTGAATACCTCTATCAAATCTCCTCGCAACCATCTCTGTTCCAAGGAGAACAACCCCAGCTTCCCCCGTCTATCCACGCAACTAAAGTCTCTCGTCCCTGGAATCATTCTAGTAAATCTCTTCTGCACCCTCTCTAAAGCCTTCACATCTTTCCTGAAGTGCGCTGCCCAGAACCTGGATACAACACTCCAGTTGTGGCCGAACCAGTGTTTTATAAAGGTTCATCATGACTTCCATACTTTTGTACTCTTATGCCTCTATTTAGAGATGATGTGGAGATGCCAGTGATGGACTGGGGTTGACAATTGTAAACAATTTTACAACACCAAGTTATAGTCCAACGATTTTATTTACCCCCAGATCTCTTTGTTCCTGTACCCTTTTAGAGTTGTGTCCTCTTGTTTATATGCCTCTCCTCATTCTTCCTACCGAATTGTATCACTTTACATTTTTCTGCGTTAAATTTCTTCTGCCACGTGTCCACCACCAGCATGTCTATATCCTCTTGAAGTCTATCACCATCCTCCTATTGTTTACTACCCTTCCAAGTTTTGTGTCATCTGCATATATCAAGAAAAGCAGTGGTCCCAGCACTGACCCCTATACACCTTCCTCCAGTCCGAAAAACAACGGTTCACCATTACTCTGTTTCCTGTCACTTAGCCAATTCTGTATCCATGTTACTACTGCCCCCTTTATTCCATGGGCTGCAATCTTGCCAATAACCCTACCATGCGGCACTTTATCAAATGCCTTTTGAAAGTCCATATACATCAACTGCGTTGCCCTCATCTACCCTCTCTGTTACTTCATCAGATTCGTTAAACATGATTTGCCTTTAACAAATCCGTGCTGGCTTTCCCTAATCAATCCACACTCATCCAAGTGACTTAATTCTGTCCCGGATTATCGTTTCTAAAAGTTTCCCCACCACTGAGGTTAATCTGACTGGCCTATCGTTGCTGGGTTTATCTTTACACCCTTTTTTGAACAAGGGTGTAACATTTGCAATTCTCCAGTCCTCTGGCACCACTCCCATATCGAAGGATGTTTGGAAGATTATGGCCAGTACCGCTGCAATTTCCACCCTTACTTCCCTCAGTTACCTAGGATGCATTCCATCTGGACCGGGTGACTTATCTACTTTTTAAGTTCAGCTAGCCTTTCTAGTTCCTCTTCTTTATCAATTTTTAGCCCATCCAGTATCTCAACTATATCTTCTTTTACTGAGACTCTGGCAGCATCTTCTTCCTTGATACAGATGCAAAGTACTCATTTAGTACCTCAGCCATCCCCTCTGCCTCCATGAGTAGATCTCCTTTATGGTCCCTAATTGGCCCCACCCCTCCTTATTACCCATTTACATGCGTGTAGAAGATTTTTGGATTCCCTTTTATGTTGGCCGCTAGTCTATTCTCATGCTTTCTCTTTGCCCCTCTCTGTCCTTTGTCCTCTGATTACCAGCCCTTCTGTCACTGGAAACAGTTTCTCCTTATTCACTAACAAAACCACTCATGATTTTGAACACCTCTATCAAATCTCCTCTTAACCTACTCTGCTCTAAGGAGAGCAACCCCAGCTTCTCCACATAATTGCAGTCCCTCATCCCTGGCACCATTCTAATAAATCTCTTCTGCACCCTCTTTAAGGCCTTGACATCCTTCCTAAAATGTGGTGCACAGAACTGAACACATTACTCCAGCTGAGGCCGAACCAGTTTTCTATAAAGCTTAGCATACCTTCCTTGTTTGTGTACTCTATGCCTCTATTAATAAAGACCACAATCCCATATAACTTTTTAACGGCCTTCTTAACTTGTCCTGCCACCTTCCACGCTTTGTGTACTTACACCCCAGGACGGACGGACGGACGGACAGACACCCCTGGGGAACACCACTGTATGCTTCCCTCCAGTCTGGAAAAACAACTGTTCACCACTATTCTGTTTTCTGTCCCTTAGCCAATGCTGCCACTTTCCCTTTAATCCGATGGGCTTTAATGTTGATAACAAGTCTATTATGTGGTACTTTATCAAATGCCTTTATCAAAAGTCTCTGGAGTGGGACTTGAACTCTCAACCTTCTGACTCAGAAGCAAAGTGCTACCACTGAGCCAGGGCTGACATCTTTATGTAGAACGTGTGTGATGTATAAATACACTCAGTTTTAGGGAAACAAAGTCACAGCAAATTTTATTTGTACAGCCTGTCTGGATAAAAATATTGAGTAACATTTCCATTATATACTGCTTTTACAGTAATAAGACCAATAACCTAAACTGCACAAAAATATTTATTCAATCATTCTGACTCCAGTTGTCAGCTTTTAGTCACACTGACATATCACCTCCCTCCCAATCCAAGAACAGAATCCACCGCCTAACTGACAATACACCCTGCTGAATTCAAATAGAGAGTTGTCACAGTAGCTATGAGTGTCAACAATCAAAGCCCTGCTGTCCTCTGAGAGCCAAGCGTAGATCAATGGTAGCAAGGTTCCCCCTGCCGCTCCCCCAGTGGTGAGTCAGAATTCCCAAAACGTGACAGTCTTCGTTAAAATTATGTTTGCTAAATGATATGACGACTCAATTATCAAATTTGCTGATTACATTTTTATTGGATTAATCAGTATTTCCCTAAATCTAAGTGTTCCATAGGGTGAGACCGTCTTTCTTTGGATACATTACTATTCAAGGAAACCACAAACTAGTATCACATCTGAATTACTGCCTCCTCCCCAAATTTCTTGATCAGAACTCTTCTTGCAGCTGTTAACATTTTCTGTGGTTGAACTGAAGAATTGGAAGAGTATTACATTTTGCTTTGAGTTCTAAATTATACGGTAATTCAATCCCACTTATTATTGTAGATTAGCTGATTATCTTATTAGTTTTGGTCAATGCTCAATTGAGCAAGCTTGCTTACAGAGCTTATCCTGATTTTGAATATTACAAGTATTCCACTTTACCTACCTGAATATTGTGCCCAAGAGAATCCTTTGAATTACATTCAGGAAGTAAGAAAACCTACACTTTTCAATTAAATGTTTCCTGGAGTAGTACCCTGACACTACATATCACAGTTGGGAGAACGAGTGTTCACTGCTATTTACATTGTATAACAATGCCTATAAATTCTAGCTGAATAGTCCAAACAAAAACAATTCTGCACTTACCATACATTTAATCTCAGATAGCTTCAGGAGTAATTTCAAATTAAATGTTCACTTTTTATATTTTCCTCCCGTCCTCTTTAGGTTCTCATGACATTATAGTTTTCCAACTAAGCAGACTAACAAGTGGCATACTTCCAAAGCTTCTGCTAATATTCCCACTAATCAGGCAGGAGAACCTCTTCAGTACTCACTCTTTGTTTTTGCATCCTGTCCACATAGCCCAATTGCAACTGGGAACTTAGTGGGAAATGAAAGCTTGTAGTATGTCATTTTCCAATATGTTGTGCCGTCTCGCCATCTGCCCCAAAGCAGGCCTTAATTTTGATTCAGCTGTAAAATATGTCTGGAATTTGAGACCTTGCATTTTGAATTTATTAAAAGCACCAGGCAGTTCACACTTAATATCCATTTACATTAAATGTGTCATGAACAATAGCCCCTTTTTGATATTCCTTCCTTCATCAAAGCAGTTCTGATTGCAAGCACACACTTGAAATGCCAGGACTCTACAAAGTCCTATAACTACCAAGGGTAGATGAGTATTTTCATACATTTACAAAAACTATCTTTACAGCAAGCATGTTGTTTACAGTGTCATTTAATAACATGCACTTTGATATTTAAAAACAAGGTCACTCACCTGAACATATATTTCCCAGCCTTTTACAATAAATGAGTGAGATTAGAAGTATCCAGTAATTTTAGGTTGGTCCTGTAGATGTAACTTTCTCATTCTTTGAACCGTATACATATAGAATATTTTACGAACTGAACAAGAGAAAATCATCTTGCATATCAGACACTTCAAATTTTTTGTATGCCTGATATCCCATTCAGCTATACCGTTACCCTCATATTGGAACACATCTCAGTTTCTCCTGACTGGAGCAGGTGGCAACAAAGTCCTGAGCTTGTACACTGGCATCATAATGTATGTTTGAATTATAAGCCCCAGTAATTCCTAACAAAAAGGTCAGATGGAATATAAAGGGTTAGGCAAGGAAAGAGCTTTGAAAAATTAAAACTCCCCCTACGATGGGCAATCTATTCCTCATTAGTTGATTCCAAACTAAAAAAAAGAGTATAACAAAGTAGTTCGACAAAATTGCAGGTATTTCTTCAATGATCTGATTATTGTAACTCATAGAAAGCTTTGCTGGGTTGCAACAATCTCACCTCTGGGTCAGGGGTGGTGAATTTGATCTCATAATCTGAGCCAACACTGCAAGACACCTGTCTGATCAAAACAAAAGTCCGCAGAAAACAACGTAGTTATGGAGCTGTGAAATCAACATATCCTTCTCAACCAAACCGATCAAAAAGAACTTTAACCTCGGAAACCTATATGGCAACTCAACACAAACAGAAAATGTTTGAATGATCAAACAATCTGTTTTTGGTAGTGTTGGTTGAGGAACAAATAGTGCCGGGACCCCATAAGAGCTTCCTGTTGTCCTTCCAATTACGCCATGGGATCTTCTAAATACACCCAAGAATGGCAAACAGAGCTTCAGTTTGATATCTCACTGGAAAAACAGCTCCTCTAATAATGCAGCACCTTCCATTTAGTACTGCACAGAAGTGTCAGCCTAGATTATAATCTGAAATCCATAGTGCTACTAACTGAACCAAGCTGACACTTGCTCTCTCTTGTTGAACTGATTCTTCAGAGAACTTAAAATCATGCATTTAGAATCATGCCACTTCCAAACACCCCCAATGAAGTGAGGAATTTTCTGGGCTGTTCCAGAGGGATGCAGTGATAGATATCGCAAAATATGAAAATGGTGGCGTATACCATACCAGACCCACACAATTACAAAAATAGGACAAGTCTTAACCACAGTTGAAACTGAAGAAATCCTCCAAAAAAGGGCATATGTAAAACATGTACAGAGTTGGGGTGGGGGGGGGGGGCATGGCTGTCTTTCCATTTCCACCTACCCATATGTTCATTATACAGATTCAGTCTCCAAATTTGCACTGCTCCACAACCCAAAAATAATGCAGATTATTGTGGAGAACTACTCTAGCCTGATCAATTGGGTGATGAAAAATGTGAAAGATTCCTAAACAACAGGGCAACATTTTACTCAGGGTGATGCCTGATTTAAATGCCAAATACTCCAGGATACAAGGGAAGGAAGCTGGAGATATATTAAGGAACATAGTCTGTACAAAGGGATATTTCATACTCCTTATGCACTTCTCCAACCATTCAATTTTCTTGAGCAGCACAAATGCTCGTGGCCTGCAATTTAGAAGCCAAGGCAAAAGTAGGGTCAACAGAGGCCGGCTAGCTGCCTCAAAACAACTGAAAAGGTGACAAATCACATTAGAGAAAATTGATCCATGGAGAATAGAGTACAAGGAGATTCACCAGGCAAAGATTTCTCCAGATCCCATGGCTCTAGCACACCTTGTATTCTATTCTATCAAAAGGCCTATTATTATCCAAAACAAGGACTAGGCTAAATTCATCTCAAACAGACATAGAATGTATGATTTTGAGAAGCTGCCAGACGTTGTCAAAGTAACTCTCACAAATTAAACCTGAGAGATCAAATTATTCAGATGGGTTGCAAAACTTTTCATAAACATTTTGGAATCATAATGAAAGCAAGAAATAGACCAGTATCAGGTATACTCATATGATTTTTTTCCCCCTCTGTCAGGGTCAGAGGGATTGAAGTATTTTTCTAAATTATGGGTCAGAGCAAGCAGTAGAAATTTTATGAAACGCTTTCAGGACTAAAAGTGAGTATGGTAGGAAAACCATCTCGGTTAGGAGCTTTGTTAAAGTGAAGAGTGTTTAAACTTGGAATACCTCATCTATAGCGATGTGGACAATATAGTTTTGGATGTGCCTTTCATCTGGGCAGTGAGGGAGAATGAGCAAGTATTCCTGAATAACATCTGGGGATGCGCTTTGACTTTTGATTTATACAGGTCAGAATAAAATCTTCTGAACACCTGGTGGATACCCTTGGGACTAGTGACAACTTGGACACTTTCACCTACCCTGCCTCCTTCAAGCACACGACAATCAATGGCCCAGTTTATCGTTGTGCGTACAGAAATGTGCATTGGTAAGCCAAATTATTCGCAGCTAAGTAATAATTTTGAATAATAGCCTTAAAGTATCCATTACTGTGAAGCTTCAGACAATATTAAGATTCAATGTGGAACAATCCCTGTGCGGTAGGCCTCAGGCACACCCAATATTGCGCCCCGGGCCTCATTTAAATGAGACCAGCAAACAGTGCTGGGCAGTGAAGAGGCTTAGAAATTCGGGCCACTGCATCGTTGGCATCAGCCCTCAGATAAGAGCTAAAAAGGAGAAGGAAAGGTAATCGGAAGGGGGCATGAAGTGGGAAAGGACATGAACCGGTAGAAGGAGGGCGAAGCGGAAGAGGGTCGTTCGGGCGACCGAGATGGGGAATTACAACATCGGAATGGGGGTCAATCGGTACATCGGGACAGGGGAGCGATTTGGACATCAGGCAGTGAAGATCTAAACATTTCCTGTGGGGCATGGAGGAACACTCATCTTCCTTCTGGTCTCAAAGCAAAGTTAAAAAAAACTTAGCTTGAATGGCCTCTTCTGCATCCGATCCTTAATTGCTCGTGTTGGAGTTAAAATCGTGGTCATGGCCCAATGATGACATCGGACCACAACCTGCATATTTAAAGAAGGACCCGCCAGTTTCAGGCAGGTACCATTGCCACCTGCTCAGAAGGGCAAGTTAAAATTGAAGATGGCGAGATCCAGGCGGACCAGTGTCAGATAACTTAGCAACAAAGAGACTGAAGTTGGTTTGAATCGTCTCCAATGATATCAAAATAACTTTATACAATGGCTAGGACCACCTTGAGCTTCTGTTACCACTTTTCACAGGCCTACTTTTCCCATCTGGATTTAAAATTGTTAAAACGATCAGATGGTCAGCTCTGAAATGGCACAGTGTGAATCGTGGTGTTATCACTTTTCTACAGTTCAAGTTCAGTCACAAAAGGGAGAACTTAAACAACAAAACACAACTATATATAGCTTTCAGAAAAATATCTGATTCACAGGCCACGTTCAAGCCTTAATCATAGTCCCAAAATTAAATATCTTCCTGAGCAAAATCTCACAAGATACTGTTAAAAACGGTTAATCCATAGTCTTCAGGCTCCATGCATAAATACTTAAACTAAACTGCCAGCATACTGAACAAATTTCATGCAACTACAGCATTCCTCCATGAGTCTACAAATATAACTTAGTTCCTGATTCTTCTTAGCCCTCATTTGTATTTTTTCTTAAAAGTTTAACTTTTTTAAATCTCTTCTTTAACTTTTGTTTAATTATCGTTAGAATGAACTACTACATGGAACCAAACAGGACATAAAATACTTGCAACTTTATTGTTTTGTGTTTTGCAGTAGATTCAAGTATCACACCAGAATTTGCTTGATATTTCTCAATTCTTCTGCTATCTCAACAAAAACAGCTGGCACTGGTAGCAAATGTGAAAGACTTTGGGGGTCATTTTAACCCCCCAAGGACGGGTGGGTTGGAGGCGGGTGGGAAGGCAAAAATAGTGAAAATGTAAAACGCGACCCCAACCTGCCCACTTCCAGTTTTAACAGAGGTGGATCAGAGGGCAGACGACCAATCCGCTCTCAGGAGGCATGCCGGTCATTAAAATCTTTTAAGGAGGCTGAGTGCCTCCATCTTAATAGCTGTTTTATTTTTAACTCCTGGGGGCCAGGACAATTAGGGATGCGCAATAAATGCTGGCCTTGCCAGCGACACCCACATCCCATGAACGAATAAAAAAAAAATTCCCGGGCCTCATGATTCTCGCCACTTAAGAGGAAGCAAGAAGCAACGGATCAACAGGCAAGTGCCTTTATTGCACTTCTTGTGGGCCAGGAGGAGCAGGAGCTTTCCTCCAGGCCCAACAAACTTACCTGCTACGATCTGACACACGCGATCAGCCAACCCCCCCACCCACCCATCCCCCATCCACAGCTCAGAGTAAAATTCCAGGCCTTTGACTCTAAAACAGGACAGAACATGTAACATTTTGAACTAAACTGACTGGTTTCAGAGTTGACAGTTTAATATTTTAACAATTTTAAAATCGGTTGACCTCCCATCCACCAACTTCTGTAAAAATCAGCGCAGCCAAAAGGTGGAATTTTTTTATTCAAAGTACTCTTTTTTTTTTTTAACACCCTTGATTTAACTTTATCAAAAAAAGATAATTTCATTGCTGTTATAGATTTTGCCTTGCTGTTAGGCCATTATGGTGACATCAATTATTATCCCAGAGTGCTTCATTGTTAGCAGTGAAAAGCAGAATAGAGTAGGATTGAAGTCAGACTGACCCCGAGGACCATACTGGGACACCAAAATAGATGCCAATTTTTCAGCCTGTAGTGTGAGTTCCTGCCCTAAGGCATATCTGAAGTTACATCCCTCCACCTCCATTTGCAATTCAGTGCTCTGGGATGTTACCAGCAATTGCATCACCACAGGTGCCTAGCAGAAAAGGTGACTATACCAGAGGATCTCTACGTGGACAATAAAATTTGCATTTTAGAAAAAAAAAATATTTGGCAAGGGTATTATTTTCTAATATAAAAAAGGGGTTATACTTTCCTTCTCCTTTAAATAATGTAAAAACTGCAAATACTAATAAAAATTGTCATTCATTTTTTCTTCTCAGGGACAATAATGTTTTCTTTTGTTACTAATCCGAGTTGCTGGCCTTTATTTCTCCCTTTCCAATATGCCAACAAAATCTCTGCTTCCAACTTTTTATCTCTCCCACAGAACTTGAAGGGAAAAAATGTGCAGGGCTACAGGGAAAGAGTGGGGGAATGGGACTAACTGGATTGCTCTTATAAAGAGCCGGCACAGGCTTGATGGGCCGAATGGTCTCCTTCTGTGCTGTAACCATTCTACGATAACTACTGGAAGTATGTCAGCTAATGCAGGTCTGGGAAGACACATATGAAGATCTGGAATAACCACCGAGAAACTTGAAAGGAGTTGGAACCTAATGAGGCCTTCAATCATTTGAGCTTTTCAGGAATCGGAGAACTTCCTCTTCCACGTCCCATGACAGTGGATGAGTCGCAGTGGCCTGTAAGAGCAATGTTACATATAAACCTACAGATTAGACTAAGTGCTTCTAATAAATGAAGACATTAAGAATAGATTCAATAAAGGTAATGAGGGGGATTTTTGAAATTGATGTAGTATTTTTAAATGTGATAAAGACACTAATTTAGAAAAATAACACCTTTTGCTAAGATTTAGTTGTTCAGTTTGTTGGAAACCTACATGAAGGCTACAATAGTGTTCAATGACAGACTAAAAACAATTTGTGACGGTACTTTCAAAATATATCTGTTCCAAAATGCAACATTTTCCTTCATCCTTTAATAGCAGTAGCACATATACATATCCTGGAATTGGTCAAACCCTCTATAAAACATACAATGAGTTTTCACTTGAGATAAGGTAAACAGGACAAGAATTACCAATTTATCTTTCCAAGAGTGTGCAAGATGGTTTTGATTCATTACACACCGTCCTCATTTTTTTCTTAAATTACATACAAGAACAGTATTTTAAAAAACTCCACATTTTAATATAAAGACCTAAAATAGATTTATATGGAATGGATAAAAGAATACTCAAATTCTTAAAGCTAGCCTAGATTTCAAGCAAATGCATGTGTTATTTGACAGACTGATTTAAATGTCGAGTTACAATACAGTTCTGCAGATCTTTTCAGTAAGTATTTTTGGGAAAAGGACATCAACACGTCAAAAGTCACATACATATTGGTATAATTGATGGGCAGCAGTAGAATATAATGAGTATCAACCATTTCATAGAATCATACAGCATAGAAGACCATTCAGCCCATCGTGCCTATGCCGGCTCTTTGAAAGAGCTATCCAATTAGTCCCACTCCCTGCTTTTTCCACATAGCCTTGCAAATATTTCCTTTTCAAATATATATCCAATTCCCTTTTGAAAGTTACTACTGAACGCATTTCCACCACCCTTTAAGGCAGTATATTCCAGATCATAACGTTTCACTTGTAATCACATATGCCTCAAAAGTATACACTGCAGTGAAACCCTTTGTATTCTATTTAAACATGGAACATAAATAGCCTCTACAGGTACAAGTGTGCACAAGATGGGGTCACTTCAGACTCCCATAATTCTGGCGCTGAATCAGACCTAAGCTGTGTCACTACAGACTGGTACTGTATTTATTATGTAATGATTTAAAAAGAATTGTAAAAATATATAATTTTTTTAATTCGTTCATGGGATGTGGGCGTCACTGGCAAGGCCAGCATTTATTGCCCATCCCTAATTGCCCTCTAGAAGGTGGTGGTGAGCCGCCTTCTTGAACCGTTGCAGTGCGTGTGAAGGTTTGCCCACAGTGCTGTTAGGTAGGGAGTTCCAGGATTTTGACCCAGCGACGACGAAGGAACGGCGATATAGTTCCATGTCGGGATGGTGTGAGACTTGGAGGGGAATGTGCAGATGGTGTTGTTCCCATGTGCCTGCTGTCCTTGTCCTTCTAGGTGGTAGAAGCCTTGGCAAGTTGCTGCAGTGCATCCTGTAGATGATACACACTGCAGCTACGGTGCGTCTGTGGCAAAGGGAGTGAATGTTTAGGGTGGAATGCACGTAATATATGCATGGAATCTGTTCACCATGAAAACTTGAGAAGAAAAATCTCAACAAAAATGTTGACAGTATATTTTCAAACATTTGAGCTATTCAGTCATGGGCAAATTGAGATTTACCTTTATCGGACAAGTGTAATTAGAATGTAAGCACCAGTAAGTACAGTCATTATTTATTTAACAATCACTGTCACATGTTAGACCTGCAACTATTACCAAGACAACTACAACAGACTTAAGTATCACTCACACCTTTCTTCAGGAGTGTCCACATGAAAGGTCCTCTCTATGACAGTGGTCCATTGCAAACATCTGATAATAAATGTGTTCGGCCTTGGTCGTTCTGTTTTCATTAGTTGGCATTCTGCAGGAAACAACAAGACTGACCATTACCTTCAATTTCAGATTGGTTTATCAATGCAATTTAGTTTATTGGGTGTATCAGCATCACTACAAAAAGTTTGAAAAGTGATCAGGAACCCATACTTTGGACTTGTTCATTCAGTAAAATGGTCAATTTTTGAGATAAATGATACAGAAGCCATATTATTCCAAATTAACAAAACTTCATAGCAAGTACCAATATTTAGTTGTTCAATTTGCTGGAAGCCCTTACAAAAGCAACAAAATAACATTCAATGAGAGACTAAAAACAGAGTATTGTCAAAATACATTGTTCCAAAAATCAGCATTTTGTTCATTCTTTAATAGCAGTAGCACATATTCATATTCTGGAATAAGTCATATTCATATACTGAAAAAACAAATTAACAAAACTTCATCACAAGTACCAGGAATTGAGTGGTAATATTAGCTGCCTTCCCTTGTTTATAAATGTCTCCTACAAAATTGAAGCACAAGATAATGACATGGTAAGATGAGACCAATAATCTGAATTTTGTTATATTTTTTCCAAGAGAGGGCAAGGTTGAAGATAGTGATGCTTTCCTCTGGAAATGAATTGGATTGAACAGTCACGACAATGATCTATCATAAGGTTTAGAATAGCTTTGGAAAAGGACATGGACCACTCAAGTAAAAATACTCAATTGGAGGAGGGCCAATTTCAGTGGGATGAGAACAGATCTGGTCCAGGTAAATTGGAATCAAAGACTGGCAGGCAAAACTGTAATTAAACAATGGGCGGCTTTTAAAAGGAGAGTGGGTTCAGGTACAATCTAGGTACGTTACCACGAGGGAGAAAGGTAGGGCAACCAAAGCCAGAGGTCCCTGGATGAGATAGAGAGTAAGATGATGCAGAAAAAAGGGGCATATGACAGATGTCAGGCTGATAACAAAATTTGAAAGCTCAGAGGGGAAGTGAAAAAGGAAACAAGAAGGGCAAAGAGAGAGAATGACAATAGACTGGCTGCCAACATAAAAAGGGAATCCAAAAGTCTTCTACTGGCATGTAAACAGTAAACGGCTAGTCAGAGGAGGGGTGGGGCCGTTAAGGATCAAAAAGGAGATCAATGCATGGAGGCAGAGGGGATTGGCTGAGGTACTAAATGAGTACTTTGCATCTGTCTTTACCAAGGAAGAAGATGCTGCCAGAGTCTCAGTAAAGGAAGATATAATTGAGGTACTGGATGGGCTAAAAATTGATAAAGAGGAGGTACTAGAAAGGCTAGCTGTACTTAAAGTAGATAAGTCACCTGGTCCAGATGGGATGCACCCTAGGTTGTTGAGGGAAGTACGGGTGGAAATTGCAAAGGTACTGGCCATAATCTTCCAAACATCTTTAGATTTGGGGGTGAAGAAGACTCGAGTGTGGCAAATGTTACACCCTTGTTCAAAATGGGTGTAAGGATAAACCCAGCAACAAAAGGCCAGTCAGTTTAACCTCAGTAGTGGGGAAACTTTTAGAAACGATAATCCGGGACAGAATTAGCAGTCACTTGGACAAGTGTGGATTGATTAGGGAAAGCCAGCACGGATTTGTTAAAGGCAAATAGTGTTTAACTAACTTGAGAGCTTTTTTAAAATGAGATAACAGAGAGGGTAGATGAAGGCAATGCGGTTGATGTGGTGTATATGGATTTTCAAAAGGCTTTTGATAAAGTGCCGAATAGGCTGGTCATTGAGATTGAAGCCCATGGAATAAAAGGGGCAGTAACAGCATGGATACAGAATTGGCGAAGTAACAGGAAACAGAAAGAAGTGGTGAACGGTTGTTTCTTGGACTGGAGGGAGTAGAGCGGTGCTCCCCAGGGGTCGATACTAGGACCACTGCTTTTCTTGGTATATATTAATGACTTGGACTTGGGTGTATAGGGCACAGTTTCAAAATTTGCAGATGACACAAAACTCGGAAGGGTAGTGAACTGTGAGGAGGATAGTGATAGACTTCAAGAGGATATAGACAGGCTGGTGAAATGGGCAGACACGTGGCAGATGAAATTTAACGCAGAAAATTGCAAGGTGATACATTTCAGTAGGAAGAATGAGGAGAGGCAATATAAACTAAAGGGCACAATTCAAAAAGAGGTACAGGAACATAGATCTGGGGGTATATGTACACAAATCGTTGAAGATGGCAGGGCAGGTTGAAAAAGTGGTTAAAACAGCATATGGGATCCTAGGCTTTATAAATAGAGGCATAGAGTACAAAAGCAAGGAAGTCATGATTAACCTTTATAAGACACTGATTCGGCCACAGCTGGAGTACTGTGTCCAGTTCTAGGCACCGCACTTTAGGATAGATGTGAAGGCCTTAGAGAGGGTACAGAAGATTTACTAGAATGATTCCAAGGATGCGGGACTTTAGTTACATCGATAAGCTGGAGAAGCTGGGGTTGTTCTCCTTGGAACAGAGAAGGTTGAGAGGAGATTTGACAGAGGTATTCAAAACCATGAAGGGTCTAGACAGAGTAGATAGAGAGAATCTGTTCCCAGAGGACATCGATTTAAGGTGATTGGCAAAAGAACCAAAGGTGACATGAGGAAAAACTTTTTTTTTAAAAAACACAGCAAGTGGTTAGGGTCTGGAATGCATGGCCAGAGGGGATGGTGGAGGCACAATCAATCATGGCCTTCAAAAGGGAACTGGATAAGTACTTGAAAGGAAAAAAATTGCAGGTCTATGGGGATAGGGCGGGGGAGTGGGACTAGCTGGATTGCTCTTGCATTGATCCGGCACGGACTGTAACCTTTCTGTGATTCTCTGACAGAGTGGACTATAACAATATATGGAAAGAATGGGCTTTTCTCAAAGCACAATTTACATATCTTTATTTCCCAACATACGAAACACCAAGGGCTCGATTTTAAAAGGGCGGCGGGTTGGCAGCGGAAGCGTCAATGGGCGCATGGCAAACCAGACTAATAAAAACTTACCGTTCCGCAAGCGATCTCGACTTAATTGGTGTCCCTTAACCTCGTTTCCAGGTCCGAAAGCTGCGCAGTAGGTGGACTGCGCACCCACATGACAGGCTGTTAGCTGGAGCACCTGGATTTAAAGGGCCATTGCTCCAATGGATTTTGCTGGAGCAAAGAGCAAGAAGACCCAGTGGAGCAGCACAGGGGCAAGGCTGCTCCAAGATTCAGCAATTCCTCATTTCAGCTGCTACTGGCCGGGGTGAGGAGGAGGAGAAGGAGGAAACTATTTTACCCAGCCGACAGGAGGCAGCGCCCTGCCTCTGCCACCAAGGCCTCGCTCAAGGTGGCAGAGGAGGTCACTAGCAGCAGCAACATATCCCGCACCTGGGTGTGGTGCAGGAAGCGTTTCAATGACCGTTTCAATAGGTCAGCAAAAGTGAGTAGACGTACTGATTCTCCTGCATTCCGTGGTGCACTTCAACCCCCCCACCCAACTCATTCTGCACTGCCAAGACTACTCCAGCATATCACTCCTCACACCCACTTAAGGGTCATCCTCAACTCACCTGCACCTCCTGAGCACTTCCTCACCTCCCCATTTGTGACCCCACCACTACCACTCACCCCAATCCTGATCCAATGTGATGTCTCTGTCTGATACTCACCCTCTGATGCACCTCTTTCACAGTCAGCCTCGCCCAAAGCAATGCATTCATCAGTTGGCCACTTCGCCATCACTCACTCACACATCTGTACTTTCTCCCCTTCTAAAAGAGAGCGCAAAATGCACACGAGAGGTCGAGGACTGGAAGGAGGCCACAAGAAATAGTGGTCTTCACAGACATGGAGGAGGATGCCCTGCAGATCAGCCGCACCCTCGAGTGCTTGTCCAAGACTGGCACCCCACAAACGTCTGGTTACACAACTTTAACATTCATCACACAAATCATGAATTGATGTTAACAATGCTTGACATGTTGAACACCTCAGAATGCTCATCGCAACTTGACACAT
Source organism: Heptranchias perlo (assembly GCF_035084215.1). Classification (NCBI taxonomy): domain Eukaryota; kingdom Metazoa; phylum Chordata; class Chondrichthyes; order Hexanchiformes; family Hexanchidae; genus Heptranchias; species Heptranchias perlo. The sequence continues at coordinate 10,924,025 of NC_090332.1, read as the reverse complement.
CTGAGATGATGCTTAATATTGCATTCTGTTCTCTTACAGGCCCTTCAGGCAGTGACGGCAGAGGACAATTCCTCAGAGGACCTGCCGGCCTCTGAAGGCGCACAGTCACATCTTAGCGAGCCATCCACCAGCGCAGATACTCATACGTCGGTGGGTCCTAATAGTCAGTTAGTTGGGTTGGTACCTGGTGAGTCACCACACACAAGTGAGCACGAGCAGACATTGGTGGCAGGGGCAGCTGTGGAGAGTCCGCATCAGTGGGCGCAGTCCTCTCCAGGCTCTGCTCAGCTGGACGCAGATGATAAACCCCGGGGCCATCCTTTAAAAGGAAACTGATTAAGGTTCAGCAGCACGTTTGCGAGGAACTGGAACAGGTGCCTCGCATACTCTCCACAACAGCCCAGAGGATGGAGTCGTCCAATTCCTGCATTAGTGGAATGGTAGTACGGGAGGGAATCTCAGATAGTGTCGCAGGGACGTGAGCAACTGTCAGAGATAGTGTCGCAGGTAAGTGCGGGAATGTCTGCGATGGAGAGAAGGGTGGCCTCCATTGAGCTTCAAGCACGGCTCACAAATGAGTCCATTCAGGCCCTGACAACGACCGTTTGGACTCACTGTGAACAACATTCTGCCACCTTAAACAGGCAGACAAAAACTTTACAACTGGGCTTCCAAGGCATCATACATGTCCTCCAACCTATTCTCCAGCAGGTTGGCAGGAATGATGTGGGCCTGGCCCAGGAGAGGGATGACGAAAAGGGACATGGAAGTGGGGACGCCACTCAAAGCGCTCCCGTGTCTCACCCGTTGCCCCCCTCTCAACCAGTACCCGCAATGCTGCCTCCTCTCCAGGTGGCCGAGTTAGCCCCTGCACAGGTGCAGGTGGCGCAGTCTTTGGAGGGGCCCTCACGGGCTCCAAAATCCAGAGGGCGTAGGTTGAAAGCATCTAAGCAATCCAGCCACAGACATGAGCAACCTGCCACTACCTCTGCTGCAGCCACAGGGGATGCATAGAAGCGGTAGGAAGAGAAAGGCTAAGGATTTGTGATCACGAAGGGTGTTTGATGGACTGTCATGTTTTTCATTTACATTTGGTTTCTGATAAAGTCACATTAAATGTTATCATTCTCACCACTACTGCCACATCTTGCCCCTTCTTGACTGGCTTTTGTGATAGCACTCTTTCATGTGCTTTACCATGACCGGCGATACTTGATGTCACCCATTGGGTCACTTTAGAGTGGGTCTATGTGTAGTTGTAGGACTATTTTGTGTGGGGGTGGCTGGCTGGCTGGTGGTGGCGCTAGTCTTTCCAGGTGGTGAGAGGACTGGACTCTTCTCACTTTGTGATCTTATGAGAACTGTTCACGAGTGACTCCCTGGCCTCACGAGCAGCCAGGTGAGCCGCTGCTCTGCCCACGTGTTCGTCCTCCTCCTCAATGTGGATGGCAGATGAGGGCATGGGGCCTCCTCAACCGGTACCCCTCTCTGTTGCGCCATGTTGTGCAGGACACAACACACTACTATAATGCAACCCATTCGCACTGGTGCTTATTGAAGCGCTCCCCAGAATGATCAAGGCACCAAAATCGCATCTTCAGCAGCCCTCTCGCATGTGGCGATGTGGCTATCATTGTATCGATGCTGTTGCTCGCTGATGGGGTTCCTCAGAGGTGTCATGTGCCACGTGTGCAGGGGGTATCCCCTGTCCTTGAGAAGCCAGCCCTTAAAAGGTGTTCGGTGAGTGGAAGAGGTCCGGGATGTTGGATTCCCTCAGAATGAACGAATCGTGGCAGCTGCTAGGGAATCTGGCGCACACGTGAAGAAATCTTTTGCAGTGGTCACAAACGGGCTGAGTGTTGATGGAGTGATACCCCTTTCTGTTGATGAACAGTCCTGGCTCATGTGGAGGTGCTCGGATTGCTATATGCGTGCAATCGACTGCACCCTGTACATGTGGGAAGTCAGCCAGAGTGGAATCCCACAGCCCTCTCCATCTGACTAAGGTTGTCCATGGGGAAGTTGGCGTATTGCAAGGCCCTGCGAAACAAGCCGTTGGTGACCTGCCTTATGCACTCGTGCGCAGACGACAGAGACCCCAATGTCACCCTGGAATGATCCTGAGGCGAAGTTGAGGGCAGTGGTCACTTTAACTGCGACAGGTAATGAGATGCCACCAGGCCCAGCCGGGAGCAGCTTGGCATGAAGGAGGCTGCAGATATCTGTGGCCAATTAGCAACTCACTCTCAGCCTCCGTATGCACTGCTCCTCAGAGAGCTCCAGGAAGCTCAGCTTCGGTCTGTAGGCCCTCTGACGAGGCTACTGCCTCCTGCAACGTTGCTCCCTCTGTTGTTCCCCTCTGTACTCTTGTGCAGATGTCTATGGCACAGGTACTGTTGTGGAGCTGCAAGTGGCGGAAGTGCATGCCGTGCCTGGCGAGGATGGTGATGTAGCTCGTCCTCGGATGTACTGGTGAATGCAGCCATCGCACCCTCCATCCTGATGGTGTCAGTTTGAGGGAGTCCAAAAAGTTGGTAAATGTGTGTAAACAGAACAATTCTGAGTGGAAACCAAGAATTGTCAGTCTAAACACAAAGATCTCCTAACCAAAAGTTTGTCTGAGAGAACTGAGTGCCCTGTTGCAATAACTCACCTTTTATCCCCATCTGTCAAACAGGCATTTAAATGTCCAAATGGCTGCCGGCTGAAACACGACTCGTTAACATGGCGTGTTTCACACTGCACAGGAAACATGCTGAGGCAGGGTTGAAATTAGCTTGCCTTCACTCTTAATTAGATTCATGTACATTTCAAGTACTTGAATTGCTTGTTTAAATATCATCTCGCCGGCTTTAATTGCCAGCAGGACTTCCGGGTTAGGGAACTGCGTGCGCACCCAGATCACTCTGGGTCGTGCGCGTTCTTAGGCGTGTTGGATCCAGTTTTTCTGCCCGCTCCTGGAAATCACGATTTTCTTTGCCCCCAACGCATTCGCAGTTCCGTTTTAAAATCGAGCCCTATAAATGCAGTTACTACATTTTATGGTGTGAATAACCTAAAGTCATATCAATCAAGTTATTCATTTGTCTATTTTAGTCAAATTGCAGATGTTAGAAATTCAAACACTAATACCAACATTTAAGATATCTGCATTTTATAATAAAAAATGAACACTGTAAATAATGAATATGGGCTGCATCGCATGGTTACATCATTTGTAGTCGGCTCCCAAAAATCAGTGTTATGATGAAGATCTACTGTATATGTTTTTGATAGTTTGGCATTAGAACTTGCTTACAGCTAATAACATGCTGAAGTTGGAAACAACTATAATAAAGAAAAATGCTTCACAAAATTCACCTTGGTGGATGCCGGGAGAACAGAGCACTTGGAGAAACCGTAGAATACAAGCAAGCAAGTCCTACATTTCCCCAATGCGTTGGGCATGCGCCACCAAAACTGATACAGGAAGTCAGTTAATTCTGCATTTCAATTTCTGCATATGATGGGCAGTTTCAAGGAACAACATGGTCTGGAAAGAAGTTCCACAAGCAGGAGAAACTGTGACGTTTTGCCACAGGAGTCCACTGCAGACTTTTAGGATTGGCAGAGATATTGAGATACAACAGCTGCAGCTCTAATGCTCTTAGTATAAACTTGGAAGTCTCGATGAAGCATTAGTAACTAGATGTTGTTCCAACCACAGTATTGCAGAGGACTGACAGCCCAGGCTCATTTCTTTGATGTGGTAAAGGGTAGAGTTGGTTAAAAGTACAGCATAAAAAGTAGGCACTCTCAACCAGTGAACTATAAGCAACTTATTATGCAATTCAGAAACAGATGTAAATATCAACATGTGTTAATAACACCAAATCAGGACATGGAAAATTGTGAAGAAGAATGCAGGAGGGCATGGACAGGTTAGGGTAGTGGGCTCATATGTAGCAAATGCAGTTCAATGTAGATAAATGTAAAATAGTACATCTTAGGGGGGAAAAAGAAAATGGAAATTTATCCTAAATGGTAAAATTCTTAATGGAGTGTAGGCATGAAAGAACTCGGGATGCAGACACTAATCGTTAAAAAAAAATTACAAGTGGAAAAAGCCACGAAAAGGGCAAATGCAATTCTGAGCTTTATATATAGGAGCACTGAATACAAATACAAGGAGATGACTGTAAATCTGTATTGGCTAGGCCACAACTGGAATACTGCATATGGTTTGCACCCAATTATAGAAAGGATGTTGGAGCCATGGGAAAAGTGCATGTACCATTTTTGGAAAAATACAGGAGGACATAGGCAGGTTAGAGGAGTATATGTGACAAGTACAATTTAATATAGATGCATGTGAATTGGTACATTTTGAGAAAGAGAATGGAAATTAAATTGAAGTGTTTAACAGGTTTTAAAGGGTAAAAAGTGAAATATTTCCACTGGTTGATGTATTGATAACAAGGGGCACAGGTTAAAGATTAGTACTAAAAGCATAAACATTTAGAAGATTTTTTTTTCACAAAAAAGGTTATTAGAGTATTGAATGCATTACTGCAAATGACTATTGAAGAATAGTCATTCAAATCAATTAAGGAGGAATTAAATAAACACTTGGAGTGGGAAATGAAATTACAGTGCAAGTGCAGGGAAATGATATTACAGTGCATCCAGCACTGGCACAGAAACAAGTAGATATCTCCAATGTAGAGCTAACACTGGCACAAGAAAACAGCCTCACACTGTGCTAAAATCTCTGATTTCTAAGTCTTAAAAGACAAATGCAGAGTAACCTGCACAAATGTTGTTCACAATAAATAAAATATATAACAAATGAAAAGGCGGCAGCACTACACTCTCTGATTGGGTATGATAGTAGAGTGGTTATGGTACTGGACTAGCAATCCAAAAGTTAAGAGTTAAGGACCTGAACTGCAGATCACAGACTGCGGTGTGTTCACTGTCTTCAGTTGTTCAAGTTCGAAAGGGCAAAGTTGGGCAGGGCAGGGCAGGAGGGAACTTTTTTGATCATAACTAAAATGATTCCTCAATTAGTTGTCCCTTCTGGAGATAATATTTTAAAAAAACTTCTAACACTGCTAATATTCTCATGTAACTGCTTTGTGTGCATATGTTGTGATGTCACCATGCAAACACCATGATGTCATCAGGCAAACAGATCTCAACTAGCTCAGATTGGGATTTAGACATGCCAGCCCTCCAAATTCCAAATGAACTTGGGAGTGATTCATTCGGTGTAATTGTTGGCCTGTGAATGCACGATTAGTCTACTCAAAATTTCCTGTTATGTTTTCCTTAATATAATTTGACAAAATATTTTGTTTTGACTCCCTTGTGTGTAATCATTTAAGAGAGCAACACAGCTTGCCCATGATGGTGAGAATGTCTAATCTATAAACTGAAGCAACATATTCCAATCAGGTTTTTTTTAAAAAAAGAATTGGTTACACCACGGTGAAGCTCAGACAGCAACATAACTGAGAATGCGTTTTAAATTATATTTAGATTTCCATGTCTCCTCTTTGTACGGTCGAGACAAGCAAATTAGGAACACTGGGTTCCTATTTTAAATAACTGCATTTAACACCTTTTAAAAAAAATGTCTCCCTGTAATTCTTGCATATTTTGAAAGCTGGAGAGGAAAGATTCAAAATGCTTTTGGAATTTGAATCACAAATACATTAAGAACCACAAACAGTTCAACATCCATAGTACTCTCAAAAAATTGTGAAATGGTTATATTATTTAGTGCAAAAATGTTAGTAAGCCTCAAAGTTTATTTTTCCTTGCCTTGGAAAGGATCTCCTTTCTTAGCTGCCACAGAAGCCCACAAAAACCTAATTATTCATATTGCCATTTCTGCTCTATCCAGCCTTCCACAATGCTGCAACTCATTTCTTGGTGCTTAAGAAAATTAAACAAAGGTTGACAGAAAATATGTTTGCGTTCTGTAGTGTTGTTGGAGCAAAATAGTTCTTATTTTTCTTCTTCCCCAGAAATCATTGAACTAACCAGTAGTCAAATTACACCATTTACAATTAAAAGGACTATTTTATAATTAAAGAACCAATGAGTACAGAGTTTTTTTTTTGACAAGTTTGATCTCAACTGAGATTAATTTTTTTTAAGTCTACATTTTCATCATAATAAAAGTTGGATAATAGCCACTAATGGACAACATGAAATAGAACTGAATTGACAACATTCAGTTAGGATAGTAAGAAGGTGACCTACCCAACCAGTGGTGCACAATGCGAAACAGAAATTGCAACACAATGTGTTAGAAATGTTGATCCAGATTCATTAATTCACACAGTAAAACATTTTTGAAATATGATAAGCTCTTTCACTCCCAATTAAAGGCTACTGGCCAACTTTCTAAAATGTTAACTACTACATCTTCTGTGGCTTTTTAAGCTGGAGGATAAGGTGATTTATAATATCAGATGTAATATACCATATTTAATAATAAGGGGAGTGTTTACATTTTTATACACCATTTCTAATGGCATATCCCACTTTTTAACTTGATACAATTATTGAAACAAGTAGTCAGTTTGTCTGAGACAGATGTCTGAGGGAGAGGCCAAGCCACTTGATTCAAATAAAAATATCTTTTGGGATGTGTTCAAAAATGAGTTTGGCAGCTTTCTAAATAAAATAATAGTCATTTAAATTTGTTCGGTCCTGGTCCTTTTTTTTAAAAAAAAAGGTATTAATCAATCTGGTTTTTTTTCAAATTATAGAGTTTGTTTGAAGCCTTAAGAGAGATAGTCAGGCCAGACAGCTTCCGTAGATGGTGAGAAAGGGAGAATAACTGTTTTGTAAGAATATTACTCATGATCGTTTAACATAGCAATTATAAACATTTAGTATATCTGTTTCTGTTACATGAGAAACTAGCTAAATTTAGCTACTGTTTAAAAAAAAATTATGTTACTTCCACTATTCGCTTCTTTTACTTTTTAAGAAATCTGTTTGGCAGTTAAAGCTGGTCAAAATCTGGGTTTTCCTCTGCAGTTACTTTCCACCACACGTGATGAATAATTGTCCCAAATTAGGGCTAAAAAAAAGATACATTTAGGACCCGGAGCAGCGAGTACAATTCCACCAAACTACATTTTCCTATCCTTGGTCAAACTAAAACACTCAATTTTGATGCAGGTGTGAGCGTTACTAAAAAAGAAAAGACTTGCATTTATATAGCGCCTTTCACAACCTCAGGACATCCCAAAGTGTTTTACATCCAATGGTGTACTTTTGAAGTGTAATCCGTCATAATGTAGGAAACGCGGTAGACAATTTGCGCAGAGAGGTCCTACAAACAATAATGTGATAATGACCAGATAATCTGTTTTAGTGATGTTAGTTAAGGATAAATATTGGCCAGGACACTGGGGAGAACTCCCCTGCTCTTCTTCAAAATAGTGACTTGGGATATTTTATGTCCACCTGAGAAGGTAGACGGGACCTCGGTATAACGTCTCATCCAATAGACGCCACCTCCGGCAGTGCAGCACTCCTTCAATACTGCACTGAAGTGTCAGCTTAGATTATGTGTTCAAGTCTCTGGAGCGCGATTTGAACCCACAACCTTTTGACTCAGAGGCGAGCATGCTACCCACTGAGCCACAGCTGACAAACTAAACTAAGTATATTGGGAGGGATATGTTCACCAACTTACACATTGGGGCAATATTGCATAATTTCTGATGTAATTGGTATGGCTGAGAATGAGCTTGGATCTTCAAGCATCCAAGCAAGGTCTGCAGAGCTTTATCCTGATGCACTTGCATGTCTGGTTGCTCAATCTCCTGTTTGAGGGTCAGAGGATGTTCTAGAATAGTGGTATTTACAAAAGGATGCATTTGCTGTACTCTCTGATGAACTGTAGATGACATTTTCATTCGAGCAGCAATGATATTGTTCACCTAGTGTTTCCTAAGTCCTAAACCTGTCACTCTCTCTGTTAAGAACAGGTTTCAAGTCAAAAATGTATTCAAAATGCCAAAAGGGGTTTTAGTTATTTTATTTCTTTATATTTAATTGCCAATAACTTAGTTACATCTGACACACATTTCAACTTTATATTTTAGGGTTAAAAAAAAGGGCATAGTCACTAAAATGGCAAGCCTTTAATAACTACAACCAATGCCTCTTTTATATTAGTCATGCCAGCAATAACAGCCCTGACTTCAGTAGCAATGGTAATATAAATGAGATGGAGTTAATGCCGCCAAAATGGTCAGAACCTACTGCAGGAGCCAGTGAGTACAAATGGTTGCCAATGCAGGATGCCATTATTTCTGCCCACGGACAGGTTGAGCACTCAGCCCACGCATATAGGACAGTAATGCCGTTTACACATTGGCAAACTGTACAAATCTTACCTGACATTGAGAAAGGCCAGCAGCCAGAAAACCAAAGACTCAATTAAAATGTTTAAACAACTGCAAATATGTAATCTTGCACGTGCTCACTGCGGTGCTTGAAATCTGGGGTAGATTGTAAAGTTATAGAATTCAAATCAAGTCAGCAAGTAAAGCACCATCATAGTCATGGTAACAGCAATATTACTTATCTTGATATCACAATTTTTCACATAAATCTCCAATTTACATATATAACCAAGCTTTTACTCTATCAAGTAGCCTCTCCCAAATGGCTCAGCCAGTTTAGTCAGTAATTAACAGTCATACAAACTAGAAAGATCTATCCTAAGTTAGCTGATCTTAGCCAGCACAGCAGCAAGTGGGCTACAATTAGCCTCAACACCCCTGGGTTAAGGGGTGGGGGAGGGGGAAAACATTAATCGGCTAGAATTCCTGCCCCTAATCAGTATCTACCAACCTCTGTTGGAAGTGCGCATGTGGACGCTGGGTGAGGATAAAACTAGCTCAACCATAGTACCCCCACCCTCCAGGTAAAATCGCTGCCAACTTTCAATACCGAGGCTCACGCGTGATCAATAGCCACTTGGGCGAGGTACTGGAGGTCACCTTGCACCTGCAAAACTATGCCCTAGCAAGGAGTCAACATCTTCAGGAGAGGTGATAAGGAGGCAGAGAGAAAAATCAGCAGAGAAAGATTGAAAATAAAAAATATATATATATTAGATGCATAATACCATTATCGATTCACATAATTTCTCCTGAACAAACTGGAATTCTAAGATGAGAAGCAAATAGATACAAATATTGACACTATACATTGTATCTGGCCAAAATGTTTTAGAACCCAGCTAAAAAGAGGTTGCCAAGGATTAAATGCATATTATGTGGACACTACTTAATAGTTAAAGTGATATAATTTTTTTTATTCCATTCATGCTGGTGACCACATAACATATCAATGGCAAACATTGAGTTAGGAAAACTTTCCTCATAAGTGAAACAACATGTTATTGAATAGGTAATTGTTGAGCCTTCCATCTATATTGCAAGTTTTAGGAGGTAAGTTAATTTATTTAAAAACATTAGGCTAGTAAAATTGATGGGTTAGTAGATCAGAACACAGTCTAATGAGCTGTGTTCCTAATGAGCACATGTCCATAGCACAGAAACTATCCTTAACTTGGCACTAATTAGCACCAAACTCCATTCACTCTCTGGGAGATAACAAATACACAGTGTAGGAAAAGGAAATGACGTTGTGGATGGTGCTTTTCTGAGGTTTAAGTTAGGCCACAGTTAGGAAACAGCTAGCTGGAAGGATAATCACGTAAAAGCATTAGTCAGCTTTAACGATCTGCTCAACATAATGTTTGGAAAATACATTATGCAAATTATCTGTCTTGCAAACAGTATCAAGAGAAACCATCTGCACATTGGTCAATGAAGTGACTATAACACAAGGTATATCTTTCCTGGTGCCTTCCGACCTGCACAAAACAACATAATGAAATCAATTGGTCCACCCAATTTGCCAGCTCTCGGTTTAGCAATGGGTTTATTTCAAGTTTTCATGCAAAACAAAACAAACAGCTCTCAAGACCAGCAAATGCCTTTCATTCCATTTATATAGAATGCTAACACCAAAACAGTACATCAATTCAATGGAAGAAGCATATAGAGATAGGAAATAAAAGTACTGAAATTTTACCCGAGACAAATAACACATGCAACTTTGGGTGAAATAAAAACAGCAGACGTGATCTTATGACTGCCATACTGAACACCAAACAAGACAAAGTGGAACTACCACAAAAATTTGAATTTCTCCAACTCCACACGCTGAAATAAAAACTCAGCCTTCAGTGCAAGAAATTTAAAGTTCACAAGAAATCACAGGTTCAAATGGGTTTGATGTAAGCTTGTGTAGCAGAAGATTCAAGTCCCAGTCATGTGTTTAGTTTTCATGGAAACAGCTTGACCTTCCACGTACCACAAATCTTGATACCCCTGGTTGCCCACCAACTGAATTTCCCACCAGCAGGAGATGATAGGCTCTGACAGCTGCCACGTGAACAGTGAACAATCTGAATGATGGACTCTGAATAAGTCAGTCAGGATAGCTGAAATGTTATACCTAATGGGTTGCAAGTCATGATCCTAGCACCAATGAATACATTTTTCTCAATTTGTATCAGGACTTTTATCAAATCTTTGGCATTACAAAAGTGTTCTGTCACTGCACAAAGGAAGCTTCTCCAGAACTAATTGTCAGAAAACAGCTCTTTTTGAGCCATGGCTCACTTTTCATTTGCAAAAGCAGATTGTAACTCCACAGAATCTTTAAGTTTAGAGTGAGAAGACCAATAAACCAAATTTGCTTCTGCCAACAACACTGATCTTCTTGGATATTGTAAATGATCAAGTGAGAGAAGGTGTACAGGAATTTCCTGTACCAAGAGATTAAGAGACTATGACCACCTATATAACACTCTCAGTTCATACCTCAGCCAATCTGCCACTGAAACCCTCAACCCATCTGCCACTGAAACCCTCAACCATACATCTGACATCTCAAGACTCGACTATTACAATACTATCCTGGCCGACCTCCCATTCACCCCCGATAAACTTCAGCTCATCCAAAACTCCGCTGCCTGTATCTAATTCTGCACCAAATCTTGCTCATCCATCACCACTGTCTTTGTGGAGCTACATTGACTTCCGGTCCACCAACACCTCAAATTTTAAATTCTGGTCTTTATGGTTAAATCCCCTCATGGCTTTGCTCAACAAATTTCTAACCTCCTCCAATCCTAGAAACTACCCTCCCCCCACCATCCCGGAAAGTCGCTGTTTCCAGCCTTTTGGGCATCCACTCTTCCAACATCCCACCATTGGTGGCTGTGCCTTCAACCACCAAAGCTCCATGCTCTGGAACTTCCTCCAAAACACCACTGCTCTCTGTAAAAGCCACCGCTTTGAGAAAACTTGTGGTCACATCTCCTACTATCTCCTCCTTTGGCTCAGCATCCATTTTTTCCAATACCTCTGTAGGGCCTTGTTGTATTTTAGTACATTAGAAAAGGTAAATGTCAATTCAAGATATTGTTGTTGTATCATACCTCATTGAGGAGATCTATCCATGCTTCACTGATTTGTTGCAGACCAGATTTTTTTTATTCCTTCACAGGATGTAGGCGTCGCTGGCAAAGCCAAAATTTATTGCCCATCCCTAATTGCCCTCGAGAAAGTGGTGTTGAGCCGCCTTCTTGAACCGCTGCAGTCCATGCGGTGACAGTTCTCCCACAGTGCTGTTAGGATGGGAGTTCCAGGATTTTGACCCAGCGACGATGAAGGAACGGCGATATATTTCCAAGTTGGAATGGTGTGTGACTTGGAGCGGAACGTGCAGGTGGTGGTGTTCCCATGTGCCTGCTGCTCTTGTCCTTCTAAGTGGTAGAGGTCGCGGGTTTGGGAGGTGCTGTCGAAGAAGCCTTGGCGAGTTGCTGCAGTGCATCCTGTAGATGGTACACACTGCGGGCACAGTGCGCCGGTGGTGAAGGGAGTGAACGTTTAGGGTGGTGGATGGGATGCCAATCATGTGGGCTGCTTTGTCCTGGATGGTGTCGAGCTTCTTGAGTGTTGTTGGAGCTGCATTCATCCAGACAAGTGGAGAGTATTCCATCACACTCCTGACTTGTGCCTTGCAGATGGTGGAAAGGCTTTGGGGAGTCAGGAGGTGAGTCACTTGCCGCAGAATACCCAGCCTCTGACCTGCTCTTGTAGCCACAATATTTATGTGGCTGGTCCAGTTAAGTTTCTGGTCAATGGTGACCCCCCAGGATGTTAATGGTGTGGGATTCGGCAATGGTAATGACATTGAACATTACGGGGAGGTGGTTAGATTCTCTCTTGTTGGAGATGGTCATTGCCTGGCACTTGTCTGACGCGAATGTTACTTGCCACTTATGAGCCCAAGCCTGGATGTTGTCCAGGTCTTGCTGCATGCGGGCACAGACTGCTTCATTATCTGAGGGGTTGCGAATGGAACTGAACACTGTGCAATCATCTGCGAACATCCCCATTTCTGATATTATGATGGAGGGAAGGTCATTGATTAAGCAGCTGAAGATGGTTGGGCCTCGGACACTGCCTTGAGGAACTCCTGCAGCAATGTCCTGGGGCTGAGATGATTGGCCTCCAACTACTACCATCTTCCTTTGTACTAAGTATGACCCCAGCCACTGGAGAGTTTTCCCCGATTCCCATTGACTTCAATTTTACTCGGGCTCCTTGGTGCCACACTCGGTCAAATGCTGCCTTGATGTCAAGGGCAGTCACTCTCACCTCATCTCTGGAATTCAGCTCTTTTGTCCACTGGAGCAGAGTGGTCCTGGCGGAACCCAAACTGAGCATCGGTGAGCAGGTTATTGGTGAGTAAGTGCCGCTTGATAGCACTGTCAATAACACCTTCCACCACTTTGCTGATGATTGAGAATAGACTGATGGGTTGGTAATTGGCCGGATTGGATTGTCCTGCTTTTTGTGGAAAGGACATACCTGGGCAATTTTCCACATTGTCGGGTAGATGCCAGTGTTGTAGCTGTACTGGAACAGTTTGGCTAGAGGCTGGTCTGGAGCACACATCTTCAGCACTACAGCCAGGATGTTGTCGGGGCCCATAGCCTTTGTTATATCCAGTGCATTCAGCCATTTCTTGATATCACGTGGAGTGAATCGAATTGGCTGAAGGCTGGCTTCTGTGATGATGGGGATATCGGGAGGAGGCTGAGATCCACTCGGCACTTCTGGCTGAAGATGGTTGCAAATGCTTCTGCCTTGTCTTTTGTACTCATGTGCTGGACGCGGTCATCATTGAGGATGGGGATGTTCACAGAGCCTCCTTCTCCCATTGTTTAATTGTCCCCCACCATTCATAACTGGATGTGGCAGGACTGCAGAGCTTTGATCGGATCCATTGGTTGTGGAATCGCTTAGTTCTGTCTATAACATGTTGCTTCCGCTGTTTAGCATGCATGTAGTCCTGAGTTGTAGCTTCATCAGGTTGACACCTCATTTTTAGGTGCGCCTGGTGCTGCTCCTGGCATGCTCTTCTACACTCCTCATTGAACCAGGGATCATCCCCTGGCTTCTTGGTAATGGTAGAGTGAGGAATATGCCAGGCCATGAAGTTACAGATTGTGCAGGAATACAATTCCGATGCTGCTGATGGCCCACAGCGCCTCATGGATGCCCAGTTTTGAGCTGCTAGATCTGTTCTGAATCTATCCCATTTAGCACGGTGGTAGTGCCACACAACACGTTGGGTGGTGTCCTCAGTGTGAAGATGAGACTTCATCTCCACAATGACTGTGTGGTGGTCACTCCTACCAATAATGCCATGGACAATTGCATCTGTGACAGGTAGATTGGTGAGGGCAAGGTCAAGTAGGTTCTTCCCTCGTGTTGGTTCACTCACCACCTGCCGCAAGCCCAGTCTGGCAGCTATGTCCTTCAGGACTCGGCCAGCTCGGTCAGTCATGGTGCTACCCAAGCCACTCCTAGTGATGGACATTGAAGTCCCCCATCTAGAGTACATTCTGTGCCCTTGCTACCCTCAGTGCTTCCTCCAAAGGGTGCTCAACATGGAGAGGACTGATTCATCAGCTGAGGGAGGGCAGTAGGTGGTAATCAGCAGGCGGTTTCCTTGCCCATGTATGACCTGATGCCATGAGATTTTTTGGGGTCCGGAGTTATTGTTGAGGACTCCCAGGGCCACTCCCTCCTGACTATATACCACTGTACCACCACCTCTGGTGGGCCTGACCTGCCGGTGGGACAGAACACATCCAGGGATGGTGATGGAAGAGTCTGGGATGTTGGCTGAAAGGTATGATTCTCTGAGTATGGCTAAGTCAGGCTGTTGCTTGACTAGTCTGTGGGACAGCTCTCCCAATTTTGGCACTAGTCCCCAGATGTTAGTGAGGAGGACTTTGCAGGGTCAACTGGGCTTTGTTTGCCTTTGTCGTGTCCTGTGCCTAGTGGTCCAATGCCGGGTGGTCTGTCCGGTTTTATTCTTATGCCTTTTTTTTTTAAAAACGAAATTGTACAACTGAGTGGCTTGCTAGGCCATTTCAGAATCAACCAAATAACTGTGGATTTGGAGTCACATATAGGCCAGACCGGGTAAAGACGGCAGGTTTCCTTCCTTATAGAACATTAGTGAACCAGATGGATCCCAGGAGAACGGAACTATCCAAATTGCTAAAGGTATCCCTACCTCCTGAAGATTGGCAGCCTAATCTGTGAGCGAAGTAGTCACCAAGATGAAATAGGGTAGATGCTGAGAGGTTGTTTCCCCTGGCTGGAGAGTCTAGAACTAGGGGGCATAATTTCAAGGGGCCGGCCATTTCAGACTGAGATGAGGAGGAATTTCTTCACTCAGAGGGTTGTGAATCTTTGGAATTCTCTGCCCCAAAGGGCTGTGGATGCTGAGTTGATGAGTATATTCAAGGCTGAGATAAACAGATTTTTGGACTCTGGGGGAAATCAAGAGATATGGGGATCAGGCAGGAAAGCGGAGTTGAGGTTGAAGATCAGCCATGATCTTACTGGATGGTGAAGGCGGCTCGAGGGGCCGTATAGCCTACTCTTGCTTCTAATTCTTATGTTCTTATGAAACTAAATAGGCTCAGTAAGTTTACTGCTTGAGACCATGCTTTTTAAGGGATCAGCCATCTACTGATCAATCTTAATATATTTCTATTTCAAACCACATTTCAGTATCAATGTGCAGAGCATTTAATTGCCAGGACCTCATGAAGAATCTTGTGTCCAATACCAAGCTTCTGGCTGCCATCAACCTCAAAAGCTACATAATCTAAAAGCATTCCAATGGTAGAAAGCCTACTTAAAATGGGATCCTATGATAAATAGAAACTGTACTGGTTGTAACTGATAGTCTTGACTTATGAGTCTCCCATCTACGGTCTGCTGAACTGCAGCTTGTTTGAGCAGGAGATATGATGAGATAATCAATGAAATAAGAGGTAATGTATAGGCTGCAGACTGAGGGAATTTGCCATTATAGACCAGCACTTTGTAAACACTAAGTGCTGGTGAGAGATCAAACAGAACAACCATGCACGGATTATGGACTCCCTAATGTTATGCCTCAAGTACTTTCCGTGTGGCTTTCTGTCAATGCCAAGTATGAATTCTTGGGGTTCATGATCTCCATTAAGTCCCCAAGGCATATTTCTTGAATTACTTCTCACAATAAACATGCTGAACCTTTCTTTCAGGGTGCAAGAGTTCAATGCCACAACAGATCTAAATCCTTCTCCTTGGGAACCACGAAGTAGCAAAGATACAACATTGTTTTTTCCTGGCCTAAGCCCAAGGATATTTTCTTTATGGCCTAAAGGAACAAAATCAAAAGCTTGTTTGAATGAGAAATGGATTTTCACAACCTTGAGGGAGATCCTTTAAACTGAAAGATATAGCTTCCCGAACCATCAGTCTCATTCAACAAATCCAACAGAACAAGGTAATTCACTGATGGATTGAACTACAACAAGCAGCAGCATTTATATAGCACCGTCAACACAGAAAAATATCCCAAGTCACTGAACAGCATTGGATGTGGAAGTGGGGGTGAGACATTGCTGAAGTGTAATATCAAATAGCAGCCAGGTTATTATTTTGGGCATCTTCTCCTTGACCAGATCTATTGAATCTTGATAGAAAGCTTCCTCTGGCACCAAATGATTACCTTCCACCCAAAAGACAATGCATCCAGTCAAATGTACAAAAAATTGTTTTAGGAACTATGCTAGTAATAGTTTATAAGCTTTGGTCATAATCATAGTATCATAATACATACATCACAGGAGGAGGTCATTCATCCCATCGTGCCTGTGCCGGCTCTTTGAATGAGCTATCCAATTAGTCCCATTCCCCTGCTCTTTCCCTGTAGCCCTCTACATTTTTTCCCTTCAAGTATTTTCCAATTCCCTTTTGAAAGTTGCCATGATGTGGAGATGCCGGTGATGGACTGGGGTGGACAAATGTAAGGAGTCACACAACAGGTTATAGTTCAACAGCTTTATTTGAAATCACAAGCTTTCGGAGCTTTGCTCCTTCATCAGGTGAAGTCAGGCTTCACCTGACGAAGGAGCAAATCTCCGAAAGCTTGTGATTTCAAATAAAGCTGTTGAACTATAACCTGGTGTTGTGCGACGCCTTACTTTTGAAAGTTAGTATTGAATCTGCTTCCGCCATCCTTTCAGGCAGTGCATTCCAGATCATTACAGCTCGCTGTGTAAAAAAAAATGTTTCCTCACGTCGCCTCTGGCTCTTTTGCCGATCTGTGTCCTCTGGTTACTGACCCTTCTGCCACTGGAAACAGTTTCTCCTTTTTTAACTCTGTCAAAACCAAACATTCATGATTTTGAACACCTCTATCAAATCTGCCTTTAACCTTCTCTGATCTAAGGAGAACAACCCCAGCCTCTCCTCTTAACTGAAGTCCCTCACCCTGGTACCATTCTAATAAATCTCTTCTGCACCCTCTCTAAGGCCTTGACATCCTTCCTAAAATGTGGTGCCCAGAATTGAACACAATACTCCAGCTGAGGCCTAAGCAGTGTTTTACAAAATGTTAGCATAACTTCAATGCTTTTGTACTCTATGCCTCTATTAATAAAGCCCATGATCCCATATGCTGTTTTTTAAACAGCCTTCTCAACTTGTCCTGCCACCTTCAAAGATTTGTGTACTTACACCCCCCAGGTCTTTCTGTTCCAGCACCCCCTTTAAAATTGTACCATTTAGTTTATATTGCCTCGCCTCATTCTTCCTATCAAAATGTATCACTTCACACTTCTTCACGTTAAATACAGACCCCAGGGGAACACCACTGTATACTTCCCTCCAGTCTGAAAAACAACCGTTCACCACTACTCTCTGCTTTCTATCCATTAGCCAATTTTGTACCCATGCTGCCACAGTCCCTTTAATCCCATGGGCTTCAATTTTGTTAACAAGTCTATTATGTGGTATTTTATCAAATACCTTTTGAAAGTCCATATACACATCAACTACATTACCCTCATCAATCCTCTCCGTTACTTCATCGAAGAACTCAATCAAGATAGTCAAACACGATTTTCCTTTAACAAATCCGTGCTGAATTTCATTTATTAGCCCATACTTTTCCAAGTGCCAATTAATTTTGTCTCAGATTACTGTCTCAAAATTTCCCCATCACCAACATTATGCTAACTGGCCTGTAATTGCCAGGTTTATCCCCCTCCCTCTTTTTTGAACAGGGGTGTAATATTTGCAATCCTCCAGTACCATCCCCATATCTAAGGAGGATTGGAAGATTGTGGCCAGAGCCTCCGCAATTTCCACCCTTACTTCCCTCAGTAACCTAGGATGCATCCCATCTGGACCGGGTGATTTTTCTACTTCGAGTACTGCCAACCTTTTAAGTACCTCCTCTATCTGTTTTTATCCTATCCAATGTCGCTACTACCTCATCCTTCACTGCTACAATGGCAGCTTTGTTAATGCTTTTTAATAACTTCCACCACCAGAAAAGAATGCCTCAGTAAAAAGCATTGCTTGTGGTAGGCAACAGGCAGAAGACACCTTTCAAATAGCATAAACTAGTACAGTGCTGCAGAAGACAGATTGCATCGGTATTTTTCAACTTAATTCAATCCCCTGCCAAGAGCGTGAACAGGTGCACTGATTACATTTTATGGGGATAGGTGGGAGTGAGAGGAATTTGGGAGTTATGGACCCTTGAAAATAGCAGTTATGGGGAAGTTACTGGAGTCTATTATCAGGGACAAAGTGACCAAGCACTTGAAGTATGAGCTGATCAAAGACAAAGACAAAGGCAGTCAGCATGGATTTATGGGTAGCTCATATTTTATTACTTCAGTTGAATTTTTTGAAAACATAGCGAATAGGGTACTGACTATGGACTTTCAGAGGTATTTGATAAGGTTCTGCAAACCAGATCAAAAATGAAAGCACAAGGAATTGAAGGTAACCTTGTGACATGCGTTGGTAATTAGTTGGGAGGTAGGAGACAGAGTTGGGATAAAGGAAACATTCTCTGATTGGCAGGATGTGATAAATGGTGTTACACCCCAGGAATTTGAACTGGTGCCTCAGCTTTTCACCACATATATTAATGATTTGGATGAAGGCATAGAGAGTTGTATCTCCGAGTCTACAGATGACACTAAGTTAGGAGCATAAGAAGTTGTGTGGATGGGAGCAGGAAGTTACAAAGGGACATAGACAGACTAAGTGACTGGGAAAAAAAATGACAGATGGAATTCAATGTAGGGAAGTGTTAGGTCATCCAATTTAGACCCAAGAAAGAAAAATCAGAATATTTTCTTAATGGTGAGAGACTAGGAGCTGTGGAGGAGCAAAGGGATTTAGGTGCCCTTATTTAAGGAAGGATATACTTGCGTTGGAGGCTGTTCAGAGAAGGTTCACTAGGTTGATTCCGGGTATGGAAGGGTTGTCTTATGAGGAAAGATTGAACAGGTTGGGTCTATACTCATTGGAGTTCAGAAGAATGAGAGGAGATCTTATTGAAACATACAAGATTCTGAGGCGACTCGATAGGGTAGATGCTGAGAAGATGTTAGCCCTCATGGGAGAATCTAAAACTAGGTGATATAGTCTCAGAATAAAGGGTCGCCCGTTTAAGACTGAAATAAGGAGGAATTTCTTCTCCCAGGGGGTCATGAATCTTTGGAATTCTTTGCCCCAAAAAGCTGTGGAGGCTGAGTCATTGAATACATTCAAGGCTGAGTTAGAATGTACTCTGGGTGGGGGACTTCAATGTCCATCACCAAGAGTGGCTCGGTAGCACCATTACTGACTGAGCTGGCAGAGTCCTGAAGGACATAGCTGCCAGACTGGGCCTGCGGCAGGTGGTGAGCGCACCAACACGAGGGGAAAAACTTACTTGACCTCGTCCTCACCAATCTACCTGTCGCAAATGCATCTGTCCATGACAGTATTGGTAGAAGTGACCACCGCACAGTCCTCGTGGAGACGAAGTCCCGTCTTCGCATTGAGGACACCATCCAAATGTTGTGTGGCACTACCACCGTGCTAAATGAGATAGATTCAGAACAGATCTAGCAGCTCAAAACTGGGCATCCATGAAGCGCTGTGGGCCATCAGCAGCAGAACTGTATTCCAGCACAATCTGTAAGCTCATGTCTTGGCATATTCCTCACTCTACCATTACCAAGAAGCCAGGGGATGAACCTTGGTTCAATGAGGAGTATAGAAGAGCATGCCAAAAATGAGGTGCCAACCTGGTGAAGCTACAGCTCAGGACTACATGCATGCTAAACAGCGGAAGCAACATGCTATAGACAGAGCTAAGCGATTCCACAACCAACGGATCAGATCAAAGCTCTACAGTCCTGCCACATCCAGTCGTGAATGGTGGTGGACAATTAAACAACTAACGGGAGGAGGCTCTGCAAACATCCCCATCCTCAATGATGGCGGAGTCCAGCACGTGAGAGCAAAAGACAAGGCTGAAGCGTTTGCAGCCATCTTCAGCCAGAAGTGTCGAGTGGATGATCCATCTCGGCCTCCTCCCGATATCCCCACCATCACAGAAGCCAGTCTTCAGCTAATTCGATTCACTCCACGTGATATCAAGAAACGGCTGAGTGCACTGGATATAGCAAAGACTATGGGCCCCGACAACATTCCGGCTATAGTGCTGAAGACTTGTGCTCCAGACCTAGCTGCGCCTCTAGCCAAGCTATTCCAGTACAGCTACAACACTGGCATCTACCCGACAATGTGGAAAATTGCCCAAGTATGTCCTGTCCACAAAAAGCAGGACAAAACCAATCCGGCCAATTACCGCCCCATCAGTCTACTCTCCATCGGCAAAGTGATGGAAGATGTCGTCGACAGTGCTATCAAGCGGCACTTACTCACCAATGCTCAGTTTGGGTTCCGCCAGGACCACTCGGCGCCAGACCTCATTACAGCCTTGGTCCAAACATGGACAAATGAGCTGAGTTCCAGAGGTGAGGAGAGAGTGACTGCCCTTGACATCAAGGCAGCATTTGACAGAGTGTGGCACCAAGGAGCCCTAGTAAAATTGAAGTCAATGGGAATCAGGGGGAAAACTCTCCAGTGGCTGGAGACATACCTAGCACAAAGGAAGATGGTAGGGTTGTTGGAGGCCAATCATCTCAGCCCCAGGACATTGCTGCAGGAGTTCCTCAGGGCAGTGTCCTAGGCCCAACCATCTTCAGCTGCTTCATCAATGACCTTCCCTCCATCATAAGGTCAGAAATGGGGATGTTTGCTGATGATTGCAGAGTGTTCAGTTCCATTCGCAACCCCTCAAATAATAAAGCAGTCCGAGCCCGCATGCAGCAAGACCTGGACAACATCCAGGCTTGGGCTCATAAAAGTGGCAAGTAACATTCGCGCCAGACAAGTGCCAGGCAACGACCATCTCCAACAAGAGAGGGTCTCAACGGCATTACTATCGCCGAATTCACCACCATCAACATCCTGGGGGTCACCATTGACCAGAAACTTAACTGGACCAGCCATATAAATATTGTGGCTACAAGAGCAGGTCAGAGGCTGGTTGTTCTACGGCGAGTGACTCACCTCCTGACTCCCCAAAGCCTTTCCGCCATCTACAAGGCACAAGTCAAGAGTGTGATGGAATACTCTCCACTTGCCTGGATGAGTGCAGCTCCAACAACACTCAAGAAGCTCGACATCATCCAGGACAAAGCAGCCTGCTTGATTGGCACCCCATCCACCACCCTAAACAAACATTCACTCCCTTCACCACCAGCGCACAGTGCCCACAGTGTGTACCATCCACAGGATGCACTGCAGCAACTCGCCAAGGCTTCTTCGACAGCACCTCCCAAACCCGCGACCTCTACCACTTAGAAGGACAAGAGCAGCAGGCACATGGGAACACCACCACCTGCACGTTCCGCTCCAAGTCACACACCATCCCGACTTGGAAATATATCGCCATTCCTTCATCGTCGCTGGGTCAAAATCCTGGCACTCCCTTCCTAACAGCACTGTGGGAGAACTGTCACCACACGGACTGCAGCGGTTCAAGAAGGCGGCTCAACACCACCTTCTCAAGGACAGTTAGGGATGGGCAATAAATGCTGGCCTCGCCAGCGACGCCCACATCCCATGAACAAATAAAAAAAAAGACAAATTTCTGATCAGCAAGGGAGTCAAAGGATATGGGGAAAAGGCAGGAAAGTGGAGTTGAGGTAAAAATCAGATCAGCCATGATCTCATTACATGGCGGAGCAGGCTCGAAGGGCCAAATGGCCTACTCCTGCTCCTCTCTTATGGTCTTATAGTCCATGTACAGAAATCACAAAGCGATTAAAAAGGGTAATGGAATGTTGGCCTTTATCTCAATAGGGTTGAAATTCAAAAATGAGGAAGTGATGCTCCACTTGTACAGCCTTGGTCAGACTCCAGATTTGGGCGCCACATGTTAGGAAAGATATATTGTCCTTGGAGGAAGCATAGCGCAGATGCACCAGAATGGTACCGGGGCTTAAATAATTAAATTATGAGGACCAGTTGCATAAACTTGGTTTGTATCCCCTTGAGTTTAGAAGGTTGAGGAGTGATCTAATCTAGGTTTTTAAAATGGTAAAAGGGTGCGTTAGGGTAAATACAGATCAACTATTTCCTCTGGTGAAGGAACCCAGAACAATGGGGCATAATCTTAAAATTAGTGCTCGGCCAGGTAGAAGCAAAATCACACAAAGGGCAGTGGAAATCTGGAACATTCTTCCCCCAAAAGGCTATGGATGCTGAGTCAATTTAAATTTTCAAGATTGAGATCGATAGATTCTTGTTAGGTAAGGGTATCAAGGGATATGGAGAACAGCAGGTAAATGGAGTTGAGGTGCAGATCAGCCATGATCTAACAGAATGATGGAACAGGCTCAAGGGGATGAATGGCCTACTTCTGTTCATTTACTTCCTAATTCTTAGCAAGAGTTGTGCCAAGATTGGTTCAATTAAAATAAACCACAGTAGGACAACAGTCAAAATAGCATAGCTAAAAATGATGAGACATGAACCACAAAATAAACTCAACTCAATAAATTTTGAAGTAATCTGCTTTCTTACGAGCCCAAATACTACAGATGGGGATCGGTTCTGATTAGTAGCATCGGAAAACCGATCAACGATAATTGAGTTTATTCTAGTGTTCTTGCAAATACTGACCATAATATGAATGAATTTGATGTTAGGTTGGAGAGGAAGAAGGAAGAGTCACAAACCAAGATTTTAAATTTAAGTAAGGCAAACTTTAAAGTGATGAGAAATAAATTGACCACAGTAAATTGGGCTAAACTGTTAATGGATGAACCTCAGACAAACTGTAGGAAGTATTCTAAGTAGTATTTGGTATGATGCAAAACCAGTCGATATTCCTAAAAGGCAGAGGCTCCACTTGTAGGAGAAGACAGGTTAAATCATGGCTGGAGAAATGGTGCAGGAGGGAGGGCTTCAGATTCCTGGGGCATTGGGACCAGTAAATGCACGTAGCATGGTAAATAAGGTTGGTGAGCTGCAGGCACAAATCGCCACATGGGACTATAACATAGTGGCAATAAACAGAGACCTTGTTCAAAGAAGAGGAGGATTGGGGACTTAATATTCCTGGCCACTAGGTATTCAGGAAAGATACTAAAGGAAAGAAAGCGGGGGACGGGGGTGGGGGGGGGGCGTGACAGTATTGGTCAAAGAAACTACTATAGCACTGGAAAGGGATGTAGTAGTTGAGGAGTCAAAGACAAAGACAGAGTCTATTTGGTTAGAATTAAGGAACAATGGAGGAGCAATTATGCGTGCGGTGTATACCATAGGCCACCAAATAGTGGGAAGGAGATAGAGGACCAAATTTGCAGGCAAATTACAGAAAGATGCAAGAACTATAGAGTAGTGATAATGAGGGATTTTGATTATCCCAATATAGACTGGGATAATAACAGTGTAAAGGGCAAAGAGGGGGAGGAATTCCTGAAGTGTGTTTAAATCTGAGATAGATAGCTTTTTGGCAACCAAAGGTATTAAGGGATATGGGCCAAAGGCAGGTATATGGAGTTAGATCACAGATCAGCCATGATCTTATCAAATGGCGGAGCAGGCACGAGGTGCTGAATGGCCTACTCCTGTTCCTATATGTACAAGAGAACTTTCTTGATCAGTGTGTTTCCAGCCCAACGAGGAAGGAAGCAGTGGTAGATCTAGTTCTAAGGAACTAAGTGGGGCCAGTTTCTGTGCTGATGCACCGGTGATCACAATATCATTAGGTTTAGAATAGTTATGGAAAAGGTCAAGGGAACAATCAAGCTTAAAAATACGTAATTGGAAGAGATCTAATTTCAGTGAGTTAAAAAGGGATCTTGCCCAGGTGGATTGGAATTATAAACTGGTAACAGTAATTGAACAATGGGAGGCCTACAAGAAGGAGATAGTTCGGGTACAGAGTAGATACATTCCCACAAGTGGGAAAAGGAAGGGCAACCAAGGCTAGAGCTCCCCAGATGAATAAAGATAGAGATTAAAATGAAAAAAAAGGCTTATGAAAAATTTATGGTTCATAATACAGTAGAGAACCAAGTTGAATACAGGAAGTACAGAGGAGATCTAAAAAAGGGAATAAGAAGGGCAAAGTATGAGAACAGATTAGCGGTTAGCATAAAAGGGAACCCAAAAGTATTTTATACACATATAAATAGTAAAAGGGTAGTCAAAGGAAAGCTGGGGCTGATTAGGGACAAAAAAGATCATCTTGTGGAGGCAGAGGGTATGGCTGAGGTACTAAATAAATACTTCACATCAGTCTTCACTAGAGAAGAGGACGTTGCCAATGTAGCAGTAAAGGAGGAGGGAGTAGCGATATTGGATAAGATAAAAATAGATAAAGGGGAGGTACTTAAAAGGTTGGCAGTACTCGAAGTAGAAAAGTCACCCGGTCCAGATGGGATGCATCCTAGATTACTGAGGGAAGTAAGGGTGGAAATTGTGGAGGCTTGGGCAACAATTTTCCAATATCCTTCGATATGAGGGCGGTGCCAGAGGACTGGAGGATTACAAATGTTACACCCCTGCTCAATAAAAAGGGGAGAGGGATAAACCCGGCAATTATAGGCCAATCAGCCTAATGTCAGCGGTGGAGAAACTTTTAGACAATAATCAATTGGCGCTTAGAGAAGTACGGGCTAATAAATCCTTCATCACGCATTTGTTAAAGGAAAAATTGTGTTTGACTAACTTGATTTGAATTTGTCGATGAAGCAGAGAGTAGTGGTGAACGGTTGTTTTTCAGACTGGAGGGAAGTATACAGTGGTGTTCCCCAGGGGTCGGTATTAGGACCAGTGCTCTTTTTGATATATATTTATGACCTGGACTTGGGTATACAGGGTAGAATTTCAAAGTTTGTAGATGACACAAAACTCGGAAATGTAGTAAAGAACGTGGAGGGTAGTACAGACTTCAGGCGGATATAGACAGACTGGTGAAATGGGCAGACACATGGCAGATGAAATTTAATGCATAGAAGTATGAAGTGATACGTTCTGGTAGGAAGAATGAGGAGAGGCAATATAAACTAAATGGTACAATTTTAAAGGGGGTGCAAGAACAGAGAGATCTGCCACCTTCGAAGACACAAATCTTTGAAGGTGGCAGGACAAGTTGAGAAGGCCGTTAAAAAGCATATGGGATCCTGGGTTTTATTAATAGAGGCATAGAGTACAAAAGCAAGGAAGTTATGCTAAAGCTTAGGCCTCAGCTGGAGTATTGTGCTCAATTCTGGGCACCACACCTTAGGAAGGATATCAAGGCCTTAGAGAGGGTGCAGAAGAGATTTACTAGAATGGTGCCAGGGATGAGGGACTTCAGTTATGTGGAGATATTGGAGAATCTGGAGTTATTCATCTTAGAGCAGAGAAGGTTAAGGGGAGATTTGACAGAGGTGTTCAAGATCATGAACGGTTTTGACAGAGTAAATAAGGCGAAACTGTTTCCAGTGGCAGAAGGGTCGGTAACAGAGGACAGAGATTTAAGGGATTGGCAAAAGAATCAGAGGTGACATGAGGAAACATTTTTTTCTTATGCAGCGAGCTGTAATGCACTGTTTAAAAGGGTGGTGGAAGTAGATTCAACAATAACTTTCAAACGGGAATTGGATAAATACTTGAAGGGAAAAAATTTGCAGGGCTATGGGCAAAGAGTGGGGGAGTGGGAATAATTAGCTCTACCAGAGAGTCGGCACAGGCACAATTGGCCGAATGGCCTCCTTTAGTGCTGTATCATACTATGATGTGTAGTTGAGCAACTATGGCCAACAAATGAAATAAGAGACAGTATCAAGCTAAAAGAAAACGCTTACACAAATGCAAGGAAAAGTGTACATCCAACGTACTTGGAGAGCTATAGAAAGCAATAAAGGGATACAAAGAAAGTAATAAAAGGTGCAAAAAGAATATGAAAAAAAACTTGCTATAAATATATTCAAGGAAAGATAGTGGTGAAGGGAAATGTGGGCACATTAAAGATGGATGTAAGTAAGACTATAACATCAGCATATGACATTGACAGGCAGAAAAAGACCAGTTGGTATATCAAGCCTGCCCCACACCTCATGATGAATAATAAGAAAATGGTAGACTTGTTAAATGAGTACTTTGTATCCGTTTTCACAGTGGAGGAAGAGGACAAAATACCAGCAGTACAAAGGAGCTGAAAAATAAATCTTCAGGAGGTACTTAGTAGATTTAATAAGTTTTTAAAAAACTGGTAATGGAGAATATAATGAAGATTTGTCTATCTTGAATCCCAAGACCTGGTGGTTTCTAACCCAAGTAGTAAAAGAAATAGGTGAGGAAATTCCAGCTGCATTAGTCGTAATTTTCCAAAGCTCTCTAGATTCAGGAATTATGCATTTGGATTGGAAAGTTTCAAATGTTACTCCGTTATTTAAGAAGGGAGGGAGGGAGAAACCAGGTAACTACTGACTTGTCAGTTTAACATCAATTGTGGGGGAGTTACTCGAATCGATCATCAGACAGAGTGACTGAACATTTGTACAGTAAGAGCTGATCAAAGAGAGTCAGCATGATCAGTGAAGGGTAGGTCATTTCTGACTAACCTAACTGAATTTTTTTGAGGTCACTAGCATGGTGGAAAGGGGACTGTAAATGGATGTTGTCGATATGGACTTCCAAAAGGCATTTGTTAAGGTTCCGCACAAGAGATTATTAGTAAAAATGAACGCGCACTTTGCAACATGGCTTGGTAATTGGGTGGGACATAGGAGCGAGAGTGTAGAGATAATGGGTTCATTCTCTGATTAGCAGGCTGTGACAATTGGTGTTCCCCAGAAATATGTACTGGAGCCTCAGCTTTTCACCATATATATTAGTGACTTGGATGAAGGAATAGAGAATTGTACATCTGAGTTTGCAGATGATGCTAAGTTAGGAGGCACAGCAAGTTGGGTAGATGGGAGCAGGAAGTTACACAGGGACATAGGCAGACTAAATGAGTGGGTTAAAGTATGGCAGATGGAGTTCAATGTGGAAAAGTGTGAGGTCATCCACTTTGGATCTGAGAAAGACAAATGGGAATGTGGAACTCGCTGCCACATGAAATGGCTGAAGCAGATAGCATTGATGCATTAAAAGGGGAGGCTTGATACAAACATGACGGAGAAGGGAAGACGCAGGATGAAAAGAGGTAAATAGAGGAGGAGGCTCGTTTCGAGAATAAACACCTGCATAGACTAGTTGGGTCGAATGGCCTGTTTCTGTACATGTAAGTTCTATGTAATTTTCTGTAAATGTATGCAGGATAAGCATGCAGGATAAATACATATCCAGGGTTAGCAAGAGAAACCTAAGCATGACCATACAACGGATCGACAAGACTATTAAAAGTGAAATAAGGGAGAAAAACTTCTATTCATTCCATCTTTCTCCCTGCAGAATTTGTAGAACATTCAGAAATACACTGAAAAAGTGGTCAATGAGGAACCTGGAACTGAGCATAACTGTATATACAAAATATAGAAGTAAGAAATTCTCCCCGTAATGAGAGGAGAGGAAGAGAGGCACGCACACACACACACACACACACACTGAAGGATGTTAATGGATCAAAACTGAGGATAAACATTCATAGGAACATAGCAACAGGAGTAGGCCATTCAGCCCCTCGAGCCCCCTCCGCCATTTGATAAGATCATGGCTGATCTGTGATCTAACTCCATATACCTGATTTTGGCCCATATCCCTTAATACCTTTGGTTGCCAAAAAGCTAGCTATCTCAGATTTAAATTTAGCAATTGAGCTAGTATCAATTGTCATTTGCGGAAAAGAGTTTCAAACTTCTACCACCCTGTGTGTAGAAATGTTTTCTAATCTCGCTCCTGAAAGGTCTGGCTCTAATTTTTAGACTGTGCCCCCCTACTCCTAGAATCCCCAACCAGTGGAAATTGTTTCTCTCTTTCCACCCTATCTGTTCCCCTTAATATCTTATAAACTTCGATCAGATCACCCCTTAACCTTCTAAACTCCAGAGACTACAACCCCAATTTGTGTAATCTCTCCTCGTAACTTAACCCTTGAAGACCTGGTATCATTCTAGTAAACCTACGCTGCACTCCCTCCAAGGCCAATATGTCCTTCCGAAGGTGTGGTGCCCAGAAATGCTCACAGTACTCCAGGTGCGGTCTAACCAGAGTTTTGGATAGCTGCAGCATAACTTCTGCCCCCTTGAACTCTAGTCCTCTAGATATAAAGGCCAGCATTCTATTAGCCTTATTGATTATTTTCTGCACCTGTTCATGACACTTCAATGATCTATGTACCAGAGTCCCTTTGGACATCCACTGTGTACCCTAAGTCCCTTTGGACATCCACTGTTTTTAATGTTTTACCATTTTGAAAGTACCCTGTTCTATCCTTTTTTGGTCCAAAGTGGATGACCTCACATTTGCCTACATCGAATTCCATTTGCCACAGTTTTGCCCATTCACCTGATCTATCAATATCCCTTTGTAATTTTATGTTTTCATCTACACTACTTACAATGCCACCAATCTTTGTGTCGTCGGCAAACTTAGATATGAGACTTTCTATGCCTTCATCCAAGTCGTTAATAAATATTGTGAATAATTGGGGCCCCAAGACAGATCCCTGCAGGACTCCACTAGTCATATCCTGCCAATGTGAGTACCTACCCATTATCCCTGCTCTGTCGCCTTTCGCTCAGCCAACTTCCTAACCAAGTCCGTATTTTTCCCTCGATTCCATGGGCTTCTATCTTCGCTAGCAGTCTCTTATGTGGGACCTTATCAAATGCCTTCTGGAAGTCCATATAAATAACATCCATTGACATTCCCCTGTCCACTACTTTAGTCACCTCTTCAAAAAATTCAATCAGGTTTGTCAGGCACGACCTACCTTTCACAAATCCATTCTTTGCTCTCTCTGATTAACTGAAAATTCTCGAGGTGTTCAGTCACCCTATCCTTAATTATAGACTCCAGCATTTTCCCCACAACAGATGTTAGGCTAACTGGTCTACAATTCCCTGGTTTCCCTCTCTCTCCTTTCTTAAAAAGCACAGTAACGTGCAATTTTCCAATCTAGAGGGACGGTTCCTGAATCTAGAGAACTTTGAAAGATTATGGTTAGGGCATCTACAATGTGCTCACCTACTTCCTTTAAAACCCTGGTACGGAAACCATCTGGTCCTGGGGATTTGTCGCTCTTTAGTGCTATTATTTTCTTCATTACTGTTGCTTTACTTATGTTAATTTTATTGAGTCCCTGTCCCCGATTCAATATTAGTTTTCTTGGGATTTCCAGCACGCTAACCTCTTTTTCTACTGTAAATACTGACGCAAAATAATTATTCAACATCTCTGCCATTTCCCCATTGTCAATGACAATATCCCCACTTTCAGTTTTTGAGGGGCCAACACTGCTCCTGACCACCCTCTTTTTCCTAATATAACTATAAAAGTTCTTCGTATTGGTTTTGATATCCTTTGCAAGTTTCTTTTCATACTCTCTTTTTGTGACCCTTTGTTGATCTTTGTATCTTTCCCATTCGCCAGGATCTGTGCCATTTTTTGCCTTTTTGTATGCCCTTTCCTTCTGTCTTATACTGTCCTTTACCCCTTTAGTTGTCCATGGCTGTTTTTTTTGGCAAGTAGAGATCTTGCCCCTCAGGGGTATAAACCAGTTCTGTATCATGTTAAATGTTTCTTTAAACATTTCCCACTGATCATCAGTCGTTTTACCCATTAACAGATTTGCCCAGTTTACTGTGGACAGTGTCTCTCATCCCATTGAAGTCGGCCGTACCCAAGTCTAGAATCTTAGCAGCTGATTCACTTTTTTCCCTTTCAAACACTACCTTGAACTCGATCATGTTATGATCGCTATTGGATGGATGTTCATGCACAGTTAAGCTGTTGAGTAATGAACCAGAGTTATCACTAAATCTAGTATGGCTTGCCCCCTTGTTGCCTCGAGGACATGCTGTAGAAAACTATCCTGGACACACAAGAAATTCACTACCTTTCTGACAGTTGCTAGTCTGCTTTTCCCAATCTATGTGAAGGTTAAAGTCCCCCATTAAGACCACTATGCCTTTGTTACATGCTTGTCTAATCTCTGCATTTACACAATCTAGCACTTCAGAGCTGCTGCCAGGGGTCCTATACACAACTCCCACTAGGGGTCCTATACACACTATAGTCTTAGATCCTTTCCTATTTCTCAATTCAACCCATAATGTCTCTGTTGGCTGCTTACCTCTCATTATATCCTCCTTTATCATTGAAGTGATTTCATCTCTAATCACTAAGGCTACTCCTCCCCCTCTTCCATTTTCCCTATGTTTCCTGTAGACCTTATAACCTGGTACATTTAGTTCCCAATCCTGACCATCCTGCAGCCATGTCTCAGTAATAGCTATCATGCCATACCCTCCAATTTGAATTTGTGCCTGTAGTTCATTTAATTTATTCCTTATACTCCGTACATTTGTATATAGAACTCTTAGTTGGGCCACACACCCTAGCCTGTCCATCAGCTTTGATGCTGGGTTAATCACTTTACACCATCTAGTTTTCACTTCATCAGAAGTGCCTAAAGTACACTTTCTTTCTGCTGCTCTATGCTTTTCCCTTTCACTTGTTCCTGAACAGCTATTTGTACTATTTGTATTGTAAATTTCCCCTGGATCCTCCCCCCTCTTGCTGCTTTCAACTTTATACTCTTCTGACTCTCCGCTCAGGTTCCCATCCCCCTGCCACTCGAGTTTAAACCCTCCCCAACAGCAGTAGCAAACCCCCCTGCGAGGATATTAGTCCCGGACCTGTTGAGGTGCAATCCGTCCGGCTTGTACAGGTCCCACCTTCCCCAGAATCAGTCCCAATTCCTCAGGAATCTAAATCTAAACATAAAATAGTTCATACTAAATGATTACTTCTTCCAATACAGACTAAGGAAGATACAACATCCAGGCTTGGGCTGATAAGTGGCAAGTAACATTTGCGCCAGACAAGTGCCAGGTAATGGCCATCTCCAACAAGAGAGTCTAACCACTTCCCCTTGACATTCAACGGCATTACCATTGCCGAATCCCCCACCATCAACATCCTGGGGGTCACCATTGACCAGAATCTTAACTAGACCAGCCATCTAAATACTGTGGCTACAAGAGCAGGTCAGAGGCTGGGTATTCTGTGACGAGTGACTCACCTCCTGACTCCCCAAAGCTTTTCTACCATCTACAAGGCACAAGTCAGGAGCGTGATGGAATACTCTCCACTTGTCTGGATAAGTGCAGCTCCAACGACACTCAAGAAGCTCGACACCATCCGGGACAAAGCAGCCCGCTTGATTGGCATCCCATCTACCACCCTAAACATTCACTTCCTTCACCACTGGCGCACCGTAGCTACAGTGTGTACCATCTACAGGATACACTGCAGCAACTTGTCAAGGCTTCTTCGACAGTACCTCCCAAACCTGCGGCCTCTTACCACCTAGAAGGCACATGGGAACACCACCACCTGCACGTTCCCCTCCAAGTCACACAACATTCCGACTTGGAAATATGTCACCATTCCTTCATTGTCGCTGGGTCAAAATCCTGGAACTCCCTACCTAACAGCATTGTGGGAGAATCTTCACCACATGGACTGCAGCGGTTCAAGGCGGCGGCTCAGCACCACCTTCTCAAAAGCAATTAGAGATGGGCAATAAATGCTGGCCTTGCCAGCGATGCCACATCCCATGAACGAATAAAAAAGTGTTCCTCATAGTTAGTGATATTTCACGTAGAATTAATGTCTAAACTAAATGAGATGGAGATGCTAGACATGTTAAAAGAACATATCTAAGCACGCAAATAAATCCTGAGGGTGGATGATATTTATTCCAAGATGTTAATAGAGACAAGGAACAAGGTTTGCGAGGTGCCAACGATCCTTGAGGGAGTAAATGAACATGGGACGTTTCACCAGACTGAAAAGCTAAGTGCCCATTTTCAAAAAAAGCAAGTAAACTGGTCCATGCGACAGAGAGGGAAAAAAAATTGAGGGGGCAATTAAGGAATTAAAGAAAATGTTACATTTGTATAGCACCTATTGCATTTCTCAAAGGTCAAATAGCAGCCAACAGATTCAGATGGTTATAGATTCTGCCTAACCAAACATCTTGACCTTTTTTTTTGAAAGTGACAGTACCTAAACCAAGGTATGTATTTATCCTGCATGCTTTTATATTTATCCCATTTATCCTCTATTGACGCCGTCCAGAGCATTAGAATATTTAATCTATGAACATGATGTAGTTAAGATTTCCAAAAAGCCCTTGACAAAGTTAAACAGGAAAGGGTGCTACTTAAGTTTAAATTGGTAAGGATTTAAGTTAAAGTTGGGAATTAATAAAAATTGACTTGAAAGATAAGCAGGAAGTCCTGGGGAACGAAGGAGTCCTGTATAAAGTGGACCAAAAACTGGTATAAAGAACTGTACATAGGAAGAAGAAAAAATGACATACGTACATCCATCCATCCATCCATGAATGTTGTTGAAATAGCCACGGGTGAAGTGGAAAGAGATCCAGGGTATTAGTACTCTCAAAGCTTAACAGTTCTAATTACTGCAAAACAATCAAACAAAAACACGAACGCTAAAATGAAAGCATACAAGTCAAGTCAGAGGACGTTATTCTTAAACAGTACAATGCTCTCATCAGACCACATCTTGAGTAGAATATCCAACTCCGATCACTGAGGTATAAAGGAGATATTCAAAACCTGGAGGCACTGGAAGAAAAGCACACTCTAATATTGGAGATTGAGTTATAAGGAAAGATGGGAGAAACTGGAGTTTTCAACTTTGAAAAAGGTGACTGAGGAAACCTTGTAGAGGTATTACAAGATGGTGAATGGTATAAGAAAGGTAAATCTGAACCACATCTCAAACTAAGCCACGACAGTAGGACAAGGAGGGCACAAGGTGAAACTGGCAAAGGACAAACTTAGCACCGAGAGTGAGAAATTCTTTAAGGAATGGATTTCTGCATATGGTAATGGAAGTAAAAATCTTTGAATCATTTAAGAAACAGCTAGATGCTGCGATTAAGGGCCTGTAGGTTGTTTCATGATGGATAGCCTAAGATAGGCTGAAAAGCCTTCCTCATCCATATCAATCTTGTGATCAAGAACAGTCTTTTCTCATGTTATTTTTTTCTGCTGCACCTTGATTTTTCTACATACATAAGCCAAAAAAAGATTTTGAACTGACTATATGAAGGAATCTCATCATAGTTTCAGGAAAATTATATTGCCTCAATAACCTGATTGAATTCTTTAAGGAAGTGACCGAATTAGTGGGTGATGGCTGTCCAGTAGATGTTATATACCTTGATTTCCAAAAAGCCTTCAAGAAAGGTGTCGTATAAGCACCGATTGGAAAAGACTAAATCATATAGGGTTGGCTGGCTGATATTAGGCTGCTTAGGCAACTGGTTACAATCTTGTAGGCAGAGGATCATCATCAACGCGAGAATACCTTTTATGCAGGGCTATTGCTGTTCAACATCCTCATTAATGATTTGGATGAGGGCATTAATGGAACTGTTCACAGGTTTGCAGATGACACAAAAAATGTGCACAGGAGTTGGAAATTTAAATTTTATCAATAATTGACCCACTGGAGGGTAACCAGAATGATACCCAGACTTAGGCTCTTAGTTATCAGGATAGGCTCCAGGAGTTGATGCTATTAAAGAAACTCAGGCTTACAAAGGCTTTTAAAAAGATGAATTGATTAGATTCTATTCAGTCAGATAGGTTATTTGAGGTGGATAAGGATGGTAGGTCTAGAGGTATCCATATAAAATACTTAGGCAATGGGATAGGTTAGATATAAGGAAGCATTTCTTTTACCAAAGTCAGCGTCCTCAAATAGAATACAAAAGCATGCGGTGAGTCTGGATTCCCTACAGTCTTTCAAAAGGGAGCAGGACAAGTTCCTGAGAGAGCATGACACTTCCATTATAGAGGGTAAGATACAGGTTAAATGATTAGAATAATTGATGGGTCTCCTGACCTTTGCTTGACAGCTTTAAGTGTTTGGAGAGAAATTTTCCAGATATTTTCCTCAGGACTTTAAGCTTCTCCAAGGAGGGTGTATGATTAGGGTGCATGGGTCAATGGTGTACATCGCTGCACCATATCTGGATGGGATGCGGTTGATAGACAAACGGTCTTCCCGGCTGTCTTTTTGTATGCTCATACATTATAATTGCACGATTTGTATGATGCTGATTAGATCATCACATTAATAGAATCCATTAAAAAAAAACTTCCTAAGCCTAAAGTCAATCAAAATATGACATTCCATTTCATCCTATTCAGTCAAGTCCACAATGGCACTACGGCCAATATGCAAAATAATTTACTGCTTTTATGATTTTGCTCATTATACACAATCATAATACCTGGTTGAATAGAAAATACGGCATTAAACGAATGCAGGCTTGGAAAGTGATAATTTTGAAAAATTGGATAATTTTTTTTGAATTTATAGTTTGTTTTACTGAAATCTTAGTGACAAAGTTTACATATTTATAAAAAGAAAAAGAAAAAAAAATCGGTCTGCTCTTCTGGCATAGGCAGGAGATTTACTGCTTGGTGTTTGAGCCATTTATTTACCAAGATATGTGCGATTGTGTTCAAACTTTCTGCGTCCATGCTGCTTGATGTTGAGTGCCCCATTATGTACAACAAACACTCGGGGACAAGTTTTGGCAGGAGAACATATAATTGCAATTTGCTCCGTATGTTTGTCTCAAGACCATCATTTCAGAACAATAGCTGTCTTGATGCCCTGTGATAACAGAATGTGCTTCATATTATGTGAGAAAACTTTGATAGTGATTTTTTCAGCTATCAGCCTAAGGAACTACTTGTGATATTGTGCCTGAATCTTGCCTCCCTTTGAAAGGATTTATGATGTGGAGATGCCGGTGATGGACTGGGGTTGACAATTGTAAACAATTTTACAACACCAAGTTATAGTCCAGCAATTTTATTTTAAATTCACAAGCTTTCGGAGATTTTCTCCTTCCTCAGGTAAATGTTTCCTGAAACATTTACCTCAGGAAACATTTACCTGAGGAAGGAGAAAATCTCCGAAAGCTTGTGAATTTAAAATAAAATTGCTGGACTATAACTTGGTGTTGTAAAATTGTTTACAATTGAAAGGATTTAAACTGTATGGTCCTGAAGTGCTCTGATGCCAATGAGATACCATCCCCAGCCTAGTCTAAAACTGGGCATGCTTTATACAAACAATGACAGACAGGAAAAGATCCTCTTGTCCATCCAGCCTGTCCCACACAATTGTGATACATACATATTGTATCACAATATATACACTCCCACCTCACCCAAAACCATGTGATCGCCTGGGAGAGGCGAAAAAACAGAAAAACCCAGGCCAATTGCAGGGGGTGGGGGGAGAAAAAGGGTAGTTCTTCTCCAAACCTGTAGGCAATCAAAACTAGTCCAGGAGATCACTCAGGCCTTCATAATTCTATGCATTACCTAACTTTTGTAAGAGGTGATCTCTGCCAAAGCCAGAAGCAGGTCCAACTCTCGCTTGAAGGAATTCAGCGAATCCGCATCCACCTCACGAGGCAGCAGCCTGTTCCAGAGGTCAATTATTCTCTGGGAAAAGAACCACCTCCTGACATCTAACCTAAATCTGGCCTTATACAACTTAAAATTGTGACTCCTGGTCCTCCCTAACATATTTAATTGGAACAATCTGTCAACTCAAACACAATCTATTCCCTTCATCATCTTATAAACCTCCATCAGATCACCCCCAAATCTACGCTTCTCTAAAGTGTAGAGTCCCAGCTCTTCCAGCCTATCTTGGTAACTAAGATGCTTTAGAGATCTATGCACTAGAATGCCCATATCTTTTTCTTTCTTCATCTGCTTTAATGCTTTTCCCCGAAGGGTGTATGTATGTTGAGCTTTCTAGCAAATTATGTTTAATTTGGAAAAGTGCACTCACAAGGCCAATCCCCCAACGCAGCTTGAGCCGCCTGAAGTAGTCGAGCATTGTCTGCAGTCCTATCACTCGCAAAGATCTAGATATCATCTGCAAATTTGCAGATCATGCCCCTAACAGGTGTTGGGGTGCATTTACAGGACAATTCACTAAGACAATTCACCAACACCTATATCTAGATTAATAAAAATACTAAAAAGAGAGCAACGGTCTCAACACCGATCCCTGTGGGACACCACTGGTGACCTGTCCCCAAACAGATCCAAATCCATCTTTAACTACTTTCTGCCTACGGCCTTCCAACCACTTCTCAATTCAGCTCAACATATTACCACTAATACCAGAGGCATCGATCTTGTCGAGAAGCCTCTTGTGCAGTACCTTGTCAAAAGCTTTTTGGAAGTCTAAGCAGACAATGTCTACTGGACTTCCCTCATCTACCATCTTGGTAACTTCTTCAAAAAAATTAAATTTGTAAGACATTACCTTTTTTTGAAGCCATTTTGGGTTCCCCTAATATGTTCCTCTCTATCCAAGTAATCGTATATTGCATCCCTAATGATTCCCTCAAGCATCTTTTCTATTACTGATGTCAAACTAATGGACATATAGTTACCCAGGTCTGTCTTGTCACACTTTTTTTTAAAAAAAAGATGGGGACTACATTAGCCTCCTTCCAGTCTACGGGAACGGTCCCAGAGTGCAGTGAGCTATTACAAATACAGGCAAGGGGCTTGCACAAAATGTGTCCCAACTCAGAGGACCCTCAGGTGGATATCATCCGGCCCGGCTGCTTGATCTATTTTCAGATTCTTAATTCTATCTAAAACAATGCATTCATCTATGTTAATATTACTAGTTTTATCATTAAATTTTTAACAGTCGAGCACTGTCTTCAAGAGTGAAGGCCGAGGCAAAGTACTCATTTAATATTTCCACCATACCCCAGGAATCCTTCATAACCTGAACTTGAGCATCCTTCAATGGCCCAATACAGTCTTTGACAGTTCCGACTTTTCACATAACTGAAAAAGCTTTTCCCATTACTTCAACAATTGTCTACAATCCTCTTTTCCTTTATCCTTTTAGCTGATCTAATAGCAGCCTTTGTTTTCTTTAGCTGTTCCTTGTACTGAGCTGTTTAGATGAGTGTTAGATGCCTTTAGATTGTAGAAACATTTTTGTTTACACCTTATTTGTCTTTGTACACGACCAGTCAGCCACCTTATCAATATTTATGGTGCAAAAAGTTACTTTTAACTATTCCAAAAGACCCAACCATCTTATTTGTAGCTATGTTTTGAGAAAATGATTCAACCAATGTGGTTCTAATCATACTATTTCCCTGAATGGCCCCAATGTACATTGAAATCTCTCCTTTACCTGAAGCTATGCTTCAACAAACTGGAACTAGAGGGAATAAAGCTATATGGATTTGAAAGATATCCTTCCAGCGAATTTAATGCTTACAATTGGCCCCATGAACAGAGCATAGATTGTCCAATTCAGGAAATTACGCATCGTTGATAAACAACAGAAGCATTTCTCAGGGTGCCAGTGACTGCTAAAAATCCATGACAACGTAGATCTTGAAACCACGTATCAGCATGGACGAGAGGCCAAAAGGAACTTTGTCTTCATCAGAAGGTAATGTTCCCAGGCCCTACTTCTCCAGTAGTGCTAAAGAGAAAAACAAAAAAAACTTTTAAAATTGTTTGTCTTTGTTTTTGTATGGGAAGTAAATTCAACTCAATTTAAAAGATCAACAGCTACTTTGAGTAGAGACTTAACGCAATGTCAGATTGCGACTTATTCAGGACAAATGTACTTCATGAATTGTACCTGTTATAGATTCTTCCAAGTGTTTAGCTTCATCAGAATGCTGCTGGATGTGTTCCTGCATTTGCTATGAGATGTGAAATTAGGCATTTCTGAAAAATAACCTTGGACAACTAAAAAACCTTTTCTTTTCAAATTTAAGAAAAATATTTTGTCAATGTAATTGATAAGCTAATCAAATACACAAGGTTAATTTGAAGCAAAAGGATCCACCCCATCATTTAGTAGAACCACATGCAGAACATTATTTTTGTCATGCATTTAAACTATGGGTCTTCAGATATATGGAAATATCCAAGACTAGGTGGTTAGCTGTCCCCACTCTTTTACAAGGCAAACCTACTGTGTTTAAGAACTAAAATACTATGCTACCACACAATTTAAACTGCAGTTATATCAGAGTACAATTGTATTTTCCAGTAGAATAACATTGTCAAAGCACCACCATTATCAGGATCTGTTATTTTCATGGAAAAATCATACAGAATCATGGAATGCGATCCCTAACGTGCCAATAAAAACCCAGAAATCCCATGTAGTAAAAATGGAATTTGACTTATTTAGTAACCTTATACCAGGGCCTTCATTATAATATTTACAAAGGTATGTTAATCCCCTGTGCAGTAATGTAAAGCTCAATATTGCTTCACTTCAAAAGCACTTCAATTCAAATCACATCTGCTGTTTTATGACAAGTCTAGTCAACAAAATAAAAAACGCAACCAACTAAAATCAAAATACCATCACTCCCACCTGCACAAATTACATCGAACAGAACATATCTCACATTCAGATATTGATAACTGCTCCAACATCATTCCTGTGGCATGCAATGTCATCCGAGCCCCTGGACACCTTGCTGCCCATGTGTTGCTCAGTAACTAATTCTAAACTATTGCTTCTCTATTTAAAAAGAGTGTTAGCACCTCAATGGCTCAGTGAATAAATGCACCACATTATGCAGTAACAAACCACAGGCCAGAAAGATACCAGACTCAGTCCTTGGTAAATACCGAGTTAGCTGATCTCATTCATGGTAGGAATGGGGATGCTACTGTTAGCCTTAGCGTCAAGGGAGGTAAAACAGCCAGAGTTCCAGACAGTTATTCAACTGTCCTTGTGTGAAGGTTGGGAAGAGGACCAAATTGGACACAACTGTGGTACATCTTCACAGTCAAATAGCCATCAACACTCGCCATCTATGCTCACCTACAAAAAAAGTCACTAGGGCGAGATACTGGAGAAGGGTTGAATCATACATAAAGCATAAACCACTGCTTTCAGGAAGAATGAGTAAGGGGAGAAAAATTGGAATGTGGAAGGCAGAGAATAAAATACAATTTTAAAAAACTACCAAAACAACTAAGTGCATTCAAATTAATTTGATGACTTCAATTAGCTTACAACAGAAATGCTGATGTTGTGATGCTGCCTAAACTGAAAATGAGTGAATAAATTGAAGAAACCCAACAATCCTAGCTGCCCTCCAATATTAAAATTCTTGGTACATACAATCTATGAAGGGAAGACAAATATCTACAATCCAGTGAATTACATACAATACACAGCAATCTCATTTGTGCAAATTAAATTGAACTTTCTGGGAACACTGGCTTAACTGTATCAAAATAACTTCAGAAGTATTACCCACCCCTACCCCACCAAAGATCTTTAGCCCAAAAAATTACCGTTGTTACACTATTACACAGTGCTTAGGAACAGTTAGACAACAATCAGTTTCAGTCATTTGTAAACCAAGCTCTGGTTCATTCTATTTCTATTTTGCAAGAATGACTGCAGTGTTCCTAGGGTACCAGAATTCTTGGATACATTGTTTACCCATGTTAACAGTACCACTTTGTAAAATTTCTCAACCAACCAATTATTGATTTGGCATTTAATACTCCTACTTTTTGGTGCTTACATTAGATTATCATCCATTTAAACTAAATCTATCTTCAATCATTGAGTATATATATATATATATATATATATATATATATATTTTCCCATGAATAATGGAGTTTAAGAGCTAGTCGTTGCAACTGCAGAAACTGCAACAAAGTCAAATCAGGATTATTCACATCTCCAGACTTCAGGATTCATTCGAAGATATAATTGTTGACTTTGTATTATAAGAGCATATTTATTGATTTAGTATCGTAAAGTTACCTGATAGTTCTACCGAAGATTAATTTTGAAAATCCTCAGGCTATAATAATAATAAAAATCTAAAAATGACACCCCTAGATAGATTGATTACATACATAGACATACATACATCAAAAGAATAGCTTGAAGTAAAAGAAATTCTCCTGTGAATATATATGGATTATATTACTTATTCACTTGTTCATCTTCTATAAAATAAATTTGCTTAATAATAACAAACTTAAAATGAGGTCTGAAGTTGAGATACTTTATCGCTAACCGAATACGGCAGAGATCCTAATTCCCGTAGCTAAAAATAATCTAAGGATAGGTTGTTCCATTTGATCCCCTGCACGTTACTAAAAGCTTACTGATACCAAGGCGATTGAAGATATGCTCTAAAGCATAAGGAGTTCGGACTCATCTGAGAGTGATCTAAAAATTGGAAGCCAAAATACCTAGTGTAAGGGTAGAAAAGAACTAACATAACACCCT
Organism: Heptranchias perlo; assembly: GCF_035084215.1. Classification (NCBI taxonomy): domain Eukaryota; kingdom Metazoa; phylum Chordata; class Chondrichthyes; order Hexanchiformes; family Hexanchidae; genus Heptranchias; species Heptranchias perlo. The sequence continues at coordinate 10,883,424 of NC_090332.1, read as the reverse complement.
TATTTTTAAAATACAGTTTATGACTTTTACCAAAATCATCAATGGCAATCCCTCTCCAGATATTCTCTGCAGGTGTGCAAGAAATGTGTGTTTTTTACTTGCTTCCATGCTGGATTTGTCTCCTGCCCATAGGCCAATCTTCATTCCTCTCCCCACCCACCCCACTCCCAGAAAGAAGCAAACTGCCACTTAAGTTATGCTTACATAATTAAGGAAGAATTTCCCAATTAACTAAGAATATCCAAACTACATTTGAAGAATGAGGAAGAATATACTGGAGGTAAGTCACCTTGCTTTCTTATTTACCTTCCATACATCTCCGAATTATCCCAAAATAGCAAAAGTGGGATCTATAACTAAGGTTTAACATGTACCATAGAATCATTGAATGGTTACACAGCACAGGAAGCAGCCATTTGGCCCAATGAGCCCGTGCCGGCTCTTTGTAAGAGCAATCCAGTTAGTCCCATTCCCCCGCTCTTTCCTCGTAGCCCTGCAAGTTTTTGCCCTTCAAGTATTCATCCAATTCCTTTTTAAAAGCCACGATTGAATCTGTTTCCACCCAGTCAGGCAGCGTATTCCAAATCATAACTACTCACTGTGTAAAAAAGTTTTTCCTCATGTCACCATCGGTTCTTTTGCCAATCATCTTAAATCTGTGTCCTCTGGTTCGCAACACTTCTGTCAATGGGAACTGTTTCTCTTTATTTACTTTATCTAAACCCTTCATGATTGTGAACACTTCTATTAAATCTCCTCTCAACCTTCTCTTCTCTAAGGAGAACAACCCCAATTTCTCCAGGCTATCCATGTAACTACAGTCCCTCATCCCTGGAACCATTCTAGTAAATCTTTTCTACACCCCCTCTAAGGCCTTCACATCCTTCCTTAAAGTACAGTGCCCAGAATTGGACACAGTACTCCAGTTGTGGCCGAACCAGTGTTTTATAAAGGTTCAACATAACTTCCTTGCTTTTGTACTCTATGCCACTATTTATAAAGCCCAGGATCCTGTTTTTTCAACCCGCTTTCTCAACCGGTCCTGCCACCTTCAAAGACTTGTGCACGTATATCCCCAGGTGTCTTTGTTCCTGCACCCTCTAGAATTGTACCATTTAATTTATATTGCCTCTCCTCGTTCTTCCTGCCAAAATATATCACTTCACACTTCTCTGCGTTAAATTTAATCTGCCATGTGTCACCCATTCCACCAGCATGTCTATGTCCTCCTGAAGTCTATTACTATCCTCCTGAAGTCTATTACTATCCTCCTCACTGTTTACTACACTTCCAAGTTTTATGTCATCTGCAAATTTTGAAATTGAGCCCTGAACACCCAAGTCCAAGTCATTAATATATAGATCAAGAAAAGCAGTGATCCTAGTACCGACCCGAGGACAACCACTCTATACCTTCCTCCTGTCCGAAAAACAACTGTTCACCACTATTCTCTGTTGCCTGTCACTTAGTCAATTTCATATCCATGTTGCCACTGCCCCTTTTATTCCATGGGCTTCAATTTTGCTGACAAGCCTATTATGTGGCACTTTATCAAACGCCTTTTGAATGTCCATATTCACATCAACCGCAGTGCCCTCATCAATCCTCTCTGTTACCTCATCAAAAAACTCAATCAAGTTAGTTAAAAACGATTTGCTTTTAACAAATCCATGCTGGCTTTCCTTTTTTAATCCACATTTGTCCAAGTGACTATTAATTTTGTCCCGGATTATCGTTTCTAAAAGCTTCCCCACCACCGGGGTTAAACTGACTGGCCTGTAGTTGCCGGGTTTATCCTTACACCCTTTTTTGAACAGGGTGTAACATTTGCAATTCTCCAGACCTCTGGCGCCGCCTCTGCAATTTCCACCTAGTAAACCATGTAGTTCACTAACTGAGCCAAAACTCATGCTAACAATGCCATTGACCTTGCTTTACACTTTAAAATCACATGTTTAAAGATGCTTAAACAATATGTACATTAGCTCATGGAAGAAACATACCAAGATCCTACAAGAAAATTCTATTTGGGCATAGTTTTCAAGACACTAAAGAAGCAAATGGTTCAAGAAACACCCTGATAGTACTAACCTGTAAACAAATGGAATTTGGCTCTAATCCCAGTTCAAATAAATATTGTAAATACTCTACAATACAATGCACCTCTCTCACTGGAAGGCCATCTAAGCCTTCAACAAACTTGTTCTGCTTTGCGAAGTAAGCCCTCATCACGTTTTAGGATTTTATGGCCACTTTGGAATATTAAAAGAATTACTTATGATGTTAGATTTCTAAAGTATTCAAACATATTCAAAAAAGAGGTGGAGTCAATAGGTAATTAAGATGCTAATGAACCAGCTTTAATATGATTTCCTATAGACTGTAAATAATATGATATATTAGCTTGTCTTGGTAATTGAAAAACACATCACACCCTTTGCATTGGAAAGTCTTTGATGCTATACTCTGGCCATGAGTAGCAAGAGATAAAACTAAGATGCAGATACAAGCAGTAAGTTTTTGCTTGAAACAGGATGCTATGCAGGCAGTTAGGATTTTAAAGAGAAAGCTGTGTTGGTTTTCATGGAGACCAAGAGGTCAGCTATATTGGAAGACATGTTAAAAGCCATCTTGTTTAAACTATGTTTCGGAATGGCAGCCTAGTAATGGATAATAATTTTTTAGACTAGAATGGAAATCAAGGAAGCAGCAGAGATTCTGCTGCTAATTTGATTAGTTGTTTGGAATTTGCTAGTCTAGCCTGTGCAAGGTGGTGGTGGGGGGGGGGGGGGGGGGGCGATTTTGAGCAGATGGCCTCTGTATGGGAAATGGATAAGGAAATGAAATCTGTGGAAACAGACAAGACAGTGTAAAAATGTCTTTGTGGTAAGTGCCGAGGTGAGGGGAACAAGGGTCTATAGACTTGAGATTCGCCAGATTCCCAAGATTGACTAGTAATCAGAGATGGAAAGAATGTGCTGGTTGGTAAGGTAGCTGGTATTTACTGATGCCAATTACAAAGACACTAGAGTGTTAATTCCGCAGAAGGGCACCATCTGCTCAGACAAATGTAATAAAGTTCATGTAACGTCTGCTTTGAGGCTTCTTTAAAAAATCTCAGCACCATCTTTTCTATGAATATTCCTTCTAGAAAAGGATAAATGGTTATTAAACAATTCAAGTAGACCTAGACATGAAACTATGGGGGTTAAATTGGTGAACCCCGAAAATGGGCACGAGAATCACTGTACGTGATTAACCTGCACCCGGTTGTTGAGATGCTGGCAGCACTTAACATTCATGCTGCCTGGTGATTTCTAAGATTGCTGCGTGCAGCCAGTGCTACCTGCACTGTTGAGTGGCTGCTCACCAGCAGGGGGCCCAGATATGACGAATGGCCGGCACCACTTAAAGGCAGCCTGCATCTCTTAAAGGGAAGGTGCACTGTGGCTGCAGGAAGTGGTGGAAGTGAATGGCGAAGTGTGCTATAATGAAGCATGATGATGATGATGACGATGATAACTCTGGAATTTTTAATAAGCAACAACTTGGCTGCTCAAAGTTTGCGAGACGCTTATATTTTCAAAATATAAGCTATGGGTCTGAACAGAAATCAGAAACAACACACAAAAAACAGATGCAGGTCCCATCCTTATGTTTACAAACTGTTGAGATCCTTCAAAACATTGAATAAAGGTTGCTCAGCACTACACCCACCAACCAACAAACTCTTTCAATCAGTATGCTTCCAATCAGATGTTTCAACTCACCCTCACATATTAACACTGTTGCAAGCCGCACATCCACAACTCACAGGTCACACACACTGGCAGCTATTTAACCATGACAGCCACATCACCCAAACATCTTGCAGGACATTCACCAACAAATGTCCCGCTTTCTTGCGGGAGAAGGTGGCGTATTACAGGAGGCAGCAAGTGGCAGTGGCTCAATGGAACATGAACCTGCTGTCCTCTCAGGATGACAGCATTCCTGTCCCACTCCACCAGTGCCCTTGCTGTTGCCATTCAGCTAGCCAGCCCACTCCCTGTAGAGTACGGAAACTTTATTATAGGAACATAGTAACAGGAGTAGGCCATTTAGCCCCTCAAGCCTGTTCCACCGTTCAATGAGATCATGGCTGATCTGTGACCTAACTCCATATACCCACCTTAGCCCCATATCCCTTAATACCTTTGGTTTACAAAAATCTATCAATCTCAGATTTAAAATTAACAATTCAGCTAGCATCAACAGCCATTTGCGGAAGAGGGTTCCAAACCTCTACCATCCTTTGCGTGTTGAAGCGTTTCCTAACTTCAATCCTGGCTATAATTTTTTAGACTAGGTCCCCTAGTCCTAGTATTCATGTATGGGAAACCTCCAAAAACAGGTATAAATGCATCAGCAGCCAGAAGCAATAATCCAACAACTAACCCCGTAACTCCTGCATGGTCCCTTTAAATGGCGCTGGTGAGGGGGGTCCTCCAAGCTGTTTAAGTCCTGTTCAGCTGTGCGAGGTTAAGACAGTACGTTGGCTGGAGCGTGGTTGGAGCATCTGTCCCTTCAAATCAGCGTTGCACACTGATCTACCGCACAATCTCCCTACTTTACATGCTGCCGGCGTTCATTAAGTGCGTGTGCGCAAACACCTTTACCAATATGGCATCCAGTGCATAGACATAGAGAATAGAAACAGAAAATAGGAGCAAGAGTAGGCCATTCTGTCCTTCTCTGCCATTTAAAATGATCATGGCTGATCGTCTAACTCACGCGTGTGTACATCATGCCAGAAGTGTGGACGCGATTTTGGGTCCTTAGGAGTCCACGTAGCACCTACACAACGGGCGCTACGTAGCCCAATTTAGCCCCGTGACTTCAACGATTGCACCAAATAAAGTTTGGCCATCAATGAATCAGAGCTTTCAGCTAGGTACTGAATATCTCAACATTATAAAACCTTCTAGATGCCATGACTATCAGTCACTGAAGGCAGACTACCTCCATTAAATAGAATTGAAGCAAGAGGCAACCCACCTGTGGAAGATCATTCCAAGACAGAAGGTCTAATCATCAGAATGTAGTAAGAGGAGAGCATTCATTTTTTTCTGAAGAACACTAGATCAAGGAATATTGTACAGGCTTGTGTCCTACAAAGTTGTCAGAAGAAAGTGTAAATTTTCATAACAAAACCCAAGGACATGTTATTTGGTTGAAAAACTTCACCCATGCATTCCAGATCAGTCCGGCTGGAAGTCAAATACCCTAGTTTGCAAAGGAGGTTCAGTATCTGATGACTGTTTGAAATCTAACCCAATCAAAATGATCAAGACCACAGTTATGCTGTCTCTTGATTGAGCTCTGTTCTAATATAAGGGTAAGGAATCTTACAACACCAGGTTATAGTCCAACAAATTTATTTTAAAATCACAAGCTTTCGGAGATTATCCCCTTCGTCAGATGAATGAGTGAAAAGGTTCTCAAATCGCATATCTTATACTATGTTGGGACAGCATCACACCAATCAAAAGGTGTCGTTGTTATTCAAACAGGCCAGTCACGGAGAACAGCACGTCCCAGTACACTGGATATACATTGTGTCGATTACACAGGCAGGCAGAAAGAAACTCAAAATGGCAGAGAGAGAGAGAGAATTTTAAAAAACATATAATTTTTTTCCCCCTTTTTGCTGGTGGGGTTACGTGTAGCGTGACATGAACCCAAGATCCCGGTTGAGGCCGTCCTCATGGGTGCGGAACTTGGCTATCAACTTCTGCTCGATGATTTTGCGTTGCCTCAAACAGACCGTCGTTCGCAGCAAGTTACCCAGTTTTCAGGAGAACAGCGTCCACGACACCACACAACCCTGCCACGGCAACCTCTGCAAGACATGCCAGATCATCGACACGGATACCACCATCACACGAGAGGACACCACCCACCAGGTACATGGTTCATACTCCTGTGACTCGGCCAACGTCGTCTACCTCATACATTGCAGGAAAGGATGCCCCAGAGCATGGTACATTGGCGAGACCATGCAGACACTGCGACAACGGATGAACGGACACCGCGCAACAATCGCCAGACAGGAGGGTTCCCTCCCAGTCGGGGAACACTTCAGCAGTCAAGGACATTCAGCCACCAATCTTCGGGTAAGCGTTCTCCAAGGCGGCCTTCGAGACACACGATAACGCAAAATCGTCGAGCAGAAGTTGATAGCCAAGTTCCGCACCCATGAGGACGGCCTCAACCGGGATCTTGGGTTCATGTCACGCTACACGTAACCCCACCAGCAAAAAGGGGGGGAAAAATTATATGTTTTTTAAAATTCTCTCTCTCTCTCTCTCTGCCATTTTGAGTTTCTTTCTGCCTGCCTGTGTAATCGACACAATGTATATCCAGTGTACTGGGACGTGCTGTTCTCCGTGACTGGCCTGTTTGAATAACAACGACACCTTTTGATTGGTGTGATGCTGTCCCAACATAGTATAAGATATGCGATTTGAGAACCTTTTCACTCATTCATCTGACGAAGGGGATAATCTCCGAAAGCTTGTGATTTTAAAATAAATTTGTTGGACTATAACCTGGTGTTGCAAGATTCCTTACATTTGTCCACCCCAGTCCATCACCAGCATCTCCACATCATGGCTAATATAAGGGAGAATATAACAAATGAAAGACTGTTGTTGAGAGATTGAACCGCAAGAGACGACTGATTAGAGTTATGTCAAAAATGAAATATTACTGTCTTGGTTTATAGCTTGGTTCGAATTTCCTCTAATTCAACCACAATAGGAAGAGTTTAAAAAACAGCTACATTTAAAGTCCATGTACCCAGCCTAAATCAATACAAATGTTGCAAGGACAGTCTGGTCTGATCCACATGAAACACCATAACAGTCAGATGAGACATCAGTTTAATATCTCCTCTAAAGGACAGCATCTCCAATAAGCAGGGAAGACGCTGCAGTTGACCAGAGATAGCCAGCATGGATTTTTAACAGGTAAGTCATGTCCAACAAACCTAGTTGAATTTTTTGAGGCGGTAACAAATGTTGAAGATAAGGAAGTATCTATGTATGTTATTTATATGGACTTCCAGACAGCACTGGACAAGGTTCCACAAAAGAGACTGTTAACAAAAATGGGAGCGCATGGAATCGGAAGTAACCTACTGGCTTGGATAGGGAATTAGTTACGGGGTCGGCCATTTAAGACTGAGATGAGGAGGAATTTCTTCAGAGGGCTGTGAATCTTTGGAATTCTCTACCCTAGAGGGCTGTGGATGCTGAGTCATTGAATATATTCAAGGCTGAGATAGATAGATTTTTGGACTCTGGGGGAATCAAGCGATATGGGGATCGGGCGGGAAAGTGGAGTTGAGGCCGAAGATCAGCCATGATCTTATTGAATGGCGGCGCAGGCTTGAGGGGCCGTATGGCCTATTCCTGCTCCTTTTCTTATGTAGGAGAGAGAGAGTAGGGATAATGGGTATGTACTCAAATTGGGAGGGTGTGACTAGTGGTGTCCTCCAAGAATCTGTACTGGGGCCTCAGCTTTTCACTATATTTATAAATGACTTGGATGAAGGAAGAGAGAGCCATTTTTCTAAGTTTGCTGACAACACAAAGTTAGGTGGCACAGTAAACAGTGTAGATGGGAGCAGAAAGTTGCAATGGGACATTTACAGATTAATAAGTGGGCAAAACTGTGGCAGATGGAGTTCAACGTAGGGCAGTGTGAGGTAATCCACTTTGGAAGAAAGATAGATCAGAGTATTTTCTAAATGTTGAGAAGTTAGGAACTGTGGATGAGCAGAGAGATTTAGGGGTGCAAGTACAGAAATCACTAAAAGCTAGTAGACAGATATAAAAATTATTGAAATGGAATGTTGGCCTTTATCTCAAGAGGACTGGAATACAAAAAGGGGTGGAAGTTATGTTACAGCTACACAGGGCTCTGGTTGGACCCCATCTGGAGTACTACATTCAGTACTGGGCACCGCATCTCAGGAAGGATATACTCGCCTTGGAGGGGGTGCAGCGCAGATTCACCAGACTGTAAACTGGGGCGAAGTGTTAAATTATGAGGACAGGTTGCATAGACTAGGCTTGTATTCTCTTGAATATTGAAGATTATGGGGTGATCTAATTGAGGTGTTTAAGATGATCAAAGGATAGACAGGGACTCCCCCATTTCTCTAATGGGGGAGTCCAAACAAGGAGGCATAACCTTAAAATTAGAGCTAGGCCATTCAAAGGTGATGTCAGAAAGCACTTCCTCACACAAAGGGTAGTGGAAATCTGGAACTCTCTCCCCCAAAAAAGCTGTTGAGGCTAGGGGTCAATTGAAAATTTCAAAACTGAGATTGATAGATTTTTGTTAGGCAAGGGTATTAAGGGTTACAGAACCAAGGCGGGTAGACAGAGTTAAGATACAGATCAGCCATGGTCCAATTGAATGGCAGAACAGGCTCAAAGGGCTGAATGGCCTACTCCTGTTCCTATGTCCCGATTTTCAGAACCCCATCCGAACACTTACTGAAGTGCCAGTGAGTGGCCAGGGACTACTCGATTTTCTGCAGGCCGGCAATCACTTCCAACCCACTTCCTACCTGTTCAGGGCCAGGGTCAGGCATGTTAATGAGGCCCGGCAGTTAAAATCGCCATGGCCTCATTCTGCCGCGGAGAGGCAGAAAATTGACTCGCCAGTGGAAATTAACAACGGTTTCCAATGTTTCTGTAAAACATTTGCCTGAGGAAGGAGAAAATCTCCGAAAGCTTGTGAATTTAAAATAAAATTGCTGGACTATAACTTGGTGTTGTAAAATTGTTTACAATTGTCAACCCCAGTCCATCACCGGCATCTCCACATCATCTGTAAAAAAGAGCATAGCTCAACAGTAAATCTGAAGTCTATACTGGTACCTAATGACGTATATCTGCAAAAAAGAATACAAGTACTAGTCTTAATATGTGACACAAACTGAATGCAAACAACAGTGTAGAAATATTTGAGATTGGGATTTGTAAATTAGAGTATGCAGGAACAAAAAATTGTTGACACACATTGTCACAGCCAAGATTAAAAATATTTACACCTAAAGTACATATGGAAAATGTAGTTTCTGTATGGTAGAAATCTGATTTCAATAGCAACCCCAAAGCAATGTTACAAACAATTTTACACTCTCTTATGCACAAGATTACAAGGCCTTTCAAATTACCATCTGCGGTCATTCGGAGTTCAAAACCGTATTGCACTTTCAATAACAAAGTTTCACTAACTACACCATCAAAAACAAAAAAGAATCACTTCACTTTAACAGCTTTTACGGCAGAGGATAGGGTGGAGTAGTCGGTAAGAACAATGCCCCTTCACCTCTGGGACCAAAGTTTAAAAACAGCCCAAGTGGGGATGGGCATTTGGCTCATATGAATTATTTTGCAATTTTAAATGTAAATATGATAAAGGTAAACGGTGACAGTCCTAGCTATAAGTTATTTGTCTGTACAAAGTGTTGATCCCCAATAAAAAAATCCCATTGAACTTCATGCTGTTGTCCTATCATCAGTACCTCTTCTTTGCCATAGAATGATGTGGAGATGCCGGTGATGGATTGGGGTTGACAATTGTAAACAATTTTACAACACCAAGTTATAGTCCAGCAATTTTATTTGAAATTCACAAGCTTTCGGAGGCTTCCTCCTTCCTCAGGTGAATTCACCTGAGGAAGGAGGAAGCCTCCGAAAGCTTGTGAATTTCAAATAAAATTGCTGGACTATAACTTGGTGTTGTAAAATTGTTTACAATTGCCATAGAATACCACTAACCTTCCAAAACATCAAAGCAAGAGAACGTTTTCTCCTGAGGAAATTTGAAAATAGCTAAAAATGCATTTGAAAACAAAGCAGCTGTTTATTCTGTCATTATTTGATGTGGTTTTATTTTTTTGTTGTTCACTGTGGAGGGGCAGGAGGATTTGCAACTCAATGTCAGGCCAGACCTAGTTAGCAGCACCACTGATTTTCTATTTTTTTGCTATGAATTTTTCAATGTAGCTCCAAACTGCCACCAAGTCAGTTTTTACTTTAATTTAAATTCAACTTCTCAACATGGAATACAATAGACATGTCAAATGTTTGGATTAAGTCCAGGGTAATTTAATTTAACCTGTAGTAAAGCAAGAAACAGTCATAAGAACATAAAAAATAGGAGCAGGAGTAGGCCATACGGCCCCTCGAGCCTGCTCCATCATTCAATAAAATCATGGTTGATCTTCAATCTCAACTTCACTTTCCCGCCCAATCCCCATATCCCTTGATTCCCCTACGGTCCAAAAATCTATCGATCTCAGCCTTGAATATATCTGGCGACTGAGCATCCACAGCACTCTGGGGTAGAGGATTCCAAAGATTCACAACCCCGAGGGAAGAAACTTTTCCTCATCTCAGTCCTAAATGGCCGACCCCTTATCCTGAGACTATGTCCCATTTGTTTCCCTTCTCTCTGAACCTCTTGTTCATGTCATTTTAAACTTGAGAAAAAGCACATGATAGTTTTTAAACCCCTGTTTTATTCTGAAAGAATCCCAAAGGAGCAGTGCTCAGAGCAGAACAGCTCCCTGTATGAAACTCTCCTGTTTGCTTTACTTTGTACTCATGGCCCATTGGAGGCCAGAAACCTGTGATTCCCATAATTAAACTCCCATTCACACACAAGGAAATCCACTTGATCTCATCATGCCCTCACCACTTCAGGTCACTTCAACAGTAAAGGCCATTTCTGATCACTTCCTCTTGCACATTTTTCTGACCCTCCATTCTCTCCTCCTTCTCTTGAAACACTACCCTCTAACATCCTCAGAACTCAAGTTTAGTTTCAAACTCCCTTTCACCTATCACATCATGTGCTAACATTGAAACTTCTGTCAATCTGCTCCACAACTACCATGCCTTCACTTTCAACATCCAAGACACTTTGCTATAACAGCCATCTCCAAGGACCCAAGCTTAGTTCAATTGTTAACACTCTTATCGTGGAGTCAGAAGACTCTAGGTTCAAGCTTCACTGTAGCAATTGAGGGCATAAACTAGGCTGACATGCCAGTGAGGTACTGAGGGAGTGTTGCATTGTCAGAGATGCCATCCATTATATAAGACCATTAAATTGAAGCTCCATTTGCTTGTTCTGATGGTTCAGGTTGTTGTCGAAGGTTTTGTTACATAGAAATTACAGCACAGTAACAGGCCATTCAGCCCAACTGGTCTATGCTGATGTTCAGGCTCCACACAAGCCTCCTCCCACCCTTCTTCATCTGTTCCCATCAACAAATCTTTCTATTCCTTTCTCCCTCATGTACTTATCTAGCTTCCGCTTAAATGAATCTATTCTATTCACCTTCAACTACAGTACTCCATGTGGTAGCAAGTTCCACATTCTAACCACTCTGGGAAAACAAGGTCCTCCTGAATTCCTTATTGTATTTATTAGTTTTTTATTGGCTTTCTCCCAATACTTAACATGTTCATGGCACAAGGCAATTTCCAAATTTCTATAAGCAGTACCTTTACGCGTGCTTTGAGTAAGATTATGCATATTTGGCCATTTCTAGATGAAATACTATGATAATTAATGTTAGGTACATTATTACAGAATTTAAAAATGTATGTAATACAAGACAATGAAAGTATATATATTAGGTGATGGTGTTCAATGATTTATCCGGTATTAGTGGGCAGCTGAAACTGAACTCAATAGCTTTTACAACAACTTGCATTTATATGACCTTAACATAGTAATCATCCCAAGTTGCTTAACAAAGCAGAAAAAAGGCATTGAGCATTAGTAATAGAGTATGGGGAGGTGACCAAAAGCCTTACCAGAGACGCCCACATCCCTTGTCACACGCCCTTGTCAGTAATTGAAACCTGGGAGGTGGCATGATAACGTTAAAGGGATAGCCACAAGGGTGAGTGGAGGAATTGACATGTGAGGGTATGAGGGTAAAGAAATCAGAGGAGAGGGGACAAGAGGAATTTAGGCAATAATTGAAAACAAGAATAAAGAGTCACTTGGTGTAAAGATTAAGCAAATAAAATTACACAGCCAGCATTTATTGCCCATTCTTGGCTGCCCCAAGAAGATAGTGATATAACAGAGTGGCTTGCTGGGCCACTTCAGAGGGCAGTTGAGAGTCAACCACATAGATGTGGGACTGGAGAACTACCCTGTTCAACTCCCAACTCCTTTTGCTTTGGACTTTGCCTATCACAATGTTACTGTCGACCTACTTCTATCTTCAATTCCCTTGTCCCTACCAATTCCTTCACAGTCTCCGACTCCTGCTATTCCTTTGTACAATTTCCACATCAGCACTCAGTGTTGGCCACATAAGGGCCACATAACTGACTGTCCTGGCGGTCTTAAACAATATTGCTTCTCTCGCTCCATGGCCAAATACCTCTACTACTCCATGATTATCCTGGAAATAAGGACAATCCCAAATTCCTCTTTTCAACTAGCAACTGCATCCTTCAACTTCCTTCCTCCGCTCCGTCCACCCTTAACTCAAACGACAAGCATAAGGAACTCAAACACTTTTTACATTTTTAAGAACACCATGTTTCCTTCCCCAAAGGATATTAATGAACCAGTTGGGTTTTTAAGGCAATATGACACAGCTTCATGGTCATTTAAAAAAAAAAACTGATACCAGCTTTTTATTTCCAGTTTTTTCTTTAAAAACTGAATTCAAATTCTCAAACTGCCATGGTGGGATTTGAATTCATGGCCTCTTTCTGTGCTGCAGTTTCGATATAACACTGAAGCTGATGTTCCTTGGATTCTTTGTCCAGGCCTCTGGAATATTAGACCAGTAACTTACCACTACACACTGTACCCACTCAAAACGAGGACTCCAAAGGAGAAAGAGACTTGTATTATATAGCTCCTTTCACAACTTCAAAAAGGTCCCAAAGCACTTTACAGCTAAGCAAGCACTTTCTTGAAATGTAGTCACTGTTGTAATGTAGGAAACGCAGCAGCCAATTTGCACACAGAAAGGTCCCACAAACAGCAATTTGATAATAGACCATTAGGGATAGAAGCAGGAGTAGGCCATTCGGCCCCTCTAGCTGCTCCGCCATTCAATGAGATCATGGCTGATCTGATTTTTACCTCAACTCCACTTTCCCGCCTTTTCCCCATATCCTTGGACTCCCTTGCGGATCAAAAATTTGTCTAACTCAGCCTTGAATGTATTCAATGACTCGGCCTCCACAACTTTTTGGGATAAAGAATTCCAAAGATTAACGACCCTCTGGGAGAAGAAATTCCTCCTCATTTCCGTCTTAAACGGGTGACCCTTATTCTAAGACTATACCCCCTAGTTTTAGATTCCCCCATGAGGGGCAACATCCTCTCAGCATCTACTCCATCGAGTCGCCTCAGAATCTTGTATGTTTCAATAAGATCTCCTCTCATTCTTCTAAACGCCAATGAGTATAGACCCAACCTGTTCAATCTTCCCTCATAAGACAACCCTTCCATACCCGGAATCAACCTAGTGAACCTTCTCTGAACTGCCTCCAATGCAAGTATGTCCTTCTTAAATAAGGGCAGCAGAACTGTACGCAGTACTTCAGGTGTGGTCTCACCAGCACCCTGTACAATTGTAGCATGACTTCCCTGCTTTTATACTCCATCCCCCTAGAAATAAAGGCCAATATTCTGTTTGCCATCCGGATTACCTGCTGCACCTGTAGGTTGACTTTTTGTGTTTCATGTACGAGGACACCCAGATCCCTCTGTACCGCAGCATTTTGTAGTATTTCTCCATTCAAATAATATTTTTTATTTTTCCTCCCAAAGTGGATGACTTCACATTTTCCCACATTATATTCCATCTGCCAAATTTTTGCCTATTCACTTATACCTGTCAATATCGCTTTGCAGGCATTTTGTGTCCTCATCGCAACTTGCTTTTCTACCTATCTTTGTATCATCAGCAAATTTGGCCACAAGACACTCTGTTCCTTCATCCAAGTCATTGATATATATTGCAAATAGTTGAGGCCCCAGCACTGAGCCCTGCGGCACCCCACTAGTTATAGATTGCCATTTTGAAAATGACCCTTTTATCCCGACTCTTTGTTTTCTGTTAGTTAGCCAATCCTCTATCCATGCCAGTATATTACCCCCAACACCATGAGCTCTTATCTTATGCAGTAATCTTTTATGTGGCACCTTATCGAATGCCTTTTGGAAATCCAAATATACTGCAACAATTGGTTCCCCTTTATCCACCCTGCCTGTTACTTCCTCAAAGAACTCTAATAAATTTGTCAGACACGATTTCCCCTTCATAAAACCATTTTGACTCTCCTTGATTGTATTATGAGTCTCCAAATGTCCTGATACTACTTCCTTAATAATGGATTCTAGCATTTTCCCAATGACAGACGTTAGGCTAACTGGTCTATAGTTACCTGCTTTCTGTCTCACTCCCTTCTCGAATAGGGGTGTTACATTTGTGTTAATGACCAGGTAACCTGTTTAAGTAATGCTGGTTGAGGGATACCGGGGGAGAACTCCCCTGCTCTTCTTCAAAATAGTGCCATGGGATCTCATGCCCACCTGAAAGGGCAGATGGAGGTGGGGGGGAGGGGGGGGGGCTTCAATTTAACATATCATCCGAAAGACAGCACCCCTGCCAGTGTAGCACTCCCTCAGTACTATGCTGGAGTGTCAGCCTAGATTTTGTGCTCAAGTGTCTGGAGTGGAAGTGGATCCCACAACCTTCTGATTCAAGGGAGATGGAGATGAGGGCAAAATGCTCAAAAGAGAATTTGCTACTGGAGTAGGGTGAAAAGCTGATATTTGACCTGGTGTTAAGAGCAATTTGGCAGAAAATGTACTGGAATGTGTAGCCAGAGCAGCTTTGGGTGAGGGGTTGGAGTCACCATCAGTGATCAGGTTTTGGGCAGGTTCAGTATGTCAACAGACTCATCCAAAATTGTCCTACATTAGTGTCCTGTAGAAGAAAACCTATCAGTTAATTAACATAGCTGTAGGGAAAGTTTATTCACTTAAAACATATGTTCAACACTGAACAGCTGTGAGCTTTAATAGGCATTTATTGAAATGCTTATTAAAACACACAAACTACATTATATGCAACATGCAGATTCACTGCTTAGAAAAAGGTAACAGCTTTTCAAAAAGTGAATATCATACTCATTTAAAAGAGGAGTTAAATTCATAAATTACCACACATTTTATCAAGTTTGACATCAAAATGCCAGTAACTTTCTGCAAGGTTTGATACTGTAGTAAGATGGCATGAAATACATTTCAAAACAAACACATACTGCTATTAAAGCTCAATCCATACAATGCCTTACATAGATTTAAAAATCATGTAACAGTTCATTGTTGACATGTTCAAAGTACTGCATATCAGGATGATACCAACAATGAAAATCTAAACAAGGCTAGACAAGAGATACCAATTTCCAGAAGAAGGAGGCATAAAGATAGCCAATAACAGGTCAAATAATTAATTTAGGAGTTTCTTTATAGAGAGAGTGAAGAAAATGTGAAACTCGTTACATGGAGTGGTTGCAGCAGCTAGCATTGACACATTTAAGGGGAGTCTTGATGTATACATGAGGGAGAAGGGAAGAGAGGGTATGGGGACAGGGTGGCGAGAGATAATTAGAGTACCAAGACCACCTACTTCCACCATCGTAACGTCGCCCATCTCCACCCCGCCTCAGCTCAACTGCTGCTGAAACCCTCAGTGTCTTTGTTACCTCTAGACTCGACTATTCCAATGCTCTTCTGGCCAGCCTCCCCCTTGCACCCTCCATAAACTTGAGCTCGTCCAAAACTCTTTTGCCCATATCCTAACTCGCACCAGGGCCACTCACCGTCACCCGTGATCGCTGATCTACATTTTCTCCCGGTCTGGCAAAGCCTCGATTTTAAAATTCTCATCCTTGTTTTCAAATCCCTCCATGGCTTCACCGCTCCCTATCTCTGAACCTCCTCCAGCCCTACAACCCTCCGAGATCTCTGCGCTCCTCCAATTCTGACCTCTTGCGCGTCACCGTTTTTAAAATCGCTCCACCGCTGGTGGCTGTACCTTCAGCTGCCTAGGCCCTAAGCTCTGGAAGTCCCTCCATAAACCTCTATCTCTCCCTTCTAAGACACTCCTTAAAACCTACCTCTTTGACCAAGCTTTTGGTCATCTGTCCTAATATCTCATGTGGCTCAATGTCAAATTTGTTTGATTACACTCCAGTGAAGCACCTTGGGATGTTTTATTACGTTAAAGGAGCTGTATAATTGCAAGTTGTTGTAGGAGGAGGCTCATGGAGTATAAACACCAGCACAGACCATTTGGGTTAAACGGCCTGTTTTTGTGATTCTATGTAGAACAAGAGTAGCAATGTCACCGGAATGCCTTCATCTGCAAATTCTGCGCCAAGTCACACATCATCTGACTTAGATATATAACTGCCATTCATTCATTGTCACGGTCACTATTTTGGAACTTCCTAACATCATTTTCAGAACACCATTACTACAAGGACTGCAGTGGTTCAAGAAGGGTCTCCAGCAGTTTCTCAAGGAAATATGGCCTTAGCAGGTCACCCACATCCAAAGAACACATTTAAAAAATGCAAGCATAATTGCCTATGGATTTAGGCAGCACAGTGGCATCAAGCATTACAGCATTAAAACTCAAACATACAAAGTGAAGGGGAACATATATTTGATCTCCACTCCAATAAGTACCTGATCAGAGGGGATGGAAAAATTAGAGTTGGCTACAGGGAATATTGACAGCAGTAATGGGAACAGGCCAATTATCTATATCAGAAGTCTGAAAGACCAATGAGGGGGGAAATTTACAATAGAAAATATTATATAAAAATAAAGTAGGAAAATATTTTATGATTGTTTTAGCAATATTTGTCAGAGTGCACATACCTTACTTCCAAAATTATAAACTCTGCCTGCAGGAAATATTACGCTGTGTTGTTGGTACATTCTTAAATCAAGATGTCAATGCAATCATCCTCTCATGGCAAGGGCCTTGTTGATGAGTGAATGGACATTCAGGAGGGAAATGTAGAGAGGCACAGTGAATGTTCCGCTGGCAGAGATCAAGGGGGCAAAAGACTGATGGGTCGAGGTAGGGATTGGGGGGAAAATACCCAAGAGGGAAGAAATAAAAGCTGTGCTGAGTGGGCAACAGGAAAGAAAGGGGACAGGAGAAAAGGCCTGAGAGAGACCAAGAGGAAAAGAAAGAGATGGGAGTAATGGGTTCAGGTCTAAAATGCACACGTGAATGGACACAGAGCATTCAGGTTACACAGGCATGGCAGAGGTTAAGAGATATCTCCTATCAGCTGGTTCAAGAGTGACATGGACAAAGGGCTTGGATTGATGGTGGCGTACTTACACTTTTGGTCAGCCAACGGTGCCAGTGAGGGTGAAAGACAGAAGGAGAAGCCAGTTCCTGCTCTCTCTTCCATTTGAATGGTTTTTAATCTTACTTCAAGTGCCTTCACAAAGGGATATAGCAATAAAAAAAATCAAGTCCTTAATGAAAACTAGCTATGGAATCAACTATATTTCAAATATTGTATCAGTGACACCTCCCAACAATAAATAGCTTTTCAATTCCATATGCAGTTACTTGAAAAGACTGTACAAAAAAAGTACTGTGCTGCACATATAGGAAACTGTACATTAATTGCTAAACAACAGCTACTGCAGAAATTTCAAGTACAACTATTCTCTATTATTTTTGCCTGATACAAACAAGTAATAATCACAATAATCCATTACAACAGTGGCAAATAAAACCTCTTCAGATAACTAATACGAGCAAGCAATATAAAGTCTCAATCTTGCACAAACCTTCTATTATGCTATACAGCCTGAGCCTTTTGCATTACGGAGCTTGATAACCTATTCAGAAGACTTATTGGAGTGTGAGCTCTACGTTTACTGTAACAGAGCATGTTTTAGTTGAGGTCAAGTTCAATTTCCACTTTCTTTTGTCTGTTAATGGTCCCAGCTGCTCATACATAATGGAATTATCTATAACCAAACCTTTTTCCTTTCTACCAATCACATCACACAAACAGCAGGGCTTGCTCTGACTGACTGTTACCACAATGGGTAGAAATAAATTTTTATTTGGCTAGTGAACTGATTTTAAAAGCGCAGGGCTGGATAACATTCCTCTGTTTAATGGATTCACAAGTGCACATGAAACCCAAATTTTCTGTTTAGTTTAATAACTGAGACAAATACTAGAGAATGCATTACAAGATGAATTCAATATTCAAGTTCAGCAATGGCAACCACAAAAATTAGGATCAACACTTTATAAATGTCTAAATTACATTTTAGTAATACACACACTGTAGCTCTGTAAACAGCACTACTTCGCAGTAAGATATCCTCTTTAAGTAGGTGACAATGTCAAAAGAATACTTTCTGATCACATGAAGCAGAGGCACATTAAAAAAAGCAAATACATATAACTGAGAGATGATGCAAATTGTGAATTAAAATTCTAAAACTCAGACAGTTATGTTCTGATATAATAAACAGGAACATATTTGTAAGTACAACATAGTAATATTAAATAAAAGCATAATATGTTGCCTGCATCTCACTTCAGGTATTTTAACAAGTGTATTTCCTTGCCACAGTGTGATGAGAACACGAGATAAGTTCTTGCAAAGTTTAAGTAAGCATAGCATTAGATCAAGGACATTATGCAAATTGGGAGGTTCATCCTGAAATAAACAGTATTGTTTTAATATTACAAAATGTATTTTTGACAATTTTATAAAGTACCTCTATTATATATTAAAAATCAAAGAGTGGGTCAAGCATACTATTTCAAATAAACTGAAAAATCCTACCTCACACTAATCTCAGTAAGAAAATGAAGTACTGTATAAAAATGTCAGCATTTACATGCAGTATCGTTATGTCTGTAGGTGGTGTTCTAAATGGTTCATTTCATAGAATCAGAAAGGTTACAGCACGGAAGGAGGCCACTCGGCCCATTGAGTCCCTGCCAGCTCTATGCAAGAGCAATCCAGCTAGTCCCATTCCCCTGCCCTATCCCTGTAGCCCTGCACATGTTTTCCTTTCAAGTACTTATCCAGTTCCCTTTTAAAGGCCACGATTGAATCTGCCTCCACCACCCCCTCGGGCAGCTGGCTGTGTGAAAAAGCTTTTCCTCATGTCACCTTTGGTTCTTTTGCCAATCACCTTAAATCTATGTCCTCTGGTTCTCGACTCTTCCGCCAATGGAAACGGTATCTGTTCTGTCTAGACCCTTCATGATTTTAAATACCTCTATCAAATCTCCTCACAACTATCTCTGTTCCAAGGAGAACAACCCCAGCTTCTCCATTCTATCCACGTAACTAAAGTCCCTCATCCCTGGAATCATTCTAGTAAATCTCTTCTGCACCCTCTCTGAAGCCTTCACGTCTTTCCTGAAGTGCAGTGCCCAGAACCTTTTTTTAATATTCGTTCATGGGATGTGGGCGTCGCTGGCAAGGCCAGCATTTATTGCCCATCCCTAATTGCCCTTAAGGTGGTGGTGAGCCGCCTACTTGAACCACTGCAGTCCGTGTGGTGAAGGTTCTCCCACAGTGCTGTTAGGAAGGGAGTGCCAGGATTTTGACCCAGCAAAGATGAAGGAACGGCAATATATTTCCAAGTCGGGGTGGTGTGTGACTTGGAGGGGAACGTGCAGGTGGTGTTGTTCCCATGTGCCTGCTGCTCTTGTCCTTCTAGGTGGTAGAGGTCGCGGGTTTGGGAGGTGCTGTCGAAGAAGCCTTGGCGAGTTGCTGCAGTGCATCCTGTGGATGGTACACAGTGCGCCGGTGGTGAAGGGAGTAAATGTTTAGGGTGGTGGATGGGGTGCCTATCAAGCGGGCTGCTTTGTCCTGGATGGTGTCGAGCTTCTTGGGTGTTGTTGGAGCTGCCCTCATCCAGGCAAGTGAAGAGTATTCCATCACACTCCTGACTTGTGCCTTGTAGATGGTGGAAAGGCTTTGGGAGTCAGGAGGTGAGTCACTCGCCACAGAATACCCAGCCTCTGACCTGCTTTTGTAGCCACAATATTTATATGGCTGGTCCAGTGAAGTTTCTGGTCAATGGTGACCCCCAGGATGTTGATGGTGGGGGATTCGGCGATGGTAATGCCGTTGAATGTCAAGGGGAGGTGGTTAGACACTCTCTTGTTGGAGATGGTCGTTGCCTGGCGTGATTGTTACTTGCCACATATCAGCCCAAGCCTGGATGTTGTCCAGGTCATGCTGGACACAATACTTCAGTTGAACTGGACACAATACTCCAGTTGTGGCTGAACCAATGTTTTATAAAGGTTCATCATGACTTCCATACTATTGTACTCGATGCCTCTATTTATAAAGCCCAGGATCCCATATGCTTTTTTAGCCGCTTTCTCAACCTGCCCTGCCACCTTCAATAATTTGTGCACATATACCCCCAGATCTCTCTGTTCTTGTACCCCTTTGAGTTGTGCCCTTCAGCTTATATTGCCTCTCCTTGTTCTCCCTACTGAAATGTGTCACATCGCATTTTTCTGCGTTAAATTTCATCTGCCATGTGTCTGCCCATACCACCAGCCTGTCTGTCTCCTCTTGAAGTCTATCACTATCCTCCTTACTGTTTACTACCCTTCCAAGTCTGTCATCTACAAATTTTGAAATTGTACCCTGTACACCCAAGTCCAAGACATTAATATATATTTCCATTTTAAATGTCACATAACATTGAGTTTTACCCTCCAACTTCATTGCAAAGCCGCTACATTGCCCAGAATCTATTTGCTTTGATCACAGACATGCTGGGCCAAAGGCAAGTGTTTCCTGAAGTGCAGCCTCTGACTTGTTGCCAAAAGATCAGTTTTGTCTCCCTGCCAACCCGGTCCCATCTCTACCTCACTGTTACCTGCTACTGGATCTCCCACTGTGCAATACATCACCTACCTGCCTTACTATCTGCTTCCAACCACCCTAATTGCTCCTTAGACTGCCCTAGATTCCTGTTTGCCTCTCCTTTCCTTTCTTAAACCATCATTGTGGGTCGCCCCCATTTCTCTGCCACCTCCCGTTCTGTGCCAATTCAGTTCCGTGCCCCACCACAGTCTGTCTCTCTGCTGCTGCTGCTCTGAGATCCTTAACTGCTAATTCTTACCCAGCTCTGCTGCATGGAGTTGTTGGCTTCCCAGCCTATTCCCACACCGCTAGTTGCTGCTCTGCTAGCTAAATAGTTTGTATCCTGGTTGGCCTGCCCGATGAGGGCCAACACTGCTGCACACTGCACTTCTTTGAATTTCAATACTCTGAAATGGATTATTCTTGGAAACAGTAACAAACTAAAAAAGGAGTATGGACCGTCAGGGGGAGGGGCCATTTGCAACTAGTGCTGGGGACCTTAACACAATGTCCAAAAGGAAACAACCCTCAAGACAAAATATTCGAAGTGACTGATGAATAGCCACATTGTCCATAATTCTGTGAAACTCCCCCCTCCTCCGCCCAAGACCATTTTCAGCCATTCCCTTAGGCAGAGAAGCATAAATATGTCCATCCACATCACAACCCCCATCCCGCACCCCCTCCTCCAGTCAGGCAGCTCGCTACTCCAAAATTACAATTACCTGCAAAGCTATTTCCGGCCACATCTTTCAACTTAGATGTCCCACCACACCCATGTTTAAATACCTCCACTCTTTCTTTCCAATTATGTGGAAAAACTGTTCTCAACTTCGACAGTAGCATCCTCTTTAATGCGCAATTTCCTCTCCTGACTTTCCATCCACATCAATCTATCCAAAAATGATCTTTCCTCCATTTTCAACACCTTCGTCCCACTAGATAACAATCTCCACCCTCACTATCATCGCTCCTGGTACAACAGCAAGGCTTTTGGACTGCAGATGACAGTTCAAGTAGCATCTGAGTATCCTGGCTGTCCACCACCAGATCTGACAACCACCTCAAGCAGTTCCTCAACTATATCTGTGTAGCTATTATCATTCTGGTGAGCAGGGACATTCCTAAACTCCTTCTCTTTACTATCTACTGCCTCTTTTATCTTTCCCACCCCTCCCCATACCCTCCACCTTCACCTCAGATACTAATGTAAACAATCATGAATTTTTGTTTCCAAAATCAAGGCCATATGTTTGCCTACCTTTGCCTCCTCTGTCCTTCACTCCTCATAGTCCCCTTTCCTATCCAGCACCAATACAATCTGTAGCACCTCCTGCATCTTCCTCCTTCCTCAGACTCATCGCTATGAAACCCAGTACCAGCTTCCTCAACCTTTTTCTATTCCAGCTCCAGATCGTCCAACCGTGGCCCCATGCTTGCAACCACCATTGTCCTCCTCTTATACTCAGGGATTTTCCCCACCCATTTCAAAATTGCTGTTAACATTTCCACTTTAAGTCTACCTTCGACTCCTTTAAAATCTCAAACTACTGCTGAATCTCTACACGCTAAATCTCAAACTACTGCTGAATCTCTAACCATGTCACGCTACACGTTACCCCACCAGCGAACAAATGTTATCTGTTTTTAATATAATGGGTCATTTGCTGGCTCTCTCTGCCTTCCGGATGTTTCTGCCTCTCTCTGTGTTTTTTTTTCTCTGTTTTTTTTCCCTGTTTGTTTTTTTGTTGAATGTGTATTCGGAGGTTCTGCAGGTAACACCTCTCTGTCTGAACACGGTGATTGCCTTGGCAACGGGCAGTTGCAGGGGCAGTCTGTAAACACCATGTATTATTGTTCAATATGTATAAATGCGTAGGCTTCAAGGAGATCTTGAAACATTTGCCTGAGGAAGGAGAAAATCTCCGAAAGCTTGTGAATTTAAAATAAAATTGCTGGACTATAACTTGGTGTTGTAAAATTGTTTACAATTGTCAACCCCAGTCCATCACCGGCATCTCCACATCATGACTGTCCTTTCTGTCCAGCTTCCTTAAAAACACCACTGCTACTCAATGTGTTCTTCACTTCTCTATGATTAGTGATTCCAATCTACTCGTCAATCTAACCACAGCATTGAGACCACGTTTGTCAAAGTCAACAATCACATCCTATATGTCCACAACGACAACTGTCATCCTCAAACTTCAACCATATTAGCTATTCCATCCTCTTCTGCCACCTTTCTTCCGTGGTACCATTCCTGTCTGTCTTCAACATTTTCTCCTTCAATACCTGCATGGTCACCTTCATTGTTCCTTCATTTTGTCCTTGGCTCCCTCATAATGATCATCTACATTTTACTTCTCAGCAGCCTCAGCCCAAGAAAGCAGTCAACCTCACCATGCATGCCAAAGACACCTCTACCTTTTTGACACTTATTTATTCAAGGACTGTTGTTATAATATCTATCCAACATCAGGTCCTGGATAAGCCAAAATTTCCTACAGCTCAACAATCAAAAATTCTGAAGCCATTTTGTGCACCTGTGGTCAGCACCTGTGTGCCTCTGGCCTCAAGTTAATCAATCTCCCTGGCTACCCGCTCAAGGTGAACCTCGTGATGCCCAACTCTGGTGTTCTGTTCAACCTGGAGATGAGCTTTAAACCCGATATTGAATCCATTGCCAAGTCCACCTCCTGAATATTGCCAAACCCTGCACTGGACCCACTGTTGTTGAAACCCTCAGTGTATTAATAATCTCAAGGATAGATTTATTAAATGCTTTCTATGGCCGTCTTCTCCATCTCCATCCTTCACAACTTCAACTAATCTAGAACCCTGCAGTCGAATCCTTGTCACACAAACTTCCTCACATTCATCACCTCTGTCCTCATCAAGCACTATTTGTTCTTACACCCCAGTAAATTGATTTCAAGAATGTTTACCTCAAACTCTCACTCCACTGTGTCTAGGAAACTTTCTACAGCTCTTCATTCGCACTCTACATTCCTCTGACACTGGGTTACTGCTTGGTGCCCATTCATTCCATGTCACCATTGGAAGACAATCTAGAACAAGGTGAGCCGAAGATGGGTGTATTATTTAATGAGGCACATCAGTTTTACCTTATCACACTGTACATCAGCCAGTCAGCTTTTGCCAGACTATAAAACAAAGCCAGTAGAATTGTAGACAACTCCTATGTGGGGTGATATGCCTAGAAACACCAAGGTGAATAAAAATGGATCCTCCACCATTTCCATTCACATGGGCAATGAAAAACAACGCTTTACAGTAATGCTAGTAATAGCAGAAAGCTACCAATATTTGTAATACTAAAATGAAAGACACTATTCAAGATAAAATTCCAACTGGCATATACATATGATCCTAAGTTAAAGGGCTGCACGATACATGATTTAATGCAGCAATGGATAAGGAGAAAAATTGATGGCAAAATGCCTCGCTATATAAGTATACGCTCAGCTTGTATGCCTTCCATGGTAATTTTATGCTGACCTATAAAGAGCTGACCATAGTCATAATGCCAAGAAGGATGATTAACTGCAAGTGGTGGATCTGGTTGTAAACAAACAATTAAGGACAGTTGCAAAGTAAATATTACAAATGGCTTTGGATGGGCAATCAAACTGAAACCAACAAGTCACTTACAGAATCCTGGACTGTTTCAAATCCATTAGTAGATTCTTGAAAAACTGAACTCCATTATTTGGGAATTTTTTAAAAAATGCTTCATCTCTAACCACATGGATGGAAGAAATTATCTGTCTGGTGAGGGGTCTCAAAAAGTTAGAGGAACAAAATTGAACAGAGGTACTGTATTTTTTTTCTCTTTGACAGCTGTCAAGGAAAATATTGTCCATTGTTTCAAGTACATCATTGCAATTAAAATGTTTAAAACTGTAAACATATATTTGCAGAGGTTTTTATTCCCCCCCCCCCACTGAGATTACTGTTGTGTTGTGACTTTTATACAAGGGAAGACTATATGTGCATCAATATGGTAGCTTTTGTTGTACCTTTATACTTACCTAGGAGGATACTATTTTTCGTTCAGAAAACTAGTACTTATGGTGAAGTTTGCTATGATTTATGGTTATGGCCTGTTACTGCCCCAAGGCATTTTCACTTCAATTACAAATATTAGGTTTGTTATTTGTGCGTTATAGTTCCTAAATTAAATCACTAAAGCATCTCAATAAAAACTTGCACAATGATTACATAAACACAACACTCAATGCATGCATGTTAAATTGTCCTCCACAAGTACACCAATGCAGTCCAAGAAAACATCAGGAATACAAATACACAACTCATAGGTCTCAAGCTAGGCAAAAACACATTCCAATATTTCTAAACTTTGAAACTGTTTCAAATTTTTGGGGTTGATCTTACATATTTAGCCAAGGAGTGAGGCTATTTGATTTAAATACATATGCTAGAAGAACCAGCATTATGCTTTACTTATCCTACATAGCTGTAGGTTTTTCAAAATACAGGCAACTTGCATTTATATTGTGCCTTTAACATAACAAAACATCCCAACGTGTTTCAGATCTAACCCAAGCAGGCATAGGAGGCAAAATTAGAGGACGTAGCCAAAGAGGTAGGTTTAAGGAAGCTTTTAAAAAGGTGGAGTGTCGATGTGCTGATGAGTGAAAAGCCAATGGAGTCATCAAGGATAAAGGTGACAAGTCAGCAGTACTTCATGCAGGATGGGATGCAAGCAGCAGAATTCTGGATGTTGTTGTTTATGGGGGGTGAAGCTCAGGAGACCAAGGAGGGCACTGGAAGGAAATATTACATCTGGAAGTAGCAAAGACATAAATCACTTTTTCTGTGGCATTGGGACAATAAAGGGAATGGAGATAGGTGATGTCATGAAAGTGAAAAGTTTAAAGTCTTGATGGTGAACTTGATGTGAGATTTAATGTATGGCTCAGAAACGATACCAAGGTTACGCACTGTCAGATTGAGCCTGCTCAGAAAACTAGAAGGGGAAATGGTATGAAGAGCTACAGTGTGGAGTTTCCAGTGGCTATAAATAGGATGGCTTTGGTTTTGCTAACAGAGCTGAAGGAAGTGCTTACTCATTCGTGATGAAGTGAGAAAGACAGTCGGACAGCACAGCAATAATTGTGGAATCCAGGATAATGGAGGCAAGGTGAAGCTGAGTATCATCGGCGTACAAACAGAAGTTCACCCCATGCTTCCCAATCATGTTGCCAAGGGGCAATACACAGGTTAGAAATATGACTGGCACAAGGAGAGAACCTTTGAGCACACCAGAGATGACCGTATAGGCATTGGAGGAGAAGCCACTACAGGAGGTGTGGTGGCTAAAGCAAAGTAGGTAAGAAAGGAATCATGTGAGGGCAGTGCCATGGAGGATCAAGGAGGAGAGACACTGGAGGAAGATGCTGTAGTTATCCTTGTCAAATTCCAGAAAGATCAAAGAGAGTTAACAGCAGCATTGTCACAGTCACAGTCACAGAGAATGTTATTAGTGACTTTGGTTGGGCAGAAAGAAAGCCAAAATGAAGGATTTGAACAGGGAATGGTGGGTATGGAGATGGTTAGTGGTGTTCCAGTACCTTGGGCAGAAAGGTGAAGTTGAAGAGCACAGAGGGGGCAAGGGTAGCCTCTTTTTAAATATGTATAAAAAAGCACAGGTAATTTCAACAGTTTTGAAAGGTGGGTCGAGGTTGGATGAAAACAGTACCTGAAGAAAGGGAGCACTGGGCCAATAAGAGATAACTCAGTAGTCATGAGCCAAGTCAAAGGAGATTATGTGAGCATGAAGTGAGTTTCACACAGGCGCCTAGTTTGGTGAGGGCTGGGACAGAGATATGCTGAAACTAAAGAATGTTGTGGCATTGGAACAGGGGTAGGGGGTGATCTGCAGCAACCTATGTATATGGCTAAAGGGAAAGAAACTCTAGGGGTTAGTAATTTTTGTTCATATTACTGTAGAAAAAAATGAAAGCCTCACTTACAATTTAAAAAAACACATCAATTCTATTGCCGAAACGGAGACAATACCCCACATTTCTTCTATAAAAAGGAGTCCTTTAAACAAAAAATTTGTCCCTCTATACTTTCATTCCCCTTCAATATATGTTGGTACATTTATGAACAGCGGTGGAATGCTCTGTCCAGTAAAAGCACCTTCAGAAATTTGAATACAGCAAACCTTTTAATTTAGTACAAATTAAGAGATTTGTTAAAACACAAGAGCTCAGTACATTTGATTGCTTTTTAAAATCTCATTCTGAGGTAATATTACACATATCTGGAAAACTGAATATGATTGTGCAAAGACTTACTTGCCACAGAGAAGTTGTTTAAAGGGTATGGTAGATCTGCATCTTGAGGCTTCTCCTTATATCCTATGAAGGATCCATCTGTCTTCAATAGAAAGTACCTTGGTCTCCAGTTTTTAATATATTCCCCTACCAGGAAAAAAAAAGAGTAAAAGATACTAAGCAACTTTTCTGAATCAACTATCTTTTACAAGAAGTAGATTATGTCCTATTTCCCATCCTATAAATAACATTTACAAAATGACATGCCCTTTCTCGGAAATAAAAATGTTTATTAAGGAAAGCAGTTCAAAGCTGAGCCAGACCATTACTTCTAAAAATTGACACAGGTCTCAATGAAGTAAACTTTTACAGCACATATTCAAAATGCTATAAAAATATAACTCCCTATAGTCTCAGTAGATAATTGCTGTGGTACTGAGCCAAACAGACCAGGAAGGTTCGATTCCCAATATGTCCCAAGTAACCTGATCTCAGCCCGGGTGGCAGTAGAAGCCTCACAACTGGTCTGGGCTTGTGGAAACAGAACATAAGAACATAATAAACAGGAGCAGGAGTAGGCCATACGGTCCCTCAAGCCTGCTCCGTGATTGAATATGATCATGACTGATGATCTACCTCAACTCCACTTTCCTGCCCTATCCTCATATCCCTTGATTCCCTTCGTGTCCAAAAATCTATCGATCTCAATCTTGAACATAGGAACATGAGTAGGCCATTCAGCCCCTCGTGCCTGCTCCGCCATTTGATAAGTTCATGGCTGATCTGTGATCTAACTCCATATACCTTTGGCCCATATCCCTTAATACCTTTGGTTGCCAAAAAGCTAGCTATCTCAGATTTAAATTTAGCAATTGAGCCAGTATCAATTGCCATTTGCAGAAGAGAGTTCCAAACTTCTACCACCCTGTGTGTGCAGAAATGTTTTCTAATCTCACTCCTGAAAGGTCTGGCTCTAATTTTTAGACTGTGCCCCCTACTCCTAGAATCCCCAACCAGCGGAAATAGTTTCTCTCTATCCACCCTATCCGTTCCCCTTAATACCTTATAAACTTCGATCAGATCACCCCTTAACCTTCTAAACTCCAGAGAATACAACCCCAATTTGTGTAATCTCTCCTCGTAACTTAATCCTTGAAATCCGGGTATCATTCTAGTAAACCTACGCTGCACTCCCTCCAAGGCCAATATGTCCTTCCGAAGGTGCGGTGCCCAGAACTGCTCACAGTACTCCAGGTGTGGTCTAACCAGGGTTTTGTATAGCTGCAGCATAACTTCTGCCCCCTTGTACTCTAGTCCTCTAGATATAAAGGCCAGCATTCCATTAGCCTTATTGATTATTTTCTGCTCCTGTTCATGACACTTCAATGATCTATGTACCTGAACCCCTAAGTCCCTTTGGACATCCACTGTTATTAACTTTTTACCATTTAGAAAGTACCCTGTTCTATCCTTTTTTGATCCAAAGTGGATGACCTCACATTTGTCTACATTGAATTCCATTTGCCGCATTCACCTAATCTATCAATATCGCTTTGTAATTTTATGTTTTCATCCACACTGCTTACAATGCCACCAATCTTTGTCATCGGCAAACTTAGATATGAGACTTTCTATGCCTTCATCCAAGTCGTTAATAAATATTGTGAATAATTGGGGCCCCAAGACAGATCCCTGCAGGACTCCACTAGTCACATCCTGCCAATGTGAGTACCTACCCATTATCCCTACTCTGTCGCCTTTCGCTCAGCCAACTTCCTAACCAAGTCCGTATTTTTCCCTCGATTCCATGGGCTTCTATCTTAGCTAGCAGTCTCTTATGTGGGACCTTATCAAATGCCTTCTGGAAGTCCATATAAATAACATCCATTGACATCCCCCTGTCCACTACTTTAGTCACCTCTTCAAAAAATTCAATCAGGTTTGTCGGGCACGACCTATCTTTCACAAATCCATGCTGGCTCTCTCTGATTAACTGAAAATTTGCGAGGTGTTCAGTCACCCTATCCTTAATTATAGACTCCAGCATTTTCCCCACAACAGATGTTAGGCTAACTGGTCTATAATTCCCTGGTTTCCCTCTCTCTCCTTTCTTAAAAAGCAGAGTGACATGTGCAATTTTCCAATCCAGAGGGACAGTTCCTGAATCTAGAGAACTTCGAAAGATTATATAGTTAGGGCATCCGCAATGAGCTCACCTACTTCCTTTAATACCCTGGGATGGAAACCATCTGGTCCTGGGGATTTGTCACTCTAGTGCTATTATTTTCTTCATTACTGTTGCTTTACTTATGTTAATTTTATTGAGTCCCTGTCCCCAATTCAATATTAGTTTTCTTGGGATTTCCAGCATGCTATCCTCTTTTTCTACTGTAAATACTGACGTAAAGCAATCGTTCAACATGTCCGCCATTTCCCCATTGTCAATGACAATATCCCCACTTTCAGTTTTTAAGGGGCCAACACTGCACCTGACTACCCTCTTTTTTCTAATGTAACTATAAAAGTTCTTCGTTTTGGTTTTGATATCCCTTGCAAGTTTCTTTTCATACTCTCTTTTTGTAGCTCTTACTATCTGTTTTGTGACCCTTTGTTGATCTTTGTATCTTTCCCATTCGCCAGGATCTGTGCCATTTTTTGCCTTTTTGTATGCCCTTTCCTTATGTCTTATACTGTCCCTTACTCAACAACTGAGCATCCACAGCCCTCTGGGGTAGAGAATTCCACAGATTCACAACCGAGTGAAGAAATGTTTCCTCATTTCGGTCCTAAATGGCCGACCTGAGACTATGACCCCTAGTTCTAGACTCTCCAGCCAGGGGAAATAGCCACTCAGCATCTTATACATTTCAATGAGATCACCTCTCATTCTTCTAAATTCCAGGGAATATAGGCCCATTTTACCTAATCTTTCCTCATAGGACAACCCTCTCATTCCAGGAATCAATCTAGTCAACCTTTGTTGTACTCCCTCTAAGGCAAGTATATCCTTCCTTAGGTAAGGAGACCAAAACTGTACACAGTACTACAGGTGTGGTCTCACCAGAGCCCTATATAATTGCAGCAAAACCTCATTACTCTTATACTCCAACCTCCTTGCAGTAAAGGCTAACGTACCATTTGCCTTCCTAACTAATTGCTGTACCAGCATGTTAACTTTTGATGATTCATGTACAAGGACATCCAAATCTCTCTGAATACCAACATTTCTTAGTAAAAAAAATTTTTTTTTAAATATTCTGCTTTTCTAATCTTCCTCCCAAAGTGGATAATTTCACATTTCCCCCGTTAACCAAACAGCCAGGGTCCCACTCTCAATCACAATTCAGTGGACCTATTGAAAAATGCATGGCAGGTGATGACAGGACTGGGCTTGGCTGTCATGCTCCCCTCTCCCATTGTCTACTTGTTTGCCAGCACTGTCAATTCACACATGAAGATAGTAAAAATCACTACATCCAAGAGAGGAAAAAATTGGAGGAAAAGAATTGATACAACTCAGTACTAGACTATCAGTTTGCATTTATAAATTAGGTTAGTTAGAAAGCAGTCTAGATCAAAACCTTTAAGTTCCACATCAGTGTTGTCAGATAGAAAATCGCTGACCAGCACAGGTGTGGCTACAGCGACACCATTTTAGTCACATGCACTAACTTTAGTAGAAAATGCCTTACTCACAATACAGGTGAGTAAATGTACTTTACTTAAACATCTACCACCATTCAGTGCAAAATTTTGCAGTCTCTCTCTTTCACCAAAGTTTAGAATGGAATTAATTTATCAGACAGAGTGCAGCTTCTGGGCTTTTGTCCAGCAGTTACTAGCGGTACTCTGACTTCATCAGAGTGACGGCTAAGAACATTGACTCATACGACGAGACCTGCCAGACCCACTCCAGCTTTCCATCCAGGATGCGGTTAGATGCTGCTTGCCCTGGTCACGCGTGCCTTATTGAAGCTGCTCGTTAATGGTTGGGCTTGCTTTCTTCTGCTAGCCTGGAGTGGTTATTGGTGAGCTGACCACAATGACAGCTCCCCTTGCCATACAATATTGCTGGTGTTTCCATGGTGCTGAAATCTGGCGTTTTCACCAGTGTTACACAGATAACCAATAGCAGTAATCAAGGAAGTAAAGCATACACACAATCAAAAAACATTCGCACATTCTGCTTTTCATCTTACCATTTTACCAATAAACGCACAAAAAGGTTAAAGTACACATGCATACAACATGCAAATGTATCGAGGCCACATGCCCGATGACGGTGTTTATTACTCAATTTTTATTTAATCTTCTGGATTTCCAATTAGCCATGTGTGGACAATGTATTGGACCACACTGTTCTACATGAATATAACTTTTGCCCATATAGACAAGGTTACATAACTCAAAGTGCACTGGAAATTAACATTCCTCAGCATAACACTACCGTGTATTGTATTGGAGCATTGAAACTTTAATTTATACCATTATCAACTTTTAATAATTTGGAAGTGACTAATGTAAAATACTACTCTATATGACAACTGTTCTTTTAACTTTTTGAATGCTCAATATAATAAAAGCCTAGTCTGCCATTTGTTAGTTGAGTTCATGGGCAACATAAATATCATACCACCAACATATGCTGGATATACCATTAAGTCATGTAAAACTAAAAACAGGTTAAAAAAAGACAATATACAAATTTACTTGCATGGAAAATATCACTGCTACTATTCTGAAAACTAAAAATGTTAGACCACTGATAAACCATGCATACAGTGTCAACATAGTCATGCAACAAAATATTGGATTTTAAAAAGTATATTTGAATACAAACGTATATTTGAGGGTACCGTAAATCTCTAGGTCTAACTCATCGGCAATGTAAACGAATCCATTTTTAAAATCTTCCAGCCAAGGCACGGCATGCAAACTTCATACCACAGAACAAACAACCCAGGTTTATGTTCATAATTCCCTAGAGAGTAATTTCTTGATCTTGGGCAGCTTTTGAGAAAACATACCAACTTTGCATCTGTCTTCACCAAGGAAGAAGATGCTACCAGAGTCCCAGTAAAGGAAGATATAGTTGAGATACTGGATGGGCTAAAAATTGATAGAGGTACTGGAAAGGCTGGCTGTACTTAAAGTAGATAAGTCACCCAGTCCAGATGGAATGCATCCTAGGAAGCTGAGGGAAGTAAGGGTGGAAATTTCGGAGGGTCTGGCCATAATCTTCCAAACATCCTTAGATACGGGAGTGGTGCCAGAGGACTGGAGAATTGAAATTGTTACACCTTGTTCAAAAAAGGGTGTAAAGGTTAAACCCAGCAACTATAGGCCAGTCAGTTTAACCTCTGTAGTGGGGAAACTTTTAGAAACGATATTCCGGGACAGAATTAACAGTCACTTGGACGAGTGTGGATTGATTAGGGAAAGCCAGCAGGGCTTTGTTAGAGGCAAATCGTGTTTAACTAACCCTATAAAGAGTTTTTTGATGAGTTAACAGAGAGGGAAGGTGAGGGCAATACAGTTGGTGTGGTGTATATGGACTTTCAAAAGGCGTTTGATAAAGTGCCTCATTGGTAGCCTTGTCATCAGGATTGTGGCCCGTGGAGTAAAGGGGGCAGTAGCAAAATGGATACAGAATTGGCTAAGTAACAGGAAACAGAGAGTAGTGGTGAACAGTTGTTTTTCGGACTGGAGGAAGGTGTACAGTGGTGTTCTCCAGGGGTCGGTGCTGGGACCACTGCTTTTCTCGATATATATTAATGACTTGGACTTGGGTGTACAGGGCACAATTTCCAAATTTGCAGATGACACAAAACTTGGAAGGGCAGTGAACAGCGAGGAGGATAATGGTAGACTTCAAGAAGATATAGACAGGCAGACACGTGGCAGATGAAATTTAACGCAAAAAAATGCGAGGTGATACATTTCGGTAGGAAGAACAAGGAGAGGCAATATAAACTAGAGGGCACAATTCTAAAAAGGGGTACAGGAACAGAGAGATCTGGGGGTATATGTGCACAAATCATTGAAGGTGGCAGGGCCGAATGAGAAAGCAGTTAAAAAAGCATACAGAATCCTGAGCTTTATAAATACAGGCATAGAGTACAAAAGTAAGGAAGTTATGTTGAACCTTTATAAAACACTAGTTCAGCCACAACTGTTGTATTGTGTCCAGTTCTGGGCATCGCACTTTATGAAAGATGCGAAGGCCTTAGAGAAAGTTCGGAAGAGATTTACTAGAATGATTCCAGGGATGAGGGACTTCAGTTACGTGCATAGACTGGAGAAGCTGGGGTTGATCTCCTTGGAACAGAGAAGGTTGCAAGGAGATTTGACAGGTATTCAAAATCATGAAAGGTCTAGACAGAGTAGCTAGAGAGAAACTATTCCCATTGGTGGAAGGGTCAGGAACCAGAGGGCATAGATTTACGGTGATTGGCAAAAGAACCAAAAAAGTGACATGGAGAATAATTTTTTACACAACGAGTGGTTAGGATCTGGAATGCACTGCCCGAGGGAGTGGTGGAGGCAGCTTCAAACATGGCCTTCAAAAGGGAACTGAATAAGTACTTGAAAAGGAAAAAATGTGCAGGGCTACAGGGATAGGGCAGGTGAGTGGGACTAGCTGGATTGCTCTTGCATAGAGCCAGCGCGGACCCGATGGGCTGAGCGGCCTCCTTCCGTGCTGTAACCTTTCTATGATTCTAGAGCCTTACTTCCCCATGGAAAGGAAGGAGGCAACAGAACGCACATAATAAATTCGAGGGCGACTAATCCTGGGCTACTCTTCAGTATGTCAGAGCAGGTGACGCATTTATTCTTGGGGAGGAAAACACATGGGAAAAAAGAACAACATTTAAAATTAAATCAGGAAAAGAAAATTGGAGAGGAACAAATCCTCATTAACAATGCTCATTAGTAAGCAGCACTATTAAAAGTGCTTTAAATTATAGAGCACTTTTATATTGATAGTGTGCCAACAGCAGCAGGCATGCAATACTCTCATTGTCAACCAGTGACTACAATATAAAGAAAGTGAACTTCATACCACCGACGTAACTTTTGGAAATTCTAAGAGCGGAGATTGAACAAAATCCAGACCTTTCTTTATGGACTCTCCAACAGGAACTGGTGGCACATTGCAAAGGGGAATAAAGCATTTGGAAAGCACAGGTCTTCCTGACAGCTACGGCCCCCAAGCTCCAAAACTAAGAGTACCTATGGTACTCAGTTGGAAACTTTTGTGCTCTGCCAGCAGATCATTCACTGCCCCTCAGCATTGTTTCTAGATTGTCAATGACCAAGGGCCTTGCCAGTCACGATTTACACTGACATCTTTGCTTTGACTGAAACTTGGCTCACAGCTGGTGACACCTTGCCCTCAATGAATCCCCCCCAGCTAACCTTTCTATTACCTGTCCTGCCCAAACTGATGTATTGGTGGTGTGGCTTTTCATCACCAAGGCACGTCTTGGTATCTCCCACTACTCTTCCTAAGGGCACCTCACCCCTCTCATTTAATATCCCCACTACCTACTGCCCCACCAAGCTACACCTCCAAGTTTCTCACCAATATAAACTCCTTCAACCTCTTCACTGAGTGGCAACACTCCCTTGGTGATTTCAATCGCCATCTCAGTTCCCCATGCCATCATTTCTCTGAATTCACTGCCTTCCTGTCCTCTCTAAACCCGTCTCTCCATATAAACTCTCCTTCATATATTCATGGCCACCACTTCGACCTGGTCATTTCCCATGGCCTCTCTACTCCAATAATCTCGATCACAGACAAGGCTATCTCCAACCACTTATTTGTGACTCTTACCACCCACAACCCCTCCCCCTTCCAACCCTACATCTTTCTGTGTCCATCCCTGCAAAAAAAACTCTCCCCTTAATCACTTACAACTGCAGTTTCTAAATCTCAACTGCCTAGCCTTTGACCAGCCATTCACCACGATATTTCTGCAGCCTTTCATCGGTTCAACCCAATAAAACTATTACTCTCTCCCATCCCAGTTCACTGCCCCCCCCCTCCCCACCAGGTATGGCCCCATCCTCACTCCCTCAAGTCCATGGGGCACAGATTTCAGCGTATCTGGCACACAACTGGTTTAGCTATCCATGACACATCAAGAACTATCGGGCCTCACTTGCCTCTGCCAACCACCCACTACTTCTGAAGAGCAAAGATAACCCTGACCTCTTTTGTTCACAACCATCCATCTCCTTAAATGCCCTTACACCCCCTCCTCCAAGTGCGAGCACCTCATGGACTTGCTTTCCCCCTGCCCTAGCCCCAATCCTGCACCGGTTTCTAGTTTGCCTAGTGGCAAGGCTGAGCAGATTTGTCTAGTGGCAAGGCTGCAGGGCCTTCACAACTGCAATCCGATACAGTTTCTCAAAGTTTAGAAAAAATCTTTGGATGTGGGTATTAAGAATCAACCACATAATGTGGGCCTGGAATCACATGTAGGCCAGACCAGGTACAGGCGACAGGTCCCTTCTCTGAAGGGCATTAGAACAAAGAGTGATTCTAGGAACACTATTGTAGTCGTCCCAGCTGAACTAGACGGAGATCGAACCAATGTGACGGGGAAGGGCGCGAAGGGGACAAGAGCGAGCATGCTTCATTTGAAGGCTATATTTGCAACACTGTGGTAGACTGACTAGTATAATGTTAGGATAAAATAGTCGCTATTTTGTGTCACAGTGTGATACCTTTAACATTGAAAAAGGACCATCAAATCACCACCTGCAAGAGTAACTGGTATTGTAGGTACATACAACAAACAAACAACAAAAACAACGTGCAATTATATGGCACCTTTAATGTAGCAAAACGTCCCACGGCGCTTCACGGAAGTGATCAAACAAAATTTGACACCGAGCCACATAAGGGGATATTAGGTCAGGTGACCAAAAGATTGGTCAAAGAGGTAGGTTAAAAGGAGCATCTTGGAAGGAGGAGAGAGGAGAGGTAGAGAGGTGGAGAGGTTTAGGGAGGAAATTAGAGAGCTTAGGGCCTAGGCAGCTGAAGACACGGCCGCCAATGGTGCAGTGATTAAAATTGGGGCTGCGCAAGAGGAGAGTTAGGATACGGGCAGCAGAGTTTTAGATGAGCTCAAGTGTATGGAGGGCGGAAGATGGGAAGCTGGCCAGGAGAGCATTGGAATAGCCTAGTCTGGACGCAACAAAGGCATGGATGAGGATTTCAGCAGATGAGCTGAGGCAGGGGCAGAGACACGCGATGTTACAGGAGGTAGAAGTAGGCGGTCTTGGCGATGGAGCGGGTATGTGGTCGGAAGCTCATCTCTGGGTCAAATCAGATGCCAACGTTGTGAACAGTCTGGTTTAGCCTCTGACAGTGGCCAGGGAGAAGGATAGAGAACAGAGTTTATGGCAATGTCATATAGTGAGTTTTCATCAAAACAAGAGTCTGTGTACCAAATTTAATATATTAGATAAATTTGCACAGTTCATGACTTCTCTGCACAGATAAGTATTTAAATCACACTAAATGGTTGCCATTAAAGTTTTATTAAAAGCACAATAAACGTTCTTGTTTGTGTAAAGCTGAAGTTCTGATGGCCTTTTAATACATTTTAACGTCATGCTACTTACATTTCCTTAAAAAATCTTTTCTGAAACATGCTTTTCCAAACATTATGGCTTTCTCTGTAAATATCAAAATTTAGGAGGTCACAATTCCATAAATAAATCTCGTCAGCTGTGCTACTGCATTTTCCCTTGTTCTTCTGACCTATTTACTGCTTGCACGTGTGTACAGAAACATGATCCCTTGCCAATGACATCAGCAGTTAGGTATACAGTAAGAGAATAGGATCTCGACAGAACCAGTTTATGTGGGTGAGCACTGCACTCTGTGAAGTCATCATATTAGGGAAAAGAATGAACAAGTACTTCACAGCCAATGAACTACTTTGAAGCACAGTCACTTATGTAGGTTAGCTTGGCTGCCAACTTGCGCACAGCAAGGTCACACAAAGCAATGAGATAAACGATCAGTTAATCTTTTTAGGTGGTGTAGGCTGAAGGAAGAAGGTTGAGCAAGACAGCAGAAGTCCATACTCTTCTTCAAATAGTGTCATGGGATCTTTAACAACAACTTGCATTTATAAAGCACCTTTAACATAGTAAAACGTCCCAAGGCGCTTCACAGGAGTGTTACCAAACAAAATTTGACACCGAACCACATAAGGAAATATTAGGACATGTTGGTCAAAGGGATAGGTTTTGAGGAGGACAGAGGGGTAGAGAAGCAGAGAAGTTTAGGGAGGAAATTCCAGAGCTTAGGGCCTAGGCAGCTGAAGGCACGGCCACTATTGGTGGAACGTTGAAAATCAGGGATGCGCAAGAAGTCAGAATTGGAGTACAGAGATCTGAGAGGGTTGTAGGGCTGGAGGAGGTTACAGAGATAGGGAGGAGCAAAGCCACGGAGGGATTTGAAAACAAGGATAAGAATTTTAAATTCAAGGCTGCAAATGTAGGTCAGTGAGCACAGGGGTGATGGGTGAACTGGACTTGGTGCGAGTTAGGATACAGGCAACAGAGTTTTGGATCTCAAGTTTACGGAGTTGCAAGGTGGGAGGCCAGCCAGCCAAGGGAGCATTGGAATAGTTGTCTAGAGTCTAGGTCCACCTGTAGAGGCAGATGCGACTTTAGTTTAACATCTTACTCAAAACATGGCACCTCTGACAATGCAACACAGTAATGCATTGAAGCGTTGGCCTAGATTAAGTGTTCAAATCCTGGAATTGGACTTAAACCCCAAACCTTCTATCTTAAAAGGCAAGAATGCTACCACTCAGCCAAAACAATACTTACAAAAGTAAAAGGTGTTAAAGAATATGAAAAAAATGACAGAATTAGGATTGTAAACATCTGCCCTGGCTAACAAAATAGTGGAGCATGCTTGACTGGCTGAATAGCCAATGCCCATTTCTATATGCTCCACCATCCATTTAGATATCTGTTGCTTGGTTACTGATTGTCTTGAGCCAGAAAATCTTAGGAAGCATTTAACTGTTGAAATTTTCAACTTGCTTCATACAAGACCCTATGGTAAGTTGGGGCACATCAAGTATCCAAATATTAAAAATGGTGCTCCACTCTAATTGGTGCAATATTGGATGAAAATATATGACAATTTCTAGACCCAAATGAAACAGAAACACAACTTGGTAGATTTCTGGGTGAGTCTTTAAGGTTGTCTAATCAGAATGCACAATCAAATGCAGCTTATAAACAAGAGGTCCGCAGTTTGCCAATTCTTTGTGGTAAAACAATTAATAGTTTAACATGCAAAAAACTTGAAATCTCATATTTGCAAAGGCTCAAACTGCAGATCCATTAACTTCCGAAGAACTAAATTAAGGGTCCAACTGGGAATAAATGAAGGCCAATCAGGGCAAAATTGCTAAATAGCTTGCATAAAACTAATCGGTGATCCCTTAATGAGCCAAACACAATTGGGTCATGAAAAGACTGAAACAGCTGCAATAGAACTTAAACAGACTCCAAACCAAGATTGTAGGTACTCCTGATTGTGAAGGGTATCACGCAATAGGGCTAGCCGGGTTTAAAGAACATCACTGTACAAACTCTTTCCACGAGTTTATAGCCATAACGTACACCCTATGCAAACTGACCATGTATCTAGCATCAAAGGTAGGAGATTGTTCTAGCAGTCATTACCTTTCAATAGCCAGGCAGTCAACCACATCTCTAGGTAAGATAAGAGAAAACTGAGGAAATAGACAGACGCTTTCTTATCCAAAAAAAGAGACCACGCAGCTCCCAGGCTGACGTGACCTCGGCTCTGGCACAGAAATACAGGAGCGCATGGTTATCTGAGGAGGTGAACAGGTTCAGGTCTGGGTATCACCAAATCTTGAAAATTTACAGTTCCTTGGAAACTTCCTCTCTCAAAAATTAACAGTGAGATGATTGAGAGCACTCATCACTATATTGTCTACCCAAAAGTATTACCTCATGATGCAGTCACCAATGAACAAATCCTTCTGTTTTCTTGACACTGCAGACGAATATAGTATTGCCCATCCATACACATACAAATTTGCATCGCTATGGATGTGGGAACGTTCCACAACGAATCTTACCATCCTCAATTCCTGGTGGTTGAAATGCCATCATCCATCTGCCCCGAGCTCCTAGAGATGGGCATCCATCCTTGCCAGATGCAGAGATATAGCCACTACCACCATAATCCCCTGTAGAAAGTTCCACTGTAGTGACAACCATGTGAGCTCCAGAGCTGATGTTTGGTCATTCCTTACCAACTAAGAGGAGCTCCGAGAGGACACCACTGGCTGAGCAGGTTGAGCTGAACCAACATCATGCAGTCGTGTGTTTGGAACCACAAAGATGACTGCTGCCATCAGGCAGAGTAGCTGTAGATAATTTTTGCTGGGATCCATAGCCCCTCCTACAGAAACCATGGAATATTGTAAATCAGTCCACAGGTAGAAATATTTTCTACTACTTAGTTCCAAATAGCTTCCCAAGAATGTTTTGTTTGATAAGAACATAAGAAATAGGAGCAGGAGTAGGCCACATGGCTCCTTGAGCCTGCTCCGCCATTCATTCAATCAGATCATGGCTGATCTTAGACCTCAACTCCACTTTCCTGCCCCATCCCCATATCCCTTGATTCCCCTAGAGTCCAGAAATCTGTATTTCTGCCTTCAATATATTCAACAACTCAGCATCCGCAACCCTCTGGGGTAGCGAATTCCAAAAGATTCACAACCCACTGAGTGAAGAAATTCCTCCTCATTTCAGTCTTGAATGGCCGACCCTTTATCCTGTGACTATGCCCCCTAGTTCTAGACTCTCCAGCCATGGGAAACAACCTCTCAGCATCTACCTTGTCCACCCCCCTCAGAATAGTTTTATTTCAATTAGATCACCTCTCATTCTTCTAAAATCCAGAGAGTAGACGCCCATTCTACTCAACCTCGCTTCATAGGACAACCCTCGAATATCCCAAGAATGAGTCTAGAGAACCTTCGTTACACCGCCTCTAAGGCGAGTATATCCTTCCTTAGATAAGGAGACCAAATCTGTACATAGTACTCCAGGTGAGGTCTCACCAAATCCCTGTACAATTGTGGTAAGACTTCCTTACTTTTCTACTCCAACCCCCTTGCAATAAATGCCAACATTCCATTTGCTTTCCTAACTGCTTCCTGTACCTGCATACTAACTTTTTGTGTTTCTTGTACAAGGACACTCAAGTCTCTCTGAACACCAACATTTAATAGTTTCTCACCATTAAAAAAATATTCTGTTTTTCTAGTCTTCCTACCAAAGTGAATAACCTCACATTTCTCCACCTGCCACCTTTTTGCCCACTCACTTAACCTATCTATATCCTTTGGCAGACTCTCTGTCCTCCTCACAGCTTACTTTCCCACCTACCTTTGTATCGTCAGCAAACTTGGATATATTACACTAGGTCCCTTCATCTAAATCATTAATGTAGATTGTAAATAGCTGAGGCCCAAGTACCGATCTTTGTGGCATCCCACTAGTTACAGCCTGCCAGCCTGAAAATGACCCGTTTATCCCTACTCTCTTTTCTGTCCATTAACTAATCGTCTATCCATGCTAGTATGTTACCCCCAACCCCATGAGCCCTTATCTTGTGTAACAATTTTTTTTATGTGTCACCTTATCGAATGCCTTTTGAAAATCCAAATATACGACATCCACTGATTCCCCTTTATCTACCCTGGTAGTTACATCCTCAAAAAAAACTAATAAATTTGTCAAACACAAATTCCCTTTCATAAAACCATGTTGACTCTGCCTAATCATATGATGAGTTTCTAAGTGCCCTGTTACCACGTCCTTAATAATGGATTCCAGCATTTTCCCAACGACTAATGTCAGGCTAACTGGCCTGTAGTTCAGTTTTCTCTGCCTCCTTTCTTGAATAGCGGGGTCACATTTGCTACCTTCCAATCTGCTGGGACTGGTCCAGAATCTAGAGAATTTTGGAAGATCATAACCATGATCTTTTTTGCAACTGGATTATAAAGCCCAGATCCTGGATTAGATTGTGTATGTGCTGCATGGAGATCCCTGTGGACTAACAGACTCTGCACCCTGGACATGAGATGCAGTTATCATGAATAGGCACTTTTTAACAATTCTGGGTACCAGTGAAAGGCCTTGAAATTGAACCAGAGACACACTCCACAACATTTCTACATAGCAATATGAAAAGTAGGCATCTTTTAGGTCTATGGCTGTAGAATATACCACCTGAATAATCTGAGGCAGTGTGGCCATTATAAACTTTTCCAGTTTGATGAACCAGTTTAATATCCTGAGGTCCAGTATGGGATGGAGACCTCTTTTTTGGAATTATATAATATCTGGAGTAGTGCCTGTTCTCTGCTGCTTACTGTGAACCTTTGTTTCATTACACCCAAAGATATCAATGTCACTCTCAATGGACAATACAATTATGAGGAAGCCTCCAAGTAATCTGCAAAAGTAGTCCATTGGTTCTAAAACACCTTGGAATGTCCTGAGGATATAAAGAGCACTATATAAACATAACTTCTTTTGTCCTTAAATCCTGCAAACTCCTGTACCTGTCCACTATAAAAAGCCTTTCCATCAAAGTGTAGTTGCAATTGCAACTCTGATGAGTAATACCACATCATTCTATCCTTTTAAATTCTTGACTTTCAACTACTTATCTAATTTCCTTGTACCCCAGACACACTGATAGGAATATGGTTGTATGTGGAAATATCAAGGATGAGGCAAATTAATTTATCTTTCTCCTTAATGCATAGACTTCCAGAATATTTGAGAGAAAAGGGAATCCAGTCAAAAGTGGTTTCTTCCATCTTGCTGATCTTAAAAAGGTGTTCTTCAAAGTGAGCAAAAGCTAGTCTGTGTAACAGCTACTACCTGATGGAATGGTCCCTCACCTTTTTCAAGCATCAACAGCTTGTAACAATGGATGCTCCACTAGCTATTGCTGGACACAGGCGTCTACAGTCTTGTCTCCAGAGACCTGGCTGTTCTTCCTTATATTCCAGTCCTATAAAAACAGAGCAATGTTTATGTATCCGCCAAGCTTCTCTTTGAACTTGAGAAGTACTTCACAATAGCATTACAAAACATCAACGGGAATTCATACTATCACCGTCCATGGATAGAGACTATTCATGTTGTCACAAGACTATTATGAAATAATAGTAAGTGAGGGAAAGGGAAAATTCATTATTAGAGCACCCTACTCATTTGTCCATTTGTAGTACACTTGATTGAGGAGGGAAAGAAGGAAATCCTAATCAATTCAGCCACAAGGAGTAGATGCTCCACATCACAAAATCATACATGAAAAGGATATTAGAATGTTGGGAGGGCAGCATGTCCATTGTGACTTTCTCCAAATCATCCAGCAGTGAAAATTTGGAGTAAGCGACAATGGGCAAAGTGCTATCTTCTACTCCAACACCAGAACAGTACCTTTTTCCTTAGCCTTATACAGCTTCAGGGTAGTTTGTTTAAGAGATCTGTATGTTTTAATCACAGCTTCCAGACAGTTTGCTATCACTGAAGGACACTGCCTCAAATTGCCAAGATGACTAATGTAGTGGTTACCCTTAGTACAGTTTTCTTTCAGTTCTCTTCAACTTGTCTCTTCTCCTCCCCTGTAAGCGCAGACAAATGGCTGTTCTTCCACGTAGGATCCGGGTGAAAAAATTGGAAGGGGGAGGATTTGAACCCTGAAGTACCAATCGCCAGGGAACAGGCCAACATAAAGTACAATACATGAAGACCCACGTGCTAGCTCATTAAAAAAACACCAGACCCGGTAGTTATGTTTATGTAGGTGACCAAAATAGCCGCCCTGAATTTCTATAATTAGTGCCAAGATGTTGGGGACAGGGAGGTCACAGATCTGATGTCATGATGATAGTAATCACTGATGAAATCCCAACGAGACAAAAAAGAATTAAAAACCTTAAAGTCATGGCTGAGCCTCTCTGGCTCAACTCTTTGTGGCTGACTTCGGAATATCATTGTGTAGGGATGGAAGCAAATTGCCCAACAGCTCTCCCTCTTGGCTACTGATGGCACGTGCCATGTAGACTGTGAACTGGAAAAGAGAGGTAGATAGTGTTGCCCTCAGATAAAATAAACTGTTCCATTACAGATATCCTTCTATACTATGAAAACCAGCTTTACTTGTATCCAAAATTCTTCAAACTTTTTTTAAAAAAAGTCATTACATTAGTACTTCATTAAAATAAATTGCCAATCACTGATCACTTGATAATCATGCTGAAAGATAAAGCTTCAATATGGGATGCAAAAGAATTCACTAAATTTTTTCAATAACCTGCTTGATGGCATGAGTAAAATAATTGGGCTGTATTCAGTGCCCCAAATGGAAGGGACATATGGTACGCAGTGATTCAGTTCCTGAACCCTGTGGTTATTGTTAGTTTGAGCATGACTCCGAGCTAAATGAGACTCTGGGATCCTAACATGGTGTTAAAAACCCTGCAGCTGGGAGTCTTATAGTTACTGTTGGTTTCTAACAGACCTCCAGGTCAATCTGACTGAGATAACACAGCATTATTTTTTTTGTCATCATTAACATATAAGCAAACTGCCACAAAGCTCGATTCTGTGGAGAAAAACACAGACTTGATGTGAATTCTGTTTTTCTAACTCTACTTGGACACACACACGCGCGCACACACACAGTCGAGGAAATCTGGAATTCACCCCCAAAAATCTAGGTCAATTAAAAATTTCAAAACTGAGATTGAAAGATTTTTGTTAAGCGGGGGTATTAAGTGATATGGAACCAAGGCAGATAAATGGAGTTAAGATGCAGATCAGCCATGATCTAATTGAATGGTGGAACGAGCTCGAGGGGCTGATTGGCCTACTCCTGTTCTTCTGCAATATGGGTCTGCTAAGCCCCAGTGACCTCCCTGTCACTCCAAGCAGAG
Source organism: Heptranchias perlo (assembly GCF_035084215.1). Classification (NCBI taxonomy): domain Eukaryota; kingdom Metazoa; phylum Chordata; class Chondrichthyes; order Hexanchiformes; family Hexanchidae; genus Heptranchias; species Heptranchias perlo. The sequence goes on along the minus strand of NC_090332.1, from coordinate 10,839,027 downwards.
GCACAGATGAATTAGGTCAGTGTTATCCCATAGAAGTCACTGACTAGCCACTAACAGTTATGGCAACACCATTTTAGCACATGCATTAATTTTAGTACGAAACACCTTACACACAATGGGGCAGAGTTGGCACTTTAGGCATTATCGGCAATTGGGCACAAATTGCGCCGGCTAGGTTATAGTTCGAGTTTCCACTGAAATGCATTAACATAATCGCAAACGTAGAATCTTCCATGAATCAGCGCAATCTGACAGCTTAAACAGGGCGTAATAGTTTTTTTCTTTGCAATAAAAAATATTTAAGATGTATTTGAGAGTGGTAACCTAGTGCAGTTTTATTAACGGAGCTGAAAATGGGATCATCACAAACAATAAGCATTTTTAATAAGAGTGTCTACTCCTCCACCTGCGAGTAACTTGATTTAAAATCACTGAAAATTACTTTAAAAAGTTATACTGAGCTATTTACTACTTTCATTGGTGTACACTAGTCAGTTTTAGTAAATTAAATTATTTTTTAAATATGTAAAAACATTTAAAACGTGCCTACTTGTGCCTGTGCACCTAAGAAAACTAGCTTAATTTGAAGATCCTCCTTGAACAGCTGCTATAGGTGGAGACTCGCCAACCTTGTTATTTCGGTCAAGGGGCGTGGCCAGTTTTATGGGAGGGGCCAGCTTCAGCACAATGATTTTTGACCCGGCGCAAAAGATTGCGGAATCTCAAATTACGCTGGATGTAATTTACGCCCAGCGTACATTGAAATTCCTCGATCTTTCACGTTGATTCTTCCAGATTGCGCTGATAAAACCAGCACAATCTAGCGGAAACTCTATCCCAATACAGATAAATGTAGTTCAGGTGTATATTTACTTAACATCTAGCACCAGTCTCTCTTTCGCCAAAGTTTGAAATTATGTTACGAGTTCATCAGACACAGCGCATCTTAGTGCAGCTTCTAGGTTTTTGATGGCAGTTGCGAGTGGTACTTTGATTTCATCAGAGTGATATGCGAGTCAACATTTTCAGCAGAGAAGTGCAAGACCCACCCTTGCTCTGCATAGGGTGGTTGGATGCAGATTGCTCTTTGCAATGACATGCCCTATTGGAGCTGCTCGATATTGGTTGGACTTGCTTTCTTCTGCTGGCCTGCAACAGTTATATTGGTCGAGCTGACCACGATAGCAGCTCCCCTGTTCAAACAATGTTGCTGGTATTTCCATTGTGCTGAGGTATTTACCCGTATTACACACCATTTTAGCAGATAACCAATAAGCAGTAACCAAGGAAGTATAGCAAACACAATGATCGAAAAGCGCTAGCAAACTCTGCTTTTCATTTCACCATTTTAAATCAACAAATACACAAAACGGTTAAAGTACACATGCCCAACAACAGTGTCTACTACTCATTTTTTATTTAATCAGAAATGCAATTCTCCACATCTGGATTCCCAATTAGCCACATCTGACTAGTAGCTAACATACTGGACAACGCTAAATTAGGTGTTAATAAGTCTAGCGGAAACACTATCCCAATACAGGTAAACGTAGTTCACATGTATATTTACTTAACATCTAGCACCATTCAGTCTCTCTTTCACCAAAGTCATTGGAATAGTATTTTTTTTTGAAAATACCTACCTGTCTTCTGTATATACTCATGAGCAAATTCTACTTAAAAAATGTTTTCAGGAGGAAAAGTTTGAAGATTGAGAGAGATAGATAAGCCAGTAGTGATCAGTTTTCTTTTGCCCTCCTGTGGATTAAGCTACTCTGCAGTATAAACAAAGCAGTAGGAAGGAATCCTGAATCTTTTAGAATGTGGATCTGTAGTATAAACAAATAGCAGACTCAAAAATTTCAAAGTTTGCTGATGACACAAAACTCGGAAATGTAGTAAACAATGTGGAGGGCAGTAACAGGCTTCAGGACAGAAGACAGACTGGTGAAATGGGCAGACACATGGCAGATGAAATTTAACGCAGAGCAGTGTGAAGTGATACATTTTAGTAGGAAGAGTGAGAAGAGGCAATATATACTAAATGGTACAATTTTAAAGGGGGTGCAGGAACAGAGACTTCTGGGGGTGCACATACACAAATCTTTGAAGATGGCAGGGCAAGTTAAGAAGGTGAAGTTAAAAAAAGCATGTGGGATCCTGGGCTTTATTAATAGACATGATGTGGAGATGCCGGTGATGGACTGGGGTTGACAATTGTAAACAATTTTACAACACCAAGTTATAGTCCAGCAATTTTATTTTAAATTCACAAGCTTTCGGAGATTTTCTCCTTCCTCAGGCAAATGTTTCAAGATCTCCTTGAAGCCTACGCATTTATACATATTGAACAATAATACATGGTGTTTACAGACTGCCCCTGCAACTGCCCGTTGCCAAGGCAATCACCGTGTTCAGACAGAGAGGTGTTACCTGCAGAACCTCCGAATACACATTCAACAAAAAAACAAACAGGGAAAAAAAAGAGAAAAAAAAACACAGAGAGAGGCAGAAACATCCGGAAGGCAGAGAGAGCCAGCAAATGACCCATTATATTAAAAACAGATAACATTTGTTTGCTGGTGGGGTAACGTGTAGCGTGACATGAACCCAAGATCCCGGTTGAGGCCGTCCTCATGGGTGCGGAACTTGGCTATCAATTTCTGCTCGACAATTTTGCGTTGTCGTGTGTCTCGTACTCCAAGGCGGCCTTCGAGACACACGACAACGCAAAATTGTCGAGCAGAAATTGATAGCCAAGTTCCGCACCCATGAGGACGGCCTCAACCGGGATCTTGGGTTCATGTCACGCTACACGTTACCCCACCAGCGAACAAATGTTATCTGTTTTTAATATAATGGGTCATTTGCTGGCTCTCTCTGCCTTCCGGATGTTTCTGCCTCTCTCTGTGTTTTTTTTTCTCTGTTTTTTTTCCCTGTTTGTTTTTTTGTTGAATGTGTATTCGGAGGTTCTGCAGGTAACACCTCTCTGTCTGAACACGGTGATTGCCTTGGCAACGGGCAGTTGCAGGGGCAGTCTGTAAACACCATGTATTATTGTTCAATATGTATAAATGCGTAGGCTTCAAGGAGATCTTGAAACATTTGCCTGAGGAAGGAGAAAATCTCCGAAAGCTTGTGAATTTAAAATAAAATTGCTGGACTATAACTTGGTGTTGTAAAATTGTTTACATTTATTAATAGAGGCATAGAGTACAAAAGCAAGAAAGTTATGCTAAACCTTTATAAAACGCAGGTTAGGCCGCAGCTGAAGTATTGTGTTCAATTCTCGGCACCACACTTTAAGAAGCCTTAGAGAGAGTGCAGAAGAGATTTACTAAAATGGTACCAGGGATTAGAGACTTCAGTTATGTGGAACAATTGGAGAAGCTGAAGTTGTTCTTCTTAGAACAGTGAAGGTTATGGGGAGATTTGATAGAGGTGTTCAAAATCATGAACGGTTTTTATAGAGCAAGTAGGGAGAAACCGTTTTCAGTGGCAGGTGGGTCGGTAACCAGAGGACACAGATTTAAGATGATCAGCAAAAAAGAGCCAGTGGTGACATGAGGAAACATTTTTTTTAAATTGCAGCGAGTTGTAATGATCTGGAATACACTGCCTGAAAGGGTGGTGGAAGCAGATTCAACAGTAACTTTCAAAAGGGAATTCGATAAATACTTGAAGGGAAAAAATTAACAGGGCTTTGGGGAAACAGCATGGGAAAGGGACTATTTGGCTAGCTCTTTCAAAGAGCCAGCACAGTCCTGTGCTGTACCTACTATGATATGTCTGATATGATAAATCTCATTATCTGCACTCCCTCTTGCAAGATGCAACACTTCAATTTTGACCAAGTGACTTTACCCAGTCAATACAAATTATAGGTAGTTTTCTCCCGTTCATCTGGAGTCTATTTGAAACTACCCAAGCTTTATTCCACTTAAGACTATGAGGTGACTACTGTTCCACTCTGAATGCAAGAGGGAAAGTAGTGAGTGGACGTTGTTCTCCCAAAACAGCATCTATTCATGAGTGAAGATAAAATCACTGTACATCACTGCATGACGCATTCCCAATTGGCATCAAGTTTTAGGTTGGCAACTGTAGCACTTATCAAACTTCAGCTTTTTCGGATGAGTTTTGTTATTATTCTTAAATAAGCTACCAGGTACCATATAACATAGGAAACCCAAGTAATGCCCTGGTTATGCGATACAATTGCTGCCAGTCAATACTACTGCCGATTTTACAGAAACAAAAGAGTTTGGATTTGTTAGCAAGTCCATTTGGTCTCAATATTACCCTGTAATTTGGCACGTGCAAGTCAATTTTTCAAGATCAAGTTTTAAAAGAATTGGGCAATCCTGGTGAGCAGAGTCTTGTGTATGTTTATCAATGCTTCCGAGCTCTGCTTTCCTTGACTCACAATAAATGCAAATAGGCAATAGAATTACAGCTGCCTGCTTGCACCACACTTAATGTTCCCAATATCCAACCTCTTGGTGTTGCATAACTAGGGCTTCAGTTTGAAACTTGCAGCTAACCTTCAGCACAACAAAAGTTTTTTTTGTATGCAATAAATATTTCTCAAGAGCAGGGGAACTCTATATGCACTCATTCAAAAAAACTGCAGATCAACCTGGCGCACACATACTAATCGGGTATCTTTGCTGCAATTACGTTTTCATGGTCGGGGGTGCCTCTACAAAAAAGTGCAAAACTATTATGCAAATAAGTTCTACAGCACCTACAAAGAGACAATGAGAGAAAATGAAAACAATGCGGGGGGGGGGGGGGTGCATAAGATGGAAGCATACATTAATCTTAAAAATTATCTGAATGTATTTTGAAGAAACAAGAAGTTGTTAAACATATTAAAACCACAAATTGCAATTTTGACATCAAACAATTTTGGCAAATTTGTGTCGTCGTTGTACCTGCTACACAGACCACCTCGAAACAATATCTGATGTTCAATGCAAGAGAATTACAGCATTGAAATACAGTAAAACTTTGTTTGATGAAAGAGACAATATATTGCCAGAAGCCACAGCATCATAGAGCATTTTGAACTCTTGTCAGTATGCTGTTTGACATCTGCACATGTTTATGCGTCTCTCCAATAAGCTCTTGAACACCCTGCTGGAGCTGTCATTTTTTTATTCTTCCTATCTGGCAGATGGCAAGTCAACAATCGACATCAACAGCAGCAATGCCTCACCGCAGAATTGCCTGCTCCTTGCGTCACAGACACAATAATAAACTCTTTGTTGTTCCCCCACAATACAGCTGCTTAAACCACTTTGGTATGAAGCCGGTCTGTTGAAAACACAAACTCCCTTCTGTCAGGGGTTTGTTTAAAAAAAAAACGGCAAAATGTTAAATAACCAAAGCCACAACACAGCTGCAAACAACCAGATACTTCAAAAGCTCCTCCCTAACAAAGACCCTGAAAAGGGGCTTGTCTGTGGCTTATGGAGCAATTAAAAAGTATGACAGCTTGTTTTGCGCATACAACAACTGGACAGACAAATTAACTGCAGATCATAAAATCTACACCAGCTATTTCCAGATTTGCTAGCTTTTTAAAAATGTGTTATGTACAACTTTTAGTGTGTGTACAATTTCTAATCATTACTCTTTATATCAAACTATAGCAACTATTACAAATAAGGTATTTATATCAACTGCTAGACACTTCCTCAATCATTACTGCACTGAAAGCTGCGACTTAATCTGTGACCTGTTTATCCACTTTCCCAGCTAGAGAAGGATTACATGGAGGTCAGCAGCTGTGAAAAGGAAGGGAGAATCAGTTAAACAAGCTGGACAGGGCCATAGCAAGACTTGTCTCTGTTAAGCACATTTAAATTCTCTTTCTGATTCCCTCAATCTCTCTAATACCACTGGACTACAGTTATTTTCTTTACTATTTTATGCATGTAACTTCCATTATGCTCCCCGCTCATCTGCCAAAAACAAAATTACTTAAAAAGAGAAGCTGACCTCCTGGGGTGTTGCTCTTGATCAAAAATAAAGAATAGTGCCTTCAACAATCCCTTGATTTGTCAAGAAAAGGGTCCCAGCCCAGCTAAGTTCAATGTGTAAATTAAGGTGCCCTGAATCAGCCTATGTCAGTTTAACTCAGTGATAGCACTTTCATTTCTTACCCAGGGGTCCAAGTCCCACTCTAGGAACTGAACATTTAATCTAGGTTAATACTTCTGTATAGTATTGAGGGAGTACTACATTGTTGGAGGTGTTATCTCTCAGATAGGATGCTAAACCATGGGATCCTCTTTCAGAATGGATCCCATAGCACTACAATTAGGACAATGTTGTCCAATATGTTAACCACGTGACAATTTAGAATCAAGATGTGGCTTTTTGCATTCCTGTTTAGTAAATTAGAAAATGAGTAGAGGCTCATGACCCATGGTTATGTGATCTCAATACTTATTCACACGACGTATGCATGTCTACTTAACCTTTTTGTGTGTTTGTAAAATGGTAAAGATGAAAAGCAGAACGTGAGTGTTTTTTTTGATCGGTGTGAGTGCTTTACTTCATTGGTTACTGACTGGTGGTAAATGTTTGTTAAGTAAATATACACATTAAGTGCATTTACTTGTATTGCGTGGGTGTGTGCAAGGCGTTTTCTACTAAAATTAGTGCACGTGGCTAAAACATTATCACTGTAGATACACCTATGACTAGTCAGCAATTTCTATTGGACAACACTGGAATAGAGTAGGGAGTTGCTCTGGCCAACAAGGGGCCCTTTTTATAAATTAAGGACAGCAAAAGAAAATATGAAATGCAGGAGGAACTTTTTTTTTAAAACTAAAAGAAGATGGTAAGTATGGGGAACGGGGTGGAAAAACAAACCTTAATGGGTTTCAAGGAGAAACTAGACAACTGCTTGTCAACAGATGGGATTCGAAGTTATTACATATGCATAGGAATAGGTGGGCTAGATGGACTAACTGTCTTCTCCTACCTGAAACAGTTGCTATGTTTCTATGTTATATTTCTCCTTCAACCAACATCAAAAAAAGTTAACTGGATATTTAGCTCATTTGCTGTTTGTGGGATCTTGCTGGGCACAAATTGGCTGCCATGTCCACTCATGTAACAGTGACAACATTTCAAAAAGTAATTCATTGGTTTTGGGAGGTCCAGAGGACATAAGACACAAGTTTATTCTTTCTACTGAAAACTGCGTTGCTGCTCATGTCCCATTCTCTAATTCTCAGTATCCCCATCTATGTCTTTATTTCTATTGCTCACTGTGTGACTGTCATCACACACCATCTTTGCTTCATAATTAATTGTCTTCAACTCTCTTTCTCCCTGTATGTCTGCCTTTCCCTCTTTTTTTCTGTATGTTCTGCCTACATGTCACTGTACTTCAATGTAATTCACTGCATGTGATGCATTTTCAGATGTTTCTGAGATGCACTAAATGTAAACGTGTCTGTATTTGTATCCTACAGTCTCTCATATGCTCCTCACACAAGTCCCTTTAAAAAAGGACTTGTCAAAGATGCTGTCTTTCGATGAGACATTAAACCAAGACATCTGCCCTCTCAGATGCACATAAAAAAATTCCATGGCACTATTTGAAGAGCAGCAGGGGATCTTCTCCCGGTGTCCTGGCCAACATTCATCAATCAACATCACTAAAACAGATTATCTGGTTATTTACGTCACTGCTGTTTGTGGTACCTTAATAAGTGCAAATTGGCTGCCACTGTTTCCCTATATTACAGTGACTACATTTCATTATAGTACTTCATTTGAGTGCTTTGGGATGTCTTCATGTTGTGAAAGGCACTGTATAAATGTAAATTCTTTATTTTTCTTTACTAGATCTGGAGCTGTGAGCCAGACTAGTATGAGTGTGTTGGCAATCCCAGCAATGTGTGGGTGGCAGTGTGGGAAATGGGCAGGCAGGGACTAAAGCATAGGAGGTCAGTAGGGTACAAAACTGATTGAGAGAGTACAGCAAAATGCGGCCCAGAAGGGAAGGAGTAGAGCTACAGGGGGAAGAAGTGAAGCAAATCAGGGTGCTGCTGCACAGCAGGAGGGTGGTTTTAAGCAGGCAGACAGAATCACAGTGTCAAGACTAGATGAGTTGATCTCTCAAGTGCTGATCCTGCAGTGGTTAAGAGGCCAATGACAATCACCATTCCCACCCATTTTATTTTTCTTATCCATCTCCTCCCTTCAGCAGATCTCTTACTTCCCTCAACAAAATCTTGTTCTCGCTCTCATCCTCCACCCCACCCCATTCCCTTGCCAAATCGTCCCCTCCCATCGACAGGATCGCTCCCTATCCCCTCAACAGGATATTTTTCCCCCTCTTTCCCTAAGAGGATATCTCTCTGCCCCCTCCCCGTGAGAGAATCTCCCTCACTCGAATTAATATGATGTATCTCTCTTTCTCTCCCTTCTCTTAATAGGAACTCATGCTTTCTACCCCCTCAATAGGGTTTCTCGCACTCCATTTGGAGGCTGAGGGCATGGCTGAGGTATTAAACGAGTACTTTGCATCTGTCTTTACCAAAGAAGACGACGCTGTTAAAGTCACAGTAAAAGAGGAGGTAGTTGAGATACGAGATGGGCTAAAAATTGATTAAAGGAGGTACTAGAAAGGCTGGCTGTACTTAAAGTAGATAAGTCATTCAGTCTGGATGGGATGCATCCTAGGTTGCTGAGGGAAATAAGGGTGAAAATTGCAGAGGTGCTGGCCATAATCTTCCAATTCTCCTTAGATATGGGGGTGGTGCCAGAGGACTGGAGAACAGCAAATGTTGCACTCTTGTTCAAAAAAGGGTGCAAGGATAAACCCAACAACTACAGGCCAGTCAGTTTAACCTCGGTGGTGGGGAAGCTTTTAGAAACAATAATCCGGGACAAAATTAAGAGTCACTTGGACAAGTTCGGATTAATAAAGGAAAGCCATCATGGAATGGTTAAAGGCAAATAATATTTAACAAACTTGAGTTTTTTGAAGAGGTAACAGAGAGGGTTGATGAGTATATGGACCTTCAAAAGGCATTTCATAAAGTGCCACATAATAGGCTTGTCAGCAAAATTGAAGCCCATGGAATAAAAGGGGCAGTGGCTGCGTGGTACGAAATTGACTAAGCGACAGGAAGCAGAGTAGTGGTGAACGGTTGTTTTTCGGACTGGAGGAAGGTATACAGTAGTGTTCCCCAGGGGGACAATAGGAGGACCACTGCTTTTTTTGATATATATTAATGACTTGGACTTGGGTGTATAAAGGGCACAATTTCCAAATTTGCAGATGACACAAAACTTGGAAATATAGTAAACAGTGAAGATAATAGTAATAAACTTCAAGAAAACATAGGAATGGGCGGACACACAGCAGTTGAAATTTAACGCAGAGAAGTGCGAAGTGATACATTTTGGGAGGAAGAACAAGGAGAGGCAATATAAACTAAAGGGTTCAATTCTAAAGGGGGTGCAGGAAGAGAGACCTGAGGGTACATGTGCACAAACCTTTGAAGGTGGCAGGACAGGTGGAGAAAGCAGTTAATAAAGCATACGGGATCCTGGGTTTTATAAATAGAGGCATAGAGTACTTTTTTTTATTCATTCATGGGATATGGGCGTCGCTGGTGAGGCCAGCATTTATTGCCCATCCCTAATTGCCCTCGAGAAGGTGGTGGTGAGTCGCCTTCTTGAACCGCTGCAGTCCGTGTGGTGAAGGTTCTCCCACAGTGCTGTTAGGAAGGGAGTTCCACGATTTTGACCCAGCGATGAAGGAACACCGATATATTTCCAAGTCGGGATGGTGTGTGACTTGGAGGGGAACGTGCAGGTGGTGTTGTTCCCATGTGCCTGCTGCTCTTATCCTTCCAGGTGGTAGAGGTCGCGGGTTTGGGAGGTACTGTCGAAGAAGCTTTGGCGAGTTGTTGCTGTACATCCTGTGGACGGTACACACTGCAGCTACTGTGCGCCGGTGGTGAAGGGAGTGAATGTTTAGGGTGGTGGATGGGGTGCCAATCAAGCAGGCTGCTGTGTCCAGGATGGTGTCGAGCTTCTTGAGTGTTGTTGGAGCTACAGTCATCCAGACAAGTGGAGAGTATTCCATCACATGCCTGACTTGTGCCTTGTACATGGTGGGAAGGCTTTGGGGAGTCAGGAGGTAAGTCACTCGCCGCAGAATACCCAGCCTCTGACCTGCTCTTGTAGCCACAGTATTTATATGGTTGGTCCGGTTAAGTTTCTGGTCAATGGTGATCCCCAGGATGTTGATGGTGGGGGATTCGGTAATGGTAATGCCGTTGAATGTCATGGGGAGGTGGTTAGACTCTCTTGTTGGAGATGGTCATTGCCTGGCACTTGTCTGGCACGAATGTTACTTGCCACTTATCAGCCCAAGCCTGGATGTTGTCCAGGTCTTGCTGCATGCGGGCTCGGACTGCTTCATTATTTGAGGGGTTGCGAATGGAACTGAACACTGTGCAATCAGCAAACATCCCCATTTCTGACTTTATGATGGAGGGAAGGTCAGAAATGGAAGAGTTTAGATAAAGTAAATAAAGAGAAACTATTCCCGTTGGCAGAAGGGTCGAGAACCAGAGGACATAGATTTACAGTGATTGGCAAAAGAACCAAAAGGCGACATGTGGAAAAACTTTTTATGCAGCAAGTAGTTATGATCTGGAATGCACTGCCTGAAAGGGTGGTGGAAACAGTTTCAATCATGGCTTTCAAAAAGAAATTGGATAAATACTTGAAGGGAAAAAAATTTGAAGGGCTACGGGGAAAGAGTGGGGGAATGGAATTAACTGGATTGCTCTTACAAAGAGCCGGCACAGGATCAATGTGCCGAATGGCATCCTTCTGTGCTGTAACCATTCTATGATTCCATAATGGTGGCTTACTCTCTCTTACCTCAGCAGATTCTCTCTTCCCCCCTCAACACGATCTCTGTCTCTTCCCTCAAAAGGGCATATATCTCTTTCTCCTACCACCCTGCCATCCAAACAGTAAATCATTACTCTCCCCTTAACAGAATAAGTCTCATATTTCCCCCCCCCCACCCACCCCCAAAACAGCATCTCTCTTCCTCTATCTCTTCCTCCCAGGATCTCTCACTCCCCATCCATCAATAAAGTTTCACTCACTCCCCGCCTGTTCTCCCATAACAAATCTCTTTCTCCCCGTTTTCCACCCCCCCCCTCCCCAACCTACCTCGCCATACTTCTCTCTTCTCTCCCCTGAACAGGTTTCTTTCTCTTCTCAACAGAAACCTTCTCTCCCCACTCCTAAACTGGATCTTTCAATTCCCTCTACCAATAGAATCACTTCCCCTGAATAGGCTCTCTCCCCCTCCCCTCTCCAAATCAAACAGGGTTTCTCTCCTCTCTCACACCCCTCCACCCCAAAACAAAATCTCTGTTGCTGACACTAAACAGAATGGGCTGGGGTTTCTACTTGGGTAAATTGTGCCAGCGCATTGTATGCCAAGTTTCCGCTAAACTTGGCCCCTAAGGGTCAAGAGCTCTACTTGCCAAAAAAGTCATGGACAAGAGAGAGGTAAGGGACAACAAGAAAAAGCATACAAAAACACAAAAAAAAAGCACAGATCCTGGCGACGGGGAGAGAAACAAAGAACAGCAAAGGGTGATAAAAGATAATTGTAAAAAATTTACAACACCAAGTTATAGTCCAGCAATTTTATTTTAAATTCACAAGCTTTCGGAGGCTTCCTCCTTCCTCAGGTGAATGTTGTGGACTATAACTTGGTGTTGTAAAATTGTTTACAATTGTCAACCCCAGTCCATCACCGGCATCTCCACATCATGATAAAAGATAGTAAGAGCTACAAAAAGGGGAGTATGAAAAGAAACCTGCAGGGGATATCAAAATCAATACAAAATATTTTTACAAGTATATTAGAAAAGAGAGTGGTCAAGAGCAATGTGGGCCCCTTGAAAACTGATGTGATATTGTAAATTAAAATAAGGAAATGGAGGACGTTAAATAATTACTTTGCGTCAGTATTTACAGTAGAGGAAGAGGATCGCTTGCTGGACACCCCATAGAAACTAATTTTAAATCAGTGACGGGGGACTCACTATAATTAACGTAAGCAAATTAACAGTAATGAAGAAAATAATGGCACTAAAGAATGACAAATCCTCAGGACCAGATGGTTTCCATCCTAGGGTTTTGAAAGAAGGGGGTGAGAATATTGCAGATGCCCTAACTATAATCTTCCAAAGTTCTCTATTCAGAAACAGTTCCTTTAGATTGGAAAATTGCACATGTCACTCCATTCTTTAGGAAAGGGGAGAGAGGGAAACCAGGGAATTATAGACCAGTTAGCCTAACCTCTGGTCAGGAAATTACTAGAGTCTATAATTAAGGATAGAGTGACTGACTACCTTGAAAATTTTCAAATAATCAGGGAGCCAGCATGGATTTGTAAAGAGTAGGTCATGCCTGACGAACCTGATTGAATTTTTTGAAGAAGTGACTAAAAGTAGTGGACAGGGGAATGTCTATGGACATTGTTTATACGGACTTCCAGAAGGCATCCGATAAAGTCCCTCATAAGAGGCTGTTAGCTAAAGTTGAAGCTCATGGAATGGAGGGCAAATTATTGACCTGATTAGGAAATTAGCTGAGCAACAGGAGACAGAGTAGGGATACTGGCAGGTACTCAAAATTGGCAGGATGTGATTAGTGGTGTCCCACAGGGATCTGTGTTGGGAGCCTCAACTAGCCACTGTATTTATTAACAACTTAGATGACTGGATAGAGAGCCACCTTGTTAAATTACAAAGAGAGATTACACAAACTAGGATTGTATTCCCTGGAATTTAGAAGATTATGAGGTGATTTGATTGAAGTTGTCAAGATATTAAGGGGAACTGATAGGGTAGATAGAGAGAAACTATTCCTGCTGGTTGGGGAGTCTAAGACTAGGGGACATGCCTAAAAATTAGAGCCAGGGCTTTCAGGAGTAAAGTTAAGATTGACTTCTATACACAAAAAGGGTGGTAGAAGTTTGCAACTCTTCCACAAACGGCAGTTGATGCTAGCTCAATTGTTAATTTTAAATCTGAGATTGATAGATTTTTGTGAACAAAAAGGTATTAAAGGATATGGAGCTACGGCGGGTATATAGAGTTAGGTCACAGATCAGCCATGGTCGTATTGAAAGGCGGAACAGGCTTGAGGGGCTAAATGGCCTACTTCTGTTCCTATGTTCCTAAATGCATTAACAATCACTAACGTAAAATCTGCCATGAATCAGCACAATTTGGCAGCTTAACATTGTGTAATTGTTTATTTTTTTCTTAAATATATCAATGAATATTTTTGATTGTAAGAAATGCATTTAAGAGTGGTATCCTGATGCAGTTTTATTAATACAGCGTTTATCACCAAAAATAAGCATTTTTAACGTCCAGTCGAGTAACCCGATTTAAACTCACTGAAAATTACTCAAAAAAACTATACTGAATCATTTCCTACTGTCATTGGTGTACACTAGTCAGTTTCTTTGTAAATTTATATTTTTTACTATTTAAAAACGTATAAACTACTAGTGCCTTTGCGCCCAAGAAAACTCGTAATGTTAAAACCTTCCTGGAACGGCCGCAGGCTGCGCAATCGGCAGAAACTCACCATCCTCGTTGGTTCGATCTGGGGCATGGCCAGTTTCAGCAATTTTTTTTAAGCCAGCGCAAAAAATCATGGAAACTCAAATTAAGCTGGACATAAATTACGCAAGCGTAATTTGAAATTCCTCCAAGTTTTGCACTGATTCAGCTGGATTGCGCTGAAAAAGCCAGGGCAATCTAGCAGAAACTCTGGGCCAACACTAAACAGGATGTCTGTCTCTCTTTTTCACTCTTTCCCCCTGCCCCAAACAGGATCCCTTTCTCTCACCCCTTGAAAAGAATATCTCTTCTCCCACAAACAAAATGTCTCTCTCCCCCCTCCCTTCCCAAATAGGATCTCTCTCCAAATGAACAGGATGTCTGTCTGTCTCTCTCTCTCTCTCTCTCTCTCTCTCTCCCCCCCCATCACCTTGAACAGGATTTGCTTCTCTTTCTCACTTCAAGTCAACGTGATTATATCACTCCTTCTCCCTCCATCAGCCTTAACAGGATCTCTGTTTCCCTCCCCTGAACAGGATGTCTTTCTCTCTACAAGTAGGATCTCTTTCACAACCAAGCGATCTCGATACCGCTTCACCACTCCGCAGAAAATTTCTATCTTACCCCCAAGAGTTCTGCCCCAAAAGGGCTCTCACTCTCAAAGGCAGAATATCTCCCTCCATTACCTTTCTCTCCCTCTCCCCCACAAACAGGATATCAACCCCTCTAACAGTATATCACCTCAGTGTTTCCTTCTCCTAATGGGATATCTCTACTTGCCACATCTCTTTGTAGACCCCTCTCCCTCTCTCTCTTCCCCCCCACCCACCCTCAACAGGATAGCTCCTCCTCTCTTCAATAAATGTACGGAATCTCACAACACCAGGTTATAGTCCAACAGTTTTATTTGAAAATCACAAGCTTTCGGAGATTATCTCCGTCAGGTGAGTGAGTGAGTGAATGAGAGGTTCTCAAATTGCATATCTTATATTAGGCTGGGACACCATCACACCAATCAAAGGTGTCGTTGGTGTTCAGACAGGTTAGCCACGGAAAACAGTAGGTCCCAGTATACTGAATACACAATGGGTCAAATTACACAGACAAAGAGAGGAAGAGACCCGAAAGGCAGAGAGAGAGAGAGAGGGAGAGAGAGAGACCTGTCTGAACACCAACAACACCTTTGATTGTTGTGATGGTGTCCCAGCCTAATATAAGATATGCGGTTTGAGAACCTCTCATTCACTCACTCACCTGACGAAGGAGATAATCTCCGAAAGCTTGTGATTTTCAAATAAAACTGTTGGACTATAACCTGGTGTTGTAAGATTCCGTACATTTGTCCACCCCAGTCCATCACCGGCATCTCCACATCATCTCTTCAATAAGCTGTCTCCCTCTATCTTCAACGGATTCTGTCACCCCACTCTCCTCTCAGAATTCCTTCATTCTCACCCCTTTAACAGTATCTTTCTCTTTTCATCTCAGTAGTCCCTGAGCTGAAGATCTCCCTTTCTCTCTAAATCACTTGCTTTCAACAGCATCTCCCTTCAAAGACCTTTCTCTCATCCATGATCCCTCAACACAGTCTCTCCAACACTTCTCCCCTCAACAGTATTTCTCTCAACCCCCCCTCAAAAAAATCTCTCATCCCCCAGGAGCACTCTTACCCAACAGAACTTCTGAGAATTCTCTCCCCTCCATGATTAAGCTCGGTTTCTCCCCCTTAACAGGTTTTCATCCCCCCCCACCAGAAATTGTTCTCCCACACACCATCTCCCCTCAACATGATCTCATTCTCTCACCACTTTTCCCCCCCCCAAACAGATTTTTTCCACCTGCTTTACAGGATCTCTTTCTTTTCCCCTCCCAAGGATCTCAATCACCTTAACTTTTCTCATTAGATTTCTAAATTAAGACAATAGAACAGTGTAGTGACTTGGGTAAAGGTAAGCAGAGTGTGACAGGAAGGGACAGAGTTTACCAATAATAGTGCAACAAGGTCAAAGCAGGAAAAAAGGGTAAAAAAAATTAAAATTAAAGGCACTTTATTTGTGCAATTAATTCATCTATCTTGTTACAAATGCTCCGTGCATTCAGATAGAGATAAATGGGTTTGACCTAATAGGCATTACAGAGACATGGTTGCAAAATGACCACGGTTGGGAACTAAATATTCCAGGGTACATGACATTTAGAAAAGACAGGCAGAATGGAAAAGGAGGGGGTGTAGCCCTAATAATAAAGGATGACTTAAGGACAGTGGTGAGAAAGGATCTTGGCTCAGAAGATCTGGAAATAGAATCAATATGGGTGGAAATTAGAAATAACAAGGGACAAAAAACATTGGAGAGAGTAGTTCATAGGCCCCCTAATAGTAGCAATACTGTTGGACAGAGTATTAATCATGGAATAATGGGAGCTTGTAACAAAGGAAATGCAGCCATCATGGGGGACTTTAATCTGCATATAGACTGGGCAAATCAAATTGGCAAAGGTAGTTTAGAAGACTAGTTTATGGAATGTATTCTAGACGATCCTCTCCAATTGTTGTCATTGTTTAAGGGATTGTGATGTGCATTCATTGACCGTTTTGAGTACTAATGGGTTCTTAATGTCAGAGATACAAACTCCATTATTGAAACAACACAGCTGATGTGAATGGTTCGCAACAACTTAAAACAGTGCTCATTTTTGCACATGTTTGCGTTCAGCTTCCAAAACGCCAGACACACAAGATATGGTTAGACCTCCGAGTAAGGGCTCTTTTAAATTGCTATCAAAAAGATTCACAAAAGTCCATTAACAAGTAATGCAAAAAAACAAGGTGTTTTTATTTTAAGCAGTGTTTCTACAAGAAAGCCTATTGTCTCTTTTCATGGATCAAATTGTTTGGCTGGTAAATTTAAGAGACAGTAAAAGACTTCACAACCTTTTCAAACAATTGTACAAAAATTCCTAGCTTGCACTGCATACTGATCCATCGAAAACATACAGGCAAAATAACTGAAGCCAGTCAAGTTAGTAAACAGTACATTTTGATACCTGATAGAAAAGAAGGTTCTTCGTTAAAAACAGACCCAAGTATTAGTTGTTTACTGTTTTCCAGATAGCTATGTACATTCAAAAATAGACCTGGTACGGTCATCTTTGTCCTTGAAATAATACGCATCCTCCACACATCATACAAGGTGTAGCCCAAATTTACAGGTTCTGGGGAAACCACATACATGAATGTCTTCAAGGTGTCACAGATAGGTAGTACTGCATGTATAGTCTCCTACTCCTGTGTCATGTAAAGCCCTAGGACCTGTACCATTGTGCCAGTTCATAATGCTGAACTAACTTACTTCCCCTATATCCTGCAGTGGTACATGCAGGTAATTCATCTTTCTTCTTTATGCCACATCTTTCACGTATCACAGGGGCATAGCAAAGCACTAAAAAGTTTGTGGGGGAGGGAAGAATGGCCCTTAAGCCCTAACAGTAGCTGCCAGAACCCATTTGCCAAAGGTATTATCCTGTTCTGCAATTAAATCTAGAGTAATGTTTTGTGATTATGCAAGAATTGCTTCACATGGCAGCCCTCATATACTATGAATTGGAACCCAATGGGGCAATGCCATAAAGGAACTACGAAATAGGTGGAATGACCTATCCCTGGGCTTCTTCCCTGCAAGATAACATTTTTTTATATAATCTAATTGGAACTGGAAAGCAACTTTAGGTAAAATGTCTGAGGATTTTAAGGAGTGTCAGAATGCCAAATTGAATACAGCTGACCTACAATAAAAACCTGCAGTTTATTAACTTTTTCTGAAGCTACCACTAACCGTGCCATTTTTATATACCAGCAACTTAAACTCACACATTCAAAAAACTTTTGAATGATAATTGCATTAATTTATGAAGAACCAAATTAATTAAGGTTTCAATTAGGAAACAATGAGGATCTAATGCTCACAATTGCTATACAATTTGCATAAAATAGGCCACAGGTGATCCCCTAATGATTCATATAGAACTGGGTCATGAAAGACTGAAATAGCCACAAACCCAAATAGAACTAGTTAGAGCAAAAAGAGGTACCTGTTGTTGATACTTTGTCCCTCCAAACCAGAGAAACTTTTGGCGGTATGCAATATTCAAGTACGCATCATCCAGATCTATGGCAGCTAGCCGATCCCAGAGCATCATCTAGATCACATCCTCCCATCTTCAAGTAGCCTGCCTCTGACCCAACTCACCCCATGTAGAAATTGAATCTAGAGATGATTAATGCATTACTTTTCTAACCAAACTTCTGACCTCCACCCTCCATAAACTACAATGCATCCAAAATTCAATCATCCACATCCTGTCCCACATTAAGCCTGTTCCCCAACACATTAAATTTAAAGTTCTTAGCTATAAATCCCACACTACGTCTGCAATCGTCATCAGCCTCATATCCACACCTGCTTCCTCCAGGTCCGTGTCTTTAGCCTTCTGTGCCTACCCTCTTCCTGTGCTCCACCAATGGCAGCAGACCCTTCTTGGTCATATTCTCTGGAGTTCCCTCCCTAATCTCTCTGCTTCTCTTTCTCAATCTTTATAAGCCTTCTCTTCAATAATCATTTATGGCTAGCTCTCCTAACTCTCCCACAAAGGCTTGGCATCTATTTCTTCTTCTGTGAAATACCTAGGGCTATTTTTCTACTTTAAAAACCTATATGTAATACAAGTAATTGATGCTGTAGTATAGAAATTCCATCATCCACATCCTGTCCCACAACGCACTGAATCACGTCCCCTCCCCCCTGTTCTATTTTGTGACTGCTATACACCTGGAGTAGAAAGCAGTTCTATCCTGACAGGGGTGGACTCTGATATTAATAGTTTGTCTATTTCAAATTACACTCAATCGCTTTAAGGAAATTTGGGGTGTAATTTTGCTTAACAACTCTTGGCTTCAATGGGCTTTAAAAAGGTTTGAGACGACATTACAATCTTACAATGTGTCAACTCAAGGCCGAGTCCTCAGCACCATTCAGTACTGGTATCTGCTTTAACCATCAATTCATGCTGATGTCTGTGTTCAGCAATGTCTGATGGGGCTTGTCTGGATTTCTTAAGCTTACTGTGCTTATCTATCTTGTTCGGAGTAACAGGGAAACAAAA
Source organism: Heptranchias perlo (assembly GCF_035084215.1). Classification (NCBI taxonomy): domain Eukaryota; kingdom Metazoa; phylum Chordata; class Chondrichthyes; order Hexanchiformes; family Hexanchidae; genus Heptranchias; species Heptranchias perlo. Next base: position 10,820,215 of record NC_090332.1, on the reverse strand, counting down.
TACTATTTATACAGTGCCTTGAACACAGCAAAAATGTCTCAAAGCACTTCAAAGGGGAAAGGAGGTGAAAACAGATGCAGAACAGAAATTTAGAGAAAAGCAAGGAGAGGTAACAGAAGGGGAGGTTGAAGATGACAGTTTTGAGGACACTTTTGAAAGTAGGGAGAGATGAAGCCAGGTGGTAGTGTTTAGAGTGTGAATTCAGAGTGCCATGTAGTGCTGGCTGAAGGCTTTGCCACCAATAGTGGAGCAGGATCAGGCAAAAGTACAGACTCAAAAATCAAAAGTACATGCTAGGATATAGACCTGTAAGAGATTGCAGAGGGAGGGTGGAGAGATTCATAGGCAAGGTGAGCAGGAGTTCTGGATAAGTTGGAGTTTGCATAGTGTGTAATTGAGGATGGTGGATGAGGAGAGGGTCGGAGAAATTGTGCCTAGAGGCAAAAAAGCTCTGAATTAATGCTCCAGCAACAATGGGAATGAGATAGAAATGGAGACAGGCAATATTGCAGAGGTGGAAATAGGTGGGCTGATGACACACGATGTCGGGTTTGAAGCTCAGCTCAGGGTTGAACAAGGCAAAAAGCAGCCAAGGAGGGGAATGGAATCAGAGGCAAGTATACAGGTTCTCTAGCAAGAACCAAACAAGATGGTTTTGATCTTGCTAACACTTAGCGTGGACAAGCAGTCAGACAACACAGCAACTGGTGTTTGGGAGCACAGCATGTAGGAATGGAAAGAACGTCTGCAGACGTGTAACCAGGGGGGCAAATACTGAGGTCTGGGAGGATTGGAAGAAAGATCTTGTGGTGCAAGAGGACTGGGCGGAGGGTGCTTGGATGTGGAAACACTGGGATGGGGGTCCAGTGATGCATCGAGTCTGCAACACAGAAACAGGCCATATGCCGGCTTTTATACTCCACATGAGCCTCCTCCCTCCCTACTTCATCTACCTTTATCAGCAGCCCTTCTATTCCTTTCTCCTTCGTGTGCTTATCTAGATTCCCCTTAGATGGATCTTATGCTATTTGCCTCAACTACACCTTGATAGCACAGTCCACATTCTTACCACTCTTGGGGTAAAGAAGTTTCTCCTGAATTCCCTATTGGATTTATTAGTGACTTTTATATTGATGACCTATCAAACCCTTTCAACTATCTTAAAGATCTCTATCACATCACCCCTCAGTCTTCTCTTTTCTAGAGAAAAGAGCCCCAGCCTGTTCAGCTTTTCCTGGTAAGTATATCCTCAGTTCTAGTATCATCCTTGTGAATCTTTCTTGCACCTTCTCCAATGTCTCTACATGCTTTTTATAACATGGAGGCCAGAACTATGCACAGTACTCAAGTGTAGTCTCACCAAAGTTCTATACAAGTTTAAAATAATATCTCTGCTTTTCAATTCTATCCCACTAGAAGTGAACCTCAGTGCTTGGTTTGCCTTTATGGCCTTATTGACCTGCATCATTACTTTTAGTGATTTGTTAGCTGTACAGAGACCCCTTTGCTCCTCTACCCCATTTAGACTCTTATTATCTAAGCATTATGTGGCCTCATTCTTCCTACCAAAATGCACCACCTCACACTTACCTATATTGAAATTCATTTGCCAATTACACACCCATTCTACAAGTTTACAATGTCTTCTTGCATTTTAACGCATTCTTTGTCGTGCAGTCTGGGAGAACAGAGGAAGAGGTTCCAGAGTGTGGAGTACTGGGGTGGTCCCAGGATGTCCAAGCAGTGAAGCAGCATCGGGCAAGCAGCCTAACTTTCTAAGTTCTGAGGGTGGAGCAGTGGAAATCAGAGACACAGTGCCACCTATCTTGGAGACAGAGCTGCAAGAGCTCAGAGGTAAGTAAATAATAGTTTTTTTTTAATTAGTTCATGGGATGTGGGCGTATCTGGCGAGGCCGGCATTTATTGCCCATCCCTAATTGCCCTTGAGAAGGTGGTGGTGAGCCGCCTTCTTGAACCGCTGCAGTCCATGTGGTGAAGGTTCTCCCACAGTGCTGTTAAGAAGGGAGTTCCACAATTTTGACCCAGCGACGATGAAGGAACGCCGATATATTTCCAAGTCGGGATGGTGTGTGACTTGGAGGGGAACATGCAGGTGGTGTTGTTCCTATGTACCTGCTGCTCTTGTCCTTCTAGGTGGTAGAGGTCGCGGGTTTGGGAGCTGCTGCAGTGCATCCTGTGGATGGTACACACTGCAGCCACTGTGCGCCAGCGGTGAAGGGAGTGAATGTTTAGGGTGATGGATGGGGTGCCAATCAAGCAGGCTGCTTTGTCCTAGATTGTGTCAAGCTTCTTGAGTGTTGTTGGGGCTGCACTCATCCAGGCAAGTGGAGAGTATTCCATCTCACTCCTGACTTGTGCCTTGTAGATGGTGGAAAGGCTTTGGGAAGTCAGGAGGTGAGTCACTCGCCACAGAATACCCAGCCTCTGACCTGCTCTTGTAGCCACAGTATTTATATGGCTGGTCCAGTTAAGTTTCTGGTCAATGGTGACCCCCAGGATGTTGATGGTGGGGGATTCGGTGATGGTAATGCCGTTGAATGTCATGGGGAGGTGGTTAGACTCTCTCAAGAATATAAGAAATAGGAGCAGGAGTAGGCCAATCGGCCCCTTGAGCCTGCTCCGCCATTCAATAAGATCATGGCTGATCTGATCCTAACCTCAAATCTAAAGAACACAAGAAGTAGGAGCAGGACCCGGCCACTCAGCCCCTGGGCTGTTGGAAATGGTCATTGCCTGGCACTTGTCTGGCGCGAATGTTACTTGCCGCTTAACAGCCCAAGCCTGGATGTTGTCCAGGTCTTGCTGCATGTGGGCTCGGACTGCTTTGTTATCTGATAGGTTGCAAATGGAACTGAACACTGTGCAATCATCAGCAAACATCCCCATTTCTGACCTTATGATGGAGGGAAGGTCATTGATGAAGCAGCTGAAGATGGTTGGGCCTAGGACACTGCCTTGAGGAACTCCTGCAGCAATGTCCTGGGGCTGAGATGATTGGCCTCCAACAACCACGACCATCTTCCTTTGTGCTAGGTATGACTCCAGCCACTGGAGAGTTTTCCCCCCGATTCCCATTGACTTCAATTTACTAGGGCTCCTTGGTGCCACACTCGGTCAAATGCTGCCTTGATGTCAAGGGCAGTCACTCTCACCTCACCTCTGGATTTCAGCTCTTTTGTCCATGTTTGGACCAAGGCTGTAATGAGGTCTGGAGCCGAGTGGTCCTGGCGGAACCCAAACTGAGCATCCGTGAGCAGGTTATTGGTGAGTAAGTGCCGCTTGATAGCACTGTCGATGACACCTTCCATCACTTTGCTGATGATTGAGAGTAGACTGATGGGGCGGTAATTGGCCGGACTGGATTTGTCCTGCTTTTTGTGGACAGGACATACCTGGGCAATTTTTCACATTGTCGGGTAGATGCCAGTGTTGTAGCTGTACTGGAACAGCTTGGCTAAAGGCGTTGCTAGTTCTGCAGCACAAGTCTTCAGCACTACAGCCAGGATGTTGTCGGGGGCCCATAGCCTTTGCTGTAAGCATGACAGACAGGTGCAACAGAGATTGGGTGAAACTGTTATAGCAAGTAAATGTTACACTAAATAAGTTTTAATCCTATATAAATGGACATGTTGCTGCTGTTAATGTAGGGTCTACAGAGTACAACTTTTCTTTTGTATGCCTCAGTTGAAGAAAAGCCATGTCATTTAATAATTTTCTTTTTTAAAAAAAAAGTTCTTCTTCCCCCCCCATCCCTGATGCCAACCTTGGGCTTCTGGGTAACCTGAAAAGAAAACAAATAACCTGATTAGCTGGTTTGGATAGCAGAGTACTGGATCCTCTAACACATCCTACTCCTATGGAGAGTCTAGAGACTTTGTCCCAAACTTTGGCAACCAGATGTATGACACAAGGAGCAAAGAGCATTTAGATGGGGAAGAATGAAGTCATGTAGTGGCACAAGTCCTGAGGCTTTTTATAACCCAGGTGTTCGGGCAATATTATCACATGCATGTTTTAACAAGTGAATTCCCTAGAACCTATCAAGCTGGGCTATCATCCCAAGACATCCTGGTTGGCTAAGCTGAGCTTCTGACCCCATTTCCTCTCCATCACAAAGACTGCCTACTTCCACCTCCTTAACATTGCCCATCTCTGCCACTGCTTCAGCCAGTCTGCAGCTGAAACCCTCGTTCATGCCTGTGTTACCTCCAGATTCGATTATTCCAATGCTCTCCTGGCTGGCCTTCCCTCCCCCCACCTCCTCCATAAATTTCATCTCATCCAAAACTCGTACCAAGCCCCATTCACCCAACACTCCTGTGCTCGCTGACTTACATTGGCTCTCAGTCCACCAACACCTGGATTTTAAAATTCTCATTGTGTTCAAATCCCTCCATGGCCTCACTTCTCCCTATCTGTAACCTCCTCCTGCCGTACAACCCTGCTCTAACTCTGGCCTCTTATGCATCCCCCACTTCCTTTGCCCCACCATTGGCAGCCATGACTTCACCATCAAAGCCCTAAGCTCTGGAATTCCCGCCCGAGACCTCTTTCCTCCTTTAAGATGCTCCTTAAAACCCACCTCTGACCAAGCTGTCAGTCACCCATCCTAATATAATCTTCTTTTGCTCGGTGTGAATTTTAGTCTGTTTATGTTCCTATGAAGTGCTTCGGAAACTTCAGAGTTAAAGGCAGTATATAAATGCAAGTTGTTGTTATGGTGGCAAAGGCAATCTAACAAACCTCTGAAGTTGTTTCCCAAAAGACTTAAAAAATTATAAGCAATTTACCAGCCTGTATTGGTACAGAAAATGAAATTCCTCATGGTCACTATGATTTCCTGGAATTTGTACTGATTGTCTTCGGGGCTCGCAGAAGAATTTTCCAGAATTTTTTTTATCCCCCTGAATTGCCATCGGGTTTTTTTTGCCTCTCCCAGAAGATTACATAGCCGCTGGGGAGTGGGGTCACATTATTACTGCAATTAAGCATTGTATGTGACATGCTTGATGGACCAACTGTCATTTCCTGTCTGCCATTTTCATATGTTCTTAATCTATAAACACCTCACATCCATTGTCCTAGTCCCGGGTGCTCAGCAGGAATAATCTTTCATAAACCCTCCCTCAGACTGTGAACATAGAGAGATAAAAAGAAAACTGAGACAGAAATGCTCACTGACAGTCAATGTTTGAAATAGAAAGCTGAGGGCAAGCATTTGCTGGGCTCAGGCAGTTAGAATGCAGGTAGTTGGAAGCTATTTTCTTGAAGTCAAGCAAGACTAACCACTGAGGTGGGGAAGCATAGTGTATTCATTATTTTGTATTATTACATGAAGATCGGTTGTACTGATTGAACTAAGTGCATCCAATCCTAACTCCTTCTCAGTTTGTTTACTTGCTAAGATATAAAGCAGCTTAAATGATTCATACCTGGCCTTCTCATATCAAGAGTTTTTTCAGTCTTCTTTCAAAAAGATTGCAGATGCTCACATGGAGCCACATGAAAAATACATGAATCTTAGTTCAGATCACAAGGGTGTACTCTTGTAACACACTGGATTATGCTATCATATAGTTAAATATTGGAAAGTATAGATGCTGCCCTAATGCAAGGCATTCAGACCACTTACAGGAGTGATTTGCATTGCTGTACCCAAGAGAATATCTAAGGCAATACCCAAACTTGTAACAATGCCACATTGTGGAATGATGAGGCATTGATATGCGGCCATAGTGAGCATCTGATATCAACTGTACCAAGGTGAGGAGTTGCTGAGTGGCCATTTCACTTACGTTGTTAAATACTGAGTAACTCCTATGACATTTAATCAATTTCTTCTGTTGGAAATAAAATGGAGTCCCAACTCTAACGGCATTCCATGGGCAGCTGGGGTTGTTCTACTTGGAACAGAGATGACAGTTGCGAGGAGATTTGATAGAGGTATTCAAAATCATGAAGGGTCTAGACAGAGTAGATAGAGAGAAACTGTTCCCATTGGCAGAAGGGTCAAGGACCAGAGGACACAGATTTACAGTGATTGGCAAAAGAAACGAAAGGTGCCATGAGGAAAAACTTTTTTTTTAAAAAACACAGCAAGTGGTCAGGATCCGGAATGCACTGCCAGAGGGGGTGGTGGAGGCATATTCAGATTCAATCATGGCCTTCAAAAAGGAACTGGATAAGTACTTGAAAGGAAAAAATTTGCAGGGTTACGGGGAAAGGGCAGGGGAGTGGGAGTAGTTGGATTGCTCTTGCATAGAGCAGGCGTGGACTCGATGGGCCGAATGGCCTCCTTCCATGCTGTAACCTTTCTATGATTCTATGAAATGAGCAGTGACTGAAGGCACTGAGTAAATAAACAGCAGGTGTTCCAGGAGTCACTGGGGAGGAGGGTCTAAAGCTGCAAATGGCCCCTAGGCTGTATTAAGAGTACAACTGCACTAAAAATTGACCCAATGGATTAACAAGGTACCATTTGCTACAACATTGAACTGTGTCCTGGTCTATTTTGGGTTATTTATCTGATCTCAACTAGGATGAGGGTGCTTTAACTGGACTCTGTTCTTTAGCTTTGGAGGGCAAGGAGGAGGAGAACTGGCCTGGGTTCATGCTGCTGGTTGCTACCCTAGATCTCTAGTTGAAATGCACATGTGGACGTGGGAGGGCAGAATTGAGCTTGATTGAGACAGCCCCTACAGTCAAACAGCCTATGTCCAAGCTCACAGATGAAGAATACTATTTAGGTAGCTTACTGAAAGGTCAGTGTATGGGTCATTACCCCTTTTTCAAAAAAAAAGAAAAATTCAGGATGAAAATGTGATGAAAAATGGAAATAAAATATAAAAAAGATCCAAAGAAAAAGTTCCTGTTCCAAGAATGGCATTAAAAGACACCTTGCTGTAACATTCCTTCTGTTCATTCAAACAAAAACAATTATAAAAGGTTCAAAACGTTCTACTAGTTTTGAACAGCTATTCCCAGTACAGGAAGTGCCAGCAGCAGGAACTTTTTGTTCACCATTATATCATCCCTAAAATGAAGCAAACTGGTGAATCCACAGTAGTTCTCAGAAACTCAAGTGTTTATAGCTGATGCCAGTAGGATTATTCAGTCGGACAGAAAGTCCCAACAACTGGACCATAAATACATTAACACTGATCAAGTAGAACTGCACATGCGCATACAGATTATACATCTTTATTTTTATTATGTACACATACACAGACACACCAGTGTATTCAGCTGGTGGTACAGAAAGAACTAATTTGACTTTGAATGAAGGAACGGAGTACACAACATAACTACCTGCTTATCCCTATACAACAGTTAATTTTACTGCTAATGTCAAAAGCCTCTCATTTACAACTATTAAGATAGCAAAGCCAAATTCCCAGTCCCCCCAGCACCTTTAATTTAAAATTCTCATCCTTCTTTCTCTTTAAACTAATGTGGCCTCACCCTTCCCCATCTCTAACCTCCAGCCCTACAACTTCCCCTTCCCCCAAGCTAGACATCCCCCTCCCACTAGCTCACCATTGGCATGCTTTCAGTCACCTTGGCCCCACGCTTTGGAATTCCCTCTATAAACCCATCTGCCTCTCCATCTCCCTCTTCTCAAGAATCTCCTTAAAACATACCTCTTTGACCAAACTTTGGCTCACCCCTAATATCTGACTCAGCATCCATATTCTTCACACCACTGTGAAATGTCTTGGGATTTTTTTTCTACATTAAAGATGCTACACAAATGCAAGTTTGTTGTTGATGTTTCTGAAATTGATTCATTTCATATCAGCTTTGTTTTATAAAGCCAGCTATATATAAATGAATCAGTGAAATGAAAAGAACTCAAACTTAAGTTGAAACTGAACATTTTTCCACGTGCTACACCTAAAAATTACATGTTTCTTGATTGTAAGATCCAATTAAGGATCCTAGAAAGGATTTGAGACTTTAAAATCTAAATTCAAAATATTTTAAAACCAAAACTTCAATTCAAAATTACAATATTATCTTAATTTGAGTTACAATTTCCACCGGATCAACAATGCTGCCATTTTATACTCCCTCTATAATAATGAAAAAAATACAAAAAACTCAAACTATGAAAAATATTAGACAAAGATCAATTTTCCACAAAAAGACATCCCAAACGATGTATACTATTTTGCCTCCCACGCTCATGACTGTTGAGAAAATAATAGGGAAAATAGCTGATTAGCTGTATTTTCAAAACTTAAAACCCTAATTAAAATGGATTAAACTGTAATACATTACATTTTTAGACTACAACAAAAACATTTTTTTTTAATTCAACCCCTAAACTGACGACATAGAATGGAAGGGACGGAAGATAAACCATTTACGGGAGGGTCAAAGCTTTGGTCACTTTATGTCATCATGTCTGGTTAAACTGACAATACAGCTCTAAAACCACCTAACAAGTGATTAATTTCTTCGGATAAGTGGTACACCACAAAAAGTTTTTATGAGCAAGTAAAACTGATCAAGCACGGCAGGAAAGCTGAACAGGGAATTCTACTCACACGACTTATTTGAACAAAAGCAGTATGTTTGCATAACCGACTCCATCCCTCTCCTTGGCCACTGTGAGGCTGAACCAGACCGTTTGCAACCTTGGCGCCCTATTTGACAGAGAAGAGCTTCCAACCACATATTCACTCAATCACCAGGACTGCCTACTTCCACCTCCGTAACATCGCCTGTTTCCGCCCCTGCCTGAGCTCATCTGCTGCTGAAATCCTCATCCATGCCTGTGTTACCTCTAGACTTGACTATTCTAATGCTGTCCTGGCTGGCCTCACATCTTCCAATCTCCATAAACTTGAGCTCTTCCTAAACTCTGCTGCCCATATCCTAAATTGTACCAAGTCCCGTTCACCTATCACCATTGTGCTCACTGACCTACATTGGTTCACAGGCCAGTAATGCCTTGATTTTAAAATACTCATCCTTGTTTTCAAATCCATCCATGGCCTCGCCCCTCCCTATCTCTGACCTCCTCCAGCCCTACAACCCTCAGATCTCTGCACTCCTCCAATTCTGGCCTCTTGCACATCCCCGATTTTAATCGCTCCACCATTGGCAGGCATGTTTTCAGCTGCCTAGGTCCTAAGCTCTGAAATTACCTCCCTACACCTCTCTGTCCTCCTTTAAGGAGCACCTTAAAACCTACCTCTTTGGCCAAGCTTTTGGTCACCCGACCTAATATCTCATGAGGCTCGGTGTCAAATTTTGTTTTATAACGGTCCTGTGAAGCACCTTGGGACGTTTTACTACGTTAAAGGCGCTTTATAAATGCACGCTGTTATATAACCACACCGCCTTCTTCCAAATATTTTACTTCTACTTTCCAAAAAAAAGGACCTTAAAATACACAAACATTTTCATGACATCTCCATTTCTTATTCTGCAATACTAACAGAATGATACAATTGTATCAGTACCTCAAGGAAATTAATTACTGGGACATGAAAAGATGAAAAGGGTGCAGTGTAGATTCGCTACAATGTTGCCAGAGATGAGGGATTACAGTTATGAAGAAATACTTGAGAAGTTAATAGTTTTTCCATTAGAGCTGAGAAGGTTAAAGGGTGACTTGACGAACATCTGCAAAATTTTAAAAAGATTTATGATAAAGTAAATAGTGATGCATTGGTTTCAGTGGCTGTTAAAATGGTAACAAGAGATTGGTAGGATTTAAACTCTCAACCTCTGGGTTGCTAATCCAGTACTATAACCACTAAGCTACCATAGTTCCTTTCTCAGGGTAGGGGATGTGTGCTATGACAGAACCTAAACAGTAAAAAAATCAAAATTGACTTTTTAAATATCACGTGTTCTTAAGCATACCCACTACCATGCTGCCTTTGGAATACATAGAAAATTGTAGCAAGCAAAATTAAAGAGCAGGTAAATATTGCAAGTCATGTCATTTTTGTTTAACTATATAAATGTCAGATTTGGTAGAATTCACTCACAAATCTGGCATTCACGTTTAACCAATGGTGCAGCAGTCCAATTTGAGCTAGGACAGTGTTGTCCAATACATTAGCCACTAGCCACATGTGCCTAACACAGAATCTAGATGTGGCTAATTGCAGTTTTGATTAGTAAATTTTAAAAAGTCCCCCTCTCTCCCCTCCGCCCCACCCAAGCCCAATTTCCTGACCCCCATTTCATCGGCTGCCTATCTCCCTTGAGCCCACATCCCTGTCCTGCATTTCCCTAGACTCCCCACCCTCTCGAGCGGTCTCCGGATCCTATATGCCAGTCTCCCTTTCTCTCCCAAGCTCACCATCCTCCAACCTCAGTCCCGTCAACCTCTCCCCGACCACCAGTCCTGTTATCCACTCCCTCTCTCCCCACCAGCCCTGAGCCTCAAACTCCCAACTGCCCCCAAGTCCCAATCTCCCCACTCCCTCCTCCCTCCTCCCCGAGTCCCAACCTAAGTTACCCAACTTTCCCCCCCCCCAACCCAATTTCAGTCTCAGTCTCCCAATCTTCCTGAACCCCCTCCCCAAATCCCAATCTCAGTTTCCCCCCCCCCCCCCAACCCAGACCTCTCCATGCTCCATCTCTCTCTCCCTTTCACCTCCTGGTCACTTGAGAGCGCCTGCTCTCTGTGCCTGCGGGAGCGGTGAGGTCATGGAGCAGGGGTGAGGGGGCTGCTGCGAAGCAAAGTTTAAAAGCCACCGTTTTCCCGGGCTGTGAGAAGCAATACCCTGGAGATTTGTCCCCCATTTCGGGACACATGGCAACACTAGTCACGGGATATCATGAGCCTGATTAAACTGTATCATGGGCCAGATCCGGCCCATGGGCCATCTGTTTGATAACCCTAGTTTAACGTCTCACGCAAAAGACGGCACCTCTGACAGTGCAACGCTCCCTCAGTACTGCACTGGTGTGTCAGCCTATATTTTGTGCACTGAGACATGCGCTGTATTTTCTGTTTTTTTGAATGCATTTTTTGGTATAAGTATATGTCACATTAAAAATCTTCCCCAAATGCAGGTTCTTAAACATTCTGTGCCTAATGTGCATGAATTATGGTTAAATGGGCATTTAAATAAACATTAATCCTTCACTTTTGGTACTGCTAGAAGCTGCTGATCCCAGAACCCTTAAATTTACAGAAATTCCCTTAAATTTGGCTTAGGAATTCCACTAGCTTTTAAGCGAAGTAAATATTTTACTTGTGTAACCCTTAACACATTACTAACCTGTTAGCCAACTTCCGTTGTCACGGTTTTCTGTAATGGTACAAAAAATGTATTGCAAAGCAGTTTGCTGAGTTCAGTTGTTCTGAATAGAGCCGAGAATTTCAAGTAAAAGATGTAGACGTTGCCTGCCAGAAGAATATGATTTCTCTTCGGTTGTTGTTAAACTTTTAATTTCTGATTTTCTTAAAATAACTGTAGAGAAACATATCATCTTTCTTCTCAATACACTATCACATTTCTTGCATTCTTAGTCTCTAACAGTGCTTTTATATTGCTACGTTGTTTCCTCCCCTCCATGCGTGCTCGCCCCCTTTAGCCAGTTGTGCTGGGATCATTTGCAGCCCAATATTTCATAGGTGTACAATGCCACTGGTTTTCCAAGTTTAGAGACGTTTATACTACGGAGTACAGCAGGCTGAGGGAGACCTGTGCAATGCACCTTCTATTGGTAGTACCTGCATAATGCAAAAAGCACCAAGACTTCTGTGACTTTTTTTAAAAAATGTTTTTCCTCTATCTAATCTTTACTACCACCACCACTACCACCCACCTACTAGATGGCGTACAGCTACAACTTTGCCAAATGAGACAGTCTTACTGAAATGTGCATGCTCAGTGAAATACAGACTCTTAGCACATGAATTTGTACACACACTTGGCAAAGGAGCATATGTTCATGTTTAAAATAGTGTTTCACTACAATATTCAACTGGGTCAAAATTTCAAATTATAGAGAGAGAGAGGAGGATAATGATAACAGGTTACTATTAATCTTAATGTCTTAGTATCTTTGTTCACAGGGACCGTTACATGACCCTTCAGTTTTTTTTTTAAAAACTAAAAAATAATTTTCTTTCCACTTTCTGCCCTCTTCTGTTCTCCCTACCAGATTTCTGCCCATACTAATTTGAAATCAACAACTTTACACAAGACCAACGGAGGCTAACTTATCTGCTTGAAAAAATACATCCACTCATGCATCCCCCTCAAAAGCCTGGTTAAGATTAAAACTTGCGACGCAGAAAACAAACTCGGTGAAATAGTTCCTCCTTTAGTTAAAAAGTATTCTGCAGAACACTTTTTTTTTCTCTTTTTACAACATGGAAACAGGCCCTTCGGCCCAACATGTCCATGTCGCCCAGTTTATACCACTAAGCTAGTCCCAATTGCCTGCACTTGGCCCATATCCCTCTATACCCATCTTACCCATGTAACTGTCCAAATGCTTTTTAAAAGACAAAATTGTTCCCGCCTCTACTACTGCCTCTGGCAGCTCGTTCCAGACACTCACCACCCTTTGAGTGAAAAAATTGCCCCTCTGGACCCTTTTGTATCTCTCCACTCTCACCTTAAATCTCTGCCCCCTCCTTTGGGAAAAGATTTTGACTATCTACCTTATCTATGCCCCTCATTATTTTATAGACTTCTATAAGATCACCCCTTAACCTCCTACTCTCCAGGGAAAAAAGTCCCAGTCTATCTAACCTCTCCCTATAAGTCAAACCATCAAGTCCCGGTAGCATCCTAGTAAATCTTTTCTGCACTCTTTCTAGTTTAATAATATCCTTTCTATAATAGGGTGACCAGAACAGTACACAGTATTCCAAGTGTGGCCTTATTAATGTCTTGTACAACTTCAACAAGACATCCCAACTCCTGTATTCAATGTTCTGACCAATGAAACCAAGCATGCCGAATGCCTTCTTCACCACCCTATCCACCTGTGACTCCACTTTCAAGGAGCTATGAACCTGTACTCCTAGATCTCTGTTCTATAATTCTCCCCAATGCCCTACCATTAACGGAGTAGATCCTGGTCTGATTCGATCTACCAAAATGCATCACCTCACATTTATCTAAATTAAACTCCATCTGCCATTCATCGGCCCACTGGCCCAATTGATCAAGATCCCGTTGCAATCCTAGATAACCTTCTTCACTGTCCACAATGCCACCAATCTTGGTGTCATCTGCAAACTTACTAACCATGCCTCCTAAATTCTCATCCAAATCATTAATATAAATAACAAATAACAGCAGACCCAGCACCGATCCCTGAGGCACACCACTGGTCACAGGTCTCCAGTCTGAAAAACAACCCTCTACAACCACCCTCTGTCTTCTGTCATCAAGCCAATTTTGTATCCAATTGGCTACTTCACCTTGGATCCCGTGAGATTTAACCTTATGTAACAACCTACCATGCAGTACCTTGTCAAAGGCTTTGCTAAAGTCCATGTAGACCATGTCTACTGCATAGCCCTCATCTCTCTTCTTGGTTACCCCTTCAAAAAACTCAATCAAATTCGTGAGACATGATTTTCCTCTCACAAAACCATGCTGACTGTTCCTAATCAGTCCCTGCCTCTCCAAATGCCTGTAGATCCTGTCTCTCAGAATACCCTCTAACAACTTACCCACTACAGATGTCAGGCTCACCGGTCTGTAGTACCCAGGCTTTTCCCTGCCGCCCTTCTTAAACAAAGGCACAACATTTGCTACCCTCCAATCTTCAGGCACCTCACCTGTTGCTGTCGATGATTCAAATATCTCTGCTAGGGGACCCGCAATTTCCTCCCTAACCTCCCATAACGTCCTGGGATACATTTCATCAGGTCCTGAAGATTTATCTACCTTGATGCGCGTTAAGACTTCCAGCACCTCCCTCTCTGTAATATGTACACTCCTCAAGACATCACTATTTATTTCTCCAAGTTCCCTAACATCCATGCCTTTCTCAACCGTAAATACCGATGTGAAATATTCATTTAGGATCTCACCCATCTCTTGTGGTTCCGCACATAGATGACCTTGTTGATCCTTAAGAGGCCCTACTCTCTCCCTAGTTACTCTTTTGCCCTTTACGTATTTGTAGAAGCTCTTTGGATTCTCCTTTGCCTTATCTGCCAAAGCAATCTCATGTCCCTTTTTTGCCCTCCTGATTTCTCTCTTAACTCTACTCCGGCAATCTCTATACTCTTCAAGGGATCCACTTGATCCCAGCATGTCATATGCCTCCTTCTTCTTTTTGACGAGGGCCTCAATCTCCCGAGTCATCCAAGGTTCCCTACTTCTACCAGCCTTGCCCTTCACTTTATAAGGAATGTGCTTACCCTGAACCCTGGTTAACACACTTTTGAAAGCCTCCCACTTACCAGACGTCCCTTTGCCTGCCAACAGACTCTCCCAATCAACTTCTGAAAGTTCCTGTCTAATACCATCAAAATTGGCCTTTCCCCAATTTAGAATTTTAACTTTTGGGCCAGACCTATCATTCTCCATAGCTATCTTAAAACTAATGGAATTATGATCACTGGTCCCAAAGTGATCCCTCACTAACACTTCTGTCACCTGCCCTTCCTTATTTCCCAAGAGGAGGTCATGTTTTGCCCCCTCTCTAGTCAGGCCATCCACATACTGAATGAGAAATTCCTCCTGAATACACTCAACAAATTTCTCTCCATCCAAGCCCCTAATGCTATGGCTGTCCCAGTCAATGTTGGGAAAGTTAAAGTCCCCTACTATTACCACCCTATTTTTCTTGCAGCTGTCTGTAATCTCCTTACATATTTGCTCCTCAATTTCCCGTTGACTATTTGGGGGTCTGTAGTACAATCCTATCAAAGTGATCTCTCCCTTCTTATTTTTCAGTTCTACCCATATAGACTCATTGGGCGAACCCTCGGATATATCCCCTCTCACTACTGCCGTGAAGTTCTCCCTAATCAAGAACGCAATTCCCCCTCCTCTCTTACCTCCTGCTCTATCTTTCCTATAGCATCTGTACCCTGGAACATTGAGCTGCCAGTCCTGCCCCTCCCTTAGCCATGTTTCAGTAATAGCTATAACATCCCAGTCCCATGTACCCATCCATGCCCTGAGTTCATCTGCCTTGCCCATCAGACTTCTTGCATTGAAATAAATGCAGTTTAATCTAGACTTCCCTTGGTCTTTGCCCTGCTTTCTCAGACCATCTGTCCGGTCATGTTTTGTACACTCTCCCTTACTGCCTTTTGTTTCTGTCACCACTTTACTTCCCACTGACTTCCTGCATCGGTTCCCATCCCCCTGCCACATTAGTTTAAACCCTCCCCAACAGCACTGGCAAACACTCCCCCTAGGACATTGGTTCCAGTCCTGCCCAGATGCAGACTGTCCAATTTGTACTGGTCCCACCTCCCCCAGAACCGGTTCCAATGGCCCAGGAATTTGAATCCCTCCCTCTTGCACCATCTCTCAAGCCACGTAATCATCCTAGCTATCCTGTCATTCCTACTCTGACTAGCCCGTGGCACTGGTAGCAATCCTGAGATTACTACCTTTGAGGCCCTACTTTTTAGTTTAACTCCTAACTCCCTAAATTCAGCTTGTAGGACCTCATACCGTTTTTTTACCTATATCGTTGGTACCTATATGCACCACGACAACTGGCTGTTCACCCTCCCCCTCCAGAATGTCCTGCAGCCGCTCCGAGACATCCCTGACCCTTGCACCAGGGAGGCAACATACCATCCTGGAGTCTCTGTTGCGTCCGCAGAAACGCCTGTCTATTCCCCTTACAATCGAGTCCCCTATCACGATAGCTCTGCCACTCTTTCCTGCCCTCCTGTGCAGCAGAGCCAGCCACGGTGCCATGAACCTGGCCGCTGTCACCTTCCCCTGGTGAGCCATCTCCCCCAACAGTATCCGAAACGGTATACCTGTTTTGGAGGGAGATGACCGCAGGGGACCCCTGTACTGCCTTCCTACTTGAAAGACAAGTTTGTGCATAACTACACCACTTGATACTGTGGCACAGTTCAATTCCCATCTGTGCTGACCTCAACCAGGAGAGCATATGGAGCACTACAACTGACCTCAGTCTTAAACACAGGGAGGGAAAAATAAGCCGTTCACACTTGCTCTTCACTGAATCCTGGTGAAAAGTGTGTGCGTGTGTTGAGGGACAATGGGAGAAAGCGTGAAAAAAGTCACCAGTTTGTTTACACTAACAGCAGTGCTATCTGATTATCAAAATTGAGTTAATCATTTGGCATTTCCCTGTTCAACTACAAATAAAGTACACAATCCTATTAATGTAGGTCTCTCAAAACTTCGGAATTCCGATGCACACACAAACACACTACTTCAAATTTGCTACGTGCAGAGACAGCTTCCCTCACTGCTAGCTAGGTTAATCCTCACTCAGCAGATGCAAACACAGCAACTCAGGAACAATGGGCTGTGTACGGCCTGTAACAATGGTCTGTTTTCAAATTAACGTGAGTTAGTCGTGTTTTGCAACTTTTTAAAACTAAATACCACCACAAATGCCTGTTTTCACATATTTACTGCTCAATTTGGTTTTAACAGTAGATAGGAACATTTTTGCATAAGACCAAATCAAGAGCAGAAAGCCCCATTACTATTATTAATTCATGCTACTAATGTTCTCTCAAAAAACTGTCAGTCATCTTACATTTTTAAACACTAAACTTTGAATTTAATTTTTCTTGCTCCTCCCCTCCTGAAGGTAATTATTCCTTGCCAGCGTATGGGTCCACAGACACTAGACACCCTCCTCTACCTCATCCAAGTGACCATACTGTAAACCTTAGAACAGTCTGCTCATGCTCAATGTCCATCAGGGCAGCATCACAGTGGAACCCAATTCTGTCCTCACACAAACTCTACTTTCAGCAGAAGTCACTGGAATGCAATCAGGAGTGAGAACTAAAAATAATTTCTCCTCTTTAAACCAGTGATGCTGAGAATAACTGTAGCAATAGTACGGCTGTCCTAGCAGAGATCGACAAATCCAGCACCCACCCCAGATCAAATGTAGGACTTTCCTGTTCGGTATGGTTCAACTCTTCACTGAGCCATCAAGGGAGCTACTAAACCTCCAGTTTCAAGAATCCTGTGCCATCACTCGAGCATTTAACAGACTTCTGACAAGTGCAACAGGCGTATAGGTTATTTTCTGTCAACAAGGAAACCACAATCTAAGATGCCGCTGATCACAGAGATTATTTGTCTGCGAGCAGTTCATAACCAGGAAGCACAATTATTAAATTTAAATAAATGTTATCCCTTGGCTGAAAACTTGAGATTTCAATCTCCATTTTGTTTAAAGGTCTTTGAGGATTTGAGAGTTTCTCTGCTTTTCTAACAGGATGAGGGGAGAAACTCATGCTGATACACAGATTACATGCTAGATAATTTTGCTCGAAGTGCATAGATGTGGTCGAAATCTCTGCAACTGGCAAGAGGTAAAAAAATCCCATCAAAACCCAGGCTTTTGAGATAAGCCACAGCCTCAAAGTAAAAACTTTAATGAAGGTATTAAAAGACATTAAAAAAAATTCACTGGCCAAATTTTCATCAAGACATAAACAAAAAATTTAAAACATTAACAATCGGTAACAAATTAGCAAATTTTTTTTTAAAAAGCCTCTTGCAGGGTCCATTGGTATAGAGCTCGACAGCTTACAGTACTTTTATTTTTTTTTAATTAATTAGCAACCAAAGAAACCATATAATAGAATTTAAATGCATACACTTTTGTAGACGACGACAGATTCACAATAACAGGAAATGAATCTACTCCTATTAGTAACTAGAGGCAATGGAAAATCATCCCAACTCAGCCAAATTGAGAAGGTTCAGAGTTGGAGGCCCAATTTCTTAGACCAAAACTGCCACTAACTCAGTACAAAAATTACACCAAAAAAGAACATTTATTTTAAAGCTACTACATCTAATGTCTTAGGAACATAGGAACAGGTGTAGGCTATTCATCCCCTCAAGCCTGTTCTGCCATTCAATTAGATCAAGGCTGATCTGTACCTGACTCCATTTACCTACATTTAATCCAGGTCAGCTGAGGCGGCAGCAAAGAGGAGCGGCGCATAAAAAGGCGGGAGTCTGGAGCGCAGGATCAGCTGAGGTGGCGGAGCATGGGAGTGGCCCATAAAAAGGCGGGAGTCTGGAGCGCAGGATCAGCTGAGGGGGCATAGCAGCCCATAAAAAGGTGGGAGTCAGGAGCAGCTGAGGCAGCTGCACAGAGGAGCAGCCCATAAAAAGGCAGGAGTCAGGAGCGCAGGATCAGCTGAGTGCGAGCGTCAGGGAGAGAGGGAAAAAAAACAAAATGACATCAGCACAAGGGAAGGAACTGATTGGTGAGTTGCTGATTGGGGGGTGTTTCTTTTTTACTTAAGTCTATATTTTTGTTAAGTTTAGTTAATAATCTAATAAACCTAGGCATGGCAGGGCAGCTCAAACCCGTCGAATGCACACCTTGTGCCATGTGGGAACTCCAGGATGCTTCCTGTGTCTTGGAAAACCACAGGTGCAGGAAGTGTCATCAGCAGGAGGAGCTTAAGCGGCAGCTGGCATCACTGCAGTGTGTCCACAAGGACGAGAGTTACGTAGATAGCATGTTTCAGGAGGTGGTCATCCCACAGTTTGTGTGTGCAGGCAGAGAGGGACTGGGTGGCCGCCAGACAGATAAGGAGGACCAGGCGGGTAATGCAGGAGTCCCTAGTGCATCTTGCTCTCTAACCAATATTCAGTTCTGATTCTGTCCCATCTGAATCTACACTCAAGTTCCCATCCCTCTGCCAAGCTAGTTTAAACCCTCCCCAACAGGAGGGCTGTACGGGGGCGGGGGGGGGGGGGAGAAAGGGAAGAGAAGAAAGGTCAGCAGAGCAATAGCGATAGGGGATTCTATAGTTAGGAGAGCAGACAGGTGTTTCTGCGTCCGCAGATGCAAGTCCAGGATGGTATGTTGCCTCCCTGGTACCAGGGTCAAGAATGTCACTGAGCGGCTGCAGAACATTCTGGAGGAGGAGGGTGAACAGCCAGAGGTAGTGGTCCATATTGGTACCAACAACATAGGTAGAAAGAGGGATGAGGTCCTGCAGAAAGATTTTAAGGAGTTAGGAAAGAGTGCAAGAAGCAGGACCTCAAAAGATAGTAATCTCCGTATTACTAGCCCGGTGCCACGCGCTAGTGAGTACAGAAATAGGAGGATAAAGCAGATGAATGCTTGGCTGGAGAGATGGTGCAAGAAGAAAGGTTTTAGATTCCTGGGGCACTGGGACCGGTTCTGGGAGAGGTGGGACCTGTACAAGCCAGATGGGTTATACATCATCAACAGGGCCAGGACCAATCTCCTTGTGGGGAGGTTTGCTAGTGCTGTTGGGGAGGGTTTAAACTAGCTTGGCAGGAGGATGGGAACCTGAGTGTAGATTCAGATTGGACAGAATCAGAACTGGAGATGGAAGGCAGAAAATTAGTGAGTGACTTCGGAAGGCAGAGGAAACATAGGTTAGAAAATAAACAGCAAGGGAGTTTGGCAGTGCTTAAAAAAGGTATATACCTCAATGCAGGGAGTATAGTGATTAAGGCAGATGAGCTAAGGGCACAGATAGATACATGGCAATACAATATCTTAGCTATTACAGAAACATGATTTAGAAGGGCAGGAATGGCAGCTCAATATTCCTGGTTATAGGGCTTTCAGACGAGATAGAGAAGGGGATAAAAAGAGAGAGGGATGGCAAATTTTGGTTCAAGAAACAATTACAGCTGTGAGGAGGGATGATGTGTTAGAAGGATCATCAAATGAGGCCATATGGGTTGAGCTAAGCAACAAAAAAGGGGCAGTCACACTACTGCGAGTGTACTATAGACCCTCAGTTAGAGGGAGATAGAACAGCAAATATGTAGACAAATTTCTGAAGTGCAAAAACAGTAGGGCAGAAATAGTGGGGGATTTCAACTACCCTAATATTAACTGGGACACAAACAATGTGAAGGGTAAAGGATATAGAGGGCGCAAAAATTCTTAAGTTGCATTCAGGAGAACTTTTTTTTAAGCCAGTACGTAGCAAGCCCAACAAGAGCAGGGACAGTTCTGGATTTAGTTTTAGGAAATGAGGCTGGGCAGGTGGGAATAGTATCAGTGGGAGAGCATTTTGGTGGAAGAGATCATAATTCAGTTAGTTTTAGCATAGTAATGGAAAAGGACAAAGACAGAACAGGAGTTAAAGTTCTCAATTGGGGAAAGGCCAATTTTACTAAGCTAAGATTTAGCAAAAGTGGACTGGAAACAGCTCCTTAAAAGGTAAATCAATGTCAAAGCAGTTGGAGGCATTCAAGGGGAAGATTCAAGGAGTGCAGAGTAAACATGTTCCCACAAAGAGGGTGGCGCTGCCAAATCTAGAGCCGCCTGGATGTCAAGAAGCATACAGGATAAGATGAGGCAAAAAACAAAAGCTTATGTCAGACACAGAGAACTCAATACTACAGAAAGCCTAGAGCAGTATAAAAAAAGTGCAGGGGTGAAATTAAAAAAAGGAAATTAGGAAAGAAAAGAGAGGGCATGAACAAATATTGGCAAGTAAAATCAAGGAAAACCCAAAGATGTTTTAAGAGCAAGGGGATAACGAAGAGTAGGGCCTATTAGAGACCAAAAAGGTAACCTGTGTGTGGAAGCCGAAGATGTTTGTATGGTTCTTAATGAATACTTCGTGTCTATTTTTTACTATTCGTTCATGGGATGTGGGCGTCGCTGGCAAGGCCAGCATTTATTGCCCATCCCTAATTGCCCTCGAGAAGGTGGTGGTGAGCAGTCGCCTTGAACCGCTGCAGTCTGTGTGGTGATGGTTCTCCCACGGTGCTGTTAGGTAGGGAGTTCCAGGATTTTGACCCAGCGACGATGAAGGAACGGCAACGTATTTCCAAGTGGGGATGGTGTGTGACTTGGAGGGGAATGTGCAGGTGATATTGTTCCCATGTGCCTGCTGCCTTTGTCCTTCTAGGTGGTAGAGGTCGTGGTCGTGGGTTTGGGAGGTGCTGTCGAAGAAGCCTTGGCGAGTTGCTGCAGTGCATCCTGTAGATGGTACACACTGAAGCTACGGTGCGCCGGTGGTGAAGGAAGTGAATGTTTAGGGTGATGGATGGGGTGCCAATCAAGCGGGCTGCTTTATCATGGATGGTGTCAAGCTTCTTGAGTGTTGTTGGAGCTGCACTCATCCAGGCCAGTGGAGAGTATTCCATCACACGCCTGACTCGTGCCTTGTAGATGGTGGAAAGGCTTTGGGGAGTCAGGAGGTGAGTCACTCGCCGCAGAATACCCAGCCTCTGATCTGCTCTTGTAGCCACAGTATTTATGTGGCTGGTCCAGTTAAGTTTCTGGTCAACGGTGACCCCCAGGATGTTGATGGTGGTGGTGGAATTCGGTGGTGGTAATGCCACTGAATGTCAAGGGGAGGTGGTTAGACTCTCTCTTGTTGGAGATGGTCATTACCTGGCACGACTGTTACTTGCCACTTATCAGCCCAAGCCTGGATGTTGTCCAGATCTTGCTGCGTATGGGCACGGACTACTTCATTATCTGAGGGGTTGCAAATGGAGCTAAACACTGTGCAATCATCAGTGAACATCCCCATTTCTGACCTTATGATGGAGGGAAGGTCATTGATGAAGCAGCTGCAGATGGTTGGGCCTAGGACACTGCCTTGCAGAACTCCTGCAGTAATGTCCTGGAGCTGAGATGATTGGCCTCCAACAACCACTGTCTTCACAAAAAGAGAGGGATGATGCAGACATTGTAGTTAAGGAGGAGGAGTGTGAAATATTGGATGGGATAAACAGAGAGAGGAAGTATTATGGGGATTAGCATCTTTGAAAGTAGATAAATCACCAGAAATGGATGAAAAGTACCCCAGGCTGTTAAAAAGCCGGGGTGGAAATAGCGGGGGCTCGGACCATAATTTTCCAATCCTCACTGGATACAGGCATGGTGCCGGAGGATTGGAGGACTGTTGTACCATTGTTTAAAAAGGGAGTGAGGGATAAACCAAGTAATTACAGGCCAGTCAGTCTAACCTCAGTGGTGGGAAAATTATTGGAATCAAATCTGAGGGGCAGGATAAACAGTCACTTAGAAAAGCACGGAGTAATCAAAGACAGTCAGCACGGATTTGTTACAGGAAGGTCGTGTCTGACAACTTGATTGAATTTTTTGAGGAGGTAACTAGGAGGGTCGGTGAGGGTGGTGCATTTGATATAGTTTACATGCATTTTAGCAAGGCTTTTGACAAAGTCCCACATGCAGACCAGTCAAAAAGGTAAAAGCCCATGGGATCCAAGGGAGAGTGGCACGTTGGAGCCAAAAGTGGCTCAGTGGCAGGACGCAAAGGGTAATGGTCGACGGGTATTTATGTGACTAGACGGATGTTTCCAGTGCGGTTCCACAGGGTTCAGTACTAGGTCCCTTGCTTTTTTGTGATGTATGTATGTATGTATGCCCGCCCGTCCATCTCTATCTATATAAAAATGATTTGGACCTAATTGTAGGGGGCACGATTAAGAGGTTTGCAGATGATACAAAAATTTGCCATGTGGTTGATAGTGAGGATGAAAGCTGTAGACTGCAGGAATATATCAATGGACTGGTCAGGTGGGCAGCAAAGTGGCAAATGGAATTCAATCCGGAGAAGTGTGAGGTAATGCATTTGGGGACAGCAAACAAGGCAAGGGAGTACACAATAAATGGGAGCATACTGAAAAGGTGTAGAGGATGTGAGGGACCTTGGAGTCCATGTCCACAGATCCCTGAAGGTAGCAGGATAGTAGATAAGGTGATTAAGGCAGCATATGGAATACTTTCCTTTATTAGCCAAGGCATACACTATAAGAGCAGGGAGGTTATGCTGGAACTTTATAAAACACTGGTTAGGCTACAGCTTGAGTAATGTGTACAGTTCTGGTCACCACATTACAGAAAGGATGTAATTGCACTAGAGACGGTACAGAGGAGATTTACAAGGATGTTGCCAGGGCTGGGGAATTTTTAGGTATGAGGAAAGATTGGATAGGTTGGGGTTGATCTCTTTGGAACAGAGGAGGCTGAGGAGTGATTTAATTGAGGTGTACAAAATTATGAGGGGCCTAGATAGTGTGGATAGGAAGGACCTCGTTCCCTTGGCAAAGAGGTCAATATCAAGAGGGCATAGATTTAAAGTGATTGGTAGAGGATTAGAGGGGAGCTGAAGAAAAATGTTTTCCCCCCAGAGGGTGGTGGGGGTCTGGAACTCACTGCCTGAAAGGGTGGTAGAGGCAGAAACCCTCAATTCATTTAAAAAGTACCTGGATGTGCACCTGAAGTGCCGTGACCTACAAGGCTATAGACCAAGTGCTGGAAAGTGGGATTAGGCTGAGTGGCTCATTTTCGGCTGGCACGAACACATGGGCCGAATGGCCTCCTCTGTGCTGTAAATTTTCTATGATTCTATCCCTTAATACTTAGAACTAATAAATGTCAATCTTAGTATTAAAAATTTCAATTCACCCAGCATAGCCTTTTGGGAAAGAGAATTCCAGATTTCCACCACCCTGTGTGAGACAAAGTATTTCCTGATTTCACTCTCTAATGTCTTACCTCTAATTTTAAGATTGTGCCCTCTTGTTCTGGATTCCCCCACAAATGGAAATAGCTTCTCTGTATCTACCCTATCAAATCCTTTATCATTTTTAGATCTCAACTAAATCGCCCATCAACCTTCTAAATTCAAGGGAATACGAACCAAGTTTATCCAACTTGTCCTCATAACTTAACCCTTTACACCTTGATAAGATTCTGGTGAATCTGCACTGTACTCCCTCCAAGGCAAATATATCCTTCTTGAGGTGCAGTGCCCAAATCTGAACACAGTACTACAGGTGGGGTCTGACCACGGCTTTGTACAACTGAAGCATCACTTCCTCCCCTTTTTGAACCCGTGCACTAAATTTTAGTGATTTGTGTACCTGGGCACACAAATCCCTTTCCTCCTCCACAGTTCCTAGTCTCTTGCCATGAAGAAAATATTCCGATTTGTCTTTCTTGGATCCAAAATGGATGACCTCACACTTCCCCACATTGAGCTCCATGTGCCATAATTTTGCCCACTCATTTAATCAGTCTATGTCTCTTTGTAACATCCTGCTCCCATCTACACAACTTATCATGCCTCCTAACTTAGTTTCATCTATAAACTTGGATATACGACTCTCTATTCCTTCATCCAAGTTATTGATATACATGATAAAAAGCTGGAGGCCCCAGTACAGATCCCTGGGGAACACCACTTGTTACATTCCACCAATCATTATATATACCCTTTATCCTTACTCTCTGTCGCCTACCTCCCAATCAATTTCCAACCCAAACCACAATATCATTATTTTGTTTGATCCTAAAATAACCTAACAAAAAAGGGACCAGAAACAGATTCAACAGATTACAGTTTTATTTTACTATGAATAAATTCTGGTTTTGGTGCTTTTTTTTATTAAAACAATAAAAAAAAGCACCAAAATGTTTATCACAAAGTTAAAAGAAAGACTGGTCAGAAGGGCAAAGGTACCTTGAAATGCAGAGCAGGAAGAATTGTTTAGTAATGTAACAGTAGAGAAGAGGTTGAAAACCACAAAAGATGCAACGACGGTTGAAACTGAGGATGAATATAAAATAGCTGAAATAATAAATGATTACTTCCTCCAAGCTTTCACTAAGGAAAATACAAGCAACATGATCACCATAATTAGTAATACTCCAAGTACGCTTAATGACTGACAAATGAAATGGAGGTCTTAGACAGGCTGAAAAAGTTCAAAGCAAGTGAAACCCCATGGATGGATGGTACAAAGGATGAAATCTGTAAGTTGTATAGTCATTATAACGGTGTAAATTAACACTGGCGAGGTCCTGCTACACTGGAAACAAAACAGATTTAGGCAACTATAGGCCCATCAGTTACTCATCAATACCAGGTAATACATAGTACTACGCATTTACGTCAACATGTTGAAGACCATTCCTATTTTGTCAACATTAGAGACAAGTTGGCAGGTTTCCATTTCTGTCCTTTTTCAGTGTTAATTCAATTTGTCTTTCCTGGATTCTGGGCTGGGATAGACAGTCACTCAGTGCTTTGCTGTGTCGCCACAAATGCCACTCTTAATGAGAAAAGGTACTTGCTACTCGGGATTCATGGTTGACATCTCAGTTTCACCTCTTACTCTCTATTGCAAAATCTGATTGTTATTTCCTGGTCTGACAAATCGGTCAATGTTTCTAAAGGGGAGTCTTGGGAGTTGTAGGAAGATAGCGTCATCCGCCTCTTTTCAAAGGACAACCAAAGGCGAAAAGACTACAATTCCAAAAGACAAAGTGACAACAACAGATGCGTAATGATGCTATTCGCGTTTCTCCTCCTCCCTGTTTCGGCAGATTTACCCTCACCGCAACATGACGATAATAGCCTGTCGATATAGGTGGTAATAAGAGGCGGCCTTTAATACGGTTAGGGACTTAAAAAATTTGTTGAAGTAAGCGCGCCAGAGTTTATGTCGTCAACATAAACTGTAAATATTTGGTAATATTGTACAAAGAAGGAACTTGAAACTCACTTTTTTGCTGAAATAAGTGGGATGTCAACATAAACCAGATTGAGATAAGTGTGTAGGACTGTATGGAATTATTTATTCAGGTATAATAATCTAGTAACCTGTATGATAAATTTAGTAATCAGTAGCCAGTACAGATTTGGAATGGTAATATAGTGTCCAACTTACTTTGGAAAAAGTGGACTGTTGAAAATCCTACAGTATGATGTATCTAAACTGCCACAAAATCTTGCAGTTTACAAGAAAAACTGCTACTTAAGTTTGAAGTCAGAGATTTAGTGTAAAACCTGGGAATGCATAAGGAATTGACTGAATAGGAAGGAATAGGTAATTGTTAAGGAGCGTAATGTCAGGGTCAGTAGGAATGGAGAAGAGGCAAGAATTGAGGTAGTGCTCTAAGCATCAAGGTTGGGGCCCTCTGTGGTTTCTGATTTATATAAATGACTAATTTAGAAGCTCAATGGAAACTGGTCAAATTCACAAACAACAAACTCGGGGCAAGTAATTGAATCTCAGGAAGTGGCCAGGGACCTACAGAATAGTTTAGGTAAAATATGCAAGTGGGCAAAATAGATGAAACTTAATACAGAGTAAAGTGGGCAAACAGAATGATTTACCATATAGCTAAAACAGTGGTTAGAGGAAGTCATGCTTAAACTATACATGCTCTGGTCAGACCACACCTTGAATACTGTATCTCTGGTCACCAAGATTCAATGGAGACATTAAAGACAAAGCAGAGGTAGGGCAGCCACAAGACTAAAACCTAGCATCAGAGGATGATGTTACAAAGAAAGAGAAAGAGAAACATTCCCATTCAGCCTTGAAAGGTTGTAAACAATTTTACAACACCAAGTTATAGTCCAGCAATTTTATTTTAAATTCACAAGCTTTCGGAGGCTTCCTCCTTAGTCAGGTAAATGAGAGGAGATCTGAGAGATATACAAGATCACCTATTCTTCATACAAAAAGTCCCTGTGCTACTACAGCCACACTCCCTTCCACATTACTTTACTGGAGACATTCCATTCCTTAAGGGAGGCTAACGGGTTTCTAGAATGCATATTCCAAGAAATATCACAAAAGCAGAACAAGACAGCTAAAGTGGAAATTGATAAACCTCAATTAGGGTATGAACAGGAGACAGCAGGTAGTGCAGTAATCTCCAAGAGTGTTGAATTAGCAAATGGGTATTCAGTGCTGTGTATTTGTGACAATGACCACAACTGAAAGGAGGGCAGCCACGAGCAACACCACTGCACCGTGAAGCAGACAATTGCTGGGGTTGGCAGTGAACCGCAGAAATTTAGTAATAACAAGGGATTCCATAGTCAGCGAAATAGACAGTTGCTTCTGTAACCATCTTGAATAGTGTATTACCTCTCCAGTGCCAGGGTAAGTAATTAACAGAGTGCATGCAAAAGATTTTGGAAGAGGGAAGAGGAACAACTAGAAGTCATGGCTCATATTGGAATCAGTGGCATAGGAAGAAATAAAACATTTTAAAAAAAGGTCCTGCAAAGGGAGTTTTACAAATTAGGTGACTGATTAAAGAACCTAAAAGGGTAGTAATCCCAGTGCCATGTGCTAGTCAGTATAGGAATAGGGAAGTAAGTGGAGTGAATGAGAGATGATATAGACGGGCACGGTACAAATTCCTCAGACCAGTTCTGGCAAAGCAGTGGCCTGGAGAGTACAGATAGGGTCAATATCCTCACTGCAAGAGGAACCAGTGCAGTGGGGAAGGGTTTCAATTCATACGTCTAAGGAGAAGGAGAAATAAGACAAGGCAGCAGAAGAAAAGCAAAAGGAGCAAGAGATATTGGAAAGAGAAAATAGAAAAATTAATAACAGATCAGGAGGAGGAGAAAGTAAAAAAAGAAAAGACAATGAGTAAGAGGGAGGGAGAGAAAAGGGAACAAAATAAAGGAGGAAGGAAATGGAAGAGGAAAAGAGGGAGAGAAACAGCAAAAGACAAAAAAGTCAGAGCAAAAACACACAAGGTACATAGGGGGCACAGAGAGAAATGAGGAGAGCCAATGAATAGAGAGCGTGCACGAGACCACACAAGGACACAAGAAAAAGAAAAAGGAAAGAGACAGAGAGACAATTAACACATTGAATGCAGGAGGCTGAGGAGTGTGGAGGGGATAGGAAGAAACATTCTATTGGGCTGTCAGCAGCAGCTTTGGTTCTGCTGGAACAGAGGACAGTTGCAATCAGGGTTTAGTGGGCCTACATTATAAAACAAGTAACTTCCAATTCACCGGAAGCAACATTAAAGGGATCTATTAGTAACATGACAATATTTTAATCCAGCAGTTGTAATTACATACAATTACCAGCTAACAGAAATAGGACAACGTGGACTAAATGTTTCTATAAGAACCAAATAAACATTTATGTATCATAACCATCCATCTTTTTTCATTTAATTATAAGGAATGACAATCTTTAAATTGCACTTCAACTGCAGTATTCATATTTCTCCCTCTCTCTGCAGTTAGTCAGCATTGTTTGGGGTGCGTACAGTCTCTAGGTCACCAGACAATCGCTAATTTTGTATCTATGAAGTCATTATTAAGCATTTGCAGCTTCATACATCAGCTACTCAAATGGAGAATACTCAGCAAATTTATTATGTGGATGCCATTAATCCTTCCTTTAGGGAAGCAGAAATCTAAACAGATCTAAACCACATCAAGTTTCTTTAACAACAATTATCCACATAACTACATGCTACACAAAAAACAGGTGTTTCATTTCACAAGCAGAGCTAGTATTGGGCATTCAAGTGTGTGCTAACTATGAAGTGTGATGGGAAGAACAAATAAGGCAGCTGCATTTGGACTAATTGGATGTTTGTTGCAATAAGTTGGCTTTTTGTTGCTTCAGTATTGTACCTCAACATTCCAACAAAGAGTGTCATTAAAACAGTAAAAAAAAGGGGAAAAATGCATTTACAAAATTCACAGATCCATGGGCCGGAAATTGCTCATAAAATAACGGTGAGCCTAACAGCACTCACCGTTATTAATGGGCAAATCAAAGTGCAAGTTCCGGCGACTGCAGATGCGCAGTCAAATGTGGAACTTGCTCTTCCTGATTCCCTGCTAATCTGAGCTTCGCGTTAAAGGCATCTTGCAGGCTAGAATCAATGGACCAGCGTAAACTTGCTGCACTGCCCAGCTGGAAATGAACTAATCTCACCAGAAAAAAGGTCAGCTGAGTTATATCAGATCTAAACTAGCTTTTAACAGCATGGCAAGTATTAATGACTGCCAAACAACCATTCTGACACTAAAAATTAACTTTTAAAAAAATGTGGAGTCTCATTACTCTCTATTTTAATAGTCTCTGGACATTTTTTTTAAATTAAAAAAAATGTTTTATCTGATTTAATAGTACATTTACTGATCTTATCTGCCACTTCCTGGTATAGTTTGCGTGGTTTCCAAATAAGCTTCACTTCCTGGTTCTCACACCATGGCATGCTTCAAACTGATTAGTTGAGGGGACAGAGAGATCGGGAGAGCTCAGAGAAGCCCGGGAAAGAACACTGGACTTGTTTATGCTCACCAGTGAAGGAAGTTGCTGCTAACAACCAAGGATACTTAATGTGAGAGTTTAAATCTAATTAGCGGCGAGCCCTGTTGGTTTGCCGCTCAGAGCAATTTCCGGGCCAATATATATTAAAATCAGTAGGTAGGTCACATGCCTGTTGAAAATTTCAACGTAAACATTTCCTATAAAAATTCCAATGTTAAGATGTCTGTGTTTACCAGTGACATTTTCCTGTAACCCCTTTAGGTGATGCTCAAATAGAATTTCCAATGTAAATCTGATTACTGACCTATAATGACTTCCAGTAACACCACCACATAGTGCTGCATGATCTTTGCCCACAAATCACAAAAATATTTGGTCCACCTTTATTTCCCCTTCAGTTTTTTCAATTTCTAATGTCCAATGCAAGGTTCTTTTTGAAAAAAAAATCCATATTTCACAATAACAATTAAATTTATCATTTGAATTATCTCTTGGGTCTGTGAATGCCTTCATTAAAGCTTTTAGGTCTCAGCCTCTTCCAAAAGCCTGGGTTAGGCCTTGGCATTTTTGCCCAGAGTTGGTATTTCTACCCAGAGTTGTGATTCTGTTAGTTGAATGCAGATTGTTCAGTCTGAACATGTAGAGTACACCTAAATTCCCTGGACACATTCTGTATTGTTCAGTCAGCTCTACAGATGGAATATTTTTCTTTAGATTCTAACAGTTTCTAGATGAACTGTATTTCAAAATTGTTTAAAGAAAAGCTGCAGGACAAGTTTCGAAAGCTTTATTCTAAGTCTCTTTGAGGGAAACAGATAAGAGGGAAGTGTAAGAGGAAAATGAGTTGCATGTGAGGGGGCCTCTGGCCACCTTCCTTGGGGTAGCAGATGGGAGCGAGGGAGGTGTGGATAAAGGAATAAAGGCGAGATAAGTGACGAGTGAAAGGAAGGGGAGGATACAGGGATTGAGCAAGTATTTCAAAAAGAATTAGAGGCAGCAACAGGAATGAATAGGAGTAATGACAGGAATGAGGGGGTGGTAGGAAGCGGATGGGGTAGTCAGAATCAAATGGGTGGGGATACAATGAGTGAAGAGGTGAGGGGAAAAGATGGGAATGGAGCCAGAGGGCCAGCCACATTTTTCTCACTATTTTCATCAGGAAATATCACCAGTGGCTCCTTACCATGTCACGGCGCCCAACATCTCCCACCTAAAGAGAAGATGATAAAGACAGAGAGAAAGAACAAAAAGAGTCAGAGGAGAGAAGCAAAATAGAAGAGAGAAAGGGATACAGTAGATAAAAAAGGATCAGCAACACAAAGACATGAGAAACTATATTCTCCAACCTACCATGTGCAATCCCACAGGAGATCCACTATTAAAAAAAGTCTTGCATCTGCACACTTCCTGCTGCCACACTTTCTTCCTGTGTCACGTTTGACATTTTCCCATGTCCAAGTGTCACACTTCATAACACCTCAGTAATGCTTTAAATCCACTTTTCTGCTTATCTTTCCACTTACCTCCCTCTAACTGGCTGGTTCTTCGCATGTGACTTCTGGTTCTCCCAGCTCCATTATTCGGTCACCCACTTCCTGTACCACTGTTGTCAACTGCCTGATCATGGCCTGAGACTTACTTTTAATTTGCTGCCCGGAACTCCTGGCCTCCATACTTTTTCTTTGGTCGCCCAGCTCCTTTGGCCTCTTTCGCCTGCTTTGGCCTGCCACTATTTTCAGCCTCCTCCACTGAGCATCTGGCTATGCACCCACCTCCGCTTCAGTAGTTAGACTTCCTGAAAAAGTTAGGGCAGCACCTGACTTCTGCGGCTGACAGAAAGCAAATGCAAAACTTATTGAAGAACAAATATGGATTTACATAGCATTTTCACATCCTAAAGATGTCCCAAAGCACTTTACAGCTAATTAATTGCTTATGAAATGTCGTCCCTATTGTTTTGCAGGCAAATGTCAGCCAGTCAATTTGTATACAGCAAACATCCACAAACAGCAAATAAGATGAATGACCAATTAATCTGTTTTTGATCGTGTTGGTTGAGAGCAGAATGTTGGCCAGAACATAAGGCGAACTTCCTGCTCTTCTTCAAAATACTGCCATGGGATCTTTTACATCCACCCTGAGCAGGAAGGTGGAGCCTCGATTAAATGTCTCATCCAAAAGACAGAACATCGAACTAATATGTTCCAGTTCGGAGGAAGGGTTCAATACCCGAAATGTCGCTGTGTTCTCTCAACAGATGTTGTCTGAACTGCTGAGTGTTTCCAGCATTTTCTGTTTTTGTTTCAGGTTCCCAGCATCTGCAGTATTTTGTCTTTGATGCACTTAAGGGGAAGCTAGATAAACATGAGGGAGAAAGGAACAGAAGGTTATGCTGATAGGGTTAGATGAAAAGGGATAGGAGGAGGCATGACCAGTTGGGCCGAATGGCCTGTTTCTGTGCTGCACATTCTATGTAATGTGATAAAGCATTAATAAAACTGGTCTGCCACCAAGCAGTTCAGCTTGCCCATAAAGACCATTAGAATCAGTTCTATAACTGCTTTGTCAGATGTACTGTCTTTTGCGGGCCGGGGGGGGGGGGGGGGGGGGGGGTGACTTTTTACAGGGGCTGATGGCAGCGTGGACTGATAGGGGCATGGAAGAGGATGGAAACGAAGTAGTGGTTAGAAATGAAGCCTCGGATTTTGGTGAGGTCAAGGTGGCGGTCATGGGTGTCTGAAGGAAGTTAATGTGCAGAATGAGGTTAAATTAAACCAAGATGGTGGAGAAATTGGAAGGGAAAGGGTAGAGAAATTTGCGTGTATGTTGAATTCCCCACTGGAAGATACTGCAGCGAGAAACTAATCAATCAATGAACTTAGGATGGCAGTAGATAATGAAGACTGATGGGGAAGAGAGAAGCATTGAGCTGCTCAAAAGAAGAGGAAAGTCAATAGGTAAAAGGTGGAATCTTGAGGCCAGCCATCGGAAACCTCAGAGCAACACATTGCAGGGACACCATCTTCAGGATCCTCGTATCAAATTACTGAAAACATTTTTGCTTTTGACATATATTATGAATATTGGATAACTTTACAACTGTATATATTTGTATAATTAAGCATTTAATCCTATTTACAAATTATATATGATATAATTCAATACATTTGGTTGGGATCCATGTATGCAATTAAGATATTTCTAAATTTTGTATACTATATATAGTTTTTTTTATTTAATGCATTGTTGTATATCTGTATGCTTCAGATGCTCATCTATTCTAATTAAATCATGCTAAAAGGCAATTGAGGGACACACTTCTGTAACTGTAATCCACAAGGGACACATTAATTTCCTTAACTGCACAACATGCACAATGACATCTCTATATTAAACAATCCTTTTTTATTTTTATCTATGGACAACGCTATGGCAGATCCACCAGTATAGAGAATTTATGTGACAATTCAATTTTCTCAAGGGTGGTATTTAAAGAGATGCAATTTTTTGATAGATACTGTTGGGTTATATTTGCTATAAGGCAGAAACTATAGTTTTACCAAAAACATGTGTTCTAAAGTTTTCCCTTGAGGTTAATAATGTCTTCAGCTACAGTTTTGCTATTTTTAGTGACAGGAATCCAGCTTGATGTGCCCATGACATAATTGCTTTGGAGGTTGATAGTTTATTTGCATCTTGAAAACAGGAAAACTAGATTTTACAACAGTTTTGAAAGATCCTCCTCATATTAGCCTATTGCGGCAGGGAGGCACAATAAGCTGTTTTGCATATGTATGGTTTTACAAACAGTATTCTGAAAGGAGATAATTATCTTTACCACTTTACAAAAATATCTGTAGCAATCTTACTTGAATTTTTCTCATCATGCCTCAAAGCGACAGCTTTAAATTGGTACGGTCTCTGCAAGACTAATTGAAAGTAGTTTTTCTTCATTGCAACTTTGATTCTTTGATGTATCATAGTAAATGGATTTTGTCCCTCCAATCTCATTGATTCCAGCCATTGGGTATTTTTACAGTGGTAGATCATGGGGTGGTCTGGAATGATTTGATGGGGCAGTGTGAAGCTCCCCCTTTCCTCAACGTTAGAAAATATTACTGCCCATTTTTTTAAAAAATCAGTTAGGGTGCCTTTTTCATAATATATGTACTATTCTCTCACTTTGAAGAGGCAATCACCTGCTCAGTTGTCATTTTCTTCCTTTTAGCCTGGCATTGTGCAATTACCAAAAATCATAGACCAAACATTATTTAAAAACACTTGGTTGAAGTTGTAGCTGGGTCTGTCTGGTTGTGAGTTCCTTGTGGTTTAGTTGATTATTACTGTGCAGTTACTAAATTGCTCACCAATTTGTGAATACTGATTCAAACTGGGAAGCAAATATAATTGAGGCGAAAACAGACAGCAAGTTTTCTTACCCAAGAGAGGGGAATTTTCCCAAGTTGCTACCCAGTCTTGCCAAGAAATACGAAACAATGCTGTCCTGGTCGGAGGGGTCATACTAGCCTGGTGCCTGCAAAAGTCCACAAATGGAGAGTAATTCTAGGAAAATTACTGTTACAGCCAAGAGAGGAACATAATTTTCTCCTCCTGGGCTATCAGAGCACCTGGATCCAGGTAGATCACTATGGCACTCCTGTCTAAGGCTACGTGATCAGTTGTTGATATACAATGACTAAATAAGTCAAATTACGTTTTTACAATACATGCGATTTCAGAATTTTTACTGGGGATTTAGGAATCAAATTCGATTAATTCCATCCACCTTTCCATGCACGTGACTAGACTGCTGTATAAAAGATAGAATAAAACAAGAAACAAAATTTCACATTTCCAAATTTGCTTCCCCCCCCATCTTTAAGCAGCCAATTCTACAATCACTGAAATCTCCAAGGAAGGTGCAGGTAGACAATAGAATTACATAGAATGTACAGCACAGAAACAGGCCATTAGGCCCAATAGGTGCCGGTGCTTATGCTCCACACAAGCTTCCTCCCTCCCTACTTCATCTAATCCTATCATTACATATAAGAGCCTTTTAAAAATATGTAAAGTGAAAATGTAATACAAAGTCGCATTTGGGAAGCTATTCAGACTATTGTTTCTTGCACATTTCAATTGGTTGTTGGTTGCTTGTAACTGTAGCCCTCAATTCAATTAAACCCAATGACTGTCTTTAATAATTTTATGCTTATGCAGAACTAATAATTTCCATACACGCTATTTTGCCTTCAAATAGAATAGTATGGAACCAACTCAAGTACAGTCCCCTACACTAGAACAGACTCAAGTGACAGAAATAACTAAGATTGAACCCATGAGCAAGCTCAAAAATATTGGAAGCGGCAGATTCCTCCACAGCCTATGCAGCACATATCACATACATATACACCCAAAGAATCTTAAAACAGGTTGCTCTCAGGTGGCTTATCAAACCCACACTGTTAATGGGATATGGTTTGTCTAGCCTCTTAAGACAAGGTCAGCATCTTCCCCCAAAATCTCTAATGTAATGGATATCCACAGGATTCATTGAAATCAAAATAGAAGACAGATAACACTCCTTTCTCAACTAAAAAAGAAATGCAACTGCAAATGCTGGAAATTTTACACAAAAACAGAAAATGTTGCAGATGAGTCAGCATTTGTGAAAAGATACAAGCTAGTTAATGCTTTGGGCGTAAAACACTCATCAGAACTGTTCCTCTCAGCATTGCGCTCCAGAATATCCATTCATTTGTGAAAAAGACCCCTGTCATCCATGACCATATTGTGGATGATAGCGTGGACTTTGAAACTTAGCTCACGGGTACAATACCTTTCCCTTTTCTAAAGCCTCCACAACTAGTTATACTTTCCATCAGTTACCCTCCCAAACTGCTGCAGTAGCCATGCAGTTCTCATCAACAAGTCACACCTTGGTTCTTATGCTACTCTAGGCACATAGAAGCAGTAGCAGGCCATTCAGCCCTTTGAGCCTGTTCCGCCATTCAGTTAGATCATGACTGATCTCTACCTCAACTGTATTTACCCGCCTTTGTTCCATATCTCGATACCCTTACCCAACAAAAAGCTATCAATCTCAGTCTTAAATTTCAATTGACCAGGCACCCACAGCCTTTTGAGAGCGCAAGTTCCAGATTTCCACTACCTTTTGTGAAAAAGTGCTACCTGATTTCGCTTCTAAAATGGCCTAATTCTAATTTTATTATGCCCTCTTGTTCTGAATTCCCCCACCAAAGGAAATAGTTTCTCAGTATCTACTGTTTTCTAGAACAATATGTCGAGGAACCAACTTGGGAACAGGCTATTTTAGATCTAGTACTGTGTAATGACACAGGGTTAATTAGTAATCTTATACTTAAGGATCCTCTGATATCATAATATGATAGAATTTCATAAAGTTTGAGTGTGATTTAGTTAAGTCCAAAACTAGGATCTTAAATTTAAACAAAGCCAATTACATAGGTATGAGGGGCAAGTTGGCCAAGGTAGATTGGGAAATTAGATTAAAAGATATGACAGTAGATAAGCAATGGCAAACATTTAAAGAAATAATTCATAATTTTCAACGAATATACATTCCCTTGAGGAATAAAAATTCCATGGAAAAAGTGATACAACCGTGGCTAACTTGAGAAGAGGCTTACAATGTTGCCAAAAAGAGTGATGTGGAGATGCCGGTGATGGACTGGGGTTGACAATTGTAAACAATTTTACAACACCAAGTTATAGTCCAGCAATTTTATTTTAAATTCACAAGCTTTCGGAGGCTACCTCCTTCCTCAGGTGAACGATGTGGAATTTCCACATCGTTCACCTGAGGAAGGAGGTAGCCTCCGAAAGCTTGTGAATTTAAAATAAAATTGCTGGACTATAACTTGGTGTTGTAAAATTGTTTACAATTGCCAAAAAGAGTAGTAAACCTGAGGACTAGGAGGGTTTTAGAAAGCAAACGATTACCAAGAAACTGATAAAGAGGGAGAAAATTGAATGAGTGTGCAAACTAGCAAGAAACAAACACAGATTGTAAGAGCTTCTACAAGTATGTAAAAAAAGGTAGAGGTTAGCAAAAGTAAACAAGGGTCCCTTTGAGGCAGAAACAGGAGAGGTTATAATGGGGAATAAGAAAATGGCAGATGTTAAACAATCATTTTGTATCTGTCTTCACAGTAGAAGACACAAAAAACATACCGGAAATACAGGGGAACCAAAAGGTCTAATGAGAATGAGGAACTGAAAGTAATTAAGATTAGTAAAGAAAAAGTACTGGAGAAATTAATGGGACTAAAAGCCGACAAATCCCCTGGACCTGATTTAAAACCCGAGGATAGAGGCAAACAGGTGGCTGCAGAGATAGTAGATACATTGGTTTTGATCTTCCAGAATTCCCTAGGTTCTAGAATAGTCCCTGTGGATTGCATGGTAGCAAATGTAACCCTGCTATTCAAGAAAGGAGGGAGAGAGAAAATTATGGAACTATAGGCCAGTTAGCCTGACATCAGTAGTAGGGAAAATGCTACAATCTATTATTAAGGACGTAGTAACAGGACGCTTAGAAAATCATGATATGATTAGGCAGAGTCAACACAGTTTTATGAAAGGGAAATAGTGTTTGATAAATTTATGAGAGTGTATTTTGAGGGTGTTACTAGCAGGGTAGATAAGAGGGAACCAGTGGATGTAGTATATTTGGATTTTCAAAAGGCATTCGATGAGATGCCACGCAAGAGGTTGTCACACAGGATTAAGGCTCATGGGACTGGAGGTAATATATTAGCATGGATTGAGGACTGGTTAACGGATAGAAAACAGAGTAGGAATAAACAGGTCATTTTCGGGTTGGCAGGTTGTAACTAGTGGGGTGCCGCAAGGACCAGCACTTGGGCCTCACCTGCTTACAATATATATCAATGACAGATGAGCAGATTGTACAATGTATCCAAGTTTGCTGACGATACAAAGCTTGGTGAGAAAGTAAGCTATGAGGAGGACGCAAAGAGGCTGCAAAGGGATATAGACAGGTTAAGTGAGTGGGCGAGGAGGTGGCAGATGGAGTATAATGTAGGGAAGTGTGAAATTATCCACTTTGGTAGAAAGGATAAAAAAGCAGAATTTTTTTTTAAAAAAGGAGAGACACTAAGAAATATTGGTAGTCAGTGGGAATTTGGGTGGTCCTTGTAAACAAATCAAAAAGTTAACA
This sequence comes from Heptranchias perlo, assembly GCF_035084215.1. NCBI lineage: Eukaryota > Metazoa > Chordata > Chondrichthyes > Hexanchiformes > Hexanchidae > Heptranchias > Heptranchias perlo. The sequence goes on along the minus strand of NC_090332.1, from coordinate 10,782,733 downwards.
TGCAGGTACAGCGAGCAATTAGGAAGGCAAATGGTATGTTAGCCTTTACAGCAAGGGGGTTGGAGTATAAGAGTAAGGAGGTCTTGCTGCAATTATACAGGGCTCTGGTGAGACTACACCTGGAGTAGTGTGTACAGTTTTGGTCTCCTTACCTAAGGAAGGATATACTTGCCTTAGAGGGAGTACAACAAAGGTTGACTAGATTGATTCCTGAGATGAGAGGGTAGTCTTTGAGGAGAGATTGAGTAGAATGGGCCTATATTCTCTGGAGTTTAGAAGAATGAGAGGTGATCTTGTGGAAACTTATTAAATTCTTAGAGGGCTTGACAGGGTAGATGCTGAGAGGCTGTTTCCCCCGGCTGGAGCGTCTAGAACTAGGGGTCATAGTCTCAAGATAAGGGGTCGGCCATTTAGGACCGAGATGAGGAATTTCTTCACTCAGAGGGTTGTGAATCTGTGGAATTCTCTACCCCAGAGGGCTGTGGATGCTCATTGAGTATATTCAAGATTGAGATCGATAGATTTTTGGACATTAAGGGAATCAAGGAATGATAGGGCAGGAAAGTAGTGTTGAGGTAGATCAGCCATGATCTTACTGAATGGCAGAGCAGGCTCGAGGGGCTGTTTGACCAACTCGTGCTCCTATTTATGTACTGTAGCGAATCCCTTTATCATTTTAAACAACTCAATTAAATCACCCCTCAACCGTCTAAACTCAATACAAGCCAAATCTATGCAGCTGGCCCTCAATTAAATCCTTTAAACCCTGATACCATTCTAGTGAAGTTGCTCTGTAACCCCTCCATGGCCAATATATCTTCCCTGAGGTTCTCTACATTAAGGGTGCTAATTAAATGCAAGTTGTTATTGTTGACTATCAAGGATGGATGCAGAGACTGACTGCCCATTCAACTTATTAGTTTTGGACACAATCTGTGCTCACAAGGTTACCACTGCGTACCTGATCAGAGTTCAAATAATGGGCCAGAATTTGCCGTAGCAGGGTATCTAACGGTGTCTGCCATTAGGCAGACTTGCCCCTGCACCCTTAAGCTCAAAAAATTTTTGCCCGCAAAGTTACTGAAAGTGCAAGCTGATAATGGTGCAGCGAGAGAAACAGGGCATCTGGGACCTGAGCGAACAGGGCAAACCAATGAGATTTAAGGATTGGGAAATAAACAGCAGAAGGACTGTGAAGGTGTGTGAATTAAAAGGGGGTTAATTCAATATCAATCAGGTACAGAAAGAGAACTAAAGAGAGAGAAAGAAAGACTGGATTAAGAGCTAGTGAGTTTAAGAATAGTAGGATAAGACAGGTTAATGCATGGCTGGAACAATGGTACAAGATGGAGGGCTTCAGATTCCTGGGGTATTGGGACCAGTTCTAGGGCAGAAGAGATCTGTTCAAGATGGACAAATGTCCACGCGGGGAGGTTAACTAGTGCTGTGGGGCAGGGTTTAAACTAATTTGGCAGGGGGATAGGCATCAGGATGAAACATTAGAGAGGAGAAACAAGGTGCACAGAGGACTGGGAGGGACAAGTAGCATTAGAGTAAAGAATAGTTCAGAAATAGGAGCGATCAGACAGGGGCAAATGTGAGGCAATCTAAAATAAATTTAGAGTGCATGTGCTCAATCGCACAGAGTGTGGTAAATAAGGTTGGCGAGCTGCAGGCTCGAATTGCCACATGGGACTATGATATAGTAGCAATATCAAAGACCTGACTCAAAGAAGGGAAGGATTAGGTACTTAATATTCCTGGCTACAAGGTATTCAGGAAAGGTAGGGAAGGAAAGAAAGGAGAGAGGGTGGCAGTATAGATCAAAGAAACTAATTTAGCACTGGAAAGGGATGATGTAGTTGAGGAGTTAAAGACAGAATCTATTTGGTTAGAATTAAGGAACAATTAAATTTCGGCATTACCATCACCGAATCCCCCACCATCAACATCCTGGGAGTCACCATTGACCAGAAACATAACTGGACCAGCCATATAAATACTGTGGCTACAAGAGCAGGTCAGAGGCTGGGTATTCTGTGGCGAGTGACTCACCTCCCCAAAGCCTTTCCACCATCTACAAGGCACAAGTCAGGAGTGTGATGGAATACTCTCCACTTGCCTGGATGAGTCCAGCTCCGACAACACTCAAGAAGCTCGACACCATCCAGGACAAAACAGCCCGCTTGATTGGCACCCCATCCACCACCCTAAACATTCACTCCCTTCACCATTGGCGCACAGTGGCTGCAGTGTGCACCATCCACAGGATGCACTGCAGCAACTCGCCAAGGCTCCTTCGACAGCACCTCCCAAACCCGCGACCTCTACCACCTAGAAGGACAAGAGCAGCAGGCACATGGGAACAACACCTTCCTAACAGCACTGTGGGAGAACCTTCACCACATGGACTGCAGCGGTTCAAGAAGGCAGCTCACCACCACCTTCTCAAGGGCAATTAGGGATGGGCAATAAATGCCGGCCTCACCAATGACGCCCACATCCCATGAACAAATAAAAAAAGAGGGGCTATCACGCTACTGGGTGTAAACTTTAGGCCACCAAATAGTAGGAAGGAGATAGAGGAGCTGATCTGCAGGCAAATCACAGAAAGTGCAAAAACTATAGAGCAGTGATAATGGGGGACTCCAATATAGACTGGGACAGTAACAATGTAAAGGGCAAAGAAGGGGAGGAATTCCTGAAATGTGTTCAAGAGAACTTTCTGGAACTGTTTCCAGCCCAACCAGGAAACAAACAGTGCTGGATCTAATTCTGGGGAATGAAGTGGGGCAGGTGGAGCATGTTTCAGTGGGGGAGCATCTGGGGAACAGTGATCATAATATCATCAGGTTTAGAATAGTTATAGAAAAGGACAAGGAACAATCAAATGTGAAAATGCTTAACTGGAGGAGTGCAAATTTCAGTGAGCTAAAAAGGGATCTTGCCCAGATGAATTGGAATCAAAAATTGGTAGGCAAAATAGTAATTGAACAAATGAGAGGCCTTCAAGGAGGAGTTGGTTTGGGGACAGAGTAGACACACATACCCTACGAGGGGGAAAACGGAAGGGCAACCAAAGCTAGAGATCCCTGGATGACTAAAGATATAGAGATTAAAATTAAACAGAAAAGGGAGGCTTATGGCAAATCTACAGGTCATAATACAATAGAGAACCAGGTTGAATACAGAAAGTACAGAGGAGATCTATAAAAAAAGGGAATAAGAGGGGCAAAGAATGAATAGGAGAATAGATTAGTGGTTAACATAAAAGGGAACCCAAAAGTCTTATATAAAAACATATAAATAGTAAAAGAGTAGTCAAAGGAATGTGGGACCAATAAGGGACAAAATGGAGATCTTCTTGTGGAGGCAGAGGGCATGGCTGAGGTACTAAATGAATACTTGGCATCCGTCTTCACTAGAGACGAGGATGCTGCCATTGTAGCAGTAAAGGAGGAGGTAGTAGCGATATTGGATAGGATAATAAATAAAGAGGAAGTACTTAAAAGATTGGCAGTACACACAGTAGAAAAGTCACCCGGTCCAGATGGGATGCATCCTAGCTTACTGAGGGAAGTAAGAGTGGAAATTGCAGAGGCTCTGGCCACAATCTTCCAATCCTCCTTAGATATAGGGACGGTGCCAGAGCACTGGAGGATTGCAAATGTTACACCCCTGTTCAAAAAAGGAGGTGGATAAACCCAGCAATTACAAGCCAGTCAGCCTAACGTCAGTGGTGGAGAAACTTTGAGACACAATAATCCAGGGCAAAATTAATTGGCACTTGGAAAAGTATGGGCTAATAAATGAAAGTCAGCACAGATTTGTTAAAGGAAAATCATGTTTGACTAACTTGGTTAAGTTCTTCGATGAAGTAACAGAGAGGGTTGATGAGGGTAGTGCCGCTGATGTGTATATGAACTTTCAAAAGGCATTTGAAAAAGTACTACATAATAGACGTGTTAACAAAATTAAAGCCCATGGGATTAACTGGACAGTGGATGCGTGGATACAAAATTGGCTAGGGGACAGAAAGAAGAGGGTAGTGGTGAACGGTTGTTTTTCAGACTGGATGGAAGTATAAAGTGGTGCTCGCTAGGGGTCTGTATTCGGACCACTGCTCTTTTGGATATATATTAATAACCTGGACTTGGGAATACAGGGTATAATTTCAAAGTTTGCAGATGACACAAAACTCGGAAATGTAGTAAACAATGTAGAGGATAGTCACAGACTTCAAGAAGACATAGACAGACTGGTGAAATGGGCAGATAAGATTTAATGCAGAGAAGTAGGAAGAATGAGGAGAGGCAATATAAACGAAATTGTACAATTTTAAAGGGGGTACAAGAACAGAAAGGCATGAGGTGTGGGGGGGTGGGGGGGGTGTACGTACATACATACAAAAGTCTTTGAAGGTGGCAAGACAAGTTGAGAAGGCTGTTAAAAAAGGCATAGGGGATCCTTGGCTTTATTAATAGAGGCATAGGGTACAAAAGCAAGGAAGTTATGCTAAACCTTTATAAAACACTGGTTAGGCCTCAGCTAGATTGTTGTGTTCAATTCTAGGCACCACACTTTAGGAAAGTTGTCAAGGCCTTAGAGAGGGTGCAAAAGAGATTTATTAGAATGGTATCAGGGATGAGGAACTTCAGTTATGTGGAGAGACTGGAGAAGCTGGGATTGTTCTCCTTAGAACAGAGAAGGTTAAGGGGAGATTTGATAGAGGTGTTCAAGATCATGAATGGTTTTGATAGTTTCTCCTTATTTACTCTGTTTCCAGTGGCAGAAGGATCGGTAACGAGGACACAAATTTAAGGTGATCGGCAAAAGAGCTAGACGCAAGGAGGAAACATTTTTTTTTTAAAAACGCAGCTATGTAATATGTTCTGCGACGCGCTGCCTGAAAGGGTAGTTGAAGCAAAGTCAATAGTAACTTTCAAAAGGGCATTAGATAAATACTTGAAGGGAGAAAATTAACAGGGCTATGGGGAAAGAGCAAGGTGAATGGGATTAATTGATTAGCTCTTTCAAAGATCCGGCACAGGCACAATGGACCTATTGGCCTTCTCCTGTGCTGTACCTACTAAGATATGATGGAGAGGGGAAAACGGAAAAGAAAAAAAAATGTAAAATTTGACTATTTGTATTTGAACACTGATGTTACGGCTTTTTTGTTTCCCATCCTGTGTCATATGGGTACCCAGGAAAATCAAATTTAGATACAACTAGTTGTTTTTTTTTTAAGTATTTGTAGCAATTTTCTGAACCATAAACCGGTTCTGAAATGCTTACACAGGAACACAGTCCTATTGTACATATGCCTACAATACATTTTTGTGAAATGCAACCTCATCGGGAAAAGGAAACTAAACAGTGATCCAAAAACAAAATGTTTGTTTTTAACAGGTTAGTGCCACTATTTGCATCCAAATAATGGCACTTTCTTCACCAATTATGTAGCCTGCTTTTGGAAACTGGCAATTTTATGAACTCTTGCATTTTCAACAGTCCTTTGCTTTGTTTCATCCTAATGCATTGCTTGAGTTTTACAGTACACCCAGTGGCTACCCGTGATTTGAATGCCAATTAGCACACTTTCACAGTCACCAGACAATCCTACGACTAAAAGGCCACAGTAGGGTCAAACAACTGTCTGGACTATTTAACAACCAAGGAGGACAGATCTGCAGCCAACTGCCATCCATGCAAGGTACTTCATGGAAACAGCAGTTCATTTCACTAGGTTGTTTTTAAAATCTGGTTGCCATTGAAAGAATTGTTGCTAGGTTTCTTGCAACTTTCCACCTGCACGTCAAAAAGCAAACCACAAATGTATTCAGGAGAAAATGTACAGAATTCAAATGTATTCAGGACAAATAGGGAAGGAAATAAAAGGAGGGGGGGGGTTAGCAGTATTGATCAAAGATACTGTTACAGCCCTAACAAGGGATGATGTGCTTGATGGTTCAAAGACACATTCTATTTGGTTAGAGCTAATGAGCAGAAGAGGGCTGTTACGCTGCTGGGTGTATACTACAGACCACCAAATAGTGGGAAGGAGATGGAGGAGCAAACGTGCAGGCAAATTTCAGAAAGATGTAAAAACAAAACAAGAGAGTAATGATAATGGGGACTTCAAGTATTCTAATATGGAACAAAAAAAACAAAGGGCAAAGAGGGGGAGGAATTCCTGAAATGTGTACTGGAGAATGCTTTTGATCAGTATGTTTCCAGCCCAATGAGGAAGGAAGCAATGCTGGGTCTAGTTCTAGGGAATGAAGTGGGGCAAGGGGAGCTTGTTTCAGAGGGAAAGAATTTAGGAAACAGTGGTCACAACATTAGGTTTAAAGTAGTTATGGAAAGGGACAAAGAATAATCAAAGGTGAAGATATTCACCTGGAAGAGGGCTAATTTCAGTGAGTTGAAAAGCGATCTAGCCAGGTGGATTGGAAACAAAGATTGGCAGGTAAAACAGTAAATGAGCAATGGAAGGCCTTCAAGGAGATAATTCGGGTACAAACTAAACATGTGGGGGAAAGAAAGGGCATCCAAAGCTAGAGCTCCCTGGATGACTAAAGATAGAGATTAAAATGAAACAGAAATAGGAGGCTGATGATAAATGTCAGGTTAATAATGCAGTAGAGAGTCAAGCAGAATACAGAAAGTGCAGAGAAAAAGGAAATGTAGAACTAAATAAGGAAATAAAAAAGGGGCAAAGAGAGTGAGAGTGTATGAGAAAAGATTAGCAGGTAACATAAAAGGAAACACTAAAGTCTTTTAGCAACATATAAAAGGAGTAAAGGGATAATCAAAAAGGAAAGGGTGAGGCAGATTAGGGACCAAAATGGAAATTTGTGGAGGCAGAGGGCATGACTGTGATACTAAATGAGTACTTTGCATTTGTCTTCACTAAAGAAGAGGATGTTGCCAATGGCACAGTAAAGGAAGAGGGGGTAAAGAAATTGGATAGGATAAAAAGAGATAGAGGATGTACTTAAAAGGTTGGCAGTGTTCAAAGTACAAAAGTCACCCAGTCCAGATGGGATGCATGCTAGGTTGCTAAGGGAAGTAAGGGTGGAAATAGCAGAGGCTCTGGCCACAATCTCTCAATCCTCCTTCGATATGAATGGTGCCAGAGGCCTGGAAGGTTGCAAACGTTACACCACTGTTCAAAAAAAAGATAAACCCAGTAACTACAGGTCAGCTGGTGGGAAACTTTGACACCATAATCTGGGACAAAATTAATTTTCGCTTGGAAAAACATGGGTTAATAGAGGACAGCTAGCATGGATTTGTTAAAGGCAAATAGTGTCTGACAAACTTACATAGAAATACATAGAGTCTACAGCACAGAAACAGGTCATTTGGCCTAAATGGTCTATGCCGGCGTTTATGCTCCACACGAGCCTCCTTTCTCTCCACCACCCCCCCCCCACCTCTTCATCTATTCCTATCAGCATATTCTTCTATTCCTTTCTCCCTCGTGTGTTTATCTAGCTTCCCTTTAAATGCATCTATGCTATTCGCCTCAATTACACATTGTGGTAGCAAGTTCCACATTCTTACCACTCTCTGGGTAAAGATGTTTCTCCTGAATTCCCTATTGGATTTATTAGTGACTATCCTATATTTATGGCCCATAGTCTTGGTCTACCTCACAAGTGGGAAACATCATCTCTACATCTACCCTATCAAACCCTTTCATACTTTTAAAGACCTATGTTAGGTCACCCCTCAGCTTTTCCTGATAAGGACAATACACTCATGAATCTTGTTTGCACCTTCTCCGGTGTCTCTGTATCCTTTTTATAATATGGAGACTTGATTGAGTTCTTTGAAGTAATGGAGAGGATTGACGACGGTAGTGCGGTTGATGTTGCACATAGACTTTCCAAAAGTGCCACACAATAGACTTGTAAGCAAAATTGAAGCCGATTGGATTAAAGGGGCAATGGCAGCGTGGATATGATATTGGCCAAGAGACAGAAAGCAGAGTAGTGGTGAACGGTTGTTTTCCAGACTGGAGGGAAGTATACAGTGATGCCCCGAGGTCGGTATTAAGACCACTGCTGTTTTTGATATATATTAATGACCTGGACTTGGATATAAAGGGCATAATTTCAAAGTTTGCAGATGACATAAAACTCAAATGTAGTAAACAGTGAGGAAGATAGTGGCAGACTTCAAGAAGACAGACAGATGGGTGAAATGGGCAGACACATGGCAGATGAAATTTAATGCACAGAAGTGTGAAGTGATGCATTTTGGAAAGAAGAATGAGGAGAGGTAATATAAACTGAATGGTACAATTTTAAAGGGGGTGCAGGAACAGAGACCTGAGGGTTCACATACACAAATCTTTGAAGGTGGCAGGACAACTTGATACAGCTGTTAAAAAAGCATATGGATCCTGGGCTTTATAAATAGAGGCATAGAGCAAGGAAGTTATGCTGAAACTTTATAAATCACTTGTTAGGCCTCAGCTGGAGTATTGTGTCCAATTCTGGGCACCACACTTCAGGAAGGATGTCAAGGCCTTGGAGAGGGTGCAAGGAGATTTATCAGAATGGTACCAAGGATGAGGGACTTCAATTATGTGGAGAGACTAGAGAAGCTGAGATTGTTCGTCTTAGTTTCTCTTCTTTTACTCAATCAAAACCCTTCATAACTTTAAGCGTCTCTATTAAATCTCCCCATAACCTTCTCTGCTCTGTTTCCACTGGCAGGAGGGTCGGTAACCAGAAGACACAGATTTACAGTAATTTGCAAAAGAATCTTAGGGGAGTTGAGGAGAAATGTTTTTACGCAGCAAGTTGCTATGATCTGGAATGCAAGCAGGTTTAACAGTAACGTTCAAAAGGGAATTGGATATATACTTGAAGAGGAAAAATTTGCAGGGCTATGGTGAAAGAGCAGTGAGTGGGACTAATTGGATAGCTCTTTCAAGGGGCCAGCGCAGGCATAATCGGTCGAATGGCCTCCTTCCATGCTGTATGATGCTATAATTCTACGAAGGCAGAGGCAGTGGTGGATGGGTAGATTTGATTATAATAATAATAGTTATCATCAGCGTACATGAGGAACTTGACCCCGTGTCTTTGGACGATGTTGCCAAGGAGCAGCATGCAGATATGGAAGAGGGAAGGGCCAAGAATAGATCCTCATGGGACTCAAGAGGTAAGGTGCAGGGCAGGAAGAGAAATCATTGCTGGAGAAGTTCTGACTACACAGTTGAATAGGTAAGAGTTGAACCAAGCAAGAGAAGTCCAACTGAGCTGGACATGAGGAGAGGCGTTGGAGCAAGACAGTGCGGGTGATTATTCAAAGACTTCAGAAACGTCGTGAGAAAGGAGGCAGGATAGTGCACCACAACACAGCCACAGATAACGCTATTTGTGACTTTGATTAGGGTCAATTCTGTGTTGTAGCAGAAACCTGATGAGAGATTCAAAAATGGAGTCAAGGACTATGGAGGGGAAAGGGGGTTGGAGATGCAGTGGTACTATATAAAACTTTAAAAGTCTTAAAAATCGGTCAAAGTACTGGTGATCAGACTTTTGGCAAGCTTAAGAGAAAAAACACATTTGCTTAATGTTTTCAAATGAAGGTCAAGGGGAACTCCAACTATCAATTTTGGCAGCTTTACAAAAAGTCTGTTTCCTGCACTTGGGAATTCCTAACTGTTCAGCACAATAAGGCAGATTTAGTCATATTTGCACTGCAGAGTTTGATAATGCGTGTGCTATGGAATTTAAATGCATTAAAAAAAAAAGGTATTTTAGCATGTGTTATAGTATTTCCCTGACAGTCAATTTTCACATTAACCATGGGAATACACATGACAAGTCATCGTTTAAAGTTTTTGTTATTATCAGAGAATGGAAAAGCAAATACATTTCCAGTTTCATAATCTAATCACTAATGCATTAACTATGTTGTTAAATAGTTATTTTTCATACTCATGCAAAATTCTGCAATTACAGACCCTACAGAAAAAAACAAAGCCACTTTAGGCTCATAAAATAAATCACTTACAGCACTACATTATGTAGTTTTTGACCAATATGCTTCCCCACCCACTTTAAAACAATGGGCCAATATTACTATTTCTTTATCCATACATTGTTCTTAATACTAGCAGATTTACCTTGGTTTTGCTCAAGATGAGTCAGAGATCGACTCATTGACACGAACTGCAGTGGTTCAAGAAGGCGGTTCACCACCACCTTCTCAAGGGCAATTAGGGATGGGCAATAAATGCTGGCCTTGCCAGCGACGCTCACATCCCATGAACGAATAAAAAAAAAATTCCACTGTTGCACGTGGGAGGAGACACTGGACGTGGAAGGAGTGCACATCTTCAGTGAAAAGTTAGAATGCAGTCTGTAAAAGGTCTCCCCACAGTCATGTATTTATTTTCCAGGAACCAATCAAGAAACAATGTTTTGCTCACCCACTGTAGTCAATAAATAAATACACTGTTATATAAATAAGTCCTTGCATGTAATGTAGGGGAGCTGCTCTTTGCGGTCAATCTACTAGGTATTGCTTTGCATATCAAAGGACAAAAAAAACACAACATTCCTTCTTTACCAACCATCTCTGCAATAGTACTTAATTGGTAAATCGTTTTAAATTCAGGGCTTTTATTCAAAAATCCCTTCGAAACCCAAGTAATGGTACATTCCTCCTAGAATTTACTAGATGTTTAAATGAAAAATAGTTATGCGTTCTCAGTGTAAGCAACTGCTGAAAGCATTTAGAATATATTACAAAATATTTTAAAATGGCACCTTTCAAATTTGGCATTGTTTGAAGTTTCATCTGTCGCACATGTAACAAACTGTTAAACACTTTTTTTTGCAATAAAACTGGAAAAACAAGGAGAAAAATCAGTGGGAAAAATGCAACCCCAAATGCCTGAGTAAATTCAGAAAAACAGGAAAGAGTTTTATTTTGAACATAACTAAAACTCAAGAAAACAAGCAGTGAATTACCATCGAAATGACAGCCCACAATTAGTTACAGTTTACGTTCACCACTTTTATGGGATTCACCATCAAACTCTCACTTAAATTGGGGGGGAAAAAAACTATCTAGGGATTAAGATTATTAAATATTTTCTGAATGGTGACAGATTGGGAAAAGGGGAGGTGCAACGAGACCTGGGTGTCTTGTACACCAGTCGCTGGAAGCGAGCATTCAGGAGCAGCAAGCAGTTAGAAAGTATGTTTGGCCTTCATTGCAAGAGGATTTGAGTACAGGAGCAGGGATGTCTTACTGCAGTTATACAGGGCCTTGGTGAGACTACATCTGGAGTACTGTGTGCAGTTTTGGTCTCCTTATCTGAGGAAGGATGTCCTTGCCATGGAGGGAGTGCAACAAAGGTTTACCAGACTGATTCCTGGGATGGCAGGACTGACGTATGAGGAGAGATTGGGTCGACTAGGCCTATATTCACTAGAGTTTAGAAGAATGACAGGTGATCTCATCGAAACATATAAAATTCTAACAGGACTAGACAGACTAGATGCAGGGAGGATGTTCCCGCTGGCTGGGGAGTCCAGAACCAAGGGTCATGGTCTCAGGATACGGGGTATGCCATTTAGAACAGCGATGAGGAGAAATTTCTTCACTCAGAGGGTGGTGAACCTGTGGAATTCTCTACCACAGAAGGCAGTGGAGGCCAAGTCATTAGATGTATTCAAGGAGATAGATATATTTCTTAACGCTAAAAAGGATCAAGGGATATGGGGAAAAAGCAGGAACAGAGTACTGAGTTAGACGATCAGCCATGATCATTTTGAATGGCGGAGCAGGCCCAAAGGGCCGAATGACCTACTCTTGCTCGTATTTTCTATGTTTCTATAAGAGTAAAATTGAAGAACCCATGTTTATTGTTGTGGCTGCAGCCATTTACCTGCCACTATGGTGATGATAGTTCAAGATTATACAGAGGGGGAAGATTTGCAATCTCTTTAATAAACAACGTCTTGGTGTGTGACTCCGGAGTCAGCCTTTGATCAACAACCTCAGTCTTCACACAACTATCAATGTGGTAACTATCGATGCACTGCTGTCCTTGCTCCATTCTTAACTAAGAATGAAAGGCTGCCATTTGCTGCAGTAGAAAATACAGCCCCACAGCAATATAATCCAGATCTATGATTTTGTTTTTATTCGTTCATGGGATGTGGGCGTCGCTAGCGAGGCCAGCATTTACTGCCCATCCTTAATTGCCCTCGAGAAGGTGGTGGTGAGCCACCTTCTTGAACCGCTACAGTCCATGTGATGAAGGTTCTCCCACTGTGCTGTTAGGTAGGGAGTTCCAGGATTTTGACCCAGCGACGATGAAGGAACGCAGATATATTTCCAAGTCGGGATGGCGTGTGACTTGAAGGGGAACGTGCAGGTGGTGTTGTTCCCACGTGCCTGCTGCTCTTGTCCTTCTTGTCTGCGGGTTTGGGAGGTGCTGTCGAAGAAGCCTTGGCAAGTTGCTGCAGTACATCCTGTAGATGGTACACACTACAGCCACTGTGCGCCGGTGGTGAAGGGAGTGAATGTTTAGGGGGATGGATGGGGTGCTAAGCAAGCGGGCTGCTTTGTCCTGGACAGTGTCAAGCTTCTTGAGTGTTGTTGGAGCTGCACTCATCCAGGCAAGTGGAAAGCATTCCATCACACTCCTGACTTGTGCGTTGTAGATGGTGGAAAGGCTTTGGGGAATCAGGAGGTGAGTCACTCGCCGCAGAATACCCAGCCTCTGACTTGCTCTTGTAGCCAGTGTTTATATGGCTGGTCCAGTTAAGTTTCTGGTCAATGGTGACCCCCAGGATGTTGATGGTGGGGGATTCGGTGATGGTAATGCCGTTGAATGTCAAGAGGAGGTGGTTAGACTCTCTCTTGTTGGAGATGGTCATTGCCTGGCGCAAATGTTACTTGCCACTTATCAGCCCAAGCCTGGATGTTGTCCAGGTCTTGCTGCATGTGGGCTCGAACTGCTTCATTATCTGAGGGGTTGCAAATGGAACTGAACACTGTGCAATCATCAGTGAACATCCCCATTTCTGACCTTATGATGGAGGGCCTAGGACACTGCCCTGAGGAACTCCTGCAGCAATGTCCTGGGGCTGAGATGATTGGCCTCCAACAACCACTACCATCTTCCTTTGTGCTAGGTATGACTCCAGCCACTGGAGAGTTTTCCCCGATTCCCATTGACTTCAATTTTACTAGGGCTCCTTGGTGCCACACTCGGTCAAATGCTGCCTTGGTGTCAAGGGCAGTCACTCTCACCTCACCTCTGGAATTCAGCTCTTTTGTCCATGTTTGGACCAAGGCTGTAATGAGGCCTGGAGCAGAGTGGTCCTGGCGGAACCAAAACTAAGCATCGGTGAGCAAGTTATTGGTGAGTGCCGCTTGATAGCGCTGTCAACGACACCTTCCATCACTTTGCTGATGATTGAGAGTAGACTGACCGGGCGGTAATTGGCCTGATTGGATTTGTCCTGCTTTTTGGGGACAGGACATACCTGGGCAATTTTCCACATTGTCGGGTCGATGCCAGTGTTGTTGCTGTACTGGAACAGTTTGGCTAGAGGTGCAGCTAGTTCTGGAGCACAAGTCTTCAGCACTACAGCTGGGATGTTGTCGGGGGCCATTGCCTTTGCTGTATCCAGTGCACTCAGCCGTTTCTTGATATCACGTGGAGTGAATCGAATTGGCTGAAGACTGGCTTCTGTGATGGTGAGGATATCGAGAGGAGGCAGAGCTGGATCATCCACTCGGCACTTCTAGCTGAAGATGGTTGCAAACGCTTCAGACTTGTCTTTTGTACACACGTGCTGGACTCCGCCATCATTGAGGATGGGGATGTTTACAGAGCCTCCTCCTCCCGTTAGTTGATTAATTGTCCACTAGCATTCACGACTGGATGTGGCAGGACTGCAGAGCTTTGATCTGATCTGTTGGTTGTGGAATCGCTTAGCTCTGTCTATAGCATGTTGCTTCCGCTGTTTAGCATGCATGTAGTCCTGTGTTGTAGCTTCACCAGGTTGGCACCTCATTTTTAGGTACACCTGGTGCTGCTCCTGGCATGCTCTTCTACACTCCTCATTGACAATTGTAAACAATTTTACAACACCAAGTTATAGTCCAGCAATTTTATTTTAAATTCACAAGCTTTCGGAGGCTTCCTCCTTCGTCACATCATGACTCCTCATTGAGCCAGGGTTGATCCCCTGGCTTGTTGGTAATGGTAGAGTGAGGAATATGCCAGGCCATGAGGTTACAGATTGCGTTGGAATACAATTCTGCTGCTGCTGATGGCCCACAGTGCCTTATGGATGCCCAGCTTTGAGCTGCTAGATCTGTCCTGAATCTATCCCATTTAGCATGGTGGTTGTGCCACACAACACGTTGGATGGTATCCTCAGTGCAAAGACAGGACTTCATCTCCACGAGGACTGTGCGGTGGTCACTCCTACCAATACTGTCATGGACAGATGCATTTGCGACAGGTAGATTGGTGAGGACGATGTCAAGTAAGTTTTTCCCCTCGTGTTGGTGCGCTCACCACCTGCTGCAGGCCCAGTCTGGCAGCTATGTCCTTCAGGACTCGGCCAGCTCGGTCAGTAGTGGTGCTACCGAGCCACTCTTGGTGATGGACATTGAAGTCCCCCACCCATAGTACATTCTGTGCCCTTGCTACCCTCAGTGCTTCCTCCAAGTGGTGTTCAACATGGAGGAGGACTGATTCATCAGCTGAGGGAGGACGGTAAAGTGGTAATCAGCAGGAAGCTTCCTTGCCCATGTTTGACCTGATGCCATGAAATTTCATGGGGTCCAGAGTCAATGTTGAGGACTCCCAGGGCCACTCCCTTCTGACTGTATATCACTGTACCGCCACCTCTGGTCGATCTGTCCTGCCAGTGGGACAGGACATACCCAGGGATGGTGATGGAAGCGTCTGGGACGTTGGCTGAAAAAGTATGATTCTGTGAGTATGGCTAGATCAGGCTGTTGCTTGACTAGTCTGTGGGACAGCTCTCCCACTTTTGGCACAAGTCCCCAGAAGTTCGTGAGGAGGACTTTGCAGGGTCGACTGGGCTTGGTTTGCCTTTGTCGTATCCAGTGCCTAGTGGTCCGATTCAAATTGCAGTCTTCATTTTCTTCTGATAAAATATCTGGTCTAGAGATGCATGTGCATTGCATCCATGATGTCAACATAGCATGTACAACATGCAATGTACATACCAACACCATTGATGTAATGCACACACATCTCCAGATGTAATTTTTGATATGAGAATGATGGGAAATTTGAGGGGAGGGTCCTCAAATTCAAGAGGAAATTATCTTTTGCCAATTCACCACCTGGAAAAAATCCAAGAACTTATTGGTGGAAATTAGTAAAAACTGATTTTAATGGTCCCTAAATATTGTAATCTAAATTGCTTTTCTTCAGCAAATTATCTCTGAAAGTGTTGAATTTCATGTTTTACCTTGTCTTCAATGTTTTATGGCAAAAAAATTGCACTTATGGTCCTGAAATGGCTTCCTTGGGATTTTCATTCTTAGTAATTTTCCATTGGAGGCAGCACGGCTTACAAACAGCAAAACCTGGCACACTGTGAATGATGAGTATTGCTGTCTACCATAAAAATTTGTTGAACTTGTATGCACCGATGCATCCTGGGAACTGCGGCCACCAGCTTAAATCTCCACAGCTACTGCGTGAGCTCCAGGCTCAGGCTTCTCACAAAAGGCACAGGCCTCCAATGGAAAACAGGCATTGCAAACACAAAAAGTGCTATTGTATAGGTAAGTTTATGCATTCTCATATCTATTATGTTTCAAATCTTAGTTCCATTGGTAAGATAGCGGCCAAAAGGATTTCCAAAAAACAAATTGCTGCAAATATTTTTTAAGTAACTGTTATAACTGTCCATTTTTTATTTATACCTTGTGAACTTCATGATTGGAGATTTTGTTCCTGCTTGGTACATTCTCTACTTGTTCAGCTATGATTTGTTGCTGTTTTACTAATATGAAATTTGAGACAATCAGGTGCAATTGTGACAGAAATTTGCATACAGGCATCACAGCCCACCCAAAGTATGACAGATAGAATGTGCACTAGACATACAATGAAAACAATGCTTGGCACTTAGTTCCTGGCAAATAGACTAGTAAATCTCAGTACTTATTACATGTAGAATACTACACTAAAATTACAATTGCATCAACGGATCATGTTTTTTTAAAAAAGAAAAAACATTTACTGCTAGGTTAAATTGTAAGAAGATGAATAATTGGATTCAAGAATCTTGTTCTTGAAATTGTCAACTGCAAACATACAAAAGGTGGGGACATAGCAAAGTTGAATCTGAAGTGACCATGGAAGCGTACAATGTTATTTTAGTAATTTGTTAACATGACCACACAGGTGGAATTACTATTTCATATAAATCTGAAAAGTTTGTAGTAATTTCTTTAGAAGATGCTCTGGCATCCACGTATGCAGAATTTCATATGCTTTTCATGGCTTTTCCCAGGCAAAATTAGGCACTTTGATTATCCTCTCATGTAATGCTGCTATTTGGCACATGCACAACTGAAGAAGATTAGAATTTGCACAAAAATAAGCTATAGAAACTCATTTGCCAACCAAGATAACCGTAGAAAGTTTTCAGGCTGCACAGATTCTACAAAGCTTACTGAACTGCTCAGAAACAGCTTAAGCATCTGTTGCTGAACTGAAAGCATGCTCTTCACCCTACTTTCCATTCAAACTTTTGCCACTGAAAACCCAGGCAAAATTGGATTCTTTCCTTGCCTTGACCAAATAGAAGATGTATCAATTTCATTTAACAAGTTCCATTGAGCCACAGTGATTTCTTGCAGTAAAGGGAAATACAACCCATGTTATTTTTAGCTTTTCCATTTGTTGGGTTTTATTGGCATTATCAAATTAACCACGAATGTCGAATTTACCTGTCTGATGGAATTTTAATCAGAGTTTTAATCATAGTTTATATAAATATACCTAATTCCAGAAGATATTATTGACATGGTATTTTCAGAAATTGTAAATCACATACTCACAGGGCTATTTTTTCCAGAACTGAATAAATAAGCCATCCTGGAAAGCCAGCAAAAGCTGGCCAACAGCTTTTTAAAAACCTGACGGTGTCTTAAAATCTGACAACTCAAAAACAACCATGGATATAGTTTATGACATGTAGTTACACTGAAAGTGCAGTGGTGAATGAACTTGTCATAACACAAGTGGCAGGTATATATACACCCAACATTCCAACACTTGTATAGCAGAAAATATAGACATAGGAGTTTGCAAGATAGGACAAAAAAAACAATGCAGTCCACCTGGCCAGTCCCAATGTCTCAAATTTGGCAAAAATTGGAATTATTCTCTCTCACTTGTTATGAAGAAATTGTAAGCTATTGTACGTATGTATTGATGCTCACTTTTGTTTTGAAGTTATTTGTATGGTTTTCATGGTGACAGAGAGGTACTTGTCTTCTACTCCCCCAAGATCAGAGAGACATTCTTCCTCTCCCTCCTCAAACCCCAGTTCATTCTGACACTCTTCTCCCTCTCTGCCCACTCAGATCTCACTGATATTTTCATCTCCTCCCACTCAGGTTGCAATGCTACTCATCTTCCTTCTACTCCACCCTCAGTCCATACTGTCACTATTCTTCCTTCAGTTCAAGCTGGCAGTCTCCTCATCTTTCCCCCCAGTGCTACTCAACATCAACTGTCCATGTGAAATGACTGATATGTACATGGCAATGAGCCCCTGTTTGACAAGTTGCTGGTAAACCAGATACTTGCCATATTAATTGCATAACTCGAAGTTTTCAACAAGGATTATTATGATGATGCAAAGTATCACAGCAAGCTTCTTGTACTGGCCTGCGCATCATGCCTCTCAAACACTACAAATGAGTTTTGAAGCCTTATGATATTATCCAATCTTGTTTAGGAATGCAGTTCACTAATTAAAGACAATATAATTAAGCAGTCAAAATGAAGGTGAAGCGGAGATAAAAGATAGGGAGAAAGTAGGAAAATGGGCTTCATTTGAGCAGAAACAGATAAGTGGACTGTGTAAAATCAGCCCAGAAGA
This sequence comes from Heptranchias perlo, assembly GCF_035084215.1. NCBI lineage: Eukaryota > Metazoa > Chordata > Chondrichthyes > Hexanchiformes > Hexanchidae > Heptranchias > Heptranchias perlo. The sequence continues at coordinate 10,764,575 of NC_090332.1, read as the reverse complement.
CGAGCCTAAATTCAGCACGGGCAAAAGGACCGAATGGCTGCCTCCTATACTAAAATTTTGGTTTATAAAAGACCACACTTTTTTTTAAATCATAGATTTTCAAATTTTTCACAAAAATAGCCTCATAGTTTTAGAAGCCATATCTTAATTGAATATGGGAGAGCCTAATTAGCAAAAACATTTTGACTTGGCTATCAATTCTTATCCATTATTGCTTAAATTCATCTAATAAAGCTTCTGTCAAGATTATACTGTGTGTGGAATGCCAACAGACTAAAATTAAGTTGTTCCTGCTCATAATGCACAAATGAAGTTTTTAAATATATGGCAACTAAAAGTGAAAAACAGGCAAATCATTGTTATGCTTCAAGATCTTTTGACCATTTTGCCACAAAGGATTTGGAAAAAAAAAGTTCCTTTAAATGTTGTGTTTTAAAGCATAACATTCACACAAGTTTTAAAAAAAAGTCTGAGACGATAGGTAGTTATTGCTTCCTCACAGACTGTAAATAAGCAATTCGTTAGCCTGTCTTGGCAACTGAAAATCACCGCACGTCCATTGTACCGGAATGTGTTTGATCCAATTTTCCGACTGTGAACTGCAAGAGATAAAACAAAGATAGGCACAGATAGGTAGGCTTTTTGAAACAGGAAAGCTCTGAAGGCAGTCGGGTTTGTTAAAGTCAATGGGCTTTTGCTGAGGCAAAGAAGTTAGAAATGCTGGAGGACAGTTAGAAATCATCTTGTTTAGGTCATGCAAGACAACCCTGGGCAGTATGGCATGTTCTTTATTATGCAATGGTAAATTATACATTAAATTAAGTGTAACCGCTCATAACAGCTGTTCTGTACGTTCATATTGCTGTGAAATAAAGCAGCTTAATAACTCGTAACTGGCCTCGTCTCAACAAGTATTTGCCCAGTCCATCTTCAGAGATTGAAGCAGCGTTCGTGTGAAAGAAATTAATATTCAGTTCAGATCAACAAGGGGATGTTATTGTTACATCCCAGATTACGCAAGTACATCTAGCGCAGTGTCAATCAACTTCCGTAGAAGACCCTCCAACAACAAACAGGTGTGACTGACATCACTGAACCCAACATGGGATCGACACCAAAATTAGTAACAATCATATTCATATGGAGTAGTTACACATTTTCACACTTCTTGTACCCAGCATTAAAATTAGACATTTCCAGGTCAAGTGCTACAGTACTAAGATGTACAGTAAAGCTCCCTCCCTCTGCACTGCTGAGCAGTCTTAACGACAACATTGTGATGTTTTAGTTTCCCTCTCCAACTAATCTATGACCTCTAAGTGAAACTGCTAATTTAATGTTCAAGTTATAGATAGTTTCATGCTGAGGACTCTCACCCAAGAACTAGATTGAAACTGTCCAAAAGCATTTCACATAGAACCCATAGAAACATCAAAAAGAGCAGACTTTATCCCATCAGTCTGAGCTGGATTTCAACCATGGTCCCAGAGGTGAAAATGTGCCATGACTCTACAGACTGAAACATTCAACTCATCGCTAAGGCTTACAGATAAGCTATTTTTCTGACTGTGCAATTATAGACTCCTGATCAGAATATTACTCAATCTCTTTACAGAAGTTTGTTACCAAAATGCTCAGAAGTTCGTTTTTAAACACCATCAAGCACCATTTTCAAATATTAACACTCAAAATATGTGACAGTACTTGAAAAATTACTTAATGATTTTGCAACCAAAAAGGTTCTAAATGTGAATCCATTGTCAGTCGCTGCTACTGAATGCTGTGAATTAGTGCCTGTATTATAGTATGCATTTCACTAAAACTTCTGATGGATTCAAACTCTTTCCAATGTGTCTAAATTATTGCAGAAAAAAGTATCCATTATTCCAATTTAAAATTCAATGCATCATAACAAGAAATGTTAAAACCTACAAACACTTAGATTTTAAAGACCCAATTTCATTCTGCATTGAGTTGTGAAGACAATCATTAAAACAGTCTGGAAGAAAGAATATTCTAATGGCAACAATTAGGTCACATTCACAGCTCCCTATAACCTATTCAATAGGTAGCTGAACAGTATGTGGAAAACAGACTTGTATAGAAACAGAAGCAAAGCTAAGATTGGAGAATGTGAATCACTTTAAGCCACTTGTAAGTATTCAGAAGAGAATCCAAAAGTTAACATTTATCAGCCAGTATATATGTTTATTGTTACTTTGATATACTATTAGAATACATTTCTAAATTTGCTTCCTGTGTACCCAATTCCTACTCTAGTTTCTGGTCCTATTTCCACCACCCACAACCCTACTTCCCACCCGATGTGCCCTGCTGTGTTTTCTTTCTCCCCTACTAGCTGCTTTTCTTCTCAACTCCTTCCTGAATGTCGAACCCAATTATGCTTCCTTTTTACCCCAATATCCACTGCTCCCCTTCTTCCCCATATGCAGCTTCTCTTCCCACCAACTCAACTGCTAGTCAGCTGGCCAGACTGTACTTCCTCTGTGCTCTTCCCCTTCCTTACTAATTAATTTCTTCCCAAACATAACTACTTCCCACATATGAAATTGACGGCAGGAAAAGACCAGCTGGTCCATCAAGCCTGTCCCACACTCATGGTAGCTACAGCATCACGATTAGACACTTCCACCCCTCGCAGCCATGTAATCTCCCAGGAGAGGCAAAAAAAAGTGAAAAACCCAGGGCCAATAAGGGAAAAAACTCTAAAATTCCTCTATGACCACCTCAGGCGATCGAAACCAGTCCAGGAGATCACATGGACCAGTGTTATCTGTAAAGCCACTTACTTTCTATATGATATGATGCATGCCCCAGTCAATCAACCATAACTCTGCACCCAAACCGAACCACACTGCTTCCAACCATCCACTATTTGTTTTCTCCCCATTGCAAAGTTCTGCCTGCCACACCAAACCCGATTTTGCTTTCTACCACCCACTATTTTCTCCCCCTTCCACACCTAACTCTGCTTAATATATCAACTCTTCCCTACACTGTACACTTCCTATAAGTGTGTCCCATCATTGGATTTTTTGACCCTTTTACAAGGAAAGGATCCAGATATGAATTAATTTAAATTGTGATATTATGTTAAAGCTTGCTTCACAGGAGAGAGGATTGGCAAGTGTGTATTAGGTTTCAGATGAACCCAACAGCCTGGAAACAATAAAAAAAAAATTGACATTCCAGTGACCATTCATGCTCATTTCTGCAAGAAAAAAATCAGATTCATTTGAACTATGTAGGGTCATTGCAAGATAGGCTGGTGGACTCTGTTCTTTGGGGGGATGGGGCTAGTCAGTTTTGATCAGAGTCAGGCTTTTAAAAAAAAACACAAGATACGAAACAAAAACAAAAACAAAAAGTCAGGCAGAAAAGTGCTGCGTAAAGCTTTAAAAAAGGCAGGAGACTGCAGTGAGCGAGGTGAAATTCTGGGCTGCAGGACAGGATGTAGAGAGATTATTCTGTTCAGGTTAAGTAAGACAACCCAACCAGAGTGGAGAGAGCACCACATTCTTTATTTTGTTTACGTGAATTGTAGTGTTCACAGTCTGCATTTGGAGAGATTGAAGAAATATATGCGCAAAAGACAGATATCCAGTCCAAATCGTAAGAAGGTTTATATAGTGCCTTTAACATAGAAAAACATCCCAAGGCACTTCACAATCAAAATAAAAATTGACATAGAACCAAAGGAGGAGTTGTTAGCAGGAGTGATCAAAAGCTTGGTTAGAGGTGGGTTTTAAGGAAGAGACAGAGGTGGAGCAGCAGAGGGTTTTAGGGAGGGAATTCCAGAGCGCGTGGCCTAAGCGGCTTAAGACTCGGCTGCCAATGTTGGGGAAAGGGAGGGTCGGCCCACAAAAGGCCAGATTCAGAGAAACCAAAAGTTCTTGGGAGTGGTAAGAGATTATTTTGGGTTTGGAGCAGGTTGTATGAGGTGACAAAGGGATTTGAACACAAGGACGAAAATTTTAAATGTGAGGTGTTGGGAAACCAGAAGCAAATGCAGATCAGTGAGGACAAGGGTGATAGGTAAGCCAGCATAGGACATGAGCAGCAGAGTTTTGGATAAGCTGAAGTTTATGGAAGGTGGAGGATGAGAGGCTGGCCAGGAGAGTATTAGAATAGTCAAGTCTCGAGGTGACAAAGGCACAAATGAGGGGTTAAGTAGCTGATGGACTAAAGTAGGAGCGGAGACGGATGATGTAACGGAGATGGAAGTAAACAGTCTTTGCGATGGAGAACATCTGCAGTCGGAAGCTCAGCTCAGGGTCAAATAGGACGTCAGAATCGCAAACAGTCTGGTTCAGCCTAAGACGGTGGTTGGCGAGTGGAAAGCTGACAGCTTCGATCTTCCAAACATTTAACTAGAGAAAATTGTGATTCATTCAAGACTGAATTTAGGACAAACAATCTGACAACAAAGGCAGTGGAGGTGTTGAGAGGTTATGGAGAGGTAGAGCTCAGTGTTATCAATGTACATGTGGAACCTGATACCATGTCTACAGATGATGTTGGGGGGCAGCATGTAGATGAGAAAAAGGAGAGGGCCAACGAAAGATCCTTGAAAGACTCCAGAGCTAACGGTGCAGCGGCTTGAAGAGAAGCCATTGCTGGAGATGCTCTGGCTACAAATGGATAGGTAACAGTGGAACCAAGTGAATCCAATTCCACTGAGCTGGACAATGGAGGAGAGGCATTGAGATGGGGCTGTACTTTGCAAGGACAGAGGGTTGAGGGTGCGTTTTGAGAGGGTTGATGACAGCAGTTTTGAAAGGAAAGGAGACAGTACCTGAGGAGAGGGAGCCATTTACACCGTCAGTTAGTACAAGTAGACATAAGGCAGTGCGAGTCAACTCCCATAAGACATTCAACCCACTTACAGGAGCAACTGACACCGCTGAACTCGAGAAGGGACCTACAGCAAGGCACTTGAATTCATAACAAAATGTCATACCTACACCTAACTGTCACATAACACACTTATTGTTACAAAACAACACTACAGGAGATCTGCTAGTAGCTTTAAAAAAAGTTGTGTTCTGAAAAGATTTCATATGACATTCTTGAGCTACTTCTATTTTAGTAAAATATTTGCAGCAATATAAACCATGGCCAAATTAAAGCTAAATTTAAAACTCAAGCTTAACATCTGCAAAAAGCGGTCAGCAAGACAGAATGAGCAAGCCATGTGAAAGGTTCCAAACAGTTCTGTGATGATTCCCTGTTGCTCCTGAAATGGGTAAAATATGCTTTTCTTTGGTTTACTCTTTGTATACAAAGTATTTCTAGTGTATGTTACTTCTTCGTGATAAAGCTGTAATACAATCTTGTTTCTTGTTAAAACCGAAATTAAAACAATCTTTGAAATTTTATATTAAACATACATCAATATTTAGAATAAGAGTATTTTCCTATATAAATTTAATTTTTTTCCCCCATTGAGATATCCTACTGACAATTTGTTAAACTGTTAAAAAGTTTTACGCCAGCTCATAACAGTGCAGAATGAAAATAAGCCATTGTGATTTAACTGAAGAACTCAAATATTATTAAAAACAATAAATTACAGAAGCTGCAAATATTACTACATCTAATTTATTTTAGGTCCTACTAACAATTCAAGGCTCAGGTCCAAAGATTAGATTAGGGATAAAAAGTTTTGAAGCCACATGATAATTGGCATAGAGATAGGCAGATCAGGAAGGTGAATGCATGACTGAAAGAGTGGTGTGGGGAAGAGGGGTTCCATCTCATGGGACACTGGCACCAGCACTGGAACAGGAACAGGAAGGAGCCGTACCCCTGGGACGAGCTCCACCTGAACTGGAATGGGACCAGTGTCCTAGCGGAAAGCGGAAATAAAGCTGTCGAAAGGACTTTAAACTAGTAAGACAAGGAGAGGGATCTGGTGAAAATAACATATCTTCTATTTCTTTTATCTTCGGACATAAGAGTAAAGGTCAGACCAAAGTAAGGATCAAGGATAACTAACAGTCAGGGAACAAATGCAGTTATAGAAGATGAGTGCAAAATGACTGTTAAAAATGTGAGGGGAACAATTATTAAAAACAAATTAAATTACCAGCACAGCAATGTGCACAGCATCTGAAACAAATCAGGGGAACTGGAAGCAATAATTCGTAGCGAGGAGCCCGATGTAGTAAGGATAACTGAAACGTGGCTACGTAAAGAACAGGATTGGCAGTTAAATATTGCAGGATATAACGTATTTAGAAAGGATGTGGAAGGAAGAGTGGGGGGGGTGGAGTAGCTGTACTAATTAGAGGCAACATAATGGCAATAGGAAAAAGTGACATAAGTAACACTAAGATAGAAACAGAATCTATATGGATTGAGACAAAGGATCAGAAGGGATCGATCATTTTACTAGGCATATTCTACAGACCACCTAATAGTGGAAGGGAAGTGGAGGAAGAAATATGTAGGCAAATCTATGAAAGCAGTAAAAAAAACATTGAATAATAATCATGGGAGATTTCAACTATCTCCAAATAAGAGGTAGGAAAGGGAAAAAGGGAAATGGAGTTTTTAAACAGTATGTACATGACTTCTTTCTTACCCAGTATGTGAGCAGCCCAACGAGAGGGAGACATTCATTAATCTAGTAATGGGAAATGAACCAGAGCAGATACGAGCAGTGAGGAGCGCAGGGGAACATCTAGGCAATAACAATCGTAACATAATATGGTTTACAATAATGATTGAGAAAGACACAAAACAAAGACCAAAGTAATAGATTGGAAAAAAGATAATTTTGAGGGGATGAGAATGGATCTAGGGCAAGTAAACTGGAAAAAATATTGACAAAGATAGAACAGCAGTGGGAAATATTTTAAATGGTGATCAAGAGAGTTCAGGAGAAATATATTTCTCTTAAAAAAAAATTAGCCAATAATGAAACACCATCATTCACCATGAATAAAGAGATACAGGTAAAAATGAAACAAAAAAGGCATAATCTAAGTACATAGCCAATAATGGAGAGGATGACAAAAAGGGAATACGAAGAGGTTAGGAAGGATGTCAAAAAAAATATTAGGAAAGCAAAGAGGAACTATGAAATTAAATCATCAAGGAATATTAAAAGAAATAGTAAAATATTCTACAGACACACAAATCAAGATAGGGAGGGATAGGGCCACTAAGGGATGCACAAGATAACCTCACAGCTAATGACCGCAAAATGGCAGAAATATTGAATAGTTACTTTGCCTCAGTATTTATCAGGCAGGCTAACAAGGTGAGTATGACATTACAAAAAGGAGATCAAAAAAGGTATAAAGACATTTAAGATAGAAAGGAGGGAGATAATTGATAAACTAAATCAAACTCAGAGAGGACAAAACCTCTGGTTTGAGATGGATTGCGTCCAGGCATATTAAAAGAAGTTAGAAGAAATAGCAAGAGGCACTATTACATATATATAAAAATTCATTAGAAAAGGGAATAGTGCCAAAGAACTGGCAGACAGCTAATGTTATCCCTATATTTAAAGAGACACTTAGAACAAGTTTAGAGAACTATAGACCAATTAGCTCAATGTCGGTGATAGGAAAGATAATGGAATCTTTACTCAAAGATGTAACAGAAAAACATCTAGAAAATGAAAATATAATAAAGAGTTGACAGCACGGGTTTCAGAAGGGAAAGTCACGCATGACCAACCTTACTGAATTATTTGAAGTAGTAACAGGAAGAGTAGAAAAGGGTAATGCAGTAGCTGCAATATACTTGGATTTTCAAAAGGCCTTTGATAAGGTACCGCATTGTGGACTCATGACGAAGGTCAGAGCATGTGGAGTCAGGGAACAGGTAGCAGATTGGATAGCAAGCTGGCTACAAAACAGAAAACAGAGTAGGCTGGCTACTCAGACTGGCAAAAGGTGGGAAGTGGTGTTCCACAGAGACAGGTGCTGGGACCACTGTTGTTCACAATTTACATCAACAATTTGGAATCGGAAGTCAATTTCAAAATTTGCGGACGACACAAAATTGTGGGGGGGGGGGGGGGGATGTAGTTAATACAAAGAATGTGTTCAATGCAAGACGACATTAATAAATAAATATATAGAGGCATTGGAGAAGGTGCAAAAAAGATTCACAAGGATGATACCAGAACTGAGACGATATACTTAACAGGAAAGACTAAGCAGGTTGGGGCTCTTCTAAAAAAAAACGCTGAGGGGTGGCCTAATAGAGGTCTTTAAGATAATGAAAGGTTATGATAGGGTAGACGTAGAGAAAATGTTTCCACTTGTGGGGGAGTCCAAAACTAGAGGTCATCAATATAAGATAGTCATTAATAAATCCAATAGGGAATTCAGGACAAACTTCTTTACCCAAAGAGTGGTAAGAATGTGGAACGCGCTACCACAAGGAGCTGTTGAGACAACTAGTATAGGAGCATTTAAGGGGAATCTAGATAAGCACATGAAGGAGAAAGGAATAGAAGGGTATGCTGATAGGGGTAGATGAAGTAGGGAGGGAGGAGGCTCGTGTGGATCATAAAACGACAACATAGACCAGTTGGGTCGAATGGCCTGTTTCCATGCTGTAGACGCGATTAATTCAATTACCTTCTTAAAGTTGAACAGTAGCAAGCTTATCAATATCAAAAGAAGACAGTTTCATGTCAGATTAATAAAGTATTAAAAGGATTCTCAATATTTTTACTCCTTTACTAGGTTGGAAAGTTTATAATTACCACGATGTTTGTATGTAATTTACATTTTATACGTGAAAAATTACAGTATCTCTATATAATAGATGATATCTAGATTGCTGGATTATACTTGTTTTGTTTCCCATAAATGACCACAGAACGTTTTGGTGACACATTAACCCTCCAAGACAAAGCACACAAACACCAAGTACACACATACCACTATATGTATTCCCTTCATATCTGAACAGCTGACACAAGAAAAATGGCAATAGACTAAGAACTGACAAAACTCAAACTGCAGGGCAACACCATTGGGTTTACATTCTGCAAGCTGCTGGCTCCTGGTGTGTATTGTTTATTTAAACAAAATGTTTTTTGATTTGTTCTTGGAATGTGGGCCAAGCTAGCAAGTCAGGACGATATGTAACTTGGGTTGGGAACTTGATGGTGTTCCCATGATATTACTGCTAGTGTCTTTCTTGATGGTAGAGATCATGGAGCTGGGGGTGCAGACTAAGTAAATTTGGTACTTGAATACCAGGTGCTGCAGCAGGTTAATACATTGCCTTTTCACCAGTGACCAGGCTGAAATCCATAGCAGAATGTTTGGATGAAAGCCTCCTCCCTTTCAGCTGTAAGGTTTCTACATTAAATGAGTTTAGCAGTCTCAAATCAAGTTCTTAGTAGGTCCTTGCCCAGGCCCAAAACACAGAATGTCCCACAATTCACCACAAACAGCTACTAATTGGCACTTTTATTCAGAAGCAATAACGACAGCCAAGACATAAAATGGAAAAACTCACCACTGATCCAAGGCTGAGATTAAAGCACATTGTTGAGAGAGTAGAGATTTGCAGCATCTAATTGCGGCATACTCCTATCCTCACTGCTTCATGCTAACACAAGTGGAAAAAGTACTCCATTTCCAAGCACCAATATCACTCGCCTTGATACACATGAAAGTTCACTTTTTTTGCATCCTCTAGTTCAATTTTTTTTAAAATATCTACTCAAAAAATTAATTTTATTGAGTGCTGAAGACATGATACAGGGAAATAGCAGCTTGGAAGAGAGTTACTGATCCCAACAGCATCGGAAACTTATCATTGGACAGTATTGTTAATCCAGGATCCTTCAGTAATCTAGTCATTGCAATGGAGTATTACTTTCAGCTGCTACACACAACTGGGCTAAATAACTGCAATCTAATTTCCCCAATGATTTATTTAAACAAGAATTCTCACAAACATGTCAGAGTTAATCCTGACCCCTTCTAAGGATTCTTTTTAAATGCATCTGTAATAAGTTCTCTTTTTGAAGAGCTGCAATACAGTTTATAGTCCATTGGTAGGAGATCTAAAAAACATACACTAAGACTGCACTCTTGTGTAGAATGCTAACCTATCAGTACATCCATTATTTAATTTATCCAAACACTGAAACCAAAGCAATTCTAACCACTGTGCTATCTGTTGTATTGAAGACAGGCCATCAATACAATCACAATACCACACTCAGATTCTGAAGTATCAACTGACAGAATCTTACAGCACAGGAGGTGGCCATTTGGCCCATCATGCCTGTGCCGGCTCCTTGAAAGAGCTGTCCAATACAGTCCCACACCCCAGCATTTTCCCCCACATCCCTGCAAATTATTCCTCTTCAAATAGATGCCCAATTGCCTTTTGAAGTTCCTACGGAATCTGATTCCATCACCTTTTCAGGTAGTGCGCTCCAGAACTTAACAACCCTCTGGTGAAAAAAATTCTCATTTCCCCTCTAGTTCATTTGCGAATTATTTTAAATCTATGACCTCAGGTTACTGACCCACTTGCCAAAGCAAAGTTTCTCCCCACTTGCTCTATCAAAACCCCTCAATTTTGAATACCTCTATTAGGTCTCCCCTTAACCTTCTCTGCTCAAAGGAGAACAATCCCAGCTTCTCCGATCTCTCCACATAACTGAAGTCCCTCATCCCTGGTAAACTTCCTCTGTACCCTCTCCAAGCCCTTGACATCCTTCCAAAAGTGTGGTGCCCAGCATTGGACACAATACTCCAGTTGAGGTCTAACCAGTGATTTGTAAAGGGTTAGCGTGACTTCCTTGTTTTTGTATTCAATGCCCCTATTTACAAAGCCAAGTATCCAGACGCTTTCTTAGCCACCTTATCAACTTGCCCTGCCACCTTCAAAGATTTATGAATATGCACCCCCCAGGTCACTCTGCTCCTGCACCCCCCTCAAAATGGAACCATTTAGATTATACTGTCTCTCCACGTTGTTCCTCCCAAAGTGCATCACTTCACACCTATCCACATTAAAGTGCATCTGCCATGTGCCTGCCCATTTCACCAATCTATCTATGTCCTCCTGAAGGCTGCTACTATCCTGCTCACTATTTACTACGATGCCAAGTTTTGCATCATCCGCAAATTTCAAAATTGTACTCCCTATGTCCAGGTCATTTATATACAAGAAAAGCAATGATCCAAATACCAACTCCTGGGGGACCCCACTGCATACTTCTCTCCAGTCAGAAAAACATCCATTCACCACTACTCTCTACCTCCTATCCCTTAGCGAATTACATCCCCACGTTATCACCGTCCTTTTAATACCATGCACTTCTATTTTCCAAATAAGTCTGTTATGTGGTACTTTATCAAATGCCTTTTGAAAGTCCAAATATCTACTGTACTACCTTCATCAACGAACTCAATCAAGTTAGTCAGTCACGATTTTCCTTTAACAAATTCATGCTGGCTATCCCTTATTAGCCCATGCTTCTCCAAGTGAGAATTAATTTTGTCCTGGACAATGGTCTCTAGTAGTTTTCCCACCACTGATGTTAGACTGATGGTCTATAGTTACCAGGTTTATACCTCTCCCCTTTTTTGAACAGGGGTCTAATATTTGCAATCCTCCAGTCCTCTGGCACCACTCCCATATCCAGGGTGGAGAGCTTCTGCTATCTCCACCCTAACTTCCCTCAGCAACTTAGAATGCATCCCATCTGGATCGGGTGACTTGTTAACTTTGAGGGATGCCAACCTATTTAGCACCTCCTTTCTATCTATTGTCATCCTATGCAATATCTCTACTCCCTCCTCTACTGTGACATTAACTTCACCCTCTTCTTTTGTGAGGACAGATGCAAAGTACTCAGTTATGCCCTCTGCCTCCAAAAAATGATTTCCTTTTTTGTCCCTAATCAGCCCCACCATTCCTTTAACTATACTTTTACTTTTTATATGTTCATAAAAGATTTTTGGGTTCCCTTTTATGTTACCCGCTAATCTTCTCATACTCTCTCTTTGCCCTTCTTATATCAATTTTCAATATCCCCCCGCATTCTCTGTATTCTGCCTGGTTTTCGACTGTACTCTGTACCTGATATTTGTCATAAACCTCCTTTTTCTGTTTTATTTCAACCTCTATTTCCTCTGTCATTCAGGGAGCTCTAGCTTCTCAAATCACTGAAATTGGCTCTCTTCTAGTTGGGTAATTTCACCATTGATTTTTCTTTGTTCTTTTCCATAACTACTTTAAACCTCATTATTACCCAGATGTTCTCCCACTGAAACACACTACTTGCCCTACTTCATACCCTAGAACTAGATTCAACACTGCTTCCTTCCTCATTTGGGATAGAAACATACTGATTAAGAAAGTTCTCCTGTACTCATTTTAGGAATGTTTCACCCTCCTTACCCTTTACTCTGTTTTTTTTCCCCCAGTCTGTATTAGGGTAATTGAAGTCTCCTACTATTACTGCTCGATTATTTTTACATTTCTCTGAAATTTGCCTACAGATTTGCTCCTCTATCTCCTTCTCACTATTTGGGGGTCTATAGTAAACACCCAGCAATGTAATGATTCCTTTTCCGTTCCTTAACTCTACCCAAATAGATTCAGTCTTTAAACCCTCTAGTATATCGTCCCTCTGTAGAACTGTAATATTATCCTTGCTCAATACTCCCACCTTCCCTCCTTTCTTTATTCCTTTCCTATCCTTCCTGAAAACATTGTAGCCAGGAATGTTTAGTTCCCATTCCTGCCCATGTTTAAGCCAGGTGTCCATTATAGCCACTATATCATAACCCCATGTGGCAACTTGCGCCTGTAACTCGTCAAACCTTACTTGTAACACTCCTCGCAGTAACACACGTTTTCCAACACCATACTAGTTGGCTTCACTTTTTTCCTCCATCTAATTCCTGCTCTTCCTACACTATTCTTTGTTCTGTTGCTGTTTGTCCCTTCTAGTTTTCTACACACCTTGTCTCTGCTCTCTGCTGCTGCATCTTGGTGCCCCTCCCCCTACCAAATTAAGAAGAAAGAGTCAAACTGGACTCCTCCGGAGGGTCGCTGCCCTCAGCTTGACACATACGCTCAAGCCGACAGGAAATGAGTCAATGCCAGATTCATCAGCCGCACTCACCAGACAGTCCAGAATGTCACCCGAGCACAACGCAACGCCATCGACGCTCTCAAGACCAACCACAACATCGTCATTAAACCAGCGGACAAAGGAGGAGCCATCGTCATACAGAACAGAACAGAACGGACTATTGCAAAGAAGCATACCGATAACTGGACAACCAGGAACACTACAGACAGTTACCCGCAGATCCGACCAAGGAACACACCCACCAGCTCAACAAACTGATCAAGACCTTCGATCCAGACCTTCAAAGCATCCTACGCGCTCTCATCCCACGTACTCCCCGCGTGGGAGACTTCTACTGCCTCCCAAAGATACACAAAGCCAACACACCCGGACGTCCTATCGTATCAGGCAACGGAACCCTGTGTGAGAACCTCTCTGGATACGTCAAGGGCATCCTGAAACCCATCGTACAGGGAACCCCCAGCTTCTGTCGCGACACTACAGACTTCCTACAAAAACTCAGCACCCACGGACCAGTTGAACCAGGAACACTTCTCACCACGATGGTCGTCTCGGCACTCTACACCGGTATCCCCCACGATGACGGCATCGCTGCAACAGCGTCAGTACTCAACACCAACAACAGTCAATCCCCAGACGCCATCCTACAACTCATCCGCTTCATCCTGGATCACAATGTCTTCACCTTCGACAACCAGTTCTTTACCCAAACACACGGAACAGCCATGGGGACCAAATTCGCACCCCAATACGCCAACATTTTCATGCACAAGTTCGAGCAGGACTTCTTCACTGCACAGGACCTCCAACCAACGCTATACACCAGATACATAGATGACATTTTCTTCCTATGGACCCATGGCGAAGAATCACTGAAGAGACTACACGATAACATCAACAAGTTCCATCCCACCATCAAGCTCACCACGGACTACTCCTCAGAATCGGTTTCTTTCTTGGACACACGAATCTCCATCAAAGACGGACACCTCAGCACCTCACTCTACCGCAAGCCCACGGACAACCTCACGATGCTCCACTTTTCCAGCTCCCACCCTAACCACATCAAAGAGGCCATCCCCTATGGACAGGCCCTGCGAATACACAGGATCTGCTCAGACGAGGAGGAATGCGATGGACACCTACAGACGCTGAAAGACGCCCTCGTAAGAATGGGATATGACGCTCGACTCGTCGATCAACAGTTCAGACGGGCCACAGCGAAAAATCGCATAGACCTCCTCAGAAGACTAACACGGGACGCAACCAACACAGTACCCTTCGTCGTCCAGTACTTCCCCGGAGCGGAGAAACTACGCCATGTTCTCCGCAGCCTTCAACATGTCATCGATGACAACGAACACCTCGCTAAGGCCATCCCCACACCTCCACTACTCGCCTTCAAACAGCCACCCAACCTCAAACAGACAATCGTTCGCAGCAAATGACCCAGCTTTCAGGAGAACAGCGTCCACGACACCACACAACCCTGCCACGGCAACCTCTGCAAGACATGCCAGATCATCGACACAGACACCACCATCACACGAGAGGACACCACCCACCAGGTACATGGTTCATACTCCTGTGACTCGGCCAACGTTGTCTACCTCATACATTGCAGGAAAGGATGCCCCGGAGCATGGTACATTGGCGAGACCATGCAGACACTGCGACAACGGATGAACGGACACCGCGCAACAATCGCCAGACAGGAGAGTTCCCTCCCAGTCGGGGACCACTTCAGCAGTCAAGGACATTCAGCCACCAATCTTCGGGTAAGCGTTCTCCAAGGCAGCCTTCGAGACACACAACAACGCAAAATCGTCGAGCAGAAATCGATAGCCAAGTTCCGCACCCATGAGGATGGCCTCAACCGGGATCTTGGGTTCATGTCACGCTACACGTAACCCCACCAGCGAAAAAAAGTTATCTGTTTTTAACACAACGGGTCATTCTCTGTCTTCCTCTTCCTTTCGGATGTTTCTCTCTCTCTGTCTGTCTGTCTGTCTGTCTTTTGTTCTGGCCGTTTGTGTATTCGGTGGTCCTGTAGGTAACATCACTCTGTCTGAACACTTTGATTGCCTTGACAACGGGCAGTTGGAAAGATTATCTGTAATCACCAGGTATTGTTCTGACTATAAATGCGGTCATGATGTGGAGATGCCGGTGATGGACTGGGGTGGACAATTGTAAACAATTTTACAACACCAAGTTATAGTCCAACAATTTTATTTTAAAATTCACAAGCTTTCGGAGGCAACCAAAGTGTTCAGACAACACCTATCTGTCTGAACACTTTGGTTGCCTTGGCAACGGGCAGTTGAAAAGACTATCTGTAATCACCAGGTATTGTTCTGTGATTTATAAATGCGAGAGGTTCGAGGATTTCTTGACATTCACCTGAGGAAGGAGGAAGCCTCCGAAAGCTTGTGAATTTTAAAATAAAATTGTTGGACTATAACTTGGTGTTGTAAAATTGTT
Source organism: Heptranchias perlo (assembly GCF_035084215.1). Taxonomy (NCBI): domain Eukaryota; kingdom Metazoa; phylum Chordata; class Chondrichthyes; order Hexanchiformes; family Hexanchidae; genus Heptranchias; species Heptranchias perlo. The sequence goes on along the minus strand of NC_090332.1, from coordinate 10,748,968 downwards.
TACAATTATAAATGCGGTAACCTTCCATGGAATCCCACACTTGCTCACCTAACGAAGGAGAAAGCCTCCGAAAGCTTGTGATTTTCAAATAAAACAGTTAGACTATAACCTGGTATTGTAAGATTCCTTACATTTGCCAAATTAGTTTAAGCCCTCCCCCACAGCATTAGTTAACCTCCTCACGAGGACATTGGTCCCAGCCCTGTTCAGGTGAAACCCGTCCAGCTTGTACTGGTCCCAATGCTCCAGGAATCTGAAGCTCTCCCTCCTGCACCACTTCTCCAGCCACACATTCACTTGCACTACCTTCCTGTTTCTGTATTCACTAGCACATGTCATTGGAAGTAATCCAGAGATTACTTTGTGGTCCTGTTCTTTAATCTTTTTCCTAACTCCTGAAACACTGCCTGTAGGACCTCAATCTTTTTCCTATCTATGTCATTGGTTCCAACATGGACCATGATTTCTGGTTGTTCCCCTTCCCCTCTCAGGATGTCCTGTACCCAGTGATGTCTTTCACCCTGGCACCAGGGAGGCAATACACCATTCAGGAATCAAGTCTGCAGTTGCAGAAACACCTGTCTATCCCCCTCACTATCAAATCCCCTATAACAACTGCATTTCTACACTTTCTTATGCTCCCCTGTGCAGCAGAGTCTCCTACGGTGCCGTGGATTTACTTCTGACTGCACTCCCCGGAGGTAATATCACCCTCACTGGTTGAATACCAGTTTGAGTGTGCCACAATCCCAGGGGATTCCTGCACTGCCTGTCAGTTCCTTCTAGTCTGCCTGGTGGTCACCCACTCCCTCTCCTCCTGAACTCTCTGTAGCTGCGGGGTGACCACAAAACTCTCAGCTTCCCGTATGCACTGAAGAGATGCCAGCCGCCCCTCAAGCTCTGACATCAGGCCATCACATTCCAAAACTCCATTAATGGACCCCTGTAGCTAATAACTTTAGAAAGATCATTCATACTGCTAATGAGCACAAAATCACATGACAATATTGTACGCTGAGCAGAAATTATATGTAAAGGAGACAAGGCCAAGAATGGATGTTAATAAAACTGGCTTCAGTACTTCTGTTCATTCATGGAATCACTTAAGTATTTTGTTTTAAAGCTAGTGTTCCTTATAAAAAGGTGCTTTCTGAAAGTTGTGACTGCAATGCTGAGAGAGGAAGATAATTAATAATGTCCTTTATATCTGCATGCAGACTGATTTACATAGACTTTTTTAAAAAAAAATATAGATAGTAAATACCAGGGGTTTCAACATTAATTGAGAATCAGATTATTTTGTAAACCACAAGAATGGAACTTCAGCATTTTATAAATGGCTAAACTGAGGACATGACTTTCTGTAAACAGGTTTTTTTGTGAGAATCTTTACCATTTATGAGGGTTTTTTTCTTGTGGGGGGGGGGGGGGGGTTCTTCTATTTGTAGGCATATACCAACGTGCCAGTATAGTGCTCAGTGACATTCACAGAAGAGCACTATACTTAATTGCCATATCTATTAGTTATCATTACATACACAGTACATATTCTAATAGATTACTCCACCAAGTTACTATTTAGTTATTGAGTATTAACATCGAACAGTACATAAGAATTAAGTTCTGACACATGCTGAATTATCTGAAGGCATCATTACAGAATCCCTTTGCCTTTGTGCAAGAGAAAATAAATAATTTACTAAGTACTGGTTCAGATCTCACTTAAACACTTGGCCTTCTCTTCTAAACAGAGGCTATGGAGACAGGGGAGACTCTACTTTATTAAATCTTGTGGATTAGGCGAGAGCTGCACACTATAAGTGGGAGTATCCACAAGTTTTCCAATGTCTTGCTAAAAAGAGTACGCAAAGCCAAGAACAACTCTGGTAACAGAAGATGTGAAGTTGTATAAAACCAAAAAGCAGGATCCTAACCAGCACCCCCCCCCAAAAAAAAGTCTTCATTAAAACCTGTCAGAGAATCCACCCTTAGCATCTCTACTAACCAAATAGCCCATTTTGACTAATTCATATATTTTCAAAGTTTTTCCTGCTGCAATTTATGTTCAATCAATTCGGAACCTAAATATTCAAGGAATAAAAGTATCCAAAATGCTGAAATAATAGAAAATTCAAGCACATTCATACAATACACCAAAAAAAATGAAATACATATTAAAAGGCTGTGGAAATCATGGGCACCAAAGATGGATGCAAGAGTATGATTGAGCAGGTCGGCACCTGCCAAACATGTAAAATATTTCAACTCAAAAGGCTATATCATCAAAAGAATTATTCAACAGTTGAATAGTCACTAATAAGGTCATACACACATACAAACCTTGTCCGGCGCATGGGATTGGGGGTAACATTTTAGCATGGATAGAGGATTGGTTAACAATCTGAAAACAGAGTGCAGGGATAAACGGGTCATTTTCAGGTTGGCAGGCTGTAACCAGTGGGGTACCACAAGGATCGGTGCTTGGGCCTCAGCTGTTTGCAATCTATATTAATGACTTGGATGAAGGGACCAAGTGTAATGTATCCAAATTTGCTGATGATACAAAAGGTAGGTGGGAAAGTAAGCAGTGAGGAGGACACAGAGTCTGCAAAGATATAGAGGTGGGCAAGAAGGTGGCAAATGGAGTATAATGTGGGGAAATGTGAGGTTATTCACTTGGATAGGAAGAATAGAAAAACAGAATATTTTTTAAATGGTGAGAAACTATTAAATATTGGTGTCCAGAGAGACTTCGGTGTCCTGGTACAGGAAATACAAAAAGTTAGCATGCAGTACAGCAGGCAATTAGGAAAGCAAATGGCATGTTGGTCTTTATTGCAAGGGGATTGGAGTACAAGAGTAAGGAAGTCTTGCTATAATTGTACAGGGCTTTGTTGAGACCTCACCTGGAGTACTGCGTACAGTTTTGGTCTACTTATCTAAGGAAGGATATACTTACCTTAGAGGCGGTGTAACGGAGGTTCACTAGATTAATTCCTGGGATGAGAGGGTTGTCCTGTGAGGAGAGGTTGAGTAGAATGGGCCTATACTCTGGAGTTTAGAAGAATGAGAGGTGATCTAATTGAAACATAAGATTCTGAGAGGGCTTGACAGAGTAGATGCTGAGAGGTTGTTTCCCCTGGCTGGAGAGTCTAGAACTAGAGGGCACAGTCGCAGGATATGGGGTTGGCCATTTAAGACTGAGATGAGGAGGAATTTCTTCACTCAGGAGGGTTGTGGATGCTGAGTCATTGAATATATTCAAGGCTGAGATATAGATTTTTGGACTCTAGGGTAAATCAAGGAATTTGGGGATCGGGCAGGAAAATGAAGTTGAGGTTGAAGATCAGCCATGATCGGAGTGAATGGCAGGACAAGGCTCAAAGGGCCGTATGGCCTCCTCCTGCTCCTATTTCTTACGTTCTTGCATGGTGATGCACAATCAATAAGAACATGAGCCACTGTGATGCTGCTGAGGACATTAAGACCAATTACTTAAGTCACCTAAAGTTAACACATAAATGAGTTTTCTACTTGACAAACAGGTTTATGACAAGACTTTGTTGTTTTCAGAGAAGTTTGAATTTAAAGCTAAATGTATACAACGAAGCCATATGTAAAAAAAAAGAAAATATTTACACACAAGAATTTACTCAAAAGCTATGTTCTTTCATATTTAAGAAATGCAAACTAAAAAGGATGTCATGGCCTTGGTGGGGGTGCAGAGGGGATTTACCAGCGATGAGGGACTTCAGTTATATGGAGAGACTAGAAAGCTTGAATCATTCTCCTTACAGCAGGGAAGGTTAAAGTGAGATTTAATAAAGGTGTTCAAAATTATGAGGATTTTGATAGAGTAAATAAGGAGAAACTGTTTCCACTGGCAGGTGGGTTGCAAAAGAACCAGAGAGGAGATGAAGAGGAGATTTTTTTTAATATATAGTGAGTTGTTATGATCTGGAATGCACTGCCTGAAAGTGTGGTGGAAGCAGATTCAATAACTTTCAAAAGGGAATTGGATATATACTTGAAAAAGCAAAAATAGCAACGCCACGGGGAAAGAGCAGAACATAGGAACAGGAGTAGGCCAATCAGCCCCTCAAGCCTGCTCCGCCATTTGATAAGATCATGGCTGATCTGTGATCTAACTCCATATACCTGCCTTTGGCCCATATCCCTTAATACCTTTGGTTGCCAAAAAACTATCTATCTCAGATTTAAATTTAGCAATTGAGCTAGCATCAATTGCCGTTTGCGGAAGAGAGTTCCAAACTTCTACCACCCTTTGTGTGTAGAAATGTTTTCTAATCTCGCTCCTGAAACGTCTGGCTCTAATATTTAGACTGTGCCCCCTACTCCTAGAATCCCCAACCAGCAGAAATAGTTTCTCTCTATCCACCCTCTGTTCCCCTTAATATCATATAAACTTCGATCAGATCACCCCTTAACCCTCTAAACTCCAGAGAATACAACCCCAATTTGTGTAATCTCTCCTCGTAACTTAATCCTTGAAGTCCTGGTATCATTCTAGTAAAGCTACGCTGCTCTCCCTCCAAGGCCAATATGTCCTTCCGAAGGTGCGGTGCCCAGAACTGCTCACAGTATTCCAGGTGCGGTCTAACCAGGGTTTTGTATAGCTGCAGCATAACCTCTGCCCCCTTGTACTCTAGTCCTCTGGTTATAAAGGCCAGCATTCCATTCGCTTTATTGATTATTTTCTGCACCTGTTCATGACACTTCAATGATCTATGTACCTGAACCCCTAAGTCCTTTTGGATATCCACTGTTTTTAACTTTTTACCATTTAGAAAGTACCCTGTTCTATCCTTTTTTGATCCAAAGTAGGTGACCTCACATTTGCCTACATTTAATTCCATTTGCCAAGTTTTGCCCATTCACCTAATCTATCAATATCCCTTTGTAATTTTATGTTTTCATCTACACTGCTTACAATGCCACCAATCTGTGTCATCGGCAAACTTAGATATGAGACTTTCTATGCCTTCATCTAAGTCGTTAATAAATATTGTGAATAATTGAGGCCCCAAGACACATCCCTGCAGGACTCCACTAGTCACATAGAAGTGTGGGACTAATTTGGTAGTTCTTTCAAAGAGCTAGCACAAGCATGATGGGCTGAATGGCCTCCTCCTGTGCTATAATATCATAAAATCTTACATGAAATACTTTTTCCAATACTATAAAGGAAAAACAAGTTTTAAGCATGACATCAAAAATCAGTCCTTTAAACCATGCACCAAAGTGTGAAATACAACTCATTTCTGCAGATTAACCCATACCCAAGTAATAACGAAAGACTCCAAACTGTTAACACTGCAAATGTGACCAATACTCAAGAGTTTAGACAATTAAAATGCAAAGTATAAACTGTAAAGTAATTATTGTAATGTTTCAGTGAAATTATATTAGGATCATACCTTCAGATGCTAAATCTGTTGGCCTCATCTTAATCTAATTTTCCCTGCAGCACCTCTTATTATAGTAGCTGCTTTTCCATTTCTACAATAAATCAGCTGCAACAAGAATCAGCGATCTTTTTAAACCACAAATCAAAATGTTTCAGATTATTCTGCAGTTACTATTTACAGATGCATCAACAAGACACATGATCAATTTCCTGGGACAGTTTGTTTTTTCAATAGGAAATTCTATTTACATATTCTAACATTAATTCTGCAACAGTAGTTCATAGTTCCATGATTTGCAGGAGGTGAACACTGCAGATTCAATGTCTGTGTGCAGTGTTTAATGCTGACATGACTGAAATTTAACACAGAAAAATGTTAATAACTAAAATAGATTATGTTATCAGGAAAATTTCTGAATATTGATTATTTTAATAAAACCATCCTTAAAATTCTAAGCAAATAAATGGGCCACTTCAGTTTTAAGTTACAAAAGGTGTCACATTTCTGCTCACATTGCAGACTAGACCATCAATCCCTTCCCTTCTACAACAGCACAGCCAGATTAAAAGTAATCATACACAATAAAGGGCTTTCTGAAACAACATTACGAAACACAGCATTTCTAATTGAGCACATTTTTCAACAGAAGAACTGTAGTCTGAGTTTTACCAAGGTTTAAAATGAATGTTGAACATAGGTTTAAGTACCAATCTGTCAAGCCTTGATAGCAAGATTAAAAACAAACCTACATTTTGTCATTAACCTTTACCTCTTCCATACAAACACAGACCTTAATATATGTATGCACTATGGCCACTCCCCCCTTAAAACAATAACACTAGATGCTACAATTAAAACGCCATAGTGCTAGAAAAATGCACAACCCTCCACAGGGAGGCAAGTCATTGTGAAGTAAACAGGAAATTATTTTGTCATTTCCAAAGTCCCTAATCACTTACTCTATTTTTAAGATCACACAAGCGAATAAACATACGCCACTAAGGACCAACGGCAAACATTACCACTAAGAAACAATTGAACACAAATGAAACAATGGAACTAAGCCAAAACTAATATATAAACAGATCTGTTTCCTATTTTGAATAGTATCTAACAAATGCGCAACTCGAGTATGCGTGACTCAAAACAAGTTTTAAAAATCTGATCGAAAATTATCTTGTTGAAGCGACGGGTCAAACAAAATTGAAACGTAATGTTTACAAGCCACAAATTAAGTGAGTATTACGCCGAATACGTCAGCGTTGAAAACATGCTGCCGTGTACTGTTTCCACACAAACACCTCCATTGATACTCTTTTCTCTCACCCCCCCCCCCCCCCAATTCATCCATCCTCAAAATCCGGTTCCATTCTTTAATTTGCTGCCAATTTGGGGGAACACAATACAATAATAATAGCAACCTTACCCCTTTTCTGCACCCATCCTTCCTTCACAATGGTTATATCGCTCATGTTAGCGATTCCCCCCGAACCCAGCTAGCCGAGCAAGTCGTCTTTTGGACTGGCTCTGCCCTTCCCAACGCTCTCCCCTCACGGCGACTTCCAATCCGATAGCCACTGCTGTCAGGGAAAACAAGACCGCAACTTGAACACAAAAGAATTACGCACTCAAATGATCACAACATTTCAATCTCAGTCTTGTAATACTTCAATTACATACTTTTCATCAGAAAATTTAAAACTGAAGAAAAACCGTTTTCACAAACAGGCCTCCACATAATTAGGGATTACATAAGCGGGCTTGGTTCGTTAGTTTGATCTAATAACGAAAAGTTACTTAAAAACAAAAATTAAAAGATCTAATAGGTCCATTTGAAGAAAAAACACGTATAATCAAATTATTTCCATGCATAATTGGGAATGCTATAAATGGTCGGTTCCCCATATGCTATTTTAGGCAGGATTCTTCAGTGCCGATAATTTATTTTAAAACTACCAAAGGCTTGACTTCACTGATCAATTTTATTGCCCATTGTTTTTTTCAACCTTGTTCATAAATCTATTCACTTACACTCCACCCTTCATTGTATCAGGACAGGTTTATATAGTATTAAAAAAAAATCTATTTTAAAGCCGAACTTAACTGTTTGTCCTTCATATTTAAACCATTAACATTTAGTTTAAAAACAAATTAACATTAGTATGAGACATAAACATTTCTACAGCAGACGCGGTCAGCCTACACCCTCCTCCACCCAAGGCCATTTACTTTTATAACTTCAAAATAAAAACCGTCATTGTTGAGGCAATAAAGCAAAATTAAACAAAAAATATCCAGGAACAAACACCCATAACAACCTCACACGTGTGATTTTTTCAGAAATCAGGACAAAAACAATCTGTCGCCGAATGAGACTGGTGTGTTTGAGCATCTCATTAAAAAGGATAAAACGTGTTGGGTGAACCTGAAGGAAGTATAAGGGACTGTCTGGCAGGATTATAATAAGCAGCCGCCGCTTTATTTATTCTTGATCGGCTGTGCAAAAAATTATTCCAGAAAATGGAAATTACATCTTGTTAAAAAAAATCACACAGGCCTTTCCACCCACCAGCATCCCCCCCCCCTCCTCCTCCTCCTCATCCTCTTCATCTAGATAAATTCAGCACTCGCCAAAAAAAACAAGCAGTCGTGCAAGATTGCAACGAAACAGCAGCAAATAATAATGACAGTTATGGTCGGACCCTGCCGCCGCAATTGTGGTGTGAATGGTGCAAAGTTATTGGGGTTAGTTAGTAGTTATGGTGACGGAGGAGGCTGATATACACTAGGCCACAATCAGAAACCCCTCCTCCCCCTCAAATACAAAGTCTCCCACTTTTCACATGCACCGCCCGCCTCAAGTCGTCCTTTTTTCAAAAACAAAATACATTTAAAAACACTGGCGGCCTCTGCAGGAGTGGGGGGCGGGGGAAAGAACCGGGCCGACGGCGATCACTCGCCAGCGGCTAGCTTCCCTAGCAAATCACATCCCATCCCACCTAGCCAGACATCTCCATCCTCCTCCCTTACCTTCACACTCTGTGCACCGCCGGCCGGCTTGCCGACCGACCGACCGACCGAAAGACCCAAAACACCACACTCAGTAGCTGTCCTTCGGGGCGGCGCGGCACGGCTTAGCCCCAGCTGGGTGCGTATATTTTGTTGTTGATGTTGATGATGATGATGATGATTTTTTAAAAATATATATATAATTAATTGTTTCACATTGAAACTCCGGCTCCTTCTGTTCTTGTTGACTTTGAAGGGAAAACTCCTGACGTCACTAACGACGTGTCTCGTGCTTCGGCCGTTACTGGAGATTTGTTTCCCTCATCCGCTCGCGCTGCGTCCTCGGGAGGAAATGTCGCGAGATCGTCGGTGCCGTTCATACCTCGGCTCGCGCAGCCCCCGCACCCTGTTTTTTTTGGCGGCAGTTTGCTTTGTGTTGAATTTGGACGTTGGAGGCAGCGGCGCGTGAGAACCAGTTGAGAGGACACGTTCTGTCTCTAAGAGAAATATTTTATGGGATGAAAAAAATAATAATAGCAACTTCATCATGCATTATTTTAAAACCTATTTTTTTTTCTTTGCATAGTGCGCTGGTGTACACGAATTATGTGTACATACTAGAAAGATCACCATTAAGACTGACTTCGGTAGGGTCTTTAATATAGATTCTAGTCCAAATAATTGAGTGTTGGGACTTAAAATTAGTTGTTACTAAAAAGGGGTTATCATTTTTAATGGGGCTAGTATTGTATTAGAGGAAGGGAAGATACTCTCTACTTGTAAATGTAGTGAAAGCTAAACAGATAGTACTATGTGTCACTGCACCGATGTGCTATATGTTGAAATGGTGAGATACAGGTTCTCCCCTACATCCCCCCCCCCCCCATAGTTGATTTATTTGCCCACAAATTTGAAGGAGGAGTTCATACTACAATGAATAAAATAGATTCAATTGTAACAGACAGTCTTTACAGTGAAAACCTTAGTTTCTTTAGGAAGGATTCTAGCTGCTCATGGTTGTTGTTCCAAGTACACCACGTAGAAGATTTTGCCAATTTAGGACTGGTTTATGTTTATATACAAGATATATTGCAAGTTATGGCTGTTAGTTCACAACTGTTAAATTGATCACAGGTGCAGTCATGTCTCTAAAAATGTATGGGTGGCTACTCAGACTAGCATAAGGTGGGAAGTGGTGTTCCACAGGGACGGTGCTGGGACCACTGTTGTTCACAATTTACATTAATGATTTAGATTCGGGAATCGGAAGTACAATTTCAAAATTTGCTGACAACACCAAATTGTAAACAATTTTACAACACCAAGTTATAGTCCAACAATTTTATTTTTAATATTGTTGGACTATAACTTGGTGTTGTAAAATTGTTTACAATTGTCAACCCCAGTCCATCACCGGCATCTCCACATCATCAACACCAAATTGGAGGGTGTAGTTAATACAAAGGAAGAATGTGTCAAAATGCATTAATAAATTTGCAGAATGGGCATGTAATTGGCAAATGAATTTCAATATAGATAAGTGTGAGGTAGTGCATTTTGATGGGAAGAATAAGGAGGCCACATACAACTTGGATAATAGTCTAAACGGGATAGAGGAGCAAAGGGGTCTAGGGGAACAGGTATACAAATCACTAAATGTAGTGATGCAGGTTAATATGGCCATAAAAAAGGCAAACCAAGCACTAGGGTTTATTTCTAGAGGGATATAATTGAAAAGCAAATAAGTTATGTTAAACTTGTATAGAACCTTGGTTAGACTACACATGGAGCATTGTACACAATTCTGGTCTCCATATTATAAAAAGGATATAGAGGCATTGGAGAAGGTGCAAAAAAGATTCACAAGGAGGAAACCAGAACTGAGAGGGTATCCTTATCAGAAAAGGCTGAACACACTGGGGCTCTTTTCTCTTGAAAAGAGAAGGCTGAGGAGTGACCTGATAAAAACCTTTAAAATAATAGGGTTTGATCGGGTAAATGTGGAGAAAATGTTGCCACTTGTGGGGGAGTCCAAAACTAGAGATCATAAATATAAAATAGTCACTAATAAATTCAATAGGGAATTCAGGAGAAACTTCTTTACCCGAAGAATGGTAAGAATGTGGAACGTGCTAACACAAGGAGTAGTTGAGGCAAATAACACAGATGTATTTAAGGGGAAGCGAGATAAGCACATGAGGGAGAAAGGAACAGAAGAGTATCCTGATAGGGTAGATGAAGTAGGGAGGGAGGAGGCTCATGTGGAGCATAAATGCTGGCATAGACCAGTTGGGCCGAATGGCCTGTTTCTGTGTAGTAGTTTCAATGTAACTTGCTAAATTAGCATATCTCCCTTTCTGCTCTGTTTCCAAAATTTTGCCATATCTATGGAATGAAAGCTCTTGCTCCCCCTCTGTCTTAGCAGTAAGAGCTTTTCATGAAATTAGTTTGAGGAATCTCAACCCAGAATGTAATGGAAGTGAAATGCCGAAACTTCCGCAATCTCACTCTATCTATAACCATGCTTTGCAGTAGGAAATGGGAAAAGTCATGCTGAAACAATAGGGGCGGCACTCTTCTGAGATTAGGAATAAGCAATATTGTTCGGACAGAGTAGTTTATGGTTTCAAAGCAATCTGTTTTTTCTTTTTTGAATTTATTTAGAAGTTTAGAGAGTCAACTGTATCTTGTGTTGTATAATGTTTTATGTTGGAGATGTTAGATTTTGAATTTATTGCACAAACTTTCCACTGCAATACTTTTTTGGATGAACCTTTGAGCTCATCAACACAAGTCACTACTGGGAAAAGGAATCCATTTTCCACTTTATACCAAATGTTAGCATCAAGTATGCTCAGGTCAGATATTGTATAAACCAGGTGCAGAGAGAGTAAAGCTCCTACTGTGGCCAGTAATGTACTTAACCCCTGAATTCAGAAAAGTCCTCCTACTGCCCAGTATGGATTTTCCATTTCCCACACCAATCACTATTATGGCCTCTGAGCACGATTGCCAAATTATGGACAGTTTTGAGCTATGGAGTTGTCGTCAATGGGAACTGGGTCAAGTGCCCAGATGCGCCTTTTGTCAGTCACTTCATAGATCCTCCTGAAGAAATTACATTTGATGAATTCAATATAAAATAGTATTTAATTTTCAAATTATGTATAGTGTCCATGGGCCACTGAGGAAACTGACTTGACTCTTCCATGGATTACTCAGTGGTCTTCCATAAGCAGCTGAAGTATTGGAAGACTGCTATAAGTAAAAGGATTCCTGTCCCCTGGAAGAAGTTGATTCAAATGGTTACACATCAGAATCAAAAGTTATATTTTCAGACTTCTTCAAATGGTGATGGGAGCATACCAAGTATATCTACCTGGTAGATAGCATAAAGCTGTTCCAAAATTCTTCTGTTGATGCCCCTTCAATGAGAATGGAGTATGCAGCCTAGTGCACCCTTTTTCAAAGACACTCTTGGTCGCACTTTAAGGTTTAATGGAATACTCTTCAAAAACAAAAGTGGGTATACTCTACACCCAGTTCCATGCTTCTAAAAAGTGGGCATACTATTCAAAAATAAAAAGTGGGTATAATCATTATACTGCCACTACACAACTAGGTAAAGCTGGGAGATTGCGTTGCAGCCATGAACCTTGAGAGCACATACTTTGACTAAGGCTCCTGATGTTCAGGGATAAAGGACTAGATTTTAACTTGGAGCCGGGAAGAGAGCGGGGCGGGGGGAAGTTTATCGGACGCGAAACCCAGAAATAAAGTTGCTGGGCCGGAATCTGCGATCGTAACTTTCGTGCCCGGCAGGCTGCCTGTCGGCTGGGAAAGCAACCGGGGAGAGATCAAAGTTTTCAGGGTTTGTATAGGGGAGGTCAGGGAGAGATTAGGATCTTTGGGGGTTGGACGGGGGTGGGGGGGCGCGGAGGTTGGGGAGTGATTGGAACCTTTGGGGGTTGGATGTGGCTTTCGGGAACAGATTGGGATTTTTGGGGTTTGATGGGGATGGGGGGAGGTGAGCAGTCGGCCATCGTTGGGGAAGTGAGCAGTCGGCCATCGTTGAGGTCTCAGACACGGGGGGGGTGGTGGTGGTGGGGGTCTCGGACATCGCAGTGGGTCAGCTAATCATGGGGTCCGATCGCAGCAGGTAAGCTGGTTGGGCCTGGAGGAAACACGCCTGCTCCTTCGGGTCCACAAGCAGTGCAATAAAGGCACTTGCCTCATGATCTGGCCCTACTGGCTTCAGGAAACCCGTGCTGGAGGCGTTAAATTTAAAGATCAGTAAATTCAATCTAAAAAGACCTAAGTAACCTCTCATAAGGACATTAATTGCTGTGATAACTACCCGTCCATCTTCTCGACTGCGACAAGAAGGTTACTCGCATGCATCCAAACAGCCTCCTTTAAACCCGGAAATGGGCACATTGGAGCCGGCTTGCGGTCAATTATTAAAAATCAATTATTTTAACTACCCACCCGCCCCCAACCCACCCGTTCTTGGGTGGTTAAAATTCCCCCTGAAAGAGTCAGTACAAGTATTCCTTTTCCTCTCAGCACTCAAACAGTGTACAAAGTATTTGTCTCATGCCTGAAAATTAGGACAGTCTTTCTGATGAATGAAATAGTCTGTATTTTACAGGCACTGATGGACTGAGATTTAAAATCTACCTGGAAGACATTTTACTGTCTGAACTGTTCTACAGTGAGAGGTATGTAAGTAGAGGATATGGATCAGGAACTCATTGAATATAATATTTATCCAACTGGTAGGCCGGATCAAACAAAACACAAGTGGACAGTTTATTGGTGACATGTTGGTTGCTAGATGTACATTTGTTGTTTAATGTTGAATTTCTCTAGCACATAGGTGAAGGAAAAATACAATCCTGGTCAAAACAGAGGCACTGGCAGGGACACTACAGTTGGCCATAGCATTTCTAGGTTAGGGAGGAGAAAGTCGTCCAGGGTTCCTGCTGTTATTGTGTGCATGGACATAGGGTGAGGAAAGGATCAGGCTTGTGATGCTCCTGGTGTCAAATAGTTTATCAGAAGTCACTATTAAAGTCCACGCAAGAGCAACAGTCACTTGGGCGAGATTAGGGAAGGTAAACGGTATCCATGGAACTGCAAGAAGCTGTTGCAAGGGAGGAGAGAAAACTGGTGGAAAATGTTTGCACAGAAAAAATCCTCGTTAAAATAGAGAACGTTAAGATAAGCCTGAAAGAGTGAGACTTAGTATTGGTACCAATTTTAAGAAATCAGATTGTTATATTTTCCTTTTCTCTCTATTGTACTAAAAAAATTAACTCAGTAATACCTCCCAGGTAATTTTCCCCATTGATGTCTTCAATGGTGTTGAAGCATATTATTGTTTTACAGCTTTATAGCTTTTAAAAAGCGTACAGATGATGGATTACATTTTGGAATATAATTTAGCAAATTAGAAATCCAAATAAGTACTAAACCGATAATGTGGCACTTAATAGAAATACAAAATTCCATGAAAATATCTTTCACACTTTAGGTTAAAATATTATAGCTTTCTTATAATTAATTACATACATCCTAAAGGAAACAAGCACCTTATAGCTGTACTCGTGCTTCCTGCCTCAAATTGTGGTGGATTATGTTGCTCATCTGTTTCCGAGTGTATCGGTTATTTAATTCTTTGTGCCCAGATAAAATCTGTAAAATCTTCGTTTCATAAATGTCAGTGATTTATTTAAAGTACAAATTAATTTGAAGAAAAAATCTAGAATGAGACTAATGATCAATTAATTACAGATGGTGCTGTTACAGCAGCATCTTGTGAAATTAATAATATATAAAGTATCATGAATGACATTTAAAAAAAATGTTATTTGCCTATTCTGGGCAATCTATTTTAAAGTTATTTGACTTTGGTACTTCAATGTATTAATGCTATGGAGTGATATGATTGTGATGATGAATTCCCCACACAGTGAGTTACCGATTTTGTCTGTACTATAAGGAAGTGGAACCTAGTGCAGCAGAGGCCAGGGGCCGATTTTTGGATGGCCGAGTAGGGGCGGGGGGGCTCCTAAAATGGCGGAATCCCGGAGCGGGTTCGGAGCCCGGCTGCAACCCGCTGACTTCCAGGTTCCCTAGTGACGCGTTCGGGTGCGTGCACAGCTCCCGCATGCGGGATTCACACCGGCAATTAAAGCCAGCGGGATGCTACTTTACATTGTTACTTAGATACTTGAGGTACTTGACAAACCTCGTTGAGTGGAGATTTTGGCAGGGGTGCAATTTTGAAGGATCCTCAACGTGTTTCCCGTGCTGTGGGAAACACTCCCTGTTGGAGCAGATGTGTTTCAGCCAGGAGCCAGTGGGAGGTGCAAAAGATTATTTGACAGGTGGGGGGAAAACCTCATTTATTGCAGCAGGGCACTCTGTCACTTCAGACGAAGTTTTGGCTGCAACACCTTTGTCTTTCCACTCAAAATTCGTAATTTATACCCTAAACTCTGCTGTGCAAACACATTTACCTATTTTGCGGACCCCTCAAACTCACACCGTCAGGATGGGGAGCGCCATCACTTCATCCGAGGATGAGCAACATCACCAGGCACGCCGTCCACCTCCGCCACATGGAGCTCCATAACACAGTGCTGCGCCACAGGCATCTGCACAAAATAGTCGTGCAACTACACATACACCCACTGTAGAGTGACCCAGTGGGTGGCATCAAGTATGGGTGTTCATGGTGAACCTCATGAAAGGGACTTATTACACAAGCCAGTGAAGAATGGCCAAGACGTGGCAGTAGTGGTGACAATAATAATATTACATGTGCCATTAACAAAAATCAAATATAAATTTTTTTAAAATGACAAACTGTCAAACACCATTGTGCATCCCCTTTGTGCTCACAAAACCTTCGCCTTACGCTTGCGAGAACTCCTACATGGTGCTTCCCCTGTGGCTGCAGCAAAGGTAGTGGCAGGTTGCTCTGGTTCATGCCCTGACCGATTAGATGCTTTGGGGCTACGCCCTCTGGGTTTCGGTGCCCATGAGGGCCCCTCCAAAGAAGTCTCCATCTGCACCTGTGCAGGGGCAGACTCAGCCACCTGGAGAGGAGGCAGCATTGTGGGTACTGGTTGAGAGGGGGATAACGGGTGAGACGTGGGGGTGCTTTGAGTGGAGTCCCCTCTTCCATGTCCCCTTTCGCCATCATCCCTCTCCTGGGCCAAGCCCACATCCTACCATCCTGATAGACGACAGTTTGGAGGACATGTGTGAAGCCTTATAAGCCCAGTGCCAGAGTATCTGTCTGCCTGTTTAAGGCGGCAGAAAGTTGCTCACCTCAAGTCCGAAGGGCCGTTGTCAGGGCCTCAGTGGACTCATTGGTGAGCAGTGCTTGAAGCTCGATGGAGGCTAGCCTTCCCTCCATTGCAGACATTCCCGCACTTACCCGCGACACTATCTCAGATGCCCTCACGTCCCTGTGACAGTATCTCAGAGATTCCCTCCTGTACCTGTGCCACCATTCCACTCATGCAGTAGTTGGACTCCACCATCCTCTGCACGATTGTGGAGAGTGCGCGTGGCACCTGTTCCAGCACCTCGCAAATGTGCTGCTGCTCCTCGATCGTTCTCCTTTTAAAGGATGGCCCCCAGGGTTCAGCATCTGAGTCCAGCTGAGCAGAGCCTGGAGAAGAGTGCTCCCACTGATACGGACTCTCCACAGCTGCCCCTGCCACCAGTGTCTGCTCGTGCTCACACGTGTGGTGACTCACCATGTGTGACCCCAACTAAGTGAGGACGGGGACCCACCGAGGTGTGTGTATCTGCGATGGTGGATGGCTCGCTTAGATGTGATGGTACCCCCTCAGAGGCCAGCAGGTCCTCTGAGGAATCGCCCTGCGCCGTGACAGTGGTCGCTGAAAGCCCAGTAAGAGAACAGAAGGCAATATTAAGCATGATGACAGATGTTGAAGTACTGAGGATGGCAAGGCATGTTAACATCATTTGCTATTGTGAGTGCTGAATGTTAAAGTTCTGTCACCAGCCGTTTGTCGGGTGCCAGTCTCGGCTTCCCCGACGGACAGGCACTCAAAGGTGTGGCTTAGTTCAAGAGCCTCCTGCTCCGCATCCGTGACAACGACCAGATGTTGCGGCCCCCCTCCGGTCTTCGCCCTCTCCCGTGCATTCTGGGCTCTCTTCTCCTACAAAGGGGAGAAAGTGGAGAAGCGTGAGTGAGGGACGGTGACGTGGCCAATCGCTGAATGCAATGGCTTGGGTGAGGCTGCTCGTGAAAGAGATGCATTAGAGGGTGAGTATGAGACAGAGCCATGACATTGGGTCGAGTGGTAGTAGTGGGATGAGTACTGGCGAGGTGAGTAAGTGCAGGTAAGTTGAGGATGAGGTTTGAGTGGGTGTGAGGAGTGATGCGATAGAGCAGTGTTGGCAGTGCAGAAGAAGGGGCAGTGATGTGGAAGACGGAGTGTAGGAGAATGAGTAAGTGTACTCGCTTTGGCTGACCTAGTTAGGTCATTGAAGCGCTTCCTGCACTGGACCCATGTGCGGGAGACGTTGCTGCTGCTGGTGACCTCCTCTGCCACCTCGAGCCAGGCCTTCTTGGTGGCAGAGGCAGGCCACTTCCTCCCGTCAGCTGGGTAGAAAATATCCCTCCTCCTCCTCCTTGTCCCATCCAGTAGGACCTGGAGTGAGGCATCGGTAAATCTGGGAGCAGCCTTTCCCCTGGTCTGCTCCATTCTATAATTTTGGTTCTTTGCTACAGGAGCAGCATTGGAGGACTGCCCCTTTAAGTAGGGCTCCTCTAGCTAACAGCCTGTGATGCAGGTGCGCAGTCGGCCCACTGTGCAGGTTGACGACGGGAAACCCAGAAGCCACGATGAGTGGCTTCAATTTACGCACGATCGCATGGAAACGGACGGATTTTACTGGACGGGTTACCCACGCGCCCAGTGGCCCCCCCCCCCCCCCCCACTGTCTTCCCGCCTCCCTGGTAATATCGGGACCCGGGTGTTTTCCTGGGAGGAGGGAAAACTGAAGGGTGGGTAATTCAGGGCAGCTTTTGAATATCTCCTAGGACTAGTCCAAGCAGGTTGCCTCTTTGCACAGTTGGCCAAGGTTTGGAGAGATGTAAAGAAGGAGAGAAAACAAAATACATTTCATTTTAATTATCTGCCCAGTGACAAAATGCAATGCTTTCACTTTTTAAAATTATATTTCAATGTAAATACCCTGAGCCACTTTGAGTGTCGCAAGAAAAACATTATTTGTTGAAATATAACTGTATGCCTTTAATGGCGGCAAAATTTTTATTTTGGACACTTTTTGCTGTACTGTCATTTATTAATTTGGTCAAAAGTTCTCTCCTGTCTCAACTGGAGGCATTGACTCCTTGCTGGGGGACAGTTCCACAGATGATCGCCCCTCTCTGGCACCATGCCCCAATTATCATTCTTCATATGTGAGCCTTCACAGTGATTCTCAACAGGCTATGTGATGACAAGAAGCATCACACATAAGCCCAATCTTGTCCTCAGCTGGAATCATGAACCCTGGCAGATTTTCCCCTCCCTAAACTAGAGGTGCTGAAGTTAATTGTCACACTTGTACCGCCACCTCAGTTCAGATCAGCTAACTCGGCACAGACTAGAGATCCAAACTTCTTGGTCTGTGTAATTTAGCTACTAATATGGATACATTCACTGTGCCATTAGGGAGCCCTGTGGCAGTTTTAGAAAGCCTGTTCTTGTACTAACCCAAATGATTCAACCAATCAATTGTAACATTACAACAGTGACTACACTTCAAAAGTACTTCATTGGCTGTAAATTGCTTTGAGACATCCCAAGGTCGTGAAAGGCACTATATAAATAGGAACATAGGAACAGGAGTTGGCCATTCAGCCCCTCGTGCCTGCTCCGCCATCCGATAAGATCATGGATCATGTGATCTAGCTCCATAAACCTGCCTTTGGCCCATATCCCCTAATACCTTTGGTTGCCAAAAAGCTATCTATCTCACATTTAAATTTAGCAATTGAGCTAGTATCAATTGCCGTTTGCGGAAGAGAGTTCCAAACCTCTACCACCCAATGCAAGTCTTTCTTCGTTAATGAAAATATTTTTTATTAATATACCCTCGGGGTATTTAGGTACACTTTCTTTTCATGTTTCCCAACAGTATTTATTTGTCTTTTGGCATATGAATAGTAGCAATTCTGAATCCTATAGTAAACACAAATTACTTCAGTTGCCCCCCCCCTCCCCCCGCCCCCAACGTACATTTTAGTAAAATTCACGCTTGTCCTGTGTGTTATGCAAGTGAAGCTCTTTATAATCTTGTTCTGGTTTTATTATAGAATGGTATATCTATATTAACATAAGCAATGTTTATCCTTTGCACTTTTTTGCCAAACAATACTATTGTAATATAAAGAAATAGTACCACTTTAATTTCCCTCTGGGCTGTTTTTACACCATTAGTAACATAAGCAAAAACCTCCTACCAAAAATATCAGTCAAAAAATAACAAGAATAGAGCCAAACAGTTTTTAAAAAATATATAATTAGCTTTATCTGAAAGTATTACATGTATAATGTTAGTTATATTAGTTAAATCTACAGTTTTAGACTGCATGTGCAAGAGTATAGGAACAATCTGTGCTGTTCTGACAGATAGTTTTCAAATTAATGTAAGATTGATTTATTTTCTTTGACCTCCCTGTCCTTGAATTAGGAATTCATGAAACTGATTATATGATGTAATTGCATTGGTATTTGCATCAGCTATGTGTTTGTTTTTAAAAAGATTAAATCAAACTAGTCAAAAACTCTTAGCCAAATGACAAAAATGCAGCAGATAAAGCATCTGCTTTAGTGTGACGTTTCCCTAATAGGCAACAGAGCAGACTTTCCAGTGAAGGCTATTCCTTGCTGTTCTACAAACTAAAACAAATTATAAAAGTGTTCTGAAAATTGAAGTTACTTATAGACCAAGCAAAGAACCCCTTAACTAACATGCAAATTTCACATTCAGACAAGTGTTTGCGCTTTTAAATTTTTACTCCACCACTGTGTTTTCTACTGATCTGGTTACAGAACATTGTTTCCAAAAACAAAAATCTGACCCCATTTTTAAGCTAATTTCTTTTCACCCTCTCTCTTTGGTCTGCCTAAATGGCTAAAGTTAGAAGTTTAGGATTTATTGCTGCTTTGCTGAAAAGTTAAAAGCAGAGGAGCAGTCCTGCAATGCAGCTATTTTCCATATGAAAATACCACTGATGGAACTGTAGGTGCTTGTTCCTGGCAACTTGCAAGCTG
The DNA here is from genome assembly GCF_035084215.1 of Heptranchias perlo. NCBI lineage: Eukaryota > Metazoa > Chordata > Chondrichthyes > Hexanchiformes > Hexanchidae > Heptranchias > Heptranchias perlo. The sequence continues at coordinate 10,729,197 of NC_090332.1, read as the reverse complement.
AGTCCATTTCCTAGGCAGCACACATAACAGACAGGTTTTCAAGTTAAGTTCTGTGAAGCCCTTCCAACAACAGACTGTTATTTTTGTTGTCTTCCATCAAAAAAAACAACTTCAAATGTGAGAGTTGCTTCCATTTCTTCAGAAAGCCTTGTCAAAAAAAAACTAAAATGCACCAAAAATCACTGCGGATTGAATGGTTTGCTCAAGACCGGTAAATGTATTTACAGGGAGTCAATCTTCAGAACTGTGTCTGCAGTCTAAACCTTAAAAAAAAACAGATTACAGCGAGAATTGTTGAGCACAGCAGGCTGTGGATGGTGGGTCAGTTAAAATTTTCAAGAGTGAGATTGATAGATTTTTGTTAGGTAAGGGTATCAAAGGATATAGAGCAAAGATAGGTAAATGGAATTGAGGTACAGATCAGCCATGATCTAATAGAATGACGGAACAAGCTCAAGGGGCTGAATGGCCTACTGTACCTATTGCATTTGGTCCTGGAGTGATCCTTTTCAAGAACACTTTTTTTCTTCTAATGCAACAATCTTACTCTATCACTCACTCAAAACTATTTGCATTGGCAGGTGCTGAATTGATACTGGTACTATATCGTACAGGAGCATCTGCCTTGAAGTCCGCTGCGGCAAGAATATATGTTGTCTTAGATTTAATTACTATTTTCATTTTTTTATCCTGAGTGTTTCCTCGGGTCCCATGTGCCTGGCCATTCCCCTATGACCCAGAGCATACGTTTCCAATATGTAGGTAAATATAGTGACCTTGTCACTATACTTCAAGTTACTGGAATTAATAAAGTGTCAGCACGTGATCTCCTTGTTTTCAATAGGTGGAAAAATATATGCTCTCAGACTATGACTCAGGCTAAAAACCACTGGACAAATTTATTGAACATTAAACAGGCAAATAAGCAGTACTTTGTACAAACAGTATATTTACAGTAATTACAAGCTTTACTAATCTCCTCAACCTCAAAGATGCTTCTACTGTGCTAACCCTCAACATTAAGCTAGCCTTTGAAATTCAGGCACATTCTTCTTGCATGGCTACAACAGAGTGCTCTGACCAGGCTTGTAGACCTGATGGCTCTAGACTGACTGATGTTTTTGTACAATACCGCTCAACATACAGCTGCATATTTCTTTGAAAAAATCCTAGAACAAAAGGACATTAAAAAGCAACTCTCAAATAGTTTGGATGGTCAGTCACTAAAAGGATTCAAAGTGCCATTTATCCACACAAATACAGCTGCCAAACAGGTAACTGTAAATTGCTCCACAGGATGTTTGCATTTGAATTAAATGGCTATTGATCTGTTCGAAAAACTGTGAATGACTTGGGGTGAATCTCCATCCAAAGGCACTGGCAGCAATCAACCCAAGCATATCAAGGTCTTCCTGAACTAAGCTATTACTCTGCCTTGTCCAGTGTTGTGTATATCAGTCAGTCTGGAATATGTATTCTCTGCAGTCTGAAGAAATAGCTCACAGTAACCAGTTTGAACCCCGTACATGCTGCAACCAACAAGAAAGAATCTAACAAATAATCCATCAAAGACAAAAATGTTCTATACAAAGCTAGGCTTAGCTGTGGAAAGTCCTTGAACAAGGATGTTTCTCTATGAAATCCTTCAAAATGGAATCCTTCGTCATGAAAGGATATGCCTTAGTGCAAGCAACAATTAAAGATATGATGCTGAACAAGATTCACATTCTGTGGTGGTCAAAGGGGAAACCATCCAATGGCTGGAGTCATACCTGATACAAAGGAAGATAGTCGTCCTAGCTGGAGGCCAATCGTCATAGTCCCAGGACATCGCTGCAGGAGTAGCCCAGGAAAATGTCCTCAGCCCAAACATATTAAACTGCTTGACCAATGACCTTTCCTCCATCATCAGGTCAGGAGTGGACTGTTAGCTGACGATTCAACTCGATTCACAACTCCTCTGATAATGAAGTAGCCCACATCAGCCTACAATAGGACCTGGACATCATCCAGGCTTGGGCTGACGAGTGATAGGTAATATTCATGTCACATAAGTGCCAAGCAATGACCATCTCCAACAAGAAAAGACCTGACCACCTCCCCTTGACCTTCAAAAGCACCACCAATACTGATTTCCCCCCTCTGCCCCTGCGCCACATCAACATTCTGGATGTTGTCATTGACCAGAAGCTTCACTGGACCAGCTATCAACACTGTACGTGACTGCAAGAGCAGGGCAGAGGCTGAGTATACTGCTATGAGTGGATTACTTCCTGACCCCTCAAATCCACCATCTGTGAGGCTCAAGGAGTCTGATGGGATACTCATTATCCATTATTAAGTGGTTTTGATTCAGTTTATTGCTAGAATCATCTAAAGTCCCTGCAAAGAATACATTTTTCCATCAGTGAATATTATTTTTGAAGAATTCAAACTACTTCAAAGATACAGGGGGAAATTTAACCCCCAAGAACGGGTGGATTTGGGGCTGTAGGAAGTTAAAATGAATGACTTTTCGAGCACGACCGCAACCCGGCTCCACGTGTCCATTTCCGGGTTTAACGGAGGCGCGTTTGGATGCGTGCAAATAACCTACTTGCCGGAGGCAGGTCCCTAATTAGTGCAGGTGGGCAGGTAGTTATCGGAGCAATTAATGTCACTGAGACAATTAATTAGGTCTTCTTAAATTGATTTTAAGAGACCTTCAAATTAATGCCTCCAGCACGAGTTTCCCAGAGCTCGTGAATCTCGCCAGTGAAACGGAGGCAAGAAGGGCCGGATCCATGTGCTAAGTGCCTTTATTGCACTTCTTATGGGCCAGGAGGAGCAGGAGTGCTTCCCCACGGCTCACCGAGCTTTCATTTTAAAGACCCTGCGATCGGCCGACCTCCCCCCGCCCTTCTCAATCGCCCCTCCCATAAAAGACCTGAAGACTGATCTCTCCCTGACCACCCCCCCCACATACAAACTCCGAAGACCCCGATCTCTCCCCAACCCTCCCCATACAAAACCCCGAAGACTGATCTCTGCTCGACCTCCCCCATACAAACCCCAAAGACTGATCTCTGCTCGACCTCCCCCATACAAACCCCGAAGACTCCGATCTCTCCCCAACCTCTCCGGTACAAACCCCAAAGACTCTGATTTCTTCCAGGCTGCTTTCCCGCCCGACAAGCAACCAGCCTGTCAATCTGGCTGGCTGCCAAGCGTGAAACCTGGTAGAAAAAATGTAATCCTTCGATTAAGTTGTGATCACAGAATCCGACCCGCTACCTTAATTTCAGGGTTTCGCGTCTGTAAATATTCCGCCCGGCTCCGAGTAAGTATCGGGGCCACAGTGTTCATGACCTTGTGGTGCAATCTGCTGCCCATAGTTTTAGTTGTGTAGGCCAAGTTGCTTAAATAATCTCAATACTTCCTAAACATCTTCAGGCAAAACAGCTAAGACTGTCAGACAAGGGAAAACTACACTTTCAGAAAAAAAGTTGCTTTGTTTTTTAAAAAAACAGCAAAATCTGAGAGTCATCCAAAGAATGATTGCCAAAGGGTAACCAATTCTTAAGTGGCAGACCACCTTCAATCTAAAGCAAAACATACTCTAGACAGCAATTATACTTTTATTTGGCAGAATCCACGAGACATGGAGAAGGAAACCAGCAGAGTAGGAAAAAAAGTATCTAATCTTATGAATTCCCTAACATGTCACCAGTGACATTCAGTTGCTATTTTCCTGGTCCAGCCACCAGTCATCAAGAGATGAAAGAGGCATCAAACTTAGTGTTATGAGATGATCTAAAACTATCTTTTGTTCAAAAAGTCTCCTTTTTATCAGTTACTTTCTTCTAGCCTTTGCATTCTATTAGACACATACCAAAAGGATTTGAACAATATATAGGGAGTCAGCCAAAATGCAATATACCTTCTGTTGATTAGGCGTTAGCTCAGATACCAGAGTTTCTTCTCGGAAAAAGCTGACATCTGCTTTCCTTGGGGTTTGGCCTCTCAGTGCTACCATCACTTCCTACATTTTTTCCTTTTTAAGATCATGGAGTTTAACCAAGAGTCAGCATAACTATTTTACTGATCCCGTTATTTGCTCTACAGACAAATATTTCTCTGAGAATGGAATTTTTGATTCCAGGCCATCATAATGTACAAGGTATGAATCCAGTTCTTGCAGAACAGGACCCATAATCAGACTGTACATTGTTAGATGTATAATTATATTAAACATTGACAGAAGAACAAGATATGTTCCCCTCTCTCTGCTGGCAAGATTGCAGGGTGCAAATCCCTCAGATGCTCTTTTGTCTTGTGTTCAAGAACTGAAGAAATGATTCTGTAGATATTCCCTCCATGTCTTCATATTCCATAAATTCTTCACAATGTCTGGGTTAGCAGAGCAATTATGAGTCCATTCATGAGGGCTCAATTCATACATACGTTCGGTCTAAACATCTTTCACCCGCAAGTTATTTACATGCTGGGTCCACTGTTCTAGAATGACAGTTAAATCCACAGTTCCTCTCAGCACATTCCATAGATGATTCACCTGTTGAGGAATGCAGGATATTAAGTGAAGCCCCGTACCTTCAGTTGTAAATATGCTCTTGAGACCCAAAAGAATCTTTCACTACGAAGGCAAGTAATGGCAAGTGGAAAAGATTCATTTTGTGCTTCCAGACAATTGCCTTACAACCACGAATTTGTTCCGGCAATCTGACTTGTTTTCTAACACTTGTTAGAAATACTCAAAACTACATTCCTTAGAGATTGAATGCTGAACACATAGACCCCTCTCCCCTTTAGAATTCTGGTATACTATTAGTCCTACAATCTTCTAGAACCCAAGCTTGGCAATGCCTAAGCAAGACTTCTTGACTTACCTGACTAATTTTTCAACATTGGTGGTATCCTGAACTATGGGCCTTGACCCTTCAACTAGGTTTCTCAATTTATAAAAAGTTGCAATCAAAGTTTGCGTAAATCCAAACAGTCATTTAATTTGACAGGTGATATAAGATTTTACTATCAATTTTACTATATATAGGTTGTCGAATGTATATATGTTTAGGTGGCTGGTTGAGAACCACTTGGGTTTTAAAAGACTCTCAAGGTCATGTAGGAGGAAGGGAATGAAGTAAGGAGTGTTACGTTTTAAGGTTTCTTTTACCTTTTTTAAACCCTAGATATTTTTAGTTTCTGTGTTTCAGGCTTTCATAGGCAAGCCCTAGCTTCCTATGTGCCATGGAGTGTTTTCACATGCCTTTATATCTAGGTAAAATTCATAGTTTTTTTAAAAACATTTTTATTAATTCTCGGGATGTGGGCATCGCTGGCAAGGCTGACATTATTGCCCATCCCTAGTTGCCCTTGAGAGTCCTGCTAGGCTGCTTCAGAAGGCAGTTAAGAGTCAACCATGTTGGTGTGGGACTGGAGTTGCGTACAGGCCAGACTGGGTAAGGACAGCAGTTTTCCTTCCTTAAGGGATATTAGTGAACCAGTCAGGTTTATACAACAATCTGACAGCTTCATGGTAACTTTTACTGATGCCAGCTTTTTATTTCAAACTGAATTCAAATTCTCAAACTGCCATGGTGGGATTTGAACTCATGTTCTCTGGATTATTAGACCAGGCCTCTGGATTACTAATCCAGTAACATAGCCACTACAATACCATACCCTTTGTGCCCAGGTTACACACACGCAACCTTTTATTTTTAGTTATTTCAGCTACTGGTTCTTTCTTGTGCCTTCATTGGGATCCTCGTCTTTGAAAGGTGGCAGAATAACACTACGGTAGACCTTATTTTAGGTTTTAACTGCAAAGCAAATTTATTAAACTATAATTAGAACAAATAGTAGCAGTAACACAAATGTTTTCACAGTAGTTGTTAAGCTCAGCTAGCTCCTCGTAATAGAAAAACTTTGCAACTGCTATGCTAAGCTATGAAGCAAGTCATTTTTCTCCCATAGTGGTTGTTTTTATTTTCTTGCCAACTAAGAAAATGTCTGACCTCACTAACTCTCTTCAAAGGCTCCAGACAGAGTCACTGATTTGAAAAAGATAGGATGATCAATTTCCTTAGACTGGAACCAAATAGAATTTAAGTAAAATTACATTCTAAAAATTCTGCTAATCAAAAATGTATTTGGAAAAATCTCACTGTTTGTATTTGAATTGAATGGCTTGGCTTCAGACAAACTGATTAAATGTTGCAACAAATGTATCAAAAATGAGTTGAAACATTCTTCTGAGAGTGAAGCTAGTTTTTAGCTCCTCTGTGCTATGATACAATTAAAGAAATTTATACCAAGCTAATTCTTGGACAAAAATTCTTACTTGTTTCAAGGAGTTCCACGATTTTAAGGTGCTGGAAAAGAATGAATTAAAGTGATAATATGGTAAGTATTTCAGTGCAGACAGAATTCAGGAAGAAAATGGAACTTGCACTTATTTAGCACCTTCTCACTTCCTCATATTGTCTCAAGCATTTAACATTAATACATTATTTTTAAAGTGTAATCATTATTGTTAAGTGGGCAACAAGGTACCGCAAGGTCCTACAAACAGCAATGGTGATGAATAATCAGTTAATCTGATTTTGGTGATGTTGGTTGAGGCAAGAATAAAAATTGGTCAGGCCTCGAACTGATGTCATCAGGGAGGTGGCATGCTCATGCTTCTGCCTCCTGCCTGATGCAATCGTTCACCCCAAAATTGACCCTTATACCTTTAGATATGAAACCAAGGATTCTGTAGTTTTGTTTTTAATGGCCTTATCTACCTCCAGTGCCACATTTCATGACCTGTATATCTGCACACTAATTTCCCTTTGCTCCTCTACTCCAATTAAAATCTTGCCAACTAAGACACATTTCTTTCCCTATTACTTCCAAAATATATTACTTTACATTTTTCTACATTGACTTGCATCTGCCACCTATCTGCACCCAAGCACAATACAGCTTCAGCATGAAGGCTTCAGAATTAAACTCTCTTCATCTGGCAATGTTGTTTAGCACTCTATTTGTTTTGTTGATTGCTGCAATGACTGGGCATGGTCAGTCTTCAGCTTATTATCACTCCTAGATCTCTTTTAGTCTTTTACCTAGTCAGTTCGACACCATTCATTGAATAAGTATGTCCCCCATATTTATTTTCTTCCCACTGTGTAACATCATGCACTTACCTTGCATCTTTCACCGGCCATAATTCAGGCTACTTAAAAATATTTTATACATCCTTCTGTAACTGGTTCAACTGCTCTCCTAAGTTTAGTATTATCTATAAATTTGAGCAACTTGCATTGCATTTCGGAACATTTATCTAAATTAGAAACAGTGGAGGCCCCAGGGTCACTCCACTCGGTACAAATTTCCAACCGCACACCTCTGAGTTTTAACTGGCAAACCCACTCACTGCCTTAAGCTTGTGTAACAACCTTTCATTTTGGACTTTATCAAAGCTTTTCTGGAGGTCCAGACACGCTGGGGGGAAAATTCGATCGGGGCCGTTTTTGGGCGTAGGTAGCAATGATGTGCTATTACCAATGACCCCTACATAGGCAGGATGCAAGTTTCGGCCCACCGGAGGACTTACCTGCAATCAGCATTCCATTCCAGGCCTTGCATGTGGAATCATTGCAATTTGCACTTTCCACCAGCAGAGGGAGCTCAATCTCTTAAAGGGGGGATGTTTCTTAGAAACCTGTTAATTGCTGAAAATAATAGTCTACTGTCTGCACGGAGTCTGAATGGAGATCAGACATTGCACACGTAAAACACAGATGCAGGTTCCATCCCTATGTTTATACACTGATGAGTTATGTTAAAACATTGAATAAAGGTTGCGCACTACAAAATCTCACACCCTCCAGTCTACACGCCAGACCTCACCAATCTGCCGATCTGAGTTGGTACCAGGCCTGCGAGAGTGCATGCACCAAGGTTCTCTGATGATGCACTACAGACCTTGGTGCAAGAGGTGGACAGAAGGAGGGACATCCTATATCCGCAGGGGTGAGAGGGCAAGAGGCCCTCCAGACATATATCCAAAAGGCAGCGGGGGACGAAGTCAATGCCAGGCACACAGCATCATGAACATAGAGGCAGTGCAAGAAGAATGCTTTGACATGAGTGGTGAAGAAGAGTGAGGTCAACTATCAAGTGGCGTCTCCTACCAACTGCACCACGCACCAACAAACGCTTCCCAACAGTACTCAACTCTTCCAAACAGATGTTCCCCTCACCCTTACACATTACCACAGTTTCAAGCCGCCCACCCACAACTCACAGGCCACACACACTGGCAGCTATTCAAACCATGACAGGCACATCACCCAGATACACGTCCCGTTTTTTTGCAGGAGAAGGTGGCGCATATCAAGAGGCAGCAAGTGGCAGTGGCATTTAGCCCATTGAGCCTGTTCCGCCATTCAATGAAATTATGGTGGACCTGTGACCTAACTCCATGTACCCGCCTTAGCCCCATATCCCTAAATACCCTTGGGTCACAGAAATCACAGAAATCTATCAATCCTAGTTTTAACTTTCACAAGTGAGCTAGCATCAACTACTGTCTGCAGAAGAGCGTTCCAAACGTCTCCCACCCTTTGCATGTAGAAGCATTTCCTAACTTCACTCCTGCACGCCCTGGCTCTAATTGTTAGGCTATGTCCCCGCATCCTAATATTCAAGTGTAGCAGACCTCCAAAAATAGTTACAAATTTTTCAGCAGCCAGAAGCAATAATCCAGCCACTAACTTGTAAATTCTGCATGGTCCCTTTAAATAGCGCTGGTGGGGGGGTCCTCCAGGCACTCTAAGACACGTTCAGATGGTCGGGGTTAAGATTGTGCGTTGAATTGAGCGTTAAGTCCCAAAATGGTGTCTATCACTTTAAATCAGCGTTGCACACTGATTGAAGCCATTTTCTCCCTACTTTACATGATTCCAGCGTTCATTATCTGCACCTGCGCTAACTCCTATACCAAGATGGTGTCCAGCGCACATCACGCTGAAAACGTCCATGTGCATCCAAGACGCCATCTTGGGTTTTGGAGAGGCCGTGTAGCGCCGAAACAACGGGCACTACACAACCCAATTTAGCGCCCACTGTACTATGGGGATTTCCAATATCCACTTGGAATGTCATTTGCTCAAAAAAAAATTCAGGGGAAGGCCATTCTTCTCATTGGTTAAGTCTCTCTCCTTTCTAATTAGATATCTTCTACTTCCATTATTCAGCAATGATATTATGCAAAATCTATTTCTCCAATCACATTCCAGCAAAAAACCCTCTGAAATATAGCCCTTCACCCGCTCCATGAAATCCTAAAAATAAAATTTATTTCATAGCACACAAAAAAGTCATTTTTATCCAAAAACTAAGCTCCAACATATTTTTCATCTTTTCTCATATCTATAAAAGCATAATAGGCCCTGCAAGTCTTTGAACACCCTGGACATAAAATACAAGGTTCTTTCTCCCCTCCTCTTTTCTCCCTCCCCCAACCACCCAATATTTCATGATCTTAACCCGGCCAGCTGCCTTCCAACAGAAATGTTATCAACACATCTCCTTACGACCAAGCAGAATAGTGAGGTGCAGCAGTTAACTTGAAAGAAAGGAAATTGGGAGGGAGGTACTGATTTTTTATATATATATATATATATATATATATGTATATAGAATCATAGAATTGTTACAGCATGGAAGGAGGCCATTCAGCCCGTCGAATCCGTGCTGGCTCTACAGAACCACAAAAAACTTCTCCGTGTGGCATTCTCCAAATCAAGACCAATTCTTAAAAATTCTATTGTAATCCTGAGAAATTGCTTAATCTCTTCCTTGCACTTATATCAATAAACTCCATATTTGTTACAAAAATGGTTTGTAGCAACTCACACATTGGGTAAACTTTAACTTCCAGCCAGGAAGGGAGCGGGGGGGAAGATTTCCGGGTGCGAAACCTGGAAGCTAAGTAGGAGATCGTGACCTTAATGAGGCCCATCAATGGTGCTTCTGGGTTTCGCACCCGGTAGCCAGCTTGATTGACAGACTGGCTGGCTGTCGACAGTGAAAGGAGCTGCATGTCAGAAAGGGGGACAGAAGGGTGAGAGAGATCATCGGGCTTGGAAAAAATCGGAGTGGGGGGTCAGGTGGGGGGACGTTGATATCACAGTCGTAGATCGGAGGGGTCAGTCACCACTGTGGATTGGGGGGGGGGGTCATTCACCATCGTGGATCTGGGAGGGGTCAGTCACCATCGTGGATCGGGGGTCAGTCACCATTGTGGATTGGGGGGGGGGGTTCAGTCACGATCGTAGATCGGGGGGGTCAGTCACCATCGTGGATCGGGGGGTCAGTCACCACTGTGGATTGGGGGGGTCATTCACCGTCGTGGATCTGGGGGGGGGTCAGTCACCATCGTGGATCGGAGTGGTCACCATCCTGGATCGGGGAATGGTCACCATTGTGGATTGGGGGGTCATACACCGTCATGGATCGAGGGGTCAGTCACCATCGTGGATCAGGGGTCAGTCAACGTCATGGATCGGGGGGTCAGTCACCATCGGGGTCAGCCATCATCGTGGCTCAGGGGGTCAGCCACCATCGTGGATCGGGGTGGGGGGGGGTCAGTCACCATCGTAGATCGGGGGGTCAGTCACCATTGTGGATCGGGCGGGGGTCAGTCACCATCATAGATCGGGGGAGGTCAGTCACCATCGTGGATCAGGTCAGCAAGCATCGTGGATCGGGGGGTCAGTCACCGTCATGGATCGGGGTGTCAGACACCGTTGTGGATCGGGGGGACAGTCACCGTCATGGATTGGGGTGTCAGACACCGTTGTGGATCGGGGGGACAGTCACTGTCGTGGATCGGAGGGTCAGTCACCATCATGGATCGGTGGGTCAGCAAACATCGTGGATTGAGGGGTCAGTCACTGTCATGGATAGGTGGGTCAGTCACCATTGTGAATTGGGGGGTCAGTCACCATCGTAGATTGGGGGGGTCATTCACCATCATGGATCGGGGTGTCAGTCATCGTCGTGGATCGGGGGGCGGGGAGGTCAGTCTCCATCGTGGAATCAGCCACCATAGTGGACCGGGGTGGGGGGGGGGGTCAGTCACCATTGAGGATCCGGGGGTCAGCAAACATTGTGGATTGGGGGATCAGTCACCAACGTGGATCGGGGGATCAGTCACCAACGTGGATCTGGGGGTCAGCAAACATTGTGGATTGGGGGATCAGTCACCATCGTGGATCGGGGGATCAGTCACCATCGTGGATCGGGGGGGTCAGCCACCATCGTAGATTGGGGGATCAGCAAGCATCGTGAATTGAGTGGGGGGGTGCGACCGATCGCTGTCCTGTCAGTCAGGTGAGCTTATTGGGCCTGCATGAAGCACTCCTGCTCCTCTGGGCCCACAAGCAATGCAATAAAAGCACTCACCTCATGGATCCGGCCTTTCTCGTCTGCTTTCACCTCTCGTGATTCAGGGGCGATGGGAAACCCGAACAGGTACAGTTAAATTCATTTTAATTGTCCAATACACAAAATATTAAGTACCTCAAGTATCTCAATGAGGTACATTGCCCCTATAAGTATCGGCCCGCCGGCTTTAAGTGGGGGCGGGACTTCCTGGTGTCTGCACTCCACACGCAGACAAATCTTCCTGGGTTAAACCCAGAAGTGGGTGTATTGGAGCCGGGATGCTGTCCCACTCCGAAAACTTAGCATTTTCACTGCCCACCTGTCCCAAACCCACCTGTTCTTGGGGGTTAAAATTTACCCCATTACTTTAAAAGATCCTTAGAAGTTCCATGTCTCATCAGTCTGACTTCATCTCAATGTGTACTCTTGACTGCCCAGCAAGACTATTAATTCTTGGCATGTACAGACAGAGTGAAAGCTGCTCTGACCTCCTGGTTATTTATTTACTTTTTAAAGAAAAATTTAGAATACAAATAACATTCAAAATCAACAGTTTCACTATTTATCAAAAAAAATTATTCACCCATGCAAAATATGACTATAGTTTATTCAAATTGGTGTTCACTAACAAAAAACAATTAATGCACTACACTTCCATTAGAGATTTTTGTCACCTGAATATTAATAACTTTCCCAATTGCATGTTTTCCCACTCTTCCACATTGTGCATACAGCTACTGCAATTTTCAGTGTTCTATATAAAATCCTGTCAGATTATGACTAGGGCGTAGCACTGTAGAAACAATACGGGCAGCTCCATGTCACGGGTCTAGAACCATTATCTCAACAGAAGTACCAATACTAGAACGTAATTTTAAAAATTACTAAAATTACATTTATCAGTGCATTCTTGCTATAAGCAGAATGGCCCCACAATGCTGCAACAATATTTTTTTTAACTACAAATGGTTGTCCATTTAGTCATGGCAGACTCTACTATATGTATTCATTTGGATCACTGGCTGTTAGAAGAAATCTTGTCACAACATTTCCAAGCATGTATGTCCTATGACAGCAGTGCACAGGGACTTCCTAATATATTGACATAACCTTTATTGCACTATTTTACAATACGAGATGGAATGAACAGTATCCATATCTTACAGCTGACTATGGTATATGATTACTATTTTACCATATAATCGCTGTACCTTCCATTGCAAATACATTGCAGTATCTCCCTACTTCCCCTTTGGCTCTGTGTACAGTAGATTAAACATGGTTCATGTCAATATGAATCATTTTCCCTGTACATCTTTAGGATAGAAACAGATTCAGAATGAGGTCTAGCGAGTCTTTACCAATGTCGTTAACTGTAATGTTGTTTAAAATTAACAAGTTTCTTTGCAAATGCAGTAACACAAGGAGAACATGTGCGTTTACATTAATGGGCTGGACGTTGCTGTGGGCGGTGAACGAACGGCGCCTGCCGTTTTTTAGACTTGCACTTGTCCATAAACTTTCTGAGCTTTTGCATGGCAAGTTCCTCTAAATTAGAGAGCCAAAAAGCACGGCGCCCTCTACAGGGCATCTTGGACCTGTGTGAACAGGGCAAGCAGCTTTGTATTTCCTTAACCAGTCAAATTGAAGCATCGTTAATAACAGTCCAGTCAGAACCAGGAAGTGTATGTTAGAATAGTGAATTCAATGTCAAATCAGGTACAGAAAGCAAAATAAAGAGAGGGTAAGAAAGATTGAATTAAGAGACAAAGTTAAGAGACAGAAAGAAAAAGTAAACAAAATATATATTTTTTTAAATGTCCAACAACAATTAAAATCTAAAGGAATGAGACTCCACACTTGTAATAATTAATTTTCAGGGCCAGAGAGGTTGTTTGGCAGTAATTAAGACTTACCACACTATTAAAAGGGTACTTACACTTGAAGTGACTTGACTTAACTTTTATTGGCGAGAGTAGTCTGTATCTAACAGGTGAGTACGGGAACTTCATGCTGTTCAATACATTTGTAAAAATAGTTTAAAGGCTTTTAAAAAGGGATAAGAGCAGAGTTCAGGTCACAAACAGTGATACAGATACTCCAGGTGAAGGGAATACTAAAATAACTAAAGTAGTTACAGCAGGAGTGACAAATAAGAAACGTGGTAAGTTGAATGGTGTGTGAAAGACAGCATCAGGGCAGAAGGACAGGTTAGGGTCTCTTGCCCAAATAAAAGTTTTATATACTAACGCACAGAGTATAAGAAATAAATTGTGTGAATTAAGAGGCTCAAATACAGGGTATGACATGGTGGCCATTACTGAGACATGGCTGCAAGCTGGTCATGATTGGGAGTTAAATATTCCAGGTTATAAGGTTTTTAGAAAGGATAGGGAAACTGAAAGATGAGGAGGGTAATCAATAGTACCTTATTGATTAAAGGTACTATTACAACATTAGTAAGAGAGGACATAGGTATGGGAAAGCAATCAGCAGAGACTCTATGGTTAGAATTGAGGAATAAGAAAGGACTTAAAACTGTAATGGGAGTTGTCTACAGGCCTCCTGATAGCAGCAATGAAGTGACAAAATATATTAATTCAGAGATTAGGAGGCTTGTAGCAAAAGCAGAGTAGTTTTAATGGGAGACTTCAATTTTCATATAGATTGGGAAGAGCAAAGTAGCTCAAGTCAGAAAGGTAGTGAATTTCTTGAGTGCATTCAGATAGTTTTCTGGAGCAACATGTTCTAGAACCAACAAGAGAGCAGGTCATACTAGATTTAGTAATGAGCCAGACTTAGTTAATAATCTAATAGTAAGGGATCATTTATTAACTGTGATCATAATATGATCGCATTCAATGTTAGGTTTGAAAAGCAGAAACTTAACTCAGTTACTAACATTCTAGAAACATAGAAAATAGGAGCAAGAGTAGGCCATTCGGCCCTTTGGGCCCGCTCCGCCATTCAAAATGATCATGGCTGATCGTCTAACTCAGTACCCTGTTCCTGCATTTTCCCCATATCCCTTGATCCCTTTAGCATTAAGAAATATACCTATCTCTTTCTTGAATACATCTAATGACTTGGCCTCCACTGCCTTCTGTGGTAGAGAATTCCACAGGTTCACCACCCTCTGAGTGAAGAAATTTCTCCTCATCTCCGTTCTAAATGGCATACCCCATATCCTGAAACCATGACCCCTGGTTCTGGACTCCCCAGCCATCGGGAACATCCTCCCTGCATCTAGTCTATCTAGTCCTGTTAGAATTTTATATGTTTTGATGAGATCACCTCTCATTCTTCTAAACTCTAGTGAATATAGGCCTAGTCAACCCAATCTCTCCTCATACGTCAGTCCTGCCATCCCAGGAATCAGTCTGGTAAACCTTTGTTGCACTCCCTCCATGGTAAGGACATCCTTCCTCAGATAAGGAGACCAAAACTGCACACAATACTCCAGATGTGGTCTCACCAAGGCCCTGTATAATTGCAGTAAGACATCCCTGCTCCTGTACTCAAATCCTCTTGCAATGAAGGCCAACATACCATTCGCCCTTCTAACTGCTTGCTGCACCTGTATGCTCGCTTTCAGCGACTGGTGTACAAGGACACCCAGGTCTTGTTGCACCTCCCCTTTTCCCAATCAATCAACATTCAGATAATAATCTGCCTTTCTGTTTTTACAACCAAAGTGGATAACCTCACATTTATCCACATTATACTGCATCTGCCATGTTCTTGCCCACTCACCCAACCTGTCTAAATCACATTGGAGCCTCTTTGCATCCTCCTCACAGCTCACATTCCACCCCAGCTTAGTGTCGTCTGCAAACTTGGAAATGTTATATTTAGTTCCCTCATCCAAATCATTGATATATATTGTAAATAGCTGGGGCCCAAGCACTGATCCCTGCAGTACCCCACTAGTCACTGCCTGCCACCTGGAAAAAGACCCGTTTATTCCTACTGTGTGTTTCCTGTCTGTCAACCAATTCTCAATCCATGCCAGTATATTTCCCCCAATCCCATGTGCTTTAATTTTGCACACTATCCTCTTGTGTGGGACCTTATCAAAAGCCTTCTGAAAATCCAAATACACCACATCCACTGGTTCTCCCCTATCTATTTACTAGTTACATCCTCAAAAAACTCCAGTAGATTTGTTAAGCATGATTTCCCTTTCATAAACCCATGTTGACTTTGTCCAATCCCGTTAATGCCCTCCAAGTGTTCTGTTATCACATCTTTTATAATAGACTCTAGCATTTTCCCCATTACTGATGTTAGGCTAACTGGTCTGTAATTCCCTATTTTTTCTCTCCTTCCTTTTTTAAATAGTGGGGTTACATTTGCCACCCTCCAATCTGTAGGAACTGTTCCAGAGTCTGTAAAATTTTGGAAGATGATCACCAATGCATCCACTATTTCCAGGGCCACTTCCTTTAGTACTCTGGGATGTAGATTATCAGGCCCTGGGGATTTGTCAGCCTTTAGCCCTATTAATTGTCCTAGCACTATTTTTTTACTAATACTGGTTTCCTTCAGTTCCTCCCTCTCACTAGACCCTTGGTTCCCTAACATTTCTGGGAGGTTATTTGTGTCCTCCTTTGTGAAGACAGAACCAAAGTATGTGTTTAATTGTTCTGCCATTTCTTTGTTCCCCATTATAATTTCCCCCATTTCTGACTGTAAGGGTCCTACATTTGTCTTCACTAATCTTTTACTCTTGACATATTTGTGGAAGCTTTTACAGTCAGTTTTTATGTTCCCTGCTAGTTTACTCTCATACTCTATTTTTCCCCACTTAATCAATCTCTTTGTCCTTCTTTGCTGAATTCTGTCCTCCTTTGCTGAATTCAATAGTGTACATTTTGGTAAGGCTAACTTTAACGGGATGAGACAGCAAACTGGTTAGAACTATTATCGGGTAAAACTATTTAGCTTAATACAGGACCAGTGTATTCCCCTAAGGGTCAAGAGCACTACTCACCAAATAAAACAACCATGGTGGATAGAAGAGGTGAGAGATAACATAAAACTAAAGGAAAGAGCATACAAAAGTGCAAAGAATAGTGTAGATCCAGGAGACTGGGCGAGATATAGAGAACAGCAAAGGAAGACAAAAAAGATAGTAAGAGCTGCAAAAAAGGAATACAAAAAGAAACTTGCAATGGATATCAAGATTAACACTAAAAGATTTTACAATTATATTAGAAGGGAAAGGACAGTCAAGGGTAATGTGGGCCCAATAAAAACAGATGCAGGTAATATTGCAAATGAAAATACGGAGATGGCAAACTTGTTGAATAATTACTTTATGTCAGTCTTCACAGTAAAGGAAGGGGATAATATACTTGACATTCCAGTGAACCTAATAATGAATAAAGGACTGGAACTCACTAAAATTAACATAAGCAAGAAAGCAGTATTAGAAAAAATAATGGCACTAAAGACTGACAAATACCCAGGACCTGATGCTTTCCACCCCAAGGTTTTAAAGGAAGTAGGTGGAGGAAATTGCAGATGCTTTAGCCAAATCTTCCAAAACTTTCTCGATTCAGGAATTGTCCCTTTAGATTGGAAAATTGCAAATATAACTCCATTATTTAAGAACGGTGAGAGAGAGAAACCAGGAAATTACAGACCTGTTAGTCTAACATCTGTTGTGGGAAAGTTATTGGAATCTATAATTAAGGAAAGGGTGACTGAGCACTTAAAGAAATTTGAGCTGATTAAGAGAGCCAACGTGGATTCGTAAGGGTAGGTCATGTCTAAGAACTTAATTGAATTTTTTGAGGAAGTACCTAAAGTAGTAAACAGAGGAACATCTTTGGATGTAGTTTATATGGACTTCCAGAAGGCATTTGATAGGGTTTCACATAAGAGACTGTTAGCTAAAGTTAAAGCTAATGGAGTTGAAGGCAAATTATTGACCTGGTTAGGAGATTGGTTAGGCGGTAGAAGACAAAGAGTAGGGATAATGGGTATGTACTTAAATTGGAAGGAAGTGATTAGTGGTGTCCCACAAGGGTCTGTGCTGGGGCCTCAACTATTCACTATATTTATTAATGACTTAGATAACACAATAGAGAGCCATATATCCAAGTTTGCCGGTGACACAAAGATTGGTGGCATAGTCAGTAGAATAGACAGGAGCATAAAATTACAAAGAGACAATGATAGATTAAGTGAGTGGGCAAAACTGTGGCAGATAGATTTCAACGCAGGTAAATTTTGGACCAAAAAAGGATAGATCTGAATATTTTTTAAATGGTGAAAAACTAGGAACAGTGGAGGTCCAAAGAGATTTAGGGCTTCATGTACACAGATCACTAAAATGTAGTGGTCAGGTACAAAAAATAATCAAAAAGGCTAATGGAATGTTTGCCTTTATAACTAGGGGGCTAGAATATAAAGGGGAGGAAGTTTTGCTACAGCTATACAAAGCCCTGGTTAGACCACATCTGGAGTATTGTGTACAGCTCTGGGCACCACACCTTAGAAAGAATATAATGGCCTTGGAAGGAGTGCAGCACAGATTTACCAGAATATCACCAGGGCTCCAAGGGTTAGATTATGAGGAGACATTACATAAACTAGGCTTGTATCCCTGGAAATAGAAGGTTATGGGTGATTTGATTGAGGTTTTTAGGATTTTGAAAGGAATTGATGGGCTAGATAGAAACTTTTTCTGCTGGTGGGGGAGTCTAGGACAAGAGGACAATCTTAAAATCAGAGCCAGGCCATTCAGGAGAGAAATTAGGCAAAACTTCTTCCACAAAGGGTGGTAGAAGTATGGAACTGTCTCCCACAAAAAGCAGTAGATGATAGCTCAATTAATAATTTTAAATCTGAGATCAATAGATGTTTGCTAGCCAAGGGTATTAAGGGATATGAAGCCAAGGCAAGTGGATGGAATTAGGATACAGATCAACCATGATTTCATTGAATAGCAGAAGAGGGTCAAGGGGCTGAATGGCCTACTCATGTTCCTATGTTCCACTGATTTAAGTGGACATTCTATGGCGCTATTCGAAGCCAGTAAGGAGTTTGGTGTCCCAGCCGATATCCCTGCCTCAACCAATACCACCAAACACAGATCATCTAGTCATTCATTTCATTTTGCTAAGTGCATCTTATCACATCTCTCAAATGTCCCAAAGGGCTTCACATATAATGACTTACTTTGAAGTGAAGTCACTGTTATTATATGGACGCGTATGTCATCCATTCTGTGCACAGCAAGGCCCTACAAATAGCAATGAGATGAATGACCAGTTAATCTATTTTTGGTGGTGTGGCTTGAAAAATGTTGGCCAGGACACCTGAAGAACTCTGCTCTTCTTTGAATAGTGCTGTGAAATCTATCACGTCCATATGAAACAGGCTGATGTGATGTGAAATGAAAGCCCAATCTAAGACATGGCACCTTCGACCATGCAGCATTCCCTTAGTGAAGTGTACTGCACTGTTATCTGCAAAACAACCACTGTATTCAAAATAATTGTATATGAAAAGCTTTGAGATCTTTAAAATTAAAATACTAAATTTGGTTAAAATCCTAAATGCTTGGGGGTGGTTCACTACATGGGTAATCAATGCCCCGATTTTAACTCGGGGTGTGAGTATGGTGTGCAGGGGCCAGGGTGGTTGGGAAGCTTCTACCCGAACCCAAGGGGGCCGGTGAATGGCAGCGGGATATCATACAGCAGGAGGTTGTTACCGGGGACTCGAAGGAACGGACCCTGGCACCAAGGTAAGTGATGAGGAGTGGTCCAGAGGCAATCGAGGTTGTGGAAGGGGGAGGGAAGCCCGGGGTGGGGGAGGCCCAGGATTTCCTTAAAGAAACCTTAAATGGATTAAAAATTCTAATTTACCCGGGCCTCTTCTAGCCCCGATCTTGCCTCCCGTCAGGTTTCCCCGGCGGATCCGACACTATGCGTACATTGTGCGATCTGAGGTAAAAATCGCATCGGTGTCTGAATGACGTTATCGGACCCCATCTTTTAAATAATAATGAGGCCTTCATCTGCCTGCGATGGACGGCGCTGATGCTGCTGAAAACCTGGCAGTTAAAATGGCGCCAAGCACAAACCCTGTGGATATGGTTAAAATCAGTTTTCAACTTTCTCAAATCAGTTGTAAATATTAATTGAAGTAACCTGTAAAATAGAGAAAGAATAAAGCAAATAGAAATGTATTGATCCCAACCTTACCACTGTTTCCATTTTGGAACTCACTCCAAAAGGTTGAATATCTCATGTTCAGTTTACACTAGTCTCAGCCAAACTATTGGTTTCTTTATTCCTTTCATGGATATCACTAAACCATTTCACTTTATTATTGTAACAACTCATCCAAACCTTCCATTAAATTAAATGGTCCCATAAAAAGGCATCTGGTTGATCTTTGTGACTGTGAGTTTACATTATATTTCATCATATTTTGGCATTATTTTAGATTAATTCTCAGTTTCACTAATATTGATTTCTTGGATTGGTAAATCACATTCCCCACTATATCATTCCAGTCAAATTATACAGCTGTGCTGGGGAATTGTATGTTTTTTCATCTGCACCCTATAAATTTTCTAATACATTATAGTCCTGGTGCTGCAGAGCCCTCTTAGGGCAAGAATTTGTGGCAAAGAAACTCATCTCTCTGATCTCCTGCTCGCTTGATCCTACTCCCACTAAACTGCTGACCATCCAAGTTCCCTGCCTAGCACCCATGCTAGCTGATATTGTAAACGGTTCCTTCTCCTCTGGTATTGCCCCACTCCCTTTCAAATCTTTCGTTATCACCCCTCTCCTCAAAAAACCCACCCTACACCCCAGTCCTTGCAAACTACCACCCCATCTCCAACCTCCCATTCCTCTGGTGTCCTTAAACGGGTTGTCGCCTCCCAAATCCGTACCCATCTTTCATCCAACTCAATCTTTGAACCTCTCCAATCAGGTTTCTGTCCCTACCACAGCACTGAAACTACCCTAATCAAAGTCACAAATGACATCCTATGTGACGGTGGTGCACTATCCCTTCTTGACCTGTATGCAGCCTTTGATAAGGTTGACCACACCATCCTCCTCCAATGCCTCTCCTCCGTTGTCCAGCTGAGTGGGACTGCCCTCGCCTGGTTCCATTCCTATATCCAGTCGTAGCCAGAGAATCATCTGCAATGGCTTCTCTTCCTGCCCCTGCACCATTACCTCAGAGTACTTTTCACTTTTGGAAAAGCATTCCTATTTAGTTGGATTTTGCTCCCTGCAATAGTTCCTGTTGTTGTGGAGGGCTCCATTTTTGCATCTTAAATCTTGTTTTACAAAACATTTCCCCCTTAGTATTGTTGCTTGGTGTTGCAAATTGAAGGTACCATCAAACAAAGTGCTGAGGATAGGAATTTCTTGTGTAATTCCAAAACTGCTACACAATTTAGTGGATGAAAACAAGTTCATGGGGGGACCGCAAATACAGGTCCAACAGGTACACCTGAGCCATTATGTGCACACTTGTCATTATTCCAGGATCCGTATTTTCAGACCCAGACATTCCTACATGGGCACATCAGAAGAGATCTATTGATGCTGCCTTCACCTCACAAGGGATGTTGTCGTAGAGCAACACCATCTGCTACAGACTGACCTACAGAAAGCCTCTACAACAGGGACCACTCTTCCTGTAGCTGTGAAGGTAGCCCTAACACTAAGCTTTAATGCCTCTGGATCCTTCCAGAAACCCACAGGAAATATGTCAAATCAGAAAGACCTGCTGGCTGTAGATGCATTAAGCAATGTTTGTACACGAAACACCTTTTCTTAATGGAAATGAGGTGTCAGCTGGATAGGGCGCAGAGCTTTTGCCAGGTGGCAGAGTTCCCAAATGGACAGGCATCCATGTGGCCAGCCTACATCCCTTGTGAAAGTACATGTAGTTTCTGGTGACACCATTGATTCTCAACGCACCTTAAAAGTTTTATGCATCACAGTGCAAGCTATTTGTGTACCCCACAAAAAGTGAGCCCTAAAACATTTTGGCAATAAAAGTATGTGTGAAAAAAAAAGGGAAAAGTCGTCCCCATTTTTCGTGTGTGGGCAACCTATTAGAAGGAGAGGCTTAACCTCACAAAATTTGCTGAGGCTAGCCCTCCCTGCTGCCTACTTAAGTGTACCTGCACCATGGGCAGATACTGCCGTGATATTGCTCATATCAGAATTTTGGGGCTCATATATCAAACTCCCTTCCCCCTCCCCCCATGTGTGGTGCAGCCCTGAAGCATACAGACTAATAAGGTCTATTGTAGCCTGGCTGAGTGAGGTAATCTAGGATTAAGTTGGCATTGGGCTGCCACAACTGACTTCACCCCTGGCTGTGGAGGGAAAAATAAAACTCAATGAGGACCCCTCTTGATCAACTGCTGCCAGAAATATATGCCTGCTGGGCAAGTACAGAGTCAGGCACAGCTGTTACAACCCCCATGATCAAATACTTCACTGATGCTCACTGTCCATGCTCACATTTGAAGAATGGACATTTGTGCAAGGTACTAAAGGGCTCTCATGGCTTAGGCACCATACCACAGCATGATTTGCCACCTTCAGGAGAGAAAGGGTAAAAGATGTATATTTGTGTGAGAGAGAGAGAGACACACACAGACATATCAGCAAAACACAGGATTTCTATTGCATTACTCTCTTCTTCAGATCCTGTCTCTAATCCTGCTTCACAGTCACATGTTTTATTGCGATTTTAGTGCTCTATAACCGATTTACATAGGATGTTCATAGTTACCTGTACTACTCAGTAGGTTTAGACTGTAAATGGTATGTACAGCTTCAACCTCATAGACCGCACTGTTTTTTCCTGAGTTTTGGATACTGTACTTGCCAGATTTACTTTGAATGTTTTTTAAACAAAGGTTAAAACCCAAAATCCATAGTGAACAACCCCAAGGTTGAACAAGACAAATTTAGGAAATCTTTATTAGGTGGTACTAATCTGCATTTTAAACGCCTGACGATTATAGGAGGAAGGAAAGACTGACTGAAATTGCACCTTGGGATATTAATGTATAAATGCCTGATGAAGTCATCTGAAATTCCTTTCAACTATTCTGGCAACTGCATTAATGCATTTAAAATAAATGGGAAAATAATTTTTGGTCCAGTGTGCTAGTATCCCACAGCAAATTTCAGGGCCAGAGAGAGGTAAGCAATTCCACAGTTTTGAGGTCCTGGGAAAGAATGAGTTTGAGTAAATTTTAAATCATGATTTCAATACAGTGAGGTTGGTGGAAGAATTGTATAGAACTGTGTATTTGCAGCTTAGAAAAAATTAGAAAGGAATATTGAAAGGAGCACTGACCATGGAATTACTGATAAAATGAAGAGACGTAAAGATACACGTGACCAGAGGAGTGAGAGGGATCAGCTGCCAAATGACCAGAGGTATCCTGTGCACAAGTTCAAAGGTGGTGTTAGAAAGGCCTCTAGAGATTTGGGGCAATATTCAACTCTACAAAGCACAAATCTCTTCAAGAGTTAAAAGTTGTTGAAAAGAAGTGTTTTTCACATAAAAACACTAAGCTTCCTCAAGGCAATTTTAACAATTCGAAGTAGATAGTGCAGCCAAGAATGTCAATAGATGAAGAAGGGTGGATCTATTAAAGATGAGAAGTAGTAACTGTTGGTTGGACTTGAGAGATATGAAGAAGCTGTGCCTTTTGAAGAACTGACCTCTGCAACCAAATTTACAACATGCACTCCCAGCGAGTGAAACTCGGTGTAGGAGTGTGAATTTGTAAAATCTACCCTAAGCTTTTCAGTGGGCACGGTGGAGAGATCAAGAAGTGATTTAAACATTATACCACAAGAGTGGAGAGAGTTATGTATATTCTGAGGAAGTTGATCAATATAGAATGGAATCATCAGCAAAAGAATGGATAGGGCTACATAAATGGAGGAAATAATTGACATGGAGAATGAACAAAGTGGGAGAGAGGATAGAGTCCTGGGGAACACAGTTTTTGAAAAAAGAAAAGAATCGGATTAGCCATCAACTGTAGTACAAATAGAGCAATTTGAGAGAGTACGACATAGCCACGAACAAAGCTTTGATGAGAAGTAACTTGCTTAGAAGTACATTGTGCAGACACTGTCAAAGTCTTTGGTGAGATCCAAGGTAATGACAAATGACTCACTAAATTGTTCACGTTTAGAGTTTCAAAGATGTTTAAAATAGAAAATAGGAAAACAACAAAAGTCAAGATGGGAAAATTCAATTCATCCCATTTCAGCTCATCTCTCTAGTGCCTTAACTCTCCAGCATCCAACTGCATTTTAAACATCACTAATCTGTTTATCTATAATACTCTGCCCTAGTATATTATTCCAAACATTCATTACTATTTGAGTAAGGAAGTTTTTCCTAATGCCCATTTTACATTTGCACTAATTTACATCCTCTGATGCTACTTTCTTGACTTAATTCAATTAATATAGGAAATGAGTTCATCAATGGAAAAGCTATGTTGAAACCATACTGGTGATCATAAATTAAGCCTGAACTTTGACAATAGCTAATTTGAGAGTTAACAACAGCTAACATGATGTTGTGAATTACCAATGTAAAGGCAAAAGGGTGGTACTTGAAAGGGGAAGAGAGCACCTTTATTGGATGTAGGATTTTGAGAAAATTTCAAGTAGAAACAATGATTGACTGAGAATAAGAGTGGTTAAAGAATTAGTATGAAGAGACAGTGTAGGATGGGTACATTCAAAGAATGATGGAAGGGATACCATAAGGACCAGAGGTCTTAATGGATTCGGAGAACAGACCGGGTATCGATAAAACTTGAATGTCAGCCATAATGGCAGAAGACCGTGGAGCAATAGCTGTTTTGTTTTAACCACATCATTGAGTATGTTTCAATGACTAAAATTTTGGCAAATTTAATTTAACATTGTTAAATACAAACCATTGCATATAGATAAAAAATATGGAAAATAAGTGTACAATGAATGGAACTAAATTAGCATGGGGCATGAAATAATATCATGGGATATTAATGTATGGACACAACATAGTCAGAAATGTCTTCCTTTGATATTTTAGAAGGCAAATGGATTACTTTCCTTTATTAGCCAAGGCATAGAATATAAGAGCAGGGAGGTTATGCTGGAACTATATAAAACACTGGTTAGGCCACAGCTTGAGTGCAGTTCTGGTCACCATATTACAGGAAGGATGTAATTGTACTAGAGAGGGTACAGAAGAGATTTACGAGGATGTTGCCAGGACTGGAGAATTTTAGCTATGAGGAAAGATTGGATGGGCTGGGGTTGTTCTCTTTGGAACTGAGGAGGCTAAGGGGTGATTTATTTGAGGTGTATAAAATTATGAGGGGCCTAGATAGAGTGGATAGGAAGGACCTATTTCCCTTAGCAGAGAGGTCAATAACCAGGGGGTATAGATTTAAAGTGATTGGTAGAAGGATTAGAGGGGAGCTGAGGAAAAGTTTTTTCACCCAGAGGGTGGTAGGGGTCTGGAACTCACTGTCTGAAAGGGTGGTAGAGGCAGAAACCCTCAACTCATTTGAGAAGTATCGGGATGTGCACCTGAAGTGCCGTGACCTACAAAGCTACAGACCAAGTGCTGGAAAGTGGGATCAGGCTGGGTGGCTCATTTTCGGGCGGCACGGACACAATGGGCCGAATGGCCTCCTTCTGAGCCGTAAATTTTCTATGATTCTATGATTTTAGTGGAAATAAGTGAAAAGTAAATTCAGAATGTGCTAAATGTTTGGAATACTTTGCTAGGCAGATAATAGAGATGAAAACACTGTGATTATTCAAGATACAGTTGGATGTCATGATAGGACAGTTAGGATACTAGAAAGATGAGCTACAATGGACCAAAAGGCCTTTTCTCATCCCTGACTTTTCTTGCGTTTTCCTCTAGTTTTGTCCTGCTGACAGTGCAGAATTGAAAGCGTGATAAAGACTTGGTAAATATCATCAGTGACTGAGACAGTCAAATAGGGTTATGTGGGTGGGGTTCAAGTGATCAGTCTCCATGACAATACAAAAAGCTTCCAGAGCACTGAATTTAAATCATAATTGCTCATCTAGTCAATGAAAACTTTGTAAAATTTTTCTTGCATTTTTTTTGTATGCAGTTCTTCCATATTACTGGTTACAGTAGTAATCTCAGATTGGAATGCAGACCTTTATGGACAGGTCAACCTTCCAACTTTAGTCCCATGTTAAGCTCAAAGCAAATGTCTCCATTCTTCTGCTACTCATTCTTCAGTACTTTCTAATTCCTTTTAAGTGGAGAGTTGTGAAGATACTCAGTGCAGTTAATCAAACATTTTTTGTTTCTATGCTCTTCATTCCAGTAGGTATATGGACAATATGTTTGCCATCTGTTTCTGTTCTGGGCAGCGATCCATCAACAAAGTCAATCTTTGGAAGAAAAGAGAACAAACATTCTAGTTCTGTTTCATACTGTGTAGCCGCATCAGGGCAATATTATCAATAACCAACATAAACTAGCTTCATTTTAGAAACAGTAAGATTTTTTTCAACATCCCAGGAAACAGTCCTTTTTATTAAAATTGGATAGCCGTGTGATGAAGAATAGAATACTAGAGCCTGGTCTTTAGTTGCTTCCAAGCCTTTATTCACAGAGATTCCCCTTACACACACACCACACCCTAGCTAAGCTCTCCTATAAAAAGGATACAAAAGAGTCCCCAATTGATACTCACCACCTGAATACAATTAATACTAATTGATATAAATCATACAATTAACATTTTTTTTCTTATGATATTGTTCAAGCTTCTGAGAGGGATTGGAAGATTTTTTTTATCCCACTCCTTTTTGAAATGTGTTGTTTCCAAGCATATATCACTAGGATTTAAAACCCACTACACTAGGACATAGCTGCGGAATCACATAAGAGTACTTTAGAATAATTATCTACTTCTATTTCTGTATATCTTATGCATTTAAAGAATTAAAGCAACTTATTTTATTGCTTTTACATTGTAATTATCAGGCAAAATTCCATGAACATTTGATCTGTTTTACATTCCTCAGCCTTAGGGTGGTTTTAAATGATCTCAAGCACTCATGACTCCAAACTGACAATTGGTCTTTAGAATATAATTACCTCAATTCTGGTTTACCACATTCTGAGTTTTCTTTTTTCATTTACCCATCAATCCACGTTTTTTTCCTCCCCAAAAGTCAATATCGTAAAAATAAAGCTGAAGTCTATTATTTGATATACTAGTAATTCAAGAGACTGGGTGTGGAAGGATGCGAACACTATCCTTTAATTGCTGAGTCAAATCCAGATGAATAGGATATTAATTCCCTTCACATATATATAACTATGTAAAAGTCCTAACTGAAATCAGTTTGACCATCTCCATAGAGCAGAGACGGTTAAGAGGAGATTTGATAGAGGTGTACAAAATCATGAGGGGTCTAGACAGAGTAGATAGAGAGAAACTCTTCCCATTGGCGGAAGGGTCAAGAGCCAGAGGACGCAGATTTAAGGTGATTGGCAAATGAACAAAAGGCGACATGAGGAAAAACTTTTTTACGCAGCGAGTGGTTATGATCTGGAATGCACTGCCTGAAAGGGTGGTGGAGGCAGATTCAATCTTGGCTTTCAAAAGGGAAAAAAATTGCAGGGCTACAGGGAGATGGCAGGGGAGTGGAACTAACTGGATTGCTCTTGCAGAGAGCCGGCATGGGCTCTATTGGCCAAATGGCCTCCTTCTGTGCTGTAACTATTCTATGATTCTATGATTTCAATCTAGCTCCAACTGAGGAAGAATCCACAGCACAAAGCTTGTCTTGAATCCGGGACTAGCTCATCAATATTACTCAGGTCATAAAAAACAAGATTAGCAAATGAAAATGCCATGCTAGTGTGGTTGAAATATTTATTTTGAGTTTTATGCAGGAAGTAGAGGGACATTGTTTTTATATTGAAGCAGTCTTGTGACCTGAGTGTGATTGATTTTTTTCAACGAATGCAAACTAGAACTATAAATTCCCTATCATTTCTAATAATTTTTCTGAGCAACAAATCTTTGAAATGGTTTTACTGAGGATTGATTATATATCTGGAAGGCATTTAATACACCCTTCGGTCATGTGAGATAACGTCCACCTCTGGTCAGAAATGATTCAAAAAATTAACAAATGTCAACTGAAAATGAATTCTGCTTCTCTGAAATGTGGATGCAGTAAATTCCAGCATTTATGTTGACACATCTATGCTGCCTACATTGTGGTGCAAAATGTGGAACTCCTTTTAAAGAAACATTTTTCAAGTGTGGTTTGCCTTTTCAGTCACAAAGCTAAACATTTTAAGTAGCTCTGTGACAGTTGCTACACTTTAATATTAGTAGCACTGACAACAGAACATTTTTTATCTAAATCATACTGTGGGAATTTTCAATATGGCTTCCTAAATGTTATGGAGGTTAAAGTAGAGCTCATATTATAATAACATGACTAATCACTCTATAACTTTAACTTCCTACAATGAATAAGGTCACATGAGTACTATAAGCTATTGTCTAAGTATCTCTAAATAGAAAACAGTGCATATATCTAATATTTCACAATATTTAAATTTGGTAAATTGTTAACCTTATAATGTACGTTTATCCCCATGTTCACCATTACTGTCACAATCTAAATGTTCATAATACTAATGCTACTTGGATTCAAAACAAATCTCTTAATCATCGTGCCTCCAAAGAAAATATTGTCATTAGAAGCATTTGTGGAAATTTCGAAGTGATAAATTTCTATCCACTAGGATCACATCCAGATCTTTACCTTTTCACCTCTTAATGCACTGTTCTTAATAACACTTACTTCTACTCATCACTTTATAAATCTCTAGCCTAACCCACACTTGCAAGCCCGTTAAGGTAATCTAGTGGTTATGTTACTGGACTAGCAACTCAGAGGTTGGGAGTTCATATCTTTCACCATAGCAAATTGTAAAATTGAATTCAATAAATCTTTGTAATGTTTGGGCTGGTACCAGAAAAAAATTGACCATGAAAGCTGTTGTGAAAACCCAATTGGGTCACTATTGTCCCTCGGGGAAGGGATACTGCCATTCCTACCTGGTCTGGCCTACATGATGTGGTTGACTCTTCATGCCATTAAGGCAATTAGGGATGGGCAGTAAATACCAGAACAAATAATTTTAAAAACTATCATTGATTGACTAAGATTGCTGTTTTGATCATTATCAGCCCTTTATATACAAAGCAGAATGTCCATACATTTGGCCTCTATACTACCCAACAGCCCACTCAATTGCCTTTGTCAGTTTCCAGTGGTGGGATTCACACTGCTCATTTACCTTCTAAATTCCTCTCTAGAAAAATAAACCAAAGGAATGCTACCAGGAGGTATCGTTATTCTAGACTCGATATCTCAAACAAAAAGGCTTTCTTAACACTATGGGCCAGTTAATTGAGCCTTCATTCTTCTTGCTTTGTACTATGGAAGTTGGGCTGGCTCCATCTTGCAATAGCATTCCCCTGATTTCTCTTGCTGGAAAGTAAAAGGGCACAGCGTTGCATCCTGGCACCAGCAGCTGAGAATGGCAGCCGGGCAGGTCAGGTTTCAGAACAGAAGCACAGAATGTGGGCTGGGGCATGATAGGCAAAGACATTGAGGTGGGAGGGGAAATGGGACTATGGCTTCACTAATTAGGGTTTATGGGTACAATGATGTAATTTTTTTTGGGGGGGTACAGAAAATGTGCCTCAATATAAATCAAACCCTGACTATAGTCCTATACATTTATTTTGCTCTATGACACTGTTCATGTAATTTGTTCATTTAAATTGCACCACTGTGCTTCAGGGATTTAAATAAAAACAGATTGCAAGTTGTTAGTAATTTTAAAATGTTTACATTTAGACTGCAGAAATGATTTAGAAGAGTGTAATAAACTATGCAAGTATAGTATAGGCATCATAACACACTTATCCAACAATATTGGCCACCACTTCCCTGAACAGCACTGGCTCTCGTTTCTGTTTTGAGGTTATACGGTATCTTATGTGTCCTTTATCTAACTAATGTCCTGTATTCAAACTTCCCCAAAAAAAGTCCTCCACAGTGGTTGACTCATGAAAATTACTGTGTATATATGTTGCCTCAAGAAATAAATAAACTTGGGTTTATTTAGTATCTGCAGACCACAGACACGTAAGCAAATGCTGATCACTAAGACCAGGGATTTTGTGCACAGATAAGTTTGGCACAGATGGAAAGACAGCACAGTTGGCACAAATGGCACAGCTGGCATCAATGGCACTGATGCACAGCTAGTACCTTTGGCACAATTGACAGTGTCAGTGTAGTTGGCACAGCATGAACAGCTGGCACAGAAGTATTACAGCTGGCAATATTGGCATAGTATAGTCTTTCTCCCCCCATCAATTCTTATACAACTTTGGTAAGGTTTGACTTCATATTGTTAGTACTTTGCATTAAATAAACATGCCTGTTTAGTTTATTTCTGTGGTTACCAATTCTGGCTATTTTTATAAAGGATAGTTATGCTACTTTATCTAAGATCTCAAAAGCAGCTGACAAAAATGCAGTGATATAAGTCCCAAATTTCCTAGAATGTCAGCGTGCCCCAGTTTTCATGTATGTCCACCCTAGTCGAATAGCATATTCCAAAACCATGCATTTGGTGCTGTTTCAGATAACATTCATTTTCAAAATGTATATATATCCAAATGAAAATGACAGATAAATTGCTGATGGAGCCAATTAGTTGCCTCCCAAAAATCCCCATTCCTTCCTCCAAAAATTTAATAACATTATATGAAATTTGTGTTAACCAGCTTGAAGGATGGAAGGCTTCAATTAGTACCATCAAATGAGAACTGAAAAAGAGAGACTGTTGCATGCCAAGCTCTTGTTGCATAAATGCCATTGAAAATTTTCATTGCCCTGAAATTAACTCTTAATTATTAAAGCAAATAGCAAGTGCAGGTTGGTCTGGAACACAAGCGGTTGAACAGTTGACTCTGAAATATAAGGTCACAAGTTAAATACTTAGGTCTGTCTGTCCTGTAGACTCACCTCAGATGGGTGAGTTTTGTTAGTTCTCAGCTGGACTCTTCCAACAGATTACCATTCTGAGAGGGAACACAAAAGCTGGTTATTAGGGCCACTCTGCTTGAACTGTGCTATTTGCTATCAATCCTGAATGACTGACAGCGGCCATGGTGAAATCTGCAGCCAGGAATGTCTAGTTATTTGGTTTTAGTTGCCTTAATTGCATGAGTTTCGCTATTATGTTTGAGCTACAGAAATGGTGCACCATACAGAAGAGGATTTTGTTTGTTATTTTATTTGGAGGCAAATGGCGTCATCCAGATTTAATTGTGCCTCCTGTAGACTAGTAACAGTAATCTCAGAACAACATCAAAAGCAGTCGTGGACACGTTTGCAACCTAGGTAGTTTAACTGGAAAGGAGTGAAAATTTGGAGAAAATATTTGCAAACATGTTTTTTGAAAGACAAAAGGAGCAAACATGGATTGCAAGTTTCCAGCAGTGGAGTGACCTACTTTACAACATCTGTAAACATGTGCAATGTGTCATGTTCTCCTTTTCCTATAGTGATTTTATGTTTTGAAATATTCTCAAATCCTGGCCCTTGATGTTTAATTATAGTTTGCGTATTATCGCACCTAAACTTTTAAGTTTTGATCATTTTCTTAAGTGCGCTGGAAATGTTTTTTTTTAAATTAGGCTTCCGCTTTTGCAAATGTTGATTAAAAAACTGCTTTGCAGCTTTCGCAACGTCAAAGATCTCCCTGGCGCTAGAGGTTTGATTGACGCTTCTAATAATTGTGAATTGGTGAAGATGATGAAAACTTAAGACACTTCGCCAAGTGAAGGATGACTACAACTCCCGAAATGCATTCCACCCTCTTCCTCCTCCCCCCCAGCGTCCGAAGACGCGCAAATTCCCTCTTTTGCTTGCTCACGGTTACTCCGAAACAACCTACCCTGAAAGCGGAAGCCCCGCCCACTTTCCGATCCGATTGGCTGGCGGGATCCCGGACACTCTCTTTCGGGAGGTTGCTGGCCGATTCCCGGCGTTTTTTGTGGTCGGCCAAGACTTCAATGAAGATATGATGTCACTCACACTTCCTCTGTCAAGGTAGGTAGAGAGCACGGAATAGCAACAGCTCTGCAACATCTGGCCGCACTTATCCCCAGCGCCCTATGTGTGTGTGTGTGTCTATCTCTCTCATGAAGTCCTGAAAGTCATTGGCTCTCTCCTCCTCCTCCTCCCCCCCCCCGCATTCCCTCCCTCCCACCTCCTCCTACTTTGCACTCGCTGTTCCCGAGGCAGAAAAGTGCCCCCCTTTTTGCTTCCTGTGAGTATCTCTCAGAGAATTAAATCCTCATGGATTTCCTCTTAACAACTCCGGCTATGAAGGGGAGGAGGGTAAAAGGAGAGAGAGCGAGAGAGAAGGGAAAAGGGGGAGGCAGTGTTGCCAGAAGCGGCGCGTAGTTACACTATTTGAAAATGTTACTCTTTTCCCTCTCAGTTGTTGCGCTGCGTTGTTGCTGGTAACCGTTCACGCGCTGGCGGTGGAACGGGAGCCCAGATCGTTCCATCGGACAAGAGGAGGAGGAGAGGAGGAGGAGGCAGCGGCTGCAGCCTGTTGTTACTTTTTTTCTCTCTCTGTGTTGTGGTTTGACTGCCGTCACCATGCATTGAGGATCGCTGCTGTTGCTGCTGCAGCACATTTAACAGGTCGCCCTGTAGTGTTTTTTTTTAAACAGTGCTCTGCGGCCGCAGTTTATTTGTGTCATTTCAAGTGAAGTGGATATTTTTGGCAACAAAAGAAAATAAAGGGGAAGGAGAGTGGGGTAGAGACAGTGCACTGTCTTGTACTTTATTTGTTTTTTTTTGGAAGGGGGGGGGTCCTTCCTTTGTAGCAGATAATGTATTCAAACGTGAGATTGGTGGCAGCAGCAGCAAACACGACACGAGTAACATATGGCATTAAAAAGCAGCACAGCTGGAGGTAGCATTTCCATTTGAAGTGATGTCAGAGCAGCTGACAGTCTGGCATTGCTGGGTTTTTTTGTGTGATCTTGCTCCGTGTGCCGGTATCATTCCTCTTCAGTCTGCTTTTTTAAACTTGACAGACCGGAGTCACAAAGATTTAGCGCACCATTGAAGGTGTTCTTTTGGGGACTGATCAAGAGAAGTTGATCTGTTTTTATTCCTGTTGCAGGTAGGGGGGATTTTTTTCTTTTTTTTTGCAATTACTGGTAGATATGTATGAAATTATTTGTGTTTTATTTTATTTTGAGTTGACAGATCATTGCTCTTAGTACAAGCTAATTTTTTTCTTAGAGTTTGCGGTAATAGTGACTAATTTGGGATTCGCAGATTGCAACGCGTGGAATTGCCCAGACAGCTGTAATCGCACTCCATTCTTTAATCTCTTTATCTGGGCAGCAGCTGCCATATGGCCATAGTCATCTGTATCAGATGTTTATAAGCTTCGTTTTCGTCCTGTCTCTGTCCTTTTAGGCATCTAATTTGATCAACAGTACCTTACTGACTATCATGTAATCTTTATTTTTAGCCATTTTAAGGATTAGCAATTGGGACACAGGGCACTTAATGTGATTGAGTTTGAGTCTTGTGGCAGTTTACGTGTTTTTTTCCTTGTATGCACTACTAGAGCAACATCAAAACAATTTGTTGTTCAAATATTTTTTCTATTGTGTTAACTTTTATCAGCAGATTACAGGATACTTTGGGGCTTTGCTTTTTTTGTACTTATTTATTTCTGCAAATGTTAACAAACTTTGTCTGCTACAGGTTATGAAGACAGCATGGAGTTTCCAGACCATAGCAGACATTTGCTCCAGTGTCTGAGTGAGCAGAGGCATCAAGGTTTTCTTTGTGATTGCACTGTCTTGGTTGGAGATGCCCAGTTTCGAGCCCATCGTGCTGTGCTTGCTTCGTGCAGCATGTACTTCCATCTCTTTTACAAGGACCAGCTGGACAAAAGGGACATTGTTCATCTGAACAGCGACATTGTTACAGCCCCAGCTTTCGCTCTCCTCCTTGAATTCATGTATGAAGGGAAAATCCAGTTCAAAGATTTGCCTATTGAGGACGTACTTGCAGCTGCGAGTTACCTTCACATGTATGACATAGTGAAAGTCTGCAAAAAGAAGCTGAAAGTAAAATCAACTACAGAAGCAGACAGCACCAAGAAAGAAGAAGATGCCTTGAGCTGTTCCGATAAAGGGGAAATCTCCTCTGAGAGTAGTGCACATGTAGTGGGGGAACTGGCAAGCGAGGAAGAGGAAACTGAGGAGGAAAAATCGATTGCTACTGTGTCGAGCAAAAGGGACATAGTTATTGAATCTGGGAACATGTGGATGAGATTGCCCTCTGACTCAGCAGGCATCACTCAGCCTGGCGTGGAGGTTGAGGCACATGCAGTAACAGCTGGAAAAACAGTGTCCAGTCCCTGCAGCTCAACAGGGCCTTTGTCCCAAAGGTCTGCCAACTCCATTAAGGATTCAGCAGATGTTGACTGTGTGCTGGATTTGTCTGTCAAGTCCGGGCTGTCAGGGGGAGAGAATGCCAGCCACCCTTATGTCTCTCCACATGGGGACGGTTCCAGAAATAACCTGGTGCAGGTTAAAGTAGAG
Organism: Heptranchias perlo; assembly: GCF_035084215.1. Classification (NCBI taxonomy): domain Eukaryota; kingdom Metazoa; phylum Chordata; class Chondrichthyes; order Hexanchiformes; family Hexanchidae; genus Heptranchias; species Heptranchias perlo. The sequence continues at coordinate 10,694,984 of NC_090332.1, read as the reverse complement.
AAAGAAGTGTTTTCCGACGAGGAAGGCAGCAGCACTAATGACTTTGATATGGAACAAGGTAGCACTATGAAAAACGGTGCAAGCACTATGAACAGGGTTCGTTACGACTCACTCCATATGTCCGCCAGAAGAGAAGCTTCTGTTTCAAGCGAGATGGATCGAGAGGATCGAGCCAGCGACGACGAGATGATAACCCCAGAGAATGATGGAGCCCAGATGGAAGGGAGCATGGACAGCAGCTTGCTCCCTTACTGCTCTAATATACTCGGCTCTGCCGGTCAAATCTTCATGTGTCCTCTCTGCAACAAAGTCTTTCCTAGCCCGCATATTCTGCAGATCCATCTGAGCACGCACTTTCGAGAGCAGGATGGCCTCCGCAGCAAGCCTGCCACCGATGTCAACGTTCCCACCTGCTCGCTTTGTGGGAAGACTTTTTCGTGCATGTACACCTTAAAACGACACGAGCGAACTCATTCAGGTGAAAAGCCATACACTTGCACTCAATGTGGGAAGAGCTTCCAGTATTCGCACAACCTGAGCCGTCATGCTGTTGTTCACACCCGGGAAAAGCCACATGCATGCAAGTGGTGTGAGCGCAGGTTCACGCAGTCGGGTGACCTGTATAGACACATTCGAAAATTTCACTGTGAGCTGATAAACACACTCTCTGTTAAAACAGAGTCACTTAACTTGCCTGCGATGCGAGACTGGACCATAGAAGAGAGCTCACAAGAACTCTGGAAATAAAATCTAACTGTGGAGCAGTCTGAAAAATCAAGTTTCTGGTAATTTCTTCTACAGCCTTTTGGATACTGAATTCTCTCCACATAATAATAGCCGTAAATACTGTTTGTCACAACACATAATCTACAAAAGTGAGATTCTGTGATTCATAATGCAACGTAAGGTAAATAAGAATTAACTATTAAACTCAACACTTATTTAATACTCTAATTTTCTTTTTTAAATGCACCCCTGCAGTTGTTGAGTGTACTGCAAAGGATGCTGCTGTATAGTTCATAAGGTTTTGTTGTTGGAATTTTGAACAATGAATCACTAATTCCTTATGGTTTTCATCGAAACATGTTAATATTTTAATGTTGCACAATTTCTGGATATTTAAAACTTTTTTTTGTACAATGCTGTAAAACAAAATAATTATGAATTTCTTTTCCATATGCCTAGGAAAATGCATTTGCAAATGAATGGTTCTTTACCTTGTTTAATCTTAACCAGAAACTTGATGTAATTTAGATTCTAAATGTGTGGGATTTTCAGGCAAATTAAAGCTGTAAATGTGAATTATATTACTGTACATCCTACTGCATTGAATGGATTTAATGAACCTGATGGATTGTCCTTATGCTCTTAGTCGGGTCTTCTGAAAGTAAATATTGAGGCTATAGAAAATGCATGAGTTTTATCAGATGTTTTGGGGTTTTCTTTTTGCAATTCTATGATCTTGGCAAAGTGTGTAACTTAACTTTTTATTTAATTGGTGAAAGAAATACTTTTTTTCCTTGAGACGCATTTTTTCCAAGTGCGGTAGCACCGTGAAAAATGTCACTGGTGTTGCGCAGCAATTTAATTTTTTAAAAGTGTACTGCTATGCAGTTTCAATGTGTGAAGCATCTTTCCCAGTCGCCTGTGTTCTCGTATATATTACAGAAAGTGGTACAGCACAAATTCCAGTTGAAGTTCCCTGCTTTTATGTGAACAGAATTGGTGATGGTTAATTGAAATCATTCGATTACTTTGGCCATGAAGTTTTAGGGGGGGAGGGGAGGACTTGTGAACCCAGCTTCGAAGAGGGGGTTCATTATATTATGTGTAACCAAGCAGCTGAAGTTGCTGCTTGGTATGTGTGTGGTTTTAATGAACAACACATATGGCAAGTGTTTTGCACAGTGTTTGTTTTCCTGTCTTGCACTCGCAATAAGGTCTATGGGAGTAGCATGGAAACATGGCCGTTTTCCCCTTTTTATTGTGGGTTATTATGTTTTATTTTTTACTTGACCGCCTTAACTACTGTAAACATAGCTTATTTTTGTGCATAAAGGAAATATGATTATTAATGGAAAACTAGATTGTGTATTGCTGGATTGTTTTTTTTAAAAAAACGGGTCAAATGAGTTTTTCTTTTGGCTCTTGACATTGTTTTAAAGCTGTGAAATGGCCTCTAAGATTCTGTAATTATGCTAGTTACTTGAAGAATTTAAATGTCTGACAAAAGTATGTTGAACTGTAGATTTAAAAAAAAAGAAAAATGTTTAGATAAGACAATCAGTGTCTTTAAAATGAACAGCTTCCTTGGTTTTCCCACGTTAGTTTTCTTTGTGGTATTTGTGAGTATGACTCTCAATTCCTTTTCCTTACAGATGACCTTCTACTAGTTTTATTTTGCCCCCCCCCCCCCCCCCCACATTCTACCTTTACCTGGATTTAGACTGACGTTAGCCTTGACAATCATAGTCTGTTTTTAATTTTTGGAACGAGGGGGGAGTAAATTATAATGCTGTTTAGTTTTGTACCTTGATGTGCCGTTGGTGGAATTTTTAAATTGTGTGCTAACTGCAATAAATTATGTAAACTGAAAATGCTGTTAGTTGTCTTTCTTTCTGCTGAATATGTACGTTCTTGGTGCATGCATAGAATCATACACTGGACATCTGAGCTCGTGACAATTGAAACCTCCAACGCGCTTTAACCAATTATGGCTTTCTTCCACTTTATTTTTGTAGGCACACCTTAATTGAACTTTTCCAAGTTGCTAAAGCACCCAACTTGTGCACATATTTAATTCTAAATCTAAAAGATTTAACTTTGGATAAAACTTTTCGTTCAGCTATCTTATTCATTGGTGATGTATAAAGTAGTTTTAGCCTGTTAAAAATTGCATCCAATGTATAGATTCTTTTTCCTTGTAATTTTTTTCCTCAAACAAAATGAGGATAGGTATGAATAAACATTGTTTCCGCAAGATACTTTTATTCTAATAAGGCTAAATCACAGATTCTTTATTACATTAAATCACTTTTTTTCGAAAAAAAGTTTAAATAAGAAAAGCTTAAGGATCCATGCATTTCCCTTCATTCTTCAAAAAAATTTTAAAATTCTTGTGTTTTGTAGATTTTTGCTATGTGGACAGAATCCCTTTGAAAACTGCAAAGGACTAGGGTACCGAAAGGGTTAATCTGTAGATAACAAAAGCTGTTTATGAACAGTTCTCACTTGCCGAAATACTGCAGGGATTACATTATCCGGATGCTGGAGGGGAATGTACCACCACCTCTGATCTATAATTTGCCAGAGGAATCCCGTACGGGCTTTTGATTGTCCAATGCCAGCGGTCCCCAAATCAGAGAGAATGGGGTAGGGTAAACAAAATAATTGAAAGTATTTATCTACAAGGTTGCTAGTAGTTCTTCCTGTTTAGGGATGCATTCATTTTGCACTGTGAAAAAAAAGATGATAATGGGGACATTGTTAAAACAACATCTTTAACATTTTGGATTGTTCAAAACAATTGAGATAGCTATATATTCAAAGTAAGGCTGTTTAAACATCTGCTCTATTCATACATTTTGCCCTGAAACCATGGTGCATTTTTTTTTCTCCCCTGTAAATTTAGGTCAGTAATTTGTATCTGTCCTTTGTTGGGAAAAGGGAAAAAAAAACAGGCCAAAAGGGCAGCTGGTTAAACATTTGGCTGTGCCGAAGGGTAGCGGGCACAACATGCTGGAGTTCTGCACTTGACCAGTTTGAATTTGTATCTGCAGTTCCAAGACAAACTTTTTTTTTTCCCTTTGTTTTTTAAAAATGGAAAATAAAGAGTTCAAATCAAACAGACCACTGGATTTTTGCTTCTTTCAACCACAAATCTTCTGCTTTCCTAACCAGTGCACTAAGAGACAAACAACAAAAATTAAAACAAGCGAGTGAGAAACATCATAAATATTCATTCTCCAGGCCGAATGAAGTTGCAATTTGAAGCAATGTGTACTCTAGTCGCAACATAGTATGGAAAGTAAACTTGGACTTTTTAAAATAAAGCAGTGTGTGATATGACCAATTGTGATTATAAAAACAAACCCATATGCCTTTTTATGTGCCATTGAGTATTCTACTAAATACAAGGAACCAATTTTTATGATTTAAACTTTTAAAGATCCAATCTTCTACAAATTGCCATATTTTAATTCATTATACAATTCAGTAGTACACTCCGTTGCAATTTGGTCCATGAAAAGAGTTGTTCAATTTTGCTGTGGCTATATTGACATATGAAGTTTTCTAAATTGACTTGAGTTGTTTGTAGAAGAGATGGTTACAGGAATGTAGAAAAAAGTGAATGTTATATTTTATTTTTATTCTCCTCCCTCTTCCTCCCCCCCCCCCCCATTTTTCTACTGGGCATTTGCAATTTGTAGTAATTAAAATTATGCAGAACATTATGTGAATGCTGTATGTCACTTCTGAATTGCAGCTTGCAACAAAAACCCAAATCGCAGTCTTAAACATTATGGGTGGTGTTTGATTGTGCAGAGGCCTTTTTATATTTTCTTAATAAACAAAAAGGCAAAATGAATTGTACACACAGTAATTTGGGAAATGAAAGCAAAAGCATCGAGGCAAGTGCATCTTTGAGCTGCTGGGAGTGTATTCTAAAGCTGGGGGTGGTTCTCCTTTCTGGTGCAGTATAATACTGACCTAAAATACCATTCTTAGGAGGGGCAGACAAAAACTGAGGGCACTACAAAATCCTTGTACTGTATATGATGTTTATGAATGTTTACAAGCTAGCTTTTTTGGGGGCGAGAGGGAGGCAGGTCAAAGTAAGTCCATTTCCTATTTGTCAATTTGAGTAAGTGATATGGTCCATCCACGACTGTATGTAAGATTCTTTCTTCCTTGAAAGGTGTATTTATAGGTGACTCCCCATGCAGTAAATGTCAACAGATATATATATGGTATTTCAAAAGGTGGTCTTTACAGAAGCCTCGGCAGAGGTGCAAATGGGTTTAGGGGAAAAGAGAAGGCATCATAATGGGGAGAGGGGAAGAAAGGAACAAGCCTCTGCAGGTGGGGTATTGGAGAAGGGAAGAATTCAAAAAAAGGCACATCAATATTTTTTCTTCACACTGCTGTTGTTGAAGGAACAACCGGAAAGCTTGGATTTGGTTTGGAGCATTCTTGGAGCTGGGAGTGGTGGAGGAAGGTCTAACATGGCAGTGCATGCAGATCACATAAAAACATCAGAAAACTTTTTATGATGATGTAAAATAAATGAGAATTTAGATTCCATGTCAGAATTTCTCCAAAAAGAAAGTGCAGGCATAATGGCCCTGGCCTGCCTTGTCATTACAAGCTCACAGTTACACTACTTTTTTTATCACATCCCACTGTTAGACTCTTGAATGTGATTGAGTTGAAATATACTGCTCCGTAAGTTGGTTTCCTGTCACCTATTGACTCCTCCCCAAAGGGTCACCTGCTGCCTTCCATGAGTGGTAGGAGAGGACAACAGAAAAACACTCATCGCTTGACTTCAGAAACCGTTAACATTTTGTCCTATGAGGTGATAACCAACTGTTCCTAGGGTAAGTATCAATGTAACATTTTTGTAACAATAATGCAGAATTTTAGTACTACCTTTTTTAGCAGCCAATACTTTCTATATTCTAATGGACTGTTATGTCCTTTCCAATAAATAAATTGAAATTTGACAAACATAAATTACACCTATCACTGCAATTGAGTGAATTATCCTTGCTCGTTAATCTTTTTGAATACTATAGTATTTAGTACTAAAATCAAGATTGCACTTTTTTAGCCACCAGATTTGCCATGAATCACATGCAATTCTTTAGTTCTGTACCTTGTATGAATTGCATTTCACAATCGTTGAAAATTAAATGAAAGAAAAGCAGCACACATTTTGGAAGATTTAAGTTCAGAAGAATGATCTGACTACTCTGTGTTGGAACTACAATGGTTTCCTAGTTTCTGCGTCTTGATCAATGGTGTAGAAAGCACGCGATTCAGTTCATCCTAATCTATAAATGTATGCCCAGTGTAGCAAGGCCAGGCTAAAAATGGCAGTTTCTGCTTTAAACAGTTGGTTTAGTGCTAAGTTTAAATTCTCTATAGGAATGGAGAGCCATTTGGCAGATTTCTTCCACTGTAAACCATAAACATTCCAACTATGCTGTTTGTCACTCAATCTGATTTAACTCCATTTCTTGAACTGTCTTTTTTTAAAAAATTCTCCCAGGCAGGCTGCCAGATGGATTGCTGACATCTTTTGGGTTTGTTGTGCTTGACTTGCACCTTCTGCTAACCAATCACAGAATGGCTGCTTGGATGGCAGTCCGAAGCCCAGACCATCCTGCTTATCCAGCTGGAAGAGGATGTATGGGCAATAAAGTGCTTTATAAATAGAGAAAATGGGGTAGGGGAAAAAAAAATCCAAACTCAGTTCCAAAGTTGTAATCAAGTTAGAAAAAAATCGTGACTCTTTAAACATATCTGTTGATGATGTAATTATCCACATTAGGATATTTCCAAAATGAGATTTTATTACAAGTAACCAGATGTTAACTGCAGAATTTTTGTGTTAATACGCAAAACAGTGAAGAAGTCATATAATTGACAAGATGCTGAGGTTCTATTTCCATCAGATAAAATTAGACCTTAAACCCAAACTACACAAGAGACCATTGGTACTGTACAATAAGAGTACAGAGAAAGTGTGTGATACAATACATGTTCAACTTAACCATCCCAAGTGAGATCCACTTGTCCATGGTACTAGAGGCCAGCTGGATGGTCTAGACCATACTGCAGTGTGAATCAATACTTCCCAGAGTGAAGGCATGAACACCGCAAAAAAACCACAAATGCTTGGGGGGTGATTTTAAACCCCTAGAACGGGTGGGTTGGGGGGGCGGATGGGAGTTGAAAATAGTTGGTTTTTTTGGGTCGCACCCGCAAAATTTTCGGACTTTGCATTCCCAGTGGGAAGCCTGTACTTTTACCCGCCGACGTTAAACACGAAAATAAAGCCAGGTTGCGGTCGCGACCCATAAAACAACTATTTTCAACTCCCATCCGCACCCAACCCACCCGTTCTCGGGATTTAAAATCACCCCCCCCCCGATGTTTTAAGTGATGTCAACGGCCCATTATTTCTAGCCAATAGTACTTATCAAACTGTGTATTTATTAGTAATGTGACAAACTTTGAATTTTGGACGATATCAATACAAATAAAATTTGTATCTACTTTAAGGATAGACTTTAAGAACCATTTGAGTTTCCTCAATGGTTCAGCTGGTTTAAAAAGGTAGTGTGTAACTGAGCCACTTCCAACTAGAAGGTCCTAAGTTTGATTCCTAGTCTGTGCTGAGTTAGCCAATCTCACCTGGGCTGCTAGTAAGAGTGTTACAATTTGCTTGGGAAGGAAAAGAATCAGCTAGGGTTCTTGCTCCTAATTGCTATCCAGGGACCTGGATAGATAAAGACAGGATCAGGCTTGGCTCTGATGTTCCCCAGAGGTGAATAGCCTGCTGCCACTCACTCTGGGCTTACAGATGAAAAATGACCACTTGAGGAAGGCCTCAGGCAGGTACGGGCACCCATAGCCTTCACCATTCTATTCAACTGCCGTGGGTTGGCATGTAACAGAGAACAATTATTATTAAAAAAAAAGCAGAGAAAATATTTTTGCAGTGTATAGCTGCAGGTACATACATATATATTTCACATAGAAAATTGGAACTGTAAGCTCAAACTCAATTTTTCTCCCCTAAGAAACCCTTTCTGTGTTCCCACATTAACTGCACTATTTTGCCAGCTGTGCTGTGTTTGCATTGCCTGGTGTAGCAACTGTGGTATTTTGTCATACCCAGCTCGATTGCCTCATGAGAAATATTAACGCTACCCGTTAAATCTGTTCTACTGGAATTTTTTGTTGACGGCAGGTATAAACATCTTTATAAACGTATATATGTGTTCCAGGAGAGAACGGTATAGTGAAAAGGTAGATAGGTAAGGTTGAGATGATACAAAAAAATAGAAAGGCTTGTTGGGCATAATGGCTCCTTTCTAATAATTACATTAACTGTCACCTTGCACTGCAGAGAGAAGCAGGAAGCACAAGACAAAACATTCCACACCGATATGCCTTTATGTTGCTGCTGTGCTTTACTCTTCCCCAAGCAGCGTAAAGTTCTTTCATCTAGCGTATGCTTCCATGTTGTACTTTTATGTCTGGATGATTGCTCAGCTCACCACAGCTCTGGGACACCTCCTATAAATTTCCAATTACAGTAGTGAATGTTACAGAAGTAGAATTATAGAATTGCACAGAATTGTCCAACAGGTTTATTTTAAAAGTTATAGTCCTCTTTCAGTAGTGAAAGTGCCGTATTTTTGGTGCTAAATTGTTTAGCTACATCACCAAGTTCTCCGTAATTCGAGGGGGTGGAAAGAGTAAAAAAATGGTAACTCTTGATTGTAAATTGCTATCTACATCTACACTGATACATTTCCTTGTCTGTTAAGCTATGTGGCCACATAGTGTCACACTGATGTCGCAAGATCACAAGATAATTACAGATGAGGAAGGCCATCCAGAGAGATCATAACATCCCTCCACTGTAGCATCCAATTGGTTCTTAAATGATTTGAGGGTTTTTGCCTCTCTATCTAGAAGTCTATTCCACACAATGATCACAATGATCCTGATATCAATCCTAACGTTACATTTTATTAGTTTGAACCTGTGTCCCCTTGTTCTACTCCCATGGTTTAATTTAAAGTAATATTCCAGCATAACTTCTTTCCATATCCTTAACAATCTTATACACTTCTGCAGGATATTGGGCTGGAAATTGCTTTTAAAATAACGGTGAGCCTAATATCGCTCACCTTATTAATGGCGAAATCGAGGAGTAGGTTCCGGCCACCGCACATACGCAGTCAAATGCAGAAATCCGGGACTTGCTCTTCTTGGTTCCCTGTGATCTAAAAGCTTCGTGTTAAAGGGACCTCGCAGCTGCAATCAATGGACCAGCGTGAACTTGCTGCACTGCCCAGCTGGAAACGAACTAATCTCGCCACAAAACAGGTACGCTGAGTTTTTCAGGCCTAAACTAAGTTTTAACAGCATGGTAAGTATTAATGGCTGACAAACAACCTTTCTGGCACTGAAAATTAAATTTAAAAAATGTGGCGTCTCATTCATTTAATAGTTGTTGGACATTTAAAAGAAAAATTACATTTTTAAATTTTTTTACTTTTTCTTTCTGTCTCTTTTATCTCTCTTTTAATTTATTATTTCTTACCCTCTCTTTACTTCGCTTTCTCTAACTGTTTTTACAATGATTTTACTGTTGTAGCTTTCACTCCATGGCTTTGACTCTTTGCGGCTGGTCAAGGATGCTGCAATCTGATTGGTCGAGGGGAGGAAACGATCCTCTTGTCACCCACATAGGTCCTAGGTTTGCGGGAGTTGACACTGGACTGTTTTCAGGTTCCCATTAGAGGAAGTTCCCACAGTAAGACAGCGGATACAATGTGGGTAAGTTAGTATGTAAGGAGCAGCAAGCACGGGTTGTTCACCACTCACAGCAGTTTCCAGCCCCATCTCTTGGATGTCTCCTTTCTAGGCTGAAAAGCCCAAATTTCGAGTGTTTCCTTGTAACTCTGTCAGTTTGGCTTTGTGGTAGCACTCTTGTCTCTGAGTCACAAAGTCGTGGGTTCGAGCCCATAATGCAGGCTGACACTTCAGTGCCGCACTGAGGGAATATCAGAAGTGCTGTCTTTTGGATGAGATGTTAAACCGAGGCCCCATCTGTCTGCTTAGGTGAGAGTAAAAGACCCCATGGCACTATTTGAAGAAGAGCAGAGCAAGTATCCTGGTCAACATGTATCCCTCAACCAACAAACAGATTAACTGGCCATTTGTCTTATTGCTGTTTGTGGGACCTTATTCTGCACAAATTGACTGCTGCATTTACACTTCTTGGGGAGGAATAAAGTATTGCCTACAAAACAACAGTAGCTATACTTCAAAAGTAACTCACTGGCTATAAAGCACTTTGGGAATTCTTGAGGTTGTGAAAGGCACTATATAAATGCAATTTAACTCAGACCCCTGACACTAGGGATCTTCTCTGCGGTGCCTTCAGTGCTTGAGTGTCTTTTGTTTCAAGGTGCAGTCTGACCCGGAGCACTGTACAGTTTGGTCAGTACCTCCCCTGACTTATATTCTACTGTTTTGGCTATGTAGTTCAACATCCTATTAGCTTTGCTGATTGGATGGTTGGATATGGTTGGCGTCAAGTCTATTAATGCTCGTAGGTCTCTTTCAGCTTCAGCATCACTCCTGATATATTTTACCCCTTTTGTGCGGCACTTTTTTGGATTAAATTTCATCTGCGTTTGTTTTGCCCACTTACATTTTTTATTTAACTTATTCTGTAATTTGTGAGTTGCCTCTGTCCTCCTAGTTTGGTATTATCAGCAAATTTGACCAGATTGCATTGAGTTTCTGTATCCAGGCCATTTATGTACCTTAGAAACAACAGTGGTCTCAATAAGACACCCTATTCAGTACTCCCCTCCCCACTCTGACATAACTCCTTTAATGAGAACTTGTTTCCTATCCTTTAGCCAATTTCTTATTCATTCTCAGTGTTCGCCCTGAATCCCTTCAGTTTAACAGGCTTTGTGCTACCCTAAGAACTATAAAGCCAGCTACACCTTCACCATGACAAATGGGAGCTTTAGCATTTTTTTCAAGACAGTGAAATTGTCCAGACAGAGATACGCTATAGAAAATATAGCACTGGGCGAATAATGGATTGTTATGCTGGTTAGTGAAGGGTAAAAAGAGAGTACCGACACAGATGATTGGCATCATCCAGAGAAAGGCCTAAAGGGATATTCCTTGTTCAAAAAAAACTATATTTATAGGAATTAGTCCAGTCTTTTTAACCCTACTATGAGCAAATGTATGTTTTTGTTCCCGTCCTAGTCTCACCAACTACTTACTGTTGTTCCATTGGAAACTTTATTGTATGAAAATATTATAGATAAACACATCATTTGAATGCGAAGCAGTGGTTATTCAAATAGTATATTTTTGCATCTTATTATGAAAGCATTCAAACTTATCCTTTTCTTTGGCTCAATGTTGCCCTCCCCAGGCTTCCCAGGGACCGACTCTTGTCGGGATACAGATCCCCAGGCAGCAGCAGCACTCTGACTTCTCACCCAAGTGGCTATTCTTTACACATGATATTGTGTGTTGGCAGGCTATTCAACTGTGGGGTCAGATCCATGTAAAAGAAAGAAAGAACTTGCATTTATATAGTGCCTTTCACGACCTCAGGACATCCCAAAGCGTTTTATAGCCAATGAACTACTTTTGAAGTGTAGTCACTGTTGTAATATAGGAAATGCAGCAGCCAATTTGCGCACAGCAAGGTCCCCCAAACAGCAATGAGATCATGACCAAATAATCTTTTTTAATACTATTGGTTGAGGGATAAATATTGGCCAGGACACCCGGGACAACTCCCCTGCTCTTCTTTGAAATAGTCCCACAGGATCTTTTACATCCAACCAAGAGGGTTGGAATCGTTTAACATCTCATCCGAAAGACGGCACCTCCAACAGTGCAGCACTCCCTCAGCATTGCCAGTGTCAGCCTAGATTTTGTGCTCAAGTGTTCTGGAGTGGGGCTTGAACCCACAATCAACTGAGTCACGGCTGAGGCCGTGTAGTTCAATAGGTCCATTGTTATTAATAAGCACTGATATTTATGAGACTGCTAATGTTCTAGTAGCTCTCTTCCACTAGCCATTAGATTTAGTGAAGATGATGAGAAACCTATTCGCAACACCATCCATTTTCCATAATGCAAGCTGCGCTGCCACCTAGAGACAATAGTTTGTAATACTTGGCTTCCAAGGTTAATTGTGGATCTGGTGTAATGACTCGAGAAGGATAAAACCTGGCATAAACATCGGCACTACTGCAGTTGAGATTATTATCCCATGCATCCAGTTGGCAGAAGGGATTAAGTTGTCAGCTCTTTATGTATGCATGTGCATATTTATGAAATCAAGATGATTCTTTCATGTCTTTGTAAAGTTTGATGCTTTTTTTTTGTTTTAAACTCTTTCTTCCCATTGTAGAGCGAGTTCCACAGCAGGAAACAACATTAAAATTTTATTACATTGACAACACTCAAATGTTAATATTTATCCCCGAAGCACTGCTGCTGATATCGTAAAGCCTGACGCCAGTCAATGATATCACCGTGACAGACAATGATTGCACCACATTGCAATGACCAAGTGTCCGTGTGGGGAGGGAGAGCTGGACCCAGCTTTTAGAAATGTCCCTCTGTGTTCAATTATTCTGTAACATTAATACTTAGAGTGGTATCATCACTATGACAAAGGCAAAGTGAGGCAAATTGGTAAAATTTCTGTTTTTTATAACTTTAGATACACATGGTAACGGCAAGTGGAAAATTGGTTACAGTTAGCTGTAAATAATAGGGAGCCTCTGTGAGGGGGGGGCTAGATGTAACTGATAGGGAGCCTCTGTCTCTGTGGAGGGGGGGTGGTTAGCTCTAACTGATAGGGAGCCTCTGTCTCTGTATGGGGAGGGGGGGGTGGTTAGCTGTAACTGATAGGGAGCCTCTGTCTCTGTGGGTGGGGGTGGGGGTTAGCTCTAACTGATAGGGAGCCTCTGTCTCTGTGTGGGGAGGGGGGGTTAGCTCTAACTGATAGGGAGCCTCTGTCTCTGTGTGGGGAGGGGGGGGTGGTTAGCTGTAACTGATAGGGAGCCTCTGTCTCTGTGGGTGGGGGTGGGGGTGGGGGTTAGCTCTAACTGATAGGGAGCCTCTGTCTCTGTGGGTGGGGGTGGGGGTTAGCTCTAACTGATAGGGAGCCTCTGTCTCTGTGTGGGTGGGGGTGGGGGTTAGCTGTAACTGATAGGGAGCCTTTCTCTCTGTGAGTGAGGGGGGGTTAGCTGTAACTGATAGGGAGCCTCTCTCTCTGTGAGTGAGGGGGGGTTAGATGTAACTGATAGGGAGCCTCTCTCTCTGAGTGAGGGGGGGTTAGATGTAACTGATAGGGAGCCTCTGTCTCTGTGGGGGGGGGCGGTTGGTTAGCTGTAACAAAATTTGAGCCCCTTTGTCCCTGTGGGGGGGGGGGGGGGGGGTGTGGAGGGCGGAGTTTAGCCGATATACGTAACTGGCCAGGTGCATTCCCAGGTACAATTCACCAGGTCAGTTCGCCATTTTGTTGGTGTCACGAGCTGTACTCAGGAACTAGTCAGTTGAGAGGCTGTGCGATGACTGGTTCAAAATGTAAACAATTTTACAACACCAAGTTATAGTCCAACGATTTTATTTTTAATCCCACAAGCTTTCGGGGGCTTTCCCCTTCCGCAGGCGGTGTGGAAAAAATGAAATGAAATGAAATGAAATAAAAATAAAATCGTTGGACTATAACTTGGTGTTGTAAAATTGTTTACAATTGTTAACCCCAGTCCATCACCGGCATCTCCACATCATGGTTCAAAATGGTTCATGTACAAGGCTGCAGACTGGGAGAAGTAGACAAATTCATTAGGCCAGAAATTCTGGCAATGCGCTGGTACTGCTGGGATTGAGGCAGGCCAGGACATCTACCCAGCCATCTGACCTAGCTGTTATCCCATCCCAAATCCTGGGGGATGCTGCAATTAAATGTTAGGATCACCAACCGATACCAATGCTGCAGGGGCACTTGCCCCTTGGACCTGATGAAATTTTTGAAGAGGCACCCAGCATCCCACATGGCTCCAGTGCAATATGCCAACAATTAGTAATTGTTAGTTCCACGACACCCTATCACACTTACCTCACTCACAAGTTCACAAGTGTCAGTTCATAGGACATTTAGCTTGCTTATGGAAACTGCTACTCTGCTGGGAGATAGTTCAAATTGTAACAATCACCCATGATAAAGTAATTAGGAATGTGTGTTATTTTCTGGTCTGTTATCCACCGGTACAGTGGATTATTAAGACTTATATTTGTATGGTACCTTATCATGTCCCTCGGAAGTGTCTCAGACTGCTTGACATTCAATGAATAACTTTGAAGTACAGTGACTTATGTAAACAAACACAGCAGCCATTTTGTGCACAGCTCGATTCTGCAAACAGTAATGAGGTGGATGACCAGCTAATCTGTTATTGGTCATGTTGATTGAGGTTGGGACGCGTGGTGGGTGGGGGGGGGTTTGGAATGTTAATCATCATACTGTGAGAAATTCCTTGCTCTTTGAATAGTTGTATGGGACCTTTAACATCGAGCTGGACCCAAGAACAGGCAGAGGGGGCCTTAGTTTAACATCGCGTCTGTAGGATAGCACCTCGAACAGTTCAGCACTGCACTGGGCTTTGAACACCACAAACTTCCGACACTGAGGTGAGTTATACTACCACCTGCATCAAGCTAACACTTAAATAGGTAAGAAAGAAATTCTCCTTTCACCTTAGGGACCCAGGTTCAAACCCATCACAGACTGACAGCACAATGGAAGTCTTCTCTCTACATTGGCTGTAGGGCTCCTATGTGAAATGAGTTTGGATAGTTTCAACCCCAGGTGCAGGTCTGAGGCACTAAATTGGTACTTGAAATCAAATCACACTGAAGAGGAATGGTTTGTGTGGCAAGTGTCAAAATTGCTACTGGTGCAATTGGTACTGCTCCTCTGAGGGTGGGGTTTAGCAGCATCTCTTTGGGGGCACAGTACATATTCTATGGATGGCCTGTGAAGTACTTGCCTCGATGCAAAAAAACACAAAAATATTCCATTCCCCAGTACTGAGACCTTTGACCTAGGTGATCAAAAAACAACTTAAGGAAAGCTTACTTTTCCTGTTCAACAGAATTCACTGTGATTGTGTAACTGGGTCACGTTATTTGCATGTGGCATTATTCTAATGCACGGATCTTCCAGCTTTCTCTCAGTATTTAACCTGTAAGGTCTCATGGATCTTATTAGAAAATCAACAGAACTCCCAGTAGAATATGTACACGGTAAACTGTGCACTGATACTATGATGTCATTTTTAAAGGTTTTAAAATGTCCCCATTCAATAACTTTATAGCTTTATAATTTCCACTTGCCTGGATGAGTGCAGCTCCAACAACACTCAAGAAGCTCGACACCATCCAGGACAAAGCAGCCCACTTGATTGGCACCCCATCCACCACCCTAAACATTCACTCCCTTCACCACTGGCACACCGTGGCTGTAGTGTACCATCCACTGCAGCAACTTGCCAAGGCTTCTTTGACAGCACCTCCCAAACCCTCGACCTCTACCACCTAGAAGGACAAGAGCAGCAGGCACATGGGAACAACACCACCTGCACGTTCCCCTTCAAGTCACACGCCATCTCAACTTGGAAATATATTGTTGTTCCTTCATCGTCGCTGGGTCAAAATCCTGGAACTCTCTTCCTAACAGCACTGTGGGAGAACCTTCACCACACGGACTGCAGCGGTTCAAGAAGGCGGCTCACCACCACCTTCTCAAGGGCAATTAGGGATGGGCAATAAATGCTGCCATCCCATGAAAGAATAAAAAAAAACTTTTTAGCTTTATCACCTCTTTAAAGTCAGGGCATGCAAGAATGCTGATGTTGCAGGTCACAAGGGTCAAACCATTAGCTGCAAATGGGCACTTCAGCCTCTGTGACTTCTGATGGTGGAGATAAGTTTTTTTTTAAATTAACAGTTTTACAGTTCTAAATTATTTTATTCAGAAGAAAGTCCAAACCATAAAGATGCAGATTTTCATACAATTTTCTATATACATACGATGACTCTGTGGGTGGAAAACAATGTCCCTAATACTTGAGGGGAAAAAAAGAATAGAAAATGCTAGAAATGCCCAGCAGGTCAGTCAGCAACTGAAGGAAAAATGGTTCTGCTGGGACCCTTTATCACAATATACATATTTGTGCTGCTCACAAATCATCCATATACACGTAGTGGAATTGAAAACACAAACTCACCTTTAACAGAATAAGAAGTTTAGGAATTTTCAAACTGGCCTTTGACATGACTAAAAATGATAATATTATGCCATATCTGTATTTCATATTTTCTTCTGTGTTCTCTCTTTTCATTTCTTCTACTTTAATTTTTTGTCCCCAAACTATTCCCATCATCAACTGCAGTTTTACTCATAGCTCGAGTGGAATTCTTGAAATAAATTGAAGCGTTCATTACTAAACGAGGCCTGATGCAGTACATCGGGAAGCCAGCAGGGGCCAGAAAAATGTCATATAAACTACTGGAACTGTGGCCTCTTGCTCCACCAAATGGTGAAAATTCACATTTCCCTCTACATTAGGATCACCAAGATAAGTACTGAGGGAGGCCTAACTCATTCCTTCTCTAGGAAGGGAAGGTTCTCCCTTTGTAGCATCTAACTGCCTTTTGACTGATCCCAGAACTTTTGCTCCCACTTCCTACCATTTCAGGTATTAATCAATCTATCAGTCTAATTAAAGACTTGTTTCTGACATCTAAGGTTGGGTTTACTTAAATCATAGAATCATGGAATCGTACAGCACAGAAGGAGGCCATTTAGCCCATTGAGCCCGTGCCGGCTCTTTGTAAGAGCAATCCAGTTAGTCCTATTCCCCTGCTCTTTCCCTGTAGCCCTGCAAGATTTTTCACTTCAAGTATTTATCCAATTCCTTTTTGAAAGCCACGATTGAATCTGCCTCCACCACCCTTTCAGGCAGCACCTTCCAGATCATAACTACTTGCTGCATAAAAAAGTTCTTCTTCAAGTCGACTTTGGTTCTTTTGCCAATCACCTTAAATCTGTGTCCTCTGGTTCATGACCCTTCTGCCAATGGGAATAGGTTCTCTTTACTTACTTTATCTAAACTCTTCATGATTTTAAACACTTCTATCAAATCTCCTCTTAACCTTCTTTGCTCTAGGAGAACAGCCTATCCACGTAACTGAAGTCCCTCATCCCTGGAACCATTCTAGTAAATCTTTTCTGCACCTGCTGTAAGGCCTTCACATCCTTCCTAAAGTGCGGTCCCCAGAATTGGACACAATACTCCAGCTATGGCTGAATCAGTGTTTTACAAAGGTTCAACATAACTTCCTTGCTTTTGTACTCTATGCCTCTATTTATAAAGCCCAGGATCCTGTATGCTTGTTTAACCGCTTTTAGTCCAAGTCATTAATATATATCAAAAAAAGCAGTGGTCCTAGTATCGACCCCTGGGGAACACCACTGTACACCTTCCTCCAGTTTGAAAAACAACTGTTCACCACTACTTTCTGTTTCCTGTCACTCAGCCAATTTCGTATCCATGCTGCCACTGCCCCTTTTATTCCATGGGCTTCAATTTTGCTGACAAGCCTATTATGTGGCACTTTATCAAATGACTTTTGAAAGTCCATATACACAACATCAACCGCACTGCCCTCATCAACCCTCTCTGTTACCTCATAAAAAAACTCTATCAAGTTAGTTAAATGCGATTTGCCTTTAACAAATCTGTGCTGGCTTTCCTTTATTAATCCAAACTTGTCCAAGTGACTATTAATTTTGTCCTATATTATCGTTTCTAAAAGCTTCCCCACCACCGAGGTTAAACTGACTGGCCTGTAGTTGCCGGGTTTAACCTTATACCTTTTTTGAACAAGGGTGCCACATTTGCAAATCTCCTGTCCTCTGGCACCACCTCCATATCCAAAGAGGATTGGAAGATTATGGCCAGCACCTCTGCAATTTCCACCCTTACTTTCCTCAGCAACCTAGGATACACCCATCCGGACTTGGTGACTTATCTACTTTAAGTACAGCCCGCCTTTCTAGTACCTCCTGTTTATCAAATTTTAGCCCATCCAGTATCTCAACTACCTCCTCTTTTACTGTGACTTTGGCAATATCTTCTTCTTTGGTAAAGACAAATGCAAAGTACTCATTTTGTACCTCAGCTCCATGCCTAGATTTCCTTTTTGGTCCCTAACCGGCCCCACCCCTCCTCTTACTACCCGTTTACTATTTATTTGCCTATAGAAGACTTTTGAATTCCCTTTTTGTTAGCCCCCAGTCTGTTCTATACTCTCTTATTGCCCCTCTTATTTCCTTTTTCACTTCTTCTCTGTACTTTCTATATTCAGCTTGGTTCTTACTTGTATTATCAACCTGACGTCGGTCATATGCCCCCTTTTTCTGCTTCATCTTACTCTCTATCTCTTTTGTCATCCAGGGAGCTCTGGCTTTGGTTGCCCTACCTTTCCCCCTCGTGGGAATGTATCTAGACTGTACCCGACCTATCTCCTCTTTAAAGGCCGCCCATTGTTCGATTACAGTTTTGCCTGCCAATCTTTGATTCCAATTTACCCGGGCCAGATCCGTTCTCAACCCATTGAAATTGGCCCTCCTCCAATTAAGTATTTTTACTCTAGATTGCTCCTTGTCCTTTTCCATAACTAATCTAAACCTTATGATACTATGATCACTGTTCCCTAAATGTTCCCCCACTGACATTTGCTCCACTTGACCCACCTCATTCCCCAGAACCAGATCCAGCAATGCCTCCTTCCTCGTTGGGCCGGAAACATACTGATCAAGAAAGATCTCTTGAACACACTTTAGAAATTCCTCCCCCTTTTTGCCCTTTACACTATTACTATCCCAATCTACATTAGGATAGTTGAAGTCCCCCATTATCACTACTCTATTGTTCTTGCACCTGTCTGTAATTTCCCTACAAATTTGCTCCTCTATATCCTACCCATCATAGAATCATAGAATCATAGAAGTTACAACATGGAAACAGGCCCTTCGGCCCAACATGTCCATGTCGCCCAGTTTATACCACTAAGCTAGTCCCAATTGCCTGCACTTGGCCCATATCCCTCTATACCCATCTTACCCATGTAACTGTCCAAATGCTTTTTAAAAGACAAAATTGTTCCCGCCTCTACTACTGCCTCTGGCAGCTCGTTCCAGACACTCACCACCCTTTGAGTGAAAAAATTGCCCCTCTGGACCCTTTTGTATCTCTCCCCTCTCCCCTCTCACCTTAAATCTATGCCCCCTCGTTATAGACTCCCCTACCTTTGGGAAAAGATTTTGACTATCGACCTTATCTATGCCCCTCATTATTTTATAGACTTCGATAAGATCACCCCTTAACCTCCTGCTCTCCAGGGAAAAAAGTCCCAGTCTGTCTAACCTCTCCCTGTAAGTCAAACCATCAAGTCCCGGTAGCATCCTAGTAAATCTTTTCTGCACTCTTTCTAGTTTAATAATATCCTTTCTATAATAGGGTGACCAGAACTGTACACAGTATTCCAGTTGGTGGCCAATTGAATATATCCAGTAGTGTAATGGCACCTCTATTGTTTCTTAACTCTAACCAAATAGATTCTGTCTTTGACCCCTCCAGGACACCTTCTCTCTCCAGTACCACAATATTCTCTTTAATCAATTAGGGCAAACCCCCCCCCCCTCCTTTTTTCCTTCCCTATCTTTCCTGAACACCTTGTATCCATGAATATTTAGTACCCAATCCTGCCCTTTTTTGAGCCAGGTCTCTGTTATCGCCACTATCCGATTAGACCCACTCCCCCTGCTCTTTCGCCATAGCCATGCAAATTTTTCTCCATCAAGAACATATCCAATTCTCTTTTGAAAGTTACTATTGAATCTGCTTCCACCACCTTTCAAGCAGTACATTCCAGATCATAACAACTCGCTGCGTAAAAAAAATTCTCCTCATCTCCCCTCTGGTTCTTTTGCCAATTATCCTAAAAAATATAGAGGTATGCACCCTTTTGGATCACGACAGATCAGCTTGATATAACTAATGCAGACTCCAATGATTAAATTGCTATTGAGTCAGGCAGAATCTTGCTTTGCCCAGTAATGATGCTGGAATAAATTTTACCCACAGCTTTCTTGGTTTATTGCACCTCTGGAAATTAGCAATCAACACAGTGTTGTGATAAAAAAAAACACTCATTAGTTCTCTAATTTAGACTATTATCATATTAGTTGTAATGGAGGCTACTAAATGAATATTTAAATCTGCAATTTAAAATGAATAAATATCCAAGCCATTGTGTGCTGACAAATATATTTGAACTAAAACAGCTTATTAGACAAATGTTTAGCAGCTGTACTAATCAAGTATATAATATACCCATTTTGCTGAGCAAATGCACCATTATAAAATAGGTAACAATATGATTTACACTTAAAGACTAGCACTGATGACCAGTCATAAGTTCTTTAGCTGTATCTCCAATGAAGCAGCCTATGTTGGCATACAGCAAGGCTCAGACAACATGCAAACATAGGCTCACAAGCAGCAGATAACAATCATGCCATACAAGTGCCAGGCTATGACCATCTCCAACCAGAAAAAGCCCAACCACGAGCCTTAAAGAGGGTCACCAACTCTGGTTGGACATATTCGAGGAGGGTTTCAACACATGACTTCCTGCCTCCAACAGCCCCGCCTCTGCACCACCATCATTGGTTGCCCGGCATGTCCATCCTCATTGTGAAACGCCTTCCCACGCCAATCGGAAAGTGAATAGACTCTTCATTACCTGATTGGATGATTCTTGACTGTTGGTCAAACAGTCTTTTTTCCCATGTCTGATATTTTTATAACTAATTTTAAAAAAGTGTTCAAAGAACATTTTTTTAAGAACACAATTTTTTAATGCCCCTATGATTTTTCTCCTGGGTTGCTCACAGCAGTGTCCTGGAGATTAGGCTTTAATTTCTGGAGACACCAGGGCAATCCTGGAGGGTTGGCAATGCTAGCCTTCAATGGCACCACCATCCCACCATCGCTGACCACCCACCATCAATAGCTTGGGGGGGGGGGGTGGTGGGGGCGTTGTGGGTCACCATTGACCAGAAGCTTACATTGACTAGCAATATCAACACCATGATTACAAGAGCAGGGCAGAATCTAGGTGCCGTGCATCGAGTGGCTCACCTCCAGATCCCTCAAAGTCTCTCCACTATCTACAAGGCTTGTCTGGAATGTGATGGAATACTCACCACTTGCTTGAATGGGTGCAGACACAACACTAAAAAAGCTCAACACCATGCAGGACAGAGCAGTATACTTGATTGGCATCCCTGCCACTAAAGTCAACATCCACCCCCTCCAGCACTGGCTCACTGTGGCTACAGTATGTATTATCAAGAGAATACACTACAGTAACTTGCAAAGCTTATTTCAACAGCACCTCCAAGCCCCATTACCTCTACAACTGAGAGGGACGAGAGCAGAATTGCCAAGGGGGCACCATCATCTTCAAGACCCCTTCCAAGTTGCACACCATCCTGACTTGGACATATACTGTTGTTCCTTCATCGTAGCTGGGTCAAAGCCCTCGAATTCTCTACCTAACACCATTTTGGGAACACCATCACCACAAACACTGTAGTGGTTCAAGTAGAAAGCCCATCTTCTGAGGGGCAACAAGGGATGGGCAATAAATGCAGCCTTGCCAACATTGCACAAATCCCAAGAAAAAAAATCTTTCACTGTGGAACAGAAAAGTTTCATGTACACATGCTCCCAGGAGCTATTTAAGTTAATAATTTTATGCTATTGATGAAATACTTTTCTTGAGCATATCTGGAAAAAGGGCAATAAACATAAATCATTAACTGCATCATTTGGCAAGTAAAGAAAACTTTGTTACACAAAATTAATTTCAAATTGCTAAATTTGTCTTTTTTTTTATTCGTTCATGGGATGTGGGCGTCGCTGGCGAGGCCAGTATTTATTGCCCATCCTTAATTGCCCTTGAGAAGGTGGTGGTGAGCCGCCTTCTATGAAGGTCTGAATAATATGAATGTACGGAGTTTGATTTGTATTCAAACAGATGAATATTAGTGAAGTTAAATTGTCTGGTTTAGAAATAATAAATGATATTTTCTCCAAAATTGCACCTCCTGCCTTCCCCTGGCTCACCCAGTGGGTAGTCATCTGTTCGTTCTGTTGATGTGTTTCCATAAAATAACTAATCAGCGAAGCTTATACTACATCAGGCTGAAAGATGTCAGCATTGCTATGTACCTTACACTTGCCTGATACGTATAAGGTCATTTCCTCCAACTAAACATTAGGAAGACCAAAGCCATTGTCTTCATCCCCCATCACAAATTCTGGACCCTAGCCACCAAATCCATCCCCCTACGCGACCCCTGTCTCAGGTTGAAGCAGATTGTTTGAGACTTCAGCATCCTATTCGACCTCGAGTTGAGCTTCTGACCTCAAAGACCACCTGCTTTCACCTTTAATAGTCCGCCTCCACACTTGCCCAAGCTTCCTCATGTATCATGTGGAGGGTAGGAGGCCAGCCAGGAAAGCATTGGAATAGTCAAGGTTGGAAATGACAAAGAGGGTTTCACCTCCACCCTCCGTAAACGTCAGCTCATCCAAAACTCTGCTGCCCGTATCTTATCCCGCACCAAGCCCTCTTTGATCTACTTTGGCTCCCAGTCTCCCAATGCCTGAAATTTAAAATTTGCTTCCTCATGTATTGATCCCTTTATTGCCTAAGCCTTCCTGTCTCTGTAACCTCCTCCATCCTTACAACTCCCCCAAACTCTCCGTTCTTCTGACTGTGGCCACTTATGCATCCATCCCGCCCTTCACCCCACCACTAGTGACAACATTTTCAGCTTTTTCATCCCTAATGTCTGGAATTCCTTCCCTACACCTCTCCATTTCTCTCTCTACCTTTAGAAACTGACTTAGCTACCCCTCCTAATCTCCCTCCCCATTGCTTTTCCTGATCTTATTATCCCTATCTTAATTAGCACGTGGCTCACGTAATAATCCAGAGATTACCACCCTCGAGGTCCTGCTTTATTATTTAGCGCCAGCTCCTGATACTTAGCAGGTCCTCCTCCCTATTCTTTCCTATGTCGTTGGTTCCAACATGGATCGTGACAACTCGTTCTTCCCCCCCCATCCTTTTCCAAGTTCCTTTCCAGCAGCTTTGAGATAGCCCTTATTCTGGCACTGGGGGTAGACAACACACCTAGTGGTGGGTAGTGACAAGTGATAGCCACACACACTTGTTTCAATGACAGTATTAATTTGATACTGGGGCATGGAACATTCCCCACCATGACTCATGGCAAGAATTGGAAGAAAATGAATGATCTTGATTATCCCTACTTGTTAAGTACCACAGACTTCTGTACATTCTTCAGATTCATAGATTTCCACACAGTATCTTTTGTATTGCATATTTTATAGACTTTTCTAGGTCTCCCAGATATGCACCCCGGAATTAAACGGAGAGAGTGATCAGTTGACCATGGAACTTCCTTATGGCGCAGCCTGGGCAGTCAGTAGAGGCTGCTGACGTGGAATAAGAGATGGAACGTTGGTTGATTTTGCCATTTTCCTGCCGACTGTCTGGGGTGGTACATCTAACAACCCAGCAGAAATCGGGTGGTACATCTAACAATCCAGCAGAAATCGGGAGGTACATCTAACAATCCAGCAGAAATCGGGTGGTACATCTAACAATCCAGCAGAAATCGGGTGGTACATCTAGCAATCCAGCAGAAATCGGGCGGTACATCTAACAATCCAGCAGAAATCGGGTGGTACATCTAACAATCCAGCAGAAATCGGGTGGTACATCTAACAATCCAGCAGAAATCAGGCGGTACATCTAACAATCCAGCAGAAATCGGGTGGTACATCTAAAAACCCAGCAGAAATCAGGCGGTGCATCTAACAACCCAGCAGAAATCAGGCGGTGCATCTAACAATCCAGCAGAAATCAGGCGGTACATCTAACAATCCAGCAGAAATCGGGTGGTACATCTAAAAACCCAGCAGAAATCAGGCGGTGCATCTAACAACCCAGCAGAAATCAGGCGGTGCATCTAACAACACAGCAGAAATCAGGTGGTACATGTAACAACCCAGCAGAAACTGTGAACTCGGGATCTGGAGTCGCCAACTGTACATCTCATCTAAATCTGATCTGTGACACAGCAACATGTGACATCATGTTTTTATAATGACCGGAAAGATCCAGCACACAAATACACACAGAAAGATTATATCCTACAAGATACAAGCTTTGTAATTATGAGAGAGCATTGAGCTGCCGAATGGGAAGAATTTAATGAATTATAAATGTTGAAGTAAACATCAGCCATTACTTCTGCTTAATGGAAAGGGGAGATGGGATACAACATATTGTAACATGTAGCAGGAGCCACTGTTTTCTCCTCTCTCTTACAGAATGAATGTTGTCGGTTTTTACTGCAGGCAAAGAAAAACAAGATTAAAAAGGTAAGTTCCAAAACATAAAATGGTGGCAAAAGTAGGCTGAGTTGGATATTTGACTTCCAACTTGAATTTCATGAGCTCAAGTCCCATACCTGCCCCATCATTCTAACCCACTGGCCTGTGCTGGGTATGGTAAAGGGTAGAGTTCTGCAGAGGGAAAGTGCTCGATCTCAAAAGGGAAAAAACATATCAAAACTTTGCCCTGCTAGTATCACACCCTTAATGGCTTCCCATAGACTAGCACAGCTGATCCCTCCTGGGTGCTGAATGATGTGCAATGTCAGGTTAACATAATTGCAGAAGCAGAAGTAGAAATAATCTGTGCTCTAAAGTGACCAAAGCATCAATTGGTTGCATGCTACAGTACTTTTAAAAGCTCTGTATGTATTGTGCATCATTTTAATAAATCAGACTTAACTCAGCAGCAAAAGCACAGCCACTACTAAAGGTAAGCAAGTCTTTCCAAAAGAAAATCTGATTACTCATTTTGATAAGGTGCTTGTTCTCATGATTCCCAATTTTGTCTGGGATCTCAGGAGTGGAGTGGACTAAGGCCAAGTATATCCCATGGGGAGGAAGGGTGTTTTAAACAAAAAGATCAGGGGCAAGTTGCCAGCTCTTAGTGGCTGCTCTGAGCAGCATTGATAGAGACCTCAAAACCATCAAATTCATCTGGCCGTTATCGGAGGAACTGTACAAGGGGAGAGGGGAAAATATAAAGTCTCGTTCAGCAAAAAGTACTGGAGTCATAAGCCAGGATCATGAGTTCGTATCCCAGCCATGCCCGACATTTCACTCATTGTCCAAGTTTTGACAATTCTTAGCCAAGCTACTACATAGAATGTCATGCTGCAACCATGTGCCCCCTGACCAAGGGAAGTAAAAACAGATGGGACCAGTCAACTGATCACAGGTAACCATAACTGTGACCATAATGAAGTCTATCCTCCAGCCATCGTAGTAGGAAGAGGGGAACAGAGGGAGAAACTAAGGCAAATAACTGAAAGCATGGAAAAGCATAATTAAGGAATAAAACTTGCTCAAAGACACTGTATATGTGCATGGTCCAGATAAAGAAACTGTTACATTTTAATCCATGTTGATTAGCAAGGGATGTCACATTGGACTGTATTGATTTGTTAGCAAATGATACAGCCAACAGCTGCTTGAAATAGAAGCAATTACCCAGACTCTCTTGACATGTTTCACTAGTCTGGTTCAATTAGCTTGGTTTGCAATTAGAAATGCTTATTGAAGAGCCCAACGAACCTCACACGGTTTCCTCTTGTCCATTATATGAGGTAAGTAAAGCAGATATTATTCAGTGTATGGACATCATTAATAATCATAATCCATGATGGGCTGTGAAGCTTTTAATGAAAATTTTTCACTAGGATAAAATTGAAGAAAAAAAGACAATTTTATATGAAATACTAAAATATAGAACCAACTTTAAAGAGGAAAGAGGACAAAAATAACTTTAAAAACCATATTTAAAAACATTTGATGTTGTATTTATGCTAGCATATGGCACACAAGAGTAAAAAATGAGCACTTCCAGTAATATTTATTGCAAGTCATAAATTAAGTTCTTTCCCTTCTTTAATCCATTACAGCTAAAAAAAACGACATTGCACCAGACATATATTTCAGCCAGCAGTATATAGACAATAACCGGAGCGAGGTCATTTAATTCCATTGTGCAATCCTTGATCTATGCAGGATATGAGTCTGCAATAATCAGGATGTGAGTGTGCCTCTATCCATCCCTGGCTACAGTCTCTTTCAACACAAAAGTGGCACAGATTGCGCTGGAGTTGCCCAATGTTCCAACTATGGGTTGCCAACCTCCTGCCAGCAGCATTTGTTATCAAGTGCCTTTGAAGTTCTTTGGAGTGATCCTCAAGGAAAGGGAAGCCCTCTTAGGAACAGTTTACCCTCCATCTGGTGCTAACTATATTTTTATCTATCTGTCATATACCATTGATAGAATTCAGTCATCAACCCTGAGATGCGTCATTCTCTTATCTGCAACTCACTGGCATCATGAGGACTCTATAGATAGCAAGCCAAAGACCACTATAATCATATTGCACCCTGCTTTCCATTCACCAATGCCTCACCCAGATGATTGTTCCACAGCTGGAGATACTGCTTACTTTGATCTAGCATTGACTGACACCCCTGATCAGATGAAACCAATCAATAGAGCACCAGTTGGCATTTCTGACCACTATCTGGTCTGCAGACAAGTGGCCTTTTGTTGACATCTTGGAAAGGAATACCAAACACAAGGCTTGTCTGTTAGACTTGGCCAACTGGAATGGTGTCAAGCAGCAAGTTGTTAGTTTGGACTGGCAGCCAATCTACCTGTTAAAAGAACCACACTTCAGCTAGGCTGAGATCAAACAGATCTTATCAGGTACTACAGAGTGCAAAATCCCATTCAAGCAGCTACTTTAATGAAGCACAATGTAATATTGTCCAAAAAGCAGAAATCATTTAGTAGATAGAGAAGATCATGCAGCCAAAATGAAAGGAAAGTGTTTCTTAATAGTTCTGGTAAGAAAAGGTACTATTATCAGATCTCTAGAGGTACAACTCCAATATCAACTCAAAATGCATGATTCTCAGATAGTCTTCAAGGAGTGGTGGAAATTGGGTCTAACTCCATAATCCTTACTCTTCCTTCAGGATGGAATAATTACCACTCCTCTGTGCAGATGATGAAGCTGCTGCAAGTCATCTATTTCCCAAGGTCAGTAGCAGTAACTCAATTAAGTGAGTCAAAATCAAGCACAAGGAAGTTAAACTTCTATAAAAGCTTGTTGCCAGAAAAGTTAGTGCTCCCAATGGTATGAATGACCTCCTGGTTTATAAATTGCATTTGACCCCATCAGCTGATTTTGCTTCATCTGTACAGAAATCAATAAGTATTGCATCTATTAAAATCGGACCTTGATAACTACAGACCAGTACCCTAACTGCTAATTGTGTCAAAGCTCACTGAAACCATATTGAATGAGAAACTAACAGCACATCTCAATCACAAATAGATAGCGTGTCTCCCATTTGGCTTCAGACCAAATTGGTCTCCTTGTTTCACTCAATCTCATGGTCGGGAAAAGCAGAGAATTTCTTGATGCAGTGGCCCTCAGCATTTCTAAAGCTTCCAACATGGTTTTGACCTTCCCAACCTCATTAAGAAATTGGCCCTTTGTGGCATAAGTGGTGACCGGCACTGTACAAGGTTATGACTAGAGCAGTAGCAGAAGACATGTTATAGTTTAACCTTCAGCTCCATGTATACACCAGGAACACAAGAGCTGCTGGAGCTGCATCGTGACCTTCTGTACTAATTAAAAATGCCTGTACTAAATACTAATGATGATACTTCACACACTTCTTGGAATCATAGAATTTTACAGCACAGAAGGAGGCCATGCAGCCATCACTCCGCAGTTAGCTTGCTGAAAGAGCTTTCCTTGTAGATCTGTTCCTCAGCCCTTTCCCCATCCCTTTCTTAATTTTTCTTCTTCAAATATTTATACACTTCCCTTTTAAAAGCTACAATGGATTCTATTTTCACCGCAGTTTTTGGTAGGGCATTCCATGTCCTAACAACTGGCTGCATTAAAAAAAAATCTCCTAATCGCTCACCTTGTTCTTTTGCCAATGGCCTTAAATTTATGCCCTTTACTTACTGATTCATTGGCTGGTGGAAATAGTACCCACATGATTTTGACTATCTCTATCAGATCTCCTTGATTATTGTTCTAATGAAAGGAGCTCCAGTTTCTCCTTACAATTATCCCTGTTGTCATCTTAGTGAATCACTTCTGCACCCTCTCCATGACCTTGACGTCCTTCCTAAAGTCAGGCACAAAATTCTAACTAATCAATGATTTGTATAGGCTTAGCATTACCTGTTTGCTTTTGTACACTATGCCTATACTTATAAAACCCAGGTTCGCATATGCTTTTTCTTAACAGCATAGTCGACTTGTCCTCCAACTTTCAAATATTAGTTTGTTTTTGCCATTTAGAGTATATTTCCTCTCATTCATCCTCCTAAAATATATATATCACCTCATATTTCTCTGCATTATTCATCTGACATCTACCTCCCCAATCTACTAAAATGAGAGAGAGAGAGAGAGAAAGAGAGACAGATATAAGTCCCAACACTGACCCATGGGGGCACCAACGTCTAAATCCATTCAGTCCAAAAACCATCCATTAACCACTACTCATGTGCCTTAATTTTATCAGAAAGTGTCTCCTATCCAGCACCTTATCAAACATCTTTTGATAATCCAGATACACAGCATCCACTACACTTCCTTTATCAATACACTCATCTAGTTCTTCAAAGAACTCTAACTAAATCAGTCAGATACAACTTGCCTTTTACAAATCCATGTTTTCCTGGGTGAATATTAATGTTATAATATGAGAAGCTTACTCACTACCTATGTTAGGTTGACTGGTCTATAGTTACCTGGTTTATCCCTTGCTCGCTTTTTGGGCAGAGGTGACATTCCTCTAATTCTCTGACACAACTTCCATATCCAAAGATGTTTGAAAGACTGTGACCAGAGCCTCTTCTGCTGCCTGTGGAATTGTCTCCCAGAGAATTGCAAAATGTAGACTTATCATTTGCTGAGTTGGGACTGTTCAGGGATAAGTTAGAGTATGGGAAATCTCTGACTTGACTGTACTATTTGTCCAGGTCATCCTGTGCTCTCAACAAACCAGGACCGGGATCACATTCATGAGAGCTGTAACTAGTGGGGTGCCGCAAGGATCGGTGCTTGGGCCTCAGCTATTTACAATTTATATTATGACTTATATGAAGGGACCAAGTGAAATGTATCCAAATTTGCTAATGATACAAAGCTAGGTGGGAAAGTAAGGTGTGAGGAGGACACAACGAGCCTGCAAAGGGATGTAGACAGGTTAAGTGAGTGGGCAAGAAGGTGGCAGATGGAATATAATGTGGGGAAATGTGGAGTTATTCACTTTGGTAGGAAGAATAGAAAAACAGAATATTTTTTAAATGGGGAGAAACTATTAAATGTTGGTGTTCAGAGAAATTTGGGTGTCCTCGTACAAGAAACGCAGAAAGTTAGCATGCAGGTAAAGCAAGCAATTAGGAAGGCAAATGGCACATTGGCCATTGTTGCAAGGGGGTTGGAGCACAAGAGTAAGGAAGTCTTGCTACAATTGTACAGGGCTTTGGTGAGACCACACCTAGAGTACCATGTACAGTTTTTATCTCCTTATCTAAGGAAGGATAAACTTGCCTTAGAGGTGGTGCAACAAAGGTTTACAAGATTGATTCCTGGGGTGAGAGGGTTGTCCTATGAGAAGAGATTGAGTAGAATGGGCCGATACTCTCTGGAGTTTAGAAGAATGAGAAATGATCTTATTGAAACATATAAGATTCTGAGGGGGCTTGACAGGTTAGATACTGAGAGGCTGTTTCCCCTGGCTGGAGAGTCTAGAACAAGAGGGCACAGTCTCAGGATAAGGGGTCGGCCACTTAAGACTTAGATGAGGAGGAATGTCTTCACTCAGAGGGTTGTGGATCGTTGGAATTCTCTACCCCAGAGGGCTGTGGATGCTGAGCCATTGAGTATATTCAAGGCTGAGATAGATCGATTTTTGGACTCTAGGGGAATCAAGGGACATGGGGATAGGGTGGGAAAGTGGACTTGAGGTCAAAGATCAGCCATGATCTTATTGAATGGTGGAGCAGGCTCGAGTGGCCGTATGGCCTACTCCTGCTCTTATTTCTTATATTCTTTTGAGACTTCTCATTATAGTTGTTTTCAGCCACTCCCTAGTACCACTCTAAAAAGGGAGGAGGCTGGAATGCTTTTGAATTATCCAGCTATTTGGTGAAATAAATTTATTGACAGGGAATAAAATCCCAATTTACCAATGTCAGGAGTGAACTTAATTTGGACTAGGAAATATTACTGAATTTATAATAGTTGTAAATTTTACCCAGTGAATAATTGCTATTTAAAATATAAATTGTTACCTCCCCTGGAAATTAGGCTTTACAGATACACTGATATCAGTAAACTTACTAGGTCTAACCATAATTCAATTCAAGGCTATCAGAATGGAGGATGCTCATTAGAAATTAATAAAACCAACCAGGGAACGATCACCCAGTTAAGAACAATAACTTTAATGTAGTAAAACCTCCCAAGGCACTTCACAGGAGCATAATCAGACAAAATTTGACAACCAGCCAAAGATGATGACATTGGGACAGGTCAAAGATGTTGGTTTTAAGGAGTGCCTTAAAGGAGGAGAGAGAAATGAAGAGGCAGAGAGGTTTAGGGAGGGGATTCCAGAGCTTGTGGTCTAGACAGCTGAAGGCACAGCCGCCAATGGTGGGGTAAAGGAAGTCGGGGATGCACAAGAGGCAAGAATTGGAGGAACACAGAGTTCTCAGAGGGTTGTCGGGCTGGTGGAGGTTACAGATTTAGGGAGGGGCGAGACCATGAAGGGATTCGAACACAAGGATGAGAATTTTAAATTTGAGATGTTGGTATACCGGCAGCCAATGTCAGTCAACAAGCACTGGGGTGATGGATGAAAGGGACTTGGTGCAAGTTAGGATACGGGCAGCAGAGTTTTGGATGAGTTCAAGTTTATGGAGGGTGGAAGATGGGAGCCAGGAGCCAGGAGAGCACTGGATTAGTAGTAAACAATTGTTTTTTTATTATAGTTCAATGTGAAGTTATTGGGCTTAAACCATTTTAAAATCTATTGCAAAGATAAATTAACTAGAGATCTTGCAGCTTTAAAAAAAAGTTATCTTGAAAATTAAGACATATATATTTTGGTATGTGAGCTTTGCTGGCAAGGCCAACATATATTGCCCATCCCTAGTTGCCCCTGAGAAGGTGATGGTGAGTTTTCTTCTTCAACCGTTGCAGTCTATGTGGTGAAGGTTCTCCCACAGTGCTGTTAGGAAGGGAGTTCCAGGATTTTGACCCAGCAACGATGAAGGAATGGTGATATATGTCCATGACAGGATGATGTGCAACTTGGAGGTAATGGTGTTCCCATGCAGTTGCTGCCCTTGTCCTTCGAGCTGATGGAGGTCATGGGTTTGGGAGGTGCTGTCAAAGAAGCTGTGGTGAGTGTATACAATTCATATAGCACTCCCCTAGTACAGATATTAATCCATTCAAAATAAACAGGTTATCTCCTCTGTTAAAGTAGCTGACAGAGGAATGTCCACTATTTTCACAAGAGTAATTTCTACCCTTTAATCTTTTATCATTGAAGTGGGATCTTGCTAGTTGTGACAGACTGTGGACCTGATAACCATGGAGGCCATTTCAGCTTCAAATATCCATGCCACCACGACAAAAGAAACAGCGATAATTGATGCAGCCAATGTCTTGTTACTTGACAAAGGAGGGCTAAAACAGAAACATATCACTGCGTCTTCCTCAACGTTGACAATTTTCTGTGCGTGTGTGTAGGTTGAAATCCTGGCCGTGCTCATCTCTACATATTTTCTCTTGGAAAGGCTGAAGAATGTCAGGACCAGAGGCGCCAATCAAGTTAAAAGAATTCAAAGACCAGATTCCCTGTACTGCAAGCAACTTATCCATTAGGTACAGTCTTTCACATTACATTGTCCTCTCTGGCATATTTAAAGATCGTCATACATGGAGGTTATTTCACAGGATTTGGGGTAAATGTTGTTTTGCTATTTGAATGAGATTTAGTAACCAGAAACTTGAGGGAGTAACAGGAATCAATATGATGACTTATTACAATAGGCACTGTTGCCCATGGACACCTCCCATCGTATTATCTAGTTATTATACAACTGTCTACTTGAAAAATGAATGTCTGTTTTCGTAAACGATTTGTTAACGCATGGCGGCCGATTTAGATGAGAGGTTCTGGTGGCAGAAGGGAGTTGCCAAGTATTTAAAGTCTGGGCAATGTTGGGGTTAGCTTGCTGTCCATGAAAATTCTATTTTGATGCTTAGTTGTCTGGGATAAAGTGGAGCTGAAAAATATTTTGCTGATTTAAGAAAAGTAAAAACCGTGAATATTTACAGATTCCCACACTGATGCAGCATTTGGTTGCACTGTGTGAGGCAGGGGGAAAGAGTTCACAGGGGCTGCAGGGTGCCGTGAGTGGCAGCACTCATTTTGCATTCAGTATCAAATTCTCTCCGTGATTTTTGAGTGCGACAAATACCTGTCATTTAATGAGACCCTGCAATAAATTACATGTCACACACTGCAGTGTGACAAATTCAATGAGGTAAAAATAAGGCTTTGAAACCTTCCTTTATTAACATTAATTTACGCTCTCCTGTAATGTTTGGAGGAGCACAAATACTTTGTGTCGCCGAACTTTAGTTAAGCGTTTGGCACTTTTAAGCATGATCTGCAGGCCACAAGTGCCTTCTGCGTCTTCACAAGTTGCATGTTCATCCGAACAAGTGTTTCGTTTTTCCATCACCTCTAGCTTTCTCCCACCCACAGCTCATTTCCTGGCTGAGAGGCAAGCAACCTGCTCCGAGGTCTCTGACTATTGCAGCTTTTGATCAAACTCAGGGTAACGCACATGACACATTTTCCTTCCCACCCTACAGGGAAAAACATCTGGGATCCAAAATTCCTGACGGTGAATTTTAGCAAGAAAGTAGACACGAGTAGGCAGACGTAGAAAGTGCGAATTGATTATTCATCTATGTTTACTGCTGGTCTGATAGAGTCAAGAACATTAGCGGAAAATTAGTAACATTGATTCTTGCTTATTGCGGCAGCACAAATCAAAAAGTGAGTTTTTAATTACTCCAAATCAGAGCTGGCATCAACTTACTGAATGGGTAGTATCATCACAGCAGCCAATCCCGTACGGTGGGGGAAGTTTGGTGGGAGTAAATTCATTTCCATGGGGATCCAGAAGTGACTGTCCTTATATTTGTAAATGTGACCACGCATCTAATGTGTGGGAAAAAATATTTGTTAAAAAGGATAAAGCGAAAAGCTATGGGGAGTACCTTTGTTTAAAGGACTCTCCCATTTTATAGAAGATATAAATAGTAATCGGAACAGATTTTTACCCTACAACAGACATGTAGTCCTCAAGTTGCGATTCCTTTGTCAGTTGGCCATTTCAGTGTCGTGACCAGTGGAGAAAGTTCACATGCATCCTGGAGTGGCTCCATACAAATAAGCTATGGTTGGGTGGAGGGGAGAATGTAGGTTTTCAAACTGGCCTCAACCACCAGACTCCAACAACCGCACTACACCAGGGAACTCTGCATCCCTAATCTATAGCATGGTTTCCTGAGTTCCCATGCTTCTGGAGTAAAGCAGATGTTTGGCACTGTTTCAAAATGTATCAATGCAGAGGACTAAGGAGTTGGAGGAAGGCTGTTGGATTGTCAGAGACACCAATACGTGCTACATTGTCCGTCAAAATGGTGCTTTTTATATTGGATTTGTCCTGTTGCTGACTATGCTGACTTCATGTAGACAAATCTCTCATTACATTTTGGAATGTAGATTCTAGTCAAAAGTGCATCAAACAAAGCTATCTTCAGAATTTTCTTTTTTTTTGACAAACCATTCTGGAAAGATGGGAGTCAAGCAATTTCACATTCTTTAGTTGTACCTCAGGATACTCTTGACAATTATCAGTTCCTAGAAAACCCGTGCAAACAAAAATCCAAAGAAACTATAATTCATAAACCATGAGTAGATTTTTCCATAATAAAAAAAAGTCTTAAAGCTCCCCAGTGAGAGGAAATATATACTCACGTAAGAACTACTTTTTCCCGAGTCAAGGTGAAGACACTGGCAGAGCTACATATCAGATTTGATCAATTCCAAGACAGACAGGGAGAGGAATAATGAAGCACTATTGGTGACAGTAGAAAAGAACTAGGGAGTAGTTTGGAGCTACAGTACTGCAGGATTTAGTGGGCAACAGAGTATTTATACCTGCAATGTCCCAAAACATTTCATTTAAAATGAATGATTTTGAAAGTGAAGTAACTGTTATTATGTAGGGAAATGCATTTAACATTTTGTACACAGCAAGAGCCCTTAAACAGCAATGATACGAATGACCAGTTAATCTGTTTTTGGTATTATAGGATGAGAAAGGAATATTAGCCATGACACTGGGGGAACTCCCAGCTCTTCTTTGAAAATAATTGATGGGATCTTTAACAACTCCCTGGACAGGCAGGCAGGTTTAACGTCTAAGGACAGCATCTCTGACAACACTGCACACCCTCGGTGCTACACTGGAGCATCAGCCAGTGGAGTGGAGGGAATACAAAGGAGACCAGAGTTGGATGGGTATGTGCTGGTATTTCAGGCGAGATGAGGTAGGCACGGGCGTGGCTATGGAAGGATTTGCAGACGAGGACAAGAATAAAGATTGTGAATTCAATGCTTTGGGGAATGTGAGGAAATTGAAGGTTGTCAGGACGTGGGTAATAGGGGAGTGGGGAACAGTGCGGGACTGGGTGATGAAGCTTTGGGCGTGTTGGGAGTTTATGGACCTTGGGAGGCAATCGAAGAGTGTTGGAGAAATCAAGCAATCTTCTAGAAGCAATTTGGGAAAACTGTGAATATAACAAATGGTCTATACGAGGAGGCAGCGAAGTCTGATGCTTGATGCTGGTCCTTGTGGGAAACCTGGTGACAGCGTTAAAAAAAAAGAGCAACCGTCTCTTGTCTGTGATTAGGATTCACCATCCACTCAGAGTTGAGGTTAGTTTTGCTCCAAAGAACTAATGAAGACACAATACAAACACATTACTGCGTCATATAAATAAACCTACGGATTATTTAGCGAGGTATACGCAATGCATTATGATTATCCATGTTGACTTTCTGCACTTAAGTACTTGTCGAGCGATTACAATGTACATAAGTAGTAACAAACTCGTGTGCCCTTTGCTCGAACAATATTTTGAAGTTTGGAATGTCTTAACTGCTTATAATCCAATGCACATTTTGTTATTAAGATAGTGGAAAAATCTATGGCTGGATGTTTCTTATTCTGGACAGGTCCAGCCGGCGTGGAAGAGATGTCAGATAGGCCGAGTACATGTTGCTTGTTCACATGGGAATTGGTAAGGCAACCAATACTTGTACACGTCAGTCTGGGAAAGATACAGAATTGAGTGCGCAAATGCAATTTAGTCTACTGATAACTCAAAGTTGTTATTACAATAAAAAAATGTAATTATACAATAATTTGAATTAAACAACCTAAATTACACAGCAAAGCAGGAATTATGCGTTTTTTTAAAAAAAATGATCAGATCACTTAAATTTAATGACAATGAATTCTAGTAGAACAGGGAATTGCGTGATCTAGAATATTGCCTCCTTTTTGGGACCTGATTTTGAATTATCTCTGAGGGAAATTAAGAGCGAGTAAAGTAAACTTGAACAAGGCCCACGGCACAAACTACCTATAATTCAGCACTAATGGGACAATTTTCACAATGAAGCCATTACGAATGCTGAGGAAACTGAAATTCGCACAATAGTGTATTAGGTATTGCTGCATGTTGTTGCCAAGGAACTTTTGAACTGTATTTGATACCCACTTATGTTAGGCTTCATTATAAACGATTCCCCAGCAATAGTTACAATGTCTTTACTCGTGAGCAGAATTTAAAACGGTTTTTTTTAAATGGAAGCCATTACTGAGACGTGGCTGCAAGACGGTCAGGAATGGTAACTGAATATACCAGGTTATAAGGTCTATAGGATGGACAGGTAGAGGGGGAGGAGTAGTCTTAGTGATTAAGGATGAAACTACTTCAATGATAAGAGAGGATATAACGAGAGGTAAGCAGACAGTGGAGACTTTATGAGTAGAATTAAGAAATAGAAAAGGATTTAAGACTGTAGTGGGAGTTGTGTATAGGCCCCCTGGTAGCAGCTGTGAATTGGCAGAATGTATAAATGCAGAGATTAGACAAGCATGTAGCAAAGGCAGAGTGATTTTAACTTTCATATAGATTAGGATAAGCAGACGAGTTCATGTCAGAAAGGTAGTTAATTTCTTGAGTGTGATCAGGACAGCTTTCTGCAACAATATGTCCTGGTACCAACAAGGGGGCAGGCCATATTAGATTTAATAATGAGTAATGAGCCAGAATTAGTTAACAGCCTAATAGTGTGTGAACATTTATCCAATAGCGATCATAATATGATTGAGTTCAAAGTTATGTTTGAAAGGGAGAAACCTGTAACAGCTACTAAGATTCTAAATTTAGGTAAGGCCGACTTCAACGGGATGAGACAGAGACTGTCCACAGTAAACTTGGCAAATCTGTTAATGGGTAAAACGACAGAAGATCAGTGGGTGGTGTTCAAAAAAGAATTTAACGTGAAACCAAACCAGTTTATACCCCTAAGGGGCAAGAGCTCTACTTGCCAAAAAAAAAGCCATGGACGACACAAGATGTAAGGGACAACATAAAACTAAATGAAAAAGCATACAAAAATGCAAAAAATAGCACAGATCCTGGTGACTGGGAGAGATACAAATAACAGCAAAGGATGATAAAATAGATAGTAAGAGCTACAAAAAGGGAGTATGAAAAGAAACTTGCAGGGAATATCAAAATCAACACAAAAAAAATTTACAACTATATTAGGAAAAAGAGGGCGGTCAAGAGCAATGTGGGGTCCTTAAAAACTGATAATGGTGATATTGTAAATGAAAATAAGGAAATGGTGGACATGTTAAATAATTACTTTGCATCAGTATTTACAATAGAGGAAGAGGATAGCATGCCGGACACCCCAAGGAAACTAATTTTGAATCAGGAATGGGGACTCACCATAATTAACAGTAATGAAGAAAATAATTGCACTAAAGAGTGACAAATCCCAGGGACCAGATGGATTCCATCCCAGGATTTTAAAGGAAGTAGGTGAGAACATTGCAGATGCCCTAACTATAATCTTGCAAAGTTCTCGCGATTCAGGAACCATTCCTTTAGATTGGAAAACTGCACGTGTCACTCCATTCTAAGAAAAGTGAGAGAGGGAAACCAGGGAATTATAGACCAGTTAGCCTAACATCTGTTGTCGGGAAATTACTAGAATCTATAATTAAGGATAGAGTGACTGAACACCTTAAGTTTTCAGCTAATCAGCGAGAGCCAGCATGGATTAGTAACGGGTAGGTTATGCCTGACGAACCTGATTGAATTTTTTGAAGAGGTGACTAAAGTAGTGGCCGGGGAATGTCTATGGATATTGTTTATATGGACTTCCAGAAGGCATTCGATAAAGTTCCTCATAAGAGACTGTTAGCTAAAGTTGAAGCTCATGGAATTGAGGGCAAATTATTGACCTGGTTAGGAGCAGCAGGAGGCAGAGAGTAGGGATAATGGGCAGGTACTCAAATTGGCAGGATGTGACTAGTGGTGTCCCACAGGGATCTGTGTTGGGGCCTCAACTATTCACTATTTATTAGTGACTCAGATGACAGGATAGAGAGCCACATATCCAAGTTTGCCGATGACACAAAGATAGACAGCATTGTAAGCAGTGTAGATGGAAGCATAAAATTACAGAGATATTAATAGATTAAGTGAATGGGCAAAACTGTGGCAAATGAATTTCATTGTAGGCAAGTGTGAGGTCATCCACTTCGGATCTAAAAAAGGATAGATCAGAGTATTTTCTAGATGGTGAAAAGCTCGAAACAGTGGAGGGTCCAAAGAGACTTAGGGGTCCATGTACATAGATCATTAAAATGTCATGGACAGGTAGAGAAAATAATCAAAAAGGCTAATGGAATGCTGGCCTTTATATCTAGAGGACTAGAAATCAAGGGGGTAGAAGTTATGCTACAGCTATACAAAACCCTGGTTAGACCACACATGGGAGTACTCTGTTCAGTTCTGGGCACTTCAACTTAGGAAGGATATATTGGCCCTGGAGGGAGTGCAGTGTAGATTTACTAGAATGATACCTGGATTCTAATGGTTAAATTACGAGGAGAGATTACAGAAACTAAGGTTGTAGTCCCTGGAATTTATAAGATTGAGGGTGATTTGATCAAAGTTTTCAAGATATTAAGGGGAACTGATAGGGTAGAGAGAGAGAAACTATTTCCGCTGGTTGGGGAGTCCAAGACTAGGGGACATGCCTAAAAATTAGAGCCAGGACTTTCAGGAGTGAAGTTAGGAAATACTTCTACATGCAAAGGATGGTAGAAGTTTGGATCTCTCTTCTGCAAATGGCAGTTGATGCTAGCTCAATAGTTAATTTTAAATCTGAGATCGATAGATTTTTGTAAACAAAAGGTATTAAGGGATATGGGGCTAAGGCAGGTATAAGGAGTTAGGTCACAGATCAGCCATGATCTCATTGAATGGTGGAACAAGCTCAAGGGGCTAAATGGCCTACTCCTGTTCCTATGTTTTATGAGGGATTAAAGTAGACCTCAGCAGCAGACATCTCTGACTGGGTATTTTTGTAAATTTGAGACCCAGGCTTGACCAGTCTCAGGCCTCCAATGTAGTTAAATTTTAGAATTAAATGTTAATTTTAAATGCTTACAGTTACTACAACTTACTTGCAGTTACTTACTTTTAAATAGTTGGAATTCATTCAACTTAAACTTTCAGTTGGTCCCTCCAATGTGGTCTTAGATCTGTTTGGATTTTTCTAACCACTTGGTTGATACCATGTGGTTAACAGATCAATCAGAAAGCAGAGAAATTCTAGTCACAAAAAATAATGGGGTGAAAAATTGGCTGGCCATGATCCCAACAATTACGCCAGCACTGTGCCCACCGGTGCAACACCTGCCTGTGCCCTCCAGTGCTTTCTGGATCATTGGGAGGGCACCACATTTGCATGGGGCTTGCAGGTTTCCACATCATGACAGGTGCATCTCAGGCTCCCATCTGCCCCATGCTGCCAGAAACTCCATTGAGGCCCCCATGGAAACCCCATACCTTTCTCCCTTTGGCCCCAATGTAAGGGAGCCCCGAGATTAAAATTTTAAGAAGATTTCCACATCTTCAAGGGTCCAGGTCATTTTTTTTTTTACAAATTACATAGAATTTACAGCACAGAAACAGGCCATTCAGCCCATCTGGTCTATGCCAGTGTTTGTGCTCCACACGAGCCTCCTTCCACCCTACTTGATCTCACCCTATCAGTATAACCTTCTATTCCTTTCTCCCTCATGTACTTATCGAGCTTCTCCTTAAATGTATCTATGCTAAATTTCCCCAGCCTCTATTTCTGGTGGGACCCACTTCCAGCCTTTAGGAGGCTAGTATGCCTCATCTGACTTAGCATACCGGCATATTATGTCAGTTCCCTCATGAGCCAGTGAAGTGGAAACTCTCTGCCCCCAGCCCCATCTCCTCTGACACGACTGGCCTTGTAAGGGACAGGTAGAGGCTCTGTGACGTGCTAGGCCGTCCAGGGCTTCTCAATTAAGGTTGGGACTTGGCGTATCCAGCCTTTTTCCGAGCAGGAAAGGAAGCTTTAACTCCTGCTCCTGATAATTCAGGGTCATTTTTTGCGCTGTAAAATTTTTTGTATTGCAGGGCTACATGGAAAGAGCAGGGGAATGGGACTAACTAGATTGCTCTTACAAAGAGCTGGCATGGGCTTGATGGGCCGAATGGCCTCCTTTTATGCTGTAACCATTCTATAATCTAACGATTTGAACTACATAACGCAAACAGTCGCAAATTGTGATTTTTGTGCTAAAAATGTGAATTTTCAGAAATTGAATTAAGCAAGTTTCAATTAAGAGTAGACTGTATTCATCAGCTACATACAACACCACATAGAAGTTAGCACTATAAAATATTCCATTATTCATGGGTACAGTAAATAGTAGAAAGCAGAGCTCCAAAAGTTTCCAAATTCGAACTGTGCTAAAGATTTATCAGAATTTGCCTAAATCAGATTTCTGAAAAAACAAATTAGAATCAAATGCCAATTGGGATTACACTAATTTAAAAGCAGATTGTTCAATAATTAAAGTAAATCAATTCATAAAGATTTCTGAGAATCCATCTGGAGTGCACTGCAAATAGTAGCAGTCAATTTAAATATGTATAAAGTTGGGACCTTCAACACTTTAAATAGCTCTTTTACAATGTTCTATTATGAGAGTTTTAATATTTTTGAAAGAATATTGCAGATACTCTTCTTTCATTTGACTTTGATTTCAAGGACTAAACCACCAAGTTCTGTGATGCAGTTGCAATTGGCCAGTGTGGTTGAACACACTTGTAGCTTTGACCATCAAGCAAGCTGTGGGCCCAAACAATGTACTAAGCAGCTTTCGGTTTCTATCTCAACCCTGGTAAATATGGTAAAAGTACATTGCCTACCTTGTAGTGTCTTTGTTATTTTTTTTTAAATGAGGCATTCAACTACTGCAATAGTAAGCCCGGGTTAACAACAAGGAAGGGAGAAGGGAGGAGAGGTCATAAGACATTGTCCTTTTAAGAAATGTTGAACTCTTCACCACTGTGTCATAACAAGGTGGTTCTTCTGGATTTTTTTCCCAGAAAGCAGAACATAAAAATTACTTTCACAATAAGCACAATAATAATACAAGAATAATGTAATCAATGAAGGACAGAAGCACTGGTTGAAGTGGTCTTGGAATACAAAGGATGTTTTCATTTGAAGGCTGGAGACAAGTCCTCAAGGTCGATGATCTTGCCCCCTTTCCACCCCCATTATAGCATCCTCCAGATATCACAGTCTAAACCAGGAGGTGAAGTCTTCTCAGGTAAGATTCTAGACTGAAACACACACACTCTCAGAAAAACTCTGTCAAATTGTAGGTCAGCCTTGTGTTAAATCCAAAAATACAAACTGGTGAAAGTATGAGGTCGACTCCAAGTGTTAGTCTGTAAGACGCTATGTAATGTGTCCACTGAACGATCCTTGCCCCTACTTGTGAATTGATAGTGATGTGGAATACACTCGACTAGCAATTTTGGCAATTATTGAATCAAAATGGAAAAGGCAGATACGTCATAAGACAGCAACTATCTCATTTTATATATAGCTTTGTCCTGTCTACATTTATGTTTTCCCCTCCATTCATACAGCAATTTTGCACTAATCCAATTTGCAAGGAAAGGGGTCAAATGACAGGATGTTGAATTCCTGTTGTGAAGTAAATTCAAAGCAAAAGTTTTGCATACAGGAAGGAGTAACCTAGATAGTAATAATGAGGGAAAACAGCAGATTTTTGGCTTACGATACTGTCTCTATAGTGTGAGAAGGGGCAGTTCTGTTTCTTGGGCTGAGGGCAGATAGACTTGCCGTAACAACTTATACCGGGGTAGGCTTGGAGTCTCTGGAGTTCATACACAACCGAACGTAGAGGTTACTAACCCTCCCGGAATGGGGCTTGAATCTCAGATGATCTTTGCCCTTTAAATTTCTCACTGCAGCATTGCGCCCCTCCCCTGCTCCACGATGTCACCAGCTGCAGAGCTGGCCATCATTCGGGGTGATTAGAAACAGCCGAGAGTCTGGGGCGGGAGACAGATAGACAGAGTGGGGAGGTGCGGTATTGGGTTGGCAGACGGTGAACAGGGACTGGGGGAGAGGGGGGGGGAAAGTGATAGGAGGTTAGGGCTCAGGTGGGGGTTGAGAGGGAGACTTGGTGTCGGGGTGGGTGTGGTGCCCAGCATTTCTTCCAGAGCCGGAAGCTGCAGCAACGTGGTGAGTGGGAGCAGTACTGAGGAGCAGCAGCCAGTAAAGGGGGGAGTGAAACCTGGGGACCTTACTGTGGGTAAATAGTGACTGTATTCCTGGATGGGTGAATGGGGAACAAGAGGACAGGTACTGAAGATTCTCACTGGAAGAACCAAAGGGTGGGGCGGCAGGGAAAGAGAAGGATGTTTTTCGCACTGGGGGCTATTGTAAACTTAAAGCAGCAAATCTGAACACTTCATTCTAAAAGGGCACTTCTCCACACCCAGGGTCAGATACGAATATGGGCATCAGTAACTTGCTAGTTTAATGGTTAGATGGCTTGCTTTGGAATTATGATTTCTTAGGTCTAAGTACTAGGGCTGCCCAGCAGTATAGATAGATGTCACTCATTCCTATGTTTTCTGGTAAGAGAACATTTTACTTCAGTTGGGAGGGAGATTTAGCAATGGTGGATGTTGGAGAACTGGCCTGAAACCATCTCTTCTAAAACTAAGAATTATCTCTGTAAATTTGAGAAGTTTGCATTACAGCATTAAAATGTTCCTCTTGCACTAAGTGGTGTCAACACAGTCTCAAAATATTTTGCAAAATGATTCAAGAATGCAATTGCTAACCTCAAGACAGGGTTTTAACCGCTCAAGGATAAAAAATGGGTTGATTCAGTAGAGTCTTAAACAATTTAGCCATTTGTTTCAGTCGCTGTACAATAGACAGAAAAATGTATAGAAGGCAATTGCACAAATCCCACTCAACTCATTGATATTTAATTAATACTTCTATATTTAAAGTTAAAGTAAAAAACATGAAGAGTTTTAACCTTCCTTATTATATTTTGATCTTCAATCCATCAAAAGGCAAACTCTTGAAGCCCCCACACCACATAACTGTGGTCATTGCTGTGACCAACAATTGTAGGACTGCAGCAAACCCATGCATTAACTTTCAATCTGCTGCAAATCCTGTTCCAGGCTAAAGGAGGATTCAAAATAAATATTACAATAGATTCTTTCTTCATCGCCCACAAGGATTGTTTAAAATACCTATATCCAGATATCTTCCATCTGTAAGTCCCCACCAACACAACTCCTTCTCCAGCTGGGAGGGTGGGAGAGTCTGGTCTATGGGCTTTTCCACACCAGTCAAAGTTGCCCCGATCAGCCAACAGGATGTGCATTTCTCTCTCTGCCCAGCTGGGGTGCTGTTACAATAAAGTGCTTTTTTTTTTAACCCCACTCATTCTTTCTCAAGACCTCAAAAATCCTTACATTCCTCAGTCTTTCCTTCCTCCTACAATCTTCCAATCTTTTTAAAACCCAAGCTTATCCACCTAATCACAACCTCCTTATTTATCACATCTCTTTTCAACCTTGATGCTGTCCTCCACTTGGCCCTTCACCCTGGTTTTCCCCAATTAAAAATAAAAATCTAGTGCACCAACCAAAAGCCACTGAAATTTCCTCACTAACACCTGTCATGTTTGTTTGCCAGTGGAGGCTGGAGTTTGAATTATAGCCACCTCTAGTTTACCATCCAGTGACTTGGTGCCATAGACAGGTGGTCACTTACATAAATCATACATCTATTCAGCATCAGCAAGACAAAATATAATGTAGAAATAGGACAAGTGTATTTTGAAAACTGGAAAAAAAAATTACAAAAAAGATTTCCTTGATAGAATTATTGAAGCAATGTCACTGTTACTATTTTTGTTTCTAAAAATCCAAACCCTATTTAATCATTTTTAACTGGACTCTTGGCTTTCCCAGTGATTCTCTTTAAGCTAAGTAAAGCAAGCTATCTGGGCACCCTACCAATTGACC
This sequence comes from Heptranchias perlo, assembly GCF_035084215.1. Lineage (NCBI taxonomy): Eukaryota > Metazoa > Chordata > Chondrichthyes > Hexanchiformes > Hexanchidae > Heptranchias > Heptranchias perlo. The sequence continues at coordinate 10,650,988 of NC_090332.1, read as the reverse complement.
TTGATGTGTCTGGAATAGGATTGTTGTGGTTTGAATCTGATTTCGAAGACAATCAAAATTTTTTGCAGAAAGCGGTAGTAACAGACTGGGGGTGTGTGCAATATTTAAAACACTGCCTTTGGAGCTAGACTGTTCAAATTCATGGCAAGTCAGTCTCTGTATATAGGTGTAATCGTATTAAAGATTATACTGTAAAGCCAATTATCCTTCTTAAACATACTATCCCATCTATAACGTATCCAAGGGTTATCACTGCAGTTTCCATATTTCACACATGCACAGACACACATGAATTTCTGTGGGGGTTTTCCCACTCATGTGTCACAGCTTTGGAGGAAGAGCCGCTAAAATCCCAGAAAAATGTGGTTAACACTATTTATGCTGTTTCTCCCAGGGTTTCCTCAGCTCTTCCACCGAAATGAAGACGGACAGGAGGGAGAATCTGTACACACACACACAAATCTATATCATACATATATATTCTCACACACACAAACCTAGTTGCTCTAAAATCATCTGCTGGTTTAAAACAATTAACTAATGTTCAGCATAGTAAGAGGAATGAAGAGAGAAAATTTATATGCAATAACATTTTTTAAAAAAGGTTTCTGGAAATGCACAAGTTGGACAAGATATGAAAGCTATACACAGATACACATTTCTGGGTGGGATCTTTCATTAGAACCCAGTCCACAAAACCAATCTGAAATGGCCACCATTACTGCAATTAAACCCATGTATAAATTTGAAGTCAATCCTACCAAGTGACTAATGTTAAAAGAGCTCCAACACTCAAAGAATGCTACTTACACAGCGTAATGCAAGACATCCTTGTGTTTAAGGACCAGAACTCAAAACAAACATTGCGACAAAGGGGGTTTAAACATTGCTGAGTTTATTTTCTGTAGATAAGTTCTTACCAGCCCACCCGGAGTTTCAATAGTTATGTGTTTAAAAAGACAACAGTTGCATAATTTACAAAGTAAAACACTTACAGCCTGTACACATACACATCCATGCACATCATACATGAATCCTCACTGTAATCGACCCCCCCCCCCAACCCCTCAGAGAAAACATACAGCACACCAGCCGTGGTAAGTATTTACAGTGCAACAGAGTTACTAACATGTTCTTTACATTCTTCCAAAGAACAGTTCAGTAGGCAGAAACATAGGAAAACATAATCTTTAGAGAACAGTTAATGTGGCAAAGAAACTGTGCAAATCTGCATTAATCTCGTGTAAATCTGATGAAAACAAACCTGTAGGACAGACCAAATTGGGAGTTCCTAGAATATCTTCACCCAAGCTTTTTAAACAAAAGAGAACCATCAGTGTTGGGTTTCACTGGATGCACTTTATCCATGTTAAAAATGCTACATGCTGGTACAGACAACTAACCAGCTCGTCCAGGACCACTGCCCCACCGCCCTCAGTTTCAACAATACTTGCTTGCTGAATGCTGCGAGATTAGGAAAGTGACGTGTACTGGTACTGTGTTGCAAATAGTACTGAAGTGTTCTCGTGCATGAGTGCCAACGTTGGGAGGTTAGAATTCCACCCCCCCACCCCAACAGAGGCCCATTAAGACATGGAATACTTTATCAGAAACTGGCGGAAACAGGATCCGTAATCACTTAAAAAGGAAGTGGAAAAATATTTGAAAAAGAAAAATATAAAAAGCTATGGGGAAAAGGCAGGGAAATGGGACTAAGTGGATTGCTCCTTCGCAGAGCTGGCACAGGCACAATAGGCTGTAAAATTCAATGATTCTGTGATCTTAATGATTTTGAGCTGTTGTGGTTCAACACTGAACTGGGAGCACAAAAGAGCTAAATGGGCAGGATTAGGCAACATAATAAACATGGAAAGCAAATCAGTTGTTATAAAGTTTGAAAAAGGCCTATTTTATGTACATATAAACTGGGACGTTCCCAATAGGTTCGATGTTTAGCAGTGATTTGTTCACAAAAGGTATATATTTCACAAATGATTCATAAACTGGAAACTTAAGTGATTTAGTTATGTTGAATTGACAATATTTTCCTCTCTCACACCTTTGGTCAAACTCTGCACTGAATTCTGAATCATATTTTCACCCTTCTATTGCATCCTTGTTCAAGTTTCTCACCATCATGTTAACAGCACTTTGACATCAGTAAAACTCCAACCAATGGGGACCAAAAACATTGAGGGATTACTGTGTCCGGCTGTGGAAGCAGAGAATTATTTGAATCTTTTCTAAAGGATCAAGTGCTGCGGACATCTTTCAGACAACCCAAAATATTGCCGTCTTAGAAGAACCCCCACCGTTAACTTTTTATATTTTGAAGTTTCCGGTACAGAGTTATTTAGCATATTAATAGGATTGTATTGTTCCTAGGAATCAACTGTTGGCCATCATTTAGTTTATGCCAGAGTCATTAATCCTTCAACGTGGATGTCATTACGCTTCAATGGCGTGGAGCACTCTGCTCGTCAACATCTGGTGCCAGCAAAATGAGTAACAGAATTAAATTAAACTTCCCCCCATGAACGTCACACCAGATACCCCCAGTGTGATGTCCGCCTTGTAATCGTTCCTGGTTACTAGCAATAACAGAGGGGTCAGTTGCCTTTCTAGAGAAACAGAAAGTATGAGTGGAACTGAAATTTTAAAGAAAAGTACAATTTGCTTCTTCCTTGTACATGACCATCAGTAAGAATCATTGAAATAAATCTGTCTGCAGCAAACACACGACCCCTTAGGCCACACATATTGACCTTCTAATCCGCAATTTCATGCACTGTCTATAGTCCGAAAATTATTGCAATTTGTGTCACTTGTTTTCAATTAAGTTTTACACCAATTCCCACAGCAAAAGCTCAAACGGCCTTGACCAGTCAAAAGAGCAACTTCAGTATAAAGCAAGGAAATGATAGTCAACCCCCCCTCCCCACCCCGACAAACCAATATCAATTTGGTCTGGCCAAAAACCAATCACTATAATTCCTACATTCTTCCAAAGTATAGGGAATAATTTTATTCACCATTCAATGTTATTCACTTAGTAAAAACATTCAGCGATTTCGACTAAATTTAAAAAAAACAAATTCCAATGTACATCTAAAATCAAACAAGTGCCGCTAAATTATACTGAATCTCAGTACGTCAGAGCAAGAAACTCTTATCACTTATTGACAGCAGCTTACTAAACCATTTATGAATAAAATGAGATGTATAAATTTTTGAACGTTGAATGCAGTAAGTCATTTTTGAAGTACCACCCCCCCCCCACCTTCAGCCCCCCCCAAAAAAGAGCATGTGCTTCCCTACATTTCTGCCAAATACAAACAATACTAATTTTGGTATTTGAAGACCCAACATGTCCAGATCTCAACTCGCTGAAGTTAACTCTGGGGATAGCAAGCTCTTCTTGGCAACACCAATCTTAAAACAGCTGGATCATCGACTCTCTTGACTTGCCGATCCCGATCCACTTAACTGCAAACACAAAGAGCATTACTGTATTAGAGAACACATCAGCTCTGTTCAAGTAACACATTTTAACACAGAGTAGATCTAGAGCAACAAAGAAAGAATGGAGAAAGGGTTTGCATTTAAGTAGCGCCTTTCACAACCTCAGATCGCCCTAAAGCACGAAATACTTTTTGAAGTTTGGTCACTGTTGTAATGTAGGGAAACACAGCAGCCAATTTGCACATAGCAAGGTCCCACAAAAAGCAATGAGATAATTGACCAGATAGTCTATTTTAGTAATGTTGGCTGAACGATAAATGTTGGCCAAGACACCTGGGAGAACACCTCGTTGAAAAGTGCCAAGGGATCTTTTACGTCTACCCGACAGGGTTTAATGCCTTTTCTGAAAGACGGCACTTCCAACAGTGCAGTTCCTCCTCTGTACTGAACTGAACAGTCAGCCTAGATTATGCGCTCAAATCTCTGGAGTGAGGCTTAAACCCATGACCATCTGACTCTGAAGTGAGAGTGCTACCACTGAACCAAGGCTGACACCATGAAAGAATATATGTGAACAGTTAAAAAGCTGGTGTATTAATGTCAGTGTTGGAGCGGAGAGAAAGGAGAGCAGCAAATTCAGAGGGAGATGGATTGGGGTCTATATCCAATATCATGGTAGCAATTCTCAGTGAAAATAATATATGTAAACACTGGAGGAAAAACTGAATGAAAAAGCTAGCCTAAAATATTCAATGTTTCTGAGGATGGGAAGACACTGGGGGTTAATGCAAAGCAGATGATAGCATTAAGATTTAAAGAAAAAAGAAAGCCAATGATCCAAAAGGTGTTTTACTATATATACTATGAAAGGGGCAGTAGCAACACGGTTACAGAATTGGTTAAGTAACAGGAAAGAGAGTAGTGATGAATGGCTGTTTAATCGGACTGGAGGGTAGTGTACAGTGGTGTTCCCCAGGGGTCAGTGCTGGGTCCACTGCTTTTCTTGATATATACTAATGACTTGGATGTACAGGGCATAATTTCAAAATTTACAGATGACACAAAACTTGGAAGTGTAGTGAACAGTGAGGAGTATAGTGATAGACTTCAAGAGGATATGGACAGGCTGGTGGCAGATGAAATTTAACGCAGAAAAATGTGAGGGGATACACTTCGGTAGGAAGAATGGGGAGAGGCAATATAAACTAAAGGGCACGATTCTAAAAGGGGTACAGGAACAGAGAGATCTGGGGGTATATGTGCACAAATCATTGAAGGTGGCAGGGCAGGTTGAGAAAGCAATTAAAAAAGCATATGGGATCCTGGGCTTTATAAATAGATGCATGGAGTACAAAAGCCAGAAAGTCACGATGAACCTTTATAAAACACTGGTTTGTCCACAACTGGAGTACTGTGTCCAGTTCTAGGCACCGCACTTCAGGAAAGATGTAAAGGCCTTAGAGAGGGTGCAGAAGAGATTTACTAGAATGATTCCAGGGATGAGGGACTTTAGTTACATGGGTAGACTGGAGAAGCTGGGATTGTTCTCCTTGGACCAGAGAAGGTTGAGAGGAGATTTGATATAGGTATTTAAAATCATGAAGGGTTTAGACAAGAGTAGATAGAGAGAAACTGTTCCCTTTGGTGGAAGGGTCAAGAACCAGAGGACATAGATTTAAGGTGATTGGCAAAAGAACCAATGGTGACATGAGGAAAAACATTTTCACACAGCGAGTGGTTACGGTCTTGAATGCACTGCCGGAAAGGGTGATGGACTCTGATTCAATCGTGGCTTTTAAAAGGGAATTGGATAAGTACTTGAAAGGAAAAAATTTGCAGGGCTACGGGGAAAGGGCGGGGGAGTGGGACTAGCTGGATTGCTCATGTATAGAGCCGGCACGGACTTGATGGGCCGAATGGCCTCCTTCCGAGCTGTAACCTTTTGTACGATTCTATATGCTACTCAGTAATAAATGAGCAAGAACAAGAATGGCTTTAAACGTTCCTTGTGTCTAGAGTAGCTGTTGGTTTTGCTATAGATCACAAGTATATTGCATCAATTACTGAGTTAGCATATGTCACATCAGGATTCTCTCCTCTAGACACATTGACAATTCAGACATAGCCACCCCCAACACACTGGCAACAGAATTTATGCGCGGTGAAGGGATATCACTTTATCATACAGTTCATCTGGTTGCCTCATTGTTTCCGATCCAAGTTCTGTTGCTGTGTAAATACATCAACAAAACCTGCAGTGATAAGAGTTAAAAAATGCTTTTGTTTTGGGGCATGAGGAGGAAAGAGAAAGGGAGCCAAAAGAAATCAGCGGTGATGTTCTTTGCAAAGAGCACACTTGGAAAGGGGGATGTTTGGAAAAACATGATTTTGCTGTAAAACCATCAATAGAATTTTTGTTTTAAAACAAAAGGCCTTGAAATTTTGAAGTTTTGCTGGGATCTCACCTGACAGCGCCAATCTCTCCAGTCTGCAGGGTCAGGAGGCCACTGGCAGTTGCAAGCACCATTTTTGACTTTTGGCTCCTGCCTGTGGGGGGAGGAATTACCCCATGTCTGTCCAGGACCACAGAGATGGGGCCCACCTACACCCTCATGGAGGCTGGGATTCCTCCACTCACTCGGTGTAGCAGCAGCCACCACTACAACACCAGGTCCCCCTTCCAGCCTTGGGCCCAGGAATTTCTGGCTGAGGGAGTCCCCATTCATGTCTCTGCCCCCATCCATCATTTGCCTTGTGAGGGGCTGACGAAGATTCCCCTCTGTTCCCCCTCCCCCACTTACAAGGCAAAGTGGAAACTCCTGGAAACACCAGAGACCTGGTGCAACCGGATCATCACCATTTTCCTGGGGCTTCCACCGACCGGTCTTCCGCTGGAGTTAGAGAGAGACTGAGGTAAATCCTCCCCTGCATTATTTCAACCCCATGGTATTTAAACTGAAGACTCTTCTCACTATAATGGACTGACAGGCAAACTAGCTTTCAGCAAGTACTTAAATACATATTTAAATATATTGCTTGTGCAGAGGCATTAAATTATAATTCTTGGAAGAAACTTTCAACTGCATTGCATTTTTCAGTATTGAAACAATTATTTTGAGGGATGTAACACTGGCTAACTGCGACACTTACCAGGCACGCCGAGGTGTTCTTCGATAAACCGCACATAGTTCTGTGCATTTGCAGGCAGTTCTTCAAACGTCTTTGATTTTGCTGTGCTGGTGTTCCAGCCAGGCAGAGACACATACTGAACTTCCACCTTGTTTAAGACCTCTTGGTTAGCTGGGAGACAATTGCCACATGTTATAATTATCATTAATGGAAAACACACTTAGTCATTTTTTTTATATTAAAAAAGGTCCCCTCGTAACATTTCAATGAATATGTATTTTTCAGGTTGCAAAGTTGAATATTAGTTTGCACTCAAAAGGTCACCAGTCTTTCAGAACAGTTCCTGGCAAATCTTGTACAAGTCATCATGGCAATGAAAATGACAAGACTCTTCCTACTGGTTCACTGAGGCTTGCTGAACACTTCCACAACAGTGCCTTTTTGAAGTCCATATATAGTTTCAGTACACAATGCCCCCATTTTTCACAGCTGACATTCACAATCCCTAACAGGGTAAACATACAAATAACCGATATTGCTCTGGCTTCAGATGGCAGTGCTACAGCTGGAGGAAGCCAGCATGCCAGGCAATGATGAGATATTCCATGAACTAGTATTAACTAGGCATTTAAATCATGGTGAGGGTTAAGAGTGTGAGTCTCTGCTAATCACACACCCCCATAGTGTGCCTATCCAAACACAAGTGGAAATTTTGAATCTGCTTCCACCATCCTTTCAGGCAGTGCATTCCAGATCGTAACAACTCTCTGTTCTTGCAGGCTTACTACTCTACAACAAATGCAGTATGTATAGCTCACGTGCATTGTCTTCCTGTAGCGACCCTTCTGGTCAGAGAATTCCAGCATTACAGATGAACAGATTTCTTTTCCGTAGTTTTCTGAATGAGATGCACGTGGAATGGACACACAAACCTCTAACTGTACTGAAGCCAGTTCTCTTCAGAGCCACAGTTACAAGTGCAAGAGTTCGGGGTTGGTGTAGCTTGATTCAGTTTGTAGCTTCAACCTATAATCTGGGACAGCAGATTATGGGTTCAAGCTTTCTCCAGGACTTCAGTACAAAATCTAGGTCAAAACTCCAATGTAGTACTGCAAGAGTGCCGCACTGTCATGAGGCATCATCCTTTGGAAGCAACATTAGACCGAGGTCGTACCTGCCCATTCCACGCCACTATTCAAAGAACAGCAGGGTGTTCTCTTGCTGTCTTGGCCAACATTCCTCCTTCAACCAACACCACAAAAAAAAAGATCAGCTAGTCACCTCAATGTTATGTGTGAGACATTGCTGTGTGAAAAATGGCTGCGGCATTCACCTATATAACACAACGATTCCACTTCAAAGCAATTTATTTTATGTGAAGGGCTTTGGGATATTGAAATGCGATAAAGTCTTTCTTACTGCCTGCAAGGGAGTTTAAAACATCTTTATTTTGCATATTAAATTACTGCAGCAATATTTTATTTAATTTGTCCCTCCAATTTTCACCCCATCTCTCTGAAAGGTGCACATTCTTACTGCCATGCAGTGCTCTAGTCACTGGCCTTTCTCTGGTACCTCTGACCATCCTTCGTGCATGAGCTCAGGCAATGTATGTTGGCGGTACTATTTGACCACAGGAGCATCGTAACAAAGTCTGCTCTTATCTTCACCACTTGCAAGTATTATTCTAGGTGGAGTCACTTTCTAGCTGCAGTAACCTGGAAGAGGGACGCTGGCTGATCTTTTTCCGACATCTCAGCCCATGGATGCGGAGACTTATTTCAGTACCCTAGTGCTGCCATAGAGACCGTCCTCATCTGTATGGCTCAACTCCTCACTAGGCATGTGCATTTACCGAGGAAGCCAACAAGGTGGGGGGTGGGGATTAACCTATACACTGCTCCACACTAAGAGGGGTGGAGCTCCTCACATGATGAGGAAATGCTTGTTTTTCTCCGCAATCCACCAACAAAACTACATTCTCAGAAACCACGTGTCCTGTCTCTCACTGAAAGTGCCCCCGCCCTCTCCCCACAAGTGCTATACGTGCCCCAAGAAACAGAAAACGTTAGTGGCACAAAGTTCCTTTAATGCACTGCTGCTGCTGGGATTTTCCCCAATTTTTCCCTCAGACTTCTAAACAAACAGATTCAAGAATTAGCAACAAGATTCTGGCACCGAAGTTGCCCGGAGTGACCAGCTTAATTCTGTGTTTACTTTAAGAGGATTAAAGAGCTCTTGTCCTCACCAGATGTCTACACGCAAGTACTTTCTAGCTGGAGTCACTGAATAGCAACCTGGAGTGGGAACACTGGCTGATATTTATTCCCGGCCTTCCTAACCCAGAGGCTTATTTCAGTGCACTGGTGGCTGCCACAGAGATTCCAAGTGTAATCTCTGAATGCAAAGTCTTGAGGTATTTTAGGGTAAATTAAAAAAAATACAACGCAAGTGCAATACTGGGTTTAAAAAGTAAAAATTGTATCATCCAAAAAGTGGTTAAACCTTTTAGAATTTATGCATCAATGCAGCAAACATCACACTCTCCTCACCAGCAACGTGCGTTTATATAGCGCCTTTAACGTAGAAAAACGTCCCAAAGCGCTATATAAATGAGCTTCCACTATAGTGCACTCAGACTGAATGCAGCTCGCAGAGACAATATGAAAGTGACAATAACGGAGCTGTAGAACCATTTGGTGTAGGAGGATTTTTAACACAAGTGCACAACTCTTAAAATTTCACAGTAACACAAGAGGCGCATTTTCTATCAACAAGCACAATTTGTAAACCGGGTGGTTAAAGATCTGTTCCGTGGAAGGTTCTAAGTTGATCTCAGAATTTCAGGTCTCCCCCCACCCCCCCCCCCCCCACAAAGGAAAATATTTTAAAGATCCCTTAGAAATATTATTGAATGTTGCCTCCACAGTTTCAGCGAAATGGAAACGAGGGTGTGTTAAAAAAAATGTTTTTATACAGTACATTCAGTTGTACATGTTTTTCTTCTGAACTTGGGGAAAGCATTTTAAGATAATATACACACACTAGGGAGAAGTACTGGTAGTTACAGGTCTCCTACTGCGGGTGGGAGCAATTGAAGATAATTAAGCATACCATACAACTTTAAAGAGCATCAGCTCAAGCACAATTTTTTCTATGATCTATTGGTACTAGATTAGTAACAACAGTACGTATGAAAGACATACAATGGGAGTAGTAGATTAAAGTGCAATTGACTATTAGAACGAAAGTAAACAGAGTAAAATGGAAGTTTCTGCAACAAATAAGTTCTGGAATGTCAGGAGAGTCAAATTGTCTCGCGCTCCAGTTTCCTTCCTGCGTTTGCTCAGCACCACCTGCAGATGGCGTGGTGGAGCTCAGGAACATGGTACACGAACAACCATCAATTCTGATTTTGATCAGCAGCAGAATTCCAAAACAGCTTCAGTGTCCCTTAGCAACGAGGATGGGAAATGGGGAATTTATATAGCACCTTTAATGTAGAAAAATGTCCCAAGGCACTTCAGAGACATAAATCAGACAAAAACCTGACACCGAGCCACAGAAGGAGATGAAGGAGAGGGATGACCAAAAGTTTGGTCAGCGAGGTGGGTTTTGAGCAGGGTCTTAAAAAGGAGCTGGAGAGGCAGAGGGTTAAAGGAGGGAATTCCAGGGCGTGGAGCCGATATGGCTGATGGGAACAGCTGCCAATAGTGGGGCGAAGGGAGGGGGGATGCACAAGAGGCCAGAGTCAAAGGAACAGAGGGTTACGAGGGGATTATTGAGATAAGGAGGCCAAGAAGGGATTTAAACACGAGAGTGAGACTTCTAATTCGGAGACGTTGGAGGACTGGGAGCCAACGTAGGTCAGTGAGCACAGGGGTAGGTGAGCGGGACTTGGTGCGGGATAGGATACAGGCAGCAGAGTTTTGGGTGAGCCGACGTTTGCGGAGCATGGAAGATTGGGAGGCCGGCCAGAAATGCAACGGAATGGTCAAGTGTGAAGGTGACAAAGGTGTGGAAGAGGGATTTAGCAGCAGATGGGCGGAGGCCAATCAGCCAACACGCACCAAATTGATTCACATGAAGACATGGCATCAGAGAGTGGCTGACACCCATAGTACGAGAGTCTAGCTTCAGCAGTGAAGGAACAAAAAGTGGGGGGGGGGGGGGGGGGGAGATTTAAATAACATTTTAAAAACAATTTTTTTTTGCAAAACGTATTTAGAATGTATTATATAAAAATCAATGCTCAAAAAAAACTTACAGGTGCCAATCAAGTAGAACCCCAATCAAGTGACAAATTACACCTTGTTACAGAGTAGTTATAAATACTGGCATTTATGCAGCACCTTATTGTGCAAAATGCCTCAAAGTTTAACAACTGTTCTTTCAGGCAAATGCACCAGACAGCCAGGAGATGAATGAGTTTTTTTTTCTAGTGGTGTTGGTTGAGGGAATAATACTGATCAGAACAACCTGGAGAACTCCCTGCTCTCCATCAAATATTGCCACAGGAACTTTAACGTCCAGCTGAACAAACAGGATTTGGTTTAATGTCTCATCGGAGGGCAGCACCCCGACAACATAGGAGTCCCTCAGTACTACACTGAGATATCAGCCTAAATTCTGTACTTGAGTTATGATCTGGAACGCACTGCTTGAAAGGGTGGTGGAAGCAGATTCAATAGTAACTTTCAAAAAGGAATTGGATAAATACTTCAAGAGGAAAAAATTTGCAGGGTTATGGGGAAAGGGCAGGGCAGTGGGACTAATTGGATAGCTCTTTCAAAAAGCCGGCACAGGCATAATGGGCCGAATGGCCTCCTTCTGTGCTTTATGACTCCCTGGTGTGGGGCTCAAACCCACAACTTGAAGCAACGTTGACATAAAGATGCACTTTTAAAAAAAAAACCCGAAGTTAATATTGCTCCAAACTCCAAAACGTTGTAAGCAATAAAGCTGAAGCCAGATAGATCCTAAACCACACACAGCATTTACATTCACTTACCTGGAAAATGCGGAATTATTTTCTCGTCAACCTTGTAGGCCAGTCCTACTTTAATCTCCGTGAATACATCCAGGATGTCCAGTTTGGTAAGTGCTAAACTACACAAGGAATAAACCAGAAAATGGAGTGTTAAAATCTTACTTTGGCAAACTAATCCTAATTTAAATGGGCCAGTAAGCTTCCCCTCATCATGTTAAAAGCTGTTTTGAACCAGCTACATTTCATCCTAAATCAATTGCTGTATTTATTTCAAATATATTTCAATACTAAATTCTACACAATCTTGATCTTTAAAGTGTGCCAAGTTTCCAAAAAGAAAATCCCCTCTAAATTACTTACGCAGTAAATCCATTGATCATGTGAGCATACTTGAGCAAAACAAGATCCAGCCAGCCACACCTCCTCTTTCTACCCGTGGTGACCCCCACTTCTGATCCTCGTGACTGCAGCAATTCACCAACATCCTACAAATTGTGACAGAACACATCACAGCAACAGGTCATTTATAAGCGGGGCGCGCCGGTGCTGACTCGAACAACAGAGAGCATTCAATGAAATGCAGTCCTGACCCCTGCATCATTTTCTCCCCAAGCGCTTTAACTCAGTATAAGAAAATAAATAGGTCAACGCAACAAAGAGCAGATCCTACATTCTGTAAGGGTCAAGGAGGGTACGTAAAACAGCTTATGAAGCAGCTGTAGGTTTAAATACACAGTAGAGGCATGATTTAGGTGGACGATGTCATCTTAGTAATGAGGACCTTACTCCTGACACTAATATAACAAGGTCTACTCTTTGTGTGCCTGGGAGACTCTGCCATCATTTCCTGAAGTGAAGAGGGATCGCATTTCTGTGATTGTCTTAAGCACGTAGAGAATAGATTTATTCTCCACGGTTATCTACACACTAATACTTTCAATGCCACTTCTGGAATCAATGAGATACAGAAAACCTTAGTCCATTCCTGTTAATTCAAGGTCACTTTTTAAACTCAAAAAAAATTCTCTACTTTCTAATCCCAATTAAGCAACTTCAAATTAAGAGCGGACTGTAGACATAAAACAGAGTTCAATGCTAGTTTAGTTATAATCTCCAAAAAGATTGTTCAGTAAAACCCGCAGACAGCCTAGCAGCATTACCTAGTTGGCATTTAGTTAAGCGGTAGGACATGGGGTCTACTTTACAAGTAATTTCCCCCGATCTCTCTTCACTGGGGTGACAGGAGGAGGATGAGAGCTGTCCTCAGCACCTATGGGTTAGACAGGACTAAATAGGCCAAGGTTTGCATTCCTAATGATTATCCACCAACCTGCTCCTGGCAGTATACATGTGTCATTGTTGGGCGAGGACAAGAGCAGACTTGGCTATAAAGATTCTGCCAGCTGAACAGCTTGCCAACACTAGTCAACGAGCGGACATTTGGGTGAGGTGCCAGAGGACTCCTGCTATCCTTTGAACCATACCCCAGCAAGGAGGAGAAGGGGGGGGGGGGGGAAACATTAAAAAGTGGGGAGGGAAGGCACGGGAGGAAAGAAGTCAGCTGCCAGCTGTTGAATATCTTATTGCTTTCCCAAAAACCGCCAGCAAAGACACAACAATAGGTCATTTGACAAAGGAATCTGAAAGGCGAGACATTAACATATAAAAGGGGTTTGGGGAGAAGAAAGTGATGAAACGTGTGAGTTACAGTGGCCCATGTGAACTTAGTGAATACGTACATTACTTTGTTCGGTTGGGAAAGCACCAATTCCAACCCTTGTTGTGTAGGCCTTCACCACACCGTACACTTCTCCCACATTCTGGGGAGGGATACCCAGTCCCGTGCATACACCACCCACTGTGCAGTTCGATGAAGTCACAAAAGGATAAGTACCTTTGAAGAAATCATAGTACATTTCTGTATTATACAGTATTACAATTCAGACTGTGCACACCACAAATGTGGACATTATGACTTTTAACATATAAATGAGAATCGTACAACTGCTTTTACAAAACAACAGTGACCACACTTCAGTAGTAATGCAGTGACTGTGAACCACTCAGACATTCTGAGGACATGAAAGACTCTATATAAATGCAAGCTGTTTCTTTCTAGTAAATGGCATTTTACGATTACAGCTCTAGTGTCCCATAATCATCTGTTAAAGAAACTTTCCTCATGGCACCTACAGAGCAGATACCTTTTGAAAACCGTGTGTTTTTGGTCAATTTTGTCCTCTTTAAATGGAAAGCTGGAGAATGGAAGAGTTTCATTTCAAGAACCCAGTGCCAGTATAAAACCCCCTGGTCAAGCATTGCAGTTAAACACAAAGGAAAGCTCCTTCTACTCTGCCCCCACCAATGTCCCTTAGCCCCAGATATTCCTCTACTGTATTTTCCCATTTTCTGCAAAAGCCATCCTGTGGCATCCGAATGAGATTGCCAATCTGATGCCAAATCAGAGGCAGTTTCTTGGTGTGGGCTTATCCCCACCAGGAACTGGTCAGAGCCTGTCCAAACTCGTTTCAACTGGAACCCTTACAACCCACAGACAGAAGGATCCTTCTTCAGTCTGTGCTGGATTTGAACACAAGTCCCAGAGGTTAAAGGTCAGGGATTAATTTGCAATTGATATGCTTATTCCACTGTCCTCCCCTCTCCATTTGTTGGTTGGTTTCCTGCCAATCACAACAACAACTTGCATTTAGATAGCAACTTTAACGTCCCAAGGCGCTTCACAAGAGCGTAATCAAACAAAATTTGACACCGAGCCACGTAAGAAGATATTAGGACAGGTGACCAAAAGCTTAGTCAAGGAAGTAGGTTTTAAGGAGCATCTTTAAAAGAGGAGAGTGAGATCGAGAGGTTTAGGGAGGGAATTCCAGAGCTTAGGGCCTAGGCAGCTGAAGGCACGGCTGCAAAGCTGAAACACAGAGGTGCTACGTATAATAGTACACCAATGAAAGGGAACTATGTACTGGATGGCTGGTGTGAAGCATTTTATAGTGGTAGATTTCATTAACTTTTAACTACAAGAGGAATGGTTTAATTATAAGGTAGTGTAGGTTAGCACTGAACCAAAATGAGATAGCCAAAACAGAACTCTGGAGGTACAAGTTTGAAATCAGACCCTAGAGTTATAGGCCTTTGCATACAATGCATGGAACCACAGAAGTATTTCATGGTCATATCACAAAAAACAGGGTTAGAGGAGGAGAAAAAAATACTAAAGTGTTTTAATAAATCCACCCGAGGCACCAAGACCATAATATAACCCTCTATAAACTACCCCAGATATAGGTCCATATAGCTATACTCAAATCTCAATCTTTTCTTAGACTATTTAAACAAACACTCCTACATAGCTGTGCCTTGTGAAGATGCTGCTGTGGAATTCATAATATTGTGAAGGGGGTGGAAGACAGACAAACAGACAGAAGTATCCACACTATTTCAGTAATGATGTAGAGACACATTCCACAATGACCAGAGCAAAGGAAGTAAAATATCGTGTTAGAGGTCACGGAGCTCTTTTAAGCACTTGGTGTATTTTACGGACATTTAATGGAATCTTACCAAAGTCAATATCCAGTAACGCTGCATTTGCTCCTTCAACCAGAATCTTCTTTTCTGGACCATGTAAAGCTTCGTACATGAAATAGACTCCGTCCCTTACCATAGGTTTGATTCTCTCCACGTATCCCTGTAGATAAGATCAATTATCAGTGAGTTTCTATATATGAATCACAGCTGGTGTTCAAGGCTCTCAATCAGTTCCTTTTGCCTTACTGAGACCATACAGAGAAAGCACAAAGCTTCCCATTTCTAAGCCTATGTTATACTTAACTCGGACTGGCGCATTCTTCCCACAAGCAACTCCAGCTGAGAGTAATTTCAGCTCCCAGCAAGGTGATGCTGTTCTGCACAGTGCCACCTGTCTGGAGCCCACTGGAAAAATCGAGCCGCTCTGCTCTTCCCTCCCATTTAGTTCTCCCCACCCTGATGCTAGAGGCCTTCCCCTCCTCCTGGCTCCACGATACCACTTGCTGCGTGAACTCACTCCCATTCAAGTATCACTGCCTTTCCCCACGGCTGCTCCCCCCCTCACCCACCCCCCGACCCAGAAAGAGCAGACTGCTAAATTCATGGCTGTGACCTAGGAACTGGGTTTGAATTCTTTAAAGCATCCACTGGGCAAGAGTGCAGTAGGAGTTTTAAAGAATTAGAAGCCAGTTTACTGGGTCGCAGCCAGGAACGCAGCTACGACGCCTGGGATGCAGCTATTATGCCATTCTGTAAGCAGGCTGCAAGCTGCCCACAAGTGGCACTAAGCCAGGAGCAGTGTCAGTTATTTAAAGTGCTCTGAAGGTAACCGCTGACATTCAGTTCATCAAGCACTAAACACAATTCCTTCATGTGGGAACTTGGCATTAATCTACTTAAGAATGAGATAATGCGATTTTCTTGTCCACCTCAATGAGTGGAGAGAGCTTTTAACTGCACTTTGGGAGTGGATCTGAAAACCAATATCTGGAGTTATTTTTTCCATTGAGATTTTTAAGCTGTTATAAGCTTAGGTTTTTGTTAGACAGAGGCTTGTATTGGGTGCAGCAGGTAGGAAGGAAATATTAACTCCACATGGCTGGACAACACCCAAGACCGTGGCAGTATATAGCCTGTGGAAGGCACAGTCTCAGTGGACTGAATGGCCTTTTCTTGTTAAACACGCTCTAGCCTTAGTTATTCCCTCAGTGTGCACAATCCTAGAGGAAAAAGTTTCCCTGCCAGTCCAAATTGTGCAATGGAACTGCACTTCACCACTTCCCAATCAGCTGCACAGAGACTTCAAAAAAACATTCCATTCATAGTTCAGCAACAAGAACTGGATTCCAACAACTTGGACGTGAAACCTAGAACACTTCAGTATTGGAGCAAAACAATGCAAATTTATGGGACAAAAGTGTGGATAGTTGAGAAGTATAGTTCAGAGAGGACTGGAAACATTTTGAGTTAATCCTTTTGCGTCATTCACATGGTATTTGATTTACGTTAGGTATAATATAATTGCATCCATTATGGTTTCAAATATCAAAAACCAGTTTGAGTTTTGACGATAATCTGCTTATCCCCATTAATTTGAATGGCACTGCCACGTTTGCAGGATTACTGACGTAAAACTTTGAAAGGCGCATTAAAACTAAGCCACTTTCTGAAAAATCTTGACTTCCAAATCACAATCAACAGTGTCATCCTGCAGCCAAGGAAAATCAGCTACACTACGTGGCTCTGATCCAGTTTGTGGGCCTGCTGGCATCTCTGAAAACTCTACATAATTGCATCATTTAAACAAAATAGATTCTTTACACAATGCAACTCGACCACACAAAGCCATTGTGCACTAATCGAGCCAAGAGCAACAGGCACGTACTCACCCAAGAGCCTTTTGTACATGGATCTGCTATGAGGGGCCGGGGAGGGTGGGGGTGGGAATAAGCAAGCTTACAATCATGCCTCAGCTGCACTGAACTTTTAGACCAGTTTCATGATGGATATTTGCTCTATTCCATTTGTCCTAACATCTTCTTGGATTATGATCAAAGGTTAATTATTGCTGTTGGGTACCGGCAATGCCAAACATGTAAAAGCACAAATTGGTGTAAAATAAAGCTAAGCACTGATCAGTTTACCTTGAGCTTCTCCAATTCCCCTTCTACATCAATATCCAGACTGGGATACATTGACATGTGCTGATTTGCCAAGACTTTAAACCTAAGGAAAATAAGAGTATTTTAAAAATGTACACAATGCAATCCAACAGAATAAACACGTGGACTTTCATGGATGAACATTTACAAGAAGAGAATTCCCTAATTTAAAGGCCATCTCTACTTTTTAAATTCAGATGAGAATGACCTGTGAACGTGAACCATTTCATTATTGGAGGAAAAAAAATTATTTTTATGCCAAATGAGGCACAAGAAAACCATTTTATAGCAGTGTGCGCACATATATTACTCACTCACTCTGCTGTGGGATGAAGGAGGTGGCAAGATTCTGCAGAGTGTGATTTAAAGGCCCTCAGAAATCCTGGGCAACTTTCTACTGATAAAGCAATTGAAAAGAACAGGCTGTTCTAGGACAGAATGGCAATACAGACGGTTAATTTTTTTTTAAAAAAACTGGAAGGCTTCATTTTATATTGAAGTCACTAGAAAATAAAAATCATACAAGACCCCAAGAGAAGGTAGTCTCGCTTGTCCAAAGCACTAACATATCAATACAGCACGAGCAGTCTTGGGTACTGCATTTTAAGAACCAATACCAGCACAGCACCTGTGTAGTACAACAGATATTATAATCGATAGCACCAATTTTTCTGTGCAGTTTGAAATTCCACAAGTTATCAATTCAGCTTTTCCACTTGCTTTATGGCCCCATTGCTCTATGAGTCAGGAAGAATGTGAGTAACAGAGTTGTTGGATCAGCTGACTAGTTACTATACTAGCCGACCTGTGAAATGAGTAACCAACTAAATACTGCAGACAGTGGATTTCCATGCACGTCATGTGTAGAAGCTTATTTAAAATGCTATTTATATAATTTTGAAAATCAGTAATTCAAGCCCCAATTAACACCATCACATTTAACTCTTAACACATCAAACTGGCTGGGTGCGGCCGCCGCAAAGACTTTGTGGGGTAAGGCAACCATTTAGAGCCTTCCCGCCATTGTATACCGAGGGGCTGCAATCAGGGAAACCCCCCCCCCCCCCCCCGGCAGAATGTAAAATTCAAATTGATGTAATGTACCTGTAATGAATCTGAAATCAATAATCTGTGTTGAGTGTAATGCAATGAGGCACCCCAGAGTGTCATGAACTGTAATTATGTACAATGTGTTCATTGAACTGCACTTGATGTAACCTGCAAATTGTATAATTTGTATTGTGTACGTTTGGAATGTGATGTGACAACTGTTTTGTATGTATTGCTGCAAATTTTATGAATAAAGTATATTTTATGAAAAAAAATCAAACAGCCGCTAAGCTGCAATTAGTGAACTATTAACTTTAATTGTATATAGTTGATCTGCAGTGGGTTACACTTATATCAGATGCAATTTGTCTGGACAAATCGTGACCACCTGAAGCAAGTAAGTGTACAAGATTAGTTGCTTTATCCAGGGAGTTTATACAAATCTCCATGCAAAGGCTAGCTGGTGAAACAGTGAGAAAATAATATGGGCATCTTGTAAGGTAGCAAAGTACCAGAGATAGTTTGCATCCAGAGTTCCCCAGAGGCATTCTCCGACTGGGAAGCACACATCCTAGCAGTAGGTTACACAGTGGGATCTGGCAGAAAACCAAGACCTCTCAATCAGGGAATGGCGACTGGCATGGGCACACCATGGAATAAGAAAATACAAAAGCAACTTCATAAAAGGGCAGTTATAACTCCCCTGCTGTCTCAGTTATTAAATGCACTGTATGGTGCAAAACTAAGCCACAGAGACCGGGGAGGCCTCCAGTTCGATGACGGGTCTGCGCCGAGATCACTGGATAAAGACGGACGAAGGCAGTTCTTCGACCCATCATAGTTCACCCATCCAGAAAAACCCTACTCTTCCTCCTTATTGCAGCATCTATTTTCTTCTTAAATGATTTCAGGGTGTCCCTTCTGCTATTCCACAGGTACGTCTATTCCACACATTGATCACTCTCCATATCATAGTATGTGGAGATGCCGGTGATGGACTGGGGTTGACAATTGTAAACAATTTTACAACACCAAGTTATAGTCCAGCAATTTTATTTTAAATTCACAAGCTTTCGAGGATTTCATTTCCACATCGTTCACCTGACGAAGGAGGAAGCCTCCGAAAGCTTGTGAATTTAAAATAAAATTGCTGGACTATAACTTGGTGTTGTAAAATTGTTTACACATATCATAGTAGGTACAGCACAGGAGAAGACCATTCGGCCCACCGTGCCTGTGCTGGCTCTTTGAAAGAGCTAACGCATTCCCCCACTCCCCTGCTCTTTCCCCATAGCCCTGTAAATGTTTTCCCTTCAAGTATTTATCTAATTCCCTTTTGAAAGTTACTCTTGAATCTGCTTCCACCACCCTTTCAGGCAGTGCATTCCAGATCATTACAACTTGCTGCATAAAAAATGTTTCCTCATGTTGCCTCTGGCTCTTTCGCCGATCACCTGAAATCTGTGTCCTCTGGTTCCCGACCCTTCTTATTTACTCCAGCAAAACCGTTCATGATTTTGAACACCTCTGTCAAATCTCCCCATAACCTTCTCTGTTCTAAGGAGAACAACTCCAGTTGCTCCAGTCTCTCCACATAACTGAAGCCCCTCATCCCTGGTACCATTCTAGTAAATCTCTTCTGCACTCTCTCTAAGGCCTTGACATCCTTCCTAAAGTGTGGTGCCCAGAATTGAACACAATACTCCAGCTGAGGTCTAACCAGTGTTTTATAAAGGATGAGCATACCTTCCTTGCTTTTGACCTCCATGCCTCTATTAATAAAACCCAGGATCTCATATGCTTTAACAACCACCTTCTCAACTTGCCCTGCCACATTCAAAGATTTGTGTATGTGCACCCCCAGATCTCTCTGTGCCTGCATCCCCTTTAGAATTGTACCATTTAGTTTATAGTGCCTCTCCTCATTCTTCCTACCAAAATGTATCACTTCACACAGCTCTGCATTAAATTTAATCTGCCACAGGTCTGCTCATTTCACCAGTCTGTCCATGTTCTCCTGAAGTCTGTTACTATCCTCCATATTGTTTACCACATTTCCGAGTTTCGTGTCATCTGCAAACTTTGAAATTATACCCTCTATACCCAAGTCCTGGTCATTAATATATATCCAAAAAAGCAGCAGTCCTAATACTGACCCCTGCGGAATACCACTGTATACTTCTCTACAGTCTGAAAAACAACCGTTCACTAGTCTCTGCTTTCTGTCCCCTAACCAATTTTGGATCCACGTTGCCACAGTCCCTTTAATCCCATAGGCTTCAATTTTGCTAACATGTCCATTACGTGATACTTTATTCAAATGCCTTTTGAAAGTCTATATACACATCAACCGCACTATCCTCATCAACCCTCTCTGTTACTTCATCCAAGAACTCAATCGAGTTAGGCTCAGCTGCAATGTCCCCAAATTGGGGAACAGCCCATTGACACCACCTAGAATATCACATGGCCACATGGGCTGCCAGCACCAATGGGGCCATATCCCAGAATCTGTCGCTACCTTCAGGAGGAGTTGGTGAAAAATCTGACTGGAAACATCAATTTAAGCCGATAGCCAGAAAAAGCATTTAATTAAATGCAAAAGTAACCAGGACACATTGTAATTCAGAACAACGTGGGCAGCGCACTAATGCAATATCATGAGGCTGTACGCTAATGCAACGGCATGCAGCAAGCTGGAGTTTTTGCTGATTGTGATATAAATGACATTGATGGGACAGAAGATAAGGGAACTAAAATCAGTAATATACATCAAGTCAGAGATTATTGAAACTGCAGACTAACAGCAGCCATACTTGACAGACTGATGAAATCTCCCTTCAGTAAACAGTAGAGCTGGGGGCCAGAGGCTGCTATAATATTTCTCAAGCTCCTTCATTTGCTTTAGATTCTCCCTTTGCATTTACATTAACGAATGTAAAACAGCCAAAAAACAAAAAGTAGAACTGCACAAGTCATGGGGAAAAGGGACGGAGAATCCAATGCTCGAACATGGAATTCAATGCTGGATTCTTGTTTTCAAGTAGTTTGTTCAGAATCAAATCTTAATGGATGAAATTGCTTTATTTAGGACTACAATAATTAGCAAAGAACTGGTGTAAACCAGCTGGGCTAGTCACACCCAATTTTTTTGCAAACATCATTTCACTTACAAAAATAAAAACAGAAAATGATGGAAACAGCGAGTGGTTAGGATCTGGAATGCACTGCCAGAGGAGCTGGTGCAGGCAGATTCAATCATGGCCTTCAAAAAGGGAACTGGATAAATACTTGAAAGGAAAAAATTTGCAGGGCTATGGGGATAGGGCGGGGAAGTGAGACTAGCTGGATTGCTCTTGCATAGAGCTGGCACGGACTCGATGAGCCGAATGGCCTCCTTCCGTGCTGTAACCATTCTATGAAACACTCAGCAAGTCAGGCTGCATCTGTGCAGAGAGGAAGGTAGGGTTAAGATCGATGACCGGTTTGACAGACTATGATAAGCTAACCGTACCCTTCTCCATAGATGCCACCTGACCTGCTGAGTGTTTCCAGCATTTTGTAAGATTCACTCACAGGAAAATAGAAGCACCACTACTGGGCACCTTTAATGTGATCAAATTGTTCTTCATTTCCAAACAACGAAGACTGTGTTGGAAGAAAGCCACATATAAAGTTCAGTGATCCCTTAAACATCGCTGTCATCAAAGCACAGGTGAAGGGGTCAGTGCCCAATAGAGGGCGCTCTTACCAAATGTTGAATAATATATCAATGATCATTAACCTCAAGTCAGACAACATTATATAATTTTTTTTAAAAACAGCACAAATTATGTTAACAGGGTTTAAAAAGCACTAAGTCGCAAAGATTTGGGTCACTTGCCACCTTTTAGTTGCCTTTACTTAATTCCATGAGCCTATATCTTCTCGAAAAGTCTTTGCCCTTACTGGCAACGCCGATATCAACGTCTACAGCAATGCTGTCCAATATATTAGTCACTAGCTGTATGTGGCTATTTGGGAATCCAGATGTGGCTAATTGCATTTTTGATTAGTAAATAAAAAGTGAGTAATAGATACAGTCGTTGAGCACGTGATCTCAGTACTCGTACTCGCCTGGCGCATGCATGTGTACTTTAACCTGCCTGTTCGTTTGTTGGTAAAACGGTTAAGACAAAAAGCAGAGTGTGCAAGTGTTTTTTGATCATTGCGTATGGTTTACTTCCTTGGTTACTGCTTATTGGTTATTTGCTAAAATGGTTTGCAAAACAGATTAAAACGCCAGACTTCAGCACCATGGAAACACCAGCAATAATGTGTGGAGAGGGGAGCTGTCGTTGTGGTCAGCTCGAGCAATCGGAATAACCGCAGCAGGCCAGCAGAGAAAAAGCAAGCCCTATCAATAATGAACAGCTCAAACGGGGAACGCCATGGCAAAGGGCAAGCAGAACCCAACCATGTTATGGATGGAAAGCAAGGCAGGGCTGGTGTGTCTCGTTGTGACAGTCAACGTTCTCAGCAATCACTCTGATGAAGTCAGAGTACTGCTCGTGACTGCTGGATAAAAACGCAGAAACTGCACTAAGATGTATTGTTCCTGATAAATTCCATTCCAAACGTTGGCGAACGAGAAAGACTGCAAAATTTCACACTGGGTGGTGGCAGGTATTTGTTAAGTAAATATACACATGAAGTACATTTACATTTAAGGCGTTTTATATTATAATTTGTGCATGTGAAGAACTACACAGATCACCACAGAGACCTACTCTACAAAACTATATCATGTATGGCAAGAAAAAGGAAGAAGGAATGAAAAAAACTGTGGTTTTGTGTGTGATTTTAAGAAAATCTCTTAACACTTCACTTTTCTTGTAATATATAAATAACCTGGACTTCCGTATAGGGAATACAATTTAAGAGTTTGCAGGTGACAAAACTTGGCAACATAGTAAATAGTGAGCAGGATAGCAACAGACTTTAGGAGGACATCGACAGACCGGTGAAATGGGCAGACACGTGGCAGATGCAATTTAAAGCAGATAAGGGTGAAGTGATGCACTTTGGGAGGAACAACATGGAGGGGCAGTATAATCTAAATGGTACCATTTTGAAGGGGGTGCAAGAGCAGAGGGACCTGGGGGTGCATATTCACAAATCTTTGAAGATGGGCATGGGCAAGTTGATAAGGTGGTTAAGAAACTGTATGGGATACTTGGCTTTGTAAATACGGGCACTGAATACAAAAGCAAGGAAGTCATCCTAAACCTTTACAAATCACTGGTTAGGCCTCAGCTGGAGTATTGTGTCCAATTCTGGGTATCATGGCCTTGGAGAGGGTCCAGAGGAGGTTTACCAGGATGATACCAGGGATGAGGGACTTCAGTTTTGTGGAGAGATCGGAGACGTTGGGATTGTTCTCCTTAGGGCGGAGAAGGTTAAAGAGAGACCTAATAGAGGTATTCAAACTTATGAGGGGTTTTGATAGAGTAAATGGGAGAAACTGTTTCCTCTGGCAAGTGGGTCGGTAACCAGAGGTCGCAGATTTAAAATAATTGGCAAAAGAACGAGGGGGGAAATGATGAGGCATTTTTTCACACAAAGGGTTGTTAGGATCTGGAACGCACTACCTGAAAGGGTGGTGGAAGCAGATTCCAAAGGAACTTTCAAAAGGCAACTGGACATGTACTTGAAGAGGACTAATTTGCAGGGTTATGGGGAAAAAGCTGGGGGTGTGGGACTAAATTGGACAGCTCTTTCAAAGAGCTAGAACAGGCATGACGGGCCGAATGACCTCTTTCTGAGCTGTGAGGTTCTATGACTCTAACACGGACTTGAATTACCAAAATGCCACCTGCACAATCAACAATATTGTTGAAATAGTGAATGAGCACACAGAAATTTATTAGTTGAAAGAGCTCATGGAATATTTGAACATTCAAATACCTTTCAGAAAAGTCATCAAAGTCAGTCAGGAGATCACATATCCTGAGCCCGCTCCGAGCTGCTTTTGAAGAATACACTGGACCAATTCCCTTCTTTGTGGTGCCCAAGCTGTAGAAATAAATAATAAATAAATGAAGTTATTTTGTTTAAGTAGTCACTAATTCTGTGTCCAATAAATATATCTGTTTAGGTAGTAAAAGTACAGGTAACAAAGTTATTTTTCTAGGTAGCCCCCCACCACCACCTGAACACATACTAAGGTGGTTACAATTAAAACACTGCAAAAAATGCAGTAAGAATGGACAGGAGCTGATCAAAAATAAAATGGGCTATGACGTGGTTTAATAGATGCTAATACTCTGATTTTAAACACTCATCACAATGTACTGGTATTTTACGTCACTAGTAGTTTGTGACAATAATAAGCGGTCCTTATTAATAAGCTGCCCAGAATTTTAAAAATGGGCACTAGAGTCAACAACAATGATTTTAACTTAAAGGCCATTAGCAGTAGATTGTCATTTTGCCTTTAAAAACACAGGATCTAAATTTAGCTGAATGCAACATGAACTGGGGTAATTTTAAACCACAAAACACTTTATAATAATTCAGAAGCAACAAATCTGGCTAAGTTTCAATTGTCCAAATGGAGATTGATCTACATGATCAGAACCAATCAACTGCACGCCAGTTAAAGGGGTTAGGAGGTACAGAAATTGAAAAGATGTAAAAGGCTCTAATTTAGTATCATGTTTAAAAACTCAATGTAAAATTGGTCAACCAGACAAAGTATAAAAGTTACGAAAGATTTTTCATGCCTGCGCAAACTCGTCAACTTTTTCCATTATAAATTCCTGTCTGCATTGATATTGGAAACTGCCTGCGTAAATCTCTCAAGCTGTAATTACATCCTCTCCCAGTTGAGTTATATCACTTTAAAATGGGAACTGAAGTACGCCTGCGTTTCCTGAGCCAAATGTGCCCTAGCTTCTAATCCCCGAAGACTAAATTTGGTCTCAATTTCCTGTGTGCACCACTGCGGGTAGATCAGCTGATCTATGATTAAATGTTGCGTCTATCACACATCAATTACACACCAGACAACGCAAATCTTTTAATGCAAAACCATCTTTTTTTTTAATTAAAAGAGAAAAACAGTCATTAACCTAGAATCTGAAACTTACAGGCACTTTCCAATCTGCAAAGCTCCGTGACTAAACAACAAGTAAACTCCGAGTTACCAGAGGCTGTGTTTACTCAACAATTAGACTTTGTGGTCTTAAAGGGGCACTGTTGCACCTTGACAAGATAATAAATTGTGATTATATGTTATAACTGTGTTTATATAATTGTGATTACATGTCCTTATGAAACAGTACATCATCCAACTGACCATAACCACAGTTTCGAGATATTCGCTAATGTATTGAAGCAAACATTTCATGCAGCCCACCTGTTTACCAATGCATAGCACAATGAAGTGCTGAGATGTTAGTTTACACCTTTAAATTACCTAAAAAGCAAGCTCCCAATTAATGTGGGTGGGGCGGGGAAGTGTTACAAATTTTGTCTGTTGAACAGCCAGCACAGGCACAATGGGCCGAACGGACTCCTTCTGTGCTGTAAGATTCTGCGATGCTATAACTGCAGATGCCTTCACAGGTTCAGAGGAGTCAGTCGGTCCCGTAAGCAGATTCCACATCTCTAAAATTCCAGAGTCCACTTGCACTGCCTAATTATACAATAGCATAAAGCAGGGGATGGAATAATGCCTCCACCCTCTTAACAACGAGGCTGAATACCGTAAACTTGCAACGTGTCCGCATGTGTGGTTCTTCAATATTGTGATACGCAGAACTGATGCACCTTCTGGTAATAAGAGGTCCATTGCAAATCAAGAAGCTTGAGTCAGAAGGTTGTGGGTTAAATCCCCCGAGAGACATGAGCCCATAATGTAGGCAGACACTCCAGTACAGTACCGAGGGAATGCTGCACTGTCGGAGGTGCCGTCTTTTGGATGAGACGTTAAATTGATGCCCTGTCTACTCTCTCAGGTGGGTGCAAAAGATCCCAAGGCATGATTCAAAGAGAACCAGGACAGTTCTCCCGATGTCCTGGCCAACATTTATTCCTCAACCAACACCATTAAAACATGGTCATTTATCTCAATGCTGTTTGTGGGTCCTTGCTGTGCACAAATTGGCTGCCGCATATCCCTACATTACAACAGTGAATATATTTCAGAAATACTTAAGTGGTTGTAAAGTGCTTTAAGATACCCTGTGGGCATCAAAAGCACTATATAAACGCTAGTTCTTTATTTATTTATTTTGCAGAATACAAATGACTATCAAAAAGTTGCAATTTCAAATTTTTTCAAACTTCTCCTGAAATGCGTCCCCTAATAACACAAAATAAAAATACACCATCCCAAAAATCAGAAGGAATATCAATTTTATTTTCTTTCCTTTCAGGTCAGCTTCTAGCTGGGAAAACTGACCACGTCTTAATTCCCAGCTCAGGCCAAGATCTGCCTGCTCACAACTTTTGTTGGATCTGACTGACCCTGAACATTGGTGATTCTCTTCTCTTTTTGTTAATTCTGACTCCAGGAAGTAGACTCTCACCAAACTACCCCTGGCAGCTATACCTGCTGAGCTCAAATTAATACAATTTTCCCAACCAGAGAGGGCGTGAAAGATCACTGAACCGTCAAAACTAACTTTCATCGTCTGAAGCACACCAATACAAACTTAGTCCCCTCCCCCAGTCTGAAACCAAAGCTACATCTCCCCACTCTGCTGTCCTGTGAATTTAACCCTTTGAGTGCTCGGTTTAGCTCTATGGTAGCATATTTAACATATATTACATCAACGCCCACGTGCGCAGTCAGAAATCCCGATACGTGACATGCTGGGGGGGGTGGGGGGAATGGCAAATAAAAAGAACATTTTGTAAAGAATGATAGGTCAGTAAAGGTAGAGCGGACCTGGGAGGAGCACCAGAGCGGCACCAAGTTAAAAAGCGGCGAGACCAGCGGCGGAGGGGCCGACACCGAGACCAGCGGCGGAGGGGCCGACACCGAGACCAGCGGCGGAGGGGCCGACACCGAGACCAGCGGCGGAGGGGCCGACACCGAGACCAGCGGCGGAGGGGCCGACACCGAGACCAGCGGCGGAGGGGCCGACACCGAGACCAGCGGCGGAGGGGCCGACACCGAGACCAGCGGCGGAGGGGCCGACACCGAGACCAGCGGCGGAGGGGCCGACACCGAGACCAGCGGCGGAGGGGCCGACACCGAGACCCTCACTGAGACCAGCGGCAGAATTCCAGAGGTGACATCACCAGCGAAAAAGTGACGCGGCGCAGGGGAGGCAGCTGATGGTAAGTAGGTTCAGGTGAGTATTTCTACTATTCTACAGTGCAGTAACTAAAGTAAAAAGAAAGGTAAGGTCTGCAGGTCTTATAGCAAGTAGCGTTTTTTAAGTGAATCAAGGTCCCTTGTATAGTTAACATTCTCTAAGAGTAATTTAAAAGGAGTAAACTCCTTAAAAAGAGTAACTAACAAGCTTAATCTAAGGCAAGTCGTGGCAGCAGAGCTCGCACCCGTGATATGCTCCTCCTGCGCTATGTGGGAAGTCATGGACACTACCGGTGTCCCTGGCGACCATGTGTGCAAGAAGTGCGTCCAACTGCAGCTACTGGCTAACCGCATTTCGGAACTGGAGCTGCGGGTGGATTCACTGTGGAGCATCCACGATGCCGAGATTATCATGGATAGCTCGTTCAATGGGAGAGCAATAGTGATAGGGGATTCCAGTGTAAGGGGAACAGATAGGTGTTTCTGCGGCTGCAGGCGTGACTCCAGGATGGTATGTTGCCTCCCGGGTGCTAGGGTCAAGGATGTCACGGAGCGGCTGCAGGACATTCTGAAGGGGGAGGGTGAACAGCCAGAGGTCATGGTCCATATCAGTACCAACGACATAGGTAAAAAAAAGGGATGAGGTCCTGCAAGCAGAATATAGGGAGTTAGGAGATAAATTAAAAAGCAGGACCTCTAAGGTAGTAATCTCAGGATTACGCCCCAGTGCCACATTTTGTATGATTAATAAATGCTAACAGTAGGTAATTGATAAATGCTATTCTTTACACTGAAAAGGAAAAACTGCAAAGGCTTGAAGTTCTTAAATAAAAACAAAGTCTTGGATTTATACCACAGGTCTGTCAACATCTAAGAATGGAAAAAACAGGTTATTTGTATTATTTGTGTAACCCTTCATTAGAAATAAAAACTGCAAGATAAGCAAGCATTTTTGTAAAGTTGGAGGAGAAAAAAATGAGAGGAAGGGGACGAAGTCAGAGTACTAATAGATATGCTAATCACTGACATGGAATAAATGGGTTGAATGACCTGCAGAGCTTAATGGAAAGGCAATAGATGATATAAAAGATTATCACTGAGACATAAAAAGGACAATGTGGAAATAGTGGGGAGGGTGCCATCAATTACAGTTGTGAGAAGGGATGATATGCTAAATGGATCATCAATCGAGGCCATATGGGTTGAGCTAAGAAATAAAAAAGGGGCAATCACACTACTAGGAGTGTACTATAGACCCTCGAATAGCAAAAGGGAGATAGAAGAACAAATATGTAGGCAAATTTGAGTGCAAAAATAAGGTGGCAATAATAGTAGGGGGTTTCAACTACCCTAACATCAACTGGGATTCAAAAAGTGTGAGGGGCACAGAGGGTGCAAAATTCTTGATCGGTGTCCAGGAGAACTTATTTAGCCAGTACGTGACAAACCCAACAAGAGGGGATGCAATTCTAGATTTAGTCCTGGGAATGAAGATGGGCAAGTGGGTGAAGTGACAGTGGGTGACAATATTGGGGATAGTGACCACAATTCAGTTAGTTTTAGCATTATTATGGAAAAGGACAGAGTTAAATCAGGAGTAAATGTTTTAAATTGGGGGAAGGCAAATTTTACAGAACTAAGAGGTGATTTGGCAGTTGGACTGGACACAACTACTGGAGGAGAAATCAGTGGCAAGTCAGTGGGAGGCACTAAAAAGTGAAATTCTACGGGTACAATGCAGACACATCACCTCAAAGGAAAAGGGTGGCACTGCCAAATTTAGAGCCCCCTGGTAGTCTAGAAGTATACGGGGCAAGATAAAGGAGAAAAAGAAAGCTTATGACCATCACAGAAAACTAAATACTGCAGAATGCCTAGGAGTATAGAAAGTACAGGGATGACGTAAAAAAGGAAATAAGGAAAGTAAAGAGAAAGCATGAAAAAATATTAGCTAGTAAGATTAAAGAAAACCCAAAAGATGTTTTATCAGTACATTAAGAACAAGAGGATAGCTAAGGAAAAGGTGGGACCTATCAGGGATGATAAGGGTAACTTGTGTGTAGAAGCAGTGGATGTGGGTAGGGTTTTAAATGAATATTTTATCTCCGTATTCACAAAGGAAAGGGATAATCCGGACGTAGTAGTTAAAGAGAGGTGTGAAATATTGGATAAGTTAAACATTACGAGAGAGGAAGTACTAGAGGGACTGGAATTCTTGAAAGTTGGTAAGTCACCAGGGCCGGATGGATTGTTTCCTAGGCTATTGAAGGAAGCCAGGGAGGAAATAGGGGATGCTCTGGGGATCATTTTCCAATCCTCACTAGATACAGGGGAGGTACCGGAGGACTGGAAGACTGCAAACGTAGTACCATTGTTTAAAAAGGGTATGAGGGAAAGGCCGAACAATTATAGGCCGGTCAGTCTTACCTCGGTGGTGGGCAAACTATTAAAGTCAATACTGAGAGATAGGATAAACTGTCACTTGGAAAGGCATGGTTTAATCAGGGATAGCCAGCATGGATTTGTTCAGGGAAGGTCATGCCTTACAAATCTGATTGAATTCTTTGAGGAAGTGACAAGGAGGATTGATGAGGGTAGTGCAGTAGATGTTGTCTACATGGATTTTAGTAAGGCATTCGACAAGGTCCCACATGGCAGACTGGTCAGAAAGGTAAAAGCCCACGGGATACAGGGAAATGTGGCAAACTGGATCCAAAATTGGCTCAGTAACAGGAAACAAAGGGCAAAAGTCAATGGACGTCTTTGCGAATGGAAATCCGTTTCCAGTGGTGTGCCACAGGGCTCGGTGTTGGGTCCCTTGCTGTTTGTGGTATGTATTAATGATTTGGACTTGAATGTGGGGGACATGATTGCAAATTTACAGACAACACAAAAATTGGCCGTGTAGTTGTTAGTGAAGAGGATAGCTGTAGACTCCAAGATGATATCAATGGGTTGGTGGAGTGGGCAGAAAAGTGGCAAATGGAGTTCAACCCGGAGAAGTGTGAGGTAATGCACTTAGGGAGGGCAAACAGTAAAAGGGAATATGCAGTAAACGGGAATATATTGAGATAGGTAGAGGAAGTGAGAAACCTTGAAGTGCATGTGCATAGGTCCCTGAAGGTGGCTGTACAGGTAGATAAGGTTGTGAAGAAGGCATACAGAATGCTCTCCGTTATTAGCTGAGGTATAGAATACAAAAGCAGGGATGTAATAATGGAACTGTATAAAATACTGGTATGGCCACAGCTGGAGCATTGTGCGCAGTTCTGGTCACTACATTACAGGAAGGACGTAATTGCTCTGGAAAGAGTGCAGAGAAGATTTACAAGAATGTTGCCAGGGCTTGAAAATTGCAGCTACGAGGAGAGATTGGATAGGCTGGGGTTGTTTTCCTTTGAGCAGAGGAGGCTGAGGGGTGACTTGATTGAGGTGTACAAAATTATGAGGGGCCCAGATACAGTAGACAGAAAATACCTGTTTCCCCTAGCAGAGAGTTCAAGAACTAGAGGACATTGATTTAAACTGATTGGCAGAAGGATTAGAGGGGACATGAGGAAAAACTTTTTTTATCCAGCGGGTGGTGGGTATATGGAATTCGCTACCCGAATTGGTGGTAGAGGTAGGGACCCTCAACACTTTTAAAAAGTACATGGACCTGCACCTAAAGTGCTGTAAGCTGCAGGGCTACGGACCGGGTGCTGGAAGGTGGGATTAGAATGGGCACCTTGTTGTTCTTCGAGCCGGCCCGGACACGATGGGCCGAATGGCCCCCTTCCGTGCTGTATCTTTTCTATGGTTCTATAAAAGGTTATTGAAATTTCAGGTGTGTAACGTGAGATTATAGGGACTCTTTTTACCTATTTCTCACCTTTTTGTTTCCGTGTCTTTTCACCCTCCCCACTATTTCCACATTGTCCTTTTTATGTCTCAGTGATAATCTTTTATATCATCTATTGCCTTTCCATTAAGCTCTGCAGGTCATTCAACCCATTTATTCCATGTCAGTGATTAGCATATCTATTAGTACTCTGACTTCGTCCCCTTCCTCTCATTTTTTTCTCCTCCAACTTTACAAAAATGCTTGCTTATCTTGCAGTTTTTATTTCTAATGAAGGGTTACACAAATAATACAAATAACCTGTTTTTTCCATTCTTAGATGTTGACAGACCTGTGGTATAAATCCAAGACTTTGTTTTTATTTAAGAACTTCAAGCCTTTGCAGTTTTTCCTTTTCAGTGTAAAGAATAGCATTTATCAATTACCTACTGTTAGCATTTATTAATCATACAAAATCCTATTCCAAAAACCCACATTATCTACATTTACACACAGTAAAAAAAACTAAGCAAGTCTGTTGAATGTAGTAACTAGCTTGACTCTTTTTCCTAGAAGTCTCTCTGGATTTAACAAGAATTCTAGGTCAGTTGTCGCTCAGCATAGTTTAATCCTTAGCAGTTCAAAAAAAAGTGTAATCACATAGAAAATACAGCACAGAAAAAATCCATTTGGCCCAACTAGTGTTTATGCTTCACACGTGGAAACATCATCTCTACGTCTTACCCATCAAACCCCTTCATAATTTTAAAGACCTCTATTAGGTCACCTCTCAGCCTTCTCTTCTCAAGAGAAAAAAGCCCCAGCCTGTTCAGTCTTTCCTGATAGGTTATAACCTCTCAGCACTTGAAGAGTTAAAAAAAAAGCACTTCCTGTATCACATAAGCAATGAGGAAATGAATAATTCAAGGTCACGTTTGTTACAAAACTGCTGATAACATTTCACGCCAATCACTAGGTTTGCTCTCGACACAAAGCAATACAGTGTCCCAAGCAAATAAAAAAAGAAAATGATAACTCCTATTATAAATTGTAGAGTTAAGATTTTCAAAGTCCACTTCAGAAACACAGCACATGTTGGATAGGTTTCCACAGGAGAAATGTAGAAGCCTTACTTTTTTCCGGCTTGTTGTTGTCTTTGTTGCTCCTGAGCACCATCAGCAGCTTGGTGGAAATCAAACACTAAAAACAAAAAAAAGATAGACTTGATATTCCTGCACTAATTTAGATAATAGACGTAGCACATGAATTATTCCAAGTCTTGCTGAGATGACTGTCGGCAACTACCCGTTATGAGTCAGAAGCGAATCTGAACCACGTCCAGACACATAACAAAATGGGAGTTTACAAGAGGGAGAAACAACATCCACTTCTCGAGCAAATTGTGGCAATTGGCACATCGTCACTGCACATGTCAGTACAGTGTTCCAGGTGGAAATGCTCAACATTAACTAGCTACCAACTTTATCAGTATATCCTCTGCACGATGTGTGTTTATAGTGCTCATCAACACAGTGAGATGCATTTGGTTATTTCTTTGGCATCTGTAGCTAGTCATCTAATTCACTTCAACCAACTCTGTCCCTTGTCGTTCCGTCAAAATGACCTTGAACGACTTCTGCCAGAGATTTCTCAGCCAGGGGAACTAATTTTAAATCAATGCACGTCAGATCCTGAATGGCTACAACCCATGCTTGCAGCCAGGGTTTGCAGTACTGTCAGTTAAAGGTAAAAGCGTAACGTTTATTTAAAATGTAATAATACAACTGATAAACTTTATATAAAGTAAATAACATTTAGAATTCTATTAGGAAGTACAGTACCATTGGTCTCGCAATTGAGTCTGCCAAACTGTACTGAACTATTCATAGTTGTGTGTTGTAGGCCTACTAGGATCTGGACTGAAACTGTCCTAATTCTTCTTACAACTGGACCATTACAAGGAGAAACTTTTATTCCATCAGCCTGGGCTGTAGCCAGGTTAGGTTCAAACATGGGTCCTGGCATGATACAGCACCCAGTCAGTACCCCAACTGCAACCTTTAATTAACTGGAGGTTATTAGTTATAAAAACAGATCAAGCAAACTAACAAGTTCTGGATCCTTTTGCAAGAAAAAAAAACATATTGGGGGAAGGGAAGAATGACTACAGTCTTTGCCAGCACAGTTGGGAAAGGGCCCTGGTACCTCACTGGGCACGCAAAATATTGTGTATGATCATTACGTGCACCCAACTAACAAATACCGTTTATATTTAAACAGACATCAAGGTAACATCGGCTATATTCAAAGCAAGAAGAATGCTGTTTTTGTAAACTGCGCTAAATTTTCCATTTTAACAGCCATGATTCAACTTACCAATATGGGCTCTGTCTGAAATGATCAGTCTATCCTCCCAACCTTCAAGACCTGAAGAGGAACAGAAAGTTATTATACTTGATCAAAATGGCACAAAGAAGAAATGCTTGTATTGATATAGCACCTCATTATGTTGAACCACTTAGTGCTTCACATGGTGAACCACTTTTGGAAGCAGTGATTGTTGCATAGTCAAACTTGGCAGCCATTCTGCATCATTAAAGTCCACAAACACCAATGAAATTCTGGATGAGGGCGAAATATTGCTCAGGTCATAGAGAACTCCTCACGTTTCTTCAAATAGTACCAGGGAATCTTTAACATCCAGGCGATATATAGCTTTTAAAAAATAAATTTCATCCTGAGGACAGCACTTCAGAATATGCTGTACTCCTTCCATATTACATTGGATTATGGTCTCACGCTAGAGTGGGGCTCGAGTCTGCAACTTTCTGACCGACGTGTAAGAGTGGTAGCAATTGAGCCAAGCTGACACCTATCCACTTCAGGAAAAAAAAAGTGCTCTTGCTCATCATAGAATTTCACAGCAAAGGAGGCAGCCACTCGGCCCATCACACCTGCTCCCTGATGAGCTATCCAGTTAGCCCCATTCCCATACTCATCCAAATTTTTCTTTTTCAAATATTTATCCTCCACCTTTTTAAAAATATATGGATTCTGCTTCTACCACTCTTTGAAAGGACATGAAATGCCCCAACAACCCACTGAATATAAAGTTCCTAACCTCTCCTTTCATTCTCATGATCTTAAACTTATGCCCCCTAGTTACCAACTCATCGACCAATGGGTGTAGACTTTAACTATTTACCTTACCAAAACCCTTCATTGAGTAGAATGGGCCTATATTCTCTGGAGTTTAGAAGAACGAGAGGTGATCTCATTGAAACGTATAAAATTCGTAGAGGGTTTGACAGGTTAGATGCTGAGAGGATGTTTCCCCTGGCTGGAGAGTCTAGATCTAGAGATCATAGTCTCAAAATAAGGGGTCGGCCATTTAAGACCGAGATGAGGAAACATTTCTTCACTCAGAGGGTGGTGAACCTTTGGAATTCTCTACCCCTGAGGGCTGTGGATGCTCAGTTGTTAAGTATATTCAAGACTCAGATCGATGGCTATTTGGACACTAAGGGAATCAAGGGATACAGGGATAGGGCGGGAAAGTGGAGTTGAGGTAGAAGATCAGCCATGACCTTATCGAATGGTGGAGCAGGCTCAAGGGGCTTCTGTGATACTTCATTTGTGAGCTGAGAAACGTTTAATGATCAGATGATTTAAAATTCAACGCTTCACACAGCTCACTTCAATTCACATGTGCAGCAGGCGCAGAAAACGCAGGGGATTCGAGCAGATTTCTGCAGCTCACGCCATAGCTCAGGTGGTAATAGATTGCTAAGTACAGAACTAAGCGAGACCCCAGGTTCAATCTCAGTCTTTACTAAGTTAGTTAGTTGATCTTACCTTAAGACAGCTATAGTTTTACTGGTCTTGGCAAATCTCCAGCAACAGTTCAGATAGATGTTACTTGGGATAAACGGACTTAGCTATAGTGGCAGACTGGGTAAACTTGGGTTATATGCCCTGAAAGTGAGGAGGTTAAGTGGTTGTAGGTTTTAAGGTGTTTAAAATAATGAAGGGAATTGACGGGTTCGATAGGGGAATGCCTCTTCACTCCAGATGGGGAATTCTGAATAAGGGGATATAATTTTTTTGGTTTGGGCTCTCTCCTAATCTTTAGTCTGGTGTTCAAGGTAAAAGGACACTTCCTATAATTAGACCAAGTTTCCCATGATCTGTAACCTGGGCCTTAATACATGCCAAGTGTGGAGCAAAATGCTCAGAATTAACAATCACCCCCTAAATACTGTATATAGCATAACAAAGTAAAATTGAAGTCAATGGGAATTGGGGGAAAACTCTCCAGTGGCTGGAGTCATACCTAGCACAAAAGGAAGATAGTAGTAGTCGTTGGAGGCCAATCATCTCAGCCCCAGGACATTGCTGCAGGAGTTCCTCAGGGCAGTGTCCTCGGCCCAACCATCTTCAGCTGCTTCATCAATGACCTTCCCTCCATCATAAAGGTCAGAAATGGGGATGTTCGCTGATGATTGCAGTGTTCAGTTCCATTCGCAACCCCTCAGATAACGAAGTAGTCCGTGTCCGCATGCAGCAAGACCTGGACAACATCCAGGCTTGGACTGATAAGTGGTAAGTAACATTCGTGCCAGACAAGTGCCAGGCAATGATCATCTCTAACAAGAGAGAGTCTAACCACCTCCCCTTGACATTCAACGGCATTACCATCACCGATTCCCCACCATCAACATCCTGGGGGTCACCATGGACCATGAAACTTAACTGGACCAGCCACATAAATACTGTGGCTACAAGAGCAGGTCAGAAGCTGGGTATTCTACGGCGAGTGACTCACCTCCTGACTCCCCAAAGCCTTTCCACCATCTACAAGGCACATTTCAGGAGTGTGATGGAATACTCTCCACTTGCCTGGATGAGTGCAGCCCCAACAACACTCAAGAAGCTCGACACCATCCAGGACAAAGCAGCCCGCTTGACTGGCACCCCATCTACCACCCTAAACATTCACTCCCTTCACCACCCGCGCACCGTGGCTGCAGTGTGTACCATCCACAGGATGCACTGCAGCAACTCGCCAAGGCTTCTTTGACAGCACCTCCCAAACCCGTAACCTCTACAACCTAGAAGGATAAGAGCAACAGGCGCATGGGAACAACACCACCTGCATGTTCCCCTCCAAGTCACACACCATCCCAACTTGGAAATATATCGCCATTCCTTCATCGTCACTGGGGTCAAAATCCTGGAACTCCTGACTTAACATCGCTGCGCGAGAACCTTCACCACACGGACTGCAGCGGTTCAAGGGGGCGGCTCACCACCACCTTCTCAAGGGCAATTAGGGATGGGCAATAAATGCTGGCCTTGCCACAATCCATGAATGAATAAAAAAAAAACAAAGATTACACGGAAAGCTGACCTGTTCCCCTGCCTCCTTCAGACCAATGAGCAAATTAAGTTACACAAGTTGAACAACACATAAACCTCAGACATAGTAAGATACTAGAATACTTAAAGACAATAAAAATTTAATTAGTTCAGAAGTGGTTTCAAATAAGATTTTATTCTTTTCTTTTAAAAATGCATTTTTATAAGCAACAAGTCTTTCATAGACCATCACGACATGATATTGTACATAAATAATGCAAATTCCCAGTTCGGATGGAGTTTGGATCGCTAATCAGAATTAAAGACATGAGCACACCATGGGAATTCTTTTATGCTACTGGAAGTTCTTTGAACTCACACTTCGTGAGATGGGTTGTTAACATCCGGGTATTGCTGTCTTACTGCAAATTTTTCCTTTTGCAGTTCAGCTACTGGAAACATTAAATTAATTTATTCTATGGTTTTTTTACTCCACAGATCAACATTTTAAATAATCTATTGAAACATATAAGATTGTGAAGGGGCTTGATCGGGTGGATGCGGTAAGGATGTTCCCAAGGATGGGTGAAACTAGAACTAGGGGGCATAATCTTAGAATAAGGGGCTGCTCTTTCAAAACTGAGATGAGGAGAAACTTCTTCACTCAGAGGGTAGTAGGTCTGTGGAATTTGCTGCCCCAGGAAGCTGTGGAAGCTACATCATTAAATAAATTTAAAACAGAAATAGACAGTTTCCTAGAAGTAAAGGGAATTAGGGGTTACGGGGAGCGGGCAGGAAATTGGACATGAAGCTGAGTTCGGATCGGTCAAGGCCCTGTGGGTGGCAGAGCGGGCCCAGGGGCTGAGTGGCCGGGTCCTGCTCCTACTTCTTGTGTTCTTTAGGTTTGAGGTTAGGATCAGATCAGCCATGATCTTATTGAATGGCGGAGCAGGCTCGAGGGGCCGATTGGCCTACTCCTGCTCCTATTTCTTATGTTCTTAATCTGTTTGGTTTTTATATGGGACAGTAATTAAAACACTTCAGTCTGATTGGGATGAGTTGACATTAACATATAAAATGCTCTTCAAAAGGGCCAATAATGGAGCTTTTGGCCAGACACACTATCCACTGTCCTCCTTGTTGAATTTTGGTATGGAAAGACAACCCCCATCCTAAGTCTGGCTATTTTGAAACTACCTGGAATAAAAATGTAAATTTTCCATTTTTGTCAGCACCTCATCACAATAGTATTAAAATCTGACCTAAGATGGTTAAGAGTGAATCCAGAAATAATTTCTTCACGTGAAAGGTTTTGAGAATGTGGAAATCACGGCACCAGATTTTAAGGGATGGGGGGGGGGGGGGGGGGGACAAAGGGCAGGGAACTTGGATTGAATCGATAAACAGCTGCCATAGCAAACAAAATGGCAGAGCACATTTGACAAACTTAATGGTCTAAGTGAGTAGATGCCTGCAACTGAAGAGGACAGAAAATCAGAAGGATAAAAAAAGAGAAAACAACCTCTACTTTCAAAAGGTGAGGTTCCTGCAGGAATATGGGAAGCCTCTGCTTTATTAGATGAACAGCAAACATGAAATCAAAGTCACAAAGGACTCCTGCTGGCATTATGCACTGAAAGTAAACACACTGCTGTTCTCCTGTTACAAGCAATTACTAATATACTCCAGGTCACAGATCAGCCTGAAATCCACTGTACTAACCTTTTCCCTTCTTCTCATTTTTAGCAGCTTCTTCGAAGAGGCCTGGTAGATGAACGACCACTCCATTACCTACAGTACATGAACAGTTAGCTAATAAAGAACAAAAAGTACCTAAAAAAAATATACACAATAACCACTCAACACAGGACGCAGGCAACTGAAAATAGAAAGAAGAAAATGGGCTTGATATGAATAATGCTGCTGAATGGGAAAACCCATGTTCAATTCCCAGTCTCCAACGGCGCTGATGGTCGGGTTTCCCTTGAGGGGGACTTTTATTAAGTCTGGCTAAGTTACCAGAGAAGGAGGGAAAGTTTAATGGCACATAGGAAGGAAATGCAGCAGCCACAGTCCCTTTGAATAAATGACTAGCTTGCTTTCTCGATTTGGCTTTAAAAGTATCCAGCGTTATAAAAGTATCAGGCAACGTGCAGTACAATTAAACTTGGCTTATTCTCTTTTTGCTGGACTTTGATTCTATTTGTCAATTATCATTAATCGTACTATTTTAAAAAAATATTTATACATTACAGTGCAATAAGGAAGAAGAACAACTGCCTACGGCACAAAGTTGAATTTTCAAGTGGTGGCCAGTACCTTAAACTGGAATGTTTCATCCCTAATGAAATTTTAGTGACTCATCCAGCTTGCATTTCTGGTGCCTGCTTTTAAATATTTTATAAATACAGTAATTAAATATAAACACACACACTGCAGCAAGGAATTATACAAAAAGTAATCTCTCTCCCTCCCCACCCAAACCCCATTATTTTGCTGTGCAACCTTTGCTCCTAATGTTTCAGGAGGCAATTTAAGAAGATGCAGCCGTGAGCAAGAGGCACCTCAATGGGAATTCTGAATTCAAAAATGTAGGTGTTGTCATTAACCAAAAGGATAATTGAGATACAGATGGCTATGATTTACTAAATAATTTAGTCATAATCTCTTATGAAGATTTAACTGCAGTCAAAAATTAGATCTCTATCTCCAACATAGATCTTATGTAACTGTAGTTACATTAACAGCTGTTCTGTGCAGTGAAATGTCGATAGAAGGTTACACAACTGCAGAATTACTGGGCAGATTGCCACTAAATCCAGGTAACTAACTCTAGAGTCAGCTTAATGAAGCAATCATACATTTATCACAATACAGTACTAATCAGATTTATAGCTTTAATACACACCCCATTAATATAAAGGCCATCGTTACCACTTGGATTTCAGTAAAATGCAATGTTGGGCAATACTGCGTTCACCTGAATTGTGAGAGACATCCTACAGTGTGGTTATATGCTTTGTTCATCCAAACTATGGAGAGCATGCAACACTAGGGCAAAAGTATTGTTGGTTATAGGTTTGCCACTGGTAGTGGTATCGAAGGAAGCAATTAAAAATGATCACACATGTACATCGGTTCAAGTACCATTTTCCTATAGTGCATAGGCGCTGAGATATTAAAAAAGCCCAGTGGCAACATAGTAGTTTGTCTACGAACCTTAAAAAATGCAGGACATAAGGATCTGCTATGACAGCCAAAGAGTTATTTATTAGGGCTAATGAAATATTTGTACAAACTAATTTACTGAATATCAACTTCTACAGTTTCAAAACAGCAGCATATGTGCGATTTTCTTGCTGCTGACTGCAGTTAGAAATGAAATCGCCCGACCTCATGGAAACATACAGTACAGAAGGAGGCCATTCCGCCCATTGTAGCTGTGCCGGCTCTTTGAAAGAGCACCAATTAGACTGGTGTTGCTCTGGTCACGCTGAAGACCGATTTTTTTTGGTAGGCCTTACATACTGCTGCCGGATTTGCGGGCTCTACTTCTGCCCAGTGCCCAACAGAGAACGCAGCCAGCTGGAAATCTATAAATGGTGTAGGCCAGTATAGCCCCACTCTCTCAAAACCAGCACTGCAACCTCTAAGTGAGCCAATGTATCTTACTTTGTTCATCTTCCTCAATTTTGCACAAGACTCTCCACCTTCCATTTCAATGCTAATTCAAGGTGATGTTTCTTCATACTACTTTGGAAATACAAAGTGTCAGCAGAACAATTTTTAGTGTGGAATGGAAGAATAAAACAGAAATCCCCATCACAGCCATTCTGAATTCCCCAAGCACAAGTCCAATTTAAAAAGAACTGTTAGTTGGACTGTCCCTACACAACACGTGGGGCGGGGGTGCAGAGTCACTCAACACTGTCCCTAGTAGATAACTAATGAGCAGCAGAGAAACTAAAAAGGGGGGAAAAAAAGTTTCAACTGCTTGCTGGAGAACCAGTGTCTGCAGGTTGCTAAGCAGCAGAACACGTAACTAATAAAATCCTGGCTGCAAATTCCTTTCGTGAAAGTACAATTTTAGACCTACTTCTACACTGGTATGTGTACGCCTAACCCTTCAGGGGCGTGTTAAATTATTATGGACACGTTCAGAAAATTGTAGATATGTAATTCAGCTTTAGTGCTGTAGACTCACAGCAGGTAAAAAGATACATGAAGACTTACCAATGAAGGCAATGACTTTGGGGTTGATGATTCCACTGGGTAAAAGGTGAAAGTTGTATTCAACAGAATCCACTACCACAGTGTGGCCAGCATTGTTTCCTCCCTGTGTGACAAAAGAGGTATAATGAAACAAGTATATTTGTCCGCTGTACCCACCTGGTATTTCCAGCAACTCACTCACACATTCCTCGCCAGCTTGGGTGGGCTGGGTGTGTGCGCGCACACACACTTGTGTGTTTGTGGGTGTGCGTGTAGGAGGTACAGTTTGAAGACTTGACATGTCTGCTTCTCCTCCAGATTGCAAAGCTCACATCATGTAATATTGCATCCAAACAGACTTATAAAATGACAAAAGCTGTTTAATTGAGATAGGGGAGTTCTAGTGGCGGGCAACGCAAGGATTCGAACTTTCAAAATCACTGATTGAGATCCTACTGATGGATAATTTACACACTGCTGTTGTGTAGTTGCTGAGCCATACAAAGCAGCACGGTTCAGGTATGTGCTCAAGTTAGCTGATCTCACAAGGGGCATTACAATTAGTCTCGGCAGTCTTAAACTACTGGGGCTGGGGAGAGGGAAGCAAATCACCCAGGGTACCTGCCCCCGGCCACCAGTGACTCCTACTGGAACGGGCAGACATCGTGTGAGGGCAGGATAGGGATTGGGCTTGTTGCATCCCCACTGTCAACTAGCCAGCTGATACTTGCTGTTTAGGTTCACTCACGAGCAGTGGCCCGAGGTGAGGCAATACAGGGGGTGCCTAGCACCTGTGTAACCCCACCCTAGCACTAAACAGCACCTCCAAGGAAGGAGGGGGCAAAAATTGGAGGGTGAATTTCATAAAAACTGGTGGTTGAAAGCCAAATTCTGACCCCAGCACTTGAGTTACCAGTGAAAAAACATAATAAAATAAAAACTTTTGAGTCACCGGGGCACTACTGAGATCCTACTGATGGATAATTTACACACTGCTGTTGTGTAGTTCCCCCACCTCTCCAGGGCTTCAATAAAAAGTAATGGTGCATAAGTGAAATTTCATGCCATGTCCACTTGAACGGTGGAAAATACCCAGCAGTACCATTAGAGATATTGTCCAACAAAACTTCATGTGCCTGCAGAGAACATTTTGAACGATGTAACTATTTTGAACTAGAGGCAAGAACTGGTTCACCGGTGGTGGGATCAATTGGAGGTGATGAATTCAGAATATCGTGCTTGAAGTGTATTCGGCACAGCATTAAGCAGCTCAAGGGCTCTCTCTTCTCAACCCCCCCAACCCCTGCCCTAATATTGCATTGCTACAAACACATTGTGCGAGGCTGGTCACACCAGTGAAAATTATAAAATACTGATGCTGCAAGTCAGAATCCTCTGTCACTGAACAATGCCTACTGCAGCACAGTAGAGATACAGATAAAAAGTCAGCCACATATTAAAACCCATTCTGTAATGCGTGGAGTTGATGAGTAAAAAATCCAACTGCTCAACAGTTTTTGCACCGACCCTAGGCAGCTGTGTGTCAATCTCGACATCCAGTGCCAGTGTGTGCTGCCAGCAATCACAATGTTGCAAATCCTGCTTTGTCTATCTCCAGTTACACGAGAGGAGCGAGGATATTTCAGGTTTTCAGCAGAGCACATGACAGTAATGCTCCATTAAAAAAAAGGCATCTTTTGATCCTGATCCACATGTGAATTATGACCTACACGTGGAGCTGCACCTGATCGTATGGGGTGGGGAGGGGCTTGGTGGCTTTAAATACTACCACGGTTGTTTTCAGCATTTATGGAAACAAAACAGCCTAGTACCACAAAACTAACCTGCATGCACTGATAAGGCTCAAGCATCAGTCCACAGTATCCCATGAGCCAAGCTTGTCCATCTGTCAGCCAGTGATATGAGTAGGCCCCTGCTTCTCCACAAGGATGGTGGCTGAGCCAAAGTCTTTTGGGGGGGAGGGGGGGTGGAAGAGAGAAAGAGGAGTCATCGTCATCAAGATGATCAACTATCACCTGGGGATTTGGGGGGGGGGGGGGGGGGGAGGATAGAGGGTGTTGTTACCCCAAATTATCTTTGCAAACAACTAGTTACCTAATGGAATTGGCAAAGTCCTAGGAACAGATTTTCTATCCTCTGAGCCAGGGAATGCAGCGCTGTCATTGGGATTTTATAAAGCTTCAATGACCAGCATGTGAAATTTTTGTACCATGTCCACTTAAACTGCAAAGTACCCAGCAGTATAATTAGATTACAGATTCTGCCCTTCCAAACTTGAGCGTCTGTCTGGAAGGAGGATGAAGCACTACAATCTTCCCCCAAATAAAACCACAGAAAAA
The DNA here is from genome assembly GCF_035084215.1 of Heptranchias perlo. NCBI lineage: Eukaryota > Metazoa > Chordata > Chondrichthyes > Hexanchiformes > Hexanchidae > Heptranchias > Heptranchias perlo. The sequence goes on along the minus strand of NC_090332.1, from coordinate 10,607,592 downwards.
CAAATTATCTAGCCACTCATTCGTTTACTGTTTTGGAGACTTTGCTGGGTACAAATTTGCTGCCGTGTTTGACTACATAACAACAGTGATTGCACTTCAACAGCAAACTATTGGTTGTAAAGTACTTTGGTACGTGGTAAAGTGCTATAGAAATGCAACTTCCTTCTTTCTTACGAGCAGAAGCAGGTGTGCAACTGGTGTTGATGGTGGGGGAAGCAATGTGAGTTGATGTATTAAGAGGTATAACGGTACAACATTAAGCAGGGTGGTTTAAATCAAATTTGTTCTGTAGCAATTTGATGCCAAATATATTGAGTATGTCTAGTGACAACACTGGAACTCGTGAGGCGGAGCTGTACTTTTTAAATATTGGAAAGCTCTTTAAGAATGTCAAATACAGTTTTAGCCCAAAGTTGGTTGTAAATGTCCATTAGATTTTACTCACATGCTACAGATAACAAGAGATGAGGAGTCAGTAACATGGGAATCAGGACCTGAACCTCAAGCAATTTACCGTAACCCTTCATTTCAGTTTCAAATATTCCTATTATCTACACAGAATTTCATGTTACAGTCCTCCGTGCTACACCTTGCAACTTGTCAGCTTTGATTTTCCCATTCGAGTTCCTACCTTTTACTAATCCTATCAACTTCTGCTGATAGAACCAGTTTCCCTGAGCGACAGGGACATCTACATAAAAAATAAGGGATAGGTTTACTGAAGAATATAAAAAGGTAGCAGGTTCAATTTCCAACATGTCCACTGCAACTTCCTGCCATTCAATCTACCAAATAAAATGTGTATTCATCATTCAGGGCACACTAAATACCGTCCTGTTTTGAGTGCAAGCCGGGTGTCTCATTAGTCTATAATGGCACAGGATCTGGGTGGGAAAGCAATGTCAATTGTTGCAGCATGTGCTCATATCCCACGTGTTTCTGAGGTCTCATCCAGAACTGCACGAGCTTAAGCAGGTTAACAATCTCTGGTCTAATACTAAAGTACATCAAAATTGCTGATTTAAGACCAAAAGCATACAATAGATTACATTTCTTTTAATTGGAATTGCTATCTGTCCATCCCTTCCCCAAAAGTGCTTTCTCCGCACCACCCCCCCCACAAAACAACTTACATTTATATAGCACCTTTAACATAGAAAATGTCCCACAGAGCTTCAGAGGCATAAGGAAAAAATGGAAGCCAAACCATTTATTCAGAGTGGAACTTGCTACCACAAGGAGTAGTTGAGGCGAAAAGCATAGATGCATTTAAGGAGAAGCTAGACAAGGAATAGGAGGATGTGTTTGTTAATTGTATCCATGTGATTTATATCAATTAGTGTTAATTGTATTCATTGTATTGGTGCGTATCAATTGGGAACTCCTGTATCCATTTATAAGAGAGCTGATCTAGGGTGTGGTGTGTTTAATGTGGAACTCTGTCAATAAAGGCTTAGAAGCAACGGAGGACCAGGCTCTAGTATTCTATCCATCACCACCGGGCTATCCAGTTTATTACAATGTTGATAGGGTGAGATGAAGTAGAGAGGGAGGAGGCGGCTCGTGTGGAGCATTAACACTGGCACAGACTAGTTGGGCTGAATGGCCTGTTACTGTGCTGTAAATACTATGTAAATGTAAGCCAAAGGAGGAGAGGTTAGGAGAGTTAACCAAAAGCTTGACAAAAAGAGGTGGGTTTTAAGGAGTGTCTTAAAGAAAGACAGGGAGGTGGAGGGGCAGAGGGATCCAGGGAGAGAATTCCAGGAGCGTGGAGAACTAGGTGAACGAAAAAAATTCTACAACAGGTAGCATTTTTATTCTTGATGTACAGTAGAGAGGGCTACTTTAACTCAACTAAATGTTATGCTGCAACTCTCAGATTTCATCAGCTGGGCTATTTTAATTAGAAGGATCTCTTCTGTCTCAAGTGAGTGTAGTTTTACTGCTAACTAGTCAGCTGCCACCAGTTTGCAAACTGAAATATGTACTTTGAGCAGGTTGTTAGCAGAGACTTATAGTGGTTACCATCACCCTGGCAGGAAAAATTAGCAAATAAAAATTCCTGGCAGCTAAACTCAAGCACTTTAAAGCAATACCCCAGATAAGGATCTGCAGTGGCTCAAATTTGTTAAACTCACACAGAAAAGATATATGCCTTGGAGTGGTTTTACCAACATTTCTGAACCAGAGATCAAAGACTGGGCACAGAACTTTAGTGTTGCTTATCCTGCAAGGCAGGGAGGCAGGCCAGAGATAAGCAGCAAACATCCAGGCACTTCGTCGATTAACTCTTAAAATTTGATAAAATTATTTTCTGCACACTTTTTAAAAACAAAAACACACATGCTACTGCACAGAAGCTGGCCAGAGCATCAGAAAGACTCAGGGCTTTAGAATTGGCCAATAGTACAAAGAATCAATCCATGTGCTTTAATATTAAACAAGACATCGAGAATATTTTGGAGTACACGCATGTGGAAGCATTGATAGGGGAGATCATTTCTTCTTTCACCCTTTTAGCAGTTAATGCTCAGCAAAATAAAATGGTTTAACTGTTTTCTGAATAAACTAGTTAATACCACTCTGGGATATACGCGAGTTCATCAATTCTCCTAATCAACAAAAAGTAACTAAAAAATAACTCCAGTACAATATGATTCTATAGCTTCAGGGACACACGGGTCCAGCTGCAGTATAACCGAGAGCTAGACATGTTTCAGTGCATGTGAAAATCTTTGGAAACAATCTCAGTGGGGCCAGCATAATTATCTCAAACTTTGCAAAACTTGTGCCAATTTGAAGACAGGAATTGGAACCTACAAGATCAGCAAGTATAACGAGGATTTCCAAATGCCAGTGAAGCATTGTGGAGCCATTGTTTTCGCTCCCCGCCACAAACTCCGTTCCCTAGCCACCGACTCCATCCCTCTCCCTGGACACTGAGGCTGAATCAGACCGTTTGCAATCTTGGCACCCTATCTAAATCTGAGATGAGCTTCCGACCACATATCCGCTCCATCACCAGGACCGCCTACTTCCACCTCCGTCTTCACCCCTGCCTCAGCTCATCTGCTGCTGAAACCCTCATCCATGCCTTTGTTACCTCTAGACTTGACTATTCCAATGCCCTCCTGGCCGGCCTCCCATCTTCCACCCTACATAAACTCGAGCTCATTCAAAATTCTGCTGCCCGTATCCTAACTCGCACCATGTCCTGTTCACCCATCACCCCTGTGCTCACTGACCTACTTTGGCTCCCGCTCCTGGAACGTCTCGATTTTAAAATTCTCATCTTTGTTTTCAAATCCCTCCATGGACTCGCCCCTCCCTATCTCTGACCTCCTCCAGCCCTACAACCCTCCGAGATCTCTGCGCTCCTCCAATTCTTGCCTCTTGCACATCCCCAATTTTAATCGCTCCACCAATGGCAGCTGTGCCTTCAGCTGCCTAGGCCCCAAGCTCTGAAATTCCCTTCCTAAACCTCTCCGCCTCTAAGAACATAAGAGCCTGCTCCGCCATTCAATAATATCATGGCTGATCTTCAACCTCAACTCCACTTTCCCGCCTGATTCCCATATCCCATAAGATACCTCTAGCCCTCTCCCCTCCTTTAAGACGCTCCTTAAAACTTACCTCTTTGACCAAACTTTTGGTCACCTGTCCTAATATCTCATGTGGCTCGGTGTCAAATTTTGTTTGATAACACTCCTGGAAGCGCCTTGGGACGTTTTACTACGTTCAAGGCAACATATAAATGCAAGTAGTTGTTGGGAGTGATTTTCTATAGTTTTTTTTGTAAATCCCTTTAAAAAGAATCAGACTTTTAAAAAAAATCAAGACAAAGAATGTATTTCTTGAATTTTTATACTAAAAGGGAGTACAATTGATAAGCAAGGGTAATTATTTGACGTCCCACAGTTCAGCATGAACAATGAACAGCAAAATCAATGCATGACGAAATATCGCGATGTTCTCACCACTCTTTAGTGTACTGGTGTCCATATGGTACAGGTTAAATGTCACTTAAGCCAATATGTTGCACGTGACATTCACCACAAACTGCCCATCAGCAGTGACCGAGGGTACAACTCAAGTGGACACGGCAGACAAATTTCACGCCCACACTTTATTGAAATCCAAATTTACAGGGTTTTTTGGACTTTTGCACTGCACCCAGCCAACTGAAAGTCATGGACATACAGATTACATGTGATCAAACGCCCATTATATACATAGTTAAAAGTCCTGTCATTGCTTAAGTTGCTCTTTTACAGAATATAAAAGTTATTAAAGTTTTACAGGTATGTGGTGTGCAATCATATGCAACGACAGACTGGAGGATTATCCTGGAGCCAAAGCATGCTTCAGTGCAGTCACTGGACACTAGCTTGGGGTCAAAGCAATTAAACACTGTAATTTACAGTCCGCAGAAGTCAACTTTAGCAACAGCAGGTCTTTTACGCTATATATCACAGGAACCCAATCATACACATGCTGCAGATGCGCTCATGTTCTGTTGCTAAGTTTAGGTGTGTATTAATGCCTCTCCTTTTTTGTTACCGTGCCAACACTACTCAACCTACAGGAAATTTCATAACAGACCCACGTTTAAAGCATACAGCACTACAAACTTAAATAATCTTCTGCTGTTTACCCAAACATACTAAGGACTTAAACACTTATGTTTAGGAGGGGTAGCAACAAAAATAGAAGCTAAAGATAGCTTTCACAAGGCAGGTACCTCACAAACTTGTCTCTGGTGCATACCAAGAGGACAGAGACGATTTTAAATGAGAACGCGGGTGGGTAGGGAAGTAAAAATTTAAAAAATCTAAAACCCGCCCCAACTTCTGGGTCGAGGCGGGTCGGTTGCTAAAAGCTTTCAAGGCGGCTGTGGGCCTCAATTTTGACATATTTTTTGTACTTAACCCCTGGGGGGCTGGGATTCCCAGGCCTTCTACTTCATGCCACGAGAGGGGAGGCGAGAAGGCCCGAAACTGCAGGTAAGTGCCGTTATGCCACAGCCTGTGGGCCTGGAAGAGCAGGAGTGCTTCCCCAGGCCCAAAAAGCCCACCTGCAGTGATCATACCCCACAATTTCCGACACCCCCCCCCACAACCCAACGATCGCCAATCCCCCAATGACTGAGCACCCTACCCCCAATCTAACACTTACCTTTTCACTTCCTCTTCTCCTGTCCAACTGAGATGTGGAGATGCCGGTGATGGACTGGGGTGGACAAATGTAAGGAATCTTACAACACCAGGTTATAGTCCAACAGTTTTATTTGAAAATCACAAGCTTTCGGAGGCTTTCTCCTTCGTTGGGTGAGTGTCTCACCTGACGAAGGACAAAGCCTCCGAAAGCTTGTGATTTTCAAATAAAATTTTTTGACTATAACCTGGTGTTGTAAGATTCCTTACACCTGTCCAACTGAGACCAGCCTGTCAATCTGGCTGGCCTGGTGGGCAGGAAACAGTCAAAATAAAAAGTCCTTACGTCAAAATCGTAAGGACACCCAGGAAATCCGTCCTTCCAGGTTTCTCGCCAGGAATCTCCTGCTAAACCACCTGATAAAAATCACATCCATGGTACCTGGGGACCACGGACAAGTTACAAATTTCTCCAAAGCTTATCCCAGCTCTAGCAACATGGGGTTCAGTACGTGATAGTTAACTCAGTTTTCGCACTGTAATTCCAGGTGATGATAGGAGGACAGGTTGCATAAACTTGGCTTGCATTCCCTCGAGTTTAGACGGTTGAGGGGTGATCTAATTAAGGTATTTAAAATGATAAAAGTATTTGATAGGGTAGACACGGTAACTATTTCCAAACAAATTCAGAACAAGAGAGCATAATCTTAAAATTAGAGCTAGGCTATCTAGGAGCAAAATTAGGAAGCACTTTTCCACACAAGGGTAGTGGAAATCTGGAACACTCTTCCCCCAAAAGGCTGGATCAACTGGAGCTTTCAAGAGGGAGATCGATAGATTTCTGTTATGCAAGAGTATTAAGGTATATGGAGCAAAGGTGAATAAATGGTGCAGCTTTTGGGCGAGGGAAACAAAATCCAAGCATTGAGAGGTTAGACAGATTCTACTATACTGGAGGCAAAAATTCCAAATGGGCTTCTATGCTGGAGCACTCTGCCTTTTGACCTGAATCCCATCACCAAGAAGTCCTAACAACTCACTAAAAACAGAAGTGGGCAGTTCAATACAACATGCCAATACTCACAAGATCTCATCATTTACAGGCAAGAAATTGGGTATACTCAAAATACAGGAAAGAATAACTTTTTTTTAAAACCACTACTCTAGAATCATAGAAATTTACGAGGAGGCTATTCTGCCCATCGTGTCTGTGCCGGCCGAAAAAAAGCTATCCAGCCTAATCCCACTTTCCAGCTCTTGGTCCGTAGCCTTGTAGGTTACAGCACTTCAAGTGCATATCCAAGTACTTTTTAAATGCGGTGAGGGTTTCTGCCTCTACCACCCTTTCAGGCAATGAGTTCCAGACCCCCACCACCCTCTGGGTGAAAAAAATTCTCCTCAACTCCCATCTAATCCTTCTACCAATTACTTTAAATCTATGCCCCTTGGTTATTGACCTCTCTGCTAGGGAAAATAGGTTCTTCCTATCCACTCTATCTAGGCCCCTCAGTTTCATACATCTCAATTAAATCTTCACTCAGCCCCCTCTGTTCCAAAGAAAGCAACCCCAGCTTATCCAATCTTTCCTCATAGCTAAGATTCTCCAGTCCTGGCAACATTTTCCTAAGTCTCCTCTGTACCCACTCTAGTGCAATCACATCTTTCCTATAATGCGGTGACCAGAACTGTACACAGTACTCTAGCTGTGGCCTAACTAGTGTTTTATACAGTTCTAGCATAACCTCCCTGCTCTTATATTCTATCCTTGGCTAATAAAGGAAAATATCCTGTATGCCTTCTTAACCACCTTATCTACCTGTCCTGCTACCTTCAAGGATCTGTGGACATGCACTCCAGGGTCCCTCTGTTCCTCTACACTCCTCAGTATCCGACCATTTATTGTGTACTCCCTTGCCTTGTTTGCCCTCTCCAAATGCATTACCTCACGCTTCTCCGGAATGAACTCCATTTGCCACTTTTCTGCCCATCTGACCAGTCCATTGATATCTTCCTGCAGTCTACATCTCTCCTCCTCACTACTAACCACACGGCCAATTTTTGTATCATCTGCAAACTCCTTAATCATACCACCTACATTTAAGTCTATATATAATTTATACCACAAAAAACAAGGGACCTAGTGCTGAGCCCTGCGGAACCCTTCCAGTCACAAAAACACTCATTGACCATTACCCTTTGCTTCCTGCTACTCTAACTGAAAGTGAAATGATCTGGATCAACTTCTACTCCCAATCAACTCATTCAAGTCAGGTCAGAACACATAGGCTCAGCTACAGTATAACAGTGAGCTACAGCAATGTTGTCCAATATGTTAACCACTAGTTGTTGAGCTAGATGATAACAAGATGAGTTTGTGCAGTTCACACCAAATGCAATTTGGATAATATTTTATAGAGGCATTTGTTGATTTTTTAGTACAGTACAAGTCAGAAAGGAAAAGGAGAAAACAGGGGAAGGGAAAAAAAAAAGTATGAATTGTGCACAAGGAATAGACAATCTTTGAGGAAATATCAACTGTGGGATGTTAAGGAACACATGAAGCAGTCACACTGCTGCAGTTTGGTGACAAAAACAGATTTTAATCTTCTGTTTGTAACAAAGTCACTGATATGAGAAACTCTTTTAGCTCCACCTTGACTGATGAACTGATGGTATTCAGAGCAGCAACAAATCCATATACCAGGATTGTGGAACCATTCAATAATTATATCTGGAAAGAGAAAGAACTCATTGCAGTGTTGTCTCAATAACCACATTTCGATCCATACAGGGACAGGAATGAAGAAGAGTTTGATAACTAAGCAAAAATGCAATTTTGCTGGTTAGTCCAATCCTTGATAACATCTTTAACCTCTTCCTTTCCTCGCATAGTTCCTGTACTGCCACTTCAGAACTCCAGTATCACGACAGTCTTAAAAATCCTATTCTCAATCCTCATCTCAAATTGGTCCCATCTCCAATCAATCGCTCATTCCTCTCTGCTCAACACCATGCCCACCTTGAGCATCACTTCAAGTCCCCTCTAGTCTGGATTTCGGCCTACCACATTCCATTCCACAGCACTGATCAAAATCAGCAATGATATGCCTCATGGCTGAAATTGTGTTACATGTCACTCTTTAAACTCTCTGCAACCCACGATATGGGATTCAGATTCAGTCAAAACCCACCTCCAAGGAGCTGCTCTCTTCCCCTACTAGCTCGTCTTGCTCCAATGATGTCAGTGCACCCCTTCCAGCAGATTCTTGCAAGGTATGCATAAGTTGCACAATGACAGTATGAGGCAGGCTTAATGAACCAGCTGGTCTTTTCCTGTGCTACATGGTCACATCTGGCATGCTCCAAGACTCCATCCATGGCCCCTCTCCGACAACTGGTCACTCTCTCTCTTTCTCTTCCTTTTGGATGTCTCTGTCTCTGGCCGTTGGTATATTCAGTAGTCTTGTATCTAATGTCTCTCTGTCTGAACACTATTCAATTCCTTTGATTGCCTTGATAACGGGCAGTTGGAAAGATTATCTGTAATCACCAGGCATTGTTCTCTGACTATATATGCAGTAATTTTCAAGGAATCCAACACTCACCTGACGAAGGAGAAAGCCTCCGAAAGCTTGTGATTTTCAAATAAAACTGTTGGACTATAACCTGGTGTTCTAAGATTCCTTACATACTTACATAGAATTACAACTTGGAAACAGGCCATTCGGCCCAACCAGTTTGTGTTGTTGATTTATTCTTCACACACTAATCCCATATGCCTGCCCTGTTCCCATATCCTGTTATTCCCCTTTCCTTCAACCACCTATCTAACCTAGTCTTAAATGTTATAATATGGTGAAGAAAGAGTGTCAGAAGAGCCATTCGGGCACAAAAATGATTTTTGCTTAGCGTTTTGATACTAAACAATGCAAGTGACAAGTCACCATTATATTGGGCTTCTGTTACATTGCTAATCTGCCAAAACACATTCCTTAAAACATTGCATTTGCAACCTCGGAGAAAAAAAATGTATACAGCTCCAATAATTCCCCATCTCAGCCCTGGCTGAGAGTGAAATAAAGATACTGGGTCTAGGTAACTCAAAAATGTCACTACAATCCAAGCGCATTGATTGTATAACATTGGCAACATGTGCATAATACTCCCGCCAGCAACAACACAAAACAGTGAACTCAGTGCCTCCAATACTAACTGGGACCTGACCGTTTGTGTTTGCATAGCACTGGACAAAAAAAAAAGTCCTCCTCTGAAAGACACTTCAATGGGGAACTACAGCACACAGCTACAGTAAAAAGGAGAACGTGGCGTTTGCTTAGAAACCTAGAAGCAATATAACAAGTAACCGTATCAGACTGGCTGGAGACTCACCTCATTGCAATGGCACCGATTATTAAGATTCTCGGACACAATGCCGTGCTTAGTTAGACCAACGACAGCAACGGTTAGATTCTTGCGCGAACATGCCGCGTAAAGTAAACAAAACCTGCCACGAAGCCGATCAAAGGCTCCAATCATCAGAACTTAGCAAAACCGTCCGAGGTCTGGAAAAAGTGTAGCAGAGCTGTAATGGCAGAGCTGTAATCAGTCCATCATGCAATCCTACTCTATAGGCAAATTAATATAACTGGCATCTGCAATGGGGAGATCAGACTTCTGAAAAACAGCCAAGGGAAATTCGGTTTGTTAAAAGACGACATACCAGGGATAGCAGGCAGCTTTGTAATAGGGTTTCAGTGGACAGCAATCGGGTTATGTAAATTTGGTGAGGCCTTGGATAAGGTACAAAGGAGATTCACCAGAATGGTACCAGGGATGAGGGAATTCAATTATGTGGATAGACTAGAGAAGCTGGGATTGTTCTCCTTAAAGTAGAGAAGGTTAAAGGGAGATTTAATAGAGGTGTTCAAAATCATAAGGTTTTGATGGAATAAATAAGGAGAAACTGTTTCCACTGGCAAGAGGGTCAGTAACCTGAGGAGACAGATTCAAGATAATTGGCAAAAAATCTAGGGGGGGAAAAACGAGGAGAATTTGTTTTAGGCAGCAAGTTTTTACAATCTGGAAATCACTGCACTGCCTGAAAGGGTGGTGGAAGCAGATTCAATAGTAACTTTCAAAAGGGAATTGGATAAATACTTAAAAAGGAGAAATCTGCAGGGGAATATGGGGAAAGAGCAGGGGAGCGGGACTAATTAATTAGTTAGCTCTTTCTAAGAGCCAGTACAGGCACGATGGGCCAAATGGCTTTCTTCGCTGCTTCTATAACAGCCAGAAGGAAAAAAGAATCCCCCAGCCCCACCCAACAAAAAATGACAAACACAATTGGAACTCAATCAGAGATCACAGTAACATTGGAGAGGAGGCAGCACAGGCACAATGCCTGAATCCCTGAATCAAAGTAGATGCTGCTAAACTGATGAGTATACACAAAAGTGAATTAGGGGAGGGGAGAGAGGACAGGCAGTACGTCTGTGATCTGTGTGCAGAATAGCTTACGTGGGCCGAAACAGAAGCAAATTCAGGAGCCTGCAGTCTCCAATTCGTAGAGTCAATATATTCATAAAGAGATGCTTGCAATTTATTCTCCCCCCCCCCCCCCCCCCAAGAGTACTCTTCATTTACCTTCCTGAAAACTGATAAACACATTAGGCTGTTAAAGCAATCAAAAGTATTTGAAAGAAGTCAGAGGGGATAGTAGAGGGTCTAGCACCAAATTTCCTTAGATATACAAAATCACATCAGGAGACTGGAGAGTAGTCAAGGGTGCGAAGGATAAACCACGTAACTATAGATCAGCTAGTCAAACGTTAGACATCGCAAAACGATTAGAAACTATGGGCTCGAGTTTGTTTAACTCCCGGGCAGGAAGGGCCAGGAAATCGGCAAGAAGTGGCTGCCCAGCTCTTAAAATCGGGCGACAGTAGGCCACTGTCAGAGACCCGCGAGAATAGTCCACGGCACAAGATGTTTTCTGAATCCCAGTCGGGGGAGGAAGCCAGGGATGGGGGAGGAAGCCAGGGATGGGGGAGGCCCAAGGTTTCCTTGTGGTGCTCAGGTGAGCATTCCAGCTCCTCTTGGCCCACAAGGAAACTGAATGTAAATGTTTTAAAACTCACCTTGCTGGGTGGCCTGCCTCTGGCTCTGGCTCCTGTTCCTGGCAGGTTTGACCAGGCTGGAACAGCACTACTGTTGCCCGCCCGCCCACCCACCACCCCCCCCCCCCCACAACCACCCCGCCGTTCAGGCCTCAGGTTAAAACAGATCGGGCCCCAATATGCCTTAGGAAAAGTTGCATTTAAGCCAATATAGTGTACTATTGTGAAAATACACTCCTTGTATGCCACTCAATCACTTCAAATTGCTCCCAAGGTGCTTAGACATGCTCGCCAAACAAATTAGCAACATGACCAGCCTGTTGGGAGGAAAAGATGGAAGAGAGGAGGGAAAAGGGTAGTAGGATCTATCTTTGGAAGTCACACATTATATACACTAGAGTCTTGGAATATAAATGATTCCGAAAATAAGGCAAACTGCATTAGCAGTAAATCAGATCCTGTTCGCTAATCCACAAATATTCAGGACATTTGAAGCAGCAAACCAACTAAACAAACACAGCTGAATTGAAATCCTTCCACACAGGGCTCCTTTCCAGCCACAGTCCCCATTTCAATGGCTAAATATGGAAGTTGTTGCCACATGATCTGAAGTCCAAGAACGCTATGATCAAACAAAAACTCCCCCTCAGCCAAAGAGAAAGCCCCATGTTGTAAGTACTCATCAGCTAACCTACATGTTCAATAAGCAGCTTGCTTAATCAGCTCACTTATAAGTTACCTGAAATGACAACAAACTTGTATTTGTATAGCACCTTTAATGTAGTAAAAGGTCCCAAGGCGATTCACAGGAGCGTTATTAGAATTAAGGAGCAAACCAAATCCTTGGCTGCATAGTAGTTTTCAAGTGCGTCCATGGTTTCTTTAAAAGTGATAGTCGAGAACCAACTACTAGTTGCTTACTCAAGGGATAAAGTTTTCATGGAGCAGTAGCTGTGGATTTCAGGGAAATGTATTTTTGTGCTGCCTCCATGTGCAGACCCGTTACTTGGGCCCCTTTCACAAGGATGTGCCAAGGGTGCCGGATGGCACAGAATGAGTCCAGACGGATGAGACGAAAGCACTTTCAGCTGGCTGTAATGTCTAATGTAAACGAGAGTTTGGGCACTCTCAATCCAGCTTATGGAGGGCATGGCCACAGAATGACTGGAGTAAGAAATGAAAACAATATCACCCTAGTGCTTTAAAATTTCTTGAAAAGAGGACCTAAAATATGGAAACCATCAATTAAATTTGACAATTTACCTACCCTGCCAAAACAAGCTAAAATACAAATCTAATGAAGACTATAACTAAAATTTGTGGTAACATCCACTCCTGATAATTCAAAATTACTTAATTCAAATTACTGGACAATTGAAAAATCTATTTAGTGTACAACAACTTGCATTTTCTAGCCTTTTACATAAAAAAAACACCCAAGGTACTTCAACAAAAAAAAAGTGGGCGCAAGCTGAAGGAGGACATATTAGGATAGGTGACCACAAGTTTGGTCAGAGGTGGGTTTTAAGCAGGGTCTTAAAAGGAGGGGAAGGATGTGGAGATGCAGAAAAGTTTACAGAAGGAATTCCAGAGCATGGGGCCTAGGTGACTTAAGGCACGGAAAAGAAAAATAAATAGGCATCCAGGGCACATGCCTGAAATAGACGTAGTGCCTTTGCATATGCAAATAAAGGGCCTAATACCTGTTTCAGGCCCCGACTGCAAGATTGGTTTGCCTTGAGGCAGCTGGCCCCGGCTTCACTCAGTAAAACCAGAGTTTGGGACTGCCTGCGACCAACAAGTTTCACATTTACTTACCCAAATTCAGTAGCAGGAATGCTCATATGTAAAGAACGCTTGCCGCAGTGCCCACCTCTGGCCTATCTTTATTTTTAATCTACAATTTATGAACAACTTATTGAACGAAATCAGGTCTACACAAGTGAAAAGCAGTTTTATAGTTTCTTTTTTTTGAAGAGTGGGTAGGAAGTTTAGCAATAAAAAAAAAGCATTTTACTTGGAAATAAAATAAGCCAAACTGAACAAAATAAATGCAAGAGAATGTAGAATGGGTGGCTTGTAAACTTTTTCAAATGACCGAGATAAGCTAGTGTGTAGAAAGATCAAACGCCTGAGCAATGTGTTATGTGGGTAGTGGCCAAATGAACACCTGTTCAGCATAAGCAGCAAACGGCCAATTGGGAAAAATTAAAATAGTCTCTTAAACCCTGTTTACATTGGAGATCTCACTTTGGGATTTTGTTACATTCCTTCATCTCCCTAGCCTGCCCGCGCCCACCAACAGCAGCCCCTCCCCCACCCACCAAACCAAAGTTAGCTCTGCCTCAGGAAGGCAGGACTTAACAGAGATTTCCATAGACCTTTTCAGTGTCATTCCTTGGACTGGCTGTCACTTTTGGACCATTGCTATCCTTTGCTTCATATGTTTCTCCATTTCTCAAGAGGGGCAATGCCAATGTTGGGGAAAGGAACACGTCCTTCCACTGCCCCTCCCCAACTCCATGTTCTAGGTCGCTGGAATCCACTGCTTTAAAAACAGGTGCCACTTCTGAGAATGTAATTCCATTCGTGGGTTTTTGAATTGAAAACTAGCATTTTCCTATTTTTAATTAAAAAGTTTAGATCCCTAGTGTTAGCAACAAGCCCACTAACATCAGCCATAACACTGTCAGAAGCAGAGTAGAACTCCCCCACTCTCCTAAAACACATCTTAACTGCAACCTTAGAAGAGAACTCCACTCTACATGATCAATTTGATATTTCTATGTCTCACACCAACTACAATCATAGTTTTTAGGTAAGACTAATTTAGCTCTGAATTGCAAACAGTTCAGTGCTTGGATTGATATAAAATATAAGATAGTCACTAATAAGTCCAATAGAGAATTCAGGAGGAACTTCACCCAGAAAGTGGTTAGAATGTGGAACTCGCTACCACAAGGAGTAGCTGAGGGGAATAGCATAAATGCATTTAAGGGAAAGCTTGAAACACACACGAGGGAGAAAGGAATAGAAGGATATGCTGATAGGGTTAGATGAAGAGGGGTGGGAGGAGGCTTGTGTGGAGCATGAACACCGACATGGCCGAATGGCCTGTTTCTGTGCTGTATAATCTATGTAAACCCCATGATTCTGGACTGGACCGAAACTCCAGAACTGAAGGTAAAGACACAGAACTCTGACCTACTGCTGTTAGTTGTGTCTCTTTCACTGAATGAAACTGGAGAGTGTAGTCAAAAGGGCAATTACTAACTTGATCATTATGTCTTGGGTTATAGCACACATTTATGCATGGCCATTGCTGTAGCACTGACATGGGTTCATACATGTAGTAGAACATCTGTGATGCCCTATAAGCAGCAGCTTCCCTGCCATTGGCTTAAAATGCCTAATTGCCATTTAACATTATAAAATCATACCTGGTGTGTGGTATCTACTTCCCTCTCCAAAATAGGATCTGTAGCAGAAGCCATTTGAATGCCAGTTGAGACAGTCTTGTTTGAGACATCCCTAACCTCATTAGAAAAGTTTTGTTATCCCGTGGACTTTGCTGACAGGTCAGTCAATGAAGCTCTATACTGCTGCTATCAAATTTGTTACCAAGGGCTAAGTAAGAGCAGTATACATAACTCACGTTCTCAACAGCATCCACTCCTCCAGAAGACACCTCAGTGTTAGCCGTGGCTCAGTTGGCAGCACTCTTCCCTTTGAGTCAAAAGATCGTGGGTTCAAGACCACTCCAGAGATGAGCACAAAATCTAGGCTAACACTCCAGTGCAGTACTGAGGGAGTGCTTCATTGTCGGAGGTGCCGTCTTTCGGATCAGATGTTAAACCGAGGCCCCGTCTGCCCTCCCAGGCGGACGTAAAAGGTCCCATGGCATTATTCGAAGAAGAGCAGGGGAGTTCTCCCCCGTGTCCTGGCCAACATGTATCCCTCAACCAACATCAATAAAACAAATTATCTGGTCATTATCACATTGCTATTTGTGGGACCTTGCTGTGCGCAAATTGGTTGCTACGTTTCCTACATTATAAGTGCTTCAATGGCTGGAAAACGCTTTGGGCCATGCCGAGGTCATGAAAGGCACTATATAAATGCAAGTCTTTTTTTTCCTCTAACTGGAAGTCTAATATTTTCACACTAAGTTATAGAGAGTGGGCTGACCTATATCTAAAGCTGAAACAGCACCTCTAACCTATGGCAGGGGCACTCCCACCTCCTGACTTCAAGACTCATGTTTTCCAGTCACTGTAAACAAAGAAGGTGCTATATAAATGCAAATTCCTTAACACATCTCTTGGGATGCCCAAAAGCATTTCATATGCAATAAATTACTTTGAAGTGCAGTGATGGTTGCAAGTGTGCCAGCCATTTTGCACACTGCAAGAGCCCACAAAGAGCAACGAGATGAATGATGAGTTAATCGATTTTTGTTGGCGTTGTTTGAGGGAGAAATGCTGGCTAGAACTCCCTGTTCCTCTTTGAAAAGTGCCATGGGATCTTTAATGTCCATCTGAATGGCAGACACCACGATTTAACATCTCATCTGAAGGACAATATCTCCAACAATGTGGTGCTTCCTTGGTTCTGCGCCGAAGTGTTAATTCAGATCATGTACTCAAATGTTAGAGCTCGGCTTGAACTCACAATCTTTGGACTCAGAAGTGAGAATGCTAAAATTGAGCCAAGCTGACATTTGTATTCACTATGTGTACTCTGCAAATATTTTAAAAGAAAATCATAAAACATGAATAAATAAATTATGCTTTTTTTTTTAAAAAACAATAATTAATTCCAAGCAGAAGAGAAATATTTTCACTTCATTCAGTTCCTTTCTAGATTCTTGGTTGAAGTACTTTTCCCACTTGGTTACCTTTCATTTGAAACTGGACTGCAGAGATCACGCTACCTTACAAAATACTATTCAGCTTTGCTTTTCCAAGGCTCATTTAATCCATACAGATCGGCTGGAAGGCACAGGCAGGCACCACCAGTTTACATAGGAAGTCAGTATTTGTAATAATAGTGTAGGTTACTAAAATGGCTTTGTGGAAGAGCAGGAACTTCTAGAAGACACTGTTTTGGCAAAACCACAAACACATCTGAACTACAGAAGCATGATTTTAAATTACTGTGCAAATGAAACCCTTCCCGCTAAATTATCTACATTACTGCTTTTCTACTGCACTTTTGGGGATGGTGCCATCCTTCTCGGGCATCAATCCTTTGCAAAACATACAAGAAAGGCAGAAGCCCATCTATGAGCTGGTAGCCAGACCACCTGGAAGAGATGTTCTTGCACTAGTACTAATGTGCACTGACTACAGTACAAAAACATCCAGTACAAACTCCTCTCAGACATATGCAGGTGGCAGGCTGCTATGCTACCTTGTCAACTATTTCCACGCACTAAGTAACATGCCAGCAGTTGAGACCTTTAACATTGGACTGAGTACAAGCAGAGTTCTACCTCCTCCCCAACTTCACAATGATGTGGGCAGGTGGTGAAAAGAGAGTTAAAAACAGTACAATTAACCACACAGAAAGAAAGAAAGGAAGGAAGACTTGCATTTATAATCGCACCTTTCACTACCTCAGGACATGCCAAAGCACTTTACAGCCAATGAAGCACTTTTTGAAGTGCAATCAATGTTGGAATGTAGGAAATACGGCAGCCAATTTGTCCCACAAACAGCAATGAGATTATGACTAGATAATCTGTTTTAGTGATGTTGGTTGAGGGATAAATATTGGCCAGGACACCAGGGAAAACTCCTCTGCTCGTCTTTGAAATAGTGCGATGGGACCTTTTACATCCACTTGAGTGGGCAGAAGTTTATCGTCTCATCTGAAAGACAGCACCTCCGACAGTGCAGAGCACCCTCAGTACTGCAGTGGAGTGTCAGCCTAGATTTTGCGTTCAAGTCTCCGGAGTGGCACTTGAACCTACAACCTTCTGACTCAGAGACCCACTGAGGCACGGCATATTTTCACTGCTAATTCAAGAGGCTGATGACAGGGAAGCTGGAGACAATCAAATCCCACAAAGGGATCACTTTCAGGTCTTCAGTCAAATTCACATTGTGCTTTTGTTTATATTTTATGGTGTGAACAAAATATATTTGACCAACACATTAGTCAGGAAAGGGGAAACAAAAAGGTTCAGTTTTAATGTAGTCATGCTGTTGGAATGCCCTTGCAATGAACCTTAAGGTAGTTGTTTATAAACCTTTGTATTAACATTTCCAAATATTGTATATTATAAACATAACTACAGAATGAAGCGACAGCAGATGGTAAGCTATTACCGTAATCACTTCTGCCGCATCAAAATACAAGCTTGTGTTTAAAATATACTCGATAGTTCCCTACGCACATGACTCAGTGAGGTGAATACACCACCCTGATGTAGTAGAGCCATAATCGATCAGGAGGATCCCAATTTGATCTCAACTGGGGGTACAGTGGGAGCTCCAAAATTGTCCTGAGTGACCCAGGAGATGAAAAATTAGCCAGGTCTCCTGCTCCTGATTATCCAGTACCTCTGCTGGAAAGTGGCCATTAGACATTAGGGAAAGATTTAACTATGATGCCTCTCTTTCCCCCCCATGATCAAATAGCCACAGAAGGGTGACCATTTAACAATATACCAAAGGGCTGCCACTGCCCACGGAATATGAGTCAGTGCCTTCACAAGAGGATGAGAGAAGAATCGGGTCAAGGGAATATATTACACACACAATACATGGAATACGATCACAGATCTCTATCTGTATTCAGCCTAATTAGTTAGTTGCCTACACACCTAGAGACAATTGGCACCAGAAAATACCGGATACATCAGTGAATTTGTTGCGGCCTTGCTCACAGTTGGTCAGAGAAAATGCTTTTAGCCATGTTTAATGTAACAGGACAAAATGGCAAGTGAGCCTGGGTGGCTCAAACCACAGCACCACCAGTGATAGCATATATTAGTGTCACCTATTAACAAGGTAACCGCAGCAGGCATTACCGTTACACTTTAGGTAATTCAGAACAGGAAATAGGTGTGACAAACAGAAAGTCTCAATATATATTTAAAAAGTCTCATGTGTCTGTGCTGTGTGTTCCAGGTTTCGTATATTATATAAATACCATACCAAATAGTCCCTAACATATCATGGCAATCAATAAGTTTTTTGGGAAAAGAAATCTCAATGTTGATCAGCAAATGCCTCAGGCTTTGAGCAGCCAAAAATATCTCAGCATTCAGCGTGACCAAAAATAACAAACAGCGGGAGGCAGCTCGCATGCGGACTGCCCTGAAGGTCAAGCCATGCAGTGGCATTCCCAATACCAACAGAATTACTATTGAAAAAGGTGGCAATGAGATTGAACAGCCCAACACCGTCACCTGAAAACGTGACCAAGTCCAGCTCATCAAGAAAACCACAGCTTTTATTCCCAATGTTAGTTGCTGGAACTTTATTGTAGAAAATGATAGTGTTCTGTTGCTGGCTTTGATTGCAGAGACCTTGTCATTGGTCTGGTGTCCACTTCAAGGTGAACAAAGAAAGTAGCTAACATAACTGTGTCGGCCTAAGAGACAAGGAAAGGCCATGGTCTTAAATGTTTCAATGTGATAGCAAAGATGAAAACAGGTTTTAGATTATATGGAGTGTGATCAACAACATGGAATGTGGAAAGTGTTACAGGATTTGTTTTCTCCTAAAAGACTGCAGAGATCAATTTAACTGGTTAGTCCTGGTCTTTCTGTTTAATGGTAGGTTATCTTTGAGTGAACCCGTAGGAGGCCATGAACCCCAATAAACTAAAAGTGCCACTGTTTTTTTTGTGGTACAAACAATAAACACCCATATCATACTGAAGGATAAAGGAAACTTAACAAATTTAGTAAGAATACTATGGTCCCTATCCACTATACACTCCAGTCCCTCTGGTGCCCACCGGTCACAGAAGGCCTCAAGTCTACTGGCAGACACCATGTGCTCCCTCTCCAGGGCCACCCGGGTGTGTTTAATGCTGGGTATATTTGTTGTTAGGGAAAGATTTGCTATTGAGTACAAGAATTTCTAAGTTGTGAGCAAAAAGGTGAATGAGGTTAAACAGTTTGCATACTTGGTTACGCCGATAGGTAGCAACACAGCACTATGAATGGTTAACATTTTACCAATGATGGTGCAGTGTTTTGTGGCACCCCAGAATTCTCCCCACCATATAGTTCCTGATCTCGACTATATATCACTATGTTGAGGGGGGGAATGAAGCAGAGACCAGATGCTTAACAAGGAGGTAAGATCATGTCCAGACTGCTTTCTTGCATCTCCCAGTAGAGATGATCTTTTGCTTCAGGCTTAAGTGCATCAAGGATGTGTTATTACTGTAAGGAACAGTTGTCATTTGAAAGTTGCAGCCACGGAAGATGATTGATGGCAGAGGTCTGAGCCCGAGCTCTACAGTCAGCACTGAGCAGTATTATAAACACCCACATGGCAAATGAAATAATACATAATTACGCTGTACCTGTTCAAAACAAAGAGCTTGGACATTTATTGCATGCTCTGTGCACTGACAGTTAATATAATCACACTAGTATTCTGAACTACGCTGTGTTTGCGATGCATTTAACTTTACTTAATTACCAATTATAGAATTGGCAAATTCACAAGCACAGCTTTGGATGTAGACCCCAGCACAGAAAATATCTTAAGTCAAATGACAAGTTTTGGTCCTCCCATCTGTTATGGGAATCCCTATAACAGGTGAGTGAAAGAAAAAGAACGGAGCGAGCCACAGAATGAAAATAAAAAGCAAGACCAAGGAGCAAGACCAGAAGAGAAGGAGAAAAGAAATTAAAACGACACCACTAAAGGAAAGAAACTCAAATACTAGTTAATCTGTTGCTCACGGACGAAAATTTTAAAACTGGGTCTCGGTCTCACTCCACGTCTCCCAATCTGTGATTTATCTCCCCAGGTCTCGGTTTGTCGTCCCGGCTTTCTAATTGCCTCTCGTTCCGTCATCCTCTCTGTGCAGTACAATTTCTCTCTATCACCTCTGCTTTCTTTGCAAGTCACATAAAAGTGCCTCTCACATTCACAGCTTCTGTACATCTCCCACTCTTTTCTTTTAACCTTCCACAGACACTCTCTTGATAGGCAGATGAACAAGTGCCACCCCCGGATACAAAACCATGGCTCTCCTCTCGAGTGTGTGCCCAGCCCTCAAACACCCTTCTGCCTCCCACAGAAACAATTCACTCAAATGACAGACCAGGAGATCACTTCCATCACCACCCTGGACAGCATCTTTTAGTCCCATCTCTGAAGCCACCTGGCCGGTCTGTTTCGGAGATGGGTTTGCTAGAGACTGGTAATAGGAAGTGTCTACCCCAAAACCCAGTTGTGGCTTCTAATGCCTCCTTATGTTGAACTCCTCTAAGGAAACTCGCAATGCCATACAGCAGTGGTGTCTTTCGGCCAAAAATTGTGACGTAGGTTGTCAATAATGCAAGACTTTCAAATTTTTTTTTAAAAAGCCCAGGGCATGTAAGATGGGTCAGAGGGGGCTACCAGCATGGGCAGTGAGGGTGGGGCAGGGATAGGGTCACCTAGAGCTGCGGAAACAGATGTCAGAGAAAGAAAGTTGGGAATGAGTGTTGGCTTGGGTTTGGGGTGCGAGAGAGCATGGTTCCAGAGGCAAAGAGGTAGCACGCAAGTCCTGGATGGTGTTCCTATTGCTGTTGTGCTGGATCCAAAGTGGCAGCACTGATTGACTGGCATGTCCGAGAGCTTCGGCATAACACACAGGTGAGGACAGACCCAAAACCCTGGGAGAGACTGGTGCGCTGGTGCCCGGCTGGGAGGGATCACGGGACTAGCTGTAAGGTGGGGAACAGCGGTCAAACAGCTTGCTGGGAGCACTCATAAGTAATAGGAGCAGGAGTAGGCCATACGGCCCCTCGAGCCTGCTCCGCTATTCAATCAGATCATGGCTGATCTTCAACCTCAATTCCACTTTACTGCCCGGTCCCCCATATCCAAAGATTTCCCCTAGAGTCCAAAAATGTGTCTATCTCAGCCTTGAACATACTCATCGACTCAGGATCCACAGCCCTCCGGGGTAGAAAATGCCAAAGATTCACAACACTCAGTGAAGAAATGCTCACTCAGAGGTGAGTGAAACATGTACACGATAATATACATATCTATTAAAGGAGATTGCAGAGAGAAGCAGGCTATAATCTGAATCTATATTTAGAAGAATTACAAGACAATTATGTAAAGACCTATCTTAAGGAATTATTACTGCAATTTATAATAATTTTATTGGTGAACTTCCCTTCCATATTTCAGTCCCTTGTACAAGTTACCCAGGTAGTGTAGCTTGCAGATGAGTTAAGGAGTGGCTACACAGAGCAACCAGAAAGCTGACATTTCAACCACACCTGCTGCCCATCCAAGGAATGCACTGCCTGAAAGGGTGGTGGAAGTTGATTCAATATAACCTTCAAGGAGGGAAATGGATAAATACTTGAAGGGGAAAAATTTGCAGGGCTTTGGGGAAAGAGCAGGGGAATGTGACTAAGCGGATAGCTCTTTCAAAGAGCAGGCACAGGCACGATTGGCCTCCTTCTGTGCTGATAACACAATACAGGGACACTAAAGAGTACATAAAAAAGCATTTGACAAACAAATACAAGCAGGAACAAATTTCACTAAAAACATTGATACATAAACAGTCTACAAGGTTCCTTGTTGAAATGAGTTCGGCCAATTTCAATGGGTGTTCTTAATGGGCGTGAGCTCTCAGTACAAATTGCTTCACTCAGTAAGGTCAAAGAACATAGGCCGAGCCTGTTCTGCCATTCAATTAAATCATGGCTGATCCATTTATCCGCCTTTGAGCCCTATCCCTTGATACTCTTACTGATCAAAAATCTGTCAATCTCAGTTTACTTGATTACTCAAATTACTTTTTGTACCTGTGCACTAGCTTCTAGTGATGTGTGTACTTGGACAACCAAATCCCTTTGCTCCTCCAGTTTCTAGTCTCTCGCCATTAAAATATTCTTGTCTTTTTCTTGGATCCAAAATGGCTTACTTCACACTTCCCCACACTGAACTCCATCGGCCAGTTATGCCCACTCACTTAAGCAGTCTTTGTCCCTTTGTAACTTCCTGCTCCCATCCACACAACTTAATGTTATCTGAAAACTTAGATAAACCACTCTTTATTCCTTCATCCATGTCATTGATATATATGGTGAAAAGCCAAGGCCCCAGTACAGATCCCTGGGGTACAGTGCATGTCATAATCAAGTACATTCCCTTCACCCCTTCTCTCTCTCTCTTACTTCTTAACCAATTATCAACCTATGACCTAAGGTTACCTCCACTTCCATGCGCTCTCATTTTTTGCTGATAAAAGTTCTGCACGAGATTATCAAATGCCTTCTGGTAATCCATGTAAACACGTCTATCCACCCTGTTAGTGAGCCCCTCAAAAAATTCAATTAGATTAGTCAGACATGACCTACCCTTCACAAATCCATGCTGAATCTCTGATCAACTCATACTTGTACAAATGTTTAGTCACTCTGTCCATAAGATCCCAGTAACTTCCCCACAAATTAACAAATTACATTAAACTGGCAGATTTGTAATTTACTCGTTTCTCCCTCCCCCGTCTTAAAACAATGGAGTGACATTTGCAATTTTCCAATCCAAGGGCACAATTCCTGAACCTAGAGAGCTTTGGAAAATTATGACAAAGGCATCTACAATTTCTTCGTCTCTTAATACCGTAGGGTGGAAACCATGCGGTCCTGGAGATTTGTCTACCTTAAGTCCCATTATTTTTTGCATTACCACTTTTTAAAAGAAACATTAACTCCACTAAGTCCTCCCCTTGTACTGGCTGATTTGTGATATAGCCAGCGGAGAATGCCACTAGAGCAGTTAGAGCACTCGAGAGTCTGTAGATAAGGCACAGTGGAGGAAACATTACCTGCACCTGGCTATGTTATCTGTGACCTAGAGTGCTGAATCCTTGCGTTTGGTGCTCAAAGCAATAACGTGTGCAATCCCCAGCGCATTCATCCCACCCTTTGACAAGAAAAAGAATTCACCAAAAAAGGTTTGAAGAAATAAATGCTGTACCCGAGCATAATCTGCACGCTATCATAATAATCATGTGGCAGGTACTCCATAGTCTATTTATACTGTAAATCTACAGGTGCAGCACACTAGACTGACAGCACTGCCGCAGGCACATTCTGAAATCATCACTAGGGTCAGATGTAGAGTACATAGAAACCTTCTTCAAAAGAAAAAGTGGCACTAACAAAACAGGACATGGAATAATCAGATTATTCGGTCTTTTCAGTTTTAGGCAGCCTCATTTCTGTGAAATACTTAACATGGAAAGAGACTACAGGGGGAAAAAATGTTAATAAAAATAAACTATATTTATCTTTCACAGCCTATTGCACACAACTAAACACCATCCTTCACTACATGCCTAGGGTATTAGGAGGATGATGGGTGAATGGAACACACCCCCATTCTGCATCAGACTACAGGGAGCCATGACACAGATCCGATGCAACGTGGAACTCTCTGGTGCCAGCTTGATGTATTTAAACATAACTTTGAGAGACTATCTTCTACTGCAGCAATGCAAGCTTTCCTCTGGTTCATGCTTGTGCCCAGTTATCATACAACTCATCACAGCAGTACCAAGTCTGTGAGCAACTTTGTGCTGTGGACTGGTATCCGCTGGAAATGGCAGAAACTAATTTGATATGGGGATGTATGCGAATTTACATATGCCACTGTTTATAGAGCTGCTTTTACCTAAGCAAATTCCAGCACACCTTGAAGTTTAATATCGTGTTAAAGAAATGCTTCTCCGTAAGGAAGCATACGTTTTTTTTAAATGTAGTGCTATGGAGAAAGAGGGGGTCTAATTGGATAGCTCTTTCAAAGGGCTGGCACAGGCACAATGATCCGAATGGCCTCCTTCTGTGCTGTATCATTTTATGAAATCAGCAAGGGGCTACATACCCCAGCTCACTCTCACATTGCACAAACTTTACAACTGACTTCAGCAGTAGTGCCACAATGCTACAGTCTCCAGAGCAGCCTGTACCCACCCAAGAGGTGGTTTTCCAAGGCGCTTCTGGAAGCAGCAACGTTAATAGTCGCCTCTGGTGATGCCAGCAACCATCCATCTTTCCTGGCTCAGCCCACCAGGCAGTCTTCTGCCTATTGGCTTGTGCGGCCCCTCCTCGTGCACTGGGGAATGGGGGGGGGGGGGGGGGGGGGAGCGAGGAGTCCCAATTTGCAAATTTTACACAAATGCACAATGCATGGAGTCTAAGCAATGTAAGTGGGCGGATTCTGCAGCATCAGCAGCCACGGCTATTACAAAACTGCTTCATGTAGCAGCTCTAGCAATATAAATGCAATATCGTAAGTCAGAATGTACTGAGTGACTTGGTCTGCCACCTGTTCCTTCAGCCAAAGAATATTTCATGGCCAGAGTTACCTTGAAAAGGGAGAAGAAAATAATCAGCCACTTTCAGTGACCATTTCAGAGCAGGCGAGAGCCAGTGCGTTGTACCACAGAACTGTTACATGATAATTATATTGCCCAAAAGTGCAAGGTTTGGCCTGAATATTTGCTGCTGTGGAGTTTTGAGGTGGGTCTATTTTATGTTGGAGTACTCAAGGAAGAGAATTGCATTTGTTGCTGTTCTACGGTTGCTCAGTGATAGTAGAGGAAGTTAAACTTCAGGAAAGGAGTTGCTTGTTTTGTTGACAGTGTTGAATAGTTGCTATGGGTGAGAGAAGCAAAACGTTATCTGGTTATACTCTTATGTTAAAGTAACATTACCAAGCTGCTATCTCTGCATTTCTGTTTGATCTGCATCACCTATGATTTGACAGTTAAAGAAACAGAACATAATGTTTTGCTTCTCTCCCTCAACAGCAACTATACAACCCGGTCAAGAAAAATAAGCAACACCTCTTCTGAAGCATAACTTCCCGTATGATTGACGGAGTAATTCCAAAACAGCAACTAACGCAGTTCAGCTCCCTATCTGTTCCAAAACAAAGCCAACTCAAAAATCCACAGCAACTCCATGCATTATCTTCAGCAGACTCACCAAGCAAAGACATTTTATCGGGCACTAACAGAAAAAACATTTTATGCATTGCTGTGGCAATAGCCAGCAAAGTTGGCCATGTACCTATCATATACTAGCTAGATAGGTACACAAGGGAAAAGGGACTAGAAGGGTTTGCAGATAGGGTTAGATGAAATAGAGTGGAAGGAAGCTCATGTGGAGCATAAAGACCAGCAGAGACCAGTTGGGTCGAATGGCCTGTTTCTATGCTGTAAATTCTATGTAAGTTTATGGTCAATTAATAAATTGATCCAGTAAAGAGTGCTGCACCAATGCACAATCTCAATTCAATTGAGATTTCTGATCATGCAAGAGCTGGAATTCCAGCATATTGGCTTAAGCAAGAGATTAAAAAAAAGTCTCTTTCAATGTACCTGGAGGCTGACTGTAAATCATACTACCCTTTACCCATTTTCCTTTCAGGACAACACACTACAATACTTAATCCTGTGCTTAAAGTTTGATACATCATTGCTAGTGATAATATTTTTCCACTTTAAGCTGAATGCATCAAGCATTCCTAAATTATGATGTGGAGATGGACTGGGGTGGACAAATGTAAGGACTTGCACAACACCAGGTTATAGTTCAACAGTTTTATTTTAAATCACAAGCTTTCAGAGCTTACCTCCTTCGTCAGGTGTTGGGCTATAACCTGGTGCTGTGCACGTCCTTACATCATTCCTAAATTACGTAGAGGAGAAACATGCATTTAAATATCATCTAGTCATGTCTCTTGGAAAAATCCCAAAAGACTTCATATTTGAAAAATGTTGAAAGATGTTGGCCAAGGACTCCCTGCTCTTCTTCAAACAGTGCCATGGAATCTTTTAACATCGCCAGGACCTCAATTTAAGGACAGCAACACAACACTCCCTTAGTACTGTATTGGAGTATACGTTAGTTGTTGCTGTTGTATTACAGACTAGATGCAGTTGTTTTTAAAGAGGACAGAGTTTTGTGACAGTCAGACATAATCTTCATTAAAAAAAAGACTATCCAGTAAATTTTTGGGGGGAAAACAAATAATACTGCCATTTACATGGTATTTGCGTCAAATTGCAACGTCTCAATGCCTCACACAATTAATTTTTTTTTTGAGTGCAGCGAATGTTATGTAGGAAGACTTAAAAGTTCTGTACATTTAAAAAAAAAT
The DNA here is from genome assembly GCF_035084215.1 of Heptranchias perlo. Taxonomy (NCBI): domain Eukaryota; kingdom Metazoa; phylum Chordata; class Chondrichthyes; order Hexanchiformes; family Hexanchidae; genus Heptranchias; species Heptranchias perlo. Next base: position 10,580,949 of record NC_090332.1, on the reverse strand, counting down.
ACCATCACAATTATGTGGTTGAGGGCAATGTTATTTATTATCGGTGAGAAAAAGTTTGCCAAAACGTTTTCATAAAAACAAAATGGTTTGGAAACAGATTAAGGCAATCGCTATTGTCTTGGAGTGGAGTGTGCTCCTGGCCATTCTTTGTGAACTCGATGAATAAAGCGGTGATCAAATATCAATCTCCTTCCTCGTCTCTATCTTGTGTGTTGACGAACGGCGAAGTTTGTTTAAATGGAAGATTGTGTCCGGTGGTGTTTCGTGAGTCGAAGGATTTAAAGTACTGCGTCTTTAGGAGATTGGAAACAGTGCAAATGAGGCTAGGGTTAAAAAGGTATAAAAGATGTGATCCGTTCTCCAGCAGTGAGTCGGGGCTATGTGGCTGATTCGCTGGAATATTACTCCCGCCAAGGACATTTTTTTTGCAACCAAGACTAAAGAAACAAGGGCGAGGTTTGAATAAACATCCATTCCCCCCCCATTGGCGTTTTAGCCAACATTTCAACAACGAAGCAAATCCCCACTGAAAATATGCATAAAAAACAGTTTCCTCTCCGTTTTTGCAGACAACGTGCTCGGTATCAAGATCCAAACATACCGCAGAAAACCCCGGGATATAAATGGGGGTTTTAGAGAGAGAAAGAAGACAAAAGAGAGGGGGGAGAGATCGAAAGAGAAAGCAGCAATGCGGCCCAGGCAGCTCCAGCTCCCCCCCCCCCCCCCAGCCCCGCTCTGTGGGCCAAGCGACAGCCGCCGGGCTCCCGAGTCACGGACCAACAGGCCCCAAAACCGGGCTGAATACAAGCGAATGGGGGCACAGGCTCCATCCCGGGCCCAGCACCATGTTTCCGGGGACCGAAGCCAACCGACAAACCCCGCCGCTACCGGCCCAGGAGGGAGCAACACAACGGCAAATAAACTCGGCCCCCCGCCAGGCCCGGAGCTCCCCTCGCCGCTTCCCCCCCCGCCAGGCCCGGGGCTCCTCTCGCCGCTTCCCCCCCCCCCCCCCCCCCCGCCAGGCCCGGGGCTCCCCTCACCGCCAGGCCCGGTGGGTCCCCCCGCCAGGCCCGAGGCCCTTACCTGACACCTGCAGACCATGTCCGCGTCCTGCGCCAGCAGATCCACCACTTTGCCTTTCCCCTCGTCTCCCCACTGCGCTCCCAGCACCACCGTCACTTTGTTGCCCAGGTCGGGCTTCTTCAGCCTCAGCCTCTGGTCTAAGTCCGGCCCGCAGCAGAGCTCTCCATTGAGGCCGAGGCCGCCATTCTCCGTCATGATCTCCCGGGTTATCTTCAGTCCGGTGTCTGAGCCGCTCTGACTGGGAGTTGAACGCACGGCGGCCTAGCTCCTCCCTCCCTGCCTTTCCCGCCCTCACTCTGCCAAATGTGCCTGTCCTGTCCCGCTCACTGCACTAACAATACCGCCTCTTTGCTGTTTAATGTATCTCACTCTTAAACATAAATAGACCCTTTAAGAGAGAGATACGCCTTTGGGATCTTTCTGTGCGCGAAATGCCCCTAGCATTTACTCAACATAAGCACAGTCTCTAGGTTACAGCCCCTATTTCAATATTTAAGTTGGGGGGGGGGGAAACTGTTCCTCAAGTTCTGGTTGCACTTCAGTCCCACGCTCCTGATCTTTGGCCGCCCCCGGTGAGGAGGGGGTGGGCAGGTCGGTGGAGCTCCTCGTGGGTCTGATAGTAGTCGCGGACCGTGGCATTCTCCGCGCCTGGAGAGGGAGCACGCGGTGTCTGCCGGTACGCTTGAGGCTTTCTGCGACCGGTGGGTGCCGCAGGAGTGATATCTGGCGATTCAAGGGATGGTAGAGGAGGACAGGTGGAAGGAGTGAGAGACAACGGGATGAGACAGGGTCAGGGAGCAAACATGGAGGAGTGCCAGCTACCACCGCGCCCCCTGCAATATTTTCCACTGAAAATGTCTTCTTTTCATTCTCTGATGGGTGGGATGTGACAAACAGTGTTCTCCAGGGATCTCTACTGGTACCTCAGCTTTTTATCATATATATTAATGACTTGGATGTAGGAATAGAGAGTTGTATATCCAAGTTTGAAGATGACACTAAGCTAGGAGACACAGAAAGTTATGTGGATGGGAGCAGGAAGATGCAAAGGAGCATAGACTAACCGAGTGGGCAGACTATGGCAGATGGAGTTCATTGTGCTGAGGTGTGAGATTATCCACTTTGGATCTGAGAAAGACAAATCGGAATATTTTCTTAACGGTCAGAGACTAGGAGCTGTGTCGGAGCAAAGGGATTTTCGTGTCCATGTACACAAATCACTAAAAGTTAGTGCACATAAAGGCTAATGAGATGTTGGCCTTTATCTCAAGGGGGTTGGAATTCAAAAGTGAGGAAGTGATGCTTCAGTTGTAAAGAGCCTTGGTCTGGGTTACTACATTCAGTTTTGGTCACTGAACTTCAGGAAGGAGTACAGCACAGATTCACCAGAATTATAACATTGCTTAAAGGGTTAAATTATGAGGACAGGTTGCATAAACTTGAGTTCTATTCCCTTGAGCTTAGAAGGTTGCAGGCTGATCTAATCGATGTGTTTAAAATGATAAAGGGATTTGATACAGTGGATACAGAGAAACTATTTCCTATGGTGGGGAATCCAGAACAAGGGGGCATAATCTTTAAATTAGAGCGAGGCCATTTTGGAGTGAAATCAGGAAGCGCTTTTCACACAAAGGGTAATGGAAATATGGAACTCGCTCCCCCAAAAGGCTCTGGATGCTGGGTACTTTGAAACTTTCAAGACTGAGATCGATAGATTTTAGTTAGGTAAGGGTTTCAAGGGATATGGATATGGTTCAGATCAGCCATAATCTAGCTGAATGACGGAACAGGTTTGAGAGACTGAATGGCCTACTCCTGTTCCTATGCTCCCTCTCGAAGCTGATCTGTGGCCCTAGCCTGATGTCACCTCCCCCCTCCGCCACTTCCCAAACTGAACAACAGCTAGAGACCGCGGCTAGATCCCTTCCCCGTCTGGGACTCCTCAATAGCTTGGAAAATGCAGCCTGTGGTCCATGAAGGCTCCCTTACCCCTTCACCCCGTGACACTTTCCACCTCCCGCTGGAGGGGATAGGACAGAAACTGAGAAAGAGAAAGAGCTGCAGAAGCATACGTGAGAAAATGAGAAGCAGCAATGCAAAAATGATGTACATGAGTTTATATCCACTGACCTGTGAGCAACACTACAGGAGAACCACACTGGGGCTAAAAAGAATCGAGGAAAAAGTGAAATAAAGACTTGCATTTATATTATCAGGTACTTGGCATAAAACGAATTCCCTTTGAAGTGTAGTGACTTTTTTTTGTTTAAATCCCTTAAAAAAGGGGGTTTCTTTTTTTAAGCCCCTTAAAAAGGGTGCGGGGTTGGGGGTAGGCACAAACGTGGTCCTCCACTGGTGGCACTGAGCTTAAACCCATGTCATCTTGACTGATCAATAATAAATCAAACGAAACCAAATTAAATCATAGTTTTATTATCGGTGTTATATTGGTTGCAACAAATCATTTCTTTGCTTATGGATGACGCTGGAAAACGAGGTGATGACATTGCACTGTTGTGTCTCCTGGTCGAATTGGTAGATATTGAAGAGACTTGAAAATGAGGAGAGGTGTAACAAAGCAGAGGGGTTTGAGAAGTAAATTCCAAAGTACTAATGTGTAATGGCTGTAGGCTCTGCCATCGATGGTGAAATAGAGGCGTACAAGGGATGTACAGGAGACCAAAGATGGAAGAGTGAAGGTTCTGAGCTAGGATGTAGGGCTGTGGGAGTCTGCCGAGGCAGGGTGGAGCATAGCCACGGATCAATTTCTTCAAACAAAAAGGACAAGAATTTTGAAACCAGTGGGCAATAGGGAGAATGGAGGTTGGTAAGGTTATGTGCTTAGATCTTGGAGCGGGTCTTGAACCCACAAACTTCTGACTCAGCGGCACGAGTGTTACCAACCAAGTCAAGATGATACTTAGAACCAAGATTTAAACCTCCATCCCCTTGATTCTGGATTTACCTGGGAATGAAATTCATAAGCTACACATTTAGGAAGGTGACCTCACTTTAGGACGATCAGATATTGACTATTTAAATAAGAAAACAAGTGTTATGATCAGATATGGAAATGTTAATACGACCACAAAAATTAACTGAGGGGAAAAATGCAAAAAATAATTTGTGAATAATGTAAATGTGGGATAGAATAAAAAATAGTCTTGATCATGTGAATAATACCACACTGATATCTTAAATATCTCCTGCTACTATTTCAATTTATTTTGATTAAACAGCCCAATAACAGTAATGTATCTGTTACTGTAACTGTTAACAAGAATATATCAATCAAATGGATCTACAATTGTGCTCTCCAAAGCAAAGTATATCTTTGTAAATTTAAATCACAGCTTCTCTGCTCCTTGAAGAATAAGATGCAAAGTCGGCATCAATCCTAAACAAGTTTCCCATTCTCCTGACCTATTAATAGATTTCTTATAAAACAAGATGCAGAAAAACTCAAAACATTTTGCTTTCCTTAATAAGTTGATTGAGACTTTAGGGGACATTTTCCACTTTGGTGCACACCAGCAGCGCATGTTAGGAACATAGGAACAGGAGAAGGCCATTCAGCCCTTCGAGCCTGTTCCGCCATTCAATTAGATCATGGCCGATCTGTATCTTAATTCCATCTACCCGCCTTGGTTCCGTAACCCTTAATACTCTTGCCATTAAAAATCTCTCAATCTCAGTTTTGAGGACAAATCTCAGGACAAATTTTCAGTTGTCCCAGCCTCAGCAGCTTTTTGGGAGAGTTCCAGATTTCCACTACCCTTTGTGTGAAGAAGTGCTTTCTGCCATCATCCCTGAACTGCCTAGCTCTAATTTTAAGGTAATACCCCCTTGTTCTGGATTCTACCACCAGAGGAAATAGTTTCTTTCTATCTACCCTATCAGATCCTTTAATTATCTTATACACCACAATCAGATCACCCCTTAATCTTCTATATTCATTCCTTAATCTTCTATATTGATCAGACCTCTATTCAAGCCTAGTCTATGCAACCTGACCTCATAATTTAACCCTTTTAGCCCTGGTATCATTCTGGTGAATCTGTGTTACACCCCATCCAGGGCCAATATACTTCCTGAGGTGCGGTGCCCAGAACTGAATGCAATTCTCCAGCTGGCATCTAACCAGAACTTTATATTGCTGTAGTGCAAATTTAAAATATGAAACTATTGGTTGCCTTTTGTGAAAAGTCCCATTGCCTTTGTAGGGGAGGTAGAGATAATTACAGAAAATACTGACTTACAAGTCATTATAAGTTAATTGCAACAGAAATTTTCTCCTGGCTATGAGCCTTTGAATGCAAGGCACTTGGCAGACATTTTTCTTAGCTCTAATTGCTGATCCATTGAAAGTAAACTTTGTTCTATAAAAGGACCTTCATTGTTCACCTTTATTGTTCCCTGTTTCCGTCCTCGTGTTTGATCAGGTGTTTACTAAAACTCGCTTTCACAGCCACATCTCTTTACTCAGCAACTGTCTCCGGGTCCGACTTATTCCACGTGGAATTCCAACTTAAATTCCACCCTTCATGTTTCAGATCCACCCGTGATTACAGATATCCCCATGATATTCAGTTGTCGTTGCTTCCTGAGATCCACGCTCAACGCCACGGGCCGCCGCATGCACGCACTAACCTCTATCTTCAGCAGCATCGACTCACTCTATTTCAGAATTTTCCCGTTCCACAGTTCCATTTCATCCTTCGCCTCATCCGCGCTTTAACAAAAATCTTTTTTTCTTCCTTTCAGGCACAAGGACCGCAAGCTTCAACAAATCTTAGATACCAATGCCCTTCCTGATCCTTCTTCCCCTTCACTTTCCTCTGACCCCATCCCTCCCTCCAATCTCACCTTTGTCGTTCACTATCCCCTCTGATCTTCGCCTCTCTGATCCCGAACGATCAGTCCTCAGCAAAGACCTCAGCTTCATCTCCTTACGCCCCCACCTCAATGAATTTCGAGCTCGACACGATGCTGAGCTTTTCTTCCATCGCCTTCGTCTCCACTCTTTGGCCAGGAGTCTTCCACTGCACAGCGGACCCTTTCTCCAGTCTTCAGAGTTCTCATTCCACCTGCACCCCTCCCTCTGGCCTCTTACCCTCTCTTGATCTTTTCATTACGAACTGCTGGCGTGACATAGGCTGTCTCAATTTCTCTACTTCCCTCACTCACTCTAACCTACCTCCCTCTGAACTTGCAGCACTCCATTCTCTCAGGTCCAACCCTGACATTGTCATTAAACCAGCTGACAAAGGCGGTTCTGTAGTTGTGCGGTGAACAGACCTCTACCTTGCAGAGGCTGAACGCCAACTCCCCTTTCACCTCCTCCTACCTTCTCCTGGACCATGACCCCACCGCCAAACATCAAGCCATAGTTTCCTAGACTGTCACTGACCTCATCTCCTCTGGAGATCCTCCCGCCACGGCCTCCAACCTCATAGTCCCCCAACCCCGCATAGTCCGCTTCTACCTCCTTCCCAAGATCCACAAATAGGACTGCCCTGGGAGACCCATCATTTCAGCCTGTTCTTGCTCCATGGAACTTATTTCTTCCTATCTCAACTCTATTTTTTCTCCCCTTGTCCAGTCTCTTCCGACCGACATCTGTGACTCTTCCGACACCCTCCGCCACTTTAACAATTTCCAGTTCTCTGGCCCTAAGCGTCTCCTTTTCACCATGGACGTGCAGTCCCTCTACACCTCCGTCCCCCAACAGGACGGCCTGCGGGCCCTCCGCTTCTTCCTTGAACGGAGGCCCAATCAATCCCCACCAGCCTCGACATTCAACTTATCATCCTCTGCCATTTCTGTCACCTCCAGCGTGATGCCACCACCAAACACATCTCCCCCTCCCCTCCCCTCTCAGCATTCCGAAGGGACCGTTCCCTCCACGACACCCTGGTCCACTCTTCAATCACCCCCGACACCCGCTCTCCTTCCCACGGCACCTTCCCGTGTAAGCACAGGAGATGCAACACCTGCCCTTTCAGCTCCTCCCTTCCCACCGTCCAAGGCCCCAAACACTCCTTCCAGATGAAACAGCGATTTACTTGTACTTCTTTCAATTTAGTATGTTGTATTTGCTGCTCACGATGCAGTTTCCTCTACATAGGGGAGACCAAATGCAGATTGGGTGATCGCTTTGCTGAACACCTCCGCTCAGTCCGCAAGCGTGACCCTGACCTGCCGGTCGCTTGCGATTTTAATTCTCCGTCCCACTTCCACTCTGATCAAAATCAAAATACTGTGGCTGCTGGGAATCTGAAATAAAAACAGAAAATTGCTGGAAATGCTCAGCAAGTCAGGCAGCATCTGTGAAGAAAGAAACAGAGTCAACATTTCAGGTCGATGACCTTTCGTCAGAACTGGATCTCACTCCGATTACTCTGTCCTCCGGCTCCTACACTGTTCCAATGAAGCTCAACGGAAGCTCAAGGAACAGCACTTCATCTTTCGATTAGGCACTTGACAACCTTCTGGACTCAACACTGATTGCAATAACTTCAGATCATAACAATTGCTCCCATTTTTTTGGACAGCTGGTGCTGGTAATGGTTCTGCTGTTGCCATTTACAGCTCCTCTAAACCCATCTTTTGTTTCTTAATCTATCCCATTAGCACCCTCCTCGCCTTGCACCATCATCCCTTTTGTCATTTAATCACTCCTGCCCTCCACCTATCACAGACCTTCCCTTTTGTTCTTTCCCCCCCTCCCCTTCCTCCCCCCCCCCCTCCCTCCCTTCCTCCCCCCCCCCCCTCCCCTTCCTCCCCCCCCCCTCCCTCCCTCCCCCCTCCCCCTCCCCCCCCCCCCCCCCTCCCCTCCCCTGGCTCTGTGCTTCTTCCAGTTCTGATGATAAGTCATTGATCTGAAATGTTAACTCTGTTTCTTTCTCCACAGATACTGCCCGACTTGCTGAGTATTTCCAGTATTTTCTGTTTCTATTTCTATAAAAGGAGATTGGGTGCATTTAGCACTTCCTGGTTGGACAATTGTTCTTAGTGCTTATTAACAATGATTGCGAGCATTTCCTAACACTGTGCTTGTTTCTAGTTTGATTGATAGTTCACTAGCCTGGGATGAGTGATGAAGGACCATACCTTGCAGGCTCATTGACCATTTCTTTAGTTCACTTGTTTGAACTCATTTCCAAATCACTGTAGTGAGACATAACATCGTGGGCCTTAACGTATTTTACATAAAGAACCATCAAAAGATTCAATTAAAGAGACTGAAAAGTGCTCTAAGAATTCAAACACTTTGTTACTTCGGTTTTGGAGGCAGATTAAAGTATGAGTGTAAATTGCTGTTTATCTGCTGGCTTATTGTACCTCGTTATAAATTTCTTTCAACATTTTATGTTGAAGGGGGGGGAAGGGGAGGTGGGGGGGAAGGGGGGGGGAAGGGGAGGTGGAGGGGAAGGGGGAGGTGGAGGGGAAGGGGGAGGTGGAGGGGAAGGGGAGGTGGGGGGGAAGGGGAGGTGGAGGGGAAGGGGAGGTGGAGGGGAAGGGGAGGTGGGGGGGAAGGGGAGGTGGGGGGGAAGGGGAGGTGGGGGGGGAAGGGGAGGTGGGGGGGAAGGGGAGGTGGGGGGGAAGGGGGGGGGAGGTGGGGGGGGGGGAAGGGGAAGGGGGGGGGAGGTGGGGGGGGGGGGGAAGGGGAGGTGGGGGGGGAAGGGGAGGTGGGGGGGGAGGTGGGGGGGAAGGGGAGGTGGGGGGGGGGAAGGGGAAGGGGGGGGGAAGGGGAGGTGGGGGGGAAGGAAGGGAAGGGAGGGGGGGGGAGGTGGGGGGGGAGGTGGGGGGGGAAGGGGAGGGGGGGGAGGTGGGGGGGGGAGGTGGGGGGGGGAGGTGGGGGGGGGAGGGGGAGGTGGGGGGGAGGGAAGGGGAAGGGGGGGGAGGGGGAGGGGGGAAGGGGGGGGGAGGGGGAAGGGGAAGGGGGGGGGGAGGGGGAAGGGGAAGGGGGGGGGAAGGAGGGGGGAAGGGGGGAGGGGGGGGATGGGGGAGGGGGGGGATGGGGGAGGGGGGGATGGGGGAGGGGGGGATGGGGGAGGGGGGGGATGGGGGAGGGGGAGGGATGGGGGAGGGGGAGGGAAGGGGGAGGTTGGGGGAAGGGGGAGGTAGGGGGGAGGGGGAAGGGGGAAGGGGGAGGTTGGGGGGAGGGGGGAAGGGGAGGGAAGGGGAGGTTGGGGGGAGGGGGGGAGGGGAGGTTGGGGGGAAGGGGAGGAGGGGGGAAGGGGAGGTGGGGGGAGGGGGGAAGGGGGAGGGGGGAAGGGGAGGTGAGGGGAAGGGGAGGTGGGGGGGAGGGGGGAAGGGGGGGGAAGAAGGGGGGAGGGGGGAAGAAGGGGGGAGGGGGGAAGGGGAAGGTTGGGGGAAGGGGGGAGGGGGAGGTTGGGGGAAGGGGGGAGGGGGAGGTTGGGGGGATGGGGGAGGGGGAGGGAAGGGGGAGGTTGGGGGAAGGGGAGGAAGGGGGAGGTTGGGGGGAGGGGGAAGGGGGAGGTTGGGGGGAGGGGGAAGGGGGAGGTTGGGGGGAGGGGGAAGGGGGAGGTTGGGGGGAGGGGGAGGGAAGGGGGAGGTTGGGGGAAGGGGAGGAAGGGGGAGGTTGGGGGGAGGGGGAAGGGGGAGGTTGGGGGGAGGGGGAAGGGGGAGGTTGGGGGGAGGGGGAAGGGGGAGGTTGGGGGGAGGGGGAAGGGGGAGGTTGGGGGGAGGGGGAAGGGGAGGTAGGGGGGGGAGGGGGGAGGGGAGGTTGGGGGGAAGGGGGGGAAGGGGAGGAGGGGGGAAGGGGAGGTGGGGGGAGGGGGGAAGGGGAGGTGGGGGGAGGGGGGAAGGGGAGGTGGGGGGAGGGGGGAAGGGGAGGTGAGGGGGAGGGGGGAAGGGGAGGTGAGGGGAAGGGGAGGTGAGGGGAATGGGGAGGTGAGGGGAAGGGGAGGTGGGGGGGGAGGGGGAAGGGGAGGGGGGAGGTGGGGGGGAAGGGGAGAGGGAGGGGGGAAGGAGAGGGGGGAAGGGGAGAGGGGGGAAGGGGGAAGGGGAGAAGGGGAGAGGGGAGAGGGGGGGGGGGCCCTGGCCTCACCAGAACTGTGTGAGGCCAGCTCCTCCCACTAATTGTAATAGGCTTCCAGCACCTGGAAACTAGACATTGGAGCTAGGTCAGAAATACAATTGGCTGGGGATGGAACTTTTGGTAATGCAGCAGCTCTCAAAAGACTGCTGTGTGCTCTTAGAGGGGAAATGCTTCTTTCCATATTTAGAGATAAGTTTTTGTGGAAGATGCAGTGGAGCCAAGATGCAAGGTTGGGACAACTGATTCTTTTAGGAAGAGGCATTGGTGGTATAGCAAAGGAGAGTGGCAGTCTTTGGAATGGAGAGCCACCCTACAGGTAAACCAGAGATGTATACTGCATGGATGGAGGTAGTAGACAGAGTGAACAGGTTCAGTGGAGAAAGTGAATGGATTCTCATAGGTCTGCAGGACCTGGATACAAATAAGGAAAAAGTTTAATGGAATCAGGAGTGTTGAGACAATTCCTTCCTTATCCTTTTGACAGATTCGTAATGCTAGAGACAGTAATATGTCTAAGAATTAACTTAATTTATTCTTGCTTCAAAACACTCATCATTAAACATTTCATATAGAATAGTACACATCGAGCATCAAGTCTGAAACCATTTGCGCAGGGAACTTCTAGGGGTAAATTGCAAGAATTGCTTATAAGAACATAAGAAATAGGAGCAGGAGTAGGCCAATCGGCCCCTCGAGCCTGCTCCGCCATTCAATAAGATCATGGCTGATCTGATCCTAACCTCAAATCTAAATTCATGTCCAATTTCCTGCCCGCTCCCCGTAACCCCTAATTCCCTTTATCCAAGCCTATTCACATACCTGGTCTTAAAGGTCGGCAAAGCAAAGTTCCTGCTGAGCAAAATGTTGTATCTCTTTTTATACCATTTTCTTTTATGGTCTAATTCTTGCTGGATGCATCACTGTGTTTTATGACCCCCAGTTCTTTGAAAAGATTGCTAGTCAGGGAGAGGGGCCTCAAGTCTTTTCATTCCATACCGTTACTTTCTATCATTGCTTTTCCCAAGCCATAACTTTGTTGTACAAACCTTTGTACGCTCTATAGCAATCTATTGCCTTTTTATGTTGCAGTAATCTCCTCTCTTACGCTCTACCCTGCTGTGATCAAAAGACTGAGTTTTAAAAGCCTATGGGCTCGAAATTCGGCCAAGTAGCGCCTGTTGTTTCGACGCTACGCGGCCTCTTGAAGTTCCAAAATGGCGTCAGGGATGCGCGCATACACTTCTAGCGTGACGTGCGCCGCACGCCATCTTGGTAAAGGGGTGCAGATAACGAATGCCAGCAACATGTAAAGTAAGGATGATTTTGCGTTAGATCAGTGTGCAACGCTGATTTAAAGGCAGAGACACAATTGGCACTTAACGCTCCAACCAGCGCACTGCCTTAACCACGACTAGCTAAACATGTCCTAGACGGCATGGAGGACCTCCCACCAGCGCAATTAAAGGGACCATCCAGGATTTACAGGTTAGTTGCTGGATTATTGCTTCTGGCTGCTGATGCATTTGTACCTGTTTTTGGAGGTCTCCCATACTTGAATCCTAGGACTAGGGGACATAGCTTAATATTTAGAGCCAGGACTTACAGGAGTGAAGTTAGGAAATGCTTCTAAACACAAAGGGTGGGAGAAGTTTGGAACGCTCTTCCACAAATGGTAGGTGATGCTAGCTGAATTGTTAATTTTAAGTCTGAGATTGATAGATGTTTGTTAAACAAGGGTATTAAGGGATATGGGGCTAAGGTGGGTATATGGTGTTAGGTCATGGATCAGCCATGATCTTACTGAATGGTGGAACGGGCTCAAGGGGCTAAATGCCACTGCCACTCGCTGCCTCCTGTTATGCGCCACCTTCTCCTGCAAGAAAGCGGGACGTGTGTCGGTAAGGGTCCCGCAAGATGTTTGGGTGATGCTTGGGTGCCTGTCATTGTTGAATAGCTGCCAGGGTGTGTGACCTATGAGTTGTGGGTGTGCGGCTTGCAACAGTGGTAATGTGTGAGGGTGAGATGAAGTATCTGATTGGAAGAGTTGAGTGCTGATTGAAAAAATTTGTTGGTAGGTGGGTGATGGGGGTGTAGTGCCTGGAGCAGTGGATGCGGCTAGTGGTGCAGTTGGTAGGAGATGCCACTTGACAGTTGACCTCACTCACCTTGACCACTCGTGTCAAAGCATTGAACTTCTTCCTGCACTGCATCCATGTTCGTAGTGCTATGCGCTGGCATTGACTTTGTCCTCTATTGCCTCCCACTACCTCGAAAGCATACGCCTGGAGGGCCTCTTGCCCTCCTGCGGATATAGGATGCCCCTCCTTCTGTCCACCTCTTGCACCAAGGCCACTAGTGCATCAACAGAAACCCTTGGTGCACGCTCTCTCACAGGCCTGGTACAACGTCAGATCGGCAGATTGGTGAGGCCTGGTGTGCAGATTGGAGGATGTGGGATTTAGTAGTGCGCAACCTTTACTCAATGTTTTAACATAACTCAACAATTTGTAAACATAGGGATGGGACCTGAATCTCTGTTTTATGTGTGCGATGTCTGATCTCCGTTCAGACTCCGTGCGGACCTGTATCTTATATTTTGCAAATAGGAGGTGCAGGCTACCTTTAAGAGGTGCAGCCTGCCTTTGAGAGGTGCGAGCAACTCACCTGAGATTTGGGCCCCCCCTGCTGGTGAGAAGAGGAGAGAACAGAGAAACTGGAGAGACGATTGCAGCTGGGCCTCAACGCTGCGCGTCAATCAGGTAAATTAAGTTGCAACACCAATCTAATGTGTTGGCTGTGTCGGTACCACCGGGTGTGGGCTAATTGTGCACCGCGATGCCCATGCCCGGATTCGGGGGTCAACCAATTTAACTATGTGTTTTAATCCTCGCAACCCTTTTAGCTCAATATTATCCAACTGGCTTATATATTTAATAATCTAGATGTGCCTCTCCTTATAGTGCATTGTCTTTGGCCCTGAAATTCATCCTTCTCCAATGTTGTCAGCGCCACTGAGGGGAAAAGACAGGAGTTGCAAGAACACAGTTTAAACCAATTCCGTCTGCATTACTGTTCTGCCTTTGTTCTGCATTAGAATAATATAAAAACATATCTATATTCTTACAAGGAAGTATTTCAAAGGAAGTGTACACACCTTTGCACACTTTATTAATATTGGAGCATAGGACCATGGCAGAAACCAAAAATTGTTAGTTGCATCACCATCTGGGAGGTACTATGCAAAGCATGGAAACACATATCCTTTTTTATACGATTACAGAAAAGCTGCCAGACACAATTACATAGAATTGCATAGAATTTACAGCATAGAAACAGGCCCTACTGGTCTATGCCGGTATTTATGCTCTACATGCACCTCCTCCCACTCCTCTTCACCTAACATAGAAACGTAGAAAGTAGGAGCAAGAGTAGGCCATTCGGCCCTTTGGGCCTGCTCCACCATTCAAAATGATCATGGCTGATCGTCTAACTCAGTTCCCTGTTCCTGCTTTTTCCTCATATCCCTTGATCCCTCTAGCATTAAGAAATATATCTATCTCCTTCTTGAATACATCTAATGACTTGGCCTCCACTGCCTTCTGTGGTAGAGAATTCCACAGGTTCACCACCCTCTAAGTGAAGAAATTTCTCCTCATCTTGGTTCTAAATGGCATACCCCATATCCTGAGACTGTGACCCCTGGTTCTAGACTCCCCAGCCAACGGGAACATCCTCTCTGCATCTAGTCTGTCTAGTCCTGTTAGAATTTTATATGTTTCGATGAGATCACCTGTCATTCTTCTAAACTCTAGTGAATATAGGCCTAGTTGACCCAATCTCTCCTCCTACATCAGTCCTGCCATCCCAGGAATCAGTCTGGTAAACCTTCGTTGCACTCCCTCCATGGCAAGGACATTCTTCCTCAGAAAAGGAGACCAAAACTGCACACAATATTCCAGATATGGTCTCACCAAGGCCCTGTATAACTGCAGGAAGACATCCCTGCTCCTGTACTCAAATCCTCTCGCAATGAAGGCCAACATACCATTCGCCTTCCTAACTGCTTGCTCCACCTGAATGCTCGCTTTCAGCGACTGGTGTACAAGGACACCCAGGTCTCGTTGCACCTCCCCTTTTCCCAATTTACCACCATTCAGATAATAATCTGCCTTTCTGTTTTTACAACCAAAGTGGATAACCTCACTCAAAGCGCCCCCACGTCTCACCCGTTATCCCCCTCTCAACCAGTACCCGCAATGCTGCCTCCTCTCCAAGTGGCCGAGGTGCAGGTGGAACAGTCTTTGGAGGGGCCCTCACGGGCACCAAAACCCAGAGGGCATAGGCCCAAAGCATCTAATCGATCAGGGCATGAACAAGAGCAACCTGCCACTACCTCTGCGGCAGCCACAGGGGTAGCACCACTTAGAAGTAGTCGGAAGTGAAAGGCGAAGGTTTTGTAAGCACGAAGGGGATACACGAGGGTGTTTGACGGTTTGTCATGTTTTTTATTTATATTTGCTTTTTGTTAAACTCACATTAAATATTATTATTGTCACCACTACTGCCACATCTTGGCCATACTTGACTGGCTTCCATAATAAGGCCCTTTCATGAGGTTCACCATGAACGCCCACACTTGATGCCACCCATTGGGTCACCCTACAGTGGGTGAATGTATAGTTGCAGGACTGTTTTGTGCGGGGCAGGATGGGGAGCGGGGGGGGGGCTGGTGTGAGGACTGGACTCTTCACACTGTCTGATGTTAGGAGAACCGTCCATATATCAGTGACTCACCGGCCTCACGAGCAGCCAGGTGAGCTGTTGTTCTACCCATGGGTTGCTCCTGCTCCTCCTCCTCTGCCTCCTCCTCCTCCTCCTCAGTGTGGGTGGTAGATGTGAATGGGGCCTCTTCAAGCGGCCCCCCTCTCTGTTCTGCCATGTTGTGCAGGGCACAATACACGACTATAATGCATCCCACTCTGGTGCGTATTGAAGCGCTCCCCCAGAACAATCAAGGCACCTGAAACGCATCTTGAGCAGCCCTATAGCATGGTCAATTGTAGACCTGGTATCGATGCGGCTGTCATTATATCGACGCTGTTGCTCGGTGGTGGGGTTCCTCAGAGGTGTCATGAGCCACGTGTGCAGGGGGTATCCCTTGTCCCCAAGGACCCAGCCGTTACGGGTGTTCGGTGCGTGGAAGAGGGGCGGGACGGTGGACTCCCGGAGGATGAAGGAATCGTGGCAGGTGCCCGGGTGTCTGACACACACGTGAAGGAATCTCTTGCGGTGGTCACAAACGAGCTGAGTGTTGATGGAGTGATAGCCCTTCCTGTTGATGAACAGTCCTGGCTCGTGTGGAGATGCTTGTATTGCTATATGGGTGCAATCGATTACACCCTGCACCCTTGGGAAGCCAGCCACAGCATGGAATCCCACTGCCCTCTCCGTCTGGCTGAGGTCATCCATGGGGAAGTTGATGTAGTGCGAGGCCCTGCGAAACAAGCCTTCAGTGACCTGCCTTATGCACTTGTGTGCAGATGACTGAGAGACCCTGGCGATGTCCCCGGTGGCACCCTGGAACGATCTGGAGGTGAAGAAGTTGACAGTGGTGACTTTGACAGCAACAGGTAAGGAGATGCTGCTCGGCCCAGCCGGAAGCAGCTCGCCGTGAAGGAGGCTACAGATGTCCACGACTACCCGGTGACTGATTCTGAGCCTCTGTATGCACTGCTCCTCAGAGAGGTCTAGGAAGCTGAGCCTTGGTCTGTAGCGAGGGTAGTGCCTCCAGCGACGTCGCTCTCTCTGTTGTTGCCCTCCGTGCTCTTGTGCAGGTGCCTGTGGCGCAGCACTGTGTTGTGGAGCTCCACGTGGCGGAGGTGGGTGCCGTGCCTGGCGAGGCTGGTGATGTTGCTCATCCTTGGATGTAGTGGTGAATGCAGCCATGGCGCTGCAACCCCCCCCCCCACCCATCCTGGTGGTGTCAGTTTGAGGGGGTCTGGAAAGTAGTTCTGGACAGCAGAGTTTTGGGTGGGAAGTAAGAATTTTGAGTGGAAACACAAAGGTCTTGCAGCCAAAACTTTGTCTGAAGTGACAGAGTGCCCTGCTGCAATAAATTACGTTTTCTTCCCACCTGTCAAATTAGCATTTGCATCTCCCACTGGCTGCTGGCTGAAACACGTCTGTTGCAACAGGGAGTGTTTCCCACAGCACGGGAAACTAGGAGGATGGAGTATAAAAGCAGGGAAGTCTTGCTACAACTGTAGAGGGTGCTGGTGAGACCACACCTGGAGTACTGCGTACAGTTCTGGTGCCCTTATTTAAGGAAGGATATACTTGCATTGGAGGCAGTTCAGAGAAGGTTCACTAGGTTGATTCCGGGTAGGTTGGGTCTATACCCATTGGAGTTTAGAAGAATGAGAGGAGATCTTATTGAAACATACAAGATTGTGAGGGGACTCGATGGAGTAGATGCTGAGAGGATGTTACCCCTCATGGGGGAATCTAAAACTAGGGGGCACAGTCTCAGAATAAGGGGTCGTCCATTTAAGATGGAAATGAGGAGGAATTTCTTCTCCCAGAGGGTCGTGAATCTTTGGAATTCTTTACCCCAAAAAGCTGTGGAGGCTGGGTCATTGAATACATTCAAGGCTGAGTTAGACAAATTTTTGATCAGCGAGGGAGTTAAAGGATATGGGGAAAAGGCGGGAAAGTGGAGTTGAGGTAAAAATCAGATCAGCCATGATCTCATTGAATGACGGAGCAGGCTCGAGGGGCCGAATGGCCTACTCCTGCTCCTATCGCTTATGGTCTTATGGGAAACATGCTGAGGATCCTTCAAAATCGCACCCCCGCCAAAATGTCTAGTGAATCAAGTAGTTCTGGTACCTCAACTATCGGACAAACTATGCAAATTATCATCCCGCCGGCTTTAATTGCCGGTGGGACTCCCTGGACGTGTCACTGGGGAACCCGTTATTCAGCGGGTGGGAGCAGGGCTCCGAACCCGCTCGGCATTTTAGCGATTTTTGGAGCCCCCCCCCCGCCTCCAACGCACCCGCTCCGTCACCCGAAAGTCGGCCCCCTGGGGTGAGTTTTAATGTGCAACCCTTTTGACTCAGAGACAAGAATGCCAGTAACTGAGTTGTTCAGTTCTGCTGAGAGTTTGCTGCAGTACGGAAATTTTTTTTGCCAGGTGAGGCCCCAGTCCAGGCATGCACTGTGATAATACAGGCCTGGACTTACCTCTGAGTGGCGAACGATCGGAGCCCACTGCCTGTTGGACTTGCACTTACCCAAAAACTATCCACAGGCTTTTGCTCGATAACTTCCTGTAATTGGAAGCTGAAAAACATGCAGCGTCCTCTACAGGGCAACTGAGCAGGGTCTGGAATCGAGCAAGAGAAAGTCTGTGAGAGAAGACACATCCGCCAATTCAGCCAGGAGCCTTACACAGAGGCGTGCGGACTTCAAATCACCTATTAACTATTGAAAGTTAGTTTAACTGTAAATAACGGTTTAAAAACTTTTTATAAAAAGGCAAAGTAATTTTTAAAAAGGAGTGCAGCGTAATGAACTGTTTTTGCACAGCTATTGAAAGTTAATGCAGCACATGAGCTTCTGTGATGTGGCAGATCATAGAATCAGAGGAAGGTGCGTACCCTGGGGGGGGGGGGGGGAGGGGAGGCAAAGTGGCGTCGTCACTCCTGTCCCCACATGGCACCTTCACGGTGCTGATGTGGGGGGGGGGAGCGCCTGACTGCGATGAGCCTCACCTCACCCCTCACCCCCTCTCAAACTCCCCTGGCCCCTCTGTCTCTGTGCGAGACGCACACGCGACTCCCCTCTCACAGGCAGCCGCCAAGTTGCTGGCGCTGGGCCTGTAGGAGGGGACGTGATTGATTGGGAGTGAGGGGCCTATAGGAGTTGGGGCACACACGTCCCAGTCCAGATGGGGTACACGTCAGCCCTATGTTGACGACGACTGGGGAGAGGACTTCATTAGTCGGTAGGTGAGGCGAGCGATGGTTGCTGAGCACGACAAGTACCAGGACTCCCTCGCCTCCGTGAGACAGGAGATCAAGGACATTAGTAGCTCACCTTTGCCTGGCTCTTTCACATGTAGCTGAGGTGAATGCAGCGAGTACGGCTGTACTGCAGCTGACGCCTGTGACACCCAATGTGCCGCCTCTCACCATAGACACAGTCCAGGCCCCAAGAGCCAGCAGCTCGCCCTCCACCAGACGCTACTTCTCCCAGTGTCCACTTGGAGCAGCAGCAACCCAGCTCCGAGCTCCCCGATTACAGCCAACGGACGAGATGCAGAGGTCATGCCCTTGGCACAAGAGGGCTTGGCTCACAGGGAGGGATGAGGGCCAGGAGGAATCAGGGTGCCCCTGTCGTGCAGATTACACCTCTTGCTCAGACTTCATCACATCAACCTTCGGGCACAACCTGTGAGGGAGCAAGTCTGTTAACTTTTTTGCTATTTGTTCTTATTCGATTGTTGGTGTTTTGTTACTTAATGATCCTCTTATGATTGTATTATAATTTTGATTGTTGTTGCTGCCCTTAAATCTTCGTCAGAAGTCATTTGTAACTGTTTGAAAAATGTTATTAATATCAACCATGTTAACATTAGAACTGTTTCCAAAGTAGAAAATGACTAAATTAACTCAATTTCTATTTAAAGTTTTGCACTATGCACCTCAATGTTTTTATAAAGTTTTGCAATAACTACCTCAATGTGTAATTAAAGTTTTTGCAATCACTACATCAGAATGGCAGGGCAGGGACGGGGCAGGAATGCTGTCATCCTGAGAGAAGACAGCAGGTTCAGGTTCCATGGAGCCTGTAGTGGTCTGCAGAATTCCCTCCGCGCTTTTCCACTAGCTTCTAGTGGTCACCACAATTCTAGAGACAAGTCAGGAGAGCCATCCCATGCAAACAGGTCTTTATTTCAAGCGGCTGCAGGGAGAAGCCTTGGCGGACCAAAACTTCCCCCTATTACATTGTTACATCAAGCTTTACACATGCAGAAGCGTCCGGTTTACAACCCCCCTCCTATCCGGCCTCCAAGGTTTCCAATTACCACTATCTTTGTGCGGTGTTCTTGTTTCAAGGTTTCATATAAAACACGTTTATGTGGACTGCTACGGCCAAAGCTGCTGACTCTAGGTCTTTAGTCTTTTTGGCCATACTACCCATTATTCCTTGCAGTTTCAGCCAGTATACAATTTACAACATTTTCCCATCATCCTTTCTTATGCTAACGCTAACCTAAACTCCTAACTTAACAAGCCTTCCTTTTTGGCCATGGCAAACCCCCGTTTACCCATGTTGCCAACCCACAAGTCCCCCTCTGGCTTCCTGGTCAGTTGCCCACAAGGTTTCTTATGCTAACATTCTGACTCTTATGAGAATGTTATCCTCCCCTCTCTCTTTCTCTTACACTTCCCACGATCTACCCCTCTATTTCCACCTAGACCAGTGTGGTTCCGATGCCCACCCCGTCGCCTTAGTCACTCTCGGTCCTCCACCTTTGCTGTTCCTTGGTGTATTTCTTCAATCGTTCTTCCAGGCGCTGCTCTGCTGCCTCCTTGTGGTTGATCTTGGCTATGGTCTGAGCCAGCCTCCTTCGCTTCCGTTTCCTGCATTTACCACACAGCATTAGTATCAGAATAATTAACACGATCATCTGACACCACGTGGTCACATGTGATATGATGCGCAACCGTGGGTGTATCCAAACCTGAGTACCCCAATCCCCCGCAACGTCCCCCCACGTAGTTAGGTGTATTTCCCTGCTGAGTCCCTCCGTTTCCCGCACTTATGTTTCAATGTGGTACAGTATCTCTTGCAGTTGGTCTGTCTGGGCCCTCAGTCTAACCAACTGCTCAGGCAGCTTTGGTAATGAATACCCAAAACTCTGAGACGTATCGACCCAAATTCCCACCAGTATCGTCCGCAACAAGGACTGTCTCCTCCTCTCGCGAGTGAATGTCCAGTAATGTCTCTCCTCCAATCTGGCAGTGTATTCTTGGCATGAAACAAAACGACGGCCGGTTTATTGGGCACTTGATGTGTCCGTAATCTATCGCCCTTCCTACAGTGGCGATGCAGTATTTGCTTTGTCCTTCATATCCCACCTGGGTTCCCTCATACCTTTGTTCAATTGCCCGGATGGTGCAGTTGACTCGGGTGTTGGTGTTGAACCCAGGCTGGGCTTTCTCTGTATAACCGAACTTATAATGGCACAGCGTTATTGCATCCTTGGTTATACGTCCAGTCATATCACTACTAATAAAACTCTCGTCATGGTTTACTGCATATTTCTTAATCCCTTCGTACCGTTGACACACTCGTCCCTCGCATCTACCGATATTTGTTATCCTGTTCGCGGGGCTACCAACCCTGCCTTTTAATTGTGGCACCGCTAGTACCAATCCCAGTAGGTTTCTACCGCCCGTTCGGTTGCAGGCTACCCTGGTGGAGTGCACCCTTATTAGGCCCCTCAAACTGCATAATGGCGCCCCTTCGCTTTTGCTGGTCCGGCTGCACGTCTTTGTTTGACCCCCTACCCGAATCTGACCTATTCACCACCACAACGCTTCCTACCCCCAGTCCCTGCATCCCCAGGGTTCCCAAAAACTAGCAGCACCAACAGACCCTCCATGGTTTCCTTCCCAATTCAATTTTGTCCCGGCGGTATACGGGCACTACCCGTTGGAACCCATTCCAAAGATGCTGCAGATCCTGACTGGTCGCTCTCCTAGTCCTGTAAGAAGAAATAGATGGTGTGTCTGTATTAGTACCCGCGTGGAGCTTAGTCTGGCTCCAATGCTTCCATTGGCATCCCTTCTTTCCCATATCTAGTTTACAACTCGTATCTGTCGTCATCAACACCTGGTATGGTCCTTCCCACTTAGGGCTAAACCCTCCTTTCTCAGGTATTATCCTATACATTACCCAGCTACCTACCGCTGCCACTTCCCTGTTTTTCCCGACCTCCTGCCGTTCCCTTTCTTCAGTCCTTTGCTGATCCTGTATGTGTTCTCGTAACCGCTGCACCTGTCGACAAAGTTGCTTCACACACTGCTTCACTCTGTCTCTCATGGGTTCTGCATCCTCCCCTCCACATATGATGTCTCCGGGCAGTCTCATTGCCCTCCCTGTCGTGAGCTTGTACGGGGTTAGTCCCGTGCTGTTACTCGGAGTAGTCCGCAAGTGCATAAGTGCACTTGGCAGGACTTGTGTCCAGCCTTTACCCGTTTCCTCTAATGCCGCCTTAATGGCTGTTTTTAATGTCCGATTCATTCGTTCTACCATCCCCGAACTCTGGATGGTACGGAATGTGGAATCTCTACTTTATTCCTAACAGCGCACACGCCTCCTTCATTACCCTCCCTGTGAAGTGAGTCCCCGATCCGAATCTATCTGTAGGGTCATTCCCCATCGGGGAATAACTTCTTGTACTAGTATCTGTGCCACCACACTCGCTGTCTGGGCTCTAGTCAGGAAAGCCTCTCCCACCTAGTAAAGTGGTCCATTATCACTAGGCAATACTGTTTTCCTTCGCTCTTAGGCAGTGGCCCTGTAAAGTCAACCTGTAGGTGTTCCCAGGGCCCCCTGAGTTCCTCCTGTCATCCCATCCTAAACCTAATAGGGCGTCCTGCATTGTTTTTGGCACATATTATACATCTCTGGCAGAATTTTGCTACGTCTCGCCCCATCCCTGGCCACCACCAGCATCGTTTCAGGTTGTGCAGCATGGCTGCTCTACCCTGGTGGCTTGGCCCGTGGTGGATGTCCATCACGTTCTGCCAAATGCACCTTGGTGCCACCACTCCTCCTTCTGGTCCTACCACTATATCCTCCTGATTCCTGGTGGCTCCCTTCATAATCCACTCCTCTCTCTCCTCTAAGCTAGTCTCCCCTTGTAACCTTTTCACATTTACTTCCTCTGGTCCTATAGCTGTCGCTGCTACTCTCGCTTCTTCTTCCTCACCCTCATCTGCTTCACACACTCTACACCCTCTCGGCCACATTTTCACACATCCACTTCCTTTTCTAGCTCACCAACTGCCCAGTGTTTGGTTCCCACCTGCGTTCTATTTTCGGCTGATTTAGCCGCCAAGTCCGCCTTTGCATTCTCAAATTGCTCGGGCGTATCAATCGCTTGATGTGCCTTTACCTTGATAGTAGCCGCTTCTCCTACCCCTTGCAATCCATCCATCATATCTTTCAGGAGACAGGCGTGCTTAACGGGCATGCCTGAGCTGGTCACATATCCCCACCTTCTCCACGTCGGGGCATAGTCCACACATGCTCCCCAGGCGTAACTGCTATCCGTATAAATGTTTACCCTCTTGTTCTTACCCCATAGGATTGCCTTCAGTATGGCTGTCAGTTCGGCTTGTCGGGCTGACCCTTTTCCCCATAGTCTTCCCGTTCTTACTTGGGTCCTGTCTCTGTCTACTACCGCCCAGCCCGTCCGGTACTTTCCATTATCAAATCTCCGGGATCCATCTACAAATAAGTCTATCACATCCTCTCCTGTCAACAGGGTGTCTCTGACATTCCATTCTTCCTCCCCTCCTCTTCCCAGGTGATACTCATGAGGTTTTCCTTCAATTCCCATGGGTTATCCCTCTCTACCCCTTTAATTATCAGGGATCCGTCTGGGGGTAGCAAAACTATCTCCCACTTGCTCCTTCTCTCATTTGCCCCCCTCTAACTTCCCTTCGTTTAGCAGTTGTACCATGGTGTGTCTAGTCCACAGCTCGGTCTTCCCGCTTCGCAACATGGGCTCACTAACCCTTACGGCCCACGCCGCGCAGTCTAGTGCCCTTTCACATGGGCTATATTCCATCGCTACAGGATCTGTCTTCTATGAGTAGTATGCTACCGGCCTCTGCTTTCCCCCATGCTCCTGGGTCAGGACTGCATTGTATGTCTCCTTTCCCTCCGCACGTTGTAATACAAAGGTCTTCTCCTGGTCCGGTATCCCCAATGCTGGGGCGGTAATTAAAGCCTCTTTCAACTTCCTGTAAGCCACTTCTTGCTCGGGTCCCCATTCTATGGTTTCAATTGGTCCCCTCCCTCCTTTTACTAATCTCTGGATGGGTTCACTTACTCTTGCATAATCCTCCACAAAGCTCCTGCTGTAGTTAAATAATCCTAACACTTGTCTTACCCCTCTCACATTAGTCGAGGCGGGCAATGTCCTGAGTGCCTCTCTCCAGTCCTCAGTCAATTCCCTTCTCCCTTGTGTGACTGCATATCCCAGAAACTGTACCCGTTCCTTTCCTAATTGTGCCTTCTTCGGGTTCACCTTAACGCCCCCCTTCTCTAGCACTTGTAGCACTGTTATCACGGCTCTTTCATGATTCCCTGTGTCTCCCGAGGCTACCAGCAAGTCATCTACATGCTGCACTAAAGTGGCAGAAAACACTGGTGGGAGTTGTCTACAGGCCTCCAAACAGTAGTGGTAATGCAGGGGATGGGATCAAACAGGAAATTAGAGATGCATGCAACAAGGGTACTATAGTAATCATGGGTGACTTTATGTATAGACTGGCCAAACCAAATTAGCAATAATACTGTGGAGGATGAATTCCTGGAGTGCGTACGAGATGGTTTTTAGGCCAGTACATTGAGGAGCCAACTAGGGAACAGGCTATCCAGATTGGGTATTGTGCAATGAGAAGGGGTTAATTAATAATCTTGTTGTGCGGGGTCCTTTAGGGAAGAATGACCATAACGTGATAGAATTCTTCATTAAAATGAAAAGTGAAGTAGTCCAATCCAAAACTAGGGTCCTAAATCTAATCAAAGGAAACTACGAAGGCATGAGGAGTGAATTGGCTATGATAGATTGGGAAGCTTCATTAAAAGGCATGACAGTGGATAGGCAATGGCTAACATTTAAGGAACGAATGCGTGAATTGCAACAATTATACATTCCTTTCTGGCGCAAAAACACAAAAGGAAAAGCAGCCCAACCACGGCTAACAAAAGAAATTAAGGATAGTATTAGATCCAAAGAGGAGTCATATAAAGTTGCCAGAAAAAGTAGCAAGCCTGAGGATTGGGAGCAGTTTAGAATTCAGCAAAAAAGGACCAAGAGATTGATTAAGAGGGAAAAAATAGAGTATGAGAGTAAATTAGCAAGGAACATAAAAGTGGACTGTAAAAGCTTCTACAAGTATGTAAAAAGAAAAAGATCAGTGAAGACAAATGTAGGTCCCTTACAGTCAGAAACGGGAGAATTTATAATGGGGAACAGGGAAATGGCAGAGCAATTAAGCAAATACTTTGGTTCTGTCTTCACGGAAGATGACACAAATAACTTCCCAGAAATGCTAGGGAACCAAGGGACTAGTGAGAAGGAGGAATTAAAGGAAATTAGTATTAGTAAAAAAATAGTGCTGGGGAAATTAATAGGACTGAAAGCCAATAAATCCTCAGGGCCTAATAATCTGCATCCCAGAGCACTAAAAGAGGTAGCCATGGAAATAATGAATGTCAATGGATGACAACTAATCGCATTAGTTGTCATCTTCTAAAATTCTATAGATTATGGAACAGTTCCTGCAGATTGGAGGAGGGCAAATGTAACCCCACTATTTAAAAAAGGAGGGAGAGAGAAAACAGGGAACTACAGACTGGTTAGCCTAACATCAATAGCAGGAAAAATGCTAGAGTCTATTATAAAGGATGTGATAATAGGATATTTAGAATAATATCAACGGAATTAGACAAAGTCAACATGGATTTATGAAAGGGAAATCATGTTTGACAAACCTACTGGAGTTTTTTGAGGATATAACTGGTAGAATAGATAAAGGAGAATCAGTGGATGTGGTTTATTTGGATTTTCAGAAGGCCTTTGATAAAGTCCCACATAAGAGGTTAGTGTGCAAAATTAAAGCACATGGGATTGGGGGTAATATACTGGCATGGATTGAAAATTGGTTAACAGACAGGAAACAGAGAGTAGGAATAAATGGGTCTTTTTCGGGGTGGCAGGCGGTGACTGGTGGGGTACCGCAGGGATCAGTGCTTGGGCCCCAGCTATTCACAATATATATCAATGATTTGGATGAGGGAACCAAATGTAATATTTCCAAGTTTGCTGACGACACAAAACTAGGTGGGATCGTGAATTGTGAGAAGGATGCAAAGAGGCTTCAAGGCGATTTAGGCAAGTTGATTGAGTGGGCAAATACATGGCAGATGCAGTATAATGTGGATAAATGTGAAGTTATCCATTTCGGAAGGAAAAACAGAAAGGCAGATTATTATTTGAATGGTGATAGATTGGGAAATGTTGATGTACAAAGGGACCTGAGTAACCTTGTACACCAGTCACTGAAAGCAAATATGCAGGTGCAGCAAGCAGTTAGGAAGGCAAATGGTATGTTGGCCTTCATTGCAAGAGGATGCGAGTACAGGAGCAAGGATGTCTTACTGCAGTTATACAGGGCCTTGGTGAGACCAGGAGTATTGTGTGCAGTTTTGGCCTCCTTAACTAAGAAAGGATAAACTTGCCATAGAGGGAGTGCAGCAAAGATTCACCAGACTGATTCCTGGGATGGCAGGACTGTCATATGAGCAGAGATTAGGTTGACTCGGCCTGTATTCACTCGAGTTTAGAAGAATGAGAGGGGATCTCATTGAAACATATAAAATTCTGACAGGGCTAGACAGACTGGATGCAGGGAGGATGTTTCCCCTGGCTGGGGGGTCCAGAACGAGAGGTCACAGTCTCAGAAAATGGGGTAGGACATTTAGGACTGAGATGAGGAGAAATTTCTTCACTCAGAGGGTGGTGAACCTGTGGAATTCTCTACCACAAAAGGCTGTGGAGGCCAAGTCACTGAATATATTTAAGAAGGAGCTAGATAGATTTCTGGACACAAAAGGCATCAAGGGGTACGGGGAGAGAGTGGGAATATGGTATTGAGATACAGGATCAGCCATGATCATATTGAATGGCGGAGCAAGCTCGAAGGGCCGAATGGCCTACTCCTGCTCCTAATTTCTATGTTTCTATGTATGGCATCAAGTCAATGTTCTTAACAATGTCACTCATGCACTTATGGAATATTGTTGAACTGTTATGGAACCTTGTGGTATCCTTGTCCATGTATATTGTCGGTCGTCCAGTGTAAAGGCAAACATCTTCTGACTCTCTTCCACTAGAGGAATAGCCCAAAACCCGTTGGCTATATCTAGCATGGTGAATATTCTGTGCTGGGGTCCCACTCATTGCCATGTGGTGGTTGGGTCTGCTACTATAGCATGCGATTTTTCCACTGCCATGCTTAGGTGTTGGTAGTCAATGGTCAACCTCCAGCTCTCATCCGGCTTCTTTACCGGTAGCATGAGAGAGTTGGTGTGAGACACTGTCCTCCTGACAACCCCCTCCTTTTCTAATTGGGTCACTATTCTTCTCATGGCTACTTCCGCTTCCTTTCTAATGGGGTTTTGTCTTACAGGTCGGTGTCTCCTTCCTGCTGTTACTTCGGGCTCAGCCCTCATCAACCCGCAGTCTTGCTTATGTCGTGCCCACACTCCGGGGATACTTTGACATATTATTCTCAATGCCCCTTCTTTACGCCAATCCACCTCTATCTTATCCTGTGCTGCCACACGCTATGTGGTTTCCTGAGCATTGTTGTCCTAATCGTCTTCTATCTCCATTGTCCCCATGCCACCGTACCCCTCGCTTCCCCGTATGGATGACGGCTCCTAGTTCACCTAACAGATTCATTCCCAGCACATTTCCTTCCGTGCTTTCACAATACCAAAGATGCTCTGGTATCATTCGCCCTGCTACCTCTATTAGCACAGTCTCAGTTCTGTATGCCTTTAAACTGCTTCCTCCTACTCCCTGTATCTCCAATGTATAATTGGTCAGTGGTATAGTTCTGTCATTTGTGATCGCGATTTCAGCTCCTGTATCCACTAGAAAGTTGTGCCACCAGCCCCCTAATGACACTTCTGTCTACATTCACTCCCTTTGTGATCCTGATCCACGTATGGGGGACACTAACCCCTATGCGGGAGCATTCTCCAGGAGTTCCAAAAGTTCCTCCCGAGTCCAACCACTCCCTTGTCCTTGGTCTCCCCCTGTCCTACTTTGGCGGGGCCCCTTTCCTTCTTGTCCCCCTCCCCTGCTCCAACAGTCACTTGATTCATGTCCCGATTTCCTGCAATTGGAGCACGTCTTCCTTTGCCCCTTACAGTCCCGGGCAAAGTGTCCCTTTTTCCCACAGTTATAGCATGTGAGGGTTCCTGGTCCTTACCCTTCGGTTTTCCTCCCTGCTCTCCCTGGACTCCCGCCACCTTGGCTTTACCCTTTGACTGTTGTAAATTCTCTACCTGGGTTCCCCATCTTATTACTGTTGCCCAGTCGTCTCCTCCGCCTACTCCCAACTGCAGTGCTTCCTGGTGTTTCGGGCCCAGCCCTTCCTTTAGCATTTGTACTAACGCAGGCTAATCTTTCCTTGGGTCCTCCTTTCTACTATGTTCCTGATAGGCCGTCCACTTACGCTCCGCTACCGTCTCTCCCGGTTTCTGTTTTACCTCTACCACAACGGCCCAATTGCACGGGGGGTCTCCTAGAACACACTGTACATCGCCTCCCAGGCTTTCCCACTGTCCAGGAGTCAGTTTCCCTCTTATTATCCCGTGTATATCCCATTCCCCCATTGAATGCAGCTCTGCCGCCCTCTCAAGCTTCAGCCAAAAGTCTGCGTTAAAGTAATTGAGTTTTAATAACCCCAATTTGTCCAAGACATGTTCTTTCTCTAAAGGGGTGAACGGTACATAATGTTCCCTCGCCACTGCTGGGATGATCTCCTTTCCATCCAAGTCCACAGCAGCAGCCGGGTAATACTTTCTGTGTATCGGGGCCATTCAGGCGGGTTCACCCTCGGCGGGCGGTGCTGATGGTCCCAACCCTGGATAGGCTGGGGGTTGTGGCCCAACCTCCTGTTCTTCTCCGCCCCCCCCCCCCCCCCCACTATGGGTTGGGGTTAACATTAAACTTTTCCCTCATTATGGCCACTTTGGTTCTTTCCTTTTCCCCCTGGATCATCCTTCAGTTGGTTTTCCAACCCCTGTATTTTTGCCTCCTGCTCTTTATTCTTAGTTGTTAGATCTTTCAGTTTTTATTCTAGCTCTCGCCTTTTCTCCTTTCCTTTCCTTATTTCTGCGTAAGCCTCGTCTAATGCTTTCGTTTCTTGTTCATATTCACAACACAGTATTATTTTACTGGCATCTTCCTTTCCCTTCCTTGCCCCCCACCTACTCCAAAAACTCTCAATGTTGGGAACCGATTATTAAGAGTAAACCTGAGAAGTATCTGCACAATAACAGCAGCCAACGTAGCTTTAGACAGGGACGATCCTGCCTGACCAACCTCCTTGATTTGTTTGAGAGAGTGAAAACCCACATCATCTGTGGTAAACTTTGAAGTTGTGTACTCAGATTTCAAAAGAATATTCAACAACAACATCAAAAACAATTTGCATTTATATCTCGTCTTTAGCGTAGTCTCAAGGCGTTTCACAGGAGCATTATCAGACAGAATTTGACACCGAGCCACATAGGGAGATATTAGGACAGGTGACCAAAAGCTTGGTCAAAGAGGTAGTTTTAAGGAGCAACTTAAAGGAGGAGAGAGGGGTAGAGAGGCAGAGAGGTTTTGGGAGGGAATTCCAAAGCTCAGGGCCTAGACGGCTGAAGACACAGAGCAAAGTGGTGGAGCAAAGGAAATTAGGGATGTGTGAGGGGCCAGGATTGGAAGAGCGCAGAGATCTTGGAGGGTTGTAGGAGGTTACAGAGATAGGGAGGAGCGAGGCCATGGAGGGATTTGAAAACAAGGATGAAAACTTTAAAATTGAAGTGATGCCAGACCAGGAGCCAATGTAGGCCAGCGATTGCAGGGGTGATGGGAGAACGGGAGTAGGATACGGGCAGCAGAGTTTTGGATGAGCTGAAGTTTACACAGGGTGGAAGAGCAAACTTGAGAAGTGTCGACACAAAAACAACGTAATAAACAGCAGTCATTGTAGCTTTAGACATTGAAGATCCTGCTTGACCAACCTCTTTGATTTGTTTGAGAGTGAAAACCCAAGTCAACTGTGGTAAACTCTATGAAGTTGTATATTTAGACTTCAAAAAGGTATTCGATAACGTTGCACACCAAAGGTTACTAATTAAGCTCAAAGCTGTGGGGATTCAGAACAAATTTAAGTACGGATAAGAAACTGGCTGTAGAAAACAATGGGTACTGGTATTGTCAGGGTGGGAGGAATTACTGGGCTCAGTGTTGGGACCACTACTGTTTCTAATTTACATTAGACTTGGATTCAATGAGAATGGGTTACATTTGCAGATGATACTGAAGTAGGATAAACGGAGGCAGCCCAGATGCTACAGAATGAGCTAAACAAAATATGTGTGTGGGCTGAACAATGGCAGATGAAAATCAATGCAGAAAAATTGCACTTCGGAGGGGAAAATGGGCAACATATATACTTCTTGAACGGTGTTGAAATAGCTAAGGATGAAGCTGAAAGAAACCTAACGGTCTTAGTAGACTCAATGCTCAACATGTCCAACCAATCAACAAAACTAATAGAATCTTGAACTACATAACCAAAACAGTAGAATACAAGTCAGAGGAAGTTGTGATCAAACTGTACAGTGCACTGGTCAGACTACATCTTGAATACTGTGTCTAGTTCTGGTCCCTGAGAAACCTGAGGGACATATTCAAGTGCTGGAAGGAGAGCGGAGAAGGACCGCAAGATCAACCCTTAGTGTCAGGGGTCTGATTTATGAAGGAGGACTGGAGAGAGTTGAGCCTTTCAACCTGTAAAGGAAGCATTTGCAAGTTAAGAGGACGTCCTCTGTAAGTCAAAAACTTTCCTTTGCCAGGAGGAGCAGGAGTGTCTGAGCTCTTGCTGTTCGGACTCCCCCCTCCCTTTCCCCCCCAAACGATTACGACCCCCCGCTCCCCCCACCCCCCCCCAACCACCATCACCGTGACCGACCTGGGTTCCAGTGGATGACCTGAGATTTTAACCTGTCCAAAGCCAACCAGCTGGCTGGCGGGATGTCAATGAGATTTGGCCTTTATACATCAGAGATTCCCGGGCGGAAAGGCTGTTGTCTCTCTCCGGTTTCCCGCCCAGGGGTTCAGGACAAGAAGGAAAGGAAATCAGTTGAACCTAATCCCCACCCGCTACCATCATTTACATTTTGAAATCAATGGAATTGAGAATCAGGGCAGTTTCTATAATGGGCGGGTGATCCGCAACACCAGTTTTACTATTGGGTGGCAAGTTGGAAATCTACCCCCTTGTGTTGTTAATAGACTTGGAGTGCTAAATTGGGCCGTTTGGTGCCCGTTGTTTCATGGCACTACACGGCCTCTCCGACATCCAAGATGGCGTCTTGGATGCGCACGCACGTTTCCTGCATGACATGCACCAGACGCCATCTTGGTATAGGAGTTAGCGCAGGTGCAGATAATGAACGCTGGCATCATGTAAAGTAGGGAGAAAATGGCTTCAATCAGTGTGCAACGCTGATTTGAAGTGATAGACACCATTTTGGGACTTAACGCTCAACTCAATGCACAGTCTTAACCCCAACCATCTGAGCGTGTCTTAGAGTGCCTGGAGGACCCCCCACCAGCGCTATTTAAAGGGACCATGCAGGATTTACAGGTTAGTGCCTGGATTATTGCTTCTGGCTGGCGAGACATTTGTAACAGTTTTTGGAGGTCTCCTACACTTGAATACTAGGATGCGGGGACATAGCCTAACATTTAGAGCCAAGGCGTGCAGGAGTGAAGTTAGGAAATGCTTCTACACGCAAAGGGTGGGAGACATTTGGAACACTCTTCTGCAGACAGCAGTTGATGCTAGCTCACTTGTGAATGTTAAATCTGAGATTGATAGATTTCTGTGAACCAAGGTTATTAAGGGATATGGGGCTAAAGCGGGTACATGGAGTTAGGTCACAGGTCCACCATGATCTCATTGAATGGCGGAACAGGCTCGACAGACTAAATGCCACTGCCACTTGCTGCCTCTTGATATGCACCACCTTCTCCTGCAAGAAAGTGGGACGTGTGTCTGGGTGATGTGTCCGTCATGGTTGAATAGCTGGCAGTGTGTGTGGCCTGAGAGTTGTGGGTGGGCGGCTTGAAACAGTGGTAATGTGTAAGGGTGAGAGGAAGCTTCTGATTGGAAGAGTTGTGTACTGATGGAAAGAGTTTGTTGGTATGTGGGTGATGGGGGGTGTAGTGCGTGGTGCAGTTGGTAGGAGATGCCACTTGACAGTTGACCTCACTCACCTTGACCACTCATGTCAAAGCATTGAACTTCTTCCTGCACTGCATCCATGTTCATGATGCTGTGCGCCTGGCATTGACTTCATCCCCCGCTGCCTCCCACAGCCTTTTGAGTATACGTCTGGAGGGCCTCTTGCCCCCTCCCCTCCCCCCGCGGATATAGGACACCCCTCCTTCTGTCCACCTCCTGCACCCAAGGTCTCTAGTGCATCATCAGAGAACCTTGCTTCATGCACCCTCGCAGGCCTGGTACCAACTCAGGTCGGCAGATTGGTGAGGTCTGGCATGCAGATTGGAGGATGTGGGACCTTTATTCAATGTTTTAACATAACTCATCAGTGTGTAGACATAGGGATGGGACATGCATCTGTGTTTTACGTGTGCTATGTCTGATCTCCGTTCAGACTCCATGCAGACAGTAGACTGTTATTTTCAGCAAATAACAGGTACCAGCTACCTTTAAGAGATTTCTAAGAAACATTCTCCCTTTAAGAGATTGAGCTCCCTCTGGTGATGGAAAGTGCAAATTGCATTGATTCCACGTGCAGGGCCTGGAATGGAACGCTGATTGCAGGTAAGTCCTCAGGTGGGTCGAAACTTGCGTCCTGCCTGTGCAGGGGCCATTGGGTGCGGGTTAATAGCACATCACGCTACCTGCGTCCAAAAACGGCCCCGATCGAATTTTTCCCCCTTGGTGCTTAATACATCCAGTTACTGCAGAGCAGCAATAAACAAAACAAATGGAAGATGGGACCTAGAACCAAGTCGATAGAACACAAGTAGGACAATTTCTTGCCAAAACTGTACAGTGCCATGGCCAAACCACACTCTGAACAGTCTGTTCAATTTTGTTTACCAAGACGCTAGATGGTTAATGGTGGAGGCGGTGCAAAGAGTCACAAGGCTGATCTATAGCATTAGAGGACTGAGTTATGAGGAAAAACTAGCGAAACTTGAGGCTAGCCGTGACTCAGTAGGTAACACTCTCATCTCTGAGTTAGAAGGTTGCGGGTTCAGATCCCACTCCAGAGACTTGAGCACCAAATCTAGGCTGACACTCAAAAGCGGTACTGAGGGAGTGCTGCAATGTCAGAGGTGCTGACTCAGGTGGATGTAAAAAAATCCCATGGCACTATTTCCAAGAAGAGCAGGGGTGTTTTCCTCAGTGTCCTGGTCAATATTTATCTCTCAATCAACATCACTAAAACAGATTATCTGCTCAATATCACATTGCAAATTGGCTGCTACATTACAACAGTGACTATACTTCAAAAGTATTTAATTGACTGTAAAGTGCTTTGGGATGTACTGAGGTCATGGAAGACGCTATATAAATTTTTTAGATTTGCAAGGCGAATAGTTAACAGTGGGTCTTCGACTTAAATAGAAGTGTGCTGTTTGCGACCAATTTTCTCAGGTTCACTCAATAGCTCTAGGCCTGGGAAATTCCTGGCATTACTTCACCAGAAGTGCATCGGAAACCACGTTTATGAGCGTAAAATGTTTCACTTGCGAGGGAGTAACTCCAGCGGAGCAGGAACAACTCTGAGGAATTTCCTAACCCTAGGTCAGGTTTGGATGGTGCAAAGAAACATTTGAGATGGTTATTGCTCGATAAATAAAGAACTTCCATTTTACTTAGCCGCTTTCGTGTCGCCAGGATATCCCAAAAGCCTCACGGCCAATGAATTACTTCGGAAGTGTAGTTACTGTTGTTTTGTAGGCAAACAGGGCCACCAATTTGCACACAGCAAGGCGCTACAAGGAGCAATGAGATGAATGACCAGTTAATGTGTTTGAGTGCTGTTCATTGAGCGATGAATTTGACCAGGACACCAGGAGAACGCCTTGATCTTCTTCAAAAAAATTGCCAAGAGATCTTTTCTATCCATTTGGACAGGCAGACCCGACTTTGGGTTAACGTCTCATCTGAAAGACAGCACTTCCAACAACGCAGCACTCCTTCAGTACTGCACTGAGTATCAGTTTGGACATTGGAGGAGAATGGTGTGGTCCGCCATGTCAAATGCTGCAGAGATGTAAAGGATGACGAGGAGTGATAATGGCCACAGTCACAGGATGTTGGTTAGGGCCGATTCAGTGCTGTGGTGGGTGTAGAAACCTGATTGGAGAGCTTTGAAGATGGAGTGGTGGGAAAGATTGGGATGGATTTGGGCGGTGATAACACATTCAAGGGCTTAGGAGAGAAAAGGGAGATTAGAGAAGGGGCAGTACTTTGCCAGGACAAAGGGGTTGAGGGTGAATTTTTGAGGGGGGTGCTGATGATTAAGGTTTTGAAGAGGAGGTTGATAGTACCTGCGAAGAGGGAACCACGTCAGCTAGCAAGGAGGCCAGTAAGGGAAATTGGGTGGTCAGCAATTTAGTGGGAATGGGGTCAGGGCAGCAGGAGGTGGGTCATGTGGACAAAATGAGCTCAGAGAGGGCATGAGGGGAGATCAGACAGAAACAAGAGAGAGATGTGGGTTCAGGGCTGGGCAGGGGGGAGCCTGGGGGCAGGTTTGGCTTGATGGGAAAGGGGAACAGAGGGAAGCAACAGGTGGAATAGACCATAGAAGTGTGGGGAAAAACACCGGAATTATTTAAGCAATAATAGGATGTCGTGATGGGTTTGTTCTGGTTGGTTGAGCTAGAATGTACCAAATGTCCTTCTTTGTACATATTTATCTTATGATCTTGTAACCTGTTGTATTATAGCAAATGTTGTACTTAGAGAGACAAGGTACAAATCATGTCCGCTATCAAAACTAATTTGTTCTGATAGCAGACACGATATAAATAGAACGACTTCAAATAACATTTCAAATATATTATTGCTAACAGAACAGGTTGTTCCTATTTTTAAATCAGATAGTGACAAACAGATTGAATACCATTCTTCAGTCAAGGTCCTGTATAACTGCAGTAAGACATCCCTGGTCCTGTGCTCAAATCCTCTTGCAATGAAGGCCAACATACCATTCGCCTTCCTAACTGCTTGCTGCACCTGAATGCTCGCTTTCAGTGACTGGTGTACAAGGACACCCAGGTCTCGTTGCACCTCCCCTTTTCCCAATTTACCACCATTCAGATAATAATCTGCCTTTCTGTTTTTACAACCAAAGTGGATAACCTCACATTTATCCACATTATACTGCATCTGCCATGTTCTTGCCCACTCACCCAACTTGTCTAAATCACATTGGAGCCCCTTTGCATCCTCCTCACAGCTCACATTCCACCCCAGCTTTGTGTTGTCTGCAAACCTGGAAATGTTACATTTAGTTCTCTCATCCAAATCATTGATATATATTGTGAATAGCTGGGGCCCAAGCACTGATCCCTGCGGTACCCCACTAGTCACTGCCTGCCACCCGGAAAAAGACCCGTTTATTCTGACTCTCTGTTTCCTGTCTGTCAACTAATTCTCAATCCATGCCAGTATATTCCCCCCAATCCCATGTGCTTTAATTTTGCACACTAACCTCTTGTGTGGGACCTTATCAAAAGCCTTCTGAAAATCCAAGTTCACCGCATCCACTGGTTCTCCCCTATCTATTCCATTAGTTACATCCTTAAAAAACTCCAGTAGATTTCCCTTTCATAAACCCATGCTGACTTTGTCCAATCCTGTTAATGCCCTCCAAGTGTTCTGTTATCACATCTTTTAACCCTATCAGCAAATCCTACCATTCCTTTCTCCCTCTATCTAGTTTCCCCTTAAATGCATCAATTCTATTCACCTCAACTACTTCTTGTGGTAGCGAGTTCCACAATCTTTGCACAGCTTACACTGTAACATTCAAATGTTGAAAGGCCCGCCCAGAACCTGCACTAACATGGAGGCTTTGTGTATTATTTGCGCTCGCATAAGGCGGGACGCATGCTGATAATTCTATCATCGAGGCGCGTATAGGCGCGTGGGTAACCCGCCCAATAAAATCTGTCCGTTCCCCACGTGATCGCGGGTCAATTGGAGCCTCTTAACGTGGCTTCCGGGTTTGCCGTCCGAAAGCTGCCCAGCGGGCGGACTGCGCACCCGCATCATAGGCTGTCAGCTGGAGGAGCTCTACTTAAAGGGGCAGTCCTCCAATGGCTGCTCCTGGAGCAAACACCCACATAGCACAATGGAGCAACACAGGGGAAAGGCTGCTCCTAGAATTAGTGATGCCTCACTCCAGGTGCTACTGCATGGGGTGAGGAGGAGGAGGGATGTCTTCTACCCGGTGGATGGGAGGAAGCGGCCTGCCTCTGCCACCAAGAAGGCCTGGCTTGAGGTGGCAGAGGAGGTCACCGGCAGCAGCAACATCTCCCGCACCTGGATCCAGTGCAGGAAGCGCTACGATGACCTAACTTGGTCAGCCAAAGCGAATTCACTTACTCATTCTCCTACACACCGTCTTCCACATCATCGCCCCCACCCCCCAACTCATCCTGCACTGCCAACACTACTCTGTCACATCACTCCTCACACCCACTGAAAGCTCATCCTCAACTTAGAGTCATAGATGTTTACAACATGGAAACAGGCCCTTCGGCCCAACATGTCCATGTCGCCCAGTTTATACCACTAAGCTAGTCCCAATTGCCTGCACTTGGCCCATATCCCTCTATACCCATCTTACCCATGTAACTGTCCAAATGCTTTTTAAAAGACAAAATTGTACCCGCCTCTACTACTGCCTCTGGCAGCTCGTTCCAGACACTCACCACCCTTTGAGTGAAAAAATTGCCCCTCTGGACCCTTTTGTATCTCTCCCCTCTCACCTTAAATCTATGTCCCCTCGTTATAGACTCCCCTACCTTTGGGAAAAGATTTTGACTATCTACCTTATCTATGCCCCTCATTATTTTATAGACTTCTATAAGATCACCCCTTAACCTCCTACTCTCCAGGGAAAAAAGTCCCAGTCTATCTAACCTCTCCCTATAAGTCAAACCATCAAGTTCCAATAGCATCCTAGTAAATCTTTTCTGCACTCTTTCTAGTTTAATAATATCCTTTCTATAATAGGGTGACCAGAACTGTACACAGTATTCCAAGTGTGGCCTTACCAATGTCCTGTACAACTTCAACAAGACATCCCAACTTACCTGCACTTCCTCAGCACTACCTCACCTCCCCATTACTCACCCCACCACTACCACTCAACCCAATCCTCATCCAATGTCATGGCTCTGTCTCATACTCACCCTCTGATGCATCTCTTTCACGGTCAGCCGCACCTAAACCAATGCATTCATCGGTTGGCCACGTCACCATCACTCGCTCACGGGTCTGTACTTTCTCCCCTTAAAGTAGAAGACAGCCCAGAATGCACTGGAGAGGGAGAGGACCGGAGGGGGGCCTCAACAGATCATCATCCTCACAGACGTGGAGCAGGAGGCATTCGAGCTGAGCCGCACCCTCGAGTGCCTGTCCGGCGGGGATGCCGAGACTGGCACCTGACAAACGTCTGGTGACAGAACTTTAACATTCAGCACACACAATATGAACTGATGTTAACATGCCTTGCCATCTTCAGCACCCCAGTATGCTCATCGCAACATGACACATCTGTCATCATGCTTAACATTGCCTTCTGTTCCCTTACAGGGCCTTCAGCGACCGCTGTGACGGCAGAGGGCGATTCCTCAGAGGACCTGCCGGCCTCTGTAGGTGCACTGTCACATCTGAGCGAGCCATCCACCAACGCAGATACACATGCTTCGGTGGGTCCCAGTTCGCAGTTAGTTGGGATCGCATATGGTGAGTTACCACACACACGTGAGCACGAGCAGACACTGGTGGCAGGGGCAGCTGTGGAGAGTCTGCGTCGGTGGGAGCACTCCTCTCCAGGCTCTGCTCAGCTGGACACAGATGCTGAACCCTGGGGGCCATCCTTTAAAAGGAGAATGATCGAGGGGTAGCAGCACATTTGCGAGGTGCTGGAACAGGTGCCACGCGCACTCTCCACAATAGCGCAGAGGATGGTGGAGTCCAACTCCTGCATGAGTGGAATGGTGGCACAGGTACGGGAGGGAATCTCTGAGATAGTGTAGGTGCCATGATGGGTTTGTTCTGGTTGGTTGAGCTAGAATGTACCAAATGTCCTTCTTTGTACATATTTATCTTATGATCTTGTAGCCTGTTGTATTATAGAAAATGTTGTACTTAGAGAGACAAGATACAAATCATGTCCGCTATCAAAACTAATTTGTTCTGATAGCAGACACAATATAAATAGAACGACTTCAAATAACATTTCAAATATATTATTGCTAACAGAATAGGTTGTTCCTATTTTTAAATCAGATAGTGGCAGACAGATTGAATGCATTCTTCAGTCAAGCACAAAAGTGGAGGGGGTCACATTAGTAATGTGTATAATAGTACGCATACATATCGTTTGATTGGCACGGGACATAACTGAAATTTTCCGTTAAAAGTTAGTTTCCAGCATCTACTTTCATGAATTGATGCAAATACATCAGTGACAGAGCAGTTAAAGTAACCAACCAGAGACAGAATGGTGAGAGGTGTCAGAGAGATGGGAACATTGGGGCCAATATTGAGACCCATGGTGCACAGCTGATTATTGGACATGGGTGCCATCCATTAACAGGTACTTGAGGCCTATGGCCTAGTTAGCGCATGCTGCACACAGCGCCCTATAGCATGGGTCCCATGTACTGTCAGCACATTGAGACTATGCTCACGCTGGGGCTAGTTGATCGCAATACTAAGAAGAGACCCTTTAGTTTAGTGTCCAGTGTTTGAACCAGTGGGAGACGGTTATGGCAGCAATGATGGCTTTCCTGAGACAAT
Source organism: Heptranchias perlo (assembly GCF_035084215.1). Lineage (NCBI taxonomy): Eukaryota > Metazoa > Chordata > Chondrichthyes > Hexanchiformes > Hexanchidae > Heptranchias > Heptranchias perlo. Next base: position 10,542,618 of record NC_090332.1, on the reverse strand, counting down.
AAGTGCTGAACCTGGTCAAGTTTCCGAGATCAGTTTAATTATCATAATGTGGACAAGCTACAGGCATGAGTTATGGCAGTGATTGTCAACTAGCCCTCTAAAGGGTTGGAAATTGCATGCTGCTGCAGGCCCTTACACTTTAATGGGACATTCAGATTTTTTCTTACCAAAAAAGGGAAAAGAACTTGCAGGAGTTTTGCTGACACTCATCCAGCAGTCAAGGGAATGGCAGGGTATCTTGTTTTTCTAAGGGGGTTTTTGAGTTGAGGAAGGACAACCTTTTCCCTGGGGATAGTTGCCAAGTTCCACGGAGATTTGGGCAAGATGCTTGATTAGGGGGTGCCTGGCTACGGTGTGGCAAAAAGTTCAATGATCTCACCAGGTATGCCAAGGTAGGAACTCCATTCACATCTCTCGTTGTTTCAGCTGTGATGGGCATGACCCATACCCTAAACTCCACACAGTCTAACAGTACCCCGGCTGCCTCTCATCTGAAAAATGGTCTAACAGCTCTCCCTGTCAATTCAGACCAGTGTAAGTGAGAAGTTGGTGAGCACCAACTTCACTTACTGATTACAGGCTTCCAAGGAACTTTTGTTTTACTCATTGTTAACTGTATGATTTATATCAATGAGTGTTAATTGTATTTGGGTGGTGGGTATCAACTGGGGACTCTTGTATCCTTTTTATAGGAGAGGTTATCTAGGGTGTTGTGTGTGTGTTCTAATATTCGATCCAATTTTAACAGCCATTCTTTTGTATTTTACCGTAGTACTTTACTCTCTTCCCAGAAATTTTTTTTGGGACCCTCGACATCCGTAAACCCACACTCCGGAATTGACTTCGGACAAGAGACGACTTTCCACATGGGCCTCCCGCTCTGTGCCATTACACTGGGGGAGGAATTGCAGCGGCAGTGTGTCCAGGCCAGGAGAAACAGGCAGCGTGGCTGACCTCCCCAAGCCCCTTGCAATAAAGGCTAACTTTCATTTGCTTTCCTAATTGCTTGCTGTACCTGCATGTTAACTATCTGTGATTCACGTACAAGGACACCCAAGTCCCTCTGACTACCAACATTTCATAGTCTCTTACTTTTTAAAAAATATTCTGCTTTTCTATTCTTCCTACCAAAGTGAATAACCTCCCACATTATACTCCATCTGTCACTTTCTCGCCCACTCACTTAACCTGTCTATATCCCTTTGCAGCCTCTTTGTGCTCTCCTCACAGCTTACTTTCCCACCTAGCTTTGTATCGTCAGCAAACTTGGATACGTTACACTCGGTCCCCTCATCTAAGTCATTGATATATATTGTAAACAGCTGAGGCCCAAGCACTGATCCTTACAGCACCCCACTAGTTATGTTCTTATGTTCTTAAATCCATGACCCTGCATTCAAAGGAAAAATGCTTTCAGAGTCTGACAGACTGTTGTGTTCATTGGGTGATGGCAACGAGATGGAGGATGAAGAAAGATTCGTGCCTGCTGGTGCCTGGATATGTATTCCTGGGTCAACTCATTGGAGTAGTCATTGGCGTAAATCCCATATAAAGCTGCTGGAGTGTACGGAAACTGGAGTGCACGGAAACTGGAGTGCAGCCTTTAAAAAGAGGGTTGTACCTATGCACTTCAGTGGCAGCTTGGGGGACCGTCGGGTAAGTAAGAAACATGGCTTGGCTCACTCACTTGACTCTCGGATAACTTCACTTAAACGTCTTATCAATCTCTTTACCATACTTTATAAGAATGACTACAGCAGGACCCTCTGCAGCAAACAGCCAAAATAAGGGAGTAGGGCCGGGGCACCCAATCACAGAAGAAGAACACAGAACTTTTCTGATCTCCAAGCTCTCCTTCAAAGAGGAAGTTGACTTAAGGAGGCATAGACACCTGGGTGTCCTGCCAGGAATGTCACTTGTGCCACCTAGAAGGAGGTGGTAACTGGAACTGAGTGGTAGCTCTCACCCTCAGGATTGCAGACCTTGCAGGGCTGCAAGAAATTCAGTGACCTCACCAGGGCAGGCAAGGTAACACACTGGACACTCTTCATTTTCTTCCTTGTCCAACTTGGGAACTATCATATTCTTTATCCTCGTTGGGAACACTAGGTTTTATTAAAGAATTAATCTTATGTTCAGGACTGCATTTGTAGTTAAAAGACAATTTGTAGAATCTGAGTCGTTAAGTATATTCAAGGCTGAGATGGATAGATTTTTGGACTCTAAGGGAGTCAAGGGATATGGGGATAGGGCAGGAAAGAGGAATTGAGGTTGAAGATCAGCCATGATCTGATTGAATGGCGGAGCAAGCTCGAGGGGCCATATGGCCTACTCCTGCTCCTATCTCCTAAGTTCTTATATTCTGATGTAATCTGTTGAAGCAGGCGATATCTCTAGAATGTCAATAAATCACCTCAAATCTCGAAGGCTGTACCGGGCTGATGTAATACAAGGTAGCCTTGGGTAGTTCTAATCTTTTAATAGATGCATCCAACTGTTTGGCGACAGTATCCTTAACTTTTCTATACTTGTAAGGATAGTTTTGTTATGAGACCCACTCTCTGGCATGCTGAGTTGATGTAAGTTAGCTGTAAAACCAAGAGTGAAGGTCATGGAGAAAGTAATGAGTTGAGCTTAAAAAGTGAGTCCTTTTTAAATCACTGGTTAGGCCTCAGCTGAAATATTGTGTCCCCAATTCTGGGCACCACACTTTAGGAAGGATGTCAAGGCCTTAGAGTGGGTGCAGAGGAGATTTACTAGAACGATACCAAGGATGCAGGACCATAAGACCATTAGAGATAGGAGCAGGAGTAGGCCATTCGGCCCCTCGAGCCTGCTCCATTAAATCAGTTACATGGAAAGACTGGAGAAACTGGGGTTGTTCTCCTGAGAGCAGAGAAGGTTAAGGGGAGATTTGATAGAGGTGTTCAAAATCATGAAGGGTTTTGCTAAAGTAAATAAGGAGAAACTGTTTCCAGTGGCAGAAGTGTTGGTAACCAGGGGACACAGATTTGAAGGGGGTAAATTTTAACCCCAAGAACGGGTGGATTGGGGGGGAGGTGGGAAGGTAAAAATTGTAAAAAAAAAGAAAACCCCGATCCCAACCCGCCCGCTTCCAGTTTTAACGGAGGCAGGTCGAGGGGAGGGCGACCACTCTCAGGAAGCAGGTCAGTCAGTAAAATCTTTTAAGGAGGCTGTGGGCCTCCATTTTAACAGCATTTTTATTTTTAACTCCTGGGGATCGGGATTCTCGGGCCTTCTGCTTCACGCCACGTAAGAGGAGGCAAGAAGGCTCAGGTAAGTGCCTTTGTTGCACTGCTTGTGGGCCAGGAGGAGCAGGAGTGTTTCCTCCAGGCCCAACAAGCCTACTTGCCGCGATCCAACCACACGCGATTGGCTGCCCCCCCTCTCCCCTATGTCCGATCCCCCCCCCACCGTTCTCTGACCCCCCTCATGATCTCCGACATCCCCTGCTAGCTCCGACCCCCCCACAGGCTCCGACCCCCCCGATAACACCCATGATGACTCCCCTCGATGACTGCCGACCCCCATGTCCGACTCCCCTGATGACCGACCCCACCCCCCCCACCCCGATGTCCAGCCCCCGATGACCGACCCCCCCCCCCCCCCCAATGACTGGCACCCCCTCACCGATGACCAACCTCTCCTGACCCCGATCTAAGATTCACCTGCTGGCATCCGCTCCTTAGCTGTCCTCCCATCTGACTAACAGCCAGCCTGTCAATCTGGATGGCTGTCGGGTGGGAAACCTATTGAAAAAAATTAAATGACGTCCTAACATCAAAATCGTACGGTCGTCCGGGAAACACAAACTTCTGGGTTTCCTGTCCAGAAATCCCCCCATCCTCCTCCCCCGCCGCCGCTCTCTTCCCGGATCAACATTAAAATTTACCCCAAGGTAATTGGCAAAAGAACCAGAGGCGAGACGAGAATTTTTTTACACAGTGAATTGTTATGATCTGGAATGCACTGCCTGAAAGGGCATTGGGAGCAGATTCATTAGTAACTTTCAAAAGGGAATTGGATAAATATTTGGAAAGGAGAAATTTGGAGCGAAAGAGCAGGGGAGTGGGACTAATTGGATAGCTCTTTCAAAGAGCCAGGACAGGCACGATGGGCTGAATGGCCTCCTTCTGTGCTGTATTGTTCTATGATTCTATCTGGCTGCTGGAGGAGTAGGAAGTGTTTTTTGAAGCTTCCTATTCTTATTGAGAGTTCCTACACTACTTTTGAGAGTGGTTTGGCAGGTACTGTCTTACGGGTCGGAAAGTTACAACTCTGGTGGAACAACATTCCTGCCAACCATGGGCGGTCTGCTAGGGCTCCCGTTGGGCATTGAACACGACTGGGAGCATGCAGAGAGGCCACGCCCAGCAGGTCAAGCTGCGAGGAGACGGAGGACGAGGAGGCGCAGGGCACTGAGCAGGAGGCCCGACCCAATGAAGACCTTCAGGGATTAATTCTCTTACCTCAACATGACCGAGGAGGATTGCATCCGACGCCTGAGGTTCACCAAGGAAGCCGTGACCGAGATCTGTCAACTGATGTGGCCACAGCTGCAGCCCCAGAACAGGGCAAGGACAGCATTGCCTGTGGCTGTGAAGGTCACCGTGGCATTGAATTTCTACGGCTCAGGAGCATTTCAGGCCTCTGCTGGCGACATGTGCAACATCTCACAGTATGCAGTGCACTGCTGCATAAGGGAGGTCACAGACGCACTGTACCATATGAGGCTGGCTACTGGGCGACAAGGGCTATCCCCTCACGACGTGGGTCATGACACCGGTCAGGAAGCCACGCACACGTGCACAGCAGGCCTATAATGAGAGCCATCCTGCCACACGCAACATCGTGGAGCACACCATAGGCCTCCACAAACAACGCTTCCGCTGCCTGGACTGGTCTGGAGGAGCCCTGCGGTACTCCCCTGAGTGGGTGGGCAGATTCGTGGTGGTCTGCTGCATGCTGCACAACCTCACCATCATGAGGTACCAGCCTTTGCCACCAATGATTGGAGAAGATCCTGAACCAGAGGTGGAGGAGGAGGAGGCTGAGGAGGAAGAGGCGAAGGAACAGGGGGAGGAAGAGGCTGAGGGGGAGCAGGAGGAGGGGGTGGAGCCAGAAGAGGAGGTGGAGGAAGACGCAAGTTTGCAACAGGAACCACACGCCTTGCCTGCAAGGGCTCTGCGTGCTCGCCTGATCCGTGCCCGCTATCAATAATTATAACTACATCTCCCAACTCACCAACAGTCCTACTTTCCCCACCTTTCTACTCCCACAAGACAATCAAATCACCCTCCATCTGATTACACATCGGTGTCCCTCTCAGCTCATTGCATAAATAAAAACCACCACCAAACGCAAAATCAAAGTCTCATTTATCAATGAATAAATGAAATTATGCCAACATGATAGAACTATTCACCCTTGTGCATTCCCTTAGTGCCTTTTGTTCGTGTGCCTTTACCTATCCTAGTGCTCCTACGAGGTGCTTCCCCAGTGGCTGGAGCATGGGTGGTGGGAGGCTGCTGACCTTCAATGGAGGAGTGTGCAGATGGCTTTGGGGGACGACCTCGAGCAGCTCTGGACCGGGAGGGCCCGGCTTCAGACTGCACCATCGCATCAAGGGTTGCAGCAGTCTGGCTTGGCTGGCCGATAAGCCACAACAGGGGCACTGGCAGAGTGGCGGGGGTGGGAGCAGGAAGGCTGTCGTCTTGAGAGAGGACAGCAGGTCCGACTGCCATGGCGCCACTGCCACTCTCCCGGGGCGGTGCCTCAGAAATCCTGGTGATCGGCTGGAGAACGGATTGCTGGAATGCTGTGACACCCTGGAAGCCCCGTTCCACAGTGGTCCCTAGACCCACGATAACAGCGGTCTGAGCTTCCAGGGCAGCAGTCTGAGCTCCAAATGCAGCAGTCAGACCTTGGATGGCAGATTTGTGCTGCAATGGAAGCTGTGACATCAGTCATCAGAAGCTGCATCATGGTGGGTTCCACCGGTGTGCTGATGGAGGTGACCACCCGTTCCATGTTGGAAAGGATGGGCTCCAAGCTCTGCGCAAAGCCCTGTGCCAAGTTGGAGCTGGACTCCTCAATCTCCTTCTCATTATGCGCAGGCTTTCTGGCAGGTTTTCCAGTGCCCCAAGCATTTGTTGGTGTACGCCCATCAGCCGTCTTCTTTAGCCTGGCCCATCGAAGTCCTCATCTGACTCCACTGCAGCAGAACTAGTGAGCGACCTCGCCCTCCGGTGAGCTGGCACCTGTGGTATCCGTTCCCCCCGCCCCGGATCCTGCACACTTGTGCTCGGTGTCTCATCACGTGCAGATCCCTCCTTTCGTCCACGCCTTCCACCAGGGCCACTAGAGCATCATCAGAGAAGCGTGGAGCTCTCTCTCGTGCCGGTCCTGCTGTCCTCGTGGCCATCTTTCCCTCCTGTGTACCTGCCATTTGAAATGTGCACCTGCAGCTTTAAGCAAAGGTGGCCATGAAACTACCGGATTACCCTAAAAACCCATCTGGTTCACTAATGTCCTTTAGGGAAGGAAACCTGCCATCTTTACCAGGTCTGGCCTATATGTGACTCCAGACCCACAGCAATCTGGTTGATTCTTAATCACCCTCTGAAATGGCCTAGCAAGCCACTCAGTTGTAAAATCTCGCTACGAAAAGTCATAATAAGAATAAAACCGGACGGACCACCTGGTATTGGACCACTAGGCACCGGACACGACAAAGGCAAACCAAGCCCAGTTGCCCCTGCAAAGTCCTCCTCACTAACATCTGGGGACTTGTGCCAAAATTGGGAGAGCTGTCCTACAGACTAGTCAAGCAACAGCCTGACATAGCCATACTCACAGAATCATACCTTTCAGCCAACGTCCCAGACTCTTCCATCACCATCCCTGGGTATGTCCTGTCCCACCGGCAGGACAGGCCCACCAGAGTTGGCGGTACAGTGATATAGAGACAGGAGGGAGTGGCCCTGGGAGTTCTCAAAATTGACTCCGGACCCCATGAAATCTCATGGCATCAGGTCAAACATGGGCAAAGAAACCTCCTGCTGATTACCACCTACCGCCCTCCCTCAGCTGACGAATCAGTCCTCCTCCATGTTGAACACCACCTGGAGGAAGCACTGAGGGTAGCACGGGCACAGAATGTACTCTGGATGGGGAACTTCAATGTCCATCACCAAGAGTGGCTCGGTAGCACCACTACTGACCGAGCTGGCCGAGTCCTGAAGGACATAGCTGCCAGACTGGGCCTGCGGCAGGTGGTGAACGAACCAACACGAGGGGAAAAACTTACTTGACCTCATCCTCACCAATCTATCTGTCGCAAATGCATCTGCCCATGGTAGTATTGGTAGGAGTGACCATCGCACAGTCCTTGTGGAGACGAAGTCCCGTCTTCACACTGAGGACACCATCCAACGTGTTGTGTGGCACTATCACCGTGCTAAATGGGATAGATTCAGATCAGATCTAGCAGCTCAAAACTGGGCATCCATGAGGCGCTGTGGACCATCAGCAGCAGCAGAATTGTATTCCAGCAAAATCTGTAACCTCATGGCTCGGCATATTCCTCACTCTACCATTACCAACAAGCCAGGGGATCAACCCTGGCTCAATGAGGAGTGTAGAAGAGCATGCCAGGAGCAGCACCAGGCGTACCTAAAAATGAGGTGCCAACCTGGTGAAGCTACAACACAGGACTACATGCAGGCTAAACAGCAGAAGCAACATGCTACAGACAGAGCTAAGCGATTCCACAACCAACAGATCAGATCAAAGCTCTGCAGTCCTGCCACATCCAGTCATGAATGGTGGTGGACAATTAAACAACGAACGGGAGGAGGAGGCTCTGTAAACTTCCTCATCCTCAATAATGGCTGAGTCCAACATGTGAGTGCAAAAGACAAGGCTGAAGCGTTTGCAACCATCTTCAGCCAGAAGTGCCGAGTGGATGATCCATCTCAGCCTCCTCCCGATATCCCCACCATCACGGAAGCCAGTCTTCGGCCAATTCGATTCACTCCACGTGATATCAAGAAACGGCTGAGTGCACTGGATACAGCAAAGGCTGTGGGCCCCGACAACATCCCAGCTGTAGTGCTGAAGACTTGTGCTCCAGAACTAGCCGCGCCTCTAGCCAAGCTGTTCCAGTACAGCTACAACACTGGCATCTACCCGACAATGTGGAAAATTGCCCAGGTATGTCCTGTCCACAAAGAGCAGGACAAATCCAATCAGGCCAATTACCGCCCCATCAGTCTACTCTCAATCATCAGCAAAGTGATGGAAGGTGTCGTCGACAGTGCTATCAAGCGGCACTTACTCACCAATAACCTGCTCACCGATGCTCAGTTTGGGTTCCGCCAGGACCACTTGGCTCCAGACCTCATTACAGCCTTGGTCCAAACATGGATAAAAGAGCTGAATTCCAGAGGTGAGGGGAGAGTGACTGCCCTTGACATCAAGGCAGCATTTGACCGAGTGTGGAACCAAGGAGCCCTAGTAAATTGAAGTCAATGGGAATCAGGGGGAATATTCTCCAGTGGCTGGAGTCATACCTAGCACAAAGGAAGATGGTCGTGGTTGTTGGAGGCCAATCATCTCAGCCCCAGGACATTGCTGCAGGAGTTCCTCAGGGCAGTGCCCTCGGCCCAACCATCTTCAGCTGCTTCATCAATGACCTTCCCTCCATCATAAGGTCAGAAATGGGGATGTTCGCTGATGACTGCACAGTGTTCAGTTCCATCCGCAACCCCTCCAATAATGAAGCAGTCCGTGCCCGCATGCAGCAAGACCTGGACAACATCCAGGCTTGGGCTGATAAGTGGCAAGTAACATTCGCGCCAGACAAGTGCCAGGCAATGACCATCTCCAACAAGAGAGAGTCTAACCACCTCCCCTTGACATTCAATGGCATTACCATCGTCGAATCCCCCACCATCAACATCCTGGGGGGTCACCATTGACCAGAAACTTAACTGGACCAGCCACATAAATACTGTGGCTGCAAGAGCAGGTCAGAGGCTGGGTATTCTGCAGTGAGTAACTCACCTCCTGACTCCCCAAAGCCTTTCCACCATCTACAAGGCACAAGTCAGGAGTGTGATGGACTACTCTCCACTTGCCTGGATGAATGTAGCTCCAACAGCACTCAAGAAGCTCGACTCCCATCCAGGACAAAGCAGCCCACTTGATTGGCACCCCATCCACCACCCTAAATATTCACTCCCTTCACAATCGGCGCACCCTGGTGTACCATCTACAGGATGCACTGCAGCAACTCGCCAAGGCTTCTTCGACAGCAACTCCCAAACCTGCGACCTCTACCACCTAGAAGACAAGGGCAGCAGGTACATGGGAACAACACCACCTGCACGTTCTCCTCTAAGTCGCACACCATCTCGACTTAGAAATATATTGCCGTTCCTTCATCGTCGCAGGGTCAAAATCCTGGAACACCCTACTGAACAGCACTGTGGGAGAACCTTCACCACTCGGACTGCAGCGGTTCAAGAGGGCAGCTCACCGCCACCTTCTCGAGGGCAATTAGGGATGGGCAATAAATGCTGGCCTTGCCAGCGACGCCCACATCCCGTGAACGAATAAAAAAAAAGTATGTAGGTGACTCAATAAGTGTATTCACTTTTCCTGACCTGGTTAGGCCACTGAAGCGTTTCCTACACTGGACCCAAGTATGGGAGATGTTGCTCCTGCTGGTCATCTACTTTGCCACCTCGAGCCAGGCCTTCTTGGTGGCAGAGGCAGGGCGCTTCCTCCTGTCGGCCGGGTAGAATATTTCCCTCCTCCTCCTCACCCAGCCAATAACACCTCAAGTGAGGCACCACTAAACTTTGAGGCAGGATTGCTCCTCGCCTGCTTCATTGTCTTCAGATTTGCTCGTTTCTCCAACAAAAGCCATTGCATCATTGGCCCTGTAAATACAGACACTCACGCTGACAGCACTTCATGCGAGTGCGCAGACCGCCCGCTGTGCGGCTTTCAGACGGCAAACCCGGAAGCCATGTTAAGGGCCATCAATTAGATCGCGATCGTGTGGAGAAAGGTAGTGGGTTTTTTTCTGGGTTTCCCACGCACCCATTGACCCCTCCGCACTCCCCGCACCCCCCCACCCCCCGCTGACAACCCACCAGCTAATTAAAATTCCGCCCCATGTCTCAGAGCGAGGCTCGGCACTGAGAGATAAGTGAGTCGCAACTTCTGAAACAAACCTTAAATCAACTTTAAAAAAGTTAATTACAGCTTTATAAAAAAACATTGTAAAACACTGTTAAGAGTAATTTCCAGTGTTTGCACCTAAGTCAGGGATGGTGGAGTGGCGAAGGACAAAGGCATTGTGAGCTCTTCCCCGATGCGCTGAATGTACATGCAGGATCCTCAGTTGGGCATTGTCGACAATTTGCACATTCAGCGAGTGGTAAGGGTAACGAGGGTTGCCAACCCTCCAGGATTGCCCTGGAGTCTCTAGGAATTGAAGGCTAACCCATTTAAATGTGGCGGAGCAGACTTCCAGTGGGTCGTAAAGCGGGCTGGCGATTTTTTTTTGGAAGGTTCATTTTGACACAATGTTCAACTGGCATTTTTGAGGTGGTAGGCATCACTGCCCCATTTTACTCCATTTACTGCCCCAGGAGCTGAGTGGCCGGGTCCTGTTCCTACTTCTTGTGTTCTTTAGATTTGAGGTCAGGATCAGATCAGCCATGATCTTATTGAATGGCGGAGCAGGCTCGAGGGGCCGATTGGCCTACTCCTGCTCCTATTTCTTATGTAAATTGGACAGCAATTAATAGGAAAATCAAGCCCGAAATCTCCTGCCAAGGCTAGGTGCTTTGAATAGTGATGCAACTGAGCTCATACCAGAGAACTGAGTACTATTAACCCCTGACATGTCAGGCAGGATTTGCATCAGTTCTGAACCATTTAGAAATAACTTGGACCTGTAGAATTTTCCAAGTGGTGGCAGAGATAGAAAGCTGGGGACAACACAACTGTGATTTTCTAATATTCGCTGGCAATGGATGACGTGGTCTGTTGCCAGCAGACACACAGAACATTTCCCCTGCCATATAACAAATATCTCAAGGAGTAACTGTCAAGCATTGATTTAGAATTAGGAGACATGACCAAAAGTATGGTTAAAAAGGCTTTGAGGAGAACATTTAAAGGTGGAGAGATGTAGAAAGGTGGGAGGGTTTAGGGAGATGGAACATTAGAGAGCAGGTCTGAAACAACTGGAGATTTTGCCAATGATGGTGGAGTGAAGGGAGAGGGAATGCATAAGCAGCCAGGGCACAGACTGGCATGCAGGACTGGAGGGCGTCGCAAGGATCGTTTAGATTGAGGGCATGGAAAGAATTGTAATCAAGGAGGTGGATACTGAATTTGATGTGTTGGGAAAGGGGAGCCGATGTAGTTCAACAGAAAAATCAATGATTTTCCTTCACAATTGGTACCTAGTTTGTGTGGTCAAGATTGAAAACTTACCACATAGAGAATTAAGGGTGTTAATTCATATCCAACCACTCTGTGGCAGAATGGCAAAGAAAATGGGATCAGCGATAAAAGGAGGAGCGAGAGAGGAGAGAGCGGAGCGCGGGATCAGCGATAAAAGGAGGAGCGAGAGAGGAGAGAGCGGAGCGTGGGATCAGCGATAAAAGGAGGAGCGAGAGAGGAGAGAGCGGAGCGCGGGATCAGCGATAAGAGGAGGAGCGAGAGAGGAGAGAGCGGAGCGCGGGATCAGCGATAAAAGGAGGGGCGAGAGAGGAGAGAGAGGAGCGCGGGATCAGCGATAAAAGGAGGAGCGAGAGAGGAGAGAGAGGAGCACGGGATCAGCGATAAAAGGAAGAGCGAGAGAGGAGAGAGAGGAGCACGGGATCAGCGATAAAAGGAGGAGCGAGAGAGGAGAGAGCGGAGCGCGGGGTCAGCGATAAAAGGAGGAGCGAGAGAGGGAGAGCGGAGCGCGGGATCAGCGATAAAAGGAGGAGCGAGAGAGGAGAGAGCGGAGCGCGGGATCAGCGATAAAAGGAGGAGCGAGAGAGGAGAGAGGAGCGCGGGATCAGCGATAAAAGGAGGAGCGAGAGAGGAGAGAGGAGCGCAGGATCAGCGATAAAAGGAGGAGCGAGAGAGGAGAGAGCGGAGCGCGGGGTCAGCGATAAAAGGAGGAGCGAGAGGGGAGAGAGAGGAGCACGGGATCAGCGATAAAAGGAGGAGCGAGAGAGGAGAGAGAGGAGCACGGGATCAGCGATAAAAGGAGGAGCGAGAGAGGAGAGAGAGGAGCACGGGATCAGCGATAAAAGGAGGAGCGAGAGAGGAGAGAGAGGAGCACGGGATCAGCGATAAAAGGAGGAGCGAGAGAGGAGAGAGAGGAGCGCGGGATCAGCGATAAAAGGAGGAGCGAGAGAGGAGAGAGAGGAGCACGGGATCAGCGATAAAAGGAGGAGCAAGAGAGGAGAGAGAGGAGCGCGGGATCAGCGATAAAAGGAGGAGCGAGAGAGGAGAGAGAGGAGCGTGGGATCAGCGATAAAAGGAGGAGCGAGAGAGGAGAGAGCGGAGCACGGGATCAGCGATAAAAGGAAGAGCGAGAGAGGAGAGAGAGGAGCACGGGATCAGCGATAAAAGGAGGAGCGAGAGAGGAGAGAGCGGAGCGCGGGGTCAGCGATAAAAGGAGGAGCGAGAGAGGGAGAGCGGAGCGCGGGATCAGCGATAAAAGGAGGAGCGAGAGAGGAGAGAGCGGAGCGCGGGATCAGCGATAAAAGGAGGAGCGAGAGAGGAGAGAGAGGAGCGCGGGATCAGCGATAAAAGGAGGAGCGAGAGAGGAGAGAGCGGAGCGCGGGGTCAGCGATAAAAGGAGGAGCGAGAGAGGAGAGAGAGGAGCGCGGGATCAGCGATAAAAGGAGGAGCGAGAGAGGAGAGAGCGGAGCGCGGGATCAGCGATAAAAGGAGGAGCGAGAGAGGAGAGAGAGGAGCGCGGGGTCAGCGATAAAAGGAGGAGCGAGAGAGGGAGAGCGGAGCGCGGGATCAGCGATAAAAGGAGGGGCGAGAGAGGAGAGAGAGGAGCGCGGGATCAGCGATAAAAGGAGGAGCGAGAGAGGAGAGAGCGGAGCGCGGGATCAGCGATAAAAGGAGGAGCGAGAGAGGAGAGAGCGGAGCGCGGGATCAGCGATAAGAGGAGCGAGAGAGGAGAGAGCGGAGCGCGGGATCAGCGATAAAAGGAGGAGCGAGAGAGGAGAGAGGAGCGCAGGATCAGCGATAAAAGGAGGAGCGAGAGAGGAGAGAGCGGAGCGCGGGGTCAGCGATAAAAGGAGGAGTGAGAGAGGAGAGAGCGGAGCGCGGGATCAGCGATAAAAGGAGGAGCGAGAGGGGAGAGAGAGGAGCGCAGGATCAGCGATAAAAGGAGGGGCGAGAGAGGAGAGAGAGGAGCGCGGGATCAGCGATAAAAGGAGGAGCGAGAGGGGGAGAGAGGAGCGCGGGATCAGCGATAAAAGGAGGGGCGAGAGAGGAGAGAGAGGAGCGCGGGATCAGCGATAAAAGGAGGAGCGAGAGGGGGAGAGAGGAGCACGGGATCAGCGATAAAAGGAGGGGCGAGAGAGGAGAGAGCGGAGCACGGGATCAGCGATAAAAGGAGGGGCGAGAGAGGAGAGAGCGGAGCGCAGGATCAGCGATAAAAGGAGGGGCGAGAGAGGAGAGAGAGGAGCGCGGGATCAGCGCTAGATTTAATTGAGGAATATAAAATTATGATGGGACTAGATAGAGTGGACCTATTTCCCTTAGCAGAGGGGTCAATGACCGGGGGCATAGATTTAAAGTAATTGTTAGAAGGATTAGATGGGAGCTGAGGAGAAATTGTTTCACCCAGAGGGTAGTGGGAGTCTGGAACTCACTGCATGAAAGGTTGGTAGAGGCAGAAACCCTCAATGCATTTAAAAAATACTTGGATGGTCACTTGAAGTGCCATAACCTACAGGGCTACAGACCAAATGCTGGAAAGTGGGATTAAGCTGGATAGCTCTTTTTTGGCCGGCACGGACATGATGGGATGAATGGCCTCCTTCTGTGCCATAACTTTCTATGATTCTATGATAAAATTTGAAGGAAAAAAAGCAGACTCACCAGATGTTGCAAATTAAGTGGCTTTCTGCACTCAGAGGAGTTTGTTTCTTCTATGTGTTTTCTTTATTGCAATCTTCCTGAGAAGATATTTTGTTAATTCTACTTTTAAGGATATTTATCTATGCAACTTGCAACACTGGACGTCCTTCACCTCTCAAAGTGGTTATCCTCGCTTGTATATTCTGTACTCTTAATGGCTACCTTCAGGGATACACCATGATCTACTGCACTCATTATGATGACAAATGGCATACTGACTTCAAATTTATCTCAGGTAAATCTAAACCCTGTAAATGTTCTACATTCAAAATATAGGGCATGAGTACTCATTATTATGGCTTAAGACCAACTATCGTTCTTGTGAGCTAATGTTGCAGCCCTCAAACTAAATGCAGTCTAGTCCTGCATATCCTAATGATCCCACCTCTGACCTTGATCTCCCGATCACCCCAATCATGCCAGCACCCTGATCCCTCCATTGGTATCAAATTTTAATTTGGGTGCCACCTTTTGGTGAGAGTAGGTTGGAGGGTGAGAATATTCCAAAAGTTGGCAAAAAACATTGGGACCAGACAATTGACCAATAAACCCGTGATATCAAGGGCCATGGGCATTGGACCAAATTTTGGGGCAGCTTTCATCTAAACTGAATTGGCACCGCTATCCTTACAGAGAGAGTGAATACAACAGGGGAGGGAGGATTAAAATTAATAAGTTTGGGGAGGGGAAATTCAGGACTTTGAAATAGATAGCATGGGCTAGAGGAGGTGGGAAGTTCAGCAAGAGGACCAATGAGGGAACTGAGGAGGGGAGAAAGTAACTGACCAAACAAGTTGTCGTTACATCAATGATAGGTTTGGAAAAGCTTGATGCACAAATGCAGCAATGCAGAGCAGGATCCAAACCAGTGCCCCTATGACCTCAGAGGAGTTGGAGCAGTGGGGGGGGCGGGTGTTGGAGAGGGCAGTGCCTTTGTGATTGGGGGAGAAGTTGGAGTGAAAAGTGCCTTTGTGGGCAGGTGGAAGTGTTGGAGGGGGGAGGATGTATCTGTCAATTGGGGTTGCTGGAGGCAGAGACGTGTGTGAACTGGGTGAGGGTTACAGGATAGATCTGTGAGTTGGGGAAAGTTGGATGGCAGAGTGCCTCTGTGAGAGAGGGGAGTGATTAGTATAGTAGGTTTTGGGGATGTGATGGTCTGGTCAATCTGTTGAAAACCCAAATGTCATGTTTTTTCTATTTTTTTAGATTAAAAGTGTATCAATTGCAAAATAAAAAAATATTTACAATTAACCACTTTGAACATAACATTTTTAATGTTCTAGGGAGGTATCCCATGGACCTACATAGAAATGCTAGATGGGACTGTAGAATTGGCCCTACAGTGTTATAGCCCAATCCCTACCCTATCTAGAAAACCTCCACTCTGGGCATGGGACCTGGAAGAATTACTCCTTTAGTCTATCTCTTCCAATATGAATGAAAAAATCATGGGCATACCCACAGCTTAAGGTACAAACCCAATTAAGGACATTTGTCCTGTTGCAATCTCAGTGTAATTATTTGTTTTCACACATCATAAGTTTATATTTAGTGGTGCTTGGGAGCTGATAGCTTTTTGGGGCTGTGTCAGGTAGTTTAAAGCTGTTGGTCAGCTTTTTCTAGGTAGATGTGGATGTGGATATTTGTTTTAAAAGTATGTTGCATGTCATCTTTTCTCTGCCATCTTTGCTATTGCTAAACATGCTCCCCTACAGGCAGAAAGGAGCCCTTGTACGGTGGATTTTGACAAAACCAGATTTCTTTTGCTTCAATCAAGGCACTTCTAAGATCATAGGGTCACATAGGATAAATGATTGAACTGAAAGAATTCACCTTGTGTAATGTTTCTATATGACAGAACAAAAATGGACTTCATTTTGGCTTTACATGTTGATAAATGCTTCATTCTTGGTCATTTAATTCAGAACACAAACACATTGGGGAGTCCAGAACCAGGGGTCACAGTCTCAGGATACGGGGTATGCCATTTAGAACCGAGATGAGGAGAAATTTCTTCACTCAGAGGGTGGTGAACCTGTGGAATTCTCTACCACAGAAAGCAGTGGAGGCCAAGTCATTAGATGTATTCAAGAAGGAGACAGATATATTTCTTAATGCTAAAGGGATCAAGGGATCTGGGGAAAATGCAGGAACAGGGAACTGAGTTAGACGATCAGCCATGATTATTTTGAATGGCGGAGCGGGCCCAAAGGGCCGAATGGCCTACACTTGCTCCTATTTTCTATGTTTTTATGTTTGTTCCTGTTAATTTTCGGACTATGATAAATTAGCCATTTTTGTCTTGCTGTATTTTAGGTATTATGCTATTTTTGTTGGGAATAACAATTAACATTCACAGTGACAACATAATACTGAACCTAAGGAAAGCTGTTGACGTGGGATATTATATTCCTCAAGGTAACACCTTCCACAATTTTGAAACGCAGGGAACAAAGATAATAAACATTTTAGGATTCAGTATCAAATAATGCAATTTCTCCAAAGTGGTATTATTTGATGTAGAATGTTTGCGTATTGTTGAACACTGAAAGTAAGCCTGCCGGTGTGTTAGAAATGATATGGCTGTGCCACACAGAGTATCCCAGGACCCTCTGTCCACCCCTCTCCAAACTGCAGATCTCCTTCTACCCTCAGCGTTAGAATCCTTTCTATTTACTTCCTTAATTTTTGCCTCCATCTTCCACTTAATTTATTTCCCTTTGCTTTCTTTGTCCAAGTGCTCTTTGATAAATTTGTTTCCCCTAATTTTTGTTTCTTTCCTTCTGGAAATTTCTTTTAAAAAAATTAGCTCATGTTTCCCTCATTTTCTGTGCCATAACTTTTCTTGTTTTTATTTTTGTCCAAATCTGCTTAATGTTTTTCCACTTTGTCTTATACTTTACCTTGACAGTGTTGAACTTTACCTCGATGCTTATCAGAACGTGCCCACAGATCTACTGAACACATTTGCTAGGTTATCCTCCCAGCTTAGGGTTGCCAACCCTCCAGGATTGCCCTGGAGTCTCCAGGAATTAAGGACTAATCTCCAGGACACTGCTGCAAGAAACCCAGGAGAAAAATCATAGGGGCATTAAAAAACTGTGGTTTTTAAAAATTTTCTTTGAACACCTTGTTTACTAACTATAAAAATATTGGACATGGGGAAAAGGCTGTTTGACTGACAGTCAAGAATCATCCAATCGGGTAATGAAGAGTCTATTGTGGGAAGGCGGTGAGCCACGAGTATGGGCATGTTGGTCGACCAATGGCAGGAGTGTGGGGGCAGGGCGGTTAGAGGCAGGAGATCATGTGATGACACCTCCAGGAATATGTCCAACCAGAGCTGACAACCCTAGGCCTGAGGCCTGTACAAGAAGGCACAGGGCGGCTGAAATGGAGGGAGAGGAGGTCATTACAAGGCCCAGGGCCGTTATCACTGCTTCCTGGAGCTTACTGCCATTTTTCCCAAGGAGGCCTTGGGACGTGATGGACGTGATAGGCCTTACGCCTGCATTTTCTGTCATTCTCCGCCGCAATCCTGAGGAAACGCTCAGCCATTTTCTTATAGTTTGGCACATATCGACCAAATCAGAATTGATTTTAATTTTTTTTGTGGGGATCTAAATTTGGAGAGAAACTAAGTTTTATTTGAAAGCTGCAATGGAGAAGAACAGAATAACACCGAGTACTGCCTGGTTCCCAAAAAGAAAAGAGCAACCGACTTAGACCTGTACTTCTGCAGTGCTAGATTCTGGACCTGTGTAGCGATTCCTAATGTTTGTAATTTGCTACACTGAACATTAGACTTACGAGTGGGATTTCCCGTTTTGACGGAATCTCGTTGTATCTGCTGCAGGTTCAGACGTCTGCCCGCCCCTTTGTCACTCTGGCCAATTTCCCAGGGCCAGCCTAATCACAACCGTTTGAACGGGATCCCAGCAGGGCTCCTACCTATGTTGCAGAGCCTGAGCTGCAGGAGGAGGAAAATCTGCTGCTGCAGGTCTGAGGCTCTCTCAACGGCAGAGCAGGCTTGGCTGCCTTCAGGGCAACTGGAGAGAAGTCGGGTGTTTGGAACTTGTAAGTTCCTCCCGCCCACTGTAGCATTGCTGGACACCAGTAACAATCCCTTGCACCCAGTGTTGTTATCGTGGATCAATGTCATCCCACCATTGCCACTTACTTTGAATACACCGTCCATATTTATGTGGATATATTCAACAACCACTAGCACTGTTGGTGGAAAGTGATAATGCCTGGCAAATGTTCCACCCCTACCCATCTCTCATCCACATGAAATCGGGCAAAAATAAGTGGAAATGGGCCCTATGGTTTTCTGGGTGCAGTTGCACTCTAAGGCTTGTTATTCTATCCAACTCATTCATTTCTGGGTCCTCAAAATTGTGGAACTCCTTACCTCCTTTAGTGTCTACCTTCTTCTACAATCTACAATATTCATCATAGAAACATGGAAAAAGTTACAGCAGAGAAGGAGGCCATTTGGCCCATTGTATCTGTGCTGGTCGAAAAAGAGCTATCCAGCTTAATCCCACTTTCCAGCACTTGGGCACTTGGTCTGTAGCCCTGTAGGTTACGGCACTTCAAATGAATATCCAAGTACTTTTTAAATGAGTTGAGGGTTTCTGCCTCTACCACCCTTTCAGGCAGTGAGTTCCAGACCCCGCCATCCTCTGGGTGAAAAAATTTCTCCTCAGCTCCCCTCTAATCCTTCTACCTATCACTTTAAATCTATCCCCCCCCCCTGGTTATTGACCTCTCTGCTAAGGGAAATAGGTCCTTCCCATTCATTCTATCTAGGCCCCTCATAATTTTGTACACCTCAATTAAATCACCTCTCTGTTCCAAAGAGAACAACCTCAGCCTGTCCACTCTTTCTTCATAGCTAAAATTCTCCAGCCCTGGCAACATCCTCGTAAATCTCCTCTGTACCCTCTCTAGTGCAATTACATCCTTCATGTAATGTGGTGACCAGAACTGTACACAGTACTTAAGCTGTGGCCTAACCAATGTTTTATACAACTAAGCTTGGTATCATCTATCTACTAATTCTTCATTTACCTCATCTATTCTCTGACTCTTCTCAACCTGGGTGATATCCAGATAGTGATTGATGCTGTATTACTAGAATGTTGAAGCACTGGATTTGTAAACCGTAAATATCACCTTGCATCTAACCTGCTGGGTTGCATTCAATAAGTCTAAACTGTAATGAAAAGCACCCTGAGACGTTTTATTACGTTAAAGGCAAGTTGTTGTTTAAAATAATCAATAAGCAGCTGACAGAACTTTTGATGACCGGTGATCCTCTGTTTTGCAGGTGGGTTATTTGAATGTGTCTCGGGAGCCAATTACTTTGGTGAAATAGTGGCGTGGTTTGGTTATGCCGTTGCAACTTCTACTTTGCCAGCCTTTGCTTTTGCCATTTTCACTGCCTCTTATTCGGGAACTCGTGCTTGGCACTATCACAGGTAATTTGTGAGCTTGCATCTTATGTGTTCATAATATCAGTCTCGAGAGCGAACTCAGTGGCACAATGGGGGCAATTTTAACCTAGCTCGCCCATCGGGAAACTGACTGGATCGGGTGCAATGCCGGTTTTAAACTCCGCCCGATTTTACTCTCCACTGAAGTCAGTGAAGCCTGGTGAGTGAGGTTAAAATGACTCCCAATGTGTTTGTGAGCTGTGCCAAGGGCAGCGAACTCCGAGTTTAAATCCCAGCCTTGAAGGATAGCGATGGAGCAGCAGATTGAAGTGGCAGGGAAACACAAAGAACACACCTAGGAGCGAGGAGTTCAAATTAGGGGTGCCTTTAAGGCTTAAAAATCCCCAAAATAATTAAGAAAATATAATTTCTAGACGTGTTTCCAGCTTTAGCCGACAGCAGCTTATGATCCCTTTAAGTAAAATTGCAAATGGCTGCCTCCTGACCTATTGATTTAGGGCAGTGCTGATTGACATAAAAGTGTCGTTTTGGTCCTAATGATTTCTTAGGACCCTCATTTTAATATATTAATTAGGCCCCTGCTGGTTTCGGGTGGGAAGGCTGGCTGCCCTAAATCAAGGCCTGTCCGAAAATTACAACGGGTGTGCCTCAAGTGATTTTTTTTTGTTGAAATTTTTATCCAGCTACCGCAAAAAGAGGCAGTTGTGGGAAATGAAAATCAGCCCCAAAGCCTTTTCTGTGGATCTTTGTGAAATGCCTTCTGGAAATTCAGTTACAACCATCATAAGGCTTACCACAGTCCACTAGGGGTAGTCAGAGGAGTTGATCAGACAGAATCATCCCCTTCTGAAGATGTTGACTGCTATTTGCTAAACTTTTATTGTATAGATAATCTGATAAGTGATTCCATTATTTTACATGGGATTGAAATAAGACTGATGGGTAGGTGATATTTTTGTTAGGCAAGGGTATTAAGGCAAATGGAATCCAGGTGGGTAAATGGAGTTACGATACAGATCAGCCATGATCTATTTGAACAGCGAAACAGGCTCGAGGGGCTGAATGGCCTACTCCTGTACCTATGTTCCTATATTAGATGGGGTAGAAGCTGAAGCACAAGTATTGGTCTTGGTGCCTTGGGTTCCAGGGAGAAAAATCAGCCAAGGTTACTACTTTTGATCACTATCTGGTGAGCTCTGCTGGATATTGCACGAGTGTAGAGTGGAAGAGGGCAGGATGGAGCCATATTTGAAAAATTTCGTTTTAATTCTCACTAACGAGGGCACTTACAGACCGGGGAACAATTTGGAAACCTAATTAATCTAAAATTACATATTTTTATTCTTGTCTTCTATTATTTAATCATATATTGAATTATTGAATGAATGACCAAATGGGCTTCTGTACAAAGAGTTGCACATTTGTCACTTTTATCTGAAGTGTTGAAGTTCTGATTTATCCCCTTTGGAGCCTCCACAGTTTTACATAGAATTACATAGATTTTTTTACAGAAACAGGCCATTCGGCCCAACAGGTCTATGCTAGTGTTTACGCTCTAAACGAGTTTCCTCCCACCTCACTTCATCTCACCTGATCAGCATATCCTTCTATTCCTTTCTCCTTCATGTGTTTATCCAGCTTCCCCTTAAATGCATCTATGCTATTTGCCTCAACCACTCCATGTGGCAGTGAATTCCACATTTTCACCACTCTCTGAGTAAGTTTATTTCAGTAATACGGTGTATGAGCTGCCACTTGTAAAACTGTCTGGTTCCCAAGCCTGCCAGGAGTCTAATGATTAAATGTAAACTAGTTATGATTTATCAGGATTTAGCGCTGTACCCTACTTGAAGAAAGAAGCCCAGCAATTGCATAATCCTGGGGAGTACAATTCCAAGATCATTCCGATGGGAGGAGGGGAGAGGGATTGTCAGAAAACAGGGAGGAAGGAAGGTTTCGAACAATCACAGAAATTGGGAAATCCAGATGTTGGGGGGGGGGGGGGGGAAGGAGGGGGAGTGTGCTTCTTCTGCCGACCCTGCTTACGTTTTGCTAGCAGTTTGGGGCGTGTCTGGGAGAGTTCCGGGGCTATGGCCAGAAATCCTGCCAGATGCTTCCTGATACGCCCAGTGATACCCATGTCTGCTGAGAGCCTCCAACACAGGAACGGATTACTGTTATTGACACTGCTGCCCTGGGAACAAATGCTGAAACACGGCCTTGCCTTTATCTTCAGGTTGGTCTGGTTCCCCCTCTCGGAGCAGCAGGGTGCCACTCACAGATTCTGATGCCTCCACACGGGGCAGGTGACCCTGTTACCCTACTATAGGTGCAAGAGCCTTTCCCTTCCATAGAATCACAGAATGATACAGCACTGACGGAGGCCATTCAGCCCATCGTGCCTGTGCCGGCTCTTTGAAAGAGCTACCCAATCAGTCCCACTTCCTATAGCCCGGTACATTTTTTCCCCTTCAAGTATTCATCCAATTCCCTTTTGAAAGTTATTATTGAATCTGCTTCCACCGCCCTTTTATTAAAAAAAGACTTAATTTAGGACGGGGTCACTGCCAGGTCAGAGCGGCAGGTGGGAGTTCCATCCTGCCGCACTGCCAACATTTCAATGGCACTCCGTTTTCTTCCCTGTTATTTTTAAACTGTTGATGCCTCACTATCTTCTGTTCTGCATTGTACTGATTGATTTTATTTTCCTGACATTTGGATATTATCTGGAAAAGTTTGATGACTACCCAAAATCAAGGAAAGCTATCATTCCTCTTATATTTTGAAACACATCTGGGAGATACAGCGTCGAGTTCAGGACGCAATTCTCAAATCAAACCTGACATATTAAAAATCAAGAAGATTTTTTACATTTTACAGAGGATATTTGTTTTATATATATTCTAACTGATGTGTACAATTATTTTTCTGTCCATATACATTCAAGTGCTAGATTTTGTCAGTTTTCAGGAATCATAATACCAATTAAGTACTTGACACTGAATTTCTCCTGGGGCTCTCGGAGGGAGATTGAAGGAACCCCGGGAGAAACGGCATAAATGGCTTGTCTTTAAATTTTAGTTTTAAATCCTCTCTTTGGCAATCCAGGCTACTTGTCTGGCCTGGATCCCATTGGTGGGGCCTACACAGCTGTCTGCTGTGGCTCACTCTCGCCTCTGAGTCATGAAGGTCATGGGTGACAACTCCCATTCCTGGTGTCCTGTCCATCAACCAACGTCATTTAAAAGAAAGATTATCTGGTCATTATCACATTGCTGTTTGTGGGAGCTTGCTGTGTGCAAATTGGCTGCCATGTTTCTTACATTACGACAGCGACTACACTTCAAAAGTTACTTCATTGGCTGTAAAGAGCTTTGGGACGTCCTGAGGTCATGAAAGGCACTATATCAATGCAAGTCTGTTGTTTTTTTTTACTTGTAAGTAAGCTAAATGAGTGGAGGTAACCCAGGCACCACTGATATGCCGGGTCCCACTGGAGCCTGAGGAGCATGAACTCCTGGGGCTCAGTTTTAAACTTAAATTGCGGGTGCGTTGGTGGCGGGGGGCTGTGAAAATTGCAGAAATGCAGACCGGGTTCGGAAACTGGCTCCAACCCGCCGACTTCCGAGTTTCCCACAGACGCACCTATGTGCGCGCGGGCATCCCGAATCTGGAAGTCCCGCCAGCAATTAAAGCCGGCGGGATTATAATTAAAGAACCAAATGTACCTCATTGAGGTACTTAAGGCACTTTACCTGTGACAGATGAAGGGATTAGAACGATTTTTAACTTACCTGGGCGGCTTTTCCACGGCTTCTGTTTCAATCTTGGTGAAACCAGGTGTGAAGGGCCAGATCAGGCAAAAAGAAATGAAATAAATTAAATAACAAACCATTGCGCAAAGTTAAAACACAAAATCAACCTACCTTTCCACCCTAAAACCCGACCCTAACCCACCCACTTACGGTTTTAACAGGGGCAGGTCGAGGGGCGGGTGACCAACCCGCTCTCAGGAGGCGGGTTGGTCAGTGAAAGCTCTCAAGGAGGCTGCGGCCCTCCATTTTAATGGGTTTTTTATTTTTAACTCGTGAAGTCCGGGATTCCCGGGCCTTCTGCCTCACACCATGTAAGAGGAGGCGAGAAGGCTCAGATCAACAGGGAACTGCTTTATTGCACTGCTTGTGGGCCACGAGGAGCAGGAGTGTTTCCTCCAGGCCCAACAAGCTTATCTGCCACGATGGTACACACGCGATCTCCAACCCCCCTCCGATGACCGACCCCTCCCCCACGATCCCCGACCCCCCGCACTGATCTCCGACCTTCCACCCTTGCTACTCTGCCAGTGCCCTTGCTGTTGCCAGTCAGCTAGCCAGCCCACTCCCTGTAGAGTGTTGAAACTTTATTATAGGAACATAGGAAGATAGGAACAGGAGTAAGCCATTCAATGAGATCATGGCCGATCTGTGACCTAACTCCATATACCCGCCTTAGCCCCATATCCCTTAAAACCTCTGGTTTTCAAAAATCTATCCATCTCAGATTTAAAATTAACAATTGAGCTAGCATCAACTGCCGTTTGCCGAAGAGCATTCCAAACTTCTACCACTCTTTGCTTGTAGAAGGGTTTCCTAACTTCACTCCTGAAAGTCTTGGCTCTAATTTTTAGGCTATGTCCCCTAGTTCAAGTATTCAAGGATAGGAGACCTCCAAAAACAGGTACAAATGCATCAGCAGCCAGAAGCAATAACCCAGCAACTAACCTGTAACTCCTGCATGATCCCTTTAAATAGCACTGACTGGGGGGCCCGCATGCTGTTTACGACCCTGTTCAGCTGTGCGAGGTTAAGACAGTATGTTGGCTGGAGCATTGAGTTCCAAAATCCCACATGTCCCTTTAAATCAGCATTGCACATTGATCTACCGCATATTCTCTCTACTTTACATGGTGCCGGCATTCATTATCTGCACGTGCGTGAACGCCTTTACCAAGATGGCGTCTGGCGCGTGTCATGCTAGAAGTGTGTGCGTGCATTCTGGACGCCATTTTGGATCCTTAGGATTCCACATAGCGCCTATACAACAGACGCTACGCGGCCCAATTTAAAGCCCATTGTTTTTGGATTATTATGTGAAGACAAGTTGTACTAATTGAACTAAGTGAATCTAATTTTGGCAACCAAAAGTATTAAGGGATATGGGCCAAAGGCAGGTATATGGAGCTAGATCACAGATCAGCCATGATTTTATCAAATGGCACACACGCGATCTCCGACCCCCAATCCCATGTCCAATGCCCCCCCACAATCTCCGACCCCCTTAAGATCTCCAACCCCCCCCATAATCTCCAACCCCCCTCCGATGACCGACCCCCTCCCCCATGAGGGGCTGAATGGCCTACTCCTGTTCCTATGATCCTATGTTCTTAATCATAACTGTTGCCCTGTATGTTCACTCACTGTGAAATAAAACAACTTATCGATCCATATCAAGCCTTGTGTTTCCTTGATCTGCCTTCAGAGGGATTGACAAAGCACCCATGTGAAAGACATGACTGGTCAATTCAGTTCACAAGGGGATGCTATTGTTATGCCCCTGGATTATGCTATTGTACAAAATGATATAGAACAGTCAATTCACATAAAAGTAAGATATTCAGAACACATTAAATAATTTAATTTTAACAGACATTCCCTTTATTCTTAAAGCTTATTCCTAAAGCTGTAATGTATGTAAAAAAAAACTTTTTATAGAAGCTTTCATTTAATTTTCGAATTAAATTAACTTAGATTCAATTCTTATATAATATCTGTGTACAAGTTAATCTATTTTACTTTCATTTATTTCTTTTTATTGTTCACTTTATTGACTCACTGTCTATACCATGCAGTTTGCTCGGCATCAAGCCTGTACCCGACTTGAGTCATTGCAGTGGTTGATATTGATACTGAGTGGCCAAAACCTTCCCCCTTATGAATAAGTATTTGAAGCAGAGGAAGATACAAGGCTATAGGGAGAGCGCAGCAGTGGGGTATTAGTTTTAGCTAGTTTTGGATTGCTCGAGCAAAGAGACAGCTTCTGAGATCTGCCCCTTGAGGAACGTAACTGTTCCCCTCCCGGTTTGGGGCCTCTTGAGGCCCTCAGTAGGGTTATTGCCAGCTCTAAGCTGGTGGGAGTTCTGTTGAAGCCTTTCAAGTGCATAAAGGGTGGAATTCCTGGGCTAGCATGGGAAATCCCTCAGACACACTCCTCCCTGAAGTGGGGATGGTGGATGAAAGACCCATCCATGCCCCTCCACCCCTAATAGAATTTAAAGATCCAGTGCAAACAGGGCAGAATCCTGACTAACAGACTGCTGAAATGGGCAGATATATGGCAGATTAAATTTAACGCACAGAAGTGTGAAGTGATTCATTTTGGTAGGAAGAATGAGGAGAGGCAAAATAAACTAAATGGTACAATTTTAAAGGGGATGCAGGAACAGAGAGACCTGGGGGTTCACGTGCACAAGTCTTTAAAGGTAGCAGGACACGTTGAAAAGGGTGCTGAAAAGGCATACGGGATCCTTGGCTTTATAAATGGAGGCATAGAGTGCAAAAGCAAAAAAGTTATGCTAAACCTTTTCTAAAACACTGGTTCGGCCCCAGCTAGAGTATTGTGGCCAATTCTGGGAACCACACTTTAGGAAGTATGTCAAAGCCTTAGAGAGGGTGCAGAGGAGATTTACAAGAATGGTACCAGGGATGAAAGACTTCAGCTTTGTGGAGAGACTGGAGAAACTGGGGTTCTTCTCCTAAGAGTAGAGAAGGTTAAGGAGAGATTTGATAGAGGCGTTCAAAATCACGGACAGTTTTGATAGAGTAAATTAAGAGTAACAGTTTCCTGTGGCAGAAGGGTTAGTAACCCCAGAGGACACAGATTTAACGTAATTGGCAAAAGAACCAGAGGCGACATGAGGAAAAAAAAATTACCCAGTGAGTTGTAGGGGAAAGATTTGCGGGCAATGGGGAAAGAGCAGGGGAATGGGACTAATTGGATAGCTCTTTCAAAAAACCGGCACAGGCACGATGGGCCGAATGGCCTCCTGTGTTATGTCATTCTATGATTCTAACAGGGTTCCGCCACAAATACCTGCCCCCCTCCCCAAGCAAAAATCAACCATTTAGCCCTCCCGGAGACCAGGAATTTCAGACTGTAAATTTCTTAAATAAAAACACATTTTCCGTGTCTAGAATTTACAACTTGCTGTCTGCAGAACTTTGAAAGAACCCATCGCTTGAAGGACCCTCCCCAGCATCTCAATGGAGCTCTGGCTCAACGGAGTGTAGCTTAATTTATCCTGTAAGAATTATTTTACAAATACAGTAGAAGAAACATGACATAGTTGTATAGAACAAAAAGCTAAGTAATACAAGATTTAACAAGATGGTATGTTTAGAACAGATGATACATACATTTCTGAGCTCTCTCAGAATACATGCCTCTGTCACCTCCAGACTCTACACTGATGCTATCCTCCCTGGCCTCTCATCCTCTGCGCTCCATAAATGACAACTTGTGCATATCTCTGCCACAGAGATTCGTTAACACAAGCATAACACAAAAATGTAAAACCTGGACCCAAACAAAGCATTTCCCCAGTTATGCAGTTTTAGAAGGGGCATTTTCTTCATTTTGAACGGAGAAGAGCAGGATGATAAGTGTCAATTTTCCAATGATGCAAAAATAATGTGGTGATTCATTTTCAACACAATTTATACAATACTGGGGAGAAGGGAGGGGAACTTAGGGGTCTTTCTGGATGGATGAGTCAAGATGGACAAATGGCCTTCCCCATTCGTAATCATCTTGTGATCTCAGCTGTGGCAGCTCTTGGGTTGTTACAAATGGCCTTGTCGCCTCTGGGTTAGGGTGAGGAAATGAATTAGTCAGGAATCCAAGTCATAATCACTGATCCTGGAGAGACCTTTGCAGGAAGAGTTGATGACAGGGAAGTGGGAGGGTCCACTTTTGTGCTAAATGCACAAGAGGAAAGCACCATGGTGGATATTAACAGTAGAGATGTAACAGTTGTCTGCACTAATAAATGTGGCATCATATTTGTATGCCAGAACCATGCCAATTTCTTACTGTGATTGGTTAGCCATCTCGGTGGAATGATGGAGCAGTGGGTCATGTGGTTGAGGTTCGCATATATTTAGTATATATTTAGTTGTTAGAATGTGGAACTTGCTACCACAAGGAATAGTTGAGGCAAATAGCATAGATGCCTTTAAGGGGAACTAGATAAGTACATGAGGGAGAAAGAGATAGAAGGATATGCTGATAGGGTGAGATGAAGTAGGGTGGGAGGAGGCTCGTGTGGAGCATGAACGTGGTCATAGACTAGTTGGGCCAAATGGCCTGTTTCTGTGCTGTTAATTCCATGCAACTTAATGAAGGTACTTTTGAGTTGCTTTGCATAGACTTTATTATATGTAACGTTTCTCACCAGTTGAAGTGCTCCTGGATTAGATTATTTCTAATGATTCTGGCAACTGGAGGGGGGTGGCCAACTTCCCGATTATCACCTGGAGCATCTCTTCTTGATACTCTTATATGTCTATCCCTCTCGCCAGTGCCAGATTATGGAGAATGCAGCACACCACAACTATCCGAGAGACCCTAGAAGTGGAGTACTGGAAGGCTCTTCCTGATTGGTCCATGCACCTGAAGCCATGATTTCAGAATCGTTATGGTCAATTATGCCTCCGGGTCTATGAATGGGCTTGGTTGTTATTCTCCCCAACATTGCCCCTTGTTAAGTGCACAGGGGTAATCAACCACAGTTGGAGAGGGTATTCTTGGACTCCTAAGCACCAGGCAGGCGTATAGTCAGGATCCTGAAATATAGCTGGCACGTTCAACTGCGTTAGACTGAAGGCAATGTGGGAGCTCCCAGGGTAATGGACATTGACACACATGATGCAGAGCTGGTGGTCACAAACAAGTTGAAAATTGAGGGAGTGGATATGAAGCTGTATCAATGAACAAGCTCTTAAAGCAAAGTAGATTCCATTGATGGCACCCTGTACTCTGGGAAAAACCCGTCATCCTGTAGAAGCCCTTTCACATTATGATTGTAAGTCCGTTGACATCTTTAGTTGAGGCTCTTTTGAATAATGCATCAGTTACTTTCCTTAGACACCTTTGTACTGCTCAGCTTGACACATTGCTAATGTTTGTACTTACAGCCTGAAAGGATCCAGATACATAGAAGTGGAGGGCTAATGTGACCTTCACCTCAACTGAGAGGGAAGTTGGGTTTCTTGAGAGAGGTCGCAGATCCACATCGGGCATTCTATAAATTTCCTGAGTGGCTTCCTTGAGGAACCTCAGTCTCTTCAAGCATTGCTAAGGCACCCATGCCTTCTCCCTCAAATTCTGTTCCTCCTCGTCCTCCATATAAGCCAAGGTTAATGGGTTTCCCAGGGGGAAAGACATCGTTGATTGGGTTTTAGGCAGTTTTTAGTGGGAAGCTGGGAAATTAGGGGTGGGGGGGTGGTCAGAAATAACAGGACTGTTCTTTTTGAGCTGGGATGATAAAACCATATCCTGAAGATAACAGAGCTGGATTCATTAAAGACAGGAAAACAATGATTGGGAAACAACGATGGAGGTACAAAACTGGCACAGTTTCAGGCTTCAATATCAGCCAGTGAATTGCTTATGAAATGCAGTCACTGTTGTTACGTACGTAACACAACTTCCAATTTGCAAACAGCAGTGAGAGGAATGACCAGTTAATCTGTTTTTGTTGGTGTTGGTTGGGGGGTACATATTAGCCAGGACCCCGGAGAACTCCCCAGCTCTTATTCAAATGGGATCTTTTGCGTCCACCTGAACAGGCAGTCAAGGCCTCAGTTTGATGTCTGATCTGAATGATGGTACCTCTGTCAATGCAGCACTCTCCCACTCTTCACTAGACATTGTATGTTAGCAGGTTCTCCTACTGTGGGCGGGTGGGGATGGTGGGGTGGTGTGGGGGGTACCACAGCCAAGCCTGACCATACCCTTACCTAATAGCTGCGCACAAACACTTTCCAGCAGGGGCCACTGGATGGTATTAAAGAGCAGGCACTTTGGCTGATCTTCCAAGAAATAGTAAATATTCTGAATGACCAGTTCCTCCAAGTATCCACAAGGGAAAACATGAGCAATCTGCTGTAAGCGGATTTCTTCCATTACCGTCGCAACTATGGGTTGCCAATCCATCAACAATAACCTCCACTTGATTCTAGCTCGTGTTATAAAATAGCAAGTTTGATAGATTGACGTACTACAGCTGTCTTCAACATTGCATTTAACAATATTTTAGTTATAATACAACTGACTACATTAATGACAAGCAATCAATACAAACAATCAATACAAGCCGCCTGTGCCAATGGACTTCCCACCATCCCCTCTTGAGAGCTCTATCTTTTGGGAGGGAGCATGTCATATCTTTATACTATTTGGCTGCGTTGTTCTGCATGTAAGCATGGTCTTATCTCCTGTTCCTACTTTGCTGACTCAGAAACCACCAAGGATTGTTTAATATCTTAGTGTTTATGTAGCCTTTTACCGTTATCAGTTCTTCGTATGTTCATACTAGGATAGGACGCCTTGTCTCGTGAATCTTACTGTTTTTCACTATTCTAATACCTCAGCACTCTTTCAAAGGAAGTGGCCCTGGGAGTCCTCGACATTGACTCCGGATCCCATGAAATCAGGTCAAATAGGGCAAGGAAACCTCCCGCTGATTACCACCTACCGCCCTCCCTCAGCTGATGAATCAGTCCTCCTCCATGTTGAGCAGCACTTGGAAGAAGCACTGAGGGTAGCAAGGGCACAGAATGTACTCTGGGTGAGGGAATTCAATGTCCATCACCAAGAGTGGCTCAGTAGCACCACTACTGGCCGAGCTGGCCGAGTCCTGAAGGACATAGCTGCCAGTCTGGGCCTGTAGCAGGTGGTGAGCGAACCAACACGAGGGAAAAACCTACTTGACCTCGTCCTCACCAATCTATCTGTCGCTCAGACTGCTGTTATCATGGGTCTAGGGACCACAGTGGAACGGGGCTTCCAGGGTGTCACAGCATTCCAGCAATCCGTTCTCCAGCTGATCACCAGGATTGCTGAGGCACCGCCCCGGGAGAGTGGCAGTGGCGCCATGGCAGTCGGACCTGCTGTCGTCTCTCAGGACAACAGCCTTCCTGCTCCCACCCCTGCCACTCTGCCAGTGCCCCTTTTGTGGCTTATCGGCCAGCCAGGCCAGACTGCTGCAACCCTTGCTGCGATGGTGCAGTCTGAAGCTGGGCCCTCCCGGTCTAGAGCTGCTCGAGGTCGTCCCCCAAGGCCATCTGCACGCTCCTCCATTGAAGGCCAGCAGCCTCCCACCACCCATGATCCAGCCACTGAGGAAGCACCTTGTAGGAGCACTAGGATAGGTAAAGGCACACGAACAAAAGGCACTAAGGAAAAGGACAAGGGTGAATAGTTCTGTTATGTTTGTATAATTTCATTTATTGATTGATAAATGAGACTTTGATTTTGCATTCAGTGGTGGTTTTTATTTATGCAATGAGCTGAGAGGGACACCGATGTATAATCAGATGGAGGGTGATTTGATTGTCTTGTGGGAGTAGAAAGGTGGGGAATGTAGGACTGTTGGTGAGTTGGGGGATGTAGTTCCAATTATTGATAGTGGGCACAGATCAGGCGAGCACGCAGAGCCCTTCCAGACAAGGCGTGTGGTTCCCGTTGCATCCTTGCATCTTCCTCCACTTCCTCTTCCGGCTCCACACCCTCCTCCTCCTCCTCCTCCTCCTCCTCAGCCTCTTCCTCCTCAGCCTCCTCCTCCACCTCTGGCTCAGGGTCTTCTCCAATCATTGGTGGCAAAGGCTGGTCCCTCATGATGGCGAGGTTGTGCAGCATGCAGCAGACCACCACAAATCTGCCCACCCACTCAGGGGAGTACCGCAGGGCTCCTCCACACCAGTCCAGGCGGTGGAAGCGTTGTTTGAGGAGGCCTATGGTGTGCTTCACGATGTTTCATGTGGCAGCATGGCTCTCGTTATAGGCCTGCTGTGCACGTGTGCATGGGTTCCTGTCCGGTGCCATGAGCCACTGCGTGAGGGGATAGCCGTTGTCGCCCAGTAGCCAGTCTTTGACTTGCCGAGTTGGGTGAAAGATAGCTGGCACGTTGGACTGCTGCGTGACGAAGGCGTTGTGACTGCTCCCAGGGTAGCAGGCATCGACCTCCATGATTCAATCCGTGTGGTCACACACCAGCTGCACATTGAGGGAGTGGAAGCCCTTTCAGTTGATGAAGACGGCTGAGTTGATGTGCGGGGCATGCAGGGCAATATGCGTGCAGTCAATGGCACCCTGTACCATGGGGAAGCCAGCAATGCGAGCGAACCCCTGTGCTCGCTCGTTCTGCTTGTCTCTGTGGAGAGGGAAGGTGATGAACCTGTTCCTCATGTGGTACAGTGCGTCTGTGACTTCCCTTATGCAGCAATGCACATGTCACCAGCAGAGGCCTGAAATGCTCCTGAGCCGTAGAAATTCAATGCCACGGTGACCTTCACAGCCACAGGCAATGCTGTTTTCGCCCTGCTCTGAGGCTGCAGTTGTGGCCGCACCAGTTGACAGATCTCGGTCACGGCTTCCTTGGTGAACCTCAGGCTTCGGCTGCAATCCTCCTCGGTCATGTTGAGGTAAGAGAATTGGTCCCAGAAGGCCCTCATTGGGTAGGGCCTCCTGCTCAGTGCCCTGCGCCTCCTCGTCCTCCGTCTCCTCGCAGCTTGACCTGCTATGCTTGGCCTCTCTGCATGCTCCCAGTCATGCTCAATGTCCAACGGGAGCCCTAGCAGACCACCCATGGTTGGCAGGAATGTTGTTCAACCATGGTTGTAACTTTCCGACCCGTAAGACAGTACCTGCCAAACCACTCTCAAATGTAGTCCAAGAACTCTCAGTAAGAATAGGGAGCTTCAAAAAACACTTCCTACTCCTCCAGCAGCCAGAAGCAATAATACAGCAACTAACCTGCAACACCTGCATGGCGCTGGTGGGGGGTCTTTCAGGCACTGTAAGACACGTTCAGATGGTCGGGGATAAGACTGTGCGTTGAGTTGAGCGTTAAGGTCGAAAATGGTGTCTATCACTTTAAATCAGCGTTGCACAAAGATTGCACGCATTTTCTCTCTACTTTACATGTTTCCTGTGTTCGGTATTTGCACATGCGCTAACTCCTATACCAAGATGGCGTCCGGCGCACATCACACTGGAAACATGCATCTTGGATGTCAGAGAGGCTGTGTAGCGCTGAAACAACGGACGCTACATGGCACAATTTAGCGCCCAATGTGCTGAATGGATTTGTTTTTTATCTTTTGAGTATCCTGCATAGTCAAATTAGCCTCGGTTCTGGGTTGTTGTCTTTTCAGGTCCAGGTGCAAATTGTTTTTTGAGTAAGTGATAAAAATCTGAATCCCACAGTATAGTAAGGTAGCAAGGTATCGTACACTATGTCAGAGCAGCAGCACACTACACTCCCATGCACTTCCCTCCGTTTCATTTTTTTTTATTCGTTCATGGGATGTGGGCGTCGCCGGCGAGGCCGGCATTTATTGCCCATCCCTAATTGCCCTTGAGAAGGTGGTGGTGAGCCGCCTTCTTGAACCGCTGCAGTCCGTGTGGTGACGGTTCTCCTGCAGTGCTATTATGGAGGGAGTTCCAGGATTTTGACCCAGCGATGATGAAGGAACGGCGATATATTTCCAAGTCGGGATGGTGTGTGACTTGGAGGGGAACGTGCAGGTGGTGTTGTTCCCATGTGCCTGCTGCTCTTGTCCTTCTAGGTGGTAGAGGTCACGGGTTTGGGAAGTGCTGTCAAAGAAGCCTTGGCAAGTTGCTGCAGTGCATCCTGTAGATGGTACACACTGCAGCCACGGTGCGCCGGTGGTGAAGGGAGTGAATGTTTAGGGTGGTGGATGGGGTGCCAATCAAGCGGGCTGCTTTATCTTGGATGGTGTCGAGCTTCTTGAGTGTTGTTGGAGCTGCACTCATCCAAGCAAGTGGAGAGTATTCCATCACACTCCTGACTTGTGCCTTGTAGATGGTGGAAAGGCTTTGGGGAGTCAGGAGGTGAGTCACTCGCATCAGAATAGCCAGCCTCTGACCTGCTCTTGTAGCCACAGTATTTATATGGCTGGTCCAGTTAAGTTTCTGGTCAATTGTGACCCCCAGGATGTTGATGGTGGGGGATTCGGCGATCGAAATGCCGTTGAATGTCAAGGGGAGGTGGTTAGATTCTCTCTTGTTGGAGATGGTCATTGCCTGGCACTTATCTGGTGCGAATGTTACTTGCCACTTATCAGCCCAAGCCTGGATGTTGTCCAGGTTTTGCTGCATGCGGGCTTGGGCTGCTTCATTATTTGAGGGGTTGCGAATGAAACTGAACACTGTGCAATCATCAGCGAACATCCCCATTTCTGACCTTATGATGGAGGGAAGGTCATTGATGAAGCAGCTGAAGATGGTTGGGCCTAGGACACTGCCCTGAGGAACTCCTGCAGCAATGTCCTGGGGCTGAGATGATTGGCCTCCAACAACCACTACCATTTGGAGGAGTAAGTAAAGGAAAAGGTGAGTTTGTAAAGTAAGACCATCCGGAAGAGGCTGAGTTAAAGTAACTTGGGCCTGGTAGCCATGGTCTAATTGAATGGCGGATCAGGCTCAAGGGACTGAATGGTTTACTCCAGTTCTTATGTTTCTATCTTGGACATTTGCCTATTCTTATTTAACCAGTAAAAGAACCCCATGCCCATGAAAATATAATTTTCTACTTCAGTGGTAATTGGGAAGATAGGTTATCAATAGTCTGAATAAAGGCCCTAGTTTTTAGACAACATTTCTGTGGCTTGGAGCAGCACTTAACGCTTAGGGGTTAAACAGGAGGAGACATTGATGCTCTTTTTGGCTTAGCCACTGCTTGGTATAACATTCAAACTAAAAATAGGTTCTGAGGCTAGCGTGTAAGCCTTCCGAGGCCAGGAGTCAACAGAGGCACATTCCATCTGCTGGATGGCCAAAGAATACAAACAGCTAGATTTCTGAATGTGGATCCGAGCTACACAGATTAGAAGGTTGTCAACAGTTCTATCAAGCTGCACTTACTCACCAATAACCTGCTCACCGATGTCCAGTTTGGGGTCCACCAGGACCACATGGCTCCTGATCGCATTACAGCCTTGGTCGAACTAAGGAACTCTAGTAAAACTGATATCAATGGGGATCAGGGGGAAAACTTTCCAGTGGCTGGATTCATACCTTGCACAAAAGAAAATATTTGTGGTTATTGGAGGCCAATCATCTCAGCCCCAGGACATTGCTGCAGGTATTCCTCAAGGCAACGTACTAGGCCCAACCATCTTCAGCTGCTTCAACAATTACCTTCCCTCCATCATACTGGTCCAGAAGTGGTGATATTCATTGATAATTGCAATGTTTAGCTCTATTGGCAATTTCTCAGATAATGAAGCAGTCCGTGCCCATATGCAGCAAGACTTGGACAACATCCAGGCTTGAGCTGATAAGTGGCAAGTAACATTTGCACCACACAAGTGCCAGGCAATGACCATCTCCAACAGGAGAGAGTCTAACCACCTCCCCATGACATACAATGGCATTGCCACTGCCCAGACCCACACCATTGACCAGAAACTTAACTGGACCAGCCACATAAATGCCGTGGCTACTTGTGCAGGTCAGAGGGTGGGTATTCTGCGATGATTGACTCACATCCTGACTCCCCAAACTCTCACTACCATCTACAAAGCACAAGTCAGGAGCAATGTTTCCTCTAATTTTTTCCGGCCATGTGCGGGGAGATCAAAACTAGAGGTCATCAATATAAGATGGTCACTAATTTATAAATCCAGTCGGGAACTTAGGAGAAACTTCTTTACCCAACTTGTGGTAAGAATGTGGAACACGCTACCACAAGGAACAGTTGAGGCAAGTAGCATAGATGCATTTAAGAGGAAGCTAGATAAGCACACAAAGGAGAAAAGAATAGAAGGGTATGCTGATAGGCGTAGATGAAGTAGGGAGGGAGGCGGCTCGTGTGGAGCATAAACGCCGGCATAGACCAGTTGGGCCGAATGGCCTAATTCTGTGCTGTAGACTCAACATAATTCTCTGTGACAAAATCTGCATTCTACTTCAATATCATCCTGGAGACCAGAATCAACTCCAAATTTACTACCATGTCTTAAGTTTTTCCTGAGTGGGATAGACTGCTGTTGGATGGTATGGGCCTCAAAGAATAGAGCTGACCTTGATTGTTGCTATACCTGGAGCCATGCCTGAGAAGGCAGTGGCTGCCATTACCTGCCCACTAATTGGCAGTTCTTCAGTCCTTTGTAGGGGCTGATGGTTTGTATGGATCACGGTCATCCTGAGAGGAAGCAGCTTTGATTGTTACTTATACTATGTCCCACATTATTGTGCCTTTATATTCCTCTTTTGTAAGAACAATGAGCATATATGCTTAGAGAGGGTGCCATTATATAGCCTGGAGTGTTGCACGGTCCTTGCATGACGTGAAATGTATTAAAGGAACTGCATCTGTGTTGATCCTCTTTTTTAGGAACCTTGGGCTTATTCCTGCAGTACGTGGAGAACGTGTTAATTTGAGAAATGACAAAGACATAGCTAGGTAGGCAATTCACCATACAACTCTGCCCAAGCAAATGGGAGCTGTTTTAACTTACATTAAATAATTTCAAGGATCAAGGTTTCTGTTTTTGACAGCAGCTGTCGAAAATATATTCTTTCTGCCACTTGGGGGCATTAGTGATTTAAAAACCAAAAACTTGTTTTGTCATTCTCAGTGTTAAGTATCCAGCCTAGTCATTCAGATGAGGGCATCAATGGATTAGCAATTAGGATTGTTAACAATGTTCTCAGGTTCATTATGCTAGAAGCAGACTCATTATAGTCATTTTAGTTTAATAAAGAGATTTCCTACTTCTACACTAGGAAAAGCCAGAGTGCGTGAATCTTGGGCAGTGGTACTATGACGACAAAGTGAAACTATAGGAACAAGAGTGAGAGATTATGGATCTCAAGCAGAAGTTGCAAGAAATAGACAATCAAGCACGGGAAGAAATTGAGGGTCTAAGATGTCAAGTAAGATAGGGTGAAAGTAAGACAGAAGAAGATAGGACAGGGGTCGGAGTTGGGACTGCTATTATTTAGAATTTTTGTAAATGATTTGGAGGATGGAATTATATCTAAAGTGTCTAAATTTGCAAATGACACCAAACAGTGGCAAAGAATTATCGATGCGCAAAAATCCAGAAGGATTTAAAGGGGCTCGGTCTGTGGGCAGTAGAGTGGCAGATACAATCATAGAATTTTACAGCACCGAAGGAGGCCATTCGGCCCATCATGCCCGTGCCGGCTCTTCGAAAGAGCTGTCCTATTTAGCCTCACACCCCAGCTTTTTCCCCATAACCCTGCAAATTAGTCCCCTTCAAGTACATATCCAATTGCCTTTTGAAACTTCCTGCTTCCACCACACTTTCAGGTAGTGCGTTCCAGATCCTAACAACCCTTTGTGTGAATAAATGCCTCATCATTTCCTCTCTAGTTCTTTTGCCAATTATTTTAAATCTGTCACCTCTGGTTACCGACCCACTTGCCAGAGGAAACAGTTTCTCTCATTTACACTATCAAAACCCCTCATAATTTTGAATACCTCTATTAGGTCTCTCCTTAACCTTCTCTGCCCTAAGGAGAACAATCCCAACATCTCCAATCTCTCCACATAATTGAAATCCCTCATCCCTGGTATCATCCTGGTAAACCTCCTCTGTACCCTCTCCAAGGCCTTGACATCCTTCCTAAAGTGTGATGCCCAGAATTGTACACAATACTCCAGCTGAGGCCTAATCAGTGATTTGTAAAGATTTAGCATGAGTTCCTTGTTTTTCTATTCAATGCCCTTATTTACAAAGCCAAGTATCCCATACGCTTTCTTAACTGGCTTATCAACTTGCCCTGCCACCAATGTTCCCTCTAATTTTTTCCGGCCATGTGTGGAATGAATTTGGGTTTGTGCCACCGTAAAAAAAAATCACAACTTTGAATGGAACATTTTTTTTAGAAAACATTATTCAGAACAAATCTACAAAATAATGGATAATTGTAACAAGGCAAGCTGTCAAGGATTTTTAATTAAATAAAACAGGTTTTTAGTAATTTCAGAAGAAAACACTGTCACCAGAGGAATGGGGACATCCTGATTGAGACCCAGAGTCTGTAGACGACAGGCCAGATGATGGAGAAGAGGGTGACTGTCTCTGGTTCGGATATTTTTTTCTGCTGTCTCTCCCTGTCTTCCGGTGTTTATATATCTTGTCCAGGTTTATTTCTCTACCACTTGACAGATGAGATTTGATTCGCATAAGTGTATCAAGGTGATTTTCTTTCAAACCATTTTGTGATTTCATAGACTCATAGAAAGGTTAGAATCATAGAATCATAGGAGTTTACAACATGGAAACAGGCCCTTCGGCCCAACATGTCCATGTCGCCCAGTTTATACCACTAAGCTAGTCCCAGTTGCCTGCACTTGGCCCATATCCCTCTATACCCATCTTATCCATGTAACTGTCCAAATGCTTTTTAAAAGACAAAATTGTACCCGCCTCTACTACTGCCTCTGGTTACAGCACGGAAGGAGGCCATCGGCCCATCGAGTCTGCGCCGGCTCTATGCAAGAGCAATCCAGCTAGTCCCACTCCCCCGCCCTATCCCCGTAGCCCTGCAAATTTTTTCCTTTCAAGTGCTTATCCAGTTCCCCTTTGAAGGCCATGATTGAATCTGCTTCCTCCACCCTCTCGGGCAGTCCATTCCAGATCCTAACCACTTACTATGTAAAAAAAGTTTTTCCTCATGTCCCCTTTGGTTCTTCTGCCAATCACCTGAAATCTATATCCTCTGGTTCTTGACCCTTCCGCCAATGGGAACAGTTTCTCTTTATCTATTCTGTCTAGACCCTTCATGATTTTGAATACCTCTATTAAATTTCCTCGCAACCGTCTCTGTTCCAAGGAGAACAACCCCAACTTCTCCAGTATATCCACGTAACTAAAGTCCCTCATCCCTGGAATCATTCTCGTAAATCTCTTCTGCACCCTCTCTAAGGCACATAAGCAGTAACCATCGCTACTTTAGCAAGTTACTCAGTCATGTCTATGAGGTAAAGCGCTAGCTATCCATATGAGACATTGAAGTCTTAGAGCTAACAGCCTGGGACAAGACAGGAGGCTAGAAATTGGGCCGTGTAGCGCCTGTTGTTTCGGCGGTTTGCATTTTTCCAACGTGACGTGCGCCGGACGCCATCTTGGTATAGGTATTAGCACAGGCGCAGATACCGAACACCAGCAGCATGTAAAATAAGGAGAAAATGGATACAATCAGTGTGCAACGCTGATTTAAAGTAATAGACACCATTTTGGAACTTAACGCTCAACTCAATGCACAGTCTTAACCAAGACCATCTGAACCAGACTTAGAGTGCCTGGAGGACCCCCCACCAGTGGTATTTAAAGGGAACATGCAGGATTTACAGGTCAGTGGCTGGATTATTGCTTCTGGCTGCCGATACATTTGTAACTGTTTTTGGAGGTCTCTTATACTTGAATACTAGGACTAAGGGACATCGCCTAACATTTAGAGCCAGGAAGTGCAGAAGTGAAGTTAGGAAATGCTGCTACACGCAAAGAGTCGGAGAAGTTTGGAACCCTCTTCTGCAAACGGCAGCTGATGCTAGCTCAATTGTGAATTCTAAATCTGAGATTGATAGATTTCTGTGAACCAAGGTTTTTTTTTAATTTGTTCATGGGATGTGGGCATCGCATTTATTGCCCATCCCTAATTGCCCTTGAGAAGGTGGTGGTGAGCCGCTGCAGTCTATGTGGTGAAGATTCTCCCACCTTGCTGTTAAGTAGGGAGTTTCAGGATTTTGACCCAGCGATGATGAAGGAACGGAAATATATTTCCAAGTCAGGATGGTGTGTCACTTGGAGGGGAACATGCAGGTGGTGTTGCTCCTATGTGCCTTCTGCCCTTGTATTTAGGGATTTGGGCTAAGGCGGGTATATGGAGTTAGGTCACGGATCCACCATGATCTCATTGAATGGCTCGAGGAGCTATATGCCACTGCCACTTGCTGCCTCCTGATATGCACCACCTTCTCCTGCAAGAAAGCAGGATGTGTGTATGGGTCATGATTGAATAGCTGCCAGTGTGGGTGGCCCGTGAGTTGTGGGTGGGCGGCTTGGAACAGTGGTAATGTGTAAGGGTGAGAGGAAGCATCTGATTGGCAGAGTTGAGTACTGATGGAAAGAGTTTGTTGGTAGGTTGTAGGGATTTTTATTTATTCCCTGTTGCCGATGATTGACGTGACACTCCAATTTGGTAAAAAGGTACTTTATTAGATTTCACACAAGAACCAACACAAGTAGCTTTGGGGCTGTAGTTTGCAGCACAGAGCAAGAGATCATATCGCTCGTTCCGCACTGGGTAGAATTATGTCCACCTCAGGAGTCTAGAAGAAAGCGCTTTCAACCCCCGCCTGGAGTCCCTCATCCACTTCGATTCTCACGTCTCTTTAGCCCCGTCAGGGGTGACCTGTTGGACTCTTTGTCCTCAGTCTTGCTCCACCTGGAACCACTTCTGTTAGACATCTCACGCGTCCTTTGTTCTGGCCGGGGTTGACCTGTTGGACTCCCTGTCCTCAGCCCTACTTCTGTCGATCCAGATCATTCGTCAAATAGCTGTTTGGTGGGCCTCCAAAGTCAGTCTTAGTTACATTACTCCTGCTAAGTCTCTACAACCTTACGCCGGTGAGGAGTGCTTCTTTTATGCCACTTTTGGGGTTGGTGTCAAGGGCTATTATTGACACAGGTGTTTGACCTATGGGGATCTTGCCAAAAGGTGGGGTGGCCAATTGGGTGTCGAGCATCTTTCAGGACAAAGGAAAATGAGTCGGCCTACTCCTTATCTCTTTCTTTGATGGACAGGGGGTGATGGAATGGTCCCCCCAATGCCATACCCCAGGGATTGACCGATTACCAGTTACCACCATTCCCACGGGACTAGCTCCTCATCTCATCCTATAGTATTCTTCTCAAGGCCATCTTTGGCAACTTCTAGGTCTATTATCTGATGGTCCTGTCTGGGTCTCAGGCTTGAAACTCTAAGACTCTATTGTCTCATACAGACAGTTATCTCATGAGCACGTCTGCATAGCTATGGTTATAGTGTATGTGCTGTGCTGGCAACTTTCATACTTTTATTAGTTTTAATAAAAGATTTTGAAGGGTTTTTGCAAAGCTTGACGGATTCTAAGTTGTGTGGTTAATTACTATGTACTTGCTTAGTTAGTATTAAAGAGAAAAATGTGTTCATATAAGGATAGCAAAAGGTACATGTCCCAAATACATGTGGTACAATGAGTCAAGTACATATGTGATTACAGCAATACATTGGTTAACAATCATCAGATATATGTTTGATTAATACAAAACGAACTACATGTTTGATACAAATTTCACAGGTGATGATATAATCTTACATTCCCCACCTTGAGGGGGAGGAGTCCTCTCCGACCCCTCAGTTTAGTTCCCTCATAAACTGAGTTGTTTCCGGATGCTCAGTACGACGTCTTAATTTAGCAATTATTTGTTAACAAGATGAGTAACATATATCAGATAGATACTTATTAGAAACTGCAAAACTACAAGGAGGTGAAAGGCAATTCGCACCCAAGGATGGAATGATACATCAATGGGATTCCTCCTCAAGGTCCTCAATGTCCTCGTGTCTCAGTGCATTGTCCTGTTGGAGTAGATAAAAGTGTTTTAGGGAGGTATTGAGTTGTGTCACTAAGTCTTTGAAGTCCTCCGTTATTGGGGGAATGTCATATCTGAATCTGGCTATGTAGGTGTATAGCTGGATTCTAAGGGAGTCACTTACAGTTACTTTGATTTGTGCGTGGTCTTCAGTGTTCAGCAGCACCTGTTGTCCGAACTTGGAGGGCAAGTGGGGTTTGAAACAGAAGCTGGAGCTAGTGATGGAGCAAATTAAATTGCCCCCATAAAGCATACTACTGGCTGGGGTGGTTACACAATACCCGCCCTTACCCTGGTGACTGTAACGCAAGGGGTACTGCCATCCTGCCTGGGTGGACATGGAGCAATTGGTGCTATCAGGGTCCCATCTGAACCCGCATGCAGGTACGTAGTGCGTAGTGATGCATATGGACACAACCAGACGTCCTGCGCCCAGGTACACCCCGGTAGGTCAGGGGCTATCCAGGTGTAGTTGTCAATGTCCGTTATGAAAGAGGGTGAATGTTCATGTTTTATTAGCACTCGTCCCTGCATTACCCCATGTTCTCTACCCTGAACACCGGGCTGGCAGGCTTTTCTTGCCTAATGAGGGGGACCCGAAGAACAAGTCCCATGTAGGACTGTCCCCTGAATGCATATTCGGAATGGATGTCACATACGTGGGGTCCCAGGTGCACCTTAGTGAGTCTTCTCACCTGCCACATTTGGGGAATTGGGGAATCTTGTCTTATGTTCCATTTTTTGAAGTCTTTATTGGTTACCCAATGGGGCAGGAGTCCTAGTCTGATCAAGCGGAGGTTTTCCCTGGCCTGTTCGATTATCCATGCTCTGTATGCGGTGCAGATGATCCCCATAGATGTCTCAGCTGAGGCGTTTTGGGTTTCCTTTATAAGGGCATTAATGGTATGGGCGGCCTGCCTTGAGTGCTCTAACAGGTCAAGTATATTAACCTGGGTGTCGGTTCCCTCATGGAGGGTACCTCCCCGGACATCACCCTCCCTTCTCATAACCTCCTGCAGTTTGTACCTCAGTGTCTACATGCTGTCTTCTGTGTTTGCCATGTCTAGTGTGTTGATCCCTGCTAGGCCTCCTACTCCTGCCAGTATCCCTTGTCTTGTATCAGTCCCCTTCTTCTTCTTTGGTGTCCTATTCCAATCAGAATGAACCACCATGACCACCTCCGTGTGGGTCCGTATTGGCCTCTCTCCACGTCATACATCTACAAAACATAAAATACCATATGCAAGATTACATTTGCATAATAAGCATTGCATATTTACATTTAAGAAAGCATTTAGCATAATCATTTGGTTATCCATTAGTGACTATTCGACTGTGGAAGCAGCACATCTCCAGCAGTGTAGGTTGGGGCTGTCTAAGCAGTTCCCTTTTCATCATATAATGTACCAATTCCTCATACTCCTATTTTCGGGATCTCTTTGCATTTGTCACACTGATCCCTTAAGCACCCCTGCTTCCAAGGTCTCTTTGGGCCCTGTCTTTAATGCTTCCCACCTATTGTTCCCCACAACCACAGTAACACTACAGTGATGCCAGTTTCCATATAAATTTATTCAGCTTTTCCCAATTTCAACTGATTGATGTGGTACTATTTAGTGCTATTTTTCCCTCCCTTTTCGGGAAGCTGCACCAAGTATTCCGCTGGGCTAATGCGGTTTACAATCGGGAATGGTCCTTTCCACTTAGCTTCAAAGGTGTGTTCATTTTTCCCCTAATTCAGGACCATTACCACATCTCCGTCCTGATATTCAAATGGTCTAACCTTTTTGTCAAAGTAGCGTTTCCTCTGGCTCCTGCTCTTTCCCATTCTTGTAGCCACAAACTCATTGGTTTTATTGACATGATCTACCATTTTCTCTAGCCATTGGTATCCCACTGTTCCCATCTGCAGTGGTGCTGCCATGGGCCATAATAGGTGCCCAGGGGTTCGCCTTAGCCTCCCTGTCATTGCCTGGTATGGTGATATGCCCGTAGTGCTATTAGTAGGCGATCTAAGAGCCATCAAGCACATAGATAGCCTGTTTGCCCATTGGGCAGGAAGATCCGCACAGAACTTTTCAAGCATTGTTTTTAAAGTCCGATTTCCCCTTTCTATGATTCCCGATGACTGGGGGTGGTGAGATTTATGCAGCTTGTGGGTGATTCCCATGAGTTTCTGCAATTCGGTCAAGATTTTGCCAGTGAAGTGTGGTCTCTGGTTACTATCTACCTGTACTGGCACTCCCCACCTATAGATCACTTCGCTCAATAACATGCACGCTGCTGTGAGAGCAGTGTTGCTCCTGCAGGGGAACGCTTCAGTACATTTAGTGAAGCAGTCCACAATTACTAAGCCATAGGTGCGTCCGGTTGGTGCTTTAGGTGGAGGCCCAATTAAATCAATTTGGAGGTGGGTCCCCGTGGAGGAGGAGCATTCTGGAGGAAGGCCCAATTTGTGTGCATTGCAGTGTTGTGTAGTGAACAGGAGAGGCATCTCGCCACCTGTTGGCGGAGGTCCTCATCCATCCCCGGCCACCATCCCGCCTTTTTTATTTCGCGGATCTTGCTCTCAGCCGAGCAATGGCCCCCCTGCTGGATGTGTGTGGAATATGTCAGAGTTCCTCGCTTAGCATTGGGGGCACACATACGACCGGAAAGAAATCTGGGGCAGGCTGATACACCAGGAGGGGTTCAGCCGAGAGAGTGGCTGCCTCTCCCGTCTTGAGGGAGGTCAGATGGGCCCAAGAAGTGGGCTGAGGTAGAGGCTTAGACTGCAAGTGCCGCTCTATCACCTGTTAGTAGGATTCCACAGATGACCGAAGGGCATGTAAGTCAATGGTTGATTGTTTAGGAGACGTGTCGGCAAGGACTGACTCGGACGCCCCAGGCGGAAGG
Source organism: Heptranchias perlo (assembly GCF_035084215.1). Classification (NCBI taxonomy): domain Eukaryota; kingdom Metazoa; phylum Chordata; class Chondrichthyes; order Hexanchiformes; family Hexanchidae; genus Heptranchias; species Heptranchias perlo. The sequence goes on along the minus strand of NC_090332.1, from coordinate 10,498,106 downwards.
GTAAAAAGTGAGTCATCCGTTGCGGCTTCCTTGGCGGCCCGATCCGCAGGGAGTTACCCTTTGAGTTGGGTCTGTGTCCTTGGTATGGGCCCTCACCTTACCGATAAAACGCGGCTGTTGCCTACCTATCAGTGCGTCCCACAGCAGTCAAAATAATTTCCCATGTACTAGAAGTTTCCCATCAGACGTACAAAAATTGCTTTTAGAATACAGAGGCAGGAACAGCATGGTGTTAATAGCATAGGCACTGGCAGACCAGACATTAATGGCTTGGTCAGAGGTTTCATTTACAGTGGTCAAGAGGGCTGTCACCTCGGCTTATTGGGCCGAGTGGGGCACACACTGGTGCTGGATCATTCTATCGGGAAGTAACACTGCAAAACCAGTACATGCTGTGCCTTTGTGGTGGAATGACGAGCCGAAGATACATACATCTGGTGCGTCTGGCACTGGCTGTTTGAGAACTGGATGTTCCATAAAATCCAAAAAGGGCACAGGGCATTCATGTGGTTCACCCTTGTACAATAGCAGTTGAGGAAGGAGAGTGATCTGTTTTGGGGTGACCTCTAAAGCCCGCTGCGTCAGCAACAATGTTCATTGGCTCAACCGAGCAGATGACACTAAAGCATCCCCAGGTTTAAGTAGCGAATTGAGTGGCGTATGTGGAGAATGCAGTATTGTTGATTGTAATCACGTAATGTACATAAAATGCTTGACAGCCCAGAATGTTGCTAATAAACGTCTCTCCCAGATGCTGTATTTCGCCTATACTCTGTCTAAAATCCGCGAGGCATATGCATTGGGTAGCATTTTTCCCTGCACCTCCTGACACAGGACCGCCGCCAAGCTTTGGTCTGTTGCCCCTATTTCTAGGTGGAATGCCTGATTTGGGTCAGGTGCTATCAAGCATGTAGCCTGCATGACGGCTGCCTTGAGTTGGGATACCGCGGTGGTATGCGTTTCTGTCCATTTTAACTTCACCTCATCCTGATCCCCTTTCAAAAGTTCATACAAGGGCTTGGCCCGCTCTCCTCCCCATGGCACCTTCCCGTGCGAGCGCAGGAGATGCAACATCTGCCCCTTTCATCTCCTCCCTTCCCACCATCCAGGGCCCCAAAAACTCCTTCCAAGTGAAACAGTGGTTTACTTGTACTTCTTTCAATTTGGCGTACTATATCCGCTGCACACAATGCGGTCTCCTCTACATGGGAGAGACCAAACGCAGACTGGGTGATCGCTTTGCTGAACACCTCCGCTCTGTCCACAAGTATGACCCTGACCTGCCGGTCGCTTGCCATTTTAATTCTCCTTCCTACTCCTACTCTGACCCCTCTGTTCTCGGCCCCTTACACTGTTCCAATGAAGCTCAACGTAAGCTCGAGGAACAGCACATCATCTTTCGATTAGGCACTTTACAACCTTCCGGACTCAACACTGATTTCAATAACTTCAGATCATAACCACTGCTCCCATTTCTTCGGTCAGCTAGTGCTGGTAATGGTTCTGCTGCTGCCATTTACAGCTACTCCTGATCAATCTTTTGTTTCTTAACCTGTCCCATTACCACCCTCCTTGCCTTGCACCATCATCCATAAGACCATAAGAGATAGGAGCAGGAGTAGGCCATTCGGCCCCTCAAGCCTGCTCTGCCATGCCATATAATGAGATCATGGCTGATCTGATTTTTACCTCAACTCCACTTTCCCGCCTTTTCCCCATATCCTTTGACTCCCTTAGGAACATAAGATCAGGAGTAAGCCATTCAGCCCCTCAAGCCTGCTCCGCCATTTGATAAGATCATGGCTGATCTGTGATCTAACTCCATATACCTGCCTTTGGCCCATATCCCTTAATACCTTTGGTTGCCAAAAAGCTATCTATCTCAGATTTAAATTTAGCAATTGAGCTAGTATCAATTGCCGTTTGCGGAAGAGAGTTCCAAACTTCTACCACCCTTTATGTGTAGAAATGTTTTCTAATCTCACTCCTGAAAGGTCTGGCTCTAATATTTAGACTGTGCCCCCTACTCCTAGAATCCCCAACCAGCGGAAATAGTTTCTCTCTATCCACACTATCTGTTCCCCTTAATATCTTATAAACTTCGATCAGATTGTTAGGGGTTTCTTTTTTACTGTTTCTCGGGCTTATAATAGGTCAGCCAGTTATGTTTTTCCTGAGCTGCCCTGCCCACAGTGCGGTTGCGAATCGCTTACCCCTTCCTGATTCTGAGCTGAGGACTTATCGAGTGGTAACAAAGACAGACAAACAGACCAGTGGATTGGTACAAGGGAAACCAATGTTTATTAATAAGAAAACTAAAACTACAAGGTAAACAGTATAATACAGAAGATAAAGAAATCGCTATGGATGTAATACAGTCTTACACTTATCGGGTTGAAAGAAACAGACACATCGAGGGAAAATTCTAAAATCACAAGTTTAGCAATATCCCTTAACCCCCAACCTTACACTTATGCTAGGTTGTCTTGTGGCAGCCAGAAAATTAATGCTCACCGGTGAAAACAGATGAAAAGGCCTGGCCCCTGTGCCTGCTGCTGCCGTCGACATGTGGTTGCGAGGTTTACTGGATGGCTTCCTTCTTAGTTGCTAGCAGACAGACAGGACACCGGGCCAAGAGGCGAAGAGAGCAGCTACTCCCCCCAGAAATATACTGGGCAGCTTCAGTTATACCCTCTTGGTAACAGGTTTTTTCATACCTTATCAGCTTGCTTCATTGTTTGATTTAAGCACGAAACGTAAGACAAAGGACCCCATCTCTGGCCCATTTACATTATGGCCGTTTCCTGTATCGATCTGTATTCTAACTGCTTTACCATTGTTCCGAATGTACCTTGATGGTTCACCTTTTTTCCTGCGATCACTTCCTGCTCGAATTTTGATGTGTTGGCCGGCCATGTTGATAGCTTGCCTCAGGGCTAGAATGCAGCTGCATTGTTTAAAGAAACCTGTCTAGACACGAAAACCTGCCAAGTTGTTGAGAATGCAATTTCAAATCTTCCGGTCCTCGGCCATGTGTCTGACTGCAGCCATTTTGAGAGACCTTGGATTTTTTAAAACAGTCACACCAGGGTTTCTTTAATAACTCCAATAAATCTTCGGGGTGGGGGGAACATGTGAAATTTTGCGAATCCCTTCAAGATCACCCCTTAACCTTCAAAACTCTAGAGAATACAACCCCAATTTGTGTAATCTCTCCTCGTAACTTAACACTTGAAGTCCGGGTATTATTCTAGTAAACCTATGCTGCACTCCCTCCAAGGCCAATACGTCCTTCCGAAGGTGCGGTGCCCAGAACTGCTCACAGTACTCCAGGTGCGGTCTAACCAGGGTTTTGTATAGCTGCAGCATAACTTCTGCCCCCTTGTACTCTGGTCCTTCAGATATAAAGGCCAGCATTCCATTTGCTTTCTTGATTATTTTCTGCACCTGTTCATGACACTTCAATGATCTATGTACCTGAACCCCTAAGTCCCTTTGGACATCCACTGTTTTTAACTGTTTACCATTTAGAAAGTATCCTGTTCTATCCTTTTTTGATCCAAAGTGGATGACCTCACATTTGTCTACATTGAATTCCATTTGCCACAGTTTTGCCCATTCACCTAATCTATCAATATCGCTTTGTAATTTTATGTTTTCATCTACACTACTTACAATGCCACCAATCTTTGTGTCATCGGCAAACTTAGATATGAGACTTTCTATGCCTTCATCTAAGTCGTTAATAAATATTGTGAATAATTGAGGTCCCAAGACAGATCCCTGTGGGACACCACTAGTCACATCCTGCCAATGTGAGTACCTACCCATTATCCCTACTCTCTGTCGCCTTTCGCTCAGCCAACTTCCTAACCAAGTCCGTACTTTTCCCTCGATTCCATGGGCTTCTATCTTAGCTAACAGTCTCTTATGCGGGACGTTATCAAATGCCTTCTGGAAGTCCATATAAATAACATCCATTGACATTCCCCTGTCCACTACTTTAGTCACCCCTTCAAAAAATTCAATCAGGATGGTCAGGCACGACCTACCTTTCACAAATCCATGCTGGCTCTCTCTGATTAACTGAAAATTCTCGAGGTGTTCAGTCACCCTATCCTTAATTATAGACTCCAGCATTTTCCCCACAACAGATGTTAGGCTAACTGGTCTATAATTCCCCGGTTTCCCTCTTTCTCCTTTCTTAAAAAGCGGAGTGACATGTGCAATTTTCCAATCTAGAGGGATGGTTCCTGAATCTAGAGAACTTTGAAAGATTATAGTTAGGGCATCTGCAATGTGCTCACCTACTTCCTTTAAAACCCTGGGATGGAAACCATCTGGTCCTGGGGATTTGTCACTCTTTAGAGCTATTATTTTCTTCATTACTGTTGCTTTACTTATGTTAATTTTATTGAGTCCCTGTCCCCAATTCAATATAAGTTTTCTTGGGATTTCCGGCATGCTATCCTCTTTTTCTACTGTAAATACTGATGCAAAGTAATTGTTCAACATGTCCGCCATTTCCCCATTGTCAATGACAATATCCCCACTTTCAGTTTTTAAGGGGCCAACACTGCTCCTGACTACCCTCTTTTACCTAATATAACTATAAAAGTTCTTCGTATTGGTTTTGATATCCTTTGCAAGTTTCTTTTCATACTCTCTTTTTGTAGCTCTTACTATCTGTTTTGTGACCCTTTGTTGATCTTTGTATCTTTCCCATTCACCAGGATCTGTGCCATTTTTTGCCTTTTTGTATGCCCTTTCCTTATGTCTTATACTGTCCCTTACCTCTTTAGTTGTCCATGGCTGTTTTTTTTGGCAAGTAGAGTTGTTGCCCCTCAGGGGTATAAACCGATTCTGTATCATGTTAAATGTTTCTTTAAACACTTCCCATTGATCATCAGTCGTTTTACCCATTAACAGATTTGCCCAGTTTACTGCTTTTATACTCCATTCCCCTAGAAATAAAGGCCAATATTCCGTTTGCCTTCCGGATTACCTGCTGCACATGTACATTGACTTTTTGTGTTTCATGTACGAGGGCACCCAGATCCCTCTGTGGGCATGATTTTGTAGTTTTTCTCCATTCAAATAATATTTTGCTTTTTTATTTTTCCTCCCAAGTGGATGACTTCACATTTTCCCACATTATATACCATCTGCCAAATTTTTGCCTATTCACTTATACCTGTCAATATCCCTTTGCAGACACTTTGTCCTCATCGCAACTTGCTTTTCTACCTATCTTTGTATCATCAGCAAATTTGGCCACAAGACACTCTGTTCCTTCATCCAAGTCATTGATATATATTGTAAATAGTTGAGGCCTCTGCGGCACCCCACTAGTTACTGATTGCCATTTTGAAAATGACCCCTTTATCCCGACTCTTTGTTTTCTGTTAGTTAGCCAATCCTCTATCCGTGCCAGTATATTACCCCCAACACCATGAGCTCTTATCTTGTGCAGTAATCTTTTATGTGGCACCTTATTGAATGCCTTTTGGAAATCCAAATACACTGCATCCATTGGTTCCCCTTTATCCACCCCGCCCGTTACTTCCTCAATGACCTCTAATAAATTTGGCAGACACGATTTCCCCTTCATAAAACCATGTTGACTCTCCTTGATTGTATTATGAGTCTCCAAATATCCTGCTACTACTTTCTTAATAATGGATTCTAGCATTTTCCCAATGACAGATGTTAGGCTAACTGGTCTATTGGTCCTTGCTGTACCAGCATACTAACTTTTTGTGATTCGTGTACTAGGACACCCAGATCCCTTTTGTCATTTAATCAGTCATGCCCTCTACCCTATCACAGACCTTCCATTTTGTTCTTTCCTCCCTCCCCTCCCTCCCCCCCCACTTTTCCTGGCTCGGTACTTGCTCAAAAACTTTAACTCTTTTAACATCTTCCAGTTCTGACGAAAGGTCTTTGACCTGAAACGTTAACTCTGTTTCTTTCTCCACTGATGCTGCCCGACTTGCTGAGCTTCTCCAGCATTTTCTGTTTTCATTTCAGATTTCCAGCATCCGTAGTATTTTGCTTTTGGTTTAAGAGATTGGGGCTCCCCCTGCTGGTGCCTGCGCAAGGGCCATTGGGTGCGGGTTAATAGCAGGTCACTCTACTCGCGCCCAATCCAATTTTTTCCCCCCAGGGAGTGAAAAGACAACAGATCCAAGCCACCAGCTTTGGCCTTAAAGAGAAGATAGGACAAGATAAGTTGGAGAGGACCGCTCTCTGGGGAAGGGAGCTCTGCAGACTCACGACCCTCTGAGAGAAAAAAATTCTCCTCATCTCCGTCTTAAATGGGAGACCCCTTATTTTTAAACTGTGGCCCCTGGTTCTAGTCTCTCCCACAAGGGGAAACATCCTCTCAGCATCTACCCCTTCAAGTCCCCTCAGGATCTTATATGTTTCAATAAAATCACCTCTCTTCTAAACTCCAGTGTATACAGGCCCAGCTTGCCCAATCTTTCCTCATAAAATAACACCCTCATCCCGTGAATCAGTCAAGTGAACCTTCTCTGAACCTCCTCTAAAGCAATTATGTCCTTTCTTAAATAAGGAAACCAAAACTGCACACAATATTCTAGTGGTCTCACCAACGCCCTGTACAACTGTATCAAAACATCTCTACTTTTACATTACATTCCCCTGCAATAAATAACAACATTTCATTTGCCTGTACCACACTGTTCCTTGCTGTACTAGCATGCTAACTTTTTGTGATTCATGTTCTAGGACACCCAGATCCCTCTGCAATCTCTCTCCACTTAAATAATATACTGCTTTTCTATTCCTCCTGCCGAAGTGGACAAGTTCACATTTTCCCACATTATACTCCATCTGCTAAATTTTTGCCCACTCACTTAACCTATCTATATCCCTTTGCAGACTCCTTATGTCCTCTTCACAACTTACTTTCCTACCTACCTTTGTGTCATCAGCAAATTTAGCAACCATACATTCGGTCCCTTCATCCAAGTCATTGATATAGATTGTAAATAGTACACGATACTTCATTGGCCACCTCGCCCTTTAGAAAGACCCCGATAGGGTAAACACCTATGGCAGTAACAGCCCCTATGCCTGCCCCCAAAATTAGCATAAAAGAGAGACCCCTTGCTAGAGACAGGTTGTAGAGGACAGAAAAGGAGGTACCTAGCGGATAAACGAGAACGAGAGTATGTGTATGAGGGAACGTGGAATGGAGTCGCGGCTTCTACCCAAAGGACAACTGGGTGATATAATTCTCAATTGTACTTTGTACTGCTTCAATACTGTAAGATATTGATTCTTACTTGTGCTAAATAAAGTCATATGGCTACTAACCATTATGGAGTCAGTCTCGAACAATTGAAGAGAGTCAAATAGACTCCAAATGGTGTAAGCAGATTCAATAGTAACTTTCAAAAGGGAATTGGATATATACTTGAAAAGAAAAAATTAGCAAGGCTATGGGGAAAGAGCGGGCACCAACGTGCCCCTCCGTCAATAATATTGGGCTTTAACCCATGTCATCTTGACTGATCAATAATAAATCAAATGAAACCAAATTAAATCAAAGTGTTATTTTTTTAAAAACTTTTTTCTCTGATTTAAGCCACTTTTATAAGGGGGGTGGTGGTTAGGGTGTCATCTTTTATTTTTAACACAGATCAAAAAAAAAGAAAATAAACAGAGTCAAATAATAATTTTATTATTCTGATCAAGGATGTACTTCAGTCCCTGCGGTGCCCACCGGTCGCGGAAAGCCTCAAGCGTGCCGGCAGGCACTGCGTGCTCCCTCTCCAGGGCTAACCGGGCGTGAAGAATGCCGTGGAAGAGAGGCAGACAGTCGAGCAACTGTCCTCACGGGCCGCGTCTAGCCTGGACCAGGAGCAGACCCATGAGGACTTGCCCCCCCCCCCCCGCCAAACCAGGCAGCCAAAGATCAGGAGCGTGGGACTGAAGTGCAACCAGAACTTGAGGAGCAGCCCCCTCAGAAAACAAAACAGGGACTGCAACCTCACACAACCCATATATACATGAGACACGGACTCATACAGGCTGCCTGCAATTACTGTGGCCTGGATGAGTCAGTGTTCCATTTATTCACAGGGTATGGGAGGCTGCAGCCCCTGTCCCACTATTTAAAGGGGCTGCTCCTCAAGTTCAGTCTCATGCTCCTGATCTTTGGCCACCCGCGAGGAGGGAGGGTGGGCAAGTCGGGGAGGGCATCCTCGTGGGTCTGTCCAAAGTGGCCATCTACAGGGTCCAGGCTAGACGCGGCCCGTGGGGGCGGTTGCTCCGACTGTCTGCCTCTCTTGCCCTGCATTCTCTGCGCCCGGGTGGCCCTGGAGAGGGAGCACGCGGTGCCTGCCGGCACGCTTGAGGCTTTCCACGACCAGTGGGCACCGCAGGGGTGGGAGTGCATCCTGGACTGAGATAATAAAATTATAATATGACACTTATTTTTTGGGGTTTTTTTTATTTACTGCACATGAACACACCGTAACGCCCCCCTTCTTATAAAAGGGGGTCTAAAACACAAAAAAAGGAAAAAACATTTTTTAAAGAAAACAAGCATCATCAATTAGTCACTGAACAAAAAAATATTGTCGGCTGGAAGTCGCGTTTCCTCGCATTTGATTGGTCGAAACGGCACAATCTTGATCTATATCTTGGGAAGAATTTCTTTAAAGGTTATTTGCTCTTTCTGCAATTCACAGGAGTAGAACAGAAAGGGTGGAGAGGGGATTTTTTTTTTGGCCGCTCTAATAATTGTTTTAAAGCTTGCTCAATTCTACAGTCGAGGGCAGAAGTTCTGGAGGGTTATTTATTCGTTTCCCCTTTTCATTGCTTGGAGCTGCTCAGAAGTTAAGCGCGAATCAACGGAAGAAAAAAAGAAAAAAACTGCAGCTTGGCGGAAGAAATTGCTGTCTCGTCTTTGAGCGATGGGCTCGCATTGCAATGAAAATGCCGTGATTTTCCTTTCCAGTACCATCATTTTACTAGGATTTTACTGCTGCCTGAAACGGGGAAATAAAGCCATCCTCTACGGGCGGTACAGGCTGCAATCGTCTAAAATCCTGATCCCGTCTAAAGTGGGCTGGTTCCTTCAGGAGTTGCCATCATTTGTGGTGCCCATTCTGTTAATTTACCAGTCGGGCAGACTGGAGAGCTTGGGGAGCAAACTCCTGCTCTTCCTGTTCTGTGGACACTACTGTCACAGGTAAATGCACTTTGTTAATTATTGGTTGGGGTTGTCCTTGTGTACAAAGTGCTAGCGTTTAAACTGCCGCTCACCATGGCACCTGTTATAGGAACTTGGTGACGAGGTGCCGGTGTTCACAGCCATATATAATTTTGGTTTTCATAAGTGGACCCAATCTATTATGGGCAGAAATCCGTCTTTATACACGAGTGTCAGATAGCATGCCCAGAATTTACAATTTCCCTTTTGTGAGATGCCCATTGTGTTCTGTGGGACATTTTCCCACGTTTGAAGGTGCAATACAAATGCTTGTTACTCTGTGCTCCTTTTTTGAGGGGACTGTTAAAGTTGTTAAACATAGGAACAGGTGTAGGTCATTCAGCCCTTTGAGCCTGTTCTGCCATTCAGTTAGATCATGGCTGATCTGTATTTTAACTATCTACCTGCTGTGGTTCTGTATCCTATAATACCCTTGCCTTATCAAAATCTCTCACTCAGTTTTGAAATTTTCAATTGCCCCCCCCCCAGCCCAGCTTTTTTTTTGGTGGAGGAAAGAGTTTCAGATTTGCACTACCCTTTGTGTGAAGAGTTTCTTGACATCACTGAATGGCCTAGCTCTAATTAAGGTTCTGCCCCCTTGTTCTGGACTCTCCCACCAAAGGAAATAGTTTCTCTCTCTTCCTTTATCAACTCCTTTCTAATCATCTTAAACACCTCAATTAGATCAACCCTTAATTTTCTATACTCAAGGGAATTCAAGTCTAGTCTATCCAGTTGGTCACTTTGATCCCTCCTCCTGAGTTTGTCGCCAAAATTCAGAAGAAGCTCGTTGATTTATGGGCCAAAAAGATGCACTGGGTCACTGCTGTGGTCCTGAGTCTCCCGATTAGGGAGGGCGGTCAGGGGCTGTTGTGCGTCCGCACCTAGGTGGTGACTTTCCGCCTTAGGACCCTGCAGCGATACCTGTACATTGAGGATCCTCCTAGGTGGTGTGCGCTGGCAACTTATTTCTTTCGCCAGCTGCACGGCCTGAACTACGACACGCAGCTCCTGTTTATCATGTTGCCGGGCGGCTGCACGTCTTTGCAGGAGCTGTCTGTCTTTTACCAGGTTCTGATCAGGGTCTGAAACATGGTTGCCTCCTGCCGGTGCTCTTCCCCCGTCGGGGGTGGCAGCTGTCCTGCAGGAGCCGCTGCTCAGGAAAGCCGTTCCTCTGCGGTGTTGGCTTCGGCGGCACGCGGCTGACGGAGGAGAGGGCCCTGGCCGGTAAAGTAACCAGAGTCAGGGACGTCCAGGATGGCGGAGGAGCGGGCGGGCTGGATGGCGCCAGGGACACTGGCTGCACGGATGTCCTTGCGCCATGTCTGGGACGCGGCCACCGCCATCCGGGCGTTGAAAGTGGCACTCGGCCCTGACTCCACTGGGTGTGTGGAGGTGGCTCAAGCGTGTGGAGCCATCCCGTCCGATCTGACCCACATGCGGACAGAATTCCTCATCGGCGTCAGGCCCCGAAACCTCCCTCTGAGGGCTGTGCCTTACAACTTGAGCAGTCTCTCGGAAATTCCCTCCATGACATTTCACTCTGCGCGGAGGGATTTCCTGTACGGGCTGCTCCTGCACACTCTCCACTTCCTCGCCCTTGTCTCTCGCCCGAACACGCCCTGGCGTACTATCCTGGCGGAGGCGGGGGACCCCAGTGGAGGGCTCTCTACTCGGGGATCCTCCTGTGTGCCATTGGGGATCTGGGTTGGAGAGTGTTACATGGAGCAGTCGCAACTAGCAGGTGTTTACGCTGTTTCACGGACTCCCAGGCCACCTGCAATTTCTGCAGCCTGGATGAGTCAGTGTTTCATTTATTTAGAGGGTGTGGGAGGCTGCAGCCCCTGTTCCACTATTTAAGGGGGCTGCTCCTCAAGTTCTGGCTACACTTCAGTCCCACGCTCCTGATCTTTGGCCGCCCGGTGGAGGGGGGTAGGGGGGGCAGGCAGGTCGGTGGACGTCCTCGTGGGCCTGCTTCTGGGCCTGTCCAAGGTGGCTATCCACAGGTCCGGGTTAGACGCGGCCCGGGGGGGGGGGGGCGGTTGCTCCGACTGTCTGCCTCTCTTTCGCGGCATTCTCTGCGCCCGGGTGGCCCTGGAGAGGGAGCATGCGGTGCCTGCCGGCACGCTTGAGGCTTTCCGCGACCGGTGGGCACCGCAGGGACTGGAGTGCATCCTGGACTGATATAATAAAATTATAATTTGACACTTATTTTTGGTTTGTTGGTTTACTGCATGTGAACACACCCTAACTGCCTGCCCCCCCCCTTATAAAAGGGGGGCCTGAAACACAAAAAAAAACCTAGTCTATGCAACCGTAGACAGGGTACAATAGCATAGTGGTTATGTTACTGGACTAGTAACCCAGGGGCCTGGACTAATAATCTGGAGTCATGAGTTCAAATCCTGCCGTGGCAGCTGGGGAATTTAAATACTAGTTTTTTTTTAAATAAAAGATTTTATCAGTAATGGTGGCCATGAAACTATTGTTTGTCACTAAAAACCCATCTGTTTCACTAATGTCCTTTAGAGAAGGAAATCTGATGTCCTTACTACCCAGTCTGGCCGATGTGACTCCAGACCCACAGCAATGTGGTTGATTCTTAATTGCCCTCTGAAATGGCCTAGCAAGCAACTCAGTTGTACAATCGTGCTACAAAAAGTCATAAGAAGAAAATCAGTTGGACCACTAGGAACCAGACAAACTCCCTACTGAGCAGCACTGGGAGAACCTTCACCACATGAACTGCAGCTGTTCAAGAAGGCAGCTCAAGGGCAATTAGGGATGGGCAATAAATGCTGGCCTTGCCAGCGATGCTCACATCCCATGAACGAATTTTAAAAGAAAAACTGTCTTCATAATTTAACCCTCTTAGCCCTGGTATCATTCTGATGAATCTGTGTTGCGCACTCTCAAAACCAATATATCCTTCCTGAGGTGTGGTGCCCAGAACTGAATGCTGTACTTCAGATATGGTCTGACCAGAGCTTCATACAACTGTAGCATAAAAGCTCATGAGATTATTGATTTCTGTACATAGACCCTTAAATCTTTCAGCTCCTCCACAATTCCTAGCTTCTCCCACTTAGAAAATACCCTAATCTCTTTCTTTGATCCAAATGGATGACCTCACACTGCTCCACATTGAACACCATCTGCCACAGTTTTGGCTGCTCACTTAATCTATCAATGTCCCTTTGCAACTCTCTGCTCTCATCTGCACTACTTACTGTGCTGCCTAACTTAGTGTCATACAGGCCATAACTAATAGACTTGATTACAGGTAGGATAATACAAGATAATTATCAATGAAAAAAGGCTATTTGTCCTATCTTAGTTAATTCATTCAGATATAACCCAGTTGTCTCCTTCTGTAGCATACAGCTGGCTCGCAAATGATTCCAAGGTCTTGCCTCTCTTACTCCTCTCTGGGAGTCCATCCAGTCCATGTATTGACCACTTTTTTTGTTCTTGGGATGTAGGTAACATTGATAAAGCAGTACTTAATGTCTTCAGAACAACCAGGGGTGAGCAATAAGAGTCTTGATTTAAGAGAAGGACAACCACAAACCCAAAACTAAACAAAAATGGCTCATTCCTGTCATACACCTCAAGATGTGAGCCTATGTCAAAGGCATAGCTATAACTTAGCAATACCTCCATGAAATAAAACGTTGCACTTTTAGTTACTCAGCTTAGTCAATTGTATGATTAGCACTTATTTTTGAACCAGATGTTGGGTTATTCAAATCCACAACTGTGTTTGGGAGGGAAGGTCTGTGTGCCTTAGTTTAGCAAATCTGCTTGGAATTTCAAGCCAGGCTAGTTCAGCTTCTGTTGTGGTGAGAATTGAAAGAAAATAATCTAAAATATTCAAAAGAATAGTATGTTTAAAATGGGGATTGTGAACTTTTTCTTTTCAAGGAGCTGGAACTTGGTTTAATCGATTAAGTGAATTTATTGAAAACGTGAGGTTTTGTGTGCTACTCCGGTGCTTATTAAAGACGAGTGATTAATTATTTGAAGGCATAGGTTAATTCTAGTAACGAAGTATTGGGTTAGATGAAGTAGGGAGGGAAGAGGCGTATGTGGACCATAAACACCGGTATGGACTAGTTGGGCTGAATGGCCTGTTTCTATGCTGTACATTCTATGTAAAGCATTGGGTTTTTCGTTCATACTGGGCATGTTACAAGTGGTGGTGGTCTAGGTCTAGTACCTCGTTTGGTTGAGAGTTTCAAGAACGTGTCAACTGAACATCTCAAGTTTCACATTCGCATCCTTGAGTTTAAATCCTTTCATGGCCTCCCCCTCCTTGTCTTTGTAACTTTCTCCGGCCCTGCATTCCTCCAACTCTGGACTGTTGTGCATCCGTGCCATCAGCCATCTAGGCCCTAAGCTTTAGAATTCCCTCCCTAAACCCTATTAAAAAGCACGAGATAAATGCTTGTGGCTGGTGCTGTGGTGTTCTGAAGTCAACTTCCTTAAACATTAATAAATTCTTTCCTGTTAAGTGCTTCCCCACGGCATGTGGAGACTTATCTAATAGATGCTTTCCCACTACAACTATTACCTTGAGCATTTTACTTTTCACAAGGGAAATGCAGATCAGGAAGGCCAGTCAATGCATCTTGGCTCTTTCATCCAGAAAGAACCCCCCTCTCATGGCATCCAAATGAGCCAACAATGATTACATGATTTTTACCTCTACTACCCTATCCAGAAGTCCATTCCAGAGAGTTGATCATTTTGTTTGAAGGAGGATTTCCTGATATTGGTCCTAAAACTGCCTCTACTAGTTTCAATCTGTCTGCTTTTAAACTGTTTAGTTTGTAGTGTTCGAATCTACCTTGTTTTATTTACCATTCCTTCTACCCCTGTTCACCTTTTATTACCATATTTTTCAAGGCTGAAAAATCAAGTTTCTGTAATCTTCATAACTCTGTCTACTAATGCTTGGAATTAGACTTGTGGCTGTTCTTAGACACTACCAGAGCTTGAATGTCTCTTTTTGTCTGTTTTGCAAGGCTCTGTTCTTGGCCTGGGGCTTGGAGGTACGGCCAATTCTGCAGCCAGTGGAATTTTGCAAAATTGCCCTTTGGGCATTGCTTGGCTGCCATCACAGACTCCTAACTCTTAATGATTCCAAGATTTTTGCCTCTATTATTCAGAAGCCCATTCTGTGGAATTTTCTGATCTATTTTAAATGTACCTTTTGCCAGTTTGAACCCAAGGCCTTTTGACCTGTCGAGGTTTAATTTGAAGTAGTGTTCCAGGTTTTATCATGCTATACTGTTTTACTGTCTTGTATGAGGTCTCCTTGCCATCATCTTTTCAAGGCTCAGGAACCCCAATCTTCAACACTCAATCACCTGAGCAGAAGTGGAGCAGAGACGGTGGGAGTGATATAGCAGTTGAAGCAAGATGTCTCCACAGGATGTGGGGTTTGAAGCTTGGGGCCAAACTGGAACAAGGATGTGCGGGTTCAGCCTGAGCAAGCAGCTGGGAAGGGCATGGTCTAGGGGACGGTAACAACAACAACTTTTATTTACATAGCACCTTTTAACGTAGTAAAACGTCCCAAGGTGCTTCACAGGAATGATATCAATCAAAAGTTGACACCAAGCCACATAAGGAGGCATTAGGACAGGTTAGTCATGAGGTAGGTTCTAAGGAGCATCTTAGAGGAGACAGGTGGAGAAGTTTAGGGAGGGAATTCCAGAGCTTAGAGCCTAGGCAGCTGAAGGCACGACCGGCAATGGTGGAGCAATTAAAATCGGGGATGCGCAAGAGGCAAGAATTGGAGGAGGGTTGTCGTGCTGGAGAAGATTAGAGCTAGGGTGGGGTGAGGCCATGGAGGGATTTGAAAACAAGGATGAGAATTTTAAAATCGAGGCGTTCCCGGACTGGGAGCCAATGTAGGTCAAGAAGCACAGGAGTGATGGGAGAACAGGACTTGGTGGGAGTTAGGATACAGGTAGCAGAGTTTTGGCAGAAGAGAGCAGGACTTGAGAGTGCTTTGTGGTGTAGCCAGATCTGGCGATGAATGGTTAAACCAGCTGTCTGTCATAAACATTCAAGTCTGTGTCCCTTGGATTTAAGGGAGCGGAGATAAGGGCCATACCAGGGAGAGGAAGAGAGGTAATAGGCAGCTGATGGGTTACGAAACCACCCATTTCACAAATTTCTACACCTACAACTTCTGCTGTGCTATATGACTGTTCAGTAAATAAAGTTATGAGTGACTCCAAACTTCTGCAGTTCAACATTGGCAAGACAGAAGCCATCATACGTCTCGTTTGGTTCCTGACAAAAGTGCCTTAAACTTTGTGTTTCAAGATGGCTTCTGGGCTGGCTGCTCCCTAGGGAGCTTGTTTGCTGTGCAACTCTATCCATTGCCATCCTTTGCCCTTTCTCCCCCCATCTCCTCTCTTCCGCCGTTTAAGTTCCCCTGGCTCAAATAGTGGGTACATTTTAGCCCCAACTACAACTACAAGTACAAGCTCAAGCTGCAAGTTTAAAGTTACCTGGGCCCACTGCCTATTATGCACCCTACCATATTTCCATTGACTTCAATGGGTCTGAATGTCAGGCGGCCCATGCAATACCACCTGTTCTGCACTTCATAAATATATATGGGGCCAAGAATGGAACATTAGAAGTGATCACATGGATACAGGAGAAGAAGCCATTGCAGGATATGTGCTGATGACATTGGGAATGAAAATGTATAAGGGCAAGTCCAGACATAGACTGTGGAATTGAGGCAGTCCAGTCCTGACTCAGGAGCAGCTTACTGGCTCTCTGCTGCATTGACTCCAAGGCTTGAATATCTCCCTTGTGCCTTAGTGAACAAAACTGAGCACACTACTTGAGGTGTGCTCTAACCAGAGTGTTGTACCGCTTTAGCACAACACACACTACTTATTTTTTACTTATTTAGTAACTGATCTGGCATCTACTGGTTAAGTAGGAGTGTCAGTTGTGACTGGGATGCAGAATTGACCTGTGAATGGGAATTATTTGCTTCATCATAAGATTGTCAAGTCAAATAACAAAAAATCTCAATTCACTCCAATGGACTGTAATCAGATCGTGTGCAAGTAGGGAGAGCTTAGTCTCTTTCCTCCCCATGATCCAATACAAACTAACTTGGCTGCCAGAGGAACTGGTTGGTTGGGTGCTACAAACTTAAAAACCTAAAGAAGGAGGCATTTGATGAAATTCAAACTTCAGCTCGGTGCAATTTGTTGCATTGAGCTGGGCAGCATAATATTCTCTTGTATTAGGAATTTTTTCTGTAGCATTTTGTGTAATGATTTATCCAAGAAACACAAATTTCACCAGGCTGGAAAGCTTGCTTCCTTCCAGTGGTGTGGGTTGTTAGGTGTCTTTATATTCCATATACAAACCTTCAGTTGCCTATTCTGCCATATCCTATCTCCTGTCATATTCCAAAAGCCAATTTGTGAAAAGTGGCTACACAAAATTTATAGCATTTGCTTTTGTTTCCTTGCCTCCATTTAAGAAAGGAGCCTAATTCCATATCCATAGTGGGCTTAAAAATATTTGCTATCACAAGATACTTACAGATGAGAACAGTTTTTTGACCCATCTTAATTCATCCATGCAGAACAGCCCTACATATCCTCCCCACCCCATTGC
The DNA here is from genome assembly GCF_035084215.1 of Heptranchias perlo. Lineage (NCBI taxonomy): Eukaryota > Metazoa > Chordata > Chondrichthyes > Hexanchiformes > Hexanchidae > Heptranchias > Heptranchias perlo. The sequence continues at coordinate 10,481,194 of NC_090332.1, read as the reverse complement.
TGTATCTAGTTGTTTCTTAAATGATTCCAGAGTTTTTGCCTCATCACTATGCTTTATTCTGCATTTACTTTATGCATGAAGAAGCCTAAAGTTACCTCTTCGTTTGAACGTTGGTCCTGTTTTTTGCAGGGTGGTTGGGGGGGGTGGGGGATGAATAAAATAAGGAACAATAGGTGTAGGCATATGTCAGGAAACAACTGGGAGGTAAATGGAATTGATTTTCTGGAAAGAGTGAGTTACAGAAAAATCTCTAATATGAAAATGAGACATTTTTAGCATAGCTGTTTTACTAACTTTTTAAAGAAATAACTTTGAGAAATTGGATTAGCACAGCTGGTGAAATTTACATTACCATGAAAAGTAAGTTATAAATATTTTAAAGAACATTCTGATTACCAATGTTAGATTGGTGTACTCCTAGAAGTTCTAGAGGGATAGAATTTGAAAAGCAGAAGTTATGTTAAACTTGTATAGAACCTTGGTTAGACCACACTTGGAGTACTGTGCACAGTTCTGGGCTCCATATTACAAAAAGGATATAGAGGCACTGAAGGTTTACAAAAAGATTTACAAGGATGATACCAGAACTGAGCGGTCATACCTATTGGTAAAGATAGAACAGGCTGGGGCTCTTTTCTCTAGAAAGGAGAAGGCTGAGAGTTGACCTAATGAAGGTCTTTAAGATAATGAAAGGGTTTGATAAGGTAGATGTAGAGATGATGTTTCCACTTGTGGGGGAGATCAGAACCAGGGGTCATAAATAAGAGTCACTAATAAATCCAATGGGGAATTCAAGGGAAACTTCTTTACCCAGAGTGTGGTTAGAATGTGGTATTCACTACCACATGGAGTATTTGAGGCCAATAGCATAGATGCATTTAAGGGGCAGCTAGATAAACGTGAGGGAAGAAGGATATGCTGATAGGGTTAGATGAAGAGGGGTGGGAGGAGGCTCCTATGGAGCATAAACACAGGCAAAGACCAGTTGGGCTGAGTGGCCTGTTGCTGTGCTGAACATTCTGTGTAATACTAAACTGTTGAACATGTGCACGTTCAAACAAAAATGTATTGGTGTTTTGCTCAGATTAAGTGTATGAATGTTATTTACTTTTTGAATTGAGCTGATTTATCCAAATCCATAACTGTTGAAGTATTTGAGCTTGGGCTATTCAAATCATTGAATCAGTTTAGAATTTTCAGAGATCAGTCAGGCTAGTTGGCTACCATGTTTAGTAAGACGATCAGAAGAAAAGAATAACTTCACATTTAAAGGTTAACTTTAAAATAATTTAGCATAGATTGAAAACCTTTTTTCTTTCAGAGATTGTGTAGGCCAGAGGTCCCAAATCAGGGGAGCCGCTCCCCCCCGCTTTCCCCCCCCACCCCAATTCCAAATGGGTGCTCTCCCGAACTCTGGCATCTCTTGCAAACAGTTCCAGCTTACAGGTATTTTCAATACTCAATTTAAATGCGTTTCCTTCAGTACCAGAAAAAGTTCTTTGTCTTCTGTTCTATATCACTGTACAGCATTTTTTTGGAAGTGCACGTGAGCCTTGGGGCTACTGCTGTCTTAAAGAAATAGATAAATAGCAGCAAATCTGTGCCCCCCTCCCATCCCCAACTCTGCTTCAAAAATCTGTTGTTATTTTCACCAAGTTCTGCAGCTCTATGGAGCGTCCTTTCTTTTTTGTCCCTGTATCGATGTCCTCATGATGTTGAGAGGAAATAGATAAATAACCATCCTTTTTTTAAAAAAACTTGGCCTCAAAACTTACTTTATTAGTGTTTTGCACCTTTCTAGAAAGCTTATTTTGCCATTTGGATTTCATGTTGCTGTTTGCTTGACATCATAAATTGAGAAACAAGTTAATACTGGCATCCTTGATGTTTTTTTAAAAAAAATGTAACTTGTATTTTAACTCTTCCAAAGCAATGCTATCCTCTCCTAAATCTCTTTCCCCCCCCCCCCCCCCCCCACCCCTCCCCAAGCCCCAAAGACAGATCTGGGTGTCCTTTTACAAGTAACACAAAGATAGCATGCAGGTATAGCAAGCAATTAGGAAGGCAAATGGCATGTTGGCCTTTATTGCAAGGGGTTTGGAGTACAAGAGTAAGGAAGTCTTACTACAATTGTACAGGGCTTTGGTGAGACCACATCTGGAGTACTGTGTACAGTTTTGGTTGTCTTATTTAAGGAAGGATATACTTGCCTTGGAGACGGTGCAACGAAAGTTCACTAGATTGATTCCTGGGATGAGAGGGTTGTCCTATGAGAAGAGATTAAGTAGAATGGGCCTATACTCTCTGGCATTTAGAAGAATGAGAGGTGATCTCATTGAAAGATATAAGTTTCAGAGGGGTCTTGATGGGGTAGATGCTGAGAGGTTGTTTCCCCTGGCTGGTGAGTCTAGAACTAGGGGGCATAGTCTCAGGATAAGGGGTTGGCCATTTAGGACTGAGATGAGGAGGAATTTCTTCAGAGGGTTGTGAATCTTTGGAATTCTCCACCCTATAGGGCTGTGGATGCTGAGTCATTGAGTATATACAAGGCTGAGATAGATAGATTTTTGGACTCTAGGGGAATCAAGGGATATGGGGATCGGACAAGAAAGTGAAGTTGAGGCTAAAAATCAGCCATTATCTTATTGAATGGCGGAGCAGGCTCGAGGGGTGGTATGGCCTATTCCTGCTCCTATTACTCCTAGTTCAAAGTACCTGACCACAGACCCATGCTAGTTCCATCTGCAGAGGATTGTTCATCCTGTACCCAGATTGCATCCCCAACCTGAGGAAAACTGCGAGCTTCACTATTCTCATCAGTGAAGTTGCTTACACAGTCATAGTGGACTTGGAAATTCCTCTGGTCCTCACATCGCTGGCGTTACTTTGCCAGAAGTGCAGTGGAAACGCCATGTAAACGGAGTTTCCGTCAAACTCTTTGACAAATGCCAGTGATGTGAGGACAGACCAGAGGAATTTCTTGGCCAGTGAGTTATATGATTGAACTTCATATTAAAACCCAAGAAGTTCAAGTTCAATGTAGTTCAAGTAAGGACAGAAAAGGGCCAGAACTGTAATCATAACTTTCAATCTTTCTGTATTTTAGGACATTGATTTATGGATGTCTCACCAGAGGACAAGATGTTGAAATCACCTTTGTTTTGAAATCTTTTATATTTTGCACCTGCAATGGGTACCTTCAGGGACACAACATGATCTTCTGTACTAAGTATGATGATAGCTGGACAACTGACTTCAGATTTTTGATCGGTAAGTCGCCATGATAATGGATCATGCCTAATGTTTGTGAAGCACCATTCCTGTCTGTAATTTTAATTACAGACTGCAGCGGTTCAAGAAGGCAGCTCACCACCACCTTCTCTAGGGCAATTAGGGATGGGCAATAAATGCTGGCCTCGCCTGCGACGCCCACACCCCATGAATGAATAAAAAATAAAATTCCCACCATGCCAACAGGCTTTCTTTCCTTTTTTTTAAACTGTACTCCCACATGCTTTACATTTATTTCCTTTTTGCTATGAATGTAATTTATTTAAATTTGATTTCAGTATGTTTAGGGGGTGTTATAACAGGAAATCAACTAATCATCCAGTCACTCATCCAAAATAAGGAGTGATGCTCTCTTAGTATTTTTAAAAAATATATAATCAGTCACACAATTTAATGACGTAGACAGCTTTTTACAATTTTAACATTCTCCAGGTGCATTGTTTCAGTCACTCCCACAATTTCCTGAACAGTTCAGATTACAAAGGGGAAATAGGCATTTTGCTTTTTTTTAGATCGGGGGTGGCAATTACTGTTAGCCTCCAGTTACTAAATACATTTCAGGGTTTCTGGCTAAGCAAACTAAATAAAAGATTGGTGCCTCTACAATCTGGGCTCCAAGAATAATCATGAATGCACTGCAAATATTTGGGGACTATTTAGCTGGCTCCTGCAAGGTAAATGCCATTAGATGTATAATTATGTACAGTGTCTGAGTGTAGTAAATTGGCAATCTACCAGGGGCTAACAGACAACTTTAGCAGGTTAATTAGCCTGGTGCTTTTCATTAATTATCTACTTGTTGAGACCAAAATGTAATTGGAGTGGTTATGACTTGTCTGTAGGCATCAGCCAGATGCTTATCTATAGCTGAATGATTCACAGCAGAGTAAGAGAGCCACTATTTCTATTTTCTTGAAGTGTATATATTTTCAGTGTCTGGTTTCCTGTTTCTTACCACCTCCCCCACCCCGACTCTAAAGACCAGAACAGTGCACTTTGGTTAAGGATGAAGAGGTGGTGTGGAAGTTTTTGTGTGGATGTCAGGAATGCATTTGATGGTTGAGGTGCTGGTAAGATGTTAATCTGTTTTAACTGAATTGGGAATGAGGACTTTGTGGATATTCTGTCCTGGCAGTTGCTTTTTTTTTATCATGGGGGTGGTGGGAAGGAAGAGGATCCTTGTAGCTTAATAACAACATCCACATTTTTATACACACACTGTGTGTGTGTGTGCGTGGCTGACACCTTTTGGTGACCCCACAATGATATAGGGATTAGGACAGGCCAAAAAGAGCTCGGTTCCATCTGCCAAAGGTGTAAAACTATACAAACTAGAATTACTTATGGCCTTTGCTCAATAGGTCAGCAATACTACCTTCACTATAAGGTTTCCCAAACCGTTGAAGCGCCATTGTATGAACAATGGCATCAATGCTGTTTTTAAATCAGAGACAGAAAAACTAAAGATGTTAATGAGATCCTTTTAAAACAAAATAATTACCAATGGTGGCACCAGCTCTTAATATACTGGTTTAATATCATCGTAGGAAAGCTGGACATTCTAAACCACACTACAGAAATTCAGTAAAAACAAAGGGCAAATTGTTGAATCGTGCAAAACAAATTCAAAAGACTGATAACCTGTTTGTTATGAGATGATCAATGGTGATGGTGCCTGCTTGGCTGGGACCAAATGAGACCTCAAGTTATGTGTCTCTAAACAAACAACCAGAAAAGCCTTGGAATAGTTGGTCAGAATCTTGGTATCCTGGTCATGAAAGAGAAGTGTAGCATCTCACTTCATCAAACCAGTTGACATTTGGCAATTGTAGTTTCTGATGCATGTTTGTCCAGTTAAATGACATCTTGGGAAGCATCATTTGATCAAGTTAAATCCTCTTGATTTTGGTCACTAATTTTTCGGTCCTGTAAATGGGCTTGTTTTAAATTTTTTTAGAAAAAACTTTTCCCCATCCCCAATTTAGAGCAGAGAAACTTTACAAGAAAGTATTGGAAAGCCTTCGAATGAGGATAGATTTTTAAAAAGCTGTAGTTGAAGCAGTTCTGTGAAAAGTTGGGAGATTTAAGAAATGTTGAGTTTCTTCGAACAGACTTGTAAAGTGCACTGCAGCTTTTAGTAAATAGAGTACTCTCTGGGTTCAGAGACTTAAAGCAACTATGCAATGCAGGAGAACGTGAGGACTACCAAATAAGGAAGGCAGTGGGTAGTGACGGATCATGGGTGGCTTTATTCTAGGGCAACCTCCTGAGGAGAAGCTGAACCTTCCCAGATGAAGGCAATGCTATAGCAGCCAGCCTACTAAAAGGAATAGTTTTTATGCTTTATGTTCCTTTTTCAGAGGGATAGCTGAAATGCTGAAACTTATCAGTGACTTACTGAAAATGAATTGTAAACTTAACCTTAACTACTCCTCCATTTTGGACGTTGAATGTAGTTCTACCATACTTAAGCAAAACCCAGCTAAGGCTATTGTCATTTAGATTATGACTACATGTAAATTGTAGGACAAAATGTTTATTGCAATTCTTGATGACTAACAACAATATTAGTTCTAGATGATGTCAATAAAATTGTTAGTTAACACATCTGTATGGGTTCAACTCTGACATGTAGGAGTGTTGCACTCCACTCCAGTTGTGATGGGCATGTGAAACCTAATACAATTTCGATGGGGCTAGGAGAGCTAGTTGGCATCTTGCCAATATTGGATGTGAATGGTAAATCTTCAATCGAATCCTTGTGTGTGAATGTGGAGTTTAAAAAGGGGAGATGGGGTTGAAAGTTTCATCTGACAGCCTTGGGTAAATCTGGAAACATCAATACCATTCACTTATTAGGCTCCTGACACCTCCAGCTCCCTTGAGCAATCTGGGTGAGTGAAGGCGTGTAGTACTGGATGCCAAGTTTATAAACTTTAGAAGTGAAGACTGATGCTGATATAGCACTGAAGTGGTGGGCAGAACATTGTTCAGAGCCACATGTTTTTCAATTGTGCTCAAAGGAATGAAGAATCTTTCTGATATTTTAGGGCTGATGCTATTCTTACTGGGAACAGCCTTCAATATCCATAGTGATCATTTGTTGCGGAAGTTGAGAGAACCCGGAGATGCAACTTACAAAATTCCTACAGGTAACTTTTTTTTCCCCTTCACCTTTTTTCTTAGAGGGGTAATTGTTAAACTTTTGAGTGTATGACAAATATACAGCCTGGGCATTCTGTTGATCTTGTGGTCAACTCCTCAACAAATTGTCTAAACCCTTTGGTGGCATGGTCCTTGATGGGTACTAATGCTTTTTAGACATCTCACTGACCGTCCCCCGTTCTCCACCCCCCCCCCCTCCGCCCCCCCACAAAAAGAAAACTTTTATTTTGTTGTGAAATTAAGTGTTCTTCTAACCCCATGCCAAATTCAAAGGTTCTGTCTTGCAGTCAAGTTTTTAAAAAAATCTGTGCAGTTGATTTATGATTTGGAAACACTTGCCATTTTAAATCTTAGTGGTTAAATGTTGTAAGTGTGCATTTGTGCTATTCTGCCATGGAGGTTAGATGAAATATTGATCATGTTGGTGTTTCTTAAGGATAAGGGATAAGACTTGTACTTCCGTTCTAAAACTTGAGATTATAGTTGCTTTCCCTTCAATAACAATTTCAGTCAACTGACTTGGTAAATCTTCGATATTACTTATTGATGAGCATTGTGCAATTCTCTCCAATGAAACTGCAAGTCCAGATCCATGTTGACGCTACTCACCACTGACTTTAAATTTACTGAGACTTTAACTATCAGGCATGACGTTGCACGTTTCAAATCTCTCTCTGATGCACAAGGTCTTAAATCAGGGAGAAATTCAAACTTGAAATCTGTTAGCTCACTTAAGCTGAGTCTTAGGGCTCGATTTTACCAGGCCTGCGGGTTTCCGGCGGGTTGGGTTTCGGGAGCATGGTCAACATGCTCGGTGAAATTAGTGGGTTGCCCGCGCGATCGTAGCAGGCAACACACTAATAGGAATCAATTACCTGCTCCTCCGGGGTCCACACTGCTGGTCTGCGCGTCGGGCGGGCTGCGCATGCGCAGTACGATCTGTCAGCTGGAGGCTCTCTAGTTAAAGGGGCAGTCCTCCACTGACAGATGCTGCAACCAATGGAACAAATTACAGCATGGAGCAGCCCAGGGGGAAGGCTGCTCCCAGTTTAATGATGCCTCACCCCAGGTATCATCAGATGGGGTGAGGAGGAGGGCGAAGACAGAGATCTTCCACCCGGCGGGCGGGAGGAAGCGGCCAGCCTCTGCCACCAAGAAGGCCTGGCTCGAGGTGGCAGAGGGGGTCACCTGCACCACCAACATATCGCCCACCTGCATACAGTGCAGGAGGCGCTGCAATGACCTCAGTAGGTCAGCCACAGTGAGAACACGAAGTCTATCCCCTACACTCCATCTGCCACAACACTGCCCCAACCCCACATCTCCTTCGGCACCGCCAACACTACTCTGTCACATCACCCCTCACACCCACTCAAACCCCATCCTCATCTTACCTCCACCTACTCACCTCGCCAGTACTCATCCTGCCACTAACACGCGACCCAATCCTCATACAATCTCATGGCTCTATCCCATACTCACCCTCTCGTGCATCTCCCTCACGGCCAGCCTCACTCAACCTGCCACCACCTGTGCTGCAGCCACAGGGCATGCATCACATATGTGCAGTAGGCAGCGTAAGGCAAATGTTTCGTGAGCATGAAGGGGGTGCACAAGGGTGTCAGAGGGTTTGCCATGGGTGTTACCTATATTGAATTTCACAGCAACAAACAGCACACATTATATTGGCACCACCACTGCCATGTCTCCGCGAATCCTGTCTGTTGTGTCCAATAATGCCCGCTCCTGGGTATCACTATGAGGACCCACCGCTCGGCATGAAAGAGCCTGCAGATCTCCACGACTACATGTCGAGCGAATCTGCGCTTCCGTGTGCACTGCTGCTCGGAGAGGTCTGGGGAGCTGCGCCTCGGTCTGTGGACCCTGTGGCGAGGGTAGTGCCCTCTGCGATGCGTCGCTCTCTGCGGTAGCCCTCCCTCCTGCTGTGCAGGTGGGCGTGCAACAACCCCGTGTTGGGGGGCTCCACGTCTCTGCGGTGGACTGCGAGGCTGCTGGGGCTGGTCATGCTGTTCGTCCTCCGAGGGTGTCCACGCACCACCCATCTGGCAGGTGTTGGTCTGAGGGGTTGTGCAGGGTAGGTGGGTGGTTCCTCGGACTGGGGCTGCAGTTTCGTGTCGGTCTGTCCTCTGGCTTGGCGGGGGGTGGTGGGGGGCAGGGGTTGCTTTGTGACGCGGTGGCCTCCTGCGTGGGTGAGGGCTCTCCCCCGTGGGGTGCACCTTGGCACCTGCCACAGGCTGCTGGCTGCAACACGCCTGGTTGGAGAGACTGTTTCCCCCAGTGTGGGAAACACGCTGCGATGCAGGTGAAATCCCACACTTCCTCTTTTGACAGCTGATTCAGCTCATTAACTGACCTCAACAAGCAAGGTAAGTACTCTCAAGTGGAACCCCGCTGGCTTTAATTGCCTGCGGGATTCCCACCAGCGGGGGCCACGCACGCAGCCCCGCACGTCATCGGGGAACCCGGAAGTGGTCGGGATCGCGGCGCGATCTGGTCACGTGACCTCATATCGGGATTTTCGGGGCCCCCCCGCTGGAAACCCGCAGGAAACCCGACCCTAAAATCGAGCCCTTAGTACTAAATCTAGAAAGTTGGCAACTCAAACATAAGAAGCTTTACGCATGGCTTAGCATAATAACTGTAGCATCTAACATTAACACCTGCAATCTGCCAACTTTGTTTTTATCTCTTTCATCTCTGGTACATGATGTGGAGATGCCGGTGATGGACTGGGGTGGACAAATGTAAGGAATCTTACACCAGGTTATAGTCCAACAAATTTATTTTAAAATCACTGAAGGGGATAATCTCCGAAAGCTTGTGATTTTAAAATAAAATAACCTGGTGTTGTAAGATTCCTTATCTCTGGTACATGGGTTTGAATCCAACTTTGGCAGAGATTACAGACCAGGCTAAAAGGGGCCTACAGGAAATGAATTTGGGCAGCCTAAATCCAGTTCTAGTACAAAATTGTTCATAATTTGGCACTAAAATTAACAACATTTTAGAGGTGCTAAAGGTTGGCTGCTGTGGGAAGTGAAAAACCTTCACAATGGTGCAGTAGAAGGTGCATTTATGAATTGGGTTAAATTACACTCTGGTTAACCAGCCCACTTGTATAAAATTCCTTTGCTATTTCAACAGAAGCATTAACCTGCTTTCATTCATGTAGCAGCCAAGAGAAATTCATAAAGCACGTTAATGGTACGGCTTGATTTCACTGCAATTCTTTTGGCAGAGTTAAGAGAGCTTGGCAGCTGGCTGTGCTGTATTTTGCCTGGGAGTGCCTAATGCTGATTTTTTTAAATGGGAGAAACTACTTTAGTACTAATCAATCACTCATCTTTTCTTTCAAACATCAAGACTGATTCCATTTAGTCAGCCTAACTGATTTTTGCTGCTGCCACTTTGCCCGGCTTCAAAGTGAACCTAGACAATCAACGGTGAGTGGAGCGGTGATAAATGCCTTGCTTGATGCACCAACCTGCTTTGTCACCTCTGTTGATCTGGAAGGAGGTGGTACCAAGTATTAGTTTTTTTTAAATTGAAAGATCTAATCTCCCATCAGAGAAGTGAAGGCAAACTTGTTTTTTGCTGTGTAAAATAACTAATAAGGCATCTGACTCTTGGACTCTAATGGCACCAATTGATTTGCACCATTCGCCATGCATTGTAAGAGACAGTGACGGTAGAAATTATACAGGCAGTTATGTTTCTGCAATGATCTGCTATAACCATCCTAATTGTTTTTTCAGGAGGATTATTTGAATATGTCTCTGTAGCAAACTACTTTGGTGAGATCGTGGAGTGGTTAGGTTATTCCATAGCAACTTGGACCTTCCCAGCCTTTGCCTTTGCCATTTTCTCAACCCTTTATTTAGGATCTCGTGCTTTGCGTCATCACAGGTAACTCTTCTGTTTCTTATTTCACAGAGTACAGTAATGTACATTAAACTAGCTGTAACACAAGGTGAAAGTACTTTTAAGCTATTTCCTTTTAAACAAAGTCTTGATCATACAATTGGATATTCAATATATTGAGGCAGATTTTTGCTGTTGCATGTGGGGCTATTGGATTTCATGGGCAAGTGAATATGGGGGTGGAGAAGAAAACAAAAAAAAGGGAAAACAGGTGGGGAGGATTGCACAGGTTATCTCTCCCAATTTTCCATCATTTAAAGTGATGGATCAAAATAAATATCAATTGGGGTCTTGTGTTGCTTTCTGCCTAACTTACCTGTATTTGCTGTGCCCAGGTGATCTAGTAGCACCAGGCTTAGGAACAAAAAAATTGCCCATCAAATTTTGTGTGTTATCAAGAAATTACTAATGCTGTATTTTTGCAGTTGGTTTAATGTATAATACTGTAATAGATTAACTAGTTTATCCAAATATTGTTATACACAGATATTAAAAGTTTAAATATTTACAGTCTTGCAACAGATGAGTCTTGACTCAAAGTCCATCTTTGCTTGCCTTCTCATCATTTATTTCTTTGCAGTGTATGGTGTGCACTGAGGCACATATGGACATTGACCTGATTTACCAGGGGGAAATCTGGGCAATTTGTTCACCATTGCTACATGCTCACTTGAATGTCAGGACCAGTTTGTACATGCTATCATTGTTCTCCTCCTCACTGCAGTGACTGCAGATATGACTTCTGCATCTTTTGACCGAGTCAGTCTTGCCTGCATTTAGAGCACCATATCTTTTACTGAACAGGCTGGGGCTCCTCACTAGAAAAGAGAATTGTAAACCATTTTACAACACCAAGTTATAGTCCAGCAATTTTATTTTAAATTCACAAGCTTTCGGAGGCTTCCTCCTTCGTCAAGTGAACGATGTGAAAATGAAATCCTCGAAATGAAATCGCATTCATAATTCACAGAACAATGCTTGGTGATAACAGACAGTTTTTTCAACTGCCCGTTGCCAAGGCAATCAGTGTGCAGACAGACAGGTGTTACCTGCCAGGTCTCACAGAATATACAAATCACCAAAAAAAAACAGAGATAGAGAGGTAGAAACATAGAAAAGACAGCAACTGACCCATTATATTAAAAACAGATAACATTTGTTCGCTGGTGGGGTAACGTGTAGCGTGACATGAACCCAAGATCCCGGTTGAGGCCGTCCTCATGGGTGCGGAACTTGGCTATCAATTTCTGCTCAACGATTTTGCGTTGTCGTGTGTCTCGAAGGCCGCCTTGGAGTACGCTTACCCGAAGGTCGGTGGATGAATGTCCATGACTGCTGAAGTGTTCCCCGACTGGGAGGGAACCCTCCTGTTTGGCGATTGTTGCGCGGTGTCCGTTCATCCGTTGTCGCAGCGTCTGCATGGTCTCGCCAATGTACCATGCTCTGGGGCATCCTTTCCTGCAACGTATGAGGTAGACAACGTTGGCCGAGTCACAGGAGTATGAACCATGCACCTGGTGGGTGGTGTCCTCTTGTGTGATGGTGGTATCTGTGTCGATGATCTGGCACGTCTTGCAGAGGTTACCGTGGCAGGGTTGTGTGGTGTCGTGGACGCTGTTCTCTTGAAAGCTAGGTAATTTGCTGCGAACGATGGTCTGTTTGAGGTTGGGTGGCTGTTTAAAGGCGAGTAGTGGAGGTGTGGGGATGGCCATAGCGAGGTGTTTGTCCTCATTGATGACATGTTGAAGGCTGCGGAGAACATGGTGTAGTTTCTCCGCTCCGGGGAAGTGCTGGACGACAAAGGGTACTCTGTTGGTTGCGTCCCGTGTTAGTCTCCTGAGGAGGTCTATGCGATTTTTTGCTGTGGCCCGTCGGAACTGTCGATCGATGAGTCGAGCGTCATATCCCGTTCTTACTAGGGTGTCTTTCAGCGTCTGTAGGTGTCCATCGCGTTCCTCCTCGTCTGAGCAGACCCTGTGTATTCGCAGGGCCTGTCCATAGGGGATGGCCTCTTTGACGTGGTTAGGGTGGAAGCTGGAAAAGTGGAGCATCGTGAGGTTGTCCGTGGGCTTGCGGTAGAGTGAGGTGCTGAGGTGCCCGTCTTTGATGGAGATTAGTGTGTCCAAGAAAGAAACTGATTCTGAGGAGTAGTCCGTGGTGAGCTTGATGGTGGGATGGAACTTGTTGATGTTATCGTGTAGTCTCTTTAGTGATTCCTTGCCGTGGGTCCATAGAAAGAAAATGTCGTCGATGTATCTGGTGTATAGTGTTGGTTGGAGGTCTTGTGCAGTGAAGAAGTCCTGCTCGAACTTGTGCATGAAAATGTTGGCGTATTGGGGTGCGAATTTGGCCCCCATGGCTGTTCCGTGTGTTTGGGTAAAGAACTGGTTATCGAAGGTGAAGACATTGTGATCCAGGATGAAGCGGATGAGTTGTAGGATGGCGTCCGGAGATTGGCTGTTGTTGGTGTTGAGTATTGATGCTGTCGCAGCGATGCCGTCATCGTGGGGGATACTGGTGTATAGTGCCGAGACGTCCATCGTGGTGAGAAGTGTTCCTGGTTCAACTGGTCCGTGGGTACTGAGTTTTTGTAGGAAGTCTGTAGTGTCGCGACAGAAGCTGGGGGTTCCCTGTACGATGGGTTTCAGGATGCCCTCGATGTATCCAGAGAGGTTCTCACACAGGGTTCCGTTGCCTGATACGATGGGACGTCCGGGTGTGTTGGCTTTGTGTATCTTTGGGAGGCAGTAGAAGTCTCCCACGCGGGGAGTACGTGGGATGAGAGTGCGTAGGATGCTTTGAAGGTCTGGATCGAAGGTCTTGATCAGTTTGTTGAGCTGGTGGGTGTGTTCTTTGGTCGGATCTGCGGGTAACCGTCTGTAGTGTTCCTGGTTGTCCAGTTGTCGGTATGCTTCTTTGCAATAGTCCGTTCTGTTCTGTATGACTATGGCTCCTCCTTTTATAGAAAAGAGAAGGTTGAGTTCTTTTTAAAGTTATGAAGGGATTTGATAGGGTAGTTGTAGAGAGAATTTTTCCACTCATGGGGGATCCAAAACTAGGTCATAAATATAAGATAGTCACACATAAATCCAATAAGGAGCTCAGGAGAAACTCCTTTACCCAGAGTGATTAGAACGTGAAACTCACTATCAAATGGAGTAGTTGAGGTGAATACCATAGGTGCATTTTAAGGCCAAAAAATTGGTGTGCAGTGCCTATACCTGAAACGGACATTAGGCCCTTTGCATATGCCAGCTGCACTCGGGGTAAAACCAGGCTTACATGCAGCTCTTAAAGGGACCACCAGTTAGGCTGCAGCCAACAAGTTAAGTTTTTGAAAACGCATCCCATTATATTACCATTTCATCTCATTCATGAACCCTGGAGGAACTTTATTGTCCAATGCAATATTTACAGTCTGGTCCAATATCAATACTTTTTGTTTTACTTAAATTCTTCTTGGACTGCTTTTCGTTTCCCAAAATATCCTGCCACATTATGCCTGAGTCCAATGCCATCATTTCAAAGTTACCCCAATTCCAGACAGCAGTATTGTTGGACTGACAGGATTTGTCAATGTACAATTTTATTCCCACCCAAAATACTTTCTTGATACACAGCATTGGACAGGAACCATTTAGCCTGGACTCTTATTTTAAAATATAATTCGATTATCCCATTTTAAACTACAGGTAAATTATCCCAATTTGAGTGCTTGAACTGCAACTCATATCAATTTATCTTATCAATTCCAATTTCAGAAACACATTATGTCCTGGCTTTGTGGTTTTATAGTAGACACAGAAGTGCTTGTAATTACTTTTGGATATATCTTCCCCCTCCCTCTAAGCACTTTGTCTCAGAAAATAAATGGGTTAAAGCAAAACAAATCAAAATGTTTTCAAGAGGACAAGCAACTTGGTTTATTCTTTAAGTATAGAAGAGTTTTGATCAAGGCTGATTGCTTTTCTTTCTCTAATTTTGAATTTTCAAAATCCAAGTCTTTAAATCTCAGTTCAAAATGTCACTATGCTGTGATATTTGATGTCTGCAGATAAGATCTTAAATTCTTAACACCAATGGATGTTTCCTGCACCAACACCTCTCCAGCAAAGGTTGCTCTGTAACTTTGTGAAGCCATTTTTATGTCAAAGAATTACTCTTGGTAATCCTGCACCATCAACACTCATGTGGTCCTGAAAACCATGATCCCCTGTTTTTAAAAAGCACAGAAAATCCATGTGGCTCTTGAGAGCCCAAGGGGTTAATGTGTCAGTTCATTATTTCATTCTGTCACCATGGGGAAATATCCAATTATTTTAAATAAATGCAAAGGTTGTTGTTTGGTGAATTAAACAGATGTCCATGCCCTTGGAAGGGGTTAACTTCTTTGCAGAAAAATAAACGGGATTCAAAAAAAACTCGCAGTGTGCGTCAACATAGCTATGACTTAAGTTTTTTTTAAAAACATTCGTGTTGGGTGATAGCATTTCCCTTTGTTCATCGAAAAGTACTTGAGCCTGGCCTTTTTTGTCTTCAAATGTTGCAGATTAAATTCAAATTGTTAAAGCATTTATTTAAGATAATTCTTATTCAAGCGGTCGTTGGACCAAGCATTCTCCCCTCTGATGTCTGGCGGAAGATGAGTCTACATCGGACAATCTCTTTTGAGTTCTGTTGGGATGATCATTCAGTTCTGATAACGTACCAATTCATCAGCATCTAGGGCTGATGTCCTCCCCGTTTTTAAGACATTCCTGAGGCCTGTACAACAGCCTGTAGCTGCTGGATCCAGGGATCCTAGCTTTGCAAATCTGTCAAATTTAACTGTTCGCAAGCCACTTGGACAGGAGCCATCCGAAGTCACTCGCTAATGGGCGGGGTCCACCACTCGTCACACTGCTGGAAAGCTCTAGCCAATAAATCAGCTTTTCCATTTTCTGCCGTCCATGGTGTGTTTTTAGAATGTGCCTTTTACTTTTACAATAGCTACCAAATGTTTTTAAATATGGGCCAGTTCCAAAGTTTTTCTTGTAAGAGGTCAGCAGTGGGTAATGGCTTTCCATCCTCTGAGGTGAGCCCTTGTTTCTCCCAGGTAGATAAATAATCATTCAGTGACCAACAAGTAGCTGTCCTGTTGCAGCTACTTTATAGGTTGTAATCTTTCTAAACCCCAGAGTTACTCACTCCTAGATAGTCTACCTGATCACAGGTGATTTGTGCCTTTCTGGGAATAATTTTAATCCACTCACTAATCATTTCTATCTTTTCTTTTTAACAGATCATAATGTTGTTCTGTAGTCTCGGTATGTAACAAAATATCATCCACGTACTGCACTATTGCCAATTTGTCAGAAAATTTCTTCAAGATGTCCTTCAACATCTAATGAAAAATGGAGGGGAGTTGTGAAATCCCTGCAGTAAAAAGGTCCAGATATACTGTTGCTCCCGTAGGGTGAAAGCAAATTTATACTGGCACTGACTGGTCAAAGGACTGGACCAGAATCCATTTGAAATGCCCAAGACCATAAATATCTTGGATTCAGGGTGGGTCAGGTCTGTTGCATTCATTCCTGTGTTGTGTCCAACAGGTTTTTAACAGTTGATCAAATTCTCTGTCTGAGGCATACTGCTAGGTTATATTGACCTTATATCCCTATTGAATTTGTCTGGTCTTTCAGCAGCCCTCCTTGTGGAGAGTCTGCTTCTATTTGCCACAAACACATTGCTTTTTCCCCAACCAATCTACTCCTAAGATACCATCCTATCTCCTTTTGTTTGAGTCCACACTACTGAGTGGCGAGTGTTTACATCCCCTACTGTGACTACTATCTCTACCATCTTCCCCGTATCTCCTCCTCCAAATCACCCTAGCTCTATTGTGCCTTGAAGTTCAAATCGTTGGTACAGTGTGCCTCATTCCACAGTATGTGACGTGCCAGTAACTACTAGCAATATTTTTGGGTGCTTTGGAGTGGGGTCTTCCATGAGGGTCCTGGTGCAATGCACGCAAGGTTCCCTTGACTGGAGAGGACTCATACCATCATTTCATCTGTCCCTGACTTTCACGGGGTGGTGCTGAGCTGTTTATGCTTCCACACGGGGGGGGGGGGGAGGGAAATGCTGGGGAAGAGTAGGATTGGGGTGAACTTCAAGAATTCTCTCCTGTCTCTGTGCCTATCTCTGACTTTAATTTTTCCTCCAGTTCCTGTATCTTCTTTTGACAATTGGTATGATCTGCTCCTACTACACTACACTGGTTGTCCTGTTTTTGGCTTGGAACTCCTCGTAGGGCACTACTTAACTCATCTACCTTCCACATTTTATCCTGAACTTCCTATCATGGCATTATGTGCTAATTTTCTGGCCCTATTTGCACCTTCAGTTTGACGCAGTTGTATGAGCTATTGATTTTCCACCTCTAATTTTTGTTGAGGTCGCTCTTGGGTTTTAATTGTTTAAGTTTTATAATTTCCTGTCCTTGCCATAACATGACAATAACTTTTCAATTTTCTTTGGTTAGTGTCTTAACCAACTCTCCTAGCTGTTCTAGGTTTTGTGCTTTCTATCAAGGAGATTTATTAACTTAGTCCAATGACACAACATTTCCCAATTCTTGTCATAGAGATACGATATCCTTTTATTTAATCTTTTCTGTTTTGGTCACCTTTTTTTTCCTGACTACAGCCAATCACAAGATAAAAGGAGTGCTGACAGCTATCACATTTCAGTACAACCAAGATGCTTATCTCAATTTTCAAAATTGATGCCCTGTACTAGATAACAAGATATTGTTCTTTGATTTCAGTTACACACATTAACTCCTTACATATCAATTCACACTCACCAATACTCAATACAGCTTCAATCACATTAATTTTCATACATCATAATCTCATGTCTGGAATTTGAGACTTTTTAAAAATAAGAACCAGAATTTTACTGTGGCCACTATAAAAGTCTGGTTTCAACAATTTGATAGGTTAGTTAACTTCAATAACTCCAACTTTAATTCAGCAATATCAAAATTAAACACAAGACAGAGCAGATAAAATTATCATTGTAGCACGTTCTTACTAAAATCCAGTAAATTACATTGTCTTTCATTTTGTTCTTCAGGCACGCCTTTCCAAAAACTGTAAAAATAATGGAAATAATTGCTTTCACAGCTAAACAAAATCTTTGTAACATTACACAAAAGGAAAACACATAACAAGCATTAAAAAGGGGCTGTAACCTGCAACAGCAAAAAAAAGCCTATCCTCAGTGCTTTCTAGAGACAGTACACT
The DNA here is from genome assembly GCF_035084215.1 of Heptranchias perlo. Taxonomy (NCBI): domain Eukaryota; kingdom Metazoa; phylum Chordata; class Chondrichthyes; order Hexanchiformes; family Hexanchidae; genus Heptranchias; species Heptranchias perlo. Next base: position 10,463,507 of record NC_090332.1, on the reverse strand, counting down.
GAAAACAAAAGAACACATTCTGTAGCTTGTGATTTCCTGCCCCCCCCCTTCTCCTTCTTGATTCCATCATAGACTACCCTTTTTTTACTTAAACCAAATTTCAATTTCTGATGTTTGTGACATAACCCCAATCTGTTCTGATTCATTTCAAGCTCAGTCTGTGTCCTCACCCAAGCCTGGTGTGGTGTAAGTCCCTCCATCTTTTTGTTTATCTTTCATCCCATCTGTCCAAATTTTAACTTCCTCTCTCAACCTCCCTAACTCTTGTGGCTGAAACAAGACTCCTGCTTCGCAATCCTTCTCTTAAATTTTCTTCTCTTTTTACTAGTTTCTTCATCTTGGTTTCCACCTCACACAAAGTCTGACAGATTTTAACTTATAAAGTACAAGTTCTATATTCTCCTAGATATACATTACATTTGATTTTACATGAGTCCGTTATATCCTGTCTGCTGTCAAAGGACTCATGTTTAACTCCTCATCCTCCTTCACAATTTCTTTCCCTCTTTTTTTGGTATATGGGAGAGGTGCAATAACAGTGAAGGGGGCACTGGAGGAACCAGTTGCTTCTCTCTAGTCTCAACTTCCATTCTGCATCCCTTTTAGAGCATGTTTACATTTTTTTTTCCTTTTTGCTGAACATAGAATCATTGAAAGGTTACAGCACGCAAGGAGGCCATTCGGCCCATCGAGTCTGCGCCAGCTCTATGCAAGAGCAATCCAGCTAGTCCCACTCCCCCACCCTTTCCCCATAGCCCTGATTTTTTTTTTTCCTTTCAAGTACTTATCCAGTTCCCTTTTGAAGGCCATGATTGAATCTGCCTCCACCACCCCTACAGGCAGTGCATTCCAGATCCTAACCACTTGCTGTGTTTTTTTTAAAAAAAGTTTTTCCTCATGTCACTTTTTGGCACTTTAGCCAATCGTGTTAAATCTATGTCTTCTGGTGCTTGACCCTTCCGCCAATGGGAACAGTTTATCTCTATCTACTCTGCCTAGACCCTTCATGGTTTTGAATACCTCTATCAAATCTCCTCCCAACCGTCTCTGTTCCAAGAAGAACAATCCCAACATCTCCAGTCTATCCACATAACAGAAGTCCCTCATCCCTGGAATCATTCTAGTAAATCTCCTCTGCACCCTTTCTAAGGCTTTTACATCTTTCCTGAAGTGCAGTGCCCAGAACTGGACACAATACACCAGTTGTGGCCAAACCCGTGTTTTATAAAGGTTCTTCATAACTTCCTTGCTTTTTGTACTCTATGCCTCTATTTATAAAGCCCAGGATCCCATATGCTTTAACTGCTTTCTCAACCTGCCCTGCCACCTTCAATGATTTGTGCATGTGCACCCCCCAGATCTCTCTGTTCCTGTACCCCTTTTAGAGTTGTGCCCTCTAGTTTATATTGCCTCTCCTTGTTGACGAACTTCACGTCATATTACTTCTTTATGGCAAAAAATGCAAACAGTGAGTGAAGACTATTCTCAATCCATGCCATTCTATTGAAAGGATCTATTTCAATTCAAACCATATTTCAACTTTAAGTCAAACAATTTAGGCATTTTAAGGGATGGCTGGATGTATAGTGCTAAAGAAAATGTTGTACAAATTCTAATTTAAAAAAAAAACTGTATGGGGCTTGCACAGATAGCTTGATTTTTATTTTCATGATCTAACCACAACAATTTTAGCACACTTGATAGTGTGCTAAAATTGTTGTGGTTAGATCATGACTCCAGCTGCAGTGTTTTTGCCAAGAGCATCTAATAAGTATGGTTTCATAATGTTGGCCTCAACGCAGGAGTGAATTTGCATAGAAATGAAGCAAGGGAAGGGTTGTTGGCACTTTGTTCAATTTTTGAGAAAATAAAAATCAAGCTAAGTGCCAACAACCCTTCCTTTGCTTCATTTCTATGCAAATTCACTCCTGCGTTGAGGCCAACATTATGAAACCATACTTATTAGATGCTCTTGGCAAAAACACTGCAGCTGGAGTCATGATCTAACCACAACAATTTTAGCACACTATCAAGTGTGCTAAAATTGTTGTGGTTAGATCATGAAAATAAAAATCAAGCTATCTGTGCAAGCCCCATACAGTCTTTCCCAATTGTTCCTTTTTTATCTTTTGCAGTTCTCTCTTTAGAGTAGGTACTTCTGTTTCTAACCCTTGCTTTTCCTTCTCCCTTTTTTAATATACCTTCCACCCATCCCTGCCCAGAAAACCCTGTTTTCTGTCTAAATGCGGCTCCAGTATATAGTCCACCCGCTTCTGCCCGGGGGCCCCAGGCTCTGAGACCTGCCCTTCCTCTCTGCTGTAGGGTTAAGGGGAGCAGATTTCTTGTACATCCTGCATTAGTTCCCTTCACTTCACTGGGAGCTGGCAGCATGAGTCCAAATAAAGCAACCCAATCCTGTAATGTTTTTTTTTGGAACATTGTTAAAGTTCATGTCTTATGATCTCTTCATTTTAGCAATGCCCACATATGCATTACCAACTCCCCCTCAACCTGTGAATTGATCAACTTGTGTACATGCTAAGGATCTAAAGTTGGTCTGCAATGGGGTTTTGAAAGCAATGGCATCCCCATGTTTAGAGCTGGGGACTGGGACTGAGCGGGTTTTGTCATCCCAGATATCGACCTTGCTGTGAACATTTCGCCATGCTGGACATTCACTTGTTCAGTGAATCTAGGCATCCTGCATCTACTTCTTTACCCATTTTCTGTAATTGTTCATTGTTAACCTCAGGGGACAATTTTTTGAATTAAGTGCATGGTGGGGGAAATATTGAAACAAGCTTGCTACTTTTAACTTATTATCCAATGGTAATTTTAAGATGTGGGAATGCAGACACTGTTTTTGGTGGTAAATCTGCAATGTCCAAGCACTAACTGATATGCATAAACAACCACAGGCAACCAAATTCTACCCTGGTAATTTGATCAAGTCCTTGCAGCTATAGGTTGCCTTGATTTACATGTTGTACAGGTTCCTCATTTCATGAAGATAAAACACTAGGTGACCATTAACAAAATAGGTGATTGTACTCCCATTACAGCCGTACTCAATAATCTTTAATAACTTTCCCAGAGACTGGACACTGACGGGGATATGAAAAAGACTGGCAGGACACCTGAGGGGTGGTTCACTGTACCTCAACTTGCAGTGATTAAACGGTGTACTCACTTGGGCACAAAGGGGTTTCTAGTGTTTAGTTTTATATGGTTAAAAGCTCCAATGTACGTACACTCCATTAGATCACTGGCTTCTAAAATTCCATTTTACCAATAGTTAATACTGTTTTCTGGGGTTATTCCAATAGCTGAGCGCACTTATCCAGTGAGTAGCTGGCCCATACGGACCAGGAAAATGCCAAGTTTGATCTTTGGTCTATGCTAAGTTTGCTGGTTTCAGCCATGGTGTCAATAGGAGCTGCTGAAATTAGCATCAGCACCACTGGGTTAGGGAAGAGGAAAATCAACTAGAGCTTCTGATCTGTCTTTCCTGTTGTGTGTTGGGTGGGGACATAAAGGCCCCATTATAATGCCGCAGTGATGAAATAGCCAACCAACACTCTGTCAGGGCTCATGCATGAAAGAATGGCCACTTGAGCAAGGGATCACATGGTTCCTGGTGCCTGTGCATACCCAGAAAGAAGTTATGCTTTTGGAAACATATAAAATTGGGGAGGGAGAAGATAACTCCTCCTGTATCAGCTGTGGCTCAGTTGGTAGCATTTTCTCCTGAGTCAGAAGGTTGAGTTCAAGTCCCACTCTAGAGACTTGAGCACAAAATCTAGGCTGACGCTCTGCAGTACTGAGGGAGTGCTGCACTCTCGGGTGCCATCTTTCAGATGAGCCGTTAAACCGAAGTGCCCTCAGGTGGACGTAAAAGATCCCACGACACTATTCGATATCCTAACGAACATTCATCCCTCAACCAACACCTAAAACAGATGATCAGATCATTTATTTCATTACTGTTTGTGGGACCCTGCTGTGTGCAAATTGGCTGCCACATTTCCTATAGTACAACAGTGACTACACTTCAAAAGTACTTAATTGGCTGTAAAGTGCTTTAGGACGTCCTGAGGTTGTGAAAGGTGTTATATAACCAAGTCTGTCTTTAGAAAGTTCTCAAAATTCCTGTGACCAGTGCAGCCAACATGCCTTCGTTTTAAATCCAAAGATGTTCACAGAACACTAAATTCAAAATGAATAAGTGTACACAGCAGAAATAACTATTTTCAGCATGCATCATTTCAACAGCGATTCAAAAGTACTGATTCTTTTTCCCTTCCAGAAAATATCAATGTAAAGGTTTAACTGGACAATTTTTTAAAAAATTTGTATTTTTTGTTTTTCCAGGTTTTATGTGGAGAAGTTCCAAGACTACCCAAAGTCTAGAAAAGCTTTAATTCCTTTTTTACTTTGAAATAACCATTGAAAGCTCTGATTCATCTCATTTCTCAATGTTGAAATATTCAAATTTTGTATGCTTAAATCAGCTTTAGATCATATTTTGAATCTAATGTAAGCTAGGCTAAAAGAAAGCATTGTTTGTGCCTTTACTATGACCTAATTTAAACTGTTCACTTTATATTTTTAAAAGACTATTACTGAGCTCTTTCCTATTTCAACAATGTTGTGGAGATGCCGGTGATGGACTGGGGTTGACAATTGTAAACAATTTTACAACACCAAGTTATAGTCCAGCAATTTTATTTTAAATTCACAGGCTTTCGGAGGCTTACTCCTTCGTCAGGTGCCTTCACAGCATGCATCATTTCAACAGCGATTCAAAAGTACTGATTCTTTTTCCCTTCCTCCTTCGTCAGGTGCCTTCACATCGTTCAGGCATGCTCCTTCACATCGTTCACCTGACTAAGGAGGAAGCCTCCGAAAGCTTGTGAATTTAAAATAAAATTGCTGGACTATAACTTGGTGTTGTAAAATTGTTTACTATTTCAACAAGCACATGTTAAGGAAGAAAAATGACTTGATCGTTGTAGCAAGGTTCTTGACAAATTGTAAACTGAATAATCATTTCATTACAACTTTTTATGCATTAGACTGCGGTTTGAAGGGACAAAAGGTAGTTTTCACGAGAGCTTTGTAATTGAAATTATATGAAAATAAGATGTTTTTCTATTAAAACAAAATGAAAGTAAATCCATATTTAATTCTTGTGTATGTTAGAAACACAAACAAGCCTTTGATTTGGAAATTGATTTATAGCTGCTGGTCTTTGCTTAAAAAGAACGATTACAATGAACGGTTGAAACTTATCAGACCCTCTATGGAATATCAGGAATGGTTTGATTGGAACTGGTAATTTAAAATAAAATGCCCATCTTGCACATCAAAGACTACAATTTTCAGTGCTATAGTGATTAAGCTAAGAATCCAACTCTTAAACCAGACCTAATGACCACCTGCTTGTTGAAAGGGGTAGTATTGCTGCAGGAGTTCCTCAGGGCAGTTTCCTAGACCCAGCCATCTTCAGCTGCTTCATCAATGACCTTCCCTCCATCATAAGGTCAGAAATGGGGATGTTCGCTGATGATTGCACGGTGTTCAGTTCCATTCGCAACCCCTCAAATAATGAAGCAGTCCGAGCCCGCATGCAGCAAGACCTGGACAACATCCAGGCTTGGGCTCAAAAGTGGCAAGTAACATTCGCGCCAGATAAGTGCCAGGCAATGACCATCTCCAACAAGAAAGTCTAACCACCACCCATTGACATTCAACGGCGTTACCATCGCCGAATTCCCCCACCATCAACATCCTGGGGGTTACCACTGACCAGAAACTTAACTAGACCAGCCATCTAAATATTGTGGCTACAAGAGCAGGTCAGAGGCTGGGTATTCTGCGGCGAGTGACTCACCTGACTCCCCAAAGCCTTTCCACCATCTACAAGGCACAAGTCAGGAGTGTGATGGAACACTCTCCACTTGCCTGGATGAATGCAGCTCCAACAACACTCAAGAAGCTCGACACCATTCAGGACACAGCAGTCCGCTTAATTGGCACCCCATCCACCACCCTAAACATTCACTCCCTTCACCACCGGCACACAGTGGCTGCAGTGTGTACTATCTACAGGATGCACTGCAGCAACTCGCCAAGGCTTCTTCGACTGTACCTCCCAAACCCGTGACCTCTACCACCTAGAAGGACAAGAGCAGCAGGCACATGGGAACAACACCACCTGCACGTTCCCCTCCAAGTCACACACCATCCCGACTTGGAAATATATCGCCGTTCCTTCATCGTCGCTGGGTCAAAATCCTGGAACTCCCTTCCTAACAGCACTGTGGGAGAACCTTCACCACACGGACTGCAGCGGTTCAAGAAGGCAGCTCACCACCACCTTCTCAAGGGCAATTAGAGATGGGCAATAAATGCCGGCCTTGCCAGCGACGCCCATATCCCATGAACGAATAAAAAAAAAATGTCGTATGCAGAGCTTGATTATTCTTCAGACTTAAGCTTTCTAATTGTTTCAGAGCAGTTTAAGTGTGTAAATTAAATAATGTAATGCTTATTACTTGTATAATTTTACTCCTTGCAAATAAATTCAACTGTTGGTTTCACCTGGAAGATATGGCCTGATAGTGTGGTACATAGAATTTACAACACAGAAATGGGCCATTAGGTCCAACTGGTTTATGCTCCACACAAGCCTCCTCCTACCCTACTTCATCTACCCTATTAGCTATTCCTTTCTTCCTCATGTACTTACCCAGCTTCTCCTTAAATGCAACGATGCTAGTCGCCTCAAAAACTCCATGTGGTAGCAAGTTCCATGTTCTAACCACTCTCTGGATAAAGAAGTTTCTCCTGAATTCCTTATTGGATTTATTAGTGACTATCTTATATTTATGTCCCCTGGTTTTGGATTCCCCCACAAGCGGAATCATTTTCTCCACATCTACCCTATCAAACCCCTTAATTTTAAAGACCTCCATTAGGTCACCCCTCAGCCATCTCTTTTCTAGAGAAGGACCCTCAGCCTGTTCAATCTTTCCTGATGGGTATAATCTCTGTTCTGGTATCATCCTTGTAAATTTTTTTTGCACTTTCAGTGCCATATTTCAGTCCTTCCTGTAATATGGAGACCAGAACTGTTCACAGAACTCCAAGTGTGGTCTAATCAAGGTTCTATACAAGTTTAACATAACTTCTCTGCTTTTCATTTCTAGTCCTCTAGAAATTAACCCTGTGGTCTTTTCTAATTTTTAGAATAAAGCAGATAACATGAAATGCCAAAGTAAAAGGGGTATTGTTAGTCTTGCAGCATGCTATTCCCATTCACATCCAGCACAAGTGAACATGTTTCAGTTCATGAGTTGTGGGTTTGGTTATGGACATTGCCTTTTTACTATTAGCCCAAGTTGAGAGAGACTGAATTGTAACATATAGAATCCACAATCTAAAGTTGAAACTGCTGCCTAATATTCCTAATCATCAGACAGCACCCCCTCACCTTAAAAAAAGGAGCTTCTTATGGAGCAGTGTGCCAATTCCTATCTGCTTGAGGATGGGGGCAGATTAAGGAAACAAGTAATACCACCATATGTGAAGCACCTTGAAAGAAAATACTTACATTTATGTAGTCCCTATCATGACCTCAGTGCTTTACAGCCAATTAAGTACTTTTTAATAATTTTTTAAAAGTCACTGTTAGATTGACCGCTCGCTCACTGAAATAATGTTTACGCAGATTAGTTTTGAATTTATTCCCCTTCAAGTACAGGTCATGTCCTTTCAGTCTACTGTTTTGGACAAAGTGAAACAGATTATCAAGGTCTACATTTCCAAATACACTGCATCCACTTACCTCTGTCATGCTCTTGTCACACTGTCAAAGAAAACCAGTAAGTTAGTTTGGCAAGACCTCCCCTTCATGAACCCATATTGGCTACTAAAGAAAGAACTTGCGGTTATATATCACCTTTCATGTCTTCAGAACTTTTGCAATTTTTGAATGGTGTCACTTTTTTAACAGCGATAGAGGAACCAGTAAGTGCTGGTAAACCACTGCAATAACAGTACAAGCAGGAGCAAGAGTGTTGGACAGTCAGCTGACACACAGTTTGTTGTAATGAGGTAGTTAAAAGACTAATTTGCACTTTTTGGGGTAGACGTTGGTCCTTGTTGCGCCTGTTTTCTAGGCAGAAAATGGGTGTAAAAAGGACAATTTCAGGGCTACTCCTGTATTCTAGGTGCTGCCATATTAGTAAAAGTGGCTTTGCAGGTGTTTGGACGACCACCTAAAACAGGCAGTAGGCCCCTTAGGCCCCAAGCCTAACATTTGTCTTCGGCACCCTTGCAGAAATTGGTTTGGATTGAGCAGAGTAGGAGCCAGGCCTTCCTCACTTGGGATTCCTAAATAGTCGCTATGGCCTAAGCAACGATTGCCACCAAGAGATATGTTTATGTTTTTAAAATAAAGCAATAGCCCAATATTGAACGAAATACACGAGCTGCCTGTGGAGGCACGACAGGCGCCGGCAGCTCTGAGTCATTTAGAAAATATTAATGAGGTCCAAGGACTAATTTCAGGCTGGCTGTGGACCTCCCGGTCTTGGTGCGTGCTGTCGGCATGCCGCTGGCTATGGACCGAAAAGTGGGCTATAACTAATTTATAACCCTTTGACTTTTAGAAACCCACTTAGGAAGGGGGTCTTCCTTTAAGTTGATTATTTTAAATTTGTACATTTTAGAGACAAACAGGAGTCAAATCGTGCGGGTTTTAGTGTTCACCAGGCAGAGGCCCTCTGTGGGCAAATAAAATAAACTGTCCTCTTGCCTACAGCATCTAATGAGTAGTATGGATATTGGCAGGGAGCCCAGAAAGCAATTGCAAGAGAACTGCTGAGCCATGTTGAATGACTTGGGAGTTAATGTTCAAGCTTCAGTAGGCATTTGTAAGACTGATGGCCAGCAAGCTTAAGTGAGTGTGAATAAGTACCATCCTTCAGGCTTGTTGCTTGCAGTAGCAGCTGTGCTTCTGCAGTGGGAACAGTAAGTGTGTTCTGATCCTTGCAGGAAGATTCAGACTCTGGTAAGGTAGCTGGAGGAAGTCATTTGATTTTGTTACCTTTCTTGTATGCTTTCTCGTGGTTCTGAGATTTGATAGGCCCTTGCTAAGCACATTATGGGTAACACTATGCAGTTAACCTGGATCAATCAGAAAGCTAGCAGAACCTCTAGAAGCATCCAGATAAAACTTTTATTAGTAAGATCGTATGCGATTAATTTTGCTGGTATGGGTGCAACAATGGGAGATGGTTGCTAACCTTTCTGCTGGAAAAGCAGGTAACCTACTTCAGGAACTGAGAACTAAATAGTCTATGGACCAAAAAATTGAGATTGAAGCTTCCTTCATGTGCAAATAGAATGAAATCAAACATTTCACGTAGTACCCAATCAGTTTTTGCTCAAGAGGGGATTGGAAAATACTCAACAAATCATATTGATCACGGGATTGATCACGATAAATGAAAGCTATTCCCATCACCAATCTAAGTTTATAAAAAATAAATCATACACGGTTCTCCTCTCACGTATGTGAAATTGCAATGATAAAGGACACATTTCTTTAAAAGGGAACTTGACAAGTTCCTGGGAGAAGAAGTAATTTCCTGTTATAGTGAGCAACGTTGTTTGATAATTGTGGTTGTGATGAGATATGGGCAACTTCAGTTTCCTGCCATGTGCTTGAATGCCTCAGAGAGAAAGAGGGGAACTCCCTAGAGTTTTTCTTGAATTAGGTGGGATATTTTTTGCCTCTCCCAGATAAGATAGCGGGACCAGAGCTTTAGTGAACAGTCTACGAGGATGCACTGTTGCTGGATTTGGTGACCTTGATGGGACTGATGGTATTTTCTGGCCCTTCTTTTTGTATGTTCATATGAGAATGTCAGATTATATATTGTTTTAAACTGATCTGTATGGTAATGCAGATTTCAGGCTTTAAAACATCTGAAAACCGCCAGAATACAATTATAACATTCAAACCAGCTTATTACCCCTACCAGGGGGAAACCATATTTCAGTGGTGACTGTAACTGCTGCAGCACCACCAGAGTCTCTTGCACCAGAGTCTCTGGGTTTCATTGGCAGGTTCCTCCTTGATGGCAGGGGTCCCACCTGGAGCCCATTATGCATATACCATGAATCCTGACCCAGGAGAATGGAAGAGGGCTGAGGTCTGCCTCAAAGAGGAGAATCTGTTTCTGCCCCCCCTCCAAATATCTGTCACAGGAATTGCCTTTTGGTTGTGAAAGTTATGTTGCAGCCAGAGCATTTATAAATTGAGAGGCACGTGCAAGCTTCTTGTAACAGAAATAATGTTACATAAGAAAAGTTTAAGAGTATTACACTTTTTTAAAAAAGCATTCCTGGTGGAGGACCCACGTAACTTACATCTGCAGTGTTCCTTATTTACATACGCATGCTATTGATAGCTTATTTCTTTAAAGAAAAATACTTAAAAAGAGGAATTCTCCCTGCTCTTGGTGGACCCAAGATGCACACATGTCGCGTTACTGATATCATCACGCACGTTGAGTAATGTATGTACACAATGGGCCAGATTTTGCTGTAAAAATAACGGTGAGGCTAACAGTGTTCACTGTTATTCACGTGCAAATCAGACAGTAACTTCTGGCAAATGCACATTTGCAGTTAAATGTGGAAATCCAGAAGTTGCTGGCCAAGATGAGATGCTCCTCCAAAAGTTGTGTGAAAATGGCATCTCAACAGCTGGCTCCCATGAAGTTCCTGTACTTACCTGACGGAAAGGGACTAAACTCGCCAAAAAAAAAGTTGTCGAGTCATTTCAAGTGCAAGTACCCTTTTAAAGGCGTGGCAAGTCGTAATTACTGCCAATCAACCTCTCTGGCACTGAAAATTAACTTTTACAAGTATAGAGTCTCATTCCAATTATTGTTGGACATTTTTTTAAACTTTTTCTTTGTCTCATCTCTGTCTCTCAGGAACATAGGAACAGGAGTAGGCCATTCAGCCCTTCATGCCTGCTCCGCCATTTGATAAGATCATGGCTGATCTGTGATCTAACTCCATATACCTGCCTTTGGCCCATATCCCTTAATACCTTTGGTTGCCAAAAAGCTATCTATCTCAGATTTAAATTTAGCAATTGAGCTAGTATCAATTGCCGTTTGCGGAAGAGAGTTCAAAACTTCTACCACCCTTTATGTGTAGAAATGTTTTCTAATCTCGCTCCTGAAAGGTCTGGCTCTAATTTTTAGACTGTGCCCCCTACTCCTAAAATCCCCAACCAGCAGAAATAGTTTCTCTCTATCCACCCTATCTGTTCCTCTTAATATCTTATAAACTTCGATCAGATCACCCCTTAACCTTCGAAACTCTTGAGAATACAACCCCAATTTGTGTAATCTATCCTCGTAACTTAACCCTTGAAGTCCTGGTATCATTCTAGTAAACCTATGCTGCACTCCCTCCAAGGCCAATATGTCCTTCCGAAGGTGCGGTGCCCAGAACTGCTCACAGTACTCCAGGTGCGGTCTAACCAGGGTTTTGTATAGCTGCAGCATAACTTCTGCCCCCTTGTACTCTAGTCCTCTAGATATAAAGGCCAACATTCCATTTGCCTTCTTGATTATTTTCTGCACCTGTTCATGACACTTCAATGATCTATGTACCTGAACCCCTAAGTCCCTTTGGACATCCACTGTTTTTAACTGTTTACCATTTAGAAAGTACCCTGTTCTATCCTTTTTTGATCCAAAATGGATGACCTCACATTTGTCTACATTGAATTCCATTTGCCACAATTTTGCCCATTCACCTAATCTATCAATATCGCTTTGTAATTTTATGTTTTCATCCACACTGCTTACAATGCCACCAATCTTTGTGTCATCGGCAAACTTAGATATGAGACTTTCTATGCCTTCATCTAAGTCGTTAACAAATATTGTGAATAATTGAGGCCCCAAGACAGATCCCTGCGGGACTCCACTAGTCACATCTTGCCAATGTGAGTACCTACCCATTATCCCTACTCTCTGTCGCCTTTCGCTCAGCCAACTTCCTAACCAAGTCCGTACTTTTCCCTCGATTCCATGGGCTTCTATCTTAGCTAACAGTCTCTTATGTGGGACCTTATCAAATGCCTTCTGGTAGTCCATATAAATAACATCCATTGACATTCCCCTGTCCACTACTTTAGTCACCTCTTCAAAAAATTCAATCAGGATGGTCAGGCACGACCTACCTTTCACAAATCCATGCTGGCTCTCTCTGATTAACTGAAAATTCTCGAGGTGTTCAGTCACCCTATCCTTAATTATAGACTCCAGCATTTTCCCCACAACAGATGTTAGGCTAACTGGTCTATAATTCCCCGGTTTCCCTCTCTCTCCTTTCTTAAAAAGCGGAGTGATATGTGCAATTTTCCAATCTAGAGGGACAGTTCCTGAATCTAGAGAACTTTGAAAGATTATAGTTAGGGCATCCGCAATGTGCTCACCTACTTCCTTTAAAACCCTGGGATGGAAACCATCTGGTCCTGGGGATTTGTCACTCTTTAGTGCTATTATTTCTTCATTACTGTTGCTTTACTTATGTTAATTTTATCGAGTCCCTGTCCCCGATTCAATACAAGTTTTCTTGAGATTTCCGGCATGCTATCCTCTTTTTTGACTGTAAATACTGACGCAAAGTTTAATCTTTCTTATCCTCTCTTTATTTCACTTACTGTACCTGATTTGACATTAAATTTACTGTTCTAACTTAACTTCCTGCTTCTCACTGCACTGTTATTAACAATGCTTCAATCTGATTGGTTAAGAAGATACCCTGCTTGCCCTGTTCACACAGGTCCCAGATGCCCTGTAGAGGGTGCCGTGCTTTTTTGGATCTCTAATTCACAGGAACTAGCCGTGCAAAAGCTCATTGAAAGTCTATGGGCAAGTACAATTCTAACAAATGGCAGACACCATTCGTTCGCCGCTCACAGCAAAATTGAGCCCTATGTGCACAAAGACTTCACTAATGTCATGTGCACACATTCTGTGACCCAACTTTCAGTGTCACATTCTGCGAGGGAAGCAATTTGAGGTCATTTTATTTGGTCTCTAAGTCTAAGAACCAAGTGTGAGCATGAAACCTTAATTCCTAATCCAAAGAATGAGTCAAGTTGAATCAATTTAGCTTCATTTTTTGAACATAAAATTTGCCCATTATGGGTGATTGGCATTGGCTTGTACCATCACTGCGGGTATATCACCATCATACCTACATAATACCGCAGGTAGCTGGAACCATGACACAGATACTTATTGAAAAAGTTTTTCTTTAAATTCATGTTAAAATGTTTTTTCACCTGATTGATGCTCCACCTTTATTAATCAATTGTGGAAATTCAGTAGTGAGTATGTGCCCGATTTCCGGATTTGCACCAGGAATCGATTCATTTTTTTTATTCGTTCATGGGATGTGGGCATCGCTGGCAAGGCCAGCATTTATTGCCCATCCCTAATTGTCCTTGAGAAGGTGGTGGTGAGGTGCCTTCTTGAACCACTGCAGTCCGTGTGGTAATATCTGTGACTAGGTGGGTATGGATCAGCATGCATTATTTTTCCTTAATGGTATAATGCATGCATGGTAGTCTCTGGCTTGTTTTCTTGAGATTTGGTGATATTCAAAAGATAAACAGATTTTTACTGATTTTCTCTGAATTTACCCTAGTTCTTTGGACTCTAACTCCCCACCCCGCCCCCAGGTTTTTGATGCTGAAAATAAAAACTGAAAAATATGGGTTTTCAGACACACGATATCTTGAAAAATGTCTTCTCTTCTATTTTACAAACCTCGTCTGAACCATCAATGGCACTCAGTTTGACGCACAAACGTGGCTTGGCACAAAATAGAATTTCCATAAGATACATGCAGTTTGTACCTTCAAGCGGCTTGTCAGTGGTGACAGGAGCGATGAAGTTGGCATGTAATCCATATACAAACATGATGGAATGGACAAACTTGTATTCATTTAAATTGTCTAGCAGGCGATCATATGGTGCCCGAGAGGAATAGATGTTCAGTTGTTTGGCTCAGTCACTGACTGAGTCTGACCTCATTAACCAGCATTCAGCTTACATCTAACAGCTGCATAAAAGCTCAGGGATAGATTTTTTTCTTTACCACTTTTCTTCCCTCCTCATGAAGGCATTGATTCCTTAGTGAGGTATGGTTCTACATGTGTTGGTCACTCTCTGGTACGTCACCCGATAGTGAGCCTTAACAGTGGGTATCAGCAGGCTGTTCTATCACAGTGTGTTTCATTGCTAAGCTGGATTCTGCCCTCACGTGGCATCTATGCATGCACGCCTCCAGCAGGGGCCTCTGTATAGTGATCAGGAACACTAGCTGATGGTCCTGTCCCAATCCCAAAGCGCCGAGGTCAATTATAGCATCTCTTCCACTGCCCTGAAAAGATCAGCTAACTCAGCACAGATTGTGGATCAAACCTCGGAGCTGCCTCGTCTGAACGGTTCAGATACTCATTGGATAAATAACCTGAGCCATCATTGGATAAACAGCCTCAGCTATTTACAATCCAAATTAATGACTTTGATGAAGGGACCGAGTGTAATGTATCCAAGTTTGCTGATGATACAAAACTAGGTGGGAAAGTAAGCTGTGAGGAGGACAGAGTCTGCAAAGGGATATAGAAGGTGGGCAAGAAGGTGGCAGATGGAGTATAATGTGGGGAAATGTGAAGTTATTCACTTTGGTAGGAAGACTAGAAAAACAGAATATTTTTTAAATGGTGAGAAACTATTAAATGTTGTTGTTCAGAGAGACTTGGGTGTCCTTGTACAAGACACACAAAAGGTTAGCATGCAGGTGCAGCAAGCAATTAAGAAAGTAAATGGAATGTTGGCCTTTAATGCAATGGGTTTGGAGTACAAGAGTAAGGAAGTCTTACTACAATTTTACAGGGCTTTGGTGAGACCTCACCTGGAGTACTGGGTACAGTTTTGGTCTCATTATCTAAGGAAGTATATACTTGCCTTAGAGACTGTGCAGCGATGGTTCACCAGATTAATTCCTGGGATGAGAGGATTGCCCTATGAGGCGAGGTTGAGTAGGATGGGCCTATACTCTATGGAGTTTATAAGAATGAAAGGTGATCTACTTGAAACATAAGATTGTGAGGGGGCTTGACAGGGTAGAGGTGAGAGGTTGTTTCCCATGGCTGGAGAGTCTAGAACTAGGGGTCATAGTCACAGGATAAGGGGTCGGCCATTTAAGACTGATATGAGGAGGAATTTCTTCACTTGGAGGGTTGTGAATCTTTGGAATTCTTTACTCCAGAGGAATGTGGATGCTGAGTCGTTGAATATATTGAAGGCTGAGATAGACAGATTTCTGGACTCGAAGGGAATCAAGGGATTTGGGAATCGGGCAGGAAAGTGGAGTTGAGGTCGAAGATCAGCCATGATCTGATTCAATGGCGGAGCAGGATCGAGGGGTCATGTGGCCTACTCCTGCTCCTATTTCTTATGTTCTTATCAGGAGAACCCAGCATTAAAAGGACTTGCATTTATATAGAGTCTTCCATGTCTTCAGGACGACTCAAAGCACTTCACAACCAGTGAAGTACTTTTGAAGTGTAGTCATGGTTGTAATGTAGGCAAACACGGCAGCCAATTTGCACACAGCAAGGTCATACTTGGAGCAAATGACCACATCATCTGTTTTAGTGGTATTGGTTGAGGGATAAATATTCACCAGAACACCTCCCTTTCTCTTCTTCGAATAGTGCCGTGGGATCGTTTACATATACCAGAGAAGGCAAATGGGGTCTCGGATTAATGTTTCATCCAAGAGACACAAATTCCCTCAGTACTGCATTGAAGTGTCAGCCTATATCATGTGCTCAAGTCTCTGGAGTGGGGCATGAACCCATGACTTTATGACTCAGAGGCGTGTGTGCTACTACTGAGCCAAGGCTAACATTCAAGATAATTTTGAAGATGAAATGACTGGATAAAGGCTGGTATTTATCATCTATCCCTAGTTGCCCTGAGACGGTGGTGGTGGGCCTTCTTGAAATGCTGGTAGCGGTTTGATACAACTGAGTGGCTTGCTAGGACACTTCAGAGGGCAGTTAAGAGTTAACTACATTGGTGTGGCACTGGAGTCACATATAGGCCAGACCAGGTAAAGACGGCAGGTTTCCTTCCCTAAATGACATTAGTGAACTAGTTGGGTTTTTATGACAATCCGACTGCTTCATGGCCACTTTTACTGATAACCAGCTCTTTATTTCAAGATTTTTAAAAACTGAATTCAAATTCTCAAACTGCCAAGGTGGAATTTAAACTCACCTTCTCTGGATTACTAGTCCAGTAACATAACCACAACACCACTACTGCCCCTAATATTAAAAGGAGGAACTAAATGATCAAACAGAAAACACTGCACTGCTGAAAATGCGACAGTTACATGGTCATTTTTACTGACACAAGCTCTTTATTTCCAAATTTTTTTTAAAAATTGAATTTAAGTTCAATTATGCCTCTGAATAGCCATAGACTAACTTTGGATACCCTAATCACTCCTCTTTTTCATATTCCCACACCCATTGTAAGAACTCTGAAATTAACATGTTGCAGTTTCAACCCTAAGATAGATGAATAAAAACAGACATTAAAATAACAATGAAAAGCATAGAGCAACCCACATTTAATGACAGAAGTTCATCTTCCAAATGCATAGGAATTGTCCATTGTATTCATATTACTTGGTAAGAGACATATGAACATATTTCGACAAGAGTAGACACTGGTCCATCTGGCCTACCCATTCAACTTCCTACAAGATTGCCTTGATGCGTTCCTAAATGTAATAAATTTGAATTCCATTTGCTGACTGGAACTTGTCCAGTCTTCTTTCAAATCCAGTCATGGCTTCTTGCTCCATCATCTATGCTGGTAGTTTGTTCCATATGTTATCACTCCTTCACTGAGAAAAAATGCCTGAATTTTCCATTTTATTTTGTTGTCCCTAATTTGAAATTATGATCCCCTGTTGCTGAATTTCAGACACAACAGAAAACATTTATGAATCCATATTCTCCAAACCCTGCATAATCTTAAATACTTCTATCAGATCACTCCTCCGTGTTCTCTTTTCAAAAGAGAAAATACCCAGGGTGGCTACCCTACCTCATGGCTCTGTCCCCTTACTTCTGGAATGAATTTAGTAACCCTCCTTTGCACTCCCTTCACTAACTTAATATCTATTTTAAAATAGGGAGAACCAAAACTGCTCACAACACTCTAGATATGGTCTCATCAAGGCCAGATATAATTTTAGAATTACTTCTCTCAATTTCTAAGTTACACCCTAGCTACACATCCCAACATTGTATTCATTTTCCTTACTGCTATGGACATTGTACTGACAGTTTTCATGAGATGTTCACCCAAATCCTAAGACCCTTTACTGTTACAACACTGCAAGCATATTTCCACACTATCCTTTCCTCTATTAACACTCAAAGTTGCACACTTCTCTGTATTAAACTGCATAAGTGTGAAGTGATGTACTTTGGGAGGACCAACATGGAGAGGCAGTGTAATCTAAATAGTACTATTTTGAGGAGGGTGCAAGAGCAGAGGGACCTGGGGTGCATTCACAAATCTTTGAAGGTGGCAAACACCGTTCCCTGTAAGCTACGTGCGTACGTGACCGCGCACTTGCAATGCACCGGCTATTACAATGGCTACCAAAGAGTTCTACACTCTGAATCAGCTGGACATGATGAAAATGGTGATGTTCACTTCAGATGGTGCTTCTGCCATGCTGGGAAAAAACAACGGTGTTACCACACGGCTTAAGCAGTCCATTCCACATTTAGTAGAGCAACACTGTGTGGCCCATCGAGAAGATTTGGGAATAGTTAATGCCTGGAACAAAGTACCAATGATAAAGGAAATAGAGACATTGCTGAGAACCATTTATACAGTCTTCTGCAGATCTTCAGTTTGAAAAGGACAAGTTGAGGAAATTGCAAATGTCACAGAATGTGAAGCTGTGTCCTTTCGACCTCTAAATGAAGTGAGGTGGCTATCGAGACATTTTGCTGTTAGTGCTCTGATGCGCAATTACGATGCTCTTCTTCCATACTTTGAGCTTGAAGAAACAGAAAACAATAACCCAGTTGTCAAGTATTGCCTGCAGAAGCTCTCAGACTCTATTTACCGTATCACCATAGTGGCGTTGAATGATATTCTGTTTGAGCTAGCAGAATTGGGCAAATGCTTTCAGAAGAGCTGTTTAACAACAATCGAAGCTGTACAGTTAACGAGGGCCAAGGTCCGCAGGATCAGAGGACAGTATCTCGGCGAGACAGTCTTCTGGTGCAACACAGTGAAAAATCTAATTGCATCATGCACAAGAGATGAACCATTCAAGGGAGATTCCATTCTGACATTCATATCCCCACTAAGTGATCATCTGGGAAAAAGGTTCCCAGAAAATGAACTCAATGAAAGGTCCGCTTTCGATTTTGCTTCAAGTAAGGTCTCCTGGGCAAAACATCATGGATGAGAAGGAGCTCATTATGAGCCAATACAACGACTGCAAATACTTAATTGCAGAGAAGATTGAAACAAAGTCATTGAAAACATTTCAGGACATGGTGACTTTACTCTACAAAATTCAGAGCGATACAATGTGGTTTCACAACGTTTCAAGCTTCAAGTGCTGATTGTGAGCGTGGCTTCAGTCTTATGAATAATATCAAAATGAAATAGAGGCATAGAGTACAAAAGCATGGAAGTCATGATGAACCTTTATAAAACACTGGTTCAGCCACAACTAGAGTATTGTGTCCAGTTCTGGGCAATGCACTTTAGAAAAGATGTGAAGGCCTTAGAGAGGGTGCAGAAGAGATTTACTAGAATGATTCCAGGGATAAGGGACTTTAGTTCCGTGGATATACTGGAGAAGTTGGGGTTGTTCTCCTTGGAACAGAGTCGGTTGCGAGGAAATTTAATAGAGGTATTCAAAATCATGAAGGGTCTAGACAGAATAGATAAAGAGAAACTGTTCCCATTGGCGGAAGGGTCAAGAACCAGAGGATATAGATTTCAGGTGATTGGCAGAAGAACCAAAGGGGACATGAGGAAAAATTTTTTTACATAGCAAGTGGTTAGGATCTGGAATGGACTGCCTGAGAGGGTGGCGGAGGCAGATTCAATCATGGCCTTCAAAGGGGAACTGGATAAGCACTTGAAAGGAAAAAATTTGCAGGGCTACTGGGATAGGGCGGGGGAGTGGGACTAGCTGGATTGCTCTTGCATAGAGCAGGCGCAGACTCGATGGGCCGATGGCCTCCTTCCGTGCTGTAACCTTTCTATGAGTCTATGAAATCACAAAATGGTTTGAAAGAAAATCACCTTGATACACTTATGCAAATCAAATCTCATCTGTCAAGTGGTAGAGAAGTAAACCTGGACAAAATATATAAACACTGGAGAGACAGCAGAAAAAAATATCCGAACTAGAGACAGTCACCCTCTTCTCCATCATCTGGCCTGTTGTCTACAGACTCTGGGTCTCAATCAGGATGTCCCCATTCCTCTGGTGACAGTGTTTTCTTCTGAAATTACTAAAAACCTGTTTTATTTAATTAAAAATTCTTGACAGCTTGCCTTGTTACAATTATCCATTATTTTGTAGATTTGTTCTGTTTGTTATATACCCTGAATAATGTTTTCTAAAAAAAATGTTCCATTCAAAGTTGTGATTTTTTTTTACGGTGGCACAAACCCAAATTCATTCTACACATGGCCGGAAAAAATTAGAGGGAACATTGGTGGCAGGGCAAGTTGATAAGCCAGTTAAGAAAGCGTATGGGATACTTGGCTTTGTAAATAAGGGCATTGAATAGAAAAACAAGGAACTCATGCTAAATCTTTACAAATCACTGATTAGGCCTTAGTTGGAGTATTGTGTACAATTCTGGGCATCACTTTAGGAAGGATGTCAAGGCTTTGGAGAGGGTACAGAGGAGGTTTACCAGGATGATACCAGGGATGAGGGACTTCAGTTATGTGGAGAGATTGGAGAGGTTGGGATTGTTCTCCTTAGGGCAGAGAAGGTTAAGGAGAGACCTAATAGAGGTATTCAAAATTATGAGGGGTTTTGATAGAGTAATTGAGAGAAACTGTTTCCTCTGGCAAGTGGGTCGGTAACCAGAGGTGACAGATTTAAAATAATTGGCAAGAGAACTAGAGAGGAAATGATGAGGCATTTATTCACACAAAGGGTTGTTAGGATCTGGAACGCACTACCTGAAAGTGTGGTGGAAGCAGGAAGTTTCAAAAGGCAGTTGGATATGTACTTGAAGGGGACTAATTTGCAGGGTTATGGGGAAGAAGCTGGGGTGTGGGGCTAAATAGAACAGCTCTTTTGAAGAGCCGGCACGGGTATGATGGGCCAAATGGCCTCCTTCGGTGCTGTAAAATTCTATGATTGTATCTGCCACGCCACTGCCCACAGACAGAGCCCCTTTAAATCCTTCTGGATTTTTGCGCATCGATAATTCTTTGCCACTGTTTGGTGTCATTTGCAAATTTAGACACTTTAGATATAATTCCATCCTTCAAATCATTTACAGAAATTCTAAATAATAGCAGTCCCAACTCCGACCCCTGTCCTATCTTCTTCTGTCTTTTGGGCAAAATGGCAGCTATCTGCTCCATCTGTTTGTCAACTGCAATCTTACTTTCATCCTATCTTACTTGACATCTTAGACCCTCAATTTCTTCCCGTGCTTGCTTGTCTATTTCTTGCAACTTCTGCTTGAGATCCATAATCTCTCACTCTTGTTCCTATAGTTTCACTTTGTCGTCATAGTACCACTGCCCAAGATTCACGCACTCTGGCTTTTCCTAGTGTAGAAGTATGAAATCTCTTTATTAAACTAAAATGACTATAATGAGTCTGCTTCTAGCATAATGAACCTGAGAACATTGTTAACAATCCTAATTGCTAATCCATTAATGCCCTCATCTGAATGACTAGGCTGGATACTTAACACTGAGAATGACAAAACAAGTTTTTGGTTTTTAAATCACTAATGCCCCCAAGTGGCAGAAAGAATATATTTTCGACAGCTGCTGTCAAAAACAGAAACCTAGATCCTTGAAATTATTTAATGTAAGTTAAAACAGCTCCCATTTGCTTGGGCAGAGTTGTATGGTGAATTGCCTACCTAGCTATGTCTTTGTCATTTCTCAAATTAACACGTTCTCCACTTACTGCAGGAATAAGCCCAAGGTTCCTAAAAAAGAGGATCAACACAGATGCAGTTCCTTTAATACATTTCACGTCATGCAAGGACCGTGCAACACTCCAGGCTATATAAAGGCACCGTCTCTAAGCAGATATGCTCATTGTTTTTACAAAAGAAGAATAAAAAGGCAAAGTAATGTGGGACATAGTATAAGTAACAATCAAAGCTGCTTCCTCTCAGGATTGTAAACAATTTTACAACACCAAGTTATAGTGTTGTAAAATTGTTTACAATTGTCAACCCCAGTCCATCACCGGCATCTCCACATCCTCTCAGGATGACCGTGCATCCATACAAACCATCAGCCCCTACAAAGGACTGAAGAACTGCCAATTAGTGGGCAGTTGATGGCAGCCACTGCCTTCTCAGGCATAGAATCATAGAATCATAGAAGTTACAACATGGAAACAGGCCCTTCGGCCCAACATGTCCATGTCGCCCAGTTTATACCACTAAGCTAGTCCCAATTGCCTGCACTTGGCCCATATCCCTCGATACCCATCTTCCCCATGTAACTGTCCAAATGCTTTTTAAAAGACAAAATTGTACCCGCCTCTACTACTGCCTCTGGCAGCTCGTTCCAGACACTCACCACCCTTTGAGTGAAAAAATTGCCCCTCTGGATCCTTTTGTATCTCTCCCCTCTCACCTTAAATCTGTGCCCCCTCGTTATAGACTCCCCTACCTTTGGGAAAAGATTTTGACTATCGACCTTATCTATGCCCCTCATTATTTTATAGACTTCTATAAGATCACCCCTTAACCTCCTACTCTCCAGGGAATAAAGTCCCAGTCTGTCTAACCTCTCCCTGTAAGTCAAACCATCAAGTCCCGGTAGCATCCTCGTAAATCTTTTCTGCACTCTTTCTAGTTTAATAATATCCTTTCTATAATAGGGTGACCAGAACTGTACACAGTACTCCAAGTGTGGCCTCACCAATGCCCTGTACAACTTCAACAAGACATCCCAACTCCTGCATTCAATGTTCTGACCAATGAAACCAAGCATGCTGAATGCCTTCTTCACCACCCTATCCACCTGTGACTCCACTTTCAAGGAGCTATGAATCTGTACTCCTAGATCTCTTTGTTCTATAACTCTCCCCAACGCCCTACCATTAACGGAGTAGGTCCTGGCCCGATTCGATCTACCAAAATGCATCACCTCACATTTATCTAAATTAAACTCCATCTGCCATTCATCGGCCCACTGGCCCAATTTATCAAGATCCCGTTGCAATCCTAGATAACCTTCTTCACTGTCCACAATGCCACCAATCTTGGTGTCATCTGCAAACTTACTAACCATGCCTCCTAAATTCTCATCCAAATCATTAATATAAATAACAAATAACAGCGGACCCAGCACCGATCCCTGAGGCACACCGCTGGACACAGGCATCCAGTTTGAAAAACAACCCTCGACAACCACCCTCTGTCTTCTGTCGTCAAGCCAATTTTGTATCCAATTGGCTACCTCACCTTGGATCCCATGAGATTTAACCCTATGTAACAACCTACCATGCGGTACCTTGTCAAATGCTTTGCTGAAGTCCATGTAGACCACGTCTACTGCACAGCCCTCATCTATCTTCTTGGTTACCCCTTCAAAAAACTCAATCAAATTCGTGAGACATGATTTTCCTCTCACAAAACCATGCTGACTGTTCCTAATTAGTCCCTGCCTCTCCAAATGCCTGTAGATTCTGTCCCTCAGAATACCCTCTAACAACTTACCCACTACAGATGTCAGGCTCACTGGTCTGTAGTTCCCAGGCTTTTCCCTGCCGCCCTTCTTAAACAAAGGCACAACATTTGCTACCCTCCAATCTTCAGGCACCTCACCTGTAGCGGTGGATGATTCAAATATCTCTGCTAGGGGACCCGCAATTTCCTCCCTAACCTCCCATAACGTCCTGGGATACATTTCATCAGGTCCCGGAGATTTATCTACCTTGATGCGTGTTAAGACTTCCAGCACCTCCCTCTCTGTAATATGTACACTCCTCAAGACATCACTATTTATTTCCCCAAGTTCCCTAACATCCATGCCTTTCTCAACCGTAAATACCGATGTGAAATATTCATTCAGGATCTCACCCATCTCTTGTGGTTCCGCACATAGATGACCTTGTTGATCCTTAAGAGGCCCTACTCTCTCCCTAGTTACCCTTTTGCCCTTTATGTATTTGTAGAAGCTCTTTGGATTCACCTTTGCCTGATCTGCCAAAGCAATCTCATATCCCCTTTTTGCCCTCCTGATTTCTCTCTTAACTCTACTCCGGCAATCTCTATACTCTTCAAGGGATCCACTTGATCCCAGCTGCCTATGCATGTCATATGCCTCCTTCTTATTTTTGACTAGTGCCTCAATCTCCCGAGTCATCCAAGGTTCCCTACTTCTACCAGCCTTGCCCTTCACTTTATAAGGAATGTGCTTACCCTGAACCCTGGTTAACACACTTTTGAAAGCCTCCCACTTACCAGACGTCCCTTTGCCTGCCAACAGACTCTCCCAATCAACTTCTGAAAGTTCCTGTCTAATACCATCAAAATTGGCCTTTCCCCAATTTAGAATTTTAACTTTTGGGCCAGACCTATCCTTCTCCATAGCTATCTTAAAACTAATGGAATTATGATCACTGGTCCCAAAGTGATCCCTCACTAACACTTCTGTCACCTGCCCTTCCTTATTTCCCAAGAGGAGGTCAAGTTTTGCCCCCTCTCTAGTCGGGCCATCCACATACTGAATGAGAAATTCCTCCTGAATACACTCAACAAATTTCTCTCCATCCAAGCCCCTAATGCTATGGCTGTCCCAGTCAATGTTGGGAAAGTTAAAGTCCCCTACTATTACCACCCTATTTTTCTTGCAGCTGTCTGTAATCTCCTTACATATTTGCTCCTCAATTTCCCGTTGACTATTTGGGGGTCTGTAGTACAATCCTATCAAAGTGATCTCTCCCTTCTTATTTTTCAGTTCTACCCATATGGACTCAGTGGGCGAACCCTCGGATATATCCCCTCTCACTACTGCCGTGATGTTCTCCCTAATCAAGAACGCAACTCCCCCTCCTCTCTTACCTCCTGCTCTATCTTTCCTATAGCATCTGTACCCTGGAACATTGAGCTGCCAGTCCTGCCCCTCCCTTAGCCATGTTTCAGTAATAGCTATAACATCCCAGTCCCATGTACCCATCCATGCCCTGAGTTCATCTGCCTTGCCCATCAGACTTCTTGCATTGAAATAAATGCAGTTTAATCTAGACTTCCCTTGGTCTTTGCCCTGCTTTCTCAGACCATCTGTCCGGTCATGTTCTGTACACTCTCCCTTACTGCCTTTTGTTTCTGTCACCACTTTATTTCCCACTGACTTCCTGCATCGGTTCCCATCCCCCTGCCACATTAGTTTAAACCCTCCCCAACAGCACTGGCAAACACTCCCCCTAGGACATTGGTTCCAGTCCTGCCCAGATGCAGACCGTCCAATTTGTACTGGTCCCACCTCCCCCAGAACCGGTTCCAATGGCCCAGGAATTTGAATCCCTCCAGCTTGCACCATCTCTCAAGCCACGTATTCATCTTAGCTATCCTGTCATTCCTACTCTGACTAACCCGTGGCACTGGTAGCAATCCTGAGATTACTACCTTTGAGGTCCTACTCTTTAGTTTAACTCCTAACTCCCTAAATTCAGCTTGTAGGACCTCATCCTGTTTTTTACCTATATCGTTGGTGCCTATATGCACCACGACAACTGGCTGTTCACCCTCCCCCTCCAGAATGTCCTGCAGCCGCTCCGAGACATCCTTGACCCTTGCACCAGGGAGGCAACATACCATCCTGGAGTCTCGGTTGCGTCCGCAGAAACACCTGTCTATTCCCCTTACAATCGAGTCCCCTATCACTATAGCTCTGCCACTCTTTTTCCTGCCCTCCTGTGCAGCAGAGCCAGCCACGGTGCCATGAACCTGGCCACTGCCACCTTCCCCTGGTGAGCCATCTCCGCCAACAGTATCCAAAACGGTATACCTGTTTTGGAGGGAGATGACCGCAGGGGACCCCTGCACTGCCTTCCTACTCTTCCTCTGTCTGTTGGTCACCCATTCACTATCTCCCTCAGTAATTTTTATCTGCGGTGTGACCAACTCACTGAACGTGCTATCCACGACTTTCTCAGCATCGCGGATGCTCCAAAGTGAGTCCATCCGCAGCTCCAGAGCCGTCAAGCGGTCAAACAATAGCTGCAGCTGGACACACTTCCCGCAGGTGAAGGAATCAGGGATACAGGAAGGAGCCCTGAATTCCCACATCCCACAAGAGGAACATGACACGGCGCTGGGATCTCCTGCCATGACTTAACCCTTAAATTAGCTTAAGAACAACTACAATGTCAAGAGAAAAAAAAAGGAAAGAAAAACTACTTACCACTCCCTTTAAGGAGTTTACTCCTTTAAATTGTTCTCAATTTAGAGAATGTTAACTACACTAGGGACCTTGATTCACTAAAAAATAAACGCTACTTCCTATAAGACCTGCAGACCTTCCCTTTCCTTTTACTTCAGTTACTGTAGATAAGGAGAAATACTCACCTGAACCTACTCACCAATCAGGTGCCTCCCCTGTGTCGCGTCCCGATCTGATTCCTGACGTCACTTCAAACTCGGTCGCAGCTCCGCTCGGCTCGGCTCCTCTCAGCTGTTCTCAGCGCTCTGAAATCCCGCCTTTTATCGGACGCTCCCTCCGCTCGGCTCCGCTCCTCTCAGCTGTTCTCAGCGCTCTGAAATCCCGCCTTTTATCGGACGCTCCCTCCGCTCGGCTCGGCTCCTCTCAGCGCTCTGAAATCCCGCCTTTTATCGGACGCTCCCTCCGCTCGGCTCGGCTCCTCTCAGCTGTTCTCAGCGCTCTGAAATCCCGCCTTTTATCGGACGCTCCCTCCGCTCGGCTCGGCTCCTCTCAGCTGTTCTCAGCGCTCTGAAATCCCGCCTTTTATCGGACGCTCCCTCCGCTCGGCTCGGCTCCTCTCAGCGCTCTGAAATCCCGCCTTTTATCGGACGCTCCCTCCGCTCGGCTCGGCTCCTCTCAGCTGTTCTCAGCGCTCTGAAATCCCGCCTTTTATCGGACGCTCCCTCCGCTCGGCTCCTCTCAGCTGTTCTCAGCGCTCTGAAATCCCGCCTTTTATCGGACGCTCCCTCCGCTCGGCTCGGCTCCTCTCAGCGCTCTGAAATCCCGCCTTTTATCGGACGCTCCCTCCGCTCGGCTCGGCTCCTCTCAGCTGTTCTCAGCGCTCTGAAATCCCGCCTTTTATCGGACGCTCCCTCCGCTCGGCTCGGCTCCTCTCAGCTGATTTAACTGCTCCTCGACACCTGTTCTTCTCCTACCCACTGTTCAGTGGAGTTGACTGAGCCGACTTCTCCCAGAATGCCCCTCTGCTGGATCCAGGTATAGCAACAATCAAGGTCAGCTCTATTCTTTGAGGCCCATACCATCCAACAGCATTCGATCCCACTCAGGAAAAACTTAAGACATGGTAGTAAATTTGGAGTTGATCCTGGTCTCCAGGATGATATTGAAGTAGAATGCAGATTTTGTCACAGAGAATTATGTTGAGTCTACAGCACAGAATTAGGCCATTCGGCCCAACTGGTCTATGCCGGCGTTTATGCTCCACACGAGCCACCTCCCTCCCTACTTCATCTACCCCTATCAGCATACCCTTCTATTCCTTTCTCCTTCATGTGCTTATCTAGCTTCCTCTTAAATGCATCTATGCTATTTGCCTCAACTGTTCCTTGTGGTAGCGTGTTCCACATTCTTACCACACGTTGGGTAAAGAAGTTTCTCCTAAATTCCCTACTGGATTTATAAATTAGTGACTCTCTTATATTGATGACCTCTAGTTTTGATCTCCCCCACAAGTGAAAACATTTTCTCTATGTCTACCCTATCAAACCCCTTCATTAAAGACCTCTATCAAGTCACCCCTCAGCCTTCTCTTTTTTTAGAGGAAAGAGTCCTAACCTGTTTAGTCTTTCCTGGAGAGGGTGTGACAATACAATATCAGCTGGCTGATCTAAAGACGGCAGTGAATGTGTGTGTGTTCAAGCTTGTGTTCAGGTTTAAGGGCATGGAGGTAGCTGTTGTACCAGAGAGAGCAAAAGGGTTGAGACACTAGTATCTGGTGGGGACGAGGATGTCGAAGGGGAGGTGAGACAATTGTGGACATGATCGATGGAGATGTTGATGTCATAGAAGGTTCAGGGCCAGAGGAGAGTGAGGTTAAAATTTGATGGCCCTGTTGAGAACATTGCAAAGTAGATTTTTTTTTCCATGGTAGAAAGTGAACATGGAGGTGTGTTGAAGGAAATACATGAGGAAATGATCGGAGACGGTCCTATCCCTGATGACGGACGGTCTCATGGCCATGAGCAATGACAAGGTCAAAAGACTGACCACATTGTGCGAGTCAATATGATTGGAGAGATTGGGAAGCAAGAAAGTTGGAAGAAGTAGAGGGTGGGCCAAGGTGGAGACTGAAGTCACCCAGGCTGAAGAATGACACGGGGACAATATTTTAGTGAGGAAGGAATGGTTAGGATTGGAGCCTCATGGATTTTTCACACAGGTTCTGCTCAACCAACCAGGCCGGGAGATCCCAGGATGAGGGAGGGGACCCTTTTTACGATTTCGGAAGTCCATCCCAGGTTAATGAGCAGCATCCTCTAACAATATCAAAAATCTTGAGATCTCCTGTAGCACCTGGAACAGAAACTAAGAAGATAATGTTCTCTGTTGGCATCTGACTCAAGCCATCGATCAATGATGAGCTCCTCATTTTATAAGGATGGTCATGATTCACAAGGTGACAAGTCAGAAAGCTGTATCCTGCCATCCTTAATGGAAAGAATTTTAAAAATCATGATATTTTAGTATTGTCAAATGACACTATGCTACTTTTCCTTTTATTTTCACATCACTCTTACATTAGTGATTGTTCATCAACAATAAAATATAACAGTGAGTCAATAAAACGGCACAAAGAGCAAAAAGGCACACAGAATGTCTTGAATAAAACAGCTTATTGTATACATTATTTTTTAAAAATCATCAGTCCCAACGCTTTGGAGCAGTGTACTGGATGGCTGGTAGTGAGCAAGGCACAAAGTATAAGTAAGTGACCAGAAGGTAAGAGAACACTTTAGGATGTGGAGATGCCGGTGATGGACTGGGGTTGACAATTGTAAACAATTTTACAACACCAAGTTATAGTCCAGCAATTTTATTTTAAAATAAAATTGCTGGACTATAACTTGGTGTTGTAAAATTGTTTACAACACTTTAGGAAGTAGTGACCATAAACTAATTATGTTCACATTGAAAATAGATAATGAAAAAGAGGAGTCAAAGATAAAGGATTTTAATTAGAAATTGGCTCATTTTAGTGCTCCAGTTTAACTGGTTGGAAATCAACTGTGGGGTATACTAAATACGAGACGGAGAAGGTACAGGTTAAATATATTCTGACTAGGAGTAAAGAAGGTGTGCCAAAAGCTGGGTTACATGAAATAGAGGTTGGAGCAAAATAAAGGTCTAAGAAAGAGGCATATGATATAGTGGGAACAATACAGAAAATAACAACGGGAAATATAAAAAGTATAGAAGGAAGATTAGGAAGGCGAAGAGGTCAAAATATTGTGAAAATGAAGAGTTTTTAAACATAAACATGTAAATTAAGCAAGTTATATCGGAAATAATGGGAAAGAGGAAAACAAACTTTAAACTCAAGGGTAAATGGGTTACTTGATTAAGCATTGTGCAAATTAAGTGGGACAGTCTTTCAACGAGAGAAAATTATCAAATTCTGTTTCTATTAAAGCGGATTAACAGAGGTGTGGACGAGGTACACATTTCAAATCTTGTATACAGCAGAACGATTGGCTCTTACTGATGCTGCTTTTGGCATTGTTACGGTATTTCCTGCTTTTTTTACGCTAAACACGTGTTATACAGCAGTGGGTTCAAGCACTGGCCCGCTTCCTACTAATTTAACGGCCCGGATAGTAGGGACAGAGGGCGCTGCTGGGCTCCTGACGGCCGCCCACCGGTCTTCTCTTTCTGCAGTGTCCTGGGTTGCTGAGGCAGGTCCCGAATGAAGCAGGAGAGCAGCAGGCGGGTGGGTATCAGCCAGTAGAGAGGTTTTCCGTTTCATTACCTTCGGGTAGTGCAGCTAATAGTGCCGGAAAAGCAGGAAACACTCAAGCGGGTCAGGCAACATTTGTGGAAGGGCCTGAAACGTTCACTGCTGTTTTTCCACGGATGCCGCCTGACCGGCTGAGTGCAACTTTTTTCCCTGTTTTTATTTTGGGATTACCACCATTTACAGTGCATTATTTTTCTGACAGTTTGGAGCAATTTGTTTATCCCTCCACCATAACCCATGTGAGCGCCCCACAGCGACTTTATTTCAAAATAAAAACTTCCTGGGTTAAGTTTAAGGTGACTTTATCTAAGGGAGGAACTTTGTTAAAGGTGTAGAGCAGAGGTGAAAACCCCTTGAACATTGTGAATTCACAGTATCTGGACATTACATTTGAAGGAAAGGGTTAATTGTGCCCTTTTTTAGACATTGCATTTGGAGATTGGAAGTGAAAGCCGCAAAGACAGCAGTTGTGAATTGAACTTGCTCCTTTGGACATTCAGACATCAATTTGAAACCGCAACTGTGCAGAAACTTCAACAAGCTGTGGTTTTCAACAACAATTGATAAGGACGAAGGACAGAACCCTTAAGATCCTTCTAGAAGCTTCCAGAAGGTTCAAACAACTTTGATACTCAAAACAATTTTGGTTTTCACAACAACAATGATGCTCGAGAAACTTTGGTTCTCAAAACAACTGAACTGGAAAAATAGTTCTTTATTTCAAAATATACATTATTTCATAGAATTTAAAGGTACACACAGTTCAATGTAAATATCACAATTCAAAACCAGTACAGTTCAAACCAAAACACTACAGATCGTACACAGTGATATTACAATTCAAACACAGTATTTCTTATGACTCATGGTGTACAATACTAGGTGGGGTGGCCCTACACCGTGGCCTTTCCCCTAGAGCCTTTGCGTAGATCGCACCTCGCCTCTGTGTGTCCCGCAGCATGTACTCCTGAACCTTGGAGTGTGCCAGTCGGCAACACTTGGTCACGAACGGCTCCTTCAGCTGGAAGATCAGCATGTTTTGGGCAGACCAAAGGGCCTCCTTCAACGAGTTGATGGTCTTCCAGCTGCAGGTGATAGCTGTCTCGGTGTGCATCCCGGGGAACAGCCCATATAGCACAGCGTGTGTAACCGAACTGTTTGGGATGAACCGGGACAGATACCAACGCATCCCTCTCCACACCCTCCGCGCAAAGGGGCAGCCCATCAGGAGGTGGACGATGGTCTCCTCCTCACCGCAGCCTCGAGGGCAGCTCGCGGTGGTGCTGAGGTTCTGTGCGTGTTGGAAGGACCACACTGGGAGGGCCTTTCTCACCACCATCCAGGCTACATCCTGGTGCCTGTTGATCAGTTCCGGCGACGAGACGTTCTGCCAAACGGCATCAACCGTCTGGTCAGGAAGAAACCAATCAAGTCCACCCTCTCTGTTCCTTGCAGGACTCTGAGAACGTTTCATGTCGACCACTGTCTGACGGCCTTGTGGTCAAAGAGGTTCCTCCATAGGAACATCACCATCTGGGACAGGTGGGGGATGGGGGGGGGGGGAAAACAGTCCAACTGGACACGACGCCCTGCGCCTGCTTGGCCAGCGTCAGCCTTCTCAGTGTGTTGGACAGATAGAAACTCAGCACGTAGTGACACTTGGTGTTCGCGTACTGGGGCTCTACACATACCCTGAGGCAGCCAAACACCTTTGTCTGGGGGCTTGTACATGGTGGCCCTGCAGACGCGTTCTACCTTGATCCTCCAGGCAAACTGGAAGATAGCTCGGGTGACTGTGACGACGGAGTTGTGGGGAATGGGCCAGATCCTTGCCACGTAGAGCAACACTGCGAGTACCTCACACCTTAACACCAGGTTTCTGCCGGTTATGGAGAGGGATCGCCCCACCCACATACGAAGCTTCTGTTTGGCCTTGGCGATCTGCTCCTCTCAATTCTTTATGCAGGCCAGGGGCCCCCCGAACCAGATCCCCAGCACCTTCAGGTAGTCGGGCCAGATGGTGAAGGGGAGAAAGGACCGGGCCTCCCACCTGCCAAAGAGCATGGCCTCGCTTTTGCTTCGGTTCACTCTGGCCCCCGAAGCCAGCTCAAAACGGTCACAGATGCCCATCAGTGTGTGGACTGATAGCTGATCGGAGCAGAAGATAGTGACGTTGTCCATGTACAGGGAGGCCTTAACCTGAGAGCCTCTGCTGCCTGGGATCGTCACCCCCCCCCCCCCCCCCCCGATACCTGCGTCCTTCCTGATGGACGTGGCAAATGACTCGATACAACATATGAGCAAGACCGCGGAGAGAGGACAGCCCTGCCTGACTCCAGATGTGATCGGAAAGCTCTCTGACTCCCATCGATTGATTAGGACTGCGCTACGGATGTCCGCGTAGAGCAGTTGGATCTAATCGCAGATTCCCTCCCCAAAAACAATTTTGGAGAGCATGTCCATCGTGTATGTGTGGGATATTCTGACAAAGGCCTCCTCCTCCAGTCCATTTTGAGGACACATTTAACACAATTCTTAGGGCATTTCTCCATCAAGAACCGTTGATATATCAGTTGCAGGTGCATTCCAGACACCCAGCAGATGGGAGAAGCCACACAATGCGATGAAAGGTTGATAACTTTAGACAATGGAACAGGATCTTGATAAGAATGACAAGGCCCCTATGGTTGTGCCTGTTCAGCAATCTGTTCGATGTCCTAAAGCTCATGAGGTGCCCAACAAAGTTAAATTCAATGACACAAGGGTCACAAGCTAAAACCTGATGACAAAGTAAATTGGAAAAGTCACAAATGTGACCATATATGGGCAATGAAATGACTATATAGTCATTTCATTGCCTCTTTAAAGAGGGGAAAAAGCTCTTGAAATCTCACTTTAGGAGAACATCCGAACCCAGCCGCGTCCCAAGTGTGAGTATGCCATTTCGCTACACGCACGGCGGGATGGTCTGCACCCCTGGCATCTACCTGCCTTTCTTCACCACATTCCTGGGCCATTTTCCAAGCTTCCCCCCTCCTCTGCTGTTCTGCTATTAACTCTGTTTCTCTCTCCACAGATGCTACCTGAGCTGTTGAGTGTCTCCAGCATTTTCTGTTTATATTATAATGCTATTTGGATTCTGATACTAATAAGGATACACATTTAAATATTATGGATACATTATGGTTGAATTGTTCCATGAAACATTTCAATAGATGCCATGATTTTACTGCTGCTGTGGTATGTATCAAATCATCCTGGGAGTGGCAGGAGAGAGCAAGTTCTTTTACTTACTAATCAGTGGATCAATCTGTGAAGTCTGGATCTACAGATTAAGCATATTTTAAAAATATACTTAAGAGCAAAGTAATTGGAATGAACAAAACTATCCATGAATGCTGGAGAACTAGCAATATGAGAAGCATACTCCACATTTTGGATTTGTGCCATAAGAACGTTTTATTTTGCTTTTACTAGGGCATTCTTTTCAAATACTTATCCAATTCCCTTTTAAACTATGTTATAGTCTGTCTCAATAGTCACATGGAAAATCATTTCATGTTCTAATAATTCTTTGTGTGAAAAAAATCTTCTAGTGGCACATTGGCTCAATGGTAGCACTCTCGCCTCGTCACGTAGTCCAGGCTATTACTGTATTGTCTTTGGAATGAGGTTAGACCAAGGCCGTGTCTGCCTGTTCACATGGATGTAAAAGACCCAGTGTCACAATATGAAGAACTCTTCTGGTGTTCTGGCCAGCATTCATCCCTCAACCTCCACCGCCAAACTAGATTATCTGGTCATTTAGTTAATTTGCTGTTTGTGGGACCTTTTTTTTGAATTCATTCATGGGATGTGGGCGTCACCGGCAAGGCCAGCATTTATTGCCCATCCCTAATTGCCCTTGAGAAGGTGGTAGTGAGCCACCTTCTTGAACCGCTGCAGTCCGTGTGGTGAAGGTTCTCCCACAGTGCTGTTAGGGAGGGAGTTCCAGGATTTTGACCCAGCGACAATGAAGGAACGGTGATATATTTTCAAGTTGGGATGGTGTGTGACTTGGAGGGGAACGTGCAGGTGGTGTTGTTCCCATGAGCCTGTAGCCCTTGTCCTTCTAGGTGGTAGAGGTCACGGGTTTGGGAAGTGCTGTCAAAGAAGCCTTGGCAAGTTGCTGCAGTGCATCCTGTAGATGGTACACACTGCAGCCACGGTGCGCCGGTGGTGAAGGGAGTGAATGTTTAGGGTGGTGGATGGGGTGCCAATCAAGCAGGCTGCTTTGTCCTGGATGGTGTCGAGCTTCTTGAGTGTTGTTGGAGCTGCACTCATCCAGGCAAGTGGAGAGTATTCCATCACACTCCTGACTTGTGCCTTGTAAATGGTGGAAAGGCTTTGGGGAGTCAGGAGGTGAGTCACTCGCCACAGAATACCCAGCCTCTGACCTGCTCTTGTAGCCACAGTATTTATGTGGCTGGTCCAGTTAAGTTTCTGGTCAATGGTGACCCCCAGGATGTTGATGGTGGGGGATTCGGTGATGGTAATGCCGTTGAATGTCAAGGGGAGGTGGTTACTCACTCTTGTCGGAGATGGTCATTGCCTGGCACGAAAGTTACTTGCCACTTATCAGCCCAAGCCTGGATGTTGTCCAGGTCTTGCTGCATGCAGGCACGGACTGCTTCATTATCTGAGGGGTTGAGAATGGAACTGAACACTGTGCAATCGTCAGCGAACATCCCCATTTCTGACCTTATGATGGAGAGAAAGTCATTGATGAAGCAGCTGAAGATGGTTGGGCTTAGAACACGGCCCTGAGGAACTCCTGCAACAATGTCCTGGAGCTGAGATGATTGGCCTCCAACAACCACTACCATCTTCCTTTGAGTTAAGTATGACTCCAGCCACTGGAGAGTTTTCCCCATGATTCCAATTGATTTCAATTTTACTAGGGCTCCTTGGTGCCACACTCGGTCAAATGCTGCCTTGATGTCAAGGGCAGTCACTCTCATCTCACCTCACCTCTGGAATTCAGCTCTTTTGTCCATGTTTGGACCAAGGCTGTAATGAGGTCTGGAGCCAAGTGGTCCTGGCAGAACCCAAACTGAGCATTGGTGAGCAGGTTATTGGTGAGTAAGTGCCGTTTGATAGCACTGTTAACGACACCGTCCATCACTTTGCTGATGATTGAGAGTAGACTGATGGGGTGGTAATTGGCTGGATTGGATTTGTTCTGATTTTTGTGGACAGGACATACCTGGGCAATTTTCCACATTGTCGGGTGGATGCCAGGTATGTCCTGCCCACAAAAAGCAGTACTGGAACTGCTTGGCTAGAGGCGTGGCTAGTTCTGGAGCACAAGTCTTCACCACTACAGCCGGGATGTTGTTGGGGCCCATAGCCTTTACTGTATCCAGTACACTCAGACGTTTCTTGATATCACGTGGAGTGAATCGAGTTGGCTGAAGACTGGCTTCTGTGATGGTGGGGATATCAGGAGAAGACCGAGATGGATCATCCACTTGGCACTTCTGGCTGAAGATGGTTGCAAATGCTTCAGCCTTGTCTTTTGCACTCACTTGCTGGACTCTGCCATCATTGAGGATGGGGATGTTCACGGGGCCTCCTCCTCCCGTTAGCACGCAACAAGAGCGTAAGGAACTCATGGATTTCTTCATCACCAAGTTTGAGACCATCCACTGCATACTCCCCATTCCCTGAACAATCCTCGCAGTTTCTCCCCATCTTCTCTTTGCTCTCTCCAAGTTCCTGTTGTTCATGAGTCCCACCCCCTGCTCCCTCAATCCCTGTTCACCCAACTTCCCTTCCTGGCTCCTATGCTAGCTGAAATGGTAAATGTTTCCTTCTCCTTAGGTACAATCTCTCTTGCCTTCAAACCACCACTGTCACACCCTCCTCAAAAAAAATTATCCCCAGCCACTCCCGCTCATCTCCAGCCTCCCTTTCCTCCTATACCACCAAACCAGATTACTGGTCATTTACCTAATTTTTAAAAAATAAGATCTTGCAGGCAACAAGAGCGTAAGTAATTCATGGATTTCTTCATCACCAGGTTCCAGACCATCTGCTGCATCCTCCCGATTCCCTGAACCTCTATCTCTGAAATGTCTCCCCATATTGCTTTTGATCACTCCTCCCCCAACTGCTTCCACTGCTACCTATCCAAATGTGGCCAGCACATTTCCAGCAATGGCTTCACTTCCCACACCCACACCATCACCTTTGGAGTCACTCAAGGATCTATCCTTGGCTTCATCATCTACAAACATAGGATCAATTTTCACATATACACCAAAGACACCCAACTCTACCTCGACTCCCTCCATGCTATTAGACATCCAGTCTTGGATGAGTCTTAACTTTCTCCAGCTCAACATTGGGAAGATCAAAGCCATTGTTTTGGCCCCATTATCTTGCCACTGATTCCAGCCCCCTCCCCAACCTCTCACAAGCTGAACCTGGCTGTATGCAACCTGAATACAGCTCCCCCAATGCTCTGCTTGCCATCCTTCCATAAACTGTAACTTGTCCAAAATTCTCCTTCATGTAGCCTGCCTTCCACTAAGTCCTGCTTGACCATCACCCTATCCTCAACTGACCTACTTTGGTTCCACACCCCAAAACTTCAAATTTAAAATCCTATTCTTTAGATGGCTCCATCCCACCCTACCTCCGTAAACTCCTCCAGGTATCCCCTGACTCCAGTATTTTGGGCAATTCGTTAAAAACTCTCTCTCTCTGACCAAGACTTTTGTCACCCTCTCCTAATCTCTCCTTTCCTAACTCAGCATGTTTTCTATGAAATACCTTGGGGTATTTCTTACTTTAAAAGGTACTATGACAATAGAAACAACTTGCATTTTT
This sequence comes from Heptranchias perlo, assembly GCF_035084215.1. Lineage (NCBI taxonomy): Eukaryota > Metazoa > Chordata > Chondrichthyes > Hexanchiformes > Hexanchidae > Heptranchias > Heptranchias perlo. The sequence continues at coordinate 10,427,060 of NC_090332.1, read as the reverse complement.
ATTCATCTCATTTGTGTTTGTGGCACCTTGCTGTGTGAAAATTGGCTGCCCCGTTTCCCTAACATAGAATCATAGAAAGGTTACAGCACGGAAGGAGGCCATTCAGCCCATCGAGTCCGCGCCGGCTCTATACAAGAGCATTCCGGCTAGTCCCACTCCCCTGCCCTTTCTCTGTAGCCCTGCAAATCTTTTCCTTTCAAGTACTTATCCAATTCCCCTTTGAAGGCCATGATTGAATTTGCCTCCACCATCCCCTCGAGCAGTGCATTCCAGATCCTAACCACGTTTCAAAAAGTAATTAATTGATTGCCAAGCACTTAGGGACACTCTAAGGGCATGAAAGTTCTTCCTTCTTTTCAAACCAAATTTCCAATGAAACAAAAGCAGAAAATGCTTGAAACAAGCAGTGGCTCCATCAGAATCTGTTCCTCTTTCCAAATGCTGACTTACCTACCTGTGCATTGCCAGCAATTCATCTTTATTTTAGATTTTCAACAGTTTTCTGTTCGATCACTTAGTTCCTCCTTTAGGAATGTTGTGGTTATGTTACTGGACTAATAATCCAGAGAACATGTGTTCATTTTTTCAAAATTTGAAAATGAAGAGCTGGTATCAGTAAAAATGACCATGAAGCAGTAGGATTGTCGTAAAAATCCAACTGGTTCACTGATGTCCTTTAGGGAAGGAAACTTTCCATTCTTACCCAATCTGACCCATACATGACTCCAGTCCCACACCAACTTAGTTGACTCTGAAGTAGCCTAGCAAACCATTCAGTTGAATCAAACCGCTAGAAGGGGGCCACTTTCTCAGGGCAATTAGAGATGGACAATAAATGTCCATGAACGCCTAGATCTCGAGAATGAATATTTTCTTTAAAAAACTAATAAACCATTCTGTGTAAGAAACAATTTTTAAAAATAGACGGAGCGCAAAAACCGAGAACTTACGCTCTCCGCTTCTACAAGAAGGCCTTTTATCCGTCGTCACCTTCCGCCCCCGAGTTTAAATAAAGTTTACTGGGGGGGGGGGGGGGGGGGGGAACAAACCGCAAGTAGTTTTGAAAGCGGTCGGGATTCCCGCTCTCGGCGCGTGGCTCTCGCGAGAGCTTGGCCCGAGACGGGAATTGGAGCGGAGAGTAGTGCGCAGCCCCAGCTGGGAAATGGCGCTGACGTTAAAGTAAAAGGAGCGGGAGAGAGAGAGAGCGAAGCGAAGCGAGCGAGAGAAAGGGAGAACCGCCGGGAAAATCGGCACAGACAACCGCCGCGCACTGAAAGGAGAAGAGCCGAGAAACGGGGGCCAGTGCCCCGAGTTAATGACAGGACCACCGGCTTCACGCAGCAGCAGCAGCAGTGCATCCGATCGCAGGCAGGTACCGTTTGTATACTCTCCACCCTCTCGGGACAAGGTCTAACCAAACCCCGATCCGGTGAGGAGGAGGAGGAGGGCAGGCTGGGCGAGGTCGACACTCCCGCTCTGGGGTTACTTTGAGACCGCAAAGCTGGCAGACGGTGGCGAGAGGGTTGAGCGGCGTGTGGCGGTGATTCACTGCCGTGTAGGCCCCGGCGCGCGCGGCTCTATGCTGCTCAGAGAATGTCCGCTGCATCAATGGGAGCGTGGTCACTGATCTTAGGGGAAAATTGCGGTGGTCTAAGGAGAGGGGAAGGAGCTATTTGCAGAATTTCCAAACAATCCTATCCGGTTGATTTAATCCACTAGCTGTAAACGAGGTGGAGGCATTCCCATTCTCCCACCACTCTAAATGCTTCGTGTAGTTCAAATGTATCAGATAATCGAAGTCTTCTGCTGCACTGCTAAAGATCCATAAATCTTAATGGTGCCAAAGTCCAGAGGGAGTTGAACCCACCTAGCCTCCTTCGCCGCATTTGTAAACGCTATGCTAGGATTCGTAGTTTGGTGGATGAAATCCGCACGTTGTGATCTTGAACAAGAAGAAACCAGATCCACGTTAAGCCAGGGGCACCAGTTGAACGGTATCTAGGGCGATGATTGGATGCACAGGGAGCCGAAACGCCTGCGTAGAACTAATCCGTGCTGGTCTCAGGGAATGGTGTGGATAGCACCACATTGGTATACCGCAGTTTAATTTTAATATGAATCTATAATGTGTAGGAAATTAATAGCAGTGAATCCTCTGATGCAAGAATGGGTTGCAACTTTCATTTGTTCTGTATGGCTAAGTATATTTTAGTTTTTAAGAGAACTCCCCAAAAAAAGGAGAGTACGCTTGATCTTAAGTGTTTTGACATTTTGTATCTTGCCGTATGTGGGGAAAATTTGATGGTAGAGATTGATCTATGTAAAGGTTTATTGAATTTACACTAGAAGTTGTCTTGTAAGACAATATGGTTTCTGTTTTGAAATGAATGAACTTGCATTTATTGAATGCTTTTTATGTCCTCGACCAATGAATTACTGTTGAAGTGCAGCAGTACTGTTATGTAGGCAAGGTCCCACAAACTGCAAATGAATGAATTCTCCACTGTTGTTAGTCGTACCATGGGATTTTTTACATCCATCTGATCAGGTAACATCTCATCTTGGTTTAACATCTCATCTGAAAGTTGAAATGCAGCATTCTCCCAGTACTGCACTGGAGAGTTAGCCCAGATTAGGTTCTTTGTATTTTACTGAATAAGTGCTTGTCATAGTTGTGGCAATTTTATATTGAGTAGAAAACCCTGTATTTTGGAAGAAGAAACTTTATTTTGACTTGGTTCCCATTGAATGCAGTCAGTTTTGTATTCCGACCAGGTATATTTTGTACTGAAGCTGTTTGAAATCTGATCTGTGTTTATTTGGTACAGGTATATATATTTCAACACACAAATGTGAAAGCATTAAAGAGCACACCTTAGGTTCCTCATTGACAGCATTGTTGATTTTGGACTTTGTTGAGCATGAACATGAGCATTGAAATTTAATATTGTGTAAGGGGGAGAGAACATGATGTGAGCAAAGAAAATCAAAAGGAAAAACTGTATATGTTGGAAATCTGAAATAGAAACAGAATATGCTGGAAATGCACAACAGGTCATTTGGCACCTATAAAGAGGTTTTGAACTAAGCCTGGCCTGCACACTTGATTAAAACTAGGTTCAACTCATGAAAAATCCCTGAATTTGTCTTACTGATCTTTTGTAGTGGGTCATCTTGGAACCATGATCAGTCAACACAGGTTGAATAACAGGGAAGAGTCCAGAAAGTATTAAGTTTGTGGCTTGGAAGCAGTTGGAATGATGTCTTATGTGATTCTCATGCAGTGCTTTGTTGAAGGGTCCCGTTCTACCTCCTAATGTATACTCACAGTGGTTTCTCAAAACAAACTGATTGTGGTCAAAAGCAAAATACTGCGGATCCTGGAAATCAGAAATAAAAACAGAAAATGCTGGAAATATTCAGCAAGTCAGCCAGCATCTGTGTAGAAGGAAACAGAGTCAACGTTTCAGGTCGATGGCCTTTCGTCAGAACTGGAAGAAGTTCAAGATTTAACAGTTTTTAAGCAAACTGATTGTACTATTGGGACCTCATGTGAGAACATTTTCTCATACTGGTGTTCATGTCAGAACTGGAAAACTACACTAGCCACCTTTTGAAATGTTTTTTTCGGCACTGATAAAGGTAGCTTGGTTATGCTTTTGTGTACCAACAGTCAGGGTAATACTATTATCAGGCCAAGGTCTGCTACTGTGAAACACCTAGGTTGTATCTTATGGGGTCTATAACTCTTTACAGTAGGCTGGTTACTTTGTGTCAGTTTCTTAACTCAATAGTTGCCTTTACCTTAAGTAGCTCGAAGCAAGTTTCTGGATTTTAGCAAAAATTACTTATTCGAAGGTTCACTAGATTGATTCCTGGAATGAGAGGGTTGTCCTATGAGGAAAGATTGAGTAGAATGGGTCTATACTTGTTGGATCTCATTGAAACATATAACTTACGGTTTTGGTCTCCTTACCTAGGGAAGGATGTACTTGCATTGGAGGCGGTGCAATGAAGGTTCACTGGGTTGATTCCTGGGATGAGAGGGTTGTCTTGTGAGGGGAGGTTGAGTGGAATGGGCCTGTACTTTCTGGAATTTGGGGGAATGAAAGGTGATCTCATTGGGATTCTGAGGGGGCTTGACAGGATGGATGCTGGGAGGTTGTTTCCCCTGGCTGGAGAGTCTGGAGCTGGGGGGCATAGTTGCAGGATGGGGGGGTTGGCCATTTGGGATTGAGATGGGGAGGAATTTCTTCACTGAGAGGTTTGTGATTCTTTGGAATTCTCTACCCCAGAGGGCTGTGGATGCTGAGTCGTTGAGTGTATTCAAGGCTGAGATAGATATATTTTTGGACACTAGGGGAATCAAGGGATATGGGGATCGGGCAGGAAATTGGAGTTGAGGTCAAAGATCAGCCATGATCTGATTGAATTGTGGAGCAGGGTCGAGGGGCCGTATCTCCTGCTCCTGCTCCTATTTCTTATGTTCTTATTAGGGTGAACACATTTAATAGTCTTAGTGCTCCATGGCCAGATGCATTATCTCGTCTGTATAATGCATCTGCCCATTGTTAGCAGTAGAATTGTATAATTTATAGATTCTGCTATTGATTTAGATATTGGTAGGATTGCTCCTTTTTAGTAACGTCAAAATTTATTTGGTAAAGTTTGTATTAAACTCTGCCCTATTAAGTTCACTATTCTCAGAAGTTTGTTATTCTTTGCTAGATTTAACTTATTGAAGTGTCAAACTTTATCTTTTAAACAATTGAGAACTCATAATTTCTAATTGATACATGTCATGCCTGCTTATTTTGAATAAAAGAGAGAAGGCCAAATGTGAGAAACAAAGAAATGTAAATTAAATCAGTTCTGTCACACTGATTAGATCAGGTAATAAGACGATGGGCTAGGGGCAATTTGTGAGCCACATTCTCTCATTTTTGGTCCTTAGCAGTCTTTCTAGTGCATTGCCTCCGTTTATGATCTGCCTGACGATGAATGAATTGGGATTCAACACTTTCTCATCCTTTTCTTGGTTTTCAGCAATAAAGGCAAGGGATTGCTAGTAGGTGCTTTTTCCAACTTCCTTACAGAAATTGGAGGGACCCTCTTTTAAAAAAGAATGACTTAATAGAATTATTTGCCCCATAGCTTCCCGCTGCTGCCCCCTCAGGGTAGCACCTGGAGACCACTTGGCTACTGCCCACAGAAGCATGATTGAAATCAGTTGTTCACTTCGGGAAATCGCAAGCGCAGAGCCGTGTCCAATCATTAATGCAGCTCCTTACAGCATTTCTGAGAGTAATTTTTGAGTTGACATCAGTTGACTCTTGACAAAAGTTTACTTAGGCCTGAATCACTGTTAGTTTATTTTTATGTAAAGCAAATTCTGTTGACCATTAGGAGTTAATTATGTTTAATCTTTCAAAGTTACTTCATAGCTTGAAAACATATCATCACAGTAGATTGTTGGCCTATATGGGCTGGGAGCTCAACTTACCTGCGATCAAAATAAAATGACCAAAATTGACAAGCTGTCATTGGTACTTTGTTCTAGCAGGCAGGGAGAAAATCTACCTTGTAAGGTATCTACCTCTAGACACCTTGGTGTTGCCTCATTATGTTAAAGATACACTGTATTATGTGAAATATTAATAAATAGTAAGGTAAATGGTGCATTTCTTACTATGCATTACATGAATGGTGGCTGGGGAAATTTATAGAAAGTGCAGCGAGTTACGTTAAAACAGCAGGGCAATAAAATTGGGTGATCTTAAGTATCTCAAGATAGACTAGGATAAAGGTAAAATATGTGGTCAAAATGAGGAACCCCTTTTATAGTGCATCCAAGGCTGCTTCCTAGTCCAACAAAGAAAGAAGCAGTACTTAGTTCTGTGAAATGAAGTGAGGACAGTATCTATTATGAGAGTCGGTGAGCAATTGGGAGATAGTCGGCACAAAGGTTCAATGTGAAACCAGAAAAGGAGACAAAGGTAAAGGCACAGTTCAGTGAGATAAGGGATCTGGCCCAAATTAAATGGGCAGAAAAGCTAGCAACCAGGATGATGGATTAGCAATAAGGAATTTTCAATATGAGCTGGATAAGTGAAAAATGCATTTATTCTTATATGGCGAAAAAGGGAGTATATCAGAGCATAGAGTTCTGTGGATAAATGGAGATTGAAACTGCTGAAATGTAAAATTGTGGCATATAATAAAACTATCGGCTATCAATACTAAAGGTATAGAAAATGTAGTGAGGAGTTGAAAAGGAGGGGCTAAAAGTGAATAGGAGAAAGACTAGCAAATAAAGGAAAATAGTAAGAGCTTTTATAAATTATAGTAAAAGAATAGATTAGGACAGCTCAAGAATAAAGGGGGTGATCTAGTTTAGGAGGGTAAAGGGATAATAAAAACATTTATATATAATTTGCATCTGTTTTTACAAATGATGGTGGAAATGAGAATCTAGGTATAATAGAGGAGGTTGTGGAAGAATTGTTAAAGCTAACTGTAGAAAAGGAATTTGTTCTTTTAAAATTAGCGGAACTCAAGGTGGATAAGTCACTTGAGCTCTGATGGCATGCACCCTAGGCTTTGAAGCAAGGCAGAGAGGAGATAGCAGAGGCACAGACTTAGACCACGGTTTTTCAATTCTTCATAAATATACAAATTGTGCTGGGGCAATGGAGGGTAACACTTCTGCTCAAGAAGGGAGAGGAGGCTAATATATACATTTTAGTGGAAAGAGAAGACAAATAGCAGATGTAATTTAATGGAAGGATAAAATGCCCAATGTGTAGTCGTTAAAGAGGAGACCTCAGGATTCAAATACATAATTCCTGAAAGTGTGACTGTAGATCGTATTATCATAAGGCTAATAGCATTTTAGGTTTTATGTAAATAAAGTACAATAGTAAAATGGCAATGATAAATTTACCATGTTCAGTTTTGGGCATCCCATTATAGAATTACTTAAATATTCTTAGTATACAGTGTTGATTCAGCAGGGATGCAAAACTGCCGTAGTGAGGAGATACCTGAATTATTGGGTCTATTTCCCTGGAACAGAGAAAGCTAAGAAAATTAAAATTATGAAAGGTTCTGATAGGTGAATAGGGGAGTTAGTGGCAAGGAGTCCTTAATTTAATATTGTTATTAAGAAAGTAAGGAGAGAGAGGGTGGGAGAAATGTCTTTTACACAGAGTTGTTGGAGCAGGAAATGCTTTGCCCCAGCATAGTTGAGGCAGACACTTTTGCATCTTTTAAGAGAAATGTGGATAAACATTTGAAGCAGAGGAAGATACAGTGCTATGGGAGAGCAGTGGGTAGCAGGTTTAGTTTTGGATTGCCCTGAATGTTGGGGTGAATAGCCATCTTATGTTGCAGAACTGGGGTATATGCACGATGAGAACTTTCGCTGCATTGTATGGAGTATGTCAGTATATTGTCTGGTGTGGTGGAACACAGTTTAAAATGCTGGGTATGTGCACTCATTATATGATATATTTGCATACTACCAAGTGCCAGAAGTGCTGACCTTAGAAGTAAATCATCGATAACTCAGTCCATGTGTAATATTAAAACGTATGCCTTGGAACATTTGGAGTCCCAAATATTGTTTCATGTATAGGAAAGCTTTGTTCTATCAAACACAATTTGCAGTCTCTTCTGCAAGTCCGTATAACTTGTGTTAAATTTATGGACATTTTTAAGCTGTATTATCCACATTGCTCTTACTTGCAATTACATTCAAATTGCATATGACTTGTCCACTACTCAAAGCAGAAAAAGTCCATGAAGATAGCTGTTTTGCTTGATCTTGGACTGGCATGACCTATGCGGCTGGGTAGAATCTGAATTCTTACTGTAGTTAAACCAGCACTGTTTGTTTCATCCCTCAATCTACATTCCTGGTGGTTATACACAATCAGACATCTTAGATACATTTTTCTTCCACTTTTTTTGTTGTTGCCAGTTTTCTCCCATTCCCTGTCAAATACGTTGATTGCCACTCATAGAACTGTTCCTCAGGAAACAGTCACTCTCCAGCACTTGTATCATAGCCTTTATTCACGTGAGCCTTGCCAGTGAGTGTTTGGGGGCATCACAGCCATGCTTGATTCTGTTCTCACCCAACATCCATACACTTCCAGCAAGAGCCACTAAGTACTTAGAAGGAGCAGGATGCCTGGATTTTTTTTTCCTTTCCCTGACCAATGGGTGCTGAGGCCAGTTGTACTGCCGTTAATGCCATCCCGATTGGGACCAGCTAACACTGCACCGTCAGGGGATTAATCTTGAGAATGTTTTCTCTATGGTTCAGTTACTCAGTCCTTTTAACCAAGTGAGCCATTGGGATAGTTGTGCTGTTTCTAGCATTTAACTAGAAAACTTTTAACTTTAACTTTAAACACACTATTTATAAAGCTTGCAGCAACAGTTAATGGAGGTAGACTTCATAAACCATGTCCACCTTTGTGAGGAAGAGAGACTTATTTTGCTATTCTGACCATCAGTGCTTATATCCAAATTTTGTTTGTTTGCCCTTTCCTTCTGGTAATATCTCAACCTCGGCGGCTTAATGTGATAGGATGAAGTAGAATGTGATCAGTAAGATGGACATTGCAGATGCTGAACTAAACTGATGTCATTTTTATCCCACATGAGGCTTGATTTTACTTGACTCCAATTTTATTTTTTGGGGTGGGGGGTGATAAAAGAGAAGGTAGGTTGATTTTAGCATGGCTTGTTATTTTAAGTAAGTATTCCAATTTGTCATTTAAGAGTTGCATCACTTTGAGAGCGTGACTATTCCTTTTTAGTCCATAAAATTGTTTGTGTGCTGTCAGATGTGAACTGACCAGTAACCAGGGATAATCACTGATATTGACGTAGAATTGTGTGGGTAATTGTAAATATCAGGGTAATTGCAGCTAAACAAAGAACACAATTTGGTCAATTAAAGCAAGGTTTGCTTGTTTTTTTTTATTTCTTCTCCTCTTCACACCCCTCATCAATTGTGTATCTTACGTTCCCATTAACTGTCTTGCTTGTGAACATGAGGCAAGAAAACATTCAACAGTGTATTCCATTGTAAAATGGCCTTCAGTATTTCCTAAAATTATGCAAGTGTTGTGGAGTAATTTTGCAGTTCTTCCTTCTTTTCCCCAAAACCACCCTCCTTTTCTCCACTTTCCCCTTTCTCCAGTCAAATAAAGCTATGCCTGTTCAAGAAAATAACTTGATCCTGGGCCTGGCTAGTTTGTTTTTATTAAATTTTACTAGGCTCTCACAAATTATAATTTAATCTGATTCCATTTATAGATCAATTGTTGGAGTCATTTTCAATAGATTCAGATTAAAAGATTCTGCTGGAACAAATGTTTAAATTCAATACTTTTATTCAGTGCCTTCCTGCAAATGTGAATAATGGTACAGTCCTTCCAGAACTTGCTACATTTATTGTTTTTTATTGCTTTTAGACCTTTCTCAAACACACAGAAATAAAAGAAATGCAGCTTTTATAATTACTTAGAATGTATTACAATATATAAATAAAAATTAAACTGGCACAATTTCAAAGTGCAAAGTTTCATTTGTCACATACAACACGTGTTTCTAAAACAATTTCTTGAATATAGAATCTTTTTTTATCAAAATTATCAAAGGTTGGAGTTTGTGCTTTACCTGTTTTGATGTTTTATTCAAACAGATTCCAGTTACTTTCACTGCTTCTTAAAATAGTTTCCCCAGGGTTTTACCCATAGTAACTTTTCACTGAATCACAGGAGCTGAGGATGAGGTGGGGCTTACATGCTCTGTAAATGATGAGTCTTCCTGATAATAATAAGAATTCTAGGAGTTGTAAGTACAGTTGCATACTGGGAGTTGTGAACAGGTACTTTGTTGCGTCTCTTCAGCTAACAGTGTTAGTTCTGGAAAGTCCTAGGACCTGAAGCTTGGATTTGTCAGGGAGCCACAATCCTCTGAAGGAAAATGTTAAGTATTTCAAATAAAAGTGCTTTTATATAATTATTTTTATTTCCTTTCAATTCTGTTACTATTTTGTATCTTTATTATGTTGCAAACTATATTGCCATCAGTGGAGATTATCGTTATTTCCTGGGGTTTGGGTTAAAGCATGTTGTTCGTTTGAAACAGTATGGAAATAGTTTTACGATGTATCTAAGTCTGAGCAGAATGTACATACTATCAATATAATGCGAAACTAGCATAAATCTTGGTAACTCTGTAAAGAACAAAATAGACCTTAAAAAGAAAAGATGTGGGAGGAAGGGGACAGTAGCTAGTATTTTTGAGTATCCTTGCTACAAAACTGAAGTATCCAAAGCATTTCATAAAATAATTTGATAAATAGCAGAAGTTGTACATCCCTTCCTGTTCTCAGCAACCTATTGGTAGAACCAGTTTAAGTGCATACTTGGATTAATCTGATTACATCTCTTTACATACTATTTCCTTTTCTAGCTCTGCTTCCAGCAAGAACAATTTCACTTGATTTGTAAGGTGCAATAAAATTCTTTGTTCAGTGGGATGGATAAACAGTTGCTTTTTGGCATATAAAAGAAGTTTGAACTAGTCAGGAACAAAATGTCCCTCGAAAGCTTTATCCCTTGAAAGTTTTGGAGAGCAATTAATCTGTAAGATTATTTCTGTGTGTGTGTGTCTCTCTCTCAAATGTATGACATGCAATTCCTGTGTCACAATTTTGAGTCATTAATATTGGAAATCTGTATGTAAACATCTAAAATAAAAACATATCATCATTTGTTGGTGAACCAATCAAAACACTTTTTAAAAAAAAACTTTTCAAACATTTTTTTCTTCAGTAACTTTATTTTATTGTCCAAAATAAGGTTTTAACATTTTTTTAAAATTAGCAAATTACATATTATACATATTATAAAGCTTGTGAATTTAAAATAAAATTGCTGGACTATAACTTGGTGTTGTAAAATTGTTTACAAATATTATACAGTAACAGTTAAATTTACCAACTGAATTTTTTTTTACGTCTTAAAAGTTTTTGCTTGAGGGCATCATTGTCTCCCAAAAGTCTGGTTTGTACTTGATATTTTTGTCCAGAGTGGTAAAACTATGGGCTGAAGGCAGATCCTGCGGTCTGAGGATGTGCAGTGTGCACAATTTTCCAGGATGCATCAGTAGCATTTAAGCTAGCCAAGTGATTAGAATGCGTTTCTCACCAAATCTATTTGGTTCTTTTTAAAAATATTTGAAGAAAAGCTAGTAGACAATTTTTTAAAGTTTTATTCAGCTAATCTTTTTTTTTAAAAACAGAGGCTGTTTGAGTGAGAGAGAAAGATAGAACTTCAGAATGTATCGATTTAAAGCTTTTGTTGGTTTCGAAATATAAGTACTTCAGAAAGTGTATTAAGGTGAGAGAGATTGATAGCCTATCAATGGTTTGTGTCTCTGTCTCTTTAATTGAGTTCTTTAAAAAACAATTGAGTTGTATTTCGAAAGGCTCTAATTATTAAATAGAATTACATAGAATGTTCAGCACAGGAACAGGCCATTCGGCCCAACTGGTCCATGCCTAATTATCATTTTTTAAATACAGTCCCCAACACTTACACTGTCCACACTTATCACGGACAGCCACCTATATCGGGCAAATGGCATTAACCATTTGGCATCACTGCAGGCATCGGTTACAAAGGTGGCCATTAAAACGTGGCTATTTGAGGCAGTTTGGATGGCAAGCTGCAAGTGGCAGGGGACTTGCAGGCAGGGGACAATACATGAATTCTTCTTGTCTTGTGCCCTGTTGTCCGCCAGCTCCAGGATCTCGGCAGTCGGGTACCCGAGGACGGCACACAACTAGACTGGGGCCCTGATGCTTTCGCTCGGGCTTCACCTTTGGAAGGAGGCGAGTACTCTTGTGCACCACAGCACAGATGGGTATCTGTTTATAATGTGCTGTGTGTACACATTAAAATAAAACAACCAGTAAGGGATTCAGCCAAAACTAGTGGTGTTCTGACAACGTATGTTTTTTTTTTTAAAAAGTACTCTTTTGAAATTTCCTGGTTACGCTGTTCACCATGTACAGTAGGCAAATCGTATTAACATTAATGTGCCTGCTCTAAACGGTGGGGACTGTATTTAGAAAATGTAACCATTCTAATTATTGACACCTTTTGGGGAGGGAGGGGGAGGAGAGCGAGACTTCTAGGGAACTAGTTATAAAACCAAATATAATGTTTGTAGAGACCGCCTAGAAAGTTCCAACCGGTGCTGCCATTCTTGGGGCTTTCCATTCTTCCCCACCCCCATCCCAGTGAGACCCTCGCTACTGATCAACACCAAAAATCTACTAGTGTGCGAAACCCCACATTCCAACACACCTGCGATCTGCCAAACCCAGAAGTTCCCACTCTACAGCGATGCTAGACCATAAAATCCGCCCATGCTGCTGAACCCCAGCAGCCCCATCCCAGTGCAGCTAAAAGCCTACAGTCACCCCCAGCGCTACCAGATCATAGGATTGCCCCCAGTGCAGCTAAACCCCACTCCCCTATTCAGTGCTGCTAAATACCAGATATCTAACACCAGCTTTGCATACCATCTTGCTGTACATTTTCAACTTTAAAACCAGAAAGTGATTAAAAATTTAGAACATACATAAAGCAATGTATAATATAAAAGCCATTCATTTATGGTTTTCACAGAATAATGGACAGTCATGGAATTCAATCCCCAAAGCACCAGTAAGAATCCCAAAATATGCTCTTAATAAAAATAGAATTTAACCTTGTCACTGTAAATCTGTGGTCCTAATGTTATCCTGAACATAATTATGAAAGTGTATCCTGCAACTCGCCATGAGCAGCACCACGGGAGATGAGCTAATGTTTAAAATTATAAATGCTAAAATGGCTGTGTAATCGTTCTGTAGCACCCCATATATTTTGTCTTATTCTGTTTCAGAGTGAAGTATGTGTGAACTAACTGCACAAGTCACCAGCAGTCTACTACAATTTCCAGAAGTGACCATAGAAGCTCTTGGTGATGATGAATCTACACAAGATGAAGTGCTATATGGGAAAATTGCCACAGGTAAGGCATAACCGTGTTCGATCAAAACATAAGCTTATTTTGTTGCTCTTTTTCCTAGCCTGTAACTTAGAAATCACTGAACGTCAGTGTGCTTTGACTACAAAGTGTTTATAGTGTATTTCTGGGTAATGTGCTTATTGACCAGTGCTTATTTTGAAAATGCAGCACTGCTTGTACATTATGGTGTTTTTCCTCATTCATATTTGTCTTCTGGCTTTGAACATTTTTGTTTAAAGTTAATTGATTTAATTCTGGTCAATTTGTCCTTGGTAGAGTTCAATGATGGCATCTGGTTTCAAGATAATGTGTGTTTTGCTACAGCTTTTCAGGAATGAAACAAAACTTTTATTGCATAATTCATCAGTTCTTGCTACCCAGAAACCTGTTGCAGATATAAAGATCAGTGAAAGTGTTTTGATTTGCTGGAAAGATATTCCAGGATAGGACGGTGCCACTAACTGTCCCGTGCAAAGAGATTTTAGGCTCTAGCTCATTGAAATAGAATTTCAGGTCAAGTCAAAACCCAGGAGAAGGAATCTTTGAGTATCAAGTATGCAAAGAAATGCTCCATTTTGTACTAAAATGTTTTTCAGGATTTCTCTACATGATTGGATAATTTCTTAGGAACATAGGCTGTTCAGCCCCTGGAGCTTGTTCCGCCATTCAGTTTGATCATGGCTGATCTGCATCTTAACTCCCATCTACCTGCCTTAGTTCCATAACACAAAAATCGATCAATCTCAGTTTTGACTCAACTGCTTTTTGGGGGAGAGTGTTCCAGATTTCCACTAAATCACCCCTGAACGGCCTAGCTCTAATTGTAAGGCAATGCCCCCTTCTGGACTCCCCTACCAGAGGAAACAGTTTCTCTCTATCTACCATATCAACTCCTTTTGATCATCTTAAATACCTCAAATTAGATCACCCCCTTAATCTTCTATATTCAAGGGAATACAAGCCTAGTCCACATAACCTATCCTCATAATTTAACCCTTTTAACCCCAGTATTATTCTGGTGAATATGCAATGCACCCCCTCCAAGGTCATTATATCCTTCTGGAGGTGCAGTGCCCAGAACTGAATGCAGTACTCCAAATGGGGTTTAACCAGAGCTCTGTATAGCAGTAACATAACTTTATCTGCTTTGTATTCCAGCCTTCATGTAAAGATAACGTACAAAATCTAGAGTGTTTGACAACTAAAGTGCTGAAGTTCTATACAGTGCTCTGTTTTAATTCTCATCGAAATTGCTGCTTTTTATTTAATTAAAAACCAGATCTTCATTGGCAAACACCCTCTTCTCCCGTAATTAGGTACACTAGTTAAGTCAGGGTAAAATAAATATTGTTGTTCAGCCACAGAGGTGGTTTCACTGAGGCCAGTCAGCACTGCCAGCTACAATATCAAATCAGTAAAAGTATTACATAAACCCCAAGTACACAAACTAGACTACATTGCTTTAAACAATATTTTGCCTTGCAGTTTCTCCTATATTTCCTTTGTGGTTAAGGTTATAAAATATATACTTTATACTCAGTTATTACAAATTAGAATTCCTTTCAGAAACAGTCCTTACAATATTGAGTAGAAAAGCTGACCCATATAGAGTAGGCAAGCTGTCCCATTGGTTGAGGATGTGAGCTTTATAATGTAAACCAACATTTTTTAAATGGAATCAAAGCTTAACCTAACATGCACCTCATAGAAATTGTACTTCTTTCCTTGATTACTAAATATTTCTGGTACAGTATTTAGTGTTACTAATAGATCTTGCAGATGTAAACTTTTAAATTCAGGAGTTTTATTCAGAAGTTCCCTATATACCTGCAGAATCATTCATTCCTTCCAGAAGTGGCCATTCTTGCCATTGTAACACTATATAACTACATTTTGGAATTCATTAAACTTTTTTATTATGGCCAGGACACCTGTATTAATCTCCATTCTAGAACCTGCATTTAAAGTGAAGTGTTGGCGTGTAGTATTTGGGTCAGCTATAAAGGATTTTATCTGTCTTCTGTGTCCTGTTTCCAGATTTATTATAACTAGCCAGACCCTTAATCATAACTCATAACTGAGCTAGGCTGAATAAACCATCCACATACTGGGTGGAATTTAACTCAATGATTATGCTAGGTAACAATTCTACAAAAGGAAGCAAATATGTACCAATGATTAAAAACTTACTATCATGAATCTACAGTTCCAGATGTTACTAAAAATTTGGCTGCATTACAATATCAGCTGACATTTAGATTACATTCCTAACTCTTAATATGAAGAGGTAATTAATAGCATACACACAATTTCAGTTGGGAAACGAGCAACCTTTTTTGCAAAATTTGACGGTATATGCATTCCTGATTTTTAACCTTTTTGAGTGCTAATTTTTCATATTGGTTTTATTAAAGACAATATGGAGTACACCTCTTTCTATTCCCTTTGATGCACAGATTGTATTCCAGGAAATTCTGCAAATGCTTAGAATGCACAGATGTAGTCGAAAGCACTCCCAACGTTTGAGGTAAAAATATACAGTTGAAGCCTAGGTTTTTGAGAAGCTGAGCTCTTCAAGTTTAAAAAAGAATGTAAATTTTTATTTAAAATTTCATTTATAACCTTATTTTGGGCATTAGAAATTTCAGTTACTAATGGGGGGGAAAATGGCAGCTGATTTTTTTTTCCAAAAAACATTTGAATGATGCAGTTTGCTTCATTAACAAACTTTCATTAAAAAGTCAACACATGATTTACCAATTATAAAATGTTGCCCTGGGGTTTTTCTGTTGTGACATGTTGACATATGGGTTTTACATTATAAAAGCATGATATAGGAAATAAGGTTAATATGCACAGGAAATGCAAGCCATATGCAAGAGTGTGTATATATCTGAGATTATTAGATGAGAGTTTGTGAAGAATGGGGTAAGAGCTGGCATTTGTTTCAGTGATCTTGTGCACTTTCTTTTGTGTTCTTGAGGCAGAAGTATAATTTTGGAAATTAGATCTTAGTGCATAATTATTCCATGCCAGACCATAGTTGTAGTTAAGTTGTACAGATTTCCATAGTTTTATGACTAGAATTTAAGTATAAGGGGTATGTGAAATTTTCACACTGTCCAATTGAACAATGAACAACATCTTAAGGGTACAATTATAGATTCTGTCCTTACACATTAAAGTTATATCTGCAGAAAGCATTTTGAGCTGTACAGCACTAGGATGAAGTGCTCATGGTGGGAGCAAAGAGATGAATTAAGATGAACTAAGAAGTATATTGGCTTACGTGCCGTTAAGTCAATATGGTGACCAAGCTACACACATTCTGTTTCCATTTCGTGAAATTTCATCAGTATTTGGATATTCCACAAATTTGTCAATTTTTCTACAAAAAAACAAATTGATATTGCTTGCTGGTATCAATACTATAAGGCTATTGACAACACTTGTCTGCTAGAGGTGGAGTTCTGATGTGAGCTGTCACACAGTAGTCGGTTGCTGCTTTGCATCTGGAATTTTACTTCATACAGTTCTGCGTGTTGCTGTAAAGAAGCTTTGAGCAGATTCTTCCCCACTGGGATGTGTGCAACAGGGGAGAGGGGAAGGAAGAGTTGACGATAGCCTTGCATCAACTCTGCATTTTAGATGAAGTCGAAGTGTCTTTTTTTTTGCACAGTTAGTATAGCCTCCTCTCTTATCTGCACGTTATCTGTGCTGGCAAGAGGCTATTGACGTAAGGGACTAGAGTTGTCGCGTTATAGTGTGATGCATTTCAGCCAGTTCTCTGCTCCAGCTGTTGCTTTTAGAGACAACACGTTGTCTGCTTGGAGTGCGGGGGATGAGGGACATTAGTGAATGCTTTACAGCTGTTTGGGATTTACTGGATCTATACTACTTCTGCCAGTTTTATGCCACTGAGTGTAAATATAGCGAAAGATTATATAACAAGGGCACAAGTTAGGAGTTGAACACACCAGCATTGTAGCTACTGAGCCACCTGTTGTCAGATCTATGTGCAACATTCTCAAAGCATTTCTTTGAGAGAATAGCTAATGTCTGTTTGAATTCTGCTATTTTAGTGTTAGGCTTTTGATCAACATAATGCAAATGTTTTTGTCCAAAAACATTTTGGAATTTCCAACACATTTGAATTGAAGTTTAGAAATAAGGTCTTAAGATTGTCTTCAACAATTAAAATGCCCACTTACAAATCTAGTCTCTTCTACTATTCTATTTAATTTTTTTGTGAACCTGGTCAGTTTCAAACGATATAGAAGGGAGATTTGGATTACGGCCTTTTGAAGGAATTAGTTACAGCAATCTGTCAATCCACTTAACATGGTGAACAGCAACGGTGGGTTGGGGTGCTCAGATGGCTGTAATTATTCAGATCTTTCTCAAATGTTTCATGGGGTGGTTACTAAGAACTACCTTGATGGGAGATTAGGGAACAGGAGTAGTCACATTGTTTGACCGTCCATCCTCTTTATCTCTTCTCTTGCTCTCCTACCCCACCTGTAGCCCTCTATACACCCACTCCCCTTCCTGGTCATTGGTAGAAGTGCCTTCAGCCTCCTCAATTCCATTCTCTTGAACTCCCTCCCTGAGCCCCTCTGTCTCTCCACCTCCGAATCTTTTTCAAAACCTATCACCTTAAGCTTTCAGTTACTCTCTTTCTCGCTCTCGTTCACTTTCACTTTTCTCTCTCTCCTTTCCTCTCCTTGGTATCCCTTTCATTACTCCCATCTATAAAGGGCTTTGGGATGTTTCTTTACATTAAAGGCACTGTATGAAGATAAGTTTTTGTAGTTTCTATTTCATCATTCAGAACTCCCTTGATATGACCTTGAATAGCTGAGATAGACAGTCACCACCTCCTAGGGTTTGGCCTGGACACTGTTGCATCTTTTAGATGTCTTATCAATCCCCTACCTTCCAAATCCAACATCAAAGTATCTCATGCTATTATTCTACCTTTTTACCCAGTGAATATGAAATTATAATCATGGTGACTACACTGATGCATCTGTAAATGTCTTATTGCCTGACACATTAGACCTAAATATAAATGCTGCTGTTAGTCTTTTGTTTTAAAGCTCTATCTTTTGTGTCCAGTGTGTGTTTTGTTTTATCAAACTTAGACTGTTAACACTTTTTCAGTTTATAGACTTTGCATCGCACTTGCTCCTATTTGAAATTTTCTATTCATAAAACAGCAACTAAACATCGGGAATCTGCCAATCAAAAGAGGTATCTAAACTTTGCATATAGGAAAGCAACCCAAGCAACAATGAACAGTCAGCAACAGGCACCAATTTTAAAAAGAAGGGAATGCAATGAGATTTCCCCCCCCTCAAAAAAAAATTTGGAGATAATTTCAGATGCCATTTTGCATTCTCATTAGCTAGAGAAACAGTGTGGAAATAGTTTGTCATTTTTTTTAAAAATGCAGTGTTTACTAGCAAATAATTGAACTTACCTATACAATAGCATTTTTTTAATCATTGGAATATGTCTAACATTTTATATGCTTGCCCCAGCTATCACTGTTAGCTGGAGAAACTTGACATGGTAGATCTCTGACTGGCAGGAATACTGATCATTCAGAGCGTGAAGGACTTATTTGGAAGCTCCATACAATCCTCCACTCCAATGTATTGAGTGACAATTACTGAAGACAGCTTTTCTTTTCCTCTCTTTTCTCTCCCCCCTCCTCCCCCCACCCCAGCCAAGATAAATTTTTTAGAAACAGTGAAAGTAACTGCAATTTACTTTTTTGTGTAAAATACCAAGACAAGATGAAGTTTGAACTCCCAACCTTTCCTGAGGTGACTTTCAGGGAAGAAAAGACAATATAGATTATTACATTCAAGTGGTTATTTAGTTAAAAAATATAGCATGTTACACGTGTGACACATAGAACTTGTCACTTTGAAATTTGGCACTCTTAAATCTTGTTTTGGAATGTATTTGAAATGGTTACAGCAGCTCGTTTATTTATTTTTGTCTCAGAAAAACAAAAGAAAATCCAAGGTAGAAAAATTAATTAATGTAATCAACAGAAATTCTGGAAGGACTGAAGCATTGTTGAAGTTTGGAAGAAGGTTCTAAAGAAATCAATTTAAGCATGTTTATTTGGGCAGAATCGTTTAGTTAACACTGACTGCTGTTGTGGCTATTTGTTAAAGAAGGATAGTTGCAAATTAGTTTAGTCTTTTCAGTTTATATATTTCCCATACCCTAAACAGATGGACAATAAAAGTAAAGAGCTACATCCCCAGGGAATATGCAAAGATTTATGTTACCGATATGTAAGGGAAATAAAGTTATTTATTATCTACCTGCAGCAGGTAAGGGAAATACGATTTATTTCCCAAAAACAATTAAGAGTGATGCACTATTTCTGAGGTGATCTCTTACCCACTAAAAGAAACTTCTTTCTAAATTCTATGTACATCCCTCCTCCATTTTCACACCGCAGCCCTGGCCACCCCCTTGGTTATGCTTTTTAAAAACAAAAAAAAATCATTCTCAGGATGTGAGGCGTCAGTGGCAAAGCTGGCATATATTGCTCGTCCCTAGTTGTCCTGAGGAGGTGGTGGTTGGCCTTTTTCTTTGTAGCAATTTTGATAAAACTGAGTGGCTTGGTGGGCCACTTCAGCGGGCAGTTAAGAGTCAACCATGTTGGTGTGGGACTTGAGTCACATCTGGGCCAGATCTGGTAAGGACAGCAGGTTTCCTTCCTTAAAGGACATTAGAAATCTGGTTTTCTTGCTTTTATACCCCTTTTTTGGATCATGAAAAACCTAAGTAAAGTGTTGAGGAAAATTCATATTTGCCAACAGAAAAGTAGTTAGTGTGTTGTGTTTCTCTTTCAGGGAGAAATGGATTGTCCTGGCTAGCTTGCGGTGCTCATTTGGAGCTGCTTAACTCAGTCACAGGTGAACGACTGTCTGCCTATCGATTCCGTGGAATTGGAGAACAGCCCCCCACCATTTTGGCTGTAAAAGAATTTTGCTGGCTGAAAAGAACTGGACTATTGATAGGATTAAAAGAATCTGAAGGCAGCATCCTCTGCCTCTATGATCTTGCAGTATCCAGAGTGGTTAAAGCAGTGTTCCTCCCTGGAAAGGTACATTTTTATAATCCTTTTATCCTCCCCTCCCTTTAACAAATGCATACATTGATTAGGCACATGCATAATGGTGGTCTTTAATCTATTTTAATAATGTTTGTGCTACTCATAGTTAAGAAAAAATGTGCATTTATCAATCTGTTTTTCCAAAAGGGTGTGTTTGAAATTTGTCATGTCAATTTTCACATTCTCAGCCCTATGGACGCTAAGCAATTTCCATCCTTTGACAAGACTGCGAGGAAAAGTGAAAGTGCCTTTGTTTTCTATTTAATCATCAATCAGCTGTACTTTACCTGAGAGAGGACCATTGCATGTTTTGTTCCTTTCCATAAACCTGTGTTTGCTTGGAAAGTGGAAGATTTTCAGCACATAGATGCCATATGGACCTCGTCCTTTTACCTTTTCATCCATTGAACTAAGAAAGATAATAAAACCAGTTCATATTCCACATGTGAAACTTCAGCATGATTTGTGAAGTGCCTCATGCTGCCAGCATCTAGTCAGGAATTGAGTGTTGTTCAACTTAATTTCTGGTTTACCTCAAGGTTCATTTTAATAGACGCTGATGCAAAGATGCCATTTGAAATAATACTTACACAAGATATTGATGTTTGAGCCCTTCTGCTAAAGAGTATGTGTACTTTTGGTGGATATGTCTCAAATATGTGCTTTAATCTTGTTGAAAAGTTCCATTTTGATCTTAGTCAGGACAATGATTGCGTGCGGATTAGAAAGTTTAATTCTAAAAGATAAATAATCTTAATATTCCAATGTTACATTTTGTACCCTGACTCTGTGAGTCCCATTCTGTGCCTTCTTGGAATTCAATTCCTACTGTATATACATAGTGTTGTCTCTGAGGAAAGGACTTGGTCATTACTGGGAAAATTACCTTTTTACATAGGGTGTAGGAAAGGCATATTGTCAATACCCAGCATCAGATTACTTAGTGATATTGCACACGATTCTCCCTGTGGCGTATGCTGGATTCTCCAATTTGTAAAATAGATGTTTTAAGTTTTTGTAACTTTATTTTATTTTATCCCTGATTTAGAGAAATTTAGTTTGAATGTGTGGTTCCCTCTGTGCAAGGGAGGTGAATATTATTGATTATAATGTTGTGGCGCTTCATAGATCAGCTGCCAAGTACCACTGGATTGTGGAGGGATGGATTCGCCTCACTTGCTACCCGCAACAATACCGTTCCCACATTCCCCCTCTTTCCTCCCCTCCCCCCCCCCCCCCCCCCCCCACCACAACCACCACACACAAAAATCGCCTCTTAGAACCAAATGAGAAGTAGCTGAAAATTAGCATACGGCGCTATGATGCAAGACATATGATGTTGAGAAACTACAGTATTATGTTGTTTAAAAAGGGAGCGAGGGATAAACCGAGTAATTACAGACCAGTCAGTCTAACATCGGTGGTGGGCAAATTATTGGGATCAATTCTGAGGGACAGGATAAGCAGTCACGCACAAAGGTACGGAGTAATCAAGGACAGTCAGCATGGGTTTGTTAAGGGAAGGTCGTATCTGACTAACT
The DNA here is from genome assembly GCF_035084215.1 of Heptranchias perlo. NCBI lineage: Eukaryota > Metazoa > Chordata > Chondrichthyes > Hexanchiformes > Hexanchidae > Heptranchias > Heptranchias perlo. The sequence continues at coordinate 10,405,271 of NC_090332.1, read as the reverse complement.
TGATTGGATTTTTTGAGGCGGTAACAAGGAGGGTAGATGAGGGTAGTGCATTTGATGTAGCCTACATGGATTTGACAAGGTCCCACATGACAGACTGGTCAAAAAAGTACAAGCCCATAGGCTCCAAGGGAAAGTGGCAAGTTGGTTCCAAAATTGGCTCAGTGGCAGGAAGCAAAGGGTAATGGTCGATGGGTGTTTTTGTGACTGGAAGGATGTTTCCAAAGGGGTTCCGCAGGGCTCAGTACTAGGTCCCTTGCTTTTTGTGGTATGTATCAATGATTTGAATGTAGGGGGCACGATTAAGAAGTTTGCAGATGATACAAAAATTGGCCGTGTGGTTGATAGTGAGGAAGAAAGCTATAGACTGCAGGGAGATATCAATGGTCTGGTCAGGTGGGCAGAAAAGTGGCAAATGGAATTCAGTCCATGTGAGATAATGCATCAGGGAAGGGCAAACGAGGCAAGGAAATACACAATAAATGGGAGGATACTGAGAGGTGTAGAGGAAGTGAGGGACCTTGGAGTGCATGTCCACAGATCCTTGAAGGTAGCAGGATAGGTAGATAAGGTGGTTAAGAAGGCATATGGGATACTTTCCTTTATTAGCTGATGCATAGAATATAAGAGCAGGGAGGTTATGCTGGAACCGTATAAAACACTAGTTAGGCTACAGCTTGAGTATTGCGTACAGCTCTGGTCACCACATTACAGGAAAGATGTGATTGCACTAGAGAGGATACAGAGGAGATTTACGAGGATGATGCCAGGACTGGAGAATGTTAGCTATGAGGAAAGATTGGATAGGCAGGGGTTGTTTTCCTTGGAACAGAGGAGATTGAGGGGTGATTTAGAATCATAGACAGGTTACAGCATGGAAGGAGACCATTCGGCCCATCGAGTCTGCACTGGATCTATGTAAGAGCAGTCCAGCTAGTCCCACTCCCCCACCCTAGCCCCGTAGCCCTGCAAATTTTTTCCTTTCAAGTACTTATCCAGTTCCCTTTTGAAGACCATGATTGAATCTGCCTCCGCCACCCCATCGGGCAGTACATTCCAGATCCTAACCACTCACTGTGTAAAAAAGTTTTTCCTCATGTCACCTTTGGTTCTTTTGCCAATCACCTTAAATCTAAATCCTCTGGTTCATGGCCCTTCCGCCAAAGGGAACAGTTTCTATCTATTCTGTCTGGACCCTTCATGATTTTGAATACTTCTATCAAATCTTCTCGCAACCATCTCTGTTCCAAGGAGAACGACGCCAGCTTCTCCAGTCTATGCACATAACTAAAGCCCCTCATCCCTGGAATCATTCTAGTGGGTTTAATTGAAATGTACAAAATTATGAGGGGCCCAGATAGAATGGATAGGAAGGACCTATTTCCCTTAGCAGAGAGGTCAATAAACAGGGGGCATAGATTTAAAGTGATTGGGAGAAGGATTAGAGGGGAGCTGAGGGAAAAGGTTTTCACCCAGAGGGTGGTAGGGGTCTGGAACTCACTGCTTGAAAGGATGGTAGAGGCAGAAACCCTGAACTCATTTAAAAAGTACCTGGATGTGCACCTGAAGTGCCGTAACCTACATAGCAATGGACCAAGTGCTGGAAAGTGGGATTAGGCCGCATGGCTCATTTTCGGCCAGCACGGACATGGTGGGCTGAATGGCCTCTTTCTGTGCCGTAAATTTTCTATGATTCTATGGAAAGGGTTTAAAAAGTAGCATCTATTAACGCTATTTGCTTAAGTTTATTGGTTTCTTTCAACATTTTGATGTAAGATTTCAAATGTTATATAGTATTTTAAAATAAAATTGTGCACAATTAGGTGTTTGTTTTTTAAAACTCAGGTGACCGCCATTGAGCCTATAGTTAACCATGGAGGTGCCACAGCCAGCACACAGCGCTTGAACCAGAGTCTGCGGTGGTTTTTTGGCGTAGTAGCTGTTGTAACTGACACAGGACATGTTCTGCTCATCGATCTGTGCTTGGATGACTTCTCATGCAGTCAAAGTGAGCAGGAGCCAGCAGGTAAATTGAACTGCACAACTGTGCCTGGGAATAAAAATAATAATTCTGGTTCTCCTCTGTGCTCTGAATTTTAACGTGAAATTTGTGATGCATTTATTACTAGTTGGCAGCAGAGGCCTGATGCATGGATGACACTTTCCTTGCCGCTAATCCATTTACTTTGCCGCTGTCACCGTGGTATGGAAAAATTGCGGCAAATAACTATATCCATTACACAGATGGTTGTTTTCTTTTCCATTTCCAAACAAAAAATACATAATTTCCAAGTCTACATATCTACAAATACATATCCTCATCACTCTTTCCCACCCCCTGAAAAGATCAACTGTTGCTATAGGTGCTTGTTTAACACTGACTGTACTTGTAAGTAGTGATGAAATTGACCTTCACAGAGCAAATGTCCTTGATCTGAAACACCCAAGATATTTTCAACCTCTTCCCCAGGATAAATATTCTCTCCTTTAATATTATTTTGCTTCCCCTCCCCACTCAGTACAACTTAACTCTGGGTTAGATTGGACTTGAGCCATTACAATTATCTGTGGTGCTACAATTAGATTTAGTATGTTGTTTTACTTTTACCTATCCAGTGGTAGCCAGAGAATGTTATGCAATGGTTTTTCTTCCTATCCCAGCACCGTTTCCTCTGGAGTCCCCTAAGGATCCATCCTTGGCCCCCTTCCTATTTCTCATCTACACCCTTCCCCTTGGCGACATCATCCGAAAACACGTCAGGTTCCACGTGTACACTGACGATACCCAGCTCTACCTCCCCACCACCACTGTCAACCCCTACACTACCACTATGTGGCCAGACTGCTTGTCCAACATCCAGTCCTGGATGAGCAAAAATTTTAGCCCCATTCCAATCTGTTAAAACACTGCTCCCAGCTCTGTAGATCCCACAGCCCTGCAAGCCTTTCATGTTTCTTGTTGCCAGCTTCTTTGTATCAATTCTCAGAGGCATTCTCACAATGTAACATGTATTGTCAGGTAACAATTATTATCTCAGCCTTGCTTCTCTCCCCCCTACCATGACGATGACGACTGGTGGGGTAAGTGGCAGGCAGAGAGGCTTTGGCGGGTAGAGTGGATGTGGGAATCCGTGTTTCCCTGCTCTCCACTTGCGGCCCTCGCTCAATGGGTTTTTTTTTCTTAAGATTCTTGTCTCCCACGCTTGGGCTGCTGATGCTGCTACTGCTGTCACCGGAACGGTGGTAGGAAGACGGAGGGGGAGTGGATCTGTGCCTTAATGTGTGCCTGACTAGCGCAAACCAACTGAGGTCCCCAAGAACACTGCAGAGCAGAGCTCTTTTGTCCATCTTCAGTGCAGTTGGGCCATATGATCACATGGCTCTGTCTCAGGAGCATTATGTGTCACCAGTATACAAGTATAATACACTTAGCTATGTTAGAAGTCCAGTAGATTTGTATGAATCCAGAAGTAGGAAAATAGGGTTTTTAATGCTGGGATTTTTGATGATAACACCACCAGTAATAAAACTTGAAAGAGACAGATGCAGCAATTGTATAATTAAATATACAATTAAAACCCAGAATAACTGAGATTTAAATTTTTAATCGCTTGACAGCCCTATTATTCATGTATGAACCTTGATGGTGTAAGCAGACTGTTTGACTGGAGTCTTATGGCTGAGTCGGATGCAGTCATCGCCCAATGTCCACAAGAATCATTGGATAGCAATTGGGAGCAAGAATCCTGGCTGATTTTCCATTCTGTAACTCAAGAGGTGCTGAGGCCAATTGTAGCAACCTTACTACTGCCTTGACTGAGATCAGCTAATTTAGCACAGAGCAGGCATTGAATCTGAGCTCTGCCTGGTCTGCACGGCTGTTACTAGCTAAATGCCTTGATGAAATTAAGAGAATTAAGTAATGGTAGTGTTCATTTTCAGAATTGTTCCCAGTACAAATGGGGAAATTCAAAGCTTTCATTGCAAGACTATGCACGATCTATTTTAGCATTTATTTGTGTATGTTCATATTCAAATAGAAAAATTGTGGTCAACTGAGTTCTACAAGTAAAAATGTTTTTTATATTTGGAAATATTACTGTAGGAATACCTATTATAAAACGTTGAATGTAGGCTTCTGTGTGATTAGCTGATCATCCACCTAGGCCTTTCACTTAGTTTCTGCTGTGTTAAAACATTGGTTTAGGAGTATTTTTGGTTGCGTTATTCTAACTAATCTTCTTTCAGACCTTGAAGTGGTCAATAGATCCCCTGCGGAAATCCCTCGAATGAGGGAAACTGTGATGAGGGAAGGACGGCACCTCTGCTTCCAGTTGCAGAGTCCATCAGCGATAGCAGCCACTGCAATGAGCTATGTCCCCAGAACAAACCAACTGGTAGTTGGCTTTGCTAATGGTTACGTTCAACTCTGGAACCTGAAGACTTTGAAAAAGGAGTAAGTAATAGGAAGTTGAGATTTTACTTTCTTACTCTGCATGATTGTCTCATTAACCAGCTGCAGTGCTATCTGAAGTTTTCTAGCTCTTTGATGTGATTCACATAGATCCCCAGCATTCCCTAAAATTGACCATATTCAGTTTCACTGACTAGTGTAACTAAGACAGGGATTCTGAAGCAGCAAGTCCACATAATAGAAACAACAGATGCCACATTCTAGTGGACTTCTGTAAAATAGTTCATTTGAGAAGAGCTTCTACAAATACATAAAGGGCAAAAGAGTAACTAGGGAGAGAGTAGGGCCACTTAAGGATCAACAAGGTCATCTATGTGCGGAACCACAAGAGATGGGTGAGATCCTAAATGACTATTTCGCATCGGTATTTACGGTTGAGAAAGGCATGGATGTTGGGGAACTTGGGGAAATAAATAGTGATGTCTTGAGGAGTGTACATATTACAGAGAGGGAGGTGCTGGAAGTCTTAACGCGCATCAAGGTAGATAAATCTCCGGGGCCTGATGAAATGTATCCCAGGACGTTATGGGAGGTTAGGGAGGAAATTGCGGGTCCCCTAGCAGAGATATTTGAATCATCGACAGCTACAGGTGAGGTGCCTGAAGATTGGAGGGTAGCAAATGTTGTGCCTTTGTTTAAGAAGGGCGGCAGGGAAAAGCCTGGGAACTACAGACCGGTGAGCCTGACATCTGTAGTGGGTAAGTTGTTAGAGGGTATTCTGAGAGACAGGATCTACAGGCATTTGGAGAGGCAGGGACTGATTAGGAACAGTCAGCATGGTTTTGTGAGAGGAAAATCATGTCTCACGAATTTGATTGAGTTTTTTGAAGGGGTAACCAAGAAGAGAGATGAGGGCTGTGCAGTAGACGTGGTCTACATGGACTTTAGCAAAGCCTTTGACAAGGTACCGCATGGTAGGTTGTTACATAAGGTTAAATCTCATGGGATCCAAGGTGGGGTAGCCAATTGGATACAAAATTGGCTTGACGACAGAAGACAGAGGGTGGTTGTAGAGGGTTGTTTTTCAGACTGGAGGCCTGTGACCAGCGGTGTGCCTCAGGGATCGGTGCTGGGTCCGCTGTTATTTGTTATTTATATTAATGATTTGGATGAGAATTTAGGAGGCATGGTTAGTAAGTTTGCAGATGACACCAAGATTGGTGGCGTTGTGGACAGTGAAGAAGGTTATCTAGGATTGCAACGGGATCTTGATAAATTGGGCCAGTGGGCCGATGAATGGCAGATGGAGTTTAATTTAGATAAATGTGAGGTGATGCATTTTGGTAGATCAAATCGGGCCAGGACCTACTCTGTTAATGGTAGGGCGTTGGGGAGAGTTATAGAACAAAGAGATCTGGGAGTACAGGTTCATAGCTCCTTGAAAGTGGAGTCACAGGTGGATAGGGTAGTGAAGAAGGCATTCAGCATGCTTGGTTTCATTGGTCAGAACATTGAATACAGGAGTTGGGATGTCTTGTTGAAGTTGTACAAGACATTAATAAGGCCACACTTGGAATACTGTGTACAGTTCTGGTCACCCTATTATAGAAAGGATATTATTAAACTAGAAAGAGTGCAGAAAAGATTTACTAGGATGCTACTGGGACTTGATGGTTTGATGGTTGGATAGGCTGAGACTTTTTTCCCTGGAGAGTAGGAGGTTTCGGGGGGATCTTATAGAAGTCTATAAAATAATGAGGGGCATAGATAAGGTAGATAGTCAAAATCTTTTCCCAAAGGTAGGGGAGTCTATAACGAGGGGGCATAGATTTAAGGTGAGAGGGGAGAGATACAAAAGGGTCCAGAGGGGCAATTTTTTCACTCAAAGGGTGGTGAGTGTCTGGAACGAGCTGCCAGAGGCAGTAGTAGAGGCGGGTACAATTTTGTCTTTTAAAAAGCATTTGGACAGTTACATGGGTAAGATGGGTATAGAGGGATATGGGCCAAGTGCAGGCAATTGGGACTAGCTTAGTGGTATAAACTGGGCGACATGGACATGTTGGGCCGAAGGGCCTGTTTCCATGTTGTAAACTTCTATGATGAAACATTTTTCTTGGTGTAGATACTACTCGCAGTTGGAAGGAGGGAAAGTGCCTGTCCATGCTTTCACCTTTCAAGAACCTGAGAACGACCCTCGGAACTGCTGTTACCTTTGGGCTGTACAGTCTGCTCAGGACGGGTGAGTGAATGCCTGTAATTACATGTGCAAAATAATACAAATAAAAGTTTGCAAGATGGTCATTAAGAGAGCACTTCATGTTTTGTGTAAATTTTTGCTCATCAAGGCAAGGGATGTTGGTGCTATACATAGAGAGAGAGAAATATATATATATATATATATATATTAAATATAGGGCTCCCAATTAGATGCAGCGTTAAGCTCATGCTACTTTGCTGTAACAATGTTTCTCAGCCCCAACCACAGGAAGGCAACCCCTACTGCTTCACTGAGCCTTTTTTCCACAGTAGCTATTCTGTGGCCTGCAAGAGAATTCAATTAGTCCTGAATTAGGGAAAGTTTTCTGCTGTGAGACCATGCTAAGTGAAAATGAAATCGAGAGTACCCAAACTTTATCACACAGAATTATTACAGCAGTAAGCATTAGACTTTTATCTCATTAGTGTGCATAGTATTGGAATTCAGATCTCAGAAGTAAAAGGGCAGCATCTAATCCACTGCACCACCCCATTCCTCCAACATTTTATATCCCAGAAGAAAATTCATATTTAGGTTTGTTCATCCATTTTATATTCTGATCATTTTAAAGTACACTAAGTGTGTAGTTTAAAACCATGTGTGCACAGTGCTGGGGTAGTTTTTATGGTCAAGAAACATTGGAAAGGGATGGGAGCTGTGTACAGTTTTAGTGTACTACTTGTTTGTCTTTGTTTATAGCGAAGGGGACGTGGTAAGCCTGCACCTGCTGCAGTTGGCATTTGGTGACCGGAAGTGTTTAACTTCAGGACAAATCCTTTATGAGGTACAGATTTTTTTTTCCTCCTATGGAATCATATGTTTTGTCACACAAACAAAAAGTAACCCAAGTTGGTGTTGAACAAATGAGAGTCTAAATGGGGAGGAGATTAATTGTAAAAGATTTAGGTGCTAATGCTTTTGAAAAGTATTCGCAGTCCGAAGAATTAATAGAAGTCTAATCCTGTTGGTGATTGCAGTGTTGCCTTGTTAATGAATGAATCCTCTGATATGATGCATGGTTCCTGGCAATTTATACATTGCATGAGTGTTTCACATCTGGCGCATCCGTCATATCTCAGTGTCGCACATGCAAAGTATATTCACACATGTAAAGTATGTTCACACATGTACCTGATTTATAGACTTGTGGCCTAGGTTTGCTCTTGTGAAGAGAGAGGGAATGTGAGGAAGAGGAGAATGAAAGACTTATGGATAATATGAAGCTGTTGACAGTGGTCCTGCAGGAGGAGTCCTGTGGTTTGTAGTACCATTGCTTTCTCCAAGTCCATGGTTTTCAAACAAAGATTATCTATAGATATGTAGATGCTACGATATAAAATAGAGCTATAAAAATGTGTTCAGTCAACAAATACCAAAAGTGATCTTGCCAGCATCTAGGTTCTGGGACATGGGAGCACATGCCTTAGAGGTTAGTGGCATGTGTAAGGGAGAGGAAGAAGAAAAGATGGGTTACAATTTGTATTCAGAGTTTCTAAATGGTCTTTCTGTTGTTTTGAAGGGCTTGGAATATTGTGAAGAGCGTTATACTCAAGATCTCACCTATGAAGTATTTTCTTCAAGGACTAGGAGTACCAATGCTCGACTGCTGGGCTGCCAGACCATAGAAAAATTTCGGAATCATGGTGATAGAGAAGAAAGTGTGACTGAGGGTGAGTTTAAAGTGTTCTTTATATAGACAAGACAAAATTCTATTTTGATCATTTTTGAAGGCCAACGGGGAGTGTTACTGCTTATGTCCAGAGCTGTCCATCACTGCCTGCCTGCAGGAGAGATTGGAAGCTTCAGGTGCTCAACGCTCACTTAATTGAGAAAGTACATGGAATTTCCTAACGTGGGTTAAATTTTCTGTTCTTAAAACATAAGTAGTGTTGTTGCTTATGAATTGCATTTTACAAAATGTAGGCCCTGATTTTAACTCCGGTGGGTTTTGAGGGGGTGGGTGGTGAGGTGAACTCACCCATTGCTGCAGAATTCAGGCCTGGGCTATTTAACTCTTCGGCCTCATTAACATGCCACCCGTCCACTTCCCACCTGCAGCAGCAACAGAGTTTCAGGAAGATCCGGCAGGAGAGGGGAGGAAAGTCCAGGATAGGAGAGGCCTAAACTTGCCTCATGGAGCCCAGTGGAGTATTCCTGCTCGTAAAAAAAAAAGGCACCATCTTCCCAGCAGGTCCCGACTCTCTTCACACTGGCGGGAAAGCCACAGCGGCTTCCTCGCTCAGGCCTGAGTTACAATTGCAGTCGGGGTCCAATTATGTCGTCGATATGCATATTTAAAGAAGGATTGTGCCATCTTTGGCTGGCTGGCTTAGTCACCTGTCCAGAAGCTTGCTGGACTCGGGCAGCTTGAGGTAAGGTAAGTAATCTGGGTGATTTTAACTGCCCTCCTGCCTGTTTTTTTTGCTGGAAAGGTAGGTCTAAAATTGTCCCCATAGCACAATAGTTCAACTCCAATAAATTGAGCAGTACTCTTCAAAGTTTTTTGAGCTTTTGATATGTTGTTGAATTCTGGTCTCTTGTGGAATACCTAGTGCACTGCTGAATTGGGTAGGCATCTTCCTCAGAGGATACAAATTTCCAAGCGTTGTTTGGCTCTCCATTCCTTTGTATGCATGAGCTTAAAGATAAGATTAATCACCACTTGCTGAACTGGGGTTTCTGGAGCATTCATAAGGCAATGGGAACATCTGATCTATAGTTCAGTCCAGTTTCTAAATCTCTGCACCTTGCAGTGACCACGATCAAACTGTTTTCTTACAGTTGCCCATGTTTTCAACCCTGTCTCACTACGCAAGGTGCAAAAATAATTGAATACATTGTAAAGTTAATTGATTGAGCATATTTTTTATGCTGAAGTGTTTGCGAGAAGCTTAGTGAGATATTTTTGTTTACAGCCACCTCGCCAGACACCAGTGTGTCTATTTTCAGTTGGCAGGTGAACACATATGGACAACGCAAGCCCTCTACCTTTCTGGGCATTTTTGATATCAATCGCTGGTATCATGCACAGATGCCTGATTCATTAAGGTAAGAGATCTGCATTTTGCTTCTTATCTTCTTTTCATAACTATTTATGATAAAACTAACATACAGAACAACCATAAAGCATTCAGTGTTAATGAAAACAGTCAGAGGTGGCACTGTTAGACAGGCTTAAAGTGCTCAAAATAAATGGATCACCAGGGTTAGATGGTATTTATCCTTGAATTTAAGAAACAAGGGAGGAGATTTATGAGGTTCACATTATGGTGGGCCTCGTTATTGGGGAGTTGAATATGGAGAGTATATCAGTTGGAAACAGGCTAAGGTTTTCAAAAAGGGCAACAAAGCAGACACTGGCAACTGCAGATCCATTTCAGTACTGGCTAAAATAATGGAATAGATTGTCAGGAGTAAACTTGAGGTTTATCTGTACAGTAACCCAGTAAACACTATCCAACATGGATTGAGAAAGGGAAGATTCTATCTAACCAACCTCCTTTACTTTTTTGAGGAAGTGACACCCCAAATGGACTGTGATAACCTCAATGATAGAGTGTACCTAAATTTGCAAAGTTCTGCATAAAAGGCACTATCTACAATCAAAGCAATGGGGATTTGGGGTGAATGAATAAAAATACTGGCTGACGGGTAGAAAACAACAGGTACTTGTTTGAGTTATTTTGGTTGGGGTTAAGGCAAGGGGGGGGGGGGCGGAAGGAGGGAGTGCCCAAGGATCAGTATTGATATAACCGCTGTTTCTCATTTGTATCGACAACTTGCATTTGGAAACTCAATGCAAATTGGTCAGGTTTGCAGATGGCACCAAACTAAGGTAAATTTTGCACTTGCAATGGACTCTGCGAAAGGATTATGTTGGAGATCCTACTGAAGCAGAAATGTTAGGGTGACATTGTAAGTGGAGTTATGAGTGGGAGCATGTGTGCTGCAGCAGGTTTGTTTGCCAAACTAAATGACTTGGATTGCGATATTTTACTCCATGTATATCCTCTAATGGATTCACTTTGTGGTACAAAACATTTTTGGGGGATTCTTTGTCCAGACAGTTGCTTTTTTGATTCTGAGATTTCATTCAGAAATCAGATGGACTGCCCTGATGACTTAGTGGCTAAATGTACTGCACAATGTGGTACTGAGGCTAACAAAGAAAGCTCAGTCACAGGTTTGGTCCCTTGTCTCTGCTGGGTTAGTTGATCTGCGCATTGGATATAGGGATAGTTTAGGGATTAGGTAATGCAGAGGTTTATGCACTGGCCTTCAACTCTGCGGGTACAGCGTAAAATATTGAGATGGAAGTGCTTCGCACTCTCACCGAGCTGTAATATCAGTCTCGCGTTAAGTTGGCAGGCTAATTCAGAGGATGTAAGGATATGGCTGGGAGGGGGTGCTATTCTGACAATGGGTGTAAGAGTAAAGGTAGCTCTTGTGCATCTGTCTGTTGCCCAATAGTGAGCATACAGAGGGAAGGAGTGTTCCACTTCCTAGCACTGAAGTCCCTCACTTTGAGCTCAGAAAATCAGCAGAAAAGTTGGTAGCATCAAACCCTTTGTTTTGTAGCTAGCAACCCAATTAAACCTTTCTACAAAAGGTCATTCTTCATTCTTCCTCCTATTGTAACATCATAGAAAGGGCAGTGTAATGCAGCTTCCAAGGTAGTGTGGCACCTAATTGACTGAGATTGTGTGACTACCTCAGCAAGAGCTTAAACGGGTGGCTTGGAGTGGGTGAGCAGGGAAAATGCCATAGGCTAGGTTAGGAGATCCTCAATTAACATTGGAGCTTGTTGAATGCACAAAGTATGGTAAACTGATTTTGGACTACATTGTCACAAATTTTAGTTTCAAAGATTAAAATGTATATTTCTTAGCAGTGTGGTTGTAATGATGCTCTATAGGAAAATGAGAAATGCACACTGGCTATTCAGAAATCTGATACAACAAACAAAATATCAACCTTCAGAAGTTCAAGTTCTAATCTATTGTAGTAAACCATCCAGCTTCCAAATGATTAACAATTTAGCTCCTGAGCTACTTTCTCAGCAGTGTATACTTTTTGTAAAGGCCAAAATGTAACAATTTCAGTGATGTACAGTGATGTGAATACGTCTATTTCAAAGTGTAGAAAGGAATTTGCAAATTATAATTGCGACTCGTTATAATTATGATTTAATTTCATGATTTCTTAATTACAGAGTGGGAGAGCAGCTTCGTAACTGCCCCTACTTTGCATTGTGGTCCCTCGATGCTGTGGTGGGCATGACTTTTCCATATTATCTGCTGGACGTCTTGGTACACGAAAGAAGCCTTAGCCGCGGAGTTCCTCCATCGTATCCACCGCCAGAGCAGTTTTTTAATCCTAGTACCTACAATTTTGGTGAGTGTACTCAAGTGGCTGAAGTCTTTTATAGCGCTATAGTAGAATGTAACATTCATGTGGTGAAATGGCAGCAGAAATAAAAATTGATTGAACATTGCCGATCTGATTTGTATCCAAAAGCTACTAATTTTTGGTTGAAAGCCTAATCCAAGTACAAATAGGATGTTGGGACCAGAGGTAAAATATATCACGTTTATCCAACAAGTAGCTAAACTATAGAGGTCAATGTTTGATGTTAGCTTTTAGTTGAATTAGCTGCTCTCAGCTGGGACAACAGTAGGGGAGCTGCTCTCCATCGTTCATGATCAAGCAGCCTGCTGATACTCATTTTCAAGGTTCACGCTTGTGTAATGGCCATTAAGGAGCCAACCGTTTAAGGTATAAACTTGCAGCTTTGTATTTTGTAAGTTATTCACTGAACCTCATTTGTTTATGGTGTGTTGCTGGTCTGAAACCTGTCCAATTTGTAATATTTATTTATATTATATTTCTCCCACCATTGGCGGCCATGCCTTCAGCTGTCTGGGCCTAAGCTCTGGAATTCCCTCTCTGCCTCTCTATCTTCATATAGACTGAGCAAACCAAATTGGCAAAAGTAGTTTGGAGGAAGAGTTCATGGAATGCATTCGAGACAGTTTTCTAGAACAATATGGCGAGGAGCCAACTAGGGAACAAGCTATTTTAGATCTAGCATTGTGTAATGAGACAGGGTTAATTAGTAATCTTATAGTTAAGGATCCTCTGGGGCAGAGTGATCATAATATAATAGAATTTCATATTGAGTTTGAGAGTGATGTAGTTCAGTCCAAAACTAGGGTCTTAAATCTAAATAAATCCAATTACGTAGGTATGAGGGGCGAGTTGGCTAAGGTAGATTGGGAAATTGGATTAAAAGATATGACTGTAGATAATCAATGGTGAACATTTAAAGACATAATTCATTATTCTCAACGAATATACATTCTCTTGAGGAATAAAAACTCCACAGGAAGTGATCCAACCGTGGCTAACTAGAGAAGTTAAGGTTAGTATTAGATTAAAAGAAGATGTTTACAATGTTGCTAGAAAGAGTAGTAAGCCTGAGGATTGAGTGAGTTTTAGAAATCAACAAAGGATGACCAAGAAATTGATAAAGGGAGAAAATTGAATAGGAGAGTAAACTAGCAAGAAATATAAAAACAGATTGTAAGAGCTTCTACAAGTAGTTAAAAATGAAGAGAGTAGCGAAAGTAAACGTGGGTCCCTTAGAGGCTGAGACAGGAGAAATTATAATAGGGAATAAGGAAATGGCAGAGATGTTAAACAAATATTTTGTATCTGTCTTCACAGTGGAAGACACAAAAAAACATACCGGAGATACAGGGGAACCAAGGGTCTAGTGAGAGTGAGAAACTTAAAGTAATTAAGATTAGTAAAGAAAAAGTACTGGAGAAATTAATGGGACTGAAAGCTGACAAATCCCCAGACCTGATGGCCTACATCCTAAGGTTTTAAAAGGGGTGGTTGCAGAGATAGTAGATGCATTGGTTTTGATCTTCCAGAATTCTCTAGAGTCTAGAGCTAGGGGTCATAGTTCCAAGATAAGGGGTCAGCCATTTAAGACTGAGATGAGGAGGAATTTCTTCACTCGGAGGGTTGTGAATCTTTGGAATTCTCTACCCAAGAGGGCTGTGGATGCTCAGTCATTGAGTATATTCAAGACTGAGATGGATAGATTTTTGGACACTAATGAATCCAGGGATATGGGATAGAGCGGGAGAGTGGAGTTGAGGTAGAAGATCAGCCATGATCTTATTGAATGGCAGAGCAGCCTCGTGGGGCCAAATGGCCTAATCCTCCTATTTCTTGTGTTTTTACCCTCTTAAGACATTCCTTAAAACCTACCTCTTTTGACCAAGCTTTTGGTCAACTGCCCCAATATCTCCTTATATGGCTCGGTGTCAAATTTTGTCTGATAATGCTCCTTGAGATGTATTACTAAGTTAAACACACTATATAAATGCAAGTTGTTGTTTGCAATGAAAAGACTTGGGTGAGGGTGGGGTGGCGAAGATGTACTTTTGTGGTTTATCTAGCTCAAGAAAAGTTGAGAGAACTAGTTGTTGCTTTCTCTCCCTGGTGCCTCTGCATTGTTCTCCACATATTTCAATCTATTCTGGTACACCAGTAGTGTTCAGTATTGATCACTTTTGTAGGTTTTACTTTATGGAATGAAATGTTGAATGCTAAAATATGAATAGCACAAACTGAAATTGGTGATGTGGGATTTTAACTAATCTGCCTGCATTGCTGAAAGTGTATACATATTGGTTTGTTTATTTTTAATTTGGGTGGGGGGGGGCAGTATTAAATTTAAGACACTATGGTAGAACTAAAGATAATAAACTTCTTCTGTGTTCCAAATGGACATTTTTTTTTATTTTTACAGATGCAACCTGTTTGATAAATTCAGGACTTGTGCATATAACGTGTTCTGGGTTTCAAAAAGAGGTGAGTTTTTAATGTTCATGTGTGAAAATTAACAAGGCACTCTCATGTTCATGCCGGAATAGTATTTAATACAGCAGTACATCAATGTCACTTCATTTACTTCAGGCAATTTTAAATTTAAAAAAACAACTGAATAAGCTATAAATACTACTTTGCAGGTTTAACCATTTCAAAATGCTACGTCAGATTTAAGCTAACCCATTGGTACTTAAGCCGGATATTAGGCTAGTCTCTTCAATCCTTGTGAACTAAATCCATTTGTCCTTGATAAAAAAATATTTTTATTGTCTTGACTGTATCTGTGGATGTTTAAAATTACAGCATCTGTAACCTTGAATGCACTGCTTATGGTCTGTGATGCGGCCTTCACTGTGATAGGTGTCGATTTTAACTTGCGGCGTGTTCAGGGCAGGCTGGGGTCTGGGGCTGGAGGGTAATTGCCATGTGATACTCAGCGTGAAGCCTGGGCAGCCACCCGAAATCAGCGGGTGAGGGAATCAGTTTGGGGCGCCCAAGGACCCGGGGGCCCAAGGGAACGGTCCGCGGCATAAAGTTAGTTTTTTGGATGAGACGTTTAAAGAGAGCCCCCCCACCTGGTTTCTCAGGTGGATGTAAAAGAATCCTTTTACATCCACCTGAGGTGGCGTTTTTCGAAGAAGAGCAGAGCAGTTCTCCCGGTGTCCTGGCCAATATTTAATCCCTCAAACGACAGCACTTTATATTAAAAAAAACCCAGATTGTCTGGTCATTATCTTATTTCTGTTTGTTGGACCTTGCAGTGCACGTGTTTCCTGCAACAGTAACTGCACTTCAAAAGTAGTTCATTGGTTGTAAAGCGCTTTGGGGTGTGAAAGGCGCTATATAAGTGCAAGTTCTTTTTATGTATCTGAATATTTTGATAACTTATGATTAACCTGTCAGGAAGTCATTTGGAATGCAATAATTAACCTGTGCTGTGGGTCTTGAGTGTAATTGATTTGTGATGATTTGAACTCCAGCTTCCCAGTCGAGGCTCTGACTACTCTAACATTGTAGCCATGGGACTGGCATTAATTTTTAAGATTTACTCAACTGGATCTTGGCTTTATTTCCTCCTCTACTCCCCTTTGCCATCACTTATTTTTTTTAAATCTACAATTCACTATCATGTCACTTCCCCAGACTGCTATTTGGCACCAGGTTTTCTGTTTGGAAACACTCAATTTAATATAGTCGCTCAGTTGCAGTACTCACATCCCAAAAAGCTTTCATTTCAAAACTGGTACCGTGCAAGTTCTGAAAGAAACTATATACATTGTTGTGTTGTAAGAACTAATTTTAAATCCCTCTATTTATTAGTACCTATGATCCATAATCTCTCAGCTTCTAGAAGAAAACTGGAGACTGAGAACCAACTATCTTTGCTATATGTTCAACTTGTCTTAATCAGCTTTGCCCAATCTACAAGAAAATGCTCTATTACCTTAATGTGGTAATTTTTATCCTAATGTTGCTTACATTTACTATACTGATAATCGGTTAGTCCTTTCCACACTTCGAACTTTGTTGAAAAACTGTTGAGCACCACACTACTGACATCTAATTTGTTTTCTAGACATTGAATTATTTGAAGAAAACTGGCCCTTTTCTCAGTGAAGCTATACCTGATGGTTATAATCGTTGCCTGATGGCTGGCCTTCTGTCTCCAAGACTTGCAGATGTGCAGCCTTCTTGCCTCACACAAGTAAGTTTCTAAGTGTTTCTAGTTATGTGAAATCTTCTAATGATGGGTACAAAGGAACATTGAAGGAGAAGAAAGGGCCATTTGGCCCATCAAAGCTTATCAATCTTGTACTGCAGCTCTTGTGGTCTGTCATCCACGTTCTACCCTAAATTCCATGGATTTCACTTTAATTAGCATTTTTTTCATCTGTAGCTCTGTTAAAAGGTTTCTGAAATAATTAATGACATCATATGACACTTCAATATCTATTTTATTAGTAATATTCTGAATGAAGTTGGGCAGGATTGAATTACCCATATGTAAGTACTCCTTCAGCCTACCCTGTAGAGTGGTTTCCATTATTTTACCTGTTGCTGATAAGGCAATGGACCTATAACTGCTTGGGTTGGGTCTATTAAAATATAGATACTGTTTTCTTGCTTCACTTTCTGTAGAGCCTCATGAGAGCATGATGCCTTTCTGATAATAACCAATATTTCACAAATTTACTGCCTAGCCTCTTTCATCATCCTCAGCAGGATATATACCAACAGGCCCAAGTGATTTGGCAGCCTGGTAGCCTTCCATTCCCTTTACCTATCTAGAACCTCCGCCTGACTGATTTCAGAATCTTTCAGAATTCAATGTACTACAAGAAATGCATAACAAATTAGTATTATCCTGTTTAATAAATATTTCTTAAAAATAATCAAGTTTTTAGACTAATTTCTCTTCAACTGCTACCTCTTATGTTTTAGAGCTCTAACTTTTGCTCAAACAACTATTTTAATATTATGCTTAGCATGTTTTGCCTCTTTAGGTCCCCTTTTGTACATTATGTGCTTCCTAACCTGTTTTAACATAATCCTATAATGCTCAGTGTCAGCTGGTCTTAGTTGGAAGTATTCTTGCCTTTGCGTCACAGGGTTGTAGGTTCAAGCTCCACACTAAGATTTGAGCATATAATTTAAGCTGACACTTCAGTGTAGTACTGAGGTGCTGTCTTTTGGATGAGGTGTTAAACCAGGTGTCTTGCCTGTTCAGGTAGATGCAAATGATTCTATTCAGAGAAGAGCAGGGAATTCTCTTGGTTTCCTAGCCAACATTCTTCCCTTAATCAATAGAATTTAAAAAAATCAATTGACTGTTCATTCATGTCAATTGTCTTGGGGATTTTGCTGTGTCCAAATTGGCTGCTAAGTAACTTATTGTCTTTGAAGTGCTTTGGGTTATCTTGAGGACAAGCAAGGTACTATATAAATTAAAGTTATTTCTTTCTCCTAAAGTTTTCTCTCCCTCCTCTCCTTCCCCCTCCCCCACTCTTGTTTCCCCCCTGTGTGTATAAACTGCTTCTTTCCCCTTAAAACTACTTTTGTTTCCTTATTCATCTTGGGCACTGCTTGTTTAGCTCATACCTACTTGTAGTTCTTGGGTATATCCTTAAATTGTATAGCTTTGAAAGTTTAAGAAGCTTAAAGGTTATAGTCAAATGTTTTAGTTTTTAATCTTACAGCTTATGCTTTCCTCTACGTTCATACAAAATACACACCAGACGAGAAGAGAGATCCTTACTGGGCCTTTTTACAAGGGACCAACACTTTATTGACAGGGGAGGAGACAGTGTAATGGCAAAGAAAAATGCTCTATCTTTTTACCTTAAGTAACATTTATAGGGAACTGTTTAAACATTAATTTTTAATAGAATCTAATAATGTTGCTTATTACTCTAATTCTTGCATAGCCTTCTACTTTTTAATATGTGTTCTGACTGCCTCAGGACTTCAGTTCTGGACATAGTGGAACCATCTACTACAATCATACCATGAACAGCCTAGGCAGGGTCGAGCATGCTGCCAACTGAGGCAAGCGGATACACTTACATAAATAATTTAGTGTGCGATGTTCTTAGTGAATAGCTTTGAACTTATGAAATTGTAGTTTGTTTATTAATTTTTAGTGCAGTAACTCAATGTATTTTTTCACACATTAAAGAATATTGAGCAGAAATGAGCTATTCAGAACTAAACAGATAAATGTATTGAGCGGCACAAAGTAGTTGGTGGATACATCATTGATGACCTTTTCTCCAGAAACAAGCTCATGAATCAGCTATCTTTGTCAATTCTGTTGCAGTCAGATGACTAAACCATGAACACATAGGCAGCAATGATTGACTAATTCAGCCCCAGTTTATTCTCTACCTAAATTTATTATCTCTAAGTCTTGTAACTATTTGATACGGTGTTGTAACTTGATTTCTTTGAGAAGCTTCAACAGTGCTTTGCAGGGTTTTGCTGTAATGATATGAAGATGGCAAAGTTGACGTAGAACTTATTTTTCTGCCACTTAACCAATAGTAGTTTACTTTGTGATTGTCCCATTGACTGGCTCTAAGACTTCATCAGGTTGCTAAATAGATTTCTTATATGAGGGCTATTAACCTTTCTTTTTTGGCACATTAATGAGTTTGCAGTGATTTGAGTCTTTAAAAAGAGGGCTTCTTGAACTTATGGTGGTAAACCATATCATTTCCAGCGTGCACCTCCTCAGTAAAAGGAATCATTACTCACTTTGCGGCTCACTGTGCCAGGTTACTTTATACATGAGGTCCTGCTCATTTCATAGGGACAGTGGGCATACCTGTGGAAGCAGACCTTTAGGTTGGGGATGAGAAATAGTATCTGGAGTGCAAACCCAATTATAACACTACTTTCCTTTTTTTTAAAGGAAGAGCAACTTGAAGCAATTTTGTCAGCAGCTGTGGAGTCTAGCTCCTTGGGGTTAATAACTGGGTGCATCAAACAATGGACAGCAGAAGGTAAGCATCATGAAACCACCTCAGTCTGTTTAAAAAAAAAAACAAATCAGTTATTTGGTTTAACCTGGTTACTCCTATGTCCATTTCAAAGTTTGATTATTGAATTTCTACTTTGATTTGAGGTCATGGGCCAAATAATAACATGTATTTTGGAAATGTTACATTTTCATCTTCTGTTCCCAGTCGTGGCTTGGGCTTCTGGCCTTGTCAATATTGTACTCGTTCCATTTTTGTAGTCCTGGACTTGTTCCGACAGTCACTGACACCACTGTGGCAGGAAGTTTACAGAGCCCCAAGAAGGCACACTTCTGTGGATAGCAAAGCGTGCCGGTTTCAGTGTTGTCCCTCTAGTTTCTCATCAAAAACAGCTGATGGGACAGCTGAGTCTTCTGGTGGGAAGAAAATAGAGTGGTAGTAAAAGGCTCAATGGTGGAACAGGCTCAAGGGGCTGAATGGCCTACTCCTGTTCCTATAGCTTCTGAAAATGTAATATATGCTAGGATATTGCACTGGGCAAAGTAGGAAGCCAAGATGAAAAAAATGCAAGCAATAGCCCAACTGGCATCAGTCCTGCACCAAATGCTTTGCTGCACTCTGGAGGGAGGCCAGCACATAGCACCGGGTCCAATAGTGGAGTGTAATGGTATAAAAGTATACCCAGCTTTTCTTCTTTCCAGTTTTCTGGCCTCTACTGAAGGTGGTGACCTGCCTAGGATGCATATTCAAGAATGCCAACAGTCCTCCAGTATCTCATCCAGGTGTCAACTTTTTGTATTGGCCTGGACACCAAATGTTGACCATGTGGCGAAATTTCAGCCGAACCTATTCCTGTCCTCGATCAGCATATACATTCTTGTCTCATCTAGCAAAAATTGTTAAACAGTAGTCAGGAACTGACTATGAAGTGCTGTGAGCCATCAGCAGCAGCAGAATTGTATTCCAGCACAATCTGTAACCTCATGGCCTGGCATATTCCTCACTCTACCATTACCAATAAGCCAGGGGATCAACCCTGGTTCAATGAGGAGAGTAGAAGAGCATGCCAGGAGCAGCACCGGGCTTACCTAAAAATGAGGTGCCAACATGGTGAAGCTACAACGCAGGACTTACATGCATGCAAAACAGCGGAAGCAACATGCTATAGACAGAGCTAAGCGATTCCACACCAACAGACCAAATCAAAGCTGTGCAGTCCTGCCACATTCCAGTCGTGAATGGTGGTTGACAATTAAACAACTAACGGGAGGTGGAGATACTGTGAACATCCTCGATGATGGCAGAGTCCAGCACGTGAGTGCAAAAGACAAGGCTGAAGCGTTTGCAACCATCTTCAGCCAGAAGTGCCAAGTAGATGATCCATCTCTGCCTCCTCCTGATATCCCCACCATCACAGAAGCCAATCTTCAGCCAATTCGATTCGATTCACTCCACGTGATATCAAGAAACGGCTAAGTGCACTGGATACAACAAAGGCTATGGGCTCCGACAACACCCCAGCTGTAGTGATGAAGATTTGTGCTTCATAACTAGCTGCGCCTCTAGCCAAACTGTTCCAGTACAGCTACAACACTGGCATCTACCCGACAATGTGGAAAATTGCCTAGGTATGTCCTGTCCACAAAAAGCAGGACAAATCCAATCCGGCCAATTACCGCCCCAGCAGTCTACTCTCAATCATCAGCAAAGTGATGGAATGTGGCGTCGACAGCGCTTTCAAGCGGCACTTACTCACCAATAACCTGCTCACCGATGCTCAGTTTGGGTTCCGCCATGACCACTCGGCTCCAGACCTCATTACAGCCTTGGTCCAAACATGGACAAAAGAGCTGAATTCCAGAGGTGAGGTGAGAGAGACTGCCCTTGACATCAAGGCAGTATTTGACCGAGTGAGGCACCAAGGAGCCCTAGTAAAACTGAAGATCAATGGGAATCGGGGAAAACTCTCCAGTGGCTGGAGTCATACATAACACAAAGGAAGATGGTCATGGTTGTTGGAGGCCAATCATCTCAGCCCCAGGACATTGCTGCAGGAGTTCCTCAGGGCCGTGTCCTAGGCCCAACCATCTTCAACTGCTTCATCAATGGCTTTCTCTCCATAATAAGGTCAGAAATGGGGATGCTCGCTGACGATTGCACAGTGTTCAGTTCCATTCGCGATCCCTCCGATAATGAAGCAGTCCATGCCCGCATGCAGCAAGACCTGGACAACATCCAGGCTTGGGCTGATAAGTGACAAGTAACATTCGTGGCCAGACAAGTGCCAGGCAATGACCATCTCCAACAAGAGAAAGTCTAACCACCTCCCCATGACATTCAACAGCATTACCATCGCCGAATCTCCCACCATTAACATCCTGGCGGTCACCATTGACCAGAAACTTAACTGGACCAGCCACATAAATACTGTGGCTACAAGAGCAGGTCAGAGGCTGGGTATTCTACGGCGAGTGACTCACCTCCTGACTCCCCAAAGCCTTTCCTCCATTTACAAGGCACAAGTCAGGAGTGTGATGGAATACTCTCCACTTGCTTGGATGAGTGCAGCTCCAACAACACAAGAAGCTTGACACCATCCAGGACAAAGCAGCCCGCTTGATTGGCACCCCATCTGTCACCCTAAACACCCACTCCCTTCACCACCGTGGCTGCAGTGTGTACCATCCACAGGATGCATTGCAGCAACTCGCCAAGGCTTCTTGGACAGCACCTCCCAAACCCGCGACCTCTACCACCTAGAAGGACATGGGCAGCAGGCACATGGGAACAACACCACCTGCACGTTCCCCTCCAAGTCACACCATCCCGACTTGGAAATATATCGCCGTTCCTTCATCGTTGCTGGGTCAAAATCCTGGAACTCCCTTCCTAACAGCACTGTGGGAGAACCTTCACCACGCGGACTGCAGCGGTTCAAGAAGGCGGCTCACCACCACCTTCTCAAGGGCAATTCCGGATGGGCAATAAATGCTGGCCTCGCCAGCGACGCCCACATCTCATGAACGAATTTTTAAAAAACGATAACTCTGGCATCCCTCCACTTCACTTCCCTCTCACCCCCCACTACTCTGGCTAAATGTTGTATTCAGCACTTACACTTGTATAATTGTGTAAATATGTCATGTTAAAAAATTATTTTTAAAAAAATGTAGGTCAGTCTCAACTAATGTTTGCAAACCCTAGGAAATGATTAATTTTCCTACTTTTTGCACCCAATCTCTGCATTAACCAGGCCACAGCATGTATAACACACATCTAGGATGTTCTGTATTGAGCCAAACGATGCACCTCGAACTCGCCACCCTTGGAGATGGCAAAAACACATTCTGGACTGCATTCAGATCCAAAGTTGAAAGAACTGATTTGAAAGAATAGTGTGCTAACTTACTGTGCCACCTAGTGTCACAAAGCTATGTTTGCTTTTAATATATTTTCACTATAAGTCTGAATACCACAAATTGCACATTTAATATGTGGAGGTGATTTAAAATGAATACAACAATTCAACAGCGTATACTTGGTGTAAAAGTTGTAGTTAATGAGGTTAAATTTTTCATCTTTAAAAACTTGATCAATAAACTTTAAGAATTGTAAATTTCTTTCAGCGTCCTTAATCTTTTTGTACGTACCACCCTATCTGTTCAAAAATAACAGAACAGGTGATGGGACATTTTATAGCTATGTGAAGGATTGAGGTTCTGCAGTTTTTAAAGAAAATGTCACAAATAAAATTAAATCCCATGAAACTTATTTTTTTGACCTTGGACGTACTTCATGAAGGAATGAAAGAACACCTCATGATGAATTAGTGTTTTATTTTCCTACAATGCTGATTTTTCTTTTCCCCGCCCCCCCATTATTTCCATCATTTGAGCAAACTACAGCTGATTGTTACAGAATTGAAAGCCAACAGAATGCTGTGAACTACCTTAAAAATACTTGGCATTTCAACTCAATTAATGGTGAAATATGTAAAATTTGAGCATGTTAAAAAATCTTGTGCTCTAACCATAAGATTTTATTTTCAGATAGCTGTTTTAATTTGTGGTTCTGCTACACATATATATATAAATTGTGATGCTTTTTTCTTTTTAACTCTTCACCGCAAGAACAACCCAGGTCAGCTGCCAGTTTGCGCTTTGTACTTGAGTGGACCTGGAAAAAAATAACTCGTACCAAAGAGGAACTTGACAACATCTGTAAGTCCACAGCTTGTGAACATGGATTTTTTTTTGCCAGTAGTTCTCTCAGCTTTTAAGATACATAGTTTAATATAAGAGGTTATATTTTCTTTAGAACGCACGGGGGGTGGGGAGGGAGAGGGAGAGATGGTATAAAAATATACCCAGCCTTTTTCCTTTCCAGTTTTCTGTTCTCTTCTGGAAGTGGTGACTTACCTGGGGTGCAGATTCACATGTTGAGTGTTTCTAGGCTGTATTTTTCTTCAATTTAATATCTGTTCATACCCACAAAATTAAAAATGTTTTCCTTGCTTTGGCGTGGTTTATGTCTTTGATATTGTCCACCTGAGAGGGCACACGGGGCCTCGGTTTAACGCCTCATCTGAAGATGCTGTATAAATAAATGCAACTTATTGTTCTATATATTATCTTTAATTATTTTTGTCTGTATAGTGTGGGCTTTGTAGGAAGCCAAGTTGACCACCCACAACATATGGGAAGATTTTTTTTTCAAGCATTTGATTGCTTTTGTGGTCATTGCCAGTACCTGAATTAGTAGCTTGGGAACAATTTTGAGCAATTTGATGGTTGGTAGCCTTTCCTAGTTAATGGTATTATTTTTTGGTTGGTTCATCATTAAAACCAGTCAGTGGGATATTTGACCTGATCAGTATGAGAGTCATTTAAGTTGTTCAGAAAAAGGTGATGTACACTTCTACGGTGCAGCACGCTACTATTAAAAATATAGCTATAGCACCGATCCTGCTATCATGCACTGCTGCTGGATCAATTTAATTTGAAATGTGAGCTGTAACCTTTTCACCGCGGTCAATTATCTAGGTATGTTAGACTAACACAGAATCAAATTAACATTTTACTATTGGATTAAGCCATTTACCTTATGGCCAAACCGTGAGCATTAATGCTCACAAATCTTTGTTTCATTTTTAAAAAGACATTTTTTTAACTTAGTTAGTTGTTACATATTTTCAACCCATAACCAGCTTCCTAAAAATAAAAGAAAACATTTATTTATCCTTTGTGTGGTCTTGCTGTGTTGTCATCTTCTAACTGAGACGTTTTGCTGGTGACCCACCTCTGGGATAGATGCAAATCAACCTGGAGCGAATCTATATGTCTTGGCCGGGACAGGGTTGGGGGGGATGGCAGGGCAGGGTTTGGTACCTTGTGGAAATAGCTGGTGTCTGCTCAGTAACTCCCTATGATAGTGTGGCTGACATCATTAACGTTGCATGTATAGTACTGTAGGTAAGAGCCAGGTGAATCACCCCATCTAATAATGGAAATAGATAAATTACACGCTCAATTGCAAAGAAACTTGCATTACAGGTGCGTTCATTCTCATTAAGATGCTGACTGTTGATGCAGATAGTGGTAAACGTCTACAAGTGAGGGTTAACAACTGTGAAAGATATTCAAGATTGTTTTGAACGGTTGCCACGTGCTTAACTCTAGTGTGTTCGCTTTATCCTTTAACCACTAGGTGTTCCACTTTTTGATGGATCGTGTCACTTCATTGACCCACACACACTCCAGTCCCTGCAGCACTGCCAGATGTTACTTAGCAACCTCACCACCATTGTTAGCTGTTTCCTTACTGAGGCCCAGGAGCTAACTGAGCGAGGTGTGTGTAATAAGTGTTATAGCTACCATTCCTTTGTGCAGATTGTTACTAATGTGCCATTTTATTTTGTGTGCAGCAATATTTTTAATCTTGTGCCAATTATGTTTCCTTAATCATACTAACAAATAACCACCAAATATTTTGTGTAAAGTTATGTGGCAGTAACTTACAAACAAACATTTTGAGGTAGTTTATCCAGATATTTTAACTGCTGTTTTTCACACTATTGAGGGTGTTGAAAAAAAGAGTCTTTAGCTAAATATTTAGCTTTAGTACATTGTTCGATTAACATTAGTCATTTTTTTAAAATTGTAGAACACCTTTTGGTTAGCATATTAATGTAAAATGCTTTTCCAACAGGACTGGTTGATTTAATGAACAAGCGCATTGTAGGCACTCTGATTTCTCAATACGCTCAGGTTGTGTTGTGGTTCTGTCGTGCCGGCCTACTCCCAGAGGGTTCAGGTAAAATCACGATTTTTTTTTAAAATGCTTATCAGCTAAGCAAGAGTAACATGTTTTATGCTGTACTTTTGTCAGCCTGTACTGTCTGTATAAATGCTATTTACTTTTCTCTTAGATGATGCTGATATATTACAGTTATCCAGGCCCATCTACAACTATCCCGTTATACAAAATTATTATACGAACAGAAGGCACAAGTTGGAGCGCTTATCAAGGTGTGTGCCTAATAGATTATTTTTTGGGAATTAAATGTACTGTGATCCTCAAAGTTGCTAAATAAATGTACAGCCCACCTCTCTTTTGCTTTTTATATCCTCCTAGTTCATAATTTCTGGTTTTGAACCTAGGTTTTGCCTGGAAAATGTTTGGTTTTTTTTAAGAGGTTTTAGAAAAGAAACATTGAATAGTCACAAGATGACTCATAATATTTCACATTCCTATTGTGACTGTACTTTACCCAGAGGCAAATGGTGTTCAGACTGCCTGTTGATTGATGGGATGGTATCAGAGACTGGGGATCACATAGAGCAGTTGTGGAAGAGGGATGAAGGAG
Source organism: Heptranchias perlo (assembly GCF_035084215.1). Lineage (NCBI taxonomy): Eukaryota > Metazoa > Chordata > Chondrichthyes > Hexanchiformes > Hexanchidae > Heptranchias > Heptranchias perlo. The sequence goes on along the minus strand of NC_090332.1, from coordinate 10,379,355 downwards.
GAACAGGAAAATATCCACCATCAACTCTTCACGTAAGATTGTGATTCATGAGTGGTAAATTTTGTTCATTAGTTTAACATTTGCAATATTTCTAATCATCTTTATTTTTAATAACAGGCTCTTCTTGATGTGTATTTACTGGAGAATGTAGATGAAACGACAAAGCATGCCATTGTATCCTTCGGGGGTGTGCGTGTGCACGCAGCCTTTCTGGCTTACTGATTCTGCAAGTAACTTGCGCATGAAAAGTAAGATTATGCTCAATTCATGCAATGCACACCATGTTAATGTACTACTTGAAAATACTTAAGATGAGCAAACTGCAGTAATGAAGAACTATACAGAATTTGTCTGGTGAACAGTGCTTGGAGCAATTTAGATAATTGAGCTAACTGGTAAACTATATCCAATCTAGAGAGAAAATGCAAATAATAATGTGCTTGGTTGGAAGATAATTGGTCAAGCTGGGGTTACCTATATGGGGTGGTGGGGGAGGGGAGCAATTTTGAGTAATGACTACTTTCGGGCACCCTTAAACTAGATGAGTTAGGATCAGAGAATGTTACTGATCGCTCTTATTACCTGTATCTTGAGCCATGGTGCTAGTAGATGCGGTTACTAGAATTCTTGGTCTTTGCCAAGTGTTTACAAAGATTACAAAAAACGTACAGCACAGAAATGGGCCATTCACCTATCGGGTCCATGCTGGTGTTTATGCTCCACGTGAGCCTCCTCCCACCCTTCTTCATCTAACCCTATCAACATATCCTTCTATTCCCTTCTCCCTTGTGTTTATCTAGCTTCCCCTTAAATTCATCTATGCTAGTTGCCTCAACTACTCCTTGTGGTAGCGAGTTCCACATACTTACCACTCTCTGGGTGAAGAAAATCCTTCTAGAGAAAGTGTCGAATGAAACAATAATCATAAGCATATTGCATTCTTTTTTGGGAAAGCAATTGAAGTTCAGCCAACTGGCTGATTTGCAAATGCCTGTCCTCTTGTTGTGATTTTAATTATATAGGTAATTACTTATAATTTGAGTCATTGTGCTTGTGTTTTGGAACCTTAACCTATGATTTCCAGGCCATTTACCTGCTACTGGATGTTCTTTCTTCTATTCCTAACAAGAATGAGTCTTCAATTGAATCCTTTCCACCTGCTTTTGCCATACCTGTGGGTCTGGTGAACCTTATCCAAGGTTTTTGGCTTTTGGATCACAGTGACCATGAGGTAAGTACACACACCAGAAATAACCTCTGCTTTCCCCTCAATTGAAACTCATTTTTGATTTTCTGTTGAAATTATAATCTGTACAGCTGGATTACTTGCGTATTGAAAATTGACCTGTTCACCCAGTTAAAATTGTATAAGATAACTTGCAAACTTTAAGAATGGCTACACTAGCCATGGTAGTGTGTCTAAAGATGGTTATCACATGGCTCAAAATTCTGAGCTGTATAGGAAAATTTAAACTCCTCATTCATTCAAACTCCTTATGTTCAGGAATTAGATGTTTTGAATACATTCGTCAGTCTTTACAAATGAAGACAATTGTGGTCAAATTCCAAACCCAGTTTCTTGGGCTCAGAAATCTGCAACACAAGTAGATATCAGTGAAGCATGTGTTGTGAAGAAGGTTGGAAAATTACACGTCTACAAGAAATCTGGACGAGATGCAATATACCCTAGAATTATCAAGGAAATCAGGGAGGAAATGGGCAACGCCCCATTAAATATTTTAAGAGTGCCATAGTTACTGGAACAAGGATTGGAAGATGATAAATTATCATCCCAATATTAAAAAGAAAAAGAAGATGCATGGCTTGTAAATTAGATACCAAATTACCAAAAATCTATGAGTTAAAAACACTTGATGGCATTATACAGAAGGCTAGTATGCTCATCCAAAGCAAGCAGAATCCATAAGGAGGAATCAGCATGGGTTTAGAAGCAGTATGCCATGCCTCACCAATCTGCTGGAGTGCTTTGATGAGCCAACTAAAGTAGTGGTTTATGACTACCACAAGATAGATATGGATGAAAGAGGCCATTTGACCCACCCAGAAAGAGTCTTCAGTCCTTCCTATCGTGCCTGTTTGTTAAATTCATTTCTGCAAAAAGAGAAGGAAAAAAATTCAGATATGATACTAATCAGTTACTGAAAGTTTTGAACAAATTTAAAGTTGTTGTCAACAAAGTTAATTGTACACTAAGTTACATCTCAAGGGCATTTACCTTGTATAGATCACTGGTACAGCCACGGTTTTTGGAATGTTGTGTGCAGTTTTGGGTAACTTACCCACGATAAGGATGTTGCTGCATTGAAGAAGGATCAGGAAAAAGCAAGTAACAGCTGTAAAGATGGACTTGCACAACTGTATTTTTTTGTTGGAAAAAAGTGAGGGGAGACTTTCACATCCTGGATCTGTTCATGCCAGACTTGGGCAGGTCCAGAAGGAAGAGGAAAGGTCTTTAAAATGATGAGGCACACAAGATGTGGATACAGGCAGGATATTTGACCTAGAGTGTGAAGACAAATCTTGAAGACATGGGTTTCAAAATAAGGAGCTTCAAATAAGGCTAGAGATTAGAAGAAATTATGTCTGGAACAGGATTGGATGATATAGAACCAGGCACATGCTGAGATGATCAAGTACTCCATGGTATGATTCCTGCGCTGCTTGGGCAGTTACTGTCTGTAGAAGATAACAGCCTTTGAGTTTCAACAAGGGAGCTATTACAACACCATGTTGCAATTTATACACAATTGCATTGGCACTAGAAGTCAATATCTATCTCAAACCATTGGTTAGTATGTTATTAGTTGAGAAAGCCCAGTATTAAAGAATGTGCCCAGGACGTTGAGAAGCATGTTATACAGTGTGGTATGTCTTATCTAATGATTGACCCCGGGCATAAGATATGACTGTGATACAAGAGTCCCTAAGGCAGTAGGATTATTCAGTATATTGTGCAGCAAGAATAGCTACGAAAATCATTGGAGTACGGTCTAACGAGTGTAAACTAATTAAATATTTCGTGGTAGTGATCTTAAGTTGGAAGATATTGCATTTTGATTTTCTCTCTTTTATTCCTTCCCCATTTTCCAAGAATGCTTTGGATCGTATTCTACACCCAGCTACCAGCAGATCACTGTCCTCGTGGCAGCATGTCCGGATCATACAGGCCTTGATGTGCCAAGGGGAGCATAGGAAGGCCCTTCGATACATGCAGGCAATGAAACCTTCAATGTCTAGCAGCAGTGAAGTTAAACTTCACCTTACTGTGCTACTGTTTAACAGGTAACTGAATTGATTGTCAGTGGTTTATTTGTGTAGTTCTTCTCCCCGCTGGTAGGGTAGTCACTTTATTCATTCAGCTATTGGAGGTAGATTTATTTACAAGTACAGTTGCTATAATACAGCAACTCTGGCAACCATTTTGCGAATATGAACAGCACTGTGCTCTTTTTTTGGGAGTGGTGGGCGGTGGGTACTCTCAGGCCAGTTAGCCAAAATTATATTTACCATGTTTCTAAATGTTTATTGGGTTCAGGCCTGTCGATTCAGCCACAACTATGTGTATATTTTTTTAATCGATTTAATCTTTATGGCAGCAACATGACCATTGCAGTAAGAGAACACTGTGCCACATTTATGCTATGGACCAACCGTACCAATGGAACACTGATTATCTCTGCCAACACACCGTGACTTCCTTCTTCTGTGGAGGATTTGCTGTAGCTCCCCGTTTAGTTGTGGTCTCTCCCCCTTTATACCTTTATCACTACTATGTGATAACTCTGCTGTAGCTCCCTTTTGTTTCTCAGCTTTCACATGAACATTATTGCACTAGGCTGCTGCTAGTGTCCTTACAATCAGTTACCTTTCACTCAGCATATTCTTTCCCTTTCTGCAGGCTATTCAACTTTAGGAGTCATTCTCTTACAGGTCATGCATCCAACCTCAGCCATTTCCCAAGGGCATTTCCACACTATCTTTGTTTCTGCAGGCTACTCTCAAACAGGACTATCTGTTAACATCGATTGCCTATTTAAAAATATTATGGTTTAAAACTACATACGCTCACCCAAATATATTATCCAACAGGCCCCACATAGATTAAGTCCACCATCTTGACCCTGACCTATATGAAAAGCTACAGCTGTATATTCACACTCCCTGTTTTTGTTTTCTATTGCAACTTCTGATACAGGGACTAAGTAAATTGCCTTGTTATCATGTGTGCATGTACCTGACACCAGAGGGGTGCAAGGACTGGGCAATTAAAGCTATACTTTTGAAATTGACTTTTAGACAATGGTTGAAAACCTGTCTTATAGGTACTGAAGAAACCAAGGTGGGGGAGTCCAGAACAAGGGGGTATAACCTTAAAAATAGAGCTAGGCAGTTCAAGGGTGATGTCAGGAAGAACTTCTTCACACACAGTGTGAAATTTCCACAGTAGTGGAAATTTGGAACTCTCTCCCCCAAAAAGCTAGCCCTGTTGAGGCTAGGGGTCAATTGAAAATTTCAAAACCGAGATTGATAGCTTTTTGTTAGGCAAGAGTATTAAGGGTTACAGAACCAAGGCAGGCAGATGGAGTTAAAATACAGGTCAGCCATGATCTACTTGAATGGCGGAACGGGCTCAAGGGACTGAATGGCCTGCTCCTGTTCCTGCGTTCCAAAAGGAAGGCCTTGCGGGTCAGCTTTTTTTGATCAGTCATTTTCGCTTATTTTGAGGACCATTTCTTTACAAGTTCTTTAGGAGAAAAGCATTTATGTTCCCATGCGCCATTGTGTTGTTATAGCGTCTGAACGGTTAGATTGTGCGAGTTTAAAGTTTTAGCCATAGCGTGAAAATTGACATTGAAGCTAAAGATGTGAAAAGTTTCTTTTGTAATATAAAACTTTCAGGTGCATGGTGGAGGCTTGGCATCTACTTCGACTAAATGCCAACAGAATAAATGTAGAGGACCTGCTAAAGCACATGTATGAGTTATGTCAGGAGAATGGGCTGATGGAGGAGCTTCTTAAACTTCCTTTTACTGCTACTGAACAGGTAAGGTACCCATGAAGCACCAATTTTTAAGACACCTGTAGTCAGGAAAATGGAGTTCCTTTTTAGGTATAATTTGAAAACAATATTTTCTGTTCAAATGGTATTTTAGTAGACATATGTTCACTGTTATAGCAGGGTTAATATAAAATCCACATGACCACAGTATCCTGCAATATTTGTATAGTTTTCTACTTTTTTTTTCTTCAATGACTTTCTCCTCTCCTGCACTGTGGACTCGTTACTGGGCACTGTTTTGTAGGTGGTAGGCTCTTTCCAGCACCTCGCCCAAGTAACAGTTCTTCATGTGTGAGCCCCGGCGGTGGAGGGGGCGGGGGGGGGGCATCATAAGCAAGTTTGATGATTTTGTCACCTGATGTCCGCACGCACGTGGTCCTAGCGTTCAGGGGCAGAAATCATGACCCTCTCCCCGCCCCTTTCCCAGGCTCAGCTACTAACTTGCCAGCTGAGCCATCAAGGAAGCCAGTTTTATAATTACAGTAACCGTGTTTTAATACATCTGTTCATACTAGAATTTTTTTTGTAGATTATATCGTAAGCATGTATTTGGCTACATAGTGTTGGCAACATGGATGAACTAATATCAAAAGGAAGTCTTTAATGATTACCTTTTAAAGTGTGCTATATTTTTATGCTGCCTTTCTTGGAAAAGGACATGCAGAAATTGATGCTTTTGAGAATTAGGTTTATCATCTATTCACAGGAGTGTTTGGAGAAGTTTTTGAAAAACAGTGGAAGTCTTCAAAACCATGAATTTCTTTTAGTTCATCACCTTCAACGTGCCAACTATGTGCCTGCCTTGCAGCTTAATCAGTCACTGAAAATGAGTTTGGTAAGTTGAAAACTACCTGTATTTGACTATTTATTTATTTTTTTAATTATTGGGGACTGAATTTAAATCAGCCAAGAGGTGTGCTTGAGTTAGTGGAGAAAGAGATCGGTCTGAAACTGATTAAATCTCGCCCCCATTTTTGGAAAGCAGCCTGATATTATAGCATTAGAGCTGCAATATACCATATATAAATGTTAGTATTAAAACATTATATGGTTACAAATTTTGGTGTTAATCCATTTTTTTTCTTTAAAATAATTTATTCACTTAAGCCATCTGAAATTTTTGAGGCCTCCTGTTTGCAACTAAGCAGCAATGTTAATTCACCCATCACAAAGGCAAATTTATGACATTATCTAAATGGATTTTTCTGTGGCAGTGATTGAGTGTGTGTATATATAATGTTCCCAAATATTTATTTTGATTTTTTTTTAAATAGCAAAGATTTTATTTGACCATTACTTACTGCTCATTATAGTAGCCAGCATTTATTGTGTAAGGTTGAAACCATTGTTTCAGTTTTCTTTGCTGTTTTCCCTCACTCCCCTTTCCTACCGAGCCAAACCTCTGGCTCTCCCCTGCCATTGCCCTGAATATCTTTCTAGTTGCCCTTCCATCTCCCCTCATGCCCTCTCCAAGTTCATCTCGTCCACAAGACCCACCTTCTGCTCCCTTGAATTCGTTCCCACCAAACTGCTAACCATCTAACTTCCCTTCATGACCACCAAGCTAGCTGTTGTTGTAAACAGTTCCCTCTCCTCGGGTACTGTCTCCCGTCCTTTCAAAACCAACTTCACCAACCCCTGCTCAATAAAAACACCTTTGTCGCCTCTGTCCTTGCAAAGAGACACCTCATTGCCAATGTCCCTTTTTTTCCTCAAGTTCTTGAATGTGTTGTCGTCTTCTAAATCCATGCACAACTTTTCCACACTTACATGTTTGAATCCCTCCGATCAGGTTTCTTCCCCTACCACATCTTCTGTCATTGTGAGTGTGGTGCATTTTTCCTCCTCATCCTCCTCGATCTGTCTGCAGCCTTTGGCAACATCCTCCAACAAAGCTTTTCCTTCGATGTCCAGGTCAGTGGAAGTGCCTTCACTTGGTCCCACTCATGCCTATCCGATCGGAGCCAGAGTATCCCCAGCAATGGCTTCCGTTCCCACCCCCACACCATTACCTCTGGAGTCCCCCGAGAATCGTTGTCCAGTTCACAAGCTATTGTTGTATCCCTGGGTTATACTATTGTACAAATAGATATAGGGTGGTGAGTCACCGCCTATGAAAGTAAGACGCTCAGATTGCTCATGGGAGTGACAGATGCCACTGAACCTGAGAAGGTACCAGAACTGGAGACGTTTTTGTAAGATTTGAAAGGAATATGGTGAATTCTCCCCTACCCAACCCCTAATTAAGCTTACTTTGTTTTGAGCTACTTTTCATTTAGGCCGTGTCTACAATTGACTCAGCCATTATGTCTACCCCAGCTGTTATGTTCAAAATAGCTCTTGGACAGTGTGCCAGCAGTTTTTAGTTGCTTTCCTGCAAGTCAGAGATACGGGAAACAGTTGATCATGTACTTGTAAATCATTTACAGTTGAATTTTGAAACCGTAGCACTGAGTTTTCCTTCAACAATTTGCTATACTTCAACGATAAGCAAGAGTAAATCTACCTGTGTTGGTTATATTAAATTTGGCCAAGACTAGTTATAAAGGCAGGAGACCTGTGTCACATAGTACATCTTGCATCAAATAAGCTAATGCAAACTAGCGTTGACTGCATGGGATGTCTGTGAGATGAAAAGGATCTAGCTCTGGAGGAAGAAAGGTATGGAAAGTAAGACATAAGCTATGAGGATATGAAAAGGGAAAATTACAGGAATAATTTTTTTAAAATGTTATCAGAATGATCGTGATCCTCAAATTCGAGAAAGAACAGCTGCTAGGAATTCCATCCTGGAGCAGTATGGGAAAGTTCTTCCAAGGGTACAGAGAAGACTAGCCACTGAACGTGCAAAACCTTATCATCATTTAACAATTTTACGCGAAGGTGAGATCATGATTCAAGATCTATTTCTTTTTCTTCTTGCAAATTTTGAAATTTATGACCTTTAAATCAATCTATAATTTTTTTTCACAAGATCGACACAAATGAAGAAGGTTGTTCAGCCCATCTATCCAAAAAGGTCCTAGAATTTCCTACTGTCACAACATTGACCTGTTTCTTAAATGATACTGGTGTTTTTTGTTTCCTACCCGGACTTCCAATCCATGCTATCTCTCCATGTAGAGAGCTGCTTGTTGAAACCGGACCGAAGTTTGGCTTTTAAATTGAACCTATGCTCCTTTGCATAGTTGCATTTGAAATAATATTCTGGATTTGCCTTTTCTGTATTGTTTACTGTCCTATATAATTTTCTGAGGTCACCACTCGGTTGCTTCTTTTCAAGGCTGAAAAGTCCAAATATTTCTGGTCTTTCCTTGTAACTCAGTTCTGATACTAGGGATCAGCTTTGTGGTTCTTCTCTGAACTATGACCAGTGCTTGAATGTCTGACTTGTGTCTCATTGACCACAACTGGACACAGGTGTGGTCTGACCAAAGCAATATACAGTTTGAGCATGACTTCCTTGAACTTGTACTATGCTGTTTTGTCTATTTGGTGCATCATTCCATTAGCTTTGTTGATGGCTGCTACACTGTGCTTTGATATGTTGAGTCTGCTAAAGCCCTTAGATCGTTTTCAACTTCACCCACTTAAAAAAAAATGTTTTTTTGTATAAACAGTTACACGGCCCAAACCATTATCTACTGTGGCGAGGCGGACTGCTTCGGGGGGTGTATTTACACGTGCAACATTCATCAATTCAGTGCTTTCGAAGGTTAACGAGGTGTGGCTAAAAAACAAGCAAGAAGTGACTCAATCTCCTTACAACAGGTAATCAGTTCTAGTTCTGCAATGATGGTCTTGCCTAATCTGCTGTGTCCAGACAATGACTGAGGATGGTTCCCTTCTGTATGTCTCTGCCATGCAAAGTCAGAACATAAAAGTATCACTGTGGGAGAGATGAGCAGTGCTTTATTTTTTTTTTGAAAACTATTCATCCTAGGTAAGGAGCCTGGACTGATTGTGCAAGACATTAAGGTTAAAAAATGTATGACAGAAGATGAGATGATTAAAAAGTAGTATGTGATGGCAAACTTGGGTTTCCAAGCTTGTAGATTGTAGGACGATGGTGGGACTGAGTGAGTTAAGGATGTCTAGTTTTGAGCTAATTAAAAGATTAATTCAAATAGAAAATGGTGCAATGAGTCTTGGTTCCAGCACAGTGGGATGGCTAATTTGTAAATTAGAAGGATGAGATGAATAACTACAGTAGTATTGGTAAAATAAAATTAAGAAAGTTTGTGACATGGAAGAAAAAGTTTGACGCTGGACGTGAGAGAAGGATTGCCCATCAGCCCTTCCTGTCCAGCAGCAAGAGGTGTTAGTCTCTCTAGATACTGGAATAGTATTGAAGCTTTGATCAGACATGGCTTTTAGAGAGAAAGAAGAGTTGTTGAGGGGAAGATGAGCTTTGGCACAAAAAAGGAAATCAAGCTTTTTGATAATACCTTTAGCAATGGAAGAGATGTGGGAGTTCCACATAAGAAATAGGAGCAGGAGTAGGCCATACCGCCCCTTGAGCCTGCTCCGTCATTCAGTCAGACCATGGCTGATCTTCGACCTCAACTCCACTTTCCCGCCCGATCCCCATATCACTTGATTCCATTAGAGTCCAAAAATCTATTCATCTCAACCTTGAATATACTCAATAACTCAGCATCCCCAGCATTTTGGGGTAGAGAATTCCAAAGATTCACAACCCTCTCCGTGAAGAAATTCCTCCTCATCTCAGTCTTGAATGGCCGACCCCATATCCTGCGAATATGCCCTCTAGTTCTAGACTCTCTAGCCGGGAAACAATCTCTCAGCATCTACCCAGTCAAGCCCCCTAATAATCTTACGTTTCAATGAGATCACCTCTCATTCTTCTAAACGCCAGAGAGAATAGGCCCATTCTACTCAACCTTTCCTCATAGGACAACCCTCTCATCCCAGGAATTAATCTAGTGAACCTTCTTTGTACTGCCTCCAAGACAAGTATATCCTTCGTTAGATAAGATGTCAAGACTATACGCAGTACTCCAGGTGAGGTCTCACTAAAGCCCTGTACAACTGTAGTAAGACTTCCTTACTCTTGTACTCCAACCCTGTCAATTGTCAATAACTGTCAATTGATGAAAACCAAGAGTGGACCCTTTAAAGGGAATAGGGAGACAGCTGGTTGGGTTTACAAGAAACATGAAGAATCTGTCTTCAAAGAATTGGAAAAATTCAAATATTAATTGCCCCACGGAAGGGTGTGGAAGAAATTTGTCAATTCAACATTGCAGTACAAGGAAAGTTTATGTACTCACTCCTCAGTTGATTGAAAGGAAGTGAGTCACCCTTAAAGATTGTTGTGGCTGATTTTTGTGCTCTGGAAGTTGCCAGTGCAAACATATGAACATACGAATTAAGAGCAGGAGTAGGCCATTCGGCCCCTCGAGCCTGCTCTTCCATTTGATAAGATCATGACTGATCTGATTGTGACCTCAACCCTACTTTCCCATCTACCTACTATAACCTTTGACTCCCTTGTTAATCAGGAATTTATCTAACTCTGTCTTAAAAATATTCAATGAATATTTTCTTGCACTGTGCTAATTATGTTTTCGGATTCAATCTTTAAATGCAGGATTATTTTCTGAAAGGCTTACTTTTCTCTTTTCAGGCAATATTCTTGGCCTTCAGTCAGTAGGCCAACGAGCTTAAATTCCACCAGTTAAGCATCACGTGGAGATCTTATAAGTTTAACGAGCAGAATTTTAAGCCACCCCTTTTGCAGAATGATAAACATGGACATTGACATTAATGACAGTTTAAAGTAAATTTAAGCTCTTTATCCAGGAATTTTGCAAACTAAGTTCAGTGCAGTGCAATCTTTCTGTAATAACCTGTGTATGTGTGTTAAAGATGAGGTGAAAATGAATTTGTAAATGTAAGAAAAAAAACACGTCCATGTTGATCTTTGCACTAAAACTTTTTTTTGGAAATTTCAGTCCAAGGAACAGTGAACCACCTACAGTTACTCCAGCTATCAAATCTACTGAAGTGTCTGATGCATTTGTTGGCACACCAATCAGCAGACACTCTAGAAGACTTTCCAGGTAGAGATTGTTTTATTTAATAAATCCTTTCGCTCTCTCTCTCATGTGTGCTCTTTTTTGTTCTTGCTGATTCTCCCTATATTTAGAATGTTATTCCTTATAAGAATCCATTTTAAAAATGAGTTTTAAGCCAGAAACAGAGGGGGTGATTTTAACCCCAAAGAACGGGTGCATTGGGTGCGGCTGGGAGGTAAAAATAACAGCTTTTCCCAGCACGACTGCAACCCGGCGCCAACTTCCAGATTAAACGTGGGCCGGTTTAGATGTGTGCAGCACCCGAAACCCGGATTTGTCGCGTCCCCAATTAATGTGAATGGGCGGATCGTTAAAGGGGCAATTTACCTACTTGAAATACTTGAGGTGGGTTATTTTTTGTTGATTCTGAACTTGAAACGAATATTACTTCACCTGCACGGGTTTCCCATGACTCCTGAATCTCGGCATTGGAACGGAGGCGAGATGCAACCGAAGTTGATTTGACCCTTTAAACCTTTTTTGACACACATCGATAAAAGCTCAGGTATTGCAGCTGGGCTCTCAGGCAAACATTTGGCTGTGAGTACTTTGTGTTGGATCTCTATTCACTCTTCCATCCATCACTCAATTAAATTAAATATTCAGAAAATAATCAACTGTTAAACATCCTGAATCAATCTTGAGTGTGTGCACAAGCTTATATTTTGAAGACTGATGACAAAATCTGAAATACTGGAATATTCTGCAGTCAAGTTACTTGAAGGAATTTTATAAGAACTTGGCTGTTTTGCTAATATAATGACAGCACTTCCCTTCCTTTTCTGGCTTTCTCTCTCTCCATCTTTGGGAATAGGCTTTCCATGGATTTTATTACAAGCTCGACCTCCCACGACTATTTGGATTGTGTTTCTTCCCACCCCACTTTCAGTAAATACTTCATTCCTTTCTCTCATTTTCTCCTTCTCTGTCATATCTGCTCTAACAAACCTGCTTTCCACACCAGAGTTCCTAAAGGTCCTTTTTCCTCAGCTGAGTCTTCCCTCAGCAGTGGTTGACAGGCCCTTTGGTTGAATCCACCACATTTCCCATATGCAGCAGAAGATAACTGCCAGGGACATCCATTATGCATTTCATCTTTTGATGCTAATGCTCAAGCTGGTGCAGTTAGGAAATTCAAAATATGAATGTTATTTATATTGCACTGATCAAATCGCTTCTCTCCTGCTCACCCGGGTATTTGTTCCTGGCCTGAATTTGGAGCCAGCTCTTCATGCCCTCCTCCCTGTGCAGCCTCAATGCATGTTGTGCAGTGGGTACGCGATGCTGGTAGCTCCCATTGACTCCCTGCTCAACTTCAGTATGTTGGCTGCAGATCTTTCCTTGTTTAATATTGGTATATGTTGTCTACTGGCTTCTCTCTTCCCTCCCCTGCCCCCACCCCCCAAAATACAGTCAGTAATAAAAAAAAACTTAGTCATTTGTAAACATAAAGTGTAGAGTAAAAATACCGCAAGATGTGTAATCTGCAAAGAGTCAGTGTCCGTGGAAATCCAGGACGGTGGAAACACACACATAATCAACAATAGAATCCTCAGAGCAATAGGCAACCCCAAAGAATGAATCCAAAATATCATGAAACCCAGAAGCCAACCAAAAATGATTGAAAAAGTTCTTTAACAAATCTACTTGAATTACACTTGTGGCTGGCGAAGGGTGTACATGTCCTGCAAATACCTCGGCAAACTTCTAACCTGCCGAGGAAACTAGCAATCGCACTTGTTGCTGAGTTCTTGGGCAGCACCAAGACACCCCATCCAGAAATCGGATAAATCTCAAGCTCCTTGTCCCTTCCCCCACACCTCCCTCTCTCCCCTTCACCTGCTTTTCTCCTCTTCCATCTCGCCACCTTCTCCCTCTCTCTTCCTCCCCGCTTTCATTTTCCCTCTCTCCTCTCCCTTACCGTCCTCTTCTCTTTTCTCCCCTCACCCCACCCCACCCCTGCCCTCACTCTCTATCCGCCCTCTCTCCCCTCCTCATTTGTCACCCTCGCTGCCTTTCCCTTCCCTACCCTGCCTCTCCCCCTCACTTCTCACCCTCACTTCTCACCCTCTCACCCCTCTCCTCCCTGCCTTGGTTCAATTATTTCCCTTGGTTGACCTGAAAAGTTTCATTGGTTTTGCCTCTCCATGTGCATTGCCATGAGAGATTAAGAGGCAAAAACTGAAACCAATGAAAAAAAAATCTCCCCTGCAGCACCACCACTGCATCACTCTCTACGACCCCCGGTAGAATAATAAACATGGCCCCCACTTAACTGAGCAAAAAAAAACAAATCATACCCCACCCACTGAGAACCAAGCCAATGAGTTTATATCCGAGAACAACCTCCCAAAAAATGGCCATAAGCACAGATGCCCAAACTCTCATTCACCCCCATCTCAGAAATTGCTGGTGAGGATTTAAACCAACATTCATCCCGAGAGCCAGCCGCCCCCTTCCCCCCCCCGGATGGCTGACTAGCGCACACCCTCCCCTGATGCCCGAACCCCCCGCCCCACTTTCCATGACCCACCCCCATCTCTATGGCTGATGGCTGACCCCAACCCCACTTTGAGGCCATGCCCCCCCACCCCGGGCACAGATGGTGAGGGCACAGATGGTGAGGCCCCACCTCATTCCTGGTGGCCGAGACTCACCTCCCCACCAGCACTGGCTGAGACCCCACCCAATGGCCAAGACCCCCCCACCCCCGTCCCGTCCCTGATGGCCTTGACCACCACACACCCCTACCAACAGCCAAGACCAACCCCGATCTCAGGCTTACTTGGCATCTGCTCCCCGGCTGCTTTCCCTCCCGACAGGCAGCCAGCCTGTCAATCTGGCTGGGTGTGTGTGGGAAACCTGGAAGCAAAAATAATTGCCTTCAATTGTGTTGCGATCATAGATTCCAACGCACTCACTTCACTTCCGGTTGCCCATGCAAAAATCTACCCACGCGCTAAGTTCCCAGCTCCAAGTAAAAAATCATGCCCAGAATGCCTGTAAGTATTATATTTTGTACTCATCAGAGTGAAAGACATCTGCTAGGAAATGGAACTTTTTTTCCTAAGCACTCCCAGGTCAGATTTAGCAGAGACCAGATACAAAGTGAAACTCCCTTTGGTCAGTGGAGGCTGATTGAGGTACAACAATGTGTTTTCTTTCCACTTGTGCCTCTCATTTTTGTCCAACTAAGACTGCTGATTAGTGCTGAGCTATTGGCAACTTGTGCTGTGGGCTTTCTTCCACTGGGTTGACTGCTGAAACACATCAATATAGCTCTGCTATGGCTGGCAGAGAGCAGAGTCTGTGCCATGCAGTTGGACTCTACTAATTAGACTCCCCTAATTATAATTGTGGATGTGGTGAAGGTTTTATAATCATCCTACAAATGAGCTTTAACTTCAAACTTGATCCACTACTTGATTTAACGTTTTTTTCAACTAAAGTTCTTCGCCAACAGAATCTGCTGCCATACCTTCTGAGTCATATGCCATTACATTGAGAAATCCAGCTTAACTGCAGCATATTATGGAAAAATTGCCTCACTATAACTCTTTCACTTGAAGGGGGAGCATTATTTAGACTCCTTGAATTCCTTTCTCCTTTTGCATGCCATGTACCATTTCCTGGGAGATTGGGCAAACAGCTTAGATTAACTTTGTTTATTTTCAGAATCTATATTTTTCCCTACCCTAGTCATAAAAACATCTTTGGACAGCTTATGTAGGATATAGAATATTAATTTGGGTGTGGCCCCTGTGATGAAAGGACGTTTTGACTTGCTAAAAGGAGAAACTCTGCTCACTTTTAACTATATAACTGATACTTAAATTGCATAACTTCCTGTACTAATATAGTAGTAGGTTTTATGTCTTGATGCTGAAGCTTTCATCTTTCTTTAACATTTACAGGTTAAACATAAATACCAATATTATAATCTGAAAAGTATAATCAAGCTCAGTCTACTTGGGTATTGTTTCTAGAGGACTGCAAATTAAGTAGTAGTGACTAGCTCTCTCAAACAAATTCTTTTTCATTAGATCTTGCGCAAATTGTTCACTATTACTTCTGTTGGGAAAGAGGGAGGCATCCGGAGAGACTGCATTTCCAACAGAATTATTTTCTTTGATTAGGTTATTGGATTCTGTGCGGCAGCTGAAGACCCATTCGACCTTGAAAGCAGAGACTACTCCGTCTATACAGAGTAAGGCTAGTCCTTCTTTGGTGACACCCAACCCATTGCAATCATACACTATTAATACAGGCTACCTTAGAGACATTTCTAAGGCATCGGAACTAAAACTTTTGCAAACACCTCCTGTGGTGAAGGTACGTAATTTATTTCTATCCATTTTTTTGAACTGAGTATGTTATATTTTATGAAACTCTTATTAAATAATTCCTAAGCAAAGGAACTATACTGTACTCAATGTTACACCACCACCGTGAAAAAATTATGTAATGGGGGAAAAAAACACAAGAATTAAGTTCTCAGCCGCCTGATTAAGTCAAATCTACTTGAACTGGGTTATTAGATAGTATCAGTGCACTGTGTGTGCTCAGTATTGCCATGATGAGCAGTCTTACAGTTTCCCCATGTTTCTGGTATTAAGTTATTTTTAATGGGAAAGGCAATGTAATCAGGACTGGTGTGCAGTGGTTTTAAAAAAAAATGGTTTTGTTTTTCCTTTTTAGAGGGCAAGAGCATTTACAACTTCCGAAACCACTTTTGGCAATTTTATTCTTCAGTCTATCTTAAGATCCAACCTTCACCCTACACCCTTGGCATCACCATGTGCCAACCTTACACAATAAATGCTGGCTGCATATAATGAGCAATAAATAATGGTCAAATAAAATATTAGCTATTTTAAAATAGCTATCAAAATGAATATTTGGCAACACTCAATCACTACCACAGAAAAACCCATTTAGATGATGTCATAAAATTGCCTTTGTGATAGATGAATTAACATTGCTGCCTAGTTGCAAACTGAAGGCTTGAACAATTTCAGATGGCTTAAGTGAATGAAATATTTTAAAGAAAAAAAAAATGGATTAACACCAAAGTTTGTAACCATATAATGTTTTAATACTAACATTTATATATGGTATATTGCAGCTGTAATGTTATCCTATAATATCAGGCTGCTTTATACACTCAACTTTCCAAAAATGGGGGCGAGATTTAAACAGTTATAGACCGATCTCTCTCTACTATCTCAAGCAGACCTCTTGGTTGATTTAAATTCAGCCCTCAATAATCAATAACAATATAGTTAAAATACTGGTAGTTTTCAACTTACCAAACTCATTTTCAATGACTAATTGATTAAGCTGCAAGGTTTTAAAAAATAATGTTTTTTTCCTTTTTAGAGGGTAAGAGCATTTACCTCTTCAGAAACCACTTTTGGCAATTTTACACCTCAGTCTATTTTAAGATCCAACCTTCGCCCTACGCCCTTGGCATCACCATGTGCCTCACCGAGTAGGTCTCCAACTCCTCCACTACGTGCTAAAGAGACCAAAATTTCTTTCATGGAGGAGAAACTAACTATTCGATGGACTAATGGGGTATGTATTTTATCATTTTGAATTAGCATGTGTTCAGGTGTTTGACTGTTACTCTGCTTTATTGAAGGGAATTATAATCCCCTTTGCTAACTGTAACGTCGTGGTCATTAGCTGTCTTCTCAACTCAAAATGTTAACACGTAATAAGCTTTGACTATAAGATATTTATTTTATAAAACTGTGGGATAAGCAGGATGACAGTGTATTTATGACCAGATAAGAGTGGGGAACATTCCGTGCAAGTTTTTGAATTGAAGTTTACATCAAGGATTTCATCAAGCCTGTCAAATCACGAGCATTTATCTAATTCATACTAAATTTATTTATCTGCATTTTTAAGAAGCATAAGATGAATGTTCAAAGCCTTGTCGTGTCACAAATGCATGGGTTTAATGCTGAGACTGACTTTCAAATACTGTTAATAAACTCATTTAGAAGTTATCACCCTGGGCTGGTAGTGGTGAGCCGGCAAACTGTCATAAAGCTTTTATGGTAGGTTTCTCAGAATTTCCTTCTGAGGATATTTTTAAACAAAAAAATTGCTGGTTTTTGAAACGAAAATTCCTTTAAACCATTAGCCCAATGCGTCAGCAGTGGTGAAAAAGGCAACAGGATCGTGGGGCATAGAGCACGTCCCAGAAAGTGATTTAGTTCCTACAATGCACTGGTCTGACCCCCACCTTGAGTGTATTGTACATTTCTGGGCACTGTACCACGTGGGTGACATTCTGGTCTTGGTGGGGTATAAATTTGATAAATGAGATTGGGCATCCGTGTTGTGGTGAGAGAATGCAGATTCTGGGATATTTATAGTGGGTGGGGGAGACAGCTTAGAGGTGATTTTATTGAGTGATTTAAAATCTTAAAGGGATTAGATCAACTGGATCCCAGAGTGATGTTCATTATTAATACAAGTTGTAGGACAGGGGACATGGATCTAGGTTAGACTAGAAAAAGGTGAATGTGCAGTTAATATATAACTTCATGCAGAGAGTGGGGAATTTGTGGAATAGTATACTCAAGGAGGCGGTGGAAGAGGATTTCAAGGGTGATGAACACATTGCCCTTTGACCGTGTGCTCTATGTCTTCCTTCCCATCCTCATCCTCTCTAGAACTGTCTTTTGGTTGGGGAGAGGGGGAAAATGAAATGATTTCCATGGTAACTATATGAACATGTTTTAATTTTTTTTTCCTGGGCAGTCTTATTGAGCTTTGTACTAAGATGCCTGTCGTTATTAGAAGTGGTCTTATTGAGTGCAAAAAAAATACAGCTTAATGAAATTCTGGCCAATGAAAGTCTTTGAAGGGATGCTTGCCCATCTAATTTTTTTCTCCTTTGCCAATTGGGTAGCTATTTTATCAATTGTAGGTGGAGTAGCTTTCAAAGAATGACTAGTATTGTGTAATAATCATAATATGCTAAGCAAGAGGAATAGGACTTTTAACCCTTAACCTATTGAAACCTCAGAATTCACGAGTACAAGGTTAATGGTTAAATTTACAGCTGGTTGCAAATTTATATATCTCTCTTAATTCAAGGTTGCAGCTGCTAATGAATTACAACTACTGCCTTCATCAACCAAACGGATTCCACGAACGCCATCTATTGAGTCATGGCCTTCAACTACAGAAAACCTGGCCACATGTGAGGTAACTCCAGACAATGAAGTACTGTCCGAGCAAGTAGAGATGGTTGATCTTTCTGGCACTGACAAAGGCAATGACAAAATTGAAGTCCCAAAAGACGACGTTGATAGTTCTGGAAGAACGGAAGAATGGTCTATGGAAGAATATGTAGATGCTGCCGAGTCTCTGGATAGAGGGGACACTTCCAAGGATATGAGCAAAGTGGTTTCTGCAGATATATTCATCCTAAATAGGGAAGAGAACATCTTAAGTGGTGGTTCTACTCATGTGGAGGGACAGATTGTGGAGGAACATGCTACAAGTGACCAAGCAGTTGAGGTGCCTAAGACTGAAAATGAGGATGTGCCTGAAAATAAACATCCGTTTATTGAGTCAGATAATGAGCAAACTTCTGCGTGTGAAGAAGGTATGTTTTGCCAAACTTAATAGATTTATATATTTTGTGTTTTATACAATAATTGGGCAGTTAAGTCAGCCATGCACACAAACTATATAGTACAATTTAAAATCGGGTGGCACAGTGGTGTGCCAAATGTCTCGAGCACTCCCTCGCATCCACTTAAGAGCTTCATTGCATAGATCTTGGAGTAGATTACTTGGATCCTACTAAGTCATGTAAAGGTTGGTAAGGAGCAATATATTTGGACATTTTTACTGTTCTTGCTGGTTAACTTTACAACCGTTGCTGTGTACACTGAAGGAGTTAACTACCTTTAGTGTTGATCAGGGAATTGCAGAGTGCGCTATGAAATCCTTGGAATGGCTTTAGTTTTAACTGGTTTTGTTTGTTAAACAAAACCAGTAACCAGTTTATACTTTCTGTTGATAGTTTTGGATATTGATGTCAAGACTGGAAGTACTTCACTATCAGTAAACGTTCCCACAGCATTCATTAGCTCAAATAACGAAGAAGCAGCCCTGTCGAAGTATAACCTTGAATCTGCTCACGAGGGGTAAGCCTGCAATATTTTTCCCCTATAAATTCTTTGTCAGCATTCCCTTATACTATTGTCTGTATACTTTACATCCCACAAGATTTGCTCAACTCTTTTTTTGAACCAAATTTGCTAAGTATTTTCCATTCCTCTTGGTTCTTTTGTGCAAATAGGTTTGCTGAGTCTTGGTATGTTGGTAAATCAATGTGTTTATAAGCATTTGGCAAACTTTTTTTTGTTAGATTACTGTGTTGCTTTTACTGCACAAATGAACAGGCTTGGAAAGCATTTTTCGTCTGTTGAATGAACTTATCTGCCAGTCTTGCACACCCCCTAGAGGCTGACCACAGCACATGATTAACCCAAGGCCTGAGAGCAGATCGCACTTTTGAACTGTTGTGTGAGGGAGAAATAGCCATAAGGATATAAAGTAATGATAACATGGGAGGAGGGGAATGGGTGGAGAGGAGAGGAAGAGAATAAAATTGTCACTTTGGCAACTCTATTCCACTTTCAAGAAACCTCCATGGTTTACACATAACTATTATACACTTTCTGAAAGGGATATGTCTACACGGTGAACCAAATGTTCCCATGAAGCTGCCCTCGTAGTGCTCATAGGTTTTACATAACCAGATGCACTAATTGGCATTTGACCTCTTTTTGTCAACATATTGTGTTCAATAATGGATTAGTCATCCTATTTCTATCAGAATTTGGATATGAATTCAGCTTAGATGAATAAGATTAAACTCTCCTCTCTGGCTGTAAGAATCTCTTTTTTTTTAAATCAGATACTCCTAACTCACCTAGTAGCCACTAGTATGTGCCACATAACTGCCAATAATTTAACATTAACATGGCCATCTCGTTCAGCGAGACCTTAAACAACAGTAGATCTGGGAAATGCAGCTGTTGATATATTAAGGGATGCTCTTCTCCGCCTGGAAGGATCTCTGAGCTGAATCATTCAGGTGGTTATCTGACTTGAGTGCTTGATGCCAATTAGGGGAGGAGGAAATTCCATTCCCAGTCAGTATTTTCTCTATACATCATCCAGGCCGTAATGTTCTATTCAGCTGTAGGAAAATGCTTATACTAATCCTAAGGTTTTTAGATTAGAAGTATGATGTTCTATTGTGGCAGCACTTTTCAGCATAAACTCTGTTAATTGCACTGTTAGAAGGCTGTGGGGTGACTTAATAGAGGCCTTTAATATTATGAAGGGGTTTGCTAGGGTGGAAGTAGAGAAGATATTTCCACTTGTGGGGGAGTCCAAAACTAGGGACCATAAATATAAGATAGTCATCAATAAATCCAATAGGAAATTCAGGAGAAACTTCTTTACCCAGAGAGTGGTTAGAATGTGGAACTTGCTACCACAGGGAGTAGTTGAGGCGAATAGCATAGAGGCAATTAAGAGAAAGCTAGATAAGTACATGAGGGAGAAAGGAATAGAAGGAAATGCTGATAGGATTAGATAAAGTAGGGTGGGAGGAGGCTTGTGTGGAGCATAAAAACACCGGTATAGACAAGTTGAGCCTTGTGGCTTGTTTCTGTGCTGTAAATTCTATGTAATTCTATGTTTGTTTGACTATATAGTGAAGGCATGCATCCAGAAATGCCTGAGGAACAACAGCTATTTCATGTACCACAGGAAAAGGAAGAAGTATTCCAGAGTGAGGACGTTTTCTATCCAGTCACTGCAGATGCTGAACGTATGTATAATTCCATTTATTAATTGTGTGTAAAATTACCATCTAATTTAAATAAACTAGCTTACTATTGCGGGTGAGCTTTTCTTTCAAATTTTTTTCAATGCAGCATCTACAGTCAACAGGTTTGTTTGCCAAGAAACAATTGAAAACAACTGGAGTGACTTTTTCTGTGAAATCCAAGTCAGCGAGATACCTTCTGAACTTAAATGTGTGTAAAAATGACTGTCTAATAAATAAAACCGCCCGATTTACCGTCTTTGAGTTTATTTGTGCAACACCGGTATTGTGAAGTTACATACAAATATAGATTCTACAAACATCTCCTTGGGAGATCATGGTTTATGTTAACATGAAAGAAAGACTTGCATTCATATAGCACTTTATCACATCTCTGAGATACTTTAAAGCACTTCACTTATAATTAATTATTCTGAAATGCAGTAAGTATTACGTAGGTAAATAATATGCTGATAAGCTTCCTACACCAAGTCCAAATTATTTCTTCCTATAATGTGTAGTATGCATGTTAATAATTAGAAGGATAAAAAGAACTTTACAAGTCTTTAACTATCTGGTTTTGCATTAAATTAAGAAGACAAACATTCGCTGTTATGGTTCGAAACCTGGAACCAAAGGAGTTTACAGCACAGACGGAAGCCATTTGTAGCACAGGAGGAGGCCACTTGACCCATCGTGTCCGTGCCGGCTCATTGCTAGAGCAATCCAAAACTAATCCCAAACCCCTGTTTATCTATTCTTCCCTAAAAGATGCAATGCTGTCTGCCTCAACCACTTGTGTAAAGCATCGGATGCTCCAATAATCCTCTGCATAAGGAAATTTCTCCTAACCTCTTTCCTCACTCTCCTACTAACAATCTTAAATTGATGACCTCTAGGCGTTGACTCCCCATCTAGAGGTAATAGTCTTTTATTATTCATACTATCAAAACCCTTCATAATTTTGAAAACCTTTATTAAATCTTCTCTTAGCCTCCTCTGCTGCAGTGGAGATAGTCCCAGTATTGTATCACCCTCATTACTGAAAGACAAGGAGTTACCTTTTCTTAAATAAATAAATTTTCACACTCATCCAAATAAGGAATGTTTGTGTTAGGGAAAACTCCCACTTGAACAATCTCTGCAACCCCAGATCAGATAAAGGATGGCCAAATGTAGAATCTAGGTCCCTTTGCTCTGCCGCAACAACTTGTTATAAACTCAGATTCGGAAGAGTGGTCTGTCCTAGGTTAGTATTTAATTTTACCACTTTCTGCACCAACTGTTCTTAAATTTGATGAGTGAGATTGCAATTTTGTATTGAATTACATGCAATTCTGCACTGTGAGCTAGTGTGCAGTTGGAATTGGATGCAAACTTTTCAAACTCCTTTCACGTAGGGGTCAGGAGAGAGAGGGGGAAATTGTTCATATCATCAATAGATGTTTTTATACTGGCACTTTAGTTCAAATACTGAGAGAGTGGCATCCGTGCGTGGCTTCCCACATTTACACTGTTCTCCTAGTCTGGTGGCAGAGTTGTGGACTGTTTATCATGGGTCTGCAATTCTTTCACCAGGGTAAGGGAGACAGATTTAACAGTGTAGATGCAGGGAACTGGCTCACAGATGACAGTTTCCTGGAATTTGATATAAAGAAGCATCGGTGTAAAAGTGCCTAATGTTTGAGCTCAAGTTCTTGGGGTAAAAGGAGAACATGCTAACTCATTGTGCTACTTAGTCAGTTTATTACCTGTGTTGTTGCCAAGTCGCCTCCGGCCTGCACCGCACATTTTCTGATAAAACTTGCTCCAGACAACTGAAGTGATGTCCCAGCCAAACAGGATCTACTACATTTTCCCCATGTATTATGCCCATGATGAACCAAAGTTCTAGCTATGGCTAGGAACCAAGACTAAAATTGGCCATCCATAAAAGTCGCTGCTCCAGTCAGTACTCACTGGATGTGCTAAATGCAAGTGCCAGCACAGCAGCTTAGGGCATTGTTATAGCCACTTTGAGAATCCAGGGTTTTCCACCTGACCTGCAATAGTAGATGATCAGGCAACAAGTTGAGGTAGTGCTGTAAAGCCTCCAGCAGTATCAGGAAAGCCTGCAGACAATATCTTTAAAAGGCCCAATTTGGTTCTGCTCCCTATTCTTTTCCTCATTTCTTCCCCACTTCCCAGGTTCAATGCCATTACTCACCACTAATTTAATCAGTAGAAATATATGCATGCCAGTGCCATAAGGGGTAAGGTGGTCATGGGTTGACAGGCAGCAAGAAGCTTGCCAGTGCTCTGCTGGAATGCTGCAGAATTTTAGTTGGTTAATCCCCCACACCTAATCTCTCTCAAGACTTGAGTAAATGGAGTGTGACCTTTACAGGAAGAAAGTGGAAACAGAAACAATTTGATTCATCAACATCTAATGCCCTTTATAAAGCCATGATGGATATTAAATATTTAGTTTTGTTTACTTTGTAATTAAGTAGAAGAAAAGGCAATGGAGTTCTCTTTAAATTTTACATTCCGTTTGTTTTCCAGCTGTGGTGATTGTAGTTGAGAATGAGGACATTCCCGGTACACAGTCAGGAAATAAAGAAAATGGGTCTGCGTTATCAGGATACGATGAAAGTGATTTTGAAATGATGGACGACAACGCTGTGTGTACACAGGATGAACCGCTTGCAGTTTTGCTTCCTGTAAACACTCAGCATTTGCAGGTAAACGAAACAGTGTTCTCCATTTATAGTCAGACTATATCTATGTATTCTCCACACGTTCCAGTTTGTATAATTATACAAGCTGTTCCTCATTCATTCAGCTTCTTCATACAGATGAAATGATTGCTCTCCACATTAGGGGGAAAACTATAGGACCCCTTGGTAGCCACACATGTATCTTTCCATCCTTTTCAAGGCATGAAATGTCTTGGTATCGTTTCTCCAATTTTTTGTTGTCTCAAAATCTGTCAATCCAGATTGTTGAGGGTTGACATAACAGCCACTGCAGCCAATTGCACAACTTTGATGGAAAATTTGTTTGATTGAATATCTGATAAGAACCAGGTGCCTGGAAACCTGATAGGCTGAAATGGTCAGATACCATACAAACTACTCATTTTGTGCAGTACGTTCTTTGAAAACCTCCCATCACTTGGCCTTCAACTCTGCTTAGGTTTTCATTTGGTAGTAACCAATGAACTCTGATTGTGGGTCCACCTTGTATGATATGGCACTCTTCAGACACCATCTGAAGTTTTTGCTAAAAATTGTAACTAAGTTTTATCCTTCTGAGAAAATCATCCTGACAAAATTTGATCCATCACCACTTTCTTTCCAAAGAAGTAGAGCCTCAGATTTCCAATTATATACATTCAGGGGTCCACATACCCCTATGATTGACTACCACAGTCTGTATGGTTTTTGAGGCACCAGGGTTTTAATAGAAGTCAAGACATAAATGTCATTGACTTTTCTTGATTTTCTTGCACAAACTTTTTACAACAATCATAAGCTCAAATTTCACAAGATAAATATGGCTGAGTAAGGCTATTCATCCCATCCATCCAGAAAGACCCTTCACTTATCTTGCCCCTGCCCCCCACCACCAATCATGGCATAGAATTGTTTTTTAAATGATTCTAGGATTTTTGCCTCCACTGCCCTATCCAGAAGTCTGTTCCATGTGTTGATCGCTTTTTGTGCAAAGAATTTCCCGACATCAGTTCTAAATTTGCCTTTTACTAGTTTGTACTTGTGTCACTTTGACCTAAATTCAAAGTTTGGCTTGAAGTAATTTTCTGAACCTCCCTTTTGCATACTGTTTACGATCTTATATGTCACTACGAGGTCACCTACCTTCAACTTGAAAAGCTCATGTTTCTCCAATCTCCTCTCATAACTTAGTCCCCTGCCGCTAGGTTTTGGCCATGTGGCTCTTCTCTGAACTATCTCGAGGGCCTGTTCCCTTCGCATGTCAGAGACCACAACAGGGCTCGGCACTCAAGATGTGGTCTGACCAGAACACTATCCAGTTTGAGTATGACTTTGTCTGATTTATACTCTATTCTTTTGCTATTTAATTCAGAATTCTATTTGCTTTGTTGATTGCTGCTGCACAGTAGTTGGACATGTTGAGTATAAAGTCTACTTAAACCCCAGATCTCTTTCAACTTCACACGTAGCTTTTTCAACACCATTTAATGGAGTACCTTCACCCCTTCCAATGTGCAATGCTTTACACTTGTCTATATTAAATTTAATTTGCCGTTGTTCTGCTCTGTTACATATTTTGCTCAACTTATTTTGTGGTTCCTGCGTTTCTCCTCCAAATCAACTGCCTGCCCTAGTCTGGTATTAGCTCCTATTTTGTCATAGTTTTTGAATCCAAGTCACTAATGTAAATTAGAAACCATCGGTGCTCCCACATCCATCCCTGGGTCACCCCAATCCCCACCTCCCCGTCTGGCTGCACACATGTGACTGAGATTGGTTAATGGACAAGTTTTTGTCCTGCCCATGGACCTTTTCTGTTGTCCAATTATTGCTCACTTTAAATTTGTTCTCTGGATGTGGGTGACACTGACAAGACCGTGTTTATTGCAAATTCCTTCTTGCCATGAGAAGGTGCTGATGGGCCTTTTCCTTGAACTGCTGCAATCCTTGTGCTGATGGTGTTCCCATCCAGATAGTATTAGGTCGGGAAGTCCAAAATATTGACCCAGCAACTTCACATCATGGTTGAAACAGAAGTTGACTGACTGCTCCAATGCTCATCCCAAGTGTCAAAATCTGGCACTGTCTATAAACTTTCACACACAAAGTACCTCTACCTCCTGAGGTCTGTAAGTATTCATCTTATCTATTTTCATTCTCTCTTGCAATCTGTCGTCATCTCATTCAAAACAATTGCAGTGCAGTACCAAAATGAAGCTTTCTAAGCAGTGGGACTGAGAGAATACAGGTGTGCATGACTCTTGTAGGGGACCAAACACAATGCCCCAGTGGTTTCCCCTGTTTGGATGAAAACCTATTTATTTGTTTGTGAAGGCTGCAAACTATACTCAATGAGAAAGATGAACCTAGAAAAGGTAATATAACATTAAAATGCTTGCCTTTAACATTCTTTTCTCCTTTAACTGTGATCAAAGCATAAGTGTATTAAAACAAACCGTGTGGTTGATGGTCTCTTTACATTCTGATGTACGAGAAGGGTGTCAAAAATAATACGTGTGCTTTAATGTATGATTTGTGGAATGACTTGTAGAAAATATTTTTTTTTTCTCTCAAAACTCTTGCCATCTGATTACAGGGTGTTGATGATGGATTTGCAGTGCAACTCCCAAGGGAAGAATCTTGGCCTGTAAGTTCTGTGGAGCTGAAGCAGCCTGACCCAGTTGAATTTGCTGGAACGTATGACTTTGAACTTGC
Organism: Heptranchias perlo; assembly: GCF_035084215.1. NCBI lineage: Eukaryota > Metazoa > Chordata > Chondrichthyes > Hexanchiformes > Hexanchidae > Heptranchias > Heptranchias perlo. Next base: position 10,352,868 of record NC_090332.1, on the reverse strand, counting down.
TGAGCAGTCCTGTAGTACAGTTAGAGCTGTGAGCGAAGCCGAAGATTATGAAGTTGAGGTTGCAGAGCACCATAATATTCAAGAAAGCTTCACTTTAATGTTAGATGGTGATGAGGCTGTAGAAGTGTTAACATCTACAGAGGCAAATCAACGGCCTGCTTTAGTCGAGAATGAAAAAGCAATTCCATTTGAATCAATGGAAACTATAACTAGCGAACCCAATAAAGAGACTCCAGAGGATAATGCTGTTGAAAGTGAAGAGAAGACATGTATAAAAAATAATTCTTCGGTTCTTGGTGGTCAAGAACCATTGGAAGACCAACACAACCTGGCTGAAGCATTGCCTTATGTGACTGAACCAATTAACGTGGCCATAACAGATAATTCAATAGAGGTTCTTAAAGGAGAAAAATCAAATGTAGAAGAACTGTCTGAAATGATCTCCCTACCTGTTCAGGTAGATACCCCAATAACAGGTCAGAGGGGTGGCTTGTGTAAGAGCAAGGCAGTAAAGAATGCACAAACAGATGAGTCTGAAGAAGTGGTTGGCAAAGTTATACAGACGAAGCAAGTGGAGGCTCCAAGGTCCTTAAGAAGAAAAGGTAATACAGTGACTGATGTCAATACTCTGGATAACGAGGAGTTAGTATTAGTGGAAATACAGGAAGTTAAACCTAAAATGGAAATAGCTGCAACACGAAGGAGGAGTACGAGGCGAGCTGTTACAGGTGTAGTTGAGATCCTGAAAAATAACTTGACTGAACCTGAGGATGTACCACTTGATCAAAAAACTGGCTCGGTTCATCCTACTTTAAGGTCTGCCAGAAAAACTATTACTAGTAGAACAAATGTCATTGAAAGTAGTTTGCCTGTTGCCAAAATGCCACTTGCTCAGCTTACTGAAACTGTTCCTGCTTTAAGATCCACAAGGAGAAGTGTTGCTATTAAAGCAGATACAGAACACATTTTGCATGGTCCTTTGAAAACACCACTAAGTCAGCAAGCTGAAGTCATTCCTATTTCTCAGCGGTCTGCTAGAAGGAAAAATAGGAAACTTTCTGAAGTTGAGGCTCTACTAAACCACCCACTTTCAGCATTGGAGATTGATGAGCAAGTGCCTGTGCCAACTACACCCAGCAGACTTACAAGAAGTAGGGCCAAAGATGCCCACCTTGTGGCACTAGAAAACATCGCTGAACTGACTTCAAATGTAGAGATAACCTTACCTGCTAATTCTCAGACAACAAAGAGGGGACAGCCTGTCGCAAGCACGGAAACACCAAAGCCTGTTAAAGATGATATTGAGGATGGTAGGCAAGAGGAACAGCTTACAGTGACTTTTACCCACAAACCAACTAGGAGGAGAACTGGTAAAGGCTCTGAATCACAGGCAATAATCTTAGCAGAAGAGGATCCTTATGCTTTCTCTCCTCCTCTCACGAGGTCATCGAGAAAGTCAAACGGTAATTTTGTCCAGAGCCCTTAAATTGTGCTTGTTCAAATGTATTTTGAACCTTTTTTGTAGGCACTAAGTTAGCCAGGCTATTTTGTTTTATTTTACTCAACCAAATAGGCATTACATCCAAAAATTGAAATGAAGGCTATAGTCCAATTAGCACTCAATTTGTACAAATGTGGAATGTTTTACTGTTAGCCTGAAACATAAACATTTAGAGTTAATATGTTTGTACACTGGCCAATACTTTTACCTCTGTTATAAAACATTCCTCATTCTTCAGCAAGACAAATGGTTTTGGGAAATAGTTCCAAAGAGCAGGGACAAATGGCTGAACCATGGGATTCGAATGGTGATAGAGAAAGAGCAGGGGCCAATAATGATCTGGAGCTGGAGGAATGGATGCCAGAAAATAATGCTGAGGTAATGTGGAATAAAACAGTGGATGAAGATCCTGAAAGTGATGTCTTAGGGCACGGGGCATCAGTATGAAGGGTTTTGATAGAGCAAGTAGGGAGAAACTGTTTCCACTGGCAAATGGGTCAGTAACCAGAGATCATAGAGGTCATAAATTTAAAATAATTGGCAAAAGGAAATGAGGCGAAATTCTTTCCCACAGAGGGTTGTTAAGCTCTGAAAACGCACTACCTGAAAAGGTGGTGGAAGCAGATTCCACAGGAACTTTCAAAAGGAAATTGGCCAAGTACTTAGGAACATAGGAGCAGGAGTAGGCCATTCAGCCCCTCGTGCCTGCTCCGCCATTTGATAAGATCATGGCTGATCTGTGATCTGACTCCATATACCTGCCTTTGGCCCATATCCCTTAATACCTTTGGTTGCCAAAAAGCTATCTATCTCAGATTTAAATTTAGCAATTGAGCTAGTATCAATTGCCGTTTGCAGAAGAGAGTTCAAAACTTCTACAACCCTTTGTGTGTAGAAATGTTTTCTAATCTCGCTCCTGAAAGGTCTGGCTCTAATTTTTAGACTGTGCCCCCTACTCCTAAAATCCCCAACCAGCGGAAATAGTTTCTCTCTATCCACCCTATCTGTTCCCCTTAATATCTTATAAACTTCGATCAGATCACCCCTTAACCTTCGAAATTCTAGAGAATACAACCCCAGTTTGTGTAATCTCTCCTCGTAACTTAACCCTTGAAGTCCGGGTATCATTCTAGTAAAGCTACGCTGCGCTCCCTCCAAGGCCAATATGTCCTTCCGAAGGTGCGGTGCCCAGAACTGCTCACAGTACTCCAGGTGCGGTCTAACCAGGGTTTTGTATAGCTGCAGCATAACTTCTGCCCCCTTGTACTCTAGTCCTCTAGATATAAAGGCCAACATTCCATTTGCCTTCTTGATTATTTTCTGCACCTGTTCATGACACTTCAGTGATCTGTGTACCTGAACCCCTAAGTACCTTTGGACATCCACTGTTTTTAACTTTTTACCATTTAGAAAGTACCCTGTTCTATCCTTTTTTGATCCAAAGTGGATGACCTCACATTTGTCTACATTGAATTCCATTTGCCACAGTTTTCCCCATTCACCTAATCTATCAATATCGCTTTGTAATTTTATGTTTTCATCTACACTGCTTACAATGCCACCAATCTTTGTGTCATCGGCAAACTTAGATATGAGACTTTCTATGCCTTCATCTAATAAATATTGTTAATAAATATTGTGAATAATTGAGGCCCCAAGACAGATCCCTGCGGGACTCCACTAGTCACATCCTGCCAATGTGAGTACCTTCCCATTATCCCTACTCCCTGTCGCCTTTCGCTCAGCCAACTTCCTAACCAAGTCCATACTTTTCCCTCGATTCCATGGGCTTCTATCTTAGCTAACAGTCTCTTATGGGGAACCTTATCAAATGCCTTCTGGAAGTCCATATAAATAACATCCATTGACATTCCCCTGTCCACTACTTTAGTTGAAGAGGACTAATTTGCAGGGTTATGGGGAAAAGGCTGGGGTGTGGGACTAAATTGGACAGCTCTTTCAAAGAGCCGGCATGACTGGCCGAATGGTCTCCTTTTGTGCTGTAAGATTCTATGATTTGCTTAACTTTCACAAACAAATGAATAGGCTAGCAACTAAACTCAGGGGCCGGGTGAGGCTGTTGGACAGAACCACTCGGGCATTGCGGTAGAACATTCAGTCATGTGATTTTTTTTTCACCTGTTGTCTATGTAGAACTTGTTGCAGAAGTATTTATCACTTTTGTGTTAGCATAGCAGGGTGAAGTGTATCATCACTTTTTTGGAAGTAAATTTGTGTTAATTATATTTTTTGGGAAACTTTTTTTTTCCCTTTCGCACCAATTTTCTTTCCCCTTTCTGAAAGCATTGATTGCTTGCTGGGGTGGGGTATGGTTCCGTTGGTGTTGATCACCCTTGAGTATCACGCCCAAGTGGCCATTCTTGTGTGAGCGCAGATGATGAGCACGGCCACAAGAAAATTAAGAGTAATTTTTCACAGAACTCCCACTGCCGCAAAGGTCACTTCTTTCCTTTTTCTCCTCCCCCACAGTTGAAAGTCCGTCCCCTTTGTTAAAAACAATCTGCTCCACTAACCGTTTCACTTCCTCATTTCCAGTTACTGGCTCCTACTTGATGCTGCTGCTTTGTTCCGGGATCAGACTCTGCTGCATTCTGTGGGTGGGAATTCCTGATTTTGATATAGTTTTTACCAGTTCTGGGAATTCCTGCTCACAGAGTGCAGTAGAAACCGATATCGTCTCTCAATGAAGTAGTGGCATCAGATAAACACCAGTGAGGGTCAAATCTGAGAAGACTGCTTTTGTGAACTTCTGAGATGGTGGTGGGGGCGGGGGGGAGGATAGTCCCTCTGTGGAGTGCACTTCTACATAAAGGAGGCCCTGCTGCCTTTCTGACATGGAATGTCACTGTTTCATTTTACACAGCAAGTTATGATGATCTGGAATGCATTACCTGAAAAGGTGATGGAAGCAAATTTAATAGGTAACTTTCAAAAGGGAATTAGATATATACTTGAAAAGGAGAAATTTGCAGGGCTATGGGGAAAGAGCAGGTGAACGGGACAAATTGGATAGCTCTTTCAAAGAGCCGGCACAGGCACGATGGGCTGAATGGCCTCTTCCTGTGTTGTACCTACTATGAAGTGGTAGCTATGAGTCTGAAATCATTGAGAAACATCTTAATGATTACAATAGCCGTCACATTTATGGTGGCCTGCTGACTTTTGAGGTTCCGGTGAATGTCCAGGTTTTGCATTGTGTTTCGGAGGGTGTTTGTTTTGTGCTCACCAAGGTACGGGCTGTAGGTGCCCTCACCCACATCAAGCATCATCGTGTCACGTGTAGCATGGGTTAGAAGCAAAATGATCTCATTCTGTCCCAACAGTGTGCTTTGGCTTCATCCTGAGAATATCACCTCTTGCTATACCATTTCCCACATTTAACGGTCCTGCTGGCCTTGAATAAGATTTTCAATTTAGTACCAAATTAGTCAGGTTTTTAACCAGGTGCCCACCCGAAGAAGATCGATATCAAGACTGTCCTTTACATTCAGTAAAAAGAGGAAAGAGGAGACTATCATCCCAACATTTCCAGAGGTAAAGGGATGGTATGCTGGCTCACTGCATCTTCTGGATATCCATCATAGTGTCTGGAGAACAACGCTCAACTTAACTTAGTACTACCTAGGCCTGTTAGAACTATATGGGGTTACATTCGTCACCGAAGGAAAATATTATTCTACTTGCAATATATAGTGCACGTAACATAAAGAATGATCGAAGGCACTTCACAGATAAGGCAAATGGAAAATGGAAGCTGAGCCAGGAAAGAAGAGATTAAGAGGTGTGAGGAAATGGGGTTTAAAGGGGTATTTAAAGGAAGCAAGAGTGATGTGGAGTATTTAGGAAGTGAATTCTAGACAGTTGGACCAAGCTGGCTGAAGGCTTTGCTACTAATGCTGGGGCGGAGGGAGAGGGAATGCACAAAAGGTTGGAGTCAGAGGAACAGGACATTTGCAGAGGGCAATGATATAGGACTGGAGGAGATTAGAGGTAGGATGGAGCAAGACCACGGATTTAAAGACTAGGATGAGGATTTTAAATTTAAGGTGTTGATGGCTGGTAGCCAGTGAAGGTCAGTAAGTACAGAGCTGATGGGTGTTCAAGACTTAGTATGAGGCAGGGTGCATGCAACAGGGCAGTTTGGGGCAAGTTGGAGTTTATAGAGAGTTTTGGAGTTTGTAACAAAGAAAATATGGGGTCAGAAACTCAGCTCAGAGTTGAACAGCGTGCCAAGGTTGCAGATAGTCTGGTTCAACCCTAGAGAGTGGCAAGGGAGCAGAGTTTATGTTGGAGCCAAAAGATGACAGCTTCGCGGATTGCAGATTTCTCAGTGATTTATTTTTGTTAGGTAAGTGTATTAAGGGTTACGGAACCAAGGCGGGTAAATGGAGTTAAGTTACAAATCAGCCATTATCTAAATTAATGGTGGAACAGGCTCGAGGGGCTGAATGGCCTACTTCTGTTCCTATGGTCCTAGATTCCGAAACACATGTCCCCAGAAAGAGAATTCCAGTAAGTGGGATTTGGAAAGAGACTGTATACTCAGGGTGTGCACTAAATGTATATTGTAGCTTATTAAGTCCTTTGGGTTGTTTGTGTACAAGCAGATGGTACAGGGCTAGACACCTGATCCTATCATCTACACCATACGGCAAAACTTTTGAAGCAGTTTACAGTAGATATCCTTGCTGTAGCGGTGTAATCTGCAGGACAGGGAATCTCATTCCACAAGACACAACTGGCCTACAATTTCAAATGACTCTTGAACCTGAGCAAAGCGGTCACCTCTGCTCAGGGAAACTTGTCAAGAGCAGGTGTTGTTAATACTGGAAAGTTCTGGAACATATACAGAATCTTCAAGCAATTGCCTAAAGTTTACTACATTAGCAAGAGGCGGGACATCCAAGGAACTCTTGTAGACAATAAGAAATGGCAGGACTCCTTAGCAAGTAATTTGCCTCTATTTAGATAGGAAGATGGAGTACCAATGGAAGATGTGGTGGAACCACTAATGGATGTAAATATAAATATTAAGAAAGGGAACTGTATTAAAAGAGTTAATGAGTCTTAAAGTTGATAACAAATACTGAGGAAGATTAGTGATGAGATAGCAGAGGTACTAACTGTAATAGGTTTTTTTTTGGAAACCAGCATAGAATCATAGAATCATAGAAGTTACAACATGGAAACAGGCCCTTCGGCCCAACATGTCCATGTCGCCCAGTTTATACCACTAAGCTAGTCCCAATTGCCTGCACTTGGCCCATATCCCTCGATACCCATCTTACCCATGTAACTGTCCAAATGCTTTTTAAAAGACAAAATTGTACCTGCCTCTACTACTGCCTCTGGCAGCTCGTTCCAGACACTCACCACCCTTTGAGTGAAAAAATTGCCCCTCTGGACCCTTTTGTATCTCTCCCCTCTCACCTTAAATCTGTGCCCCCTCGTTATAGACTCCCCTACCTTTGGGAAAAGATTTTGACTATCGACCTTATCTATGCCCCTCATTATTTTATAGACTTCTATAAGATCTCCCCTTAACCTCCTACTCTCCAGGGAAAAAAGTCCCAGTCTGTCTAACCTCTCCCTGTAAGTCAAACCATCAAGTCCCGGTAGCATCCTCGTAAATCTTTTCTGCACTCTTTCTAGTTTAATAATATCCTTTCTATAATAGGGTGACCAGAACTGTACACAGTACTCCAAGTGTGGCCTCACCAATGCCCTGTACAACTTCAACAAGACATCCCAACTCCTGCATTCAATGTTCTGACCAATGAAACCAAGCATGCTGAATGCCTTCTTCACCACCCTATCCACCTGTGACTCCACTTTCAAGGAGCTATGAATCTGTACTCCCAGATCTCTTTGTTCTATAACTCTCCCCAACGCCCTACCATTAACGGAGTAGGTCCTGGCCCGATTCGATCTACCAAAATGCATCACCTCACATTTATCTAAATTAAACTCCATCTGCCATTCATCGGCCCACTGGCCCAATTTATCAAGATCCCGTTGCAATCCTAGATAACCTTCTTCACTGTCCACAATGCCACCAATCTTGGTGTCATCTGCAAACTTACTAACCATGCCTCCTAAATTCTCATCCAAATCATTAATATAAATAACAAATAACAGCGGACCCAGCACCGATCCCTGAGGCACACCGCTGGACACAGGCATCCAGTTTGAAAAACAACCCTCTACAACCACCCTCTGTCTTCTGTCGTCAAGCCAATTTTGTATCCAATTGGCTACCTCACCTTGGATCCCATGAGATTTAACCTTATGTAACAACCTACCATGCGGTACCTTGTCAAATGCTTTGCTGAAGTCCATGTAGACCACGTCTACTGCACAGCCCTCATCTATCTTCTTGGTTACCCCTTCAAAAAACTCAATCAAATTCGTGAGACATGATTTTCCTCTCACAAAACCATGCTGACTGTTCCTAATTAGTCCCTGCCTCTCCAAATGCCTGTAGATCCTGTCCCTCAGAATACCCTCTAACAACTTACCCACTACAGATGTCAGGCTCACTGGTCTGTAGTTCCCAGGCTTTTCCCTGCCGCCCTTCTTAAACAAAGGCACAACATTTGCTACCCTCCAATCTTCAGGCACCTCACCTGTAGCGGTGGATGATTCAAATATCTCTGCTAGGGGACCCGCAATTTCCTCCCTAACCTCCCATAACGTACTGGGATACATTTCATCAGGTCCCGGAGATTTATCTACCTTGATGCGCGTTAAGACTTCCAGCACCTCCCTCTCTGTAATATGTACACTCCTCAAGACATCACTATTTATTTCCCCAAGTTCCCTAACATCCATGCCTTTCTCAACCGTAAATACCGATGTGAAATATTCATTCAGGATCTCACCCATCTCTTGTGGTTCCCCACATAGATGACCTTGTTGATCCTTAAGAGGCCCTACTCTCTCCCTAGTTACCCTTTTGCCCTTTATGTATTTGTAGAAGCTCTTTGGATTCACCTTTGCCTGATCTGCCAAAGCAATCTCATATCCCCTTTTTGCCCTCCTGATTTCTCTCTTAACTCTACTCCGGCAATCTCTATACTCTTCAAGGGATCCACTTGATCCCAGCTGCCTATGCATGTCATATGCCTCCTTCTTCTTTTTGACTAGTGCCTCAATCTCCCGAGTCATCCAAGGTTCCCTACTTCTACCAGCCTTGCCCTTCACTTTATAAGGAATGTGCTTACCCTGAACCCTGGTTAACACACTTTTGAAAGCCTCCCACTTACCAGACGTCCCTTTGCCTGCCAACAGACTCTCCCATTGACCAAAGGATTGGCGGGTAGGCTCACATCAGTAATAGGAGAACTGCTTGTGACTGTAACATTGAGCACTTAGGATTTCCTAACTTCCCCCATCAGACTTCTAGTTGTATTCCTAATTTCATGCCTTATTACAGATTTGCAAATCTTTCATTATTTAACCTCTCAAAACCTTTCATAATTTTGAAAATCTCAGATTCTTCCCACCCCCCCCCCCCCCCACCTTCTGTGTTTCAATGGGGAAATAATTTTTCAAGCCTTTCTTCAAAACTATGACCGCTCATTCCTAGTATTCTAGTGAATTCTAGCTGTACCGTTTTGATTTGCCATTTCACAGCTCTATATCCTTCCTAAAATGGGTTGTCCAGAAAACCCTAACCAATTTCCTACAGATTCAAGGTTATCTCTCTACTTTTGTATTCGTTGCCCCTTTATATAAAACCCAGAATTACATTTGGCTTTTTTAATAGCCTTTTCTGCCTGCACTCCATCTCCTGCACTCCATCTTTAAAGATATATGTAGCTGAATGACTAACTCTGTATTCCTCCACACTCTTAGTAACATCGTTTAAGGTATGCTTCCTTTTATTGTTCTTTTCCCAAAATGTTCTAATTCACATTTCTCTATACTGAACTGCATCTGCCACCGATCTACCCATTCCACTAATCTATCTGTCCTCCTGAATTTTCTTCAGTTTGCTGTGTCCCTAGTTTGATGGTACTGTACTTCCAAACTTCTATCCATTCCTCTTACACCTATGTCCAAACACTTCATTTAAATGGAAAACAAAAGTTCCAGCACAGATTCCTAGAGATATCCCACCAATCTGAAAAACATCCAATTACCCCATCTCTCTGCTTGTTCCCCTGCCATCTCTATTCATGTGGCTGCAATCCCTTTAGCACCATATGTGCGACAAATGTGGTGCCTTATCAAACAATATCTGGAAATATATGGCAAACGCAGTTCAGCATTGATGAATGTGTAGCAGTAGATCTTTGGGGAAAAAGAACAGCGAATGACAATATACTCTATCTGGTAAAAGTTCAGTGGGGATAAGGAACAGGGTGATCTAGGGGTGCAGATACAGAGGTCTTTAACAACAAAATTACTGGTGGGAAAAGCCATAACAGGCACAAATCAGTTCTTCTGATTTAGAAGTTGTGTGCAGTTTTGGGCACCCCATTATAGAAATGATATTGGAGCCATGGCAAAGGTGGAACATAGATTCACTACATGATGGTTAAGTAAATAAAAACATACAAGTTCAGTCTAAAGACATTTAAGGTTGTCTTGTTTCCTCTTATTTCAACACAGTAAACTTCATTCCTTGATAGTTGGTCCACATTATCTTATTTGGCACCTGTTTATGGCTCTTGTAAGACTATAGGGGAGATTTTCTGCTTCAGTGCTTCTGGTGCATGCTAAGAGTGTATATTAGGAAATTGCACATCCCCAGCATGTGACTCTTCACGCATTACTTTTAATAGATGGAAATTCACGGACTGGGTATGCAGTTTCTGATATGCACTTAGGGAATGCAGCAGGATTCCCACAGGAAAATCTCCCCACAGTTTTTCTCTGTGCATTGGAATTTTATTTATCTCAGAAAATAACAATGCTGAAATTTTGTTTGCCATTACATTCCTCTTCCATTGAAAGGAAATACCTTTAGCGTTCTACAAAGGGAGAATAATAGGCATTCAAAAGTCCAGACAAATGTTTCTTAACTGCAATTAACTTTACATAATGGTCTCCTTATGTGCTCTAAATTGTATCATCATGTTGTTAACCAGAAATTGGTAAATTGACTTGTAGAATGCATTTCCTCCAGGCTTAGATCAAGGCCTCATATATGATGGGGAAGAGCACCAGTCAAGATGCATTCAGAATAATGTGAATCTGTTTAGGATACCTTCTTCCTAGCTGCTATTCCCCACTGTGTAGTAGAGTATTCATTTTATATAGAACTACACAGTCATAAATGGTGGGAGACCGTATCTAGAGTAGCTCTTCTGGTGTCCTGGCCAATATCTATCCCACAACCATCATCACTAAAATAGATTATCAGGTCATTTATCTTCCTGCTCTTTGTGGAACCTTGATATGTGCAAATTGGCTGTCACATTTCCCTACATTTCAACATGTCTACACTTCAAAAGTACTTCATTGGCTGTGATGAGCTTTGGGACATCCAGTAAAATGAATAGCTTTAAAAAAGCGGCCCTCTTAGGATTCTGGGAGGTGTGGGCCACTTGTAATTCTACCAAAACAATCTGCCCTCCACCATTAAAATTACAATATTCGTACTCTGTGGCCAGTACCTCTAATTAAATTGTGATTGTTTTAAATGAACACGAGCAACATTTATCCACATAAATGAATGAGGCTATAATACAGTACTAATTGGCAAGTCTTAATTTATCCAAGTCCCATAACAAAAACAAAACTTTTCTCAAAGTCCCATTGCAGTAAGATGTTGAATTCTTTGGGTAACACATTATAGATGTGTGAAGAATTCTACACCATACTGCAATGGGACTTTGATAAAACTTTTGTTTTTGTATGCATTGATTACTTTGACATTTTTTTGAAGTTTGTGAAGTATTTACTGTTAAATGTGTTTGAGACTTCACATTATTGAATTCTATGAAGTCATTCTTAACAGATTTCCAATTTTATTTTTTAATAGTTGGAAAAACCATGTTGCAGGAGTCGTCTGTGCAGCAGCCACCAGAGTTTGCTTTCTCTACTCCTCTAACAAGGTCCAGAAGAAGAACTGGCAATGCAGCCTTGCAGATAGTGAAAGAGGAGGTAAATGAACTGCATTTTAGGGTTCTTTCTTTTAAAACTAAATTAAACTTGGCATTCAAAATAAAACTACTTCAGAGAACCTAATGAGGGCTAGCAAGTTAAATTTGTGGAATGTGAATGTGCACGTTGGGAGAGTTCATGTAATAAAGGAATTAGCTTTGATGGGCTGAATGTCTTTTTTTTTCATTCCTCACTTATGTTCTAACTTCTGGACAAGGCATCTTGTGTTTGACCTTTAGTTATTAGGTTGCCCTCATTTCCTTTTTAATTTTAACTGCCAAACCTTTGTACCCAGAAATAAACAATTATTGACATTGGTTAATGTACTTTTCATATTTAGTAGTAGCAGTCTAGAGGGTAGTTGGCTACACAAGTTGGCTAGATTATAATGTATTTTTTGTGGAAAAAGTATTTTATAAAAGCAAGTGTTCACTTTTGTGCACTTCAGGACTTGCATGTTATGGAGGATGATGTCCCCAAAGTAATGGAGATTAGAAAACTGGAAGAGGAGAAAAGTAAAAAACAAGAGAAAAAAAGTACCAGAAGCAGAACTACAAGACTCCGAGTGAAAAAGAGTCCCAGGTAACATTATATCATTCTTCAAAAGTAACTATTGCAGGGGGCATAGTAAAACAGTGGTCGTAATTTGCAGTTCTGTGTTGCCCAAAGGAAAGACACTGAAAATTTAAGCTGTGTCCGAAGAGTTTTTATTGACTGCTATCTTTTATTGAAAACACGTACCCTTAATGTGAAACTTTTAATAAATTTTAACACAATGATTGCTTCTGCCTTGACAGAGTAAGCAAGAAGACTTCATGGTCACCTGCACCAGTGGAAATTGAATTTCTTTCTCCTTTAGCAAGTCCTTTGGATGCACTGTCCAGTAAAAGAGGAGAAGCAGAGGATGATGGGTCCGTAGAACACAAGATGACACTAAGATATAAGAGGAAAAAACTGATCCCAATGTTTCGAAAGCCAGTCACGCGCAGAAAAGTAAACAGACACAAATAATGAGAAGTTTTACTGTTTTATCAATTTAATACTTGGATGCAGTTTATATATAAGAGTTATACAGTATACAGAACTGAGCGAATTTCTGAAGTTCATCTAATTTTCGGAAAATAATTTATATAAATTATTTTAACATTTCATGAACAAATGGTCTGTAAGGGGAACTGTAGCTCCATATGGAGTATTGTAACTGCTTTTTTTTGTTTTTAGGCAAATGTTTCTCATTTTAATTTTGTAATGAATCTTCATACATTTTATTAACGTATATAAAATGATTAAATGTAAATATTTTTGACATTTTAGGGAAGTTATAAATAAAATGTATACTTGGCAGTTTGATATGTTTTTTGCATTTTTGTGATGGAACATTTTGCCAATGGGGTAAATGGTACAGTATATGCAGTTGTACATCTCTAAAGTTTGTTTTTATGGTCATTTTAGAGACATGATAAGATTGTCAGCAATCTGAGGCACAGTTCAGAGTGGTGCTTAGCTATCTTAAGCTATCATACATCATTCAGTTTTGGTTAAAGGAGAATAGGTTATAATTGGTGTATAGTACTTGTATCCCACCTCTCTACTAAATATATGAAGGCAGTGTTTCCTCTTTGTCAGGAAATGCCTCCAATTTAGTAAGCTATTTTCTCATTCCATGGATACTTGTCATTTCATGTCTTTGCTCACATCCAATGCTATTCATGTGGAATGTATTATAGGGTTTACAATATTCATCTATTGGAAACTCTACTCGTTTCAGTTGGATTCAGAAAAGTGCGGTCTCCATGGGAGAAGAATCAGGAGATTCCATCTTCAATTATTTTAAATGAGGGGTGGGAAATATTTTGTACTGAAAATACTTTCTCCCTTTCCCCCTGCAACCCAGCCTTTTCTGCTTCTTTAAGACAGCCAAGCACCGATTTTGAAATCTAGCCCAGGTATCTCACTGAACCTTGTAACATACTAATTTTATGTCACGTGATGCTGCATCACGTTATTTACTTTTGTCACAATGCTTGTATCATGTTTTTGGTTTTCATCAAGATATGCTTGGCGTGCTGCTACAAATCACACAACAAACTGAGACAGCTCAGCAAATACTGGTAAGTCAGGCAAATTTTAAAAATAAAAAGATTGCCGAAATTTCTCTACACAACGGATTCCTTTTATTCTTTGTGTTTGTTTATTGTCACCGATATAATCACCAGTTCCGTATAGTAGATTCCCATTTGTTTTAACTGAATTTTCCCTTTCAATTTTGCACCCTATTTTAATTTTATACATAAGAAGGGCTCCATCTGCTCTTCCCTTTTCCAAATTACAATCTCCATTGTAATTTTGCACCTCTATTTTCACACATCATCTGCTTATAATTATTGAACCACTTCCTCATTTATGCAACTAGAGACTGGGAAAATATTTTTTAAAGACTTGTACCAGCTGTATCACTCTCATACATGTTACAAATAAACAAACTCTGCCGTGTAGCTTCATAATTACCCTGATCAATTTTTCTTTTACTGCTGTAAGCTCCAGTCTGAGCCAAAGAAGACCATTGAAGTGCCTAAAACATGTTTAGCCACACTTCAATTTAAACACTAGGCTTGACTCTATGTAATTCAAGTTGATCCTTTATAGATTCACACAGAATGGCTACCTCTGCGATGAGATTCTAGTCCTTCTCAAAACATGGTGCCTCCCAATTAACTGTGAATATTGCACATCTTCTTGTGCTTTTCTCTCGATCTCAGACATAACTTTGACCATTTCCACTGTGCAGCAACCTTCATGTTTGTGTATCTAGGATGAGAAAGGGTGAACCAGGCCAAACGGGCTCGCCCTCATCCTTCAGCCGCTTTCATCCCCCTGCAAGAGCCAAATCCCTTCTCCTATCTCCTGGGAGGGACAAGAAAAAAATTGACCTATGGCCAATTCAGGGGTCGAGTTTAAAAAATCCCTCTCTCATGGACAATCAAACAAGTTTAAGGAGATCCCAAAGCCAGTAGTTACTTTCCAGAATAATTTATTCTCATCTTCCAGAAATCCATTTAACATTTTCTGGAAGGATTATAAGGAATCAGTGCCTCCTCTGGAATCCTGTTCCATGTGTTAATCCCCAGAAGGGGATTAACACATGGAACAGGATTCCAGAGGAGGCACATGGAACATTTGCCTGAGGAAGGAGAAAATCTCCGAAAGCTTGTGAATTTAAAATAAAATTGCTGGACTATAACTTGGTGTTGTAAAATTGTTTACAATTCTGGGTAAAGTAAAACAACTTCATCCATAGCTTCCTCAATTTTTCTGTGTGATACCTAATTCTACCTGACCCCATTACCTTAAACACACTATCTACTTGCATGATGTCCATGACTTTAATAATCTTAAATACCTGGATCAGACCACCTTTAAATTACCATCTCAACAGTGAATAGAAACCCAAGTCATCAAGTCTATCAACGATCTTGGGCTGGGGATCATCCTTATAACCCTTCTCTGCATCTTCGCCAGAATTGCAATGTCCTTCCTTAGTTGGAGGGGACCAAAACTGGAACAACGCTCAAAGCTGCCTAATTACTTTGCCAAGATATACAAACTCCCCACATAGTCCTGACCAAACAACATTGATGTTGGGTTTCAAAGCCTTCTGCTATGGCACTCAATATTGCATCTTAACTCAAGCTATATATAGACACTTGAACATTGTGTTGCTGGGCTCAAGGGTTACATCAAAACAGTGGGGTAGATTTTAACTATCAGGCGGCCGACTGGCTTAGTGCGCCGACCAACTGCCCAATAGTGCCGGCAAGAGGCACAGTCCGATGCAGTTTGTTGGCTATGGGCCGCTGCAATATCGGGCAGCCTGGAAGCCAATCTAGCCGAGGAAAAAGGTAGGTTTGGGGAGGGGTGGGGTTGCGATTGCGGAGGGGGTCCTGGGACGATGGCTGCAGCCGGCCTATTTTTGTGAAGCCTGGACAGATGTTCCTGCTATTCCAGGCCCCACAAAATTTATTTCAACACCTTTTCAAGCCTCGTCTGCTGTTCCGCCAAGTTTTACTGAGTGTCCGCCAAGTTTTACTGAGCGTCCACCCAGTAGGCAGTTAAAATGGTATCGGGATCCTATGTACCTAAGAGGGCCCAGATTCGCAAAGATTAATGCGGGCATCTCGGCCGTCAACAGATGACAGGAAAAATGGCGATGGAGGGTAGGTCGACTACCTTTTTAGCTCCTTTACCGCCCCCTTTCCACAGGGCAGAGGAAGTTAAAATATCCCCCAGTGTCTGAATTTGAGACTTGTTCTCCATATGTTTTGAGCTGCAAGAGGTCAGTAGAGTGTGGAGTGCAGCCTCAGTGTGGGTTCAGTCTTGAGGTGCAGTTGGGCAGGACTTTTTTTTAATATAACTAATAATTGTGAGAAGGGTGTAAGCGGAGTTTGATTCTTGCAAGTTTGGTGCTAATGGGAATTCAGGCTAACATCTACATTGCTAAGTTAGACACAGGAATGGAAGTGCAGCAAACCTTCATGATGTGTGTAGATTGCAATATGTGGGCCATCATTGATTGATTCTCAATGTATCCAGGGGCAACACATTTCCAATGAGTAGGAAAATTCAAGCATATGATACAAGAGGAAATGTAGCGGCATATATATAGAAGGTTGGCTGATGGACTGAAAACAAAGGTTTAGAGGAAGTGTGCCCAACTTGCATTGGAGAAGAGTTGGAAGTGATGTACCTCGAGTCAGTGCTGGGGTCCACTTTTCTCAAATATATAATTTGGACTTGGGCATAAGAAGCACATTCTTGAATTACCTGACAACACAAAAGTAGGGGATGACAATACATCCAATCATCAATTAACGATGGTTAATCAGATGCCTTAAAACAGTTCATGGCCATTACTATTACATCCTTACAAATAAATGGGGGAGGTCAGTGCTATGGTAACGGTAAATAAGGGAACATTCACCCCTCTAGTAAAAAAGTTTTTTTTTAAACAATAGTCTCCATCTTAATCCCTCTCTATTTCCACCAAATTTACACACCAATTAGTCCTCTATGTATCCATTTACAGTATTTCTTTTAAACTAAATGAACTCACCGCTTTAGAAATACCCCTGACTAATTATTTTAACCTCTCCCCTTGCATGGCCCCAGTAGATTTTTGCCTATCTCTACCAGATATTAAGGATACCACCAATAAAAACAGAAAATAATGGAAAGTACAGCAGATTGCTCAACATTTGAAAGAGAAGGAAAGGTTGATGTTCCGATGTTACTCCTCAAAAATGACAGTCAGGCTGGATATACCCTTATCTAGGGATGCATAGAAATTCAGGGCATCCCAAGATAGGCCAGCAAGATCAGAGTGTTCTGTCAACGTTAGAGGGGTCAAAATAGTTGGGGAACGACTTTACAGACGTCACTTAAAGCTAGAGGCTAAGAGGTTTCATTTAACACCTGAGCTGATTATAACTTGCACTTCCGGGATACCTTTAACATGATCCCCAAATTGCTTCACAAAGTGGGTGGGAGTTAGACCTCAGCACCAGTAGGAAGCAACATTAGGGGGGTGGGGTGGGCAAAGGCACAGTCGAAGGGCTGGGTTTTCAAGAGGCGTTGAAGTCACGCAGCAAGGGTTTGGGAAAACCATTCTAGGATGTGTGGGCAAGGTGGCTGGGCCACTGACTGGACGGGACAGGTCGGCATGGGGTGGGAGAAATTCACAGAAGGCAAGAGACTCGAGAGTTAAGTGAGCAGGGCTGGGTACCTAGAGGAGGGAGATACTGGGTGTTATAGTTGTATTATTACATTGACTGGTCTGATACTTGTTTGATATAAAGGAAAAAGAGGGATTTTTTTGTTTAGTTTTTCCTTTAACTTGATTTTGTTATCTCTTACACACATAATGGTTTGGAAATACCATGTTAAATGTACCAAGGATATACAAGTTTATTTGTAGGTGTAAGTTCATCTGCAGATCTAATTGTATGTATGTTTTGTTAAATCAAAACTCAGTTTTAAGAATTTCCCCAAAAATTTAACAGTTTTTCTGTTGTATAGCTGATTGCCAATCAATCATTAAAAATAGAGGTTCCATTAAGTTCAGGGTTATCCAAACAAAAATAAAATCTTGCAGGTTCGATCTTTTACTATGAGTCATTTTTAAAAGGGGACAATGGTTTAAAATGTTGTCTTGAGTTTGTACAAATAGAGTAACACCACCTCCTAAAGGCAAACAGACCAAGGCAGGAATAAGATTGTTTTTTTATATTGCACTTTATTTCACTTAATATTAAAATGTATGAGTTGGCTCTAAACTAGCTTCAGAATCCCATACAACTATGCATTAGCCACCACTGATGCTGTCTATTTTTTCTTTATGTGATAGATCAGATTCAAGTTTACTGTTTTATTATGTGCTTTACCCATTTCAAAATGCTTTGTTAAATTCAGTAACTTGCCTCAAAACCAAATTTCCCATTTACATTTTCTCTTTCCCCAAACCCTGAACAGATGCCATTTAAGCACGGAGACCTATGGGGGCAGGTTTCAGTGTATACCATGTCACAGAAGATACTTCGCTTTCTGATTGTTGGCTGGGCAACAGGATTTCAGGTAACTCTCCCCCCTCCCTGTGCAGCTACTGCACTTGATACCAGTCTGGCATCCAGATACTGTTCCATCTGTGCACAGCCACCCATAACAACACAGCTCAGAGGAGAAAGTAATGTAGAAGGAGCACCGAGTGAACAGCTTTCCAGTTAAAAAGCGACGACCAGCATTTAATAAACGCCAGGCCCAACAAGGCAGCTGACGCTCCACTCACATAATTATTAATTTATCTTTTTTTTTCCCAGCGAGGGAAATGAAGAAAGGATGAAAAATGTCAAGTGCAGACAGCGTGAAAGTGGCAGTCCGTGTTCGGGCCTTTAACCAGGTGAGTGAGAGTTATAGATACATCTTAAATATTTCAAGTAATTAACAGTAAAATAATTAATGCAAGAAACTGTACACATCGGCAGCAATGAAACTAAGGTTGGGTGGATAGTAGTTGTGTATTTTATCGCTGTAGGTATTTTGTATTTACACTACAGACAGGCAGCATAAGAGTTTAAATGCACACGGTCAGATGAGACCGATTCATCAGGTGACTGAAGAACATGAAGAAATATAATTTGATGCTGCTTTCCCATAATGAAATGACTGATGTAATCCCATGCACATTAGCTCTTGTATTGGTCCAATGAAAGGTGCCACGCTATTTGAATTATTTCCCCAATTTCTTTGTCCTTGAATATGATTGTACCAACTCTCTTGTCTTTTCTTGTCCTGTAACCCTTAACTAAATCAGTAATGCACTCACTGATCCAGTGAGTACACCACTGCGGATATGTATTTTTTTTAATTAGGGAAAGGGAAACTCAACCAGGTTATAGTCTCTCTGGCTGTTACCCCTGCTGGAAAGTACATGTGTGTAGACCTCAGCTAGGAACAAGATAGGGCTTGGTGGTGATGATCTCCATGGTTAAATAGCGCTCTGAGGCTCATTGTCTAGGCTCTCACATGGAGTGCCCTACACATTCCTCAAGAATAAAATCCAGCCTGTCCTTGCTGATTTCTCTGCGGACCTCCAAAGCATCCAACAGCCCAAAGAACCACCTTAGAAACATTGATTTCCGCAAGATTCCTTGATGGTTTTTGGTCTCACTATGATCCTATTTCTTGTGCACAGCTGCACCCTGGAACACCAAGAGTACACACATCTCAGACAGAACCCTGGTCACCGCCTCAGTGGGCTGCCTCAGGGTTTGCCATGGGCATGGCCATTCCCCACCTTCTCCAACCTTTTGGGAACTCAACATGAGTACCGTCCACGCCTGTCAGCCTATTGTTAGTTAGGTAATGGAGTGTGCAGTCCATTCCTTCCCCTCTCCACCTTATTTAGGTCTTTCACCTAAGCAGCACATATCACTGGTTTTTCCAACCGCCACGTAAATGATTCCTAACTACGATCTCTCGGGCCAGGCGCCAACTTAGTACAGTGCTCTCTCCAGACACCAAGGATGTCCTCAATGGGTTTGTTGAAGAGCATCAGACTTGCCCATCATTGGCACTAGCCCAGGGGAGCCTTTTAACCATGAATGAGTTTTAACCATCAGAAAAACAATTTAGGATGAGTTTTTGTGTAGTTGTACACTCTTACAGATCCTGCTCAATATCTGCAATGATCCTCCTGGACTCAAGAATCATAATCTACCTTTGCAGTAGCACTTCACTACTCTGAAGAGGCTTCCAGTACTGCTTTAAAGTTCATCTGCTTTCACCTAACGGCTATCCTTCCTTTTGCAGTTATCTTGACAGGATCTTGTTTAGCGGATGTGTATCTAGAAGGCTGGTTTGTTTATGAATTTGGTTGCAGAGGCAAGGAGATCATTAGCTTCATCATGTGTCTTCACGTGTGCTCTATCAGCTTCATGGTCAGCAATATCCTTCTTATGGCCGTGCACCCTCGCCCGATTACTCGTAATACCGGGCCCATTAGCCACTCTGACCTGGCAGTGGCCCTTTTTCGCAAAGCCGGCTTCTTGCCCAAGACAGTTACCTGCTTGATGAAGAAGGTAACTAAAGATGGTCCAAAGTTTCCCTGCAACGTCAAGCCATTTAATTGGAAAGCAAAGGACATGCCAAGCGATTAACAACTAGGTGAGTAATTGCTGCCCTGTTCTGAACCATGGCAGTGTTGCATAATTGGTGAACCATGGAAAAGTAGCAAAGGGCATAACTGCAGGTGGGATTTGTGCCACCTTTGAATATCCAGGCCTGACATATTACAATGAACCATAAGGAGCACTGGACAGTCATCGAGAGATGTATCTGCAATCGTGAGAGTCCTTTGGCACTCAGCACCGTGCAGAAAAAGTACATTGATACCACAAGCCAAGGTATAGACCTCACAAAAAGTATCTTTGCTCTTATAAAGTTAATCAAGTACACCCCAGGATCCAGTGCAAGTAGGTTCTGGTTAGTGATCAAAGCCATGCCCAGGCCCTGTTTGACTCCATAAGCCCTTCAACAACTTGGTAACCATGGAACCTGAGGCATCATTAATTGACTATTCAACATATTTTCTATAGGGCAAGGACACAAATCCATTCCTGAGGAATGAAACATTGGGCTTCTTACCACCAGGTAAGAAGTTGGTATTCCAGGTGGTGAAAGAAGGGCCAGACCTTTGAGAGGAACCTTCACAGTTGCCTGATGGAGTGATCTCTGAGACATGTCATGGAAGTGGCCAATACTGCACGCACATGAATGCATGTATCACCCATGCTCATGATTAAAGACTTTGTATTGCGTGTACAAGTTTCCTTCCCCCATTTAAGCTAGATCTAAAATCAAATTATTTGAGGTACTGATGCCAGATGACTTCATCGAACAATGGAGTTGGCACCAAGATCTCTACAAGGGTACCTCTCAAGGACATCCAAAATCATCTTTAACCCAGTTACAGCCAAGAGGAGCTTGGCACCACTATTCAACCCAATCTTCTATCAAGAACTAACCCTGTCTGGAAATATTTTCAAAACATAATCCATCCACCCAGCAAAAGCAGGGATTTCAGGATGACACTCGTCTGAAATCTTTGTTGCTTACAAGCCAGTGCTTTCACTGATAGGCTGGCCATATCCTTGTTAGCTGGCCCATGTTCCCAGGGCAATGGTATATCCTGGATAGGAGGGTTTGCCTATTTGTTAGGAACCAGTCCATTTAGTGAACAGCAGCTTTGCCTTGTTCTTATAACTCCCAGTCATAAGCATTGATTTAGGAAAGAAAAATCCCTAGTCAACATTAAAATATTATAAGATGTCGCCTTTAAATTACAGCTGTAAAATTATCAGTTGGAAACTAGTGTTTTGTTAATGGCCATCTGTTCAACTTGATATGAGCTTTAAACCCCACATTTAGTCCATCAGTCACTTTACACTCCTGCCAACCTTTTCACTTACATTAGCGGACAGAGGAAAATGTAAAAGTGTCTTCGGGTGAGAAACAGCAGCCGAAGAACGTGAAGAAGGAAGTATAATTTGTTGCCATTTTCGCCCGATTAATTGACTGATGTAATCCCATGCACATTAAGCTCTAGTATTGGTAATACCTATGAGATGTTAAACCAAGCCTACCCCTCAGGTGGACGTAAAAAATCCCATGGCAATATTTTGAAGAAAAGCAGGGGAGTTCTCCCCGGTGTCCTGGCTAACATTTATTCCTCAACCAACATCACTAAAATAGATGATCTGGCCATTATCACATTGCTGTTTGTGGGATCTTGCTGTGTGCAAATTGGCTGCCACGTTTCCTACATTACAACAATGATTACATTTCAAAAGTACCTCATTGGCTGTAAAGCGCTTTGGGGCATTCGGAGGTCGTGAAAGGTGCTATATAAATATAAGTTCTTTCTTTTCTTTCTAATAAAAGGTACCGCACTATTCAAATTATTTCACTTATTTAGGTTATTTGGCAGTGAATATAATTATTCTAATTCTCTTGTCCTTTCTTGTCCTGTCACCTGCATTGAATCAATGATATTCATTCTACTGATCTAGTGAGTGTGCTATTAATTTTTTTCCAGCCTTGCTATTTTAATATACTTCATTTTCTCACTGTCTTTTGGGCTCCTGTACACAGCATGTTCTGTGATGTCCCCCACCACCACAAAGCCTGCCAATTGTTACTGCCTACACTAGTCTCTCCTTAGCTTATGGTACATTAGGCCTCCATTGGTGGTGTAATGAGAGATCTAGACTTACCTTCCATCAGCTGGATATAGAGAATAATCTTCAATCTCCTTAACCTAAAGTTGTCCTGGATGTTCCTCACGCACTGTTCCAAATATTTCCACGTCAACTTACGTTTGATTAACAATTTTTTTATATAACATAACCCCACATATCTTTGTTTTTAATTTTAACAGACGGAGAAGGATGCAGGAAGTAGTTGCATTATCTCCGTGGCTTTAAACGACATCACAATTTACGATCCCAGAAATCGGAACAACACGAAAACCTTTACATTTGACCTGTCCTACTGGTCACACAGTGGATTTATTAAAAATGAGGAGGGAATTCTTATTCCAGATGGACCTACTAGCAGATACGCAGACCAGGTAGGATGGTATCACTGTTCCATGGTCAGGACCAGACATTTATTATACAGTCTAGTGTTGACACTAACCTTATGCGCATAATCTAGGCTGACTCTTCAGATCAGTACTGAAAGAGTATTGCGTTGCTGCAAGTGCCATGCTACAGATGAGACACAAAAGCCACAGAAAAGTCAATTTCAAGTGACAGTATTTTCTTCCAGACAGGATACATTCCCCTTGTGACATTTTATCATAGTAGGTTTGGGACAAGGTTAACCTGTAGGACATTCTAGTAACAGGTTTCTCTTATAATGTTGTTCAGCTGAATGGCTTTTTCTTTTCCTTTATAGTTTATGCTAGAATAGGACACAGACATATAATTAAAATATGAGGTGTGATAGTCTAACAAACTGAGGTTCCCTCTTCACTAGTGGGACCTGTGATTTCCAACATTACAACCACTAGCAAATGGTCTGGCCCCTCTCTCTATTTAAGGACATTGGCCTTGTTGCCTTTGGGGTGTTTTTTGGAAGACTACATATCCCCCTTTCAAGCTGTATCTCCTCTTTTCTCTATTCTCCCCAGTCAATGCACCATCAACAAGAACACTTTCAAGGGCCAGGCTGAATGGGGCATTAAAGATTTATGGTGAGGATCCTGTCCCAGAGCCATTCTGATGATTTGGAATGCCACAAGGCTGAACTTGAAGCTTGCCTGATGACTCATCGGCAGAAGTGTTGCTCAGTGTGGTACTTGATCTCTCATCTCTACGGAGTTACCTGATATCAGCCAGGACAGCAGTAGGAGGTACTGCCATTAGCCTCAGTGCACCTGAGCTAGGAAAGGGGAAAGTATTGGGTAGGGTTCTCACACCTGATTGTTATACTACAGTAACGTCTGCTGCAATTGCATGTGTGAGGGGACAATGGGTGAAAACAAAATTGGCCTTAGCTGTGATGCCCTCCGTGGTCAAGTAACCTGGCAGCACTCACCTTGGCATGAAGAACGGCCACTTTGGCAAGGCACCCAAGGGCTTTGGGCACCGGTGGAATTCTAACACCAGCTGTTGTTCTCAGGAAAGAAGGGGGAGAAAATGGAGGGAAAAAGAAAAGAAAAACACTGAATTTTGTTTAAAATTTGTTTTCTTAGAGAAGGGTGTTCGGTGACCTTGGACAAGGAGTGTTGAATAATGCGTGGAAGGGGTACAACGCTACACTGTTAGCTTATGGTCAGACCAGCTCAGGAAAGAGCTACTCCATGATTGGTTATGGTCCAAACAGAGGGATTATTCCATTAACTTGTGATGAGTTATTCAAAGCAATTAAACAAAATCAGGAACACGATAAACAGTACCAGGTAAGTATTAGCTACCTTCAAGTGATATGTTTGGAGGTGGGTAGTGGGTATTGGGGTTTAGTGGGTATTGAGGTTTAGTGGGTAGTTGGTGGAAAATAATAGTTTTGAGATGCACAGTAGATACTATAGAGATGGGTAGTAGGCATTGGTGGGTAATGGGAGAGTTGATAGAGGCAGATTGTAAGATGGGACACAGGGAGGTGCTGCAATTTCAAATAAGTATAAATGGAGAGGAGTGGAGTTAGATGGAGGAATTGATGTGGAGGACCAGAGAGAGCAGGACCTAAGTGTAGGGAGCTACCGAGGAATAGTGAGACCAAAGCGGACACAGGTGGCCATGGAGGAATGGTGAGAGGGCAGGGCTGAAGCCGTATCAAACTGCTACCAGGGGTTCAAGAAGAAAGCCCATCACCACCTTCTCAGGGCAACTAGGGATGGGCAATAAATGCCGGTCTTGCCAGCAATGCCAACGTCCCAAGAATGAACAAAAATAAATAAATAAATACATACATGGGATAAATGGTGCCAAGCAGAAATAAATAAGAAAAGAAGAAAGAAAGGGAACCAGATGGAAATAAATAAATGGACGTGAGGATGTGGAGATGCGAAGAGGTAGTGGGGCTGAAGTGGACAGACGGAGCTGAGGGGAAGCAGAGCCAGACTGGCAGGGAAGTAGAAAGCTATCTTCAGTCTTGGAGAAAGGGCTTCACACAAGTTAATTAATTAAGTGACAGCTTTTGGTGAGTCATCAATTTACAACCAAGAGCTCAGGTGCAGCCTGTCTCCAAATTAAATAAATAAAACGTGCCGTTGGCAGGTTGGGAATTTAAGAAGAAAGGCTGAGAGAAGGGGCTTCCCCAAATTAACTAAATAAAATCAGCCTTCAGCCTGAGAATGGGCATTCTTCAAATTAATTAAATACAATCAGCAGGCATCCCCCGAGTTAATTAATTTAATTAAATCAGGCTTCAGCGGGCTCATATTAAAACAAAGGGCTTTCTCTCACATTAAGCTGGTAGGCATCTTTCAAATAAATAAATTACATTAAATCAGTCTTTGGCCTCAGAGAACAGGGTTTCCCCAAATTGATTATATAAATATAAATGAGACTTCAACAGGATTGATCCTGCAGTGGATTAATTAAATAAATTCATGGAGGTCCAAAAAGAAAGAAGAAATTCAAAGTTAGATTAATTTAAAAAAGAAGTTTGCTACAAATTAGTTAATTAAAATGAATTTGTAAACAATTTTACAACACCAAGTTATAGTCCAGCAATTTTATTTTAAATTCACAAGCTTTCGGAGGCTACCTCCTTCCTCAGGTGAACGATGTGGAAAAAATGAAAGCCTCTTGAGCCGGAACGGGTTTTGCTGTGAATTAATTCATCTTTAAGAGATCAAAATTAAAAGATTAATATTTAAAATATTGCAAAATAACTTACAGTTGGTGGCAGAAGAACTGACTGAGAGACAGTTTTAGTCATAAGGGCAGACTCTGCAAATCGGAAACAGGCATAGAAAAAAAAGCTATTTAGAAGCTATCAAAAATGGTGAGAACAAGCATTTCAAAACATGGCAAAGAGCTGTAACAGAAGTAGGTGCAACATAAAATCGTGGCCAAGGAAGTTAAGTGTGAATTGGATAGGAAGTGTATGCGATATGCAAAATGTCATACACACACCCACAAACATATATATGTTTACATTATCTGTAACTAGTAACTGGCCTACATTGTTGCCCACAGTCAGTTGATGAATAAAAGTTTTATTTTTGCACACAATGGTGATGGGTGAAAGACTTCACAAACTCATTCCACAGAACCATCTAGTGGTGAAAGCCTGCAACTACAGTGTGACAGTTGACATAGCAGATTTGAATGGGAAATGTTGTCATGGAAATTTATAATGGGAAATGTTGACAGTAAAGTGTGACCAAAGATCATGACAATGGGAAGTAAGATTTTTAATATTATGTAGATATATAAACAGCATTACAAGTGCATGCACTTTTACTTCCTGTCGTCACACTGATACTTCTTTCAGGTATGTGTTATTTCTTTATCACTCTTTCTTGTGCCTCTATCATGGCTAGGTAATGCCTTGCTTAAATTACCTTCATTTATACTACCTTTTCAGTCCTCCTAGCATTAGGTGGTGCTGTTGTACACCTTGCATCAGTCCTGTAGGTTTTCTTCCCTTGCAATTTAATTTCCCAGGTGACCTGCTAAATTCTAAATTAATATTTGCCACAATTTTTATGCAGCATTTTTAAAGCACCTGCAATGCATGCTCAAAGACACCCAATCTTTCACTTGAGCACCCCCACCATTTCTTTGAGTGTCCTGAAAAGCTGCTCCCATCATTTCCCTCTGGGGCTTCTCAGTGGAGCCCGGTCTGCTCCCCTCGCCTCTCCTGGTCTTCCTACGAGCTGCCCCCAGCATTAACCTGAGCCACCCTGCCTGGCCTTCCCTCCAGCTGCCTTGCAAAGTTGTCCCCATTGTTTCTTTCTGGCTGCGAGGTCCCAGCCTTCCCTCACCAGGCTAAATTAAAAATAAGCATTTGTCAGCAAAGCGATGCTGTGGACACTCTGCTAGGGTGATGGGAAGGGATGACAAGGAGATTAGCAGAATGAGTCAGATTGGAGGGCAAAGATGGAAATAGGGGATGTAAGGCTAATAATTGTAGCCAGGGGTGAGGGAAAGTTGAGAGGGAAACAGAGAACAATGGGGATGGGTGAGTCAGAGGGCAATAGGGATTGGGGGATAAAGCATATGAGAATGATAAGGGAGACAAGGATGGGAAAAAGACAGATAAGACAGTGAGGCAGTAGGGGTCAACAATATCAGAGAGGGGGATAGGTGTGAGGGTATGATGGAGGAAGTGATACGGAGGGTGCTAGTATAGGAGGCAAATGTGATGGGACAGATAGGGTTGAGGGGGAGAACATGAGGACAACATGATTGGAATAGCAATAGGAAAGGGATGAGGGAGAAGGAAGGCAACAGGGCAGTGAAGGTGACAAGATGATATGGGGGTAAGACATTACAGAAAAGCTGTATGGAGTCAAAAGGAGCAGTGAGGTGGTGGGAAGGGATAGAGGAAACAAAGCCATTTTGTGAGAAGCAAGAGAGACAGGAAGATAATCTGGAATGAGGAGGAGCAAAACGGACAAGGGAGTGATGGACTGGGAACAATACAGGGGACAATAGGAATAAGAGGCTGAGTGAAAGAAGACAAAGAGAGAGATAAGCACAAAAGGAGACAACCAAAACAAAGCCGAGACAGAAAAGGACAGAACCAGAGACGACAAAACAAAAAGGTGGGAAAGGGAGACAACAACAGGAGTGGAAATAAAGAGCGAAAAACAGAACAGCGTACACATAGAAAACCAAAAAAGGAGAGGAATACAAGAGAAAGAGATAAAATTGAAGGTGTTCATTCGCTGCGATATGACAGTTGAGAGAAAGAGAGTGTATCCTCCAACTGACTGCGTGCAACACCATGAGATCTGTTAGTATATATTATATATATTCTTCTTTTACTCTGGCTTGATAACTGTGAGCATTTATAGATTGTAATCTTCCTTTACTCTGTGACTGAAATAACTTGCAGGTCATGTAAGCCTTTAGGACCCAATTCATAAATTCAACATATCAGTACAAACCTACGTCCACTATCACACACCATTATTTTCACATATAAATCGTATCGGGAACCATTCTTATCAAACTGCACCATAAGAGCAGAAAAACTAATTTAAGAGGAAATTCACTAGCTTGTATAAATGATGAACTATACCCTATATCTCTGAATGAATTCAAGGCATTAATTCAGTGTTGGGATTCAGGGATCATTCATAAACTGCTTATTCATTGCTCTCATGGTTGGATTTTTGATTGCAATTGGTTTGAGTCACCCTATTATTATCTATTTGTATTGATGGTAGAGTATGGGTTATTAACTGAATGGTGTTAGACAATGAAATGACTGGACTGCTTGGAGAGGTTAATGATATAAGAGAGAGATGTCAGTGTTACGAATGTAGGATGATTTTGTTGAGAGTAACATGCACTAAAGTTCCAGATGAATTTCTTTACTTTCACAGATTTATTTCAGCATGTTGGAAATTTACAATGAAAAGGTAATTCTTCCTCTTTACTGGCATATGCATGAAATATCTCAATATTGTACAACTCTTGTCACAGAGTGAACGTATACATTAAGTAGGTGATATACTGGCATAAGATAGATGCGAGTTGTAACGGAATAAGCTCAGAAATCTTTCCAGTGTGTTGGAGCCAATGGTTTTTGGACAAGTGCACATTTTATTAACTTGATTCTACTATACTAAGAATTTTTGCATTATAAGTACAGATCGGCCTATCAAGTCGGTTCCAGTGAAATGAATAAGGAAATAATATATTACACGTCAACAAACAGTCCAGTTAATTATAAAGGGGAGTTTCCGATTCCCACACATAACACGGCATTATCTAGGGTGGTGGTGGGCTGGAGATGCTCACATAGACGCTTATATGTGAAGACTGAACTCCTCATAGATGTGATCATATGAATCTTCACAACCTAAGTTTTGCATTGGCTGAAAAACCAGCCTTTAGATGTGGTTTTCAACAAATAGACACTTTTTTTGAGACAAATATTGCTCTGAACACCAAAACAGAAGGTGGGAGCAGGGAAGCAGAAGAAGAAAAGTAAATAAAAGATTTAAAGTTAAAATAACCGGCAAAAAAAAGATTAGAATAGATGGAAAAGCATAAAGCTAAATCAAATAGAAAAAAAGGGGATTGAGAGAATAAGAGGAAAAGAAGCTATAGGACTGATCGCAGATGAAGGGTTTACATTTCTTTGCTATTCTAGTCGAGAATGGAGTTACTTTGACATTTTATTATTTATTATTAAATTGCAAAACTTACAGCAATTTTGGTGATTGCAGCACAGGAGTTCCTGTGCGGTCGAGCAGCTGGGAGATACAAACTGAAGTGCTACAGCGCCATCACAAGCAGGGGGGTGTAATTACATGGTGACAGTTTCCATTCCAAATACAGACGCAAGAATTTATCGCGGACAAAAATGTGACAACTTGAAGTAAGGTCTTGTAGACAGGAAGTGTATGCAGACACAAGATTTTCAATATATTATAGACATAGCCATCACCAGATCCGGCTGGACCACATCAGGCGCCATTGGGACTCACTTTCCTCTGCCCAAACCTTCCATTACTCCAGGATAATCTAGGAGAGCAAAGATAACCCCTGACTTCTTTTCTCCACGACTGACTGTCTCTTTAAACCCCTCTTCCCTGTACCCTTCACCGTCACCTTCAACTAATGTAAGGAATCTTACAACACCAGGTTATAGTCCAACTGTTTAAAACAGTTGGACTATAACCTGGTGTTGTAAGATTCCTTACATTTGTCAACCCCAGTCCATCACCGGCATCTCCACATCATGGCTACCTTCAACTAAGATTGAGAACATCTGTTCAGCTGTCACTGCTGCTTCCCATCCTTACCCTTGCCTAACAAGCCAAATTTCCTGCTAAGCTCCCCCCTGCCCTATCCCCATTCTGCATCTTTGTCTAGTTTCTTTCCTATCTCCCCACATGCACTCTCCGAGATCCTGTTGTCCATGAGACCCATGTCCAGGTCCATGTCACCCATGTCCAGGTCCATGTCCTGCTCCCTTAGCTTCATTCCCATTCAACTGCTGACCATCCAACTTCCTTTCCTGGCTCCCATGCTAGCTGACATTGTAAATGGTTCCCTCTCCTCACATACTGTTCCCCCTCCCTTCAAAACCACCATCATAAACTTACTCCCCAAAAAACCCAACCTCTGTCCTTGGAAACTACCACCCCATCCCCTACCTCCCTTTCCTCTCCAATGACTTTGAATGTGTTGTCACCTCCCAAATCTGTTCCCACCTTTCTCGTAACACCATGTTTGAATCTCTCCCATCGGGACTATACCCCTGCCACAGCACTGAAACTGCCCTAATCATCCTATGAGTGTGGCCATAGTGAATTTTCCCTCCTTGTTCTCCTCGACTTCTCTGCCGACTTTGACAGGGTCGACCACTCAATCCATCTCCAACACCTTTCCTCTGTTGTCCAGCTCAGTGGGACTGTCATCACTTGTCTCCACTGTTACCTTTCCAATCGTAGCCAATGGATCTTTTGTTTTTGGGATTGGCAAGTTGGACTGTCTAGTCTCTTCTGGCCTGATACTTTCTTGTGTTCCTAAACTTGAGCATCTGAGGCTAAAAACAAACTTTGGTGGCTGTGCAACCATTCACAGTTTACATATCAAAAAGAGCTAATCTTTGCAAAGCTAACTAACTCCTCAATTCTTTGCAACCATTAAAGAATGGACTGAAAGTGGGAGGCTGATGAACAGAGAGCTTCATTCATATGGTTTGACTACCCTTGGGTGAAGCTCTGCATTCCCCAATTTCAAAATGATACAAGCTGGTTGTGATAACATAATAACAATATTAAAGGTAACCCTGATAATTGTGCAGCTTTATTACTGTAATTTTATGGTTCATTTCAGTCTCACACTGTTTGAGCTGAAAACTAAAAGAAAAACCTGGCTGACTCGCCAGCAGTCTAAGGGTTAAATGAAAGAAGTACGGACTGGTTATTTTTGCTGCCTCTAAAACCTGTCTGTTTCCTAGGTGATAGACTTGCTATCTAAGAATAAACAGCCTGGGGGCCTAAAGGTGCGAGAAAGCCCCCAAAGGGGTTTCTATGTGGAGCATCTAAAGTCAGTGCCTTGTGAAAGCTACGAGCAGATTGAACAGTTGATGAAGGAAGGAAATAAGAAGAGGAGCACAGCATCCACCAATATCAACACATCCAGCAGCCGTTCACACATGATCATCACCATCCGATTCAAACAGGTACAAGCCTATCGGGCCAGTGGGCCAAGGCAACGAATGTGTAGACACCAATTCAGGCAGTTTTCTTAGTCATTAACCACTGTCCGTTGAAATAACTTGAGCAAAGTTTAATATTGTTACTATAATTTCTGATGCACTTCAGGACTGCTTTTGACACTAATGCAGCTCAAGAAAAAATTAGAGTGCTGACTCTTGGGAAGCATAAGTGGGGGCCACCAGTCTAGAGGCTGCCGATACTGCACAAATTATGTTTTCTATCTCCCCTCCATTCTTGTAGCAGTGAATATTGGAGCACCTGCCATTTCTATTTTAAAGTTAGGGACATCATCAAACGTTAAAGATGCCTTTACCTGGGATTATTTTTACCTGCTGTTTTCACTCTATTACGTGTGCAACCTCAGATCTTTACTCCTCTGTGAATCTGACCATAAACGTAGCCATTATGTTAGATCCTTTGCTTTAGTTTAGTGCAGATGTACATGTGGTGGACAGATGCAGTCACCCATTGTTCATCTTTCCGACAAACTGCAGTCGTTATTGGTAATTGTCTTTATTTTTGTGACCAGTTATAGTTAATAGTTTCCTGTATCTTTTGTTTCCTTATGTAAAAAAAAAATCCATATGAAGTGCCTTGCTGCATTGTGTCACCTAGCAGTAGAATGGGAAAGAAAGAAAGAACTTGTATTTATAAAGCACCTTTCATGACCTCAGGACGTTCCAAAGCCAATAAAGTACTTTTGAAGTGTAGTCACTGTTGTAATGTAGGAAACACAGCAGCCAATTTGCACACAGCAAGGTCCCACAAACAGCAATGTGATAATGACCAGATAATCTGTATTAGTGATGTTGGTTGAGGGATAAATCTTGGCCAGGACTCTTCTTCGAAATAGTGTCATGGGATCTTTTACGTCCACCTGAGAGGGCAGACGGGGGTTCGGTTTAACGTCTCATCTGAAAGGTGGCATCTACAACAGTGCAGCACTCCCTCAGTCCTGCACAGGAGTGCCAGCCTGGATTACGTGGTCAAGTCTGTGGAGTGGGTCTTGAAACAATTTTCTGACTCAGAGGCGAGAATGGTACCCACCGTGCCACGGCTGACAGCTTACATCGTATAAGTCCCACGATTCCCTACAAGGTGAGTCACCAGCCTTTACATCAGGGACTCAGGTGTTTGCCACAGAGAGAAAGGGAAAATCAGTGGCCAAGTCACCCCAGCCTGTTGCTGTGCAAGGCTAAGTTTCATTGGCAAAGGCCCTGGGAACAGGTTGACTGCCTTTCCTTTATGACAGAGGCTGGTGGGTGGTGAGGGGAAGGAAATTATTTTTTAAAACAGGACAGAACTGTTGATAGATGTTAACTGGATATTGTCATCTGGGGAGGGATATTTTTGTCCAAAGCTACAGTGTAACTTTTGGGAAAGCGGCCAATCCAATAGATTCTCTAGCTGCTGTATTCCAAATGATTGTCAAACATTTTAGTTCAATTAGGGCTGTTTTAAAATAACAACACAAGGAAGAGGAGGAGCTCATCGCCAATGACATTAATACATTATTGCATATTTACTGAAACATTAAATTGCACTTCATGCCAATTTAAGGAGAAGAACAATGTCCTTTTATTAATAAAAAGTCAATGGCATAGTTGATAGGTTAGTAATGCAGATTTTGGAACACAAATGGTTACTTCTGCTTGATGTGCTTTCACACAGGTATTTTTAAAAGAGCATCTCACCAAACAATCTGACATAAACCTGGTGGATCTGGCCGGCAGCGAGCGGCAGAAGTCCTCTGGTGCTGAGGGCGACCGTCTGAGAGAGGGAACAGCCATCAATCTCAGCTTAACTACTCTGGGCAATGTCATCAGGTGAGGCGACACGGGAAGTGAATGTGGAGAACCGGGTAAAGTCGAGGATACGATGAATTTAAATCTCCAGTTCAATTTTCTCTCTCCTTCAAAAATGTTGGTTTTGGGCTTCCAAAAAACATCTTCTGGAAATGTCACGGTGAATTCAATATCCATCTCTTTGTATATCTGTTGACTATCTCTCCATCTGGTCTGGGGCCTCCCTCATTTTCTCTTTCTGTTGAAAGCCATGGATAGAATGGAACAACTTAAAGATAAGACAGCGGAGAGAGTGGCAAAATAAAAAAAAATACAATGAAAATTTCACTGCAGAAAATGCTCGTTGGGTGAATTGTACTTGGTGCATCCAAGTGTGTGCAGAAAATGCAGATTAGTAATGAAATGACTACACTATTTCAATTTTAAATAAGAGGACCAAATGGAATGCATCCAATAATACTTAACAAAATGAAGGTAGCAATGGCTGGATACTATGGTTGAATTTTTTTGGAGTTCATTAAATACAGGGGAATTCCAGGTTATTTGAAAATAACTAACATTTCAATTATTGAAAAGGATCAGTAACCTGATCGTGTGTTCTTAATATAATTTTTCCATTGTTCTGTCGTCTTCACCTCAAGGTGCTGACGTGTGCTACAGTACAGTTCCACTGACTACAAAAGCCCACTAATACTTTGGCCATTCTTCATATGAGTGTTAGCAGGCTATTTGACCTTTGGAGGCATCGTACCTTAGCCCAATCCTTTACAGGATGCTTACACATGCTCAATCCCAGCAGAGATCACTGGATAAGATGGGGGAGGGAAGGAGGGAGGAAATGTTTAGTCATGATGCTCCAGACATCATGAGTGTGGGGCAGGCTCGATGGACCAGCTGGTCTTTTCCTGCCTGTCAATTTTGTATGCTCGATAAGCGATCAAGAGTAGAAGCCCTGACTGTTTTGTTTCCCACTCTCTACTCCAAGGTAATGAGGTCAATTATTGACCCAGTTGTGATGATGAAGGGCCCTTATGGACCACTGATTAATTTTGTTTTGTTTGTGCCATTTTGTTCCCCTCTTCTGAAAGCACTGCTACTTGTAGGGATATGGCTCCATGAGCTCAATGATACCCTGACTCAGCATCCACATTTTCCACTCAGGTCAATGGATAGAAATGAGGAGCAGGAACACTGACTTCCTTTCCCAGCGCAAGGGGTATGGAGACTAATCAGCTAACTCAGTATAGCCCAAGAATCAAACCTGGGAATCTCTGGTCTATAAGTCTCAGTACTACACCAGGGGGTGCATTTACCATCATGGCTGTCGGGAGGGTGTGGGGGAGTCTATTTTTAAATTTCTTTCAGCTCTTCATGCAAATTGTTCTGCACAGTTGGTGGTCATCTCCTTGAAGTGCTTCTCTCATCCCGACTAAATTCACTGCCGGGGTATATGAATGAGTCAACATTTGCTGTTAGTAATCTGTAAAACGCCATGCAGAAATGACGGGCAGGAAAAGACCAGCTGGTCCATCAAGCCTGCCCCAGACCTCATGATGGCCAGAGCATCATGACTAGACATTTCCTAACTCTCCCATTCTCTTTCCCCCCCACTACCCCCACCAACTCCAGCAGTCATATAATCTTGGGGTTGTATTCTCTAGAGTTTCGAAGGTTAAGGGGTGATCTGATCGAAGTTTATAAGATATTAAGGGGAACAGATAGGGTGGATAGAGAGAAACTATTTCCGCTGGTTGGGGATTCTAGGAGTAGGGGGCACAGTCTAAAAATTAGAGCCAGACCTTTCAGGAGCGAGATTAGAAAACATTTCTACACACAAAGGGTGGTAGAAGTTTGGAACTCTCTTCCGCAAACGGCAATTGATACTAGCTCAATTGCTAAATTTAAATGTGAGATGGATAGCTTTTTGGCAACCAAAGGTATTAAGGGATATGGGCCAAAGGCAGGTATATGGAGCTAGATCACAGATCAGCCATGATCTTATCAAATGGCGGAGCAGGCACGAGGGGCTGAATGGCCTACTCCTGGTCCTATGTTCCTCCTGGGAGAGGCAAAAAAAAGAGAAAACCCTAGGGCCAATAAGGGAAAAATAACAGGAAAACTCATCTCTGAACCCCCTCAGGAGATCACATGGATTATGTGTTCTCCGTTAATCCTGGACTGATGGAATTCCACAATTTTGTTCATCATTGCCTTCTCTGAAGAGCACTTTCTGGAGCTCTCCGGAAAACACTGTTCGGTTAAATGTTTATACAGGTATATTGTTACTCTTCAGCAGTGCATTAATTATTTCTGAGTTTCCTGCAAAGTGTATCTCTACTATAGTTAACAGATGGAAGCCATTGTCACTTGTGATTCCTGCGACATAAAACGGTAACCAAATCTCTCTCAATAATGAGAGTTCAAAGCTAAAATGAGATCTGTACTTTGTTTCTGGTGCTATGTAGCTCTAAGTAAATTAATTAGGATTCCAGTACAACAACTGGATAAAATCAGGCAAAAAACAAAAAAAAGATAACAGGTCGGTCAACATCTGAAAGAGGAAGATATGGTAATGTATCTGGTGCGATTCCATCCATACTGGCACAGACAGGCTGGAGAATTCCTTTTATAGGAAAGAAAAACAGAAAGTGCTGGAAACACTCAGCAGGTCAGCCAGCGTCAGTGGAGGGAGAAGAGATGAGATAACATTTCAGGTGCGGGCCGTCGAATTGGGAAAGGCAAAGAGGGAGGGAAGATAACAAGTAAAGGCGGAGAGTTAAAATATGCTGACAATTTTGACAATGTGGCGGCTAATATTTTTCATAGCCTGGTAATATGTTTCAAAATGCTAGAAAGAGGGATAAAGTCATGTATATTAGGCAAAGGTCATCAGTACTCAGGCACTAGAGTAAAGACTAAAGACATGGAAAAGAATAGAAGCAGGATGAGTCAGACAGCTTTTGAGAGTAATTATTAGGCCCACAGTTAAAAACAAACCATTGCTTTAATTTAACAAATGTCCATTTTTTTTTTGTTACTACATCCCTGGATCTGTATGTATCTTATTCACATCTGGATATTTAAAACTGGATTGAGTTAGTTTGTAAGTATGAATGAATAAGTAAGTTAGCATACATATTAAAAGAGGCATAGAGTACAAAAGCAAGGAAGTTATGCTAAACTTTTATAAAACACTGGTTAGGCCTCAGCTGGAGTATGGTGTTCAATTCTGGGCACCACACTTTAGGAAGGATGTCAAGGCCTTAGAGAGGGTGCAGAAGAGATTTACTAGAATGGTATCAAAGATGAGGGACTTCAGTTATGTGGAGAGACTGGAGAAGCTGGGATTGTTCTCCTTGGAACAGAGAAGGTTAAGGGGAGATTTGATAGAGGTGTTCAAGATCATGAACGGTTTTGATAGAGTAAATAAGGAGAAACTGTTTCCAGTAGTAGAAGGGTCGGTAACCAGAGGACACAAATTTAAGGTGATCAGCAAGAGAGACAGAGGTGGCATGGGGAAACATTTTTTTATGCAGCGAGTTGTTATGATCTGGAATGCACTGCCTGAAATGGTGGTGGAAGCAGATTCAATAGTAACTTTCAAAAGGAAATTGGATAAATACTTGAAGGGAAAAAATTTACAGGGCTATGGGGAAAGAGCAGGGGAGTGGGACTAATTGGATAGCTCTTTCAAAGAGGCGGCACAGGCACGATGGGCCGAATGGCCTCATCCTACGCTATGCCTACTCTAATACCATGGTACATTTAAACTGGAATGTTACAGGAGCTGGGAACCATCTGGGAGTATACCACCCACATCGAGGGGATTATTAGATGCCTAAATTTGACTCACGATAACTGTTTTACATTAACTGCTCCAAATTATATTAACTTTTACACAACCAGCCAACCCTTCAGAGGACCACCGCACTAATCAGTGAATAAGTTAACCTCTTCTTCTCAAAAAATTATGAAGTCAGACATTTTTTTTATTAACACTTATGATTATACAGTTTGCAGCATTTTAATGCTAAATATTGAAATATGTGACATACTTAAGCAGATGTTACTAACTGAAGGAATTAATAAACTTAAAGTTACAAAGGCAGTTCAAGTGTATCACACGTTGTGGCCTTGACAATCTAGGTCTATCAGCTCTGGGAGCGAAAGGTTCTTTTTCTCTCAGTGCTGTCTTGAAATACCCATGGTCCTCAGTATTAACTTCCAGAGTTCAGCAGGATTGTTGAAAACTTCATTTTTGGGGCTTCTTCCTTATAACTGCCACACATGAAATGAGCTAAATTAACCCAGACCAGGGATCGAACCGAGGGCCTGTCCTTTATTTTGTTCATTCTTGGGATGTGGGTGTTGCCAGAAAGGCCAGCATTTATTGCCCATCCCTAAACTGAGTGGCTTGCTGGACTACTTCAGAGAACTGTCAAGAGTCAACCACATTGGTATGGGGCTGCAGTCATATATAGGCCAGACCGGATAAGGACGGCAAGTTTCCTTCCCTAAAGGGCATTAGTGAACCAGTTGGGTTTTTACAACAATCTGACAACTTCATGGCAACTTTTCCTGACACCAGCTTTTTATTTCCAACATTTTTTAACTGAATTCTAATTCTCAAACTGCTATGGTGGGATTTGAACTCTCCAAGTCACATTCTTTGGATTATTAGTCTAGGCCTGAGTTCAGTACCATAACCACTATGCTGCCATGTCTTTTCCTAGTTTGTATGGATCAGTACCGATAGCATGTTTTACCAAACTAACCACGTCTTTATTTAATCTGTATTTCTCCCTAGTGCCTTAGCAGAAATAGCCATGGGGAAGAAGGTGATGCACGTGCCTTATAGAAACTCCACGCTCACCAAACTACTACAGTCAGCTCTGGGAGGAAACAGTAAGACTATGATGGTAATTGCTCAAATAGCACTGACCTATTTAGCGAGCAAGTCTGAAAGGGCTAATTCCAGTTTCGTTCTCCACCTTAACTGTGTCTTTTCTCTTTTCTCAGCTTCCAGGCTATGCCTTACATTTTGTGTTAGACTTTCTAATACAGTAGGTCACACTGACATCACTGTGCCTTTCATTTGTGCAGTAATGCACTGCAATTACTGGTAACCACATGGTAAGATTACCCCCAGGCAGGATTATCCAGGTAGCTGCCATTAATCAAGACTATTTCAGCGATTGTATCATTTCAGTTTTATATTTATTGATTTGGGTCTTTTGTGCAATCAGGACCAAGTCATGTCCCTCTAATGATATCATCAGTATTCACATTTAAGCAAAAAAAAAATTCAACAAAAACTGTGATGGACGGAAAAGTCAAGGAGATGTCAGCTTTCAAAATCAATCATTATTCAATTGACCAGTTGCACCTCAATAACTGATCACCATATAATAAAGTTGTCCACACAGGGAGGTGAGGCTGCTGATGGCACATTTACACTGTGTCAATAATCACGTTGGGCATTCCTTCAGTTTGGATCCTTGGCGGCCGTCTTTGCTTCCAGTAATCCCAAAAATTCAAGGTGGGGCAAAAACAAACAGTTGGGATCATCAATTAACTTACAGAAAAAAAAATCAAATGCAGTAGGCTCCTTATAGAAGAGGAGGCACAATGCATGAGAAAAATCAAGGACATGAAGAAACCTTTCGGCTCACCTTCATTTTAGTACCCTAACCATTATATTATCCAATTGTGTTTAAACATCCTGAATATTTTTGCCTCCACTACACTGCCAGGCAAATTATTCTAAGCATCTACTTTGGGTAAGGAAATTCTTTCTTTTATTAATTACAACAGTACTTTTCTGCTGTTTTAAGTTTATGTCCTGTACTTCAGAATGCTTTATTTTCCTTTTATTATGATGATACTTACATTCATACAGCATCTTATCACATCAAAACAACTCAAAGTGCTTCAGGCAATGAATTATGTTTGAAATGCAGTGACTGTCATTAGGTATGCAATCAGCAATCAGCAATCAAAATTACTGCACTCTCAGTGCATGGGGGAATCTGCATCATAATTCACCATTATTTCTGTTTGTGGCTGTTTACATTTTTTTTAAAGATGTATTTCTGCCTGTTTTCATCCATCCTTAACACCACTTTATCAGCCAGAATGAGGGCACAGATGTTACTGCTTGATCAGATGGCAACAGGGGAAGTGACTTAAGGGGGGCAAACAAGACCCTCTAAAAGAGCAGTAATTGAGTAATGTTTTGTGGTATTACTGTGCCTGAATGATACTGGCAATAAGGTTTCCTCCTTTTGACCTGGATTAAGAACGAATAGTGTTGAAGGGACTGGATGATGCAATGGGTCACCTCTGGGATCTGAGAGTTTGAATCCAGGTCAGTCTGAGGGGTCGAAGGTCACTTTCTCCTGGCTACAAAATGAATATGGGCACTTTCAACCTAGTGCCAAGTAGGTATGATCTTATAGCACAAAACTACCTCTAATTTGGGATGAACAGGTACTAAATTAACAATCTCATTCAGAGAGACCAGGAACATGGCTGATGTGAAGAACGGGAATGTCACACTGGTGCGTTGTGGGCCGCTCTTCTGAGGTTGGGAATAAGATGCATTGGGGAACAATTTCTGCTATTTGCTATTTAAAGCAAAATTGTAAATGT
Organism: Heptranchias perlo; assembly: GCF_035084215.1. Classification (NCBI taxonomy): domain Eukaryota; kingdom Metazoa; phylum Chordata; class Chondrichthyes; order Hexanchiformes; family Hexanchidae; genus Heptranchias; species Heptranchias perlo. Next base: position 10,313,306 of record NC_090332.1, on the reverse strand, counting down.
CTGTATAAGGAACGTTATAAGTAGTGAACAGTGGAAATCTTCCACCATTGTTGAGTAGAGAGAGCTTTACTCTGTATCCAGCCCATGACAGGAGACGTGGGAGTGGTTGATGCCGACACTATGTTTGAATAGTGATCCATTCTCAGCACTGCCATCCCTCAACTTGGTAAGTGCAATTGCCAGAATGCAGCTTTCTAAATGAATCAAGAATTGTTTTACAGATTGCAACAGTCAGTCCAGCTGACATCTGCTACGAGGAAACGCTATCAACGTTACGTTATGCTGAAAGGTAAAAATAAGGTGTATTTTATTTGGGGGACAAAAAAGGAAATTCACTTACATTTATATTAGCGCCTTTCATGACCTCAAGCCGTCCTAAAGCGCTTTACAGCCACTGAAGTACTTTTGAAATGTAGTCACTGTTGTAATGTAGGAAACACGGCAGCCAATTTGCACACAGCAAGGTCCCACAAACAGCAATGTGATAATGACCAGATCATCTGTTTTTTAGTGATGTAGATTGAGGGGTAAAAATTGGCTAGGACACCAGGGAGAACTCCCCTGCTCCATTTTCATGGGATTTTTTACACCCACCTGAGAGGGCAGACGGGGCCTCGGTTTAACATCTCACCCGAAAGATGGCACCTCCGACAGTGCGGCGCTCTCTCCGTACCGTACTGGAGTGTAAGTCTAGATTTTGTGGAAAAGTCTTTGGAGTGGGACTTGAACCCACAACCTTCTGACTCAGATGCGAGATTGCTACCAACTGAGCCACGACTGACACTTGTATAAATCAGTGGTTTGTATATAAATGCGACACAAAGTGCCTCAATATCAGGTCATTTTAGTAAAAAAAACTTTTCCAAGGATACTTTTCTGGTTAAACGTATTTCCTTTTCCCATGTAACTTTTTTTCCCCCCTCCATTCCTTCCTCACTCCCTCCTGGCTGGGAGGATGGGGGTAGTGGTGGGCACAGTCTGCTTCCAGGTGTTTGTTTGTTGCTTTAATCTGTGCATTAGGAATTTGTAAGCATAACTTTGATTTGTAATTACTGTACAGTAATTCCCGTTCATCCCCCTCTACCACCTTCTCGGCTAAAGGACTAAGAATATCCAGAACAAGGCGGTGATAAATGAAGATCCAACAGAGCGGCTCATACGGGAGCTGAAGGCAGAGAACGCCAAGCTGCGATCAAAGATCACCAAAATTAGAAACTCTGGACAAAGGGTCGAGGAAGAAACACGTACGTGTCTGTGGCTGGTTCAGCAGAATGTAATTGTTTTAATTTTAATTCATTTTAAAATGAGGTCTGATGCATTGCTCTACCGCACCGCACTTTAGGAAGGATGTGAAGGCCTTAGAGGGTGTGCAGAAGAGATTTACCACAATGGTTCCAGGGATGAGGGGCTTCAGTTACGTGTATAGACTGGAGAAGCTGGGGTTGTTCTCCTTAGCGCAGAGAAGTTTGAGAGGAGATTTGATAGAGCTGTTCAAAATCATGAGGGATCTGGACAGAGTAGATAGAGAGAAACTGTTCCCATTGGCGGCAGGGTCAAGAACAAGAGGAAACAGATTTAAGGTGATTGGCAAAAGAACCAAAGACGACATGAGGAGAAACTTTTTTACGCAGCGAGTGGTTAGGATCTGGAATGCACTGCCTGAATGGGTGGTGGAGGCAGATTCAATCGTGGCCTTCAAAAGGGAATTGGATAAGTACTTGAAGGGAAAAAATTTGCAGGGCTATGGGGAAAGAGCGGGGGAGTGGGACTAACTGGATTGCACTTGCAGAGAGCAGGCATGGGCTCGATGGGCTGAATGGCCTCCTTCTGTTCTGTAACCATTCTATACCACTTTTGAAGACTGAAATGAGATCTTATGGATGCATGAGTTCATTAGCTAAAAGCAACTACCAGACAGGGTTTGCTGTTTATTTCCCTGGCATGATACCTAGATCTCAAGACAAGGATAGACATTTTTGAAGATTTGGGGAGCTGGCACTAACCTATGAGAATGGTCAACTACGAGAGTCAAAATAATCCAGGATCACATGATGGCTAGCCGCCTTCCCCCAATTCCCTCTCTGCTGCATGCTCGGTAAGCTTCATCACACCGCCAGCCTTTAGTTCTTCTCATCCCCGGCCTTCTTAAGAATCTCCTCTTCCACCCTCCCACCAATCCCTGACACCTCTATCTCCACTGCGTACGCCTCGTGCTTCCAGCCCACATTTAGAAGATTTATTTTCAAATCATGCTGCTCTTTTTTTCTTCACTAGAGGAGTTACGACGTTTACTGGCTGAGAACGAGCTCCAGATGCAGGAGATCCAGACTTCTTGGGAGCAACGACTAGAGATAGCAAGGAAAGAATGGGAGCAACAATACCTAGCCATAACGCAGGTAAGAATGAATCAGTTCCTGCCTTCGATGTGTTCACCTTCAATCAGCAGTGTGTACGATATATGGGTAGGACTGCCACCTGGCCAAATTTGTCACCAGCACAACTGTTTTTTCCAAACTGATGCTGAAAGTTTTAACTGAAAACACCCGTGGTCATTTAAAAAAAATATTGCAACATACTTTTTATTTGGAACCTAAAGTATTTGATTAGTCAGAGGCTGTGCCTTCATAAAAATGTTTCCAGTGTTTCCATAAAAATACATATACTTTCATCAATAAAAAGCTGGTTGTTTTGCGTTGCCTCCCATGGGAAGTAGTCTGCTAGGGCCCAGACATGAAAATGAGCACTTAACAAATAAGATGACGCAGGTTGGAGGAAGACGGGATACTCAGAGCTTAGTGGGGAACAAGTGACGAAAGTCCAAAGGAGCAACGGATCAATAAAATAGCTTCTGCTATTTGTGGGAGCTTTGTGTCCAAGGTTACCTGTACACTGAGAAGGCTGAAGTCTGAAATGACAGCCCAAGTATAAGAGAAATGCTCATAATATGGAACATCTGTATTCATTTCAGTAGTCATTTTATTACTTTTATAGACATTTTGATCAGAAGAGTGTACTTGTTGCTGCCAATTTAACCCAGCTGGTTTGTATAACTTGTGTAATGGAAAACCTGACTGATCTTTCTTAAATCTGTTTTCTAGGAACGGCACATGATTGAGTTATTCCCCTATCTATCGAATGTCAATGTGGACCCACAGCTCTCTGCCTTTGTCAAGCTCTTCATTAAAGATGGTATTAGCCTCTAACGCTGTGTTGCTGTGCGCAGATCCCAGTATAGGTTTTCCCTGATGCTCTTTCTGATTGTTCTTTGGATCTTCACCTGGACTGGAATCAATTCACTTTTCAAATTAAATCACCTATGTGTTTTAGAATTGGAAAGAAACATTGTCTCGTCTTAAGGAGAACCTATTTTATTTGGAGGGCAGTTCTAAGTGGTGTTATGGTCCCGTTCTTTAAGAATTATACAGACGAGCAGTCCTCTTTCCTTGGGTTCCACCTTTCCTAAAATCACCTCCCTTTGCCTTGCATTGTCATCGCTTCTGTCATTTAATCATTTCCTGTCCTCCAACCTATCGTAGACCTCTCCCTTTTGTTCTTTTCCTGCTGCCCCTTTTCCCTGGCTCTGCACTTGCTTAAAAGCTGTTCATCCCTTAACATCTTCCAGCTCTGATGAAAGGCCATCGGCCTGAAACGGTAACTGTGTTTCTCTCTCCACGGGTGCTGCTTGACCTGCTGAGTGTTTCCTGTATTTCCTGTTTTTATTTCAATTTTTGAGTGAGGTGTCCAGTAAGTTCTAAAAAGTAAACCAGACACCAAGGGCTCGAATTTAGCAGGCCTGCGGGTTCCCAGCGGGTGGTCCTCCGGGAGCGTCGAAAACGCGAACGGCGAAATTAGTGGGTTGCCCACGCGATCGTAGCAGGCAATCCACTAATAGGATCCAATTACCTGCTCCTCCGGGGTCCACGGCGCTGGCCTGCGCGTCGGGCGGGCTGCGCATGCGCAGTACGATCTGTCAGCTGGAGGCTCTCTAGTTAAAGGGGCAGTCCTCCACTGACAGATGCTGCAACCAATGGGACAAATTGCAGCATGGAGCAGCCCAGGGGGAAGGCTGCTCCCAGTTTAATGATGCCTCACCCCAGGTATCATCAGATGGGGTGAGGAGGAGGGGGAGGACACAGATCTTCCCCCCGGCGGGCGGGAGGAAGCGGCCTGCCTCTGCCACCAAGAAGGCCTGGCTCGAGGTGGCAGAGGGGGTCACCTGCGCCACCAACATATCGCCCACCTGCATACAGTGCAGGAGGCGCTGCAATGACCGCAGTAGGTCAGCCACAGTGAGAACACGAAGTCTTTCCCCTACACTCCGTCTGCCACAACACTGCCCCCACCCCAAATCTCCTTCGGCACCGCCAACACTATTCTGTCACATCACCCTTCATGACCACTCACACCCCATCCTCATCTTACCTCCACCTACTCACCTCGCCAGTACTCATCCTGCCACTAACACGCGACCCAATCCTCATACAATCTCATGGCTCCATCCCATACTCACCCTCTCGTGCATCTCCCTCACGGCCAGCCTCACTCAACCTGCCACCACCTGTGCTGCAGCCACAGGGCATGCATCACATATGTGCAGTAGGCAGGGTAAGGCAAACGTCTCGTCAGCATGAAGGGGGTGCACAAGGGTGTCTGAGGGTTTGTCATGGGTGTTACCCATATTGAATTTCAGAGCCACAAACAGCACACATTATATTGACACCACCACTGCCATGTCTCCGCGAATCCTGTCCATTGTGTCCAATAATGCCCGCTCCTGGGTATGACTATGAGGATCCACCACTGATGCCACCCATCATGTTACTGCAGAGTAGGTGCAGGTGTATTTGCAGGGCTCGTCCGCGCAGACAACTGAGAGACATCAGCGGTGTTGCCGGCTGCACCCTGGAAGGATGCGGAGGAGAAGGTGTGGAGGACAGTGGTGACTTTGCCAGCGACAGGTAAGCAGTTGGTGCTGGGGCCAGCCAGGAGCAGCTCGGCATGAAAGAGGCTGCAGATCTCCACGACTACATGTCGAGCGAATCTGCGCCTCCCTGTGCACTGCTGCTCGGAGAGGTCCGGGGAGCTGCGCCTCGGTCTGTGGACCCTGTGGCGAGGGTAGTGCCCTCTGCGACGCGTCTCTCTCTGCGGTAGCCCTCCCTCCTGCTGTGCAGGTGGGCGTGCAACCACACCGTGTTGGGGGGATCCACGTCTCTGCGGCGGACGGCGTGGACTGCGAGGCTGCTGGTGGTGGTCATGCTCTTCGTCCTCCGAGGGTGTCCACACACCACCCAACTGGCAGGTGTTGATCTGAGGGGTTGTGCAGGGTAGGTGTGTGGGTCCTCGGACTGGGGCTGCGGTTTCGTGTCGGTCTGTCCTCTGGCTTGGCCGGGGGGTGGTGGGGGGCAGGGGTTGCCCTATGTGACATGGTGGCCTCCTGCATGGGTGAGGGCGCTCCCCCGTGGAGCGCGCCTTGGCACCTGCCACAGGCTGCTGGCTGCAACACGCCTGGTTTGAAGGGTCCTGTTTCCCCCAGTGTGGGAAACTGACTGCTTTGAACGTAAAATCCCACACTTCCTCTTTTGACAGCTGCTTCAGCTCATTAACTGACCACAACGAGCAAGTTAAGTGCTCTCAAGTGGAACCCCGCTGGCTTTAATTGCCTGCGGGATTCCCACCAGCGGGGCTTGCGCGCGCAGCCCCGCACGTCAGCGCGGTACCCGGAAGTGGCCGGGATTTCGTCCGAATCCGGTCACGTGATCGGAGATCGGGATTTTCGGGGCCCCCCCGCTGGAAACCCGCAGGTAACCCGACCCTAAAATCGAGCCCAAAAGGTCTATCTTAAAATAAAAGTCCATTTTTTTTCCCACTTCAGCCTCGCGATGTTATAGTTGGAGGCGTTAGTGATTGAGGTTATTAAGATTTTTGATGAAATTTCATCGTCAGTAAAGCAATTCTCAGAACTCAAGCCAAGATCCCAGCACAGCACCAATCCTCCCCTACCCCTGCCTGACCCTAGCTCATCCCCTGGACTTGGTAAAAGGTGGTTAACTCATTCCTTTAGATAGATAGGGAGAGATTTTCCTCTTTAACACCCCAGGTGTAAGAGCTTGGTGGGGAGGAAGCACTTATCAAAATTTGCACACAAGCTGCTCCTTTTCCGTCCCATTAAAATGAATAAACAGAAAATCGTGAGTGGCTTGTGTCTGATTTTTGTCATAAACCACTACCATCTCACCAAGCTCCTACACAGAGACACTGAAGAGGCAAGTCGGTTCCATGAAGCCTAGATTTTAAAAGCAAAGACCGTAACTGCTGGCAATCTAAAATAAAAACAGCAAAATGGTGGAGTTGCACAGTCTGTCAGTCATCAGGTTGATAGGTTAACATTGCAGGCAAAGCAATTCATCAGAACCAATAAAATCCAGATTTTAGTGTCTCTCAATACAATAGTTGTATTCGGTTTTCACAATTAGGTAGGTTGAATGCAGGGTGACCCCTCCACTCAAATGTACACTATGCCTGCTATTTGTCTGCCCAATTTTAAAGAATGATATGCCTTCATTGATATGTCAAATGTGGTGAATATTTTAGAATGTGTGTGTTTTGTTTCAGGAGAGTCTGTCGTGGGACAATCCGCAAGTTTCCCACAGGCCATTGTTATTAAAGGTTTGGGGTATGTGGAAACCTCACAGAATTTTTAAAAATACATGCAGGCTGTGGGATATTCAACTGGAAATTTCAACAAAGTTATGTGTGATTACAATATGGGTATTAGTTTATTGGAAGTTGCAATATATGGCCTCCTTCCGTGCTGTACAGTTCTATAGTCCTGTGGTCTGTTAAACTGTAATATAGTAGCATATAAATCTTGAAGTCTTTATTCCTTGAATAAACGTGGCTGACTTTACACACTGAATGTTATTTCTCTTCTATAGTATCATTGATAAACATGCCACCATCACATACCGAGACAACAAAGTAATTCTGGAGCCACATGGACAAGCCAAGGTGACTTTAAACGGGGTCCTCGTTCTTACTAAAGTTCAGCTTAGACATTTGGTAAGTCTGTTGCTCTTTTTTTTAAAAAAATGTAGCTCTTCATGCGGACTGATGTGTTACATTCTGAAGGGAGTCTACAGGAAGTGCTTTCTGTTGAAAGTACTTCGCCAGTATTTATGTTAAAATGTATTGTAAAAATATTTGTTACCCTTCTTCTAAATTGAGTGAGTCGACCATTTCAAATAAAAGCTTAAAAAGAAGAAAAAAGGCAAATTCCCTGCTCAGCAAAGATACACCATTTCCGGAGACTTCTGCCATTTCAGGCCTCCTTTCACTCCTGGGACCTGGGTTCAAAATCAGCCCAGACTGAAAGGATGATAGGTTTCTTTGACTGTTGGCTGCATGGGTCCTACGTAAAATGTATGTTGGCCTCGCTCAACCCAGTTCTTATAGGCACGAGCTCTCAGTATAACTAGGCACTAATTGCATTAAATTGACAAGAAGGGACACAAGAATGGCCATTGTGAGAAAGAGAAATGTCACAGCGAAGTACAAGGTAATCCACTGAAATTAAGGCAAATGTTGGAGAATAGCCGGAGTTTATCTGCATTTAAATGTGGTATACCTGACCTTGGGAGTGCTTGATATTAGCCCTAGGAAAAAGCTACATTCTCAGCGAGCATGGAAATGTTTAAATTAAATAATTTTAGTGTATTCTTTAATAAATAGGAATCAAAAGCTTGAGACCGAGAATTGCAGAGCCAGAATGTTGCTGTGGCATGGATGTATCAAAGAGAGGTTAAATTAATATTGGCCCCTTCAGCAACATCAAAGCCAGTCCAGCTGTCAAACATCAGTTCCAGTACTATGGGAGGAATATAATTAATCCATGGTTAGGGCAAGTGTTTAGTTACAGCAATGGATTTGTTATCACTCAAATGTACTCACAAACTGACAATTTCACAGGCTTTGGGATTTCTTATACAAAATTACAGTACTCAGGTGGAAAATTGAACAGAGTTGCCAACTCTGGTTGGACATATTCCTGGAGGTTCCATCGCGTGACCTTCCGCCTCCCCCACCTGGTCAAAGAGCCTTTTTCCCCCATCTCCAATATTTTTGTAACTAATAAACGAAAGTGTTCAAAGAAAATGAGGAAAAAAACATTTTTTTAACGCCCCAATGATTTTTTCTCCCAAGTTGCTCGTAGCAGTGTCCAGGAGATTAATCTTGAATTCCTGGAGACTCCAGGGCAATCCTGGAGGGTTGGCGACCCTATATGTATGGTAAGTGTATAAATTCAAGGGATTTGTGATGTGATGTTCCGCCAAATCACTTGCCCTATCCATGTCGAGTGTACACGTACAGGATTTTCTGCACAGTACCAGACAGTGGTGAATTGTTGGATTTTGCTCAGAGTATTTTTATGTTATCAGAAAACATTTACAATTAAGGAATGGCAAGTCGTTTTAATTTTTGTAATTGTGTGCCTCAGGACCGAATTATTCTGGGATCCAACAGTACTTACCTTTATGTGGGAAATCCGTGCGAGCGCAACAGTGAGGACTTGAGCAGATACGACTATGATTTCTTCCAGTCAGAGCTGGCAGCAGTAGAAGGTTTTGACAGAGATGCTCTTGGTAAACAATAAAGGGAGAAATATATGTCTATTCATCTTTGTTAAATTAGAGTCTAATATGTGGCAACTTCATATGGTACTGGACTAGTAACCCAAAAGTCATGAGTTCAAATCCCACCATGGCAAGTTGTGAAACTGAATTCAATAAATCTGGTAATTTGTGGGCTAGCACCAGTAAAATGATCATTGAATGTTGGATTGCCATAAAAATCTAACCAATTCACTAATGTTCCTCAGGGATGGGAACCTCCCACACCTACCTGATTTGGCCTACACATGACTCCAGTCCCAAACTATGTGGCTGACTCTTAATGCCCTCTGAAGTGGCCTCTTAGTTGTAAAGACAATCACTACTAGCTCAAGACACTTTCTCAGGTAATTGAGGATGTGTAATAAACGCAGCCCTGGTCACAGTCACCCACCCACGAGCAAATAAAAGAAAATGAAAGCAGCCAAGTGCTGACGGCATTGAGTGAAGTACATTCCTTTTTTAAAAAAATGTCATGAAATCTCGGATTAAAAATAACATGAAGTGTTGATGTTGGTGGTTGTGCAGAAACTTCAGATCTTGAATTCCTGGAGACTCCAGGGCAATCCTGGAGAGTTGGCAACCCTATATGTAAGGTAAGTGTATAAATTCAAGGGATTTGTCATGTGATGTTCTGCCAAATCACTTGCCCTATCCATGTAAACATCAGTAACTGTACGGTAATTCCTGATCATTTTCTAATACATTTAGTACAAACTGTGATGGAAATGTGGCCCTTGACTAAAAGTTAGTGGATAACACTGAATTAGACATTTACATTTCCTTGTGGTAGCACTGTGGTCATAGATTGTTTTTTGTGGGTACATAAGTCATTGATTTAGGGCTGGTGAAAGTGACTCCTGGCCACCAGTAAGAAGATTATTAGAAAAGGAGTGTTGCGGCTTTAATGACTTTCTGATCATCTGTTGACCAGGTCCTGCATGTAGGAATAACAGGAAAGTAGACCCAAGTGTGCTTGCTGTGTTTCATGATTACATCAGGGTGAAGCCTATGGTGGCGGAAGCAAACCAGATCAGCGAAGAGTTAAATAAGGTAATCTCTCCATTTCTCTCCCTTGCAGGTACCCCATCATCCTCCTCCAGGCAGGCAAGCAGTGCCTCACACATCACTGCAAAACTAGAAGAAAGAACTTACATTTGCTTGCAACACCTTTCACGTCCTCAGGACGTCCCAATGCACTTGACAACCAATGGCTTACGTTTGACGTGCAGTCACTGTTGTTTTGAAGGCAGACTCGTAGCAACCAATTTCCACATCGCAAGGCCCCACAAGCAGCAAATCAATGAATGATCATCTGTTTTTGATGGTGTTGCTCAAGGGAGGAATATTGTCCAGGCCACCGGGATAATTGCCTGCTCTTCTTCTATTAGTACCAAGGGATCTTTTATGTCCACCTGACCAGGCAGGTGGCATCTCAGTTTAATGTCTCATTCAAAAGACGGCATCTCCAACAATGAAGCGCTCCCTCAGTATTGCATTGAAGTGACAGCTGAGGTTATGTGCTCAAGTTCACAGTTGGGTGTGAAGCCATGATCTTCTGACTCAGATGCAAGAGTGATACCAACTGAGTCAAATTGATACATAATAGTGGGAATTTTAACTCCCTCCACCTGGCGGAAACCGGGCGTTATGGGGGTTAAAATCGTTCTTTTTGCTTAAAGGTTGGGTCCCCTGTAGTTGAGTGCCTTTGCTCACTGTTTCTTTCTTCTTAAAGATGTACTTAAATAGAGCAGGGGAGAGCGGCATTGGGAAAAGGGGACCAGGTACACGAGAACATAACAAAGAATGTGCAGTTAAATTGATTGGGCACGTAACAGGAGATGGTTGCCAGATTTCCATGCCCCCCACTTTGTAATTTAACTAACCGATATTGGCACCTGCCCAAACCCAGTGAGCTCCCTCTGGACGCCCATTTGGGGGCGGGCAGCTTACCGGCTCCATTTAAATGAGGTCTGGCCATTACCATGGACCTGAGCTCCTGTTGCATCTCATCGACAGTTTGCCTGCACGGTTCTGTTAAAATTCCCCTGAGTGTGTTTCTAGATTGTTTTCCAAATTAAAGCGATTACAGACAATGGAAAAGAACATAGAAAATAAAAGACACAGCTTTTGCAGGCATTAACACATGTCTGGTCTCTGTACATGGTGTTCACATGGGTATTTACAGGATTTACTTACATGGTAGTTTGAGAATTTGAATTCAGTTTAAGAAGTCTGGAAATAAAAAGCTGGCTGTCAATAAAAGTGACCATGAATCTGTCGGATTGTCATAAAAACCCAGCTGGTTCACTAATGTCTTTTAGGGAAGGAAACTTGCCATCCTGGTCTGGCCTATATGTGACTCAAATCCCACACCAATGTGGCTGAGTCTTAACTGCCTTCTGAAATGGTCTAGCAGTTATATGTATGTATCGTTCGCAACCTTGGTGTCCTATTTGACCCTGAGGCTAGCTTCCGACCACATATCTGCTCCATCACCAAGACTGCCTACATCCACCACCGTAACACTGCCAGTCTCCACCCCTGCCTCAGCTCATCTGCTGAAACCCTCATCCATGCCTGTGTTGCTTCCAATGCTCTCCAGGCCTGCGTCCCAACATCCACCTTCCATAAATTTGAGCCCATCCAAAACTCTGCTGCCCATATCTTAACTCGCACCAAGTCCCGTTCACCCATCACCCCTGTGCTCACTGACCTACATTGGCTCCCAGTCCGGGAACGCCTCAATTTTAAAATTCTCATCCTTGTTTTCAAATCCCTCCATGGCCTCGCCCCTCCCTATCTCTGTAACCTCCTCCAGCCCTACAATCCTCCGAGATCTCTACGCTCCTCCAATTCTTGCCTCTTGCGCATCCCCGATTTTAATTGCACCACCATTGGCGGCCGTGCCTTCAGCTGCCTAGGCCCTAAGCTCTGGAATTCCCTCCCTAAACCTCTTCCCCCTCTCTACCTCTCCTCCTTTAAGATGGTCCTTAAAACCTACCTCATTGACCAAGCTTTTGATCACCTGTCCTAATATCTCCTTATGTGGATCGGTGTCAACTTTTGTTTGATAACGTTCCTGTGAAGTGCCTTGGGACGTTTTACTACATTAAAGGCGCTTTATAAATGCAAGTTGTTGTTATTGTATAAGAATGGGCAATAAATCTTGGCCTTGCTAGAGATGCTCACATCCCGAGAAACAATTTTTTAAAAAGTTAGTCTTGGAGTTTTTGAAAAGTTTGAGTGTTTTTTTCTAATGTTTTAACAACTATTTTAATTTTACAACAACAGGATCTCAAGTTTGAATTGGAAGTGAAGAACTTGGCATTAACAGACTCCAGGGGCCAAGACCTGGCAAAGGAGGTGTTGGTGAAGGTGACAAACAAAGTGAGTCAAAAGGTAGGAAGGAATGCATTCATGTCTTTGGCACCAGTTATGTCGCATTATAAGAAAATAATTCTGTCTATGTCCTTTTCCTCTTTTTTCCCCACCTCTCCCAATTTTAAAACATGTCTTTCCTCCTTGGGAACCACTGGATATTAAAGGGATTCAGGTACTTTGTAGGTAAGGTTAAAGAAAGATTAAATTGGAAAAGGCAGTGGCAGAAATTACCCCAAAAGAGAATTCTGAAATAAGTTCCCAGTGCAGTCAATATGATCAAAGTTTCCTCTCTTATGTCTGGCTGCAAGGGTCAAATGAGTTTGAGTAGTTCCCAGTACACCGCACAGAAATGCTTCAATGTGATACAAATCTGGGGTAAAATTTGGACTAAAACAGTCATTCGGAGTGAAAATCAGGTGCAAATCTTCACTGAGTTACTTCTGTGGATCTTCTAGCGACTAGGCAAGAGAAGCATAGCCAGAAACCTGCAAGCAGATTACTCATCATCACAAGATAAGTGATTTTTGGACTGCACCAAATATCCGTCTGTGTGAGCTACCATCCCTTTAAGCAAATTCTCACTCGTTACAAAGTGCGACCTTATATGCGCAATATCTGGTGTTGCAGCGTTGCCCAGGTTTGAACAGAGCACCCTTGTTACTGTAATGTGCTCACTGGAAATTACACATACTCTCGTGTTCTTCAGTTATCAGAAGAATAATCACTATATCAGATCATGTGGCTCTAACCCATGAACAAATCTAAAAATTAACAGTAGCAAAAAAAAAATCAACAGGGTAGATTTGATTACGTTATATTTAATGTACAGCTCCTCAGTACACACAATAATAAAAGGCAGGATATTTCACTAATTCTCCTAATAACCCTGAACCTGGACCAGCTTTCCAAACGTAACAATTTACGTGAGTTTGAATCCTTCACAGGAATAAACTGTCTGGGCAAGGAGCTGTCAGTGCTTCCCTTAGAGAATCAAATCAAAAAATATCTTTCACGACTAAACAAAGTTGTCAGTCATAGTGGGGTTCAAAGATATAAGGCTGGCATCCCAGATCCTGCCTCCAGCCATCCAGGAGCTTTGATCTCAGAGTTGCTCCCTTTGGGTAATTTTCAGCAGACACTCTTGAAGAGAACTACAGGTGAATTTTCATATTGCAAAGCAGGCAAACAAGGTCACAAATAAAATATTAGCCTCTGTCTATTGCAGCAGACTGTAGTTGATTTGATATTAGAGATAAATGAATTGGCTTAATGAATGTTCAGATTCTAGACCCTGTGTGATATTTTTTAAGAGAATCTATCTTAGCCTCAGAAATACCATAAAGAAACCAGAGGCAACAATACTCCATTTTTGTTATGTTAGGTTTGGATAATGAAGCTCTTGTGGTCGATTTGATCTCAGTCTTTCAAGACACCAATCCTACTGTCTTCCCATTACAGCTTTAACCACCACCTGATTCAACATCTCATCTGAAGTGCAGCACCTCCGACAATGCAGGGCTCCCTCAAAACTGCATTAGAGTGTCAGCTCAGATCAGGTGCTCAGCCCTGGTGTTGGGTTCGCCCATCCACTCTCTTGGATGCAGGAGGTGTGTGTGTGTGTGTGTGCTGAGGGGAGGAGGGAGCCAGCAAAGGGAGAAAGAAGAATATGTGCTCACATGGGAAGGTACAAATCCTTAAAGAAAAGCTGTATAATATGAAGAATGTACCTCCTTGACTCTTTTTCACACTCACCGTTTGTACAAAGGAGCTTCCGAAGATTAGAGCAGAGAATTAGAAGGTCTGATCCAAGTGATTCTCCTTTATAACAGGTGTGGCTATGGTCAAGGGCCAAGTTTGTGAACAGGAAGTTCATCATGGAAGACATGTATCAGCATTTTGTCGATGGGGAGAACATTTCTGTGGACAGAGAGAGTGATCCGTTCTGGGACCCCGTTGAGGCAGTACATTTAGGTACCGCGTATATCTGGCTTCAGTCTCTTAACTACTGTATTGTACTGGAGGAACATGTGGAGTTTCACAATTCCCAGGGCAAAGAAGAGGCCATTTTACAGATGAAGCTGGTACCGTGCACCCCAACTGGACAGTAAGTTTCAGAATGGACCTTTAGTTTGTTTTTTCTTTTCAAAATGTCATCTAGAACCAAAATATATTGGAAAAGTTGCACTGATATTTTGCACATCCACTTTGAGTGTGTCTGGAGGGCCATACCAATGAGGCTGAAGTGAAAGGCTATAAGATAGCCAACAATAAAATAACTCCATTACAGTATATATATATATATATATATACCACAGAACCTAAGAGATTTATAGCACAAAATGAGGCTTTTCGTCCCATCGTGGCTGTGCCGGCTCTTTGGTAGAGCAATTCAAAATTAATCCCACTGCTCCGCTCTCTTCCCATAGCCCTGTATCTCACTCTACGTCAAATATTTATCCACTTTTCCCTTGAAAGAACGACTTCTGCCTCCCTGTGGCAAAGCATTCCATGCTCCAACAACCCTCTGCAGGTGTAGATCATATTGGACCAAAATTAAAACAACTAAGAGGCATACTGATGTTATAGGCCAGTTACACTACACATTTTGTATTGATGCAAAGTAGCCTCAGCTTTGTATCAACATGAAATGCCTAATACAACTCAAATATGAAGTTGCTTGAATTGAATTTAAGAAAATGGTGAGATCACCTTGAGTTAGCCTCACTCGCGCTGCCTACAGTATAACTACAACCGGACCAGAGTAATCTTTTTTTTAAAAATTCCTTAGCGATCCCAAACTTAATTTTGAACCTTTTTAATGTTAAAGATGAGTTTATTGTCCCAATAACTTTTCAATATTAAGATGGAATCAACATTTTGAATGCGTAGCACTGCACTGTGCCTGGCCAGAGTGCATTGTGAAGCTAGTGGTATAACTCAGGTCTGGCCGCTCTACATTGCTGTGAGCAGATACCTATCGCTAACTGGTAGCTGTAGTATAGCGGTGCCCTTATTAAATGTGTTTTTAGAATATTAATTTTGTACTTTTTCTCCAGACCTCTGAGAGAAGATGAGATCCTCATCGATCCCACAGAGTTGGTGGGCCAGAGGCTGGATTTTCAAGTTCAAATCACTCAGTGCCTGGGAATCAAATGGTTGAAACAGAACAGCAAGCGAGGAATTCAGATTCGGTGAGAATCTCCTTTATTAGCACCTTCACTGCACCCTCTCTGATGTCAGGATGTCCATACTGGGGTATTGTGACCAGAACTGTACATAGTACTCCAGATGGGGCTGAACCAGTGCCTTGTACGAAGTGATTATGACTTCCTGAGACACGTTATATCCATTACTTGGTTATGCACGTTACTTGGATATGTACTTGAAGTGCCATAACCTACAGGGCTATGGACCAAGTGCTGGAAAGTGGGATTAGGCTGGATAGCTCTTTCTCAGCCAGCACAGACACGATGGGCTGAATGGCCTCCTTCTGTGCCGTAAATTTCTATGATTCTCTGATCCCTCTGACCATATCACAGCCAAAAATGTAGGCAGGACATAAGGGTTCACTGGCTGCTACGAGGTCTAGGAGAGTGATCTGGATGCATTTCCTCCCATTCTCCCTCCTTCCGTTGCGGAAGTGTCTCCCCTCCACTCAGCAATGACCCTTGCCCTCTGGCCTAGAAGATCCCCTATTCCGATGATGAGTCCCACCTGAAACATTAAACTATCTTTTGCTCTTAGCTGCTGAGCGACCGGCATTTTCAATTTCTGTTTCAAATTTCCACCATTTGTAGTTTCTGCTGGGAAGATCCCATGTTCAATCACTGATCTACGATGAGTTGGTTGATCTCAGACAATGAGCCAGTGGGAGTGGCACAATTGGCCTCAGTGCTCCAGGCTAAGAAGGGAAACTAAACAGCTAGGGTTTCTGTTCCTGATTGCTTTCCATTGATCCCCTGCTGGAAAGTGCATATGAGGACATGAAATGTGGGCAGATTGAAATTCCACTGTGATGCCCTCTACGGTAGCATTTTAAAAAATTCATTCTCAGGATGGTAGGCGTTGCTGGCAAGGCCGGCATTTATTGCCTATCACTAGTTGCCTTGAGAAGGTGGTGATGGGCCTTCTTCTTGAACCGCTACAATGTAGTGGTTTGATACAACTGAGTGGCTTGCTAGGCCACTTCAAAGGTCAGTTAAGAATCAACCATGTAGGTGTGGGACTGGAGTCACATATAGGCTAGACTGGGTAAGGACAGCAGGTTTCCTTCCCTAATGGACATTAGTGAATCAGTTGGGTTTTTACGACAATTCCACAGCTTCATGGTCACTTTTACTGATACAACTTTCAATTTTTTTAAACTGAATTCAAATTCTCAAACATCACTTTGGATTTGAATTCATGTTCTCTGGATTATTAGTCCAGGCCTCTGGAATACTACTTCAAGTGACATAACCAGGACACCACCGTGTCCCTCATAATAGTCTGACACTCACTGTAAAGGCTCATACCATAAATAGTAGCTATTTGAGTGAGGTACTGCAGGACTACTGGCACCCATGGGAAAAATTGTAATCAGTGTTAGAAATGCTGGAGACAGAAGCTTAGTGTCATTGTCTCTGTGCAGGGAATGAAAGTTCTAGATGCAGATTCTTTCGCTTCTAGATTTATTGGTGGAAATGGCACTCACAGACAACACACGATAATGTGAAGTCTACAGGCAAACTCATGTTACAGTTCCTGAACTCATAGTAGGGTGGCCAACTCTCAATCTTCCCAACTTTGCATTACAATGGTATGGTCACTATACCCTCAGCTACAGGCCATTACATTCTACACTGTCCATGACCTTTACCCTTAGTTTTCATTATCTTCCAGTAGCTCAGCATTCCAGAGACTTGCTGTCTCAACAGTAGGGGTCCATGGCCTTCGCTCATACGCTGCCTGGCTAATTACATCTAGGGAAATGGTTGAAAGCATCTCCTTATCTACCAGAAGGTCAGAATTACACAAAGAACAAACTATCTTTGACACCAGCTTGTACCACCCACGAAGGGACTGTGAGGTTCTCAGCTGATCTGGAAATGCTCCAGATACAACAACAATAACTTGCATTTCTATAGCACCTTTAATATAGTAAAATGTCCCAAGGTGCTATAGAAATGCAAGTTATTGTTGTTATCAAACAACATTATCAAACAAAATTTGACACCGAGCCACATAAGGAGATATTAGGTCAGATGACCAAAAGCTTGGCCAAAGAGGTAGGTTTTAAGGAGGAGAGAGGTAGAGAGGTTTTGGGAGGGAATTCCAAAGCTTGGATACTGCCTGTTTCAGCAGTTTTCTGAAGACATTGTCTTTTAATCACAAAATGGAGTCCTCAGCGCAAGATGGAACCTGAATGCCACCTCACTTAATATAGAATAAAATAATATAGCTTCTCTAACTAAATATAGCTTCTCTGACAATCAGTATGAAATTAGAAGTGTAACTGAATGGGTAGAAGTGTTACAACAAAGAGGCCTATGGGATAACTGTGCAGAATAAGCTCGGGCTGTAATAAATGATCCTGTACTGAACGAGTTTGACCATAATTCTGAAACTCTTTCTCGTGTAACATGGGCACCAAAGACTTTATCTGAGAGTAACCTTTATCCTAACTGTACGCTGCCACACTGTTTAAAAATGAAGTCTGTTGTATGATTACTGAAATATTCTGTTACTGGCAGTGCCAGTTTCTAAACATATTTTCACAGTTGATGCACCAGTGTCTGTGAAAAATACAACTGAAGAACTTGTAGCCCAAGGGAATGAAAAATACTTAACTGTGTGTTAATCCCTTCAGGTATCATGTATTGAACCATCCGCATCCTTTCCACACAAAGCCCGTCTGGAACGCTGTAAATGCAAGAATAGATCAAGTAACGCAGTTCACCGTCACAAGTGTGTCACAGGAGTTACTGAACTATCTACAAAACCATGCCCTGGTTCTGGACCTTTGGGGTCTACAAGGTAATAATAAAGAACCTGCACATATTTGACACACTTATATCATAGGAGAAAGGGAAGACTGAGGGAGGGGAGTCATTGCACAGTTTGACGTCCTGGGAACGAACTAGTTAAAATCGGAAACCTCGCCCCTCAGAATGCTGGTCTTGGGTCAAGAGCAATGAATCGAACAAAAGCACTAACATTCTTCGTTGTAATGTAGGATTGAAGGGTTAATCCATAGGAAATTGTGGGAAATCGCTTCCTATGGATGGGTAGACTCAATAAGGCAGATATCCCACTTATTTGCATCTTGCTAAAAAGGCTTCCACAGTATTGACAGTACAAGTCACACCATGGTACTGCTGTATCCCGTCCCTCCCTGCCCGCCCAGAGTTACATTCATCTCCTTCCTACACAGATCAGTCTGAGCCCAGATAGGACAGTCCGATTTGGCCAAATGGTCAGTATAACTGACCGGTCAGTATACCGGAAGGTAGGAATCGGCAGTGCGTTCTGTACTGCTGAACTCTCTCCGCGTTCACCGGCACGTCAAACAGCTGGTTAAGCAGCTGCAAAAATAATTGCAGATGTTGGAAATCAGAAACAAAAACAGAAAATGCCAGAAACAGCATTAATTAGCGGCTCAGCCCCTCTGGCAACTAGAGCGTTAGCTTAACTGTAATACAGTGCTTCAGTGTCAGGGAACAGGAGGAAGTGGGTTTGTACCTGCGACTCCTCACACACCAAGTTTCCAATCTCGGCCAAAACCAACTACTAAGGTGCCCACTTAATCAGGAATCCAAAACCAATGATCGAGGTTCAACATCAGCAGTGGCTGAAGCAGGTGATCCTATCAACCCTTTTCAATTGGTGTATGGTGCCCCTGCCCAGGGAGAGTTAAAAAGAGATGGAGAATTAAAATTACAACTTCAAAAAGTGGAGGGAAGATTCATTTGGGGAATAAAACAGTGGAACTTTTCCAATAGTGAAGACTCGGGTGGGGGGGGAGGGCTGTGTTCGAACATTGGGGTAGATTTTCTCTGAGTGCGCCCACTAGTTACCTGATAGTTCTGATGGGAGGCCAGGTCTATTTTTTGAGGGCCTGGCCTCGTTAGCGTGGGGCCGGCAGGCTGCGGGCGGAAAATAAGCCTCCCGGGAGAGCCCGCCGGCTCCGGCCTGCTGTAGTATCGGGCTTCCCAGCCTGCCTCTTGGCCCGGAAATAGGTAGGCCGTGAGGACTGTTGTGTTATACCGAGCTACGAACATTCGGTCAGGTGCGAGACTCAGTCGTCCCACTTTACAGGAGTGAAGGGTTAGTTCGTAGGAAATTGATGTGGGAGAAAGGTAGGTCACGGTGGGAGGAAGGAGACCCAGTGTGACAGCGGCCCCCAGGTTATTCTAAAATTAAAACTTACCCTTTGGGTTCCCCTTCGGCTGGATCGCTAGCTGATTATGGGCGGAGTGAACCCGACGCACTCTCCACAAAGTACTGTCCTAAAATGGCAATCGGGGTCTTATATAGGTCTTAACCTGTTTAAGTTTGTTACAGAGTAATTTCAAAACACACAGGTGCATATAGTTGAACAACACTGGCGACCACCTTCCCCTTGCTAGGCCTATCCATTTAATTCGGCAAAATAATTCAACAGTTTGTTTTTTCTTTTATTGTTAACTCCAGTGCAGTATGGTCAGCATTTTGATAGACTGCAAATGAGTGTCAATAACGTAATGCTGATCTGTACCCTGAGATTTTTTTTCTCATGTTACAAAGAGGGTTGCGCAGAGATGGGATCCTCTTCGGGTGATGTTGAGGTCACTGACGAAGGCAGCATCATTATTGACTATCTGAGACCACGACTGCCCAGCAGCGGTAGTGTGGTAAGTACACCTTACTTGCTCCATATCTTTTTGCTAAGGTACATATCCCTGTTGCAATGTGACTGAAGCTGACCACATAACTCATGAACAAAAGGTTAGAAAGTGGCCTCATAAGTGGCTGGTGGGAGGGAAAAGAACTTTGTACTGAAGTATTGAGCATTCTATTTATCAGGGTTCAAGCATAGTTACTTTATAAGGTTTTTAAACTCAGAAAACTAGAGTAGCTCATGACCCTATGTCACTTAAGGGAAGCATTGTGCGAAAGCAGCAAATAAACGTGGAAAGTGCTTCCACTGTTGTCAACCCAGAGGATGGTGTTAAATACCAGTAGTGTCTTCACCACTGTAACTGCCACCATTTTACTCCAGCAGTTGCTGTTATTTGAAGTGTTTCTATTCCTCGGCACACTTTAAATCTGCTTGTGATGCAGCGTCATCCAACACGATGTCCTCGCTCAAAGCAACGGCGTTTGAAATCTGGAGAAAATGTATATTAAGCGGACTGTATCTTGTATTAATTCTTTATCCCCATTAAAGGAATTTTCAAGATTGCAGTCGAGGGTCGTCCAAGGAATATGCATCCATTGTCCCTACTGCCCCCTTGTTCTAGACACTCCCACCAGAGGAAATAGTTTCACTCTATCTACCCTAACAAATCCTTTTATCATCTTAAACAGATAGGAAAATGCTTTGTAGCCAAGTAGCAACTGTAGGTAGAAGAGCCCATCTTGGAACCAAAGCAGCTACTTGTTTGACTTTGGTGGTGTTTCTAAATGCTGGCCCACACATAATGGTACAGCTTAGAAATGATTTTCTAGTGCTTTGTACAATTAAAACTCAACAACATTGTAATTCGATTAAATTGATCTGTTGTTGCCAAACATCCAAAAAAAAGACGGTTTGGATCTCCGTATTTTATTTTTGACAATCTACACATTTTATTAAAATTACGAAAAGAATTGCTGTCTGACCAGATTATGTTTGTAACATGCATTACTTTGTGTGGGGTGCAGGACACTTAATAAAGGTTGGAAAACTAATACAAATATAGTACATTCTGTGCAACATTTCATGATCAAGTTTCTTGTCCAATTGCAGGAGATGGGCGATGACCAGCTCTCTGGACTTTACATCAAGTTATCGAAATTGGAGCAAGAGATTGAACTTCTGAGAGATGTCAACAGAACCTTAAGAAAAGATAATGTCACCCTAAAGGGCATCTTAAGGAAAACGATGAGCGATGGTATGAAGAACACTCCAGGTGTATTGTGGTGCCTGCTGCAAATTAGCTCAGGCTGAAGAGCAGACACTCCCCCTGTATTGATATTCCATTCACCACAATGTACATCACCAAGCATAAGATCAAGACCTGCCTAACATAAACCATGGTGACTAAAATCCAATTTCGCAGTTTCCTTCTCATACACAATAATCTGCAGGAACATATGAACTGAATTATGCCATTCAGCCTCTCAAGCCTATTCAGCCATTCTATTAGATCATGGCTGATCTGTGCCTCATCTCCATTCATCTGCCTTTGTTCCATAACCCTTAATACCCTTACCCAACAAAAGTCTATCGATCTCAGTCTTGAAAATTTCAATTGACCCAGCAGCCATTTGGGGGGACTGGGTTCCTGATTTCCACTGTGTGGACAAAATTGCTGCCTGATTTCACTCCTAAATGGCCGAGCTCTAAATTTAGACTGTGCCCTCTTGTTCTGGATTTCCCCCATCAGAGGGAATAGTTCTCCGCATCTACCCTATTGAATCACTATCATTTTAAACACGCCGATTAGATCACCCCTCAAGTTTCTAAACTCAAGGGAATACAAGCCAAGTTTGTGCAATCTGTCCTCACAATTTAACCCTTTAAGCCATGGTCTAATTCTGATGAATCTGCAATGTACCCTTTCCAAGGCCAATATATCTTTCCTGAGGTGCGATGCCCAAAACTGAACGCAGCACTCCAGATGGGGTGTGACCAAGGCTCTGTACAACAGAAGAATCACTTCCTCACTTTTGAATTCCAACCAAACAAACCAAAGTCTAGCATCTTTCCATAAGGGAGAGAAAAAGAATCCAATGGATTCATTCCCAGCACCTTTAAACCATAGAACTTCACACTTTTTCCTCCCACAATCCAGAGGCCCATAAAATACAAGCTTGGTAATTGGTAATCACTACTTAATAATTTACATTACATTATTTCCTACCTTTTCCACCAAGATAAGTAAAGATCCAAGTGGCCATTTTACTCATGAAGCTCGCCCTGCCATAGAAACTTTGGTATCCAATGCTTGGCCCTTCACCTCGGTTTTTCAATAAGAAATAAACCTGTCACGGTCGGTAGCCACTAATGGTCAACTTCATTGCTGGTCTCATGAGACCAAGGCATTTGTTCACCCACCCTCTCAGCTTCAGGACATGACCTGGCAAGAGCTGCACAGAGGACGAAAAGAAGAGATATTTTTGGCCTTGGCAACAAAAAGTTAATGAGTCGGGGGAAAAAAAACATACACCCTTAAGACGGTGGGGGCAATTTTGGTGCATGTGCGAATAATTGGGCGGGTGGTGACCATCCAGAGGAGTCAGCATGGGACCCATTTGATTTTCACAGTGGGACCTTATTATAGTGCAGGTGGCAAACTGCCAGTGCGAATCACGCTCCGCAAAAGGCAGCTGGCTAATTTGGAGCAGGAGATCGGGCGGGTTGTAAAGGGTCTACAGCCGGCAGCTTGAAGGGGAGGTGTGTTTAGCGTCAAAAGAAATAAAAAATGCAAGTACTGAGGAGCAGCAGGCAACAAGGGGTACAGGACCTGCAGCAGCAACTGCGTAACATTGCACAGGCGTTTAGGTACAAAACCCACACACGGCCGCCAGAAAAATGTCTCCAAAAGCCCCATCCAGCATCACCTGATTGCAGCTTAATTACCGCCCCCTAACTCGCACTGTGCATGGTTGGTACTCTCATTCTTGTCCCTTGACCCTCCCCCACTTGCATATATGTATGAAGCTTCCACCTGTTTCCGACGGGAGCTTCAGCCGCTAGAATGAAGGTTCGCCCAGAAAATTGGGATGGACATCAACGCAGCAGTAAGTTGGCGCGACCACCCGCTGCTTGATTTTGACTGCGCTACTTACTGTCCCTTTTCTAAGTGCAAACGGAGCAGTAGTGGCATGAAAATCGTGCCCCCTCCCCAGGGGTCTTACTTCTTGGTCTCATTTTGTTTTTCTCTAGCCTCAAGGCCTGATGAGAAGTCCTCCCACCAAACAAACATACAAGACTTTGGCTGCAGGGGTACACCCAAGGCCAGCTATGAAGTTGAATTTGCTAAGGCTCTTAAAACATTTTACCAAAGGATGAACAGGGTGCAAAGCCAACTCCTGGGATTGAGACGGCATCGACCACCGGTATGTTTTGGTGCAATGTTCAATTCTTAAACCTATCTGGCTGCATCAACTGAAGCAGAGTGTAAATGAGAGGTGGGTGGTGCAGGACATTTTGATTCACCATTGTCCTTTTGCTCAGTGACACAGTGCGAGTGTTTGCGGCTGGCTGCCAAGCCCAATGTTGCAAGTTCCCGATCTTAGCTGTGCTGTGGTGGGAGGTGATAAGCAGACATCAAGCACCTCCCTACAGGAGGCACATGGCACTAGCACTGGGACAACTATTGGAGGCCTGCTCAAGAATGCCATTGGCAGAGAGCGAGGAGAACAGTCCACTTGGCCAGATAATTGTGTCTGGAACAGGGAGACCAAAACAACAGGGACATTTTTTGTTAAAAAAAGGGCAAATAATCTTGGATATTTATTTAGACCTAAAGAGGGTGTGGAGGAGGGGAGGGGAGGGACGGAGGGGTGAGAGAGAGAGAGGAAAGAGTTCCTGGGGCCAATAATCTCCAGCTCTTCCAGCACATTCCTGTTGTAAGTCTGTTGGGATTGCATCAGAAGGGCCACAAATTTAGGCCGAGACCTAGATATGCAGGGTCCTAGCCTTATTCCGGAGATTCTGCAGGGTTTTCACCTGCCCCAAAGGAGGCCGGCAGCACAAGAGGGGGTGGGGACTCCACAACATTGGGAGTCTCTGAAAGACTTAGCAGATCCTCGACAGCCAGTACGCCAAGTGAAACCAGGATTATGGGGACCAACTGGGGGTTTAGGGCTGGATTGCGAACCACCCCCCTCCAAGTCTGAGGGGTGATTTTTTTTTAAAAAAAGCTCCCATACAAAGAAGGCTGAGAAGACTCTTGTCTCTTCTTTCTGGAGATGGGGGGGGGGGGGGGGGGGGGAAATGAACCAAGCAACCCCCCCCCATTGGACCCAACAACTCTCACTGCAGTATGTAGCCTCTGGGAGTAAGTGAGCACCCTAGACGTACCCCTAGTGTTGTAGGCACCTGCCATTCGCATGGTAATTAAGGGTCTTCCCCCTGAACCCGCAATATTTGGCCTGAGTGGTATAGCTCCTAGGCTGACACATTCTGACACTTGTGTTGGGCACAGCTGCCACAGAGTATTGCCCCCACCCCCTATAATTTGCTATTTGTAGTGTGATCACAAATGCCTCATGTTTAAATTTTGCTATGAACAAGTCAAAGATCACCTCACAGTTTATCACCTTACAGTTCCCAATTTTGAGCAATTTTAAAAGTTAAGGCACCATGCTGATTTGGTAAATTTTACATCCAAAACAAATCCCCAACCGCTGGAAGCCAGCTTAAAATCATCAGAAAAAAATTCAAAGACAACAAAAGGCCATTTGGCAAATTGGCACTCGCCTCTCATAGTCCAACTTGTCCTACCAGCATCTAACTGCATTTTGAACACTCCTAATTCCATGTGTTTTTTTCCTCTTTTCCAGTCAAGTGAATAATTCCTTTTTCCATGTTAAAATTTAATATTTTGCTCTCCCATTACTTTGGGGGCCGATTTTCACTGCTCCCGCCAGGCAGGAAATGGACAGGAGCAAGTTTTCCGCCTTGCCTGATTTACCTTTCCATTGAAGTCAATTGACCCCGCCTGGCTGGAGCAGTGAAAATTGTTCCCCTTTGTCTCCCTCCCTACTGCCCCAGGCTCCCATTTACTTCCTTTGTTGCTATTGAAAGGTATGAAACTTAAAAAATGATGGGGAGTAAAGGGAGTGCTTCCCTTTGTTTCCATAGCAACATTGGTAACAATATTAGCATTTGTTCACCACAGTTCTTTCCAAAACCTACCCTAAAAATGTTGTATTACTTTTATCATAATCACTACAGCCATAGGAACAACAACTTGCATTTATAGGAGTGCCTTTAACGTAGTGAAACGTCCCAAGGCACATCACCAATTGTTGCGGGAGTGGAAGTGCGTTTTTCCAACATCCCTTCTGCATGGTAGCTTCATCATCACTAAATTCTCACTACCTGCCAATAATACCTCTCAATCTTTGTCCAATATTTCTTTGGATAAATACATCCCCTTTCCACTTGGGATCATTGCACTGCTCTCCACAGCACCCTCTCCAGTGCTTATCCCCTTTGAAGCATTGTTGCTCAAATTTGTACATAGTTCTCCACATGTGGCCTGACCTAATACACTGTGAAGCCTCATTGTATAGCCTTCGTAGATTTAACTGATCATAGACTTCTGTCTATGCATCCCAACATTTTATTTGGTTCTCCACATCATGTCATTCCCAGCTCTGTTTGGGGGACTCCCTTTGCTAATTCTATTCCCTTTATTGTACACTTTGTCACTAATGCACCATTTTGTAAAACAATGCTTTGGAGCAACTTTTAAAATGTTAAATCACCAAGAAAAAAAAAATTTCAGGAAGACTCCATTTTAATTTTCTGATGGAGGACAGAAGCCATGTTAATGGAAATGCTAGTATTCAAGTCAGTGATTTCAGATACATCCTGCTCCTGATCACTATCCATTGACCACTGCTGGAATGTACAGCTATCAAGTGAGGGCAGCATTAAGCTCAGCTGTACTGCACTAATGGTCAATTACTGTCCAGGGTCACACCTGTAGAATGGCTTTAGTGAAGGGTTGTCTGGCATGCAAAGAACTGTGCCCACACAGGAGTTAGTGTCTAAAGGCAATGAGTACGGGAAATTGGGATGGAGAAATCAAAGATTACAAGGTGATGGGTTGCCAACTCTCCAGGATTGTCCCGGAGGCTCCAGGAATTATAATCTCCTTGACAGTGCTGCGAGAAAAAACATTGGGGCATTACATTTTTTTTCCCATTTGCTTTGAACACTTTTATTTACTAGTTATAAAAATATTAGGGGGTGGGGTAGGGGTAGGCTGTTCGACTGGGTGAGACAGGAGGTCGTATAATGAAACCACCAGGAATACGTCCAACCAGAGTTGGCAACCCTACTGATGGGGTAATAACCTTTAACTAGATTGCTGAGCATTGGCATTTCTCAGTTTGTAAATCATTTATAAGTTAAAGATCTTAATGTTGTAATTACTACAAAGAATGCATTAATTGTAGCTGAACAAACATGGGGTACTCCTACCAGCAATTAACATTTATTAAGGAATTCATTATTTAAGCTTAGCTTGAGCTGTGGACAATATTATCATGTCAAAGTGCATGTATTTTTCCATATCTGCAACAATTCCAGTTCAAAGATTTTAACACATATGTTGCAGGATGATGATGATGTTGAAGTACTGCGAATATACCTAGGCAAGCAAACTCAGGTGATAAAAGATTTTGGAGATAGTCTTGAATCATGCATTAACAGCCTGAAGAATGACGTCAGCCTCATTGTTAAGAAAAAGAAGGAGCACACACTGTGGGACTCTGAGACTAAGTGAATCCAGGACCTATCCTACAGTGAATCCTCTCTAGGGGAAATGAACAAGGCAGCAACTGACTCCTCTTTCCAAAACAAAGTTGTTTTTCCTTTTACTGGGTAGGAAAAGTCCAGCTCTCTGTTCAATGATAACAACTACATATTCACTTCTTTCTATGTAAAGGGAGCCTGGCCCCCTCCCTATCTCTGTAACTCTGCGTTCCTCCAATTCTGGCCTCTTAGCATCTCCAACTTCCTTCGCCTCACCATTGGCGGGTGTGCTTTCAGCTATCTAAGCTGAAAAGCTCTGGAATTCCCCTCCGTAAACCTCTACACCTCTCTCCTCCTCCTTTAAGACACTCCTTAAAACCTACCTCTTTGACCAAGCTTTTGGCCACTTGTTCTAAATGTCTCCTTTTTTGGCTCTGTCAATTTTTTCTGATTCAGCTCCTGTAAAGTGCCTTGGGATGTTTCACTATGTTAAAGGTGCTATATAAATGCAAGTAGTTTTGTTGTTGTTGTAGTAAAGGGGGTAATTTTAAGTGTCTGGCAAGGGAGTCCTATTCACCTGCAGTGCAGTATCATAAACTCACCCTTGTGTTCTTAGAACGACAAGCAAAATCCCAAACTCTAGGAGGTACACAAAGATTTGTCAGGTGATGTACACACATTTGTTAATTACATTTTCTGAAGCCTTCCTTCCCTCTCTATTTACCCTTCCTTTCTGTGTCCAGTGCTGGTCAGAGATCGTTCACTAGTGAGGTAAAATACAGCCAAGAAGCTGCCAATCCAAAAGAAACTTCCAACAATACTTGGCTTCTAAATGACCTCAGGACTTATGTAGACAACTTCCCCACAGGAAGTATCTGAGCAGCAGCCTTAAAAAGGGACAGACCAGTTAGCAGCTAAAAATCTCTACCATGCTTGAGCAATGCCATAGGAGATCAAATTTAACCCAAATGGAGTACTCAAAATGGTAATCAAACATCACTTTAATTTTTAAAAAAATTGGTTAAAGACAGTCATTCCTCTAGTTTGTTGTTACTTCAATAACCTGAACCCTCCAGATGGAAATTTATAAGCAGCTTTCAATAGAGAAACTTCCCACCACAACAGCAATTAGCTTCTGCTTTACCTCAGGAATTCCTTATTTAGACCACTTGCCCAAAGGAAGTAGCTGAGCAGTGGTCATAAAGGAACAGGCAAGGTTAAGCACAGCTCCACATTAACAGCTAAACATCACAACCGTGCTCTAGACCCTAGATTACCCCTGAGCAACACCTTAGCAGACCAGCTACTAGAAATAAAAAAAATGTTGGAAATGCACAGCCAGGACAATCAGCAGCTGAAATATGATAGTCTAAAAGTTTCAGGTTGGGCACTTCATCAGAATACCAATATTAGAGATCCTATCAGTTGTAGTCAACAGGCTTATATTTTTTTTTTAACACAACTGTTCAACAATATCCTATTTCAGTGAGGAATTCCTGCTAAATGAGTAAACTGTTTTACACTAAGATTCTGTTCACTTAATGGGAATTGACTGTATTAGACAGAGGACTGTAAAGACCAAGAGCAGGTTATAGCTGATCATGAGTAGAAATTTCAAAGATCAATCAGCATACTGAAGAAAGTGTCCTATCTAATTCCTGGGTTTTTTGGTAAGGAATACTATTGCTCAGTATATTACCATGTTTCTATGATTGGTTTTAAAATTTATACTGCATTTCTTGATATTATACTTAGCTTGTACTTGCATTCATGTTTTTTATTTAAAGGTTTTAAAGGCAGGATTTAGCTGTTGCTATTAAACGACCATTTATCAAAGGTTTCCAGCTTCCAGCTAACATTATTACTTGAAAATTTCACAATATAATTGTTGCAAAAAATATCAGAACATTTCCCCCTTAGCTTAGCCCCTCCCTAGCTCTGTAACCTACTACCTAGAAGGACAAGGGCAGTAGGCACATGGGAACACCACCACCTGCACGTTCCCCTCCCAAGTCACACACCATCCCGACTTGGAAATATATTGCCGTTCCTTCATCGTCGCTGGGTCAAAAATCCTAGAACTCCCTACCTAATAGCACTGTGGGAGAATCTTCACCACACGGACTGCAGTGGTTCAAGGCGGCGGCTCACCACCACCTTCAAGGGCAATTAGGGATGGGAAATAAATACTGGCCTTGCCAGCGATGCCCACATCCCATGAACAAATTTTAAACAAAAACTCCACCAGCCCTACAAGTTCTTCCTCCATACTTTCCATTCCTCTGGCTCTGGCCTGTTACGCATTTCCCCCTCAACCCAACATGCCTTCAGCCGTCTAGGCCCCATGCTCCGGAATTCCCTCCCTAAACACCTCAGCCCTCTTTTTTAAAAAAGTGTTCTTCCAAACCCTCCTCTTTGACCATGTTTTTGTTTGCTCCTGAAATCCTTCCATGGCTTGGTATCCATTTTTTGGATTATGACTGAAGTGTTTTGGGGAATTTTTCTACATAAATGCAAATTGCTGTTATTGATACCTTTAGGCCTACAATGGAAGGTTCTGGGATTATTTACATTATGCTCCATGTGGATTCTAACCATTATTATCTTGCAATTTTAGCTTACTTACAGTAACAAGCAGCCCAAATATAGAGACGGCTGTTCACTGGATCCAAAGGATCGGGTGCAATGCTGGTTTTACACCCCGCCCGATTTTTGAAGTCAATGGACAGCAACATTGGGCAGGGTGTAAAACCAGCATTCCACCCGATCCCGGCGAGTTAGGTTAAAATTACCCCCAAAATTTCAGCTGAAAGCTTGACGCAGGCACACTGACAGCTTTGCTCAAATTTTTCCCTTTCACTATTATAGCTCCATTTTTGCTTTCCTGTTAGTCATGATTGAAGGATATTGTGGAGAGCGTGCTTATTCGCATTTATCAATATTACTATGCAACAGCCAGCCAACCCATACAAAAGTAGAACTGTAAGAATTAGGTTGGTTGTATCTAACCTTTTTCTTCCCTCTTCGCATCCTGAATACAAATAAAATAGTCGTAACTGTACTTCAACTGAAAAATACACAAGTCAACTTTGGTACGGT
Source organism: Heptranchias perlo (assembly GCF_035084215.1). Classification (NCBI taxonomy): domain Eukaryota; kingdom Metazoa; phylum Chordata; class Chondrichthyes; order Hexanchiformes; family Hexanchidae; genus Heptranchias; species Heptranchias perlo. Next base: position 10,283,501 of record NC_090332.1, on the reverse strand, counting down.
TACATTAAACAAGTTTATTTCTCATTAGAACAGAACACAAAAAAAGTGTAATCTTACTCTGAATCCTCAAAAACAAGTCTCTGAAACCATTTATGCATCTTGGTCATTATACTGCGATACGGTCAACAAACTGCTACTAAATAGCGATTAATTAAAGGTTTGTTATTGTGTAATCTTGTCATTGTAGTAAATAGCAGGACTATGAGGTACCACACTCAGGGCTCAAAATGTGTTTAACAATTATGCTTCAGGCTTGCTGATGACAGAGAACTCAATGCCATGCTTGTTCAGTCTTTCAGTCAGGGTGGTCTTAGAGAATGCTGCTCCAGGTGAGTATACACCACCCCTATAAAAGAGGGCAAAAAAAAGTTCGAAACAACAAATGGCCAAATCTGCATTCAGGACTCTCAATCTGAAGAGATCCCTCCTGACTTCAAATCTACAACAATTAGTGCAATCATTGGAAGACAGTGCAATCACTTCCAAATATTTTACTCAAGTCTAAGTCATGAAACTCACCGATTAGGCAGAGACTTGTGTTCCCAGAGTATTGTGACAGCTGCCTGCACCATAGCTACGGGGGTAGCAACATAACCAGGTTCTGTGAAATAAAATTAAAAATAGCAGCAAGCTTTGAAATAAGTCAGACAAAAAAAGTAATGCTGTACATTATAGAAAGATGAGGTAGATACATGCTCTTAAGCAGAAATACACTTGCAGTTTTTTAAAAAAAACATATTTGCCATCCTATGTTCCCTCACCAAAAAAAAACTACCCGCATACAGGAGAAAGCAGCAAAGACAATACGGTCACCAGGTTACACCACTAGTGGAAAAACATTTTAAATATGCAATTTGTACGCCAGCCTTTCATTTAAGAATGTTTTGCTACAAGTACTATTGACCTCAAAGTAGTTCAATATAATAAAATCCCTAAATAACGAGCAGAGTAAATAATTTTGAAAAAAATTCTTTTGGGAGTATCTATTCAAATTATGTTCACATGTAAAAATCAATCTCAAAATGATAAACATGACAAAAAAGTGTGGAATGTAATATTTAGTATTGAACAAAAAAAAAGTGATCATAAAAGGAATACCAGGTCTACGGGAAAGAACTACAGCTTTACAAAAAGTGTGACAGCTGGTAGGAACTAACAGACAGAAGCAAAAAGGCTTCACTGGGATGATTCATTTCTCAATGGGTTGACAATTGAATTGCTGGATACTTAATATAAATTCAACCAGTGATTGCTGTGCCAGTAATTGTTGTAAGAGCCACTAGTGAAGGGTGTCATTCATACACTTCACGATGAAATATAGAAATAAGGAGTTTGCATTTTCCAGTGCTATCATTTTCATGGAAATTTTAGTTTCTTCACTTGGGTAAATCCAAGTATAATTCAGCACAGATCCCCAGCCTATCATGGGAAACAAGATATACAGGTAAAGAATTCCCAAGATTGCCTCATCTGTGGGATTTCCAGTGTCTACAGCAACTACAAAAAATGGACCACCATTTTATTGTAGCATATGCATGTTGGTCATCTCAGGGTGCAGGCAGCAGGAATGATGAAACTAAAAAAGTTGAATAACAACATGGATGTAAACAAAAAGCACAAAGACAACAGAGAATTTGGCAGGGGGGGGGGGGGGAGGAGATTAAGAAAATAGACTAATAAGCAATGAGAAAGTAAACCATTATAAATATGCACTGTGGGAGAAGCTTCACCACACGGACTGCAGCGGTTCAAGGCGGCGGCTCAGCACCACCTTCTCAAGGGCAATTAGTGATGGGCAACAAATGCTGGCCTCGCCAGCGACGCCCACATCCCATGAACAAATAAAAAAATGCCACCTTATATTTTAAGAAATTCCTGTATATACAGAAGTGAATACAAACCATGGGAAGTTTCACGGTTTCTGCACTTTTGCTGGGCAGGTTTTCACTCATATAGTGGAAAGAACAAAAATAATGGGAGAGGGGAGAAAATCGGATTACAGGAGCAATATTTATTTTCTTGTGGTCAGTAGTAGAATCTATCTTTTTGCAATCCCATCACTGAGTTCTGACGAAAGGTCTTCGACCTGAAACGTTAACTCTTTCTTTCTCCACAGATGCTGCCTTACTTGAACTTTTCCAGCATTTTTTGATTTGGCTGCCTATTTTGATCAACTGCTGAACCAGCATTATGCTCAGCGAAGCACGGCTTTCTGCTGTGTAAAAAGGCAGCTTGCTTTTATCATGTCTCAAACATTCCAAGGCATTGCATAGACAAAGAATTATTTTAAAGTGCAGATGCAGTTATGTAGGTAAACGTGGCAACCATTTGTGCACAGCAAGATCACACAAGCAGCTACAATTTAATGACAATTGATGTGTTTTTTTGGTGGTGGTGGTTGTTGTTGAGCTAGGGCAGTTCACCAAGCTTCAGTTGCATACAGCTTTTAATTTTTAAAAAATGAAAAATTAATTTCCAATAGGGTATTAAGCTATACACTGATTGTATTCATCAAAGACAATTAAATGACTACTGTTGTGTGCTGGAGCTCATCCACAATAAACATACATTTAAAATATAAATTAAAATTCTCTTCACCTCCCTCTTTCTATCCTGCTCTACCCCGATTTGTGCTGCCTTCTTTAGGTCGCCTACTGCCATTTACTACTTGTTCAGCCTAAACCTCTGCAAGTGACATTGTCATCATCCACACAGTTTTCCATGGATTTACCCTCTGTAATGTGCCTAGATTAGGAACATGCCCTCTGGGAACAAACAAACATTCCAACACTCCATAGTGTGGCAGCACAGATATACATCAATTTGACAATTTTAATTTACATATATATCTATACACCTATCAGTTGAACTTGTGCAGTCTATTTCTTAGCACTGTCAGCCCCTCTACTAAAAAAGATATAGGAAGAAGTATTTCAAAGTCATAAGACTAGTCTACATTAGAAATTGCCCGTACCTGGTCCTTTCACTTGAGTGCAGATTTTTACAGAAGGTCCACCTTGCTGAGGATCTTGGCCTTCTTGATACCCTTCACCAAAGAACGTCATGCTGAAAGAGGTCCCTGCCATCTGCAAAATACAAACAAGTTTTTCAAACTCAATTTATTACTGTTTGTTTCAGATTTTTCTTCTTTGGTTTCATTTAGACAGTGCAGCCTCAGATTTCAATTTTCTTTGCTCTCCTTGTATAAAAAAAGCCATCAGCAGTTTGCCTCAATCCATTTAAATGCAGCAAAGTGAAAATAAAACAAAATTGTGCACAAGAGGGAAATATTTCTGCTGGAACAATGTGTTACGAGCATAGTCAAACAGCTTTTTTCCACAATAAGAAAAGCAATTGTATTTGATCTACATGTTCCAACGTGAAAATACAGTAGGCATCAGACATTCAGATACACAAATCTTTAAAGTGGGAGAAGTTGATACAGCTGTTTAAAAAATGCATATGGAATCCTGGGTTTTATAAATAGGGATATGGAGTATTAAAGCGAAGAAGTATTGCTAAACCTACATAAACCATTAGTTAAGCCTCAGTTAGAAGAGTGTCCAGTTTTGGGTACTTTATGAAGGGTGTCAAGGTCATGGAGAGGGTACATAAGAGCCTTAGTCTATGTTGTAAAATTCTATGATTTACTGTCAGACTCACTTTACTTCACAAAAAAAATCAAGCTTACAGATTTCATTTTTATTAAATATACATACAATAAATATATATTATTCACTGAAGTGGTTTGAAGCCTGATGTTTGTTTTCCAAAGTTTAATAAAGTTCACATTAATAAATAGAGTTTGAACAGCCAGGCAGCTCAAAGACCTCAGAACTTAGTCAGTTCTCCACCACACTGCTGCACGAGGAGCCTAGCAGAGATTGAGAGTGAATGAACAGATATCATCTATTTGAAAATTCAGGATTGATGATGGCGTTAGTATTAAACAAGCTCTAAACAAAGAAAACACAGAGGAAGTGGGGGTAGGGAAAAATCAACATACCTGTTTTTTGGTTGGCCCTTGCTTCGTAAAAAATCCAGATGAGAAAAACTCTGGATACTACATGATAAACAGAAGGTAATAAAAATTATACAGACCAGTACATTCCTAATAAATGTTCAAAAAAATTAAAAAATTAATGCAAGTTATAATAGTTTTTGTGTCAATCTTAGGTCCAAGCCACTTACTTTGATTAGAAGTTTTCTTCCCAATCTACACTTTGTCAAACACCAGAAGAAGAAGCCAGCTACCATCAGCAAAATGACTGAGCCAATTCCACCTATGGCAGCATAGGCACCATACTGGACCTAAAGTGAATCATAGAATTACATAGAATGTACAGCACAGAAACAAGCCATTCGGCCCCACAGGTTAATGCTGGTGTTTATGCTCCACACGAGCCTCCTCCCTCCCTACTTCATCTAACCCTATCAGCATATCCTTCTACTCCCTTTTCCCTCATGTTTATCTAGCTTCCCTTTAAAACACATCTATGCTAGTCGCCTCAACTACTCCTTGTGGTAGAGAGTTTCACATTCTAACCACTCTCTGGATAAAGAAATTTCTTCTGAATTCCCCATTGGACTTATTAGTGACTATCTTATATTTATGGCCCCTAGTTCTGGTCTTCCCCACAAGTGGAAACATCATCTCTACGTCTACCCTATCAAACCCTTTCATTATCTTCAAGACCTCTATCAGGTCAGCCCTCAATCTTCTCTTTTCCAGAGAAAAGAGCCCCAGCCTGCTCAGTCTTTCCTGATAGTTATAACCTCTCAGTTCTGGTATCATTCCAGTAAATCTTTTTTGATCCTTCTCCTGTGCCTCTATATCCTTTTTATAATCTGGAGGCCAGAACTGTTCACAGTACTCCTAGTGTGGTCTAACCAAGATTCAATACAATTTTAACATAACTTCTCTGATTTTCAATTCTATCCCTCTAGAAATAAACCCCACTGCTTGGTTTGCTTTTTTGATGGCCTTATTAACCTGTGTCACTACTTTTAGTAATTTGTGTATCTGTACTCTCAGATCCCTCTGCTCCTCTATCTCATTTAGACTATTATCCCAGCAGGATGTGGCCCCCCTTATTTTTGCTACCAAAATGTAATACCTCATACTTAGCTATATTGAAATTCATTTGCCAATTACACACCCATTCTGCAAGTTTATTAATGTCTTCCTGTCCTCCGCAGTATTAACTACACCCAATTCAGTGTAGTCCACAAATTTTGAAATTGTACTTCCGATTCCAAATCATTTATGTAATGGTGAACAGTAGTCCCTGCATCGATCCTTGTGGAACACCACTTCCCACCTTTTGCCAGTCTGAGTAACTACCTTTAACCCCTACTCTTTGTTTTCTGTTTTGTAGCCAGCTTGCTATCCATTCTGCTACTTGTCCCCTAACGCCACATGCTCTGACCTTAGTCACGAGTCTACCATTTGGTATCTTATCGAAGCCCTTTTGAAAATCCAAATGTGTTACATTTACTATGTTACCCTTGTCTACCCTGTTACTTCTTCAAAGAATTCAATAAGGTTGGTCAAGCATGACCTTCCCTTTTGAAATCTGTGCTGACTATTCTTTATTATATTTTCAGTTTCTAGATGTTTTTCTCTTACATTTTTGAGTAAGGGTTCCATTATCTATCCTACCACTGACATTACACTAATTGGTCTATAGTTCTCTGGACTGGTTCTATCTCCCTTTTTAAATATAGGAATTGCATTAGCTGTCCGCCAGTCCTCAGGCATTATTTCCATTTCTAATGGATTTTTATATGTATGTAATAGTGCTTCTGCTAACTCTTCCCTAACTTCTTTTAATATGCACGGATGCAATCCATCTAGACCTGGGGTTTTATCCTCTAAGTTTGATTAGTTTATCAATTATCTCCCCCCTTTATATCTTAAATGTCTATATCTTTTTTGATCTCTTCTTCTAATGTCATGCCCAAAGAAGAGATCAAAAAAGATATAGACATTTAAGATAGAAAGGGGGGAGATAATTGATAAACTAATCAAACTTAGAGGATAAAACCTCAGGTCTAGATGGATTGCATCCGTGCATCCTTGGTAAATACGGAGGCAAAGTAATTATTTCATATTTCTGCCATTTCGCTGTCATTAGCTGTGAGTTTATCATGTGTATCCCTTAGTGGCCCTATCCCTATCCTGATTTTTCCTTTGAATCAGTTAAGCAAAGGCATCAAATGGGGCTGTAGCAACTAATTATAAAATGCACTGAAGGAATTCCCAAAAGTTGAACAGGTGTATTAATGGACACAACCGTAATCATAACGAGTTTGAGAAATGCTGTGCCTTATCGATTGAACGTGAATGTGTTCATCAAAACAGATGGACACCAAATTGCTGCTTTCTTAAATTCCCTAAAGATCATGTTCTCCCTTTTCTCTTATGTGCTCTCCAGTCCAGATACTAACAATGTAAACCATACATGTGCCTATACAGACAAATCAAATAATTGAGATGGGCTGCCCATGGTAGACATCTCTTCCTGAAAAACTGAAGATTTAATAACTTTAGCAGTTTACAGATCATTCTATTTCTTGTGTGTGCATTTAAGTTGTCTCCCCTTTCCTTTGTTCTGTTCCTTTTAAATGCTGTTCAAATGTAATAGCCTCTTTCTTTAATGTATTAATGCTTTTGTCCATTACTTGACTGAGATGATCTGTTACACCATTCCATTCATGATTCCTGCATTTTAAAAAAATATATTTTCACCTCCCCCTTTTTATGATTGCATTAATATGCCTGTCTGCCTCTTATTTTTCAGTTTTGAAGAATGGGCCACATCCGTAGCATTAACTTGTCTGTTCCCTCCACAGATGCTGCCTGAACTATTGAGTGTTTCCAACAGTTTCTGTTTTTGTTTGAAGACCTTCCTCCTTGTATTTGAGATCATGGAGAATCCACATAAGCCCATAGGCTGAATGGCCATTTTTTTTTGGCAAGAGAGAGAGAGAGAAAATTCCAACAAAATTATGCAGGCTTTGCAACAGCCAAGTGCATTTTTAACAATAAGAACAAGTAAAACAAAATATCAATGAGCCTCAGTTTTTGACAATCATAAGAATTGCATTTGATCTGTATCATTTTTAACATTTGAGCCTAGTTCAATGCAAAATAGATTTTTTTTAAAAAAAGCTAAACAGACCATAAATACCAATACAGAGATACAAGATTTAAGGAAACTAAGAATGTACTTACAGGACTTTCCTGTAAGTTCTCATGCAGGTAACGCTGTGTGCGTTTGACTACAGAGGCGTCAGATCCCATGAATGGGATAGCATATTGATTCATTGTGTTACTATAAAATACTGAACCTCTGTGAAGGAAAAAACACTAAGTTCAAGGAAGTCTCTCTAGCCAAATATGTAGATTTATGCCACATATAGACTGGAAAGCAATAGTTTTATTAAACGCACTATTTTTAAAACCTGCCACCAAGAACAGCCATCTTTTTGTTGCTGCTCCTTCTCCCTGACTCTGTATATCTCTTTCTCTCACACACATATCCATGCTTTTTACTCTGAGCTTTTCATCACTAGCATACTCTATCTGAAGAAACATATTTTATATGTTTGCATACATTGTGTTTTTAGAAAATTAAGCAATATTGAGTCAGACCTATATAAAACTTACTTGTCATTTTAGATTATGAACGAAGCACACAACAGATTTCCTTGTGGTAAACATAGGTCCAGTCACACATCTTAACGAGCATTTATTTCACATTAATGTAAGCAAAAGCATGTACTCAAGCAGAAAAAAAAATTGAGATCAGAGTGAAAAGACAGTACTTAAATCATAAATATTTTGATAGCTAGATAGAAAAATTACAAAGTTTTTAACCAGATTAAAGACAAATTGTTCACTATGGCAAAGGGCTCAAATGCTGGGGAGCCCAAGTTAAAAATTAGGATCTCACATAAAAAGTAATATACTTATGGAATAAATTACCAGCGAAAGCTACTGAAGCAACATTAAGGGCAGTAAAAGGGAGGAGGGAGAGGGGGGCAAAGAGAGAATGAATGAGAATGGAAATATGTGGTGAGAAGTTGGGTTCAGATTAGTCAAGAAGGAAGATGTTTGGTAGGCCTGTTGTCTAGTTTCCTCAAGGCATGTAGAGTGGGGTGGGTACATCCAGAAACTTTCATGAAAGTGTTAAGGACACAGAGGTGTACTGTATTTTTACAATTTAGAGAAATGGCCAACTTAAAAGCTGCTACACCTCAGTTGTCAAATATACTATCCCTTTTAAATCAGCATTAGTTGCAGTTAAACATCTACCACAGGAAGCACCTACAATTTAGTCAAATGAGACATCAGTGCACTGGCTTCCACTGAGTATACAATTTGTATACAGATTGTAAACTAATGTAATAAACTACGGCTCCTTTGTAAGCAATAGTTTTTCTAAAAGCACTATTTTTAAACCCTGCCACATCACTGAGAACAGCCATCTTTTTGTTACTGCTCCTTCTCCCAAACTAAATATCTCTTTTTTTTCTCTCTTGCACACACACACTATCATGCTGTTTACTCTGGAGGTTTTCATCACTGGGATTTACTCATACATTCTTATGAGCTTTAAGAAAACTAAGCAGTAATGAATCAGATCTATACAAGTTACTTGCCATTTGGGATCGTGAACTAAGCATGCAACAGTTTTCCTTGTGGTAAATCCAGGTCCAGTCACACATCTTAATGAGCATTTGTACGCACTCACCAGATTCAGTGCACAACAGACAACAGAATATAAACTCCAATCCCTCACAGAAATTACATTCAGCTTCAGTGTATAGTTGAGCTGTACAACCGTCATTTCATCCGGGGGTGGAGGAAACTTGATCGGTATCAAACTTAACTAAGCAGAAATAAATAAGCAATAAGAATTTTACATGTTTTTTTTATTTTTTTCTCACCTCCGTCTTAGTTTGGCCCCAATAATTGGGAGGGGTTTATATCCAAGCTGCCTTCTCAGTTTCCTCAGATTATCCTGATCAGACAGTCCATGGATTGCAGACTGCCAAGTTCCATCATGAAAAGTAGCACCCTATTAACAAGATAGGAAATGTTCGGAGAAGCAGAAACCTCAAACTAAGGTGCATTTATTTCAGTCAGTTCAAACCCTTTCTTATTCAGCCTGCCCAATTAACATTATGTACCAAAATCAATCTTTAAGTGGTTGGAAATACAGTGCATTCCTTTATTAAAAACTTGCTAATGTCCATTTTCACCTGGCATAGTTACTCCAAAACCATTCATATATACTAGCATCCGTAAAGGAATGGTGACAAATTCTACACTGCAGCCTGCTCGAAACATACTTTTCCTGATGGCCTGGCCAACATCAAAAACAGATTATCTAGTCACATCTCATTGTTGTTTGTAAGACTTTGCTGTGCACAAGTTGGCTGCTGCATTTATTTACCTATGTAACAGTGAATACAATTCAAAAGTAATTCATTCACTCTGAAGAATTTGAGAATGATACAGATTGGAAGCAGGAAAGCAATCATTTAATCTAAAAACAAGACTTCTCAAATATATCTATCAAACTCATTCTAAAATGTATATTTTTGACAATAGAGAAACCAAGGCTGGGTTTTAAAAGCTTTAAAAAAGGTATTCAATTGTTCATATATATTCCAAACATAGAAATCACAAACATCATGCGCAGTACATGGAGGCAATTTGATATTAACCACCTTATTTTCTAAATAGTTTAACAACTAGCAGCGATAATAAAAGTCTTGTGTATAGCATGCACTTCCTGTAAGTGTCACACTTACTTCCTATAACACTCTCCCCAATATTGTTCTAAAGCAACATATCCTTTGGCACGACGTGAGCAACACTAAAGGAGAGCTGCCAACGTAGATTAAATCTGTTCCCCTACACTGGTTATTTGGATGCAAACATGCAACAGTGTAAATGCCAGTATTCATCATTTCAAGAATACTACATTAGGGTTCAGAAAAACATGGTCATTATTAACAGGAGACAAACCTCAGGTCCAGTCTGTATCAATAGGAAACTTTCAACAGAAGTCAGAGTACCTGAAAAGTAACAAAGTAAAGGTATGGATGAATAACCTTATTCTCAAATGCATCCACTTTTTAAAAAAAAAACCAAATCACTGATCAATCTAAACTTTAAAATTTTCCATAGTTCTGAACCAACTACAAAAATTAGATTGCACTTGAGGCTCTAAAACTGGAGGTGTTCAACTTAAAATCACCATTTGAACTATAAAGAGGGAGAGAGAAAGCAGGGGACCAGTTAGCCTATCAGTAGTAGGGAAAATGCTAGAGTCTATTATAAAGGATGTGATAACAAGACACATAGAAAATATCAGCAGAATTAGACAAAGTCAACATGGATTTATGAAAGGGAAATCATGTTTGACAAACCTACTGGAATTTTGAGGATGTAACTGGTAGAATAGATAAGGGAGAGCCAGTGGATGTGGTTTATTTGGATTTTCAGAAGGCCTTTGATAAAATCCCACATGAGGTTAGCGTGTAAAATTAAAGCACATGGGATTGGTGGTAATATACTGGCATGGATTGAAAATTGGTTAACAGAGTAGGAATAAATGGGTCTTTTTTGGGGTGGCAGGCAGTGACTAGTGGGGTACCACAGGGATCAGTGCTTGTGCCCCAGCTAGTCTCAATATATATCAATGATTTGAATGAGGGAACCAAATGTAATATTTCCAAGTTTGCTGACGACACAAAACTAGGTGGGATCGTGAGATGTGAGGAGGATGCAAAGAGGCTTCAAGGCAATTTAGACAAGTTGAGTGAGTGGGCAAATACATGGCAGATGCAGTATAATGTAGATAAATGTGAAGTTATCCACTTCAGAAGGAAAAACAGAAAGGCAGAGTATTAATTGGTGATGGATTGGGAAATGTTGATGTACAAAGGGACCTGGGTGTCCTTGTACACCAGTCATTGAAAGCAAACATGCAGGTGCAGCAAGCAGTTAGGAAGGCAAATGGTATGTTGGCCTTCATTGCAAGAGGATGCGAGTACAGGAGCAAGGATGTCTTACTGCAGTTATACAGGGCCTTGGTGAGACCACACCAGGAGTATTGTGTGCAGTTCTGGTCTCCTTACCCAAGAAAGAATATACTTGCCATAGAGGGAGTGCAGCAATGGTTCAAGACTGATTCCTGGGATGGCAGGACTGTCGTATGAGGAGAGATTGGGTCGACTCGGCCTGTATTCACTCGAGTTTAGAAGAATGAGAGGGGACCTTATTGAAGCATATAAAATTCTGACAGGGCTAGACAGACTGGATGTAGGGAGAATGTTTCCCCTGGCTGGGGGGTCCAGAACGAGGGGTCAGAGTCTCAGGATACGGGGTAGGACATTTGGGACTGAGATTAGGAGAAATTTCTTCACTCAGAGGGTGGTGAACCTGTGGAATTCTCTATCACAGAAGGCTGTGGAGGCCAAGTCACTGAATATATTTAAGAAGGAGCTAGATAGATTTCTAGGCACAAAAGGCATCAAGGGGTACGGGGAGAGAGCGGGACTATGGTATTGAGATAGAGGATCAGCCATGATCATATTGAATGGCAGAGCAGGCTCGAAGGGCCAAATGGCCTACTCCTGCTCCTATTTTCTGTGTATCTAAAGAGAGTTTGAAGAGCCTGAGATTGTTGATTCTGGAGAAGAGAAGGCTCAGGGGAGCACGTATTCAAGGTTCTTAAAAGAACAGATAAATTGAACCCTGATAATTGCCACAAGTTTTAGAACCTGGGGACATGGCCTTCAGCTAAGGAGAGGAAGCGAGCAGACTGGTTAGATTCAACCAGAGAGTTGTGAATACGTGGAACGAACTGACTAGGATAGGCAGATAATGTAGAAAATTGTATATATATTTAAGGGAATGGGCGATATTGGCCCAGAATATGCTGTCAAAATAATGGTGAGGCTAATGGCGTTCACCGTTAATTATGCACAAATCGCACAGCAACTTCAGGCAAGGGCAGATGCGCGGTTCAACGCGGAAATCCAAAAGTTGCTGTCCAAGATGCTCCGCTGTTAGCTTCACAAAAACAGGATCTCGCTGTCTGCCTCATCATTCAAATGCACTGAACAGCGTGAAGTTCCTGTATCTGCACGGTATACGAACTAAACACGCCACAGAAAGTTAAGTCAAGTCATTTCAAGTCTATGTACCCTTTTAATGACATGATAAATATTCATTACTGCCAATCAACCTCTCTGGCACTGAAAATTAACTATTACAAGTGTGGAGTCTCATTCCTTCTGGTTTTAATTGTTGTTGGAATTTTTTTTTTAAAAACTTAGTCTCTTTTTTTCTCTCTCTATCCAATCTTTCTTTCCTTTCTTTATTTCTCTTTCTGTACCTGATTGGACATTGAATTCACCCCTTCTAATTTACACTTCTTTCTCAGTCCTTGTTAATTTCACAATCCTTCAATCTGATTGGTTAAGGGGATACACAGTTGCTTGCCCTGTTCACTCAGATCCCAGACTCCCTGCAGGGGGCACCGCACCACTTCCATCTCCCACTTCCAGCAACTTGTGGCGCAAAATCTCGGAGATTAAACAGGCAATGACAAGTCTAACTAGCAGTGGGCGCTGTTCGTTGACCGGCTACAGTAAATTCTGCAGCGGTGGCTCACCACCACCTTCTCAAGGGCAATTAGGGATGGGCAATAAATGCCGGCCTCACCAGCGACGCCCACATCCCATGAACAAATAGTAATTTTAAAAAAGTTTTTGGGATTGGCCTGATAAGACTGTTTGGTTTTTTCTAGACGTTTTTTCTTCTGTTATGTGTCTCCATTAAAATTAAAAGGCATTTTTAAAATAGATGATTTAAATAGAATACTCAATAGGTAACTAATATAAAATTTATTCTCCTTAAAGAATTTAATAACTCACAGCAACAAAGTTACAAGCGAATTATCGCCCTTCACCTATAATGGAGTGTTCCAGTTATCCATATAATCTCATCTAGTGGCCTAACAGAACTCGAAGTGGATTTTTATGAAAAGCAGAACTAGAACAAAAGTAAAACTAAGAAATTAAAGAAAATGACAAACAATTGTGCTGTAAGGAGGTAAACAGCCCAAGAAACCAAACAGTATAAAAGGTTAGTGGATTAATTCTTGTTAAAAGGTAGTCATATACTAATATACAATTGAAACTAATGACCAAGCTACACCCATCTAGGCTAGGTGTCCACAAAATTCAGATAGATTCCAGTTCAGGTAACCAGAGTTTAAGGATTACAAAAAAACAAAAAAAGGTAGATAAATGAACATTGGATTACACTTTAAGCCATGAATGTGGTATTCAAAACAGATATCAAGGCACCAAGCTTGCTACTGACTACTTAAAAAGGTTATCCCAATTGTACTCTTTGGGCTATACCCCAAGGATCCAGGCTGAAGGCTGGCAGATAACTGTTGACATCTTCAGAGCCGTTATTAATATTGCTCAGTATAGAGATGGTGTACCGTGTTGAGGTAAAGCTCCATTTGGCACATCAGCAATGTTCTCTTCCAAGTAGAAACCTTTCTCCATTCACCTCTGGGCTCACCTTAATTCAGCAACTAAATACCTGATGTACACCCAAGTCCACTAACATTTGTAGTTGAAGTTGGAACTCAAAAATCATGTAAACCGGGCAATTTTTTGGTATTACTGTACATTATTGGTTAGATCGTGACTTTTCGGAAGGTCTACAGTAGCACAAGTAATTAAATTCTAGAAAACAGTTGACACTTTGGAATTGTATAACAAAAAAAAATTCCCGGCTTGCCCACAGTTTTATCCATTGCCAGAAAAGTTCACTTTGCTTTTGTCATTTTTACAATTCTTTCCTAGAAATTATTGTAAGTTGCACGTAGCAGCATCAGGCAGTAGAGATACACAATGCATTGGTGCAACAACATAATACATTATAAAATGGTATATGGTTCAAAACCACAACTCCTGATGCAAAGCTGTCTGGATGGTACTGACAGATTTAGGTGCTCTACAACTAAGGCAATGCAAATTGTATAGAACTTTCTTTAAGTTAGAGAACATCTAAGGTATTTATTGTAAATAACCATTACCTTTCAACTGGTTCCTGGTATAGAGTACACCCATATCTGCTGGAATGGAATCAAACCCACAGCTTCCAATCACATACACTCCTTTTTCAGCAGCTTGGCTGTCATATTTTAGTTGCATTCCTTCCAAAAACTGTGAATGACAAAACACTTCAAGTTTTGCTTTCTTCAAAATAAAAATGTTACTCTCAACTATACCATTGGATTGAAGAGCTAAAAATAATTTGAACAGTCAAATGTGAAATTTGACAAATGCTGGAAATCTGAACTAAAAATGTAAAATGCTACAAACGCACAGCTGAAAAGAGAAACGTAGGTTAACATTTTGAGTGGGACCAAATCAGAATTCTAATGAAGAGTCCCAGCTGAAAAGTTAACCTATTTCTTTTGGATGCTGATTGACCTGTTGTATATTTCTAGAAGTTGAGAAAGTGGTGTTCACAACTTCCTGCTAATGGATATCATGCAACATCAGTAGATAGTAGACTAAACTACTGAAACCACAGATTATGTTTACACCAAATTTTATTTAGAGTACAAGAAAACACAAAATTTTCACTATAGTTTTTCAAACAATGGTAAATTATTGCTCTAATAGAAAATATTAGAAATATGATCTGAAAAGGTGGTAGAAGCAGATTCAATAATAACTTTCAAAAGGGAGTTGCAGGGCTATGGGGAAAAAGCATGGGAGTGGGACTACTTGGATAGCTCTTTCAAAGAGTCGGCATAGGCACAATGGCCTCCTTCTGTGCTATATCATTCTATATACAGTAGGTCCATTAATGTCTGAAGAGAGAAAAGAATAGGTTGCTTTGGGTACAGCCTCCATCAGAACTGGGAATTCTGATGAAGGGTTTCTACCTGAAAAGCTAATCCATCTTCTCTCTTCGGATGTGCATTTCTCAGTCTCATTTTTATTCCAGATTTTCAGTACTCTTACTATAAAGTATTGCTCCACAGTTACAGAGGAGATCAATAATACACCAAACTTTGAGCTACTAAAAATATAATCCCTCCTGTAACCCTTGCGGCAGTATCTGACCACAAGGGCATTAGGACTGATCAAACTTTACGTACTATAATAACATCCTCAGCTTTATCAGGTTTGGACTTCTATCCGAAGGTCTAACCCATACTTCAGATTTCCACTTGTAAACAATGCTTGTGTAATATAATAACTGATTAAGTTCAAAGGGACTGTACCAACGCCTTTAATTATACATGGTAACTAGTGTTTATAGTGTCTGCGGATTCAGGATTTATGATAGGGAAATATACAAAAATACAAGAGAGCATTCGAAAAATGTTGAAATCTTCCTGGGAAGTGAATATAAAACAGCCTATAATATCTGATCGCTTCTTTTAAAAAAGAGAAAAACATCAATACCTGGGGTTCACCACTAATATCAACACAGTGGGTTCCATTTTCAACGCAGGCCTTCACCACCGGCTCTCCAAAAAACCTGTACTAATAACAGATAGTCTGGTGTCAGCTACTGGCAACGTCAGGTTAGACCATTCCTTTTTAGTGTATTTTAAATTGTAAAAAAAGGCACAGTCATTTCTAATAAAATAAAGTCTATGTGTAAATTAAACTTTTTTTTAACAAGAGCTATTGGGCTTCAGGCTATTTTCAGCTGGTTATTATACAGAATGATTAAACTGTCAATCATTTGGTTAAGATCTAAGCCATTAAACTCTAATAAAAACACAAATATTGTCTAGTTTGACTTTTAAAAAAATATGCAAGGACTGAGTAATACCATATTGATTTTTGAATAAAAGATAATTTAATTCCATTCATTAGTTTCTACTACAGAAATTAAATACTGCAACAAATATTGAAATATTAAAACTGAATTGTGCTCAAAGTCTAGACTTTATATTATCTTGCTGTCTGTTTCTAAGGTCTTTTATACAGTAACTCAGCTACTAAGAATAAGCATTCAAATGCACTGCATTACCAAAGCTTTTAAAAAAAAATAAGTTGGCTGCATATGTATTAGAATGTATCATAATACTAGCTAATTTACAACAATGGTTTTTAAAATGCCAGCTATTAAATGGCACTTAACACCAAGTAGAAATAACTGATTCCAATACTGTATTTTTGACCTGTCTCACCTTTGTAGCTACACAATACAGCAGGTACTGAATTCATTCTTATCCTATCCTTTCTAGCCTTAGTGCATTAAGTGGCAACAGGATTTTATTTTTTTTAAATCAAATAATCAGCCATCTCTACACAAGGAATCATTAGTAGAGACACAATTATGTTTCTTGGCCCAAACTTTTTTTATTCCAAAAACTCCATGTGGATAAATCTTTTTCCCTTCCTACACACTATGTATGTATGCCCAGTGGCACTGTACTATCTATAGAAAAATAAACCTCCTCAAAAGCAAAAATTTATAATTCAAATAATGTCATAAGAGTATTTAATTCATTATTCTGAAAGATACTGCAAATACATTAAATTGAATAAAATGGACAAGACTACAGTACATCAACAAGGCAGGCAGATTTCCTGCTTTTGTACTCAAAAGTATACTTACTGGTCCTACGCAGTTGAGGATCACAAATCCCTGCTGGCACATTGCAGCAAGTGAGAGCTGATCATTGACATCACAGATGATTATATATACTTTAGACTTCAGTTCTGGATTTCCTGAAAGAGGAGCATTATTTTTGTCCCTTTATCACTGGAAATACATTTTGCAAAATAATTGTTTTTTTTCTTCTGTAACAAAATGCAACATATTTCATACAGACTAGGCACAAAGTGGAATATGTCAAATACTGGACCACGTTAGAAATGTATTGCACTATTTTGTTTTCTTGGTGTATATTTGCATCACCTTGATGATGCGCCCATTGTAATGTTAAAGCAGCATACAAATAATCTTTATTAATAATAATAAGGGTGGAGATAAAACAATCTAAATTAAAACAAGTTTGAAAGAACAAGACAGAACATACAGTGTCACAACAGAAGCACAAATTTATTCTTCTACTACATTGAATGTCTAATCTCAGTCACATTCATGTACTGAGTGGAAAGCAGGTGCCCATCCCCCATGATGTGGGGAGGGAACAGGAGGAAAGCTCACCATTAGGCTGCATAGCTCCGAGCAATTGGGTGAAAAGCAACACTGGATATGGCCTTCTAGGAACTCTGCCCTACTACAGAAAATAAATGTATACAAAATAACAGTTTGCTGCTGGAACTTTCTAATCAGATCTAAAATGCAAAAAAAGATTATTTACGATTTGGCATTGCTGGCAATAAAAGAGCTAATATTTCAACTGTACCACAGACAATTCAACTATTGTTTTAAAAATTTAGAGTAACAAGTGCAGTTATCCTTCTGCTATCCTATCAGGGCTATCTATATTGTGAATCTGCATAGGCTGAGTAGACTGCAGCTGTTGGGTACAGTGACTAAGCACACTGTTAATGACATGTTTATTAATGAACTGGACTTGCAGATAAGAGGGTACCAATGCAATTATAATTGAAATTAGAGAGAGTTTGATGCATTTGTTTCTTAAACATAAACAAAGTCTGCATGACCGAAGCTATCCGACTTAGCTCCTGCCAGAAACTCCATGCCCTCGGCCATGATACCAACTCCCTCCTGGCTGCTCACTCATGCTCAACTTGATGGTGTGCAACTGCTCAATCCTGGGGTGAGCTTCAAACTCTGCATCCAGACTATCACCCCAAAACATTGCTCATCACCAACCTTACATAAACCCCAATGCCACAAATTCTCATCCACATCTGTCACCCTCCAGACTGGACGTTTCCATTGCCCTTCTCACTGGTCTCCCTGGTTCCACCCTACATTCATTTTGTCTGTATCCTATCCCACACAAACTCCCACTAATCTATCACCTCAATCCTTGCTAACCGCTCTGGACTCTCTATGCCCCAGCGCACTAACTTCAAAATCATCTTCAAATTGCTTCATGACCAACATTCAGAAACTCAAATGGATCAGCCAAATGAATCCCATGGCTACTAAAGCAGGTCACAGGCTAGGTATTCTGCAGCAAGTGGCTCATTTCTTGACTCCCCAAAGCCTCTCCACCACCTACAAGGCACAAGTCAGGAGTGTAATGGAATGTCTTCCACTTGCCTAGATGTATGCAACTGCAACAATACTCAAGCTTGTCCTGGATGCTTGATCGGCACCCCATCCACCAACTCAGATATCCACTCCCGCCACCTTCCACTTATCGTGACTGCAGTGTGTATTATCTACAGGATGTACTACAGCAAGTCACCAAGGATTCTTCAGTAGCACTTCCTAAACCCGTGGCCTCCACCATCTAGATGGACAAGGGCAGCAGGTTCATAGGAACACTATCACCTCTAAGTTCCCCTCCAAGTCACACACCATCCTGATTTTTGACATATATCACCATTCCTTCATCAGCACTGGGTCAAAATCTTGGAACTCCCTACCTAACAGCATTGTAGGAGTACCTTCACCACAAGGACTGCAGAGGTTCAAGGAGAAGGATTATCACCACCTCCACTCTTCCAATACTAATGTACAGCACTTTCTTCCTCTTTCATCAGTACCACACTGTTCAACCATTTTACCCACACACTCTGGAACTCCCACATTAAACTCCTTTTTCTTGCTGCATCTCTTCCCACCTTCAAACTCCTTAAGACCTACCTCTTCAAACAGTGCCTTTGGTTATCTCTCCTAGTCCTCTTGCTATTCCTACTTTGATCTGACCTCCTAATTATAAAGTGCCTCAGGACGCTTTGCTACATATTAAAGGCACTAAATAAATGCAAGCCGCTGTTGCTCAAACTATCAAAATCAATGACCAGCCCAGTGTCGCTCACTACGAGTTGCTCACTTTAGTTTAAAAATGACATATAAAATTAAACACAGCTTCTCCGTGCATCTGAATTAATTTACAATCCTTTTCACTCCTGAAAAAAAAAGGGACCAGAAATCTGACTCTTAACAACAACGCCTCGGTGTTGACAGCTCTGGCAAAACAATTGCAAACGTTTCAATAACTTTGGACGTAAAACTCAAAAGAGCAGCGGGTGCGATAAATCCCGTCGGCCAAGTATTTATTGTTTTTTTTAAAAACACATTTTCGCTCGTAACAACTGGGAGATGAAACGTTTGGCCGTTTTATAAAATAAACTCATAACTTAAAGCACAGAATAAACGTGAAGCCGTTTTAATTATCTTTAGATCAGTGGTATTCCCAAGAACAAGCTGAAATGTCTGTGCCATCCCCTCTCTGGTACGTCCCTCCCTCAGCCCGGGGTCCGAGGCCCATTCATTCACTCACTCACCCAGGGCGCTCGACGCCCGCTCCAGCACCTCTTCCAGTTTCGCACGGTTCCTGCCGGCCACGGCCCATGTCAGGGGTCGCAGCAGATCCGCCTCCGACGCCACCCGGGCCACCTCCTCCACCACAAACTGACCGGTGAAGCCGGAGGCGCCGAACACGATTAGGTCGTAAGGCCTGCCCATCGCCATTTGCAGGGAGCGTCTCTCCCTCCCCCCCCCCGCCTCTTAACGACCGCCGGATGGAAGGCAGACTGCGGGGCGCTCGAGACTCGACTCGACTCCGGGAGAAGCACCGCGCGCGCCGTCTGCAACGTAGCCCCACCCGCTCCCGCTCTGCGGCTATTAGCTCATCCAACACCGCACCAAACCGTGAAACACAAAGAATGCAAGCTAACACACCCTAAACACCACCCCCCCTTCTTATAAAAGGTGGGGGGGGGTGGCTTAAAAAAAAGAATGGGGCTGGAGTGTATCCTGGACGAGGATAATAAAATTTTAATTTGACGCTTGGTTTTGGTTTCTTTTGGATTTCGCACTTAAACAAAAAAAAATGCAAGCTAACACACCCTAAACACACCCCCCCTTATAAAAGGTGGGGGGAGGAAGGGGCTTAAAAAAAAGAATGGGGCTGGAGTGTATCCTGGACCAGGATAATAAAATTTTAATTTGACACTTGGTTTTGGTTTCTTTTGGATTTCGCACTTAAACAAAAAAAAATGCAAGCTAACACACCCTAAACACCCCCCCTTCTTATAAAAGGTGGGGGGGGGGCTTAAAAAAAAGAATGGGGCTGGAGTGTATCCTGGACGAGGATAATAAAATTTTAATTTGACACTTGGTTTTGGTTTCTTTTGGATTTCGCACTTAAACAAAAAAAAATGCAAGCTAACACACCCTAAACACCCCCCCCTTCTTATAAAAGGGGGTTTAAAAACACACAAAAAAGATAGAAAAAGGATCTGACTGTCATTTCAAAAAAAATAAAAGGGGGTCCTAAAAACACTAACAAAAACAAGCATCATTAATCACAGTCACTGATCAAGCAGATTGAGTTAACCCCCTTTCACTCAAGCAATTTAAAAAAGAAAAAGAATGCAAGCTAACACACCCTAACCCCCCCCTCCTTCTTATTAAAGGGGGGGGGCTAAAACACACAAAAAAAGAATGCAAGCTTTTGCAAATATAATCTTCAGTAAAAGCAGAGCTGTCAAAACATTAGACAAATGCTAGACGTATGTCAGTAAGCTGCATCCGTCATGTGGGTTACAATAACCACCAAATTAGTCCAGTGTACAGTAGCCTTTTTCATACCTTCTTTTCCCTTTCGGTTTTTTCTTTTTTTATATTTCTTTTTTTCTGCTCACTGCCCACCTGTGCTTTTTTTTTTATCCCTATCAATAATCTATTAAATCTCAATTTTCTCTGCTCCAATGGAATCTTGTATCTTGTATCTCAAGTCTTTCCTTATAGTTTTTCATCCTGCTGTATCTACATTGTACCTTCTCTAAGGCTAATGGCATTTTCAATAATATCATAAGGCGATTTATCCACTTTCTACCAAGAATCTATTCCCCATAGTTACAGCTCCGTTAACCTTTTTTCACCTCTGTGCCTGATCCAATAACTAGATCCACTTTTTAACCGATTTCCTTTCCAATTCCCTAGCCAAAACAAGTCCTTTCTTTCTGCTCCTAGGGAGCATTGCAGGTCAACTTCAAAAAAAGCCTGTGTTTCAAACATTGCCAACATTTTATCTGGAATTTATTATGGATGCTCTTTAAAAGGATATAATAAAGAAGTTAGTGGTCTAATCTGCCAGTGTGTTAGGGCATGCGTTTTTTCAATGTTCAAGCAGAAAATTAAGAACTAGCAAAAAGGTCAAAATTACCTGTCAAGTTTTGGGAATTATCTGGGCCATTGTCCCACAGAAAGGATTTTGAAAAAATGAGAATAACTTTTAAAAGTTGAGTTTTTTTTAAAGCAAAGTGTATTTACACAAACTTAGTGCGGGGGGTGGGCAGCACTTAAATGAAAAGGATTAATATGCTAATGGATGGTTATTTGAGTTGGAGAGGTTAGGGAGGACCAGCGGATATAAGTATAAGTTACGTTAGTATAGAACTAGGTTAGATGTCAGAGGTACTTCTTTTCATGGACCTATGGATCAAGTTGCCGGCTTATGTTGTGATTGCAGATTTACTGCAAGCATTCAAAAGGGAGCTGGAGGAGTTCCTGAGTGTGGCTGACTTAACTACATATAGAAGGTAGGTGGGTATTGTTGGACATGTCTTCTAATCACCATGGTCTCCTGGAACTTGTTTGATCGCATATGGGGGTCAGAAAATTACCCTGCATTT
Organism: Heptranchias perlo; assembly: GCF_035084215.1. Lineage (NCBI taxonomy): Eukaryota > Metazoa > Chordata > Chondrichthyes > Hexanchiformes > Hexanchidae > Heptranchias > Heptranchias perlo. The sequence continues at coordinate 10,261,670 of NC_090332.1, read as the reverse complement.
TTTCCCAAATTGGTCTAAGGTTTTTTCTCTGTTTTTTTGCTTCACCCAGGAGATTGCGTGATTGGTTGGTAGGGAGGAGTGGATGTGTCACGCTGCATCTGACTTGTCATGCTGCATGTCCAACATCCAGTATTTTTTTTTTCTTTTTTCTCGACATCCAGTATTGGATGAGCAGAAATTTCCTCCAATTAAATATTGGAAAGACTGAATGAAGACATTGTTTTCAGTCCCCGTCACTGTAAGAATATGGTTTCTGGGTCATGAGGAAGTCTGCAGCTGGATAAGGAATGTGATTTCTAAGAACAATTGAAATTACTTGGATCATTGAAAGACTGCTGAAACAGCACCATATAACTGATATAATTGAAAGATTGCTGAAACAGTTAGCACCACAGAATTGATATCAGCAGAACATAGCAGCCGAATAATATAAAAACAGAGCACATGGGACCCCAATTTTAGAGCTCTCAGGACAGTCAGAGATCCACTGCCCTAAGAAAGCCAAACTTGATCACCTTGAAGTCCATGGGAAAAACCAGGTTGTACAAATGCTTGTTGTTTGATATAGCTGTATTAGAATATTGTTCTTGGGTCTGCAATAAAGTTTGCTGTTACAAATATACTCATGTCCTAACCATGTGGAATATTATTGAAAAGGATTAACAACCCTTGATAGTAGTAATAATATTGTCCAACAGCCACAAACTCCATTCCCTAGCCACTGACTCCATCCCTCTCCCTGGCCATTGTGTAATGCTGAACCCGACTGCTTGCAACTTTGGCGTCCAATTTAACCCTGAGCTGAGCGTCTGACCCCATATCCTCTCCATCACCAAGACTGCCTACTTCCACTTTCATAACATTGTCCGTCTTTGCCCCTGCCTCAACCCCTCCGCTGCTGAAATCCTCATCCATTCTTTTGTTACCTCCAACTTGACTATTCCAATGCTCTCCTGGCCGGCCTCCCATTTTCCACCCTCCATAAACTTGAGCTCATCCGAAACTTTGTTGCCTGTAACCTAACTCGCACCAAGTCCCATTCACCCATCATCCCTGTGCTCACTGACCTACATTGGCTCCTGGTCCAGCAACACCTCAAATTTAAAATTCTCATTGTATTCAAATACCTCCACGGCCTCACCCCTCCCTATCTCTGTAACCTCCTCCAGCCCTACAACCATCCGAGAACTCTGCGTTCCTCCAATTCTGGCCTCTTGTGCATCCCTGATTTCCTTCACCCCACCATTGGCGGCCGTGCCTTCAGCTGTCTAGGTCCTAAACTCTGGAATTCCCTCCATATACTTCTCTACCCATCTATCTCTCCTCCTTTAAGGTGTTCCTTAAAACCTATCTCTTTGACCAAGCTTTTAGTCACCTGTCCTAATACTTCCTTATGTGGCTCGGTATCAAATTTTGTCTGATAATGCTCCCGTGAAGCGCCTTGAGACATTTTACTGTGTTAAAGGAACTATATAAATGCAAGTTGTTGTTGTTGATGATGTGCATAAGTTGAACTGTCACCGTATGGGGGACTGGCCAATGTTTTTATATGTTCATATGTTTGTGAGTCTCTGATCCCTTTTTGGCTGTGAACAGAAGGAGAAAAAAACACACAGATACAGGTAGTCAATAGGGTTTCTAAAACAGAAGGATGTGCAGACATGGCCAGAAAAGGCAGTGAAGGCAGTCAGATCAAGCAGAGGTTGCAGTCAGTCATGCCCTGCAAAGACTGAAAGAAGCTTAAAGTGCCAGGGCTTAGGAGTTTAAGAGGTTTTCTTCTAAGTCAAGCAAGATGACCCACTGAGATTGGGAAGTGTGGCATATTCACTATTTTGTATCATTACACAAAGATAAATTGTACTGATTGATCAAAGTGAATCTGATCATAACTGTTGCTCTGTACAATTATGTGCTATGAAATAAAACTATGTTATGATCTGTACTTGGCCTTGTTTGACCAAATGTTTTGTATCCAATTCAGCTCACAAAGAATACTATTATTACCCCTGGGTTATGTATCACATAGTTAGATAGTTAGTATGGACAAACCCTGAAATGTAAAATACTTGGACTAGCACCGCTGTACCTGAAAGAATAGACCCTATACTGGTCTTAATTTGAGCTAAAGTTCTTGAGAATTTTTTATTTGCTCTTAGGATGTGGACAAAACTGACAAGCATGGTATTTATTGCCAATCGCGAGTTGCCCTAACGGTATTAAGGATCAATCAATTAGTGGTATTGAGTCACCGTTTAGCCAGACTGGGTATGGGTGGCAGATTCCCTTTCCTGAAGGACATTAGTGAACAATCCAGCAACTATCATGGTCAGATTCTGGTGCCAGCCCACAGATTACCAGATTAACTTGCCATAGTAGGATTTGAAATCACAAGCTCCATGCTGCTAGTTCAGGATCATAACTATTAGGTAAATATGTCCGTTCCTACCATACAAAGAATCCACCATGGGACACTACCAGAGGAAGTAAACGAACATTCAATCTCAGGGCTACCCTGATGGATCAGTATGTTGAAGACAGAAGATATCATGTGATCATAGTCTATCAAGCAGTGAACATCTTCAGGAGAAGAGGTGAGGGAAGACAAATTGACAGGAAAAAAAAGCATGACAACTCCTCTGATACATCTCAGTTTTTGGATTCCCTGATCTTATCCTATGGAGTTTGTTTTGGTTGAAGTAAAATTTGGGCAAGGGATTTCACATTTTTGTGGGATAAACATCAATTTAAGAATATTTGAACAAAATATACAGCTCTATAATCCATATCAATGTAGCTTTGCAGTGGTTGGAGAAGGCAGATTTAGTTCCCTGAAATAACTTGGGGCTGGGATTGAAAGATTGTCTCTGGGTCTATGAGTTGTACATGACTGACATTCCTAGCTTGAAGTTCACAAGGGTATATCATGCTTGGAATGCCCTGGAAGGTCTTCTGGATTCATGGAATCATACAGTACATAAGGAGGACATTCGGCCCATTGTGCCTGTGCCGGCTCTTTGAAAGAGCTATCCAATTAGTCCCACTCCCCTGCTCTTTCCTCATAGCCCTGCACAATTTTCCTTTTCAAGTATATATCCAATTCCCTTTGAAAGTTACTATTGAAACTGCTTCCACCATCCCTTCAGGCAGTGCATTCCAAATCATAACAACTCGCTGCGTAAAAATAATTCTCCTCATCTCCCCTCTGGTTCTTTTGCCAAACATCTTAAATCTGTGCCCTCTGGTTACCAGCCCTCCTGCCAGTGGAAACAGTTTCTCCTTATTTACTCTATCAATCCCTTTCATAACTTTGAACACCTCTATTAAATCTCTCCTTAACCTTCTCTGCTCTAAGGAGAACAATCCCATCTTCTCTAGTCTCTCCACATAACTGAAGCCCCTCATCCCTGGCATAGGGCTACCAACTCTGGTTGGATGTACTCCCAGAGGTTTCATTACATGCGTCCTGCCTCCCACTGCCCCACCCCCACGCTCCCACCATTGGTTGCCCATCACGTCCATCCTCATGGCACACCATCTTCCCACACCAATTGAAAAGTGAGTGGACTCTTCATGACTCAATTGGATGATGCTTGACTGTCAAACAGCCTTTTTCCCCAACTCCTATATTTTTATAACTAATAAACGAAAGTGGGGGCGGTCGCTCGGACTGTCTGCCTCTCTTCCGCGGAATTCTCCGCGCCCGGGTGGCCCTGGAGATGGAGCATGCGGTGTCTACCGGTACACTTGAGGCTTTTCGCGACCGGTGGGCACTGCAGGGGCTGGTCTGCATCCTGGACAAAAATAATAAAATCTTAATTTGACACTGGTTTTGGTTTTCTTGCACATAAACACACCCTAAACCCCCCTTCTTATAAAAGGGGGGCCTAAAATTAAAAAAAAATAAAAAATAAATGAAAGCGTTCAAAGAAAATGAAAATAAAACATTTTTTTACTGCTCCTATGATTTTTCTTCTGGGTTGCTTGCCGCAGTGGCCTGAAGATTATTCTTCAATTCCTGTAGACTCCAGGACAATCCTGGAGGGTTGGCTAACCGACCCTGGTATCATCCCCTGGTAAATCTCCTCTGCTCCCTCTCCAAGGCCTTAACACCCACCTTAAAGTGTGGTCCAGAATTGGACACCACACTCCAGCTGAGGCCTATCCAGTGATGTATAAAGTTTTAGCATAACTCCCTTGCTTTTGTACTCTATGGCTCTATTTATAAAGCCAAGGATCCCATATGCTTTTTTTTTAAACAGCCACATCAACTTGTCCTGCCACCTTCAAAGAGTTGTGCTTGTGAACCCCCAGGTCTCCCTGCTCCTGCAGCCCCTTTAAAATTGTTCCATTTGGATCGGCAGGAAATGTAGGCGTAAACTGACTTCTGCAAAATGGGCACATAAATAGGCGTAATTTCGAGTGTAACTTCCCGATTACCCTCTCCCCTTCAGGAAATTCCACCCTGCCATCTCTGACGCAATGGCTCTCCCTGCATGTGAACTCAACAGAATGGTTCTGGAGGGAAAGAGGCCCAAACCATACGACTTTCCGCGCCCGGTGGACACCGCAGGGTATAGAGGCAATAATTGATAGCCACACTCACATGATGATTTAATTATTCTTTGTGTATGTCACTGTACATACAGTACATAGTTATTACGGTTTGCTTTATACTTGTGGTGCCCTAGTGCACTTGCCATAATGGTTTCCATTCCCATCTGGTGACACTGGGGCAACTTTTTTTTTGTGTTTTTAGGCCCCCTTTTATAAGAAAGGGGGGTTTAGGGTGTGTTTATGTAGAGAAAACCCAAAGAAAACCAAACCAAGTGTCAAATCAAAATGTTATTGTTGTGGTCCAGGATGCACTCCAGTCCCTGCGGTGCCCACCGGTCACGGAAAGCCTCAAGTGTACCGGTAGACACCGCGTGCTCCATCTCCAGGGCCACCACTGGGGCAACTTAATGTCACCACCCCTCCCCCCCCCAACTACAGGTATTCAAAAAAGGTCCAAATCATACGACTTTGCCAGGCAGAAAATGTGACGGTTTTTTTAAAAAAGAAATTTTCCCCCATGGGCCAATTTAGGAAGCTCTTTGAACAGAAAGGGACTCCCTTTAAACTTTGTTGCCTCTTGAAGACTGGAAAGCAGGGAGACGGTATATCTTTAAATGAAGCCCCCGCCCTCTTTTTTTGCCCCGCCCTCTTTTCCCCGCCCCCTTTTACCCGCCTCTATTTGAATGGCCCAAGCAGGTACACGCGCGAGCAGAAGGCGTTAGAAGTTGCACGAGAGGGAGCGGTTGGGGCTGGAGCATCTGCCCGCCGGGCGCACATTCTCATTTAAAATCCATCTCCAACTTCGAATAGACGACGACCTTCGAGTGGCGATGATGGGGATCAGCAATCGGCTTCTGTTCTGTCAGTGTACCGCTTACCTGCTGGCCTTCGTGTTGGCTCTGTTCGCGGCGGTGCCGCTGGGCCAGGATCAGCACGAGCTCCGGGGCCGCTGCCTGTTGTACGGGGCGGGCCGCTGGGAGCGCGAGAACGCCAGCTCGAGCTCGAGCTCCGGCTGCGCGCAGGCGCTGTGCTTCCGCGTGGTGCGCTGGGGTCCGCTGCCGGCGTGCCGCTTCAGCCTCTTCATGGGTATCTTCACCTGCGTCTACTCGGCGCTGCAGGGCTTCAGGAGCACCTACATCCTCTACAAGGGTTTCGAGGAGTAAGCATGCGGGATGGCTTTGCCGTTTTCATCCTCCCACCCAGCCCGCGCTTGTTCTGTTGATTTTCAAAAACTCCATTCTGACCCTGCTGCAGATAATGTCCAATTTAATTTGGTTTTGTTTTTGGTGCATGGCCAACCTCACTGGAAGGATTTCGCTTTTAAAATTGTAAATCGTGCACCGTTGTGTTTGATTGCAATAAATGCAAACACATCTTTAACAAAATCATTTAAAAATTATGGGATGAAATTGGGATTAGTTCGCAACGCGCACTGATCTTAACTGAAATTTCTCCAAAACTGTCTGGATATAACTTGATGTGGAGATGCCGGTGATGGACTGGGGTTGACAATTGTAAACAATTTTACAACACCAAGTTATAGTCCAGCAATTTTATTTTAAATTCACAAGCTTTCGGAGATTTCCTCCTTCCTCAGGCAAATGTTCTCAGCAGTGGGATTGGTTGTTATGTGGAAGGGATGGATAGACAAAAGTTGTATAAATTTAAAGCGGATTTGCACTTGGAGTACTGAAAGTCCAAAATTGTGACTTGCAAACATTGTAACTTCCAAACAATTAGGGCAATGTTATGATAATTGTAAACAATTTTACAACACCAAGTTATAGTCCAGCAATTTTATTTTAAATTCACAAGCTTTCGGAGGCTACCTCCTTCCTCAGGTGAACATAGTCACTCATCAGATTTGCAGCTTGCAGTCAAGGCAGAATTTTTAATATAACAAGCATCTCCTATTCACGTAAATTCCTGACCGATATAGTAAGTGAAGCTAAATTATAAGCTGCAACCTAACCTGGCTGCATTTCAGCTACAAGTGTATAACAGAAAAACGGACAGCAGCTAATAAGAATAAAAGTATTTTGGTATTTCATGCGAATGTTAGAGATTTCTTTGGGACTTTTGTGAGTAAAATGATACTTAAACTGGAGGAAACCGTTTGAAGTGATTTGAAGCCTGTTTGCAGTTATGAAGATATTTTCACATGGTACTTACATTCAATTTAATATTGAAGATCTTCCCACTGCTTAGTATTTTGTTTCTTAGGTTTTGTTCTATTTAATGGAATAATTTTAAGATTGTATTGGTAAATATGCAGACTTCAAAAGCTTATAATGGGAGAAGAAATTCAATTATAGTTTAGATACTGTGAAATACTGGTGTTAAATTTTATATGATCAAGGAGAGGGAGTTTCGTTCTTGTTGAGCAAGGGAAATGGTATGTGCTGTTTCAAAGAAAAAAAGTCAGATAATAGGACAAATCTTTTGTTTTATTTAAAATTTTGACTGGCATTCTAATTAAATAATATTGAACTGTCTTAGCAAAGTTAAACTATGTTTGAGTTGAAATCTCTGTTCTAAATTTGTTTTGTTTTGAGTGCTCATGTTGACCGGAAATGGGGAACTGCGCATGATAAATCTTCTAGGGTGTGCTGTCAATAAAATCTCTAATTTCACCTTCTGAATTTGATTATCTTGGTGATATCTGACTGCATCTGGAGTTTAGTAAATAGCATATGTTTATGTGCAATTTGTTGTATGTTAAATGCAATTTTTACTAATGCAAGAACAATTATTGAAAAAAATGAAAGACCTAGAGTCCAGAACCAGGGGTCACAGTCTTAGAATATGGGTATGCCATTTAGAACCAAGATGAGGAGAAATTTCTTCACTGAGGGTGGTGAACCTGTGGCATTCTCTACCACAGAAGGTAGTGGAGGTCAAGTCATTAGATGTATTCAAGAAGATAGATATATTTCTTAATGCTCAAGGGACATGGGGGGAAAAGTGGGAACATGGTACTGAGTTAGATGACCAGCCATGATCATTTTGAATAGCGGAGCGGGCCTGAAGGGCCAAATGGCCTACTCTTGCCCCTATTTTCTATGTTTCTATGCTTCTAGAGGTCTTTAAAATTATGAAGGGGTTTGATAGGATAGATGTAGAGATGTTTCCACTTGTAGGGCAGACCAAAACTAGGGATCATAAATATGTTAGTCATCAATAAATCCAATAAGGAATTCAGGAGAAACTTCTTTACCCAGAGTGTGGTTAGAATGTGGAACTTGCTACCACAAGGAGTATTTGATGCGAAGAACATAGATGCATTAAAGGGGAAGCTAGATAAGTACATGTGGGAAAAACAAATAGAAGGATAGGGTTCGATGAAGAGGGGTGGGAGGAGACTCGTGGAGCATAAATTTTGGCATAGACCAGTTGGGCTGAATGGCCTGTTTCTGTTCTATAGATTCTATGTAATCCAATGGGAGTATAATATTGGCTTATCTTTTGCTCCTAGATTTTGTACAATCCAAAGCCATTCAGTTTGCTTCAAACCACCTTTTTTGGAGCATGCTGTTAGCCCAGATAATTACTCCAAGCCTTTCAATGTGCCCAGCAACCACAAGGGCTGGGCTTGCCAGATATTTTCTTTTTGTAATATCATAATAGGGTACAACACAGAAGGAGGCCATTTGGCTCATCATGCCTGTGCCGGCTGTTTGGTAGAGCGATCCAATTAGTGCCACTCCCATGCTTTTTTCCTTTCGAGTATTTATCCAATTCCCTTTTGAAAGTCGTTGAATCTGCTCCTGCCACTCTTTCAGGCAGTGCATTCCAGATCATAACTTGTGTTTAAAAAAAAAAGTTCCTCATGTCGCCTCTGCTCTTTTGCCAATCACCTTAAATCTGTGTCCTCTGATTACTGACCCTTCTGTCACTGGAAACAGTTTCTCTTTTACTCTATCAAAACTGTTCATGATTTTGAACACCTATCAAATCTGCTCAAAGGAGAACAACCCCAGCTTCTCCAGCCTCTCCACATAATTGAAGTCTCCCATCCTTTGTACCATTCTAGTCAATCTTTTCTGCACCCTCTGAGGTCTTGACATTCTCAGTGTGGTGCCCAGAATTGAACACCATACTCCAGCTGAGGCCTAACCAGTGTTTTATAAAGGTTTAGTATAACTTCCCTGCTTTTGTACTCTCTGCCTCTATTAATAAAGCCCAGGATCCCATATACTTTTTTTAACAGTCTTCCCAACTTGTCCTGCTACCTTCAATGATTTGTGTACAAACCCCCCCCTTCCCCCAGGTGTCTGTTCCTGCACCCCTTTAAAATTGTACTATTTAATTCATATTGCCCTCATTCTTCCTACCAAAATGTATAACTTCACACTTGAGTGTTAATTTCATCTGCCATATGTCTGACCATTTCACCATTCTGTCTGTCCTCCTGAAGTCTGTTGCTATTCTCCACGTTGTGTATCACTTTTCTGAGTTTCATGTCATCTGCAAACTTTGAAATTATACCCTGTATACCCAAGTCCAGATCATTAATATATATCAGAAGAGCAATGGTTTGAATACCAACCCCTGGGGAACATTACTGGTACTTCACACCAGTCTGGAAAAAAACATTCACCACTACTCTCTGCTTTCTGTCCCTTAGCCAATTTTGGATCCATGCTACACTGTCTCTTTAATCCAGTGGGCTTTAATTTTGCTTACAAGTTTATTATATGGTACTTTGTCAAATGCCTTTTGAAAGTCCATACACGCAACATCAACCGCACTACCCTCAACAACCCGCTTCGTTACTTCATCAAAGAACTCAATCAAGTTAGTCAAACACTATTTTCTTTTATTAGCCCGTACTTTCCAAGTGCCAATTAATTTTATCTCTGATTTTTTCTAAAAGTTTCTCCACAACTGACTTGTAATTGGCAGGTTTATCCCTCCCCTTATTTTGAATGGGCTGTAACATTTGCAATCCTCTACTGCCCTCACTTCTAAGGGGATTGGATGATTGTGGCCCGAGCCTCTGCAATTTCCACCCTTACTTCCCTCAGTAACCTAGGATGACCATCTGGACCGGATGACTCTTCTACTTTGAGCGCTGCCAACCTTTTAAGTACCTCTTCTTTATCCATTTTTATTCTATCCAGTATCGCTACTACCTCCTCCATTACTGCCACGTTGGCAGCATCCTCTTTAGTGAAGACTGATGCAAAGTATTCATTTAGTACCTCAGCCATACCCTTTATCTCCAAGATTTTGTTAGGATTGTTTCCGTGACTGGTCATGTAGCCAAATATCGGAAAATGCGATTGATGGCTACAAGCAGAAGGTAGACCAGAGTTGGTCATTGAATTAATTAACAGGTGTAGATTGACATTATTAAAAGATAATGGTGCAAATAATTTGAATACAATTTAATAACAGTAACTGTCAACTGCAGTCAACCATTAAGTCAAGGTGGATAGATAGCAGCTTGGGTAAGTAAGAAGCTGTACTGCAGAGAACTTTAAAAAAAAAAAAATTGAGGTACTACTCTGCACATGACTTCATGTCCAGCCGTGATCAAGCTCTGGGGCCTGCCAGTAACTTTGTTTACTTGTTCACCAGCAGACCATCAGAGTTAGTGTCAGAATGACCAGGCCATGTCTCCAACTGTCAATCTTTGGACATCAAACTTTTAGCTGGTTTAGAAAAGCTTTGGGTCTGTATTGAAACTGCATGCCCACATTTTTAAAATTTGCTTCCATCTCCAAAATGGGGAGTCAGAAGGAAAAAGAAAACAGTGAAACTGTTTGAGGGAAATGAGTTAGAATAGATTAAGTGGGAGAAAATGCTAAGAAAATAGTGGGGAGGGGAACAGGCAAGGCTTGCCGAAGTAAAGCATTTATATTAGTTTTACAGGGTTAATACAGCTATTGCAATAGTAAAGCTGCTCTGTTAGCAGTTTTATTATAATGAATGCTTTTCATTGGGGTATCTGAGTTTAAAAATTTAACTGGTTGATTAAGGAAGACATCACATCATTGAACCCACTGGCATCCAACAAAGTGAGTACTGCAGTTGGATGATAGATTTGGTACTTAGCCCATCAGAAGGGATTAGTAACTTGGAAATTCTCATGGGTTTCAGTAATCATCAAATTTGTCAGGCTAAAAAAAAAATTGTAAGACTTTAGAAGAGGAGACTTTAGGACAATGAGTTTTAGGGAGGATTAATTAGAAGCAGAGTTAACTGATGGATTAAATAGCAGAAATATAAATACACTTGAAGGGATTTTGAAGGAAAAGTGATCAGGACCACAGATGTTGAATATCTTGAAGGCTAAGTAGAGTTTATTAAACACAAGGAATGACTATAAAGTAATGGAGACTAGAAGTTGTGCAAACATCAACTGAGAATAACAGTGAGAGGAAACTAAAGAATTTTAACTTATGCATGAGATGGGAGGGCAGAAATGTTATGGGTATTGAGAAATAGTGGGCATTAAGATAATCCTTCCATCAAACTTCACAAATGAAGGCTAGGCAAACTTTGATTCCATCATACTGTCTCACGAATCCAATCTATATAAGAGGTCAGGTAAGTTTGTGTTATGAAGAGATGCAGAGTTGTTGGATAATACTCAAGGTAACTGAGGAAATGAATATGGCTGTCAAATATGAACTCCTTAAATATAAGGGCTGAACCTGAGGACAGCTATTTAAAAAAAAATGAATTAGAAACAAGACAAGTTATAAATAGAAAGAAGAGGTACTTAAATGGTTGGCAGCGCTCAAATGGAAAAATCACCTGGTCCAGATGGGATGCATCCTAGATTGCTGAGGGAACTAAGGGTGGAAATAACTCTGGCTTTGGCCACGATCTTTCAATCCTTCTTTGATAAGGGAGTGGTGCCAGAGGACTGGAAGGTTGCAAAGGTTACAACCCTGTTCAAAAAAGGGGAAGAGATAAACCAGGTAACTACTGGTCAGTGAGCCTAACGTCAGTGGTGGATTAACTTCTAGAGACCATAATCTGGGACAAAATTAATTGTCACTTGGAAGAACATCAGTTAATAACTGACAGCCAATGTGGATTTGTTAAAAGGCAAATCGTGTCTGACAAACTTGATTCAAGTTCTTCGATTAAATAACAGAGAGGGTTGATGAAGGTAGTGCAGTTGATGTGTATATAGACTTTCAGAAGACGTTTGATTAAAGTGCCACAGAATAGACTTGTTAGCAAAATTAAAGCCCATGGGATTAAAGGGGCAGTGGCAGTGTAGATACAAAATTGGCTGAGACAAAGCAAAGAGTAGCGGTGAATGGTTGTCTCAGACTGGAGCAAAGTATACAGTGGTGTCCCCCAGGGGTCGATATTGGGATCACTGCTCTTTTTGATATATTAATGACCTGGACTTGAGTATAGGGGGCATAATTTCAAAGTTTGCAGATGACAAAACTTGGAAATGTAGTAAACAGTGAGGAGGATAGTGAGGACATACAGAAATGGGCAGACGCGTGGCAGATGAAACTTAATGCGGAATGAAGTGATTCATTTTGGCAGGAAGAATGAGGAGAGGCAATATAAATTAAATGCTCCAGTTTTAAAGGGGGTGCAGGAACAGAGAAACTTGGGGGTTCATGTACACAAATCTTTGAAGGTGGCAGGACAAGTTGATAAGACTGTTTTTTAAAAAAAGCATATGGGATCCTTCTCTTTATAAATAAGAGGCATAGAGTACAAAACCATGGAAGATATGGTAAATCTTTATAAATCATTGGTTAGGCCTCAGCTGGAGTATTGTCCAATTCTGGGCATCACACTTTAAGAAGGATATCAAGGCCATGGAGAGGGTGCAGAGGAGATTTACCAGAATTATACCAGGGATGAGGGACCTCAGGCATGTGGAGAGACTAGAGAAGCTGGTATTCTTTTTTGAGCAGAGAAGGTTAAGGGGAGATTTAATAGGTGTTCAAAATTATTAAGGGTTTTGATGGTTGTTAGGGAGAAACTGTTTCCAGTGGCAGGAGGGATTGTGACCAGAGGACACAGATTTAAGATAATTGACGAAAAAGCCAGGGGGGAGATAAGAATTTTTTTTCCGCAGCGAGTTATGATCTGGAGTGCGCTGCCTGAAAGGGTGGTGGAAGCAGATTCTATAGTAACTTTCAAAAGACAATTGGATATATACTTGAAAAGGAAAAATTTGCAGGGCTATGGGGGGCGGGGACTGGGACTGATTGGATAGCTATTTCGAGGGGACGATGTGGACACGATGGGCCGAATGGCCTCCTGTGCTGTATGATTCTATAAATTATCATAGAGCTGGACTCTGCAGGCTGTTACCAGTGTTCATCTAGAGGTTAGAGGTGATGGCTTGACAAATGATGGATCATGCCACAAATTTACTGGAATAGGGTAATTAGATTTGGTGATTATGACTCATGACATATAACTTGAATTTTCATAAAGCATTAGTATATATGTACATACCTCTATCCAAAGTACTGATCAATGTGTATCTGTCATCTTTTAAGTGATTTTATCTTTTCATTTTCAGATCACCCTTTTCAGAATTTGTAAGCATGCTTCTTAGCAGCACCATTGCAGTGCTGATGCTGGTTGCTAGTGCCACAGTGAGCGATGGCCTTAATATATGGTGCAGCTCAGTTACAGTCAAGGGTAACATGACAATCAGGTATGAGAAACGCTGGCTGAGGAATTTATAACCGGAATATAAAAATAAGGACAGAATGTATGATGTTTACATTGGGGACTAAATTAGATCTGCATGCACTGGCAGTTAACACCTGCCTTCTAACCTCTCTTCACCTGAAGACTACACTTAGTCTTGAATCCTCATGTCCAATGCTTGAGAGATTAAATAAATATATGCAACTGAACTTCAATGAGTAGGCAGTACTGATGGTTCTGCACTTACTGCATGCAACCAATCCATGAACTGTATCCCACATGACATTTTTTTTTCTTCCCCAGCCACTACTCTTGTCTGAAGTGTTGCATCGAGTTTGTTTACTTGAGCACTACTGGTGTTTTTTGTCCTGTGGGCCACATTATTTTTCTAGGATTGATACTGTTCTGATGTATTCAGAGTTTCCATTAAATGCTGAAGTTGTCTGCCCTGGACAGTTGCACCCAGTGATTTTGGTCAGAGGTTTAAAGGTTTGCATTCCCATGCCCAGGTTGTGGTTCTGCTGTGTGGGGCAAGGGTTGGACGCAGTAGCCTGAGGACAAGTATGCTATCTTTTCCAGACTAACACACCCACCTCAAAATTGAGCTGTCACCAATCAACGAATATTTTTAAAAGCCTGTCTGTGGCAAATAAACTGTACTGTGCTTTTGTTAAACTACTCACATGCTGGTCTGGATTCAAAATTAGATCTTTGACTCCACTTGGTGTGTGGAGGAGGCTCAAGCGTGTGGAGCCACCCCGTCTGATCTGACCCGAGTTCGGACAGAATTCCTTATCTGCGTCAGGCCCCGAAACCTCCCGCGAAGGGCTGTGCCTCACAACTTGAGCAGTCTCTCGGAAATTTCCTCCGTGACATTTCACTCTGCGTGGAGGGATTTCCTGTACGGGCTGCTTCTGCACACTCTCCACTTCCTTGCCCTCGTCTCTCGCCCGGACATGCCCTGGCGTACCATCCTGCCGTCCGGTGGAGGCGGGGTCCCCAGTGGAGGGCTCTCTACTCGGGGATCCTCCCGTGTGCCATTGGGAATCTGGGGTCGTGTGTTACACGGAGCAGTCGCGACCCACAGGCGTTTACGCCATTTCACGGACTCCCAGGCCGCCTGCAATTTCTGCGGCCTGGATGAGTCCATGTTTCATTTATTCACGGTGCTGGAGGCTGCAGCCCCTGTTCCACTATTTAAGGGGGCTGCTCCTCAAGTTCTGGCTGCACTTCAGTCCCACGCTCCTGATCTTTGGCCGCCCGGTGAGGGGGGGTGGTGGCGGGGCAGGTTGGTGGACGTCCTAGTCGGCCTGCTCCTGGGCCTGTCCACGGTGGCTATCCACAGGTCCAGGTTAGACGTGGCCCGTGGGGGCGGTCGCTCCGACTGTCTGCCTCTCTTCCACGGAATTCTCCGCACCCAGGTAGCCCTGGAGAGGGAGCACGCGGTGTCTGCTGGTACGCTTGAGGCTGTCCGCGACCGGTGGGCACCGCAGGGGCTGGAGTGCATCCTGGACCAAGATAATGAAATTATAATTTGACACTTATTTTGTTTTTTTGGTTTACTGCACATGGACACAACCTAACTCCCCCTTATAAAAGGGGGGCCTAAAACAAAAAAAATTAAACTGACTAAATATAAAAGAAAAAAAAATAAAGAGTCAAACTGACTGCACTTCCATTCTACACTTCTGAGCTGTGCTGAGCAGAGGTCAGAGTAGAGCTGAACAGAGAGCAGAGCAAAACTATGGCCAAAAAAAAATTCTATTGAGGAGCCTAAAATTATTGTAGGTACCAGCTTGTGACCATCTTGTTCTTGGGCTCCCACTAGAGCAGGATAATCCAACCTTTTTGGGGCTAGGAATTGGATTACACAGAAATGTAATTCTGCTCCCACCTCATACACAAACCATGGCTCGGCCCACTCTTAAAGCATCCCTCTATCTCCCCTTTAAAGAGCTGATGCTTCTATGTTTTAAGTTCACTGGCCTGGAGGACTGGTAAAAGGCTGATTCCAGATAGGTGTAAAATGGTTGCTCCCTGATAGATCAAAGTCCACTGATCAGGAAGCAGCCTTTTCCATTCCTCCATACCTGGGAACGATCAAGAGCTGAAGTCAAAATCAGCATTATGCACAAGGGAGCAAAGAAGAAAAGTGGGAGCATCTCTTCCAGACTGTAAATGTATTTTTGTTTGGTACATGGTGCCTTTAGTTAGAACTGCCTTGAGCTTTTTCATTGAAAAGATCCTTTTTTGAAAGGAATGCTTTTATCCTTCCCTTTATGGAGCTAGCTAATGTTACTCAATTTACTTGTATTGTTACAGCTGCAGAGATGCCCAGGAAGAACCCCTCAACCTGAATGTGGTTCCTACTTTGTTCTATGATCACTTTGGTACTGCACAGGTAAGCCATGCGCTATAGTAATAGTGCTTGTTGAAATGAATGTGGAAAATAGTGAGGTTTAGCCATCAGTAACCTTCTGCTTACTATCCTTTTTTCAGTTTGGCCTCTGGTGTGCTTGGATAGTGTGGATTGTATTGGCAATACTTGCTTTCCTGAAAGTTTCACATGGCCGCAGCAAAGACGACTTTTCTGTACAATACAAAGAGGCACTTCTGAGCCAGCAAACACAAGGATATTTCCGCGGACAAGTGGCCAGTGTGTTCATCTAATCAAATGGCGTATAACTGATTTGCCTGCCGTTCACTAATGTGAAAAGTGGGATCAGCATGTGATCATGCTGTAAAATGTCTTGTGACTGAATATAAAGGTTGATTGTAACTCCTACCCCCCCCTCCCCCCCCCAAGGATTGAATCTGCCCTCAGCTTAACCTCGTACAAAACTTCCATTCACTGGAAGAACAACAAGATCTGGTTTGGTCCAATTTTATTCCTGCTCAGTAAATGCACAATTTGCCTAACATTATAAGGAATTCAGAATGAGCCAGTGCAAATTATCTCTTGGAACAATTTCTTCTGTATGCTTAATGAACATGTGAGCAGTTTTCTGTTCAGTTGCTACAGTTCATGGCACTGAGAGAAATTGTTTCAGGAGTCAGAGATCCTTTAATGGACAAAGGGCAGCTGTCATTGAGACACTGATATGTCCATGTCATGTCTAATCTGGAGAAAAATGAAGAAAACCCACAGTATGTAGACTGTAATATAGACTATTACAATGTGCATAGAATGTAGTTTGAATTTTCAGTTTTACTTTTTACTCCAAATATTTGAAGTGAGCAAACTATCCCCATTGTTAATTTATTGCTCTTTTTTTTACAGAATCAGTTACTTAACTGAAGTTCTTTTTTTGATGTCACTACTTTTTGGGGTGGGAATTGATACTCAGCTGAATCACATGAGCAACTTGTTTTTTCTGCAGTGCAGCTAAGGTAACTAGAGGTCATTTGGGAAGATTTTAGTCACCTCATTGGCTCCTTTAAGATGTAATTAGTGCTGCATAATAAACATGTTTGTGCTGAAATTTGTAACTAAACATTTGATTTTTATCACTTCTTTTGAAACCAAATTGTCCCAGTGGAAACCCTTCACAAAATGCAAAATATGGTTGAGATCAAATCTCATTTAAAATGAAAAATAGATAAACATTTAGTTCATGGTGAACTCTGGCACGAAACCAGGTTTTGTACTAGCTCTAGTTCTAGCAAGAACTTGTAAAATAATGCACGGTAAATGTTTGCAGCTAAAAAAAAATTATCTTGAGTAGAATTTGGTGGGGTGGTCATGGTATGAAACAAATTGCTGGGTGCTTGAGAAAAATGGAGACATGACATCTGTTTACTTAATTGTCAAAATACTAATAAATTGGTCACTCTGAGGATGGTTGAATCTAAGAATCCAAACCTTGTTCGACTGAAGTTTATTAATTGAGCTGAATGCTGTTAACGGCCTTCAACTAATTTCATATCAGCAGTAATTAAATGATTGTAAAAGATCAAGAAGTCCTCCCATCTTGTCAGTTAACTCCCTATTCAAGTTATAAGTTATCTATGTACAAAGCAAAAGATTTAGAGAAAAGCAAAACTTGTATTAAACAATTCAAGGTATGGATACTTGGAATACCTTGTATTTTACAGCGAAATTGGTCTCCTTGATTTCCCTTCAGAGCCTGTATATCATATGGAACTGTGCACTTGTCGTGTAGTTCACATTTCAAGTCAGTATATCTGATCCCATAGTTCAGCTAGTTTTTCTTTTTTTCTGGTCATAGGTTTTATTAATTTAGATTGGCATAAGTATTCATTCTGTTGATGTTCAAGTGCATCATCCAAGGCTTTGGCACTCAAAACTTTACCCAAGTCAATTTCTTAGGTCTTAAAACAGTTTATGGGACAGATTTTTAGTGCAATTATTAACCAGTCCTAGTCAACCACTCCCTAATGACCAATAGACATGCTGTATGCTTCGTTGATAAACCTTTTTTTTTCTTGTAGAACCTAAGATTTGTCAGTGACTGATTCACATTCATCACAGCACCAGAATCAGTTCACTCTCTGGAGACTTACGAGTGGTGTTCAACTACTCCAACGTTGTTAAATTCCCAAAAAAGTCCATCTTTGCAAAAGTCCATCTAACTTCTGGACTTGTATTCACCACCTGGGTACTCTCCTCCAAACCTGCTGAGGTATTCTGGATGAGCTGGCAACTTATGTACAGTGATTTAGAGGTGCTGGCATGAGTTTCAGAAAATGTTTGCGAAACCATTTTGTAGCATCCAATTTCATTGCTGCAGAGAAGGATATGCAGAGAAACAGAAAAGCAGCATGAATGTGCAAAATGGGATAAAACCAGCAAGCAAACTCAATCTGAAAGTCAACAACCTGTATTCTACCAATGAAGGTGTACAGCATTTAAAAAGGAACAGGGCACAGGGAGGGGGAGAAAACACATACCAGAGAAGAAATAATGACCTGTAAAGTGCTTGCGAAGAGTTTGTGGGCACACAATGTTAACTTGTTAACGTTTGCTGAACACTCATGTTAAACCACACTGTACATATCAGCCATAATCTAATTGCATGGTGGAACATAAGAAATAGGAGTAGGCCATACGGCCTACTCCGCCATTCAATAAGATCATGGCTGATCTTTGACCTCAACTCCACTTTCCAGCCCGATCCCCATATCCCTTAATTCTCTGAACAGGCTCGAGGGGCTGAATGGCTTACTCCTGTTTCTAAGTTCCTATTTGATCTTTCCACAGATGCTGCCTGACCTGAGTGTTTCCAGCATTGTCTGTTTTTGTTCTTGTAGCTGTGGCTGTGATATCTGTTGGTATTTGTTTCTGGCATGCAAAAAGCTAGCAAGCATTTTCTCATCTTTCACCTTTCATAAATGGTGTAAACTTAGAGCATCTGTTCATTGTCAAATCTGATGGTGAAAACCTACTGGTCAAACTGTGGCATGTCCAGGCTCTAATATGTATTAAAACCACAAATATTGGAGATCATTAAGATAAGTACAGATGATGCCACACATCCATCTAGCTTATCCTTCATAGAAGTCTGATCCCTCTCATCACATCTAACTGTCTCTTGATTGACTGAGTTTTTTGCCTCCACTACTCTACCTTGAAGACTATTCTGGGTATTGACCACTCTTTGCATGAAGTGCTTCCTACCAACAGATACGATCTTAACTTCTACCACTTTGTACCTATGACCCCATATCCTGTAGTTGTGGTTTAGTATGAAAGAGTGCTAAGCATTAACCTTGTCTATTCCCTTAGCATCTTGTACACCTCTACAAGGTTCCTTATTCATTTCCTTTCAAAGCATAAAAGTCCCAAGTTTTTTTTTCTAGCCTTTCCTCTGACACTAAGGATCAGCTTTGTGGCCCTTCTCTGCTTCCAGGGCTTGGATGTTTTCCCTGTGCTGTAATGACCAGAACTAAACACTGTATTCAAGATATAGCCTCACCAGAGCACTACACCACTTCAGCATAATTGCCTCAGACTTTTACTCTACTAGTTTGACAGTATAGTTCAGCATTCTGTTTGCAATAACTGGACATGGTCAGTGTTGACTATCACTTGTAGAACTCCTTCAGCCTCCCTCCTAGCTAATTTATTTCCCCATTTTATTTTTTCCAATGTATAAGATGTTGCACTTACCTGTATTGAATTTCATCTGCTATATTTCTGCCCACTTACAAACATTGTCTAGTTCCTTCTGTAACTTGGTTACTTCATCAAACTCTACTGCTCCCCTAGTTTGGTATCATCTTTAAATTTGACCAAGTTATAATGTGTTCCTGAATACATGTCATATGTGGTTAGGAAATGGGTTTCAGCATCAATTCCTGGGGCACACTACTTAATATATCTTCCCCTGCCCCATCACTCCCCTAACCAGTACCTGCTGTTTTTTTAAGCTATGTCCAGGTTTTGGCCACTGCCTTAGCCTCTCGTGCAACTTTATTGATCCACAGCAGGTCCATAAGCATCTGAAAAATCAAGCTACGTTAGCATTTCATGTGTAACTTTTCATCAGACTGTTAATTTATTTTAGATTTCCAGTATTTGGTGTTCTCCTTTTGTCACTACTATTTGATTTACTACCACTTCTTTTCCAGTTATATCAGCCTGAAGCTCTGTTCCGTTCTACCAGCCAATTTGGATACAGTAATGCCTGAAATCTATCTTTCTAGTGCATTTGCTGCTTATCCAGCTGTGCACTTGCACTGTTTTATTTTGTACAAAATAATATTTGACTTCTTTCACTCTTTACTGATGAGGCTTTGAGCTATTAATGCAATCAACAAATCAATTGGTCTCAGATGATGCCTTTCCCAGCATTACCAAATCAGTACTAAAATGTAATGTAAATGATGCAGCAAGAATTTGCAGCTATTCTGTCAAATTAATTGAGCGCCTGTTAAGGGGACGATGCCTGATGTAAAAGTATTTTCCTCAAGAATTTGTACTCATGAAACTGGAAATGAACAGGTCGAAATCTTCTTAGTACAGAAATGTTAGATAGGATTTTTGACTGCAGCATTTAAAACTATTTGACAACTGTTACTAGCCAATTGTTAATGTTTTTGCATATTAATTTACAGCTGATGGTAAATTTAAATTTTGTTTCTGAACAGCTTAATTAGCTAGAAACTAGTCCATTGACTCCTATAGAATATACTGAGCTGTAATATCGCTGTTATAACCGCACAAAATATCTTCCTGGTATTGCTTTTAAACTAATGATGCCAACATATATGAAGCAGGAGGTGGATGTCATGGAGGAGAGATGGAGCTCTATCTTTGGAATATAAATCCACCATACCTAAGCCTATAGAACAACCTGTTCCCACAGTCAGATCTAGAAAGTGTGGGAGGAGGACTTCTCACCCCATGACCTGGAGAAGAAGGTGGAAACTGCTTGCTTTGGAAGGAATGGTGGTTTTAAGAGTGACAGTAATGCTGTGTGTGGCTGTAGAGAGAGATATGTATGTAGATGTATACATATAATGGCAAGCTGATACAGTCCTTACAATTTACAGTGTAATAATCTTGGTGTAAAATATATAACAATTGTAAATTGAGGTTAATTATAAGTCTGCATGAGTTGGATTTCTCAAAGCAGATTGGACTATCCTGCCTTCAGCTGTCACATCTATTTGAAGCAACAGAGTTGCACAATCCCCATCTCAACATAAGCAATACTATTGTCCAAGAATGCATTGCACTTCCAATGAATTTGAATTTTTTTTAAGTGGTGGAGCCAATTGGTGGGGGTCGGGGGCCCATGAACCCCCTCCTCCCAAACAATGTGCCTTAGCCCCAATGGCAAGAGTCACCAATGTAACGCTTTCCATACAGGACATCAGTCAGCCTCTAGCCCTTCTGAAAATGCCAATTGCTGCTGAATTAAGGGCAGTTTGAAAGAATATTTGAAGTACACAAGAGGACACTGCCAATATGTAAAGCCAAGAAAAGTTTATGAATGAGTGCTCTGTTAGTCAAACATAGAATTCAATCAATGCCCAGTTTCTTAGTGCAAGTCTAGTCCCTAGTGGTCTCCAGCCGCTAGGAGCACCACAAACTAATTTCACACAGGATATTTAGAGGATCAAACAAGATTTCGATCCAGATCCAGTAGGTGAAAAGCCCGTATCTATAATGCACTGCACTTCTAAGTGCTTCCTGTAAGAGTGAGTAGTGTTTCTTTAATGTAAACTGTAGGGTGCCTGTGTAAGCAGCCCAACATAGAGCTCAAGGCTAAATTACAGCTCACAGCTTGAAGTAATGTATTGGCAATCAGTAGATGAGTCCAGGTCATTATGAAACTGATATTAAACAAATATGCAGTCAAATAATACAAACACCACTGTCCTATTAGGTACCATAGAACCATAGAAGTTTACAACATGGAAACAGGCCCTTCGGCCCAACATATCCATGTCGCCCAGTTTATACCACTAAGCTAGTCCCAATTGCCTGCACTTGGCCCATATCCCTCTATACCCATCTTACCCATGTAACTGTTCAAATGCTTTTTAAAAGACAAAATTGTACCCGCCTCTACTACTGCCTCTGGTAGCTCATTCCAGACACTCACCACCCTCTGGACCCTTTTGTATCTCTCCCCTCTCACCTTAAATCTATGCCCCCTCATTATAGACTCCCCTACCTTTGGGAAAAGATTTTGACTATCTACCTTATCTATGCCCCTCATTATTTTATAGACTTCTATAAGATCACCCCTTAACCTCCTACTCTCCAGGGAAAAAAGTCCCAGTCTATCTAACCTCGCCCTATAAGTCAAACCATCAAGTCCCGGTAGCATCCTAGTAAATCTTTTCTGCACTCTTTCTAGTTTAATAATATCCTTTCTATAGTAGGGTGACCAGAACTGTACACAGTATTCCAAGTGTGGCCTTACTAATGTCTTGTACAACTTCAACAAGACATCCCAACTCCTGTATTCAATGTTCTGACCAATGAAACCAAGCATGCCGAATGCCTTCTTCACCACCCTATCCACCTGTGACTCCACTTTCAAGGAGCTATGAACCTGTACTCCTAGATCTCTTTGTTCTATAACTCTCCCCAACGCCCTACCATTAACGGAGTAGGTCCTGGCCCGATTCGATCGACCAAAATGCATCACCTCACATTTATCTAAATTAAACTCCATCTGCCATTCATCACCAATCTTGGTGTCATCTGCAAACTTACTAACCATGCCTCCTAAATTCTCATCCAAATCATTAATATAAATAACAAATAACAGCGGACCCAGCACCGATCCCTGAGGCACACCGCTGGTCACAGGCCTCCAGTCTGAAAAACAACCCTCTACAACCACCCTCTGTCTTCTGTCGTCAAGCCAATTTTGTATCCAATTGGCTACCTCACCTTGGATCCCATGAGATTTAACCTTGCGTAACAGCCTACCATGCGGTACCTTGTCAAAGGCTTTGCTAAAGTCCATGTAGACCACGTCTACTGCACATCCCTCATCTCTCTTCTTGGTTACCCCTTCAAAAAACTCAATCAAATTCGTGAGACATGATTTTCCTCTCACAAAACCATGCTGACTGTTCCTAATCAGTCCCTGCCTCTCCAAATGCCTGTAGATCCTGTCTCTCAGAATACCCTCTAACAACTTACCCACTACAGATGTCAGGCTCACCGGTCTGTAGTTCCCAGGCTTTTCCCTGCCGCCCTTCTTAAACAAAGGCACAACATTTGCTACCCTCCAATCTTCAGGCACCTCACCTGTAGCGGTGGATGATTCAAATATCTCTGCTAGGGGACCCGCAATTTCCTCCCTAACCTCCCATAACGTCCTGGGATACATTTCATCAGGTCCCGGAGATTTATCTACCTTGATGCGCGTTAAGACTTCCAGCACCTCCCTCTCTGTAATATGTACACTCCTCAAGACATCACTATTTATTTCCCCAAGTTCCCTAACATCCATGCCTTTCTCAACCGTAAATACCGATGTGAAATATTCATTCAGGATCTCACCCATCTCTTGTGGTTCCGCACATAGATGACCTTGTTGATCCTTAAGAGGCCCTACTCTCTCCCTCGTTACTCTTTTGCCCTTTATGTACTTGTAGAAGCTCTTTGGATTCTCCTTTGCCTTATCTGCCAAAGCAATCTCATGTCCCCTTTTTGCCCTCCTGATTTCTCTCTCAACTCTACTCCGGCAATCTCTATACTCTTCAAGGGATCCACTTGATCCCAGCTGTCTATGCATATCATATGCCTCTTTCTTCTTTTTGACTAAGGCCTCAATCTCCCGAGTCATCCAAGGTTCCCTACTTCTACCAGCCTTGCCCTTCACTTTATAAGGAATGTGCTTACCCCGAACCCTGGTTAACACACTTTTGAAAGCCTCCCACTTACCAGATGTCCCTTTGCCTGCCAACAGACTCTCCCAATCAACTTCTGAAAGTTCCTGTCTAATACCATCAAAATTGGCCTTTCCCCAATTTAGAATTTTAACTTTTGGGCCAGACCTATCATTCTCCATAGCTATCTTAAAACTAATGGAATTATGATCACTGGTCCCAAAGTGATCCCTCACTAACACTTCTGTCACCTGTAGTTGGTTCACTGTAAATCTTAAAGCGTAACGCTACATTTTCCAGGGTTTTTTTGCACTCACATGAAGCACTGGCCCTTTTATCCGCATTAATATCAGTGTGAGCAGAAGGTGTTTAAAATCACTCCAATTGGGCCTTTCTAAATTAAGCTTTCTGATTTTAAAATTAAGTGCAATTATTGTCCACTGAAAGATGAATTCTAAAATTAGGGTTGAATCTGATAGTGACATTCTGCAACTCACAGTTGCATTCAGTGTTTGATGCTGGGAGCAGCACTTCATTTTCTCTCAATACAAAAAACAGAATTGAAAATACATTCTGCCAATCACCAAGTAGGCCTCATCTTCCCTCTCAGGTGAACATAAGATCCCTTGGCACTATTTTGAAGACGAGCAGGGAGTTCTCCCTGGTATCCCTCAATCAACATTATTAAAACAGATCATCTGGTCATTGACATTTCTATTTGTGCGGTCTTGTGTTCAAATTTCCTGCCGCATTTCTTACAATGCAACATGACGACACTTCACAAAAAAAAAGTACTTCATTGGCTGTAAAGTGCTTTGGGAATTCCTCCCTTGTGAAAAGTGCTATATAAAGCTGCTTCTGTGTAGAGGGTACAGCTAACATACGTCTCCTTTTTAACATCATACATTGTCTGCAGTCTCACTCCATGGAAGGCAAAGCTTTCGGCCATGCTCCTGCACTCTGGAATTCTCTCCTGTCTTCCAAAGCCACCATCACTCATCTCTCATTTTTTGCCCTTTCCCAACTTCTCCTCAGTGACCTCTCTGCCCTTTGGTTGATACTTTGGGTTATTTCCCTACGATAACAGCACCATACGATTGCACAGTGTTGACATTTATTATTTCAATTAATCCTTCTAAATTTTCTGATTACAAACATTGTTTTATATCCTTTACCCAATAAATATATTTATGGTAACTGACTTTATCTGATTTTATTTCTTTGCCTTGAATGAGAGGGGTAGAATACCATGAATATTTAAACTATGGAGTATATGCAGAGTAAAATATTTTCCTTCCATGATGTTAAATAATTTACCTTTTTAGGGGAAAAATGACTGATTAGTAACTCTTTCTATATATGGGCAAACTATTTCTGACTCACTGGTTTGACTTTTATTTTCCTCAGATTTATTTGGCCGGTTATGTTTTTCCTTCTGCATTTAATGTTTTAAACATTTTGACAGTAGGGGGAGTCTGACAGGCAAAGATGTCTAAATGTAAGACGGATAAATGACTGGGAGAGGGAAAGTGCTTCTCAAACAGTTATTTGCCAATTTTACAAATCTCACTTTGTTTTAATTATGTCATGTTTAGCAAAGATGGTGCTTACCAGAGTAACTAAATACTATGTACTTTTATTTCCTTTTCAACCTTGTATTGGTTTTCAAGTACACTAACTGGTTGCTGCTTTGCTATAGAGGCACTTCTATAAACAAAATTTCCTATACGGACAATTGAATTCTAGGTTCTGAGTAAATTCCTTAGATTTGCAAATGTAATTGATCAATTTTTTCACACACCTTATTGCCAGTTTAAGATTATAGAAGCGATGGCATCAATTCCCACCTGTGGATGACATCTGCAAAGTTTTTTCTGACTATTGTTAATGCTGACTTTGACATTTATTTTGACTTTTGTGGGAAACACAAGCTTAAGTTACCTAAACAGTGGTAGGTGCTATTGAGCTTTGCTGGGTTGGTTCTGGGGCAACACATACACGAGTGGCCAATTTTACTACTGGTGCATCAGGTTTCAACCTGAGCGGGAGCTGCTGCTGTCAGCTTTATATTCTATGCAGGAGTGCTTTAGTGGCTGGTGTGAAAACTGTTACCATATCAAGATAAGAGCCTTTAGTGTCCCAGCCTGTGTCATAGTTTCCAAGGGTTGCTGTTTACAATAGAGCTGCTTTTGAACAATACCTTTATGCACGTAACAACAACTACTTGCATTTATATAGTGCCTTTTAATCTAGTAAAACGTCCCAAGGAGCTTCACAGGAGTGTTGTCAAACAAAATTTGACACTGAATCACGTGAGATATTAGTACAGGTGACCAAAAGCTTGGTCAAAGAGGTAGATTTTAAGGAGCATCTTAAAGGGAGAGGTGGAGAAGTTTACGGAGGGAATTCCACAACTTCAGTTCTGGACAACTGACGGCACGGCTGCCAATGGTAGAGCAATGAAAATTGGGGATGCACAACAGGCCAGAATTGGAGGAGCGCAGAGTTCTCGGAGGGGGGGGTGGAAGAGAGGGTTGTAGGGGTGGAGGTAGCAACAGAAAAGGAGAGGCAAGGCCATGGAGGGATTTGAAAACCAGGATGACGCTGTTTCTGCTGCACTTCTGGCAAAGTTATGGTTGGAGAGCAGGAGCAGCTGAGGAAATTTTCAGCCTACAGGGACAGCTCCTGCCTCATAAACCTCCTTGAATTTTTTTTTGAGGAAGTGACATCCCACCTGGACTTCCAGAAAGAATTTGTTTAAAGATCTTCGAAAATCATCTGACATAAGCTTTAAGCAGTGGGAATTCCAAGCAATACATGGATGTGGGTAAGGAATTGGCTGAGAGAGGAAATAGCTGGTAATCAAGAGGTTGGTGGGAGCACTAATGGAGTGCCTCAAAGAGCTTGTGTTGGTACTCCTGCTGTTTTATGTTTTTCCTCCTGCATTTAATATATTAATGAACTGGAAGTGGAAAGTAAGTGAGGCAATTTTGTGGACAATAATGAACTAGAGGGGATAGTAAGGGCTGATGAAGCAGCCATGTTGTTACAGGCCTAGATGACGTTTGCAAAGAGGTAGAACTGTGGCAGATGAAATTCAGTACAGACCTTGCACTTTAAAGGAAGAAATGGAGGACATAATGAATGGCATGGATTAGCTGGGGCAGAGGCTGAAAAGGAGCTGAGACGATCGAATGCAACAATGTATGCCATGTTAAGTAATTGCAAAGTAGGACACAACAAAGCAAACAGACTATATTGCTAAATCAGTATAGTACAAATGTGAAGCTGTCGTGCTGAAGGTCTCTGCTGCTGTAGGCTGGCTGCACTAGGGAACGATCCAAGCACTAGAAATGCAGAGAAAGGTGGCTGATTCTGGACTCTTGTACCTTGAAACTGGGTGTGATGGAAAAGTAAAGTGGATGAAAATCAGTTCCACGTGATTTCTGCCCGTTTCTCTGGGGGTGGGCAGGGCCTAAATTTAAATGAAGGGACATGATTGCATCATTTCCATACTATGACATTAGTTCCTGTTTAAGCTTATAAAACTTGGGCATTTTCAAACAGGACCTATTTAAAGGTCCCAGCAACTGATACTACTTGGTTTTTTATTTCTGCTGCTGCAGAAAGTGATTTGAGGCAGTGTGTGAAGTGGGTTTGTGAGAGGGAATTTTGTTCTATAATTTTTGCTTTTTGCCTACTCATTTGTACTACGAGGTTCCCTTGAAATCCGCCCGTACTTGGCGTAGTTGAAGGAGGAAGAAAATAATGATACTAGTCGATGTGAAAGAAATCTGAGGCAAATTACTCTGACTCATCCATATTATGCATATAAGCCAAGGAGGATAGCCCTGCGCTCAATTGAAGGGCAATGCAGGCAGAGATTATGCTTCAGCGTGAGAAGTTACAAACTTATGCCACATGCTGCAAGATGACTTGCAGTCTGTCTCCAGGGCAACTGCCTGTGCCTGTTACAATAAAAGGCAATGTACCCTGAACTGTTTATGCCCCTGGCATTTTCTAGGCTACCACATGGAATAACAGCAATATCAGCCAACCACCAGTCCATACAGGTACAATACAGATGATTGACATATTATTTACCAGAGCAAATGCCTTCATCACTTTCCCTATGGCTATATGGAAGGAGTAGAAGAGGATCCTAGACCTTGCTCAGGATGCAGGATTTCCTAAAGTCCAGGGTGTCTGAATTGCATATATTTGTGCCAATACTATAGCCTTCTTGAAATGCAAGGGTTTCTACTCCATCAAGGTGCAGCTGGTCTGTCACCATCCACAAAGGGTGTGCAGGTCATTGTTCACTTTCCTAGCAGCTGTTATAATGCCAGTCTGCCATTCCCCATTATTTGACCCTGGACAAGTGCAAGGTTGCTTGCTACCTACTGCAGGCCTGGCTTTAGACATTGTTTTCCATCCGCAAACACCCGCTGATCACAATTTCAGTGAGGTTCGTGCTTCTTTGAGAGTTGTCATTGACCACCTGATAGGAATATTAAAGCAACAATTCCAATGCTTTTTACAGGCTAGGGGCTTTCTGCCAGTAAATATATCACGTCATTGGGGGTTTGTGTACCCTAATTATGAATAAACATGGAGCTACTGGGGAGAAGGACACACAGCCTACTCAGTGAAAACTTAGTAAAACAAAATCAGTTGCCAAAATCTAATAAATGAGTCTTTTATATAATGACACCTTAATTCCCTGGCATGAATAGTCCTTCCAAACTTCATTATTCCCTGTAACTATGTACCCTCAGCATAACAATCAACAACTACTGACCAGACCATTTATCTCATCACTGGTTCCTATCACCAGTGTCATTACAAGAACATTTTCTGGATACAATGTCAATGAAGTGCCACCCATATTTTATTGTCCGACATTGCTCTGTTGCTAATGGTTGCCACCTCAGTGTTTGCTTTGGTGCCTGACTTCCTAATATGGTGCTTCAGCATGCTCCCCGTGTGGCTGGGACGTGGGAGCTGTCTGGCTGTTGTATCTCAGTCAAAGGCTGCTGAGGTGGTAGTGGTCGTCGGCCTCTGTGATCACAGGCCTGAAATGGCCCTGCTGGAGGCTGCACCACAGCAGTAGCTGACAGGGCAACCTGGCTATGCAGGCATTGGTTGAGAGGTTTACAAGGGGTCAGAGATGTTATCATCCAACATAACAGTAACATCCACGGCCATTCCATCCCTGGTCCATCTACTGGACTCTGTCGCAACATAGAATTTACAGCACAGAAACAGGCCATTTGGTCCAACTAGTCTATGCTGGTGTTTGTTTTCCACACGAACCTCCTCCCACCCTGCTGCAAATAACCTTATCTGCATATCATATTCCTTTCTCCTTCATGTACTTATCTAGCTTCCCCTTAAAGGCATCTATGCCATTCGCCACAACTGCTACTTGTGGTAGCAAGTTCCAAATTCTAACGACTCTCTGGGTAAAGTTTCTCCTTAATTCGTTATTGGATTTGTTAGTAACTCTTTTATATTATGGCCCCATCTGCATGAGAACAGACTCAAGAACAGTATATGGATCAAAGATGGATAAATGGAGTTGAGATACAGATCAGCCATGATCTACTTGAGTGGCGGAACAGGTTTGAGGAGCTGAATAGCCTACACCTGTTCTTATTGAACTAACTGAAGCCCTATCCATTTGAGCTCCTCGCTCATCCGAGGAGGAGTTAGTACAGCCCAGGACCTGCATGGCAACAGTATTAGCATTCCTGAGAGATGATATTACTGACATTATAGGTCCTGTCATTTGGAGAGTCTGTTGCAGGTGGCCCTGTAATGACCATAACTTCCATGGTTGACTGTGGAGTTTTAATACTGTGCCTCAGAACCCCACATATGCCAGTTATGGAATCCTCTACACTAATCATCAAGTGTTAGGCACACTCTCCAATGCTTGCAACAGTCTATCCTCAAAAACATCTTTTTAAAAGCTGTGCCCTTAAAGCCTGCAGCAATGTCCCCTTCAGCAGACAATAGACATAAGCTGGTAACTTTTTAACCTTAACCACGTCCATCTGCTCCTGCTCATTTGCGCTCTGTGTATGACTCAGGGCACTCCCCTCAAGCCACTTTCTAGATCGTTCAGGATCGACATTGCTGAGCTGGTGCTAGGATAAGAATGGGTGATGGCGTATCCTCAGGTGGGCATCCCACATCCATCTCCCTGAAGCCTAACTCTGAGTCATGTGCCAGACCCAGAGAACGAGACAAGGGACGAGATTCAGTATGTAGTTGTGATGGCAATGAAATTCCAGGTTACTGTCCACACAATGGCAGAGAAGCAATTGATGCTTACTTCATGTGGTTGCAGTGAGTGAAGGAGTGGGCTATGAATATTAATGCACAAAAGCCAGCCACACACCTTCCACTGTACTAGCCTTCCAGCTTCCCCATATCCTGCTACCTCTAGATGCCCCTGAGCAGGATCACTTCGGCCACCTTGAGAGGGCCTCCTCCGTGCAGGTTTTTTGTGCTAGGCAGGGTTGTAATACATATAATTTTTAGCTGAAGTGAAATTGATGTAGAGATAAACCCAGAAAAGTATGGAACTGAAACATCATTCAACTAGCTCCCTTTTGTATCTGCAAATGTAATTGCTTTAGGCAAATGTTTTCTTCTGTGCATGTTATGTGTGTTTCTGTTCTCCATAGTACATCAGCATGAAAATCCATTCTGGTGCACAGCAGTTTCTATCTATGTTTGGCTTCAGGGAATAAATTACTGCAAGATAATAATGCTCACTTTTTGATTTTTGGAGAAACATTTAGCAATGTTTTTGCAGATTAAAGCAGGCCATTGAAAACCACTATTATGCAGGCGATGGTCAAAGATGGTTTTGCCCATGAGAAATAAAATGCAAGATCCATGAGTGAATACAATCAATTATAGTTGGTTGTATTTCCTGCTGAAAGCTCAGTTAGATAGAAAGTGTTACCCCCTGCTTGCTCCATTCTTGCAGAATGTGATACAGCTGTAGCCTGCGATAATGGTTTGACAGTAGAAATTTTGCTTATGTTGTTACAGAAATTAAAACTGTTGACCAGAGGCACTTAATGCAGCTTTGACAATAAATATGCCACTTTAAAAAAACAGTACTTTTTACTTGAGGGCATATTATGTTATGTGGATACTGGTAACCGTTTTCCAAAATAATTTTTTGGTTAGCTACTCTGTTGCTGCAGCCCAGCAAGTCCCTAGCACTCTCCAGCGCATGGGCCAAGTAATGAGCTGAGACAGGCTGTAATGGAGCAGGTTGCAGGTGGGCAGTTATCCTGCAGGAACAGACATTTCTTCTGATTCTAACCCTAACCCTAACCCTAATGGAAAATGGTGGACCCTGCGCAGGAGCAGGGATGCAACTCTGCTTGAAATATTCCAATATATTTTCCTACATAGTGATTATTTTCAATGGTCAGGAGCTGGAGGGGAGCATTTAAAAGCATAGTCAGTCAGAACTGGGAATGTAGCTTGTAGATTCTCTTAAAACATACGCTGCTAATCAGATGTCTTGGTTTGTAGTGCAGCTGCCCTGATGATGCAGTGACTGAATTGCACTACGTGGTAAGGTCGTGAACAACGTTGACCAGGCCTCGAGCCTGATCCCCCATTCAATGAGATCATGGCTGATCTGTGACCTAACACCATATACCCGCCTTAACCAAAGGTATTAAGGGATATGGGGCTAACAAAAATCGATCCATCTCAGATTTAAAATTAACAATTGAGCTAGATTCAACTGCCGCTTGCAGAAGAGAGTTCCAAAATTCTACCATCCTTGGCGTGTAGAAGTGTTTCCTAACTTTACTCCTGAAAGTCCTGGCTCTAATTTATAAGCTATGTCCCCTAGTCTCCATCTACCCTATCAGTTCTCCTTAGTATCTTGAAAACTTTGATCAAATCACCCCATAATCTTCTAAATTCAATGGAATATAACCCTAGTTTGTGTAATCTCTCCTCATGATGTAACCCCTGGAGTCCAGGTATCATTCTAATAAATCTATGCTGCACTCCCTCTAAAGCCAATACATCTGACCTAAGGTGCAGTGCCCGAAACTGAACACAGTACTCCAGTGTGTGATCTAACCAGGGCTTTGTATAGCTGTAGCATAACTTCTACCCCCTTGTATTCTAATCCTCTAGATATAAAGGCCAGCATTCCATTAGCCTTTTTAATTATTTTCTGTACCTGTCCATGATATTTTAATAATCTATGTACATGGACCCCCTAAGTCTCTTTGGACCTCCACTATTTCGAGCTTTTCACCATCCAGAAAGTACACTGATCTATTCATAAGGTCCAAAGTGGATATCCTCACACTTGCCTACATTGAAATCCATTTGCCGCAGTTTTGCCCATTCACAATCTATTATTATCTGTAATTTTATGCTTCTATCTACACAGCTTACAATGCTGTCTATCTTTGTGTTATCGGCAAACTTGGATATGTGGCTCTCTATCCTGTCATCTAAGTCACCAATAAATACAGTGAATAGATGAGACCCCAACACATATCTGTGGGACGTCACTAGTCACATCCTGCCCATTATCCCTACTCTCTGTCTCCTGCCACTCAGCCAATTTCCTAACCAGGTCAACAATTTGCCCTCAATTCCATGAGCTTCAACTTTAGCCAACTGTCTCTTACAAGGGACTTTATATGGACTTTTAGAAGGCATTCGATAAACAACATCCATAGACAATCCCCTGTCCACGACTTTAGTTATCTCTTCAAAAAATTCAGTGACATGAAATTTTCCAATCTAAAGGAATGGTTCCTGAATCAAGAGAATTTTGGAAGATTATATATAGTTAGGGCATCTGCAATGTTCTCAACTACTTCATTTAAAACCCTGGGATGGAAACCATCTGGTCCTAGGGATTTGTCACTCTTTCGTGCCATTATTTTCTTCATTACTGTTAATTTGTTCACATTAATTATGGTGAGTCCCTGTCCCTGATTCAAAATGAGTTTCCTTGGGGTGTCCGGCATGCTCTCTCTATTGTAAATACTGACACAAAGTAATTATTTAATATGTCCATCATTTCCTTATTTTCATTTACAATATCACCAGTTTTTAAAGGGGCCCATATTGCTTTTGACCATCCTCTTTTTCCTAATATAATTGTAAAAATGTGTTGATTTTGATATCCTTGCAAGTTTTTTTTCATACTCTCTTTTTGTAGCTCTTACTATCTGTTTTGTCACCCTCTGCTGTTCTTTGTATCTCTCCTAGTTGCCAGGATCTGAGCTATTTTTTGCATTTTTGTATGCTTTTTCATTTAGTTTTATGTGGTCCCTTACCTCTTTTGTTTTTTTTGGCAAGTAGAGCTCTTGCCCCTTAGGTGTATAAACTGGTCCGTATCACATTAAATTCTTTTTTGAACACCTCCCGCTGATTTCCTGACGTTTTACCCATTAACAGATTTGCCTAGTTTACCGTGGACAGTCTTTATCTCATTCCATTGAAGTTGGCCTTCCCTAAATTTAGAATCTTAGTAGCTATTACGGGTTTCTCCCTTTCAAACACAACATTGAACTCGATCATATTATGATCGCTATTGGATAAATGTTCACGCTACCTTGGGAAGCGAATTGCAGTGGGAACTACAATTGGGCTAAGTGGTCAAAATTAGCCAAGGTTCCTGGTTCTGATCACATTTAAATATTTTGTTGGAAAACATAAATGGTAGGAGAAGGCAGCACTGGACTCAGCTGTGATGCTCAGTATGGTGAAATAGCCTGCTGACACTCACTGACTAAGCTTACAAATGAGGTATGACAGATACCGGAGGACTGCTTGTGTGCACAGAACACAAACCTGTAACTCCACAAGAGGGAAAGATTTGTGAGCTGGGGAAGGGTTGTCAAATTTCAGCCTCGGTCCAGTTGTACCACTCTCGTCTCAGAGTCAGAAGCCTGTGGGTTCAAATCCAACTCCAGTGACTTGAGCATACAATCCAGGCTCACACCTCAGTGCAGTACCGGGGGAGTGCTGCACTGTCTGAGGTGCCATCTTTCAGATAAGATGTTAAACCAAGGTCTGTCTGCCTTCTCAGATGGACGTAAAAGATCCCATGACACTTTTCGAAAAAGAGCTGGGGAGTTTTTCCAGTGTCCTGGCCAATATTTATCCCTCAACCAACATCATTTAAAAAAAATCTGTTCATTTATCTCATGACTATTTGTGGAACCTTGCTGTGCGCAAATTGACCACTGCATTTTCCTACATTACAAGAGGGGCACTTCAAAAGTACTCCATTGGCTGTAAAGCTTTTTGGATCTTTGAGGGCGTGAAAGGCACTGGGTAAATGAAAGTTCTTTCTTTCTTGTCTCACATTCTGAAAAATCAAAGTATGAATGCCTGCTGTAATTTTTCACTTAATTTCTATTGAAGTTCTCACTCCAATGAATGGTATCTTTGATCTTTGTAGAGTGGATGCTGGCTGCAAGTAACGACACACGATGAAATTTTAGTGACTGGATTAAAATTCAGAGATATCAAAGTACTTTGGGGGCATGTTAGTGTTCAAGGGATGGTCTGGGGAGGGAAGGCTAGGGGAAGAGGAGTTAGGTTTGAAACGACTCCTTGAATTTGGAGTGCTGGGTTCACTTTCTGAAGTAGGTGTTTCATAATGGCTAACTTCAAAGGTTTAGCTCCTGTTCCTTGTACTCTCAACATAAGCGAGCCTTTTCTGGGTCCCCACTCTATTCCTGATAAGTACAATTTTCTTTCAGCAACGATGATCAAATAATCTGTGAAGCACACTTGAAGCTTTGCCGACTACAAAGAAAAATGAATCGTGTTGTACTTTTACAAACTCTGTAGTGGTTCTTACCTTGTCAATTTCTGAAGCCAGACTTTATAAAGTTTGATTTTATGATCGTGAAAAATTATAAGCACCGTGCAATAAAAATGTTCAATGGCTTCATAAAATATATATGTAACTGTTCTTGGAGAATTTAATATAAACAAAAGAGAAGCATGAATTCTCCTCGAGTGCCTCTATGCTGTGTATTTCTCCCCACCCAAAATTTGATACATGATTAACACCTAGGCCTCTGTGGTACTTTTGAGTTAGCAACTGAAAAGGATTCAGGTTTTTACTACAGGGCGGCAGATCCTGCAAAGGTCAAGTTGAGATCAGGAGCTCAAATCTGGGCCCTGCTACTCCATGCATCATTGCAAAAAAGATTTCAATGAATAAAACACAAGGAGCTTTTTATATTTTGCAAGGGGCATTTCATCAAAACGTCATACTGTGTAGGAGAGAGCACTTCATGCAACTGTAGAACAGTAAGAGATTTAAAATTAAACTGAAGCACATTTACACACCCTCTCTAATTTTAGAGGCCAAGGTTCTTTTGATGTTTCAACAGGCAACAATTATTCTGATTAATCATCAAGGCTTTGTACCTATTTGGTTCATACACTTTCTCCCTTCACATGCCTCAAATCTCTATTGTTTTGACCCTGCTCATTCATTCCTGTCCCTTTTTCTTTATTAGAAAAGAGGAAGCAGATATCACTGCTGCTTTATATGAAGATCATGTTGACTGTATGTAGCTTTTGGATTCTACTGTTAAGCACCCTTCACCCCCCATTTGGTAGAATTGTTTGCTGCGTCTCTTGCTGAACATCATGTACAGTTTTTTTTGCTTTGAGTATGCCTGTTCAATAAGGAAAGAAACAAAGCCAGGAATCATGTACTAATGTGGCTAAACGAGATTTATCTTAGGCTGCAGCTATGCTACACTACCAATCTGAGACTGTAGTGTGCTAAACGCAGCTGACCAGTGCAGAGTTGTATTGTGGGCTGTGTCTGGCTGTAAATTGCATCCTACCTGCTACATGTGAGCTCTGTAAATATGTTTAAATCCATGTGCAAAGACCCACTGCCAACATCTATTTTGTAATGGTAGAGGATGGGTCACAGGATTGTGCTCTTTTTTG
The DNA here is from genome assembly GCF_035084215.1 of Heptranchias perlo. Classification (NCBI taxonomy): domain Eukaryota; kingdom Metazoa; phylum Chordata; class Chondrichthyes; order Hexanchiformes; family Hexanchidae; genus Heptranchias; species Heptranchias perlo. Next base: position 10,226,147 of record NC_090332.1, on the reverse strand, counting down.
TACATTAGCTTTGTCAGCTGTGGTTCAGTTGATAGCACTCTCGCCTCCGAGTCAGAAGATTGCCCACTCCAGGGACTTGAGCACAAAATCTAGGCTGACGCTCTAGTGCAGTACTGAGGGAGTGCTGCACTGCCATCTTTAGGATGAGACGTTTAACCAAGGCCCTATCTGCCCTCTCAGGTGGATGCAAAAGATCCCATGGCACTACTCGAAGAGGAGCAGGGGAGTTCTCCCCAGTAGCCTGGCCACTATTTATTCCTCAACCACATCACTAAAGCAGATTATCTGGTCATTATCTCATTGCTGTTTATGGGATCTTGCTGTGCGCAAATTGGCAGCCGCATTTCCTACATTACAACAGTAAATACACTTCAAAAGTACTTCATTGGGTGTAAAACGCATTGTGGCGTCTTGAGGTCGTGAAAGGTGCTATATAAATGCAAGTTTTTTTAAAATTAAAAAACAGTCTGTAGTAAGTTTCTAAAGTGCTCAGGTCGTTTAAATCCAGCTTTACAGTAAAGTGGACTTGCATTCTACCAAGCCCATGCAGTGAGAAGCAAACTCCTGGAGTGGGTGCCATACCACTTGATTTTACTGAGATTCAGAATCAGGTCATACTTGATTCTGAATTATGCTACCACTTGGTGTTCAGGTGCACCATTTTGTATCAATGTGACAGTGCCAGTAACTACAATCCTGCAGTGCTTTATTTTGCACACTACAGCTGAGGTTAAACCAAGGCTCCATTTGCTCTCTCAGGTGGACATAACACATCCTATGGCAGTATTCAAAGAGGAGCTTTGGTGTCATGGCCAAAATTCATTCCTCAACCAATATCACTTTTTAAAAAAAAATGATCTGGTCATTTATCTCATTGCTGTTTGTGGGATCTTGCTGTACGCAAATTAGCTGCTATGCTTTCCTACATTACAACAGTGACTACACTTCAAAAGTACTTCATTGAAAATAAAGTGCTTTGGGATGTGCTAAGGTCGTGAAAGGCGCTCTATAAATGCAAGTTCTTTCTATTACTTTGTGGACCCTAGTATTAAATATGTATCACCTCACTCCCCAGTGTACACTCTCTAAAAAGAAACGGTAGAATATCTATTGTTATTTCACTACAAATAAAACTGTAAATGCTGGAAATCTGAAATAAAAACAAAAAACATGGCAGTCAATTTGCACAGAGTGAGGTCCCACAAACAGCAATGAGATAAATGATAAGATATTCTTTGCTAGAAATGTTGATTGGGAGATGAATATTGGCTACAGCATCAGGGCCCTACTCTTCAAATAATGCCATGGGATCTTTTATTTTGCAAGCAGTAAAACTATTTTTTTTTATTCAAAAGAAATCAAAAATAAGGTCTTATTTTGATGATAATCAATCTCGTGACAGATAGTGCCTACGCAGCAGCTCACGAATCAGTAGCTCAAGTTTTTGATGGGAGAGTAGCAAGCCCTTGTTCTGCACCCAGTGCTATTGGAGGAAATCTGGAAAAATTCTGCAGACCCCCTCCCCCCCACCCCGATGTTCATAACCTGTAAAGGGTGCAGCAATCAGATGCAAACACCAGAAAAGCCACAGAGGAAATTTAACGTGAAAATGACAGACAGGAAAACACCCACTGGTCGATCTAGCCTGTCCCATATAGTTCTGATGTGTGGACGATGAGTAAACTATCCCTCCTCATCCTTCGAGGCCTGTCTGCAGCCTTTGACATGGTTAACCACACCATCCTCCTCCAACGTCTCTCCTCTGTTGTCCAGCTGGGTGAGACTGTGCTTGCCTGGTTCCATTCTTATCTATCCAGTCATAGCCAGAGAATCACTTGCAATGGCTTCTCTTCCCGCTCCCTCACCGTGACCTCTGGAGTCCCCCAAGGATCAATCCTTGGCCACCTCCTATTGCTCATCTATATGCTGCCCATCGGCGACATCATCCGAAAACACGTCAGATTCCACATGTACGCCGACGGCACCCAGCTCTACCTCACAACCACCTCCTTCAATCCCTCCACTGTCTCTCATTTGTCACACTGTTTGTCTGACATCCAGTACTGGATGAGCAAAAATTTCCTCCAACTAAATATTGGTAAGACCAAAGCCACTGTCTTTGGTCCCCGCCGCACCGACTCCATCCCTCTCCCTGGCTACTGTCTGAGGCTGGACCAGACCGTTTGCAACCTTGGCGTCCTATTTGACCTTGAGATGAGCTTCCGACCCCATATACTCTTCTCACAAAGACCGCCTACTTCCACCTCTAACATCACCCGTCTCTGCACCTACCTCAGCTCATCTGCTGCTGAAACCCTCATCCATGCCTCTGTTATTTCGAGGCTGGACTATTCCAATGGTCTCCTGGCTGGCCTCCCATCTTCCACTCTCCATAAACTTGAGCTCATCCAAAACTCTGCTGCCTGTATTCTAACTCGCACTAAGTCCCATTCACCCATCACCCCTGTGCTTGCTGACCGACATTGGCTCCCGGTCCGGGAATGCCTTGATTTTAAAATTCTCATCTTTGTTTTCAAATCCCTCCATGGCCTCACCCCTTCCTGTCTCTGGAACTTCCTCCAGCCCTACACCCCTCCGAAATCTCTTGCCTCTTGCGGATCCCTGATTTTAATCACTCCACCATTGGCGGCCGTGCCTTCAGCTGCCTAGGCCCTAAGCTCTGGAATTCCCGCCCTAAATCTCTCCGCCTCTCTACCTTTTTCTCCTCCTTTAAGATGCTCCTTAAAACCTACCTCTTTGACCAAGCTTTTGGTCATTTGTCCTAATACCTTCTTATGTGGCTCAATGTGAAATTTTGTTTTGAGTATGCTCCTGTGAGACGCCTTGGGACGTTTTACTATGTTAAAGGTGCTTTATAAATGCAAGTTGTTGTTGTAGCAGCACATCACAATAAAGCACTCCCCATCCACCCAGACCCTTGTAAGCTCCCGGGAGAGGAGAAAGGCCAGATAAAAACTAAGTCCAATTAGGGAAAAACAATCTGGAAAATTCCTCTTCAGTCCCTTTAGGCAGTCAAAACTAGTCCAAGGAGATCACGTAGATCCTGATTTACATTATAGGATACCTACCTATTAATTGAGGTGGCTCTATCATCCATGGAATGTAGGCGGGCAGGGCTGCGAAAACAGACTGGTGTTGGATTGCTTAGGGCAGGGGAGTTGGGAAGTGATTTTGTAGAAGTTTGTCTTGGAGGCTTTTCCTGCTAATTCCTTCAGAAAACAACAGACTGTGGAGAAAGCTGGTTCGAGAGGTTAAAAGAGCCTTCCTCATCCCATGATGAAAACTGATTGAAATATGAAGATTTACAGCATCTATTGCAAAAGCATTCAAACAGATAATATTGTAACTCCATTTTTTTTTGCACAATTTTATAAAACCATTTTGTCTCTCAATGGTTTCACAGACATTCCTGTAAGCAGAGTTTGTCCCATATGATCCAGAAACAGTGCCTTTTTAAAATAATCTGTCGTTGCAGTTACATGATCCTTGAGGATTAATAATTATCCCTAGTAGTAATCTTCTTACTGGATTACAGATGGTCTCGTTCTATGCCATGACACTATTTAAATTTACATACATTTAAACACACCAGACTTTCAGGAGAAAACTGCTAATATATTTATTTACAATTAAAATAGTGATATGAAACACTAAATGTTTAGCACATACCAGAGAGCATAAACATAAAAATCCATGTACAACTAGGGAAGTCTAAAGGGTTAATAAATTATTCTAATAGTCTTTTATTTGAAAAAAGAAAATCCCAGTTGCTGACAAATTTAATAACTCTTTCTTCTCTTTCCCTTTTGGTATAGTGTCTCACAAACGAGGAGTCTTCTAATCAGTCAGAAAAAGAGCAAATTCCAGCATTTATTTAACTAATCCCTTTGAAGTGAAGTTTCTAGCCAAACTTAACATTTACATCATAAGTACAATTGACAATACAACAAAAATGAATATCTAAATAAAGTATATTAATGCAAGTATGGGACACATTCATCTACAGATTCCTCCACCTATTGTCACATTATTTCCAGGCAAATGAGTTTATAGCCTGTGTCTTAATATAATCCCAATGGACAACAAACAGCTCTTTCTGAATACAAGAATCCCTGCTATTTATGTTAAAACACAAAATCCACCTTCCACATAATGTGGATTGATGTAGACCCAAGGCCTACCACATAATTTCATCTTGCTTGTCCGGAGTCTGCAAGATTTCCATCTGAGAGCTAAAGGAAAGATTGCTGTACTTTGGTATATTATTCTGCCCAAACTAATGCAAAATAGTTCATCTTAAATTTATTCCTACCACCAGAAATATCAGTTAGGCTTCTAAAGATAGTTGGTTCCCCTCACAAACCCTTTGGAAAAAAATTATGCCGTCAAGACAATAACGTTCTTTGCATAATTATCTTTTCCTAGACATTTCATTTGGATAACAGGCTGGTACGTCTTCAGCTCATTTACACCCACCTCACTCAAGGCGATCTGGGTTTCCAGATCGTACTAAAAATACATTTCCATTCATTTCATTGCCTTTATGGAAGCTGTACCCTCCTCTGGAGGGCACGGAGGTGGGTTGCTTGCAGATGAACAAGGAGCCAAGAAAAGTAGAGTTAGAACTGAAAGGATGTGTGTTGGGACACAGACAAGCAGACATTTTTTTGAAAATATAGCAAGGTGCAACAAGTGCACTTACCCCTGTCTGATTATTTGTCTGAAAAATACCTTAACCTCTACTGAAAGTACAGCTGATTTAGTCCTGAGACACGGCAAATACTTGTGCCATTTTAATCTATACATATGAACAGATTATATTCCTGAAATTATCCTGTGAAATGATCCTGGTTTAGCAGAGAACATTTGCAATGCATCTGTTTTGGATAATGTTATACGTCACTGGATTAAGCCCCTCCATCGACTCAAACTGTAAATTAAAAACAAAATCAATTTAATCTTCCTCAAAATATCTCCAAGCAATTATAGGTCCAATATTTTAATACAAAATCTATCTATATAATTAAAAGTCTTCTATCTAGCCCACATAACACCTTAAATATGTATGTAGTAGAGAACGTCTGTCTGATCTCTATTAGATAGATTTCTTTTTCTTAATAAAAAATTCTCATGTCACAATGATCGAGGGCAACCTACAACATATCTCCGTAATGGCTATCCTGTACACATTTTTAAAAGAGGTGTGCAACACCAGCTTGGAGTGAATCAGCTACTTATTTTTCCCCTTTGGTGCAATTCACCTCCCCTACAGTGTAGCTGGAGAACTGCAGACATAATTTGAATCGTACCACTTTGTGGCAAGACACATAGGAGCACCAATGCACTGCGTATTCCCAGAAGAGAATTTCTTCCCCTTAAGGAGCAAGAATCTGCAGCTGAAGTTAATTTCTAACCTTTTCACACCCTCCCAATCTATATACACTTTTTCCCAACTAAGGTCAGAAATACAGGTTGTAGGGGTCAGTCAGCAGGAAATACTCCTTCACAGTCACAGGAACCAGTGGATGAACAGATTAGTGTTCCCCTAATCTGAACTTCGATTAGCCAGGGGCTGTGGAAAATAGAGCAACGATCAGTGCGATGGAGAACAAAACAAAGAAAGATTAAATTAAGAGATAATAATGTTTCCCCCTGGATTAGGGAAAAACAGGCAAATTAAGACAGTAACTCACTTACAGTAAGTGTTGGATCATGGGGTTGCACACATACAGTTTCTCATTTAGAAAGCACCTGATCTAGGCAAGGAGGTTAAAAAAGAGGAGAAAGTAAATATCCTAAAATGGGCAAAAGACAATTTTTGAAGTTGAAAAATGGGTGACAAGTCATAGTCTACATATCCAAAAGAACAGTTTTGCCATTACTTCTTGGGTTACAGTATCTGAGGCAGTGATCAGGAAACCTGGACCATTAGTCGTATAGAGCTAGCGATCCATAATACATTAAAATGCTTGCATGCACTTCCTGTGTCATGATTTTCCCATTTTTTCCCCATTATGTTTGAGTGTCACACCTGAGTATTACTTTTAACTGTAAGGTATGTATATTTACAAGCATGTATGCTTTTCATTATAATTAGCTTTCAGTCTTCCCAAAGCTAGGTGGTGCTGCTGCAATTCCAAAATCAATCTCCTAGGTCCGTTTTTTCTGATGCTAGGTGGCACTTGCCTTTCCCAGGTCCACCAGATTTGAATTAATTCTTCCCTTCAGTTTGGGAGCTGCCCCCGGTTATTCCTCGCTGCAACCATGGTTCTCAGGCCACTGCTGCTTCCATTGACCTTGGGGTTCTCCTTTTAGCACTCCCACCCACTCTTGAGCCTGCAGCCTGTTTTTTTGGCTCTCCTCCTGTACCTGGACTTACTTCTACCACCGCTATTTCAGGCTTTTAGCCAGCCACCTGCTCTCCCACTTCTGCTCTTTGCGTCTGCTCCCAAAAGGAACCAGCACTCTGTCTCCATTGTTTCAGGCCTCAGGCATCTGTCTGGCCACCACCTGCCAGGTGACACGTGGTCAGTGTCAGGCCAGTGTCCTAACAAGGATAGGGAAGACCGGGATGTGACGGCAGACTATGAAAGGGGTTGGGTTTCAATTGGCCCTCACAGTTGAACAGCCTGTTGATACACTTTGCCCAAGCTCTGAGGGGGAAGAATGGCTACGTGGGCAATGTAGAAGACAGTAGTTGGTGCCCGTGGAACCGTACCTCGGCAGGAGTCAGAACCTTCAGGAGGCGAGGGGAAAAACTGGGAAAATAAAAAAAAATGAAAAATGAAGTCCATTTCTAATTTAGAGAAGCTTGTGACTCACTCAGTTCAAGAAAGCCACACCTGTTTTAACAGACTACATCTTACAACGCGAACAGTTTAAAAACCATGCCTCAAATAAACAGACGTAAAAATAATTAAGTGTCTTAAAAGGGGGAAAATCCACCAAACAAAATGAGTCCAACTTTAAGTCATGATTTTCTATTTTTAAGAGCAATGTAAATCACATGTTGTAATTTCAAAATACATGGCCAGTGATGGAAATTACATGATACACTTTACAACAAATAGTTCCATCTTCAAGTGACAATTCTCTGTACAGGTTTTACATTTTAAACCAATATAGTAATAAAATTGCTATACTTCATGACATTATGGTGGACATGTTAAAATATTTCTTGTGAACAATGCAATCAGTCTTACACAATACAAAATGAATAAAAACATTTAACAATTCACACATTAAGCACTCAGCTCAAAAGAGGTGCAACTACCTCTAAGACTACAGAGTTCAATCCTACAGATTTCTGAAATTTTAACATGCCAATCATCTAAATTTACAAAAAAGGAAAATAACACCAAAATGATTTGCTCTACATACAGCGCAATCTATGTTAAATAAATTAAATTTCCAAATCATTATTGTTTATAATCGTGTACTGATCCAGCCAGTAACACACGGCTATTGTATAGCGCCTTCTAATATAATTATGCGCCATGATACAGTTCAGGTTTAAAGCTGGCAACTTTATAGGTATTTATTGGTTAAAAGTTGCTATGCTAAAATTTAAGGCCCTTTTACTAAAGTTCTTAAATGATTACATCATTCAGACTAAAGGATAAATTTACTGGCAAGTCCCTTAATCCAACATGCCAGAGCATTTTTACATTGTTCAACACAGATCAGTTATATCAAAGAAGGATAACAGTGATCACTAGTATTTCCATAGAGGGACAGCTTGTTAAACAACGAAATAATGCATAGATTCAAAGAAAAACCATAAAAGCTGAAAGCTTGAAATCAAAACTCATAATACCGAACAGCAAAGCAGGTCTCTCTGCACCTGAAATGTTAACCTATCTTTCTCTTTTAGATGCTGACCAACCTACTGTGCATTTCTAGCATTTCTTTATTTTTATAAACAAGAATAAATTACCCACACAATATTTGCATATGCCGACAAATAAGAACATAGCGATTTGTTAAAGAAGCAAGGCTGAAAGTGCTATGCAATGACATTAAGGGGATGAGATAATTACTCATGAACTGCTACAGCCAATGGTGAACTTTGAGCGTGTGTACCTGTGTAGAGAGACCTGGCGTTTTCTTTACAAAAGGTTTTGCAGGTTTTTGTCAAAACTAATTATATGGGCTAGAATAATAATTTCTCTGAACACAAGATCAATATTGCACACCTCAAATTCAAAATTGATAATACACATCTGTGAAATGACTCAATTTCACAGTTGCAATATTGTGCTGTGAGATGCAACAGAAATCGAACGTCAAGTTGTCAATTCTTTTATAGTATGCACAGCGTTCTCCTGCATCCGTGTAGCCCAGCAGTGATAAAATCACTACCTCATTAAATACCTTTTCTCCCAAGATTATTCCACAAACCTGCTGGCAGCAAAGGTGGAGGCCTAAGAGTAGATTAGGCTTCCACCTTTCAGCCCTCTCAGTTGCAGTGCCTAGGGAACAGCAAGAAAAAAAAAGTGTTCTACCTTCAAACACAAATCAAGAGAACCTCTATGTTTAAACTTCAAATTATGCCAACTTGAAATACAGTGTTTTACATGACAAACACACAAATGTTCAGCACATTTTATAAACAGATGGAAGTAATTATAACCCTACCACTGATTTACAAGGTGGCAAACAACCTAATCACAAGCGTTGGTCAATGCTGCTCAAAAGGGCGCGAATAACGCCTGGGATGATTTGACCAAGTTTCTCTCTCTGGATGCCTTCAGCCTTTATTTCAAGCTTCTTCCTCACTTCCTTACCCCTTTATTCCCAGCATAGCTGAGGTAAGGAATTTACCACGTGGGGAAATTACAGATGTTAACCTAGATCTTACCACTGCATAACATTATGTCACAGAGCAACAATGTGCTGAATCCCCTGCCACTTTCTTAAAGAAATTCTATTGCATAACAAAGCAGGACACCAGCACTTAGATTTTTAAACAGCTGTTTTGTCAAATTATTTAAAATGAATAAAAATGAAACTGAATTTAACAGTTCCTCCTTAATGAGTTTATTCCATCACTGAAATTGTATCACTGGTTGGTAAAGACCTTCATAACCTACTTGCTCACTCAGACAGCTTGAGTTAGGAGTTAATGCAACATATGAAGGAACAACAAATCATTCATTCTCAGTGAATTACCGTCTCTGTCACACATATAATTTGACGACATAGATTACTCAAAAATAACATTGACAATATGTACATTTGAATATTAAATGAAAATAGAAAGCTTTACCCTAGCTGTACAGTCAATAATAACCTGCTCACAAACTCTCACTCATCTGTGCATCTGCATTTTTTTGGGGGGAGAATGGGAACAAGAAGGTTGACAGAGATCAAATCAGATACATTTTTAAACATAACAATAATCACTGCTATATTTGAGGTCTGTAGAAAAAGTTGTAAGTTATCATTGAAAAACAAAGACCTGTGGCGGCAAAGGAATCTGAACACAATTAAAATGGTTTTGAAACCAAGAAAAACTGCATAGACTATGACAATCCATGATTTTTAAAAGAAAAAACAGATGGTAAAACTCACATGTAAAACCAAATACAGAATTATCAATTGTAAAAAATGTCCGTTCACATTAATATGAATTGTTCTTTAACCCATTGTAAATCCAAATTATTACATCCTTTATGTGCAGATTGCCCTAAAAGGCAAAATATACAAAACCCATTTCTTCTAAAAGTGATTGGCAAACCTGCTGTTCATACATATTCTGCAAACCACTATTCATGAGTTGTATATTTACCCTTCCTGTGGAAACAATGTGATGTCAAGCTATGATTTGTTTTGTTGAGGTCTGAAACTCCAGCTTTGGAGTTCCTGTGTTGCATCCTATTGACCATTACATTCCACAGCAGTTAATGCATTGCAGCAGGAACAGTATGATCAACTGCTCAATGTGGTCCCTCTGAACCCTGACTTACACAATGACTTCAATTCTATCTATGTGGATACAGAGTTACTTAAGAAAAAAACAGCCAGTGCTTTGCTTTCTCAATGCCTTGTTGGAACTGCGCATAGTAAAAGTCCATCTGTGCTGTGAAGTCTCTGCATATACTGGACTCCAGATCACCAAATGTGCAATAAAGTGCTGTTCCTCCGACACTCAGAAGTACTGTGACAATGCACAGCAGGACCAAGAGGAGGCAGGAGTCTCCATTTACTTCATCTAAAGGGAAAAAATAAAAATCTAATCAATGTATTGAAGTGCAGTAACAATGGAGTATGAAATATTTACAAAAGCAGTCTAATAATTCACTTGATATAAAAAAGGACGACAAATTGAATTTAGAAATGTTTCTAAACAGACTTATTGCTCACATTATCTATTGACTTGGTATTTCAAACCATCAGCCTCTGTACTATTACTTCAGTGTCACTCACCATGATACTACCGTCCGAAGTTGTTCACCAACTACAACAAGGCAGCAAGGTGACCAGCTCCTAGGCCTTCACCAAATGACACTTTGAATCAGCTACTAGGAGATGCACAAGACTATCCCATGTATAACCTTCCTTCAATTTCCTTTTCTGTTGGAAGTACCTGACCTCCACTCATCATCTGTCCACAGCACTACAATTTATAAAGATTGAAATTTAGCTGTGGATATGGGGGTGGGGGGTAGAGGAATGGAACTTATGTCCCACACTGCCATGGAGCCAGACTTTGGTGCTCTGAAATGCTGACATCAAATTCTTGAAGCATCCACAGATCTTTCTGGATATAAAAAAGGATTAGTAATAGCTAGGGTACAAAGGCTGATGTTTTAGTGCCTTAAAAGAATACCCTTCTGACTCTGATGTATGTAACTTCAAATGTACCAGCAATATTTAGCTTGACTAGTGCAATAGGATTTTGGTCTTAATCAACAAGATAAGATAGAATCATTACTGAACCATGCAGAGTAAGACTGGGAACAGGATTATATGTATAAACCTTTTGTACAGCAATTTTGACCTGGACATGATGGATCCCCAGCAAGGAATTGAACCCTGATTTCCCGCGTTGATACTTTGAATTATTAGGAGGATACTCAGCAGACGCACCATAAAGAACTTTTCTGAAAATGTTATATTAATGTTATGTTGAAGATTGTAACAAAGACATTTGATTTGACAAGGAGTTTGATACCACCTAATCTCAGATTCCTGATGGAGAGGCTGGGGTTGTTTTCCTTGGAAAAGGAGGCTGAGGGGTGATTTGATTGAGGTGTACAAAATTATGAGGGGCCTAGATAGAGCGGATAGGAAGCACCAATTTCCCTTAGCGGAGGGGGCAATAACCAGGGGGCATAGATTTAAAGTGATTGGTAGAAGGATTAGAGCGGAAATGAGGAAAAATCTTTTCACCCAGAGGATGGTGGGGGTCTGGAACTCAATGCCCGAGAGGGTGGTAGAGGCAGAAACCCTCAACTCATTTAAAAAGTACCTGGATGTGCTCCTGAAGAGCCGTGACCTGCGGGGCTATGGACCAAATGCGGGAAAGTGGGATTAGGCTGGATGGCTCGTTTCTCAGCCAGCGCGGACACGGTGGGCCGAATGGCCTCCTTCTGTGCCGTAAATTTTCTATGATTCTATGATTCCTGAACTTTTGATGAAAGATGTGATAAAATTTATATGCCACAACTCCCATATTTGCTCTGTTCACAGCTAACAGGTGTGTATCTGCAGCCACTTCTGTTCACTGTGCCTATCAATGATTAAGTGTCAAATTCTTTCTAATAACACTCCTGTGAAGCACCTTGGGACGTTTTACTATGGTAAAGGCGCTATATAAATGCAAGTTGTTGTTAATTCTTTAGAAGACCAGTGGGATATTGATAAGATGAGGAATAGGCTAAAAAGTAGATGGAATTCAGTTATTAAGTGTGTGGCGATACATTTTGGTAAAAAACAAAGTAGTAATTATACTCTGAACAGAAGTAGGCTCGGTGCTATGGAAGAACAGAGGGACTTGGGGGTTACAGGTTCACAGGACATTAAAGGCCGTACAAAAAGCTAATGGATTCTAGGTGTTATCACAGGAGGTATAGAATATAAAAGCTAAGAAGTAATGACCAGCCTATATAAAGCCTTAATAAGACCTCAGTTAGAGTAGTGTGTGTAGCACTGGGCTCCACACAATAGGAACAATATTGAGGCTTTAAGAGAGGGAACAACACATTCACCAGGATGCTGCCTGGTATGAGGAAACAAATACTAAGACTTGAAAATTGGTAATTTTTTACATTAGATTATGGAGCGATATGATAAAAGTGTTTAAAATTATGTACAGATGAGACAAGGTACATAGAATCAGACTGTTTCCAGTAGTTGAGACGTGTAAAATGGGGGGCGGGGGGGCAGCACAGATACAAGATTTGAATGCAGGAAATGTAGGTCAGAGAGCAAGAGAAACTTCTTTATACAGAGAATAGCAAGGCTGTGGAATTCACTTCCAGGATTAGTTCATGAGCAGAAATTACATCAACATTCAAGATTGGAATAGGTGGATGAAAGAAAAGGGATAAAATGAGATGGGAACAGGGTGAGTAAATGTAATTAGGACTATTTGCTCCTGTTTCCATGTTGTAACTCCTATGTATGCATATTACTAATGAAATATCTTGCTATATACAGCAATAGTTCTGAGACTAGGAATTGTTTAGAAGATCCCTAAAGACAGCTTTGTGTTTGCTGGGGAATCAGCCTGTGTATTTGTGATCCCTGTCACAAAATCTCAGTTCACAATACCATGTATGCTAGTGGGCAAGCAAATTCCCTACCCATTTAGGAGAACACTTGGGATATATGAATAGGATATTGAGGGAAGAAATTATTCACACAATGAGCTGCAAAAGGATCAGACTTATAGGAACATATCTGACAGGTAACTTGTGCTGTAGTAGATTTATCGCACATTTCACAACACACCAGTTTTGGGGCTACCACTAATTATTCAAAAAGTCAGGATCATGTAGACACAAGAGGTTAAACAATGAAAATACAACTGCATTGCTCTGCCTTTCACAGCATAAATAAGAAAGAATGCTGGTAAATAACTGAATGCCCTGCACTGTATCTAATATGATCAATGTGATTTTATTCTTCTATCATCTTCAATGAAAACTTTATATATTATAGACTCGCAAGGAAAGATTTATAAAGGGAATCAAATAAAAGCCTGCATACAATGCACATGTAACATCTCACCATATGTCACAAATCCTTACCACACTGTGACTATACGTCATTTGTCTGACACTCTTCTTATCAGACACAAGACAAATGAACACCAGCTCCTCCTCCCATGTGGTTCAAATGGGTTGGAACTCTTTCTTGATTTAATTCTGCCACCTCCCAACCCCAACCCTGATGTGCTGGCTCCTCTTCCTGCAAATGCCCACAGTGTGATGCCTCCTCTACACGCCCAAGGCCTTGGTGTGTTCCTACTCTAACTCCTCGTTCCTCCAAATCCAGAATCGCCTTAAAAAAGTGCATTAAAAATGTTTTAAAAAGAATTTTAAAGAACTATAATCACTTTGGTCACTAGCGGATTCTTTTAAGATATGAATCAGATGGTTATAAAAACCATATTGTCTACTCCAGAGGACAGTCCTAACTGGAAAGGGAGAGGAGTACTGCGGGAAGTGGTAGGTGTACTTCAGCGATGGGCGCTGAGTGTTGGAAGCGCTGTTTTTTTGAAGGGGAGTTGTTTACATTAATAACACTCATCTTTCATATCTGTGGCTTTGTGCTGAAAGCAGGAGTGATCGGATTATGGTCATTTTTCTTTTTGAATAATGAGCTGCTCTGCAGGACACATTGTATAAGATCGTAGTGGACCAGATAAAATTTGAAAATGAACTGGATTATGGCTGTGGGCCATGGGTAGGCACAATCCTCGGGAGTTAAGGCAATTCCCATATCGCAATTTTATAAAAACATGTGTGTGTGAAGATATCAATAGGAGCCGATTCCATTGGTTTCAAGTAACATCAATCTCCTTCCAAGACATTTCCTGCCACAGATACTAGTGCGTTGCTATCATGTGTTCCAATGACTATGTGAAATGTGCACAAGCACTAACACCTCACAGAACTTTAGTACCACTTTCATTAACTTAACAGCATCTTATTTTAGATTGTGATTTTTGGGAAAGAGTACATGCTTTTATTTTTAAAAAAAAATTCCCCTTTGCTCACTGGCTATATGCATTAACAGCATGCAAGGGTTGAACTCAGCAACACTGCTGGGAGGAGCCTAATAATAAATCTCCCTATTAGTGGGGAGGAGGGGGAGATAAACACCCAGCCTCCACTTGGCATCTCCCTGCACACTATGGAGATCAAACAAGCGTCCCTGCACTCCATGCCACTTGCTCCAGCACATGCCACCAAGTTTCAAAAATAGAACTTGGCTGTTCATCCAGGCTCTTCAAGAATATCCTGGGGAGGTGTCTCATGCTTCTTAGTTATAGGCATTTACAGAACTGGCACCTCTCCAATCAGATGCACGCAAAGTATAGTAGTGATCGCTGGACACTTGAGACTTTTTAATTGCTACCTTTCCCTTTCCGGGAGACAGACGAAAATGTCAAATGAGATTTGGGAACACAGAAGTGAACCCAGAGAGATGGGAAACACAAAATTACAATATCAATAAAGCACTAAAAAAATGACAGCCATCCGTGGCTAAGTAAAGAAATTAAGGATAGTATCCGACTAAAAACAAGGACATAAGGTAGCCAAACTTAGTGGGAGGATAGAAGATTGGGAAGTCTTCAAAAGACAGCAAAAAGTAACTAAAGGCTTGATTAAGAAAGGGAAGATAGATTATGAAAATAAATTAGCAAAAAATATAAAAACAGATAGCAAGAGTTGCTATAGTTATATAAAAAGAAAAAGGGTGGCTAAGGCAAACGTAGGTCCCTTAGAGGATGAGACCGGGAAATTAATGGTGGGAAACATAGAGATGGCAAAAATGCTGAACAAATATTTTGTTTCAGTCTTTACGCTAGAGGACACTAAGAATATCCCAACACTGGACAAACAGGAGGCTCTGGGGGGGGGGGGGGGGGGGGGGAGGAGCTAAATACGATTAAAATCACTAAGGAATTGGTACTCAGTAAATTAAGGGGACTCAAGGCAGATAAATCCCCTGGACCTGATGGCTTATATCCTAGGGTCTTGAGGGAAGTGGCAGTAGGGATTGTGGATGCTTTGGTAATAATTTTCCAAAATTCTCTGGACTCGGCAAAGGTCCCGGCAGATTGGAAAACTGCTAATGTAACACCCTTATTTAAAAAGGGTAGTAGGCAGAAGGCTGGAAATTATAGACCAGTTAGCCTAACATCTGTGGTGGGTAAAATTTTGGAGTCTATTATTAAGGAGACAGTAGCGGAACATTTGGATAAACATAATTTAATAGGACAAAGTCAGCATGGCTTTACGAAGGGGAAGTCATGTCTGACAAATTTGCTTGAGTTCTTTGAGGACATAACGTACAGGGTGGATAAAGGGGAACCAGTGGACGTAGTGTATTTAGACTTCCAGAAGGCATTCGACAAGGTGCCACATAAAAGATTATTGCTCAAGATAAAGAATCACTGGATTGGGGGTAATATTCTGGCATGGGTGGAGGATTGGTTATCTAACAGGAAGCAGAGAGTTGGGATAAATGGTTCATTCTCGGACTGGCAACCAGTAGCCAGTGGTGTTCCGCAGGGGTCGGTGCTGGGTCCCCAACTCTTTACAATCTATATTAATGATTTGGAGGAGGGGACCGAGTGTAACATATCAAAGTTTGCAGATGATACAAAGATGGGAGGGAAAGTAGAGAGTGAGGAGGACATAAAAAACCTACAAGGGGATATAGACAGGCTGGGTGAGTGGGCGGAGATTTGGCAGATGCAATACAATATTGGAAAATGTGAGGTTATGCACTTTGGCAGGAAAAATCAGAGAGCAAATTATTATCTTAATGGCGAGAAACTGGAAAGTACTGCAGTACAAAGGGATCTGGGGGTCCTAGTGCAAGAAAATCAAAAAGTTAGTATGCAGGTGCAGCAGGTGATCAAGAAGGCCAATGGAATGTTGGCTTTTATTGCTAGGGGGATAGAATATAAAAACAGGGAGGTATTGCTGCAGTTATATAAGGTATTGGTGAGACCTCACCTGGAATACTGCATACAGTTTTGGTGTCCATACTTAAGAAAAGACATACTTGCTCTCCAGGCAGTACAAAGAAGGTTCACTCGGTTAATCCCGGGGATGAGGGGGTGGACGTATGAGGAGAGGTTGAGTAGATTGGGACTCTACTCATTGGAGTTCAGAAGAATGAGAGGCGATCTTATTGAAACATATAAGATTGTGAAGGGGCTTGATCGGGTGGATGCGGTAAGGATGTTCCCAAGGATGGGTGAAACTAAAAATAGGGGGCATAATCTTAGAATAAGAGGCTGCTCTTTCAAAACTGAGATGAGGAGAAACTTCTTCACTCAGAGGGTAGTAGGTTTGTGGAATTTGCTGCCCCAGGAAGCTGTGGAAGCTAAATCATGAAATAAATTTAAAACAGAAATAGACAGTTTCCTAGAAGTAAAGGGAATTAGGGGTTACGGGGAGCGGGCAGAAAATTGGACATGAATTTAGATTTGAGGTTAGGATCAGATCAGCCATGATCTTATTGAATGGCGGAGCAGGCTCGAGGGGCCGATTGGCCTACTCCAGCTCCTATTTCTTATGTTCTTATGTTCTAACCATGCAAAACAGAGTTTGCACATCAAGTCCTTGATTCTGTTAAATTTAGTTTTTAAAAATATGCTGGATAACCAAAGAAACAAGGTGTCTGGTCAAAACTGAGAGCGATCAACAAAGTCTGTTAGAGAAAGAATGGTTAAAGTTTGCCAGCAAGCAAAATATATCTGTTTACAACCACAGCACACCTTCCTTAAACAAGTGGCCCTAATTTGCACAACTGGCAGGACAGACTATACCTGCTAGATCAATATCTAATCGCATGCTACATCACTGACTATTTCCACGAAGGCCAGGTGATTTATGACAGCAACTGTGAAGCAGAGTGCAAAGATGGACACATCAAGCAATCACTTATCATTTTGTGTATTTTGTAGCTGATTTGTGCATGGCTTCTGAAGGATGCTTGATTTTAACAAGAGAAATTTCTAAAAGAATAGATGGATATGTGACATTTGCTTTCTGGTAACATGGAAAGAGAGCAGGGAAGAGAAAGGGGGCATTTACATATAGACAGTGGTGGATAAGCTGACCAAATAACCCATAATTTTTTTTCCCAGTCCTGTACAGGTACTTCATTATTGCACAGATCAAAATGGTACCTTAAATTCTGCTGCTCAGCCTGGTATTCAGTAAGACATATAGCATTTGACCTTTATATAGTTTTTATATTGTTCCTATAATCTTTAAAGTAGTGGTTAACACAATTACCTTCAACAGCTGTCACAATTAATTCACTTTATAGTCTACTAACCAGAGTTTGAGGTCTTATAACCTAGTCCTAATGTTTGCGCCTTAAATGTGCACAGGAAACACCCAGGAATGCTGATAGCCACCATCTTACCCTGATCAAGTGTGTCTTGGGGATCCTGAAATCTTACTCTCCTCTTTGACTGCTTCTGTTGCAACAGTGAAATCCCTTTATCTGAACTTCCTTTCTTCAGTATAGACACAAGGCCCTCTGGATGGGTATTCTGTATGAAAAGGAGCAGAATAATTTAAACAACAAGGAACTTTTCTGTATATCCCAGAACCACCTCTATTCTAGAATAAATGGTGTGCATTCCAAACTAATAGTTCCCACTTAGATATTGCACACCACACCAAAGTTGAAAATAATTATTACACTGCTATTTAACCTGTTCATCAAACACAGGATCAGATTTTAATCTCTTGTTCTTATTCTCTATGACATTAGCATAGTAGTGAGGGAGTGCTGTGTTGTTGGAGGTGCCATGTTTTAGATTAGATGTCAAACCAAGACCCTGTCCACCTGCTCAAGTGGATACAAAAGAGCCCATTACACTATATGAAGAAGAGTAGGGGAGTTCTCCTGGCGTCCTGGCCAACATTTACATTGCTGTGCACAAATTCGCTGCTAAGTTGCCAAAGAAATGACAGCGACTACTCTTCAAAAGTAATTCATTGTGAAGCACTTGTGGACGTGAAAGGTGCCAGATAAGTTCTTTCTTTCAAAATCCGTGCATCCAAGTTTGGCAACATGACCAAAGTATTACATGTTTAAGAATTAAGATCATAACTTTTAATTCAGTTTGTACAAAGACCTAGGAGGAACCCATTTATTTTGCTAATGCTATTGGAACATGAGGTACAGTGATGTGGGTTTGCCTGCCACTTGCAAGAAACCCAGCTGTCCTGAGTGTTTTATTAGATACAGGTTGTCACAGGAAGAGTTGAAGTGCATTTGCTGTACATTTATAGAATGGTTTCCATTGTAGCAAACATCAAACTGCATCACAATATCCCTTTGTTATTGGTACGTCTACCTGGGGAAAATCACATTACCAGCATGGGAATACTGAACTGCACAGTGCTCTAACAACCAACACCATGCTCCATTTATAAGCTTGACTGCACACTCAACATTAGTGCGCAATCACTGCAGACTACTTCTGAAAAACAAACTCATTTTGCCATACTATAAAATCCACAAATTTCTTTTTAATTTTATTATAGAATTAAAGAATATACACATATGTTTTGTGAAGTCACTTTACAGTTTAACCTTGTATTTGCAGGAAAATATGCATTCAATGCATCTGTTGAGATAGTTAGGTGAACACAGGGAATCACACACAATTCAGGGTATTTTGGTGGCATCCATCAGGTTTAGATGAGTCAGAGATACAGTCCTGCCTGCAAAGAGAGGGATGTCAGCAGATTTGGTCATTGTCCTATGTGGGGCATTAGGAAGCATAACTTCAGTGCAGTACTGAGGGAGTACAGCACTGTTGGAGGTACTGTCTTTCGGATGAGACCTTAAATCGAATCTGCCCTCTCAGGTGGACGTAAAAGATCACATAGCACTATTTCAAAGGAGAGCAGGGGAGTTCTCCCCGGTGTCCTGGCCAATATTTATACCTCAGCCAATGTCACAAACAGATTATCTGGTCTTTATCTCATTGCTGTTTGTGGGACCTTGCTATGCGCAAATTAGCTGCTGCATTTCCTACATTACAACAGCGACTATATTTCAAAAGTACTTCATTGGCTGTAAAGCGTTTTGGTGCATCTTGAGGTTGTGAAAGACGCTATATAAATGCATGGGGATATAAGTGCTGGGGATTTTCTCCCTACACCACTCCACCTCCCTCTCCTCCTTTAAGACTCTTAGAACCCACTTCTTTGTCCAAGCTTATGGTCACTCCTCCTAATATCTCCTCCCTTGACTCAGAATCCATTTTTTGTCTGATTACACCTCTGAAGTACCTTGGGGTGTTTTCTACAATAAAGGCACTATATAAATGCAAGTTGCCGTTGATGTTGTAGTCTTGTTTTGAGCAGGAATATGGATATATAGGATGAACCTATTTTATGTAATAATGTGATTGTGGCTGCCGTGAAAGTGTCTAGGAGGATGGTTGGTGGAAGAGTTTCACCAGGATAGGCATTATTTCTGGAAACAGAGCTCTACAGAATTTAACTGGGTAGCTGACAGGTTTTACAATGTCACTTAGATCACCTTGCCTGACATTGGTAAATGCAGTGACTGCCTTCATCGCCACACTTGGTAGAGATGGAGAATGGCGAGATGCTGGGAAGTTGATGAACATCTGGACAAAGATATAACATCACCGAGTTTTGATTGTTCACTGACCAGCATTTTATCATCAACACAAACTTGGCACTTAATGTTAACTTTTGAATAACCTGTTGGCAGGTAACAGGGGTTAAGATTTACAAAGCAAAAGTACACATAGTTGCATCATATTTTATCATTACTTGCATTGTTCAGCATAATATTTCACAGGTCAGTTAGATGCTATGCTTTAATGGTGCAGAAAAAGGGCTTTAAATGCAGTTTAATGTTTTGTTTCATTTTTAATGTCCAACCAAATCCATAGTAAAACAAAAACACTGCAATCAACACTTAAACTCGACTAGTCAAAGAGATGGTAATAACAAGTCTAAATTTAGTTTGGTTTATAAGAAATGATTAAGCAGTTAAGAATTGGCTTGCTTGCAACATTTCCACCAATGAACTGTGATTTATCAGAGGCTCTGCTTATTGTGAAGCTAGCTTTGAAGATTGTACTTCCACTTTGTAATTTTGCTTAAGTTATTATTGACAAGTTTACATACATTTTATTCAAAGATTACTACATATGTGGTATTTTATTTTGTAAACAAATATGGACTGAAGTATAGTTTTAATGCAATCTGGAGTGCAACTGGTTCAAATCTAAATATAGGTTAAGGTTAATGTTCACATTACGTGTCTTTTGATGCATGTTTTCAGTATTTTAATCTGGTTACACTTTAAAGGAATCACTTTTTATGGTGTACCATCGGATAGGACAAGCATCGACTGCAACTTTCAAGGTGCTTTTATTTTGTAAATCACCAGTAGAAGCCCAATACTCCCGGCACTTGATAATATAAAAGAAAGCGAATGCTATGCTCCCACTGATGTCTGGAGCCTGACTCTCCCTCCCTACAAGTGCTAAAAGCAGGTGTGCAAGCAGATTAAACTCACGACTCTTCTACTGTTCTTTGAACGGGCCCCAAAATGCTGGTAAGGGAAAAAGGGGAATGGCAGTGGCGGGGGGGGGGGGGGGGCTTTGCTGTGTACAGGTCTCCACTGAAGCATTCTAACGAAAGGTCATTGACCTGAAATGTTAACTCTGTTTCTCTCTCCACAGGTGCTGCCTGACCTGCTAAGTATTTCCAGCATTTTCTGGTTTTACTTCAGATTTTCAGCATCGGCAGTATTTTGCTTTTATCCAGTCAAACGTTATTCTCTTGGCACCTCAAAATTAAGACGAAAGTGTCTTTAGAGTGCATGCAGGCTATCTTCACGTTTTTGCTTTCATATTGAACCTCTTCCATGCTGCTTGTTTTACAATTTGTATGATGTCAATTTCCACTCAGATTAGCGTACAAAAATTTTGCCATTTGATGAACACATTCCTTCATGGAACCAATGTGAGTTAGCTACTTTCTCCCCAATTTTTTTCAAAGTACTTCCATTCCCCCCACCCACCCTAGATTTATTTCTGATATCTTCAATTGGCTTTACAACCTGTTTTCACTGGAGTTTTTGTAACAATCTTA
Organism: Heptranchias perlo; assembly: GCF_035084215.1. Taxonomy (NCBI): domain Eukaryota; kingdom Metazoa; phylum Chordata; class Chondrichthyes; order Hexanchiformes; family Hexanchidae; genus Heptranchias; species Heptranchias perlo. Next base: position 10,204,773 of record NC_090332.1, on the reverse strand, counting down.
TACATGAAGTTTCCTGTTTGTGACAGCTTGCTCTCTCCACATGACAATTTGCCAGTGAATGGTAATCAGTGTTACTTTATTCATTAACTCCCTTTACCACCCTCCCCAATTTCTCCCATCTTCTCCAGATGATGCTTACTCTGTGGTACAGTTCTGTAGGTATCAGTAGCCTTCTGGTATTTTGCCCAGGAGACCATTCATCTCCTTACTATTCTAGGTAGGCTAATAGTCCATGCAGTGCATCACAGCTAAACCCAATCCTCTTCTAGTCTGATGTTTACTTAAACACTTTCCATCAGAAAAACCAGGAACACTGGCTGATTTTTACCCTCCCTGGACTCAAATACTGAAGCCAATTAATCCAGTTTTTCAAAGATTTGTACAACCTCATCAAAGGATCAAAGATATGGATATAATTAGAATCTACAGAGTGTAATGGGAGTGGCACACAGCCCTAAATCCACTAGGACCTCCAGTCAAGCATACCATACCTACTCTTTTTAAAATGTTATTTAACTGGTAAGATGACTAGCTTTGTTACTTTCATTTTCTAAAGATGGTACATATAAGAGATTTAAAGTGAAAAGGAAAGAGATATTAAGAACGTCAGTCCAATTCACTTATTCTTGGTACTTGGTTTCACCTCATGACAATGATAGTGTATGTCTGTGTGATGTTACCCTCCACATTACTCCCTTACAACCTGATGGGCAGGTTGGTGTGGGTCATGGACTATTGCGCAGCTGCTACAAATCCACTTCAATACTGGATAGGAGATGGTGTCTGCAAGGCACTTTATCTCTCAGTAATTCATCATTAAAACGCTTGGAGATGTTTTGATGTGAAAAGGAGTTTTATTAATGCAAGTATTTTATGTTTTTAATTTTGGCACAGCCAATGACAATTGAAGCATCCATGGGCGCGACAAAACATCAGACAAGGCTGGGATTCAAACCTGGGCTCGTGTGACTTCAAGCTTACTCTCAGGGTACTCGCAGTCCTTTTTAAAATACAGATATATTAAAGAGATTTCTTTTTAAATTTAAAACTTTTTCAAAAGTTAATAAATTTTATATTTTTTCCCCAATGAAAGCCTTTTCCTTTAAGCTCTCTTCTGTCTGCTTCTGCCACTGTGCGACTAGCTGTGGCTTCCAACTTTCCTTTTGAGACACCCAGGAAGTGCTTTCCCTAATACTGTACTCCCAAAAGACATCAATCTTTTAGGTCAAGTGCCCTGACAGCTTTGTCAGTGAACCTGTAATTCTAACAAAAAGGAAGTCCAAGGAAGAAGTTTTCTATTGCAAGCACCTATAAGCTATTTACTGCAGTGACTACACTATCTACCTTTTAGTAGCCACTGATACAATACTCTCAGGGTACTCGCAGTCTTTTTAAAATACAGTTTTATAAAGAGATTTCTGTACAACTATTCACCTGCCCAAGATTTTGTTTCCTTCAATAAACTTTTAAAACCCAAACTTGACAATTCCTAACCACAACTGCTCGAATTATTGCATCTTCGTTCCTACTCTTTACAAATTTGATTATATACTTCACTATGCCATTGGCCCGTCTGTTTCTCAAGGGTGAGCCCGAATTCATATTCTTTAATGTGCACCATGGTTACAAAATGTCCACAAGTTTTGAAATGAGTGTAAATTAATTTTTGAATTTCAAGTCACTTTTCTATTGCATGTTAATAAACAACAACAACTTGAATTTATATAGCGCCTTTAATGTAGTAAAACTTCCCAAGGCGCTTCACAGGGGTGTTATCAAACAAAATTTGACACCGAGCCACATAAGGAGATAATAGGACAGGAGAGGTAGATTTTAAGGAGCGTCTTAAAAGGAGAGGGAAGTAGAGAGGTAGAGAGGCAGAGGGGTTTAGGGAGGGAATTCCAGAGGTTAGGGCCTAGGCAGCTGAAGGCACGGCCACCGATGGTGGAGTGATTAAAAACAGGGACGCGCAAGAAGCAAGGATAGGAGGAGCACAGAGATCTCGGGGGTCGTAGAGCTGGAGGTGGTTACAGATTCAAACCTATACAAATATACGAAACACTTCTGGTTGTTAAATTATGGATACAAGAAAGCACAAAATATACATCACCAAAGATGACGTAATCATGTAATGTTTAAAGCAAAGTCACCTTTGCTTTTGTTACCCCCCAGACTCTACCATTCCAATGCTCTCCTAGCCATCCTCCCACCTTCCGTACACTTCAGCTCATCCAAAACTCTGCTGCCCGTATCCTAACTCGCACCCAGTCCTGTTCATCCATCACCCCTATGCTTGCTGGCCTACAATGACTCCCAGTCCAACAATGCCTCGAATTTAAAATGAACATCCTTGTGTTCAAATCCCTCCCTATCTCTGTAACCTCCTCCAGCCCTACAATCCGCAGAGAATTGGATGAGTGCAGAGATCTTTGAGGGTTATAGGGCTGGAGGAGGTTACAGGGATAGGGAGGGACGAGGCCATGGGGGGATTTGAAAACAAGAATGAGAATTTAATGTCGAGACAGATAAATGCTATTTAATGTTACTGCTGCTTCTTAAAATAATTTGGTGAAGTTGGTGACTGGCAGCAGTTTGGTATAACCAATGTGCTCTGTGCCACAGAACGACAGGGTTAGGGGAATATATTAGTGGTCAATTAGGTTTAAGTCGTTTACCTTTTATCTCAAATAAATTTCAGCTTTCTATGGAGATTTGTTTTAGCAAACCAAAGTAAGCAGATTAAAATTACAAATAAACACAAAAGTGGGCAGAATTTATCTCATCTGTATTTTAACAAGGGATAAGAACACCTGTAATGAAAACGCACTCCACGTGGCTTTGATTTTGAGTTTGGGTACAAAATATGGAAAACATTTCATTACTACCATCTGATCATAAATGAAATCAAAAGTTGATTCTTTGAATAGTTCAAAATAAATATTACCTCTTCTATCTGTATCCTTTTTGCAAGTTCATCCAAGGAAAGTGAACTTTCACTCAATTGCATTGCTAACTCATCAGTATCATTCTTCTGACCGGATGAGACAATGTCCCGTATACAGCTGGAGAGTGCTTCCACATTCTCATCTTCCTCCTGTTTCTCCGAAACTTCATGTGAAATCGGATTCTCATTAAACTCGGCGCTGCACTGTATTTCCTCCTCCACTTCTGAACCTACTGTTTCTGCCATTTGTTCACAGTCTTCACTTATTTCATTCAAAAGATCTATTTGGCTTTGTTTTGTTGTTTGGTCATCTATCCTCATACTTCCTTCTGAATGACCTGTATTCAGTCTAGATGTGGCCTCCTTATTTACACCATCATTGCAATCACTTTTAACATGTTTTTGTAATGCATGATTGCTTTGTTTGGGCACAGCTTTGCCTTTTGTAATGAATTGTACAGTTTTGCTACATTTCAACAAGTTTGTTTGCACATTTTCCTCAGAAGTTTTGCCAACAAATTTCAAATCATGATGTAGGTTTTCGGTTTCCTCTGCATGAAAGAACTGAGTAGTGTTTATAACAACTTCTGTCTCACCAGAGAAACCCTCTGTCTCAATTGTTTTTGCAGCAGTCAGCATATCCTTGCAAGGCGTTGTGGCATGTGGCTGAAAGCAGCTTTTATCTGTTACAGTGTTTTCAGAATTCAAATATTCTGTCTCGACATCAAAGTGCACCCTGCCCTTTGCTCTTGCTGCCTCTATTTGTCCCTCCAGCGATGATTCAGCAGCATACAGTGCAGACTCTCCCTCACAGCCTGTATCCACTGTTACTGCAATCTGTACAGATTCAGTAGGGTCCTTTTTTCTGCCCTTGATGACTTCCAATGATGCATGATCACATTTCGCACCTTGCACTCTTGGTGCAGCTAGAAGCTGGTCCATAAAACCTAAAAACAGAGCAGAGGAACACACTTTTCGTTAGCGATTTAAGATATTTGCTGCAGAGCCCTTTAAAAATTGATATGCTTCGACTTTGGATCTTCATTGCCGAGTGAAACTCCATCTGCCGATCCTGGCTCTGTTCCACTCAATAAGCAGGCATAAGTGACATTAAATTTTAATGGATTTTTATACATTATCCATTCAGGCTCAGGCAGGCATACAGTCACATGATCACCAAGGCCTTTGTACATTTACTGACAATTACCTAGTCACAGTGAACTTGGCTCACCAAAAACCTACAATCAATTAGATGAAAACAGGCAGATTTTACTCAACTTTAAGAACCTTTAATGGAACAATCAAGTTCCAGAGTTCTATTCAGGTAGAATTGCAAGATCAGCACTTACCATTTCAAAACAGAAACTAAGAGCAAATTCATATTTATTAAAAAACAGCAAAATATTTGCTCAAATGCTCAATGAGAAAATAATTCAAATTCAATGTTTAAGATTAATTGGTGCATAAAGAATGGTCCACATCTAGGTATTATGAAAACTTTCTTTAAATCTGCTATCTAGTAAGAGTTGTTTAGAATCTCTTCCTCCCTTTTATCTCCCTATTTCACGATCCACTATTTCAAGTTTCCTGCTTTTCAAGGAACCACTCCATTATTTTGAGCTATGGGGCCATATCAGTATCTGAAGTAATACATCTAATATCCCCAAGCACATTATATGAAATAGATTAGCTATCATCTCCTGGAGACCCTGTGTTCACCTGAAGATGCACGGTATAAAAATACACTATATAACCCTAATTGACAGTTTAGCTTAAGCCCCCTCCAGCAAATTTTTTATATTATGCAAGACCTGAGCCATCCCACAAAGAACGAACGAACGAACTTGCATTTATATAGTGCCTTTCACAACCTCAGGACGTCCCAAAGCATTTAAAGTTTCTTCGAATGGCTCAATTTATGAAGCAACATTGGTTCCATTCATGAAGCAATCAGATCACTCCTTACAGATCCGTGCCTTGGGACAAAAAGGCCGTGGAAAGTTTTTTTTTTTAAGAAACAGATATCAATTATTTTGGATCTTGCTCCCGCCTCCAAATTGGATAGTGGGACCTGAAAGAGGAAAACAGGCAAGTTGTTTTTCTTTAAGTACTGAACAATTGAGACCAGAAGATTCAGGATTCAATTTCCAGTCTGTTAATTTAGTTGTTCTTAACCAACGCAGCATTTTGAAGCCCTACAGTTTGCATCAACATTGCTGGGTCGAATCAGCCAGGGGGTCCCAATCCTAATCATTATCCAGTAACTCACAGCTGAAGAATGGACACTTCATCCACGTTACAAGCAGGCTGCTGGCCCCTGTGGAACTGCAATCCAGCAAGAGTCAGCACCTCCAGGAAAGGAAAGGAGAAAACTGGAATTAAAAGTTAAGTTGTCCAATCCAACCTATAATCTGGCACCAAAGAGCAAGGCTGTTTCACTTAATTATAGAATCTCTGACTGTTAGGTTTACAGGACAACATAATTGTGTGACCTGATGCCAATGGTCTTCAAAAGGGCAGCTTGTCCGATTAACTAGGCCTGGAAGGCACAAATTGATTGATATGGGGTATCCAGGAGAGGAGATTCAACCTCTTCAGCAAATTTGAAGAATGAGCTGTCATCAACTAGAGGACAGGACTGAAAACTAATCAAGGCTTTGTGGTCAGCATGTTACAATTTCAAGACTCTACTCCTTTCCTTCAGATCATGATTAATCCTCTAATGGTGGTGAAGGGGAGAAAGAAAGAGAGCGAGGTAATTCAGCCAAAGTGTAGCTAAATGTACAGAAACTTGTCCATGCCAAAAGGAGGTTTGTTCAAGAGCACCAGCATCTCAAGATCTGTTATAAAAGCATTCTCACTTGAAATGAACAGATGGGCTGCGGGCAACACCATTTTCAAAAAATGGAGGAGATTTCTTCCATGCTCACACTTTCTCCCTTTCCTCTCATCCCCACAAGTAGGATCACAACCTGCTGAGCAGGTCTGGAATTAAGATCTTCTTGCATGCAAGTGCTGGTAATGAAATGACCCCACTTCTCTTGCAATTTGAGTAACAGTACAGGACATCTAGTCTAGTATAGAAAAGGCTGATACAACTTTTGATAGAGTATTGAGACAAAAATGTGGATGATAATAAAAGTCAGAAGATAATCAGGAATCTGTTTTAAAGCAAGGAAATATCCTTTTGTAATAAAAAAGGAACAAAAAGACACTTAATAACTACAAGTTTGTACACTAAGGAAAATGTTCAAAATTCTGAATACTAAAGTAATATGTAGAAAATTCAAACTGAAAAATTTGGGTGAGTAATTAATCATCTTAAAAGAATATAAATGAGGCCATATGGCCTGATAAATTCTCATATATCCTACAAGGAAGCAGTTGATCATATAGGACCAGCATCTAATTTCTAGCACATCTTCCATTTGTCTTCTGAGACCGACCAAATACTACAGAGAAAAAGTAACTCTTACTGATTTTTTTGTGTTAGGAAAGGTGATAAGTCATTGGTATCAAATTACAATATATATTTAACATCTGTTACATATAAATTACAAAAAAATACTTTAATGCAATCGAGCACCTTAGCAAACCTAGAAATATGGTACATAACCAAAATGATCCCTTGTGAGATTCTTGATAATTTAGTAACATTGCAAAAAAAATGCTGGATTAAAAAAGACATTGGGCCATAAGTTGTGCAGAGTGGCATGGCAACACTCACTGCAGCTCCTGCGAATTAAATTAACGAACGTACTTACTACAGGCTCTGTGGCATCGACTTGCTTGATTTTGAACTTTTAAAAAATTTGTGCACTAACAACTCAGCCTCTGAGCAGGGTAAGTTGACGCAAATGGAACAGTCTGTGAGAATAGAAGACACGTCCACAAAATCCGTCAGGAAGAAAAGTCATGCCCATAAGCAGGCTTCATTCATTTAAAGTTAGTATTTTGAAAGTCATTGTAAATAAAAAATTTAATTTTTTTTAATAAAAAGCTAAAGAAATAATTGAATTAAATTAAAGAGACAGAAGGGAAAAGTTAGAAAAAATGTAATTTAAAATTTTTTTTGCAAAAACTATTAAAATAAGGAATAATTTGAGACTCCACATTTAAAAAAATTAATTTTTAGTTGTTTCGCAGTCACCAAGACTAACTATGCTTTTAAAACTTAGTTTGGACCTGGTATTTTAAAGCATACCTGTTGGAGGTATAATTAGTTACTTTCCAGCTGGGCAAATTAGCCTGTTTGCACTTTTTCAGTGATTTCAAAGATTATATGATGGCTCTTTAATTCGCAGCTGTTAAATCGCTGGCGAACCAATAGGAACAAGTTCACGATTTTCGTGCTTTAGTGCGCATGTGCAAACAAGGGAATTTGCTCCTTCGATTTGCCATTAAAAACGGAGCGCGCTGTTGAGCTCCTCCGTTATTTCGGGAGCAAGTTCTGCCCCATTGAATATAATTTAACATGACTTTTTACATAGCCTCCTACTTTGGGCAAAAGTCTGAAAACAATAAGTCACAAAATGTGATTAAAAAATGACACACATGTGGAATCCCATAGGATACAGTAACAGATCTCCTTATATGCATGGCACCACCACTCCAGAATATTTTAATGAGATGATCCATAAACAAAGTGTAAAACATGTACAATGGTAATGCTTTATAGTACCAAGTAATGTAGGAATCAACACACAACTAAGCCAATGGGGAGCTTTTCTTATTATTTATATGCTTGGAGGCATTATATAAGTCAGTACTTTATATTCTATTTACACATTATTGGGGGGAGGGGGGGGAGCGGGGGGGAGGTGATCACAGCTAAGTGGGATACAATCTGCAGAAGGTGGATCAGACAGAAAAAGAGGAAAAATAGCTAGGAATTTCAATGAAATAAAATTGTTAGCATGAAAAAGGCTGATAAACAACTTTGTGGAAATCATTTAAAGAGCTGTAGAGATATTATATGCACAGGGATGTAAATGTACATGTAAACTAAGAGGGCCAAATTCAAGAATATAAATTAAGTCATAAAATAGGCTTTCACCATTTTTATGATGGTACCTGGTTTTAAAAGAGGGAAACTAAAAATGTACAATCTGTTATGTAGGAATAGTGCAGTGGTGAAGAGCGTTGATCTACCAACATGGAGCACCACATAGTGTTGGGGGACAGGCTCAAAATCCTTCCCCTCCCACTTCTACTTCTTTTTATTTCAAAATATACTTTATTTCATAAAATTTAAGGATACACACAGTTCAATGTAAATACACAATTACAACTCAAAATAATACAATACAGATCGTAAACACTCCGATCCCGTAATTACAATTCAAAACAGCAGATATCTAATAGATTCAGTACAATACAAAGTCCCACTTCTACTTCATTAAATTCCTAATCCCAGTAAAGCTGCAGTGCAGAACAGCAGCCAATCGTCCTTCACGTGACAGGGGAGAGAAGACCCTGTAGTGTCCTTCTGCATCAGTAAGTAATAACCTCAGAACGGCACGGGTGAAGGCTCGAGCGCAGTTTGCCCACCATGACCTGTTCCTTAAGACCACCAATTATTATTTGTTCAAAATCCCTTGTCCCACATCCCCCAACCCCAAGAGATACATTTTATGTAAATGCCCAATTGTTGGGCATAAATCTCTTTTTTTTTTACAAAAGTTATTTTTCTCTAGCATGCTAGTCTTCCCATGTCATGCACCATGTGATAACTGAGAGGGAGGACACACTCCTGCAGCAATACTGCACTTTAGCAGGCAACCAATATCCGCTTCCTGTGTGAAACATTGTAATTAATCTTTCCACTAAGCTAGGTACCTACAAAGCTCGGTTCCTACAAAGCTAGGTAGGAAAGTAAGCTGTGAGGAGGACACAAAGAGTCTGCAAAGGGATATAGACAGGTTAAGTGAGTGGGCAAGAAGGTGGCCGATGGACTATAATGTGGGGAAATGTGAGGTTATTCACTTTGGTAGGAAGAATAGAAAAACAGAATATTTTTTTAAATGGTGAGAAACTAGTAAATGTTGATGTTCAGAGAGACTTGGGTGCCCTGGTACAAGGAACACAAAGTTAGCATGCAGGTACAGCAAGCAATTAGGAAGGCAAATGGCATATTGGCCTTTGTTGCAAGGCGGTTGGAGTACGTTGGAAAGGGCTTTGGTGAGACCTCACCTGGAGTACTGCGTACAGTTTTGGTCTCCTTATCAAAGGAAGGATATACTTGCCTTAGAGGCGGTGCAACGAAGGTTCACTAGATTAATTCCAGGGATGAGAGGGTTGTCCTATGAGGAGAGGTTGAGTAGAATGGGCCTACACTCTCTGGAGTTTAGAAGAATAAGAGGTGATCTTATTGAAACATATAAGATTCTGAGGGGGCGTGACAGGGTAGAGGTGAGAGGTTGTTTCCCATGGCTGGAGATTCTAGAACTAGAGGACATAGTCACAGGATAAGGGTTCGGCCATTTAAGACTGAGATGAGGAGGCATTTCTTCACTGAGAGTGTTGTGAATTTTTGGAATTCTCTACCCTATAGGGCTGTGGATGCTGCGTCGTTGAGTATATTCAAGGCTGAGATAGATACATTTTTGGACTCTAAGGGAATCAAGAGATATGGGGATGGGGCAGGAAAGTGGAGTTGAGGTTGAAGATCAGCCACGATCTGATTGAATGGTGAAGCACGCTCAAGGGGCCGTGTGGCCTACTCCTGCTCCTGTTTCTTATATTCTCATTAAAAATCCAGCTCGGCGTTCTTAATTTCTCAATGAGAGATACTTACTGCAAACTGAGGGAATCCTGCCGATCGGCCATTATACAGTAATACGTAAGGAAGCTCAGCAAGACCACAGGTAAAGTGAAGTGAGTTAACTGATCGCATTAAAATACTTGCACTAAGATTTTTCTTAACTTTGCCTGTTAAAAATATCCAGTACCAGTGCTGAACACCATTAACAAACCTTTTGTGTTATACTTCTGCGTGAAACCTCACAGTAACCTTTGGACATCACAGAAACTATTTTTTTTTTTTAAAAGTATGTAACTGATAGTTTACAACAATAACAAAGTTGCAGTCATACAGGAGGTTAGAATAGGGGGCAGAAATTTGAAAGATTCAACTGTAGTCAATCAAACTGCCCATCCTCAATTACAAAGTATTGTGACTTCTGCATGTGACTTGTGATATAGTTATCTATTATTAAGGTCCAATGCAACGTGTTAATAATGGACTACATGGACAACTCTCAACAATTTATAGAAAACAGTGAAAGTTAAGCATAGGGCATTGAAAACAAACGTAGTTAAGACAATTTTCTTACTGACCATATTCAAATAACAAAGGAGCGCTTCTATGATCTTGGTCACAGCCTTCAGTTCTTCACCGAGCAAAAGGTAATTTAAGCAAACATGAAAAGTTCCAATCATTGCATACTTACTTGAGTTGTACTCTGCAGTAATTTTCTTGCAAGCATCTCCTCCCTTCGAAGTGAGATGACATTCATTTTTGTAGAAGTGCTCTGCCAATACAGAAATCTGAAACATTAAAGAATACTTAGGCTTACAGGAGAAATCACATTAATTTCATATTAAAAACAAGTGTTTCTCAACTTTATCACCCAACAACCAGACTTTGTGTGATCACTGATATTTCAAACAACCATACTCCAGTCTTTGTATCAGTTTCCAGATGGCAAATACACCTCACTCTGCAGAAATTCAGCACAATGCCTTTTCAACCATGTAATCCTCAATGTGAGAAATTGGGGCTAATGGTGCCATTTTAGGCAGTTCAATTCAACAGGTTTTGATCTACAGTTGCAGCCAGTACAGCAGCTGCTCCACCTCCCCCAACATGCAAATCCTCAAATTGTTTCTCATTTCTCTGCTGGAGTCTGACACACATGAAAATCCATTATCTTGCTTAAGAGTATCCAAACCAAGCAACTGAAAAGTCAGCACCTGGGTAGACCTTCTATTTGTCTGGAGTGTACGCTCTTTTCCCGTAGGAACATAACCCACTTATGGATGTCCAGAGAGCTTAGATGCAGGTGGGCAGAGCCAATGATTAGTGACCCAAAAGTATTCCATGGGGTACTGCAGAGGTTTAACCACCTAAAAGTACCAACCTGACAAGAGCATTAGTAAGCTTCCCACTACTTGTCCAACTAGACCACTCTGTCAGGACACTGGCTTGCACAGTTATCTGGAGCCAAGTGGGGATGCCCCAATAACACATCTACCCTGCCAAGTTCCACTTAATGAGCTAGGCTGGCTAGCCAGTCACCAACAGTGGCCTGGAGTATTGCAGACCATCCTGGTTCAGATACCAAAGTACAGAGTCTGCCACAGTGGATTGACTTGTTTCAACACTCTAATCAAACAACATAAAAATAAATTGAAGTCTTCTATTAGGACAGCTGTGAGTTGCAGCTCATGGGTTTCGATTTGTCTCCATCGCCAGCTGTGTATCTTGGAGTCATCTTAACCCCAGAGATCCCACGTAACTCCTGCAAAAGAGGATACTCACTAGCCTGTGATTAGATAACAGACAAGTGGAGGTTTGAGCCTTCAATACATGAACAGCAGGTAACAGGACCTCCTCATAAATGACATGGTGAGCAGCACAACTCACCCAAAAATCTGAGTGCATTGCCATCATACTCCTGACCACAGCAGGGACACACTTCACTGAATAGTGGTTCCCCAATTGAAGATGTGGAACATCATCATCAGCAGCCTGTCCACACCCCAAAAGGCACCAAATACTGAAATAAAAGCATGCATTCTCAGACTCAGCCTCCAGGCAACACTTTCCAGCAGCGTCATCCCCCAGTCTCAGAGTTTACTCATCTATATGATGACCTGCCTTGAGCCATTGTGGAACAACCTAGACAGGACAGCCGCCTTAATGTTCTAGATGTCTGAGTCAAGTGCCACATATGCGGTTTACACATCAACTGATTAATCCAGATCCTCATGAGGGGTTTTAGCAAAGAGGGGATCCTGTCGAGTGGCTAATACCCTGCAGGGAATTCAAGACGGGTCACTGAAGCTGCTTCCCTTTCTCACCAGAAAAACAACCACACTGATTAGTCTCAGATCGCGAACAAATAAGCGCGCGCTGTTTGGACACTGCTTATATACCTACAAGCTTAACCTACACTGGAACAGTGCCATTACTGAAGAAAGACAAGGACAAAGAGTCCTTCAACCTTTCTCAGTGCAATCCTGAAGGTGTATGTCCTGACTAAAAATTGGCATCCGTCAGGACCCTCAGGTGTCAATATAAATTACTTGGAACACATGTCTCTTTTATCTTCCAATCATTACCTTCAGGATTCCCTTTATCCCTTGCAGGGTCACAATACCAAACTTGTGGGAGCAGCTGCCAGCATATCCCACTGTTCAGCCCAAATGTTGAAGATGGCATTATAACTTACTGGATCTCCAATTGAGTTTGCCAATAATACAATACTTTGAGATGCCTGGAATGGACACTCCCAGACCATCTCTTATGATGCCTTCCAGTACAATGTTGATGAAGATATCAAATAGGATGGGTGGCAATGGACAAAGCTGCCTCACCCCTCTTTTGAGAAATAGGCTAAAATGAGTTTCTTATGTATCCATACACAGATCTTGTAGCTATAGTACACAACCCAGATAAAATTCAAGATTTGGCTCCTAAAGCCCACAGCTTCTTCATGAGGGTCGTACGAGGAACTAGGTCAACAACTTTTTGAATGTCAATGAGAACAATATAAGTGGGTTTCCTATGAGTCTTATGATGTTCTGCAATCTCTTAAGGCAGAAAGCTGTCCTACACATTCTTCATTCAAGCAAAATCCTTCCTGTTGCTTCCTGATTAATCCATGTGACTCCACAGCATCCAATAAGCATGTTGCGACAACCCAAAAAATCACCTTTAGTCACTTGCATTAGTGAGATTTCCCTATATTTTTTGGGCTGACTACGATCCCATTCTTGTGGATGGAAACCACAAATGCACTCTGGAATAGCAAGAGAATGAAGCCTCAAACAGGATCACATTCACCAGCCTCGAGAGCACTCCGAGGCATGTCAGAAGTTCCTAGCACTGTTCCCCAAGATCAGTGCCAATTTCCTCCTCCCACTCATCTCAATAACGTGCAGGGGATTTATCAGAAAAATGTTTAGATGAACATCACGTCACTAACAACAGTCACAGCAACAGTATTATTGAACTACTTTTAAACAACAACAACTTGCATTTACATAGTGCCTTCAACAGAGTAAAACATCCCAAAGGCCCTTCGCAGGAGTGTTATCAAACAAAATTTTACATCAAGCCACATAAGGAGACGTTAGGACAGGTGACCAAAGAGCTAGGTTTTAAGGAACACATCTTAAAGAGAGGTGTAGAGAGACAGAGAGGTTTAGGGAAGGAATTCCAGAGCTTAGGGTCTAGGTAGCTGAAGGCATGGCCACCAATGATGAGCCATTAAAATCGAATGCACAAGAGGTGGAGCGCAGAGATCTTGGAGGGTTGTAGGAGGTTACAGATTACAACCTATACAAATATATGAAACACTTCAGGTTGTTAAACTATGGGTATAAGAAAGCACAAAATATACATCACCAAAGCTGATGTCATCATGTAATGTTTAAAGCAAGGTCACCTTTGCTTTTGTTACCCCCAGACTCGACTATTCCAATGCTCTCCTGGCCATCTTCCCACCCTCCATAAACCTCAGCTCATCCAAAACTTTGCTGCCCGTATCCTAATTTGCACCCAGTCCTGTTCACCCATCACCCTTGTGCTCGCTGTTCCATATTGGCTCCCAGTCCAGTAACGCCTCGAATTTAAAATGATCATCCGTGTGTTCAAATCCCTCCATGGCCTCGTCCCTCCCTATCTTTGTAACCTTATCCAGTCCTACAACCCTCCAAGAGCTTTGCGATCCTCCAATTCTGGCCTTCCTTCGCCCCACCACTGGCAATCATGCCTTCAGCTGTCTAGGCTCTAAGCTATGGAATTCCCTCCCTAAATCTTTCTGCCTCTCTCTCCTCTTTTAAGACGCTCCTTAATATCTAGCTCTTCGATCAAGCTTTTGGTCACCTGTCCTAACATCTCAAGTGGCTCGGTGTCAAATTTTGTCTGATAATTCTCATGTGAAGTGCCTTGGGATGTTCTCTTACGTAAAAGGCGCTATATAAATGAAAGCTGTTGTTATTGAGTACATGAGCTGTAGAAGTGCAGCATTCATTTGTACATTAATTTGCTTTGTTTTCCTCCAATGAGCTGGCTATGTGACCTAGTCAGCATTGTGCTGTCTGGCTGAGAATGAGGAAAAGGAGCAACACCAAATAGGATTGGATCCATGTGATGAAAAAAAGCCAAGAAACCAATCTGTAAATTAGATGTGGAGTAGGGCAGGATTTAATTTATTTGGGTTGTTCAGTTATGATACAATATGATGTGTGAATCTATTAATAGTGCATGATGCACAAACAGTATAAAAATGACAGTATCACAATATTTCAGACCATAACCACTGTATAAATATTTATTGTATTGCTACATTTGTTTTATTAAACGGATAATGTTCCTTTTTATTTTAGAACAAGTTGGCTTCATTCTATGCTGAAAAGAATATAATCCTGTTACATCCTAGTTTACTTTGTATATTCTAAATGACCTTGCCTGAACAAAATGTTTAGTAAGTTTGTGCGCAATAGTGAGACTAAGTTCACTATCGGGATAGCTATTCCCAGCCTCAACCAAGTCATCAGAGAATGGTACGAAGCAGATAATAACTATCTACTCACAGCAAGGAAGGCTAGACAGATTGATAGATAAATAGATAGACATAAATGTTATCCCAGCCTGCACTTATGCACTTCCTAGGGTGGAGTTACACAATAGAATAGAAGGCAGCCTGGAAGCAGATCACTTAACCATGCATTCAACCAGGGATAGCATTAGAAAACCTCAAATTTTAGCAAAACAATTGTGAATAACGTAACTCATATAATGCAATTAACCCATACAAAAACATTTAATGAAAAACTTCTCAAATTACATTTAGCTCAAGATTTGTTTAAAACATGCAGTGTTATAATTTTGCACTAGATTAAAAGTTTATTGATATAGAAGTGGAAAGTGACAAATGGAGGAACATTCCAGTGAAGTAAGACACCAAAAAATATCCTGATGGAAAATAAGTTCATCTCCTTCTTTGAATTCTTAACTCTACAAGTTCAGAGTGAAGCTCTGAATAGAGACATCAGCATGCTGAGTTGACCAGGTAAAGAAAAACAAAAACTTGCATTTATATAGACGCCATCATTTCTCTCAGAAATGTGCTTCACATACACAATTTACTTTTGGAATGCGATGATTTGCAAAAAAGACAGCAGTTATTTTGTACATATCAAGATTCCAAAACTAACAAAAAAAAATGACCAGTTCATCATTTTTGGTTATGTTGACTGAGGGACAAATGTTATCCAGACACACGGAGGACGCCCTGCTTGTCTTTAAATAGTGCCAAGGGACCTTTAACGTTTACCTGAACCACTAGTAAAGGAAGAACAGACCTTGATTTAAATATCTTCTCAGAAAGACAGCACACCTCTAACAATGCAGCACTTCCTAATTGCTACACTGGAGTGTCAACCTAGATTATGCCCTCAAGTCCTGATGTTTGAGCCTACAACCTTTGACTCAGAAGCAAGAGTGCTACCAGCTGCATCAAGCTGACTATAGGTAGATACAGGAACTGTGCACGTACACAGACTCATCGCAGTCCAAAAGGGGTCAGGCTGGGAGTGAGGCACTCCATACAACAAAAACTGTTCAGCATAAGCAAAGCAAGTATATTCAAAGAAGTATTTGTTATGATACAGAACAAGTACATAGCCCTTAAAGGCAAAGCTCCACTTGTGTGGTCAAGCAACCATGGTCAACAGATGAGGTAAAAGACAGTATCAAGCTAAAAGAAAATGCTTACATAATTGCAAGTGGAAATCCAGCAGATTGGGAGAGCTATAAAAAGCAACAAAGGGATGCAAAGAAAGTAATGAGATGCAAAAGGGGAATATGAAAAAAAAACTTGCAAGGGGCATATTAAAGCTTACAGTAAAAGTTTTTATAAATATATTGAGAAAGAGAGTGGTAAAGGGGAATGTATGCCCGTTTAAGACAAATGCAGGCAAGACTATAATGGAAAATACGGAAATGGAAGCCTTGTCAAATGAGAACTTGGTATTCATTTTCACAGTGGAGGAAGGGGACAAAATCAAGCGATACAAAGGAACCTAAAAATGAGACAAGGGGAGAAACTTAGGCCTATATTCACTAGAGTTTAGAAGAATGAGAGGTGATCTCATCGAAACATATAAAATTCTAACAGGACTAGACAGACTAGATGCAGGGAGGATGTTCCCGATGGCTGGGGAGTCCAGAACCAGGGGTCACAGTCTCAGGATACGGGGTATGCCATTTAGAACCGAGATGAGGAGAAATTTCTTCACTCAGAAGGTGATGAACCTGTGGAATTCTCTACCACAGAAGACAGTGGAGGCCAAGTCATTAGATGTATTCAAGAAGGAGACAGATATATTTCTTAATGCTAAAGGGATCAAGGAATATGGGGAAAAAGCGGGAACAGGGTACTGAGTTGGACAATCAGGCCATGATCATTTTGAATGGCGGAGCAGGCCCGAAGGGCCAAATGGCCTACTCTTGCTCCTATTTTCTACATTTCTGTGTTAAAGTGATAGACACCATTTTGGCACTTAACGCTCAACTCAACGCAGAGTCTTAACCACGACCAACTAAAATGTGTCTTAGAGTGCCTGGAGGACCCCCCACCAGCTCTATTTAAAGGGACCATACAAGATTTATAGGTTAGTAGGTTAGTGGCTGGATTATTGCTTCTGGCTGCTGATACATTTGTAACTGTTTTTGGAGGTCTCCTGTACTTGAATACTAGGACTGGGGGACATAGCCTAATATTTAGAGCCAGGACTTGCAGGAGTGAAGTTAGGAAACGCTTCCACACGCAAAGGGTGGGACGTTTGGAACGTTCTTCTGCAAACTGCAGGTGATGCTAGCTCAAATTGTGAATTCAAAATCAGAGGTTGATAGATTTCTGAGAACCAAGGGTATTAAGGGATATGGGGCTAAGGCGGGTATATAGAGATAGGTCACAAGTCCAGCATGATCTCATGGAATGGTGGGACAGACTCGAGGGGCTAAATGCCACTGCCACTTGCTGCCTCCTGTTATGCGCCACCTTCTTCTGCAAGAAAGCAGAACGTGTGTCTGGGTGATGTGCCTGTCATGGTTGAATAGCTGCCTGTGTGTCGCCTGTGAATTGACGGCTTGCAACAGTGGTAATGTGTGAGGGTGAGAGGAAGCATCTGATTGGAAGAATTAAGTACCAATGGAAAGAGTTTGTTGGCATGTGGGTGATGGGTGTAGTGCATGGAGCAGTGGATGCAGCTCGTGGTGCAGTTGGTAGGAGACGCCACTTGACAGTTGATCTCACTCACCTTGACCACTCGTGTCAAAGCACTGAACTTCTTCCTGCACTGCATTCATGTTCATGGTGCGGTGCGGCTGGCATTGACTTCGTCCCCCCTGCCTTTTGGCCATATGTCTGGAGGGCCTCTTCTCCGCCACCACCCCCCCTTATCCTCGCAGATATAGGATGGCCCTCCTTCTGTCCACCTCTTGCACCAAGACCTCTAGTGCATCAGCAGAGAACCTTGTTGCATGCACTCTCGCAGGCCTGATACAAACTCAGATCGGAAGTTTGGTGAGGTCTGGCACGCAGATTGGAGGATGTGGGATTTAGCAGTGTACAATCTTTATTCAATGTTTTAACATAACTCATCAGTTGTAAACATACTGATGGGACCTGCATCATTGCTTTACATGTGCAATATCTGATCTCCGTTCAGACTCCATGCAGATAGCAGACTGTTATTTTTTAGCAAGTAACAGGTACCGGCTACCTTTAAGAGATTTTAAGCGACATTGGGAGATTTTAAGATATTGGGGCTACCCCTCCTGATGGAAAATGTGCATTTATTTGAATCGACGTGCAAGGCCCAGCTTTTAACGCAGCTAGAAGGTCAGTACTGAGGTCAGACAAAGTTCTCGTCCTGCCTGCTCAGGGGCCAATGGGAGAAGGTTAATAGCGGATTGCGCTACCCGTGCCCAATAATAGGCCTTATCCAATATTCCACCCCCCCCCCCAGGATATGTGGAGGAGCAAAGGGATTTAGATGTCCATGTACACAAATCACTAAAAGCTAGTGCACGTGTACAAAAAGTAATCAAAAAGGCTAATGGAATGTTGGCCGTTATCTCAAGGGGGTTGGAATTCACAAGTGAGGAAGTGATGCTTCAGTTGTACAGAGCCTGGGTCACACCCCATCTGGAGTATTGAGATCAGTTTTGGGCACCAAACCATAGGAAAGATGTAGTGGGTGTAGCACAGATTCACCAGAATTATACCAGGGCTTAAAGGTTTAAATAATGAGGACAGACTGTATAAACCTGCTTTATATTCCATTGAGTTTAGATGGCTCAGGAGTGATCTAATCAAAGTATTTAAATTGATCGGGAATTCGATAGGGTAGATACAGAGAATCTAATTCCTCTGGTGGAGGAATCCAGGACAAGAGGATATAATCTTAAAATTAGAGTTAGGCCAGTTAGGCATAAGATGAGGAAGTATTTTTTTTCCCACAAAGGATAGTGGAAATCTGGAACTCTCTCCCTCAAAAGCCAGTGGATGCTGGGTCAACTGAAATTTTGACGATGGAGATCGATTGATTTTTGTTAGGCAAGTGTATCAAGGGATATGGAGAAAAGTAGGGTAAGTGGAGTTGAACTACATTATCAGCCACAATCTAATAGAACAGGCTTGAGGGGCTGAATAGTGTAATCCTGATCCTATGTTCCTTTGTTCCTAAGTGCACGCAACAATTCACAGCATTCAAACATCCAAGACCCAGACGGCACAAAATAATTTGTATTACATTAGAGCTGCATTGTAGGTTCAATGCCAACACTTCAACTTGCCCCGATGTGATGTTTACATCAGTCAAAACTATGAAATAGAGCCAGAGTAACTAATCAATCTGGATTGTATTCAGGTCAAAATCTTGAAATTTCTCAAAACCTGGCCCAATAATGTCCACTGAATAAATTAAACAGATTACATAGCATCAGGTGACAGTGTATATTTTCTCCCAAATGATGAAAAAATGGAGTCTAACATCTTTTGCATTGCTACAGTATCCTTCAGATGCAGCCAGATGATACAAAGCACTTTACAATGTGGTGGACAAACGGACACCAGAATGAGAAGGATAAGGAAGAGAAGATGGAGGAAAGGGACAAAAGCACAGTTCAAGAGTCTTAGGGAGGCTTTTGAAAGCAGGGAGGGGGGTGACAAGGTGGAAATGTAAGGGGAAGAGGAGCACAATGGCCAATGGTATGGCCACTGACGGAGGAGCAGAGAACAAGGAGTAGGCCTGTGTCAGACGAGCGGAGAGTGTACGCAGGGATGCACGGCTGAAGGAAATCGCTGAGGTAAGGTGGGCAAGGCTATGGAGGATTTGAAGTTGAGGACAAATTCACAAATTCATACAAACTACAGCCTTTATATTATTTACGATAGTCAATACGATACAGTAATTAGCTTATAAATTAACAGACCTCAACAAAACAAAAGAATGTGCACTGACATACGACACTCTGTTTCAAGTTTTCACTGCCTCTGAATTAATGAAAACATCCTTGCAGTGTGATGTGTGTAGCCCTTTAATATATCCTTTAAGAAAAATTAAACTCATTTCTACCAAACAAAAACTGTACAGGACTAAAAACCACTACATATTAGTTTGAAATACTAGATGTCATGAACCATAATATTAATATATGATCAAGCGATTCAAGTAGCCAGCCTAAAAAACAATCTGTAAAATGCTGTTTCATAGGTCCCAAAGTTGTGTGTAATAACTTAGCACATTTTTCAAAAATTTCTTACCTTGTCTACTGGCACATTTGGCCTGAAACAATAAAGAAAATACTCCATAAACATTGATTGTTAACAGGAAATTTCACAAGCAAAATTTGACTGCATTAAAACACAAGTTAAACCAGGCATCTGCATACTAATATTAGATCCTTGTCAGCACTTTTCAAAACACTGAATGCAATCACTTGCCCAATATGATGCAGGTTACAGCAACATGTGTCGTGCTTATTGTAGTACAACTTGACAGAAGTGCTTCAATTAATGCATTTGCTGTACTGGAAACAGATAAATTGGCACTCATGACACTTTAAGACTACAGTACAATTGGCAACAAGTTTTATTACAATGATTTGGATATAGACCAGGGGGAATGGTGTTGAAATTTGCGGATACCACCAAAATAGGAGGCACAGTTAATTCTTTAGAAGACCAAGGGAAGCTGCAAAGGGATACTGATAAGACGGAGAATAGGTTAAAAAGTAGCAGATGGAATTCAATGTCAGTGTGAGGTGATACATTTTGGTAGTAATTATACTCTGAATGGAAGTAGGCTCAGTGCCGTGGAAGAGCAGAGGGATTTGGGGGTACAGGTTCACAAGACATTAAAGCTCAGGTTGATAAGGCCATAAAAAAAAGCAAATGCAATTCTAGGTGTTATTTCAGGAGGTATAGAATATGAAGGTCAAGAAACAATGATCAGCCTATATAAAATCTTAGTAATACCCTAGTTAGAGTACTGTGTGCAGGATTGGGCTACACACTATGGGAAGGATATTGAGACTTGAGAAGGAACAATGCAGTTTCACTATGATGCTCCTGGTATGAGGAAATACAAGTACGAAGACAGACTTGAAATGTAGGGTCTTTTTTCATTAGAACAATGCAGATTACATGGCGATATGGTTATAAGTGTTTAAAGTCATGAAAGGATACATAGAAGCAGACTGTTTCCAGTCTAGGGGCCACTGGTAAAACATTGAATGCAAGAGATTTAGAACAGAGGACAGGAGAAACTTCTTTACACAGTTGTGAGGCTGTGGAATTTACTTCCAGGACTAGTTGTTGAGGCAGAAACTATGTCAACATTCAAGATTAGATTGGATAGGTGGATGAAGAGAAACGGGAACAGGGAGTTAAGTATGATTAGGACTATTTGCTCCCATGTACAAGTTTTATTACTGACAATGAAACCAACATTATATGTTTAGTGTCACAGCTTCCAGTGTACGAATTACAAACACTGCTGTCTAAGTATCGATTCAAAGCTTTGAAAATATAACTTTTCCCCCCTTTTTTTCCCCCACTTTCTTAACCTATCGTTTTTGCACGTGTTTTACCTGCCTTTGGATTTGTATCTTGGAATTCTTTCTTTCACCTAAGCTTTCTACCTTTTTATTTCAATTTCCACTTTAATTAAATGTGCTCTTCTCACTATCCTTGCTTTGCTCTTTTGTTTTCCATTCTTCTTTTTATAGCTTGTCATTCATGCTTCTTTATTCATGTTTTTGATTCCATTTTTGTCCTCCTCTACATTGCTTCTAAACCTCATGCTGACTCATCCTGTCTTTTCTGTAAAAGTCAAGGCAACAGATGGAAGAAATGCACTGAGGTAAACCTAAGGAACAGAAAACAGCCAATATCTTGGCTGGTGAAAGGAATGATTAGTGGTCAAGTCCCAGACTGCTGAAGGCTTCTAGTAAATATCTAATACAAAAACAAGACAATGATGTCAATATTATTTAACATTTGGGCCATATCTATTTTTAAAGAAACCAATACCAATATGGCTGACAGTCTCAAACATAAAAAGACATTTTTTTGTTACACAGTGGTTAAAAAGTATTGGATATCACAAGAATAACTGTTGAAATTAAGAGTCTCACTCTCAATACCTCATTATAAATCAAGCTTTACAAGGAATATTTGTTTTGTCTACTTCTATATATTGCTTGAATATTTGTTTAAAGGGCAAGTTCAGTGGGCAAAGGAATTGGCACAATGAACCCTTCAAAAGTACAGATTCAATTTAGCACACACTGTTGAAATAACACAATCATTGATGCACTATGGGTTAGTGACCACCTCTCTGGGAGTTAATTCAACTCCAGGACAGGAAAGGTGTCATTATACTACGGGTAACAGTATAGAGTTACTAGCAATTTTGAGTTAGACTCCTGACCTCATTCTCTGGCTAGCAAAAACTTCAACCTTGCACATGCAAATCACTTCCACCTGCATCTAAGTGCCAGAAAAAAATGTGTTGTTAAATAGCCACACAGTTGGTTTGCTGCTAACATGAGAGATTTAAAATGGACTACCTGGGAACTTATTAAAATTCACTTTGTATCAGCTAAAGCTATTGTGCAGCCAATGTTAAGACGAAGTGGTGTGAGTCTATTTCTTAGACATGGTACTTCAGCTGTTGCCAACATCCGACACAGGCAACAAGAACTTACATGACCTTCACTGCATAGTTTTCAATAATACAAGACCAAAACCACCTGTACTGATATAAACTGTGTAGTGCACTTGGTCTATAACTTTTTTTCCCCAATTCATATGCATTGCACAATTGGTTTAATAGGTCTCAGCACAAGTTACCTTAGAAATAATTTCACTGAATGTGAGTTTCCAATTCATTTTAATTTACTCGATTTATGCAAAACTGATAGTCACAGCTCACTCGGTGAGAAACGGCATAACCGGACTGCAGCAGTTCAAAGCGGCGGCTCACCACCACCTTCTCAAGGGCAATTAGGGATGGGCAATAAATGCTGGCCTTGCCAGGGACGCCCACATCCCATGAACGAATAAAAAAAAAAGCAAATTGAATACTGTACAAAGAGATCTCAAATAACTGCTCTCAAGTTTTTGACACTGCAAAACAAGCTTCATCAGTAGCACAGTAGATAAAAGCACAAAATACTAAGCCATACAGTCCTTGACTATAATCCATGGCCTATGCTGCAGCAGTGGTAAAGGCACTACAACTCAGTGTCCCTGGTGTAGAGTGGGAGAAAAATTAATAGATACATTTCATAAGCTATATCTGTGTAAAAACCTCTCCTATCCTCTGGACCAGAGGGTCAACAAGCAAGTTAGATGCACCAAATATGTTGGGTGTAACACACATTTTCTGCATTCCATACACTGACAAACATATGGGGTACAGAGTAGAATTTGTGCCATGGCAATTTACATAACAAGTTTGGTTATTTAGAAGAAAATGAAATCTAACATTCAAGTGCTATTGTTTTACACCTCCCAACCCCTGCCACACTTGAAAAAACAAAATGATCACAGGCTGTCTTTTGGGATATATAAACTCTCCAGCACCAGAAAATAACAGAACCACAATATCTGCCTTTTAATTTACCTGTGTATGAACACACCAGTGTTTACTTATCAGTAAGATTTTGTAGCCCATTTTAGCTGCAGAATAATAGTTTTTTTATCTGACATCATGCTCTTATCCTTATAGAATACTGTGTACTCTGATCTACCATGAGAAGTGCCACGGCAGATTCACCAGTATTTTTTTAAAAAAAGCCTTGCTTTTAGTGCACATCTGTCACACTTTGTTACAGATGCAAAACAATCAAAAAAGTGGAAGAAAAATAGATATTTCACCCTGGGTTCTTCAGACCTGGAGCCTGAAATTTACAAGTAACTGAACTGTAATTTATCGCAAGAATTTAAAGCTACAATTACAGGATTTCTCGCAGATAGTGCTAGAGCAGTAAACTTAAAAGGGACAGCCCAAGTTAGCAACTATACATTGCAACCGAGCTCCAGATCACAGATCTCCGAAAAGAGAAAAGAAAGGTTAACATTTTGGGTAAGTTTTGATGAAAGTGCTCTATCTAAAATGTTAACACATCTTTTCTCATTAATTTCCAGCATTTTTCATTTTTTTAAAATTTCAGATTACCAGCAATGCTCATTTTTAGCAATATTAAAAAATACAAGTGTTTTACTTTCCTTATCAACGTTAGAGTTGCAATATTGCTGAAAGGATCATAAAAGGAGTATATGTGACAGGAACAAGACTACAAAGATCAGTTTTGGCAAGTGGTAATAAGTCATCATTCAGCATATATCATAGACCTGCCTCTTTTAGTTCTCATAGCTTAGAACAATTTTGCTGGAACTGAATCAATGAGGCCAATAGGACTATTTCTGATGTGATCAGATTTAAGGATAGGAATCATAATCATGGCTGAAAAACTTCTCTTGGTTTGGCTTTGTGCATGTAATTAAAACATCACAGTCCCGAGTTAACTGTTTAGACCATGCCAATTTCCAGAAATAGGCAATAGTGAAAGTTACAAAATTACACAGTTGAAATATTTTAATACATTAAATGTACACGATGTGATAATATATCACAAATAGTGAACCTACCTGCAGTGTGATGCGCATAGTTCTGTGAGCTTTTCTATTTTGTCATTATCTAAAGCTTTAACAGACCTCCCTTCTGAACTCTTCCCTGTTATTGCTGCCTTCTGTTTCACTTCTGAAAGACGAAAAAAAAAGGTCAGCCGTACAGCGGCACTTCCCAATAAAATTAATGTTTCAAAGCCTTGGCCATCAAAATCATCCATAAGGGTTTAATGGGAATATACTGAAGTGGGAATCAAATTCATCAGCCTGCCAGATCATGCTCTGGTGGTACTTCAGTCCCATGTGTCCCTCCTTCATTATCACAGCATTTAGATTTTGTTGAACATGTGCATCGAATGAGTGCTTTTTTGCATGAAATGTCAGAAGACATGCACACATAGTCTTGCAATGATTAAGTCATTGGTTCACCCATGTTCAATCGTTTCTCACTCTCTTCTCTCACCTCACTAAATGGTATGCAATTACCTGTCAACAGCAATTCACTGTTTGACCTCAAATTGTGGGACAAGGGTGATGAGTGAGTCATGATAGTAGAAACTGCAAGATGACAGTGATCAGCAACAAAACTGAGGAGTCACCATGGACTGGTACTATAAAATCTCACATGAAAATCAGAAAACAAATAGCTGGGTTTATCTCACCACAGACACTGGGGGTCACTAGAATCAAATTCCCAAGTTATAATGTACTTTTTGCAAACCAGAGAGGCTATGAATTCTGCAGAATGGAGTCAGAGTATAACCATCCCAAATTGCTCTTGATTTGGGATAAACCAAAACAAAGAAAACCTAGTGGCTTTGCTATGCTTTTCATCAAAACTATTTTCAATTCAGGACTGTACACCCATTAATGCATTCCCTAACAACTATTTCCATTCATAAAGTACTCCTCCCATAGATGAAGTCTCAAAGCACTTGGCATCGAAGATGGAAAAGATAAGAAAAATATGAAGCAAGCATGGTTGTAGGTTTGTACGGAAGATCAAAACTCTATAGGAAAATAAGAATTGATTTTTTTTTTGCTGCTGATTTCAACTGTCCTTGTCTGTGCAAGGACAAAATTATGAAACTGCATTGGAAAGTCCTGATTAATAATACCTTAAAATAGTGCAGTTTTATCCGGAACCTCTAAATATTACAATCCCATTAAAGCTGACACAATTTGTTGAGTAGTTTCCTGCTTTTGAATTATGTTATGTATATAGGTGCTGATATTTTTAATACCTCATTGCAATTTTGCTACATAAAGCCCAGTTTTTCATCCTTCCCTCCCACCTCAGTTCATAACAAGTAAAACGGCTACTTGCTGCTTCCGCAACATTATTCCAAGTTTTGCAGTGGGGAAGGCAAGAGAATCTTTCAGCTACAGCTCTGCCCACAGTCAGTTGGGATAGCATTACTGAAACCTCTTAAATAAAAGACAATAAGGTTTTAAAAAATTAATCTGAAAACGTAAAAAAAAGTTGCTGTGCCTTAGCCTAACTTAGGCCCAAATTTAAAAATACAGAACTTTCAGTGAATTGTAGTTGGTAGATTTTTGGACCAGAAACACAAAAGAACATTTAAAGCTTACAGTTAATTATTGGTGTTCATTTTGGATGTATTCCGTACATACCCCAGTGCTCCTGAATAGTAGCAAGATTCGCCAGCAATTTTTGATGATACAGCTTTTCCAGCTGAATAAACTGTATTGCTTTCTCGTCTAGGTGTAGCGTAAAGGAAAATCACTTATTGATCATGCATCATACCGACTCAAATACTCAAATGTTAATAGTATAGCACATACAACTTTAATAGAACAAATTCCACCTAATATGTGTGAGGAATTCCAACATGTTACCACAAATACTTCATTTATTTTTTTTCCAGGGATTTCCAAAGTAGGATTATATAAACAATATTTCTGTCCTGATGTTACAGCAAATGTAAAGGAAAATAAATTCTGTAGAAATATTAGGAAAACAGAAATCAGACATTACACCTGGAACAACTAAGTGTTCTGAATCACAAAATCCAGCCTTCAATGCACTTTTTAATAAAAGAAAATATTTTTCCCACACAAAGGCTCATCAGAATATGGAATGCTTTACCACAACTAGCAATTGAGACTATAAATATCAATTAAAAGGATATTGGCCAAGTCTCTGGAGAAGAATATGAATGAATGTAGGAAAAGGGGAAAAAGAGTAGTTAACTCCCGTTAAAGAGCTAGGAATAGCACAAATGGATGGCCTGAATAGTTGCAATTTCCATGATTCTTTCAATACCAAACCATTCATTGTCTCAATGAAAACCACTGCTGTGAAGTCAAGAGAATCTCTGGCACAAACTCTATTTCGGAATTTTCAGAAGTAATCGAAAAAGGAATGTTGAGGTCACCGTAAGATCCCAAATTATATCAAGTGACCAATAGCAAATATACTAAATGAATTATTTTTTGTGTTCAGAAACAGAGTAAGAAAAACAAACAGAAATTTCAGACAAGATGGTCATTCATAGACCAAGCAAGTTAGAGGAAGACAAGGCACCAAGCCCAGATAGACTTCAACCATCTGGGCTGGTGCCAGCACTTCAACTGAAGAAGTAGCTAGCAAATCTGGTCATATCCTTGTCACCATCTTTAGGAAATCATTAGAAATGGAAGCAGTATCTTTGGATTTAATAGTAGCTAAGCTACTACCAATGTCAAAAAAGGGGCATAAGAATGACCAACAAAATTATAGGCTGATGAGCTGAACCTCCATTGCAGGTAAAGTATTAAAAGGTAACCTGAGAGAAGGGATAAAAAAATACCAGCTTGATATGAAATGATGAGTGAAAATCAGTGTAGATTTATGCCTGACCAATTTACTGGAGCTCTTCAAGCAAATGATTGACCTAGTGGACAATGAAAATTCTATGGATAGGATGTATTTCAATTTCAGCAACCTTTTGCTACAGAAATGGTTATACCACAAGGTAAGGAATAGAAGAAGCAAGCTTCTAAAGTGGTCTGAAAATAAGCTAAACTAGAGAAAGCAAAATGTGGTTGTGAGCGGAACTATGTTGACATGGCAAGGAGCTCACTAACGGAGCATCACAAGTGCTGGAGCTGGGGCTTACAGTGTATGCAAACGATTCAGAGCTGGAGAAAGGAAAGAAAGTTTGTAGATGACACCAAATTGGTGGTGGTGATTTGGGGGAGGGGGGGCAATTCTTCAATCAATAGGGAAGAAGCAATCCAAATACAAAGGGATGTGGCTAGGTTGGTAAGGTGAGCCAATTAATTGTAAATGGTATTTCATGTGGACAAATGCAAGGCAATGAGACTGCAAGGCAATTTCCTACACCACAGTGACTAACTTAAAAAAAAAGTATTTCATTGGCTGTAAAGCTCTTTGGGACGTCCTGAGGTCGTGAAAGGCACTATATAAATGCAAATCTATCTTTCTTCATAAAGGAGAAAAAGGTACAATTGTAAACTAAGGGCTCTAGGTTACAGGGTGCAACACAAGAAACATTTTTCCTAAATTAAGGTCCTATTCATTCTCAGTTCACCCAATTTTGCCAAGACTCCAGCCAGCTTATTAAGACTTGGATTCAGTGAGCTATCCATCAATTCTCCAGATACCTCTCATGGTATTGTGTCTCGTAGCAAAGAACCCAGAATTTATATTGCTATTGTTTATTTTTCAATCTTAATCTCATTACCCAGCCTTTGTCCACTGCTTTGCCCTAGATGGTGCTGAGCTTCATGAGTCCTCAATCTTAGATGGTGCCGAGGCTGTGAGGTGAATCACTCATCACACAGAGTACTTAGCCTTGGTCCTGCTCAAGCCAGGGTGTGGATATGGCTGGTGCAGTTCAGCTTCAGTGATGCCCAGGATGCTGACGGTGGGGACTCTGATGGTGGTGCCATGGAAGGCCAAGGGTAGGTGATTAGGCTTTGAGAGAAACCCTGCAGGCCTGCTCCGTTCAGGTAAGCTTGGGCGTCATTTGGCCTCAGCAGCTACATGTTGGAGAGAGGATAATCAATTTGGCTTCCCACTCCTGATCATTATGCAGTGACCCTTACTGAAAGTGTACATATAAGGACATTGAGTGAAGAAAGGATAGGGCTCACCTGTGATGACCCCCATTGGTGTCCTGCAATACTTAAGATCTAGATTCACACAAATGGCCAATTGGATTAGGTATCAGAGGGTAACTGAAACCAATCCACATGTACAAGGAGTGATGACCTTCAAAGAGAGAAAAATTAACAGAGAGGGGAGGAGAAAGGAAAAGAGAGGACAAACTTCATTTGTAAGAGTTTAAACATTTTCTTACAGTGGAAACACGAAAGGATACATTCCTCTTCATCAAAATAGATTTCTGCGATCTGAAAATGAGAAAATAATAATCAATGATGCCAGAGTCAGACCGCCAAATGTACTATGCTGTACAGTTAGCATTTAACTGTAGCTAGCTGTATGATAGAACAAAACATGAAAATTGATTATACAAAGTTACACTATGAATTTGTTTTGATGCCACTTCACAGCACTGTTATTTAACACTGTAGAAAGATGAAATAGATTGAAACTGCGCTCCTTACAACAGAGAAAAGCATCTAAAAATACATCTGCATAAAAACTCAATCTATGGAGGTTTGGTCTGCTTATTGATTTTTACTATCTACTATTTAGTTAGTTCTTACTCAGTGAATAACTAGTTGGCTCCAATTAATAAGTTAACTTATCACAAATAGTGCAGCATATAATTAATATAATTGAAATGCTGTTTATCAGTGCAGCTATCAGGGTATTTCAGATAATCATACCCCATCATTATCACTTAATTAAAAAGATTACCAATTTCATAATTCGAATATTGAAACTTTCGCCCAGCTAGATTTAAGAAAGTAACTTGACTAATCCCAAAGCTACTCAAATATCAGTACAAAGTTTGTGGGTAGTGTCGGAAATCAATCATCCAAGATGACAAATAAAAGTAAGCAGACAGCACTCCATTCAGGTAATGTAAACAAAACCTTTGTACCCTGATGTGCTCTTTATACCTAGCTTATATGAATACGAAGTATTGAGTAGTAATGCGTTAAACTAACCAGATTATTGTGGCCATATATAATGGGATACATCAGTTTCCTCCAAAACTCAGGACACTACTTGACATGCACAGATACACAATTTGTGTTGTGGTGTGCACTTAAGTGTGCCGAATTTCAAGGCAAGCCGAAAGCACTTAATTCTGTGTAGTTACATTATCTTTATACCTACTGTTTCATGACTTACCAACTCAAGATTGGCTGGATGACCTTTTCTCAGTCCTATGTTCTTAAGTTCTTGTATAACACCATTGTTACTTGTAATTCACCAATGAAGAATTCACAAGTGTGTTAAGAAGACTGTTGTTACAAGTGCCTGTGCAGACAATTTATGTCATTGGTAGCATATTTATGACCTGTGCTACAGCACTGAATTGGTGAAAATGCTGTTTCTGTGCAGTTGTCAATTTGGCAAAGCTGTGTCATTTTGTGTTTTCATAATAAAGAAATGGGGTTGGTTTTTGATTCACTTATAAAATTAATATTTGGGGCCAAAACAGCTTTAGAACTAATATTTCATTCCTACTGGGGCCACTTCTGAGTTGATGGTAAGCCATGACTAAGGAGAGCAAGAGGATATTCAACATAATTGAATATTATTAAAGCTGACTGCTCTGATGCTTCCAATGAAAATTATTTTTTTTTAAAAAATTTGTTTTTAATTATACCCTCATTTGCAGTATAGTCAGTAGATGCTCCATTTGTGCAGAAGACCTTTGTAAATATGTAGGAATCACTAAAGGCCATTCATCTCATCCTGCTCAATCAATCATCCAGGTTCCATTTCAGAACCTGATCTGATCAGGTTTCATCTTATAGCTATTAAAAATCCACATCTTTACTTTATGCTGAACCAGCAGAGGCTTTCTACTCTTGTTTAACAATAACAATAGCAGAGATGGGTGTCAAAATTGGCCAAAAACCAGGAGACAAGCTAAAACAGCCAATTTAATCCTTTCTGTGCTACTGCCAAAAAAGAGCAAAACAATCTGCTGTTACTTGTTCAGGCCTAGTTGGTTCATTAATTTTTAGTAAAGGCTCAGTATTTTCCTCTGGGGGAAATTAAAACAACCAGGTAGGAGTTAACTCACTCACTCAGTTGGCATTAATTCAATGACAGAGCAGCAAAACTCTTGGGCAGAGATCGGCTGAGATCTGTTCAACTTGCATTTTGCTACAATTGATACACTAACTGGTTCAGTGTTGCCTTGAATGATAGAGGGCTGTCCAGAGACTAAGCACCCACCTCACCAATAACTTGCTAACAGTTTACTGCACTGTCCTCATTGGCAATGCAGGTTATTGTTGTTGTAAGCAGCCTGGTTGGTGGTGAGAAGGAATCTCCTAGTGCGGTCTTTCCTGCATGCACGGAATCTCAAAGCCACCGTGGGATGCCCTCGAGGCCGCAGCGGGTACGAGACCATCATCCACCTTCTGATGGACTACCCCTTCACGCAGAAGGTGTGAAGAGAGATTTGTTAGTATCTGTCCCGGTTCATCCCCAACAGCTCAGTAACAGAGGACGCTGTGCTCTACGGGCTATTCCCCGGGACGCACATCGAGATGGATATCACCTGCTGCTGGAAGACCATCAACTCGGTGAAGGAGGCCCTTTGGTCCACCCGAAATCTGCTGGTCTTCCAGTTGGAGCTGTACACGACTGAGTGTTGCTGACTGGCACACCCCAAGGTCCAGGAGTACGTGCTGCAGGACACACTGAAACGAGGTGCGGCCTATGCAAAGGCTCTATGGGGAAAGGCCACTGTGTAAGGCCATCCCACTTTATATTGTGCAGAATGTATTGGAAGATATATACTGTGTTTTGAATTGTAATGATGGGATCGGAGTGTGTACACAATCTGAATTGTATTGTTTGAACTGTAATTGTGTATTTACATTGAACTGTGTGTATCCTTAAATTTTATGAAATGAAGTATATTTTGAATTTTTAAAAAAAAAGTTGTTGTAAACAGAATTCTACCCACTGTACACTGGAACACTCAATTTCCCACTAATGTTGCACTCAAAATACTGTAAATATTCATTGCTTTACTTCAAGTTCTTTTGGCTCTTCAAAGCCAGTTTGCAATAGAAGAAACAACAGCAACTTACATTTATATAGTGTCTTTAACATAAGAAAACATCCCAAGGCGCTTTGCGCCAAAGATGGAGATATTAAGAGGGATGATAAAAAGATTGGTCAAAGAGGAAGGTTTTGAGGATGGTCTCAAAGGTAGAGAGAGAGGTGCAGAGTTTAGAGAGATTGTTGGTGTAGAAGAAAAAAAAACTTGCATTTACATTGCAGCCTATTTGGGTCATCCCAAATTCCTTCCCAATCAATGAATTATTTTTGAGGTGCAGTCACTTAAGTAGACAAATGCGGCAAGGTCCCGCAAAAAGGTGAGTTCAATGACCAGTTCACTGTTTCTGGTTGAGGAAAAGGTATTGACCAGGATATGGGAAAACTCTGTGCTCTAATTCAAATAGTGCTGTGGGATCTTGTATCTTCACCTGAAGTACTAGAAAAGCCAGACACAGTACGGGTCAACATCTTATCCAAAGGATGACACTTCCAATAATGCAGCATTCTTTCAGTATGCATTAAAGAGTCAGCCTGGATTAAGCAGTCTTGGTAGTGGGCTTGAACATACAATCTTCAGATTCAGAGGCAAGAATAATCCAGAGAGAAGCTGACAATATAAGGAAAGATGGTAGTGGTTGTTGCAGGCCAATCATCTCAGCCTCATGACATTGCTGCAGGAGTTCCTCAGGGCAGTATCCTAGGTCCAACCATCTTCAGCTGCTTCATCAATAACCTTCCCTCCATCATAAGGTCAGAAATGGGGACGTTCGCTGAGTTCGCACTGTTTTCAGTTCATTCGCAACCCCATAGATAATGAAGCAGTTCGTGCCCGCATGCAGCAAGACCTGGACAACATCCAGGCTTGGGCTGATAAGTGGCGAGTAACACGCACGCCAGACAAATGCCAGGCAATGACCATCTCCAAAAAGAGAGAGTCTAACCACCTCCCCTTGACATTCAACGGCATTACCATCAACATCCTGGGGGTCACTATTGACCAGAAATTTAACTGGACCAGCCATAATAGAAATACTGTGGCTACAAGAGCAGGTCAGAGGCTGGGTATTCTGCGGCGAGTGACTCACTCCTGACTCCCCAAAGCCTTTCCACCATCTACAAGGCATAAGTCAGGAGTGTGATGGAATACTCTCCACTTGCCTGGATGAGTGCAGCTCCAACAACACTCAAGAAACTCAACACCATCCAGGACAAAGCAGCCCACATGATTGGCACCCCATCCACCACCCTAAACATTCACTCCCTTCACCATCAGTGCACCGTGGCTACAGTGTGTACCATCTACAGGATGCACTGCAGCAACTCGCCAAGGCTTCTTTGACAGCACCTCCCAAACCCACGACCTCTACCACCTAGAAGGTCAAGGGTACAGGCACATGGGAACAACGCCACCTGCACGTTCCCCTCCAAGTCACACATCATTCCGACTTGGAAATATATCGCCGTTCCTTCATAGTCACTGGATCAAAATCCTGGAACTCCCTACCTAACAGCACTGTGGGAGAACCTTCACCACACGGACTGCAGCAGTTCAAGAAGGCGGCGCACCACCACCTTCTCAAGGGCAATTAGGGATGGGCAATACATTCTGGCCTTGACAGCGACGCCAACATCCCATGAACGAATAAAAAAAAAAATCAGTTTTTTGATACACATTAGATTTGCTGCAACCAAACTTCTAGGAATTTGCTTATTTAAAATAATGCCCACAACCTGGGGGAAGTCAACCAGGTATGCTTCATACTTTAACAGTTGTGTGTGTGGAATACCCAACCAAACGTATGACTCATTAAAACGGATGGTGCTGAAATGGGAGTGAGAGAAAGCAACTTGAGACGGGCAGAGGGGTCAGGGAAACGTTTGTGACTATATCTCTTTCACCTCCCTTCCTTCCAACCTCCTTCGTCCTCCATTCCCTCAGAACCTGCAACAACACATATGGGTGAAAAAGGAACTCGATCCGTAACTGAGAAGGAATGCAAATCCTAGAATGGGCAAAATGTAAGTCAGCCAGGGTTCAGTTTCTTATGTTCGTATGCAACACTAACTCATGGGGAAAGGCCTTGCATTGTTGAAGTTCATACATTTTTCATGAATACACAGATTATTTTGAACTAAAACTACTCCTCTAGACTTGCCTTTCCTTTTAAAGAGAAAACTTAAGCTGCAACATTCTAATCTACCGAATTCTTTTGCTTATAGAGGAGAATATTGTTATTCAAAAGTCACTCTTGCTTTCACTCCTGCGAGACAGTAAAACAAGTTGCATCTGTTGTACCTGATGGAGATGGTGTGGCAGAGTACTGGAATCGTTTAACTCTGTTCCTCTCTGGATACAGTTGAGCAGAGACTGAAGAAGTCCTTTCCTGTCAACTTGCTGACAATTTACTCCAGACTCAGAACTTCTCTCATGTAAAACAGTGCTCGGTGATTTTGAAAAATCATCTGAAGAATCTTCAGTGGCTTCCTCTGAGGTCCCTGTAAACCCACAAAAAGTCTACTTGAAATAAGTTAATACACATAAAAGCTTAGAATATTCAAAAGAAAAATAGAACCTATTAAAAATTACAACCAACTGGGAGGTACATTGCATTAGCACTCTCTTCACCTTTGGGACCAGAGCTCAAGTTTACCTGTGAAAGTTTTAGTGAATTGCGTTAAAAGATGGGAAATAAGGGGGGGGAAATCACCACACACTAGCTGTATTGGTTTTGGTTCTTTTCCAACAATTTTCCCCCCACTTGAAGTAATCAGTGTATGGTTTTATGCTCCTTGCTGGGTTATCGTTCCATGTGGCCAGCCATTTTCAAGTAGCTCACCCAAGTAGCCAAACTTCATCCAGGAGCAAAAACATTGAGTGTCAGCAAGTCATCCGACTGCTGAGAACATCACAGCTGAGCCAGATCCTGTACTTAGCTCATGTCCACACTGTAAGTAGAAATCAAGAGCAGGAACTCCAGCCAATTTCATCTTCTAATCCAGGGATGCAGAAGCAACTGTAACGCCCAACCTTGCCGCTGAGATCAATTAATGTGGCAAAGGCCATGGATCAAACTTGGGACCTTCTGGTTTGAATAACTAAGGTACTCAACTACCCTAACCAGATGAGTCACTAGGCAGGCTGTACCATTTTTAAAAGGAGGAGGGGGAAAAAAGAGGGAAGGAAAAAGGAGGAGGGGGAAAAAGGGGGAAGGAAAAAGGAGGAGGGGGAAAAAGGAGGAGGGGGAAAAAAGGAGGAGGGGGAAAAAGGAGGAGGGGGAAAAAAGGAGGAGGGGGAAAAAGGAGGAGGGGGAAAAAGGAGGAGGGGGAAAAAGGAGGAAGGAGAAAAAGGAGGAAGGAGAAAAAGGAGGAAGGAGAAAAAGGAGGAAGGAAAAGAGGAGGAGGAGCGGGGTAGGTGATGGGGAGAAAAAGAGGCGGGGGGGGGGGGGGGGGTGTGGAAGAGGAGGATGGGAAGATGAGAAAAAGAGTCATTGTCTCCACTCCAGATTGCAGTTCAGTGACCCATGTTGGTAGTGTGATTAAGTACGGGCAAGTCTGGAATTAAAGATGATGTGTCCCACCGTTCAATAACTTATGGAGGCTTGCTGTACTGAACGCAAACATGATGAATGGTTACATGATGATAAAAGGGTGTCAGCTGAAGTTGGAACTGTACCCCTGCAAAAGTCTCTACCTTTGAGAGGGGTGAGACTAGAGAGGAAACATGGGCAAGAAAATTTATTAGAAAAAGACGTACAAAAATAGACAACCGAAATTAATTTTTCAAGTTTATTACATTCACACTTTCAGGTTTCAAGTCCTAATTCTCAAATTTTTGTCTTGCTTGGGCAGCAAATGATTTAAAGGTACTAACTGAAAACTTACCAGAAGAGGTGTTTTTTAATTTTCTTTCCATTTCTGAATCCCAATTCCTAACTCTTTTCTTCCTCAATGGCAGTTCGGGACTCAGGTTTGCAATGCTGTTCGAAATCTCTGATTCATCATCACAAACAGCCTCCAGACAATTATTTTGTGCAATCTCAAAGGCAGTTCTGTCATGGTCGTCTTCATTGTTATTGATCAAATCTTGCTTGATCCACTCAAGTCCTCCCATTGTGTCGTTACTACACGGTGACACTATCTGTGCCTCACGAATCCGATTTTCATTTTCATCTGAAATTAACGGCGAAAGCTGACTGGTTGCACTGGCCTTTTCCACACTCTCGTTACAGTCATTTTTGTCTGTTGTATCAAGTTCAATCGTAAGCGATCGTCCTTCATCCATGAGAACCTTCTACTATAGTCCAGCCTGGGACCATCAATTTTCTTCAATTTAAAAAAAAAGTATGCCTGGAAAAATTTTTTAAAAAATCAATAAAGGAATTATTTATTTCAGTTCAGGGCCTATCACAGCTGTAACTACAGAATTTTTTCAGGATATGGCCAAGATCCCAATGTGCTGTTTAAGTACAGTGCAGCATAGCATTTTGATACACATCTCACATAGAAGAGCTGCTGTTTGAAACTTCACATGGGTCTCAATTAATAAAGCATACTGGATCCCACCACTTTATAAACAGTCATCCAAAAGCAGCATTTAATTGGTAAATATACAGCATGTTTTCATTTTCATATCCAAAGTCCACCAACAGGATTTTGTAGAAAATCAGAAGTTTCATAGAATCTTACAGCACAGAAGTGCCTGTGTTGAAAGTTTCGTGTTGAAAGAATGTTGTAATGGTAACACCCCTTGCACTGTAGGAATGGACTGCAGATTCAATTATCACTTGCATTTTAATAAATCTATTGTCTATAGTTTCTCAATATACAAGTCATTTGCTGGAATGATGCCCTCAGCTTTAATTAGCTTTCTTAGTGCAACATAAAACCGCATTTGAATATTCTAGCCACGGTAAAAGGTGAAACCTATGTTGACGTTTGTACAATTTCCTACATGTGGAGTGTTTCTGTATATGAAAATACAGATACAGCATTGGCTTTTTGGTTGACTGAACTGTAAATTCGGAGCTTGGGTTTAAAAACTATGCAAGAAATCTCACAACAAAACATTGTTTAAAACACTGAAAGTGCTAGCTCAAGTACCAATTCTTTTAAGATCCCCAGAATCACCAGTGACAGAATTTACTAAACTGTCCTATTTAACTTTTATTCTGATTAATTTCTAAAATGACCACACACCATTTAACAACTCAGATGACTAGCTTCCTCCCTGAAATGTTAACTCTGACTTCTTCGCCACAGATGCTACCTCACTCGCTGAGCTTTTCCAGCATTTTCTGTTTTTATTCCAATCTCAGTCCTGGTCACCTACAATGCAATTCAAAATGGAATGGTGAGTGACTCACTGCACTGATTTTCCCTCCACCTTGTTGGATGCACATGGCCTCTGCTTGACACCAAATTTGGGTATGGCAGCGAGGATTGACAGTATGTCTTGTGGAATGGTGGACATAATTCATTTTCCTTTACATTGTGGCGTGTGGCAGCATTAAGCAAACATACGGCACTACTATGACTCTTACAATTATGAATTCAACAAAGACAAAATAATCACAAAATAACAAAATATCCAAGGTTTTTATAAAAATTTAACAATTTGTTACAGAATTATGATAAACTTGAATGTTTGCACACTGAGTGCAGGGAACTAGCATGGAAGTAAACCGAGCTGAGGACACCAGTTCACAACATTGTTTACTCAATGCTTCAGCAATTTTAGCTGTGAATGTTAACTTGATTCTCAAGTTCAATAACTTCTCCCAAGGCCCTGTTTAAGGATTCAGTACCACCATCAGCATCCCTTTCTTTTTAAAAAAGTTCCAAAACATCATTAATTACTTTTCTTATTTTTCCTTGTAGCAACAGAAGCACTGAAGAGATATCAGAAGGGCTGGTTTGGAGAAGTTATTGAGCCTTAGTTAATTCAATTCTGTCACATCAGTGGAAATAATTATTAATCTAGCAGCAATTCTGCTTGTGCTGTTTATTCACATTCAGCTGCTTCATATTATAGGGTTCAGTAACTTGCCAAGCCAGTTCCCCCAAAGATATCAGCAGGAATATTCCCGAGTAAAATAAAATAAAGGAAGAAAAAAATAGCTGTCTCAATGACTCAGAAGTAAAGCCTATATATGAGACCAGGAAGGGGCTAGGTTCAATCTCCAGTATATTCTGAGGATGTTGATCTCAGCAAGTACAGCAGATTGCTTCAGGGAAAGGGTGGGGAAACACAATGATCCTACTCTTGATCATGAAACTGAGACCTCAGCTGGAAATGTGTGAGTACCAAGTGAAGGTATTAGGTTTGGTTGTGATGACAACCAAATAGCCTGCCAGCCAACAAACACTGTCAAGGCTCACGCATGAACAATGGGCACTGGGATACTTGAAGACTCCAGCAAGTGATTGTTGCCCTGGAACTGCAAAACAGTGAGGGAATGGGGAGGGGAGAAAATTGGAGGTAAAAATAAAAAATGTAGTTCTTTGAGATTTCAAACAATTTTTTTTTTTTTTTTAAAAGTGCATGGAAACATAATTTCTCCCCCCATTCTTTATTGGCCACTCACTTATTGCTCACAGGCGTTGGCAAGCACAGCTTATGCCATTTGCCAAGAACTAAAGTAACTGAGCTGAGAATGCCAAAACACTAATTTATAACACGATTTACTCAGGATGCTTAAGCAGCCTAAGAACAACTTGGCCTCTGAATTGATTTCCCCTCTTCCCCTGTGGGGAGGTGCTGCACCTCAACTCAGTATCTTACCCCAGAGGCACAACCTAGAATGGGAGAAATGAACCTCTGCCCCAACAGTCCACATGCTACCTTGGTTAGTCTTCAAGCCTTTCCAGCACAGCGTCAGTGCAAGGGATCCTTAAGTTGAAAATCCTTGCAACTATTATTGTTTGCAAAACTGCAATATTTCAAGTGCCTTTAACTTTGCTAGTGCACAATTAACTGGTGTATATGTATTCTCCATCATATCACCAATTAGCTTAACAGAACTATGCAATTTGAAAATAGTATTTTTTTTTAATCTTCCAAGTACTTACTTATTCTTCACAAATAAAAGCAGCCAGAGGAATATTTGTGTGTTAAGTTCAGCATCCCTCTCAATCTAATTTTGGAATGCATATATAAACATTCAGAAGTGTCTCATATCAACCTCAAGAATTTTCAAGTGAAGCAAGTTGCTTCGCACCTCTCCAATTACAGTATGTAACATTTATTACTGAAAAGAACATTTTCTAAGAGTTGACATGAAATAATGTATTTACTCTATAAAGTTACAGAGTTGCAGTATTCATTGGGAGAAAGTGATTTAACTGACATTACAAGAGGGAGCACCATCACCACAAGGAATTGGTCAAACTCTTTACAGCTACCCTTTAGTTTTGCCATTGTGCTCTAATACTTCGCCTAAGTGGTGATTCTTCATGTATGAGCTGAGGCGCAGATGTACAAGTGTTGGCACAGCATTCAAGAGATAGTCACATATACAGGGGTGTTGCTGGATAGCAATTGTGGGTGACGTGGCGGATTTTTCCTTTCATACTCCATGGCCACCAAGGTCAATCGTAGCGCTTCATCCCAGCTGGAATTATCTAACACCACAGACTGGGAATTGGACTCTCTCAATAGTTACTCTCTTCTAGATTACAATTCTCCAAGAGTCCATTCATGTGTAGACTATGATCATTTAGAGACAGTGGATTCTTCTTGGAGTTGAAATCATTGTAGGTAATCCACCAAAAGCTCAGGAATTATTTTGGAGTTACATTTTCTTAATTTTCTGGAGCTGCAGAATGTCTCTCCTTCCTCTTTCCCCAAAAATTATGTCACTTGGGAGATGGCCAAAGCAGTACATTCATAAATGCCAGTGAAAGCAAAGGTGCCATATTACATTTGCACACTGGTTAAAAAAGTTAATTTTCTGAAACTTCTAAGATAAATGCTGAGTACTTGTCAGAATCTGCAATTTTTTCCAAAACTATTTCATTAGACAAGTTACCAATCTTACTTTGCATCAGTGACACTTAGAAGGTCCACAGTTCACTTCTGAATACATTACTGGCATACATTTCCACGAGGTGGTATCTGAATCATGCAAATTAATTGGGGTGGGGGGAAATAACATTTTAAATAAACCTTGTCCTCACATAAGATGTGAAGGCATATTCTTCCACCTTTCCAGGTTAATTTTCTGAAATGTAAAAGCATAATAGATCCTACAAATGTTCTCTGGCAAGGATGTTAAAATGAATCCCTACGGTAGAAGACCTTTTGCACAATATCTGTTAAATTACAACTCAGATTCCAAACAATTATACTTCAAAACCAGAAACTAGACCAAAAGATGAAATATGATGCTTAGAGCACTGTTCACATAGTTACCATGTCCAAGGCAGTAGAGTTCCTGTTTATTCTGCAGGGTACAAGGGTTAAGACATGTAAGGCCCCCTACCCAAAGATCTTCTAATATTAGTAGGTTATCTGTATTGTTATGTTTGACCCAACTCTTTTGGAAGCCATCCTGTGGGTTGCTCAAGTTTGCCTGATGGCCAGGGTGAGGTTCTAAGGCCAAGACAAAGAAGCGGGAATAAAAATAGCAGCATTGCCTTTTCCTCTGCACAGAGACGATGAATCAGATAATACAAGTTATTAATATAGATGCCACTGGGTTTTGGTAAGGGGTTTTCACCAACTACATGAAGCCACATCCAAGTCATTCTTGCCAATAACCATCCTCACTCCAGTAAACTAAAAGCAGCCATCAAAATAGCTACATATCTGGTAAGGGTAATGGGTCCTGCTGCTGCCAATTACAGCTACTCCTAATCAATATTTTGTTTCTTAACCTGTCCCATTATCACCTTCCTTGCCTTGCACTATCATCATCTTTTGTCATTTAATCACTCATGCCCTCTACCCTATCACAGACCTTGCCTGTTCTTTCCTCCCCTCCCTCCCTTCCCCCTCCTTCCCCTGGCTCTGTACTTGCTCAAAAACTTTAACTCTTTTAACTTCTTCCAGTTCTGACGAAAGGTCTTTGACCTGAAACATTAATTGTTTCTTTCTCTACAGATGCTGCCCGACTTGCTGAGCTTCTCCAGCATTTTCTGTTTTTACTTCAAATTTCCAGTATTTTGTTTTTGGTTTACCTATATATCTAGCCACTTGTAATACAAGTATATGTCTGAATGAGAACAGTTTTTAAACAAACCCAATTTGCTCAAGTAACATTTTCTAGTTAGGCTAAAATAAGGTGCATTAGTATTCCAACAGAATAGAAGATATTTTTACACTTTTCTCTAGATTGTTATTCTTATTTCCCATTTTGTAATCAATCACAAGATGAGAGCAATCCAGAGTGACTTACCCTCTGATCTTCCCTGCCTATCACAGCCTGGCTGAAGACTGGGGACAGCTGTGGGCAAACGGCTGACATGAACCCACATGCTTTCATTGTGCAATACATATACACACCAATGTTCCACATACTAAGCTCCCAATGTCTATTTTAACAACTTTAATTCTTTAGCCACTTTAATCCTCTTTAATAGCCACTTTAACTCTGACCTCTCTGTCCTTGGCCTCCTACACTGTTCCAACGAAGCTCAATGGAAGCTCGAGGAACAGTACTTCATCTTTCTGTTAGGCACTTTACAGCCTTTCGGCCTTAACATTGAGTTTAACGACTTTAGATCTTAGCCACTGTTCCCATTTTCTCGGACAGCAGGTGCTGGTAATGCAAGATGGCTACTCCAGGGCCTCTGTGAGCAAGGAGGCGTGGGCTTGTGTTTGGGCTGGTCCGCACCCCTGGGATCTACCTACCTTTCACCGCCACATTCTGGGGCAATGGGAGCTTTCTCCTCTTTGCCACATTTTTCATGCTTCCCTCCACCTCTGCTGTTCTGCTGTAACCATTTGCACCTCCGCTGGACCCGTCTTTTGTTTCTTTACTTGTCTCATTATCACCCCCTTTTGCCTTTCACCATCATCCCTTTTGTCAATTAATCACTCCGGCCCTATCTTTCCTGCTCCCCCTTTTCCCTGGCTCGATACTTGCTTATAAGCTGTTAATCTCAACATCTGCCAGTTCTGACGAAAGGTGATTGACCTGAAACTCAGTTTCTCTCTCCACAGATGATGCCTGACCTACTGAGTGTTTCCAGCATTTTCTGTTTTTATTTCTACTTTATTAATCCCTGATGACAAAAATGCAAGCAGAAGTCCCTGATATTCTTTGGTCAGAGTATCTGATGGCTATCATCCCGCAGTATTAGGCAAGGTTCTGCCTTGAAATCTAGCCTATCTCCTGTACTTGCATGGAAGCCTTGGTTCAGTCTTCCATCACCCTTACCACCTGCACTCTCTCTCCTGGCACCTTCCCATACAAGCACAGGAGATGCAACACATGCCCATTCACCACCTCCCACGTCACTGTCCAGGGTCCCAAACACTCTTTCTGGAAGAAACAGTAATTTAGACTTACTTCTTCCAACTTAGTATACTGTAGTCACTGCTCACATGCTGTCTCGGTTGTGGAGACCAGACACAAATTAGGTGATTGCTTTGCCAAACACCCTTGTTCTTTCCCCAAGTGCAACTCCAATCTCCCTGTCATTTCCTACTTCAATTGTCTGCCCCACTTCCACTCTGACCTCTCCATCTTTGGCCTTCTACACTGTTGCAATGAAGCTTGAGGAACAGCATCTCTTCTTTCTACTAAGCACTTGGCAGCCCTCTGGCCATAATATTGAATTTAACAACTTGAGGCCTTAACTATATCTCCCATTTTTCTCTGGCAGTAGGTACTGACAATGTCTGATAGGTTTGCCAACGTTTCTGGGCATGGGGGAAACAAGCGGGATGGGGCTAGGAGGTGGGGATTCACCCTTCCCCATTGGAACAGTATATTGGTGAGGTGGTCTGCACACTTGGTGTCGACCTACCTTTTTCTCCCATCAGACTCCTGGGCCACTGGAACCTGCTCCACTTTGCCAGTTTTCCATGTTTCGCATTCTATCCCCCTTTAGCTCTCATCACACTCTGTGTCTCTACTCCCCTCACTCAAACGTACCGCCCTCCGAACTTGCAGCACTCCGTTCTCTCAGGTCCAACTCTGACAGGGTCATTAAATCTACTGACAAAGGTGGTGCTGTTGTTTTTTGGCGAAGATTTCCACCTTGCGGAGGCTGAACGCCAACTCTCTGATGCCTTCTCCTACCTCCCCCGGACCATGACTGTACCACTGAGCAACACATGTGCAGGTGATAACGAGACAGTCACTGACTTCATCTCCTCTGGAGATCGTCCCCTCACTTCTCCCAATCTTTCCCAAGATCCATAAACAGGACTGCCCCGGTAGACCCATCGTTTCAGCCTGCTCTTCTTGCTCCACGGAACTTATTTCTTCCTATCTCGACTCTATTTTTCTCCCTTTGTGCAGTCTCTTCTGACCTACATCCATGACTCTTCCGACGCCCTCTGCCACTTTAACGGTTTCCAGGTCCTAACCGTCTACTTTTCATCATGAACGTCCAGTCCCTCGACACCTCCATCCCCACCAGGTCGGCCTGCGGGTTCTCCACTTCTTCCTTGAATGGAGGCCCAACCAAACCCCATCCACCACCACCCTCCTCCGCCTGGCTGAACTTGTTCTTACATTCAACTATTTCCC
The DNA here is from genome assembly GCF_035084215.1 of Heptranchias perlo. Taxonomy (NCBI): domain Eukaryota; kingdom Metazoa; phylum Chordata; class Chondrichthyes; order Hexanchiformes; family Hexanchidae; genus Heptranchias; species Heptranchias perlo. The sequence continues at coordinate 10,161,504 of NC_090332.1, read as the reverse complement.
CTTTGACTCCACTCACTTCCTCCAAATAAAAGGTGTCGCTATGGGAACCCGTATGGGTCCTAGCTATGCCTGCCTTTTCATGGGATGCATGGAACATTCTTTATTCCAATCCTGCTCAGGTCCCCTCCCTCACTTCTTTTTCTGCAACATTGATGATTGTATCGGTGCCGCTTCCTGTTCTCTCCCCAAACTGGAAAATTTCATCAACTCTGCTTCCAATTTCCACCCCTCCCTTGCCCTCACATGGTCCATCTCCGACTATTCCCTTCCTCAACTTCTCTATCTCCATTCCTAGGGATAGGCGGTCAACCAATATCTACTACAAGCCCACTGACTCCCACAGCTCCCTTGAGTACACTTCCTCCCACCCCGCTTCCTGTAAGAACTCTATTCCATTCTCCCAGTTTCCCCGTCTCCGTCGCATCTGTTCTGACAATGCCACCTTCCACACCAGTGCTTCCGATATGTCTTCCTTTTTCCCTCAATCGAGGATTCCCCTCCACTGTAGTTGACAGGGCCCTTGACAGTGTCTATCCCATTTCCCGCACTTCTTCCTTCACCCCTTCCCCACCCTCCCAGAACCACGATCAGGTCCCCCTTGTCCTCACCTTACATCCTACCAGCCTCCACATTCAACGTATCATCCTCCGCCATCTCCAGCACAATCCCACCACCAAACACATCTTCCCCTCCCCTCACCCTTCAGCATTCCAACACCCTAGTCCACTCTTCCATCACCCCCAATACCCGCCCCCCTTCCCAAGGCACCGTCCCATGCACGCGCAGGAGATGGTACACCTGCCCTTTAGTCTTCTTCCTTCCCACCGTCCGGTGCCCAAACGCTTCCAGGTGAAACAGCGATTTACTTGTACTTCTTTCAATTTAGTATACCGTATTCGCTGCTCACATTGTGGTCTCCTCCACAATGGGAAAACCAAATGCAGATTGGGTGATTGCTTTGCTGAACACCTCCACTCAGTCCTGACCTTCTAGTCGCTAGCCATTTTAATTCTCCGTCCCACTCTGACCTCTCTGCCTTTGTCCATGGCCTCCTACACTGTTCCAATGAAGCTCAACGGAAACTTGATACACAGCACCTCATTTTTCGATTAGGCACTTCACAACTTTCCGGACTCAACATTGATTTCAATAACTTCAGATCATAGCCACTGCTCCCATTTTTTCGGACAGCAGGTGCTGATAATGGTTCTGTGCCATTTACAACTCCTCTAAACCCATCTTTTGTTTCTTTACTTGTCCCATTAACACCCCCTTTTGCCTTGCACCTGACCTGCTAAGTATCTCCAGCATTTTCTGTTTTTGCAGCAGGAGAACTTTTTCGCTTCTCTGATGTGGTATATTTTACATCCACCTTAACTGGCTTATGTTGCATCTGCAAGACGCCATCTCTGACAATGCAACACTCCCTTTGTATTGCACTGAAGCGTCAGCCTGGATTATGTATTCAAGTCCATAGTGATGCTTGAACCCACAACCTTCGGAGAACAGTGTGCTATCAACGGAGCCAAGTTAATGCAAAGGATACTACAGTAACCTGGGGAAATCAGAATAAATAGTCCTGCAACTTACCAAGAGAAGAAATTTAAAACATGAGGGTACTGAGTTATACAATCTGCCATGATCAATTTGAATGGCGGAGCAGGCCCAAAGGGCCGAATGGCCTATTCTTGCTCTTATTTTCTATGTTTCTATTTCTTTGTTTAACTATATCATGCATAAATGTTTTAACACACACCTGCACATATGTATGCCTCACCCTGGACAAGCATGTCTTCGTGTCTCAACAAGTCAACCTCTGTTTTGTCAAATATCCTCAGTGATTATGTAACTGACCTATACAAATCTATTTGCATATATTCTAAAACAAGTAACCCACTTGACACTGTTCTAAAAACCTAAATACTTAGGAGTTTGATTGCTATGTTTTTAGGAAATACATAGCAATCAAACTCATAAGTATTTAGGTTTAGGAGTAGGCCATTAGCCGCTCGAGCCTGTTCTGCCATTCAATGAGATCATGGCTGATCTGTGACCTAACTCCATATACCCGCCTTAGCCCCATATCCCATAATACCGTGGGTTAACAAAAATCTATCCATCTCAGATTTAAAATTAACAATTGAGCTAGCAACAACTGCTGTTTGCAGAAGAGAGTTCCAAACTTCTACCACCCTTTGTGTGTAGAAGCGTTTCCTAATTTCACTCCTGGCTCTAATTTTTAGGCTATATCCCCTAGTCCTCGACTCCTCAACCAGCAGAAATAGTTTCTCTCTATCTACCCTATCAGTTCCCCTTAATATCTTGAAAACTTTGATTAAATCACCCCATAATCTTCTAAATTCCAGGGAATACAACCCTCGTTTGTGTAATCTCTCTTTGTAATGTTTGGAGTTCAGGTATCGTTCTAGTAAATCCTTCCTATGGTGGGGTGCCCAGAACTGAACACAGTACTCCAGGGTGTGGTCTAACCAGGGCTTTCTATAGCTGTAGCATAACTGCTAACCCCTTGCATTCTAAATCTCCAGATATAAAGGCCAGCATTCCATAAGCCTTTTTGATGATTTTCGGTACCTGTCCGTGACATTATAATGATCATGGACCCCTAAGTCTCTTGAGACCTCCACTGTTTCGAGCTTTTCACCATCTAGAAAGTACTCCGATTTATCCTTTTTAGGTCTAAAGTGGATGGCCTCACGCTTGCCTACATTGAAATCCATTTGCCACAGTTTCACCCATTCACTTAATCTATTAATAATCTCTCTTGTAATTTTATGCTTCCATCTATTCTGCTTACAATGCTGTCTATCTGTGTCATCAGCAAACTTGGATATGTAGCTCTCTATCCAGTCATCTAAGTTGTTAACAAATACAGTGAATAGTTGAGGCACCATCACAGACCCCTGTGGGACACCAAAAGTCACATCCTGCCGATTTGACTACCTGCTCATTATCCCTATTCTCTGTCTCCTGGCGCTCAGCCAATTTCCTAACCAGGTCAATAATTTGCCCTCAATTCCATGAGCTTCAACTTTAGCAAACAGTCTCTTATGAAGGACGTTATCAAATGCCTTCTGGATGTCCATATAAACAACATCCATAGACATGCCCATGTCTACTACTTTAGTCACCTCTTCAAAAAATTCAAACAGGTTCATCAGCATGACCTACCTTTACAAATCCATACTGGCTCTCTCTGATCAGATTTTCAAGGTGTTCAGTCACTCTATCGTTAATTACAGACTCTAGTAATTTCTCGACAACAGATGCTAGGCTAACTTGTTTCCCTCTCACCTTTCTTAAATAGTGGAGTGATAGTGCAATTTTCCAATCTAAAAGGAATGGTTCCTGAATAGAGAGAACTTTGGAAGATTATAGTTAGGGCATCTGCAATGGTCTCACCTATTTCTTTCAAAATCCTGGGATGGAAGCCATCTGATCCTGGAGGCCGGTCACTCTTTAGTGCCAATATTTTCTTCATTACTGTTAATTTGCTTCCGTTAATTATGGCGAGACCGTATCCCCGATTCAAAATTAGTTTCTTTGGGGTGTCCGGCATGCTTTCTCTATTGTAAATACTGATGCAAAGTAATTATTTAACATGTCCACCATTTCCTTATTTTCATTTACAATATCACCATTATCAGATTTTAAGGGGCCCACATTGCACTTGACCATCCTCTTTTTCCTAATATAAATTGTAAAAATTGTGTGGATTTTGATATCCCCTACAAGTTTCCTTTCATACTCCCTTTTTGTAGCTCTTATTATCTGTTTTGTCACCCTTTGCTGTTCTTTGTATCTCTCTCAGTCGCCAGGATCTATGTTATTTTTTGCATTTTTATATGCTTTTTCCTATTAGTTTTATGTTGTCCCTTACCTCTTTTGTCATCCATGGCTGTTTTTTTTTGACAAGTAGAGCTCTTGCACTTAGGCATATAAACTGGTTCTGTATCACCTTAAATTCTTTTTTGAACACCTCCCACTGATCTTGTGTCATTTCATCCATTAACAGATTTGCCCAGTTTATAGCGGACAGTTTCTGTCTCATCCCGTTGATGTCAATTTAGAATCTTAGTAGCTGATACCTTTCAAACACAACACTGAACTCAATCATATTATGATCACTATTAGGTAAATGTTCACACACCGTTAGGTTGTTAACTAAATCTGGCTCATTACTCATTATTAAATCTAATATGGCCTGCCCCTTTGTTGGTTCTAGGATATATTGTTGCAGAATGCTGCCCTGAACACACAAGGAACTCGCTACCTTTCTGACATGAGCTCGTCTGCTTATCCCAATTTATATGAAAGTTAAAACCCGCCATTAGAACCACTCTGCCTTTGCTACATGCTTGTCTAATCTCTGCATTTATACATTCTGCCACTTCACAGCTACTACCAGGGGGCCTACACACAACTCCCACTACGGTCTTAAATCCTTTTCTATTTCTTAATTCTACCCATAAAATCTCCACTGCCTGCTTACCTCTCATTATATCCTCTCATCATTGAAGTAATTTCATCTTTAATCATTAAGGCCACTTGTCCTTCTCTACCAGTTTCCCTATCCATCCTATAGACCGATATTCAGTTCCCAGTCCTGACCATCTTGAAGCCATGTCTCAGTAATAGCTACCATGTCATACCCTCTAAGTTGAATTTGCGCCTGCAATTTATTCAATTTGTTCGTTAGACTCCGTGCATTTGTATAAAGAATGCTTATTTGGGCCACATACTCTAACCTGTCCTTCTGCTCTAATATTGTTTTTCTCACACATCTCCTAATTTAATTACTTTACATCTTTTAGTTTTCCCTTTACCTATAGTGCCTAAAGCATAATTTCTGACTATGACTCTACTTTCTCCCTTTTCATTTTAGAATTATTACTTATACTACCTTTTCCACCCGAGACCCCGTGACCCCCCCCACCCAGTAGTTTAAAGTCCTTTTTCCATCCCATCCTAAATAACTTCATTAAATGGCATAACCACTGATACAGCCAATCTCTAGTGATTGGAAATGTCCAACTGCTTGGAGCAAAAAATGATCAGCAGTAGTCTCAATTTTATTTTCAAACGTACTGCACATTGGAACATTAATTCTAATAAAAAATGTGTACGAGATTCTCTATTAGCCATTTTCTGATAAAGTGCACGTAATGAATTTGGAGAAAAATGGAAAAAAAAGACTAAGTGTCAACCTTATATACCTCCGACAATGACACACTGATCAAGCTCCTACGAGACAAAGCAGTGACAGGGGACAACAATTTTTCTGATTCTGCTGCCTTCTAAAAAGGCATCTGGCTTTCACAGGGCCTCTCCAACACAAGAAAGATAGCAGTATTGGGGTGTGTGTGTGTGTGTGTGTGTGCAGAAGGAGAAGAGAGGAGGGAAAGGGGAAAAACAAGCCTGTATCTTTTATTGCCACGTGTCTACACATTGGGAACCGGTACAGTGCTCTGGAGGACCAAAAAATGATCACAACTCCTTTTCAACTCTTGCAGTTAGTAATCCAAAATCTCCTCCCTTTCAACAAGTAGTTTTGCTTTTTTTTAATAGCCTGTATTCTACAACAAAAAAAGTTCATGTATTGGTTGAGTTTGTAAGGAAAACTAGGGGATACTTTTTTAAAAAAAACCGTTACTGAAAACGTCAGCAGGTTGTGCTCGGCGTATGTGTGTACACGTGCATCATGTTTATCTCAGCTGCAATATATTCATCACAGGAGGGGGAGGCGAGCAAACAAAGCAGCAAAAGGAAAATAAAACTTGATTTAGACAGCATCCAAATATGTCTCCCAGAAACATCTCAAAACTTTTCACATGAAATTAATTACTTGGAAAAGCAAATGACATATGTAAACAATGTAACAGCAATTTTGCAGACAGAAGTTCCAACAAATAGTAACGAGATGAATTATCAGGTTAATCTGTGGCCTTATTTGGTGGTACTGGTGAAGAGAGGAATGTTAGCCAAGACACTGGGAGAATCTCTTGTTCTTCACGTAGTGCTATGGGAGCTTCGGTATCCTCTTAAATCACTAGGACAGACAGATATAGCCTCAGTTTAACGTCAGATGCCAACAAGAATTCAGCAATTCCTCAGTACTGCACTCAAGGGTCAGCCTAGTTTATGTGCTCAAGTCACGAATGGGGTTTACACCCACACATTTTGACTCAGAACTAAGAGGGCTACCAACTGTACCAAGTCTAAACTCTAGAAGCAGAAAAGTTTTGTTCTCCATTAATCCCTCTCCTCTTCCATTCATTAGCTGAAAAGTCAAGTCATTCTATGATCTGTGGCACTCATCAATATGCCTTAACCAAAAGCACCATGCACCTACATTTCTGTAATGAAGATATTCAGAGAATAAACATCACACGCAATCTTATTTCTAGCTCCTTTTTGATATGTCATGTGATCTTCCTTTTCAAATGTGCTTTGCGTTTGCCAAAGAGCTGTAGTTAGGAGGGTCTTTACCTCTTCGCCCCACCCCAAAAAACTGTAGTTTTGATATTTTCTATAATGGCAGCCAATCAACAACGTCACTAAAAATCCTGAATGCTTACTTTCACATAAATTTTGACTGAATTACATGAAACCAAGAACCAACTGGGACACTTTTTAATTAAAAAAACACAGGAATATTTATAGAAAGAGTAAAACAGACAACAAAGTATTATGGGTTAGTGACAACAGCACAATTGTACAATGACCTAAAAACAAGCATGAGCTGAAAAACATTTAACATTGCAACCGAGGGTCAATCTCCCTACTAGATTTATTTTCATCCGTCTTTGATCCTTTACACCAGTGAAACTGAAGATCTTTCTCTGAAAATAGCCTTACTTTCCAAACTGTTATGTGCAAAGTCATGAGAGAAGTGATGAAAGGATGGAAAGAAACAAGTATCAAATAAAATTTACCATATATTTCCCCACAAGGTGATCGATCCAAGTAAAATTTGATTCCCCCCCAAAAAATGAAACAGCAGGAACCCTACCTTCAAATGGCAACAGATTCAAATTTCAACCACAATTTTGCACCGGTCCCCAAACTCCTGCTCACCAATTGTGTTGTTACACAACTCCGTGAAGTCACCCCACAAGATACCACCATTCCCCAGAAAGCAGGAGATTTGATTTTAATGTGCACGCTGACTGTTACATATGCTGCTGCTTCACAGCAATAGAGTCAAGCATAGGAGACCGGAAGCTGGAGCTGAAGAGTCTTAAACAGGCTTAAGCCCCAATCCAGGACTTGAATACATAATGTAGGCTAACAATTCAACGTAGGTCTGAGGGAGTGCTGAAAGAAATAACAGAAGCACAGTTAAGAACACGCAGTTCCAAAGTCATTATAAGAGGTGCCGTCTTTCAAGGTCCAGCTGCTTGTTCAGGTGGACATAAAGGACCCCATGAAGTATTTTCTGTTCTGGGCAACATTACCATCAAAACAGATTAACTGGTCATTCATGAGCCGTAAAGAGCTTTGGGACATACTTAGGACTTAGAAAGTGCTATACAAATACAAGTTCTTTCTTTCTCTAATATACAAGCTAAAATATAACACAGGATGCACTGCAGCAACTCGCCAAGGCTTCTTCGACAGCACCTCCCAAACCCGCGACCTCTACCACCTAGAAGGACAAGGGCAGCAGGCGCATGGGAACAACACCACCTGCACGTTCCCCTCCAAGTCACACACCATCCCAACTTGGAAATATATCGCCGTTCCTTCATTGTCGCTGGGTCAAAATCCTGGAACTCCCTTCCTAACAGCATTGTGGGAGAACCGTCACCACACGGACTGCAGCGGTTCAAGAAGGCGGCTCACCACCACCTTCTCAAGGGCAATTAGGGATGGGCAATAAATGCCGGCCTTGCCAGCGACGCCCACATCCCGTGAACGAATAAAAAAAAACATGGAGCAGAAAACAAACATATTTATGGAAAAGAGGAGATACAGTGAATTAATGAAGGAAAGCCAGGAAAGCTGGTTATGATTAAATTTAAAAAGATAATGAAATCTAAAAATACAGCCGATGGCTTATGAAAAATGTTCCAGTTATTGAACTTGTACTGCCATCCTCTCAAAGGTGTCAGCAGATTGCGGGTGTGGGGGAAGAGAGAGAGGAGGCAAAATGTGTTCTTATCCATTATGGTTTTGTATTTCCAATTTCTCTCCTCAAAATTTCTATCTCCCGTCATTTCTCTCATTAAGGTATACTTCATTTAGTGCTTTTTATTCCTTTACAACAACTACAGACCCACCACAAAGAGCTAGGGATGCCTTAGGCATGGAAGGAATTACAAAGCATAGCTAAGATTATGTAATTCCAAAGTCATGCTGCCCAAGTTAACTTAGCAGATGAAGGGTTATACAGATATTAACAGTACTGCTTGATTTTTGTTCAAGGGAGATATTGGGAGGAACTCGATATTCCTTAAAAGCTGCTTTTATATTGGATTTCTTGTGGCGTTTATTTCTCATGCAGCCGGCAGCAACCCTGAAGTAAGCTTGCCAAATCCAATAAGCCAGGGGCCAAGAAGACCCAGTAAAAGCAGGTTTTGCAGGCCTTAGCAAACTGACAAAACTTACTTCAGAGTTGTTGCCAATTGCACGAGACCCTCCCCCCTCCTTGTAGCCCTAGCATCCCAATAAATTAAACATAAAAACAGCTAAAACAGAGGATCAACAGGTGACAGTGGGAGGAAAGTCCATGATAGAATAATCACATGTGGACTCTGGATGGAGTGAGTTTTATGGACAGAAGGCCTTTTGTTGTTCCAGATTTTCATAGCGATTGGAGCACAAACACTTAAAACCAAACTACTAAAACTCAAAGTTTAGAATCATTTGCACAGAACAAAATAAGCCTTCCTCCTACCCCTTATGCAAAGTCAAACTACTTCACTGTTTATAGACATTATTATTGCTTTGAAGAGATTACAGTGAATGAAATTAAGTGCGAGAGATCCTGGCAGCACTTAATTTGCAGCTGGAACCGAGTTACCAAATATGTCGAACACACAACAGCTTTCAAAAGGAAAAATCAACTTGTGACATATCCAGTATGTAATTGAGATTTACATAACATACAGATTAGGCCACGGGGCTGCACTGAAAATATTTGCTAAATGTACACTTCAAAAAAAATGCAACTGAAGCAAAAATAGCACACACTGACAACTGCCATATAAGAGCAAAGATCAGTCACTATAGGGTGCAACAATTCATAAGAATTGCAATTTTCAAACAAAGAAACTCAGGGGCACAAACTATTATTGGTGACATTTTTGTATGACATTACTTGGTCCATTATTTTTAACAGTGGTATTAACCTGTTCATGTTTACCTATTTATTTTAAACGGGATAATGCCGTTGTTAAAATAGCAGAAAGAGAAGTAAAATGAGCACATTAAGCAGTTGTCAGTTAATATCACCCACAGTAATTTCCAGCCTGGTATCACTTGATCAGTTGGGCATAATCTGCCTTCACCATTTGTAGCCAAGTACTTGTAATTAACGATAACTATAGTTTTATCTTCTCTATAGAATTGTGATTTGGCAAACTTAGCTAATGAAAACAACATTGGACTTCAAAAAGGTATTTGGTTTATTACAGCAGAGGTACAACAGTCAACATGACTTCAAAAGGAGTTTTTTTTTTATTCGTTCACGGGATGTGGGCGTCGCTGGCAAGGCCGGCATAATGTTGCAATACCTTAGCAACATTATTTGATCTGTTCCAACACATTGAACACACAAGGCTAACACTGTGCTATACAACTTTTAAATCACACTTCAACATCACCACAAAATCTATAAGCGCCAAAGTTATTAATCAATCATCCTGTTTAAGGCAAAGCCATATATAAATATCTTGTTCTATATTTGGTGTTATGTTGAATCTATACCATGTTCAACTTTCTTCCCCACTATGTGCAGCCGACAGACTGTGAAACCGTATCCAGCAATACTCAACCATAATGGTGGTGTTCAAGAAATTACCTCAGTCTAGCATGGATTATCTTGGGGTCGTGGGAAGGGACAGTGAAGACTAGACAATTATGATGGATCACTGGATTCAAGTCTGTGCCTCCCTAAAGATCCCACTGGCTCTATCAGCCCTTTCCCCAATAAGCATCAAGGGGATCTCCCAGTCATATTCACTTCAATTGAATGAAGAGCCTGGCATGAGAAGGGGATCACCAGATTAGGTTAGCTACTTCATGAGGGCAGATTATGCTCTTCCACCCGCTAGCTGATAATTATCATCTCGTCCAACATGACTAATACCACTAACACCAGAATCCTGAAATACTTTGCAGACTTAAGCGTGAGCCAATCTCCTTGAAACTTTCCTTCCAGTCCCCAATAGCCTCTTGTGGACACATCATCTCCGTCCTATGTATTATTCTTGCCTCTATGTCCAATAACAGAACAGTGAGCCTGTAGGATGCCTGGGAATGTGACTAAGACCTACCGGTAAGGAAGGAGGATTGGCAAAGGATATAGAGTTGGACCCCAGACATCTTCATCTACAGAATTGCAGGAAGGCCAAGTCAAAAGTCATATATTGCATATGCCGCATCCCACACATGCTCCAGCATACCACTCTATACCAGATGACTATGGGGAGGCTACAGCTACAAGAGGACTTTCCACCACATATTCCAACCATTCTGGACCATGGTCTGGAAAATCACTAGGAACATGACCAGCTCAATCCCAGAAAGCCCAGATCAGTGGGAAAACAGAAATCCCATTTACAGCAAGATAAGTCACATCCAGAAATGATACTGAACAGCAGCTTGCTGGGCTTGCCCACTGGAGAGAAAAGTTCCTCCTGCAATAAGCAAGTTAGCACAATTCTTCTTACTAGTTACAAGAAGATGTATCCCCTTTGTGGCAAAGGGCAGACCCAACCACAACTAATGTGGCTGAAACATATCAGAAGGAGTGATTTTGCACCTCTACCTGGAATTAAGTATCAGGCAGTCTGGGGGTTGTTTTTGGAGACCCACACAACACAAACTACCTCCTTAGCATTGTACCCCACCCACTAGCTAAGAAGACCAACAGTAGGCAGGACCCCTTCCCGCCATGCGCAACACGAATGAACACAATAACTAAGGGCTAAACAAGCTGCCTCAACCCCCAGCCACCCGCCACCCTACACTGCTCTCCGTGCAAACAGCCTGATGTAGTCATACATTCCTCCCACATGCATGTGTAGTGAGGATGTGCAATGACTTCATGAACGTATAAGAATGTACACCCTCAAAATGTGCGATTGTACACGTTAATATACAATGACCTCAAAATATCTATGTTAATGCCTCTTAATCATAAAATGGATTCACAATATATATGTGAATGTACACCTAAATGTACAATAGCTTCATTAAATATATACATGAACATATGTAAAGAAAAATATTCCTGAGGGGACACTTGAGTTACGCCCAACCATTTGGGGCGGGGAGGGAGAGAAATAGATCATCACATTCTTACAGCAGGAAAACAGAAATCCTATTTGCAGCAAGATAAGTCACATCCAGAAATGATACTGAACAGCAGACTGTGAGATACATTTTGTTTAGTTCCGACAAGTAATATATATTCAGTCTAATAATTGAGAATAAACTTATCACACAGCTTGCAGCTTAGTATTTGTTTCAATATGAAAATAAAATCTAACTTCAAAAAAATTAGAAGAGCAAGAGGAACTTCTAACAATCCACCCTTCTAACAATCTATGAGACACAAGTATTTCACAGCTGTCAGCTATGGCTCAGGGGAGGACCCTCAGATCTAAACAAAGAATTTGCATTTATAGACGTAGAACCTTTCACAACCTCAGGACTTTAAGCTTTACTTTTTGAAGTGCAGTCACTGTTGTTGTGTAGGAAACACCGCAGCCAATTTGAGCACCACAAGATCCCGCAAACAGCAATGAAATAAGTTACCAGATTTGTTGAGTTGGTTGAAGGATAAATGTTGGCCAGGACACCAGGAGAACACTCCTGCTCCTCTTTGAATAGTGCCGTGGGATCTTTTCCATCCACCTGAGAGGACTGTCAAGGCCTCGGTTCAACATAATCTGAAAGACGGCACCATCACCAGTGCAGCACTCCCTCATTACTGCACTGGAATGCCAACCGAAATTCTGTGCTCAAGTCTCTGGAGTGGGGCTTGAACCCACGACCTACTGACAGAGAAACAAGTGTGGTACTACTGAGCCAAGGTTGACACAGAGTCAAAAGATGGTAGGTTCAAGATCCAATCCTAAGACTTGAGCACATAATGTAGGCTGACACTTCAGTGCAGTAGTGAAAGAGTGCTGCACAGTCAGAGACGCCGTCTTTCGGATGCAATGTCTGCCCTCTCAGTTGGCATAAAACATCCCATGGCACTATTCAAAGAAGAGCAGGAGAGTTTTTCCAGTATCCTGGCCAACATTTATCTTTCAACGAAAACAGATTATCTAGTTATTTATTTCATTGCTGTTTGTAAGCCCTTGCTGCGTGTAAATTGGCTGCCGAGTTTCCTACATTACAATAGTGATTGCACTTCAAAAGTACTATCAAGCTTTGGGATGTCCTGATCTGAAAGATGTTATATAAATGCAAGTTCTTTCTTTCCTTCTTACTTGTCCTGAAGTGCATGCTACAATCAATATTGGATAGCACAAAATGCAAGACAAATAGAAAACTGAAGCAGAGTTTAAACAGCCTCAACCAGGGAATAGGACAAACAGAATTTCCTAGTATTAGGAAGAGCTGGTGCCCTTTCTCCTTGAAAGGGAGTCACTAAGAAGTGACCAAATAGCTGTATATACATAAGACATTAAGAAGATTAGATAAGGTAAATCTAGAACACTTTCAAAATAGGCCAAAATGGCAGAACAAGGAGATATAGACTAAAAGTGGAGGAATGTCAAGAAAATTTGTCATGTATAGTTTGATCAACTTGGGTACAGCAAAGGAAGGAGAAATCTTAGATTTGAAATCCAATTTGAAAATGCATTTGGGGAGGAGGGCAACTGTAAGCTTTTTTGCAGATTGATCATCTAAGATGGAACAAAAGGCCTCTCTCATCTATCTTTTTCTTGTGGCCTTGCGACCTGGAAGGACAACTTTTAATTAAGAGCTTTGATTGAAAAAAAGCTACATCTGTGTTAATTGTACAAATGCCTGTACTTGTAACTTTAAGAAGTCTTTACGGGTCCTTTCGCAAACGCACTTTAATTTTAGCTGTGAGCAAAATGTACCCATCCAGATATGTCAGTTCTATATCGGTACCAAAACCGTTACTACATGTCATTTCAAGTGGATATGAGGATGAGGAGTTGATGTAGCCTCAATTACAATGTTGGTATGATACTTATAATTAAGACTGTCAGTTATAAATCCGAATATTTGCTTCTGAAAAGACTCAATGAGAATTTTTAAATTGAGGCACTGCAAGACCGGGGGCCAATTTAGGTCAACGAGCGCAGGGGCATTGGGTGAACGGGACTCGGTTGCGAGTTACGGTAAAGGCTGCAGAGTTTTGGATGAGCTCAAGTTTACGAAGGGTGGAAGATGAGAGGTGGAAGTCGAGTCTGGAGATAAAGGCATGGATGATGTCTTCAGCAGCAGACAAGCTGAGGCATGGGAGGAGCCGGGCAATATTGCAGAGATTGATTGAGGCGGTCTCAGAGAGGGAGAGGATATGGGGTCGGAAGCTCAGCTCAAGGTCAAAAAGGACGCCGAAGTTGTGAACAGTCTAGTTCAACCTCAGACAGTGGACAGGGAAGGGATGGAATCAATGCCTAGGGAACAGAATTTGTGGCGGGGACGAAGGCAATGGCTTCGGCCTTCCCAATATTTAATTCCCAATACCTCCAGAGCAGAGAAATGCACCACTTTGTAAATGCCTAGGAGGCCCATTAAACATTCTGAAATTATAATCATATGAAATCTCCCATATGGGCTTGAACATTAAAAATTAGATATTAGGATGCAGAGCGCCTGTGGCACCGTACCTTGGTCAGACTCAGACTATTATTCCGCAGTATAACAAAGGTCTGCATAATGTGCATTAATACCACGCTCAGATCAGCAGCTGCAATATTATCACTATTAATTCAACAACTTGCATTTATAAAGCACCTTTAACGTAGCAAAATGTCCCAAGGCGCTTAAAAGGAGCGTAATCAGACAAAAATTTACACGGAGCTAAGCATTCGATATTAAGACAAGTGACCAAAAGCTTAGCCTAAGAGATAGGTTTTAAGGAGTGTCTCAAAGGAGGAGAGAGAGGGGGAGAGTCGGAGAGGTTTAGGGAGGGGATTCCAGAGCTTCGGCCCGAGATGGTTGAAGGTAGGGCATCCAATGGTGAGGCGAAGAAAGGGAGGATGCACAAGAGGCCAGAATTGGAGGAATGCAGAGTTCTCGGAGGGTTGTAGAGCTGGAGGAGGTTAGAGAGAGAGGAGGAGCCAGGCCACGGAGGGATTTGCACGAGGATGAGAATATTAAAATTGAGATGTCGCTGGTCAAGGAGCCAATGCAGGTCAGCAAGCACAGGGCTGGTAGATGAATGGGATTTGGTACGATTTAGGATATGGGCAGCAGAATTTTGGATGAGCTTAAGTTTATGGAGGCTAAAGGATGGGAGGCCGGCCAGAAGTGCACTGGAGTACTCAGGTCTGGAGGCAACAAAAGCACAGATGACGGTTTCAGCAGCAGATGGGCTCAGGCAGGGGTGGAGACAGGTGATGTGACAGAGATGGAAGTAGGTGGGCTTGATGATGGAGAGAATTATGGGATCGGAAGCTCAACTCAGGATCAAATAAGATGCTGAGGTTGCGAACAGCTAGTTTAGCCTGACACAGTGGCCAGGGAGGGGGATGGAATCGGTGGCTAGGGAATGGAGTTTGTGGTGGGAGCCAAAGACAATGACATCAATCTTCCAAATGTTTATTTGGAGGTAATTTCAGCTCATGCAGGCCTGGATGTCAGACAAGCAGTCTGACAATTTCAAAAGCAGTGGAAGGGGTCGAGAGAGGTGATGGAGAGGTAGAGCTTAGGGTGTCGTCAGCGTATACGTGGAACCTGATATGTTTTCAAATGATGCACTAAGTGGCAGCATGTTGATGAGAAATGGGGTGTCAAGGATGGATCCTTGGGAAACTCCAGATGTAGGTGCGGGAGTGGAAAGAAAAACCACTGCAGGAGATTCTCTGGCTACGACTGGGTAATTCACCTTTAGCAAACCATGTTTTCATCTTCAGAGTTCCATCTTTGGACATTCAAAATTCGCATCTTTTTTCTTAGAGGCAACATTTGTAATTAGATTTTGTTTTGCTAATTTCTGATGAGGGTTAGATTATAGATTTAGAGTAATACATAAAATCACACAATTCATTCATAGAATTCTTGGAATGAGCCACAAAATTTCCTCCACAGCCAGACTGTGGAATTTCATTGATATTAGGCATTTTATGAAAGATAATTTTTTTTTTAAAAAGACATGTCACCAAATTTTCTGTAGCAAAGTGTGATTTCAGTATAGAATGTCCTACCCATCAGACACTCTGAAAAATTGTTTTAATAAGCAAAATTCTTGGATCGCCCCGATGCCCCCTGCCACCTTTAGCCTACAAGGCAGGGAGGTCATCTGGTCTATAGACATCACCAATGTCACTCAAACCTGTTACCAGTGTCCTATTTGTACAACAGGGTTTCCTCCAATGGCAAGAGCACCATTGGTGGTAGCATAAACATCATGCAACATCAAAACCTAGATCAAGTCCGCCATTTTGTGGTCTGGTCACAGGCTGTCCATATAGGCCGTTAATGTAGCATTAACATCGCTGGTCTGTACGGACACTCCCCAACATCAGGGAATATACAAAACCAGACTCCATCGTCAAATGCCATTTTGCACGATCTACACATGTTCAGTAACGTTAATGTTGCATTTGTGACTTTGGAGAAACTACATATGCTTGAATCTCAAAAACAGAGTTTCTCTGGTTAAGAAATCTGAGCCAAAATATAAATTGAGCAGATTCAACACAAAAAAAAGTTGGCACAACCATACTGAGATCATACTGAGGTCAAGAACACAAACCTAAATCGCTAAACCAGTCATGTAATACATTAGAGCCCCAGCATGTAATTCCATTTTAAAAAGAGAATTCTAGGTCAGAAATGCTCAAGTCAATAACAAGTTAAATTGGGATTTTTCTGCAGTCAGTAAATAGCCACATCCCTTCCTGACTGGACCTGGCACAGATTATTACCAGTCTTTTAGTCAAGTACCATAGCACCACATTAATCTACTTACAGCTACAGCACAAAGAACACAATGCATCCCTCCCAGTAAAGACATCCCAAAAGAGGAAAGGGAAATTAAAAGCATAAAAAGGTGTTCTGTGGGTGGTTTAGGGATTATTGCAGTACACAAAGTAACTGGTGAAAACATTTAAAAAGAAACCACAACTACAATTGCCACGCAAACTGTAATTGCTCAACAGTTAAATAGACATGCTAATTCACTTTTCATAGCTCAATATTCTGTTTATACAGCAGGATGAGATTAAGTTTTAAAGGAATGCTGCAAATTAAGGCTCTATACTAGCTTTATCCCAAAATATGTGTTAAAAAATACACCACCCAAGATAATTCCAATAACTACGTGAGTCATCAATTGACTCAATCGATAACTCACTTGCTTTTATGTCAGAAGGCTGCGAGTTCAAACTCACACTTATGGAGGTCCTACATTTCAGGTGAAATGTTAAACTTCAGCCCAGTCTGCCTGTTCAAGTAGACGCAAAAACTCACATGATGCTATGCAAAGACAAGCAAGGTGTCCTGGCCACAGAGTTAACATTCCTCCCTCAACCAATATCAACACACACAGATTATCTGGTCATTCATTCATAGGCTGTTGGCGGGACCTCTGATGCTTCCTTGATGGTGGGGGGAAATTTCACACCTGCAAAACGGTAAATCCCTTTGGTGGGCCATTATAAATTATACTTGTGCTGTGATTTGTTAAGTTTTATTCACAAAACGTATGTTTTTTTTTAAAAATGGAGTAGGAGCTTTGCTGACTGCATGTAAACACACTGCCTGGTGTGGTACTGGGCAGTACAGACAAGGAAGGTCCCTCTGGTTTGAGCGGAATTAGATAATTGGTCATAGTTGGCCTTGGTGCTTCAGGGCTGGGGAAAAGTGGAAAAACAACAGCCAGGATTCTTACTCCCTATCTTGTGATCTCATGGTCTAACACTTGCTGACACAGATCACTTAGGCTCATTAAAGAATGGTCACTTAAGCACCATTACTGGAGGGCTGTTGGTACACTGCGCCATATCCTAGCATGTCAGTAGCTTCAAGATAGGAAAGGAAAAAATTGGAAGCACAACCTGTGCTGCCTTGCTTTTAAATTGGATCTTATTCCATTCTGTGCTGAAGTGCCTGGGATCCGGTCCATGTCTCACCCTTTATTTTTTCCAAATTCAGTTCTTATTTTCTACGTATGACCAGGTGAAATCCTGATTGGCTACTCAAACCACAGCACTTTAGCCTCAAGGTTTATGTTGCAATAGGAATTGTATGAGCTGATATAAAAACAGAAAATGATGGAAACACTCAGCAGATCAGGCAGCATCTATGGAGAGAGAAACAGAGTTAACATTTCAGGTCAATGCAATGATCTTTCATCAGGTCTGAAAGGTCACTGAACGGAAACGTTAACTCCGTTTCTCTTTCCATAGATGCTGCCTGACTTGATGAGTGTTTCCAGCATTTTCTGTTTTTATTTCAGATTTCCAGCATCCGCAGTATTTTGCTTTGTATGAGCTGCTGTTCCTTGAACACTAATGCTCCAGCACTGCTTGCACAAAATAGATCGCTCAAAGTGCTAACATGAATTCTTATTACTGCCAGTCTGTACTGTCAGACCACTGAAGTGGGAGTATGTTACGGTATACAGTAGTCCAATGACCAGTCACAACTAAATACAGTAATAGGGTTTACAATAATATTAGAATTAGAATGCTTCGAAGAAGCCAAAAGTTTGGCTCATACAATAGCTGGTATTGACAAGTAAAATAGGCAACTTTTCTTGTCCAGCATAATGAGAGATCTGTGAAAGATTTAAATGATATCAAATGCTAAAAATTACTATCTGATGACAGACCACTACCACAATACTCATATAATTTTCCGAGACAGTATTAAATCATAAAACATCTAATTGGTATCTAATTAACTGGACCAAGTATATTCTGTGAAGGGACCAGCATGCATAAATTATAGGTAAAATGGTACTGATCTCAACATACGACAGGATTATCTGATCTAAAGGACGTAACAAGGACAATTATTTAACCATTTCCTCTTCCAATATACATCCAAAAAGTCCTAATGACAAAATTTCAGACTGTGATGGGCCTGATTTAAAACCTTTGTTCATTAAACAGCACACCCACAATTTAGAAATTTCTAAATATATCAATCCACTCCAAATGCAAATCAGAATTGACATGACAACTTATGAAGGAATGATCTTTTAATTCCTTATAATGCTTGATACGGCAGGGGATCCAACACAACTGTAGTTTTATCATTTATCTGCCCAAAGCAGATTCTGCAGAGCACCAATGATCAGTTTTGTAAGAATTCACTCAACTGGCAGTCCGCACAATTGACAACAATTGTAAACTCGAACACAGCACACCACAAATTCAAGGCATTCTCGTTTAGAAATAAACAGCAATCACAACCTCATGATAACCTTAATCTACCCCCAACCAAAATAATGACCTGTAGTCAAGTTATATTAATGCAACTGGTTTCCCAGTTATGCTATACAGTTGGCATCAATCCAATTGGCTTCAGCTATGCATCAATGCAAATTGTGTAGTGTGATATTGTTGCAAAGACACCCAGAAGCACACCTAGGCAAAAAGTATAAGACCGCCAGCAAAAGGTATAAAATCACCTCAAAGAGGTACTCTCAAATGATTTGAGCTTCACACTGACTGCAGTCTAACTGCAACTCTGGACCAGTAGCCAAATATACTCAACTATATTAAGTACCAAATTGTTCATCTTGATCTGTACAACTTAAAATATTCTTTTGTTTAATTCTCCCATCTACAATACAACAACTTGCATTTATATAGCACCTTTAATGTAGTAAAACATCCCAAAGCACTTTACAGCAGTGTAATCAGACAAAATTTGACTTGGTGCGAGATAGGATACGGGCAGCAGAGTTTTGGATGAGCTCAAGTTTATAGAGGGTGGAAGATGTGAAGCCGGCCTGGAGAGCGTTGGAATAGTCGAGTCAGGAGGTAACAAAGGCATGGGTGAGGGTTTCAGCAGCAGATGAGCAGAGACGGGTGATATTACTGAGGTGGAAGTAAGTGATCTTGGTGATGGAAAGGATATGGGGTCGGAAGCTCAGCTCAGGGTCAAATAGGACGCCGAGGTTGCGAACAGTCTGGTTCAGCCTCAGACAATGGCAAGGGAAGGGGATGAAATCGGTGGTTAGGGAACAGAGCTTATGGTGGGGTCTGAAGACAATGACTTCAGTCTTCCCATATTTAATTGGAGGAAATTTCTGCTCATCCAATATTGGATGTCTGACAAGCAGCGTGACAAAACATAGGCAGTGCAGGGGTCAAGAGGTGGTGGTGGGGTAGAGCTGGGGGTCATCAGCGCACATGTGGAATCTGACAATAATATCCAGAACTAACTTTTGTTTATCAACTAGACAATTTTTTTTTAAAACATTATTTTGAGACTTGGCTAATTTCGTCAGTACCCATACAACACTGGTGAAACAGCGAGAAGCCGTAATCGCAAAAACTCAGACAAAAAGTTATACTGAAAACTTCGGGAAAAAAAGCCACAGAAGCAACCAAACATGAAAGGAGCGGGAATGAGGGTGAGCATAAAAAGATTTAGCCCCACGCTGGAATTCAGCCTGTCTGAGCTACAGCAGGCTGTGTGGATGATACTGATTAGAGAAGGATGATGTTTACAGCTGGCAAATCTTGGATTTAAACCTGGTCCCAGTCTAATTGGATGGAAAGTGACTGCAAAACAGAGGATTTAAATAGACAACAGAACAATGTAAGCTGCAGACAGGGTGGCAGGAAGGCAGGCAGAGAGCGAGGGAGACAGGGTGGCAGGAAGGCAGGCAGAGGGCGAGGGAGGGAGACCGGGTGACAGACAGGCAGCGAGCGAGGGAGGGAGACCGGGTGACAGACAGGCAGCGAGCGAGGGAGGGAGACCGGGTGACAGACAGGCAGCGAGCGAGGGAGGGAGACCGGGTGACAGACAGGCAGCGAGCGAGGGAGGGAGACCGGGTGACAGACAGGCAGCGAGCGAGGGAGGGAGACCGGGTGACAGACAGGCAGCGAGCGAGGGAGGGAGACCGGGTGACAGACAGGCAGCGAGCGAGGGAGGGAGACCGGGTGACAGACAGGCAGCGAGCGAGGGAGGGAGACCGGGTGACAGACAGGCAGCGAGCGAGGGAGGGAGACCGGGTGACAGACAGGCAGCGAGCGAGGGAGGGAGACCGGGTGACAGACAGGCAGCGAGCGAGGGAGGGAGACCGGGTGACAGACAGGCAGCGAGCGAGGGAGGGAGACCGGGTGACAGACAGGCAGCGAGCGAGGGAGGGAGACCGGGTGACAGACAGGCAGCGAGCGAGGGAGGGAGACCGGGTGACAGACAGGCAGCGAGCGAGGGAGGGAGACCGGGTGACAGACAGGCAGCGAGCGAGGGAGGGAGACCGGGTGACAGACAGGCAGCGAGCGAGGGAGGGAGACCGGGTGACAGACAGGCAGCGAGCGAGGGAGGGAGACCGGGTGACAGACAGGCAGCGAGCGAGGGAGGGAGACCGGGTGACAGACAGGCAGCGAGCGAGGGAGGGAGACCGGGTGACAGACAGGCAGCGAGCGAGGGAGGGAGACCGGGTGACAGACAGGCAGCGAGCGAGGGAGGGAGACCGGGTGACAGACAGGCAGCGAGCGAGGGAGGGAGACCGGGTGACAGACAGGCAGCGAGCGAGGGAGGGAGACCGGGTGACAGACAGGCAGCGAGCGAGGGAGGGAGACCGGGTGACAGACAGGCAGCGAGCGAGGGAGGGAGACCGGGTGACAGACAGGCAGCGAGCGAGGGAGGGAGACCGGGTGACAGACAGGCAGCGAGCGAGGGAGGGAGACCGGGTGACAGACAGGCAGCGAGCGAGGGAGGGAGACCGGGTGACAGACAGGCAGCGAGCGAGGGAGGGAGACCGGGTGACAGACAGGCAGCGAGCGAGGGAGGGAGACCGGGTGACAGACAGGCAGCGAGCGAGGGAGGGAGACCGGGTGACAGACAGGCAGCGAGCGAGGGAGGGAGACCGGGTGACAGACAGGCAGCGAGCGAGGGAGGGAGACCGGGTGACAGACAGGCAGCGAGCGAGGGAGGGAGACCGGGTGACAGACAGGCAGCGAGCGAGGGAGGGAGACCGGGTGACAGACAGGCAGCGAGCGAGGGAGGGAGACCGGGTGACAGACAGGCAGCGAGCGAGGGAGGGAGACCGGGTGACAGACAGGCAGCGAGCGAGGGAGGGAGACCGGGTGACAGACAGGCAGCGAGCGAGGGAGGGAGACCGGGTGACAGACAGGCAGCGAGCGAGGGAGGGAGACCGGGTGACAGACAGGCAGCGAGCGAGGGAGGGAGACCGGGTGACAGACAGGCAGCGAGCGAGGGAGGGAGACCGGGTGACAGACAGGCAGCGAGCGAGGGAGGGAGACCGGGTGACAGACAGGCAGCGAGCGAGGGAGGGAGACCGGGTGACAGACAGGCAGCGAGCGAGGGAGGGAGACCGGGTGACAGGCAGGCAGCGAGCGAGGGAGGGAGACCGGGTGACAGGCAGGCAGCGAGCGAGGGAGGGAGACCGGGTGACAGGCAGGCAGCGAGCGAGGGAGGGAGACCGGGTGACAGGCAGGCAGCGAGCGAGGGAGGGAGACCGGGTGACAGGCAGGCAGCGAGCGAGGGAGGGAGACCGGGTGACAGGCAGGCAGCGAGCGAGGGAGGGAGACCGGGTGACAGGCAGGCAGCGAGCGAGGGAGGGAGACCGGGTGACAGGCAGGCAGCGAGCGAGGGAGGGAGACCGGGTGACAGGCAGGCAGCGAGCGAGGGAGGGAGACCGGGTGACAGGCAGGCAGCGAGCGAGGGAGGGAGACCGGGTGACAGGCAGGCAGCGAGCGAGGGAGGGAGACCGGGTGACAGGCAGGCAGCGAGCGAGGGAGGGAGACCGGGTGACAGGCAGGCAGCGAGCGAGGGAGGGAGACCGGGTGACAGGCAGGCAGCGAGCGAGGGAGGGAGACCGGGTGACAGGCAGGCAGCGAGCGAGGGAGGGAGACCGGGTGACAGGCAGGCAGCGAGCGAGGGAGGGAGACCGGGTGACAGGCAGGCAGCGAGCGAGGGAGGGAGACCGGGTGACAGGCAGGCAGCGAGCGAGGGAGGGAGACCGGGTGACAGGCAGGCAGCGAGCGAGGGAGGGAGACCGGGTGACAGGCAGGCAGCGAGCGAGGGAGGGAGACCGGGTGACAGGCAGGCAGCGAGCGAGGGAGGGAGACCGGGTGACAGGCAGGCAGCGAGCGAGGGAGGGAGACCGGGTGACAGGCAGGCAGCGAGCGAGGGAGGGAGACCGGGTGACAGGCAGGCAGCGAGCGAGGGAGGGAGACCGGGTGACAGGCAGGCAGCGAGCGAGGGAGGGAGACCGGGTGACAGGCAGGCAGCGAGCGAGGGAGGGAGACCGGGTGACAGGCAGGCAGCGAGCGAGGGAGGGAGACCGGGTGACAGGCAGGCAGCGAGCGAGGGAGGGAGACCGGGTGACAGGCAGGCAGCGAGCGAGGGAGCGAGACCGGGTGACAGGCAGGCAGCGAGCGAGCGAGCGAGACCGGGTGACAGGCAGGCAGCGAGCGAGCGAGCGAGACCGGGTGACAGGCAGGCAGCGAGCGAGCGAGCGAGACCGGGTGACAGGCAGGCAGCGAGCGAGCGAGCGAGACCGGGTGACAGGCAGGCAGCGAGCGAGCGAGCGAGACCGGGTGACAGGCAGGCAGCGAGCGAGCGAGACCGGGTGACAGGCAGGCAGCGAGCGAGCGAGACCGGGTGACAGGCAGGCAGCGAGCGAGCGAGACCGGGTGACAGGCAGGCAGCGAGCGAGCGAGACCGGGTGACAGGCAGGCAGCGAGCGAGCGAGACCGGGTGACAGGCAGGCAGCGAGCGAGCGAGACCGGGTGACAGGCAGGCAGCGAGCGAGCGAGACCGGGTGACAGGCAGGCAGCGAGCGAGCGAGACCGGGTGACAGGCAGGCAGCGAGCGAGCGAGACCGGGTGACAGGCAGGCAGCGAGCGAGCGAGACCGGGTGACAGGCAGGCAGCGAGCGAGCGAGACCGGGTGACAGGCAGGCACCGAGCGAGCGAGACCGGGTGACAGGCAGGCAGCGAGCGAGCGAGACCGGGTGACAGGCAGGCAGCGAGCGAGCGAGACCGGGTGACAGGCAGGCAGCGAGCGAGCGAGACCGGGTGACAGGCAGGCAGCGAGCGAGCGAGACCGGGTGACAGGCAGGCAGCGAGCGAGCGAGACCGGGTGACAGGCAGGCAGCGAGCGAGCGAGACCGGGTGACAGGCAGGCAGCGAGCGAGCGAGACCGGGTGACAGGCAGGCAGCGAGCGAGCGAGACCGGGTGACAGGCAGGCAGCGAGCGAGCGAGACCGGGTGACAGGCAGGCAGCGAGCGAGCGAGACCGGGTGACAGGCAGGCAGCGAGCGAGCGAGACCGGGTGACAGGCAGGCAGCGAGCGAGCGAGACCGGGTGACAGGCAGGCAGCGAGCGAGCGAGACCGGGTGACAGGCAGGCAGCGAGCGAGACCGGGTGACAGGCAGGCAGCGAGCGAGACAGGGTGACAGGCAGGCAGCGAGGGAGACAGGGTGACAGGCAGGCAGCGAGGGAGACAGGGTGACAGACAGGCAGCGAGGGAGACAGGGTGACAGGCAGGCAGCGAGGGAGACAGGGTGACAGGCAGGCAGCGAGGGAGACAGGGTGACAGGCAGGCAGCGAGGGAGACAGGGTGACAGGCAGGCAGCGAGGGAGACAGGGTGACAGGCAGGCAGCGAGGGAGACAGGGTGACAGGCAGGCAGCGAGGGAGACAGGGTGACAGGCAGGCAGCGAGGGAGACAGGGTGACAGGCAGGCAGCGAGGGAGACACGGTGACAGGCAGGCAGCGAGGGAGACAGGGTGACAGGCAGGCAGCGAGCGAGACGGTGACAGGCAGGCAGCGAGCGAGACAGGGTGACAGGCAGGCAGCGAGCGAGACAGGGTGACAGGCAGGCAGCGAGCGAGACAGGGTGACAGGCAGGCAGCGAGCGAGACAGGGTGACAGGCAGGCAGCGAGCGAGACAGGGTGACAGGCAGGCAGCGAGGGAGACAGGGTGACAGGCAGGCAGCGAGGGAGACACGGTGACAGGCAGGCAGCGAGCGAGACAGGGTGACAGGCAGGCAGCGAGGGAGACAGGGTGACAGGCAGGCAGCGAGGGAGACAGGGTGACAGACAGGCAGCGAGGGAGACAGGGTGACAGACAGGCAGCGAGGGAGACAGGGTGACAGACAGGCAGCGAGGGAGACAGGGTGACAGACAGGCAGCGAGGGAGACAGGGTGACAGACAGGCAGCGAGGGAGACAGGGTGACAGACAGGCAGCGAGGGAGACAGGGTGACAGACAGGCAGCGAGGGAGACAGGGTGACAGACAGGCAGCGAGGAAGACAGGGTGACAGACAGGCAGCGAGGGAGACAGGGTGACAGACAGGCAGCGAGGGAGACACGGTGACAGACAGGCAGCGAGGGAGACACGGTGACAGACAGGCAGCGAGGGAGACACGGTGACAGACAGGCAGCGAGGGAGACAGGGTGACAGACAGGCAGCGAGGGAGACACGGTGACAGGGACACTTTGAGTGGATGGGGGGCCACAGAGAGGGACTGACTGAATTAAGCGGTTTCTGGAAACAATAACTGAAATAAGAAACGACAGCGAGCAGCTACGGGCCGCTCTGGGGGGATGGGGCGGCAGAGACGGTGGCACAGATGGCTGCTGTTGCCACAAGAATCACAGCGTCGAGCAGCTCCCTACGGGACAAAGCTCAGCAACTCGCAACGCAAACACACATTTAAAAAATAAAAAAAAGACACAGGCAGGCAGACCGAGACGAGACATCGGCCACGGGCCGGGCGCCACCGCAAAGGCAGCACCGCCGGCGACAATCTGACTCCCTTACCCGCCTCCGGCTCCGCGTCTCGGTGGAAGGAAACGAAAGCTCAAACCGTCGGAGTTTTATTCGTTTTTAATGAACAGTCTGGGAAGTGGAGCGATGCCGGACCGACTCACCCGCAGGTGGCAGCTTCCATCCATCCATCCATCACCCTGACCCCTCCGGCCAACTGTCCCCCGCGCGCGAGGGGCGAGCGCGGGCACGGGCACGGGCACGAGGGAGGGAGGGGGCGCGCGCGCGCGAGAGAGAGAGGGGGCCGGCGGGCGCGCGCGCGCGCGCGAGAGAGAGGGGGCCGGCGGGCGCGCGCGCGCGAGAGAGAGAGAGGGGCCGGCGGGCGGGCGCGCGCGCGCGCTCCTTACCCTGCTCGTGCTCTGTTCAAACACCGACTCCAGCTCGCGCTGCTGATACCAACCGCCCCCCCCCTGCCATCCGGGTACTGTCACTGGCCCTCGCTCTATTCCACTTCACCCCGACCAGCGCCACCGAGCCAGGTGGCGGCCCCAAGAGCTCACCTGTGTGTGAGCGCAAGTCCTCCGACCACGGAACAGAGACGACAACAACCTCCCCCGCTGCCACCCTCTGCAGGACGAGCAGCGCATCAACGGTGGTACCGCAGCGCTTTTACCCCCCCCCCCGTTCATTTTAAGAGAAGGGCGTGGAAAATGGTGCTCTGCGATATTAAGAACCAGGATGTTTGTATGTAATTCTGCATTTTTAGTTTGGCTGGGCCAATTCTATTCGTGGTCTTCTCCTTGTTAGTGATAAAAACAGAAAATGCTGGAAATACTCAGCAAGTCAGGCAGCACCTGTGGAGAAAGAAAGAGAGTTATGGTTTCAGGTCATTGAAGGGTCAGATGCTGCCTGACTTGCTGAGTATTTCCAGCATTTTCTGTTTTTATTTCGGATTTCCAGCATCTGCAATATTTTGCTTTTGATTTGGCACTTGTTAATGATTGTTTACATATGACATACGAAAAATGACTGGCAGGATAAGACCTATTGGTCCATTCAGCCTGTTCCTTACAATTGTGATGTCTTGTGCATCATAATACAATTTTACAACACCAAGTTATAAAAACCTTGTGAATTTAAAATAAAATTGCTGGACTATAACTTGGTGTTGTAAAATTGTTTACAATTGTCAACCCCAGTCCATCACCGGCATCTCCACGTCATCATAATACATACACTCCTCACCTCACCCGAAGCCTTGGTTATATCAAAGCTAATAAGTTATTAATTTGTCCTTATGGCGTTGGGATCATGCCCAGTATTACTCTATCAGCCTAGGCAAATGAGGTTCAACATTAACTGGTTTATAATAAACGCTAAGATATTTGTCACGAATATCACAAAGCACTATTTAAGCCCCTCTGAGGAAGCACGGAAGAGGAATAAACTCATCAACACCATTCTGTCCAGCCTACCTAACCTCATGTGCGCCACTTTGGCCCAGTGTACCTCCCAAGTCAGAAAGCTGTGAGTTTAAACTCACTCCCAAAATTTCAGCACACAACCTGACACTTATTGCAGTATTGAGAGCTGCACTGTGGGAGATGCAATCCTTGAGATGCAACATTAAACCGAGCTTCTGTTCAGCAGTGAACATTAAAGATCCCATGGTACTATTCAAAGAAAAGGAGGCAGCTTTCTCAGTCGACTGGCCAACATCTCTTGCTCAATCAATACCACCATCTAGTTGCTGTTTATTAGATCATGCTGTGCACTTCAAATAATGTGAATCAATTTGAGAAGTCTCTGAGAGTCATATTAAGAATTTTCCTTTTTTTTTAAGTTCTGCACGTTCATTGCTGCTTTCCTGAAGGTAAACCAAACAAAAACTCCAGAAATAGGTACCTTTTTTCATTTGTTCATGGGATATGGACATAACTGGCAGGTCATATTTATTGCCATTCCTAGTTGCCTTGTGAAGGTGGTGGTGCGCCTTCTTGAACTCCTGCAGCCTTTGTGGTGATATGCTTCCACGATGGTAGGGAATTCTAGGATTTTGACCAGCAATGATGAAGGAATGATGATATATGTCTAAATCAGGATGTTGTGTGACTTTGAGCATTAGTAACTCATCATTAATTACCCTTGATGCAACTGGTGCCCCAGTCACAGCATTTGGGGATTCCAATGCCAGTCCTGTTAACTTTAATACACGTCACAGCAGCATTGGTGGCTGCATACATGGAAGGCCCAGATTGTGATGGAATCTACAGTGCTGTTATTAGGGGGCAGAAATCTGGAGGAAACATGACCCATCTCAGAATCCACCTACAAGAATGTTGGTACACTCAATGACAAGTAAATCCAGGGCTATGTCTTGGGTCGACATGCCCAGCAATTCTCCCCATCCTCCTTGTAGGGAAGTCCTTGGCTATCATTGAGCATCTCCTCCTGATGGCATAGTACTGGGGAATCATGGCCACATTCCTGTGTCTGACAACTCTGCGGTACTTTGCAGCTTGTTCATTTTAATTTGTAAATATTATTTTATTTCTCTAGCATATGTTAACCTCCAGTGAGAACATTTTCCCTCTTGCTTACCCTCTCCCCTATGTCTCATGCCTCCCATGTTTGAGAGGGGTGGCAAAGCAGAGTTGCATTTCCCACACTGCTTTACCTTTAGTGAAGTAATCTGCATATTTAAAGGCAAACTCTAATACTTTATTGTCAGTTATACTATATCTAATCCTCCCCAACAAGATGACAATGAACTTTACAATTTATATTTGGGGTAAAGGATGTAAAACTGAGAAATGAAGAGTGGGTTGTCCACTTAAGATGTGCTACAAATTGTAGTTTTCAAAGATTTTATCTTTCAAGGTAATCAATGCCATTCTTAGCTATCTATCAGTAGGAATGGATCCTCTTCCCCTCTCCCCTCCTTCCCGCCCACCGCCCCCACCTTCTCCACTCTGAAGAGGAGATACATGGCTACTGCCTTGCACCTCCCTGCATGGAACTAAGTGGGGTAGTCTTGAAACTGTGTCTGCTCCATGGTGATGCACATTGGTTGATAATTTATAACCATGGCTGTGCTAACTAGTAATGCTGATTCTTTACTTTATTGGACACAGCATTCTCCTGTCTCTTCCTCTTAATGATTATTGGCAATTGGAAAGTGTTCTCAATAAAATATATTGTATTCACAGCTGTCTGTTTTGTCCGCCCCCCTCCCCCTCCGCTTTTTGCTGTTATTTCTCAATACAATTTGGTTTCATTTTGTGAGACGAGAACAAATTGAAGCTTAGAAGGCGTGGCTGAACTACATGAACACACTCAAGCCATTCACAGACATAATGTTTCTTGGCATGGTTAGTCAGTGAAAATGTTTAGTCATTCACATAAGTAAAAGCAGCTGTACAAACAACAGTAAAAATACAAATGACAGTAGAATGCGTGCAAGCACGACAATCATGTAAGGAAGAAGACAAAAGACTAAAATATTCTGATAATTGTTCTTGGGTGTGTGGTGTTTTCTTGTCAATCCTGCCAATCGTATGGACTATGATATTGTAATGCGTGGTAGTCTTGGAGATTATGACTTAATGCCTCAAAAGTACAGGCAGAAACTTACAGAGAAATGGTTATCCAGTTCGAAGACATGAGGCAGATTTGGCTGGAAAACAAAGGCGTGAACAGACTATGAAGGTCTTTGCCATTTACTGCTAAAGGACAGATTTCTGGAAATAGTTTAATTAAAAAAAAATCGGGTTACATGATCAGGAGTGTAAAACTCTCTAGCAGCTAGGTGCAGGTGCTGATCATTTCATTGTCTTGTGAGCACAGATAAGCAGTCACACAGGTGAGAGACCAGTTCAATCACATCGTTAACAGGTGAGTCACTCAGGGAGCCAATTGCTCTAACTGCCCTGGAATAGGCCAGGGGGTGTGCAGCCGAACAGAAGTCAGAGATCTGAAAACAATGAGATAAGGTGCTTCATATGGAACTGTTGGTCTCTTAGAAATCTTGCAACTCCAGCCTGGAAGCCTTGTGAGCTCGTAAGATATGAGTCGGCCAGTTATGCTGTGACTGGTGATGTAGGTAGATTGACCCATTACCTTCACGGCGGTCTTGGTGAATATTATGCACATAAGGGGGTTATGAGACATAGGCTGCTCTTTCGCGATAGCACATGGCAGCCTGGTGTCGGACTACCATTATGTAAACAGCAATGTTTCCCCCATTTGGGGACTATGGATGACCGCAGAGGTACCCGTGTCCAGAGTTTGGCTGGAATATTTTGGTTATGCAGGGGTCAAGGAAGTGGAAGTTTATTCATCCATGCCACTTGATGTTTTATCATGAAACGACATAGAAATGATGAGGGATTACAGACAGGCAGCTCGGGGAAGAAGAGGTCAGGGCCCAGGCAGCTGCAAAAGTTATTGACCCAGTTGCACAAGGTCTGAGGCTCCCCACACCTGAAGAAACACAGGAGGTTACGGCAATTCCAGGCAGGGCTTGCTGGTTCAGCTCTGAGCACCGTAGAAGCAGGAATGGCAACAGCAATCAATTCACCACACCATTTTCTCAGGGCAACTAAGTATGGGCAATAAATGTCGGTTTGCCAGCGACGCCCACAACCTGATAATGAATTTAAATAATTAATAAAACCATTTGTTGCTTTGAAGCCTGTGTCTTGATGAAAAAAGAGTGTCTATCAGGTTCGCCATCCGAAAAGGAAAGTGAGCTCATGTGGCTGCAAGTGACACATTCCAGTAGCTGGTGCTGGGAGTAAGGGCTGTCTCTTATAATTCCTGGGTCTCACTCAGGGGTGGGTGAGAGAGAGGGGGGAGGGAAGAAGTGTTTATTCATGATGTTGTGGCCATCATGAGTGAGGGGTAGGCTTGACGGACTCGCTGGTTTTTTTCCTGCCCGTCAATTTTGTATGTTTGTATGTACGATTCAAGGGGCTTCACAGTAGAGAGGCCTGGACAGAAGAAATGAGGGGAGTTGGAGGAGAAACCAAATCCGAAAGCTCAGAGAAAGGCAGTTATAAAACTCACCCCTCGCCTAGCAGACTGAATTTAAAAACGCACTATATCCTAGGAGGATGTGTCCTGTTAATTGTATCCATATGATTTATATCAATTAGTGTTAAATGTATTCAGGTGGTGCTTATCAATTGGAGACTCTCTTGTGTCCATTTATATGAGAGCTTATCTTGGGTGTGGAGTGGGTAATGTGGATCTTTGTGAATAAAGGCTTAGAAGTAACTGAAGACCAGGCTCTAGTATTCTATCCTTCACTACCGGACTATCCAGTTTATTACATGTCCCACCACCCAGGGTGTTTAGGAAGCAGGTCTACACCGCACATCATGCAGGAGGGAACAGCCTTACCTTTTCTAGGAGGAGACATGAGGCCAAGAGGTACACCCTCACCTTGTTGGCAACAGGGTGCACTGCTCATTGGTTGCAGCTACCCTGTCCAGCTGGTGGAGGCAGTGTTTCATGGAATCCAAGAGCAGCTTCCAGCTACCGTCCCGGGAAATAGCAAGAGTGCTTTGTGGACCAGCCACAGCGGCAACTTGGGGCCTGTCAGATGGCACAGACATACCCCGCAGTAGAACTTACTGATTACACCTCTGTGAAGCACTTTGGGACATTTTTCTGCACTAAAGACGCTAAATACAAATACAAGTTGTTGCCGAACAGTAGTTAGCATAAAAGATCTGAGGTGCCAGCCATAGGTATCGTCCGTCACTTTGGCAGGCTTCCTTGCAGCATGTGGGGTCCCGGGGTCTGGGAGGATTGGCAGACATAGGAGTCAGTGATGATGACACCACTGTGGTCAGATAGCCCACAGATACTGTCAAGGCTCACGTGAATAATGGCCATGGGTGAGGTACTGGAGGGTGGCCAGCAATGAAGGGAACCATACTCCAGCAAGGAATATTTTTAGGAAAGGAGATGGCAAGAAAACAAGTAATTGTGGGTGTAAGACAAGTTTCACTGTGTTTGTAATTTCTGAAACCAGCAGCTTATGCTAAGTGACCTTTTAGCAGGTCTACTTTTACTGTGCGTGTAGAACTGAGTTTCCTTTAAGA
Organism: Heptranchias perlo; assembly: GCF_035084215.1. NCBI lineage: Eukaryota > Metazoa > Chordata > Chondrichthyes > Hexanchiformes > Hexanchidae > Heptranchias > Heptranchias perlo. Next base: position 10,130,072 of record NC_090332.1, on the reverse strand, counting down.
ACTACTTCAGCAGAGCAATTATAAAGTTTCATTGCTCAACAACTTTGGCAGCTCAGTGCTGGCACTCAATAAAACTGTGATTCAACTTCTAGCCACTGCTGAGTGAAGTTCCTATGCAAGGTAAACAAGCCCTTGGTTACAGCCCAGCTGCCACCAGAACAAACCCTGCCCCAACAAAGAGACAATATTGAAAACGTCAAAACTGAGATTGTTGGATTTTTTGTTAGGCAAGGGTATTAAGGGTTACGGAACCAAGGCGGGTAAATGGAGTTAAGATACAGATCAGCTATGATCTAATTGAATGGCGGGAACAGGCTTGAAGGGTTGAATAAGAACATAAGAAATAGGAGCAGGAGTAGGCCAATCGGCCCCTCGAGCCTGCTCTGCCATTCAATAAGATCATGGCTGATCTGATCCTAACCTCAAATCTAAATTCATGTCCAATTTCCTGCCCGCTCCCCGTAACCCCTAATTCCCTTTACTTCTAGGAAACTGTCTATTTCTGTTTTAAATTTATTTAATGATTTAGCTTCCACAGCTTCCTGGGGCAGCAAATTCCACAGACCTACTACCCTCTGAGTGAAGAAGTTTCTCCTCATCTCAGTTTTGAAAGAGCAGCCTCTTATTCTAAGATTATGCCCCCTAGTTCTAATTTCACCCATCCTTGGGAACATCCTTACCGCATCCACCCAATCAAGCCCCTTCACAATCTTATATGTTTCAACAAGATCGCCTCTCATTCTTCTGAACTCCAATGAGTAGAGTCCCAATCTACTCAACCTCTCCTCGTATGTCCGCCCCCTCATCCCCGGGATTAACCGAGTGAACCTTCTTTGTACTGCCTCGAGAGCAAGTATGTCTTTTCTTAAGTATGGTCTGTTCCTGTTCCTATGAGTCACATTTACTATTTTGGAAAAAAAATCTTCTTTGAATTATGGTAACATTATCCGATCATCCTACATGGATCAAATTCTAATATTGCTGTGTCAAGGGAATCCATAGCCTGTAAAGATTGGATTGGCTGCATTTAGTATCAAATGGTGTTTCACATTCTTTTTGTACACGTACGTGGGAGGCGGGGGTAAATGTTTTGGTGCAAAAGGATTAATTGCTTTGTCCCTTTTAGGGCTTGCAAGAACAGGAGATGTGTCGGGGAGGTCACCCCTCCTGCTCCATGGCCTCAGCTGTAAACTGAAAAGCAATTTTGTTTCTGATTGAGGGATTGTATTTTACTGATGGATACAATCCACCAGTGCTTTGGCACATTGGAACCAATCTGACCTGAGGATTTTATTAACGTATAATTTTACAAGGACTTCTAATTGACTCAAACCTGCCAGCTCAGTTTATTTCCAGCGACAAAAGGGTAATCTTGTGTGAGTTTCTTCTTAACCCCAGCTCTGTTCCTCTCATTGGGTTTGCAATATATTTGACTGTATTCCTCTCTTTCTTGAAAAAAATCCAGCATGATAGTAGATTGCTACTAGGGTTACCCAGTACAAAGCACTTTTTATATTGGTTCACCAACTCAGCGTCATACAACTTAGGTAAGTGGCACTCCTCATCCAGCGGAATAACTTGCGTGCTTTACGGGGATGGAGGCGGATGCCAAACAGGAAGAAATTCGGATCAGGAGACCAAAGATATGTTGGAAAAGATGGATTTCAAGCATGCTTCTCAAAGCAGAGAAGAGGTAGATTAGTAAAACATATCTACGGTTGTAACTGACTATCACCTACCCTCTACCCAACAATGAAAATCTTCAATAAAGGGACTCTTTGTTCCGATTTAGGTCTCTTCTGTTCATTATTTAGTCTCCTTTGCTTGTTCATTCTGTAATCCAATATAGCTGTTTTGACAGCTTCCATTTGATATTTTTAAATTTAGTATTCATTAACCTTTCTAGTGCACCCTGTGTTAATTCAAAAACCTTAATTTTTCTTTTCCCTTGAAATGTTAGTCTATCAAGGTTTTTAAATCAGCTAGAGAATTAAGCAACTGTTTTTGCTGGACCCATATTATTAGCTTTCCAACTTGACATTATCTTTCGGAAGCTTGAAGTGCTTTTCTCGTTACAGAGAAGTTTGAAAATCAGGGCAGTGCATCTCCAGCTCCAAGCAGAATTGTTAGGTGTACTCAGCAAGACAGTCCTTTATGTTCTGACTGTTTAAGTAGCAACCTATGTTAAAGGCAGTTGAATTGAGTTTGTGGATCATTAAGTTTTTTTAAAAAAAGCTGGGCAATTGGTATATTATGAGGGATAAAGAAACAAAAACCACTAGCAAAATTTCAGTTTGCAACAGAATGCAACATAATTTGGAGTGAAGTCAGACACCCTTTGTCTTGGCCTGGTTTCTATTTGAACATAAGTCCCAGTGCTTTAGCATCTACTGTTAAACATTACCAGTGGTAGTCTCATGATCTTGCATGCCAGTGACCATCAAAAATGCTTTATCTAAAGTTATAGGAAGGAGATAAAACTGGGAGGAGATAATGGGGAAAACAAGTTTGGAGAAACATGGAACTGGTGTATTTTTTTTTGTGAAAAATTTATCAAAGTATTATGGAAATCCAATCAGCAGAAGTAATCCTTGAATGCATGATATACTATTGGCCAGGGGATGCATAAACTACTGAGTTTATTCCAAACTGCTGACACACAGGCAAAAGCAACTGGGACTTATGTTCAAATAGAAACCAGGCCAAGACAAAGGGTGTCTGACTTCACTCCAAATTATGTTGCATTCTGTTGCAAACTGAAACTGAAGTAACCTGAGTTTGGGGTTACGGGGAGCGGGCAGGAAATTGGACATGAATTTAGATTTGAGGTTAGGATCAGATCAGCCATGATCTTATTAAATGGCAGAGCAGGCTCGAAGGGCCGATTGGCCTACTCCTATTTCTTATGTTCTTATGAGTTCAGTCGCTGGCCTGAGCTGACTCCGGAACCGGTTTGAATTAGCTAAGTTTTGTGAAAGACAAAAGGAGATGTGATAAGACACAAGTCCTTATTTAGAAAAGGAGTAATGAGGTAATGCTACCTAAGTCCTTGGGACAGAGCCAATGTGGAGAAGACATGGACAAGGCGAGCAAGCCTAAACCAACGGGAGAGAGAGACAGCATAGCTTGAAGAGATAAAATTCGGAATAAGAATGAAGAATCTCGGGTGTGGAGCCAGCGAAGACTCCGGAGACCAACCATCACGGAAGTGGAAGAACCTATGTCAGGGACGTAGAGACGACGTCGAGAGCTAGAGCAAGAGCGAAAATGGAACATCTAGCCAGCATCAGCTCTCCTTTTCGGGTATTAGCCTTTATATTCTGTGACCACTCAGGGAGTGTTAGAGAAACCTAGTGGGTGTGCGTTTAGATCAGAGTTTGGGTATAAAACTGTATAACCTGGTGCAAACTGCATGTCTATATCTAACCAGACGTATAAGCTATATGTATATGATCTAACGACGTGAATAAAGAGAATTGAGTTAAGAGAGAATTGAACGTCTCTTTGTACTAAGCCAATAACCGTAACCGGTGACCTCTGGTCAACAGTCCAATACTTTGTTTCCACACAAAGATGTTGTATGTTCTATTCACGTCTCTGAACTTCAATATCCTGGAATAATTTCATCACTGTTATGGCTTAATTTTAACAACTCAAAAAGGTGACAAGCCATCGCTCCAAGGATCCATGTACAATGGATATCTCAACAGAATAGTGGCATTAACTAGCTTAAATGTGAGATTTTAGTTGCACAACACCAGGAAAGTTTCTATATCAAAACTAAATTTACAAAGAAATAACTCCAGCAGTCAACACGTATTGTCATCTAGGTCCAAAGTAGTTCATACCATCACACCCCAAATCTGTATAATTTTATGTGCCTACCCTTCTGCAAGCATAATGCAGTAATTTTTTGCTTAATTCAAATGGAGGGTAGTGCCTGTTCTTTGATTAGTTCAGTGTTACAAATGTATGGGTTTGGATTTAAAAAAAAACACAACCAGAGAATGGTAAAAAAGACATTGCTGTGCAATACGCAAGTTTCTCACATCCCAGCTACTATTAAAATTAAACAGGGATGGTATTATTTAAAGCCCACATTTCATTACTATTTGTAAATAAATTATACACAGAAATTAATAAATCTTCCCTCTTCAAATGGTATTGCCTTGATCCATCTATCCATTCTGACCTCAGAGCCAGGTCTGGTGGTACCACATACCGTTGCTCTCTTTCCACATTAGCGCAACTCTGCTTGCACCCTCCCACTACCCTCAACCCATCATCTTTTACTTCTACTTCCACACCCACAGACCAGGAGCAATTCTATGAAAGAAACACAAATTACTTAAAATACTTTTGAAGGACTCCTCCAGATCTTAGTGACACTCCACAAATGTGAAAAAGAAAATCAAAGAGATTCCCTTGGAGTACACAGGCATCAGTACCTGTGTTGTTTGCAAGATTCACATCCACTTCATGTACCTTAAGGTTTTCTGGTAAAAGCAAAATAAAAAAACAGTGGAAGTGACAAAAAGCACTTGAGGGCATGAAGCCCCTGTTTATTTGCTTCCAATGATGCCAATGTAAAATGAAGTATTAAACTTTTGTAACCCATGTAACAAATTCAAGATGCAGCATTACCTCAGCCGCTCGGTAATGTGACTGAGAAAGTATACGAAACACAAATACAACAAAACAGCAGTGTTAGATGTGACATGAACCCCATACAAGGAAAATTTATTGCTTTACATTCAATGTTCATGGAAGCATGACAACAGATATTACCATTTCCTTGAATTTAAAAATTCGCCCAGCTGAAAGCATTAGTGACCAGAACTGATGAGGGAATTTATTTAAAATCATTAGTGAAAAACTTTGCAATTGATGCCGTTACACAAGCTACAGCTGACAAAAACAATCAGCGTATTCAAGAACGTACCAAAAACCAAGTCCAAACTAAATGCCATAAAGCTATGGAAATCTTCAGATTGTCAAGAACAGATTTAATTGGTATTAACCTTTGTACAACAGTTGTGCTAAATTTGATTGCACCACTGTTAACTATACATATCTATAGCTAAAAAATAAAATGCCATTTGCAAATCACAACTGTTAACAGTGACACATGCACCACTGGTTTTTAGTCATCTGATTCTTGCTCATTGTAATTCAATTCACTTTATATTCGGCAACATTCCTGTAACTTAGTTATGGTCCTTTTGTTCATGAGGCACTTGACCTTCCATAATCATATAAGCAAACATGTGCTTCTTCAACATTGAGTACCCTCTTAACCAAAATTTAACAGACTCCAATTATTAAAAAAACTTCACTACTGATCCAAAATATTTAATTTGGGAATATTACATCTTAGTACAATGTTATAATAAAAAAATCAATTTGAATAAAATTCAGTTTTTGCACAAGTTTAAAAAAAACTATTACTGCAATCTGTACTTCTGTAGAACATGTACTCTTCACTGTTGTGTCTCATCTCATATTTGTCAACTGAGCTCTGCGTGGGAACTAAACCCCTCAAAACTGCCTTTATGTCAAACAGTTTCCTTGTAATATATATGGAGGGCATATTGATTAGTATGGTCTACAATATCAAGATTGAAGCCAACATGGAGATTTCACTGACAGGGTGCACTGAATATCATTTTGAACTAGAAATGGACCATACTTTTAGTAACACATAAAAGCACTTGAAGGTCTCCAGTGATTCGGATGTAGTTAGCAGTCACACTGCACTGTCAGAGATTGGAGGAGCAGGACAGTTTTTTCCTAAAGTTATACACTCAGATATGTGATACTGTAGAATTTATGTTCTCCAAGACCTCATCATATAACCAGCTATGACTGAACTCCTGAGAGTGCTCCATTGCTTCAAAGAGTTGCTTGTACTCCTCTGGATACACATCACCTGTTAATATGTTCTCTGGTAAATCCAGCTGCTTCAATAACTTCTCCCCACTTCCAGGACACCAAGACCTATATAGTGATTTAAAAACAAAGTTTTGGATCAAATTACTTCTTAAAAAAAGGATTTTTGTTTAAAAGGCCAATTGACATTCACTATGTTTTAATAAACTACATATGTTTTATTATATTGTGCAGCATAAATCCAACTCTTGAGGTGCAAATGTGGAGCTTAATTTGTTCATAAGATGAGCAGTGTTGAAATTAAATTGGATTACTGCTTAAAATTCACTGAGCAATATCAGCAATTACATGGGAGGGAAGCGAGGATTTTGAAGTTACACATTTCAGTCAAGCATAGTTTTGGCATTGCACTGACTAAGTATAGGTGAAATGCTCAAAGAATTGCCTTAAATGTGTCCTCAAAATGGAGTCAGTAATCAGATTGAGATTGTACAGCTGTAACAGACAGAAGCAAGTGCGTCACTTCAATGCACAAATTTCCCTGAGATCAAGGGAGGTGAGGTTTAAGCTGCTACCAATGCAGGAAACAAATTCACTCAGAAGCAGAGGATCTAGGAGAAATGCATAACAACTCTACGGATGAGAACAAAAACAACATGCATTTATATAGTGTCTTTAATGTAGAAAAATGGAGATTCATCAGTCTGACATCTCAGAAGGCTATCATCCTCCCAGAGGAAGACAAGGAAACCAGTTCATGCACGCCAGCTCAAAAGGAGGAGATTGTGTAAGTTCTAGAAACATTGCTAACTGCAAGCAAATGAAGTTGAATCTATTCAATAGGCCTGACTATCTATAGCTGTTAACTTGTCAGCTAGCCAAGGAGTCTAATCCTAAATTAATTTCACCAATTTATATCAATTTCAGACTCAATTTATAAACAGCAAGCAATTACTGATTAATTAATGTGACATAACTGAACGGCCATTGTAACCTTTAGTTAATTAACCCCATCCACTAATTATTTGCACTCAATTAAGTGTTGGTAACTATAATTCTACAGTTAATAAACAACTGTTACTAAATGACTTTGTGTCTGACGACTTCTTTCATTATTGCCAAGAAAGGATTAACTCACTCAAGAGCTTGTGTGGATCCTGATGGAAGGTTGGTAGTACAATTGTTTATATAATCCGAACTGGTGGATCCAAGACAGTGTGCCGAGCCAAATTTAGGCATCATTTAACTCCTAGGCATAAACTCGCTTCTGAATCCCTGATGCTTCCTTGATGAGGAGTCACGGTAATGGGTTAAGGATTTGTCTCATGGCCTTGAAGAATATCTTGTCAGGATATTATCCTGATTTTCTTTATATACGCCATCGGGCAGCACTGGTTATTAAGCTACATTATGCCCAATTATACGTTAAAAAAATTCACTATGCCTCAGTTTATAACCTGATTTAGGAAATATGGACAATGATGATACACCATGTTTATTTTAAACCCCCCCCACCCCCCAACATCAGAATTTCAAACTATAAAATACCCGAGTACAAGATGATCAGGTAAGAGACAATACGATTCTGAATACGAGCCTGAGGGGAAGAAAAAACTTCTTTAAGTCACACTGCTCTTGGGGAGCGCCTGAACTTCCAGTGGACGAGTTTTGCCAACTCTTGGCTCAGAGCAATACTTTCCTAGCTCCACGACATCCTATACTCACTTAAGGTATTGACAGCATCTGATGGGTCCACCTCCCTGCCTCAGGAGGGTACAGGGAGGAGATGAGAAAGAGAAAATTGAACCTTGCCCCAAAAAAGATTTTCCCCAAGAAAGTGCCCAACTTGGGAAAGTACTGTATACTTACTCCAGTCGATCAATTAGTTTAGCTTTGCGTTTTGTAAGGCATTGCTTCAGCATCACAACTAGCGTGGACGCATTGGCAGCTGTCAAAGTCTGATTAAATAAGTCTCTGCGTGGAGTCAGTCGCACAAGACACAAATGATCATTTGTTAGCTACAGAAATTTCAAGAGAGACAATATGGTTAATTTCATATTTGAAGCTGAAATCCTATTTTTCTAAACAGGATTAGTTTCCTGTTAAACAATGAATAATTATAAAAACATGGTAGAAGTATAAAAGTAGCTGGAATACCAAAAGGAACCCATTCCAATTGGCTTTCCATTTTGAATGTACAAAAATGAAGACCATTTCATATAAAATGAACATAAATTAACTGGGGCCCAGCATATCTTTTAAAAATAAAATTAAGTAGTAAACACATACATTAGGAAGTAGGTTGAGAGGAATTCCAGTAGAAGGTGGTTAACACCCTGAAAATCCAAATACCTTTACCACCAAAGCAGAACAATTCAAAAGCCTAAACCACCAAAACAAACAAGAGTATCTAGCCAAGTATAAAATGAACCATTAAACAGACAATTTTTGAGGGTGCAGAGTGAAAACCAATGTTCGTAATATGGAGAAAAAGAACCAAGATGCAATTCAGAATTACATTGTTACATACAACAGGGTGAGAAATACCAATCTGATCAGAGTTGGTGTTTTGTGGCCACCGATTTATTTCTTAAAAAGGGATAGCGCCCCAGATATTACTCCCCATTTGAAGAAGCATTTAATTCTACGTACAAACTGAAGAATGGGAGTTATTTGTAACCATTTTGAACAATGAAGATGCAGAATTCATTCTAAGAATTTGTACTTCACAACACTCGAGACAAACTAAAAGCTTACCGCACTTCGTGGTATTCCACATGCACCATTTTTAGAATTTGTAACAAAAGATGACCAAGGCTCCTAAAACAGAAACAATATTAAATTTAGAAATCATATTTGTTACTTCAAAACAATAAACATTACATTACAATTGTGGTATTCCTACTAGAAATGTTGGAATATTAAGATAATTCTACCTGATAAAATGTCTTACTTCTGGAGGCACCAAATAGCCCTACACTGGGGAACACAACTGCAGTATAATGGCTGGGTACTTTCAAGTATTTGTAATGGTTAAGAATTTGCATTAATATTATATTTTATCACGTCTCCAGGACTTCACAACCAATAGATTACTTTTGAAGTGTAGTTACCATTTCAACAGGTTTCAATGCAACAGTCAGCTGGCGTAATCCAAGATCCCACAAACAGCAAATGAGATGATAAACTAGCATATCTATTTTTCAATGGCATGAGATCTTTGAAACCAGCATGAGGAGATCATTGTAAGTCCCCAGTCAAACGCCAATGCAACAAAACAGAAGTCAAGTCTCAGTTTATTTCTATTTATGTTAGCAGGTTGTAGCTATCAGTTCAGTATCACAGGGTCCAATATTAAAACAGGATGTGATTGGTTTGTTTTAAACAAGTTAAATACATTTGTTTTCACCACAGATGGATGCCAATGAACTATGCTGCAATCAAGGGACATTTGCTTGGAGGAGTTACTAAGCCAAACTGTGCAGGTACACTATGCTATGTTAGAAACTATGCATAAGCATTCTCAGTAAGAATAAATTGAAGTACCCCTATAATCTTAATGTTCAACATTTCTTGTCCCTAGAAAAGTGCCACCTTATCTACATTGCTGAAATTATTGTGATGCATCACCTCACCTCTGCCATAAAAGGTTCACACTGTGGGCACAAAGCAGGTTTAAAATGTTAAATACATAAATCAGATTACTTGTGTTGAGTAGTTGTTACATGTGTGCAAAAGAAACTTGAGACTTGAATGAGCCTCTTCTCTCCTCCCAGTTGGCTGCTTGAAGCTTAATGACATAAGCTGCTACTGCAATTTTATTCAGTGAAGTACTCAATGAAGGCTAATACCCCAATCTCAAAATTTAGGGAAATCCAGTGCACAGCTAGCCAACTTGGTGCAGCAATAAAAATCAGCAGTGCTCAAATGATGCAAGAACCACCAGAGAGGGAGTCCCTCCTCAGAGTGAGCGAAGGGCTACTGAACACTTAGGGGAGGAGGGAAAAAGAGACAGAAGGAGGTCAAATGGATCAATTAAAACTAGCTATTTTGGAAAACAAAGACTGCACACGTAGTGTACATTGCAGCCAGTTACAAAGTCCAGAAAGCCAAATGCACTTGCAGAACCAACCACTTCAACAGTAATGCAAATTTTAAAAATTCTGATTTACTATTCTAAATAAGGATGCAAAAGTAGGAAAACAACCCATTTTATGAACTGCTTACTTTTGACCTGAACGTGAAAATACATCTATTTTAACAATAAAGATGTGTAACGTGGTACATTTGGGGACTTTAAGGTTTTCAAAATGGCATTTGTCGGTTAAGCCTAATGCACTATTAAGTAGCATGTATGTTTAAAATTACTCATTTCTAAATATTCTGTGTTAAGTAGTGATTTTGCTCAGAATTCATAACTGAATCAAAACAAGAATCTTTGGGAAATGGTCAGTGGGTCTATTTTTCATACCTTAGAACCATCTACCTAGATTCCTACTGTACACTAGCCCAAGAAATTCTTCTAATGATCTCTTGAAACCATTTATACTGTCCATTTCAAAAGGCCTTTCCTGATCATTAATTTTAAATCTTTACCCTTTGGGTTAAAATATTCCAGCTGACTTCCCTTCTTACTTTAACTTCCTAAATTTTTAAACTTGCATCCCCTTCACCAGAGTAAACAATTTGCCTGATCAATTTTGTTGATTTAGTTCACAATCTCAAAAACTTCAATTGGAAAAAAAAAATCTATTCCAATCATAGTGGCATCAACATTCTTCACAACAAACTCCCAATACCCAAACATTATCTTTGTTGTGAGCCTCAGTGTCCTCTTGGCAATATTTTCCTTGTGAAAAAAAAGTGACCAAAATTGCATATCAATACCTAGATGGGGCCTGGTGTCTTATACAGCAATAATACATCTGCTTTAGCTTTATACTCTTCTCTCTGCTAATTCAGTACCTTATCTGCCTTTTCACTGATGCTAAAATATACCACAAGATCCCTTTCTTGGTTATTGCTAGCAATGGTTCACAATTCCTTCACATGTTTAAATACACTGAATGGAATCTGAACAATTCAAATCTGTAACATTCATCAGCAAGATTATCCATTTAAAAAAAAAGCCAAATGGCTGCATTCAAACAATTTTGTAAAAAAACTGCACACCTAACAAAAGCTACAGCCAGTTATATACATCAATTTCAGAAAACCAAATGCACTTCCAGAAACCTCAATCATTTTAACATTAAGAGGAATGAAAAAACAATTTTGATATAATTTGCTGGGGGTATCAAACAGTAGACCAGTATATGAGCTATTCTAAAACTCGATACAATGTGTTACAGACAGAGTGCAGTAGGTTACAAAAAAAGTGCTCCGAATCATTTCTGTTTTTACTATTAAAAAAAAAGAGGAAACAAGGTAAAGTAAGCTGAAACCCTACATCATACCAAAGGAAGTAAAAATACAAACAATTCAAATAATGGCAAGTGCATTGCCCATCTGCAGGTCTTAAAACCGAATGGGAATCCCAATGCCAGATTGTTTTCAGCTCAGACCCTTGAGCCCATTCAATCTGCATTGTGGTGATAAATATGAAGGTCCACATCAAACAGAATACAAGGTTACACTGGGACCACTTTAACCCCAGAGTGTTTTCATGGTAATGACATTCCAAACTCTGGCAGTGGATCCTCGAGTAGACCACCCCAAACAAAGCCAGAGTCCAGTTGCAGTTTGCAATGGAAAGATGTGATGCAGTGATGTGATTTGTACTACATATGACCATTAGGAAAAGCATCAGTGTTTCATATACTTCACCTCCATTTAAAGTGTATGTATGAAGAGAACCCCCGGTCACTTAAAGAGAACTAAAATAACTGCAAATAAAAGCACTGTCCACATTTTACACTCTTGGTATTAAAAACAAACACAAAGACAAATTCTCACCTTGTGCAACAACTGTATTTCACAAGCCATCTGCCACAAAGCACTCAATGCCTGATAATGTTTCAGGTTTCCAGGCTCTGCTGTCAGCTTCTACAAATAATAATAAAATGCTCAATTTCAACAACTGAATTCAAAGCACGACTCACAAGAGGACGTTTCAAGGGCTTCAAAGAGATCACTAAACATACCGTGTATTCTTTTTCACTGATGAACATGTTAATTTCTATTCTCCCATGCTGAAACACGGAAATCCGTTCGAACAAAGCATAAACAAGCTTCCAAAGCATATTCCGTTCATTTTTTTGTGGAAAGATTCCAACTACTTTTATTGGAATATCTAGGAAAGAGAACTGGAATTTCTTAATACAATAGTCCATCTATATATTTTTTAAAAATCTAACAAAATGTAATACTTAAATTTGTCTAAAGCACAAATCAAAATCCATTCATGCCATGCCCATACCACCTTATTCGCCCACCTCCCCCCCCCACCAAACCACCTTATTCTCTCCTGAGGGTGTTAACTCCTTGCTGGGATATGGTTCCACAAGTGTGAGGTACTGTCCTATATATCAACCAAGTGGTCAGACTTCACCTGTGAGCCTCCACAGCGTCAGCAGACTAGCCGACTATGGGGGCACAAACGCCCAAGCCCGATCCGGTCCTCACCCACCATCCACATAGAAGGCTGCTGGATAGCTATCAGGAGCAGGAACCTCGGTTAACTTTCCCCTCCCTAACCTTGGGGTGCTGACACCAACTGCAGTGGGCCCAACTGACGTGCTCATAAACCTTGGAGAAAGGGCAGGTTAAACATAATGCCGCAGATAGATAAAATAATGGAGTTAAGGATGGACTTAAGAAGTGGGTTAAGACAACAAAAATGTTAATCAAAAAAATACTGTTTTTTCAAATCTTGAAGACCCCACCAACCAAAACCCTCAGAAGGGTTTGCCTAGTTGAAAAGGTGACCCATCTATAAAGGTGCATAAATCTCACACAATTTATTAAAGTACTATTTAAAAATTCTAAATCATTAAATCTAAATCTTCCAACTGACAACCTTTGTATGCAAAAAGGTCAATTTAACACTCAAGTCTTCCAGTCAATCGCAGTGTTACCATAGAACACATGTTAAAGGTGCAATATACATTTTTTTTTAAGGTCAAATTGATAACGTTTGCAATAATTAGTTATTGCTGCCTGAACAATGTTACTCGAACACCATCTAGTGGATTTTCAACCAAATTACTACTCAGTTAGCCTTCATATAAAGTTCAGGTTACTATTCTTTACAATGTAAACAATTTTACAACACCAAGTTATAGTCCAGCAATTTTATTTTAAATTCACAAGCTTTCGGAGATTTTCTCCTTCCTCAGGCAAATGCCTGACATTTGCCTGAGGAAGGAGAAAATCTCCGAAAGCTTGTGAATTTAAAATAAAATTGCTGGACTATAACTTGGTGTTGTAAAATTGTTTACAATTGTCAACCCCAGTCCATCACCGGCATCTCCACATCTTTACAATGTAAACATTGTTGAATCAAATTCAAACATTCAAAATGACTATTGCTCAACTCAGTTCAGTAAAACAGATAGAGATTTCTAAAGAGATAATCACCTGCAGTCCAAGCAACCTCCGATATTCCCAGATCATTGAAAAGTTTTTCAGATAACATGGCAGGAGGTCTCATTGGGCCACGACCAATTGGATCCAGCTTGAAGAAGTCGCAGTGCACCACCTCCAACTGTCCATTCAAACGTTTCTCTAGGGACTAAATGTTTATTTCAATATTTTAGCAAATGCTTCCGCAGATATTTCTGAAGTGCCGACAACTGCCTAGTTTTATTTTGAAGCACCAATCAGTAACTATTTATCGTGGTACACAGCGAAGGAATGGGAGTCTGTACCTTAAAATGCCAACAAGATTCAAATTTTTACCAGAACAAAGTGCCAGCTGCAGTAAAGCACAATCATTTGAGGAGTGACGTGGAAGGAAGAGTAGAATCATTGAGTCACCCATGCAATCTTTACACACACCAGATTGGTCAGAGGACGTTACCTAAACAGTGGAGAGGGGAACTCCATATCCTCTAATTCTGATTTGTTCTGCACAAACATTAGGTCTAAGTACAGAAATCAAAGGAATTTATCATTTCTAGCATTATAAACTTAAATGCAATTTGGTGAGTTGAAAGGGGGATATCTAGATTTGTGGAGAATGAGATTAATTTCTCATGCTGATATCTCGAGGGTCTAAAAGTAGCTCACCTCCCCTGAACATCAACCATTAGAGAAAGCTCCCTTATCATATCCTTATCCACAAAAGGAACAGTAAGCCAAAACGGCTGCTAAATTAAATTTAGTAGAATGAAATCGTAGATAAAGATTGCTGGGATATATCAGTTCACACTCAGGCCGTTCCCCCAATATGACAATACAAATCTTTCAATCCAGCATTCTATATGCCAAATTTTTATTTATAACTGAAGAGAAGAAACTCCTATTTTGCTCAAAACCAAAGTATTATTTGGGTGTGCCTTATCTGACTACTGGTTGGAACCTGCAGATCCAGAAGGTGAAATGTCAATTAATAAATGTTTAGCACCTGTGGGTCCAACCAAGCTTTCTTTGGTCAGTATTGTTATTAGTTTAATGCTCCCTCCACCTGCAACTCTTACAAAATCCTGAGTGTTAACACCAATATAATGCTGAAGTGTGTCTCAAAGAGAATGGGAGAGTTGGGCAGGGGGAGGGAAGCAAAGAGAGTCCAGACCAACATGCTATCATACCACACCACAGGCAAAATTACCTGTCCCAAAACACAATGCCCAGTGAACCCTTCCATTCTTTCAGAAGCAGAACTTAAACCAACCAAACCTCAAGTGCCACAGGACTGGTTAGTAAATCCAAATTCCAGCATTTAAAGCAACAGAGCATCTATGAAGTACAAAGCCAAATTCTCCAATCTAAATTATAGGTATGCATATGCTGCAGGCAAAGAAAGTTACTGACAGAAATTGTGAACATTCTGGGTGCTGAGTCAAGCCAAGAGGGAGCACTGGAAATCTGAAATACTTCACTCTGGTACTTACTGCCTTCAACATTCTTGATTTGAAAGTGTGTGACAATAAAATCCAAGTTTTTAGCTACCAACTAATGTTCCACAAGTTATGTGAGCAGTAGTCCATGAGAAACCTGGTGCAACAGACTGAAATCGTAACCATTACCCAAGAATAAATTTTAACCACTGGACCTCGTGCAATCATTCTCAATTATCCTCAGTGTGTGTTCTCCTATTCTATGAATCCAATTCATTAGATCCTCCTCAGGGAGGACAGGAATATTTCCTTATACAAGATAGTTCAACTATTCATTAGAAAGAACAAACTAGCATTTTTAAAAGCACCTTTCACAACCTCAGACATTTCAAAGCCAATAAATTACATTTGAAGTGCAAGACACTGGGAGAGCTCTCTGGTCTTCTTCAAATAGTGCAATGGCATCTTATTCCAATCTGAACAGACAGATTTATTTTATCTTCTCACTTGAAAAAGACAGCACCTCTGACAATGCAATAGTCCCTCAATATTGTACTGAAGTGCTAGCCTAGATTATACGCTCAAGTCCTGTGACCAAATATCTGAGAAGAACTTCGGAAATGAACCAAAAACATTGGTGCCCCTGCTATGGAAGACAGGCTGATGCAGTGCTACCAGAGCTTACCCAAAGACTGCCAATATCCCAGGAATAGGTGCAGGAAGATTAGTGGCTCATGAAAAAAATTGGATCCTTTCTCCCTGAATTGTTACACAGCATCCTAATCGCTCCCTTACAAAAGGACGAGTCCCGAGATAAGTTACAGCATCATCCTATGTCGGATTGTTTGGATTTCTTTCCGGATTTAGACAATAGCCCCAGTTCCAATATCTGAGTGTAGGGAGACGATACACCCAACAAAACCATTCTACCCTTGTAGATGATATCCACAGTACTCTCACTTAACAAGATCCTTCATAGTATCATCGTAGATGCAGCACAGAAGGCCATTCAGCCAATCGTGCCTGCTCTTTCAAAGAGCTATCAAATTAGTTCCATTCCCCTGCTCTTTTCCCATATCGCTGGAATTTTTTCCCCTTCAAGGATTTATCCAATTCCCTTCTGAAAGTTACTACTGAATCTGCTTCCACCACACTTTCAGGCAGTGCATTCCACATTATTACAACTTTCTGCGTAAAAACATGGAGAAAATAGAGACAAGCTTGAAATTCTTCTAAATTCTGCCTTATCAGAAAGCAACATGAACATGGCTGATGACAGTAATGGTGTGAAAAGACCCACAATCGCATGTGAAGCAACTAGCGTAGACACGTACCCATGGATGCTTCAGTTTAAATGGGAGGAACTTTCTTGACGTGACTTAGAGACAACAAAACTTGCATGATTGCAGAGCAAAATCAATAAACTCAAGGAGGAAATGAGAATTTTCCTGACCTAGGGAACCACACTGGAACCCTGCTGCAAATTGGGATGACTCTAGCTTCTCCTATCTCAGTAATTGCTTGCCCTTCATTCCTTTTTCTACACAAAGGTTGGAATCAGGAATTGGTTTGGAGAGATGGCATCCCCAATCCACTGGTCCATCTAAAGCCAAGTGCCATTCACCTGCCACATGTAACCCATTCACTAAATTGCGATGAGCTCAGTTTCTAAAAATGAATTAGCTTTGATCAAGTCAATAAAGATGAACTATATACCTGTAACGCAGGGAAAAACTGCTGGTCACTCTCCAGAGCTACCACTCTCTGTGCTCCACTATTCAGTAATGCACGTGTCAAAACTCCAGGGCCTAAGGATGCAATAAAACTGAATTGATCAAGACAGGGGAAGAGATCCTTAAGCAAAGTACAAACATACATGTTTAAAGAGTACACCTACCTGGATTGCACTCCAAAATGACAGCATTATTTTCAGAGAGATCACCATCCAGACATTCCACTATTAGATTTGCCAGGTCAGGATTGACAATAAATCTCCTGAAGTTTCTGCTCCTCTCTGCCTTTATTGTCATTTCTTCAATGTCTTCCATGTCCAGAAAGTCAAACCTAGACAGAGGCCTCTGTTGCTCTTTTCTGAGCATTAAACTGGCGACTGCTGACAAATTTCTCTGTGTTCTACCACAATAGGTTGAATATTCCTCGAGCTTCTGCAGAGACTGAGATTTTAGGGGGCCACCTTCTGGAAACCCAGAGTGATGTGAATATGACCGTACTAAATGCTGGACTTGTTGTGGACAACCACATGCTCTACAGGAAACAGTCCTTAGTGTCAAAAGTAGAGACTTGTAACTTAATAATGACATTTTGGTTATGATCTGAAATAAAGGGAAGATATTAAGATTCCAGATGGATGATATCAAAATCCTATCAATCATTTGCACCATATGCGAGCTCTACAATCCTGCCACTAATATAGCTAAAGTCAGGATTCCATTCCACATCATTGTGGGTGTTGAAGATTGAAAACAGTACTTTACAGAAATGGCCAGTATTCATGTACGAGTCTGAACACAGAGCTTCTGAAGGCTCTTGAACTTTGGGGGAGGGGATAACAGAGCCAAGTCCCGTTCAGTCTTCACCGGAATCTTCTTTCCATGTTCACATCTGTGCAGCTCCAGCAGGCTTTGCTGAATAGCCAAATAGATCTGGAATTCTGACTAATTTTTCCCCACTAGAGCTCAGGAGGTCAACTATAGCCCCCTCACTGAAATTGACTATCAACATAGACACAGCCTTGGTCGTTCACCATTAGCTTCTGTAATAGCTCAGTGAATTTAGGATAACAGACATTCATGATGACTTTAGAAAACATTGTTTATTAACATGAATTCAAATGTCTTACATTAACTCTAGTATTCTACCAAAGTTTGATGATGATTTCATATTTAAGCTGAGACGATTCACCTGCAATTCTTAATCTTAATTTAAAAACTATTGCTCATATATTTCTGAAGTAACATTTTCAGTTAGCTACATTTGACAATTTATTGCTAATATTGTAAATAGGGAAAACTTTTTTTCTTAAAACAATAAGGGTATATTCTATCAAAGTACAATTAAAGATATTATAGATTGGATGTTTTCTGTTTCCAAAATGTCAGTACCATCATAGATTATAAAAATAAGCCAAATATAATCCACAAATTGTCAGCTTGGATAGAATAGTTTTCAAGTCACGCAGCTTTAGAGAAGACAAAAAAAGTCAGTAATGTATCAATAATCAACATCAGAGAAAGTAATTAGAAATATTTATGTCAGACTTCTTGGTCACCTGCTTCATGAGGGGTGCAGTGGGTGAATGGGAAGAAAAAAACTCATGAAAAGGTACACACTCAAAACATTGTAACTTGTCATTTCTCCCTACAGATGCAGACTGAACCAGAATCATAGAATGATACAGCACAGGAGGCCGCCATTCAGGCTGTGCCAGCTCTTTGAAAGAACTATCCAATCACTACGTATTCCCTGCTTTTTCTGGTTTTAATTTGAGAAATAAAATACTGAATGAGAGTTACTTATTAGTGAAGGCAGTTATCCTGCATTTTTAAAAACCCTCTTTCCCTCTCCTTGCTTTGGTCTCACCAGATCATATACAGCAACCATGAGACTCAGTAGGCAACTGATCTCTCGCTCTACCAAGACAAGCTGGAAAAGATGGTCCTCATCCCAGTAAAGATGCAGATTACCTACTGGCACAAAGCACTAGCAAAAATTTTAAAAGTTCAAATGATAGTAAAAGTTTAAAATGTGAACAGTAGTCTAAGAAACTCACCAACTTCTTCCAATCATTCAAAAAAAAGTCAGATGGAATTAAACATCTTCTGAGCTCTGGGAGTGAAAACATTGCTCCCTGCTCATGCCCCAACGAAAATAACGTGCAGTACAAAGGGTGCTAGAGGATGCAATATTAG
Organism: Heptranchias perlo; assembly: GCF_035084215.1. NCBI lineage: Eukaryota > Metazoa > Chordata > Chondrichthyes > Hexanchiformes > Hexanchidae > Heptranchias > Heptranchias perlo. The sequence goes on along the minus strand of NC_090332.1, from coordinate 10,111,255 downwards.
GAAGCCACAAACACTATCAATGTGATGGAACAGCATGGCATTAGCAAATATTATGCCAGCCATACACAAAAGTGACAGAAGAAACTACAAAAAAAATGTAACGAGAACAATCATGGAAATACAGATGTTTCAATAGTGATCCAGGTCAATGGATTGAAGCCAAACCAGAAATTAGGGTACAGTACCATACTAGTTATTTTTTTTTATTCGTTCATGGGATGTGGGCATCGCTGGCGAGGCCAGCATTTATTGCCTCATCCCTAATTGCCCTTGAGAAGGTGGTGGTGAGCTGCCTTCTTGAACCGCTGCAGCCCGTGTGGTGACGGTTCTCCCACAGTGCTGTTAGGAAGGGAGTTCCAGGATTTTGACCCAGCGACGATGAAGGAACGGCGATATATTTCCAGGTCAGGATGGTGTGTGATTTGGAGGGGAACGTGCAGGTGGTGTTGTTCCCATGTGCCTGCTGCTCTTGTCCTTTTACAACAAGCTGATGGCCTCATGGTCGTGGGTTTGGGAAATGCTGTCGAAGAAGCCTTGGCGAGTTGCTGCAGTGCATCCTGTGGATGGTACACACTGCAGCCACTGTGCGCCGGTGGTGAAGGGAATGAATGTTTAGGGTGGTGGATGGGATGCCAATCAAGCGGGCTGCTTTATCTTGGATGGTGTCAAGCTTCTTGAGTGTTGTTGGAACTGCACTCATCTAAGCAAGTGGATTAGCAATTCAGAGGCCTGGTGTTACAATCCAGAATTTTAACATGAGTTCAAATCTCACCATGGCAGTTCAAGAATTTGAACTCAGTTAAAAAATGGAAATCAAAAGCTGGTATCAGGAAGAGTGACCATGAGGCCATCAGCTTGTTGTAAAAACCCAACTGATTCACCAACATTGTTGAGGGAAGAAAGCCTGCCATCCTTACCTGATCCAGCCTACATGTGACTTGGTTGGACTCTTAAGCACCCTCTGTGGCCTAACAAGCCGTTCAGTTGCACAGGGCAACTAGGGATGGGCAATAAATGCCAGCCTTACCAGTGATGCATACATCCCAAGAATGATTTTTAAAAAAAAATGGAATACTTTGATCATAAGCTACTAACCAGGCTGCATGAATGCACATTATGTTAGTCAATTAGATGTAAGCTTTCTCTTACTTAGAGATGGTAACAACTAGTGACTATAAACCGAAATCTACAACACTGCAAGCTATGAGGAATTTCCGCGTTGTTACCCAATACTTTTGGGGGGTGGGTGGGGGGGGGGGAAAGACAGCAAAAATTAAGAATCAATTAATTTCCAAGCATCCCTAATTTGGGAGCGATTAGCTTGCCTCTGTCTTAAAAACATTATTAGTTTGATGCGTATGTTACTCTGGAACACCAACACAACATGCTCGCATTTTAATTGCTGCTGTTACGAAATATCACTTCCAACAGGTGACAATTCCGCATTCCAAAAATAAAATATGCAACAGAGCGGAATCCAGTATGTCCTGACCTGATCAGAAGGCGAGGTCCCCCAGCCCGTGACACGGAGCTCAGTTCACTGCCTCACACGCCACCTGCCTCCTCACACACGCCGCCGCCATTGCCATTGTGACATTGAACGGAACGGAGCCCTCCGCACACACCTTGCGTAATTACGTCACATTACGCGTTACGCCGTACTCAACCGTCGGCCCGGCATCGCACGAGGCCCGATGGCGTGGTACACGAATTGGTTATTATCGATAAAACTTGAATCTCGGCGATTGTGAACACAGAGATAAGAGAGGGAAAAAAAAAAACCCGGCTTTTAATTCGTTTCTGATACTCCCGCCCGCAAAGAGCGTCTACTTAATGACCGTCCTAATCCCTCCAATTTTTAAATCTGAAACCAGCGACCGCCCCTCCTCGGAACTCCGCCCACTCTCGGACGAACATTCGAGAATATTTAAATAGTCAGCGCATGCGTAAATGTGGAGACGGCCGTACGGAGGGTCCTCGGTGCGCATGTGTATATGTGGAGACGGCCGTACGGAGGGTCCTCGGTGCGCATGTGTACATGTGGAGACGGCCGTACGGAGGGTCCTCGGTGCGCATGTGTATATGTGGAGACGGCCGTACAAAGGGCTTGTGAGCCGGTGTGATAATGCTCTTTGCTGAAAATGTCTTTCGTGCGTTGTTTATTTTATGTTCTGGCTGCTGGCGTTGTCTCTGGCAGTGGCGTGCACAACATCCCAGCCTGAGGATATTAGTTATTAACAGACTTGCTGAGTCTCAGTCGATGTGGTGATGGAATTAGACTCATTTGAAAAATAAACTGCATTCATGCTGTGGTGAATTTAATGAGGCGCCGCAAGTGAGTTGGAGGATATGAAGGACATAGGAATAGGAGCAGGCCATTCAGCCCCTCCAGCCTGTTGTGCCATTCAATAAGATCATGGCTGGCTGCTATGTATCCAAACTCCATCCACCTGCCTTGGCTCTATATCCCTTAATACCCTTGGCTAGCAAAATTAGAGGTGAGTGACTGCCCTTGACATCAAGGCAGTATTTGACTGAGTGTGGCACCACAGAGCCAGAGTAAAACTGAAGTCAATGGGAATCAGGGGGAAATCTCTCCTGTGGCTGGAGTCATACCTAACACAAAGGAAGATGGTAGTGGTTGTTGGAGGCCAATCATCTAAGCCCCAGGACATTGCTGCAGGAGTTCCTCAGGGCAGTGCCTAGGCCCAACCATCTTCAGCTGCATCATCAATGACCTTCCCTCCATCATAAGGTCAGAAATGGGATGTTCGCTGATGATTGCACAGTGTTCAGTTCTATTCGCAACCCCTCAGATAATGAAGCAGTCCATGCCCGCATGCAGCAAGACCTGGACAACATCCAGGCTTGGGCTGATAAGTGGCAAGTAACATTCGCACCAGACAAGTGCCAGGCAATGACCATCTCCAACAAGAGAGAGTCTAACTACCTCCTCTTGACATTCAACGGCATTACTATTGCCGAATCCCCCACCATCAACATCCTGGGGGTCACCATTGACCAGAAACTTAACTGGACCAGCCATATAAATACTGTGGCTACAAGAGCAGGTCAGAGGCTGGGTATTCTGTGGCAAGTGACTCACTTCCTGACTCCCCAAAGCCTTTCCACCATCTACAAGGCACAAGTCAGGAGTATGATGGAATACTCTCCACTTGCCTGGATGAGTGCATTCAAGAAGCTTGACAACATCCAGGACAAAGCAGCCCGCTTGATTGGCACCCCATCCACCACCCTAAACATTCACTCCCTTCACCACCGGCGCACTGTGGCTGCAGTGTGTACCATCTACAGGATGCACTGCAGCAACTCGCCAAGGTTTCTTCGACAGCACCTCCCAAACCCGCGACCTCTACCACCTAGAAGGATAAGGGGAGCAGGCACATGGGAACAACACCACCTTCATGTTCCCCTCCAAGTCACACACCATCCCGACTTGGAAATATATTGCTATTCCTTCATCGTCGCTGGGTCAAAATCCTGCAACTCCCTACCTAACAGCACTGTGGGAGAACCGTCACCACATGGAATGCAGCGGTTCAAGAAGGCGGCTCACCACCATCTTCTCAAGGGCAATTAGGGATGGGCAATAAATGCTGGCCTTGCCACCGACGCTCACATCTCATGAATGAATAAAAAAAAGCATCACTGCTTTTTGTGGGAGAGAGTTCCAAGCTTCTAACACCCTTTGTGTGAAGAAGTGTGTTTCCTAACCTCTCCTGAATGGCCTGGCTCTGATTTTAAGGTTATGTCCCCTTGTCCTAGACTCCCACCAAAAGAAAACTTTTCACTCTACCCTATTAATTCCTTTCAAAATCCTAAAAACCTCAATCAAATCACCCCTTAACCTTCTATATTCCAGGGAATACAAACCTAATTTATATAATCTCTTTTCATAATTTATCTCCAGTAACATTCTGGTGAATCTGCGCTGCACTCCTTCCAAGGCCAATACACCCTTTCTAAGGTGCGGTGCCCAAAACTGTACGCAGTACTCCAGATGTGGTCTAACTGGGGTTTTGCATAGCTGTAGTAAAACTTCCCTTTATATTCTAGCCCTCTAGTTATAAAGGCTAACATTCCATTAGCCTTTTTGATTATTTTTTGTACATATGGGCACAAAAAAAACACACTTTGCTAACTCTTTATAATACTAATCTTGGACTACTGTCCATAACATAACTTATAAATAAGATTTTGCCAACCAACACTGAGTTTTCAGCCCCTATCTGAAAGGACTGAAAAGAATTCAAGAACGAGAAGAAGACTGTCACATTTATCTTAAGAATTGGCAGCTTCTGGTTACAGAATTCTCTGACAAGTAGTCTTTAAAGGATCAGGACCCTATTCCTTCAGAGACCTGTTTCAAGTTGTCCACCATCTTTTATTTGTACTGTGAAGATTGGATGGCGACAAAGGAAATCAGAAAGATATTTTTACACAATCAAGTACAGGTGTGACTCAGGGTGGGTTCAAAGATTGGTCTACCAGAATCTGCCTCTACTCAAACAAGCTGTCAATCCGCCTAATAGTTATTAGGAAATGCTTTTAGTGACTTTGCAATTAAAAAAGTATTAACACATAAAGGCGAATCAGGCTCATTGCAGAAATCTTCTTTGGCCATACATAAAGAATACAGATTCGAGGAAAGAAAAAATAATACAGATTCGATCCCAACCTAGAGACGCTGGTACAGCAAAATTAAAGTGATCAAGCATATCTCATAAATAAATACATGGATATTAAAAACACATTGTCTTATAGTTTGAAATCAACACATCTTCCTATCCATTACACCAGCAGAATACTGTAAAATCTACAAGTGTTTTACTTGAATGCAATCCATACATTACTATTAATTGTGTAGTTAAACAGTTTGCAGAGCAGTGAACATTGCCGGAGTGAGATTTAAAATCAGATTGTAACGCCCATTTAAACAAATGGAGGTGTGTTTATTTATTTTTGAAAGCGGGATGCGCTAACACAGCGTAACCGTTTCAATCACGGTGAATGGATCTGACTGTTAAACACATCAGAGGTCATTAATACCCAATAGCAACACCGTGATTGACAGCTGGCAGTAGCCCCACGTGACGGCGGCGGGCGGCGGGCGGCGGCGGCTCCCACGCGAGCTTCAGTGCGCGCTGACGTCGGGAAGGACGCTCGCGAACGCGCCTGTCTTCGGATTCCAAATCAGCTGCCGCGGGACGCGGGCTTGACGGCGATGGCGCGCCGCTTGCAGAGGAGCAGCTGCGGGCACAGGGGAGAGGGACTGACAGCGACCGGAGCTACAGCCCCGGGGCAGCTCCTCCACTCGGCTTCGCCTTACGCTTACATCCCTTCCAAGAAAGCCAGGGGCTCGGTCTGCGACTACTGCCTTTCCAGGTACCGTTGGTGTCTGTCTGTCTGTCTGCTGCATGTTGCACATTGGATGAGAGTTACCTTGTAGCCGTCACTGCACATGTAGCAATGATCAAGGAGGCTGGGCATACCTTGCACGCCTGCTTTGATTCACATCTGTAAACAATTTTTACAACACCAAGTTATAGTCCAGCAATTTTATTTTAAATTCACAAGCTTTCGGAGGCTACCTCCTTCCTCAGGTGAACGATTTTCCACATCGTTCACCTGAGGAAGGAGGTAGCCTCCGAAAGCTTGTGAATTTAAAATAAAATTGCTGGACTATAACTTGGTGTTGTAAAAATTGTTTACAATTGTCAACCCCAGTCCATCACCGGCATCTCCACATCTTGATTCACATCATTCGACAAAACAAAAGTACTGCACTCCGTGTTTAAGTGTATTTGTCATCTGTGTTACTCTTTGTTTTAAGTTCTTAGCGTTTCATGATCTTAACAGCTTCGGGTTTTATGGAAGGGAAATCGTGTTTGACAAATGTATTAGTTTTTTTGAGGATGTAACTAGATAAAGGGGGACCAGTGCATGTAGCATTTTCAAAAGGCATTCGATAAGGTGCTACATTTTTTTTAAAAAAAAGGTTGTTACACAAGGTAAGGACTCATGGGGTGGGGTAATATATTAGCATGGATAGAGGATTGGTTGAAGGACAGGAAACAGAGAGCAGGGATAAATGGGTCATTCTCAGGTTGGCAGGCTGTAACTAGCGGGGTGCCGCAATGATCGGTGCTTGAGCCTCAACTATTTACAATTCATATTAATGACTTAGATGAAGGGACTGCGTGTAATGACTTAGATGAAGGGACTGAGTGTAATGCATCCAAGTTTGCTGACAACACAAAGCAAGGTGGGAAAGTAAACTGTGAGGAGGGCACAAAGAGCCTGCAAAGGGATATAGACAGATTAAGTGAGTGGGCAAGAAGGTGGCAGATGGAGTATAATATGGGGAAATGTGAGATTATTCACTTTGGTAGAAAGGATAGAGAAACAGAATATTTTTTGAATAGTGAGAAAGGAATTAACTGTTGGTGTTCAGAGAGACTTTTGTGTCCTCGTACAAGAAACACAAAAAGTTAGTATGCAGGTACAGCTGGCAATTAGGAAGGCAAATGGCATGTTGGCCTCTATTGCAAGGGGGTTGGAGTCCAAGAGTAAGGAAGTCTTACTACAGTTGTACAGGGCTTGAGTGAGACCTTACCTGGAGTACTGCGTACAGTTTTGGTCTCCTTATCTAAGGAAGGATACATTTGCCTTGGAGGCGGTGTAACAAAGGTTCACTAGATTAATTCTTGGGATGAGAGGGTTGTCCTATGAAGAGAGGTTGAGCAGAATGGGCCTATACTATCTGGAGTTTAGAAGAATGAGAGGTGATCTCATTGAAACATATAATATTCTGAGGGGGCTTGACAGGGTAGATGCTGAGATTTTCTCCTGGCTGGAGAGTCTAGAACTAGAGGGCATAATCGCAGGATAAAGGGTCGGCCATTCAAGACTGAGATGAAGTGGAATTTCTTCACGCAGAGGGTTGTGAATATTTGGAATTCTTTACCCCAGAGGGCAATGGATGCTCATTCGCTGAGTATATTCAAGACTGAGATCGATAGGTTTTTGGACACTAAGGGAATCGAGGGATAAGGGATAGGGTGGGAAAGTGGAGTTGAGGTCAAAGGTCAGTCATGATCTTATTGAATGGCGGAGCAGGCTCGAGGGGCCGTTTGGCCTACTCCTGCTCCTATTTCTTATGTTAACCTGGCTGGCACAGGATAGATAAACTGAATCGAAGACTGATAGGAACAAGGAGATTATCTTTTGGTTGCCAACCCTCCAGGATTGTCCTGGAGTCTCCAGGAATTGAAGATTAACATCCAGGACACTGCTGTGAGCAACAACCTGGGAGAAAAATCATGGGGGCATTAAATAAATTGTTTTTTTTTTCATTTTCTTTGACTGAGTATTTTTATATTTTTGAGTAAGTATTCAAACAGCTTTTACCCCATTACCAATATCTTATAACTAACAATTAAGAATTATCCAATTGGATGATGAGTCGGTACGCTTTGCAATTGGCTTGGGAAGGCGGTGTGCCACAGCGATGGATATATCGGGGGACCAATGGTGGGGGCAGGGCTGTTTGGAGGTGGGAGGTCGTGTGATGAAACCTCCAGGAATACGTCCAACCAGAGTTGGCAACCCTGCTTTAGCTGCTAATACAGAGGAAGCAATTGAAACTTTTTAAAACTAGATATTGAAAGGGCAGAGGGGTCAGATTTCTAACACAAGCAGAAATTTGAGGCATTTAATGGATAAGAAGTTTAAGTAAAACAGGAAATGCAGGCCAAGTAAATAAATGCAGAGGCTGAAAAAACCCTAACATTAAAGTAAGGAACACACTTGCCTGTGCTAGAAACATTGGGAACAAGCTGGAATTGGAAGAAATGATGTCCTAGAGATTGTAGAAACATGAAGTGAATTTCAATGCAGACATAGTTGTTCAGAAAAGAGAGATTATAAGGAGGAGTAGCTTTATATGAACACAATAATATGGATGTAAAGGAAATTGAAACAATATTTCAAGAGAAAGAGGAAAAAATAAACACTGGTTGTTCTTTTAAAAAGGCAGAAGATTGGATTATCATTTGAGAACCAAAGAATCATAGAAATTTACAGCACAGGAGGCCATTTCACCATTGCGTTCTGACACATTTTTGCTAGAACAATCAAACTATTTCATAGAATTTTACAGCACAGAAACAGGCCATTTGGCCCAACAGGTCTATGCCAGTGTTTATGCTCCACATGAGCCAATTTCACTGCCTTGCATCTTCCTGTGCATGAAATATTCATTCAATCTTCCGTTTAAAAGCTGCAGTGGTTTCTGCCTCAGCCACCCCCTGTGATGCCTGCTCCAACATCTACATGGAAAGAAATTTCACCCTAATGCTGCCACTCTTTTTAGTGATCATTTTAAAGTGATGACCTCCCCAATCAATGGAAGTTGTCTTTCCTTATTCACCTCCTCAAAACCGTTCACAGCTCTAAAAACCTCCATTAATTCTTCTCTTAGCTCTAGTGGAAATAGTAACACTATCTGAAGTCTCTCTCATAACCATAGTTTCCTATCCCTGGCATCATCTTGGTGAATTTTTGTTGTATGTTTTCTATGGCTTTAATGTATTTTCTGTAATGGACTGCCCAAAATTGCTTACAGTACTCTAACTCTGGTCTAACCAATGTTTTGTACAAAGTTATAATTTGTTCTTTACTCTTCTAATCTATGGCCCTAGTTATAAAACCCAGGACGCTGTTGACCGTTTCATGGCTTTATCTACCTGTGCTTATACCTTCAGAGAATTATGTATTTGAATCTGCCTTTTTGTTCATGCATACCATTCAGCATCTTTCTACCATGTATATACTCCCATTCTTTGTTTTTCCTCTGAAAATATATATTGAACACTTATCCACATTAAATCAAATCTCTTTTTAAAAATTGATTCTCGAGATGTGAGTCTCGCTGACAAGGCTGGCATTTATTACCCATCCCTAGTTGCCCTGACAACCGAGTGGCTTGCTAGGCCACTTTAGATGGCAGTTAAGAGACAATCATGAAGGAAAAATATAACCAAGGGCAACAAGTGTAATATTTTTTAGTTTCACAACAGTAAAGGACTGATTTAGGGAAGAAATTAGATCTTTAAAAGATAAAAGCGGTGGAATAATTGAAGGTGAAAAGAAAATAGTTAAACTACTCTGGTCATTTTCCAGCGATGTTAATGTTAAATCAAAAGCAAAATGCTGCGGATGCTGGAAATCTGAAAACAGAAAATACTGGAGAAGCTCAGCAAGTCAGGCAGCATCCGTGGAGAAAGAAACAGAATTAACATTTCAGGTCAAAGACCTTTTGTCAGAACTGGAAGATGTTAAGAGTTAAAGTTTTTAAGCAAGTACAGAGTAAGCGGGGGGGGGGGGGGGAAGGAAAGGAAAGAACAAGAGAGGGCACGAGTGATTAAATAACAAAAGAGATGATGGTGCAAGGCAAAGAGGGTGGTAATGGGACAGGTTAAGAAACAAAAGATTGATCAGGAGTAGCTGTAAATGGCAGCAGCAGAACCATTACCAGCACTAGCTGACCGAAGTAATGGGAGCAGTGGTTATGATCTGAAGTTATTGAAATCATTGTTGCGTCCGGAAGGTTGTAAAGTGCCTAAACGAAAGATTAGGTGCTGTTCCTCAAGCTTACGTTGAGCTTCATTGGAACAGTGTAAGAGGCTGAGGACAGAGAGGTCAGAGTAGGAGAATTAAAATGGCAAGTGACCTGCAGATCAGGGTCACGCTTGCGGACAGAGCGGAGGTGCTCAGCAGACCGATCACCCAGTCTGCGTTTGGTCTCTCCCATGTAGAGGAGACCGCGTTGTGTGCAGCGGATATAGTACACTAAATTGAAAGAAATACAAGTAAACCACTGTTTCACTTGGAAGGAGTTTTTGGGGCCCTGGATGGTGGGAAGGGAGGAGATGAAAGGGGCAGATGTTGCATCTCCTGCGCTCGCACGGGAAGGTGCCACGGGGAGGAGAGCGGGTGTTGGTGGTGATGGAAGAATGGACCAGGGTGTCGCAGAGGGAACGGTCCCTTCGGAATGCTGAAAGGGGAGGGGAAGATGTGTTTGGTGGTGGGACCACGCAGGAGGTGGTGGAAATGGCGGAGGATGATGTGTTGAATGTGGAGGCTGGTGGGGTGGAAGATGAGGACAAGAGGGACCCTATCATGGTTCTGGAAGGGAAGGGGTGAGGCCGGAAGTGCGGGAAATAGGACGGACACGGTCGAGGGCCCTGTCAACTGTAGTGGAGTGGAATCCTCGGTTGAGGAAAAAGGAAGACATAGCGGAAGCACTGGTGCGGAAGGTGGTATCGTCAGAACAGATGAGATGGAGAAACTGGGAGAAAGGAATAGAGTCCTTCGAGGAAGCGGGATGGGAAGAAGTGTAATCAATGTAGCTGTGGGAGTCGGTGGACTTATAATGGATATTGGTTGACAGCCTATCCCCAAAAATGGAGGTAGAGAAGTCGAGGAAGGGAATAGTCGGAGATGGACCATGTGAAGGCGAAGGAAGGGTGGAAATTGGAAACAAAGTTGATGACATTTTCCAGTTCGGGGTGAGAACAGAAACGGCATCGGTACAGTCATCAATGTACCGGAAAAAGAGAGGGGGTCTTGAGTAGGACTGGAACAAGGAATGTTCCATGTATCCCACAGAGTCAGGCATAGCTGGGACCCATACGGGTTCCCATAGCGACACCTTTTTATTTGGAGGAAGTGAGTGGAGTCAAAGGAGAAGTTCTTCAATATATGGACGAATTCAGCCAGGCGGTGGGGGGGGGGGGGGTGGTGGATGGGGACTGGGGACTGGTTGGGCCTCTGTTCAAGGAAGAAGTGGAGGGCCTGCAGGCCATCCTGGTGGGGGATGGAGGTGTCGAGGGACTGGACGTCCATGGTGAAAAGGAGATGTTTAGGGCTGAGGAACTGGAAACTGTTAAGTGGCGGAGGGGTCAGAAGAGTCGCGGATGTCGGTTGGAAGAGACTGGACAAGGGGAGAAAAAAGAATCAAGATAGGAGGAAATAAGTTCTGTGGGGCAAGAACAGGCTGAAAAGATGGGTCTCCCAGGCCAGTCCTGTTTGTGGATCTTGAGAAGGAGGTAGAAGCGGGCTCTGTGAGGTTGGAGGCTGTGGAGGGAAGATCTCCAGAGGAGATAAGGTCAGTGACATAAGAACATAAGAACATAAGAAATTGGAGCAGGAGTAGGCCAATCGGCCCCTCGAGCCTGCTCCGCCATTCAATAAGATCATGGCTGATCTGATCCCAACCACAAATCTAAAGAACACAAGAAGTCGGAGCAGGACCCGGCCACATAGCCCCTGGGCCCTCTCCGCCACCCACAGGGCATTGACCGATCCGAACTCAGCTTCATGTCCAATTTCCTGCCCGCTCCCCATAACCCCTAATTCCCTTTACTTCTAGGAAACTGTCTATTTCTGTTTTAAATTTATCTAATGATGTAGCTTCCACAGCTTCCTGGGGCAGCAAATTCCACAGACCTACCACCCTCTGAGTGAAGAAGTTTCTCCTCATCTCAGTTTTGAAAGAGCAGCCCCTTATTCTAAGATTATGCCCCCTAGTTCTAGTTTCACCCATCTTTGGGAACATCCTTACTGCATCCACCCGATCAAGACCCTTCACAATCTTATATGTTTCAATAAGATCGCCTCTCATTCTTCTGAACTCCAATGAGTAGAGTCCCAATCTACTCAACCTCTCCTCATATGTCCGCCCCCTCATCCCCGGGATTAACCGAGTGAACCTTCTTTGTACTGCCTCGAGAGCAAGTATGTCTTTTCTTAAGTATGGAGACCAAAACTGTATGCAGTATTCCAGGTGCGGTCTCACCAATACCTTATATAACTGCAGCAATACCTCCTTGTTTTTATATTCTATCCCCCTAGCAATAAAAGCCAACATTCCGTTGGCTTTCTTGATCACCTGCTGCACCTGCATACCAACTTTTTGATTTTCTTGCACTAGGACCCCCAGATCCCTTTGTACTGCAGTACTTTCCAGTCTCTCGCCATTAAGAAAATAACTTGCTCTCTGATTTTTCCTGCCAAAGTGCATAACCTCACATTTTCCAATATTATATTGCATCTGCCAAATCTCCGCCCACTCACCCAGCCTGTCTATATCCCCTTGCAGGTTTTTTATGTCCTCCTCACTCTCTACTTTCCCTCCCATCTTTGTATCATCTGCAAATTTTGATATGTTGCACTCGGTCCCCTCCTCCAAATCGTTAATATAGATTGTAAAGAGTTGGGGACCCAGCACCGACCCCTGTGGAACACCACTGGTTACTGGTTGCCAGTCCGAAAATGAACCATTTATCCCAACTCTCTGCTTCCTGTTCGATAACCAATCCTCCACCCATGCTAGAATATTACCCCCAATCCTGTGATTTTTTATCTTAAGTAATAATCTTTTATGTGGCACCTTGTCGAATGCCTTCTGGAAGTCTAAATACACTACGTCCACTGGTTCCCCTTTATCCACCCTATACGTTATATCCTCGAAGAACTCAAGCAAATTTGTCAGACATGACTTCCCCTTCATAAAGCCATGCTGACTTTGTCCTATTAAATTATGCTTATCTAAATGTTCCGTTACTGTCTCCTTAATAATAGACTCCAAAATTTTACCCACCACAGATGTTAAGCTAACTGGTCTATAATTTCCAGCCTTCTGCCTACTACCCTTTTTAAATAACGGTGTTACATTAGCAGTTTTCCAATCTGCCGGGACCTCTCCTGAGTCCAGGGAATTTTGGAAAACTATCACCAAAGCATCCGCAATCCCTACTGCCACTTCCCTCAAGACCCTAGGATGGAAGCCATCAGGTCCAGGGGATTTATCCGCCTTGAGTCCCATTATTTTACTGAGTACCATCTCTTGAGAGATTTTAATCGTATTTAGCTCCTCCCCCCCGAGAGTCCCCTGTTTGTCCAGTGTTGGGATATTCTTAGTGTCCTCTACTGTAAAGACTGAAACAAAATATTTGTTCAGCATTTTTGCCATCTCCATGTTTCCCACCATTAATTTCCCGGTCTCATCCTCTAAGGGACCTACGTTTGCCTTAGCCACCCTTTTTCTTTTTATATAACTATAGAAACTCTTGCTATCTGTTTTTATATTTTTTGCTAATTTCTTTTCATAATCTAACTTCCCTTTCTTAATCAATCCTTTAGTTACTTTTTGCTGTCTTTTGAAGAATTCCCAATCTTCTATCCTCCCACTAAGTTTGGCTACCTTATATGTCCTTGTTTTTAGTCGGATACTATCCTTGATTTCTTTACTTAGCCACGGATGGCTGTCATTTCTTTTACACCCTTTTTTCCTCAGTGGAATATATTTATTTTGAAAGTTGTAAAATAACTCCCTAAATGAACACCACTGCTCATGTACCGTCTTACCCTTTAATCTATTTTCCCAGTCCACTTTAATCAATTCCATTGTTTACGGTACGGGAAACAATGGCTTGATGTTTGTCGGTGGGGTCGTGGTCCGGGGGAGGTAGGAGGAGGTCGGAGAGTTGGCATTCAGCCTCCGCAAGGTAGAGGTCTGTTCACCACACAACTACAGCACTGCCCTTGTCAGCAGGGTTAATGACAATGTCAGGGTTGGACCTGAGAGAACGGTTAGAGTGAGTGAGGGGAGTAGAGAAATTGTGACAGCCGATGTCACGGCAGCAGTTCGCAATGAAAAGATCGAGAAGGTAAGAGGCCAGAGGGGGAGGGGTCTAGGTGGAATGAGAATTCTGAAGACTGGAGAAAGAGTCCACTGTGTGTGGGGGGGGGAAGACTCCTGGCCAAAGAAGTGGGCACGGAGGTAAAGGCAATGGAAGAAGAGCTCAGCATCGTGTCGAGCTCGAAATTCATTGAGGTGGGGGCATATACCATGTTAATGTTGACAATAGAGAACACAGTAAAATGTAGCAGGGAGAAGATTAAAATGAAAATTATTGCTGCATGAGGACAGACACAAAGTTTATCAGGACAGAGAGTGTGAACCCACTGACTAATGGTAGGGCTAAAAGTCGTGGCTGTAGATTAATGTTCAGTGCATGCGTTGTCCATTGTGTCACACTTCTGCATCATGTATATGTTCAAATTTCTGCAGCTGACGGGCTGAGTGTTTGTAGTGATTTAGGTAATGCCAAGCTTGGATTTGAAATTGTCATGACTGTTTGTAGCTGGAATTGAGGGAGATACTGGAGCCTCACAATCAGGAGGTCCTGGGAAAGACTGTGTTAGCGTAGGAGATTTTTTGATGAGTACAGTTTGTCAAGAGTTCCAGGTTGCGATGGTGCTCTGTCGGGCTTGCTGCCTCTCACCACCAGCTGGCTTGTGCTAAATGCATTAAAAGAAGTTCCTGAATTTATTGGACATTTGCCAATGGCTCTAAGGAAGTTAGTCGTGTTGGAACTTATTAGTATCCAGAGGACTTGCGGTTTGTAAGTGTCAGCTTGGCTCAGTTGGGAGCACTGTTGCCTCTGGGTTAGAAGGTTGTGGGTTCGATCTCCACTCCAGGATTTGAGCATATCATCCAGGCGGGTGCTTCAGTGCATTACTGAGGGCTTGTAGCTTTGTTGGAGATGCCGTCCTTCACATGGGACGTTGAACCGAGGCCCAGTGCGCTTGTTGCGGTGAGCATTAATGGTCCCATGACTGTATTCGAAGAAGAAAAGGGGGTTCTCTTGGTGTCCTGGCCAGCGTTCCATTCCAGTTGTTCGTTTCATCGCAGTTTGCACACCATGTCTCACAAATAGCAATGTTCACCCAAATGACGGTAGCTGCACAATGTAGTTCATCCTACGTGAAGTGTGTGGGGACATTTGTCGGGCTTCAGCAGCAGCATCTCCCTATCCCACAACCTTCACCACCCGCAAGGGCAAGGGCAACAGGCGCATGGGAACACCACCACCTCCACGGGCCCACACCATCCTGACTTGGACATATCGCTGTTCACTCATCATCGCTTGGTCAAATTCCAGCCACTTTCTACCTAACAGCATTGTGGGAGCACCTTCGCCATACGGACTGCAGCGGTTCAAGAGGGTGACTCACCACCACCTTCACCTGTACAGCGATGCACTGATGGGGACAAGATCTTCCATTCACCAAGTCCTTTTGGGTCTCGCTGACGTGGCGTTCTCAATGCAATGTAATCCATGACACCATCCAGGACAAAGCAGTCTGCTTGATTGGCAGCCCATTCACCACCTGAGATACCCACTCCCTCCACCACCAGCGCATCGAGGATGCAGTGTGTGTTATCTACAGGATGTGCCGTAGTAACTCGCCAAGGCTTCTTCATCAGCACCTCCCAAACCTGCGATCTCCACCACTTAGAAGGACAAGGACAGTAGGTGCATGGGAACACAATCACCTCCAAGTTCCCCTCCAAATCACACCTCATCCTGACTTGGACATATACCGCTGTTCCTTCATCGTCGCTGAGTCAAAATCCTGGAACTCCCTACCTAACAGCTTTGTGGGAGCACTTTCACCACATGGACTGGCTCACCACCACCTTCTCAAGGGCAACTTGGGATGGGCAATAAATGCCGGCCTTGCCAGCGACACCCACATCCTAAAAATGAATTTTAAAAAATTTGAGAGATGTGACCAAGGCACTTAATAAATCGTGTAAACTATTGGTTTGAAGCTTTTAAATAAGTACCCCTCTGTTAACACCTTAAGTGAGTGGGACAGGGCCACATTTGTGTTGGGTGAACATGAACTGAGTTTGTTTTGGTTTAAGAACTAAGTTAAGCTTTAACACTTTTGTTATAAGAGGCAATTAAATCCATTTGTCCTTTCCTAGAATTACATCGAATTTACAGCACCGAAACAGGCCATTCGGCCCAACAGGTTTGTGCTCCACACGAGCCTCTTCCCACTCTATTTATTTACTTCATTTCACCTTATCAACATATCCTTCTATTCCTTTCACCATGTATTTCTCTAGCTTTCCCCTTTAAATGCATCAGTGTATTTGCCTCAACCACTCCACATGGTAGCGAGTTCCACATTCTCACCATTCTTTTAAGTAAAGAAGTTTCATGCACCCTGGGCCACACGTCAACTGTAGCCGAAGGTGAATGGGCTAGCTGCTCCCAGCCTTATACAATTCCTGATGTGCATAACTCAAAACATTTGGCATAAGAGGAATGACCGGGGATGAGGTGGGGAAAGAAGTGAAGGGGATATCAATCTGTTCATGCTTTAACCTTGCTTTGGAATAAAATCAAACCCCTATAGTTAACCATACTTATTATTAGGCAAAAAAATGAAGTGCAAATTACATCAAATGGACTCACTAGAAGTGTTTGTCAAATTTGTTGTAGAAATCGAGACAGCACAGATGGATGGAGCACTCTGTGTGGTTTATGTAATAAACTTGATTGGTCAGCAGAAGGCACTCCTCACAGATGGACAAATAGTTGGACTGCAGCGGCCAAGAAGGTTCTAGCAGGCAAGTCTGCTAACAAACCAAATCTAATCACACTGTCCTGCTCCATCCCCCGTAGGCCTGTGTTTTCCTCTGCTTCAAATATTCATCCACCCTTCTCTTAAAAAGATGTAACTGTCTCTGCTTCAACTACTCCATGTGGCAAAGCAACCAATGCTCTACAACTCTATTGGGTAAGGAAATTTCACCTATCCCCTCTCCTCACTCTGACAGTTTTAGATTGATGACCCCCTCGTCAGTGACTAACCAACCAAAGGAAATAGTCTTGCCCTGTATCAAAACCTCTGCTCCGGTGGAAATAGCCCCAATCTCAAATCTCTCCATCACTTCAAGTTCTCATTGCTGGTATCATCTTGATGAATCTACATTGAATCTTGCTTTGGCTTTACTGTCCTTTTCTGTGAAGGTTGGCCAAAACTGCACTCAGTACTGTGACGACGCCAGGTTAGGTGGCACAGTAAATAGTGTAGATGGAAGCAGAAAGTTGCAAAGGGACTTTTACAGATTAAGTGAGTGGGCAAGACTGCGGCAGATGGAGTTCAACGTGGAGAAGTGTGAGGTCATCCACTTTGGACGTAAGAAAGATAGATCAGAGTATTTGCCAAATGGTGAGAAGCCAGGAACTGTGGAGGAACGGAGAGGTTTTAGGGGTCCATGAAATCACTAAAAGCTAGTGGACAGGTACAAAAAATAATTAAAAAGGCTAATGGAATGTTGGCCTTTATCTCAAAGGGGCTGGAATACAAAGGGGTAGAAGTTATATTAGTTATATAAAGCTCTGGTTAGACCCCATTTAGAGTACTGCGTTCAGTTCTGGGCACTGCATCTCAGGAAGGATATATTGGCCTCATGGGTGCAGCGCAGATTCTCCAGAATGATACTGGGGCTAAAAGAGTTAAATTATGAGGACAGGTCCATAGAATGCTTACAGCACAGAAGGAGGCCATTCGGCCTGTCAATGCTTATGCCGGCTCTCTGCAAGAGCAATCCAGCTAGTCCTATTCCCCCGTAGCCCTGCAGATTTTTTCCTTTCAAGTACTTATTCCCCTTTGAAAGCCACGATTGAATCAGCTTCCACCACCCCCTCGGGCAGCGCATTCCAGACCCTAACCACTCGCTGCATTTTTAAATTTTAAAAAAAAAGTTTTTCCTCATGTTGCCTTTGGTTCTTTTGCCAATCAACTTAAATCTATATCCTCTGGTTCTCGACTCTTCTGCCAATGGGGGAACTGTTTCTCTCTGTCTAGACCCCTCATGATTTTGAACACCTCTATCAAATCTCCTCTCAACCTTCTCTGCTCTAAGGAGAACAACCCCAGCTTCTCCAGTCTGTCCACATAACTGAAGTCCTTCATTTCTGGAACCATTCTAGTAAATCTTTTCTGCACCCTCTCTCTAAGGCCTTCACATCTTTCCTAAAGTGCCGTGCCCAGAATTGGACTCAACACTCCAGCTGGGCTGAACTGGTGTTTTACAAAGGTTCATCACCACCTCCTTCTGCCTCCATGAGTAGGTCTCCGTTTTGGTCCCTAATCCGCCGCACTCCTCCTTGCTACCCGTCGACTATTTATATGCAGAAAGAAGACTTTTGGATTCCCTTTTATGTTAGCCGCCAGTCTATTCTCATACACTCTCTTTGCCCCTCTTATTTCATTTTTCACTTCTCCTCTGAACTTTCTATATTCAGCCTGGTTCTCACTTGTATTATGAACCTGACATTGGTCATACGCCCCTTTTTTTTCTGCTTCATCTTACTCTCTATCTCTTTCGTCATCCAAGGGGCTGTGGCTTTGGTTGCCCTACCTTTCCCCCTTCTGGGAATGTACCTAGACTGTACCCGACCCATTTCCTCTTTAAAAGCCGCCCATTGTTCAATTGCAGTTTTAACCTGCCAATCTTTGATTCCAATTTACCCGGGCCAGATCCGCTCCCAACCCATTGAAATTGGTCCTCCTCAAATTAAGTATTTTTACTCTAGATTGCTCCTTGTTCTTTTCCATAGCTAATCTATTGGTTGTATGGACTAGGCTTGTATTACCTTGAGTATAGAAGATTAAAGGGTGTTTGTTTAAGATGGTTTAAAGGAGTAGATAGAGAGAAACTATCCCCTCTAGTTGGGGGAGTCCAGAACAAGGGGGCCATAACCTTAAAATTAGAGCTAGGCCTTGCAGGCATGATGTCAGGAAGCACTTCTTCGTTCAAAGGGTAGTGGAAATCTGGAACACACACTCCCAAAAAGTTGTTGAGGCTGGGGGTCAGTTGCTGGTCGATGGGTGTGCATCGGTCTGACATTTGCTTTTCCCACACCAGCTACTCTTGAAACCTCCAGCTCCTACATTTTGGGTAGTTGTGCGACGTGGGTTCTGACTCACGGGGACAGTGGGTTGAAACCACTGAAGCTTGTTTGATTGGAACCCTTACAGTTGATTACTTGAGTTCCATCAGTCTAAGTTTATTTTCAGTCCAGGTCCTGGCAGTGAGAAGACAGTGTTCCTTCTGACAGTTGTCCCAGCCTCTCTTTTGGAAATACATGGGTTAGTCTGCTTTAAAAAGATGGAGCTAGCCGAGGCAAGGTTGGTGGAGTACACACAAGCCAGGGATATTCAATCTTGTGGCGCTGCAGACTGAATAGATATGGTAAAACCAGTGAGTGGGCCTCGTACAATAATGCAAGGCAACCTTGCACGCACAGTGATTTACCCCATTGCACAAAAAGCAAACCTACAATCCTCTCTTTCCTCCCGCCCCCTCCCTCATCTAAAGCCTGAAAACATGACGGCTTCAGCTCCTTCAAGTTCCTGGGCCTGGAGTACTGGAAAAGGCTGCTCTCTGGCCAGAATTTACCAGCCAGGGAGCAGCCAATTCCAGCCCGGGAACTTGAAAGGATTGTCCAAAGCTGAAACGTTGTACTCAAATCCATCGGTAGTATTAAAGTCAAAGTCAGGAACAAGCATGATCTCTTTTGCGGGCTGGATGAAATGAGCTTGTGGGCTACATTTAGCTGTGGACTGTCTCTTGGGCACCCTTGTCCTAAGGAGTCTCTGCTTTAATCAGGACATGTTGCTGTTTGTTATGAAGCTTTGAAAGCCCCTGCACAGATGGCACTGTTGTTTGTTAGACTTTGGGCTGTATTGAAATACCGTGGAATTCACGACAAGGCAGATAGCCGACCGACTCCAGAAGGGGCGGATTTGATGGGACAGTTGAACAGTTCTTACCCCAGGCCTTCTTGGGTTCTCAGGAAATGGTTCTAAAATCTCTCTGGGAGCGGAGACATCAGTCTTGAATGCTAACTGGCTCCGGCAAAGCTTACAGTTCTGTGGCGTCAGCTGGCCTGAGCGCCAGTGTACGTTGATCTCATGAAGTGGCAACGACACAGGTGAGCAGCAGCCAGCTGACCCCAGGTGGGCTGTCTGGGGCCCCATTGAGATGTGTGGCAGAGCTCGCCGCCCCCCACCCCCCAATGCTGGTCTTAATGGTCATCAGCAGAGTCACTGAGACTGGCACCTCCAGCAAGGATTGTGAGTCCGATGAACTACCACCCACCACCTCACAGGACAGTTTAGTTTACTTGTCACGTTGCCTCTGTTTAGAAACTACTACATCACGATAATACAACAAATTGTCGTCCACTGATTTATGGACCATCTAGGAGGGATAAAAATTCTCATCTTCATTGAAGAATTCTATATTAGTCTCTGACCACTGGTCAGATAATAACAATGGCTTACTAAATGTTGCACGTGTAGCATCTGGACACAACTTGAACTAAGTGCAGTTCGTCAATCTGATTTTTTTTTTTGCACTTGAAAGGTAAGAGAAAGTGTGTTCTGGTTACAGTGAGGCTCTGGTCACATTCTCACACGAATAACTACAACTGTAAATTGTTATCCGATGTTTGTTTAATTGAGGATCCTATTAGTGGTTGAAGACTTGGCACTGTTATTTCTGAAATGGAGTCCTTCAAATGCAGCTGGTTTCGCATTTTTTTTAAAGTTTAGAGTTGAATTCTTTTTCTTGAGAGTGCCTCTCTTTGACTCCCTCTGATTTCTGCCTCCATTGCATGGGAGAGAGCCAGAAGTCTACACTTCTGAACTGAAGAGCTCAGTACAACAGGAAGGGTGAAGAAGAGTCTTCAGTGTTTAATCCCAAACAGGATATGTAGCCAAAAGGTTCTCCATAATAGGAATTGAAGACCTAATCGTAACAAAGCAATAGCGTGAAGGATTTTTTTTGTATTTTTAAAGTGAATTTTCTGTAACTGATCTGTTTTTACACCTTTTCTTGCTGAAATTGTGTACCAACAATCCTTGAGTTTAAAAATTGTACAAAAAAAATCCATAATGTATTTAAATTGTGCTTCAGTGTTGTCGCTACAGGATTGTGACCTCTCACTATCCCTTGTGAGATCCTAATTTACTTTTTGTCCTACTGAATAATGTACAGTTTTTAAGGTGTCAGTAAGTAAGGTGTCCACTGTGGGTAGCATCTCACCTCTGAGACAGAAGGTTGTGCGTTCAAGTCCCACTCCAGAGACTTAAACACAAAATCCAGGCTGACACTCCAGTGCAGTACTGAGTGAGTGCTGCACTGGTCGGATGTGCCGTATTTCGGATGAGACGTTAAACCGAGGCCTCGTCTGCCCCCTCGGGTGAACGGAAAAGATCCCACTCTTTCGAAGAAGAGCAGGGGAGTTCTCCCTCCGCTGTCCTAGCCCATATATATCTTTCAACCAACATCACTCAAACACATTAACTGGTCATTATCACATTGCTGTTTATGGGACCAGGCTGTGAGCAAATTAGCCGCCACATTTCCTACATTACACGTCCAAAAAAAAAGTGCTTCATTGGCTGTAAAGCATTTTGGGACATCCTGAGTCTGTGAAAGGCACTACATAAATGCAAGTTCTTTGTTCTATATGGTTAGGATTATGAGTGAAGGTCATTTGGAGGATGAACTGTAGTGTTGTCCTATTGCCATTAGATGGCAGTGTTGTCATGCATTATGAGGGTATGATAGTAAATGTCCTGCATTCATCACTTATGCTAACATTTCATCGTGGTGGTTTTCCTCATAATTACTGATCGTAAGGGTGAACAAGATGCACAAATGCCTTTGTTTCACTCCTGTCGGCCATGGGGTCTGATGTCTAATGAATTTCCCAGGTATTTTCCTACAGGAAGGGAAAATTGAGGTTAAAAACTCATCAATACAATGTACAGAAATGTCAGCAAATTTGGCCTAGAATGCTTGTACTGGTGCTATCACACCCAGAGGAGCCATCTACTGTAATCCCATTCTCCTGCTCTTGCCCTGTACCCTTCAATATTTTTTACTTTAAGCAGACATAATTTCCCCTCCCACCTTTCCCCTTCCAATTGACTCTGTTTCAGTGGCCACTTGTGGTAATACACTAAATAGCCTAATAACTCTTTGCAGGGGAAAACAAATCTTCTAACTCCCTAGTACTGGTTCTGGTGTTAATCCTCAGTTTGACTCATTGTTGGCAGAGTCCTGGGAACAGGTCATCTGTCTGCTGTATCGTGATCTGGTGTCTGGGTCAAGGGTCATGAGAGTGAGAGAGAGGACCAAAATTTAAAAGCTATTTTTAAATCTCCAATTTATCAAGTGTTGCTCTGCGTGAAGCTTTAATAAAATGGTTTTAGGCTGTCAGAAAGAGGTACTAAATATTTATATAGGGATGAGTCCTGTGAACCCATGTGACCAGCGCTACCATTGAACGCTGATGGTTGCACTGTTGCTGATCAGATTGCCATGGTGGTGGAAATTTACTTCAGATCTCTGATATAGAAGCAGGCTCTGTGACCGCTGCATGCTCTTTCACTGCTTGAAGGATGTTTAACTGCTGAGTGACCACAGCTGTGTAGTTTTTAGCCTCCTGATTTTTTTTTTAAAAAAAGACTTGACTTCTTATTGAATGTAGCCCTTGGATCTCTCTCCTTCCCTCTGATTCAATAGAACGTGGAGTTGGAAGTTTAAATTCTGAACGGAGAAAAATATAGTATGAGAGAAAGTGAGTGTGGGGTGGGGGGGGGAAAGAGATGGGTGTAAGAGGAGGGAAAAAATTGCAAGGCTATGGGGGAAGAGCAGGGGAGCGGGACTAATTGGATAGCTCGTGCAAAGAGCCGGCACAGGCATGATGGGCCGAATGGCCGCCTCCTGTGCTGTATCGTTCTATGATTCTAAGCACCTCTCTTCTAATGAAACCGGCCCTCCTTCATTCTCTGGGGCCCGTCAAGTAATGCACTGCGATCCACAGTCCCTACAGCGAAGGCACGGAGCTGCTCCTTGGGTAACGGGCTTTAACACACACACAGGATGCCGTCCCTGTGATCTGGAACATTCTTCACATTCATGGAGTGGTCCGCTTCCTGTTTGATGCCTGTGTTCAGGTTGACATGTGGAGCCGTGATGGCCACATGGGTTCAGTCTACGGCCCCCTGGGTCCTTGGGGAAACCTGACCGGCTGTACAGGTTTTGCGTCCCTCCTGCTTAAATGTCTCTTTCCCATGGGGAATGCAATGACCATGTTTCCCCTGGCAAGCGCAGCTCATGCTATGGACAGTCAACAGGCTTCTCTTCTGTGGTGGCCTGGAAAGATCTTTGGATAGACCACACTTGGAGTACTGTGCACAGTTCTGGTCTCCATATTATAAGAAAGGATGCAGAGTCACTGGAGAAGGTGCAAAAAAAGATTCACAAGGATGATACCAGAACTGAGAGGTTATACTCATCAGGAAAGGTTGAACAGGCGGGGCTCTTTTCTCCAGGAAAAAGAAGGCTAAGGGGTGACCTGATAGAAGTCTTTAAGATAATTGTAGGGTAAATGTAGAGAGAATGTTTCCACTTGTGGGGAGTCCAAAACTAGAAGTCATCAATATAAGATAGTCACCAATAAATCCAATAGGGAATTCAGGGGAAACTTCTTTATAGCATAGAGGCATTTAAGGGGAAGCTGGATAAGCACACAAGGGGGAAAGGAATGGAAGGATTTGCTGGTGGGGTTGTGGGAAGAGGCTCAAGTGGAGCAGAGACCAGTTGGGCCGAATGGCCTGTTTCTGTGCAGTAGACTCTATGGAAGAGGCTTAATGCTGTAATGACCTTCACAGTCACAGCAACAGCCAGCTTTTTAGTCCTTTTTAAAGTTGCTTGTGAGATCAGCCTGTGGAGTAACTCTGCCGCTGCCTCTCTTGTGAAGCAGTTTGCACCGGAGATAGGTGACCTCCGACATACCCAAGTAGGAGTGGCGTGGTCTGCAGACTTGGGTCTATGAGTATTGATGGCAGCAAACATATTCTGGGATTTGAAGGGCATAGTTCTCATGAGTTGGTCCTCCTCATCTAATTCGTGCAGTGCTATTGCCAAATGTATCCTTGCAACTTTGATTGGAAATGGCCTTTCTTGGATGTTTAAAATGGGAAATGTTTTTAGAGCAATCATTAAAAAAAAATTATTGAACGGCTATTAGCTCATGTGTGAGAAATTTCTGGAAAAGTAGATTGTAATCTTAATGGCAGTGGAAATGATATGCTTCATTGGTCAGAGGGTTCAAGACGATAAACTAGTTTCTGTGGAGGGCAGTTGTGACTTGCAGGAAGAAATGAGAACAAGGGAGCCATTTAATGCTTAAAAATGTATTTCTTACGGAATTCTCAACCATCAGGGTCATTTTCTTTTACTCAGTTACTTTTGGGGAAAAAAACTTTTTTAAAAAAGTGAGGTACATGATTTGCTTCACTCCTTGAAAATGGGAGCAGAATAGCTAGCCTTGTTCACAATTTTTTTTCATCCTGTCCCCTTCAGCCTTGCAAGAATAAACAGAGAACCTGAACAGCACTCCCATTGTCCATTTGTGCCACTGTTTTTGGGCAGGTTGCACCTTTTTTCCTTTTTACTGAATGATTCACCTTTTATTCCGTTCTTGTCAGCCGTGGCACAGTGGGTAGCACTCTCTCCTCTTGAGACAGAAGGTTCATTCCAGAGAATCTTGGCTGACACTTCAGTGCAGCACTGAGGGGATTGCTGCCCTGTCAGACCTCCTTTCGGATGAGAAGCTAAACCGAGGCCTCGTCTGCCCCTTCAAGTGGACGTTAAAGATCCCACGGCCGCTATTTCGAAGACGAGCAGGGGAGTTCTCCCTCCGGTGTCCTGGCCAACATTTATCCCTCAACCAACATCACTAAAACAAATGATCCACTCATTACCATATTGCTGTTTGTGGGATCTTGCTGTGTGCATATTGGCTGCTGCGTTTCCTACATTACAATAGTGACCACGCTTCTAAAAGTGCTTCATCGGCTGTAAAGTGCTTTGGGATGTCCTGAGGTTATGAAAGGCACCGTATAAATGCATTTCTGTCCTTTCGACCAAGTTACTAGCTGAAAGTGGTCTACGTAATTGATGGACGGATCCAAAAAAAACCCCACTGTGGATGATTTTTAACTTGTGACTGTTGTAGTGAGGTGTTGTTCAACCACACAGGTGTTCACAACTGTGGGGCACTAACTGGGTGAAGGCGTGACAGGGCTAGTTTGCTGAGAGAGCCTCAACCATTTGTTAAGAGTTGTGGGAGGGAGGGGAGATCAGATAATTTTGGAAGTTGGAGCAAGGGAAAGCGGGGGACGTACTGCATGCCAAAAAAAATGGGGTGGGGGTGTTGAGAAATAAAAGGCATCCCTCAATTTTGCCACCTCTTCCTCTTTTCCCCCACTCCATTGGTTCACTCTGCGTTTAGGGACACCCGATGAATCGTCCTTTCATTGATGTGAAAACGTCGGCAGCTTTAAAATGTACAATGAAAACGCTACTAAAATTTTATCAGCGTTGAGTTTAAAAATGCTGGACAGCTGAGGTACTTTGAGAGAATGCAGCGAGTGTGGAGCTCTCTGTGTTGCATGGAAAAGCTATTTTACACAGTGTAGCTCAGGGGATTACACAAATCACATCAAGAAATTAAAATTACTTTATGGAAAAATGCCATCGGAGTTTAATATTTTATGAAAACCATTAAAATTTATAAATCTCTCTTTGGGGGAGGTGATGCAAATATTTAGCTGAGAAAAAAAAATCAGTAGGAGGCAGTGCCTAGCAAATAAAGATAATTGGAAAGAAAGCTATCTAGAAGTGTGGGGTTAGTCAGAAGCATTGCCTATGGGAGATAAATTAATGTAAACCTGTAGTATTGATTTATTGTGCAAGATTGCAGAATGATTGTCAAGACTGTGGTTGTGGTTCAAAAACTGAAGTGAAATTCTCTTGATGTTACTGTAAGCTTCGCTTTGTCTTCATTCCAGCTTTATTTTCTCCCTTCAACGCCTATCCCCCGGCACTGTTCCTCAACCCAAAGGCTTGTGGTAGCACACAGTCCACGTAGACAAGTTGTGGAACTAGTGTGAAGTTGCCTGAATCTGTTTTAAGGCGGGCGGTGCCCTTGAAGGTGAGGCACCGATTTATATTATTCGTTCTTGCTCATCCCCAGTTGCCCCGAGGGTATGAGAGTCAACCACATAATGTGAAACTGGAGCGATGACACCATAGAATCTTACTGTCAGAAGGAGGCCATTTGGCCTGTTGTTCTTGTGCTAGCTCTTTGAAAGAGCTGTCCAATTTAGTCCCACACCCCAACTTTCCCCCCCCCCCATAACCCTGAAAATTAGTCCTCTCCTAGTACCTGTCCAATTGCCTTTTGAAAGTTCCGATGGAATCTGCTTCCGACCACACTTTGAGAGTGCGTTCCAGATCTTTAACAGCCCTTTGTGAAAAAAATTCTCCTAATTTTCCCTCTAGTTCTTTTGCCAATCATTCTAAATCTGTGACCTCTGGTTACCGACCCACTTGTCAGAGGAAACAGTTTCTCCCTACTTGCTCTATCAAAAGCCCTCATAATTTTGAATACCTCTATTAGGTCTCTCCTTAACCTCCTCTGCTCGAAGGAGAACAATCCCAGCTTGTCCAATCTCTCCACATAACTGAAGTCCCTCATCCCTGGTAAATTTCCTCTGTACCGCTCCAAGACACAATACCCCAGCTGAGGCCTAACCAGTGATTTTGTAAAGGTTTAGCATGCCTTGCTTGTTTTTGTATTCAGTAGCCCTATGGTACAAAGCCAAGTATCCCAGACACTTTCTTAACCACCTTATCCACTTGCCCTGCCACCTTCAAAGATTTGTGAATATGCACCCTCAGGTCCCTTTGCTCTTGCACCCCCCCCCCCCCCCTCAAGATAGTACCATTTAGATTCTACTGCTTCTCCATGTTGTTCCTCATTTCGCACTAAATTGCATCTGCCATGTGTCTGGTCATTTCACCAGTCTGTCTATGTCCTCCTGAAGTCTGCCACTATCCTGCTCTCATCATTCACTACATTGCCAAGTTTTGTATCATCTGTGAACTTAGAAATTGTACCAGACTGGTAGGGTGGTATGTTCCTGCCCTGAAGAACATGAGTGAATCAGTTGGGTTTTTGACAAAACAACAACTTTCATGGTTTTTTTTTGTCTGGCGCCAACCCACAAATTACCAGATTTATTGAGTTCAGTTTCTCAAATTGCAACATGGTGAGATTTGAACCCATGATCTCTGGGTTTCTAGTCCAGCACCATAACCAGTAGGCTACCGTACCAACATCTAGGTATAAGGATTCGGGTCAATTCATGGTTGATGCAAAAAGTTAGCTTCCACAGGCAAACCCAGGTCTCTTATGATCAAAGCCGTGACCTCGTGTGCAAAGTATCTCCGATGTTGGGTGCCTGTGGTGAATGATGAACCCTTTGTTGCTACTAGATAGCATGGAGGCATTCCCACCACACCTCGTGTCACTTCAGAAGAAGATGACTCCAACAGCAGCAGATATTTTTCTGCAATAAAAAAGGAAGACATTTATATAGCGCCTTTCACGACCTCGGGTCGTCCCAAAGCGCATCAAAGTACTTTTTGAAGTGTAGTTACTGTTGTAATGTGAGATGACCAGATAATTTGTTCTAGTGATGTTGGTTGAGGAAGTAATATTGGCCAGGACACTGGGGATAACTCCCCTGCTCTTCTTCGAAATAGTGTTACGGGATCTTTTCAGTCCACCTGAGAGGACACATGGGGCCTCAGTTTAATGTCTCATCCTAAAGAAGGCACCTTCGACAGTGCAGCACTCCCTCAGTACTGCACTGGAGTGTCAGCCTAGATTGTGTGCGCAAGTCTCAAGTGGGGCTTGAGCCCATGACCTGACTCCAAGACGAGAGTGCTACCAACTGAGCCACAGCTGACACCTGAGATTAATCTATCAAGCAGGTTTATTCATGAATAAAGCTATTTACAACAGCAAGCGGTATATTGAGGTATTTAAACTGGGTCTAAATTATAGCACTCGAGCTATTTCATGAAGGACTGAACTGACATAATTATGAGCTCCTTTTGTATGCTTCTGCACAACTTGAGAGAAGCAATTTTCTAAAACGAATAACCGTCTCGTTCCTTAGTGAACGCAGCATATGGCCGTTGTGGGAGTTAAGTGGGCACGCACCTGCGTTCCATCACCGTACTTCATGGCAAGACAAAGACTGACCTATTGGCTAGTGTTTGTACTTGTAAAACCCTATGGAAAGCAGCCCCTGGCTTTGAAATTCGGTTTGAGAGACAGAAGTAATCTGCTACACAATGATGATTTAAAATCACAACCATAAACGCAGTGTCTGGTGAGAATTGTAATTATATTCCAGTGTTTTAGGCCAGTATTGCCCATTATGTGAGTCACTAGCCACATGTGGCAAATTGGGGATCCAGAAGTGGCAAATTGTACTTCTGACGAGTAAATAAAAATGAGAAACACATTGTCATTGCACATGTGATCTCAATACTCATAACTGCATACCATATGCATGTGTACTTTAACCTTTTTGTGTTTGCTGTTAAAATGTTGAGATGAAAATCAACGTGTGCAAATACTCGTTGATTGCCTTGCCTCCTTGGTTACTGCTTATTGGTTATCTGCTAAAATGATGTGTAACAACATGGGTTAAAAACACACCATGGAAACACCAGCGACGCCGTGTGGAGAGGAGAGCTGTCACCATGGTCAGCTCGAGCAATCTGAATAACCGCTCCAGGCCAGCGGAAGAAAGCAAGCCCAGCCAACAGTCAGCAGCTCCAACAAGGCACGTCATGGTAAAGGGCAAGCAGCATCCAACCGCGTTCTGGTTGGACAACGGGTCTGGCAGGTCTCGTGAAAGGAAAATAAATAAAGGGTTGAATAGATTTGCAAACGGACAGAAGAGTCAGAAGAAAACTGGAAAGAATGACATTCTTGTGAATGGTTCTTCTAGAGAGCTGACTGATGTGCCAGTGGCGTCTCCAGTCAAAAAGGGCTGAGATTGGGCGAAAGTTGGACAACATTTCACAATGGTGGAGTTATTCAGTTTGCCGCTGTGGAAAGTGTTGTGAAGCCACCACGGCCCAGATTTTGCGGGAGCGGGACACCTTGCGATGTGCCCCATTAGACTTTTTCCACTCCCGCTTCAGCTTGAACCTCTTTTGCCCTGCAAGTTGCTGGAAGCGCGAGCTGATAACGGCGAGGTGAGGGCAACAGGGCATCTGGGACCTCAGTGAATGACTGGACCAACAGTCTATCTCCTTTAAACAATGAGATTGAAGGAATGAGAAAGAGACAGAGGAATGACTGAGGGTGGATTAGAGAGGGTGAGCTATGGACATACGGACAGCAGACAGGAAAAGACCCTCTCGTCCATCCAGCCTGTCTCACACACATGCTTCTGCATCATAATATATACACTCCTCACCCCACCTGAAACCATATCATCTCCTGGGAGAGATGAAAAGCTAGGTAAAAGCCCAGGCCAATTTGAGGGGGGATTAAAAAAAAATCAGGTACAGAAATAGAGAGGGGAAGAAAGATTGGATTGAGAGAGAGAGAAAGAAGAGACAGAAAGGAAAAGTAAGAAAAAAAAAATGCAAAAATTTAAAAAATCTCTAACGATTTACGACCTATAGATTCAAATTGTTCCCTTTCTGGGCTGGAGAGTTTGATTGGCATTGCAGGACCATAAATCTCCTTATTAAAAAGGCACTTGCACTGTTAAGTACCAGCCCTAACTTTCTGCAATGAGTTTAATTGGTGAATTAATGTGCAAATGCAGCAATTTCTTGAAACTTGCGGGGAGGTTGAAGGCGAGCTGCCGTTATCGCAAGGCTAACGACAGAGCAGCGCAAATCATCCAGCAACTTGTGGCGATACACTATTCACGGGGTATCTCTTCACGAGCTGCTGGACAATTTACACATTAATAACAGCGAGCGCCATTAAACTCACTGTTATTTTGGCAGCAAAATCTGGGCCTTCTGTGCTCAAAATTTGTGCTGAGAATAAGGTGGATAATTTGAAGAAACAGCTCGTACATTCGCATGCTGCGTTTGACAGAAAATGTCATCAGTTGGCAGTGAAGACTGCCTGAAAACATCTCGACTGACATCAACTCTCAATCAACAGAAAACAGTTTTGAAACAATTTCTCTCGTCTTGGGAACTTATTACTTTGGCCAGTTACAAAACTGCTTGGAATCTGGTACGAGAAAAGAAACCATTTTCTGGTGATAGTTATGGACACTTTACTGAGAACTGTGAGACAGAAAATCAGATGTGACATTCTGCAGAAAAATAGATCTGTGGTTTAGTCATCAGACGTTTGGTCATCATTCGTAGAATCTGTCTGGGAGCGTTGAATCTTAACTGAAAGACTTTGATTTTCACTTACGCTGGACAAATCCTGTGACACTGCCCATTTAGTGTTCTGGGTCCGATATTTGTTGAGTGAGACTTTTTGAACTGAGAAGAACTTTTGGCGTTTACGAGACTGAAAGACTGCACATGCGGTTCTGACATTTTGGCTGCTGTGAAACTAGTCAATGAAGGGTTTAAGCCGAACCTGGACTATTTGTTCTCTGTCACCCCTGATGGTGCATCTGGCACCTTTGGTCAAAACTCTGGCTTCGTTGCACTGCTGCAAAAAATATGGGAGTGAGTTCGGAAACGCCCAACAGTCACCATTCTCCTTTCACCGTGTAATTCACCAAGGGAGCTTTGTACTCAGATGGCAGCTTATGATTCGTTGAAAGATGTGATGGAAACTGTTTTAAACAGTCAATTTTATCCAATCCAACGCGCTAAACCACTGGCAGTTTGTCGAAAGAGACTGACTGATGCCCCATATTTGAAAAATTCTCATCCTTGTTTTCAAATCCCTCCATGGCTTCGGCCCGCCTTGTCTCTGTAACCCCCTCCAGCTCGACAACCCTCCGAGATCTTTGCACTCCTCCAATTCTGGCCTCTTGTGCACCCCTGATTTTCATCACTCCACCGTTGGCGGCCGTGCCTTCAGTCATCTGGACCCTGAGTTCTGGAATTCCCTCCCTAAACCTCTTCACCTCTCCCTCTGCTCCTTTTAAAGGAGCTCCCTAAAACCTACCTGTTTGATCAAACTTTTGGTCACCTGTCCTAATATTCCCTTATGTGGCTCGGAGTCAAATTTTGTTTGATTACACTCCTGCAAAGTGCCTTAGGACATTTTATTGTGTTAAAGGTGCTACATAAATGTAAGTTGTTGTTGAGATATCGTGTACTTTGTGAATGTGTGCTGGCTGAGTCTGGGCAAACTGTTGGAAAGGTTGGGCAAACTGCTGCAACCAAGTGGAGACTTTCTTGACGAGAAAGGCAAACTGGACAATTTCCCGCAACTTGAAAATGAAGCTTGGAAATGTGATCTGTTCTTGTTCTCTACCAATGATCACCTGAATGTGAAACTGCAGGGAAAATGAGAGAAGGTTTTATGACCTTGTGTGCTCTGATAGAATTTCAGGCAAAGCTGAAACTGTTAGTTCGCTAAAAGGAACAGCAAGACTTTACTCACTTCCCAAATTTGCAGCGATACAAAGTTGACCCCCACCCTTTTTTTTTTCTCCTTTTCTCCCTCCCTCCCTCCCTCCCCACCCCAAAAAAAAAATTGGCTTTACTGTGATCTTGGTGTTCTCCATACCAGCCTTGAAGAGGTTTGTTGAACTGTGGGTAGTTCTATGCTGCAGGCTCAGGACTAAGTTCAAGGTTTGGGATGAGGTTTGTATAATTCCAGCTGGCAGAGAGCTGACTTTCATCCTGCCAATCTGGATTGAATTCATAACTTGAGGCCCCAGAGGTGAAAGTGTGTGTGCTTTATCCATTCCCAAAGTTTTTACTTTTTTTTGTTGTCATTCTGTTTTTTTTTTGTAAAGGCTGTTGATGGAGGATGCCAGAGCCCAACTTGAAATATTCAATAGGCCAGCACTCTGAAGGCTCTGTCCTTGACTTTCTGTCAGTGTAAGATGAGGGACGACCTGTTTTCTTGTTTAAACGGTTTTATTTTCATAACACTTCTGTTTTTTTCTCTCATGTGCTTCGAGCAGATTGAGTCAATTTACTGGGTTTTCCCCCCCTCCCCCTGCCTCAAACCACTAAATGCAGTATGGTGCACAATTGCCTGTTTGAGATCAGCTTGAATTTCCATACTTTGTGGGTTTGCCTGTGGGGAATAGGCAGGCTGCTGAGCCACAGAAGGGTCCTGAGACGGACAAAGGTTGGTCCACAAGAAGGCAGGCATTTACTCTCCGGTCTTTCCACTCTTTGGTCCAGATCGTAGTTTGAGATGGAAATTCAAAAAGATAAAAGTCCTGTATGTAATTTACGCTTCATCTAATTTTGGTGTCGGCCATGGCTCAGTGGTTAGCACTGTCACCTGAGTTACAGGGTCATGGGTTCAAGTTCCACTCCAGAGACTTGAGCGCATAATCTAGGCTGCCGCACTCGGCGCAGTATTGGGGGAGTGCTGCACTGTCCGAGGTGCCGTCTTTTGGATCAAACGTTAAACCAAGGTCCCATCTGCCCTTCCAGGTGGACGTAAAAGATCCCACTGCACTATTTTGACGAAGAACAGGGGTGCTCTCCCTGGTGTCCTGGCCGATATTTATCCCTCAACCAACGTCACTTTAAAAACAATTATCTGGTCATTATCGCATTGCTCTTTGTGGGACCTTGCTTTGCTCAATTTGGTAGCCAAGTTTCCTAAATTCCAACAGTGAATACACTTCAAAATTACTTAATTGGCTGTAACACACTTTGGGGCGTCCTGAGGTCACGAAAGGTGCTATAAAAATGCAAGTCATTTTTTTTTCTTAAATTTTCCAAGCCATCAAAATTGCCTCTTGCATCCATTCAGAGCACACTTAGCTTGTGGATCAGGATTCTGTATAATGTGCTAGAGTTCACTGCCTGCATGCTGTTAGACCTGTCATGGAACTGTGCTGCCTAAACATTAGACTCACGGCAGTCTGGAAGATCCACAAACCAGGCTCCACTTTGTGCTGCGCAATGGGGATTTGCTTTCATTGGTATCCTGAGAGTGAGTAATGCCAGGGGGAATGGAACCATATTCTAAAGCTACCTGCGAACCCCATGAACGTGCAGTTTAAGGATTGCCAATAGCCTGTACTGCAGGAAGGAATTGCCATGGGTAGTTCCAATATCAATATGCTGAATACATCAAATGTCCCTTTTTGGTAAAAGATGTTGTCAATTCAAATATGGGTTTGGATCTGCCATTTTTTTTCTTTATCTTTTTCTCTTTTTTTTTTCTTTTCCCCCACCCCTACCTCAAACTTTTTGGTTGTTCGTGATTCTATCTGCACACAACAAGGAGATTAAATATTTTGGCACAACAGTTTATATTACAATATGATATTTCCCTGACTTCAGAACTGAGTGATTTGCCTGCTGGTGTTGAGGGAAAGTTATGCAACAATGTCAGTCAGCACCTTGCCAAGTATACAATAAGAACAGAAAATGCTGGAGAAGCTCAGCAAGTCAGGCAGCATCTGTGGAGAAAGAAACAGAGTTAACGTTCCAGGTCGATGACCTTTTCGTCAGAACAAAGGTCTTCGACCTGAAACATTAACTCTGTTTCTTCACAGATGCTGCCTGACTTGCTGAGCTTTTCCAACACTTTCTGTTGTTTCAGATTTCCAGCATCCGCAGTATTTTTTGCTTTTTGTAAATGTATACAGTTCAGTTAGTGTTATATTCAGAGACCCAATGTATTATGACCAGAGAGAGTATTTATTTTCAAAAATGAAATGACCAATTGTGCTTCATGTGTTTGCATGGGCTTACCTTTTCTCTTGGACCTCTTGTACCCAAGCCATTGCCTACATGCCAGAAGATGCTCTTTCACAAGGCTGTCTTGGGTTTGATTCTTGCGAGGTTGGGTTGGTTGGGAAAGCTGGACCGGTAGCATGTTGTCTTGTTGCATGAAGCTGGTATACTTCCGCTAAGTCATTTGTCAAGATTGATTATATTTGCACCCTCAAGACACTGTGCACTATAGTTGTTGTGATGTATGGAATTCTATCTGGCTTCGGTGCGATGGTCCAGTAAGAGTGGATCAGTGTTTGTTATCCTTGGCCTATTTCTGCTCACTGTTGAAGTTAGTTATTTGAGTAGTCAGTGCTACTGTGAACAAGTTTTACGGTGCAGTTACAGAGAAAGAAGAAAGAACCTCTATTTATATAGCACCTTTTCACATCTTTGGGACGTCCCAAAGCACTTCAGAGAGTGAAGTTCTTTTGACGTATCATCACTGTTATAATGTAGGCAAATGCAGCAGCTAATTTGTTCCATGAACAGCAATGAGATAAGTGACTAGTTAATTTGTTCTTAGTGATGTTGGTTGAGGGATAAATGTTGGCCAGGACACCGGGGAGAACTCCCCTGCTCCTCTTTGAATAGTGACATGGGGTCTTTTACATCCCCCTGAGAGGGCAGACAGAACCTCTGTTTAACTTCTCATTTGACAGTGCTGCACTCCTTCTGTATTGCACTAGTGTCAGCCCAGATTTAAGTGCTGAAGTGGCTTGAACCCTTCTGAGTCAGAGGCGAGAGTGCTACCACTGAACCAAAGCTGACACATGGGTGAGTTTTGGTGTCGCTGTCAATCAGTCCCCACTTCGTAGCAACGGAGAAGTGATCGTATAATACCAGATGTGTGTTCTATGGTCCTGATGTAACTCCAGAGACTCATCAGGCGGAAGCCTGCGTTGCATTGCTTGGGCATGACACCACACGAGCATAAATTTGGTATATTGTCAAGCTGGGTTTTAAAAGGCGGACCTCCTGGACAATTTAAAACCAGAACAGTTACGCCTTTATTAAAAAAAAAAAAATTGGGAAAAGCTCTACCTATGCTCTCAATATATTAAAAAATGTACCTGGCTGGAATGGAGCATTATTGCAGTCTTGTCATCTGTACTAAGCTAATCTATGCAGTTGGCATCCATCCAGTTGAGATTCTATCGTGGTGGGGTTTAGGCTGTTGAAAGAAAGTCAATATTGAAAGCAACTTCAAATCCTCTGTTTAAATTAAAACTTGAAAATGGATCAAGAACTATTCTAAGGTAAGTGACCCCCTACATTTGTTGTTCATTAGTTACCCTAAGCACAGCTCTGCTTATTTCACCCGTTGGAAATGTTTGAGACTGAATGTTGCTTTGGAAATGCTGTCCAAAAATAACAATCTAAGAATTCAGTAACAGCCTTTTCATTGCGGAGCGTAACAGTCCATTTGCTTTGATGCAGTGCTCACTGCAACTTTGGTTTCACAAAAACACTCGTCAACTTTTATCACATAGAGGATTTCATCTGGTTCTTGTAAGCCAAGAATTAAATTGACCAGAACATAATCTGATGGAGGGGTCGATTTGTTATGACTTAAAAACAATGCAAATCGTTCCAATCTTGTAAAAATTCATGAAATGCGTGACGGTGTTTATAATGGCAAATTCTCCACTTTTATGTCTGAAATAGCCCAAGCTCCTTGGACTGGCCAATGTCACTGCTCATGATTTTGGATTTTTATGTGAAATATTCTCCAATTCAATGTCACTGCCACCCCCACAAACAAACCTCATGTCCCCAACATTCTGGAGTGCACCCTTTCCTGCTCGATTATGTAAGTAATCGATAGAAACCCAGGAATCGCAACAGAGAACCCTTATTCTGTACAGTGGCTACTGGAATACCACCACATGATTTTCTTCTCTCTTTTTTCTCTCTCTGTCTCTCTATCTCACTTTCAAAACCTGTTTTGAACATTGTTGGCCATTGGGTGGACTGTGTGGGAAGAGGTGAACCAACTGAACTCCCATGGGTATGTCTTCAGCTGGCTGGTATTGGTATATCCTCTGAGATGGCATATTTGGCCTCTGCTATACCATTTTATAGCTTATGGCTTTAGTACAGTGAATTGGAACAAGACAACAATTCCTGCCTCTTCCCCCCCCCCCCCCCACTGCCAATACTTGAAACATTGATGGGGAACAGAAATAATCCAGTCGGCCCTTTTTTTTACTTTTTAATCAAAACATTTTTTTCACCTTTTTTTCTCCCCCCAACCACCCAAAGACACAAGTTGTCCTCCTGTGCCACAGAGCTCCCCCTGTGAGTTCACATGTCACAACACTATAATAGTTGCATCCTGCCAGCAGTTTACTGCTGATTTGCCCCTCTATGATTGCATTGTTCTGCATTTTGGGCATAGGTATGGCTCAATTCTTCCTGTGAGTAATTAAAACATTTGAACCGGTCATGTCGAATTTAAAATTCTGATCCTTGTTTTCAAAACCCTCCATGGCCTCGCTCCTCCCCATCTCTGTAACCTTCTCCAGCCCTACAAACCTCCAGAGATCTCTGCGTTCTTCCAATGCTGGCCTCTTGTGCGTACCCGACTTCCTTCGCCCCACCATTGTTGGCTGTGCCTTCAGCCATCTAGGCCCTAAGCTCTGGAATTTCCTCCCTAAACCTCTCCACCTTTCTCTCGTCCTTTAAGACTCTCTTAAAACTTACCTTTTTGACCGAGCTTTTGGTCACCTGTCCTAATGTCTCCTTCTTTGGCTCTGTGTCAACGTTTGTCTGATTACACTCCTATAAAGTGCCTTGGGATGTTTTACTATGTTAAAGGCACTATATAAATGCAAATTGTTGTTTTTGTTTCCAACTTGGACCAGAGACTAGCTGCATCAGTGACCATGGATGTTATCTGCAGACTCTGCACTAATGGAAAATTTCCACCCCAAGTAGGGGTTGGTCTGATTCTTTTTCTATAAGGGCACGTTGGGAGCTTTGACTGTGTTCCCTCTATTTTCTGACCCCATATAATGTGAATTATTGCTATTTAAAAAAAAATCCCTGTAGCATGTTAATATATGCACAGCCATGGCATTAAATATTTAAGGTTTGACCTTCAAAAGGATTGGAATGCTGCACCTGCGATTTTATTGTGGCTGCTTTTGCAGAAGTTGAACTGTTTTTTGAGAAATTCCTCTCTTTTATTAAACTGAGACTATTGCTATTTTGTGCCCGTCTTGGGCTAGTTCACTGGTGGATTGAAGAACATAGGAGTAGGCCATTCAGCCTCTCGAGCCTGTCCTGCCATTCAATTAGATCATGGCTGATCTGTATCTTAACTCTATTTACCCGCCTTGGTTCCGTATCCCTTAATACCCTTACCTAACAAAAATCTATCAGTCTCAGTTTTGAAATTTTCAATTGACCCCCCAGCCTCAACAGCTTTTTATGGAAGGGGAGGGAGGGAGGGGGAAAAGAGTTTGAGATTTCCACTACCCTTTGTGGGAAGGTGTGCGTCCTGACATCATGTCTGAGCCGCCTAGCTCTGATTCTAAGGTTATGCCCCCCCCCCCGCCCCCACCAGAGGAAATAGTTTTTGGGAATGGTGAGCTCATTCAGACTGAAGTGATGGTGATAATTCAGGTGTTCCTGCATATTCTCGAGCTGCTTTTTTTTTTGAAGGGCAAAATGACAAGTTTTGAGGCAAGGTTTGAGGTTACTGAAGCTTCTAGATGCTGTGGAAAATTAATATGTTTAGTACTTTGAATTGCAAAACTTCACAGCCTGGATAATTGGAATTCTGCACAAAGGTGGTTTAAAATAATTTTTTTAATAGGAATGGTATATTTTGACGGCTTTGTCCTTAGACTTCCTAAGAGTGGATGGGATGTATGTGCAACCTTAAAATGGCCTTGGTTTATAACCTCAGTCTGCACTTATTTTTTGCTTATGGATTTAGTGATCACTTTCCTTTACAAAGTGTTTTACCTGGTATTGATGTGAGGCAGACTGGTCTGTAACGACTTGTGTCTGTTTTGCCAATGTTTGTCAAAATGAGCACCACTTCAACCCGCTGACAATCTATTGGGACTTCCTCACCATTCATTGGTTTCTCTCATAATGACCATTAACACATCTCACATGCCACCCCTTGGCTCTTAATGCCCTCAGATAAATATTCTTTACAAATAAAGTGTTAGAAATGGAGATGCAAGTTCCCGCACAACGTAATTTATTGCTCAAAATGAATTTGCCCATGCTTGATTTCAAATTCTAGGAAGTTGTACAATACACGTATACAACACAAGTTGTTTGAGTAATTTATGTAGTTGTGTGCTGTGGGTAAAAAGCTTTTTTTTCTTCTTGACTCGAGGCTATTTCAACTGTTTAAATATCACATAATTTAAATTGATCCGTTGCAGTTCTTTCCAAGACTTGTTGGCAAACCTGCTTCTGGATATGTCTCTTTGATTCTTCAGTTATGCCTTCTTTAGACTGTTAATGTTCTCTACTGGGCTTTCTCTTGACTTGGTGCAGTAGCTAGTTTTATTCCATTGCCTAGAATTGGCCTCTGCCTGTAAGGTAGAGTGCTTGGCTTATTCTAATGACCTCTTGGCCTCAGATAATGCTTTGCTGCTGGTTCTACAGGATGTTACAGAGTGTTAGTTTCAAAATCTTAATACTTTCAATAGCTGATTCGGTCCCCAAACTCCCTTTACTCTCGGATCTCTTTCATAGAATATGATGAAAATCTCCAGACAAAAGGTGCAAATTCCGATTGGTCACCTCAACCAGAAGGCTGCAAATCTGACAGCAGGAATAATAGAAATAATAAGAACCAGGTTCCAAAAGTCAATGTTAGTGGAATCACAGACTTGCCTACTTTCCACTGATAATTCTGATATTGGAAAACTATTAATGTAGTGTTCTGAAATAAATTGCTGTAAAAACAATGGGTTAACTTTTTTTAACACTTGGCCAGAAACAATGCACTAGGCATGAATACCTACCTGCGTATGTAAAATATTCCTGTAAATCTCTAGACATGCAGATGGCCTCACCCTAGATTATGTTCCACTTGAACAAAGGATATTTTGTTCTCTGGGCAGATGTACCAACACAGTCACATTTTGGGTGTATGAAATACCCCAGTATTGGAATTGTCTAATGCCTTACTAGTGAAGAGGTGGCGATTTAGGTGCTTTTCGTAACGATTAACTCTGGCACTTAGCTAGTTGTGAATCAGCTAATAAAGGGCATAACCTGCCAAGATCAGGGGCCATTGTTTTTGCCTGCACTTAACATTTCATGAACATCCTGAGCCCCAATTTGTGTGCCTGGGACATATAATAACCCCTCCCTTCCCAAGCACACAGGTTTTTCAAGGGATCTGATTCATGCATCGCAACCATCTTTTCTGCTGCCGTTCCAACATTTGATACGGTTCTGTTTTGGACAGATGTGAAAGGACTATTTTTGCACCAGCGTGTTGGCTGATGGAATGCTCACCAAAGAACCCTTTAAAGTTTATAAACAAACTCTGGTAGCCTGCTGTACTGTAATTTAAACATTCCAATGAGTTAGAGCTGAGTATTTCATCAACTCCTTTCAATCGTTACAAATATCACTGACATTCAAAGGCCATTGAGCACCAATTGAAGTGCATATTGTGTGAAACTCAGCCTTGCACTGCTTGACTGCAATGCAATGAGGCAGTGCGAATGATGCTTCCCATTTCATAGCAGCACTTGCACCCCTTGATGTAGTACCTTAATGTACTGTTGCCTGCCTGAGAGATTTCCAGGTGCTGCTGTTCAGTCAGCATTTCTCCTTTCATTCGTTCTTTGTCTCCAGCAAAAGTGCTCTATGAGGAGGTGGGTAGGGTGGGGTGTCTCAGTGTCTATTGTGGAAGGACTTTACTAAAATGTAGAAACTGAGAGGCCCACTGGTTTTAATGGAGTCATTTCCCTTCTGCTATGTGTAATGACGTTAGCCTGCACATCTGAATAGCCATTCTCTTATTGGAGCTGAAGAATGGCTGATGGATCCGTGAGTTACTGGAAAAGGCAGGGTAGATTACTCCTCATTGCTCTTGCCGGGCTGTAAGAAAGAACTTGCGTTTATATAGCGCCTTTCACGACCTCAGGATGTCTCAAAGTGCTTTACAGCCAATGATGTGTTGTCCCTGTTGTAATATAGGAAACACTGCAGCCGATATGTGCACAGCAAGATCCCACAAACAGCAATGTGATCGTGACCAGATAATCTGTTCAGTGATTTTAGTTAAGGGATAAATATTGGCCAGGACACCGGGCAGAACTCCTCTGCTCTTCTTCGAAATAGAGCCGTGGGATCTTTAACGTCTACCTGAGGGGGCTGACAGGGCCTCGGCTTAACGTCTCATCTGAAAGGCAGCACTTCCGACAGTGCAGTGCTCCCTCAGTACTGCACTGGGAGTGTCAGCCTAGATTATGCGCCTTCTGAATCTGAGGCGAGAGTGCTACCACTGAGCCACGGCTGACCCTTATCGTGGTCATGTTGCCATTGTGTATTTCTTTTTAATACTTTTGCCAGAGTTTCAATTTATCTTTCTCATGATCCAAAGCCTGTAGTTTGCTAAAAGGAATGTTTTTTTTGTGTGCTGTAGTTTTCATGCGCTTTTGACTCAGTCAATTTATTGTTGAGATATAAGTTTCCGATGGGCTAAAAACCTGACTCTGTCTTGCATTAGC
This sequence comes from Heptranchias perlo, assembly GCF_035084215.1. Taxonomy (NCBI): domain Eukaryota; kingdom Metazoa; phylum Chordata; class Chondrichthyes; order Hexanchiformes; family Hexanchidae; genus Heptranchias; species Heptranchias perlo. The sequence continues at coordinate 10,070,779 of NC_090332.1, read as the reverse complement.
TCCACTTCTTTTTATTGCTCCTACGTTCAGCCCAAGTGCAAAATCAGCAGGAAGCTAGTCACAGCAGCTGAAATCACAACAGCACTGCAGTTTCTGGGTTGGGCACGATTCTGGTAGCTTGACTGCCATTGACTTGAAGAAGCTAAGAAACCTTTAAAGCTCATGACCCCAAGTGACTACAGTGACCGCTTCTCGTCCGAGAGATTGCACGATCGCTCTTTATCGTGGAGGTTTCAGACTGCGTTAATTAATTCATCAAATCTCAATTAAAAGTGACGGCCGTGGCACTTGTACAAACAATGAGTTTTGGAATGTGGTTCTGTGGGCATGTCGAAATGAACATTATCTTTTAGTGCCAGTGCAGGATTCAAAGCGATTATCTAAGTTTTGAATTTTAACATGGTGTAATCTGACTAATTTTAATTTTTTTTAACTTTGCAATTGATATTTTTAATTTCAATATAAAAGAGAAAAATATTTAATATTTGGGTTTTTCAACAGATGAACCATGCCATCACTTTCCCCAAAAGTTACCTCTACATTCTTACTTCCCTGTAATCCCTGCTCTTTGAACCCCTATCCACCCCTTCTCCCATTGAGACATGGTCCTCTGTTCTAGAGGTGACCTGATAAAGGTCTTTAAAATTATGAAGGGGTTTGATAGAGTAGATGTAGAGAAGATGTTTCCACTTGTGGGGGAGTCCAAAACTCGAGGGCATAAATATAAGATAGTCACTAATAAATCCAATAGGGAATTCAGGAGAAACTTCTTTACCTAGAATGTGGAACTTGCTACCACATGGAGTGGTTGAGGTGACTAGCATAGATGCATTTAAGGGGAAGCTAGAAAGGGACATGAGGGCGAGAGGAATAGAAGGATATGCTGATAGGGTTAGATAAAGTAAGGTCGGAGGAGGTTTGTGTGGAGCATAAACACCGGCATAGACCAGTTGGGCTGAATGGCCTGTTTCTGTGCTGTAAATACGATCAAGTGCTAGGTTTAGCATTGCTTGTTCGCACTCTTTCACCTCTAATTTTTGAACGCCACTGCACACTGTGGTTAGATCTTAAGCATGTAGCGGCATTGAAACTCTGAGCAGCAGCAGGAGGTGGCAGTCCCCTCGTGACACTGTGGAGGGGGTCCGAGGATAACGGATTGAAGGAGGTTTTGGTTATGTACTTTTTCAAGGACATTGTACACTTATCTTATTTCTTAATTCTGCTCTGTACTTGGCTTTAAAATTGTCAGTTGGAAGGAATTGGGGGAAATTTATTTGCAAGAGGGTTGTTGGAGCACCGAATACATTGTCAGAGGGCAGTGGTTAAGGCAAAGACCATTGAATCTTTTAAGGAAAAGTTGGGTAAGCAGTTGAAGTAGATGCTGGTATAAGGGCTAGGGAGCAAGTGGGACAGTGCAATTAGTTTTGATTTGCCCTAGCAAAGAGCCAATATAGAAATGATTGGCCGAGTGACCACCTTCTGTGCTGTAAGCTTCTATGAGTCTCTGGTCCCATATCAAGTCAATGATGTGCAACTCAACACCACAGATAGTGATTACTTAACACTTGAATATTTTCATATTTCATGGAGGTGGTGTCATAATTGAGAACAACTCGATCAAAATGATTTGCAGTGACCTTACCAGAGCTAGCCTATCATTTGGACATCTGTATAGTTCATGACTGAGGATTTGTGGGATGTCATAGGTCTGTTGTCATTTGCTGCAGCCCATTGTTTTGGCTTGCTGAGTTTCTCCTGTTATGTTGCTGTGGAGAGCTGCAAGGCCCAGACCAGGCACCTCACCAGAGGGAAAAAAGGAGTTATCCTTGGCCTGCAAGGCAGGTGTTTCCTAAAGGCTGGTTCGCAGTCGAGTTGGAGGAGCTGGTCAGCTGTTGGGTGACTGGTAAGAAAATGAAATTGATGATATGCCCACCCCAAAAAAAAACGCCACGGCTCTTCCTGTGGTCAATCCTGTATGAAGCTGGGTTAGACTGCGGCTTAATGCAAACATCTGCCTGTGGCCTGTACAGCGTGCGTGCTTGATGAAACGGCCATCCAGGCAGGGTAGTGCTAGTATGAAATTGAAGTAAGTTTTATTTTCACTTGGTAGAATGGAGGTATTTGCAATTCTCCTCCCAACAGTGCCAATTAAAGAAGGTTTTATTTTTAGTATCCAGAACTTGCATTGCCTGTCAGTTTCAGCTACGTATTCCTGGAGTACTGCTATGCTTTTACTCCTCGAGTTTTTCAGAGGAGAAGTTGGCCTATATTTTAAACAAGGACACTTTATAAAAGCCTACTGGCTCACCTGCTGCTCTCTCTCTGTGGTTGATGAGATAAAGCACCAACCAGAGAGAGAGAGCTGGGGAGACAGAGATACATTAGTACAAGTAATCGTTCAGCGAGTGCACTGGTAGTGGAGTCCATCCAGCTTTAATTGCTTCAGGATAGCAATTCATCTTGTCAACAAGATTTATTTTTGATGTACTGAGAAATGTGTGAATTTAAGCTAAATATTCTGTGCTCTGTGCAAGGTAGAAAACAAGACTACTGTGTAAGTTGTACAATGCCACAAAAGAGTTAGTTGTATTGTGTACACTACCTCTAAGCAGGCTGAAACTGTTCAACTACTCAATTTATTTGGACAAAAAATGATTCTGATTTTAAGATACTGGAGATTTACTCAATTCTGGATTCCTGAGGTCATCATGAGAAGAAAGACAGACTTGCAATTATATAGCGACTTTCATGACCTCAGGATGTCCCAAAGCACTTCACAGCCAATTAAGTACTTCAAGTGTAGTCACTTGTAATGTAGGAAACGTGGCAGCCAATTGCACACAGCAAGTTCCCACAAACAGCAATGTGATAATGACCAGATAATCTTGCGGTGTTTTTTTTTATGATGTTGGTTGTGGGATAAATATTGGCCAGGAAACCGGGGCAAACTCCCCACCAGAAATGAAAGTAAATCCTTTTTTTAACAGCAGATAGTTTTGAGGTTTGCTATATCATGTGGTTGAATTATTAAATTCCCAGCTGTGTGATGGGAATAAAACTTTCCTGTTGGGGTGTCCACTATTGCTGCGTGTGTATAATCTACTTCATGTTCCATACCTACAGGTCTGACTTGAAATGTGGGCTTCCAGAAGGGATTGTGCTGCATATCCTGACTTTTTTTCTCCAGGAAAATATTGAGCTGCTTGTGCTACTGTACATTTTTAATATTACTCTTGGTTTGTTGTCCTGGCATTTAATCCCCCATTACGTGGAAGTGTGCTCGGCCTTGATACTTCTGCTGAGTGGGCTCATGTCCTGCTCCCACACTGCTGATGGTGGCTTTCCCTTCTGTTTATTCTTTCCCTTGCCCCTACAAACAAGGACTTGCGCCTTTACACCATTAAAAAAACATCCCAAGGCTCTTCACGGAAGCATAATCGGATGAATGTGGATGCTCAGACAAGGGAGGGGATAATTAGTTGGGGATATTAAAAGCTTGGCCAAAGAGATGGGTGTTAAGGAGAGTCTTAAAGGAGGAGAGGCCATGGTCCTGACAGCTGCTTGTTGTGGCTCAGTTTCAATCTCTGCTTTGGGAACTATCTAAATTTTCCCACCCTTTAATGGTCATTGGGTTGAGTACCTAACCCTATCTCTGTCCCCACTCTGAGTGTTCGAACCTCGACGCTCTGAGCCATGCACCGCTCCTCAGCTGACTTTTCCAATGTGACTTCAAAGGCTATGGTGTCATCGGGCAAGGAACCGGCAGAAGTCTGAGCACGCCCTTTACAAAAAAAAAAGCAGATAGTAAAACTGTCAGGTACCTTTTTTACACTAGTGTGTGTTGGAGAACATAGTAAAAAGTCTGGACCACAGGCAGTGTTGGTTTGGAAAGCACCATGCTGTAAATGCACATTTTTATTCATTCATGGGATGTGGGCGTTGCTGGCGAGGCCGGCATTTATTGCTCGTCTCTAATTGCCCTTGAGAAGTTGCCCATGGATGTCTGAATGCATTGTGCTGTTGCTGGGCTCGTAAAATGTGCACTGGACTTGCAATACCAGAACTAATTGGGATCCTGGTGCTGAGGCACTCTGGTGATACGGATAATTCACATAGAAAATTTACAAGACAAATCTATGTATCAAGAAAGAACTCGTGTTTTTGGAGTACCTTAAGCGCTTCACAGCAATTCAGGTACTTCTCAAGCGTAGTCACTAAGTAGGTAAACGCGGCAGCCAATTTGCGCACAGCAAGGTCCCACAAACAGCTGGGAGACGAGCGACTAGATAAAAGGAAAATGTTGGAAATCTGAAAACACTCCAGATCAGGCAGCATGTGTGGAGAGAGAAACCAAGTTGACGTTTCAGGTCAATGACCTTTCATCAGAACTGGAAGATGTTAAAGATTAACAGCTTAAGCAAGTACAGAGCCAGGGAAAAGGCGGGTGTGCAGGTGAAGAACACAGGGTCTGTGATGGGGTGAAGGGCTGGAGTGATTAAATGACAAAATTAATGAGGGTGCAAGTCAAAAGAGGGTGGTAATGGGACAAGTAGAGAAATAATGTTTGTCCCTTTCAGTATGAAAAAAACAATTAACTGACTAAACCCAATGGTCATAGATTAATGCTGGCATTTCATAAATGTTAAATGGCAGAGAGCTGAGCTGGTTGCCTATAGTTTGGAAAGGTGATAATAAGTTGCAACATAAGCATCTGATTGATAAATGTTCTCTTTGGGGAGTTTTAAAAAAAAATTTCAAAATATACTTTATTTCATACATTCCTACGCAGATGTCACAATTACAATTCAAAAACAATACAATACAGATCATACAATACGATTCCATTATTACAATTTAAAACATAGTAGAATCATAGAATGGTGACAGCGCAGAAGGAGGCCATTCAGTCCATTGAGCCCATGCCAGCTCTTTGTAAGAGCAATCCAGTTAGTCCCATTCCGCCACTCTTACCCTGTAGCCCTGCAGATTTTTTCCCTTCAAGTATTTATCCAATTCCTTTTTGAAAGCCACGATTGAATCTGCCTCCATCACCCTTTCAGGCAGCACATTCCAGATCATAACTGCTCACTGTGATTTCAAAAAAAAAAAGTTTTTCCTCATGTCGCCTTTGGTTCTTCTGCCAATCGCCCTAAATCTGTGTCCTCAGGTTCTCGACTGTTCCGCCAACTGGAACAGTTTCTCTTCAATTACTTTATCTAAACCCTTCATGATTTTGAACACTTCTATCAGAAGAATAGAAAAACAGAATATTTTTAAAAAACAGTTTCTCACCATTTAAAAAAATATTCTATTAAATGTTGGTGTTCAGAGAGACTTGGGTGTCCTCGTACAAGAAACACAAATGTTAGCATGCAAGTACATTAAGCAGTTAGGAAGGTAAATAGCATGTTGGCCTTTATTGCAAGGGGGTTGGAGTACAAGAGTAAGGAAGTCTTACTACAGTTGTACAGGGCATTGGTGAGACCTCACCTGGAGACCTGGAGTTTTGGTCTCCTAATCTAAAGAAGGATATACGCGCCTTAGAGGCGGTGCAATGAAGGTTCACTAGATTGATTCTTGGGATGAGAGGGTTGTCCTATGAGGAGAGGTTGAGTAGAATAGGCCTGTATTCTCTGGAGTTTAGAAGAATGAGAGGTAATCTCATTGACACATAAGATTATGAGGGGGCTTGACAGGGTGGATGCTGAGAGATTGTTTCCCCTGGCTAGAGAGCCTCGAACTAGGGGGCATAATTGCAGGATACGGAGGGTGGCTATTCAAGACAGATGAGGAGGAATTTCTTCATGCAGAGGTTTGTGAATCTTTGGAATTCTCTACCCCAGAGGGCTGTGGATACGGAGTCATTGAATATATTCAAGGCTGAGATGGATAGATTTTTGGACTGTCGGGGAATTAAGGGATATGAGGATCGGGCGGGAAAGTGGAGTTGCGGCTGAAGATCAGACATGATCTGATGGAATGGTGGAGCAGGCTCGAGGGGCCATATGGCCTACTCCTGCTCCTATTGCTTATGTTCTTATCAAATCTCCTCCTAACCTTCTCTGCTCTAAGGAGAACAATCCCAGCTTCTCCAGCCTATCCACGTAACCGAAGTCCCTCATCCCTGGAACCATTCTAGTAAATCTTTTCTGTATCCTCTCTAAGGCCTTCACATCCTTCCTTCTAACATATCTTCTAATATCTGCTGTACATGGTGGCCTTTCCCCATAGAGCCTTTGCTTCAGTGCATCCCGCAGCACGTTCTCCTGGACCTTGGGGTGTGCCAGTCGGCAACACTCGGTCATGGACAGCTCCTTCAACTGCAAGACCAGCAGGTTTTTGGCGGACCAAAGGGCCTCCTTCACTGAGTTGATGGTCTTCCAGCAGCAGTTGATATCATCTGTCTCGGTGTGCATTCCGGGGAATAGCCTGTAGAGCACAGCATCTTGTGTTACTGAACTGTTGGGGATAAACCAAGGCAGAGACTGAGCACTGTGAACTGTTCAGTAGCTCCCCGTTCTGACGTACTGCTCAGCCTCTCCCCGCCCATGCCCTGCTTATCTCTTTAAAGTTGTGATGAGTGGCGCACATGTTGCTGAATGCAAGTAATCAGCTGCTGGTAGATTCAACCGTGCACTGTGCTCACTGGCAATTTAAACAGCCAATAGAGCATTAACATGGCGATCTTTTCAACAGTTTCAGCGCCCACCCTCTGAGTCAGTTAAAAGCAGCTCTGAATGCATTTAGCAATCAGATGTCTCTATGTTGCTACTGACAATCCATCTCTCCTCACAAAAACAAATTGCACAAGAGTATCCCTTCCCACTGCACTCATGTCCCATCCGTCTGTTGATTTACAATCCAACCCATAACAAAGTGGGATTTCCAAATGCCCGTGCATTAATCGGGGATGGGTAGAGAGTCTGACTGACGTGCGAATCTTTGGACTCATTTTGTCTTTTATTGGTCAGTCACATCATTTAGTGTAACTCGCTTATCTGATTGTGTTGCCTTCAGGTCTCTGCTGGGCAACACTGTTGTAATTTTTAGTTACTAACCTGGTCTGTCTTATTGTGCTGAGGCACTCTCTTTCTCTCTGTGGAAGTGGCGCAAAAGGGGTCTGGGGTCAACTTGAGACTAATTATTGGAACACTCTGTAAATTGGTATCTGTTTGGCTCTCATTATCTTCATAACCTTTCCTGATTATCTTAAAGGTCAGGAAATCATTGGGTTTCATTCTCTTTTTTTAAAAATTAAAATTGTTCAGTTGTATTTGGTGTTTTGCACAAAGTGTGATGCCTGGAATGTGACAGACTTAAAACTTTTGTGTAAATAGTTGACTAAACTGGTGATTTTTCTGAAATTTGTTCCACATAAATGCTAACTTAAAAAAAATTGATGTGACTAAGAGCTGTTGCAAGATCGATTCAGAAGAAGGAGGCTCTTTGGTCCATTTGTTGTCATCCTCTGTGATTACTCAACTCTTATCACCTTCCCATTATGGTTTTTTAATGTTTGCCTGGACCAAACCTTGGTTTAACATCTCCAAAGACAGGCACCTCCAACAATGTAGCACTCCTTCAAACCTTCACTGGAACGTGAGGTGAGATTGTGTGCTCAAGTCTTGGTGTGGGACTCGAACCCACAAACTTTCATTCTCATAGGTGAGATTTGCTTCTAACTGAGCCAAGGCGGCAATTTGACCAGCCTCAGTACATCCTAGAAAGAAAGAAAGACTTGCATTTATATAATGCCTTTCGTGACCTCGGGACATCCCAAAGCACTTTACAGCGAATTAAGTACTTTTGAAGTGTATTCAAGGTTGTAATGTAGGAAACGTGGCAGCCAATTTGCACACGGCAAGCTTCCACAAACAGCAAGGAGTTAGTGACCAGATAATCTGTTTTAGTGATGTTGATGTGAGGGATATTGACCAGGAGAACTCCCTTGCTCTTCGAAAGAGTGGCTTGGGATCTTTTGCATCCAGAGGGCAGACGGAGCCTTGGCTTAACGTCTCACCCGAAAGACGGCACCTCCGTCAGTGCAGCACTCCCTCTGTACTGCACTTGAGTGTCAGCCTAGATTTTGTGCTCAAATCACTGGAGTGGGACTTGAACCTGCAACCTTCTGACTCAGCAGCGAAAGTGTTGCCAACTAGAATAAAAATTGATCACCAGACCCTGGCTGGCTGCAAGTGATGCCAGGGAGAATGAATAAAAGAGGGTGAAAAATGTGCGGGAGTAACAGTTGGGTTTATTCGGATTTGATTACAAGCAAGCACATTTGGGGTTGTATCATAATTTTTTTTGACAGTAAGCCGTTTAGATATGCGGCAAAGTTCAATTCCAGGATCAGACTTTTTAAAAACGGGAGAGAGTACCCCTCTGTGCTGCCCCTCTCCAAAGACACATGAATGCCATTTGGTAATGAATCTAATTTGAGTGCTTTAATAAGTTCAGAACTGGTGTTGAAGTCACAGGAACAGATGGCAACAAACAGAACGGAGCACAATTAGCAAAATTGTGTGAAATGATGAATATTTATGAAGGATAATTTTATCACTGATCCAGGAAAAACACTTAGGATGATTTTCATCTGCTGTCCACCCTGTTTATTTTGGAATAAACAGGGCCAAAAATACATTGAAAAAAAATGTAACTACCGGAGACTGTTGTAATTTTTGGGTGGGCCTCAATTGAAGCGACTGGCCCACCCAACCAAAACGGGGAGTGGGGCTGTGGGGACTAATCAATATATTACAACAAAAGTCCTATGATGTATTTAGGACCCCAGTGCCATTTTGGCTGACTCTGCACTGCCACAGTTACTTCCTAAACCCATCTATGGACATGATGTGGAGATGTCGGTGATGGACTGGGGTGGACAAATGGAAGGAGTCTTACAACACCAGGTTATAGTCCAACAGCTTTATTTGAAATCACAAGCTTTCGGAGGCTTCCTCCTTCGTCAGGCGAGTGTGGGATCCCACACTTGCCTGACGAAGGAGGAAGCCTCCGAAAGCTTGTGATTTCAAATAAAACTGTTGGTCTATAACCTGGTGTTGTAAGACTCCTTCCATCTATGGACGACAAGTGGTAGGAGGCAGTCAGTTCCAGCGCTACTTAAAGGGTTACTTGCCTGCTATTGTTTCAATCGCCGTGAATGTTTGGCAGACGTCTTGCTGTTAGTTCAGTCATTTTTGGGTGCAGAATTGCCGTTTTCTTTTTGTGTGTAGTGGCTGGACAACCTTTGGTAAGCTTAAGAGGGGGTACTGGTTGTTTCTGAAAGTGGCCATTCCATTCTGGCTCGAGGAAAGGGAGCAGCAGCAGCAACAGGATGGAAGGATTACCTGGCAGTACAGCTGCAGGGTGACCACAGCAGGAGGTCAGCTCGTAGACATCCTTACCCCCCCACGTTCCCCAACAGGGTGCATAGGGCCAGTGTGACATTCCTGCAGCTCTTGTGGAATGGTGCATAGGGCGGGCGGCTGTCACAGACCAGTGTGGCCTTTTGCAACCAGACCTGTAAGCCGGTGCGGGTGACTGATGCCATGTTTGATGAAGCGCACGCATTCGTCACTTTCCCCATGGACGACCGGAAACAGCAGAGTAGAGCTCTGGGGTTCACGCATATTACAGGCTTCCCACAAATCCAGGGCGTTATTGACTGCACTGGCACTGCCACGAGAGCTCCTGCAAACCCAGCTTTGCTGCCTTCACGAACCGCAAGGGCATCCATTCCCTTAATGTGCAGCTGGTGTATGATCACTGGCAACACATCACAGAGGTCTGCGGTCACTTTCCTGCAGCTGATGCTTTCATATTGCAGTAATCCTCAAAACCACACCTCCCACCATTCTTTCTCACTACACAGGAAAATGTGTACTGTGTTGTAGCCATCATTCTAATTTGCTGTAACTTGAAGTGCTTAGAAAGTTCCTTGTATTTTTCTGTCATCTGAACTTTTAGGATTAAATTGCAGCCTGGAAACCACATTTGGGTGTGTCTTGTGATCCTCTGTATTTTGAACTTTTTGTGTTTAGTTTTGTGCCCATTTTGCCGTCTTGATGTCAGCTGTTCCTGCAGCCTCACTGCTTCTTTCCATGTTAACACGACGCAATGGTGATGCTGATAGATTGATGATGAACGATCTTTCTGTCGATTACCATGTGGCGATATTGTCATTTGTAGAGGAATAAGGATATTCAGGAGTGATTACAAGGCAGAAATCTGATGGTGAAGCTTGTGTGTCTTGCAATGATTTTTTTGAGGTGAGATTGAAGTTATTCACAGAATCTCTTATTTTTAACATTGTATACTGGGATTATTGGTGGCAGCCATAGCGATTGTCAGTTGCTGATGAAGGAGGTGCTGGCTGTGATTGCATGATGGCCGCACCAAGAGATTAACAATTGTGAAATCATTGAGTGACAATCCACAGTCGAGCAGCAAGACTCTTGCAATCACTGGTGAATTTTTAAAAAAAGCAAAATCTTTTACCACTTCTTATTTAACAGTTCCCATTATTGTTATGTAGAGAAAAGTATGATGGTTGAATTTATCAACCTGAGTGACAGTTGTACCACAGGGTACATGAATCCTCTTGAAGAGCTGTCCTAAGCAGTGTTGATAGGTCTGGTGTAGTGTTATGCCACAGGCTGGTACTTTAGTTGGCTTCTGCCATTCTTGACTAAGTTAGCATTCTCAACTGGTTACCCCAGAAGTGCCAATGACAGTCAAGCACTTGCCTGCAGATGAAGGGGGAAAATCAGAGAATGATACAACAGGCACTGTTCATGTACACCTAGTTTTTTTTTTAAGAAAGGATAAGTTCAAATGGAGAAGGTTGTTTGGCCTACTTGACCTTTGACATCACCCTTCGGGTACCAACCCCGACACATCAGCCATGATCTAATTGAATGGCGGAACAGGTTCAAGAGGCTGAATGGCCTACTCCTGTTCCTGTGTTCCCTGCTGTATTCCAGTTTATAACTTTTTTTTTAATATCCACCTGAGGTATCTAGACGTGACCTTTTGCTTAACATTCCATTCAAAGGTGATTATCTCTTGAAAATGACGTACCTATTTCGGAGTGCCATTGATGGAAGCCTGGAAGCAGCATGGCTTCTTGTTTTGGATGAGCGAAGACCTTAAATAGGGAGGGAGGAGCGTGGCGGGAAGAGGGAAAAATAATGTTAAAAGGTTATAAGCATTCTTTAGAAAGTTGGGTTTGTAATTTGAGTGTTGGGCTTATCATACACACAAGTTCTTGATATATCCCCCCCCCCAACCCAAAGTGTGCAGGAGTAGGCACCCTCAAAATATTAAATGTTGGTCCTCTGCAGAAATGAAAACAACTGAAACTTGGGCACTGGGGATGATTCTAGTTGTTTGGGAATGGATGATTTTCTCAACCTTCCAATGTATGTCCCAAAATTAAATCTGCAACATTGTTAAATACAGATAACTGCCAACTATTGTAATTGGTTTGAATTTAGCTTCTTCCTTTTGCGAATTATGATTTAATTTGCCAATGAAAGCGTTGCTCTCCAGAGAGGGGAAATGAGAAATCCTGAAATTATATTATCCATCCTTTTTGGTTTTACAATTGTGAATTATTGCTATAATAGCCTTTTGGCAAAAAAAATGGCCTGCTGAGAACCTGTGGCTAATTACTGTTATTGGTACTTCAAATACAGGTGAGCAATTAACATACTATACTAGCTGTTGCCAGGCTTGTGTTCAAACTGGCTCTTTAAGCCTTTTACTACAGCTGGTTTGGCAATTACAATGGCGCTACATCCTTTTGGAACTATTTCTCACTTGAACTTACTTTTGGCAAATAATGAGAGACAGACCAACAAATTACTATAATTGATTGTTCTGTATATTGAGCAAAACTTCACAAATTGAAGATTAAACGTAGATTTGTGTTCATGTAGAACATGTTATTCTGACAAAATGGTTGATTGTTTTGTTGGATCTATTGTATTGACTAAAGGCGGGAGATGGGGAGCATTAGGTTCTAACAAGTTCGGTTTTAAAAATACATTTTTTTTAAAGTTTGCTTTTGTTTAACTTAATTGAACCTGATTTTGACCTTTTCATAACTTGAGTGAAACTTCCTCATTTGCATTATAAGGCACATGCCAAGTGACTTCATAATCATAGAGGGATCCAGTGGAATCTGAGTAGAGCAGTGCATCCTATTGGTATGAAGCAACTCCTAATAGATTTATGTATTAATAATTGTGGTGATTTCCCCATGTTCCATGTCAACAAATGCTGATTTTTTTTTGGCTCCATTACAAAATCCAAGCCAATGACTTCACACAAAGGGTAGTGGAAATCTGGAAAACTCTTCCCCACTCCTCCTTTGTTCTCTCTTTTTTCCCCCTCCCCCCCCCCCCCCCCCCCCCAAACAAAAAGCTGTTTAGGCTGGGGGTCAATTGAAAACTTCAAAACTGAGATTGATATTTTTTGTTGGGTAAGGTTATTAAGGGATATGGAAACAGATCAACCATGATCTAATTGAATGAACAGGCTCGAGGGGCTGAATGGCCTACTCCTGTTCTGAAGTGTCACTCTAAATGATCGTGTCCTGTATAACACTACGGTAATTTTCCTATTTCCTGATTGTTCATGGGGGAAAAATGTCCATAATCTCATTGGGTTGGTTGACTATAAAGGTAAAATGAAGAAGAAAAAGGAGCTCATGATTCAGCACAATTTATGATGTGTATAATTGCAAGAGAATAAACTGTTTCTAAGGTCAGGACAAAGTGAAATGATTAAAACATTTCTAGTAGGATGAAATACCTTCTGTTAACTTTTTTTTTGTAAAATCAAATGTAATTTTGGCTGTTGAAAGGCTTGGGGCACTATTTAACTTGGTTGGTGTATTGGAATTATACTTTTAAAAATGTGTTTTGCATTAAGTGCTCTTGCCCTTCAACTCTGCCGTACACCATGTGCTATTTCTTGGATGAAGCACACGTGACTTATTCGGGTGCTTCTCTGAATGCTGCTAACCAACTGGTTGCTTGTAGGTGAGACTAACCCTTTGGAGGACGTATTCTCAAGTTTTCCCTCAAATCTCCTGTGGTGCAACTACTAGCTGCTATGAACAGCTCTTCACAATGAGATCTTAAGGGCACATCTATGCCTTCCATGATGCAATGGTTTATTAAATGAATGCGCCACGCCATTGTGCTTCTCTATTGAAAGAAAATGCAAATATAGGTTAGTATTATCCTGGAGGCATTCGGTTCGAATGTATAAGTTTGGTCTCGTATTTCTGATGGGGTTAGTTTTGTTTCTGTATTTGAAGAAAAAGCTGAAAATTTGTCATGACATACGAAACCATTTTAGCAAAATCCTGACATGTTTTGATGCTCATTTTGTGTACTTCAGTTTGGTATTCAGTTTTAGATAGACTGGAACAAACATACTTTACCTAATTGATGAGCATCATTCATTTTGACCCATCAGCTGTCAATCTTGTGCATTGAGGATCTGAAATGCTTTTCGTGCAAGTATTGCTTTAGCCTCTAGATGGCACTTAAGTTCAGTGAATATAAGTTCACTCCGAGCTTCGTTTAATCAGCCAGTGGGATGAAAGTGTTGTGGTTTGCAGCTCTTTATGGTCTGGGATTGTTGGAATCGTGTTGTGCACGTTTGCAGATCCGCACTTAAGGGAATTTCTGGATTTTGCCAGGTTGCTGGGGAGATTAAGTCCTGTAAATTCAAATTTTTTTTTAAAGATAAGCGTTTCAATTTTGCTTTATGGATCTCCTATAATCGCACGTGTTTCTCCAGTAAATACTGGCTGGCATAAACTGAGGAATGAGTCTCTTGTCTTGCATTAACTTGCACATTTCTGTCGTTTTAGTGTTTTAGTATTGCAACCTGTGAGTCAAGTGTATTTTGCATAACGAGGACCCCAGTTTCTGATCAGCCGTTTGCTTAAAATCTCCGTGTAACTTTCTGACCTATTCCTCTGCACTATCTAAAACCTCCCCCTCCCACGCCCCCTGTGAAGTATGGAAAGAGTACAGTTGTGGTATTTAAGTTGCTGAATTCTGGTTATATTTGAGCTCGCGAATGTTCAGTTCATTAATACTGAAAACTGCAGTTCTTGCGTCTGACGTGTAAATAACAGACTGACCCAGGCTGGCAGCACCCAGAGCAAAGTGAAATGGTTTCTCATGCCCACAAGGATTCCTCTGACATCTGGGAGCTCTGTTGGTTTATTTTTCTTTAAAAAAAGCACACACACACCACCTGTGGAACTGTTTGAAGTGGTAGTTGATATCTTGAAGAATTTGTAATAAGTTGGCATGTTTTTGTGTTGATATACTGAAGGCAGCTTTGAGTTGACATGAGTATGTACAGTAATGATGGCAAGTCCTGTTTCTTTTCCTCTTGAGGTTGGACTCCTCATTGAGGTGTTTATCCCTTTTACTTAATACCACACATCATTTGTAGAAAAGTGGGCAGAAGGGGGAACTTTCTAAGCAATCTCGGTACTTTGTGATTTGCCTATTGGCAAGCACCTTCTAACAACTGGGATAGTGTTTTATTTTTTTATATAGTGCAGATAGATAGGGGTAATGTGATTTAAAAAAAAATGCATTCAGCTAGTTATAGCTGAACAAAAGCCCCTTTTACCTCTGACTGGATTCGGTGAGAGTCGAGTTGTCTGTTGATGCCGCTGCCTGTACGCAAAGTAATTAGGTTACGGTTTGGTAGTTGGACAGACTTTTAGTCTCAAGTTTGCAAAGCAGACAAATAGACAAATTAATCGCTAATGGCAGACGTGTCGAGGAATACACTTGGAGGAACATCAACATTTACAAGATGAAAACCTTCTCTTGGTATAAAGCAACTGGCCAGCTATGTTTTAATTTGGTCCAACTGACACCTAGGCTCTGTGTATTGTGAATGTTTACGACTTGTTTCATCCAAAAGCCTTGTCCTAATTAATTGTCTAACAAAGGGTGTTTTGATCTCTTAGCACAGGAGGAGGCCTATCGGCCCATCGAGCCTGTGCCAGCTGTTTGACAGAGCTATCCAATTAGTCCCATTCCCCCTGCTTTTTCCTCTTAACCCTGTAAATTTTTTGCCTTCAAGTATTTTATCCAATTCCCTTTTGAAAGTTACTATTGAATCTGCTTCCACCACCCTTTTCAGGCAGTGCATTCCAGATCATTACAACTTGCTGCATTTAAAAAAAAAGTTTCCTCATGTCGTCTCTGGCACTTTTGCCGATCACCTTAAATCTGTGTCCTCTGGTTACTGACCCTTCTGGCACTGGAAACAGTTTCTCCTTATTTACTCTGTCAAAACCATTCATGATCTTGAACACCTCCATCAAATCTCCCCTTCTCCTTCTCTGTTCTAAGGCGAACAACCCCAACTTCTCCAGTCTCTCCCTGTATCTGAAGTCCCTCATCCCGGATACCATTCTATTAAATCTCTTTTGCGCACCCTCTCTAAGGCCTTGACATCCTTCTTAAAGTGGGGTGCCCAGAATTGAACACAATACTGTAGCTGTGGTCTAATCATTGTTTTATAACGGTTTAGCATAACTTCCTTGCTTTTGTGCTCTATGCCTCTTTGAATAAAGCCCAGGATTCCATATGCTTTTTTAACAGCCTTCTCAACTTGTCCTGCCGCCTTCGAAGATTTGTGTATGTGAACCCCCAGGTCTCTCTGTTCCTGCATCCCCTTTAAATTTGTACCATTTAGTATATATTGCCTCTCCTCACTTTTCCTACCAAAATGCATCACTTCACACTTCTGTGTTAAATTTCATCTGCCATGTGTCTACTCATTTCACCACTTTGTCTATATCCTCCTGAAGTCTGAAAAACAACCATTCACCATTTACTCTCTGCTTTCTGTCCCCTAGACAATTTTGTATCCATGCTGCCACTGTCCCTTTGATCCTATTGGCTTTCATTTTGCTTACAAGTCAATTATGTGGTACTTCATCAAGTGCCTTTTGAAAATCCATATACACATCAACTACACTACCCTTATCAACCCTCCCTTACTTCATCAAAGGACTCAATCAAGTTAATCAAACACTATTTTCCTTTAATAAATCTGTGCTGACTTTCATTTTTATTAGCCCATCCTTTTCCAAGTGCTAATTCATTTTGTCCCGAATTATTGTCTAAGTTTTTCCACCATTGACGTTTGGTTGACTGGCCGGCAGATGCCAGGTTTATATCTCTCCCCTTTTTTAGAACAGGGGTGTAACATTTGCAATCCTCCAGTTCTCCGGCACCGTCCCCATATCTGAGGGTGAACTATTTCTGTTTTTGTTTCCTAGATGTCTGTATTATCCGTAACTTGCTGCTTCTACATATTGATAGCTTTATTTACAAGTAAGGCTGTTAATTTTAGTCTGAATGTAAAGGTTTGACAGGTTGGCATTTACCACCTTTTCGGAGTGGTCAAGATGATGAAGCTGGGCGTCTCGCATGTTCTCAGCGCATATATACTGTAGTTATGGGATCATTGTCAGTCCCACGATATGCTATTTCACTAAAGGCATTGCAGATTCTGCATTGTAGAAGACTCTATATGCTTTTGGAAATCACCTCTATGCTGTGAGCACAAATTAAGTATTGGGAGAAAGATTGAACTGTAATACACGTGGGAAATTGGACCTCGTTTTGCCCATTTTTTTGGGCCTTGAACTGGTGCTAAACTTGCCAGTATAAGGCCGTGATTGCAGCCGGAAGTGCATCATGTGCCATATTGATTTGGGCGCTCCTTGGTCCTCACTGGTGCCTGCTGAAAATGAGCATTTTACATTTCAAAAACATTTTAACTAACATCAGGGAGGGATTTTGGGATTGAGTGGTGCAGACGTTTGGTATTCTAGGTTTGAATCCAGCCCTGATTGATGGGATGAATGTCCACTCTCTCTGACCAGGAAAAGGTCCGATGAAATGTCCTAGTGGGTGTGGGCCTATCTTTTGGGAAAGTTAGTAGCTTCACTCAGATCCTAAGGATGGCTGGTTTGGGAAATGGAACTGATGCAGTGGAGGAAGCTCTTCCAAGGAGGGTGCAGTCTGGCCAGGATTTCAAGTTCTTTTTACCATCTGGTGTTGCCAGCTAGAAAGTGTGGACATTGGGTGAGGGCAAGTTTAGGCACTGCTGTAGTGTCGTCTAATGTTAAAACAGTTTGGCAACACTTCAATGTCAAGGTACAACCAGTGCATCTACAGCAGTGGTTTCTTTTCCTGCCCCTACTTGTCACCTCTGGAATTTTTGGTCCCCTCTTTATCCTCATTAACTTGGTGCCCATCGGGGACATCATCTGCAGGTTTAGGATCAGCTTTCACCCTGCCACCATCTCTTGACCTCGTGACCACCTCTGTATTAGACCTCTCATCTATCTTAAGTTTTTTTTTTAACTGAGCACAAGGAGGGAAACTCCTGGGAGTAGGTTGCCTGACAGCTCTTTGAGTACGGAATAGTCGCTGGTATGTGTTGCAGTGTAGGGAGGGGGAAGGAGAATAATGGTGGGGTGGGAAAAGAAATAACATGAGCATTGTAGTTGTTGGGCCATGGTGTAGCGGTTTGACATTCCTCATTCTATCTTTGTTTTTAGGGATATAATGGTTTCATGCTGTGTGCTTTTCAATTATGACAAGTTATGTTGGCATTTAACTGTATGAGTTTACCATTGTTGTCCTTGTATGATCTCAATCCTAGTTTCTGTAGTACTTAACAGCAAGATAATAATGAGTTTGAAATGCTTAGAGATTACTTAAGTTATGTTAGTTATTTAAAGCTCTGGTTAGACCCCATTTTGAGTACTGCATTCAGTTCTGTGCACCGCACCTCAGGAAGGATATGTTGGCCTTGGAGGGGGTGCAGCCCAGATTCACCAGAATGATACCGGGGCTAAAAGGGTTAAATTATGAGGCCAGGTTGCATAGGCTAGGCTTGTATTCCCTTGAATATGGAAGATTAAGGGATGATCTAATTGAGGTGTTTAAGATGATTAAAGGATTTGATAGGGTAGATAGAGAGAAACTATTTCCTTTGGTGGGGGTGTCCAGAACAAGGGGACACAACCTTAAAATTAAAGCTAGGCCATTCAGGGGTGATGTTAGGAAGCACTTACTGACACAAAGGGTAGTGGAAATCTGGAACACTGTTTGCCCAAAAAGCTGAGGCTGGGGTTCAATTGAAAATTTCAATACTGAGATTGATAGATTTTTGTTAGGCAAGGGTATTAAGGGATACGGAACCAAGGTGTGTAGATGGAGTTAAGATACAGATCAGCCATGGTCTGATTGAATGGCGGAACAGGCTCGAGGAGCTGAATGTCCTACTCCTGTTCCTATGTACCACCTTCACTACGTCGCAGGCCCTGCTAAGTTGTTGAATTCTGCCTGCCAGTTCGTTACAGTGGTTTATATTTGGCTAGATTAACTAATGTATTTTGTTGTTCTGCCTGACTTTACTCATTCAAACCTTCAGCTACTTTGCCCAATAAATAAATCCGTATTGATACGGTTGCAGAGTGGTTGAATGTAAGAAAATGGAACAGAGTTGAATTGAGCCTCACTGAGGTTTGGAATTGGGAATATGCTTGGGTGCAAGTCAACTAGCCACCCATGTGGCTGGGAAGCATTGTGACGGGGGTGGGGGGGCGGTGGGCAGGAAGATAGTGAGATGGGGAAAAATAACTGTTCAATTTCCCAAATCCTGATTTTCACAAGTCACTACTTTTCTGTTCTGATCCATTAAACTCGTTACATAAAATCAACAACAAAAGAGAAAAGTGCTTCAATTTTGGCCTAACTGAACCCCTTGGAACCTAAAGGTATTGGTGCAGTATCTGTCCCTCCTCTTCCAAGCTTCTCTTTCCCCCCCCCCCCCCCCCCCCCATGTGATTTTGAAAGTAAACACAAAAAAAAAATATCGATTTTTGTACAGGCTCAAGATCCATTGGTCCACTTCAGGAGGGGGAAATGCCAGTAATTTCATTGCTGAGTGACCGGGATGTGCATCTCCTGTGCGAGTTAATTTGCTCCATAGCTGAAAAGCAATAAGGCCAGGGACCGAAATTAGTTTCCAGAGAAGGTCTCTGGGGGTGGATGCAGAAATAAAAGCTGTGGTGTCTGGAATGGGGCTGTCTATTCCTGATGATAATTCAGACATTTGATTTTTTTTTTGCACTACTTTTTTATATTAAAAAAACAATTGGTTATCCAGTCATTTGAATTAAACAATGTAAATAACATAGGAATTTAGTGCTTAAAAAAATTGAACTTTCAGATCATTTGAATTAAGTGATTTGGAATCAAGAGGAGTTTAATACAGCAGTATTGCTTGACCCTCTGTTGTCTGACCTGGGAGTGATCTATATTTGTAATGAAAAACATATTGAAGCAAAGTTGTTTTTTTTTCCTCTTCATCTCATCGTGAGTCAACAGCAGGAACATTCTTTGACATGCACCTCGGAAAGAGGCAAGGCAACAACTGTCCAAGATAAAACCTGACATGGAAGCTATTTTCACAGATGTAATCAGTATGTTGAACACTTTCTCCCCCCCCCCCCCCATCAATGTTGCATGATATTGAGAGGATGTACTTTTGCGAAAGTAACATTTTTCTAATGTACTTGAAATCCAGGGGTTTCCAAGTGTTTTGCCTTCATGGGCTGCACAGATACAACAGTGACTACACTTCAAAAGTACTTCATTGGCTGTAAAAGCACTTTGAGACATCCTGAAGTCATGCAAGGCGCTATATAAATGCCAGTCTTTCTTTACCACGGAGTCTGGGGTCACATGCATTGCGGAATTTCTATTGGTTAGCGTATATCTCAGGTTTGTGGCTACGAACGGATCTTAGTGTTCTGATTTTAGGATTTAACTACCAACGGTGCCAAGAATAGCCCTTTCTGAATCACCAGGACCAAATGGGATTGATCCTAAGCAGAAATAGGAGTTTCCTGAGCTCAAGGGCTGGATTGTCAATGCTGAAGAGGCCACAGGCTGTAGTTTGGACAGCCCTTGCTGTAATCCTATCGCCCACTGTTCTATACTTCTAAAAAGATTCAGCTGTAAAAAGAAAAAAGGAAAGACTTGCCTTTCACCTCCTCAGGACGTCCCAAAGATCTTTACAGCCAATGAAGTACTTTTGAACTGTGGTAATGTAGGAAACAAGCCAGGTAATCTTTTTTAGTGATGTTGGAGGAGGGATAAATATAGACCTGCTGTTCTTCGAATAGTACCATGGGATCTTTTACATTCACCTGACTCCTGCGGTTAATGTCTGTCAAAAAGACAGTACCTCAGACAGTTCTGCACTGAAGTGTCAGCCTGGGTTATTTGATCAAGTCACTGGATTGGGACTTGAACCCATGACCTGATTGGGAGGTGAGAATGCTACCCACTGCGCTACGGCTGACAAGTTGAAAAGATGCAGCATCCTTTCAACATTCGGTTTGTTCGTCTCCTTGAAGGTGCTTCAATTGAAGTTTTTAAAAAAAAAAAATCTGGTAGTTTTTGTCAGCTCTAATTAACCATATTTTAAGATGGACTGTCTGATCAAAACAAGTCACACTGGAGCAATGTAAGGAGCTGAATATAAAATTGTGATGCATTGATTTTTGATTGTTGCGGAGACCTGAGGAGAGGGTGCAGAGACTTTTAAATTAGATTCCCGATTATGCATTTCTAGAGCGTTCTCCCTTCAGAAGCAGCCTGTCTCTTGTACTTTGTTTTTGCAGCAATAGAAGTCGACAGTATTGTTTATGGGATTTTTGTAACGCATGCAGCAGTTTCCTCTTTATCACTGCAAACATGCGGGGGAAGCAGATATAGTCACGGGCAATATTTCCCAAAGCTGAGATTTGAAATATGTATTGTGGTAGTATCTCGGGGACTTGGAATAAATCAATCGCTGGGAGCTCGAGAGGTCCAATTCTATTTTGTTTAAGGTACAGTAACTTGTTGAGCGGCACGCCAACCCTTGACTCTCTCGCAGGAATTGCCCACATCTGAAGCTTGTTTTCTGCCCGTACCCAAACGTTTTTATGTGATGCGTTTAAATGATACAGTGGCAGATGTTCTCCATTCCCCAATGAATGGACAAATTGCATTGTCGGGTGTGGATCAGGTCGTGCATTCTGCATGGAGCTTAATTTCAGCATGTTCGTGCAGCAGTGGGAGCTTTTTGGTTTTTTGAGACTGATGGAAGTTTTTGATGCGCATGTGTGTACTTTCCTTCTTTGCGTCACCTCCCCCACCCCCCTTTCCTGTACATTGAATCATACAGCATAGAAGAAAGCCATTCAGTCCACCCTGCCCGTGCCAGCTCTTTGAAAGAGCTACCCAATTAGTTCCATTCCCCTTCCCCCCATAGATATGCAAAAGTTTTCCTTTTCAAGTAAGTGTGCATCTATTATATCCAATTCCCTCTTGAAAGTTACTATTGAATCTGCTTCCACCGCCCTTTTCAGGCAGTGCATTCCAGATCATAACCAACGGTTGTGTAAAAAGAAATTCTCCTCCTCACCCTTCTGGTTCTTTTGCCAATTATCTTAAATCTTTGTCCTCTGGTTATCGACCCTCCTGTCAGTGGAAACAGTTTCTCCTCATTTACTCCATCAAAACTGTTCATAACTTTGAACACTACTATTAAATCCCCCCCCCCCTTAACCTTCTCTGCTCTAAGGAGAACAGTTCCAGCTTCTCTAGCCTCTCCACATAACTGAAGCCCCTCATCCCTGGTAGTATTCTAGTAAATCTCCGCTGCACCCTCTCCTAAGCCGTGAGATCCTTCCTGAATTGTGCCCAGATTAATTGTTGCTTAGAGTTTCTGTAATGGCGCATCTGTCAGATATGATTGTAATGTCCACTGAGGGGGTCAGTTATTGAGGTTAACTCGCCTAATAACGCCACTGAGCTCATGCCTCATCACACCTAATACTTTTATACTCTTGGGCAGTAATGTTATATAACTGGTTTGATGATGGAATGAAGCCTTTGACTTGAAACATGAGGCGTGTTGACTTGAACAATTGCTTGAGCTTGCTCCCATGTAGTAGCTGGATTTCCGTGTGATTAGAACTGAGTGCAATTGACATTGCTTCCTCCCACCTTGTCATTGGATGTGGCAGTTCAAACAATTAACCAATTAAAACAATGAAGCCCATCTGGTCTCTTGCATATCTTGTTAAGCCAGTTGAGATAGCATTAGGTTTTCTGGGGTTCCCCCCACCCACTGAATTCAGGTCAAAAAAATCAGGTGTATCAGCTACCAGCAAATCAGTGCTTTTATGGGGTCAAAAATAAAACTATTTGCAGAATCCGAAGGCTTTTAAGTTTAATCAGCAAAAGTTTTGGAAGGAAGAAATACAATACTAAACATATATAATGCTTGCAACTGTTCAACTCGTTTCAAAATTTGCCTTTTTGTTCATGTACATTAGCTGTATCCCCAGTACATCCCTCCCCTTTTAAATCCCTGCCACTCCCCCCATAGAACTTAGTCCTCCAAATGCCAATTGGTGCAGAAAGATCAAGTACTCCCCGCATTAAATTGAGAAAGTGGGCACTGGCGTCATGCCAGCTCTACAGTGTGTCATTGTTGGCGTTTCTGGTTTTAATGGGTTTACTTTCCATTTTGAATTTATCTTTTTGAGAGGTGATCTAATCAAGGTGTTTAAAATGATAAAAGGATTCGATAGGCTAGATACGGAGGGGCTGAATGGCCTACTCGTGTTCCTGTGACCACTTCATACAGGAGTTTTCTTGTTTTTGAATGAATTAATATTGAAGATATCATTATTTCATGATGTTCAAATCACCGTTTTGTCAAGTGTTTCTGCTTGTCTGACGGATGATGAATGCAATTCAAGATAAAGCTTCAGCAAATTGTCGTGGGACTGAATAACTCAAAACATCACAGCGCTGAGTGAGCTGATGGTCTTTTTTCAATAGATTAGTTGAAGAACAGCGACCTCTAATGTAGGACATCACCAAAATTGAAAAGAAGCTACGGGAAAAATTAGTTAATTTAATAGTCATGATTAGATGATTCTAAGCTTGGGTTTTAAAAACCTGCAACAAGAAGGAAAAACTGAAGGGGATGGGTGGTCGGGGGGCGGCGGGGGGGGGGGGGGAATGGAGGTGGAGGTGGAGGTGGAGGTGGAGTGGGGTGGAGTGGAGGTGGTCGGGAGGGAGGGGGCCGGGGGGGGGGGGGGGGGGGGGGGGGGGAGAGAGTGGAGTGGAGTGGAGGTGGTAGGGAGGGGGCCGGGGGGGGGGGGGGGAATGGAGGTGGAGGTGGTGTGGGGGGGGGGGGAGTGGAGTGGAGGTGGTAGGGTGGGGGCCGGGGGTGGGGGGAGGAGTTTCCCAGTTCCTCTCTTTATTTTGGAAAAGAATGAAAGTAGAATAGGAGATGGTGTGATGACGGGTTATGTGGTTGCAGGGAGGAGTAAGAGGTTGTACGATAGCGTGCTTAGAGCTAGGAACAACAGGTAACGTTCGGGGGAGCAATGACCAGAGTAGGATCAGTGGAGTAGACAAGGGCAAAAAGTTTAGAGAGCTAAGTTGGTGCGAAAGATGACCGAAGGATTACATGACGACAAATAAAAATATTTTTCTGATATCCTGCCCACAAGTGAGAAGTGCTTCTTCAAATATGAGAGCCCCTTGCACGTTTTTGATTGATTCGGGCTGCTGTATTTTTCTTTCCTTTCTCTGGCAATTTTGTCCCTGCCTCACTTCAGCTCTTGAAGGAACCAATTCTTTGCTGGTGTACAGTTCCGTGGGTGATTGGTGTCCTGCAGTATCTGAGCTAAGTGACTATTCTTCATGTGTGAGCCAAGATAGTAAGTGTGAACAAGGATGATGCCAGAACTGAGAGGTTATACCGATCAGGAAAGATTGAACAGGCTGGGGCTTTTTTCTCTTGGAGAGAAGACTGAGGGGTGACCTGATTATGAAAGGGTTTGATAGGGTAGATGTGGAGATGATGTTTCCACTTGTAGGGGTGAACAGAACTAAGGGCCATAAATATAAGAGTCACTAATAAATCTAATAGAGAATTCAGCAAAACTCCTTTATCCAGAAAGTAGTTAGAATGTGGAATTTCTACCACAAGGAGT
Organism: Heptranchias perlo; assembly: GCF_035084215.1. Lineage (NCBI taxonomy): Eukaryota > Metazoa > Chordata > Chondrichthyes > Hexanchiformes > Hexanchidae > Heptranchias > Heptranchias perlo. The sequence goes on along the minus strand of NC_090332.1, from coordinate 10,046,631 downwards.
AGTTGAGGCAAATAGCATAGATGCACTGAAGGGGAAGCTAGATAAGCACACGAGGGAGAAAGGAAAAGGTTGTTCTATGAGGAGAGATTGAGTAGAATGAGCCTATACTCTCGAGTTTAGAAGAATGAGCGGTCACTCATTGAAACATATAAGATTCTAGGGAGGCTTGACAGGGTAGATCCTGAGAGGATGTTTCTCCTGGTTGAAGAGTCTCGAACTAGGGGACATAGTCTCAGGATAAGGGGTTGTCCATTTAAGACTGAGATGAGGAGGCATTTGTTCACTCAAAGGGTTGTGAATCTTTTTGGAATTCTCTACCCCACAGTGCTGTGGATGCTCAGTCATTAAGTATATTCAAGGCTGAGATAGATAGATAGATTTTTGGACTCCAGGGGAATCGATGGATATGGGGATTGGGTGGGAAAGTGGAGTTGAGGTTGAAGATCAGCCATGATCTGATTAAATGGCAGAGCAGGCTTGAGGGACTGTATGGCCTATTCCTGCTCCTATTTCTTATGTTATAAGGGCATGCTGATAGTTCGATGAAGGGAGGGGGAGGCTCGTGTGGAGCATAAACACTGGCATAGACCAGTTAGGCCGAATGACCTGTTTCTGTGCTTTACATTCTATGTAATTCTGCATCACAGGCTATTATGTTCAAGGCTTTTCAGACGCACCTGATCCTGTTCTCACCCAATATTCATATGTGCAATTCCAACAATGATTGCTGGATTGTGATCTAAAGTGGAAACCCTTGGAGATTAATTTCCTACTCCCTTTCTTTTTCTCTTTCCTCTCCTTCTTCTCTTTTCCCCTCCCCACCCAAACACAGGATTGAGGAGACCAATTCTCGTGCATCTACTGGCGCTCTGTGATCAGTTCATTCAGCACAGACCTCCTGTTTTGTATCCTTGCCTACGTTTTGCTAAAAGTATATCTATGGGAGGAATTTCGCTCCTTGTTCGTCCTTCCACAAGATGTTGGACCATGATTAGTACAGGCCAATAACTTTGCTGCTCTTCATGTTTGAGTAATAGAGACCAAAGTGAATGAGAAGCTGTTGGAAAATCTCAGTTGCTACACCCAGCTAAAGAATAGCCATCTGGCTGCCAATTTGGCTTGGGAGCTGATCGGTTGGTTTTATTTTTGACCTACAAAAATAAGACATTCTCTGGATATCCAACATAAGTTACAGCACTTGGTTGTAAAGTTCTTAGAACTTAATGGGGTATTCCACCTCTGAAGGAAAACCGGTCTTTTGCGACTTGTATAATGAGCTGGAGGACACGTAAATCAAATCATGATAAATGAGTATTTATCTTAGTGCAGAAACCTTTGGGGAACTGAGCTCGGCTGTACTGTACTTCTCTTCGATATACTAGGGGAGTCATTGAAAGTGACATGCTGTTTGCACCACCCACTGCAGGATGGTTAACTGTACAAGAGCAACTGAGTTATAGCAGGCAAATTTGGACAGTGGACAGGTGATGTGTTGTGCTGAACTAAGAAGATGACCAAGTCAGTAACTCTGGCGAGAAAGAGGAACTCACCCACTTCTCTAGGGTTGTTAACATACAACAGTAACAAACATTGCCATGTGAAGAGTTGGGCAAACATAGCTAGAAAAGTTTTGTGTGAGGCCTTGAGGATCATAGGAAGGAACATAGAAACAGGAGTAGGCTATTCAGCCACTCGAGCCTGTTCTGCCATTTAATTAGATCATGGCTGATCTGTATCTCAACTACATCTTAAAACTGCAACTTGGTCACTGTTTGCATTGAGTGTTGTACAAAACCAGACAAAGTATAGTCAGCTCATCAATGCTATTAAAAGATCGACGGATATCATGAGCTCAGTTTCTCTTGGGATTTTTTTTTGATATCTGCACTGGTTGAGTTGAAGAAGTGTATATGTAAATATGGAAAGACGAGAGAAGCTGGGATTGCTCTCCTTTAGAGCAGAGAAGGTTAAAGGGAGATTTAATAGAGGTGTTGAAAATCATGAGGGGTTTTGATAGAGTAAATTGTGCAAAACTGTTTCCAGTGACAGGAGGAGGGTCTGTAACCAGAAGAGACAGATTTAAGGTAATTGGCAAATGAACCAGAAGGGAGATGAGTTTTTTTTTATGCAGCGAGTTATGATGATCTGGAATACACTGCCTTAAAGGGTGGTGGGAGCAGATTCAATAATAACTTACAAAAGAGAATTGGATAAATACTTGAAGGGAGGAAAAACAATTGCAGGGCTATGGGGAAAGAGCAGGGGAGTGGGACTAATTGGATAACTCTTTCAAAGCTGGCACGATGGGCCGAATGTGCTGTATCATTCTGTGATCTTCCCTGGTGTGAGATCACATCTTCCAGGTGATAAGAGTACCAACCTGTCTTTCCCCATCTCTTGTAATTTTGGCTTTGCGAGGTCCTGATATCAAATGTGCAGGATTAAAAACACCATTAATGTTGGGGAAGAATTAAATTCCTTGCAGGATGCACAGGTTTGAGATTGGGTTTCTGTGCTGCACACATGTGCAAATTGAGGCTCAAAACACACTTGGTGTGATGGTTTAACAAAAAAAAAAATCAAGGTCCCTGATTTTGGTGGAATATGCACTTGATTGGCTGCTTTGAGTTTGAGAAGTACACCTGGGGGGAAAAAATAAATGAGCTGCATGAATGTTTGGAAAGACACGATGGATGAATACAAATGAGGTTGGGAAGATTCAGCAGGTTGGGAAGAAAAGGCATTTGCTGAACAGAATGTAGACTCTGATGAGTGTAGCACAATTGCAAGGATAAAGGTAGGCGCGACAGTCCAGGGGCAATGTTCTGAGGTACTGGCGCTTGTAAAGGCGATGGGGAGGTGCATAATTATTAAGTGATGCCCCCAGACCCATGTATCACTGCTTGAAGTGCCACATGCAAGCTTCTCTGAGTGGTTAGAATGTGGAACATGCTACCACATGAGGGAGAAAGGAATAGAGGGTTATGCAGTTATGGTTAGATGAAGAGTGGTGGGAGGAGGCTTGTGTGGCATGTAAACACCAGCATAGACAAGTTGGGCCGAATGGCCTGTTTCTGTGCTGTAAATTCTATACATGTTAGATTGGCAAAATCAGTAATTTATTTTGCCATTGTATTTGCGGCTGTTTGGTTTTGTTTTCTCTTCAGCTTTTAGGTTAGCAAGTGCCTTTACCTGATTTTGTTCTCCCTTTTTACTATTCCCTAATCTGTCTGCAGAATATCCTGTGTTTGGGGGGAACAAAAGCTTTTTGTTGATGGAATTTGTTTCTTGGTGAACTTGATGGAGAATACTCCTCGACATCAAGTTAAAATGTGTCTGGGTAATGTGACTCAGGTGCCAATTTAAGTGCTTACTTGGCAATACAAACCTATATTATAAATTCCTGCTTTCAACACGCACCCCATAAACCAAAAATTATTGGCCTTTCCTTGTGCTCCAAAGCTTTTCGTTGTCGCAGATGATATGTCTGGAAACAGTTATTTTGTAAATTGACAAGTTATACCTGAATGAAGTTTGATCATAGTGTGCTGACTTTGTACTATTCTTTGTTTGTGTCGCCATGTTTGCCTGGTATCAGAGGCCTCAGCTAGCTCGGAGTTTTTAGGATCATCCTTGATGGATTTTTTTTTACCAAATTGTTGTTGGGACATTCCGCTGGAAACTAGATCTAGTAGAAAAGACATGGGCTCGTAAACTGCTCAGTGTGGCGAACCAGCAGTGGTTGCCCCTCATTAGATTTAAACTCATCCACTAAGATACCGTGTTCTTTTTGGCGGCAACTTCCTTGAACTCACAGTTCAAATAACATCAGCGTTCCTTCCCAGGCTGTGTGAGTGGTGGAAGGATCTCCAAGGCCCCTCAACCAGTCAGCTTGAAGCAACCAGGAAGTGCAGTTCACTCTCAAACCGGGCAAACTTAAACCTGGATGTGCCTGATAAGTTGTTATAAAGTTGTTAGGGAAAGTGAAATGGAGAGGATAAGATTAAAAGGCTGAGATAAAAGGCACAGAAGAAACAAGTTTTTAAAAAAAATTTCAAAAATCTTTTAAAACATTTTTAAATGTCCTAAAACTATTAACATCAATAGTAATGAGACTCCACATTTAAAAAAGTTAATTCTTAGTGCCAGAGAGGTTGTTTGGCAGTCAATAAGACTTACCATGTTGTTAAAACTTTTTTTGGACTTAAATAAACTGAGCGTACCTGTTTTGTGGCGAGCTTAGTTTGCTTCCAGCTGGGCAGGAGAGCAAGTTGGCGTTGGTCCATTGGTTCCATTAATTGCAGCCATCACTATCCCTTTAAGGCAAAGTTATCACATCGCTGGCGAACCAGGAAGAGCAAGTTTCGGATTTCCGAGTTTAACTGCACACTTGCAGTTGCCAGAATTTGCTCTTCGATTTCGCCACTAATAATGGTGAGCGCTGTTGGGCTCACCGTTATTTTCAAAGCAATTTCTGGGCCATGGTATGTTTGGGAGGAATGAAGTGCCTTGATTGTGTGCTTGCAAGGAGTATTTTATATAGTAGTGGTGGTAGTTGGCTGAATGACCAGTCTGACAGGTTGTTCATAGAATCATGGAATAATACAGCATAGAAAGAAAGCCATTTGGCCCATCGTGCATGTGCCAGCTCTTGGAAAGAGCTATCCAATTAGTCCCACTCCTCTGCTCTTTCCCCATAGCTCTGCAAATTTTTCCTTTTTTAAGTATATCTCCACTTCCCTTTAGAAAGTTACAATTGGATCTGCTCCCACTGACCCTGTTGCTAGTGGAAACAGTTTCTCTTTCTTTATTCTATCAAAACCCCATATCATTTTGAGCACCTCCTATTAAATCTCCCCTTAACCTTCTTGGTTCTAAGGAGAACAATCCCATCTTTTCTAGTCTCTACATAACTGAATTCCCTCATCCCTGGCACTATTCTAGTAAACCACCTCTGTACCCTCTCCAAGGCCTTGATATCCTTTCTAAAGTCTGGTGCCCAGAATTGGACAGAATAGTCCAGCTGAGGCCTAACCTGTGATTTATAAAGATTTACCATCCATTTCCTTGTTGAAGTGAATTGGGTTTGGGGAGTTGAGGATATATGGGCGAGTGCATGCCTGTAACGTTAAGTGTTTCTGGTTCACATACAGTACTTCAAGTGTTATCAAATGTTGTCTTTTGTTGCTAAGTGCGACCCTGGCTTCACGTGCCGCAGAAACCAAACTCCACCTATCCTGCTGCAAAATTTAAATGCTGGCTCAATGAATTCCCAGGAGGAGCTGCAGAGTAATCACTCCGACTGCGTAGCCAGGCAGACAAAATAAAGTTTCAACTGAGCATCCAATTCAGCATCGATGAAGCAGTTCATCACGCAAAGGTTAATAGAAGTCTGAAACTTTCTTTCTCCAAAAAGCTCTTGGGGCTGGGGGTCAATTGAAAATTTCAGTACTGTGATTGATAGATTTTTGTTAGGCAGGGGTATTAAGGGTTACAGAACTAAGGCGGGTAAATGGAGTTAAGATACCGATCACCCATGAGGGGCTGAATGGCCTATTCCTGTTTCTAAAAGGCCGCCTCAGATTAAAATACCAAAATATTTCAGGGAACGCACTCTAGGGGTTGGTACGGTGAAAATTTCAAGTCCAAATAAATTGTTTTGGAAGCTGCAAAACATTCACTGGAGTTTGGACATTGTTTTCCCAAATCATAGGTCCCCAGTTGCAGTTTCTGACATCATAAGTGTAGTAGGTGGTACTTAGCGATGCGGCACATGTTCTATTTTAAAAAAAACACTAATATACTGAGCAGATACAAAACATGTGAAACAATTGCATGTCGCTGTTAATTGTGAGTTTTTCCATTGGTCGTGATATATCATACATGAGTAACACTTGGTTAAGTGACTCTGGTCCTCAGGGTTTGTAGGCTTTCCAGTTTAATGATTTCACAGTAGGGTTGGCTTTAGGTATTAAAAGGTCGCACCAACTAATCTGTCAGGCTATTTTCAGTAGGGCAGCTGACTGGTTTTGATGCATCCAAAGAGATTTCCCCCTGTGACTGCTTCATTTGTAATTGTAGAAGTTGTAGTGAAGTACCAGACAGAAATGTGTGTTGTGGGTTGAGCCACCTGTAGTTCTGTAAGATACCTTGACTATCCCCCAGACCCCATCGTATTATTTTTTCTCGGGAAGTGGGTGATGTTGGCAAGGCTGCATTTATTGCTGATCCCTGGTTGCCCTGGCCTCAGCTAAGGGCAATGCGTCAACACCTTTTATGTAGGCCAGACTTGGTATGTGTGGCAGGTTCATAAGAACGTAAGAAATAGGAGCAGGAGTCGGCCATGTGGCTCCTTGAGCCTGCTGCGCCATTCAATAAGATCATGGCTGATCTACCTCAGCTCCACTTTCCTGCCCTATCCTCATGTCCCTTGATACCCTTAGTTACCAAAAATCTATCAATCTCAGTCTTGAATATACTCAACGACTAAGCAACCACAGCCCTTTGGGGTAGAGAATTCCAAAGATTATCAACCCTCTGAAGAAATTTTTCCTCATCTCTGTCTTAAATGGCCGACCCCTTATCTTTGAGACTATGACCTCTAGTTCTAGACTCTCCAGCCAGGGATACAGCTTCTCAGCATCTATCCTCGAGCCCGCTAAGAATTTTATACGTTTCGATGAGATCACCTCTCATTCTTCTAAACCCCCAGAGTTCCCTTCCCTGAAGGACATTAGTGAAGCAGTTTGGATTTTTACAACAATCTGGCAGCTTTCAAGTGAAGTCTGAAGAACATCCAGATAAAATAGAGATTTTACTCCTTGCACAGTGTCAACTGTACACAGATGATTCAAATGATTAGGTCTGGAGAGATTGTGCAGAGTTTTAGACGTGAATCTCAAAATCTATTTTGGTGGGGCACAGGAACAGTTGGTTGGGTTGCCATGAGTGACTGGTGTGCGGGACTGATGAGCCTGAGCTGCTCCAGTTAATGAGCCGTGCATGTGGCAGCCACACACAGACTTGACTCCAACCCTTACTTAGGATCCCACCTGTGCTCACTGATTGCTTTTGTGCAAACAGTTGGCAATCCTGCAGTCTTCCTAATCAGCAATGTAACGTTAAAGTGGCCGCACTAGTGAACACCTGTTGCAGCATGTCCTATCCTAGTCTCTGTAAATGGCCTTGAGAGTGAGACTGACTATTGAAGGGGTTGAGTTTGATTGAGAACTTGCCATTAGTTTCACGTTTATGTTTCAGTTTTATACAATAAGCCATTAAAGCATTTTAATGGGGGGGGGGGTGCTTTTTTTTGTCTAGTAGAGAAATAGATATCTCAATATTGTAATAAAGAAGTATATTGGATGAATTTTATGGGTGAAGAATGTTTGAATTGGAGCACTGCTGTGTTAGCACCAAGAACTTACAGGTTAGGATGTGAACAGATGGTAAAGTGAATAAAGCACCCTCTACACGGCACTAAATATGTATCTTCAACTTCTCCCAAAACGACTTTAAACACCACGTAGAGTATGTGGGCTGAGTTTAATTTTTAGATGGGGCAGGGTTCGAGGCACAGTGTCAGTGCAGTGCAGGTGACTATTTACGTTTAGATTCTCTTTCACTCCCCCCCACATCCCCTCTACTCTTCCAGGAGCAGGAAGGCTTTGCTTTATATTACTGTCCAGTACTACTTTGCTGAAATCCCAATTGAAGACTCGTTAAGTGAAGCATATTTGACATTATGTAAATTGTGCGGGTTTTGTTATTGCGGTTAATAAAATTTAATTTTCCATCAATGTGCAATGTAGTGCATCATATTAAATGTGTTGCTTTAGCTGTACAGTGGCGGTTTAAATGGATAAGCTGTGCTATACCTCTACCTAGTCTCCTTTCACTGTCAAGTACTTGAAGCGTGAAATAACCTGCCAGCTAACACGAGCTTAAATTAATGAAATGGCGGGTATATATATATCATAAGTACTTACCAACAATCTTCTGGTACAAAGACACAGAACTACGGCTTTGTTTCCATTTTTGTGTATTCTAAATAAGCCACTTCCTATCTAAAAGCAGGATTTAGTTTACTTACTCAGACTACCTTTTGAGTGCTCGGCATGTTCTCTGCTCCAATGGACATAACTTGATCAAGTGCACTTCGATTAAATCTGATTGTGTGTTGTGTATTGGTTTTGGCTGAGCAATATTTGCTGCAACATCTGAACCTCCAAAGGTTTGTTCATTTCGAATTTTTGGGTGTTTTGTTATGCTCATCAAAATGAAGGACCTCAGTTCTGGGAAATGAAACATTCGTATAGTTCGGACATTCAGGGATTAATGTTCAATTTCAGTGGGTGGTAGCCGGTTGGTTCCCCGTTATATATCCCGCTTGATGTTTCTCTCCATTGAATTTGATGGGGCGGGAGGTATTGCGGGCGGCCAATTGCTACCCCCTGTTTTCGCCGTGTCTAAGTTGAATTTTACCAAGCCCAGTGTCCACATCATGCACTCCCAGGTCAAGAATTGCATACGAACATATGAAAACGCCGGGCAGCAAAAGACCAGCTGGTCCAGCAAGCCTGCCCCACAATCATGATGGCTGGAAAATCATGACGAGACCCTTCCCAACCCCCCACTGAGATATATAATCTCCAAGGTTAGATGTAGAATGAAGGTCCCTGTAACCTGCTGCGATAATGTGTATCTTAACCACCAACCTTGACGGGGTATTCCCCCCACCCCCCCCTCTCCCCCAAGCTGCATAAGTGTGCTGTCTCCTTTTCCTTTGAGTTATCCTTGTGCTCTGAAACTATTAAATTGCATGTGCAAGACTCTTTCTAGGAATTGGGGCCGAGATGCTCAACTTCTTGTAAGGTCCTAAACGTCGGTAAGGTGAGGAAACTTCCATCACTTTGGTCAGCGTTGAACCAAGAGGCTATTGTGACCTGAAGTCTAGTTTTACCCCAAAGATGCACCTTTTGAGTGTTGAATTATCTTGAAAGGACAGCTTAAGGCTCGTGGAAATCTGTGCCAGAAAGAAATGAGGTAAATCATTACTCTTTTTTTTGTTTTACTTTTTTTTATAAAAAAAAAGTTTGAATGGGGTGCAGGGCTGAGGCAGACTTAACTATGCAGCTTATGAGTTCATGATGTGCTTTGATTTTATGGGTCTGTAGCTGCTTCCAGTTTTCAAGTTGATGTTCAGATGACATCACTGTGTCAACGCGGCAAAGGTTCCAAGACTGAAGAAAGAAGCCTGGTATTAGTTAGAACTTTTGCACTGCTTATCCAATTGGGAAACCACGTTGATACCTGTGGTTGGATGTTCCATGGATACAGAGTGCTGTGTTTAGGTGCGGTCATGTAAATAACCTGGGAAAATGTCCTGAGCTGTGTAAAACTTTAGTTTTGAATAATGTGCTGCAGTAAAAAGTTATTACAGTTCAGTCATGGGAATTCAATCGCTAATACATCCAATAAGGAATTCAGGAGAACCTTTCTTACTCGGAGAATAGTTAGAATATGGAACTTGCATGGGAGGAGGCCCGTGTGGAGCATTTTCATTGGCATAGACCAGTTGGGCCGAATGGCCTGTTTCTGTGCTGTAAATTCTATGTAAAAGGAAGGCCCATGTTTGTTGCAGTGCGCAATGTTTGAAAGGATTCTGTTGGCTTTAAAAGGATAGTGACTATGTGCATCCTTTGTGACTGCAGTTGAGATGAAAATGGCTGTCCTTAAAAACAAGGGAGAACCTATATTTTGCACGTAGCATGTATAATTGCTTGTGGTTAAGCCTTCAGTTTATCTCTCAACAGAGGGTGTCCATTCTGCCAATAAATAAGTGCAAACTGCTAACTTCTGAAGCAGGTTAGATTTCACAGTGATTGATTAAGTCGCTGGCCAGCTAAGTTGAAACCTCCAAAAAATGAATGCAATGTAATATTGGACACCTTTCTCCTCTCTCTTCATTTTCCCCCCCTTCCCTGACTGCAGGACCAGGATGGAATTGGAGCAAGATTGGTTACTTGCAATTTGCAATCAAGTACAGAAATGGTGCAGAAAGTAATTTATTTAACAAGAAATCAGACTTGGTGACTGTTGCAAGATTTTGCCTGTCAATCGGTGGAGCTTCTCAAACAGATGTAACAAGACATTTTTTAGTTTCAGCACTGAAAGAAAACTTTACTTTTCAAGTGTATTCACTCGTAGGCAAACGTTGCAGCCAATTTGTACACCAGTTGATAACCAGTTGACCTGTTTCTGGTGGAACAGATGATTGGCCAGGTTACCAGCAGAACTTTCTGCTCTTTGAATAATGTCTTGGGGATCTTTAACATCCACCTGAACAGGTAGGCGGGTGCATTAGTTTAATGTCTTATCTGAAAGATGGTGCAGCATTCCCTCAGTACAGCATTATGTGCTCAAGCCTTGGAGTGGAGCTTGAAGCCACAACCTGCTGACTCGGGAGGCAAGAATGGTATTAACTTGAGTTTACGACGTGCCAATTGTTGCTACTGTTGTAGTGGGCGAATATCTGGTGGGAGAATTCTCTTAAGGTCCAATAAAACATTTCTGGATGACTGGTACAAATATTAAATTTTTGAAGTTGAATCAGTTTATCTTTTGCACTGCTGTCGTGGCCGTCATCTTACCTGAGGTCGCAATGGTAACATGTTTCTACAAATACAGGTTGGGAGCATCCTGTCGCTTCACATTGCGTTTATTGGAGGAACCTAGTAGTTGTTGGGAACCAAAACTTAAGTGAGGCCACGCGATGTTTGACCTTGTCTCAAAAATCTGACCAGAAGTCTGGATGATGATGGAAAGATTCTTCACCTTTAACAGAGGACTATCATTCTGAAATGTTAAAGTGCAACATAGTTGAAGTATGTTGGACTAGACTAATCCTTCAGCACCTTTTTGAGGCTTCAACCCAAAGGAATGAAACCAAGTCTCTTGGATGAGTTTCAGTAAAATTTATAACCCAGATGCACAAATATAGGGTAAGAGCCCAAGTTATACAGTAGTACTTAATGGGCTGGAAATTGCTTAAAAAAAGAACGGTGAGCTCAACAGTGCTCACTATTGTTAGTGGCAAAATTGAGGAGCAAGCTCCGGGGTTCGCACACGCACAGTCAAACGTGGAAATCCGGAACTTGCGCTTCCTGGTGCGCTGGCGATATGACAGCTTCGCATTAAAGGCATATTGCCGACTGCAATCAACAGAATCAACGGACCAGCGCCAACTTGCTCTTCTGCCCAGCTGGAAAGTAACTAATAGCGCCACAGAGCAGGTACGCTTAAAAAAAATACCAGGTCTAACCTAAGTTTTAACAGCGCGGTAAGTCTTAATTACTCCGAAACAACTAGAAATTAACTTTTTTTAAAAATGTGGCGTTTCATTACTCCTTATTTTAATAGTTTTTGGTCATTAAAATTTTTTTCAAAAATTAATTTTTTTTTACTTCTGTCTCTTTAATTCGATTTTTTTTTAACCTTTTTTTTCGCTGTAACAGTTTTTACAGATGATTTTAGCGTTGCACCTTTCACTTCCTGGATTTTACGTTCCAGCTTGCAGTAACTGTTCGCGGTTTGTCATAAAATGCTGCAATCTGGTCGAGGGGAAGAGAGTGATTCTCTTGCTTCTCCCATGGTCGTAGCTTTACTGGCGCTAACGCTGGTCTCTTCTCCGCTTCCTGTTAGAGGAAGTGCACCCATTAAAGACCGTGGTAAGTTAGTGTGAGTCTATGGAGTGACGAACACTGTCGGTTCACTGCTCGGAGCAATTTCTGGGCCAATGTATTGACTTAGACTAAATTCAATATTCAGCTCTTGTGATAGACATCTGGATGTGCTGAATTTCCTGTTCATTACAACCTCTTTGTTGATTTGGGGGGGAAGGAGGGGTGGAGAGAGCCCAAACAAGTGAGTCGTCAACTTATTACTTGGATCTATAAATGTGCACCTTGGTTATCTTAAAAGTAATTCCTGTCCCAATATCTAATCCTCATTTTACCTTGATAATCAAGTGACCGCATGAAATGTGGTGAGGTATTTTTGTGCCTAAAACCACCTGCTAACGATTACCCTTGAGGAGAAGCATTGAGTCATAGCATAATGTGGAAGAGCGTGCTGTTACCTGCAGTTACATTTTTACAGCAGCACATCAGAGCACTGCCCTGTAGAAAGTTTGAAGGGTGCTGAGTGGAATGCGTCTAATTGACCATCTGTTTCGGTACAAGGATACACACAGTTAGTTCATGTGTGCGACTCTGTAATGTATGTGTGTAACATGCAACACCTGCCCACTAAGATACCATGCAGTAGCAGGTCACCTTTAACACCTATGGCAACAGGCAGATTGTAGTGCTCTCGTTGAGCTACTTGCTACGTCCATTTTTAAAAATGCTTTCAAGATCCTAAAGAGTGTAGGCAAGATAAAACATTAATACTTTCAACCTAGTCAGAGATTCTACAAGAGGGGATAGTCTCAAACTTAGAAGGCGGATAAAAGTTGGTTTAAATCTAACTGCTTCTCACAGAGGGCAATGAGTGTATGGAATGCACTGCTGAGGGACACGTTGGAGATTTATGGAGAGAGAGTGTTAGACAAATACCTGGAGAAATATTTGACAGAGAGGTACAATGGGATGTCTTAGGACACTGAGGCCAGTCAGATGAACCCCATAGTGGTCTCTTGTGGTCCTTGTGTACATTCCTATGTTGTGGATTTTGTGTTTCCCAGGGTGAGTGATAGTAGCGCTAGGCAGTGTAACATTTTTTAATTTGGATGCCAAGTATCTGCAACGAGCACTTGCAGGCCACCAGCAGCACAATTAAACTCAGTGTAAATCGTCATCTCCCACCCCCACCCCCTACAGTAATGTGTCCTAAACCAGAGTTTCAGAAGTGCACTAGCGCACCAGACTGACAATTTTCCATTTTTCACACAACACATAGAATCATAGAATGGTTACCAGCACGGAAGTAGGCCATTCGGCTCATCTAATCCGTGCCGGCCCTCTGCAAGAGCAATCCAGCTAGTCCCTTTCCCCATAGCCCTGCAAATTTTTTCCCTTCAAGTACTGATCCAATTCCTTTTTGAAAGCCACGATTAGATCTTCCTCCACCACCCCCTCAGGCAGCGAATACCAGATCGTATCCACTCACCGTTTTTTTTTAAAAAAGCAAGTTTTTCCTCTTGTCTTTTGGTTCTTTTGCCAATCACCTTAAATCTATGTCCTCTGGTTCTTGACCCTTCTGCCAATGGGAACAGTTTCTCTCTATTCTGTCTAGACCCTTCATGACTTTGAATACCTCTATGAAATCTCCTCGCAACCTTCTCTGCTCTAAGGGAAACAACCCCAATTTCTCCAGTCTATCCACGTATCTAAAGTCCTGGTAACTGAACCACCTGGTTTCAAACCCAGCGCCTTGAATTCCTGACACCTCCCCCCCCCCCAAGCAAATGGATGATTCCAGACTCAACCACAGGCACTGAATTGTTGCAGGACTGCAATGCATAATCCTTCACACGGTCTCTGCATGATATTGTCAATTTAGTGCAAAATAAGCTGACTCTCAGGCAGTCTTGTGCTGTGGGCCTGTGTCTATTTGGGCTGAACAAACTGATTTCATGGTGGTCCCTTCCTGCCAGCAGATAGGAGACTTGCATTCTATCAGTCCAGGCAGGTGTCAAACACAAGTTCCAGAGGTGAAAGGCCTGTCTGTATACAACTTGTTCTCCACTTTCCAGTGAAACAATTGTGGTTGGGGCTGGCTGAATGACTTGCAAAGTATTTTGCAAGACTAAAAGTTGCTATTTAAATATTTGTTCATTTTAAGTAATATCTGAGACATAAACACTCACTTATGTACATTTTTTTTAGAAAAGTTAGTCCTCCCTCTATTATGTTGACATCCTTTTTAAAAAAAAATGTTAGAATAGCTAAATCAGCTATTCAGCTACTTGGATACCAAGGAAATACCAGATGACCATCATGGGGCAGTGTTTGAGGGTCTTGGTGCCACAGTGCACCAATATAATAATGTCACAGATACAGTAAGCAAGTACCCACTAAAAATTCATTTTTTAAACAAAAAAAAATCTAAAGGTGGAATAAAGTAGTGGATGGCAAAAGCTGACTATGCTACAAACTTCCCATCTGTTTCAAATGAGATCACGTAGTAAAATACCACAGTGTGTAGTTGAGGCAAATAGCATAGATGCATTTAAGGGGAAGCTGGATAAACACACGAGTGAGAAAAGAATAATAGGGTCTGCTGATGGGGTGGGAGGAGGTTCGTGTGGACCGCACAGACCAGTTCGGCCGAATGATCTGTTCCTGTGCCATACGTTCTATGTAATAGCTCCACGCAACTGGGGTTTACTCGGCAAAAGTGGCTCCTAATAATAAGCTCGTGAGTGCCTTGGCCAGTGGGCCTTGTCATTTATTCAACACATGGGAGGCATTTATTGTTCGACAAGCTCAGCAGCTCCGACATGCATCATTTCAATCCCATCGCATGTTCAAGTGATAAAAAGATGTTGGATTCCTTTTGAGACGTGTGATCCAATATCTTTCACAACCGGAGACGAGGCTGTTCTTAGTGTACTTGCCAACTTAATCTTTTATATGGTTGGGTGATTGGTTGTGAAATGTTGGATCTCATTTTTTGATTATCTAACAGTCTTTAACACTGGGGAAGGAAGGGGGATAGGGAAACATTTTTTTAAAAAAGTGAGTACTAATGAGTTTTTAAAAAAAAAATCAAGATGTTATGGATATGGCGTTCAAGATTCTTTTTCATCTCTCTATTTGATTTACAATAAATAAACTGGCATGAATGGTTTCAGAGCCTGCAAGTGTAAGGCAGCTGAGTTGACGTCTGTCTTCATCAGATGGTGTGTCTTCTAATGTGCATAGTTTTCGGGTGGTGCTTGAACCTTGTGTTCACCACTGCTAGCTCACTTTCATCACTGAATTAGGGCCACTCTCTCCTTTCCTTCTCCCATACCAAATGGATACCACTTGCATTTCTGTTTCAAATCCAGCTTCTGAGTTCAGTTTCCCTGTAGCCAGGGATGTAAGCAGAGGGTACACTGAGCAGACCCACTTGAATTTTGGATGCGTTTCATTCTCATTAATCGATCGAAAAGGGTGGTAGAAATTTGGAAAACTTTTTTTTTTTCACCCCCACCAAACCCAAAAGGCTGTGGATGCTGGGGGGGGCAATTGGAGCTTTTAAGACTGAGATTGATAGATTTTTGTTTGGTAAAGGTATCAAGGGATATGGAGCAAAGGTGCAGATCAGCCATGACCTAATTGAATGGTGGAGAAGGCCCAAGATGCTGAATTGCCTAGTCCTGTTCCTAATGTTCTATGATCTTCCACATATATAGAAACCATGTTTAATCCTATTTCAACCTTTGTTGCCATGTTACAAATTTGAGACTACCATAGAATCCTTCTCAGGTTTGGAGATGTCAGTTGGTCTGTTAATTGATGTGAGTGCCTTTCTTTTCTAAGAATTGACTTGTTTTGTCTTAAACTTACTTGTATGATAGTAGGACCCTGGGGTATAACATTGGAATTCCCTTGTGATCTTGGCTGGATCTCCATATCTTTGTCGCATGTATCTCCTGAAACTCTCTGAAGGTGGACCAAATTAACGCTAGATGAGGTTAACTTTGGTTCTAATTGTGTTCTATCCTTCACCACAAGGCTATCCATTTATAACATGAGGGTTAGATGTGTGTTTAATGGTACTATGCATACCAACCGTATGATTTTATGTGGAAATAGGTATTTCAGTCCCAGCGTCAGCATGTCCATGTTCATGGGTGAATGTTCGCCCAGATTTGAACTGTTGTGTCCCTCTCGGGACACCCTGTGACCTCAGCTTGGTTGTAATTGAGAGGTTTAACTGAAGGTGGCGATTCAACTTGCTGTGCCGGGCAGCTTTTTATTGATTACTGTTTATGATTAACACTGCTCTGGTGGGATTCGTCTGTATTTATAATTGGAATCCAGTGGGGCGCAGCGAGGGTTCGGGGAGAAGCTATAGAGTGAGAAATGTTACTGTAATCTCACTGCGGGTGTTTCAATGCCACGTGCGTTTCAAGTTACATCGGCTAGGTAGCTGTGTAGGTGGCACCTGAGATGCGGAGCCTGCTGCACTACCTTAAATAGTAACTTAAACACGTGGCATTATTTTCTTCCCTTATTCTCCTCTTTCCCCGACCCCCCCACCCCCCCCCCCACTTTGTACCCACACAGGGTATTTCTCAAGGGAAAGGCCACGAGCTCAGAGACCAGACAGGCTGGTTGTGGAAGGTGTCGCAATGTGCAAATTGTCATTGGAAACTAAAACAGAAAATGCTGGAAATACTCAGCAGGTCAGGCAGCATCTGTGGAGGGAGGAATCGAGTTAACGTTTCAGGTCGATGACCTTTCATTGGAACTCTTAAGTGTAAGGTGCTAACTGGGTTTAATAGTCCCAGATTTCACATTGTACGATGAGCATCGTATTTGTACGCGTGGCCCATGTGATCTTCTGGACTGGTTTCAATCGCCTGAGTCGATCGGAGAGGAAATTTCCAGATTTTTTTCCCTAATTGGCCCTGGGTTTTTCCCCCTGCTTTTTAACAGGCCCAACCACGGACTTGGACAAATTTACCAGTTTAAAAAATATTTATATATTTGGTAAGATTTCCTTTTTATCTAGACTTTTGACGGTCAGTATTGAATAAGTTGAGTTGGTCATTTCCAAATTACCTCATCCTCAAATCACCTTTAGCAGTGATGCTCACCATAAAATTCTGAGCGCGCTGTATTGGGTTGTTAATTTACACTACAGGCAGCATTATTCAGCCCATTATCTAACTCTAATCGCATTTGATTCTGCTGTTTCTAAACTATTATCTATCAAGGTTTCTCATGGTAGAGACGTGAATTGAATTAAACAGGGGTCCCAAGACGTAACTTTTATATGCTGTTCAATAAGTGTCGTCTTGACAACCCCTACAATAGCCAATGAATGCATTCTGAAAGCACTAATAACACCATGTCCTTTTAAGTCATGATGTCACAGCACTATTTGTCTGTCTCTTTGTTTGTGTCTATCTCTCTTTCTCTTTCTCTCTCCTATTGTGAATAAGGCTATTTCTGATTTATTTTTGCGGCCCCTGCATTTACCTGAGTAAGGAGGAAGTCTCCGAAAGCTTGTGAATTTAAAATAAAATTGCTGGACTATAACTTGGTGTTGTAAAATTGTTTACAATTGTCAACCCCAGTCCATCACCGGCATCTCCACATTGTGATAACTGAAGCAGCGAATGTATGAAGTGGGTTACCAAAGGAGGCAGTGGAGGTGGATTGCATCAGCAAATTCAAAGAAGGGTTGGATAAGTACCTGGTGAGTGGTTGGGTAGAGGGCCATGAGAGATATGGTGGGATAGGATATATGCGAGACACTGGGACTGGCAAGGTGGTCGGCAATGGCCTCCTTCGATCCTGTGCATGCCTAGGTTCCTATAACCCTTACCAGTGGGCACTAGGAACAGGAGTAGGCCATTTAGCCCCTTGAGCCTGTTCCGCCATTCAATGAGATCCTGACTGTTCTGTGACCTAACTCGATATACCTGCCTTAGCCCCATGTCCCTTAATACCTTTGGTTAACAAAAATCTATCCATTTCAGATTTAAAATTAACAATTGAGAGTTAGCATCTACTGCCGTTTGTGGAAGAGCGTTACAAACTTCTACCACCCTTTGCGTGGAGAAGTGTTTCCTAACTTCACTCCTGAAAGTCCTGGCTCTGATTTTTAGGCTTTGTCCCCTAGTCCTAGACTCACGAACCAGCAGACATAGTTTCCCTCTATCTACCCTATCAGTTCCCCTTAATATCTCAAACTTTGATCAAATCACTCCTTAATCTTCAAAATTCCATGGAATACAACCCTAGTTTGTGTAATCTCTGCTCTTGGAATTCAGGTATGATTCTAGTAAATTTACGCTGCACTCCCGCCAAGACCAATATATCCTTCTTAAGGTGCGGTGCCCAGAACTGAACACAGTACTCCAGGTGTGGTCTAACCAGGGCTTTGTATAGTTGTAGCATAACTTCTACCTCCTTGTATTCTAGTCCTTTAGATATAAAGGCAAGCATTCCATTAGCCTTTTTGATTCTTTTCTCTAACTGTCCATGACATTTCAATACCGCTGTTTTGAGTTTTTCACCATTTAGAAAGTACTTTGATGTATCCTTTTTAGGTCCAAAGTGGATGACCTCAAGTTTGCCTCAGTTTTGCCCATTGACTTAATCTATTAGTATCTCTGTAATTTTATGCTTCCATCTACTCTGCTTACAGTGCTGTCTATCTCTGTGTCATCAGCAAACTTGGATATGTGGCTCTCTATCCCGTCATTTAAGTCGTTAATAAAGACAGTGAATAGTTGAGGCCCCAACACAGATCCCTGAGGGACACCACTAGTCACATCCTGCCAATTTGAGTACCTGCCCATTATCCCTATTCTCTGTCTCCTGGCGCTCAGTCAATTTCCTAACCAGGTCAATAATATGCCCTCAATTCCATGAGCTTCAACTTTAGCTAACAGTCTCTTATGAGGGACTTTATCGAATGCCTTCTGGAAGTCCATATAAACAACATCCATAGACAATCCCCTGTCCACTACTTTAGCCACCTCTTCAAAAAATTCAATCAGCTTCGTCAGGCATGACCTACCCGTTAGAAATCTATACTGGCTCTCTCTGAGCAGCTGAAAATTTTCAAGGTGTTCATTCGCTCTATCCTTAATAATTATAGACTCTAGTAATTTCCCGACAATAGATGTTAGGCTAACTGGTCTATAATTCCCTGGTCTCCCCCTCTCACCTTTCTTAAATAGCGGAGTGACATGCAATTTTCCAATCTAAAGGAATAGTTCCTGAATCGAGAACTTTGGAAACCTACAGTTAGGGCAACTGCAGTGTTCTCACTTACTTCCTTTAAAACCACGGGAAGGAAACCATCTGGTCCTGGGGATTTGTCACTCTTCAGAGTCATTATTTTCTTCATTACTGTTATTTGTTTACGTTAATTATGATGAGTCCCCATCCATGATTTAAAAATTAGTTTCCTTGGGGTGTCCGGCATGCAATCCTCTTCCTCCTACTATAAATGCTGACGCAAAGTAATTATTTAACGTGTCCTTATTTTCATTTACAATATCACCATTACCAGATTTTAAGGGGCCCACATTTCGCTTGACCACCCTCTTTTTCCTAATATAATTGTGAAGACAATGAAGCACTCTGACAGTGCTGCACTCGATTCTTAGCCCGAGCTTTTGTGCCCAGGTTGTGGAGTGGGATGAGGGTGTTACTAACTTGGAAGTTAGTAACATCCTCATTAAACTGGAATCTCTAATGAGACTACTAGAGAGTGCTTAATACCGACAATGGTTTTTATTCTCCGTATCCGCCCATTCTTGCTGGTTGGGTCACCTGTTTTCTGCACCAAACAATTTTTTTTAAAAAAAGGAATGAATTTGGTTCTGTTACTTTAATTCTAGCAATGTCATGGTTGGAGAAATGATTGATAGTTTGATGCATTATGATTCCACGTGATAATTGTGTAGAATTGCGATGCTATTTTTGTCGCTGTTGAAGGACGTGCAAGGCCCAAAAAGGTGGGAAAAAAAAACATTGTTCGGTTTGTCTGAAGATATTATGTAGTTTTTGCATGTGAAGCGAAAACAAGTGCAACTGAAATGAGAAGAATTAACTATGTTGGGGAGACCACATAAGATAATCACCAAATAAATCGAATAGGGAATTTGGGAGAAACTTCTTCACTAAAAGTGTAGTTAAAATGTGGAACTTGCTACCAAATGGAGTAGTTGGGGCGAATAGCATAGATGCATTTAAGGGGAAGCTAGATAAACACGTGAGGGAGAAAGGAATAGAAGGATATGTGGATGGGTTAAGATGAAGAGGGTTGGGAGGAGGCTCGTGTAAACACCAGCGTAGACCACTTGGGCCGAATGGCCTGTTTCTGTGCTGTACATTCCGTGTAACTACTGAGATACACAAAATGCTCAGTGGATCAGAGAAAAAATAGATTTGTGTTCCGGGGCCTTCATTTGTGACTTGCAACAAACAATTTCTGATTTAGGTGAAGTCTGACCCAAAGACAAAGGGAAGTTATTTTCTGTGCAGAGTACCCTGGAAAGGGCGGGGGGGGCCTTTGCATATTCTCATCAAAGGGAAAGAATGACTGTCGGTGCATCTGGGATACCAATGGATATGATCCAGCTGTTTGTTGTGAGAACCATTATAACCAGATGTTCCTCGACACTTGGGTTGGAATATTAGAGCTCAGCTGAAGGTTGTTTCTGATTTTGAGCTGCTTGGGTCTTTTTTTAATCCATGACCATTTGTCTTTTTATACAAAGCTGAAATTGTAGAGAAGTTCTTGAAGTGACTTCAGAAAGCCTGAAAAGCAGTCCCAGCCTCCAAGTATTCTGATAACGTATTTAGCAATGTATTAGGCTCCTTTTGTTGGATTTGAAGTGTTTGACTTTTTAACCACCATTTTGAGAATTACAGGATCAGTTGTCTTAGAATAAATACACTCTCCTTTTTGATGAGTCAAGTGGTAGGTACCCTGAATAGTATATTGTACTTTTCTTTCTTTAATAAACAGTGCACTTATGCTAGGAGTCTTGGAGCAGCCGATAACACCACTGCCGAGGCAAGGTGTGTTAAGGCCACAAATGAGACACTTCTTAATTTCCCCTTTCCTGCCTTGACATCCATTTTCCATATGCCTATCCCATGAAATGCCCTGGGATATCTTTTACATTAAAGGGGTTACATACTGTGCCTTGTCACTGCGTGCGTCTGTCCGTCCAGTGATTCACGTGTGTGAAGGACCCAAACATATATGGGTGTGTGTATTGGATTAAAACTCCCACAAGGTTAGAAGGGGTACAGGGTGTGCTGTAGCGTGCTTTGAACAAAGCCCAGAATTGGTGCTATTCGAAGCACATGATGCAGCATGCGATCTTGCTTTCTGTTCGAAACAGAGTTATTGTATAATCAGTTTGACCATTAAATTCAGTTGTTTTATGTTCTTGGAAATATGTTTCTAGATTCAACACTCATCTTGTGTTTTCACCTTGCATTCCAATATTGGTTAGGTCTTGAAAGTTGTGCTGGGTTAATTTATGGAGCTTGCTGCCATTTCCGGAGTTGTGCACAGATGGCCGTACAGCTGCTTTCAATTGCCAAGATGCACCAGCCTTCGGTTACTGTTTGTTCTTGTAAGCACTCTGCCAGGTTTGTACACGTGAGGAGGGCGCAATGATGGGATGGTATCAAGACATTATTTGCATGTGCTGCTAAAAATTGAAACTGCTGGGTGACATTCAGAGAAAAACTAATGCGAAGCCTGCTCCCAGCAAATGAAATCTAGTAATATACATTTGAAGTAAACCTAATGGTTAAGGCACTATGTAGCTGTGCCTTATGGACATTAGCTCCTCACTCTCTAGTTCAGTGTCTGTGCTGAGCTAGCTGATCTCAGCTGGGATGCTGCAAGGCGCCTTGGTCTCAGTGGGAGGGGATAAATCTGGCGAGACCCCCCCCCCGCTCCTCATCACTACCCAGTGATCTGCTACTGCTGCAAAGTGCACGTCAAACGAGGATGGGATCGGACTTGGCCGTAATGCCTCCATTGTTGAATAGTCTGCAGAAACTCACCACAGAGTGCAAACTGAATGATATATATCAGTCTTCAAGCAGGGTGCAATGTCTGGAGCGGCAGAGTTTTCTATAGCAGCTCATATTGTGTTCGAAGAGGTTCCCAGAGCAGTTGCATTAACTGCGAGGCAACCTGAAATGTGGGGAAACTGACCTTTTCATGTGTTCAGCGATGCATTGACTGGGACAAGATCTTCCGAATCACCAAGTCCTTTTCGGTCTCGCTGACGAGGTGGCGTTCTCGATTCAACGTAATTAATGACACCATCCAGGATAAAGCAGTCTGCTTGATTGGCGGCCCATCTACCACCTTAGACACCCACTCCCTCCGCCACATGTGCACCATGGCTGCAGTGTGTACCATCTACAGGATGCATTGCAGCAACTCGCCAAGACTTCAGCGACAGCACCTCCCAAGCCTGCGGCCTCCACTGACTAGAAGGGCAGGCGCTTGGGAACACCATCACCCCCAAGTCACGTACTATCCCGACTTGGACATATCGCCTGTTCCTTCATCGCCGCTGGGTCAAAATCCTGGAACTCCCCACCGAACAACATTGTGGGAGCACTTTCACCGCACGGACTGCAGCAGTTCGAGAAGGCGACCCACCACCACCTTCTCATGGGCAACTAGGGATGGGCAATAAATTCTGGCCTCGCCAGTGATGCCCATGTCCCAAAAATGAATTTAAAAAATAATAGGTTTGGGAGTAGTGGGAAGGTAAATTAAGACGTTCTGCTTCCTAGCTAATTGTAACCCCGCAAGCTGGCACGAGAGCCTTATAATTACCGCCTGCCGCCATTGGAAATGATCTTGATTGATCTGAGGTTCCTTTGGGTCGATTTGTATTGACTGTCGTTACAGCCACAAGCCCAACTGTGTCAGAAATCAACTGAGATATATGTGTGTATTTGTATATACTTGAAAGGGAAAAATTTGCAGGGCTGTGGAGGAAGAGCAGGGGAGTGGGACTAATTGGATAGCTCTTCCAAAGAGTCGGCATAGGCACAATGGGCTGAATGGCCTCCATCTGTGCTGTATGATTGTATAATTCTATGAAATCAGCCTGCAGTAACCAAAGTGCACAGCCAGGGCACAGGTGGGTTTCACCGATCCAGTAGTGTTGATGCACGTCAGGGGGATGGTAATTCCGTCAGTCAGATTGAACCACCACCGAGAGAGAGACCCGCAGGCATGGATTGTCGAGGCACAGTAGCTCAATTTGTTGCGAGCTCAGTGCATTGTATTGATGTCTGTGCTCCCGTGTCAGAAGCAAGTGTCGGCAAGTCTGCACCTTTTATTTGTTTTTGCAATAGAGTAGCCTATTTCACTAAATTTTAAAAAAATTGATAGACTACCAGGATTGCAGATGTTCCTCCTGTCAGCACCATGTTGGAGGTATTTATTCAAATTTTAAAATTATTTGTTTTGACAAAATGCTTTTTGAAACTGTTTCAAGGCTGGGGAGGTGGGAGGGAGGGAGTAGATTAGAGGGATTCCCAAAGGACCTGTAAATTGATTGAAATCTGGATTAGTGCACCATAATTCTGCTCCATTACTAATGAATAACTTTTTGCAGTGATATCCCTGCCTTATCTTTGGGTTCATAGAATCATACAGCACAGAAGGAGGCCATTCAGCCCATCATGCGTGTGCCAGCTCTTTGAAAGAGCTATCCAATTAGTCCCACTCCCCCCTGCTCTTTCCCCGTAGCCCTGCAAATGTTTTTTCCTTTTTCAAGTATGACGACTGTCACTGTTGATTGTTTCAGGGCTAGAAGTTTGATATGTGCGGGGTAGGGGTCTCGAAATCCCCACTGTTCAAATGAAATATTTACTTAGGATTTTTAAACAACATGAAGCCAAGTTCATGCCCTGAAGACTGGAACCGTTAAAGGGACGTGTGTGATGATCAACACATCAGAAAGTGGAGAGATTAAAAAGAGTACGATTGCCAAAAAGTCTGAGGAAGGTTTGTGTTGTGTAGGTTAAAAACACCTAAGTAAATTGTGAATAAAATTGGTGAGGTGGAGGGCCACATTACTCTGGGAATCTGGGCTATCACGGCAATAACAGAGATGTGGCTTAGGCTAGGGCAGGACTGGGGACTGAACTTTCCTGGTTACAATCTATTCATATTTTTTTTTTTACAACTCCTGTTACTGGTATTTGTGTTTTTTTTCTGAAATCCACTCGCCTCGAAGCCTCCCAGCACGGAGTGAAGGGTCGATTTGGGGTTTGTCAGGTCTGAGGATGTGGAATGTGGGGTTTAGTTCACGGGGGTGTTTGCTGGAGAGCCTTGATGTGGCAGCACTGGGGTGGAAGTGGGGGTCCCAGGACCTGGCATCACCGGTTTGTAAGGATCCAAGATCTCAGCAGAGGTAATGAATGAAGTGTTTTTTTAATTTGGTTCTTGGATTAAGAAATACCACGGCAGCTGCAGAAATAAATGTCAAGATTCCACTCTCTGCCTCTCAGGAACAATGAATAAATATGTGACAGCTCTAATAAACAAGCCTACTTTTACTTCCAAGCATAATTTCAGCAATTGTTGCACCTCCTGCACAGTGTGTGTGGGGAGGAAAGGCTTGCAAACAGCGTCCTGTGAATGGCCTGTCTTGATGTAAATTGTAAACCTTTCCAGAATTAACTCCAGCAAAAGTACTAACTTTTTAATTTTTATTTTATTGAAATAATCTGATAGCAAAATGGCTTCGTGTTATCGAGTTTTTCTACAGGGGCAGGGCTTACAAACAGCAAATCCTCTTTTAATGTCTAATCTTGGTGTCAGTCATTGCAATAAATTTTGGCTTTTTAAAAAGAAAATATTTACCTCAGACAAGTCTCAAATTTCATAATTTACATTGTTTTCTTAAGATTTCTCTGTCCAGGAACAGAAGAAAATTTCTGGTAACAATTAGTATTATCTCTTAAATGCAGATAGATCTAGAAACTGGGACTGTTTAGTCTTGAAAGGAGAAAACTGAGAAGTGACCTCCTCGAGGTTTTTAAGATAGTGAGTTGTATTGAAAAGGTAAATCTGCAGCACTACTTAGAACCAATGCATGACAAGAGGCCAAAAGGGTATGGGTTCATACTGGTGAAAAGTAAATTTAGGACCGATATCAAGAAATTCTTCAAACAAAGACTGATCAACACAGGGTAAGGTAGTAGAAGCAAAATAAACTCTAGAATCATTTAAGAACAAATTGGATGCTGAAATTGAGGAGTGGGAGTGCGGTGCAGAACAATATCGTCGGGCTATTCTGGAGGATCAGTTGAGCCAGATGGCTTTCCTCATCTGTATTTATCTTGTGAAAAAGGTTTGTTTGCAAGCAGGTGGAAGAATTTGAGAACATTGAAGAATCTTAGACCTAATGAATGCCAGCTAGGTTAAAAAGAAACCCAATGTGAGGGAAGAAATGGCACCAGTTCGAAGTGCAATCTCAGCAGGCAAGAGGATTTGGAATTAGAGCAGAAAGGACATGGATAGACTGGCAAGGACAATTAGGCCAAAATGGAGCACTCACTGGGGACCACAGCATTGTAGTTCATGTCCTTGGTAATAATTGCTGCCTCTCCAATCTTCAATCTTGAAGTTGCTGAAATCCCACACGAGTCGATGCCCAAAGTGACTTAAAACCTGATTCTGAATATGCATCAAGATTTTTGAACTCTGACCATCTTATGTCAGGCAGACACAGTTAATGAGCTGCTTTTAATTATTTTTCGAAGAGAAAAATTCCACTTCCATCGACAAATTGCTGATGAGATAGGATGCATTTGGAGTGGCTTTTTAAACAGCTCATTATCACTTTTATGAGTTTATAAAATGGCTGTCAGTCATTGTGCCCATGAGGATAATTGAGTACAGCGCTAAAAAAATTTGTGGAAGACTATTTCCACTTGTATATGCAGCAATCCTGATGGTCACACAAAGAAGTATTTGCACCACCATTGGCGTCTGTGCGTTCAGCTGTCTAGGTCCTGAACTCTGGAATTCCGTCTCTACACCTTTCCTCCACCTCCCTCTCTTCCTTTGAAGACCATCCTTAAAACCTACTTTTTTAGACCAAGCTTTTGGTCACCCCTCCTTTGGCTCAGTGTTGATTTTTGTTTGATTCATGCTTCTGTGATGTGTCTTGGGACATTTTTTCTACATTACTGGCGCTATATAAATGCAAGTTGTTCTTGGGATGTGGGTGACACTGAACAAGGCTGAATTTATTGCCTATCCCGACCTTGCTATGACCGATTTAAAGTTAACCACATAGTGTGGGACTGTAATCACTTGTAGGCCAGTCCAGATTGGGTGGCATGTTCTCTTTCCTGATGGGGATTGGTGGACCAGTTGGGTTTTTAACAAACATCTGGAAATTTTCATGGTTGTTTATTTTGGTTTATTGAATAAAATTTCACAACTTGCCATGGTGGAGTTTGAACTCCCCTGGGTTGCTAGTCTAGAGCTTATAACCACTAAGCTACCATTGAGTGTGCAGGAGATTTCAATCCCATCAGTTTGTCTTAGCTAGGTCAATGTACTTAACTCACTGCCCTACCAGTCTTTATGCTGTTGAAAGATGAGATGGTGGAAGGCTGTGGTATGGAAAATAGTATTCTTCATGTATTGTATTAAAATGTGGAAAAATTGTTCCTGTTTCCAGGATTTAGGCTACCGCATGGGACAGGGTGAGGGAGCATAGTTTTCAAGAATGCCATCATTGAATAGATGTGTACTTTCCATGCTTTTGGGAGCCAACCAGCTGTTTTAGAAATGTGTTGCACATTGATACCTAATCCATACTTGTGCATATTTATTTTATAAATTTTCAGAAGGGTTTCTGTTTTGTGAATATGGTTAGGAAGCTGTAAACTTTGGCTCCAGGTGTTGTGATATACACTTCGGGTTCATGTTGTGGAATTACCTGAAATTTAATCACAACTGAGATCATCCAGCTGTTACCACGTTGAGCATGAGGGAAGCAAAGAGCCCGCATCTTTCGTTTCAGTGACAGTCCTGATGTGTAAATCTGCCCTGAGATGTAACTGATGGACAGATTTGATTCTAATCGGTGGTATGGTACATGGTGGAAGTACTTCAGAGGATGAGTAACGTGCAGAGTTAGGCTGCTCCTAGTCACGCACTGCAAAATCGTATACTGGCACTTAGCATTTTCTATTTTAAATCTGTCATTTTTCCCTCTTCTATTTCTCTCTCTTCTCTCCTTTAATGAGGATGGCGACCCTGCTTGGGTGTGGTTCCATGTGTGGTCGGGTCTCTGGTGCTTCCTGCAGGGGTCCATTCTTGTGTGAGGCTGCACAGCGGTCGTTGATCTTTGAGAGAGAGAGAGCTGCTATTGCCGCACTCGGTCCTGTACTCGTCAGACCCCTGTAAACAGTTACCATTCTGTACACATACAACAGCTGCCAAAATAATTGTGCCTATATATTTTTTTTTAACTTGGAGATTTGTCTGGTGAAGTGTTTTGGAAGTTTGTGATGGGGCTGCATCTATTACTTCAAACTCTTAAAAGTTCAAATTCTAAATAAATGAAACTAAGTCCGTTAGCCGTGCCATAAGGGAAACTCCGAGTTTGGGCTTCCTCACAGTCCCTACCCCCTGCCACCGAAAAGGAGAATGGGTAACTCTGGACTGAGTTCATCAATTAATCCAGCTGCAAAATGGTTAAGCCTTAGACCATCTGGTGTGGACACTCTGCTCTTGTAGTTGGAATGCTGTGAGACTTGAGGAGGACATGCTTGTACTAATTGGGGTGGGGGGAGAAAGAGAAGACATTTTTAAAATGCATTGTAAAAGTTTGCCCTGCATCAACTTGACAGTATGTTTACCTCATTGTGGTGGATGCAACGTACTTAGTCTAAGCAAACAGTTATAGCTTCTCGGCCTCCCCAAAACTCAGCAATGCACCAATCATGTCTCCAAGATAATTTTCAAGTCACAATAATACATTTTGAAGTGATTGTTTTCAGTTGTTGGGTGAAAATGGTGGAATCCTGAAGTGCAGCAATTGATTGAAGCACTTCGTTGGAAATTAATATTTGACATTCCAATTCAGGATTAGCATGTCGTTACAACCAAAAATTGGATTCCTTTTATGCAGTGACACAATGGTAAACAAAGATTAGTGGCTTCATTTGTATAATTTAAAACTGTAGCGTACAAATTACAGATACTGGCAAATGACAGGTGGGATGTTTACGTTAAACATAAGAGCAGAATTTGGCATTAGAGGGTGAGCAGTCCCAAATTTTATGTTCTTTTTGAGTGAGGCCTGTGAAGGCTCACAGAAATGATACCTCTCCTCATCTCACTAACATTGAGAGCCAGTGCCTGGAATGTCTGAGCATTGGTTAAGGTTTGATGATGCATCTCTGACATGGATAATTGGACCATTTAATAAGGTATGAGTGGGGGAGGGTGGGTTCGAATTTAAAATTTCAGAAGAATCTCTGCAGCTGTGAATTTAAATGGCACGCAGTTCATTTGATTGCTAAATAATGGAGTCCCTTGTGACAATGGCCTCGCAGGACTGGTTGCTGCCACATGTTTTAACCTCCCACTGGACTAAAGATCTGCCGTACTGGAACGTGTACTAATCGCTTCACGTTGCAGGTAGAGATGGTGGTTTAGCTGGGTGGGGTGGCATTGTACAAATCTTGGTCTACGTAAAATGTCAGGTTTTTTTTAAGATCACTATCACGATTGTTGACTGCCTAATCGGTGAGTGCAGGCATCGTAAGCATTGTACAAGTCTTCTAAAGGTATTTAACAGGTTTCTGTTTTTGCAGTTGTAGCCCTCGAGGTAATTTTGGCCTGGGAGCACTTGTCACCAACAGATTAACCATTGTAGCAGCCAAGTTCACTTTAACGGGGTGGGAGGGGTGGGGGGGAAAGGCACCTAGCCAAATAAATATCATTACAGATTATCTACATGTTCTCGTTGTGGCGTACTTAGGTTTGCAGAAGGCCTTTGATAAGGTTCCCCACGAAAGGCTTTTCCAGAAGCCGAAAGCAGTGGGAATTCAAAGCAAAACCTGAGGGTGTGTTCAAGTAAAGGAAGCAGTGGCTATCTGTTGGGGTCAAGGTGGGGGAATTACTGAACCAATTGCTCAAAAGATTAGTGTATATTATTAGAGGGACCTTTAATAAAATGTAACGTTGCTTTCCTCTCTGTAGTTTAGAATTGGTAACAAAATATCTACAGTAGCTTTTTTAATTCACCTTCGCAGCATCTGGTGACTTTAAAGTTGCAGTTTATGAAAAGAAGTGTGTGAAATTTATCCTCTGGTGGTTCTATAGCATAGATATATTTAAGGAGAAGCTATGTAAGTACATGAAGGAGAAAGGAACAGAAGGATACGCTGATAGGGTTAGATGAAGAGGGGTGGGAGGGACTTGTGTGGAGCATAAACACCAGCATGGACCAGTTGGGCCGAATGGCCTGTTCCTGTGCTGTACATTCTATGTAAATCTGTAGTAAAAATTGCTGAGAGTTGAAATCTGGGATAAAGATTGAAGGCAAGGCAGCAGCCTAGTGGTTATCGTACTGGACAAGCACCCCAGAGGTCATGAGTTCAAATCCCACTATGGCAACTTGTGAAATTGAATTTAAAAAAAAAATCTAGTTCACTAGGGAAGGAAGCATGCCGTGTTTGTTTTTGGCATTTGTGGATATCTCTGCTATACGGCTGAAAATCAGATCCCTGGAGTTGTCCAGTGTTGGCTGCTCAGATCAAAGATCAAATCTCGGGGCTGGTTTGGATGGGTCCACCTTAAACCGAAGAATAATACTGCCTTAGATCCTTTTGAAAATGGACGTGGTGTTGGTGAAGTAGTGAATCTCAAGTGGGTTTACTTTTTAATCACGGTTTCAAGTTTTGAGCAGTGTCATTGCAGCATGTGAACGTTGCTGAAAGCTGTGTTGTGAAGCAGTAAACGTGCTGTCATTTGAGTGATTTGCCATTGATTTACAGTTCGGTGTATTCCTAAGATTGCCAAAATGGGCAGGTTGTCCTTCTGTCACAAACCATGGAAATCTGGTTTTATTTTTCAGTGGTACTGCCTGCAGGAAACATGTTTTTTTTATTTTTCTGTTCAATATTTGCCCTTTTCAATCCTTCTCTGAAGGCATCGACTCCCACTGCCAATTTATCACAATGAGCTTCGATAGGCCCAACAGGCTTCACTCATCCCTGACGCATCTTGCGTCCTTGTCTCTGCAAATGAAAATATTTTGGGTTTCTGGGAGCTATGTTCCGTATGATCCCTGGAACATTATTTGTATAATGCACAAAATTGGATTTTTGGGTGATCTTTTGCTCTGTCAGACCACGTACTTTTAGTAGATTAACAAAGAACAATGTGCCTCTCACTCCTCTCCCTGCCCCTTTCCCTGCTTCCCACCCTCCTGTGGCAAGAATCAAGAGTTGTTAAGTGAGCTTGGACAGATTCTGTGGAACACTCCTTTGTTGAATATGGAACAACGAAATGATGGAGAGGGAACTACAACCCTCGGAGAACTGAGTTCCTCCAATATTGGCCTCTTGTGCATCTCCAATTTCCTTCGCCCCTCCATTGGCGACCGTGCCTTTAGCTGCCTCGGCCCGAAGCTCTGGAATTCCTTCCCGAAACCCCTCCGCCCCCCTCTCTCTCCTTCTTTAAGACGCTCCTTAAAACCTACCTCTTTGACCAAGCTATTGGTCACCTGACCTAATATCTCTCTACGTGGCTCGGTGTCAAATATTGTCTGATAACGCTCCTGTGAAGCTCCTTGGGATGTTTTACTGTGTTAAAGGCATTATATAAATGCAAGTTGTTGTTGAGATGAAGGTGCTCTAGAAATGCCCATTTCATAACTTAATGGCTGCTCATAGCTCCATTTCTCAGTTGGTTGTTCTCCATTTTCCTTCACTTACAGACTTCAAAACAATAAGAGTGCTGGAAAAGCTAATTAGTTTTCTTTTATTACATTGTTTTGCTTATTTATTAAGAGGTAATCACCATAGTGATAACGTTCGGTTATTGAAATGATAACTTCGGAATACTTGACACTACTTTTCACAACTGACAAACTTTACTTATTGGCATTGGTCCTGACTAGCTGTGTGACTGTCGAGGGGGCAGTCTCTGCCGGTTTCCCATTGCCAGCAGCTTCTGTAGTGAGATCATAGAATTATACAGCACAGAAGTCGGCCATTCGGCCCGTCGTGCCTGTTCCGGTTCTTTGAAAGAGCTATCCAATCAGTCCCACTCCCCACTGCTCTTTCCCCATTGCCCTGCAAAATTTTTCCTTTTCAAGTATATATCAAATTCCCTTTTGAAAGTTATAATTGAATCTGTTTCCATCACCCTTTCAGGCAGTGAATGCCACATCATAACTTCTTTTAAAAAAAAGAATGTCCTAATCTCCCCCCTCTTTCTTTTGCCAATTATCTTAAATGTGTATTCTTTGGTTACCGACCCTCCTGCCAGTGGAAACAGATTCTCCCTATCCACTGTATCAAAACCCCTCATAATTTTGAACACCTCTATTAAATCTCCCCTTAGCCTTCTCTGCTCTACGGAGAACAATCCCAGCTTCTCCAGTCTCTCCACATAACTGAAGTCCTTCATCCCTGGTACCATTCTGTTAAATCTCCTGTGCACCCTCTCCATGGCCTTGACATCCTGAGAAATTGAGCTGTTCAGCAGCCATCCAGCTGGGGCCTAACCAGTGATTTATAAAGGTTTACCATAACTTTGTTGATGGGTGAGAGTCGAGCTGCCTGGGTGCACACATGAAGATCGACTTGAAGGACTGTATGATGCTACCTCTGTCCAGTCAAGGAAACGAGGGGCTCAAATTTCAGTCTTTGTTTTTGTTGTTGACATGAATAATGTGGTGAAATGACTGCTCACTACTCTCGTAAACTTTTCCATCTAAATGAACGAAGAATGGGATTCGGTCCCCCCTGGTATCACTTGGACAAGATGTAATGGGTGGAACAAAAGGAAGAGTTGTTTTTGTGGATGGGAAGAAAATGACATTTTCTTTTTGTACTGGACACGTTCTAGTGTGCCATAAGCAAAAATTGCAAAATATGTGCTGCATCTGTGATATTTTTGCAAAGCCAGAATTTAAAAAAAAATCTAAGTGCAGGTAAACCCAAGTGGAAATCCTGATTTTTAAAAAGGGAAATAAGCGATGATGAAATGAAGTGCTAGGGAATTGCTGCACCAGTTTGAAAGGTTTAATTAAGGCTTTGTCCTCGCTCCTTACTGGAGCCGGTGTGTGTCAGTTAATGGCTGCTGCTGGTGTTTACAACAGAGAACAAGCTATGTTCAGATTTGTATAAATATTTGACCTGGAAACATCTGGCATAAATTACATACAATTCAGTTTTAATTTAAAACAAAAATGGTATCCATAGTAAGGATGGGAACAAGGTTAAAATCCCCCTCCCCCACCCCCCGCAAATAGTCAATTGACACCTGACCAAATTGTTAGCCTTATTAGGTAATCTCCGGGGTAATGTGCTTGTACACCATTTCACACACAAGCTGGTAATTTAATCACTGAATGGTGCGTTCAGGTGCTAACTGACTGATCGCTTGTTGAAATTCAACATTGTTCAAAGGCTGTCAAATGGTGTACGGATCTCTGCAGCTGGGAGGAATTGACCAGTGAATGACTATTTGTACCATCTAATATCTCCCCAAAAATTAGTCCCACGGAATCTATTTCAAGTACAACAATGACGTGTCTGTTTTTCCCCTCCTCGGTTGATGCCTGTAAGGATTGGGGAAAAGGGGTGAGGGGTGGGGGAAAGAGGCCAAGAATCAGTATCGGTCTTTTGACACTTGATAACTGAGCAGAATTCTTTCTGTGGCTACCCCCCCCATTGTGCTACAGCAGTTATTGTCTTGACCGTACTGACAGGCTATTTAGTACCAAACCACCTAGATGTTGGCTTTATTTTTTTTTACAGTGGATAGATGGTGAAGCCTGCTTTTAAATGAACAACCTTTTCATGAAGGGTTCTGTGTGTCACACTTTTTTTGGAGCTTGCATTAATGACTGAAATACATAACCACTCTCAAACCCAATATACTGCACACAGACTTTATGACTTTCATACTATTCTCCTTTTGCTGATCCTTAGGCTGACTGATGGAAACCAAGGAACAGTTTGGCATCTTTTCACCTCCTATATATAAATGACCTGAATCTGGGAATAGAGAGGAGTATGTCTGTCTGTTTGCGGATGCGTGCCTTCAGTTACCGAGGCCCTAAACTAGAGGGAGGGAGGGATCGAGGGCGGGAGGGAGGGATCTAACTAAGATTACCTTTGTGGCTCGGTGTCAAATGTTCGTTGATAATCGCTCCTGTGAAACGTCTTAGGATGCTAAAGGTGCTATATAAATGCAAGTTATTGTTGCTGATAGTGAGCTGGGAGGTGTAGTGAATGGTGAAGAGAGCAGAAAATTACGAAAGGATTAAAATAAAGTGAGTGGGCAGAACAATGGCAGATACAGTTAAATTCAACAAATGTAAGGCTGTACACTTTGGCCACAAGAATAGCTAGTGGGTATACAGTCTAAACGTGAAGCACTGGAGATGGTGGAGAAGATAAATGAACAAAGGGATTTTAGGGGTCCAAGTACACAAGCTATTAAAATTAGCTTGAGGGGCAAAGAATGATCAAAAAGGCTAATGGAAGGTTGGGCTTCATCACAAAATTGTTGTTCTCATAATCAGACTTAGCAAGTTTGGTGGTGTTAGCCCCAGATTTGATATTCAATGAAAGGAATCAAAGATGGTGAAATAGCCAGTGGCCTCCCATCAGTTTGGGTACTTTGTTCTAACCACCTCAGCTGGCATCATGGACCATGAAGAGGCCAAATGAAAACATACCAGAGGAAAAGTCCTGGGTTTCTTTTTCTAAAATGTGAAACAAACCTGCAATAAAACTTTCAAACTGTTCATTTTTTTAATAAGAGAAAATATAGAATACAGAACTGAGGAATTGTACAAAGAATCTCATTTGGAGTATGAGATTCTGCTTCGTTTTGGATGCCCCATCTTGGCAAGGATATGCTGGCCTTGGAGGGAGTCCAGCTCCGATACCTGGGATGAGGGGACTTGGATTATATTATCTGGAGATGGGATTAACTGTTAAATTGACATTACACCTTCATTAGATTATCAATGAAGGGAATTAACAAGGTCGGTGGCAAATTCATTTTCTCTCTAGTCAGGTAATTTAAAACAAGAGAACATTATGGAATTAGAATTAAGCTGGTTAGAAGAAAATCCAAAGAATATTTGTTAATGCATATGGTTGTGAGAATATGGAATGCACTGCCCCAGAAGGCCGTTGATGCAGGATCAATTAGCAGATAGATACTTAGGATGTGGGGATATTGAGACACATGGAGACAGGTTATGGAATTGGGATTAAAAAAGATAAAGCTATTACAGCTAACAAAATGGCAACCAGCCTGGATGAGCCGAATAGCTTACTGCTTTGTTTCCAGTAGTTGTAGAGGCTGTCCAGCTCCCATTAAGTAGTTTATTTTGATACAGAACTATCATGTCACCATACCATTTGTCTCATTTTCTCTCTTACCCCTCCCCCCCCAAAATTATAAATGGAAGATATTGGATACTTCTGGAATTAGTCTGTCAGGGGTTCAGCTGAGCATGTAAAGTGTGTGTTGAAAGCTTGAGCTGAGCTTGTCACCTGGACCCTGACAAGCTTGTCTGAAATTCAGATGTATCTGGTGTTTATAATGTAAGCTTTCTCATCTTGTGAATTTCCGATGTTCCATGTTAACAGTTTGGGTGACGAGTTGCGTTTTAGTGGTTGTCATCTATCATTTGAAGGAGCGTCCAGTTTTATGTTGTAGGTCTGCCTGTATTATTGAGCTATTAAATAATTTATGGAAAAATTTAGAGCCATTACAAGGTTCAAAGAAATATAGGAGTAGGCCATTCAGCCCTTCAAGCCTGTTCCGCCATTCACTTAGATCATGGCTGATTTGTACCTCAACCCCGTCTAGAAATTTAGACTTGGTTTGAGTCCTAGATCTCTCCCAGTTCCCACTTAATGAATGATATGGGGTGGTTCACTCCTTGTTTCTGGAGATAGCGATCTTCTTCTGGCTCTGATGGGAACCTGTTTGGATATTGTTCATCAGCTATTTTCTAAAGGTCTGCTTTTACACGCAAGAAAGGATACTTTTATAACCCAGAGACCCTTTCAGTTCTCTCTTTTGCACATCTGATATGCGTTAATAGAGGCTATAAAAGAGGTGGAGGAGTTCACAAAATTCACTGTCCAACACTGTAGTTTCAAGAGTTTGCAAAGAAAGTGTTCAAGAAGGAGGAGAGGGTACATCAACCACTGCTGCTAATTCCATTGTTTTTATGAATTGTGCTATCTCCATACCTTGCTGTCATTTTGCTTCGGTTTATTTAATTTGTAAATCAATTTTTTCCAAGTTTTAGCCTGTTTTTTTTCTGCCTTTGGAAGTGATGGAAGAATATGATGGGGATTTTACGTAACCTCCCGTGAGCAATGCACCATTGATTAGTGTTTAATTGTTAAACTGGGGCACAGTAACCCATTCATAACCATGAACAGATGTAGGTTTCTGTTCATAAGGGACTTGGTCTGCTTAAAGAAACTGCAGTCTAGCTGTGAATAAGGGTGACAGGGAGCTGGGGTGGGGGGAAGGCAAGCTGAACTGCAGTAGTCCTTAAGTACCCATTCTACTGGTCTCCAGGTTGATATAATACACTGGCTGTGTTAAATTATGGGTTCCTAATCTGGTCTTGTTTATAAAGAGGTCAGTTAAAAGGAACCCTTTGGTATTCATCTTGTATTCATAACTTGGGAAAACATTTTTAATGAAGCCAAGGATTTCTATTGCAAATTTTTGGCATTTAGAGTGAACGCCTGACATTTCCTCTTATTTAAAATGGCATGATTATTACCTTGATATAACTTTTTTATTGATAGTGTTGTTAGTAGAACTAACTTGCAAAATATTTTTAGTGCATGAAAATGTGTTCCAGGCAAATGAAAATTTTCATTATAAAATCTAATTATGCGCTGTAGGTCCCCGGAACGGAAAGTGATTTATTGCCCAGGTCACTCTGCTGTTACTGAATTGTCATAAACACTTTACAAAAACATTGTACATTGACTGTTGGCACCATTCACGAGAACCTAAATAAAACATGACCTGGCTTTCAGGCAAAGTTTTAGAACACAATGAGGAACTTGGAGAAAATTGGTAATTATTAGAGTGCTCATTTCATGTCTCTTACTCCCCTAATTGCATGTTACTGTTCACATAATTAACAAAGTGACATCTGACCTAAGAATCACAGAATGGTTACTAGATTTCCATGTACACAAACTGTTAGAGAAACAATACAAGTGGGGTGTGCACAAGTAGGAGCATCTGAGTTTGAATCATTTTGAAAATAATGAAATCCACATGAACAACAGTGACCGACCAAACTGAATTTCAGTGCTTTAGAAGTTGATCTATTTTTGTATGTTTTTTTTTCTATAGTTATACATTCATTTAGCATTACATATTGTATTAATAGGGCTAAATAGATCAGTTACATGTTTTTTGAGAAATATGGATGAAAGTAAAGTACAGTAGTCCAGGACGCCAGCAAATAGAGAAGAGTACAAGAGAAGCTTGAGATCATTAGATAGCATCGAACTTGGGTTTTAAGAACCTGAAGATTATTGGGGGTGAGAAAAAGGAAAGACCGGAGGGTTAAGGAGTTTTGGTCCTGGGAAAGGTTGGCCTTGAGTAGGAGGGGGATGACTTGATTTAAATACATGAAGGATGCAGAAAGGAGAAAGCGTGCGTTGGATTGTGGATTCTCAGTTTAGGGAGAAGAAGGAAACCAAGACCATTGTAATGTGGGCAATGTGATCTCAATTAAGAAGGAGCCACATCATTTGTCAGGGCCGACAAAAAGCAAACCAGAAAGAAGGCCTGGATTTGGACATTGTGTTTTTTGTTACTTGCTTCATTTTTCTCTCTGATATCTCATTTTATCACTGGTATTTGGTTTCTGACCCTTTTGTACATTGCGAATTTACTGAAGCATGTTGAAGCCAAGAAAGCTTCAGCGAAATTCCATCCAGTAACTGTGCCTACTCTTCTTCACACATTAGCAGCTGTTAGTCTTATTGCTGAATAATCATCTTTTTCAATATGTCCTTAATGGACTGAAGCAGACAAACTCGAAATAACAACTTGAATTTATATGGTGCCTTTAACGTAGCAAACTGTCCCAAGGCGCTTCACAGGAGTGATTAATCAATCAAAATTTGATGCTGAGCCACATAGAGATATTAGGACAGGCAGCCAAAAGCTTGGTCAAAGAAGTAAGTTTTACGGAGCGTCTTAAAGGAGGAGAAAGGTGGAGAGGTTTAGGGAGGGAATTCCAGAGCTTAGGGCCGAGGCAGCTGAAGGCATAGCTACCACTGGCGGAGCGGTGAAAATGGGGGACATGCAAGAGGCCAGAAATGGAGGAGCAGGGAGATGTCGTAGAGTTGGAGGAGGTTACAGAGCTAGGGAGGGGCGAGGCCATTGAGGGATTGGAGAACAAGGTTGAGAATTTTAAAATCAATGCATTGCCAGACGGGGAGCCAATGTAGGTCAACGAGCAAAGGGGTGATGGGTGAATGGGACTTGGTGTGCATTAGGAGAAGGGCAGCAGGGTTTTGGATGAGTTCAGGTTTATGGAAGGTGCAAGGTAACTGCTCAAATTGTGTACGCAAGCCTTCCAGTTGTCTGGTTTCAGCAGGTGAGACCTGATTTTGTTACTTCTCGCCCCAGATGAATTCCACAATTACGGTCAAACCTGAAAACACAGGTGGAATCTTCAAGCCAAATGAAACTGTAACATTAAAAACACTCTGTTGCACCCCTGCCTCTTGCCATAAATAAGTCGGATGGCGTGAGATACCTCTTCCCCCACTGCAAAAAAAAAGCATAGATGCTCATTGGGTTCAAATCAGTGATTACACTGTTCACTGACTGCATGCATTACTTTATCAATTAATGAACAGATTGCATTAAGATAGCACCTTAAACATAAAGAAATGTGCCAAGGTGCTTCACACATAGTGTCCATTTTATTTAGGCCTGAGGCAGAAAGGGAGAGATGAGAAGGGGGTGACTGGAAGACTGGTCTTGTACGCTTTAAAGGTGGAGAGAGAGGAGTCAGGCGGAGAGATTTAGGGTGGGGGTTCTGTGGTGTAGGACTGAGGCAGTTGAAATCTCTACCACCAAATATGGGGCGAAGAGGGTGGTGGGTGCACAGATGCTGGAATTGGAGGAATGGAGTGTTTGGGACTGCATGTTTGACTGGAGGAGATTGCAAATCTCTTCCAATTTAAAATCCTTTTCCTTGTCTTCAAATCCCTTCAGAGTCTTAATATTCCCTACCTTTTTTTCAAAAAAAACCTTTTCGGTCCTTGAACTCTGACCTCCTGCAAAGGTCCTTCTACCTTTATCCTGCCATTGGTGGCAGAGCCTTCAGTTGCCATGCGCAACTCTCTCCATTAAACTCCTCCGCCTCTTTCCTTCAAAAAAAAATCTACTCAAAATCCATCTGTTTGACCTATCCTTCAGCAATGCTCAAAACCTGGTCTAAGATCCCAGAATCCCAGGTAATAACAGAATTTGACTTATTCAATCACAGTAAACCAGTAGTCCTAATTATAGAGAATAGCAGCTCCTTTGTCAAGTCCACTGGTATTCTGTTTTCATGGAAAGTGAACAGAAGGGTGGGATGCAATCACCATAACACAGGTAAGACGCCCATGAAATTTAAAACAAAAACAGAATTAAACTTCAATAACCCTGAACTAATGACTGTCAATCGTTAGATCTGACTGAGTGCACCATGAGAAGCTCAAAACTGTAACCTAATCAAAGAATCTTACAGCACAGAAGGAGGCCATCATCCCTGTGCCGACTGTTGGAAAGAGCTATCCAATTAGTCCCACTCCCCTGCTCTTTCCCCATAGTCCTGCAAATTTTCTCCCCTTCAAGTATTTATCCAATTCCCTTTTTGAAAGTTACTGTTGAATCTGCTGCCACCGCCCTTTTCAGGCAGTGCATTCCAGATCATAACTCGCAGCGTAAAAAAAAATTCTCCTCGTTTCCCCTCTGGCTCTTTTAGTGCTTCAGTTATTAAAATCATTGGCCACTGACCGTGTCTGTTCACGCCAGCTGAAAAACGATTGAGCTAAATTTATAAAAAAAAAACCTTGCTTGAAAATGTTATTCACAATGTGTCCTACAAAGCAGCCCTTCAGAATAATTCTGTGTGTTTGAAACACTTTGAGTTGTAAGAGATGTGATAAAGTGCTACATAGATGCAAGTCTCTTTCTCTTTTTTTTTGTCCATTTGAAACGCTAATCATCATTAAAGGGAAATGAAAATAAATCTCTAGAATTGTTTAAAGAAATTTTAGGCCATGAATTTTAGATTTGGAATTGCAGCCACATTGGGATCCAACAAGCAGGAGCATTTTAAAAATAGACAAGGAGAGAAAGTGCTTCATCACTGTGTGTGTGGAGGTAATTCTTTAGTGCATCAGTGATGATGGATTCCTTCTTACTCCTGAATCACTTGAGTCTGGGCTGCTGTTAATATTAAACTCCTAAGCACACTAGGCTGACATTTGGTGGAGAAATGATCGCCTTTGTGTGTTGCACTGCTGACGCCTAGAGTTTCATTTGAGGAATAGAAAATTCAAGTAGCTTCGATTGGCTTCAGAAGCTGGCTGGAGAATTAAGATTATGGGGTGGAAATGCAGAAGTAGTAGTCGTAAAACCTTCAGTATATTTGGGCGTAAAGATTGCTCTTCCCAGATGCTTATTACAAGGGTAGTGAAATATGGGAGTGCTTAATCATCTTTTATCTTACTGTAATTCACGCATTTTTGAGCTGGAACCTTTTTGGAAATGCCAAGAAAGGATGGTGTACTTGCTTTTCAGTGACAGGTTTGATTACGATGAAGGGGGGAGAGTGACACTCCCAACACCCCTAGCAGCCCTCAAATCATCAGCTGGGCCTTACCTGCTGAGCCCAGGGAAAAGGCACAAGTGTTGTTCCATAGCTAGTTACCCACTTGAGAGATCAGAACACTTTTCTGTTTCTTTTTTTTTAAATTGAGTTTTGTGCTGGATTTTGTTCATGTAAAAAGAAAGACTTGCATTTATATAGTGCCTTTCACAACATCAGGATGTCCCAAAGTGCTTTACAGGCAATTAAATACTTTTTTTTGAAGTGTAGTCATTGCTGTAATGTAGGAAACGCGGCAGCTAATTTGTGCACAGCAAGGGCCCACAAACAGCAATGTGATAATGACCAGATATCCCTCAACCATCACTAAAACAGGTTAAATATTGGCCAGGACAATAGTTCATAAAAGTAGAAAAATGGAACATAAGTTGTTCTTGTTTCTGATTAATTGACTGTAGGATCTATGTCTCCTCTTCCCCGCCATTGTTAAATAGCTCACTGTCTTGGGTGCAGTATTGGAGGGCTACTGCATTCATCTGCCACATGAGGTTGTAGAGGCAAATATTGGGGATTTGCAAAGTGCAGCTGGATGCTGTAATAGGAGAGCTGACTGTCTAGTAGAATGGGCTTTGAGAGCCAAATGCACTTTTTTCATTTGACACTTGTTACATTCTTGTACCTTGTGCAGTGCACCATAGCTGAGCTCTGAAATGAAGCACACTTTCGGGCCTCTCTGCTTATATCTCCCTCAAATGGCTGGCTGTTTATGAGAAGTGATAGGAGAGACTTGCTCATTTTAGTTCTCCTCCTCTCCTGGCGCCAATCGGCCGCTACTAATCAGCACTTTGCCAAGTGGCGTGGTTGAGATTGAGAACTCGGCATGTTGGGAAGTGCACACTGAGGCCCGAGTCTGACAACTTGGAGGCATGCTCCTTGCCGAGATGAAACAAATCCTAAAATAAATCGCCATTCGTAACCACAGAAGTACTGAGGATGAGTGTTCAGTTTTTCTTTTAATCCAAGCTTTACATAACACTAAATATTGGGTCTCCAAGTCCTCCACCGGGATAAGACAGCCTGGTTTAGCTGGCCGATTCTGGGCACTGGCTCATGGAAGCCAATCAAAAGCATCTCCAATATCAAAGTGGCTTTTAGTATGCAGGAGACTGGAGACAAATTCCCACAAACCAAGGCTGGTCCACGACTTAGGAATTTTTTAAAGCAACAAGTGAAGGATGTGAGGCACCATGAAGCTCACCCCATCAAGCTTATCCCTTTAACATAGATCAAGCCTCAAAAGCTACCCTCTTCCCCCACCGCCAGCCCCCCATCCCTTTTTGATCATCTATCTCAATCCCTTCTCTCCAGGATCTCATCTAATTACCCATTGAGCTGATTTATACTGTTCTCTTCAAAGGCCTTTTCTCACACATCTGTGAAATGCTTTGGCATGTTTTTCCATGTTGGTTGTTGGTTTGATGTTCACTCAGAGTAATAGAGTCGTGGAATAAGTTCTGCCTGACTTCTCTTTCTACTCCCTACCTTTTATTTGGATCACGTCAAAAGTCTCTTGTGAAAACTAATCTTATTTTTTATCTAGTTTTGGCATGATGTCTTTAAATCCAGTCAAAATACATGGAGTCTAAAGGCCAGTTGTAGTTAAAATTCTGTTTTGTGCGTATCATTTTGTTTCCAAGATTACTGGCTTGAGAGAGGAGCCAAGTCTCACAATTCAAATATAAACAATGTTGGGTTCAGTTATGTGCTTGACTGACGACTTCTTTTCTTGAATTGAGTTGGTCAGTTATTTAAATCTAAAGAACCCTGGCAACAATTTTCAGGGGTATTTAAGTAAGCTTTATTGTTCAAATCAGAGAAAATTGGTTTGGAAACTTGGAATTCGGTCAGACTGTTAAGTAGCTCCCACAGTAGTTAGATATAAGAAAAGAATCATTGTGTACACCAGATGTTAATTTTGAATAACATCAATTTAGCAGAGCTTACAAACATTTTTGTTTTCTATTTGAGGGATGAGATGGTATAGTTTCCACTGTAAATGTGTTATTACTGTTGTTTATTGGCATGTTTATCTGTTAATAAGCTTGCTTGACAGTCTGAGGTCTTCTGATGTGATGCTGTACCCTTTTCTTGAACTGAAGAAAGAATCCTGTGGAGGCATTGGCTAACTGGGCAAGTTATCTAAAGCTTACCTGGATATCACGGCTAGTGGAGATACTCGAGAGGTTATAGGGAGCTGGGACTTGCCTTTTGAGAGGAATCTAAAATAGAGAACCTGAAAAATCTGGAATCAGGAGGGTAGAGAAGATCCAAAAAAATTAACTGTCTTCTCTCTTCTAAAGACAATGGGCCTAAATCTTTCAACCTTTCTACATGAATTAAATTCCAGAATTATCTCTGGACCCCTTCGAGGTAAGTAATAACTTTGCTATGATTAGATGACTACAAGTTGAATCTTCTTAAAAATCTTACGGGAGATTTGTTTTACAATTTGAGAATCCAAAATAAAGGGCCGAGTCAAACAATCAGCTGTGCTTCGGTTGCATCAATTTTAAAACTAATATTTTCTTAGATTTTTAAAAAAGACAGTTATGTTTAAGGATTTTGAGATGTTTCCACAAAGAATTTGAAAAGAAAAATTGTTTCATTGATTTGGTGAAGTATATTCTCAAGTTTTTTTTATTAAAAAGGCACCTAGATGAAAAATGGATAATGCACTAAATGGAAGTTGTTTTCCCCAAAGACTGAACAATAGATATTCATTAGCTTGTCTAGGTAATTGAAAACACCCTGCATCTATTGTGTTGGATAGTTCTTTAATTCCCGTTGCAAGGGTATTCAGGCTTTTTAACAGATCTATAAAAGCTTTGCACAAGGTCAGAAATACTGGAAGAACATTTAGAAGACATTTTAGTTAAGTTGAGTGAGGTGATGACCTACTGATCTGGGGAAGCATGGTGAATTCTTTTCTTTGTATTGAAACATGAAGATGAGTTGTACAGTTCGAATCAAGTGAGTTCTATCAGGACTGCCATTGTATACATTTACATTAATGTGAAATAAAGTAGCTTCTTGATTCATGTTGGGCCTTGTCTCAAGAAATGTTTATTCAGTCCCTCTTGAGAGAGGTTGAAAAAGCAGTTGTGTGGAAGATGCAAAGATCACAAAGGGTACTGTTGCCATGCCCCTGGCATTCGACTGCACAAGAAGATATCGGGCAGTGTGAGTCAACTCCTGTACAAGTAAGGCACACATTCTGCTCGAGGAGCGACTGACTCCACTGGACTCCAGAAGGTATCAACGGCAAACTCAAAATTATAAGC
The DNA here is from genome assembly GCF_035084215.1 of Heptranchias perlo. Classification (NCBI taxonomy): domain Eukaryota; kingdom Metazoa; phylum Chordata; class Chondrichthyes; order Hexanchiformes; family Hexanchidae; genus Heptranchias; species Heptranchias perlo. The sequence continues at coordinate 10,003,446 of NC_090332.1, read as the reverse complement.
AAGACAAATAATTGGTAACATTACTATGGGGCTGTATCTTTGAGTATTCCTTTATGCATGAATTTGGGCAAAGTGCTTGAAACTGATCTAATCAGGATCTGCTGTTTCCTGCTCCCCTCCCCCCCCTTATTTCACCTCATTTTAATAGTTATATAAATATTTTATGCGAACTCAGTTTATTAAATTTTGTTAGATTTTTGTGTTGGGAGCAGGGGGTCAACAAGCCATTTTATTGAAATTTGACACACTTCTTGCATATATTGAAGTGGAGTTCACATTACCTTTTTGGAGTGGATTCTATACGCGGTGAAGTATTTTAAGTGTTCACTTGGCAATGACCTCACAAACCTGGCAGAACCAATTCCTGTGGGGTCTTGAGTCCATTATAAGACATTCTTAGTTCTTTTTTCCATTTTAAAAAAAGTTACAATTTACTGTTTAGCCTGGATCGATGCCACTTGCTGCTGTACCCATTCGTTTGCAAGATTTGAGTTACCAAGCTAATCAAATCCTTTGCAGTAGAGTTTAGCTTGGTCCTGTTCACGAAGGAGCCCATTAGTCCACTGTGGCTCTGTTCTGTTCCCAGTACTGCCGACGTCAGTTGCCGGTGAGGGATTAGCCGTTTGTGCCTCTGCTCCAATTCATGTACATGCATGGCTGCTGTTGGTTGCTGGCATTCAGTGCTGTGCCGTCTCCCTCGGGATGTCCAGTGTCTGGGGGGCAAGGTGGGTGCTTGTTAGGCGATTGGGAGGGAAGGGGTTATTCCATCATCCATAGAGTGAATGGGAAAGCTGGTTTTAACCTAATGGCACTGTTAACTGGATTACTAAGATAATTGGTACAAACAGGAACTTGTTGAAGAAAACACCATTTGAAAGCTGAGATTCAAACGGAAAGCTACGCTTGTACATTTGGTCAATTCATTTTTTTAGCCGTGGCTCAGTGGTAGCACGCTGGCTTCTGAGTCAGAGGTTGCTGGTTCAAGTCCCACTCCAGAAACTTGAGCACAAAATAAAGCTGATACTTCAGTGCAGCACTGACAGACACTGCACTGTCAGACGGGCCGTTTCTTGGATGACCTTCCCCCTCAGGTGGACGTAAAAGATCCCATGGCACTATTTCAAAAAAGAGCAGGGGGGTTCTCCTTCGTGTCCTGGCCAACATTTATCCTTCATCCAACATAACCAGCGGGCTACCTGGTCATTATCATCATTGTTGTTTGTGGGACCTTGCTGTGCGTAAATTGGCTGCTGCGTTTCCTACATTACAATAGTGACTACACTTCAGAATTGCTTCCTTGGCTGTAAACACTTATCAGAAGGATGTTTCTAACTCAGAATTTCATAACTGCCTTAAAAAAAAATTGTGACCCAAACACAATCTTCATGAGGCTGTATATTTTTTTTTAAATCTCTGAAAGAGATGTTAATACTTCTCCTCCCAAACCCTAAAGCCCAATTGTGGTGTGAGTTCAGCATTAGTCAGCTGCACGTTAGCACCATGGTGACAGTGAGGAAAACAATTGAGTAATTGGGTTATACTTCATAGAATGTGTACTATCTTGTCGTTGTTAGGATTTATTTTTGTAATTTGCTCTTGTTAATGTCTATTGTTCTCCAAGTGAGCGTTCTTAACTAGGAGTGTTGGTCTGGCCTCAATGGGCACAGACAATGATGCTGGTTTTGCTACTTAACCACTAGTGTGATGTAGAGCCTTGTCGTCTTGATTTTTCTACCCCTCCCTCTCACCCATTTCCTTAATGTTGGCTCTGATGCAATTAGCAGCTCGATGTCTTGGGAAGTTGAGGTGTGAAGGTTACTGGAAGCTAGGATTCCATTCATGCACTCCCAAACAGGTTGCCAAGAATTGATACGACCTTATTCATAATCTGCACTGAATCATTTATTCTGCTGTCTTGAAATATACTTTGAACACTCTGGAGTAATATCTATCAGGATGTATACTGTATTAAACTGGAGTTTGGCAGTCCATATGTGAGTCTTGTTCTACAGGGACACAATAAAACTGAAGGCTAAGACTTTTCTTTTCTCGCTGATGCCTACACGTGCTCCTGTCGGCAGTGAGTAGAAGAACAATTGCTGAAACTAGAAAACTGGGAGAAACCGGGCCGAGATGGGCGAAGGGGAAGAATATGTTTTCTGCTACTGAGATTTTGAGTTCTGTTTTAATGTGAGCAAACTTTAGGATCCCTGGTTTCCTCTCCTCTGCCTTCCCAAGAGAGAATTTGCTGTGATAAGTACTACTGGTTTTTATTTTTGTATTGTGGGTGTTTTGATGAAGAATGCAGCTCCAGTTTAACCAATTATTTGGTGATAGTGAAGTTAGCTCACTAGGAAACTGTCTACCAATGACATTGGGGATCAGTCAACAAAAGACCAAAACACAGGAAAGAGGATTGACTCTCCGTATAGCTATATTTATACAAAATATTACAATTAGCATTGCAAAATGTGAAACACCCAAGATGCTTAGCATTCACTTTGTTGATTATGGACCACTCACTTAATTGGAAACAGTCATCTCTCTCTGAGGTAACACCTCCGTTCTTTTCATCCTAAAGCTAAGGCTAATTTTTGAATCTTTTCACCGAGACTGGCATGTTATGGGCTGCTTTTACTTTGCAAGTATAAACTTGGAGTTGCCTCCTGGCCATTACTCCAGAGTCAAGCAGTGAGAGACATTTTGGAGCTGGTGGTTTTGCGTTGATTGGGTTGATGCCATAGTGCATGTAACTCTAAGTGTGGTGTCAAACTGGATTTAAAAAGTATTTTGGATTGGGGGGGGGGGTCCCTTTGCCCTTTTTCAAAAAAAAACTTAACTGCATTTCGTTTAAATATTTGAAGTGTAGACAATGCCACCCACACACTCTGAACGTTAAGAATTATAATTGATAGAGGTGTTCAAAATCATGGGTTTTGATAGAGGAAATAAGGAGAAACTGTTTCCACTGGCAGGTAAGAAAATGATTCATAAAAATACTTGCTCGAGGCTGACCAAAGGCGTATGTGCTGTGAAGAAGCTTAACGTGGGCGCTACACTTAGATTCACCAAAGGTGCCAGACAAGTATGCTCATAGAGGAAGATTAAAATTGTGCTTGCAGGAGATGAGGAATTTCCAAAGTTACAGCAGGGTCAATCATAAGAGATTACAGAAGTAGCAAGGGCCCCAATGTAAAAATCCTTGACCTCTTCAGTCACAATGTCCCCAAAGCTCTTATGACATGGCCAGGAATAGAACCAAATCACAGCAAGAGCAGCAAGACAATTAACAAAAAACACCACAATAAATAATTTGCACTTCATTACCAGTAAGTATAATGGAAAGAATGGGTTATGGGAATAGGGAATTTTTTTTTAAAGACCTGAACTATCTGTTACATTCAGTATGTTCCCAAGATCAGCCATGATCTCATTGAATGGCCGAACAGGCTTGAGGGGCTGAATGGTCTGCTCCTGTTCCTATGTTCCTTAGGTTCAGGTCTTGGTACAACTGAAGAGCAAATGTGCAGTGACTCAGTCATCAGGTTGTTGCATCCTTATTTGGTCAACATTATTGTGTAGCTCTTGCATAGACATGCAGCCTTTTTTTTATGTAACAGTATGAAGTACATAAGGAACAGCTTCTACCCAGTGAATGCAATAAAATCCTACATGCCTGTTAGTCATGCAGCAGATGATCACATTTTAGTAACATATCCAGTTTAGCATCTTCCTCCTTCTGGAGTTTACTTGCAAAGTAAATGGGTTCTGCCAGATACGTTTAGGTACGAGTACAGGTAGATTCAAGGACAAAAAACATGGCAGATCATTTATGAATTTAAAAAGAAAGTAAATTTACAAGTTAACAAAGCCTAAAGTAGTGCTTCCCAAACTCTAGAACACACTTGTTAACATCAGTCACTGAATGCTTTGTGAAATAAATAGTTCAAATCCCGCACCCCCCCCCCCCCCCCCCCCTCCCCGGCCTTGTACATCTGCTTTGGTCCTAGAAATAATGAGACCTTTGGAACTAATGCTACATTTAATTGCAGCAACCAGTCCCATAAAGGCAGCTGTAGCTTTGGTTCCAGCGAGGCAGTAGCCTGTTTATACTTCCCAACTGGAACTGCAATCTTCCCACCCAGGAGCAAGCTTCACATACATACGTGTGTATGTGTAGGAGCTGCTCTCTGCTATTTTACAATCATAGAATGATACAGCACAGAAGGAGGCCATTTGGCCCATCGTGCCTGTGCCAGCTCTTTGAAAGGGCTATCTAATTAGTCCCACTCCCCTGCTTTTTCCCCATAGCCCTGCAAATCTTTTCCCTTCAAGTATTTATCCAGTTCCCTTTTGAAAGTTACGATCGAATCTGCTTCCACTACCCTTTCAGGCAGTGCGTTCCAGATCATGACTTGCTGCATAAATTTTTTTGACCAAATCGAGGGTTGTTGCTGGCAGCTAATCAGAATATGGAATATGCAGTCCTATGTATCAATGTCTTTGAAGCTTCTGCAGCATTGTGGAGAATAAAATAGGAAAATAAAGCAAGAGAACTCCAAGTGCAGAGATCCTTTTCTGTTGGCTGACCTTCTGGTGAACTCAGTTAAAGGTTAGCTTGTAGATTATATGGAACCTAATGGAGGCAGTATATTTTCTGTAAAGTCATGATTGCCACTTTCATCAATAATAAATGGTGCAGAAAATGCTGCTTATGGTAAATGACAGTTTGGCACTTCAGTGAAGAGCATTTTATTCAATCTTTTGAATTTAGCTGTATTCTGTGTCCTTCCTGTTAACGAGGTGGGAGAATTAACAGGAACATTTTGTTTTTGGTGTGTGGGTGTCTGTATGAGGACATGTTGGGAAGGGAATCAGATTTATTTTTGCTTTTAAAGGATGTTGGTGCAGGGTTCAGCTAACGGAAAGTGCGCAATGAACAATCTGCAGTAGGTGCTGTTTGGATGCTTTTATTTTTTTGAGTTTTATAAACTACTGTTCAAACACCTTTTCAAGAGTGGGGTACCACAGGGATCAGTGCTTGGGCCCCAGCTATTCACAATATATATCAATGATTTGGATGAGGGAACCAAATGTAATATTTCCAAGTTTGCTGACGGCACAAAACTAGGTGGGATCGTGAGTTGTGAGGAGGATGCAAAGAGGCTTCAAGGTGATTTAGACAAGTTGAGTGAGTGGGCAAATACACGGCAGATGCAGTACAACGTGGATAAATGTGAAGTTATCCACTTCGGAAGGAAAAACAGAAAGGCAGAGTATTATTTAAATAGTAATAGATTGGGAAATGTTGATGTACAAAGGGACCTGGGTGTCCTTGTACACCAGTCATTGAAAGCAATCATGCAGGTGCAGCAAGCAGTTAGGAAGGCAAATGGTATGTTGGCCTTCCTGCAAGAGGCTGCGAGTACAGGAACAAGGATTTCTTACTGCAGTTATACAGGGCCTTGGTGAGACCACACCTGGAGTATTGTGTGCAGTTTTGGTCTCCTTACCTAAGAAAGAAGATATACTTGCCATAGAGGGAGTGCAGCGAAGGTTCACCAGACCGATTCCTGGGATGGCAGGACTATCATATGAAGAGAGATTGGGTCGACTCTGCCTGTATTCACTCGAGTTTAGAAGAATGAGAGAGGATACATATAAAATTCTGACAGGGCTGGACAGAGTGGATGCAGGGAGGATGTTTCCCCTGCCTGGGGGGTCCAGAACGAGGGGTCACAGTCTCAGGATATGGGGTAGGATATTTAGGACTGAGATGAGGAGAAATTTCTTCACTGAGGGTGGTGAGCCTGTGGCATTCTCTACCACAGAAGGCTGTGGAGGCCAAGTCACTGAATATATTTAAGAAGGAACTAGATAGATTTCTAGACACAAAAGGCATCAAGGGGTACGGGGAGAGAGCGGGACTATGGTATTGAGATAGAGGCTTCGCTGTGATAATATTGAATGGCGGAGCAGGCTTGAAGGGCCGAATGGCCTACTCCTGCTCCTATTTTCTATGTTTCCCGTGGAATATGCTCGCCTTTCCTGAATGTGTTGACTCTTTCTGGAGTATGGTTCCAAATGCCCTAGATGCCCTTCTGTACCATGCCAATGTGGCTGTTCATGAGTAAGCCAAGGCACCGTTTTGCTATTCAACCTCAGGTGGCATCACATCTAGGGTCATCCTGTTCTCACCTGAGTGATGTGCATATTACATCAGGGAGTCAATTGATATTGATCAGTAATGGGTTTGGCTACTTTTCCCCCCCTCCGTACGCTAGAGGCGCAAAAGCACAATTGTAGCAGCTTTACTGCTCCCCGAGCTGAGAGCAGCTAACTCAGCACAAACCAGGCATCCGACCTGGACCCGTCTGGTCTGCATGGCTGTGTTCCACAATACATGTACCGAGTCGGCTGTCCGGTTTAATCTGGTTCATGTATACAAGGTCCTCCTGTTGTGAATGTAATGAAGGCAGCCTGGTGGTGCAGTGTTTTCAATGCACTGATTTATTGGTTCCAGGGACTGGTAAGTGGTGGGTTCTTCCTGGCCATACATCCTCTGGTTTCCCAGTCTCAACTGGACCACCTTGGGGAAGATTCCAAACTGTACCAGACCTCAGGTTAATGTAGCGTTCCCAAATGATTGTGTGTCTCCATCCTCTGAATAAACACTTGTAAACAATTTTACAACACCAAGTTATAGTCCAACGATTTTATTTGAAATTTACAAGCTTTCGGAGGCTTCCTCCTTCCTCAGGTAAAATTTTACCTGAGGAAGGAGGAAGCCTCCGAAAGCTTGTAAATTTCAAATAAAATCGTTGGACTATAACTTGGTGTTGTAAAATTGTTTACAATTGTCAACCCCAGTCCATCACCGGCATCTCCACATCGTGAATAAACACTGACTAACTGTTTTGTGGTGATATTTGTGATCAAAGTTTTCTTGACTTTGTGCTGCACCTATGAAGTGAATGAGATAAATTTGATAGAACCATCAAGGATTAATGGGACCAGGTCTTCATGAAATTGTTCAGTGAAGATTTCTCTTTGTGGATGATGATTCACCATGTGATGAACAGTGTCTCTTTGCTGTTGTATCATATTTAAATGGTCTGATGCCCTTTCACAAGATTTCTATCATTGTTGTCCTGTTAATAAACAAATGGGAGAGGGGAGTGCAGGGTGGCCAATTGATCCTATAGAAGATGACTCCCTTTTAGCAAAACTTTATGAACTGCAATTAACAAGATTTTGTCTTAATATTTGGATGCCAACAACTTAGGTAACAGTGACAATTACCTGAGGTACAGCATATTTAACCCCTGCAGATGTTGAGTTGTGCAACACTTTACATCTGGTTGGTGCTATTCTTATTGCATCGTACTTTTGATAACTTTCTGAATCGTGTTCATGACATCTGCATCAGCTGTTTATTCTATAACTGTTATGTTGCAAAAACTTTTAATTTATCGGTTTGTATATGCATCACTGATTTTCATCGCTACACCATTGGTGGCCGTGCCTTCAGCTGCCTAGGCCCTAAGCTCTGGAATTCCCTCCCTAAACCTCTTCACCTCTCTCTCCTTCTTTAAGACGCTCCTCAAAACCCACCTCTTTGACCAAATTTTTGGCCACTTGGCCTAATATCACCTCCTGTGGCTCGGTGTCAAATTTTGTCAGATGGTGCTCCTGTGAAGCGCTTTGGGAAAGTTTTACTGTGTTAAAGTCGCTATTTAAATGCAAGTTGTTGCTAGTTTGAAACTTTTGGTGCAGATATGTTGCTGGGGTCCCCAAAGGATTTGGTCAGGACAAGAACCATTGCTCATAGCTTCAGATCAAGTTTATGGACTGTATTCTTTGCATAATACATGCAATGTGCATGTAAAAAATTAATGTGCCGGTGATTTGATGAATTATGACACTCCACGAAGTGTCCTGCAGATGATAGCGACAGCAATTCATTAAAATTTAAATGCCGTAAGCTGCTTCATTTGAACAGTTTATAATGTAATACCACTGGATTTTAACAGCTTTCAGTTGGTAAATGTGCTGTGAACTGAATTATCGATGCTTCTCCTTTTAGTCTCAATTCCTGTTGTCCGCCTTGCTGGTCGCTGATTGTTGGAGACACCATAAATCATTGGTGCGGAGAATTATACAGCATTGGCATCCTGATAAACGGCAAAGAAAGTGATAAGCAGGAGTATTTCACAGTCACAGCCCCGGTCATGTAAGGGGTAATCAATTGGCAACAGCAGAGGTGTTGGTGTAGTGCACTCGCCTTTGAGTCAGAAGGTTGTGGGTTCAAGTCCCACTCCAAAGATTTGAGCACAAAATCTAGGCTGACACTCCCAGTGCAGTACTTCGGGAGCGCTGCACTGTCGGAGGTGCCATCTTTCGGATGAGAGGTTAAGCTGAGGCCCTGTCTGCCCCCTCAGATGGACTTAAATGATAGTTTTATTCGAAGTAGAGCAGGGCAGTTCTGGCCAATATTTGTCCCTCAACCATTGCTGAAAAACAGATTATCTGGTCATTGCTGTTTGTGGGACCAACTAGACTTCAAAAGTAAAGCACTTTGGAATGTCCTGAGGTCGTGAAAGGTGTTATATAAATGCAAGTCTGTCTGTCTTTCAGAGTAACTTGCATGTTGGGCCATGGTGTAGCGGGACAAGACATACGTTTCTGATTCACCACGTGAGCGGTTTCTAGTTGAAGCTGTGCTGCTTTGTGGGAGGGAGGAGGGAATATAAGAACATAAGAAATAGGAGCAGGAATAGGCTGAAAGACCCATCAAACCTGCTCTGCCATTCAATCAGATCATGGCCGATCTTTGACCTCAACTCCACTTTCCTGCCCGATCCCCATATCCCTTGATTCCCCTACAGTCCAAAAATCTATCCATCTCAGCCTTGAATATATTCAATGACTCAGCATCCACAGTCCTCTGGGGTAGAGAATTCCAAAGATTCACAACCCTCTGTGAAGAAATTCCTCCTCATCTCAGTCTTGAATGGCTGATCCCGTATCCTGTGATTATGCCCTCTAGTTCTATATTATCCAGCCAGGGGAAACAACCTCTCAGCATCTACCTGTCAAGCCCCCTCATAATCTTATACGTTTCAATGAGATCACCTCTCTTCTAAACTCAAGAGTATAGGCCCATTCTACTCAACCTCCCTTCATAGGACAACCCTCTCATCCCAGGAATCAATCTGGTGAACCTTCGTTGCACCGCCTCTAAGGCAAATATATCCTTGGATAAGGAGGCCTAAACTGTACGCAGTGCTCCAGGTGAGGTCTCACCAATGCCCTGTACAATTGTAGTAAGACTGCCTTACTCTTGTACTCCAACCGTCTTGCAATAAAGACCAACATGCCATTTGCTTTCCTAATTGCCAGCTGTACCTGCATGCTGACTTTTTGTGTTTCTTGTACGAGGACACCCAAGTCTCTCTGAACACCAACATTTAATAGTTTCGCTATTTTAAACAATATTCTGTTTTTCTATCCTTCCTACCAAAGTGAATAACCTCACATTTCCCCACATTGTACTCCACCTGCCACCTTCTTGCCCACTCACTTAATCTGTCTATATCCCTTTGCAGGCTCTTTGTGCCCTCCTCACAGCTTACTTCCCCACCTAGCTTTGTGTCGTCAGCAAACTTGGATACATTACACTCGGTCCCTTCATCCAAGTCATTAATATAGCCTACCAACCTGAGAATGACCGTTTATCCCTATTGTTTCCTGTCTGTTAACCAATCCTCTATCCATGCTAATATATTACGCCCAACCCCATGACCCTTACCTTGTGTAACAACCTTTTATGTGGCACCTTTTGAAAGGGGAGGAGGAAAAAAGTGTTGAGCAAAAGCAGTATGTCTACCTGCAGGAGTTTGGGAAAGCTGAAGATTGAATTTGTCTTCAAGCTGCTCTTGGTATGCCTTTGGGAGGCTGGGTGCAAATAGTTGTTCAATAATTTTACATACTTGGTGGTGGAGGAATGAATGAAGGGAGCAGCATAAGGGGAAATGTTCAATTTATTGCCCTGACTTTCAAATGCTTTTACGCCTTTCTGCATCTGTTCGTTCCCCTTGACTGAAGTGATAAATTGTATCAGCGTGCATTTGCTTGAAGGGGTCAAGCAACTCTACTAAGAGAATGGTGAGACACCAGGTTTTCCTTCCAATTGGGAATGCTGTAGTGCGCAAGAACTAAGCTCGTGCCAGATATTAAGAACCCAAAGGCAAGTTCCTGCAGTGCACTGACTGGTGTGGAACTGAGCCAGTCCAGACCAGCCAAGTCCCAGGTTTGACCCCAGGCAGGTGCTAAGTTGGCTGATCTCAGTTGGGATGGTGGAGGCACTAGGTTTTGTGAGGGTGGCGGGGAATTTCACCTAAAGGTTCCCATTCTTGATGTTTATCGAGCGACCCTGGTAGAACAGTGCTTGTGTATGGCTCAGGCCCCTCTTCCCGGATCGGGCTGGAATGTCCGGCCCCTCTTCCCGGATCGGGCTGGAATGTCCGGCCCCTCTTCCCGGATCGGGCTGGAATGTACGGCCCCTCTTCCCGGATCGGGCTGGAATGTACGGCCCCTCTTCCCGGATCGGGCTGGAATGTACGGCCCCTCTTCCCGGATCGGGCTGGAATGTGTAGTTCACTCCACCCGGAACAGTCAGCCGGCTGGTACTCTCCATTCAGCCTAACACATGGGAGAATGGCCACTCAGCTGAGGTATGGGAGGATGGCTGGTGCCTGTGGAACCATATCTCCCACAAGTTGATTCCTTGAGAGAGAAGGGGTGAACATTTGGAGGAAATTAATGTGACTCTTACATTTTAAAATGGTTGTGCTTTATGTACGGTCGGCATGAACAGTGTGGTTGGGGTGGTGGGAGGTGGAGCGAAAGACCACAGGTCGCCCTTTACCAGTTGGTGCTGTGGACGAAATCCCTCTTTGGTGTGGTACAGGAATATTCTTACAAGCACTGACGAGGCCACAAGTTTAATCACATTCTGCTTTTTCATATGTGACTGAAATTAAATTGTTTTGGGAAAAAAAAATAAACTATTGTTTTCAATGTTCATTAACAATTTCAAGTCAATGGATTAAACAATGTGTTGCTGCAGAAATATCCTCCGCTCACCCCCCTCAACTGCCACAATTAGTAGTTCACCCCGATTTATGGCAAAACAACTTTCAGATGCCGGTAAATCCCTTGCATGATGTTACATGGCAAGTCAATAACTCATTGCAATATCTGTGAGGAGCCCTTAATGGTCACAAATTTAGGAAAGCAGTGCAGTTGGGCTGTAGAGATTTATGTGCAGCAGCTGTTGTTGATCTTCGAGAGCCAATAAATTTTTGTATTTTGTGCCCTCGGGTCAGTAAATAAATCTTGAGTCTAATTTTTCTAACATTTGTGCTTTGCTCACAGAAACATGCTGCTCTTAGTTTGCTGGTGATTAATACCTAAAAGTTTCTAAACCGGCCTTTGTTGCTGTGTCAGGGTGTTGCCAAGAAAGAAATTACTTGCATTTTTATATAAGTGCCTTTCGCATGCTCAGGTTATTCCCAAACAGCCAATGAGTTACTTTTCAAGTGTACACTCAGTTCTGCAGGCAAACCAGGCAGTCAAACTTGTGCACAGCAAGGTTCCACACACTGCAAGGTTCCACAAACAGCAATGAGGTGAATTACCAGTTAATCTGTATTGGTAATGTTGGTTGAGGGATAAATCTTTGTCCAGGGCACCAAGGGAACTTCCCTGATGCTCCCTGCATAATGCTACAGGATCTTTTAAGTCCACCTGACCCGAACAACCAGGTGGAGCCTTAGCTTAATGTCTCATCTGAAAGACAGCACCTCTGACAATGCAGCATTCCCGCTTTCAGTTTAGATTATGCGCTGAAGTCCTCGGGAGTGCAGCTTGATCCCATGACCTTCTGACCCGAGGTGAGTTTGCAACCACTGGGCTATGCATTTGCCAGTACTAAAAACTGGAAGCTGCCATGTTGGCTGTTGTTGAGGGCTGAAGTGGGATTAGATGAAAATGCATCGAATGTAGGTCAGGGTGGTGGTGCTATTTTGGGCGCTCCACAAATACAGAAACACGCTGCTCTCAGTTTGCTGGTGATTAAAATCTGCCTAAATACATACCTGAGGCGTAGAAAATAATGAATGTGGTGGTTACTCTGATACATCTCAAGGGCATTTGACTATTAAGTCAAACAAGTTATTTTAATCTTGTATAAATCTGTCATGAGGCCACACTTGAAATATTGTGTTCCATTTTGGGTACCCTACTTTCAAAACGACATTGCTGCATTGGGAATAAGGGGACTTGCATAGATATAGCTCCATATCTTGTATCTCAAACATCTCGAAGCACTTCCCATGAAGCGAAAGACTTCACAACTGCATTATGTAGGCCAACATAAGAAAAGGGTCAGAGAGGTTTCTTAAAGGCTGACAGCAAATTTGGTCTCCACCTTTTACTGTCTGTCCTTGCCCTTTTAAGGTGACCACGACCACGGCGCAATCTCTGATTTCCCTCGGCTGATGTCGTGCCCGAGGACTGCTGGAGGGGGAACCTTTTTTGGTGACTTCTCACGTCTGGGATTTGGTTACTTGTGGGTGGGGGGGTGGGGAGAAGGCAGATTATACCTGGGCCTCTAGAACTAATGAGCCCCATAGGCCAAATTGCCCCTTCCTCTTGTGTATTTTCTTGACGCGATGCTATGATAGGTGACACACCTTTGAAGGGAACTGAACAGCAGCTATAATTTATGCTGCTTGAAAAGAATTGCTGATCTGAGCCATTAGGAAAATTAAAGGATTTACAAAGGTTTTGATGTTTTTAATCAGAGAAATTAGATTTATAAATGCAATAGTTTTACAAGGTGCTTTGTGAAACTATGCTATTTAATATAAAATCATTTGATTATTGATGTATAACCCAGTTCAGTGATGTGCAGATTAATAAGGTAAATTTACTGCTAGATGAAAAGGCAGACATCAGCGAAGTTTCGAATTCTCCAGGATACCGGCAGTACCTAATGGGATTCAATGTAAAATGGAAAAGGCAGATATTTCTCAAAGGTTGCAGCCATTGTACTTATTTTTACTGTTAAACTGAAATCCATCAGTATTAACATATGGCACTTGGTGGCATTTAGTTCATCGATGCTGACTAGTTGATGGCACCTTTAGAACAGTGAAAGTCAAATTAGACTTGTGGGTGGTCGGCCATCCATGGTCAAATTTAGGTTGCTGTGGAATTTTTTCTACTCTGGTTTTTTATGGATATAAATTGGGTAGTGTTGCTTTGTGTTTCTAAATACCTCATCAGTTCCTATTTTGAAACTTAAATCTATCAAGAAAGTCTTTCTCCCAAAAGTTGGGAGAACCAGTGCTTTGAGATGTTTGAGTGTTAATGCAGTTGTGAAGTCTTTTGCTTCATGGGAAGTGCTTTGAGATGTTTGAGATACAAGATATGGAGCTATATTGAGGAAAGTCCCCTTATTCCTAATGCAGCAATGCCGTTTTGAAAGTATGATGTGGAGATGCCGGTGATGGACTGGGGTTGACAATTGTAAACAATTTTACAACACCAAGTTATAGTCCAGCAATTTTATTTTAAATTCACAAGCTTTCGGAGGCTTCCTCCTTCCTCAGGTGAACGTTGTTGGAAATGAAATCCTCGAAATGAAATCGCATTTATAAATCACAGAACAATGCTTGGTGATTACAGTCCGTTTTTTCAACTGCCCGTTGCCAAGGCAATCAGTGTGCAGACAGACAGGTGTTACCTGCAAGGTCTCCGAATATACAAATCACCAAAAAAAAACAGAGAAAAAGAGGTAGAAACATAGAAAAGACAGCAACTGACCCATTATATTAAAAACAGATAACATTTGTTCGCTGGTGGGGTAACGTGTAGCGTGACATGAACCCAAGATCCCGGTTGAGGCCGTCCTCATGGGTGCGGAACTTGGCTATCAATTTCTGCTCGACGATTTTGCGTTGTCGTGTGTCTCGAAGGCCGCCTTGGAGTACGCTTACCCGAAGGTCGGTGGCTGAATGTCCTTGATTGCTGAAGTGTTCCCCGACTGGGAGGGAACCCTCCTGTTTGGAGATTGTTGCGCGGTGTCCGTTCATCCGTTGTCACAGCGTCTGCATGGTCTCGCCAATGTACCATGCTCTGGGGCATCCTTTCCTGCAACGTATGAGGTAGACAACGTTGGCCGAGTCACAGGAGTATGAACCATGTACCTGGAGGTGCATGGTTCATACTCCTGTGGAGACCTTGCAGGTAACACCTGTCTGTCTGCACACTGATTGCCTTGGCAACGGGCATTTGAAAAAACTGTCTGTAATCATCAAGCATTGTTCTGTGATTTATAAATGCGATTTCATTTCGAGGATTTCATTTCCAACAACGTTCACCTGAGGAAGGAGGAAGCCTCTGAAAGCTTGTGAATTTAAAATAAAATTGCTGGACTATAACTTGGTGTTGTAAAATTGTTTACAGTTTTGAAAGTAGGGTACCCAAAACAATATTTCAAATGTGGCCTCATGACAGATTTATACAAGATTTTGGAGTCACCAGTCTTTCACGATATTATACTGCATTCAACCACAAACCTGTCATGTTTTATTTGGTTAGTAAAAATATTTTTCTCATCACAGGAAGGAACCTCTTCTGCGGTGTTCTCAATGTAAGATGGCAAGATACTGCAATGCGACGTGCCAGGTAAGCTGTTACTTCTGAAGGTAAAACCATCCTGGGGCATGTGGCGTGCACTTTATTTAACTTATGTAAGTCTGCGGCCAGTAAAGTTCGTCCTAAGATAACGAAGTGAGTGTTGACCCCACTGTGTCAGCCAATGGGTTGGAGGTGGGGCAGGACTTATGGCAGAACTTGCAGCAAATAGCCTATTTTACAGCAAACAGAGTCTACTTAAAAAGAGTCTCTACAAATTATAGCAAACAGAATTCAAGACTGAAACCACAGCAACGTCTCCCGATAAAAGCAGGGTTATTTCTCCAGCAAAATGCAGTGAGTGGAGGATGGTTACATAAAGCAAATTATGTGCATAAAATCAATCCCTGTCACTTATAGCAGTGCAGTCTCTAGGCGTGATTGACGGGGGAATTACCCAATCATCTCCGCTCTGGCCGGGAATAGTAGTGAGTCACTATATGCAGCGCTAAGGTAAAGCACAGGCGCCTGGGATGTATTTGACTATCTGACTAGCAAATTTTTTCTGTTGTACACCAATGTTTTTTTGAATCTTCGGATAGCTGATGCTGAGTTTCCAAGTTAGTACAATGGGTCCCCAGGAGTGTACACTGCTAGTTGCTCAATTTCATGCTCAACTACTCAAAGCACTGGGCTCAGATTTACTGAAAGTGCTGAGGTTTCGAAGTCTGTTGGTGATCCACATCTGCTTTGTCAACAATGCAGTGCTTAAAACAATGAAATGTGATGTTTTGAATGTTGAAGCCAAATAAATTAAACGGAATATAGAAAAAGATGGACAATGTTGGGGGGGGTGGGCGGCGGCGGGGTGCGGGGTTGTTGTTTGTCTATATAAGAGCACAGCAAAAACCTTGTTCCAGGCTCTACAACAGCTTTTTGACTTGATATCTGTTGGCTTACCTAATAGTCCCTGTGTTCCAAATAACAGTTCATTGTGTGAAGTGCCCAGAGACATTTCAGTGTGAAAGGTGCAATTTAAATGAAGTATCTCAATTATTGGAGGTACAGTATTTGTTGATGGTCTGGGTTTGGATCCATGCCTGTCCTTTTGCACAGCTCAGTATCTTGGCTATGCCACAGATATTTTTCAGCAGATGCCTTGCCTTGGTGGTTTTATTTTTAACTGTTAAAATACTTTTTACAGCTGTCAATTTCCTTGCACATTGTGTTCATGGTGTGTAACCAACAGTGTTTGGTTTGTAACTCCTGAATGTAGGAAATCGGAATTTAACGGGACTTCTGGCGAGTTGATTTGTTCTCCAGTGAAGCTCCACAGTTCCCAGGGACAAAATGGCTTCCACCACAATTGAGGAGGAATAACCTCGAGATATTAAAACTTGCTAATGATCTGAAAGCAAAGACCTCAATTGGAATAAAAAGCAAATTAATGTGGATGCTGGAAATCTGAAATGAAAAGGCAAAATGCTGGAAATACAGGTGGACACAAAAGATCCCTTGGCACTATTTCAAAGAAGAGCAGGGGCGTTCTCCCTGGAGTCAATATTTATCTCTCAACCTACATCGCTAAAACAGATTATCTGATCATTGTCACACTGCTGTTTGAGGGACCTTTCTATGCGCTGTTTGGTTGCCGTGTTTTCCTACAGAACAACATTGACTACACTTCAAAAGTACTTCATTGGCTGTGAAGCTCTTTGGGATGTCCTGAGGTGTTGAAAGGCGCTATACAAATGAACTTCTTTCCTCCTTTCCATGACTGAGTGATGGTCATAGTTGGGCAAAGGATGCTTCTCTGAGCAACTCTTGCAGTGATGTCCTGGTGCTATGATGACTGGCCTTTGATAACCACAACCATCGTCCTTTGCATTAGGTATGACTCAAGCCATCGGAAGGATTTACTTTTGGCCCCCATTGATTTCAGTTTTATTCAGGCTCCTTGGTGCCATATTTGGTCGAATGCTGCCTTGACGTTGAGAGCAATTACTCTCAGCTCTCTGTACATTCAGCTCTTGCGTCCTTCAAGACTGTGAGGAGGCCTGAAGCCATATGATGTAGCAAACTCTATAGGAAAGAGTTAACATTGCCCCATCAGCAGGAAAGTTGCAAAGGAGCAGTTAAATGGAGTTACTCCATTATCCGCCGATTTCCCCATTTTAACGCCGTTGGTTTTGGTGGTGGATGAGGCTCCTGCCAGATGATACACGTGGGATCCTGATGCCCATTTTAACCCTCTGTGAGAGAGGCAGTCACCCAACCAGGAAGCCAGTGAGGCTCTGGAGGTAAGTTTTTTTTAAAAAAAAAAAGCTGTCCGAGTGGGACCAGGAGGAGCAGGAGTGAGCCTTTGCTGCCCCCCTCTTCCCACTCACGAGACCCTCGCAACGGTCCTTCTCCTGGATTTACCTTGATGCTGACAGTCTTCTCTTGGTGCTGGTAGACTGCATCTGGGCTGCCTGGTCTTAGTCCCCGAACCCTCCCCCCCGTCACCTGCTGGCCAGTTGGCACTTTCCACTCGAAATGAGCAAGCAGTTGACTGATTGCAATCGAGGCCCGGGGGGGAGACTCCAGCGTGGGATTGCCATAGGCCACTGCTGGCTTCCCACCAGGAGATAATATCGGCCCTACTAACTGGAATAGGCAGAAACATAGCGATTGGGAGAAGATGAGGGAGGTATGCTCTCCCCTGTCCTCCGACCACTCCTTGTAAGTGCTTGTGCTAACAAATATTTCAAGTGGGGATAAGTGATTATTCTTTCTGCCTAATGCTGGATATTTATGATCGCAGAACCCCCCAGCATGCCCATGTCGTCCACAACTTTCAGCAACTGTATTAAACCGAATACCAAACCCACCAAGAAGCTCGGTCGAAGTGGCTTAGATTTTCACTGAGGTGAAGACTCACCTAAAGGTGTCAGTGTTATCTGATCTTGCAAAAAAAAAATAAAGTTTCTTGCCTGAACACATCCTTGTCAAAGATGATTAGATTTTAAAATCTTTGAATTTATTGCTGCCTGCTGACAGTGCTAGTGGGGGAATTGGAGAGATTGTGCAGCTGATTTAAATTAGTTCCATTGATGGCCCTGTGTGGAGAGAGCCCCACTTGTTACTAAGCTTCCTGTGAAATAAAATCTGTCACTATTCTACATGAGATACTCAGAAGTCTCCCTCTGTGTGGCCATGTTTATTCAAAATATCTTTTCATTCTTCATTTCCAATATTTTGAATTTTCAACTGTTTCTGTCAATTCACTTTTGGCTTTCTTTATATTGTTTGTGTCCCCTCATTATTTGCACTATTCATGTTTTTTAAATTTATTCTCTTTGTCTATCTTTTTTTAATGAGGTCTAAAAGGACTTGTTACAAAGATATAATTCTCAGAGCATTCGGGCTTTAAATAACTTAGAAATTAATTGAAGCATTTGTTTCAGACATTAACTCTGTAGCCTCAATTACTGAACGCTGAGTTCCTGAGTATACACATGTTCTCTTGTCCTTGAATACACTCGCGATCTCTCTTGGCGTTTGGTACACGCGATCTGCTTCGGCCCATGGTACACGTGATGTCTCTCCCCTGGCCCTCGGAACGCACAGTCTCTCCCCTGGCCCTCCGTACGTGCGATCTCTCTCTTGCCTCTCAGTACAGTGTGTTTTTAGTCGGTATATACACAATGTGCACACCTGAGTAGGCGATGTACAGTAAAGCCTAACATTATTGAAATGTTGAGCCAAGTTTTAGTTCAACTAATATTTGTTGGGGAGAAAAGGAATTTCTTTGTCCTGATTTAAAATACTGTCTCCATTTCTTTAGATCTCCTCACGGCATTCCTTGTGCGGCTGATTTTAAATTCATTCCATTAGTGGCATCGTGGCGATAGCCCCACTCTATTCAGTCACCTGTGAAATAAGAGCTTGGGTTTGTGACTCTTGCCAAGCTGTTGCCAGTTCCATTTTTCCCAATCCGCAGAGGTGTCCTGGAAAAACGCAGATTGAGTTGTCCACTGTTGATTTAATTCCTCTCCGCACCCCCCCCCCCCTCCCCAAACTCGTGATTGCTGTGAAGGACTGCTTGCCACGTTTAGGCCCTTTCTCACTCACCACATGAGTTGGGATTGAACCCATTCTGTGCCCTATATCACTTATGCACAGCTTCTATTCTTTGTGAAATGAAGACCTTTTTATGTTGATGCTGGGATGGTGGGGCTAAAATGGAGACCTGTGACCTCTCTGTACCACTGTCATGACACGAATGCCATATTGGTTCTGTTGGAGGACCATTTTTTAATGAATCTGATGGCGGCTGCCAGGAGAGATCAGTTCCCAGATGGCGTTGGAAGTTTGCCTTCTTTATATTGCTGCTCATTGGAGCAGGTGTGCTGTGTACCTGCGAGCCAGCTATAAAATATCCAAATCCAGTGTTGCGAAAGCAGCTTGGATGGAAGTAAGTGTGTGTGTCTATGTTGGTGGCCTGGCTATGTGTAACTGAGACGGTTCATTTTTCTTTTTTGAGCAGTCAGCAGGAACAGTGTGGGGAGAAATGAGTTTGAAGATACATGTACAACGAAGTGAATGAAATACTGCAGCTGACTACAACTATCAATCCATCAATGAATGATGTATGTCTGAATACTATGTAAACACAATGAATTGCAACTTAACCCAAGATATGTGTGTTGAAAAAGGAACTTCAACAA
Source organism: Heptranchias perlo (assembly GCF_035084215.1). Classification (NCBI taxonomy): domain Eukaryota; kingdom Metazoa; phylum Chordata; class Chondrichthyes; order Hexanchiformes; family Hexanchidae; genus Heptranchias; species Heptranchias perlo. The sequence goes on along the minus strand of NC_090332.1, from coordinate 9,984,031 downwards.
AACACAAAAGCCTTGGAGGCTGGCCTTTCTGTCGACTGGAATTTGTCGGTGGTGGGGGTGGGGGTGGGGCTGGCGTGGGGAAGGAGTAACACGAATAGGTGGTGGAAGACAAAGGAAAGAGGGAGGTGGTCAGGCATGTCACAGTGGATCAACTCCCCCCTCCCCCCCTCCATCTTTGTCCCACCATTGACAAACCGTGCCTTCAGCCACCTAGATCCCTTGCTCTGGCACTCCCTCCCTAAGCCTCTCCACCTCCCTCCTCCTTTAAGAATCTCCTCAAAACCTACTTCTTTGGTCAAGCTTTGGTCACTCCTCCTCCTAATATCTCCTTCCTTGGCCCAGCATCCATTTTGTTCTTTGCATCTCCGTGAAGCATCTTGGGATATCTTTTCTACCTTAAAGGCACTACAGAAATGCAGGGGGGGATGTCGTGCTGGTGGAGGTTACAGCGATGGTGAGGGTTGAGGTCATGAAGGGGTTTAAACACGAGAATGAGTTTTAAATTTGAGGCGTTGAGGGTCTGAGAGCGAATGTAGTTCAGCAATGACTGTGATGATGGGTGAGTGGGATTTGGTGCAGGATAGGATACGGGCAGCAGTTTCGGATGAGCTGAAGTTTGTGGAGGATGGGGGGGCCCAGCAGGAGAGCATTGGAATAGTTGAGTCTGGAGGTAACAAAGGCACGGATGGGGGTTTCAGCAGCAAAGCTGCAGTGGGATGGAACCGGGCGGCGTTATGGAAGTGGAAGTAAGTGATTCCTGTGATGGAGAAGACATGGGGTCAGCTCGGGGTCAAATAGGACAGTCTGGTTCAGCCTAGGTCACTGGCTGGAGTAGGGGTGGAATCGATGGCAAGGGCATGGAGTTGTTGTCGGGGCCAAAGACAATGGCTGCTGCCTTCCTAGTGTTTATCTGGTGGAATTTGCAACTTATCCAAGATTGGATGTTGGACAAGTGGTTTAGCAAAGAGGCACTGGAGAGGTCAAAACAGATGGTTGAGAGGCAGAGCTGGCTGTCATCAGCGTACATTTGCAAGCTAACCTCATGTCTGTGCTCCAAGGGGCAGCATGTAAATGAGGAAGAGGAGAAGGCCAAGGATAGATCCTTGAGGGACTCTGGAGATAACTGTGTGGGGACAGGAAGAGAAGCCATTGAGAAGGGGGTGATGACTGCAGTTTTGAAAGGGAGGGGGACAGCCTCTGAGGTGAGAGAACCATTTGCAATGCTAGCTGGCATGAGGGCCAGGAAGGGAAGTTGGTCGTCAGCAGTTTCGTGGAAATGGGGTCAAGGAAGCAGGATGTGGATCTCGTGGACAAGAGGAGTTCGGAGAGACCATGAGGGGAGATAGGAGAGAAACTAGCGAGAGACGTGGGTTCAGGGTTACGGCAAGAGAGAGCCTGGAGAGGATAGGCTTGGTGGGCAAAGGGGAAGGGAGAGAAGCAACGGAGGCAGCTGAACGGATGGTCTTGATCTTGGTGATAAAGAAGTCCATGAGCTCCTCCCTCTTATTTGAGGTGAGAGTGGAGATGGTTGGTGGTGGAGCTTAGAAGCCAGGGGTTATCTTTGATCTCCAGAATGATCATGGGGTAGTGGGGGGGTTTTGGCAGAGGAGAGTGAGGCCCAGCCAGATCTGGTGGTGGTCGGCTAGTTTTTAAAAAAAAAATGATATGCCAAATACACTGAAGTCTCCACCCCTAGAATTTGAGGGAGAATAGATAGGGTCTTACCAGGGGGAACAATAAGGGCATCAAAGGTGGAAGTGAGGGAGCAGCTGAGGAAATCGACAGCTGCAGAAATATCGTGGTGAATGAAAGTACAAAAGGCTAGGGAGTTAGGAGTTTGAAAGTGCGTGGGGAGATTTTTTTTTCAGGGGTGGATGCAGAAGGGGGTGGCATGTCAAAGATGTTGACTGTAGATGAGAGAATTACTTGAATGTTCTTTGAGCTGTAGAAGCTGGAGAATATCTGCATCAGATTTTTGGTGTAGAGACTGTGTATTGTACCAGATACCGTTTATAGTGAGGTATTAACAGGGGGAATGATTGACAGATAAATTGCAGACTTTGGTAGAATCCAAACCTAAGCAAGAGTCCAATAAATATCGAATTAATTCTCTGGCCATCAATTATTTTTTTGTAATTTTTTTCTCCTTTTTTGAAATATGCCCTACCATTATATCAGGATAAGCAAATAGCAACAAAACTGCAGGTGCTGGAAATCTGAAAGAAAAACAGAAAAATGCTGGAAACACTCAGCAGGTCATTTAGTATCATAGAACAAATAATTTAATGTTTGAAGTGTTGACTCTTCATTCTGATGAAGGGTCCATACTGGAAACATTGACAACTGCTCTGTCCAGAGGCTGACCAACCTGCTGAGTGTTTTCAGCATTATGTCAGGGTATGTTGAGTACACCATGGGCTTTTGGCTATGAACCTTCACCACACGGACTGCAGCGGTTCAAGGCGGCTCACCACCACCTTCTCGAGGGCAATTAGGGATGGGCAATAAATGCTGGCCTTGCCAGCGACGCCCACATCCCATGAACGAATAAAAAAAATGAATGTACATGTGACACCTGATGTAATAAGGTGTCCACACACTCTGTTTCTTGTTTTTTTTTGTGTTTTTCCCCCATTCCCCATCTCTCCTGAAGACTGTGGCTGGCACTGGGGTTCAGTTCCCCTTGTACTAGTGACCTCCCGGTCCTACGCCCAAGTTGGCTATTCTGCGTATTGCCCCCTTCAGAAGAGGAGGAATATTGGGCGGAGAATTGGAGGAGGAAAATAATGCAGAAAAGTCACGAGAAGCATTCAGGTTACAAAAACATCAGTGAAAATGTTCCTGTGATATTGGTACCAGTTGTCACGTGTCCATTGACGGGTGAGCCGAGAGGTAGGGAACGTTGGCGGGATATGTAACTGCAGGGGCTTCACAGCCGAGTCTGAACCTGGTCCTGATGTCTATCACTGGCACTTTCCATCAAGAATCATCAGGTAGCGATTGGGAGTGGGAACCCCAGTGCTACTTGTTTCCCGCACCCCCTTTTCCAAGTTCTGAGACGCAGCATAGTTGTGAACACCTGAACTTATCACATCAAGAATGAAACTGGGACCTTCCTGGTCTATATGGCTCAGAACCACACACTATGTAATGCATTTAGTAAATAAGCCACCTTTTATGAGCTTTCAGGGAAGTATTTGAAAATAATGTGTGTAAATGTTATAGGTGTGTTATGTTGCCATGGTACCACTGCTCTAACTCAACTCTAGAGTTATTCATGTTTGGTTTTACACAAGGTGATGGGCCACACACATTTCCATATATTTTGGTACAAAGTGCATGAAGTTACTTGTTTTGTTTTTACATGCAAAAGTTAATGGGTATCCAGCTGATGAGCTATCCAGTTGTGGAGAACTGACTGGAGGGAGGGAGAGTCACTCAAAGCCTTAAATTAAATGGCGATGGTGTGCTGTGACTTTTATTAGGTATTAAAACATCTTTACTTTGTGGAAAATGCATATTGTGTTGTATTAACGTTGCAGCCCATTAATCTGTATTTGTCAACGTCTTGTGTTGTTCCTCGTGATTTACTGATGACTGCACCTGTCCGAGCATTAAATCCAGCATGCTAAGCAGCCAGCGTTCCTGCTCGATTAAACGTGAGAACTAATGTGTGAAGAATTGGATCCGCGGAAACTTTGTGATTACATTTTCTTTCGACAGTATTTTGGGGAAAAAAGCTACTTGAAAATGTTCAATCCTTGTACCTCTGCGAGGCTAATTATTCAACAATAGAAGCTGCATTGAACGGTTATAGTTGAAGAATGCTGTGACCGAAAAAATGACAGCACCGAATTAGTTTGAGGATTAGGTCAGATCTTGCCCTTAGAGCTGGGAGACTGCTTGACACCTTCATTACTTCCTGGTTTGTTTTCTTACAAATAGTGAAATGGAAATTTGAGAAATGTGGAGGATTCCAAACTTAAAGGGTCTTAACTCCAAAACCGTACCTAGCTGTGGGGCCTTCTCAATGATTTTTGTCCAGCGAATAGTACAGGTGCTGTACATGTACAACAACTGCAGTGTGAGGTGGGGAGGGGGCTTACAAGGAGTAGCACATTATACCAGAAGGCCTAAAGTAACTCTGCACTGTTTGCGCGATTCCGAATATCGAATTTGCAACTCAAGACGAGATTTGTTATATGCTGCGATTTGGTTTCCGCCATAAAACTTGACTTCAGTTTCGGGAAGTTTGTTGTGAATTCCATCTGGGTGGTTAGATCCAGCTTTTAGAGCTGGATGACCACTAAGCACCATCATTCTCTCTCTTTCTATTTTTTGTACATTTGGGCAATCCTAATCTAGTTCATAGTCGGCATGGGCCCACAACACAAACGGCACCTAACGGGTCATTAAGTGACACTAAATTGGCAGGCTTAGTCAGAGAGGACACAGGGTGGGCCGACTTGGGAAGTGGAAAAATATTGCGCTGATGTGGCAGAAACCGAATTGCAGTGTACAACAAATCTAGTCTTTCATTATCAATTCAAGATGTGGAATTGTCACAAACAATTTGGAGTCACTTTTGGCCTTCTGGCATACACTCTGCTCCTTGTAAGTCCACTCCACCACTACCTGCACAGTAATACTGTACATTTAAAGCTCTTGCTCTCTTTCCCCGAACAGAAATCATCGATGAGATCCCTTACCCAGGGACAGTTTTGGAGTTGAGGCCTTCAACCAAAAGGAAACAACACTGAAATTCTTTGCATTTCATGATTCCAAAGCTGGATCTGATCACATCCTCAAACTAATTCAGTGTTGTCATTTTTATGGGGCGTTTTTGAGTCGCAGCGTGTGACTCTCCAGCATTGTCTGGCAGCAGTCTGCATCCCAAGTCATAATTCAAGAGCTCGAGCAGACGCGAGTGTGTCTTCTGCCAACAGTTTCCTCTGTATCGAACTTACTGCATCGTCGAGAGAAACCCACTAATGTCGCATGATAACGGACAGTTTCCTCAGTTCTGCCACAAACTAGGAAACATCTTCATCAGGTTTTCCTCCTCTGCTTAAAGTTGACCCGTTAAGCGATAATGAGTGGCTTTGGGCTCAGATTTTTTTTGACCACTTGGACTAACTCCTCCTACATTTTACCTTTAGACTGGGCAGGAGCGATCAGATTTTCCATCAATATATATGTTGCGGGCCTGTAGATAGTAAATAAAACTACCCTCTTTTTGGCCTCAGATAGAATCATAGAAAATTTACAGCACAGAAGGAGGCCATTCGGCCCATTGTGTCCGCGCTGGCCGATAATGAGCCATCCAGCCTAATCCCACTTTCCAGCACTTGGTCCGTAGCCTTGTCGGTTACTGCACTTCAAGTATATATCCAAGTACTTTTTAAATGTGATGAGGGTTTCTGCCTCTATCGCCCTTTCAGGCAATGAGTTCCAGACCCCCACCACCATTACCGTACAGCTGTAAGTTCATTTGCCTCAAAATTAAAATCTAGTCTTTCTACATACTCACTCCAGCCAAACTCCGTATTATACTCTTCAATTTTTTGAACCAATGCTGACAGGATTTAAAAAAAAATAATTGCAGTGATGAGGTTGACTACTACCTAAGTAACAAAGATGTCCAATGTTTGATCTTCATAATAACGTGTTGCCTGTTATCAGTGTTGACCAGCGTTACATCCGATAAACAGTTAAATTGGTGTAGTAACATAACTGCTGCTTTTATTTCAAACTTTATGGAATATTCTCTCTAGATATAACGAACAATATAAGAGAAGACCCTGGAATGTAATTGCTACAGGATGCTTGCTCCCATCAGGAAGCGCTAGTTTTTCAATTTACAATATGCAAGTAAGCTGTCTATGTAATTAGTTTTGTACATTTTCAATGTCTTCTATGCCTTCAAGGTCTTGCTGTCAGTAGATATGTAACCGTATCAATGTGTGACTTGTTACATGTCAAGGAATGTTTTAATTGAACAAAGAACATCAATCATGATAGACAGCCTAATAAAGATTCTATTTATCTCCACGTATTACAATTGAAGCCCACCTTCAAGGGACTACTCCAAATTAATTGCTGAATATCAGAAATAAACCCAAATTGTTCTTCTGTATTTTCATGGGGTTATGTATCCGTTGCTACATTTGTGTTTGAAGAAGTGCTTTGCTCGTAGATGATGCAGCTTGGAAACGGAGCCTTGTTTCCCCTCAGCCTTATAATTAGCCATCTTATGCTTGCTAACCACTTTGGTGAGATATGGTTTCAGTGCGATACAATGTGGAACTTCTGTCATTTGTCAACAAACTCATACGGGGCTTTGTTCTAATGAGTTTCTAACCTGAATCCAAGAAGATTGCTGCTTTTAATGCTCTTATCAATGACTGTTCCCCCAGTGGCTCAGGATATTAATTGCTGTATTGCCTGATGTGCATTCACAGTCCTTTCTGACCAGGAAGGCATGAAGTGCGGAGTTAGCTGCTCTCAGCCGTGGTACTGTGGGAGCTACACAATGGTGTCCTTGGGTTAAGGAGGGGAAGAAAAATGCTAGGGTTTCCATTCTTGATCACTAGCCATTGACCATTGCTGGGAGGTGATGCATGCTCATGCTCGTAATTTTACAGAATTAAGGACCGCGTTGTCAGTGATTGGGTCATGTTGATGTAACCCTGCTGGCAGTGTTGTTGTTATGGTTTATTGCACTAATGAAGTGACATAGCCTTGAGCTCTCTCCTCTCCCTGTACCTCCCTCTCTTCCCCCACCTCCCCCTCTCCTCTCCCTATTCCTCCCCCCCTCTCTCCTCTCCCTATTCCTCCCCCCCTCTCTCCTCTCCCTATTCCTCCCCCCCCCTCTCTCCTCTCCCTGTTTCCCCTCTCTCTCTCTCTCTCTCTCTCTCTCTCTCTCTCTCCCTGTTTCCTCCCCCCCCCCCCCCCCCGCTCTCTCCCAGGTTTATTAAAATCTGTATCTCAGTATGCCCAAAACCATCCCTTTTCCAAGCAACTAGTGCCCATCTAGTGCAATGTGTCTAACCCTCTCTAACTGCAGATCACTCCCTGCTGTTTGCAGTTATGTCATTCATGTGCTGTCTCTAATTAAAATGATTAAATTAATGTTAATTCATGTAGATTTTAGTCAGTTTTGTGTTGTGGTTTCAAGTGTGCGAGGAAGCGAATTGAGACATGTCTAACTATATTTCCTTCAGGATCGTGAACAGGGACTTGTTGGCATCACTTGGGAAGAGAGACAGGCCGGAAGAGTTGCTGCTGGTTGTCGTTGATTTTTTTTGAAGCACAATGTTGTGTTTGGATGCAAATTATGTTGTTGCGTTGTTCACAAGCCTTTTTCATCAGTCAAACACTCACTCGAACTCATTGCCCCTCCAAGTCTCCTAGTGTTGCGCTGCCTTTGCTGCGGTTTATATTAAAACAAAACAATCTGATTTTAAAGTTTGTCGGAAATGCAGAATAAAAATCGACCTGTTGTTTTCAATTCCAAGACTGAGTGGTGTTTGTTTCAGACAAGTCGTCTGGGAAATAAAAGGCAGATGGGAGGAAGGAGAAAAATAATATGGCGGTTGGGTGTAACTAAAAACACCGTTGATGCTTGTCGTTACTAGAGGTGCCTGCAGGTTGGATTTTCCCACCTTTCCAAATGAGCAAAATATTGATGTGAGCAGCGGAATCACTGGCTTGATCTCCCAATTCAAAATCCCAGCCCTAGTTCATAAAATGCCCCTTCCCACCTCCGCAGCCTCTTTCAGCCCACGCTCTCTGCTTTTCCAATTCTGGGTTCCTGTGCACTCCCCTCTTCCTCTTTCTCCATCAGAGCCTTCAACTTTCTCGGCTCTACTCGCTGGAAGGCGAAACACTCGGCTGTGGTTAGGATTGATGCTGCATTGGCACTGTTGAGCTAGAAAGTAGAACGCTGTTGTATTGTACCAAGAAAGAGTGAACGAAAGTATTCCAATTTCACTTAACCCGGACGATATTACCTCTTGACTTTTCATCCTCCTTTAACATCTGATTTTGGTTCTTCATAACTAATATTTTCTTTGGAAGCAAACGGGAATAATTTGTCTCTGTAAAGCAGCTTAACCTTAGATCTCAGAATGAGAGCAAGAGGAGCAACATTGACATTAATAGTGAATGATATGATTGCTCAAAGGCCAAATGTTTGGAGATGCATTGCATACTGAACTATGCATCACTGAAAGACAAATGGCAAGAAAATTGAGGAAAACTGTCATTTTCCAATTGTGACTTTCACTTAGTTCACGGTGGCTAGATTAGCTCTAACAGGCCCATGAATTTGGTTCAGGAGCCAGCAACTGAAATAGTTAGCAAAGTTTTGGCAGAGCAGCCTGACTTTGAAATGTGCTGTTATAAAGCAAAGTCAAGACAGCATTAAATGTTAGTTGGATAAGAGAAATTCTCCCCTGCCAGCCATGTTGACGATTTGGGCCTTGATATTGTAAATTACATCTGCTCTGATTCACTTGCCTACGTGATTAAAATGATTCGATATCTTCCCCCCCCCCCTTTCCCCTTAACTCTTAAGTATGTGTCTATCTAATTGAGCTTCATAACCAAACATGGCATGGGGGAATTTTGCACAATTTTACTGGCTATGATGAAGTGCCATTTATAAGGACGAGTCTTCTGGAAGCAAAAGGGTTGGGTGTACAAAGCTGTGTTGCATGCTGTGCGCAACGCAATTCAGTGTCTGACCCCTTTCCGATTAGGTGATCGGAGGCATCAAGAGGGGATGTGTTTTTAAATTGACTGCCTTATCACTGATGGCAAGGTCACGTCACTAACAAAGTTAAAATTAAGAAATCGATTTTGAACCTATTCTCTGGATGTGTGCAGTGCTTAAAATTGAGTTCTGTTTTTTTTTGTTCTGAAGTGTCTTTCATTGGCAGTGCTTAGGTAAGGCAGGGGATGGGTGCGAAAAAAGCTGCCTAGCACACGAAAGAGTAGGATTACTGATGTATCCAGCAACTAATCCATGCCTGGGGCAGAAGTGTGAAACCGATCCAGTGCTGCTGAATCAGCCATCGTTCAGGTTGCTGCTGTTGTTGAATGGGTTTTAAGAGTAGCAGCACTGTCTTCATTTCACTAATTGGGTGGTCATTTCATTATAACTGGAAATTTAGATTATTGACCACATGCTAAATAAATTGTGACTAATTATTTCATTTCTGAAGAGGCCCCACTGCTCAATGATGCAGCTGTCTCGCTTGTGCTGATTAGTCTAATTTGTGCCTCTCTTTCTCCTCCCTTCTCCTCCCGCGCACCCTCCCCCCCCAACTTGGAAATATATCGCCGTTCCTTCGTCGTTGCTGGGTCAAAATCCTGGAACTCCCTTCCCAACAGCACTGTGGGAGAACCTTCACCACACGGACTGCAGCAGTTCAAGAAGGCGGCTCACCACCACCTTCTCAAGGGCAATTAGGGATGGGCAATAAATGCCGGCCTCGCCAGCGACGCCCACATCCCATAAACGAATTTAAAAAAAACTTGCATTTATTTAGCACCTCTAAACATCCCAAGGCACTTCCCATGAACGATTATCAAACAAAATTTGACACCGAGCCACATGAGATATTAGGACAAGTAACCAAAAGCTTAGGCAAAGAGGTAGGGTTTAAGGAGTGTCTTTGAGGAGAGAGAGAGGAGGACAGGTTTAGGGAGGGCATTCCAGAGCTTAGGGCCTAGGCAGCTGAAGGCACGGCTCCTTTAATGGTGGAGCAATTAAAATTGGGGATGTGCAAGAGGCCAGAATTAGAGGACGGCCGAGCAGTCCTCCTATGTGGGTACGGTAGCATAGTGGTTATGTTACTGGACGAGTAATCCAGAGGCCTGGACTAAAATCTGGAGTCATGAGTTCAAATCCAGCCATAGCAGCTGGGGAATTTAAATTCAATTAATTAAATAAAATCTGGAATTAAAATACTAGTATCAGTAATGGTGGCCATGAAACTACCGGATTGTTGTAAAAACCCATCTGGTTCACTAATGCCCTTTAGGGAAGGAAACCTACTGTCCTTACCCGGTCTGGCCTACATGTGACTCCGGCCCCACAGCAATGTGGTTGATTCTTAATTGCCCAGCAAGCCACTCGGTTGTCAAATCGAACTACGAAAAGTCATAAGAATAAAACCGGACGGACCACCCGGCATCGGACCACTAGGCACCGGACACGACAATGGCAAACCAAGCCCAGTCGACCCTGCAAAGTCCTCCTCACGAACTTCTGGGGACTTGTGCCAAAAGTGGGAGAGCTGTCCCACAGACTAGTCAAGCAACAGCCTGACATAGCCATACTCACAGAATCATACTTTTTCAGCCAACGTCCCAGACTCTTCCATCACCATCCCTGGGTATGTCCTGTCCCACCGGCAGGACAGACCCACCAGAGGTGGCGGTACAGTGATATACAGTCAGGAGGGAGTGGCCCTGGGAGTCCTCAACATTGGCTCTGGACCCCATGAAATCTCATGGCATCAGGTCAAACATGGGCAAGGAAACCTCCTGCTGATTACTACCTACCGCCCTCCCTCAGCTGATGAATCAGTCCTCCTCCATGTTGAGCACCACTTGGAGGAAGCATTGAGGGTAGCAAGGGCACAGAATGTACTCTGGGTGTCCATCACCAAGAGTGGCTCGGTAGCACCACTACTGACCGAGCTGGCCGAGTCCTGAAGTTCATAACTGCCAGACGGGGCCTGTGGCAGGTGGTGAGCGAACCAACACGAGGGAAAAGCCTACTTGACCTCGTCCTCATCAATCTACCTGTCACAAATGCATCTGTCCATGACAGTATTGGTAGGAGTGACCACCGCATAGTCCTTGTGGAGACGAAGTCCCGTCTTCGCACTGAGGACACCATCCAACGTGTTGTGTGGCATTACCACCGTGCTAAATGGGATAGATTCAGAACAGATCTAGCAGCTCAAAACTGGGCATCCATGAGGCGCTGTGGGCCATCAGCAGCAGCAGAATTGTATTCCAGCACAATCTGTAACCTCATGGCCCGGCATATTCCTCACTCTACCATTACCAACAAGCCAGGGGATCAACCCTGGTTCAATGAGGAGTGTAGAAGAGCATGCCAGGAGCAGCACCAGGCGTACCTAAAAATGAGGTGCTAACCTGGTGAAGCTACAACTCAGGACTACATGCATGCTAAACAGCGGAAGCAATATGCTATAGACAGAGCTAAGCGATTCCACAACCAACGGATCAGATCAAAGCTCTGCAGCCCTGCCCCACCCAGTCGTGAATGGTGGTGGACAATTAAACAACTAACAGGAGGAGGAGGCTCTGCAAACATCCCCATCCTCAATGATGGCGGAGTCCAGCGCGTGAGTGCAAAAGGCAAGGCTGAAGCGTTTGCAACCATCTTCAGCCAGAAGTGCAGAGTGGATGATCCATCTCGGCCTCCTCCCGATATCCCCACCATCACAGAAGACAGTCTTCAGCCAATTCGATTCACTCCACGTGATATCAAGAAACGGCTGAGTGCACTGGATACAGCAAAGACTATGGGCCCCGACAACATCCCAGCTGTAGTGCTGAAGACTTGTGCTCCAGAACTAGCTGCGCCTCTAGCCAAGCTGTTCCAGTACAGCTACAACACTGGCATCTACCCGACAATGTGGAAAATTGCCCAGGTATGTCCTGTCCACAAAAAGCAGGACAAATCCAATTACCGCCCCATCAGTCTACTCTCAATCATCAGCAAAGTGATGGAAGGTGCCGTCGACAGTGCTATCAAGCGGCACTTACTCACCAATAACCTGCTCACCGATGCTCAGTTTGGGTTCTGCCAGGACCACTCTGCTTCAGACCTCATTACAGCCTTGGTCCAAACATGGACAAAAGAGCGGAATTCCAGAGGTGAGGTGAGAGTGACAGCCCTTGACATCAAAGCAACATTTGACCGAGTGTGGCACCAAGGAGCCCTAGTAAAATTGAAGTCAATGGGAATCAGGGGGAAAACTCTCCAGTGGCTGGAGTCATACCTAGCACAAAGGAAGATGGTAGTGGTTGTTGGAGGCCAATCATCTCAGCCCCAGGACATTACTGCAGGAGTTCCTCAGGGCAGTGTCCTCGGCCCAACCATCTTCAACTGCTTCATCAATGACCTTCCCTCCATCATAAGGTCAGAAATGGGGATGTTTGCTGATGATTGCACAGTATTCAGTTCCATTCGCAACCCCTCAGATAATGAAGCAGTCCGAGCCCGCATGCAGCAAGACCTGGACAACATCCAGGCTTGGGCTCATAAGTGACAAGTAACATTTGCGCCAGATAAGTGCCAGGCAATGACCATCTCCAACAAGAGAGAGTCTAACCACCTCCCCTTGACATTCAACGGCATTACCATCGCCGAATCCCCCACCATCAACATCCTGGGGGTCACCATTGACCAGAAACTTAACTGGACCAGCCATATAAATACTGTGGCTACGAGAGCAGGTCAGAGGCTGGGTATTCTGCGGCGAGTGACTCACCTCCTGACTCCCCAAAGTCTTTCCACCATCTATAAGTCAGGAGTGTGATGGAATACTCTCCACTTGCTTGGATGAGTGCAGCTCCAACACCATCCAAGATAAAGCAGCCCGCTTGATTGGCACCCCATCCACCACCCTAAATATTCACTCCCTTCACCACCGGCGCACAGTGCCCGCAGTGTGTACCATCCACAGGATGCACTGCAGCAACTCGCCAAGGCTTCTTCAACAGCACCTCCCAAACCTGCGACCTCTACCACGTAGAAGGACAAGAGCAGCAGGTACATGGGAACAACACCACCTGCACGTTCCCCCTTCAAGTCACACACCATCCCGACTTGGAAATATATCGCCGTTCCTTCATCGTCGCTGGGTCAAAATCCTGGAACTCCCTTCCTAACAGCACTGTGGGAGAACCGTCACCACACGGACTGCAGCGGTTCAAGAAGGCGGCTCGCCACCACCTTCTCAAGGGCAATTAGGGATGGGCAATAAATGCTGGCCTCTTCAGCGACGCCCACATCCCATGAACGAATAAAAAAAATTCTCGGAGTGTTGTAGGGCTGGAGGAGGTTACAGAGATAGGGAGTGGCGAGGCCTTGAAGGTCATTGTTCTGCTATGAAAGTGTACCTTTTGTTGCATAAACTGTCAGCTAACAAAGCTATTGCCTGGATGCTGTACAGTGTCTGCACAAATGTAGTCAATTTTTACTGTAGAATTACCTCACTACAGTGCACCCTGTTGCAATAGAGCAGGTTTATATACAACAGTGTGTATTCTGAGCTACCTTTAGTCTATGCTTGACTCAATGGCTAGCATTGATGCCTTGGAGTCAGAAGGTCATGAATTAGGAATTCAAGCCCCATTCCAGAGATTTGAGTACATAATCTAGGCAGGCACGTCAGTGCAGCACTGAGAGTGTTGCACTGTCGGAGGAGCTGTCCCACAATTACACAGTTGATTCTTAATGCTCTCAGGCAACTTCCTTCTTTCTTTTGATCTTCCTCATTTTTGTTTTGTTCACTCAAGTAAGGCTTTTTTGGGCAAGATTCCCTCTGCTTCTGGTTCACCCTTGTCCCATGCACATTCAGCAACCGTGCAAATGACCTGTTCCAGAATAAAGCAAAGATGACAATGTGCCAAAAGTGTATGAAAAATTGTAACTTTTGACAAAAAAGGTATAGAAAAGATGGTCCATTGTAGCTTAAGTCCTGCTGGGTGCAGTCTGAGATGCAATTAAAAACTGCACTTTTTGAAGGACTTGATTATAACTTTCAGTCCTAGTATTTTACAGTTCTGACTGGGTTTGTATTAGATGTGAGGTAAATGCCAATATTTTTCAGTCAAGCTTTTGAACCCATCTGTTTGGAATACGGTGTGAAACTGGGTACATAAACTCATATGCTATGGTATGACTTTCTGTCTCAAGGAATAAGGCTCTTCCAGGATTTTTTTTTCTTGGAAAAAGCTATTTCCTGTCATTCAGGAGACAGTTTTCAACAATACCATTTAAAAGACCCAAATTTAAGAATGCAGTATCTGTAAAGTGCTTTGTCCTTTATCTCCATTGGATCTTAGATGAGTCAACAGTGGCAGTTGGATGACAAAGTGGGTTAGAAAACTGCCCTTCTTAACTTGCTGAGAATCCAGCCCTCATGGGATGAAATTCCCCTTGGTTGTGAGAATCCAGAATTAGTTTTGCCCAGTCACAGCGCAGTTGAAAATCGGCATATTCCCATAACTGCTTCTAGCTTGACAGACCGGTACAAATCTCACTCAGACGCTCATTGTGGAGAAACTGAAATATTACACGAATGTAGTAAAGTGTGTTCCACCGAGACTGGGGCTAAGGCACATCACTGGACAAGAGTCGAAGGAATTTTATTCTGCATCTTGCAGCACGATGTCTAATCTGGGATTGCTTGATGCTGGCACTGGCTATCAGCTATCACCCCTCTCTCTCCTATAGTTTTTGGGCTTTTTTGAAACACAGTTGGAGGCTGAGGTCAGAGTGGGAGTGGGATGGAGATCTTTTGCTTTACCTCAATACTTAATAGGTAGAGCAGGCCCTCCGATATGGACCAGTGCCCCATTCTCTCCTGAGTTTACTAGCACTATTTGAAGTGTACTGGCATGTATCTGGGTATTTATGCCCCCCCCATGTTTTCCCATTTACACACACACACTCAATCTTCCGTGTTTTATAGATGTGAGGCAGGTGTTTGATTCTACAGAAGTCCTTCAACACAATTGCTTTATTATCTAATCTTGCTTGTCTCCTGCCCTTGATCCAAATCTTATAATTATCTGCATTATTGTATTTTGATACATTTTCTCTTTTGAATCATCTCTTGGCTATTTTGAAAATATAAAGTCTGTTTCAGATTTTGGATGATTGGCTCAGGAAACATAAAGCAATGAAATCACTGTGGTCTGGCACCAATCCAGCTCGTTTTATGTGGGTGAGCTGTGCTGACTTCTATGGAGGTGGATACTGCGGTTGGAGTCAGGCTGTAAAGTGCTGGCTGTTTTCAACTACCTCTGCTCCATGACCCCTTGTATGAAATGGATGGTATTCATTAGATCCTGAGGTCAGGCCTCAGATTCTAAGAGCTATTTGTTTCCTTTACTCTCTGGATTTCTTTAACCCTGTTCTTGCCACAGTGTCACAAACGCAACGCTTCAATTTTCAGCCGGAACCGAATTTATGAGTCCGAAGTTTTGAAAGTAGTTTTTTTTTTAAGACCAGGAAGAAATAGAGAGGTTAGTGGAATGGACAGACAGGTGGCAGATGCAATTCAATAGAGAAAAGTGCAAGGTAGTACTTTTTGTTGGGGAAGAACAAGGAACGGCAGAATGCAGTCAATTGAAAAACTCTGAAGGGTGTGGATGAGCGAGGAGACCTAGAAGTTCAAGTAAGTCATTCCCTGAAAGTGCGAGTGCTGGTAGATAAAGAGACCAAGAGCATTTTGGGTTTTACAAATAGGAAGATTGAGTAGTGTGATTAAAATTACACAAAACACTGTTTCGGTCACAGTTAGAGCATTGTACGCTGTTTGTGGGCACACCATTATAGAAGGATCATTAAAGCCATAGCGAGCGTACAGTGTAGATTCACCAGGATGATGTCGGGGAGGGGAAACTAGTTATGAGGAGAAACTTGAGATACTGGGACTATTTCCACCGAAGCCCTGTAGGTTAAGAGGAGATTTAATCAAAGTTGTTAAAACTTTTAAGGATGATGATGCGATGAGTTGGGGAGTCATTGATGAGGATAATTTATAAAATTATCAGCGTGAGGAGAGAGGTTAGGAGAAATTCCTTCGTGTGTCGGGTTGTTGGAGCAGTGAATGCTATACCACAGGGAGCAGTGGTTGAGGCAGAGACCATTGTATTGCAGAAGGAAAAGTGGATAAATATTTGAAGCAGGAAGAGACCGGGCTATGGGGAGAGACTGGGCCAGTGAGATTAGATTTGCATTGTCTTAGATAAGAGCTGGCACAGACATGATGTGGCAAATGGCCTCTTTTGTGCTGTAACCTTCGATGGTCCAATAAACCAAGACCGTCCCATGACAACTGTAACCATTTCACCGAACAAGCTGCTGGATTGTTTACTTTTGTTTTTGAGCAGAAAGGTGGACAGCAGTTTTAAAAAAAAAACCTGTTGAATAATTGCAGTAAGTTATTTTTAAGAGGGAGACGTGTAGAAACGTGTTGCAATTTTTACCACCGCATAGAGTGCGTCTGCCTCCAAAAGGTGAGAGAGACTTGGCAAGAAACTGCTGAGTAAGCCACTGAATAAACACGGATTTAAGTCAGATTCATACTAGATCCAAACATGATCTCAGTATGCACTAGTGTCACCATATGTTGTTATTTTTCCCCTAATTATTATAATAAAGTACACTTTGATTTTGCAACTTGTGTAACTGTTGAGAGAAGAGGGCTCCTTGGTTGAACAGGACAATGAAAGTAGACAAGTTTCAGGAAGGGTGGTACTGAAATCTATCTTGTGGGGCGCTGCCAAGCTTTAAATAATGGGGCAATGCTGCGACATTCCATCATTCGCTGCAACATACAACAGTTCACGTAAAGTGAAAGTGGTGTGAACAGCGTGTTTGGAACCGTTTTATTAAAGGAGAAGGAAAGTCTGAGGGAGGGAGGGGGAAGAGAGCTCCACCCCTTCTCTATCACATAGAAAAACTTTAGTAAACAATTTTACAACACCAAGTTATAGTCCAACGATTTTATTTTTAATCCCACAAGCTTTCGGAGGCTTTCCCCTTCCTCAGGCAGTGTGGAAAAGACAATTTCGAATCCTTTGCATTTTAAGATCACAGAACAATGCCTGGTGACTACTGCCCGTTGCCAAGGCAATCACAGTGAGCAGACAGAAAGGTGTCATCTAAAAGGCCACTGAATATACAACCCCCCAAAAAAAAAAGAGAGAGAGAGAGATAAGGAAGACAGTCAATGACCCGTTATATTAAAAACAGATAACATTTGTTCGCTGGTGGGGTTACGTGTAGTGTGACATGAACCCAAGATCCCGGTTGAGGCCGTCCTCATGGGTGCGGAACTTGGCTATCAATTTCTGCTCGACGATTTTGCGTTGTCGTGTGTCTCGAAGGCCGCCTTGGAGTACGCTTACCCGAAGGTCGGTGGCTGAATGTCCATGACTGCTGAAGTGTTCCCCGACAGGGAGAGAACCCTCCTGTTTGGCGATTGTTGCGCGGTGTCCGTTCATCCGTTGTCGCAGCGTCTGCATGGTCTCGCCAATGTACCATGCTCTGGGGCATCCTTTCCTGCAACGTATGAGGTAGACAACGTTGGCCGAGTCACAGGAGTATGAACCGTGCACCTGGTGGGTGGTGTCCTCTCGTGTGATGGTGGTATCTGTGTCGATGATCTGGCATATCTTGCAGAGGTTACCGTGGCAGGGTTGTGTGGTGTCGTGGACGCTGTTCTCCTGAAGGCTGGGTAATTTGCTGCGAACGATGGTTTGTTTGAGGTTGGGTGGCTGTTTAAAGGTGAGTAGTGGAGGTGTGGGGATGGCCATAGCGAGGTGTTCGTCATCATTGATGACATGTTGAAGGCTGCGGAGAACATGGCGTAGTTTCTCCGCTCCGGGGAAGTACTGGACGACGAAGGGTACTCTGTTGGTTGCGTCCACAGAGGCACCTTAAATTGGGGACTGGGGAATTCAGGAGGAAAATCCAAGACTGAATTCAGGAGGAACTTTTTGACCCAGAGTGGTTAGGATGTGGAACTTGCTACCACAAGGAGTAGTTGAGGCAACTAACATTGATGCATTTAAGGGAAAGCTAGATAAACACATGAGAGAGAAAGGAATGGAAGGATATGCTGATAGGGTTAGATGAAGAGGGTCGGAGGAGGCTCGTGTGGAGCATAAACACCGGCATAGACCTAATGGCCTGTCTCTGTGCTGTAAATTCTATGTAAATTCAGTGTCTTTTTAAAAAAAAAATGAACGTCAATTTTGTTGCAGGTCCTGGGGGAGCTGGGAGTCAGGCTGCATTCCCTGCTTTGGTGACGTTGGTTACAGACAATGCCCCCATATGTTTCAGGGGGGCTCCACTGCAAACACTGTGGGACATTAGCCTGGCTCGACTGCTGCTCCAGTGCTGCCTGGCCCCAGGAAACCAAATCACTAGCTGCTATTAGAGATTTCCCAGCTCATGGCACGGAAAATCTGGTTTACCAGAGTTGGGTAACTCTTAGTCCAGTTTAAAGTTACAAGCATTTTGTTCACAGGGGAGCAGCTACCTATAAATGATTTCAGCAGATTGGTTGAGCAGGGAGACGGCCCCTACTTGAGCATCTCCTAATGTTCAGTAGACTTACTGGCCAAGGAGGAGCAAGTTCACCACTTGGGCATCTCCATGCTGGTGAAAACATTGACATCTCTGAAGAAAAAGGCAAAAGAATTTAGATGGCAAAGCTGTAATTTCCTTCTATAGGAAGGAGTATCATATCATAGTCTGTACAGCACAGGAGGAGGCCATTTGGCCCATCATGCCTGTGCCGGCTCATTGAACGAGCTATCCAATCAGTCCCATTCCCCTGCTCTTTCCCCATAGCCCTGTACATTTTTCTCACTTCAAGTATTTATCCAATTCCCTTTTTGAAAGTTACTATTGAATCTGCTTCCACCACCCTTTTCAGGCAGTGAATTCCAGATCATTACAGCTCGCTGCGTTTAAAAAAAAAAATGTTTCTTCAAACTCGCCTTTAGTTCTTTTGCCAATCACCTTAAATCTGTGTCCTCTGATTCTTGACCCTTCCACCAATGGGAGCGGCTTCTCTTTATTTACTGTATATATACTTTGAACAAACATTGTGCCTTCTAAATGTGCTATGCATTATTGAGATCGCTGCAGTTGTGAATGATAGTAAGGGAGGCATCAAATATTGGAGCATGAGTCAGGCCATTAGGTGTTGGTGCCTCTCCCAGAAAGTGCGATACATCCACTTATTAACTTGGCAGAAATAGTAGGTTGTCTGCAAAACAATATAATTGGATTGGATCAGGATAGATGTTCCGCAGTTTACATTGTCATCTTGTGGTTTGGGTACTACAGTCACAACCTGCCTTCCTCTAAAAGTAGAACAGGCCTGTTTAAACAAGTCTAAATTTTAACCCAGGCTTTTTAAACTGGAGGTATCAATAGAAGACTAACCCTTGCTTTTTCCAGCAGTTGGATCCATGTTTTGATATTTGTCTTAAATGGCTTTTTTTCAAGTACTTTACTGCAATACCGTACAAAATATATGCTGGGTTATTTTGTGGCTGCAGGCTCTGCATCATTTAAATGAGAACAACGACCTCAATTTGGACAAAAGCCAGAGGCTGGAATTAGCCATTTTACTCTCCTATGGGCTGCATTTGCTGATTGAATAGACACTCTAAAACTTATTGATTCGATCGAAGGGCTTTTGAGATGTTTTAATATGATAACATCACATTACAGCTTTTCACAGTGCTTGGTACAATGTTTGGTGGCACTGTGCCTCCCTTGCTTTTAGTGCTGGGCAGTGTTCCTGTTTCGCCAAACGAGCATATTCCAGCCCATCTACCTATAAGTGTACAAGCCTTTCCTCCAGCGTACATATCACATCACGTTGCCGAGCATCAAACGTCCCAAGGCAACAAACCTTGCCTTTGTTTCTTCTAATATAATCATTCTTGATCATATGTTATAAGAACATGTCTTGGACAAGAAGCGATGCTTACGCAGAAGATCCAAGAAAGACAGCTGCGGTGGTTTGGGCACGTCTCAAGAATGGAAACAGCTAGGTTACCTTTCATGGCCCTGAATACAGAGGTACATGGAACAAGAAGCTGAGGAAGACTAAGGAAGCGCTGGACAGACAATATCAAGAGCGACTTGTCATAGAAAGGGATAGAAATGACTGAAGCGACCAGGCCATTTCAGAACCGACAACAGTGGAATGAATTAATTTGGCCCCATCGTCGCTGCTGAGCTGACAGACGGGAATTTAGTAGTAGTAGTAGTAAATGTTCAATAGAAAACTTGCATTTTAACTTAACAAAATGCCCCAAGTACTTCACAGAGGCAATAAAAGACACCGAGTTCTGATGGGAGAGGAGATTCAGGGAGCAGACCAAAGGAATGGTCCAATCAGTAAGTTTTCTTGAAAGAGCAGAGAGATGTTGCAAGACCGAAGAGAGGATGATCCAGAGTGTGCAGCCAAGGTGACTGAAGATGGAGCAGAAAGAGGGGAGATGCAAATGAGGCCAGAGTTTGGAGCGCACATGCAGGCATGTAGGACTAGAACAGGTTGCAGAGGGGGAAGGAACGTGGTCATGGAAAGATTTGTAGATGTTACTGAATTCAACACGCTGGAGCACGAGGAGCCATTGGGGTGTGGGGAGGAAATGACCAATGCTGCAAACATTTTGTGAAGTTGTTTTGAGCTACCGTTTTGAATTTTTTCCCGAGCCAAAAACTTACTGCTGGAAGAAATTCATTTTTTTTTAAAAAGCTGCCATTCTGAATAAAATGCTTGTTGTTCAAAGTGGGCTGAATGATGCTGGTATATCCCTTGGAAAAGGTTTTCTCACAGAGCCCTATTCCTGTGTTAGAAACCAGAGACTTAACCTGGAGTACTTGGCTGGAGCTTGAATTATTGGATTGGACTTTTGTTTTATTTTATGTCTCTGTAAATGCCTCGGTTCCTCCTGATTTGGCCGCAATCAGTGACAATCAGGGCAAATTTCTCCATCTTTGTTTTGGCTACATGCACCACCTCTGTTAAAGGTTTGATAATTCAACCAGTTCCCCTGTGTTCTATTCAGCAGTCCGACTTGACCCACCTGGAATCCATCACAGTCTGCCTGACTTTCTCAACCCGAGTCCCCCTTCGCCTGTGGTTATCTCAACAGCTGTTGCTGTAATCAGTTATTCTGTATTTGTGGACTGTATTTGTGATTATAGTTGGCTTGTGTGCTCTCCTGTCTGTCCTTGGTGCATCTTGGCCTGCCCATTCAGCCCAAGTGGTTCTGACCTGCCTGTTTGCATGACTGTCCATGCTGAATTCCCATGGCCTGCCTACTTGTTCGCCCAACCCAACCCAACCCAACTGCTTTCTGCTGCGTTTGCCCTGGGCTCCGCTAGTTCTTGTATGTGCTTGGCCAGCCAAGTAACCTCCCTGGTACCTTTTATTGAAGTGGCTATTGTTCATTGTGAATGCTGGCAGGCTATCTGACTTTGGATGGACATCACAGCCGAGCGCAATCTTGTCCTTCCCCCATTGTCCACACATGTACACTTCCAAGAGTGTTGTGCGATCACTAATGTCAGCTGTGGCTCAGTGGGTAGCACGCTTGCCTCTTGAGTCAAAGTCGTGGATTCAAGTTCCACTCCAGAGACTTGAGCACAAAATTCAGGCTGACACTCCCAGTGTAGTACTGAGGGAGTGCTGCACTGTCGGAGACGCCATCTTTCAGATGAGACGTTAAACTAAGGCCCTGTGTACCCTCTCAGGTGAACGTAAAAGATCCCATGGCACTATTGGAAGACGAGTAGGGATGTCCTGGCCAATATTTATGCCTCAATCATCATCACTAAAATAGATTATCCGGTCGTTATACCATTGCTGTTTGTGGGACCTTGCTGTGCGCAAATTGGCTGCTGCATTCTCTGCATTATAACAGTGACCACACTTGAAAGCTACTTCATTGGCGGTAAAGTGCTTTAGGATGTCCTGAGGTCGTGAAAGGCGCTATTTAATACAAGTTCTTTCTTTTCTTTTAGTGATCAGGAATGCAAATTTTGGCCAATTTTGTTTCTCTTCCCAATTGTGGTGCTCCTGCTGGTTCCCTGGCTCAGGAACTGAATTTATCTTAAGGGAGCAACCATTAGGTTTTCCCACAGCTGAGTTTTTTTTTGTTGACTTGCACCTGCTGCTGCTTTACCTTTGCTGCTATTTTTAGCAGGTTACCTCAGCAGCTTTTTTGTCATTTCTGAAGATGCTTTCTGCTAGCACTGTGAAACGTCGAGTTTTATCTTTTGATCTTCACCCTTTTGCCTTTTTCCCCATTTCACATAATTTGATAAGGGACGAGTATAATGTGCTTTTTGATGTCTTGCAAATAATATTTGGTGCCATGAAGCTTTTAAGAATCAGCATACTTTAAGAAATGTGTATTGATGACTGAATCCAGTCCTTACCATATTTTTCTTTCGTGGGATAAATGGGACATTCCTTCTTACCAATGCTACTTGGGCAGACTCCCTTATCTCTTCCTCTGTTATATTGATTGTTTTGGTGCTACGATTGTGTCTCTGATTTTTATTTTCCTTCCCCCACTATGTACCCTTTGATTTTGGAGTTGTTTTAATCCCCTGTTGCATGAATGCAATCTAACTGAGGTGACCTTTAAAGACCATCCAGCATCTTCACCCCTTTGCAGCTTTTTGTTTAAAAAAAAATCCCTGCTTACAGGATATTAAACCCATGGGCTCACTCCTTGTACTAGTCGTTAGCAGATCTGTACTCTTGATCTTTTTACCTGTTGTTCTTCTCTCCACTCTAATTATTTTATGATGTGGAGATGCCGGTGATGGACTGGGGTTGACAATTGTAAATAATTTTACAACACCAAGTTATAGTCCAGCAATTTTATTTTAAATTCACAAGCTTTCGGAGATTTTCTCCTTCCTCAGGTTATTTTAGTCAGATCTATAAAGGGGTGGGGGCATTCCAGCCTGCAGGAGTTCTTATTTGGGGTTTTCAACTGAGAGGTTTTTCCTGTTTATGTTTCAGATTTCCAGCATTCATCAGTGTTATTTTTTCCTTTTTAATCCTTACTTTAAATCTGTTTTTTGTTCCAGAAACTAGCTTGGGCAGACCACAAGCGTGAATGCAAGTGTTTGAGAAGTATCTATCCAAACATTCCAACTGATATGGCCAGACTTGTTGCAAGGATAATCTTCAAATTGGTAAGTTTATGCAGCAAAGATGACGGGCTGAATTTACTATTATATAAAACAGCTTGGCTTATTTGTAAAGGGATAAAATGTAATTGCAGATTACTGCAAGGTGGGAATAGTCCTAATATGGGCCATTGGCAGTTCATCCCCCACCTCCTTGTTCACCTTTGGCAGACTTGATGCTCCATGTCCCTTTTGGGCCTCCATTCATGGCCTGCCTGACTGTGAGATATTGACCAAGCTACTCATTGTTACGCCCTCACTTTTTTTCTTGCTCTCCATCAAAAGAACACAAGGAAATGCTGGAAGGAAGCATTTTTTTCCTAGTTCCATAGACAAGTGGAAGCACCTATTAAAGTTAAAACTGTTGGTTCTGTAGTTGTATTTTCACTTTACTTCCTTGGTGTTCACTTGGCAATGGCCCACTGTGGTTTGATTGAAATCAGGAGAAAGAAGGGAGGAAAAATATAAAATTGTGACAATGTAAAAATTGGATACTTGAAGCATGAATGAAGATGAAGAGAAATGTTGGAGCTCACTGATCTTAACCTCCCTGCCTACTCACTTCAATAGTAAAAAAAAAACAACTCCACAAAATAATAGGGTATAAGTTGAAGCAAGTCATGCTTGGACTATGAAAAGCTCTGATGAAACCACACTTGAATACTGTGTGCAACCCTGGTCAAAGACACTAGGGAAACTTTGATGTCCTGGAGATGGTGTGGAGAAGAGACTGAGTGCGAGAGTCATGAGGAAATTTCGAAGAAAAATTTAGTCACTCAATCTCACACTCACACACTCTCGTGCTCACTCATGCATTTTCCAAATTTACAGGGACACCCTTCATCATATACTTGGTGATCTCCAAATCATTGAAGCACTGGCACCTAGACATGCTCGTTAAGACATCCGTATTTATCTGTGATCACGCCACTGCTTTGCTGACTGGTTTCTTGTGGTTTGCTGTCCACATGAATACTGAGGCGATTGATGATCGCCTTAACATAAATGATTTGTTGAAACAGGAATTGGGAACACGAGAACGTCAGACAGTAATTTCTACTTCTATATGAACAAATTCTGTTGGTCACTCTTCCCTGCAGCAGTTATTGACGACGTGCCATTGAATGCAATTTTTGTTATCTACAGTAATTAAAAAAGGCAAATTGTGCATAGGTTCTTGATATTCTTCACTGCAATCATTGCATGTTATGGATATGCAAAATAATGTAAGAACAGAAGTAGTGAATATTTTTTGTCGGCTCCTAATTGTAACCAGCATGTGTTTGGCGGTTCATTCATCAAAAAGTTTTAATATAATGCCCTCTGCAAATACAAATATATGTATATTTTTAAAATCTATGCAGAGAACCAAATCTAATAGAAAAGATAATTAGTGTCACGGGAAGATTAATGTTTGTTTTTATTTTTTATTCGTTCATGGGATGTGGGCGTCGCTGGCAAAGCTAGCATTTATTGCCCATCCCTAATTGCCCTTGAAGGTGATGGTGAGCCGCCGCCTTGAACCGCTGCAGTCCGTGTGGTGAGGACAATTTAACCTTAATTATAATTGTGATGAGCTGGAAGCCCTCCAACTATTAAAGCTGCATTCTCGTTGGCAATGAAGTGACTCTGGTGGTGTCTGAAACAATTGTTTACTCGGACCAGGCTCAGGCTGTTTTGCTTTATTCCTCTGTAATGATCTGGGAAAATGGTACTGCTTCTTATCTATCCCATGCTAAGCATGTCACTTTGGCTCAGTGATGGCACTTTTGCTTCTGAGTCAGAAGTTGGTGGGTTCAAGCCCCACTCTAGGCTGACACTTGAGCACAGCACCGAGGAATTGCTGCATTGTTGCAGGTGCTCTCCTTCGGAAGAGACAGTAAACCGAGGCCCTGTCCACCCATTCAGGTGGATGTGAAAGATGGGGAAATTCCTAATATTGTGACGTTAAAGTGATCTATATTTGTTTTACAGCTGACTGGGTCGCCCTGCTCTTCAGAAGAGTTGTATTCTGTGTCGGACCTTCAGTCCAGTAAGTATTTGTTTCAGTCCTTTTGAAAAAGCTGCGTTGGCTGCTGTGTCCTGTTGGCCACTAATTGCCGTGTGGGGGATTCTCGTCGGATTTTCACCAAAAC
Source organism: Heptranchias perlo (assembly GCF_035084215.1). Taxonomy (NCBI): domain Eukaryota; kingdom Metazoa; phylum Chordata; class Chondrichthyes; order Hexanchiformes; family Hexanchidae; genus Heptranchias; species Heptranchias perlo. The sequence continues at coordinate 9,958,873 of NC_090332.1, read as the reverse complement.
TATTCAAATTTGTATCACTACATTGTATTCCTAATTTGCCAAATTTTCGTTTAGGGCTGTGACTGAAAACCTCGTCTTTGCTTTGTAACAGTACATTTATCATGTACTCAGTGCTGTGCACTAATTGAAGCACTCAAACCAGCATTCTGCAAGCCATCCCCTCTTCATGCAAACCAAAACGGGCAAGATGGTTGAAGTTAGATAGGAGTTCTGTGTCAGCAGACTCCGCAGCAGGTTAGCTGTGATGATGTTGCATGTTGTGGCAGCCGCACAGCGCTTGCTTGCTGAGCCCCTGCCATTTATGCTTTGATTTCATTTCCAGTGTAGCAGTCGTCACAGTTGGGGTGCTGCTGTTTAACTGCGCCTGTGTGTTTTGAAATTGTTCTACAACTTGTTAATCAATGCACTGTTAATGGAACTGGTTGGTAGGTTAGGTTAAAGGGATGCTTTGCTGCAGCAAGAGGCATCCCATGTACATGATGATGGGCAAATGATTTATAGAAGTGCCTTGCATTCACAGGCATTATTCTTGGCCAGTGCTGCGATTATTCATTAGTGAACTAAATACATAAGAAGGTACTGGATGGATGGGAGTGAATTACAAGGCATTAATTCAGTTGATGGGCTCAGATAATATTTTGTTTTTAAAAACAAACTGGAGTCGCTACTAAAGGATGTGAACCCAGGACTGGCTGTAAAACCTGTGCCACTCATCCACTATTTTTAAACTGTGTGGAATTTTTTAAACATCTGACTGTGACACTTCTTGGGAGATGATGTGAAATAATGCAGGCGTTACTGGATATTCAGTTGCTCAAACAACAGGATGACATAGGATCACGCAGAATATTGGGTTCTTTAGGAAGGTGAATTGGAGGAGAAATCACTGTCTCGACCTCCCCCACACCATGTATTGTGATCTAATGCTTTCATTAGCTGGTGCTGATTCAGCAGGTTTAACTTAGTGAAACTGGAAATTGCTTTCTAATGTACCTGTCCAATTTCGGCATGCTCTTCAATTTCATTTGATTATCAGTGATTTTCTGATCTAAAAGCACAGAAGTGTTCTCACCTTGCTTATTGGATTTTGTGCAGAGAATCGCGACAGTGCTTCGTTGCCACGTGGGTGAGGTGGATCGAGTTGAGATCTCCATCTTGATGTTTGAATATGATTTTTCTTCCAGCTTGTGTTCTTTGGTTCTGTCAGTAAATATGTTGGTCGAATTCCCCCCTTTATTAAAAAAAGTAACAAGCATCAGACATACAAAGCTAGCATGGTGTCTTCTGGTCCGAATTGGAACAACAATATGTTTCACAAGTGCTTAATCGAAGTATTATTTCCACACAGTTAACTAAATACTCCATTCTGACTGTTGGCAACAAGTGAAGGTTAGATTTTACTATACGTAAAGTATGATTAATTTCTTTTCATTTTGCTTTTACTGACTTAGGTTACTGCACCCCAAGTAATTCATTGTATGTAAAGTGTTTTGAGATGTTGGACAGTTGTGATGAGGCGCTATATAAATGCTAGTCCTTTTTTCTTTTTGACTCAGTTGTGGATAAAGTACTATTTAGCCAATCACCCTGCACAGTTGGAGAATGTTAGAATCTCTCAGCAGCTGATATGAGATCTGTAACTCTTGAACCCTTAAAAGTGTAAATTAATGCTGGTTGTTTGCTGCACATGATTTTAATGCATTGATGAGTAATGAAAAATGCTGGATGGTGCAAACTTCTCATGGACAATTGAGGCGTTCACGTGAATTAATTTCTGCTCTATTTTAGGATCAGGAGAGCCCATTGATGTGCATTGAGCCTTTTACAGATTAATAGTATTGAAATATTCTACATAAAATGCTTTGGTAAGGCAATCTGAAAGCCAAGATGTAATACTAATTTATGCCTGATTTCCTTTTAAAAAAAAATTCACTAATTGTCGGTGAATTTTGTTTTAAAGAAAAGCTTGATTGCATTTAAACTTGCTGCAGTCATCAATATATTTTGTTAATATACGTTGAGTAATTAGAACTAATTGTGGAATTGATAGTGTGCATTCAGTGCTTTTCAGTCCATGACTGTGCCATTTAAGAGCTCATAATGTGTCTGATTTAAAGGTTAAGAATTCAACAAGGGTGTTCAGATGGGAATATAGCAGCGTGAAATACAGCTGGAAGACCACTTCGGGGATTTTCTTTTACATCTGTAATTGGTCCAAATTTCTGTCTCATTCCCAGTTTATGTATTTTTTATTGTTTTTGATGTTGAGGGCACTGTAAATACTGTAAATTTATAGTAATGACTGACTGGATCATATTTTTACTCACTTAACTTTCGCAGGACTTCAATTGTGAGGTGTCACCCTTATTTACATGGGTTAATTGGCTGCAAACGTACTGACTTATTTCTTCTACAGCATATTCTGTACTCTTTAACTGTTCGGCATACTAACAGTCCTATGGAAGATTCTTGCTGCTGGATTAGATCTGAGCATCTTGAACAATGGGGCCCTCAAGGGTTTCTGTGAGGAGCTCTGTTGGTCAATGATGTCTCTGTGAGCACTTAGTCTGTTCTTTTTCTTTATAATTTCTCCTGAACGCATTCGTCCCTTGCTGGCATTTGACTCCAAGCGTGTTGGCAGCCATCTAGTATTTCATCTGTTTTTAATGTGTGAATCTTGACAAGAGTCCCAGCAGGCTCTTTGACTGGGTTGGGAGGTGGAAAAAAGTTGGCAAGGGTCAGGTCACAGCTGATCCCTGATCCTTTCCCTATCTGACATCTACACGTGTACAATTTCCAACACGGTCATTGGTATTGCTGAGGAATGGGCACCCTAGTTGGTTTCCCACTTCTCTTTACTTATCCAGGAATCCTGTTGACTATAGTTGCATTCTCTTATTGCTGCCTTGACTGAGATCAACTAATTCAACACGAACTGATCAAATCTGTGACTTTCCTGGTCTGTTTTTGATGTTGAATCTGAACTACTGGCCACAGGAATACCTTAAGATAAGGTCAAGATATTGAGATCCATTTAACAACAATAGCTTCTCCCAATGAGGAGAACATCTGGTGGTTATGGCCCATCTTCCAGTTACTAGAACAACCTCAGACAAAGTTGTACCTATCTATCCTTAACTGTTCTGCACACTCGCATGGTTCATTTCAGAGACGCCTTCTTCCTGCAGGTCAAATCGTAATAAGGTCACTGAAGCTGTTCTCTGCCTCGTTTTAGCTGTACACATGGCCCCTTTTTCTTAACTGTGGATACATTTTTCTGACCATGTCCATTATGTTCTGACCATCAATATCTCTTTTGAATTTGTTTCAGTAGTACAAGATCGTCCTGCAAATTTAATTGGTCACCCAAGCTTCGATTTGAGGTCAGAGGTGGTAGTAAGATCAAGAATCTTGACAAATGTAGAAGTACGACACTCGGAACGAAGAGATGGAGGTTGCTGATCACACGACTTGTGAGGACAGGCGGAATCTGTGCTTTTGAAGCACTCACTTCCTCATTATAGGTCATGAAGTCGATCGCAATGCAGTGATTCAATCATTGCACTGAGAGAGGGCTGGAGATGGAGAGTACTAAGGCAGTGCAATGTGAAGGGAGTCAATCAATGAAGACTGGGATCATAAGCACCATTTAGTGTTATGAATGGAGTAAATCACAGATGAGAAGGAACAGAGTGATAGGGAGTACAGGAAACCCCTAACTTAATGGAAGAGGAATCCAGAGGTGGTGCCGTCAACTACAACACGGATAGTAATTTGAGAAGAATTAGACTGCCATGAACTTAACTTTGGTGGGAGCCACATGATAATTTGTTTAGAAATGGGTTGTGTCAGACCAGATCAAAGGCTATGAAGGTGCCCAAGGCAACGATGAATGATTACTCTTGAACATCTCAGTGCACACCTATGGAACTCTCATTATCGGTGAGATCACCAGTGGAATGGCCATGTGTAAACCATGCTGATGATTGTGGATTAAGGCAGAACATTCAAGATGATGGACAGTTTGAAAGTTAATGGTTGCTTACATAACGTTGGAAAGTACCAATGGAAGGGTGAAAGTAAGAAAGGTGAAGGAACTTAAGCAAATTTCCAAGCAGAAAGAAATGTCCATGGAAATGGAGATAAATTAGAGTTGACATTGGACAGAGGTATGCATCTTGAGGGCAATGTGGTGGAATTGCAGCAGGAGCAGAGGTCTTATTAGAGCACACAGATTGGAACATCTAACAGACCCAGCCAGGATAAAACTTGATGTCAGTCATTGTGGTTGAGCAATGGAAGAGGGTTCTTCTTCAAGATGATCACGGTTAGAGACAGAGGAGAAAAGTGAGCCAGAAATGTTGGATTTCTTTTTAGGAGAGCTTGCAGCTGTACTGTCAAGACAGAGAAGAGGTTGAAAAGAGGATCCACATAAATTTTATATAAGACACCTTTGGAAACAGAAATGAGGGGCAGAAGGACAGCAGTTGATATCTTTCAGTGAAATTATATTTAGCAGCTATAATGGCGAAAATTTGAACGGTGATAAAGTAAGCTTGGGATGCTTCATAATGTTCAAAACATGAGAATCAATCAGTAGAATTTTTGAGTGGCAGCAGAATGCTGGGCATGATTGAAGTGAGTTGTCGCATCATGACTGGGAGCTAAATATTCCAGGCTATAGGAAGTTTGGAAAGCACCAGGAAATTAGGAATGGAGGAGGAGTAGCAATATTGATAAAAGACACATCTACAGCAGTGCAAAGAAAGGATCTCCCAGCGAGGGTGATCAGGCAGTGAAAACACTGGGTAGAACTAAGCAACAGCAAATAATGCAAGACGCTGGTGGGAGTTGTCTACAGACCTCCTAAAACTAATGATGTAGTGGGTGAATTTATAACTAGAAATCGGAGAAGCATGTAACAGAAACAATGTGGTTATAATGGGAGATTTTAATTTTCACGTGGGCTGGGAGAAGCAGAACAGTTCAAGTAGTAAAGGCAGTGAATTTCTAGAATCGATTCGGGACAGTTTTCTGGAACAATATGTTTTAGAACTGATAAGGGATAAGGCCATACTAGATTTAGTGATGAGTAACAAACCAGAATTATTTAACAATCTGTAAGGGAATATCTTGCGAATAGTGACCGTAATATGATTGCATTTGATATTAGGTTTAAGAGGGTGAAGGGAGATTCAAAAACTAGATTTTATATTAAGGCAATCTTTGAAGTGATGAGAAATAAATAAATTGGGCTGAACTGTTAATCGGGAAACCTACAAACAGTGGGAAGTATTTGGTACAATACAAAACCTGTGCATACCCCTAAAAGGTAAAACCTCCACTTGTGTAGTTAAGCATGGTCAACAATTGAGAGAAGAGACAGTACCAAGCTAATACAAAAGGCTTAAACAAATGTAAGGAAAAGTGGAAATCCAGCAGACTGGGAGAGCTACAAAAACCAATAATGGGATACAAAAAACAATAAGAGGTGCAAAAAGGAATATGACAGAAAAGACATTGCAAGGAATATCTAAACTCGCAGTAAAAGTTTTCATAAATTTATTAAGAGATAAAGAGCGGTAAAAGGGAATGTGGACCCATTGAAGTGGGTGTTCCATGTGGTGGACCCTTTGCAAATATTGTCACGCATCTGGGGACCCACGGTCCCAGCTTCTGTGAGAGAACACTCTCTGCCCAAAGGTAAATAGCGTCAGGCATTCAGAAATCTGATAATGTGGTGGATTTCCGCCCCCCCCCCCCATCACCCTTTGATCTAATGGCAGATGTCTTGGGGTTGCTGGTTTGAAAACCTATGCCTTATGGTAGTGTGATTAAAATATTTTAAATTCAGATTTGTCAGGCAATATTTATGTGATCCCACTGCTCATAGACCACTATAGTCAGTCTACTGGGAAGTGTTTGTGCACAAGAATGTGTCCTTTTGTTCTTGTGACCAACTTTAATGTTGGAATGCTTTCTTCTGTGTGTGGGGGAGGGGAACAAGATTGACTTGATTTATCTTTCAAGTTAACTTTTAAAAAAAATATAAGAAATTTCTAAAACATCTTTTATAACAGCAGAGGTGCGTCTGTGACAGGCGTTCATGAGATAATCCCATTGCCCACCAAAAGAACAAATGGCCAATCCACAATTTTGTGAAGTTGTCATTCCACAAATCTAATTTAGAAAAGCCTACGGCTGTTTACATTACATAAACAATTAAGTAGTGATAGAATGCCAAATCTTGTATTATTCCAGTATGAGATGTTGAAATGTTTTAATTGTCATCACATTTCCTCTCTCAATATCCCAGGAGCTAAGGTATTGATGGTTTTTTTTAATTGTTAAGATGTGTTACCTATTTAACTACACAGTGGACAAGGTAGGATGAGTTTCAGATGATGTACACTAGAAAATTGGTGTTGGATTGAAAGGACTGAGTGGTATTTGTAATATTGAGATCTTTTAGATGGGAGACTTCTGCAGCAATGATCTGGTTGGGGCTGTGTCCTGTAAAATAGGATGCTTCAGACCTTAAAGCATTTGTCTCTTGCGATCTAAAAGTTTTGTGTCCAGCGTGGGCCTGTCACACTTGAAAGTGTACACCTGTCACATTTACACCTGTCACGCCTAAATATCGTATTCATAAAACCACAAATACCCATAGCTGAACAGGTGGGGAACCGACCAATGAAAGAACAGGTATGGAACCAGCGAACTACGGGTAGGGAACTAGCCAATGAATGAGCAGGTACTGTTCCCACCAATCAGGAGCCTTTAGATGGTAAACATCTACCATTGAAACCACTAGCAGGGAGAAGGGAACCATTCAAATCACTTAAAATAGTTTTTGAAAATCTTTTTACCCACTATTGACTGGATAGGACATGGGTCATGAATTACATTTTTAACCCAACAATGTGATTAGAAACTTAATTTTTAAAAAAATAGTTGAAGTTATTTACAAAATTGCTCAATCCCTCTTGGAAATACATCCAATGAGATTTTTGCTTCTGTTGCAGCTGCGTTGTTTTTTTGGCCCCTTGAGTCAGGTTGTATTGGTCTCCCTCTTCAAACCTCTCCACTCAATCCTCTCCCCTGTGCTGCTGAACTGCATTCCCCCTCCCCCCACTCCAAACTGCTATCTAACCTCATTGCTGGCAAATCCCAAAAGTTCACCCCATCTCACTCTTCTCTTCACCACCCCCCCCCCCCCCCCGCCCCTCGTGCTAGCCAATCAGTGGAACCCCTCATCCCCAGAGATGCTAATTGCCAGGTCTACTAACCCCAGAGCAGTCTTGTATTCACACTGATAAATTCGATAAGAGATCCACTAGTCTTTTTTAAAAAGAAAGGAGTGGCAGCTGTAATCTATTTCTCCAATTGATCACTAATTTTTCTCTGCCTGATCCGGTTTTAATTCATAATATACGCTGCAAATGCTGGTTCAGAACTGGCTCTGATTTGAAGTAAAATGCGATCAAGTTTGTTTAAGCTAGCTTCTATTTCTAAGAGTACGTCGGAGCAGATAGATATTACATACTATAAAAAGTGTGACCTTGCTTCTCCAGAAACTATAAATGCACACAAAGGAATTTACACAATGCAATAAAATCAAGGCACATAAAAGGTCTGGCTTTCTGAAAACATAGAACAGCAGTCCTGTTGGCTGAACACATCATATAAACATCTGTGCCCATATTTGGGGCTTCTGTATTCAGGATTCCAGTTTGTAAACTAGTATAAAAGAATGGAAAGAAAGAAGGAATGAACTTGCATTTATATATATATACCCCTTTTCATGACCATGGGTTGTCCCAAAGCGCATCATAGCCAATGAAGTACTTTTGAAGTGTAGTCACTGTTGTAATGCAGAGAAACTCAGCAGCCAATTTGCACACAGCAAGGTCCCACAAACAGCAGTGAGATTAATAACCAGTTAATCTGTTTTAATGGTGTTGATTGAGGGATAAATGTTGGCCAGGATACTGGCAGAACTCCTTTGCTGCTCTTCAAATAGTGCCATGGGATCTTTTACGACCACCCGGGAGGGCAGATGTGGGCTTGGTTTAACGTCTCATCCAGAAGACAACAGCTCCGACAGAGCAGCACCATCTCAGTACTGCACTGGAGTGTCAGCCTGGATTATGTGTTCTGCAGTGGAGCTTAAACCCACAGCCTTCTGTCTGAAAGATGAGAGTGCTGCCACAGAGTAATGGCTGACAGCTCATATTTATAATGCTGTTGAGTTGTCAGTGTAGCATTAAATACCCTTTTATTGTAGATGTAACCCTACCTCTCTGAAATTTGTTTTTGTCCCATGGTTTAATCGTGTTTCATTTATTAAGGATTTTCTCCATTCGAATTAGAGACTAGCGGGGGTGATTTTAATCCACAAGACCGGGTGGGTTGAGGGCGAGTGGGAGTTGAAAATAGTTGTTTTTTGGGTCGTAACCACAACCCGGCTTTATTTCCGGGTTTAACATCGGTGCGTAAAAGTACTGGCTTCCCACTGGGAACGCAAAGTCCGAAAATTTGATTGCGACCCAAAAAGACAACTATTTTCAACTCCCACCCGCCCCCAACCCACCCGTTCTTGGGGTTTAAAATCACCCCCCAGGCGTACATACCATTTCCATCAGTATAGATTAATCAAATCCACTTCAATATATTGGCCTCTCGCTGCAGCAAACAGTCAAATTCTGTAAATACAAATGAGCGGTAACATCAGCACTTTCAAATGTATAGGACGTAATTGCAAAGTGCACAAGATGGCCAAAAAGGAAATCGTTAGAAAGAGGAAAGAATAACCTTGAATTTATAGAGTGCTTTATTACCTCTCTCAGAAAGGTCCCAAAGTGCCCAACAATGAATTGCTTTGAACTGTTGTTTTTGTAGACAGATGTAGCCATTTTGTGCAAAGGAAGATAGCACCAATAGCCATGAGATGAATGACAGAGAGGAGCTGGGAGTTCTCAAAGTAATGGCATGGCACCTTGGATGTCCACCTGAACTACTGGATCAGGTAGACAGGCTCTCAGTCTTATGAAAGGACAGCACTGCAAAGCAGCGCTCCCTCAGTACTGCACTGAAGGGTCAGCCTAGATTATGCGCTCGGGTCCTAGAGTAGGGTTTTAAACCCGCAACTTTCTAACTTGGAGGTACAAGTGCTACCAACTGAAGTAATCCTGAAAACTCGCAGAAATAAACCTGAAAGCTCTCTGTGAATTAAACAACAAAAAAAAGCAGAATACTGCAGGTGCTGGAAATCTGAAATTAAAACAGCAATGGTCCATAACATTTTTCACTGCAGAGATACCACACGTTCCAGCTCAGTGACTCAGGCTCCACTTTAAGAGGCCTTGAAATTGCTGCTGAAGACCTGATTTGCTGCCCATGGGATGAAGTCTGTGTCTGGGTTCGACTGGATTTGCCACAAGAAGAACCTGAACAATGATTCCGAAAACATAAAATATTTGGCTGAATATCCATGAATGCACGGGGAACAATATAAAATTTTCCTTTCACTTCTTTGCCTATTTACCCGTTGCAAAGATGCATCGTTGCTGTGTCACTGTGTTCGTTAAAGGCCTGTCTTACATACATAAGTCAGATGTACAAGCCTGTAGTCAGTTGCTGCAGAGCAAGCCTTGAAAAATTGAGTCCTTTTTCCTTTAGAACAGGACAGGCGATTTGATAGAATTTTATGTTTAAAATTATGGAAGGACGGGACAGGGTAGATAGAATCAGACTGGTTCCAGTGGTTGAGGGGTCATATACAAAGGGCCACAGATACAAGATTAAATGCAAAAGGTTTAGAACTAAGAGTGGGAGACACTTCTCGAAACAGTGAGTGGTGAGGCTGCGGAATTCACTTTCAGGGTTAGTGGCTGAGACAGAAACTATGCCGACGTTCAAGATCAGATTGGATAGGTGAATGAAGGCAAAAGGGATGATGGGTAATAGGAACAGGGTGGGTAGTTGTGCTTTGGAGGGTAAACGCCAACAAGGACTGGTTGGGCCAAATGGCCTGTTTCCGTGTTGTAACCTTCTATGTATTTCCAGAACTGCTGGCTCCAGACAGGGAAGCAACACACACACACTGACCTCTGAGCTCGACAATTTATGGGTGCTCATCCGTGAATCTATCGTTTATTAGTTTTGTGGTATAAGGGCATTTCTCGCATGATTTACTTTTGCCATCGGCCTCTGTCTCGTCTAAACAAAAACAAATCGCGCCAATTGTCGCCAAAGATTTGAAGAGGACAAATGCCTCCCGCAGTATTCTGCCGTTTTGATTGATCACCCATCCTGAAAGTTGCTGTCCAGTTTTGTTTTTTTACACCGAGATGAGTGGCAGGAGCTTGTTGTGTGCTCTGTGTATGTTGTTTACCTGTCAAAACTGCAAAGATGTATATGCTTGTGCCCGCTTCAAATTGAATTGGGGAGTAGATGTGTCTAGACAGAACAGCTGCCATGAGACATTTTTATTGTGGTTGATGGCGAGTTTTGTTCATTCCTTCCCAGATATCAAAGAGATGAGTGAAGAAATGAAAGGAGGCCTTGGGCAACTTACAGCCATGCTGCAATTTTATATGAAAGAGGAAGTTCACGACGCATCCCAGCTGCCTCCTGGTTTAAATCTTCTTCACCTCTTCGGTCAAGTAAGTTTTTTTTTTGAACTTACTGGCGTGAGGATTAAAATATTACTGAACTGACAGTGGCAGTGCGCCATAGACTAGTCCTGTAAATGACTGCCTCTGATGCACTAAATTGAAGGCTAAGTGTGTTTGCTGGATACGGTGAAGTATTGTGGGTCTCTGAATTGGGATAAACCCAATATAATTGTGTACAACTGATACTCGAAGGTCCTGCTGCGTAAGAATGTTAGTCTGTATGGATGTTCATCACGAGACACGACAAAGGGAATAGAAACGATTGAAGAACTCATCTGCTGTCAATTAGCAGCATTTCTGTGCCGTAACTTTCTATGATTCTGCTGAAGAGCAGATATTCCTCTTTGGTAAATGTTGTAAACAATGCCGGATAGCTGTCAGTGAGTTGCAGCACAATCCAATCCCTGGTTTCAGATGGAAACATTAACAAGTTGAGTTTCATTTGTGTACTTTATGATCGTAGCTGAAGCTTTTGATTGAGTTCATGTGTTGCAATTCACTGCAAGGTCAAGTATCAACACTTAATGTTAAAAATTCCAATAAAACGCAGTGTATTGTTTCCCGGTAAACTCCTCCTGTTCACAATTTCGATACCCCGAGGTCTTTTAGTCATAGCTTTTGCAACCCACAAATCCTGGAACAGCACTTTTATTTGATGCATGCATTCACTCATTGTTCTGATGTGCAATTGTTGGGGAATTCCAGTGAGAGTGAAACTCCCATTAGCTGATATCATTGGCTCTTAAGGTGGCTCTTGGGTTCAATGTGGCACATAAACAGCAACCGATTGGATTTCATTCCAGTGAGCAATGCGTGGGGCAGACACGGGGGTTGCGATTCTACCCACTTAGCTTCGAATAATGGTGTAAGATGGTTCCCTGATGGGTAGGGTGATGCTAGCTGAGCAAGCTTACCAATAATCTATGATGATAACTTGTTCATTCTACTTAAACAGTACCACTAAGCTAATTGAGAATCCCTTAGTCTTGTCTCATGCCAATCTCTGTACAAGTTCTCTGAGCTTGGGTAAATGGAGTGCCTTCCTACAAGGTTAAGGGAGTACATTACACATCAGGAAAACAGAAACTCTACTCATTTGTTCTACTTATAGACTCTTAATGGTGATGGCAGACGACAAAAATCTTTATGTATGCGCCTTAGTCGAGACTGCAGTGATTGATGAAATCATGATGTCTATGCGTTGACTGCTAACTCATTATACTTCTATGGAAAGACATGCCTTCTTTCGCCTTCAATATAATCATTCAGCTATAAAATAAAATATTCGGAATTGTGTTGTGGGATACAACCCGCAATATCATACACTGCTCAAACTCACATCTTCATTGTTTAGTAACATTCAAATAACTCCAGTATATTGCACACATCTACTCACTCCTTGTGGATCCACGACAAGATAAAGCAGCCCGCTTGATTGGCACCCCATCCACCACCCTAAACATTCACTCCCTTCACCACCGGCGCACAGTGCCCGCAGTGTGTACCATCCACAGGATGCACTGCAGCAACTCGCCAAGGCTTCTTCGACAGCACCTCTCAAACCCGCGACCTCTACCACCTAGAAGGACAAGAGCAGCAGGCACATGGGAACAACACCACCTGCACGTTCCCCTTCAAGTCACACACCATCCCGACTTGGAAATATATCGCCGTTCCTTCATCGTCGCTGGGCCAAAATCCTGGAACTCCCTTCCTAACAGCACTGTGGGAGAACCGTCACCACACGGACTGCAGCGGTTCAAGAAGGCGGCTCACCACCACCTTCTCAAGGGCAATTAGGGATGGGCAATAAATGCCGGCCTCGCCGTGAACGAATAAAAAAAAACACCGGAAGAGAAACTGCTCAGGTGTACTGACAGGTAAGGGAAGGTGGCAGCCTCGCATTTTGTTCAAATTCAGCAGTGAATTCTACACTTGTATTGATGCCAATTAATGGAATTAATAGTGGCCAGTGTGTTTTATTTTGCTCCGTGGGTGAGCAGGAGGCGAGATTAATAATTGAGCTAGTTTTTGGACAACACTAAGTTTCTGTTCATAATAGTGATATATATATAAAAATCTTGGGCTATAAATTGGGCCGTGTAGCGCCCGTTTTTCAGATGCTAAGGTTCTAAAATGGCGTCCGGAATGCGCGTGCTCGCTTCTAGCGTGACGTGCGCCGGATGCCATCTTGGTAAAGGCATTTGTGCACGTGCAGATAACGAATGCCGGCAGCATGCAAAGTAAGGAGAACATGTGTTAGATCAGAGTGCAACGCTGATTTAAGGGGACAGATACCATTTTGGCACTCAACGCTCAAGCCAATGCATTGTCTTCACCTCGCACAGCTGAACATGTCTTAGACAGCCTGGAGGACCCCCCCACCAGTGCTATTTAAAGGGATCATGCAGGTGTTGCTGGTTAGTTGCTGGATTATTGCTTCTGGCTGCTGGTACAATTGTACGTGTTTGTTGAAGCTGCTTATACTTGGAGAGAGTTGCTATAGTATATAAAGAGATGTTCGGCAGATCCTGCATTACCATTGGTGGCAGTTACAACAGTGTGCTGAACAAGAGTCCTGGCGACCATGAGTGGCCTGCTAGGGCTTCCACTGGGCGTTGAACACGACTGGGAACATGCAGAGAGGCCATGCAGAGCAGGCCAAGCTGCAAGGGGAGGGAGGAGGAGGCGGCGCAGGGCACTGAGCAGGAGCCATATTCCATGAGAGCTTTCGGGGAACAATGCTCTTACCTCAACCTGAGCGAAGACCAGGGCATCTGATGGCTGCGGTTCATGAAAGAGGTTGTAACAGAGATATGTCAACTGCTGCAGCCACAACTACAGCTTCAGAGCAGGGCAAGGACAGCATTGCCTGAGGCTGTGAAGGTAACCGTGGTGCTGAACTTTTACGGCTCTGAATCCTTTCAGGCCTCTGCTGGCGATATGTGCAACATCTTGCAGTTTGCAGTGCACTGCTGCATAAGGGAGGTCACTGAAGCACCGTACAAGCTGCGCAACAGATTCATAACCTTCCCACTCGACAGAACGAGCGAGCACGAGGGTTTGCTCGCATTGCAGGCGTTCCCATGGTTCAGGGTGGCCATTGCCTGCACGCACATTGCCACGCGTGCTCCACGTCTCAACTCGGCCATCTTCATGAACAGAAAGGGCTTTCAATCCCTCAATGTGCAGCTGGTGTGCGACCACACGCAACGCATCATGCAAGTTAATGCCCTCTACCCTGGCAGCCGTCATGACGCCTTCATTATGCGGCAGTCCAACGTCCCATCTATCTTTGCACTGGCACGGCACGTCAAAGGCTGGCTACTGGGTGACGAGGGCTATCCCCTCATTGAGGTGGCTCATGACTCTGGTCAGGAACGCACGCTCGCATACGTGCAGAGTAGGCCGACAATGAGAGCCATGCGGCCACACAGACCGTTGTCAAGCACACCCCAGGCATCCGAAAGCAACGCTTCTGCTGCCTGGATCGTCCCGGAGGAGCCCTGCAGTACTCCACTGAGCGGTTGTCGAGGTTCGTCATTGTATGCTGCGTGCTGCACAACCTCGCCCTCATGAGGGGACAGCCCTTGCCACCCGGCAAGACCCTGAGCCCGAGGACGGGCACGCAAGGAGGCAACAAGGTGCACAGGCCCTGTCTGCTCCGGCTCTGCGTGCTCACCTTATTCATGAGCAACTTCAGTAACCTCAATGATATCTCCCAAGTCACCAACAGTCCTACACTCCCCACCTGTCCTCTCCCACATGACCATCAAATCGTACTCCATATGATTACACAATGCTTGCTCCCACAGCTCATCGCATCAATAAAAACAACCACCAACTGCGACTTCAAATACAAATTTATAGTGTTACACATTAACTCAAGTCTACAACATTACACTATTCCCTCATGTGCATTCCCTCAGTGCCTGTCGATCGTGTGCCTTTGCCTTTCCAAGTGCTCCTACGCGGTGCATCCCCAGTCGCTAGAGCACGGGTGATGGAAGGCCTTCAATTGAGGAGCGTGCAGATGGCCTTGGAGGGCCCGGCTTCAGACTGCACCATCTCGGCATGGGCTGCGGCAGTCCGGCCTGGCTGGCTGATAGTCAACAGCAAGGGTTGGGAGCAGGAATGCCGTCGTCTGGAGAGAGGACAGCAGGTTCGACTGCCATGGCGCAACTGCCACTCTCCCGGGGCGATGCCTCAGCATTCCTGGTGATCAACTGGAGAACAGATTGCTGGAGTGCTGTGACGCCCTGGAAGCCCCGTTCCACAGTGGTATCCAAAGCCACGATAGCAACAGTCTGCGCTTCCATAGCAGCAGTCTTAGCCTCAACTGAAGCATGCAGATCTTCGATCACTTTGGTTTGTGCTGCAATGGAAGCCGCGACATCGGTCATCAGACGCTGCATCGTGGTGGGTTCCACAAGTATGCTGATGGAAATGACCACCCATTCCATGTGGGTAAGGATGGGCTCCAATCTCTGCGCAAAGCCCTGTGCCAAGCTCCAGTTGGACCCCTCCATGCCCCTTGATGTTGTGCGCAGGCTTTCTGGCAGACGTTCCAGTGCACCAAGCATTTGGTGGTATAGGCCCATCAGCTGCTTTCTGTAGCCTGGCCCATCAAAGTGATCACCTGACTCCTTGGCAGCAGAACCATTGTGCGACCTCGCCCCCCCCCCCCCCCCCCCGCCCCCGCCCCAGCTCCTGCGCACGTGTGCCCGGTGTCTCACCACGTGCAGACCCCTCCTCTAACCTAGCCTCGAAAGGACCTACATTGTCAGTACCTGAGCTGGTGGATGCGTCAGATCAAATGACGTTGCGGCTTCATTGTCTGTGTCTTCCCCCTCCTCCTCCTCCTCCTCCTCCTCCACCTCGGACGGTGCCACCTCCAGTTCCTGGGTATCTGCAATGACAAAGGTTGAGTTGTGGAGCGGGCGAGGAGCAACTAAGACGTGCGTGCTGACACCCTTATGCAGCACCTGAGTCAGAAAAGATTGTGGGATGAGGGGGATGTGGGAAACGAGGAGGAGGATTAGGTATACAGAGACCCCCGTCGTCGGGACTTCCAGCGCTGCCAGTGGCCACGGCTGCAGCGACAGCCCGCCCAATGATCTTCAGCGCGCTCTCTTCCACGGGGGTGAGGACACGTGGGTGTGCCTGTCCTCCCTCAAGTCTCTCTTGCTGCCGGCTGTTCTGCGCCACCTTCTTCTGTGAGACAAAGAGAAGTGTGTCAGTGAGTGCCCTGCAAGATGTTTGGGTGATGTGCCTGTCATGGTCGAGCAGCTACCAGTGTGTGTGACCAGTGAGTGGTGGGTGTGGGAATTGCACATGTGGTCCTATGTGAGGATGAGATGCAGCATACGAAGTGCAGCGTCGTGTATGGATGGGCAGCGTTTGTTTGTGGGTGGGTGACGGGGGGGTATCGTGCATGGAGCAGTGGTGCAGTTGGTAGGATGTGCCACTTGACACTTGCATTCACTCACCTTGACCACTCGTGTTAAATCATTGAACTTTTTCCAGCACTGCATCCACGTGCGTGGTGCACTGCTCCAGCCATTCACCTCCAGGGCCACGTCCTCCCACTGGCTCCGCAGCTGGTGTCTGGAGGGTCTTGTGCAACCTTGCGGATACAGGATGGCTCTCCGTTCGTTCACTCCCTCCACCAAGGCCCCCAGTACGTTGTCGGTGAACCTCAGTGCACGCTCTCTTGCCAGTCCAGCCATTCTGGTTGTTATCCTCCACTGCTTGTATTGACAGTGCACCTCCCCTTTAAGAGGTGCTGGCCACGCCCCATATTGGGCCTCTGCTGGTGCATGCAACCACTCAACAGCATGGTGGCTGCACGTACAGATCATAGAAATGAGACCTGAATGTCACGTGCTGCCTGCATCGGAAACATCGGGCACGGGTTAATGGTGCACCGCGACAGTCACGCCTGGATTCGGGAGTTATCAAATTTTACCCCCCTTGTGTATGCGGAGAGGTCATGTCAACTTTTCCATTACGTCCATCTTCATAGTGGAAACTGGCTATGTAAACCGTCACTGAATTACACCGTACTCCTAGTGGAAGTGCTGCTATGGCTTGGCCTATTGTATCACCGTGCCACCAGAATGCAAATTTGCTTCATGACCAGCACTGCTGGTATTAACGCAACTTTGCTCATTTCATCCTTTTTTTTAGAATACATTTTTTAAACTCTAATATGACAGTGCATGTTTTTTTTAAGGTGCTAAACCCTGATTTTAACTCAGTTTTTTGAAATATATAACTGCTATCGGGAGAGAGTCCTACCCAGTGTTACGGTAACGCATGACGTCAGCTGGAGATGCTCTGAATTTTATCCGTGTCTCTACATGTTGCGCAGACCTGGGATGTGTCTGAGATGTTGTAATTATGGCGGGGTGTAAAGCATGCTGTCCCGAGTTTACCGTATCCGATGCAGCGTGAAGTGTAAAGTGACGGTGCTGCTTTGTGGGCCCGTGTGCACTTTCATTGCCAAGGAGAGTTCAGTATGCTCCAAACTTGTCTCACTTTGGTCACATTAGAGCAGAGTTGATCTCAGCTGAGCTACGCTTGTCCTGTGTCTCTCTCTCTCTCTCTGCACTTTCAGACCAGTGCATTTTCACAGTGCTGTCCGCTTGTGCGATGCCCGGCTTCCCAGTGCGCTGACGTAAACCGACACTTTCCTGTTCCTTTCAGCTCATCGTCATGTGAGAGCTCTCAAACCCTAGTGAGCGCTCTGCAATGATTTGGATTCTGGTCTTTGTACCCCCCGTGTACACTTGGAAGGCACTGCACAAGTGGGCTAAAGGTACCTCCATGGATTGAATTAATGGGAATTTCTGGAAACCCGAGGGATACCGATAACTGTCTGTTGCAAATGAACGTTTGCATTTATGTCGGTTTACTTTCTCTTGATCTACCTTGGAAATAGTGCTGGACGAGGCAGATTTGCTTCAGCATCGGTTTGCATCAGCGCTTTACATTGAGTGAGAACAAGAAAGTGAACCAGCCCTCAATAAAACCCACTGAAGTACCTTGGCTTTCCACATACTTCTAGCATGAAGGCCTGCAGTGATTTATTTTCCAGGTTGCAGTCCCTTGAAGGTGGGAGCTTGCTGTGCTGATGCAATCGTCAACTGGGGTCCGAGTTCATCAGCTGATCTTTATTTGTGTTTAACAGTCGAATTTTAACTTTCATATTTACAGGAGATGCTTGGGTGCCTTCACCTCTGTTTGTTACTGCTAGCTGTCAATTTAGAGCAGGTTTTGCCTTTTACCACTGGTGCTGATTTTTGTTGTTTTTTTGCAAACAGCCAAAGGAAGGAAAATCCCCCACTGTCTTTTACAGTTTGCTTTTACTTTGTATGTTTTTTTTGTGTGTGTGGTGCCATATTCATTTTCAATTAAACTAAACAAACGTAGATGTCAAATATATTTATGACTGCTGCTTTGCCAGTATCCTGAGGTGTTTATACATGTCGACTCATGATGCAAGATACGCTGGGGCTATTAGAGGAGATTTGTTTCTCCTAAATGTGGAAGAATACCCCACTTGTTTTCCTACTTTTGGATATAATTTGACAGGCTGTTTTTAATTGTCTGATTTTGAGATGGTGACCACGTGGTTCTTTCTGACTTGGCATTCGAGCTAATTTCTTCCCAAAACTGGCAGATCTCGGATGTGCTGAGCTAGGATTTTGAACAGCAATTGCAATTCATCTGTTCTGGTGTTTTGTTCCGCTGCATCATTCACCCAGAACGTTACTAACACGGTCATTTATCTGTAAACAGATCCAAGGTGGGTACGTTATCCCTATATTTTAGGAATTGTTAGTTTAATGAGTATTTAATCTGTAAGACCGTATCACTGATTGTCCAAATCATTAAAAGACCACTTGTAAACATTTTTAGTGTTTGATTTAATCTTTTGTAGCTTTCCTTTTGGCCAAAATGTTTTTTTAAAAAAAAATCTCTTCCTGCAAATTTACCTCTGCTTGTTTCCCTTCTCTCTACTAGTTTGTCTTTTTACATTACAACAGTGGCTACACGTCAAAAAAGTACGTCATTGACAGTATACGGCTTTGGGACGTCCTGAGGTCGTGATAGGCGCCAGTCTTTCTTTCCCTCTTTCTCTCGCTTCTACGCCTCTGACACTTTATATCTCTTGCGCTCTCTCTGCCTACATGTCTCGTTCTCACACACGATATGTAAATCTCTGCAGTTTTTAATCCCCTGGGGTGCCTAGTGGACAAGCACGCGATGCCACAGCCGATTTGCTGCCTCGGGATTTGGGTGGGGAACTTGTTGCTTTGGGCTTCAAATGGAAATCCCTGGCCTTGCGGTAATTCCCTCTCACAGCACAGAGTCTCCACTTGGTGAGAAGCAGCAGTGTAGGTGAGCCTGGTACTGAGAAGGTCAAACAAGTGGTAGATTGCCTCTCTGAACAGGGTTGGGGATGGGAAGATTGGACGGGTAGGGTGTCTCTAAGAATTCGGGGAATTGGGGGGGAGGTTGGTAACAGGGCATGGGGGAGAGTAGGTATGTGAATTAGGGAAGGGGGGGGTTGTCAGAGTGGGTAGAATGTCTCTGTTGACTGTGGAGGGACGGAGATGGAATTCCTCTGTGAAGTGTAAGGAATCTTACAACACCAGGTTATAGTCCAACAGTTTTATTTGAAAATCACAAGCTTTCGGAGCTTACCTCCTTCGTCAGGTGAGTGTGGGATTCCATGAAAGGTTTCTCCACACTCACCTGACGAAGGAGAAAGCCTCCGAAAGCTTGTGATTTTCAAATAAAACTGTTGGACTATAACCTGGTGTTGTAAGTTTCCTTACATTTGTCCACCCCAGTCCATCACCGGCATCTCCACATCTGTGAAGTGTGGGAGAAATGAGTTTGTCTCAGAATGGGGAGTGGAGTTGGATGAAGGGATTGCCTCTGTGAACGGAGAGCATGATTCTTAATGTATCTTTTGGGGAAATGATAGTCTGGTTGGTTTGTTGAATATGGATAAATCGAGCAATTGTGAAATGAAATACTTGTTAAGATTCACCAGATTGCATCAAGTTTAAACACAAAACGTCTATATTTTCTAGGGGAGCGCAGTCTCATGAATTTTAAAATGTTAGAATGCCGTATTTTAATTAGACACCAGCAGATTGAAACTGCAGTTTGCAAACAGAAGGGATAATTAACCATCTTGTCTGCCTCTGATTTGCAAAGGAAGGGGGTAAAAGTAATGAAAATGTGATGAGAGGGCGTCCATTGGCAGTGATCTCCCTTTAGTCAGGCAGTTAATAAACGATTGCCACTCAAATCTCCATGCCCTTGAAATGTACTTAAAATGGGAAGGGGGAGGAGAGAAAATACGAGGCTTAACCTTTATCTGTTCTATTGGCTGCTGCCCATGTTTTGTGTGCTGAGAATATGTTCTGGTTATCATAGGTTTCTTAGATACTGTCTCCAAAAGCATTGCAGCTGTTGTGTTGAATCAGGCTTGTTTTGCCTAAGATTGTCGCTTAATATTAAGCACTGCACTGTACCAGTGCGAACAGATGGCTAAAAGATACTTGGCTCATCCTGGAATAGAAGTTTAACCTCCGCACGCTGTAAATCAGCTACTTTCAGGAAAATTGATGAGCCCTTGTTTTCTTTTTTGGGATATGTAAAAGAAACATTTGGATTCAGTCCATTCTGTAATTTCATTTGAGAGGGAATTAGGCAAACAGTTGGAATAAGAAAAAAAGTTCCAAGGTACGGGGAAGAGATTATATAGCTCTGAGTGGAGCTAGCACAGAATGGCTTCCTTCTGTGCTGAAATTTCCGTGATTCTATATACAGTACGTCAATGTAACATTCAGAAAATGCTATCACGATAAGATACATTTTACACGAGGGCTCTGCCTCTTACTCTTCTGCCATTTTGAGTCTCTGATGGCGGACAACCAGAATAATGGAAATTGCCGGAAATGTTGAGACCGTTCGGCCCATAATGCCTGTGCTGGTGCTAGCTCTTCAGTTGAAGCTTTCCACTCTCATCCCAATATTGCAGCCTTTTCCCATATCCCTTCATATTCATCCTATTCCCCTTTCCTTTTAAATGATATTCTAGTCCCTGCCTCAGTAGCCACTTGTGGTAAAGCATTCCATGGTTTTCATGTGAAAGATTTCTTCTTTCTTCTCCCTTCCAGTCATAATCCTGAGTTTATGTCTCCTTCTTAGATGTGCCAAACTGTAGAAGCAATTTACTTAACCTTCTCAAAATCTCCAATCATTTTGAAAACTTCGACTGGATCTCCTCTAACTGTAGCTGTTCCAGTGAGAGGGAAAAAAAACATTTTTTTGAGCCTTTGTTCATAACTATAACAGCTCATTCCTGGTATCATTCGAGTGACTCTGCGCAGTTTCACCTCTCAGTGGCTCTCCCTTTAATGGGATGCCTGGAACTGAGCGTAATGTAACTATTGCCTAACCAATCTTTTGTACAAATTCAACATCACTTGTTTTTTTGTGTTCAGTGGCGATACGTATAAACTCAGATTTCCACTTGCCTTTTTATGGCCTTGTTACCTCTGCTCTCAGGCCGATGTACCGGATTTCTACAACTGTTCTTTCACTCTGGTACAAATCACATTTAAGGTATCCTTCCATTCATTGCTTTCTCTCAAATGTATGACTTCACATTTCTTTGCTTGAATTGAGGGAGAAAGGAATAGAAGGATATGCTGATAGGGTGGGAGGAGGCTCGTGTGGAGCATAAACATGGACCAGTTGGGCCGAATGGCCTGCTTCCTTGCTGTAAATTCTATGTAATTTCATGAACTGTATCTCCCTATTTCACTAACCTGTCTCTGTCGTCCTCCACTCTCTTGCATTTTACTTCACTGTTTGCCATTTGATATCAACAGCAAATGTCATTGTCGCTTCTGATGTGCCGAAGTGCAAATCAAGGGGCCAGCACGATCCCTGGGCACGTCACCACCCACATTCTGCCAATTTGAACAGCACCAATTTAACCTTAACTTCAGTCCCCGGCCTTCTCTTGATCTATGTAGCTATATTCCCTTCAATACCACGTGGCTTCATTTTTACAATAAGGCTCTTGTGTGGCGCATAATAAAATACCATCCAGAAGTCCTTACAGACAGCATCCGTTGCATTCCATTTAGTTATGCACTCTGTTGTTTCATCAAAATTCACTCAAACTAATCAATCCCGACCAGCGCTTTTAGGAACATAGGAACAGGAGTAGACCAATCAGCCTTTCGCGCCTGTTCCGCCGTTCAATTAGATCATGGCCGATCTGTATCTTACCTCCATCTACCCGCCTTGGTTCTGTAACCGTTAGTACCCTTGCGTCACTAAAATTTATCAATCTCAGTTTTGACATTTTCAATTGACCCTCAGCCTCAACAGCTTTATGGGGGAGGGATTTCCTGATTTCCTGATTTCCACTACCCTTGATGCGAAGAAGTGCCTCCTGACATCACCCCGGAACAGCCTAGCTCTAATTTTAGGTTATGCCCCCCCTTTTCTGGATTCCCCCCTCCAGAGGAAATAGTTTCTCTCTATCTACCCTATCAACTCCTTTAATCATCTTAAACACTTCAATTAGATCACCCCATAATCTTCTATACTGGAGGGAACACTATCCTATGCAACCTGTCCTCATAATTTAACCCTTTTAGCCCTTTTGCAAGTCTATGCCAATTGTAGACCCACAAAAACCAGGGTCAAGTCTGCTGTCAGGATAAAGGAGCCAGATTTAGCACTGCGAACTCATCAGCAGACTACCCTGCCTGTGCCTGCTTTTGTGGCTATGGTGGTGATATGGCTGATCCAGTGCAGCTTCTGGTCAATAGTGACAGCCAAAATATTGATGGGGGAGACTCGGTAACGGTTGTGCCATTGAAGGTCATGCAGAGGCGGTTGAGCTTTTTCTTGTTTGAGATGGTCATTATCTGTTACTTGTGTGGTGCAAATGTTATTGGTCACTTGTCAGTCCAAGCCAGGATGTAATCCACATCCTGCAGTCGACTGGAATGGGGGCTGCTTCACTGTCGGAGCAATTGTGAATGGAGCGGGGCTGTGAAATTGTCGGTGAACAGCCCCACTTCTGACCTTATAATGAAGGGAAAGTTATTGATGGATCAGCTGAAGATGATTGGTCCAAGGATGCTTTCCCAAGGAACTCCTGGGGCTGCAATGATTGGTCTCTGGTCTCTGATGACCACAACCATCTTCCTTTGGGTCAGGGATGGCTCCAGCCTCCAGCTCTTTGGTGCCATACTCAGTCGAATGCTGCCTTGATGTCGGGAGCAGCAACCCTCACTTCTGCTTTGGTGTTCAGCTCTTGTGTCCATGTTTGAATCAAGGCTGTGATCAGGTTTGGAGTTGAGTGTTCCAATGGAACATGAACTGAGTGTCGTGTGTGCGCACGTGCATCCCAGTGCCCTGCCCCAGTCTCATTATTGCTGTAGGGGGGAGGGGGACACACAAAATGGCAGCACAATTTTGACTGTGATGCACAATACATATGTGTATTTAATTAAACCATTTGAGCGGTCACATGCAGAAACTTTTGCACAAGGTGGCCACCATGTTTCCAGGTGTGAAAAGGTTGTGAGTTCTTTGGTGCACTGAGGGTTATTTGTGCTTTGCTAATTGTTCGTGAGACAAGCAACCTTGAGGCATCAGCATTTTGCTGGGTTTAATTGCACCATGTTGATTTGGTTGGTCTATTTTTAGTGGCCTCAGATGTAACCCCTATGCTGAGATATTTGTTTTTTTTTCTAGTCAGGTGGCAGATATTAGCGCCAGGAGACAATTGTCTCTTTTTGAGCAATAGACGCCTCCACACAACCCTCCCCTGGTAGCAATTTGTTTGCCTGTATCGATTATCCTTGTGTGTTTGAGTGAGACTCTCAGTTAATGCAGTTTTTAGCTCCAGGTGCAGCTGCACTGCGCCCCGTACTTTCTTTAATTTGGAATCATTACAAGGGATGAGTTTCAGTCCCATCAGTTGGCCCAGCATTTGAAATCAGGTTCCCGAGCCAGAAGAATAATGTAATCGACTGTATCACCTAGTCTTCTGTGGTGTTAATTCTGGATAAAGAATTTTGGCATCCAGTTTAGTACAGATGCAAAAACGTGTTAATGTACATAGGCCATTGGCCTGCCTGTCTCTCTCAAGATAATGACTGACCTGTTCATCGCTCCACCATTGGCGGCTGTGTCTTCAGCTGCCTTGGCCCTAAGCTCTGGAATTCCCTCCCTAAACCTTTTCACGTCTCTCTCCTCCTTTTAAGATGCTCCTTAAAACCTGCCTCTTTGACCAAGCTTTTGGTCACCTGCTGTAATATCTCCTTATGTGGCTCGGTGTCTAATTTGTTTGATAATCGCTCCTGTGAAGCGCCGTGGGACGTTTTACCATGTTAAAGGCGCTATATAAATGCAAGTAGTTGCTGTTGTACGTTTCCAGCATTTTCTAATTCTATTTTGGATTTCCAGCATTTCTTTTTGACATATGGTGGGTTTCTGGTCTTAAATCAGGCGTTGACAGTTCTTTTGTAGCTAGTCTCCGAGGATTGATGTGAGGAGTTGCTGGCCAGAATGAGGTGCTGATAGTTGCTGTGTACAGGACCTTGGACTAATGTGTTATTTCTACCTTGTTCGTCCTTGGAGGTGCATTGGGATCTCAGATTTCAAATCTGTTTTCTTTGGTTACTTTATCCCTATTATGACTTCATTTTCTTCCTTTTGTTTTGGGGCATTGTGTGAAGGGACAAGAATCAATGCAAAAATAAATTTAACATAAGAAACGAAAATGCTGTAAACACTGACCTGATGTGTATCTGTCAAGAGATAGGACTGGTTAATTTTTAAGTGCAGACCATTCATCAGAACTAAGACTGAAGGACAAGAAGAAATTGGGCTAATCGTACCTGGGCTGGTGCGAGCTCTTCAATTGGAGCTGTCTACATCAATTCCATTCTCCTGCACTTTCCCCAAACCCTTTTTAAAAAAAAAAGTCATATAATTGGAATGACCACTAGCCAATATCATTTAAATGCATCTGAAAGGAGTCCTCCAATTTCTCACATTTCTGTTATACAGAAAGAGAAGGGTGACCTGACACAGGCCTTCAAAATTATGAAGGGGTTTGATAGGGTAGATGTAGAGAATATGTTTCCATTTGTGGGGGGAGTCCAAAACTAGGGGCCATAAATATAGGATAGTTACTAATAAATCTAATGACGAATTCAGGAGAAATTTCTTTACCCAGAGAGTGGTTAGAATGTGGAACTTGCTACCACAGGGAGTAGTTGAGACGATTAGCATAGATGCTTTTAAGGGGAAGTTAGATAAGTACATGAGGGAAGAAGGAATAGAAGGATATGCTGATAGGGTGCGATGAAGTAGGATGGGAGGAGGCTCGTGTGGAGCATGAACACCGGCGCAGACCAGTTGGGCCGAATGGCCTGTTTCTGTGCTGTTAATTCTATGTAAGAATTATGGCAGTGATTTAACTGGCATGTTTTCAATAACAGCTTTATTTCCACGTGTGCAGCATCTTCCGAGAATACTGAAATGCACTGCTGTTGGGTTAAAAACCGTGTTTTTGACCTGACCTGAAAGTTGTAGGACCGTTGTCAGGTGCACAAAAATGGATAATATCCAGTGATCATACCAATTGCTTTTTTTTCATTGTTGCAGTATGACTGGATTTTGCACATAGCAACTGGAATTAAAAAAGGCAACAATTTTTGAAAAATGTTTTTGGAAATTACTCGGGGATTTAAAAAAAAAATTAAATAAGGACTGGTTGTCTGAGTGACTTATTTCACTGGCTATGTGGGTGTAATGACACATATTAATCAGCCTTTAAATTTCTATTTCAACACGTGACTATATTGTAAGATTTTCAGTCTTGGTGTGAGGTATTTTTGTGTTTAAATTTTTAAACAGTGTTATGGAACGTGTAAACACATGTCTTACTACAGCACGCAACACATGGGTCTCCGGGACAGTGTTACACCAAGGATGGAATGTGCGCAATTGTATTTCATTCCCACACACGGTCCTGTTGATAAACGGTGGGAATATGAGTGGAAATTAAAATTGCACCTCCCCCTCACTTCCCCCTCTCTCGTTTTAATGTACAAAAGTTCGTACTTTTTTTTTGAAAAAGAAACAAAATGAGTTTTTAAAAATATTGCTGACCAAGGTAATGTTTTGATAGTCTTTGTCAGATTGCAGAAAGGCTTTGCTTCACTCTGCCTTGAACCTGTCATCGTGCCTCAATCCTAACGCTAGTCAGCTTGTTTCAAGTAGCAGCACTTTCACCTCTTGAGTCACGAGGGGCCCCACACCAGGATTTGAGTGAATAAGCTCTGTTTACAGTCGAGTGCAGTTCTACAGGGGCACAGCATTGTCAGAGGTGCTGTACTTTGGATGCGGCATTAAACTAAACTCCTGTGCACCTGTTCGGTTTGATGTTGAAGGTGTAATGGGAAGATGGTAGGGTTGGTATCTTTAAAGGATGAGCTCAACTGGGGCTGAAAGGACTGCCTTCAGCCAAACCATTGTAATGTTATCTGTTTATAGTGGGCTCAGCAGCGTGGTGGATCACCCTTAGGGCCAAGTACTTAAAGAAGAACTTGCATTTATATAGTGCCTTTCATGTCCTCAGGATGTCCCAAAGCGCAGCCAATGAAGCACTTTTTGAAGTGTAGTCACTGCTGTAATGTAGGCATACGCAGCAGCTAATTTGCGCACAGCAAGGTCCCACAAACAGGAACAAAATAACTGACTAGATAATCTGTTTTTAGTGATGTTGATTAAGTGATAAGTATTGGCCAGGGCACCAGCAGAACTCCCCCTGCTCTTCTTCGAATAGTGCCATGGGATTTTTTTACTTCCGCCTCGATAGGCAGATGGAGCCTCGTTTTAACATCTAATCTGAAGCATGGCGTCTCCGACAGTGCAGCGCTCCCTCAGAACTGCACTGAAGTGTCAGCCCAGATTAGGTGCTTAAGTCTCTGGAGTGTGGCTTGAACCCATGATCTTCTGACTCAGAGGTGTGAGTGCTATCAAGTTAGCCGAGGCTGACACCTTTAAAATTGCCCTGAGTGAAGCTCTAATTTAACAACTTAAGGCAAAAATAAATAAAGTTTACGGTTGACTAGATCTAAATTCAAATGTGAAAATGTCAGAGATCACACATATTATGGTAGTAAAAAATAAAAATAAGTATACCATTTGGGCATTAAGTAACTAAGTACAATGATTAGTTTCAGTAATTTCTTAAGTAATGGCCCAAGCAAAATTCCATTAAGTTGATAGGTTAGCTCCAAAGAGTCACACAAAGGTTAAAATGTGGCTGTTCTATCGATTGGCAAATTACCAGTTGAAGCAGTAGAACTGAAGTTTATATTAGTCGGACCAGAGTGTGCCAACTTCATATGTGTTCCTTCATTACTCAGTAGTAATCACCATGTCGTAATGTTGTGGCATTTTTATGGTCTATTCAGTATGTCTGGGTGCAGACAAGAACAGGCTGTAATGTGGCGATCAGAACTGTCATTACTTGAAGCGGTTCTGCTAGGCCACATTGATTGCCCATCCCTGGTTGCTTTTGAGGTAGTGGTGATGGGCTGCCTTAACTGGCCATAGTTGTTTTTGAAACTGTGTGGCTTGCTCGGCTACATTAGAGGGAATTAAAAGTCAAGGGCACGGTGTGGGACTGGTGTTACCTGTAGACCAGACTGGGTATAGGGGTGGCAGGTTCCTGTCCCTGAAGGGTATTAGTCAACCAGTTGGGTGTTTTATGACAATCCGGCAGCTTTCCTGGGTCATTTTTTTTTCTGATGCCAGCCTACAAATTAGCAAATGTATCGAATTCACTTCCACAACTTGCGGTGGTGGGGGTTTTGAATTTACAAGCCCTGAGTTGCTAGCCCAGTACCTTAACCACTACACTACCGCATGCAATATGGTGGGACCCCCAGTGGTGAGGAACCAGTCCCGTTCACAAAAGCACTGGTAGCAACAAAAAAAAAACTCTGCACACGCAGTTTGAAAATTGTAGGGTATTTGTTTCCAGTTGTGGACCTTCCCCCCTCGATCGGTCTGCCTGGCAACACCGACTCCCTCAGCAAACAGGAGGTGGTAAGACATCTCTCTCCCTCTCCCTCTCTCTCTCTGGACACAGCAGCACCACCGGTGGGAAGGCTGCGGTTATAAATGTAGCACACCAACAACAGCGATGCCTTCAAAAGCCCTGATCGACCAGCTACTGCGTGAAAGCAAGAGACTGTGCTGGGACATTTTTAACACATTGTTCAGTCTCTCCGTGACCCAACAAAGGTGCTGGCTGCTAAGGGTCACCAATTCCTGTAAGTCACCAACTCCCAGAAGGAATCTCTCATTTCTGTTGCTTGGATGAAAGTCAGAATTTGGTGCGGGGGGTGGGGGGAGAGAGGGGTGGCATGAAGGGATTGTGGAGCCAGTTCAGTGGAAACAAGATTCATTAGCTCTCGTTAAACAGATCTTCAGCCTTTGTCCTGTAAATGCTAATAACTGCAGGAAGTGACGGTTTTTCAAGTTAAATGTGAGGTTGTTAATCATCAGTCTAATTAGAATTTGTCAAGAGCGGGAGGAGAATAAGCCGAACTAGCTGACCTGTGAAAGGACTGGGACCAGAAAGCAAGCATTTGTTTTCCTGGGAATTGACATTGTTGAATAGCTGTACTATAAAGTTACAATCATATTTCTGACTTGTATCTTTTCATCTGTATCTACCTCTGTGTAAGAGAGAGAAAAAGAGAAAGATACACACATCCTACAGGAGAGCGAACACTATCACCTGGAGATCTGTCCTGCTTTTGGAGCACTCTGATTTAATTTTTGAGTTAGCTATTGAGGAATTTTTAAAATGGCAAGCACAAAGCAAGGAGGAGGAATAGCCGTAGCTGTTGTGCATAATGGACTTGTAAACACGTTCTTTTTGAATGCATCTACAATGTCTCTATATATTGTGATGTGGAGATGCCGGTGATGGACTGGGGTTGACAATTGTAAACAATTTTACAACACCAAGTTATAGTCCAGCAATTTTATTTTAAATTCACAAGCTTTCGGAGATTTTCTCCTTCCTCAGGCAAATGTTTCAAGAGCTCCTTGAAGCCTACGCATTTATACATATAGAACAATACATGGTGTTTACAGACTGCCCCTGCAACTGCCCGTTGCCAAGGCAATCACCGTGTTCAGACAGAGAGGTGTCACCTGCAGAACCCCCGAATACACATTCAACAAAAAAACAAACAGGGAAAAAAAACAGAGAAAAAAAACACAGAGAGAGGCAGAAACATCCGGAAGGCAGAGAGAGCCAGCAAATGACCCATTATATTAAAAACAGATAACATTTGTTCGCTGGTGGGGTAACGTGTAGCGTGACATGAACCCAAGATCCCGGTTGAGGCCGTCCTCATGGGTGCGGAACTTGGCTATCAATTTCTGCTCGACGATTTTGCGTTGTCGTGTGTCTCGAAGGCCGCCTTGGAGTACGCTTACCCGAAGGTCGGTGGATGAATGTCCATGACTGCTGAAGTGTTCCCCGACTGGGAGGGAACCCTCCTGTTTGGCGATTGTTGCGCGGTGTCCGTTCATCCGTTGTCGCAGCGTCTGCATGGTCTCGCCAATGTACCATGCTCTGGGGCATCCTTTCCTGCAACGTATGAGGTAGACAACGTTGGCCGAGTCACAGGAGTATGAACCATGCACCTGGTGGGTGGTGTCCTCTCGTGTGATGGTGGTATCTGTGTCGATGATCTGGCATGTCTTGCAGAGGTTACCGTGGCAGGGTTGTGTGGCGTCGTGGACGCTGTTCTCTTGAAAGCTAGGTAGTTTGCTGCGAACGATGGTCTGTTTGAGGTTGGGTGGCTGTTTAAAGGCGAGTAGTGGAGGTGTGGGGATGGCCATAGCGAGGTGTTTGTCCTCATTGATGACATGTTGAAGGCTGCGGAGAACATGGCGTAGTTTCTCCGCTCCGGGGAAGTACTGGACGACAAAGGGTACTCTGTTGGTTGCGTCCCGTGTTAGTCTCCTGAGGAGGTCTATGCGATTTTTTGCTGTGGCCCGTCGGAACTGTCGATCGATGAGTCGAGCGTCATATCCCGTTCTTACTAGGGCGTCTTTCAGCGTCTGTAGATGTCCATCGCGTTCCTCCTCGTCTGAGCAGACCCTGTGTATTCGCAGGGCCTGTCCATAGGGGATGGCCTCTTTGACGTGGTTAGGGTGGAAGCTGGAAAAGTGGAGCATCCACTTTTCCAGCTTCCACCCTAACCACGTCAAAGAGGCCATCCCCTATGGACAGGCCCTGCGAATACACAGGGTCTGCTCAGACGAGGAGGAACGCGATGGACACCTACAGACGCTGAAAGACGCCCTAGTAAGAACGGGATATGACGCTCGACTCATCGATCGACAGTTCCGACGGGCCACAGCAAAAAATCGCATAGACCTCCTCAGGAGACTAACACGGGACGCAACCAACAGAGTACCCTTTGTCGTCCAGTACTTCCCCGGAGCGGAGAAACTACGCCATGTTCTCCGCAGCCTTCAACATGTCATCAATGAGGACAAACACCTCGCTATGGCCATCCCCACACCTCCACTACTCGCCTTTAAACAGCCACCCAACCTCAAACAGACCATCGTTCGCAGCAAACTACCTAGCTTTCAAGAGAACAGCGTCCACGACGCCACACAACCCTGCCACGGTAACCTCTGCAAGACATGCCAGATCATCGACACAGATACCACCATCACACGAGAGGACACCACCCACCAGGTGCATGGTTCATACTCCTGTGACTCGGCCAACGTTGTCTACCTCATACGTTGCAGGAAAGGATGCCCCAGAGCATGGTACATTGGCGAGACCATGCAGACGCTGCGACAACGGATGAACGGACACCGCGCAACAATCGCCAAACAGGAGGGTTCCCTCCCAGTCGGGGAACACTTCAGCAGTCATGGACATTCATCCACCGACCTTCGGGTAAGCGTACTCCAAGGCGGCCTTCGAGACACACGACAACGCAAAATCGTCGAGCAGAAATTGATAGCCAAGTTCCGCACCCATGAGGACGGCCTCAACCGGGATCTTGGGTTCATGTCACGCTACACGTTACCCCACCAGCGAACAAATGTTATCTGTTTTTAATATAATGGGTCATTTGCTGGCTCTCTCTGCCTTCCGGATGTTTCTGCCTCTCTCTGTGTTTTTTTTCTCTGTTTTTTTTCCCTGTTTGTTTTTTTGTTGAATGTGTATTCGGGGGTTCTGCAGGTGACACCTCTCTGTCTGAACACGGTGATTGCCTTGGCAACGGGCAGTTGCAGGGGCAGTCTGTAAACACCATGTATTGTTCTATATGTATAAATGCGTAGGCTTCAAGGAGCTCTTGAAACATTTGCCTGAGGAAGGAGAAAATCTCCGAAAGCTTGTCTATATATTGTGATGTGGAGATGCCGGTGATGGACTGGGGTTGACAATTGTAAACAATTTTACAACACCAAGTTATAGTCCAGCAATTTTATTTTAAATTCACAAGCTTTCGGAGGCTTCCTCCTTCGTCAGGCTTCCTCCTTCAGAGGCTTCCTCCTTCACATCGTTCACCTGACGAAGGAGGAAGCCTCCGAAAGCTTGTGAATTTAAAATAAAATTGCTGCTCTATATATTATGACCAGAGCAATTCTTCCCACCCCAACCCCACTCACCGCAAGTACTTTTTAAAAAAATGACAGTCATTAGGTCAGAAAACAATGAAATATGATTCATTGGACATGTCCACTTCATTGAGTGAATGCAGAGCCAACTGCATATTTTTATTTTGCATATTAAAAAAAATGGCATTGGATGTAGGGTCAGGCTAAAAATTTAACATTGATGAAACTTTCCCTTAGAGTTGCCCCTTCGTTATCTGCTCCAAGATCATAAATATAAAATTTCTTCAATTTGTTTGAAGCCTCAAGTTGATAGTGTTCATTATTAACTTTGTGGCCTGGATAAAGGTTTATGCTTTGTCGAATAGTGAAATGAAGAAGCCCCCTTGAAAATGGTTGCATCTGAACAGAGATACTTAGTAGATCAAGTATTTTTTTTTCTCTTTACAGTTGTACAGTGAGTCTCTGTCTAAGGAAACAAAGGTGAATGGGCTTCCTAATAGTATGCGCAGCAAATGATATCTGAAGCATTTGAGCCTTACATTCAACACCTGCTTTGGACAGCACAGATGAGCCTGTGAACTTACTTCATGGAGATATGTGGGTGTACACCATAACCATGTAATCGTTTAAAATGTACGGCCAACAGAACAGGTTTGTCAGACCCATGACAACTATTTCACAAAGGGTTGAAGATTGCCTCAGGCTCCCTCTGTTCTGTTACTTCTTCCTCTCTTCATCCCCGCACCCCATACAGACACGTGCAAGTCCATGGGCTCTGATTTCGATGTCCATTAAATTCACCATCATTTTGGAGCCTGCCGTTGTTGGGTTATTTTATTTGTTTTGGCTCAGACATCTTTGTTCCAATTTACACCCCAAGTGGGAAGTTAACTGACATGGACATAACTTGGCTGTAGAGTACATAATTTTCCATTACTTACTATAAACAGAATATATCCAGTAACACAACTGAACACTGAAGAACATTCATGAATGTTTCTATTGCATCACCATACCTGTCAGTAGAGAACTGTACAGTAATTCATACAAATAATTGAATTTAAAATGGAATGCAAATTTATTTTTAGATATGGTTCCCTATTTTTTCCCCCCTCCTTCTGTTCAGGTCCCCGCACTGTTTGCCATTCTGCAGATGTGGGGAATGGACAACTGAATCCCTGTCACTGGAATATAAACGAGAGTGGCCTTTCTGCTGTTTTTTTTCAGTCTTCCTCTTTTGCTTTACTCTCAATACTTGCTTTGGTCAGCACGGTTGAGCCTGTGAACTTAACTTGTGGGTGTAAACCCATCACCTGACCACACCGTTTAAAAAAGTTTTCTCCCCCTTCCTGGAGTATGGTTGCCCATTATTAGCTTGCCCCCATGTCCAGTTATTACCTGTGGGTTTTTTTTCCTTCATTTGTTCTTGGGTGGTGCCGGTCGCTCCCAGGGTATTGAGAGCCAAGGACTTGATGTGGGATTGGAGTCTGTGTAGGCCAGACCAGTTAGGGATGGCAGGGTTTTTTAAAAATTCATTCTCGGTGTGTGCGTGTCGCAGACAAGGCTGGAATGTATTGTCCATCCCTAGTTGCCCTGAGAAGTTGGTGGGCTGCCTTTTTGAACTGCTGCAGTATTCTTTGTAATGGTTTGATACAACTGAGTGGCTTGCTAGGCCACTTCAGAGAGCAGTTGAGAGTCAACCACATTGGTGTGGACTTGAGTCACATACAGGCCAAGGCCAAGTAAGGACGGCAGGTTTTCTTCCATAAAGGGCAGTAGTGAACCAGTTGGGTTTTTACAACAATCTGACAGCTTTATGGTCACTTTTACTGATATAAATTTTTTATTAATTTCCTTTTTTCTGTAGGACATTAGTGAACCAGTTGGGTTTTTATGACAATCTGACAGTTTTGTAGTTATTTTTTCTGTTGCCAGCCCACAAGTTACCAGATTTATTGAATTCAATTTTTGCAACTTGCGATAGTAGGATTTGAGCTCGTGACTTCTGGGTTGCTAGTCCAGTATTATGACCAGTACACTACTGTAACTGACGTGTGAGCCTAGATAGTGAACGTTCACAAGCAATTCCAGTATGGAGGGCATCATAACTAAGTCCAGCCCGATCCTGTTCTCATCCTTTGTCCACACGTGCATACTTCCCAGCAGAGGTTACGAGATAAGCAGGAACCCTGGCTGGCCTTTCCCTTCTGATCGCGGATGCTGAGTCGGCTTGTAGCTCCCCAGCTGGGATCACTGACTGGGAATGGAAGTTGGCATCTTGTGGTCTGTTTGGCTTATTACTAATCCAGGCAGTGGCTTCACCCACAAGGTCATTGGGAGAGCCTGATCGCTCTTCAGGACAGTGTGTTGCTTCACCAACATGTGCTGTGATGCAGCCCATCAGTTGCTTCACGGTTTGTCAACCCATTGGATGGAAATGTGTTATGTGGCAATTTGTGGACTGTAGTTTATATTCCTACGTTCTTCTATTCACTGACCTATGATATTACCAATATTGCTGTGATAGTGATTTGAAGCAAGGCTATATGTGGCATGAACCCGGATGGTCTGTACTGTGTGAGGGGATAAATGGGCCTTGAGCTTTGTTTGACCTTGTGGCCCTCTATAATGCAATATACCTATGTGCCTCGAAAGTATTAGGTAGTTGGCTAGTTAGAAGTAGCTGAATACTTCAATTTAAACTAAAGGTGTCTCTTTCTCCTCTCCCCCATCCACACCGAGATTTTTTTTTAACAGTTAGCTTGCTTTTGATTTTTCAGTAACTTTTTATATGTCCTTGCATAGAAGGAATAGCTCAACTGTCGAGAAATCTGGCTACGAAGTGGCAGCCCAAACAATGTTGAAGATCGAGTTTGATTTTTTTTTAATTTAAAGGAAATATAAAATGTTTTGAAAACTTATTGAAGTAAGAGTTGACGAATATAGGGATAGAGTTTGAAAAGGTTGGAGCAACTGAATGAGTTTTTTTTTTCAATAATCGAAAAACTCAGGTAAGCACAAATTAATTCCAGACTATCCAGATTTTGGACCAGTGTGGATGGGCTGATCTGTAAGGTAGTGGGAACAAATTGTGTATTTGCTTGGTGGTTCTTGGTTGTGGTTAAGGTTTACATTTACAATTGGGTTTGCATGCATTCATATTCTCTGTGCTACTCCTGAAAGTGGATCTCCTGATCAACCCAGATACTTGTCCCAACTAATCAGTTCAAGCACAGCAACATCTACAAAATACATCCTTCAGCTCCAAGGAATGTCAGTGTATATTACGGAGAATGGCGAATTCCCCATATTCATCATCCATATAAAGCCAACATCTTGTGAGGTCCTGAATTATAGATGTGATTTTGCTACATCAAACACTGAACTGCCAGTTTGTTTAATGGGAGGAAAAAAAATTATATTTTTTCTAAAAATCTGACCATCCAATCTCAAAGTTCAGCTGACAAACTCTTCAAGCTTTGCTTTTGTTGTTTGCAAGTTGTGTGAGCCCAGGAGGGGATTGCAGTCTTATAAACTGCTGCCAGTCATCAATGAAATGATAAACAATAGAAATGTAAACTAATTCTACAGACTTATATTGCAGCAATCAAAATGTACAGATCCTGCTTGAGGCTTTTCACTGGTGGAATTGAAAAGGCAAATGATGGGTGAAAGTTTAGACCCCAGCCTGACCTCATTGATTTTTTTAAGTTCCTATTTTTTTGGTAATGCCATTTTTTATGTGTGTGTGTGTGTGTGTGTGTGTGTGTAATACATTATTAAATATTGACTGGAACTTTTTCTCCCAAAAAGCTGTTAAAATTTCAAAACTGAGATGGATAGATTTTTGCTAGGAAGGGGTAAGGAAGCAAGGCGGATAAAGGGAGTTAACATACCGATCAGGTGTGATCTAATTGAATGGCGGAACAGGCTCGAGGGGCTGAATGGCCTGCTGCTGTTCCTAGGTTCCTATGAAAGCAGCGTTGGTATCCAGCGCTCCCAGATCAGGTAGAGCATGATCAGATGTAGAGTGAAGTCCCGACTGCACCAGCGTGACAATTTTTCCGTTGCTACTCCAGCCTCTTAATCAGATTGTCAATTAATACCAAATTAGGGACAGTTTTTTTTGCGCTCTAGGCCCATGCATTCTAGCAACTCATTTAACATAAGATCCTTACAGCCAGCAGACTGAGGAAAGTTTCATCTGGATTGAGTTGGATTTGAATCCATGTCCCAGAGGTAAAAGGCCAGTTTCTGAACCACTGTGCCACCCAGTACCCTCAGGTCATTGTTTTAATGAGTAATAAAGAAGAGTTTGAGTGGCACATACAATTCACCTCTCAATTTTTGATCTTGGAAACCTGAAGCAGCCATTTAAATGCAGCTGAAGATGACAGGGTTGCAAAATCCTGTGTTTTTTTTTCCCCAAAATAAAAACAGAAAATGCTGGAAATGTACCACAAGTCGATATACATCTAAAGGAGAACGATAGATTAACACTTCAGTTAAAAGCTTTATTAAAACCTGAAACAACATCACAAGATAGGTTCGAATGAAGAAGTCCCTTTCAGCCCAATTGATCTCATCCTTCCAAAATACAATCTTCTCATTAGAACATCGAGCTGTTTCTTAAATGAGTCTGTGCCCTGCCCTCAACTGTCCTTTCTTATCACCTCATCCAGGTGTTCATCCTTGTAAAGAAATGGTATTTGCCTGTCCTAAATTCACCCTTTTACAACCCTGAATGTGCACCCACTCGTCCAGTCCTGCTGCCCCGGTATATCTGAAAGTATAGTTTTGGTTTCATTTATATGTGGTCCCTCCTGAGACATCTGACCTTCAGGGCTGAAGAAGCCTAATTTATCACATGACTCCTCGTAGCTTCTCTCCCTCTGAAATGTCGACCTGGCATTTTCTGACCTGCTGTGAAGACCAGCAGTTTCTGCTTTTATTTCAGTACTTGTGCCTTTTTAAAAAAAAAATCTCTACACCCGATGCTGTTTTTTAATTATCCTGTTAGATACAGAATTACCTTCAAGTGAAGGAATGCTGACCGTCTGGCCACAGAATGAAATTACTGACTGGAAGAGCACTGCTTATGGACGAATGCTTTGAAGAGAAGGGGGGGTGGGAGGGGGGGGGGTCTGAAGACTTGAGATGGCACAACAATTGCTGCAGGGTATGGAGAACATTAAGCAGATTTTATCAGACATATAATGTTTTGATTTGTGCTCTGGACATTCTTGAGGTAGAAACTCCAAAATGCAGTCTGTATGAGGACTCAGACTGAAACATTGCCAAGCTTCCCTGTGTTGAGTGTTTTTTTTTTAAAGATTTGCTTCCAAACCTCATAACGTTTTAAAGTTAACAGTGACAGTTCTACCCCAGCACTGTAATTAGAAACTGCTGCTGCAACCAAGTTTTTTTTTGTTATTAAAATATTCTTTGAAATGAAGGATGACTGCAACTTGTTTTTCTTGGACTGACTTGGACAGCTTTCCCATCGAAATCAGTCACACTCTGTAATTATCCGATGACCTTTTCTGTTTTTGAAAAAATATGTATGGTTCTTTTTCCCCTTTTGTAGCCCTGCTATTCTGACTATGTGGGTTATTCCAGATCTAAGCTCCATCAAAATAGTATGACTTCCTAAACAGTTGTGTTAATTCCTATTGGTTTTTTAAAAAAAACACCCCACCCGCTCCCCCGTCTCCCCTCACAGCGCTATATTGCCATTCACAGACTTCCCAATCTAATCAATCTTTGTGAAGGTGAAGACTCATCCAAGTGCTGAAGGTGTGATGACGTGTAAGCAAATTTGCTGCGGGATCAGGGGACTTTTTCAAGACCCCAGGATTTTTGGGTTGTCGAAACCCCCTCGTTAATCCAGTTTGACACAAAATATAACCAGTCAACTATGTAATGAGGCAAATATAGGTCTTAAATTCTTTTTTAATGAGGATGGTTACCCAGAGTTGAGGATGTCCTACTCGAAATTTAGATTTCAGCAAGGCCTTTGGTACAATGTCACACAACCAAACGGTCTATTGAAAAAAGGGGTACGGGATAAATCTGGTAACTACAGGCCAGTCAGTCTGTTAGTGGTGGGAAAACTACTCAAGACCATTGTCAAGGACAAAATTCTCACTTGGAGAAGCATGGGTTATTAAGGGACAGCCAGCATGGATTTGTTAAAGGCAAATCATGTCTGACTAACCTGATTAAGTTCTTTGATGAGGTAACAAAGAGGGTCGATGAAGGTAGTGCAGTTGATGTGTATATATGGACTTTCAAAAGGCATTTGATAAAGTACCACATAACAAACTTATTCGGAAAATAGAAGCACATGGGATTAAAGGGACAGTGGTAACTTGGGTACATAATTGGCAGAGAGTAGTGGTGAACGGATGTTTTTCTGACTGGAGAGGAGTATGCAGTGGGGTCCCCCAGGGGTCAGTATTAGGATCATTGCTTTTCTTGTTATATCTAAATGACCTGGACTTGGGTATAGGGAGTACAATTTTTAAGTTTCCGGATGAAACAAAACTTGGCAATGCAGTAAATAGTGAGCAGGATAGTAGCAGACTTCAGGAGGACATAGGCAGACTGGTGAAATGGGGCAGACACATGGCAGATGCAATTTAATGCGGATAAGTGTGAAGTAATGTACTTTGGGAGGAACAACATGGAGACGCAGTAGAATCTAAATAGTACTATTTTGAGGGGAGTGCAAGAGCAGAGGGACCTGGGGCTGCCTGGGGGAGCAGAGGGACCTGGTTTTGTAAATAGGGGCATTGAATACAAAAACAAGGAAGTCATACTAAACCGTTACAAATCACTGGTTAGGCTTCAACTGGAGTATTGTGTCCGATTCTGGGCACCACATTTTAGGAAGAATGTCAAGGCTTGGAAGAGGATACAGAGGAGGTTTACCATAGATAATGGACTTCAGTTATGTGGAGAGACTGGAGAAGCTGGGATTGTTCTCCTTAAAGCAGAGAAGGTTAAGGAGAGACCTAATAGAGGTATTCAAAATTATGAGGGGTTTTGATAGAGTAAGTAGGGAGAAGCTGTTCCCTATGGCAAGTGGGTCAGTAACCACAGGTCATAGATTTGAAATAATTGGCAAAAGAACTAGAGGGGAAATGAGGAGAAATTTTTCACACAGTGGGTTGTTGAGATCTGGGACGCAATACCTTAAAGGATGGTGGAAGCAGATTCCATAGGAACGTTCAAAAGGCAATTGGACATACACTTGAAGAGGACTAATTTGCAGGGTTATGGGGAAAAAGCTGGGCTGTGGGACTAAATTGGACAGCTCTTTCAAAGAGCCGGCACAGTCACGACGGGCCAAATGGCGGCCGCCTGTGCTGTAAGATTCTCTGATTTTATTGAATAGGAGGCATGCTTTGAGGTGGATAGAAAATTGGTCGAACAAGAGAAAGCAAAGGATGGCCGTGAAGGGAATTGTATCAACATAGCAAGGGGGTCATTGGGGGTTGCTACAAGAACCAGCATTGGGGCTACTGCTGTTCAGTGTATGTTAATCTAACTGTGCTGTAGCCATTGTCTTGGACCAATTCATCATTATCTCTTTACTTGTACTTTCTGGGATTATAAATAGGGGCATAGTGTCTTTTTATGATTTTATCTATTTGTGTTCGCACTTTAAAGGAATA
Organism: Heptranchias perlo; assembly: GCF_035084215.1. NCBI lineage: Eukaryota > Metazoa > Chordata > Chondrichthyes > Hexanchiformes > Hexanchidae > Heptranchias > Heptranchias perlo. The sequence continues at coordinate 9,919,770 of NC_090332.1, read as the reverse complement.
ATTTGCATTCCTTGGTGTTCCTGTTCATCCTCCCCCTTTATCATCTTTGCATTATTTTATGTTCCTATTCCTTGTTTTTCCTTCTAGAATGCATGACCTCACACTTCTCCACATTAGCTGCATTTGTTACTTGTCTGTCCATTCTACTAGCCTGACTCTGTCCCGTTGGAACCTCCTTACTGTTTGCCAATTTTTATCATCAGCAAATCAATCTCTCCGTGTGAGACAACTTACTAAATACTGCATGCACATGATGAAAACCCTTAATATTCCTGTTTATATTATTCACTAGTTTTTCTTTCAAATTCCCTTTTAGTCCTTCTAATCTCCCTTTTCACCTCATCACTGCACTTGCTATGTTCCTCATGATTGTTTTAGTAGTGATTAGCCCTTTTCTGCTCAGTTAATTGGGACCAGATTCCTTTTTATCTGCACTTAGCCTTGTTCGAGTTCAGCACCCCTATCATTGTCTATTTTCACAGTGAACATTACTATATTGTGGTCACTGTTTTTCAGTTCTTCTCCTCTGTTATTTGTCCCAATCCACTTCCCAGAACTAAATCTAACAAAGCCCCATCCCTTGGATTACAAACTTAAATGATCTGGGAAGCAGTCTTGGATGCATCTTTGCCATATTAGTTTGAACACTCTTAGTGAGGCTGCTCCATATCCAAATTCCTCTCCAACATTGGACAGTCGTGGCTGAGTTATTGGTTTTCTGCAACATTATGGCTGGAACATGTTTAAACCATTAACCCCTCAATGTTCTGTAGTAACCCAAAAATGTCTGCACAAAATGCAAACAGCAGAGTGTTGGATGAATCTTCTCCAGACATCAAGTCTGGCCTTTTTCCCCTGTATACGCTTTATTCAAATAGAGAGTTAACTAGCACTTGTAGAGCCTGGGTTCCTGGCACACGCATTAAGCCTATTGGTAGTGTATCATGTTCTCTCCCCAACACAAAACCAAAATATTGTGGGTGCTGGAAATCTGAAATAAAAACAGAAAATGCTGGAAACACTCAGCAGGTTAGGCAGCATCTGTGGAGAGAGAAACAGAGTTAACTTTTGTGGTCGAAGACCTTTCATCAGAGTAAGCAAGGGCAGAATAACTGTCCTTGACATCAAGGCAGCATTTGACTGACTGTGGCACCAAGGACCCCTAGTAAAATTGAAGTCAATGGGAATCGGGGAAATCCCTCCAGTGGTCATACCTAGCACCTCCCAAACCCGCGACCCTTACCACCTGGAAGGACAAGGGCAGCAGGCACATGGGAACAACACCACCTGCGCGTTCCCCTCCAAATATGTCGCCGTTCCTTCATCGTCGCTGGGTCAAAATCCTGGCACTCCCTACCTAACAGCACTGTGGGAGAACCTTCACCACACGGACTGCAGTGGTTCAAGAAGGCAGCTCACCACCATCTTCTCAAGTGCATTAGGGATGGGCAATAAATGTTGGCCTTGCCAGCGACGCCCACATCCCATGAACGAATTTAAAAAAAATAAGAGGGCGGGGGGAAGGAAAGAGCAAAAGGGAAATGCCTAAGATAGGGTGGAGGGCAGGACTGATTAAATGACAAAGGGGATGAGAATGGGACAAGTAAAGAAATAAAAGATGGGTCCAGAGGAAGCGTAAATGGTTGCAACATTTCCCTCTCTGCTCGCGTGATATTTTCTCCCCAGTTTTTCCTGTGTTCCTTGCATCTGCCAAGGTCAAATTCATGAGCCATCAGTCCTCATTGCCGTCGTTTCTGGCAGCACCCTGTTGCTATACCACTTTATGTAAAAGTGCTTTTCCTTTGTCGGCAAAGCACAGCTGTAACTCAGATTGTGTTTTTGGCATGGATCATTAATGGGTAAACAGAAAGATCTGTTTGCAAGTACGTGTTCTGCAGTTTGACCAGAATATGGGGTGTTTCTGGACGGTGTCTCATAATAGGTCTGGATGATCTGGCAAAGATAATCTAATGACCGTCAATAATAATTACAGTTCAGTCATTTTTCATTACTGGTACAGTAACTGAATCCAAATTCAAACTACTTGCGTAAAAATACTTGCAAGAAGATTTCAGAGCCAGAAAGATGACAAATGGTCTGGACTGACGGTGATTTCCATGCACTGAATGATAACGGTGCACGTAATTGGGGACCATGTTGTGCTTAAATCAGGATTATTTATTGAACTTCACAGCTTGATTCAGGAAATTTGTGTAATGTGAGCGGGGAGTGATTTGTGGCCTTGGAATCCTGTGCGTAGGCTGAGGATGTGTATTCGTATCTGGAAGAAACTTGCTTGAAATATGCCAAGTTCTTCATTGTCACTGTCGGTTGCTGGGTGGAGGGATTTGTTTGCTATTCTATTTGATAAAATCTAAATGAAAAGCTTGTGTTTTTTTTTTAATATCCAGAATAGTGGAAATGATCTGCCATTAAGTTTGTGGGTGGATTTTAGCCGCTTCTCTCACACATTGACCTCTCTCTCTCGCGAGACCTCATGCTCCTCTGTGTGTAGGGCTGCTTCTCACACTGTGCACATAGTTGAGGCCCTCGTACGTTGATATTTACTGCCGTCTTGTTTTCTGTTTTAATGCGATGGTGGGTCTTGCTGTGCTATCCACGGTACGTGGAGCATGCATCAATAAATCAACCTGCCCCAGACCCTATCCCTCTATGTGGCTCCATAGCACAGATCTGTAGGATTGGATTGGAAATTGAAATGCCTGCCACACATCTCAACAGAAACAGGAAACGTAGACAAGGGTGAAGGGACCCAGGGAGCACTGCACTTAGATGTGTGGAACCTGGGTTTAAATTCAATTAAAAATGATGGGATTAAGGTCTCCTTTCCCTATTGGTCTTATGGACCTCAGTGACATCAACTTTGGCTGTCTCAGTTCAGTTGCCAGGGGACCTGTCCCACACTGCAAATAGACACTTGGAGATTACAAGGATAGTGGTGTGGAAAATGGAAATGTCACTTTGATGCAGTAGACAGCAGTCTTTTGAGGTTAAATTATTCGAGAGAGAGCTCTGCTCGGAGCCCCATGCCATATCTGGCCTGGAGTGCTCGCTGCTGGCACTGTGTGCTGAAGGTGGAACAGTGTCTCTTTATTTGGAAATGCCGTCCCTCAACTCATGGAGCTTTAGCAGGGGTGTGGTAGTGCAGTGTTTATGACACTGGACTAGTAACCCAGAGGTTGCAAGTTCAAATCCCACCATGGCAAGTTGTGAAATTGAGTTCAATAAATCTGGAAAAAATGGAAATGAAACCGCTGGTTTGTTATGAAAAATCCAACTGGTTCACTAATGTCCTTAATGGAAGGACACTCCCCATCCTGGCCTTGACGTAATTCCAGTGGTTGAATCTTAATACCCTCAGGGCAACTCGGGATGTCAATGTTGTCCATATCCCAAGAACAAATTAAAACAAAAGGAAAGGAGCATTATTCCTTGTATCACATTATATTTTGTAACTTGCTGTAATTGGCTGTGTCTTTCTGAGTTATTTTTTAATACATTTTTAGGTAATACCTGGAGTCAATTAAAAAGGGGTTTCTTGTCGGTGCGGAGGTTTCTCTGGGCGATTTTAAGAAAATACTATTGGCTACTCCCGTTAATTTGAATTTAATACTGGATAATTCCGTTTTTTTTTTACCACACAAAAATGAATTTGAATCTCAAACAAAGGGGTTGAAAAGGTTTGAAACTGGCCTAGTATGAGATTAGCCCAATGTAGGTACAAATACCAGCCAGTTATGGAGCAGCGATGATTGTGTTTCGACTGATTCACAGCTTCCGCATTCCCACAAAAATGGGAAGGAGCAACTTAGCAACACACAGTTTCTGTGGGAAACAAAGGAGTAGAAAAACACAGCTCATTCGCCTTCTCCCCCACCCCAAAAATAAGTTTCTGCAAAGAAACCATCAGGGTGTTAGCTTCTCCCACCCCCAACTATGAAGCATCTCCAACTGGCCTTGAAGAAAAAAAATTAAGAACAGGGTGTGTCAAACGAAAGTGCACTTACGTTGCACTGTAGAAGGAACTCAGTAAGTATGTATTAATCGTGCTTGCGAAATGTATTGAATCTCTTTGAGAGGATTAGGATTGTCTGAAAATGGGCCTGTTTTGATAAATTTACTGAGACAGTGAGAAAAACCTTTTGAAGACTGAGATGCACTTGGGTTATTACAATTTTTGGAGTGTGATAAACTGCACTGTGTGTAGAAAAGGCCTGGTAAGAAACTTCAGTTTGCCGATAACCCAACAGCCCCAGTGTTAAAGTGGAAAGACTAGGAGGAATCAACTTGTCCCACCACCTTCAAAGATTTGTTTATAAGAACCCCCAGGTCACATAACGGCATGAAATGTATCTCAGATGCCTAAAAGATCATGTCAGTGATTTAGGCTTAATCATGCCCCCTACATTTAAGAAGTTTGCAGATGACACAAAAATTGGCTGTGTTGATAGAGAGAAAGAAAGCTGTAGACTGCAGGAAGATATCAATGGACGGGTCAGGTGGGCAGACAAGTGGCAAATGGAATTCAATCTGGAGAAGTATGAGGTAATGCATTTGGGGAGGGCAAACAAGGCAAGGGAGTACACAATAAATGGTAGGATATTGAGAAGTGCAGAGGAACAGAGGGACCTTGGAGTGCATGTCCACAGATCCCTGAAGGTAGCAGGGCAGGTAAATAAGGTGGTTAAGAAGGCATATGGAATACTTTCCTTTATTAGCTGAGGCACAGAATATAAGGGCAGGGGGAGGTTATGCTAGAACAGTATAAATCACTAGTTAGGCCACAGCTAGAATACTGCATACAGTTCTGGTCACCACATTACAGGAAGGATGTGATTGCACTGGAGAGGGTACAGAGGAGATTTACGAGGATGTTGCCAGGACGGGAGAATTTTAGTTATGAGAAAAGATCGGATAGGCTGGGGTTGTTTTCTTTAGAACAGAGGAGGCTGAGGGGAGATTTAATTGAGGTGTATAAAATTATGAGGGGCCTAGATAGAGTGGATAGGAAGGATCTATTTCCCTTAGCAGAGAGGTCAATAATCAGGGGGCATAGATTTAAAGTCATTGTAGAAGGATTAGGGGGGAGTTGAGATTTTTTCACCCATGTTTATAATTTATATAATTGGCATATTCCACTTCAGAATAATGGTCCACATGGTGGTCCATAAAGGAGGGAGGGAATAAATCCCCACTGGGGCTGCTGTGTGGACACATTTATATCAGTGCGGGGTGGGACGGGGAAGAGTTGGAAGAAAGAAATAGAAGGGTGGTGGGGGTCTGGAACTCACTGCCTGAAAGGGTGGTCGAGGCAGAAACTCTCATTGCATTTAAAAAGTACTTGGATGTGCATTTGAAGTGCTGTAACCTACAAGGCTACGGACCAAATGCTGGAAAGTGGGATTAGGCTGGATAGCTCTTCTTCGGCCAGCACAGACACGATGGGCCGAATGGCCTCCTCCTGTGCCATAAATTTCTATGATTCTAAGATGGCGGCTGAAATCGACACACTTTTGTTGATTACATTAGCTCCCTCTTTCCTGGAATGTCGGCTTACTGTTGTTCGGCTCTTTAGAATTGCTGCCCCTTCTATTTTTTTCTTCCCCGCCGCACCCCCCACTGATATAAATGTGTCCACGCAGCAGCCCCAGTGGGGATTTATTCCCTCCCTCCTTTATGGGCCACCATGTGGACCATTATTTTGAAGTGGAATATGCCGATTTATATAAATTATGAACATGGGGGTGGAGCTACAAACGCTGATACATTATCACACCTGTGCTTTTTGTTAATTGCGGTGGCAAATGTCCAAGAGGGATGCTACAAGCTCCAACCGCCAAGGTTAGTCTCCTCCCAGATGCACATCAAACAGCAGAAGCAGCCTCTGATAATGCGGGATTCCATTCTGTTCCTGTAATGGTAATTCCAATTTAATTTTGAAGGACACTGAGTGAGTTCTAACAGGAGGTTTTAATGTTGATGAAGTGGCTCTGTTTGTGAGGAGCTTGCAACTTCATAAACGGCTTGCGTGCTACTTAAATGCAAAAGCTGCTGACAGAGGCTCATTTCTAACAAAGCCTATTGGTGCTGTTTTCAATATTGCATGTCTTAGTAAATAAGAAAAAAAAGCATAACTCAGCTTATTCAGCTTATTGAAAACAAATAACATCTTCCAGTCAGGAACAGATGGAATAATGGTCTGAAAAATAATAGTTGCGATACTCCTTTTGATAACTAGCATTGAAGCAGATCATGTCCTACACCTACAGCATCCAGGACAAAGCAGCCCGTTTAATTGGCATCCCAGCCACCAGCTTAAACATCTGCTCCCTCCACCACTGGCTTACCCGTGGCTGCAGTGTGTACTGTCTACAAGGTGCCCTGCAGCAACTTGCCAAGGCTTCTTCGGCAGCACCTCTCAAACCCGTGATCTCCATCATCTGGAAGGACGAGGGCAGCTGGTGCAGGTGAACACCAAGTTCCCCCTCCAAGTCCCACAGCATCCTGACCTGGATATATATCGCTGTTCATTCATTGTTACTGGGTCAAAATCCTGGAACTCCCTACCCAACGGCACTGTGGGAGCACCTTCACCACATGGACTGCAGTGGTTGAAGAAGAAGGCCCCCCACCACCACTCTCTCCAGGGCAACTAGGGTGGGGAATAAATGCCAGCCTTGCCAGCGATGCCCATGTCCCAAGAATGAATGGAGTTTGATGCATTGTTTCATCCAAATACTTGACATTTCACCACTAGATGTTGCTGATGAGTCATACATTTCTGTTCTAATTTCTTTGCCTAAATTCACTATTGGAAACATATAACTGCTCATCTAGATTGGGCTGAGATTGGAAGTAATGAAATTGTTTTGTTTTGTTGACAACGTAGCATAAATAAATTCAAATTCAATCTGCTGGCACCCATACACTCATATACTGTGACCAATGAATTGACTCCTACACATGTAGAGAATTGGTACATAACATCCTCTTTGGATGCACTGGTAGCTACTTTTTCTACAATGAGACACAAGTCCAGGACTTTCCCAGTGGCACTCGGAGTGGGGAAATAGCAGCCAGGGTTCTGGATTTTGATCCATTCGGCCCTGCTGGAAATGCATGTTGGGTGAAGAAAGGATCAGACTCTGCCGCGATGACCCCTATGGAGAATATTCTGCCAACTCTCATTGTCCAGGTCCACTCATGAAGAATGGCCACTTGGGTGAGATACTGGAGGATGCTCAAGGAGTCAACTCGTTAAGAAGAGGCAGGGATAGAAGAAAATTGGTGGGAAAAGGAGAAAATAAAACCAAAATGAAGACACTCTCATTTGGATTGGTGTAACTGTCAGTCTTGCTGTGAAGATTTGTTTCCAAGGCTGCCATTGTTCCCAAACATCGAGGGCCATAATCCCAACCTTAGTCTTGCTTGAATACCATAGTATCAGGATATGGGTGCAGCACAGGAAGAGGCCATTTGGCCCATCATGCCTGTGCTAGCTCTTTGAAAGAGCTATCCAATTAGTCCCATTCCCCTGCTCTTTCCTCATAGCCCTGTAAATTTTTCCCCTTCAAGTATTTATCCAATTCCCTTTTGAAAGTTACTATCGAATCTGCTTCCACCACCCTTTCAGGCAGTGAATTCCAGATCATTACAACTCACTGCATAAAAAAAAACGTTTCCTCATGTCACCTCTGGCTCTTTCGCTGATCACCTTAAATCTGTGTCCTCTGGTTAACAGCCTTCCTACCACTAGAAACAGTTTCTCCTTATTTACTGTATTGAAATCGTTCATGATTTTGAACACCTGTATTAAAACTCCCCTTAGCCTTCTCTGTCCTAAGGAGAATGACCCCAGCTTCTCCAGTCTCTCCGCTCTCATGAGTACTGAACTACACTGCACAACGGAGTGATAGTTTGTGGATCCCTGCCTTGATTGATTGCCAACAGTGAGCTTCTGAGTCCAGTCACCTCCCCACAGAAAGAAAAAAAATAAAACTATTGGGCCAATAGTTGCAATAAATATTTCCACGTCAGTGGGGACCTTTCACTTGCTTTATAGAAACTGGGGTAATCCTGCCTCTGAAGCATATTCCTTTTAATCCTGTTGTTGGAGAAAAACAAAAGGAAGGGCAACAGCACTGAGTTCAGACAGAGTCGAGAGGCCCTAGCTGGGCAGACTGTGAAAGGGAGTCTGGAGGCACGTGAAACAGCAAATCGGCCAGGGGCCACGCGACGAATAGATAGGCCACAAATGGCCCCATGGCAACCATCCCAGAGGACTCTATTTTCAGATAGGTCACCTTTTTGGAGGGGGTGAGGCAAAAAGAAGAAAAAAAACGAGCAGGGAGAGGGATTTCTACCTACACTTCTTGCCATGTCAACCAAGAAGCAGCATTCACCTCATCGATGGAGATAACTGAGATAATTGGACTCCGCACACCCCCACCCCCCCCCCCCCCCCCCGAGTGAGGAGAGCAGTGTGGACTTGAGGTGGCAATGTACGAATTAAGGGAGAAATGCGCTACAAATGTTAATGGCGCACCCCCTTTCAACCTGCCAATAGTAGTGCAGTTATATTGCTCCTACAGACAGAACATTAGAGAGGGCTAGCTGAGCTTATAAAGTGATGTTTGTTAGATAAAGTCCAAGTTTCCCCCACAATGTCCTCTTGATGTCTGGAGCGGCTATTTCAGTGCTTTATGTTTGACTGTCTAATCTTGCAGTGAATTCCTGACCGTGTTTGTTTTTTCCTCCTCATGCATGTTTAAGGAAATGGTAGCATGTTGCTAATGAAAGAGTGAGGGAAGGGATGGTAGGTTTGGATAAGAATACTTATTTCTGTCAGGAGCAACATGTTCGGCAGTTGAAACACAGCCATTGCATTAGATTTACTTGGTGTATCTGTAGTAAGAATTTGTCAGCAGACTTTTCAATTAACCTTGTGTTAAGTACGAGAACATAAGGCATCCAGTGGGTTAGATTCCATAGCTTGCTGTCCTGGGTTACCTGTTAACTGCTCTGCTGTGTGTTCGATGATCACCTCTTTTGGATGTCTGCTTGGCTCAGTTGGCTGCACTGTTTCCTCTGAGACTGTGGGGTTGAGTCCCACAGCAGGACTTGGTGCTGCACTGCCAGAGCGATCGTCCTTCGGATGAGATGTTAAACTGCGGGGCTTGTCTGCACTTTTAACATCATTTTCACATCGTTCACCTGACGAAGGAGGAAGCCTCCGAAAGCTTGTGAATTTAAAATAAAATTGCTGGACTATAACTTGGTGTTGTAAAATTGTTTACAACTTTTAAAAAGCTGCAATGGGAGGACGGTGTCCTGGAAGGATGAGATTTAATAGGCTGAAGGGCTGTCCACCCAAACCTTTCCAATGTGCTTCTCCTATAATTTGATTTAGTTTTTCCTTGCAAGTTCTTTTTCTCCTTATGTATTGCAGTAATTGCTCTGCAATTCCAAAATTGTAAAAGGAAAGGTTTTTAAAAAAAAATTAGATTGCCAGAAGGCAGAGTGGACAGTTTCAGTTAGGATGTCCTGATTGTACTGAGACAGTCATTGTGAGCTTTTACTTTTAAGTGGTTGTTCAGAGGTTGAATTAAAAACAAAATTCCTAGAATAGTGGCGAAGATTGATCAGCTCCATCATAACTATACCAATTAATCTTAATTCTATTGGCATCTGCTTTCTTTTGAACGAGTTTGGTGAAGAAGGTTGAAGGTATAATTTGTATAATACGTTTAACAGCTTATTCCTTCAAGCATCCTCACCGTCCCTTCCAAAGAGACGTGTGCTTGCTCTACTGGCCATTCAGCACGTTGTCTCGCTTAGAGCAGACTGGCCAGGAAGCATTTCATTTACCGCATTCTGTTAGCAATTCGTGGAAAATGCATTGGAGACGGTGCTGAGAAGAGCAGCAACGCTGGTCCCACGTTACGAGGGGAATGAGCTGTGAGGAAAGATTAGAGAAGCCCAAGCTCGACAGTTCAGAAGGAGGGCGGCTCAGGGAAGGTGGGGATCTCGGAGAGGTTTCTGAAATACTATCTGTTCTCGACGAGGTAAACCCAGAACATCACCGCAGAATGAGCCGGAATGGTGGGTGTGAGTTGGATTTAAAACAGATTTTAGGAAGAATATCTTTATCAGTAGGTGATAAATATTTGGAAAAACATACCAGGCAGGGTAGTGGGGGCAGAAACATTCCAGACATTTAAAATGAGGTTGGATGGAGAGATCTAAATTACTAGAAGGATGAGCTTTGATACGCAGGATGTCCTGTTCTCAGTCTTGACTTCTCGGGTTCTCGGAAATATCCGGACTACTTCAGTGCATTGCCAAAGAAATTGCTTTTCTGAAATTGCCAGTCAACAGATTGACATTGGAGGCCTGAGCAGTAGGAATTACCTTCTCACCATACAGGCACAGATATTGTGTTGAGGTTTTTTTTGAGGGTGGGGTGGGGTGGGGGGTGGGGAGATGGCTGGTCTTGGCTTTGTCAATAATTGAATCAGTTGCGTCATTTCAATAGAAATGGTTCTTGGTCACATTACAGTACAACAGCAACTACACTTCAAAAAGTACATCATTGGCTGAGAAGCGCTTTGGGACGTCCTGAGGTTGTGAAAGGCGCTATATAAATGCAAATTCATTCATTGGTTGAAATTGTATCTGTCTGAAAAATGGTGCAAAGATAAATATTAGTGTTAATGCTTTCCTTCAGGAATTTAAGTGAAACTTGTGTTGAGCAGACTCTATTGGATCTTAACTAATCAATCTGCCAGATGCATGTCATGAATCCAGTTCTGATAACCATTTGATCCTTTCTACTGTTGACGCTCGATTGGACATTCCCTTTGCTAACAAAATTACCATATTAACAGGGAGCTGCAGCCCATGTTCAGCTTCTGTTTGTTGTCGCATCCAGTTATTACAAACCACCAGTGAAGTTGTTCCTTATCGACACATACTATCGATGTTTGACTGCTGCAGAGCTTCTGCCAAGACCGTGTGTTTAAATGAGTTGTTTATGTGACGGAGTTTGCAATAATTAGGCTTTACTGCAGTTGTATTGCTTGTACTGGCTGTGGCTGCATGGTAAATGTAGCTGCTGAGCAGACAGGTCCCGGCTCCATGTAATTTTTTTTCTCCCCTCTTCATGAAGGTGGTGACTCATAGAATCATGCAACACAGAAGGAGGCCATTCAGTCCTTCGCACCTGTGCCAGCTCTTTGAAAGAGCTATACAGTTAGTCCCACTCCCCTGCGCTTTCCGCATAGCCCTGCAAATTTTTCCTTTTCAAGTATATATCATAGGAATGTATGAACAGGAGTAGGCCATTCAGCCCCTTGAGCCTGTTCTGCCATTCTATTAGAATCATGCTTGGGCTAGGTTTTTGGGAGAGGAACACCCCCTCAGCGCCCTCATCTAATAGCCATTCCTCATGCCTGAGCTTATATCATGAATATCTGCGGCTATTTTACTGCGGAGAACGTCTCAGCCAAGCCCCAACCTCTTCCAGCATCTTCTGACATGCACGTTCTAGAACGGTGATCAAGACTGGGAATTCTGACCAAGAGTTTACTCAGCACAGAACAGGGGATGAATCTGGGGCGTTTTGATCTCTGACTAACATAGCACCAATTCATTTCAAACTGTGCAGTGCAGGGAGCTACAGATAATTTAATCATTCAGTTTGCTAAGAAAACTACCCTGTTCACACGGTAGAATTGTGCAGTGACAGATTTATTGTCATCTCTCTTTAAAAACTAGTTTACATGTTTCAACAGCTATTCTTTGAATTATCAATGTAATGTCAGAAGGCAGTTAATAGCAGTCTTGTCCACCAGACTGAGGAATTTGCTGACATAAAAAAATAAAGTTAAAAGGCGGACTTAAACATTTAAAAAAAAAGAAATTGTCAGCAGAAACTCTTTACTTCCATTTTTCAGAGTGTGGAGCAGTCAGAGAAAAGTGGTCATTGGCTTTGTTGTGGCAGAAATTAGTCATCATGCACTGACCAGATGTCCACATCCCATAATTAATTGCTGCTCTGGGAATTGACCAAACTCTCCAGGGCACAAAACCTGTCAACAAAAGCAACTAAATTTAAATAAACCAGACACTTACTCCTGTCAATTAAGAGGCTCGTCATCAAGGTTGATTTTTAATTGCCGATTTAAAAAAAAACATGTCTTTTGGCTGTTGTGAGCAAATTAATTCCTCATGGAAAATAGTATTAATTAATTAAAAATGAATAGCTCTGAGCAAATACTGCAACCCCCCCCCCCCCCGGGTAAATTCGGAGGAAGTCAATTTAAAAAAAAAATGCAGTTTTCTTTTGGAACATCTCCATAACGCGCACCAACCCTGTAAAGTGACGTTTGCCACAAAAAAAAAGCGCATCTTCGTTTAAGGTAGTGCATCTAGTCTGTCTTTACGCAGATGATGTGGAGATGCCGGTGATTGACTGGGGTTAACAATTGTAAACAATTTTACAACACCAAGTTATAGTCCAACGATTTTATTTTTAATCCCACAAGCTTTCGGGGGCTTTCCCCTTCCTCAGGTGGTGTGGAAACCGCCTGAGGAAGGGGAAAGCCCCCGAAAGCTTGTGGGATTAAAAATAAAATCGTTGGACTATAACTTGGTGTTGTAAAATTGTTTACAATTGTTTACGCAGATGAACATTTGTTGCGAGAGATGTTGCCATGGTAGCAGGGTTGCCAGTGCTGGCTGGAAGTATTCCGGGACGATTCGTCACATGACCTCCTGCCCCCACGTTCCCGCCTTTGGTCGCCTCACGCGTCCGTCCTCACGGTACCCCGCCATCCGACACCGATTGGAAAGCGAGCAAGACTCTTGGTCACCCGAATGGATGATTGTTGACTGTCAATCGAACAGGGCCTTTTTTTTTTCTCCTTCTCCAATATTTTCATAACTAATAAACAGAAGTGTTGAAAGAAAATGAAAAAAAAAACCACACAATTATTTTTGACGCCCCCTATGACTTTTCTCCCGGGTGTTGCTTGCAGCGGTGTCCTGGAGATTGAACTTTAATTCCTGGAGGCTCCAGGCCAATCCTGGGGGACTGGCTACCCTACCCGATAGTGATTTGCTGATTGAGTTCTTGTCGGGAAGAAGTATTTTTAATTGCAAAAAGAAATTAAAAAGAAATTTTATCCCGAGGAAGGAAATTTTGTTGTTGCTTTTAAAATATGTTTGTTTAACGAGGGTGGCTGTAAGGAAATCTTTCGCCTTGTCTCTTGGAGCTTATTATTTCTGAACTGTCTGGCAAATCTATGAACAGCTAATGGTTTCAATGGCCATTTTTCACGGGGATGTGCAGGTATTTTGCATTGCCCCAGCACTGAGACGTAATTAATATTTGCCATGAGGAATTAATTTTCCACAGTACGTTGGCACTTTTACAGATGAAAGGAATAGAACATGTTAAATACTTTGTAAATTTACTAGGCCATCTAGAAAGGCTCACCACATCAATTTTTCATTAAAGCCGCACATCTTGTTCATTGAAGAAGCAACATTTTGTTTCAAATTATAAAAATATTAAGGTAATTTATTTCTAGAATTGTTTAGATCTCATGGGCGAAATGTGGTATTCAAGAAAGGGAATTTCTCAGACTGTCGAGCCGTTTGGTGCTCTGAGCTCAAGAAACCGGAGTGTACCTTTTTTTTAAAAAGGGGTTTAAAACGTGAGAAAGGATAATAACTTGCCGCATTGCAGGACACGAGTACGATCAGATACGGTACATCTGAAATAGGGCATCTTTTAAGAACACTTGAGTTTGGGCCTGTAAGTGGATTGTGACATTAAATCGCACTGGTGGCTTTTTGACGTGCTGGAATCTGATGATGTTTCTCCACAGACAATTTATGACTGTCCATCCTGAAATCAATTATCCCAATTTGTACTTACAGGGCCGCATTCCGGGTTATTTCAACTGGATGCCTTGCTTTCCAGCTGTTTGTGCACCATCAATCAGTCCCTTAATGTGACATGAAACCTGTTTTTCTGCATCTCTGAGATGATTTGAAATGGTTAAAAGAAACGCAATCATTTGTTGGGCCAGTCAGTCCTAACCAGTGTGGCCACAAAAGCCACTGTGTCTTGCCATTATGCGGTGTCTTCTCATTGTTAACCTTTCATACATAGAAGGTTGTGGGTCCAAGTCCCACTCCAGAAACTTTTAACACGTAATCTAGGCTGATACTCCAGTGCAGTACTGAGGGATTGAAGCACCGTCAGAGGTGTGCTGTCTTTTGGATGTGACGTTAAACCAAGGTGAAAGTAAAAGATCCCATGGCACTATTTTGAAGAAGAGCAGGGGAGTTTTCACCGGTATCCCGGCCGATAGTTATCCCTCAACCGACGACACTAAAAACAGATTATCTGGTTGTTACCACATTGTTTGCTGTTTGTGGGACCTTGCTGTGCTATTTGGTGCATGTTTCCTACATTACAACAGTGACTATACATCATAAGTACTTCATTAGCTGTAAAGTGCTTTGGGACTTCCTGAGCAAGTCCTTTCTTTTAGAGGAATGTGCTCACCTACCCATACTGTGGTATTCCCCTAAAAACCTTCCCCATTGGAAAGCAGCAGTGAACACCAAAGCCAAGGTATCGAGATAGCCATTGACAATTGCCTTAAAATCTGTTTCTTGGCTGCTGTTGGTGATTTAAGATGCACAATGTTGACGCAAAATTAGCACGTCGGCGTAGTGATGGTAAAGAGCCTTGTCCTGGCACGGTGATAGAGAGTCACCTGGGTGAATGCAGCCATTGATGATGTGAGAGATTTTAGCGGGAGGGGAAAGTAAGCCCCTACTATCAAATTTGGGAAGGGATGAGGAAAACTGTTGGTGCACACGTCCAGAGATTTGGAGATCGACCCCTTGTGGGGAGGAGGCTTCTTCCTGCGTACGTGTACAGGATCCAATTCTTCCCCTGCTCTCCCCTTGCAGAGTTGGGATCTTGGGGGAGCTTTGTTGGGGGTTACTGGGCTTGTCCAGCATTTCCCCCCTCCCTGTTTAATGGGTTAATTGGGAGGTGGGGATGCACAGGGCAGAGTTGGAATTTGATTGCAGCATTTGTATCTCATTTTGTGACATTGATGTTACATGTTGTTGCAATCTGGAATGCACTGCCTGGAAGGGTGGTGGGAGCAGATTCAGTAGGAACTTTCAAAAGGGAATTGGATATATACTTGGAAAAGGAAATTAAATTTGCAGGGCTATGGGGAAAGAGCAGGGCGAATGGGACTAATTGGATAGCTCTTTCAAAGAGCTGGCACAGGCACGATGGACCGAGTGGCCTCCTGCTGTAAGATTCCGTGCTGTAAGATTCTGTGATGTTGGGCTTGGATCGTGGCCTCTGTTTGTACGGGTGAATGTTTCTTTTTGAGGTTTGTGGTTGAATCGAAAAAGCAGTAAATTTTACTCTTTCTTTAATTTAAAAAAAAATGGAACTCTTGAAGCTCTGGGGAAAATAAAATAGTGACAGTGTTTACACAGTCTGTGCCTGGCCGTGAATGTGTGATGTGGAGCCATTGAGCCCATAGCATAATAGTCTTTCATTTGCAACTCCGTTAATGCATAGAAAGTGATTAAAGTACCCAAGCAAGACAGCTCCAATTCCCCCTCTCTTTTAACTCTACAAGCTTTTAATAAAGAGCTTCGTAGTCTGATCTGTCCATGCATAATTCATAACCTTGTAGTTCTATGATTCCATTTGACATGTTTGATTCACTGGAATATGATTTTCCATTTTTTTTATTATTAATGCATGTTCATGAGATTGGAAAGGTAAATTTGAATTTAATGAAAACTTTCTCACTTGTCGCAATATATCAGCCAATCCCTGTGATCACAGGTTTTCCACTGGAAACTTTAAAAGCAACCCAGACTCTCTAATGTGTTAAATCCCAACATGGAGGCATATCTGTGATGGAAAGGATGTTACATCTGCTTGAGTTTGAAAAGATGCATCCCTCTTGTTGTGCTGCTTGGGCTGTTTGTTTAATGACTTCTTAAACCCCATCTACTCAACATTCAATTGCATGGGTTTCAAAGCTTCCAGTGTTTCGTATAAAATATAATTAAAATAGATAATGGTAATGCTGCTTAAATCCAACACCATCTTTCTGCGCCAGCTGATCAAATGGAGAGAAAAAAAGAGGTTCCTTTTGAACTTTTCAAACAAAATTTTTTGATTGAACTCTACTTTGGAATTTTGCATAGAACAATCTATTACTCATTTAACTTTCTATGCCTGTTACACAAAGTCCTTTGTGATTCACTTCTGCCTGCGTTCATCGCTGTGATGTCCCTTCATTGTAGTTGCCGCATTTCTTGGGAGACGCGGGCACTGAAAGATGTGCGAACCGCACTGCGATTCATCCAAATAAATCGCACAATGAGACTTGTGTCTCTTTCATGTTTGGGGTATTAGTTTCAGGGAACATGAGGAACCCCAAAGGGAAATGTGTCTGTACAATTTATTGTGTGAAAACCCAGTAACCTGTAAGATCCTCCCATCACAGATCCAGTTATCTTGAGAGATCCTGAGGCAATCGGTCAGCCTGATGCCAAAGTTGTCCACACTGCACAAAATATTCACTACTTATCAATGTCTATTTGATACAGATATTGAATTAGTAATTAGTCCATTTGATTGCTATGCAATCAGCCACCAAGTATCTCCTTGTCAGTGCCAGCCGTGGCTCAGTTGGTAGCACTCTTGCCTCTGAGTCAGAAGATTGTGGGTTCAAGTCCCACTTCAGGGACTTGAGCACAAAATCCAGGCTGATACTCCAGTGTTGCACTGTCAGAGGTGCCTTCTTTCGGATGAGACATTAAAGCGAGGTCCCATCTGCTCTCTCAGGTGGAAATAAAAGATCGTCTGGCACTATTTCGAAGAAGAGCAGGGGAGTGTCCTGGCCAATATTTATCCCGCAACCAACATCACCAAAACAAATTCTCTGGTCATTATCACATTGCTGTTTATGGGAGCTTGCTGTGCGCAAATTGGCTGCCACATTTGCCTACATTACAACAGTGACTACACTTCAGAAAGTACATCATTGGCTGTGAAGTGCTTTGGGACATCCTGAGGCCATGAAAGGCGTTATATAAATGCAAGTCTTTCTTACTGCAGGGTTATTGGCCTCAAAGTATTGGTTAGTTTCTGCCGGGTTTGTGGCGGAACATTTAATCGATTAAAATTGAGTTTATAGCAACATGTTACAGTTTTATGTACAGTTTACATAGTTAAAAAGCTATCTGAAAAGTTATGTTTTCGGACAGATGCCATCACTATGCACTCCTATAACATGTACCTGCATTTGGCAGACATTTAAATTAGACATTTATGCAGCTGTCAAATTATTGGAAACTCATCCAGAGCCTGCATTAATTTCCCTTTATACTCTCGGCAATTTGCACTACAGCCTTGAAGTAGCATTTTCCTACTCGGCCGTTAAATCATTCCACATCCCAATTTTGCTCCTTATATACAAGTAATAAAACACCTGGGAGTCTGATGTATACAACCTTGTTTTCTATCTGTCTTGACCACAAGTTTTTAGGAGGGCCCAAGTGTACGTCCCTAATTTGCCATGGAACTAGTTAAAACATCCATGTGTAGAATTCATTTATTGGGACTATGAATATTTAGTGGAAGTGTTTTTTTTCATTAATTGGTTTGCTGTTTGACAGAAAAATGCATGGTTATTTAAGTCAAAAAACTGAAAGACTTGCATTTAAATAGAATTTTATCACAAATGAGAAATGGCCCCCCAGTACTTCACGCACATTAAATTACTTTGAAGTGCAGTGATTGTTGCTGTGTAGGTAATGAGGCAGCTATGTTCCAAACAGCAATGTCCCACAAATAGCAACAACAACACTTTAACATAGTAAAATGTCCCAAGGTGCATCGCAGGAGCGTAAATGGAGTGAATGACCAGTAAATCTATTTACGGTGGTGGTTGAGGGAGAAAAATTAACCAGGACACCGGGAGAATTACCTGTTCGGCAAATAGTGCCGTGGAATCGATCATGACCACCTGAAGCTTCAGAACACACAGATGGAGACTCGACTTTACATCTCTTCCAAAAGACAGCACCTCGACAATACAGCACTCGCTTCCAGTGGTACTGCACAAGAGTGTCACCCTCGACTGGGTGTCCAATTCCGACAGTGGGCCTTGAACTCTCAGCCTTCTGATTCATAGACGAGTGCTAGCATCCGAGCAAAGCCAGCGGTCTAGATTGGATAATTGTTGGGCATAAATGAGCTTGTGTCCTAAATTCCTCACAGTGGCCTCGTCTAACCTGCTGAGCAGGCAAATGTTTTCTTTTTAATGGAGTTTATTTTTGGAATTTTCTTTAATGGAGCTTCCCCCACCCCCCCCCCCCCCCCCCCCCCCCCACTCTACCTCTCCTACATTACGGTACATTAGTTAAAGAACTGACCCAGACAAGACTCTCACGGACCTTATTTAAAAGAGCCCATGGCATTAATCGAAGAAGAGCAGAGGAGTTCTCGCGGGGCCTGGCCAATATCTATCCCTCAATCGCTAAAACAGATTATTTGGTCGTTATCACATTGCTGTTTGTGGGACCTTGCTGTACGCGACTTGGCTGCCACAATTCCTACATTACAACAGCGACTACACTTCAAAAAGTACTTCATTGGCTGTGACGCACTTTGGGAGGTCCTGAGGTCGTGAAAGGCGTGATATAAATACAAGTCATCTTCTTTCTTTCTTCATAGTTGTGAGTCTGACCGCTGGAACACTGCTGTCGTTTTATGTTCCAGAACTGCTTCCAGTGGTAGCTGGTTCCCATTGTTGCTGAACTCCATTTATACTGTGGGTGGATTCAGCAGCAGTGGGAGAAGCTGCGTGTGCAAGACTTTAATTCAAGCCGGGCGCTCCTCCATCTTGGTAGCCTGAACGGGCGAGCGGTTGTCTCTTCCATCGGAGGCTTCCAGGAAAACTACCCCAGAATTGGGTAGCGTCTTCTGTGCTTCAGATAGATTGTGATGTTAAAAATGTATCCTTTTTAAAAGTTGCTTTATATTCCAGTTTTGGGATATCAGGATTTAATATACATCAATCCACAAATCTTTTGTTTCTGAAGCCTTGACTCTGGTCTTTGTAGGACTGAAGACTGAAGATGAGATGACCTGGAGCTGAATATTTTATGACAGCGCGTGGGAGTACACTTTTACTCCACAGTTGACGCGCCCATCAACTTGTGTAAATAAAACAAAGTAAAAGGAGGGAGAGAATGATCCTGTGTGATTAATGAAGGATGAAGCAGGTTCTGATGCAAGTGGTTAGATAGGATTACATTTAATGAACGGTTTCAGTTCCTGTGAAAAGATTGACTGTGAATCTGAAAATGTTTATTATTTCTATTCATGGACCGTGCAAAAACAAGGGTAGCAACAGTTTATTATGTGAAGAACATTCATGCAAGCAAAAAAAAAAGTGACTTGCATTTATATAATAGTACCTCATCTCTTCTGTTAGAAACATCTCAAGGTGCTTCAAACATGACAAATTACTTTTCACAGTGTCGTAACGCACGGCAGCTATTTTGCACAAATCAATGTTCCACAAATAGCAGTAAAGTGATTGACCAGCTCATTGGGTTTTGATGGTGTTGGTTGAGGGAGAAATGTTGGCCAGTGCCATGGGATTTTTTTATTTCCCTATTTAAATTGTTGTCCTGATCAAGGTGAAGGATCTCAGTGTTGGGCGATAGAAACCCTTTCAGGCACCCAATGTCGGCATCAAGCACTGCCAGGTCAAGTATAGCACAATGAGATGTGGAGTAAAGCTCCTTCTACACTGCCTCGCAATGTGACTCAGCCCAAATCTCACAAGAACATCCCCTACTGCACCAGTGTGGACTTTTCAATTTCCCATATCAACCTGTCTGATCGGTGTTACCAGTTGATGCTGAATTGGGGCAGTTTTGTGCTGTAGGACAATGCATGTGAGGAACTGCATTGAAACTGCCCAAACTTATGTCACACAGGCTCATTACAGTCATGGGATCTTCAACGTCCACTTGAACAAGCAGAACACACAACACGACAGTTTAATGTCTTCTCCAAAACTGTGACAATGCAGCACCCCTTTTTACTGCGCGAGAGCATCAGCCCAGACCAAATGTTCAGGTCCTGGAGTGGGGACTGGAACCCACAACCTTCTCACTTGGAAAGGTGCCACCACGTGAGCCAAGCTGATACTGTAAGACAGTGACTTTAAGAATAAGTATGTGAAAAGCACGCAGAAAGCAAGTGGCAGATAGAGTCAAATATAAAGCAGAGGAAATGGAAAGAATATGAGTGAGACATGAGAAGAGATGGTTATGGGGGGAGGGGGGTGTAGAGAGAGACACACACACACACACACACACACACACACACACACACACAAGGGTTGCGAACTCTGGTTGGACATACTCCTGGAGGTGTCATCACATGACTTCCTGCGTCCAACTGCCCTGCTTCCACACTCCGGCCATTGGTCACCCAACATGCCCATCCTCGGGGCACTCCGCCTTCCCACATCAATCGGAAAACAAATAGACTCTTCATTACCCGATTAGAAGATTCTTGACCGTCGGTCGAACAGCCTTTTTCTCCCATTTCAGATATCTGAAAGTGTTCAAAGATTTTTTTTAAAACCCAATTTTTTTTACTGCCCCAATGATTTTTCTCCCGGGTGTTGCTCACAGCAGTGTCCTGGAGATTAGCCTTTAATTCCTGGAGACTCCAGGGCAATCCTGGAGGGTTGGCTACTCTAACTAACACACACACACACACACACACACACACCTTTTATAATTTCTGTTCAAGAGTAACACCACAGGAGTTTATATTCTAACCCATATATGTCAAATGTATTAATTGGAGCTGTTAGCTCTGTCCCATGAGACCTACACAGCTTGTATGTGAGATGTAAATAATTTCAATGGCTTGCTGCACCCTCTAAAGTCTATCACCAACACAGCTAGTCCTGCTGTTAAGTGTCAGTTCCCCTGCTATGATAGCTTTACACTGTGAATGTGGTTAATTTAAGCTTCACGTGTATAGTGGTTCACCCTCAGATGTATGCCAGCCATATAGTACCAGACATGAGTGAATTTCCTTCAGTGTGCACAGCAGGCAGTCAGAGACCGGTTATTTCCTAATTACAGCACCAGACACTGATCAAAGAAGTGGGCTCTGCAATGGGAGCAGAATAAATTCAAACCCTTGAATTGTGCCAAATACAGCAATTACTTGTCAGCCTGAAATGATTTGTCCTATGTCTTGCCATCTATTGTACACATCTTGATTTGAATAAGAGGGGGGGGGCGGGGTTTGGTATTGATTCTGTATGTATGTAATGTCAAATCATGCATGCAAATGGCAGACTTCTTTCCAGATAAGTCTGATGTTTGAATTTTTGGGTTTTATCTGATCGGATGAGCAATTTTAAGATTCCACCCCCTCCCCTCACCCCCCACCTCAATCAGATTGCTAGATCTTTGCACATGATTGAAAGCAGGACACTGGAATCATCTTTACCTTGTTGCAGCATAAACACTAAAGTGGCCAGTAATTAATAAAAATTATTTTGACTGGCATCTCTCTTGATTTTTTTTTGGTTAAGGTGGTTATTTTGTTCCCTTCCATCCCTGACTATGGTCCAAATTATTCCGAAGTTCGGGAACGAGGCTTCTTCCGTCCTGTTGCCAGCTTCTTCCGTGATGTGTGGAAACCCTACCAAGGAGACTCTCCTTTCAATCTGCTCACAAATAAATTGAATTCCACCTCCTTGTTTGTCGGGAAGCTTTTGGCATCTGTTTAACAACCCCCCGAACAATATACCCGAGATCAGGAATTCCCCCATCAGGTAATTGTGGGTGTGAGTGTGCAAGAGCACGTCTTTATATTCCACAGTGCACTCCCGTTGAGTTTTCAAAACCATTTTTAATTTGCTGGTGGTTGTCGTGAGATTTCAGTGGCCTGTTAAATACTGGAGGGAGGAATTGAGGGGGGATTTGCAAGGATAATATGTGAATGCGGAAACTTGGGTGCTGCTGGGAAAGTGATCTGTATGGAATTTTCTAGAAGTTCCCCATGCTACTTTGCACTCTTATTTTGCAACGAAGATTGTTCTTCAGAATGTGAAATTCTGCTCTAAATTGAGAGCTAATCCCTTCTCCCCAGTTGGTTGCTACTATTGAATATTTTTTATTTACAAAAAGATCTCATTAAATGATGATGGGGGATGGGGGGGTGGAATCAGTTGAATTGTTTTTCAAAAAGATATCATTTCATACCAATCCCAGCTGCTGTTCTCTTTTAGATAGTGTTTGCTCCTAATTGTGGCAATGATTGTTGATCACTGTATTTAACTGTGAAATGACATCGTTCTAATGGGTGTATTACATAGGATTTTATAGCACAGAAACAGGCCATTCGGCCCATCAGGCCTACGCTGGTATTTATGCTCCACACGAGCCTCCTCCCACCCTTCTACACCTCACCCTAATGGTTCTTGTATAAAATGGAATCTCAAGGTCTTTTACAGCCTTTCCATCCTACAGTTGTCGTTCTTGCAATCTTTTAAACTGGTAACAATGCTGAGACAAGTACACGAGCTTGCACCACAGTATGGCAAAGTGTGCTTAAAAGGCACGGGAGCGGGCTTGCAATAGTTGGGTTTAATCGAACAGCACCAGACGCTGATCAGAGAAGTGGGTTCACCACTGGGAGCAGAATAAATTCAAACCCTGGTATTTTGCCAAATGCAGCAATTGCCTGTCAGCCTGAAATGATCTGCCCCACGTCTTGCCATCGATACAACTTTTCTTACTTGGAATCCCTTCACATGTTCACATTTTACATATTTTAAAAAAAACAAAAAACAAAGTTGAATTGAGGATGACACATCAGAGCAGCCATATGCAGGATGTGGTGAAGTGCAAGGTGAGGTACAGGTGTGACCAGCCATACTGCTGTTGGCAGGTGCCAAGTGGAGGTCAGTGGCCTTCCTGCGGGGAGAAGGAAGCGACGAGAGGGTGGGGGAGGGAGAAGGGGAGGTTATAATATTCGCGGATTTGTTAGAGGCAGGTGGGTGTATAGGTTTATAATTACCTGGAGGTTTAAATTCTGAGTAGCTCCAGGAGGCAGTGAATGTGGAGTAGACAACCATTACGAATCTAGCGCTGTGTGAAATTATTTGGTGGGATAGCAATCATTTGTTTTGTTGAATGCCTTTCATCATCAAATCCTCTTATTTTTCATGGTCTGGAACAGCGAGGCTGACATTAGAAAAAGAAAAGGCGTATTTGTCACACAGATTTAGATCTCTTCAAAATGTACTGAGTGTTAGATCTGAGTTTTGGCCGAGTTTCAAAGACCCATTAATTGAGATGAACATCTCCTCATTGCTATGTCTTTATTTTCTCGTTAAATTTTCAAAAACTGCTTTAGAGCTTTTGCTGCCTTTGTTCCTTTAGTTAGAAACATAGACTTCAACATAGCAGGAGGAAATCCTGTCCCCTTTTTGATGAATTTAGGGCCCTCTTGGGGGCTGATTGTACACATTCCGGTTTTCCTGATCTCTTCCCCACACTATCCAGTCAACAGTACAGGACTTCTTATCACAACAACCCCACATCCTTTATCCATCACCCCAGCCTCACCTCAGTGCATACACTACGCAGTAACAAAGCACAACCAAGCTGTGTGGTGTATATCAGGCAAAATAGCAAATACCCAGGGCAAGAGAAAAGACTCCATTTTGGTCACAGGGTTCAGAAAACGGTTCACAGATCCGTTCGAGAGCTGGTGTTGCAGTTCAGAGTATTATTTAGGACCACCTTGATTGAATTACAGCTTTGTAACTCCCTGCCAAGTATGTACCTGATGTGTATAAATCAGCCTTCCCGTATTTTTAAAGGCTGTGGTGTAAAGCCAGGTCTGATTTATGGACAGCACTGATGCAGAATCTAGTGCAGGGAGACGCACACAGGCTTGTGCTAATCAATACTGTGACTGATTGGTTCATATATCAACAGTGACTTCATACCATTCTAACTCTAATGAGTAGTTTAGTAATTTGGCTTTGCCATGGCTGAATGGCGCTCATCATAAAATTTCATACGTAGACTATGGGGAGAAGATTGCCATTTTAACCCCCTCAGTCCTCCGAGAGGATGAAGGATGAGTGAGGTGACTGCTGATGAACGTCTAGCTGCAATCTGTGCTGGGATCTCACCTCTGCAGATGCCTTTTCACATCCTTAAATGAAAGGCTTCCACCTAATTTACCTGCTCTTCTTCCTCGAAGGAAATAATTAAAACCCATTATTTTTCGTCGGCTTTGGACTTTGCAGGGAAAACGTGCCGTTAATTATTGATGAGCTGGTGATAGCTTCTGTCACCGTGTGGCTCAGTGATTTGCTGCATGGGTGACATTTTGAATGAATTTTAATCGGAATCTGCATTGGCAGAAAGCTGTCATTCAATGGACGGGATTAGCATTTTGAAATGACTGCCAGCAATGTGTATTATCTCATCAATACACACTGTGGCACACCTCAGTGCTCTGTATCGAGAGTGCACGTCATACAGAAGTGCATTGATCTATAGAACGGAAAGATTGCTTGTTGATTGGAAATGCCATTGTGATTCCATGCACTGGAAATGCAGTTCTGTCGCTAGGCTTATTTAGCGTACTGGTTCCCATACATAACATAATGCTAAAGGAAAAATTGTACCCAAGCCAATGTGCTTTAATGTTGTGTCATAAGCTTGCTGTCCAGTGCTCTTAATCAATTACCTCACTTGCTGTTGCCACAAGTGTCACCAGTGACTAATCTTTGTTGTTCAGATTGGAATGCTCCCTCTGTGCACAACCCAAGGTTTGGAAGGACAGAATCTGTAATTGCACTGCTGGGTATTTTGCATAATTTCGAGTGGTCACAGTGTGAAAACGTCACCCACCCACCATTACACTTGACTGTTGACTGTGCTAAGTGAGTTTGGACATTGTAAATGAGTTTATGCTTGTGAAAGTTGCTGCTGAGAAAGAAAGATTTACATTTATATAGGGTCTTTCACAACTTCAGGACGTCCCAAAGTGCTTCACAACCATTGAAGTATTTTTGAAGTGTAGACATTGTTGTAATGTAGGAAACGGGGCAGCCAATTTGCAGACAGTAAGTTCCCACAACCAGCAATATGATAATGACCAGATAATCTATTTTAGTGATGTTGGGGTTGAGGGATAAATATTGGCCAGGTCACCGGGGAGAACTCCCCTGCACTTCTTCGAATAGTGCCATGGATCTACCGGAGGGGCCTCGGTTTAACGTCTCATCCAAAAGATGGCACCTCCAACAGTGCAGCACTCCCTCAGTACTGTACTGGGAGTGTAAGCCTAGATTTTGTGCTCAAGTCGCGGAGTGGGACTTGAACCCACAACCTTCTGACTCAGAGGCTCAAGTGCTCCCACTGGGCCATGGCTGATAACTGTGTTAATTACTGTGATCTTGGGCTTCTTTTTATGCATGCAGCACCCTGTATTGTCTGTCGTAACACTCTGTGGTCTACAGTCTGCTCTTCTGCTGCTTTATTGCGATATGCTATTCTGAAATGGTCCTGTGTAGCTTTGTGCATTTCCATTTTTGCTGCTCGGGTGACGTTTTGAATGAATTGGTTGTAATTAGAATCTGGATTGATGGAAAGCTGCCATTCAGTGATTGGTGCTACAGAGGCATCGTTGAATAAGTGACCATGAGGCTCACTTATTTCTGGCTAGGACAGGAATATCCTTTAAGAAATGGTTAAATGCTGTAATGGAAAGGTTTGATATTCTGGAGGAATGGAATAAAATTGGCTAGGGTCGCTGGATAGCCACCAGGAGCAGAAACCCTGGCTGATTCCCCTCCCCAAATCCATAGGTGCTGAGCCCCTACTGCTGCCCCAGCTGAAATTGACTGCATCAGATGTTCAATAGAACCATAGAAGTTTACAGCACAGTGGGAGACCATTTGGCCTATCGTGGCTGTGCTGGATCTGCTAGAGCAATCCAGAACTAATTCCCACTGCTTCGTGCTCTCGATACTTCCCTTTGCTTCAAATATTTATCCTCTGGTGAATGTCACCCAGGTCTGACGAGTTACCCAGCTTGTGTTCGATTCATTTCTTAAAAAAAAACCAGTTCCTTTTTCTGTAGTTGTTTCTATCAGTTGTTCACATCCTCCTAGTCTGTATGGTGTAGCTACTCAGTGGGTTAACTCAGTCACTGGGTGAGCAGGAAATAGTGAGAGAACTCCAATGTGATAATGTGCAGAGGGATTTGGGCTGAGTAAATTCTTAAGTGCAGTTGCACAATCTGTCTGCCTTTCATAATCTGCGTCCTTCTCTTAAAATAAAAAATTCCCTTTCCAGCTTGGTTAGTTCATTATGTCCTCAGGACATCCCAAAGTGTTTCACAACCAGTGACTTGCTTTTTTGTTTTTGAAGTGCACTCACTGCTAATGCAGACAAACATCACAACTACTTTGCACACAGCAAGATTCCACAAACGGCAACTAAGGTGAACGAATAGTTAATTTGTTTTTTTTTGTTTTGGCAGTGTTGGTTGAGGGAGGAATGTTGGCTAGAATGTCAGAAAAATGCCCTGTTCTTCGTGAAAGTGCCGTAGATTCTTTTACGTCCACCTGAAGGGTCAGCTGGACCCTCGGTTTAACGTCTCACCCGAGAAACGGCAGCTCCGACAGTGCAGCACTCCCTCAGTACTGCACTGGGCGTGTCAGTACAGATTATGTGCTCGAGTCTCTGGAGTGATGCTTGAACCCAAGACCTGCTGACTCAGAGGCGAGAGTGCTACCAAGCTGAGCTACGTTCTGTTGAACAGGATGTAGGGTACCATAAAATCAAAGAAAGTTACGGCACAGAAGAAGTCCATTCGGCCTATCGAGTCCGTGCCTGCCGAAAAAGATCTATCCAGCTTAATCCCACTTTCATCAAGCTTTTGGTCACCTGTCCTAATATTTCCTTTAGTAACTCGGTGTCAAATTTAATCTGATAATGCTCCTGTAAAGTGCCTTGGGACGTTATTACTCTGTTAAAAGTACTGTGTAAATACAAGTTGTTGTTGTTGTTGTTGTTGTATCTTATTTAAGGAATCTTACAACACCAGGTTATAGTCCAACTGTTTTATTTGAAAATCACAAGCTTTCGGAGGCTTTCTCCTTCGTCAGGTGAGCGAGTGTGGGATTCCATGGAAGGTTACCGCATTTATATTCAGAGAACAATACCTGGTGATTACAGATAATCTTTCCAACTGCCCGTTGTCAAGGCAATCAAAGTGTTCGGACAGAGTGATGTTACCTACAGGACCACCGAATACACAAACGGCCAGAACAAAAGACAGAGAGAGAGAGAGAGAAACATCCGAAAGGAAGAGAAAGACAGAGAATGACCCGTTGTGTTAAAAACAGATAACTTTTTTTCGCTGGTGGAGTTACGTGTAGCGTGACATGAACCCAAGATCCCGGTTGAGACCGTCCTCATGGGTGCGGAACTTGGCTATCAATTTCCGTTCGACGATTTTGCGTTGTCGTGTGTCTCGAAGGCCGCCTTGGAGAACGCTTACCCGAAGATTGGTGGCTGAATGCCCTTGACTGCTGAAGTGTTCCCCGACTGGGAGGGAACCCTCCTGTCTGGTGATTGTTGCGCGGTGTCCGTTCATCCGTTGTCGCAGTGTCTGCATGGTCTCGCCAATGTACCGTGCTCCGGGGCATCTTTTCCTGCAACGTATGAGGTAGACAACGTTGGCCGAGTCACAGGAGTATGAACCATGTACCTGGTGGGTGGTGTCCTCTCGTGTGATGGTGGTGTCTGTGTCGATGATCTGGCATGTCTTGCAGAGGTTGCCGTGGCAGGGTTGTGTGGTGTCGTGGACGCTGTTCTCCTGAAAGCTGGGTAATTTGCTGCGAACGATGGTCTGTTTGTGGTTGGGTGGCTGTTTGAAGGCGAGTAGTGGAGGTGTGGGGATGGCCTTAGCGAGGTGTTCGTCGTCATCGATGACATGTTGAAGGCTGCGGTGAACATGGCGTAGTTTCTCCGCTCCGGGGAAGTACTGGACGACGAAGGGTACTCTGTTGGTTGCGTCCCGTGTTAGTCTTCTGAGGATGTCTATGCGACTTTTCGCTGTGGCCCGTCGGAACTGTCGATCGACGAGTCGAGCGTCATATCCCGTTCTTATGAGGGCGTCTTTCAGCGTCTCTAGGTGTCCATCGCGTTCCTCCTCGTCTGAGCAGATCCTGTGTATTCGCAGGGCCTGTCCATAGGGGATGGCCTCTTTGACGTGGTTAGGGTGGGAGCTGGATCTGGATCGAAGGTCTTGATCAGTTTGTTGAGCTGGTGGGTATGTTCCTTGGTCGGATCTGCGGGTAACTGTTTGTAGTGTTCCTGGTTGTCCAGTTGTCGGTATGCTTCTTTGCAATAGTCCGTTCTGTTCTGTATGACGATGGCTCCTCCTTTGTCCGCTGGTTTAATGACGATGTTGTGGTTGGTCTTGAGAGCGTCGATGGCGTTGCGTTGTGCTCGGGTGACATTCTGGACTGTCTTGTGAGTGCGGCTGATGAATCTGGCATTGACGCATTTCCTGACAGCTTGAGCATACATGTCAAGCTTAGGGGCGCAACCAACACGGGACGCAACCAACAGAGTACCCTTCGTCGTCCAGTACTTCCCCGGAGCGGAGAAACTACGCCATGTTCACCGCAGCCTTCAACATGTCATCGATGACGACGAACACCTCGCTAAGGCCATCCCCACACCTCCACTACTCGCCTTTAAACAGCCACCCAACCTCAAACAGACCATCGTTCGCAGCAAATTACCCAGCTTTCAGGAGAACAGCGTCCACGACACCACACAACCCTGCCACGGCAACCTCTGCAAGACATGCCAGATCATCGACACAGACACCACCATCACACGAGAGGACACCACCCACCAGGTACATGGTTCATACTCCTGTGACTCGGCCAACGTTGTCTACCTCATACGTTGCAGGAAAGGATGCCCCGGAGCATGGTACATTGGCGAGACCATGCAGACACTGCGACAACGGATGAACGGACACCGCGCAACAATCACCAGACAGGAGGGTTCCCTCCCAGTCGGGGAACACTTCAGCAGTCAAGGACATTCAGCCACCGATCTTCGGGTAAGCGTTCTCCAAGGCGGCCTTCGAGACACACGACAACGCAAAATCGTCGAACGGAAATTGATAGCCAAGTTCCGCACCCATGAGGGCGGCCTCAACCGGGATCTTGGGTTCATGTCACGCTACACGTAACCCCACCAGCGAAAAAAAGTTATCTGTTTTTAACACAACGGGTCATTCTCTGTCTTTCTCTTCCTTTCGGATGTTTCTCTCTCTCTCTCTCTGTCTTTTGTTCTGGCCGTTTGTGTATTCGGTGGTCCTGTAGGTAACATCACTCTGTCTGAACACTTTGATTGCCTTGACAACGGACAGTTGGAAAGATTATCTGTAATCACCAGGTATTGTTCTCTGAATATGAATGCGGTAACCTTCCATGGAATCCCACACTCGCTCACCTGACGAAGGAGAAAGCCTCCGAAAGCTTGTGATTTTCAAATAAAACAGTTGGACTATAACCTGGTGTTGTAAGATTCCTTACATTTGTTAACCCCAGTCCATCACCGGCATCTCCACATCATTGTATCTTATTGATCAGGTGCTGTTTGTTTTGGTTCAATACCGTTATTTTAAAATACAATGAGACGCAAAGCCGGTTAGATTGTTGCTTGCTGCTCTGGTTTTGGCCATTCACATTCAACCTATAGCCAGTTGCTACTGGAGATGGGGGGGCGGGTAACAGATAGACAAGGGGCAGCCCGTGAGTGACTCTTCCTGAGCCTGTCTGTGAGAGCAAGTCACATAGCAGGTGACTAAACACCATGTCCCATTTATAACATGTGAGCAGAATGGAAACAAAGCATCGGAGGCCCACATAAATCACAGCTGATTCATTTGATCATCACGCTCTCTGCGAGATCCTCCATTCATGCATT
Organism: Heptranchias perlo; assembly: GCF_035084215.1. Lineage (NCBI taxonomy): Eukaryota > Metazoa > Chordata > Chondrichthyes > Hexanchiformes > Hexanchidae > Heptranchias > Heptranchias perlo. The sequence continues at coordinate 9,889,593 of NC_090332.1, read as the reverse complement.
ATCTGTTCGACCACACATTAGCTTCATGGGAACCAAGGGCTGCTAAACGAGGCAAAATTATGGATGGCTGTAGCTGCAGGGAGCCCATGCTGTGCCTGAAATGCTGCAAAAATGTTAATAGTGAACAGGTTCCAATCATTCCTTGATACAAAAATAAAATGTCTGGCAGGAGATGTATTGCACATTTAAAATCATTAAATATTTAGAATGCAATAGCTTGGGACATATTAAGGGTCGGAAAGGATCATTTGGTTGTGCTAAATGGCACTCTGAGAAATATGTTAACAATACGTCTCTTGTCGTCTGAAGACTGAATGGGACCGTGTTTGGAAAGGTTGTAATCGTTAACATGTCGTGCCAATCTGCACAGTGGCACGTGTCCAGTTCTGTTCTCAATAAGCCGTAGAGATTGGTGCTTGGGTGAGAAAACCCCTTCACTGCAATATTCTCATTCATTCGGCAGGTTTATGGCTTTTGCATTGACATAACTTGCAGAAATTAATTTCAGTACAATGTGGGTCTCTACACTCCCCCCGCCCCCCCCCCCCATAAATAACACAGTTAAGATTTCAAAAAAGTTGCCAAGAATGTGGATGTTTTCAGTTGTAAACAATTTTACAACACCAAGTTATAGTCCAGCAATTTTATTTTAAATTCACAAGCTTTCGGAGGCTTCCTCCTTCCTCAGGTGAACGATGTGAAAATGAAATCCTCGAAATGAAATCGCATTTATAATTCACAGAACAATGCTTGGTGATAACAGACAGTTTTTTCAACTGCCCGTTGCCAAGGCAATCAGTGTGCAGACAGACAGGTGTTACCTGCCAGGTCTCAGAATATACAAATCACCAAAAAAAACAACAAACAAAAAAAAAACAGAGATAGAGAGGTAGAAACATAGAAAAGACAGCAACTGACCCGTTATATTAAAAACAGATAACATTTGTTCGCTGGTGGGGTAACGTGTAGCGTGACATGAACCCAAGATCCCGGTTGAGGCCGTCCTCATGGGTGCGGAACTTGGCTATCAATTTCTGCTCGACGATTTTGCGTTGTCGTGTGTCTCGAAGGCCGCCTTGGAGTACGCTTACCCGAAGGTCGGTGGATGAATGTCCTTGACTGCTGAAGTGTTCCCCGACTGGGAGGGAACCCTCCTGTTTGGCGATTGTTGCGCGGTGTCCGTTCATCCGTTGTCGCAGCGTCTGCATGGTCTCGCCAATGTACCATGCTCTGGGGCATCCTTTCCTGCAACGTATGAGGTAGACAACGTTGGCCGAGTCACAGGAGTATGAACCATGCACCTGGTGGGTGGTGTCCTCTCGTGTGATGGTGGTATCTGTTTCGATGATCTGGCATGTCTTGCAGAGGTTAACGCGGCAGGGTTGTGTGGTTTCGAGGACTTCATTTCCACATCGTTCACCTGAGGAAGGAGGTAGCCTCCGAAAGCTTGTGAATTTAAAATAAAATTGCTGGACTATAACTTGGTGTTGTAAAATTGTTTACAATTGTCAACCCCAGTCCATCACCGGCATCTCCACACGATGTTTTCAGTGTGATTGTGGGAACGATCTCATCTCCCTTGGGTGAAAATAGGAGGCGCATTGTCTGTTCTGAGAATAATCTGTAGATGTGGTCAATTTGTACTGTTTGTACCGATAGAAATGACCAGTAAAGTACTAGTCAGGAATTTTAGGGGTTCAATATGAGACATTACACTGCAAGAACGCATATCACTCTCTCTGCCTCACTCTTGCTGCACCTGCCTTGCTCCGTGTTTTTCTCTGTGTGTTCTCCCTTTCTTTCTTTCTTTCCCTCCCTCTCTTTCCCCCTCTCTCTCTCTCTTTCCCCCTCTTTCTCTCTCTTTCCCCCTCTTTCTCTCTCTTTCCCTCTCTCTTTCCCCCTCTTTCTCTCTCTTTCCCTCTCTCTCTCTCTCTCTCTCTCTCTTTCCCCCTCTCTCTCTCTCTCTCTTTCCCCCTCTCTCTCTCTCTCTCTTTCCCCCTCTCTCTCTCTCTCTCTTTCCCCCTCTCTCTCTCTCTCTTTCCCTCTCTCTCTCTCTTTCCCTCTCTCTCTCTCTCTTTCCCCCTCTCTCTCTCTCTTTTCCCCTCTCTCTCTCTTTTCCCCTCTCTCTCTCTCTTTCTCTCTCTCTCTTTCCCCCTCTGTCTCTCTTTCCCCCTCTCTCTCTTTCTCTCTCTCTCTTTCCCTCTCTCTCTTTCCCTCTCTCTCTCTCTCTTTCCCCCTCTCTCTCTCTCTTTTCCCCTCTCTCTCTCTTTTCCCCTCTCTCTCTCTTTCTCTCTCTCTCTTTCCCCCTCTCTCTCTCTTTCCCCTCTCTCTCTCTCTCTCTCTCTCTCTTTCCCCCCCCCCTCTCTCTCTCTCTCTCTCCCTTTCCCCCTCTCTCCCAATATATATCTCTCTATGTCTTTACTCATTCTATCTTCCCCCCCCTCGCCCCCCACCACCATGCTAGAAACAGGGATGGTGTTAGGACAGTGTAATTATTGGGGACCCCAAGCCAATCAGGGGCCCTGAGTGGGCCCAGTGAGAGGACACCTACGCAATGGTAATAGCCAATCCCTGATCATTTTGCCCACTGCTTTTATATTACCGATTGCAAACATCTCTCTTCACGACCATACGTCTGCGGATTCGACACCAAACCAAGTCAGCAGTATTTAGTATCATTGTCTAGTAAAGTGTGGGAGCCCCCCAAACTGAACCTTTGTACGAGAGCCCCCACCACAAGGCAAAGTCTGATCCTGATTGGAAATATATCAAATAAACCTCAAGTTTGCAGCAAACCTGTATAATGATGTGGCTGTTCTGTGTTAATGGCGGGGGGGGGAGAATATAATTTCAAAACACTGCACTTTTACCCACAATAATTTTGATGCGTGATGGAGACGAAGACGGAGAAATGCTGACAGCCGGGCGAAGGCAGCGTATGAAGAGAGCACCGTCACTGGCTGAGTTCAAAATATATCAGCAAGATTGATTGGGTTATTTAAGGAACACTAAGTTACATTCATTGGAGGAATTGTACATTACAGTTGTGATAGTTTTTGAAAGTGGACCAAGGAAATAAATTCTTCCCTTCTGCACTTAACAAATGCAGAGCCAGAAACCATCAGTTCTGTTTTCTCAGTGATTCTTTCCACCGGTACTGACTATTTGTTTCACAGGTGCTCACGAAGGAGGAAATGTACTGGGGCGCTCCGTTCTGTGAAGGCAGAATAACCGCAGACGGGGCGGAGATGGTGGGCAGGGAGGGAAGATGGAACATGGTAAACACGCTGGTTTATAATGTAACAGCAATAATTAGACCTGGTTTGGTATTCCCTCAGTGGCTCGGCTGGTTAAGTGATAGCGGAGCAATATAGAGTAAAAGAAAGAACTTGCATTTATACGGCGCAGTTCATGACCCTGGGACGTCCCAAAGCGCTTTACAGCCAATGAAGTGCTTTTTGAAGTGTAGTCAATGTTGTAATGTAGGAAAGGTGGCAGCACAATTTGTGCCCAGCAGGGTGGCTTCAATCACCTGGCTTAGCAGGGGAACGGCCACTCCAGACCAAAGAGAAGCAAATCGGTGGGATTCTCCCTCCTGATCGCGATTCAGTAACTCTGACTTGGAAGTGTTTGTGGATGATGGCAGGATTGGGCTTGGCTGTGATGGATTTTCCCCTCCCTACAATGAGGTCTGATAGTCTGTTGAAACTCGTTGTATGGCCTTGCATGCAGCCATGTTGTGAGCCCTTTAAATTGTGCCCAGCACAAGAGTCAATGCCTTCAGGAGAAGATTGGTAGAAAACAGAAGGGAGACAGAGGGGGGAATCTTTTATCTAGATTGTGTCCTATCTCAATACTATCATTGACACCGATGAGCCCAAGCTCGCTTGTATTAAGGGAGTCAGTTGTTCAACATTCTACAATGATGCTGTGCTTTAAAATAAAATGTGTATCTAATCATTTGTTTAAGGTTTCTTGTTTCACTGAGAATTACACACAATGGGTTTGATTTCCATTTCTCTCCTGTTCCTGAGCTCTTTAGGTTCCAATTAAATGGATTCAGATAATTTGCATTAGTATTCTGTTGTCCTAAGCAATCCCTGATACATGGCCTTAATGTGTGGTTTCATTCTAAATGCATTTTGGATTACTGATTGCAGATTAAGTGATTGTAGATGTGGAGAGAGCTGTGTTGGTCCGTTGCGGTCCATTGGTCATAGCCTCTTGTCGGACCTCTTATTTTCAAAAAATATACTTTATTCATAAAATTTGCAGCAATACATACAATACAGTTCTCATATCACATTCCAAACGTACACAATACAGATTATACAATTTGCAGGTTACATCAAGTACAGTTCAATGAACACATTGGACATAATTACAGTTCATGACACTCTAGGGTGCCTCATTGCAATACACTCAATACACATTTTTGATAACAGGTACGTTACAGATTCTTTACAGATTCTTTACAGATTCGTTACAGTTACATTACATCAGTTAGAATTTTACATTCTGCCTGAGGGGGTTTTTCCCTGATTGCAGCCCCTCGGTTTACAATGGCGGGAAGGCTCTAAACGGTTGCCTTTCCCCACAGAGCCTTTGCGGCGGCCGCACCCATCCTCAGTGCGTCCCTCAGCACATAGTCCTGGACCTTGGAATGTGCCAGTCTGCAACACTCGGTCGAGGACAGCTCCTTGTACTGGAAGACCAGCAAGTTTCGGGCAGACCAAAGGGCGTCTTTCACCGAGTTGATGGTCTTCCAGCAGCAGCTGATGTCCGTCTCAGTGTGCGTCCCCGGGAACAGCCCGTAGAGCACAGAATCCTGTGTTACGGAACTGCTCGGGACGAACCTGGACAGATACCACTGCATCTCTCTCCAGACCTTCTTTGCAAAGGAGATGGGTGACAGTCTCGTCTCCACCGCAGCCTCCTCTGGGACAGCGCGCGGTGGCGCTGAGAGTCCGGGAGTACATGAAGGATCTGACTGGAAGGGCCCTTCTCGCCACCAGCCAAGCTAGGTCTTGGTGCTTGTTTGAAAGCTCTGGCGATGAGGCGTTCTGCCAAATGACATTGACAGTCTGCTTGTCGGACCACTACCAATATTTCCCTGCCAACAGCCTGCAGAGGTAATTACCGTCAGCACTTTTTTTCCCTCCAGTTTCTTTCTGACTCTCCCCAGAATCAGTGTGTCTTTGATCAGGAACTCACCACCTGGGGAACTTGTGAGCATGAGCTGCTTGTTCCGATTCTGTGCTTCGGTACATCATGGCACTAATTCCATCGGGCCACGCACAGGCTTACATCTCTTTATTTTTTCAGTCATTCCAATTTGCCTCAGGACGTCCCAAAGCGCTTTACAGCCAATGAAATGATTTTTGAGGGGCGACGGTGTTACTATGACAGGGAGAATGATAGAATCCTTTTACCTTATTGCAACTGCTTCTAACAACAGAACTTCATCCCATGTGCCAAACACCAGCTGACATTACCCAGACTTTTCACAAATCTATGAATTATGCTGCTTTTGAAGCACAGGAGATCTTCAGTGTTTCTCACCAAAGTTTCTCACCACGTTTCTTGTAACTTGCTGTCTTCCTGAATCTTAATTGGAGAAAACCTCGATTATAACTAAGTAATTCAGATGAGTGGAAGAAATGGAAAAGCTGAAGATAAACTGAGGTTTCGGCTGTGTAATTTGTAACTTGCCTTAGCCCCTCCAGCTTCCCCGGGGAACAGCAGCTTTGGTGTTTGCTGGAGACCCAGAAATAGTTTCCAGTTGTACCTTGCTTTTAGCATGTTTATTTTTAAATACCGGAAGACTCCCTTTGTAAGATGCATCCCATGTGTTTTTGCCTCTGTCTATCAAAGTTTTTTTTTAAAAACTTCTCTGCTAAAAATTAGTGTGAATGTGAGGAGAGCTGGGTTGTGCTGTGTGCTGGGCACTGTCCATTTTATATTTGGGATCCGGTTGAGAATCCGGTCTGCTCTCTCTGCCGGTCCGACTTGCAATGAGTTTGGGCAGTTTCAACCAAGTTGCTAATGGGCAAAGTCCCACATTACAAAATGTTTCTAATTGGCAAATACCAAAATCCACTGGATGGTGTGGGAAATGGGGGGGCCACAGGTTGGGGCATCAACCCACGTTGAGCCTGCCCTGGGAGCTTGATGTTGTCACTGAACTGGAAAGTGCTTCATTCCCTAGCACTAACATCACTTGCCTTGGAGCACAACATTCTTAGAGGCATGAAAGTACAGTATACTGCATGAATATTCTACGTCCACATTCACATTGGTCACAGTGAGGACATTGTCATTCTGTCAGACTGTGGGATAGAGCCGGAAATGGAAAGATAAAGGCGGAGATACTTTGCATTTATTTCGAACCATTGCAAAGAAATTTAATATGCCCAAGGAAAACTTAGGAGAACTTAATAGAAAGACATAATGTGTACACATATGTGGCTAAGAGAGAGAGCGAGGAGAAAGACCTCATTATAAACTCGTGCTGGTGTTCTGCTTGACTGTGGTCCTCTTCCGGCCTGGAAGGTTGGATGGTCTGGGCTGTAGACTGGCTGTCCACTGTCAAGCTGCTCAGTCGGTCACTGGGAGAAAATACTGCTGAATGACCAGTCAATACTAGCTTCTCCTGCCGTGGGTACTTCTAGATTGGTCTCCAAGCAGATCCCAAAGAATGGACTCCCATGTAAATGAATGGAGCTGTTCCTGCCCCTGGGCTTCTCCACTAACACGTGGCTGCAGGTGAAAAAATGTCAGCTCCCTGTGCCTGGCGGAGTGCTTCATTGAATTTATATCTCGCAATCTGTCGCAGAGTACTTCTCCTTCTTAACATTTTTCCTGTTTTAAATTTCATTTCACTTTCTTCCCCCTTTCTTTGAGATCTCCCACAGAGCAGCACTCGAGTTTAACTGTGGGTGGGTGGGCTGAGCTGCCCGAGGCCATATTCCCCTCGTCTGCCAGGCTCGCTGTTACTTCCGTCACTCCATCTGGTGGAGGTGGAGGTGGAGGTGGGGCTAGATGGGTTGAAGGCGCTGCTTTTTAAAGAAAAATAAAAAGTCCCATCAGTATACAACAGTCTCATTTAATGACAACGTTCAAGGATGTTGATCATTTTACACAGAAACAAATTCAAACCCTTACTCTCAATTTATGATTTTATTTGGTCCAAGTTGACTCCTGTGATTAGAATCCCAACAACAACGACTTGCATTGCGTAGTAAAACGCCCCAAGGCTCTTCACAGGAGTGTTATCAGACAAAATTTGACACCGAGCCACAAAAGGAGATATTAGGACAGGTGACCAAAAACTTGGTCAAAGAAGTAGGTTTTAAGGAACGTATTAAAGGATGAGAGAGGGGTAGAGGCGGAGAGGTTTAGGGAGGGAATCCTTGAGCTTGGGGTCTAGCCAGCTGAAGGCACGGCCGCCAATGGTGGGGCGAAGGAAATCAGGGATTCTTTTCGAGGTTGGAAGGCCTCAGTTAAATCCGAGGTTTGGTATAGCGAGAACCTATCGTCATTGACCATCTCAGTCAGGTCATCGGATAAATTCGGACTTCTGCAGCAGGAGATAAAGGCGTGGAAGACCAGAGGGAGTTTAACTCTGTGGCCCTGGCTGTGCCGAAACTGACTGGGGCATGCTTGATGGCGAGACTGGGTGGCTGAAGTGGCAAGTGTCTAATTCACAGTTCTGACGTCTCCCACGTTGAGCACAAATATTCACTTGAAAATTTAAAAAAAAACAAGAAAGCATCAATAGGGTTATGGAAACTACTCGTAATTCAGTCATAGACATGACTAGTATCGGCATCAACACAATGGAGATCAGGAGCTGCTATCCGGCTACAGTATTAGCTGATTACTGCAGTGTCCTTGGCTATTGTCAATACAGACTGAGCCCAGTGGAGTGTGAATTCAAGGCTGATTTGAAGTTTTCCCATTGGGGGTAGTGTGTGGACTCCTGAATTTTAAAGGAATGTTTTTTTTTCCCTGCTGCACTCTTTCCCAGTGCTTCAAATCATGAGGCACCAATGGCTCTGAAACCAGTGTTAGTACAGAGCACTCTCGGGTGAGCATAGCACTGGCAGATGCTGATGAAAGCTGCCTCTACTCTGCTTCAGCCTCAGAAGAGTCCTACATCAGTGTGATGTTTCCATTTCTCACACCAACCTCCAATTTGCACTGAATTATATGCGGTTTTATACTGTCCACTTAGAATCATAAAATCATCGAAAGGTTACAGCACGGAAGGAGGCCATTCGGCCCATCGAGTCCGCGCTGGCTCTATGCAAGAGCAATCCAGCTAGTCCCACTTCCCCGCCCTATCCCTGTAACTCTGCAAATTTTTTCTTTTCAAGTACTTATTCAGCTTTATCTGTTTTCCTGAGCTGCCTCTGAGACTCTCTAAGAACACTGGGATCAATACTCTGACAAGAATATGTCACAAGGACACCAGGTGAATCCTTAACCCCGCTATCTTAATTTCCAATCAAGGAACCACCTAGGGCTTACCACCCAGTCTATGCCTAGGAGTTGATGATGCCTAAATTTGGCCCACCAAACTGTCTTGCATCTCGCAGTTCAGATTATATTGGCAATTTACACTATCAATCGTTCACCAGGATCCGCACAAGTTACTGAGCGAATTAATTAACCTCTTCTTGCCAATTATCAAGGAAGCCAGACAACTGCCATGCACTAATAATTGTTTTTTAACCTTAGAATCATAGTTGGCAACACTTAAAACATTGAGCGTGCAAATAATTAGTAGATCGGGTTAATTGATGAAATAAATAGGAAGTTACAAGGGCAGTTCAGTAGTTGCAGTTATTATAAAATTACAGTCTGAGATTGATATAAATTGGTGAGATTAATTTAGGATTAGACTCCTTATATAGCTGACAAGTTAACAGCATTTGATAGCCAGTCTATTGAATAGATTCAAGTCTATATGCAATGTTTCCAGAACCTATACAATCTCATCCTTATGAGCTGGCATAAATGAACTGGTTGCCTGACGTTCCTCTGAGAGGATGGTGTTCATCTTCTGAGACATCAGAGTGATGAACCTCCGACTTTAGAGGAGGTTCCTCCTGGATCCTCCGCTCCTTGGTAAATTCACTTTCTCTGTTGGTAACTGTATCTGGACTATCTGGCTTATCTCCCTTTACCTCAGGAAAGGTTGCAAGGTTGACTTGTGTAACCTTTCTCTCTCTCTGTCAGAGATAAACTTTCTGATTTTATAGAGCTACCTCCCGTGTATACGAGCCAAAGAAATCCCCATACCTTCTACTGCAAAGACAGCTACAAAAACTACTAAAAGAACTAGAATTAAATTGAAAACTGAAGACAGAGCAATTTAGGGTCAAAAACATCATCTTAAATATCCTTAATTTCCAAACAAACCACCTCCATTCTATTGACCAATCTGAGTGTTGCGTGTTAGAAAGTTTCAGCCCTTGTGTATCAATCAGCTCACGCAAACATGTTGGTACTCCTGATGACCTGTAAATCAACTAAGCATTGGCACGTATTTGTTCCAAGTATTTGGCCACTTAACACAGGGCGAGCTCTTGGTCAGTTTAAAAGATTGTTAATCGTTTTGAGCAGTTCCATCCATAAGAACATAAGAAATAGGAGCAGGAGTAGGCCAATCGGCCCTTCGAGCCTGCTCCGCCATTTAATAAGATCATGGCTGATCTGATCCTAACCTCAAATCTAAATTCATGTCCAATTTCCTGCCCGCTCCCCGTAACCCCTAATTCCCTTTACTTCTAGGAAACTGTCTATTTCTGCTTTGAATTTATTCAATGATGTAGCTTCCACAGCTTTCTGGGGCAGCAAATTCCACAGACCTACCACCCTCTGAGTGAACAAGTTTCCCCTCATCTCAGTTTTGAAGGAGCAGCCCCTTATTCTAAGATTATGCCCCCTAGTTCTAGTTTCACCCATCCTTGGGAACATCCTCACCGCATCCACCCGATCAAGCCCCTTCACAATCTTATATGTTTCAATAAGATCGCCTCTCATTCTTCTGAACTCCAATGAGTAGAGTCCCAATCTATTCAACCTCTCCTCATATGTCCGCCCCCTCATCCCCGGGATTAACCGAGTGAACCTTCTTTGTACTGCCTCGAGAGCAAGTATGTCTTTTCTTAAGTATGGACACCAAAACTGTATGCAGTATTCCAGGTGCGGTCTCACCAATACCTTATATAACTGCAGCAATACCTCCCTGTTTTTATATTCTATCCCCCTAGCAATAAATGCCAACATTCCGTTGGCCTTCTTGATCACCTGCTGCACCTGCATACTAACTTTTTGATTTTCTTGCACTAGGACCCCCAGATCCCTTTGTACTGCAGTACTTTCCAGTCTCTTGCCATCAAGATAATAACTTGCTCTCTGGTTTTTCCTGCCAAAGTGCATAACCTCACATTTTCCAATATTGTATTGCATCTGCCAAATCTCCGCCCACTCACCCAGCCTGTCTATATCCCCCTGCAGGTTTTTTATGTCCTCCTCACTCTACTTTCCCTCCCATCTTTGTATCATCTGCAAACTTTGATATGTTACACTCGGTCCCCTCCTCCAAATCGTTATGATGTGGAGATGCCGGTGATGGACTGGGGTTGACAATTGTAAACAATTTTACAACACCAAGTTATAGTCCAGCAATTTTATTTTAAATTCACAAGCTTTCGGAGGCTTCCTCCTTCGTCAGGTGAACGATGTGAAAATGAAATCCTCGAAATGAAATCGCATTTATAATTCACAGAACAATGCTTGGTGAGTACAGACAGTTTTTTCAACTGCCCGTTGCCAAGGCAATCAGTGTGCAGACAGACAGGTGTTACCTGCCAGGTAGGTAACACCTGTCTGTCTGCACACTGATTGCCTTGGCAACGGGCAGTTGAAAAAACTGTCTGTACTCACCAAGCATTGTTCTGTGAATTATAAATGCGATTCCAAATCGTTAATACGAAGATGAACATTTCAGAAGGAATTAGTACTTCGTACAAAGTTCCTCTAAAGAGTGTGTGGAGTTTTTTTTAAAGCATCCATTCATGTTCTTGATTCATTTTTTGATTACTAATGCTTGCAGAACTCAAATGCGTTAAGATTGTTTCAAAATACAAAATCTTCCCTTTTCTTTCACTGATTTTTAGATTTCCCTGTTCCCTGTAGGGAGAGGGGCAAACAATCGTTTCCCAGGCAAAAACCAGTACTGGCCTTGAGCTGGCTACCAGGGGATGGCAAGAATGGAGTGGACCATGTTCTATTACTCTCTTCATTTCTCAACCATCACCTCCACTACCTCCCCCCCCCCCCCCCCCCCCCCCCCTCAACCCCCCCAACTCTTATGGAGAATCACCCAGCCTGAGTTCAGGAATTTAATGTTGGACGGCGTGCGTTCAAGCCTCTGTCACAACTCTCGGTCTATCATGGCACGGGCTGTTCGAGTAATTGCAAGATCTCCAGATAGGGCTGCCAACTCTGGTTGGACGTATTCCTGGAGATTTCATCACATGACCTCCCGCCACCGCCTCCAACCACCCCGATCAGTCAAACAGCCTTTTCTCCCATCGCCGATATTTTTAAAACTAATAAATGAAAATGATCAAAGAAAATGAAAATAAAAACACACAATTCTTTGGATGATTTTTCTCCCAGGTTGCTCGCAGCAGTGTCCAGGAGATTAATGGAGACTCCAGGTCAATCCTGGAGGGTTGACGACCCTATTTCCAGAAAGTCTTTGGTGAAGTTTCTTAGGCAAAGCTGCTACTGGAGCTGATCGCAGTGGGTACTCGAGGCAAAACCTGGGTATAGATAAGGAATTGGCAAAAGGAAAGGAAGCAGCAGGTTACTTGTTACAGGAGCTGTTGTCAGTGTGTGGGTGGGGGACAGGGAACTACTGAGTGTGGCACCGAGTGATACAATAACTGCAACAGACTTACTATATTTCTTAAACACATTAATACGGTGTTGTATTATAGAATGTTGGAAGTTCAGTGCAGCAGTGTGCTTCATGGTTGATTTGGTAATTACCTGATTAAAATACGGTTCCACTGGCTCAGATCAAATCTTTTGTTATTAAAAAATTGATCTCTGCCTAATGCAAATCTCAGACGGGCAGCAAAATGACTTATTTGTCCATTGCTGCGGCTTTTTGACGGTCCATTTTCTTGTTGCCGAGCTGGATGTATTTTAACCATCCTCCAAAGACTTCCAACCTCTCTGTAGGCCGCGTTAATTTGCTGTTGGCTGTTTGCACATCCTTAACCCATGCGTCCCCCCCCCTCCTCCCTTGTCCCCCCCCTCCCCTCCCTTGTCCGCCCCCCCCCCGCTACACCCTTAAAACAGCACTGCTTTTATTTACTAACGCGTAGCGGAACGGCCTTTGGCTTCCCTTTGTGCAGAGCTACCATGGTAATGGTCTTTCATATAATCTTTCAACAACTTGATTGTTGCAAATTGCAGAAATCTGTTACTACGCGGCCTACCCATTTAACTAAACCTCTGTGGGAATGTTCTAATTATTTAAAGTGGCAGACGGTATTTCACTGCAATTTTGTATGACTTGTTTCCTTTTTCTTGTATGACTGTCTCTTGTAAGTAATGGCAAGTTATAATTTGGGTGATAAAAAAGAAAAATGCTCAAATGTCAGTAAACTTGTTTTTTCCTCTGTAATGTGACTTAATTGGAGATCTTTCTAAGGAGGTGGGGGTTGAAATCGCCTGATAACAAATGCATTAATGTGTTGGCATGAAATTCTTCTGACTGCTACTTATCGGAGGCGTTTATTATAAATAAGTTGCGCCCTTTGTAAAAACAATGAACAAAATAATTTCATGGAAATGTGGAACTCATTTGTTGCTAATGTCACACCACACAATCACAGTCCTTCAAAGTCTCCTTTGCATCTCCCTGTCGGATAACCGTTTTTGTGGAATCCAGGAGAGACCCACTGTCCGCACTATGCGCTCTCCGGACAGGTTTATTACACAGTAGAGGTGAAGTGAAGTCACCTTTGCTCTCTGTCCCAACAATGTGTTCCCATACAGGCTAGATGGACCAGAGGGCCTTTTCCTTTCCTGTCTGTTGTTGTTTGTGTGTTTTTACGATGCTAGTCATTATCGAGAAGATCTAAATGCACCAGTGTGACATTTCCATTTACGATACCTGCCTTCCTAATGCACCCTCTTGATGTCTCGGTTAATCTTGATGCTGGTGCCAGCATCTGTTCTGCAGGAAAGTCACTTATCCCTCATCCATGCTCCTGTCTCCTTCAGACTCGACTAATCCAATGCTCTCCTGTCCGGCCTCCCATTTTCCACCCTCTGTAAACTTCAGCTCATCCAAAGTTCTGCTGCCTATATCCTATCCCACTCACCCACTACCTCTGTCCTTGCTGACCAACATTGGCTCCTGGTCCCCCAACACCTCAAACTTAAAATTCTCATCCTCTTGTTTATATCCTTTTGTGCCCCCCCCCCCCCACAGTTTTAGGGGAAGGGGGTAGTTAACTGAACAGCCATTTAAACTGGCTTTTGGTGCACTTGGTTAGTCGAAACTGATCTAGGAAGAATCACTAAATGCCACTTGCAAATGGGTTCCCTGACCACCGCGCTATGTCCCTCTTGGAGGAACCTGTGCTCTCTCTAAGGCACTATATAGCAAGAGACGTAGTGCAGTGAAGAGTTTTTCTTTCTAAGACTACTTGGCACAGCCGTTTTTGTTGTCCCATTGTGTCAGTTTGAGTTGCACTGTCACTGCTTCATACTTAAACCTGAAGCCCTTGTTAAGAATCACTGTCTCTGTTCTTCCCCCATACCTTTAGCTGCGGTGTACCACAGATACAATCTACCAGCAGTATCCAGCTCCACGTGTGCAAAACTGTGTCCAAATTTCACTGGCGTGCAAAAATCTTGGAGGTATCTGTTACTAATTTAAAATGAATTGTTAAGCTTTCTGCTTTTACTTCCAAGCGCTTGCAAATTACAACGGGTCGCGGATTATCATCGCACTCTGGAAAAATAATTAGCTCTGATTGTCAATGAACTCCACTTTCGGAGCAGCTGCAATAACAACAATATTTTCAAAAATGCTAATTGCCTGTGCTGGCTTGGAAGACATTCTGGAGGGCGCATTGTTGCTGTTTGGGAATGTTGTTGCTGTTTGGGAATGTTGTTGCTGTTTGGGAATGTTTTGTTATCTAGCAGCTATTAGCGGCTCGCTGAGCATGAAGAGACAGCAAAATCAAATTAATATTAATTCTGCAAGTCGTGTGGCATTGTTTCTTTTCCTGGGAAGATTGGACTTGGTGTGATCCAGGACATGGGTGCACAATATCATTCTGGTGCCTCATTCTTCAATTGGAGGGTATTGGTGCTGCCTTCAGCCCCCTCGCCGAAACCATGTTTCCCACTCTGAGCACCTTTCATGTAACCAACATCCTTTGACAGCAGATACCGGACGATACTCAGCAGGAAGTGGGAAGGAAGTTATGGGAGGTGACTCAGATGCAGTCGAAGGGAGGTTTTGAGGAGCCTTTTGAAGATGAAGAGATCAGCAAGGCAGACCATTTTAGGATGAGAGTTTGAATGCCGGGGTGTATTGGTTGAAGGTTGTATCACCAAGTGTGGACCGCAGGAAGTAGGGGACACATGACAACAACTTGCATTTATATAGCTCCTTTATCCTAGTAAAACGTCCATGGCGCATCAGAGGAGTGTTATCAAACAAAATTTGACACCGAGCCACATAAGGAGATATTAGTTCCAGTGACCAAAAGCTCCTTCAAAGACATAAGTTTGAAGGAGCGTCTTAAAGGAGGAGAGAGAGGTGGAGAGGTTTAGGAAGGGAATTCCAGAGCTTAGGGCCTAGGCAGCTGAAGGCATGGCTGCCAATGGTACAGCGATTAAAATTGGGGATGTGCAAGATGCCAGAATTGGAGGAGCGCAGAGAACTCGGAGGATTGTAGGGCTGGAGGAGGTTACAGAGATAGAGAGGGGCGAGGCCGTGGAAAGATTTAAAAACAAGGATGGGAATTTTAAAATCGAAGGGCTGCCGTACCAGGAATCAATGTAAGTTAACGAGCGCAGGGGTGAAGGGTGAACAGGACTTAGTGCGAGTTAGGATACGGGCAGCAGAGTTTTGGATGAGTTCAGATTTACACAATAGAACATATGTGTCTCAACCCTCCATATTAGATGTTTGTCACACTTCTAATTCCAATGCTACAAACCACTTGGGCTGCCAAATTTTGCCCAGATCAAAACCTGATTTGGGACAAAGGCTGTTTGCATGTGCAAAATGGGTCTACGTGCACATGGCAAATGCTGATGGTACTGGACTTGTAACCCAGCGGTGATGAATTCAAATCCCACCGTGGCAAGTTGAGATTGAATTCAATAAACCTAGCCATTTTTGGACTGGCACTGGGAAAAATGACCATGAAAACTGCTGGAGTGTCGTATGAAACCAACCTGGTTCACACACGTTCTTCAGGGACCTGTCACCCCTACCTGCTCAGTCCTACACTACACAATTGCCCGGTACTGCCTCTCAAGTGGCCTTGCAAGCCACTCAGGACATCTTTCTTCAATTTGTGAGCAAGGCTGCCCCCCTCCTCTATTCTCCAAAAGAAGAAAAGGATTGTGATTTTTTTTTTCCCCCCGGATCTCCGGTACCACTGTTCTGAACATCTTTGTAGCAGTGGCCTGGTAATTGAGTTTTCCATTGGCAATTTACCCACTCTCCCTCCACTTACACTTGATACTAGCTCAATTGCTAAATTTAAATCTGAGATCGATAGCTTTTTGGCAACCAAAGGTATTAAGGGATATGGGTCAAAGGCAGGTATATGGAGCTAGATCACAGATCAGCCATGATCTTATCAAATGGCAGAGCAGGCATGAGGGGCTGAATGGCCTACTCCTGTTCCTATGTACCTCATTCTTCCTCCAGGTAAATCGAGCATGATCAGGAACTTAGCACTGTGGGGATTGTGGTCCTTGGTGTTAGACTTCCAATACATACTCGCCAAAAGGGAGAGCTCCTTTAAAATATAGAGAGAAAAAATCTAGAGAATTCCACTGTAGGCTCATTGCAATAAACGCATCACAGTCTAAAACTGGGTGGGACGAACGCAAGCCATGTTGCCTGACTACGTGCAACACTGTGTTTGACTCCTCGCTGCTCAATTCTTACTTCTGTAGTTTACTTGCTTACAACAAATTTACACTTGAATTTGAAAACAAAGAGATGAATGAAATCGAGTTGAAATTAAAAAATGTAATTGAAGTTTCAATGCTAAAGTTTTGATGTGCTGCTTAGCCTCTTTCCCGACGTGCCTTCCCCCATTGGCGTAGACAATAACAGGAACTTTCCGTTGGGAATTGTGGAGCACAGCTTACAAACATAAAACACAATGTGTGTGTGTGATTCTATTCAATATTGTCACAACGTGCACTTCTATCACTTATTTTTTTTGTAACATTTTAAACTCACAGCAAGTTTGAGAACACCACAGGGATGGGCTTTGATAGATGGAATGGCCTTGATCTCTGACCTTTCTTACATTCGTCTGTTTGGACTGTTCAGATTTAGATATCCCGTGATAAAATCAGAACCACAAATCCATTTCCCTGGATATTTTGAATAAGAAAACAAGGAGTCGGAAATAAGAAAAGACCATTGAGCCCAGCAAATCCCTCCCGTTAGTATGTTGATTTTTGATCATGACATCTAACTGTATTTTGAGTAACCCGAGTGGTTTTTGCCTCTATTAACTTGCTTGGTAGATTATTCCAAGGTTTTATCAGTTTGAATCTAAAAGTAGCCGAACTACTGCCAGGTTAAGTATTTACACAGAATAAAAAATGTTTCTGAGGGGTCCTTAAGCCAGACGTGCTGTTTTTGGTTCTCAAATTTGGGAAAAGAGCTGGAACAATGCCAGTGTGTGACTGAACATGCTCCCAGTCTTAAATGGATTCCATCTGGTTACTGGAATCAATACAGGGCTTTCATTGCAACTGGTAAATACACTGTATTGCTTGTAAGATATCTGCTAGTACAACACTTATTAGAGAGTACCGTGTTTCGGAGACTTGTCCATATTGCAGTCAAGGTGAAGCGTGGAGCTTGAAGGCACATACTTTATTGTGTTTATTGAGGACGCTAAACCAGCACCCCATCTGCCTGGTCAGGTGGGTGTAAAAGATCCAATTTCCTTTTAGAAGAAGAACAGTGAGTTCTTCTGGTGTCTTCTGCCAACATTCCTCCATCAACCAACACCTTCAATGACCTTTCATCTCTTTGCTTGTTGAGGATCTTGCTGTGCAAAAAATGGCTGCTGAATATGTCCAGATAACTATTTCAAAGTAATGCATTGGAAGCAAAGCACTTTGAGAAATTGCCGAGAGGAGTTTTATATAAATACAAGTCTTTTTTCCTTCACCTTTAAAGTGAGGTTTCAGTTTATAGTTGATGGCATGCAGTCTCTTCCTCACCCAATGGCCACACCTGACCTTTGCAGCAAACATCAGTGGATAGAAATCAGGACTGGGAAGCCTTGAATTTGAGTCCCTGTGGACCAGGGTTGTCGAGTCCAATTGTAGAACACCTACAGCTCCCTGTGTTGTTGGGATCAATCAACTCATCACAGTTGGGATTGAACCTAGGACCTTCTGGTCTGTGTGGCTCAGCTACGAAACATCAGGTGTGGCCAAACCACATTTTGTTTTCATTGTGCTGACTCCTGTTTCTGAACTTAACCCTGTAAAGTACTCCAAGATTTCTGTCCGTACATTAAGAGCGTTATAGAAGTATAAATTGCGGAGGGTCATTAGATGCTGCAGTGAGCTAGTTACTGGCATTTCATTTCTGGGACCTGGGTTCAAGCCCAGCCCAGACTGATTGGATGAAAGATTGCTCTGTCTGCAGGGATCCTCTGTAAAATGGGTTGGTGCAGTAGAGTAGAGGGAGCTGACCTCTTAAGTGCTGGATATCGACCTGGGTGCCGGAAGTAGACGATGTTCCATTCCCCTGCACTAACATCCCTTACCTTGCTGAGCACAATTAAGCTGATGTTTCCACAGTCCAGATGTATCTTGCCCATAGGAAGCTGATTCAGAGGAGAAGAACTTGAGAATATATCAGCTTTCATCGAGCGAGTGAAAAATCCTTTTAATTTTATGGTTGTGTAGCAATTATTTTTTGTGTTTTTAATTAACGGAGCAATAAACATTTACTCGAGTCATGAGGCATATTTCTGATGGTCTGAATTTCTTTTTCATTAATAACGATAATCAAACCACTCAGGTACAAGAGAACTATTAGTTCAAGAACATTTCTTTACAATTGGATGGGAGAAGAAATGACTGGAATCATTAATTAGCAGTAAGTTATGACACTAGCTGCATTTCAGGCCTTTGCCCTAGTTCATAGAATCAGACAGCACAGAAGGAGGCTATTCGGCCCATCGTGCCAGTACTGGCTCTTTGAACGAGCTATCCAATTAGTCCCGTTCCCCTGCTCTTTCCCTATAGCCTTGCAAATTTTTCCTCTGAATATTTATCCAATTCCCTTTTGAAAGTTACGATTGAATCTGCTTCTACCACCCTTTCAGGCAGTGAATTCTAGATCATAGCAACTCGCTGTATAAAGAAATTTCTCCTCATCTTCCCTCTGGTTCTCTTGCCGATCACCTTAAATCTGTGACATCTGGTTACTGACCCTTCTGCTAGTAGAAACAGTTTCTCCTTATTTACTCCTATCAAAACCCCTCATAATTTTGAACGCCTCTATTAAATCTCCCCTTAACCTTCTCTGTTCTAAGGAGAACAGCCCCAGCTTCTCCAGTCTCTCCACGTG
Organism: Heptranchias perlo; assembly: GCF_035084215.1. Lineage (NCBI taxonomy): Eukaryota > Metazoa > Chordata > Chondrichthyes > Hexanchiformes > Hexanchidae > Heptranchias > Heptranchias perlo. Next base: position 9,870,695 of record NC_090332.1, on the reverse strand, counting down.
ACTGAAGTCCCCCATCCCTGGTACCATTCTAGTAAATCTCCTCTGCACTCTCTCCAAGTTCTTGGATTGGGCCTCTTTAGGTGCTTTTGTGTGCTGTAAGTGCAGCTGTTGGTACCGGGGACATTCTCCCCTTCTACCCCCTCCCCCCCCCCCCCCCCCATCATCTGAACCTAGAAATATAAAAGGGCCAACTTAGCTCGATCCAATGGCAGCGGAGATCCACTTTATCGCCGGCCATGCGATTTGCTGCTGTTCTTGATGGTGGCGGCGATTCTGGGCAGCGCTGGCTGGAGAGCGGCAGCAAATGGGAATGTAAATGGTGGGGGCGGTGGTGAGTGACCCCAGGGGACGGGCAGAGTGCCACTCTTCTGAAACCAGAGAGATGGTATCAAGCTCCGAAAATAAAACCCAGATCCAAGGTCTTGCCAAACAGAAGCTATGTCTGATGCTGGCTGCCTATCGTCCCCCCAGACACTAAAAGCACGTGTTCAACATCAATTGGAGGTGTATTAATATAAATATATATTTTTTTGGATTGCATTTTATTCACTATGTACCATTTAAAAATGTCTGATCAATGTTGAATATCTGTTTCTCCCCCAAAAAAATGAACACAACTTTGCCTTGCACTTCGTTCAGCATCTTGTAAGGTTAAAGAAATCTTTCTTGGAAGTTTGTGAATTAAATGACTTCCTAATTAAGGAGTGAGCTGTGGTAATAAAACGCTAATGACAGTCGAGTACGAGTCAGCAGCTGTATCGTTCTAGTATCCATTTCGGAGAGGTCCCAGAACATGTGGTCGAGCGTTGATGGCTGGAAGCCAGTCACACGTTACCATTAGATACATGTCTCCCTGCACCAAACACGCTCTGCAAGATGTAGTACAATACGTCAAATTTCCATTGCGCAAAAAAGAATGGAGAATTGAGTAGTTGGGGTGGAAAGCAACTGGGTGAAGACAGCTGTTCCACAAAGTCATTGCAGTAACGAGAACGTGTCCTTTTTTTTTTGCTCCTTGTAAACAGAGCCTGTTGGATATTTCTCTAATAAAAACAGCTTGCATTTATATAGCGCCTCTAACGTAGTAAAATGTCCCAAGGCGCTTCACAGGAGTGTTATCAAACAAAATTTGACACTGAGCCGTGTAAGGAGATATTAGGACAGGGGACCAAAAGCTTGGCTTAAAGGAGGAGAGAGAGGTAGAGAGACTGAGGGGTTTAGGGAGGGAATTCCAGAGCTTAGGGCCTAGACGACCGAAGGCACGGCCGCCAATAGTTGATGTTCACATGCCAGTGTTGTCAGAGACAGGTTGTTTAGTCTTGGTGCTGGTTTTGTTTGCAGGAATTCTACATACGAATTAAGAGCAAGAGCAGGCCATTCTGCTTGTTGGGGAGCTGCTATCTTTGTTTAATCAATGTAAGCGAGCTCTTTGAACCTCAAAAAGGCCCCCTTTGGAGTTGGCAGTCCCCATCAGCATCCAAAACACTGCCAACAAATAACAGGTGTTTAAGTCCATCAACAAAGCCCTGTGTATAAAGTACTCGAGTTGAGAGGAGCACAGTGATAACAGGTGCCTGTGTTCGGTTGAGCTTGGATAACTCTGCAAATGAAACTTCACTCGAGAGCAGTTTAATCAACATTCATTTGCTTTCTCTGTTTGTATTTTGTTCCTGTTTATTGCTTGGCATCTCTTGAGTTTATGGAAGCGGCAGACGGATTGTTGTCTTGTTGCGTGCAGTAGTCTTGCAGGTGTGGTTTTTAAAATTATATTGATATGTACAAATCCATATAACAGAAATGGAAAAGGCAACCAACTGTAATTGTTAATGAATAATTCCCACCCTCGTTCCAACCAGGTCAATTATATAAAGGGGATGTGTGGCACTTTTAAATCTAACAGATCTTTTACTTCCTTTTCTTGGTGATTTTCTCCCCACTACCACTTTTTCTGAAGTTGTTGCCTCCTTGCTCCCAGGACCCTATGGTTCCTTGGGTTCTGGGTGACCCCCCGCCCCGGCCCCTGTCCAGCACCTCATCTACCCAAATGGCTATTCCTCATCTGTGAGCCTAGAGAGAGAGTGAGCTGAGCTTCCGACCCCATATCCTCTCCATCACCAAGACCGCCTACTTCCACCTCTGTAACATCGCCCGTATCCGCCCTTACCTCAGCTCGTCTGTTGTTTAAACCCTCATACGTGCCTTTGTTACCTCCTAGACTCAAGTATTCCAATGCTCTCCTGGCCGGCCTCCCACCTTGCGCCCTCGGTAAATTTGAACTCATCCAAAGCTCTGCTGCCCGTGTCCTAACTCGCACCAAGTCCTGTTCACCCATCACCCCTGTGCTCGCTGACCCACATTGGCTCCCGGTCCAGCAACGCCTCAAATTTAAAATTCTCATACTTGTTTTCAAATCCTCCCAAAGCCTCGCCCCATCCTATCTCTGTAACCTCTCCTGGCCCTACGTCCCTCTGAGATCTCTGCGCTCTTCCAATTCTGGCCTCTTGCCCGTCACCGATTTTCTTTGCTCCACCATTGTGCTGTGCCTTCAGCTGCCGAGGCCCTTAAGCTCTGGAATTTCCTCTATTTTAGGAATTTCCCTAAACCACTCCACCTCTTTACCTCTCTTTCCTCCTCTAAAACACTCCTTAAAACCTACCTCTGTGATCACCTGTCTTAATATCTCCTTACATGGCTCGGTGTCAAATTTTGTTTGATAATCGCACCTGGGAAGCGACTTGGGACGTTTGACTCCGTTAAAGGTGCTACATGAATGCAAGTTGTTGTTGAGTGTTGGCGGCCTACTAGAGAGCTATTAGACAGTAGGGGGGTTATAACATCTCAGCCTGATACCTTCCCAATTGAATACTGTTCTGGGTTATTATTTTGAGCATGCTTTCCTGTGAATGAGGGAGACCATCAGTTTTCGAGGTTGCCTACGGTACCAAAAACTGTACAAGGATTTCATTTTTTTTATTTGCATGGATTTAGTTTTCATTAAGGTGAGGTATAGTACTGTGGCAGGGTCCGTTCACTTATTGCTCAGTGTGGTACATGGTAACAGAAGATTTGAAGTAGAGGCCCTGTGGTATCTTCGATGGCTTGTCTTTGGATTTTATATATATTATAGAGAAAACGAGGAAGGATGGGTGAGGGAGGTATTAGTTCAGTATATATTTCAGAGTAATAGCCATTTTAAGATAAGTAATGCACATAACATGTTCTGGAACAGATTATGATAAATGTTTACAGTATTAGTTCTTTGTATAGCATTGAACCATGCAGAGTCTGTAATACCAGACTGTTCATTGCAGTAGAACCCTGATAATCGAGTCTCAATTAACCGTGTACTGACAAAGCTCCAACTTTCTCAGCCTCCCAAAACAGCACTCAGCCCTTGTACATTCTCACGATGTACCACATGACTGATCAGCTTATCTGACTGGCAGCTCCTGCATTGCAGCCACCAGACCTGCAATGAACCTGAGAGAGAGAGAGCGAGCCCAAAATGCTCTCCTGACACTAAATGTATTCTCCCACCCCCCCGCCCCGTAACCACACTAAAGGCAACATGTGATCTCCACCTCCAGCGACCCTGTTCAATCTCTGAGCTTGCTGGAGCTGCTAACTTGGGAAAATCAAGACAAAACCTGCCCGTTGAACCATATTTTTTGAAAAGTATGCAAGTCATTGGGTGGGGGGCGGGGGGCGGGTGCAGGGGGTAAATGGGGAAAGCAACTATACTTATCACTCATTCTAGTCTTCAGGATACTCAGCCCCAACTGTTGACCGCGCCCTTTGTTTTAGTTTGGAATGACACAGGCCGCCAGCTCCAGCTTTTAGGAGTAGCCGCGTGTTTTTGCTCGGGTGTTGTTTGTCTTTTCGTCAACTCTCTCCCCTCGGAATCTCCTTCTAATGTTTTCACACCTTGCAGGTCCTCGTGTGCCACACCCACATGACGTGTTAACCTAAACAGTAAACGTTAACAGACTGGAAAGGACATCGGAGTCGACCCTGATCAGGTCCTCACAACGGGAAAAAAAAGAAAGAACTTGCATTTATATAGCACCTTTCATGACCTCAGGGTGTCCCAAAGCACGTCACAGCCGATGAAGTACTTTTTGAAATGTAGTCACGACAGAACTCCACTGCTCTTCTTCGAAATAGTGCCGTGGGATCTTTTGCGTCCACCTGAGAGGGCCTCTCATCCAAAAGACGGCACCTCTGACAGTGCAGCACTCTCTCAGTGCGAGTGTCAGCCTAGATTTTGTTTTCAAGTCTCCGGAGTGGGATTTGAACCCTCAGCCTTCTGACTCAGAGGCGAGAGTGCTACCCACTGAGCCAATAGAGGTCGCTGGACAACTATGAACTGTGACTGCTTTTCCCTTTCCCAAAGCCAGGGCCCCCCCCCCCCCCCCCCGCAAGGCCGATTTGCAGTGCCCCTGCCATCACCCTGGCCGAGACCAGCCAGCGTGGCACAGATGGAGGATGGTGCGGGCTGAACTGCTCGCTGCTTTCACCAGCTGAGCTATTGGGACGGGGAGCAGAGAGAGCCTCCAAAAAAAAAAATTGGAATATCAGTTTTAGACTTTCAGTTCATGTCTTCCTCTCCTCCATCCCCCCAACTCCTTGCCACCTGCCCCCGGGACTGATGAACTTCATAACTCAAGCTGGTACAGTATTTCCAACTGAAATATGCTTTCGCACAACATCCCTTGTTGCTATTAATCAAGCTGTAAAGCTTTCAGAACGCTAACTGGGGGAACGTATATAACTGTAAGTTACAGGTGGCGGGGGGGTGGGGGGAGTTATTTATGAAATACCACAGCAGCATTTTCTATTGGTGCTCTGTGTGAATGCCTTATGTTTGTCGTGTGAGTTATTGGGTAAGGGAACAGCTTTCAGCATAATGAGCCACTTTTACATGACATGATTCATATAATCTTCCCTGTCTTTGGACTTTCATTCATTTCAAAAAGAAAAATGCAGCTATCAACAAAAATAATATAGTGTATCTGCCCCCAGATTAACGTGCAATCTTTGCTTATTGTCTCTTGTACAAGGAATATGAAATTCATATCGTGTGAGAGATGCTGGTTTTGAAAGGCTCCACATTATCTCACCATCAACTAGCACTGACTGTAACTGTGGCATCTCCCTTATTACCTGCCGTAATAAGTGGCAGGTAATGACCATCTCGAGCAAGAGAGAGCCTGGTAATTTTCCCACGATCTTCGATGGCACCACTCCCCCCACTATCAACATCTTGTGGGTCACCATTGACCAGACGTTTTAACGCCACATCAAAACCGTGGCTACAATAGCAGGGCAGAGACTGGGCACTCTATGACAAGTGGCTTATCTGTTTATCCTTCAAAGCCTAGCCATCATCTACAAGGCTCAAGTCAAGGGTGTGATGGGATACTCATCATTCACCTAGATGGGCACAGCCAGTACAACACTCATGAAGCTTGACACCATCCAGGACGGTGCAGTTCGCTTGATTGGTAACCGTGACACCGGGCTCGGTATCCATCCCTACCACAATCACTGTACGCTGCAGTATGTACGATATCCAGGGTGCACTGCAGCAACTCAGCAAGGTTACTTTAACAGCACCTCGTTCCCTTGTGACATCCGTCACAGAGAAGGACAAGAGCAGCAATATCACGAGAATGCCTTCACCACCAAGTTCCCCTCCCAGTCACACAGCATCCCGACGTGGACGTATATTGCCATTCCGTCATCGTCGCTGGGTCAGTGTCCCGAATTCCCCACCCGACACCCTTGTGGGCGCACCATCCCTCCAAGGACTGCAGCGGTTCAAAGAGAAGGCCCACCACCACCATCTTCTCGGGGCAACTAGGGATGGGCCATTAAATGCGGCCGTGCCAGCATCACCCAAATCCCGAGAACAAATTTTTAGAAACATCTTTAAAAGCTACCCAAAATTATTCTGGAGTATGAAAACAAACTGGCCACTGGTGAAACAATGCGGTAATCAAGAGGAGGGGGGGTCAGTGCTCAGAAATGGAATACTTTTTTCCCTCCGTCCTATCATTTTACCGTGCAGGCTCAAAGCAAAAGCACTTACCTGTCGGATATAGCAAGCAGCGGATGCAAAATAAAACTCCCTCAGCTCTGATCCAAAACAAGAGGCCGTAACCCCAACTTCCTACTGCACCAGTGTGATTGTTTTCATTTCTGACGCACCATCCCTGTGGCCTTATTGGAGTGAAGTTAACAATTTACTCCCAACTTGTGCTGAGTTGCGAGCAGTTCTTTGTGCTGTGGGCCCACAGCCGCTGCGGGACTGGCCTGAGACTCTCCAAGCTGGTTTCACGGTGCCAGGAGGGAGAGATGAAGTTCTCATCCCAATATCCTGGTCTGGATTTGTTGAATGTTTTTGCACCAAGCACTTCCTGGCAGTATAGCTTCTCTTGTTTCCATAAGTGCTTGGCTGAGACTCAGGATAACAACACATGGGGAGCAATCTTTTTGCTGATGCTATCAAAATTCAGTCAATTTGGATAGACAGTTGGTTTTCAAACAGGGGTCCCTTCACCCTAAATGTTCTGTGAGGAGATTCTGAGTTTGTCAGATTTCTCTGTGTGTTGGCCAGCTGGCACCTTATTACTAATAAAAACACATTTTCCACACTGAAAGCACTCTTTCTTTCCTTTGAGCACCTGACATTGTTGTTTGGAACTTAGCATGGAATGTCCCGAGCTCAGAACAGTTTGGAAAACTATTGGGATGGACAAAAGTGAGATCTAAAACCGTGATGTAGTGAGTGGTCCTTTCCCTCTCGAGGTTTTTTTATGGAAAGTGTTCAAGGTGGGCTGGGGTTGGGGAGTTTCACGTTGCAAGTTAGGTGGAGGTACTGTATGTGCAGTGTGAGAGGGGAGAAGTGTTAATCCTCAGGACTGTGAGCAGTTATATACTTATAAATAACTGGTGAATGCTCTGTCTGCCAACAGAAACATTATGCTGACAGCACATGGAATATATAATGAGCGTCAGTCAATAAGACACAGCAGCCTTGCTTGGCTTTCGGACCCTTTTATCGCTCATTCACACTCGCTCACACTCGCTCACTGTCACTCACACTCACACCACCTCACTCACTCACCTCACTCACTCACTCACTCACCTTGCCCTTCACTCACACCACCTCACTCACTCACTCACCCTTCTCTCACCTCACCTCACACTTCACTCACCTCACCTCACACTTCACTCACCTCACCCGACCCTTCACTCACCTCACCCGACCCTTCACTCACCTCACCCGACCCTTCTCTCACCTCACCCGACCCTTCTCTCACCTCACCCGACCCTTCACTCACCTCACCCGACCCTTCACTCACCTCACCCGACCCTTCTCTCACCTCACCCGACCCTTCACTCACCTCACCCGACCCTTCACTCACCTCGCCTCGCCCTTCACTCACCTCACCCGACCCTTCACTCACCTCACCCGACCCTTCTCTCACCTCACCCGACCCTTCACTCACCTCGCCTCGCCCTTCACTCACCTCACCTCACACTTCACTCACCTCACCCGACCCTTCTCTCACCTCACCCGACCCTTCACTCACCTCACCCGACCCTTCACTCACCTCGCCTCGCCCTTCACTCACCTCACCTCACACTTCACTCACCTCACCCCACCCTTCACTCACCTCACACTTCACTCACCTCACCTGACCCTTCACTCACCTCACCCGACCCTTCTCTCACCTCACCTCACACTTCACTCACCTCACACTTCACTCACCTCACCCGACCCTTCTCTCACCTCACCTCACACTTCACTCACCTCACCTCACACTTCACCCATCTCACCTCGCCCTTCACTCACCTCGCCTCGCCCTTCACTCACCTCGCCTCGCCCTTCACTCGCCTCGCCCTTCACTCACCTCGCCTCGCCCTTCACTCGCCTCGCCCTTCACTCACCTCGCCCTTCACTCACCTCGCCCTTCACTCGCCTCGCCCTTCACTCGCCTCGCCCTTCACTCACCTCGCCCTTCACTCACCTCGCCCTTCACTCGCCTCGCCCTTCACTCACCTCGCCCTTCACTCGCCTCGCCCTTCACTCACCTCGCCCTTCACTCGCCTCGCCCTTCACTCACCTCGCCCTTCACCCACCTCGCCTCGCCCTTCACTCACCTCGCTTCGCCCTTCACTCACCTCACCTCACCTCGCCCTTCCCTCACCTCCCCTCACCTCACCTCGCCCTTCACTCACCTCACCTCACCTCGCCCTTCACTCACCTCACCTCACCCTTCACTCACCTCACCTCACCTCGCCCTTCACTCACCTCACCTCACCTCGCCCTTCACTCACCTCACCTCACCTCGCCCTTCACTCACCTCACCTCACCTCGCCCTTCACTCACCTCACCTCACCTCGCCCTTCACTCACCTCACCTCACCTCGCCCTTCACTCACCTCACCTCACCTCGTCCTTCACTCACCTCACCTCGCCCTTCACTCACCTCACCTCACCTCGCCCTTCACTCAACCCAACTCAGTCACACACCATCTCACTCACCCACTCACTCACGTCACCCTTCACTCAACTCACCTCACCCCTCCCTTCACACAAAGCACCTCACCTCACCTCACTCACACCTAGCTGATAATTTCACAAGTGCCCAAGATCTGGCAGTGTCCTTGTAATATAGTTTGAATTGGCTCCACTTCAGCTCCGTGTAACATCCAGGCTGTAACAGTGTGAAAGTCCACAGTGCCTAAAGGTGTTTCTGGTCACTCAGGATGGGCAGGACCTCAGAAAGGTTTAGTGGGAGACAACAGCTGGCACTTTGCATCTGGAACATTCGCAGCATTTTGAAGACATTCCAAAGCCCCTTTTTATTGGAGGCTTCATTTCCTCTCTGATGGCTCGCTGTATTGAATAGAAAATGTCAAGCTTGGAATAAGGGCCATAATAAATCATTAGTTTATAATACGCAGGGCTGACAGCCAGTGTTACAGTTTATTAATGACCGTTTTACCCTGGGGGGACACTGAGTAAGACTGCAGCACCAAGCCGATTTTGCTTAGTCAAACTGAACATTCATCGATGTTTTTAAAATAAAATATATATAATCTATGCAGCAGCAGCAAAAAAAACTGCTGGTTTCTTCCCAAAGAGGAACGAGGATGAAGATTGTAGTTCCTGAGAACTTGGCCTGGAAATTCGAAACCCTGCTATTTGTCAACCTCTCAAAAATGGTTCACCGTGGTAACAAATGAAAGAGGCTTTGGTTATTTTGCTGTTGAGAGTGTCTATCCTTCACTTGTGTTTGTTGGAAACAGGACTCTGAAATCCTGAGAGCTTCCTTCACCTCGATGAACTGGCCGGTGGAGAACCTGGAATGTGGTTCCAGCTGGCACTTTGACCCTATATTGTGGAAACGCTTCTTATAACTTTACTGGAATTAACATTTCCAACTGGCGCAGGCACTGGGTGGAGGAGAGGGCTCCCAGTAATCCTGCTAGTGGCTGAGATATCATGAGGTCTGTCCGCTTATTTGCCTTCTGGTTTGTCGGGTGTCTGATGTACATGGAAACCTAGCACCGTGTTCTAGAATCTTCAGACCAAGCTGCAGAGAAATGTACACAGAGTTTCACTTGCTCTGATATGGAGTGTACACTCTCTCTCGCTCACTCACACTCTCTGTCTCTCTCTCTCTCCCTCTCTCCCTCACCGTCTGTCTCTCTGTCACTCTCTCTCTGTCGCTCTCTCTCTGTCGCTCTCTCTCTGTCGCTCTCTCTCTGTCGCTCTCTCTCTGTCGCTCTCTCTCTGTCGCTCTCTCTCTGTCGTGCTCTCTCTCTCGCTCTCTGTCGCTCTCTCTCGCTCTCTCTCTCTCTGTCTCTCTCTCTCTCTGTCGCTCTCTCTCTCTGTCACTCTCTCTCTCTCTCTGTCGCTCTCTCTCTCTGTCGCTCTCTCTCTCTGTCGCTCTCTCTCTCTGTCGCTCTCTCTCTCTGTCGCTCTCTCTCTCTGTCGCTCTCTCTCTCTGTCGCTCTCTCTCTCTGTCGCGCTCTGTCGCTCTGTCTCTCTGTCGCTCTCTCTCTCTGTCGCTCTCTCTCTCTGTCGCTCTCTCTCTCTGTCGCGCTCTTTCTCTCTCTCTCTGTCGCTCTCACTGTCTCTGTCTCTCTCTCTGTCGCTGTCTCTCTCTCTGTCGCTCTCGCTGTCTCTGTCTCTGTCTCTCTCTCTGTCTCTGTCGCTCTCGCTGTCTCTGTCTCTGTCTCTGTCGCTCTCGCTGTCTCTGTCTCTCTCGCTGTCTCTGTCTCTGTCTCTCTCTCTCGCTGTCTCTGTCTCTCTCTCTCGCTGTCTCTGTCTCTCTCTCGCTGTCTCTGTCTCTCTCTCGCTGTCTCTGTCTCTCTTTCGCTGTCTCTCTCTCTCTCTCGCTGTCTCTCTCTCGCTCTCGCTGTCTCTCTCTCGCTCTCGCTGTCTCTCTCTCTCGCTGTCTCTCTCTCTCGCTGTCTCTCTCTCTCGCTGTCTCTCTCTCTCGCTGTCTCTCTCTCGCTCTCGCTGTCTCTCTCTCGCTCTCGCTGTCTCTCTCTCTCGCTGTCTCTCTCTCTCGCTGTCTCTCTCTCTCGCTGTCTCTCTCTCTCGCTGTCTCTCTCTCTCGCTGTCTCTCTCTCTCGCTGTCTCTCTCTCTCGCTGTCTCTCTCTCTCGCTGTCTCTCTCTCTGTGTCTCTCTCTCTCTCTCTCTCTCTCGTTGTCGCTCTCTCTCTCTCGCGCTGTCGCTCTCTCTCGCTGTCTCTCTCTCTCTGTCACTATCTCTTGCTTTCTATTTCTCTCTCTCTCTCTCTCTCTTTCTCTCTCTCTCCCTCTCCCTCTCTGTAGGGACACACCCCACTTACCCAAATCTGGAGAGCTTAAACATAGGCTGGCAACGGCAAAGGCTCCAGTACCACCCACATGTGAACTGCGGGGAGATTAACCAGCTAAAGCCATGCAGCTTACCAGCACAGAGCACTGGTAAACTGCCCACCGTTTGTCCAACCAGGACCAGTGTTAGAGCTTCAGCTGGTCGGGGTTATCTGGAGCCAAGTGGCAAGAATCACAGTTCCCATTGATAGATGCACTCCTCTGCGTTCCATTAGGCTGGCTGGTTCATCACTAACAGTAACCTGCAATATTGCAGGCCCGCCCGACTGGACAATTGGATTGGTCATCTGGGAGCCATCTGGATCCTCAAAAAGACTGTGCTTACCTTCCCCTGCCCTTTCTCTTCTCCCCCGCCCCCCCCAACCCACCACCTAAGGAGGGCAGTCATGAATCGGTCGTGTCCCGTTACCAAATATCGGGGAGAGTGGAGATTGCGGGGGTTGGGGGCAAAGGTTGCAAAGCCTTAATGCATCCTTCACAAACATTTTGCTACCCCTAGTGCACAGAACAAATCTCTTTCTCCCGCCCCCCCCCCCCCCCCCCACCATTCATGGTTATTTATAACTATTTTTATAGAAACAAAATCCCAACTAATAAACCTCTGTGCTGGAGGAACTTACTCTTCTCTCCCGATTGTTTTTTTTTGGGAGGCGGGGGAGAGGGCTTGTTGTATTTCTCTTCCGTGTGCTTTAAGAGAACTTCCATTTGAGAATTAGTTTGTGCTGGCCCAGAGTCTCGTGGTTTTCTTAACCAGACGATCTGGGATTACGCACTCTGTTAAAATGCTGAGTTAGGGCTCCACTGAGAGTGAGGTCGGTTTGGAAGGTATTTCTCGACAAAAGCAACGTTGAACTTTTCCCGTCTTAATGGGGTGGTGGGAGGAGAGTGACTGACAGAACAGTTTGATTTTTTGAAGGATGATATCTATATCTTTACGGTTTGGACAGTCACGCAATTCCACCCCCTTCCCCCAAAGAATGTAGGTTTTATTTTCCTGCTGAAGTTTGTGCTGAACTGAAGGGGGACTGAGTGACGCTGATGAAAGTCACCTGGCAGATTGCTACACGAAGTAAGTTTGGGCAGTCTCGAGAGGCCCCCCCGAGTCTGTCATAATTAGTACGAAATCGGCAGCCTCATTCAGAAAGCCACAGGATGGTTGTTATGGGGAGAAAGGAAAAATTACGCAGCTACGATCAGGAGAGCTCCTTTGAGGTGGAGGTGAACTGGAAGGAGCTTCACTTTGCATCTCACTGTGCTGTGAGTGCTCGAGTGTTCGATTCCCCAGCACTCAGCTCTTGAGCTCAAAATTTCTCTCAACAGAAAACTCATTTTTAAAAAAGAAACCTTTCACTTAATTTGTATATAAATCGCGTGGTATTATCATAGTACCAGACAGGCCAGATTAAACTGGATCTACACACCAGTGACCCCCTCACCTTATATACTAGAGATCAGGGATAAGTGTTTCCTACTTGGTCTCTACAGAGGGGTGTGTGTGAGATAAATACATAAATAGACAGATAGATGTACGTTTAGCAAATCTTCTGTGGTGTTGCTCACGGTGAGCTGGAGGACTCGCCTTAGCGAATCAGCAGCCAGAACACCGGGCGGGGTGGGTGTCTTACAGACGATCGACTCACTAGCGCGTGTTTCACGTTACCGCCCGAAGCCAATCCCACCCCCCGCGGTTCTCCAGCAGTAGAAATGTTCGTGTCCTGCAGGAGAATGACATCGGGGCCGTGATTTACAGCGACTGAATATGTAAAATTCCAATTTTATTAAATGTTAGTTTGGGATTTTTTTTTTACTGGTATTCTGGGGATTGAATTCCATAACTCCGTCCATTATTCTGTGAAAACCGTCTTTATTTTATATGGATGCCTTTACCAATGCAGTTAACTTTTTTTTATGCATTATTAGTTTTAAAGCTGAAAATACACAGCAAGATGGTTTGCAGGATGTAACAGTTGGAGTTAGATGTCTGGGGGTCATTACTCACTGTTTGTGAGGCACGAGAGATCTGCTCATATACATATATATTTGTTATTAACAACAGTCTGATTTGAAACACACTATTGTGGAACACACAAGAATAGGTACATAATGACATGCTGACATAACACTTTTTGGGTTAGGGAAGAAATCCTGTTTAATGCCCTTTCTCCTTTATGTGGTGCCTCGTTCAAGAGGCCATCCTTGTCATCCGAGCTCTGACAGCGAGGGTTGATGGGCAATTCGACCACATGGGGCATCGTGGCCTTTTGGAAAAGGTGTATTGATTATCTGCTCCCAGGCCTCTTCCAATGAGGTTATTTGCTGACGGGGAAGGTGTGCGGAGGCACCCCAATGGAAGGGGGTGAAGAGGGACTGGCCCCCTTTTTGGATTTGCCCTCCCCCTTCCCCGGATTATCTTTCCCCTTCCCCGGATTATCTTTCCCCTCTGGAGGGGAGCGCCGAGTCTTCAGTGGTGCCTCCCTCAGCAAGAAACTTGTGAGCAGGAAATTGCGGTATGGGTGTCGAGACCAGACTTGGCACTGTGCCGATAGCCAGTGACACCAAGTATAGATCTGCTTGTCCCGAGTATCTGCAAGAGGTGGCAATTCAAGCACTCTGTGAGGAGGAGAGCAATGACCAAATCTTCAACCATTCCTCTTTTCAAGCTTTATATCTCTGACTCACAAACGGTGCTCAGCTGCGGAATTTATGTGCGATAAATCGGAAGCTTAATTGAAAAAGGTTTGTCGACCTTTTCAGTTTTATAGGAAGCTTATTTCAGAAGGGTGGGTTCACTGATCCCCTTTAACTTGATTCTATGATTCTATGACTGCATGCTGGAGCAAGGCCAAGCCTCATCCTCCACCCCCCCCGGCCAGTGTCGGGTCGATGTTACGATCTTGTTTCAAATAACAGCCTTTCGCGTTTTTCTGAACTAAATGTAAATCAGCTAATGCCAGGAATTGCTGTCCCTGGCCCCGTCCACTGATGTAGCCTCGATGAGAATGTCGGACTCGTCGCTGTATCAGAAAAAGCAACAGATCAGTCCACGATCTGCCGTTTGTAAAACATGATGATTCAATCTTAGTGTCGAGAGCGCAGCAATGCCAGAAAGCAGGGAGAGTTTGGAAGGTGGAACTTCCTCGCCTTCAAGAGAGCAAGTTCCGTCGATGGCTTCATCTGCAGCAAATGAGGTTATTGCTTTGAGGCCCGTTGAAACTGCCTTTCACGGATACATATATTTTGTGGAATTTTATGCATATAGAATCATACAGCACAGAAGGAGGCCATTTGGCCCAACGTGCTCTTTGAAAGAGCTATCCAATTAGTCCCACTCCCCTCTCCTCATCTCCCCAATGGTTCTTTTGCCATTTACCTTAAAGAAATGTGTGATTCTGTGAGCAGTAACAAGCAGCTTGATAACTCTGGAGATTGTATGGCACGGTGAGTCAGCAGACCCCACACCTTCCCCCACGGGGCTTTGAGTCCAGCCCAGACTGACGGGATGAAAGTTAGTTTGTCGCACTCTTAATTCCCCTTTCGAGTAGTTGGGTCTGCAGCACGAAACCGCTTGTAATGAACCACTGAATAAGCAGTCTCGCTCGGAGAGACCTGAAAGATGGCTAGAGTGTGGGGACGATGACCTCCTCCCTATCTCTGTAACCTCCTCCAGCCCTACAACCCCCCCCACCTCCCCGAGATCTCTGCGCTTCACCAATTGTGGCCTCTTGCGCACCCCTGATTTTCATCGCCCCTTCGTTGGCGGCCGTGCCTTCAGCTGTCTGGATTGAGACTCGTAAAAAGCAAATTTAGGATGGAAGTTCGTCACAGAAAGCGATCAATACATCGGAGAGACTTTAGAGCAGTGGAAGCAAATACCCAAAGATCATTTAAGAAAACATTTAGTGACTAGGTTAGGGGAAGTGTAAGGCCTTTCTGGATGGAAGGACTGAATGGTCGTCCTCATTCTTATTTACTTGTGATCTTTGGCTTCAGATGTCTATTGCAAACCACTCCACGTTGGGTGTTGGGGTTTGAGATGACACCACCTTGTGATTGCTCCAAGGTATCCGTTATATATTCTCCATTATCAATATAGGGGATGGAATTCCTTCAACAGTGAAATAAAACAATATCCCAACAGTTCGGATCAAGTGATGGAACGACACCTGTTTGGTGGCACGAAGCAAAATACTGCAGATGCTGGAAAATCTGAAATAAAAACAGAAAACACTCAGCAGGCCAGGCATCATCTGCGGCGAGGGGATGATAGGGTTAAAGTTTCAGGTTCTGAGGGAAGGTCATCGGCCTAAATCTTTCACCCGACCTTCCTCTCTCCACAGATGCGGACTGTTTTTTTATTCCAGTTTGGTGGTAGCCTTCCATCTGTCACCATCTGGCCTGACACCCTCACACTTTTGCCAAAAATAAATTCCAATTAAAATTGCCTCCTTAATAGAGCAGAGCAGATGATTTCCTGCAGTGCTACTCTTGCGGGTTGTGGTGCCATCTGAACATTTTGCACGTGTTGGGTGACTTGTAAAGCACTCTGGCCCATGTGTTATCCTTTCGTATTTGTAGAAGAGCAACAAGGCTGAAACCAGGTGCGGAAAGGGCGAGCTGTGAGCAAAGAATCGGCAAGCACAATTTGCACAGTCTAGAAGACAGGCAGATTAGTGAGGAACTGTTGAGAGGTACAAAATATCACACTGTGAAGAGAGGGTAAACCCAGAAGATTACTTCAAATTGAACAGAAAAGTAGGACCAGAGGGCATACATTTAAATTAGTGAGAAATAGTTTTCAAATCATTACTGGGAAGAATTTCTTCAATCACGGTGTTAAATGTTTTAGCAATCTGCCAGGCAGGGTGATAGAGGTAACAGCATTAGGGATGTTTATAATGACGTTGGATGGTGTAATAGAAGAGAGAGCATGTATTTATGTAGCACCTTACATGTCCTCAGGATGTCCTGAAGCATATCACATCAAACGAATTGTGAGTGTTCGGACACAGGTCAGTGCCTGCTATCCCCACACATGGTGAGATCCTGATTCCTGTCATGGCAGGCAACCAAATGGGGACTGGACACTTTGCCACAGGGAGAGCGAAAAAGAAGTGTCTGGCCAACGTAGTTCTATTAAATATTTCTTTTTGAACAGGGCCTGCTCACTTACTGTATGGAGATTGTGGTTAACCCTGCCTCCTGAGGGCAGTCTCTCAACTTCTTTTGAAGGACAGCACGAACAGCACTAAGCTAGAGCTTGGCCAACACGCTACAGCCAGCCAGGCTATGAATCGAGCCCCAGAGACACAAGTCTGTCAATGGCCAGGGACAGCCCCCCTAGATTTGTATTTTGGGTGCCCAGTGACCTAATCTTGCACACGGAGAGGAGCTGCTGAGGTGCCGATGTTAATGCCTTCGGAAGGGGGAGGGGAGGGGGAACAGTGCTCAAATTTTGCTTTCATGTTGCAGTGCTGACCTCTATATTGTACCCCACGACATCAACAACAGCTATTTGCGTTTATATAGAGCCTTTAACGTAGTAAACCGTCGCACAGCACTTCACAGGAGCGTAATCAGACAAGATTTGACACCGAGCCATAGAAGGAGACATTAGGACAGGTGACCAAACGCTTGGTCAAAGAGGTCGGTTTTAAGCAGCGTCTTAAAGGAGGAGACAGAGTTGGAGAGGCAAAGAGGTTTGGGGAGGGAATTCCAGAGCTTAGGGCCTAGATGGCTGAAGGTGGGGCTTGCATTACAGTGCGACCAACCTGCGTGAGACCTGCCTACGGTTCCTTCCCTCATCTTCCCCAACAGAATTTTAAGGTCTGGTCTAATTGGAGCAGAATCTCACGGTACTAGGTTCTACCCTGTATTTCGAGCCCCCGCCCCCTGCCTTCCACACCGAGTGGAAATCGAGCTTATGCCCTCTTTTTCTGGCCTCCCCCCCCCCCCCCCCCCCCCAGGAATTTCAGGGGCTATTCCTTGTTTACAGTAATAAAAGCAAATAAATGATACGCTCCCAATGTGAGCAGGTTTGTGACATTGTTCTGGTGAATGCCGATTGTCAACAGCTCCCACTGTGGCTCCTTTCATCCCCAGCGATGGTACAGTCGGTCCTGTTTTGTGCATGTCTGGTTGTACGCAACTACTTTTGCTCGTCTTAACCTGCTGTGTTAGGTTTAAATTGTACTGCATCACTTTAAATAATAAGTAGTTGGGAACCAACAAGGGAGAGAGAACGAGCTGTACATTTCCAAGGGTCTGACATTTACTATTTAAGATTCTCTTGGTTGAAATACCAGAGCAGAGCTTCCAGATACCTGCTTTTATTGCAGTGGTTGAGACGCGTGTGAGGTGGGTAGCCCTTAAACACTAGAGGAATAAAACCGAGCAATTAGACATGCTGCTGATTTGTGGCTCCGTTCCCTCCCCCGTAGCCGGTGGACAGTCCTATGTACAATGATGCGAGGTGCATATTCTCTGCCTTATTAAATAAACTCCAGCCCTTCAGTGTCCCATTTGAACAGTGCAGCTTTGATCTGGACAGCAGGGGGCGCTCCCATCTAGCACAGCAGGTAGCAGCAAGATGAATTCTCGGTGACCAAGCCGGGCAAATCGGGTTTAACACCGACTCGTCCAGTGAAAACTTGGACAGATTTTTGACGGGCACTCGAAACAGCAACTGGAACTGGGGTTGTCAACCCTCCAGGATTGTCCTGGACACTCCAGGAATTAAAGGGTGATCTCCCGGAGATCACTGCGAGAAAAATCAATGGGGCATTAAAACGTGTTTTTTTTAAATTTTCTTTGCAGACTTTCATTTATTAGTTATAAAAAAAATATTGGAGATGGGGCAGTTAGAGGCGGGAGGTCATGTGTTGAAACCTCCAGGAATCCGCCCAACCAGAGTTGGCAACCCTAAGTTGCAACTTAACCTGCATCGCAACAGTTTCTTTCACGGCCCTGAAACATTTGATTTCCATTTCACGTGCAGAAGTAGGACTTCACGATGGAGAGTTGTCCTTGAAAACAAATGTAAACGAGCGCCGCTTAACATGGTGTTTGATCACATGCTTCACACTGTGGGCAAGAAGCAGTGGCAGAGGGGCCAGCCCAGGGAGTTGGAAATATGGAATAAGGAGGGAATAAGACCTACTAAGAATTACATAGAAAGTACAACACAGAAACAGGCCATTCGGCCCAACTGGTCTATGCCGGTGTTTATGCTCCACACGAGCCTCCTCCCTCCCTACTTCATCTAACCCTATCAGCATACCCTTCTATTCCTTTCTCCTTCATGTACTTATCTAGCTTCCCCTTAAAGGCATCAAGAAGCCAGATCAGACTGCAAAAAGCAAATTTTATGTGCAGTGATAGAAAAGACAAAAGGGGAGGGATGGGAATGAAATTTGAAGACGACTGCTTTGCATTGAGGTTGACACGCACAGCTTGTTCTCAGAAGAGCGTTAACACCTTGAAATGCCATTACCTGCTGCAGCTGTAAGTGAGGCAATCTGTTATCCAGAGCAGCTAATTTTTCATTTGACGTTCCACTGGGCCAAAGAGCAAAGTCGTCGAGGACTAGCAACACGAGAGCGCAGTCACTGCGTGCAGTAAGTGTACCGTAGCAGCTTGTCGAGCCCGCAGATCATTAGCAAAGGTGCACGCAGGGAACGCTATGTTTTTTTTTAAAAAAAATGAAAAATGCAGAGCAGTGAGAGATCATCCTCTCGCACGTGTGCATTTCCCAGGTGATGCTCGTTAACTTCCAGATGCAGTCTTCTGGTGTTCAGTGTAATTAAAAAGAGGTGGTACGCTCGACTTGGTAAATGAGCGAGCTCCCTTTTACTGCAACAAAAATATGAGTCCTCGACTCCAGGAAGCAGTTTAATCCGGAATAAAAACAGAAAACCCTGGAATCACTCAGCATCTGTGGAGAGAGAAACCGAGTTAACGTTTCAGGTCGATGACCTTTCATTGGAACTGGAAGATGTCAGTGATTAATGGGTTTTAGGCAAATACAGAGCTGGGGAAAAGGGGAGGGGAGGGGCAGGGAAAGATCAAAAGTTAAATCAGCAATAATTATTTCTATGAAATGAGCATTGTTATGTGTTAATGAGATTCTACTGTTTTCCTTTTCTTGATTTATTTCTGTTCTTTAAATCAAGTTAGGGAGTACTCCAGTCCAATGTACAGACATGGCTTTGATGCTCTTCTTAACTTGATTTGTTCCTCAGGTACAGTTGTCCAATTTACAAACCCAGTCCTGCTTCACATAATATTTCTGTATCTCATCTTCATATGAAATTTTAGATTGTCCAGAACATGTTTTGGTTAGCTGTCTTCGGAAAAGAATTCTTTTTCTCTTTGCGTTGGGGGAGTGAGACAAACGCTGGCTGACAAGGTTGCCTAGTTCCAAGTGCCAACCTTGGTTAATGTAATCAGGATATAATTAGATCATTTGGCGGTCTCGTACTTCAGGTTGTTGGGCGGGGTCGCAAAACGGGCGAGATCGCACCTGCCGCCAGATCTACGCCTCGCCCGGTATTCGATTCCATTGAAGTCAATAACTGAATAGCTGTCGGGGCATATAACGGGCGGCAGACGCACTACTGCCCGTTTTACATGGAATTTCACCCCCCCCAAACGTCTCTGATTGCCACAGCTATGAAGGCAATATCACACCAAACAAAAATTCCAGCAGGCTTCGCTTTTGGGCCTTGTCTAGTAAACAATTCTCTAGACAGTGATAAAATAATTTAATATTTTAATTGCCTGCTGGTTGAAATGGATGGTGGATCTTAGCAAATTATCCCCTTTGTATCTTTTGCCTCCGCGTAACCAGATTTTGTGTAAATAAATAAGAATGTTAGTTTTAGCCTGAATGACGTGTTTTGATAGGGTGGTGTTTTCTGCCGTTGGGAGGAGGTGGGTCTGCATGTCCGGCACCTTGTCCAACTTCCTTTACTAAATAACTTGGTAATAGGGTTAGTGTTAATTCTGTGACACTTCACTCCTTTATAACACGCATAGGGTGTAGATCATGTGGAGGTGCCTCATGCTCACCTTGGGCATCTACTCTTGGTCGGCTCAAGATTGGTATTTGCAGAGCCTGGGGGAGTCGACCATCTCCCTGCAATGGGACTGTGTTTCCCGTCAGCTCCTGACATCTAACCTAGTTCTGGCCTTATATAACTTGAAATTGTGACCCTTGGTCCTCCCCAACCTATTTAGTTGGAACAAAATGTCTACGCGAACACAATCTTATAAACCTCGATCAAATCACCTAAGTCTACGCTTCTCTAAAGTGAGTCCCAGCTCCTTTAGCCTATCTTGATAACTAAAATGCTTCAAAGTAGGAATTAATCTAGTGGCTCCTCTGCATCCTTTCCAAAGCCTCAATATCACCCACCATGTGAGGAGACCAAAACTGGACACAGTATTCTAACTGAGGCCTGACCAAGGTCTTGTCCAAGGATAAGTGAGATGCTTTGTCTTATAGTCAGTTGTCCTATAAATGCACCCCAACTCCCTTCGCTTTAGCTGTCGCTTCACGGCATTGTTCGTGAACCTTTAGAAATCTGTGCACTAGAACGGCCAGATCTCTTTCCTTCTCCATTGGCTTTAGTACTTTTCCTTGAAGGGTGTATATATGTTCATCATTCTTCCAGCCCACATGCAGAACACTGCCCTTGCCTAAGTTAAACATCGTTTGACATTTCAAACTCAATTCCTCTTTACCTTGTTTGGTTTAGGTTTAATTTATGGGTGTTTTAATCGATTCCATTTTGGGGTTCAGCTGAGGGAAAAAAGTGGGTGATGACACAATGGTTACACACCAATGTTTATGTTTAGTCACGCACATGGACCAAAGTGTGTTCCGTGCAGATTGTCACCAAACTCAGATACAGCTGTAGTTATTGGTTAATAAATGAATCAGAGGTTCCCTGTTCGCCCGGCCACTTGCCCACCGATAGTAGAAGGACAAAGGCAACAGGTGCATGGGAACAGCATCACCACCCCCCCAAGTTGCCTTCCAAGTCACACACCATCCCGACTTGGACGTATATCGCCGTTCCTTCGTGGTCGCTGGGTCAAAATCCTGGAACTCCCTTACCTAACAGCACTGTGGGAGAACCTTCACCACACGGACTGCAGCGGTTCAAGAACGCGGCTCACCACCACCTTCTCACGGGCAATGAGGGATGGACAATAAAAGCCGGCCTTGCCAGCGACGCCCACATTCCCCGAATGAATTTTTAACAAGTAGATCTTGGTGTACCAGCGTGATCCACCGTACCAGTGATGGGATAGTTTCTCTTGTAGAGTAAAGTGAACCCCAAGTCTTCCCCAGACACCAGGCACAAGGAGAGCTGTCCTCCAATAGTTGTGAGCTTTGAGCACTGCTACCCCCTGACCCACCCCACTTTAGCTGCAGCTAACAGAAGTAAATAAAGTGTTACCATATATGGCCAGAAATGTGGATTCCAAATTTCTGAATCTTCCATGCTAACAGAAAAGAGAAAGACTTGCATTTATATAGCGCCTTTCAGGACATCCCAAAGTGCTTTACAGCCAATGAAGTACTTTTGAAGTGTACTCACTGTTGGAATGACGGAAACAACAATTAGCCAATTTGCGCACAGCAAGATCCCACAAACAGCAATGAGATAGTGACCAGATAATCATTTTTTTAATGATGTTGGTTGAGAGATAAATATTGGCCAGCACACCGGGGAGAACGCCTCTGCTCCTCTTTGAATAGTGCCATGGGTTATCTTTTACGTCCGCCTGACAGGCCCTCGGTTTAACGTCTCATCCGAAAGATGGCACCTCCGACAGTGCAGCACTCCCTCAGTACCGCACCGGAGTGTCAGCTTAGATGCTGAGACTTAAAACGTGAACTAGCTTAACGACGTTAAGAGTATTGTGTTCAATTCTAGTCACTGCACCACATGAAAGGTTAGTGAGGGTGCTGAGAAGACCAGCAAAATGATTCTAAGTGTAAAGTAGATGAGCTATGGGTAAACCTTAGAGGACCTGATGTTCTTCTGTCCAGATCTTAATCCAAATTCGTGAAAAGCAAATTTAAAACTGATATAAGGAAGAACCTCTTGACTCAATGGGCAATAAACATTTGAATATTCTGTTAGGTAAGGCACTGGGGACCAAGCATTAGGGACATTCAAATTGCAACTGGATGCAAGGCGGGGAGAATTAAAGTAGTAGATGGATGAGCTTTGACACTCCAAATGGCATTTCATGTCTTGAAATTTCTTATGTTCTTAATCATACTGCACCATTAGTGGCAGCCTGCTGGAAGCAGTTCTCTGCATGTCCATGGTCTTCCAGAATGTACTTGTGAGACCCGGGAGTATGACATCATGATATATTACCTAACAAAGACCTAGCGATCTCAGTCTTGCAAGCTCCAATTGTCCCAGCATCCACAGCCTTTTGGGGGAAGAGAGTTCCAGATTTCCACTGCCCCTCATTGAGATCGTCATTACCACCTTAGGCTGCTTCACCAGATTAACACACAGATGTCTCAAATGTTTCAGGATTATGTTACATTTCATCCCGTTCAAGCAATCGTTTCTGTGGCCAACAATCTGTAATAGAGTTTTCACTGAAATATTAAATTCTACCTGACTGCAATTTACTGTGCCTTGTTCCCTTTTGTGGAGGGAGAGAGGAGGAAGCAGTAAGATCAATTTGCATTCCAGGTTGTTGAGTCTTGTGTTCCCATTTCCCTGGCCCCTCAATTCCTAGAGTAAATGTAGCACTTCTTCCCAGGAGAAACCATGCCCGTTGTTAGCAAGGTAGTGGGTGGTTTTGAATGCGTTCTCAATCTTGCCGGGGAAGAAAGTCATGATGGCAAAATTTCACATTAAAAGTTGCCATTGTTTTTTTTAATGTTGTATTCTGGATATAATATTCTTCAGTATTCAATTGCAAATAACTGCTCTAAGCTTGCAGTAATGATGTTGCTGGCCAGTTTATTACTCTCTTTTTGAGTTGCTGTCAGCTGCCAATATTTCTCAAACCTGGTGTAAACCAAGGAAAGGTTACTTTTTCCTATATCTAAGATTTGTTAATTTTAAAAGCAATTGCTCAGTATCTATTGTGGATAACCGGTAATAGTGATTTCAAGATTTTAGCCTCCTATTTTGCTCATATTACCAACTATAGTGCATAACACTGGCATAAATGAACATGCTATAAACTCAAAGTACATACAATCTATGTGCTTAAGTGTCCAATTACCACCGAACAATGGGTCTATGCCAGTTCTGCAGTAGCAGCAGACATCCCTTTCATTAACACCCCAGAATAAAAACAGACGATTCTTTCCCTACTTACCGTGTTTGTTTTTTGGTCACGTGATAAGATATAAGGAGCCGGGATCGTTCTCATTACTCGAGAGCTGCCATTTTGGATGAAGGCCAGGGAGGAAATGTGTCCTGTCCTGTACTGCAACTGACCTGTGACTGCTTATTGCTTGGTTTACGACAAATTACAGCTGACACGGACAAGGACAAGTGACACAGTTCAGGGGCTCTGACGCCAAAAATGATGACCTCAGTGATTAGGCTCGCAGGGCCGCAGGGGAGAGATGGGGCAGGCAATCTCACTAAAGTGAGATTATCCATTTGATAATGGAACGGATGTGGGTAGAAATTTGAGCTTGGACTCGAGCAGGTCACCAAGGCCTAGACTTGCCAATTGGCCATTATTTAAATGGCACTGATCAGAAAATCAGGGCTGAAGATGCCACATCTCCTAACTCAGTCCCACTGTGAACTTTTACTTAATATTGTATAAACAATTTGTTTTTCATACTTTACTATAAGTTTCACACATTTTCTGTTACTTTTGGGCTTCCCCGTCCACTCCACACACCCACACCACCCGACCGTTTCGAACAGGGTGACGTCCCTGTTCTCAGTTCACGCTGACTACAGCCACCCATAAGGAAAGTGCTTCATTCTAGTCTGGCACTTGTCCAAACATCTCTGGTTGTGATGGGAAGTTTGAGGTTCTATACCTCTGTCGTGTTCACTTTTGAGTAGTTCTTTGTGTGACAATGGAGTGAGCGAGAGAGCTGATCTGCCATTTAATTTGTGCGGAAATTGCTCCACTGTGACTTCAGGTGACAGGAAGGAGAGTTGTAAACTGCAATGTGGTAGAAGTGATCACGGGGCTGTATCTTCTCTGGACTAGAATGGCCAGTGTTGGAAGGAGGCTCTTTGACACATGTTAACAGGATGGCAACAACAACAATTTGCATTTATATAGCGCTTCTCGCAAAGGAAGACATCTCTGAGCACTTTTTAACAAGGGGGAAAGGGGAACAGTTGACACTGGAAGAGGGAGATAAAAGGATTGGCTAGGATGGGGAATTGCAGGTTGACAAGAAGGTTTTTAATGAGATTTAGAAATCAGAAAATTAGGTGGCAAGGCAAAGGGAACTGTGTGGAGTTCTAGGGGGCAGATTATCGTGCCTGAAGATGCAGTTAAAAGCGCGGAATGAGGAGTGTGGGAGCCGGCGGAGAGGGCAGGGAGACGGGAGTGTGGGAGTCGGTGGAGACGGGAGTGTGGGAGCCGGCGGAGAGGACAGGGAGAGGGGAGTGTGGGAGTCGGTGGAGACGGGAGTGTGGGAGCCGGCGGAGAGGACAGGGAGAGGGGAGTGTGGGAGCCGGCGGAGAGGACAGGGAGACGGGAGTGTGGGAGTCGGTGGAGACGGGAGTGTGGGAGCCGGCGGAGAGGACAGGGAGACGGGAGTGTGGGAGCCGGCGGAGAGGGCAGGGAGAGGGGAGTGTGGGAGTCGGTGGAGACGGGAGTGTGGGAGCCGGCGGAGAGGGGAGTGTGGGAGCCGGCGGAGAGGGGAGTGTGGGAGTCGGCGGAGACGGGAGTGTGGGAGCCGGCAGAGACGGGAGTGTGGGAGCCGGCAGAGAGGGGAGTGTGGGAGCCGGCAGAGACGGGAGTGTGGGAGCCGGCGGAGACGGGAGTGTGGGAGCCGGCGGAGACGGGAGTGTGGGAGCCGGCAGAGAGGGGAGTGTGGGAGCCGGCGGAGAGGGCAGGGAGACGGGAGTGTGGGAGCCGGCAGAGACGGGAGTGTGGGAGCCGGCGGAGAGGGGAGTGTGGGAGCCGGCGGAGAGGGGAGTGTGGGAGCCTGCAGAGAGGGGAGTGTGGGAGCCGGCGGAGACGGGAGTGTGGGAGCCGGCGGAGACGGGAGTGTGGGAGCCGGCGGAGACGGGAGTGTGGGAGCCGGCGGAGACGGGAGTGTGGGAGCCGGCGGAGACGGGAGTGTGGGAGCCGGCGGAGACGGGAGTGTGGGAGCCGGCGGAGAGGACAGGGAGACGGGAGTGTGGGAGCCGGCGGAGACGGGAGTGTGGGAGCCGGCGGAGAGGGGAGTGTGGGAGCCGGCGGAGAGGGGAGTGTGGGAGCCGGCGGAGAGGGGAGTGTGGGAGCCGGCGGAGAGGGGAGTGTGGGAGCCGGCGGAGAGGGGAGTGTGGGAGCCGGCAGAGAGGGGAGTGTGGGAGCCGGCGGAGAGGGGAGTGTGGGAGCCGGCGGAGAGGACAGGGAGACGGGAGTGTGGGAGCCGGCGGAGACGGGAGTGTGGGAGCCGGCAGAGAGGGGAGTGTGGGAGCCGGCAGAGAGGGGAGTGTGGGAGCCGGCGGAGACGGGAGTGTGGGAGCCGGCAGAGAGGGGAGTGTGGGAGCCGGCAGAGAGGGGAGTGTGGGAGCCGGCGGAGAGGACAGGGAGACGGGAGTGTGGGAGCCGGCGGAGACGGGAGTGTGGGAGCCGGCGGAGAGGACAGGGAGACGGGAGTGTGGGAGCCGGCAGAGAGGGGAGTGTGGGAGCCGGCGGAGAGGGGAGTGTGGGAGCCGGCGGAGAGGGGAGTGTGGGAGCCGGCGGAGACGGGAGTGTGGGAGCCGGCGGAGAGGACAGGGAGACGGGAGTGTGGGAGCCGGCGGAGACGGGAGTGTGGGAGCCGGCAGAGACGGGAGTGTGGGAGCCGGCGGAGACGGGAGTGTGGGAGCCGGCGGAGACGGGAGTGTGGGAGCCGGCGGAGAGGGGAGTGTGGGAGTCGGCGGAGAGGGGAGTGTGGGAGCCGGCGGAGACGGGAGTGTGGGAGCCGGCGGAGAGGGGAGTGTGGGAGCCGGCGGAGAGGACAGGGAGACGGGAGTGTGGGAGTCGGCGGAGACGGGAGTGTGGGAGCCGGCGGAGAGGACAGGGAGACGGGAGTGTGGGAGTCGGCGGAGACGGGAGTGTGGGAGTCGGCGGAGACGGGAGTGTGGGAGCCGGCGGAGACGGGAGTGTGGGAGCCGGCGGAGAGGACAGGGAGACGGGAGTGTGGGAGCCGGCGGAGAGGACAGGGAGACGGGAGTGTGTGAGCCGGCGGAGACGGGAGTGTGGGAGCCGGCGGAGAGGGGAGTGTGGGAGCCGGTATGGGTGAGGACTTTTGAATGAGTTGAAGTTTGTGGTGGGTTGAGGATGTGCGGCTCACTGGGAGAGCATTAGTTTTGAAATGACAAAGGCTCAGACTAGTGTTTCGGCAGCGATTTTTTTCAATCCCTGTGTGGAAGCACGATCTCAAACCTACGTTTGGAGGGATGACAGACATGAAACATCCCATCAGAATTTAGTAAGAACCCACCTTCCCTCCCTCTTTTAACCCATTCACAATTCAAGGGCTCAT
Organism: Heptranchias perlo; assembly: GCF_035084215.1. Lineage (NCBI taxonomy): Eukaryota > Metazoa > Chordata > Chondrichthyes > Hexanchiformes > Hexanchidae > Heptranchias > Heptranchias perlo. Next base: position 9,844,087 of record NC_090332.1, on the reverse strand, counting down.
TTGAAATTGTTCCCATTTCAATGAGACCCCCAGAAAAGTTTCCTAATTAGAACTTTGCAGACAGGATATGAGAATGAGGCATTAAAATACGACAGGGGGATGTCGTGACAAGTTAAAATAACCTCTCTTCCTATTGTCAAATGGTTTTCCTTCTGTGGGCTTACTGTTGAAGGAGGTCTGCACTTGAAAAAGGATGGGCTAAAATACAGCTTTGTTTGTAAACCCATCAGAGTTGGTGTTAAGAGGCAGGTGCAAAGTCTGGATGGAAGTGGGCACATAAGAACCTAAGAAATAGGAGCAGGAGTAGACCACATGGCCCTTCGAGCCTGCTCCGCCATTCAGTAAGATCATGACTGATCTTCAACCTCAACTCTACTTTCCTGCCCGATCCCCATATCCCTTGATTCCCTTAGAGTCCAAAAATCTTATCTGTCTCAGCTTTCAATATGTTCAATGACTCAGCATCCTCAGCCCTCTGGGGTAGAGAATTCCAAAGACTCACAACCCTCTGCATGAAGAAATTCCTCCTCATCTCAGTCTTAAATGGCTAACCCCTTATCCTGCGACTATACCCCCTAGTTCTCGACTCTCCAGCCAGGGGAAACAGCCTCTCAGCATCTACTCTGCGAAGCCCCCTCAGAATCTTCTATGTTTCAATGATGTGGAGATGCCGGTGATGGACTGGGGTTGACAATTGTAAACAATTTTACAACACCAAGTTATAGTCCAGCAATTTTATTGCTGGACTATAACTTGGTGTTGTAAAATTGTTTACAAATGTTTCAATGAGATCACCTCTCATTCTTCTAAACTCCAGAGAGTATAGGCCCATTCTGCTCAACAGGGTGAGGCTCCTTCGAATAACCTTGCATGCAAATCAAAGTGATGAGGATCAAGTTGGATAAATAGGTGATGAAATGGTCTGTTGTGTGGTAGGGAGAGCGGACCATTCATATATGAACGGTCTGCTTGATATTTTATTTGCCTTCAGAGAAATGCAATCATAATCTCTCAGCTGTCATAGATCAGGCCTTGTTGGTTTCTGGTGAGAGAGTGTTCACATGAGTGGGGGTGGGGTGCGTGGGGGTGGGGTGCGTGGGGGTGGGGTTGAGGTCATCCCAAAGGGTTTCTGCAGGTCAACATTAGCTCAGCGTGAGCATTGTACTGTTTAGTGGCTAGAATGATTGGCGGAGGCCCGAGTGACGAGCCCTAGAAGGCTGTTGGAAATTAGCCACCGCAAGTGAAGTGGTTAACCTGGAAGTCTAGGGCTGTGAGCACTTACAATCATAGAACCGTACAGCACAGAAGTAAGCCATTCGGCCCATCTTGCCTGTGCCGGCTTTTTGAAAGAGCTATCTAATTAGTTCCACTCCCCTGCCCTTTCCCCATAACCCTGCAAATTTTATCTTTTTCAAGTATATATCCACTTCCCTTTTGAAAGTTACTATTGAATCTGCTTCCACCGCCCTTTCAGGCAGCGCATTCCAGATCAGAACTACGGGGAGTGTAAACAAAAATTCTCCTCATCTCCCACTCTGGTTCTTTTGCCAATTATCTTAAAATCTGTGTCCCCTGGTTACTGACCCACCTGCCAGCGGAAACAGTTTAATTTTTATAATTGCTACTATGCTTAAATATACCTTTTAGCTAAATGAAGATGTTACGCATTGGAGCAATTGTATAAAGAACAACAAACAAGAATAAATCAGTTGAATTGTTTGCCAGCTGCTGTAATATTATGACAATGACAGTCGTGTCATTTCTCTGGAAGTGTTCTTACAGTTGAAAAATGATTAGGAAACAGTCCATAATATCTAATTGGACAAATTGGTAACTGATTTTTTTTTTGATGAGGGTGAAAATTTCAAAATGGAACGAATGAAATTTGGAATTACTGGGACAGGATTAGTAAAAAAAGGAAGAAATGGATTGACCCATTGAAGTGAAGGGAAATGTGATTCAGTGGGCAGCAGATGACACATGATGCAAAGAGCAAAACGTATGGTGGATGAGAACTGATGAAAGCTGGAAAGAATAATGTTTTTTTTGTACCTCAACGACTGACTGTGGGGACTTTGTCTCTGCTACAATCTGGTTCAATGCCATCGTTCTTGATTACTTATCAATTTGGTTATTCCGGTCCATCTGCTCACACCATCCAACACATTGAGATTTTCCTTCAGTCTGCCTCCACAAGTCATTCATTGAAACCGGTGACCAAACAAACGACTGATGCTGTTGCACCATTTTGAGCTCAGCAGCCGGAAGCTCTCCGTGACGATGGCCCGGAATTTCCTGACCATTTGGCCATATATGTGGCGCATCTGCGTCCATTATTCTAGAGCAGAAGTTCCAGGAAATTATGGTGTAAGAGATTTATGCTGGTTTTCATGCCACCTTAAAATTTCTTGGGCCATTTGCGCCGCTCTGCTGGAATCACCCGAAAGCCTAAAACTGGATTATGCAACCCCCGTCCCAAGGTCTATGTTTCTACCTCTCTATCTCTGTTTTTTTTGGTGATTTGTATATTCGGAGACCTTGTAGGTAACACCTGTCTGTCTGCACACTGATTGCCTTGGCAACGGGCAGTTGAAAAAACTGTCTGTAATCACCAAGCATTGTTCTGTGATGTATAAATGCGATTTCATTTCGAGGATTTCATTTCCACAACATTCACCTGAGGAAGGAGGAAGCCTCCGAAAGCTTGTGAATTTAAAATAAAATTGCTGGACTATAACTTGGTGTTGTAAAATTGTTTACAATATAGCATGGGATGAGGTTAAATTAATTACTGGGTTAACTGTTAGCGCTGAAGCACTGATAGGAAATCTAGATCCTCTGAATCATGATCAGTTCTAAAATGGGCCTTTTTATATGGCTCCCAAAGGCTGCTTTATAGAACCTGCTTCAGTGGATGTTTCCTCTCATTATGGTTTATAGCAGTTTTTTTTTCTGGAGGGTTGACTCTTATTTTTGGTTCTCAAATTACCTTTTAGTATTTCGCAAGGGAATTCAGTTGTGAAATGGTTAACTCGGCTTGTTGAAGAATGTGCTTGTAAACTTGATCTGGGTTAATTGCTCACATTCCTTCTGTTAAATCAGGAACTGTGCTCAGTGAAGTCTGGAAAAATAATGTCCTATAAAACGTTCCCAAAGTTGAATAGAACGAAGACAATAGTCACATGATTTATGAAAGGAGCCGCACAGTACCTTTTACGGAAAGTGGTGAAGTTTAACAACTTAAGCTGTCTGGACGGTTATAACCTTTCAATGCACGATATGATCTGGGGGCTAGAGAATTGGAATACAGATGGAACGGATTTATTAATGAGCCCTATCGATCTTGCATGTGGACAGTGACACATTCGTACAGGTGTTCAAATCAATAGAAAGCAATAGCGCATTGAACTGCTTTGTAATGTACAAAAGGACATTCTTAGCCTTGAGTGAATGGGACGGTGAACTGAGCTCAGTAATGGCTCGGTCACCAATCGCACACAGACTCGTTCCTCTTGCATTGATTGATGAACCCGACCATGATGATGGCGTGCGTTATTGCTGAGATGTGGGATGTGAACTGAGGGACACAGCGCAGTTAATGAAGATGAGGGGGTCAAACCTCAAGCGGTTTTATACAGACGGGTTGTAAGTGACGCCTGTTGTATTCCACGCTCAGTAAAATGAACAGCACTAACAGAGTTGATTGATTTGATGCTGGAGTGCACTGGGCAAAGTTGCTCTCTCAGCCTCTGCACTGAGATGTTCACTTATGTTTCATAGTGAACCTTTCATTGACTAAGTTCAAAAAAAATAATTGTTTCCAACTGGTTTACTGCTTTTGAGAGCATAACAATATACACGTTGAAGTAAGAACCCGGCAGGTAATTCAGGAGAAACTTCTTTACCCAGAGAGTGGTTGGAATGTGGAACTCACTACCACAGGGAGTAGTTGGGCAGGTTGGCAGTGCAGGCGAGCAAACATATATCCCCTATTACTGTGGCACTCCACCGCACAGTGCCACTGTACTTCTAGAGGCTTTTTCTCCCTCAGTTCCCAGCTTTTTAGGCTCTTAGTGTCAGCCATGGCTCAGTGGGTAGGACTTCCGCCTCTGAGTCATTAGGTCATGGGTTCAAGTCCCATTGCAGGGACTTGAGTCCAGAATCTACTCTGACACTCCAGTGCAGTACTGATGGAGTGCTGCACTGTTAGAGGTGCCGTCTTTCGGATGAGACGTTAAACCAAGGCCCTGTTAGCTGACTTGATCTGCAGTGGCTGTAGGAAGCTGCAATTTGCCATGGAATGATGGTTAGGACAGAATTTTAAAAAATGAAACAAAGCAAATAAATTGTAATATTTTAAAAATCCTAATGAATAATATATTGTAGTGCAGTTAGTATCATTTACAATTAAGAAACAATACAGGTGCCATTACACTACTGGGTGTATTCTGTAGGCCACCAGTTAGTGGGAAGGATATAGAAGAGCAAAATTACAAGGAAATTAGAGAGGTGCAAGAACAATAGAGTAGTGATAATGGGGACCTCAACTATCCCAATATAGACTGGGATAATAATAGTGTAAAGGGCAAAGAGGGGGAGGAATTTCTGAAGTGTGTTCAGGAGAACTTTCTTGATCAGTATGTTTCCAGCCCAATGAGGAAGGAGGTATTGCTGGATCTGGTTCTGGGGAATGAGGTGGGTCAAGTGGAGCAAGTGTCAGTGGGGGAACATTTAGGGAACAGTGATCATAGTATCATAAGGTTTAGATTAGTTATGGAAAAGGACAAGGGACAGTCTAGAGTAAAAATACTTAATTGGAGGCGGGCCAATTTCAATGGGTTGATTGGAATCAAAGATTGGCAGGCAAAACTGTAATCAAACGATGGGCGGCCTTTAAAGAGAAGATGGGTCGGGTACAGTCTAGGTACATCCCCATGAGGGGGAAAGGTAGGGCAACCAAAACCAGAGCTCCCTGGATGACGAAAGAGATAGAGAATAAGATGAAGCAGAAAAAGGGGGCGTATGACAGATGTCAGGTTGACAACACAAGTGAGAACCAAGCTGAATATAGAAAGTGCAGAGAAGTTAAAAAGGAAATAAGAGGGGCAAAGAGAGAGTATGAGAATAGACTGGCGGCTAACATAAAAGGGAATCCAAAAGTCTTCTATAGGCATATAAATAGTAAGAGGAAGGGTGGGGCTGATTAGGGATCAAAAAACAGATCTACGCATGGAGACAGAGGGCATGGCTGAGGTAGTAAATGAGTACTTTGCATCAGTCTTTACCAGGGAAGATGCTGCCAAAGTCACAGTAAAAGAGGTGATAGTTGAGATACTGGATGGGCTAAAAAATTGATAGAGAAGGTATTAGAAAGGCTGGTTGTACTTAAAGTAGATAAGTCACCCGGCCCGGATGGGATGCATCATCCTAGGTTGCTAAGGGAAGTAAGGGTGGAAATTGTAGAGGTGCTGGCCATAATCTTCCAATCCTCCTCAGATACAGGGGTAGTTCCAGTGGCCTGGAGAATTGCAAATGTTACACCCTTGTTCAAAAAAGGGTCTAAGGATAAATGCAGCAACTACAGGCCAGTCAGTTTAACCTCAGTGGTAGGGAAGCTTTTAGAAACGATAATCCGGGACAAAATTAATAGTCACTTGGACAAGTGTGGATTAATTAAGGAAAGCCCGCACGGATTTGTTAAAGGCAAATCATGTTTAACTTGATTAAGGTAACAGAGAGGGTTGACATGTATATGGACTTTCAAAAGTTGGTTGATAAAGTGCCACATAATAGGCTTGTCAGCAAAATTGAAGCCCGTGGAATAAAAGGGGCAGTGGCAGCATGGATACGAAATTGGCTAAGTGACAGGAAACAGAGAGTAGTGGTGAACAGTTGTTTTTCGGACTGGAGGAAGGTATACAGTGGTGTTCCCCAGGGATTGGTACTAGGATCACTTTTTTTGATATATATTAATGACTCTGGTGCACAGGGCACAATTTCAAAATTTGCAGATGACACAAAACTTGGAAGTGTAGTAAACAGTGAGGAGGATAGTGATAGACTTCAGGAGGACATAGACAGGCTGGTGGAATGGGCAGATGAAATTTAACGCAGAGAAGTGTGAAGTGATACATTTTGGCAGGAAGAACGAGGAGAGGCAATATTAGCTAAATGATACAATTTTAAAGGGGGTGCAAGAACATAGAGACCTGAGGGTGTATGTGCACATATCATTGAAGGTGGCAAGACGGGTTGAGAAAGTGGTTAAAAAAGCATACGGGATCTTGGGCTTTATAAACAGAGGCATGAAGTACAAAAGCAAGGAAGTTATGTTGAACCTTTATAAAACACTGGTTTGGCCACAACTGGAGTATTGTGTCCAACTTTAGGAAGGATGTGAAGGCTTTAGAGAGTGTGCAGAAAAGATTTACCAGAATGGTTCCAGGGATGAAGGACTTCAGTTATGTGGATAGACTGGAGAAGCTGGGTTGTTCTCAGAGTAGAGAAGATTGAGAGGAGATTTGATAGAAGTGTTCAAAATCATGAAGGGTTTAGATAAAGTAAATAAAGAGAAACTGGTCCCGTTATCAGAAGGGTCATGAACCAGAGGACACAGATTTAAGGTGATTGGCAAAAGAACCAAAGGCGACATGCGGAAAAACCTTTTTACGCCGTGAGTGTTTATGATCTGGAATGCAATGCTTGACTGGAGTGGAAGCAGATTCAATCGTGCCTTTCAAAAATGAATTGGATAAATACTTGAAGGGAAAAAATTTGCAGGGCTATGGGGAAAGAGCGGTGGAATGGGACAAACTGGATTGCTCTTACAAAGAGCCGGCATGGGCCGAGTGGCCTGCTCCTGTGCTGTAACCATTCTATGATTCTAGACCATTCTATGATTCTAGACCATGTACCTTCCCCCAACTAAGATGGCAGGCAGAGATTCTGCTTCTGGCCCTTCTCTATAAATCTGCTTCTCAGAACAACTTGGGTGACAATACTAGAAAATGGTGGCGTCCATCTTCTGGACCTGAGAAGGAAACAAATCAAATGGAAGCAGCTCTTCAAAGGACAAAAAGGAAAACCTGTCTAATGAAGAAGACCATGGGGGTGATTTTAAACCCCGAGGACGGGTGGGAGGTGAAAATAGTTGTTTTTTGGGTCGCGACCGCAACCCGGCTTTATTTCCGGGTTTAACATCGGCGTGTAAAAGTCCAGGCTTCGCACTGGGAATGCAAAGTCCGAAAATTTTGCAGTTGCGACCCAAAAAAACAATTATTTTCAACTCCCACCCACCCGTTTTCTGGGTTTTAAAATCACTCCCCATAGGATTGGGATCAAATGAGATTTGAAAAGGAGCAAAAAAAATGTATATGTATTAACTTTCAAGAGTTATTGGAACAATCCACATTTTAATTTCTGTTGAAGTTGAGCAGAAACTACAAGCATGCTTTTTGAAGTCTGATCCCTCCCCACAACACTTGTGGTCTTTGGAGTTTTGGATTATGGCAGTGCTCCGGTAGTAATGCAAACCCTTCGTAGAATTTCCTGTATTTGCATCACTTCCATAAGGCCTGTGATTTTTTTTAAACATAAGAACAATTAGAAGCAGAAAAGAGAAGCCTCACGAGGAGTGACATTTCATGTAACAGCAAATTGCTTTCAGTTTGAAAGCTGCAGTAAAAATTGAGAATGCGGGACTGACTGACTGTAATGTAATGAAGTACTGAGCCACCACACAGTTGGATACATTTGCATTTATTTCTGATTCACTGTTTTAAAAAAAAAATTGACTACTTCAGCTTGAATATATAAATAATGCCCCACATTTTTTTGTCTGTTTACGCTCCTTTGAAGCGCCTTGGGACGTTTTACTACTTTAAAGGCACTATATAAATGCAAGCTGTTATTGTTGTACACTCATGTAAGTCCTTGGCCCTGTTATAACATTGTATGTTATGATATATTTTATGATAAAATATATCATAACAAAGATAAGTGCAGATGAGGGAGGCTGTTTGGCCCAGCCAGCTCATCTTCCGCAGCAACCTACTGTCCCATAACGGTATTTAACTGCCTCTTGAATGATTCCAGAGTGTTTGTCTCAGTTGCCTGACCGGTGCGGGTATCGATCACTCTTTGTGTGAAGGTGTGCTTCCTGACGTCAGTCCTGAATTTGCCTTTTATCACTTTGTACCTTGTCATGATTCAGGCTTCTCGGGATACTCTTTCTTGTTCTGAACACAATGGCCGGCTCCTATACTTCCTATGAACTGAAGTGTTGTTTGTCTGCGCAAAGTAATCTAGGATAACGTAGAGAAATACAAAATGCTTCACATGGGGGACACAAAATCCAGGAAGGGACTATTACTTAAATGGAAAGAAAATAATGTGCCTGGAAAATAAGAGGTTTGGGGGTCCTGGTTGACAATAAATTGAAGCACATGCAACAGTGCAATGGAGTGCTTAATTTTGACATTGGATAGTAAAAACGGAAATTTCCAATTGAAGTATCTCACACCCCGAAGGCAGAATTGCCCGTGGGCCTTTATACCCTCCCCCTTTCTGTGGACTGCCTGTAAAGGTAGATCTTTCTGCTGCATTGTGGAATTGGTGGCGACCCGGTTTGCATATTTTTTCAGATGTGTTCTACCTTGCAAGTCACCCTCATAATTTTGTGGCAATTTAGCTCTTAGTTGCTCCACAGGTTCTTTATCATATTTACTTTGAGCACGAGGGATGAAGCCTTCTGGAAAAGTTATATAAACAGTTTCTGTGTTTCTTTCTAATTTGCCCTCCCATTGTTTTCTTACATTATCGTCTCCCTCATTCGTCTTCTCCTGCTCAGAGGTCTGGCATTTTTCTGCAACTGGCAGCTGGGAGCTCTGGAAAAGTGTTGCAGGGGACTCTGTACCTCAGACTCGCCTATCCATTCTCCCTGAGGAAGCATTTCACCTACGTGCGATCACTCTTCCAGCATTGTGAACTTCCCTTGCGGGAAATCAGCAGGAATAGCCAAGGCAATTCTGAGTGTATGGCCGAGTGCGTAGAAATCTGAGGGAGTTAATATTGCTGCTTCATCACTGAGGCCGCACTGGATTCCGGAATGCTTTTAGTAAAGTTTTACAGGACGGATGTTTAAAGCAATGGGCACCCAAGGTGAAATCTGGGTGGAGGTGAGGAATTCTCTGAAAGAGAGCAAGCAGCAGGTATTAGATAATGGAACGATCTCAGATTGGGAGAGACGTACTGAGGTAACATTCCCCGGAATCGATGCTGGGGCTCCACTGTTTCTAATTTACATCCATGACCTGAATTCAGAAACAAAAGTGATTTGGTGAAATGTGCAGATGCTGCTAAGCCCGGGGCGGGGGCAGCTGCGTTTGATAAGTTTGATAGTCAAGGAACTACAGAACTACGAGACCAAATTTTGAGTGGGCAGAACTATGGCAGATGAAATTCAATACGGACTAGTGCAAGGTGTTACACAATGGAGGAAAGAATGAGAGATATACTTAAAGACTATACTGTAACTAAAGAATAGTGTAGCATTACCTCAGGGAGAGGAAGCAAGAGATCTGGGAGTAATGTTGATTCCACCATTCAGCATTTCAGAGTAGCAATCAAAAATGCAGAGCTATTTTTTTATTCATTCATGGGATGTGGGCGTCACTGACGAGGCCAGCATTTATTGCCCATCCCTAATTGCCCTTGAGAAGGTGGTGGTGAGCCGCCTTCTTGAACCGCTGCAGTCCGTGTGGTGATGGTTCTCCTACAGTGCTGTTAGGAAGGGAGTTCCAGGATTTTGACCCAGCGACGAAGAAGGAACGGCGATATATTTCCAAGTCGGGATGGTGTGTGACTTGGAGGGGAACGTGCAGGTGGTGTTGTTCCCATGCGCCTGCTGCTCTTGTCCTTCTAGGTGGTAGAGGTCGCGGGTTTGGGAGGTGCTGTCGAAGAAACCTTGGCGAGTTGCTGCAGTGCATCCTGTGGATGGTGCACACTGCAGCCACTGTGCACCGGTGGTGAAGGGAGTGAATGTTTAGGGTGGTGGATGGGGTGCCAATCAAGCGGGCTGCTTTGTCCTGGATGGTGTCGAGCTCTTGAGTGTTGTTGGAGCTGCACTCATCCAGGCAAGTGGAGAGTATTCCATCACACTCCTGACTTGTGCCTTGTAGATGGTAGAAAGGCTTTGGGGAGTCAGGAGGTGAGTCACTCGCCGCAGAATACCCAGCCTCTGACCTGCTCTTGTAGCCACGATATTTATATGGCTGGTTCAGTTAAGTTTCTGGTCAATGGTGACCCCCAGGATGTTGATGGTGGGGGATTCGGCGAGGGTCATGCCGTTGAATGTCAAGGGGAGGTGGTTAGACTCTCTCTTGTTGGAGATGGTCATTGCCTGGCACTTGTCTGGCGCGAATGTTACTTGCCACTTATGAGCCCAAGCCTGGATGTTGTCCAGGTCTTGCTGCATGCGGGCTTGGAGTGCTTTATTATTTGAGGGGTTGCGAATGGAACTGAACACTGTGCAATCATTAGCGAACATCCCCATTTCTGACCTTATTATGGAGGGAAGGTCATTGATGAAGCAGCTGAAGATGGTTGGGCCGAGGGCACTGCCCTGAGGAACTCCTGCCGCAATGTCCTGGGGCTGAAATGATTGGCCTCCAACAACCACTACCATCTTCCTTTGTGCCAGGTATGACTCCAGCCACTGGAGAGTTTTCCCCCTGATTCCCATTGACTTCAATTTTGCTAGGGCTACTTGGTGCCACACTCGGTCAAATGCTGCCAAGTCAGTAGAGTATAGGTCACATTTTCTTGCTCCCTCCCCGCAAACAATCATGTTGCCTGACAGGAGCAGCACACCTGAAGTCCCCAAGTGTAGTGCTCATGTGCAGGACCAGGAGGGCCCTGGCAAAAGGGGCAAGAAATTGAAGTGAAGCTGCAGGCCTGTTGGGCCTTGGAGATCATGACCTTCTGGCTGCTGATGGAGGTTGAGTTCTCCGCCTGCCAGGGTCTGGCACCAGGCTTCTCTGGGCACCCCTACACTGGGGACCCTGCAGGAAAATGAGGCAGAAATCTGAGAACGTCCCCCTCCTGCCTCATTTGCGTGTTGGACCTGTGCCTACTGCAGGAGTCAACCCAGCCCTTGGAAAAGCCCCAGAAATCCCAGGGCAACGTGAAAAAAGGTGGCAACCCGGCAAGACAAGAAGAAGCAACAAACTAAATATGTTGAGGGTATAGGTTTGGAGTTATAGGCTTTGGGGTGCTGTGTGATTCAGTTTTGGCTCAAGGGTTTATAATTAAAGGTAACACTGGAATGTTTCTTGAGCAGGCTCTACTTTGGTCAAGTGCTTGGTAAATTGTATATGAAGAAATTTGAGTGTAGGTTACCGTGTTGATGTATGTTAGACATGTAGGTAGCCACACTGTGTGGAGACCAGATTCCAATATAGTGGTCTCAGCAACGTTGTGGAGAGAGCAACTCAATAAATAATTCTGAAGAAAATAATGTTCGCTGAGGCACTTCTCTTGTTTTGAGAGTGTTAACCCCAGATTGTGTTATCTTACGCAATACAAAACTGCCAAGTATTGCTATTTGCCATTATTTTTATCTTATTGGATGGATTTTCTGCTGATCAAAGTAAGGGATGTCTATTCTGATGAACAAAACTTTCCTCACTTCTGTCATTCAATTTGAGCATTAATCGCCCAGCACAAGCTGGAGGAAGAGCAACTCTCGCTCTCTGTCTCTCTTTTCACCCTCACCCTCATTGTATCGTGTGATTTTTTTTATTTATCACCCTCCCCCCCCCCCCCCCATCCCCCAACCATTCTCGAGGTCTCTGAGTGACATTGTCATCTTACTACCAATTTATACTGAGTTATGAGTAGTCTTATCAGCTCCAAATCAACTCTGTTCTGATAGCTCCACAAAGGCAACTTGTGTAATTTTATTTTCCAAAGTAAAATCATGCACATTGGATAGCCATCGGGATCCTGTAGGGCACTGTCGTACGAGGGAGGTTTGTGACTGGAAGAACACTGAGATTTGCCATCGAGTGTGCCGATGTTATTTAAGTTTGGGAACCAGCATGAAGTCAATCCCTTAGGTCCATCCTGTTCAGGTCACCGTCAATTCAATTGGCAAAAGAACCAGAGGGGAGACAATTGGAATTATTTTTATGCAGCGAGTTACGATCTGGAATGCACTGCCTGAAAGGGTGGTGGAAGCAGATTCAATAATAACTTTCAAAAGGGAATTGGATAAATATTTGAAGGGGGAAAATTTGCAGGGCTATGGGGAAAGGACCGGGGAATGGGACTAATTGGATAGTTCTTTCAAAGAGCCGGCACAGGCACGATGGGCCAAATGGTGGCCTCCTGTGCTGTATCATTCTGTGATTCTGAGTTCAGTGCCTGCAGTTCAGATGTGTTATTTTGTAGGCCTGAAGTCAGACTGTGGCCGGTTTGGAGCTGATATCCCCTTAATGCACCCAGAATAACTCGAGCAGAAGACTTGCTTATTGACTGCACAGTAATAAAGGCTAGGTACACTATGGATAAATGCACCCTCTGAATTTTGGCAAAGTTGTGCAGACTAATTACCTGCTTCTCCGCGCCTCCCTGGGACATTGTAGCTGCAAACAGACGATGAAGAGGCGAACTAACGAGAGCTGAGAATCAAATGTCAATCCCACGAAAATCTTCTCAGACCATTGATGAGAATTTATTTGGCAATTGTGGGAACCAGGTCAGAGTTAATGTCCCTGTGTGACTGCCATTGCAGAGAATCAAGTGTTTACTGAAGGAGTTTAGGAATGAGGCTTATTCACTCAGTAGGTTGAGGAGCTGATTGGGGGGGAGGGGTCCATGCCTAATTAACAAGCAGTTTGAAGATTTGGGATTTATTCTTGTGCAAAGCGATTTAACTGTAGTCAACAGTGAAATGGCAGAGGGTTACCTAATTGAAGAGATGCCGATCAGTGTTAGCTGGCTAGCTAGCTCAGTGCCTGCCAGATGTGAGAGGATTAATGTCACATAAAATTGCGTTCAAATTTGCCATTATACTCGGAACAAATCTGCAGCCGTGTTTCTCTTTGAAACACAATAAGGGGAAAACAGACCGTGTATGTGTTAGCTTATATTAAAAAACAGTGATCCAGTCGGTTGAGGGGTTGTTGATAGAGGCCCATATTCTAAGAATATCTTTTACCGGCAGGCACTGGAAGCCTGTTTAAAAATCAAATTCGCAAGTTGCCCGTTGCAGTTCTGCTGTATGTTAAACTCTTATGGTGTATAAGCAAATGTACAAGTTCAACGTTAGATAAGGGACCGTCAGCTTGTTAATGTGTAAGATGATTGAAATTATGTCCTATATTGTCTGGAAAGCTCCATATTCTTATACGGTAGAAATATAATGTATTTCTTTTATTCCTTTTGGTACTTCCCTGCTAGCTTTCAAAATATACTGTACTTTCTGTGTAGCCTTTTAAAAAAACGATCTTCTGATGGATTGTTGAGTGCTGTAAACCAGGATTAAGGGAACGTGTGGATTCCAGGAGCATTTCTGTATTGATGGTCTGTCCATTAAATTGATCAATATTTATGAAGGAAGAAGAAAAAATTCAGGTTGTTCTAAGGATCTCTCATCAACCAATATATTTTTTCCAGGCATTTCTCACCCCCTGGCTCCCTCCTTCCCTCCTTTCCTGAGGCATTGACACCTTGCTAGGGTTCAGTTCCAGGAGCATGGCCTTTGGATCACTGGAGGAGGCAAACTAATGGAACTGGCTGTTATCAACTCACATTGGATGTTGATCCAAAGCTTCCAGATGGTATCGCCAAAGGGGTAACATGTAGAAGAGGAGTTAAAAAAAAAGAGTGAATAGGAACTTGGGCTGAATGGCCAGAGGAATGCCATACAAATCGCAGGAAGTAATTCTGAGTTTGTAAAGAGGTCTGGTCCGACCCCACTTGGAGTACAGTGTACAATTCTGGTCGCCGTATTGTGAGAAAGAAATTCAGACATTGGGGAAGGTGTAGCAAAGATCATCTAATTTGAAAGCTATGATTAGGCTCCTGGGTTTTCCAGAGGCTATGGAAGCTGGGTGGGGTTACACTGGAGAAGGGGAGGTTTCGGGATGATCTTCCACAAGTATTAAAGATCCTAAAGGGTATTGGCCAGATAAACATCAATATGTTTGACAAAATCAGATTTTACAAGAGGCCATAGTCTTAAACTTTGAAGAGGAAGAGTAAAAAGACAGTTTAGATGTAACTACTTTCCGCAGAGAGTGGTGAAAATTATGGAGCAGTCTGTCAAGGGAGCCTAAAACAGAAAGCTCACAACCTTAGTGTCTTGTTTGACCCTGAGCTGAGCTTCTAACCCCACATCCTATCCATCACTAAGAGTATCTACCTCCACCTCCATAACATCACTCGACTCTAACCCTCCCTTAAGCCATCTGTCACTTAAATCTCATCCATGCCTTTCTCACCCCCAGACTTGAATAATCTCCTTATTGGTTTCTCATCCTCCACCATCCAAGGAGACACTCTGATCTGGTGTGGCAACCATCATTACATGAACTGGAACATTAGCAGCAGTAAGAATTCAGTTGTGAGAACACGAGAAATTCTTGGAAACTGCAGATAGAGTCTGAGGGCTTGATAGTCAAGGACTGGGGCCAGCTGATGGTCAGATAATCTGAGTCAGGAGATCAAAGTTGGCCTGATGTGGATGCAGGCTGGAGGTTTGGTCTTGAGGTCAGAAGTTACAGGGGATCTGTGGGCAGACTAGTGGGATCTGGGATCCACGAGCAAGCTGGCGGGGTCTGGGGTCTGTGAACAGGATCCAGGGGTCCCAAGGAAGTCCAAGGGCCGACACGGTGAAGAACCTGGGCAGCAGCAGAGGCTAAAGCAGCAATGGATCATGAACGGGTCTTGTAGAGCTGTGCCACAGAGACTTTGAGTGCTGATATGCTGGAACAGGGAGCACGGGGCATATTAAGGCAGCGGAAATTTCCTAGGCGATTTATTGCTAGGGATGGGTTGCCCGTCCAGTTAGGTCGCAGCACTGCAGAAGTACAGGGGTTTTGAAGAAATCCAGCCAAGCTGCTGGTAGAAATTGCTGATTGTTGTCAGCAGCCCGGCTCATGTAGAGAGGAGCAGGATCATAAGAAATAGGTGCAGGAGTAGACCGTACGGCCCCTCGAGCGTGCTCCGCCATTCAGTAAGATCATGGCTGATCTTCTACCTCCACTCCACTTTCCCACCCAATCCCTACATCCCTTGGTTCCCCTAGAGTCCAAAAATCTATCTATCTCTGCCTTAAATATACTCAACGACCGAGCATCCACAGCCCTCTGGATTAGAGAATTCCAAATATTCACGACCCCGAGTGAAGAAATTTCTCCTCATCTCAGTCCTAAGTGGCCAACCCCTTATCCTGAGACTATGCCCCCTAATTCTAGGCTCTCCAGGGGAAACAAGCTCTCAGCATCTAACCTGTCAAGCCCTCTCAGAATCTTGTATGTTTCAATGAGATCAACTCTCGTTTTTCTAAACTCCAGAGAGTAGAGGCCCATTTTACTCAATCTCTCCTCATAGGACAATCCTCTTATCCCAGGAATTAATCTAAGTGAACCTTCGTTGCACCCCCTCTAAGGCAAGTATATCCTTCCAGCGGCGTGATGGAACTGGATATTGGAATCCACTCCCGGAGCTGTGTGGAGGAGTGTGCATGTGATTGCCACCTTGAAGCCAAACCCCAGTAAGTATGGGTCATCCTTTATACACACATCAGCGGGTACTGTTTTATCTGGGGCAGTGCAGTCACATTCTCACAGCTCCACATGTGAAGAAATTTATTTCCTGGTCTACTTTCACCAGCTTAGCTCGGCTCTTAAGATTACATATAATTGAATGCAACATCATTTCTCGTGTGCCTAAGTCAATTCCCTTTATTGGTTTCAACACCTGAATCAGGTCATCCTTTAACCTCCTCATCTCCAAGGGATATAATGTGTTTACTTGTACTTTCATCACAGCTGAGTCCTTTCAGGTATCTTCCTGGTGAACCATCACTCGACTCTCCCCAAGGCCACATTTCTTGGCGCATGGCACCCAAAACAAAGCACAGTATTCCAAATGACGTCTGAACAAGAATTTGCTCATTGCAAATTTAAAAAAAACTTAACTTGGGCTGCTCTTGTGTTCTTCTTAGCAGGTGTTAGGTAAGTGACATTGGCATAAACTTGTCTGGTTGCCCTGTCTGCTTTGGTTTGGGGGAGGATATGTGCATGTTTGCTATGTTGTGTGGGGTGGGGAGCACATCCTGAGTTTATTACCTTGGGCTCCTGTTTATGAAGGTGTGATGTTAATGGAGTGACTGTCATATCATTTGCACTTCCACTGTGATTGGAAATGTTGGGAAATCTTTAAACAAGTCAGAAGAGTTAAATGTGTCTGCCTGATTTCCCCACTGTAAGCCTTTCTGTCTGTCTCTCTAGATATGCAGAGTGATATTAGTTCTGGGCCTTGTATGCTCCACTGCACAACATGACATCCTTCAAGTGCACACTGAAAATTGTAGCCAAGACATGTGACTAAATCCTCATGATGAAAACCATGTCTTGAGAATTTTTACAAGAATGTTAGATTTCGGCATCAATAAGCAGTGATCCGTAAAGCAAAGGCACGTAGCACTTCCATCCCAACACGCACTGTGAAGTAATTACCAGCATTGGGGGCGGGGTGGTGGGGGGGGGAGAGAAAGAATTAGGTGGATTTACAAAAAGTCCTTGGAGACATCAGCAGTTTGTTTCTGTCTAAATGATTGACAATGTAAAACACACACAAATCCTGGCAAATTGCAAATTTCTGCCCTTAAACAGCGTTGCAGAGGATTACAGTGGATCTTGTGTTAAAGTCATAAGTAAAGCCTCCAGAACATTGCGACCGTGCATAATTGCAATTCAGATATTGAGATGTTGAAATTTAATTAGGCGGTTAGCAGAAATATGACAAAGTGCTTTCTGGCATATTAAAAAGTGTGAACACCAGTTTACTAGTGTTAAAATTGCTATCTGTGATTTGAGCAGATGTAGCATTTGATGTCTGCACAGTAGAAGTCTCTTAATGGGACCACCCCTGTGACAAACAAAATGTTCCCACTATCTAGTCATTTCTGTCAAACAATTTCAGTGGAATATAGAAGGGATGAACTGGATCCTGAGCAATTGTCCCATTTAAGCAAAATATTCTGTCGTCTACCTTTGACCGTAGAAGAAGAAGAAAAGCTTGCATTTGTGTATAAGAGCATAGGAAATAGGAGCAGGAGTAGGCCATACGGCCCCTCAAACCTGCTCTGCCATTCAATAAGATCATGGCTGATCTTTGGCCTCTACTCCACTTTCCCGCTGTATAGAGCCTTTCACAACCACAGGGCGTCCCAAAGTGCTTTACAGCCAATGAAGTACTTTTTGAAGTGTCGTCACTGTTGCAATGTAGGGAAACACTGCAGCCAATTTTGCACACAGTGGACACAATTTAACCACTGAACTGCTTAACCTGGTTAAAATTGATTTACTTTCATTATTAGTGTAAACATTCTACCTCTTCCATTTGACCTCCACATAAAACACTCTGCCATCAAATAGCTGTGGGGCTTGTGGTGAAGAAATGCTTCCTGATGAGTTGGTAAAATAATGTAATTTATCATCAGGAACAAACCAGGGGATAATCCCTATGGAAATAATCAAGTAAATGGCAGTCAGTTTGGTTTCCGAAGGACTATCGCCGCCTGAGGAAACTTCCTTGACTTTTTTGGGGAAGTGACAGCTCAAAGTTGATATGGGAAGTCTTGTGTTGTGTACCTCGACTCCCAGATGGTTTGTGATAAAGTTCCACATGAAAGGCTGTTCTACCGGCTCAAGCTTTTCCACATCGTTCACCTGAGGAAGGAGAAAGCCTCCGAAAGCTTGTGAATTTAAAATAAAATTGCTGGACTATAACTTGGTGTTGTAAAATTGTTTACAATTACCAGCTCAAGGCAGTGGGTAAGCATGGTACAACCTGCATGTGCAAAGCATTTGGCAGTAAGAGAGGGCACATTAGGTACTAGTTGGGGGAGTAATGTTGACTTGGTGAGATGTAGTGAGTGGAGTGCCCCAGGAATTGGTGTTGTGCTTCTGCTGTTCCTAATGGATATAAATGATCTGCATTCAGAAATTTAATACATTTGGTACAATTTGCAGATCATACTAAGCTGATTAGGGGGGCGGGGGGGGGGGGGGTCGGTGGATGCAGTCAACTTTAACATGGCAGCCAAGGAACTACAAAAAGACCTGGACAAAATTTGCAAGTGGCCAGAAGTATAGCCGATGATATTCAATGGAGACAATGTTATTGTACGACAGATGGAAGAAAAATCGGCAGAAGCATTTTATGAACGGTGTTGAACTTGCTCGGAGAGAGCAGAAAGAGATGTGGGAGTGATGGACTCAAGACTTGGCATATCCAGGCATTACACAGTGACAATCGATAAAATTAGCAGAATGATGAATTGTACTGCCAAATCGTTAGAATATAGGTCCAAGGCCACCTTACTGAAGGTGTACGTTGCTCTGGTCAGGCTGCACCTGGTGTACTGCATTCAGTTCTAGTCACACAAAAGAAATATCAAAGCCTTGAAGGCAGTGCGAAGGGGCTCTGAAGCTGATTCCTAGTGTCAAGGGGACTGAGTTATGAGATTACACAAGAGTAACTCTGACTTTGCATCCTTTAAGTAAATATTGGAAGACTGTATAGAGGTGTATAAGATACTAAATTGAAAAGAAAGGGTAAATCCTCAATACTTCAAAGTTAAAATCTCAACTGCCTATCAAGTGAACATAGGTTAAAAAGTGGTAAAAGACAATTTCAGGAAATACTTATGGAGACCAAGAGTGATTAATGTGCTCTGGATAAAGGCAAAAACTTAAATTGTTCAACAAAGAACATTTAAATGCTGCGATTGCTTCCCTCACCTGTACGTATCCTTGAGCATGTAGTTTTTGTGAGCATTTGACTTGGTTTCAAGACCTGTTCTTGGTTCTCTGCAGTTGATATTCACACGTGATTTAGAGGAAGCAATTTCAGAAATGACACCAAGTTGTGGCCGGGTGATGAGTACGAGGGAGATTGATGACATTCAGTGGGATCTAGACCTATTAAGCAAATGGAATAACGAATGACCGATGGATTTTGGGGTGTTAAATATAAGACGATGAATATTCGAAAAGGAAATGTGAAACAGGCAGATGATGAATGTGTGTTTGTTAGTGAAGCTGGAGTTTGGGTGGTTATTGATCATTCAATTAACTGAAAGTTATCAAGTGAACAAGACTAATGTAGGAGTACAGGGATCCATCACAAAAGCAGTCAACTACAGTTATCCTAAACTTGTTATAAGTTATATCTATCAGGAGAGATTGAGCAGGCTGGGACTTTTTTTTCTTAAAAAAAAAGAGATGACTGAGGGGCGACCTGATAGAGGTCTTTAAGATTATGAAAGGGTTTGATAGGGTCGACGTAGAGAAGATGTTTCCACTTGTGGAGGAGACCAGAACCAGGGGCTGTAAATGTAAGATAGTCACTAATAAATCCAATGGGGAATTCAGGAGAAACTTCTTTACCCAGAGAGTGATTAGAATATGGAACTTGCTCCCACAAGGAGTAATTGAGGCGACTAGTATAGATGCATTTAAAGGGAAGCTAGATTAACATATGAGGGAGAAGGGAATAGAAGGATATGCTGATAGTGTTAGATGAAGTAGGGAGGGAGAAGGCTCATGTGGAGCATAAAAATCGGCATGGACCTGTTGGGCCAAATGGCCCGTTTCTGTTCTGTATATTCTATGTAAGCTCATATAGATTATTGAGCTCAATTTTGAGATATGTGAACTTTTTGGACTAGGTCTATAAATCTGCCTCCGGGCTATGGAAAACAGATGATATGGCATATATAATGTGAGACCGCTCTTGGATGCTGGGCTGCTGGAATCTGAATTAAAACTATGATATAAAAAACACTTCAAACTCCCCGAAAGCTCTTGTGTACGTGGAAGTGCATGTACTTGTTGTCCAGGCAGAGTTGGGTGAAGGTGGTATCTATCCTTAAATTTGACGTGTAGTGGTTTAGTTTTGTCCCGTTGTGATGGTGTAGAAAAATCAGCATGCTTGTAAAAAAAAACATTGTTTTCCTTCCTTTCCTCCATCTAGCTCAGGCTGATGGTTGAACTGCGGTTAGTTTTCATAGGCATGCACACAAATTATGCAATAAATATATGCTCGGATGATGCGTTTCATACTGCAAGTGCAGCAGTAAAGACCTTTCAAAGCATATCTGAAATAGGGTTGGGAAAACTGGAGTGTCTACTTGGGGTGTAAAAATAGAAAGAAAGAAAGACTTGTATTTATATAGCGCCTTTCACGAACTCAGGACGCCCCAAAGCACTTTACAACCACTTATGTACTTTTTGAAATGTAGTCACTGTTGTAATGTAGGAAACGGTAAATATTGATTGATCCATATAAATTATTCCAAACTTGTTCCAGATTTCAAGAATTTGGACAAATATGTTTAGTTTGTGCTAGAATCCAGTCTCAAGCCCTGGGGACTGGAGGAGGATGGGTTGATGGGAGCGAGAGGGAGGTTGGTTTGAACTAGCAATTTATTGGATGTTCTGCATTCCCAAAGGGATCACCCGTTGATAAAGGCTATCCTGTTGGGGCAAAAGTGCACTGACTGTCAAGTTGAAGAAGAGAAAGTCTTGCCTTCCTGTTTGGGGGGTGGGGGAGAAAAAAAAATCAGCAAATAATCTGAAATGTGTGTCTTTGATAAATTGAATGTGGCAGTCAGTTCATCATATTGTGTCAAGTTGAAACTAGACTGCGACCACAATAACCTTTTCATTAATACGTTTCCATTAAATTTGATCATTTCAGACCATGTCAGTATTGGAAATGAAAACTCATTTCACTTTACAAGGCTGGAAGAACATTTTGTTCTGTGAGAACAGTAAGAAGAAGGGTAAAGAGAGCTGCCGTGATTAAGAATTTGTGTGTGGTGCATTTTATATATTACAGATTCATACTGGGTTTGATTATCAAGTTTTGTAGAGTCAGTTTGGGACATAAATGAGTAAAGTCTTTGCTTTAATTGAATTAATTGGTGCAGAGATTGACTCCAGAATTTTCTCTTAATATAAGAATATGAAATGATCTGTTCTTATTGCTAGTTGCCCTGGGGCCTTCCTGTTTAATTAAAAATATATGGAATTCCCATGATTCTGATGCATTAATGTTTCTCTTAAGATGCACACAAGCAAACACAGTTGGAATACTCAATTTTTATTTGTTTGTATTCCTCTGCTTCTTTCTGGATTATGGAATGAGTGTGGCTGAGAGGCTAAGTTGTTGACTTTCTCTGAGCCATCTGTCATTGTCGCTAGTTGACTGTTCCCTCCCCTAAGTGAGTGCTCCTAGCCTGAGCTTAGTAGCTCAATTCAAACATTTGGATACATTCAAGAAACAGTTGGGTGCTGCAATGGGAAGATGAGTAGGTTGGTAATCTGGAGTGATGAGACCAATTGGGCTTCTTCACAGGAACCTATCCCGTGCACCAGGATAATTTATCTATCTCTATAAAAGTTCTGAGTGTCCATTACGTTCAGATGTGGCACTCCAAGGGAGCAAAACTATAGGAAAAAGATGAGCAGCCATTTCGGGCTTGTTTTTTTTTCCTGACATGAAGTCAGAAATGTACCAGCATCCTCCAATCTGCAAAGTTCCTACACCAAAAAACCATTAAACTCTGACCTTTTGAGTGTGTTAACAGAGCAATTCACTACCTTAGCAAAATGGTACATTGTGTAATGCTCGTCAGTACAAAACTGCGCATCCTCCACTAATCCTGAGCAACGCCACAGGAGATCCACTGATACAAAAAATCCCCAAAACGGAAGTTGTTTAGCCTTTGAGGATGAGAATGACTTCTTCATTACTGAAGATTGATATTGATCTTATATAATCTTCTAAAATGGTTTTCAATGTCTTTCCAGTTAAATATTGTCACCTAGTATGTCAAGGCATCGTGGGGAGCTCTGTGCTACTGAATATAATGGGCTGGAATTTTCTGGAGACTTGCGCCATGGTAATGACGCATCAACGGCGTGTGCCATTATTCAAACGTTAACGTTCCAGGACATAATGGAGTAAGTGAGGTATGCCATTAGTTGCACTGTGCCGCGCCATAATTTGCTAGGATTTTTGCGTTGCTCTGTCATAAGCCTTGCCTCAATCAAGAAAAATTTATTTAATAGCTTCATCCACCATTATAGTCAATGGTGATCGCGAATTTCCTAGATTTACGCTAACAGCAGCGAATGTCATTCGAGGCATTGTCGGAGGAGCTGTGCGTGTGCAGACTGTGCTTCACCGAGGAAGCAGTTGGCCACCCCTGCGAGATGCTCCATAAGGACCTGAAGCCACTGTCTACCTCCAGCAGGGCCTTGTCTGTGGGAATGACTTTTGCCCCTCTTTCCCATCCCCATGCATTTATTACCAATATCTGTGTATGTTAAATAAATGGAATTCCTTGTGATGCAGCTCTTTGTGACCGGTTATGTGTACAATAACTGAGAGGTGTTCTTATATAAGATTGTTAGGGGGGTATATTTGTTTAAATTAAACTTTGGGAGTAGAACTTGGGGACACAGGTTCAGACTAGAGAAGGGTACTTTTAAGGCAGGTATTAGGATATTCTTATTTATAAAGAGTGATCAACATGTGAAATAATCTTCCAGATAGAATAGTGGAGACAAAAACCATGCAATCATTTAATTGGATGCTGAGAAGGGGAGGCTGTAGGATCTTTCAGAATGGATGTGTCAAGATGGGCTGAATAACCTTCCTGATCTGTAATTATCTTGTGACCTTGTGACCTTTGCCGTTCCTCTCTTCAAAGGTTGCATGATATTCCCTGCTGGGAAAAATCTGACTGAATAATGAATGTGTTTCTCGGTGAATGATTCCCCAGATGGAATGAATGTATCATACTGGATCCCAAAGAACTGTTCAGTGTCAGGTTAATGGGTGATATTTTGCCTCTTCGTGCTTTGGATAATGTGTTCCCCTGTGAAACGTGTTTACTAATGAATCAGAAAGTTCTGCAGGCAGGCACTCTCAAGCAGAATATTGCAAGTGGAGATTGTCGACGAGCAAAACTTAATGGGGTTGAGGAGTATGGTAAGAAAGTGGGGGGGAGGGTTAATCTTTTCAAAAAAAAAGAATGGGCATGTTAAGATTTCTCTGTTCCTAAAAGTTATTATTTTTTTTGCACTCCAGACCATAGTGCGTTTTTTTGAGCTAATGGTACAATAAACCATATCCTTGTTGTAAAACACGAAAGGAAGAAGCCCTCCCATTTGAACAAACCCAACTTGGCTTTCATTTTCTTATAACTTGGGGACCTGAGACATGTGGCTTAATTAGCAGAACATTTTTTGCTATCTGTTCACGTAATTGGCTGGTTAAGGAGCATCATGAACTCCTTTGTGAGCGATATTTTCGAACGCATCGCGGGGTGAGGCTTCCCGCCTGGCCCATTACAACAAGCGGGTGACCATCAGCTCCCGGGAGATCCAGACCGCCGTGCGCCTGCTGCTGCCCAGGGAACTGGCCAAACATGCCGTGTCGGAAGGGACAAAGGCGGTGACCAAATACACCAGCTGACAGTTACATGGGTAAGATGGGTATAGAGGGATATGGGCCAAGTGCAGGCAACTGAGACTAGCTTAGTGGTATAAACTGGGCGACATGGACATGTTGGGCCGAAGGGCCTGTTTCCATGTTGTAAACTCCTATGATTCTATGATTCTATTTAATTTGGTGGACTGTAGCCTTGTCGCCTGTGTGACTGGTCTGCAATAAGCGTCTTTGCCTTGCAATCTCAACAGCAGCGACTGCTGAGAATTACCTGAAAGAAAATCAGTTTTACATCCAAGAGGGCTCTTGGGCATATATGTTGAATAGCTGCCCACTTTGAGGTAGTTTGGATTAGTCTGGATGTGGAGGCGAAAACCCTGCTCTGTGGGTATATGCCTATGTAAATCCTGTTAAGACTGTATCCCGCTGATTTGCTAAGAAATCAAGATGCTCATCCCTCTCAGAAAGACATTCATTTTGATCCCAAGTTTAGCAAGGAAGCTTTCAAAGGACAACAGCGAATTAGTTTGTCCATTTAACTCTTGCTCCAGAATACTGTTCATTTCTGGACTGATTCCAGAACCTTATTGTTACTGCTGGTTTCTCAAAATAACTCTATCTATGAACCAAGCTGCTTAACAGTTTTGCTTGGTACTAAAGTAGCTGGTGCTGCTGTTATGAACAGTCTTCTGTAGTGGCGTGAGGTGTAGTGGAAGACCTGTGTGATATCTGGTAACAATAGAATGGTTTGTTGTTTGCCCAGAGCATGCTATCCTAGATTATTTTGTGCATAAGGTTATTTTTCAGATACGTTTCCCATGCCCAACCCAAAGATGAGCCTTTGCTCCCCAGGAACTGGAGTGGACTTGAATCTCGGTAATAATATTTCACATAGTACTCCAGATGGAGTCCAGGCAGTGCCTCATATAGTAACTATAATTTTCATTGGTATTCCATTATCTGAACTAGTCATTAAAAGGCACAATGGTAGAGCTTCAAAAGGTTAAAAAATTGTAGTGCTTTATAGGAACATAGGAACAGGAGTAGGTCATTCAGCCTCTTGAGCCTGTTCCACCACACAGTTAGGTCAGGGCTGACCTGTACCTCAACTCCGTTTAACCGCCTTTGCTGCATATCCCTTGATACACCCTACCCAACAAACATCTATCGATCTCAGTCTTGAAAATTTCAATTGACTCAGCATCCACACACTTTTGGGGAGCGAGTTCCAGATTTCCACAGCCTTTTGCATGAAAAAGTTCTTCTGGATTTCAGTTCCCTGAGGAAAACCACTTGCCATATTGGGACTGTAAAATTTAGATTTGTTTATGGTGTTTGCCTGTCATTCATAGAATTTCATCCATGCAAGAGCAGTTCAGTGATGATTTTCAGTCTTAATTCTGAACTGAAAGCAAATGGCCTTAGCTTGGCACAGTTGGCATTATTCTCACCTCTGACTCAGAAGATTGTGGGTTCAAGCTCCACTCCAGGATGTGAGCACATAATCTAGTCATTTCTGTGCTGTACTGAGGGAGTGCTGCACTGTCAAAGATGCCATACTTCAGGCGAGTCTTTAAACCAAGGATCTGACTGTTTGATCCAGTGGTTTAGGTGAATGTTAAAAGATCCCACAGCGCTACTCAAAGAAGGGGTGAGAGTTCTCCTGATGTCCTGGCCAACATTCCTTCCTCGGCCAACATGGCCAAAAATAGATTCATCTCATTACTGAACTCTTGCAATGCTGTGTTTGCCAACATAACCATCACCGCTTTTCAAAGTAATTCATTAAATGTAAAGCACGTTGAGATGTTTGAGATACGGTGACAAGTTTATCTTTCCTTTTCTCACAAGGCTGCGAGTCCTTTCACGCCTTTTTTTTAGAAAAGATGCATTGAAACCATTTCTGTGTGAAACTTAAAAGTCTGGCTCAATTAACTATAGATGTTGTCCTTTGACCGATAAATTAATGATGAGGTTTGTACTTGAGGAACTGTAAAATCAAATCCCAATGCAATTTGTTTCTGCGCCATTTCACAGCATAACCAGGCCAGTGTTTCTCACTCTGTTGAGAATACGCAGTTAATGTGGGAACACTGATCTCGTTGCTGCTTAATCCCTCTTTGAACACCATTTATCATTTAACAGCTCCAAACTGAGAGAGGGGGAATGAAACCAAGTTAGTACACTGCCAGGGATTTAAAAAAAAAGACTTTAGTGCTTCCTGTAATTTGTATATTCTCCTCAGGCCCTTGCAGTTCAGTTAGGATTTTGATAAAATACCTCGACTCTAATAGAAATGTAAAATTGTTAATGTATTTGCCCTAGCCACAGTACTGGAAATTATGGTTGTTCTGCAACAGGGTAATTATAAAACAATTTAAGAATGGAGTAAATCCTTCACAAACTGTGTAAAATCTCCAGAGAGCACCAAATATTGATATGAGATTTGTTTCTCTGAATATGCTACTATTTAGTGTATCTGCACAGCATTGGGGTGCCCCCCCCACTGCCCACCCTCAATTGGTGGGGGGGTTGGGGGGAGAGATGATGTGGATCTGTTACCACTCTCTATTCTTTCCCTCTCCCCAAAACTAAAATAACAATGTGGAAATGTGAACCAAAACGCCGATATTTATTTTAATTTCTTTTGAATCTCCGTTAGCCGTTCGTGCACCCTTGCCTTTCGAGTGGCAACAGCAGAAGAATAAAAAGCTGGTCATGTCATAAATAACTCGGGTTCCTGGTCACCGGTGTGTGCACTGCTTGTTTCAACCATTTAGTCATTGAGCTACGTCTGGATTTTGTCTGTTCTTTCATTGTTCCTGTTGCGCAAAAAAGGTAAAGTTGAGTACACAAAGACGTGGTGCACTAGTTGGGCGGCTCCAGGGTTGTTTGGCACATAGGATGAATGATTCCACTGTAGTGCTGTTGAGGTAAATAATAATTTTATTTCAGAGAAAGCTTTGCTGTCATAGATCTGGCACCCAAACCATCACAAATAACTGGCCAATATGTAACTGGTTCCTCCCCTTATGGTTTTAAAAGTTTGGGTTGCACCCATTCCAGCTGCAACAGTTGTAGGTATTATATCGTGTGGATCTGCTGCAATATTGCTCACAGGGCAAGAAGCGAGAGGAAGCATTTTCTCTAAACAATGCAGTGGCCATGAACGACGCAACTTAGAATGGGTTTGTGCATGGCCTGGTATTGTGTAACCACGTGATTGAGACTGTTTAACTTCTTGTTACTGTGCCGCAATCCAGGAGCCAATGGGCCAGGCCGGGAGACTGGGAGCAGGAGATCAGGGGGTGAGATGGGGAGTTGGGTGGCTGAGGCCACATCTGGGAGGAGGGAGCATTCCAAAGTGCCCAGCCCATTTACAGATGAGAAGCACCCAGATTCTCCAATGAAGAGTGAACGGGGTCAACAGAAGACTTAAAAATTGAAGCTAGGAAAGGAGGAGATCTGTGTAGACAGAGAAAGGAAAAGGCCCAGTAGGATAATGGTTTGGTGGGGCTGGCGGTTGGGGATGCAGACCTGGTTAGAAGCTGAAGGCTGGTGCCATTTAGGAAGGCTAAGACTTGGTTTCATTTCAACATCTCTTTTATAAAGGCAGCAATGCACATAGATACTGTATCTCACAGTAGAACGCAACTGTATACATAGGTGGCAAACAGCAGGACTTTACAGTATTCCTTTTCCTGGGACATCTAGTAACGGGATGATTCTTAGAGAACATTTCCCTACTTTCTCTCTCTCTCTCTCTCTCTCTCTGCCCCCTTTCCCTCCCCCATATCTATTTGCTTGCCTGCTTTACCTGAATTTAGTTTTGAATGAGACAAGTTGTGAGCAGAGCCAGGTTTGGATATGCAAGGTTTGAGGCTGGATTTTCTTATTCGTTCTTCATCATCAGAGATGTTTAACAGGTTATTTTTACAGTTGTTATCCTCCTATGCACCTCCGCCCCTCCCCCCCCAAACCCTCCAGTATACTGAAATGTGCTCACTTGTAGATCTAATGGATTTCTTCTGACAACGGCCATCTTAAATTGATGATCCTGCACCAAGAGCAATAGTAGAGGAACTCTAGAACTTGTAGTTGAGTTCTGTTTCAAACAAAATTGACAGACAAGAGATAGAATGACTAGTTTCCCAATATAATGGGGCACATCATGAGAAGTCAAGGGAGAGTATCACACATACCCAATAGTAATCCTGTTGTCTGCTTGAGTAATAACTGCACGGCTGGTATCAATGAGTGATTAGATTGCACTCGATTTGACTCATCATTTCAGCTAATTCATGATGGTAAATTTTCTGGTGGTCCAGTAGGGAGCTACTTAGTTGATGTAAATTATGGAGCCGGTCAGCGAGCATCGCTCTGCGCAGCTTCAGGTGCCAGTCAAACCAGGGAACATCAATCGTGGTAGTGTGTGCAGCATTACTGGGCTGGTGCTGAGGTTTTCAGGCCTCCTGACCAATATCCAGCTGTATCATTACAATTTCAAGTTAGCCAATAAACTGCTATCCAAACAGGAGGGACTCGGCATTAGGCAGCATCATTGAGTGCCAGAAGGTGGCTTTACGATTGGGGTCCTCCATGTAGTTTTGAGTTAGCGACATTAGGGAAGCACTGAGCTGAAGCCAGAGGGACAGCGTCTGCAGCTGAGTCCCCAGTACTGCTGGCCGGCTGGTCTTAGAGTGGCATTGGAAGAGTCCGAGGAGCAGGTTGCCTGCCTCTCATTTTTCTCGTGGCATGGGGAGACCCCAGAGAGAAAACACATCAAAATCAGGTAGTCTCGCACTTCAAAATAAGGTTAAAATAGGGGGAACGGGACGTTGTCAAATAGATGCCCTATAAAGAAAATTCCACCCAGAAATGATTCTTCCTCCACCTCTGCAAACACCATCTCCTCTCATTTAAATCTCTGTGTAAATGGTGACACTGTTATAAAACAAACAACCTCGTCTGGTAACAGGATCATCATTGTGAGTAGGGCTGGGAACACACTGGAGTTGTGATCTTTAATAGACAGCTGCTGCTATTGACTTCAGATTTCTGCAAATAAACACCTGCATTAAATAGTGTTACATCATCATTACATTTAGCATGATTGGTAATTCATGCTAAAGTAAAAACCTTTCCTGTCCTGTAGGTTGTGTGGAAAGATTCACACCAATGAGATGTCTTTTCCAACATAACATTGTGTTGGAAGAATCGACAGCAACAACTGTCTGTGCATGAAGCATTATATCATATATAAATGCAGGATATAAAAGCATCTAAAAACTGGATTAATGCTCTTGTTATAGACCCATTGTCAGTACTAGAAAAATAGAGGTGAGAGCTCTCAGTGGGACTGAGCAAAAGAGAGAGGGGAGGCAAGAATCGTATTGAAAGGTTGTGAGTCAGGTTTACTAACGAGCATCACACAGAGGTAGCTAATGGCTTGTGAATAGATTTTTTTTTAATATATTTTTTAAAAACTGGAACAAGGCGAAGTGCTGGAATGAATCAATCTGGCTGTAAAAAAAAAATGCTTCAAAATAGATGTAACCAAAGCAGAATGTGAATGAGAGAAACAGACCGATAAACAGAGAGAGCTGAGGTTTGAAGCTGCTGACGTCCGTGCTGAGACGAGAGGGCTGCCCCGTGCTCAGGAGAAGGATGAGTCACCGATCCCGAAGTTTGCCTTGGACTTGTTTGGAACGTTGTAGTGAGTTGAAGAGATAAATGTTGGAGTGGGTACAGGAAAGGGACTGTTAAATGGTGAACCACAGTGCAGTCAGCATCAGGTTAAGGACAGAATGAAGGTGCAGATTAACGGAGATGCTGACCATTATATTTCACCCAGTATTTTTCACCTCTTTCCAATTAATTTCTTCTTCACATGGCTTTAAACCTTACTTGACAGCAGCAAATCTGACCTATAACCTTTACCCATTGGGCTCCCCTTCCTTTCATCTTTGGTTTGGTCCATTTTGTAATGAGGTTCTCTTGACCTTTTTGCAGTTCTGATATAGGGTCACAAATGTTAACCTCTTTCTCCTTTCAGGTGCTGACTGGCCTGCTTTGCAATTCTCGCATTTTCTGTTTTTTATTTGATTTTTTACACATCTATTTGTATCATTTTTTACATAGTGTATGTAAGTACTATATATATAGCATATATGTGTGCATCTGTGAATATATATATATATATATATATATATATATACACACACATATATAATATAATAGACTAGTATTTTATTCCTATTACAGTATGGGTTGATTTTGTACAAAGCTGGAAGCTGCTGTTGATGACTAAACCAGTACTGAAGGACAACGGGAGTGACATTCCTTTAGTCTGGAGTGTGATTTAGTGGAATGGTTGGGCCATAAAACACTTAGATTGCTGTTGCCAAGCAACCCTTTTATAGCCACTTGATTTTTGGATTCTTTTAACACTTCAACTGCCTGTGCAGAGAGAACTGCCTGTAATGTGCACAGATGCACCTGAGTGCGAAGCAATATATTTTACTGACCTTTGGTCTTAATTAGAAATACCCGTTTTGGAATACATATTTATTGCCGTAGCTCCCAGGGATAGGCCAGCTTCGAAAACTCACATTTTTTAAATCTTCTGTTAGATTCCACTTGTCACCCACCTGTCATGCTGCCTTATTGAGCCAGGAAGTGCCAGTCTTGGCCACTATCAGTGTTACTCTGTGACTGGCCAACGAGTGGTAGGCTTCCATAGGACAAGAGATGGTCTTCTAGCTTTTAAATCCTCTGAGATGCAGCCCTATAGCACCGACCTGGGTTAGAATGAGTCTTCATCTGAATGGAGGGTCCAATGGTCCGAAAATACAACAATTGGGACTTTCCCGTAAAGGGTTATTGTTTAAATATCCTGCTATTTGTAACAGAGCATGCA
Organism: Heptranchias perlo; assembly: GCF_035084215.1. NCBI lineage: Eukaryota > Metazoa > Chordata > Chondrichthyes > Hexanchiformes > Hexanchidae > Heptranchias > Heptranchias perlo. The sequence goes on along the minus strand of NC_090332.1, from coordinate 9,813,414 downwards.
GCTTGATTTGGGTTGGATGATACAGCACTTCAGACCACTATCTTCACTTTAACCTTGGGTTGGCCACAGTGGCATATACACCACTATCAGCACCAATGTGTCAGCTAAGTAGTCATCAAAAAGCTGGCTCGGAACTGACATTTCCTTACATGCATCCATGACCACAGCTGGCAGGCGTAAGCATTTCACAGAAGTGAGACAATGGCAACTGCCCACCACCAGCTTCCATTTATATAGCGTCTTTAACGTAGAAAAACATCCCAAGGTGCTTCACGAGCATAATCAGAAAAAAATTGACACCGAGCCAAAGAAGGAGACATTAGGAGGGGTGACTGAAAGCATGGACAAGGAGGTATGAGTTAAAGAGCGGCTTAAAGGAGGAGAGAGAGGTGGAGCGGTTTAGAGAGGGAATTCCAGAGCTTAGGGTCTAGAAAGCTGAAGGCATGGCTGCCAATGGTGGGACGACAGTAGTGGGGTTTGCGTAAGAGGCAGGAATTGGAGGAGCATAGAGGTCCCTGAGGGTTGCAGGGCTGGAGGAGGTTACAGAGATAGGGAGGGGTGAGGCCATGGAGGGACTGGAAAACAAGGATGAGAATTTTAAATTTGAGGTGTTGGTGGAGGAGGAGCCAATGTAGGCCAGCGAGCACAAGGGTGATGTGTAAGCGCAACTTGGTCAGTAAAGCTTTGGATGAGCTTAAGTTTTTTGAAGGGGGAGGCTAGCCAGGAGCACATTGGAATAGTCAAGTCTGGAGGTGACAAAAGCATGATGAGGGTTTCAGCAGCAGATGGGCTGAGGCAAGGGCGGAGATGGGTGATGTGACGGAGGTGGAAGTAGGCGGTCTTTGTGATGGAGAGGATATGGAGTTGGAAGCTTAGCCCAGGTTTCACCGAGGTTATGAGCAGTCTGGTTCAGCCTGAGACAGTGGCTGGAGAAGGAGATGGAATTGGTGGCTAGGGAACGAAGTTTGTGGCAGGGGCTGAAGACAATGGCTTCGGACTTCTCAATGTTTAATTGGAGAAAATTGCGGCTCATCCAGGACTGGATGTTGGACAAGTAGTCTTGACAACACAGAGGCAGCGGAAGGGTCAAGAGTGCTGAGGTGAAGTTGGGTGTTGTCAGCATGCATGTGGAACCTGAGGTCATGTCTTTGGCTGATGTTGCCGAAGGGCAGCAAGTAGATGAGAAATAGGAGGCCAAGGATGGATCCTTTGGGGGACACCAGAGTTAACGGTGCGGGGGTGGGAGATTCTCTTGCTACGAGTGGATAGATGAGTGGAACCAGTCGAGGGCTGTCTCACTTAGCTTGACAACAGAAGAGAGACGTTGCAGGAGGATGGCGTGGTCAACCTTGTCAAAAGCTGCTGAGAGGTTGATAAGGACGAGGAGGAATAATGTGCTACAAGCTGGATAGCTCGGTAGTGAAGGATAGAATACTAGAGCCTGGTCTTCAGTTGCTTCCAAGCCTTTATTCACAGAGATCCACATTACACACAACACACCCTAGATGAGCTCTCGTATATGGACACAAGAGAGCCCCAGTTGATACGCACCATCTGAATACAATTAACACTAATTGATATAAATCACATGGATACAATTAACATAATGCACCACGGTCACAGTCACAGAGGATCTCATTTGTGACTTTGATTAGTGCTGTGGCAGGGGCGGAAACCTGATTGGAGAGGTTGGTGAGACTCTGAAGCCACGTCAGGATTTTTTCCATTTGTACCCACAACTGCTGCTGCGAAGACAAATCAAGTATGGTTGTGGGAAAAATGGCTGATAAATTTATCGCCCAAGTCAGATAGCACTATTAACTCGTTGCATAGAACTGCTCCAGATATATAGCAAAGTGTTATCATTGCACCAACTTTCCTGTTAGATATGCTGCATATTCAAGCTGCGTTGGCTGGAATAGTTTTCTCTCAGTTGTTATTCTTTTGAATTGAATTGAATGATGATGAGTTGTTTCTGGACAATTTCCTTGTGGAGCCCCAGGCCATACTGATGGGTCTCCACCTTTTTTATTAATTGGTTGAGGCGTTGCTATGGATCTGGGAGAAGCAGTTAAATTGTCTAATGGTTGTATGTAAGTGTGTGTTCAGGTACAGTTTCATCCAATGGGAAAAATGTGTTTTAAGTTGTGGTTTGCATGAGGTGTAGAGAAATTGCGTGGGCCAATGTGCTTTAGATCCTGGTTTCCGAGGTTTGAATCTAGGCCAGGCTAATGGAGTGAAAATCTACCCTCTTAACTTTGAGAGCCAGAAGTGAAAGGAATTTGGGAAGTTTCACTCAATTTCCTGATGGCTGCAGGTGCCAAGTATGAAGCTGCCCATAATTCAGCACTGGCTAGCATACAATTGGAACTCACACTGAAAGAGACAATGAGAGTGGCAGTGGTGGGAAATGGGTCAGTTGGCTATTATCTGGTCATTATCATATTGCTGTTTGTGGGACCTTGCTGTGCGCCAATTGGCTGCTGTGTTTCCTACATTACGATAGTGCCTACACTTCAAAAAGTACTTAATTGGCTGTAAAGCATTTTGGGACGTCCTGAGGTCATGAACGGTGCTATATAAATGGGAGTTCTTTATTTTTTTCTTTAATTAAGCAACATTGACAGGATGAAGTTGAGTCTGCTTTACCCTGTAATTGGACATGCTTAGTGCCTACACTTTAAGTCATAGATATTACAATAAAAGCTTCACTCTCCAGCACTGTCATCCCTCACTAATACACTGCAAACTGGCTTTTCTCCCCATTCCCCCTTTTAAAAATGCTAAGAATATTATTTTCAGAAACTTAGCAGGTTTCATTTAATTGGTAAATCTGTCAGCTGATCCTGGTTGGTGTTGTCATGAGTGAAAAGATGCTTCAGGAATAGCACAACATATGCTTGGCTCATTGCTTCCATATGTAATTTGGCAACACTGCATCACGTGGGGAGGAGATAACCTGACTTGGACGCACTATAGATACGTGTGTGCACATTGCACCTTCAAAGTGTTGAAAGGCAATGCCAAAGTGAACCTGAAGTGCATGGGTAGAGCATTTTTTTTTTGTCAAAGCAGCATTAGACTAAGTTTAACCAGTGCAGAGTCTTCGCTTGGTTTGTTTGCGGAGCCTGTTATTAATGCAGCTGTTTTAAGCTGTGCTCTACTTGCCTGTTTACCAGAGCTAACAGCTTCCATGCATTCAGTAATTTGCCTTTTGTACAGATGATGCATTACCTGAGTGTGTGTGCCATCAGGATTTGATTGATGTACAAAATTCATTCTATTACAATGTGGAGAATTTCTGGAATCCAGGTAGAAATTGGTTGACTCTTGGACCTTTTTTTTTTGTCAGCAGTGGCTCAGTTGGTCACACTCTCGCCTCCGAGTCAGAAGGTTGTGGGTTCAAATTCCATTCCAGAGATTTAAGCCTATAATCCAGGCTGACACTCCATTGCAGTACTGAGGGAGTGCTCCATGTTGAAGGTGCCGTCTTTCCAGTGAGACGTTAAACCAGGGCCCCGACTGCCCTCTCAGGTGGATGTAAAAGATCCCATGGCACTATTTCGAAGAGGAGCAGGGGAGTTCCCCTCCCCACCCCATGTCCTGGCCAATATTTATCCCTCAACCAACATCACTAAAACAGATGATCTGATCATTATCATATTGCTGTTTGTGGGACTTGCTGTGCGCAAATTGGCTGCCGTGTTTCCTACATTGCAACAGTGACTACACTTCAAAAGTGCTTTGTTGTCTGTAAAGCGCTTTAAGACATCCTGAGGTTGTGAAAGGCACTGTAAAAATGCAAGTCTTTCATATGGTGTATTTAGTTTATATTTTTCACCTGATTTAAGCCCTTTACTATTATCTTGCTGCTTTGTTGCCCAAGAGTATGGCCTGGTGTAGGGGACAGACCTCCAGCCAAGCTTGCCTCTGCTGCTCAGACTCTGGCTGATGGGGATGAACTTCACTGGTGCCGAACTGACCCCAAGACCATGTCCATCAGAGCTGGAATGCTCCACCATTGCCCAGTAATTCTTGTAGCAGCCAGGCTTACAACTGTGGAAACTCAGTGCGAGAAACAAGTCAATTTGAACACTGGCCTGTCGGTTCGGAATTTGACGACCAATTACACCAGGCAATAGTGAAGACCCCCAATTGTCCTCGATACTATCCAGGACAGAGCAGTTTGCTTGGTTGGCATCACTGTCACCGGGTTGAGTAACCACCCGCTCCACCACCAGTGCACTGTGGATGCAATATGTATGATCTACAGGAAGTACTGCAGCAACTCATGAAGGTTATTTTGACTGCACCTCTCTCACCCCATGGCCTCTACCACTGAGAAACGCAAGTGCAGCAACATCACGAGAACATCATCGCCTTCGGGTTCCCTATCCCATATTGTCCTGACTTGGACATAAGTTCCTTTGTCATTGCTGGGTGAATATCCTGGACGTCCCTACCTAACACTATTGTGGGAGCAACATCAGCACAAGGACTGCAGCGATTTAAGGGGAAGGCCCACCACCACCTTCTCAGGGCAGCTACTGACGGGCAATAAATACGGCCTTGACAATGTTGCCTACATCCCGCGAACAAATGAAAACAGAAACATGAGGACGACTGGTACTGGTGGAACTGAACCCCAGTAAGGAGCCAGTGCTTTCGTGAGAGGAAAGGAGGACAAAAATCAATAGAGATAGAATTGAGAAATGATTTCAAATGTCTTGCTGTTGATGTTTTCGCAGTCACCTCCTCTTTCAAACATCTTTTATTTGGTGCCACCAATTGGCCTCCTTTTGAGTAAATTGAAATATGAACTGGTTAAAGTGGTACTGAAAGTGATTACACTGCATTGTCCAACGCTGCAATCCTTCACCCAATCATGTCTGAAGACAAAATTAAGTATTGATTTTAAAGCTTATGATTTATACTGGGCCAAAATAATATCAAAAGAAACAACAGTTCACACCAGAACCTCTTGGTGATTTTATTCAATTTAGATAAAATGGATACAAATTACATTTGGCAGTTCAATATAGGAGCTGGCCTGCCGAACAGAGGAATGAAATGATTTTGTGCCTGAATTACATTATATTTTGATGATGGGGGGTAGTGCTGTGTGCGCATGACAAGGGGACAGACCTCGAGTGTTCTGCTCACAATAAGAATCGTTGCCTCTTGACTCCAGGAATGCTGATAGATGCTGAAAGGACTCCCAGTCTCTTCCCGGGAGGCATTAATCATAACTGCGCTCTTTCGGAAGACACCTACTTGTATTTCAGAATTGAGCTTGTTTGAGCAGAGGCGAGCTGCCTTGTCTACTTTTGTACACCCTTTTGTATTAATGTGCTTTGCAGTCCCCATCTGGAGACGCACTGGTGTACGTTGGCAGCTAATTGGATAGCCTGTGCTTATTGGTAACCTGGTGAATTGTTCCTTCTCCAGTTTTAATAGCTCGATACATTTTACTCGAGCTGTTTGTCATTTTATTTGTCCATGTGACTGACATTCTGGCAAAAGAACCAGCGGGAAGATGAGAATTTTTTTTTACGCAGCGAGTTGTTACGATCTGGAATGCACTGCCAGAAAGGGTGGTGGAAGCAGATTCAGTAATAACTTTCAAAAGGTAATTGGATAAATACTTGAAGGGGAAAAAATTTGCATGGCTATGGGAAAAGGGGAGGGGAGTGGGACTAATTGGATAGCTCTTTCAAAAGAGCAGGCATGAAGGGCTGAATGGCCTTCTTCTGTGCTGTATCATTCTATGAACTTGTCTGTGATGAGGTGTTTAAAATGATAAAAGGATTTGATAGGGTAGATAAGGAGAAACTATTTTCTTTGGTGTGGGAATCAAGAACGGGTGGGGGGGGACATAATCTTAAAATGAGAGCTCGGCCATTCAGGACGGAAATCGGGAAGCACTTTTCCCACGAAGGGTAGTAGAAATCTGGAATTATCTCCCTCCAAAAGGCTGTGAATGCTGGGACAATTGGAGCTTTCAAGAATGAGATCATTAGATTTTTGTTAGGTAAGGGTATCAAGGGATATGGAGCAAAGGGCAGGGAAATGGAGTTGAGGTACAGATCAGGCACCTATACCAGAAAGAAATGGCCGGGGTGGGGGTGGGGGGTGATGTGAATGAAAGGGACTGAACTGTAGAACAGTTGGTAGATCTTGGCTGTGTTTGATGACACGGTGCCAATGCGGTTGTGCCAGAGAATATTTTTTAAATGGTGACAAAGTATTTAATGTTGGTATTCAGTGGGATTTGGTTGTCCTTGTACATGAAACACAGCAAGCAATTAGGAAGGCAAATGGTATGTTGGCCTTTATTGCAAGGGGGTTAGAGCACAAGAGTAAAAAAAAATCTTACAGGGCTTTGGTGAGGCCACACCTGGAGTCCTGTGTACAGTTTTCTTCTCCTTACATAAGGAAGGATATACTTGCCTGAGGGGCAAAGCAACGAAGGTTGACCAGATTGATTCCTGGGATGAGAGGGTTGTCCTATGAGGAGAGATTGAGTAGAATAGGCCTATACTGTCTGGTGTTTAGAAGATTAAGAGGTGGTCTCATTGAAGCATATAAGACGCTGAGAGGGCCTGATACAATAGATGCTGAGAGGCTGTTTCCCCTGGCTGCAGATTCTAGAACTAGAAGGCATAGTCTCAGGATAAGGGGGTCGGCCATTTAGGACTGAGATGAGAAGAAACTTCTTCACCCAGAGGGTTGTGAATCTTTGGAATTCTCTAACCCAGAGGGCCGTGGATGCTCGGTCACTGAGTATATTCAAGACAGAGATCGATAGATTTTTGGACTCTAGGGGAATCAAGGGATATGGGGACAGGGCGGGAAAGTGGAGTTGAGGTCGAAGATCAGCCATGATCTTATTGAATGGCGGACCAGGCTCAAAGGGCCATATGGCCCACCCCTGCTCCTATTTCTTATGTTCTTAGAGAACCTTGAAGGTGAATTTCTACTGACATGGATACCCTGAACCATGTGCTGATGCTCACTAGACGTCAGGAGCTTGAAAGTTACCTGGCTGGCACCTTGTGAGACAGGGAATGGCCTGACTAATGAGAGAAGTTAACACTTTGGAATCCGTGTTGCCTTTTTTAATTGATCCATAAAGGTGACGCTGGGTCATCAACAGAGACACAAATTTGCACATGTGCATTTGATTTAAGGAGGCACAACTAATCAAAGAATTGAAACATAAGCCTTGATATTAACGGCGGGGCAAGGCAGGGGGGAGTAGCGCATCAAAAGCCCAGCAAGGCCGGGGATGTGCTGGCCAGCCTTAACGGTGGGGCCTCGTTCAAATAACGTGCTGCAATCTCCCACCCAACGGACGGACATCACCGGACCCAATCTGCGTATGTAAAACTGCATCCTGCTTCCTTCCTGCGGGTGTCCTGTTCGCCCACTCAAAAGAGCAGGTTAATGTGATGATACAGCAAGAAGGAAACAGGATTGGTGGGGGTGAGTGACTCCCCTTATTTTAACTGCATCTCCTCCCCCCACCCCCGGTTTCTGCCAGGTGGGGGCAGTTAAAATCGGGGCCATAAAGCCTGATCACAATAGAACCAAAAGGAAATTCATAAAAAATCAATCATCATGTTTCAGCGTGTGAGTGTTTTGTGCAGTTTTGTTTGGGGATTGTTAGGCTGGAGCTCAGAAGGTTGGCCGCTTATTGAACAGGCACCAAGAATTTGGTACCCACAGGGATGTCGATTCAGCGGCTTTGCTGCACAGTGAGGTTTGCTCTTGGAATTTGCTGGTAACCATTTGCTTCGATATTGAAGTGCTTGGTTTGATTTATATCACCTGTCCTTCCTACCTGAGCAGACAACTTCTTTTACAGGCCAATGATAGGACCAGGAGGCACTGCATAATAGAAGGACATAATAGAATTGTAAACAATTTTACAACACCAAGTTATAGTCCAGCAATTTTATTTTAAATTCACAAGCTTTCGGAGACTTCCTCCTTCCTCAGGTACATTTACCTGAGGAAGGAGGAAGTCTCCGAAAGCTTGTGAATTTAAAATAAAATTGCTGGACTATAACTTGGTGTTGTAAAATTGTTTACAATTGTCAACCCCAGTCCATCACCGGCATCTCCACATCATGACATAATAGAAGGCTAGGAAGATAAGGTCAATGACCCCATTTGAAACTCATCCCTTTAGCACCCTAACTCTTCCAACCTAGCGTGCGGCTGTATTTTAAATAGCCCGAATGTTTTTGCCTTGATTGTCTTGCCTGCCAGATTATTCAAGAGACCCTTTATGTGAAGACATTTTTCCTAATACCCATTTTATAATTACATCTCATTAACTTAAACTTATCCTCTGGTCATATGTACCAACTTTTAAAGTAACGTTCTGTGCTTACCCGATGTGAACCATTTAATATTTGGTATACTTCTCTCCGGATTATCGAAGTTGAGCTTTTCTACTCTGTTCCCCTAACTTGTCCCTTCTACACTCGAGTTTCTGAAGGCATTTACTCCTTGCTGATGGACACCAGTTCCCGATACCATGCTCCAATTGGTCATTGTTGGCAGGCAATTCGACTCCCGGCGGGGGAGGGCGTGGCGCGGCGGCGGGGGGGAGCGGCAATGATTTCCTGATCTCGGTCCCACGGCCTAGCGAAGGATAGGAAACTTTAGTCTGAATGACTCGGGATGCTCCTGAAACCCCTCGTGACTGTTCACGGAGCACTAAGCATAGAAGCGTGCCAGCCATCTTAACCCGGTGCATGACGGGAGGTGGGGGAACTTGAGGCGAGTTCGGGGAAGAATATGATAAATAACAAGAAAATAGAAAACTGAAGGCAAATAGATTGCTCAGGAAATGGTAGTTGGAAGGTTTCTGTCACTGGACTGACTTTTTGTGAGGGGTCTGTGTTCCTCTGACCTCTGGGTGGTGGAAGCAGATTCAATAGTAACTTTCAAAGGGTAATTGGATAAATACTTAAAGGAAAAATTTGCAGGGCTATGGGGAAGCATGATGGGGGAGGGTCTATTTGGATAGATCTTTGAAAGAGCAGGCACAATGGGCCGAATGGCCTCCTTCTGTGCTCTATGATTCTATGACCTATATGCTAATGTGATAATTTTCTGGACATCATTGGTCTGTGGAGACAGAACTGATCGGGCTAACCGAGGCACAATTTTCCCTTAATCTCGTCACTTAAGTGCTTCACTTCGGCTCGACCTCAAACAGTCAGGTAGGCAGTCCGAGATTTTGATGAAAATAAGAAGGGGGAACTTTGATGAGGAAGATGGGGGAGGAGGGGATAAAAAGGGTATTTTCTTTTGAGATCAACAGCTGCAGGCTTGCGATCTCCCTCCCTCTTGTCCCCTCCCCCCTTCCCTCTCTAAAAGCTGGTCCTGGCAGTTGTTCTTGTCTGTCTCCAAAAGTGTCGATCACCCCCTTTTCTCCCCTCCTCCTGACCTCCTGTCTGCTTGTGCTTATACTGTGAAGTAGAAATGCCAATCTTCTGTAAGTTCCTTCCCACAGTGTGTAGTGCTGTGACGCGAACCTGGGAGCGAAGCTTGGGGAAGGGGCCAGGCCCGCGCTGACTTTATTCTGCTAATGTGGATAGTCCCCCCTCACCCCCCCAGAATGCTGATTGGCAGTGTCCAATGCGGACGGTTGGCATTGCGGGCACAGCAGTCGTCAATGTGTGAGACATGATGCACAGCTCGTGTTCCTCCCCGAATGCAAAACTTACTCAGCACTTCTTTCCATCAATTTTTCTTTTCTGATTTACTCCTCTGAAAAGCGGTAAATTATTCCAGGACATGTTTCCACATATGGCAGGGGCCTTCTGGCTGATAATACTGTACCTTCTACTGAAGCCCCGTTGACAAATGTCAATGGGGGAGCCCCAAGAAAGAGTGACTGAGGCTATTCCATCCTGATGAGCATTACGAATAAGCCTTCTTTGGCTTCCCCCCCCACCACCCTCACATAAAAAAATAGGAACAGGAGGAGGCCATTCAGCCCCTTGGGCCTGTTCCACCATTCAATTAGATCATGGCTGATCTGCACCTCAACTCCATTTTCACCACATATGCAGCTACCACTTGCTGTCTCCAAGAGAAGGCAAGCTAAGAAAGAGAAGACAATAAACTTGGCTTTGCTACAGTATTAACAGCTGGAGGGTGAAAGCTAACATCACAAGAGAGTGTGTGCTTTCATTGGGAAATATCTAGGGGCATGATGCACAGCAGTAGAATGGTGCGTGGTGCCTGAGACTTGGGAGAGGTGGGGGAGAGGAGCAAGTTAATGTTAAAAATAACAATTAGATTTTTTAAAATTGTAAGCTCCCAAGTCTCCCGTCAGTGTAGTTATACACACGTAACCCGGAGCATGTGTTAGATAGATGAGGAACCTTGCACTGTGTATTTGTTCCTGTGTCATCTCAACATGTTTTGACTCTCTCCTGATGTCAGCTTTCGCCCTCCAGTTGTTAATACTGTAGCAAAGCACACTCTATTATGGCTGAGTTTATTGTCCTCTCTTATTATCTCGCCTTCTCCCTTTGGCCACCTTCAATTGAAGTGACAGCACTGTAATAGTTTGAGCTCAGTCTGCCATTTTAAATACGCCCTCCTTGTTTTCCTTTCATTCAGTTATGTAAGATGAGCTTACTCTATTACCACCAAGTTGCTGTTGTTCTGAGCCCCTGTCCTCTTTCCAAGAACTGTTCGAGAGGGATACTTGGTGTGCCCACCCCCCAAAAAAAAACCTGTCCATTTGTGCAATGATGTTACCAGGTTTATGACTTCCCCAGTGCCAAAGCAAAAATGGGTTCCACCTTGTAATCTTTGCAGTAAATTGATTTTTGTTTCAGTAGGGGCACTGCAGATTGTGTGTGTGTGTGTGTGTGTGTGTGTGTGAGAGAGAGAGACATAGGAACAGGAGGAGGCCATTCAGCCCCTTGAGCCTGTTCCGCCATTCAATCATGGCTGATCTGTATCAGCTCCATTTACCCCTCTTGGTTCCGTGACCCTTAATACTCTTGCCTAACAAAAATCTATCAATCTCCATTTTCAGTTGACCCCCAGCCTCAACAACTTTTTGGGGGAAGAGAGTTCTAGTTTTCCACTCCCCTTTGTGTGAAGAAGTGTTTTCTGACATCACCCCCTGAATGGCCTAGCTCTAATTTTAAGGTTATGTCCCCTTGTTCTGGACTCCCCCCACCAAAGGAGACAGTTTCTCCCTATCAACTCCTTTGATCATCTTAAACACTTCAATTAGATCACCCCTTAATCATCTATATTCAAGGGAATACAAGCCTAGTCAATGCAACCTGTCCTCATAATTTAACCCTTTTAGCCCCGGTATAATTCTGGTGAATCTGTGCTGCACCCCCTCCAAGGCCACTCTATCCTTCCTGAGGTGCGGTCCCCAGAATGTGGCCTGGGCAGTACTCCAGATGTGGTCTAACCAGAGTTCTGTACAGCTGTAACATAACTTCCACCCCTTTGTATTCTAGTCCTCTTGAGATAAAGGCCAACATTCCATTCGCCTTTTAAATTATTTTTTGTACCTGGTAATTGCATTTGTTGCTGCGTCCTAACAGAGCTTGATGAGATCATCGTTTGTCATTGGCCGTGGGATGGGGGTGGGGTGTTGTGTTGGAGGGGGGGAGGAGAAATGAATTAAAGCAGTAGAGTGAGGTAACATTAAAAGTAAAAGTTAAGTATTATGTGATGATTAGTTTGACTTCATTTTAACTTAGACGAGCTGCCATGTCATTAGCACTACTGACCGTTTTCTCAAGTGTCACAAAAATGATCTCAAGTGATCAGATGCGGGCTATGCACGGATGAAAGTGCAGTATTTTGGAAGAAATGCATTCTAGTGGACATTTTTTAATGCTCTGCTGACTAATCTGTGATTCAGAACAGAGCCCATTATTTGACAAATGGCTGATTAGGATCAGCATTTTATCTGTCTGGAAAGACTTTCATCCATAACACCTTCGTCTATGTCCCTGGCATGGCATTGGGCATTTAAACAGCTGCAGTGTGTGCCAGATATCCCAGCCGTGCACTTTCATCATCGGGTCCTGCGGTTACAGCATTCAGCAAGATTGAGCGAGAGTGGGAATCGGCCAATTCTAATTGAGGCTAGATAGTAATCCATTCAAGCATCCTTTATCTCTCTGTTTAATCTTGAGAACGGATACAGCTGCCATTCACCTGGCGCTGTACTATCATTGCTAAGTATAACTTGGACCATGGCTGTAATTTGGTACAGCAGCAGGGCTTATACAAGCCTACAATCCCACTGCTCTCTGTGGCTTGCAGATAGCTCGCTGCTCAGAGTTTAACAATATCAGAAGGAGTTTGAGAGGGAGAGTTTGCCCTAGTGATTCAGTGCTGCAAGGCAACATCTCGTGGGATTAATAAAGTTCTCCTAAACCAGGGTGTTGTGGGGATTAATATTCTAGAGTTTTGCTTAATCAGTTTCACAGAAGGAGGCCTTTCGGCCCATCGTGCCTGTGCCTGCTCTTTGAAAGAGCTATCTAATTAACCCCACGCCCCCACTCTTTCCCCATAGCCCGAGAAATTTACAGCCTGATATTTCACAGAACTTCTCCCGGAGATACAATAAATGTGGTGGAGTCCATGATGGGGAGATGGTTCATGGTCTGTCGAAGAATGTGCTTAATGGGCTAAATGACCTTTTCCCATGCTTTATGTTCTGATGGTGAAGGTGGCAATGGGGAAACTATAGATTGCATTGAATGATTTCATGTGCAGTGGTCAGACCCATAGAATGGTCACTTTAGGGCCCCAATTATTTTTTAAAAAGTTAGATTCCAATGTCAGGAATTTAGATAATGAAAATTTTCAAGATTATTAAAGCAATTTACAAAATTGATTTCCAGCAAAGTGTTCACTAGCAAAGGAAAGAAATTAAAAATTGGAACTTTGAGGAAGAAGTTAAGTATGTCACCCCAAGTTGTCAAATAAATTACTAGGAAATGAGCCATTGAAGTACATAGTACGAATAGGCTCAAGAGACACTCGACCCCCAGGCGGGCCCGGTGCTCCCTATGCGGGCCCTGTGATCCCCAGGCAGGCCTTGGCTTCGCTCTCCAGGACTATGGCTCAAGCAAGTGATATAATTCAAAGCTCCCAGTTCTTAGCTAAATTAGAATTGTCATTAAATATTTTAATGTACTTGTAGTTACTTATCCACTTGTATGCATATATAGGCTGCTGCTCTGGACCACAGTTCTTTCAATTCCCTTTGTGGGTTTGCCCCCCTATTCTGCTCCCTCACTCGTCTGTCTGGTCTCCATCGGGATGCGGGCGACACTGGCAAGGCCACATTTATTGCCCATCCCTAGTTGCGCTGAGAAGGTGATGGTGGGCCTTCTCCCTGAGCCACTGCAGTCCTTGGTCTGATGGTGCTCCCATGAAAGGGTTAGGTACGGAATTCCAGGATTTTGACCCAGTGACAATGAAGGAACAATGGTATATGTCCAAGTCAGGATAGTGTGTGACAGTGTTCTCGTTCCTCTTGTCCTCCTTGGTGGAAGAGATTGCTGGGCTGGGAGCTGTGTGTCGGGGAAACTGTGGGGTATTGAAAGCAATGGACAGAAGACCCCAGGGAGTGTGCTTACACCTCGCTTATATGTGCAGCTAGGCGGGTGAGGCTCCCTGCCGGCAGCACCCACTCGGGAAATGGGCCCTAATATATACAGTACTCCCTCAGTGCTACCACATCATCAGGTGTCAGCCGTGGCTCAGTGGTGGCATTCTCACCTCCGGGTCAGAGGGTTGTGGGTTCAAGCCCCATTTTAGAGACTTGAGCACATAATCGAGGCTGACACTTCAGTGCAGTACTCAGGTGGATGTAAAAGATCCCATGGCACTATTTCAAAGAAGACCAGGGGAGTTCTTCCTGGTGTCCCGGCCAATATTTATCCCTCAACCAGCATCACTAAAACTGATTATCGGGCCATTATCACATTGCTGTTTGTGCGACCTTGCTGTGTGTAAATTGGCTGTCGCGTTTCCTACAACAGTGACAAAATTTCAAAAGTACTTAATTGGCTGTAAAGTGCTTTGGGATGTCCTGAGGTCGTGAAAGGCACCGAATAAATGCAAGTTTTCTTATTCTTTATCAAACTTTCAAGATTGATGTACTGGATTATGTTCAGTCTCAAAATTAAGGCTATATCACAAGTCACTGCACTTCAAAAGTAATTTAATAGTGTGAGATGCTTCTATGTGACAAGGAGCCACGGAAATGTATCATCATCAAATATCATTATTTCTGACTGTTTTCCTTGAAAGAATAATTTTCATTACTTTTGACTAACTCATCCCACACTGAATACCCGGCAGACAACCTCTCTCTATCAGTTCTGTCAGAGTGATCTCATTCTTTCTAAATGCAGTTGCAAAATTAATTTTGATTTTGTTGCAAGCTGTTAAGAAAAACCCTTTGGCAAACAGTTTAATCTGGAGAGGGGGAAAGAATGCGACATATATTCAGATAAAATAGGCCTTTCATCCCATCTTAGTTCATCCATCGGGGAGGGGGCTTATCTACTCCCCCTCCCCCCCCACCCCACCCGGCCAATCACATCATCTAACCTGATCGTGAACAAATCTACGGTATCTGTCTCCACTAGCCAAAGATCTATATGTTAATCTTGCCACAGGACTTCTTGCACAGCTGATGTGCAATAAAATTGCTTCATTATATGTATTTATAAATAAATGGGGGAAACAAAGGCTTTGGTAATTTTTTTTTTGCTTGAACAGCCTGCCCCTTTAATATTTTGTAACCTTTAGCAACCGATCCGGAATAGTTCTGTTGCACTAGCCATCTGTATTTAGCCCGAATAATTACCAGGTCCCACTTGGAGGTTGTAAACGTTCCAATATTGGTATGCTTCTTTTATCCCACACTTCTTTTCCCCAGGAGTGATAGCTGAAGATGATAGCGTCTAGCAGGGAATTTGTTGATCATATTAAACAGTTTGTATCGAACACAAGAGTTAATACGATGGGGGGGGGAGAAAAACTAGCCTGGGATTTTTATTTTGCCAGCATTTATCAGGTGGTACCTTCAGTGAGGTTGACTATAATCCCTGCAGTGCATAATGCTTTAATAGGGGGGGTCTTGCTCCTTTTATCCATGAAAAGGTAGGCTGGTTGAGAAGCACTGTATAATGGTTGGAAGTAGCCCCTCTCTGCTCTGTATTCCAATAGTGTACTCAGTGCAGAGTCAGTCCATTGCCTGTATTCCCCTGCACATTGGAGCTGTGGGGTTGGTATGAGATGGATGATAGTAATTTCCATGGCTCAGGGCACCACTTCATCACAAGGAAGTAAATAGAAACCTTTAAATCATGTTCCGTTACGGTGTACGTTGCCAAGTAGAAATGTGCTCTTCATGTAGCAATCTGCCTCAGCCTCTCTTCACATCATCAGGCTCTATATATGTTCGGCACTGAGTAGGTTTGCTGTAATTGCTTTGTGAGGCGGGCTGCAAATATAGAATCATAGAATGACTCAACACAGGAGGAGGCCATTCGGCCCATCATGCCTGTGCCAGCTCTTTGAAAGAGCTATCCAATTAGACCCGTTCCACTGCTCTTTCCCCATATCCCTGCAAATTTTCCCCTTCAAGTATTTATCCAATTCCTTTTTGAAAATTACTGTTTAATCTGCTTCCACCGCTCTTTCAGGCAGTGCATTCCAGATCATAACTCGCTGCGTAAAAAAAATGATTTCCTCTGGTTCTTTTGCCAATCACCTTAAATTTGTGTCCTCTGGTTACCAACCCTTTTGCCACTGGAAACAGTTTCTCCTTATTTACTCTGTTAAAATCCTTCATGATTTTGAACATCTCTATCAAATCTCCCCTTAACCTTCTCTGCTCTAAGGAGAATAACCCCAGATTCTCTCGTCACTCCATGTAACTGAAGTTTTTCATGCCTGGTACCATGCTAGTAAATCTCCTCTGCACCCTCGCTAAGGCCTTGACATCCTTCCTAAAATGTGGTGCCCAGAAATGGCTACAATACTCCAGCTGGGGCCTAACCAGTATTATAAAGGTTTAGCATAACTTCCTTGCTTTTGTACTCTATGCCTCTATTTATAAAGCCAAGGATCCCGTATGCCTTTTTACGAGCTTCCTCAACTTGTCCTGCCACCTTCAGAGACTTGTGTACATACACACAGCTCCACAAATAGAGGTGGCTTCGCAAATTTAATCAAATCCACATCGATGTTCGCTCAGCCTCCTTGCTTAGAAACCTGTTTCTTTTTTTTTAGGCAGACTAAAAATGCCTGGCGTCGGCCAGTGTCACAGCTGGTCTAAGACTTCAGGTGTTGCAGAGACAGACGCAAGGCCTCCTGGCTGATAGTTCTCATTAACAGCGAGTCGAGAACCACTTGCCTGACAAGCATCTGTCTATGTTAACTTGCAACGTCGCATTGACTTGTTTCGCAGTCAGAATACAAAATCCTCGCTACCTCGTTATTCATCCTGTAGTGCGACCCATTCAAAGAATGAATTTGGGATTCAGTGCCTGCATTCCAGTATTTAGTGCAAACGCTCCACTTCCCCGGTGGAATCTCCTGTGCCTTTGTGTCCATGTGGAGCACTGGCTTCTTGTTCGGTGGGGGGTAGAGGGCTAACTGTCAACCTATTAGCAAGAGAGTCCCAAGGTCTTTGGAGTTGCAAATAGAGCACACAGGGTACTGTATTATCAAATGGGAAAGGACACCCGGGACTTTGAAAAACTTGCCGCCGATACTCATCATTGGAAAACAACGCATTGCTTTTGGGAGGACATGTTTTCTCTCTACTCTAAAGGCTTATCTTCAGATTAGATTAAAGTTCTGAGGTTATTTATTTCATTACCTTTCGTATCAAGCAAATGAGTATTGTAAGATCTTGGGTTTGCAGATAGCAGGCCTGGGCACCTTCTCAATGCCAGCTGTGACAGAAATGATGAGAATTCAATAAGATGTGGGAGGATTCAAATCGAACACTGTGTAAGTTGAAGTGCATGGAGTTTGTAAACAGCAGCCACTGCTCTTTGACATTTTAACAACCAAGGACATCACTTTGGTTCTGAAAGCCTAGCCAACATATATAATGGTGTAATTTTTAAGTAGTTAGATACGCACTTACAGTATTGACAACTTGAGGTTGGACAGCTAGGTTGGGGGAGAAGACTGCCAGTTTGAGTCCTTTCAGTCCAGTGGCTTTTTTCCATTCAGTACAGATGCATATACATTGTTACTAGCCCTTTCCTGCACGATACAAGAAACAGTTGTTGAAGTAAATGTCATCGTGTGATTTACGTAGTTGGTAGACAGTTTGGGTTATTGCCAAGTCCTGTGCCTTTGAAGGTTTGTGCTACTGTGTGTCAGCTTGGTTTGGTTGGATGTAGGCAAGGTATGTGAGCATGTGCACAGTAGTGTGGTTTTCTGTGTTGTTTTGAGGTTATTCTCTATCAAGTTTGAATAGTCTCCAATTCTGGCCTTTTGCGCATCCCCGATTTTCATTGCTCCACCATTGGCAGCCGTGCCTTCAGCTGCCTAGGACCTAAGCTCTTGAATTCCCTCCCTAAGTCTCTCCGCATCTCTACTCCTCTCCTCTTTTAAGACGTGCTCCTTAAAACCTACTTCTTTGACCAAGCTTTAGTCACTTGTCCTAATATCTCCGTATATGGCTCAGTGTCAAATTTTGTTTGATAATCGCTCCTGAAGTGCCTGGAGACATTTTACTACGTTAAAGGCGCTATATAAATGCAAGTTGTTGTTTTTGTAGTCTGTTGGGAGCCAAACAGAAGCCCTGAATGTCCAGAGGTGTGGAGCAGAAGGACCTTACATTTATCCCAAAATCTTCATTTTTGGGACAGTGATGAATCTTCTGATGGGGACTGAAAGTTGGATTTTATTTTTGTTTATTTCTCCATCCTGCTGCACTTCATTTACTGTGGTTTTTCCATTTTCTTCAGTCTCCATGCACCAAACACCATTCACTGATCAAGATGGTGACCAGGCAACCCTGGCAACCAGGAAGCTTGTCAGAGCCATTGCGAGGTCACTTCCTTTTCAATTTTTTTCCCGACTCCCTGTGAGGCAATATCTTCTCACATCCAATCCCCCTTTCATATGTCTTACGTATATTTCTCCTATCTGTGCCTTCTCTTTTTAACATTTTTTCAAACATTTTCAGTTTTTAAAAACCTTAAAAACACGAGGCTAAAGGCTACTGACAGGGATCATTGCAGACAAACTCGTTCCACTCCTTCGAAATAATCCGCTCTTAACTAATTTTTATTGTGTGTGATGAAATTGGGAACTCTGTAAAGGTGGAATCACAGAGGAGTATCTGTGTACAAAAATAGCACAGCCCATGGTAATGCTAGCAGCAGATCATCTGCCTACTAAAATGGATTTTTCTCTTAAAGCAGATGAGACAAATTTAATAAACTTAGAAAGAAAGAAATACTTGCATTTATGTAGCGCCTTTTACGATCTCAGTACATCCCAAAGTGCTTTACAGCCAATTAAGTATTTTTGAAATATATTCGGTCTTGTGATGTAGGGAAATGTGGCAGCCAGTTTGCACATAGCAAGGTCCCACAAGCAGCAATAAGATAATGACTGGATAATCTGTTTTAGTGATATTGGTTGAGGGATAAACGTTGGCCAGGACACCAGGGGAGAACTCCCCAGCTCCTCTTCGAATAGTGCCATGGGATGTTTTACGTCCACCGCGAGGGCAGATAGGGCCTTGGTTTAATGTCTCATCCAAAAGACAGGACTCTCTCGGTACTGCACTGAAGTCTCAATCTAGATTTTGTGCTCAAGTCTCTGGAATGGGACTTGAACCCACAACTTTCTGACTCAGAGGCGAGTGCGTGACCCACTGGGCCACAGCTGACATCTCGATGTCCACTGGCTGCTGTTCTAACCTGCAATTACAAGAAGTCTAAAGTCACAACCATTACACCATGAAATGCATACAAAAAGCTGACTGTTCTAGAACAGCCCTGAATACAAGACTCATGACCAAGGAATTATCCTTGATGTGCAACAGGACACAGGCTTGTCACAACTTAATCTGCAGGTATACCCAGTGTTCAATTACTTTTATTGTAGGGGAAATTACTTAAAGATGTACAAATGCCCAGTTTGCAGCAGTAATGGATTGAAAAAAAATTACCGAGGAGAAACACAAAGGATTGAATTTCAAGCAGGGTCAGAGCAGAGGAAAGGGTTACAGCTATTTCACATATGAGAATAAAACGTGGTTTGTGGATTTCAACAGAACTTTCCAAGGGTTCACTACATCTTATTGGGAATCTAACCCTAGATGCAGCGTGTTAATTTGTGAACTGGAATCCTTCACGGCATGCGCTGATAAAAACTCTGACCGGCAGCACGCCCGACACTCACTGTATCGCGTCTGTTCCCCTGTGCTGGTCCCCACGCACCCTTGGGGCAGGTGGAGGACTGGCCGGATTGAGAATTTGCTCAATTAACTAACATAAACAAACAGTTTTAAAACATTTTTAAAAATAGCTTCAGGAGAGTCAATATCAGGGAAACAAAACCTAGTTTGGAGTTCTGATCAAAGGTTCCACCCAAAACACGAACATGTCTTTTTCCCTCCAGAATACAAATGTATCCTGTTTGTAAAAAGATGAGTAGGCTCCGAGTTACTGACGGTGATCATTGCGGACAGACACGATTGATCACTCCTTCGAAACAATCTGCCATTAACAGCAACGGTAATTTTTAGTGTATCTTGATCTTTTGCCCCTGTCAAAGAGTTTTGCTGTCTTATGCAAGGAAATAAAAATCGTTGCGCGCTGCAGTCATTTAAACCCCTTTCTCTCCACTAAACTGTACAAAATGCCGATTTGCAGGGAGCTAAATTTTGTGCTCTCAGGTGGACCTGCCTGACCGCCTCCAGTCTGTGTTTGCAATCTATTATACTCTTGTCGATTATTAATGTCACTCCACACATTTCCCTGTGGATGTTAACCGCACTAATGTGGATGGTGTGGGCTCCCTCCCCAATTAACACACAGCAACAAATCGACCTCCGCCATGAATGTGCAAATAAACTGTAAACAGCTTTCAAAGTTGCAGAACGTAGCATCTCGCTCACGAACAGGTTAAGAGACGCCATCGACCTCACATCGTACATTGTAGTAAATTCGACAACAACAACAGCTTGCATTTATATAGCGCCTTTAACGTAGTAAAATATCCCAAGGTGCTTGACAGGAGTGTAAAAATTGACACCGAGCTGGAAAAAGGAGTCATTAGGATAGGTGACCAAAAGCTTGGTCAAATAGGCAAGTTTTAAGGAGCATCTTGAAGGAGGAGAGGTGGACCGGGAGCTGATGTCGGTCAGTGAGGACAGTAGTGATGGGTGAACGGGACTTGGTGCGAGGGAGGATACGGGCAGCAGAGTTTTGGATGAGCTCATGTTTACGGAGGGTGGAAGGTGGGAGGCCGGCCAGAAGAGTATTGGAGTAGTCGTGTCTGGAGGTAATAAAAGCATGGATGAGCGTGTCAGCAGCTGATAGGCTGAGGCGGGGGCGGTTACGGGCGATATTACTGAGTTGAAAGTAGACAGTCATTGTGATGGAGAGGGTTTGGGTCAGAAGATCAACTCAGGGTCAAATGCCCTGGTTGCAAACAGTCTGATTTAGCTTGAGACAGTGGCCATGGAGGGGTGGAATCGGTGGCTAGGGAACGGAGTTTGTGGCAGGGGCTGAAGACAATGGCTTTGATCTTCCCAATGTTTAATTGCAGGAAATTTCGGCTCATCCAGGACTGTATGTCGGACAAGCAGTCTGACAACACAAAGGAAGTGGAGGGGCCGAGAGAGGTGGTGAGGTAGAGCTGGGTGTTGTCAGCGTAAGTGTGGAACCTGACATTGTGTTCTCGGATGATGTCTCCAAGGGGCAGCATGTCGACGAGAAATAGGAGGAGGGGGCCAATGAAAGGTTCTTGGGGGTCTCCAGAGGTAACCGTGCTAAGTTCCTGATTATTTCTCCGCTTTCAGTCTGATGAAGGGCAAACACCGAAAATGTCATAACCTGCCGTTTTCTCTTTATAGAGGCTGAACCTCTCCGTCTCTTTCCTCCTTTAAGACGCTCCTTAAAACCTAACTCTTTGACCAAGCTTTTGGTCACCTGTCCTAATATCTCCTTATGTGGCTCAGTGTCAAATTTTGTTTGATAATCGCTCCTGTGATGTGCCTTGGGACATTTTACTATATTAAAGGCACTCTGTAAATACAAGTTACTGACCAGCATTTTCTGGGAGGTTTTTTGAGATTTGTGGCATTTGCAGTTTTTTCCTTTTGATTTTCTCTTTTTATTATTCTGTCAGATATTCTAGTCGTTGCACTCTCTGGATGCTTTGCCTGCTCCCTAGGCATCTATCAGCTGCAAATATATAACCAAACAAAATGGCTCTTCTATTTCCCTTTGTGGCCATTGCAATCTGCTTTTCTCATTTCCTCTCTTCAGTTGAGTAATCCTCGGTCGCCCTCTGTTTTGAACCCATCTCCTTCCTTTCCTGATACCTTATATTACTTGTTGTCCATTATGCTTTTCTTCACCTCTCTATTCAGCCTTCAGATTTTGCTCCTCAGCCTCGCTGAACTGGGCCTCTTCCAATCTGTATTTTTAACTGTCTGATAAAATCTCCCAATATATCTTTCCATCTCTTCCTCTAAGGGGACTTCTGCAATTATTTTTGCAAAGTAGTATTTCCCTCCCATCGTTTACTTGTTGCTTTGCATTTTTCCCTGGCCCTCCTGTGGCTCAGGTCATCATCGGTATGCTGTCGATGTGAGAAGGGCACTCTATTTTTATGTGCAGGAACGATGTGGAGTTCAGCCCCAGAGACGATAAGCTCTTATCTTTTCAACGAGACTCACCGGGGAAACCCATTTCAAAACAACATCTTTCTCATCAGATAGTTGGTTGTGTTTCTAGAGCAGAAAACAAGCTCCCACAATTTATCAGAGCTCCTTCCAGCAACTTTTCGGGCTAGGCTCCAATGAATTTCTGTTGCTGGACTGAGTAACATTGCTGCCTCAGTGCTGGGTTATAGTTTACAAACTGGAACATTTAAGTCTATCGCAATCTGAGGCTCTTTTGTGAACGGCAAGATTAAGTTCAGATGCCCCTCCTCTGCTCTCAAAAACGAGGATGGTTTTGAAAGTGCCATCCTTTATGCTAGTATTAAAAGAAAGAACAACTTGCATTTATATAGTGCCTTTCACGACCTCAGGATATCCCAAAGCGCTTTGCAGCCATTTAAGTACTTTTTTGAAGTGTAGTCACTGTTGTAATGTAAAGAAACATGGCAGCCAATTTGCGCACAGCAAGCTCCCACAAACAGCAATGTGATAATGACCAGATAATTTGCTTTAGTGATGTTGGTTGAGAGGTAAATATTGACCAGGACAGCGAGGAAAACTCCACTGCTCTTCTTCGAAATAGTGCCACAGGTTCAGTTGCGTCCACCTGAGAGAGCAGACGGGGGCCTCGGTTTAACGTCTCATCCAAAAGACGGCACCTTCGACAGCCTGGTGCTTTTGTGCTCAAGTCTCTGGAGTGGGACTTGAACCCACAACCTTTTTGACTCAGAGGTGAGAGTGCTACCCACCGAGCCATGGCTGACACCTATAATTAGTCATTTATAGAACGTGGATGATGCAGTTTCTTTTCATTTGTGTGTGGGATGTGGACAACATTGGCGAGTAGTATTTATTGTTAATCGCTGGTCGTCCCGAAGTGGGACAGGTCACAGGTCGGCCAGACCAGGTCGGCGTGGTAGTTTCCTTTCCCTGTAGGACATGAGTCGTTTTTACAACCATCTGGCAGTTTTCATGGTTATTTTCCTGCTGCCAGTACACAAATACCAGATTTATGGAACTCGTTATCTTTAATAAGACGTGTTCCATGTAGAATAAACGGACAATTCGTATTTCAAATCTGGAGAAAGAGGACCCAAAGTAACTTTCTAAGGTACAAATCTTTATTTCACAGTCGATGAAGAACCTGAACATTGATACTTCCTGGGGGATCAAGCAAAGGGACGTGTTCTGCTGTTGCTGCTATTTTGTTCTTGTTGTCGTCTTGTGGACAACATACTTCTTCCTTGCTCTTAAAAAAAAACTACTGACGCATAAAACGGGCTGGAAACACTATAGCTGCACAATTATTGTTGCTTTATGCTCCTTATGTTTCCCACAACAGAACAGTGAAAACACTTCAAAAGTACATTATTGGCTGTAAAGCGCATCGGGAAGTCCTGAGGTCGTAAAAGTCGCTATATAAATGCAAGTCGGTTTTTCTTTAGTACACTGTCCTGGGGAACGTGCCGAATTCTAATACCGGGATAAGATTTCCAGCTGCATGTAGTGGCAATGCTATTCCCGGCCAGAATGGAGCTGATTGGGTACTTCCTCTGTCAGTCACTGCTGTAAGTGATTTTACGCACATAATTTGTATTATGCAACTATCCTCCACTCACTGCATTTTGCTGGGGAAATCACCCTGCTTTTATCGGGAGATGTTGCGGTAGTTCGTGAGTTCTTTTTGCTGTAGTTCATAGAGACTCTTTTTAAAATAGACTCTGTAGACTGTACACTGTAGTGCACTGTTTAAACAGACTCTGTTTGCTGAGTAAATAGATTCTGCTGTAAAATAGATGGTTTGCTGTGAGTTCTGCCGTAAGTCCCGCCCCGCCCCGCCTCCAACTCATTGGCTGACATAGTGGTGTCAGTCGACACTCTGAAGATTTCCACGTGCAGTGAAATTGTAAATGTGTTTTTTTTACCATTTTGTTACATGTGGCGTCCAGAGGGAATCTTCCTTCCGCCGTTTGCAAACGGTGAAGCTACGTTGGGGGGCCATTTTCAACTCCCGATAGCCTGGTTCTCTCCTGAAAAATTGCACGGCCAACAATTTAAAATTGGGGGTGGGGGGGAAGGGGGAGCACTTTGGACCCCCCCTGCCCCCTCCTACCCTCATTGATGTCCAAGGCCTGCCCAATGCACGTTACCGACAGGCCTGTAAATGGGCGAGTGTCCCGTCCACCTTAAAAGATGCAGGAGGCTGCTTTAATATGCAAACCGGAAGCCTACACTGGTTGTAGGAAAAACCCAATTGCAACATGTCAGGTACAAGTGGGCAAAAAAAACAACCAAAAACGGCCCAGAAAGCTCTGAACGTTTCCTTTTTTTCTGGTGGGCCCGGGAGACGCAGGAGTTCTCCTCCTTGATCTCCCAAAAAAAAACTTCAGTCCATTGCCGGCCTGTTCAAAGACCTCCTCTCCATCCAAGCCCATCGCAGCACCGGCGAGCTGCAGCAGGATGGCCGCTTGGTGCCTGCAGCTCTCCGGCAGAATGCTAATGAGGCCCGGGCCTCGCGAAGGGGCGGGCGGAGTAGCCGCTCCGCTGACCCCGTCCCGTCGGAGGGCCTGCTCACCTTCTAGTTCCCAGTTCTGGCGAAGGGCAGGTAGCCGAAGCACTAACCAGTCTTTTTTCTTTACTGATGCTAACTAACATGTTTCAGTTTGCCAGCAATTGCAGTTTCTCTCTCTGACCTTTACTAATCCATGCTACCTGTACCTGACTAGCCCAGGCCTTTCCCCGTGTTCACTAATTTCATCCCGTACTATAAACCGAGGAAAGATTAACTTGGCCAATGGTTGATCTTTCTTCTCTAACATCTAGGCACAATTCCTAGATTGATTCCTGGGATGAGAGAGTTGTCCTTTGAGGAGAGATTGAGTAGAATGGGCCTATACTCTCTGGAGTTTAGAAGAATGGGCCTATACTCTCTGGAGTTTAGAAGAATGAGGGGTGATCTCATTGAAACGTATAAAATTCTTAGAGGGCTTGACAGGGTAGGTCTGGCGAGGCTGTTTCCCCTGGCTGGAGAGTCTAGAATTAGGGGTCATAATCTCAGCCATTTAGGACTGAGATGAGGAGGAATTTCTTCACTCAGATGGTGGTGAATCTTTGGGAATTCTCTACCCCAAAGGGCTGTGGATACTCAGTTGTTGAGTATATTCAAGGCTGAGATCGATAGATTTTTAGACTCTAAGGGATAGGGCGGGAAAGTGGAGTTGAGGTCGAAGGTCAGCCATGATCTTATTGAATGGCAGAGAAGGCTCGAGGGGCCGTATGGCCTACCCCTGCTTTCTATTTCTTATTTCCAATTTCCCAAGTTTTTCGGGAAATTAATGGTTAATTCCACCCCCTTTTTCCTTTCCCAACCTCGCAATCTGTTTACCTGCCTCTGTTGCATTGGCTCCAGGTAGTGGCGTCGATGATAAGAGGCTGTTTCCACCCCGTGTGGCAGTGAGATGAGATTATGCTTCATGATGCAGCGTGTTACATATGCGGCCTTTTGTCGGTCAAAGGAATTCCCCAGATTTTTCCTGAAATGCTGCATTCGTGCGTTCTCTTTCTTGTTTTTGTCCTGTCGCACGGAAAGAACATTTCACGCCCACGGCTCTCGTCAAAGCAAGGTTCCCTTTCGATCCAAACAGACCGATTTTTATTAAGATTCAATTCTGTATGCAGGCCTGATGACAGGTTGATTGCTTTGTTGCAGACATCAAGCCAACAAATCAGTCAGCAGTCTTTTGTTTCAGTCAATTTTTTTTCTGATGTGTGGGAAAACCCTTGGTGGTGGGGGGGGCGGGGGGGTAATTTTAACCTAACTTGCCGGGCGGAATCCCACGGGATCGGGTGGAACGCTGCTTTTACATCTCGGCCAATATTACTCTTCATTAACTTCAGTGGAGGGTAAAATCAGGCGGGATGTAAAACCAGCGTCACACCCGACCCCATCGGTTAGGTGAAAATTGCCACCTACCCCCCCTCCCATGATGTCTTTTTTTTAAAGTTTGTGGAGAAGTTACTGCCTTCTCCCTTCATTAAGCTCAAGACTCTGTGCTGTCTCTATATTGTTGTTTGCAAGTAAGGAATTGCACAACTGGCACGAAGATTAGCATCGATGCCTTTAAAGGGAATCTAGATAAATATAAGAGGGAGAAAGGGATAGAAGGTTATGCTGATAGGGGTTAGATGAAGTAGGGAGGGAGGAGGCTCGCGTGGAGCATAAACACCGGCATAGACCAGTTGGGCCGAATGGCCTGTTTCTGTGCTGTTTATTCTTTGAAGACATTGTGGGCGAGGACTTTTCAGTTTACATGAATGCCCAGTGGCGTGAGTAATGTCGCTAGTGGGGGAACTTGGAGAATCAAGTTTTAACTTGTATCCTAACACACGTTGAATTATATTCCCTGTCATTTATACTTTCCCTCTGGGCTTTTGCTCATAAATCATTCTGCAGGGCATTCCACCACCGGGTTCAATGTTTTATTATCTGTTGAGTTTTAGCAAGGTTCAGAATAGTAAAGTCCACAAGTACCTTTCTCCATATTGTTCCGTCCTAAAATGGAGATGCTGCTGAAGGCACTGTGAGGACAGTGTGTTTACATGGTGACGGGTGGCAGTGCTGGCAATGGGTGTATTTTGGCCAAACTCTTGCTTTGCTTTTGTGTTGCAGGGTAGCATTTGATTTATAATTTGGCGCACCTGCAGCTGTCAGCAGTATGATTTGTATCTGAAGCATTCACTAAAGCCAGTCTCTATTGAGGGTGCATATTATGGTAGCAGCTAGTAGTCTGATATGTCCTGATCTTCCCGTTCCTGTCATCATTTCTTTCAGAAGGATCAACTCTCTCATGATGGCTCTTTTAGCAAATGCACTGCCCAAATGCGGAGCTGAGCACTGCAGACCAGGCCTGTGCTGGGTCATCTGATCCTCATTGGGGTCTCAGTAGGGCACTACAGTTCATCTGATAGGCTCCTAGACTAGTTCCAGGGAAAAATTTTAAATGATTTCTGCTCTTAATCACTTGTCAAGTGATCTTAGTTGGGAAGTAAGTGTGGATATCAGTTGAAGAAAGAATCAGGCTTGCAAATGATGAACGCTACTGTCAAATAGCCTGCTGACACTCACCGTCTGGTATCAAAGCAAGAAGGATGCTACTGACACTTTGGAACTGTATCCCAAGAAGCTGAATTAATCATTCCAATTCTCCTCGGCCCCCCTCCAGACCTCTCAGGTATGCCTATTACTCCATTCTCCCCACTCTTTCATGCTTTGTGTTGTGCGATTTACATACTTCATGTTGTTTTCACATGGAGCTGCGCAGAGATCCTCCGAATAAGGATGAGGAGATTTCCGTTTTGAGAATGCACAAGGTAACTTTGGGCTCCCTGACTCTTTCCCCTGACACCTGCTCATGCTAGACACCAACAACAACAACTCGCATTTATATAGCGCCTTTAACGTAGTAAAATGTCCCAAGACATCCCCCTCTCCGCAGTCAACAAAGTGCCTTGGGTCGTTTTCTACATTGACTGTGCTATTAGAAGTGCAAGGTGTTGTTTCCATCTGCCGAATGCCACTGGTCTGTAATTTATTCTTCTTTGTTCGATCTGTACTCCCGACCATAGTGCCCATCCGTCTCTGGTGATGTTAATGGTCCAGGTTTTAAAACCTATTATTTTTTTCTTTCCCCCCCCCCCCCACCCCATACACCCCCACACCCCCTCACACCCCACCATTATAGCAACAAATCACCAGCCCTTCACCCTACGTAAGTCGATGCAGGAGTGTGCAGCGGATTGATTGATTATTTTGTTAAACTATCCCAGACAATGGCATACAAGTACATTACCGAGTGACCAGTGAAAGGAGTGGAGCTCGTCATTTTCTGAGCTGCTGATACAGTAATGAGGCTTAGGAGAGTGACATTTACAGCCCAGTAATGTGCTGGATAAAAGATGGGGGTCGTTAATAATCCGGGATGCACTAACACTTGTGTGCTTGTCCTGCGATTAGTCAAGAGTTACAACTCGCTTGCTATCAATCAAAAGTGATGACTTCAATAACTCGATCAGTTATTTTTTTAAAGCTATCTCAGCTTCTTAATCCAGGGGGTGGATTTTTGTGAGAGGTGGCTGATTCAGCCCATATGGCAATATACAATATATATGATAATGGCGTGTATAAAGTTTTGTGATCATGTAATTAAAATGTAACTGCGAATTCTGTCGTTTGCATAATTTATTCCACATTTGATTTTTATACAATGCATTTTAGGCAGTTTTAAAAATAATATTATAATACCCAGTGGGATGCAGATTTTAATCCACTCAAGCAGGAGATGTTTATAACTCGTTTGTGACTTATCGGCTCCTCTTCATTCGAATAAATTATATATTACACAGTTAACTGTTGAATTATCTTCTATGCTATTTTGGCTTTGCTGCACCAGTGTTTATGTTCTGTTTTACTGTGTTTATTCCAATTCTGTCCACTCCATTCCTTCTTGTTTTTATTCTTTGCTGTGGGAAGATTCCACCTCTGCATGCTCCATGACTGTGCCCATTACTTAATGGCAACAACAATAAATGTCCCCAAGGCGCTTCACAGAGGCATAATCAAAAAAAAGTCGATGCTGAGCCAAGGAAGGAGATATTAACAGGAGGCGACCAAAAGTTTGGCCAAAGAGGTGGGCTATAAGGAGGAGAAAGAGCTGGAAAGGCGGAGAGGTGTAGGGTGGGAATTCCAGTGCGCTGTCTCCTAGGGGGTTGAAGGCACGGCCGTCAATGGTGGGTTGAAGGGAGGGGGAATACACAAGAGGCCAGAGGAAGGAAGAGTTCAGTATTCAGTAAGAACTCCTTATTGTCCAGTAGTAAAGATGACCTTTACTACTGGACGGCAGTAAAGGTCATCTAGTGATCAGGATCAACCTTGGCCAATTTTTTTCTTCTTTCCCCAGTCCAAAGGTGGTGAGAAAAATTGCAGAGTCTCCACTACAGTCCTGGATGACATCAGGTAACACAACACAGGCCAGATATCGAACATGCGCCCTTCCTGATGTGTAGGCATCTCTACGCTCCTCCACTTCTTGCCTCTTTCGCATCCCCGATTTCCTTTGCTCCACCGTTAACGGCCGTGCCTAGGCCTAAAGCTCTGGAATTCCCTCCCTAAACCTCTCCCCCTTTCTTCCTCTCCTTCTTTAAGACGTTCCTTAAAACCTACCTCTTTGATCAAGATTTTGGTCACCTGTCCTAATATCTTCTTATATGTCAAATTTTGTTTGATAATCGCTCCTGTGAAGCACCTTGGGATGTTTTACTATGTTAAAGGCGCTATATAAATGCAAGTTGTTGTTGTTGTTGTTGTTGTATGGCTCAGCTACTCACTGGATAATCTTGCCGAGCCTTCAGAGAAGCCCTGTGCAGTGTTGTTTAAATAAAATTGTCCTGTGTTATCCTGCGGTTTGTATGGGTCCACACAGTGCCACCAAGCCCCTTTAAAGTGAATGGTTAGTGTGGATGGTTTTGCAGTGTTTCTCTTAATGGATATTTCTGACAACCTGAAGTAATACAGAGAAATGAAAGTTGTACTGCAACACATCTTCACTAGTTGATAGGTCTTGCATGACGATGCAGGCTCTTCTTGTGTGACTAACTGTTGAGAAATACCTTCATCTGGGCAAGTGTCATATTGACCTTTCCACTCATCCTGTTCAGTCTCTCAGAAAATGAGCATCTGTAGTCCTTGATTTTTTTTCTTGTTCTTGGGATGTGGGCAGCACTAGCATGGCCGCATTTATCCCTCGTTGCCCTAAGATGGTGGTGAACCTACTCCTTGTGGTGTTGGTGTATCAACGATAGCCTCAGCCCCTTTGCCACTGAAACCCTTTTCAGTACGTTTGTCCCTTCCAGATTAATTACTCCAGTGCTCTCCTTGATGGCCTACCATCATCTGCCTTCCACACAGTCCAAGTTGTCCAAAACGCATTTGTTCATAACCTGTCCTGCAGTAAGTCCAGCTTGTCCGTCACTCCTGTCCTCCCCAGCCTACATCGGTTCCCTTTCCTCCACGCATCAAATTTAAAAATCATGGCCTCGTCTTCCAATCCCTCCACGGCCATGCTCCTCAGCCTGCAACTTCCTCCAACCTTAAATCTCCTCCTGTACCCGTAGGTCTTCCAACTCCATTCTCCTTGGAACAGGCTCGAGAGGCTGAATGGCCTACTCCTTTTTCCTATGTTCTGTGCATCCCTCCGCCTTTGTTTGACCATTAATGACAGAGCCTTCGGTTGTCTTGGTTTAATTCTCTGGAGCTCTCTCCATCAACCCCACCTCCACCTTTCCACCTCTCGCTCCTTTAAAAGCCTTCTCAAAACTTATCTTTTTGGACCTTGCTTCAGTCACCTCTCCAAAGGCTTGGTGTCTGTTCCTCATATTATTTCTCTGTGAAGCTTGAGATGGTTTGAATGTTAAAGGCACTATATAAATGCAGGACAGGTTATGAACAAATGCGTTTTGGACAACTTCTGACGAAGGGCCATCGACCTGAAACTTTAACTCTTATTTCTTTCTCCACAGATGCTGCCTGACTTGCTGAGTATTTACAGCAATTTCGGTTTTTATTTCAGATTTCCAGCATCCGCATTATCTTGCTTTTGTTTTTGTATAAATGCACGTTGTGGTTGTCGTCTCTCTTGCACATTATCAGCGTGTGGGAGCTGATAATGTGCAAGAGAGACGACAATCAGCAGCTCGGGGGAACTGAACCTCCATCTCCTACGGCCATAGTTGCAGTGTTCTGTGACGCCCTGCTCTCCCCATCGTGTAGGTGCTGAAGTAGTTGCTACAGGCTGGGTATTCTGCGGCGAGTGACTCGCCTCCTGACTCCCCAAAGCCTTTCCACCATCTACAAGGCACAAGTCAGGAGTGTGATGGAATACTCTCCACTTGCTTGGATAAGTGCAGCTCCAACAACACTCAAGAAGCTCGACACCATCCAAGATAAAGCAGCCCGCTTGATTGGCACCCCATCCACCACCCTAAACATTCACTCCCTTCACCACCGGCGCACTGTGGCTGCAGTGTGCACCATCCACAGGATGCACTGCAGCAACTCGCCAAGGCTTCTTCGACTGCACCTCCCAAACCCGCGACCTCTACCACCTAGAAGGACAAGAGCAGCAGGGACATGGGAACAACACCACCTGCACGTTCCCCTCCAAGTCACACACCATCCCGACTTGGAAATATATCGCCGTTTCTTCATCGTCGCTGGGTCAAAATCCTGGAACTCCCTTCCTAACAGCACTGTGGGAGAACCCTCACCACACGGACTGCAGCGGTTCAAGAAGGCGGCTCACCACCACCTTCTCAAGGGCAATTAGGGATGGGCAATAAATGCCGGCCTCGCCAGCGACGCCCACATCCCATGAACGAATAAATAAAAAAAAAAGGCTCAACTATTGAGCCCTAGAATAACAGTGTTTGGATTTTGCTGGCACTTAAACACTCAACAAATTCTTCATGTCACCCGCAGTTAAAGGTGGAAGACTTGCCGCACTTAGAAATGGATTTATTATTTCTTTTGATAAGTCTTCCTGGGTTTTTATTTATAGGCTACTGACTGAAATTACTTTCCTGCACGAAGTGTATAAAGAAGCACGGCCATCGACAGATCGTGTTGAGGGGGAAACCAGTCACTGTTTCTCAAAAGGATTCATTGTGAAATGCGTTGGGCTTTTCTGGATCTGGCCCCTTAGCAAAATAAAACTTGCCTGCAGAAATGACGTTTGAGCTGAGATACATTTCAAAATTACAAAGATAAACAGAACACTATGACATTACCTCATTTCAGAATAAAGCTGTAAGCTCGTCGACGATGGATGGGTCTTTGCGCAGAAAGCAAAGTGACTTTGTTACAATGTTAATCGGCCCATAAAGGTTCTAATTATTTCTTTGAGTAATTCGAAGCATCTTTATGCCG
The DNA here is from genome assembly GCF_035084215.1 of Heptranchias perlo. Classification (NCBI taxonomy): domain Eukaryota; kingdom Metazoa; phylum Chordata; class Chondrichthyes; order Hexanchiformes; family Hexanchidae; genus Heptranchias; species Heptranchias perlo. The sequence goes on along the minus strand of NC_090332.1, from coordinate 9,781,477 downwards.
CCTTTATTAAAATGATTGTGAATATCTGTAGTGTTAATGTCATCACATCCATCAACTTTATTGGTGTCCAACTGTGACTCGAGTCAGGTTTGCAGGACACCGGTGCTTTAAAATTAATTAGGTATTAAGTAGAACATATTGAGGGGCCTGTATATGGCCTTTATATTCCAGTAAACTTTATTAGTGAAGAAAGATTAAGATTTTAATTATATCTGTTAATCACTGGTTTCTTTTGATTCTTCATTTGTTATTGGGAACATAGGAATTGCTGGACAAAAAAAACCCCCAAGGTCCATCAAGTTCACCTTCTCCCATCCTGGTAGTCACATAACACACTGATGATGGAGTTGTTGATTAATCATAGCAATCAATCTCCTATCAATTAGTCTACAACAGACCCAGAAATGACATGAGGAAAACCCCTATTTTCTAAGGACCACAGGATTAGTCCAGTTGTAATTTGTCTAGAAATAGCAGGGACATTGTTTGAGACCAATGAGTTCGACACACAGCTTTCCCTTCTCACCCTACGAAAGCTTTCTTCCCCCAGTCATTCACTCCAAGAGAAACCTTGTGGCGGCCATTTTCAAAACCTCGCTTTCAATTTATAAACCGTTTTTTAATTTAGCCAAGTGATTTTCTTAGGCCTATTGTGTGACTTTTAGGAAATTTTATTCCCTGCAGGCCATGACTTTGAAAAGATTTCAGGCAGGCGTAAAATACAAAAATTTAAATCAAAACTTTGAGGTCAGTTAGACCCGGAGGCAGTCGCGCACCTATCAAAGGCCTACTTCAGGTCTTGACTGCCTTCATCTCATGGACATTACCAAAATGCCAAATATAATTGAAAGGGAGATAGTCCTTTACATTCAACAACTTCTTTAATCATTCTAACTGGATATTAAGGGCAGCTGAGCAGATGCTAATTCCCCATACTGGTACATTGCCGACCTTCGGCAATCCCACATTCACTGGTACCCTCGAGGCACTCTGACCCAAGAACTCTGTTCAAAGAAAATAGGACATTTGGGCAATTTTTAAAAAAATCTACCGAAGAACAGATTACCAGCAGGGCTTGTGGAACAGGTTGAAAAAAGGGGCTGGATGAATACAACAACAACTTGTGTTTATATTGCACCTTTTAATGGAGGACAAATGTCCCAAAATGTGTCACAGAAGCACAAGGGAAAAGTGGATGCTGAGCCAAAGGAAGAACGATTGGGCGGGATGGCCAAAAAATAAGGTGGCAAGACGGAAGGGTTTAGGGAGAGAATTTCAGAGGTTAGGGCTCGGCATCTTAAAGCACGGCCGCCATTGGTGGGGCGAAAGAAAGGGGATGCACAAGAGGTCAGAGTCGGAGAAACAGAGTGCTCGTGGGTGGTTGTAGGGCTGGAGGAGGTTTCTGAGTTTGGCAGGGACGAGGACTTGAAGGGATTTAAAGACAAGAATGAGAATTTAAAATTTGAGGCGTTCCTATTAGGAAAGGGGATTAGTTTCATAATCGTGGTACGGAAGCTGATGGGAGGCTTGGAAGGATAGGCTAGATTTCAAAAGGAAAAGGGAAAATTTGCAGGGCTATGGGGAAAGGGCAGGGTTTGTGGGACTGATTGGATTCCTCTTTCAAAGAGCCAACACAGGCACGACAGGCCGAATGGCCTCCTTCTGTGCTATGATTCTTTGTATGGACCAATGCTCTTCTCTTGTCCAAAACATTGTTATTTTTGCAACGATAATCTAAGAGCCCACGGTGGGGGAGTTAAAAAATGAGGCGTTGGCATGGAAAAGAGAGATGGTTTTGGATACAGCACCATTAGGGAAAGGTTTATGGAACATAAATGATGTAGTAGATTAATAGCATTCGGTCCAGCATGCTTACGTTTCCCTGTAGCAGCATCTTGCACAATCAGTGTCTGTCTAGGCAATGTGTTTGTGTCTGTCTCTCATTCTAAACCGAACACGTCAGCCTTTCCCAGAGCCCTTTAGGAAATTAAGGAATCCAGAGGGGAAGGAAGAGAACGGCTGAAGAAATCCATTTTTAGGAGGCTTTTGAAGGCAGGGCGAGAGTTAGCGAGACAAAGTGGCTTTTCAGAAGAATTTGCAAAGGGCTGGGGTGTAGTTGTTGAATGAACCATTTATCTTAATCTTTCTCTCTATTTTCCTGTACTTGAGATTAACTCAGAAACTACTTGAAAGAAATAGCTGATGATGCATTAACTGCACTGGGTCCAGTCCATTCCACAGACGAGCTACTCTTTGTTTAACAAGAGGTTTTGTTTCTTAACTTCGGCTCAGCTTTCGCTTTCCAGTTTTTGAAATGATGCCGTCTCTGGTTCTGTTTTCAGAGTTTAACTCGGAATTATCAGCCTCACATCATTAACTTCTCTTATTATCTTAAGGATGTGAATCCGAATGCCCTTCAGTTATCTTTTCTCTAATGTATGTTATCTTAGTTCTTTCGTCTATCTTTGTAATGGTGCTTTAAGTCCAGTAACTATACTAATCACTCTCCTGTGCACCCATTCTAGAGCATTAATGTCCTTTTGGGGGCATGGTGACCAAACTGCATACAGTATTCCATGAGTGCTCTCACTAATGACTTGTAATAATAAGAAGTCCCTTTGATTGTGAATGGGTGTAAAATCTCGCCCAATGTCTCTGTTGCTGCTCTTGTCATTACAACAATGACTACACTTTAAAAGTACTTCATTGGTTGTAAAGCGCTTTGGGACGTCCTGAGAACGTGAAAGGCACTGTATAAATGCAGGTTAGCCTGGTTGATCACTGTCTGAGGCTCCAATGATTGCCTTCAAAGAACAATTAATGACGACAAAATCCTTTCCCTGTTTGACTTTAAATGTTTGACTCTGTTTTGCAGTTGTGAATTTTTTTCACACACATAGATTATTTTGGATTTTTGTGCTTAGTGTTCCTATGAAATTCCTTTGTGGTTTGATGTCACTGTTTAAAATTAGAATCATAGAATGGTTACAGCACAGAAGGAGGCTATTTGGCCCGTTGAGCCTGTGCCAGCTCTCTGCAAGAGCAATCCAGCTAGTCCCACTCCACTGCCCTTTCCCTGTAGCTCTCCAATTTTTTTCCCTTCAAGTACTTATCCAATTCCCTTTTGAAAGCCACGATTGAATCTGCCTCCACCACCCCCTCAGGCAGCGCATTCCAGATCCTAACCACTCGCTACATTAAAAAAAAACTTTGGTTCTTTTGCCAACTACCTTAAATCTGTGTCCTCTGATTCTTGACCCTTCCGCCAATGGGAACAGTTTCTCTCTATCTACTCTGTCTAGACCCCTCATGATTTTGAATACCTCCATCAAATCTCTCAACCTTCTCTGCTCTAAGGAGAACAACCTCAGCTTCTCCAGTTTATCCACATAACTAAAGTCCCTCATCCCTGGAACCATTCTAGCAAACCTTTTCTCTACCCTCTCTAAGGCCTTCACATCCTTCCTAAAGTGTAGTGCCCAGAATTGGACACAATACTCCAGCTGTGGCCGAACCAATGTTTTATAAAGGTTCAGCATAATCTCCTTGCTTTTGTTCTCTATGTCTCTATTTATAAAGCCCAGGATCCTGTATGCTTTTTTAACTGCTTTCTCAATCTGCCCTGCCACCTTCAACGATTTGTTCACATATACCCCCAGATCTCCCTGTTCCTGCACTCCCTTTAGAATTGTACCCTTTAGTTTATTTTGCCTCTCCCCGTTCTTCCTGCCAAAATGTATCACTTTGCACTTTTCTGTGTTAAATTTCATCTGCAACGTGTCCACCCATTCCACCAGCCTGTCTGTGTCCTCTTGAAGTCTATCACTATCCTCCTCACTGTTTACTACCCTTCCAATTTTTTGTCATCTGCAAATTTTGAAATTGTGCCCTGTACATCCAAGTCCAAGTCATTAATATATATCAAGAAAAGAAGTGGTCCGACCCTTGGGGAACACCACTGTATACCTTCCTCCAGTCTAGAAAACAACCGTTCACCACTACTCTCTGTTTCCTGTCACTTAGCCAATTTCGTATCCATGCTGCCACTGCCCCTTTTATTACATGGGCTTCAACTTTGCTGACAAGCCTATTATGTGGCACGCCTTTTGGAAGTCCATATACACCACATCAACCGCATTGCCCTCATCAACTCTCTCTGTTACCTCATCAAAAAACTCAATCAAGTTAGTTGCAGACAAATGGATTTCCTACAAGCATGTTGTGTGCTGGTACACTAATAATGGCACAGCACAATTTTAAGGCATTTTTCTCGTGCTGAACTTTGCCTTAATCATTTTGACCAATGCTAGCCTCCATAGGTTACTTCCCATGATTAAGTGCCTACAAAATTAATGGTTAATTTCCAAGTTTGTAATGAACGCAGTGAATAATGGAGGGCCAAGTACTAGTCTGTGTGCAACATTAATTAACAGGCTGTCCACTGTGAGCTATCTCCAGTTTTAACCACCCTTATGTGTTATTTTCTCACCAATCTCCCTATTGCATGCATTGGATGTTATCTTGCCTGAAAATCTTGTGTGGCATCTTGTCATATGTCTCATGAATATCCAGGTGTATGCAATATTCACATAACAGGTATCATTCTCCAATCTCTGCATAACCATAGAAATTTGGCCCGTCTTGTCTGTGCTGGCTGTTTGCTGGAGCAATCCAAAACTTAAAAACCCTGGTCTCTGTCCATAGGCTTGTATTTGCACTTGCTTCAAATGCTTGCCTGTTCTTCCCTTGAAAGATGCAGTGCTTCCTGCCTCAGCTATTCCCTGTAGCAAAGCATTCTATGCTCTAACAACTCGCAGTATTAAGGAAGATAATTAGCATTAGAGTCACCATAGGGTGCATCCTTATCTCCACCGGGCTCTTCTGAGGATATATGAAAGATAGATCAAGTAGGGGAGTTGGCTGGGAGGTTTTCAGCCTCCATATTCAACAATGGATTCTGCAGCAAGGCCGAATCTCAAGCTATAATACCCGTGAGCCGAGCCTCCCAATACTAGCACCCGAGGTTCAATAGGCCCAGTCGTCCCTTGAACTTGGGGAGTTATAGGCATCCTGGGTGTCTTCACAGCTGTTACCCCACCAGAGGAACCCTGCTATGTGTCTGTCAAGGTCACTGAACTGTTGGATCCCATTTGGAACAGATAAATGAGTTTGGACAATAGATCCATCTTTATTGCATGCCCCAGGAGTGATATTGGTGGACTGGCCCATCTGTTCCAGGTTGATGCACATACTTGTTATGACTGAGGGTTGCAAGTGTAAGAAAGGGTTACTTTTACGCCCAGGTATCTGAATGCTGTTTCTGATGATACAAAGGATTTGGTCTCCTGTATTTTTGTGAAAATCCTTTGTGTGAGGGAAAGGCTCTATGTTTTGGTGTAATGAATTTGGTAACTTGAAAATTTGCCCAAGTCCTTGATGACTTGGAAGATGTCAAGTAGTGAAGTAATGCCAAATGAAATTACATGGAATGTACAGCATAGAAACAGGCCATTCGGCCCAACTGTTCCATGGGTGGTGTTTATGCTCCACACAGCCTTCTCCCACCCCTCATCATCCAACCCTATCATCATAACTTTCTATTCCTTTCTCCCTCATGTGTTTATCCAGCTTCCCCTTAAATGCATCTATGCTATTCGCCTCAACTGCACCTTGTGGTAGTGAGTTCCACATTCTAACCACTCTCTGGGTAACACAGGAACAGGAGTAGGCCATTTAGCCCCTCCAGCCTGTTCCGCCATTCAATGAAATCATGGCTGATCTGTGACCTAACTCCATATATCCGCCTTAGCCCCATATCCCTTAATACCTTTTGGTTAACAAAAATCTATCAATCTTACGAGAAGTTTCTCCTGAATTCCCCATTGGATTTATTAGTGACTATCTAATATTTATGGCCTCTAGTTTTGGTCTCCACCACAATTATGTTGCCAGTGTGATTTTGGATGGAAAATTTCAGTCAAGGCCCATCCATTTCTTCCTCAGGTCAGGATTCTTGGGTGTAGCCAATCGCATCCTTTTGACCTTCATTATTTCCTTACAACTTTTTTTTTTAATGAGATCCAGGTTCATTAAAGCCTCCTGATGCGGGAACCATCCTCTTCACCAGATTTGGAATCTTTTCACATATCTCGCTTGTGAAAGCTGATGTGAAGAATTAATCACAGGACTGCCCTCAGCAACCATCAGAGGATTTACTTGTTCTTTAATCTTCTCCTTCCTGTGAATGCAATGGAAAAATTGATTTACCCTTGAAACTTCTTTTATCGGATTCTTTCTGTTGTTCCCTTTGTTTTTGTCCTTGTTACTTTCCATTGTCTTTCTTATTTGAGTCTTTATCCCTCTCTGGTTCTTGTCTCTTTACGCACCCAGTTTGTTCCTACAATCTTGACCTTCCATGGTCAACTGCTTTAACTTTGTTCTATAAAATAATCTCTTGTTACTTATCAGAATCTATCTTAACTTGAAGCCCCTGACCATCTCTTTAACTTGAAATCGCTGACAAATCCTAAGGAGAGTGGGCAGTGCAGTGGGTGAAACACTAACCGTTCACCTTTCTAGCTTAGGCTTCAAATATATCCTCTGCGTGTTGCCTGTAAGGGTCCTATGAGACATGAGTTGGCCAGTTTGAATCCAGTTCATTGTGATCATGGTCCTACAGCATAAATCTGCCCCTGAAATGGCACTGAATTGACATTTGGGGAGGCCATTGGGTGGCTCGTTTGGGAAATGGAAATTGAGGTCCATTGTGGGGGCACACTTGAGAAAGCTTTCTTCTGCATCTAACATTGCGATGCTGTGTTGTACCTGACCTGGCAGGAATTAATGCTGATTTCCTGACTACCAACAGGACTGCTCACAAAATGGTCGAGTTAGTGAGATGGTCCAACTTGCAGGGATTTTATTCCTGGCATTGCTAACAATATGGATCCTAATTTTGCAAAATGACCATGCATCAATCCATTCTAAATGAGAAAGAAGAAAAAAAGATGGTATTTACATAGTGCCTTTCACATCATCGGGATGTACCAAAGTGCTTTGCAGCCAATGAATTGCCTTGAAACATATAAAATTCTGACAGGGCTAGACAGACTGGATGCAGAGAGGATGTTTCCCCTGGCTGGGGGGGGGGTCCAGAACGAGGGGTCACAGTCTCAGGATACGGGGTAGGACATTTAGGACTGAAATGAGGAGAAATTTTTTCACTCAGAGGGTGTTGAACCTGTGGAATTCTCTACCACAGAAGGCTGTGGAGGCCAACTCACTGAATATATTTAAGAAGGAGCTAGATAGATTTCTAGACTCAAAAGGCATCAAGGGGGATGGGGAGAAAGCGGGAATATAGTATTGAGATAGAGGATCAGCCATGGTCATATTGAATGGTAGAGCAGGCTAGAAGGGCCGAATGGACTACTCCTGCTCCTATTTTCTATGTTTCTATGTTTAAGTATAGTCACTGCCGTTATGAAGGCAAATCAAATTTTAGCGCTGCAGGAGCACAACACCAGGTGGGGATGGGCCTTGATTTTCCAGTGCTATGATAGTTACTTAGCAGATCTTTCAACCAACTCCCCACTTTCAGTCCCGTCTAATTGTGATTACATCTGTTAACCAAATACAGAAAGTTAACAGATGTGACTGTAGTTAGAAATCAAAATATTTCATAACTAAATGGGCATCGCATAACTCCTTTCAGGCTTAACATGAAGATTAAAATGTGAAAGAGTAACATATGATACAAGGACAGCCTCTGGAGCTAATGTTCGGGGGAGAAGATCCAGCAACATTACAGCAACAACTTGCATTTATATAGAGTCTTTAACATAAAGACTGTCCCAGGGTGTTTGACAGATAGACATAAGCAAAACAAATGCTGAGCCAAAGAAGAAGAGCTGAGTAGGGGTGATCAAAAGTCCAAGAGATGAGTTTTGAGAAGGTTTCTAAAGGATAGAAAAGAGGCAGAGAGCTTCAGAATGGGAATTAGGTAGTTACTCCATTAGTTGCTCAAATGTAGAGAAGATAGGTGTATTTTTTTTTAAAAAAAGGTTCTACAAATGTTGCTGCTGTGCTCACTTTCCTATTTTCCTGCTCCCCACCACTGGATGATGATCCTTGGCTGTTGCTCAAGAAGTGAAGAATCTGTTTAGCCACTTAAATGAGCATTATAATGAGTTATTGGTCAGGTTTTGGTTCCGAGAGTATTGAAATTGTTCTGACTGAACTCACCTGGAGGTAAAAGGTCGTCAGCAGAACTTTAGGCCATCCTCCATTTTAAAATCTTTCTTAATGACAGATTTGCATCCTCCTTTCTAAAAGTGGAAAATATGTTGAAATTCAGCCCCTGTCTCACTCTCTAATTCTCCCCAGCCCCTTACAGGTACAGCGAAATGAGTTTGAACATTATCACTCCGGTCCCTCTTGTGCATGGGTTCCCAGCTCAAAACTCTCACAACCTATTGAGTTATAAATTTTCCATGACAAGTTGTGACAAATTTGTGGCGAAATTGTTCAGAGTCTTTATTAAAAGGCAAATTGTTTTTTTTATTAATAATTGTAGATGTTCAGGCAACTGGGCACAGCTGGTAAAGTGATTTGGACTATATCGCAGTCGACAACTCCAGATTCCTTCCCTTGTGCATTAATGGGTCATCCAAGTGTATTATATCACATTGTTATTCCTGCTGTATCCTCTCTATTTCAGAGCAATAACCAGTACCTGCATTTAAGTCTCATTTAAATGTCACTCTCAACTTTGAACCTTTCGCAAGCCTCGTGTGGGATGATCCGGGATGTCCGGTGGACAAACTGAATCGTACCTGCTACATCTCAGTAGCAAGCTTCACTTAAAAAAAAAACATTTTCCAGTGTTTTAAAAAAACGTCAAATTATCCGAACAATGCACCTGGGAAGTAACCAGGTCAAATTATCACCTTTTTTGTTCTATCGCCTTCCATTCTGTTGGTTTGTTAAAAGCACTGACACTTAGCTCTGGCACCTGTTTCAACAGCTTCCTATGACTCTCGAAAGATCATGGAAGGAATAATGAGAATGCCACTTACTTCATTTACAAAAGTTATGCATAAATGCAGTGTGCATTCGCAAACTGTAACTTGCAAGGTGGGTGGGGAATTATCACTCTACATGGATGGTTCTGCAAAGGGGCTGTTGGGATTGTCAGGCTGCAGCGTGATGTGATAGCATTCCTAATAAAGCAGATGATGTGGATGGAAGTTGCAAAGGTCATTAGCTATTCGGAACAGCAGATTAAGTTGCCACAATCAAAACAGGCCAATTATAACATAACATTTCACCCTCACTGAAGTGGATTGATTTTGACTCAGTGTAAAGTGAGAGTTGTCGTTTTGAGGGGGCGCAAAAAAAAACCCCCACTTGCACAATATCCAATTTAGTGCTGAAATGTCCTCCTAAAGTACATGTTGGAAAGGTACATGGCGTACTAATCACCGTTTTCATTGAGAGGGAATTAATGATAGCTACTGTAATGAATTTTAAATAGTAGAAACTGTTACCGTTTTCAGGGGTATAATTAATCGCTGAAGCAGATATTTAGCATCATTACACATGCCACTGAATTGTTTCTATGTTCTTGTGTCTTTTTGAACAGCATAATTCAGTTCAGAAGTACAGTTGTAGCTAATGAATTGGGAATCAGTCCAGTAAATAATTCAACTAATAACACTGGAGATACTTTCAGCCTTTGGGGACTGCTCCCAGTGACATTTATTAAGCAATTTCCATAGCCACGCCAGACTACTGTGTTACCACAATCAATTATTTTTTTAGTATGGTGTATGTTTGTACGCGGAGCGGATTGGGCTTGCTTAGTGTTTTTGGAGCAACTTCCGGGTCGTTAAATCCAGTCATTTGAGATGGATCAAAGATGTCTGATAACATTGGCCTGGATCGTTTGTGGGCAAGTCTAAATCTCTTATGTCGCCCCACTGAATCCCCAGTCCCTCAGTGAGCAAAAAAACCCTGCTAAGAAGAGTTTTTATTCTTCCTGCTAGTGAAAGGCTTTGTGTCTAGGAGGAAAATCAGGTCCAAAATGTATGGTATTTGGTATGGTACCCGAGTGTATAGGAAACACACAGTTTAAAAACCTTGTTTTTTTTAATAAAGACAGACTTGCATTTATATAGCACCTTTTACAACCTCAGGATATCCGAAAATGCTTTACAGCCAATGAAGTATTTTTGAATTGTAGTCACTGTTGTAATGTAGGAAACTGGCAGCCAATGTCTGAACAGCAAGGTCCTGCAAACAGCAATGTAATAGTGATCAGATTGTTGGTTGAGGGATAATTATGGGCCAGGACATCAGGGAGAACTCTCCTGGTCTTCTTTGAATAATGCCGTGGGATTTTTTACGTCCACCTGACCGGGCAGACGGGGCCTCGGTTTAAAGTCTCGTTCGAAAGACGGCATCTCCGAGAGTGCAGCACTCCCTCAGTACTGACCCTCCGAGAGTGCAGCACTCCCTCAGTACTGACCCTCCGAGAGTGCAGCACTCCCTCAGTACTGACCCTCCGAGAGTGCAGCACTCCCTCAGTACTGACCCTCCGAGAGTGCAGCACTCCCTCAGTACTGACCCTCCGAGAGTGCAGCACTCCCTCAGTACTGACCCTCCGAGAGTGCAGCACTCCCTCAGTACTGACCCTCCGAGAGTGCAGCACTCCCTCAGTACTGACCCTCCGAGAGTGCAGCACTCCCTCAGTACTGACCCTCCGAGAGTGCAGCACTCCCTCAGTACTGACCCTCCGAGAGTGCAGCACTCCCTCAGTACTGACCCTCCGAGAGTGCAGCACTCCCTCAGTACTGACCCTCCGAGAGTGCAGCACTCCCTCAGTACTGACCCTCCGAGAGTGCAGCACTCCCTCAGTACTGACCCTCCGAGAGTGCAGCACTCCCTCAGTACTGACCCTCCGAGAGTGCAGCACTCCCTCAGTACTTGCCAGCCTAGATTTTGTGCTGAAGTCTCTGGAGTGGGACTTGAACCCACAATCCTCTGACTCAGAGGAGTGAGTGCTCCCACTGAGTCGCAGTTAACATGGCTAAAACCTTTCGGTAGTGTAGATATTTTAATTTTAAGAGTTCCTGAGGATTCTCCAAGTATATGTAGCAATGTAAACGATTCACTGAGCCCAATTTATGCACTGATCAGGGCCTTCAGCTACTTTAGAAGGAAGTACACACTCACGGTGCACAATGCTTTGGGAACCAAAAGCCACTTTCGTTTTGCATTTGAGCTGCTCTCATTGCCTTGTTGTTTGACCGAACAGTCAGGCCGTCCAGTAGACTTCTCCAACACTGTAGAGCTTTGCGTAGAGAGGGGTGCTGTTGAGGGAGCAGATGAAAGTGAGCTTTCCACAAAGCACCAGGTGTCGTCAAAGCCATTTGAAGCATAGTCAATAAGGGACTAACAAAGGTGACCAATTACTCTTTCCCCCAACAGCACAAGCTGCAAAAGAAAAAATGAATTTGGGTCAAGCAAAGACCATGGAACAGATGGCAGAAAATTTAACATTTGGACTCCTCCCAGGAATGACACCAGTTTCCAAGTTCGATCACTGATGCACTCCTCATATATGGTGGGGAAGAAGGTTCTGACCAATGGGACCTTTGCACATTGGACAGCTGGATAAGATAGACAATCCAGGACTGTTATCTCTCAGTTTAAAGAGGGGATTATCTTCTTAAATTAGATGTAAACTAGCAATCCAGGTAAGGAGGCTAATTTGGCTTCTAAAGTGAATGCTTTACTTCATTCACAGGCCATTGAGGAGATTTCCTTAGCTCATAAAGAGTTCTGTTCAGTGCATGTTCTTCATAGGATGTTGTGACACTGTTAAGAATTTACGGTTTCAGACCCAGTCTGGACCTAAACAATTTAAATTAACTCTTGTGAAAGGAGACATTTAAGATGGTTATTCCATGCAACCCAGGTATAGAATCATAAAATTGATACAGCGCAGAAGGAGGCCAATCGGCCCATCTTGCCTGTGCCAGCTCTTTGGAAGAGCTGTCCAATTAATCCCACTCCTTTGCCCTTTCCCCATAGCCCTGCAAATTTTTCCCCTTCAAGTACCACCTTTCAGGTAGTGTGTCAAGAGCCTGGTTAACAACCAGAGACCTTGGCTATACATATTTCTATATATGCTAACAGGCTGCAACAGTGAAGTGCTGATGCACTTCTCTTCAAGATTCCATTATCAATTTTGACCTTACTTGGACATTTGGTTCATCTGACTTTCTATTCAAGAACCTAGTTTGTCACACTCTGGCCATCAGAACTCTCTGGCACCCGTTTCACTGCTATTGAATTAATAAAGCAACTGTTAAAAACAAGAACTATGGAGTTCAGAATCCCATCCAAATCTTACCTGCAGCAACTGGATTTAGTAGCAACAGCTATTTCTGGACACAAAGCTCTTCATGAGACCTTTGGAGCTGAATCCCATCACCTCCTGTGATTTTGGAGGTGACCCTTCTCCAAGAAGGTCAGCGTTGACAAATGAACGATAGATACCTTTTGAGCTGGTAATCCCGAGAGAGAAAGGGCGAGATGTCCTGGTCCAGGCTCACTTTGCAACTTGGCATAATCATCCAGTTGGCAGATGCATATGTAACTGGATGGGATGCTCCTTTGCAGGACATTTGGACCCCATGGTGTTTGTGGAGTGCAAACGTTAAATAGGCTGGAATTGTATGGCTACCATTACAGCCCCTCTGAGACCATCGCAGTTTCTGTGGGTAGAAACCAATGCAATGGTAAAATTTGATCCATTATATTACTCCTGAAACCAGGTGCGATTTTCAGTCGTGCACTGTGTTCATTTACACTCTTGCAATAGAGTCGAACAAGTCCGTTATGTGGAATTGCATTTTACTGTTTTAAAATGGAAGGCGATCTGATTGCAATAACACAGAGATTATTTTCTGTTTCCCAGTAACCGAAGAGCGTTCTGATCAACGGTGCACCAATTGAGAGAGGTAGTGCTAAGGGTAACGAGACAGGTTTATCTACTTTTTTTTTAAAAAGGAAGAACGCAGCCTGTGTTACAGTGCTTTGATGTCAAAATGATAAATTGTTGCGTTGTAATAATAAGAAAGTGAAGCCCCAGCCTTTACCGAATCGCAGTGAAAAATGTTGTCAAGTGAAGAAACCCAGCTCAGCATTCTTGTACTGACACTGATTTAGTGGAGTTTAACCCAGGGGTCAGTAATAACCACAAAGTATAAGGGACTGTGCGATTCAACCATTTTTGGAGGCCTGATTAAGGATTCAGGATTTTGTAGTCAGAATGTGGAATTCAGGAAGTTATTTCACCATTGTCCATATTGAGTGGTTAGTTTAAAAATCAATTGGATTAATATTGAACAGTGTATGATGTAGAGATTGCATTGATCAGGGTGCCTCATGCTGCTGTCATGGTAAGGGATGATGAGGTTTGCTTTCTAAGGAAGAAAGGACTTGCATTTATATGGCACCTTTTATGACCTCAGGATGTCCCAAAGCGCTTTACAGCAAATATTTTTTTTGAAGTGTAGTCATTTACAACAACTTGAGCAAAACTGTCAAGTTTCTGCGCTCCATTGTTCAGGTGGGAGGGAGGGGGCAGAAAGACACCAGACCACCAAGTAGATTGGACATGTGCATTCTTATAAGACCGCTCAGACTTACTCAGATATATTAGCAGGGGGAGGAATGAAGTGAATACGCAGCTCCATAATTCCCAACCCAACTGTCATCACACGAAGCCCGCAGTGACTTGCTGGGCCAATTATAGCGCCATCAGTTCCCAGCGCAGATTGGCTCGCACAGCAGACCGCATTGTTCAGTATTCACGTCTCAAGACTGATATAGTTAAAAGGGCATTGTAACCTGAAACTATCTGAACTGGGCCAAAATTGGTATTTTCCCAAATCCACTTCCTTCCAGTTTAAGTCATGTCAATTATTTATTTCAGGGACATTCTTAATGATATCAACTCCACCTGTCCCATGAAAATCCATAAGAAAAAAAGGACCTTAAGGTTATGCATTTTGCTGTTTAGTCATGTCTACTGTTTGTTTTAAAAGTGAAGTTAGTTCACCGAGAGGAAAACACATCCCTTAGTATTAACTAATTGTTCCAGAAGAAAAAAACAAAAATGGTATAAAGATATTTAAGATAGAAAAGGGGAGATAATTGATGAACTAATCAAACTTAAGGGAGGATAAAACCCCTGGTCCAGATGGATTGCATCCACGCATATTAAAAGAAGTTAGGGAAGAGACAGCAGAGGCACTATTACATACATATAAACAATCATTAGAAAAGGGAATAGTGCCAGAGGACTGGCGGACAGCTAATGTGATTCCTGTATTTAAAAAGGGAGATAGAACAAGTCCAGGGAACTAAAGACCAATTAGCTTAACGTCGGTGGTAGGAAAAATAACAGAATCTTTACTCAAGGATGCAATTAGTAAAACATCTAGAAACCGAAAATATAAAGAGTAGAGAGCACGGATTTCAAAAGGGAAGGTCATGCTTAACCAACCTAATTGAATTCTTTGAAGAAGTAACAGAAAGAGTAGACAAGGGTAACATAGTAGATGGAATATATTCGGATTTTCAAAAGGCCTTCGATAGGGTACCACATAGTAGACTCACAACAAAGGTCAGAACATATGGAGTCAGGAGACAGGTAATAGAATGGATAGCAAGCTGGCTACAAAACAGAAAACAAAGAGTAGGGGTTAAAGGTAGTCACTGAGACTGGCAAAAGCTGGGAAGTGGTGTTCCACAGGGATCGGTGCTGGGGCCACTGTTGTTCACCATTTACATTAATGATTTGAGCTCAGGAATCGGAAGTACAATTTCAAAATTTGCAGACGACACCATTTGGGGGTTGTAGTTAATACAAAGGAAGAATGCGTCAAAATGCAAGAAGATATTAATAAACTTGCAGAATGGGCTTGTAATTGGTAAATTAATTTCAATATAGATAAGTGTGAGGTGGTGCATTTTGATAGGAAGAATAAAGAGGCCACATACAGCTTGGATAATAAGAGTCTAAATGGAGTAGAGGAGCAGAGGGATCTGGGGGTACAGATACACAAATCACTAAAAGTAGCGACGCAGGTTAGTAAGGCCATTAAAAAAAATCAAACCAAGCACTGGGGTGGGAGGGGGGGGGGTCAGACATCTGGGGTGGAGGTCGGCCGATCGTATGTGTGGGATCGCGGCAGGTAGACTTATTGGGCCTGGAGGAAGCAATCCTGCTCCTCATGGCCCACAAGCAGTGCAATTAAGGGAATTACCTCATGATCCGGGCCTTCCCGCCTCCTTTTACCTGGTGAGAATCAGAAGGCCTGGAAATCCCGCCCCTAGGAGTTAAAAATAAAAATGGTATTAAAATGGAGGCACACAGCCTCCTTAACATATTTTAGTGACCCCTCGACCAACCTCCGTTAAAACTGGAAGTGGGCGGGTTGGAGGCGAGTTGGGGTCGGGTTTTACATTTTTTACCTTCCCACCCACCCGATCTTGGGGGCGAAAGTTAACCTCCCTGGTCTCCATATTAGAAAAAGGATATGGAGCCATTGGAGAAGGTGCAAGAAAGGATGATGTGAGAACTGAGAGGATATACTTATCAGGAAAGGCTGAACAGGCTGGAGTTCTTTTCTCTAGAAAAGAGAAGACTGAGGGGTGACCTGATAGAGGTCTTTAAGATAAAGATAGGGTAGACGTAGAGAAAATGTTTCCTCTTGTGGGGGGAGTCCAAAACTAGAGGTCATCAATATAAGATAGTCATTAATAAATCTGGTAGGAAATTCAGGAATAACTTCTTTATCCAAAGATTGGTAAGAATTAGGAACACGCTACCAGAAGGAGCAGTTGTAGCGAATAGCATAGATGCATTTAAGGGGAAGCTAGATAGGCACATGAGGGAGAAAGGAATAGAAGGATAAGCTGATAGGATTAGATGAAGAGGGGTGGGAGGAGGCTCGTGTGGAGCATAAATGCTGGCATAGACCAGTTGGGCCGAATGGCCTGTTTCTGTGCTGTAGATGCAATGTAACTCGTTGTCCCGCCTCAATTCAGTACTGTACGCTGAGAAAGCAAATGGAATGGGGAATTTTGAAACCTAACATTAAGCTCGGGGATGCCTCAATCTAACAGTGGAAAACTCTTTTGGGCTGTGATTCAATTATATCGTGATTTTCATATTCAAAATGGTCAACAACAGCTGTGAAATCCTGTAATAAATAATGGAAATTTGTGTTGGTTCTGGGTGGGACAGGGTTAACTGAAGGTGCAGAGAGGCACTATTCTTTAGCCCATCAATTCGTTTTAAGCCTCATTGTCAATTGCTCCAGGATCAAGTTGTCCCTCAGTAATGATGATGAAAGAATAGGTTGTAATTAGGCAAGGTCATAGGTCAAGGCCAATTTACTAAACTATTGAATCACAGTTTTACAAGTGGCTCGAGGTTAAAAGAATTTCAAAACTCAACACCAGTTTTTTTTGTGTACGCAAGGGAGAGACAAATTTTACATATCAAATAAAGCTCAATAAATTATTGAGAAGCATATTATGAATCTTAAATTAATGTGGCTAATTTTAGTTTTAATGATTTTGATTGCAAGTTAATACAATTTACTTGTGTTTGTGTTTTTCTCTCCCTCCCCCCTTACTTCACAGTAATTCTTTGCCAAGGTTAAAATAAGGAGTTGTGGGATTTTGCCCCCAGTCCGGGGTGTGAAGTTGCTCAGTAATTTCCCTCGTTCCATTGGCCTCACAGGGTCAAGCACTTACTGCTGGTGAGAAGGTGGATGAGATTTATCTGCACCTGGGACTCTGCCAGTGCTGCCTCGACCCTCTGACCCTGTCTTTGGAAGATGCATGGCCACAGTCCAGGGATGACTTTCACCTCTGATACGGACATGTTTCCCCTCCACTGGTACTTCACTTCGACACCATTGACTGAGCTCAGGAATTTGGTGGGTCTCAGGGAATTGACTCTTTATCCCACCACTCTGTGATGCAACATGTTGGTATCCGACCGCCTTGTGAGCACCTGTAGCCTGTCGAGGGCTGTACTTTGTAGGTATAACTAACGGCTGATCCTCCTGCATGCTGTACATGCAAGTCCGGAAGGAGGTTCCTCTTCCAAAGCCACGTTGACTACAAGTGCAATGTCCGTTCTTTCTTCTTCTCAAATGGCCACAGATGTAGGTTTATCGTCACATTTTAACGAGCGAACATTGGCTGGCTCCTTTTATATTGGTGCTGCTTTAGGTTGGACTCCAGGCACCCATTGTACATGAGCTTCTTCTCGGCATTTGCACAACTAAATCTGACTCTCTTATCCCGTGAGCAAGATCGTAGAACCGTAGTGCAACCTAAACGAGTATCGGTGTAAAAGCAGTTGTACACAACCTGCCTCTCAGGACTGTTCCTATTCCTTTCCAAGGACTGCAAGTACAGTTTTGTGCCATTTAGACAGCTGAATTATTCTGTGGTTTGGTCAGATTAGTTTTAATGCTGGATAATTAGGAGGTATTAAGTAAGAAAGAACTGGTATTTATACATATCCTTATCACATCCATAGGACACCCCAAAGCAGCTCACAACCAGCAAATTCCTTTTGAAGAGTAACTGCTGTTGTCATTTGGTAAATGTGACAGTCAGTTTTACACTCAGCAAGATCCCACAGACAACAGTGAAATGACTGACTAGTTAATCTGTTTTATTTTTGTTTATGCCAGCTGAGGGAGGAATGTTGGCCAGGGGACCAGGAGGACGTCTTGCTTTTCTTCGTGACATGGGTCTTTTATTTTTGTCCACCTGAACAGGAAAATGGGGCCTTGATTTTAATGTCTCATCAGTAAGGTGGCACCTCTGACGATGCAACACTAATTGGTATTGCACTCGAGTGTCAGCTGGAGTGGAGGTGGAACCCCACAACCTTCTGACTCGGAGGCAAGAGTGTTACTAAGTGAGCCAATCTAACACTTAAAGTAGGGCAAGAACAGAGGAAAGGGGCTTCAAAAGGAGATGATATCGCATCTATTGTTACCCCTTCTGACGAAAACAAATCAAAGGTCCAGGTTTGTTCCTGGCCTCAAGGACTATAACTCTGCCAAATTCCTGATTGTGGTGCAACACCATTGATCCTTGATGATTGTCAATATCAAATTGACAATGTTAGTTCAACTCATTGCTTCAAGAATATTCTATACATTGATAGTGTATCCCTGGTCAATATTGAAAATTTGCAGATAATCGAGAGCCTCCAGATTTTGGTCTTGCTCGTAAGGTGTGGCAGTACCCTAGGTATGAGAATAGAGAGTAATAGTATAACAGTATAAATAACAAACAGCTGTGGTATTGATGTGCATCCGAGAGGAGGGGATAAGAGTTAACGCCTGTTGTGATGAGGCAACATCTCTAGCCTTGCTAAAATTCTGGCGGTTAATTGAGAAGGCAGATAATTTAAGTATAAATAATGGAGGTTCCACTGTAGTTTAATCTTGTTTTTTAAAAACAAATTATGTCTATTTTATCTAACTGTGTACACCTCTATCTGTATACGCCTCTATCTGTGTACACCTCTATCTGTGTACACCTCTATGTTTCAAATGGCTGTCCAAGAATATAACTAAGAAGGAAGGTGGAAAAGGAGGGTGACTGCCATCTCTAAGAGGAAGGTACCTGGGGGTGCAATAGTATCAAATAGGAGAAGCGGATAATGCGTGATCAGGACACTCACTTTTGTACGGTTTAATTATTAGTAGTTTAATTACCCCAGTGATTTTGGATACATGACCCAGACTTTGTTTTTCCGGAAACTCGGAGAGGAAGAATTGTACAGTGACAGGTTTTTTTTTTTGCTGACAGCTTTCGTGGAGCGTTTTGTTAATTGTATGGTTTGCAATACATAATTGAACTCAAACCTAATTCTTCAAACTGTACATTGGTATTGTATGTTTTGTAGGGGTACCGGTATGAGTTTTCTCCCCCTCTGGGGAGTTGGAGACATGAGTGGGAAGTACGCACTATTTTCAAGGGTGGCCTATATGCACACCAATACGGTAATTTTGATTTCTTGTTCCTTGAGATATTACTGTAAATATTACAAAACATACTTTAACCTGCAGATTTTAATTTGCAACTCCACTGAAGTGTGACTCTTACCAATATTTCGAGGTTGGCTGCCCGATGGCACTGTTCAATCTATTTATATCCTTACAGGGTTCTGTGTGCCCCTGAGTCACTGAAGTAGATATTTAATCTTGTTTTCTAATTCATTTCTAACTTTAATTCTTACTAATGGCAATTTCACAGTAGTGAAGGGAATTGCGTTGAAAGGTGAGCCGCCCCGACTGAAATAAAACTAGTGTTGTCAGATTGTCTTTTGGTGCCCGATTTAATACTCCACTTGTGGTGCGTGCATATATTGAACCTCATGCCGGTTAATCATGAACCAGACAATCCTGAGCTCCCAGTATGAGAAGACTGGTACACACGCTCTAAGGGCAGATAGATTCATCTTAATGGTAATTGTTGCTCTTTTGTAGAGAAGGGATGAATACAGCAAGTGATGATGTCATCAGCGCTGCTGACACTCTCGATGTATTCAGGTGCCCAATTTTTTGGGGAGGGAAATTCTTTTAATGTTCCCAATTCATGCAAGGGATGTTAGCACAGCTTTTTAAATCTATTTAAATATCCCAGGTGTATTGAGATCATTAAAATCATTCACAGCACTTGCAAATGCTGAACTTTATCAAATGCCATTTTGAACTCAAAGTACATACCATTGTAGGGTTGCACAGCATATCTTTTGACTCTCCTTAAACAACATCACAAGTGGTGTGTGTGTCTGTCTTGTTTTTGTATGTCTTTCTTTGTGTGTGTGAATATTGGTGTGTGTGCCTTTCTGTGTGTGTGTGTGTGTGTGTGTGTGTGCGCGTGCACCTCCAGATAATCCTGCAAGCCAATGTGTGGTTCTCACCGGACCAGCAAAAGGAGCTTTACCATCCGCAGTATTTTGCTTTAGCTTGACCAATGCTCTGTGCTGATAGGCTGGATGGTTTTAGCTGGTTAATCTTCAGCAGTCTTCCTCTTGAACAGATGGGGCTCCCTAAGCCTTTGTTCTTGCCGAGCTGCTAAATAGGGTGTGTCCTTGCAGCAAGAGAGAGAAAGAACATACACACAACGCACTCTATGGCCCAAACAGACTCTACCTGTGTGGATATCTGAGTACCTTGGATGAGATGGTGATGGGATTCTGTGCATGTAAGGTGCCTGGTTGAGCAAAAAGAAAAGCCTTGCACTGCAACTGGTTTTGTTGTGTTTGAATAGCACCATTGAACTACAGATGAACTGTACCCAATCTGACCATAGAATTGCAATGCCTCAAACTCCTTCCCATTCATTCCCATTGTGTAGAGTTTTGATGCAAGCATCAAAATTAATTGAAATGCCTGGATTGGAATTTTGTACTTTTCCTTATTTATCTGATCTCAATGCTCGCTATACTGAGTGCAGGCAATTCACTGCCTGATGTAATTTGGAGACACCACCCCAATTCAGAAGGTTTATCACTGTGGAAAGTATAGTTTGTAAAGTTAATGCGTTTTGTTTTGATTGAGTTATCGAATGAACTCAATGGACTGTGCTACAAAAAAAAGAGCAAATGTGTTAATTCTATCTGCAGATTTATCGAAATTTTGATTGAAGCATAACATTTCTTGGCAGTAGAGTTTTATACTTCAAAGGACTCGCTGTGCCCAGAGTTTGCCAAGACTCAACCATCTGAGAGATCACCCATTGGCACTTGCTGTGTAAGTTTTGCAGATTTATTGGCACTGAGGCAATGTATTGCAGTAAATCTCTTACACCAACTAAACAGATGTAATTCTTCCACATCCAAGCTGTATTTTTGGTACCAACGACCCCCTTTCTGGTTACCTCTCTGGAGGTGAGGAGCACTATGGAGATATGTTATCCGATGAACACATCAGTTGTACATTAACGTGTGCTAAACAGTCTCATGTTGACGCCCGAGTAACCCGGCAAAGATGAACAACCTGTCAAACTTCCATTTTTGCAGTTGTGGTCTTTTAATTTAAAAAAATACCTGAGACCTTGGTGCCCCTCATCATTAGTATTTTTGGAAATTCTAGATTCTGAGATCCAGCACTTGACCAGGCCTCGCTGGATGAGTTACGGCGTGGACGGAATTGATTGTTTATGGGATGGGAGTGGATGAAGGCGAGAAACGCACAAAATGTTGAGGCTGTCCCGACCTCAGTTCGGTCCTTGTCTCTGACGCACGGTACCGTGCGGTGGTAAGGATGGAGGTTTGAGCCTGCGGCTCCCCACGTATCGCACCCCTTGTCTCAGCGGAGGCCGCGCTTGCCCAGGTGGAGAGAACCGTTCTGTGCCACCGTCGTACACTTTGTTGACAGAATGGCCTTGGCAGAACCCTACCATCAGGTCATCTGACCCCTTAAGTAGAATACAATGTGGCATCAGGAGGCAGCAAGGATGGTGCTAAGGATTTGAATTAGAAAGGGTGGGGTCATGTGGGGAGAAGTAATTTTTAAAATAATAGTTTGACTTGGAAATCAAATAACTCATCCATCTCGGTGCTACTTCAGAATGACTCTGTAAAGCTGCAGTTGGTAAGATTATAGGTTCCTGTGAGACAACAATAATCATTACAGTATGCCGGGGGAGGGACTGGGTGATGCATTCATCTAACATATTACCGTTGCACCTCTGAGATCATAGCTTAACTCCAGATGACAATGATGGGACACATGCCTTTTCCTCACCAGCTCTAAGGGTATTATGTGACATTTTTATTTCAAAATATATTTTATTTCATAAAATTTAAAGCTACACACTGTTTACACACAGTTCAAATAAAGGGCACAAATGCAGCACAGCAGTTCAAAGCAATATAGTGCAGATCGTATACACTATGATCTCATTGTTACAATTTTAAAACACAGTACATATTTTCTAATACATTCTGTACAATACAAGATGGGGTGGTTTTACACGGTGGCATTTCCCCATAGGGCCTTTGCATAGGCCGCACTTTACTTCAGTGCGTCCCGCAGCACGTACTCCTGAACCTTGGGGTGTGCCAGTCGGCAACACTCGGTCAGGGACAGCGCCTTCAGCTGGAAGACCAGCATGTTTTGGGCGGACCAAAGGGCCTCCTTCACCGAGTTGATGGTGTTCCAGCCGCAGGTGATATCTGACTCGGTGTGCGTCCCGGGGATTAGCCCGTAGAGCACAGCGCCCTCTGTTGCCCGGCTGTTGGGGATGAACCGGGACAGATACCAACGCATCCCTATTCGCGAAGGGGCAGCCCGTCAGGAGGTGGACGACGGTCTCCCTCCCCACTGCAGCCTCGAGGGCAGCTCGAGGTGGCGCTGAGATTCCGTGCGTGTTGGAAGGACCGCACTGGGTGGGGCTTTCTCACCGCCATCCAGGTTACATCCTGGTGCCTGTTGGTCATTCCAGTGACAAGACGTTCTGCCAAATGGCATCGACCGCCTGGTTGCATCCTTCCTGATGGACGCGGCAAACGGCTTGACGCAACATACGAACAAGACCGCGGAGAGAGGACAGCCCTGCCTGACTCCAGATCTGACCGGAAAGCTCTCTGACTCCCACCCGTTGATTAGGACTGTGCTACGGGTGTCCGCGTAGAGCAGTCGAATCCAATTGCAGATTCCCTCCCCAAAACCCATTTTGGAGAGCACGTCCATCGTGTACGTGTGGGATATTCTGTCAAAGTCCTTCTCCTGGTCCAGGCTGATGAGGCAGGTGTTCACCCCCCTGTCCTGCACGTAGGTGATCATATCCCTGAGCAGCGCAAGGCTATTAGAGATCTTTCTGCCGGACACAGGTCTGATCCGGGTGGATCACCCACTCCAGAGAAACTTGAGCCTGTTGGCAATGGCTTTAGACAGAATCTTGTAGTCGACATTTAGCAAGGAAATGGGTTGCCAATTTCTGATTTCTTCCCTCTCCCCCTTCCGCTTGTAGATGAGGGTGATGATGCCTTTCCTCGTGGACTCTGACATGCTGCCTGCCAGAAGCATATTCCCATACACTTCCAGTAGGTCTGGGCCTATCCAGTCCCACAGAGCCGAGTACAACTCGACCGGTAAGCCATCGCTTCCAGGAGTTCTACTCTTCTCGAAGGACCGGACGGCCGTTGTCAGCTCGTCCAAGGTCAGTGGCCAACCCATGCTCTCCCCCTTGCTGTCCTCTAAGACGTCAGTGATAGAGGACAGGAAGGACTGGGAGGCCGTGCTGTCTGCGGGCTTCGCGTCATACAGCCCGGCATAAAAGGATTTGCTGATCCTCAGTATGTCGGCCTGCGAAGACGTCAATGAACCGTCTTCCTCCTTCAGGCTGCTGATCACAGAGGTCTCTCTGTGCAGCTTCTGGAAGAAGAAGCGCGAGCACTTCTCGCCCTGCTCCACGGAGCGGACTCTGGACCGGAAAATGATCTTTGAGGCCTCGGAGGCGAAGAGCGAGGCTTGCTGGCCCGTCACCTCTCGGAGTTCCTCCCCGACATTGACCCCCATCGAATGCAGCTAGAGCAGATCCTGCATGCTTTTTTGGAGCTGTGACACTTCCCTCTGTCTCTCTCTTGCCTTCTGAACACCTTTGAGGATGAAGAGCCTCTTGATGTTGGCCTTGATTGCTAACCACCAGTGCACTGTGGCACTGAAGAGGGGTTTCACAGTCCTCCAACCTGTGTAATCCCTCTTTAGTTCCTCGATGTTCTCCAGGGTCAACAGTCTCACGTTCAGCTTCCATATCCCCCTGCCCGCCCTCTGGTCCTCCTGCGATTGGCAGTCGGCCAGTAGGAGGCAGTGGTCAGAGAAGAACACCAACTGGACATCAGTGGATCTGTCCTTGAGCGTTGGGGACATAAAAAGGAAGTCTGTCCCGGGACAGCCGGCCCACACTGGTCTGGACCAGGTGTATCTCTGCGGCGCCCCATCTGCAGGGTTACTGAAGACGTCGTGAAGCTTTGCGTCTTTCACAGCCTCTACCAGGAGTTTGGACGTGGAGTCCAGTATTCCGTCGACCCTGCTGGATCGTCCGTCCGCATCGATGATGCAGTTGAAGTCTCCGGCGAGAACGATCGACCTGGAGGTCGCCAGCAGCATCAGGAGATGCTGGAAGACCTCCATCCGCTCACTCCTGAGGGTCGGGGCGTACACATTGATCAGTCAGAGCGGGGCGTTCTTGTACAGAACGTCTGCTACGAGCAGGTGGCAACCCCCGCCACCTCTTTAACCTCGGCGAAGGTGAATTGGTCTCCTCGTAGCAGAATCCCCAGGCCCGAGGAACGATTATCGCTGCCTCCTGACCAGATTGACTGCCCATGGGTCCACATGTGTGAGCACTGCCGGTAGTTGCTGAGGGCTCCTGCAAGATCAGCAGGTCCCTCTTGAGCCTGGACAGGTAGTTCAGGGTTGCAGCACAGCGCGTAGTCGATTTGATACTACGCACGTTTATGGATGCAATTCTTAAATCCATTTTCAAAATACAAAACGACAAACCATTAAGGTCTTACAATTGTATCAGTCCAGGATCTATGTTACCGTCCATTTGAGACCCTCGGACCAGATTCTGCACTTGTGTGGTGTGCAGGAACTTTTGTCCGGTCCTTGGGCTGAGGAAGGAGGCCTGTCCTCCGCTGGGGGAGGGTCCGCACTCGGGGGTCGACGGCGGGGTCTCGTGGGGTGGTGTGTCCGTGAGATCCTCGGCCAGGTCTGGTTCATCGGCCGTCGCTGGTGCTTCACTATCCGCGACCGTTGTGCTGCTCCCGGTTTCCCGGAGTTGGGGGGACCTCTCTCCGCGTTGCTACTCCTGGTTGCCTAGAGTTGGGGGGACCTCGCTCTCTGCATTGCTGTTCCCAGTGTCCCGGAGTTGGGGTGCGCTGGATGTATCAGTGCCCTGGAGCTGAATGTTACTAGTTCCAGGTTCCTGGAGCTGGAACGCGTTGTCAGTGTCACTGGTCACCGTCGCATTTTGCTTCTTCCTTTGATGAAGGTGGGAATCCCCCCCCCTCCCTCCTTGTTCATCAGCCGAGGAGTGGTCGTTGTTGTCTCTAAGCTCCTCTTGCTGCTGGCTGCACCTTTGGCGTTCGTGTCTCTGGTCCTATGGGACTTTCTATGGGTTTGGTTGCTTTCCCTGACTCTCCCTTCCTGCTCTTTGTCCTCCTCCTGGTCGTTGGCTCTTTCACGGGGGGCCACGGGGGGGGAGGGGTTTGGCCTCCTTTGGGGCAGCCGCGACTGCTGCTCTCTCCTCCTGCGTCGCCTCGCCTCTCGCTGCCCGTGTGTAGCTTTGTCCGCGGTTCGGA
The DNA here is from genome assembly GCF_035084215.1 of Heptranchias perlo. Classification (NCBI taxonomy): domain Eukaryota; kingdom Metazoa; phylum Chordata; class Chondrichthyes; order Hexanchiformes; family Hexanchidae; genus Heptranchias; species Heptranchias perlo. The sequence goes on along the minus strand of NC_090332.1, from coordinate 9,756,042 downwards.
CAGATCTTGTACAGGTGACCAGCCTCTCCGCACAGGTTGCAGAACTTGGCCTTCTGACAATCCAGTGTCTGGTGGCCCTCCTTCCTGCAGTTCCGACAGATCACCGCCTTGCAGGAGCCTGCCTCGTGCCTGGGTTTGCCGCAGGATCGGCGCACTCTGGGCTGCCCTTGGTACACCGTGTACCCACGGCTCGTCTCGATCGCGAAGTTTGATGGGAGGTGGATGATGTTTCCGTCGGCATCCGCCCTCAGCTTCGCCTGGATGCTCCTCTTGCTGGTCGAGATCCCGCGCGTGTCCGCGATGTCGACGCTCCGATCTGCTCCGTCCCACGTATCGCTTGAAGAACATCAGCACATCCACGACAGGCACACGCGGGTTGAACACGTGGACCGTCGGCGTCCGTTCCTTCTCCTGCGGGAGCGCAAAGAGCGGGGTTCCGGGGTGAGGAGCGACAACTGAGCCTCCTTCCCCTTCTCCTTGAAGGCCTGGAGCATCTCCAGGCATCCTGCGACGTTCTTGAAGGTCACGCCCGCTCCTCGGGAAGTCCTGCAGGCAGAAGTTGCCCGCTGGCTTGAATGGACAGCAGAACCTGCCTCACAAAGACATCCCGCTGCCACGGCAAGGGACCCTCACCCGTCCTTGCGGTCAGCCTGACGGTGTTGCGCACCCCGTAAAGCTAAAAACAGCTGTTTCCACTTGTCCTGCTCGTCCTGGGGTCCAGACTGCGTGATCACTTGGAACGCCCCCGCCACGTATTATGTGAAATTAATTTGGGTCATCCCTGCCCACTTTCCAATGGTACACGCACACAATGGGAAAACTACCCCTGACTTGGAATCAGTGCAATTTTAACTAAAGGAGGGTTGGTGTGAAATGGAAAAGTTTGCACAGGGCACACAAGAGCGGGTTCTTATGTGGCAGGAGTTGAGGCCTATTGTGGGAAAGAACAGTGCAGTTATCAAAATCTCTCAAGTATCTCCGTGCTTTGCATACAATGAATTACAATAACTGCTGTTATGTAGTAAAACATGATGGCCATTTTGATTACAAAAGACTGCACAATATTTAGAGGAGATATTTGTATACTGTATCTAGTGATACCACACTTGATATTTTAGTGCTTGATGCTGACACTGGGCACAAAGAATTGCTTGTATTCTATTCCTCACCATTGACATTTGTCAAGTATAGTTCACCAAAATAACACTCAGCAGTTTACAAGGAGGAGACTAGTGTTCTGAGTAAGTCTTTAATGAACTATCAGGGTGCTGATTAACTGGCCTGTTCTCCATCTCCAGCCTTGTCCTACATTTGTTACAAAGGGCAACCCAATATAGTAATGTTCTTATGTAATGTTGTCTCCTGTTGTTCTCCCCAAATCTGTCTGCATTCAGCGTGACAGAAAAAAAAACACAGTTGAATGAAAGCTAGAACTTCAGATGTTCGTTACATAATTATTCCTCAGAAATTGAAGTGTCTGACATAAACTCATACATTCCTAAAACGTGATTAAATGCAAGGTTTGATCATAAATATTGTTTTCCACGGGTAATTGAACATAGACATTCGTGCAAAATATTTGTTTGAACTATTTGAGAGTCATCAATCTTCGAACGAGAACACCTGATTTTTTTTAAGGACCCTCAAAATGGATATACGCTGGGAGAGGAAGAGAAGAAATGGGCAGAGATGATTGGGAGACTGCACAATGCGTGCTTGTGGCTGGTGTAGCCTCAGTTCCACGTCGAGTGTTTGTACTGATAATGAACCTGTCTATTATCTAAATGAATTGGTAGTCTGTGCACATAAGGTTTTGTGAGATTATATGGCTTTGGCATTATGTTAAATTTCGTACTGATTTATGCTAGAGCTGAAAGAGTGAGGCATTAACATGCAACATGTCAACTTTGAGACTAAATAACCGCAAGAATGGCTTGACTCCAACTTGGGGAGGTTGCCAGAAGAGACCATGGTTTAATTATTTTTTAATACCTCCAGGAGAAGAGTGGGGCCCAGGCAAGGAAACTCCTCCATGGTGCACGAATGGTTAATAGGTCTGTTTTATTGCCTCCTAACAGCACCCATTTGCTTTCTCTCAATGGAGAGAAATAATCCTGAATACAAGCAAGAGCCCATGGTCAGCAACTTGAGAAGAGGTGGAATCTTCACTAGGGTTTGCTGGGGCCGTGTATGAAGGGAGGTGTGGCTGTGTTCTTAGTAAAACCTGAAGTAATTTTGATCCAACTTTTATAAGAGTAGTCACTTTACATGGATGTCTTCAGCATCTAGAGCGTTAGCTGTGGCTCAGTGGGTAGCACTCTCACCTCTGGTGCAGAAGGTTGTGGGTTCAAGTCCCACTCCAGAGACTTGAGTACAAAATGCAGGCTGACACTCCACTGCAGTACTTTCGAAGAAGAGCAGAGGAGTTCACCCCAGTGTCCTGGCCAATGTTTATCCCTCAACCAACATCACTAAAACAGATTATTTGGTCATTATCACATTGCTGTTTGTGGGAGCTTGCTGTGCGCAAATTGGCTGCTGCATTTCCTACATGTCAACATTAACTACACTTCAAAAATTACTTAATTGGCAGCAAAGCGCTTTGGGACATCCTGAGCTCGTGAAAGGCGCTATATAAATGCAAGTCTTTCTTTCTGGAGTGTGAAAATCCTCCCATTGATAATTTTACTGAAGAATCAGCATGAGGACAAAACACTGAGGGAAGTTTGAACTTAGAACAACAACTTGCATTTATATAGCGCCTTTGTTGTAGTTAAACGTCCCCAAGGCGCGACCCAAGGAAGAAGCCATTTTCGTGCTAAAATTATCAACTGGAAGAATTTTACCCTTCAGTCTCTTGGACGTGAACCTCGGCACAAGCATTGTCAAAGGCCAATTCCGTCTCTTCTAATTGACCTTTCTCCTCCCATGTATTACTGACTGTTATTTCTCGCATTAAGAATAAGATTAAGGGTCATAAATATAAGATAGTCACTGATAAATCCAATCAGGAATTCAGAAGAAACTTCTTCACCCAAAGAGTGGTAAGAATGTGGAACTCGCTACCACAAGGAGTAGTTGAGGTGAATAGCACAGATGTTTTTAAGGGGAAGCTAGATAAGAACAGGAGGGAGAAAGGAATTGAAGGATATGCTGATAGGGGTTAGATGAAGAGGGGTGGGAGGAGGCTCGGGTGGAGCATGAACGCTGGCATAGACCTGTTGGGCCGAATGGCCTGTTTCTGTGCTGCACATTCTATGTGTGAAGATTGTAACACGGTCCAGTTGCAAACTAACCCTGTGCTAAGAATTAAAATCTTTCAGGACCCAATGCCCCTTCTCGCACAGACCAGCTTATGTTTGGCAGAACCCTCAACTAATTCAATAAGAGCAAGACCTGTTCAGGGTGCATAACCCTTGCAGGGACCCCTGTCTGTCTGCTGTTACCTGTCCTTTAATATTCAGAGTTTTAGCAGGGTTATTTTGTTTTTTCCACTGCAGCTGTTTTTATTGAATAAAGTTTTATGGTCACTCCTGGCACAGGCATATATAGTGTTTATAAGGAACAAGGGTGTCCATTCTGAACTATTGCATATATTAAGCTTCCACAATATAATTACTATGTTGGATTCAGTTATACTGCGGCATTAATTGACAATCTGAGTAAATGGATTGTGTGGGTCGGGCTGAGCTTGTTTCATAGTCCACCCCCTTTTGCCAGCACAAACCTGTATTTAAGGTTGGAGCAAACTGCTCCAGAAGCCCTTAATCTGTGTTTCCGTTCTTAAATGTTCTGCAGCCTTTGAAGTCTTAAAGGGGATTGGGTGGTGTAGTGGGCCATAGAATCATTCAACTTTACAGCACAGAAGGAGGCCAATCGGCCCATCGTGCCTGTGCCAGCTCTTTGAAAGCGCTATCCAATTAGTCCCACTCCCCCCTGCTCTTTCCCCATAGCCCTGCAAATTTCTCCTTTTCAAGTATTTATCCAATTCCCTTTTGAAAGTTACTATTGAATTTGCTTCCACTGCCCTTTCAGGCAGCGCATTCCAGATTTATATTTATGTTCTTTTTCAAATATTTATCTCCTTCCCTTTTAAAAACTATTCTGGATTCTGCTATCCTCACTATTTCTTGCCTAACAACTGTCTGCTTAAAGAGAAAAAGAGAAATATATTTTTTAAGACAGCTAGTTTTGACACTAACAAATATGTGTCTTTGAATTGCACAGAAAAGCCAGTGGCAGCTTTCCAGTACATTTTGGCAAACATAAAATGATAGCAAATTTAAGTAAAAGCAACATCTGTACCAAACATGTCAACAGTCTGAACCGTTAGTGCCATAATTAGAGCTTCAGGTTGTCTGAATCAGTGTGATATGGGGAGGGGTGCGGGGGTAGAGGAGGGAGAGAGAGAGAATGAGTTTTGTTCATCTCAGTGAATAGTTTTGGTCTCGGGGCAGAAAAGCAAGTGATTTAAGAGGAATTTAGATCTGAAAGCTTTTGTTTGAGCACAACGACAATGAGTGTAAACAGAAAGCTTCATTTCAGCTCATCGCCCAGAAATATTCACTTCTTAACGATTCGTTCCCTGAAGTTTTATTGACTGCAGTACAGTAATTTTACACACAGGCACTTGGGGATACGAGCACGATGTGGAGAATGATGGGCGCCAGTACGGACAGCAAATTACCTGACCGACGTCACATAACAAGGTGACGGCTCCATCCACCTGCATCAAAGATGAATGCACTGTGGAGCACCATACACAAGCACAGCATTTAACGCATTGAAATGTGTGTGGCTCCTGTGAGATGGAGCTCGCTGCTAAGGATGGAGGAACCTGACTTAAAGAAAACGCTGGAAACGCTCAGCAGGCCGGGCAACGTCTGTGGAGCGAGGAAGGTGAGGTTGACGTTTCGGGTCGGTGACCAGTACAACAAGTATGTGTTGGCGGGTGGCCAACCCTCGCAGCTCCACCCGGGAAAGTTAATCGCAGCATTCTTCACGTTCCGGTTTCACCCTCCCCAGCCCAAAAAGGGGGAGCGTTTCCCACCGACGAATGAACTACGAGTGTCGTTGCAGTTCTGTAGGTCAAGACCGATAAACACGTAGCTCGTGTTCCGCTTGAGGCCCTGGATGAAGAAAGACTTGCATTTATCGAGTGCTTTTCACTACCTCAGGATGTCCCAAAGCGCTTTACAGACAATGAAGTACTTTTTGAAGTGTAGTCACTGTTGTAATATTGTGCACAGTAAGATCCCACAAACAGTAATGGGCCGGAACTTGCTCCAACCGGCGTGGCAAGGCATCCTGCGGACAAACATTATGAAAGAAACTCACCTCGTGGTCTCCGACACCCATTTTGTTCCCTTTTCAATTTTTTTTTAAGTTCAGCGCTGTGATTTCAGCACAGGTTCATTCGGAACCGATCGACCATTGGCCACAGAATCTGTCAAGAAGAGAAGTCCCACCCACAAGCAGGCAACTGGAAATTATTCCTTCACAGTTAACTTCTTTATGTTAGTTTAAATAAAAATGTAATATTTCTTATTATAAGAAGCCAAGCAAATGATTGAATGTAATGAAATGTACAGAAGTTAAAAGTTTAAAAAAAAATCTTTTTAATTTAAAAAAAAAAATTTTAATGACCAAAAAATATTAAAATAAGAGTAATATGACATTCCACATTATTAAAATTTTAATTTTTTGTTGTTATGCAGTCATTAACAGTCATTGCGCTTTTAAAAAGTAGTGCAGGGCTGCTATTTTCCAGCGTACCTTTTGGTGGTGTAAGTATCTTCGTTCCAGCTGGACAGATGGGTAAGTTTACGAATGTTTAATGATTTTATTGATTGTAGCGTGGTGTGGCCCTTTAATTCGGACCTGTCAAACCGCCAGCAAACCAATAGGAGCAAGTTCGCACATTCATGGTTTTAACGCGCATTCGCACATTTGTGGACTTGCTCCCTGTCTTCAGCGGTTTGAGAGGACGCCTTTGATGAACAGCGTCCTCAGGCGAGCAATTTATGCCCCAGTGAGATAAATGACCAGATAATCTTTTTTTTAAAGTGATGTTGGTTGAGGGATAAATATTGGCCAGGACACCAGGGAGAACTCCCCTGCTCTTCTTCGGAATAGTGGCCTTGGGATCGTTTACGTCCACCTGAGACGGCGGACAGGGCCTCGGTTTAACGTCTCATCCGAAAGACGGTATCTTCGACGGTGCAGCACTCCCTCAGTACTGCACTGTCGGATAAAACCGTCCCCTTTGTGTTTGTTTGGGCACGAGTGCTGAGGATTTGGATACAGACCCAGTCAAAAAGGGAATAGTGTGAAACCAGTAAGCACAGTGCTGCGGACAGACTTATTGCACCCACAGTTGTTGAGGCATCTGCACCAGTATTGCACCCGGTGTACAATATTCTCTACTTTTTGTAATTTGAAAATCAATAATAGTGTGTGGGTTGGATGGGGGGGGGGGGCAGGTGAAGTCTGAAAACTGATGAAATTCTACTTAAGACCTCTGTCTTCAGGAGGGGAAAGCGAGCCAGATTCCGTTGCTCCTGATCACTGACTCCTGCTGTGTGGACAACTGATGTAGATAGGGCTTGGCTGCGACAACCCGCTAACTATCACTGTAAACGATCTTGCATGAAGTATGGCCATTTGAGTAAGGTATCGTAGCATTGCTGCCATCCATGAAGCTGTACTCCAGCATCTTGGAGAGAAAATGAGCGGAAAATAGTCTTAAATTGCCAGTAGGGGGTGCAGTGGGTCAGCACACTGCCCTTTCACCTCTTGAACCTGGGGCTCAACTGCGAGGCGGACTCTCTTGCTGATTGGGAGGTATGTTGTTGCTGGCATTTTGCACCTTGGGGGATTCATCTCGGATCAGGCACAGCACATGACAGACGCAAAGTGCTTTATCTCAGCAACCTGCCCCAGCCCTAGAATAGTCTGTACGAGTGAATTTTAATAAAACATGCACCTTATTCAGGATTGTGTTAAAACTGAAAAGCTTTTAAATCAACTGCCGGTCATCTCTCCTTCTTCCACATTCTCTCCCCTGTGTTCTGTTTAATTTTTATATTTCCTGACTCTGTGCTCTGTTTTGCTCTTTATTTTACATTATTTCTTATTTAATTTGTTTCTAAATTCTAAACTTGCCTGTTCCTCTGTATCTTCACTGTCCACCTCAGAGATGATATCCACATGTTCAAAATTTTGTGTGTCTCTAATTGAAAATAGGCTCCAAAAGACTTTTCTTTAGCCAAACAGGAGGAAGAACATTGGTTTAATTATCTCCCCGCCGCTCTCACCATGCTTGACCTGAAAGGTAACCTTGGTCTTGAGTTCCAATGTGTAGCACCAAGGAAGGGTCCAGTCATGATGCTCCAGCCATCATGAGTGGGGCAGGCTTGATGGACCAGATAGTCTTTTCCTGCCTGTCATTTTCGTATGTCCTTTGAATAACTGGATCAAGTTTAACCATGTTTCATGCAGGCTGATATCCAAGGCCTCCACATATTTCTGAAATAACTCTGCAAAGTGCCGCGCAGATGAGGGTCAAGGGAAAGCTGGTGCAAGCAGTAATGGCAGACCCACACAAATACTGCTTGACAGGGCATCGCCTAACCATCTGAGGAATTGGGCTGGTGTTAGTCGATAAGTGTGACGGTCGCTTTGCTCTGTGGGGCGTTTCCACCCTTCCTGTTAGACTGGACCGGAAGTCAGTGGAGGTTTGCGAGGACAAGGTGATGGGGAGCAGGACTAGTACCCAATAGGGCATGGGCAGTGGGGGTTTGTGCAAGATCGAGTTCAGGAGACCAGAAAGGAGGGGAATGGAGAAGTCAAACCTGAATGTGGCCAAAACAGAGGTAAGTGGTGATGGGGGTTGAGGTAAGGCTGGAGCTGGACGATATTATGAAATATAAATATCCCGGCAATATAAATGGGTCAGATCCAGAGCCTTTGGTAGCTAAAGCTGACAGAACAGCTGCTCGTTGAGGTGGTCCTTTGATATAAAGCAGGTTTAAAGATCGAACGTAACAGGCTTGGAAGAGTTTGCTGCATTCCCTGAGACTTGAGGCTGCCGTTCAGGTTGCTGAAAAGACCAACTCAAACCCGTGAAAATTCAGACCGTGTCGAAATGCTGGCGGGTGTGAAGACTGTTTGTTTTTTTTCTTTATGATAGTTTTTCACACTAACACAACACTTCCTATTACACTTCTGGAAACCAGAAGACGATTGTTGCCAGTAAAAGCCACAAACCCAAGTTGTTCATTTGGATCTTGTCTGACAATGCTATTCGGTGGACTGCATCCAATGACCCTATGTCTGTCTGATCCTCTCGCTTAGCACCGTTGCCTTCAGCTTGTAGTCCCGATGAATCCGCTGATTCATTGTCTTGACAATTGCTTCTGTACATTCTCCTGGCTCACTGGTCACACTCTCGCCTCTGAGTCAGAAGGTCATGGGTTCAAATTCCACTCCAGAGACTTAAGCATAAAATCTCGGCTGACACTCCAGTGAGAGAGCGATGCACCGTTGGAGGCGCCGCCTTTCAGATGGATCGTTAAACCGAGGCCCCGTCTGCCCCCTCAGGTGGACGTAAAAGATCTCGCGGCACAATTTCGACAAAGAGCAGAGAAGTTCTCCCCAATGTCCTGGCCAATATTTATCCCTCAACCAACATCACTAAAATAGATTATCTGGTTATTATCACATGGCTGTTTGTGGTTTCTAGCGCTGCGCAAATTGGCTGCCGCGATTCCTACATTGTAACAGTGACTACACTTCAAAGATACTTAATTGGCTGTAAAACGCTTTGGGCATCCTGAGGTCGTGAAAGGTGCTATATAAATGCAAGTTCTGTCTTTTTTTCTTTGATCCTTTTTCTTCTGGTGCATTGTATTTTATCACAAAGTTACTTTCTTTAAAAGATAGGAACAGTCAGTTTTTGGAGTCCATGGATGCCATCTAACTCTCGAGCCGTGTGTTACTTTGAACATGGCTGGAGCACACGGCAGTCCATCTCTGGAGGGTTACTTCTGTTCATTGTTACGTGTACGCCAAATGGAGTCCCATACACTGACAACCCTCAGAACTAAATTCACTTCCCTCCTCTTCTTCCACCCCTGCAAAAAAACAATCATCGTAACACTTGGATTCTTTTCTGGCTTGAGCCTAGATGCAAGGACCACAGATCCTCCATGATCTGAGGGAAAAAGAAAAGAAAGAACTTGCATTTGTATAGCACCTTTCACGAACTCAGGACATCCCAAAGCACTTTACAGCCAATGAAGTACTTTTGAAGTGTAGTCACTGTTGTAATGTCGAAAACTCGGCAGCCAATTTGCGCACAGCAAGCTCCCACAAACAGCAATTTGATAATGACCAGATCATCTGTTTTAGTGATGTTGGTTGAGGGATAAATATTCGCCAGGACACCGGGGAGAACTCCCCTGCTGTTCTTTGAATAATGCCATTGGGTCTTTTAAGTCCACCTGAGAGGAAAGACAGGGCCTCGGTTTAACGTCTCATCCGACGGACTGCACCTCAACCAGTGCAGCACTCCTTCAGTACTGCACTGGGAGTGTCAGCCTAGATTTTGTGCTCAAATCTCTGGAGTGGGACTCAAATCTACAATCTTCTGACTTAGAGGCGAGAGTGCTGCCCACTGAGTCATGGCTGACGCATGAGGGACTTTTATAGTCAAACATCTGTCAAACTTTGGGATGTTTATGGTCTACAGGCAGCATGGCTAAGGAAATCTGGCCGCACAAACCAGACAAGTGGCCATGGAAAGGCAGTTTGAGATTCCTCACAACACACAAAAATGTCTCTTTTTTTTTGGTTACTTGGGCTGGTTTGAGGTTCAGATCCAACCGTCAGCATTTCTGGAAATCATTTTTCTCGGTTTCCATAACCCCATGAATATGTAACTTCAGATGCCTGCCCGTGGTATATCATTAAAGTGGGTTAAGGAGTTTGTATTTTGAAATTAATATAGTCTGCACATTTAGTGGCTTTGGATTTACGAGGCTCCATCACTGAAAGTGAGGCACGAGCGAGGGATTAGGGAGCTTTCTATGGAGTATGAGTCACAACCTAACCAGAGTGATCAAATCTTTCCAAGATATCCTATCCGTAACACAACGCATTTCCCCAAAGTGCAGCTCTTAAGGGCTTTACATTGATTATCACAACTGGGAGGGTGAAGGAGTGTGTGTGTCAGCGAGGATATCTCCGAGTGAGTTAGAAAGCTCGGCAAGTGTATTCAGTGAGAAATTGGGCCATTCAGATACGGAAGATCCCAGTTTCAATCTTGCTAGTAGAGGGTGCTACATGCAGTTGGCCTCAGCATCCCTGGATTGGGAAGGGGGTAAATCAACCATGGGTGTCTGCTGCTCCTGATCGCTATTCAGAAATCCCTGCTGGAAGGTATGTGGACATTAGGTGATGCCCCCCTTGGTTAAATAGCCAACTGATACTCATTATCAAGTCTTTCTCACGGGAATAATAGCAATTTGGGCAAAGCGCTGGAAGGTGACTGTTATCTGGCAGCCTCACATTTTGAAGAGGGCGGAGAGAAAGTTGACAAGAAAAGGGTGCAAGGAAAGGATAGGAACCCTACTGATTGTTGGAGATAAGTTGATAAATCAAGAAAGCAAGTTCTGAGAAATCTGTTTGTGATTTGAACTCAGAGGTAGAATTACTGTCTTCAATTCACTTCTGCGTGTTTGTTGTTTTATATGGTCACTATGGCTCCAAAACCCTGTGCCCCCAGCTCCCTCAAAAGCAGCTCCAAGTGGAGGGTGCAAGATTTTACTTTGTCCTTTACTGCCACTGGGTGTTAGAAAGGATAAAACTAATATTCAAATGCGATGCCAGGGACGTAGGAACAGGGGTCGGCCATTCAGCCCCTCGAGCCTGCTCCCCCACTCAATTAGATCATGGCTGGTCTGTATCTCAACTCCATTCACCCACCTTAGCTCCATATCCCTTGATACCCTTACCCAATAAAATTCTGTCGATCTCAGTCTTGAAAGCTCCAATTGACCCAGCATCCACAGCTTTTTGGGGGAGAGAATTCCAGATTTCCACTACCCTTTGTGTGGAAAATGTGCTTCCTGACTTCCCTCTTAAATGGCCGAGCTCTAACTTTAAAATTCTGTCGCCTCGTTCTTGACTCCCCCACCGGAGGAAATGGTTTCTCCGTATCTACCCTATTGAATCCCTTGAACATTTTGAACACCTCGCTGGTAGAAGGTGCCACACGCAGTTGGCCACAGCACCCCTGGGTTAGGAGGCGGGGTGGGGGGTGATCCCCGAATGCTCATGACTAAGTCCACTCATGTAGACTTAGAGAGAATCTTAGCTGATGCCCTCTCACAGGGGGCAGGTGGGTCCCCACAGCGAGAGAGAAGTCCTCGAGCGAGAGATCGTCCTCGTGAGCAGTTCAGCAGCTCTCGGAGAGGAACGAGAGCAGACTGACTGCAGTTGGTTTGTGGCCCTTGGAAACCATAGATGGAGAGCATGCTTTCCGAAAACTGAACAAAAAAATATTCAGTGTGGAAATGGCTGGCGTCCTCTCACGAGGCTTATTTTATGTCTGTTGCTCTTGCACTCCCATTATCCTGCTCGATGCTGGCAATATTTTGAAGCCCCTTTATGTTCTAGTTTTTTTTTAAACCAGATTACTTCTTCCCACAACTCCAGCCAGCAGCTTGCTCGCCCTTGTGTTACTGGGCGGGGAATGAAAGCAGTAACCAGGTTATGCTTGCTAGCTACATTTGCAGCCAAATCAGGACGGGACAATGGAGTCTGGCGTGGGTTTGAAATGCAGAAACCAAAGTGCGTTACGAGGAGGCGTTGCCTCGACCGTCTGTTCATTGAAGGCGCTCAAACGCGATGTGTTGAGGGACAGTTTGCTGAGGTGCGTTTGCCGCCGAGCTGCTGATTATGAAAGCCGATTGAGAAACAACCTGGTGGCGTCTGATTTGTGTAAAGTGAATATAGTCAGTGGTCCTCAGGACTAAAATTGCAGGAGGATCAATGCCTGTTTACTGGTGCTTGGGCTTCAGGGTTGGGCCCCTGGAGATTCAGTACCTGGTTACCGGTCTACTGGAAGCTCAGGATTTTCATTTGTTCTTGGCATGTGGGATGCTCCTGGCAAGGCCTCATTTATTGCCCATCCCTCCTTGTGTTGAGAAGTTGCTGGTGGACCTTCTTGACTCGCTGCAGCCCTCGTGGTGACGTTCCCACAGTGTGTTGGGTGGGAAATCCAGGGTATTGACTCAGCGACGATGGACGAACGGCAATATATGTTCAAGTCAGGATCATGCTGCAGTTATATAGGGTATTGGTGAGGCCGCACCTGGAATACTGCATACAGTTTTGGTGTCCATACTTAAGAAAAGACATACTTGCTCTCGAGGCAGTACAAAGAAGGTTCACTCGGTTAATCCCGGGGATGAGGGGGCGGACATATGAGGAGAGGTTGAGTAGATTGGGACTTTACTCATTGGAGTTCAGGAGAATGAGAGGCGATCATATTGAAACATATATGATTGTGAAGGGGCTTGATCGGGTGGATGCAGTAAGGATGTTCCCAAAGATGGGTGAAACTAGAACTAGGGGGCATAATCTTAGAATAAGGGGCTGCTCTTTCAAAACTGAGATGAGAAGAAACTTCTTCACTCAGAGGGTAGTAGGTCTGTGGAATTTGCTGCCCCAGGAAGCTGTGGAAGCTACATCATTAAATAAATTTAAAACAGAAATAGACAGTTTCCTAGAAGTAAAGGGAATTAGGGGTTACGGGGAGCGGGCAGGAAATTGGACATGAATTTAGATTTGAGGTTAGGATCAGATCAGCCATGATCTTATTGAATGGCGGAGCAGGCTCGAGGGGCCGATTGGCCTACTCCTGCTCCTATTTCTTATGTGTGGCTTGTGACTTGGAAGTGATGCTATTCCCACAACATTGCTGCTCTTGTCTTTCTTAGCGGTAGAGGCCAGAGTGGAGGAAATGTTGTCGAAGTAACCTTGGTGAGTTGCTGTAGTGAATCCTGTAGATTGTACATGCTGCAGCCAATGATGGAGCAGGTGGATATTGATCCCAGTAGCAGGGGCACCGATCAAGTGAACTACTTTGTCCTGGATGGTGTCGAGCTTCTTGAGTGTTATTGCGGCTGCAGGCCCATCACGCTCCAGATTTGAGCCTTGTAGTTGATGGAGAGACGTTGAGGAGTCAGGAGGTGAGCCACCCATTGCAGAGTACCCAGCCTCTGCCCTGCTCTTGTAGCCACAACGTTAAAATGGCTGGTTCAATTAAGCTTCCTGTCAATGATGATTCCCAGGAAGTTGTTGGTGAGGGTTCAGAGATGGTGTCATTGAAGGTTGGGGGAGATTGTTGGGCACTTCATTGAAATGGTCATTGCCATTATCTGCTGTAGGCTGGCATGAGCTGCTTCATTATCAGAGAAGTTGTGAATGGAGCTGCAAAGCCTCGCTCCTGGCCTTACGAGGGAGGGAGGGTCATTGATAAAGCGACTGAAACTGGTTGTGCCTAGGATGCTTCTTTGAGGAACTCCTGTGATGATTGTCCTTCAACAACCACAGACATCTCCCCTTGTGTCGGGTCTTTGTGTTGTGTCCCGCCACTGGAGGTTTTACTTGTAAACCCCATTGATCTCAATTTTGCTTGGGCTCTTTGATGCGATACTCTGTCAAAAACATCCTTGATGTCCAGGGCAGCAACTCTCCTCTCCTCTGGCATTCAGCTCGTGTCCATGTCTAGATCAAGGATGTGATGGGATCTGGAGCCGAGTGGTTCTGTCAGAACCCTAGCTGAGCATTGGCGGGGAGAGTATTGATGAGTAGGTGATGGCACTATCAATTTCTTCCATCACTTCACTGATAACTGGGAGGAGACCGAAAGGGTAATAATTGGCTGGATTAAATTTGTCCGATGTATTATGGAGGTCCGGTTGCCTGGTTACAGGTCCTCAGCTGGATGCTCGCGATTCTAGAGGTTGAGTACCATGTTACCTGTCCTCAGCATTCAGGCTTAGGCTCCTGGAGATGCAGTACACTGTTATTGATTGGGCCACGGGTTCCGAGAGATCAGGAGCTGATTACTGGCTCTCGGGTTAGGGGTTTGGAGAGTCCTGGAGGCGCAGGGCCTAGTTACTGGCCCTCGGGATACAGTTTCAGACTCTACCGGGGTGCAGCTTTGAGTAGTTTGGTGCTTAGGCACAGATTCAGTCTCCTGAAGGTGCAGCCTGTGGTTCTCGAGCCACAGGTTTAGACTCTTGGCAGATGTAGCCATGGTCACTGATCCTGGGTCTATAGGTTTAGGTTCCTGATGATGTATGTTTGCTGGGTATAAAGTTAAGGCAGTTGCTATGATGTTTGGCTAACTTAAAAGGTGTTGTAGTTATAACACTGCCCATTGAGTTAATGGCTGGGATTTAATGCTACAGGTTGTGGAGAGGATAATGGACAATGTACATCTTCCATACGATGTGCGTTGTCCCAACCAAATAAGCTTTAAATGAGATTTTACTCACCACCTATTTTACTTTTGAATTCACAAGGGCACTTCCTCTTAAATACTAATCGTATGCAGAAGTGTTTCCATGGAAACAGTGAGAGGGCTCCCGACAGTTGTGAAAAGAGCTGAGATGATTATTGGCAAAAAGTGGCTTGGTCAAAGGGAACAATAATTAGCAATGTTTCTCCATTTAATAAAATTAAAGTAGTGTTTCACAGCACATGTTTGAAGTAAAAGCTTGGATTTTTTTTTTCACTGAAGGAAATACTTTGATATTGATAAAGGTTTTTTTTCCTCCCTATTAAAAAGTTTTCAAAATACTCAAATCAGAATTAAATCAAGAGTACAATGAATCTAAAAGATTTCCAGCATTAATTGGAAAAGCAGAAGGGAAATGGCTTGTGCTTAATGCTTCCACATGGCAAAATGGTCATTTAAATAATAGCCAGTTAACTAAGAGCTTTGAAATCCAAATGGACGATTAAGCACATGGTTTTGGTAAAGGCCCCTTTATGGCAGGAAGCCCCTTCAATCGATGCCATTAGTCAGATGCAACTAATCCCACAGGATGACATAATTTACCCCTAAAGCAGCCAAAACACAAATTACTTTGTGAAAACCAAGAGAGAAGGAAAAAAAAAACTACCGCTAATCTGTAACTGTTCCCTTTTCAGAACATTGCAACTTCTGTTCAATAAACTGCACTGTTCCGTCAAGGAAGTCGTCCCAGAATGCACCAGTGGCACTATTGTGGCTGCACTTGGGGTCAGTCCTGAGTTAACTATTTGAACGTGTCCAGTATGATACGGAGACATTGGTAAACACTGCCGATTCTGCGTTGTCTAACCAGGACAAGCTCCGTGGTTGATTCTTACGGCACTTGGCGTTGAGCTACGGATCACTTCCTCTTGTAGATTGGCAGCGTCGACAACTCACTGACTTGTACTTAATTTCTGGACTGCTTCTAATAGAGGGGTTACTCACCTCTCTCACAAAGAGCCAGCCTGTTCTCTGTGACACTATGCACATCAAAGCAAAAGAGTCCAGTTTGAAGCTGGTCAGAATAAGAAAAATGACTAGTGCTGCCGGCTTTATGTTTAGTCGTTGACTTTTTTTGGGGGGTGGGAGGGGGGGGCAGCAGTGGTTTCACTGAACCAATATTAATTCTGTAATTCCCCACTACCTGGTTTATATATGATGCAGCTATACCAACTGAACCAAGTCTGACCATTAGTTTATTGACTAGTTTCCATGGTTTATGGACACTGTGTAAACTCAAGCAGTCAATTTGTTATCAACAAATTTAACTACCTCATTTAACTAGTTTTGAGAATTTATTAGCAACTGTTTATTAACACTTCAAGCAACCACATGGCCCCTTCCCATGACTTAGTTTGTAGATAACAGGGTTTTTTTAAATTCATTTTTGGGATGTGGGCATCACTGGCAAGGCCGGCATTTCTCCGTATTTAATCTATCAAAACCCTTCATAATTTTGAACTACTTTATTAAATCTTCCCTTGACCTTCTCTGCTCTAAGGAGAATAATCCCAGCATCTCTCGTCTCTCCACATAACTAAAGTCCCTTATCCCTGACATCGTTCTAGTAAAATCCTCTGCATCCTCTCCAATGCCTCGACATCCTGACTAAAGTGTGATGCCCAGAATTGGACACAGTACTCTCGCTGAGGCCTAACCAGTGATACCTGGCCATCTATTCTAGCCATTAATCACCCCTGTGTGAAGAAATATTTCCTGATGTCTGTCCTAAACTTGCCCTTCAGGACCTGGAATGCATGCTTTCCTGTGCTGCTGCCTTGCCATGTGTGAAAGTTTGATCTGGATGCATGGCCTAGTATGAAACTGAGCCCTGCAGATAAAGAAGGTGCCAGGCTTTAATCCTTGATTCGTGATGAGTTAGCTGATCTCATTCATTGTTGGGGTGGAGCCATTGATATAGACATCTTGAAGCAAATATTCTAGAGAAGGGAAAAGTCGGCCATGGTTCCTACTCCTGACCAGGGTGAGGGCACAATCAGGCTCAGCTGTGTTGACCTCCCCCTCCCACGGCCTAATAACTTGCCAACGCTCACTGCCTTGACTTGTAAATGATGAGAGTAAGGTGCCGGATGGCAGCTGTTACCAAACCCACTGTGGTGTCTTGAGGGGAGGAAGAACGAAGATTTATGAAAGTGTGGCCAGTGAGTTAGCTTGAGTATTGGTTTCAATATTAAAAGGGCTCGGCCATTGTCGATCTTTTGAGAACAACTGGTTCTTTGTCGGTCAGTTGGCATGGGAATTTCTTTTGACGAGATTAGAAGGGTAGGTAAAATGCCTACATTTTGAGGACAATCCGGCCAACTTTCACACACACACACACGGCTTTGTGTTAGCTGTGGCTCAGTGGGTAGCACTCTCTCCTCTGAGTCAGAAGGTTGTCTCAAAGTCCCACTCCAGGGACTTGAGTAACAAAATCTAAGCTAACATTCCAGTGCAGTACTGAGGGAGTGCTCCACCGTCAAATACCATCTTTCGGATGAGATATTAAACTGAGGCTCCATCTGCCCTTTCAGGCAGACGTAGAAGATCCCCTGGTACTATTTTGAAGAAGAGCAGGGAAGTTCTCCCCGGTGTCCTGGGCAACATTTACCCCTCAACCAACATCACTGAAACAGATTATCTGGGACCTGCTGTGCACAAATTGGCTGCCGTGTTTCCTACATTACAACAGTGACTGCACTTCAAAAAGTACTTCATTGGCTGTAAAGTGCTTTGGGCGTGCACACACACATGAAGGTTGCCACCTTGTACAGATAATATAGTTCAACACTGCAGTTTTATTCCCCCACCCCAAAGCCGACTCCTAATTAAAACCAAGGGAAATTGGCTGTGTGTTCAGAAGTTTTACCCTCCAGCTGTAATATACCTGCTTCCTCTCCCGGGCATTGCTTTGAACAGAGATGAGGGAATTGAGCTTGTAATAAGTTATGGCCTGCAGAATCATGGTGTCAAAATCATATCCTATGGAGCCTAAAAACAAGGAGAGTGGGAAAACTTTTTCATTTCAAAAAAATAGGTGCCTACTACCTGTGGGATGTGTCGCATTTTTTTTTAAACAAATGTGCCACTCATAAACCTGACCAGCGTGAATAGCAAGGAAAGAAAGCAGTGCTCAGATCAGGTGAGCGAGAATTTTACTGACAGCACGTCTTGAAAACAACAGCAACTTGCATTTATATAGCGCCTTTGACATAGTAAAATATCCCAAGGCCCATCACAGGAGCATTATGAGACAAAATTTGACACCAAGCCACATAAGGAGATATTAGGACAGGTGACCAAAAGCTTGGTCGAAGACTTAGGTTTTAAGGAGCATCTTGAAGGCGGAGAGAGAGGCTGAGAGGTTTAGGGAGGGAATTCTAGAGCTTGGAGCCCAGGCAGCTGAAGGCACGGCTGCTAATGATGGAGCGATAAAAATCAGGGATGCGCGAGAGGCCAGAACTGGAGGAACGCAGAGATCTCGGAGGGTTGTAGGGCTAGAGGAGGTTACAGAGATAGGGAGGGGCGAGGTCATGGATGGATTTGAAAACAACAATGGCAATTTTAAAATGGAGGCTTTGCCGGACCAGGTGCCAATGTAGGTCAAGGAGCACAGAGGGTGATGGGTGAACGGGATGGAAAATCCTCGACATTGGGTTGATCTCCTGCACGTTTCCAACAGGACCGGGCGGGCCAACAGTAACTGTGCAGCAAACTGGCTCAGGGGCTCCTTTAGTTCACCTCACTCCTTCATCGCACACACAGACGGGATTCCGTGAAGCTTCTTGGTAGGAGGCCTGTACAGCATGAACGCTGGGTGAGAGCTTTTCTGGGTCAAGTAGCTGGTCAGTGGTCACTGTCCAAGTTCTCGCATTGTGAACGTGCACCTGGTTGAGGTAATAGAGAACTGATGGCATCCCCAAGGAACCATATC
Organism: Heptranchias perlo; assembly: GCF_035084215.1. Classification (NCBI taxonomy): domain Eukaryota; kingdom Metazoa; phylum Chordata; class Chondrichthyes; order Hexanchiformes; family Hexanchidae; genus Heptranchias; species Heptranchias perlo. Next base: position 9,737,515 of record NC_090332.1, on the reverse strand, counting down.
TCATTGCCTGTTGGAGTTGAGGGATATGAAAGAAAGACCTGCATTTATATTGTGCCTTTCACGACCTCAGGACATCCCAAAGAGTTTTACAGCCAATAAAGTACTCCTTGAAGTGTTGTGATTGTTGTAATGTAGGAAACCCGGCAGCCAATTTGCGCACAGCAAGCTCCCACAAGCAGCAATGTGATAATTGCCTTATAATCTGTTATAATATGAGGGGGACAGGGGAAGAGAGTCAACTTTTCTTCGCAAATATACAATAGAAGAATAACAGTTTGTGCATGAAGAGGCAACAGGAGCTCGTGCATTGAGATCTCTTGGCTTTTCCTTGACACCGTTGCAGGAAGCCATTGTAACCAGTCCCGCCTCAGCAGACCTGTTTGCTCCAAATCATTGTTCGTGGTGGGTACATCGCTGGCATTGCAAGTGCAATGGCTGCATTTGTTACCTGGTACAGATTCTCTCACAATGAAAAAGGCCGTATGGCCAATGTGATATCTCGTGTCTTCAGGCCAGTGATAAAGGTGTAACAGCAGTACTGAAAACGGACCACGTCACAAGACTGTGTCGGACACCCTGTACAGATCAGAACCCACCCTGGCTTAACAAATGAAGTATAGATTTTTAACACAGTGAAGATGCTGGGGTTTCCCAGCAGGAGCTCTTCCTCCCCCCCCACTCCCAGTTTACTCCCCTCCTGTTGGGAAGGCAGTGCTAGCTGCCATTGTATAACTCCATGGGTTCTAGCAGCACTCTGGGACCTCTCCCACTTGAATATTCTTCATGCGTCAAATCTTGCAACTGATTTAACAATCTGTGCTATTTTAACGCCCGGTATTAATCCATTTAAAATGAACAGGTTAATGCTGCCATTAAAATAGCGCTGATTGGAAAATCTAGGTTCGAGCGACAGCCAACTATTCGACTGTGGTGGGCATCACCACCGAGCCGGCTCCTGCCCTCTCCCTGCACACACTCCAGCAGGCGTCACTGGATAGTGATCAGGAGTGAGAACCCTGGCTGTGTTCCACTCCCTCCCCATCCCATACACACCTTCCACCAGCCATCCATGCTCTCGGATGCTGTCGGAACCAATCAGCTTATTTTAAATGTGCTAATGGCTCCATTAAAGCAGCAGACAGAGGAATGTTGTTGCCAATGTGTTAACTGCTTGCTGTAGTCACCGACAGTCACTTCTAGCCGGGGGGTATTTTACAGTTTTAAGAAAAGAAAATGTTTGAAATGCTCAAGAGCTTTATCAGCATCTAAAACAGGAGAGACATGTTACGCCTTTCACCAGAACTGAGTTCTAAGGTTTCACTTGGGTGAAATTGACTTGCACTTTTCCTGACTCCTGAAGCTAGTTGAAAATAAAAAGTATTTCTATAAAACCGTTAAATCAGCACATCTTCAGTCCAGGTCGTTCCTCCAACTGCCTGCCTCTTGAGAAGCCACGAGGTCATGGAAAGGGTCAGACGCGATACTGAACGAGTTTTGTCTTGTGAATGCACATTGGGCTGTTAACTTTTGGCCTCAGTTATGAGACTTAACCGTAAAGAATGGACAATTGAGGTTTATTTTGGGTGTGTGGTGTTGTAAAAGGTTCACAAGTTACATGATGGATTTGAGGTTTAATTTCTAACGGAAGGACCAGGATCTTGTGAAGTTGTCTTGAAACGTGTCCTTGCAACTACTTCCATTTTCATGTTTCAAATGTCTGCAAGCTTTCCTGGACAACTTATTTTTGAGGCAGAATGAAGGGAGGCTGCAAAATGGTGATCGATGTGCCAAATTTTACTGACAAAATGCCCGCCCCTTCAAAAATTAATTTCACACATTTGGCACATCCCCTCCTTCAGTAATTTGTAAATCGCCACTGCTGCTAACCGTGCTTTTGTACCTGGGCCTACCTGCCCCTTGAACGATGACAGGCCCATGTTACCACTGCATTTGGAGTCCGACTCCAGCCATATATTCAGGCCTGTATTTCAACTGTTGTTTTTTTTTTGAAGCTGTTGCTCAGATTATTGCTAATTATCTAGGTCGGCGTGTGCCCAACGCAGGGGTGCTGGAGCAAATAGCAACCCCACCCCCCCCGCCCCACAAATAACTGCCAGCTGCTGCCTGACTGAAATAAGGTCATTTAACACAGACTGAGATTGAATCTTGGACACTCTGGACTGGTTCTAATACCACAGCATGTGGAGGATTTACCTCGTAGCTCTGAGATGGTGGTGGTGGGCCACAAATCACTTCAGAAGGCATTTAGGAGGTGTGGGACTGGAGTCACATATAGGCCAGACCTATCCATAAAGGCCATTAGTGAACCAGTTGGGGTTTTACGACAATCTGACAGCTTTACTTTTACTGGCAGCAGCTTTTTTTTTTCCCAGATTTTTTTAAGAAACTGAATCCAAATTCTCACAAACTGCCGTGGTGGGATTTGAACTCGCGGATTGTTATCCAGGCCTCAGGATTACTAGTCCAGTAACATAACCACTACACTGCCGTCCCCGTTTGTGGATTGCAATGTGAGAGAATATCTTCTTGCATGGGTTAAAAACACAGATCAGGAGCTGTGAGTAATTATAGTTGCTGTAAATCTGGAGATGACAAGTGCTTTCTGCAATATCATTTTAAATAGAGGGCTGAATGCCCTCAATGCAAGCGAGGACAATGAGGCAGAGTGGGAGCTGCTCTCCGGCTTCTGCCATTGGGGTCATGAGCTGGCTGCTGAGAGGAAAAACGGAGGCAAGAAATTGATGCAGTAGTCAAGTGGCAGACCATCAGTAACTTATTAATCTTTTAATTTTTTTAAAATATTCATTTAGGTGCATCCTTTGGTATATAAAAGCAAGCCTTTCTTTTACATCTGATCCCTTTCCATGGTGTCTGATTGGAGAAATGGTTGGATTATACCTGAGGTGATGGGGTGGAGGAGGAGGAGGAGAGGAAGGAGGTTCAGTTGTTCTCAGAAGAGCAGCTCTTTATATCTGCTCTCTGGGGCAGCCCTTCACTGGCAAACTCACAAGTCTCCAGCCTGCCCGTGCTGCTCTTTTGGCACGTCGTTGTGCAGCTCCTGGCAAGGACTGCAGGCTGTGCCATGGATGTCAAGCGCTCGTCTCTGCCGTCCCCATTCTCTGTACTGGTCCAGCTCCTTGGCATCGCTTTGACACTTACATGAGCAGGAACTATACTGGCAGCACTGCCACTTCAAGAGATCTCGAGCGAGCGAGAGAGAGATAGTGAGTGTGAGCGATCGAGTGAGTGAGAACAATCGAGTGAAAGATTGAGAGAGAGAGATGTTTGAGTCTCAATGTGATGTGACACTGGCCAGTATGGTACCCAGCCCTATCTCTCGGTGCCCAACACATATAGGCATGTCGGAACCAGACATCTGGGAGTCTAATATCAAGGTACTATAGGTCACTCTCGAGGTTTTCATCTGTCTGAGGGAAGCGCAACTGATATGCTAATCTTGAGATTATTTTACATAAAATAAGTAGCTTAGCAGAAAATTAAACTTACAATAAATGCCTTAAATTTTTTTTATCATTACTGCAGCTTTATTGAGGAACAATCTTCAGCTGGCATTGAGGTCATTGTCTGTCCTGTACCAGCACTGTTGTTGAATTGGAAGACTTCATTTCAGGTATCTAGTCTCAGCATTAAGTATGTGGAGGTCAGGTATAAGATGGATTGGAGTCAGAGTAAAGCTCCCTCTACTCTGACTCACAACAGCAACCCCTCCTCCCCCATTGCCTCTGTGTGACATTTTTTTTGGAGACCCCCACTGCCATCCTGCAGCCTCTCCGATAAAGGTTGCCTGACTGAGTACCGCGCTGTCGGAGGTGCCGTCTTTCAGATGAGATGTTAAACCGGGGCCCCTACTGCCCTCTCAGGTGGACGTAAAAGATCCCATGGCACTATTTCGAAGAAGAGCAGGGGAGTTCTTCCCGGGGTCCAGGCCAACATTAATCCCTCAACCAACATCACTAAAACAGATAATCTGGTCATTATCACATTGCTGTTTGTGGGATCTTGCTGTGCCCAAATTGCCTGCCGCTTTTCCTACATGACAACAGTGACTACGCTTCAAAAGTATACACTTCAAAGTACTCTATTGGCTGTAAAGCGCTTTGGGAGGTCCAGAGTTTGTGAAAGGCGCTAAATAAATGCAAATCTTTCTTTTTTCTCTCATACAAGTCATAAGACTAAAGGATTTTTTTTTATTAAGGACAGCAAATTGTATTTCTTGGAGGGAAGAATGGAAGGAGGAGGCTGTTCTTTTCATTCACACAGAGCAGTTGTATCTCTAGTGCAGGAGACATAGCGTGGCCCACATTTCTATTGAAGTTACATATGGCATCTACTGGGAGATTAGAATTGTGCTTTGTGCCAGCTCCAGCACATATGAAGAAGTCCAGACGAGGTGCTGCTGTGCGTGCTTTTTTTTTGTGGAGAATGTAAATGAGTTTGCTTTGAGAAGCCCACAGTGTGCTGTACATGAAATATATATCTGAGAGGAATTTTAATGACTCTCCATAAAAGCTATGTACAGAACAGCACAGGGAGCCTTTCCCAATGCAGCATTTGGATTAAAATCGGTTTTATTCCGAGTGCAACTTCTGTTCTTTAATTCCTCAGTGGTGACATGCCCCTTGTAATGGGTTTCTCATTAAAACTAATCGGTCTGGCTCACCAATGCGTACTGTATAGTGTCCGGGTATATTCTATCTCAGATGCCATTGAGCGTTAAGTGTGATATGTCAGAGTCTATTTTTAAATGAAGAGGTTGATTATTGAACTAAGGTTCTCCAGAGGTTTCAATAGATTTAGCTGATAGCTCAGCTATATGTAACAGTAAAGCCCTAGATCCTGTTTCCGGTCCGTGCTGATGTTGCTTATCTCTGCCACGGTGGCTGTAGGCCTACCAGAATTGGCCTCAGTGCCCCTCCACTGGGGACGGGGAACAAATCATCCAGGGCCCCTGCACCTGATTTGGTGTGTTGTGACTCCTACTGGAATTGTGTATATGCACCAGTCAGGTGAAAACGGGATTGGACTCAGCTGTGATGCCCCCTGCGGTCAAATGGCTGGCTGAGCATCTTCTGTCAAGGCCAATGTGTGAATAATGGCTACTTGAGCAAAGTATGTTTCGGTGACTGGGGCCCTGCAGAGCCGGTAAGGAATCAACACGTTCGGAGGGCAGGGGAAAAAATATGAGTAAGGAAAAGGCTTAACTTGAGCTTTCCATTGCTGTTTGTGGGAGCTTGCTGTGCACAAGTTGGCTGCTGCATTTCCTATGTTACAACAGTGACTGCACATCAAAAGGAACTTCATTGGCTGTAAAGCGCTTTGGGACGTCCTGAGGCTGTGAAAGGTGCTATCTAGGTTTCTTACTTTTCTTTCCTTCCTTCCCTTCCTCCCTCCCTCCCTCCCTCCCTTCCTTCCTTCCTTCCCTTTTCCAACTGAAGTGAAAGAGAATTGGTGCTGACTGCAGGCTGCCTGATGACCTGTCATGAAGCAGGTCCAGCTGTTGAGTGGTGACTTCTTGTTGGACATTAGCACAACATCAAAACTTTTCAAGGAACTCTTTGGGAAGTTTTGCATTGAAGGATTGTTGTTTAGTGCTGGTGGAAGTCTCTCCGCCACCAACAGCCCTTACAGACAGAAAGCTGGTGACCTTCAGAGAACCAACTACGTCTGAGACCCACATCGTCAGGAATCCCATGAGCTGCTATCAGGTTTCTACTAATCCTTTGATGGAAAGATTTTTTTTTTAGCAATGGCAGCCTCAACAACCTTAAATCAGCAGAGCACAGAGGTAGTGAGACTCCTGGGACCACATATATTTAATGTAAAAGCTTCTGTTATGTGTGATATCCTCTGTGACTGTGAGAGTGGTGCATTAGTCCCTCTGCAGCCTTTGACACGTGGACCACACCATCCTCCCCCATCGCCCAGCTCAGCGGGATTGCCCTCGTTTAGTTCCACTGTCGGCTATTTAATTGTAGCCAGAGAATCTCCGGCAATGGCTTTTCTCACAGTGTTACCACTATTCTCGGCCCCCTCCTCTTCCTCAAATACATGCTGCCCTATGGGGACTTCATTCACAAGACATGGGGCCAGCTTCCGTATGTACACTGACGACGCCCAGACCTACCTCTGCACCACCTCTCTCGGTCCCGCCACTGCCTCTGTGTTGTCAGTCTACTTATCCGTTATTCAGTTTTGGATGAGCCACAGTTTTCTTTAGTTCAACGTTGGGAAGACGGAACCCATTGTCTTCAGCTCCCGTCATAATCTCTGTATCCCTCACCATCAATTCCATCCTAATCACAGGCTATATGTCTCAGGCTGAACCAGAGTGTTTTTAATGTTGGCGTCCTATTCAAACTTGAGCTGAGCTTCTGACCCCATATATATCACAAAAGCTGCCAACTTCCACCTCTGTAACAGCCTGACTCCACCTCTGCCTCAGCCGAGCTGCAGCTGAAGCCCTCAACAATGCTTTTGTCACCTCCAGATTCTACTATTCCAGTACTCTCCTGGCCGACTTCCTATCCTCCACGCTCTGTAAATGTTAGCTCATCTAAAACTCTGCTGCCCGAATCCTATTCCACACCAGGTCCTGGTCATCTGCCACCCCTGTCCTCACTGACCTACATTGGCTCCTGGTCTAACCTCACCTCCAGTTTAAAATTCTCTCTCTCATATTTAAATCCTTTCACGGCCACTTTCCTCCTTATCTGTGTAACCTCCTCCAGCTCTACAACCACCCCCTCCCCCAAATCTCCGCGCCTCTGTCTCTTGACTGTTGTGACTCTCCCCACCCTCCTCCTCCCTTCATGCTATGAATGAGGGTTGTGCCTTCAGCCATTTAGGTCCCACGCTCTGGAATTCCCTTCTGAAACCTTTCCACCTCCCTCTCCTCTTTTAAGATCCTCCTTAAAACCCGTCTCTTTGACCAAGCTTTTGGTCACCCCTTCTGATATCTCCTTCTGTGGCTCGGTGGTCCATTTTTGTCAGATTGTGCCTCTGTGAAGTGCCTCGGGACATTGTTCGACATTAAAGGCGCTTATATAAATGCAGGTTGTTGTGATACGAGTTTTGACATGTGTAGACCCAAGGAAATGATTGACAGTGATGAAGACACATTAGCTTCAACATTTTGTAATGTCCTCCATTTTTTTTTGGTTCAAACACCATGATGGGAAGCAGGAAAAAAATCAACACTGATGCAGTGAAGAAAGAAGTTACATTTGTACAGCACCTGATCACCGCCTGAAGACATCCCGTGTTTCACAGCCAGTGAATTACTTTTTGACATTGTTATGTAGGCCACATGGCAGCCAATTTGCACACAGCAAGATCCCACAAACAGCAGATGAGATGAATGACCAGTTAATCCTTTTTTTTTGTAGCTGGTACTGGGAGAACTCCCTGCTCTTCTTTGAATAGTGTCATGGGATCTTCAACATCCACCTGAACAGGCAGACAGGACCTCAGTTTAACATCTCCTTCGAAAATTCTTTTTGCAGTATTGGGTGGGGGTGGGGGGGTGGAGGGAGGGGGTAGGAGTTCTTCTGAGATTGGAGCTGAGACCCACAGAGGGAGCTTTATTCTGAATCTAACAGTGCTTTACGTGACCTGGCAGTGCTGACATAAGAAAGGGGGAGATTTCCTTAATCGTGATTTCTATAGCAAAATAGTTGCCACATATTTCAAGAACCAGGCAACGGGAGAAATCTCTGCCCATAGTACAAAAAAAATAAAGGGCTAGTGTTCATTCCTGAGCACTGATAGTCATCACCTTCATCAGTGCAAAAATTAACCAATTATTGGAGGGGAACAATAATCAGAAAATCATTTTTCCAGATGTTCTATTTTTGAGCATGTGTATGATGAGAAGTTCAAAGGGCAGCCGGTGCTCCAAGAGTCAGTGATTGGTTGCTGGCTACTCTTTCAAAGTTGATCTTTCTTTCTGCCCTAACCCTCCTCTACATACCGCACTGTTCAGTCAAAGAGAGTTGAAAGGATTCTAAATCCCCAACTGACTCGGACATTATCCTTCCTAAAGCACGATTTAATTCCTTGTGCATTTGTAACCGCTGCTCCTGAGAGCTAGGGATTGACCTCCTCCATTCTGCCACTAAACTACATCCCCACAGCTGGGGATTAATATATTAAAAGCAGATTGAAAAGCTGCAGCCAAGTAATTTCATTTAACTCGTTTCTTATGTTGGAGAGAACAACAGGATTTTTTTTTTCCTTTTCTCTGCACACGTCCTCCTTTAACTTTGCTGTACGTCCCTGAGACCTCTGTGTGGTGTCATGGTCACGTTTCCAATGGTGATTTGTTGCGGTTGAGAATGAAGATGTTGTTTGGTCTTCGCTGCATGACAGCATGTCTGAACTCTGCCCTTTCACCCCTCTTGAGGTCCAGGTCGAATTCAGGCTGGACGGTTTTCTTACTCTTGTTGCTGTTGAGGGTCACGATGGTGTAATAGTCTTGATCAGCCTCTCGGTGAAAATGGGCAACACAGTGAAAACAAAGCTGCCCCTCAATGTGGAGTTTATTTTCAGGTCTCGTTGTAAAATGTTTCGGGGACTTGAGGGGCGTGACGAATCGAAATGACACGCTAGCTCAGTAGAGGGTGAGTGAAAGCATCCCACGGCCATATTTTTTCCTCTCCGTTAACTTTAACAAAAAATTGGAACTGAGGTTAAAAGTAAAAAGGAGCAGGTCGACATTTCTGTTTTGATTTTCCTCCCTCAGGAATTAGCGATACTATCATTACAAGGGAGTTCTCCCCGGTGTCCCTCAACCAACATCGCTTAGAAAAAAACAGATGATCTGGTCATTATCTCATTGCTGTTTGTGGGACCTTGCTGTGCGCAAATTGATGCTGCGTTTCCAAAATTACAACAGTGACTATACTTCGGAAAGCACCTCATTGGCTGTAAAGCGTTTTGGGATGTCCTGAGGTCATGAAAGGCGCTGTATAAATGCAAGTTCTTTCTTTTGACATAGATATTCACTAAGCTGAACTAAACTGTTCAGAAGAAATCTGCATACTTCCATCAAGTTTGCAGTTGCATTATAAACGCATGTTAATGCCTCACTCCGGGAGGTAACTATATATCCCCAGGAGCTGTTTCCATTACCAGTGAGATCATCTCCACATTACAACTCACCTTGTGATGGGGAACCCTGATTTAGTTACACTGTCTTCCTGGCACTCAGTCTACAGTCTTATTGAAATTCTCATCAATGTCCCAGCCTCATCAGGGAGAATTTTTGCTTTGTCATTCAGAGAGACGTACATCCCATCAGTGAAGTAATGGGATGTTTATAGGCTAGATCTCAAAAGGTTTCAACCTCCCCTTGTACTCCCAGGCTTCAGCAATGAATACAAGTGCTAGGGAACATTAATTAGATATGATTTAGGAAGATCGAGAGCTCATTTTGTAAGACCTTTTCCTGGAAAATAATTCTCTGTTGGTTTCCTTACAGTTGAGCGAGAGCTAATCTTGGGCTCTGCGCTGCAGATAGTGTCTGCCATTTCACTGCATGCCTTGCCCTATCTGTGGTAGCAGCGTGATTGGGTGAATCCTGTTCAGAATTCATTTATCTGCGCATGCAGCAGTTCCTGGACGACCAGTGCGTGTGTTATTAGATTCCGGGACGCACACTGAGACAGATATCACCTACGGCTGGAAGACCATCAACTCAGTGAAGGAGGCCCTTTGGTCCGCCCAAAACATGCTGGTCTGAAGGAGCTGTCCCTGACAGAGTGTCGCCGACTGGCACACTCCAAGGTTCAGGAGTACGTGCTGCAGCACGCACTGAGGCGAGGTGCGATCTACGCAAAGGCTCAATGGGGAAAGGCCACGGTGTAGGGCCACCCCACCTAGTATTGTACACCATGAGTCATAAGAAATACTGTGTTTGAATTGTAATAATGAGATCGCTTTGTGTACGATCTGTGGTATTCTTGACTTGAAATGTACTGGTTTGGAATTGTGATATTTACTTTGAACTGTGTGCACCTTTAAATTCTATGAAACAAAGTATATTATGAAATTTTTAAAAATTAGATTTCAAATTCTGGGGAAATTGGAGAGAGCTGCAGTCGGATTCCAGAGCTGTCTTCGCAGGCTTGCCGTGTGCAGGTTACTGTGTTTACCTGTGTGCATTTTGTAATGTTTTGATGGTTCTTCAGTTTACAGGGCAGCTGTCGCAGAGTCCTGGACTCGGCTGTGCGCTTGCTCTGCTGTGGGAGTACTCTGCCATTTTGGGTGGTTACGAACTAACCATTTGAGCTTGTGTATCGCGCGATGCTGTCGAGGATCTTCCCCTCCCCTTAAGTTACCTGATATTGGGACTCGAGGCTCGAAGCAGTCTAGTGCTTCATGCAATTACCCTTTGAACTTAATATAGATTGGTCGTGCACCACTAATTCTTTGCGACATTTATATTTCAGTGAGGGAATAGCCAATCACTTCAGTTTACACTTAGTTTTATGGCAACACTCAGGATATGTTTGCGCCTCACAAAATGGCAAAACCTGATGAGTCTGCTTAGGATTGATGCTGTTACATCAGGAAATTAATATATGTGAATAAGGGAATCAATGTTGAGACCGAAATGTAACACATGAACGATTTGTTTGTGTAAGTATTGAAACAGCAAATGGTTTGTGCGTAGAAACACATTCAATTAAATTGGTTATATTTACATTGGAAATAAATTAGGGGGACTGCATTTCTGTTTTGATCCTTGTACCATATTACATAAAAGCTAATAGGTATAAATATGTCAATCCAGCTATCAACTTAGAGTAATGAGGTGCAATAAGTAGTCAGTTATCGGGCACTGCCAAAGGCTGAGTAGCTGCAGCAATGGGTAGCTGAGCCACATAGACCAGGAATCATTGTTAGAATGTGGAATTCACTGCCACAGGGAGTAGTTGAGGCGAATAACATAAACGCATTTAAGGGGCTGGATAAATACATGAGGGAGAAAGGAATAGACGGATATGTTGATAGGATGAGATGAAGTAAGGTGGGAGGAGGCTCGTGTGGAGCATAAACACTGGCATAGACCAGTTGGGCCGAATGGCCTGTTTCTGTTCTGTAAATACTATGTAATAAGGAGCAATAAATAGTTGACGTTCTACTTTGATTTATGTTTCTCTTGCATCATTCCCCCTGCCCCTCCACTATTGGACATGGCAAACAGGAATCTCACTCTTCACATCTCCATTATTGTCACTGTTTGGGAATATTCAGGAGCTTTCTGTAGTGATTCACTTATGGGATTTTTTTCCTATCTTTTTTGTAGCCAATGACCCTAAAGTTAGGTCATAAATAGCTAGATATGGAATTACAGGTGAAGAGCAGTATTTTTCAATCGCCCTTTTTTGCTAATACTATATAAACGGTTTTGGTCAGTCCATCCAAGTATTGACTGAAGTGACATCTCAAGTGGACTGCAGAAAGCAGTTCAGGAACCAATTGGATTCTGCAATGGGGCACTGTAGTGTATCTCTGGATGGTTGAAGTCAAATTGTTTGAATGGCCTCCCTCATTTGTAATCGTCTTGTGTCTGTTCTGACAGATTTGAAGGACACTAAATTTTGGGTTTCATGAAGTTCCTGATGCAGTTTCGGAGGGGGAGGGAGTATGGGAGTGGACCTATCACCAGGGGGCTGGGATTTATCGTACTTGGCTCCAAACAATCTTGCAAGCCCATGCCCTAGTGGGCAGCCTGATCCATCTGGATAAGCAGCGCAAAGTTTACCAGTGCTCTTGGCTGATGGGCTGGGAGGTTTTAGCTGGTTGCAAAACCAGCAAAAAAAAAGAACCATTCCCTCTGCTACCTTTTAAGGGTTCAAAAGCCTTGGGTCTTGCCAACCTGCGCCGAGGTTCTCTGGATTAGCTAAGTGGGGTGTGTCCCTACGGGAGGAGAGTGGGCATCTTGAATCAGGCAAATAGAAACTCTATCGTTGTGGATAACTTGGTTTGGAGACTTTTGTTCATGGTGATAAGTTTCTACAGATGTTGGACACGCAGCTGATCAAAAACAAGTATATTTCTTTGAGAAAAGTAGCACAACAGTCAGGAGGTTAAAAATCCTTTAAGACTAAGAAGGGTTATTTTAAAAGATATATACAAGGGATTGGGAGTTGAACAAATGGCAGTGGAAAATAACTAAAAGGATTATTTAAAGGGTGATGAAAATAAAGAGGTGGATTGTTGACAGCAGCAACAGGGATCCAGAGAAATCTTATAGCTACTTAGGAAGTAGATGGAATGTTAAAGACCAGACAAGTCCTGTAAGGGACAGGTAGAAATATCATGGGAAGAAATCAGGAAATAGCACATGTGTTACATTATTTCATCAGTGTTCAGGAATGAAGGCTATGAGCAAATCTGAGACTCGAGAATCGATAACATATGTTAAGGTCAGTACAGTATGTGTTACAAAGAAACGTGCGGTATAAACTGTATACAGAACACCTGGACCAACTGGGATATACCCTGGAGTGCTCATGGAAATAAATGAGGGAAAAGGTAAAGCTGTGGCTATTCTTTATGGTCCTTATGAATATTACTTTGATGGTGTACATTGATGGATCAATCACAATATATCCCGTTAGTACAATTATTTGTAGGGAGATGTTATTTTGAGTTGTGACAATGAAGATGTCACAATAAAGGGTAGTGGAAATCTGGAACTCTCTCCCCCAAAAAGCTGCTGAGGCTGGGGGGTCAATCGAAAATTTCCAATCTGAGATTGATAGATTTTTGTTAGGTAAGGGTTATGGAACCAAGACGGGTAGATGGAGTTAAAATACGGATCAGCCATGATCTAACTGAATGGCAGAACAGGCTTGAGGGGCTGAATAGCCTATTCCTGTTCTTATGTTCCTATATCAAGATTATTTCAAGAACTTGACACCAATTTGTGTTGACAGTCGTCTATCAGCGAAAGCCTGTGGGTCATGAATCGGTATATAATGGAAAACCTCAGAAATTATTTTCTTTTTCAGCAAAAAAAACATTCATTTTGAAATGAAGCACAAACTACAAGGAGAAATTTAACAGTCAAAACCAAAGCAGACATTCAGCCTAACGCGTAAAACATCGGCTTCATAAAATGTGGTGCAAATGTACCAGTGAACTGCCATAATATCCCTGCACTCCTCTTTCAAATTAACCCTCCAAATACAAACAGTGAAACAAAGAAAGGACAAATAAGATTCTGCTGTATCCCAGGACAGGCTCAATTACCTCCTGTTGTCTGACCAGAGAAGAAAACTCAGGACCTGGGGAACTAGAAAGAAAGAAGTCTTCTCTTTATAGTGTAGCAACTCCACCTCTTAACTCTCTACTCCAAAGGCTGTCCTCACCTCTTCCCAAATGCGCTGTCCATTTCTACTTTTCCTGGATTTTAGGATGCCAGTCTGTCCAGATTCATATTTCCGAGGACCACATTCATCCTTTTGATATCCGTTGGTGTCTCCTTGAATCCCTACTGGAACAACGGACCTCCTCACCAACAACAATGTCAGTGGAATCATTCTGTGTAAATTGTAATGAATTCTGTTTGTTCCAAATGAGAAGCTGCATCTCCAGCTAGTGGACCTGAACCCACAGCACGGACATCCTCTCTGCTTGCTTTTTCTTTTTGACAGAAACAAAGCTTTTAATATCTCCCAACATTACTACCTTGAGGGCTTTTTACCGGGATGTCTCACAAGCCATTGACCCACTATTTACCTGTAGATACTTACTATCCATAGCCTTTTGTATGAAAGTGGGGTCGAACAATAATATATCCATTCTCCACCACGGAGACTTGTTCTCAGAAGCTAGGTCAGAGAGGTCACCGTTTGATCAATATCTGCACGCATGGATGATCTATCTCCCGTGACACTACACCTGTCGATTTTTGAATGCACATCATTACATAGGGAATAATCAGCACAATTCTGTGCGCTGAGGTGGTAAAGCCCTGTTATTTCCCTGAGATCTTGAAACATTTACCTGAGGAAGGAGAAAATCTCCGAAAGCTTGTGAATTTAAAATAAAATTGCTGGACTATAACTTGGTGTTGTAAAATTGTTTACAATTTCTGTCAGGCCCACCTCACTTCCAAAATACCAAAAGAAATCCTCCTTGGCTACCATCGTGACGTTTCTTTTGAGAGAGGTCCAACAGCTGATCTGGTACAAGTTTTAAAATCCCCACCTGTAATCAGTGGAAGTTTGAGTAGCACGGCAATTTTAGAGGCAACAACCTTCAGGAATTGTACCTTGTCATTTGGGCTATATGTGCTAACCAGAATAACTTTATGCCAAACAAACCCATCGCTAAAGTATGACTCTGCTCTGGCACGCATAGTGTTCCACTTGTTATAAATTTGTTTTTGGGATGTGGATGACACGAGCAACTATTTATTACCCAACCTTAGTTACCCTGAGGGCATAAAGAGTCAAACCTGTATTGTGGGACTGGAGTCACATGTATGCTCCCTCATCTGAAGGGCAAGGGATTGTGATTGAGCAGAGATTGTTCTCCTGGAGTGTCTTTTATCACTTGATCCTGTCTTCTGTTTCAGCACATCATCTCGTTCAAGGCAGATAAGAGGGGTTAGAATGTGGAACTCGCTACCACAAGGAGTAGTTGAGGCGAATAGCATAGATGCATTTAAGGGGAAGCTAGATAAGTACATGAGGGAGAAAGGAATAGAAGGGTATGCTGAGATGAAGTAAGATGGGAGGAGGCTGGTGTGGAGCATAAACGCCGGCAAAGACCAGTTGGGCGAAATAACCCGTTTCTGTGCTGTAAATTCTATGTATGCAATCAGTCTTCTGCCTGGACAGGCTCTCTTCCAACTCTGCTTTATTTTTAGTCAGCATCTGTCTAAACAAAGTCATATCCTGCTTCACCTGATCTATTCTTTGGTTTATTCAGTTTTCCGACAGCTGTTAGTTTGCTCACAGCCTAGTCTAAGGAGAAACAGATTCAACTGAGCCGCTGTTGCTAACAGGTGATTGGATTGCGCAGACCTGGATATTTTCCCCATTTCTTTTTTTCAATGATCAGAAGGTGGAGGAGGCTTCGTCGAGGAGTCATCCTGTTTCCTAACTTTCTCGGATCAAACTGTTCATGGGTCCAGATGGATGTCTTTGGCACAGAACCAGCATGGGCCTCATCAATCTGTACATTACGTGACTTGTACAGCACTCCCTTTAATTTCATCACTGATCTGCTCCTTCTACTTTTTCTCTCTCTTTCATTTTTCTCTTGGCTGCTCCTTTGCCTCCCCCGCCCCCCCCCCACCGCCAAGTCCTTCCCCTTCGTTCTCTCACTGCTACTTTTAAATTTCCACTCATGGATTTTTTTCTCTTCCCTCCATTCTTCCTTTTTTTCCTCTCTGGCATTGCTTTTCTTGCCTCACTCTGCTATATATTTTTTGCAGTGTTCTTTCTACTAATTGTTTTATTTTTTAAAAATTCACTCAGCAGCCACTTCTTCCTCTGTTTGGGTTGCCAACTCTGGTTGGATGTATTCCTGGAGGTTTCATCACATGACCTAACCCCCCCCCCCCCTCCAGCCTAGTCAAATAAACTTTCTTCCCATCTCCAATATTTTTATAACTAATAAACAAAAGTGTTGAAAGAAAATGACAAAAAAAGCGCTTTTTTTTAATGGCTCTGTGATTTTTCTTCCGGGTTGCTCGCAGGAGTGTCCTGGAAATTAATCTCTAATTCCTGAAGACTCCAGGACAATCCTGGAGGGTTGGTAACCCTACCTTCTGTGTTTATGGTCAGTGTACGTGGGGTGGGCAGGGGGGAGGGAAGGTTGTGCCATACTGAGGGATTGCACCTTTTTGCTGTGAGCAGTACGAATTGTGCTGTAACCTGTGTCCCTGGATAGGAATCCAAGCAGGCACAGAATTGGCCTGTGTGGCTCCTAATAGTCACTTTTCTCGGGCTCGAGATGAGGGCAGAATCAAAATTGTGTCCCCTCTGGTGCTTCGCCCATTTTTGATATGTTACGGTAGACGGTGACTCAAATGGAGATTTCCATAGCTGCACACACGTGCAGTTGATTTGGTGTTCCGGCTTGTGCCCTGTCCTGTACATTGGGTGGAGTCTGCAGCGACCAGACTTCAATTGTATTAGCGTCATTTCTTCTTCAAACAGTCATGCAGTATAAACTCTCCATAACTGCTGACAGTGAAAGATTGCTCTGCTCAGAGCTCCCTAATTATTATTTCAGTCACATATTGGCAAACAATAAAGAGCTCTGGAAAGGCCTAAGACGAGCAGCTCCATCTGGTTCGAGGCGAGGATCTGCTGGATGAACACTATCTGAATGCTGATTTCAGCAACCACATTTGGGAGAGATCCTTTTATGCAGCACATATTCCAGGTGTAGTTTGTCAGATTGATGCAGTTGCTTCATTGCTCTTGGTTAACGGTGAGATTGGGCACATTTTCCAATGACAGAACCAAGACTTAAATTAACCATGGCATCAAAGAAACACTGGAGGTAATCTTCACCGTCCCCACCTATGCGGTAGTCTGGCGGAACAGATCGCACACCCGTTGCAGAAACTACTCATTGATTTTCAATACATGGAGGAGGATTCAGGTGGGGCTACTCCAGGTAAAAGGCGATAGCTGTAGGTTAGATTTCATGACACTGTGCAGTTGGATAACAACAACAACAACTTGCATTTATATAGCGCCTTAATATCGTAAAATGTCTCAAGGTGCTTCATTGGAGCGTTATCAGACAAAAATTGACACTGAGCCACATAAGGAGATATTAGTTCTGGGGACCAAAAGCTTGGTCAAAGAGGTAGGTTTTAAGGAGCGCCCTAAAGGAAGGGAGAGAGGGGGAGAGGTTTAGGGAGGGAATTTCAGAGCTTTGGGCCTAGACAGCTGAAAGCACGGCTGCCATTGGTGGAGCGAAGAAATTCGGGGACGCGCAAGAGGCCAGAATTTGAAGGAGTGCAGAGATCGCGGAGGGTTGTAGGCTGGAGGAGGTTAGGGAGATAGAAAGAAACAAGATTTTCATTGTTCCATTGAAAGGTACAGAGAAGATCGAGATGTTGTGTTTCAGACATTGTACTGAGGGTTGGATGATGTGAGCACTAACGATGCAAAGTAAATTAAATTGATGAATGTGGACCCTAACCATCAGCAAAAATGGCTGGGTTGGATGATGAGTGGACGTCATTAATAAGAAGAAGGAACAGAGAGAGGGAGAGAGAGAGAGACGGCAGCTCTGGATAACCCCTGAGTTAATGGAAAAAGAGTCAGTGGATATAACACCAGCTACAGCACAGATAGAGTATTTGACAGGAAACTAGCTAGTCACAAACACAGCTTTGGTTGGAGACCACATAGAGGTAACTTGTTCAGGAGTGCATGGTATCAACTGGTTCACTAAAGTATTTGAGAGCAGAGTTCGAGAGATAGGTGCGTCAGGCATCGAAATATTTTCCACCTTTGTATTATTATCCATCCCTTCCCTACATCACCCCCAGCAGCACTGAAAACCTCACCTACACCTTCGTTACCTCCAGGTTCAATTTCTCATCGGCCTCCCAAGCTCCACCCGACACAAACTCCAACCCATCCAGACATGTGCGCCTGTATTCACGTTCGTTCACATTTAACATTGTCCCCTATCACCGGGCTGCCTCCAAGTGCTCGTCCTCCCTCCCCCCCCCCCCACCCAAACACATCGATTTCAGAATCCTAGCGCTGTTGTCATCTTCATCTGCAAATAAACACCGATCTTGGGAGCTCCCTTTAAAGCAATGTCACGAGTAAAATAATTAGAAAGGTGTTGGTGACTGAAAAATGCAGCATCAGATGTCGTGAGCAGGAAAAGACTGTGGTGGGGAGAGGGGAGGGTGGCGAGATACAGATATTCAAGATTGTAGTCGTGACGTTCCAGGCACCACGAGTCTAGGGCAGGCTTGATGGGCCAGCTGGTCCTTTCCTCCCTGTCATTTCTGTATGTTCATAAGATTCACAGCTCAGCTGGATCTGGGAAATGATGTGAGGAATACAGCTGAGAGCAGAAAGTTAGCTATAATTCTGTAGATTCTTTCATTCGATCGTTCCCTGCCTTCTGACGTTCCCAGTTGGATATGGTTCTCCATGTGCTGAGAACCCTTCAGTACCTCACCCCGGTGCCAGTGTCCATTTCATGCATGAGAGCTCAGGTTGTGGATATCAGGAGGCTATTTTATTGTGGGGGGTGTTGCACTCCATTCTGACGCTGTTCTCAGCTGATGTCCACATATGTGCTCTATCCAGCAGAGTCATTAATAACCAGCAGAAGTACTGGCTGATTTCACTCCTCTTAGCCTAGGAACGCTGTGGTGAATTGCAGCCCAAGCTGATGTTGGCCAATTCACAATATAGGAGAGATTGAACCTGGGATCTACCTGATCTGTATGGCTTAGAAAGAAAGACTTGCATTTATATCGCGCCTTTCACGACCTCAGGACGTCCTAAAGCGTTTTACAGCCACTGAAGTACTTTTGAAGTGTAGTCATTGTTGTAATGTAGGAAACACGGCAGCCAATTTGCACGCAGCAAGCTCCCACAAACAGCAGTGAGATACATGACCATATAATCTGTCTTTAGGTGTTGGTTGAAGGATAAATATTGGCCAGTCCGCCGCTCTTCCTCGAAATAGTTCCATGCAATCTTTTACTTCCACCTGAGAGGGCAGACGGGGCCTCGGTTCAACGTCCCATCCGAAAGACGACACCTCCGACAGTGCAGCACTCCCTCAGTACTACCCTGGAGTGTCGGCCTAGATTTTGTGCTCAAGTCCCTGGAGTGGATCTTGAACCCACGAGCTTCTGACTCGGAGACAAGAGTGCTACCACGGAGCGCTGGCTGTCACGGGCTTAGTACTACATCATGTAGCCACTGAGTCATCGACCATCAGGTAAACCTAAATCTCTTTATATAAGAATAATAAGACACAGAAAAACGGGGACATGCTTTGTCAGGAATTCACTGGCTCGGCTATTAAGGAACCTTATTCAATTTTTGTTGTGCATTGTGAGGTTGGACCCTGAGTAACTTCTTCTGATGCCCCAGCACATGTTGTCCAATTAACTGTGATGATGTGGTCGTTATCCGTCTCCATTATGAACAGAGGATGTGCTTGTTGTCAGTCCTCCCCCCTTGACTAAAACACGGGTGACAGGCATCAAACACCCTTTTCTCAGGATGACAGCCTCCAACAACCTCTGTTGCCATAAAATGGAGATCACACAGCATGTCTCCTTGTCTGAACAGTGAGCATTTTGAAACATTTTTTTTAAAGGCGGTTTTTTTTTACGCTGCTGTTGCAGTTTATGTCTGACGACAGTAACAGTCCTTGTTTGTTGCGATCTGTATTTCCCCCCCCCCGTTTTTTTTTAACAAACCGAGTGAAAGGTGTGATTTATGGCCCACAGTCATGAGAGGCTGGAGACGTCCTTCAGAAAACTGTTCGGTTAGGATCTTATTTCTATTAAAAGATAGTAATGGATGAATGATCTCTGCTATTATTTGAATTAACCTCCAAAGCTGAGAGGAGAATATTTCTTGGCTGCGCGCCTGTCAGCTCATTGACCTGACACATTAATTCATATCTTCTTACACACCCTGATCTGTTTGACCCTGATACCAACTATTATTTATGTCTCGCTCTGCTACCGGGACTGTTGGTACTTTGTGGGGGTGGGGGTGAGGAGGAAGGGAAGGAAATGCTCTATAATGTTTGTCCTTGTCCTGCACCTGAACATCCAAGGTCCAAAAAAATAACACAGTCACCAAATGCAACAAGACTGAGCTTTGATTACAACATCCCAGGTTTAATTTAAAAAATGTGCATTTGGCAGGGCCTAAGATTCACCCAGTACAGCCCTCCATTCAGAACTCCCTCTCCAGCTCTCTCTGCCTTGTCACCTCATGGCATTCAAAAAACTTCCTCAAAACCCTTCTCTTAAGCCCCCCACGCACTCTATCCTTCAATTTTTTTTAACTGGTGTTCACTGTTTTGCCTTCCTCAATATAAAGCGCTTTGGGACATCTTGCTGCACATTAGACTTGCTAAAGAAATGCTGGTTCTTTTGAATACAGCCCCTGATTTTGGACCAATGGGTCGAAAAATATTCATTTTCAAATGATTGGGATGAAAAATCAAATTCAAAAACTGAAAACCATAGAATACCATACGATTTTGACTGTTTTATCCATTCTTCTTGGAGTCAAATCTGAGGACCAAAAAATTGTGATCGTTGGCAAGTGATCGCATTCGAGAGGCCTTTCCTGTTGGGAGATGCTTATATTTGTTAGCAGTGAGTGTGTAACCTAAGCTTTCCAGGACTCTCTACATTTACTTTGCCAATGGGGAGATGAGGCACATTTGTTGAAGTTAACATGAGTGGTACAACTGTGTAAAAGTAAGAACTTGCATTTCTGTAGTGCCTTTCACGACCTCAGGACGTCCCAAAGCGCTTTACAGCCAATTAAGTACTTTTGAAGTGTAGTCACTATTGTAATGTAGGAAACGCGGCAGCTAATTTGCGCATAGCAAGGTCCCGCAAACAGCAATGAAATAAATGGCCAGGTAGTCTGTATAATGATGTTGGTTGAGGGATAAATGAGAGGGCAAACAGGCCTTGATCTTATTTGAAAGACGGCACCTCCGACAGTGCAGCACTCCCTCGGTGCTACGCTGGAGTGCCAACCTAGATTATGTGCCCAAGTCTCTGGAGTGGGTCTTGAACCCACGACCTTCTGACTCAAGAGCGCTACCCACTGAGCCACAGTTGACACCTACTCAAGGTGTAAGCTTACTCCCCCATTGTGGAAAAACATGGTGACCTTCAGACGCTGTTTTAACCCCTTGTTCCCCAAGAACCCTAGCTCGTGAGTAGGTATGGTTCAATTCTGAGGCGCGGGGTGGATTAAATGATCCCGAATCCTCTATGTTTTGTACCATGATGTGTGCCATTAAAAGCCCTGTGTATGTACCCAGCATCTCGAAACGCACAGGCTTGCAATGGAGGGCACAGAATGGGTGCAGTGGGTCTTCACTGGCACTTTCAGTGTAAGTAGGCAGTCCTGCTGAGACTGCTTGCAGGATCAGGTGTCGTGAGCCGGGATTAGATCCTGGAACTTCAGCACAAGTACAGGCTGTGATTATGGCAAAATATGTGTAATATATTTTGAGAATTGAGAGAATAGAAGAGAGTGCAAGAGTTTCCTGAGTAGGAGCTGAAAACTTCCTCCTTCCCTGTAAACAATGTTGGAGAAGGTGTTTATTTTGCTGGCGGAAATCAGTCCGAAAGTGAGAGCAGTTCCTCTACATAAGGATTTCTGCTGTAGTTTAGTTCTTGGTATCTGCGATTTCATTGTATCCTGTACCATTGTTGAGAAGTGACTGGCTGCCGTGTGCTTTAGGAACATAGGGATTACTAGATGGAGAAATGATGTGGAGATGCCGGTGATGGACTGGGGTTGACAATTGTAAACAATTGTAAACTTGGTGTTGTAAAATTGTTTACAATAGATGGAGAAAGACCAAGGTCCATCTCGTTCACCTTCTACCATCCTGGTACTTGCATGATACAATGGTAATGGAGTTGGTGACTAATCATGGCAATCAATCTCTGTATCAATTAGTCTAGAACAGACCCGGACATGAGGCGAGGAAACCCCCAGTGGTGAAGAGCTTTGGGAACCATGGGGGGAAAAAGATGACTTTTTACCTAAGCCTGCTACACTTACCACATGTCATGTCTCAAATTACTCATACACTTTATCCCAAAATATTATTCACTGTGGACAACGATGGGGTTCTTTACATGATATTAATGGTGACGCCTAATTTGCTGAGTGCAATGGGTGTGATCAAAAATTATTTCCATATACTGTGACTGGATTATTGGCTAACATTTTAGTCAGTAAACTTGCTTGACATGGCGCGTAAATTTATAGGAATCCAGCTTCTCAATTGGATGCTGCAATGGAGGGGACTTTAGGATCTGTCTGGATGGGTGAACTGAGATGGACTGAATGGCCATCCTCGTGCATTTTTATCTAGTGATTAAAAAGAAATTTGTTACACTCAAGCAGCCCTGCAATTTTCATATATTAGTTCTTACGTGCTGTGTTAACCCAATGTGCAACTATGTTTCTCAAGCTCATGGACAATTCAGTTTTAATTAATGAGGCCAGTGACTTTCTGTTCTGCGGGTTTAGGCCCAGGGTTCCCGGATCGTGTGAAACTCGATGTTTTGCTCTTTCAACTTGTCGCTGTGATTGTCAGGCTGACAGACATCTGTATTTTAACCAGGAGCATGTTTAGAGTGCTGCCTTTCCCCAGTCACGTGGTTATGGAGGAATTTACCAGCTGGTGCAGTAACTAGCTGGTGTTACAGTTAACGTGTGCTCACTCACCACCATGCTCTTGTGTATAAAGGGAGCACCATGGTGAGTGGAGCCCTTGCTGACTGTAATACCGGCTGGTCACCGAACCAACCGGCAATATCCGCCACAGTCTGCCATACTGCGAAAGGTAGAGATGCAGCCCTGTAAACACACTCCTGGTTAAAATCCAGGTGTCCATCAGCCTGACAATCACAAGTGACATCTTGAAAGAACAAACCTGGAGTTTCACGCAGCCTAAACCCTCAAAAACACTGAGCCACTGGTCTCATCAATCACACCCAACACATAACTTTCTCGTTCTACAGTGTATGGGTGCGGTAACTGCATCATTTCCCTGCAGCAAACACATTCCTGTACCACTGTAACTTCTCATCATACCCGATAATCCTGAGGGGACCTATCCTGCAGCTATGGAGTAGTTAAAACCAAGGCGAAGGATTTACAGGTCTGAAGGCAATGGAAAGAATGACTACAGTTTTATATTTTTATATATATATATATATACATGGAACTTGCAATGACTGACAGAGAGGAGATGAGTTTTTGTACTTTTAATAGGAGCTCAGGACAAAGAGCCCAGGGAAAAGAAGAGCACACCCTAAAGAATCATAGAATTATATATCACAGAAGGAGGCCATTTGGCCCATCGTGCCTCTGCTGGTTCTTTGAAAGAGCTATCCAGTTAGTCCCACTCCCCCGCTCTTTCCCCATGGCCCTGCAAAATTTTCCTTTTCAAGTATTTATCCAATTCCCTTTAGAAAGTTACCATTGAAACTGCTTCCACCGCCCTTTCAGGCAGCGCATTCCAGATCATAACAACTCGCTGAGTAAAATAAATTCTCCTCATCGTCCCCCTGGCTTTTTTGCCAATTATCTTAAATCTGTGTCCTCTAGTTACCGACCCTCCTTCCAATGGAAACAGTTTTTCCCTAACAACTCTGTAAAAACCCCTCATAATTTTGAACACCTCTATTAAAACTCCCCTTAACCTTCTCTGCTCTCCGGAGAACAACACATAACATAAACATTTTACATTAACATTGTATTATTTTATGTTGAAAGAAAACATTTGATGAACACTAAGAAAAAAACAGTCCTAATATTTTCACCCTCGTATTTTTTAATCATTTCGACCTGCATTGAACCCTTGTTATTGTTGTGCTCACGTTGTTCTGAGACACTTACTGATCCGTTCATCAGAGGAGATGAGGCAGTGTGGGTTTGTAGGTACCTTTGACAGTCACTCACTCCGCTGTCACTTTGCCAGCCGTGAGCTTTCTATTCGTGACCGAAGCGGGTCCTGTCAATGTCGGGTTTTGATAAGACCCTGAACGATGTGATGCGGAACAGCTTCTTTTGTGGCCTAATGATTTTAAGCTCACGTTTCTATTGGACTTGATACTCTCTCCTCTGCCCCACTCTCCACACCAGCAGATGAATGTACTGCAGTGATCAATAGGTTTTTTAAATTTAGCTTATTAAACTTGGATGCACTTATCGATAGCGAGAGGTTAATTGAACGATTGATCAATGACATTACTAGTATTGATGGGAGGCTGCTTTAAAAATTTAAAGCGGTCTTAAGTCACTGGCAGAAGTCCACTGTCCATCTTTATGACGTGGTAATAGCGGGACTTTAGGATGTTGGAGCAAGAGGGAGTTTGGCACAAAATATCATCTCCTAGGCTGGCTTTGACCAGTGGTCCTAAAGCATAAACCAAGGTAATATCAGACATGTGCAGTTACCTCCTAATTCATTTCCCCTTTTAAGTGATACAGAAGCTTTATCCACAATTTATAAAAAGTAACCCTGATCCAGCAGCACTTGTAACCTGGCGATAGTGTTAATAGGATGTAATGGTGATAAGCAGGTGAGGTTTCATGTACAAGGCCGTGTATCCTGTGTATTATGGGGGCGGAGGAGTGAGTTCAAATGTAATATAATCAGAAGCCACTTTGATTAGAGGCGCAGGGCAGGGCAGAACATTGCCAATGGGACGATGAAAATTAGTCACTCCACTTCAAAGAGTCATATGGGTTGAGTAGGGGTCCCCCCCATCGTCTTTGTTCCTCTAACTCCAGCCTCTTGTGTATCCCCCTCCTGTCGGCCCACCATTGCAAGCCATGTTTTCAGATGCCTAGGCCCCATACTATGGAATTCCCTCCCTAAGCCTCTCTACCTTTCCACCTTCCTCTCCTCCCTCAGGAATCAGCTAAAAACCCACGTCTGTGTCCAAGCACTCTTCCTAATATGCCCTCGTTGGCTATTCTTCATGCGTGAGCCTAGATGTTGAGTGCTGACTGGCTATTCGATTGTAGAGGGCCCACCGTAGCCAAGCCCAGTGCTGTCCTCAGCCATCGCGTGCAATAGTGGACCTTCCAGCGAGGGACGTGGGTAGTAAAATTGGACAATTGGCGCTCCCAGGGGGGCTGAAGTATATTGGCTAACAGCCCAACTGCTGCCATGGCTCAGATCAGGTGTCTCAACACAGAAGTCAAACATGAGGCCATGTCGTCAAGTACGGCTCATTTACTCACTGCCCTTATCAACTGAGCAATAGGGAGGCTCAATACTGATTTTGAGTTGCAGTAGGCCTTCTACTAATTAGATCTAGCACCACTCCCTTTCTCTTTGTGCTCAAAGGCCGTTTGTAATCATGAGCAGTGAGTGACATCATTGAAAGTCTGTCACCTTTGATACTGAAAGCGTGTGAGCACAGCAGGGGAATCGGGCCTGAAATCTTGCTCTGACCGACCTCTACTCGAGTGTGCTGTGCATCCCAACAGAAGATGATGTAATTGCAGGAAAATAACTGAAACGCTTCAGTGTGAGTGACCGGGAGTTTGTTCTTGTATCAGAATCATCCTTTAGTAAGATTAGCTCAGTAATATTCATATCGATCGAAGCATTGCACTGTTGTGCTCGGGAAATCCTCGTGCAAAGCACCTCAAGTGCTTTTTCTTTTGGACACTTGCACTGAAATATAATGGTATCGACTTGGTATTAAAACAGTCACAGGCTATATTGTAGGTTATTGATCAGTGGAGCAGTAGAGGGAGTTTATAGCTGAGGTCAAGTCACATGGGAGGATCATAAATTCCAATGCAGGTTGAATTTGTATGCATAACGTGATTTGTGGATGTTTTACTTCATGGTGGAGTTTACCGATTACAAACGAACCCCCATGTATCATTAGGAAGAGGCTCTGTGGCATGTTCCATTAGGTGGTTTTAAATCACACGTCTGCAGATCTCCTTCCATTGGCTCCACTCCTATTGTGTAAGTAATCATTCCAGAAACTCATTAAACTTACTTCAGCAGCACTTCCCTCCCCTGCCACCTCTATCGCCAAGAAGGACAAAAGCAGTGGCAACACCATCACCTCCAAGTTCCCCTCCAAGTCGCAGGCCATCCTGACTTGGACATATATCACTGTTCCTTCGTTGCCGTTGGGTCAAAATCCTGGAATTCCCTGCCTAACACCATTGTGGGAGCACCTTCATAACAAGAGGCTCAAGAAGAAGGCCCACCGCAATCTTCTCAGGGCAACCAGGGATGGGCGATAAAATGCTGCCTCGCCAGTGTCACCCACATCCCGAGAACGAACGGAAACAAAGGTTCCAGGAATCAACAGCCCAGGAAAACGTGAAATAACGCCAACTGGTTTCTTTCATGTGAATGCGCGGAGCAGTTCCCCATGGGGGTAATTTAAACCTCCAAGAGCGGGAGGGTTGGAATCGGGTAGGAGTTCAAAATATTTGTTTTTTGGGTTGCGACCGCAACCCGGCTCCACTTCCGACTTGAACACGGGCGAGTAAGTGTACAGGCCGTCCCGACTGAGAATGCAAAGTCAGAACATTTTGTGTTCACAACCCAACAAACAACTATTTCTAACTTCCCATCCACCCCCAGCCCACACGTTCTTGGAGGTTAATATGTGAGCTTAATCAGTCTCTGTATCATCAGGATAACTCAAAATGCCCACTGAGACTCGATCCCCACTCTGAGTACAAAAGTTGGAGAATGGTGTGTGGAACTCACTCTCAAAAGTGAACACGATGCTAAGTGCAAAGTAAAAGCACCTTTTTACATGTTCAAAAGCTTTAGAACCATAGAAATCTACAGCACGGAAGGCCATTCCGCCCATTGTGTCTGTGCTGGCTCTATGATAGAGCAATCCAAAACTAATCGCACTGCTCCACGAACTCCCCACAGTTCTGTAACTTCCTCTGCTTCAAATATACATATGAACATACTAGTTAAGAGCAGTAGGCCATTCGGCCCCTCGAGCCTGCTGTGCCATTTGATAAGATCATGGCTGATCTGATTGTGACCTCAACCTACTTTCCCGTCTACCCACTATAACCTTTGACTCCCTTGTTAATCAGGAATCTCTCTAACTCAGCCTTAAAAATATTCAAAGACCCTGCCCCCACCGCTCTCTGGAGAAGGGAGTTCCACAGACTCACGACCCTCTGAGAGAAAAAAATTCTCCTCATCTCTGTCTTAAATGGGAGACCCCTTATTTTTAAACTGTGTCCCCTAGTTCTAGTCTCTCCCACAAGAGGAAACTTCCTCTCAGCATCTACCCCTTCAAGTCCCCTCAGGATCTTCTATGTTTCAATAAGATCACCTCTCATTCTTCTAAACTCCAGTGTATACAGGCCCAACTTGTCCAACCTTTCCTCATAAGATAAGCCCCTCATCCCAGGAATCAGTTGAGTGAACCTTCTCTGAACCACCTCTAAGTGCATCCGTTTTCCCCATAAAACATTAAATGGTCTCTGCCTATTGCATATAAATGAATTCTCAGGTGGGTTATTCACTATAGCACGTGGAGACACCGACTGGTTGCATTTTGTTATCCTATGTTCCACTATTTGCATAATTTATTCAATATTTCCTTTTATAGCATTTTGTTTACATGAATTGAGCTGTATGATCAAAATACACAGTGGGGCACAATAAACATTGAATTTAATCCACCCATGAAGGTGAGCTTGATCGCTCCTCCATGATTGTGTTCTTGTTGAATTCTCTGGTGTGTCTCAATTGTGGAATGGATTCTGTATTCCATAGTCACCAATTGTTATCAACTGGTTATGTTTTTATCAGAAAGACCTTAATTTGTATAAAGTAAAAGAAAGAACTTACATTTATATAGCGCCTTTCATGACTTCAGGACATCCCAAAACATTTCACAGCCAATGAAGTACTTTTGAAGTGTAGTCACTGTTGTAATGTAGGAAACAGGGCAACCAATTTACGCACAGCAAGCTCCCACAAATGACAATGTGATAATGACCAGATCATTTGTTTTAGTGATGTTGGTTGAAAGATAAATGTTGGCCAGGAACCCTTCCCATTGCCTCAGTGGGTTTACAAAGTGAGTAATCGAGCCATACAGACCGGGAAAGTCCCATGTTCAATCCTTGGCCTGTGCTGAGTACGATGTTCTTAGCTGGGGCAGTGGTCGGGATTGATCTTGGCACCACTGGATTAGGTAAAGAAAAATCAGGCAGGATTCCCTGTTTAATTTGTCCTGACAAGGAGTCAAAGCCTTCAGGGGAGGAGAGGAGGTGAAGGGAGAAAGTTGGTGAAAAGGGAAAAAAAAACTGTGCTATGTACCCACTAACTTTGGTAACCAAGGAAACAATACTTGTGGCATTCTTAACTGACAATTTCTATAGAGAGCACCTCTATAACGTACAGTAAACTATTGCTGTGTAGGTCATGGTTTCATGAAGCGTTTTATGACCTGGATATATTGGGATGATCAGCAAATTGGTACAGTTGTGAAATTTATCATTTGGGTTTAGTGTAAAAGTCACAACTAATGCACTGGATTTTATGCTAATTGGCAACATTTAGTCACACGTTTCCACTTATCCGATGCACTAGGCATGAGACGCAGAGGATGTCTCTTACTTTAGAGTCACAGGACAATCCCTGCTTTGAGCTTAAGGACATGGCAGAGCCTGGTTGGTGACGCAGATAATTAACAAAATATCAGCTCAAATGAACCCAGTGGTGAACCAATCAAATCACTCAAAACACCTTTGAAAACGTTTTTGTCTGCCATTTTATTCCCCTCAGTCTTATTGACAAGGGGTCGGTCAACATCAGGTTTGTAACATAATTTTTTTAATGACAATAACGTGATTAAACTTAATTATAATGTTTTCCTCATTAAATCTTTAGGCTTCGGCCTTTCTGAAAAGCTTGGGATTAGAGGACTGTACTTTTCCTCGGACGCTGCAGTCTGAGCACGTGCCAAATGCATCCGTAGGATTCTCTGTGCATGTGGAAGGGTATAACTCTTCATAGTGGGAAAATGATCTCTGGGCTTTTTTTTACTAACGAAAAGCAAGCTGGAATCAAATTCTGAAATCTTTTTGGTTGAGTGTTTCATTAGGCAAAGGCTGATTCTGGGCGGCTATGTTTGATTTGTACTTTAGATCAGAACCATTCTAATTAATTCAGCTATGTGGGAAAGGAAACACAAAGCAAGGGAATTTTGGATAATTAATTGAGCAAAACTGTTTCAGATGAAAACTAGTAGCCACCCAGGCTTTAGGAACCATCATCCCAGATGTGCCAAACTCTGGCACCGCTTGTCTCCCAGTGCTGCCAAAGCCCAGCCCCACCCCATCCCTGTTAAATCCCATCACCCCCTCCCCTCCCAGAGTTGCTAAACCTCAGGTACCTACTTTTAGCTTAGCTTATGTTGCTTACCGTCTTGTTGTGTATCCCAGGCTTTAAAAAAAAGGTAGGAGGGTAAATTGAGTACACAAGTGAAGGTACATGTAATAATCAAGGCCAGAGATTTGCAGTTTTCGTAGAAAAATGTACAGAACTGTGGAATTCTATCCCAGAATCCCCAGTTTAAAACTACACAGTGCCTTACAATAAAAATATAATTTCACTTACTCGACCACTACAAGTGAGTGGCCCCGATGACATCCCCGTTGTTATAAAACAGCGCATCCTCCGACTTACCGCAAGCAACACAAGGGGAGATCAGCTAATACGCTCCCTTTGGAAAACCACTCTGAGTCTCTCTCAAGCTCTAGGCAACCATTCAGAACAATAAGGTCCACTGTCGTTTGCATCTGTAACAACATATAAAGCTGTGCTGCTGCCTTTCCAAAGCGCACACACTTGATTTCTCACAAGTGTCGTGATCTCTTTCTTTGTAGCAAGTACACTCGGTGTTTAGAGACTCCTGCTAACCGGTGACCATTGAAGAATCTCCTTTGTTTAAATTCATTCATGGCATGTGGGCATCGCTGGCGAGGCCGGCATTTATTGCCCATCCTTAATTGCCCTTGAGAAGGTGGTGGTGAGCCGCCTTGTTGAACCGCTGCAGTTCGTGTGGTGAAGGTTCTCCCACAGTGCTGTTAGGTAGGGAGTTGCAGGATTTTGACCCAGTGACGGTGAAGGAACGGCGATATTTTTCCAAGTCGGGATGGTGTGTGACTTGGAGGGTGGTGTTGTTCCGATGTACCTGCTGCCCTTGTCCTTCTAGGTGGTCGCGGGTTTGGGAGATGCTGTCGAAGAAGCCTTGACATGTTGCTGCAGTGCATGTTGTAGATGGTACACACTTTGACACCATTTGTCTTTGTCTTTGATGCCATTCCCACTGCGGTCCCCGATGCCGGATGGAATCTTCGTGACAGCTGTTGGAAGTGGGTGCAGGCTGCAGCAGAGTGTAAGGAGAGGTTGTCACTACGAAGTGGATGGTGACAGTCCATTTTAAAGTGGCCATACCTTGCGGCTTCCATGGAGGGAACCTAGAGCACAGTCTCTTCTTGCAGTTCAGGACTCTGTGGTGCCATGCCTAGTTAACAATTTACAGTGAGAAATTACATTCTCCCCCCCCCCCCCCATTCCCCCCTGGAAATTCACTGTCTTTACTAAAGATCTCCACGGCACTATTTTGATGAAGAACAGGCAAGTTCTCCCCTGTATCCTGCCCATTGTTTGTCCCTTAACCAACATCATTAAAACAGATTATCTAGTCTTGTGGGACCTTGCTGTGCGCAAATTGGCTGCTGCGTTTCCTACGTTACAACAGTGACTGGACTTCAGAAGT
The DNA here is from genome assembly GCF_035084215.1 of Heptranchias perlo. Classification (NCBI taxonomy): domain Eukaryota; kingdom Metazoa; phylum Chordata; class Chondrichthyes; order Hexanchiformes; family Hexanchidae; genus Heptranchias; species Heptranchias perlo. The sequence continues at coordinate 9,706,920 of NC_090332.1, read as the reverse complement.
ACTTCATTGGCTGTAAAACACTTTGGGATGTCCTGAAGACACGAAAGGCGCTATATAAATGCACGTCTTTTTTTTCCCGCGCTGCTGCTGATGTGCGAAGGGTGGCAGGTAGCCAGCTTCCCACCAGAAGGTAACGGCTTGGGAAATAAAAAAAAACCAAAATGCACAAGCCTGGAATTTCCTGTCAGCGTTATTTTAAAGCCCGTGGAGCTCATTTATTTTAAATGGGTTATTATAATAAGTAAGACACCTGGGCGGGGGGTGGGGGGTGGTAATTCTCACCTTCACCGTCTGGGCAGTAATCTGGCAGAGAGGGCGGCCCACCTGTTGTAGAACCTGTCTGATTTTTATCCTATTGATTTTGCCCAGATGATGAAGGTGAAAATCGCCCCCCCCCACCCAAACAAGCCTTGGAATGATATAGCCTGTAGCTCCCGAGAGTTTCAGGGATGCTTTTATCAACAGTCACTGTCTCGTCAATCGATCAAAGGGCATGCGTATAATGGACAAGCCCCTCGCTTGGGTTCAGGATCCTCACTAGTTCCAAGCACCCCAATATGATCCAAGTAATAAGTTACCATATAGAAACAGATGAAGCCAGACTGTCACTTTAAGATGTAACAGAGCAATAATTTCTTTGTGAACACAGGCAAGCGTTTACCGCAGTCTTACCTCAATGCCACATTTAGCACTGACTGACAGCCAATGTTGGACGGGGCCAGTAATCGATAAGGACTGAAGGATGAATAATCCATGTGTCAGAATCTTCATGTTTCCTTTCTTAAACTCCTTGGGTTGTTTTCTTTGCATTCTGTTGTACTCAAACATGGTGCCTGTCAAATAAATCTACAGAACGCAGCTCAAGGATTAGAAGCGTCTATGCCTTCTCATTGTCAATGCTTATCTCCAGGAACTCGCTCTTGTTGGGAGAGGTTATATCCTAAGAAGTCAGCTTTCCCAGTGAGTTTATTGATTTGTTCTCTTGTGGTTTCGCAACTAGAGTGCTAAAGAACTGGCATCAGTTTGATCGAATGCATGGCAGTGTGCTGGCAGTATTGTTATTGGCATACCCCCCATTAACAAGATGGCTGCTGAATGAGCGATGTTCTCTGGCGTGCCCTTCTTGCCTCTTCAGACTATCTCCGTGATACATGCAGAGTGTTTGCTTGTACTTGATGCTTTTAAAAAAAAATTTGCTTGCTTGCTTGCTACTAAGTGGAAAACATCGATACAATGCCAGTGTGAGTGGATTATTAGGGAGTAATCCAGAGGTTGAGATGATGTGATAAATTAAACTTCGAACAAATTGAGAACCATCCCAATCCATAGCCTTCAATCTAATTATATAACCAAGTGCCCAAGGAATGGTCTGTATTCTAATTGGACATCAGAGTAAGGCTCAAATGTGCCCAATTTGGGCAGCCAGTCAATACTATTATAAAACAATTGTAAACAATTTTACAACACCAAGTTATAGTCCAGCAATTTTATTTTAAATTCACAAGCTTTCGGAGGCTTCCTCCTTCCTCAGGTAAATGTTTACCTGAGGAAGGAGGAAGCCTCCGAAAGCTTGTGAATTTGTGGACTGGGGTTGACAATTGTTTACAATTGTCAACCCCAGTCCATCACCGGCATCTCCACATTATAAAACAAGTGAAGGTTACTGCCATATTTCTAGTCTCCCAGTAGAAGTCAGCAGTGAAATTAGAAACACTTACATCTTATTGTATTTGCAAAGTACTTAGTACTTTACAGCAGGAAACGTAAGTGTATTTCTATATTCTGAGAAGGAACGGCTAGATTCTATATATCAGCCTTGGCTCAGTGACAACTCTCTCACCTCTGAGTCAGAGCACAAAATCGAGGCTGACACTCCAATGCAGTACTGAGGGAATGCCAGAGATGCTATTTTTCAGATGAGATGTTAAACTGTGGCCCCATCTGCCCTCAGATTAAAAATCCCCTGGCACTATCCGAAGAGAAGGAGGGGATCATCTCGGTGTTCTGGCTAATTTTTATCCTTCAACCAACACAGCCAAAACAAATGATCTGGTCGTTTATCTCATTGTGGGACTTTGCTGTGCGCAAATTGACTGCCACATTTACGTACATTACGACAGTGACTACGTTTCAAAAGTACTCCGTTGGCTGTGGAGCACTTTGGGACGTGCTATGTGAGTATAAGTTCTTTCCTTCCTTGTGCACCTTAATCTGCATAAACGCACCTTTCTTCTTTGACTGTTGCACTTCCAGCATCCAAGAGAGGGAGCTGTTTTCTAACAGAAAGCACGCACTTCCCAATGACTTGGCCCAATATTTTGAGTGGATTTACAGTCAGGACTGACACCTTTTGACAACTTCAGACCTGGGATATTGCAGACGGTGGGTATGCTGCATAATTTCATCGACCTGCTGATTTCCAGCGTCTGCGGTATTTTGCTTTGGTGCTGGAGAGTGGGTGTCCGAGAAGAAGATCTCGGTGACGTAGTCCAGACCTTTAAGGGCTTTTGACAAGTCGATCCCGGGGAAACCGTTTCCGACGGCCCCGCGAATGACGGCGAGTGGGCAATGGGGCTGAAGCTCAGAAGGCAGGGCAGTGGATGGATCAGCACCTTCCACTTCACGCAGAGGGTAGCGAACGCTCGGAACGGATGGCCCAGGGAGGCTGATAACGCCCATCGTTTTAAGAGGGAGTTGGACAGGCAATTTGCCGACAAAATCAATTGAGAGATTGAGGTAGTGAGCTGCGTGTTCTAGTTTAGAACTCTGGGGCCAGCCAGGTAGACCCAAATGGCCATTTCCGCGGAGTCCAGCACGATGCTGTGTTCCTCAGATGCTACAAGCTGTGTAAGCTCCAGCCCTGAGTCCTTCCCCCTCAGCAAGTGGTGGGATTATGAAGCTAACGATTCCAGGGAATCCCTTGAACTATGTGGATATAATCTGGCGTTGTGTTTCCTAAACCAGGGCTTTTCAGAAGCCGGTTGCCTGCATTTTGCTGACTTGATAACTTAATCACAAACCTCAAGGGCAACAGGCACGCGACATGAAAATTGTATCCAAACTGGATTCCAGTCATCGTTCTTTAGTGAGGTCAAGGCACTTTGGGAACCTGACATTCAACAAGAGTGTGAGTTTGTACTTGTGAAATCACAGATGAGGAGACGTGTCAACTCCAACTGAAAGTAAATCGCATTGAAAAGAAATACTATCAAGCTTCAGAAAATCGAGATGGATTTGGATATTTCTTTATGTGTTGTGTGGGTCAGAGTAAGCCCAACTCAAAGCGAGTGACTGTGTTGTCTAGAGATGGACAAAACCGGTCAGTGGGTATATATTTCTATGCCTCTCTGAAGATCATCTTACAGCCTTGGCTTCCTATTTGACCCTGAGATGAGCTTCCGACCCCATATCCGCTCCATCACCAAGGGCGCCCACTTCCACCTCTGTAACATCGCACATCTCTGCCCCTGCCTCAGTTCAACTGCTGCTGAAACCCTCATCCATGTCTTTGTTACCTGTGGACTCAACTATTCCAATGCTCTCCTGGCTGGCCTCCCACCTCGCACCCTTCGTAAACTTGTGCTCATCCAAATCTCTGCTGCCCGTATCCTAACTCGACTAACTCCCATTCACCCATCACCCCCATGCTCGCTGACCTATATTGGCTCCTGGGCCAGCAAAAGTTCAGTTTTAAAATTCTCATTCTTGTTTTCAAATCCCTCTTTGGCCTCACCCCTCCCTATCTCTGTAACCTCCTCCTGCCCTACAACCCTCCGAGATCTCTGCGTTCCTCCAGTACTGGCCTCTTGCGCATCGCCGATTTTAATCGCTCCACCATTGGCGGCCGTGCCTTCAGCTGCCTAGGCCCTAAGCTCTGGAATTCCCTCCCTAAACCTATCTACCTCTCCACCTCTCTCTCCTCCTTTAAGATACTCCTTAAAACCTACCTCTTTCGCCTGTCTAATATCTCCTAATGTAACTTGGTGTCAAATTTTGTTTGGTAACGCTCCTGTGAAGCGCCTTGGAACGTTTTACTACGTTAAAGGCGGTATATAAATGCAAGTTGTTGTTGCATCAGTGGCCAACTACATTAATCATGGACCACATCTTACTCTGATCTAACATCCTGACTTCTGTGAAGCTAAAATAATGCAATAAAAAAGAACGATCTTTTCAGTGGGTTGGGGGTCCATGTGAAAAGGCATTCACAACTTTACTGTATCATTAAACTAGATTGTCAGGTTATTATCACATTGATATTTGTGGGAACTTGCTGTGTGCAAATTGGCTGCCACGTTTCCTACATTACGACAGTGGCTACACTTAGAATGTACTTCATCAGCCACGAAGCACTTTAGGACATCCTGAGGTTGTGAGATGCGCTGCATAAATGCAAGTTCTTTTAACATGTTTGATATTTGTAGGAAAGCTTCTATTAGTGGATATAACCATTTTCTTTGGGGGGGTGGTGGTAGGCCTCCAAAAAATAGAAGTTTAATTAAACAAAATGCAATTGTCTGCTGAAGAGAGAAGTATTCCTTTTAGACCAAAGACTGTTCTCATGCTCCCTGTTTCTGATATCCAAGCTGTACACAGAATTGTACACAGCATAGAGCACGGAGCTGAGCTGTAACATGACCGGCGGAGGTCAAGGGGCCAAGTTTCATGCTCCCAGGACAATGGTGGAACTGACCCCGGCCCAAGGAAACAGCGTCCAGACTTCAAAGGTAGGATCTAAGGCCTTCTCTCCAAAATGCCACTACACACGGCACTTTGTAACGTTAAACTGCAGTTATCAAGCTCTTTCCACGCACAGCAAAACAACCTGCTAACTTCAAAGCTTGGAGGGAGGTCAGAGAGTGAAAGAGAGAGGCAGGGATTCGAATGCTTTCTGACTGGTTATGAATGAGACGACAAACGCAACACATGTCGTGGGATCCCAGTTACACTCAGGCAGCCAGCAGAAAGGGCCATTCTGTGCGCTGCCAAGTTCACTTGAAAGATCTTGGGCACGCAACGTCTGTTAACCCTGTTGCCCTCGCCAGGAAACAAAAAGCTTCCAGTGCACTGACTTCCCTTTTTGATGTCAATACAGTTTCATGGCGAGGGCCAAAGGTTAACAGTATAACACAAGTGCACAAGGTCGGAGGCAAGATTCTGGGCAAATGAAGGTGAAGTGAGACGCAGCAGGTGATTTACTTTGCACCATCCAGATCAAAGTTTTGGCCAAGGGTGATGTACATGAAAGAAAAAAATCTGTTTAGAAATAGTCTGAAACCGAGGTGAGATGGTCAAGGTAACGCCAGTGTTTGTATGAGAAATGGAAAGTCCTTGTGCCTTGTGTATTTCTGGTAAGCAGACCCTGTCAACTCTCACTTTTCATTTTAGTGAGACTCATTGAGCTTGTTCCTTGGCGAAAACACACAAACCACAGGGATCAGCGAGGGAATCCCAGGGCTATCAGATTTGTGTGTGGAGACCAGGAATATCACCTGCCATCAGCACAGTCTCTCCACAATTCTATCTTCCATATTTTCCTTCCCCCTGCATGTGTGGCTTTACTGGCCTGTTATCCCCATTGCTGTGCGCTAATAAACATTTTCTCCAAGCACTGCACCACATTTTCCTTTGCGCAGCCACTGCTGCCTTTCAGAAGAACAGGCAGGGGGTCTTTGGGAGAGTGTCGATACCTGCAGGGATTCCCCAGGAGCGTGTCAGTATTTGCAGGGAATCCCCACATTGAAAAATTTGCAAACTGCTGACCTAAACTGTTTCTGTTGGTCCTGCTGTCGATGGATTGCCCCGTTCCATTCCTTTCAGTGGCCTTGTAATCTACCTCACTTTTTTTTTCCCCTTGCTGTTTTCAATGGTCTGTTGTTGGTGTGTACTGCCTAAGTGTTTCATTTAAATAATGACTTATTTTCAAAGCTCCCCCATGGAGCCCTATATATCTTCCATTTCATCAGTTGAAGGGGTGGAAGTTGTGTTACAGCTGTACAGAACTCTGGTTAGACCACATCTGGAGTACGGCATTCACTTCTGGGCCCCGCACCTCAGGAAGGATAGATTGGCCTTGGAGGGGGTGCAGCACAGATTCACCAGAATGATCGCGGGGCTAAAAGGGTTAAATTACGGGGACAGGTTGCATAGACTAGGCTTGTATTCCCCTGAATATAGAAGATTAAGGGGTGATCTAATTGAGGTGTTTAAGATGATCAAAGGAGTTGATAGGGTAGATAGAGAGAAACTGTTTCCTGTGGTGGGGGAGTCCAGGACAAGGGGGCATTACCTTAAAATCAGAGCTAGGCCATTCAGGGGTGATGTCAGAAAGCACTTCTTGATGCAAAGGGTAGAGGAAACCTGGAACTCCCCCCTCCAAAAAGTTGTTGAGACTGGGGGTCAATTGAAAATGTCAAAACTGAGATTGATAGATTTTTGTTCGGCAAGGGTATTACAGAACCAAGGCAGGTAGATGGGAGTTAAGGTACAGATCAGCCATGATCTCATTGAATGGCAGAACAGGCTCGAGGGGCTGAATGACCTCCTCCTGTTCCTACGTTCCTATGAACTGTGGTGCCCTAGAGCTGGTGTGATACTGGCCAAAGTGATTCCTTTGGAGTGAGTCTGCTTCTTACAATTGATGTTCGGTCTGCTTTCAGACCAATTTGTGGGGTTTTCATGCCCATTCTCTTTCTGGCAGCTCTCCCCTATTTTACTGCTGAACGTAAGAACTTAAGAAATAGGAGCAGGAGTGGGCCATACAGCCCCTCGAACCTGCTCTGCCATTCAATCAGATCATGGCTGATCTTTGACCTCAACTCCACTTTCCTGCCTGATCCCCATATCCCTTGATTCCCCTGGAGTCCAAAAATCTATCGATCTCAGCCTTGAATATATTCAATGACTCAGCATCCACAACCCTCTGGGGTAGAGAATTCCAAAGGTTCACAACCCTCTGCAAGAAATTCCTCCTCATCTCAGTCATGAGTGGCCGACCCCTTATCCTGAGACTACGCCCCCTAGTTCTAGACTCTCCAGTCAGGGGAAACAATTTCTCAGCGTCGACCCTGTCACGCCCCCTCAGAATCTTATATGTTTCAATAAGATCACTCTCATCCTTCTAAACGCCAGAGAGTGTCGACCCATTCTGCTCAACCTCTCTTCAAAGGACAACCCTCTCATCCCAGGAATTAATCTAGTGAACCTTCGTTGCACCACCTCCAAGGCAAGTATATCCTTCCTTAGATAAGGAGTCCAAAACTATACGCAGTACTCCAGGTGAGGTCTCACTAAAGCCCTGTACAACCGTAGTAAGACTTCCTTACTCTTGAACTTCAAACTCCTTGCAATAAAGGCCTTGCTTTCCTAATTGCTTGCTGTACCTGCATGCTAACATTTTGTGTTTCTTGTACCAGGACACCCAAGTCTCTCTGAACACCAACATTTAATAGTTTCTCACCATTTAAACAATATTCTGTTTTCTATCCTTCCTACCAAAGTGAATAACCTCACATTTCCCCATTTTATACTCTACCTGCCACCTTCTTGCCCACTCACTTAATCTGTCTATATCCCTTTGCAGACTCTATGTCCTCCTCACAGCTTGCTTTCCCACCTAGCTTTGTATCGTCAGCAAACTTGGATACATTACACTCGGTCCCTTCATCTAAGTCATTAATATAGATTGTAAATAGCTGAGGCCCAAGCACCGATCCTTGCAGCACCCCAACAGGGAAGTTCCCTGTTAAGGAAGTGGTAACAGGGCACTTAGAAAATCATAATATGACGAGGCAAAATCAACATGGTTTTATGAAAGGGAAATCGTGTTTGACAAATTTATTAGAGTTTTTTGAGGATGTAACCAGCAGGATAGATGGGAGGCTGGCCAGGAAAGCATTGGAACAGTCGACTCTGGAGGTAACAAAGGCATGATCGCTTTTAATCAGGGACATGTGATCCGCAAAGTAATCTCATTTTATTTTTTTTGGCAATTTTCTTCCTCTTCCTTTTCTTCTGAAGGCTCCGACTCTCTCCCTCACTCTCTCACTAACCCTCACTCTCTCATTGTCTCTTTCTCCTGCTTCCTGCTCTCACATGCCTGCTCTCTTAGCCACCTGCCCCAGCTGTCACCCATTTGCGGTCTCTCTCTCTCACACTCGTTCTCACTCAGCTGGATCCCCGTCAACTTATACATTCAAATTCCGACACAGAATTGTGAGTAGCTGGCCAGAGTGGCCAGAGTATGCTTGAGATTACAGGAAATCTGCGAATTACCTGTTGTTGCTGCTCCAAGAAAAAAATAGAAAGACTTGTATTTATATAATGCCTTTCACAACCTCAAGGCGTCCTAAAGCACTTTAAAGCCAATGAAGTACTTTTGAAGTGTCGTCACTGTTGGAATATAGGAAACATGATGGCCAATTTGCACACAGCAAGATCCCACAAACAGTAATGAGATAAATGACCACATAATCTGTTTTAGTGATGTTGGTTGAGGGATACACATTGGCCAGGACACCAGGGAGAACTCCCCTGCTGTTCTTCAAAATAGTGCCATATGATCTTTTACATCCACCTGAGAGGGCAGACGGAGCCTCAGTTTAACGTCTGATCTGAAAGACGGCATCTCCGAAAGTGCAGCACTCCCTCAGAACTGCACTGGAGTGTCAGCCTAGATTTTGTGCTCAAGTCTCTGGAGTGGGACTTGAACCTACAACCTTCTGGTTCCAAAATCAATATATGTGAGATGAACACATTTCTCCAAGCCCTCCTCTTACTCCCCGCTACTGCTACGATTATATTCCTGACGTATCAATTCATAGCACAGTTGTGTCCAGCTGTGAGATGTTAAGTCATCAGATGTACAAATATTATAACATTACCAAGAATTACATTGGAATGGAGGGACAATTGGCCTCTCATGTACAGTATAGCAATACCACAGGGAATGAAGACAAATAACCAAGAAAATACTATGTACTTTTATTCACTAAAAAAAGCAAATCAAATGCAAATAACAAAAGAAGCTGTTCCCTTAGGCGCTGTGCTGTGCAAGGATTTTCCCTGTGAACGTTCTGGTATGTTTAACTATCTATCTCATTAATTCATGTAATAATAAATGAATAAAATTCATGTCCGGGTATTTTAAATGGGCATTGTTTGAATGTGAAGTCCTGATGCCATTGTAGGATGGGGGGTGCATGCTGTCTCTCCGTCTACACCTTGTTCTTTTGGTATGGGAGGTGGTTACTATCTCTGATTCTGCTTTGTTCTTCTGCCACTGGAAGGGTATGACGGGGTTACTCTCTCTTCGACTCCACCTCGATCTTACACCGTTGAGGTGGTGCGAGGGTTACTCTCTCTTCGACTCCACCTCAATCTTACACCGTTGAGGTGGTGCGAGGGTTACTCTCTCTTCGACTCCACCTCGACCTTACACCGTTGAGGTGGTGCAAGGGTTACTCTCTCTTCGACTCCACCTCGATCTTACACCGTTGAGGTGGTGCGAGGGTTACTCTCTCTTCGACTCCACCTCGATCTTACACCGTTGAGGTGGTGCGAGGGTTACTCTCTCTTCGACTCCACCTCGATCTTACACCGTTGAGGTGGTGCGAGGGTTACTCTCTCTTCGACTCCACCTCGATCTTACACCGTTGAGGTGGTGCGAGGGTTACTCTCTCTTCGACTCCACCTCGATCTTACACCGTTGAGGTGGTGCGAGGGTTACTCTCTCTTCGACTCCACCTCGATCTTACACCGTTGAGGTGGTGCGAGGGTTACTCTCTCTTCGACTCCACCTCGACCTTACACCGTTGAGGTGGTGCGAGGGTTACTCTCTCTTCGACTCCACCTCGACCTTACACCGTTGAGTATCCCAAAAAAGTGACTGTGACGCCCAAGAAATCGGAACCAACTTGTTCAAATGTGCCAACTTGAATTCTCTGAGTGCTCCGGGTTTTACTGTTTGTTTTTATCTGTTCATGAATTACTAAAAGGAAGTGCATTCTGCCGGTTTTATGGCCAGCCACCCAGTACTAATTTGAGATTCAATTTACAACACCTGCTGAAATGAATGTAAATAAATCTATCCTCTGTTGTCCCCATCTCTAAATTCAGGAAGTAAGCATGTGTAATGTTCCTTTGATTACAAGGTGGTGTCAGCTTGATTAACGGTTTCCACATAATTTACACTGAACACAGTCGACTGCTGCTATCTCAAACTCCTTAGCGTCTGGAGATGCTTTTACTTTTCCGTGTAAACATCAGGTTCCCTGATCCTGTTTTGGGACAACGCATTTCAGTGCGCCACTCTCCCACTTTTCATTCTGCATCAGCACCCCCCTTTTTATCGCCATCCTGGGCTCTGCCATCTGTAGGAGAACCCGAGAGCAAGTGCACTGGACCAGTTGTGAGGGGTGATCTATTCGGGGTGTTCAAAATGAGAAGGGGGATTCGCTAGGACGGGTACAGAGAAACGATTTCCTGTGGTGGGCGAATTTTGAACAATGGGGGCATAATCTTAAAATTAGAGCTAGGTCATTTAGGAGTGAAATCAGGAAGCATCTTTTCACGCAAGGGGTAATTGGAATCTGGAACTCTCCGAAAAGACCAAGGATGTTGGGTCAATTGAAATTTTCAAGACTGCGATTGATAGGTTTTTTGTTAGGTTTGGGTATTAAGTGATATGGGGAGCAGTGGGTAAATGGGGTTGATGTACAGATCAGCCGTGATCCAATAGAATGATGGAACAGGCTCGAAGGGCTGAATGGTCTACTCCTGTTCCTACGCCTCCCTCAGTCCAACGGTTTGTCAATGGGTCACGGTTTAGGCTCTCACAGAGAAAAACCTTGAGCCCACGACAGAGTCTTGGACCCACATATCCACGAGCATGTGACGGTGTGTGGTTCCTGGAGTGGTTTGGACTATGGACTGCGGCTGTTGGAGGGAGAACAGCATGTCTGCAGTCAGCTGCACTGCTATATTGTAAAAGCACCTTCAGCTTCAGCATGTTACACACAGGTGGCGTGGAATCTCGTTTCAGTGTGCCGTGGAGTGGCAAGTGCAAGACTGGTACTTCCTGCGGTGCAGTCTCAAACCAGTGACCCTCCCTGGTCTAAATGGCTCAAACCAGCGACCCTCCCTGGTCTAAATGGCTCAAACCAGCGACCCTCCCTGGTCTAAATGGCTCAAACTAGCGACCCTCCCTGGTCTAAATGGCTCAAACCAGCGACCCTCCCTGGTCTAAATGGCTCAAACCAGCGACCCTCCCTGGTCTAAATGGCTCAAACCAGCGACCCTCCCTGGTCTAAATGGCTCAAACCAGCGACCCTCCCTGGTCTAAATGGCTCAAACCAGTGACCTCCCTGGTCTAAATGGCTCAAACCAGCGGGCCTCCTTGGTCTAAATGGCTCAAACCAGTGGCCTCCCTGATCTGCATGGCTCAGACCTCACACTGTGCAGTGCATTTAGCCACTGAGCATTACTGTGGGTTTAGCATCAGAAGTTAATGCTTCACTCGCTCCAGTGTTCTGGGGTCTGCAATCAGTTACTAATAATACTAGTAATGGATTTCTTGCAAGCCAGCATTTCCTTGTTTTTTATTATCTTGCAACTGAGGTTATAACTTACACTTGTAAAGCTGCAGAGTGGATTCTGCAGGAATAATTAAGCTTAGTTTCAAACACAAAGGCTCGATCTCCATTTCATCTTCATCAGCTTTAGCCTTGTTAGCATGTTCCTTGGGTTTGTTCTTTTAATACTGACGCAAGAAATACTTATCCACACAAATGTGGATCAGTGTAATTGGAATTGTATCGGAATTGAGTAAGATGTAATTTAAGATTGTTAAACACCTTGGAGTCGGATTTCCATGAGGGCTCCCCGATCTCCCACCGTGAATTCGGCCGTTCACACTGTTTCTTTGGGATCCGCCGACCTTACACCGAAGTTGCAGAGGGAATTCGGGGAGCCCCCATGGAAGTTCCAGGCACTTGTTTCAGAGATGGTAAGATAGCTCGACTGGGTCCAGGGACAAGCATCCATTGCTGGAGTCACAGCTCAGCTTTTTCAATGTTTTGAGACGGTGGCGGGGGGAGATGTGGTGAGAGCCATGCAGCTTGTTGCTCCATGCTTAGGGCAAGCAATCAGTTGTTGGATCTGCTCAGATAACATCATTTTCACTGCCTCCAGGCCTTTCCGTGCCAAGCTAAGGTACTTGGGCAGCAAATCCCGTTTTACCTATTACGTAAAGACTGGTCCTGTGTTGAATGGACAGTGTCTTTGGGGGGGGGGGGGGGGGGGAGGGGAGGGAAACATGGCAAGGTGAGGGAGAAGAGCCATTATATAATTTTCATCATGTTTATGTTGCATGGAAGTGACATGATAATTCTTTTCTATGATAATGGACACGTACAGCAGTGCTGATAATGGACACGTACAGCAGTGCTGATAATGGACACGTACAGCAGTGCTGATAATGGGCACGTACAGCACTGCCGATAATGGGCAGATACAGCACTGCTGATAATGGGCACGTACAGCACTGCCGATAATGGGCACATACAGCAGTGCTGATAATGGGCACATACAGCAGTGCCGATAATGGGCACGTAGAGCACTGCCGATAATGGGCAGGTGCAGCACTGCCGATAATGGGCAGGTGCAGCACTGCCGATAATGGGCACGTAGAGCACTGCCGATAATGGGCAGGTGCAGCACTGCCGATAATGGGCACGTGCAGCACTGCCGATAATGGGCAGGTGCAGCACTGCCGATAATGGAGACATAAGGGTGGAGGGGCATTAATGAAGTTATTGTTTTGAGGGTTGCTGGGTGTCGATTTAATTTGATGGCTGACTAGCTGGCAGCAACGCACAACTCGTGGATGTCCATTTATTTTGGCCAACAGCATGCAGCGTAGCATTATGGGCTGGTGACGGAAAGCTCCCCGACTGGTTTAAAATGGGTTTGTGTCCTGAAGCATTTAAAGGACAAGTCATTGGACAGGAGCCCAGGAACAGGCTCGAGGGGCTGAATGGCCTCCTCCTGTTCCTGTGTTCCTAGGAATACAGTAGAAATCATTGTGGTTCAGGGAGGACCGTTACAGAAAAGTCACAATTTCAATTCTTGATTGATAGTAATGGTATTTGGCCTCCTATTTCATGTATATGTACAGTCCACAGAACATTATAATAGGTATGAAGTAAAAAATGTGGGAATATAGAGATTGATAGGACTGGAAAAACCATTGCAGTCCATCTATCTAACACTCTACTATGGCTCCAATTTGCAACGTTGTGCGCATATTGTCTGATACACGACTTGGTTCAAGGCAACAGCAGGTATAATCAGCTGACTTGAGCTGAAGTGATCTTCCATTGTAAAGCAAGGAATTAGTTGAGATCCTGATATCAATAAGACGAGGGCTGTTGCCGTTCCAAATCCAGAGTTGAGAAAACAAAACACTCTCCAGATGTGCCCTTTCATCCGTTCTCCATTATACTCCCATAAGGCATTGGACCGCCTGCCTTCGTTTGTGCTGGGACCATATTTATATTGGTTCAATTTCTTTCCTTGGCGGGGCTGGATATTACAGTTATCCAGCATCCATTCCAGCTCCTTGGGGTCTTCATAAAAACACCCCGTCAGGCTGGAGGCCAGTGAACAGAAAGAAGTAGCCTCTTTATGGTGTTTCTAATTGAGAATGCAGTGTTTTTATTGACTGCACTAACCTAGGCCCATGGCCATTCGTCCAAACAGTTTCTGAAGCTAAGACCACCTGCTTCAGCATCGCACAATGATAACTGCGTCAAGGAGTGCCCTCTGACATCATGGGTTTGCAGCTCTAAATTAAAAATCAGTGAGATCTATCAACATTGTTTTTACTAGTTGTTGAGTAATGACCATTTGTGGCTGCAGTGCTCCAGTTAAAAACATATCAGATCAAAATCTACAATTCCAAGCTTCCCATTTATTACTCTTTAACTTAATTCCTGACCTGAGCATAAAGCGCTGACGATTTCTTCTTAAAACCTTATAATTGAACTGGCACCATTCTCGGGACTCCATTTGAGAGACCGCTTTACCTCTGCCCTATTGTTTAATGAGTCGGGAGGAGTGTTGCTTCATGAGTTTCTTAAGGTGAACAGAAGGCAGTGCGTTGCCATAAAATACTTTGTGTGTGTGTGTGTGTGTGTGTGTGTGTGGACTAGGGTTGCCAACTCTGGTTGGACATATTCCTGGAGGTGTCATCACCTGAACGCCTGCCTTCAACCGCCCCGCTCCTGCTATTGGTCGCCCAACATGCCCATCCTCGGGGTATACCACCTTCCCATGCCAATTGGAAAGCGAATAGACTCTTCATTACCCAATTGAATGATTCTTGACTGTCAGTCAAACAGACTTTTTTCCCTATGTCCAATATTTTTACAAAAATGTTCAAATAATTTTTTTTTAGGAAGCATAATTTTTTTAATGCCCCTGTGATTTTTCTCCTGCATTGCTTGCAGCAATGTCCTGGAGTTTAGTCTTTAATTCCTGGAGACTCCAGGGCAATCCTGGAGGGTTGGCAACCCTAGTGTGGGTGTAGGTGTAGCACTTCAATGCAGCTTTTCTGATTTGCAAACCAAGGGTGATACTTGAGGCTTTCAGCAGTTAACGAATGCAATGACCTTAAGCGCCATTATTTTGTCAGAGCCAGGTTCAATGATGGGACGTCCTTTTCAGAATTTGAACTGTGTGGGAAGGGGAAGGCCTCTGGCCTTACTGATCTTTCTTTCCTCTCATTGATGTCTAGTGGATTGTTTCCTGCCCATCGCTTCAGATTCAACGATGAAAGAGAAACACAGTGTGCTCTTTTATATCTTTATTCTCTTTTATATCTTTATTCCCTTTTACAAATGCTAAAATTGAGCAATTGCTGCCAAATTGTTCCGAGTGAGCCTGAGCTCAGCACCGCTGGGCTCGGCTGCGATGCCTGACATGGGGAGGAGAAAAAACAAACCCGGCTTGGGTTCACAAGTGAAGAATGACCACTCGGGCGAGATAACAGAGGGCGACTTGCACCTGTGCAGGCGAACCTCAGAAGAAGCCAAAGCCTTTGGGAGAGAAGGAAGGGTGAAAATTTGCAAAAAGAGGAGTTCAGATTCAAGTGCACCAGAGACAGCCAGTGTGACAGTAAGGTAGTTTGTACATTTAAGGTAAAATTTGAAACAGGACAGTTTTTTAAGGAAAAATTATAGATTTAGCAAAATGGCTTCTTACAGGAGTACCAATCCACTTCGCCATGCAGTGGAGAAACCTCGAGTGATTCCTCCATGTGCAGTCATCGCTCTCGGCCTTGACGCTGTGTGAAGCCATTGGGCTGGGCCCAGGCACTTCCCCTTACCAGGAAGGAGGGAAAATTGAACCTCCAAACTGTGACTTCCCACCAGTTAGTGGCCAGTGTCCAAGCAGTACTGACTGCCTCCGAAGCAGATCGCCTGCCCTCTTGGCTCCAGATGAAGGGAGAATTATTTTTGCTTTAAAAAAGCGGAAGGAAAAACAGAAAATTCCACACATACATGACCGGCTCACCAGCAACTGTAGAAAGACAGGTTGATGTTTTGTGTGTGGACCATTTGCCAGTGTTCCTACACCTGGAATGTTGGCCTGTCTTTATCCCAGGCTAATAGGCCTGCTGTGTAATTCCAACATTTCTGTATTTTTTTAAAACTGACTTGCAGCGTTTCGGCGGAAAAAAATATTTCTTTTAATCCAGCTGTTCAAATGGTGCAGGGCAAATGAAATTGACAGGGCAGGAATCGATTACCTGCTCCATCAAGCCTGATGGCTGGTGCATCTTGACTAGACACTTCCAACACCTCCTCCGACCCCCCCACCCAAACCTCCGCAGCCATGTAATCTCCTGGGAGAGGCAAAAACAAACAGAGAAAAAACACAGGGCCAATAAGGGAAAAAAATACTCTGGAAAATTCCTCTCCGGCCACCTCAGGCGATCGAAACCAGTCTAGGAGATCACACGAACCAAGTGTTATCTGTAAAGACACTTACCTTCCATGTAATGTGATCTCTTCCCCAGTCAAGAACCGGTCCAGCATGGGAAATATGATTTATGAGAATGGTGAAATAATAACCTGGGTGAAGTTGGGTGGTAAGGGACACCCTTATAATGCCAGCCGTGACTCAGTTGGCACCATTCTCGCCTCTGAGTCAGAAGGTCGTAGGTTCAAGTCCCACTCCAGAGATTTGAGCACAAAATCTAGGCTGACACTCCAGTGCCGTACTGAGGGAGTGCTGCATTGCCGGAGGTGCGGTCTTTAGCATGAGATGTTAAACCGAGGCCCCGCCTGCCGTCTCAGATGGGCATAAAAGATCCCATAGCACCATTTTGAAGAAGAGCAGGGGTGTTCTCCCCGGTGTCCTGGCCAATACTTATCCCTCAACCAACATCACTAAAAATAGATTGTTCGTCATCTCATTGCTGTTTGTGGGAGCTTGTTGGGCAAAAATTGGCTGCCAAGTTTCCTACATTACAATAGTGACTACACTTCAAAAAATACTTCATTGGCTGTAAAGCGCTTTGGGCTGTCCTGAGGTCCATGAAAGGCGCTGTATAAATGCAAATCTTTCTTTTTATATCGTAGTGCAGGGAGGGATGGTCGCCCAGTCCGGCCTGAAAACTCTCAAACCGACAGGCATCCCAGTTACATTTCTGTTCAGCAGATTGAAATAATAAATATGGCTGATTTTTGTTTCTTTAAGTCCTGTGTAAAAACCGTGTTTTCAACTAGGCCATTTTTGTTTGGTTTGAACTGCAGAATGAATGATTCGAAGGGCTGTTGCAGAGATCTGCAAATTTTCTGTTTTTGTCTGCACTCGATAAGAATCTTATTCCAAGCAGAACATTTCCTGCCCATCCCTCGTGCATTTTTGAGGATTCAGCTGCACTAATGTTCTCACCTAGCGAGGCACTGAAGACCGCTACAAGTGGTGAGAAAATGAGCGACTGGGACAGATTGAGATTTTCTCTCTCTGCGTCCAGCAACTGTGCACAGAATCTCCCTTTGGATCACATCCTTCACATGCATGCACTCTATTGTTCCGTGTGGACGGCAAGCAGTTGCGCAAGCATACTTGAATCACACACAGAAAGAAAGAACTTGCATTTGTATAGCGCCTTTCATGACCGCAGGACGTCCCGGTTCCCAGTTAAAAATAGATAATGCACCATCCCTCGACCAGGAATGTAACTAGGATGCCTGTCTGTTCCATCACATAAATACTCAATGAATGCAGTAAAAGAGCACAATAATGTGTGAGAGGATGAAGGAATTTTGACCGGGAGGGGCAGGGGGGTGGGGGGCGAGTGAAAGGAAAGTCTAAGCAATGGATCTCATTATAAAAGGAAGCTTTTATATTGGACACTAGGGAGAAGACTTCAAAGGCCACTCTGCTCAGTAAGCATGATGGGAGAGGTCCCCAGAGATTTTAAGTAGCATGTTGGCCTTATTTATTGTTTTGATTAGCTGCATGCTGCAGTGATTTTGTTCAATACATTCAAACACACAAATCCCAGGTACATATGCACCAAGCCATATTACACCCGGGACTTGAGGTGATGTGTAAACACGGGTACAGTGTCGGTGCGGCCAGTGCACGCTGTCCGAAAACTCGATGACCTTACCGTGTTGAAGGGACTGGAGCGAATGCTGGGAGTGCCTTTAATGTGTCTTACAGGCCGCAGATGTGCCCTGGGGTCAATGGAAAGAGGCACTTTTCTGCGAGTGAGTAGGTAGCACCAACCCAGAAATTGAATGGGCTGGGAATCTGTGATTAAGAGGCTGACGACAAATCTCAAGGGACAAGTTCGATTTTTAAGTAAGATCTGGGCTTTGTTTAACAAATGCAGAGACATTAGGTTTAGTCACCCCATGTTTACTCAATTTTTTAAGCCCTTAACATCTAAAATTTGTTTTAATTTGGAAGCAGAAATATAAGTAACTCATTCAATGTATGACGTTACAAGCAAGTAAACCTATTTGAGTTGGTTAAATAGATTCATTGCTGCAATATTCCTGGGTATGATTGTAAAATTGATGTTGCGGACTGTGATTTGCCAGGGGTAACGTAGCAAAAGAATTATTCGGCCAGTTCCACAGTCACTGATCTGTCTTCAATCTCTGAATTTGACACCGAGCCACCTAAGGGACATTAGAACAGGTGACCAAATGCTTGGTCAAAGAGGTAGATTTTAAGGAATGCCTTAAAGGAGGCGAGAGAGATGGAGAGGCGGAGGATTGTAGGGCTGGAGGACGTTAAAGAGATAGGAAGGAGCGAGGCCATGGAGGGATTTGAAAACAAGGATGAGAATTTTAAAACCGAGGCATTGCCGGACCAGGAGCCAATGTAGGTCAGCGAGCACAGGGGTGATGGGTGAACGGGACACGGTGTGAGTTAGGGTACGGCCAGCAGAATTTTTGATGAATACAAGGTTATTGTCACATGGTAATCCTCATGTTTACTCCTGATCAATACCATTATTTTACCTGGCACTAACCTAAGGCTAATGAGCAATTGTAGGCTAATGAGTCTGTAGATAGCGGGATCTATTTTCGGGTGGAACGCCAGTTTTACACCCCGTCCGAAATTATCTCCGCTGACTTCAGTGGAGTTTAAAACCAGCGTTGCACCCAATCCCCTCAGTTTCTTGATGAACGGGTTAGGTTACAGTTGCCCCCACTGTCTCTTGGTACCATACATGAGGTAAATATATGAAGCTATCCTTCGACTGTATCACACAACCTGTTGGCTTAGTGCCACACGCAACAAATGGGATCGAGTCCAAATATACAGGGGACAACTGAGCCCATCAAATTGGTTTGTAGCAGTCCTTGGAAAAAAATCTTTTCTCTCTTGTGTAAAAATGTTTCTGTCGTCCTCAGATTGCTGAAAATACCCATCACAAACCACTGATCTGCACTTGTACCTGTTCCGTTTAGCTGGACAAGAAATGGATGTTCAGGGATGTGGCTGTTTTTTTATTCGAGGCAGTCTGAAATTGGGTGGCTGTTGCAATTCCTAATAGCAGGAATACGATCCCTCTCACTGCACACCGCAGCTCTCAATGACTGCCTAACACCAAGTAGCAATGAATTTCCCACCCTCCAGTGCACATTATAAATGGCAATATGGCTCGGATGGCTGAACACATTTTGTCGTCATCTTGTGTTTTGCAGATGGTTGAGATGTTATTTGAACGTGGGAACGGGAGGAGGCCATTCAGCCCCTCGAGCCTGTTCCGCCATTCAATTAAATCATGGCTGATCTGTATCTTAACTTCCATCCACCAGCCTTGGTTCCCTAACCCTTAATACCCTTGCCTAACAAAAAACTATCGCTCCCAGTTTTGAAATTTTCAATTGACCCTCAGCCTCAACAGCTTTTTGGGGGGGAGAGAGTTCCAGATTTCCACTACCCTTTGCGTGAAGAAGTGCTTCCTGACATCGTCCCTGAGCGCCCTAGCTCTGATTTTAAGGTTATGCCCCCTTGTCTGGACTCTCCCACCAGAGGAAATAGTTTCTCTCTATCAACTCCTTTAATCATCTTAAACACTTCAATTATATCACCCCTTAATCTTCTATATTCAAGGGAATACAAGCCTCGTCTATGCAATCTAGCCTCATAATTTAACCCTTTTAGCCCCGGTATCATTCTGGTGAATCTGCGCTGCACCCCCTCCAAGGCCAATATACTATATTTGAGGGGTGGCAGACAGTCTAGTCTGCTGAAGTGTTTGAAGGCCAGACATTCCTTCTCGTGTTTGTCCGCTTCCGTTAAATCTCCACAGTTCTGGTCACTGGGTGTTTATTAATAATTGTGTGGTGCTTAGGATGTCCGAGCACTGAACTATCAAGTATTAACTTGTACAAGGCAGACTGTACAGTACCATTGACAGCATACACCGAGGAAACCTCTACTATCTATAAAGGACGCGAGTCGTTGACCCATGGGAGGTTAGATTTTCCCCTGGTGCGGACATCATGCGACCAGCAGATGGAGCCCACCCACTGGCCGCCTGATGGTCCTGGCGGGAGGTCCGATCCATTTTGAGGGCCGAGGCTCGTTAGCATTCGGCGGGCGGGGGGTGTGGAGTCGGAGTCTGATCTCGGGGATGGGGTTGGGTGGATGTGGTGAGGGTGTAGAGCTAGAGCAGCAACGGCCCAGGCTGGTTTTGTGGAGCCTGGAGGACAGTCCTGCTCCTTCCACCCCCACAAAAATACATATACCCCGACTGCCGGAAGCACATATCCCCACTGGCAGAAGCATATACCCACACTGCGGAAAGGATATACTCCCATTGCTGAAAGGATATACCCCCATTGCCAAAAGCATGTACCCCTACTGCCGGAAGCATATACCCCCATTGCTAAAAGCATATATCCCTATTGCCGAAAGGATATACTCCCACTGACGATACAAAGCTAGGTGGGAAAGTAAGCTGTGAAGAGGACACAAAGCGCAGCATTTTAGCACCCGCCAGCGGGTGCGTTCTTGGCGGGGGGGGTGCCCCGAAAATCAGGAAATCCCGGAGCGGGACCGGAGCCCGCCTCGAACCCGCGCACTTCTGGGTTCCCCGCTGACGCGCCGGCGTGCGCGCGCAGCCCCCGCTGGTGGGAATCCCGCAGGCAATTAAAGCCAGCGGGGTTCCACTTGACGCTATTTATTTTGCTTGTTCAGGTCATTAACTGACCTGATTAAGGGATTATGTGCGGAGGGGTGGGATTTTAGAGCAAACTGGGACTGTTTCCCACACTGGGGGAAACACTCCCAGTTCAAATGGACTTGTTGCAGCTGTCAGCCTGTGGCAGCTGCAAAGGTCCATTTGACAGGTGGTGGGGGGAGACCCTCACCCATTGCAGGAGGCCACTCTGTCACTTGGGACAAAGTTTGGCCTCCACCACCCTCCTCCTGACATGTACCTACCTTGCGGACCCCCTCAGATGTACATCTTCTGGATGGGGGTCGCCGTAGCTGCAGTCATGACCTCCTCGGAGGGCGAACAGCATCACCAGCCTCGCCATCCACGCCGTCCACCTCTGACACGTTGAGCTCCACAACAGAGTGCTGTGACACATCCACCTGTACAGCAGGAGGGAGGGCTACCGCAGAGAGAGATGCATCGCAGAGGGCACTACCCTCGCCACAGGGTCCACAGACCGAGGCTCAGCTTCCTGGACCTCTCTGAGCAGCAGTGCACACGGAGGCTCAGAGTCACTCGACATGTAGTCGTGGACATCTGCAGCCTCCTTCATGCCGAGCTGCTCCTGGCTGGTCTGAGCACCATCTTCTTACCTGTCGCTGTCAAAGTCACCACTGCCCTCAACAACTTCTCTTTCGCATCCTTCCAGGGTGCAACCGGGGACATGACCGACGTCTCTCAGTCGTCTGTGCAAAAGAGCCCTGCAAATACGCCTACACCCACTCTGCAGTGACACAATGGGTGGCATCAGTTGTGGGTCTTGATCGTGATCCTCAGGAGAGGGCATTATTGCACAAACCAGACAAGATTCACGAAGACATGGCAGTAGTGGTGCCAATATAATATGTAATGTGAGTTGGTCAGAAATTCAATATAAGTAACAACCATGACAAACCCTCAAACACCCTTGTGCATCCCCTTCATGCTCACGACACGTTTGCCTTACGCTGCCTACTGCACATATGTGATGCATGCCCTGTGGCTGCAGCACAGGTACTGGCAGGTTGAGTGAGGCTGGCCGTGAAAGAGATGCACGAGAGGGTGAGTATGAGATAGAGCCATGAGATTGTATGAGGATTGGGTTGAGTGGTAGTGGTGGGATGAGTACTGGCGAGGTGAGTAGGTGCAGGTAAGATGAGGATGAGGTTTGAGTGGGTGTGAGGAGTGATGTGACAGAGTAGTGTTGGCAGTGCCGAAGGAGATGTGGGGTGGGGGCGGTGATGTGGCAGACGGAGTGTAGGGGAATGAGTAAGTGTACTCACTTTGGCTGACCTACTGAGGTCATTGGAGCGCCTCCTGCACTGTATGCAGGTGGGCGATGTGTTGGTGGTGCTGGTGACCTCCTCTGCCACCTCGAGCCAGGCCTTCCTGGTGGCAGAGGCAGGCCGCTTCCTCCCGCCCGCCGGGGGAAGATCTCTGTCCTCCCCCTCCTCCTCACCCCATGTATTGATACCTGGAGTGAGGCATCATTAGACTGGGAGCAGCCTTCCCCCTGGGCTGCTCCATGCTGTAATTTTTTCTGTTTGTTGCAGCATCTGTCAGTGGAGGACTGCCCCTTTAAATAGAGCTCCTCCAGCTGACAGATCTTACTGCGCATGCGCAGCCCGCCCGACGCGCAGATCAGCAGTGGGGAACCCAGAGGATCAGGTAAGTGGATCCAATTATGCCAAGATCGCGTGGGGAGCTGACTGATTTCGCTGGGCGCGTTACCCACGCGCCCAATAGCCCCCCCACCAAGAACCCGCAGCCCTGCTAACATCGGGCTCAAAGTGTCTGCAAAGGGATATAGACAGGTTAAATGAGAGGGCAAGAAGGTGGCAGATGGAGTATAATGTGGGGAAATGTGAGGTTATTCATTTTGGTTGGAAGAATAGAAAAACAGAATTTTTTTAAATGGTGAGAAACTATTAAATGTTGGTGTTCAGAGAGATTTGGGTGTCCTCGTACAAGAAACACAAAACGTTAGCATGCAGGTACAGCAAGCAATTAGGAAGGCAAATGGCATGTGGGCCTTTATTGCAAGGGGGTTGGAGAGTACAAGAGTAAGGAAGTCTTGCTACAATTGTAGGGCTTTGGTGAGACCACACCAAGAATACTGTGCACAGTTTTGCTCTTCTTATCTAAGGACTGAGATGAGGAGGAATTTCTTCACCCTCATTGTGTGAATCTTTGGAATTCTCTATCCCAGCGGGCTGTGGATGCTGAGTCGTTGAGTACATTCAAGGCTGAGATAGATAGATTTTGGACTCTAGGGGAATCAAGGGATATGGGGATGGGGCAGAAAAGTGGAGTTGGGGTTGAAGATCAGCCATGATCTTATTGACTGGCGGAGCAGGCTTGAGGGGCCGTATGACCTACTCCTGCTCCTATTTCTTATGTTCTGCTGAAAGCATATACTCCATTGCCAAAAGCATATACCCTCCGTGCCAGAAGCATATACCCCCATTTGCGGAAGCATAAACCCCCATTGCCAAAAGCATATACCCTCACTGCCAAAAACATATACCCTCACTGCCAAAAGCCTATATCCCCATTGCCAAAAGCATATACTCCCACTGCCAGAAGCATATACCCTCATTACAAAAGCATATACCCCCACTGCGGAAAGCATATACCCCCACTGCGGAAAGCATAAACCTTCACTGCCGGAAGCATATACCTCCATTGTCAAAAGCATATACCCCCATTGCCGGAAGCATATACCCCCATTGCCGGAAGCATATACCCCCATTGCCGGAAGCATATACCCTCATTGCCAAAAGCATATACCCCCCACTGCAGAAAGCATATACCCCCACTGTCAAAAGCATATACCCTTACTGTCAAAAAGCGTATATCTCCACTGCCAAAAGCATATACCCTCACTGCTAGAAGCATATACCTCTGGTATGGATAGAATATCCCACACAAAGCAGTTGCACGCAGTATGATACCTGCTTACCAATATCCCAAACTAGATCTTAACAGTCGTCGAGTATATAAACGGTTAACAGTTTCTCGACCAGGATTTTTCTCCTAATAAACCAAACCAATCCCATTGCTTATTTTGAAGGTAATACAGCAAACAATTTTCGAGGTTTTAAATGTAGGTCAAATATTTTTTTTTTGCTGTTTCAGCACAGTCTGCGGAATATTGTGGCCTTGGAGAGAGTGATTCTTGAACTCCTTTGACCTTGTGAAGTGGAGTTCATGTGGATTTTTGTCCTGCGCGGTGATGCAGTAAGAGCCGGCCATGGAAGGGGGTCTATAAACTGGCTGCCTGTCCTGGGACACGTATACCTTCTGTTACAGTGCCACACATCAAGGTTCATTGGAGGCTGTGGGGAACTTCATGCTCAGGTCAATCCACCCTCCTGATCCAGATTCCTGCGCTGGGGTGGGAGGGAGGGAGCGAGCGGTGTTAAATGTTTAAAAAAACAATAATCTGGCTGTCCCTGAAACTCAGTGGGGTAGATCTTGACTTTGTGCGATAGTGTAAAACGGGTGATAGTGAGTCGGCCGCCCGTTTTACATCTCTCCCCATTTTTTTTGTTTTATCTCCTTTGACTTCATCTATGATTCTGTGACTTCGATGGAAACAAGAATCGGGAGAGATGTTAAAACGGGTTACCGTCTTGTTATGGCCCATTTCACACTGTCACACAAAGGTTTGCCCCACTGTGTGTAAAGATACTCTTTTTAAGTTGCTGAGTATCGTAATATAGTGAGCGACCGTCTAACTCTCAAGCGACTTGAGTTATATCTGTTCTCGATCTCTATGAAGGAGTAACCCCGTGTGGATTTTTGGAATGTTCAGCTGAAGCTGTGATTCAGGCCTCCCCCCACCCGTGAGACTCGCTGGGCATTTATTGGAAAGGACTCGGTGATTGTTACCATGTCGTGAGTAACGGCGTCTCGGAATGAGCCCGAGATGGCGTCGTGTTGAAAATCCGTGTGATTGCCTGCACTGCACTGCACAGCCTTGACACTCCGACAGATGGCTGGGGTCTCGAGAAGCTTACCGATTCCAACCCCAGCCTCGGGCCTGAGGAATGATTCAAGTGTTGCTTCTATTAATTAGTTGTGTTTGTAGCAGTTTGCTGTGGATGATGGCTCCCATGAGCAGGCTGCTGCTCTGCAACTTGGCAAATGTGTCTTCAAATCCCCACCGAAGTGAGGTGCGACCTGGATTTAATTAAACATTTATTAATACCGCCGGCAGTAACATTTTATCTGCAGAGCACTGCCTTATGTGGCATCCTGAAGAAAAATTAAAGGGATGTTTTGAGGAAGTGGATCAAACTGACAACTGCTCTCAAGATGACTGTCAAATCTAGAACTCGTCGTGGTGGGGGAGGGGGGCTTTTGCAGACAGGACAAGGATGGGGGTGAAGACTAAATGTCAGCTGTGGCTCAGTCGGCAGCACTCTCGCCCATGAGTCAGAAGTCCGTGGGTTCAAGTCCCACTCCGGGGACTTGAGCACAATATCTCGGCTGACACTCCTGTGCAGTACTGAGGAAGTGCTGCATTGTCGGAGGTGTCGTCTTTCTGATGACCCTCTCAGGTGGACATAAAAGATCCCATGACAGTATTTCGAAGAGCAGAGAAGTTCTCCCCCAGTGTCCTGCTCGATATTTATCCCTCAACCAACATCAATAAAACAGATTATCTGATCGTTATCTCATTATTACGGCTATAATGAACTTTTGGATGTCCTGAGGTCGTGAAAGGCGCTATATAAATGCAAGTCTTTCTTAAGTTTGTGATCTCCCTGCTTTTCTTCGGATAGTGCCACGGTATCCTTAACATCCACCCGAACAGACAAACAGGGTTTTGAAGTATGATTCCACTCTCTGTATGGGACTGGATTATCATCTTGATATCAAACTCCTTGTACGGGCCCCGAACCCACAACATTCTGATCCAGAATCGAGAGCGATGCTGATTGAGGCAAGCTGGCACTGTGGGCTAGACTTGTCAGAATCTCTCCAATGTTTCATGGGCACCGCCAAACCAACCCGACAGTTCATGTTTATTACAGTTCACTTGTTCAATTAGATTTACTGATGTGTACTTATAATAATGAGATTAGCAAAGAAAGAATATTGAAGCGGGAGTAATTTTGATAATTGCTAAATACATAAACGCTAAGTAGCTACTGTACTTTTATTTGGATTTTGCTCTTTTCTGAGGTAGGTAGTGTGGTGGCACAGCAGGCTGGTGGCCGTGGCTGCCGCACCCGACATAGGTGTGAGTCAGCTCTGTGCAATGAGTTTACATCCTTCCTCATCTCAGCTGGTGAGCACGTCCTCTGATCCTCCCCAATCTGGCAAACTGAAATACTCTATCAGTCGGCAACCAATTTGCACTCAGCAAGGTCCCACAAACAGCAATGAGATGAATGATCAATTAAACTATTTTTAATGGCGTTGGTTGATGGATAAATATTGGCCTGGACACCGGGGAGCACTCCCTAGCTCTTATTCAAATAGTGCCATGGGATCCTTTACGTCCACCTGAGCAGCCAGGGCCTCAGTTTAACCTCTCATCTTTTGACAGTGCGGCGCTCCCTCGGTACTGCCCTGGAGTATCAGCTGAGATTTTGTGCTCGTATCCTGCAGTGGGGCTTGAACCCACGACTTTCTGACTCAGAGGCGAGACCGCTACCCACTGAGCCAAGGCTGACATTGCAATTCTGACCGGACTTTGTGCTTTTCCAATGATGTTACGCCATACCATGAGGGCAAGTTTCCTCTGGGAAATTGCTGTAAACCCACTTATGAAAACAATTGAAGATTTTGCTATGCTTAGTGTAGAAAACTGTGTTGTCCACCTCTGAATCCATTGGTTTACAAAGATTTGTTTGAAAAAAGTGGGCTCTATGAGCTGGCTCATTCAAAAGGTTGTGAATATCCATCCATCAAAAGCCCAGTGTGGTTCCAATTCATGTTCTGCACACTTGGAGAGCCTGGTAGGAGTACTGTGTAAGATGTCTCATTAACATCATTATCAAATACATTAGTGGCTCTTTCAAGAGTATTGTCACAGTGAAATTTGGTTTTGGAAATTCAAGTACGGGTAATGTTGATGTCTGAATGCTGTGAAGTGGGAAAAAAAATTCATCATGATTAGGACATACTTTGCATCCCAATTGTAAATCTAATAGAATATCGTCAAACGAGATAGTAACTCCTCACCAGCGAGGCTGTAATTTATCAGTATGTCCATTGTTTCCATCTGTTGGGGAACGAGGTACGACAAACTCTACTTGTGCTTTGAGAATCATACAAACTTTTACATTCCTCAAATGAAGACCTATCAAAGATTCTTTGAGCCCTTTTTCAAGAAGCAAAGCAAACCAAAGGTTGTTTTTCAGGCTAATAGTTTACCAAGGAACAAGTTGCTTTGGGCTGAAGCGGTTGGACTCATTACAGGAACTGGAGGTAAGACCATAATGAGAAAAGGCCGCTCGGCTCATCTCATTGCTTAGACCCACATGGACCACAGGCTGCCCACAATTCTGCACTGATTGGCACTAAACTAAGGATCTCGCTCTGGAAAGTCACAAGGATAACTGGCTAGGAAAATGGAAAATGCACACTGATGTGGTAGGAAGTACTTTTCTGAGGTTGTGAATAAGGCCCAAAGGGTAAGATTTGCTGTCTAAACTCTAAGTTGGAACCGCATTTATAAAAAACAGATTTATGTGTCTCTTTACACACAGTAAACCGAGGAATGTCTTTGCTTTTACAGGCAGAGATTCTCTGTTAATGTGGACAGGGTCAAAATGAGTGTCTCTCTGATTTGGTGCTTATTAGGGTAAGGAATGTTGGTACTGGAAGAGAAATGTTTTTTTTTGTGTCAGCATCAAGCACCCCCATGTCAGATGCAACAAAAAGTCAGGATAGTCAATAAACCAATTTGCCAGCGACAACTGTTTGCCTTCACAGACAATGGCCTACCGTCCATGTCAATACAAGCTTTCTATTTATTACCAATGCTTTCAGTAGTAGTAAATGTTTAATGTACACAGATCTCTCGAGTCCACCAGGACTTTATTGGCTACTGAATCAAGTAGGAACTATTTTCCATTAGTCTTTCCTGCTCTCCCAAATCCAGTGGCTTTTTACTTTAGACATATGGGGCCATAGTTCTAAACTAACTTAATGTTTCCTTCAGTAAAGCCAGCTTCACATATGTCTTAAATTAATTCATGGAAGACATCCAATAACAATCTCCTGCACATAAAGGATAAGTATGAAGGAAGGATACACTAATGATGAATAGTTGGTATCAGTCCAGAAACAAATTGTTCTCAGTCCAATAGTGATGTGTTAGATGAAGAGATTCCAGATTACTGACTAGCATGTTTTTTTTTCAGAGGGGAAAGAAGGAAAGAAAGTGGGCTTGTGCATTTGCTGAAATAAATGTACGATGTAGTGCTGGTGGATTCATTATTTTTTCTGTGTTTCACCTACTTGGAGTACCCTAGTATTGCCTAAAGAAAATACCTCATTCCAACCTCCAGATGAATGTTGCCATCTAACATCTAAAGAATGTGGAACGCGCGACCACAAGGGGTAGTTAAGACAAATAGCATAGGTACATTTAAGGGGAAGCTAAATAAGCACACAAGGGAGAAAGGAATAAAAGGGTATGCTGATAGGGGTAGATGAAGTAGGGTGGGAGGAGGCTCGTGTGGAGCATAAACGCCCGCATAGACCAGTTGGGCCGAATGGCCTGTTTCTGTGCTGTAGTTTCGATGTAACTCGATGTAAGAAGAAAGGACATACATTTTATTAGCACTCAGGAGCTCCCAAAGCATCTTACAACCAATAAATTACTGTTGAAGTGTAGTCATTGTTGTCATGGAGGCAAATGCAGTCGTCAATTTGTGCACGGTGAGGTCCAACAAACAGCAAATGGGATAAGTGACCAGTTAATCTGATTTAGTGAAGTTTGTTGAGGGATAAATGTTGACCAGGACACCAGGACAACTCCCCTGCTCTTATTTGAATAATGTCATGGGATTGTTGACGTCCACCTGAACAGTCAGACAGGGCCTCAGTTTAACATCTTGTCTGAAAGACTGCAGCCCTCAATATTTATCCCCCAACCAACATCACTAAAAATCAGATTATCTGGCCATTTATCTCATTGCTGTTTGTCGGACCATGCAGTGTGCAAATTGGCTGCGACATTTCCTACATTACAGCACTTCAAACACTACTTCATAGGTGGTAAAGCGCTTTGGGGCATCCTGAGGTCATGAAAGGCGCTATATAAATGCAAGTTCATTAGTTCTTTCTTAAATGGGAGTGAAGTACACTTCCATGTGTTTGAAGGTAAGTGGAGGCATGACAACGGTGTCCATGGAGATGCCTGTCACTGTTACATTGTGAACCTGCCATTGACTGCACTCCTTCAGTGCCTATGGGCCACTTGAGCTTGATTTGGACTGCTGCCTTATATTTCATTTCTTGAGCTCTCAATTATCTTGTATATGAAGTGAGGTGACCTGTTGACTGACGGACTGATAAGTCTATTAACACGTTCTGAGGCGTTTGTTATGTGTCTGCAGGCCCTTAATGGGTAATGAATGCAGTTGAGTACAGGGGAACCCGCTGCAAAGGTCGCATTAGTTCACTGGGTCGCCTGCAGCTCTGGGAGCAGGGAGAGCAGAACACGAGATACGAGCACAAAGTAGCTTGCACTTTAAAGAGGAATTCAGCTCCAGAGAAATGAACGGGAAGGAAAATCTGTCAATGAATCAAACAACTGTGTGTTAAATTGGATTATCCAAGACTGCCTTGTATCCTATAGTCAAAAACACCCAAGACTGCATCACCCTCTCCCACCACTCCCCGTTCAGGCTGTTCTCTCTCTTTCCCCCTGTCATTTGTTTCAAAGCAATTGTTTTCATCGAGTATATTGCAGTGGTGATGATTGACAGCGCTGATACAAGTTTAATACTGGGAGGATTGCAAGAAATTCTGGAGCCAGTCCAAACTGGTAAAGTCGTTTGTCATTAGTCCATCAATACAATCACATCAGTCACTAGCACTGCAGGTAGGCATACACGTCTCGTATGTGTTGTATATGAAACAGCTCGAGTTTATTTTGCCAGCAAGAAAGAAAATTGCCTCCATCCAGCAGAAATTGTACATTGATTTTTTTTCTTCTTTTTGACATTAGTATTTTTTGCAATTGTTTGTCACTTCTTTTCCCGTTTGTCGCCAAATGTTGTAAAGCAAGAGCGAGCCCCTGGTCCCAAGGGCACACGCTGCAAACAGAAAGCGAGCTCGAAGTGGTGATTCTTCTGCCAGTCGACTATCTGAGTGGAATTTTTGTAACATTTTCGTCAAGCGCCATCATCAAGCATTTAAAACACCAAGCACATTTCTTCACCTTTGAGAATGTGAAATAAAGAGGGAGTTATAATTAAGGTTTGAAGCCCGTTGATCAGGCCTGGAAAAATGCCAGCTGTGCTGAACACAAATGTGCACTATTCCTTGACGTGGCCGTCCCATGTTTACAAATCATTTCCTCCACTGCCTTGGGCTGTTAGCAGTCAGCGTGCAATTTGGTGGCTACCCCCCCCCCCACCCCCCCCCACCGCTTGAGGAGTTCAGGCAAAGCACCACATCAACCTGTGTGTGTAACTAACTCCCTGGGAAAAGGCACAGAGGAACCTTTTACTGGGTTGGTCGAATCACCAACTGGCTCTTTTATCTTCATGCAGCGACCGGATCCGGCTTCAAGAGTTAACCGTTTGTGCAGCGTTGCTTCCTTCTTTTACTCTCGGAGTGAGGACCTGGTCTCTGATGGTGGACTGGGCTCCGTTTTTATATGGAGATCCGCAGAGAGCAAGCGCACAGGACCACCTCCGGCTCCCATATCTCAGAGGCTGATTGTAAACCTGTTAGCCGTGGCTCAGTGGTAGCACTCTCGCCACTGAGTCAGATGGCTGTGGATTCCAGTCTCATTCCAGAGACTTGAGCACAAAATCTAGGCTGACACTCCAGTGCAGTACTGAGGGAGTGCTGCACTGTCGGAGTTGCCGTTTTTAAGATGAGATATTATACAGAGGCCCCTTCTACCCTCTCAGGTGGACATAAAAGATCCCATAACACTAGTTTGAAGAAGAGAAGAGGAGTTCTCCCCGGTGTCCTGGCCAATATTTATCCCTTAACCAACGTCACTAAAATAGATCATCTGGTCATTATCACAATGCTGTCTGTGGGACCTTGCGGTGAGCAAATTGGCTGCCGCCTTTTCTACATTACAACAGTGACTACACTTCAAAAGTACTTAATTGGCTGTAAAGAGCTTTGGGATGTCCTGAGATTGTGAAAGGCGCAATATGAATGCAAATCCAAATATGATCTGGAATGCACTGCCGCAGTGGGTGGTGGAGGCAGATTCAATCATGGCTTTCAAAAGGGAATTGGTAAGTACTTGAAGAGAAAAAATTTGCAGGGCTACAGAGAAAGGGTGGAGGAGTGGGACTAGCTGGATTGCTCTTGCAGAGAGCTGGCACGGGCTCGACGGACCGAATGGCCTCCTTCTGTGCTGTAACAATTGTATGATTCTAAGTCTTTCTCTCTTGAGCTTGTGAATTCCCTGCTTTTCTTCGGATAGTGCCACGGTATCCTTAACATCCACCCGAACAGACAAACAGGGTTTTGAAGTATGATTCCACTCTCTGTATGGGACTGGATTATCATCTTGATATCAAACTCCTTGTATGGGCCCCGAACCCACAACATTCTGATCCAGAGTGGAGAGCGTTGCTGATTGAGGCAAGCTGGCACTGTGGGCTAGACTTGTCAGAATCTCTCCAATGTTTCATGGGCACCGCAAAACCAACCCGACAGTTCATGTTTATTACAGTTCACTTGTTCAATTAGATTTACTGATGTGTACTTATAATAATGAGATTAGCAAAGAAAGAATATTGAAGCGGGAGTAATTTCGATAATTGCTAAATACATAAACGCTAAGTAGCTACTGTACTTTTATTTGGATTTTGCTCTTTTCTGAGGTAGGTAGTGTGGTGGCACAACAGGCTGGTGGCTGTGGCTGCCGCACCCGACATAGGTGTGAGTCAGCTCTGTGCAATGAGTTTACATCCTTCCTCATCTCAGCTGGTGAGCACGTCCTCTGATCCTCCCCAATCTGGCAAACTGAAATACTCTATCAGTCGGCAACCAATTTGCACTCAGCAAGGTCCCACAAACAGCAATGAGATGAATGATCAATTAAACTATTTTTAATGGCGTTGGTTGATGGATAAATATTGGCCTGGACACCGGGGAGCACTCCCTAGCTCTTATTCAAATAGTGCCATGGGATCCTTTACGTCCACCTGAGCAGCCAGGGCCTCAGTTTAACCTCTCATCTTTTGACAGTGCGGCGCTCCCTCGGTACTGCCCTGGAGTATCAGCTGAGATTTTGTGCTCGTATCCTGCAGTGGGGCTTGAACCCACGACTTTCTGACTCAGAGGCGAGACCGCTACCCACTGAGCCAAGGCTGACATTGCATTCTGACCGGACTTTGTGCTTTTCCAATGATGTTACGCCATACCATGAGGGCAAGTTTCCTCTGGGAAATTGCTGTAAACCCACTTATGAAAACAATTGAAGATTTTGCTATGCTTAGTGTAGAAAACTGTGTTGTCCACCTCTGAATCCATTGGTTTACAAAGATTTGTTTGAAAAAAGTGGGCTCTATGAGCTGGCTCATTCAAAAGGTTGTGAATATCCATCCATCAAAAGCCCAGTGTGGTTCCAATTCATGTTCTGCACACTTGGAGAGCCTGGTAGGAGTACTGTGTAAGATGTCTCATTAACATCATTATCAAATACATTAGTGGCTCTTTCAAGAGTATTGTCACAGTGAAATTTGGTTTTGGAAATTCAAGTACGGTTCAGGTCACCTCTAAGTCCACGCTGCTCTGTAGTAAATAGAGACAGCTTGTTAAGCTTATCTGAGTAACTAAGGTTCATTAAGCTAGGTGGAAGTTGGAAGCAGAAGGTCTTTGCGATGGAGAGAATATGAGGTCAGAAACTCAGCTCGGTCAAATAGGACGTCGAAGTTGCGAACAGTCTGGTTCAGCCTGAGACAGTGGCCAAGGAGGGGGATGGAATCGGTGGCTGGGGAACGGAGTTTGTGGTGGGGACCGAAGACAATGGCTTCAGTCTTCCCAATGTTTAATTGGAGGAAATTTCAGCTCATCCAGGTCTGGATGTCGGATGACAAATCGGAGACAGTGGAGGGGTCGGGTGGTAAGTTAGAGTTGGGTGTCGTCAGCGTACATGTGGAAACTGATACTGTGTTTTCAGATGATGTTGCTGAGGGGCAGCTTGTAGATTAAAAAAAAATAGGAGGGGTCAAGGATAGATTCGCAGGTAACGGTGTGGGGACGGGAAGAGAAGTCATTGCAGGAGATTCTCTGACTACGACTGGATCGGTAAGAGTGGAACCAGGCGAGGGCAGTCCCACCCAGCTCGGCAACAGAGGAGAGGCATTGGAGGAGGATGATGCAGTTAAACGTGTCAATGGCTACAGAGAGGTCGAGAAGGATGAGGGGTTATAGTGCAGCAGGGTCACTGTCACATAGGATGTCATATGTGACTTTGATTAGGGCCATTTCAGTGCTGTGGCAGTGGTCGGAAACCAAATTGGAGAAGTTGCAGTTGCAGAAAAGATGGCCACGGATTTGGGAGGCGACAACACGTGTAAGGGCTTCGGAGAGGAACGGGAGGTTGGAGACAGTCCTCCTTTCAGCCTCTCCTTAAAACCTACCTCTTTGACCAAGTTTTTTTTATCACCCCTCCTAAAATCGCCCTCTTTGGCTTGGTGTCAACTTGTTCTGATTACGTTTCTGTAAAGGGCCTAGGGACGTTTTTCTACCTTAAAGGCGCTATATAAATTCAAGTTGTTGTCACCAATGACATTGAATGACCTGCAGACAGGGAAAGAGATGGCTCAGCATCATTACTTTAAATGTCACATGATTCAACATGACATTTAAAGCAACGATAGTGAACCAATTCTTTCTGTCATCACACAGCTTCCAGTAAAAAAAAATTAAAGCTGAGAAGATGGTAAAGCATCCAAGTTCTGTACATTGTATACTGTAACATACTCTGGGGTGCCTTCCAAGTCACTAACAGGTCCAGGGGTGTCACTGCAGGCTAAATTTAATGATAAACCTGTGCTATATACAAATTGTCCAACAATTAGGAATTAATCCTGTGGATGTGTTGAGAATTGCACAGGGAATTGTTCAGTGTTGCAGGAGTACAGTGTGCTTTTACATTTAAAAGGAATGTTGTGCTTTATAGATTTGTTGGATACGGAACACAATCTAAAAGCAGTTTTTAATTTTGTTGGATTGGATCTTCCTTTTCTAAACCTGGAATTGGCCCACAGCCCAGTGTTTGATTCATGGCCTGTTTTGAAAGCCACATTTTCTTCCTTGTTTGATGATGCGTTTTTACGAAGTAGATGTAGACAAGGAAGGCCATCTTAGCTTTCCCTTCCCAAAAGACCCCACAGACCATTCAACTAAATGATTCTAGGACTTTCATCTCCACGACTCCACCCAGAAGTCCAATCCATGTGTTGAACACTTTGTGTGAAGAACGTTTTATTATTGTTTGTTCTTGAGATGTGAGCAACACTGGCAAGGCAATATTTAATACCCATCTCTAGTTGCTGTAAGGGCACTGAATCAACCGCGTACTGTGGGACTGGAGTCACGTGTAGGCCAGACCATGTAGGGGTGGCAGGGCCTTTTTTGAAGGACATTAGTGAACCAGTTGGGTTTTGACAACAGTCCAGCAACTTTCACAGTCATTCTCTGCTGCCAATGACCAGATTTATTGTACTTAATTTCACAACTTACCATGGTGGGATTTGAACTCATGACCTCTTTTTTTAATGCAGTACCATAACCAATAGGCTACTGTACCCATTCCTAACTTTCTGACATCTGTCCTAGATTTGCCTTTTACAAGTTCCAACCTGTGTCCCCTTGTCTGATTGTCTTGGTTTAATTTGAAATGGAATTCCAGAGCTACCCTTTCTTTGCAGTTTACCATCTTGTATATCATCTATTAAAGGTTACCTCTCAGTTGGCACTTTTCATGGCCAAAGCCCAAGTTTCTCCAGTCTTTCCTCCTAATTCAGTCTTCTTGATGACTGGATCAGTCTCGTGGCTCCTTTCTGAATTGCCTCCTGGGCTTGAATGTCTCTCTTGTATCTCGATGACCAGAATTAGACATAGTACACCAAGAGAGCTGATTTTAACTTTCAGCGCTGGCGGAAAATGGGAAGTGGTGGATTGGCTGCCCGTTGAACACCCCTCCCGATTCTCCTTTCCATTGAAGTCAGGTGTGCATCAAAATTGTACTCTACTGTTCTGGTCATTTGGCTCTTTGGGGTACAGTCTAGTCCACTCATGACTCCAGTTCCCACATCAGGTGGTTGACTCTTAAATTTGGCCTTGCCAGTATCGCCATCATCCCAAGAACAAATTTTTAAAAATATTCTATTTGCTTTACTGGTTACTGCTCTGCTGTGATTGGACCAGGTCTTTCCACTTTTTTCTCCAACCCCATCTATTAAAATATTCTATTCGCTCATTCCATTTAATAATTCTTTCTAATTGTATCTGTATTCAGTAGTTCACTGCTACTCACAATAGCATTGGTTTCGCGTTCCCTTCAAAGACTTCAGGCTGTTTCAGAGCTAGAGAGAGGTCCACTCATTCTGGTTTTGACGTTGGTAGGTGGGGGGTCTTTCATCTCTGAGACATGGGCTCAAATAACCTTGCTCCCATTAATGCTCTCTGCCTGTCTGTCTCACATTGCTGTTTGTGGGACCTTGCTGTGCACAAATTAGCTGCTGCATTTTCCTACATTGCAACAGTTGGGTTCAGAACTGCTTCATTGGCTGTAAAGCGCTTTGGGACGTCCTGAGATTGTGAAAGACGTCATATAAAGGCAAATTTTTCCTCTTCTTTCTCTCTCCTTCCATTTGGCTATCTGTACTCTTCCTGCTTCTCTCTTATGGGTTTTCTAATCCTAGTCCAAAAGATTGTGGGTGGGGTGGGGTCGGGGGGGGGGGACATTTTTTTTACCTGCAATGAATACATGGTTGGGGTTTGCAAGAAACAAGATGTGACACGTGAATCATTTATGTAAGGAAACTGTGTCCTTTAGCGGAATGATTGGTTTGCAATGTCTTTGTTCTGCTGTCTTTCCAAATCCAGTTATTTTTATAAAGGCTGACAGCAATAAGTCTGCACCGCTGATGGAGCCTTTATAATACAATGGAAAGCGAAGGTGAAAAAATTCTTGTCGTGTAATGGATTTACACCAAGACATATTTGTTGAACTTCACCAAAATAGCTTTCAAGCAAGTAAAGTGCCCGGTGGCTCCTTCAATTTTTTTTTAAAAAAGAAAATGCAATACAGGTACACTTGGTGTTCTTAATCCACCTCTACTGAAGGTCTGCTCAGACTGCAAAATAGCTGTGCACTCTGCTGTGGACTGTCGGCACTTGGGGAGATATCAAAGGACTGGCACCTTGCAACTGCATCCCACGAAGGGACCAACTCCTCCATGAGAGAAGAACTCCTCCATTCGTCGAGCAGAAGTTGATAGCCAAGTTCCGCACCCATGAGGACGGCCTCAGCCGGAATCTTGGGTTCATGTCACGCTACACGTAACCCCACCAGCAAAAAGGGGGAAAAAAATTATATGTTTTTTAAAATTCTCTCTCTCTCTCTCTGCCATTTTGAGTTTCTTTCTGCCTGCCTGTGTAATCGACACAATGTATATCCAGTGTACTGGGACGTGCTGTTCTCCGTGACTGGCCTGTTTGAATAACAACGACACCTTTTGATTGGTGTGATGCTGTCCCAACATAGTATAAGATATGCGATTTGAGAACCTTTTCACTCATTCATCTGACAAAGGGGATAATCTCCGAAAGCTTGTGATTTTAAAATAAATTTGTTGGACTATAACCTGGTGTTTTAAGATTCCTTACATGAGAGAAAAAGGGGAGGGAAGGATCTGCAGATCTTTCCAGAAAGTGCACATGTATAAAAGAAATAAAGACTGAATGACTGACTTGCATTTATATAGTGCCTTTTATGACCTCGGGACATGCCTTTTTGAAGTGTAGTCACTGTTATAACGTCGGCAACGTGGCAGCCAATTTGCACGCAGCAAGGTCCCACAAACAGTTGGTTGAGGGATAAATATTGGCCAGGACATGGGGGAGAACTCCCCTGCTCTTCTTCAAAATCGTGCCATGGGATCTTTTACTTCCACATGAGAGGGCAGTCGGGGCCTCGGTTTAACGTCTCACCCGAAAGACGGCACCTCCGACAGTGCAGCGACAGTCAGGAATCCTCTCCATTCCCACTTAACGGTATATCCTTTTTTTCTCTGTTCCCGTGGTAATACGACACAGTTCTGAAAATTACTTCTTGAATTATAAAGTTATAATTGACTTTTGCAACAATGTGATGTGATCTGATTAGGACTCAACTCAACGCATGGCTGAAAGAAAAAGATAACTGATTTATAGAGAAAAAAATTAGTTTTTCAAATGTCGAGCTTGGTAATTACTGTCTTGCAACATCCCTGAGGGGAATGTCCAGGAACTGGACCTGGAATTTTGCCAAAAATGATTGAAATAATTAATCAGACTTTGAAAGGAAGGGAAATAAGCATCCATACAAGGAGAATTCAGAGTAATGAGACTTTTTTTTTCAAAAATTAAAGCTGTAAAGATAGATTTTTTTTTTCCTTCCTTTCCTCCCCAAAGATTTCCCACTTCCTCTTGTGTTGACTCCTTGCTGGGATATCGTTTCACAATTGCCCGCAGACAATTCCTCAAGGGCCAGATCAGCAAATGTTGACAGCCAGTTAATCCTCAGGAGGCAACATAGCTGAGCTCGAACCTGGTGCTATGTCCACACATCCACACTTCCATTAGGGGCTGCTGGATCATCATCAGGAGCAGGAGCCCTGGCCCAAGTACCTGCCATCTTCCAATGGAAGATGGCGAAGGGGAGGGAACCTGCGGGAGGGGACAATTGATGCGTTGAACCTTAGCCTTCAAAAAAACGACTCAGGGAAGAGGAATAATTAGAAAGAAAGAAAGCTTTGCATTTATATAGCACCTCTCACGAGCTTAGGACGTCCCAAAGCACTTTACAGCCAATGAAGCACTTTTGAAATATAGTCACTGTTGTAATGTAGGAAAGGCAGTAGCCAATTTGCACACAGCAAGGTCCCACAAACAGCAATGTGATAATGACCAGATGATCTGTTTTTTTAAAGTGATATTGAGGGATAAATATTGGCCAGGACACCGGGGAGAACTCCCCTGCTCCAAAGGAAAAAGAGAGCTGAGTAGCAGAATGATTATATCGTTGTCGTCCTCAATCCTGTGGGGAAGAATTCA
Source organism: Heptranchias perlo (assembly GCF_035084215.1). Lineage (NCBI taxonomy): Eukaryota > Metazoa > Chordata > Chondrichthyes > Hexanchiformes > Hexanchidae > Heptranchias > Heptranchias perlo. The sequence goes on along the minus strand of NC_090332.1, from coordinate 9,668,690 downwards.
TAAGAACATAAGAAATAGGAGCAGGAGTAGGCCATACGGCCCCTTGAGCCTTCTCTGCCATTCAATAAGATCATGGCTGATCTTCAACCTCAACTGCATTTTCCCGCCTGATCCCCATATCCCCTGATTCCCCTAGAGTCCAAAAATCTATCGATCTCAGCCTTGAATATACTCAACGACTCAGCATCCACAGCCCGCTGAGGTAGAGCATTCCAAAGATTCACAACCCTGAGTGACGAAATTCCTCCTCATCTCAGTCTTAAATGACTGACCCCTTCACCTGAGACTTTGCCATCTAGTTCTAGACTCTTCAGCCAGGGGAAACAACCTCTCAGCATCTACCCTGTCAAGTCCCCTCAGAATCTTGTCTGTTTCAATAAGATCACCTCTCATTCTTCTAAACTCCAGAGAGTATAGGCCTATTCTCCTCAATCTCTCATCATAGGACAACCTTCTCTTCCCAGGAATCAATGTAGTGACTCTTCATTGCACCGCCTCTAAGGCAAGTATATCCTTCCTTAGATAAGGAGACCAAAACTGTACACAGTACTCCAGGTGAGGTCTCACCAAATCCCTGTACAATTGTAGTAAGACTTCCTTACTCTTGTAATCCAACCCCCTTGTAATAAAGGCCAATATGTTATTTGCCTTCCTAATTGCCTGCTGTACCTGCATGCTAACATTTTGTGTTTCTTGTAAGAGGACACCCAAATCTCTCTGAACACCAAAATTTAATAGTCTCTCACCATTTAAAAAATATTCTGTTTTTCTAGTCTTCCTACCAAAGTGAATAACCTCACATTTCCCCACATTATACTCCATCTGCCACCTTCTTGCCCACTCACTTAATCTGTCGATATCCCTTTACAGACTCTTTGTGTCCTCCTCACAGCTTACTTTCCCATCTAGCTTTGTATCGTCAGCAAACTTGGATACATTACATTTGGTCCCTTCATCTAATTCATTAATATAGATTGTAAATAGATGAGGCCCAAGCACTGATCTTTGTCTTCCTACAAACCCATGTCCATGTGGTGCAGACATCACATGCCAGTGTCTGCCACTGATCAGATCTTAACTATATCCACAGCTTATCAGCATTATTTCACAGCACTGCTGCACCATCACTGATATCTTAGCGCTGTGTTTCTAACAACAGTCTAATTTCCTAGAAGTGCTTCATTTTCCATTTGCCTCCTTTGCTTCCTCGATGGGTTGGAACGTAGTCAGTGGCTGGCCAGACATTCGTTATTTCGATGTCACTTCGGAATTCCTTCCTTTACCTGATCTCCACCCTTTCTCTCTTTCTACTTTTGCAGTGACATTCCATAAAGCTTCCTTCATTCCTTTGCTTACTGGCACATCCTTTGGCCCTTGGCGATGGTGGGCCCTTCATGAGATCGGGAGGATTTCCATTTGGAGAATGATTGGACACTCTGTTCAGCACTCCACTGCCAAAGAAGAAACCTGAAAGAGCAGAAATTATCTGTGTCGGACAGTCCGATTGATCACAGCAGAAGGGCAGCCAGAACAATAGTCAAACATGAGAAAAGGCCATTTAGCCCGTCCTTTCTACCAGCCTAGCATCCAACTCCATTTTTAACACTCCCTAACGCCTTTGCCTCTACCCTACCTGGCAGATTGTTCCCAACATTAATCACCCTTTCAGTGATAAAGTTCTTCCTAATTTCTTCTTCACAGTTACTTTCACTCATTTAATTTCATGTCCTCTGGTCCTACTGACTTTGAAGTAATATTCTACATTTACACCACTTATTACTTCGCAAGGACCCCCCTTCTTTCTAATCTGTTAACAGTATTGCAGTATTTTTACCAGTGCCACAGTCCAATTTCTGTCTAATAGAAAAACAGAAAATCTAGGAGGATTGCACACCATGTTAATCAACATCTGAAAAATAAAGAATATATATATATATATTGAATATATATAAGAAGGAGCTAGATAGATTTCTAGACACAAAAGGCATCAAGAGGTATGGGGAGAGAGCAGGAATATGGTATTGAGATAGAGGATCAGCCATGATCATATTGAATGGTGCAGCAGGCTCGAAGGGCTGAATGGCCTACTCCTGCTCCTATTTTCTATGTTTATCTTAGGGGGAGGGGTGGTGCTGGTGACATTTCATTAAAGTCCTCTACGGTTTTTGGCAAGTCGGCCTGGTCTCAGCAAAGCAAGTTTAATAAGACTAGCTCCAAGTCGTGGCCTCGCACTGATTCCTTTTTTTCTGTTTTACGTGCCCTGCTGCAATAGATCGGTAGCAGGCTCCACAACTCGTCACTTCTTGAAACATCTCTAACCCACGATCACTGAGGGGTGAGGACATCCGAGTTTAGAATGTATGGCTGAATACAGTGCTGGAGGCTGCCTGACAGAAGGAGTCAAGCCTTTAATGCTGAGCATCGCAGTGCATATTGGCCCGTCACTACCTTATAATATCGAGCGCATGCACCTTCACAGGTCATTCCCCTGCAGCTGTGCATTATTAAAAGGGAACTCTCTGCCAGATCAGTTATGCCAATCATTAAACCAGACTGGGGGGGGAATGGTGGAGGAAGGGAAAGGAGGTTGATGAGTATATTAGAAGGACATTATCCTCAGGTCGCCCTGCCAGAATGATTCAGAAACAGGCTACACTGTTGCCAATTAATAAGGGGTCCAAATAATTTGTACCTCCAAAGGTTTTAAAGATAATTAAAGCTGATTTTGATGGTTAAAATGCAGCTGTGTGATGGACTGAGGCTGAGAGAATAATGTGAGCAATTTAATCATGCATAGATTTTGGGATCTTCCTGGCCCACACGGCTCAATAGCACAACAGCGAGGACAGTGACAAAGCCAAATGCATCACGATTCTAAGCAAAGGCTTTTCAGTGTTGGCAGGTTTCCCTGATGAACTATCAGGGGTCTCTGTATAAGCATTGCACCCTTCTAAAAGTGGCAAAAATAGGCACCGTTGAAAAAGATTGACTCGAAGATGTCATCCAAATCATGTTGGTCAGCATAGTGAGGGGATAGTCTGAGCTCTGGATTCCTGAATGGGAAGGATTATTCCGATACATACCCAGCAACTGTGTCTGATGGGAGGCCTTTTCATTTTGGCAAAATGTTTATAGACTGTGTCCTCCATGGCTCTTCCTGAGTCTGAAAGTTGTAGCTTCAAGTCTCTCTCCAGGACTTAAGCACTTGGTTGACACTCCAGTGCAGTGCAGGATTATAATTTGAAAACATTTTTGTTAAAGAAGTGACTTCTATATAATTGTTTTAAAAACTTTTTAACATCACTTTCAAATGTGAGAGGCTACGTTGTCAGAAGCACTGTTCTTACGTTGAGGCACTAGGCCGGATCTAGCTGGAAAAATAACGGTGTGTTAACGGCACACGCCATTATTAATGTGCCAATCGGCCAGCAAATTCAGGGGATTAAGAGATACACCGTGAGTTGTGAATCTTCAGAACTCGCTGCTCGATTTACGCTGCTCCGCCGTTTACTTCACGCAAAAGGCCATCTCGCCCTTAGCCCCCCCCCCCCCGTTATTTTTTAAGAACTTCCTGGATTTGCACATTAATTCCCCATTAAACTCGCCACAGAAAGTTGTCTGGCAATTAAGAGCGCAAGTACCTTTTAATGACATGCAAGTTGTTAATGCAATGCCAATCAACGTCTCTGGCCCAGAATGGGAACAATTTAAAATGTTCACTCTCATTCCTGCATGTAGTCAATTGTTGCTGGTGATTTAAAAAATGTTAAATTTTAATTTTTTTTCTTACTTTTCCTTTCTGTTTTTTTTTCTGTCTCTCTTGATCCAATCTTTCTTTCCCTCTCTTTATTTCTCTTTCCGTTCCTGATTTGACTCTAATTCACCCTATTTCCTTCTGTTTCTTTCTGAATCCTTAAATCTCAATGGTTAAGGCGATAAGGCTGTTGGTCCCGTTGTTCACCAAGGTCCCAGACGCCCCTTTGCCCGTTATCAGCTCGCACTACGGCGCCTAAAAAATTCCGAGCTGAAAGGTGCAGGAAAAAGTCTAACTAATGGGGCACGCCGTGAGATGCCCTGATTCGGCAAGATCCTGCCCATTAAAATCAACTGCTTGCTCCAGTGATTCGGATGGACGTTAAAAGATCCAATGGAGGGCAGCGAGTTCTCCCAGTTTCCTGGCCGGCATTACTCAGTTAACAAGCACCACCAAAAATAGATCAGCTGGCCGCTCATCTCACTGCTGTTCCGGGAAACGTTGCTGTGTGCAAAATGGTTTTGTCCGCATGACTCAGTGCAATTCAAAGTAATTAATTCTGTGTACGCGCTTTTGAGATGTTTGAGAGGCATGATAAGGTGCAAAACTAATGCAAGTACTTCTTTCTTGCATTACAACAAAGATTTTTTTCTTTAAATGCCACGCAGAAAAAAACAGACACTTTATTCACAGCCGAGTAATTGTCAAACTGCCCAGAACAAAAACCAGAAGGCGAATGATCTATCTTGTGGAACACTTTAAAGAAATGAAATACTTTGAATTCCTATAAGGTCCTTTTGAGAATACCACATAGAACAGGCACATTGCAACTTATCAGTAGTTATCTCTGCAGAATGGAGCTCAAATGGCTCTTGATTTTTTTCTCTCTTTCCCGTCTGTCTCTGTTTTGTTTAATGATTTACAGCATCTGTCTCCAGTTTCCGGAGACCCGAAATCGTCGGATTTTAAAAATGCCTCAAAATTTAGGCTCTTATCCAAAGCTGATTTAAAAGGCATTTGTCACCCAGATTTTATACCGGGTGGCCCATGTTTTGGATATATTTAAATATAGGGCTCCAACTAGAAGTACTTTGCTCTGTGGCAGGTTTCTGTTTTGCTGGAAGGAATCCACTTTGCTGGATATTGTTTTGTGTGCATGACAGAGAGAAAGAGGAGGGGACGTGGGTGAGGAGGGAGTGAGAAACCAATACCAGCTCTAAAAATAATTATAATTTGAAGCGATTTTTAAAGACGTGACTTTTTTAGGTTAAAAAATCAGGTTTTTCTTAAACTGCTTTCAAATGTGAATGGCTTTAATTTTAAGCCCCATTCAAGTATAAAAACTCAAGTCTCCCGCTCCAGAGACTTGAGCACATAATCTAGGCTGACACTCCAGTACAGTACTGAAGGAGTGCTGCACTGTCAGAGGTGCCATCTTTCGGATGAGATGTTAAACTGAGGGACCGTCTGCCCCCTCGGGTGTACGATAAAGATCCCTTGGCACTATTTTGAAGAAGAGCAGGGGAGTTCTCCCAGGTGTCCTGGCCAATATTTATCCCTCAACCAAATCACTACATCAGATTATTTGGTCATTATCTCATTGCTGTTTGTGGGAGCTTGCTGTGTGCAAATTGGCTGCCGCGTTTACCCCATTACAACAGTGGCTACACTTCAAAAATACTTCACTGGCTGTAAAGAGCTTTGGGATGTCCCGAGGTCGTAAAAGGCGCTATATAAATACAAGTTATTTCCTTCTTTCTTTAAAACCTACCTCTTTGACCAAGCTTTTGGTCACCAGCCCTGATATCTCCTTATGTGGCTCAGTGTCAAATGTTGTCTGATGTCACTCCCATGAAGTGTTTAGGGACATTTTACTATGTTAAAGGTACTATATAAAGTTGATATATCTGACTGTATTTTTACCACATTTTGCCCCATCTTGCCCCTCTTCTCCTGAAGATGCTGAGTAATGCTGGGATACAGGCCCACAGGCCCTGGCCACACCCCAGTATTTCATCCAACTAGTTTTTCTGAATATTTAAATCAGGAACCCAAGTATCAGGAGATGCCTTTGACAATGGATGGGGCTTGGGAGAGGGGAGAAGTGGGCTTTTAATCCTGCCCTCACCTGACACCCAGACTCACTCAAATCCTTCAAACTGGAACCCTGGCTACATTTTCCTTCTCGATGGGCTCAATGGTAACATCCCTCCCATTGCTCTGCCTGGGATCTGCCTGCCCCGCATGGCTCAACAACACACAAGCCCAGGCAGTGATGAAACCAGTGTGGGAGCCTAATGCGTCACCATTTTAAGCAATTCTCGTTTCTTCAAAGATAAGTTCAAAATTTTTGCTGTAGAAATGCAGCTAGTTGATACATTGCGGCCGACAGATTAACTTGTGAGCGGGTTAGTCATGCATAGCTTTTGGTTGCCTCAAAAGTGGAGATATTTATCCCATTTCACTGCTACCCTGACCCATTTACTTGGGTCCCTTCATGTTTGCAACAGATTTTTAGAAAATTATTATTATAAAACAATTTTTGGCATTTTGCTTTAGCGCACATACTGTCCTTGAATGTCCAAGACCCATGACTACACAGACCAGTATTCTGATGGTCAGAAGTGTTTCTCCTGTCATGTCATGTAAACAGACTCGATTGGACGGACTTAACGTTAGGTTGTTTTTTTTTCACTTTTTTAAAAATCACAGCGCAAAGACTTGGCAGCTGCAGCTGGACTTCCCGAACACTTCAGGTCTCCAGACGCCGCAGATAGGCCTTGTAAATATTTTAAAGAAACTAATTGCACTTTTGGAACCCCTCCCCCCTCCCCTGCCCTCTCAATTTGCTTTTATGTTTGTTGTTGAGATTGCACACAAAGGAATCCCAATCTCCACGTGCCAAATTAGACCTGTGAAACATCTGGCTTCAGACCGATGCTCCAACTATTAGGGGAATGATTTCCTTTGCCAAGAATCCCATATCCTTCTCAATCTCCCTCCAGTTTAAAGGGGCACTACCTTCACAAACAGATATTTCTAGATTCAGCGAGTAAGAAGAGCTCTGGGGCATTGACGTTGTTCACTGGTTCCAGTGCAATTGAGGCCATTACCTTTTTAATGAACAAAAAAAAAAGGTTTCCCGTGCGCTTTTTTTTGATGGGAATGGTGCCCCTTTAACTTGAGTTGAGCGCCACCTACCACTGCCATTTCATTCAGATGGCCTCCATTGGAAACAAGCTCCACTTCTGCCAATTCCCTGATGCTGTGCTCAAAGGGTGCGACTCACTGAATCAAGCAAGTGGGCCCGAGCGGCAACGCATCATTTGTAAGGGGAGCTGCATCTTCATTTCTGCACCACCTCTGACATTCCATGTGGGGAGCTCTGAACATTCCCAAAGGACTGTATAAAGGACACCTGCTCATTAATAAGCTCTCCTCTATAAGCAGATTCTGTCATGTGTGAATCAGTGGACCCTGTAGCAGAGAGGCATTTGGCTCCAGCCCTCCTTTCACTTTGTTGCTGCTCCTCTGCTCCCACCTCAACTTGCTCCTCCTTATTTGTGCTGTGTGCTTCACCAGTTGATCTCTCTCTCTCTCTCTCTCCCTCCCCAAGTTGGACGTATCTGAGCTGATGCCTGCGTGGTCAGGAGTGCTTGATGGTGCTTGTGAGATGGGCCAGTTTGCTTCTCATTTCTCCTGGTAGCCACATCATCTTGGGAGGCACCTATATTAAGAGAATGTGCATGAAATGGTTCTGCACACAGTACCGAGGCCAATACATTGAGTGCCACACTGCTGCTGGGCAGATGTGTGCCTGTGCGTTACTGAGTGAGTGAGTTTGAAAGAGGAGGCAAAAAGAACCTATAAGATAGCTCTTGATTTGTTGGACTGGCACCATGCTTTTCATTGCGCACACCCTTGATGGCCTCCAACACTGACCTCAAAAGCTGCTTACTCAATGCAGCTCAAATGGTGCGGGTTGGTGGGCCTCCATCTGTCCAGTTTGCCTCTGTGTTTGTGGGCAGCCTTCTCCTTTAGAAACAGATGATCGTACACTTTCAGTTGGACCTGATATGAATGGCACTCCAGTGCCCGGCCTACGTTCCACTGTGTGTGACTGGAGGACAGGGCAGCATGCAAGCAGTTGGTGTGCAACGTTAGAAACCTTCCTTTGTGCCAGTCCCAAAGTTTAAGCCTGAAACATCACAAACATGGAGGTTTGGGTGAGCAAGATGTGAATAGCTATGCCAATGCTTTCAATGCTCCATTGCTGAAGTTGCACCATGTTTAGGGGCTCAGTGCCTAGTATGGCCATAGATTTCATTGGAGTTGTCAATCTTTAGGCAACCTTACCTTGGCACTCCTATTCACACCAGAGAATTTCTTCCTCATCTGCTCTCACGATCTATGGACCTAGATAGCATTCTCTCTCAGCAACCTCCTGCCATTCATGCTGCACATTTGGTGACAGAAGAAGGGTTTCCCTCCGCCCCAAAGATTGCAATCTTCCTCTGTCACACCTGCTCCACAAGAATGTCCACCGTCTCCTCATCGAAGGGGCAAGTCATGCCCTTTGGACCTTGGCGAGATTCCCTTACTGCAGCACCATTAACAAACGGTACTGCTTCAAAACAGCAGCAGACTTTAAAGAGTACCTGCTCTCCTCATTCCCTGTTCTCCAACCCCCCCACCCCCACCCCCACCCTCAGCCATTGTTTCTACCTACACTAATGGAAGCACATCATTATTTAAACAAACTGATCTCCCTGAATCTGGAGAGGTAGGCATCGCAATCTCCAAACGGGATACTTCCTAGGGCCACTTTTCTTGGGATTGAGGAATCGACCCTTAAATCTAATCCTTGGCTACTAGTTATCAGTGCCTGGCCTTAGAGTTCATGTTAATTTTTATCCCCTCTCGTGGACCAGTCACTGGTGGACTTTGAGGTTGCATTCTAGGCAACTGACTTGCCAAACTGTTATATGTTGTCCCCGTTTCTCTGAGCTCTCGTGTCCAGCATTTTCTATACTAATTGACCACTGATGCACACACAATACCAATTGGTTTCTTGTAAAAGTCTTTAGCTCGGTAAATAAAACTGCAGTGCCTGTATCCTGGGCTCACAATTTCCTCTGTCATTGATCTTGTACATCAAAAGCAGCAACACCAGCAGGCTAATAATGACAGAGCAGTCAACAGTGGGGAGAATGACAGAAGTGAGATTTATGATCAAAGAGAGTACGGGAGATTCTAAATTCATTTTAACACATGAGCTGCATTTTATTTTTAGAGTCAGATGCATCAAAACGGGCCATGTCTTAAAACTGAAATGAGCGAGTGTCCGTTACAATGAGAGCTAACAGGGTCTGGCTAATGAACAGCAGGTAATGAACAATCCCGTGTAATTTGGACACACTCCTATTTCAATAGTGTGGGTGCGTGGCGTAGTCAAAGGTTACAGTCATATTGGCCATTAGGTGTTCCAAACTCCCGTCACTGGACCTCGACTGTCTGCTATTCATCTTCCTGTCTGCTCCTCACCCTGGTCCTTTTTTCCCTTTGATCATTTTATCTTTGCCAACGATTTTGGATTCTATAACTATCAGGTCGTGTCAGTACTCGTGTCCAGGAATCCTCCGCTTTCTCTCACAACTACAGGGCCTACTTGAAGAATGTCCTTAATTCCAATAATCTGGGTGTTGGTGTCCTTCTACATGACTCCTAGCCTCAGAATCTTGGCATCACTTTATTTAGTGCACCAGAATCTCACCTTACCTCAGACTTTGGTCTCCGCTTAGGTTAAGCTAGAAACTCTCAACATAGAGAGGGACATTGGAACAGGGGTAAGCCATTCAGGCCCTCGAGCCTGTTCTGACATTCAATTAGATCATGGCTGATCAGTAGCTTAACTCCATCTACCCACTTTGGTTCCATATCCCTTAATACCCTTGCCTAACAAAAGTCTATCAATCTCAGTTTTGACATTTTCGATTCACCCCCAGCCTCAACAGCTTTTTGAGGGAGAGTTTTCCAGATTTCCACTACCCTTTATATGATGAAGGGCCTTCTGACATCACCCGTGAGCAGCCTAGCTCTAATTTTAAGGTTCTGTTCTCTCCCACCAAAAGAAATAATTTCTCTCTATCTACCCTTCTACCTCTTTAATCATCTTGAACACCTCAATTAGATCACCCCTTAATCTTCGATACTCAAGGGAATACAAGCCTCGTCTATGCAACCCGTCCTCATAATTTAACCCTTTTAACTCAAGACCTCAGTCTTTAAATTGATTTGTGCCTCAATATGAGGCCCCCAAAATCCCTCGCCAAGTTTGGCGTTTCTAGGGTGCAGCATTGGCACAAGTCAGTTTACTGGCCTGCACGTTGGAATTGAAGCAGATTTTCCACCCCAAAATCGATGAAGCTGAGTATCGGGCCTCCCTGTGATTCACCTGCTGAGTTCCCATGGAGATCATAGGCTCCTTTCAAACAGCCAAAAGGGTATTTGTGTGATTTCAGCCAGAAGACTGTATTTGACAGGTGACTGTGAGAATCCCTACGTGGTCAGTTTTCGGTAAAATATTAAAATGCCTATGTGGCAAAGAAGCAGAATGCAAAATGGTTAGAAAGGGTTAATTAGTTAGTAACTGAGATTGGTACAAGTGGCCTGGCCCTCCTGCTGGGCCATATGTTTGCTTAGTCAGCAGGCCTGCATTGTCTTATCAATGATAGGTCTTTGATGTGAGTCAAGGACTGGTCTGAATGTCTCCATGTTTATGGCAGATCAATATAGGGAACGAGCTTAGCCAAAGTTGAAAGACATTCCAGGTTGGGAGATAAGGAACAGAAGGAACAGGGAAGAACATTCTAAGTTGGAAAGTGAGGAAGTTATCCCCTTTGATGTCTAACAGCAGCATGATCAGCACATGGACGATTTATGATTGGCCGGAAATAATGTAACCTCGCATGGCAACCTGTGCCCGGCTTATGATTGGTGTTGACCCTCGTTAAGTATGTTCCAACCCTATTGATTTGTATAAAAACGTGTGGATTTCTGTATGTTTTTGTTCTTGCTCTGCCAGCATAGAGGGACTCTATCAGGAGTCCAAATCAATGCTGCAGACTAAGAACCCTGCTATTAAAGATGTGTTGAACTTTAAAATGTATTCGACTTCAGTTATTACTGAACCAGACTGAGGGGAAAGAATCCGGATCGTCAACTGATGCACTTTTAGGAGAGCTGGGGTCTTCATCCAGGTTGGCATGACAGCAAGGCAGCAGCGTGATGGGGCATCCAGTTTCATGACATCTCTAGGTTCCCCAAAGTGTAGGGTGCAGTAGATGTAGGGTTGCAAGCTCCTACTGTTAATCCACCACAGCTGTCAGTTGGAGTCTGACATCAGAGCCTGCATGTAGGTGTGATTGTCGTCGAGCATCCTTGTTTTCAGGCGAATATCCGTGCGTTCTGGGCCCCATGCCTACAAAGCCATGGGCTAGACTTCTCCACGGCCTCTGCTGGGTAGGTGGCATTACCTTCCCACTGCTCCCTCCTGCTCTGTGAATCACCTGGTGCCGCATCCTCACTAAAAATTATCTAATTCCCCTGGGTAACAGTATCAGATTTCTAGCCCAAAAAAAAGCACTTTGGGATTCTTATCTTGGTTAATTTTTTGGGGGCAATTTCGGGAAGTGTTAATGATCGACATCAAGACGATTTGCCATTTACAGATATTTGCAAGTCTCTCGCCCCCCCTACCACCACCACCACCACCACCGCCACAAAACCTACTTTCCAAGAGATGCAAGATTTTGCTGATTGAAAGGAAAAACAAACTAGCCTAAGGCAGCCATGTTTATTTACTATTGCAGAATCAGTGAGTGGAATCTTTATAATTATTTATGCAACTGTGGCCTTTACTTAGCTGAAGGAAACAGTATGTATTTTCCAGGAACTAATCAAAAAAGAAACACTTACTTTAGTGTCTGCGGAGATCTCTTTCAAAACCTCCAAGGGGTAATAAATCCGACCCTGATAACCTTGTGGGTGGTGAAGAGTTCTTTGTTGAGGTGATCAAACCAAGCACAAATTAAAACAATTGCAGCGCTCAGGCCATAGTTATCCTGGGTTCCAGTCACTAACGGAATGCCATCAGACTTGGGTAGATACATAGTTGGCTTTGACCAAGTGGAACAAATAATTTCCCAGCTAATTGCCAACAGGACTGTTGCTAATTAAATTGACAAAATATATTAACTCTGATTAAATTTCCTTCCGCGTCAATTCAATTGCACTGGACATTGCACAAATTACTAACTGACCAGATAAATTAATGTCTGGATTGTTCAGTTCTGCATGGGGCAGCTCTTTTTACGTGATTGCTGACTGAGTGAAATAACTGACTAACTGATTTTTGATTTGTCACTTTTTGTAGGAGCGTCAGATGTCCGCTCCACTGGACATCCCCCTCCAGGTTTTCCAGATTCCCTTGTCCCCCTGTTTGTGATCAGTCCAGCCCTGAGACTCAGCATTCCTGCACCTCTGCATTAGCGAGATCCCAGATGACTTCTCCACCATGCTGCCTCACTCTTCCTGCATAGTGTTTATTGGGAATGCCTGTTGGTTTTTACTTTGTTCCCCCTTATCATACTGCTTCTTTCCCGTCTTGAACTGATCTCTCCCAGGCCTGTTGGTGCCCAGTAGCTCAACCCCCTTTCGGGCTCTGCAGTTAAAAAAAAGATTTTTGTTCCTGTCGAAGCCCTCTTTTGAGCAGAGAACCTGTTGGATCTGTGGATCCCACTTGACCAACTGGATCTGAGGGGCAGGACAGCTGTGTCATCTCGAGCAGATCCTCTTCCTTCCTTTTGGCGTTGAGACGACTTTTTCATCTCGGTCGAAACCTAGACCTACATGATCTGTAACTCCTCTCCGCATTTTTATCGGGTGTCACTGCTGCCTGACACCAGCCCGTTTCTGATCTATTTTGGTCAGCATCTCATATCTGCTTTTATTTGTTATGTTTCTCTTTTATTTTCTGCTTACTGATTTAGTTAAGATCGCAAGTTACTCTGTGAAATTTATTTCCTCTCAGTGTTACCAGGCTCTCCCTCAATATTACTTTTCAATCTCAAGGGCACTTGTCTTTTCCTATCATTTTTGCTCCATGTAGTTTTGCTTTTCTGTGATTTTTTCTGTCCCCATAATGTTCATTTTTAGACGGTCTCTATAAATGAAGAGCCCTGCACCAGCACCGAGAGAGGGGGAAATGAAGGAAATCCAATGGATCTCAATGTCCTGCCAGTGGTGAAAAGTATTGGATTATGATGAAGAGAAAAGATTTTTTTATTGAAACCTATCGGAACTGTCAAAGCAAAACTGTTAAGAGGGAGATTTATATGATCAAAAAGAATGAAACAGACCATAAGTACATTTAAACTTGGAGCTGCATTTATTTCGAAGAGTGAGGTGCATCAAAATAGTTCTAATTTTTAAACTGATATCTCGTGCCAAGCGAGTTAAGTTGGCAGGTTTGCCTTTATGACAACAAAATGACCCATCATACTTGAATAAACTTGTAGAAATTGCCGCAGAAGAAAACTACTACTAAGTTTAGGGATCTCATTATTATTATCAGGGCTGTCAAACCACAAGATATGATGTGGAGATGCCGGTGATGGACTGGGGTGGACAAATGTAAGGAATCTTACAACACCAGGTTATAGTCCAACAGTTTCATTTTAAAATCACAAGCTTTCGGAGGCTTTCTCCTTCGTCAGGTGAGGCTGAGAGGGTGGACGGGGCCTCGGTTTAATGTCTCATCTGGAAGACGGCACCTCTGACGGTGCAGCACTCCATCAGTACATCTAGCTAGATTCAGTTGTCGAGGTTATTTTCACACGCAGCGCAGAGCAGTTGAAACATGACTGGAGCAGTGCTGGTTGTAATTAGAGGCCGAGCAACATGTCACAAGAAAAGAGGAGCACAGCTGTAAACCCAGCTCACTTGTGACGCTCTTCACCAGCGAGGTGTCAGCTGTGCAGTGTTTTGATCTCATGATTTCGGTGGTGCATTTAATGCTCTAATTGAGCGTTCACAACCATGCAGGAGGAAAGGAATCCAGCGAACATAGATGAACGGGTTTATGTAGATTGTGAATCCATTTGTGAAAGGAGTTCTGCCAGACGGTGGAATCAAGAAAAGAGACAAGACCAACCGCATCCAAAATATCAAACAGATTGCCGAAACCTCCTGCTCTGACTTCACCTTCTGACCCTGGCGTTTTGTTGTGGGCCATGGGGTGATGTGGTCATTTTGCTGAGCTCAGTGGCAAAATGAAAAGTCCCTGTGAGCTCATTTATGCAGAAAAACTAAAATTTGAAAGGACGATATCTTGCACATATAAAGTGCCTTTCACACCTCAAAGCGTTTCACACTCAACGAATTACCTTGGAAGCACAGTCACTTGTTGTGTAGGTAAACGTGGTAGCCAGTTTGCACATAGCGAGGTCCCACAAATAGCAAATGAGAGAAATGATCAGTTGCTCCGTTTTGGATGGCTTTGGTTGAGGGGGGTGGATGTTAGCCAGGATACCAGGGCAAACTCGCCTGCTCTTCTTCCAGTAGTGCCAATGGAATCTTTAATGTCCAACTCGGCCAAACGCAAAGCCTCAGTTACCGCCTCATACAACAGTTGGCACTCCCTCGGTACTGCATTGAAGTGCCAGCCCAGATTACTTAAGTCTTGGCCTTATGATGTGATGGACGTCAGCACCAGTGAGACTGGTCATATAATTCAGGTGAGGCTTTCTCCTTCCTCACCTGACGAAGGAGAAAGCCTCCGAAAGCTTGTGATTTTCAAATAAAACTGTTGGTCTATAACCTGGCGTTGTAAGATTCCTTACATTTGTAAACCACAAGATAGGTTTGGATAAGCAAGACCCTTTAGCCCATTTCCAGAATAACAACTCTACTATCATCCCATTACAGCTCGCTCCAACCACGGGAACAGGAGGTCAGGGTATCCATTTAACATCTCACCTGAAGGATAGCACCTCCTCAATATTGCGCTGGTGTTTTTGCCGCGATTTTATGCTCTGGTCTTGGTATAGGGTCTTGAATCCACAGCCTTCTTGCCTGGAGGCAAGAGTAACACTGAGCCAAATTGCTCCATGCAACAATTGTGTAGAAAACCAAATTAGACATGGGTCCATCCAGAGCCTAGAGAGTATCACACATCTTGGAACATGCCACAATCTACTTACTGGGATGGTCTCTTGTACTCTGGTCAAAAGTTTCATGATTATCACATAGTAGAAGGAAGAACCATTAGATGATGCTTCATTTTAAATAAGAAAGAAAGAACTTGCATTTATATAGCGCCTTTCATGACCTCAGGATGTCCCAAAGCATTTTACAGCCAGTATGTTTTTTGAGGGCTAGTAGGAACATAGGAACAGGAGTAGGCCTTTCAGCCCCTCGTGCCTGCTCCGCCATTTGATAAGATCATGGCTGATCTGTGATCTAACTCCATATACCTGCCTTTGGCCCATATCCCTTAATACCTTTGGTTGCCAAAAAGCTATCTATCTCAGATTTAAATTTAGCAATTGAGCAAGTATCAATTGCCGTTTGCGGAAGAGAGTTCCAAACTTCTACCACCCTTTGTGTGTAGAAATGTTTTCTAATCTCGCTCCTGAAAGGTCTGGCTCTAATTTTTAGACTGTGCCCCCTACTCCTAAAATCCCCAACCAGCGGAAATAGTTTCTCTCTATCCACCCTATCTGTTCCCCTTAATATCTTATAAACTTCGATCAGATCACCCCTTAACCTTCGAAACTCTAGAGAATATAACCTCAAGTTGTGTAATCTCTCCTCGTAACTTAACCCCTGTAGTAACAGTTGTAATGTAGGAAACACGGCAGCCAATTTGAGCACAGCAAACAGCGATGTGGTAACGACCAGATAATCTGTTTTGGTGGTGTTGGTTGAGGGATAAATATTGGCCAGGACACCGGGGGAGAGCTCCCCCCTGCTCTGCTTCGAAATAGTGCCATGGGATGTTTTACGTCCACCTGAGAGGGCGGACGGGGCCTCGGTTTAATGTCTCATCTGGAAGACGGCACCTCTGACGGTGCAGCACTCCATCAGTACATCTAGCTAGATTCAGTTGTCGAGGTTATTTTCACACGCAGCGCAGAGCAGTTGAAACATGACTGGAGCAGTGCTGGTTGTAATTAGAGGCCGAGCAACATGTCACAAGAAAAGAGGAGCACAGCTGTAAACCCAGCTCACTTGTGACGCTCTTCACCAGCGAGGTGTCAGCTGTGCAGTGTTTTGATCTCATGATTTCGGTGGTGCATTTAATGCTCTAATTGAGCGTTCACAACCATGCAGGAGGAAAGGAATCCAGCGAACATAGATGAACAGGTTTATGTAGATTGTGAATCCATTTGTGAAAGGAGTTCTGCCAGACGGTGGAATCAAGAAAAGAGACAAGACCAACCGCATCCAAAATATCAAACAGATTGCCGAAACCTCCTGCTCTGACTTCACCTTCTGACCCTGGCGTTTTGTTGTGGGCCATGGGGTGATGTGGTCATTTTGCTGAGCTCAGTGGCAAAATGAAAAGTCCCTGTGAGCTCATTTATGCAGAAAAACTAAAATTTGAAAGGACGATATCTTGCACTTATAAAGTGCCTTTCACACCTCAAAGCGTTTCACGCTCAACGAATTACCTTGGAAGCACAGTCACTTGTTGTGTAGGTAAACGTGGTAGCCAGTTTGCACATAGCGAGGTCCCACAAATAGCAAATGAGAGAAATGATCAGTTGCTCCGTTTTGGATGGCGTTGGTTGAGGGGGGTGGATGTTAGCCAGGATACCAGGGCAAACTCGCCTGCTCTTCTTCCAGTAGTGCCAATGGAATCTTTAATGTCCAACTCGGCCAAACGCAAAGCCTCAGTTACCGCCTCATACAACAGTTGGCACTCCCTCGGTACTGCATTGAAGTGCCAGCCCAGATTACTTAAGTCTTGGCCTTATGATGTGATGGACGTCAGCACCAGTGAGACTGGTCATATAATTCAGGGATAATGAAGTAATTCGTGAGGTAGTTTCGGTCACCGTTTGGGTGAACTTATTCACCTCCTCATCATGGTGCCTTCTTGATGACACATTTTGACGAAGGGGATAATCTCCGAAAGCTTGTGATTTTAAAATAAAATTGTTGGACTATAACCTGGTGTTGTAAGATTCCTTACATTTTGTGTAGGAATTCATATCTCGCTATCCAATATTATCAATGCGTTAATGTGTTCATTCCTTTGCCTGCTGGTTTAACAAAGGAGTTAAACTTTTGTTAAAATAGCTATCATGTTCTTACGAATGTGTGATGGCAGACAGAGCATGATGAGTGTTGATAATGTTTTAGTGTCTGAAGATGAGTTGTCACTGTGATGTTACAGCTGTGAGAGACTGAATTTTATTTTTGCACACAAGTGCTGAAACGCTAATTCAGAATTATTTGTCCGTGAGTGGGAGTGACATTGCACTCCATGATTAGAATGAGCCTTCAATCCAAATTGGTCCAAATTCAAGCAGTTTAAAATAAAAACAGAAAATGCTAGAAATACTCAGCAGGCCAGAGCAGCGTCTGTGGAGAAAGAAACAGAATTAACATTTCAGGTCGATGACCTTTCAGATTTCCAGTATCTGCAGGCTATATTTTGCTTTTACTCTGTTTCTCTCTCCACAGATGCTGCCTGACCTGAGTGTTTCCAGCATTTTCTGCTTTTATTTCAGACTTCCAGCATCCACAGTATTTTGCTTCTGTTCAACCAGTTTAAACTTCTTTGTCCTAATCTGAATTTGCCTCACTTCACATTTGGATACATTCTCGATGGCCTGGTCTTTTTTCCTTCTTTTATATATTTTTCAAGTTATCCCCCCCCTCCCTTACTTTGTATGATGAGAGCAGATGTGCAATCTGTTCCCAAACCTCTGCCAGTGGTACCTTTCTCAACTCTGGTATGTCTTACAGATGGGAAAGGACTCTGGCCAGAGTCAGTGAGGTGGTGCAGTGCAATTTTGGAACATAAGCTGGAATAATAACGTTGCTGATGCTGAGATCTGTATACAGCCTTGTGATAAGAAAAGGCACGTGTTGAACGAGAAATGGTCAGGACCGAGGTGCCCGGAGCCCAACAATGGTGGTGTGAAGGGAGAGGCCAGAGTTAGAGGAACTAGAGGCCTAAGAATTGGTCCGCTATTTCTGGTAGATGTGAAGTCTGGGTCTAGTGGTATGTCTCCTCAGGACTCTGTTCCTGAGCTGGGGATTTCTGCCCAAACACGGTCGATTGCCAAGATTTCTGGCTTTGCTCCAAGTCCTGTGCTCTACATTCATTGCCCGAGTCCTTACCCAATTGTATCTGTTCCCTGTGTGTTGTTGAACCGATTTCAGGACCCCCGTGTTCGAATCCCTCTACTGCTGCGCACCAGCCAACAATCTCTGTTCCTCTTCCTCAGCATTACTGCTTGTCCCATGCCCCCTCTCCTACATCATCAGAGGCGATCTTTTGGTCATCATGCTCATGCCCTCCAAAATGTTCTATCAAACCCATTTTTCCTTGCTGCCTCTCTCACTGCCTTCAAGAATCGACTAACAACCTATCTCTGACTGTCCTTCGGTCTCCATGGGACTGCCGCACCAGAGAGTTTTATTCTCCATTGTCCACGTCCGACCTGGTAGAGCAGCTGATCGAAGTGCTAGGTGATCACAGGGTTGGGAAACAGAGCCGACTGTCTACGCTGGCTGCTCAGTGCCCTCACGCAACGTACCCCTTGTCCTTGCCCGTTCCTTTCTCTGTAACCACCTCCAGTCCTACAACCCTCCGAGATCTCTGTGTTCCTCCAATTCTGGCCTCTTGCACATCCCCGATTTTAATCACTGCACCATTGGTAGCCGTGCCTTCAGCTGCCTAGGCCCTAAGCTCTGGAATTCCATCCCTAAACCTCTCCGTCTCTCTACCTCTCTCTCCTCCTTTAAGACGCTTCTTAAGACCTACCTCTTAGACCAAGCTTTTGGTCACCTGTCCTAATATCTCCTTATGTGACTCGGTGTCGAATTTTGTTTGATAATTACTCGCGTAAAGCGGCTTGGGATGTTTTACTACGTTAACAGCACTGTATAAATGCAACTTGTTGGCATTTCAATCAGCCGTGAGACTTGGCTGTTCCATCTGAGCACAGACGGAGCTGAGTCTCATCGTTGACTGTTTTGCTGTCTTGACTCTGGAAGACTCGGGCTTTTAGCCGTTGATGTATAAGTTCATGACCCAAATACCAGCTGGCAGATTCCTGCATGATTAATTTCATACATCTGGCAGCATGAACTGAACCACTATGTGTGTTGAATGGGAAGGATATTACCCACCAATCTTTGCCCATTAACAGTGTTCGTATACCCGGCCTGAGGGAATAATTAGGCAGGTTACTGAGAAAAACCCAACAAATCAATCCCAAATGCTTTTATTCCTTCCACCTCACTGGAGTGCTGGTAATATATACCATCTCGCCAAACCAGCCTCGGGTTAAACTTTTATATACACCTATTATCGACGCTTCTGAAATGAGTTTAGCTCTGTACAAGGTGCTCGGTATTAACTGGGTTTGGGAAATATTAGTGTTCACAGTCTTTATTAGTACACTTTACACAAACATTTATTTCAATATTCAGAGAGATTTGGACAACTGCTCCTGTTACAGGAACATAAGAAATAGGAGCAGGAGTGGGCCATATGGTCCCTCGAGCCTGTTCCGCCATTCAATAATTCAACTCCACTTTCCCGCTCTATCCCCATATCCCTTGATTCCCTCTGTGTCCAAATATCTATCAACCTCAGTCTTGAATATACTCAACGACTGAGTATCCACAGCCCTCTGGGTTAGAGAATTCCAAAGATTCACAACCCTCTGAGTGAAGAAATTTTTCCTCATCTCGGTCCTAAATGGCCAACCCCTTATGTTGAGACTATGACCCCTAGATCCAGACTCTCCTACCAGGGGAAACAGCCTCTCAGCATCTACCCTGTCACGCCCTCTAAGAATTTTATACGTTTCGATGAGATCACCTCTCATTCTTCTAAACTCCACAGAATATAGGCCCATTCTACTCAATCTCTCCTCATGGGACAATCCTCTCATCCCAGGAATTAATCTAGTGAACCTTCGTTGCACCGCCTCTAAGGGGGTGCTTATAGGAAGTGCTTGTAACAGGAATTTCCTGTTCACTGCCTTGTTCCCTGCCAAGAAGATTGACAAAATGATTCTGGCCACTTTTGTAAAAAGAAACGTGTGACCTTCACATAAGCCATAATAGCAGTCGCTACTCAGCTCGGATACAAAGACAGTTGTACATAATAGTCAGTGACCTTTCACCTCCATCGTGTTGGTACTATTAATGTACCTATGGTTTCGCCTGAAAACTTCCAATGCCACATGACAGCTTAATTTAAAATTTAGGAGAAATCTAAAGCAGACAGTCAGAGCTCCCATCCATTGTAATCCTGTGCTGTCCTAAGGAAAAAATAAAAATCCACCACAGGCTTCTCCACATAAAATGCCTCTGTGCATGTAAACATCTTACAGCTAATTATCCTGCGGCTTCATTTACCACTGAGTTACACCAAATAGAGGGTCCACATTTGTGCATGTTCATTCTTTCTCTTTCTCTCTTTTTCTCTCTTTTTCTCTCTCTCTCCTTCTCACTCTCTTTTTCTCTTTCTCACACTCCTTTTCTCTTTCCCACACTCCTTTTCTCTTTCCCTTTCTGTCTCTCATCGTCCTTGTTGTACCCCCACCCTACAACTCCGCCAATAATAAAAAAAAATAATATAATGGAAGCTCCCCCGGATTCTGTTATTTTAACTCTCTCTCTTCACCCCCCCTCCCCCCCTCCTTCCCCCACCTCCACTTCAGAGTCATTGCAACAGACTGTCTGTCTGCGAGCAGCTTCAGTCAAAGAGTTCGATAACAGGCCTTGGTGGCTCACATCAGAACAGAGCTGCTAAGATTCGCTGATACGTGTTGACATTTTGGAATGACCGCAACCCTGGAACAGACACCTCTTTATAAACTGAGAAGGCAAGAACACGTTTTTATTTTGGCAGATTGATTGCTCACGTACATTACACCAGCATCAAAACAGAACGTCCTTGCTGTAAACTGGCAGTGGCACAAAGCGGTATTAAGTAGCCTGAGCCTGAGGTGGTAACATGAGCTGTTGAAGGGAAAGGGATTTTGACATTTCTAGTTCCCACACAGAGATGTTCTGCAATGGTCCAAATTGTTATGTTGTGCGTAGTTCCAGGAGAGGTGGGTTTGGGATCGGGGTGGGGGGAAAAAAGTAGAAAATGGTTCTGATGCAGGAACCTGAATGGCTTCCAACGTTCTCCTGTCCCTTTTAACGTTGTCCTATCCATTGTGCTTTCACATTTTTTGCCTGCATGAAGGGCCTTTAAAAGTTACCTGGTCAAGCCTGGCCTCCGGATAATCTTTGCTGACAGCTCAATATATAAACTCAAAAAGTTTTTTGTTGCCAGTTTTTTTTTGTGTGGGGAGGGGGGTTTGGGGGTGGTGCTGGATTCACTATCTTTACCCGTAGACCACACATAGCAAGTCTGCTGCATTTCCCTCAGTGATTAAGCTGCTCCTGTGTACGTACTGCAGATAACTTGACAGCAGCCTCACTGCCTGAAGATAGATGTGTCAAATAGATCTGAAGTGACTGCTGGTTAGCTCAGTTTTGGAGGTAATTTAGCCGCTGTTTATGCTTAAAGTGCGATGCCCCAGCTCCCTATTCATTGCACAGATGGAAATCTATAATGAATGAACACTGGTGAGATTTTTTTGTTAAAAGTTTACTTTGGAATGCAGACTGTTTCTATGATTCCAACAAACTATTACAGCAAGATCTTTAATACATTATCCTTCTGTCGTGGAGCCAAATGCTTCCCTCCAGGGAAGGAGGAGGGGAAATTGGGAAGGTGACTTGATACAGGCTGCTCAGGCTCCAGAGCTTCATTACCAGGGGAGACATCAGAGCTAGGCTTGCATCTCAAGCATATTACATAGCCTGTGCCCCTTCTCAACATGGTCTAGAGTGGAAATCCTGGCTGTTGTCTCACTCCCCTCCTGACCCAGACTAGGGACATTCGGGCCAACATCTCACCTGAGACACAGCCAAGATCAACTTACTCAGCGGTTAATCGAGCCTGGTAGGGCTGTGCCCTCAAGGCTCAGAGCTGGCAGGTAGTGCGTTTTACTTTAAATGTATTGGATGGAACCCTGAATGTGTAGGGTGTAATGTTAGATCGGCCCATAGCAGTCCCAGCGGAGGTAGGTCCTAGACATGTCTAAACCATTCCCCTTCATGGTTCAGCTGTGCTGGGCAACTAATGGATGGGCTTCCTCCATCTCCAGGCAGGTCTATGCTGTGAGGCAACTAATGGATGGGCTTCCTCCATCTCCAGGCAGGTCTATGCTGTGAGGCAACTAATGGATGGGCTTCCTCCATCTCCAGGCAGGTCTATGCTGTGAGGTAGCTATGCAG
Source organism: Heptranchias perlo (assembly GCF_035084215.1). NCBI lineage: Eukaryota > Metazoa > Chordata > Chondrichthyes > Hexanchiformes > Hexanchidae > Heptranchias > Heptranchias perlo. The sequence goes on along the minus strand of NC_090332.1, from coordinate 9,646,330 downwards.
CAAAAGTGGAAACAGTTGCAGGGAGGATGGGCCCTTCCAACACCAGTCTGCAGCAGGATCCTGCCTTAGGGTAGGCATCTCCTTTGGTTAATAGGCATGTAATCGATGAAACATTTAAGTCTGGAGATGATAGCTTCCGGAAGGTGTTAACTGGAGGCTGCGCATCCCCAATTTCCTTCGCTCCACCATTGGTGGCCGTGCCTTCAGCCGTCTAGGTCCCAAGCTCTGGAATTCCCTCCCTAAACCTCTCCACCTCTCTCCCTCTTTCTCCTCCTTCAAGATGCTCCTTAAAACCTACCTCTTTGACCAAGCTTTTGATCACTTGTCCTAATATCTCCTTATGTGGCTCGGTGTCAAATTTTGTTCGATAATCGCTCTAGTGAAGCACCTTGGGACGTTTTTACTACGTTAAAGGCGCTATACAAATGCAAGTTTGTTGAGTATCTTTGATCTCTTCGACCCGTAGCTCAAGCCAACAATGACTGGGTTGTAGAGAAGCAGTCAGCTGTGGAACCATCATTCGATGGCGTACATTGTGTATCCGTGCTGTGGTCAGTTGTGCTGCTCACCATCCCGCTCGTGAGAAGCTTCTTATACCAGCTGTCTGCCCAGCGAGGGCTCAGGCTCAGGCTCCTGACCTAAGGCCACAGTCCCGAAGTGTTAGTATCTCTGTCCCATGTGGTTCTCTCTTTGACTCTTCATGCCCCCTCTCCCCCACCCAGCTCTTGCTGACTTCCAGACCTGTTCCCCACTCGAATCCTGATCCATTCCCTGCGGTTCTTGTTCTATTGCCAAGTCTGCATGTTGGCCCGTTGAACACTGCCTCCCCCACCCCCAGTTTACCATGGTCCTTGTCCACTCCCTGTGCTGTTCTCCCCACCTCCCACCCCCGCCCCACACTAGTGCTTCCCACCAGAATCCCTACTGTTTCCCAGGGCCACTTCCCGTGGATTGGATCCCAAGGCTTTCAACTCCAAGTTTGTTTATTAATTTAATTTATTTCCACCCTGCCAACCAGATTCTTTTTTATTCGACTGAGACTGCTTTTAACTAATTAATTTGCCAGAAGCAATTGGACCTACAGCTTATTTTATTATTCCTGCCCATTTTCTTTGTCTAAGGCCGTTGTTATTTAATGCACTGAGGCTGCTTTTAATTAATATATTAAAGTTCTTGCCTAAAGCACTTCCTTTAGGTCTCACACTTAGTTCCTATAACATTGGGATAGCCACATTTTCCAGTAACTAATTTTTGGCAACCCTCCTGATATAAAACAGTGTATCCTTTGACTCATCATGAGCAACACCTGATGGTGCTATATTAAAAATAGTCTTGCATAGTGTGCGCACTTCCTGCAAGCATCATACTTATTTCCTGTCACACTCTAGTGTATCCTCACACTCACTACGAGCAGTGCCACGGGAGATCGGCCAACGTATTCCAAAATGAGAATGCTGACAAAGCGGTCCATCCCCTCGCGAGCAAGCTGACTACAACGATGAAGAAAGCTGTCGTTTTTTTTCCTCTCTCTTCCAAAGCCACATGTCTAAAGAAAGAAAGAAGCTGCATTTATATAGCAACTTTCACGACCTCAAGTGCTTTACAGCCAATGAAGTACTTTTGAAGCCTAGTCACTGTTGCAATGTTGGAAAGTGATGTTGTAATGTCTCACGGCAGGTAGTGTTCTGCTTCCTATCTTTGCTGGATTGCTGAAGTTTTCTCTTGCTGTGGTCAGCTCCTCAGCCTTGACTAACAGGAGAAACTCGTAAGAAGATAATGTACTCTGTAGAAAATGTATCTTGGCTTGAGGCAGCTGAGTTCTTTTGTGTATTTTCTCTCCTCCGTTGAACGTGCTGAGGTTCAGTCCGACAGGTCCTTCCTGTCCCTGCGGTACCCGGTCCAAGAGGCCTCGACAGTGATTGTCAGCGGGCTATGTAACCATAGTGGGTAGGGAGTGGAGGGAGGAGGTGGATCTCACAGGTGGGGCTTGTCTCACCTTGAACTGGCACTCTGGCATGAGTTACTGGACAACAATTGGTGACAACCATTGCTGATTTCAACCTCCTCCCCCCCCCACACCCCTCACGAGGCTCCTGGACCCAGTCGTGCTTTTGTAAAGGGGAAAAAGGCTGAGAAATGAAGATCTATTCATTTGATCACAATTTAATAATTCTAGCACTGGGAAAGAGCTACATGCTTAAACAAATTCCTGAGTGAAATGGTTAACTGGATGTGGCCTTCCCTGACGACCACAAGCCACAGAAGCTCCAGATATTAATCTACAGCTTCCCTCCGCCCCCACCCCACCCCCCCCCTCCTTCACCATGCCCCAGATGGAAATGACACGATTTGTACATGAGAGCCAGCCTTAAGTTGGATGAATACGGAGGGTGAGCATTGTCAGCACTTGTCAGAATAAATTACTCAAATTAATGTTTTTTTATATTAAAAAAAATTGGTTTGCAGCTTCAGCGCTATTTCCGTGCAAATCGTGGCATTTAATTTTTCCTCTGTATTATTGAACGTCATATGAATAAAGATCCTCACACAAAAAAAAAGACCTTGGGAATTAGTTGATCTCCATCGGAAAAATGGTGCTGTAAAATGCTTTGAGCAGTCGAGAGAAATTCCAGTAGAAAACCAGGATTTGTTCCGGGCCTCAATAGGTCAGTAGCCCAGGGGTGGGGGCGTCAGTTCAAGAGTATCCGAGTGAATTTAGTTACCGCTAAATTCATTTAGAATGCACCAGACTTGAACCTTGGCTTTTTTTTTTAGCTTGTATTCCGCTTAAAGATTGTAGCTGTGGGCTCCTGCGAGACCTTAGCTGGCTGAGACAGTGATTAGCTGAGCTGTACCCATCAGAAACGTCCCAGTTTACCGAGTTAGCTCATCTCAACAATGGTGGGGGGAGGGGGGGAAGAACATTACAATTTGCCTCAGTGCCCTTGATTTTGCGAGGGGGGAAATGGGGGATGGGGTTTCGCTCTTAATTCGCTATTTGGCAGACCCTGTTGGTCGTGTGGACGTTGCCACGTTCTGGGTTTGGTCACGATGCTCCCCATGGTGGAGAGATCTTTACTACCCCAGCGCTCTCCTGGTCGGCTTCCCACCTTGTACCCCCCCCCAATAAACTTGAGCTCGTCCAAAATTCTGCTGCCCGTGTCCTAACTCGCACCAAGTCCCGTTCACCCATCACCCCTGTGCTCGTTGACCTACACTGGCTCCCGGCCCAGCAACGCCTTTATTTTAAAGTTCTCATTCTTGTTTTCAAATCCCTCCCTATCTCTGTAACCTTCTCCAGCCTTACAAGCCTCCGTGATCTCTGCGCTCCTCCAATTCTGGCCTCTTGCGCATCCCCGATTTTCATCGCTCCATCATTGGCGGCCGTGCCTTCAGCTGCCTAGGCCCTAAACCTCTCCGCCTCTCTCTCCTCCTTTAAAACCTACCTCTTTGACCTGCCCTAATATCTCCTTATGTGGCTCGGTGTCAAGTTTTGTTTGACAAAGCTCCTGTGAAGCGCCTTGGGACGTTTTACTACATTAAAGGCGCTATCTAAATGCAAGTTGTTCTTGCTGTTGTTTATTAGAAATCTCGTGAAACCAACCCTTAGGAATCTTGGTGAAACTATCCCCTTTATTAGGAATCTTGGTGAAACTGTCCCCTTTATTAGGAATCTTGGTGAAACTGTCCCCTTTATTAGGAATCTTGGTGAAACTATCCCCTTTATTAGGAATCTTGGTGAAACTATCCCCTTTATTAGGAATCTTAGTGAAACTGTCCCCTTTATTCAGAATCCAGGTGAAACTGTCCCCTTTATTAGGAATCTCGGTGAAACTGTCCCCTTTATTAGGAATGTTGGTGAAACTGTCCCTTTTATTAGAAATCACTGCGAAACCAGCCCCTTTATTAGCAATCTCAGTGAAACTGTCCCCTTTATTAGGAATCTCAGTGAAACTGTCCCCTTTATTAGGAATCTCAGTGAAACTGTCCCCTTTATTAGGAATCTCAGTGAAACTGTCCTCTTTATTAGCAATCTCGGTGAAACTGTCCCCTTTATTAGGAATCTCAGTGAAACTGTCCTCTTTATTAGCAATCTCGGTGAAACTGTCCCCTTTATTAGGAATCTCAGTGAAACTGTCTTCTTTATTAGCAATCTCGGTGAAACTGTCCCCTTTATTAGCCATCTCAGTGAAACTGTCCCCTTTATTAGCCATCTCAGTGAAACTGTCCCCTTTATTAGGAATCTCAATGAAACTGTCCCCTTTATTAGCAATCTCGGTGAAACTGTCCCCTTTATTAGCAATCTCAGTGAAACCGATCACTTTATCAGAAAACTGCGTCACAGATTAAATTCCTCTGTTCGGTTGCTTGGATGTGTTAATATTATTGAACCTCCGGCAGCCAATTATAATGATTTTTTTCCTCTATTGTCCAAAGACCAGTTTTTAAGGTCATTGTGACAGTGATTAAATCGCCCTGTTTCCTACCCTGCTATCGGTTCAGAGAACTGCTGGTAAAAATTCCAAGAATGCCTTCAGTACAGTGTGAGACTTTAATTGCGTATTACTTTATCATTTAACTCGCACGTTATAAATCAAACTGTGCAAATGGGGGTGATTTTTCAAAATCTTTGGGCATGAAGAAATTTTCCCTTCATAAAAAAAATTTCCCCGCTTTGTCGTTTCCCCCTTGACTCATTTGTTCTCTCTATAATGGTAGCTTTCCTTCTCTGATTCTTGTGCTGGCACTGCAGAATAAAGGCTGCAGGTGGGAGATATGAGGCAGACTACTTTGTGTAGTGAGATTCTGTGAAGTGAAATTTTGTGTCATTTTCTTAGGAGGAGGGGGTGGTGGTGGGATGGGAGGGGTGGTGGTGGTGGGTGGGGGGAGAGGGGTGGTGGGTTGGGGGGGGAGAGGGGTGAGGAATGGGAGGAGAGGTGCTGGGGCGGAGAGGGGTGGGAGCGGGTGGTGGTGGTGGTGAGGGGCGAGGGATGGGAGGGGTGGTGGTGGGGGAGGAAGAGGGGTGAGGGATGGGGGAGGAAGAGGGGTGAGGGATGGGGGAGGAAGAGGGGTGAGGGATGGGGGAGGAAGAGGGGTGAGGGATGGGGGAGGAAGAGGGGTGAGGGATGGGGGAGGAAGAGGGGTGAGGGATGGGGGTGGGTGGGGGGGGAGAGGGGTGAGGAATGGGGGTGGGTGGGGGTGGAGAGGGGGTGAGGAATGGAGGTGGGTGGGGGGGGGGAGAGGGGTGAGGAATGGGGGTGGGTGGGGGGGGAGAGGGGTGAGGAATGGGGGTGGGTGGGGGGGAGAGGGTTGAGGAATGGGGGTGGGTGGGGGTGGGACAGGGTTGAGGAATGGGGGTGGGTGGGGGGGGAGAGAGGTGAGGAATGGGGGTGGGTGGGGGGGGAGAGAGGTGAGGAATGGGGGGGGTGGGTGGGGGGGAGAGGGTTGAGGAATGGGGGTAGAGGAATGGGGGGTGGGTGGGGGGGTGGGACAGGGTTGAGGACTGGGGGGGGGTCGAGGTGGGGGGGAGAGGGTTTGAGGAATGGGGCTGTGGGTGGGGGTGGGACAGGGTTGAGGGAATGCGGGGGGGTGGTGATGGATTGGGGGGGGAGCGGGTCTTGAGGAATCGGCTGGGGGGGTGGGTGGGGTGGAGAGGGTTGAGGGATATTTGACAACTGAACACGGTGCTTTTAATGTCTCCCACCTGGAGCTTTCTCTCCACGTATCGATACACGAGTCAGACCGTCCAAGAGGGAAAAAAGGAATCTCCTGCAGCAGGAAGCAGTTATCGGCAAAAGGGGAATTAAAAAATAAAGAATATAAAGCTCGATTTTATAAGATTGGGGCCCGTACGTTTATAAATTACAGCAGATGGATAAATGAAGACAAAATAAGACTGCAGGGGCCAGAGATGCAGCTAAAGGGTTAAAAGAAATCAACGTCGGGAAAGCTGAAAGAACGCTGTCCCCTCCTCCCCCTCCCCTTCCCCTCCTCCCCGCCCCCTCCCCTGCCCCTCCCCCCTCCCCCCCCCTCCCCCCTCCCCACCCCCCCTCCCCTCATCTCCACCTCTCCTCTCCACCCCCTCCCCCCCCTCCCCTCCTCCACCTCCCCTCCTCTTCCCCCCCCACCCCCCCTCCCCTCTCCCCCTCCCCCCTCCCCCCCCCCTCATGCCATCCATCTGCAAATGAGAAAATAAGATACAGACAGGCCTCAGCCACAGGAACAGTTTGCCCTTGAACTCGGGCTCATTCCAGTCGGTTTGTGTCATTCAGACCGCTTTAATGTACTCAGTCACATTTCACTACATCCAATTAATTCACTCATTGAGAGCGCGTCTGAGGAAATAGAAACTGCTTCATTCATCCACAGGCGCGGAATTAGGACCTGGCTGTTCACCGGCCGTTTAATCATCCTTCTGTTCCTTGCATTGTCGCATTTTATACAGCATTTCTTTTTAATTAGCCTTTAAATGATTATGAAGTTGAACGCTGCGTGATAGCAGTGCTTATATGTCTTTATCAGCTGAGCTGTCCCTCACTGTGTTCAAGCAGCAGGGAATAACACAGATTTTGGCATTTTAATAGCGCTGTAATTGAATATTGTGCAGTATATTCCAACAGAACAACAGTCAAGTGTCTCTTGCCCTCCGCCACGTCCTGATTTACAGTAACAAGTTTAACCTGCTGTGAAGAACAGGACACGAGGAATATGGGACTCTCATCTTAACGCTTAGAAGTTAAGCAAGCTGGCAGCACTGTACAGTGTGATACGGAGCCGTGCACACCAGGTTTGATCCCGGATCCATGCCGGGCTAGCTGATCTCGTTTGGGATTCTGTTTGGGATCGGCCTCAGAGCACCTGGACTAGGGAAGAGGATAAGCCAGGCTTAGGCTCCCATGACCTGATGCAGTGATTCCTGCCAGACATATCGGTGGCACAGGATGAGACTTGGCAGTGGTGCATGGTGATTTGGACAAGATGTTGTAGAGAGGCCCCAAGAACTTGTGGAACTGTAACTCCAGCACGACCAACTGTCCAGGGGGAATATTCTCTTCCCCGCCCCCCCGCCCCACCCAAAAAAAAACAGTTAAACACCCGAACCTTCTGTGACAATTAATCAATGGGGTTAAGGTGTTCCGGGTTAGTCAAAGAATCTGCTAAGATTCTGGCTTAGAATCTCAGGGAATTTACATACTGAGGAGGATATACAACAGTCTATTTGTTCAAAGTTGCTTAATTCGAATTATCTGGTAATTGTTTTTTTAAGCACACTTTACTTTGTTATTTATATTGCTTACTTCAAGTTATTGGATTATTCAAATTCTTTTTAGTACTTAATCAGGAATTATCAGGAGTAGACTGTATACCTGCTCCGACATGGAGCTTTGGACAAATAAGGATGGAACCAACTTTTGGACAGCAACAACAACTTGCATTTATGTAGCGTCTTTAACGTGGTAAAACGTCCCAAGGCACTTTACACGAGCGTTATCGGACAAAATTTGACACCGAGTCACGTAAAGAGATATTAGGACAGGTGACCAAAAGCTTGGCCAAAGAGGTAGATTTTAAGGGGCGACTTAAAGGAGAGTTTAGGGAGGGAATTCTAGAGTTTAGGGCTTAGGTGGCTGAAGGCTGTGCTGCCAATGGTGGAGCGATGAAAATCGGACAGTGAACTCTGAGAAGAGGCTAAGAAGGCCAAATCACTTGAGGAAAGAGGGCGGAGAGGACGCGGCCCAGTTATCAAACAGATAGTCTCTCCTTTCCTACTCCTGCATAAATAATTCTCTGCGTTGTTTTTTTCCCTTCCCAGTGGCTTCTGCATATTTGAAATCAGGAGTTCTCGAAGGTGGAGGATTGTGGGTGCTGTGTTAGCACTTGCTGGGCAAGGACAGGATTGGACTTAGTTGTGATGCCCTCCCATGGTAGAATATTCCCTGTTGTTCACTATTCTCCATTCACTGCACGACTGTATCTCCTTTATAAACTTTCTATGCAGGGAGTCAGCATCATGGATGTAGAGAAGTCCTTTATACATGGCCAACATTTATCCCTCAACCAATACAGATTATCTGGTCACATTTCTACACACAAAGGGTGGTAGAAGTTTGGAACTCTCTTCCGCAAACGGCAATTGATACTAGCTCAATTGCTAAATTTAAATCTGAGATAGATAGCTTTTTGGCAGCCAAAGGTATTAAGGGATATGGGCCAAAGGCAGGTATATGGAGTTAGATCACAGATCAGCCATGATCTTATCAAATGGCAGAGCAGGCACGAGGGGCTGAATGGCCTACTCCTGTTCCTATGTTCCTATTTTCCTATATATCTTCTTGCTGTTTGTGGGACCTTGCTGTGCGCAAATTGGCTGCTGAGTTTGCTGAGAAGATTGAAACCCAGCAGAAAGCCAAAGACGTCTCGAGGCAATCAAAACATCCTGGGAAAATTCCCACATGGCGCTGATGACAGGCATAAGGTGGAAACTCAATGAAACTTAAAAGTGCCAGCCGTGGCTCAGTGGGCAGCACTCTCACCTCTGAGTTAGAAAGTTGTAGGTTCAAGTCCCACTCCGGACACTTGAGCATAAAGTCTAGGCTGACACTCCAGGGCAGTACTGAGGGAGTGCTGCACTGTCGGAACTGCTGTCTTTCAGATGAGACGTTAAACTGAGGCCCCGTCTGCCCTCTCAGGTGAACGTAAAAGATCCAATGGCACTATTTTGAAGAAGAGCAGGGGAGTTCTCCCCGGTGTCCTGGCCAATATGTATCCCTCAACCAACACCACTAAAACAGATTATCACATCGCTGTTTGTGGGACCTTGCTGTGTGCAAATTTGCTGCCGCATTTCCCTTCATTAAAACAGTGACTACACTTCAAAAAGTTGGCTATAAGGCGTTTTGGGACATCCTGAGATCATGAAAGGCGCTATGTAAATGCAAGTTCTTTCTTTTAACAAGTATGATCCTCAGGGCACGAAGAAAATAGCCTAGACTTTCCCATTGGGGTAGGACTTCCGCCCGCCACGCCCCCAGACACCTGCTGAATTTCTGGCCCATAGTCATTAAAATAATTGAGGTGGGCTCCCTGGCTTTGGGGAGCCAACATTGGGGTGGAATATAGTCGAAGCATGTTCCACCCTGGGAGTGCCAGCATGCCTCGGAGCTGCCAGTTAAAACAAAAATGGAAAATGTTTTCTCCCCATTTTTCCTCTTTCTTCTGGGACAATTAAACAGCCATAGCACAGGCCCTCCTCCATCGACATTTAAACGCTGGATGCCTGGGTCTAACAGCTGGCCTTGGTGTTCAGTGTTCCACCGATGCAAATGTTGTGAGAAATGTTGGAGGATGTACCTCCATCATTTGCATGTCATTTACGTGTGTCCGACCTGATATGGGTGGGCACATCTTGCATTGCCAGACCTACTCCCAGGGAAATAGGGAGAGGCAGGGATGTGGAATAGCCCATAACGAGCAATCTTCTGACCCCCACCCACCCCAGATCCACTGAGAAACCGTCAGGAGGGGGTTGAAAAATCCTGATCTTTCTCTAAGTCAGTGGTGCTCTCAATACAGCCCACCCAACACTTGCAGCCTGACTGGCCCTCACCGTGGCTCTTTATGCATCACGGGGTCTCTGGCTACGGCTGGCTTGGCTGTGGGTTGTTGCTGACTCTGGGATCCAGTGCCATTCCTTCTCCTCTTGTTCTCCAGTGACAATAAACAAGGGGACACTCTTAGGAGACGGGCCTGTCCTGGCACCCGTAGCACAAGTGAAGGGTGTCACTTGTAACTCACCACTGTGGCACAATTGGAAACGAGGAGGTCACCGGGTGACGAATTGTGGGTTCAGGGTTGCGTCCAATCTCTCCAAAATACAGCGTGTCGGAGCCATCCTGAATGAGGCCGTAATCAATCCTCAGCATAATAAAAAGTAAACAAGTAACGCTGCTCTACGTGATATAGGTAGAGTCCCCCTGCGATCACACAGCTGCGGAAGTCGACACAGAATTGAGTGCTCACTGTGAATTTCTCTGCTATCATTTATTTTCCCCTTCCCTTAATGGTTTTTGTCATCGTAACTATATTACAACCAATCCCAATGCCAGGTGCACCAATCCCAATGCCAGGTGCACCAATCCCAATGCCAGGTGCACCAATCCCAATGCCAGGTGCACCAATCCCAATGCCAGGTGCACCAATCCCAATGCCAGGTGCACCAATCCCAATGCCAGGTGCACCAATCCCAATGCCAGGTGCACCAATCCCAATGCCAGGTGCACCAATCCCAATGCCAGGTGCACCAATCCCAATGCCAGGTGTTCTGAGTCTGAACGGTGCCAGGTAACAGCTGAAATGTTTCGGGGGTGAAGTGAATGGGGATTTTGTAACCCCGTTGATCGCAGCTTTGTGAACAGCTGTCGTCACAGAAGTTTTGAGTCCGGTTTAGTGTCTAAGTGTGAAAAATGTGAAAAGCATAGATATTAACAAGCTGCAATTCAATGGGGATTAGAAGGTTACCAACATCTGACACCATTCCAATGAACACTAGCTGTTGCATACCCACAATATAACATCGAGATCCTACTTCACACCTATCTGTCTCCTCTGGCTAGGTGTAAAGTGAAATGAGACAGCTCTGTCTTCAGTGGCAGCTGTTACTGTAAACATGGAAGACTCGGGCTAAGTACCAGCAAATTGACACACAATGTTTCTGAACAAAAGCTGCCAGTTTAGCACTTTATTTATTACTGGTCGATCCCCTGTGGCATTGCACATGAGGAATTGTAACCAAGTGTAGTTTTCTGATCTCTATCCACCCCTCTACTGCCTCTGTGTTGTAACACTGTTTGTCCAACATCCAGATCTGGATGAGCCGAAATTTCCTCCAATTGAACACTGGGAAGACTGAAGCCATTGTCTTCGGTCCCTGCCACAATCCCCGTTCCCTAGCCACCGATTCCATTCCCCTCCCTGACCGCTGTCTCAGGCTGAACCAGACTGTTTGCCAACTCGGCGTCCTATTTGACCCTGAGCTGAGCTTCCGACCCCATATCCTCTCCATCATCAAGACCACTTACTTCCACCTCCGTAATATGGCCCGTCTCAGCTCATCTGCTGCTGAAACCCTCATCCATGCCTTTGTTTCCCCCAACCTCGACTGTTCCAATGCTGTCAAGGCTAGCCTCCCAGCTGCCACCCTCTATAAACTTAAGCACATCCTAAACTCTGCTCGCACCAAGTCCCGTTCACCCATCACCCCTGTGCTCACCGACCGACATTGGCTCCCGGTCCGGGAACTCTCCACCCCACTCTCCTCGTTTAAAGCATTCCTTAAAACCTAAATCTTTGACCAACCTCTCCTAATATCTCCTTAAGTAGCTTGGTGCTAAATTTTGTTTGATAACACTCCTGTGAAATGTTTTCCTATGTTAAAGGTGCTATATAAAGGCAACTTGATGTTGTTGATGAGGGAGGGAGATAATTGAATCAGGGCATGTGGAGGGCATTTAGCACTCATTTTAATGTCATCCATGCTGTCCTTATTTTTATATCTCTCAATCTTGATGTATTTAGAAAATATTAAAACTCTTGCATCTGCATGCCGTTCATGACAACTTTTTCCTCTATAAGTGACTATGTCCACATTTCTAATGGGAACTGACTACATAAATTCGCAGGGAGGGTGTAAAGACAGCATGACAAGTTTACATAGTGAGTTGCCATTATATATGTGGACATAGGAATTAGTAATGGAAAGAGTTGACAGTTAGTGCATGCAGATGCAAGATTTCAAATATATTATAGACCTATCGACAATGAGAAGTCTCCAGACCCAGGACCGACTTGCCCCAGAATTTGGTCTGGGTTGAGTCGCTGAAGAAACTGGTTTTGAATTGCTGCAGATTCTAGGGAGGCCCTGGATTTAGGTCACACCACTTCTGTTAATGGCTGCTTTCATACTGGTTTAGTGCAGTAATATTGATGCCAGCTCCCGATGCAGGGGTCAAAGTGAACTTACTGAGGTCGGTGGCAGAAAAAAAACAATTTGTTTCTTCAATTTCTTAAATAGTCACCAATAAATCCAATAAGGAACTCAGGAGAAACTTCTTTACCCCCAGGGTGCAGTTAGAATGTGGAACTTGCTACCATATGGAGTGGTTGATACATTTAAGGGGAAGCTAGATAAATACATGAGGGAGAAAGGAATAGAAGGATATGCTGATCGGGTTAGATGAAGTAGGGTGGGAGCAGGCTCAGGTGGAGCATAAACACCGACCAGCATAGACCGGTTTGGCCAAACGGCCTGTTTTTGTGCTGTAAATTTGATGTAATTCTATGTCAATTGGGTCTTCCCAGCTGCTAGTCTTAACAAATTCAGCAAGTTTAATTTAGTGTTGCTTCCAGCTGTGGGAGATCCATGTGTCGGGAGCTGGCAGCCCCTTTACAGTACTTATCCAAAATGAAAGCAATTAATAAGAACATGTTTGCTTATTGTATGGAATCCTCCTTTCCCAATTAATTTTAATGGGACTAAATTCCAGGTAAGAATGAACTGATTCTCTGATTAAAGGGAGTGTTTTTCCTCTGTTCCAGTGAATAGAAGAAAGCTTGTGTCATCTTGAGTCTGACATCCTAATACGTTTTTTGCCTTAAGTCTTCAGAATTGTCTGTGCTGAGCTTTGTTGGTGTGTTCGCTTAAAAGTGGATTTGCAACAAATTGTACTCCTATTACCACATATCATCAGTTAGCGACAGTGCAAAGGAGATTATCCGATACGACAAATTCACAATACAAGCAGTTTTCTTGATAAATCAAAGTGGCCTTGCTACTGCTCTTGACTGAATTTCATACCATTTATAATCACTTTGAAAACTATGTAAACTTTGCCAATCATTATCAGTATTGGTGCATTCCTACTGCTGTGCGATTCTGATGTACTGTCCGCATGGGTTGGAGACACAGCCTAGAGCAGGTTGCAGCCTCGCCTGGGGGTGGTTGGTGGAAGGCGGGGGGGGAGCAGATAAGAAAGTCAATTGGCTTCAGCTGAAGGCCCTGTGGCTCGTTACAGATCTTCAAGCACATTTTCTTACTTTGGTAGGCCTCACGCTGGCTTCTTGTCAGGCTTGTTTGGCCTAATTGAAGATTTTACAAGTTGTTGAGCAAAACCTCTTGGCAAAAAGGCAGCAGATTTTGCTGCTTTATCAAAGTTCCCTAATGAACAGTGCAACCTTTAAATAAAGACTGAGCGAAATACAGCCCCCCCTCCCCCCCCCCCCCCACTATTATTTTTGCTCAGGGAAACATCAATTGCATTGAACGAGTCCTTTTGTTACACAGCTGAACAAAACCATTAATGGTTATGAAGTAACATGACATAGTTAGCCATGGTTTGCATCGGGGCGATGTGTTAAAACGCAGACAGATTGAATTGAGACTTATGTGATTAATATTGTTATTATGCCAGCTGGTTTTGTATCCTGATGTATGATTACAACTAAGTATCACTTCCAGTAAAGTTACTCTGTACTTTTATCCTTGTGCAGCTTAAAGCAGTTCACATACTGTTATTATGTTTACATTCTCCCTACCACTGTATCAGACCACAGAAATGTGGAGTGCATGGGTGGCCCTGGAATTGGTTGACAAAGAAAGTTGGGAATGGCAGAGTGAGTTTTTATTTAATTTGGATCACTGCTCACCTATTGGGATTAACTAGGACTTTGCTTTTGTTCCTCTGTTATTTAAACAAAATGGGTTATTTTGTAAAATTGTATTGCAACGTAGTAATTCCATTAAGAATTTAGTAAGCCAACATCAACACAAATTAATTATGCCCCGAGTTAGCTTAGCTTGGACCAGCATGTGGAATTCCTTTATCTGCGTCCTTAAGTTTTGTGTAAGACCGTGAGAAATAGGTTAAAAAAAACCCTTAGGCTCAATAAGCCTTATTTTCAGAGATCATGCCTACCCGTGCTACACTATGCCACCAGTACATCTTGGGTAAAAAAATTTGAGGCGAGACATACAATTGCCTGAATGATTTGGCTTTGTTGACTCATTGGTGTAACCACTGCTCTGGATGGTCGGAGTTTACTGCTGAACATTTCCCCATCTTGCATTGAATCATAGAATCATACAGTACAGAAGGAGGCCATTCAGCCCATCCTTGTGTTCAAATCCATCCGTGGCTTCACCTCTCCCTATCTCTGTGACCTCCCCCAGCCCTAGAACCCTCCAAGATCTCTGCGTTCCTCCAAATTCTGGCATCTTGCGCATCCCCGATTTCCATCGCCCAGCTATTGGCGGCCGTGCCTTCAGCTTCCCAGACCCTAAGCGCTGGAATTCCCTCCCTATACCTCTCCGCCTCTCTACCTCTCTCTCCTCCTTTAAGACGCTCCTTATAACCTACCTCTTTGACCAAGCTTTTGGTCACCTTTCCTAATATCTCCTTATGTGGCTCGGTGTCAAATTTTGTTTGATAAGTCTCCTGTGAAGCGCCTTGGGACGTATTACTGCGTTAAAGGCGCTATATAAATGCAAGTTGTTGTTGCTAAATGTGGTTGATATTCTGTTGACATTGGTCTTGCTGATATTTTCTTATTTCTGACTGTTCATGGTTGAAAGGGAAATGTATTATATTTGTAATTTTAAAATTAATACTAATTTGACCTTTTTTTTAAAAGAATGCAGCCATTAATGTTCATTGAGCCATTGTGACACCAATACAGTGAAACATTGCACTGTTCTAAATTGTGAATTCAACCCATTGCATCATTATCACACTCCCTGAATATAGCACCATCCTCTGACCTCCCATCAATACCTTATCCAGACACAGCTACACCATGGCTACTCTGCGTAGCTGCATCACTATCCCTCCACTAAACCATCCATACCCTGCTTATCTACATCAATATCTCTCCAATAACCTATCCTTATTCTGCCCGGACACAGCCCCGTCCCTCCACTAACCCATCTGTACCAACAACAACAACTTGCATTTGTATAGTGTCTTTAACGTAGTAAATGTCCCAAGGTGCTTCTGGATGCACTGGAGTATTATCACTCAAAATTTGACACTGAGCCGAAGAAGGAGATATTGGGACAGGTGACCAAAAGCTTGGTCAAAGAGGTAGGTTTTAAGGAGCGACTTAAAGGAGGAGAGAGAAGTAGAGCGGCGAGGATGTTTAGGGAGGGAATTCCAGAGCTTGGGATATAGGCAGCTGAAGGGCACGGCCGACAGTGGTGGAGGGAAGAAAATCAGGGATGCACAAGAGGCCAGAATTGGAGGAGTGCAGAATCTCAGAGGGTTGTTGGGCTGGAGGAGGTTACAGAGATGGGAGGGGCGAGGCCACGGAGGGATGAGAATTTTAAAAGCAAGGCGTTGCCAGATCGGAATCCAATGTAGGTCAGCGAGCACAGGGGTGTCCAGACACAGCCCCATCCCTCCAGCAAACAATCCGTATCCTTTCTCATCTCTTAGAAAATACTGATAAAAGGCATGCCTGCTTTCGCTGCCTCCTTATTGCAGTGGGCACTAAAATATATAAAACTTTACCCGACTTTCCCACCATCACGCAGGCTTTTCTTCTGTCACACGGTTTGCACTGCAAGTCTGTTCCTCGGTGGGGAGTTATCAGTAAAATTGTTCTAATCCAAACACAGGGCACGCTAGTAGCTGGCCATTAAATATTTTCCTTATGTGGCGTTACAGTCGAGATCGAATAAGGATGTTTGAATTGAGAAGTGGTGCAGTGGGATCTCTGCACAGTTAAAGTGCAGGCGCTCCACACAGCATCCTGTTGTTCGAGCAGGAGCCCGGGTTTCCTCGTGGAGGTTTGGTGTAACACGGGACTATCCTTCTTGTTTACACAGGTGACTTGCAACTGTTTCACTATCAGCAACGGGGAGATGCAGGAAGTTGGTGTTGGCCTCTATCCCAGGTACTGTGAGTAGAGTCTGAGTAGAACCTGCAACTGATACAACAAACACCGGTTACGCGGGCACGGTCGCTCAGTTTTGACATTTTTAATGTTTATTTTGCTCTCTTAAAGAAACTAAACTTCTTCTTGGACTCTGGCTCACGTGGTGGGGCGGCTCTGAAAATAAAAATCTGTTTTTCCCAAAATGAGCTTCTTCACATTTCTCTGCACGGTTCTGCATCTGCTGCTTATCTGCCCACTCTGCTAACCTGCCCATGTCCTCCTGAAATCTCTGGCATTCTCCCTCACAGTTTGCCCGAGCCCCCTAGTTTGGTATCATCAGCAAACTTTGGTATCATTTCTCTTTTACCTACGTCCAAATGATTTCTATAAATGGAAAACAAAAGATGTCCAAGCATAGATCCCCAGGACACACCACAACCCAAATCCGGCCAACCTCTATTTACCCTTACTCTTTGCTTTCTGCCCCCTAGCCATCTCTACCTTGTGGCTATATTTCTTTTAATACCATGGGATCTTCATTTCATAACCAGACTCCTATTGTATCTAACATGATAGTCAGTGAGGATTGCCTCATTGTATCAGGGGTGTGAAAATTATTAAGTTTGTCAGTTCCCCAAGTTACAATTGTGATCGTGTGTTTGGCTAGTCAAATGATATGGAAACTTGTGTATTTTTTTTTTCTCTCAGGTGAAGGCTTGTTTGTTGTGGGGGGGTGGGGGTTGTGGGGGTTACAAGTATGAGAATAGAATGCTTTTAATTGGCGGATTTCTCAGGAAACTATCGGAAAAGTGTGACAAATTTATGTGTACATGTTAAATATGCTGTGCGGTGTATGGAAGACTTCTAACCTGTTCCATTGTAGCTGAATGCGCATATACTGGCAGAATTTGCAACACAGAATCTAGAAAAACAAATAACAAACACATTTTCAGAAACAGGAGGAAACACTACGCCTCTAAAGTTCACAGATATAAAATACGATCTTTTTTAAGTGTGTGTGAAGTTGAACTGTGTAATGTTTAAGCTCAGCAACTCAACAAGTAGCCTTTATTTTTTTGGAAGGGAGAGGTTGGTGCGTATTTGCTCCTCCAATGGACTGTAGCGGGTTAAGTCCAAGCCCCTTATTAAAAAGCAATTTGGGCAACCGTCCAGTGTAGGCAAGAGAATGTCTATATAAGGAGTAACACGAGTTGTAGACAACGCATCAAGTGCAAGAGAGGTGAAATGACTGGGCAGCTTGAGTGGAGCTGTGTCTCTCCCCAGCTGAGAGCTAGTGGCAGCACTCGTCGTGCCTGCATCTTGCAATCAATCAGTGCTAATACTGACCCAGGTTAACAATTTCTGGAGAGCTTTCAAACTGAGTAAACAGACCTTCCAAGCTGAAAGAAGTTTTCATAAGTGCCCAAGACATGAAGTGTAGCCAAACTTCCTGGGGATTCGTGGACTGCTTTGGTTTGTCAAAAAGTGCATATTTTCTGTTTGGCGCAAAAAATCTTGAAATTCCTGAGTTATGTGTATCTATTTGTGTCTATTATGTGTATCTAGGTGGGTGGGCAGCCTGAGCTCGGACTTCTGACGTTCTCTGTAATCAGATGGTTAGAGTTATGTGGCTAGAATGAGTCTCAGTTCTCCCTGGTGGGTAGAACATCCTGGTTTCTGTTGGGCACCTGCTCTGACGGTGTGCTCCTTAGCAAACCTGCATCTTTCTATTCTGCAGCAAGACCTGCATCTTTCTGTTCTACAGAAAGTTTTTTTGGGTCACCCAGACATCTGACCTGCATGAGAACCCATGCCAATGTTAATCGAATCTTCAAACCCACTAAGGGATCCATCAGCCTGATATGAAATGCACACCGTCTTCCTGTAGGGCCACACCCATTTACCTAAGGCCAGGGAAGTTAGGTACAAGATTGGCCAGACCCTCAAGGCTTACCTTAAGTGTAAGTAGGGATATGGCAGGACTTTAATTAGCTAAAGCACAGATCAGCTTATCATTGTTTGTCCAGCTCGAACTCTCCCACCCATGAGGGCATTAACTTGTAGAGTTTAATGGAGCAGTGTGTCCAAGCCCCAGTGTTTGGTCTAACCCTCCAAGCCCCACCAGTGAGCCAGGCTGGCTGGACAGTCATCACCAGTGCTCTGGAGTACAGCGGAAATTCCTGGTTTCAGCTACTGATTCAGTGGCGTTCTCACTGAATTCGGTGTGACTGAAACTCTGTTCAAATTGATCAAAATAAGCCCCCACTTAAATAAATAGTAAACAATTTTACAACACCAAGTTATAGTCCAGCAATTTTATTTTAAATTCACAAGCTTTCGGAGATTTTCTCCTTCCTCAGGCAAACATTTGCCTGAGGAAGGAGAAAATCTCCGAAAGCTTGTGAACATTTGCCTGAGGAAGGAGAAAATCTCCGAAAGCTTGTGAATTTAAAATAAAATTGCTGGACTATAACTTGGTGTTGTAAAATTGTTTACAATTGTCAACCCCAGTCCATCACCGGCATCTCCACATCTTAAATAAATAGAAATGAGATGTCCCAAAGCACTTTACAGCCAATGAAGGACTCTTGGGGTGGGGGAGAAGAGAGAGAAGTGCTTAACTGCAATAACTTGGAATGAAGGCCTCACTAAAACAAACCACTGGGAATTAATCAACTAACACTTAACAGCGAGAGAGTTAAAGTCAATGAAGGGATTTGTGATGCACAGGTTTGCGCCGTTGACCAGATAGCTGCCTATCTGAGATGCATTAATTTCATTGGGAAGGTTCAGCGGTGCGTTGTCAAGGTAATAATGTACAGGCAGAGTGCAGTACGTTGGGTGGAATGGGAACACTGTGCAACCTTGATCTGCGAATCACACACTGTGCGTTAAGCTTATCATTCTCGCCCAGCATGAGGTTTGCTGCATCAATCAGAAACAGGAAAAGTCCTGGTGCCAAAATTGGCAGGCAGGTGCCGTTGTCTTTAGATTGTTGCTGTTGTTACTTAAGTTCTAAAGTCTCTCTTTCCTTCTTGAGGCACATCACTGCACGCTGCAGTGCTTTGTTATCGCAGCTATTATGTAAAAAAGGAGAGGGAATTTGTATTTACACAGCGCTCCTAATGAATTCCGAAGTGCTAAGCCTCGGTTAAATGGATTACATGGATTTTACTGTTTAGGATTTAGATAATTAATGGAGGCTTTCAATTTTAATTGACGGAATATAAAATGCCGTTTGTACCTACACTCACAAGGGATGCGCCATATATTTGGATGTGACTTGCATACGAATGTAGTGCTGGAAAGTGAGAAAGTTACTCAGATGATGCAAAGCTCAGTCATCACCTGCCTGCCCTTAATAAAAAAAAAAGCTTGTGCTTGAATCTTAAAAACAGTGTGGCTTATTTTCCCCCAAATTACGCCCATTCATGTAGGAATATCGGTGTTGAGAGGGCAACCGGCCTTTCTTTACTGAATGAAGATATGTAGGGTCATGTAGAAGCTGCTGTTTTTGTGTTTGTTAATGGCCTCCTGCCCAAGTAAGTTAGACCAACCATGAGTATTCACAACAATCTGCATTTGTACGGCACCCTCAACATGGCAAATGGCCCTTGGCACCTCTAAATTAAAAAGGTACAGCTCCCCGATGGCTCAGTGAATTTATTCCGTGAGTGGTGGAAGCACATAGAACGAGAAGGTCTCAAGTTCAATGCCTGGTCAGTGCCGAGTTAGCTCGTCTCGGCCAGGGCGGTGATTAGGGCATCAAAAGTAGCCTCAAAGCCCTTGGGTTAGACAGTGGAAAACCGACTCTTGGCTGTATGAAAGAAAGAACTTGCATTTATATAGCGCCTCTCACGACCTCAGGACGTCCCAAAGCGCTTTACAGCCAATGATGTATTTTTGAAGTGTAGTCACTGTTGTGATGTAGGAAATGCGGCAGACAATTTGCGCACAGTAAGATCCCACAAACAGCAATGTGATAATGACCTGATAAATCTGTTTTTAATGATGTTGGTGGAGGGATAAAACATTGGCCAAGACACTGGGGAGAATTTCCCTGCTCTTCTTTGAAATAGTGCTATGGGATCTTTTAGTCCACCTGAGAGTTAGCTGTGCTTAAGACTGATGCTGGCTGTTAGAAATGAGATCATGTCCCATTCCCCAGCACCGATGTTCTTCAAGTTGATAAGCACAAGAATTCACCAAGATAAAAAAAACACCTAACAGATTGTGCACTTGTTTTGACATATTTTTCAAAGGGTTCCAATTTCTGCTTTTGGCTGAGTTGTGACAGGTTGCTATCTCAACACTGAATTCATTGTTCCTTCCAAAACTATCTGCTTATGCCCAGTCCTGCCAGCCTAGCCAACTGATAAAGTGAAGGCTTTCTTCAAATTACCTCAAAACCCAATCATACTTTGGACTGTGCTTAATTCTGAAGTGGGCATAAAAGAAACAGAATATTGAGATGTTGGCAGCCAATTGCAAACTGAAGAACTGCACTCAGCCATGTTGCCATGTTATAATGTTTCCTCAATGACTAACCTTTAGATTATTTTCTTAGGACTTAAAAAAAAAATGAGACTTTTAACCTGGAAGTGAAAGTTCATTTGTGTTGTAGATAATAGCAGCTTGAATACAGCATTTGAGAGATTTTGTTTTGAAACATGAAAATTTATTAATAATGTTTTTAATCGTCTACAAAGGCAATCTGACTTTTAGGAATCCTGAAGTTACGTGCACATAGGCTGACACAAGTTTTTGTAGCTAATGCGAATGGTTGTCTCCTTACAGCATGTCTTTGCTGAACCACAGCTGCGACCCAAACTCTGTGATTGTCTTTGAAGGAAAGCAACTCCAGCTTCATGCAGTTCGGCAGATTCAAGCAGATGAAGAGGTAATTTATTAATATCAGCAGCAGAGCTTAATGATGATATCTACAAGTGAACTTGCTAAAGGAACTCTGCTGCCCGTATTCTAACTCGCACCAAGTCCCGCTCACCCATCCCCCCTGTGCTTGCTGACTTACATTGACTCCCGGTCTGGCAACGCCTTGATTTTAAAATTCTCACCCTTGTGTTCAAATCCCTCCATGGCCCTCGCCCCTCCCTATCTCTATAACCTCCAAAATCTCTGCGCTTCTCCAATTCTGGCCTCTTGCGCATCCCCAATTTCCTTCACTGCATCATTGGCGGTCGTGCCTTCAACTGCCTAGGCCTTAATTGGCCTTTTACGTTTGGAGGACGTATTTTAATAGAAATCTTCAAAAACACCATTTTTAAACAGCAGACTCTGAGTTGCTGTAAAGTAATCAGACCTTCCACATGTCTAGGACAGATTGAAGAATCTCTCTGTAGATTGATGATTTGGGACCATTAAGCAGTTATCTCTCTCACTTACCTTTGATCTCAATGAAATCCTGGCACGCAGTGAGGAACAGCATAGTTACCACAGTTGTTGCTATGCTGTTATAAACAAACATCACCAAAAATGGCCCAAGCGTAAAAATGAAAAGGGCTAAAGTATCGCACTAATTATTAAATAACTATGTTCTCACCTTGGGGTTGGGAAGTCAGTTTAAACAGGTGTCACGGGGGATTATGCACGTTATCCTATACAACCAAAGAAGGCCAGTCCCTCTCCAATTCTGATTATACAATAAAAGTAGCCCTTCACTATCTCTGATATAGCACCATCTTCGATATAGTCCACATTGTTAGTGTTCCCTGACTGATATATGACCCATATCAAGCCCTTCCTTTTTAATACTCCCACCCTTTTTTTACAATCTTGCTTTTGTTTTGTATGGGTGCCAAGAACAAGGTTATGGAAAGGTTTTATGTTGTATTATTTGTGTTAAATGCTAATACTTGTTTTTTTAATTGGATGTTATCTCTATGCCCCAAGCTTCAGGTCAAAGTTAACTTGTGCCATAAACACAATAAATATAACCTATTATGGGTCGGTGAAACGATGTACTCAGACAGTGTGGCTAACGGAAAGTTCATCCTTTTGAAAAAGCTTCCCTGGGGTTGGAAGCAGTGAAAGCGTGTGTGTGGGACAAAGCAGCCCTCCTGCCCCATAAATGACCCAACGATGGTTGGGATAGATCATTTGGTTTGATATGGGGTAAGGAAATTAATATTCCCAGCTAAGACACTCGAAATGAAAAGTTTTTCAGTAGCAATATTTCATCTCCAGTGTCTTCAGAGGTTTTCTTGTGTTTGCACAAAGTATGGACAGCAGCACAGAGCGTTCAACCATAAATGGGTCCAGCTATAATAACGGTGATTACCACACCATCACCATTAAATACCAGTGGGACCAGCAGGGAAGTGCTGTATGATTCATAGAATCATACAGCACAGAAGGAGGCCATTCAGCCCATAGTGCCTATGTTGGCACTTTGAAAGAGCTATCCAATTAGTCCCACTCCCCTGCTCTTTCCCCATAGCCTTGCAAATTTTTCCTTTTAAAATATATATCCAATTCCCTTTTGAAAGTTACTATTCAATCTGCTTCCACCACCATTTCAGGCAGTGCGTTCCAGATCATAACAACTCGCTGCGTAAAATTTTTTTTTATTTCCCCTCTGGTTCTTTTGCACAGTTATCTTAAATCTGTGTCCTCCTTTTACCGACCCTCCTGCCAGTGGAAACAGTTTCTCCTTTTTAACTCTATCAAAACCCCTCATAATTTTGAACACCTCTATTAAATCTCCCCTTATCCTTCTCTGCTCTAAGGAGAACAATTCCAGCTTCTCTAACTGAAATCCCTCATTTCTGGTACCATTCTGGTAAATATCCTCTGCACCCTCTCCAAGGCCTTGACATCTTAAAGAATTGGACAAAATCCTCCAGCTGAGGCCTAACCAGTGATTTATAAAGGTTAAGCGTAACTTCCTTTGGTTTGGTTTTAAAAATAAAAGACAGGAGTGCTTCAGCTTGATAATGAGCCTGCACCAGCTGTGCTGGCAGGCGGTAAGAAGGAGCTTCGCACCTGCGATTTGCCATGTCACGAGTTCCAGCTCATGGTGAGTGAAGGCTTGATCATCTTCTGAGGGAGGGGTAAAGGGTTCTTGGTGAGCGAGTCACCACACACCTCCCTTGCTTGATTTTTGACGTCCGTTTACGCATCAACCATAGGAACATAAGAACAGGAGTAGGCCAATCAGCCCCTCGAACCTGTTTCGCCATTCAATGAAATCATGGTTGATCTGCATCCTAACTCCATCCACCCGCCTTGGCTCCATATCCCTTAATACCCTTGGCTAGCAAAAATCTATCGATCTCAGTTTTAGAATTATTAATTGAGCTAGCATCTACTGCTTTTTGTGGGAGAGAGTTCCAAGCTTCTACCATCCTTTGTGTGAAGAGGTGTTTCCCAACTTCACTTCTCAATGGCCTGGCTCTGATTTTAAGGTTATGTCACCTTGTCCTTGACTCCTAGTTTCAACCCTATCAATTCCTTTCAAAATCCTAAAAACCTCAATCCAATCACCCCTTAACCTTCTACATTCCAGGGAATACAAGCCTAGTTTATGTAATCTCTCCTCATAATCTAACCCTTGGAGCCCTGGTAACACTCTGGTGAATCTGCGCTGCGCTGCACTCCTCCCAAGGCCCTGGTAGAGATTGGGAGCAAGTTCCCACCTCTCAACCCCAGATTGATGGATGGCACCAGGAGAGGGCAAAAATTAAAATGACAAAAGTGGTGAGAAGGGACCTGGGGTGGGGGGGGGATGCAGGATGTTAAAGCATTTGAATGAAATCCCTATGGGAATTTTAACAGAAGCCATTACCCATTCAAAATAAACGGGTTCGTGTTTCCGTTAAAACAGCGGCCGGAGGATTTCCTATGAATGCGTTAACAGGCTTGTATGCTGATATCACACAGTGAGGCTTCACCCTAGTTTGAGTGTCAACAATGGGAAAACTAGAAAAATGGGGTGGAATTTAAAAGCAACAAGCCTTGTTTCTTTCTCCTCTCCAAAATCAATAGTCGGAACTCTGTTTTACTGGGTGGTAAGAAGTGGGGCTTCTATTCACTTTCCAACCTCTATCACCCTCCCTTCAAACATGCAGCAAATGTTCACATAATGACACCGCCAAGTCTTCCAAGTTACCTTTGCTTTCAAGATAATGATGTGTGTGGTAGCAGCCAGTCAGGCCATTACTCCCTGCAGTCAAGGACACACTGAGCCTTCCTTTACCTGGCTGCCCCCTGTATCATACACACACAAGAGATACTGTGTGATGGGCGTACTTACAAAGGTTATCATCTGGCCACCGCGATATATATCGCGCGTTGCTTTGAACTTTTACAGCCTCAGTTGTGAATGCAATAGATGCTGATATTTCTGCAGTGAAGTCAATACCTCAGGTTTTGGCTGACCTTACGTTCACCTTTCGTAGCAACAGCAGTAAAGTATGAAGCTTTTTATTGGGCTAGAATTGAACAATCTTGGACCTGAAAGTTGGAGGTATAAACAATTATGGATTTGTAAAAGAACTGATAGCTGGTTGGGATCTTTCATATGGTACACTATTCATTTTAAGAAGAGAGAACTTGCATTTATATGGCGCCTTTCATGACCTCAGGACGCCTCAAAGTGCTTTACAGTACTTTTGAAGTGTAGTTGCTGTTATAATTTAGGGAAACGCAGCAGCAATTTTGTGCACAGCAAGGTCCCACAAACAGCAATGAGATAAATTACCAGATAATCTGCTTTAGTGATGTTGGTTGAGGGATATATATTGACCAAGAATCATAGAAAGGTTACAGCAGGGAAGGAGGCCATTCAGCCCATTGAGTCCGTGCCGGCTCTATGCAAGAACAATCCAGCTAGTCCCACTCCCCCGCCCTATCCCCGTAGACCTGCAAATTTTTTCCATTCAAGTACTTATCCAGTTCCCTTTTGAAAGCCATGATTGTATCTGCCTCCACCACCACCCACCCCCCCCCCCCCCAACCCCGGCAGTGCATTCCAGATCTTAACCACTCATTGGGTAAAAAAGTTTTTCCTCATGTCACCTTTGGTTCTTTTGCCAATCACCTTAAATCTATGTCTTCTGATTCTTGACCCTTCTGCCAATGGGAATAGTTTCTCTCTATCTATTCTGTCTAGACCCTTCATGATTTTAAATACCTCTATCAAATCTCCTCTCAATCTTCTCTGTTCCAAAGAGAACAACCCCAGCTTCTCCAGTCTATCCATGTAACTAAAGTCCCTCATCCTCGAATCATTCTAGTAAATCTTTTCTGCACCCTCTCTAAGGCCTTCACATCTTCCCTAAAGTGCAGTGCCCAGAACTGGGCACAATACTCTAGTTGTGGTCAAACCAGTGTTTTATAAAGGTTCATCGTGACTTCCTTGCTTTTATACTCAATGCCTCTATTTATAAAGCCCAGGATCCCGTACGCTTTTTAAACCATTTTCTCAACCTGCCATGCCACCTTCAACGATTTGTGCACATATACCCCCAGATCTCTCTGTTCCTGTACCCCTTTTTAGAATTGTGCCCTCTAGTTTATATTGCCTCTCCCCGTTCTTCCTACCAAAATGTGTCACTTCACATTTTTCTGCGTTGAATTTCATCTGCCACGTGTCCGCCCATGCCACCAGCCTGTCTGTATCCTCTTGAAGTCTATCACTATCCTTCTCATTGTTCACTACACTTCCAAGTTTTGAATCAGCTGCAAATTTTGAAATTGTGCCCCTGTACACCCAAGTCCAAGTCATTAAAGTATATGAAGAAAAGCAATGGTCCTAGTACCGACCCCTGGGAACACCACTGTACACCTCCCTCCAGTCCGAAAATCAACCGTTCACCGCTACTCACTGCTTCCTGTTACTTAGCCAGTTTTGTATCCATGCTGCTACTGCCCCCTTTATTCCATGGGCTTCAATCTTGATTACAAGCCTATTATGCGGCACTTTATCAAACGCCTTTTGCAAATCCATATACATCACATCAACCGCATTGCCCTCATCTACCCTCTCTGTCAAGTTAGTTAAACACGATTTGCCTTTAACTAATCCGTGCTGGCTTTCCCTAATCAATCCACACTTGTCCAAGCGACTGCTAATTAAGTACTTTTGAAGTGTAGTCACTGTTGTAATGTAAGAAATGCGGCGGCCAATTTGTCCACAGCAAGGTCCCACAGACAGCAATGTGATGTCCAGATAATCTGTTTTAGTGATGTTTGTTGAGGGATAAATATTATCCAGGACACTGGAGAGAGCTCTGCTGCTCTTCTTCAAAATATGGGGCTAAGGCAGGTATATGGAGTTAATCACGTACCAGCCATGATCTCATTGAATGGCGAAACAGGCTCAAGGAGCTAAACGGCCTACTCCTATTCCTATGTTCCTAATAGTGCCATGGGATCTTTTACATCCACCTGAGAGGGCAGACGGGGCCTCAGTTTAACGTTTCATCCGAAGGACGGCAGCTCCGACAGTGCAGCGCTCCCTCAGCACTGCACTGGAGTACTCGAGTCTCTGGAGTGGGATTTGAACCCACAACCTTCTGATCAACTCTGGTTATTGTGGTTCAAACCAAAGTTTCTATACTAAGTGGCACAGTTTCACCTTTTCATCCCTTTATTGGTGGTGCTTGGGTTTGAATCCAGCTCAGACTAACGGAATGGAAATCTCCTCTGTCCTTTGGCTACCAAGTTGGTACATGAAATGAGTTTGGACAGCTCAACCCAGTTGGTAGTGGGCCATAGGATAAAACTTACCCTCATTTGGCACAGTTTGGCAATCTCGCTGAGGAACCACAAGCATGGCTGGTGTGGGAAGTGACAAGTTTCACCTTGGTGCAGCAAGCGGTGCTCTGCTAACAGAAAGGTGAAGCCATATTATTGGGGCAAAGGGGATGGTCAGGGAGACTGGATGGTGCAGTGGGTTTGCACACTGATCTTACATCTGCAGTAATGTAACTGAAGGCTCGTTGATATGGCAAGGGTACACATGGCAACTCAAGGTATCACCCTTTGCTCAGTGTTGGCACTCTTGCGGACTTGAGCACATAATCTAGGTTGACACTTCAGTGCAGTACTAAGGGAGGAGCTGGCGTTTGGATGAGATGTTAAACTCAGACCCCGCCAGACTGCTTAGGTAGACGTAAAAGATCCCATGGCATTATTCAAAGAACAGGTGAGCTGTCTCTGTGTCCTGGCCAATATTTATCCCTCAACCAACATCACTAAAACAGATTATCTGGTCACTAATGTCATTGTTATTTGTGGGACCTAGTTGTGTGCAAATTGGTTGCTTCGTTTCCCTCCAATACAACAGCAACTCCCTCCCTCCCTCCCATCCCATCCTTCCATCCATTTGCAGATACACTGCAGAGTAATCTGAGATGGTTTCTTGATGCTGTTTTACTGTAGGAGAGTGCTGTCAATGACACTTTGTAATGTGTAGCTGGCCAACTCTTGAGATCTATCTGTATTGGAGTCTTGCACTGTCATGGGTCTCACCAGCTGCAGTCTGGTCGCCACTGAAACTTAATTGTTTAGAGGAAATAAAGCTAAGTAGGTGAGAAAAGCCATGGAGGCCTCTATTTGAGTGCTGATCCCCTGGGACCCCGGTCTTAAATGAGGCTCCAACACCTACACTGCAACCTCCCTCTCCCCCCACCCTCCTGGAAACCATTATACTTGGTGGACAAGGTGTCATCTTGCACATGGAATGCGGGACCATGACCAGCCAAAGCTAATATTGACTTTGGATTTTTATTTTTAGATTGTGGAAAATGTTAGTTATTAATGTTTCAGTTTGACCATTTATTTTTCCTTCTGCCCACCAGCTGACGGTCAGTTACATTGATGTCATGGCTACAAGCCAAGAGCGCCGGAGGCAGTTGGAGAAGCAATACTGCTTTACATGTGACTGCAATCGCTGTGAGACAGCAGACAAGGTTTGTTAAGTCTGGATTACTTGTGAAGTTGGGTCATGTCAAAGTTCTCGGTTTTTAGTCTACATTCAACACTTCACTTATTTCCGTTTGAAGGGCACCTCATCTGCTCCGTCGCTTACAGTGTCGCATTGCATTAAAATCCCGGCACTAAGTACTGTTTAATGGTTAAAAGTATGTTCTTCGATGGCTTTAGGATTTAATTCCTTTGGAAAAAGCGAGATGTTGGGACAGGTTTTGGTGGCAGGGAGGGAGACTGGAAGGTACAGTAGATTAGGAGACATCGATGTTAACGTGCGTCTGAGAGCTGGGTTTGAATCCAGCCCACATTGATGGGATGAAAGTCTCCTCCCTCTCTCTGCTGGCTGTAAGGGTACAGTGTGAAATGGGAGAGATTGGAAAGTAGCAGCCAGTGAAGGAAAGGTGGGGGCATGCTCCACAAAACTGGTTGTAGTTACAGGCTTGTTGCAATTTCCCTTTTTGGTCAGGATATCAAAGGGACAAAGATAATCTTATTAGATTTTTGGACACTAAGGGAATTAAGAAATATGGGGATGGGGCGGGAAATTGACGTTGAGGTGGAAGATCAGCCGTGATCTTATTGAAGGCGGAGCAGGCTCAAAGGTCCTTATGGCCTACTCCTGCTCCTACTTCTGTTGTTTCTTATATTCTTAAGGATTTACTTGGGAAGGAAGGGATGCGAAGAAAAGGCAAGAAAATGGGAATTAAAAAGATACAGCTGCCACCACTAACAAAATGGCAGATGAGACTGGATGGGCCAAATGCCTTCCTCCTCTTCTTAATGGTGTGTGTAGGGCGTGGACTAGGGTTGCCAACTCTGGTTGGACGTATTCCTGGAGGTTTCATCACGTGACCTCCTAACTCCTTCTGACCCACTCAGCCTTTGTTCCCATCTCCAGTATAACTAACAAACAAAAGCATTCAAAGAAAATGGAAAAAAAAAACACACCATTTTTTTTTTAATGCCCTGATGATTATTTCTTCCCCAGCTATTGCTCACATCAGTGTCCAGGAGATGAACCTTTAATTCCTGGATACTCCTGGAGGGTTGGCAACCCTCGGGTGGACATGAACTAACGACAGGCGGGGGGGGGGGGGGGGATGTGGGGAAGAACTAATCTTATAAAATGGGCAATAGAAGTAAAATCAGAGCCGCCTCTTTTGATGTGGTGAGATTGTGCTGCGGAAAGTTGCTTTCAAGCTCAGCTTATGAAAGAAACAATCATCTGATACCGAGCAAAAGTAGAAGTGATGTCTGTGATGTGCTGTCATGGACTGACATCTCCTTGACAGGAAACATTTGATCAATCAGGGATTGAAGTCGATGCCAATAAGGTGGGGGGTTTTTTTTAGACGCTGCGACCAGAGATTTATTTGCTCAGACTCGCAATGACCACCCGCAAAGAAATCAGGCAGCCCTGGTACATAAGTGGCTTTTCACGTCAATTAGATCCAGTGTGAGTGAGATGTTCCTCCATCATTCATAGAGCAGTGGAAAGAAAGAGGCCAGTGGAAAGGCAAGTGTCATTTCAGTCGTAAAATTCTCATAGCATCTCTCCGAATCCTGGCATTCCCACATCCAAAACCTGCTGTTCAACCAAAATTGGAAGTGAGAGGATTCGATGGGCTGACAGGAATCCAGCTCTTTCCCTTTTGTTATTAAATTAGCACCGTTATAAGGGCTGTAGCCATTTTTTCCTGTTGCTCTCAGGGATCAGACAGTGTACAGTGGAGTGTGAGGATCGCAGGGTTCAGACAGTGTACAGTGGAGTGTGAGGATCGCAGGGTTCAGACAGTGTACAGTGGAGTGTGAGGATCGCAGGGTTCAGACAGTGTACAGTGGAGTGTGAGGATCCCAGGATTCAGACAGTGTACAGTGGAGTGTGAGGATCCCAGGGTTCAGACAGTGTACAGTGGAGTGTGAGGATCGCAGGGTTCAGACAGTGTACAGTGGAGTGTGAGGATCCCAGGGTTCAGACAGTGTACAGTGGAGTGTGAGGATCGCAGGGTTCAGACAGTGTACAGTGGAGTGTGAGGATCGCAGGGTTCAGACAGTGTACAGTGGAGTGTGAGGATCGCAGGGTTCAAACAGTGTACAGTGGAGTGTGAGGATCGCAGGGTTCAGACAGTGTACAGTGGAGTGTGAGGATCGCAGGGTTCAGACAGTGTACAGTGGAGTGTGAGGATCGCAGGGATCAGACAGTGTACAATGGAGTGTGAGGATCGCAGGGTTCAGACAGTGTACAGTGGAGTGTGAGGGTCGCAGGGTTCAGACAGTGGAGTGTGAGGATCGCAGGGTTCAGACAGTGTACAGTGGAGTGTGAGGATCGCAGGGTTCAGACAGTGTACAGTGGAGTGTGAGGATCGCAGGGTTCAGACAGTGTACAGTGGAGTGTGAGGATCGCAGGGATCAGACAGTGTACAGTGGAGTGTGAGGATCGCAGGGTTCAGACAGTGTACAGTGGAGTGTGAGGATCGCAGGGTTCAGACAGTGTACAGTGGAGTGTGAGGATCGCAGGGTTCAGACAGTGTACAGTGGAGTGTGAGGATCGCAGGGTTCAGACAGTGTACAGTGGAGTGTGAGGATCCCAGGGTTCAGACAGTGTACAGTGGAGTATGAGGATCGCAGGGTTCAGACAGTGTACAGTGGAGTGTGAGGATCGCAGGGTTCAGACAGTGTACAGTGGAGTGTGAGGATCGCAGGGTTCAGACAGTGTACAGTGGAGTGTGAGGATCGCAGGGTTCAGACAGTGTACAGTGGAGTGTGAGGATCGCAGGGTTCAGACAGTGAACAGTGGAGTGTGAGGATCGCAGGGATCAGACAGTGTACAGTGGAGTGTGAGGATCCCAGGGTTCAGACAGTGTACAGTGGAGTGTGAGGATCGCAGGGTTCAGACAGTGAACCGTGGAGTGTGAGGATCGCAGGGTTCAGACAGTGTACAGTGGAGTGTGAGGATCGCAGGGATCAGACAGTGTACAGTGGAGTGTGAGGATCCCAGGGTTCAGACAGTGTACAGTGGAGTGTGAGGGTCGCAGGGTTCAGACAGTGTACAGTGGAGTGTGAGGATCGCAGGGTTCAGACAGTGTACAGTGGAGTGTGAGGATCGCAGGGTTCAGACAGTGTACAGTGGAGTGTGAGGATCGCAGGGTTCAGACAGTGTACAGTGGAGTATGAGGATCCCAGGGTTCAGACAGTGTACAGTGGAGTGTGAGGATCGCAGGGTTCAGACAGTGTACAGTGGAGTGTGAGGATCGCAGGGTTCAGACAGTGGAGTGTGAGGATCGCAGGGCTCAGACAGTGTACAGTGGAGTGTGAGGATCCCAGGGTTCAGACAGTGTACAGTGGAGTGTGAGGATCGCAGGGTTCAGACAGTGTACAGTGGAGTGTGAGGATCGCAGGATTCAGACAGCGTACAGTGTAGTGTGAGGATCGCAGGGTTCAGACAGTGTACAGTGGAGTGTGAGGATCGCAGGGTTCAGACAGTGTACAGTGGAGTGTGAGGATCGCAGGGTTCAGACAGTGTACAGTGGAGTGTGAGGATCGCAGGGTTCAGACAGTGTACAGTGGAGTGTGAGGATCGCAGGGTTCAGACAGTGTACAGTGGAGTGTGAGGATCGCAGGGTTCAGACAGTGTACAGTGGAGTGTGAGGATCGCAGGGTTCAGACAGTGTACAGTGGAGTGTGAGGATCGCAGGGTTCAGACAGTGTACAGTGGAGTGTGAGGATCCCAGGGTTCAGACAGTGTACAGTGGAGTGTGAGGATCCCAGGGTTCAGACTGTGTACAATGGAGTGAGAGGATCCCAGGGTTCAGACAGTGTACAGTGGAGTGTGAGGATCGCAGGGTTCAGACAGTGTACAGTGGAGTGTGAGGATCGCAGGGTTCAGACAGTGTACAGTGGAGTGTGAGGATCCCAGGGTTCAGACAGTGTACAGTGGAGTGTGAGGATCCCAGGGTTCAGACAGTGTACAGTGGAGTGTGAGGGTCGCAGGGTTCAGACAGTGGAGTGTGAGGATCGCAGGGCTCAGACAGTGTACAGTGGAGTGTGAGGATCCCAGGGTTCAGACAGTGTACAGTGGAGTGTGAGGATCGCGGGGTTCAGACAGTGTACAGTGGAGTGTGAGGATCGCAGGGTTCAGACAGTGAACAGTGGAGTGTGAGGATCGCAGGGTTCAGACAGTGTACAGTGGAGTGTGAGGATCGCAGGCTTCAGACAGTGTACAGTGAAGTGTGAGGATCGCAGGGTTCAGACAGTGTACAGTGGAGTGTGAGGATCGCAGGGTTCAGACAGTGTACAGTGGAGTATGAGGATCGCAGGAATCAGACAGTGTACAGTGGAGTGTGAGGATCCCAGGATTCAGACAGTGTACAGTGGAGTGTGAGGGTCGCAGGCTTCAGACAGTGTACAGTGGAGTATGAGGATCGCAGGAATCAGACAGTGTACAGTGGAGTGTGAGGGTCGCAGGGTTCAGACAGTGTACAGTGGAGTGTGAGGATCGCAGGAATCAGACAGTGTACAGTGGAGTGTGAGGATCCCAGGATTCAGACAGTGTACAGTGGAGTGTGAGGGTCGCAGGGTTCAGACAGTGTACAGTGGAGTGTGAGGATCCCAGGATTCAGACTGTGTACAGTGGAGTGTGAGGATCGCAGGGTTCAGACAGTGTACAGTGGAGTATGAGGATCGCAGGAATCAGACAGTGTACAGTGGAGTGTGAGGATCGCAGGGTTCAGACAGTGTACAGTGGAGTGTGAGGATCCCAGGGTTCAGACAGTGTACAGTGGAGTGTGAGGATCCCAGGGTTCAGACAGTGTACAGTGGAGTGTGAGGATCGCAGGGTTCAGACAGTGTACAGTGGAGTGTGAGGATCCCAGGGTTCAGACAGTGTACAGTGGAGTGTGAGGATCGCAGGGTTCAGACAGTGTACAGTATACAGTGAACCCCACAGGATTGAGACCGTTTACCGTGAACCTGGCTGGATTGAGACTGTATACAGTGAACCTCACTGAATTGAGACTGTATACAGTGAACCTCACTGAATCGAGACCGTATACAGTGAACCTGACTGGATTGAGACCGTATACAGTGAACCTCACTGAATTGAGACTGTATACAGTGAACCTCACTGAATTGAGACCGTATACAGTGAACCTGACTGGATTGAGACCGTATACAGTGAACCTCACTGAATTGAGACTGTATACAGTGAACCTCACTGAATTGAGACCGTATACAGTGAACCTGACTGGATTGAGACCGTATACAGTGAACCTGACTGGATTGACCGTATACAGTGAACCTCACTGGATTGACTGTATAGAGTGAACCTCACTGGATTGACCGTATACAGTGAACCTCACTGGATTGACCGTATGCAGTGAACCTCACTGGATTGACCGTATGCAGTGAACCTCACTGGATTGACCGTATGCAGTGAACCTCACTGGATTGACCGTATGCAGTGAACCTCACTGGATTGACCGTATGCAGTGAACCTCACTGGATTGACCGTATACAGTGAACCTGACTGGATTGAGACAGTATACAGTGAACCTGACTGGATTGAGACCGTATACAGTGAACCTCACTGGATTGACCGTATGCAGTGAACCTCACTGGATTGACCGTATGCAGTGAACCTCACTGGATTGACCGTATGCAGTGAACCTCACTGGATTGACCGTATACAGTGAACCTGACTGGATTGAGACAGTATCCATTGAACCTGACTGGATTGAGACCGTATACAGTGAACCTGACTGGATTGAGACAGTATACAGTGAACCTCACTGGATTGACCGTATCGAGCGAACCTGGCTGGATTCAGATAGTATATACTTGGATACTGTGCTGAGTGTTTGAATATCAGACTCAGCGATAATGCGCCAGAATCAATACTGCTATCAGCTATTGTTTTACATCTTGTTGGTCAAAGCGACACTCTGGGCTTTGTCTAGTTTGATGTTTTTTCTTGTGAGCAATAACTCAATGCCTGCCTGCTCGCTGAGGAGGAAAGAATAAACTCCCAAGTAGATTTCCATTTGCTGATTGCAGCATCTTCCACAGCTCAGTGGGTTCAGTGATGTACTGTACAGACTCTGGACTGGATGATTAATTGCTCACTGCTTGTCATAACCGGGCTATAAATAGCCATTTTGTTCAGGTAGATTGCCACCTGGGTTCAATTTTACGGCCTGAACCTGAGGTGAAATGTGCTGACAGCATAATTTAATGACCTCCTGAGCACGGGCAGATTTGAACGAAAAGTCACTGAAAGTTGGAGTCCCAGGGCACGTTTTACAAAACCACAGTGAGCTGAGATCTTTCACCCAGAGACCTAGACACGAGTACCTAGAATTTACAGCATAGAAACAGGCCATTCGGCCCAACAGGTGTATGCAGGTGTTTATGCTCCATATGAGCCTCTGCCCACCCCTCTTCATCTAACCCTATCAGCATATCCTTCTATTCCTTTCTCCCTCATGTGTTTATCCAGCTTCCCCTTAAATGCATCTATGCTATTCGCCTCAACCACTCCATGTTGACACATTTTGGTGACCAGTTGACCAAAGAGCCTTGTGATTATTGAAGCAATTTACCCAGAGGGATGCAGATAGCCCAATAGGGTAGTCAGGGTCCATACTATTTTGATGCCCTGGGGTCTGATTGCAGTCTTTTACCTCTGAAAGAAATTACAACACAGTAAGGAACAGTTTGGCCTCGTATTGGTGTTTGTCCTCCATACTTTTCCAGATCCCTTTCTCCCTATCTAAGCTATTCTTAAATGTTCACATGGTCTCTGCTTCAATCAGTCACTCCTATAGTGTATTCCACAGCCTCACAAGCCTCTGTGTTTAAAAAAAAAAGGAAAGGTTTCTCCTGCTGTCTGCCCTAAATTACGTGGCTTAAAAAGATTGTGGGATTTTTAGGCGTAAGCAAGTTACGCACATAACTACAATACGCCCAAGCCTCCTCGCTCTTTTATGTCCATCCATCAAACCCTCCGCCTGAATGAGTCCCTCCTCACAAAACTGCAAGGAGTCGTACAACACCAGGTTATAGCCCAACAGCTTTATTTGAAATCACAAGCTTTCGGAGCTTTGCTCCTTCCTCACCTGACGAAGGAGCAAAGCTCCGAAAGCTTGTGATTTCAAATAAAGCTGTTGGACTATAACCTGGTGTTGTGCGACTCCTTACATTTGTCCACCCCAGTCCATCACCGGCATCTCCACATCATGGCTCACAAAACTGGCCACACCCCTGACTCTCAAATGCAAGTATCCTCCAATTGCACTTGTTTGGAGGGTCTTTTCACATTGCGACCAGATTTTCAGGGGCACCAAGAAAGAAAAGTCATTCTTCTGGTGCTTTGTTGCAATTTTTTGAATGTTTTTCTTTCATTTACCCTCACAGACCTGTGCTCTATTTTCTGTTTCTTTTAATGCATTTTTATGGCATAAGTCACATTAAAAATTGAAAAGCGTCCCCGATTGCGGGTTCTTAAATGTGCCTGATGTGCATGAATGATGGTGAAATGAGTTGAAACTTAAATTTTCAGACTTAAAAAAAATAAATATACTGGTGTGGGTTCAGCGTTTCCTTGGGCCCTGAAGGTTTATGCTGATTTGCGGCCAATTTAAGTTAGGACGTACTCCAATGAGATTGGGAGGATACTTGGGCGTAACTTGACATCGGCAAAAGGGGGGGGGCGCGACATTGGGGCACATTTTCGGGTCTAACCTCCGGGTTGTGCCCGCGGTGGAAACTCCAGACCATAAACTGCGAGCTCCAGAGCATTTCCCCATAGGACTGTATTAGTGCACATGTGTGATTTCTAAATAACCGGGGTCATAAAGTTTCATCCTAACAATAACTAAAGCGCAACTGCAGAGTTTTTAGAATCACTTCCTTCTTCATTATTGCGTGACATACCGCGATAGACAATGATGCATTCATTAGGAGAGATTTTGCACGTACATATCAAATTAAATAAATACTGGTCCAATTCAGTGATACATTTCTAAAGGTGGCTGTGTGAAACCATGCAAT
The DNA here is from genome assembly GCF_035084215.1 of Heptranchias perlo. NCBI lineage: Eukaryota > Metazoa > Chordata > Chondrichthyes > Hexanchiformes > Hexanchidae > Heptranchias > Heptranchias perlo. Next base: position 9,610,405 of record NC_090332.1, on the reverse strand, counting down.
TCAGTTGTAGCTGCTATTCAAATCTAGATCACATTAGAACTTCCCGAATTAGTTGCACTTAGCAAGGACTAACATAGTGAAGAACAAAGTTTTTATTTATTAAGAAGTTTTGATGATTTAAAGAGATAAAAATGTTCGTGCATAGGTGTACAGTTTTGATCAACTTTATTAGGACATGACTAAAACATTTCAGCCCCTGTCCAGCTATTTAGAATGCAAAATAATACCACTGAATCTGCACGCCTGTTTTCATGCAAACGATCTCCGTGAGAAATTTGGGCTAAGTTCCTGACGGCAAAATCAGCCCAGAAACCGGTGCAAATTTCGGTATAATTTTTGCGTAAGTGCGCTCCAAGGAATTGCAAGCCATGGTCTGCTGTTTTGGCTGTGTAGATTCTGAAAATTATTTCTTTCCAGTCCCACTCTGTTCCATTTGGCAGTCAGACCAGAGCTGGTGCACTTGATACGCCTATGATTAGTGACTCTGATGCAGTAATTGGTAAAAGCTGACTTCGAGTGTGAAATTAAATCCTAATGCTCATGTTTTTGTGCTTGTTCAAAAATCGCTTAGCCTTTCAGCACTGTCAAATTTACAATTGTAATAGATTATAATTATAATTATCTAGAAATAAATATTGATATGTAAACCACATGGAACAGAGTATATATTTATAATGCTTGCTGAATTACTTTCCCATATGACATGTTTTTTGTACTCATTAAGATAAGGGATGTCAGCCATCATTTTGGAAAATACAAAATTAATTTCTGATGAGTGAGTTTGCCAGCCTTAATGTTTTCTTATTCATTTCTTTCCCCTTGCCCATTGTCCAGTGGAAGAAGTAACTAGGTTCAGTTCAAAATATTCTCATTCCCACAATCTAAATGCCATGACCCATGGACCATTTCTCAGCTCCTTTTCTCCTATCTTCCCCACCAATGTCCTGCTGTAACTTCCTTCGCCCAATGTCCCACTTCCTTCGTCACATCATTGGCGCTTTGCCTTCAGCGTCATCAGACAAAATTTGACACCGAGCCACATAAGGAGATATTAGGACAGGAGACCAAAAGCTTGGTCAAAAAGGTAGGTTTTATGGAGCGTCTTAAAGGAGGAGAGAGAGGTTTAGGGAGGGAATTCCAGTGCTTGGGGCCGAGGCAGGTGAAGGCACGGCCGCCAATGGTGGAGCGCAAGAGGTAACCAGAAATACCAAACAGAAGAACTCTTCTCTCAGCCTCTTACACTCCATTCCGAAATGCGGGCTTGTGCAACTCGAGTAGTTCAGGCTTTTTAGAAAACGCATAACAGCCAAAACCCCATCTGCAACATTTCTTTCAATCCATGTCTCAGTAAGTGCTGTAAATAACACGCTCTTTGGTCAGAACTACAGCAGTGCTGACGTTACCAGCTGTCAGAGCTTACAGTGTATATTTGAGACATCTGGGCCAGTGATACCAGTGCGTTCGCTAACAGGCAGGGTTTTATTATGAAAACTGCGCGATTCACTCCGCTGACCTCCCCACCCTCTCACCGATCAGCTTTACCCCTCCAAGGCACAGCACCGTAAATGTAGTCCACGATCCCAACCTGAACATTTACCTTGTTGCTGTAAATTATAACCATCACAAGCCACTGTGCGCAAGCAGTAGATTTCCCGGCCAACAGCCTTGGAGCCTTCACTCTGCGATGAGGCTTTTATGCTTTGCGATGACACCTCCTTGTTGGTGCAGGTTTAATTATCAAGCCATTCCTCGTTCATTTCTATAGCATTTGTTCTATTAAGTCAGGACTGAGCGTGTTTACTATTCTGTCACTCCAGAATGAAGGTAAAGCACGTTAGCCTAAACCATCGTGTGCAGATCCATCAACGCTATTTTGATGTGACCAGCTGTTTGAATAGCCTTACGGGTGGTCGATCCCTGGTCTGTGTTAGCTGCTCGCATGCTCAGTGCAGTGGTGGGGATGCTACAGTTGGCCTCGGTGAACCCTACGGGTTAAAAATTAGCTCCCCAATCAGTGTCGAATGACCTCCTGATGGAAGTGCACCTGCTTGGACATCAGGTGAGCACAGTATCGGTCGCTCATGGGAGAATAGCTTGTCAGCACTCACTGCCCAAGCTCTCACTGGACACTTGGGTGAAGTACTAGAGTGCTGGCAACACCTGAGAAACTCGAGCCCAGCATAAAAGAGAGGAGGAGAAACGAGCAACAAAATCAGAGGGGTTTAAATTCATACTCCCTTGGAATTCTAACTTATAAATACCTGGTACTATTTCCGTAGGTCTTTTGCAGTGTTTCTTTAATCCTGTTATTATCTTCCTGTTTTTTTCATTGTCATTCTTACAGAATCGCAGCCATCTGTCTTTATTTTCTTTTTTTTTCTTTATCGACATATCTGGCTTTTTTGGCTTCTTTAATGTTGCAATTCACTTGATATTCAAAAACACAGTTGACCAATTAATATGCAGAATGTTGTTATTGCCATAGCGACTGGGTGTACCAAGGAGCAGAATCTTCATTCTGCTGTGTGGTGTGAGACGGTATAGTGTGGATGGCTTGTGAAGCAACTCTTTATTAATTTATATTTATATAAATATATATATATATATATATATATATACTCCAGTTCAGTGCCAGAGCACCAAGACGGAGGGGCCACACACTGCACGGTGTTTACAAACCAGTCTCCACCTCTAACCCCTTTCTTTAAAACAAGAAAAAGCCCAAATTGCTGTTTGAAACTTTAGCCCTGCTGGAGAGTTCGCGATGGTGGGAGCAAAGAAAGAAGTTGCGTTTATTTAGCACTTTCCCATCCTCAGGACAAGCCAAAGCACGTCACACCCCACGAATCACTTTTGAAGTGGAGTCACTGTTGGTGTGTAGTCGAATGCGGTGGCCCATTTGCGTACAGTACAGTCCTAAAACAGCAAATGTGATGAATGGCCAGTTCACCTGTTTTTGGTGGTGTTGGTTGAGGAATGAATGTTGACCACGACTCTGGGAGAACTCCCTACTTCCAATAGTGCCATGGGATCTTTTGCGTCTGCCTGGGACGTTTTTACTACGTTAAAGGTGCTATATAAATGCAAGTTGTTGTTGAATAGGCAAATGGGGCCTTGGTTTATCGACGCATCCGAAGGGTGATTAATTGATGGCATGGTGCCACAACCAAGGCTCAGTTTGTAGACTCATTAATCTGTGCCCCATTGCTGAGTGAGAATTAAATGGGACGTTACTGGGTAATGTTGAACAGATCGTCTTAATGCATGTTTCTCTGTCTCTCTGTGGTAAAATGCAGGATTCCTGACTCTCAGCTAATTTTGGGGCAGGGAAGGAGAGACGGAGCACAATTTGTTTGTTTCGTCAAAGGGGGAAGTTAGATTAGTTCACATATTGTGTTTGAAAATGTGACCTCTTTTGATGCATCTCCCACTTAAAAATTAAACATGTTTAAATCTTTTTCCTCCAGTTGATCATAAATGTCACTCAAACATTGTCCCATTTTCAGAACATAAGAAATTTTAGGAGCAGGTCATTTGGGTCCAGCAACCCAACTAAGTGCCACCTCATGGCGGGAAGACTTACTTTGTTCACTATGTCCAGCAAAACCATAAATGGGTTCGACAAGATGTGTTGATGCTTTTGTTGGTAACAGCCTTCCCGTCGTGATCATCAGGTCACTAATGCATAGCGACCAGAGGAGATCGTCCCTCTTGTAACTTCAATTGTTTCTCGTTCTAGACATGCATCTACTCGTCCCTTGAACCCACTTATACAGATGGTTCAAAGGTCTTCCCTGGTAATTTATTCAAGATTATTACCTTTAACTTAGGGGGGTATAAATTAGTCTCGGGCAGTGACGCAAAATGGGCGACAGCAAATTGGCAGCCCGTTTTGCACTAGCAATTTACACTAATTTATACCCCGTTATCCTTTGAGTGTAAAGTCCTTCCTTCCTTACTCCTCTGGACCGCGCTGGTGGTCCTGTAATTAAGAGCGCTGCAAAATGGAATGAAGTTCTGCCCAGTAAGAGCGTTTTGTTCGCTCCTGGTTTCACAGAAACACTTAGAAATAGAAAACAGAGCATGTCTAAGATGAGTGATAGGACGTGCTGTCTCTGACTGTGTTGTGCACTGCAGGGGGCGTTTCTGGAAATAACCAATGAATGCCCTAACACCCTGCTGGTCAAATAACAGCAAGTGTTTTCAACAAAAGATACTGCATTGACCTTCAGATTCCTTTTCATCTACGTGGCCATCAAAATGGGACATGCACACAGTCCCTCTGAATTTGGGGAAATGTGGAGAATGTCTTTGGCTATGATTTTGTTACGGCAGTGTTTTAATAATATGACAACCTTCGGCCTTGGGTCAGCTGAAGGCCTGTCTGTGTCTGCAGGCCTTGCCTGTCGAAATGTCGATAAAAGCTTTGTACATCCGGAAAAATTCTCCCTTTTTGAATTGAGAAGCCGAAGTGATGGAGCAAGCACAGGACACCACCAAGGTTGTAAAGTGCATACAAGAGGAAGGGAGGTAAATCAGGAAGTTGTGATTTGGTAATGCCAAATTTAGGTTTTGAAAGCTGAAGCCTTTAGAAGGAGGGAAAGACTGAGGGTAAATAAGGACATTCCACAGTTCTGAGGCCCAGGAAAAGGATGGGTTAGAGTAAGAGACTGCGTAATGAGTCTTGATTTCAACACAGCGGGGGTGAAGGGAGGAGGGAGTGTGTTTCTTTGCAACTTAACAGGAACAAGAAATGGTAGTTCCGAGGAGAATTGACCACCGTAGTGTTGATAAACAGAGAAAGATTGCGGCAGAGGTTGGAGGCTGAGGTGAGAGTACGGTCTCCTATCCAAGAAGCTTTCTCTTTTGTCCTGTCCAGGAAACTGAGCTAGGTGGTGGAAGAGTCTTCACAAATACGAGAACAGTATTCAGGTCGTGAACAGACTTGAGCATTGTGAGGAGAGCAGTTACTGAGGGGTTCAGAGGTGTTTGGCACAAGCTTTTCGGAGCTAATGTTAGTATTGGTGGAGATTTGTGAGCTCCCTCTGCGATCAGAGAAGATGGTGAGCGGGAGAGTGTTAATAGATGGAGGATTAAAGGTGGGGCTTCCAAAGGTAAGAGGTGGCAGCTGTTGCTCAGACCTATGTGAGAGAAGAATCTGTTCTCAAAGAGTAGGAGAAATCAAAATTTTCATTGCCCCATTGAAGGGCACGGAGCAGACCACGATTTAGTGGTACAGTCATTGCACAGCAAGAGGGAGCGAGCTATGTGATTTGAAGGAAGAAAGAACTTGTATTTATGTTGTTCCTTACTCTATCGTGCAATGTCCCAAAGCAATTCGCATCCAGCACATTTTTTAAGTGCAGTGACTGTTGCTAGGTTTATGAATGCGGCAGTCACTTTGCACACTGCAGTGTCCCACACAAAGCAATGAGGTGTACGACTAGTTCCTTGATTTTTGGAGTGGGAGCACCAGCAGATGAGTGGATTGGGTTGGTTGATGAGTGGAGGCAATCAGTGACACGGAGAAGGAACAGAGGTGATGAGAGAGAGAGACAGCACAGAGCTCTGGGGAACCCCTGCATTAATGGGAAAAAAATAGAGTCTGAGGATGAGTCATTAACTGCAGCACAGATAGAGAGATTCATGTCAAGTGTAAGGGGGCAGTGTGTTCATGAATAAATGCCAAGCAAATCTTTCATGGTTTGTGATTTTAAAAAAAACAAATTATATTTGAAATGCAGATATTGTGCAAGTGATGTTGCCACGAAAAAAAATGAATCTTCCCTGCCCAATAGTTTGCTAAACACTTTTTCATAAAAATGGTGTCTCTTTGTAAACCAGTAAAGGATTATATTGTGGATCAACAAGAACATAAGTAGATGAGAATTTTTAGCAATAGGAAAAAGTCATTAGGTCCAAAATGCTTGTCTCATTTTCACTGGTGAATCCGCATCCATCCAGCTTCTCCCCGTACCCTTCATTTCTTCTCTACAGAAACCCATCTGATTGCTTCTACAATCCTCTTCTGCTGTCTACTTTAATAGAAAGAAAGAAAGAAAGAACTTGCATTTATATAGTGTCTTTCATGACCTCAGGACGTCCCAAAGTGCTTTACAGCCAATGAAGTACTTTTGAAGTGAAGGACCAAAGACAATGGTTTTGGTCTTCCCAATATTTAGTTGGAGGAAATTTTTGCTCATCCAGTATTGGATGTCAGACAAGCAATGTGACAAATGAGAGACATTGAAGGGGTCGAGAGAGATGGTGGTGAGGTAGAGCAGGGTGCCGTCAGCGTACACGTGAAATCTGATGATGTCGCCGAGGTGCAGCATGTAGATGAGAAATAGGACAGATCCTTGGGGGATTCCAGGTGTGGGAGCAGGAAGAGAAGCCAGTGCAGGTGATTCGCTGGCTATGACTGGATAGATAAGAATGGAACCAGGCGACCCAGTCCCACCCAGCTGGACGACGGAGGAGAGGTGTTGGAGGAGGATGGTGTGGTCAACCGTGTCAGAGGCTTCAGACAGGTCGAGAAGGATAAGGAGGGATAGTTTACAATGGTCACAGTTACATAGGATGTCATTTGTGACTTTGATAAGGGCCATTTCAGTATTGCGACGGGGGCGGGAATGATGGTCATGGATTTGGGAGGCGACAACGCATTGAAGGACTTTGGAGCGGACAGGGAGGTTGGAGATGGGGCAGTAGTTTGCAAGGACAGAGGGGTCATGGGTGAGTTTTTTGAGGTGGGAGGTGATGATGGCGGATTTGAAAGGGAGGAGGACAATACCTGAGGAGAGGGACCCGTTAACAATATCAGCTAACATGGGGGCCAGGAAGGGAAGTTAGATGGTCAGCAGTTTGGTGGGAATAGAGTCATTGTTGTAACGTAGGAAACATGGCAGCCACTTTTACGCACAGCAAGGTCCCACAAATAGCAATGTGATAATGACCAGATAATCTGTTTTCATGATGTTGGTTGAGGAACTCCTGGCGCAGGGAATCCCCGCCCCAGCTTTGCTTTCTGGCCGCCATTTGCCTTGTAAGGGGACGATGGAGGTTCTGCCCTTTGCAGGGCAACCAAAAATCTCCAGGAAAGTACAAGGACCTTGGCCTTTCCTGGAGCTTCCTGGAGTCTCCCGTTTCGCAGGAGGCACCGCCAGCCTCCTGCTGGAGTTACAGTGGGAGACCTGCGGAACTTGTGAGGAATTCTGGGGCTAGTGGATTTAAAGATGACTCTCTTTTTAGTTAAATAACTTGGGTCTCAATAGCTCCTCAATGCTAATGGTATGAATGGGGACCTGGCAGATTGAAGAACGCCTGACTTCCCTACAGACACATTGATCCTTTGTGCTGTTTCTCAAATTGATCACTATACCCAGATTCTGCCTGATTTTTTTTTTGCCTTCACTGTTAAAAGCCCCATTCCATAAAGATGGACAGTAAACGTCATATTACATGCAGCGATTTATTGTTGTTGTTTATAGTCTAGAAACCAATTAAGAAACACTTTACTGTCTCTAGGGAGATCGCTTACAAACTGATGGACTAGGTGGTGAGGTGTGTAAGATACTGTCGCGTGGCCTCGAAATGAATGAAAATGCCCGACTGTAAGTGTTCGAAGTGAAATAAGTTTGGGCAGTTTCCTTGGGGGAATGAGCTCACAGCACAAGACTGTCCGCAATTCAGCGGTGAAGTGGTGGCCTTTGAGAGAGACCAAGAGAATAGCAAGTGTGGGCAATGGGAAGTTTCACACTGTTCTGTTCTTAAGCTGGAGTAAAAGCACATTTTTGGGGCAGTGTTGTGGGACCCTGACACTCCATGTCCAAAAATGGAAAACTCTTTCATTCCTCAGCACTAATGTTCCTCACCTTGATGAGCACCAAATTTCATCAGTAGAATGCATCGCAAAGGTCTTTGAGAGGAGCCAAGCAAGGTCAGATGGAGGAGTTACCAGAGTGTTCGCTGTCCACTGTGGAACTCTAACCCAGATATGAGTCTCCTCATTGAGAAGAGAAAAAGGGAAACAGTTTAGACCAGGGATGAGGGAGAAGGGAATAGTAGAATTATTCCCTAACCTAAAAGGACATTTCAGTTGTCTTGTGTCCAATATTACAGGGTTGTCCAATAGAAACCGCTGACTGGCCACAGGTGTGGCTACAGCGACACATATTAGCCACATGCACTAATGATAAGAAAGTAAAGCATACACAATGATCAAAAATCACTTGCACACTCTGCTTTTCGCCTGCTATTTTACTAGCAAACGCATAAAAAGGTTAAAGTTCACATGCATACGCCCTGCGAATATGAGTATTGAGATCACATGCTCAACGATGGTGTCCATTACTCATTTTTTATTTACTAATCAGAAATGCATTTAGCCACATGTGGATTCCCAACTAGCCACATGTTGGATATTGGCTAATGATTGGACAACGCTGCATTATTAAAATGCAATGTTAAAATTTCTTAACATAGCTCCCTTGATGGCCTAGTTGGTAAAGGCATCATCTGGTGTCCTGTTAAGCCCTTTTCTTTTTAAGGTTGATGTGGAGCCAGGAGGAGCAGGAGTGCCTCTCCCCTGCTCCACAGCACTCCCGCAGGCTGCTGCCGAGCCGTGATCAGCCCCTTCCCCGCTGTCCTCTCTCCCCACCCCCACCCCCTCCCACTGCCCTTCTCAGGATTTGCCCAAAGGTTCCTTCACCTGTATTAGATAATCGAGCTGCCTCTGGAGACGTGACTAGCACTGGCAGCTCATCTAAATAATGACTTCGGTCAGAACGCATGGAGCCAGGGGACAGGTAGCAGAGTGGAGAGCAAGCTGGCTACAAAACAGAGTAGGGGTTAGGGATAGCTATTGAGACTGGCAAAAGGTGGGAAGTGGTGTTCCACAGGGATTGGTGCTGGGACCACTGTTGTTCACAATTTGCATTAATGATTTGGACTCGAGAATCAGAAGTACAATTTTAAAATTTGTGGACAACACCAAATTTGTAGGTGTAGTTAATACAAAGGAGGAATGCATTAAAATACAAGAAAAGACATTAATAAACTTGTAGAATGGGTGTATAATTGGCAAATGAATTTCAATATAGATAAGTGTGAAGTGGTGTATTTTGGTAGGAAGAATAAGGAGGCCACAAATTGCTTGGATAATAAGAGTCTAAATGAGGTTGAGGAGCAGAGGGATCTAGGGGTACAGATACACAAATCACTAAAAGTAGTGACGCAGGTTAATAAGGCCATAAAAAAGGCAAACCAACCACTGGGGTTCATTTCTACAGGCATAGAATTGAAAAGCAGAGAAGCTATGTTAAACTTGTATAGAACTGTGGTTAGACCACACTTGGAGTACTGTGCACAGTTCTGGTCTCCGTTTTATAAAAAGGATGCAGAGGCATTGGAGAAGGTGCAAAAAAGATTCACGAGGATGTTACCAGAACTGAGAGGATATACTTACCAGGAAAGGCTGAACAGGCTGGGGCTCTTTTCTCTAGAAAAGAGAAGGCTGAGGGGTGACCTGATGGAGGTCTTTAAGATAATGAAAGGGTTTGATAGGGTAGACGTAGAAAAAATGTTTCCACTTAGGGGGGGGGAGTCCAAAACTGGAGGTCATAAATATAAGATAGTCGCTAACAAATCCAATAGGAAGGTCAGGAGAAACTTCTTTATCCAGACAACGGTTAGAATGTGGAACTCGTTACCACAAGGAGTAGTTGAGGCAAATAGCATAGATGCATTTAAGAGGAAACTAGATAAGCACATGAGGGAGAAAAGAATAGAAGGGTATGCTGATAGGGTTAGATGAAGAAGGGTGTGGAGCATAAAAGCCGGCATAGACCAGTTGGGCCGAATGGCCTGTTTCTGCACTGTAGACTCTGTGACTTGATGTAATTGAAATGGGGCCGGAGGCCCAATCTCAGGCTGACCTTAGGATGTCTGGATTGAGCTTGGCTGTGATGCCTTCTTTGATCAACTGGCCTGCAGTTAAGGCCTCCATGCAAAGAATGACCACTCGGGTGAGGCAAGGAGTGATGGTGACACACTGTGGAACCATAGCCCAGCGAGCGTCAGTGCGCCTCCACGGAGGAGGGGAGGAAATTCCTAAAGCCACGTCTTCAGTTTTGGCGCTAAAAGGTTTGTTGCTCCCATTCTGCGTGTGAATTGTAACAGTGACGGATGTCCTGGGCAAAGGGGACCAGCATCAACTTGAAAGTACATATTTGGAATTTTAAAACTGTAAATGTAATCATTTTTAGTGATGGATCTGTTACTTGACAAGATGTATAAAGTTTAGTGTCAGTAATGTAGGCTGCGGATTAACTTAAAGCGCCTGCCCTCTGTGAGACCTTCCTCTTTGGCTTAAAGACGAAAGGAATGACAGTGTGTTGTGAGACAGCTCGGTCGTTAGTAATCCAGGATGTGGGAAGCCAGCAATGCTGGAACTCTGCTGGAGACAGACGATTGACGAACGGTGAGATCATAAGGGTTTGCAGCAGTGATATGATGAGTGTGTGTGGGGGGTTGTGGGGGTGGGGTTGCATTACAATCTGAAGACAGGAAAATCAAAGATTTGTTTGTAAACGTCTAAACGTCCCATTCAGTGCATTCACAGGGGGGTAACTTTGTAAAGAGAATGCTCCTGACTCCACATAATCCATCTACGTCCGCGCTCCGCACCCCACAGCCTATTCTGTCACAAGGGATTAAATCTTCTGGAGCTTTACGTTACCCAAGCAAGTACCCTGCGGAATGGTAAGACACACTGGTGTGTGTTTATTAGCTGTCAAGGGCTGGATTTTGTTTATCCCTCAACAGGGGATGTAATATGACCGAGCAGTAGTGAACGATATGGTGCCTTACCAGGAGAAATCATTGTGTGTGTATTCCGACACCTCTTCTAACGTCGCACTTGTAAACAGTACAAACAGGCACAATATGTTACATAAGAAATAGGAGCAGGAGTAGGCCACACGGCCCCTCGAGCCTGCTCCGCCATTCAATCAGATCATGGCTGATCTCCGACCTCAACTCCACTTTTCCACCTGACCCCCATATCCCTTGACTCCCCTATCTATCGATCTCAGTCTTGAATATACTCAACGACTGAGCATCCACAGCCCTCTGGGGCAGAGAATTCCAAAGATTCACCACCCTCTGAGTGAAGAAATTCCTCCTCATCTCAGTCCTAAATGTCCGACCCCTTATCCTGAGACTGTGTCCCCTAGTTCTAGACTCTCCAGCCAGGGGAAACATCCTCTCAGTATCTACCCTGTCAAGCCCCCTTAGAATCTTATATGTTTGAATGAGATCACCTCTCATTCTTCTAAACTCTAAACTTCTAAATGGCCTCAGGGCTGATGTTGATGGTCGGCAGTGGTGGGCAGAGGTCAACGTATCAGGCCGAGAACACGAGGGAGGGCAGTTCACAGTGCGAAGCATGTTTGCATTCGGTCCTTGAAGTGCAAAGGTGAACTGGAGAAGAATCTGATGCCCCTTGACCCTCTCTTCCTGATCTGTTAACCCACCACTGACTGGGTCTTATCAAGCAGGCAAGCACCCCTTAGAGGAATCCCTCAATCTGGGTGTCCCAGGATACCATTATCAATCCGGACTAGGTCATAGAAGGAACTTGCATTTATACAGTGCCTTTCATGACCTCAGGATGACTCAACGCACTTTACAACCAATGAAGTACTTTTGAAGTGTGGTCAGTGTTGTAATGCAGGAAATGTGGCAACCAATTTGCACACAGCCAGCTCCCACGAACAGCAATATGCATATGATCAGATTATTTGTTTTAGTGATGTTGGTTGTGGTTTTAAATATTGGCCAGGATACCAGGGAGAACTCCACTGCTCTTCTTCGAATAGTGCCATGGGATCTTTTACGTCCACATGAGAAGGCAGACGGGGCCTCGGTTTAATGTCTCATCCAAAAAAAACGGCATCTCTGCCAGTGTAGCACTCCCTCAGTACTGCACTGGAGCGTGAGCCTAGATTTTGTGCTCAAGACTCTGGAGTGGGACTTGAACCCACGACCTTCTGACTCAGAGTCAAGAGTGCTACCAACCGAGCCACGGCTAATCTTGGGACTGTTTCGACATGGAGTGCACTCTGAATTCGAGATGCTGCATTTTGCCAAGCACGGGACGGGGTTTAGAATGATGACCGCGGAGGCTGATGTTAAACGCAGCAAAGACCACATTTCAGATCTGCAGCAGCCAACCACGGGCTGCCGAGATGCCGGGAAGAGTTTTGTTATCTTGCAAGAGACGGCGTGACTAAAAGATGTCTCTCCGACCACAGGCTGTAGAAAAGCTGACTTCTGTTTCAAAAAAAAATTATTGGCACTGTAAGAGAGAGAGAGAGAGAGAGCATTTCTTCTAAATACTTCTCCCCGCAGGTATATAATGTTCAGCAGCTGAGAAATGAGAAGCACTAATACAGGGTTATTCCTTTTCACTCAAGTTTATTATAAGCGGAACACAGATATAAACAAATACGACCTTTAAGCAGGGAATGTGACTCAACCACAGAGGGCGATCGGTCCTTGTAGCAGAAGGAGAAACTTCCCTCACGGTCCCTGATGTCTCTTCAGGATCCCTGATTCTGGACAGACCCGTTCTCCAGGCAGCACGCCATCTTAAACTTCTGCTCTCCCGATCCCATACTTTAGCTTCCCTCCGACCCCATACAATAGAAAAGCAGACTTCTCTTTCAAGAAAAAAAAGATTGGCGCCCACTTAAAAAATTTGACACTTTTTCCAGACAGCCTGTTCAAAGGATTGTCTCGTCCAATACCTGGGGCACGGGTGAGGGGGGGTGGGTGCGATCATGATCACAGAGGGGGCACACAAGTGGCATTGGTGTCACCAGTGAGTCTTCCCAACAAAGCAGTTAGCCCAACATCTCCTGATGCATTTAAACTAGGACATGTTGGTAGTCAGAGGGATTTGGGTGTCCTTGTACACGAATCACAAAGTTAACATGCGGGTACAGCAAGTAATTAGGAAGGGAAATGGTATGTTAGCCATTGCTGCAAGGGGGTTGGAGTATAAGAGTAAGAAGGTCTTGCTGCAATTATATAGGGCTCTGGTAAATCCATACCTGGTGTACTGTGTACTGTTTTGGTCTCCTTACCTAAGGAAGGATATACTTGCCTTAGAGGGGGTGCAACAAAGTTTTCACTAGATTGATTCCTGGGATGAGAGAGTTGTCCTATGAGGAGAGATTGAGTAGAATGAGCCTATATTCGCTGGAGTTTAGAAGAATGAGAGGTGATCTCATTGAAACGTATAAAATTCTTCGAGGGCTTGACAGGATAGATGCTCAGATGATGTTTCCCCTGGCTGGAGAGTCTAGAACCAGGGGTCGTAGTCTCTAGATAAGGAGTTGGCCATTTAGGACCGAGATGAGGAAAAATTACTTCACTCAGAGGGTTGTGAATTTTGGGAATTCTCTACCCCAGAGGGCTGTGGATGTTGAGTATATTCAAGACTGAGATCGACGGATATTTAAACACTAAGGGAATCAAGGGATATGGGGATAGGGGGGGATCGGGCGGGAAAGTGGAGTTGAGGTAGAAGATCAGCCATGATCTTATTGAATGGCGGAGCGGGCTCGAGGGGCCCTATGGCCTACTCCTGCTCCTATTTCTTATGTTCTTAAAAGAAGGGCAATGCTGCTCTCCAAACTTAGGTTGAACTTGGGTCTACAACAGCAACTTGTATTTATAGAGCGCCTTTAACGTAGTAAAACATTCCAAGGCGCTTCACAAGAGCGATTATCAGACACAATTTGACACTGAGCCAACATAAGGAGATATTAGGACAGGTGACCAAAAGCTTGGCTAAAACGGTTGGTTTTAAGGAGCGCCTTAAAGAAAGCAAGAGAGGCGTAGAGGTTTAGAGAGGGAATTCCAGAGCTTAGGGTTAATTCTTGGTTTAGATCTAAGACTAGTACTCACCTTGGGCGGTAAAGCACAATAATAGCACAGGGCCTGCTGGGTGTTGTAGGATGGCCTGTGTTCTAAAGCATTGGTTGCCAAAGATCAGCTGGGCTGTTACCAGTTCAGGTGGTGAATATCACAGCAGTGGTTAAAAAGGCCGTGTTTCCTACAATAGTGATAGTTGGAGCAGCTGCACTTAGTCTCCCTCCATGATCAAGAAATGGCAAACATTTGATTTCCAGCTCCTCCACCCAGATGTCAGTGCTTGCAGTTGTGCGCTCTGCTCTCTTGCGTTTTCTAACAGATCGAGGGGTTTCATGGGGCTTGGCTTGCTGAGTTTTATCACAATGCCATTCCTTGGATTTTTCGAAAGCCCCAGCAGCTAAGCCTGCCGACTATGTTTGAACAAACATAGGAATGGTCATATAATAGAACTTAAATATAACAAAAATATTTTTTTTAAAAACGGTAAACATAAGAATGGACATATAATCAACTCCAACGCCCCTGTGCTCGCTGACCGACATTGGCTCCCAATCCGGAATGCCTCGATTTTAAAATTCTCATCGTTGTATTGAAATCCCTCTTAGGCCTCGCCCCTCCCTATCCCTGTAACCTCCACCAGCCCTACAACCCACCGAGAACTCTGCGCTCTTCCAATTCTGGCCTCTTGTGCATCTCTGATTTCCTTCGCTCCACTATTGGCGGCCATGCCTTTGGCTGTCTAGGCCCTAAGCTCTGGAATTCCCTCTCTAAACCTCTCCGCCTCTCTCTCCTCCTTTAAGGCGCCCTTTAAAATCTACCTCTTTGACCAAGCTTTTGGTCACCTGTCCTAATATCTCTTTATGTGGCTCGGTGTCAAATTTTGTCCGATAATCGCTCCTGTGAAGCGCCTTGGAACGCTTTACTACGTTAAAGGTGCTATATAAATGCAAGTTGTTGTTGTTTAGTTGAAATTTGTCTGCATTTGATACTGCTTAAAGCCAAGAAATCTCCATCTCATGTACGTCTTGTCATTATTGTTGGGGAGGGAGGAAACGGGGCATTGTTCGTTGACTAAAATTTGCATTGTGGTTGCAGTTCCACGTTTTTATAGGGTTCTTCATCTCCGTCCACTTCTGGATTTACACAGTTGGGACATTAAGGGTTTATATGGACCACAGAAGCGGAGGGCCGTAACTGAACCCAGTTATGGTATCTTTCCAAACTCCAAGGGAGGTTTGGAGCCTTTCACATTATATTAATACATAAACCTGGGTAGGGGTTATTGGTGGATTGAGAAATAATAATTTGCAATAAGAAGAGGAAGTGCTACTTTGACCTGAAAGTTTCTGGGGGAGGGCACGGATAGAAAAACTTGTTCAGAGCTGTGCGTCTGATTGAAATAACATCTCCTCTCCCCGCCCCCCCCCAACACAATTATTACTAAGGTATTACACACATAATATCCTGAAAGGTACATCTTTGACACTATGTTTACTGAACAATAAGAGAAGGCACTTGTGACTCATCCAAAGAGAGTGTCCATTCCAAGAAGTTGTAAGGAAATCTGTACTGCTCAGAGTGGATTACCGCCTTGTGAGTGGTTTCTTTCGCAAGTTTTGTACTGTTTAATAGTTCTCCTGAATTCTTTTTGTTCCTGTGAGTTGGGTTTTTAGAATTGTAAACTGATTTGTTTGCTAGTTTAGCCAGGTCAAAGTGAGCGAGCATTGATACTTTCTGCCTTCCGGATATCTGGAAGTCACGGTGGGCATCCTACATGCTGTCCTGAGACAACTTGCCGTCACTGGAGGTTAATCATTAAACCCAGGCTGCGGTAACTTGGTGTGGCAGAGAGTACGAGGCACAGTCTTCAGTTAATAAGAGCTTACAGATTAACTGAGCCTCAATGTCTAGGCTCCTCTGCAAAGAAAGACCACCTGGGTGAGGCAGTGGCAGTTGTGGGAGTAAATCCCAGCCAGTGCCGGTGTTTTCCGGAGAGGAGGAGAGAAAATTGGAGGAGAATCACATTGAGCCATTTACAGGAGGCAAAGGTGTTGAGGAAGAAGCCCAAACTGTTAACAATTGGTGATGTCCCAAGTCACTGTTCCCTTATCTGAGGCCGCTCGCTTATTCCCACCTGTATAATGTCTGCTTTCCTCTTTCAATAGTACCACAACCCTCCACCGCCCCTCACACACAAATGCAGCTATCATACTTGATGTGTCTTCAAGAAGGAAATGAACCAGTTATTGACTGGAGCAGTGTCAATTAAATGGCAATTTTTCACAAAACCATTGTACTGATGGATTTGCACTATAAATTACATTGTATTGATGCTTTTGGAAAAAAAAACACATTGGTCACCTAATTGATTTATGTGGATCAATATAGTCTTGACGATTATATCATATAGAATGTAAATGGCGTTACAGATAACACTTGGTCCATGTGATCTCCTGGACTGGTGCCGATCGCCTGAGGAGGTTGGAGAGGAATTTCCCAGAGTTTTTTTTCCATTATTGGTCCTGGGTTTCTCTTTTTTTTGCCTCTCCCCGGAGATTACAGGGGGGTTGGGGGATAGGAAGTGTCTTCTCATGAAAATCCAGCCACCACGAGTGTGGGGCAGCCTTGATGGACCAGCTGGTCTTTTCCTGCCCATCATTTTTGTATGTTGGTATCTCTGCTCCGATGCAAAGTTCATAAGATAGGATACCTCAATATGGAGGCCTTCCAACTTGCTCATATTGCAGTTGAGACTGCATGTTGGAATATCACAAGATAAATGGAGACAAGGATGAGCATTCAGCCATCTGCCTTCGGGGCTTGAATGCTTCCCTTGGACACAGTACTTAAGGTGTGGTCTGACCAAAGTACGATACAGTTTCAGCAAAACATCCTCTAACTTACCAGATGTCAAAGACGAGGAAAAGGAGGTTGACCCATTATTACAGCCGTTCACTGTGATGTGTCGTGCTCGGATACAGGATCACATACCAGTGATTCCATTCTCAGTGAGCTCTTGTTTTGACCTGATTCACCCTGGGGCCAGGATGGGGATGAACAGAAGCTGGTTTTTGCCTCACCTGTGGAAGGGGAACTCGGCCAGCGAGTCAGCATAGGGCACACCTGGGCAACTCCTGCAGGCAATCATAGACGAGCATCGTCAGAAGCCTGTGCGGAGATCCTCGGCTGGAGATGGCCTGAAGTGTGGAGAGGACAAGAGAGAAAGAAGACACAGTGAATACCTTTAAACACAATGCAACGAAAGACCAGGATATGATTTTGTTAGGAAGAGAAAAGGCTGGAGGAGGTGACAGAGATAGGGAGGGGCGAGGTCATGGAGGGATTTGAAAACAAGGATAAGAATTTTAAAATCGAGGCGTTGCCGGACCGGGAGCCAATGTCGGTCACGCAGCACAGGGGTGATGGGAGACTCGGCTAATTTTATAGCAGCTCAGATTCCACAGGAGAGGATCGTTGTAGATCGGACCAGTTATACCGGCTGCTCACTCCAGTGTGGGGAGAGTGCTGAGGCGAAAGACCTCACGTGTCACTTTTGTCGTGCTTCCACCAATTTTCTACCCCTCCACCTCCCCCTCCCCTCCCCCTCCCCTCCCCATCCCCTCCCCCTCCCCTCCCCCTCCCCTCCCCCTTCCCCTCCCCTCCCCCTCCCCTCCCCCTCCCCTCCCCATCCCCTCCCCCTCCCCTCCCCCTCCCCTCCCCCTTCCCCTCCCCTCCCCATCCCCTCCCCCTCCCCTCCCCCTTCCCCTCCCCTCCCCCTCCCCTCCCCCTCCCCTCCCCTCCCCAAGAGATGTGATTGCACCAGTGGCCGAGATGGTGTGTGTCAGCAAACTTCGACATCAGGGAATATCGCAAATAAGGCCAAACTCCACACTGCACACTCCACACCTCCACACTCCACACTCCACACCTCCACACTCCACACTCCACACCTCCACACTCCACACTCCACACCTCCACACTCCACACTCCACACTCCACACTGCACACTCCACACTCCACACTGCACACTCCACACTCCACACCTCCACACTCCACACTCCACACTCCACACTCCACACCTCCACACTCCACACTCCACACTCCACACCTCCACACTCCACACTCCACACCTCCACACTCCACACTCCACACCTCCACACTCCACACTCCACACTCCACACCTCCACACTCCACACCTCCAAACTCCACACTCCACACTCCACACCTCCACACTCCACACCTCCACACTCCACACCTCCACACTCCACACTGCACACTCCACACCTCCACACTCCACACTCCACACCTCCACACTCCACACCTCCACACCTCCACATCTCCACACTCCACACTCCACACTCCACACCTCCACACTCCACACTCCACACCTCCACACTCCACACTGCACACTCCACACTCCACACTGCACACTCCACACTCCACACCTCCACACTCCACACTGCACACTCCACACTCCACACCTCCACACCTCCACACTCCACACCTCCACACTCCACACTGCACACTCCACACTCCACACTCCACACCTCCACACTCCACACCTCCACACTCCACACTCCACACCTCCACACTCCACACCTCCACACCTCCACACTCCACACCTCCACACTGCACACTCCACACTCCACACTCCACACCTCCACACTGCACACTCCACACTCCACACTCCACACCTCCACACTCCACACCTCCACACTCCACACCTCCACACTCCACACTCCACACCTCCACACTCCACACTCCACACCTCCACACTCCACACTGCACACTGCACACTCCACACTGCACACTCCACACTCCACACCTCCACACTCCACACCTCCACACTCCACACTCCACACCTCCACACTCCACACCTCCACACTCCACACCTCCACACTCCACACTCCACACCTCCACACTGCACACCTCCACACTCCACACTCCACACCTCCACACCTCCACACCTCCACACCTCCACACTCCACACCTCCACACTCCACACCTCCACACTCCACACTCCACACCTCCACACTGCACACCTCCACACCTCCAC
The DNA here is from genome assembly GCF_035084215.1 of Heptranchias perlo. Taxonomy (NCBI): domain Eukaryota; kingdom Metazoa; phylum Chordata; class Chondrichthyes; order Hexanchiformes; family Hexanchidae; genus Heptranchias; species Heptranchias perlo. The sequence goes on along the minus strand of NC_090332.1, from coordinate 9,591,408 downwards.
ACTCCACACTGCACACTCCACACTCCACACCTCCACACTGCACACCTCCACACTCCACACCTCCACACTCCACACCTCCACACTGCACACTCCACACTCCACACCTCCACACTCCACACTCCACACCTCCACACTGCACACCTCCACACTCCACACTCCACACTCCACACTCCACACTCCACACCTCCACACTCCACACCTCCACACTCCACACTCCACACCTCCACACTGCACACCTCCACACCTCCACACTCCACACTGCACACTCCACACTCCACACCTCCACACTGCACACCTCCACACTCCACACTGCACACTCCACACTCCACACCTCCACACTGCACACCTCCACACTCCACACCTCCACACTGCACACCTCCACACCTCCACACTCCACACCTCCACACTCCACACCTCCACACTCCACACTCCACACCTCCACACTGCACACCTCCACACTCCACACTCCACACTGCACACTCCACACTCCACACCTCCACACTGCACACTCCACACCTCCACACCTCCACACTCCACACTCCACACTCCACACCTCCACACCTCCACACTCCACACCTCCACACTCCACACCTCCACACTCCACACTCCACACCTCCACACTGCACACCTCCACACCTCCACACTCCACACTCCACACCTCCACACTGCACACTCCACACCTCCACACCTCCACACTCCACACCTCCACACTGCACACCTCCACACCTCCACACTCCACACTGCACACTCCACACCTCCACACTCCACACTCCACACCTCCACACTGCACACTGCACACTCCACACCTCCACACTGCACACCTCCACACCTCCACACTCCACACTGCACACTCCACACTCCACACTCCACACCTCCACACTCCACACCTCCACACTCCACACTGCACACCTCCACACTCCACACCTCCACACTCCACACCTCCACACCTCCACACTCCACACCTCCACACTCCACACCTCCACACTCCACACTGCACACCTCCACACTCCACACCTCCACACTCCACACTCCACACCTCCACACCTCCACACTGCACACCTCCACACTCCACACTCCACACCTCCACACTGCACACTCCACACCTCCACACTGCACACTCCACACTCCACACTCCACACTCCACACCTCCACACTCCACACTCCACACCTCCACACTCCACACCTCCACACTCCACACTGCACACCTCCACACTGCACACTCCACACTCCACACTCCACACTCCACACCTCCACACTCCACACTCCACACCTCCACACCTCCACACCTCCACACTCCACACTCCACACCTCCACACTGCACACTCCACACTCCACACCTCCACACTCCACACTGCACACTCCACACTCCACACCTCCACACTCCACACTGCACACTCCACACCTCCACACTCCACACTCCACACTGCACACTCCACACCTCCACACTCCACACCTCCACACTCCACACTGCACACTCCACACCTCCACACTCCACACCTCCACACCTCCACACTGCACACCTCCACACTCCACACTCCACACCTCCACACTGCACACTCCACACCTCCACACTGCACACTCCACACTCCACACTCCACACTCCACACCTCCACACTCCACACTCCACACCTCCACACTCCACACCTCCACACTCCACACTGCACACCTCCACACTGCACACTCCACACTCCACACTCCACACTCCACACCTCCACACTCCACACTCCACACCTCCACACCTCCACACCTCCACACTCCACACTCCACACCTCCACACTGCACACTCCACACTCCACACCTCCACACTCCACACTGCACACTCCACACTCCACACCTCCACACTCCACACTCCACACCTCCACACTCCACACTGCACACTCCACACTCCACACCTCCACACTCCACACTGCACACTCCACACCTCCACACTCCACACTCCACACCTCCACACTCCACACCTCCACACTCCACACTCCTCACTGCACACTCCACACTCCACACCTCCACACTCCACACTGCACACTCCACACCTCCACACTCCACACTCCACACTGCACACTCCACACCTCCACACTCCTCACTGCACACTCCACACCTCCACACTCCACACTCCTCACTGCACACTCCACACCTCCACACTCCACACTCCACACTCCACACCTCCACACTCCACACTGCACACTCCACACTCCACACCTCCACACCTCCACACTCCTCACTGCACACTCCACACCTCCACACCTCCACACTCCACACTCCACACCTCCACACTCCACACTGCACACTCCACACCTCCACACCTCACACCTCCACACTGCACACCTCCACACTCCACACCTCCACACTCCACACTCCACACCTCCACACTCCACACTCCACACTCCACACCTCCACACTCCACACCTCCACACTCCACACTCCACACTCCACACTCCACACTCCACACTGCACACTCCACACCTCCACACTGCACACCTCCACACTCCACACTCCACACTCCACACTCCACACTCCACTCCACACTGCACACTGCACACTCCACACCTCCACACTCCACACCTCCACACTCCACACTGCACACTCCACACCTCCACACTCCACACCTCCACACTCCACACTCCCACACCTCCACACTCACACTCCACACTGCACACTCCACACTCACACTCCACACCTCCACACTCCACACTGCACACTCCCACTCCACACCTCCACACTCCCACTCCACACCTCCACACTCCACACTCCACACTGCACACTCCACACTCCACACTCCACACCTCCACACTCCACACTCCACACCTCCACACTCCACACTCCACACTGCACACTCCACACTCCACACCTCCACACTCCACACTGCACACCTCCACACCTCCACACTCCACACCTCCACACTCCACACTCCACACCTCCACACCTCCACACTCCACACTGCACACTCCACACCTCCACACTCCACACTCCACACCTCCACACTCCACACTGCACACTCCACACTCCACACTCCACACCTCCACACCTCCACACTCCACACCTCCACACCTCCACACTGCACACCTCCACACTCCACACCTCCACACTCCACACCTCCACACCTCCACACTCCACACTGCACACTCCACACCTCCACACTCCACACCTCCACACTCCACACTGCACACTCCACACCTCCACACTCCACACCTCCACACTGCACACCTCCACACTCCACACTCCACACTCCACACCTCCACACTCCACACCTCCACACTCCACACCTCCACACTCCACACTGCACACTCCACACCTGCACACCTCCACACTCCACACTCCACACCTCCACACTCCACACTGCACACTCCACACCTCACACTCCCCCACCACACCTCCACACCCTCCACACCTCCACACTCCACACTCCACACCTCCACACTGCACACCTCCACACTCCACACTCCACACCTCCACACTCCACACTCCACACCTCCACACTGCACACCTCCACACCTCCACACCTCCACACCTCCACACTCCACACCTCCACACTCACACTGCACACTCCACACCTCCACACTCCACACCTCCACACCTCCACACCTCCACACTCCACACTCCACACCTCCACACTGCACACCTCCACACTCCACACTCCACACCTCCACACTCCACACTCCACACCTCCACACTGCACACCTCCACACTCCACACCTCCACACTCCACACTGCACACTCCACACCTCCACACTCCACACCTCCACACCTCCACACCTCCACACTCCACACTCCACACCTCCACACTGCACACCTCCACACTCCACAATCCACACCTCCACACTCCACACTCCACACCTCCACACTCCACACCTCCACACTCCACACCTCCACACTCCACACTCCACACCTCCACACTCCACACCTCCACACTCCACACTCCACACCTCCACACTCCACACCTCCACACTGCACACCTCCACACTCCACACTCACACTGCACACTCCACACTCCACACCTCCACACTCCACACTCACCCTCACACTCCACACCTCCACACTGCACCCCACACTCCACACCTCCACACTCCACACTCACACCTCCACACCTCCACACTCCACACTCCACACTGCACACTCCACACTCCACACCTCCACACTCCACACTCACACTGCACACCTCCACACTCCACACACCTCCACACTCCACACTCCACACCTCCACACCTCCACACTGCACACCTCCACACTCCACACCTCCACACTCCACACCTCCACACCTCCACACCTCCACACTGCACACCTCCACACTCCACACCTCCACACTCCACACTCCACACCTCACACCTCCACACTGCACACCTCCACACTCCACACCTCCACACTCCACACATCCACACTCCACACTCCACACCTGCACACTCCACACTCCACACCTCCACACTCCACACCTCCACACCTCCACACTCCACACTCCACACTACACACTCCACACTCCACACCTCCACACCTCCACACTCCACACTGCACACCTCCACACTCCACACCTCCACACTCCACACTCCACACCACACACCTCCACACTCCACACTCCACACCTCCACACTCCACACTCCACACCTCCACACTCCACACTCCACACTCCACACCTCCACACTCCACACTCCACACCTCCACACTCCACACCTCCACACTCCACACCTCCACACTCCACACCTCCACACTCCACACCTCCACACTCCACACCTCCACACTCACACCTCCACACTCCACACCTCCACACTCCACACCTCCACACTCCACACTCCACACTCCACACCTCCACACTGCCACCACCTCCACACCTCCACACTCCACACTCCACACTCCACACCTCCACACTACCACCTCCACACTCCACACTCCACACTCCACACCTCCACACCTCCACACCTCCACACCTCCACACTCCACACTCCACACTGCACACTCCACACTCCACACTCCACACTCCACACCTCCACACCGCACACTCCACACTCACACCTCCACACTCCACACCTCCACACCTCCACACTCCACCACTCCACACTCCACACCTCCACACCTCCACACTCACACTCCACACCTCCACACCTCCACACTCACACTCCACACCTCCACACCTCCACACTCCACACTCCACACTCCACACTCCACACTCCACACCTCCACACTCCACACTCCACACCTCCACACTCCACACTGCACACCTCCACACCTCCACACTCCACACTCCACACTCCACACCTCCACACTCCACACTCCACACTCCACACCTCCACACTCCACACTGCACACCTCCACACCTCCACACTCCACACTCCACACTCCACACCTCCACACTCCACACTCCACACCTCCACACTCCACACTCCACACTCCACACCTCCACACTCCACACTCCACACTCCACACCTCCACACTCCACACTCCACACCTCCACACTCCACACCTCCACACTCCACACTCCACACTCCACAACGCCACACCTCCACACTCCACACTCCACACCTCCACACGCCACACCTCCACACGCCACACTCCACACCTCCACACGCCACACGCCACACTCCACACGCCACACCTCCACACGGCACACGCCACACCTCCACACCTCCACACTCCACACGCCACACCTCCACACGCCATACTCCACACGCCACACCTCCACACGGCACACGCCACACCTCCACACCTCCACACCTCCACACTCCACACTCCACACCTCCACACTCCACACTCCACACCTCCACACTCCACACTCCACACTCCACACCTCCACACTCCACACTCCACACTCCACACCTCCACACTCCACACTCCACACCTCCACACTCCACACCTCCACACCTCCACACTCCACACTCCACACTCCACACTCCACACTCCACACCTCCACACCTCCACACCTCCACACCTCCACACTCCACACTCCACACCTCCACACTCCACACCTCCACACTCCACACTCCACACTCCACACCTCCACACTCCACACTCCACACTCCACACCTCCACACTCCACACCTCCACACTCCACACCTCCACACTCCACACTGCACACCTCCACACTCCACACCTCCACACTCCACACTCCACACCTCCACACTCCACACTCCACACTCCACACCTCCACACTCCACACTCCACACCTCCACACTCCACACTCCACACTCCACACCTCCACACTCCACACTCCACACTCCACACCTCCACACTCCACACTCCACACCTCCACACTCCACACCTCCACACCTCCACACTCCACACTCCACACTCCACACTCCACACTCCACACCTCCACACCTCCACACCTCCACACCTCCACACCTCCACACTCCACACTCCACACCTCCACACTCCACACCTCCACACTCCACACTCCACACTCCACACCTCCACACTCCACACTCCACACTCCACACCTCCACACTCCACACCTCCACACTCCACACCTCCACACTCCACACTGCACACCTCCACACTCCACACCTCCACACTCCACACTCCACACCTCCACACTCCACACTCCACACTCCACACCTCCACACTCCACACTGCACACCTCCACACTCCACACCTCCACACTCCACACTCCACACCTCCACACTCCACACTGCACACCTCCACACTCCACACTCCACACCTCCACACTCCACACCTCCACACTCCACACCTCCACACTCCACACTCCACACTGCACACCTCCACACTCCACACTCCACACCTCCACACTCCACACCTCCACACTCCACACCTCCACACTCCACACTCCACACTCCACACCTCCACACTCCACACTGCACACCTCCACACTCCACACTCCACACCTCCACACTCCACACCTCCACACTCCACACCTCCACACTCCACACTCCACACTCCACACCTCCACACTCCACACTCCACACTCCACACCTCCACACTCCACACTCCACACCTCCACACTCCACACTCCACACCTCCACACTCCACACCTCCACACCTCCACACTCCACACTGCACACTCCACACTCCACACTCCACACTCCACACCTCCACACTCCACACCTCCACACTCCACACTCCACACCTCCACACTCCACACTCCACACTGCACACCTCCACACCTCCACACTCCACACTCCACACCTCCACACTCCACACCTCCACACTCCACACCTCCACACCTCCACACCTCCACACTCCACACCTCCACACTCCACACCTCCACACTCCACACCTCCACACCTCCACACCTCCACACTCCACACCTCCACACTGCACACCTCCACACTCCACACCTCCACACTCCACACTCCACACCTCCACACTGCACACCTCCACACTCCACACCTCCACACCTCCACACTCCACACCTCCACACTCCACACTCCACACCTCCACACTCCACACCTCCACACTCCACACTCCACACCTCCACACTCCACACTGCACACCTCCACACTGCACACCTCCACACCTCCACACTCCACACCTCCACACTCCACACTCCACACCTCCACACTGCACACCTCCACACCTCCACACCTCCACACTCCACACCTCCACACTCCACACTCCACACCTCCACACTCCACACCTCCACACCTCCACACTCCACACTGCACACCTCCACACTCCACACCTCCACACTCCACACTCCACACCTCCACACTCCACACCTCCACACTCCACACTCCACACCTCCACACCTCCACACCTCCACACTCCACACTCCACACTCCACACTGCACACTCCACACTCCACACCTCCACACTCCACACTCCACACCTCCACACTCCACACCTCCACACTCCACACTCCACACTCCACACTCCACACTCCACACTCCACACTCCACACTCCACACTCCACCCCACACCCCACCTCCACACTCCACCACCACTCCACACCTCCACACTCCACCCCACCTCCACACTCCACACTCACCCACACCTCACACTCCACACCTCCACACTCCACACTCCACACCTCCACACTCCACACCTCCACACTCACACCTCCACACTCCACACTCCACACCTCCACAACTCCACATCTCCACACCTCCACACTCCACACTCCACACTGCACACTCCACACTCCACACCTCCACACTCCACACCTCCACACTCCACACTCCACACCTCCACATCTCCACACCTCCACACTCCACACTCCACACTCCACACTCCACACTCCACACCTCCACACTCCACACCTCCACACTCCACACCTCCACACCTCCACACTCCACACTCCACACCTCCACACTCCACACTGCACACTCCACACTCCACACCTCCACACTCCACACCTCCACACCTCCACACTCCACACTCCACACCACACACCTCCACACTCCACACTCCACACTGCACACCTCCACACTCCACACCTCCACACTCCACACCTCCACACTCCACACCTCCACACTCCACACTCCACACTCCACACCTCCACACTCCACACTCCACACTCCACACTGCACACTCCACACCTCCAGACTCCACACTCCACACCTCCACACTCCACACTCCACACCTCCACACTCCACACCTCCACACCTCCACACCTCCACACTCCACAACTCCACAACTCCACACTCCACACTCCACACCTCCACACTCCACACTCCACACCTCCACACTCCACACTCCACACCTCCACACTCCACACTCCACACCTCCACACTCCACACTCCACACCTCCACACTCCACACCTCCACACTCCACACCTCCACACTGCACACCTCCACACTCCACACCTCCACACTCCACACTCCACACTCCACACTCCACACTCCACACCTCCACACTCCACACCTCCACACCTCCACACTCCACACCTCCACACTCCACACTCCACACCTCCACACTCCACACCTCCACACTCCACACTCCACACCTCCACACTCCACACCTCCACACTCCACACTCCACACCTCCACACTCCACACCTCCACACTCCACACTCCACACTCCACACTCCACACTCCACACTCCACACTCCACACCTCCACACTCCACACCTCCACACTCCACACTCCACACTCCACACCTCCACACTCCACACTCCACACCTCCACACTCCACACCTCCACACTCCACACCTCCACACTCCACACTCCACACTCCACACCTCCACACCTCCACACTCCACACCTCCACACTCCACACCTCCACACTCCACACTCCACACCTCCACACTCCACACCTCCACACTCCACACTCCACACTCCACACTCCACACTCCACACTCCACACCTCCACACTCCACACCTCCACACTCCACACTCCACACTCCACACCTCCACACTCCACACTCCACACCTCCACACTCCACACCTCCACACTCCACACCTCCACACTCCACACTCCACACTCCACACCTCCACACCTCCACACTCCACACCTCCACACTCCACACCTCCACACTCCACACTCCACACCTCCACACTCCACACCTCCACTCTCCACACCTCCACACTCCACACTCCACACTCCACACCTCCACACCTCCACACTCCACACCTCCACACTCCACACCTCCACACTCCACACTCCACACTCCACACCTCCACACCTCCACACTCCACACCTCCACACTCCACACTCCACACTCCACACTCCACACCTCCACACTCCACACCTCCACACTCCACACTCCACACTCCACAACGCCACACCTCCACACTCCACACTCCACACCTCCACACGCCACACCTCCACACGCCACACTCCACACCTCCACACGCCACACGCCACACTCCACACGCCACACCTCCACACGGCACACGCCACACCTCCACACCTCCACACTCCACACGCCACACCTCCACACGCCATACTCCACACGCCACACCTCCACACGGCACACGCCACACCTCCACACCTCCACACTCCACACGCCACACCTCCACACGGCACAGGCCACACCTCCACACGCCACACCTCCACACTCCACACGCCACACCTCCACACGGCACACGCCACACCTCCACACGCCACACGCCACACCTCCACACGCCACACCTCCACACGCCACACTCCACACCTCCACACGCCACACCTCCACACGCCACACCTCCACACGCCACACTCCACACGCCACACGCCACACTCCACACCTCCACACGCCACACCTCCACACGCCACACTCCACACGCCACACGCCACACCTCCACACGCCACACCTCCACACGCCACACCTCCACACGCCACACTCCACACCTCCACACGCCACACCTCCACACGCCACACTCCACACGCCACACTCCACACCTCCACACGCCACACGCCACACCTCCACACGCCACACTCCACACCTCCACACGCCACACCTCCACACGCCACACTCCACACGCCACACTCCACACGCCACACGCCATACTCCACACCTCCACACGCCACACCTCCACACGCCACACCTCCACACGCCACACTCCACACGCCACACTCCACACCTCCACACGCCACACTCCACACGCCACACGCCATACTCCACACCTCCACACGCCACACTCCACACGCCACACTCCACTCCTCCACACGCCACACCTCCACACGCCACACTCCACACGCCACACTCCACTCCTCCACACGCCACACTCCACACGCCACACGCCATACTCCACACCTCCACACGCCACACCTCCACACGCCACACCTCCACACGCCACACTCCACACGCCACACTCCACACCTCCACACGCCACACTCCACACGCCATACTCCACACCTCCACACGCCACACTCCACACGCCACACGCCACACTCCACACCTCCACACGCCACACGCCATACTCCACACGCCACACTCCACACGCCACACGCCACTCCTCCACACGCCACCACGCCACACGCCACACTCCACACCTCCACACGCCACACGCCACTCCTCCACACGCCACTCCTCCACACGCCACACCTCCACACTCCACACTCCACACTCCACACTCCACACTCACTGTGAAAACATTCACTCCCTTCACCACCGGCGCACTGTGGCTGCAGTGTGTACCATCCACAGGATGCACTGCAGCAACTCGCCAAGGCTTCTCCGACAGCACCTCCCAAACCCGCGACCTCTACCACCGAGAAGGACAAGAGCAGCAGGCGCATGGGAACAACACCACCTGCACGTTCCCCTCCAAGTCACACACCATCCCGACTTGGAAATATATCGCCGTTCCTTCATTGTCGCTGGGTCAAAATCCTGGAACTCCCTTCCTAACAGCACTGTGGGAGAACCTTCACCACACGGACTGCAGCGGTTCAAGAAGGCGGCTCACCACCACCTTCTCAAGGGCAATTAGGGATGGGCAATAAATGCCGGCCTCGCCAGCGACGCCCACATCCCATGAACGAATAAAAAAAAAACTCCACACCACCACACCTCCACCCACCACACCTCCACCCACCACACCTCCACACTCCACACCTCCACCCACCACACCTCCACCCACCACACCTCCACCCACCACACCTCCACCCACCACACCTCCACCCACCACACCTCCACCCACCACACCTCCACCCACCACACCTCCACACTCCACACCTCCACCCACCACACCTCCACCCACCACACCTCCACCCACCACACCTCCACACTCCACACCTCCACCCACCACACCTCCACCCACCACACCTCCACCCACCACACCTCCACCCACCACACCTCCACCCACCACACCTCCACCCACCACACCTCCACACTCCACACCTCCACCCACCACACCTCCACCCACCACACCTCCACCCACCACACCTCCACCCACCACACCTCCACCCACCACACCTCCACACTCCACACCTCCACCCACCACACCTCCACCCACCACACCTCCACACTCCACACCTCCACCCACCACACCTCCACCCACCACACCTCCACCCACCACACCTCCACCCACCACACCTCCACCCACCACACCTCCACCCACCACACCTCCACCCACCACACCTCCACCCACCACACCTCCACCCACCACACCTCCACCCACCACACCTCCACACTCCACACCTCCACACTCCACACCTCCACCCACCACACCTCCACACTCCACACCTCCACCCACCACACCTCCACACTCCACACCTCCACCCACCACACCTCCACACTCCACACCTCCACACTCCACACCTCCACCCACCACACCTCCACCCACCACACCTCCACACTCCACACCTCCACCCACCACACCTCCACACTCCACACCTCCACACTCCACACCTCCACACTCCACACCTCCACACTCCACACCTCCACCCACCACACCTCCACACTCCACACCTCCACACTCCACACCTCCACACTCCACACCTCCACCCACCACACCTCCACCCACCACACCTCCACCCACCACACCTCCACCCACCACACCTCCACCCGCCACACCTCCACCCACCACACCTCCACCCACCACACCTCCACCCACCACACCTCCACACTCCACACCTCCACCCACCACACCTCCACCCACCACACCTCCACACTCCACACCTCCACCCACCACACCTCCACCCACCACACCTCCACCCACCACACCTCCACCCGCCACACCTCCACCCGCCACACCTCCACCCGCCACACCTCCACCCGCCACACCTCCACCCGCCACACCTCCACCCACCACACCTCCACCCGCCACACCTCCACCCGCCACACCTCCACCCACCACACCTCCACACTCCACACCTCCACCCACCACACCTCCACCCACCACACCTCCACCCACTACACCTTCACCCACCACACCTCCACCCACCACACCTCCACACTCCACACCTCCACCCACCACACCTCCACCCGCCACACCTCCACCCGCCACACCTCCACACTCCACACCTCCACACTCCACACCTCCACCCACCACACCTCCACCCACCACACCTCCACCCACCACACCTCCACCCACCACACCTCCACACTCCACACCTCCACCCACCACACCTCCACCCACCACACCTCCACCCACCACACCTCCACCCGCCACACCTCCACCCGCCACACCTCCACCCACCACACCTCCACACTCCACACCTCCACCCACCACACCTCCACCCACCACACCTCCACCCACCACACCTCCACCCACCACACCTCCACACTCCACACCTCCACCCACCACACCTCCACCCACCACACACCTCCACCCACCACACCTCCACACTCCACACCTCCACCCACCACACCTCCACACTCCACACCTCCACCCACCACACCTCCACACTCCACACCTCCACCCACCACACCTCCACACTCCACACCTCCACCCACCACACCTCCACACTCCACACCTCCACCCACCACACCTCCACACTCCACACCTCCACCCACCACACCTCCACCCACCACACCTCCACCCACCACACCTCCACCCACCACACCTCCACACTCCACACCTCCACCCACCACACCTCCACACTCCACACCTCCACCCACCACACCTCCACCCACCACACCTCCACCCACCACACCTCCACCCACCACACCTCCACACTCCACACCTCCACACTCCACACCTCCACCCACCACACCTCCACCCACCACACCTCCACCCACCACACCTCCACACTCCACACCTCCACCCACCACACCTCCACCCACCACACCTCCACCCACCACACCTCCACCCACCACACCTCCACCCACCACACCTCCACACTCCACACCTCCACCCACCACACCTCCACCCGCCACACCTCCACCCACCACACCTCCACACTCCACACCTCCACCCACCACACCTCCACACTCCACACCTCCACCCACCACACCTCCACCCACCACACCTCCACCCACCACACCTCCACCCACCACACCTCCACCCACCACACCTCCACCCACCACACCTCCACCCACCACACCTCCACACTCCACACCTCCACCCACCACACCTCCACACTCCACACCTCCACCCACCACACCTCCACCCACCACACCTCCACCCACCACACCTCCACCCGCCACACCTCCACCCACCACACCTCCACCCAGCACACACCTCCACCCACCACACCTCCACCCACCACACCTCCACCCACCACACCTCCACACTCCACACCTCCACCCACCACACCTCCACACTCCACACCTCCACCCACCACACCTCCACCCGCCACACCTCCACCCAGCACACACCTCCACCCACCACACCTCCACCCGCCACACCTCCACACTCCACACCTCCACCCACCACACCTCCACCCACCACACCTCCACCCACCACACCTCCACCCGCCACACCTCCACCCACCACACCTCCACCCAGCACACACCTCCACCCACCACACCTCCACCCACCACACCTCCACCCACCACACCTCCACACTCCACACCTCCACCCACCACACCTCCACCCACCACACCTCCACCCACCACACCTCCACCCGCCACACCTCCACCCGCCACACCTCCACCCGCCACACCTCCACCCGCCACACCTCCACCCACCACACCTCCACCCACCACACCTCCACCCACCACACCTCCACACTCCACACCTCCACCCACCACACCTCCACCCGCCACACCTCCACCCGCCACACCTCCATACTCCACACCTCCACCCACCACACCTCCACCCACCACACCTCCACCCACCACACCTCCACCCACCACACCTCCACCCGCCACACCTCCACCCGCCACACCTCCACCCGCCACACCTCCACCCACCACACCTCCACACTCCACACCTCCACCCACCACACCTCCACCCGCCACACCTCCACCCACCACACCTCCACCCACCACACCTCCACCCGCCACACCTCCACCCACCACACCTCCACCCACCACACCTCCACCCACCACACCTCCACCCACCACACCTCCACCCACCACACCTCCACCCACCACACCTCCACCCACCACACCTCCACCCACCACACCTCCACCCGCCACACCTCCACCCACCACACCTCCACCCGCCACACCTCCACCCACCACACCTCCACCCGCCACACCTCCACCCGCCACACCTCCACCCGCCACACCTCCACCCGCCACACCTCCACCCGCCACACCTCCACCCGCCACACCTCCACCCGCCACACCTCCACCCGCCACACCTCCACCCACCACACCTCCACACTCCACACCTCCACCCACCACACCTCCACCCGCCACACCTCCACCCGCCACACCTCCACACTCCACACCTCCACCCACCACACCTCCACCCACCACACCTCCACCCACCACACCTCCACCCACCACACCTCCACACTCCACACCTCCACCCACCACACCTCCACACTCCACACCTCCACCCGCCACACCTCCACCCGCCACACCTCCACCCACCACACCTCCACACTCCACACCTCCACCCACCACACCTCCACCCACCACACCTCCACCCACCACACCTCCACCCACCACACCTCCACACTCCACACCTCCACACTCCACACCTCCACCCACCACACCTCCACCCACCACACACCTCCACCCACCACACCTCCACCCACCACACCTCCACCCACCACACCTCCACACTCCACACCTCCACCCACCACACCTCCACACTCCACACCTCCACCCACCACACCTCCACACTCCACACCTCCACACTCCACACCTCCACCCACCACACCTCCACCCACCACACCTCCACACTCCACACCTCCACCCACCACACCTCCACCCGCCACACCTCCACCCACCACACCTCCACACTCCACACCTCCACCCACCACACCTCCACCCACCACACCTCCACACTCCACACCTCCACCCACCACACCTCCACACTCCACACCTCCACCCACCACACCTCCACCCGCCACACCTCCACACTCCACACCTCCACCCACCACACCTCCACCCACCACACCTCCACCCACCACACCTCCACCCGCCACACCTCCACCCACCACACCTCCACCCAGCACACACCTCCACCCACCACACCTCCACCCACCACACCTCCACCCACCACACCTCCACCCACCACACCTCCACCCACCACACCTCCACCCACCACACCTCCACCCACCACACCTCCACCCGCCACACCTCCACCCACCACACCTCCACCCGCCACACCTCCACCCACCACACCTCCACCCGCCACACCTCCACCCGCCACACCTCCACCCGCCACACCTCCACCCGCCACACCTCCACCCGCCACACCTCCACCCGCCACACCTCCACCCGCCACACCTCCACCCGCCACACCTCCACCCACCACACCTCCACACTCCACACCTCCACCCACCACACCTCCACCCGCCACACCTCCACCCGCCACACCTCCACACTCCACACCTCCACCCACCACACCTCCACCCACCACACCTCCACACTCCACACCTCCACCCACCACACCTCCACCCACCACACCTCCACCCGCCACACCTCCACCCGCCACACCTCCACCCACCACACCTCCACACTCCACACCTCCACCCACCACACCTCCACCCACCACACCTCCACCCACCACACCTCCACCCACCACACCTCCACACTCCACACCTCCACCCACCACACCTCCACCCACCACACACCTCCACCCACCACACCTCCACACTCCACACCTCCACCCACCACACCTCCACACTCCACACCTCCACCCACCACACCTCCACACTCCACACCTCCACCCACCACACCTCCACCCACCACACCTCCACCCACCACACCTCCACCCGCCACACCTCCACACTCCACACCTCCACCCACCACACCTCCACACTCCACACCTCCACACTCCACACCTCCACCCACCACACCTCCACCCACCACACCTCCACACTCCACACCTCCACCCACCACACCTCCACCCACCACACCTCCACACTCCACACCTCCACCCACCACACCTCCACCCACCACACCTCCACACTCCACACCTCCACCCACCACACCTCCACCCACCACACCTCCACCCACCACACCTCCACCCACCACACCTCCACACTCCACACCTCCACCCACCACACCTCCACCCACCACACACCTCCACCCACCACACCTCCACCCACCACACCTCCACACTCCACACCTCCACCCACCACACCTCCACACTCCACACCTCCACCCACCACACCTCCACCCACCACACCTCCACCCACCACACCTCCACCCACCACACCTCCACCCACCACACCTCCACCCACCACACCTCCACCCACCACACCTCCACCCACCACACCTCCACCCACCACACCTCCACCCACCACACCTCCACACTCCACACCTCCACCCACCACACCTCCACCCACCACACCTCCACCCACCACACCTCCACACTCCACACCTCCACCCACCACACCTCCACACTCCACACCTCCACCCACCACACCTCCACCCACCACACCTCCACCCACCACACCTCCACCCACCACACCTCCACCCACCACACCTCCACACTCCACACCTCCACCCACCACACCTCCACACTCCACACCTCCACCCACCACACCTCCACACTCCACACCTCCACCCACCACACCTCCACCCACCACACCTCCACCCACCACACCTCCACACTCCACACCTCCACCCACCACACCTCCACCCACCACACCTCCACCCACCACACCTCCACCCGCCACACCTCCACACTCCACACCTCCACCCACCACACCTCCACACTCCACACCTCCACACTCCACACCTCCACCCACCACACCTCCACCCACCACACCTCCACACTCCACACCTCCACCCACCACACCTCCACCCGCCACACCTCCACCCACCACACCTCCACACTCCACACCTCCACCCACCACACCTCCACCCACCACACCTCCACACTCCACACCTCCACCCACCACACTTCCACCCACCACACCTCCACCCACCACACCTCCACACTCCACACCTCCACCCACCACACCTCCACCCGCCACACCTCCACCCACCACACCTCCACACTCCACACCTCCACCCACCACACCTCCACCCACCACACCTCCACACTCCACACCTCCACCCACCACACCTCCACCCACCACACCTCCACACTCCACACCTCCACCCACCACACCTCCACCCACCACACCTCCACACTCCACACCTCCACCCACCACACCTCCACACTCCACACCTCCACCCACCACACCTCCACACTCCACACCTCCACCCACCACACCTCCACCCACCACACCTCCACCCACCACACCTCCACCCACCACACCTCCACCCACCACACCTCCACCCACCACACCTCCACCCACCACACCTCCACCCACCACACCTCCACACTCCACACCTCCACCCACCACACCTCCACACTCCACACCTCCACCCACCACACCTCCACCCACCACACCTCCACCCACCACACCTCCACCCACCACACCTCCACACTCCACACCTCCACCCACCACACCTCCACACTCCACACCTCCACCCACCACACCTCCACCCACCACACCTCCACCCACCACACCTCCACCCACCACACCTCCACCCACCACACCTCCACCCACCACACCTCCACACTTCCAGTACAGGTTAACGGGTTGTAACTGAAAAAGGCATGGGTGGCGGAGGTTAGCCCTTTTGTTGAGCATAAGCTTTAATTTGTTCTATTTGAAAGTTGTTTGAATTGCTCTTACTTGGTAGGAGAGCCCCAGGCGGTTTGAAATAGCTTAATCAAGCCCTTGCATTTTTCTCTGCCAGTAAGATGGCTTGAGTCTATCGTGGCTGAGCATTTGATTCTGGTAAAACAGTCGTACAGTTTGGAGATACCAGCTGAGATGCGCACTGCAGTCCACATAAGGTGAACCCAATGTCGGATTTGCAGATGACCTTGTTTCCACCTTCTTCCTAAGAAGCTGGCACAACAGTAGGGTCTGCTTCCCAGTCAGGCGTTATAATTGGAATATGGCTGCATAGTGTGACACCACTATTCCTGGCCAGAATGGAAATGATTGGGTAATTCCTCCACCAATCATGCCTGGAGATTGAGATTGATTTTATGCACTTAATTTGTATTACGTAACTATCCTCCACTCACTGCATTTTGCTGGAGAAATCTCCCTGCTTTTATTGGGAGACATTGCTACAGTTTCGGCCATGAGTTCTGTTTGCTGTAGTTCGAAGAGACTCTTTTTGAAGAGACTCTGTAGACTGTTTGCTGCAGTGCGCTGTTTAAATAGACTCTGTTTGCTGGATAAATAGACTCTGTTTGCTGTAAAATAGACTGTTTGCTCGGAGTCCTGCCGTAAGTCCCGCCCACCTCCAACTCTTGGGCTGACACAGTGGTGTCAATAGACACTCTGTTGGGATTTAGCTGTTACCACATTGATGATGTGCTTTTGGCAGTAGGTGCACAATACTGACTAGCGTGTTATCAAAATGATGACAGCAAACGCCTCCGACATTCTCCGGGATCCTTGAACCTTTGTAGTTCCTGCGAGGGCAGCTTACGACACTGGCCCTCCTTCCCTACGGCCCTCCAAAGGGCCCAATAGATCAGGCACCACTTCGCAAAAACAGGGAGAGGTCGGAGGTCGCGGGCCTTCGATTCGGCCCCCTGCCAACAATACGGGAATGCCAAGGTTCTCCTCCACCGCAGTCACCACGGAAACCACGTTTGATGACGAGCAGTTGTGAATCGTGAGCCGTAAGCAGCTCGTCACATGTTCTCGGTCAGCGGACGCGCTCCAATTGGAAAGGAAGAGTGTGAAATTTGTTTGTACGAGAAAAATAAAAGAAAGAACCTGCATTTATAGAGTGCCTTTCACGACCTCAGGATGTCCCAAAACGCTTTACAACCAGGGAAGTACTTTTGAAGTGTAGTCACTGTTGTAGGAAATGGGTTTGGATGCTCAAATCTTACACTTTTACTTTCATTTTCTCTCACCCTCAGGCACCTATCTGTACGTTTAACTACTCGGGTTTCCATGTTGCGATCGTTTGTTCCTGCAGTTACAATGTATAATGGTCGTGGTGTCAGTTTGACTGCTCTCCTCAATGTTTTATTGTGTCTGCTTTCCTAAACTAGTTCCTACAACACAATTATGAAGGAAATTCTTTGTCTGAATGCCACTTTTGACTCTGCTGATGGCTGACTATAATCAGTGCTTTATCCAGGCAAAGTGCCATATTAATTTTAATCAAAAAGCATGAACATCATTCCCATTGGCAGAAGAGTTCCTGTATTTTTTCAGAAATTCATGACTCGTATGCAGATATTGGAAGGAAAGCTTGGAGTCAACTGGAAAACAAGAGAGAACTGAAGAATTGGTAGGAACAGGAAAAAGTCTTTGGACCCAACAAGCCAAAGTCTCTTTTCCAGAGATTGATCCCACCTGTGCACCTTCCCTCCATCCCTGCTCTCTCCAGAGGCCCATCTTTTTGCCATTTATCCCCGTGAAAGAAAGAGGAGATGTGTGTTGGTGTCCAACCAGGGTTGCCGACGCTCCAGGATTGTCCTGGAGTCTCCAGGAATTGAAGATTAGTCTCCAGGACACTGCTGCTAGCAACCTGAGAGAAAAATCATCGCGGCGTTAAAAAAAATTGTTTTTTTTTCATTTTCTTTGAACACTTTCAAACATTAGTTATAAAGATATTGGAGATGGGGGATAAAAGGCTAAAAGGCTATTTGACTGATAATCAAGATTAAACCAATTGGGTAACAAAGAGTCTGTTCCCTTTCCAATTGGCCGTGGGAGGGCAAAGCGCCTGGAGGATGGACCAATGGCAGCAGTGTGAATCGAGGCAGAAGGTCATGCGATGAAACCTCCAGGAATACACCCAACCAGAGTTGGCAACCCTATGTCCAACTGAGAGTCTGTTAACAGGCTGAAGCTGTTTGAAGTCGTGACATTACAGGATATACGAAGTGCACTGAGGCAGCTCGAGTACATCCTCCGCCTACTGGTTGATGACCGAACTAGCGATTTAAAAAAAATAAACTCAACATCTCTGAATGCTGGAAATCTGAGCAAAAAAAAATATCGTTTGACCTAGGGTCTCCATTTAAAATATGAACCTGCCCTTCCTCTTTCAGAGGCCGATGGGCCTGCTGTGTGTTGCCAGCGTTTTCCGTGTTTATCAGTCGTACTATGTGGAAGCGAGATTTGTATGTCAATTGAGCTGGTCGGTGTCGCATCACAGGCGAGACGGTTCAGACCCCGGCATAAGATTCTCACTGCTCTTCGGCTCGTTTTATCCACTACCTTATCTGCAGAACGTACAAACATATGGAATTGATGGGCAGGTAAAGACCAGCTGGTCTATCAAGCCAGCCCCACACACCATGATGACTGGACACTTCCCTCCCCCATGAGCCATGTAATCTCCTGGGAGAATCAAAAAAAAACTAGAGAAAAAACCCAGGGCCAACAGAGGGAAAAATACTCTGGAGAATTCCTCTCCAACCCCTCTCAAGTGATCGAAAGCTACAGTTTTCAGGCTAAAACGGGATGAATATTCTAGAGGATATCGCAGAACAGGAAAAAGCCACTAGGCTCAACAAGCCCTTCCTGTTCATGTAGATCCCTCTACCAGGGAGCGATCTAGTCATTAACAACTTAGAAACATAGGAACTGCTAGACAAAAAAAAAAGACCGAGACTCATTGAGTTCACCTTCTACTATCCTGGTAATCGCATGATACAACGATAACGGAATTGTCGACTATTCATAGCAATCAATCTCTATCAATTAGTCCACAACAGATCCAGACAACTTCCCCTTTTTATGTCTCACACATTTTAGTTTGTAAAATAAAAGTAATTTACAGCAGGGCACTGCACCCTGAGGTGATTTGGCACTGGGTCGAGTTGCAGACACCTGCTCAGCTATGGATACAGTCCAGAGAAAGGAAGAGGGAAGAACACCCTTGTGCGCCCTGGATGTTGATAGGAGTGTGGCAAGCATTCCCTGACCCGGCTACTGCTGCAGACTCACCTTTCCAGACGCCTTCCCCTTTAACGCTCAGGTTCTGTGCAACAGCAGAGGTGTGTGTGCGTTGAGTGGGAAGGAGGGAGGCCCTCTTTTGAATCTCGCAGTCTAAGCTCCCACTCCACTTGACTTGCCCAAAATCTATCAATGGGGAAAGAATAGCTCATTGCTCAGCTGTTGCTGTTGCAATGTTTCACTCTGGGTTGTAATTATTTACAAGAAAATTAGGAATCTTACCAAAAACCACAAGACATGAGTCAGGCGCTGCTGTGAACAGCCAGAGTGTTTGATTCTGTGTTGAATTACAGCTCCGAGTACAGCACTTGTCTTGTCTGCTTTGTGGATTTATTCGCCTCTTATCCGATTACATTTTTTTTTTCATTGTTGGTAAAGCTTCGTTATTTGATGCCTTAATTTCCTAACCCTTTGAGCTGCCATGCGCACCTCTTTCAGGAAGCAAAGTGGTTTCTTTTTTTCTCTCTCCAGTTGAAATTGTTCTGTTCTTTAAGGCGAGGGAGATATGTCTGTGCTAGAGAATGGAATTCCTTGCTGCTTTACGTGCTTCCGGTGTCAGCATCGAGCACTCCGCGTTCGCTGCAATGCGCTTTTAAAGAATAGAAAGAACTTGCATTTATATATAGCGCCTTTCACAACCTCAGGACGTCCCAAAGCGTTTTACAGCCAATGAAGTACTTTTTTGAAGTGTAGTCACTGTTGTAATGGAGGAAACGCGGCAGCCAATTTGCACACAGCAAGATCCCACAAACAGCAATGTGATCATGTCCAGATAATCTGTTTTTGTGGTAATGTTCATTGGGGAATAAATATTGGCCAGGATGCTCGATTTCCAATCTGTGCCAAATTGTGGACAGTTTTGTGCTGCGGGGCCTTGCCTATTGGGAACTGGATGGAAGCTAAACAACCTCATTTGAGGGAGGAATGTAGCAGGGAGGGGAGACTTTCATCCCATCAGTCTGGACTGGACTACACTATGGATCCCAGAGGCGAAAGAAAATAGTGTACTAACCCATTATACAGAAGTGATTGGCAGCTGACATCAGATTCATTACTTCCATTGGCTTGCCTTTCTTCAGTCACCTCTACTGTAAAACTAAGTCCATCGTTAGCCTTCTATTATTCTTCGTTGACGAGTAATGCTTTGTGGATTTTTGATAACCTGTTGGCCCAGTGGAGTTTGGAGCCAGCCATGTGCAATAGAAGTTTTATTTACTCAAAGGATCTGGAATAATCTACCAGGTAAGGTAGTGGAACCAAAGACATTAGTGGTGTCCAAGATGCAGTTGGATGCTAGGCCGGGTGAGTTGAAGTACTAGAGCCTTCTCTCATGCTTGACATTTTATTGTGCTCTTAAATGTTTGCGACTCTAGCAATGAGATGTTGTCGCTGTACTTCACTGTCTCACGCACTCGCCCAAAGGTTGTTGCACGTTCTTAAATTGCCTGTCTGACACCAAGACCTGGAACAGCCAAAACATCCTTTAGCTGAATGTCGACAAAACTGAGACCATCCTTTTGGATTTCTTTAAGTAGCTGTAGGGTCCGGCCTCGTCTATTCAACCCCCCAGGCTACCAAATCGAGCCTCGTCAAGAGGTGCGGATCTGTGGCAACCCGCTTAGGAGTTCATCTCCCTGCCCTGTGTCCAATACTTCACTAACATTGACCTCTTCCACCCATGTCTCTCCCGTTTCGCTTCCTGACACCCCAATCCATTTCTTCATCATCTCAAAGCTTGACTACTGCAATGCCCTTTTAACTGGTTTCCCCATCTCAACCCTTCACAAGCTTCAGCAAAACACTGAAGCTTGTGTGCGCATCTGTAGGCATTTCTTCATTCCGAACACCCACGTGTTCCACAGGTTCTCTGTGTACTACTAGCATGTCGATTTCAAAACGTTCTTCATTATTTTTAAATTCTTTCCATGATGTTGCCGCACTCTGCCGTACCGACCTCCTCCTGCCGTACCGACCTCCTCCTGCCGTACCGACCTCCTCCTGCCGTACCGACCTCCTCCTGCCGTACCGACCTCCTCCTGCCGTACCGACCTCCTCCTGCCGTACGTCCCTGCGTGCACTCAGCAATTCTCTAACACCAAGTTTCTCGCTCCCTCTGCCATTCTTCAGCCACTATGTTCCTGCCCTCTAAGAACACTCTACCATGCCTGTCTCCCCCTGCTTTCGAAACCTTCCTCTCCAACCATGCCTTTGTTTCTCTATCCCAGCCATAGGACCATAATAATGGTTGACTTTAATTATCCAAAGATAGACTGAGATAAAAGCTAGATAAGTAGCAAAGGAGGGGAGGTGTTTCTACGATATGCTTGGGAAACTGCGACCGTAACACAGGTAGATGCAATGTAAATATTGAAAGGGGAGGGAACAATTAAAAGATAAGGACATTTGTCCAGGGGGAAAAAAAATAGATTTCAATGAGTTTAAAAGAGAACTAACCCAATTCAGGTGTGCCGTAGATAGGTTCGTTGGCATCAGTCACTCCCATAAGTGGTCTAAGCATCTTACTTTTATGATAGTTGGTTCACACTGCCCTATATCTACATGTATGATCATGGGATTCGGGAGTACAAGAATGGAACTACCTTGTGACCTGAATTGGATCTCTGTGCTGTTTACATGTGTATTTCTTCACTCTCTTCTAAGACAGACTGAGTTGACACAAGATGAGGTGAGGCTTGGTTCAGATCATTAAGCCGCTTTATCCCGCAGTAAGGTAAATGTACAGAGCCATAGTTATAATCAGGTTCCCTTAGTTCAGTTGATGCAATATATCTCTGCAGAATAACATAAAAATAATGACCAAGCTATGCTACTCCACTTCGGTGGGTCATCTTGTTTGACTGAAACAGACTAACTTCTCTGCATTCTACCTTTTCATGATGCGGAGATACCGGTGATGGACCGGGGTGGACAAATGTAAGGAATCTTACAACACCAGGTTATAGTCCAACAATTTTATTTGAAAATCACAAGCTTTCGGAGGCTTTCTCCTTCGTCAGGTGACCTCCCAACACAATGAGTGTGAGGTGTTTATTAATTACGCTGAATTACTGATTATGTGTAAACAACACTAAGGCTAGCTCATTGGCATCTTTAACCACCGACCATCTTAGACCCACTTTTTTTTTTACTTGCAGTAATGCTTTTGAAACACAACATTTAAAGTAACTCTTTTTTTCCAAATACCTTCTGTGAGAAAATGGTCGAAAAATCCACTAACGTGACAGGCATATAGATAGATGTCAGATGAAATTTAGGTAATATATAGAATGAAATGGTAATATATAGAATGAAATACAAGGTTTATAAATAGGAGCATGGAGTACAAATGCCATAAGGTAATACTATAAATATATACACAAATCATTAGTTAGGCCATAGTTAGAATATTGTGTCCAGTTTTGGGTGCCCTACTTTAGGTAGAATGTCAAGGCCATGAAGAGGCACTATGCAAAAGAACTTCACTAAGGTGACAACAGGGCTGAGAGGCTTTAGTCATCAGGAGACTCTAGAGAAACAGGTTCACTAGATCAGGGAAAGTTAAGAGATTTGATGATGGCATTGAAAATTATGAGGAGTTTTGGACTGGTTGGTGAGTCTGTACCTGGAGGGCATAACTTTAAGATCACCAAAAGAATAAGGGTTTTTTAGCACATGAAATGTGTTACCAGAAATAGTGGAGAAAGCAGAATCTACAATAGTTAAGGTAAATGGATAACTATTTGAAGAAGAAAAATGTTGACTATATATGGAAAGGGCAGAGAAATGAGACTAAGTGGATAACTCTTTCAAAGAACAGGGACAGACACGATGGGCCGAATGGCTTTCTCTGTGCTGTAAAATTCTAATTTTCTACCATCTATTGATCCCTGCTTAGAGTGTGTATTTGTGTGGATGTTGGATGAGGACAGGGTTAGGCTTGGAAGATGCTCCCTGGGATTGAATAGCCAGTTGGCACTTTTGACCAGGCCAATGTACGATAAATGGCCACTCATCGAAATATCCGAGATATCCCTTCAGGCGAGGAGCACGGGGGGAGCATAATTGAGCAAAAAAATTGGAACTGCGTGTCATTTCTCGCAAATTGAAAGTTGAGATCAACAGAGGACAGTAATGTTCAGAGATAACTTCATAGCCTTGAGAACGTTTCCTTGTTCTGAGAGTCCCTCCACTTTCAATATCTCCATAAAAATTGTGTTGTAGCTGTACAAAGCTCTGGTTGGACCCCATCTAGATAGAGTGAAACTATTTCCTCTGGTGGGGGAGTCCAGAACAAGGGGGCATTACCTTAAAATTAGGGGTGATGTCAGGAAGCACCTCTTCACACAAAGGGTAGTGAAAATCTGGAACTCTCTCCCCCAAAAGCTGTTGAGGCTGGGGGTCAATTGAAAATTCCAAAACTGAGATTGATAGATTTTTGTTAGGCAAGGGTATTAAGGGTTGTGGAACCAAGGCGGGTAAATGGAGTTAAGATACAGATCAGCCATGATCTAATTGAATGGCGGAACAGACTCGACGGGCTGAACGGTCTACTCCCGTACCTATGTTCACCCTTTACCCCCCCTGCTGGATGCCCACCTTTGTGTAAAATGTTCTGTGATGTTTTTCTCTTCATGGAGAGTGCTGTAGAAATGAAAGTTCTTGTTGGGCATTTACATGATCAGAGCTGAAGGGTTCAGTAGAATGAGTTAATTTGATCTCAACTAATAACTGCCACCTCATTTAAATGTCTGCTGCCCAATCTTGATTTTTTTTTTTATTCAGCGTGCATGTTTATTTTCTTCCACACCTACTACACACAGCCTTTTGGGATTGGAGAATCACAGTCCACGGGCAGGATTCAGCACCTTCCCCCGAGCTTTTGTTGTGTCTGCACAATGTCACTTTGAGAGGAAAGGAAGGACGTAGGCAGCTGCTGTTCATAGCGGTGCC
Source organism: Heptranchias perlo (assembly GCF_035084215.1). Classification (NCBI taxonomy): domain Eukaryota; kingdom Metazoa; phylum Chordata; class Chondrichthyes; order Hexanchiformes; family Hexanchidae; genus Heptranchias; species Heptranchias perlo. The sequence continues at coordinate 9,564,584 of NC_090332.1, read as the reverse complement.
TCTCCGCACTTGGAAGCCTTCAGGCATTCTATGCACGAGGGAACAATTTGAAGTACATACGCTGAAAGTTTTTTTTCTTTCTCATTATGGCATGGAAATGAGATGGACAATATGGATTTTTGCAATAAACAAATGTGAATGGCTGCCCTGACTGAGCGGTGCCCTGCAGCCAGACGCACAATTGACGACTTTCTCTCTCTCACCTCTCTCACTCTTTTTTTCTTTCACTTTCTTTTTCTATCTTTCTTCCTCTCTTATTTTCTTTCTCTCCCACTCTTTTTTCTCTTTCGCTCTTTCTCTTTTTTCCCTTTTTCTTTCTTTTCCTATTCTCCTTCTTTCTCTCCCTCTCTTTCTTTATTTCTTTCTCTTTCGTTCTCTCTTTTTCTTTCTTTTTTTCTCTCTCTTTTCCTCTCACTCTTTTTCTCTCTCACTTTCTTTCTCTCTTTTTCTCCTACTTTTTTTTCTTTCTCTCTTTCTTTCTTTTCCTATGCTCTCTCTTTCTCTCCCTTTCTTTCTCTCTTCCTTGCTTTCTTTCTCTCTATATATATTTTTTTTCTTTCTCTCTCACTCTTTCTCTCTCTCATTCTGTTACATTTAGCACTTCTGTAGTTTAGACATTTTTTTTGTTCTATGACTCTGCCATCAGGCTAAGAGAGCCGACTTCAATGTAAATGCAAGTGGCCAGCACCCAGACATCATTCTCCTGCGATCTGAGCTGTAGAAGCTCCAAATGTAAAAGCATTGTTTCCTCTCTTTCGCTCTCTCTCTCCTCCTCACTCTCGCTTTCTCTCTTCCTCTCTCTCAATATGTATGTGGCTTTCTGGTATGCTTTCTTTCTGTTTATCTCGTATACAACAAAGGTGTCTCTGTGGATGTGTGTCATCTCGCTTTCTCTGTTGATGTGTGGTGCTCTCCATCTCATTCCTGCTCTGTCCCTTCTTTTTTGTTCTCTCTTTCTATTTCTGTCTAGCCAAAGAAGCTGTTTCTCTGTGGCTGCGCATGTCACTCTTTCACTGTCGCCCTGTGTCCTCTCCTCTCCTTTGTACATGTCACTCTTTCTCTGTCGTCCTGTGTCCTCTCCTCTCCTTTGTACATGTCACTCTTTCTCTGTCCTCTCCTCTCCTTTGTACATGTCACTCCTTCTCTGTTGCTCTCTGTCCTCTCCTTTGTACATGTCACTCTTTCTCTGTCGTCCTGTGTCCTCTCCTCTCCTTTGTACATGTCACTCTTTCTCTGTCCTCTCCTCTCCTTTGTACATGTCACTCTTTCACTGTCGCCCTGTGTCCTCTCCTCTCCTTTGTACATGTCACTCTTTCTCTGTCCTCTCCTCTCCTTTGTACATGTCACTCTTTCTCTGTCGTCCTGTGTCCTCTCCTCTCCTTTGTACATGTCACTCTTTCTCTGTCCTCTCCTCTCCTTTGTACATGTCACTCTTTCACTGTCGCCCTGTGTCCTCTCCTCTCCTTTGTACATGTCACTCCTTCTCTGTCCTCTCCTCTCCTTTGTACATGTCACTCCTTCTCTATTGCTCTCTGTCCTCTCCTCTCCTTTGTACATGTCACTCTTTCTCTGTCCTCTCCTCTCCTTTGTACATGTCACTCTTTCTCTGTCGCCCTGTGTCCTCTCCTCTCCTTTGTACATGGATCCTTCCAATGTAAGCAGCTTTTCTTCTTTCTTTCTCTCTTCTTCTCCCTTTCTAACTTTCTTTCTTTCTCTCTTTCTATACTTTTTTTCTTTTGCAAAACGGTTTTGCAAAACATCTGCTGCTACTAATTTAAGATTTTTGTCTTGCCTGTAATTAATTTTTTTTTAAAAAATAGGCCATTTCCTAAAAGTTCGTGGCTGCTGCAGAAGCAGAGTGATGGTGGCCAAACCAACTGAGTATTCCTGGACCCTCCCCCACCGAGGGAGTAAAACGCCCACGGGTCCATGTATCCTCTGTGTAGAGGCAATATTGCCAGAAATAAGTACAGAAAATGACTTACTGACTGGATTCTAATCGAAACCATCTGACGGCAGTAGCTTGGAGGGGTGGCTGTAGAACCACATCAAAAGCAGGCTGGTAAAACGGATGCACGTGTGGAGCAGCGTGGACTGAACACGTCCGAACTTCCAATTCTTGCGCAGAACACCCACCATTTATCAGGGCTCAAACAGAGTCTGCTTCAGTGAGCTGGCTTTCCCTCCGCCGACATGGAATTGCAGAAGAATTGGCCTTTTATACAGCAAGGTATCCTGCGGCGTAAGCAACTGGCCTTCTGCCGGCTGTTATTTCATGAGGGACGCTCTCTCTCCCTCTCCCTCCCTCTCCCTCTCTCTCCCTCTCCCTCCCTCTCCCTCTCTCTACCTGGTGCAGAGGGCAGTGTCTCGGAGCTGGAAAAAAAACTTGCCGATTCTCTGATGCTTTATAATGAGCTTGTAAATATTACCATGCAGCATGAGGAATGGGAGAGCACACCTGATTATAGAGAGGTGGGACTTAATATGTGAGTGCGTGTGTGTGTCTCACTCTCTCTTCCTCCCTTTCTGTCTCTTTCCTCAGTTTTCTCCCCGGGTTGGGTATGGTTCTGCGGGTGCTGGCAGCTGCCCGGTCCCTTGCCCAAGTGGACACTCTTCCTGTGAGTTTGGATAGTGATTGTCAGTAGGCTGGTCAACCATGGGGAGCATCAGCCAAGCCTGACCCTGACCACAGGCAACATCCACACGTGCGCTCTACAACTGATATCACTGGCTGGTGATCAGGAGGGAGAAGCCTACCTGGTTTTACTTGTCCCCTGGCCTGTAGCAGGGAAGGTCACTGCTGCACTCAGCTTTTGTACCATAACAACAACTTGCATTTATCTAGCACCTTTAACATAGTAAAACGCCCCAAGGCGCTTCACAGGAGCAATCATCGGACAAAATTTGATACCGAGCCACATCAGGAGATATTAGGACAGGTGACCAAAAGCTTAAGTTAAAGAGGTAGGTTTTAAGGAGCGTCTTAAAAGAGGAGAGAGAGAGGCGGAGAGGTTTAGGGAGGGAATTCCCGAGCTTAGGGCCTTGGCGGCTGAAGGTACGGCCGCCAAAGGTGGAGCGAAGGAAGTGGGGGAGACACAAGAGCCCAGAGTTGGAAGAACGCAGAGATCTCTGAGGGTTGGAGGAGGGCAAGGAGAGCAAGCTATTGTCCTCGATCGCTGAACACGCTGCTGTCTCTAGGGTGAGCTTTGGCAGAGCTGAATGACCCCCTGAGTTTTAAAACCCAAAGGCATTTCACACGAGAATCAGGGACATTTTACGTGCAATCAGGGATTCCATACAATGGGAGCAAATGGGAAGGGTTTTGGTCAGAGGAAATTCTGCGCCTAGACTGAGGATTTATTAGCCAAGTCTACTCTCACACTGTGGTCATGTTCTAAAGAGCGCCACAAGCTGCACCAAGAGTTGAAGTTTGTGCACTTTGTGGTAAATACACCATTCACCGGCTGTCCTGGTTCTGCCACACGGAACTTGCATTTATGTAGCGCCTTTCATGACCTCAGGAGGCCCCAAAGTGCCTTACAGCCAGTAAAGTACTTTCGAAGTGTAGTCATTGTTGTAATGTATGAAAAACTGTCGTTGTGAAAATAAATAGACAGGTGTAGTCAATGGCTACAAATTACACCAGTCAAGAGCATGACATGTTTAATAATCTTAAAACAAAAACACTTCCTCAGCACCAATGCCAGATGTAGGTCGGCTTACAGAGCAGTTTATTCCACCAACATCTGTTTATGCGGCAGAGTCGAAGCTCCTGAGGTGATTAGATGGTCTGTTGCTGTCAGAAATAAACCCTGTGGTTTTTTTTTGTTTGACGTGAGGCTGAGCAGGAAGGGGGAGGGGGAATTGGGACAAATGGACAGCGATAACTCTTACTCTTTCCAGGTAACGAGAGTGGGGTGGGGGGGTAATACATCGAGGCAGATGGGTTCTGACGCGGTCGGAAGAGTGAACTCAACTTCTTGTTCTGTGCAGGATGCTGACATGCTGGCTGGCGAGGAGCATTCCTGGAAGGAAATCAAGGAATCGATTGCAAAAGTGGAGGAATTACAACTTGCAGAAAGTATCCTTATGATTCAGGGCCTCAGGCCCATTTGACTCCAGTTTCATCTACTCAGGTGAGAGGGGAAACGAAGCTTGCACAAGAATAATTAGAACACGGAGGTGGGCTCCGACTCTATATATTTCATTTCGTGCCCACGGCTTCTCTTTTTCCAGTTTTGATTACTTTGAACTTCTCCCTTTGACAGGTTCAATTCCCCCCCCAACTCCTTCTGACTGAGAAACTGGGCAAGGGACCTCTTCTGAGGGCTCTGTGAGGAAACAATGGCGGGGATTACACAAGAGATTTCAGGGGTCGCTCAGCCAGAAATATTCCGTTCTTTCTTCCTACCCCTCCTCCCGCGCCTGACCACTTGCTTTGGCATCTGCCTCAAGGTACCAGTGTCATTTGGTGCAGCAACCCAGTGTGAGTGGCACTCGGTGCAGCCACAGAATGCCTGGATCATTTATTGCAGTAACAGTGTTGGAGTCATTTGGTGTGGTGACACAGCTTGCTTGCGGTAACAAATTGCCAAGTGTCGCTTGCCGCAGTGACACCATAACCATTGTCACGTGATGCAGTAACACGATGGTGGTATAGTTTGGTGCAGTAATAACACATCGCTGGTGTAACAGCGTGCGCCAACGAAATGTGACACTGGGCAACAATTCCTCTTCCACCAAATTTCCATATCTCGCTTGCATTATTGGGAAGGGACGAGAGGGCGAGGAACCTAGCAGAGCCCAGGCCACCAGATTCTCTGATCACATCCCTACAGGGAGGAAAATTTGGGCCTTCAAGCAGCCAGCTGAAGAACAGCATGCTAATATACTGGGTCACTAGAATGGTGTGTGTCTCCAGAGAGAAAAATGTAACATATTAAAAACAAGAGGAAAGAAAGTGCGTACGTGGTTCAAACACTGGTGCTGTTACTCACTTTTCCCAATCTGTTTCTGTACCATTCCCGGTTGGCGTATCACGCACTCTGCCGCTTGGCTGCCTCCCAAGTAGTGCATTGTATCAGCCCTCTACTGTACGTTAGCACTTAGTTCGTTTTTTCTGAGTCAGCCATGGTTCAGTGGGTGGCACTTTCACCTCTGAGTCAGAAGGTTGTGAGTTCCAGCCCCACTCCAGAGGCCTGAGCACAAAATCTAAGCTGACACTCCAGTGCCGCGCTGTCAGAGTCGCCGTCTTCTGGATGAGACATTAAACCAAGGCCCCATCTGCCCTCTCAGGTGGACCTGAAAGATCCCATGGCACTATTTCGAAGATGAACTGGGGAGTTCTCCCCAGTGTCCTAACCAATATTTATCCCTCAATCAACATGACTTCAAAAAAAAAATGATCTGGTCATTATCATATTGCTGTTTGTGGGAGCTTGCTGTGTGCAAATTGGCTGCCGCATTTCCTACATTCCAACAGTGACTACACTTCAAAAGTGCTTAATTAGCTGTAAGGCACTTTGGGACGTCGTGAGGTCGTGAAAGTTGCTATATAAATGCAAGTCTTTCTTTTTATTCCAACCCAATCATTTTCTTTGGCTGACAAAACATATTTGCTCTTGAATTTGCAAAGCTGTTAAGTAAATTGATGGCAGCTTGAAAGGTTAATTGCAAGGTAACTGTTATCGACTAGGTACCTCTTATATGGTAATGTGCCCAGCCTAGGTTGGTTGAGTGTTTCATTAGCCATCAATCTATGTGATACAAAGCAGTGCAGCAACAGCACTGCTCAATCGCCATGAGTTCAACTGCACAAAGATTCCACCTTTCGTCAACCCATTTGAGGTCCTGGTGGTGTCCATCCACTGTGGTGAAGTGTAAGGCTGTTTGTCGCAGCGCTAAAGATAAAACAGTTGTTTGCATAAAGTTTCAAGAGATTAAAACCAAGTGATCAAATGGCGGCTGGGCGGCACAGTGGGCTAGCACATGGCATGTCCTTTCACCCTCGAGGACCCACGTCTCCTCTATCTGCTGGTGGTCAGGGTCCCAGGTGAAATGGGTTTGAGCGGTTTCAACCCAGTCTGTAGTGGGCATGGACCCACAGCACAAAACTGTGCCTGGAACTAGAGATACACTAAACTAGCAATAGGCTGGCAAAGTCACTTGGAGAGACCTTTAGGGACGGCTGGTGAGGAAAATGGAAAACCCACATTGATGGTAGATGTTCCTGAGCTGGGGGTTGGGATATATTATTGGAGCAGGGGAGCAAGAGGGAATGTTTAATGGCGACACTGAGCACAAAAAAGTGGGAAAATATTCCACTTCCCGGCACTGACATCCTTCGCCCTATGAGCTCAAAATTCAACATAAATAATCATTTTGATGAAATTGAGGTTAACAATTATGTACAGAGGTCAAAAGAAGCTCAAGGTTTTGAAGCAGGGAATAAAGACCTGGTGCAGATTTTAACAGTGTCGCTTTTTTTTTTGTAAAGGGAGAAAGGAAGTAGAGCATTTGCTCGCAGCAGTCTGCCTTTTCATACCGTAAAATAATATACATCCCAGTAATCTCTCAGACATAGAATGTTATTAGCACAGAGTTCCTGGAGTTGGGTTTCTGACCCTGCTAGGCCGCTCGGATGACATCACTGGATTTGGCTCCACAGTAAACAGCAGGGCCACAACTCCATGCTGGCCTGAGAGAGAGCCTGACCCAGAAGTTCTTTCCAGGGGCCTGGTTTCCTGGGGTCGCATGACTGCAGATTAGCTCTCCGGCCGGTCTCGAAGTTTGTGCCCCCTCCGCCCCTGCCATTTGCTGTGAAGCCTCTCTTGGTCATATTGGGACGCTCCTGTCAGTGTTATCACCACAGTGGTCTTGCAGGGCTGGAGAACTGACTCAAAAATGTCAGCAAAAAATTTCTGGTTTGTCTATTAGTTTTACTCTATTTAAAAAATGCAGAGCACTTTGAACTAAAAGTAGTCCCCCTAGACTTCCCTTCCCCTTTAAGATGTAAAGAGGAGAGGGCTCAACCCGAAAAAATTTTAGGTTAATTTATTTTGGGAGGGGGTGGTGGTGGTTTCTGTACACTTGGATTCGTGCGCACTGCATACCCACCCCAGGGTTGGGTAGCTCTCACATCTCTGCCCTTTCGTGGACCTGACTTGTTCCCATTTAGAAGGTTTTAACAGATGGTCGATTGCTGTTTTCAAACCAAGTGACCAGCTGGCCTGAGAATTTCTTCATTTATTTTCTGGATGAGATACATGTGAACCGTTGCCAGAGCTGCTCCTGAGCCAACTGCGTGAAGGTGCTCAACATTGGCTGAGGGTATCTCACGTTCTGTAACTCTTACAGTTTCTCCCTCGGTGTTGTGCCCCAATGCCGTACTGCGGAACTTCTCACTGGGGGGGGGGGGGGTGGCTTTTGGCTCCACATGTGCTTCCAGTGCTTCACTCCAGTGGCCAGTGAGGGCGGCAGGCTTGTCAACCCTGAAGGGAATCGAAGACAAGCCCATTCCTGTCCTTATCGGATGTGCGGATTTTCCAGTGGAAGTCAATGGACGGTGATCAGGAATGGGGATCTTGGCGCGTTTTTTTTTTGCCTCCTCAACCCGGAGGTGCTGAAGGCCAATTGTAGTGCTTCTGCTGCCACCCCAACTGATATCAATGATCTCAGTAGAGACCAGGGATCAAACCTGGCACCATCTGGCCTTGTGTGGCTCAGTATAACGCCACTTGGTACCTTTACACAAACACACACACGCACACACACTCTCTTTCTGTCTCCCCTCACCCTTCCCTCTCTCCTCTCCTCGTTCTTTCTCTCTCCCCGCCTCGCTTTTCATTCGCCCTTCCCTTCCTTGTCCTCTCTCTAGCTCTTCCCCTGTTGCTCGCTCACTTCCTCTCTCTCCACCTCTCTCCCTACCTGTTCTCTCTCTCTCTCATCCTCTCTCCCTTCCTTTCTCTCTCTCCCCTCTCCCTTTCCTCCTCGTTCTCATTAAATGGAACAAATAATGCACATAAATACCTATTATTTCTGTCTATGAAGCCAGTATAATCACAGAAATTGCATGGCACACGACGAGTTTGGATTACAACACGTTGCCAGAGTGACCGGAGCATGTGAGCAACTCCTGTTGGCAAAGCTCACTTCTTAGATCGGAGCTTTCCACTGGTTACCTACAGTGATCCCAAAAACCTCATGGAAAAGAGCCTTCCATTATCAAGCCAAGTCATTCCTACATTAATGTACTACTGGCTGCCACATTTATATTTTATTTATTATTATATTTTGATTTGTTTTATGCATATTTTATTCGCGGCAAGAGTCTTTATGAAGTTGCTAAACAAAGCTCTAGATGATGTGGAACCGCCATGTTATTTTGGACAACCATCCAAGTCCTGCAGACTTTCCATCCCAACGTTCTGAATAATCACCTTGCATTTCTTATTTGTATAAAAAATATAATCCTTATTCGGTTTGCTGATTTATATTCCGAATCAAACAGAACGAGCCTGGTGATGAGGGTAGTGTCAACAGCGCTGTCTTGGACAGTGTCGAGCTTTTTGAGTGTTGTTGAAGCTGCCTCCATTCAGGCGAGTGGCAAGTTCCATCAGACTCTTGACTTATCATAGTAGGTACAGCACAGCAGGAGGCCATTCGGCCCGTCGTGCCTGTGCCGGCTCCTTCAAGAACTATCTGATTAGTCCCATTCCCCTACTCTTTTCCCATAGCCCTGTAAATTTTTTCCCTTCAAGTATTTATCCAATTCCCTTTTGAAAGTTACTATTGAATCTGCTTCCACCACCCTTTCAGGCAGCGCATTCCAGATCATTACAACTCGCTGCGTTAAAGAAGCCTTGGGCCTCGTAGATGGTGAAAAGGCATTGAGGAGTCAGGAGGTTAGCCATGTGTTGTAAAATACCCGGCCTCTGCCCTACTCTTGTAGCCACGGTCTTGATACGGCTGGTCCACTTAAGCCTCTGGTCAATGGTGACTTCCAAGTTGTTGATCATGGCTGGGTCAACCAGGGTGGTGCCATTGAGGGTAACAAAAAAAGGAGATGGCTGAGGTTTCTCGTGTTCAAGATGGTTATTACCTGGCACTTGCATGGCACGAATATTACCTGCCATTTGTCAACCCAAGCATGGATGTTATCCATGTTGCATTGCAGGCCAGCGTGGGCTGCTTCATTATCAGAGGGGTTGTGAATGGAGCTGAACAGTGTGGAATCATCAACAGACAGCCCCACTCCTGACCTTATAACTGAGGGAAGGCCATTGTTGAAGATGGCTCAGACCAAGGATGCTTCCCCAATGAACTCCTGCAGTGATGTCCTGGGACAGCAATGACTGGCCTCCAAGAACCATGATCTTCTTCCATTGTGTCAGGTATGATTCCAGCCACTGCAAAGCTTTCCCTTTGACCCCCATTGCCCTTGACACCGTTTAGAGCAGTTCACTTGGTTGATGTCTCTATCATCGGGCTCCATATCCACTCCCTCCACCACCAGCGCACTGTGACTGTAGTATGTCCGATGGACAGGAACTCACCAAGTCAACTTCGAAACTTCGACATTACCCTCCCCACTCCCCGCACCCGCCCCCTGCAACCTCTACCACCGAGAAGGAAAAGATAAGCCATCACTTCCAAGGTACACACCATCCCAACCTGGGCATATATCGCCGCCGTTCCTTCATCGTCACTGGGCTGATATCCTGGGATTTCCCACCTCACACCATTGTGGGAACACCATCACCTGCAGCAGTTCAAAGAGAAGGCCCACCACCACTCCCTTCTCAAGGCAACTAGGGATGGGCAATAAACGCAGCCTTGCCAGCATCGCCGACATCCCGAGAAGAAATAAAAAACCAGAATGAATGAAGGGTTTGTGACGACCCAACACTCCTGGGGGCGAAAAGGAAGCCCTTGAATTGCTGCGTCTTCAGCCTCATCAAACGTTCCTCGGGTTTGAGGGTCTGCTTCTCCACAACACAGCTGCACATCATGCAGTTTTGTGTGTAAACTGTTCAATCCTACCGCCTGTCATTTAGAGGTGGAGTTCCTGTTTAATTAGTGCAGATGTAACATGTGTGTGTGTTTTATATATTTAAAAAGGGAAGAAACCACAAGACAAGAGCCGAGCTGGTTCCTGGAGTGTGATATTACATGGAAGCGGCTTGTTCTCTTAACAAGCAAGGGCATTTGCCTCCCAAGCTGTGTTACGAACATGTCTGGATTCATTCACCCAGATACATCCTCAGATTAGGTTACTTACCACGCAAAAAAACAGGCATGAGTAATTTAAAATAGTCTTTTCTTGTTCTTCGAAACTGTTTGATTTCTTACTGAAATAGATGCTTGGTCTAACCAGGGTCTGCGATCGTCACATCCCCCCGTGTATGGGCTTTATCTCATCTGGTATTAGGATCCTGATAGACCAGGAAAGAGAAAAGCCGCTTGCAGGGTTCCCCGGTCAGGCCAGCCGGTGAGATACAGAGTACGAAGGACAAAGGGGAGTGCTCGCCTTCAATATACGTCAGCACACTCTTTGGAAACCAAAAGAGAGAGGCAGGCCTTTCACAACCTCAGGACGGCCTAAAGCGTCTTACGGCCAATGAAGTACTTTTTGAAGTGTAGTCGCTGTTGTAATGTAGGAAACGTGGCAGCCAATTTGCGCACAGCAAGGTCCCACAATCAGCAATGAGATACATGACCAGATCATCTGTGATGTTAGTTGAGGGATAAATATTCGCCAGGACACTGTGGAGAACTCCCCTTGCTTTTCTTCGAAATGGTGCCATGGGATCTTTTACATCCACCTGAGAGGGCAGATGGGCTGTGTGGCTGACAGTGATGCACACTTAGCCATTACTTTTATCATTTCCTTTTTTGGCAGAGGGAGGTGGACCTTTCTGACCTTCAGCCAGTATAAAAGTTGCTGGCTTTCCCATGCAGCGTCACGTAACGTGACATGACGGGAAGGAAGAGGCAGTCCCTTTGTAATCACAGGTCTGTCGAGTACTTGTGTGGGTGTTCCTGCAGGATGCCTACATGGCGAACCCCATGTTCCAACCATGCCAACAGAACCTGACGCACTTCCCCACAGGGAGGAGAGATGGATATGTGAGACGTGCCGGTACTGCTCTCTCACGCTTCCCAGCAACCAGCCATAGAGCGGCATTAGAGGCTTATCCTGCTGTGGAACCCAGACAGAGGGAGAAAAGAATAGAGGGAGTAATAAAAAAAAACATGACCGAATGAAAGGCCAGAGAGTGGTCTTGAACCTGCAACGTTAGAATGGTACCAGGGATGAGGGACTTCAGTTACATGGAGAGACTGGAGAAGCTGGGATTGTTCTTCTTCGAGCAGAGAAGGTTAAGGGGAGATTTAATAGAGATGTTCAAAATAATGAAGAGTTTTGACAGAGTAAATAAGGAGAAACTTTCCACTGGTAGGAGGACCGTTAACCAAAGGACACAGATTTAAAGTAATTGGCAAAAGAACAAGAAGGGAGATGAGGACAATTTTTTTTACGCAGCAAGTTGTTATGATCTGGAATTCACTATCTGAAAGGGTGGTGGAAGCAGATTCAATTGTAACTTTCAAAAGGGAATTGGATAAATACTTGAAGGAAAGCACCAAGGTTGAAGAGAATAGGAGAGAGAAAGTGAGGTAAATCGGGAAGTAGTTCTTACGCGGCCAGATTTGGTTTTTAAAGGCCTCGAGATTGTGAGGAAGAAAGGAAAGACCGAGGAAGGTAAGGAGTACCAGTGTTTTGAGTCCCTGGGAAAAGGAGGACTTAGAGTAGGAGACCGTGAGCTGAGTCTTGAGTTCGAGAGGAGGCAGGGCGCATGGGACGACATATTTGGAGCTTTGGAGGAACAAGATATCCTCTTATGTATAAAAAATATAATACAAACATACGAATTAAGAGCAGGAGTAGGCCATTCGGCCCCTCGAGCCTGCTCTGCCATTTGATAAGTTCATGGCTGATCTGATTGCGACCTCAACCCTACTTTCCCACCGACCTAATAGCATTGGGGATGTGGTCACACATAATACAAAACAAGTATTCACTGCTTCTGCTTTGAACTGTCTAGCACACTGTTCCAATATTAAAAAAAACTAATTAAATTCAAGATACATTATGTGTCTAATGTTTGTTTAGGAACAAAGTAGCCAAGAGCACGAGGCACTCCAGAACAGAGCAGATGCCCTTATTTAGCTTAAAGCAGCTGTCTTTTGTAAAATAATATCTTCTGGGTTTTTTTATTAATCTTCTTGCCTGACTCCTTAACTGAAGTTAATAACAGACTGGGAACAAATTGTGGACATGTGCCAGGCTTTTATAGATAAGAATCGCGATATCCTCCCAGACACTAACCTCTATTTGGTGAAGATGTTCGATGCCACGATGGACGCCTGCATTCACCTTGCCCGCTGGGAGGACGCCTTGCGTAATGGCGTGAGGACTCTGCATCCGTATCGGTAAGTGGCAAAACTCCGATGGTCATGGTGTCATCTCTGTCTTTGTGTGTTTGCCTGAGAGAGTATGTGTGTATGTGTGTGTGTATGTGTTTGTTTGAGAGTGAGTATGAATGTGTGTGTATGTATTTGACTGAGTGTGTGTGTGTATGTTTGACTGAGTGTGTGTGTATGTGTTTGAGAGTGTGTTTGTGATTGACTGAGAGTGTGTGTATGTGTTTGTCTGAGAGTGTGTGTGTGTGTTTGAGAGTGTGTTTGTGTTTGACTGAGATTGTGTGTTTGTGATTGACTGAGAGTGTGTGTGTGTGTTTGAGAGTGTGTTTGTGTTTGACTGAGAGTGTTGTGTTTGTGATTGACTGAGATTGTGTGTAACTGTCGCCAGTCCTGTCAAGTCTGAGACTCATCCATTTTTATTTAAAAATTCTATCTATTTAAATATATCTCACTCATAATAAAAATGCAGCCTCGTGAATTTTATTGGTTTTACAATCTTGTCTCACTCTTTTTGGTCATAAATCTGACTCTTAACATTTGCCTGGTATTGATGGCCCTCCCCTGATACTCTTCATCCAGTGCAGCTCTCCGTGGCCTTTGCTGTTGGTTAGCAGAAGGGAGACCAAAAGATTGAGTCAGAGAATAACATCTTTAACTTAATCACCAGCTGTGAAATCTGTGCTAAGCAGCTTCGCTGAAGCCTTTTAATTCAATTTGACTCTTCAGAGGCTCGGTTTGTGTTTCACCCACAATAACAAGTGTGTCACAATATCTTTTTGAAGTTATTTTACATAGGAACAGGAGTAGGCCATTCAGCCCCTCAAACCTGTTCTGCCATTCAATTAGATCATGGCTGATCAGTTTCTCAACTCCATTTACCTGCCTTGGTTCCATATGCCTTGACACCCTTACCCAACAAAAATCTATCGATTTCAGTCTTGAAAGTTTCACTTGACCCCCAGCCCCAACAGTCTTTTTGGGGGAGAGAGTTCCAGATTTCCACCACCCTTTGTGTGAAGAAGTGCTTCCTGACATCACCCCTAAACGGCCTAGCTCTAATTTTAAGGTTATGCCCCCTTGTTCTGGACTCCCCCCACCAGAGGAAATAGTTTCTCTCTATCCACCCTACAGTGGTGTTACTACACACCATTCCTCATCCAGAGACACACAGGCTGAGGTGACGATACCTCCATTTTCCTCACCCGCTTGCTCTATGTAACCTAGGAGGTGTGCAAGAAAGAGACCTGAGTTATCCAGGCTCTCTCTATCTATGGTACCTGTCCATTTGAACAGTTTTGTAACAGACCTCATCTGAAAATTTCTAAAATGTCTATTGTTTTTTTTAGAAAAGTCTAATTTCCGCACCCCTCCCCCCCCTTCCTTCTGTATCTTATGATGTGCAGAAATTGGTTGTTCATGGACAAAATTAGTTGACAATCTCATCAGCAAAACAAGTCTCGGAACTTAAACCCTGACTCCATCCCAAAGCCTCACCCGTCCTGATTCCTCATCCGTTTTTGGAGCTGACGAAAGATGCCAACCATAACCTTGGGCTCTCTGCCTCCCCCACTATGGGGATTGTGCTGGGATAGTGACATCTGTAAGGTGCCTACACCCTACCATTTCATGGCACAGTGTGTTAGGAGCACAAGAAACCCATCCTGTTTTATTCCTTTTTACAGCAAAGTAACAGGCAAATGTGGGTGAGATACCTCTAGCAGTCATCCCCCACACACAAAAGTAGCCACCACAACAGTGCAAAGTGCACTGATACTCGATAAATGTGTTCACTTTTTCTACTTGTACCAGATGTGGTGACGTTGTTTATTGACGCTGAATGGATAAACATCCCCCAGGAGGAGGAGTAATGTAGAGTGAGCTCTCAGCTGCATTTTCACCTGACCAGATGTCTGGTGTATACCGTAAACAGGAAGAACCTTATCCTGTTGGGCCATTCCCATCCCTTTTCTGTTCCCCTGCCCCCCCCCCTTCCTATTTCTGCCTTCCATCTCCCACGCTCCACTACATGTTGCATATTCCCCAGGCTGAGAGAATGATAGGTAACCTTCTCCCAGATCCCCACTGCTATACAGATCTCGAGTTGCCCATTAGGAGATTTGCTGGAGCAATCGAGGGTGATGTGTCTACTGAACAGCCCATCCCTGCTTGTGGGGAGGCAGCAAGACTCGGTCAGGCAACTTCTCGACCCCTCACCCCAACATTGCGACTGCCTGAAATAAATGATGGGCACCATTGCCGTGTCCTAATCATGCAGTGACACAAGCGCACTGTACCACAACCAGTGATTCATCCTCGACATGCTCTCTCTCACAAACCCGTAGATTGTATGTAGTTTTTGCAATGTCCATGATGAAAATTGAGATGAGGGTGAAAGAAGTAGACTATTTCACATGTCAGTCAGGCTTGTTTTTAAATCTCTGATCTCATATAGGCATGAATTGGTCTTCGACTGGAAGATGACATTTCTCGCACATCTGTATTTTCTTAGCTGTTATCACAGTGACGCATAAATGCCAAGTTAAAATGAATCATTCCTTTGCATTTTTCTTGTGAATGTCAGTGAAATATATTTAAAGCAGTGTGTTTCTGGATTTTCTGTATTAGGATCCCTAATACAAATACTGGGAACCCATCTGTCCCTTGTTTCCAAAAGATAGGTTGATGAAAGCAAAATCAGGCAGGGTGTAAAACAGGTGGCCGATCCGATCCTGTGAGTTTCCCGCCTGTGGGGGGTGGGGGGAGGGGCGAGGGGTTAGGTTAAAATTTCCCCCATATGTCAGCAACCCAAAGGAAACCAGCAGTGTAATGGTAGAAAACAGTTATCAGTACACAGCAACAGAAATAGCGAGCTAGTAAGTCAACAAACCTGATGGCATCGGGGACCCACTGGGATCCAGTTGCAATGCTCTTAGGTTCAGGGCACCTCAGTTTGAAAACCTATGGGTTAAAGAAAAGATGAATAGTTTAGTCTCTGCTTTCAACTTCTCCGAAATCCCTTTTATGCTGTTGTATAAATGTCGCAGCACTAATGTACAAGGCCTCGAGTCAAGAAGCAGCAGAGCTTTAATGACTGGTTAACCAGAGAGGGAACTGAGGCTACTACCATCTCCTTGACCAGCTGAATTCACTAGATTGCGGTTGGCAGCTTTCTGAGTCGACTTGCTTCCAGCCGCTAGCAGCCCTCGGTGAGTTACGTCAGAGGGAAATGGAGCAATAATAGTTTAAAATATCAAACACCTCACCCATTGCCACCTCAGGAATTCACTGGCTGGTGGAATTCCTTCTAATAAGTTGACTTTTGACATTGAAGTGTTCATTAAGTCCTGATGAACTGTACAATGAGTTAACTTCAAACCCCAGAGATTATATAAAAATATAATACTTTTCCCCCTGATGACACTTGACATTCAAATTCTTTTTGTCCTCCTCCTCCTCCTTCCCAACCCCCCACCTACCCCACACACACACACACACACACACACACACACACCTGAAAATATCAAATGCTTTAGGGTCTGAAACATCGTATTATTATAAGGAGAAGATATTAGAGGCAGTTCCGTGATCTGGTGTTCAGAGCAGGGAGCAGTGCTCACAGTGCATCCGGGGAACTCACAGGCGTACTCAATGCTCCCGCACAGATGTGAACGCCTATCCTTCTCCTCCCTACAACCTTGCTGTGCTGAAATCGAGACGCATTGTGGTCTCCGACTCCAATCCAGGATGAGATGTTAATTGTTTAATTTAAATAAGTGGCCTGTGAATGTAGTGCTTTGATGTAGTAATGTGTTGTGTCCAGGAGTAGCCCTGAAACAGGCGGGCGCCTTGGACACCCAACGTTAGGCCCCTCTCAAAATGGCGCTGGCTGCGTTGCCGGTGTTAATGGAGCGGTAAGGCTATCGACCCCAATGTGAAACCGTTACCGTCGCATTAAACCCAGGTGAAGGCAGGGAAAATCGACCCCAACGTGTGAAAAGTTGGCCAAGAAGAGCAGAATTCCGTCCAAGCTACCTTTCCTTCCATTTACAAAGTGCAGTCTTCAGTTATCAGAGATTGTGGCTGGTAATTGTACTGAATTATTGCTTTATCTGTGTTATTGGTAACAAAGGGCTTAGGAACAAAGATAATGCTTATATAGAGTAGGTGGAGACCATTAAAGTGTAAAGCTCACCAATATAAAGTGTCTTAATGAGTAAACATGCTGCATTGTTCTGTTCAAACTGTGTCGTGTGTCACCATAACTGAAGTTTCATCTTCAAATACCATTTGAAGCACTTCAGTCTTGGTTCCCCTCCCCATGAAAGGTACTTCCCTTGAATAAATGTTGCTTTGCAGTGTGGTACTGATCCACAGGAGTTTGATCCCTGCTCTACTGATCTCGGTAAGAGCAGGAGTTTGAACATCGAGTCAGATCCAACATTTTTTTTTGTTGTGGCAGTTCTAACTTTTTCATCCTGAATTCCTGTCTTTTCTGCATATCTTTCATTCCCTTATTTCCCAAGTAAATATGTATCTTCCTTCTGAACACCTCAATTGATTTTGCATCTGTACCTTCTGGGGCGATATGCTCCACATTTCTTTACGAGAAACAATTTTTCTTGAATTTGCTGTCAACTAGATTATGTCCCCTGGTTCTACTGGAGGGGAATATCATTCCACATTTACCCTGTCAATTTTTTTCATTATTTTTACACACTGCAATTAGATTATCCCTTAACCTCCTCATCTCCGGTGAATATAACCCAAGTCCATCCAATATCTTATAACTCACGTCACCTGCCAATACTTACTGTCTCGTCTCAGTTAAAGAATGGGCATTTGGTGAGGTAACTTCTTTAGGGAGATTTCTTTTTGTTCTTTCTCTCTCGCTCTCTTTCATTCTCTCTTTTCTCTCTCTGTCTTTGTCATCTTTCTGTCTATTTCATTCATTTTCTCTGCCCCCACTTTCTCCCCCACACTTATTAACTGACTTTTTCTCTCCAGAAAACAGCCTGTATCAATTTAAATTTGTTTCTTTCGAACAATCTTATTGTAAGGCTCCCAGAAACCTCAACCATCAACTCCTTTTAGGATTACTCCTATTGCTGGTGAGTTTTGAAAGTCCAACCCATCATCTTATGTGGACATCACGATTAGTGTCTGGAGTGGCCTCCACGAATGGTACTTCCCTACACCTGTTTATGGACTTCCGGTGCCAGACTTGGGAGAACCTGCCGTGTTCAAGTTGGCCCCTGTTGGATATAATTTAAAACGCAGAGCTTAAAATGCAAAACTTAACCCAGGTAGCTATCTTCCAGATCAGGGGCACCATCTTAGCTCCATATCTCGGTTACCCATAGAAACACGATTTGCCTTCCTTTAGTCTAGGCTCCTGGCTACCCTCACTGGGAGCCAAATTATCTAGCGTTACATAAAGCCTCCAGCACAGAAACAGGCCATTCGGCCCAACTGGTCTACGCCGGCATTTATGCTCCACACGAGCCTCCTCCCATCCTACTTCATCTCATCCTATCAGCATATCCTTCTATTCCTTTTTCCCTCATGTGTTTATCTAGCTTCCCCTTAAACACATCTATGCTATTCGCCTCAACTACTCCCTGTGGTAGCAAGTTAAAAAAAAAACACACCCTGTCTCCACAATTAAACTCGGACTTGTGGTGAGGGTCATTGCCACCACTCGGTTAACGGATCATTTTCATTGGGATCTTTGTATTGTCAAGAAAATATGTTTTTTTTTAAATGACAGGGCCTGTACATTTGGCCTGATTGTGGGACCTGATAATGGAGCGTTGCTCTAAATCTGCGCAGTGACATGTTGAAAAGGAGCAAGTAACAGCATGTCACCGTGACTGCCGTACCGCGGTGCGTTGGGAGAGTTTTATCGGAATCCCAAGCGTGCGGAGCAGATAGGGAGCAGGAAAGGAGTTTCGGAATGACCAGGAGCTGATAGCCTTGTGGGTATATTCCCCTCCGCTGCGCTTATTTGAAATTGCAGCCAAATAATTAGTAATGTGATACGTTTGCCTGAATAAGTACATTTGAAGAAATAATTTGCCTAATTGCATCGGACTGATTTCCCTTATGAATAGTGCTTTGCAGATCTGACAAGTTAAGATGTTAGTACAACACAGGCCAGCCTTTTAATGATACCTCGACAATTATAAAAAATTATATACTATTTTGTCATATTTGCTCTTTTAATTCCTCATTGCCGTAATGATTGTAATCATCTGCAAAGTGTTTTGTCACGCTGGCACAGGACCGACCCCTGACCCCAAGAAAGCTTCCAAAATCTTTTTTAATGCATTAACTCATTAAGGGGGCTGACCCCCCCAGAGTGTTTTGTTGTTTGTTGAGAAGTGTTCATTAGTATAAATTCTAAGTGTAAATGTCATTCCTTAACTGCTGTATACCAAGAATCTTCGACCAATATTCTGCTAATCAAAAAACTATATATTGGTTACCCTTTTCCTTAAGATGCTGTGCACTGATATCTGATTGTCCCTGTTGTCTTACCGCCTTCCTCTCTCTCATCTTGGCCACTGCTACAACTACTTGTTATTTGCATCATGCCTCCATGACAACAACTTGCACTTAATGTAGCGCTTTAAACATGGAAAAAAACATCCACGGCTCTTCACAGAGGCGTAATCAAACCGAGGTTGGACCCCCGAGCCAAAGGACGAGATCTTTGGAGAGGTGAGCGGTCGGTTTTAAGCAGGGCCTTAAAGGAGAAGAGGGAGGCGGAGAGGCTTAGAGCCTAGGGCCTAGATGACTGAGGCTCAGCTGCTAACTGTGGGCTGAAAAGAAGAGGTGGTGGATGCAGGAGGCCGGAGTCTCAGAAGCGGAGAGATTTGCGGGGGGCGGGGGGGGGGGGTGGAGGAAGGGGTTTTTAGGGCTGGAAGAGGTTACAGAGATAGGGAAGGGTGAGGCTAAGAAAGGATTTAAATACACCAATTTTAAATTTGAGGCATTGCCAGTTTAAACAGGGGCGGTGGGCGAGCGGGACGTGATGCGGGACGTGATGCGGGCAGCAGAGTCACGGACGAGCTGAAACTTGGGTTCACACGCCTGTAAAGGAACCAGTCCAATTCTTCCCTTTAGACGAACGCAAAGAAAATCGGCCGGGTTCCTTTACAGACCCACCGGCCCACCCGATTTTCTAAAATCCGCCGCACCCAACTAATCCAGTGCTTCTGGGTTCAGAACCAAGAAAGTCTCCCCGACTGTACCATCAATGAAGACTAGTAAAAAGTAATGATGGAAGCCCACTGTTCCTTTTCTTAGTAATTGCCAAAATGTGGGCCCGTGGTACAATCAGTTGAATACTTGCTTCTGAAATGCAGGGTCACTGAGAGTTGTGGGTATAAGGCGGCCTGTCAGTGTCCCTGTATCAACATCAGCCCTGGTCTCAGCTGGGCTACTGGAGTACTCCACATCAGTTGGTGATGTACCCTTACAGGGTGGGAGTACGGCAAAGGAATTATAAAAAGCTAATCACAATTTCTTTCCGGGATGGAACATGGTGACCAGAATTGCACACAGTACTCCAAATATGATTAGCCCCTTCTACAGCAGCAGCGCGATCTTGCACGGTTCGTACACGGTGTCAGCTGTGGCTCAGTCGGCAGCGCTCTTGCCTCTGAGTCAGAAGGTTGTGGGTTCAAGTCCCACTCCAGGGACTTGAGCACAAAATCTCGGCTGACACTCCAGTGCCGTGCACTACCGAGCGAGTGCTTCACTGTCGGAGGTTACACCTTTCGGATGAGATGTTAAACCGAGGCTCCGGCCTCCCTCTCAGGTGGGTGTAAAAGATCCCATGGCACTATTCGAAGAAGAGCGGGGCAGTTCTTCCCGATGTCCTGGCCAATATTTATACCTCAACCCACATCACTAAAAAGCAGATTATCTGGTCATTATCACATTCTGTTGAAGGAACCTTGCTGTGTGCAAATTGGCTGCCGCGATTCTGACATTATAACAGTTCAAAAGTACTGTGTGCACATTGGCTGTAAAGGGCTTTGGGGCGTTATATAAATGCAAGTCTTTTTTTTGCTTTTTACTCTGTCCCTCTGTTAATGCAACCATACTTGCCTTGTTTTTACTGGGCTGCTTCAATGTGCGCAGGTGGGGTGGGAGGGCGGAGAGAGGGGACGCTTTAATCACACAACAGAAGGAGCCCGTGTAGTACACGATGCACCAAGTAGTGAAGGCACTGTGTTACATAAAGATGAGATTGCACCTACGCATGGGGTGCACTGTTGATACGATAAAAGCACCAGGAAACATCAGCGTTTTCATTATGTGACGGCTGTCACTTTGCCATGAGCTTTTGGAGTACTGTGCACAGTTCTGGTCTCCATGTTATAAAAAGGATATAGAGGCACTAATGAAGGTGCAAAAAAAATTTACAAGGATGATACCGGAACTGAGAAAGATCAGGAAAGATTGAGCAGGCTGGGGCTCTTTTCTCTAGAAAAGAGAAGATTGAGGGGTGAACTGGTAAAGGTCTCTTAAGATTATGAAAGGGTTTGATAGGGTAGACGTAGAAAAGGTGTTTCCACTGACGGGGGGAGACCAGAGCTAGGTAGGGGACATAAATATAAGATTATCAGGGTTGTATTCTCTAGAGTTTCGAAGGTTAAGGGGTGATCTGATCGAAGTTTATAAGATATTAAGGGGAACAGATAGGGTGGATAGAGAGAAACTATTTCCGCTGGTTGGGGATTTTAGGAGTAGGGGGCACAGTCTAAAAATTAGAGCCAGACCTTTCAGGAGCGAGATTAGAAAACATTTCTACACACAAAGGGTGGTAGAAGTTTGGAACTCTCTTCCACAAACGGCAATTGATACTTGCTCAATTGCTAAATTTAAATCTGAGATAGATAGTTTTTTGGCAACCAAAGGTATTAAGGGATATGGGCCAAATATATGGAGTTAGATCACAGATCAGCCATGATCTTATCGAATGGCGGAGCAGGCACGAGGGGCTGAATGGCCTACTCCTGTTCCTATGTTCCGAGTAATAAATCCAATGGGGAATTCAGGAAACTTCTTCACCCAGAGAGTGGTTAGAATGTGGAACTTGCTCCCACAAGGAGTAGTTGAGGCGAATAGTATAGATGCATTTAGGGAGAAACTAGATAAACACATGATGGAGCAAGGAATTGAAGGGTATGCTGGATAGGGTTAGATGAAGAGGGGAGAGAGGAAGCTGATGTGGAGCTCAAACACAGGCAAAGACCTGATGTGCCGAATGGCCTGTTTCTGTGCTGTAAATTCTAGGTGGTCCTGTCTGGGTTTCTGGGTGTAATTTTGTACATTTTTTGAGTGTGAATGCTGGCTACTGGATGGAGCGTCACCCGACCCAGTGGCATCACACGTTCCGCCAAGTGCCGCTCCCAAGAGTTGTTATGGCCCTGCAAGACCGGGGATCGTAGTGGCCCTGGAGGAGGGAGGGGGGGGGGGGTCACTTCTCCTGGTGTGAAAACCTTTCCTCGGCATTGTAGCCACCTCAGCTGTAACGCAGACGCTTTCCCCGTGACGGTCAAGCTTGTTTGACAAATTCTGCTCCTTTGGGTCAGCCCCACACAGATGTTCATGTCAACGTACACAGGGGATATTCTGTAGTGGTCAGGCTCTTCAGACTTTGAGAGAACTCCACTGAGTACAGTGGATTTATCCAAGAAACGCTGTGTTCGAATCGCCTCGAAGTTGGTAGCAACAGAGTTAAGTGGGTCTTGAGAATCCAGAGGTCTGAGTTACTGGAAATCCAATGAATCTAAAGTATTGCCTTTGATGCTGTCTCCTTAAGGTCAGGCTTCTAAAGTGACCCTTTCTGTGGTATATTTATTTAAATAGTTTTGCCTGCTGTGTAATAGTGAAGATCTTTTGTTGGCTTGATAAAGAATGTCGATACCACGAGAAGTCGAGGTTGGAACCCAGCTTTCCAGATTGGGCCACATACTTGTGGCCTGACTTGCGTAGCGAACAGTCCTCGTAACATTGACTCATCCTCTCTAACAGAGCCTGCATCTGCAGAGCAGGGGTTGGCTGAGCCTTGGGCTTTTAGCCGAGGATGTCATTGTTTTCCTGCCCAAAGACTGTATTTATTTGAACCTTTTCTGGTGTTCTGTCTTCTTGGCTGCCTTCTGTTGATCTAGCACAGTGTACATGTTTAGGGCTCTCCGTGGCTACTTACCATAAAAACCGGTGCGTAAATCATGCCCCAATTTTAGAATAGTTGACACTAATGTGTAAGTCACTTATTGAGAGGACCTAAGAATATGCAATGCAGCAGATTATACAGTACTGGAAGGAGCAGCGGTGGATCATTTTCAATTTTCTTTCAATAACAAGAGGAGATTGTTTAGAGTATCTGTCCTGTGCTGTGAAGTGATGGGGCACTGTTTCTTCCTCTTTCCTCTTTCAACTTGATAACCTTCCTATCCTCCTTATGCTGGCAGAGTGATGTGCTAACTGAAAGTGACTTCTTTCCACCCTCTTCCTTTCCCCCCGGCCCAACTCCGCGACTCGTGAATAAACACACGCACACTCTCTCCATCCACTGTGTCCAGAACTCGAACCTGTGCGTTGTCCTGTATCTAACAGACCCGAACCTGTGCGTTGTCCTGTATCTAACAGACTCGAACCTGTGCATTGTCCTGTATCTAACAGACTCGAACCTGTGCATTGTCCTGTATCTAACAGACCCGAACCTGTGCGTTGTCCTGTATCTAACAGACTCGAACCTGTGCATTGTCCTGTATCTAACAGACTCGAACCTGTGCGTTGTCCTGTATCTAACAGACTCGAACCTGTGCGTTGTCCTGTATCTAACAGACTGGAACCTGTGCATTGTCCTGTATCTAACAGACTGGAACCTGTGCGTTGTCCTGTATCTAACAGACTCGAACCTGTGCGTTGTCCTGTATCTAACAGACTCGAACCTGTGCGTTGTCCTGTATCTAACAGACTCGAACCTGTGCGTTGTCCTGTGTCTAACAGACTCGAACCTGTACTTTGTCCTGTATCTAACAGACTCGAACCTGTGCGTTGTCCTGTATCTAACAGACTCGAACCTGTGCATTGTCCTGTATCTAACAGACTCGAACCTGTACTTTGTCCTGTATCTAACAGACTCGAACCTGTGCGTTGTCCTGTATCTAACAGACTCGAACCTGTGCGTTGTCCTGTGTCTAACAGACTCGAACCTGTGCGTTGTCCTGTGTCTAACAGACTGGAACCTGTACATTGTCCTGTATCTAACAGACTCGAACCTGTGCATTGTCCTGTGTCTAACAGACTCGAACCTGTGCGTTGTCCTGTATCTAACAGACTCGAACCTGTGCATTGTCCTGTGTCTAACAGACTCGAACCTGTGCATTGTCCTGTATCTAACAGACTCGAACCTGTGCATTGTCCTGTGTCTAACAGACTCGAACCTGTGCGTTGTCCTGTATCTAACAGACTCGAACCTGTGCGTTGTCCTGTGTCTAACAGACTGGAACCTGTGCGTTGTCCTGTATCTAACAGACTCGAACCTGTGCATTGTCCTGTGTCTAACAGACTGGAACCTGTGCATTGTCCTGTATCTAACAGACTGGAACCTGTGCGTTGTTCTGTATCTAACAGACTCGAACCTGTGCATTGTCCTGTGTCTAACAGACTCGAACCTGTGCGTTGTCCTGTATCTAACAGACTCGAACCTGTGCGTTGTCCTGTGTCTAACAGACTGGAACCTGTGCGTTGTCCTGTATCTAACAGACTCGAACCTGTGCGTTGTCCTGTGTCTAACAGACTCGAACCTGTGCGTTGTCCTGTATCTAACAGACTCGAACCTGTGCGTTGTCCTGTGTCTAACAGACTCGAACCTGTGCATTGTCCTGTATCTAACAGACTCGAACCTGTGCATTGTCCTGTGTCTAACAGACTCGAACCTGTGCGTTGTCCTGTATCTAACAGACTCGAACCTGTGCGTTGTCCTGTGTCTAACAGACTGGAACCTGTGCGTTGTCCTGTATCTAACAGACTCGAACCTGTGCATTGTCCTGTGTCTAACAGACTGGAACCTGTGCATTGTCCTGTATCTAACAGACTGGAACCTGTGCGTTGTTCTGTATCTAACAGACTCGAACCTGTGCATTGTCCTGTGTCTAACAGACTCGAACCTGTGCGTTGTCCTGTATCTAACAGACTCGAACCTGTGCGTTGTCCTGTGTCTAACAGACTGGAACCTGTGCGTTGTCCTGTATCTAACAGACTCGAACCTGTGCATTATCCTGTGTCT
Organism: Heptranchias perlo; assembly: GCF_035084215.1. NCBI lineage: Eukaryota > Metazoa > Chordata > Chondrichthyes > Hexanchiformes > Hexanchidae > Heptranchias > Heptranchias perlo. The sequence continues at coordinate 9,539,791 of NC_090332.1, read as the reverse complement.
AACAGACTGGAACCTGTGCATTGTCCTGTATCTAACAGACTCGAACCTGTGCGTTGTCCTGTATCTAACAGACTCGAACCTGTGCATTGTCCTGTGTCTAACAGACTCGAACCTGTGCATTGTCCTGTATCTAACAGACTGGAACCTGTGCGTTGTCCTGTGTCTAACAGACTCAAACCTGTGCGTTGTCCTGTATCTAACAGACTCGAACCTGTGCGTTGTCCTGTATCTAACAGACTCGAACCTGTGCATTGTCCTGTATCTAACAGACTGGAACCTGTGCGTTGTCCTGTGTCTAACAGACTCAAACCTGTGCGTTGTCCTGTATCTAACAGACTCGAACCTGTGCGTTGTCCTGTATCTAACAGACTCGAACCTGTGCGTTGTCCTGTATCTAACAGACTCGAACCTGTGCGTTGTCCTGTGTCTAACAGACTCGAACCTGTGCGTTGTCCTGTATCTAACAGACTGGAACCTGTGCATTGTCCTGTATCTAACAGACTCGAACCTGTGCGTTGTCCTGTATCTAACAGACTCGAACCTGTGCGTTGTCCTGTGTCTAACAGACTCGAACCTGTGCGTTGTCCTGTATCTAACAGGCATCTTGTGCAGGATTAGAGGCTTTATTTTTATTATTCATTCTTGGGATTATGGACATCACTGGCATTGCCGGCATTTATTACCCATCCTTACACAGAATCCCTCCACTGTTTCTATGGTTACGGGCTAGTCATCTGACTCTTGTTCATTTTGTTTTCTGATTAATGCAGGGTTTTTTTTGTTATTTTAAATATTTTTGTGAGTATATCACAGCCACTGCTCTTCGAACAATAATCTATTATATGTAAAGCACTTTGCATGGTTTTCGAGAGAGGTAATTAGCTGTTATATAAGTGCTTGGTAAATAATAATTTTAAATGAAAGGTGTGAGGAAGAGAAGTTTCCAGAGGAGATAGGGAGAGGCCAAGCTATGAATTGGGGATGATGGCCAGGCCACCCCATGGAAGTTTGGGTTTGGCTGATGGCGCCAGGCAGGGAAGCTTCAGCAAAAGTAAGAAATCACTGCCCATGCACCATGTTTTCTGTTAGTGTTGGAATATCCATGAGGAAAATATGGAGGGGGCAATGACAATGGGGTCTAGGGTGTGGCGGAGGGAGGGCAGAGCAAGATGGGGAAGCAATTAGCCCCCAAGAAGCAGACTGGGTGAGATGGTCGAGAGCAGAGGAAAGGGCAGGTGTAGTTATTGCTCTTGAAGAGGCAGTGCCGCGAGCAATGACAAGCCCAGCGGAGAGTGTCGCGAGCGGCACAGAGAGAGGCCATGTACTCCATCATGAGGAATGCAAGCCCTGAGGTGTGGCAGGAGGTAAGGACAGCTGTGGAGTAGTGATGGGTTGCGGTCGGAATCAAGGGAGCTTTGGTGATGGGGAGGGAGAGATCATAGGTGGTATGGCAGGTGGATGGAAGAGGGGAAGGGAGATCAAGGCACAGAAAAAGCCAAAAAAGGAGAAATCAGAGTAGTGGGCTTCAGCCTAGAGCGGCAGCCAAAGTGCACGGCCCAAATCGGCGCAAAGGAAAATTGAGTTGCATAAACAATTCCAAGATTGAGGCAAAACAGGTAGTCTGAGGACAGAATGGAGAGAATATGATCTATCTATCAAATGACAATCGATTCTGCACACAGTACAATCTGTTCCACAGGCATATGGGGGCGGTTGGTGTTAAATAGTGAGGTAGCTTCATGTCCCAACATACTGCTGCAGAGACACAGATATCGGGTCTTTGGACGGTGTTGGGCGATCACATGCGTATCTGCAACGTCATGACGACATGTTCACATGTTTGCTCAGCACATTAATTTCCCCAGAACCAGTCGTGTGGAGGTTGCACATCATCCAAATAATGAAGACGACCCTACAGCAATGACAACTTGCATTTATGAACCACTCTTAACGTAGTAAAAAGTCCCAAGGCGCTTCACAAGAGCGATCATCAAATAAGATTTGACACTGAGCCACATAAGGAGATATTAGGACAAGTGACCACAAGCACGGTCAAAGAGGTAGGTTTTAAGGAGCGCCTTAAAGGAGGAGAGAGGCGGAGAGGTTTAGGGAGGGAATTCCAGAGCTTAGGGCCTAGGCAGCTGAAGACACGGCCGCCAATGGTGGAGCGATTAAAATCAGGGATGCGCAAGGGCCCAGAATTGGAGGAGCGCAGAGCTCTCAGAGGGTTGTAGGGCTGGAGGAGGTTACTGAGATAGGGAGGGGCGAGGCCATGGAGGGCTTTGAAAACAAGGATGAGAATTTCAAAATCGAGGCTTTGCCAGACCAGAAGCCAATGTGGGTCAGTTAGTACAGGGGTGATGGTTGAACGGGATACGTTGCAGACCCTCCTCAGTGTTAAGGTGGTTGGGAGGGGGAATCAGAAGGGCTGTACATGCCAACAGTGTTAATATTGTATAACTAAACTGAGTCCTCACTCCCCTCTCCTATCATGATGCTGTTTACTTTCTCCATTTGTGGTGCCTTGCCTTCCAAGGCTGGGAATCAAACCACCTCCCAAGATTGTGCTATCCCTGGGAGTGCTGTATTATACTTAGGGCATAAGGTTGAATTGTAGAATTGGTAATTCAGCAGGATGTTGTTTTAAATGGAATTGGTGAACTGATTATCTCTAATCAAACTAAGTATCTGTAATGGTTGTTTGGAAAATCTATAATCAACCCGGTTATCAGTGATCAGAACCATAATCATACTAATTTTCCGTGATCATACTGGTTATCCATAATCAAACAGTAATCATGTTGGATATCTGTAATCACATTGGATATCTGTAATCACACCATAATCATACAAGTTATCAGTAAACAAACTGTAATTACACTGGTTATCTGTAACCAAACAGTAATCACAATGATTATCTGTAAACAAACAGTAATTATACTGGTTATCCGTTATCATACAGAGAGCCAGTATGATTACAGTTCGATTACTGGTATCCATTACCGTTACAGATGATCACACTGGTCCTTGAATCCATAATGGCGTGATATTGACACAGAAAATGAATCTGACCACATTAATTGGGAATAACTCTGCTGAATATACAATAAAACGAGTTATTTTCGCCATTAATGTCTGCTTACTCACCAAGAAAACAAAAACAAAAATCATGCAAACTGGTAATATCCTCAGTGGTGAATATGCAGATTATAGGCTTGAATATTACACTCCTCTGCAAGTTATCCATTTTCCATTAAGTTACATTCACCAAAGCAACATAAAGTTTGATTTTATCGGACAGCTACAGAGGGTTTCCAAATAATTGTGCTGTGTTGTGATATTCCTGCTTAATGAATGCTCCTGACTTGCGATAAAGTCACACTGTCCTCCACCCATGGGCTCATTGTGGAGTAATTTACACCCTGTCAATCAGCTTCAGTTAGAAATGTTGTCATATTCGGAGAAAAAGCATTAGACACGGTCAAGGTTTCAAAATATTTTTTAATTGAAATTGAAGATCAGGGCTGTCATTGCAGGAGAATGGGAGGATATTTAGCACCCAGTGTCAAACGCTTCCAGGTATGATTACCACCCATACAGTTTTTAAACAGACGGTCTGTTTTTTCTTTTGAATGTGCTGCCTGGGAAATTCGGCAGTCTAATTTCGACACCAAAAGTTCACTGTTGACAACAGAAGCCTTTCTCCACCCCCCTCCCCCCCTCCAACTTTTGTGGAATTGTGCACTGACCACCATTTTGGTGTCACATGGTCATCCAGAAGATGACATTTTTTTGGACCGTCTCTTGATATCCTCTAGCGGTCTGCGATGAACTGATTAAAACATTTGTGGGCTCTGCTGCATTTTACATCATCTCGACCGTCTCTCTCTAAAGGACACCATGAAAAGAAATGCTCCAGGTGGTCCCGGTTTTAGATTCGTCAAAGGTGGCAAATACCTACGTCCGGGTCAGGACTAAGTCCAATAAAAGGCCAACCTCCGAAGACCATCCCTGACTGCCCCAGAGAGATGTTTCTTCATTTCCCACGCTGGTCGTTTTTGTAAGCTCATTGGGGGCAATTTTGATTTCGGGCGATATCGAATCAGCTGCTCGTTATACATCTCTCCCGGTTTTCATTTCCATTGACTTCAATTGGCGATCGTCTGTTTTACACTATCGCTCAATCGCAATTACTTCCACTGAGTGAAATTTACTGTCACTTCAGCTAAATGTTTTGGGACCTGGGACCCACGTCCAGAAGAATTGGGTTGAGGTTGACCGAACTCATTTCAGCCAATAGCGAATTGGGATCTTTTTCTCTCGACAATCTGGTCTGAATTTGAACCAAGGTGCCAGATGTGAAAGGATATATTGTCTCTCTGCAAGTGCTGCCCTGTTATTAGTCTCTAGATGGCGTTCAGCAATAGTCTGGGATAACTCTTCCTCCCAGGACAAGTTGGGCAGCATGTGAAAAAGGAAGGAAACAAAGTAAAGCAGCAGAAAAAATGTTATACAAAATCGAAAACCAGCCATTGTCAGGACTGGGTGGTCTCTTTTCCACCTGTAGCTCTAACAATCCTGACTTTTGAACCTAGACCTGTCTTGTCCATTAATGTTCCCTACATTACAACAGTGACTACACTTCAAAAGTATTTCATTGGCTGTAAAGCACTTTGGGACGTCCTGAGGTCGTGGAAGGTGGTATATAAATGCACGTTCTTCTTCTCTACTAGATTTGGGAGCTGGTGCAATTGCAACCAGGAGCAATGAGAATCAGGGTGGGGTTAGCATGCCATAGGCCAGTACTAAAAGCTTTGGAGCCCAGCACGAGGGTCCATGCTTGGCCGACCGAGTAAAGCATGGAGACACACACAGAGCCCTGATCACTGCCACGTAAGAAAGTTATGTAAAAGTTCACTGCTGAACTGACCAAGGGTGCTTATGGATTCAGAGCGTCGACCACGTGTACTCTGTATTCTGGGCAATCCTTCACTGTTCCTCAGTCATATGTAATCATCAATCTGTGAAGCGTTTCATGACCCTTTAGGTCACCGTGCTGTCACTCTGCTGCTTCACGCACTGGTTCTGTAATGACAATAGTATTCCTGGTTGGACGCTCGCTGTAAATAAAGCCCAGGGCATCTAAAATCGTATTGGGAAGCTGTTGTGTTCTTTTTCTCTCTCTCTCTGTCTTTCTTATGATTTAACTTTGTTTTAAACCTATGTGGCTAATTAAGTGAGTGTTAGTAAAATTACAGTCAACAGTTACATTCTAAATGTTGACTGTGTCACCTCTTGGAACCTTCTCCACCCTCGTTATAACATTGACCTTGGGTAGGGGTTGCCAACCCTCCAGGATTGCCCTGGAGTCTCCAGGAATTGAAGATTAATCTCCTGAACACTGCTGCGAGCAACACCCGGGAGGAAAATCATAGGGGCATTAAAAAAAAAATGATTTTTTAATTTCAACTTCTTTAAACGCTTTCATGTATTAGTTATAAAAATACTGGAGATAGGGGAAGGGGCTGCTTTACTGGGTGAGGTGGTTGGAGGCAGGAGGTCATGTGATGAAACTTCCAGGAATTGGTAACCCTAACCTTGGGAGCCAGATGACTCATTAGCTGCTTGTTTTAGTGGAGATGTGAAAGTTGCATCAAATGTCGGAGACCAATCTGGTCAGCGTGTAACCGAGCTTGCGCCATAACTGGATAATAGACAGCAGGTTGCGTGTTTCGTTCATATTCCGCATGTTTGGAGAAAACTACTGAACGCTGACGTTCTTGGTATGTCAGCCATGGCTCAGTTGGTAGCACTCTCGCCTCTGAGTTGGAAGGAATCTGAGCACATAATCCAGGCTGACACTCCAGTGCAGTACTGAGGGAGTGTTGCACTGTTGGAGGTGCCGTCTTTCAGATGAGACGTTAAACCGAGGCCTCGTCTGCCCTCTCAGGTGGACGTAAAAGATCCCATGACGCTACTTCAAAGACGAGCAGGGGATTTCTCCCCGTGCCCTGGCCAATATTTGACTCTCAATCAACACCACTAAAAACAGATGATCTGGTCATTATCACACTGCTGTCAGTGGGACCTTCCTGTGTGCAAAGTGGCTGCCATGTTTGCCTACATTACCACAGTGACTACACTTCAAAAGTACTTCATTGGCTGTAAAGTGCTTTGGGACGTCTTGAGGTCGTGAAAGGCACCATACAAATGTGAAGAATTGATATTGTTTGAAAACTGAGTGAGTTGTCGATTGCAGTGGGAGCTCGGTATTCAAAAGGTTTCACTACAGTTACTTCCTAAACTGCCGTCAAAGTAAAGGTCCATAAAAGCTCAGTAAGGTTAACAAGCACTTCACATCTATGTCAAAAATTAGGCCATCTGTAGACGGAAGGAAACGGCAGAGTCCACAATAACCGATGCCATCATCAGCCGTTTACTTTTACTGGGTAAATATCAGCTTAGAAAGAAAGACAGACTTGCATTTATGTAGTGCCATTTATGACCTCAGGAAATCCCAAAGCGTTTTACAGCCATTGAAGTACATTTTGATGTGTATTCACTGTTGTAAGGTAGGAAATGCAGCAGCCAATTTGCACACAGCAAGGTCCCACAAACAGCAATATGATAGTGACCAGATAATCTGTTTTTAGTGATGTTGGTTGAGGGATAAATATTGGCCATGACACCGGGGAGAACTCCCCTGCTCTTCTTCGATGTGGAGATGCCGGTGATGGACTGGGGTGGACAAATGTAAGGAGTCTTACACCACCAGGTTATAGTCCAACAGCTTTATTTGAAATCACAAGACTCACCTGACGAAGGAGGAAAGCTCCGAAAGCTTGTGATTTCAAATAAAGCTGTTGGACTATAACCTGGTGTTGTACGACTCCTTACATTAGCTCTTCTTCGAAATATTGCTATGGGATCTTTTACGTCTAGCTGAGAGGGCAGAGGGGGCCTCGGTTTAACGTCTCATCCGAAATACGGCACCTCTGACTAGGCAGTGCTTCCTCAGTACTGCACTGGAGTGTCAGGGCGACTACTCACATGAAGGATGAACACAAACACAAACTGGTTGGGCCAAAGGGCCTGTTTCGTGTTATATTTTCTATATAATTGTTACTCAGTTGAGCCTCTTCATTGAGTTGGCAAAGTGATACCTCTGAGAAGCCCCTGAGCTCAAGCCTTGGGGTTATCATAGAATCATAGAAAGGTTACTGCACGGAAGGAGGCCATTCAGCCCATCAAGTCCATGCCAGCTCTATGCAAGAGCAATCCAGCTCGTCCCACTCCCCTGCCCTATCCCCGTAGCCCTGCAAATTCTTTCCTTTCAAGTACTTATCCAGTTCCCTTTTGAAAGCCACAATTGAATCTGCCTCCACCACCCCCTCAGGCAGTGCATTCCAGATCCTAACCACTCGCTGCATAAAAAAGTTTTTCCTCACATCACCTTTGGTTCTTTTGCCAATCACCTTAAATCTATGTCCTCTGGTCCTTGACCCTTCTACCAATGGGAACAGTTTCTCTCTATCAATTCTGTCTAGACCCTTCATGATTTTGAACACCTCCATCAAATCTCCTCTCAACCTTCTCTGTCCCAAGGAGAACAACCCCAGCTTCTCCAGTCTATCCACGTAACTAAAGTCCCTCATCTCTGGAATTGCTTCTCAGAGAGGAGTGGGCCTCAGATGGAATACACTGCTAGAGACGTTTCAGATACACCAAACAGCAGTTGTATAGGTAAGTTTAATCATTTTCTTGCAAATTTTGTAATTTTCTGATATCTCTTTTATGTCTTTCTTATTCCCAGTACTAAGTCCTCAGCTTTGAGAGCATTTCGAGATGTATTTGGAGTCATTTCATTGGCTCCGTTATGGTTCTTGCTTTTGATAGCTGTTTGCTGACTGCCCATTTTAGATTGATAGTTTGATGTTAATGATAGTGTTCATTCCCATTATGACCTTTTCATTGATGGATTCCATGCCTGCTCAATTGTGATTTGCTGCTGTTTAATGTCGCGTGCAAACTCATGGCTGTACTTTGCGTTTTCTTTCCCTTGATTTTTACATTTCACTTATTAGTCCCCTCCCCATTTTTGCCTTGGGTTCCAAGTATTGCTTTCCTATACTGTATACTCCTTTTAATTGCCTCCTTTCCTTTAACACAACAACTTGCATTTATATAGCCCCTTTAACGTCCCAAGACGCTTCATGGGAGTGATTATCAGACATAATTTATCCCTATCAGGGAAGGCTGAATAGGCTGGGACTCTTTTCTCGAGAAAAGAGAAGGCTGAGGGGTGATCTGATAGAGGTCTCTAAGATAATGAAAGGATTTGATAGGGTAGACGTAGATAAAATGTTTCCACTTGTGGGGGAGTCCAAAACCAGAGGTCAGAAATATAAAATAGTCGCTAATAAATCCAATAGGAATTCAGGAGAAACTTCTTTACCCAAAGAGTGGTAAGAATGTGGAACTCGCTACCACAAGGAGTAGTTGAGGCAAATAACATAGATGCATTTAAGGGGAAGCTAGATAAGCACACGAGGGAGAAAGGAATTGAAGGATATCCAGAAAGGGTTAGATGAAGTAGAGAGAGAGGAGGTTCATGTGGAGCATAAACGCCAGCATAGCCTAGTTGGGCCGAATGGCCTGTTTCTGTGCTGCAGTTTCGATGTAACTCGATAATTTAACAACGAGCAACATAAAGACATATTAGGACATGTGACCAAAAGCTTGGTCAAAGAGGTAGGTTTTAAAGAGAACCTTTAAGGAGAAGGGACAGGCGGAGAGACTTTCCAACCCTGCCATTACAGTGCTCTCTGCCCCCGTTAGGGTAGGTTTTGACTTTGTGCGATAGTGTAAAACGGGTGAGGGCGAGTCGGCTATCCATTGAAGTCAACGGAAATAAAAATGGGGAGGGATGTAAAACGGAATGCCGATTCCTTATCACCCGTTTTACACTATCGCACGAAGTCAAGATCTACTCCATTGAATTTTACACCTGAAACTATGCAAACAAACTAACCGCAACAAAAAAAATTGGGTGCAGACAGCATGTTTTAATTTCAATCCATCTAAAACCTACCACTGGCCCTTCGGGTCTAAACTGGGCCCATATTGAAAAAAATCTAGGCTAATAAATTAAAAAGCTCTTTTATTACATTATTCTGGGACTTCTATCAGTGTTTTGGGAATCCTGCAATTCTGTCCATGTCTTAAACTACTTCCATATGGATTAGAGTGTGGACATGGGAGAGTGGTATAATAATATATTCAGGTGAACACATCCATGTTTTAAAGGGGCACTGTTAACCTGAAAAAGTATTCGGCAAGCAACCGAAATAAGACTCAGCAAAGATATAACATAATCTCCATTGAAACCCAACACAGTCATGAAAATAACACTGGAATGAAACTTGTAGTATTTCCCCTCCTTCCACAGTGACAGTGACAGCTGTCCATTAAGCATTGTCCGTAATTATCAATTTAAGGGTTGTCATTGACATTCCCTCAGAACGGCAAAAACCTCAGCTACTTCAGTTTAATCAGTGTGCTTTCATTGTTAGTTTTCCAGTTCAGACTCTGCTGGGTCTGTTATATGTACGACTTGTGTCGGAATGTATTTATACATATAATTTTGGTCAAATTTAGGCCCACACCTACCAGGGAACAGAAACAAACTTCTTCACTTCCGTTGCTTTCTGTACTTTCTTGCCTGTGATTATTGTTTTTATCAACACCCGAGGTGTCATGTCAAACATTTAATTAATCCTTTGAGGGCTGTAGAGAACTAGAATATTTAATTTCTTTTTTCAGGCACAGTATTGTTTTGTTAAGTGAAGGGCTTGTACTATTAAGGGTACAGTAATAATAAGGGTGATTTTCAGTCTAGTATTTGGTTCTGCAGTCGTGCTGACATCCTATTTAAACCATAGATTGATTGGCCTGTCTCTGACCCTTTACGATGCAAATCCCATTGCTGTGGTACAAATAAACGTGGGCCCGTTTAATATCTTATTAATTGCCCATCGGTACGTCTTTCGGATGAGACATTAAACCGTGGCCCCGTCTGCCTCTCAGGTGAGACTTAAAAAATCCCATGGCACCATTTCAAAGAAGAGCGGGGGAGTTCTCCCCGTTTTCCTGGGGCCAACATTTATCCCTCAACCAACATCACAAAAAACAGGTTATCTGGTCATCATCACATGTGGGATCTTCCTGTGCGTAAAATTGGCGGCTGCCTTTCCTACATTACGACAGTGACTACAATTCGAAAAGTACTTCATTGGCTGTAAAGCGCTTTGGAACGTATTACACTGTGCCTGTCCATGGGAAAAGATAATCGGGCGCAGTATGAAACAGGGCTGCCGATTCGCTATGTTTCGCGCGAAGAGCAGTCTGACCCCCGATCGGTAAATGTTTGAGTCTCTAAGCTAACGACATGATTACAGTGAAGAGCAAGGATGCCTGACAGCCATCTTTGCTTCAGGAAAGAGCTAACTCTGGAGTACAGCCCTGAACAGAACCACACTGGAGCCTGTGTATGGCGAATGTTCAGGGGAGAACATCTTAAATTATTTTAAAATGGAGTGGGGAGGAGAGGTGATCGAGGAAAAGTAAAACCCATGCTTTCTGCTTTGACAGCGGTTATTGGAATGGTGTTAACAGGTTTTTTCTTCACAAAGGAAAGATATCCCAAGGCCATGACCTGTAGAAACACAAACAGACACCACCATGTAGTCAGTCACTGTTAAAAACATATCTTCATTTTTATAAAGCGAACACATAGAAACACTGGAACGCAGACCCTGATAAAGCACAACATTAATCTGTCATCACTTCAAGCATGTTTGGAATATAGAAACAAAAATATGCAACAGTGACCTTGTGTTGGATCCCTCTACAAAATGAATGACTCAGCTCTGACTTGTATAAAGAGACTGATCCACACATGATCAAGCCACAGGGCTTTACATTAGTCTCCCTATGTTTTTATGTAATTCTGATAGAATGTCTATTTTTTCCCCCTTCTGGCGTTTGCAACAGTTTCTTGTGTTTCATGAGAAAATAAGCCCATTGCAAGTTAGAGAAATTCAGCCAGTTATCAGTTAGAGAAATTCAGCTCATTACAAGTTAGCGAACTTCAGCAGGCATCCCAGGCCATCGTTACCAAAAGGGACAGGCTATCATTACCAAAAGGTACAGGCCAGAGTTACCAAAAGGTGCGGAAGGTAATTGGGAAGGCAAATGGAATATTGGCCTTTATTTCAAGGGAGATGGAGTATAAAAGCAGGGAAGTCTTGCTACTACTGTACAGGGTGCTGGTGAGACCACACCTAGAGTACTGCGTACAGTTTTGGTCCCCTTATTTAAGGAAGGATATACTTGCATTGGAGGCAGTTCAGAGAAGGTTCACTGGGTTGATTCTGGGTATGGAAGGGTTGTCTTATGTGGAAAGATTGAGCAGGTTGGGCCTATACTGGAGTTTAGAAGAATGAGAGAAGATCTTATTGAAACATACAAGATTCCGAGGGGGCTTGACAGGGTAAATGCTGAGAGGATGTTTCCCCTCATAGGGGAATGTAGAACTAGGGGGGCATAATCTCTGAATAAGGGGTCGCCCATTTGAGACGGAGATGAGGAGAAATTTCTTCCCTCAAGGGTTGTGAATCTTTGGAATTCTTATCCCCAAAGAGCGGTGGAGGCTGACTCATTGAATTTTTGAAATTTTTGATCAGCAAGGGAGTCAAAGGATATGGGGAACAGGTGGGAAAGTGGAGTTGAGGTAAAAATCAGATCAGCCATGATCTCATTGAATGGCGGAGCAGGCTCGAAAGGCCAAATGGCCTACTCCTGCTCCTATCTCTTATGTTCTTATGTACAGGCCAGAATTACCAAAAGGTGCAGGCCAGTGATACCAAAAGATACAGGCTGGAGTTTCCAAAAGATACATGCCAGAGTTACCAAAAGATACATGCCGGAGTTACCAAAAGGTAAAGACCAGCGATGCCAAACAAACATGGCCGACATACACAGGCGGCTGAGCGTCAGTAGCCATTCCTCAAAATGGTGAACCAAAAACGAGTGCCGCCGGTGTAAACTGACTTCCAGCTGGAGGCAGGGAGTGAATCCCCATTCCAGGGGTTGTTGAATATTCACCGATCGACCCAATCATCATAGTGTAGAAACAGAATCTGTATTTGAAGACCGTCTAAAGTGGTTCTTGGGGAGAAGGGAGGTGTAGATAGTATAATGGATAGGTTTCATGGTATGAAGAACACGGTGGCCAAAAAAGTGCCCCTTGTGCTTACCAGTTAATTGCTTAAATCTTGAGGATTAATGATAAAATGGTAGATGTTCAAAACCTATTCTAATCCTTCCCCAATTTATTGGAGCAGTCATTATAAAAGTCAGGGAATTGGATGTACACTTGAAAAGGAAAGATTTGCAGGGCTATGGGGAAAGAGCAGGGGAGTGGGATTAATTGCATAGCTTATTCAAATAGCTGGTACAAGCATGACAGGCCAAATAGCCTCCTTCTGCGCTGTGTAATTCTATGATCCTATGTGTCTCCACTGACCTGGAATTTCAGTACGGGGCTCTCAGGATCATACAGTTTGTCTAGTCAAGGAGGAAACGATATGTTTATCATATCGCCTTTAAATTTCATACCCCAGAGCCATGTTGAAACAGTCTTTCCGCTCAGATTGCATTCAGACATGGCTTTAATTGACACAGATCTGCAATTGGAACGGTCAAAGTGCATGGAAACATTTGTGTTTTTAATAGTGTTTTAGCGCTGAAGTTCACCACTGCTGACACCTGTTCCAAAATGTAATTAATTATAAAATAGATGAGGGTTTTTGGCGGATATAAACAGATTTCAGCACAGTTAAAACAACTGGAAACTTGTGAAGCCTTTACCCACGCAGTGTGGAGTCACCAACTCTGGGTGGGTGTATTCCTGGAGGTTTCATCACTTGACCTCCCACCTTGAACTACTCCGCCCCCACATGCTCCCTCCATTGGTCCATCCTCCAGGCACGCTGCCTTCCCATGGCCAATTGGAAAGGGAACAGCCTCTTTGTTACCCAATTGGATTAATCTTGACCCTTAGTGAAACAGCCTTTCTTCCCCCATTGCCAATATTTTTGTAACTAATGAATGCAAGTGTTCAAAGAAAATTTTTTTAAAATGACACTTTTGTTTAAAGCCCCTCTGATTTTTCTCCTGAGTTGCTCGCAGCAGTGTCCTGGAGATTAATCTTCGATTCCAGGACAATCCTGGAGAGTTGGCAACCCTATCAGAGTGCCAAGTCCCTTCTGCCTAGGCTCAGTGGCTGACTCCCTTGTGTGGCCATCCAGTAATAGCAAGGAGAAAGCTGATCAAATGCTGGTGGGTAACCGTTCCTGATAGAAGTTAACCATGCTGTCAGAGGGGGGTCTAGGCACTGCCCTCCCCCCCCCCCCCCCCACCCCCCCACACAGAGGGACGGGAGTTTGCCAACACCGGTCCTAAGGTCACAACATCAATACTTCTGACAGCAATAACCTGTGCAGTCATTTCAAAATGTTTTTTTTTTGTGAAAACTCAAACTCAAAACCTTGAAGGTGCAACACGGCAAACAATTGCGAAGTAAGATTACCTTGGAATTAAAAACTCGGTAGGTGTCATTTACTGCTAAGGTATCAGATTGTTAACGGAAGTTTAAGAAAGCCTGTAGGGCTCCCCTTTTCCTCTAAAGGCCCTGAGTAACTGAGCCATGCACATTTGCCATACCCACTCCGCCTTTTACGACCATCCTTAAAACCCCATCTGTTTGATCATTTTTATGTCTCTGTGAAGCTCCTTGAGATATTTCTGAATGTTAAAGGCGCCATATAATTGCAAGTTGTTGTTGTGGTAGTTGGTGGCAGAGACCTCGTGTTTGATTCCCCGACCTGTGCTGCGTTAGCTCCTCTCCGCCACGGTTCCTGCTCTTGATCTCTATCCAGTGAGTCCCGCTGCTGGTACGCACATGTGGTGTTTGAACGCTTGGGGGCAAGGACAGGATCAGAGTGGTAAACCCCAGAGTCACGATAACCTACCGCCTGTCACTGTCTAGGCCTCAACATGAAGAATGCCACTTTGCTGAGGTACCAGAGGCCAGCTTGCACCCAGTAAGAGACAACTCCATCCAGGAGGAGAGGAGGAAGTCTAGACACTGAGTGCTGATAAGCTATTTTGACCAGGTAGGGGATGGGGGGAGGGGAAGTTACCACCAATTACGGCCCTTTCTTTGCCCAACATTCACGCACACATGCTTTCCATCAAGAGTCACTGGAGGAAGATCAGGAGCAGAAGTCCTGGCTGAGGACAGCACAGGCCCGGCCACAAACCTGGGTCCTGCTGGTGTCCAGATCGTAGAAAGTGAGCAAACATTAGAATCATAGAATGGTTACAGCACAGAAGGAGGCCATTCGGCCCATCGAGCCCGTGCCGGCTCTTTGTAAGAGCAATCCGGTTAGTCCCATTCCCCCGGACTAAGAACGTAAAGCCGGTACCCAGCTCACGGCCGGGATCGCAGCACCCGCGGCCTTTATGTGGTTAGAGACGGGTGTCATAGCATTCGTTCTCCTCTACCTGCAAAAATACTGTCACACCCAGCCATTCTTCCCAAGAAAAAGGCGTACACTGAGTACGTGGACAGTAAAGGAGAGGATGACAAAAGGGAATAAGAAGAGGTTAGGAAAGAAGTCAAAACAACAATTAGGAAAGCAAAGAGGAACTAAGAAAATTAAATTATCAAGGAATATATAAAATAATAGCAAAGCATTCGACAGTCACATAAATAACAAAAGAAGAATCAGGATAGGACAACTAAGGGATTCACAAGATAAACTCACAGGTAATGATAGCAAAATGTCAGAAATATAGTGAAGGCATCTCTTCGGAATTTCCAATATTATGACCAGTCCTTCTCGTACCTAGAAAAGAAGGCATGAAAAACGATATAACTACAGTACTCGAAGCAACATAAGGGCCAGATTTGTCGTGCCATTTTACGATGTAGCCATATCTAACATACAGGAATCCTATTTCTTCGGCCGTGTGCAATTTTTTTGCCGATCCCATGTTCCAGGTGAATCTACCAGGCTTCAGTAGGAGTTTAATTCTCAGGTTTGGAAGAGTAGCTCTTTTCACAAGTCTTCCTGCGAGTAATAAAAAAAAAAGTGTTATCACCGCTGTCCAGAAATAGGTGTAAAGTCTCGTGCGGATTACACGGTTAACAGGGCTAAAGGCATTTTCATCTTCAGTGTATTAGATGTTTTCCCTTGATCCGTTTATCCAGAATTGCTTTTCATGGCTTTACACTTCACAACATGCGCAGTCAGAGCATCCTGTATCACCCCTGGATCTCAGATTCTGAGGATGTTGGAGACTGTGGGACTTGGTGGGGGGAGTAGTATCTGCACTGGAAGCATTGTAGAAGGACGTAACAGTCCTGTTGATATCAGGCTCAAGCAGGGCCTGGTTTCTTTGCTGCTCCTGTACGTTGAGCATATGTGACGGGGATTTGGTTAGATTGGAGGTTAAAGGTAAAATAAATGGAGGGATTGCGCTGTGCTTATATTTTTTAAATCATTCTCTGGATGTGGGCATCACTGGCAAGGCTGTCATTTATTGCCCGTCCCTAATTGCCCTGAGTTTGATACAACTGAGTGACTTGCAGGGCCACTTCAGAGGACAACTAAGAGTCAACTACATTAACGTGGGACTGGAGTCTCATATAGGTCAGACCGGCTAAGGACGGCAGGTTTCCTTCCAGTCGGATTTTTATGACAATCCGACAGCTTCACGGTCACTTTTACTGACGCCAGCTTTTTGTTTCCTGATTTTTTTTTTTTAAACGGAATTCAAATTCTCGAACTGCCGTGATGGGATTTGAACTCACCTTCTCTGGATTATTAGTTTCGGCCTCTGGATTACGGGTAACATAACCACTACCCCACCGCACCACCCCTAATTTTGCAGGTGATACGACGATGATCGCAGGCACGAACGGCTGATGGTCACTGGTGACGACAGAAGTAGCTGGCCGAGCCAAAGGGAGCCCAACTGCATCCCCACAGGGGAGAGAAATGATTGTGTGTGATCAGTCGACCATGTCGGACACCTGTGATCACCAGTTCAAAGATACTTCAACTGAGGCCTGGCCACGACTCACCTTTCTCCCATAGTTGCCACAAGGCCTGGGAGGACTAAGAAGCACTAGTAAAAAAAAAAGCATTTGGAACAAAGAGAGAGACTCGTAGCCTCACAATAAAAGAAAGTGAATAAATAACCAGATGCAGATAAAACTAGCGTATATATTACATTTTATAGTTTAATATATTGCCTCATAGGTTTTCTAATTTGTTAGACTATATATTAAAACTAGCATATATATTAGGTTCTTAATCCACTTATGATTCTATTTTTAAAAAATTAAAACAATTGGCTCATAATTCTTATACCTGCCTGTAAATGATGTGACCATATTATTATTCTACAGTCCGTTGTCAGAATTGACATTCACACAATGTAATGAATGAATGTTTTTACTGTCTGAATGTGTTCTATAAAAGTGACAGTGCAGCCACTGAAACCTTTCTTCCCCTTTTTTTATTCCTGTGAATTCTCCCACCCCCCCACCCCAACCAACAATTCTCCTTTCTTGAAGACATTGGGGGTAATTTTGACTTTGGCGATAGTATAAAAGGGGCAATGTGGGATCAGCCGCCCACTACACATCTCTCCCCATTTTCATTTACATTGACTTCATTGGAAAGGAAGATTGGGAGAGGTGTATAACGGGCGGCCGATTTACACTATTGCCCAAAGTCAAAATGACCCCTGTTGACTCCATTGCTGTGGAATGGTTCTCTAAGTGCCAGTCAGCCTCCAGTACCTCACCCGAGTGGCCACTCTTCATGTGTGACTGGATTGTCAATAAGCTATTGTTCAAAATGGCGAGCACCTACTATGGGATTAGTATACAGCACGTCACACAGTGCACGTTAGGAGAGTGAGTACAAAAAAAAGTACAAGGCGGCCATTCAATGAAGAAATCCAGCTCTCGTTATGTCTTCAGAGTGAGCAACATCAGGGAAACGGGAGGGACGTTTGAGTTCAGTAGGATTGCAGAACTGTAAATAGGTTATATTTTTGAATCAGAACGAGAGTGTCTCGCTCCTCGTGAGTGAGCTGTGTTGCTTGGATGGGCCGAAGGAAGGAGCAAGATTGGAAAACGTTCTAATGGAAATTGGCCCATTTTATGGGTAAAAGCAATAATTGGATGAGCAAGCTTCAGTTGACACTAGATGAAATGCGAGAGGTTTTTTTGGGTCCATTTTGCAGTTAACGGTGAGGATAATGTTAGTGGGTAAATACTAAAAGTACAGCAGTGGCTGGTGATAAGGAATGGGGGAAGGTGATCAATTATGGGGTACTTTAGGATGATCTAATTGAAGTTTTCAAGACAGTGAAATGTACCGACCAAATTGATCCAGGTATATTGTTCACTGTAGTGAAGGGTTCAAATATCAGGGATGCAATTTAAGATGAGTAAGAAGGGTTGTCAGGTGGGACATTTTCACCCAATGACTAATGGAGTTATGGAATAAGAGACCAGGAAGGTTACTGAAGCAGCCAGTATAAATGGATTCAAGAGACATATTTCTGGAGAGAACAGATTGGGGGACAATGAGAAGATTGAGGTAGATCAAAAAATATGGAGGCTTGTTCGTCCTAATAGCCAATTCCTATTCCTAAAAATACTTTTGTTTTTATCCTATTAATAGGCGTCAATCTAGTGAGGATGAGTTATGTCGGAGCAAGGCAGATATGGGAGCAATCCATCTCTTCTAGCCTTGTAACCTACATGAATTACATAGAGACTACAACACGGAGCAGGAAGTCCGGTCCAACCATTTACATGTTGGTATTTATCCTCCACAAGAATAATAGTCCTAATCCCATGTACCCGCCCTGTTACCATATCTATTTATCCCCTTTCCTTCAACCACCTATCTAACCTATTCTTAAATGTTGACATGGTCTCTGTTTCAATCACTAACTCTGGTAGTGCATTCCACACTTTCACAACTCTCTGTGTAAAAAAAAAACTCCTGCTCTCTGTTCTAAATCTCTTACATTCAATCGTCAGTGCAGCACTGAGGGAGTGCAGCATTGTCGGAAGCGCCGTCTTTCCGATAAGATGTTAAACTGAGGGCTCAAATGCCCTCTCAGGTGGACCTAAAAAATCCCATGGCACAATTTGAAGAGGTGTAGGGAGTTCTCCCGGTGTTTCTGGCCAACATTTATTCCCTCAACTAAAAAAAAAACTGGTTTCTGCTTCAATTGCAAACTCCAATAGTGCATTCTGTAGCTTCACAAGCCTCTCGAGCGAGCTGCCTGTGCAGGCGCGACCTGATAAACAAGACCTTGACTCACACAGCAACAGGGACAGTGAACGGATAGGGGAAAAAAAGGAGCCAAAGATCATGGGTTCAGACTTTCAGTATCTTCCATCCCATCTCTTTCCCTTGTGCGTCTCCCTCCCAAACACACTGCACAGAATGAGTGGGATACAGATGTCCATGATGGTAACAGAAATGACGTAATTTTTACTGTAGTTTGCTCCCTATTGTACTAGAGATGGGGGATGGTGGGGGGGGAGCTGGTCGCGATTAGCTGCCAATTTTGAACTGATACAGATTCAATCAGACAAGACGTCCCCATTCAACAGAGACGACCCAACTGCCACCTGCTTCATCGCTCTGGGATTCCCCTCTGCCAGTTCTGTGACTACAAATATCAGTAATCCCCTCACAGACTGTTGCATTTATACCCTGAGGAACTCTAATCTTCCTAGCGAAATAATTGAAAACGTGCGATAATAAACTTCAGGGCAGTGTACTAGGGGGATTGAGGGGTAGCAGGCCCGTGGAAGGATGCAGCATACGCTCACATCCTTCAAATTAACCTCAACACAATACGAAGCAGTCAACCATTATTAATTATAAATCACCACCGCATTCCCCCACCAGTCTGAGGCACTTGCTTTGGATGTCAAAAAAATAAATTCATGGAACGTGCACTCTGAAGATCGCATCCTGTTTCCATGGCAACTCTTGCATCTGAACGTTCAGTGTCAGGTTGTAGATCCCTAGAAATGTTTTGAAATACTCGGGAGTCCCCCAGTTCTCTTTTTTAGGGAAGCTTGTATCCCATTCAGATATACTTGTGGGGGAGTCCAAAACTAGAGGTCATAAATATAAAATAGTCGCTAATAAATCCAATAGGGAAATCAGGAGAAACTTCTTCACCCAGAGAGTGGTAAGAATGTGGAACTTGCTACCATAAGGAGTAGTTGAGGCGAATAGCACAGATGCATTTAAGGGGAAGCTAGATAAACACATGAGGGAGAAAGGAAAAGAAGGATATGCTGATAGGGGTTAAGTGAAATAGGGAGGGAGGAGGCTCGTGGTGGAGCACAAACGCCGGCATAGACCAGTTGGGCCGAATGGCCTGTTTCTGTGCTGTAATTTCGATGTAACTCGATTTACTCTCTATGTTCGGTGAGATTTTCCTTTGACCACCTCCTGTGGACTAGAACTGCTCAGCTACCGGACTGTACCTCACACTTGATGAATGTGAGACTGTGGGTTGAAAGCCCCCTCTTTCAGCTGGCTGCTGTAGGCCCTTGTGACATCTGATTAGGACAGTCTGAAACCAGTGGGAACGAATCCACAAGGCTGACCTAGATGAGAAATGTAAATGCACCCTGGTGCAGTAGAGGGTGCAGCTCCGAGCTTACAATAGAGGTACATCGTTGAGACAATGTAGGGGGACTCTGTCTCTAACCTACGATATACAGGTGCGCTGGTAGCTGACACCGAATGTAAAAATATTCTGACATCCTTCATGTCGAACACAAGAATTAATTCACCAAAAAAAACCTATTTGACTGATGCCAGATCCCCAGCCAAAGTCTTTGAAAGTGCAGTTAGAAAATGTCCTACTGATCCATGACAGTAATATTCCCAATTAAGAAACTGTTAAAAGCAAGTCAATCAGTCGGGTTCTGCAGCCTTAGTGAGTTACTGTTTTGTGCTCTACAAGGCCGTCCATCAGGAGGTAAGTGCCTATGTTTCACAAGAAAAGAACTTGCATTTATGTTGCATCTTTCATGTCCTCAGGAGGTCTCACAGGGTTTCACAACTGTGACTAAGCAAAACAGATTATCTGTTTTTGGGTGTTGGTTGAGGGATAAATATTGACCAGGACACCGGGGACAACTCCCCTGCTCTTCTTCGAAATAATACCATGGGATTTTTTACGTCCATCTGAGAGGGTAGACGGGGCTTTGGTTTAATGTCTCGTCCGAAAGGCGACACCTCCGACAGTACTGCACTGTAGTGTTAGCCTAAATTTTTTTTTGTGCTCAAGTCCCTGGAGTGGGACTTAAACCCACGACCTTCTGTCTCACAGGCGAGAGGGCTACCCACTGAGCCGGGGCTGTAACCTTTTTTGAAATCGGGTTGGGTTTCCCTTTAATTGGCTATCTGACTGCAGCAGCAACCTCACGTTAGTGACAGAATTAAGTGCGGGTACTTTACGAGCCGAGAGGAAGTGATAAAAGAATGTGGTTATGTACGTCTTTTGATTTTCGATACTGCTTTAATCCCGCTTTTCAAACCACATAAGCGATCCTTCCACTTCAATCAGTCGACGTGACTTTTAAACTCTGGAATACTTCAGCTCCTTTACAGTGATACTAGGCAGTCTCACCTGCTGTACTATTCCCACCCAAAGCAGCCACAGGGAGTCACACGTCATGGACCGAATGACACTGACATCTGTATTACATATAGAGGGCGAGACTGGCTTAAATATCAAAGAGACTATACATCCCATAACTGACTATCCAAGTTGCGGGGGGGGGAAGAGGAGGGAAGAGAAATTTCCAGGAGGAACATTAAAAATATATATTTTTTTAAATAGTTGAGTTGAGTTTTTATCTGATTTAACCTTTGAACTCGGGGAGTACCTCGGAAGCTTTACAATTTAAAAGTTTTCATTTTCTGAACCATTCTGTTAAAAACTCTAAAAGAGGATAGGCCTGGTAGCTGAAGGCACTAAGTAAGGACTTAATTCCAAGCCCCAGAAAGTTAAGTTCAAGTCTCCGGGCTACCAGTCACTCAGATTTACAGAGACACAGAGAATTTTGGGTCCGATGGGGTATTCCCCTGATGGGAAAGCACTTGATTCCAACCAGCTTCTGCTTGAATTGGACCTCACCAGTGATCACTGAATGGCACTGACCTAGAGGTACCTGTGGTTATGCTCGCTGAAAGGATGTTTGACCACATTAATAGGGCAGGTACATCAACGCCCAGTGTAGTCCACACTGAGACGACCAAAGATGAATGGACTGAACAGATAACTGTTTCAAGAGTTTAACCAGGCTCTCCCATGGAACTGCATCTCATTTCCAGGGGGGAAGCAGAGTGTTTTATGGATAAATACTGGCCAAAACACAGGGGCTTAGAGTCTACGCTTTACAGTGACTGCCCTGGGGGTCTTTATAAAAACAACCTGATAGAACTTGCAATTATATAGCTCTTTTCACAACCTCAGGACGTCCCCAAAGCTCTTTAAAGCCAATGAAGTGTAGGAGGGGAGAGGTATGCAGGAATGGATGGCAGTAAATTGGAGAGGTATGGGGGAAATGGATGGCAATGAAGGGGAGTGGGAAAGGAACATAAAGGAGAGAGGGAATGAGCAGAAGCTGAAAGCAGTGCATTTGGGAAGAATAGAGAAGCTTTGAGATGGGGAAGGAAGGAGTGCGTCATTAACTGAAAGGAATTGGGGAGAGAATGCCAGCATGAATTGAGGATCGGAGGGAGGGGGGGCTGCATATAATTAGGGCCATTCTTGAAGTGTCAGCATTTTTTGGAGTTGTTTGCCATCAGATTTACCCAGTGTTTCACCATACCCAGGGCCCTCACATTGACCCAGTGTCACCGTACCCAGGGCCCTCACATTGACCGAGTCTCACCATACCCGGGGCCCATCACATTCACCCAGTGTCTCACCATACCCAGGGCCCATCACATTTACCCAGTGTCACCGTACCCAGGGCCCTCACATTTACCCAGTGTCTCACCGTACCCAGGGCCCTCACATTTACCCAGTGTCTCACCGTACCCAGGGCTCATCACATTTACCCAGTGTCTCACCGTACCCAGGGCCCCATCACATTTACCCAGTGTCACCGTACCCAGGGCCCATCACATTTACCCAGTGTCACCGTACCCGGGGCCCATCACATTTACCCAGTGTCTCACCGTACCCAGGGCCCATCACATTTACCCAGTGTCTCACCGTACCCAGGGCCCATCACATTTACCCAGTGTCTCACCATACCCAGGGCCCATCACATTTACCCAGTGTCTCACCATACCCAGGGCCCATCACATTTACCCAGTGTCTCACCATACCCAGGGCCCATCACATTTACCCAGTGTCTCACCGTACCCAGGGCCCATCACATTTACCCAGTGTCTCACCGTACCCAGGGCCCATCACATTTACCCAGTGTCACCGTACCCAAGGCCCATCACATTTACCCAGTGTCTCACCATACCCAGGGCCCATCACATTTACCCAGTGTCTCACCATACCCAGGGCCCATCACATTAACCCAGTGTCACCGTACCCAGGGCCCATCACATTTACCCAGTGTCACCGTACCCAGGGCCCATCACATTTACCCAGTGTCTCACCGTACCCAGGGCCCATCACATTTACCCAGTGTCACCGTACCCAGGGCCCATCACATTTACCCAGTGTCTCACCGTACCCAGGGCCCATCACATTTACCCAGTGTCTCACCATACCCAGGGCTCATCACATTTACCCAGTGTCTCACCGTACCCAGGGCCCATCACATTTACCCAGTGTCTCACCGTACCCAGGGCCCATCACATTTACCCAGTGTCTCACCGTACCCAGGGCCCATCACATTTACCCAGCGTCTCACCATACCCAGGGCCCATCACATTTACCCAGTGTCTCACCATACCCAGGGCCCTCACATTTACCCAGTGTCACCGTACCCAGGGCCCATCACATTTACCCAGTGTCACCGTACCCAGGGCCCATCACATTTACCCAGTGTCTCACCGTACCCAGGGCCCATCACATTTACCCAGTGTCACCATACCCAGGGCCCATCACATTTACCCAGTGTCTCACCGTACCCAGGGCCCATCACATTTACCCAGTGTCTCACCATACCCAGGGCCCATCACATTTACCCAGTGTCTCACCGTACCCAGGGCCCATCACATTTACCCAGTGTCTCACCGTACCCAGGGCCCATCACATTTACCCAGTGTCTCACCGTACCCAGGGCCCATCACATTTACCCAGTGTCTCACCGTACCCAGGGCCCATCACATTTACCCAGTGTCTCACCGTACCCAGGGCCCATCACATTTACCCAGTGTCTCACCATACCCAGGGCCCATCACATTTACCCAGTGTCTCACCGTACCCAGGGCCCATCACATTTACCCAGTGTCTCACCGTACCCAGGGCCCATCACATTTACCCAGTGTCTCACCGTACCCAGGGCCCATCACATTTACCCAGTGTCTCACCGTACCCAGGGCCCATCACATTTACCCAGTGTCACCGTACCCAGGGCCCTCACATTTACCCAGTGTCTCACCGTACCCGGCGCCCATCACATTTCCCCAGTGTCTCACCGTACCCGGGGCCCATCACATTTACCCAGTGTCTCACCATACCCAGGGCCCTCATATTTACCCAGTGTCACCATACCCAGGGCCCATCACATTTACCCAGTGTCTCACCGTACCCAGGGCCCATCACATTTACCCAGTGTCTCACCGTACCCAGGGCCCATCACATTTACCCAGTGTCACCGTACCCAGGGCCCATCACATTTACCCAGTGTCACCGTACCCAGGGCCCTCACATTTACCCAGTGTCTCACCGTACCCAGGGCCCATCACATTTACCCAGTGTCACCGTACCCAGGGCCCTCATATTTCCCCAGTGTCTCACCGTACCCGGGGCCCATCACATTTACCCAGTGTCTCACCATACCCAGGGCTCATCACATTTACCCAGTGTCTCACCATACCCAGGGTCCTCACATTTACCCAGTGTCTCACCATACCCAGGGCTCATCACATTTACCCAGTGTCTCACCATACCCAGGGCTCATCACATTTACCCAGTGTCTCACCGTACCCAGGGCCCTCACATTTACCCAGTGTCTCACCGTACCCAGGGCCCTCACATTTACCCAGTGTCTCACCATACCCAGGGCCCTCACATTTACCCAGTGTCACCGTACTCAGGGCTCATCACATTTACCCAGTGTCACCATACCCAGGGCCCATCACATTTACCCAGTGTCTCACCGTACCCAGGGCCCTCACATTTACCCAGTGTCTCACCGTACCCAGGGCCCTCACATTTACCCAGTGTCTCACCATACCCAGGGCCCTCACATTTACCCAGTGTCACCGTACTCAGGGCTCATCACATTTACCCAGTGTCACCATACCCAGGGCCCATCACATTTACCCAGTGTCTCACCGTACCCAGGGCCCTCACATTTACCGAGTCTCACCATACCCAGGGCCCATCACATTTACCCAGTGTCTCACCATACCCAGGGCCCATCACATTTACCCAGTGTCTCACCATACCCAGGGCCCTCACATTTACCCAGTGTCTCACCATACCCAGGGCCCTCACATTTACCCAGTGTCTCACCGTACCCAGGGCCCATCACATTTACCCAGTGTCTCACCGTACCCAGGGCCCATCACATTTACCCAGTGTCTCACCATACCCAGGGCCCATCACATTTACCCAGTGTCTCACCGTACCCAGGGCCCATCACATTTACCCAGTGTCTCACCGTACCCAGGGCCCATCACATTTACCCAGTGTCTCACCATACTCAGGGCCCTCACATTTACCCAGTGTCTCACCGTACCCAGGGCCCATCACATTTACCCAGTGTCTCACCGTACCCAGGGCCCTCACATTTACCCAGTGTCTCACCGTACCCAGGGCCCATCACATTTACCCAGTGTCACCGTACTCAGGGCTCATCACATTTACCCAGTGTCACCATACCCAGGGCCCATCACATTTACCCAGTGTCTCACCGTACCCAGGGCCCTCACATTTACCGAGTCTCACCATACCCAGGGCCCATCACATTTACCCAGTGTCTCACCGTACCCAGGGCCCTCACATTTACCGAGTCTCACCATACCCAGGGCCCTCACATTTACCGAGTCTCACCATACCCAGGGCCCATCACATTTACCCAGTGTCTCACCATACCCAGGGCCCATCACATTTACCCAGTGTCTCACTGTACCCAGGGCCCATCACATTTACCCAGTGTCTCACCGTACCCAGGGCCCATCACATTTACCCAGTGTCCCACCATACCCAGGGCCCTCACATTTACCCAGTGTCTCACCGTACCCAGGGCCCATCACATTTACCCAGTGTCTCACCATACCCAGGGCCCATCACATTTACCCAGTGTCTCACCGTACCCAGGGCCCATCACATTTACCCAGTGTCTCACCGTACCCGGGGCCCATCACATTTACCCAGTGTCACCGTACCCAGGGCCCATCACATTTACCCAGTGTCTCACCGTACCCAGGGCCCATCACATTTACCCAGTGTCTCACCGTACCCGGGGCCCATCACATTTACCCAGTGTCACCATACCCAGGGCCCATCACATTTACCCAGTGTCTCACCATACCCAGGACCATCACATTTACCCAGTGTCTCACCGTACCCAGGACCATTACATTTACCCAGTGTCACCGTACCCAGGGCCCTCACATTTACCCAGTGTCACCGTACCCAGGGCCCATCACATTTACCCAGTGTCTCACCATACCCAGGGCCCATCACATTTACCCAGTGTCTCACCATACCCAGGACCATCACATTTACCCAGTGTCTCACCGTACCCAGGACCATTACATTTACCCAGTGTCTCACCATACCCAGGACCATCACATTTACCCAGTGTCTCACCATACCCAGGACCATCACATTTACCCAGTGTCTCACCGTACCCAGGGCCCATCACATTTACCCAGTGTCTCACCGTACCCAGGGCCCATCACAATTACCCAGTGTCTCACCGTACCCAGGACCATTACATTTACCCAGTGTCTCACCATACCCAGGGCTCTTCGTCCCAGGTATCATGTTGGTCAATTGCAATTGGACATTCTACAAAAGGACGGTATATCCTTCCTGAAATGAGGCATCCAAAATTGAATACCACATTCCAGATGAGGTCTGATCTGTATCACTGCAGTAATACCTATTGCGTAATGTTTTACTGTAGTCCGAGCGTTTCTGAGTTCTGAAAGCAATCATGAGTATTAAGGAGTTTCCATATTGGAATAATGGAAGTATTCTGCCGGTGAGCTTGTGATCTTTCCTTTCGATCAGTAAACCACTCATGCAGCAGCTGGAGGCCATTAAACGTCTTGACTGTTTTCATTTACTAGCTATTACTGACTTTAAAAGGGAACAACCGCTTGGCATCAGCAGTGTGCGGGTGATTCCCCAGTGCTCTGTAAAAGGCACGGCTCTGTGGGGAAAAAGGCAAACTCCCGAATCCTGACACACACTTAACGATTATCAGAGAGAAGCTTTTCTATTCACAGGCCGGTCGATTACAGAACAAAGGTGATTTGTTCATTTTGTTTGGAGCTCAGTTTACCCCAGTTGCGCATGCACCTTCCTGGCTGAGGGACTAATTAAAGGCCGCAGCCTGTCATAATGCGGTGCTTGTTTATGGAAGTACTAGCTGCGAAGGTGAGACGGCAGATTGACAGGGAATGTGTTTGTCCACCCAAAGCGAGGTTCCATTTCCCATCGTCCCCTCTCCTGCTTTTCCGAGATGGCTCTGAGATTTATTACACCCCCCCCCTCCTCCCTGCCTTTTTTCTCCGGTTTTGCCCGTTCCTCTCCCGAATCCATTGACTCATGGTTCCACTTCAGTGGGTGTTGGCAACACCTTAATAGAGGAGGGAAGGAGGGGGTGGGGGTTGGTCCCAGCACAGCTGAATCTGACCGTGGCCTTGCAGCAGTCGTGATAAATTGTGATTTCAGGGCCTTTGATCCATTTAGACCGGAGACCTCAAAGGCACATTTTCTACCAGGGCCACTGCATAGTGGTCAGGAGTGGGAACACTGGTTCCCCTTTGTTTCCCTTCTCTAGCCCAGGGCTGCTTCGGCCAATTGTTGCCCAACATTGTCACCCTGTTTAAGATCAGCTAACTCGCCACAGACTGGGGATCAAATTTACAACCTAGTTGGTCAATAACACGGGCAGCGTATTTAACAGATGACGGAACTGCATCTAAAAACGGCTTGGTGTCAAATCCTGGGAGGTACTAATTATTGTCCGTTTTTGTGTAGGGGATACCAACAACAACAACTTGCATTTATATAGCGCCTTTAAAGTAGTAAAACGTCCCAAGGCGCTTCACAGGAGCCATTATCAAACAAAATGTGTTATATCCTGGCCTTCACCGCCTTCCTGGTTATTGCTGTAAAATTACCGTTTTTTTCCCCATTTGTTTTGTTCTTAATTTAAGCTGTACAAGAAGGAAGGGAAAACAGAAGCAGCTAATGCTCTTGTACACACTCAAGGGATCACTTGAGGTGTATCAAAGTAGGGTTCAGGGCCAGAGACTCCAACCACAGACGCCAAAGAACACATCCACAGCATATGCAGCCATAGGCCTGCTCTGCCCTACATTCACCAACCTTAAGATCAGAAACCTGTTCTATCTAATTGTATGGGACTAATGTCCTTTAGGTATTAGACTGTAGATTGGTTCCATTCTAGTCAACTGAGTTGTGAGCATCCTCCCTGCCGTCATGCGAGTCTAGTTTTCCAGAAACCGACGTATGAAAGAAAGAACTTGCATTGATATAGCACCTTTCACAACCTCAGGACGTCCCAAAGCGCTTTACAGCCAATGAAGTACTTTTTGAAGTGTTGCCACTGTTGTAATGTAGAAAATGCGGCAGCCAATTTGTGCACAGCAAGGTGATAATGACCAGATTATCTTTTTTCTAGTTATGTTGGTTGAGGAATAAATATTGGCCAGGACACTGGGGAGAGCTCCCCTGCTCTTTCACCCTCCATAAACTTGAGTTCATCCAAAACTCTGCTGCCTGTATCCTAACTCGCACCAAGTCCCGTTCTCCCATCACCCTTGCACTCGTTGACCTACGTTGGCTCCCAGTCTGGCAAAATTCTCATCCTTGTTTTCCAATCCCTCCATGTCCTCGCCACTCCCTATCTCTGTAACCTCCTCCAGCCCTACAACCCTCCGAGATCTTTGCGCTCCTCCAATTCTTGCCTCTTGCGCATCCCCAATTTTAATCACTCCACCATTGGCGGCCGTGCCTTCAGCTGCCTAGACCCTAAGCTCTAGAATTCCCTCTCTGGACCTCTCCTTTAAAGATGCTCCTTAAAACTACCTCTTTGACCAAGCTTTTGGTCACCTGTCCTAATACCTCCTTATGTGGCTCAGTGTCAAATTTTGTTTGATAACGCCCCTGTGAAACGCCTTGGGACATTTTACTACATTACAGGTGCTATATAAATGCAAGTTGTTGTAGTGCCACGGGATCGTTTATGTCCACCAGAGAGGGCAGACAGGGCCTCAGTTTAGCATCTCATCCAAAATACGGTACCTCCGACAGTGCAGCGCTCCCTCAGTACTGCATTGAAGTGTCAGCCTAGATTTTGTGCTCGAGTCTTTGGAGTGGGACTTGAGCCCACAACCTTCGGACTCAGAGGAGAGAGAGCCACCCACTGAGCCACTATGGCCCCAAGACGTGGGAACAAATGCAAACCGCTAATCAAGAGATCAGAATGACAGGAAATGCAGCTCCAGCCTAGAGCAGCTGCTCTCGTCATATCGGCAAGGCTGTTCTGATCATATCGGCAAGGCTGTTCTGCAGCAGACCTGTACACAGTGACCTATTGCTACCAAGTTGCTGATCTTTTAATAAATCCAGGAGGCTCTTCGGAAAATCTGGTTCGTGCAGAGCGGTACCAGCAGAGAACAGATCCCTTTTATATTAACTGTATCCTTTTTGTGGTGTCAATAACCTTGTTTCAGGATTTTGACCGAGACAGATTTTGAGAATTGCCCAGACCAGGAGCCATGCGGAGTTTCCCTGCAGGGATCCAGGGCGGACTTTATGGATTGATTTGGGAGTACCTGCTCTTCTATTCCTGGCATTATCCTGGATTAAATGCCAGCAACTCATGCAGTGCTGCTCCATTCATCTTATGCAGAGGTTTATCGGCCCAGCTACGAAACGCTGTGAAATGTAACTATAGCATAGGATAGATATGGGCCTTGTGGGACTGGTTACCCCCCTCCCACCCACGTGATTTTGATACTCTTGAATTAGCCACCTCCGCAGATCACACATTTGTGAAGTTTACCTCTAATTGTCTAATAGCACGCTCTAGCTGAATCTGGTCTGTACCCGCCTTCTGTTTCCAGGTTGTATTATGCTGGTCCTCATCCTGTGAGAGGAGTGCAGCTAATGAAAGTGGGAAAACTGCAATATCATCAGGGGATGCTGAGCCAAGCGCTGGACACGCTAAAGCAGGTTAGTGAGCTCCGAGAATCCTATACCACATTCCCACATTGCTCACATGTTTTCCTTGTGGAGATGCTGGAAAGTACTCTGGCCCCAATGCACATGCTCTGTTCTTTTCACATTCTGGGAGAGAGGGGGGGTTGGTTGGAAAATTAACTACTTTGGAAGATGGGATCAAATTTATGACCTAGAGTCGCAGGAGGCTGTTTCATTATGGTTTCCCACATGGCACGTTCCTTGTGTCAGCTGGGATTTCCATGGGGAGCTACTGAGCTAGGAGTGAGGAGAGATTGTTAGGTGAATTCCCACCATATTGCTCTCACATATCTCATTGTGACCTTCTTAAGAGCTTGATTGGCAGAGAATAAGGAACAGGTTGCTTCCCGCCCCTCCCTGTTGGTTGACGCCTTGTGGCTTGAGCGAACCACTTGAAGTGAGAGAATTTAACTCTAAAGAATTGGAGGGGGAGGAGACAAGTTTCATGGCAAACCGATGTGTCAAGTGGTAGAGGTCAGATCCTTATCATAGAAATATCGAAAATAGGAGCAGGAGTAGGCCATTCGGCCCTTCGAGCCATTCAATATGATCATGGCTGATCCTCTATCTCAATACCACATTCCCGCTCTTTCCCCATATCCCTTGATGCCTTTTGTGCCTAGAAATCTATCTAGCTTCTTCTTAAATATATTCAGTGACTTGGCCTCCACGGCCTTCTGTGGCAGAGAATTCCACAGGTTCACCACCCTCTGAGTGAAGAAATTCCTCCTCATCTCAGTCCTAAATGTCCTACCCCATATCCTGAAACTGTGACCCCTCGTTCTGGACCCCCCCAGCCAGGGGAAACATCCTCCCTACATCCAGTCTGTCTAGCCCTGTCAGAATTTTATATGTTTCAATGAGATCCCCTCTCGTTCTTCTAAACTCGAGTGAATACAGGCTGAGTCGATCCAATCTCTCACGTGACAGTCCTGCCATCCCAGAAATCAGGTATCGACCTCTACCACTCTACCACAGCCTTCACTTTTATTTGAATATAACTTCATGGTCCAATTACACTGGTGGATGAGTCTATAACCAGAGGGCATAAATTCAGAATCATCACCAAAAGAATGAAGGGAGAGGTTGGGAGAATTTCTTATGCAGAAGGTTGTTAGAACATGAAATGTCCTATCGGAAACTAAGATGGAAAAATAATCCATAATGTCCAGATCCCAAGAACAAATTTTTAAAAAAGCTTCATAATTTTAAAAATCTATTAATTCTTCTCATCGCCTTCTCTGCTCCAGTGGAAGTAGTTACATTATCTCAAGCTTCTTCTCATAGTTTTCCATCCCTGACATCATCCTGGTGAATCGATACATTGCGTGCTCTTTCTGCCCATTCCCCCAACTTGTCCATGTCTTCCCGAGGTATTTTACAGCCCTCATCCCTATTTGCCAAACCTTTGCGTCATCAGCAAATTTTGAGCTTGTGTTCCTTATGCCCAAGTCCAAATCATCAACATATACAAAGTGGGCCCAGCACTGACTGTTGGGGTCCATCAATTCTAACCCTTCCTCAGTCTGAGCAATTCTAACCCTTCCTCAGTCTGAGCAATTCTAACCCTTCTTCAGTCTGAGCAATTCTAACCCTTCCTCAGTCTGAGCAATTCTAACCCTTCCTCAGTCTGAGCAATTCTAACCCTTCCTCAGTCTGAGCAATTCTAACCCTTCCTCAGTCTGAGCAATTCTAACCCTTCCTCAGTCTGAGCAATTCTAACCCTTCCTCAGTCTGAGCAATTCTAACCCTTCTTCAGTCTGAGCAATTCTAACCCTTCCTCAGTCTGAGCAATTCTAACCCTTCCTCAGTCTGAGCAATTCTAACCCTTCCTCAGTCTGAGCAATTCTAACCCTTCCTCAGTCTGAGCAATTCTAACCCTTCCTCAGTCTGAGCAATTCTAACCCTTCCTCAGTCTGAGCAATTCTAACCCTTCTTCAGTCTGAGCAATTCTAACCCTTCTTCAATTCATTCACCCTAACCCTTTGTTTCCTGTCCAGGCTGCTACATTTCCTCTGGCTTCAAATGCCTGAATTTTTCTAGCAAGACTCTTGTGAGACATCTATTCGAACACCTTCTGAAGATCCATGTAGACTGCATTCCCTTCACCTTTCCAATTAGTCACCTTTTCAAAACGACTCTATTAAATTTGTCAAACGTGACTTGCCTTTAACAAGCCTTTAATCAACCTATACATTTCTAAACGCTCACTTATTTTATCTCAAATTATGGATTCCCAAAGTTTGCTTACAACTAATGTTAGACTGACTTGTCTATAATTACCCAGTTTATCCTTCTCTCCCTTAGAAGGATAATCTGATAGGATGAGATGAAGTAGAGTGGGAGGAGGCTCATGTGGAGCACAGACCAATTGGGCCAAATGGCCTGTTTCTGTGCTGCAAATTCTGTGTAACTCTTGAGCAATGGCTAATTTGCATATTAAGGAGTATTGAAAATTATGGCCAGAGCCTTCTGTCTGATTTCTTTCAACAGCCTAGAGTGCAGTCATCAGAGCTCAATGACTTAGTTACCATGGATTCTGCTAATGTTTGTTTAGAACTGATTCATTTTCTGGTTATCTCTAACTCTTCAGATCTTGAGTCTGTTTTCATAACTCAGAGCTTGAGATCATCCTAGTTGCTGTTTTGAACCCTATGTACAAGATCCTTCTGAAGATAGAGTGCTAACAATTGCATGCAATATTCCAAATATGGTCTTGAGTTATAGGGGGGGGGTAAAAGATGTTATTTTGACTTAGAATCTAACACCTCTGGTAAAAGCACTCTAATTCTTCCCACATTGGTGTATGGATGCTATCAACACTCCTTCATGACTGGAAGGCATCCATATAATGGCCTGGATGAAACCCTTCAACACTCGCCCATCATGGGCAAAGGAATTGGAGAGTTAGTTGAGCGCTGGGTTTTAGGTTGGCGGCCCCTCCAACTCCCTACCACCCGTGCTGCCAGAAACGCAGTGCTTTCCCTCTAGCTCTTCAACATTTTCTTTGTTATTGTACTTGATTGCTGAAGGCCAACAGTCTGTTAAACACACTATGATCAACCTCTGGGGAGGGAGAGCTTTAATTTCCTGTATTGATGAAACCAAGAAGTGAGCAGAATAAGATCACGATGAAATTAAATGATTTGCACGCAAACCTCCACTTAATATTTTTCACTATTAAAGACAAAGCCACTGGTTTGTGGCTTTCGCAGTAAAATGGGCAGAATTAGAGACCAGGATCCCAAAATGCTGGTGAAGGTTCTGGAATCCCACATGATGAAGGCGGAATGGAATTTATCTAATCACTGTAAACCAGTGACCCTGATTATAAATGGATAGAATCGTGGAATGCAATCCTTAAAACACAGATTAAAACTTCCCGAATCCCATGGAGTTTGTCCTTAATCAAGTCACCGCAAGCCAAGTGACCCTAATTATAGAACCTCAGCCCACTGCCTGTAACCTGAGCCTTTGAGGGAAGAGGAGAGTTGCTACTATCTCATCCTCCTCCCTTATCCAATCTATTCGAAGAATGAATTCTGATGTTAATTGCTTCGGATGGGACTCTGCTAAACTGAAGGGCATTAATGCGACGACAAATTAGGATTTATTTCAACTGTCTTGGTATTTGTACAGTGCCACGTTCTAATAGTGAGTTCAATCCCGTTCTCTTTTATCATATGCAGAATAAAATGATACGGTAGTTAGCAATGCAGCACACGAGTTATTATCTGCTATTCTTGCTGTTGTGCCGGGTAAAGTATAAATTTGCATCACATTACACGGTTCTGTAGAGATCAGCCCTGGCAGCCTGATCCCGTGCAGATAGAGGAAATGGCTGTTGAGACACTTATTTGCTATTACAAGGTAAAATTCCTATAGCTCATCTGCCAGTCACCTCGTTCAAAGGGAGGGATCGTGGACTGCGAGATAGAGGGGAACTGTAAGTGGGCCGTGTGTTTGGGAACAGAGTGTCACGCTGACTTGTTCATTTTCTCACTGCCAGGCTTTTGACATTCTGAAGGTGACCCACGGAACAGACAATCCCCTGACTTGCAACCTGCAGCAGATCCTGGCGGAATGTGCGGCCGAACTCAGCAGCAAACCGGAGTAAACAGACCAACAGCCAGAGCACAAATGTTGTGTGTGTCTGCGTGTGCCCATGTGCGCCTGCGTGAGTCTGCATGTATGTGCCTGCGTCTGTGTGTGTGTGTATATGTGCCTGCGTCTGTGGTGTCTGTATGCCTGCGTGTGTGCCTGTATGTGAATCTGCGTGTGCGTGCGTGTGCCTGCCTGCGTGTGTATCTGCGTGTGTGTTTCTGTGTGTGTGTTTTTCTGTGTGTGCCTGCGTATGTGTGCAGATGAGATTGTTTTATGAACCAGTATTGGTCACCGTTTGGTTAAATTGAGAATCAACCAGAAAGTTTCAGTATTGAGACTAAATATTACATTTGGTTGTCTCTTTTCAACCATCCTTCAGGGATCCCAGATCTATGTGGAAGTTTCATATTTAACAGGATTTTCCCTTCATGATGTGGACAAGAAATCGGAGGACTTCCCCATTCTACGAGGGTTTCCCATTTCTAACCGTCCAATGGTCACTAAGATTCTTTGAACACCGTGGCCATATATGTCTTTCATAAGGTGTAACCAGCGTTGTAGCTCACATCCCAGGGAACTCCCTGTTCGAGCAGGGATTTAGAGTAGAGTGTTAAAATGCAGTAGGAAAGAGGGGAAAGCTGGAGAGAACATAGAAGGCTAAAGGAAGAGTAATAGGGAAAACAGAAGGAAAGAGAAGGGGGGACAATACAAGGAGCAAAAGAAAGATGAGGGAATACATGGGGAGAGATATAGAGAGAGGAACAATGAGGAAAATACAGGAATTGATACTGGAAGAGAGAAAAGGCAAGATTTTGCTTTCAAAACAAACAAGACAAAAGAAACTTAAGCAAGAGATGGAAAAAAAATCCAGCCAAAGATTGAGGATCAGGGAGAAGAATCAAAAGCAATTGAAGCAAGTGAGTGCTGTACATTTTTCTGTGTCTCTTAGTTATTTTTTCTTTATACACACAGCTTGGATCAAAATATCCGACCAGATTAATTGTTTAGGTGCCTTTCAAGGTCCTGTCTCACTTTCTGTCTCTACTGGAAAAGCACCAAGTTAACATAGTGAAGTCTGACTGTGATCTGAGAACATTGCATCCTCCATTTCACAAGACCTTGTACGTTCAAGCCTTATTACTGTTCAATCACACCGTAAGAATTTAGATGTTTCTGTTCATTGGACTGTTTAATAGAGGGACTGTCTTGTCCTGCCATGTATTATGATAAATATGTCCACAAGTAGAGGTAATTACTTATGGCGTTCCATTCGTAACATTTATGGTATGCCACCAAATGAGCAGAGATTACTTTCTGTTTTAAATATATTTTCTCCCTTTGCTTTTTTTCTTTCCTCTCCTGAAGGCACCTTTTCGTGCTGGAATGTTGTCCTCTGGGCACCAACAGCCCTTCAGTACCTCTCAGAAGTGGCTTCTACTCCTGTGTAATCTTAGATAGTGAGTGCCGGCACATTATTGAGTCATGAAGGTAGCGTAGACAATCCTAAAGCCATCCTCATCCAAGCTTCACAAGAAGCAGAAACCCCGGCTGATTCTCTTTTTATCTTCTTCCCCATCTCTATCTCGAAAAGGTTGAGTGCAGTTGTCCCACCTCCTATTGCTTGTCCCAACTCAACAAAGACCAGGGGCCAAACCTGGCACTTTCCCGGTCTGCACAGCTCAGGCCACACTGAGACGTAGAGGGGAGGCCCGTTGAGCCATCAAAAAAGCTCGAGAGGAACAAATTGCTCTTTGTTATCCTCTGTCAGACTGAAAGCCATGGGATTGTGCAGGATCTAGGAGATGGTCACCTGTACCAGATGAGGATGATATGACTGCACAGTTACACTCCCATTGTTTTGGCTGGAGCAAAGATGCCACGATGGACTGGGAATGGAGGGCAAAGAAAGAACTGACTACGAATGTCTGTAAACTTTTTTTTTAAAAATGCTGAAAAAAAATCTGGTGTGTGTTATAATCCGTTATTGAAGAGCCTGAAATGTTCCGGTGGGATATCTCAGCCTCAGTGTCAGGTCTGGATACCAGTCATTAACATATTCTGTCTGTGACTGTTAAATGTTCTAATGTGGTACCAGCTGCTCACAACCCTATCATCAAGTGAGGATTATGATGAATCCTTTGAGGACAACTATGTTTTCTTTTTATTGCATTTTCAGCTGCCTTACTACGCTTTTGTGAAGAAAAGTAGCAATAAAGAGACTTTAGAGAAGGTCGGTGTGCGTTGTGTTCTCTCTATCTCCTATCGCAGTCAGCTCATCTTTACAGTCAGTGCCCAAATATCACTTCCTCACTTTCTTGATTGTAGTCAACATTGTGTTCATGTTGCCCAAAGTACAAAGGTCACGTCGGATAACGCTCCAAATGTATCTACTGTCTATTTTCCTTTGCATACTTAATGTTTGATGTATTTTTGTGCTCATCAAGGTGAGTCATGCACGTCGTAGGGAATGGAACGTCAGCCAGTGTTAGAGTCGAGGAGTCTACTTGAAGAGAAAAGTTCCCTCCACCCTGTACATCACCCCCTTCTGCAGCAGTGTGAATTCTTCCACTTCCCATGTTGGCCCTGCTGACTTGACATTGCCTTAATAGTGGACAGTATCGTGATGGGGTACTGGGTTGAGACCAAACAGCTCTACAAAACCAATTATCTTGTACCAATCCAGGTCGGATCATTTCATTATAGGGAATATTTCATTAGGAATCTCAATCATTGCCGTTTCCTGTCATTGATGACCCTCCTCCTGCATTCCTATTGCAATAACCTGGTTATATTCAGCTCATGACTGCAACCTTACCTGCAGTGGTTCAGAACTGCTTCAATCAAATCACATTAGATCCGCTTAGCATGTTTTGGAATCTTGAAGCCCTGCGACAGCGCCCATGATGTGCTACACATACCGAAGGGGCTTGAGTTATACAGGCATTGCAGGAGATGCAGAGCAGGACCATTGGTATCTGTAAGGAAGGAAGATAAATTCACGTTTTGGGTGCAAACCCTTCGAGAGCTCCAACGATAGGGTCTCCACCGGATACATGGACCCAAATCCACCTTTCTTCTGTTTTCAGCTGCTGATCATGGACCTCCCGTGTATTCCCAACGTTTCCTGTTTTATTTCAGATGAACAGCATTTGGGAGTTTTACTTCTCTTAAGTAACTTACTTTCCTGACTAAACGGGGCAGAAACCAGCACATTTCAGATAATGGATTGGGGATCGACCTTGTTTCAAATCATTTAAATAAAAGCTCCATGGGCGGATGGTTTAACTTCTGCGGGGCGTAAAACGGGCAGTAGCGGGTCGGCAGCCCATTACCCCGCCCGTTATACACCCAGCCCGTTACCCCGCCCGTTATACACCCAGCCCGTTACCCCGCCCGTTATACACCCAGCCCATTACCCCGCCCGTTATACACCCCGCCTGTTATACACCCCGCCCGTTACCCCGCCCGTTATACACCCCGCCCGTCACCCCGCCCGTTATACACCCCGCCCGTTATACACCCAGCCAGTTACCCCGCCCGTTATACACCCAGCCCGTTACCCCGCCCGTTATACACCCCGCCCGTTATACACCCGCCCGTTATACACCCCGCCCGTTATACACCCCGCCCGTTATACACCCAGCCCATTACCCCGCCAGTTATACACCCGCCCGTTATACACCCCGCCCGTCACCCCGCCCGTTATACACCCCGCCCGTTATACACCCCGCCCGTTATACACCCCGCCCGTTATACACCCCGCCCGTCACCCCGCCCGTTATACACCCCGCCCGTTATACACCCAGCCCGTCACCCCGCCCGTTATACACCCTGCCCGTCACCCCGCCCGTTATACACCCCGCCCGTTATACACCCAGCCCGTCACCCCGCCCGTTATACACCCTGCCTGTTACCCCGCCCGTTATACACCCGCCCGTTATACACCCAGCCCGTCACCCCGCCCGTTATACACCCCGCCCGTTATACACCCGCCCGTTATACACCCGCCCGTTATACACCCAGCCCGTCACCCCGCCCGTTATACACCCCGCCCGTTATACACCCCGCCCGTTATACACCCCGCCCGTTATACACCCCGCCCGTTATACACCCCGCCCGTTATACACCCCGCCCGTTACCCCGCCCGTTGTTACCCCGCCCGTTGTTACCCCGCCCGTTATACACCCAGCCCGTTATACACCCAGCCCGTTACCCCGCCCGTTATACACCCCGCCCGTTATACACCCTGCCCGTTATACACCCCGCCCGTTATACACCCCGCCCGTTATACACCCCGCCCGTTACCCCGCCCGTTACACACCCAGCCCGTTACCCCACCCATTATACCCCGCCCGTTACACACCCAGCCCGTTACCCCACCCGTTATACACCCCGCCCGTTACCCCGCCCGTTACACACCCAGCCCGTTACCCCACCCATTATACCCCGCCCGTTACACACCCAGCCCGTTACCCCACCCGTTATACACCCAGCCCGTTACCCCGCCCGTTACACACCCAGCCTGTTACCCCGCCCGTTACACACCCAGCCCGTTACCCCGCCCGTTACACACCCAGCCCGTTACCCCGCCCGTTACACACCCAGCCCGTTACCCCGCCCGTTACACACCCATCCCGTTACCCCGCCCGTTACACACCCAGCCCGTTACCCCGCCCGTTACCCCACCCGTTATACACCCAGCCCGTTACCCCGCCCGTTACACACCCAGCCCGTTACCCCGCCCGTTACACACCCAGCCCGTTACCCCGCCCGTTACACACCCAGCCCGTTACCCCGCCCGTTACACACCCAGCCCGTTACCCCGCCCGTTACAGACCCAGCCCGTTACCCCGCCCGTTACACACCCCGCCCGGTTTTCCTTTCCGTTGACATCAATGGCCGATCCGTTGCTGCTCGTTTTACGCCCCCGCCCAAGTTGTAAGTTCCACCCTACGTTTTTAATAATTCTTCATGGCAATTTTTAGATTGGAATTGCTGTCGTCTTTATTGGTTGTCTGTTTCTCTTCATCGGGGGCAATGCGTATCATCTTGACAAATTTTTGATCTCACCTTAAAGGGAGTAGTTTGAACCTGACGAGGTGAATTGATTAACAAGTAAGAAAGAACTTGGATTTATACAGTGCCCTTCATGACCTCAGGACGTCCCAAAACGCTTTACAGCCAGTGAAGCTTTTTTTGAAGTGTAGTCACTGTTGTAATGTAGGGATCACTATTAATAGTGTTAGCCTTCCCCTCTAGTGGGTTGACAATCACCAACTGCATCAGGAAAACCTGTCAGACAGTGTCTGAACATCTCTTTATTTCTCATTGAAGTGTGATGGGGAGAGGTTACCTTTGTGTCCTCTCCCTTTGTTTCAGTTTGGATTTCAAAGCAAAGAAAGGGCAGAACTGAACTCAAGGATTCTTCAGTGAATCTATGCAGCAGCTAACAAACTGGGGCTAGTGGAACACACTGTTTCACATCTAAAACAGCATCATGGGCATTGGTCCAAAATAAAGCTGTAATACTGCAGAAAGCAGTAAGAATGTTTTATTGTTTCGTAACAGAGTCTGTAAGTGAATTGAACGACTGTGATTTATCCAACTGCTGCTTCGGGTAATCTTATTTCTTAATAAATCCGATTCATAGTTTAGAGCCTGAGATACAGTCAGACTGTTGTCAGTAGGTTAGAACAGGAGCATTGATAAAATAGTTCACTATTCGCTCTGTGGCCCACTATCTCAGCATACTTCAAGCGCAAGATAACATTTCTCTTCATAGGGAGCATGGGCCTACCCGTAGAAGCAAACCTTTGCTCTGGGTGTGAGGAAAAGGTATCCAGAATGTGGCCACATTATAACACCTAGCACATTGCACTGGCTCTGTTCATTCCAGTCTTGGCCAATTTAGCAGCTAAGTATGGCCCTTATATTACACTTCAAGAACAACATTACTGCAGAACTAAAAGCTTTGCTGGTTCCGTGAGTACAGTATTACTGAAGTGTAATCTTCTACCATACATCACAGGCAACAATATAATGCTGACTCACTCACTAATAAAGAGCCCACAACGCATCCACTCTGTAACAAGCCCTAGCCCTTTGCAATGCATATTTTGTACGATCTACAAAGAGAGCTTTATAAGGGGGTCTACTTTAATTCAAAACTTATGGCACACAGAGGTGAGTAACCCTTATTATACTGTTAGGTAAGGTAACCTGTCGAAAACAATATGGTGCATTTTTTAGAAAGATTTTTTTTACACACAATAGCTCACTGTAGAAATCTGAGGTATCACAGCCCACCGGATTCTCTGCTTGTTTGAGTTATTTTCATGGCGTGCAAGTGTTACTTTATCACAATGTTTGAGATTGCAATCGGTTGGAAATGGTGTTGCACACAGATTTTTTAAAAACTTGCAGTGAATTTGGTGCTCATCAAAATAAGGGATGGTACCCATTTTGAGTGCCCAGTATCAACATCAAACACCTCTGTTCTACACCAACACTGCTCCCTATCACAGATGAATGCGATTGTTGACTGTAATTGCCAATTTATGGACAAGTTTTTGTGATATGCGCTTGTGAAACTGCCTAAACACAGGTTACTTGGGGCTCTCTTCTTTTTCCTCCAGTTTAATTCCTTGAATACTGTATTGCATTACTGGAGCCAGAGCAGGGGGATTTGAATAGGTTCCTAGATCTAATGGTGATGGTGAGTCTGTGGCAATAAACTGACTGGAATTTAATATACTCTGTGCATTTGCTTGTGATGTCTGAGGAATTTGTTCACACTGAATGATCATAGCACACACTTCCTCATGCTCAAACAGGACATATGGTTTGTGAATTCCTGCTGTACGTGTGTCCAAGCTGTATAGAAAGAGCGGTGTCTTATTGTAAACTCAATCATCCATATTCTGCCTTCAATTAATTAAAAAGTGCTATTAAATACCTTCAAACTATGTGGGCGGACATAAAGGAATATTGATAAATGGTAATTAATGTAGATTTGGGCATGATGCTCATCTTACTTGAGTCTGCTGTGCCCATAGAGAGAAAGAGAGATCAAGACCACTGCAACAAGGCAACTTTGATCTTATTGAGAGACTGTGGGAAGTGCAGCTGGAGGTTTGATTTAGGTTTAATGTAATCAAAATATCCAGATATTAGCAGCTATCTTAACGGAAATAGGGAAAGTGTGCCCAGAAACACAAACCAGGAAAAGGTTAGGCCTCTGGGTTCTCCCACTTCACCTTGAAAACGAACATTTCCTGTGTCACACTTCCTGTGTCACACCTCAGGTGTCACACCCCTGATGTACAAAGTCTGTGTCACACTTCCACCTGATTGACTCAAACTTCATCCTCCAATTAGAGCTTCATTACTACGATCAGTGAGGAAATTACCAATAAAATCACACAAACTGAACCAATCAAATCATGCAAAATATTTATCAAAAATTTCTCGTGTCACTTTTTTTCTTTTCAGCCCAATAAGTCACGGGTTTTTAAAAAATGATCAGATTTGTAACATAATAAAGGCTTAAAAATTACATATTTTACATTTGCATCCTTTTAAAAGTTGCCGCTCGTGTCTGTCAGTGCCTTCATGAATGTTATTACTCTTGAGGCCTCAGCCTCTCTATAAAAACCGAGCTATTGCTCTGCCAGCTGAAAAGAAGTAACACTGTCCGACCTCCCACCTTGCACCCTCCGGAAACTTGAGCTCATCCAAAACTCCGCTGCCCGTATCCTAACTCGCACCAAGTTCCGTTCTCCCATCACCCCTGTGCTCGCTGACCTATATTGGCTCCCGGTTCGTCAATGCCTCGATTTTAAAATTCTCATCCTTGTTTTCAAATCCATCCATGGCCTCACCCCTCCCTATCTCTGTAACTTCCTCCAGCCCTACAACCCTCCGCAATCTCTGCACTCCTCCAATTCTGGCCTCTTGCACATGCCTGATTTTCTTTGCTCCACCATTGGCGGCTGTGCCTTCAGCTGCCTAGGCCCTAAGCTCTGGAATTCCCTCCCTAAACCTCTCCGCCTCTCTACCTCTCTCTCCTCCTTTAAGACTCTCCTTAAAACCTACCTCTATGAACAAGCAACCTGTGCTAATATCTCCTTATGTGACTCAGTGTCAAATTTTGTTTAATAATCGCTCCTGTGAAGCACCTTCAGACATTTCACTACGTTAAAGGCGCTATATAAATGCAAGTAGTTGTTGTACTTCCCAGAAAGCTGTAGTCTGAGCATATGCACAGCGGAGAATCTTCTAGCATGTGTCAGTCTGATTCTCTCCGTCAATCTGTGCTGCAACACCTGTGTATGTTTGTTTTTCCTCAGGCTGTAACAATAATTTTGAGTTTGTTTTTCCAAATGACCTTAAAACGGGCTGGAACATGAACATTAGTGTCTTTTGAGGTACGTTTTGAGAGGAAAACTATTTTCGTGCTTATTTTTACTGCAGAGAAAGAAGCCGAGAGAAAGACAAATTTTTAAAAATACTTTCTAATATATTCTAAGTGGTTATAGCACCTGCCTTTTTTAATTTTAATTTATATTGAGAATTTGAAAACTACAATTGTTCACAGAACAGATTTATTTATGCAGCTGTGGGTATCTATCTCACTGCAGTGGTAAGGAAAACAATAGTTATTTTCCAGGAACCAATCATAAAAAAAACACTTGCTTAACTGTCTTGGGGCTGAACTCTTAAAACTTTTATAAATTCTTTGACTGACTTCAACACTCCGGCATCCCTGAGGCACAGCTCCTGGCTTGCTATAAGCAATGCCATAGGCAGTCTGCTATATTTATATATATATATATATTTCCTCACACATTGAATTGCCCAGAACTGAGAGGTTATAATCATCAGGAAAGACTGAACAGGCTGGGGATCTTTTCTCCAGAAAAGAGAAGGCTTTGGGCTGACCTAACAAAGGTCTTTAAAATTATGAAGGGGTTTGATAGGGTAGACATACAGAAGATGTTTCCACTTGCGGGGGAGTCCGAAACTAGACGCCAAAAGTATAAGATAGTCACTAATAAATCCAATAGGAATTCAGGAAAAACTTCTTATCCCAGAGAGTGGTTAGAATATGGAACTTGCTACCACATGTTGAGGCGAACAGCATAGACGTCATTAAGGGGAAGCTGGATAAACACATAAGGGAGAAAGCAATAGAAAGATATGTTGATAGGGTTAGACAGTGTGCAATATAGCCATCCTGTTCCTCCCTGAGCTGAGCTTTAAATTATTCATCCCATCAATCACCAAGGCCTCATGTTCCCACCTCTGCAACTTTGCCTACAACTGCCCTCATCTCAGCCCCTTAACTGCTGAAACCCTTATAAATGCCTTTGTTAGCTCCACTCTTCATCACCCTAATGCTTGCCTTGCTGGCTGCTCATGCTCCACCCTCCGTAAACTCTAACTTGTCCAAAACTCTAATGCGCAGATCCTGGCCCACAATAAGTCCTGCTCTCTCTCTCATCACCTCATCTCACTGACCTCCACTTGTCCTCCATTGCATTCCATTAAAAAATCTTATCCTCATCTTCAAATCCCTTCACGGTCTCACCCCACCCTATCTCTGGAATCTTCTCCAGTTCAGTGCCCCTTCCTGCATGCACTAGTCCTCTAACTCTGCCCCCAATTGGTGACAGAGTCTTCAGCCATCTCAGCCTTCCCTCCCTAAAGACTTCCGTCTCTCTACAATAATAGCTTGCATTTATACAGCGCCTTTAAATCAAGTAAAATGTCCCAAAACACTTCACAGGACCATTATCAAACAAAATTTGACAACGAGCCACGTAAGGCGATATTAGGACAGGTGACGAAAAGCTTGGTCAAAGAGGTAGGTTTTAAGGAGCGTCTTAAAAAAAGGAGAGGTAGAGAGGCGGAGAGGTTTAGGGAGGGAATTCCAGAGCTTAGGGCCTAGGCAGCTGAAGGCATGGCCGCCAATAGTGGGGCGATTAAAATCGGGGATGCGCAAGAGGCAAGAATTGGAGGAGCGCAGAGATCTCTGAGGGCTGTAGGGCCGGAAGAGGTTACAGAGATAGGGAGGGACATGATCATGGAGGGATTTGAAAACAAGGATGAGAATTTTAAAATCTACATTTTGTCCCACCATCTTCTTACCCCATCTTTTTTGACCAAGTTGCAGTCACCCATTCTAACCTGTCCCATCCTGGCTCATCATCTGTTTGCTCAGAACGGACAGTCTCACCTGCACAACCTACTCCCACCGCCTGGACTGGATCATGTGCCTGCCGCCTTGACTTCAACGGTTGTCAGGCCAGGTTCTCAAAGAAGGGATTAAATGAAGAAA
Source organism: Heptranchias perlo (assembly GCF_035084215.1). Lineage (NCBI taxonomy): Eukaryota > Metazoa > Chordata > Chondrichthyes > Hexanchiformes > Hexanchidae > Heptranchias > Heptranchias perlo. The sequence goes on along the minus strand of NC_090332.1, from coordinate 9,495,549 downwards.
AAGTAGAAAACTTCCCCAAAAGTATCTCCCAGAAGAATAACAAGAGAAATACAGAAATGAAATTAACATTATCCCTATACAGAAAGAAAGAATTTACAATCCTATAACACCCTTCCCAATGTCCCAAAGTGCTTCATTGGCAATGGGGTATTTTTGAAGCATAATCACTGTTGTAATGAGGGAAAGGCAGCAGTCAAATTGGTCACAGCAAGGTCATAAATGAACAGATAATCCATTTTGAGGCATAGATGTAGGACCCCAGGAGCACTCCCCTGCTCTTGTTGGAAATAGTGCTATAGGATCTTTTACATCCACCTAAGAGGGTAGGCAAAGCCTCAACCTAACAGCTCATGTAAAGACCGCACCATTGACAGTGTGATGCTCTCTCATTAATGCATCCAAGTGTCTGTCTAGACTATGTGTAGCCATGATGTGGAGATGCCGGTGATGGACTGGGGTGGACAAATGTAAGGAATCTTACAACACCAGGTTATAGTCCAGGTGAGTGACGAAGGAGAAAGCCTCCGAAAGCTTGTGATTTTCAAATAAAACTGTTGGACTATAACCTGGTGTTGTAAGATCCCTTACATTAGACTATGTGTAGGAATCTCTTTGATGGTGGGGGGGGCGGAGGGGATTTTGAACCCATCGACCTTCTGACTCAGAGGCTAGAGTGACACTACTGTGAGTTGAATCTTTCTGTCACCCCCACCCCAAACTGGAGACTGTAAATTCCCAAAAAATCAAGTCGCCCCAAATTTTGATCTGATCTAATACAACAATCTAGGCATAGGAATGAAGATAAATACAATACAAATAACAAAAGGGAACACTATGTAATTTTATTCAGTAAGAAAAGCAGATGACATACCAAATAACAAAAGAGGTGACATCTTGCTCAAAGCTTTGCCCTGTGAAAATCCTGCGAGATGGGTGTATAACGGACATTTCCACCGTAAGAAATAAGGGTATGTTTAATAAATAATTGTTTTCAAACCTGTACGTCTTTGTTGATTCAACTCACCTACATGCGAGCAAGTGCCTGACTAGATTTGATGCACTCAAATGGTTCCATTCATGGCCCTGAATTATCCCGATCCGTCAAATTACCGTGGCATGTAAACATGCTAATGCAGTGTAGGACATCATTTATTTCCGAAGTGCATGTGTCAATCCAGAGCTGTTTACTTAATGTAAACAGGTCCCATGAAATTTAGAGCATGTCAAAGACATTGTGTTAAGGGTCGGCTGATGTATTTGAGATGTAAATGCGCTATCCTCAATTCTCTGTATTAAAGCGTTTGTCAACTGAAGTCACCGACATCAGGCGGGTTGGAATCCGTCCGGTTCAAGAAAAAAAGACATTGCTACTGGGCAGGACCTTCCGGTTTGGAGAAAGGCGAAAGAGTAATGCAGAAATAATTTTGAAACTTGCAGCAGGAATGTCTGAATCAGGGAACACATTGGATAAAATGGATGATTCAATTAGCAATCAGTATCCTAACCTTTAGATTCATGGGACTTACCTGAAGAGATTGAAAAAAGGTCATGCGAATGTTGACTTAAATATGGGATTCTATTAAAAAATCATAATTAGGGCTTAGTCTCAACAAAATGGAAATGTAGCCCATAAGCCTCCAGCTCTCTAGTAATGAAAGATCTCATTTTTACCCTATTATTATTTGATTTAAAGACAATTGAGAAAACTGTCCGTGCTGCTCTTCCCTCAAAGGACAAGCTACACAGATGCTACAAGAAGATTATTTACTGAAACCTTTATCAAGATGTGGGGGGGAGGGAGGGCTGACTGTCCCTTGCGTATTGTGATCCAAGGCTGGCCCCCCTCATCTGCCTCTCTCGCACAGGCGTTGGCAGATCCCGCACAGGAGCGCTTGGATTGCAGGCGTTGATCAGGATAACAATGGCAGAATGTGGAAATGCCCACACTTTCATTATAGTGAGGACGGACAGTTGGAGAATTCACCAAAACCCAATCTCCAACCAGCAGAACCAACACCTTAGGTAGCTGATGATCTGTTGTAGGACGCAACATCTTCAAGAAAATCTGGGTTAAATATCAGCAGATCATCAACTACCTAAGGTGTTTGTGCACTAAAGACTCTTTACCTGTGTGTTATTCTCCTGTTAGCATTGTTTTGTAGGTCCTCTAACCATTTGTGTGGTGCAAACTTTAGGATTATAAATACTTCCAACAGTGAAGAGCATCAGGCTTGGCTACGATGCCGTACCCGGTTGAACAGCCCGCTGACAACTTGGATTACCTCGGCTCAGATCTGACTTGGGTGGAGGCACTGTGGGTCTACTTACAGCGATGGAACCCCCCCCCAAGGTGAGCCATTCCCATCGAAAGACAAGGTGAGCAAGAACGCCTTCAGTGTGCTTTAACACTGTGCAATTATTCAGCGTCCTCTTCATTGTTGTTGCTTTGTTCTAGTTTTCAGGGAGGGGATGCGGGAGGAGGGAGAGGAAGCAGATCTCAACAATGAATTATTCAAGGCCGCCAATCTTGTTTAATTCGACACCTTCTGGAAGCTTCCCCGTTGGCGGGTCTCCGTGTCCAGATTGAAGCCGCCACGTTCATTGATTTCAATGTACTTCGACACAAGCAAATGCAACTCATTCGTTAGATCTTCCAACGAAGAATTGCTCCCCTGCACTGACGACACCTTGTTACAGCAGTGCTGCTGGATTCAATGCACGTCTCACAGGTGATAAATGAATGGGAAAGTGTGCGTATCAGGGATTTTTTTGTTTTTTGTTGTTCTTGTACAAGGTGAAGCCTACTAGTAATAGAATCGTTGGTGTGAGAGATCAGCCACATTCATTCCTCCGTGTTCATGTGATCTCTTACCCAGCTCACGGGTCTCCAAGTGAAAGTCAATGATAGTTTAAACATACCTTTTGCTAATGGAGCAGACTGGTTTCCTCCAAACTGTCTGTTCTGACGGTCGGTCCAGCAATGGGCAGAATCTTTATGTGGAGTCACAGCTAAAGTCAATGTTCTGACTGTCTGAGACTCCTTCCTGTAGGCAAACATTGATGTTGGTTCCAATGGATGGAAAGGAGAAAGCCATTCACCTCATGGTGCCTTCCAATATGTCAGCTGTGGCTCAGTTGGTAGCACTTCTCTCTGAGTCAGAAGGCCACGTCAAGCCCCACTCCAGAGACTTGAGCACAAAATCTAGGCTGGTGCTCCCAGTACAGTACTGCGGGAGTGCTGCATTGTTGGAGGATGAGGTCGTGAAAGGCACTATATGAAATGAAAACAGCTGGAAATACTCAGCGAGTCAGGCAGCATCTGTGGAGAAAGAAACAGAGTTAACATTTCAGGTTGATGACCTTTCGTCGGAATTGGAAGAAGTTAAATATTTAACAGTTTTTAAACAAGTACAGATCAGGAGGGGGCGTTGGTATCTAAGAGCTGTTGAAGCTTGCGGTCGAGTTTTAGTAGATACCTGATTAAACACGAGAAGGGAAACAGGAAGCAATGAAGGAATGGAAGTTCCTGCTTTCTTTTCTTTCCACAGATCTTTGCGCTCACCCATCTTGGACTCTGCCCCCCAACTGTTCCATCTCCTGAAGGAGCATTCCGTGCAAAAGCCTCCTCTGCCCGCAAAGGCGAGCGAGCACATTTCCTGAATGTCTATCCGTCCCTTCGTCACCGCTCTCCATCGACTGGCCGTGTCCCCTGACACAGATGACACCCTATTCCCCGGCCCCACCAGCACATTTACGGACATACAAAATTGACGGGCAGGGAAAGACCAACTGGTCCATCAGGCCTGCCCCACACCTCACGATAGCTGGAGCATCCTGACTAAAGACTTCCTCCCTGAGCAGGTGGGCAGTTAAAATCCCCCAGATCACTTACCCGTCCTGGAGCTGATGTGCCGGGATTTTCACCGTAGGTGGCAAGGACACCAGCCTAAAGCTGCCGGAATTCATTTTTTGGCATCTTCGTGTTGGGTCCCGATGACGTCAAACTGCAAAATTTACTCAGAGTACGACAGTCGTTTTCCTGTTCAAGCCAATCCAGCGTGGGAAAGGACCCCCCCCCCACCCAAACAAGGAAATCTTAGGCCTCCCCTGCAGTGATCTCATCACGGGGACCTCTGCAGGACCAGGTGGCATCTGGGCCGTATCTGGGTCGCTTCCCGCCTGGAACAGAAAGGAAGTCGGCCGGTGGGCATTTCATTGAGGCCCAGGAGTTAAAATACTTCGGGCCTCCTTTTCTTCCCCCTCTTCCCCCACCCCCCTCCTCCACCCGAGCAGGCTGAACGGAAGTCAAAACTCAGCCACCCAAAACTGGCCCCCGGTTAAAATCAGGGCCCTGGGTTTCCAGCCTGTTACTTCAACCAAGGAAAGTATGTGGTGCAAGGAGACTCCAGAAGTGAAAATGGAGAAATAAAATGAGAAGCCCGGGTTAAGGGTGATAAAATATCCCTGCTCACAAACGTGCTGTGGAGCCTGTGGTGAGTGTGAATTAAACAGCAAGTTACACAGCCCCTCCTTCATCATACTATGTGAACCCCCTCAAAGTTTACTAAGTCACAGGGCCACCATTGTGCGGCATATTGGATGTAATATTTAACTAGTGTTCTTATCTGAGGAAGTGGGGAAATTTAGTTTGAATTGCATGGTTTCCAGATAAGATAGAAAACTCAGCCTGAGTCTAATGGCAATTCCAATCGATTTATATCATATATAGACCAGTAGAACAGACCCGGTTTCTCTTCCAGTCAACTGACCCTTTAGCGCTCTAGTGTAGCATCATGGCATTATAAAACTACCCCGTTTCTTATAACATGTAATGTAAAAACATCCAGCAACTTCAAACAAAATACTGCTCAAGTTCTGTCGAGAGGGATCCCCGTCACAGCACCATTAAGTGAAGAAAACTTCAATTAACAGCTACAGAATAAACCAGAGTCAAGGAAAAACCTTTAATGTTCAAAAATCAAAAATGTGCATATATTATAACTAGCTTGTGGTTCACTCCAGTGGAGTAATACACTCTTCTAGGGTTCACACAGGGTTCACTCAAACTTCATCCTCTGGTTTATGATTCATAATGGAGAGATATGAGGAGATCCAATAATCATTTACATCTGGAAGGAGTTAAGAGATTTAACAGTTTTTTAAGCTTAAATATGGTTAAATCTCTAACTTCTCCCAGTTCTGACGCAAGGTCATCGACCTGAAACGTTAACTCTGACTCTGTCTCCACAGTTGCTGCCTGACCTGCTGAACCTTTTCCAGCATTTTCTGTTTTAATTTCAGATTTCCAGCATCCGCAGTATTTTGCTTTTGTAATGGTGACAGCACAGAAGGAGGCCATTGGGCCCATCGAGCCTGTGCCAGCTCTTTGTAAGAGCAATCCAATTAGTTCCATTCCCCCATTTTTTCCCTGTAGCCCTGCAAATTTTTTCCCTTCAAGTATTTATCCAATTCCTTTTTGAAAGCCACGATTGAATCTGCTTCCACCACCCTTTCAGGCAGCGCATTCCAGATCATAAATGCTCGCTGCATAAAAAAGATTTTCCTTGTGTCACCTTTGGTTCTTTTGCCAATCACCTTTAAATCTGTGTCCTCTGGTTCACGACTCTTCCGTCAATGGGAACAGTTTCTCTTTATTGACTTTATCTAAAGCCTTCATGATTGTGAACACTTCTATCAAATCTGCTCTCAACCTTCTCTACTCTAAGGAGAACAACCCCAGCTTCTCCAGTCTGTCCATGTGACTGAAGTCCCTCATCCATTCTAGCAAATCTTTTCTGCACCCTCTCTAAGGCCTTCACATCCTTCCTAAAGTGCGGTGCCCAGAATTGGACACATATCTATCTTGTTACTATAGGTTCTGTTCAGCGGGTCCATAAAAGAAGAGCCTGGAAGCACAAGGAGGTCCAGCTCAGAAGACAGAAGGTGAGCAGCTAGTTTAGATTTAACTAATTCACATGGACAAGCAGACTATCCAGGGAGATGAGAGACATGGACAGTGAGGACAAATTTAAGAGAGAACTGGAATTTTTTTTGGCAAATGAAGTGATTGAGAGGTATAAAAGATAAAGAATAATACAGTAGGTTCCTTTTAATTTTGGGACCGTCTAAAATCATTCCTATGTTTCAATTTAACTTACTACGCAATGCAGAGTTTCAACAAGTGACTACATTGTCCAGTTACTGGTTCAGAGCCACAGTGGCTTCAGCCTCAAGGGGGCACTGTCTTCTTGAGAAAATGACCAATCTTTTTTTTTGCATTTGTTTACAAACACATGACACAATCCCCGTAAATTGTCTTAATACACATAATCCAGTCACTTCATGCATCGTGACAAAAAACAATGCGCGGGTCTGTTCCTTTCTCAAATGAATAGAAGTGTTTGTCAAACAAGACGACAGTGGCCCTTTAAGATTTGCCTGTCTCTCTGGAAGTTAATGTAGCTGATCGATTATGAAGCTTGTCCGCAAGAGCAGATCCTGACCTGTAGGTTTCATCGTTGGGTTGTGTATACCAGGAATAACATAATACTAAGCTCCGTGTTGCCCTGAAGCACCCTGTGGACATTAAGCACGTTTGGTACTATGCCGTACACGTGTAGATGATTTAGATTTTGTGTTGGGGGCCGATTCTGCCCCATGAGTTGATCTGTAAATGCGGCGTGAATGGAGGATAGTGGTCTTTAGACAGTAGCGCAGTGTAATGTGGAGAAACAGCTGCACAGTACAGAAGGGGTTACAGGGGTGCAAATCACAGCTAAATTTGGGAGTAGTTTTGTTCTGCGGATTCCCCACCTACAGGGAAGTGGATTGACATTGGCCAAACCCCTTTCACTTTGGGCCCATAACAGCCATCAGTTATAGAATAGCCATCTGTTTTATATCCTCAAGACCACTACTATAAAGTTTGATTTATCTCACTGTTGGACTGGACTAATCAAACCCCCAGGACTAACTAACACTTTATTCCGCACGCAAGCCCGAATTCTCCTTTCATACCCCGACCGACCCCTCCCTCCAAAGCACGGCCGTACTTCCTTAAGTAACTCAGTCATGAATTTCAGCAATTAAAAATCTCAAGGGATGATAAAATCCCTGCCTCGAGAGTGGTGACTGAATAGACGGCCAGTCATGCTCTGCCTGGACCAAGCAGAGCTTATGTAAACACAATGATCATTAAAGAGCGCAGTAAAAATCCACCATAAACAGGAAAGGCCTGCAGGGAATTTACGAAGGTACATTCTACACAAACGTCTTAATTGGAAGCCATAAAAAGTCCAAGCATTGTGACTTCCTGGTGGTCTGATTGGGGGGGGGGAGGGGGAGGGGGAGGGGGGTTGTATGAATGTGCTGTACCTCACATGGGCAAGATGTGATTTTGTGCCCACAATTACCAACTCTGTGAACTTCCAATCTCATTCAGACTATCAAAAAGAGGTGCTGAATGGAGGGGAATGAAAGATAGTCTTGCATTTATATAGCGCCTCTCACGACCTCAGGACGTCCCAACCAATGATGCACCTTTGAAGTGTAGTCACCGTTATAATGTAAGAAATGCGGCAACCAATTTGTGCACAGCAAGGTCCCACAAAAAGCAATATGATCATGACCAGATAATCTGTCTTAGTGATGTTGGTTGAGGGATAAATATTAGTCGTGACACCGGGGAGAACTCCTCTGCTCTTCTTCGAAATAGTGCCATGGGATCTTTTACGTCCACCTGAGAGGGCAGACGGGGCCTCGGTTTAATGATTTATCAAAAAGGCAGCACCCCCTCAGTACTGTACTAGCAGCTTAGATTTTTGTGCTCAAGTCTCTGGAGTGGGACTTGAACCTGCAACCTTCTGACTCAGAGGCGAGAGTGCTACCCACTGAGCCACCATGAAGGAAATAGCAGCAGGTGGATAACCTCAGCATCTTCTAGTAACTGCACAGCATTATTGCTGTGTGTGTTTGTTGGGGGGGGTGGGGGGGCGGGGGGGCGGGGGTGCAGCCATTTGGTTTCCCAATCATCCAGGGGACAGAATGGGATGCGATGAGACCTAAAGAAGTGGGAAGATTTGGAAAAAAAATCCAAAGAGGGCGGGGACGAAACATTTCTGCAAGTAAACCAGCGAGATCTCGACAATGTAAAATCCGCCTCACAAACACTGCCTATCAACCAAAACCATGAATCAGGTGGCTGAGGTCTGCATCTTACCCAATCATGGGATCTCGGAGAGCTGACGTCAGGAGCAGCCTTTGACTCTGTAGCAGTTATTAAGCTTCTTTATCTCCTCAAGTAATAGAAAGTAAGAAACAGTTTTCACCTACTATGCTAAACTACGATACAAGTAATTGTCCTTGCTCAACATGCTCCTTTCCCATTCTTACTGTCTGCAGGAGCTATCTGGCCTGTCACTTTTCGAAGGTTGCGGACAGACTCATTTCGAAAGTTGCAGCTGGACTCACTAATTTTGTAAAAAGACAGGCTGGTCCAATACCTTTCGAAATAAACAGGAACCCCAGTGAGTTTAAGTAGCTGTCATTTAAGCTCAGAAATATATTTGAACACATGTATTTGAATCAAATGGTTTGGCCCCTCCTCCCCAATCACTGATTCAGCAACAAATGTATCAGAAATGAGCTGGAACATTTTTCTGTGAGTGGAACTGTTTTTTAACCCCTTAACGTAGCTCATACCAAGCAGTAGCATTTTGGGGTTTCTACGAATTTGGCCTGGAAGGGATTTTGTTTTAATTTGTCTTATATTATTAATATAAGATCAGATTCAGCTCACAAAGGATTAACTCCCAGAAAATGCACGAGCCATTTCGGATGTTGATTCGGACGGTGCCTCGAATGAACCCCACATGAAACGGCCATTACGGACATCAGTTTGTTTCATTTTGCATGTTACATTAGTTTTGAGTTGAGCTCTGGTCCCAGGTAATTCTTACCATTGTGATAGAATAGGTTTTCGTTTAACATGCCCAGCAGGGGGTTTAGCTAAGCAGCCTTACAGTCACCACATGGCTTCCACATCAGGGGAGCATTTCATTCCATGTGGTAACTTTGTATAGGTGACTGGCTCACCGAGTTACAAATCAAAGAGTTGTAGGAGGGGTCTTTCTCTCTCTGGAGAGGTCATTTTGAGACAGTCAGAGGAACGCCCGTGCTAGCTCAAGCATGTGGAGATCCCGGTGATGGACTGGGGTGGACAAATGTAAGGAGTCTTACAACACCAGGTTATAGTCCAACAGTTTTATTTGAAATCACAAGCTTTCGGAGGCTTCCTCCTTCGTCAGGTGAGTCACCTGACGAAGGAGGAAGCCTCCGAAAGCTTGTGATTTCAAATAAAACTGTTGGACTATAACCCGGTGTTGTAAGACTCCTTACAAATAGCTCAAGGATGGCAGAATGGATCCACACCACTTGTAGTCTAAAGGCAGTGTCAGTTAGCATAGGAACACTTAGCTTTTTAATGACTTCTGCCAAGAATGGTGGCAATATTGTGTCCTTTTATTATTTGTATGGTATGAAGCGCAATAGGAAATAAAAGTATCTTCTTCGAAAATAACATTCTGTTCATTCATGTCGTCTATGAAAAATAAATCAGTTCCAAGATCTCTGCACTCCTCCAATTTAGGTTTCTTGTGCATCCCCCACTCCCTTCATCCCTCCATTGGCGGCCGTGCCTTCAGCTGCCTAGGCCCTATGCTCTGGAATTCCCTCCCAAAACCTCTCTGGTTCCCTACCTCTCCACCTTTAAGGCGCTCCTTAAAACCTACCTCTTTGACCAAGCTTTTGGTCACCTGTCCTAATATCTCCTTATGTGGCTCAGTGTCAAATTTTGTCTGATTACGCTCCTGTGAAGCGCCTTGGGGTGTTTTACTACGTTAAAGGCGCTATATAAATGCAAGTTGTTGTTGGAGAATAATCAGCCTTATCTCACTAGAGTACTTTCCAATCAACCCTCCCTAAAGACAAGCAAAAGGTGCATGCACGATCATAGTATCCACTGTACACATAAGGGTCTCAGTTATGACCCCTGGCCTATGCTATTGTTTAACTAGATATTGCAGAGTACAGGTCCACTACTATTAATTGGAGGTGTGAAGGAAGGGAATGAATTGTGATACTTCAGCCCGAGAGGATATTTAGTGTAGATCTGTGAAATTTGTAGCACAAACTAAATCTCAGAGAGGAATGTTTCATTTTTGTCATAACCTGATTCAGCCCATTTAGGGTTCATTTGGTTCATTCCAATTTAAAGTTATTGTCCCTTCTTCTTTTCATGCCTCACCAACTCCCTCCTCGGTTCTTTTATCATTTCTCAATTGAGAAAGCAAGTAGCCAACTCACTTCTAGGCCTATGTCAATGGCTGCTCTTTGATCAATCACTAGGAGGTGCATAGAATCAAAGCAGGGTGACAGGTCTCTGATCTTTAATCCATGGATGGACTACTCCCTATACGAAGCCTCTTGATACCAGCCGTGGCTCAGCTTTCGCTCTCTCGCGTCTTAGTTGGAAGGTTGCAGGTTCAAGTCCCACTCCAGAGACTTGGGCACATTAATCTAGGCTGACACTCTCGTGCAGTACCGAGGGAGTGCCGCACTGTTGGAGGTGCCGTCTTTCGGATGAGACGTTAAACCAAGGCCCCGTCTGCCCTCTCAGGTGGATGTAAAAGAGCCCATGATACTATTTTGAAGAAGAGATAGGGAATTCGCCCGGTGTCCTGGCTAATATTTATCCTTCAACCAACACCACTAAAACAGATTATCTGATCATTATCATATTGCTGTTTGTGGGACCTTGCTGTGCACAAATTGGCTGCCGCGATTCCTACATTACAACAGTGACTACACTTCAAAAGTACTTCATTAGCTGTAAAGTGCTTTGGGACATCCTGAGGTTGTGAAAGACACTACATAAATGCAAGTTCTTTCTTTGTTTCTTTGATAGGAAAGAGGGAATCCTGAACTCAGCCTGTGGAAAGGACAGCTGTTAACAGATCTCTACATTTTGCAAACATCGAAGAGATACAGATACTGGGAAGCTTTGTAAATGGAGCAACCTTGACATTCTTTCAGGATAAAGAAACTCTGCATTTGTTTCCATGGAAACAAAATCTTTCCGATTCTATGGATTGCCAACAAAATTAGAACCGCACCAGCTGTTATTGAAATATTTTGAATAAAATTTGCTACATTTGCACTTGTGATTTATTAAATGTTCACGGGTCCAAAAATGTCCAAGCTTTAAAGTCATTATATATTTCAAAGTCAGGTCCAGTTATCTTTTCTATTTGTCCCATTCTGGTTGCTTGCCCTAGTGGTAAAAGCAAACTGGTTCACAACTTGACTTTGTTGCCGGGGGCCGACTCTTGCAGAAAACCTGATCAAACCTGAGGAGATTTTGACATCCCGTGCCTACATATACGCTAACCTTGAAATGTTGTAAAAGCTGCCTAGCTCTTCAAAAAGGCCAACACCTCAGCCCTAAATATAGCCCTTGTGACACCTAAAGACAGGGAGTTAGACTGAAAGTGCAGTGGGACACAGGCGTGCCATGCCTTAAGCTGTAGGTATGCTCAACATTCCATCATTTGTATTGCAGGGAAAACAGGGACTGAAGAGGGATCTATATTGCAATGTTAAATTTACCTGGTGCAAATTCAGCCACAGTCATAGCTGGCACCAGAGAACAGGAGGGTAGAGCAGTGGTCTTCAAACATTTCTGCATGGGACATCCCTGCGTAATATTGACACACTTGCCTCAATTTCAAACAAAAATGAAAACAGTGCTTTCATTGCAGAAAACATATCTTTATTTGTACGTAGCCGCAGATATAATGTGCTAGTGGGTCAACCAATAGAGATGAAAACAGAAAATATATATGTTGCATGTGATCTCCGATGACCTTCAGGGCTCCCTCGGACTCCCTCAGGCTCCGCGCCCCCCATCCCCCTCCACACCTAGGGTGTCACTGACCCCAGGTGCAAAGTCTTTCAGGTAGAGGAGCTCTGCTGATGAATTGATTATCTCATCTGTTCATCCTTTGTTCCATTACCTTTGTGGATCGAGGAGTTTTTATACAGAACTTTCCTTGGGAAACCAAGGTCCGTACATGGTCTGTGGTAGGAGAACGGGTTTGATGGGGTGAATGATCCTTCATTCCGTGCTTTCTCATGTGCCTCTAGTTAAGACCAGTAAATACTGGTGTACATTAGCTGATCTAATGAACTGATATTAATTGGAATTTGGAGCAGGTTACCGAGCATTCAGACCAAAGTGAACCTCCATTGGTTGATGCAATCTCAGAATCTTTCTCCACAGTGCAGATTCATTTTGAGGATTCTTAATTCTGCAACTGATTATGTTTTTAAAATATTAATTTAATGCTAGATTAATTCAATTTAGCCAGAATCCTTAGGCTCAATTAATGTATGATGTGGAGATGCTGGTGATGGACTGGGGTTGACAAATGTAAGGAATCTTACAACATCTTATGTGATTTTCAAATAAAACAGTTGGACTATAACCTGGTGTTGTAAGATTCCTTACATCAATTAATGTAGATCGGAACCCCTGTGTATGAAAGCAACAGAGTAGCTCCCAAACAATTAAACTTACATCAGCCCAGTCACCCAGTTCACAACTGTATGTGTTCGTGCAGGTGAGTGTGTGTATATATATATATATATATATATGTGTGTGTGTGTGCGCACATGCAGATTGTGTTTTGTTCTCTGATTATGCTTCACAATAATATTCCCTTGCTTTATGCACCGTATCCCATTCACCCAACACCCCTGTGCTCGCTGACCTACATTGGCTTCTGGTCTGGCAATGCCTTGATTTTAAAATTCTCATCCTTGTTTTCAAATCCCTCCATGGCCTCATTCCAACCTATCTCTGTAACCTCCTCCAGCCCTGCAACCCCCGAGATCTCTGCGCTCCTCCAATTCTGGCCTCTTGTGCATCCCCGATTTCCTTTGCCCTTCCATTGGCGGCCGTGCCTTTAGCCGTTTAGCCCTAAGCTCTGGAATTCCCTTCCTAAACCTTTACACTTCTCTACCTCTCCTCCTTTAAGCGGCTTCTTAAAACCTATCTCTTTGACCGAGCTTTTCGTCACCTGTCCTAATATGGCTCGGTATCAAATTTTGTTTGATAATCCCTCCTGTGAAGCAACTTGGGACGTTTTACTGCGTTAAAGACGCTATATAAATGCAAGTTGGTGTTGATACATTGGGGTATTATGTGTGTCATGATGGAGCGTGAGACTTAATGAACGTTATTTAGTTTAACAGTTGGTGAAAAGTCATCTTAATTGAGACTGGAATTGAAGTGTGAGCTCTGGAAATGGGTTGTTGAATAAATGGTACAAATTTATACCGGGATAAAGAGAAACTCAGGGGTACGTTTAAAATGTGGTAATAATAAGCACAGTAGCTTCTAAAATAGCAACTTCTTTTGTAAAGAAAGCAAGTGCTCATCCAAGCCTGTACACGTTACAGTGATGATAGTTTGAATGGGAAGCACGCACAGCGTTCATTGCCTGCCAAACACTGTGGGATGCCTGTGGTTCCGTACTCTGGTTGCCTTTAAGAGTTGGGGTTACTTATCTCATATGTGTCCTTTCATCTGATATGTTCCTTTAATGCTCGATCAGATGCCTGCTGCAGTCAAAATAGTCCGAACCAGCTGTTTCAATTTGACATAAAACAAAATTGTCAACAGAGGATAATGCAAACTGCATTTCCAAAGTAATTTATTGTGTGCAGCATCTGAGACATTTTAAGGGGGTTATAGAAATGAAAGTACCAAATGGGGTAAAACAAAACAAAACACACGCACAGTGGGACCAGGGAGCGGGTCTCACTGATGCATTCATTACATTTAGGACAGACGGGCCAGTTTTATAGAATGACCTCTTATTTTTCAGTGGAGAGTGTCGTAAGATGTTAGATTTGTGTGTGTGTTACTCCCTTCCTAACATGAAGGTGCTGGCTCTTTGCTAGGGTTCAGTTTAGGGTTGCCAACTCTGCTTGGACGTATTCCTGGAGGTTTCATCACATGACCTCCCGCCTCCAACTGCCCCACCCCAGTTAAACAGCATTTTCTTCCCACCTCCAACTAATAAGTGTTCAAAGAAAATGAAAGATGATTTTTCTCCCGGGTGTTGCTTGCAGCAGAGTCCAGGGCAGTCCTGGAGGGTTGGCAACACTAGTTCAATTTGATAGGAGCTGGCAGCCTTCTTGTACCTTACCCCAGGGGCTGTTCATGTGCGAGGCTAAACAACAACAACTTGCATTTATATAGCGCCTTTAACATAGTGAAACATCCCAAGGCGCGTCACAGGAGCGATTATCAAACAAGATTTGACACTGGGCCACATAAGGAGATATTAGGACAGGTGACCAAAAGCTTGGTCAAAGAGATAGGTTTTAAGGAATGCCTTAAAGGTGGTGAGAGAGGTAGAGAGGCAGAGAGGTTTAAGGAGGGAATTCCAGAGCTTAGGGCCTAGGCAGCTGAAGGCACGGCCGCCAATGGTGGAGCGATTAAAATCGGGGACGCGCAAAAGGCCAGAATTGGAGGAGCGCAGAGATCTCGGAGGGATGTGGGGCTGGAGGAGGTTACAGAGAGTGTTGGCGAGCTATTCATGTGTGGAAGGCATCACAGCTGAGCCTGATTCCTGTTCTCACCAAAAGCACACACACACACACACACACTTTTCCACCAGGGGTCACTGGCTGGTGATCAGCAGTGAGGCCCCAAACTGGTATCCCCCTCCCATTGCTCACGGGCACTTCTACTGGTGCCCTGGCTGAGAGTTAGCGCGGCAAAAGCCAGGAATTTAACTGAGGGGATCTTCTGGTCTATATGGCTTAGTGCTACACTGGCCAGTGTCTTTCCCCATATTTATATGCTTGCACTGAGAAACCTAGATGAAGGGACAAGGTCCATAGCGCAGGAGGTCACCGCGGTTTAAAGAGCAAGAGAGGAGACCAGGTAAATGAAGCAATAGTGATTTTAACATAGCAAAGATACAGGAAGGAGGTTGAGCGTGTAGAACAATAAGGCAGGAAAGTTCAGAGGAGTGATCATAGTCGTATCAATAAAATAAACCCTTGATAAAGAGAGGTTGGAGACTAGATGATGAACATTTTCTCTTTCTAGGTATTAAAACAATAAAACTAGCAGTCAGCAGCTTTGTCACCAGACAGCACTCTTCTGTCATATTTCCAGCACTTTGTATTTTGTGGAGGAGTTTGTCTTAAATGCCAATAAATGACAATGACGTTGATTTCCAGCAATGGTCTGTGTCAAAAGAAAAGATATTGCTGCAGAATTTCCTGGAGCCTTGCGCCATCTACGTCGCACAGCCCATTTTATGTCGCACGAGTACCAGGAAATTATGCCGTAAGTAATTTACGCCATTACTTACGCCACACCGTAATTTCCTGGCCCGGTGGCGCAGCACTTTGGACGAGTGCCAGTGCAAACAGCTTCTCCTTATTTACTCTTATCAAAGCCCTTCAGAATTTTGAACACCTCTATTAAAATCTCCCCTTAGCCTTTTCTGTTCTAAGGAGAACAACCCCAGTCTCTCCACGTAACTGAAGTCCTTCAGCCCTGGTACCATTCTGGTAAATAACTCCACATAACGTCGGACTGATGGAAAAGAACGCTTCCGGTTCGCCGCCGTCCTCGCTCCGGCGCATTCCGATTAGAAGTTCCGGGAAATATGGTGGAAGTTATCGGCGGCAAGACGAGCGCACCAGATCGATACGCTTCCGATGTACGTCGCAGGAAAATCTGGACCGTCTTGTTTCAACAAGCCAGTGACCTTTTTTTTTAACAGGATGTAAAATATAATGTTTATTCACAATACCAGGCTACAATATTTGACTATCGTACACATTTTATACAAGGGGTTAGGTAAACAGCAAGCGCTCAATTGTTCTGACAAGAAAGTCCAAGAATTACAATGCAAAGGAAACCAAGCTGAAACAAAGGAAGAACAATGTGAATTTGGCGACTGTACATAACAATGCATAGATAGCACTTGTTGGCTTCTTATCGTGATGTGTAAATAAATTACAAAATACAAGCGACTTTATAAAACAAGAGCATCCTGAGTTCATAAATAAATTATGTCCTTCATATATAACATGACAAAGATGTGTTAGTTGGCAGCAGCTCCAAGTGTGGGATTAATTTTAGACAAGGGAGAGAGAGAGAGAGAGAGAGAAAGACGACGTATAAACATTTAGAGCTGAAACTGCCTCAAGCACCATTAAGAGACAAATATCCGCAAAATATAATGCACGACTTTGGGAAAGACCACACAGAGGCAATGAGCTTCTCGGGCAGACAAACACGGACTTCACTCTTGCTCTTTATTTGGACGCGTGAATACCCAAGGGCCATTGGAGTCCCCAGCAAAAGCCCTTGCTACCTCCAGCAACAGGTGTGAAACACTTTGACCCGTTGGGCCAATTCTGGCAATGATTAGCTTTCTTCAGAGCCTTGTTTGCTCTTTTAATTGCATTCTTTGTGGAACGAAACTGCAATAAAATGATTACCCACAATAAAACTGCTGAACCAGGGCGGGTGGAATTGCGTGTTACCTGACTGACCTGCTTGGCATATTAAGTCAGGCCTACTACCCAGGCTGAGTCTTAACTTTTATCTCCAATCCAGCAATGTTAGTCGTGCCTCTGTGACCATTGTATTAATTTGCTTTATTCTATAAAGATTTCTTCCTATGTATTCCATTGCTGCTTAATAGCAAAAAGGACATAGACATCCTTACATATGAAGATTATTTTCCATGTGGCCTCCCTTATTCTTCAGAGTTCCCCTCGTTTCAGTTGATTTTACACAGGCTGACGAGCTCGCATTTAACCAGTAGGGGCTGGCAGCCTGTCAGGGCTGGACGGGACAAGCTGGCCTTTAAGATGGGTGCTCGGTGACTGGGGTTAGCACATTTTTCCCAAATTAATAACTGGCTGGGAGTTGGATCGGCATGGAGATAGGGATAGGAATGATGATGGGGATTGGCATGTGGATGGAGATAGGGATGGTGACGGGGATTGGCATATAGATGGAGAGTTGCTTGGGGATGGGGATAGGGCTGAGATTGGGGATTGGGATGGGGGTTGGGGGTGGGAATATGGCCTGAATTCTGAGGTTTGCTTTGCTGATGATAAAAATTATTAATGTCGCTTAGGACCTCAATAATTCACATCTCCACATCATGGCTGAGTACGTGGAAAAAAGAAAGTGACTTTTATCTTAGAAACAACATTTTTGGTGTCCAGTTTACCTCATAGAAATTTAAGGGTAGCCCAGTTAAATGATAGATTGTCCAGTCCAGAATTAAGACAGATGCCAACTCTATTGGTTAGTCTACCTGAACATCTCACTTTAACATGGCAGACATTCCACCAGGGCTTAGGTTGGCTGAAGCTCATCCAAACTATTGTTATCCCAGCATATTGTGTGCTCTGAGCAGTATTTCATGGTGATAACAGCTTCACTGTGCAGGGCCCACCGACATTTCTGATTTTAGCAGGAAATTTGTCGACGTGAGCTGAGACTGGACAGATTTAGAGTTGCAGCCCCATAACAGCAGCGTAAGTTGTATCTTAGTTAAATGATACTCCGGAGAGATTTCAGGATGCACGATGTCACCTGTGTTTGCTGGGTAAGAGTATCAAGGGATATGGAGCTAAATGGAGTTGAGGTACAGAACAGCCATGATCGATCTGAATGGCGGAGCAGGCTCGAAGGGCTGATTGGCCTCCTCCTGTTGCTATGAAGGAGATGGAGAGGCTAATTCAATAACATTACAAGACACGCATCGCCTGCTGGTAGCACTTGCATGTACAGAGCGTGGAAGTGCAAGCAAGGTTATATTTATTTTGTGTGTGTGTGTGTGTGTGTGTGTGCCTTATACGATTATCTCACTGACTACAATCAATAGGAGAGGAAGCGTTCATGTGCTTTTGAACCGGTCTTCAATTCTACAAAGAGACTTTGCAGGGATCTGCCTGAGAGGCATCATTGTGACTCTGAGCGGCCCATTCACTGTTAGCAAAAGACAGTCACTTTAATAACGTGCTGCTTCCTGACTACTGACCTACTCTATAGATACAAGTTACTTAAAAACAGCAAGTAGTTAAAACACCTAGTAAAACAATCTGAGTTCATCCTTTACTGAAACATTATCCTTTTATTTTTGTTAAATGTACCTCTACTGGATTTTAAAACTCAAATCCACACAACACTGCCCTTTACAATCAGCCAAACCTTTATATAAAAAAGTACCATGTAGTATCATTCAAAATTGGTTTAAAACGTTACCAAATATTCTTCCGTGGACCCACAAAGAAAGTGATCGCCTTAACATTCACCCCTCCCTTCCCCCCACCCCCTCACCCAGCCCTGTTTTAATCTACTTTCTTCACTCTCGAGTTTGGTGAGAATGCTGGTGCACATGATTAGGAATGGTGTGTAGGTTTGAGTTTGGTTTACAAAATGGATACTGCCTCTATAACCGTACGGTGAAATAGTCATCATCTAGCACCAACTGTACAATAATGAGTCCATGTAAGATTTTGGATAATACAATATAATAAAGTTTACAAGGCACTTGTAGTCCTTCTGTATATCGTTCTGAACGTCTCAGTAACAGCCCTTCATCTCCCTATCCCCCACTGAAGAAAAGGGAACTGGAGCAAGCGATTCATATTTACAACATAACCAAAGTTCCTCAAAGTGCTCTGTCAATCTGACGAAAGAATGGACATTCTTATGCTCCAATATTCATCCCCTCCGGTGATTTTTTTTTTCTTTTCTTTCTGTATACATTCCGCCGTGAAAAACAAAACAAAAAAATCTCTTTTCGCGTACGTGCTCCACACTTCGCGCCTCATCTCGTCGTCTTCCTGTTATCTTTGGGTGGGTTTTTTTTTTCTCCTCTCCTTTCCCTGTGCCGCCGCTCACTCGCCTCTTTAACGCCTCCCGCAGGCGATGTCGAAACAGGTGATCATCATGAGGTGGGCTTTGCAGAAGTTGACCCGGTGCTCCAGCCGCTCGGTGACGCACTCCAGGGCCTCCAGGTATTCCAGGGAGTCCACCTCGAAACCTTGGTCCAGGTCAACTGAGAAAAGAAATCAGGTTGGGTATTCAGCAGAATGTTCAGCCGGAGAAGGCGGGCTGGGAACATGCTGACTGCAGGGCGGCAAACAGGATCATATAGTCTGCTATTTATTTCAAACAGTATATCATTTTAAAAATAAAATGTATATATCCATGTGTATGTATATAGATATATGCGTGTGTGTATGTGCAGGTGTTTGCACTAACGGGAACAGGTCTCAGCAAGGGTCACTAATTAACATGTGTATATGTGTGTATATGTATGTTTGTATATATGCAAGTATATGTGTATATACTGTACATATGTAGGTATGTGTTTATATATGCATGTGTATATATGTGTGCGCATATGTATACGTGTATATATGTGTATGCGTGTATATATGTGTGCGTATATGCATATGTGTACATATATACGTGCCTATTTGTGTCTATATATATGTATGTGTGTGTATATATGTGTGTGTATATATATATATATATGTGCGTATAGGTGTGTGTATATATATGTGCGTATAGATGTGTGTATATATGTGTCTGTGTGTATGTATATATATATTTGTGTGTACATATGTATGTGTATATGTATGTGTATGTATATATGTTTGTGTGTATATATATGTGTGTGTTTATATGTATGTGTGTGTGCGTGTATGTGTATGTATATGATTCAGTGGGCAGTGCAATGTGTGGTATTCAGACGTACAAACCAGGAAGGTCCCAGATTCGATCCCCGGTCTGTGCTAAAGTAGTTGACGTTAGGTGGAGCAGAGCCGAGGCAGATCAGCATCTCTCGCTGGGTGATAGGAGGTAAACAGCCAGAGTTTCTGATGCTGATTGTTAATTAGTGACCCTTGCTGAGACCTGTTCCCGTTAGTGCAAACACCTGCACACACACACACACACACACACACACACTGCCCCCCACCCCTGACTGGGTGAGCATAGGATTGAGGCTCAGCTGTGATACCCCTCCCCCTCCGTGGTTGAACATAGTGCCCTCACTCACTGTATAGGCACAAACATGAGGAATGGCTACTTGGATGAAATAACAGAGGGATGTTGGAGCCCAAGGAACAGTAAGGAGACGCTGGCTCCAGCAGAGGAGAAAGTTGGAGGAAAATGTTTATTCCTCTTTAGGTAACCTTTCCCACCACCCATGTGTGAGCAGGCGATTTAGGAAAACAGGAACATAGGAACAGCAGTAGGTCATTTAGCCCCGCGAACCTGTTCCGCCATTCACTGAGATCATGGCTGATCTGTGACCTAACTCCATATACGTGCCTTAGCCCCATATCCCATAATACCTTTGGTTAACAAAAATCTATCAATCTCAGATTTAAAATTAATAATTGAGCTAGCAACAACTGCTATTTGCGGAAGAGAGTTCCAAACTTCTACCACCCTTTGCGTGTAGAAGTGTTTCCTAACTTCACTCCTGAAAGTCCTGGCTCTAATTTTTAGGCTGTGTCCCCTAGTTCTAGACTCCCCAACCAGCAGAAATAGTTTCTCTCTCTCTACCCTATCAGTTCCCCTTAATATCTTGAAAACTTCGATCAAATCACCCCTTAATCTCCTAAATTCTAGGGAATGCAACCCTAGTTTGTGTAATCTCTCCTCGTAATTTAACCCTTGGAGTTCAGGTATCATTCTAGTAAATCTACGCTGCACTCCCTCCAAGGCCAATATATCCTTCCTAAGGTGCGGTGCCCAGAACTGAACACAGTACTCCCGTGTGTGATCTAACCAGGGCTTTGTATAGCTGTAGCATAACTTCTACCTCCTTCTATTCTAGTCCTCTAGATATAAAGATCAGCATTCCATTAGCCTTTTTGATTATCTTCTGTACCTCTCCATGACATTTTAATGATCTATATACATGGACCCCTAAGTCTCTTTGGACCTCCACTGTTTCGAGCTTTTCACCATTTAGAAAGTACTCTGATCTATCCTTTTTAGATCCAAAGTGGATGGCCTCACACTTGCCTACATTGAAATCCATTTGCCACAGTTTCACCCATTCACTTAAACTATTAATATCTCTCTGTAATTTTATGCTTCCATCTACTCTGCTTACAGTGCTGTCTATCTTTGTGCCATCGGCAAACTTGGATATGTAGCTCTCTATCCCGTCATTTAAGTCATTAATAAATACAGTGAATAGTTGAGGCCCCATCACAGACCCCTGTGGGACACCAAAGGTCACATCCTGCCAATTTGACTACCTGCTCATTATCCCTATTCTCTATCTCCTGGCGCTGAGCCAATTTCCTAACCAGGTCAATAATTTGCCCTCAATTCCATGAGCTTCAGCTTTAGCGAACAGTCTCTTATGAAGGACTTTATCGAATGCCTTCTGGAAGTCCATATAAACAACATCCATAGACATGCCCATGTCTACTACTTTAGTCACCTCTTTAGAATATTCAATCAGGTTCATCAGAAATGATCTGCCCGTTACAAATCCATGCTGGCTCTCTCTGATGAGCCGAAAATTTTCAAGGTGTTCAGTCACTCTATCCTTAATTGTAGATTCTAGTAATTTCCCGACATTAGGCCAACTGGTCTATAATTTGATACGGAACTCCCTCAAGCGGCAGGAATGGGCTTGTACCCAGGATCTTGGATAAGGCTGCGTTTCTCGGCTATGGTTTAGTGCTCAGTGGAAGCAGCTGCTCCCTCACAGAAAATGAGGAGAAAATCACAAGGAAAGAAAGACCTTGTATTTATATAGTACTTTTCACAACCTCAGGACGTCCCAAAGCGCTTTGTTGCCAATGAAGTACTTTTGAAGTGCAGTCACTGTTGTAATGTAGGAAACGCAGCAGCCAATTTGCGCACAGCAAGATCCCACAAACGGCAATGAGGTCATGACCAGATAATCTGTTTTTTAGTGATGTTGGTTAAGAGCTGTGTGCAAATTGGCTGCCACGCTTCCTATATTACAACAATACTTAATTGGCTGTAAAGCACTTTGGGACGTCCTGAGTTCATGAAAGGCACCAAATAAATGCAAGTCTTTCTTTCTCTCTTATCATGTCCCATTCATTTTTAGTGGCGTTTTGTGGAGAAAAAAAGCCAGCTGCCCGCGTGTGTCTCGCTGTCGGATCATAACCCTGGTTCGTCTTTGCTTCAGTGAGTTTGCAATCTTATATAATTGTGTTTCCCGGCCAAGAAATAAAGCCCTGGGAGCTCCGGCCTTTGCAATATGTCCTATCACAGGAACATGCTCGTGACTGGAAGGTCAAAGGTCAGCAGGATACTTACACTCACTGATCCATTTACTTGGATCTAGCATCAGTCGCTGTTTGGTGGCCTCCAGCTCCTTCTTCAGCACATCGTATTTGGTTTTGACCTCTGAAATCCTTTGTTGCCGATGCTCTAATATCTTCAGCTTTGCATTGAAACATACAAATCCCCGCAACTAGAATTAAAAATATACACTATTGAAGGCTCTTTGACTAGCATTTTTTTCCTCCTTCATTTCCAGCTGCGAGATAAGTTAGCACTTAGGAGCGATTTGAGGAGGACAAGAGGCCCTTAGCCATTGCTTCCCCTCAATTCCTCCCTCTCAACCCAAGCAGGACATCCCTAGTGGCTTGGCCAACATTCTGGACAGGGGATAGAATAATGTCCTGCAAAGGGAGCTTCACAAATTAGGAGGTAGATTAAAGAGCAGGACTTTGAAGGTAGTAATCTGAGGATTACTCCTGGTGTCGTGCGCTAGTCAGTATGGGAATAGTGAGGTGAAGGAGGTAAATGTGTGGCTGGGGAGATGGTGTAGGAGAGAAGGGTTCAGATTCCTGGGACATTGGATGCAATTCTGGATTACAGGATGGATGTAGTTCACCTGAATAGGACTGGGACCAATATCTGCGCTGGGAAAGTAGCTCGTACTGTGGGGAGCGTTTAATTTTATAGCAAGGAGAAGGGAAAAACAAGATAAGGGGGGACAAGGCAGGTAGGAAAGGTCAAAAAGAAAAAAAACAGGAAACTAATAAAGAACAGATCATAAGGAGGAGGAATTAAATAGACTACGATTGCCAAAAAATTGGAGTCAGGATTGAGTGGTACGTATGTGAATGCACAAAGCATTCAAAAGAACTTTGGAGAGTTAGAAGCATTAACTATGGAGAGTATGACATTGTAGCCATAACAGAGATGCGGCTTAGGTTTATCTTTAGAAAGTCTACAAACCTTGTTGTCTGCTGCCCGCCTCCTCTGCAGTCGTTCCACATCATCTATCTCGTAAACCTTGATCTCAAATGGTTCTGCCATCCCTCTCTGCACAGGTCGTAGGTCAACCCAGCGGACCCCAGAGCTGTTGGCCGGTTTTCGGGCTGGAGACGTTGCATCGGGAGACAGGCTGGGTAGGAGACGCCGTCTCTGGGAACCTGAAAACGGGAGATAGGCAGGTAAAGTGAGGTCTGTTAGGAGCCAAGTCGCCTAACATTGTTAGTCAACGCTGCTGGTCATTGTCTTTTACACAGGTCTCGGTGTAAAGCTCATGTGTCATCTAATGTCATGCTTGCAAGCAAAAAAAAGGTGCTAATATACAGCCTCATGTAATGATGTCAAAGCTAAGCGCTGGTATCACTGCGTGGATTTGTGCCTTTATAATCTGCATGGAGCAATGATGATGTTGCGGGGGCTGTCATCTCAACACTCGGTACCTAGCACAGCCTGGAAACGAAGCTGCGCGATATCACCACGCAAATGTCCGGCAACGTCTCGATTTTAAAATTCTCATCCTTGTTTTCAAATAATCTCCATGGCCCTCGCCCCTCCCTATCTCCTCCAGCCCTACAACCCTCCGAGATCTCTGTGCTCCTCCAATTCTTGCCTCTTGCGCATCCCCGATTTTTATCGCTCCACCACTGGCGACCGTGCCTTCAGCTGCCTAGGCCCTAAACTCTGGAATTCCCCTCCCTAAACCTCTCCGCCTCTCCCTCTCCGCCTTTAAAATGCTCTTTAAAACCTACCTCTTTGAACAAGCTTTTGGTCACCTGTCCTAATATCTCCTTATGTGGCTCACTGTCAAATTTTGTTCGAAAATCACTCCAGTGAAGCACCTTGGGACGTTTTACTACGTCAAAGGCGCTATATAAATGCAAGTTGTTGTTGGTGTAACTTCCTCTCCCTGCTACTCTAGGACTGACCCACTTCAACTGAAAGGGTCGCGACCTCCATTAAAAGAAAGCTGATGTAAGCTCGGTTGGCATTTTGCATGACGACATCGCACAGCGTGTTACTTCCAGGTTCATATTGCTGCACTGTTCAGGTCCGGTGTAAAGGCTTTCTCAGGCCATTTTAATCTCCCCTCGCTCTCCTGCCCTGGTGCTGAGCCAATATCCCCTTTGCTCCGTGTGGAAATCAGGAGCTTGGCTTTTTCTTGCTCGACTTCTTTAAGAAGTCCACATTCACTGCCAGTCCGTTCTATAAGTGCACGGCTGCAAACGAGAAGTAGTTTTATCTTTAATTCTTGAGAGACAAATTCAGCCGCAGCCCATGCAAGCCTCATCATGCATCATCGCAGATGTGCTGGGGGGGTGGGAGGGAGAGAGAAGGCCTTGGTTCTAGAGCATTAGATGATGACACATCTGGGTTTACTTTCTTCAGGTGAGGCACCGGTTAACACATTCCCGTAAAATACGACTGCGTCCAACTCCGAATTCAAAGGAATTTTGTTAACCGATGTATCACCAGAGAAAATTAAAACCTCTTGAAGACAATAATATTTAGCCCGCGGCCCATTCAATGGGTTAAGTTAGTAGCATGGCTAAAATAAAGCAGTTAGGAACTGGGCCTTTTCCCAACAGCCTGTCTAACACATTGCGACGTGGGGTGAGGAAGAATTTCCGTGCACTTGGGTCACATCCCCTCAGGGAGCAAAGGTCGTAGGTTCGCCAGGCTTACCTTTTGATGGACCGCAGGTTGGCTCAAGAGAAGCAAAAAAAACGAGAAAACAATGGAATTTGATTCTGCGATATCAAGACTGTTTACATAGCCAACTAAACTAACAGAGTAAGCCTGCTGACTACAGCCCCAGCCCCAAATCGCAGCAGGCAAACGTTCGTTCGGCGCCTTTTCATTTTATTGCTGCTAATTCGGTACGAAGTTAGTGAGCACACGCAGCACCATCAGGCCTTTCCGTTCATTCAGTAAAGCATAACGTGGATGGGTAACATTGTTGGACTATGTCCGTTTGAAGGACACCCAACTGTCCTTCCAAACATAGGATCGTTAGGCCATTCAGCAAACTCGGGCCTGCTCCGCCATTCAATTCGATCATGGCTGATCTGTAAACTCCATTTTCCCACCTCTGCTCCATATCCTTTGATACCCTCACCTACCAAAAATCTACTGATCTCAGTCTTGAACATTCCAATTGACACCCCCCCCCCCCCAGGGAGGCACAGCCTTTTGGGGAGCGAGTTCCAGATTTCCACTACCCTTTGTGTGAAAAAGTGCTTCCTGATTTCCCTCCTAAACGGCCGAGTTCCAATTTTAAGATTATGCCCTCTCGTTCCTGATTCCCCCACCAGAGGAAATGGTTTGCTCGGTATCCACCCTATCGAATCCTTTTAATGATCGTAAACACCTCGATCAGATCACCCCTTAATCTTCTATACTCAAGGGAAGACAAGCCAAGTTTACGCAACCTGTCCTCATAATTTAACCCTTTAATTTCACCATTCTGGTGAATCTGCGCTGTAAACTTGGGCTACGTCTGAAGAGAGGGCATCTGGAGCTGTACACCGACCGCCAAGGTGAAGTGCTGGGCATTCTGGTTTTCTGCAGATGGTGAGAGCAATCTGAGATGATCAATTAAGAACATCACACAAGAAATATATCACGGATCAATAAGGCACTTTTCCTATGGAGTATTGGTACCAATAATCCCAGTGATTATACTAGGTTTTATTTCTGCTTTGCCTTTGCATTGGGGCAGGTCAAAGGGGAAGGTCTAATCTTGCCATTGGTTTTCTGTGATCTACCTCACCCACAATATGGGGGTGGGGGGCGATGAATTAGGGAAGCAGGGTCTGCAGTCTCAGTGTCACTTCACAATAACTCGGTAATAACTTAAGAATTTGTGTCAGCAAAACCAAGAGACTATAAATCATCGTACCATTAGAAAGAACATATTAACAGGTCATACTAATGCACCCTCATCTGCATATGTAAATTGGGTTAATTAGCCGCTAGACTTTCTCTTATAACACTGAAAAATTGCAAGCTCTATCTTTATGAAACTTGAACAGAATAATTGTCATGCCATTAGGGATAACAGATTTATGAATTATGCTAATTAGATCTAATTTACTATGCAAATTCGGTTAATTACAAAATAATCTTTCCCCTAGAACTCAAAAGTGGAGGGTTTGCCTTGAACTTAACTTTTGGAAATAGTTGGCTAAAGACATGATTTAAAAAAAGTTTTCAGCATAAACCACAGCTCATTAACCTTCAGCTGAACACTTGAAAACCCATTTGAATACACAATAGAATTGTGCACATAGCGGGAGGTGGGCAAATTAAATATAGACACCCATCTGTCAAGCAGGAAACAGCACTGGTAGAATCTATTCACTTTAAGCACAATCACTCCAACACCTTATTACAACACAAGTATGGAGCAAGAAAAGGCCATTTGGCCCATTATGTCCATTTTACAGACAAGCTACTCTGCTGTTGACTCTATACCACCCATTAAACCTAGCTAAGATGACGATCAGTATATCATTCCAACATGGACTCCAGATGAAAGGTTAAGCCATTGGTAAAACAAAGACTTGCATTTTTATAGCGCCTTTCGCAGCCTCAGGATGTCCCAAAGCGCTTTACAGCCAATCTGTTTTAGCGATGTTGGTTGAGGGATAAATATTGGCCAATATGGGGAGAACTCCCCTGTTCTTCTTCGAAATATTGAAATGGGATCTCTTAAGTCCACCTGAGAGGGCAGACGGAGCCTCGGTTTAACATTTCATCCGAAAGCCGGTACCTCTGACAGTGCTGCACTCCCTCGGCCATGAGATGCGGTATTTTTACAAGCAGCTGCCGTTGATGGTACACACCAGGCAGATACCAAGCTACGCTACTGTTGTGATAAGGCATTGGGATATCGTTCACAGCGTCGAAGGAAACTTCGACACTCGATGGCCCTCCCCTTCACTAAAAGGGCCTGTGAAGGTGCCACAAGATGTCAGCACGAAGGTTAAAGGATATTTTAAGTTTATGTGACAATTTTTTCCAGTGGTTCCCGAGGAAAATAAAAGATTACAGTTACAGAACACGACTGTCAATCAGGCTGGAATCTCTACAGGCAGTTTGTGGCAATCTCAGCAGCATTTAACTGTTGGAATAAAGTGACAGGAGATAAGAGACCAACAAAACAGATGAAAATATGGTGTAAATAAAAGGGATGAAAATACGAGCAGAGGATGATAATGTAAGACTGTCATGGTGATGCAAAGGGCTCACACGGTGTAATCTTCACCCCTCCCCCTCCCCCACCCCAACCACTGACTTTTCAGAAGGTTTGGGTTGAGAAGAATCAGTTTGCATAATTAGATTAAACACTGCTGCACTTTCTTCAAAAATGCAGAAACCCATCTGTTGTGGTGAGATAACACACGTGCCATTACTGCAGCTTCACCGTGGCTTGTTCAAGATGAAAACGGGGGGGTGTATTTGTGCCTGCCTATCGGCTGGGGTCTAATACACCAACAGTCAGGTACGGAATAATAAAAACGGAAAGTAAGAATTTTTACTCATTCATAATAAGCAAATTTTTAAAAATCTAAATTCTCTGGGATTCATGCCTTTTTTTTGTGGTCAGCTATTGACTGGGCAGGATCTTCTTAAAGCAAATTTTATCTCCGTGTCCAGATAAGCGAAACAATCAGTAACTAAAAATCCATTTAATGACTTTGAATTTGCAAGGTTGGTAAAAATGTACTCGAGCTGTCCGAGCAGCTCATTGAGAGAGGAGCTGAACTGTACAAACCAGGAAGAAAGCAAAGAAAGACTTGCATTTATATAGCACCTTTCACCATCTTGGGACGTCCCTAAGCGTTTTACAGACAATTAAGTACTTTTGAAGTGTAGTCATTGTTGTAACATAGCAGCCAACTTGCGCACAACAAGGTCCCATAAATGACCAGATCATCTGTTTTTTAGGTGTTGGTTAAGGGATAAATATTGGCCAGGATCTCAGGGAGAAGTCTTATTCGAAAAACAGCACCATCCAACAGTGCAGCACTCCTTCAGTACTGTACTGGAGTGTTAGCCTGGATTTTATGCTTAAGTCTCTAGAGTGGGTCTATGAACCCACAACCATCTGACTCAGAGGCAACAGTGCTACCCACTGAGCCACAGTTGCGATGTAATTCCTTGAGTTAGCTGAGTCAGTGTCGGTAGGGCTGCTACATTCGGGGCCCTGGGTTAGGGAAGGAAAAAAAAATGGGCCGGGATCGGCCGTGATGCCCCATGCAGTTGAACAGCCTGAAAATGCTAGACTCGTGTGAAGAAACAAAGGGTGACTGTGGACCTGGACCCTAATAAGGAGTTAACACCTTCAAAAGAGGAGAAAATTGGCTGAGAAAGGAGAAAACAAAATCAAATTCTATTTAAAAATGAACTGAAACACTGCAATATAAAAGGATGGCCTCGGCGTCAGCATTACAGCTGATTAGCTGATAATCGCCAGACAAAAAGAACATTTCTTATTTGAGTTTTTGTTCAATAGTCCAGATGCATGAGCACAATCCCAACACTTTGTCAATTCGTTTTACGACAACATCTTGGACTTTTATGTAGTGCCCTTAACATCAAGAAACATCAGAGAATTGTTCACTAACAGACACCAGGAAAAGAACCGCCAAGTTTAGCCACAATAGTAAACTCCTCTCAAGTCAATTCAAAACAATCCAGATTCGCTTCGTGGGTAAACGCACAGGCCAGTGTGGTACTGAGTATAAACACCCCAGGTTCAATCACAAGATCATTAGCATTTCAGTACAGTAGGTCATTCAGCCCACTCTGCCAGTACAGTAGGAGGCCATTCAGCCCATTCTGCCAGTACAGTAGGAGGCCATTCAGCCCATTCTGCCAGTACAGTAGGAGGCCATTCAGCCCACTCTGCCAGTACAGTAGGAGACCATTCAGCCTACTCTGCCAGTACAGTAGGAGACCATTCAGCCCATTCTGCCAGTACAGTAGGAGGCCATTCAGCCCATTCTGCCAGTACAGTAGGAGGCCATTCAGCCCATTCTGCCAGTACAGTAGGAGGCCATTCAGCCCACTCTGCCAGTACAGTAGGAGACCATTCAGCCCACTCTGCCAGTACAGTAGGAGGCCATTCATCCCACTCTGCCAGTACAGCAGGAGGCCATTCAGCCCACTTTGCCAGTACAGTAGGAGACCATTCAGCCCATTCTGCCGGTACAGCAGGAGGTCATTCAGCCCACTCTGCGTGTGCTGGTGCGAGTTTATTTTTAAAATATTATTCCAAACCTCACAGTTGATGAATTAGCTATTTCCCTTTAATATCTCTTGTCTTCAAGTGTTTATCTAATTCCCTCTTAAATGCAGTGACTGACTTGGCATCATCAGGCACCTCCCATATTCTAATAGCCCTTTGCCTGAAAAAAAATTCTTTTATCCTCTCCCTTTATGCTCCCGATACTAAACCGAAGATTATGTTCCCAATTCACCTACTAATCGAGTTAGCTGACCTCATTTGGAATAATGGTTGGAGTGCTGAAATTGTCCTCAGCAATCCTAGGCTAAGAAGGTGGGGGGGTGGGGGGGGAATCAGCCCTGATCCCTTCCCCCGATCAGGGCTGATCCCCCCCCCCCCCCATTATTCCAAATGAGGTCAGCTAACTCGATTAGCCGTCAACCCCAGCTGGAAAACGGGCGAGCGCGACTGCGATGCCTCCTGAGGTAGATTAGCCCACTGACGGCTTGGCCGACCTATCCAAGGGCTGCGGGAGTCTGTGGGACTGAAACCCGAGCAGGAATCAGTGACTCGGGGAAAAATGGGGGAGCGACAGGAGAATTATAAAAAGCGGTCGCACCCCACACTCGTGCATTGAAGCTCCGACTGTCCACAGCAGTTGGGTGTACGCTTGCTCCATTAGAATTTTCAGCGTCACCTCAGCTGGATCAAGAGGGGTGTGAGCAGAGGCCCGGGGAGCAGGTCTCCAGTCTGCTTCTCTTATTCGTCCTGGACAATATTTATCCTTCAACCAACATCACTAAAAAAAAACAAATTATCTGGTCTGTTTGTGGGACCTTGCTGTGCACAAATTGGCTGCCGCGTTTCCTACATTACAACAGTGACTACACTTCAAAAATTGGCTGTAAAGCGCTTTGGGACGTCCTGAGGTCGTGAAAGATGCTCTATAAATGCAAGGCTTTCTTTCTTTTTCATTAGGGTAACCATAGATTGTGGTATGGGCACACCAAGATTTCAAGGTAAAATGTGCCATCTCTCACCCCTTGGAAAAGGCCCTAAGCAGTTCCTGTACCATGAATTCCTTCGAAGTTCGTCGACTGCCATTATGTAGAAGAAGGGAAAGGGAGAAAATAAAAGAGTTTACTGAAGAGAAGAGGACCTTGTGGAAATGTTTATCACGTCTGCCTCCATTTTATTATTTCTTCAGATATTCTAATACCAGTCGAGCAAAGCTCCGATACTTGTACGTATTTCCCTTGCTTCTCCTTCAGTTTAATTCACTTCAAAGCCCTTGTTTACAAGTAGCCTGAGGGTAGAATCTGCTTTGCCCCCGGTGGATGAGTGTCCAAATATATAAATTACCCTCAATTTAGGATCCGTAGCTTCTTGAGGCCTGGAGGGTGGCAGTCAGAAATATCACTGGCAAGCACTGTGAACACATCGCCGTGAAAAGGTCAGGAATGAAGTACTGAATGCTTATTTTTTTCCAATCGTCTCCCCTCCATACCAGAGGGCAGCAGGATCACAGAATCAGACAGCAGAGGAGGCCATTTGGCCCATCGTGCCTGTGCCGGCTCTTTGAAAGCGCTATCCAATTAGTCCCACTCCCCCCTGTTCGTTCCCAATAGCCCTGCAAACTTTTCATAGGATGGGGGATGTGCAGTGTTTCCCTAACATAACACCAGCTGAGATAATGTTCCACTTCTGCCCAATTCCTGCCTCTGGCACCTCACTCAAGTATAGCCATTCATCGGGCCTGATCCCAGGCAATGTGTGCCGGCACGCTATTTGACTGTAGGGGCATCATGGCCGAGCCTGATGCTGACCTCGTCCAATGGCCACATGTCCCAGTAGATCACTGGATAGCAATCAGATTTTGCCCAGGGGCACGGAGGCCAATTGTACATTCCTGCCACACCGACTTAGATCAGCACAGACCAGGGAACAATCCTGGAACCTGCTTCGTCTGTAAAGCTCACTTCCACACACTTACTTTTACATCCATCTGAGAGGGCAGACAGGGACTCATTTTAACGTCGCATCTCTGCCCTGTCAGGTGGGCGTAAAAGATCCCACAGCACTATTTCAAAGAAGAGCGGGGGAGTTTTCCCCGGTGTCCTGGCCGATATTTATGCCTCAACCAACATCATTAAAAAAGCAGATTATCTGGTCTTTATCAGATAGCTGTCTGTGGGACCTTACTGTGCACAAACTGCCGCGTTTCCTACATTACAACAGTGACTACACTTCAAAAGATACTTCATTGGCTGTAAAGCATTTCGGAACATCCTGAGGTCATGAAAGATGCCGTATAAATACAATGATGTGGAGATGCCGGTGATGGACTGGGGTGGACAAATGTAAGGAGTCTTACAACACCAGGTTATAGTCCAACAGCTTTATTTGAAATCACAAGCTTTCGGAGCTTTGCTCCTTCGTCAGGTGAGTGAAGAGTTGCATAAACTCTGACTATATATGCTGTGCCTTTATGCAACTCTTCACTCACCTGATGAAGGAGCAAAGCTCCGAAAGCTTGTGATTTCAAATAAAGCTGTTGGACTATAACCTGGTGTTGTGCGACTCCCTATGAATACAAGTCTTTCTTGTTTCCTTCTTTCAAGAACGCAGCAATAACTTAATGGTGAAACATTTGTGCAAACTGTCATCACCATAATCCAAACATCTAATACATAAGAGAGCTTTGGGGAGTCAACGGAGGTGTTAAGAAGATGACGTCTGATCCAGATGTGACTCTGGAGCCCAATGCAGCCACCGTTCAACGGCACAGCAGCAATACGTCCGTACACTTATCGTTCAGAGAGTCAACCACTGTATGTGGGCCACTCAGCCAAAACAACCCATTTCTAACTCTCAGTCATCTGCGCCAACACAGGAGCTCAGTGAGACCTTCCCTCTGCGGACTGAGCATTACCAGTTGCCCTGCGGCAGGTCCAGTCCCACTTGCGACCGGGGGTCAATTGCAAGGCTAAGTTGCCCTGCTTGGAAGCAGTCTCCCAGCTCCTCGCGAGCACGCAGCCCCAGCAACGGCACAGCTGTTTATTTGCAATCATGCGCTGTGAGCCATCTGTGACTAGGGTGGGTGCATCGGTCCTGCTAAATAATTTCTGTGACTAGGGTGGGTGCATCAGTCCTGCTGAACAGCTTCTGAGACAACGGTGGGCAGGCCAGGCAAGCGACAGGGATTCTAGCAGTCGGATCGGAAATAATGCATTCCAAGGGATCGGCTTTCATTGTGCCTGACAATGTCCCATTCCATCTCACCTAATGCTGAAGGATTTCAATTTTTAACAAAAGCCTATTATACTCATCTTTTTGAGTCAACAGAATTTCCTGGAGCCACGGGCTCAGTGCATTAGAAATATGCCTCAGACTGCGTCCTAAATCCAGGCGTGATAAATATGATTACTCTGTGATCCCTATTATATAGTCTGCTGCATGAAACGGTTCTACTTTGATCTACAAAAAGCGACACTTGTTTTACTGAATAGCAATAGTGTTTAACATAAGGACTGTTAACAAACCCGGCACATTTTAAATCCCCCCACTTGTAGGGCCCACCAGTGTGTAGGCTGTTATTTAAAGGGACATTAAAGGGTCTAAGAGTCTTCTTAGCACCTCACTCGCACTCCTGTACAGGATATAACATCTGGAATTCTCTATCCGACTCCCTCCACCGTACTCTGCTCCCTGCTCTCGACGTCCTCCTCTTTGATCGTGCCTTCAGCAGTCTGTCCTAGCCTCTCCCTTCTCCTCATCTTCCCCTTGTTCCTGTCCTTATTATAAAGCACTCATGGAGGTCTTCCTGCACGTGAGGAGCGCAGTATAAATGGCATTAGTTCATCACAGAATCATATAGCACAGAAGGAGGCCATTTGGCCCATCGTGCCTGTGCTGGCTCTTTTCCCCCATAGCCCTGTGATTTTTTTTTAAGAATAAAAATGACTATAAATTTACAACTTATTTTTCTGGAAGGATGACGCTCTGCCCTTTCTTTTAAAAAAATATTTTTTTTCCCTCCGATTTTCTCCCCTCCTCTCTGTGTCCTGAAGGGTTTGGCCCCTCTGGGATATGGTTCCATGGTGCTGGGCGCCCTCTGGTTGGAGTTGCTACCTGGCTGGTTTTTCACTAGTCCTCACGGGACTTTGGAAATTGCCACCAGTTCCCAGTTTTAAATGACAACGGATATTTTATTGTAATGGTAGCGGATCTGTCACGCTGTCAAGTCAGATGATACACCATTTTAGAAAGTTAACGACAACAGTGCTGTTAGGCAGGGAGTTCCGGGATTTTGTCCCAATGACGATGAAGGAACGATGATATATGTCCAAGTCGGGATGGTGTGTGACTTGGAGGGGAACGTGCAGGTGGTGTCGTTCCCATGCGCCTGCTGCCCTTGTCCTTCTAGGTGGTAGAGGTCGCGGGTTTGGGAGGTGCTGTCGAAGAAGCCTTGGCGAGTTGCTGCAGTGCATCCTGTGGATGGTGCACACTGCAGCCACTGTCCGCTGGTGCTGGAGGGAGTGGGTGTCTAAGGTATCTGATGCTGCTCTTTATTAGCAGACTGAGAGTGGGCGGTGTGAGGAGTCTCCCTCTGATTTACCCCTCCAGCTCTCTGTAGGACAGTACCTGGCTTGTGCTCGACATCCCTTGTGCTAGCACAGATGGAACGCCACCCTGTATCCATGCCAAATGCAAGGAGAATGTATTTTAATAACAACACCTCCACCTCCTCGCTGTTGCTAAACAGCCTCATCGCTAAACAGCTTCTACTACAGAAAGCATAAACTTCCCCCAATGATCATCGCGGCTGGACTGGAGCCAGATTTGGAACGGGTTGTTTAGCAAAAACCGCGGAGGGTCATTTTGAATAAAACAGGGAGCCCGTGGATAATCCGTAGAGGGCTGTGTTTCTGGCGCCGACATTAAAACCAAAAAAAATAATTGAAAATAAACACAGAGAGAACAGATTTTTATGCCGTAACGACGAATCGTGTGTGGTAATCACCTTCCCCACTCCAGCAAGAGAATTGCGTTTCCATATTTAGACCGTTATTGCCGAGGACTTAGAAGAACAGTACTGAAAAAATGAAACACTTTGGTTCTCAGTTCATTTTATCACCACACTTTTTATTTCTTAAAATGTGGCATTCTGCTGCACCGTCTGCTAGATCAGTGCCGTTACGACTGTAACTGTTTGCACAGGGAAACCAAGCAGTGATGATATATCTAAATTGACCCAGGGGGTTCTCCACCTCCTGATTTTCCCTTCCTCTCTGTAAGGAAGTGTCTGGTCTGCGTGGGCTGATCGTAAAGGCCTAAGAGTCTGTTTTCATTTTAAATCGTTTTTAGGTTCAAAGACGGGACCACAGGCACAGCTAGTGTTGGATTTTCCGTGAATTCCATTCCCCGTTAAATAGGGCCGTCAACTCTGGTTGGACGTTACCCTGGAGGTTTCAGAACATGATCTCCTGCCTCCAACGGCCCCACCCCCGCGCTCCCGCCATTGGTCGCCCAACACAGGGATCGCCCGTTTCAGACGGAAATGAGGAGGAATTCTTTACCCCAAATGAGGAGGAATTCTTTACCCCAAATAGCTGTGGAGGCTGAGTCATTGAATGCATTCAAGGCTGAGTTAGACACATTTTTGATCAGCAAGGGAGTCAAGGGATATGGGGAAAGGGCGGGAAAGTGGAGTTGAGGTAAAAATCAGATCAGCCATGATCTCATTAAATGGCGGAGCCGGCTCGAAGGGCCGAATGGCCTACTCCTGCTCCTATCTCTTATGGTCTTATGACACGTCCATCCTCACTGCACCCCGCCTTCCCACGGCCTATCAGAAAGCGAACAGGCTCTTCGTTACCCGATTGGATGATTCTTGATTGTCAGTCAAACAGGCTTCTTTCCCCATCTCCAACAATTTTATAACTAATAAACAAAAGTGTTCAAAGGAAACGAGAAAAAAACAGATAACTTTGGCGCCCCGATGATTTTTCTCCCGGGTGTTGCTCGCAGCAGTGTCCTGGAGATTAATCTTTAATTCCTGGAGACTCCAGGGCAATCCTGGAGGGTTGGCAACCCCTACTGCTAAAGGTCAAGGGTCAAGAGAAGGAATTGCAGAGTCAGATCATTAAAGGCTTGCAAGCCGTGTGACAAGGCCATTAAGGAGTCAAATAGAGGTTTAGGCTGTATTGCCAGGACAGTACGATATAAAACTAAGAACATTATATTTAGGCTTCAGTACGGCTGTGCATGGGAGTATTGTGTCAAGTCTTCGTCCCCAAACATGGGCGACACCGAGGCTCTGGGGTGAGTACAAAGGAGGGTGACCAGAATAATGGCCAGTCTTAGGGCTCTTCAGCTGTCAAGAAAAGCCCCAGGAGTTGGGGCTATTTTCATTAGGAACGGCAGACATGGAGGGGCTATGATTGAGGTTTTTAAAATGATGAAGGAACTAGAGATGGACAGGGATGGTAGGACTAAGAGAGCATGTGTATAGAGTTAGGGGCAAAGCTTTAGATGTTAGGAAGTATCTGTTTTCACAGAATTGCTGCTCTCTTGAACAGATTAACAAAGCATGCAGTCCTTCAAAAGGGAGTTGGCCAGGTTCCTGAGGGAGGAGTATGTTTCCAGTTAGAGAGGGCAAGTTGTGGATTAACTGGAAAGTTACCGTGGTTTCATGAAGTTTTGCTAGATTGCCTTTGGGAATCGGGGAGAAATTTCCCAGACTTTTTCCAAAATTGACCTCACTTTTTTTTGCCTCCCCCAGGAGACTGCATTACTGGGGTGGGTGCGGGGTAGAAGGGGAGAATGATTGCTGAATGATGTATGAGGCTGGACCACATGGATGGTTTTTTTTTTATTCGTTCATGGGATGTGGGCGTCACTGGCAAGGCCAGCATTTATTGCCCATCCCTAATTGCCCTTGAAAAGGTGGTGGTGAGCCGCCTTCTTGAACCGCTGCAGTCTGTGTGGTGAAGGTTCTCCCACAGTGCTGTTAGGTAGGGAGTTCCAAAATTTTGACCCAGCGACGATGAAGGAACGGCGATATATTTCCAAGTCAGTTCCTCGGAGGGGAACGTGCAGGTGGTGTTGTTCCCGTGTGCCTGCTGCCCTCGTCCTTCTAGGTGGTAGAGATCGCGGGTTTGGGAGGTGCTGTCGAAGAAGCCTTGGCGAGTTGCTGCAGTGCATCCTGCAGAAGGTACACACTGCAGCCACAGTGCGCCGGTGGTGAAGGGAGTGAATGTTTAGGGTGGTGGATGGGGTGCCAATCAAGCG
Organism: Heptranchias perlo; assembly: GCF_035084215.1. NCBI lineage: Eukaryota > Metazoa > Chordata > Chondrichthyes > Hexanchiformes > Hexanchidae > Heptranchias > Heptranchias perlo. The sequence continues at coordinate 9,458,620 of NC_090332.1, read as the reverse complement.
GGCTGCTTTGTCCTGGATGGTGTCAAGCTTCTTGAGTGTTGTTGGAGCTGCACTCATCCAGGCAAGTGGAGAGTATTCCATCACACTCCTGACTTGTGCCTTGTAGATGCTGGAAAGGCTTTGGGGAGTCAGGAGGTGAGTCACTTGCTGCAGAATACCCAGCCTCTGACCTGCTCTTGTAGCCACAGTATTTATGTGGCTGGTCCAGTTCAGTTTCTGGTCAATGGTGACCCCCGGGATGTTGATGGTGGGGGATTCGGCGATAGTAATGCCCTTGAATATCAAGGGGAGGTGGTTAGACTCTCTCTTGTTGGAACTGGTCATTGCCTGGCACTTGTCTGGCGCGAAAGTTACTTGCCACTTATCAGCCCAAGCCTGGATGTTGTCCAGGTCTTGCTGCATGCGGGCACGGACTGCTTCATTGTCTGAGGGGTTGTGAATGGAACTGAACACTGTGCAATCATCAGCGAACATCCCCATTTCTGACCTTACGATGGAGGGAAGGTGATTGATGAAGCAGTTGAAGACGGTTGGGCCTAGGACACTGCCCAGAGGAACTCCCGCAGCAATGTCCTGTGGCTAAGATGATTGGCCTCCAACAACCACTACCATCTTCCTTTTTGCTAGGTATGACTCCAGCCACTGGAGAGCTTTTCCCCTGATTCCCATTGACTTCAATTTTACTAGGGCTCCTTGGTGCCACACTCGGTCAAATGCTGCCTTGATGTCAAGGGCAGTCACTCTCACCTCACCTCTGGAATTCAGCTCTTTTGTCCATGTTTGGACCAAGGCTGTAATGAGGTCTGGAGCCGAGTGGTTTTGGTGGAACCCAAACTGAGCATCGGTGAGCAGATTATTGGTGAGTAAGTGCCGCTTGATAATACTGTCGATAACACCTTCCATCACTTTGCTGATGATTGAGAGTAGACTGATGGGCGGTAATTGGCCAGATTAGATTTGTCCTGCTTTTTGTGGACAGGACATACCTGGGCAATTTTCCACATTGTCAGGTAGATGCCAGTAGCTAGTTCTGGAGCACAAGTCTTCAGCACTACAGCCGGGATGTTGTCGGGGCCCACAGCCTTTGTTGTATCCAGTGCACTCAGCCATTTCTTGATATCATGTGGAGTGAATCGAATTGGCTGAAGTCTGGCTTCTGTGATGGTGGGGATATCGGGAGGAGGCCGAGATGGATCATCCACTCGGCACTTCTGGCTGAAGATAGTTTGATGGTGGGTGGGTTTGATGGACCAGGTGGACTTTTCATATTGTTCCTGTTAATATATTGCTTGTATGTATGGGAATGGGAGGCTCTCTCAGGTCCAAAATCTAATGCAAGTAAGTGGTTTACAATAAGAACATAAGAAATAGGAGCAGGAGTAGGACATACAGCCCCTCGAGCCTGCTCCACCATTCAATAAGATCATTGCTGATCTTCTACCTCAACTCCACTTTCCCGCCCTATCCCCACATCCCTTGACTACCTTAATGTTCAAAAATCTATCGATCTCAGTCTTGAATATACCCAACGACTGAGCATCCACAGCCCTTTGGGGTAGAGAATTCCAAAGATTCACAACCCTCTGAGTAAAGAAATTTTTCCTCATCTCAGTCCTAAATGGCTGACCTCTTATCTTGTGTCTCTGACCCCTAGTTCTAGACTCTCCAGACAGGGGAAACAGTTACAGCATGAGCAGTAATAGAAAAATAAGGCACTTAGGTAGTAGGGGCCAATAATGCTGACACCTTTAGATACTTTGGTGATAAGCGTCACATAGAATTACATAGAATTTGCAGCACAGAAACAGGCCATTCAGCCCAACAGGTCTATGTCGGTGTTTATGCTCCACACGAGACTCCTCCCACCTTACTTCAGCCTATCCTTCTATTCCTTTCTGCCTCATGTGCTTATCTAGCTTCCCCTTAAATGCATCAATGTTATCCACCTCAACCCCTCCATGTGATGGTGAGTAAAGAGATTATGTGCGGATTCTGCAATTAAGTAAGTGGTAGCCAGTGCTACTAATTCTCCCCATTCTCAAAGGGAACCCTGGTGCAGCACCGAGATCGTGCCTGACCCCTGCAGCTCCTGGTGCCCCAGACTCTCTTTGAGAATCACGAGTGTTGGTTACACTTGCGTAGCGTACTGGTCCCTCGATGTTAGATCAGGTTACACTGGGTAGCGTACTGGCCCCTCGATGTTAGGCCAGGTTACATTGGGTCGCGTCCTGGCCCCTCGATGTTAGGTCAGGTTACACTGAGTAGCGTACTGGTCCCTCGATGTTAGGCCAGGTTACATTGGGTCGCGTCCTGGCCCCTCGATGTTAGACCAGGTCGCACTGGGTAGCGTACTGGCCCCTCGATGTTAGGTCAGGTTACACTGAGTAGCGTACTGGCCCCTCGATGTTAGGCCAGGTTACACTGGGTAGTGTACTGTCCTTCAATGTTAGACCAGGTCACATTGGGTAATGTATTGTCCTTCAGTGTTAGACCAGGTTACATTGGGTAGTGTACTGTCCTTCAATGTTAGACCAGGTCACATTGGGTAATGTACTGTTCTTCAATGTTAGACCAGGTTACATTGGGTAGTGTACTGTCCTTCAATGTTAGACCAGGTTGCATTGGGTAGTGTACTGTCCTTCAATGTTAGACCAGGTTGCATTGGGTAGTGTATTGTCCTTCAGTGTTAGACCAGGTTACACTGGGTAGTGTACTGTCCTTCAATGTTAGACCAGGTTGCATTGGGTAGTGTATTGTCCTTCAGTGTTAGACCAGGTTACACTGGGTAATGTACTGGCCCCATGATGTTAGGTCAAGTTACACTGAGTAGCGTACTGGCCCCTGATATTAGGCCAGGTTACACTGCACATTTTGTATTACTGCTGCGGAAAATGTCCCGAATAACTGAAATCAAACCAGATTCAGTTCGTGCCAGGGCACTGCCCTTGAGGCAATCTCCTTGGGTTTGCATTGGTTCCAGTATGACTGCTGTAAAACCCTCCTTCATTACAGCGACAACTTGCATTTATATAGCGCCTTCAAGGTAGAAAAGCATCCCAACGCACTTTGCAAGAGACATAGGAAGAATGGACGCCAAGTCAAGAGAGAGATTAGGAGGGGTAACCAAAAGCTTGGTTATAGAGTTTGGTTTTAAGGATAGTCTTAACGGTGGAGAAGCAGGGGACCAAATAATCCCAACCGCCAATGGTGGGGCAAATGGATGGGGGGGGGGGGGTAGGTGAGTATGCAGACAAGAATGAATATAAAGTTGGGGGGGCATGGGTCCGGGGGTTGTAGGGTTGGAGGGGGTTGTAGGGTTGGAGGGGGTTGGAGGGTTGGAGGGGGTTGGAGGGTTGGAGGGGGTTGTAGGGTTGGAGGGGGTTGGAGGGTTGGAGGGGGTTGTAGGGTTGGAGGGGGTTGTAGGGTTGGAGGGGGTTGTAGGGTTGCAGAAAAGCTTGTGAATATTACCACTTGTTGTAATACACTTTCTTTATATGGCTTCCAAAGTGTCCTATAAAGAAGGCCTGATATATTTAAACTGTGCAAGAGAAACTCCCCAGGAAATCTGTGGTGCGTTACCCCCAAACCCGTCTCTGGTTTTGACTCCTTTACTGCAATACAAGGTACTCAGCCACGGGAATGTGAAGGGAGACCTCAGGTTTGGAATCCCAAATCTGAAAGTGCTGCCACTGAGCTAGTAATTAACTTTTATGGGCCGTTGGAGTGTTTCTGTATATTGACTATCAGTCTGAGATCAGTCACTGTGCCTAGCTCCAGCACTGTGCATGAATCCTATCTCATTAATCACTCCTCTAACTGGATGTGCTTCAAACAACATTCAACATTATGTATTCTGTGTGGAAATGAGAGTTAATGTCTGGCTCAAATTCAAAAAATAAATGTAGTTAATGGTGTGTTCTTCCTTCGTCTGAAAATGCTACTGGGAGTTCATAAGCACAGGGTTAAGAGAAGTCAGGATTCGCACACCGATTTTAGGAAAAACAAGTCAATTTGATCAGCTAATCACCAGGCACTCTGGTAGCCAAACTCAAATGCTTCGACGACGCATGCACAGACAGGACCCTCGCACAAGTTCAAAGGTGAACGAGGCCCGTGCAACATTTGCACATGGATTCACGAGCAGCCGTGTCACACGTTCACAGTTGGACTTTAACACGTATGTGCATCGCCTTGGAAACCGTCTTATCTGGTTTCAGTTTTCGAATTACTGGCAACCAACTTCGAAATTGGACTGTCAGGTTGAAGACTGGATGGATGGTCACTATCTGTGACACCCACTGTACAACCTCCCAACCCTCACAATCTACATAAACGATTTGGACTCGGGAATCGGAAGTACAATTTCAAAATTTGCGGACGACATCAAATTAGCAAGTACTGAGGAGGACTGCAACAAAATGAAAGACATTAATAAACTTGCAGAACGGGAGTGTAATTGGCATATTGAATTTCAATCTAGATAAGTGTGAGGTATTACATTTTGGTAGGAAGAGTAAGGAGGCCACATACTGCTTGGATAATAAGAGTCTAAATGGGGTAGAGGAGCAGAGAGATCTGGGGGTACAGATACACAAATCACCAAAAGTAGCGACGCAGGTTAATAAGGCCATAAAAAAGGCAAACCAACCACTGGGGTTCATTTCTACGGGAATAAAATTGGAAAAGCAGAGAAGTTATGTTAAACTTGGTTAGACCACACTTGGACTCCTGTGCACAGTTCTGGTCTCCATATTATAAAAAGGCTACAGAGGTAAAGGTACAAAAAAGATTCACGAGGATGAAACCAAAACTGAGAGGATATACTTATCAGGAAAGGCTGAACAGGCTGGGGCTCTTTTCTCTAGAATAGTGAAGGCTGAGGGGTGACCTGATAGAGGTCTTTAAGATTATGAAAGAGTTTGATGGGATAGATGTAGAGAAGCTTTTTCCACTTGTAGGGGGAGACCAAAACTAGAGGCCACAAATATAAGATAGTCACCAATAAATCTATTAGGGAATTCTGGAGAAACCTCTTTACCCAGACTGGTAAGAATGTGGAACTCACTACCATAAGGAGTAGTTGAGGTGAATAGCATAGATGCATTTAAGGGGAAGCTAGATAAACACATGAGGGAGAAAAGAATAGAAGGGTCGACTGATAGGGTTAGATGAAGAGGGGTGAGACTCGTGTGGAGCATAAATGCCAGCATAGAGCAGTTGTGCCAAATGGCCTGTTTCTGTGCTATAGACTCGATGTAACTTTGTAATCCCCAACCTCCCTACCCTCCTCAGTGGCTTGAGTATAGGATCATAGAATATACAGCACAGAAACAGGCCATTCGGCCCAACTGGTTCATGTTGGCATTTATGCTCCACAAGCGCCTCCTCCCACTCTATTTACTTCATCTCACCCTATCAACACATCGCTCTATTCCTTTCTCCCTCATGTACTTATCTCGCTTCCCCTTACATGCGTAGATCAGCACGCTTATCTTCTAATCAGCTGACTTCAGTTCCTGACAGGAGCAAAAAAAAGTTGTGTTGTTATCTTACCTGCGTTCATCCTTTTCTTTGGCGACTTCAGACTCCTGGACCTCCCTGCGACTGAGTTTCCGTTTTCGCTCATGGAATCCTGTGCTGAGGATGCGCTCCCCGTCGCCTCGCTGTCCCTTATCATGCTCTCATAGCCACTGCTCCCACCGCTGTGGTAAAACAGGGCCGTTTTCCCCATGGCTGGTGGCAGTTCTCCGCTCAGAACGCTGCTGTTGTCACTCCCGTGGCCGCTGCTGCACCTGTGTGGTTTGCGTGGCGGCGTGATCTTGCTGTAAGGCGAAGGGAGGGCCTGTGGGGGAGACTTCTCGCCGTTGTGTGCACCCCGCTCCTCGGGGTCCGCGGCCCCCCTCGGGTGATTGGCCCTGATGCCCGTGCTCCCCTGGAGCAATTCAGAGATTCGCCCGTTGACAGCTCTCAGGGGCAACTTTGCCACGATACTCGACGCTCTGCTTTGCTTGCTACTGAGCGACTGAGTTGACCAGGACATGTTCTTTGAGTTTGACGGCATGCTAGAGCTGCGGCCGACAGATTGAGGCAGGGATTTGGTGGAGAAGCTCAGAGTCTTTGTGCTGGAAGCGGATAAGCTCCGCGACTTGGGGCTGGCTAAGAGCAACTTACTGACGGCGGACATTTTGGACGAGTTGGACTTTGGGGAGGCCCCCACCGATGCCGGGAAGCCGGAGTGTGTGGGCGAGGACACCGCGGCTCGATTCAAGCTCCTGCCTGTTCTAGGCATTGTACTGTCTCTGCACGCACTGACCTTTGACCCGACAGAGGTCAAGCTCCCTGCCCTTTCTAAAGATAAACATTCGTACTGCCCTGCGCACCTCCTGTTCAGGGAGTTTGTCCGGCTGCTGAACTGCTCATTTTTTCCACTGTTTACTTTGCTGCCGTTGTCTGAATTTAAGGTCTTGGCCTTGACGTTGGTGCTCCATTCATCTGCCAGTGACGACATGGCTTGACTCGATGTGCTGCTGCTGTAAGACATGTGCTGGGGGCTCGCTCTGTTTCTCTGATCCAGGCTTGACTTCCTAACCGGAGGCAAGGGAGGTGCTCCTTTGGACCTCGGCAACATTGCATGTTTAGGAGACGCCCCTCTCCTCTCCAGGGTGGCTTTGGGACTACAAGGGGTGGAGGCCTGCGACGCGGCAGCGGAGGCACTGCTGCCCTCTGCTCCGAGGCTCAGGGACCTCGGCGAGAGGCCGTCCGGGTCGTCGTGCCTGCAGAGCAGCGGGTGCTGCGAGCTGGGGGGCAGGCTTCCGTTCTTGGCGCTGTCTGAGGAGAAGACGGAGCTCTGGCTGGTAGACGCGGTCAGAGCCATCTCACAGCCGTCCACGACCCGCCTGAGATGATCCGCGTGGACCGGGGAAACGACAGCTTCGCCGCTGCTGATGCTGAAGCTGTCAGCTGAACCTTGCTTCTTATTCTGGCCGAGGGTAGGTCCAGCCCCTTTTTCCACTCTGTAGTTACCATCCAAACTGACGTCGTCTTCATCTTCTTCTTCTTCTTCTTCCTCTTCTTCACGCTTCAACCATGGGTCATCAAATTTCATTCCCGTCGAAGTATGGTTTCCCGCTGGTTTGATGCCGCAGTGGTGGGAGAGCGCAGTGGTTGACTTGAAGGATGAGAGGACGTTATTCTGATCGGATAAGCTCATTGGCTTCAGCGTGATGCACGGATGGACTGAAATGTTTGTCTTTATAGGGAAGCAGCCGTCGGGGCTGGTCAGGCTTGAGGTGTTCGATATTCGGACCGTGGTCTTACCCAAGGCCGAGATCTTGCAGTTTTTGTTGGACGCCAGTTTGTACAAGCTTTTGGTCTCGTTGGCTTTCTCTGGCACACCGAAGAACTTGTCCATGACGGAGTATTTCCCGCTCCGCGCATAGGCCACGCACTCATCCGGAAGGTCGCCCGACATGTCCAGCAGCGATGGGTCTGCCAGCGCTTCGCCGTTGCCGCTGCACGTTTGCGCGACAAAGCTGTGGCACGACTGCTCTCCGTCGCTTCCCGTGCTCATCTCGCTCAGCCACGAGCTGATCGAGGAGCGTCTGCTGGTGGAAAGTAAGACTTTCTCGTCCAGGCCCGGCTTAGGAAAGGGCAGGAACTTGGTGATGTTCACTTCAGAGAAGGGAGTGGCGTTTGAGTAGCAGTCCAAATCCTCATTGATGCTGCTGATAATGCTGACGGGCCTGGAGCCTGAGGCTAAGGCCTGGACCGAGCAATCGCTGTTGAAACTGATGATACTGGTTGGCCGTCCGTTCTCCAAGATGCCGCTGATCGTGAGCTCCTCCACGAGCGTGAAGACCAACTCGTCTTCTCCATTCAACTCCAACGGCTGCTGTAGGGTGACTGTGGCCGTGGTCGTAATTTCCTTCTTTGAGTCCACTGCCAGCTCCTGCTCTTGATCTGAGAAGGTGGAATCCTGCGAATAGTCAGCGCCGGAAGATACCGATTTCTTCATTATTTGAGGGCTCACTGCCATCGGCGTGGTTCTGATTTCAGGCAGCTCCAACAATTCGTTACCAGTTTTCTCACCGTCCTTGTTTATCGTCTGCGGTGGGGGCGGGGCAGCACTTGGTAAGGACCCCTTCTGGGTGTACACTTTACAGCGCTGGGATGGAGAATGTTGGGGTTTGTATTCTGCTGTCTTCGAAAGACTTGCTATCCCTAGCCTTGGAGAGCCCATGGGTCTCGGTTTAGCTTCTGCACTGCCACTACCATGTGGGACGTCTTTAGTACTCTGTGCATTGGCGGCCTGTGCTCTTGGTGAATTTAGTTGGGTGCAGCTACTCCCCATGACACTCCTAGGAGAGGACGGCGCAGAACTGTTGCTGTGGGAGCCAACCGGGACGGGGGACTGGGCAACCGAGGCTCTGCTTTGGGCAGGATTTGCACCCTCCGAATTCTCCTCATCAGTCCAGTGCGAGGATGTCAGGTTATCGGGTTGGTGGGCCTCAGACAGTTGAGCTCGCCCTTCCTCACATTTGACTGGCTGGTCGGTACTCGGAGCCAGGGGAACCTCATCGAAGGGAAACTTGTCGGGTTCCTCGCTGCCATCGATGCACTCGAGCCTCTCCTGCAGCTCCGCGAAGGTGTTGCACTTCAGGCAGTCCTTTTCCGGATGGGAAGCTGCGGGCTCAATGGCGTCTTCCAGCTTCACCTCGTTCTTGTTCTTCTGCAGCGAGGGGATGATGGGCACGAAGTCGGGCGGACCCTCGTTGTCGGTCAGCTCCTTGTCCGAAAGAGCGGTGCCGTTCGGGCCTACGTAGATCACCGTGTCGCACGACTGCTCACTACTGGAAGAGTAGTCCGGGTCACTCGAGAGGTTTAAGATGGGGAGGTCTGGGTCAGCTGCTCCCCGCGGGTGGAACGGTCGGAGTTGGGTTGGCCGACGCATTCTTCCTTCTTCACAGGAACTCTCGCCTCCAGACGAACTGGAGGTATACTGCATTTAGAGAGCAGAAGAAATCTGGTGATCATCTGTGCACAAAAACCCGACCCGTTACCACAGTTGTGCACTGAACATGCAATCACACTGGTGACACCAGTATCCCATTAGCGGAAGAGAGTCAGTTCCTCCAAAGAACAAATTGGACCTTCCAACTGAAAGCTTTAAACTCTGAACAGGAACTACTCTCGTTAGATGTCAGCCATGGCTCAGTGGGGAGCTCTCTCCCCTCTGGGTCATTAGGTCATGGGTTCAAGTCCCACTCCAGGGACCTGAGCACAAGACCAAGGCTGATACTCCAGTGCAGTACTAGAGGGAGTGCTGCACTGCCGGAGGTACTGTCTTTCGGATGAGACGTTAAACTGATGTCTTCCCTCTTGGGTGGACGTAGAAGATCCCATGACACTATTTGAAAACAAGCAGATGGTCTGGTCATTATCACATTGCTGTTTGTGGGACCTTGCTGTGTGCAAATTGGCTGCTGCATTTCCTACATTACAACAGTGACTACACTTCAAAAGTATATCATTGGCTGTAAAGCGCTTTGGGATGTCCTGAGGTCGTGAAAGGTGCTATAAAAATGCAAGTTCTTTCTTCTTTAAGACAGAATTAAATGAAATAGTGGCAGCAGTTGAACTTGGCCAGTGACCTGGCCAATATTTGTCCCTCAACCAACGTCACTGAATCAGATTAATCTGGTCATTATCAAATTGCTGTTAGTGGGACCTTGTGCGCAAAATTAGTTGCTGCGTTTCCTACATCACAACAGTGACTACACTTCAAGAAGTACAACATTGGATGTAAAGTGCTTTGGGACATCCTGAGGTCATGAAAGGTGTAAATGTGAGCTCCTTCTAGCCAAAGCATGGGAGACAGATTCAAGTGATAGGTAGATCAGCCATATCTCAAGTCTAACCCATGTGGCTGAAAAGCTGGTATTGCTGTCAGATCAATGGGCCAACTGATACGTAACAATTGCAGCCTATTCCATACAACAAAGCAATGCTTCGAATAGGCAGAAAATAAAAATTGTGGTTTGTGTAGGATGGCATCAGACATGTTGAGACAGGGCCTGATAAATGTCTGCTATTTAAGCCAGCCAAGAAGCCTTTGATTTATTATGCTACTAGATTACAAAGTATTTAGAGGTCGTTAAAAAGAAAGAAACATGCTATTTATTTTTGCAACCTGATTTGTTAATTGGCAACAACTACAGATCCGCAGGGGAAAGCGCTGCTGTATTTTGTGGAGTATTGCAGAGTTAGATCAGATGTCACCTCCCGGTGTGGACCTGTTTCAGTGGGCACCGCGCATTGGAATCAGTGGATTAACATCTCCACTCCGCGGAGTCGACGGGACTGACCGATAAGCCTTGGGCTTTCACCTAGGTTTCTCAATAGGAAAGTAACGTAAGGTTTGATTTGTGTAGCTTTGCCTGTTTGATCTTGCTGTCCTACAAGAGTGCTTCGCGGCGTGATAACTTCAGGATTGGCCAATTTCAACTGCTGCCACTTTTCATTTAATTCAGTCTGTTCAAACATTAAAGAAGAAAGAACGAACTTGCATTTATATAGCGCCTTTCACGACCTCAGGACATCCCAAAGTGCTTTACAGCCAATGGTGTACTTTTGAAGTGTAGTCACTGTTGTAATGTAGGAAACGTGGCAGCCAATTAGCTCACAGCAAGGTCCCGCAAACAGCAATGTGATAATGACCAGATAATCTGTTTTTAGTGATGTTGCTTGAGGAATAAATATTGGCCAGAAAAACACCGGGGAGAACTCCCCTGCTCTTCTTTGAAATAATACCATGGGATCTTTTACATCCACTTGAGAGGGCAGACGGGGCCTTGGTTTAACGTCAAATCCGAAAGACGGATTGGTAACATTGGTACGTATAGACGAACAGCTCACTTACTAAACAAGCTACAGTAATTCAAGGATCTTGTCTAGACATGGTTTTGTTTTTAACGATGTATTCTATGAATTTTATACTCATCAAGGTGAGGGACGATACTTTTGGTGAATGGAACATTTTCATTATGAGCAACGAGTGTCAGCATGAAACACATCCAGGTCAGGTGTAGCATGGATTAGATGCAGAGTAAAGGTCCTTGTACTCTGCTCCAGCAGTGAGCCTCAGCCACAATTACAGGAGGGCACACCCTACTATACCAGTGCGACATTTACAATTTCCTTGCACCAGTTTTTAGGCAAACGCAGCAGCCGATTCGCGTACATCAAGTCCCACAGGAAGTGATGAGTTCATCTGTTTTCAATGATGTTGGTTCAGGGATAAATATTGGCCAGGACACGGGGGAGAACTCTTCTTCAAATAGCGCCATGGGATCTTTTGCGTGCACCTGAGAGGGCAGACGGGGCCTCGGTTTAACGTCACATCCGAAAGACGCCATGTCCGACGGTACATCGCTCCCTCAGTACTGGAATGTCAGCCTAGATTATGTGCCCAAGTCCCTGGAGTGGGGCTTGATTCCACAATCTTCTGAGTCAGAGCTGGGAGTGCTAACACGGAACCAAGACTGACAGATGAGGAGGACAGCAATGATGACCGTGGCTGGATGGAATGGGCACATTCAACATCTGGGGGTGATGAAATCCAGCTGTGCAGAGACTGGCAAATATAATGCAATGGTCACCAGCTTCCAGAACAGAGAAGTCACAGAGAGTTGTAGAAATTTTCTAATTTGATCTTTTTTTGTCACCTTCCTCTCTTTTCTGAGAGTGAGACTTGCTCTCGAAGGTATTTTTCTCTTTTCCTTGCCATGCATCATACACAGCTGACCATGCTGCTGAAAACCTCATCCAAGCCTGTTACCCCTAGACGTGACTATTCCATTGCCCTCCTGGCCGGCCTCCTATACTCCACCCTCCATAAACTTGAGCTCATCCAAAACTCTGCTGCCTGTATCCTAACTCGCACCAAGTCCCGTTCACCCACCATCCCTGTGCTCGTTGTCCTACATTGGCTCCCGTTCCGGGAACACCTCGATTTCAAAACTCTCATCCTTGTTTTCAAATCCCTCCATGGACTCGCCCCCTCCCTTTCTCTGTAACCTCCTCCAGCCCAATGACCCTCCGAGATCTCTGCACTCCTCCAACTCTTGCCTCTTGCGCATCCCCGATTTTAATCGCTCCACCACTGGCGGCTGTGCCTTCAGCTGCCCAGGCCCTAAGCTCTGGAGTTCCCTCCCTAAACCTCTCTGCATCTCTCTCCTCCTTTAAGACGCTCCTTAAAACCTACCTCTTTGACCAAGCTTTTGGTCACCCGTCCTTATGTGACTGAGTGTCAAATTTTGTTTGATAATCGCTCCTGTGAAGCGCCTTGGGGGCGTTTTACTACGTTAAAGGCGATATATAAATACAAGTTGTTGTTGTTGTGGTGGTGGTGGTGGTCAGACTATCTAGTCCTGGGCCTGTGCCAGGGCTGGCCTGAGACTGGGCTGCCAGGAGGTGCTCCCAGAGGGACCTAGGCTGAGGCTCCCTCCACTTGCCCCTCCCTTCCTTAAATATAACTTTTTTCCCCTCCCTCTGCCTGAACCTTTCTTGCTCCGAGTCTTACATGTCTACGCAGAATTCCATGGTGCTTTAGGTGTTGGATAATTATAGGGTGAAAGAGTCACACTGTGCATTAGGTTATTTCATCTCCTCAGGGCAGTGCTATCTACAAATATCAATTACTCATAATCCGTGTTTTATGCCTCTCCAGTGACCTGATTAATCTCACTCAGATGTGTAGCTGAATCTTTCCGTGACACAGCTCCTGGAACTCTCTCCCCCAGAAGGCCATGGATCCTAAGACGTTCAGAGCTTTCAAGGCTGAGATCGATAGATTTTTGTTCGGTAAGGGTAGCAAGGGATATGGAGCAAAGGCGGGTCAGTGGAGTTGAGGTGCAGGTCAGCCATGAGCTAACTGAAAGGCGGAGTGGGCTCGGGGCAGGGAGTGCAGAATGGCCTTCTCTCCTGCACCTAATCTTACAGTCTGTGGTGAAGTGATGTTTCACATTATGGTGAATGGAATCACTTTGCAAACTCTGCTCCCTAAGCAACTGATGGCTCGGCTCCTGGTCTGTGAAGAGGCCGCTAATCTCAGCCAGGGGGACTCTAAATTATGGACTACGAGTTTTTTTTAACAGAACATTTTGACCAGAGAATACCTACAGCTGTAACCAGCGAAGTTTAAGGACCTGGACTTAACTTTGTTTTTTTGACTGGTTTAATACAAACCGAAGCATCACTACTCCATCACTGGATACACTTTATTCCCTTTTAAATGTAATGCTTCTGTGTTGTGTTTGGTTTTGTTTTTTTTTAACCGATAACTCTGTGTAACAGCTGCATGGCACCTTGTGTTAACTGGACTCTGCTGTGGACTCAGTTCCAGTGAATGCAGCAGAAACCTGTCTGGAAACTTTGCTGACTGCGAATGGCCTCACACCCCTGGGCTGGGGGGATGGTGTTCAGCCAGGGCTCTTGGAGGATGCGTGGACAGAATCGGGCTCAGTTGCGATGTCTGTGCTGCCATTTCTACGATGCAATGACCCCTTATGGCCTGTCAACACTGTCTAGGGTCACATCTGGAAAAGGCGACCGACTGGCTGAGGTATCGAGGGCAACCGGCCACCCATGGAACTGCACCCCTGTATGAGCCTTCAGGAATGGAGGGAAGAAAATGACTGAGGTAGCAATGGGAGATGTTATGAACCAGCAAGTGAGAAGTAGTGTCGTCCGAAATTCTTCATAGACTCTTAACCTCACTCTAAAATGAAAAGCAGGATCTTCCTAGTGAGTTTTATCAGGGGGCTCAGCGAGTTTACCCAATGAGTGGCGGAGTCAGACAGAGCAGGAAGCCCCAGTTTCAATTCCCAGTCGGTGCTGAATTAGCTGAAGGGCGTTACAATGGGCCTCAGTGCACCCCCCTGGGAAACAAAGAGACCTAAAACTAAATTAAGGACAAAATTAAATGAATCTGACTAGGAACAATCAACAACAACTACTTGCATTTATATAGCGCCTTTGACGTAGTAAAACGGCCCAAGGCACTTCACTGGAGCGATTATCCGACAAAATTTTGACACCGAGCCAACATAAGGAGAAATTAGGACAGGTGAGCTAAAGCTTGGTCAAAGAGGTAGGTTTTAAGGAGCGTCTTAAAGGAGGAGAGGTAGAAAAATTTGGGGAGGGATTTCAAGAGCTTAGGGCCTAGATGGCTAAAGGTACAGCTGGCAATGATGGGGCCAATGAAGTGGAGGATGTCCAAGAGGCCAGAATTGGAGGAACGCAGAGATCTCGGAGGGTTGTAGGGCTGGAGGAGGTCACAGAAATTAGGGAGGGGGCGAGGCCATGAAGGGATTTAAACACGAAGGATGAGAATTTTAAATTTGAAGCAACAATCGGAGGGCCGCAAGCTAAGTTTCCAGTTTGGTTATGGCCTTGCCCTAGTGCCTTTGACTCCCAGTAACTGGGCCCTTGCACCTCAGTCCTTGCCCAACTCACTCACTCCAACAGAAGAAACAAAAAAAATAAATCAGTCCATCTAACTTCAGGTGGCCCGCCCTCATATCGAAGTGTGACTGCAACCAACCTTCGTCTTTTTCTTCTTCATTCGGAGCACCCTCGACGCGATCTGGATGGTGGACAGGGTTTCTGAGTAGTTGCTGGAGGAGGCGGAGATGTGGGCGATCATGGTTGTCCGACAGTTCAGGTTGCCGAGGGACTCGCGCAGCAGCATGGTGAGCTTGCTCTCCCTGAAACAGTGAAGCAACAACACGACATGTGACGACATGAACTACTTGAAGTGATGTGCACAGTTCTGGTCTCCATATTAGAAAGGGGATATAGAGGCACTGGAGAAGGTGCAAAAACAGATTTACTCGGACGATACCAGAACTGAGAGGTTCTAACTATCAGGAAAGGCTGAACAGGCTGGGGCTCTTTTCTCTAGAAAAGCGAAGACTGAGGGGTGACCTGATAGAGGTCTTTAAAATTATGAAGGGGTTTGGTAGGGTAGACGTAGAGAAAATGTTTCCACCTGTCGGGGAGACCAAAACTAGAAGTCATAAATATAAGATAGTCACTAATAAATCCAATAGGGAATTCAGGAGAAACTTCTTTACCCAGAAGTGGTTAGAATGTGGAACTCGCTCCCACAGGGAGTGGTTGAGGCGACTAGCATAGATATATTTAAGGGGAAGTTGGATAAACACATGAGGGAGAAAGGAATAGAAGGTTGTGCTGATAGGGTGAGATGAAGAGGGGAAGGAGGAGGCTCGTGTGGAGCATAAACACCGGCATGGACCAGTTGGGCCGAATGGCCTGTTTCTGTGCTGTACATTCTATGCAATGCAGGATCCTGCCATGGCCCAATGTGACTGCGATGAAGCTTTAATAGATGTCAACGCACCCCCCACACCAATAATATTTCATTTAAAAAATACAGATATCAATTTTTGTAGCAATACAACATTTGGGAAGATTTCCTGTGTATATTACATAGAATGTACAGCACAGAAACAGGCCATTCAGCCCAACAGGTCCATGCTGATATTTATGCTCCACACGAGCCGCCTCCCACCCTATTTTATCTAACCTCATCAACATATCCTTCTATTCATTTCTCCCTCCTGTGCTTATCTAGCTTCCCTCTAAATTCATTCATGCTATTTGGCTCAACTGCTCCTTGTGGGAGCGAGTTCCACATTCGTCCCACTCTCTGGGTAAAGAAGTTTCTCCTGAATTCCCTATTGGATTTATTACTGGCTAGCTTATATTTATGGCCCCTAGTTCTGGTCTCCCCTGCAAGTGGAAAAATCGTCTCCACGTCTACCCTATCGAACCCTTCCAAAATCTTAAATATTATGGTTCTTAATAGTCTTTATCTCACACAATTACACACACACATACAATGTGCATGCACACAGATACCAACAGATGAACACAGTCACAAAACATGCACACACAGACATGCCCTCGCTAAATGTGTATAATGCCTTGAGCACTGCATGTGTTCAAACAAAATTTATGTTGCAAAACTCTTGAACATAAAACCTCTTTCATTGACATAAGTGCCTTGCAATTCCTCAAGTGCAGAAGAGGCTTCTCCCCGTGTTTGAAGTTTGTTTATTGCTCAGCTGAATATTTCACATAGTTCTTCAGTCATTCACCATGGACCCACATCTGTTTCAGGCAAAAGCTTTTCATTGTGTTGAATGTGATTCTGATCGGGAACGTAGAATAATAAACAGCATCTATTTCTAGTTTGCCAATCGTGCAGATTTAATTGGGACAGTCCAGATTTGCACATTTCGTTTCACCAAATTCTGAGGCTTGGATTGCCCCTCTGGGAAACCACAAACGCCAACTCATTGCAGCAGGGAAAATGGGACGGGAGGCCTATCGCTGGATCCCTGAGCCTTAAATCGGCCCGCAGAAACTTTCCTTAACCCCCTCCACCACTCCAGAGCAGGGATCTCGGTTGGCTCTTCCATCCTTTGACCTCCCTGCCGCATTCAAATGATGGCAATGGCGAGCGGGGCTTGGGAAACCAGCTGTCTTCCCGCTGCGGTACCACTGGCCCACAGCTAGATGGCGCCAGGGTGGTGGTGCACTGACTTTATTGGCGGGCGGAACTTGCCATAATTGCCATCCAGGGAAAGAATTGGTGGAGGTGGGGGGGTGGAGGTGAGGACCAAGTGCTGGCCACTTCTCCCTCTCCTATGCCCCTCCTGTTGCCGGCAGATCATCTTGCCATTTTGTTTTAAATCATAGTATCATTATAGGTGCAGTACAGAAGGAGGCCATTTGGCCCATCGTGCCTGTGCCAGCTCTTTGAAAGAGCTATCCAATTAGTCCCACTCCCCTGCTCTTTTCCCACAGCCCTGTAAAGTTTTCCCCTTCAAGTATTTATCCAATTCCCTTTTGAAAGTTACTATTGAATCTGCTTCCACCACCCTATCAGGCAGTGGATTCCAGATCATTACAGCTCGTTGCGTTAAAAAATGTTTCCTCATGTCGCCTCTGGCTCTTTTGACGATCACCTTAAATCTGTTTCCTCTGGTTACCGACCCTTTTGCCACTGGAAACAGTTTCTCCTTATTTACTCTGACAAAACCAATCATGATTTTGAACACCTCGATCAAATCTCCCCTTTAACCTTCCCTGTTCCAAGAAGATTTTCCAGTCTCTCCACATAACTGAATTCCCTCATCCCTGGTACCATTCTAGTAAATCTCCTCTGCACCCTCTCTAAGGCATTGACATCCTTCCTAAAGTGTGGTGCCCAGAATTGAACGCCATACTCCAGCCCAGGCCTAACCAGTGATTTATAAAGGTTTAGCATAACTTCCTTCCTTCATTTTGAAACTTTTCTGTCTTCAAAATGACAGGTGTGCTTACAGCTTGCAAACATTCATCAGGAAATAAGGCCTCTGTGCTGGGTCCTGCAAATACTGTACAGGAAACTGTTAAATATCTTCAAGACAAATTAGTCGGAGTAGAGAGCAGGTAGCCAGAATGAACAACTCTAGTGTGGAGGTAGTGGTGGCACGAGTGTACCCCTAAGTCAGAATGGCCTCTTTCTGTGCTTACTATGAGCTTGTGAAAAGGGACTCATTTAATCAGGGAGATTTTACCTGTAAAATTTGACCCACTCCCTTTCCACTACTTTAAGAAATGAATGGGAGACAGGATGCAAGATGTATACAAATGTTGCTTGCGATGATATAATATGTGATTTTATAAACATTTCCCTACTTTAGTTAAGTGTCCTTTTTTTTGCACAGACCAGTAAAACAAGCAGCAACCACAAACAGCTATAATTGTTGCTCCCCATTAGAGGAAAACACCACTAATAACAGATGGTCTGTCCAAACTAACATCCAAAGTAAATAAATGGTAACTTAAATTGCAATAAGTGTCGATGATTCATTTCAGATTGAGTATGTAATTTAGAGACGTTCCCCTATCATCAGTAAGTGCGTGTCAGGGTTACAGTTGAGGAGACCCTTAGATCCAAACTGGATAAGTCAGGCCGTCTGCAAGGTGGAGGTTGTAAGTTAACAGGAGCTGCGCAATGTTCCTGCGTGTAAGTAACTTTACTAAAGTTATTCCTTTTTCATTCAGCCTTGGATGTGAACAATCCTGAAACTAGCTCAACACAAGAACCACGCAGTTCTGTACAATACTGCAACTTGTCACAAAGCAGTAAGGTAGGTTGTGATGTTAGCATTCTTGGCTTTTCAGATTATAACTTTAGGGGTCAGGAGGAATCTTACAGAGCTCCATCTTGGAAGTTTTAATCGGGCTTAGTCACCTCCCTCAGGAGATTATTTGAGTTGAGTGGAGCCCCGTGTAAGGTTTCACCTGCTTTAAGGGATGGCCTCGATGGGCCAATTGCCCTTATTTTGTCCCATAGTTTTTTTTTGTGCTGGTTATTTGACACCATTGCTTCCCTGGAGACGCCAGGTTCAGGACTGAGGAGAATATGGCTTTCTTCTGACAGGGGGTCAGGTAGTTTCATCCATCTCCCAGTCACTGCTTCACAAGGGAGCTCACCCTGCTTGAGAATTGGTAAATTCCAAAAAGTGGTCTCACAAATACAGTCTTCCAGCTATTAGTATCCAGCCGCATTGCGGAGAAGTCCAGTGCTTGATGTCGCACGTACATCATGGTGACATTTAGTCTTGGAGGTTTCACATCCTGTCGAACGTAGAATTTTACAGCACAGAAACAGGCCATTCGGCCCAACTGGTCTATGCCGGTGTTTATGCTCCACATGAGCCTCCTCCCTCCCCTCTTCATCTAACCCTATCTGTGTATCATTCTATTCCTTTCTCCCACATGTGCTTATCTAGCTTGCCCTTAAATGCGTCTCTGCTACCTTCTGACTTTGGCTGGTCTTTCATCCTCCCACCTGCCCCCCACCCCTTCCTTTCTTTCAGAGTTACTGTGGGGGGTGGGGGTCATTCCTCCCTTTATTATAGACAGGTGCGATAATTACAGTGTTGCAAAAACATCACTGCAATCAAAACGCTTTCAGTAACGTGTCCTCCTTGGGATACAGTCAGGAGAGGGGAAAAAAACTCCTGCTCCCAATGAACTCAGGCTGCAAGCAGAATGAAAGCCAGGTGGTGAAAAAATGCGATGCAGTCACGTGAAGCTCTAAGGAAATAAAGATCACTGTTACAAAGCCAACATGATAACGTACCTTGTGAGCCCGGACTAGCTACACAAAGATAATCCTTGTGCATCTTAAGTTGAAACACTATGAAATGAGTGTTATGTGAACAAACGTGGAGGAATTCTGCACCAACACCGTCCCACAAATGGCGGTGAGACGAGTGACCTCACCTGTTACCCGGTGGTACTGATTGAAGAAGTAATGCTGACCGGAGCTTATAAGGAGAACTCCCAGTTCTTCAAACAGGTGCTAAGGGACCTTTAACATCCGTCTCAACGGGCAGAGAGGACTTGAGCGTAACGTCTCACCTAAAACAGGGCACCTCTGACAACGCAGCACTCCCTCAGTACTGCGCTACGGTGTCAACCCAGATTAGGAGTTTAATCCCTGGTATGGGTCTCAAACCATGATCTTCTGACCCAGAGGCAAAAAGTACTACCAACTGACACTGTAATTCTCCAGATCCCTGCTTCTATACCACCGTCTCCCCACTACGGAATGGGCAATCTATGCTCCAATAACTAGGTTTAGATGAAGAGTGGTGGGAGGAGGCTTGTGTGGAGCATAAACACCGGCATGGACCAGTTGGGCCGAATGGCCTGTTTCTGTGCTGCATGTTCTATGCAATTCTATGTAATTACAGATTTCCAGAATGGTAGGACCTGGGTTTAATGATGCTAACTGCATTATAAAACACCCCAAATAAAGTCTACTTCAAGCGCAGTTAAATGCTTGCTAAAGAACCATTTATACACGCTGTCGTTCTCTTCCTGAGATAAAAGTATTTTAAAAACGATAAGCATCCTGTCACGTACTCCTGCTCCGACCCTTCAGCTCTCAAGTGAGATCGTTTTGAATTACAGGCCTGGGTAGGCCGAATAAAAAAAAAAGGAAACCGTATCTTTCTTATTTGATATCTAAAACCTTGATCCACTTGTACCAGGCCTGTGGCGTTTGCTGTTTCACACTTTCTACTGTTACACCTTTGCTAAGTTTTATCGCAAAAGCTCGGCGTAACTGGCGGCCACCCTAGCCATCTGCTGGCATAATAAAAGCCTTCCCTTTCATTTCCGAGCAACTTATATTGATTCATTTTACATGGCAATGAAACATAACAGCACAGTCGCTATGATCCTTTGTTCTGGAATTACCAGCCTTTAGCCGTGTAATTGCCAGTTCCCATGGGAGTGCTCCGTAATAATTAAGGTCACTTAGAACTGACCACTGTGTCCCGAGGAAATATTTTATTGATGGAAGTGGGCAACCCACCACAGTCATCAGCTCAATACATTAATATCTTGTCCTGCCTATCCAACGAGTACAATGCTGCATCTTGATAGGGTTGCCAAACCCGCCAGGATTGTCCTGGAGTCTCCTGGAATTAAAGATTAATCTCTAGGACACTGCTGTGAGCATAGGGGCATTTAAAAAAGTTAGCTTTTTTTTTCTTTTTTTTTGGAATGCTTTCATATATTAGTTATAAATATATTGGCGATGGGGGGGGGGGGAAAAAAGGGCTGTTTGACTGACAAGTCAAGAATCATCCAATCGGGTAACAGTTGGCCTTGGGAAGGCAGGGCACTGCGAGGATGGACATGTCGGGCGACCAATGACAGAGGTGTGGGGGCAGGGCAGTTGGAAGCAGGCAGTCATGTGATGTAACCTCCAGGGCAACGGCCAACCAGAGCTGGCGACCCTAGCGCCTTTGAGTCAGAAGGTTGTGGGTTCATGACCCACTCCAGAGACCCAAGCACGTAGTCTAGACTGACACTCTAAAGCAGTACTGAGGGAGTGCTGCACTGTTGGAGGTGCTGTCTTTCAAATGAGACGTTAAACTGAGGCCCCGTCTGTCCTTTCAGGTGGATGTAAAAGATCCTACGGCACTATTTGAAGATGAGCAGGGGAATTCTGGCCAGCTTATCCCTCGACCAACACCTAAAGAACACATGATCTGAACATCATCACATTGCTGTTTGTGGGATCTTGCTGTGCACAAATTGGCTGCTGCGTTTCCTACATTACAACAGTGACTACACTTCAAAAGTACCTCATTGGCTGTAAAGCGCTTTGGGGCGTCCTGAGGTGGTGAAAGGCGCTATATAAATGTAAGTCTTTCTTTCTCAGTTCCCTAGGTTAAGAAGAGGAAAATCAGCCAGGATCGCTGCTCACTAAGCAGCGCCTCCTACTGGATGCCGGGTGAGGGTGGGATTGAGCTGGGTTGTAGTGCCTTCCACAGTTGGATAGTTGGCCAGCACTGTCAAAGCTGTCCGCCGTTGAATAGCAGCCTCTTGGGTGAGGCACTGGAGGGAACCCGCTGCCTGTGGAATTGTACTCCAGTGAAGGAGTCAATATTTACAGGAGTGGAGAGGAGGGGAGGGGACGGGGAGATAAATGAAGGGGAAAACTTGGAGAAGAATTAGAGGGGGTGGAGTGCACTGTGCACTGCACCTGACAGATACAGTGGGGGGAGGGGAGTGCACGGAGCACTGCACCTGACAGATACAGTGGGGTGGAGGGGAGTGCACTGTGCACTGCACCTGACAGATACAGTGGGGGGGAGGGGAGTGCACGGAGCACTGCACCTGACAGATACAGTGGGGTGGAGGGGAGTGCACTGTGCACTGCACCTGACAGATACAGTGGGGGGGAGGGGAGTGCACGGAGCACTGCACCTGACAGATACAGTGGGGGGGAGGGGAGTGCACTGTGCACTGCACCTGACAGATACAGTGGGGGGAGGGGAGTGCATGGAGCACTGCACCTGACAGATACAGTGGGGGGGGGAGGGGAGTGCACTGTGCACTGCACCTGACAGATACAGTGGGGGGAGGGGAGTGCACGGAGCACTGCACCTGACAGATACAGTGGGGGGGAGGGGAGTGCACGGAGCACTGCAGCTGACAGATACAGTGGGGGGGAGGGGAGTGCACTGTGCACTGTACCTGACAGATACAGTGGGGGGGAGGGGAGTGCACTGTGCACTGCACCTGACAGATACAGTGGGGGGGAGGGGAGTGCACTGTGCACTGTACCTGACAGATACAGTGGGGGGGAGGGGAGTGCACTGTGCACTGCACCTGACAGATACAGTGGGGGGAGGGGAGTGCACGGAGCACTGCACCTGACAGATACAGTGGGGGGGAGGGGAGTGCACGGAGCACTGCACCTGACAGATACAGTGGGGGGGAGGGGAGTGCACGGAGCACTGCACCTGACAGATACAGTGGGGGGGAGGGGAGTGCACGGAGCACTGCACCTGACAGATACAGTGGGGGGGGAGGGGAGTGCACTGTGCACTGCACCTGACAGATACAGTGGGGGGAGGGGAGTGCACTGTGCACTGTACCTGACAGATACAGTGGGGGGGAGGGGAGTGCACTGAGCACTGCACCTGACAGATACAGTGGGGGGGAGGGGAGTGCACTGTGCACTGCACCTGACAGATACAGTGGGGGGAGGGGAGTGCATGGAGCACTGCACCTGACAGATACAGTGGGGGGGGGAGGGGAGTGCACTGTGCACTGCACCTGACAGATACAGTGGGGGGAGGGGAGTGCACTGTGCACTGCACCTGACAGATACAGTGGGGGGAGGGGAGTGCATGGAGCACTGCACCTGACAGATACAGTGGGGGGGAGGGGAGTGCACTGTGCACTGTACCTGACAGATACAGTGGGGGGGAGGGGAGTGCACTGTGCACTGTACCTGACAGATACAGTGGGGGGGAGGGGAGTGCACTGTGCACTGTACCTGACAGATACAGTGGGGGGGAGGGGAGTGCACTGTGCACTGCACCTGACAGATACAGTGGGGGGAGGGGAGTGCACTGTGCAGTGTACCTGACAGATACAGTGGGGGGGAGGGGAGTGCACTGTGCACTGCACCTGACAGATACAGTGGGGGGGAGGGGAGTGCATGGAGCACTGCACCTGACAGATACAGTGGGGGGAGGGGAGTGCATGGAGCACTGTACCTGACAGATACAGTGGGGGGGAGGGGAGTGCACGGAGCACTGCACCTGACAGATACAGTGGGGGGAGGGGAGTGCACTGTGCACTGTACCTGACAGATACAGTGGGGGGGAGGGGAGTGCACTGTGCACTGTACCTGACAGATACAGTGGGGGGGGGAGGGGAGTGCACTGTGCACTGTACCTGACAGATACAGTGGGGGGGAGGGGAGTGCATGGAGCACTGCACCTGACAGATACAGTGGGGGGGAGGGGAGTGCACTGTGCACTGTACCTGACAGATACAGTGGGGGGGAGGGGAGTGCACTGTGCACTGCACCTGACAGATACAGTGGGGGGGAGGGGAGTGCATGGAGCACTGCACCTGACAGATACAGTGGGGGGGGGGGGAGTGCACTGTACCTGACAGATACAGTGGGGGGGAGGGGAGTGCACTGTGCACTGCACCTGACAGATACAGTGGGGGGGAGGGGAGTGCATGGAGCACTGCACCTGACAGATACAGTGGGGGGGGGGGGAGTGCACTGTACCTGACAGATACAGTGGGGGGGGGGGGAGTGCACTGTACCTGACAGATACAGTGGGGGGGAGGGGAGTGCATGGAGCACTGCACCTGACAGATACAGTGGGGGGGGGGAGTGCACTGTACCTGACAGATACAGTGGGGGGGAGGGGAGTGCACTGTACCTGACAGATACAGTGGGGGGGAGGGGAGTGCACTGTACCTGACAGATACAGTGGGGGGGAGCGGAGTGCATGGAGCACTGCACCTGACAGATACAGTGGGGGGGGAGGGGAGTGCACTGTACCTGACAGATACAGTGGGGGGGAGAGGAGTGCACTGTGCACTGCACCCGACAGATACAGTGGGGGGAGGGGAGTGCATGGAGCACTGCACCTGACAGATACAGTGGGGGGAGGGAAGTGCACTGTGCACTGTACCTGACAGATACAGTGGGGGGGAGGGGAGTGCACTGTGCACTGTACCTGACAGATACAGTGGGGGGGAGGGGGGGATGAAATTGACCATGGGCGGTAGTGTGAAACGTGCGACAGCGAATCGGCAGCGACGTTTGATACTCCGCCTGATTTTCTTTCTCATTGACTTCAAGCGGCTGTCAATTCATTATCGCCCATTTTGCGTTAATGCCCCCAAAAATAATTCCCCCCCCCCCGACTCCCACGCACCTTGAGTGCGTTGAATTGTTAACACAGACTGACTGCTCTCCCATCGAAAGAGGCTTCTTTAAAACGTCTTCAGCAAACCTTTCCTCTCCGTTTGCCAAATGCTGCGACGCCGCCATGCAAACCGCATCAAAATGGCCCCACTGCCCCAGCCCGACCTCACTGGGTCGCTCGGTGCCACGATGGGATCCTCGGCTCTTGTGACCCTGGCCCTTGTGCGCAGCCTTCCCTCCCTCACTCCCACCGTCAGTGGCAGAACCTTTAGTCACATTGCCCTATCGGTCCGGGATCCTCCTCCGCTAAGGCTCCTTGTCCGACATGATCTGCTCTCCCCCCGCGGCAGCCATTAAGCCACCATGCCTTTAACTTGTTCGAAAACCACAGGTCATTTGCCATCAGACTAAATTTAAGGCGAGGAGACCCTGCTGGTCCATTGATTCTCTTTAACCCAGTCTCCGTAAGTCAAACAGAAGGAATATGGCTGAAGCCGCACAGATTGGCAAAGAGTCTGCAAATGCTGAAAATGTTGGTCCTGAATTCAGTCAACAATCAGGGACTTTGTGGGAAGGTGCATTTCATTTCAGACTTTACATACACAAGAGGGAGCATTTAAAAGGCACGCACTTTACAGATTGTAACATTAATTAATAATAGTGTTTTTTAAAATTCCAGGAGAAGGTCATGAATATTCTTTCCCTTGTGTGTTTATAAATACAAGTCATTTGTAGAAGGTGGTGGTGAGTGTATAGATATTTAAAATATCTGTGGCGGTGGGAAGGGGTTTAGCTTAAAACTGTATTCTTCTGCAGTTAGACCCAGAATAGATCCAGGTACAGAATCAAAACAAATTCAATCCTATCTTTAAATACAAAATTAAGGTAATTTTAGGGTTCCAGTCTTGCCCAACCAGAGTCAGAAGGGAGGCGAGTGAGGGACAAAGCAGCTAAACCCTAGGTACCGTACTGCAGTATGGATAAGTGAAGGAGACAGTGACAAGAGGGGGAGCAGGAACACTTGAATTTAAATGGACACTGGGGCATATAAATCAAATATGGGCCCCTGGGGAATGTAGACTTCGGAGAATGGAGTCTATAAACCAACCTTGTTCACTGGAGTGCGTAGAGCATGGAGAGTGGAACATATAAACCGACCCTGAGCTCGAGAGAGTGTAAAGCATGGACCTGAGGGATTACTATTCAGTGCAGGAGCTTCCTATTGTGATGAATGAACTGTGAGAATAGTTGGGTTCAAGGACCCCGGGTGTGAATGTGTCAGATTGGGTTTGATAAACCCGGACTAATTTCGAACATGCTGAACGGAATCTTCGAACTTGGGCCAGTTCATTCATCCCGAAGAATAATCCCAAATCAGCATGCAATGGAGAATTTGTTGTCCTATGAGGCGAGGTTGAGTAGAATGGGCCGATACTGTCTGGAGTTTAGAAGAATGAGCGGTGATCTCATTGAAACGTATAAGATTCTGAGGGGGCTTGACAGGGTAGATGCTGAGAGGAGGTTTCCCCCGGCTGGAGAGTCTAGAACTAGGGGACACAGTCTCAGGATAAGGGGTCGGACATTTAAGACTGAGATGAGGAGGAATTTCTTCACTCAGAGGGTGGTGAATCTTTGGAATTCTCTACCCCAGAGGGCTGTGGATGCTCAGTCATTGAGTGTATTCAAGGCGGAGATGGATAGATTTTTAGACTCTAAGGGAATCAATGGATATGGGGATTGGGTGGGAAAGTGGAGTTGAGGTTGAAGATCAGCCATGATCTAATTGAATGGCGGAGAAGGCTTGAGGGGCCGTGTGGCCTACTCCTGCTCCTATTTCTTATGTTCTTATGTTTGTCTTTAGCTCCATCAATTGCAATTCAGCTTTTGGGCCAAATGAATTCCTTTGAAACCGATGCTAAATTTTGACAAACCTTGACTGGAAACTCCATGCTCAATCAAACAGGGGTTAGATTATCGCCTCTTCATAGTCCCAATCGATAGTCCTGACTGTCGGGCAAATGGCAGCCAGTTTCGCAGACCATCCAGGCAGCACTCCCACACTGACTGTTCCAGATCAATCACCGTTCTGGGCGGCCGCCTAAAACAGACGTTCAGCCCCTTGAGAATGTTAATTAGGGGCCTAACGCCTGTTGAAGGACACCCTGTGTAAAGTTAGCTTACGATGGGGGGACCAGGTGATGGGCCTGCCCCAACCTTCTCAGCGACTGCCATTGAAAGGTAAGTTTTGAGGTAAATTTATTTTTAAAAAAACTTTCCAGTGGAGCCAGGAAGAGCAGGAGTGCTCCCCCAACTCCACGGTCTTTGCGATTGGCCTCCCCTGCCGTCTGCTCCGACCGCCCCCCTCTCAAGACACATATCTTTGGGCCGCAGTGAGTTAATGAGGACTGAGGCCCAATTTAGGGCCGGCCTCGGTCCTCTCGAGTCCGGGCCCGAAAACGAACCCAGATGAAATTTCTATCTTATGGTCCGTGCTGAGTTACGTGATCTCGTTTTGGGGCAGTGATGGTGCTATGGGGGGAGGGGGACGCAGAGGATTGACTTCAGTGTCCTTGGGCTAGGGAGGGATAAAATTGGTCAGATCTTACTCCAGTGACCTGCAGTGGGAAGGGCTAGTGGGTAGATGCGCAACAAGGACAAAATTAGTCTTTGATGTGATGGTCTCTGTAGTCGAATAGCCTGCCAACACTGACTTTGTGCAAGCCTCAGGTTGATGCAGGAACATTTGCATCACCACCTCAAGGAGAGGGAAGGAAATATAACTGACGTAAAAATAAACCTTAGAATGAAGTCTTTGACATACTGCCACGCATTAGATATTGTTGATGGGTGAATAAAGGGTTCAAGGTTGTGGTAACTCCAAATTCTCACCAAACAGGGTTCCTGCCAAGATTGGTGAAAGATTCTCGTCATTTTTGTTTTTGATTTGTTGAAAGGATGGAACACTCACTGGCACCCGGGTCACTGCATCGAGGGTTTTTGTTCTCTAAAGGAACCCAAAGGATAATTGGGAGGAAGCCATTTGTTAAGCTCGTTGACATGTCCCTTCTTCCAGATGCACTGATGGGACATGTGGACGGTGCGGAGTGGTGCTTATTCTCAAATGGAACCCATGTTAATGGGAGGAAGATGCTGCATTGTTTAAAAAACAACGTTTACAATTTACAGGCTGCAGGAAACGCTCCACTCAAATCCCGATCTCTAGAGTTCTAAAAGATAATGTTATTTACTCGGATGTGTGTAATGAATCTCCACTTGGAGCTCTCTTGACACACATAAACATTAAGAAATACAGACACAGACACATGCGTACACACACAGACACAGAGACACACATACAGACACACATGTATAGACACATGCACATACAGACACACACACGCAGACACATACAGACACACGCAGACACTAATACAGACACACACACAGACACAGAGACAGCCACACATGTATAGACACATGCACATACAGACACACACATGCAGACACATACAGACACACGCACAGACAGAGACAGCCACACATGTATAGACACATGCACATACAGACGCAGACACATACAGACACTAATACAGACGCACGCACAGACATGCAGACACACATGCAGACACACACACAGATGCACACACACACACAGACACACACGCAAAGACACACACGTGTGTGTATATATATATATATATATATATATATATGCACACACAGACAGACAGACTACAGACAGACACTGACACACACAGACACAGTTGCAGTCAGTGAGGAGAGAAGACTAAGAATGCTTACTTGTAGGGAATGTGCTTGGTGCCATTGACGAGAGCAAGGATGACATTTCCCAGCGCTGACAGGGAGAGACACAGCCCCGAGCCGCCCTCACGACTTTTGCTCAGCACTTTTACGCAGCTGCCCAAGTCAATGAGGTGTAAGCGGCTGCGACCACCTGACACTGCCGGCAGAAGAGGATAAAAGATATCAGATCAGTCAGTTATTCTGTGGCCATTAATGGTGTAAATCCTGCTGAAAGAATGGCTCCCCCTTTAAGCCTCCCGAGCGCTGATCAGACATTTATCAACTGCTCTACACATGAGGCAGCCTGCAGTCTATTAGATGGGAACACAGTAAACTGACACCATCCAGCCTGAAGAAAAATATTCTTCCTTTCCTTTTAAAAGGCCCTTCTAAAAACCAGGCAAATCAAACAGCCAGTGCTGTTTGTAGATTACTGCTTTCAAAGTTCAAACAGCGAGAGCCTTCTGTTGGTCCTTTCTGTGCAGTTCTACGGGAGGTTTAAAACTCTACCATCCATTATTTGAATAATGGTTATAATTTTAAACAGAGGAACTTCGTGCCGACTCGTTAATGAACTCGTCAGCGGCATCGCATGGTGCGATCCCATTTGGTTTTTAATCCGTTTCAATACGGAGTGCCAATGACACCCCCAATTAAATTTGCTACGGGCAAGTCAATCAGCTCCGCAGAGAGCAGTCACCGTTTAAACAGAAGGGCAACACAAAGCTGAGAATATCTCTGATAATTCTTACACAGGACACTGATGACGACACTCAGAGGTAGACGGTGTAAAACAGTCGGCTGTCCATTTTACATCCCTCCCGATTTTTACTTCTGTTGACGTCAATAAAAATGGGGAGAGATGTTACAACGGGCTGCCGACTGGCTATCACCAGTTTTACACGATCACACAAAGTCAACATCTACCCCTTGCTCATTTAGTGCTAGTTCAGTTTCAAATTAGGAGCTCACTGCATTATTAAACTATCCGTTTGAATATATGGACCAAAATGAATATCTGGACGTGATTACATTGCGCTGACCTTATTGTGGGGGTTCAGGTGGGATCATAAACTGTGAGAGAGGCCTGAGCAGTTCAGAAGACTCACGAACCCCCAGGTGAGTTCACAGCTGGAAGCTGCTTCAGCTTGGTTTGTTTCAGTCTTATTTACTTGGGTTCTGACAGCCCTTTAGTACATCACCCAAGAGGGCTATTCTTCACGTGTGAGCCATGGCCAAGCTATTCGACCACGGGGCTGAGCCAGATTGTACATTCCCCTGAAACCCATACCCGCTCACTCGTCAGCGGGGATTACTGTCCGTTCCATTATTCCAGGGGAGGGGAGGCAAGCTGCTAAATCAAAAGCAAAATACCGCGGATGCTGGAAATCCAAAATAAAACCAGAAAATGCCGGAGAAGCTCAGCAAGTCAGGCAGCATCTGTGGAGAAAGAAACAGAGTTAACGTTTCAGGTCGAAGACCTTTCGTCAAAAACGGAAGAAGTTAACTTTACACTTTTAACATCTCCCAGTTCTAACGAAAGGTCTTCGACCTGAAACGTTAACTCTGTTTCTCTCTCCACAAATGCTGCCTCACTTGCCGAGCTTCTCCGGCATTTTCTGTTTTTCATATTAGGCAAACTGCTAACCCCGGTTGAGGTAAAGCTGACATCACAGACCCATGGGGGATTGTAACTCGGGCCTTGACAGTAAGCCTGTCCTGTCCGTCACTAGTCCACATGCCTCATGTGGAGCAGGAATGTGCTGCCCACCCACGTTCGAGGATGACATGCGATCTAATCTAGGAACAGCGTAGAGAGTAGGCTGCCCAAACGTCTGGAGTACCGCACTCAGTCATAAAGGGAGCGCCGCAAAGCTTTCCTAATGGTGCATTTTAGAAGGGAGGAAATAAATCATATCACCCACTCGCCCTGGAAACCTGAAGCATCGTCTCCCTGACGACCTAACTCGCTCCCCTCACAATTTGCGAACCATAATTCTATTTCAAAACTCATCTTATGGTCTTGGTCCCACTCCCCGAGGCAGCTCCGAGACTCAGGGCTCTTTGTATCCAAATCTCTTCTTCAGGAGCCGATGGAATCATGGGATGAGGTTGACTTTACGTGAAGTTTTATTGATTTAAATAAGGTTGCGAAAGCTGAACGCTCGGAACAAGCCAAGGTGGATATTGAAATTTAGGATGGTGTGGTCACAATCTCTTCCTCTTGAGCTGGCTGTCTGTCTAAACACTTGCCAGGAACATTTTACTGTTGGGAGTCTCACCGTCAATGCCCCATTCAAAAAGTCAAATCAGTCCCCAAAGCGATCTCCTTAACATCACTTTCTCTACTTTATTTCTGCCCTTGCGTTCAATGTTTGTCTCCTGAATAGTGCCAGCTTTTCCCTCCCTCAGCACTCAAAGGGTAACTCACCACCCCCCCTTACCCCCTCCCCTTCACCCCCCCCCTGCCATCTGGTGTGGTGCTAACCAGGTATCTGAGCCCAAGGCCCCAGGTTCCATTCCCAGTCTGTGCGCGTAGTTGGCTGACTGTAGTTGCAAGGATGGAGGAATGAAGTGGTCCTGGTACTGGATGAGCATCCCTGAGGCTGAAAAGAGTTCAAATCCCACCAATTTGTGGGCTGGGATCAGAATAAAATAAGGAAGGGAACCTACCGCCCCTACCCGGTCTGGCCTACAGGGGGCGATTTTAACCCACCCTGCCCAGTGTGAACTGGACAGCCACGCAGTTAAAATTATCTCCGAAAACTCAGTCGTTGGGCGCCGAACCTCGGGGTAGATTGGCCCAGAATAAGCTGTAGCGGCTCATCGAACGGTGCCCACCGTTAGTGAGATTTGCCCTTGCCCGTTTAATCTCCATGGGATCTTGCCCTGCAAGTTGCTGGAAGTGGAAGATGGAAACGGCTCGGTGCCCCCTACAGGGCATCTGGGATCTGTGTAAACAGGGCAAGCAACTGTGTCCCTCCTTCAGATTTAAGGATTGTGAAATGAGCAGCGCAAGGACTGAGGAGGAAGTGTAAGTTAGAGTGGGTGAATTCAATGTCAAATCAGGTACAGAAAGAGAAATAAAGAGAGGGAAAGAAAGATTGGAGTAAGAGAGGAAAAAAGAGACAGAAAGAAAAAGTAAAAAAAAATTTAATTTAAATTTTAAAACAAAATCTCCAACAACAATTAAAACCTGAAGGAATGAGACTCCACACTTGTAATAGTTAATTTTCAGTGTCAGAGAGGTTGACTGGCAGTAATTAACACTTATCACGCTGTTAAAAAGGGTATTTAGACTGAAATGGACAAGCCCTGACTTTCTGTGGCGAGTTTAGTTCGAATCTACCGCACAAATACAGGAACTTCATGCGTTTCAAAGCTAACAGCAGAGCGGTGCTACTGGGACAGCAACTTTCGGATTTTCGCATTTAACTGCGCATCTTCCCCTCGCCTGAAATTGCTGTCTGATTTGCGCATAAATAACGGTGAGCGCCATTAGCCTCACCGTTATTTTGACAGCAAATTCTGGGCCAATGGCTTTGGAAGTGATACGGTACAGATTCACCAGAATGATACCAGGGCTTAAAGGGTTAAATTATCAGGCCAGGTTGCATGAACTTGTTCAGAAGGTTGTTGGAGGGGGGGTGTTGATCTAGTCGAGGTGCTCAAAATGATAAAGGCATTCGATAAGGTAGATACAGAGAAACTATTTCCTCTGGTGAAGTAATCCAGAACAATGGGGCATAATCTTAAAAATAAAGCTAAGTTATCTAGGAGTGAAATCAGGAAGTACTTTTTAACCCAAAGGGTGGTGGAAATCTGGAACTTACTCTCCCAAAAGGCTGTTGAGGCTAGGTCAATTAAAAATTGTCAAGTCTGAGACTGATAGATTTTTGTTAGGTAAGGGTATGAAGGGATATGGAGTTGAGGTACAGATCAGCCATGATCTAATTGAATGGTGGAACAGGTTTCAGGGCTGAATGGCCTCCTCCTGTTCCTATTCCCGCCCATTGCTGCTTTAGGCGGTTGAGGCACCTGCCTGAATCAGACGGGAGCCTCATTTAATACATGCAGATCGGGGTCCTACGATGCCGCACTGAGTATAACCTGTCGGGGAAGAAGCTGACGCCCTGAAAGGTAAGTTTTAAAATTCCACCCCCACCCATCCCCAAAAGACCCTGCCAAACCCCACCCCCCTCCCCACCCATACCTGCATGCCGGCAGGCAGCCACGGGGCCTTTACCTGCCAGCAGCCTCTCTCCGCCCCTGTTGGGTGTGATGCTGGCCGGCAGGACATAAACGAGGCCCAGGAGCTAAAATAGCCCGGCCTTCAAATTGATTCGGTCGGGGCATTTTGATGCTCGTTCCACCCCCAGTTAAAATCCCCCTCCTTCCCATAATAATGTGACAATAGCCAACTCTCCTCTTAACGCTCTCTGGAAGTGACCTAGCAAGACACTCAGCTGCAAAACCAACCACTCAAGAATAAGGCAATTCAGTTACTTTTTGGGGCAATTAGCGACGGGCATTAATGGGGTCCTGCCGTCGTCACCCACAAGCCTGAGAACCAACATTTGTTTTTAAAAGCACTGGTCTCGTCATTCCCTGGGCTAGAGGAGGGAAATTACTCAGCATCCCCCTCCTCTGGTGGCTAACCACCGGGCCCTTGCCGGAGAGCGCACACCCGGCCAGAAGTTCCGGTGCAGCGCCAGCGCCAAAAATTGGCCGTTAATCGACCCGGGCCGCGGCTCTGTGAAAGGACAGCGGGAACCGATTCTTACTTCCCCCCTTGCCGCTCTTCTCCATCCGGTACTGGTAGATGTGCAGCGTGAACAGCATGTGGGAGTTGCGCAGCTCCTCCTCGTCGCAGTCGGGCCTGCTGCTCCGGCGGGAAGCGATGGCGGCGTCCAAGAAGAAAGCGGCCTTCTCTGCGGTCGGCGCACGGAGCTCGCTCTGGTTCTGGAGCTGCAAAAACAAAAGAAAACAGCGGCAGGGCGGAAACTTGCGTTAACGGCTACCAGATCAAGACACTGCTGCATAGGAACATTAGGAACAGGAGGAGGCCATTCAGCCCCTCGAGCCTGTTCCGCCATTCAGCTAGATCATGGCTGATCTGTACCTTAACTCCATCTACCTGCCTTGGTTCTGTAATACCCTTGCCTAACAAAAATCTATCAATCTCAGTTTTGACATTTTCAATTGACCCCCAGCCTCAACAACTTTTTGGGGGAGAGAGTTCCAGATTTCATAGAATTACACTGAATGCACAGCACAGAAACAGGCCATTCGGCCCAACAGGTCCATGCCAGTGTTTATGCTCCACACGAGCCTCCTCCAACCCTGCTTCATCTCACCCTATCAGCATATCCTTCTATTCCTTTCTCCTTCATGTGTTTATCTAGCTTCCCTTTAAATGCATCTACACTATTCGCCTCAACTACTCCTTGTGGTAGCAAGTTCCACATTCTGACCACTCTCTGGGTAAAGAAGTTTCTCCTGAATTCCCTATTGGATTTATTAGTGACTATTTTATATTTATGGCCCCTAGTTCTGGTCTCCCCCACAAGTGGAAACATCTTCTCTACGTCACTAACCTTTGTGTATTAGAGTTTAAAAGGAGAACACAATATACCCATAGCTCATCATAAGGGATTACTCTTTAAAAATTGAGTTTCTTTGAATATAATTAGATATCTGATGTAAACCTAAGCTATCTGGTCCCGCCTCCCTACAGATTAGCTGGGGTGACAGACGTGACAGGAAGCCTGTCATGTCTGTCGTTCCTCCACGTACTCCCTGGGGAAACAGGGTCGGCCTGCAGGAGCGTGCAGGCCACCCGCATTCAAAGTGACAAGCCGGGCTCCGTCAACTCTCATTCGACCCAGAGACAAAGGTGCAGGGTGCCCAGCCAGTCTAGTTATTCGGTTGCCCCCCAGTCATTTTGAGAAACGAAGCCCAGTTCTCCCAATGTTCGGCTTTTAAAAAGGGCCTGTGAACATAGAATCATAGAATCATAGAAGTTACAACATGGAAACAGGCCCTTCGGCCCAACATGTCCATGTCGCCCAGTTTATACCACTAAGCTAGTCCCAATTGCCTGCACTTGGCCCATATCCCTCGATACCCATCTTCCCCATGTAACTGTCCAAATGCTTTTTAAAAGACAAAATTGTACCCGCCTCTACTACTGCCTCTGGCAGCTCGTTCCAGACACTCACCACCCTTTGAGTGAAAAAATTGCCCCTCTGGATCCTTTTGTATCTCTCCCCTCTCACCTTAAATCTGTGCCCCCTCGTTATAGACTCCCCTACCTTTGGGAAAAGATTTTGACTATCGACCTTATCTATGCCCCTCATTATTTTATAGACTTCTATAAGATCACCCCTTAACCTCCTACTCTCCAGGGAATAAAGTCCCAGTCTGTCTAACCTCTCCCTGTAAGTCAAACCATCAAGTCCCGGTAGCATCCTAGTAAATCTTTTCTGCACTCTTTCTAGTTTAATAATATAGTTCTGGTCTCTATATTATCAAAAGGATACAGAGGCATTGGAGAAGGTGCAAATGGATTTACTAGGAATAATACCAGAATTGAGAGGTTATAACTATCAGGAAAGACTGAGCAGGCTGGGGCTCTTTTCTCTGGAAAAGAGAAAACTAAGGGGTGACCTGACAGAGGATTTTAAGATTATGAAAAGGTTTGATAGGGTAGACAGAGAGGCTTCCACTTGTGGGGGAGACCAGAACTAGGGGCCATAAATATAAGATAGTCACTAATAAATCCAATGGGTAATTCAGGAGAAACTTCTTTACTCAGAGAGTGGTTAGAATGTGGAGTAGTTGAGGCGAACAGCATAGAGGCATTTAAGGGGAAGCGAGATAAACACATGAGGGAGAAAGGAATGGCAGGGTATCCTGATAGGGTTAGATGAAGTAGGGAGGGAGGAGGCTCATGTGGAGCATAAACACCGGCATGGACCTGTTGGGCCGAATGGCCTGTTTCTGTGCTGTACATTCTATGTAATTCTATGTAAAAGAGGCTCCGCAAGCAGGAAAAGAAAGAACTTGCTTATGTCCTCAGGATGTCCCAAAGTGCTTCACAACAGATAAATTAGTTTTGAAGTGTAGTCGCTGTTGTTTTGTAGGGAAACGCAGTGGCCAGTTGGTGCATAAGAAGATCATACCAACAGCGCCTAAATAAATCTACTTTTGGTGGTGCTGGTTGAAGGATAAATGTTGGCCAGGGCACTGGGAGAACTCCCCTGCTCTTCTTTGAGCAATATCATGGGATCTTTCACATCCATGCAAAAGACGGCAGCTCTGACATTGCAGCACTCCCTCAGTCTTGCACTGAAGTGTCTTAGCCTAGATTATGAGCTTGGGTTCCGGAGTGGGGCCTGGACCTGTGACTTCCTGACGCGTGCAAGGCTGAGATGTGTGAAACAGGTTCAACTGTGCATGGAGAACACAGGCAGCCTCGACAAGGGCAATGGGGTGGGGAGAGGGAAGAAGTGGTCGTACATCCAAGGAAATGTACGACCACTCAGTGAATCCATTTGTGTCAACACTGGATTGATGCTAGCATGATTCTGGGATAAGGGTAGTGTAAATGACAGTTTTAGCCTCTCTATGGCAAACCTTGCCAAAGCAGACAGTAGATGGCATTCTCTTGGTATAGCAGCACTATTATCTGTAATATGATAGACGTAGAGAAGATGTTTCCACTTGTGGGGGAGACCAAAACTAGGGGCTATAAATATAAGACAGTCACCAATAAATCCAATAGGGAATTCAGGAGAAACTTCTTTACCCAGAGAATGTTAGAATGTGGAAATTGCTACAACAAGGAGTAGTTGAAGAAGAATAGTATAGAGGCATTTAAGGGGAAGCTGGATAAACACATGAGTGTGAAAGGAATAGAAGGGTGTGCTGATAGGGTTAGATGAAGAGGGGTGGGAGGAGGCTCATGTGGAGCATAAACACCGGCATAGACCAGTTGTGCTGAATGGCCTGTTTCTCCACTGTTAATTCTATGTAATTGTTTGTAATTGAACCTGCCCTGCCCTGCAGCATTAATAAAGGACTACTACCAACTGATACATAGAATGAGCTTCAGTGGAGTAAGTCTATGAGTCGAAACAGGATGGGCGGGGCTCCTGTAAAGCCTCCATTGGTTAATGCACTGCCCAGTGAGGAATTGAGCCCTGTGGGCCAGGGAGGAAGTGCTGTGGTCCATCCCCAGGGTGTGTGGTGAATTAGCTGATCTTAGCTCGGATGGTAATAGGGCTGCGATACTAGGCCTAAGTGTCATCCCCAGCTAGGCTGGTGGGGGGGGCGGGGGGGTGAATGCAGCCTGGGAGGGGGTAGGGGAGGTCCTGCTCCTAATTGCCATCCAGTACCTGTTGTGGACATGCATTGAGGCCTCAGCGGTAATACCCATCCATAGTCGCTTGACAACGCTTACTGACTAGGCCTTCACATGAAGTACAGGCACTTGGAGGCCACCTGTGCAACTGCACGAGCCTCCATTTTCCGAAGAAGAAATGTTTTTGCAGCCTGAACAAGTTTAGGGACGGACACCGGGTACCAAGCTTGCATTTTCGGTACATATAAAACCGTATTACCTGCATGCCGCAGATCGGGTCCTCGCAGAGGTAGACTCCAGGAGACTGGCCGTCCTGCAGACTGCCTGTAGCCACCTCGGACAGCAGGTCCTTCAGGTTTTCTTCCTTCCCCCAGACCTCCACTGCAGAGACCCTGACTGAGAATCGAGCTCCCGTCTTTTCTTTCCTCTCGTTAATCAGTTTGAAGAGCCACGAGATAGCACAAGGGATTATACCGAGGTTTTGCATGGAGTCATCTTTCCCAATCGTAGTGTACGACTTCCCTGTCACATCACAAAATGAAAACACTTTTTGAGTCGAAATTACAAAATGCAGCAGAACTTCAGTTTCCAGTACAGATTTATGGTTTTTACAGATTCGAACCTGACCCAGCGGCTTAAAACAGGAAGAAGTGCAATTTCCCCTCGGAACGTTTATTTAGAACTCCAATCTTGTCACAAAATTGCCTTTTAGATGATTGAGTGTTGGAATGTTCTTCTGGAGGACTGAAGTTCATTCAGAGATAAGTACCGATGTTCATTCAGACATGTTCCATGGTAAGCTGCACTCCCTCAAAGATTAACCATCATTACATTTCAACTCTTCTTTAGTATTAGCCCTTGATAACAGCACTGACCCAAATACTGGTAAGTGCTGCTTAAGCTCTTGGTAGGACAGAAAACATGGAAAATGAAGACAGATCTAAAATATTGGGTTTCGTGCTGGAGAGAAACCTTCCAACAATTCGAAGCCTGCAAGCTAATAACAGACTTACTTTCTGCCTTCGAAGCTGATTTCAATCATTTCCATTTAGTTGTGAATGAGATTGAACAACCAATCGAGGAAACCTAGGTCTCCAGTGAAGGTCAAACCTTCTTTCCTTCCTGAAACCTCTGGGTAAGATCTTTCCCCTCCCTCGAAGCTAAAGCCCCCCCGATGGCTCACTGGGTAACTGCACATTATGGTGAGGGACTGAGTCATACAGAGCAGGAAGATTAGTTGATCTCAGTAAGGACTGTGGCAGGGGCGCAATAATCGGTCTCAATGTCCCTGAGCACAGGGGCGACGAAATAATTAGCCCTAGGGCTCCCACTCCTGATGATTATCCAGCGGCTGTAAGGTACACATGCACGGACATCAGGTGAGGAGAGGATTGTTCCTGGTTGTGATGACTCCCATGCTAAATATGAAGAATGGGCCAGGTATTGGGAGGTCCACTGCACCCCAGCATAAGCCAGGTGGAGAAAGAAAACCAGAGGGGGAAAGTACATTTTTAAACAGATTTCCTCCTAAAACCAAATCTTGCTGCTAAACAGCAATGGTCCCAAAACTCTGTGATTGAGCCCATCTTGGCGTAAGAGATGTGCCCACCAGGAACTTCCATGGTGCCCCTGGTGGGCTTCCCAGTGACTACGCTTCAGATGCAATCCATTGGTTCGGAAGCAAAAACAGAAGATGCTGGAAACACTCAGCAGGTCAGGCAGCACCTGTGGAGAAAGAAACAGTTAATGTTTCAGAAAAAAAGGTCATCGACCTGAAACGTTAACTCAGTTTCTCTCTCCACAGATGCTGCCCGACCTGCTGAGTGTGTTCAGCAGTTTTTTCTTGTTTTTATTTCAGATTTCCAGCATCCGCGTTATTTTGCTGTTGGTTATGAAGCGCCTTGGGACATCCTGGGCCTGTGAAAAGTGCTATGAAAATGCAAGATCTTTCTTTCCTTGTGCTCTTTTCAGGTGTTCAACAAAGACCTTATTGCAGCTGGCAGCTGATTTAAGAGGATTTGTGGTTCTCCCATATCACTGTGTGTGAGAAGTTTAACCCACATTTTAGTCCACTGCAAAATCATTGGTTAACCAGCAAACTTTGTTACCGTCAAAAACTTTTAGTGACCCACAGGTAGCCCCAGAATAGCAAAACACCAGCAGTTTCTGAGCTCGTATTGTCTACAAGTTTCTGCTGATGCCACTCAGTTCCTTAGCCCATCTACGTCCCTACAGATTAATGCGAAGCAACCTGGAATTTTCTAGTGGATGATAGTTTCACTTCTGATTAGTCACAGCGGTCTGACGATATAATAGGTAAAGTACAGATAGTGTTCTGGATGATGATGAAATCTCACGCAGTGCAATCCTATCGCAGAAGTGAAACGACGCCCTTGAAAGGACCAACAACTGGTTCAAGATCCAAATGTATGGGTCTGCTTTATTTAAGGTAGTCTCATTCTAAACACGTGAGCTAGATTTCCTGGGAAAGATTGGGAAATCGCACGGCTAAATAAACAGCATCATCGGGGCCTCATTTCAACATAACTAACCGCAAGCTGCTAGCACTAGCGAAATCCCAGCCGGGGAAGTGGATGGAGGCGAAATGAGCAGTATTCCCGCGTGACGCGTCCCCGTCCGCTTTCCGATCGGCTATGCCAACCTTAGGCGTAACCAGCGGGAAAAATGTACCTTCTCTTTTCATGGCTGTTCTTTACAGGGAGGATGTCCCTATTTTTTTTTTCTGTTTGAGTCAACAAGCTGGGCCATTTCTACACCTCCACAATTAGGGCAGGTGAAATGCTGATTTCGGTTGGAGTGCGCTCAGAGAGTTTACCTTCACGTCTGGAAAGTTGGAAGAGGCTCCCTGAGCTCGATTTGCCGGGGAAAGCGAACCCATTTGGCAGACAAAGGCCGGTTGTCTAAAGGTTTGTTACGTCGACATTGAACACTTCCTGCCTGAAAAGTTCACATCAATCTCTCTAATTAACGTGAAAAGTGAATTGCTTTTAGACGTCAGAAATCTGGTTTTTTGCTCTCTCAAAGTCGAGTTCTCAGTCGGATGAGGGTGATGAGGGAGGGGCGGAGGATGGGTTTGGAGGGGGGTGGGTTTTTCGTCCCAGTGGAGTATTGTTGCTGACGAGTTCAACCCCCAGTTTGCATGCGCGTAACTGTTTGTCAATTAACTGCAATGAAAGCTCGTACTAACCTAGCTTGGCGTGCCCAAAACAGAACACGCAGCCGTCTGCACCATTCACCACAGATTGGATCACTTCCGCTACCGTACCTGCACATACTTCAGCCTGTCATAAAAACAAGAGGAGTTAGTTTGCGATGAATGGGCGCGGACAAAAGAGCATGGCAGAGACCCCCAACAACCCCCGAATGCCGATTCCCGTGATTCCCGGGCCCTCCCGATTCCCGACTCTCCGGCTCCCTCCCGGCTGCACTCCGCCCGATCGAGGCTCTCTGCAGGTGACATCACGGAGTGGAGGGGGGCACTGAGGCGGGAAATTTAAATCGCTGATCTCCCGGGCTGCTCGTTCGGGAGAGGCATCCCCCCATTCCGGGAAACTCCCGGTCATCCCGGGAGGGTTGGGAACCCCATCCCCTCCCCCCCCCCCCCCAACAAAAGGGTGCAGGAATTTGTAGCCTCGGGAACAGGGAGCGATGCAAACGGCTTTACGGGCGGTTTTAGTATTTTTTTTGCAGCCGCGGTTAAAGGAGAACGGGACTGAATTGCCACCGACCTGCGAAGAGTCCTGCGGGAAGACGGCGTCGAAAGCAAACATCTTTGGTGGCACCAGGCCCCCTCCTCTCTTCTGCGAGGAATTCTGGAGCCCGTTAGCCGGCGGGTCATACAGAGTGATCTGCTTTTTACGAGGGTCGACTTTAAAGAAGCAGCTGGATTCGGACGTGTCCCCGACCGAGGCTGGGCAGATCCGCAGCATGACCTTTACCTGTGGGGAAGGGAATTTTAAAAAAAACAGACCATAATATTCAAAACAGGAAACGGCCGGCGTTTTACCTCGCTCTTTTATTCTGCCTTATTAAAACACAGCATGGGCCTAGGTTGTACAGGGCCTTTCACTGCATCCGTTCCACCCCCAAACTTACTGCATCATGTCGAGGGGTTGTCAAAACTTCCAGGGTTGCCCTGGAGTCTCCAGGAACTGAAGATTAATCTCCTGGACACTGCTGCGAGCAACAACCCCAGAGAAAAATCACAGGGGCATTTAAACAAAATGTGCGTTTATTTCTTTTTCTTGTGTATTAGTCATAAAAATATTGGAGACGGTGGGGGGGAAACGGCTGTTTGACTGATGGTCAAGAATCATCCAATCGGCTAACAAAGAGCCTGGTCGCTTTCCAATTGGCCGTGGGAAGCGGGAGGTCATGTGATGAAACCTCCAGGAATACGTCCAACCAGAGTTGGCGACCCTAATCACGGCCTTCACCTTCAGGCTCTACGTCTGGTTTTCCCAACTTAGGCCTCTGGTTTTCCTCAAATCGGTAGGCCTCAAAAAAAGACATAACCTGCTTAGCCCATGACAGCTTGGTCTGACTGAAGGCAGCTTATTGGCCAGCTTCGAATTCATTTCCTTGGAGTTCACATTATATTTCATCACATCTTAAATCCAACCGCAAACCACTTCATCTGTTCATCTAGACACGGCTAGAAAATATAGGGTGGCAGAGAGAG
This sequence comes from Heptranchias perlo, assembly GCF_035084215.1. Taxonomy (NCBI): domain Eukaryota; kingdom Metazoa; phylum Chordata; class Chondrichthyes; order Hexanchiformes; family Hexanchidae; genus Heptranchias; species Heptranchias perlo. The sequence goes on along the minus strand of NC_090332.1, from coordinate 9,417,406 downwards.
AAAAAGAGGGAAAGAAAGAGAGAGAATTTTGCCATGAATCAGGGTTTGGATGGTCAGGAAAGGTGCTGAGTCTGATCCCTGGTGGATCGACTGGATATTTTAGTGGACAGCTAGTGAGTTGTTATGATCTGGAATGCGCTGCCTGAAAGGGTGGTGGGAGCAGATTCAATAATAACTTTCAAAAGGGAGTTGGATAAACCTGAAAAGGAGAAATTTGCAGGGCTGTGCGGTGTGGGACTAATTGGATAGCTCTTTCAAAGAGCCAGCATAGGCACAATGGGCTGAATGGCCTCCTTCTGCGCTGTGTGATTCTATGATTTGAGGGCAAGCAGGCTCACGTAATGGAGCTCCCGGTAATTTAATGGAGGCTCTTCACTTGCTGTTCAGGTTAATACAAAGTCAGAGATTCTGAGCTGGATTTTCCTGAATCTTCCCCAGGCGGATCGGCGAGAGACTTGGGCCCACCACCCTGACCTGGCTATGAGCCGGACCAGGTTCATCCTTGGGCTTCACTACAAAATTGCAGAGCGGGCTGCAAGAGGGACCTCCAGCGCAAAGAGGGAGACTGCCACTGCCCGGTGTGGCACCCTCCGCTTCAGCATCCAAGGAGGTAGGGCTCGGCTTAAAAGTGGGGACGGGCGTCCCGCAGATCGCAAGGCAACTTCCACGTTAGGCCTCGGACTGAGCTGGGGGCCTAGCAATGGTAGCCGGGGCCCAAGGGAAGGGAGAGGTGCTGACTACTGGGCCCTTTCCCTTCCTAAAGGGACATCAGCAGTCCTTCCGCTGCTGTTGCAAGGATTACTGTGACTCCTCTTCTGGTGGTCCATGGGGGGCAGTGATGGGGGAAATCAGATGATTTGCCAGGCTCTGCCTCCCCACAGGCTCGGGTGGGTAAAGGGGTGGTTGCTGGTCTTTCCGGCAGAGGCAAGGGGAGCAAGACAAAGTTTGGGACAGTGAAGTGGTGATAGGCCGCATCGTTGAATTTCCCCACTTTTTCCACCAATCTCCCACCTCATTTGGAGCGGGATAACGGAGGAAAATCTAGGCCTTTGAATTCATATCTCCTCCTCTCCCGCCCACATTCCAAAATTGCTTTTTTCTTTCTTTCCCCCATTCTCCTCCCTCTCCCCTTCTCCCGAATGCCCTGTGGATGCGGTCCCACGGCCACCAAGCCCCCTCTGGCATCTTGTCCCGTCACCCATTATTCGTGTGGGAGCCTCGGCATCGAGCACTGGCCAGCTATTCAACTGCAGGGCGCAAGACAGCCGAGACGAAATCGTGTCCTGGGCCAAGGTGCACTTCCAGCAGGGGTCAATCAATCTTTGTCCATTGACAACTGTGCAAATATTGGCAATGCGGAAATCGGCTGCCGCGTCTCCTACATTACAAGAGAGACATACATTTCAAAAAAAGTACTTCATTGACTGTGAAGGGATTTGGGACGTCCTGAGGTCATGAAAGGCGCTATAGAAATGCAAGTCCTTCCTTTCAGAAGGCTGGCTGTCGGTGCCTTCAGGAGAGGAGAGACGGAGTAAATTGTGGGGGTTGCTCAGCCGCAGAAGAAATGCCTGTGAGAAATATATCCGTGTAGTGCCATCAAATGAAATAGCGGGCAATCAAGGAACTCTTTTAAAAGCTCTGACATTTAATATTTCATGGTCACAACTCACTGGAAAGATTGAGCCAAGAAACTAAGTGAGTAGATTAAAAACTGCCTCTTCACGCTCCGCTCCCTGAGTGCCCTTTTGCCTTCTTCCAGACATTTACATTTCTATACTAATCTATTGTAATTAAATAGCGTAAAAGAAAGCAGTTACAATTAAAAAGGCTGCTCATGCATACTGCCAGAAGCACTACTTCCAGCCATGATTATTCTGATTTACAACAGCACCAACTTGTATCTCTCCCTATTAAATATAAAGGGCTCTTTTTTCAGTTTTGTTCAACCCTCAAAAGTTCAAGGACTGCGACAGACTCGCTTCCATAACAAGTCATTAGTGCGTCTGTAAAGCCTACAATTTAGGAAAATTCTTACATGATGTTTAAACCCAAGGACTTGCACTTGTTTTCTTTGGAAGTGGGGAGACTTTGAGGTGCCCTAATTGAAGTTAGGGCAATTTGCCTGCATCAAAGTTGATCCAGGCAAATTGTTCACCACGTAAAAGCCATTCGAATATCAAGGGGCAGGAGGGGGGCGGAAGTTACAAGTTTAGGAAGTTGGAAGTGAAATGCTTTCAGTGCGAGGGGGTTGTAGAATTGACGAGTAAGTTACCAGAGAAGACCATTGAAGTGAAGAATATAAATGGGTTTAAGGAATAATTAGATGTATTCCTGGAAAGAGGAGGGATTGAGTATAATGAGAAGGTGATCTGGCACGGCCATGATCTATGAAAAAAAGAACGGCTTTGTTGAGCCCTAACGACCATTTCCTGTTCTTAAAAATTCCCAAGTTCTCACGCACTGCAAGGTTTCCATTTACTTTTTATCCAAAAGCATCTATGAAGTGGCAGCTTTCCTGCAGATCTCTCACTGGGCTCCCTCGCCCACTTTAGTAACCTCTGTGTACAGTCGATTGTTGTTAGCTGGATAACCTGCCTTCCATAAACAATTAATCATTTGTCAGGAGTTCACCAGGAATCACAATCTGGAAGTTACTTAGAAGTCTGCAATATTAGTCTACGAGCACTTGACATATCCGTACGATATTGTTTTGGACTTTCTTACGTGCATCCCTCTCTTCACCCCACCACTGATGGCACAACCGTGAGCCACCTGTGTTCCTACTGTCTGGAGTTCCTTTCCTGAATCTCTTCACCTCCCTCTCCTTCTTTGAAAACCTTGCCAAAGTCTATCTCTTCAACTAAGCTGCTCACACCCCACCTATCCACACCCTTTCTGGCTTAGTCTCTATTTTACTTATCTGTGATATTTATTACATTAAAGGCACTATATATAAAAGCAAATTCTTGTTGTTGTTTGTTATCTTAACGGAAGTGGGAGTGTGTTTAAAAGAAACTACTCTGTTAAACCAGCAGACAGAGGAATGTCCTACAGATGTGTTAGTTGTTTGTTCATTCATATCTCAGTCATTTCTAAGCTTATCAGTAAGAATTGTGTGTTATGCAATTTGTGGCATGGTTTTTATTTGTAATGTAACATCCATAAGAATTGTTAGGAGCAGGAAAGGGCCATTAAACGTAGAAGAAAAAAAAGACTTGTATTTATACTGCCTTTCACAACCTCAGGACGTTCCAAAGCACTTTACAGCCAATGAAGTACTATTGAAGGGAAGTCACTGTTGTAATGTAAGAAACACAGCAGCCAATTTGCACACAGCAAGGACCCGCAAACAGCAACGAGATAATGACCAGATCATCTGTTTTAGTGATTTTGGTTGAGAGATAAATACTGGCCAAGACACCGGGGAGAAATCCCTTGCTCTTCTTTGAAATAGTGATATGGGATCTTTTACGTCCACCTGAGAGGGCAGAGGGGGCCTTGGTTTAACGTCTCGTCCGAAAAACAGCATCTCCAACAGTGCAGCACTCCCTCAGTACTGCACTGGAGTGTCAGCCTCAATTTTGTGCTCAAGTCTCGAGTGGAATCTATTTTCCAGAGATCCAACCCCATCTATGTTTCGTTCCATTATTACGGTAATTTGGTATATTGATGTAACAGAAGTCATGGTGTGTGACTGTGTGACTGTTTGGGATGGAAACCTGGTAAAATGTATAACAGAATAACACCTACTTTTAGTTTCGTCTGGTTGTCCCTACCAACGTCTTCACTTAGAGGAATTTTACAGAGGTCGAGGAGGACACCAGCAAGAGATGGGAAAAATTGAAGGGTAGAGGGTGAACCGAACACTGGTTAAGGAGATGGGTTTTTATTTATTTATTTTTTTATTCGTTCATGGGATGTGGGCGTCGCTGGCGAGGCCGGCATTTATTGCCCATCCGTAATTGCCCTTGAGAAGGTGGCGGTGAGCCGCCTTCTTGAACCGCTGCAGTCCGTGTGGTGACGGTTCTCCCACAGTGCTGTTAGGAAGGGAGCTCCAGGATTTTGACCCAGCGACGATGAAGCCACTGAAGGAAGGCAGAGAGGTAGAAGGCCAAAATAGGTTAGGGAGAGATTTCCAAAGAGCACAGGTGCAGTGGCTGAAGGATTGGCCTCTGATTGTCAAGCACAGGGGGTGAGGAGAACTGAGCAGTGAACCAAAACTGGAGAACTGGAGGGTGAAGGCTCCGATATACAGTTAAAGAAGATTGCCCATCATCTTGTAAGTTCCCTCTCCTTTCGCCCCATCATTGGCGGCCGTGCCTTCAGCTACCTTGGTCCCACTCTCTGGAATTCTCCTCCCAAACCTCTTCACTTCCTCTTTTTCTTTAACCACCGCCCCCCCCTCTCCCGCTTAAAACCCACCTCTTTGATCAAGCTTTTAGTCATCCTCCTAATCTCTCCTTCTTTGGTTCAGCACCTGTTCTTGTCTCTGTGAAATGCCGTGGGGCATTTTTCTATCTTTAAGTTGTTGTTATTGATTGCACAGATAAGATGGAGATAAGGTGGGGCGTATTCACTTACTAGAAGCAAACAGCTTAAAGCATTCAGTGAACAATGAATACAGCGGCTGTTGCTTTTTAAAAAAAAATTAGACATTTTTAATTTCTATTTACTTAGCCAGAAATATCAGATACTCACTTGGGCGAAACGTCTATAATATTAAACAGCACCAAGAAGCTCCATCACAGAACGGGCTGTTTGATTTGAATAGCCTTTGTTTAAAGTTATTGTTTGACAGCAAAACCTCCCTCTAATTCATACTTCACAACCACAAAGCGTCTGCTGCAGAAACCCTCGGAACAAGCCTTTGATTGGTAACTACGTGTTAGGCTGTTAAACCATTCGTCGCACAGCCTCCACATTTGCTGTCTTCATAACAACACTGGGTAAACAATCCGCTACCCAAATACTTCACAACAAAACAGGAGGACATGCACCTCATGCAAATGAAAGAGCAAAAAACCCGAGTACAAGAGGGCACTTTGGATCAAGGCTCTGCACTGTTCTATACATAAATCGATGCTCCCTCAGCTATTATGGCAATATTCTTGCATTATAACATTTGATGTCTGTGAGACCCGGTGCTGTCTGAGGGATCCCGTGTTGTCTGGGGGATCCCGTGTTGCCTGTGGAACCCAGTGCTGTCTGTGGGACCCAGTGTTGTCTGTGGGACCCAGTGTTGTCTGTGGGACCCAGTGTTGTCTGTGGGACCCAGTGTTGTCTGTGGGATCCAGTGTTGTCTGTTGGACCCAGTGTTGTCTGGGGGACAAAGTGTTGCCTGGGGGACCCAGTTTTTTCTGCGGCTCCCGGTGTTGTCCATGGGACCCAGTGTTGTCCATGGGACCCGGTGTTGTCCATGGGACACGGTGTTGTCCATGGGACCCGGTGTTGTCCGCGGGACCCGGTGTTGTCCGTGGGACTCGGTGTTGTCCTGTCCGCGGGACACGGTGTTGTCCGCGGGACCCGGTGTTGTCCATGGGACACGGTGTTGTCCGCGGGACTCGGTGTTGTCCGCGGGACACGGTGTTGTCCGCGGGACCCGGTGTTGTCCGCGGGACCCGGTGTTGTCCGCGGGACACGGTGTTGTCCGCGGGACTCGGTGTTGTCCGCGGGACTCGGTGTTGTCCATGGGACCCAGTGTTGTCCGCGGGACACGGTGTTGTCCGCGGGACTCGGTGTTGTCCGCGGGACTCGGTGTTGTCCGCGGGACTCGGTGTTGTCTGTGGGACCCAGTGTTGTCCGCGGGACTCGGTGTTGTCTGTGGGACCCGGTGTTGTCCGCGGGACTCGGTGTTGTCCATGGGACCCAGTGTTGTCCGCGGGACTCGGTGTTGTCCGCGGGACTCGGTGTTGTCCGCGGGACTCGGTGTTGTCCGCGGGACTCGGTGTTGTCCGCGGGACTCGGTGTTGTCCGCGGGACTCGGTGTTGTCTGTGGGACCCGGTGTTGTCCGTGGGACTCGGTGTTGTCCGCGGGACCCGGTGTTGTCCGCGGGACTCGGTGTTGTCCGCGGGACACGGTGTTGTCCGTGGGACTCGGTGTTGTCCATGGGACCCAGTGTTGTCCGTGGGACTCGGTGTTGTCCATGGGACCCAGTGTTGTCCGTGGGACTCGGTGTTGTCCGTGGGACCCGGTGTTGTCCGCGGGACACGGTGTTGTCCGCGGGACCCGGTGTTGTCCGCGGGACTCGGTGTTGTCCATGGGACCCAGTGTTGTCCATGGGACCCAGTGTTGTCCGCGGGACACGGTGTTGTCCGTGGGACACGGTGTTGTCCGTGGGACTCGGTGTTGTCCGCGGGACTCGGTGTTGTCTGTGGGACCCAGTGTTGTCCGCGGGACTCGGTGTTGTCTGTGGGACCCGGTGTTGTCCGCGGGACTCGGTGTTGTCCATGGGACCCAGTGTTGTCCGTGGGACTCGGTGTTGTCCGTGGGACTCGGTGTTGTCCGTGGGACTCGGTGTTGCCTGCGGGACTCGGTGTTGTCCGTGGGACTCGGTGTTGTCCGCGGGACACGGTGTTGTCCGCGGGACACGGTGTTGTCCGTGGGACTCGGTGTTGCCTGCGGGACCCGGTGTTGTCCGCGGGACTCGGTGTTGCCTGCGGGACCCGGTGTTGTCCGTGGGACACGGTGTTGTCCATGGGACACGGTGTTGTCCGTGGGACTCGGTGTTGTCAAAGAATTGTTGACAGCTCTCGGCATATTGACTGATCCTGGAATTTCCTGACATCTGGCAAACACTCAGTGACTAAAGTCAGCCTTTCAAATTAAGTCTTCCAATTATTTTAGTGACTAATCTCCATGTTAGACCAGAAAAAGAGAACACATGCAGCTTTTTGTTTTTTTGTTGGCAAGTTTTCAATGAGAGCTTTATTTACTGGTTTTCCAAGTTGTTGATTAAACCATTCTGTGATATCCCGTCGACTGAATCAAATGAATGTGGTATATTCACACTACAAGCTCAGGGCAGCAGTGAAGCAGTTTGGACTTCGCAACGATGCTAAACGCGTGTACTGTAAATTGCACATCAAGGCCCAAAGTGACTCTAAAGAAGACAAATGGCTCCTTGACCGTGGGGTGCATCGCAACTGAGCCCATTGATGACCTCACCTAATGGCTACACACATGCACTGGCAGTGGAACGGAGGCAGAGAGGAGCTGGTGACAGAAAACCTGGCTGATATTTTCCCTCCCTAATCTAGGGACAATAAGGTTATATTAATTATATAAGATTTGACCAAAAATCCAGGGAGGGGGATTAAGAGAAAATTTTTACGCAGCGAATTGTCATGATCTGGAATGCACTGCCTGAAAGGGTGGCGGAAGCAGATTCATTTGTAACTTTCAAAAGGGAATTGGATAAATACTTGAAAAGGAGAAATTTGCAGGGCTGTGGGGCAAGAGCAGGGGAGTGGGACTAATTGGATAGCTCTTTCAAAGAACTGGCACAAACATGATGGGGCGAATGGCCTCCTTCTCCACTTTGTGATTCTATGAACACCCCACCACCATTTCAGCTGAGACTTTCTAAATTAGTGTAAACAATCTTACAACACCAAGTTATAGTCCAACAATTTTATTTGAAAATCACAAGCTTTCGGAGGCTTCCTCCTTCGTCAGGTCATCTCCACATCATTTCTAAATTAGCACAGGCCAGATATAATAATAGAGCTTCCTAGTCTACGCAGCTCAGAATACCACGTAGTGCACTGATTTGACTCAACCAGTAACACTTTAACTTTAGTTATCATTTTAAAGTTACATTGTGGGATCAAATTACTTGGCTTTAAATGAACTTAACTAAAGAGGCGTGAGCTCAGCTAGGAGAGAAAGGGCAGCCCGTTCCCCTGGGAGTTTTCGCACCCCACCGACTTATCCAAGACCGTGCAGATATATCCCCTGGCAAATACCAAGGGGGCAAATGTCATTGGGGGGGGGCTGGTACGCTGGGCAGGAGGCCTGCTTATCAAACTGTTATCCACCCGGCAGAGTGGGCAGGTGACACTGCGATTTGGAAATGAGCATCCTATTTAAGAATCTGACACTCCAGGATTGTTTGCTCTGCAGTGTATTTGACACAATTAGGAGTTGGATGTACAATAAATGGCAAACCTAAAATCTCGCACTGGACATAATCAAAATCAGCCAATTTGGCCTGCAACTAAATTTTTTGATTGGTTCTGGAAATAGAGGATGTCTGAAGTGGCTCCCAGTCAATAAAGGATGTTCCCTGGAGCCAAGCTGGGGAGGTAAAGCTGGACCAATAGGCTTTCCTTCACCCCCTTGACATCCCTCCTCTTCCTTTTGAATCGAAAAAAAACCACGACAGCAAAGTTTTGATTGGTTATTTGCGGTGTCAATCACATGGAATGCACTACCTGAAAAGGTGATGGCAGCAGATTCAGTAGTAACTTTCAAAAGTTGAATTGGATAAATACTTGAAAAGGAGAAATTTCCGGGGCTATGGGGAAAGAGCAGGGAGTGTGGGACTAATTGGATAACTCTGTCAAAGAGCTGGAACAGACACGATGGGCTGAATGGCCTCCTTCTGTGCTGTAAGATTCTATGTAGCTTTAAAACCTTAATTCTGAACTCAAATAACTATGGACCAACTGTTTGATGTTAGTACAGAACCATCGCTCATCCAGTTTCTGTGTAAAAATTTGTGAACAATAAACTGGGCACTAATGGGTAGATTCTCACCTTGGACATACAAGTCTTTTTTTTCCCCACACTTATGTCTGCGCCTTATGATGTGGAGACATTAAGGTTTAAAATTGATTTTCATTAGTAGCAAAACAAACATTAAGGTTCACCTCACGATTCCTACCCTCTGGCCCGCCCTATCATACCCTGTGTCCGGTTTTCGACTTGGTACAAAAGTGGTAACAAAATGGCCGCACTGGTAAATTTGGAGCCAGGATTTTTTCCCTCACAAAAATTATGTATTCTTCATTTCTAGCACAGACTCGCCAACTCACGGTAACTGGAGATTTGAAAAGTGGTCAGCCACCAAAAAAAGGTGTCTGGTTTTGGCGGTTTTAAGTGTAGCGTACAAAATGAAGATCCGGGGGGAATGATTTTAAACCCCAAGAACGGGTGGGTTGGGGGCGGGTGGGAGTTGAAAATAGTTGTTTTGTGGGTCAGGACCGCAACCCGGCTTTATTTCCGGGTTTAACGTCGGCGGGTAAAAGTACAGGCTTCCCACTGGGAATGCAAAGTCTGAAAATTTTGCGGTTGTGACCCAAAAAAACAACTATTTTCAACTCCCACCCGCCCCCAACCCGCCCGTTCTTGGAGTTTAAAATCACCCCCCCCCTTTGTCTCTGAATATTACAATAAACAACAAGGTTCTCTTCTGGCACAATGCAAGACACTGTGATGTGATGAGAAAGAAAAAGGAAGTGGAATTTCACTCACTTGTGACAGTGTTTATACACATTGACTGCTCAGCCACATATCACCATTATGTGCAGAAACCTTGAGGCCAGTGTTAGGACTTGACATGTGACATGAAATAGGCCTCACCCACCAATCTCTTCCAACAACTTGGAGTGAACGATTTCTTTACAGCCTGCTTACAGTTAACTCATCCTGCTCGTGGCACTTCTCCAGAACACAAGCCGACTAACACATCGTAAAAGTGTCTCCTCTTGTTTTACGGTCTCGCGCACGCAAACAGGACGGAAAAATCGCACCCTGCACAGTCGACACGGGCCAGCTGTTTCAAAACAGCCCGGGGCTTGTGAGGAGGTGGCTCAACGGGTAACGACCGAACTCCATTTTGTTTGGGAGCAAATTCCCTTGGATAATCCAGATTTTTAAAAAAAAGATGGCCCAAGTCAAAATGTGTTAAATCTCGGGTTGGTCACTCACCACATAAGCAAGCCCGTTACAGCAACCCCACTGCAATCCATTTACTGCTTGGAGCATTGAATGAGGCATCGCGTTTACAAAATAAACATGGGGGGGGGGAGTTTCCAACGTGTGCTGGCGGTGCGTGAGTTTCCCTCCCGTCAGCTCGTATTCGGAAAATTGCTGATGTGGTTTCATCGTATTACATCGGCAATAACAATTTTCTTCAAATTGCCTATTGTAAAAAAACTAAAGAAAGAATGAACTTGCAATTATATAGCGCCTTTCACCACATCACTACGTCCCAAAGTGCTTTTCAGCCAACAAAGTACTTTTAGAAGTGCAGTCACTGTTGTAATGTAGGAAACGCGGCAGCCAATTTGCGCACAGCAAGGTCCCACAGTCATCAATGTGATAATGACCAGATAATCTGTTTTTTTAGTGATGTTGGTTGAGGGATAATTGTTGGCCAGGACACTGGGGAGAACTCCCCAGCTCTTCTTCAAAATGGTGTCATGGGATCTTTTATATCCACTGAAGAGGGCAAACAGGGCCTCGGTTTAATGTCTCATCTGAAAGGCAGCATCTCCGCCAGTGCAGCACACCCTCAGTACTGCACTGGAGTGTTGGCCTAGATTATGGGCTCAAGTCTCTAGGAGTGAGACTTGAACCCATAACCCTCTATCATCAAAGGTGAGTGTGCTACCCACTGAGCCATGGCTAAGACTAATCCTTAGCATGCCATGATTGAATTTACTTGTACGCATGGGTTGCTGCATGGTGGACTGACCAGTATATTGGCACATTATGTTGACACAGAAAAATCATAAAGCTAACCTTATCGATGTATATGCAGGAACTGAAAACTTCTATTAACCTGTTGACATATCCTCTTCCTAACATCATTTCATTGTGAAGGTAGAATTATAGGTTGCTGGGAATAAGTAACAAGGTGATAATTTAATCAATGATTCCAATTCCATTATAAGTCAGAGTAAAACCTGAGTTGTATATGGATATCAAATGACTATAGCTGGAACATTATACCAATGTTGAGTGTAGTTCAAGGATGCGGCACCAAATGACTGACCCATAGCTTACAGAGATGTACATGGGTGCTGTTCCATTGTTGCATCCAGACTTTTGACAGTACCAACAATTACTCTTAGTTATACCAGTAATTATACCAGTTATCACCAATATTACTCTGAGTTATCGCTGGCAATTATTCCTAATTACCACCAGCACTTACTCACGGTTATTACTAGTGATTACTTACAGTTATTCTTAATGATTATTTGTGGTTATTACTAGTGATTACTCACGGTTATTCTTAGTGATTATTCATGGTTATTACTGGTGATTACTCACAGTTATTACTAGTGATTACTCATGGTTATTCTTGATGATTATTTGTGGTTGCCACCGGTGATTATTTATGATGACTTATCAGCAATTACTCATGATTATTAATTGTAAACAATTTTACAACACCAAGTTATAGTCCAGCAATTTTATTTTAAATTTAAAATAAAATTTTATTTTGAATTTAAAATAAAATTGCTGGACTATAACTTGGTGTTGTAAAATTGTTTACAATTGTCAACCCCAGTCCATCACCGGCATCTCCACATCATGATTATTAATAGCAATCACTGATAATTACCACCAGTGATTACTCACGGTCGCTCTGCTGCTCTTCATAGTTACAATAACAGACTGTGGAACTCTGGGGATCTTCAGAACCAAAAAGAGAATGTACTTTTATTTAGCTTTGTGTAAAGGGCCAACCAATTCTCAATTCACAGCGGTATTGGAGAGGCCCCATGAATCAGCCTCGTTCCCTGAGAATGGGTGATGCAGTGAAATTTGTGGATTGGTGCAGAATGAGTAATGAGGCTCTCATTTCCTCTAGGGGCTCCGGTGACCTCTTAAGCCCCCAGGGTAAAGCTCGAGTGGTTTATTGATATCTTCTGAAGTCTAAGATTAAATTGCAGCCGTATACTTAACTGTCTGCTTTTAAAATCTACTCTTGGTAATTCAAAGCATGCTAAAAGAAAAAAATCGAATCATCCAATAATTTGAATTAAGCAATATGAATAACAACAGTCGGAATTTAAGTGCTAAAAAAATATAATTAGTACATCATTTGAATTAAGCAACTTTAAATTAAGAGAAGTAGATTCAACCTTTAACTATAATACATAATATAGTTCAAAACATTGCTGATGAGAAGGTGGGGCAGGGATATTAAGTATTGTGCTGTGATGCCACTCTGCAGGGCAATATTGTCAGGCGATCGGCAGGAGGATATAATAAAGGAATTTTTTTTTAATTGCTCTCGGGATTTGAGCAATGCAAGGCCGGCGTTTATTGCCCATCCCTAGTGGCCCTGAGATGGTGATGGTGGGCCTTCTTCTCGAGCTGCAGCAGTCCTAGTGGTGATAGTTCTCCCATGAGGGTGTTACATTGAGGAGAGCAACCAGACTTCTCAGTTAACCAAGAACTCAGAGTATCTTAAACCCTTAGGGGGGGGGTCGCCCGCACTCGAAGCGAAGAGGCTGCCAAGTGATTTCGAGCCGTGGCCTCATTAACATCGGGCTGGTGAGCTGGGGGATGGGAGGGGGATGATGCCAATTGGGCCTCCCGGTGAAGCTGGCCGGATTGAGGCCTGTCAAAACTGGGCCGTTATTTTCTCAAAGGATAATGCCAATAAGGAGGCGCCTTTTGTTTCAGTGAACTAACTGTGGCAACACTGCCCCTTAAAACCTGCCCATTAAAAACAAAGGCCCCTAATACAAAAAAAACAACCAAATATATATTCTCTCCCTCATTCTTCCATTTATTGTTCTCCTGCTGTATCTATGCACTATTCCTCAATAGAGAGGGATGGTTCAAAGGAGGCCTGCTGCAGCAACATTGTGTATTGGTTCACAATTGGTTTTCTGCCGATCCATGAGATACGCCCCCTCTGATCACTGAGGCACCATCGGGAACTCAGCATATGGGGAGACCGCACAAGATCTAAGCCGACACTCCAGTGCAATACTGAGGGAGTGCTGCACTGTTGGAGGTGCCGTCTTTCACACGAGACCTTAAACCTGCCCTCTCAGGTGGACGTAAAAGATCCCACGGCACTAATTTGAAGAAGAGCAGGGGAGTTCTCCCCGGTGTCCTGGCCAATATTTATCCCTCAACCAACATCACTAAAAACAAGATGATCTGGTCATTATCTCAATTGTTTGTGGGACCTTGCTCTGAGCAAATTGACAGCCGCATTTCCTACATTACAACAGTGACTACACTTCCTAAGTATTTAATTGGCTGTAATGCACTTTCGGGCGTCCTGGGGTCATGAAAGGTGCTATATAAATGCAAGTTCGTTCTTTTCTTTCACTTTATTTCACAGCAGACCACCTGATACTCAGCCTCTCCAACCAACGTTTCACACAGAAGGTAGGTTGCACATTTACTGAGCAGTTTCCTACAGTTGGGATGACAACTGCAGTCTATTTAGTTTCCATCTACGGGCGCCACCAGTTTATTTCATTTCAGGTTTATTTGTGCCGTTTTTTTCAGCAGTTATGGATGGACGGCCACTGGGCTGCACAGCTCTCCACATTCCACTGCTCATCGATCAAGCTCAAACCCTACCCATCTGGACAGTGCGGTTCACAAGAGACGGGGTGATGGAGTAGCCCACTCAGCCATCACACAACTCTATCAATCCATTAGCAATTAATCGGCTGTGGGAACCGGCTTATTGAAGGTTAATGAAGGCTAGGCCAAGCAATTACTCATCATTACTGCTACAGAGGCTGCACACAGAAACACTTTAAGGGGGCCTGATGATGGGAGGCTTGATGATATGCACTTGGCACATTAGCAATGGCCTGCAGTTATCGCCGTTCCCCACTGTTGCACTCGGGGAGGCAACAGTGCCTCTCCTCGGCCCAAGGCCATAACACGACCCTGCAATTCCACCCACGCGCCAATTTGCCCCTCTCGGCAAGGCCATCAAAGCTTTGACATGTACCCACAAGGATGGCAAATCAGTGGCTAAGTAACCCCAAGGCACTCTGGTACATATACTAATGGACAGTTAGAAAGCAGCACTGGCCGAGGCCTAGGAGCTGAAGACTCACTTAGCCTAAAATATAGAAAAACAAATAAATGGGAGGAGGAAGTTGCTAAATTAATTGGAGGCCCGTTTAAGAAATAATTATTATTATCGTCCTTGACTGAGTAATATATAAAGCTAGCTCGTATTTGGTGGAATAAAATATCACCACAGGACATAATAGTGTTTTTTTACCAGTGTATTATATCTGTTGCCAAAAAATCCGTAACTCCCCTAGTTCACCGCGCCTCTCAAGATTCATCCAGGGTTATCTCGGCCTGGGATGTTGGCTGTAGGTGGGAATTGGTTAATATTGAGTTGCTTCACAGCAAACACTCTACACTCACTTCAACATCAGTGGAACGGGGTTTATAGCAAAACCTCTTTTGCCTCACCCCACCCCCCGAATCCCACAACATCGGGGAGTTTCGATATTTGAGAGAGCAGCTCAACCAGTGACCGAGGGTTTTGATGAGGTGGACCTGTTCACTATGATAAATAATGTTCCTATATATACCTGTTCACTATGATAAATAATGTTCCTATATAAACCTGTTCACTATGATAAATAATGTTCCTATATATACCTGTTCACTATGATAAATAATGTTCCTATATATACCTGTTCACTATGATAAATAATGTTCCTATATATACCTGTTCACTATGATAAATAATGTTCCTATATATACCTGTTCACTATGATAAATAATGTTCCTATATATACCTGTTCACTATGATAAATAATGTTCCTATATATACCTGTTCACTATGATAAATAATGTTCCTATATATACCTGTTCACTATGATAAATAATGTTCCTATATAAACCTGTTCACTATGATAAATAATGTTCCTATATATACCTGTTCACTATGATAAATAATGTTCCTATATATACCTGTTCACTATGATAAATAATGTTCCTATATATACCTGTTCACTATGATAAATAATGTTCCTATATATACCTGTTCACTATGATAAATAATGTTCCTATATATACCTGTTCACTATGATAAATAATGTTCCTATATATACCTGTTCACTATGATAAATAATGTTCCTATATATACCTGTTCACTATGATAAATAATGTTCCTATATATACCTGTTCACTATGATAAATAATGTTCCTATATATACCTGTTCACTATGATAAATAATGTTCCTATATGTACCTGTTCACTATGATAAATAATGTTCCTATATATACCTGTTCACTATGATAAATAATGTTCCTATATATACCTGTTCACTATGATAAATAATGTTCCTATATATACCTGTTCACTATGATAAATAATGTTCCTATATGTACCTGTTCACTATGATAAATAATGTTCCTATATAAACCTGTTCACTATGATAAATAATGTTCCTATATGTACCTGTTCACTATGATAAATAATGTTCCTATATATACCTGTTCACTATGATAAATAATGTTCCTATATGTACCTGTTCACTATGATAAATAATGTTCCCATATGTACCTGTTCACTATGATAAATAATGTTCCTATATGTACCTGTTCACTATGATAAATAATGTTCTTATATATACCTGTTCACTATGATAAATAATGTTCCTATATGTACCTGTTCACTATGATAAATAATGTTCCTATATGTACCTGTTCACTATGATAAATAATGTTCCTATATAAACCTGTTCACTATGATAAATAATGTTCCTATATAAACCTGTTCACTATGATAAATAATGTTCCTATATAAACCTGTTCACTATGATAAATAATGTTCCTATATAAACCTGTTCACTATGATAAATAATGTTCCTATATAAACCTGTTCACTATGATAAATAATGTTCCTATATAAACCTGTTCACTATGATAAATAATGTTCCTATATAAACCTGTTCACTATGATAAATAATGTTCCTATATAAACCTGTTCACTATGATAAATAATGTTCCTATATAAACCTGTTCACTATGATAAATAATGTTCCTATATAAACCTGTTCACTATGATAAATAATGTTCCTATATAAACCTGTTCACTATGATAAATAATGTTCCTATATATACCTGTTCACTATGATAAATAATGTTCCTACACGTACCTGTTCACTATGATAAATAATGTTCCTATATATACCTGTTCACTATGATAAATAATGTTCCTATATATACCTGTTCACTATGATAAATAATGTTCCTATATGTACCTGTTCACTATGATAAATAATGTTCCTATATAAACCTGTTCACTATGATAAATAATGTTCCTATATGTACCTGTTCACTATGATAAATAATGTTCCTATATATACCTGTTCACTATGATAAATAATGTTCCTATATGTACCTGTTCACTATGATAAATAATGTTCCTATATGTACCTGTTCACTATGATAAATAATGTTCCTATATGTACCTGTTCACTATGATAAATAATGTTCTTATATATACCTGTTCACTATGATAAATAATGTTCCTATATGTACCTGTTCACTATGATAAATAATGTTCCTATATGTACCTGTTCACTATGATAAATAATGTTCCTATATAAACCTGTTCACTATGATAAATAATGTTCCTATATAAACCTGTTCACTATGATAAATAATGTTCCTATATAAACCTGTTCACTATGATAAATAATGTTCCTATATAAACCTGTTCACTATGATAAATAATGTTCCTATATAAACCTGTTCACTATGATAAATAATGTTCCTATATAAACCTGTTCACTATGATAAATAATGTTCCTATATAAACCTGTTCACTATGATAAATAATGTTCCTATATAAACCTGTTCACTATGATAAATAATGTTCCTATATAAACCTGTTCACTATGATAAATAATGTTCCTATATAAACCTGTTCACTATGATAAATAATGTTCCTATATAAACCTGTTCACTATGATAAATAATGTTCCTATATATACCTGTTCACTATGATAAATAATGTTCCTATATATACCTGTTCACTATGATAAATAATGTTCCTATATATACCTGTTCACTATGATAAATAATGTTCCTATATATACCTGTTCACTATGATAAATAATGTTCCTATATAAACCTGTTCACTATGATAAATAATGTTCCTATATATACCTGTTCACTATGATAAATAATGTTCCTATATATACCTGTTCACTATGATAAATAATGTTCCTATATATACCTGTTCACTATGATAAATAATGTTCCTATATATACCTGTTCACTATGATAAATAATGTTCCTATATATACCTGTTCACTATGATAAATAATGTTTCTACACGTACCTGTTCACTATGATAAATAATGTTCCTATATGTACCTGTTCACTATGATAAATAATGTTCCTACATGTACCTGTTCACTATGATAAATAATGTTTCTACACGTACCTGTTCACTATGATAAATAATGTTCCTATATGTATCTGTTCACTATGATAAATAATGTTCCTATATGTACCTGTTCACTATGATAAATAATGTTCCTACATGTACCTGTTCACTATGATAAATAATGTTTCTACACGTACCTGTTCACTATGATAAATAGGGGGTGGTTTTAACCCCCAAGAACGGGTGGGTTCGGAGCAGGTGGGAGTTGAAAATAGTTGTTTTTTGGGTCACAACCGCAACCCGGCTTCACTTCCGGAATTAATGTGGGCGGTGAAAGTCCAGGCTTCCCACTGGGAATGCAAAGTCCAAAAGTTTTGCGGTTGCGACCGAAAAAATCAACAATTTTCAACTCCCACCCACCCATTCTTGGGGGTTAAAACTACCCCCATGGTGTCCCTACGTTTACCTGTTCACTATGCTAAATGGTGTCCCCATATGTACCTGTTCACTATGATAAATGGTATTCCTACATGTACCTGTTCACTGTGAATGTACAAGTTGCACACTGCCACAGTTACTATTTTTATAGCATGTTGCTGAACTGCTGCTGCCACTGAAGCAGAGGCCAAAAAGATGTGTTGGCAGAACATTAAAGCCAATGAAGGAGAGCTATTTTATGTAACACCTTCCCCCGCACACAGCCACTGACTGACAACGGGAGTGCAAGGGGGCAGGCCGGCTTTCTCAAGCGCTGTGGAATTGCTTTCAGTGAATCACCTCACCAGTAATTGAGTCCCCGTCACCAGACTACAAATAATATTCAGTCAAAGAAAAATTGTCCTACATAAATCACTTACTGGTACTAAGCATTCTTGCTCACTCGGTGTAGAGAAGTCATACAGCCATTCTTTACAAACGAGCTTATGATCTTGCTATGCACAGCGAAAAGTGAGGCAAGGTATCATGCTGCAAGACAACACTACCAGCCTGAATAGACTGAAGCATGGAGTGGAGATGGGGCTGTGGCACTGTAGTCCTGTATCTCTGACCATCACTCGCTGCTACTCAGGCTCTGTACTGGTGTGGACCCTTGATAGATGTAAGCACGGGTTGGGGATAGGACTGTGGCCCATAGTCTTGTATCACTGACCATCACTCGCTGCTGGTGAGACTGTACTGTGTGGACCCTTGATACATGTAAGCACTTATGCACTGCATTTAAAGTCGGAATACAACCCAAGGCGCTTCACAGGCGAGCAATAATACAAGAAAATGGATTCCGAGCCAGGAAGGAGATATCAGGAGGGGTGACCAAAAGTTTGGTTAAAGAAGACACAATTGAGTGGGAAAGCATCATTACATACGCACAATGCCATGGGGTCCTAATAATCTCCTCCCTTCCCCCTCCTCACATGGAGATGATGTCCCTTTTAAGTAAAATCATTCCCGCTCCTTCCAAACTGGGCTAGATTCTGCCGTGTTTCTTGCCTCTGCGGAGACAGATCCCGTCTCTAACCCCCCCGGCGGCCCATCCAACCACCGGCCAATCTGGGGACAGGCCAAGCATATCTATGGAAGAGGGGCACGGTTATGCAGCCCTGGAACTGGATGGACCCCTGAAATCTTGAAAGTCGGGAGTCAAGGAGGCATCCGAGATGTCACGCTGTTTCAAAAAAAAATAACGGATTGAGCTTCACAACATTTGTAAAATCCCAGAGGAAACAAAGATAAAAATGCCTGGTTGTCGTCCCTCTGCCCTTTCATTCAAGTCCCATTCCAGAGACTTGAGCACTAGATTCAGGCTGAGACTGCAGCACAGTGCTGACAGAGTGCTGCACTGTCGGAGGTGCCATCTTTCGGATGAGATGGACAGAAAAAGGTGGATGGAAAAGGTCCCACGGCAATATTTCGAAGTAGGAGAGGGGATTCTCCCCCGGTGTCCTGGCCAATATTTATCCCTCAACCAACAGGACTGAAAAACAGATTATCTTGTCATTATCTCATTGCTGTTTGTGGGATCTTGCTGCGCGCGACTTGGCTGCCACGTTTCCTAAATCACAACAGTGACTACACCCCATGAAGTACTTCATTGGCTGTGAAGCGCTTTGGGATATGCTAAGGTTGGGAAAGGCGCTATATAAATGCAAGTTATTTCTTTCTTTCAATTCACAGCTAATCACAGCTGAATATGAAACACCTTTCCCTCAGTGTGACAGCTACACACGTGGAACTTCACTAAATTCACCTAAACCTACCTCCAGCACAGATCCGCATTAGCTGTGTGCCTGGATAATCTGCGCAATTTTAGCCTGTGTCAAATCCGGGGCAATCGGCATTGTTCACAGCGCACTATGTAAATGTTGGTTAAAACCTCCCCTGAGAAACCTCCTATAGAATCCTATTGCGCCGCGTTAGATGTATCCTACAGGATTTGCCATGGATTTCCATCATTACGTTCTGAACAACATGAAACAAATGGGATTATTTTGGCATGAGACAGCTCTGTGTCAATGGGATTAAATGTACCCAACGGTGAACTCATAGCTTGCCCGGAGTAAAGTGAAAACAGGATTTGTAGTTGTTCAACTTGCAGTTTGCTGATAGCTCGGCCAATATGACAACAACAAAAAAAATAGTGGCTGTTAAGGCAATATTTACGCTCGAGCACTCGACTGCTGTGGTGAGATTCAGCAGAGAAGGCCAGGATCACACATAACTCAGCAGTTACTGCTCACAGCAAATGTCAAATCCATTCGTCACTGGCTGAGTCCTGGTATCTGCTCACCGCCATCTAGCTGGGAGACATCTTTTCCCTATTCGGATGCATTTCTCCTCACCTCTCTCCTGCCATGCGAACACATCTGCTATCGAGGGCCATAGTGACCAGATGTGGGACGTGGAGCTCTGTGAGCCAAGCTGCTCTGGTTCGGTTACTTATCAGTGATCTGAAGTTCAATTCTATTAAGTTAAAATTGTTTCGCACTCTCCGATTCTTGTGCTGGAATATTAACATTTCCTTGTTTTTTTTTAATGTGACCCCGAAATTCTCCTCCGCGCTTCGGTTTAAAAAAATTCCTGAACGTGTTGGCAAACGTCGCCACCCTAAAATAAGTGGGCGTGGCCGGGTGCAAGTGCCCAGAGGCACCTGCCCAGGGTCACCACCGCTGGGACCTCACGGGTTCGTGGGGCCAGGGCCCGGTAAAATGAGCCTTTGGCATCCAGTGAATGCATCTTGTTGGGGGGGGGGAGGCACCTCCTACCTCCCCCCATCAGAAGAGGTCACATTCTGCAGCGGAGCTGGCCGTCTGGGTGAGCGGAGGGCTGGGACCCCCTTGAAAACTAAATGAAGCAAACTCCTCTGTAACCCCTGGTGTAAGTGACCCCGCTCTTACATTTTCTTTTGAAATCCTCAGCTTCGGGGACGAGGCACTGATCCCGGTCTGGATTCCCAGCCCCTCACCTCTGGTGGGGACCACTTCCAGCCGGAATGGGGGGCCGATACACCTCGTCACCCTTCGCATGCCAGCCTCCAATGTCACACCAGGTCCCCCGTTGCCCAAAGACACAGGAACTCCCAGTGCTGTTCGTCTCTGTCCTCGGTCCCACCTCTCTAATATGGGGTAAGAGGTGGACAGAGGTTCTGCCCCTTACTTGGTGTCTCTGGGTCCCGAAAAAGTTCCCGGCCATTCCGTCGGAACAGTCGCCCAGTTTTGGCCCCAAGAATTTGTTTCAATAACACCCACGTTACAGACCCATATACAAGGATTACAGCACGGATAACATGAACACTCAAACCTCACAATGTCATGAGATACTGCAATCTCACAGAACCATTAAAAAAAGAAAGACTTGCATTTATATCGTGCCTTCCACAACCTCAGGATGTCTCAAAGCATTTCACAGCCAATGAGGTACTTTTGAAGTGTAATCACTGTTGCAATGTAGGAAATGCGGCAGCCATTTTGTGCACAGCAAGGTCCCACAAACAGCAATGTGATAATGACCGGATAATCATTTTTTTTTTAGTGATGTTGGTTGAGGGATAATCAACATCACTAAAATAACAGATGATCTGGGAAAACCTAAAGAATTGGGGGAAAAAAATAAGCCATAAAGTGTTTTGCAGCTGAAGGGTTAAATTCGTCTTCACAGCAACAGCCTTACCAGGGCACATTATTAACTCACCTTTGGCTACAAGTTGAGGACAATGTTGGAAATAACAGAGACAAGGATGATTTAGTAGCCGAACATGAAACAGCCTGGGTGGAGATGGATTATAGCATTATATTTTAGCCAGGAGTGTGATACTGGATACATCAATTGAGTATGACTTTGCTAGTAGGTGTTTGGGCCTGGTGAAGAGCAAACAGATTGCAGGCTAAGGGTTAGCGATGAGATTAATGACCTGATTTACAATTCTTCTTGCCTATTTCAGGCTACAGCAACAATTCCCCCGATGTCTCCCGCCTCTACAATCCACAGAGTTACATTTGCCTGACTCTTTTAGATTTGATCAAACAGAAAGAAAGAAAGACTTGCATTTATATAGCGCCTTTTACAACCTCGGGACATCCCAACGCACTTTACAGCCAATTAAGTACTTTTTGAAGTGTAGTCGCTCTTGTAATGAAGAAACGTGGCAGCCAATTTGTGCACAGCAAGGTCCCACAGCAATGATAATCTGTTTTAGTGATGTTGGTTGAGGATAAACATTGGCCGGGACACTGGGGAGAACACCCCTGCTCTTCTTCGAATAGTACCTTGGGATCTTTTACATCCACCCGAGAGGGCAGACATGGCCTCGGTTTAAATGTCTCATCCGTAAAGACGGCACCTCCGACAGTGCAGCACTCCCTCAGTACGTACTGAAGTGTCAGCCTAGATTTTGTGCTCAAGTCTCAGGAATGGGGCTTGAACGCATGACCTTCTGACTCAGAGCCGAGAGTGCTACCCACTGAGCCATGGCTGGCACCTACAAATAGCATCAGTCTAGTGAATGGCAAGTCCTGACCAGATCTTTTAAACTAATTCTTTCTATTATTGGGCTCTACAGTCCCGTACCAGGGTGGGGAAAGATCAGTGACAGCACGTGGGTCTGTATGGGCGTCGGGTGAGGGCGGTATCCAGGCCGACTGTGGTCACTCCCCTCAGCTGAACAGCCTGGGGAACGCTCAATGTCTTAGGGTCACACATTTTTCTCATTCATTCTTGGGACATAAGCGTCACTGGCAAGGCCAACATTTATTGCCCATCCCTTGTTTCCCTTTGATGAGATGGTGGTGGTGAGCCGCCTTCTTGAACCTCTGCAGTCCATGTGGTGAAGGTGCTCCCACAATGTTGTTAGGTAGGGAGTACCAGGACTTTGACCCTGCGGCCATGAGGAATGGCGATATATGTCCAAGTCGGGATGGTGTATGACTTGGGAGGGGAACGTGCAGGTGGTGTCGTTCCCATGAGCCTGCTGCTCTTGTCCTTCTAGGTGGTGGAGGTCGCGGGTTTGGGAGGTGCTGCCGAAGAAACCTCGGTGAGTTGCTACAGTGCATCCTGTAGATAGTACACACTGCAGCCATGGTGCGCCGGTGGTGGAGGGAGTGGACGTTTGGAAGAACAGCCACTTGGAGGAGATACCTGGGGCTGCTCGAGGACCCCTGGAACTGCACCCCAGTATTAGTCAGCACCTCCAAGGTGGCATAGGAGAAACTGGAGGAAAGGACACCCATTAGAAAAACAAGCATCTGCTTGACTTGCAGAAGCCATTACACTGGTACTGCCTCCAGACTACATAATCCTATCAACAGATTAACAGGCAAGTCAATACTTGTAATTACATTTTTAACAAGCATAGCAAGCTTTAGAAGGATAGCTAATTCCTTATAATTTGCTGCAAGAATTATGTAATATTAATCAATAAATCACAGCAGACAGTTATAATGGTACATGATGGGTGCCTCCAGGATAAATGGGTTGTTCTCTAGGAGTAGAAGGGTGTGTGCTGCCTGTGGTGAATACAGCGAATGCTGCATGGACTCACATCTTATCCCCCACCTCCAGCCAAAGTCGTTGCCCACCCTGGGTCTTGAGCCTAAATAATAAACCCGACAGACATCGCTGTTTGTGCCATTTCCCACCATCCGGATAAAATAGCAAGCAACGAGCCAATCCTCAAACCATCACCGCCGCCGAGATCATGCTCAAAAAAATTAGCACGCAAATCGCAGGTGCCGTCTTCTGCTTATAGAGAACAGACCGTGCCTGTCGCAGAGATGGACTGAAGTTTGTAAGCTCCTTCGCCTGTTCTTCTTTGTTTTTCGAATTTACTGTCGTGTGATGCGTGCTGTCAAGTTTTAAAGTGTTAGATGGTGTACCCAAGACTGAAAGAGAAAAGCTAGGGCACAGCGGGAGATCACGCACTGCCAACGAGATGGGCATCTGACCCTGGCAAGGTTTCCGGGGTCAGGCCAGTATGGGCGTGTCTTGGGTGCCCACTAAACAGGGAGGGCATAAAAAGCACACTTGGCAGCCACATAAGGCAGTAGCCAGCAGGACCTGCTTCAAAGGTCAAGATTAATGCATTTGATAGGGTAGATGGAGAGAAACTATTTCCTCGGGTGGGGGAGTCCAGAACAAGGGGACATAACCTTAAAATTAGAGCGAGGACGTTCAGAGGTGATGTCAGGAAGCACTTCTTCACACAAAGGGTGGTGGAAATCTGGAACTCTCTCCCCCAAAAAGCTGTTGAGACTGGGGATTGTTTGAAAATTTCAAAACTGAGATTGATAGATTTTTGTTAGGCAAGGGTATTAAGGGATATGGAACTAAGACGGGTAAATGTAGTTGAAGTACATAACAGCCATGATGTAATTGAATGGTGGAACAGGCTGGAGGGGCTGAATGGCCTCCTCCTACTCCTATGTTCCGAGGTGCTAACATCAGTATGGGCGCATCTTGGGTGCCCGCTAAACGGGGAGGGCACAAAATGCACGCCTGGCAGCCACGTAGGTCAGCAGCCAGCAGGAACGGCTTCAAAGACCAAGATGTCTGGAAATCGGCCTCCTTTAATAAGATGGCCAATTTCACGACAGCTTGATCTCTTCTAGAACGTGCCAGGCTGGGTTCATGGCCTCAAACACGGTCGTGGGGCCCCACTCACGCTCCTCCATTGTCCGGGAGGATGGTATCGCACCAGGGGGCCAGGTTGTTCTGGACGAAGGAGGTGGGAGCAGTGGGAGGTCCAGCACGGCGATGTCATCCTCCCATCCCACCGGGCTCTTTAATGGGCGGAGATGGATTATAGCATTATATTTTAGCCAGGAGTGTGATACCGGATACATCAATTGAGTATGACTTTGCTAGTAGGTGTTTGGGCCTGGTGAAGGGCACACAGGTTGCAGGCTAAGGGTTAGCAATGAGATTAATGACCTGATTTACAATTCTTCTTGCCTATTTCAGGCCACAGCAACAATTCCCCCGATGTCTCCCACCTCTACAATTCACAGAGTCACATTTGATCAAACTGAAAGACTTGCATTTATATAGCGCCTTTAACGACTTCAGGACATCCCAACGCATTTTACAGCCAACTAAGTACTTTTTGAAGTGTAGTCACTCTTGTAATGAAAAAGCACGGCAGCCAATTTGGGCACAGCAAGGTCCCACAGCAATGTGACAATGACCAGATAATCTGTTTCAGTGATTAAATCCAGCAGGGCGACGTCATCCTACCAGCCCACCCTGCTCTTTAATGTCAGGTCTATAATGGGACAAATGGAACTTTCGTCCAACCCCGTCTCCAGCCGTATTCCCAATGACTCACCTTCAGGGCAGAGTCACATTGTTAGCGGATCTCACCCTATTTTGCTTCCGGGGCCCGTGGAAATTTGGGGCCAATCTGTTTTTTTTTTAGTGGTGTAAGTTGAGGGATAAATGTTGGATAGAACGCTGGGAGAACTCCCTTACCCTTCTCTGAATTGTGCCATTGGATCTTTCACATCCAGCTGAACAACCGAAGTCTGAAAGACAGCACCTCTGACAGTGCAGCACTCCCTCAGCACTGCACTGAAGTGTCGGCCTGGATTATGTGCTCAAGTCTCTGAACAGGCGGGGGCCAATTTTCTGAAATAACTCTCCTGGTTTGTGGGGGGGAGGGGGTGTCTCGTCGCCAGAGGTACATGTTGGGAAATCGCAGCTGTGCGCCTCATGATTTTCGGAAGTCCAGGGCTGGGAGCGCACATCCACATAACTGGACATACCATGAACAGGGAGGAACGCTGCAAATTGATGCCGGTTACTCACTCCAGATCCCCTCACTGACTGAGCTATTTTAATTTGTATCTATCGTCTCATTTCTTTTTTAAAAATGAGCACAGCTGCTTTCTTTCCTCCTGAGAAAATATTTCCATTAGTCGAATGTTTTGCGCAGAAAAATAACAAATGACTTACCCGCGATGACAGCTCTCATAGTGTAAAACCAGCTATGAAATTGGATCTATTCATCCAGCCCATTTCTCCTGCAATGACACTTCAAGTGGAGCATCAATTCACTAATTATCACAAATCAGAGAGCTGGATATTGTTGAATTCCTGTGGGAGTTCATCAGTCTCTGTACAGTAATATTGACAATTTGTTGATAATTAGCAGGTGTCACTCAGTCGACCATATTGTGGTAACCAATAGACTATCAGAAAATCCACACGCAGCCCAGTACACTTTATTGGCAAGGCTCTTTATTGATCCCGTCAAGTTGCTCCCTCCACCAGCGACGTTGGCTTGAAACGAAAATCAAGAGAGGTGTTTAACGGGTTGCCGAGGCGACATCGCACGTTTTTGCACTATCCAAAAGTGAAAATTGCCCCCCACTGTGTGGAAAAATCAACGGTGTCAGCAGAAGGCCTGCCCATCCTAGCACCTGAGGTGCCAGCGTTCTGTCTCACCGCTCTGTCTGCACTGCTAGCCATTCAACCTTACAAGGAAATCACCATTCCAATCAAGCTGAGCTCGAAGAGGCGCAGCAGCAGGGCTGTGAGAGACACGGTGGCTTCACAGCAGCTTTAAATCGACTGAACAATTCCTACATCCTTTGGAGGTCTCACATAATTGGCCAGTGAGAAGATCACTTAGGGCTTTTCATTAGGATCGCAGCAACAACAAAAAAAAATTGGCCAATTAATCAAGCGCTGATCAACTACAGCTGTGATCAATTAAAAATGTTTCTGTTCAATTAAGTGTAAAACAATCATTGCCCCTGTTTGCTTTACTAATTCCCTCCCTCCTGCTGCTTTCTCAACGTTCTGCCTTTTCAACGTGAACACTGTAAACGACTTGTCACGTAGTTAGCCACAACTCGGCAGAGTAACTGGTCGAAGGGGAGGGGGGAGGAGCTCTGAGAAGAGGGAATATTTCAGTGAACACAAATAAGGATTTTCTTTGGATTTAAAAAAAACCTCTTTCCTTCTATAAATATTATCCTGCAAAAACATCCAACAAAGCACGACAAAAAATGGTGGGGGATGAGCTTCTCCTCCCTTGCTATGTGTAATAATGCTGCAAATGTATTTAGAAGGGAGGAAGACGTACTTTTAATGACGCTACAGCCTCAACAATAGACAGCTGGAGGCACGGCCCCCAGTGATGGGCCAAAGGGAGTGGGGGATACACAAGCAGCTGGAGAGAGAGGAACAGATAGTTCGGGGTGGGGTTGTGGTGCTGGAGGAGGGTACGGAGATTGGGAGGGGGAGAGGCCATCGAGGGA
Organism: Heptranchias perlo; assembly: GCF_035084215.1. Classification (NCBI taxonomy): domain Eukaryota; kingdom Metazoa; phylum Chordata; class Chondrichthyes; order Hexanchiformes; family Hexanchidae; genus Heptranchias; species Heptranchias perlo. The sequence continues at coordinate 9,390,297 of NC_090332.1, read as the reverse complement.
TTAAAAACAGGAGGGTGACAATTTTAAATTTGAGGCGTTGGGGGAAGCAGGCGTCAATGGAGGTCAGCGAACAGGTGTGATGGGCGAGTGGGACTCGGTGCGGGATAGGATTTGGGCAGTGGAGTTTTGGGTGAGCTGAAGTCTTTACACGTACACTCTTCACCCTTGACTCGCTCCTTACGCAGTGCATCATTTCCGTGGACCCAGCAGTTCAGGAACCTCCATGTTCCACACAAACTTCAATCATCTCTAACCGCACTGATCCACATAGCCCTCATTCCTAGCCTAATATTCAGCCAGCTGTGACTCAGTGGGTAACACTCTCGCCTCTGAGTGAGACGATTGTGGGTTCAAGTCCCGCTCCAGAGACTTGAGCACAAAATCCAGTGCAGTGCTGAGGGAGTCCTGCACTGTCGGAGGTGCCGTCTTTTGGATGAGATGTTAAACCAAGGCCCCATCGCCACCCTCAGGTGGACGTAAAAGATCTCATGGCACTATTTCGAAGAGGAGCAGGGGAGTTCCCCCTGTATCTGGCTGATAATTATCCCTCAACCAACATAACTAAAAACAGATTATCAGGTCATTTATCTCATTGCGGGACCATGCTGTGTGTAAATTGGCTGCCATGTTTCCTACATCACAGTAGTGACTACACTTCATTGGCTGTAAAGCGCTTTGGGACACCCTGAGGTCATGAAAGGCGCTATATAAATGCAAGTCTTTCTTTTTTACAGCACTTATATATGGCAATGTCTGTATCACCAACACACAACTCAACATAGCAACAGAAGTATCCAAGGGGTTTCTCTGATAAGATAGTCCAGAAATACACAGAGCAGAAGCATAGTCGTGAGGGGTTAAATTCGAAGACCCCCGAAACTGGGCACGGGGGTCGCGATAAAGGCAGCACGTGAGATTCGTGCTGCCTGGTCATTTACCTGATTCCGGCAAGCAGCCAGGCCTAGCTGCGATGTTGAAAGGCTTCTCACCAGCAAGGGGGGCCCAGGTATCGCGTGAGTGGCTCGTAAAGCTGCACCTCTTAAAGGCAGCCTGCACCCCTTATTTGCAAAATATAAGATACGAGCCTGCACGGAGATCAGACATCGTACATGTAAAACACAAATGCAGGTCTCGTCCTTATGTTTACAAACTGTTGAGTTATGTTAAAACATTGAATAAAGGTTGTGCACTACTAAATCCCACATCCTCCAATCTGCACGCCAGACCTGGCCAATCTGCCGATCTGAGTTAGTACCAGGCCTGCGAGACAGCATGCACCAAGGGTCTCTGTTGATGCACTAGAGGTCTTGGTGCAAGAGGTGGGCAGAAGAAGGGGCATCATATATCCGCAGGGAGAAAGAGGCCCTCCAAACATACGCTCAAGAGGCAGTGGGAGGCAGCAGGGGACGAAGTCAATGCCAGGCGCATTGCACCACGAACATGGATGCAGTGCAGGAAGAAGTTCAATGCTTTGACACGAGTGGTCAAGGTGAGTGAGGTCAACTGTCAAGTGGCATCTCCTACCAGTTACACCACGAGCCGCATCCACTGCTCCACTACACCCCCATCACCCACATACCAACAAACTCTTTCAATCGATACTCAACTCTTCCAATCAGATGCTTCCTCTCACCCTTACACATTACCACTGTTGCAAGCCGCACACCCACAACTCACAGGTCACACACACTGGCAGCTATTCAACCATGACAGGCACATCACCCAAACATCCTGCAGGACACTCACCGACACACTTTCTTGTAGGAGAAGGTGGCGCATAACAGGAGGCAGGAATTGGCAGTGGCGCTTAGCCCCTCGAGCCTGTTCCGCCATTCAATGAGATCATGGTTGATCTGTGACCTAACTCCATATACCCCCATATCCCTTAATACCCTTGGTTAACAAAAATCTATCAATCTCAGATTTAAAATTAACAATTGAGCTAGCATCAACTGCCGTTTGCAGAAGAACGTTCCAAACTTCTACCACCCTTTGCGTGTAGAAGCATTTCCTAACGTCACTCCTGCAAGTCCTGGCTCTAAATGTTAGGCTATGTCCCCTTGTCCTAGGATTCAAGTATAGGAGACCTCCAAAAACTGGTACAAATGCATCAGCAACCAGAAGCAATAATCCAGCAACTAACCTGTAAATCCTGCATGGTCCCTTTAAATAGCGCTGGTGAGGGGTTCTCCAGGCCTTCTATGACCTGTTCAGCTGTGCATGGTTAAGACAGTGCATTAGCTGGAGTAGTGAGTTCCAAAATTGTATCTGTCCCTTTAAATCAGCATTGCACACTGATCTAACGCATAGTCTCCTTACTTTACATGTTACCGGCGTTCGTTATCTGTGCGTGCGCAAACTGCCTTTACCAAGATGGCGTCCAGCGGACATCACGCTAGAAGCACATGCACGCATTCTGGACACCATTTTGGGACCTAAGGTGGCCGAATAGCGCCAAAAAAACGGGCTATACACGGCCGAATTTGTAGCCCGTGTGCAAACGAGCAGATTGCTATAACCCTGTACAATGCGCCCACTTTATAAAACCGTGCTTAGGATTCATATTATATGGGGGGGGGGGGGGGGGAAGGTTTGATGCAATGCTTAGGATTCATACCATAATGGGGGAGAAATGATTTGATGTAAGTTCCCCATTACAGAGCAAACCAGTAAAAATGACGACAGTTTCCCTGTCCCCTGCCTCCGAAGCATCTAATTGAAAATCAGAAAGTTAGGTGCAAGAAGGCAAGTGAGGCAGAACCCTGCGTTTACCCAAATGGTAATATGGGTTGTGGGGGTGTCATCTTAACCTAACTTGCCAGGCGACAAACCCCACGGGATCGGGTGGAACGCTGGTTTTACACCTCGCCCAATATCCCTCTCCGTTGACATCAATGGAGAGTAAAATTGGACTGGGTGCAAAACCAGGGTTGCACCCAATCCCGTCAGTTTCCCGACGGGCGTGTTAGGTTAAAATTCGGTGGAATCAGTCACCAGGGAAGCACGTACTGTAAATAGGTTCGAGCAACAATCGGCTGTGCTTCCGGAGAGAGAGAAGGGATTGAGAGATATGGTGAGAAGGTGAATAGGCGGGGTCAATGCCTCAAAAAGGACGATAAGACTTGTTGGGTCCAATGCTTTTTACTGTTCCTACAAATTCCCCTGTTCTCGTGTCACTGTGGTATATCACAGGGCTTCACACAGAGCGATTACTATATTATTTCTGGAAGTGAAGAAGAATTCTTGAGCAGGCCTCAAGCGGTTAATCGTGCTTTATAATTAGAGAAAGCAATGCATTGATGTTCCACGGACCCTATTTAAAGGGGCGTAAATGCTTCGGTGGTGGGGAGTAGTCACCGGGCAGATTCAGACAAGGCCAGGAACAGCCCACTTTTGAAACCTGAGCTAGAAACAGCTCCACTTCACTCATTGACGTAAAGTCTGGGATGCACCAAAACAGTGGGAAAAAAAAGCAGTTTTTTTTTTGTTAAGCACCAAACATGATCAGTGAAACAATGTCCTTATCAAATCACTGGCCATGTTATTGCATTCGCCTCCATTGTATTAAGCTGGCAAATTGACTTGCAAGAAAAATTACTGGATGCAAGGGCCCAATTTAAGGCAGGCATGGCAGCCAACTCAAAAGGATGTCTCTCATGTCCTTATATCTGAATGGTCTCTCGGGTTAAAGATGTCACTTACTAAAACCAATCCGACAGGCCTGCAAACTTGGTGTAAAAACATCCCCCAAGGTATGGACACAAGATATTAATCTTACTGCCGCCATTTAATTAAGCAACCAAGATGTGTAATAACACTTGATAAACGCAAAAATTCTTCTCTCTTCACTAATACGGATTTTCAGGCGTCCCAAAAGCGCTCACTCTGTCTACTCATGTTTGTCCTGTGGGGTGAACAGGGTTGCTGCCTGGAACCGGAAAGAAAGAAAGCTAAAAGATTAATCATCTACAAATAGTTATTACCTTCAATGTACGCCAGTAGCTCTTCTATCCATCTTGTGGGTTAATTTACTATATCTGCTTCCATCTTGCGTCTTAAACTGCAATTATATTCTTACGGTCCGACAACTAACAGAGGGAAAACATACAGCTAACAGAAGGAGATGCCTGGAGGCTTTTTTTTTTTGCCTGTCAATTTTATATAAAAATGACTCTCTTTATGCTTCGCAGTGTGACTTTTGATCAATGATTTTGCCATTAATGGTCTGAATCGCAAATTAAAATGAGGCAAGGATGGAAAACAAGCCAGGGCAACTAAATCTCCAGAGGCCTCCCCAACCCTGCCATTTCTGCGATGTGTCACACACAATGCTAAGACTAACGTTTTCTGTACTTCACACAATATTGCTACCCTCTGGCCCACAGAAGCAATTTTTACACCACATACATAATAAAACGACACAGCTTTCAATTGCCTCAGACATTAGGAAGCATTCCAGTTTCCCTGTGTAGCATCAAATGCATTAAAAAGAGAGCCAGAGGTTAGGCTCTGTAATGCTGGCTGGTGACTCGAAGGATGAGATTGAGCGGACTCCAGAAGAGAAGATAATACTCCTTGTATAACTTATTGTGGAGAGAGCGAGAAAGGACAAGAGATGGAGAGCAAGGGAGAAAGAGCAAGAGGGAACAAGAGAAAAAACAAGGGAGAGAAGGAGCGAACGAAAGATAGTGAGATAAAGAGCAAAGAAAGAAAAGAGGGTGAAAGAAATGGGCGACAGAAAGAAAGTTAAGGAATTAAGGGAGGCACAAGAGGTTAAAAACACAAAGTTAGATTGAAAAACACCCCTGGAAACAAAGAAAGACTTTTAAAAAGGGAGGAAATAAAATTGAAGAATTTGTGGCTTTACAAATTCTGATATGGCCTTTACTGACGGCCAGAAGAGTTATAGCAGGGAGATGATGGGAGGGGTAATCCAATCCCCCAACTCGTGCTCCACATCAAAGCTTATAGGATCCAGCTTTATAAAATACATCAGGATCAATTAAAGACACAAGTGGACACAGGTTGAGATCCATCCTGAGAACAGAGTAAACCCTCACCCGTTCCATTCCCTTGTATATGTTGGTGTTTTGTTGCCATCTCACAAAAAGACAGGCACAGAGGAAGCCAGACTAAAGCTGATCACATCTGCACATGCTGTTATCAATCAGTTAGCATATTTTCACCATCTGTGTGGGTTGCTCCTGCGCCCTTTCTTTCAGATGTTTTGCCAAGACATACCTTAGCCTGGTTCTCCGTAGCTGACAGTAATTTGAAGGTTAAAGTCAAGAGATTAAGTCTGTTTTTCTTGCAAAGCTCCGAGCTTGAAAAGAACAGACTTAGACATAACGACCCCATACAATGCACCTGTGAGGAGATTTTGAAACGCACGCCTGCTTTAATATAGATGCTCAGTACAAGAGGCATGACTTCCAGCAAGAGATATCATCAGTGCTCAAGAGCGGGAAGGGGAAGTCGTACAAGGAAAATTGCCACCAAATGTGCGTAGCTAACTTTTCCTTCTTTGGTTAGTCCACAGAACAGGAACCCATTCCTGACACCCGAATACCGAAGAACCGGTGTGTGACACGTGCATGGAGCTGTGACACCATTGTTACCCAATTATGAGGTGTGTTTAGAGGATGCAGAGAGCCCAGTAAAATCTGATGCAGACAACAATTCTACAGGGAGTTCAGAGGGGGTCTCATTTTTGCTGAACAAAATTCCTTCACCCCTTGATTCTCAGCAGGGAATAAAGGACTCCAAGAAAACACAACTCCAAGAAAACTAAACTCCTAGGCCCTAAAATTACACTATGGGATACTAGAGTCCAATCATTTTAACTTATTCATCTGCAATACCTCTTCTCACTATTTTAGCAGAGGAGTGGGCCCATTATTTTTAAACAAGTTATCACCTCTTCCAAAGCAGTGGAAAGATAAATTTCAGACAAACATGTTAAGTGTTCATACGCTAGTGGCTCACGATCTCACCACGTAATTTAAGTGAACTGTATTCCACAGCGGGGGATTGAAGTGTTTATGTTTCTTATCTCCCTCTCACACATCGACTTATATGTACACAGTGCCTTCAGTGTAGCAATGCGTTCCAAGGTGCTTCACATGTTGGCCACGGTGCAGGAATTGGGAGGTGACCAAAGGCAAGGTAGGTTTTGAGGAGACTTTGAAAAGAAGCACAGTGGAGGTGTTCAGAGGCAGAATGTCAGGGAGCAGGACTGGGACAGCTGAAGGGCCTGCCACTGGTGTTGGAGGTGAGGGGAGGGAAACATACAGGAGTGCAGATTCTGAAGAGTGGAGATTGTGAGCTGAGGTGTAAGACTGGAGGAGGGTGAAGCCTAAGTCTCAACCTTAGCTCAGTGCTAGGACTCTTGCCTGTGAGTCAGGAAATTGTGGGTTCAAGTCCCATTCCAGAGACTTAAGGCTGATACTCCAGTGCAGTACTGAGGGAGTGCTGCACTGTCAGAGTTGCCATCTATTGGATGAGACATTAAACCAAGGCCCTGTCTGCACCAGTTAACCTAAAAGATACCATGGCACTATTCGAAGAGGAGCAGGGGGATTGCCTGGGCCAACCTCAACCAACACCGCCAAAAACAGATTAGGCAGTCATCAATCTCACTGATGTTTGTGGGATCTTGCTGTGTGCAAATTGGCTGCCGCGTCTGCCTGCAAAACAACAGTGATTACATTTCAAAAGAACTTCATTAGCTGTGAATCGCATTGGGACGTCTTGAGGATGTGAAAGGCACTCTATAAATGCAAGATCTTCCTTCTTTCTGACAAGGAGTTGGTCTCTTAGAGTAACTTCAGCAGAAGTTCACAGGAAACCCCGTTTACGCAGGTTTCCCACCAAACCTCCGTCAAAGGTACGGCAGCAAAATGGGAGAAGTCCCAAGGAAATTTACCCCCCAGATCTCTTAATCAGTTACTTGAGTCCGTGCCCTTCTTACCACAGCACAACATGTTGATTAGATCACCATGTGCTAATGTGCTTCAGACCGCATTCACTGCTCAAACAGTCCAGTGCTTTCATTTACACAGATGCTGCGTGAACCTGTCGACCTTTCAGGCTTAATGACACTTCTTCAGCTACAGTTCTTTCTTCTGCTGTTGATATGATGCACTATACCTCACAACTCATTAACCTGGCAGTAGGTCTGTGAAATCTTTCTCATCCGATTGGTCTGTACAGCTATTAGTGCCCGGTCATATTTCAGACACAAAATTTCCAACTGGGTACGTTGAATCTAACTGGAGGAGGCTCTTCATTTCTCAAGCTCCTCCTATAGGTTCATGTTATCTTTGATTTACTAAAGGGAGGGAGGGAAGGAAAAGCAGCTGCTCAGTGACCTCAGACAGTTCCAATGTACCACCACCAGCTGGTAATGAATGGGCACTGCCAGCAGATTGAGCTAGGAGCACATCACCTACCTGCGCTCTTGGCTGCGGTATGGTCTGTGGTATGGGGGGCAGGGGAGGGGGGCAGAGGAAATAAAAGGTGAAACCAATACAAATTATAAGACTGTAAAAATGATCTAAATTGTACAGAATTCCAATGGACCAACCCTCTTCCCATTCATTTCAAACCACTTGTCATTCATACCTATTGTATGGCATTGCCTTGGACTAAATGCTCCCATTGGATAGATTTCCTGTTCCCAGCATAATACTTACTATAAAATTCATAGTACAGATCGGCGCAGCACATACATTTTCTGACTTGGGAGAGGGGAGATGATGTTTGCACAGTAGAAATGATCTGCCGGCATTAATACATTGGGTTTACTGTAAATGCTATCCAAGCATAACATTTTTGCTAATGATTTGGTTTGGAGTGCTGCTTGGGCTGGATATATTCACGTCACTGTCAAATTTCACCAAGACTCAGCAGCATGTTTTAGAAGTCCAATCACTTTTGTGCCAAATGTTTTTTTTTCTTCGTTTCGATAAAATTGCTGAATGTACAATTAAGTGGGCTGAAGGGCATCGTTCTGATGTGAACGTGAAAGTTTCTTGGCAAGTGGAATTATTTTTTCTCCCCATTAATCAGCAAGGTGCCAAGCGAACTTTGTTCTCGCTGTGTTGAAATCTAAACTGGTCACAGGTCTCCGAGGACCCCAAAACCATGGATCTCCTCGCCTCCGTTCCCTACTATCAAGAGGCGTTTAAAACCCAAACAATTTGAATGGCAGGTGGTCTGACCCTGTATCTCTGGTCTGTCTTCTTCATCTTCATCTGGATTCCTCAAAATAAAAATGGAGGCTAGTGGGCAAGAGCCTTTAAGCGTCTAACTCTTCTGAAGTAGAGGGGGCTTCACCCTGCATCTAACCATGATAAATGTGACCTGGGAGTGCTCGATGCTGATACTCTGTGCCTGAAATGGAAACATTCCATTCCCCAGCGCTAGATCCCGTGTCTTGATGAGCCTAAAACTCAAAAGATTTTAAAGGCATCCTTGATCTTCTGAACATACGGAATTGGACGGGTAGGAAAAGACCAGCTGGTCCATCAAGCCTGCCACACTCATGATGGCTGGAGCATCATGACTAGACGCTCCCTCCCCCCTCCTCTCCCCCCTCCCCCCCTCCCCACAGTCATGTAACCTCCTGGGAGAGACAAAAATAAAAATAACGGAGGAAAAACAACCCAGGGCCAATAAGGGGGGAAAAAGCTCTGGAAAATTCCTCTCCGACCCCCTCAGGTGATCGAAACCATTCCAGGAGTTCACATGGACCATGTGTTTGTTATCTGTTAATCCATGTAAAGGGGAATGAACACTGTAAGAGGGAGAAAGAAAGTCACATACCATTTTAAATCATGCACAAGTATCGCAACGCCATTTTCTGGTGTGGACTGCACACTTGGGATGCATGTTAACAGAACATCAAAGACTGATTGCCTAAATATATTCTTTTAAGCAGCAATGACATCATTTTAAATGACAACAGCCTTTTATTACTTTAATTGGAGGCCGTTCCTTCAGCTGTCTGCGCCCTTAGTTCTGGAATTCCCTCTCCAAACTTCTCGGCCTCTCCACCTCTAAGACATTCCTTAAAACCTACCTCTTTGACCAAGCTTTTGGTCACCTGCCCTAATATCTCCCAACGTGGCTCGGTGTCAAATCTTGTTTGATAATCACTCTGGCGAAGCACCTTGGGACATTTTACTACGTTAAAAGGCGCTCTATGAAATGTTGTTGTTGTTATGGTTCCTACATTTAAAAAAAAAACAAAAGTAGAAGCATCATCAAAGGATGCCTAGATTTCTGTAGGAAATTATATTTCCACCCCTCCCTCCCCAATCACCACATTAATTGGTCAGATGGGTTTGCCCGATCTGGCGGAATTTGAGAACTGAGAGGTTCCTTTATTAAGATGATGCTATTCGAGCCCCGAGACTTCTAAATTAGTTTCGTTAGTTCCATCCAACATCTGGAATTCAGGAAGTCAATGACAAACAGATTTGTACATTGTGAACAGAGCAGTTGATCGATTGGACACGAGAAGCAGCATGATGTTACTTGGCTGTACCAGCAAAGAGTACTTTAATAAAAATTTATAATAAGGAGAAGCAATAATTTGTAAAAACCATTGAGTAATGTTGCCTGGGGCACCAGAGGTGTCTTGCACAAAGCTTAAGGTGATGCCATAGTACGTAGGCATTTGCAGAGATCTCAACATTATATAAAGACAGTATATGCAATAGCTATCAAAGAATCAAGGGAATGGCTGGCACACTCAATATTATAGCCAAAGTTGAAGGTCAAAGGTCAGCTATTGCTCCCAAATGAACAACAATGAGGCCTTTAACTTCCAGCATCTCGCTTCCATGCCTGATCGCCCTTTGTTTGCTTTGTACAGATGCACAGGCACTAAAGTTAACTTGAAATTTCTTCTCCCCCATACTCCCCCTCCTCTCCCTTAGAGGTATGGTTCCAAGTACAAGTGATCATTTTTCATATATGAATCATTGAATCACATTGAATCATCACAGCACAGAAGGAGGCCATTCGGCCCATCGAGCCCATGCTAGCTCTTTGTTAGAGCAATCCGGTTCGTCCCATTCCCCCGCAACCCTGCAAATTTTTTCCCTTCGACGATTTATCCGACTCCTCTTTGAAAGTCATGATTGAATCTGCTTCCACCACCCTTTCAGGCAGCGCATTCCAGATCATAACTACTTTAGTTTATCCTTACAGCCTTTTTTTGAACAAGGGTGTAACATTTGCAATTCTCCAATCCTCCGGCACCACCCCCGTATCTAAGGAGGACAAACCAATGCACTGGGTGTTACCATATTATTCTTCCGTGGGTTGTCACAGCCGTGCCCCATCTGATCCTCATCTAACAACCACATGCGTGCTTTCCATCACTCGGTCATCGGTTAACAATCAGGAATTTGGACCCTCCCAGGTTTTCCCCTCCTTAGCCCAAAGGTTGCTCGGGTCAGTTGTAACGTGTCTACTGCTACTTGGCAGAAATCAGCTATTTTAACGCAGGTCAGGGGTTGAACCCGAGATCTTCCTGGTCTGGATGTTCCACAATGGCCATGGCACTTTACCAGCCAGTCCATCAGGGGAGCTTCATTTAATTTTATTTCGGATAGAAGGTGAAAGTTGGGTGTCAGCCATGGCTCAGTGGGTAGCTTGCCCACCTCCGAGTCAGAAGGATGTGGGGGCAAGTCCCACTCCACAGACTCGAGCACAAAATATAGCGGACACTCCTAGTGTAGTGCTGACAGAGTGCTGTATTGTCGGAGGTGCGGCCTTTCGGATAAGACGTTAAACCGATACCCCATCGGCCCCCTCAGGTGGATGTAAAAGATCCCATGGCACTACTTCAAAGAAGAGCAGGGGAGTTCTTCCCGATGTCCTGGCCAACATTTATTCCTCAAAATCACCAAAACAGATTATCTGGTCATTATCACATTGCTGTTTGTGGGATCTTGCGGTGTGCAGATTGACTGCCGCGTTTCCTATATTACAAGTGACTATACTTCATGAGAGCACTTCATTGGCTGTTAAGCGCTTTGGGACGTCACGAGGCGCTATATAAATGCAAGTCTTTCTTTAAGTATTAATTGTCCGGCGGTTCCTTGCACCATTCCTTTAATTGTTGTCCATGGGCTGACACGTCCAACTTTGTGCTTGAATCAAATGAGAGACAGTTGCTTAAGTCTTTCAACAAGCAGCCATAACTTACAAGGCAGTGCTGCCGTACGTGGAGTAATGTAAGATTAGAGTGCAGCAGAGTGATCTATGGCACAGCTTAAAATACTATCAATCAGATCACTTGACACAAACGAATTAGCAAAAAATGTACTACTTCCACCTGATTACCCTCACGCCTGGGAGGTAATTGCGTCTGCCTGACTGCCTTCTTTCTCATCATAGACACTGTGTAAGTCTTCTATCCTTTGTGCGTCTGTATTGAGTCCAGGAAGCGCCTTCTCCAAGACGGAGGATGAACTGACTACACAGTCGGCGGCTGACAGCACAGCCGGCCCTTTCTGTAGAAACAGCCACTTTTGCCCTGGAGTGTTGTGATGGGAGTCAAAACTTTCCCAAAGTCCGTGTCCAGGCCTGCACACTGGATTTTGGTGTGCTTTTCATTCAAAACAAATTATTCTCCGTATTCTGCTGTGCAGATGGGCACTGACACCTGCTGGGGTATCACGGGCACCAGTCCCTCTCTGGTACCTCACCCGACATGACCCTTCTTCAAGTCTAGTCAGTGAGTGAGTGTCAATAGGCTGTTCAACTGTGGTGAGCATCACAGCCCAACCTGATCCTGTCCTTACTTGAGCTGCACAGCAAGGGTGACTGGACAGTGCATGTGTTAGCTAATACTGACTAATGGCTAGATAGAGAAAGGGAGAAACTAAGTAAACTGCAGTATACAGTACTAAGATTTTTTTATATAGAGAATGATGCTTATTACTGCCAGGCAATAAGCTCATTGAAGAGCAACAGCAAAGCTCATGGGTGAAACCCTGAGATAATGACCTTAAAGTCACCGCTGTGTCTTACTTTTTGATGATAAATAATACAATATTTAGAAATTGTGGTTTTATTCTTAGCTACTTTGTTACCACTAGTAGTTGTTAAGTGTTCAAATCCCTCTGTGGCCTCGCCCCTCCCTCTCTCTGTAACCTCCTCCAGCCCTCCGAGATCTCTGCGCTCCTCCAATTCTGGCCTCTTGCGCATCCCCGATTTCCTTCACCCCACCATTGACGGCTATGCCTTCAGCTGCCTAGGCCCCAAGCTCTGGAATTCCCTCCCTGAACCTCTCCGTCTTTTCCCCTCTCTCTCTCTCTCTCTCTCTCTCTCTCCTCTTTTAAGACGCTCCTTAAAACCTACCTCTTTGACCAAGCTTTTCGTCACCTGTCCTAATATCTCCTTATGTGGCTCGGTGTCAAACTTTGTTTGGTAATCGCTCCCATGAAGCACCTTGGGATGCTTTACTGCATTAAGGGCGCTATATAAATGCAGATTGTGTTGTTACAGCAGATTGGTATGCCCAGGTGCATTCAATATGGTTGATGCAGAATGAGGCTCAGAATTGACAATCACTACAAGTTTGATTGAATAATTATCCACAGTTGCTTATGGAGGGGCCAGCCAGTTTGTATCTGTCTCCATATGTTAAGGTCCTGCATCTGCTCGTGTCTGAAGTATCCGAACCTCAAAAAGCAACCTGATAGGCTGAAGTTTCCCAGCAACCGATCAAAAAACATTTAACCATTTACTTCACTATCTGTAAGCACATTTCTCAAAATTTTTCGCCCAACTCACTTCGATAGCACATTGCTTCCTCATGAACACTAAATATTCCTAAAGTAACATTTATAACCGTGATAATAAACACCCAAAGGAGTTGCCAGGAGGACGGGGGAGGGGCGTCCAGTAGATGAATGGCACGGGAAAGGAACAGCAAGACCCCATGCTTGGGCTGACCCCTCAAAAGCAGTACTGAGGCGCAAAAAGTTTTTATAATTCTCAAACGCAGCACTACATATACCCATTAACCTACCCCATAAAAATTACTCCAACTATCCCCCACCCCCTTACAAACCTGCCTCTCTCTCAGGCTCCACTTTCTCACCCAGTAATTTCCCCATCCTTTGAGCGTATGCAACTTTGCTGGGCCTCAGTATCTCTCTGTGCATACACAGAAATTTACTGCCCCTTACTCACACCTTGCCTCTATACCAACAACACACATCCACTGTTCCCCCAATAACGCCAGGCAGCTCCTCCCACTACCAAAGGCCTCACTTCGATAGGCGCTCCCAGCATTTTGTGCTGACCATCAGGCTGACATCCTAAGGCCTATTCGGCAGATTTGCCACCTGTTGGTACAATGCCCTTTTTTCACTCATTCTTGCTTTAATGGTGCCAGGTATGGTGCCAAAGGATAATAATAGGAATTAAAGCTACGTCATCCTTTTACTCTCCAAGTATGTTACACTCCAGCCTCACTTCACCATCCCACCCCCTTCAACCCAGGCCCAACTTTCACACCACAGGTACCCCTCCCCAAGTTCTCGCCCAGCCCAGCCCACCAAAGTAACTCGTAACTCACCCCTCTCTAACCTATAATTTAGCATGAGCAAGGCAATGGGAGATCCATTGTCACATATGGTACTCAGGTGCTTTCCATAATCACTAATGACTAGGTCAAATGGTGACATTTGCAGTGAAATTCAAATTAAAGTGAATTATTGACCCACTAAAACAAAAATTAATTGGCACATCATACTGACCTTTAATTCAACAATTGGTTAATTTGACTTGTTTCGCTTGCTACAGGGCATGTTGGGTCCTGATGACATCATCGGGATCCGACTGTGATTTTAACTCAGGCCTGAGTTTGCTCATCCGGGCTCCATAAGGAAAATTAGGCCTCCCCCTGCCCCAGACCCCTCCCCACCTCCTCTTCCCGAATGTGAGACCCTTGCGAGATGCCCCCTAGTACCCAATCCCGCCACCTACCGTTTGTCACCTCTGGACGGAGCAATTTTCCGCCAAAACGGTTGGGATGTCGGCCAGCGGGAATTAAATGAGGCCCGGCTGTTAAAATCACCAGGGGGTGGGAAAGTAACGCACCAGGAAAACCGCTGGCAGTTAAAATCCAGCCCATTGTCTTGAGGCAGGATGCTTTCATTCTTCTAAATGCTGTCTTGTTTATTAAAATGACCTAATTTTTCCTTCCTGATCAAAGTACATGGTAGATAGCAAACAATACTAAGGAGGTTTCCTTAAGCACTGCTCCCCATACCCATTAAAAAGAAAAAGACAGACTTGCATTTATATAGCGTCTGCCACAACCTCAGGACATCCCAAAGTGCTTTACAGCCAATGAAGCACTTTTGGTGTAGTCAATGTAGGAAACGCGGCAGCGGAATTGTGCACAGCAAGCTCCCACAAACAGCAATGAAATAAATGGCCAGATTATCTGTTTTTAGGTGTTGGTTGAGGGATAAATATTGGCCAGGACACCGGGCGAGCTCCCCTGCTCTTCTTCGAATAGTGCTGTGGGATCTTTTACGTCCACCTGAGAGGGCAGACGGGGCCTCGGTTTAATATCTCATCCGAAAAACTGCTGCCATCGCACCTTCTCAAAAAGCTTACTTTCAAACCCTCTGTCCTCTCGAGCCACCACCATGTCCAACCTCCTACCTGGACTCCAACCAGGAGGGTGCACACGATGCCATAGAGATGGAACGCAGAGGAGAGGCGCGGAGAGAGGAAGAATGGTCAACAATATCGAAGGTCGCGGAGAGGCTGGGAGGATGAAACATTCTGCTGTTGGTGTCACCTCAAGGTTTGATTTCCCCAGCTCCACCCAACACAAACTCCCAACTCATTCAAATCTCCACAGCTGTATTGTGTACCATACATCCATTAGTCCTGTCCTTGGTGATACTCAATGGCTCCCTATCTCCCTCAACTTCACATCCTTCCCTGGTCAACTCTATCTCTCCAATCTGCTCCAGCCCCACGTCCAGAATGCATCCTTCGCTCCTCTGAGTCTGACCTACTGTTCCTTTCCCCTCTCCCTCGCATAGACTAAGCTTGTATTCCCTTGAATATAAAAGATTAAGAGGTGATCTAATTGAAGTGTTTAAAATGATTAAAGGAGTTGATAGGGTAGATAGATAGATACTGTTTCCTCTGGTGGGGGATTCCAGAACAAGGGACCATAACCTTAAAATTAGAGTTAGGCCATTCAGGGGTGATGTCAGGAAGCACTTCTTCATACAAAGGGTAGTGGAAATCTGGAACTCTCTCCCCCAAAAGCTGTTAAGGCTGGGGGTCAATTGAAAATTTCAAAATTGAGATTAATAGATTTTTGTTAGGCAAGGGTGTTAAGGGATATGGAACCAAGGCAAGTAAATGGAGTTAAGATACAGATCAGCCATGGTCTAATTGCTTGGCGGAACAGGCTCGAGGGGCTGAATGACCTACTCCTGTTCTTATGTTCTCTCTGCTTCACTACTGTTGGCAGAGGGATCAGCCACCCTACCCTTGAACCCTGCAACTATCCTCACAAACCTATTCTTCTATCCTCGCCTCCTCAGAACTTACCTTTTTGACTATGCTTTCCCCTAACTACTCCCCTACTTCCTGCTCTGTGTTCACCGTTCTCCCTGTAAAGCACTTTGGAACTTTTTTTTTTACATGAAAGGAGATATATAAATGTAAGCTGTTGTTGAAATAGCCGCTTAAGAGCAGACAAATTAATTAAATTTAAGAATGTAAGTAGAAGAAAATCTATCAGCCCATCCAGCTTGTTTTGTCGTCCAGGCCTAGTTTCAGAATTTTAGTCTGATCACCAGGCCTTCTTTTGGCCGGAGACTTGTGTGAGATTCCCATCTCTGCCCTCCCACATCTGGATTATACCGTACTTGTATAAAGATTGCACTGGTGATTCTCAGCACTTCCTAGGTATCAGCCTTGGCTCAGTGGGTAGCACTCTCACCTCTGCATCAGAAAGTCGTAGGTTCAAGCCCCACTCCAGAGACTCGAGCATCTAATCCAGGCTGAAACTCCAGTGCGGCACTGACGGAGTGCTGCACTGTTGCAGGTGCCATCTCTCGGATGAGACGTTAAACCGAGGCCCCGTCTCCCTCTCAAGTGGATGTAAAAGATCCTGTGACACTATTTGAAGAAAAGCAGGGGAGGTATCCTGGCCAGTATTTATCCCTCGACCAACAATGCTAAAACAGATTATCTGGTTATTATATCATTGCTGTTGGTGGGACTTTGCTGTGTGCAAATTGGCTGCTGTGTTTCCTACATTGCAACATGAACTATGCTTCAGAAGTACTTCAATAGCTGTGAAGCACTTTGGGATGTCCTGAGATCATGTAAGGTGCGATATAATTGAAAGCTCTTTGTTTTCTTTTCCTTCGTTCTTCAGCAGGGGAATGTTATGTCGGCTGGGCTGACTCAGAGTTCATAACAGTAGTGAAAACTCTCTATTAAAAGTACCCATTTTCAAAACTATGTGGTACCTGGCTGAGTTTGAATCCAACTGATATCGCCGTAATGAAAATCTTTCTCGCTCCGTGAGTTGTGCAGGTCCTAAGTGAAATGAGCTTGGACAGTTTTAAAGCAGTTGGGAGCCGCAGCACCAAACTGCCTCTAACATGACACTAAATAGCCAATCTCACTCATGGGGATCATAAGGATGGCTGGGTGTGGGAAATGAAAGAGAGGGGGGTGTTTTTTCCTTCGAGGTTGGAGCACAGGCACTGTGTTGTAGCAGAGGAGAGTGCGTTTGGCTCTGCATCTCACTCAGTTATACCTGACCTGGGAATGCTTGATGCTGACACTGGTGATAAATGCCTTTGATTATCCAGCACTGACATTCTCTCCTTTGTTAAGCACAAACATTCACCCCAGTTCTTTTTCTTAATGTACAGCAAATTTAATTAAAATAGATGCTCACTCAAGGGGTAAGAATAACCCATTTTTCTTTCTCTAGAAGTTATTTACAAAATGACAACAGCACTTACGTCAGATATAAAATTCAACGAGACTGTACAAACATGTAGAGAAAATATAACTACAATCCCATCCACAAACAAATTAAACAGGTAGGAAGGGTATTAAAAGGGAAATGGAGAGATTTCAGGGTAACTGGGATTAAAAGGATAGGAACAGTCATTGGTAACAAGATGGTAGGGTAGGGTTCAATGGTCTGCTCCTGCTCCTAAAGGATAAAGTTCCCACTCGCTCATCTCCTGGCAAGGAACCTCACTGGGGTTGCCAACTCTGGCTGGACATTACCCTGGAGGTTTCATCACATGACCTCCTGCCTTCAACCACCCCGCCCTCACTTTGCCACCATTGGTCGCCCAACACGCCCATCCTTGCGGGGCCCCGCCTTCCCACAGCCTATTGGAAAGCGAGCAGACTCTTTGTTACCCAATGGGATGATTCTTGATTGTCAGTCAAACAGCCCTTTTTCCCCATGTCCAATACTTTTCTAACTAATAAATTACGGTGTTCAAAGGAAATGAAACAAAAAGGTAACTTTTTTAATGCCCTTATGATTTTTCTCCCGGGACGCCCTAATGCCACGTCCTGGAGACTCCAGGACAATCCTGGAGGGTTGGCAACCCTAAACCTCGCCCACCAAGAGCACAAGCACAATTTCCCAATATGCCCTCACGACGGCTGAGTGCCGGGAGTCTAAGCCTTATGTCCCTCGATGTCCATCCAGGACTATGGTCTTATGTATAAAGTGTTCCTGTGCATTTTTCCCTTTGTACTGTCAAAAACTAAAAGCAGCCTTACATAAAAATAAAGCAGGGGCAATCTGTTTTATGGCTAGTCATTATTCACACTTGGCTCGTACTGAAAAACGCCATCCTTCCAGGTTGTGTGCAGCACGCTGCTCATTACAACCGATAGGGGCTTGCTCTGAGGGAGAGGCTTCCCATTGCAGGTCACATATTAAGCAGTGTTTCTCTGTGCACATCAATCCTTGTGGTATCTGGGAGCTCTGTTGTCCTTGAGTTATGAACCAGTCTTCCAAAAAGGCATGATGGTGAGAACAATGGGGTCAATGGACAAAGGCACAATCAGGTTCTATCCTTGAGCCAAAAATGAGAGGTCATTTTATATAAAGTCTGTGCTGACAAATTTGACACTATGTCCTAGTGCCACTGCCTGAGGTACCTAAAATATTTTACCGAGGCATGTGATCCCTTCATTTCCACAACTTTTATTTCTTTCATTTGCTTTTCACCTCTGTGGAACAGGTGTCTCCTGTAGCGACAGGGGAAGCAACCAACCCACTCGGTTTGGGTCAATCTCACCCTTGACCTGTTGCCAAGGGATGAGCGAGATCACCCGATGACAACCCTCTCTCTCTGATTTTTCCTTTCCCCACTTAGAAGCGTCCAGCCCAACTCAGCACTTCCCAAAGGCAATGCAGCTGAGGGCAGGAGCTCGGTGGAGTGGGAGAGGGAAAGGGAACTTCAGTATTACCACTCCAGGATGCCAAAGGTGACATTCTAATCTACCTTCAAGCTGCTCATTCCCACTCACTCACTGTCTCAGTGAATTTATCCACCGGTTAGCTCAGCCATGCACACTATGAAGGTGCCAGGTTCAATCGGCAGTCTGTGCTGAGTTGGCGCTCACAGGGGCAGCTACAATTGACCGTGCCACTCTCGGGGAGAGTATACCGCGGCTCGCGACCCCTGCATGAAGCTGTGCCCATGCAGGCGTTGGGGGAGGACAGGTTTGGGCTTTGGCTGTGATGCCCCTATGGTCAAATACCCCCGCCAACTATGTGCCGTCAAGGCTCACAGGCGAATAGTGGCCACTTAAGCAAGGTACCGGGATGCCCAACACCTGCTGAACTGGAGAGGGGGGGGGGAATAAATTGGGAGGGAAAATTGGTAAGAAGCAAATGGCCATTACATCAAGTTACATCGAAACTACAGCACAGAAACAGGCCATTCGGCCCAACTGGTCTATGCCGGTGTTTATGCTCCACACGAGCCTCCTCCCTCCCTACTTCAGCTAATCCTATCAGGATACCTTTCTATTCCTTTCTCCCTCATGTGTTTATCTAGCTTCCCCTTAAATGTTTCTACGCTATTTGCCTCAACTGCTCCTAGTGGTAGCGCATTCTACATTCTTACCACTCTCTGGGTAAAGAAGTTTCTCCTGAAACCATTAAATGGTTTTCCTGTCGACTCTAATCCCCTGGTTAGTTCTACATTATGTAATTTGTTTCAAACGTAGACACTCCAGTTCCTGAAGGGAGAGGAGCCATAAACAGCAATAAATACATAATTAAATAGAAACAAATATAGAACAGATTCAATTAACCAAGTTGTTAGTTGGTAGAAGGGCTCTTCAGCAAATCAGTGCAAGAGCTGGCCCATTCCTCCTTGTGCATTTAAAATGCTGGTTCTTCTGTCAGGTAACATTTAACTGGAGTGCTTTTGTGGCCCAGTGCCAGCTGGTCAGAATAGATCAGAATCTATTCCGGGGCGCACGGCAATTTCTCCCCACTTAGCATCAAGACTGAAGCCTGCGTCAGACTAATTACAGATTGCCTCATTACTGTGACTCTTGATGTGGGCCTAGGGTCGCCAACTCTGGTTGGACGTAATCCAGGAGGTTTCAGCATGTGACCCCCCACCTCTAATTGCCACGCTCCCGCCATCGGTCACCTGACATGTCCCTCCTTGCTGTGCACCGCCTTCCCATGGCCAATTGTAAAGCAAACAGATGTTTGTTACCAAATTGGATGATCCTTGACTGTCAGTCAAACAGCCTATTTTTCCCCTCCATCTCCAATACTTTTATAACTGATAAACGAAAGTCTTCATAGAAAATGAAGAAAAAAACACGGTTTTATTAAAATTCCCCGATGATTTTTCTTCCCCGGGTGTTGCTCGCAGCAGCGACCAGGGAGATTAATCTTTATTTCCCGGAGGCTCCAGGACAATCCCGGAGGGTTGCTAACCCTTTGTGGGCCGTGTTCCCCGACTGCTGCGTAGCTGCTTACCTTTCCCATCCCTGGGTTGTCCTTCACCTTGTTGATGGCCCTGAGCAGGCATGGCGGCGCCGGGGGCGGGGATGTCTGCAGGATGCCGCTGAAGTTGGTTGGGAACAGGGGGGTGTCAGACACGTTCGGAGCGGGAGGGCGATGGTGCTTCTTCTTCTTGGACGACAGGTTGAGCTTCTGGGCTGCTCTGGAGAAACAAAAAGGGGGAAAAAGAAGCGTCAACCAGCTGGACTTCTGGGCTATGGGACCGAGGTTAGATGAGACCGTGAGGGAGTGGAGGGAACAAACTTGTAAGATCCCATTCCCCCAGCAGTAAAGCTCCACGTAACGGCAGGATGGGCGCGGAGAATCGACACTGTGACGTTGCAGCTCGACCTCCAACCCATGCTCCCCTTTGAAGTTTGGCTCCCAGCTAAGAGCCCTGAATTTATCCTTAAACTAAAAAAACAAACAGCCATAGTACAATGGACTTCACCCTAAGTACATGATTCTCAATTACATATAGAATGCACAGTAACATATTAGGGGTCCAAATTAACAACATTAACCTCAAAAGCAAAGGTTGAGGTTTATCGACATCATCCAAAACACAGTGACATTTCTTGTTGTGTATTACGTAGAGTGCACAGCACAGAAACAGGCCATTCGGCCCAACAGGTCCATGCCAGTGTTTATGCTCCACACGAGCCTTCTCCCTCCCTACTTCATCTAACCCTATCAGCATATCCTTCTATTCCTTTCTCCCTCATGTGTTTATCCAGCTTCCACTTAAATGTATCTATACTATTCGCCTCAGCTACTCCATGTGGTAGCGAGTTCCACATTCTAACCACTCTCTGGGTAAAGAAGTTTCTCCTGAATTCCCTTTTGGATTTATTAGTGACTATCTTATATTTATGGCCCCCTAGTTCTGGTCTCCCCCACAAGTGGTAACGTCTTCTCTACATTATCCAAAACACGGTGTCATTTCTTGTTGTGTACATCCAAAAGGATTTCTTACCATTTGTAGGATTGAGGGGAGTCCCCGTCCCTTACATTTTAAGTTAGTTCCAATTTAAAGGGACGTAAGACTCTTGTGATTGTACCACGTGCAAGGCAGAGAGTTGACAAATTATTTAAGAAATAGTTGATGCCATGGTGGACCGTGGATTCTTCTTGGGTGGAAGACCTAGGAAGGACCGAATGGTCTCACTCATGTATTGAAGTGATATTGCACCACAAGGTTCAAACTGCAGTGCTATTGAATTTTGCTTCACACATTGTTATTGGTAAAGAGCATATCTTGTATATGTTATAAGTTAACATTGGCTCCTAACATTTTATTGCGGGTTTCTTTTGAATATGGATAAGGCATTCATTATCGCAGGGTTTGGGTTACCAAGGGTGTTAATCCTGAGAATCACATAAGGACGATGCAGTCACAATTAACTATATTTTTGCCGATTTTCTCTGCTTCTTTCCTGAAAGTATTGTCTCTTGCTGAGGTATAGTTCGATGGCTATGGTGGCCATTCTCCATGTGCCAAATTAAACAGTGATTGTTGCTGGGTTATTTTGTTATTTTCCATGGTTGGTTTCACAGCCAATTCCAATCCCTGTTCTGAGCCAAAGTCTCTCACAACAACAACTTGCATTTATATGGCACCTTTAACGTAGTAAAATGTCCCAAGGTGCTTCACAGGAGCGATTATTAAATAAAATTTGACACCAAGCCACATACGGAGATATTAGGACAGGTGACCAAAAGCTTGGTCAAAGAGGTAGGTTTTAAGGAGTGTCTTAAAGGAGGACAAATGTAAGGAATCTTACAACACCAGGTTATAGTCCAACAAATTTATTTTAAAATCACAAGCTTTCGGAGATAATCTCCGAAAGCTTGTGATTTTAAAATAAATTTGTTGGACTATAACCTGGTGTTGTAAGATTCCTTACATTTGTCCACCCCAGTCCATCACCGGCATCTCCACATTAAAGGAGGAGAGAGAGGTGGAGAGGTTTAGGGAGGGAATTCCAGAGCTTAGGGCCTAGGCAGCTGAAGGCACAGCCACCAATGGTGGAGCGATTAAAATTGGGGATGCGCAAGAGGCCAGAGGAGCGCAGAGATCTCGGAAGATTGCAGGGCTGGAGGAGGTTACAGAGATAGGGAGGGGGCAAGGCCACGGAGGGATTTGAAAGCAAGGATGAAAATGTTTAAAATCGAGGTGTTGTCGGACTGGTAGCCAATGTTGGTTAGCGAGCACAGGGGGTGATGCCAGCAGAGATTGCTAAACAGTGATCAGGAATGGGAATCCTGGCTGATTTTGCCCCCTCCCTAGTCCAGGGGCACTGACGCCAACCTCCATGCCTGATTGCGGCCCTGGCAGAGACCAGTTAATCCAGCGAAGGCTGGGAGTTGAATCTAAGATCCAGCTGGTTCCTTTTACCTCCTGGGTCATCGGGGACCGAACGTAAACTGTTTCATTCCTTTCATTAATTTTCTTTCTTCCAATATTAGAACATTTCTCCTTTTTATTGAAGATAAAAGCACAGAATGAGAAAAGGTTACATGAGCCATCACGCCTGTTCCCATCAGACCCTGAACTATTTCA
The DNA here is from genome assembly GCF_035084215.1 of Heptranchias perlo. Lineage (NCBI taxonomy): Eukaryota > Metazoa > Chordata > Chondrichthyes > Hexanchiformes > Hexanchidae > Heptranchias > Heptranchias perlo. The sequence goes on along the minus strand of NC_090332.1, from coordinate 9,367,651 downwards.
AATATCAGAGATGCTTAATCTGAGAGACTGGAGGAAGCAAGACTTGCAGAGAAATAAATTTATCCACAGCACTTCTACTGAACACCAGGTTATCAATCCAACAATCAATACAGCTTCCGCTGTTCAACCCTGACTGGTTCAATTCCACATGTGACATTTTCCTTGCCCAGCCATCATTTTCCATTGAGCGTTTGATTGCCTCCGTCTATACCCATCCCAACCACCGTCACTCCCATTCTTAACCAGCTCCTTTTCAAAAGGAGTTCATTGACTCATCGTGAACTATTTCGGATGGGTGCCTGCTCTACGTAGCTACATGATCATTGCTGTTTGTAGTCTGGAGGCTTTGCTGGTGTTGAGTGGAATGATGCAGACACAATCCACTCTGGTCAGAATTATTTCAGTGTTTCGTCAAACGGAAGCCACGCAGGGGCCTGTCTGTGGTCAGTCTGAAGAGGTCAAGCCATTGGCCGTTTGTACTTTTTGTTGATTCTTATCGCCAATCATTGACAACTTTGCATTGGACCAATAGAAAGAGGCAATGTACAACAAAAGGACAACTAAACTTGAGGGCTACTATTCAAGGGCCTTGAAACGACATCATCTCCCACCAGTAAATGATGGTTTCATGAGTTCTTCCCCTTCTATTTTAGCAGAGGTGTTGACCTGCTTGTTTTAACATCTATCAAACTCCAATCAGCCCCTGAAATAAAAACTGCAAATGCTGGAAATACACAAGTTTATTTCAGGCAGCTTAACGCCTCCATCAAAACAGCCGAGAACAATACGAACACAGTCCGGGTTCATACACTAGTGCCCTGCGGCAGATCTTCAAGGCCAGGATTTCCAAACAAGAGTCACTAAAGCTCTCGTTAAAACTCGGATTTCAAAAAGGTTACTGCTTTCTCAACTCTCTCGATCCAGGCCAAGACTGGGATTGAAATGTATTTATTGCAGAATCTGTCGTACAGGCTCTTCCAATGTTCACTGCTGCCATTTTATTGGATCTGCTACTGTATAATTTACTCCCCTATATACTCGCACACCAGATTTTAAGGCACCTGAATATGGAGAAGGCCTCACTGAGTGAGTCTGCCTTTTTAAATAATCCATAAGGATGATACTGAGCTGCCCCTGTATCATCAATAGAAAAAACAAATTTACAAATAGCCCCCTCTTTTTAAGGGGCACAACTAAAAAAGGAATTCAAACATAAAATGCACTTTCAACAAAACAAAAGGAAGGTTATAAAACCAGATCATAGTATTATCGTTAGCATCTATAAGACGCTCTGTACCCTGTGGTGCCCACCAGTCGCTGAAGGCCTCAAGCATACCGGCGAGCTCTGCATGCTCCCTCACCAGGGCCACCCGGGCACGGAGAAAACCGTGGAAGAGAGGCGGGCAGGCAGAGCGAGCCCCTCCTACATCCATCTTGGAACTGTAGATCGCCCTACAGTCGGGCCCAAGAGCAGGCCGACAAGAAGGCCGTCCGACTTGCCCACCAACAACCCCCCCGCCCCCCCTCACCAATCTCCACACCGGGTGGCATGTGCCACAGAAACTGCTCCGTCTTTCAGTTTTCTAGCGCAGGGCTAATGTGAGATTTGTACCGGGACCGCACTTACTCTGATCTAGACCATGACAAACAATGGTAGTCATGATGTGGAGATGCCGGTGATGGACTGGGGTTGACAATTGTAAACAATTTTACAACACCAAGTTATAGTCCAGCAATTTTATTTTAATTTAAAATAAAATTGCTGGACTATAACTTGGTGTTGTAAAATTGTTTACAAATGACAAACAATGAGGACCCCCGCCCCCCCCCCCCCCGCAGAAAAGCAATCCGTGGACTGTAGAAGCCCACCGCAAACAGCTGAGTGTTTGTTTAAGCCTCAAAAGCACTAAAAGAGGTCGCAGATTTTTTTTTTAAAGACAAACAAAGAATTGTCCCGGTGAAAAAAAATCAAAGAGACTTGAGGAGGTGCGCTGGTGAGGCTTCCCTCGGGGAGTACCGGCCTGCATCGGCAGTGAGAAGAGGAGCTCAGGGGAACACTCAACTGAGTAACGCCCAGCCCGACAGTACAGCCATTCACCAGCTGACCTCCCATCCCAGTCTTGACTGTCAAAACTGTCAGCTGCGCATTTGTTATTGTTAGCCCTGCGCTGATCTGGAAAATACACCGTGTAAGATCTTCAAGGATGATCGTTTTCAAATCGACTTCTTTTTCGTATCATTCATTTCTCCTTTGTGGGTTTTTTTTTTAAAAAATCGGGAGTCGTGATTAGAAACTAAGAGTGAGCCAAATGCAAGTTTGTTCTTTCTAAAAGCGATCTACGGAGCAACTAATTCCCGCAGAGAGTCAAGCGTACGGAAAGCACTGCAGCAACTCGCCAAGGCTTCTCCGACAGCACCTCCCAAACCCGCGACCTCTACCACCTAGAAGGACAAGAGCAGCAGGCACATGGGAACAACACCACCTGCACGTTCCCCTCCAAGTCACACACCATCCCGACTTGGAAATATATCGCCGTTCCTTCATTGTCGCTGGGTCAAAATCCTGGAACTCCCTTCCTAACAGCACTGTGGGAGAACTGTCACCACACGGACTGCAGCGGTTCAAGAAGGCGGCTCACCACCACCTTCTCAAGGGCAATTAGGGATGGGCAATAAATGCCGGCCTTGCCAGCGACGCCCACATCCCATGAATGAATAAAAAAAAACGGGGGCCCTACACCAGGCAACCAACAGGTCACGGGTTCAAATCCCGACGCAGCCCACCTCTCAGACCTGCTGAATTGAACAGGATGAAAGCTGTTGGACTATAACCTGGTGTTGTGCGACTCCTTACATTTGTCCACCCCAGTCCATCACCGGCATCTCCACATCATGATGAGCTTCAGCAGCTCCCAGCTGGATGTCAAGAGGACTGCACAGAAGTGGCAGGGGGAGAGCGATCGTCCTAGGATTGACTCGGCCCCCCCGGGTACGGTCCCTACCGCCTGTCCGCACAGAGCCACTGACGACACTCGTGGGCACCGAGTCGGTAACCGTGGTTCCCACTGGGAGGCAACGATGTTCTGGAACACTTCTTTACATCCTCCCATTTTAGATGCCTCTACTCTCTCACTCTTTAAGCCTACTCTCAGACCCCTCTGGAGCTGGCTGCTCAGTACATGAGAAAGGACCAGGGCTCAATTGCCAACCAATCCCACCACCCCACCCCAGCTTTGGTATGGACAGGGGACCTGGGCCTCAAGCTTCTGCCCAATGGCTCCTCCTGAGGATACAGGCTGAGATAAGCCACTCGCTGTGGGAAGGAAGAGAGAATTGTAGGCACAAACCCTATAACCGACCACTCAGCAACGCAGTGAGTCATTGGAGCACCAACACGTCCCGCCATCCAGTACATTACGAACGGCGAGTGTCAAACACCAGCTTTAGAAGCGGAAACCTTGTCGTACATTATATTCTGGCAACTGTCAGTCCTGGGTACTAAAAGGGGTCAAACACCTCAGAGAATGCAGGTCACTCAAATCCACTTGACCCACACAAGAAAAGGCCGGTCGGCACGCTAAAGGAAGCTTTTGGTCTTATGAAAAATGACCGAGACACTTTTGAATTAGCAGGTTACAATTAAATGGGTTCTCTGAAGCAGATGTGCACCATTTAAAGGCCTGTTGAACAAATCAGCTTACAGTACTCCATGAACGGTAAATAAAATCAATCATTAGACTAATATAGGAAGGGGAAAAAAAAGACTAAATATGGTTGCAAGTAACATTAATTTAATCAGACATCAAGATGTATCTCAATTACTGGCATTGTTGCTAGGCAACCTGGTTGGTGAAGCACTAAGCAGGCCATCTGTATTTTGCCTCACCACATGAAGGATTCGAGGCTACGCTGTTAGGTCATGTCAAAGATTAAGCTGTCTGAAATGAATATCACAACAAAAGATGCGCTCGCACTAAACATGATTACGAACCATTAATGCTTCAGACGTAAACCTTTTGCAGACAAAATACCTTGTGTATTTTTTTAAAAAAATGATTTAAACAATAGAAAAATGACCGAGAAACCAGCCAGGACCACGTGAGGGGGGGGCAGTCAGGCATCAAGAAGGGAAAAGGAATTGTGGATTGGATCACGTTGGCTGTCCTCTCAACGTAATGACCATTTCTCCGGGCGCTGCTGAAGAATGCGGTTCAATCTTTGCTCTTTGAGGAAGGAAGCCAATTTCTTGCAACGTTTCAGATACTTCAGTGACAGGGGCTCCAAGAGTAGGAGACTGGAGCTCCTCGGGTTTGATGACTTTTCTTCCTACAGGAAATTTCTCTGAAATGAAATTTAACACTGTAATCCAGAAAGGACCATTGGTAATGTCAGCAGACAGAAACTACACACGTCTGTCTGACATTACTCTCTCCTCTGTTTTTTACAACAACTTGCATTTAGATAGCGCCTTTAACGTAGTAAAACATCCCAAAGTGCTTCACAGGAGCGTAATCAGACAAAATTTGACACCGAGCCACATAAGGGGATATTAGGACAGGTGACCAAAAGCTTGATCAAAGAGGTATGTTTTAAGGAGGAGAGAGAGGTTTAGGGAGGGAATTCCATAGCTTAGGGCCTAGGCAATTGAAGGCAGGGCTGCCAATGGTGGAGCAAAGGAGGCCAGAATTGGAGGAGAGCAGAGATAATAATAGTCATTGGTCAATTTATTTTAAATGGGACTTGCACCTCCATTAAAGCACCTGACAGAGGAATGTTAAAGTGTCCATCCGCTTATGTTGCTACCGGTAATTTCTATCAGCCTTCAGTTCAGGAGAGCGAGCCATTCGGAACCGTTGACATCAACATGTCCAGTGCTCAACCAACGGGGATGGTTGAGCCGTATAAGGAGATATTAGTTCCGGTGACCAAAAGCTTGGTCCAAGAGGTAGGTTTTAAGGAGCGCCTTAAAGGAGGAGAGAGAAGTAGAGAGACGGAAGGGTCTAGGGAGGAAATTCCAGAGCTTAGGGCCTAGACAGCTGCTGGCCCGGCCACCAATGGTGGAACGATGAATAAAACCTACTTATTTAAATCAGTTCTGGGAGGACAGGGACAATAATTACCCAACAGGCAGACAGTAAATGGCCCAAAGCATTAAAGGTCCTCACTTCCACATGCTCGCAGCTCAGGGTCACATGACTCCTCCTTTCCCAAAGCTTGCTGGCAAGATCATCATCGAATCAAACAACACAGAAGGAAGCCATTCGGCCCATCGCGCCTGTGCGGGCTCTTTGAAAGGGCAATCCAATTAGTCCCACTCCCCCTGCTCTTTCCCCATAGCCCTGCAAACATTTCCTTTTCAAGTATATATCCAATTCGCTTTTGAAAGTTACTATTGAATCTGCTTCCACCACCCTGTCAGGCAGCGCATTCCAGATCATAACAACTCGGTCTGTAGAAAAGATTTCTCTTCATCTCCCATCTCCCCCTCTGGTTCTTTTACCAATGACCTTTAAATCAGTGTCCTTTCCTCTGTCTTTCCCCAGTGATACCCGTGACCTCTTGGGTTGGTCTGACGCTGACCCTGATGGGCGGTCAATCGAGAGCGGGCCTCGCTTTGCTGCCCGGTGAGGCGGGCGACGCCCGTGCCCACTTGAGAGGCGTGGCACTCTGCCACCAACTGAACACCAAATCCAGCCGGGCAGAACAGAAGGCTAGAAACAGGTGCATGCTTAACGGATTTGACAGGCCCAAGTGTAGAACCACAGGGGTCGACAAAGTGAACACCTGAACCACTCTGCCATCGGGACGGTTGTTACTCATGCCAGTGTTGTCTCCCTGCTCCTGGTTGAGAGGCTGGCACACCATGGGGGAGGGGTGTGTCCGAATGGTGGGGCTTGTGTCCAAAGAACTAGATGGCAGGCCCTCTGCTCCGATAACCTGATGAAATTTTAGTTCCACGTTTCATGGCGAAGTTCTAACGCTGCACCTTTCACTCGTTGCTCCCTGGGGTCTCTCCTGTTAACGACAGCTCTTAACGACTCCCCCCCCTCCCACTTGCAAAAAAATTTAAAGAGGCCACTGTCATCGTACAGTCTGGAGAGGAAGGCCCATCAGAACGCCGGCACCATTCCTGTCATGATGCCGTCACAAGCACATGGTGCACTTTGACCCCAACCTACTCAACGAGTCGTGCGCTGGCAAAGAAACGAGAAAGCACAGTTCCATGAGGGCATAGCTCCTTTCCCGAAACTCCTGCGCTAACAAGTATTGAGGGCTCTCTCTCCCAATGCCCCATAACGAAACAATTGGGTTTTGTCTCCAAATATTTCAACAGGCACCCTCTTCAAGAAAACAATGTTTGACAACCTTCCTTACACTTGGGGAGGTACCAGGAGAGACACAGGTCACTTTGACCACACAATTGATCTGATGATGAATTTTCACGTCACCATGTTGTATATTTGGAAACAAAATTTAAAAAACGGTCAGTCAGGTATTTTTTCATGAAGAGGTCATAGAATTACAGTCATCCAGCACAGAAGGAGGCCATTCGGCCCATCGAGCCTGTGTCGGCTCTTTGAAAGAGCAAACCACTTAGTCCCACTCCCCCGCTCTTTCCCCAAAGCCCTGCAAATTTCTCCCCTTCAAGTATTTTTCCAATTCCCTTTTGAAAGTTACTGTTGAATATGCTTCCACCGCCCTTTTAGGCAGCGCGTTCCAGATCGTAACAAGTCGCTGCGTTAAAAACAAATCCTCCTCATCTCCCCCTTAGTTGTTTTGCCAATTATTTTAAATCTGTGTGTGCTCTGGTTACCGACCCTCCTGCCACTGGAAACAGTTTCTCCCTATCTACTCGATCAAAACCCCTCTTGAAGGAGTTCTCCCTGGTGTCCTGGGCCAATATTTATCCCTCAGCCATCATCACTAAAAAAACAGATTACCTGGTCATTTATCTCATTGCTGTTTGTGGGACCTTGCTGTGCACAAATTGGCTGCCGTGTTTCCTAGATTACAACAGTGACCACACTTCAGAAAAGTACTTCATTGGCTGTAAAGCGCTTTGAGACGTCCTGAGGTTGTGAAAGGCGCCATATAAATGCAAATTCTTTCTTTCTTCTCAGTGTACCTAAGTGGCTCACGCGCAGTATAACTCGTAACTTTGCTGCGAGTGCAGTGGAGACTCCGATTACACGTCCGAGTAAATCCAGGGCCTACGTTTCTGGTGCGTGTACATCATTCTTTGGACCGTCAAAGATATATAAAATGACAGAAAGCCAGTCACTTCCCGCTGGCTTTTCCGTCCTTGAAACCTTCCCCCTCGACAAGAACAACAGCCAGGGATTTACAAGCAACCACCAATCTACAGAATCTTTCCTCAGCACTTAGACTGTAATTGGCTTCAGGAGTTGTCTACTTGGACCGCTTCCCCACAAGGAGTACCTGAATAGTGACCCTTAAAGGGACAGGCCAAGTTAAACACAGCACCATCTCAGCAGCCAGACATCATAAATGTGCTCCAGATTCTGAAAGCATGCGAGCAATGCCACGGGAGATCAACTAAGTATATTCAATAATAAATCTGGAGAAGCAGTGGGTTCTTGAATCAGTAATTATCATTGAATCATGCAGCACAGAAGGAAGCCATTTGGCCCATCGTGTCTGTGCCAGCTCTTTGAAAGAGCTACCCAATTAGCCCCATTCCCCTGCTCTTTCTCCATAGTCCTGCAAATTTTTCCCCTTCAAGTATTTATCCAATTCCCTTTTGAAGGTTACTATTGAATCTGCTTCCACCGCCCTTTCAGGCAGTGCATTCCAGATCATAACAACTCGCTGTGTAAAAAAAATCATCTCCCCCCAGTTCTTTTGCCAATTATCTTAAATCTGTGTCCTTTGGTTACTGACCCTCCTGCCAATGGAAACAGTTTCTCCCTATGTACTCTATCAAAACCCCTCATTATTTTGATCACCTCTAATAAATCTCCCCTTAACCTTCTCTCAGAAGAACAATCCCAGCTTCTCCAGTCTCTTCACATACTTGAAGTCCCTCACCCCTGGTGCCATTCTAGTAAATCTCCTCTGCATCCTCGCCAAGGCCTGGACATCCTTCCTAAAGTGTGGTCCACAATTGGTCACAATACTGCAGCTGAGGCCCAGTCAGTGATTTAGTCAAAGTAAGATCGTTTTGATAAGCATTTTTGCTGCCAGGTAACTGTTCGTAGAAAAGCAGGAAACGTCACATTAAGGTCAAACCAATTTATAGCGATCTTCGAACAAAAAAACAAATGGACAGTCAGTGGTAAGGCGGGCGTGTGAGCTTTGAGTGCAGTCCGATCTCGTACCAGGCGGCCTGGTTTCCACAGAAAGCAAGCATTGTGCACGCTTCGGCAAAATATCGATTCACATCGACTTTAGCGATGAAACAACATCAGCTTGCATTTATATAGCGCCTTTAACATAGTAAAACATCCCAAGGCGCTTCACAGGAGCGATCATCAAACAAAATTTCACACCGAGCCACATAAGGAGACATTAGGACAGATCTTGGTCAAAGAGGTAGGTTTTAAGGAGCCTCTTGAGGAGGAGAGAGAGGTAGAGAGGGGGAGAGGTTTAGGGAGGGGAATTCCAGAGCTTAGGGCCGAGGCAGCTGAAGGCATGGATGCCAATGGTGGAGCGATTAAAATCGGGGATGCGCAAGAGGCCGGAATTGGAGGAACGCAGAGATTTGGAACGGTTGTAGGGCCGGAGGAGGTTACAGAGATAGGGAGGGGCGAGGAAAGTGTCACGTTGTGGGGGGGTGGGGGGGGATGGGGACAGCAGGAAGGAAAATAAGCCAAGGCCCTCTTTACCCCGCCCCCCACCCCACTCCTCCTCCCACCCCCACCACCGTGTGATTGCGATGGAAGCTGGGACATCACTTTACACCCACTGATCCAACTAAATGCAGACAACTCTATCGATTACAGGCAAAGAAGTACGCTTCCTGAAAAGGCATAATGATTCTCTAATGACAGGCCACAGTGATCAATTAACGAGGTGATTATTCTCAATCCTCACTGGACTTGGTTCAGATGCATCTTCATTTCTTATTTAAAAAAAAATTATTTTTTTTTTTAGCCAAGGAGGCTTTCCTACTGTACCAGAATAATCCTGGGGCTCACACCATTTACTGCGGGTCCCTGTTGATCACTGCAATACTGCCCTCTGATCCGAAGCATTTCAGGACGTCAGACGTCAGCTCAATGCCCGCCGCTAAAAAAAAAATGTAAGGTCATCAGCCGATCTTGTAACACTGCGACCGAGGCTGAATGCTCCCAAGGAAAATCACACGACACGCTTGACCTGTCTCCAGGCTTTTACTCTGTCTCGCAAATGCTAACAGCAGACATAGGAGGGGGTTTTTACTATGCAGAACGCGTCACACATAATCCCTCCACCTCACAAGGCAAAGCGTGCGACTAAGAAAAGGAATTCTTCTTTAAACTTCAGAGATATGGAAAGAAGAAAAAAAGCATCTTAATTATCCGTGTTTTTGATCATTTACTGATAAACGAGTGCGGCTCACGATTAATAACTGCATGAAAATGATGACAGATTACACGTCGTGTCGAAGAACCACTTTATCACTCATTATTAACTAGCAGAAAGATTAGCTCTAAGTATCGGGCAGTCTGTGGCAGCTGCTGGAAACAGCCTCACCGTCCCTTGTTATAATCCTTGCGGTACGCTACACAGGAATTACAGAAAACGGAACGGTACTTAATATAACAAGGAACTAGCAGTTATGTATTTTCAGCATCTGCAAATCTCTTTCCGTATTGATGAGGCTAAACATGCTGGATGTACACAGAGTATGCCTTAACTAGTAAGCCGTTTCTTAAATAAAAGCATTTACTTACATTGCTGTCCAGTCCGTCATTTGCAACACAAGCCTGCACATAAAAGAGCAGATAATGAGGTTAATTCAAGTCCCCTCTCATTCTTGCCTGTGGTTTGACTTTCACATCCCTTGCACTTTTCACCATTGGCTTTTCACAGACTCCGAGGCAAGGAAAGAAAATCCTTCTACAGCAAGTTGAAAATCCATACTGCTCGCTGCAAATTAGGTTTTCACTTTCTGTTTCCCCTCCCCACCACCGCTGCCCCCACCCCCCCACCACCCACCCACCCCTTGTCTTCGGTCGTCCTGCTCTACATGATCGAGCCGGACTCCCACACGACTTCCCTTAGGCACAGGCACCTGTCCGTACAGTCCCCCCCCTGCAGCAGGCAGTCGGTGTGATGGAAGGTGCGTTGTAATCTTGTTGATGCAGCAGATAGCAATGCTTGCCCCACTGTAGGGATTGCACCAGTTCCTCCCTTCGCTGCCCGCAAGTACTTGCAGGATCCCCATTAAACTGGTCAAACTGAGCACACACCGTGGAGTCTCTGCCAAGGCTCGTCCTTCCCCACTAAGTGACTCTTCCGGCTCGTCGTCCGAAATCAATGCCTCCTCTTAATCCAGCGGAGTAAATTAAGACTTATTCCACCAACGCCCGCCCCCCGCCCCCCCTCGCCCCCTCCTCCTCATCTCCGGAGAGTCCCTGACAGAAGTTTCTTTGAGAACAAGGGCGGCTTAAGACGCAGCCACAAAAAGGCACTGCAGCTGGAAGGCACTTAGGTTTTGTGTCGTCTTCCTATCTGGAGGATGTCCTCCTCACTCCAGCTCACACCCAGCCACATTCATGAAGAATTCATGAGTCTTTGCCTGTCTTTTCACCAAACACACACACAAACACACGTCTCAATGATTTCAGACTCTTCTACACTCTTTTTGTTTTTACACATTACGTTTTCACAGATCATTCCACTTTTGCTAAAACAGAGCCATGCAGATACACCACTTAATTACCACAGTCAATTACCACACTTAATTACTGCATTTAATTGCTGCTTTTTATTTTATTCACATTCCACGCTTGTCAATTAAACTCAAATGCAAATTGGGTAAAGTTTTTTTTTTGCTTTTTATTTCTTCCTTCCTCTAAATTGCGGCTCGATCTGTCGCTGGCATGCTTTTCAGTTAAAAATAAAAAAATTTACCCCCTGTATTTTCTTCCGGTGAGCCTTACGTTGTCACCACGGGTGAAAGGTACTCGCTCGGCGATCAAAGGGTTAAAAGGCGGTCTCAGTTGATGGAAACGGGGCAGTGGGGCCACGGTACAGAGCTGAATTTTTTTTTTTAAAAACCTGTTAAAAGAAGGAGGGGAGGGTTTGGCTGCGAGAACATCTTTGTTCACTTGGGCACGCGCTGGAAACACCAGCGAATCCTCACACAGTGTTGGGAGGCAGTGTGCTGGAACAGATACAACAGCCAAAGTCAATGCATGCTGATCTTACAAGAAATGCAACCTAATTACAAAAGAACATTATTCACAGCCTTTCCCCTTGGACGAAGGGGGACGGCTAAAGCTCTTGACTTGTGTTTTTTCTCCCGCTTTCCCCTGTGTCTTCGGTAATACCTGATTGCTCCTTTATTAATTCCTTGGAACGAGGGCCCTCCGCTCCCCTCCCCCGCACCTTGCTGTCAGATATATGTTTACTTCTCCATCCTTCCTTCCCCCCCCCCCCCCTCCCGTCACTCCTCCTCGTCTGATGCAATCCCTCTGATCTCATTAGATGACAGCATTGCACTGACGGTGAGTCACACTGTACTGAATCAGCAGTAAGACACTTCTGCTAACAAACTACGAGTTTGTGGCAGATGATAGTGAGTGAACATCAAATCAGGAGCAATCGTTCCATTTCGACCAAGACGTTTGCCCCAGTTGTCCCAAATCTGGGTTTTGCAGCTTGTACTTTCCCCATTTTTAGATCCCTTGGCTGGTGCGAAAGATCCTACGGCTCTATTGGAAGGGGAGCAAGGATTTCTCCCAGTGTCCTGGCCAAATATCCTTCTCCCGAGCAATACCTCCAAGAGCGGATTAACCGGTCGTTCATCTCACTGCTGTTTGTGGGAGCTTGCTGTGCCCAAAAGTGGCTATTGTGTTCACTTACACAATAACAGCAATTTATTGCTTGTGAAGCATAAGAACATAAGAAATAGGAGCAGGTGTAGGCCATACGGCCCCTCGAGCCTGCTCCGCCGTTCCATAAGAACATGACTGATCTTCTACCTCAACTCCACTTTCCCACCCTATCCCCATATCCCTTGATTCCCTTAGTGTCCAAAAATCTATCAATCTCAGCCTTGAATACACTCAATGACTGAGCATCCACAGCCCTCTGGGGTAGAGAATTCCAAATGTTCACGACTCTCTGAGTGAAGAAATTCCTCCTCATCCCAGTCCTAAATGTCCGACACCTTATCCTGCGACTATGACCCCTAGTTCTAGACTCTCCAGCCAGGGGAAACAGCCTCTCAGCATTATCCTGTCAAGCCCTCTAAGAATCTTATATGTTTCAATGAGATCACTTCTCATTCTTCTAAACTCCAGAGATTATAGGCCCAGTTCTACTCAATCTTTCCTCATAGGACAATCCTCTCATCCCAGGAATCAATCTAGTGAACCTTCGTTGCACCGCCTCTAAGGCAAGTATATCCCTCCTTAGATAATGAGGCCAAAACTGTACATAGTACTCCAGGTGTGGTCTCACCAAAGCTCTGTACAATTGCAGCAAGACTTCCTTACTCTTGTACTCCAACCCCCTTGCAATAAAGGCCAACATACCATTTGCTTTCCTAATTGCTTGCTGCACCTGCATGTTAACTTTCTGTGTTTCATGTACAAGGACACCCAAATCCCTTTGAACACCAATATTTAATCGTTTCTCACCATTTAAAAAATATTCAGTTTTGCCCTGAGGACATAATAAAGCTCTTTTCTGTTACTAAGCCCTGAGCTATGCTTCCTCTTCAATTCCCGAGCTTCTATTTAACCTCCCTCTCCCTCTCCCATAAGCTGGCGCCCTGACTAGAATCATAAAATCATGACTTTTAAGCAAAGGAGGCCGTTCAGCCCATCATGCCTGTGCCAACTCCCTGAAGCAGCTATCCGGTTAATCTCATTCTCCTGCCCTTTTCCCAGATCCTTTCTCTTTTTCAAATATTTCTCCACTTCCCTTTTAAAAATGTATTGTGGATTCTGCTTCCACTGTTGTATCTGGTAGGGAACTCCATGCCCTAACAACCCTGCTCGTACGAAACACTGGATACGCATGTCACACCCAAGAACCTGTGGATGGGAGTTCGGTGCTCTCACATTAAAGCGGCCTGCTCATTTTCATCTATCTGTGTTATAAAATGATACAGTTTTACAAAACCTTCACCATTTTCGAATAATAGAAGCATTACAAATGATTACTTTCCGAGAGAGATCGAGATGGGTGGGGGGGGGAGCAGGATATCTCCAAAGGCACCCTGCAGCTTTAAATCACTGAAAGGCGAGTCAAACAGAGAAGGTAATCAGCAGAGGTTAACAGGACTGTGACATGACCCAGGCCTTTGAACAAAAAAGACCAAGAGGTTCGTACCATTTTGCCGATAGAATCATGCAGCACAAAAGGAGGCTACTCGGCCCATCGCGCCTGTGCTGGCTCTTTGAAAGAGCTATCCAATTAGCCCCGCTCTTTCCCCATAGCCCTGAAATTGTTTTCCTTTCTAAGTATTTATCCAATTCCGTTTTGAAAGTTACTGTTGAGTCTGCTTCCACCATCCTGACAGGCAGTGCATTCCAGATCATTACAGCTCACTGCGTTATTTGCCTCAAAGGCTCACTTCTGACCAGGGACTGTAGTGGCAAGAGTCTGGATCGGTGAGTTCTCATTAAAGTGACATAACCCCTCCCCTTAGTTACCCGGGGAAGAACATCGATCTCAGAGTTTGTTACCTCACACACTGAATTACATGCTCACCAGTAAAGGCTACTTCAGGTCAATTCCAATTTGCCAGTGAGAACAAATAGTCTTAAAGGGACATTGTCAACAGATTGCCAAAGGTCTTTTTTCACAGACAGCTTCACTCTCTGAATCAGCCAAAAACATCTCCATTGAAACCTCTGAGAGGCTCTATATTTGTTTCTCGTGTTATTATATTTATTTTTAGAAACAGTTTGTAAAAAATATTTTTTCTCCCATCTTTTTCTGCCAATTTTATCTCCCTCCCATTTGTAATTCCTTGTAGGGTGATGGTGCCACGGGACTTAGGACCCAGCTGCCCTCCCTCTCCTTCCACCCCACCCAAGGGGCCATTATTCATGTCCAGAGCCTTGACGGTGACTGCTGGCGTGCTATTCGACCATGAGGAAATCACAACTGAGCCTAATCCTGTCCTCATCCAACCTCCATGGCGGTGGCTCGATCGCGATCGGGAGCACAAACCCTGGCTGATTGTACCCGCCCCAGAGACAGGGGCAGTAAGGCCAGCTGTAGCACGGTTGCCGTGCAAATACTGGGGTCAGCTAACTTGGCGGGAGCAGGGAGTGAACCTGCGACCTTCTCTACGGCTCCGCCACTCGTTGGTTAAGCTCCACCCACCAAGAACAATTTTAAAACCGAGTCTACCAAGGCGCAGAAATGAAATGGTACAACCTTGCCGTCTGATACTGATGTTGTGGACATCCGCTTGAGAAGAGAGGAGTTCGAGAGGCCAAGAACATCAAAAGGTGAAGGAAGACTAAGGTTGGAGCAATCAAAAGGTAAGAGTTGTTGATGGCTCTCGATTGGACTTAAGGCTCAATTTTCAATTAGCCACCAACCAACCACCCCCTCCGCCTCCACCCAGCAAATTCAACCCGCACTCAGAATGAAACAATTTCGCCCAATGTCACAAGACTGCTATCTTCAATACACCTGTGCCCAAGATTGCAAATGTACTTCCAATGTAGAACAGCTGGTAATGATGGGGAGGTGAAGGCAGAATACTCTGGACAAAAGTATCGGATCTGGAAGGACTCCTTTTGGTGCACAGTCTCCAGGCCCAGCAATGTGAAATTGAAATTCAGCAGCGCTCCCTGTGATAGACGAACACTGTCGCATGGATGTGCTGCAACTTAACCGTCTGAAGACAGAGAGAGTTGGGGCGGGGGGGGAGGTGGGTAATGTTACCCTAACTAGCCGGGCGGGAAACCCACAGGATCGGGTAGAACACTGGTTTTACGCTCCGCCTGATATTGGTCTCCATTGACTTCAATCGGGCGGGATGTAAAACCAGCATCGCACCCGATCTCGTCAGTTTCCCGATGGGCGGGCTAGGCGAACAAGTCTGTCTTCCCCATAACTGAAATGGATCACAGGCCCCTTGGGACTTCACATCATGACTGTTTGAAAGCAAGCTGTAGCCATAGAAGGACCGCGAGGCCAATCTCTAGCAGAAAGCCATCACTAATAGCCTTGCAATATCGCAGACTGATAATTGCCCCCTTGATACCCAGTCATTGAGATCTCCAATCAGACAGCAATTTGGCTAAATGCCAGAAGCTCTCCTGTGACTATGGACTGAAGCTGAGTCTTAAAAACTGACCATAAATGGTATGTAACCTCAGAGCTGAACTTATAAATGAAAGCCGGGGGCGGGGGGATCAACACCATCTTTTACTGAGCAAGACATCTGAAATTCTCATTCATGTCAACTGAAAGATTACTGGACTGGATGGAGATCGCACTGTGAGATATCTGCACGTTAAAGTACTGGTATGAAATTCTTTAATCCACTTTTTATGGAGCCATCAACCTGTTCTGGTTTAATGCCCGTGTTAAAATAGCAGACAGAGGAATTTCACACAAACATTCTAGCACATACAGTAGTTGTAGAGGTTACGGGTCCCGATTTTGACCAGTTTTGGGCGAGTAAATTTTGGACCTTGATTTTAACCACCCCCCCCCCACCGGCCCCCGACTGGCAGGAAAGGGTCAGGCGAGGGGTTCAAATCCTGAAATTCGAAATCCCACCTTCAACCTGCTGTGATATTAAACAGCGGAGATTCAGGCAGGTCAGCTCAGGCCGGCTATATGATTTTAACTGTCCACCAGCCCGGTTTCCGCCAGGCGGGTAAGGATCATCGCGCCATGGCATGGTATTGGCTCCCCCCCCCGCCCCCGGAGGATGGGAATTCAAATCCCACCGTGGTAAATTGTGAAAACGATTTCAATAAATCTGGCCATTTGCATGCTAGCCTCTGGGACGTCAGAGAACCCCAACTAATCTTTGAGAGAAGGAAGCTGCCACCCCGCCCTACATGTGACTCGAGGCCTCACGACATGGTTGACTCTTAACAACAATAACTTGTATTTATATAGCGCCTTTAATGCAGTAAAATGTCCCAAGGCGCTTCACAGGAGCGATATGAAACAAAATTTGACACCGAGCCACATAAGGAGATATTAGGACAACTTGGTGAAAGAAGTAGGTTTTAAGGACCGTCTTAAAGGAGGGGAGAGAGAGGTAGAGGTTTAGGGAGGGATTTCCAGAGCTAAAGGCACGGCCGCCAATGGTGGAGCAATGAAAATCGGGACGCCCTCTGAAGTGACCTAGCAAGCCACTCACAGTGCAACTATGATTGGACAATAATTGCAGCCGTCAGTGTTACCCAGATCCTGCAGACAAACTGAAAGAAAAAAGCATTTATCTTCCTGGATCACACAGTTCAATTTCACCCCAAATATTTTTTTTGTCGGGGGGGGGGGGGGGGGTGGTGGGATTAATTACCATGAATACAATCTAAAAGTTTCACCTACTTCAGCTGAAACATTATATCCTCAAACATGTTAACCATGAAGGTTGACAGAGGAATCGCTCCACAAGTTGATTACACAACCACAGGTCAATGGCCCCAGGCACACAGGTTGTGTAAGCCGCACCCATCATATTAGTACGGGTAACTGTGTATCCCTCAGAAACCATTCTCCATTACAGTCAGGAGGAACGGGTAGGTAGATGGAAAACTTGCTCTCGTGTTCCAATTCATCTCATTGGAGTTGATCTTCACCGGGCGCCGTTCTGCTCACACACACACTGCCTCCCCCCGCCGGGTTAATGAATGGGTCAGCTCATCCGTTTATCTCCCCGTCTTCCCTGCCACAACGGAAAGGCCGCCAGCCCCTCAAAATTGAAGCCGACACGCCATTAATCTATTCACTTTTTACTCATCTACAATTAAAGATTACCGCTGGAATGGTAATACCCATTGTAATAGGAAGGATCAAGAGTGAATTAATTGAAATAACAGCCAATGACCTTGTCAGTGAAAGTCACTGTTGCAAAGGACTGGCAGAACATTTAATAAATGGATAATATTAGACCGCATGAGTAGATATCAGTCCCATTTTTCCCATGTTCGCGCTGCTTAAGATAATTTGCCTCAATTGCATTCAAAATGATCTAATACTGCCATTAACCATCGTAAATGTTTAATTCCTTCACCAGTGCTGGAAGCTTAGGTGTCATTGAGGAAGGGAATTGCCAACCATCGTTACTTGACCTGTATGTGCATTTAAGGGGAAGCTAGATAAGCACATAAGGGAGAAAGGGACAGGAGAGTATGCTGATAGGATTAGATGAAGAGGGGAGGGAGGAGGCTCATGTGGAGCATAAACACCGGCATAGACCAGTTGGGCCGAATGGCCTGTTTCTGTGCTGTAGTTTCACTGTAACCACAATCCTTAATAAAATAGTGTTCCCGAACTCCACTTTAATGCTCTTCCGGCTTTCTGACTCCCTTCCCTTTAGCCATCCACCTCAATCTGGTAGAACAGGAAAGAGGAAGTGCAAACTCCTCCAGAACTTTCCGCCAACAGTGCCCTGTCAATCTATGGGACGTCAGCCCCGCCCTCAAATCCAGCGTTGTCTCGGTTACTCTTCCCATTATACTTCCCACACCCTTAGCAGAAGCAAATTAAGGATAAGCAAAAAATATCAGGATCTCACTCCTTCTTTAAAGGAAGCATTACACGTTCAACTTTTCTTTAACAACAACAACTTGCATTTATATAGCACCTTTAACGTAGTAAAATGTCCTAAGGCGCTTCACAGGAAAGATTATCAAACAAAATTTGACACCGAGCCATATAAGGAGATATTAGGCCAGGTGACCAAAAGCTTGGTCAAAGAGGTAGGTTTTAAGGAGCATCTTAAAGGAGGAGAGAGAGGGAGAGAGGCGGAGGGAATTTAGGGAAGGAATTCCGGAGCTTAGGGCCTAGGCAGCTGAAGGCACGGCCGCTAATAGTGGGGCGATGAAAATCGGGGATGCGCAAGATGCCAGAATTGGAGGAGCGCAGAGATCTCGGAGAGTTGTAGGGCTGGAGGAGGTTACAGAGACATGGAAGGGTGAGGCCATGGAAGGATTTGAAAACAAGGATGAGATTTTTAAAATTGGGGGAGGGAGAGAGGGAGGGTGGGAAGGAGGAAGTGATATGCTGACCATCATGGAGTGGGGCAGGCTTGATGGACCAGCTGGTCTTTGCCTGCCCACCAATTTCATATGATCATAAAATGGGGAGAGACGTGCTACAGGCGCCTGATCCACTATCGCCCGCATTACGCTGTCTCCCAAAGTTGAAATTACCTCCGTAGTGACCAGCTGTTTAATGGAAAATTGGGCTTGAAATTGCGCAATGTAACAGAAGTAACAAAAGCATTAACATTTCCCGACAAAAAGTCCTTTGTCTGTTATTTAAGAAAGGCGTGGGCCACCTTTATCTGAAATGGGATAACACAAAGGAATCTCATAAGAAAGTGTTAGTATTTGTTACTAATCACAGACAGCACGATGTCAACTCCCATCCGTTAACATCCAGTAGATAGAGACGGACGTACAGAAACCTGAGCATTTTATTAATGAGCCGCCATTACAGGAAGCTCAATGACCAGAGGCTGAAAGAATCAAACTGCTTCGTTCCTTTTCACAATTTTCTCTTTCTCCATCTCAGAATCAGCCCGCCCAGGCCTGTAGTGTATGTATAAGATAGTCACTAATAAATTCAATAGAGAATTCAGGAGAAACTTCTTTACCCAGAGAGTGGTCAGAATGTGGAACTCACTACCACAAGGAGCAGTTGAGAGAAATAGCGTAGATGCATTTACGGGGAAGTTAGATAAGTACATGAGGGAAAAAGGAATAGAAGGATATACTGATAGGGTGAGGCATGGGAAGAGGTTCGTGTGGAGCATAAACGCCGACATGGACCAGTGTAGATTAATAAAGGAGAGTCAACACGGATTTGTTAAAGGCAAATCGTGTTTAAACCAAATTGATTGAGTTTTTTGATGAGGTAACTGAGAGCATTGATGAGGGCAATGCGGTTGATGTGGTGTATAAGGATTTCCAAAAGGCGTTTGATAAAGGGCCACATAATAGGCTTGCCATCAAAGTTGAAGCCCATGGAATAAAGGGGGCAGTGGCAGTATGGATACTAAATCGGCTAAGTAACAGGAAACAGTTTTTCAGACTGGAGGGAGGTGTACAGTGGTGTTCCCCAGGGGTCGATACTAGGACCATTGCTTTTCTTGATATATATATTAATGTCTTGGACTTGGATGTACAGGGCACAATTTCAAAATTTGCAGATGACACAAAACTTGGAAGGGTAGTGAACAGTGAGGAGGATAGTGATAGACTTCAAGAGGATATAGAAAGGCTGGTGAAATTCAACGCAGAAAAATGTGAAGTGATACATTTCGGTAGGAAGAACGAGGAAAGGCAATATAAACTAAAGGGCGCAATTCTAAAACAGGAACAGGAACAGAGAGATCTGGGGGTATATGTGCACAAATCGTTGAAGGTGGCAGGGCAGGTTGAGAAAGTGGTTCAGAAAGCATACGGGATCCTGGACTTTATAAATAGAAGCATAAAGTACAAAAGCAAGGAGGTTATGATGAAACTTTATAAAACACTGGTTAGGCTATAGCTGGAGTATTGTGTCCAGTTCTGGGCACCGCACTTTAGGAAGGATGTGAGGGCCTTAGGGAGGGTGCAAAAGAGATTTACTAGAATGGTTCCAGGGATGAGGGACTTTAGTTACGTGCATAGAGTGGAGAAGTTGGGGTTGTTCTCCTTAGAGCAGAGAAGGTTGAGAGGAGATTTGATAGAGGTATTCAAAATCATGAAGGGTCTGGACAGAGTAGATAGAGAGAAACTGTTCCCATTGGCGGAAGGGTCAAGCACCCTTCATAGATTTAAGGTGATTGGCGGAAGAACCAAAGGCAACATGAGAAAAAACTTTTTCACATAGTGAGTGGTTATGATCTGGAATAGTGGAGGCAGATTCAATCATGGCCTTCAAAAGGGAATTGGATAAGTACTTGAAGGGAAAAAATTTGCAGGGCTACAGGGATAGGACGGGGAAGTGGGACTAGCTGGATTGCTCTTGCAGAGAGCCAGCACGGACACGACAGGTCAAATGGCCTCCTTCTGTGCTGTAACCATTCTAAGACTCTAGTTGGGCCGAATGGCCTGTTTCTGTGCTGTACATTCCATGTAATTCTATGCAGAATCTGTAAGAGGTCAGTCAGGCAGACACTATGGATTCACGGGAATCAATTCATAATCAGAACAGCTACCACAAGTCACTAGGAACAATCCACTTGGAAAACTCCGCTCAGAAATGTAGCCACGTTAGTCTGCCGGTCACGGGTTCGCGCTTCAGCGGGTCTGTTAGATTTGATTATACGGCAACAAAAAAAAGTCAGGCACTTTCCCTTTAATGACTGCACTTTATATAGAATGGGTCACTCATTGCACAAGAGGTTGTTACCTGACTATTTTAAATTCATGGGTTCAATTACAAATAATACCATCTATTCAACTCAGAGCGATTCATGCGTGAATCGCTGTCACAGACAACTGTACACAGTCTGCGGTTCTGCACTATCTAGGGGCGGCTACCTGCTGTTGGTTAATAGTCATGACAATGGAGATGAACAGGCAGGAGTTAGACTAAAATCACCAGTTTTTTTTCCTTCTCTGCCCTGTCCCTGTTTTCATAGAATCATACAGCACTGGAGGCGGCCATTCAGCCCATCGTGCCTGTGCCAGCTCTTTGAAAGGACTATCCAATTAGTCCCACTCCCCTCAGGTCTTTCCCCACAGCCTTGCAAAATGTTTCCACTTCAAGTATTTACCAAATTCCCTTTTGAAAGTTACTATTGAATCTGCGTCCGCCGCCCTTTCAGGCAGTGCATTCCAGATCATAACAACTCGCTGCGTAACGAAATGTCTCCTCATCTCGCCTCTGGTTCTTTTACCGATCACCTTAAATCTGTGTCCTCTGGTTACCAAACCTCCTGCCAGTGGAAACAGTTTTGCATTAAAAAAAAAGGGGGTGAGTGAAACCGCAAAAAACATTTCTTTTCTTGAAAAACCTGCTGCTGTTTGCCAAAGATTTCCAGAGAAATACGCACTAGTTTTCCCCCTCGGAGGAGAATTAATCCAGCCGGTTGGGAACTAGCTTCTCCTCCCACCCCACGCAGTTGGGGGTGATTTCAAATTCTTTGGTGGGGGGGTGGGGGGTCGGAGTATCTGCTCTACCCTTGGATTCTAGGCTGTGGTAGGAAAAGGCCAGCCCAGGAAGAGGGGCTGCACCAGAACCAGAGCACTCACCTCACCGGGAAGGAGTCAACGACTCCGGGAAAGGGAGCAGGAAAAAAAAATCAAATCGGTAGGAAAAGGAAAGCAGACAAAAAAAAAGCACATTGGTTTTGATAGGTGAGCTGCAGAATGCGAGATAGTGAGATCACAGGTTATATATGAGGGAGTGCTGCATTGTCGGAGGTGCCGTCTTTCGGATGAGACGTTAAACCGAGGCCCCGTCTGCCCCCCCAGGTGGATGTAAAAGATCCCAAGGCACTATTTTGAAGAAGAGCAGGGGAGTTCTCCCTGGTGTCC
This sequence comes from Heptranchias perlo, assembly GCF_035084215.1. Taxonomy (NCBI): domain Eukaryota; kingdom Metazoa; phylum Chordata; class Chondrichthyes; order Hexanchiformes; family Hexanchidae; genus Heptranchias; species Heptranchias perlo. Next base: position 9,345,797 of record NC_090332.1, on the reverse strand, counting down.
TGGCCAATATTCATCCCTCAACCAACACCACTAAAACAGATTATCTGGCCATTATCTCATTGCTGTCTATGGGACCTTGCTGTTCACAAATTGGCTGCCTCGTTTCCCTACATTACAATAGCGAGTACACTTCAAAAAGTACTTCATTGGCTGCTAAGCACTTTGGGAAGTCCTAAGGTCATGAAAGGCGCTATATAAATGCAAGTTCTTTCTTCCTTTATATCTATCCTCTTGACAGACTTTATATTGAAGTATCCTGGGGATGGTGAGAGTACCATGGGCCTGTTGTCTGCAGCACACTCATGTAAAAGTGTTCTCGTCAGCAGTGGGTTAGTGGGTCTCTGGGAGTTAGTCAATACTAAAGGTCAGTGCTCACCCCGATACTACAATCTAATTAATCGGGTGTCGATGTTCAACTTGCTAAGCTGCGTCTTCTCAGACTCTGCATTTGGCTGATGGGAGAGAAAATAAAGATCTGCACTGATGAGGAGCAGTGCCTGATTGCCTCTCTATATTCCTTGGCATCTTGCCTGTTGTCTATGCCGTTTTCCTATTCACAGCCATCCCTTAATATCTCTCCAATCATTCTGCTCTGTACAATTAGATCCATTCACATCTCCCGCAGTTCACAGAGAATGGATGGAATGAACAAGGACTGCTCTTCAGGAAGTTATAACAATCAATTCTCATTCTGCTCTACCACAGGGTAAATTAATTCAACCAGCGCTTGCTCTGGATTAGAAAGAAGAAAGAACTCGCATTCATAGCACACCTTTCATGGCCTCAGGACGTCCCAAAGGTGCTTTACAGCCAATGAAGTTCTTTTGAGGTGTAGTCACTGTTGTAATGTAGGAAACGCGGCAGCCAATTTACGCACAGCAAGGTCCCACAACCAGCAATGAGATACATGACCAGATAATCTGTTTTAATGCTGTTGGGTGAGGGATAAATATTGGCCAGGACACCGGGGAGAACTCCCCAGCTTTTCTTCTAAATAGTGCAATGGGATCTTTTGCACCCGCCTGGGAGGGCAGACAGGACCTCGGTTTAATGTCTCATCCGAAAGACGACACCTCCGACAGTGCAGTGCTCCCTCAGTACTGCACTGGAGTGTCAGCCTGGGTTATATGCTCAAGTCTCTGGAGTGGGTCTCAAACCCACAAGCTTCTGACTCAGGAACCTGCACTTTCACTGGCCCAGGACTTTTTACAAAGTTATGGGGCATGATTTTAGCCTGGAAAAACGGGTGGGTTCAGGGCGGGGGGTGGGGGGCAGTAAAAATTCCAAAAATCTAAAACCCACCTCCAACACGCCTCCAACCCGCCCATTTCCGGTTTTCACAGGGGTGGGCAACCAACCCGCTCTCAGGAGGCAAGTCGGGCATTAAAAGCTTTTAAGGAGTTTGCGGGCCGCCATTTTCGAAGCTTTTTTGATTTTAGCCTCTGGGGGCCAGGATTCCCAGGGCCTTCTCCTTCACGCCACGTGAGCGGAGGCGAGAAGGCCCGAAACTGGAGGTAAGTGCCTTTATAGCACAGCTTGTGGGCCCGGAGGAGCAGGAGGGCTTCCCCCAGGCCCAACAAGCCAACCTGCAACGACCTCCCTCCACGATCGTTGACCCCCCCCACAAATAATCGCGACCCCCCCCCCTCAACGATCGTCAACCCCTCCCCCCACCCAACGATCGCGACGCCACCCCTCCTGATGACTGACTCCCGATCACCCCCTCCTCGATGACTAACACCCCCCGATGACTGACTCCCATGGCTGACCCCCCACCCCGCACTGATGACTGATGACCCCCCCGCCCCGCCTCCATCTAACACTTACCTGATTACATCCTCTTCCTGGCTCTTCTCCCATCTGACTGAGAGCCAGCTTATCTGTCAGGCCGTACTTTCGGGTTTCCCGGCAGGAATTCCCCCCCCCCCCCCCCCCCACTGCCCCCCGGGCTAAAATTATGCCCATGGTAGTCGGGAAGCAAACTGCTACATCTGGCAAAGGTAGAATTTCGTGTAGTGTTGTCCCACACCGAATCATTTGGTCTACCAATTACACAATTGGACAACTACCTTATCCTGACGTACTTGCTGATTTATGTACAAGAGAAGCTCAAAATTATTTTTCAGTGCTTTTGAAAGTGTTACCCATTGAAATCTTGAATCTACTAATCTACTTCAAGAAGCACTGTGCTGTTCCCAATTTATCTTACAGGGTGCTCTTAAACTCAAATGACGAGCTCATAATCCAGTACTGAGGGAGTGCTGAGGGAGTGCTGCCCTGTCAGGAGTGCCGACCTTCAGATGAGGCCCCGTTTGCCTGTTGTGCTGGTTTGTAAAGATCCCATGGCACGATCTGAACAAGAGCAATCAGTTCTCCCACAGGGTCCTGGTCAATGCTCTTCCTTTAACCAACACCACCACAAGCTGATTAACCAGTCATCCATCTCACTGCTGCGGGATTTTGTTACGCAGAAAATGGCTGCCGCATTTGCCTATGTAGCAATAGTCACTGCACTTCAAAAGGTAATTAATTATGTGAAGCACTTTGAGATGTTTCCCATATGATAAGGTGCTGTCCGAGGTTTTTCTTTTCTTTAATGACTGGAGCCTAGAGTTTGCAATATGGCTGGGTTCAAAGATATAACCTTCCTCTCGGACTCTGTGGAAATCCTACAGTGTTGATTAGTAAGCAGATCTTTTACTGAAGCTATTTACAGGGGTTATTGTCATGCTTCATTTATTTTTGCTCTGCCCTTGTCAACTGCCTGCCCATGCTCATCCTCCAATACAGCTGGTGCAGTGTTTCAAGCTGCAGACTGACTCACCATCACCTTTAGCCCCACTCTGTGACTGGCTGACAGAACAAGAGTCAGATAATGTCTGTCTTTCCTTCCCCCCCCAGAGACCGAGCCTCTCATTTCCACCCTCTGCTGTACCCAGTGAGTCACTCAAGAGCCAATTAAAGGAACACTCCAGGGAGAGGTCACAGAAGATGAGCCTTATCTTAATTGAATAACTGCAAGCTCTTTACGTTAAAAACTTCAGCCGTAATTCTCAATGCACCAAAAACTACACAGAATTTACAGCGCAGAGACAGGCCATTCGGCCCAACTGGTCCATGCTCCACACAAGCCTCCTCCCATAGGAACAGGAGTAGGCCATTCAGCCCCTCGAGCCTGCTCCGCCATTTGATAAGATCATGGCTGATCTGTGATCTAACTCCATATACCTGCCTTTGGCCCATATCCCTTAATACCTTAGGTCACCAAAAAGCAATCTATCTCAGATTTAAATTTAGCAATTGAGCTAGTATCAATTGCCGTTTGCGGAAGAGAGTTCCAAACTTCTACTACCCTTTGTGTGTAGAAACTCCCACCTTACTTCATCTCACCCGATCAGCGTAGCCTTCTATTCCTTTCTCCCTCATGTATTTATCTAACTGTCTCACAACATTGAGACCAACAAGTCTTTCTATGATCTTTTGTCAAAGTGCTGCAGCATTTAAAAATGAAGTGGAAGAATACAGCAGTACTGGATACCAACCCTGAACTCCGGGGCTGAGATAAATAAAATAATTCCTCATGATGTTTATACCCTCCCAGTTGCTAGCTCAATACACCTTGCTATTGTATAGTGTAAACACTGCGTCAATCACAAAGTCGAAATACTTTGTCCGTTATTTAAATGGAGGCATTAATCTATTTTAAACAAGAAGCTGTGTCTTTTAAAATAGTAGACAAAGTAATGTCACACAAATGTTAACACACTTATCAAATACATTAAATGTTAATACACTGATATAAATGTCAATATAAATACAAACAGATTAAGTGTTAATACACAAGTACAAATAGGTTAAACATTAATACACATACAAATGTATTAATTCTTAATACACTAAAATAAACTTGTTAAGTGTTAGTGCATTTATTTATTTCACGTCTTTACAATGTCTGAAAAGATTTCATAGCTAATGACATAGTTCTGAAGTGTAGTCATTGTTGTTTTGTAGGCAAACACAGCAGCCAATTGCACACAGCGAGGTCCCACAAACAGCAATGAGATGGATGCCCAGTTAGTCTGTTTTTAATGGTGTTGTTTGAGGTTAAATGTTGGCCAGAACTCGCCTGCTCTTCTCTTCAAATTGTGCCATTGAATCTTTTACATTCACCCGTGGTGCTTAGGTTTAATGTCTCACCTGAAAGGCGGCATCTCCGCTCCCCCAGGACAGCGCACTGCTCCCCCCAGGTACAGTTCTTCAAACAAAGAATGATCAAAACATTGATGGACTTCTGGATAGAGTGCTGAAGGTGATGGCCCTGGAATCATTTTAAGAACCAATGTTCCTCCCGGCCCCACTAAAATCATTTGGTAAACTTACTAGCAATGTTTCCAGAGCAGCCTCCAGCGGTCCCTTTAAGGATGACCGGGTTGGGCCCCGCTCTGTCCAGTACCAATAAAAAAAAGACTTGCATTTATATAGCGCCTTTCACGACCCCAGGATGTCTCAAAGTGCTTTATGGCCAGTGAAGTACTTTTGAAGCGTAATCACTGTTGTAATGTAGGAAACACGGCAGCCAATTTGCACACAGCAAGGTCCCACAAACAGCAATGTGATAATAACCAGATAATCTATTTTTCAGTGATGTTCATTGAGGGATAAATATTGGCCAGGACACTGGGGAGAACTCCCCTGCTCTTCTTCAAAATAGTGGGATCTTTTACATCCACCTGAGAGGGCAGAGGGAGCCTCGGTTTAAAATCTCATCTGAAAGACGGCACCCCTGACAATGCAGCACTCCCTCAGTACTGCACTGGAGTGTCAGCCTAGATTTTGTACTCTAGTCTCTGGAGTGGGACCTGAACCCACGACCATGTGACTCAGAGACGAGCGTGCTACCCACTGGGCCAAGGCATGCCACCCACTGGTACCTGAAAATTCCATCGGGCTACTAGGACTGTTAAAGGCGCTATATAAATGCGAGCTGTTGTTGACCAGTGTGGGAGCCCATTTAAAATATTTTAATAAGGTCCCTGCCTGTTTTGGGCGGGAGCAATGACCTCCCATCCCGCCGTCTGCTTGAAAATCAAGTCGGGCGGGCCTAGGGGTCCTGCAACCACCGTAAAGACCCCGATTTAAATATTTGAATAAGGTTCCCGCCTTTTTCGGGCTGTCCTTCCCATTTCGCTCAAAAATCTCTCCCCCTTCCAAGTACTGCTTGCTTCTCTCTCTCTCTCTCTCTCTCCTCTTCCCTCACCCCCGCCCCCCCCCCCCCCCATAAGCATTGTTCATGCCTTCCCCCCTTCTCTCTCCAATCACCTCAGTGCCTTCTAAACCTCCTACCCACTCATGGTCCTGCTGTACACTGACAGCACGTACACTGTTCAGTGGGCAATGCTTGAGCTCGTGAATCCCACAGGAACAGAGACCAGCACTTAAGAGGAGGGGCCTGGTCTGCACTCACTTTAGTCCTCAAATTCAGATCCCGAAACATCGACGTCCGCATCAAACTCAAGACGGTTGGCGTGCATAGCAAAATATTTGGCAGTGTGACACTGGCAAATTACGTGGGCTCTTTGTAACAGACAGCAAACAAAGCAGGACTCTACACTAGCAAGAGACTCGGATCACCTCAGCCACAAGGGCAAAGCAATTTCAAATATCGGACTCAAAAAACAACCACTGTCCACGACCCTACCCCAAACAGATTAGCTGTAGAATAATATTCTGGATTACCCTGACAGATAATGCCTGTGTATAATAGATATACAGTAACACACGGGCTACAATGCATTACTGTGATAGTCCTCTATATATATATACATACTAGAACCAGAGTAACACATTATATACAGTGCCTTACCCTGACAGTGCTTTGTGTATATAATGGGCACAGGGTGTAATTTTTAAAAATTCATTCTCGGGGATGTGGGCGTCGCTGGCGAGGCCGGCATTTATTGCCCGTTCCCTAGTTGCCCTGAGAAGCTGGTGCTGGGCCTTCTTCTTGAACCGCAGCGGGTAGCGGTACAACTGAGTGGCTTGCTGGGCCACTTCACAAAGCAGTTAAGAGTCAACCACGTTGGTGTGGGACTGGAGTCGCGTATAGGCCAGAACGGGTAAGGAGGGCACAATTCTTTCCCTAAAGTATATTAGCCCAGTTAAGTTTTTACGGCAGATTCATGGTTACTTTTACAGATACCAGTTTTTTACAGTTCATTGGCTGTAAAGTGCTTTGGGAGCTCTTGAAAGTCACTGTATAAATACAAGTTCTTTCTTTACACTAACAGTTAATGCCCTGTGTATATTAAATACAGGGTAACACGCAGGGGGCAATGCATTATCCTGGTAGTTAATGCCCTGTGTATATTAAACACAGGGTAACATGCAGGGTGCAATGCATTACCCTGATAGTTAATGCCCTGTGTATATTAAACACAGGATAACACGCAGGGGGCAATGCATTACCCTGATAATTAATGCCCTGTGTATATTAAACACAGGGTAACAAGCAGGGGGCAATGCATTACCGTGTGTATAATGGGCACAGGGCAACACGTAGGCTGCCATCCATTATCCTGACAAGTCAGTGCCCTGTATGCGTTACAACATGTTAACAGAGACACTTCAAACAGCCTCAAATTGGAGAGCTTTTAACAATTATTAAAGGTGGAACTGTCCTGACAGTCTGCAGTGAAGGGTTTCAGCTTTTGGCCTTCATGAAGGAATGATGTAATCCCATGATACTCTTGTGGTCTGCAAGAGCTAACCAATGCAATCTGAAATGTTTTAAATTTTATTTACCCAAACTTAATGGCTGAAAGAATAACGAGCTGTACAAATGTTACCCTTTATACAGAAAGTAAATCTGATTAATTGACCAGTGGGCCATTATGCACATATACAATAGAGCCACAAATCAATACAAAACTTCTATGAGTAATTTTGACCATTATCTAATTATTGCTGCACGAACTGATCCTTGACCTCTCGGCCACTAAAGGCTCAAGTTTCCATTTCCAGTATTTTTGGAGAACTTGTGGAAATGTTACTGAAGGGATAATATTTTGATGGTGTTTACTAAGAGCAGTCTATGGGCACCTCTCATTTTGACAGTGCCACCAACTGCAAACGACTGGTGCTCCCATAGTTGTCGACAACACAGGCACAGGATACAGCACAGGCACGGTGGGCCGAATGGCCTCCTTCTGTGCTGTATCATTCTATGCCTCTACGAACACGCCATAAACATAAAGCAGGGCAACTCTGGAGATCCAGCAGCACTGAAAATGCTCACTTACATGAGTTTTGTACGCTCCATTAGCTTTTTTTATGGCCTTATCCACTTGAGGGGCTGCTTTTAATGCCTTGTGAACTTGAACCCCCAAATCTCTCTGCTCTTCCATGTCACCCTGCTTTCCCTCATTGTGTAAATATGACCTCTTTTTAGCCAAAATGTACCACCTCACATTTACTGACACTAAATACCATTTGCCACTTTTTTGCCCATTCCACCATCGTATCAATATCCTCTTGTAGCTGCCTTTGATCCTCAGAATTATTTACAATGCCTCCTATTTTAGTATCCTGTGCAAATTTGGACACCTCTCCCTCTGGCCCTATACTGAAATCATTGATATACACAGCGAACAGAAGCGGTTCCATAACAGAACCCTATGGGACACCACCTCCAACCCCTATGAGAAGCTGCCCTTAACTCCTACTCTCTGTTTGCTTCCTTCTAACTAGTTTTAAAATCCAATTTGCTACCCTAACCCTAATTCCATACTCCTTAATCTTCTCCAATAGTCTCCTGTATGGTACCTTGTCAAAGGCTTTCTGAAAGTCCATATACACCACGTCCACTGCATTTCTCCCATCCACCATATCTGTCACCTCCTCAAAGAACTCTATCAGGGATACAATTCCATGGATATTACCAATGCTCTGGGACCTTGCTCAAGTGTCCATGTACAAGTGTGGATAGTGAAGGTCAGCAGCATATTAAGCACTGGTGGGGATAGGCTCAGGCTTAGATTGATGCCTTCTCGCAGCCAAATGGTCAGCCAAAACTCACTGCCTAGGCTCCCACATGAAGAATGGACATTTTATTGAAGTACTGGAAATCTGCCCAGTAGCTATAGAACCACATTCAAGCATGGGTCGCTACCTGTGAGAGATGAGGTGAAACGGATAGAAAACTGAAAGCAAACATTGATACTTTATCAAAGATAATGTCACATCAATAACACCAACAGTGCATCATTAGCATCAGTAGCATCAGTCACACACCATTAATGCTAATATCATACTATTAACATCAACAGTCCATTATTAATTGTGCTATTAATACCAATAATATACCATTAACTCACCATTGACACTGATAAGGCATCCTGAACACACCTTTAACAATAATGATACATCACCACCGCCAGTAATGCACCATCAATAATGCACCATGGATACCATTAAAATACAATCAACACCTATAATACACCATCATCACCAATAATAGAGTCAACACCAATAATGCACCATCATCACCAATAATACACCCTCAACACCAATAATAGAGTCAACACCAATCACACACCATCATCACCAATAATACACCCTCAACACCAATAATAGAGTCAACACCAATCACACACCATCATCACCAATGATACACCATCAACACCAATAATACACCATCAACACCAATAATACACCCTCAACACCAATCATACACCATCAACACCAATGATACACCATCAACACCAATGATACAGAGTCAACACCAATAATAGAGTCAACACTAATAATACACCATAAACACCAATAATACACCATAAACACCAATAATACACCCTCAACACCAATCATACACCATCAACACCAATGATACAGAGTCAACACCAATAATAGAGTCAACACTAATAATACACCATCAACACCAATCATACACCATCAACACCAATGATACAGAGTCAACACCAATAATAGAGTCAACACTAATAATGCACCATCAACACTAATAATACACCATCAACACCAATAATACACCATCAACACCAATGATACAGAGTCAACACCAATAATACAGAGTCAACACTAATAATACACCATCAACACTAATAATACACCATCAACACCAATAATACACCATCAACACCAATGATACAGAGTCAACACCAATAATACAGAGTCAACACTAATAATGCACCATCAACACTAATAATACACCATCAACACCAATAATACACCATCAACACCAATAATACACCATCAACACCAATAATACACCATCAACACCAATAATACACCCTCAACACCAATAATACACCATCATCACCAATAATACACCCTCAACACCAATAATGCACCATCATCACCAATAATACACCCTCAACACCAATAATGCACCATCATCACCAATAATACACCCTCAACACCAATAATGCACCATCATCACTAATAATACACCATCAACACCAATAATACACCCTCAACACCAATGATACAGAGTCAACACCAATAATAGAGTCAACACTAATAATACACCATCAACACCAATAATACACCATCAACACCAATGATACAGAGTCAACACCAATAATACAGAGTCAACACTAATAATGCACCATCAACACCAATAATACACCATCAACACCAATAATACACCCTCAACACCAATAATACAGAGTCAACACCAATAATACACCATCAACACCAATGATACAGAGTCAACACCAATAATACAGAGTCAACACTAATAATGCACCATCAACACCAATAATACACCATCAACACCAATAATACACCCTCAACACCAATGATACAGAGTCAACACCAATAATAGAGTCAACACTAATAATACACCATCAACACCAATAATACACCATCAACACCAATGATACAGAGTCAACACCAATAATACAGAGTCAACACCAATAATACACCATCATCACCAATAATACACCATCAACACCAATAATACACCATCAACACCAATAATACAGAGTCAACACCAATAATACACCATCAACACCAATGATACAGAGTCAACACCAATAATACACCATCATCACCAATAATACACCATCAACACCAATAATAGAGTCAATACCAATAATGCACCATCAACACCAATAATAGAGTCAACACCAATAATGCACCATCAACACCAATAATAGAGTCAACACCAATAATACAGAGTCAACACTAATAATGCACCATCAACACTAATAATACACCATCAACACCAATAATGCACCATCAACACCAATAATGCACCATCAACACCAATAATGCACCATCATCACCAATAATACACCATCAACACCAATAATAGAGTCAATACCAATAATGCACCATCAACACCAATAATAGAGTCAACACCAATAATGCACCATCAACACCAATAATAGAGTCAACACCAATAATACAGAGTCAACACTAATAATGCACCATCAACACTAATAATACACCATCAACACCAATAATGCACCATCAACACCAATAATAGAGTCAACACCAATAATACACCATCATCACCAATAATGCACCATCAACACCAATAATAGAGTCAACACCAATAATGCACCATAAATATCAATCTGATTCATCAATGTCAATAGAGCTCCATTTAACACCAATTATGCATCAATAATGCCATAAATAACAAATCAATGACACAAATGACAAATCACCGACATCAACGATGCACCATTATCATCAACAGTATATTGCTTTTGTCAATATAATTGCCTTTGCATTTTCTTTTGCAAATCAATCCCTAAAGAGTGAATTTTACAAATACTGTAGTCTCTCCCTTCCACATTATCATCAGGTGGCATATCCACCCCTCATAATGACAGGGCTGTAATACACACACTTCTTTTCCCTCAACTCTTTATGTCTGTCTACATACACAGGGATCTAATTAACATTTAAATATTCACCTGTAACCTGTTAATGGCAACTGAGATCTGTGCGGGAGCAACACCAACACATTTGTATAAAGGAGACCAGGATGGTATCATTGCATTTGATCCTCCCATTTTATTTTGTTTCTCTAAAGATAAGAGAAAACTAAACATTAAAAGAGAAAAATTGTAGAAGTTTTCACTTTAAAAATATATTATTATGAGCATGAATATTCATGAATGTCTCCTTTAAGTGTCATAATCGGCACGGGCTCAATGGGCCGAACGGCCTCTTTCTGTGCTGTAAGCATTCTATGATTTTATGATTTTTTCAATTAAGGAACCAGTTGGAATTAAATTGGAAGAGTCAATCTACATGTTGGTAATTAGAAATTGAGCTGTAGTACATGATGTTTTAAACCATAATAAATCTATTTGTTCCTTTATCATTCGATGCTGTATCATTAGGAACCCTACAAACAATATAAATGTTAAGAACATACTCGCCGTATTAGATGTAGCATGTGGTAAAATTTGACATGAGGGATGAGCTGGGGGGACAGCAACAGAATTTTCAGAGCATCTTATTCCTGACTGTTTCAATGTCCTGGTTTTATAGACTCTTATTCTGATCAGCTTCTGTTGTCACTATATTGGGGATTTTGGTGGATACAGCATAATTTTTCACATAAACGTCTTTGTTTGAAACAAGTCGATTGAAAAGAGTATTGGACGTACACCAGCCCCCAAAAAAGCACTTTCATATGGCTTTAAAATCCAGTCGACCGTGTCTCTAATGATGGGAATGATTCTGGTAACTCGAGGCATATGTTACAGATCATTTCTACAGCAAGGCCATTTCAGCACAATATTCTCAATTATTTCACCAATTAAAGATTATACCTACGTAATTTGCGGCCATCTGGGAAACTGTGGAAAAGGCCGGAGCACCATCCAGGAGCAGAGCTTTTGTTTCTCGTAATGGCCAACAGGGGAGAGGGCACAAGAGCTGGAAAAAGTCTATGGGTCGTGATTCTGGGAATCGTGCTGAAGGCTGGGATTAACCTTGCCTGTGATCACTCTCCGCACTACAGCAGGAGTCTTTTCACGCCTCTTAAAGTTGCCCTTCTGTAACAAATGGACCTAACGGACATGGCAATTAATACTTAACCGCTGCAAAATTCAAATGCCTTCAGTACACTCTGTATGGATACGACCAGTACCACTGGGCAAAGGACTCAACGCAATGCGCCAGTTACAAGTTCAGGTCTGCTGTTGATACCGTCTCGGGTTCTGTGGGGACAGTTGTCCCTGTAAGCAGCCTGAGCAGCATACTTTTTTCTGAGATTTGACTCGCACTGCCCTATATCTACTTGCACGATAACATAATAATATCCCCGTGACCTGAACCGTATTCATGTCTTTTGCATGTGTACTTTCTTCAATCTCTCCAAAGGTGAACCAAGCTAATGTTTCAACAAATTGTTAAGCTGCTTTATTTCACAGGGAGTTAACATAATGAGCAACCGTAACAATCAGATTCATTTAGTTCAATCGGAACCACTTCTCTCCGTATAATAATACAAAATAAAGAACACACCACATTTCCCCACATCACTGGTTCACCTTATTTGTCTTAAACAAGATGTCAGCTAGCTATTCTCCTGCATTTCTAACCTCTTCATCTCAGTCAAGTCCCTCTCAGCTTTCCCTTTAACATATCGGACTGATCTCACACAGCCTTCCTGATTCAAAAGAGTTGTGCCCCTGTTTCTCTCTTTCTAATCACAGAGAGATGGAGATTGAAAGACTTTCCGACACAATGTGTGTGAGGCGTCTTTCAATTACCTAGATAAGCTAACGATAGGTTATTGTTTAGCATCTGTGGAAAACAACTTCAGTTAATCATATTAATCACCCTTCATCTAGGTGCCTTTTTTAAAGGATGAGGGAACATGCTTTGCTGAAACAAAGATATGATGATAAGCAGCTTCAAAAGAGGTAGCAAAATGTGAGCATTTTAGTGGTTTAACATTCCTGTGCACACCTCGTTAAATTGATAATGATGGCTGCTACATCAGGCAAATACTCTACAAAAAGCAAAATGTTTCATCGACATATATAATTTAGAACGGCTCTGCATCAAATAATAAGCTAGAGACAGGGCAGTAAGGCCTGAAATATAGGCCTCAATATGGCTGCCCTTTTAGTCAGCCTGCCTCAATTTTTAATCCACGACATGAAGCCGTTTCTCCAGTCACTCTTTGATCCTTCACTGGCAGCGTCCTTCGTCATTCCATATGGCTGAAGTTTCACAACATTTTAAGTCGGCTGCTAACATTTGATTTTTCAAGAGCCCAGGCTCTCACACAAAGGCCACTGTAAGGACATCTGGGAGTCTAATGCACTCTGACTATGTTGCAGAATTGAGCCACCAAAAATTTTCAGGGTGAGAGTACAAGGCTACAACAGATTTTTCATCCAACATTCGACATGAGAAACTCCTATGGGCTTATGGGATGTGCAAATTGATGTACGGTACATGCTCTAATGGTATTACTGACAGAACCTCATGAGAGTGCAGGCATAACCCAATAATCCAGCCTGCTGGATAGACTAGACTGCTGGATAAAGAACTCACGTATTCATAAATAGCCAAGGACACATCCTGGATTAAAACTCTATCAGGTCTGAAGGACACTTTAACGTTCTGGAAAGGCGGCTACAATCTGTATAGTATACCACACACAGTGACAGATAAAGAAAGAATTTCAGTCTCATCTCAGAGAGAGAGAGAGGGAGAGAAACGCATACACAGATAAAGGAAAAAAAACTCATCTCACACAAAGAGAGAGAGAGAGAACATCAATCTCACCTGACGTCGAGAGACAGAGACACTTTTACATTGGTGTCAAGGTTAAGGGAGAAAGGGCTCAGGTGGAGAAACATGGGGGGTAATTTTAACTAATTCGTTGAGTGGGAAACCCACAGGATCGGGTGCAACACTTGTTTTACACCCCACCCAATATCACTCCCCGTTGACTTCAATGGAAATGCAAGTGCGGAGAGGTGTACAATGGGGCTGAACCACTATTGTCCGTTTTACACGATCACCCAAAGTCAAAATCACCCCCTGTGTGTCTTTGCTCATGTGTATTGATTTAGTGCTCAGCACCCTTCCTACTGAGGGTAACCATTTCCTCTGGTAATATAGTGGGTAAAGCATTTGCTCAGAATTCTTTTGTGCACTTTGTAAATGCAACTTTGACCCGTTAGCGACTGCCTTAAGGACTGGTTAGCGACTGCGTTAAACTAATGCACAAAGGAATCTTACACAAACATGGTAAGCAGTGCACAGGGGGGGGGAATGAAAGCCCCACAAGTCCAAACTGCAGAATACATCACTGTCAATTCCCAGTGAGAATAAAGCTGGGAATGTTGCAAATCTGAAATAAAAACCGAATATGCTGAAAATGCAGCACTGAAAGAGAAAAGACAGGTTATTAATGTGGGACTGTCCCAGTTCTGATGAACGATTTCACATCAACCTATCTTTCTCTTTTAGATGCTGACTTTCCTGCTGTAAATTCCCAGCGTTCTCTATTTTTAATATCATTCCCCACATTGAAAGGGACCATTGTTTTAGCAATAGAAAAGTTCTCACTGGAAATTCTGATCCCAGATCCTCATCATTTGACAAAAACATGTCCTGACTTGACCTCAACAATATTTCTGTATTCTGAGCCCAGTTCTTAATCAGAAATTGGCTCCCTCCCTCAAATGGATAGTTACAGATTAACTTGGCATTTATCTCATTTGCTGTTGGTGGGACCCTGCCGTGCGCAAATTGTCTGCTGCAGTTTGCCGACATTACAACAGTGACTGCATTTCAAAAGTGCTTCATTGGCTGTGAAGCACTTTGGGACGTCCTGAGGCTGTGATAAGCTGTGCTATCAATGCAAGCTCCTTCTATAATTAGCTCCTGCAACACAGTTAATAAAGCGTTAAATTGACCTCTCGATAAATACAGGACCTTTCCAAACCATAGGGTCTAGCTGCTGCACAAGATATGCCCGTTCTCAGATTGTTCAACCGGTGGCTTCACTTGACTTACAACCTTGCTTAGCATGGGATCGCTAACCATCCAAGGCCCCCTTTGCCTGGAGCAAGAGATGTGTGTGTGAATAAAATATCTGGGCAGGAGAGATTACTGATCCCTCCCGAGGTCAGGCACGGCATGGCACGCTTGAGTTCTCGGCTCCCTGAGCATTGCCTGGGCACAACCTTTATTCCCCATGCCTTCGCAACAGTTGACGTCGCCCCTCTGCCTCGCTCTTGAACCCGCGACCTCCCGGAGGATTCTACGTTTTGCCGAAGTACAGACTGCAAGTGACAGGGTTCTGTTCACCCTGACCATTAGCAGCTGCCAGGAAACAAGGTCTCTTTACCCCTTTAGTTGGTTTGAAGGGGAATCAATGGATATGGGGATCGGGCGGGAAAGTGGAGTTGAGGTCAAAGATCAGCCATGATCCTATTGAACGGCGGAGCAGGCTTGAGGGGCCTACTCCTGCTCCTAATTCTTATTCTTATGAAGTGAAGATCTCTGGAGGTGAGGAATGGCGGCTGAGACTAACAGCCGTCTATGCCTTTTAATCCCAGGTGTATGGAAAATTATAACACGTAAGAAACACTATACTTAGAATCAGAATTTTACAGCACAGAAGGAGGCCATTCGGCCCATCGTGCCTGTGCCGGTTCTTTGAAAGAGCTATCCAATTAGTCCCACTCCCCTGCTCTTTCCCCAAAGCCCTGCAATTTTCTCCCCTTCGCGTATTTATTCATTTCCCTTCTGAAAGTTACTATTGAATCTGCTTCCACCACCCTTTCAGGCAGTGCATTCCAGATCGTAATAACTGGCTGCGTAAAAAAAATTTCTCCTCATCTCACCTCTGGCTCCTTTGCCAATTACCTTAAATCTGTGACCTCTGGTTACCGACCCTCCTGCCACTGGAAACAGTCTCTCCCTATATCAAAGCCCCTCATGATTTTGAATGCCTCTATTAAATCACCCCTTGATCTTCTCTGCTGTATGGAGAACAATCCTTAATCGGCATCTTTGGGGATGTTTTTGAGATAATTGAGATATTCATCTTTAAATAATAATTTTCTAAGAATACTGGTGAAGGTACCAGACAGTTGGATGATGTGATGAGAGGGCTGTAGGCTTTTCTGCCTGGGTGGACGAGGTAACAATAAGCCAAGAAGCCTTCCTTATCTGTATCTATCCTGTGATCTTTTGTTTGAAAATGACTGTGTCCTTTGCCGAACGTGAAGATTTCCATTCGTGTCCAAGAAATAAAAGGGATGAGATTTGAGGCGGGAACACAATGTTCTCACTGGTTTGAAAGTGGTGTCACGTATGAGGGTCTGAAGGAGCTTGCCACCGGCAGTTATTTATTCGTCGTCTAGATGCTACAGGCAAATGATTACCCGGCCTGATAGCTTGCTGTCTGAAAGAGGAACTCGATGGTCTTCAGATAATGGGCTTAGTTCTTACAGAGAGAGATGAACCAGCTCTATATATTGTCAGCAAGTAATACTGCTCAGCAGGCCCACATCACTGGCGACCTTCAGATTACTTTTATATAAAAAAGTCAGGAATGAGAAATGGTCTTTCAGTTCATCGAAGCTCATCCCTCTAGTACATTAACTCTCTCAATGTGGAACCTAATTGCATTGTAAATAACCCCAATGTTCTTATTTCTATTACCTTGTCTAGTAGATTATTCCAAACATCATCGCTCCTTGAAGAAGATTTTCCTTAATGTCTGTTTTTAAATTCACTTTTCACTGTGTTTCCATTTTAGTCCTCTGGCTCTTGTTTCCTTGGTGTACTTTTTCCATCAGCCTCTGCCGGCTACCAGCCTTGCTTAAAAATGTTACAGTGTTTTCAAGACATTGAAGACGTCTTCAGTGTTCTGAAACCGTTTTTTTCTCTCGGCCATTTCAGCATCTTTGTTGCAGAGGAAAAACAATCAGCTCTCTCCTTTCCTGCTTAGTTTTCTCTCCCCTTTAAAGTGGCTCCGCCCAATGCCCAGCTGGGGGCAGGCGGAAGACCAGAGCTCGGGCTTCTGCCAGCCTGCTCTGTAAATGCCCACTGGAAAATACACACCAATGATTCATCGGCTCTGCCACTGGCTTTTTCTGCCTCCTTGTGAAGCAACCGGCTGGCTTTGATTCAGCTCCCCCTCCCCAACAACGCAGTGGCTGAGGTCTTGCACTCATTGTGCAGCCACTTAATAGCATGAATTGGGGATCGACTGAGATTTTCCATCTATTGAATTGCCAGTGGCATAAACCCATGGTCAGTTGATCAATATATGTTGTTTTTATTTATATGTATAAGATGGCAATGGAGTCGGGAGAGAGATTTCAGAAACTCACACCACGGTGCTACCCAATGGTCAAAGATTGCAACTGCATCGTGACCATTGAAATGGCAAAATTGAAAGGGAAATGTTGACATAGCAATTTACAGAAAAGTATGGCCAAAAATTTGTGACAACACGAAGTAAGGTTTGAGAAACAGGGAGTGTGTGCTCTACACAAGATTTTTATTAATATATAGATATATAGGTATTTATGCAGACTTAATAAGGGTGATTTTCAGACTTTGCCCTCCCACCTGGGAGGCCTTGCACACTGGAAGCGCATATCAGAATGTCAGGCCCGCTCTGCCCCCCAGGCGAAGAGATGGAAAGGATCTTCAGATCAAAGTCGGAAAGTTACCACAATCTCTTAACTAAAATAGTTTTGATTCTGCATGTGATGCTTATAGACAAATTCCTTTTTTGATGTTTCTATACTCCTTGCCACGCTTTCAATTCCACCCTCTCCCCCCTCGTCTCCTAACACGCTGGGGTACGATGCTACAGGGGCTGGCCGTCCTCTGACAGGATGCCCTCCCATCATTCGCAAGCCCGGCATTCGAAGTGTCGGCCACATCACAGCCAAGCCTCATGTGGTCCTTGTCCCTTCCCAGCAGGGGTCTTCGTGAAGCGATTAGGACCAGGAAACATTGCAATGATACTTCCCCCTCCCTAACCAGGGGTTACCGAAGCTGATTGTAGAACCCCCGACTGCCTGTCCGAGCTGAGACCAGTCAACTCGACAACAACAACTTGCATTTATATAGCGCCTTTAACGTAAAGGCATCCCAAGGTGCTTCATGGGAGTGTAATCAGACAAAAATTTACACTGAGCCAAAGAAGGAGACAGTAGGACAGGTGACCAAAAGTTTGGTCATAAAGGGAAAGAAAGAAAGAAGGAAAGAAAGAAAGAAGGAAGGAAGGAAAGAAAGAACTTCTATTTATATAGGGCCTTTCACAACCTCAGGACACCTCAAAGCGCTTTACAGCCAATGAAGTACTTTTGAAGTGTAGTCACCATTGCAATGTGGGAAATGCGGCAGCCAATTTGCGCACAGCAAGCTCCCACAAACAGCAATGTGATAATGGCCAGATAATCATGGGTGGGTTTTTTTAGGTTCCAAGAAGCATCTTTAAGGAGGAGGGAAAGGTGGAGAGGTGCAGAGGTTTAGGAAGGGAATTCCAGAGCTGAGGGCCTAGAAGGCTGAAGGCACAGCCGCCAATGTTGGGGCAAAGGAAGTCAGGGATGGGCAAGAGACAGACAAGCTATGGAACTGATAAAATTAACGCCAAAAGAGAGACTAGAGAAGCTGGGATTATTCTCCTTAGAGCAAAAAAGGTTAAGGGGAGATTTAATTGAGATAAATAAGGAGAAACTGTTTCCATTGGTGGGTGGGTCGGTAATCAGTGGACACAGATTTTAAGATAATTGTCAAAAGAACCAGAGGGGAAATTAGGAGAATTTTTTTTACGCAGCAAGTTGTTTTGATCTGGAATGCGCTGCCTGAAAGGGCGGTGGAAGCAGATTCAATAGTAACTTTCAAAAAGGGAATTGGATAAATACTTGAAAAGGAGAAAAATGCCGGGTTAAGGGGAAAGAGCAGGGAGGAGTGGGACTAATTGTATAGCTCTTTCAAAGAGCCGGCACAGGCACGATGGGCCGAATGGCCTCCATCTGCTCTGTATGATTCTAGGAGATCCCTTTTTATGGAACTTGAACCTGTCCTTAATCTATTGTTTCTTTGGGAGTGACAGAATACCCCACTATCCCTTGGTGGAGCTCACTTATCTGACAAGGCTTTGTTCTTCCAGACCACTACATACAAGGGGAAGCATTATTGGTTTGGGGAGCTGTCCCTGTTTGAATAGAGCCAACAAAATAATTCTAATAATGCACGTTCTTATTAGGGAACTTTAATGTGAGAGTGGGTGCTTACTGCAAATACCCTATTAAAATAAGTTTCAAAATCAGACCTTTCTTTGTATATAAATGTGTTGAAGAGCTCCTCGATAGAGAACACAAGTTGTACATTTCCCTGTCCACACACTCTGATGCCATGATGTGAGGGAATTGCCATGAAGCAGGCCGATTTGCCAGCCAAATGCTTTGAATCTTTAAACTCCAGTAAAACAGAGGATAACCATTATCTTATGTTTGAACATCTCCCTGCTGAGTTTTAAGGTAACATGCAAAGTAAAATAATGCAGCAAAATCATAGATAAATGTTTTAGCAAGTGTTACAAAATGGAACATTTTCCCATTGCAGGTATTGGCATCAAGCACCATCAGGTTAGGTATAACATGGGAACCAGAGTAGGCCATTCATCTCAGTGAGTTCACCCAGCCATTTTGATTGCCATGAGAGCTCTATCTTCCTAATGAGGCGTAGATGCAGAGTAATCTCCCTCCACTCTAGCCTAACAAGGTAATTTAGTCCCCCTTCGAGTCACATCTTAAACTGCACCAGTCTGGCATTTTCCCATTTCCTACACCCGCCACCTTGTGTCCTCTCTAAGCGAAATCACCAATGTGTTTTGTGGGGTGGGCCTGTGCCCAATAGGAACCGGGGTTGAGATTATCCAAACTCATTTTGTGTAATACACTTGTAGCCGGAGGAGAGAGGGGACTTTCATCCCATCAGTCTAGGCTGGATTGTAGCCCAGGTCTCGGAGGTGAAAGGACACTGTGCCACCCATTTCACCCATTGTGATCCATTTTATAAACCCAGATGCTATAAAATTCAGTGCTGGCTGGTGAATGTGGTCTGTGGTACTGCCCTTTTCCTTTGATATTAAAGTACATCTGTATTGGAAATGTTGAGATAAACAAACCATTGGCCTCCAACACCTAGAAGGACAAGGGCAGCAAGTTCACGGGAACACCACCACCTCCAAGTTCCCCTCCAAGTCACACATCATCTGGAATTGGACACATATCCTGGAACTCCCTACCTAACACCAGCTCTGTGGGAGCACCTTCACTTCACGGGCTGCAGCAGTTCAAGAAGAAGGCTCACCACCACCTTCTTGAGGGCAAATAGGGATGGGCAATAAATGCTGACCTTGTCAACGACCCCCACATCTCGAGAATAAATAATAAAAAAATACAACTTCTGACCACCGCAGGGGCTCCATCGACACTGGATACGTATTGGCGATTCAGTCTGCTATGGAACTTACCACTGAGGTATTTGCACTGTGCGAAACACCTCCCATACAAGTACTCACCCTCTAACAGTAACATTCCCCTTTAAATAACAGAACGACAGGTACAGTGATGTCATTTTGATTGAATTTAATGGAAGATTTGAGTCGTTTGGTTTTTTTTCTCTCTGGAAAACCATTCCAGAGATGGCCAGTCAAAGGGTCATAAGCAATATGAGTTAACCAGACATCACTGTAACATTGAATCCACATTACTGCAGATACTGTGTTATTATGGTTATAGGTGCGATGATTACTCCTAGAGCACTAAATCGTTGCGGAGAAAATGGAAAACAGAATCACAATTGTACAGTTATGCTGGGCTCAGTCGACCAGAGCTCATTAGATTTGCCATTTCATCACAATCGTGGCATGTGGAGGGTCATCACTTCCCACAGCCAGAGATTTCCATTGTTACTTTGTGAAACTTTTCACTAACTTTCTCTTGGATTTTCTTCCTTCGCTCCTCCAGGCACCGATCTGCAGTGAGGTAAGATTCCGCAGGGGCTGGCTGAACCTCTGGAACCTCACACATGTCACCATGTCACGTGGCTCAGTGGGTAACACTCTCATCTCTGAGTCAGAGGTTGTGGGTTCAAGTCCCACTCCAGAGACTTGAGCACAAAAATCTAGGCTGACACTCCAGTGCAGTACTGAGGGAGCGCTGCACTGTCGGAGGTGCTGTCTTTCAGATGAGATGTTAAATCGAGACCCCCCTCTGCCCTCTCAGGTGAATGTAAAAAATCCCGTGGCACTATTTCGAAGAGCTCTCCCCCGGTGTCCTGGCCAATATTTATCCCTGGAACAACATCACTGAAACAACAGATTATCTGGTCATTTATCTCATTGCTGTTTGTGGGACTTTGCTGTGCTCAAATTGGCTGCTGCATTTACCTACATTACGACAGTGACTAAGTTCTGATTGAAAGGTCAACGACCTGAAACGTTAACTCTGTTTCTCTCTCTGCAGATGTTGCCTGACCTGCTGAGCATTTTCTGTCTTTATTTCAGATTTCCAGCATCCGTAGTATTTTGCTTTTGTTTTAGTGACTAGGTATTTCCTGGGCTGTGGAGTGCTTTGGGTGGCTGGAGGTTGTGAGAAGTGCTATATAAATGTGAGCTCCTTCTTTCTTTGGGGACCATGGCCTGGACCCCACCCCCCAAAGATTGAAGTGACGTTTGTTGAACATTTCGGCCCACTTATAAGGGGGCTCAGAGACCACTTCCTTCACCTCTCCTTCACCTAGGCATCTCCTCCTGCACACAGCACCCTCCACCATATTCTCCATCATGGTGGCGTGGGCACCCACCATTAAAGAAAGAAAGAAAGAAAGACCTGCATTTCTATAGCGCCTTTCACAACCTCAGGACATCCCAAAGTGCTTTACAGCCAACGAAGTACTTTTGAAGTGCAGTCACTGTTGTAATGTAGGAAACGAGGCAGCCAAATTGCGCACAGCAAGATCCCACAAACAGCAATGTGATAAATGACCAGATAACCTGTTTTTAGTGATGTTGGTTGAGGGATAAATATTGGCCAGGACACTGGGGAGAACTCCCTGACTCTTCTTCAAAATAGTGCCATGGGATCTTTTACGTCCACCTGAGAGGGCAGATGGGGCCTTGGTTTAACATCTCATCCGAAAGACGGCACCTCCGACAGTGCCGCCTCAGCTGGAAGTGACAGTCTAGATTTTGTGTTCAAATCTTAAAATGTTATAAATTAGTACTATAATAAGGTGGGGTCAGAGGCCACCAGCGGGTGCATCCCAGCGTTTAGGCCAGGACCAAAGGCCTACAGATTTGCAGCCCTCCTGTATTGTTTTTAAGCAGGGAGGGAAAAGCTTGAGTTAAATCGAATGAGGTAACAGTATCAGAATGTTTACTGTCTGATATACATCGGCCATTGATGTGGAGGGTAACGTGCAGCGAACGAAATCCCGGTTATCCTTCGGTAAAATCACACAATGAAATTGCGGCAAGGCTGCTGTCCGTACAAGATGCTCCGTGGGGTGATCCGACAGCACATTCAATGCAGCGTAATCATGTGACACTTAGTGAGGGAGGTCACTGCATTTCATATTTATAACCTAGCAATCATTTTCTGATATTGCACCAAGCTGCTTCAACGAACCGGGGAAAGGCTCAGGCGGGTATTGCAATAGTTATTGTAATGATATTATTATTATGGATTTTTTTTTTTACATTTTTCCAATAATATGCTTGTCTCTCTCCTGGCCTGTTGGACCATATTCCTCAAGTACTAGTTACTGTGGGAATAAATGCAATTTCATTCCTTCAACGCCAAGGCAGAGACCATTAAACAAAGACACCAATTTGAGTCTCATTGTCTAAAATGTCTCCAGGGAGAAGGTCCCCAGACCTCTTTTAAATTCTGAATGGCAAGTGGAAGCCCCACTTCCCTTGACGACCATCAAATATTTCTTGGGCGAATACAGCTCGTCAGAACCTTCTGAGGGTCGCCAAGGGGCCAACACTATTTGTTCCCTCCCTAAATCTCTCCGTCTCTCTACCTCTCTCTCCTCCTTTAAGACGCTCTGTCAAATTTCTGTTTGATAACGCTCCTGTGAAGCGCCTTGGGTCGTTTTACTACGTTAAAGGCACTATATAAATGCAAATTGTTGTCGTCGTTATTGGATCCATCTTCTCTTGTGAAGCAAGGATGGAACTTTGGACCTTCTTGGATTCTATGGCTTTGCTACTCATATGGGTAAGCCCATTAAGGCAAACATCTGGTTTGACGGTCGAATGCACAAGATAGCCCAGGAAATGAAAGGAAGAACCTGTATTTATATAGCAGATGTCTGGTCACTAATTAGGAACTAAAAGCGGTGGCATATGCTCATCAAATTAGCACAGAGTCTCTCAGGACATCCTAAAGTGCTTCACATACAATCAAACTTTGAAGTGCAGTAACTGTTGCTATGTATGGCTTCAGGGGGAGGAACGTGAGAAATGGTTGGGGAGAAAATAAAGTACGATATAGGGAGGGGGAAATGGAGGAACTTTTATGGGGTTAAGCTTTGACGCGGTTCAGCTTTGATGTGTTTTAGCCCTGTCAGTCAGCGTGCACCCAATGAAACTCTCTGGTACTGTCGGCACAGCCTCTGCACGGCCTGAAATCCAAGCTGCCTCTGTGACGGGTCCTTCAATGACACCAAAGAGCCTTAACACTGATTTAGAGGGAGCTGCTACTTGAAGTAACACTTTGAGGTGTCACTGCTCAGGATGTAATGTGATCGTGGTTTCAGTACATGATCCAGATTCCTTTTTGAGGGCTCTAGCGTATACAGACACTTGCTCGCGGACTGCACTGATTTACAGCCTCTAACCAAGTAGAGACACAACCCTGCGTCACCCTGTCCTGTCTACACAGTGTACATATCAACGTAAAACATTAGCTGGCAGCCGCAGTACAGTGACGGCCACAGAACCTCACGCCTGGTCAAGTTACTAGGAACAATATTAATATCTTGACAGCTCTCAAAATGAACAGAAACTGCAATCGCCACAGCAACGAGAAATCAGAAAATGCCTCAGCTTCCCAAAAGGCAAAGGGATCGCAAATCCCAACGACCACTCATCTGTTAAAAGCAAAATACTGCGGATGCTGGAAATCTGAAATAAAAAACAGAAAATACTGGAAACACTCAGCAAGTCAGGCAGCATCTGTGGAGAAAGAAACAGAGCTAACGTTTCAGGTCGATGACCTTTCGACCTGACATGTTAATTCTGTTTCTTTCTCCACAGATGCTGCCTGACTTGCTGAGTACTTCCAGCATTTTCTGTTTTTAGACCACTTACCTATATAGGGCTACTCACCAATAAAAAGTCTCAGGGCCCTCTACAAGGCAGGAAGTGGGCAATGAGCAGGAAAAAGGAGGAAATTTGGGGGGTTGGGGGAGAGGAAACCAATGGCCTAGCCAAAGAGAGTGTTATATTATAACACACTGCACCCATTACTGCTCTTTGCATAGAGACCACATCCCAACAAAGGCTAAGTACCAAATGAAACAGGACAGAAGGGTTGAGGGTTGAGGAGAAATGGTAAGGATAGGAGTGGATAAAAACACATGAGCTGGAACAGTCGACCGGTGAAGCTTATTAATATGGATCAAGTTTCTCTCTGGCTTCTTACCAGATCTAACAAGTAACTGTTAATGTTACACTAGGGTCCCTGTAAAAACATTCAAGAAAACAATTTCAGTTGGAAGCCAAGAGTACATCCTGATGGCAGGGGTACAGTGGAGGGTACACAGCATATACCACAGTGGAGGGTACACAGCATATACCACAGTGGAGGGTACACAGCATATACCACAGTGGAGGGTACACAGCATATACCACAGTGGAGGGTACACAGCATATACCACAGTGGAGGGTACACAGCATATACCACAGTGGAGGGTACACAGCATATACCTCAGTGGAGGGTATACAGCATATACCACAGTGGAGAGTATAGAGCATATACCACAGTGGAGGGTACACAGCATATACCACAGTGGAGGGTACACAGCATATACCACAGTGGAGGGTATGCAGCATATACCACAGTGGAGGGTATACAACATATACCACAGTGGAGGGTATACAGAATAATCCATAGTGGTGGGTACGCAGCATATACCACAGTCGAGGATACGCAGCATATAGCACAGTGGAATATATACAGCATATACCACGGTGGAGGTTACGCAGCATGTACCACAGTGGAGGATATACAGCATAAACTACAGTGGAGGATAATCAGCATATACCACTGTGGAGATTATGCAGCATATGCCACAGTGGAGGGTATACAGCATATACCACTGTGGAGGTTATGCAGCATATGCCACAGTGGAGGGTATACAGCATATACCACAGTGGAGGATATACAGCATTTACCACAGTGGCGGGTATACACCATATACCTACCATTAATTTCAAGTGATCAGTCTACGTTCATTTTTTAAGAGTTTGTTAAATCAGCCCAGGGTAGTCTCCCCCTCCCGTCCTGCTGCTCTTACCCAAGTCCTGCTGCTGCTGGTTAAAATTGTTTGAACGCGGCTGCATAATCTAGGCTGGAACATCCATGAGATCAGGATTTGCCACCGACAGTACAAAGCTCAACCTCGTCAGCTTTTACTACAGCAGCAGCAGCAGGACTTGGGTAGGAGCTACAGCAGGGCACCAGGGGTATGGTGGGAGAGGGGGCGGGGAACAGAGTGTCAGCATGAACCGCGGGGGACATGGTGTGAGGGGGGGGAACAGCAGAGTATTAGCGTGGACTTGGGGGGAACAGAATGCCAGCACGGACTGGGGCAAGGCAGAGTGCCAACAGTGACTGGATAGGGGGGAGCAAGATGTCAGCATGGACTGAGGGATAGACAAAATGGCAGCATGGACTGGGAAGGAGCAGAGTGCCAGCAGGAGACAGAGAGCCGGCATAGACTCTGGGGAACATAAGTTAGAAACATTAATAATGATGGCGGAATATGATATAGTCACTACAGCAGTGGTGCAGCTTAGGTTTTGACATGTCTCAGAACTTAATATTTCTGGGGGTTTTTTTTAAGGAGAGTTAAGGAGGGAAAAAGGGTGGGTGGCAGTGTTACTGAAAGATTCTGTCACAGTGCCAGAATGTAAGGATATCCTAGAGATTTGTGTTAAGACCAAATCCATATGTACAGAGTTAAGAAATAGGAAGGGAAATGATACAATTCCTGTTGTCAATCATAGGTCACCAAACAGAGGAGCTGAGGTAGAAGGGATTTACCACAGTGTAGACTGTGTAGACAGATATATAAGAACAGGGCAATAATATTGGGTGACTTTAACTATCCTAAGATGGACTAGATCAAAGGTAATTCATGTGGTCAAAGTGAGGAACATTTTTTTCGAATCATAGGATCACAGAAAGTTACGGCACAGAAGGAGGCCATTTGGCCCATCGTGTCCACGCCGGCCGAGAAAGAGCTATCCAGCATAACCCCCTTTCCAGCACTTGGTCCATAGCCCTGTAGGTTACAGCACTTCAAGTGCACATCCAAGTGCTTTTTAAATGAGTTGAGGGCTTCTGCCTCTACCACCCTTTCAGGCAATGAGTTCCAGACCCCCACCACCCTCTGGGTGAAAACATTTCTCCTCCGTTCCCATCTAATCCTTCCACCAATTAGCATCCAAGATTGCTTCCTAGATCAGTATGTTTCTAGCCCAACAAGGAAAGAAGCTTGGCCTGATTTAGTTTTGTGAATTGAACTAGGGCAAATAAGTGACGTAAGAGTAGGAGAACAACTGGCAGATAGTGACCACAACATAGTTAGGTTCAACATGAAACAAGAAAAGGATAATGGAGGGTCAGCCATAAGAGTAGTTTACTGGAAAAAAGGCAAACTATTCACATGATAAAATCACTGAGCCATCAGGGGAGCACATTTTGCATGTTCAGGCTGTGATTTAAGGTTTAACAAAGTAGTGCGGACATCATTAAATACTTGTGCAAGTATGAGAAAAAAGTGTGCTCTACAATGCTGGAGAATGCAACAAATTGAAGTGTCAAAGTCAAAGTTGCTTGGGAGGGGCCCCAGACCCCTCAGGAAAAATAATCTCCTATATGATACAGTTTGACCACTTCAAAGCTGCCACTATCCACCACGGCCTGTAGGAGCATCAACGCAAATCTCCCTAGAGTTTGTAGAGTCCAAGTTTAACAGGATTTGACATTTTTTTATGTGTTAAAACTACCCAATTTCTAATGTAAAATGATTTTAGTCGCTGGTTTACGTCTTTCTTCAGTACCGTGACCTGCTGTAAGATTCAATGTCCATACCTGTTTTGTGGGAGGACTGTGGGTGATGGAGATATAATTAATACTGCTTAACTCTTTTTGTTCAGGGGAGGTAGGGGAACAAGCTTTGTGTTCGCTAAAGTAGGGCATTGGTAGGTAGTGGGAGGCAAGGCCATGATAGAATAATAAGAAACAGAGCAGGTTTGATAGGCCAAACCTGGACTTCCTTATGTTCTTATAGGATGGGGGGCGGGGGGTTGTTGGACTGAGGTGAGATGGAAGGGCCACGGCGTCATTACTGATGAGTTGATATGGCCTGCTTCCACCCTACAGCCTTATTCTCGGATCTCTGCGGTTTTACCAAGGGGGGCTCCACTACATTTTAGCGGCAAAAATGGGTTCCTGGAGAAACAAGCAATCCTACCATCTTGGAAATAAGCTGTACGTTCGAGCAGACCACAGGATTTGGTCCAGAGATCTGAGAACAAGCTCATTCGCGTTAACAAGCAGGTCTGTCCACTCTCTACACTAATGTCAACTGGAATGTGCTGCGTGCAAAGCACAGGGACAGGAAACACATCCACAGAGACAAGGCATTCAATAAAATCAGAATATATAACAGCAGGAATGGCCTCTTGCCTTCTCTCTGGGTGCTAGCAATGGTCAGTTTCCAGGTGTCATACAAAGAACAGCTGCCACTGCAGCTAGTTTCTCATTTAAAGATCACAGGAGCAGTCATTCTGGTCTGTGCTATGGCAGTGGCGTTTTGTACATTAATGGAAAGCAGTTATGTAAGGTCTCGGCATACTCTCTGATTTAATACAGTACTGGGACTGAGCTAGCAATTGTTCCTGAATCTCTATACATTTCTTTAGTTGTTCTGCATCCCAAATCAGTCCAGAATTGTCCACGTTTGACACTGACCTTGTGGCAAACAAATTTTTGCTACATAAGAGGGACATTCGCGCTGACATACAATCGCAGAGTGCAAAGCCACCTCATAATATCTTGCCCAATGGTCATCCTTCATGTTTGAGTCCAGACGGTAGGTGCTGACAGACTATTCAACCAGGAAGGAGTTGCCTGATCCTGTCCCCACCTGAATTCCAAGCACATAGTCTTTCCAGCGGGAGTGACTGGGTTGGGATTGTGAGCGGGAACGTTGGGTGACTTTTCACTTTCCTCTCTCAAGGGTGCTGAGGCCAACTATTGATCACCTAACTCAGCAAAGATTAGGGGGTTGAAACTGGGACCTTCCCGGTCTGTAGGACTCAGTTACCACAAAGGGCACTTCACTTACCAACTCTTTCATTTGGCATCTTTTTCAAAAACAAACTTCCTAGGATAAAAAGATCTCGCATTACACTGTTTCAGGTGGGTTCCAGCTCCCCTTACACGATCTAGCAAAAGCCTTTATTACTTAAACGCACAACGGTCGCTAAAAGAGCAGAGCCTTACCTGGCGAAGAACGAGGCCGCGGCTGAGGTCCCGCTCGAGGCCACACTCGACACGTAGGTGCTCTGGGAGCTCGGGAAGCTGTACACTGACGGCTTGTCGGAGTTGTAACGGTTCAGCACAGCCTCGGTCAACCCTTCCCGGCAATTCTCGGACATCAGCTGGGATATCTGCAATGAAAGGGCAGCACGGTTACAACGGATCCTCCCAGGGAACATTCCAGCTCCGTCCAAGCCCCTGGACCGACTCTCCAAAACAAAAAGACGCAACACAAATTCCAAAAAAAAAGTAGAAGATCTCAGGCATCGTTCTGTGGGTCGTAAATCATTCCATTTAAAAAAAAACTCCTGCAGACTGTCAGAGCCTTTTACATCAAATTCAAGAAGTATCAGCTCGCAAATTTTCATCTTATTCCCCATTCCCTTTCAACCCAACCTTTCATTACAGAATCGCATTCTTTGAGATTCACAGTAATAGAGACATGTTTGTGTGCTGACTACAAGGTGCGAAGATGATTAAGGTCAGAGTCGGGTTGTTGCCTTGCTTGTATGATCTCTCAGTGGGTTGTGCACTCATTTAAGCCAATCCTGAGACTCTGCTCCAATGTTATTTACTGTAGCATTATGAGCAATAAGGAAGGCAAGCAGAACATCTGGACTCAAAGGGAACTGATCTATGGAATAAGTCAGCAGGGAATGGACAGTATAAACGGATTCAGGAGATAATTTGATGCATTTCTGAAGATCGGCCACAATCTCATTGAATGGCGGAACAGGCTCGAGGGGCTGAATGGCCTACTCCTGTTCCTATATGAGATAGAAGGGGTTAAGGAATGTGGTGAGAAAGTGGGTAAGAGGAAAAAAAAGGACTGGCTTTACCTGTCCCTAAAAAATCTTGCTCTAGTGTGGTTTTCATCTTATTGATTTTAAGGATGTCTTTATCTCATTTGTTTTTTTTCCAATCCTCAGTATATTTTATTGTTCATTGTCTTTTAGCCTGGCGAGTTGTTGAAGAGCATAAGAAACCATGAAAAAGTTAAGCTGTCTGATCCATAAAGCCCGCTCCTTTTACAGGCCACGCACATGGTCAATTGTGAGCTATACCCCACCCTTGAATCTTCTGAGGAAAAGTTCTGCATAAATATTCCCTCTCCTTAAAAGCCATCAAGCAACACTGCAGAACACTCATCCATATTGGCATGTCCTACATTCCATCCTGACCTCCCACTTTTCAAAGGCAACCCCCACTTCCCCCAAACCCCAGTAACAAGGAAGCTGTGGTGTTCCATGGAGTTTTTGATGATCTCGAGCTATACCTTTCCCCTTAATCTTGCTCTCAATCAGATATTTGTCCAGCTCCATTACCAGGTGGCAAAATTCTTTGGGCATATTTAGAGGTATGGGTGTCAGCTTCAGAGCAGCTAGATGCAACATTGGCAGCTGGTTCTGTCATTGGCAGCTGGATCCCCCATTGACAGCTGGATCTATCATTATTGGCAGCTGGATCCATCATTGGCAGCTGGATCCATCATTGGCAGCTGGATTCATAAGTGGCAGTTGGATCCGTAAGTGGTCCAGAATGATAAGAAATTCTTCAGCAAGGTCACTAAAATATTCCCAATTTTACTTCTGGCCTGTTTTAAATGAATGACTTTAAAGCTACAGATTACTGGTTGCGATATTTGATGCTCAATGGGTTCATTTTAAGAGTTTGTGATCCCAACAGGGAGATTCTTCCACCGGGAGCACATCTCAGATATTCAGGCCCACACTGAATGGTCAGAAGATTGCGGGCATGAATGCGCCCGAATTTCTGATTAGCTCTTCTAGCAGACCGACAGGGGCTGCAGACTCACAAAATTACCCCCAGTGTATTCATACAAGATCTTCTATCTGCTACTGTAACCAGTTAAAATAAATGGGCTAACACCTGATTTAAATGGCAGACAGATGAATGCCTTACCAATGCATTAAGCTTTCATCTGCTAATATCGTCAACAATTATTTCTAGGCTATAGTAGTCGTTTGTAAAGAAATGTTCTGTAAAAAACTGATAGGGTAGATAGAGAGAAAGTATTTCCGCTGGTTGGAGAGTCTAGGACTAGGGGATGTAGCCTAAAAATTAGAGCCAGGACTTTCAGGAACGAAGTTAGGAAACACTTCTACACGCAAAGGGTGGTAGAAGTTTGGAACTCCCTTCCGCAAATGGCAGTTGATGCTAGCTCAGTTGTTAATTTTAAATGTGAGATTGATAGCTTTTTGTTTACCAAAGGTATTAAGGGATATGGATATATGGAGTTAGGTCACACATCAGCCATGATCTCATTGAATGGCGAAACAGGCTTGAGGGACTAAATGGCCTTCTCCAGTTCCTATGTTCTACAAGCTGGCATGGCGGCACTGAGCACTGGTCATTCCAACCCAACGTGCTTCAGAACTGCAAGACGTGGGATTTCCCCATTAGGCAAAGTTTTGGATTTTAGCCATGCAATTAAGAGAGGTGACCAGGCCCTTCCCAAGAGAGTGAAGGAACACCAGCAGGCAAGGTCGCTATACAACTAGAAAGTCAGAAAGGATTTGCATTTATATAGCGCCTTTCACAACCTCAGGACGTCCCAAACCCTTTACAGCCAATGAAGTAATTTTGAAGTGTAGTCACTGTTGTAATGATACCTCACGACTGACAACATCTGCCATTTTCCGAACGAAACGGAGCCATTACAGACAATGTTGCTCTCAACTGCACCCTTCAGTTCCTCTGTGGTATTTAACTTTCAGTACAGAATAGTAATTGGCACCATTCAGCTGTACTGAGAGTCACTTCCTGAGTGGTATTGACAATGGGCCCCATACCAGACACCAGCGATGTGGGGAACTGCAACCAGGAGAGGATCTTTATGGTCATAGTGATGGGTCCCATTTTCTGACTATAAGAATTTTCCGACTGTAAAGAACAAAAGGGTCTGGACGAGGTGTGGCAGCTGAAGAGAGAGAGATGGAGACACCCCCTCCAGCCAACATTTGGAATGGCGGACTTGCCACCTTTGGCTACTGTCTATTATCACACCTCTTCCGGTAATCCCTGGGGGTGGCAGTGGCAATGGCAGTAAGGAGGGGTATCGGTCAGGTTTTGGGTCCTGCCTCCTCACTGTCATCCCTTAGACCCTTAGCCTGAAGATCAGGTTTTTGTTTGAATCACAAGAACTTCTTCTTTTAAGTTCCTCCATACTTAAAAAAAAACTAAATTGCAGGAAGGGGTGACTTCTGGGATTTCTAGGAACAAGATTTCATTATTAGAGGGTTCTTAATTACAGAGAATAACGGACATTTTCTTGGTCTTTTGTAATTAAACATAAACCATTTCTCTTTGTGTCTGAAGGGATAAGGATTGCATGTTTCTTCAAATCCTTAACTTCACATTGAAAAGCAAGCCTCAGATTAATGGCGTTTAATGGACCTTTGGGATTTTATTGATGCACACAACACACCTCCAGACCATTAAGTGATCATCATCATCCACATGGCTGGGATAATGTTCAAATGTAAGTGGGAATGTTCCTTTGTATGCGAGGCATGCAGTATAATAATATTAGGACATGGAGAACTATTTGTCTTTAATGACATTCGTGATCCTAAGTCAATGGTGGGGTGAAGGAAGTGGAGGATGCACGGGGCCTGAGTTGGAGGAACGCAGAGTTCTCGGAGGGTTGTAGGACCGGAGGAGGTTACAGAGATAGGGAGCGTGCAGACGTGGCTCGGGAGTTAAATTCGCCCCAGCCTCAGGCTCCCGTGGTCCTGGAAGGGTTTGGTACTCACCTCCCCGTCTGACCGATTCCTGCTCCGGGTTAAAATCGGGCTTTATGTCTTTGAGATCTATCTCAAGAACTTTTCCAATTGGTTCAACTTATTAAGGTTCCACCGTGAATGAGATTTCTTTCAAACATTCCTGAGGTCTCCAAAAATTTGAGTGAGCATAAATTCTAAACACTAATTATACGGGTCAGTAAATAAACATGCCACAGTGGCTAACTTCTACAGCAGGACTCTGCTTACATTACACTGAATTTGTTTAAAATACCTTCAACTTGATGTGGAGGTAAGTAACAGGAATCATTGTGCGGACCTGATTATGTTTTCTGACGGTCATTAAGTTGAGCAGTTCGGGCAACAGAAAGAACACTGTCTCTCTGACATTCAGTTCCACAGAACGGTCTTTGTTGTTCTAGTTTGATGGAGCCGTTGAGAGGGGGAATAAAATGTAACCGAGGCAGATTTGTCTTCACCTCTCCTCTCCTCCCAGACCTGGAGTTAGCTTCTCTTTTTACACTCATTCTGCCAAGAGGCAGAAGTTGATGATGTGACCTCGTAAAGTGGGTGGCCAACACATATGATGCCTTAAAAGGGGGCACTGTCTCCATAGTAACGTACTAGGCCAATCTCTTTGGCTTTGAAGATTAGTGTTCAAATGCTTAACACATTCATATTAAAGACCTCGTTTTGCTACTTTAACACCTGTTTTAATATATAGAGACTGGGTAAAGTTGGACTACATTTCCTTAAGGTGGTGAGGACATTTTACGAGACTTGAGTACATAATCCAGGCTGACATTCCCAGTGCAGTACTGAGGGAGTGCTGTACTGTAGGAGGTGCTGCCTTTCAGTTGAGATGTCAAACCGAGGCCCCATCTGCCCTCTCAGGTGGACGTTAAAGATCCCAAGGCACTATTGTTCTCCCCGTTGTCCTGGCCAACATTTATCCCTCAACCAACATCATTAAAACAGATCATCTGGTTATTATCTCATTGCTGTTTGTGGGACCTTGCTGTGCGCAAATTGGCAGCTGTGTTTACTGCATCACAACAGTGACTACACTTCAACTGTACCTCACTGACTGTAAAGCGCTTTGGGACATCCTGAGGCCGTGAAAGGCGCTATATAAATGCAAATCTTTCTTTTTCCTTTGAGGAGGCTAAGGGGTGATCCGATTGAAGTGTTTCAAGATAATGAAGGGATTTGACAGGTTTGACTCTTGGCCCTCTGACTCAATGGTAAAGTTTCTACCTCCGGGTCGTACAAAACAAGGGGACATAATCTTAGAATCCAGCTAAACCAGTTAAATGTAAGTCCAGAAAATATATGTCTTCACACAAAGGAACTCATCACACCTTAATCTTCGAAAATCCAGGGAATACAACCGTAGTTTGTGTAATCTCTCCTCGTAATTTAATCCTTGGACTCCAGGTATCATTCTAGTAAATCTACACTGCACTCCATCCAAGGCCAGTATATCCGACCTAAGGTGCGGTGCCCAGAACTGAACACTCCAGGTGTGGTCTAACCAGGGCTTTGTATAGCTGTAGCATAACTTCTAACCCCTTGTATTCTAGTCCTCTAGATATAAAGGGCAGCATTCCATTAGCCTTTTTGATTATCTTCTGTACCTCTCCATGACATTTTAATGATCTATGTACATGGACCCCTAAGTCTCTTTGGACCTCCACTGTTTCGAGCATTTCACCATTTAGAAAGTACTCTGATCTATCCTTTTTAGGTCCAAAGTGGATGACCTCACACTTGCCTACATTGAAATCCATTTGCCACAGTTTTGCCCATTCACTTAAACTATTAATATCTCTCTGTAATTTTATCAACACAGCTTGCAGTGCTGTCTATCTTTGTGTCATTGGCAAACTTGGATATGTGGCTCTCTA
The DNA here is from genome assembly GCF_035084215.1 of Heptranchias perlo. NCBI lineage: Eukaryota > Metazoa > Chordata > Chondrichthyes > Hexanchiformes > Hexanchidae > Heptranchias > Heptranchias perlo. The sequence goes on along the minus strand of NC_090332.1, from coordinate 9,311,300 downwards.
TCCCATCATCTAGGTCATTAATAAATACAGTGAATAGTTGAGGCCCCAACACAGATCCCTGTGGGACACCACTAGTCACATCCTGCCAATTTGAGTACCTGCCCATTATCCCTACTCTCTGTCTCCTGCTGCTCAGCCAATTTCCTAACTAGGTCAATAATTTGCCCTGGATTCCAAGAGTTTCAACTTTAGCTAACAGCCTCTTATGAGGGATTTTATTGACTGCCTTCTGGAAGTCCATATAAACAACATCCATTTACCCTTATGCTTTTTTCATGGGGGAGTGAGGAAAGAGGCAAATACAACTAGAATAGCCCAGAGTCATTATCGTCATATTGACCTCATGCACAGGTGATGCAATCACGTGTCTCAATACAGTTTATGTGTCAGAGCATCATGTGTTTCCAAAACAAGGAAAAGATTTTGCCAAACACTTTTTTTCATGCCCACCAGGATGCCCTTTAAGATATTTCGCGTCACAAGGAAGATAAAAATAACAGGGCACTGAGCTTCATTGGCTTATCAAGCTACAAACAGTGGCCAGTGGCTCCCAATTAAAATTGTTCAGTAGTCTGGTCAAATCTGAAGTGGACTACCAAGTAATTATCAGCTAAAGAGATCCACCAGTGGGTGAGTGGGCTGCCTCAAAAGCCTATGATGGAGTCCATGTCTTCTCTCTCAAAGAAAGGGGCGCCCATGTCTGACGACCAACTAACAGCGATGAAGTAAGAAGTACACATAAATGTCCTTTTTGAAGACACAGGCCCAAATTATTTGATATAACCACACCAATGCTATCTGCAGCAATATAAAGCTATTTTCCCTAATCCCACTGGGAGGCTTTGGGTTTACAACAGTTTGAGCAGAGTTTTCTTCCCTCTGTGCAAAATGGAGTCAGCACTGTGGGGATACAAGAGAGGCAGGATGGCTGACTTTAGGACATAAGAAAGCATGGAACGAGTAAAAAGCTATTTAGCCCATCAAACCCATTCCTTCAGAGGACCACATGCAACCTGCCCTAACACGGACTCAAATCAACGTATTTGAACATCTGGCAGGAAAGCTCTGCAAACCCTGACCTAAATGGAAAGTAAGATCAGGTGGGGTATATAACAGCCCGCAAGTTTTCAGTCACCTCCTGAAAGTTAAAATCGGCCCTCTAATCTCTACTCTTGCTTCAGGCTTGTTACTGTAATGGTAGGGGTGGGATAGTTGACATTAACAAACCCAGATCCACAATTTCCCTTTCTCACAGGCCCAAACAGGAATGGCAGGGGGAAAATTGATTGACACCGCTTGATTGGCACCCCATCCACCACCTTAAACATTCACTCCCTTCACCACCGGCAGCAGTGTGTACCATCCACAGGATGCACTGCAGCAACTCGCCAAGGCTTCTTCGACAGCACCTCCCAAATCTGCGACCTCTACCACTAGAAGGACAAGAGCAGCAGTTACATGGGAACAACACCACCTGCACGTTCCCCTCCTAGTCACACACCATCCCGACTTCATCGTCGCTGGGTCAAAATCCTGGAACTCCCTTCCTAACAGCACTGTGGGAGAACCTTCACCACACAGACTGCAGCGGTTCAAGAAGGCGGCTCACCACCACCTTCTCAAGGGCAATTAGGGATGGGCAATAAATGCCGGCCTCACCAGCGACGCCCACATCCCATGAACGAATAAAAAAAAAATGTTCTTTTTTCCATGTATATTACCACATTGAGACAAATACCCTAACAGACATTTCTTCAAAATAAATTGTATCGCCAAATTTAACAGAGAGCAAAGAGGGGGAACAAACAGGATGACCATCTCCCGTTTCCTTCGCCCCACCATTGGCGGCCGTACCTTCAGCTGGCTAGGCCCTAAGCTCTGGAATTCCCTCCCTAAACCACTCCACCTCTCTCTCCTCCTTTAAGATGCTCCTTGAAACCTACCTCTTTGACCAAGCTTTTGGTCACCTGTCCTAATGTCGCCTTCTATGGCTCGGTGTCATTTCTTGTCTGATAATCGCTCCTGTGAAGCGCCTTGGGACGTTTTACTCTGTTAAAGGCACTATATAAATGCAAGTTGGTGCTGTTGATGTTGACCCAAGAGTAGCAAACTGTGTCCCACCCTCCAAACCACACAGGCACGAACAAAACGGTGGTGCAAAGTTGAGCATGTATTAGAAATGATGCATTTGGTTTGGAGGGAAAATAATTGGCAGGGCACGAAGATACGAAACGCAAAACAGCTGGCATTAAGTCTGCATCAAAATTAAATATTGGCACCAGACACGGAAAAAGATCTTCACATTCTGCTGTGGAAAGCTCGTTTGTGTGGTAGGAACCAAAGCCAAAAAAAGTAACAAGCTGCAGGAACCATGTTTCTCAATTCATTAGTGAATAAAAGTGCCACAGGCATATTAAGGTCTAAGCTGACATTCTGCAAATGGTCACACAGCTGTCTGTGGCATAACTGCAGACAAAATTGTCTGATTCTCTTTTCTTCATCAAAAAAATTTAAGAATTGTTGTGTGTGAGTGTGTGTGTGAGCATGTGTTTGTGTGTGTGTGTGTAAGTGTGACTGTGTGTGTATGTGAGTGAGTGTGTGTGTTTGTGCATGTGTTTGAGTGCGTGCATGTGAGCATATGCATTTGTGTGTGTGAGTTTGAATGTGACTGTGTGTGAGTGTATGAGTGTGAGTGTGACTGTGTGTGAGTACATGTGCATTTGTGTGTGTGAGTGTGAGTGTGAATGTGAGTGTGAGTGTGAGTGTGAGTGTGAGTTTGAGTGTGAGTGTGAGTGTGAGTTTGAGTTTGAGTTTGAGTGTGAGTGTGAGTGCGTGCCTCGAGGCGGTTGTCAATTCAGCAGTCCAAAAAAACAAGCCCCAATACTCAGCAACATCACAAATATGTCTAGACACAGAAGATGTCGCCAGATAGGAAATTGCAACACTTTATTTGTCAATTGAAAGGAAACCTAAGTAGCCACTCAACAAATAATCTGACTGTAACTGGCACTATTAACAGGAGAATTCAAATACGTCATGTAGCATTTGGAAACTCATGGGGAACATGCGCTAAGAACAAGCCTATTTGTGTGCAGGTAAATGCACGGTTATCTCCAGGGAGCAAGCCTATTTACTATTTCCTCAGGTGTCAGCCCGTGGCTCAGTTGGTAGCACTCTTGTCTCTAAGTCAGAAGGCTGTGGGTTCACGCTCCACTCCAGAGACCTGAGCACATAATCTAGGCTGGTACCTCAGTGCACTACTGAGGGAGTGCTGCACTGTTGGAGGTGCCATCTTTCAGATGAGACTCCAAATGAAGGCCGGACAGCCATGATTCCTGCTGGCTAAAAGGAAGGGAACCCTCCTCCTTTCGTTTCAACTGGAGATCTGACAGTAGCTTGTGAGACCCATAAAAACGTGGTCTCCTGCTGCTAATGGGTTTCTGAACTTCAGGTCACTTATATTAAAGAATGGCATCAATGGGGAGAGGAGTGCTGCACACCTGTGAGCCACTCTGTTAACCACCTTCAAACCAGCTGCCCATTAATCTTAGGGTTGGGCACCATCACACATATACCAGTGTGACAGGCAGCTCAAATGTCACTCTAAACTGAGCCTACAATCTCCAACTATACCAGTGTGAAGAGGGTCTCTTCCCCGTGTACTGATCTACCAGGTTGGTCTGTTGTCGCACTTTCATAAAAAAAACACACACTTCGGTAGATAGAAAATATTCGAAAAGACACATTGTGACAGATTAATTACACGTTTTGTTTCTTCGCAGCTTCAAGGATATTCTCGGGTGTTTGAAGTCACGCCCTGCACATTTTTCATGTCTGTAATGCCAGACATCTGGTCCAAAAAAATTAGGTTTTATGTCTAGTGCAAGAAAGCAAAACCACAGTCGGGAGAACTGAAGAGAAATAAAGGATGACAGAGCAAAACAGTGCGATATGATAAATATCTCCAGGACGGAGAGTGAGCGAAGGACCCATGGGTTGGGTTCTGGCCACTCTTGGACGGAGACAATTATATCAGTCTGTCTCGCTCTAATCCCAAGTTTAGCATCACCTGGCCACTACTTCTTAAGTTACTTCATCTTCTACCCTTCCCTTGGCAAATTTGGGATTGTTCTGCAGTATAGACAATGTGGGACTGGAGTCTGTGTCCCGTTACTGGAGATTCCATCGTGTCGTTATGAGGAGAGGTTGCATAAACTTGGCTTGTATTCCCTTGAGTATAGAAGATTGAGGGGTGATCCGATCGAGGTGTTTAAAATGTTAAAGGATTCGATAGGGTAGATATGGAGAAACTATTTCCTCTGGTGGGGGAATCAAGAACGGGGCGACATAATCTTAAATTTAGTGTTGGGCCATTCGGGAGCAAAATTAGGAAGCATTTTTTCACACAAAAGTGAAGTAGAAATCTGGAACTCTCTCCCCCAAAAGGCTGCGGATGATGGGACAATTGGAGCTTTCAAGACTGACATCGATAGGTTTTTGTTAGGTAAGAATATCAAGGGATATGGAGCTAAGGCAGGTAAACGGAGTTGAGGTACAGATGGTCTAACTGAATGGCGGAGCAGGCTCAAAGAGCTAAATGGACTATTCCTGTTCCTGTTCCTATCCGAGTAGCAAAGTGTTATCAGAAAGCAGTTTCAACTGGTTTGTCTGTTGACAAAAGAACACCCAAAATAAAGACCAAGTGTAGTGCTTATGTTACTAGACCAGTAATCCAGAGGACTGGATTAATAATCTCACACAATCATGAGTTCAAATCCTGCCATGGCAGTTTGAGAATTTGAATTCAGTTTAAAAAGTCTGGAAATAAAAACAAAATATTTTCAGTAAAGGTGAAAATGTCCTTCGGGGAGGGAAACCTGCTGTCCTTTCCCGGTCTGGGCCTATATGTGACTCCAGTCCCACACCAACGTGGTTGACTTTCAACTGCTTTCTGAAGTGATGTAGCAAGCCACTCAGTTGTATCAAGAAGAAGGCTCACCAACCACCTTCTCAGGGCAACTAGGGATGGGCAATAAATGCTGGCCTTGCCAGCAATGCACACATCCCGAGAATGAAAATAAATAAATGGAATGCGTCACACCAGCAATCTGATGTGACATATTCCATTTATAAGACTGGGACTTTATTGGAGTCATGTGTAAGGATGGTAGTTTCCATCCCTCAAGGACATTTGTGAATCAGTTGGGTTTTTACGACAATCTGGCAGCTTCAATAATTTTTTCCGGTACTAGCCTACGTAGTACCTAAGGTTGCCAACTCTGGTTGGACGTATTCCTGGAGGTTTCATCACATGACCTCCCGCCTCCAACTGCCCCACCCGGTCAAACAGCCTTTTTTCCCCCATCTCCATTATTTTAATAACTAATAAATGAAAGCGTTCAAAGAAAATTGGGGGAAAAAATACACAATTATTTTCATCGCCCCTTCTCCCGGGTGATACTCACAGCAACGTCCAGGAGATTAATCTTTAATTCCTGGAGATTCTAGGACAATTGGCAACCTAACTAACACATTTATCAAATTTAGTTCCACAACTTGCCATGGTGGGATTTAAACACTTGACTATTTCAGTACCACAGACACTACACTATTCACTTTCACCACATGGGTGCTAGCAGTCAACACATTTTGAGGACACAAAGTTTATGTAGATGGGCAGGTTGGTCTTCACAGTACTGCTTGCTTCCTGATTTGCTCAATGGGACACAAAAAGCTACAGTCAGGGAAAGAAGTTGCATAGACTAGGCTTGTATTCCCTCGAGTATAGAAGATTAAGGGGTGATCTAATTAAGGTGTTTAAGATGATTGAAGGAGTTGATAGGGTAGATAGACTATTTCTTCTGGTTGGGGGAGTCCAGGACAAGGGGGCATAACCTTAAAATTAGAGCTAGGCCATTCAAGGGTGATGTCAGGAAGCACTTCTTCACACAAAGGGTAGTGGAAATCTGGAACTCTCTCCCCCAAAAAGCCGCTGAGGCTGGGGGTCAATTGAAAATTTCAAAACTGAGATTGATAGATTTTTGTTAGGCAAGGGTATTAATTGTTATGGAAGCAAGGCGGGTAAATGGAGTTAAGATACAGATCAGCCATGATCAAATTGAATGGCAGAACACGCTCGAGGGGCTGAATGGCTGACTTCTGTTCTTATATTTCTATGAACAGCTTGATTCGAGTACCTGTCTTCCTGAAGGTGCTGATTCAAACATCATAAGAAAGGAAAACAGCAAAGCCTGCATTATTTTAGAGGTGGGGAAAAGCATCCTCAGAAGCTGTTACCATATCTTATCTCTCACCAAATGTCAAGGTCAGAAGCGCACTGTAATGGTTCTAACAGCTGTGCTTAAAAGTCTGGGCCTGTACTGAATGGATCATCATTGCTCGAGGCTAACCACTCCACAACACTCTGCTTTAGTGGATAGTTAAACAAAGCACTAATAATAGGACCAGTTCAAAAAACGTAACCAGCAAATATAGTTTAACCCTAGCTGGACCTCCAAGGACTAAAGCTCAACATCCCATCCTTTCAGTGCATGTTTGTGCTTTTTTGATTCTTGTTAAAGCAGCAGAGAATATTAATAACACCGAATAATGAGTTTGGGGTGTGTTTTAGCAGTGATTATTTTAATAACTTACACAATTGCTAAAATTACTCTTGGGATGGTTTAATTTATCCTTTTGTTTATCTCCCCACCCGCCCCCCCCCCCCCCCCGAAAGCACTGTTTCATGCTACTGACACCTACACACGCACACCTGCTATCAGGGGTAGTGACACCTACACAAGCACACCTGCTATCAGGGGTAGTGACACCTACACAAGCACACCTGCTATCAGGGGCTACTGACACCTACACAAGCACACCTGCTATCAGGGGTAGTGACACCTACACAAGCACACCTGCTATCAGGGGTAGTGACACCTACACAAGCACACCTGCTATCAGGGGCTACTGACACCTACACAAGCACACCTGCTATCAGGGGTAGTGACACCTACACAAGCACACTTGCTATCAGGGGTAGTGACACCTACACAAGCACATCTGCTATCAGGGGTAGTGACACCTACACAAGCACACCTGCTATCAGGGGCTAGTGACACCTACACAAGCACACTTGCTATCAGGGGTAGTGACACCTACACAAGCACACTTGCTATCAGGGGTAGTGACACCTACACAAGCACACCTGCTATCAGGGGCTAGTGACACCTACACAAGCACACCTGCTATCAGGGGTAGTGACACCTACACAAGCACACTTGCTATCAGGGGTAGTGACACCTACACAAGCACACCTGCTATCAGGGGTAGTGACACCTACACAAGCACACCTGCTATCAGGGGTAGTGACACCTACACAAGCACACCTGCTATCAGGGGTAGTGACACCTACACAAGCACACTTGCTATCAGGGGTAGTGACACCAACACACGCACATCTGCTATCAGGGGTAGTGACACCTACACAAGCACACCTGCTATCAGGGGCTAGTGACACCTACACAAGCACACTTGCTATCAGGGGTAGTGACACCTACACAAGCACACCTGCTATCAGGGGCTAGTGACACCTACACAAGCACACTTGCTATCAGGGGCTAGTGACACCTACACAAGCACACCTGCTATCAGGGGCTAGTGACACCTACACAAGCACACCTGCTATCAGGGGCTAGTGACACCTACAGAAGCACACCTGCTATCAGGGGCTAGTGACACCTACACAAGCACACCTGCTATCAGGGGCTAGTGACACCTACAGAAGCACACCTGCTATCAGGGGTAGTGACACCTACAGAAGCACACTTGCTATCAGGGGTAGTGACACCTACAGAAGCACACTTGCTATCAGGGGCTACTGGATAGTGATCAGATTTTCCCCTCCATGGCCCAAAGGCACTGATGTCACTTATAGCACTCCCAGCATTCCAAAATCAGCATAGAATGGGAATTAAAACAACAACAACAACTTGCATTTATATAACGCCCTTAATGTAGAAAAACATTTCAAGGCACTTCACAGAACCAGAATCAGACAAAAAAGTCAACACCGAGCCAAAGTAGATATTAGGCGGGATTACTAAAAGTTTGGTCGAAAAGGTGGGTCTTAAAGGAAGAGAGAGAGGTGTACGGAGGGAATTCCAGAGCTTAGGGCCTAGGCAGCCGATGACACAGTTGTCAATGGTGGGGCGAAAGGATTTTGGTATGTACAATAGGCCAGAATTGGAGGAACACAGAGTTCTCGGAGGATTGTAGGACTGGAGGAGGTTACAGAGATAGGGAGCGACGAGGCCATGGAGGGATTTGAAAACAAGGATGAGAATTTTAAATTTGAGGCATTGAGGAAAGGGAGCCAGTGTAGGTCAGTGATGGGTGACTGGGGCTTGATGTGGGATAGAGTAAGGGCAGCAAAGTTTAATTGATTGATGCCATTTTAACTGGCCACCCCGCGTGATTTCTGCTGGGAGATTGGGGTTAAAATCCACAACCCCCCTCCTTTCTGTTTATAGCATGTTGCTGGCACAGTATGGCTGCTGTGTTTAGGAACATAGGAACAGGAGTGGGCCATTCAGCCCCTGGAGCCTGTTCCGCTTTAGTGTTTGGTCTGCTCTCACCTAGAACACGATAATCTGATCCTTACTGAATCGCACCGTGATTGTGGTATCCAAGACCTAACGATGCTTATCTGGGCCACGGCTGACGGCTGACTTGGAGAAGACTCCTTTGGAAGACTAGAGCAGACTGTCTGTACAAACGCCTGGGCAAAAGTTACCACTAAGTCCGAGATAAGAACGGAAAAAAAAGCTACAAATGTTGGAAATCGGAAGTTGAAAACGAGAGGCCCAGAAATTCCGTGGGAGGAGGTTTTCCCGGACTGCCGTCATAAATCTGGCAGGAGACAGGCGGAAACCACCCAGAGAAACAGCTGAAAACGGTCAGAGTTAACAGCGGGAAACCAGGAGAATCCCTGTGGAATTCCAGGGCCAGAAAAGAAAAAGCCGACTAACGTTTCAGGCGGAGAGCACTCAGCTCTGACAACATGTCTCAGCGGGTAGCACTCTCGCCTCTGAGTCAGAGGTTGTGGGTTCAAGTCTCACTCCGGAGACTCGAGCACAAAAATCAAGGCTGATACTCCCGTGCAGTACTGAGGGGGTGCTGTCTTTTGGATGAGACGTTAAACCGAGGTCCCATCTGCCCTCTCATGTAAAAGATCCCATGGCACTATTTTGAAGAAGAGCAGGGGTGTTCTCCCTGGTGTCCTGACCAATATTTATCCCTCAACCAACACCATTAAATCAGATTATCTGGTCATGATCACATTGCTGTTTGTGGGATCTTGCTGTGCGCAAATTGGCTGCCCCTTTTCCTACATTACAACAGTGACTACACATCAAAAAGTACTTAATTGGCTGTAAAGCATTTTGGGATGTCCTGAGGTCGCGAAAGGCACAATATAAATGCAAGTTCCTTCTTTTCTTTCTTACTTGAAACATGAACCCTGTCTTTTCTCCTTTCAGATGCTGATGGATGTGCTGTGCATTTCCAGTGTTTTCTTGGGGGTGGTGAGGGGTGTTTGCCATTGAGCCTGTTCGTTACACGTAAAGTACTTTGAATTCCCCTCAGATGGAAGTTCAAACTTGGAAGACAGTTTGAAATGTAAATACCTTCAGCCCAGATCTGCCCTAAACCTGAATTGAAAGGTTGACTAACTGGACCCCAACCGTGCAATTTTCTGGAACTGTCCCAAAATCGTAGCCTGCTTTTTTATTCTTTTTGTTGCACAAGTCCTTCCTTGGCCAAAACTTGCCATAAAACATACACGGACTGATGCCCGTCTGACTGATGCAGTGGGCCATGTCTCAGTTAATCTAGCTTCACGAAATACAAGATGAACAGAGTTTTCTTAACTATAGTTTACCACCATTAACCTAGCTAGATATATTAGTCATATAAGAATGATAAAAGACACCTGCACAACTGTTTAGGGAATGTTCTAACATATGATAGTGCAGGGTAACTTAGACACTGCTGTCTCTCCTGAAAGTGAGCATGGTCACATCCCTGTCTCTGTAACCTCCTCCAGCCTTACAATCCTCCAAGAACTCTGTGTTCCTCCAATTCTGACCACTTACACTTCCCTGATTTCCTTCGCCCCACCATTGGCGGCCGTGCCTTCAGCTGCCTGGGCCTTAAGCTCTGGAACTCCCTCCCTAAACCTCTCCCCCTCTTGACCTCTCTCTCCTCCTTTAAGACGCTCCTTAAAACCTACCTCTTGGACCAAGCTTTTGGTCACCTGTCCTAATATCCCCTTATGTGGCTCGGTGTCAAATTTTATCTGATAACGCTCCTGTGAAGCGCCTTGGGACATTTTACTACGTTAAAGGCGCTATATAAATGCAAGTTATTGTTGTAAACTCCAAAGCTCCGGTGACACAACCAAAACCCACCAGGCACCGACACACTAGTAGCTTCGAACGGCACTGGCACTCCCTGAATTCAATTGTCACTGCCATCTACAACCCGAGCCAGTCAACAAAGCTCACTCAGTACCACATGCATACTGTGTACCAATGCATGCAACATATTATAACCACAAGTACAGTCACAGTAAAAGAGAAGTGTGCTCAGGATTACATCACCTCTCTGCACCTAAAGAAAGTCTTGCATTTATATAGGGCCTTTCATGACCTCAGGACAACCCAAACCAATGAAGTACTTTTGAAGTGTAGTCACTGTTGTAATGTAGGAAACACAGCACCCAATTTGCATACAGCAAGGTCCCACAAACAGCAATGTGATAATGAGTTTTAGTGACGTTAGTTGAGGGATAAATAGTGACCAGGACACTGGGGAGAATTCCCCTGCTCTTCTTCGAAATAGTGCCATGGGATCTTTTACATCCACCCGAGAGGGCAGACAGAGCCTCAGTTTAACTTCTCATCCGAAAGACGGCACCTCCAACAGTGCAGCACTCCCTCAGTACTGCACTGGAATGTCAGCCTGAATTGTATGCTCAAGTCTCTGGAGCGGGACTTGAACCCACAATTTTCTAATTCAGCGGCAAGAGTGCTACCCGCTGAAAGCATTACTGGCATAACGTGAAAATACCTGGCATCCTCTACAAAGCCACAGACTTTGCAGCAATGCAGAGAGGAACTCTCGTCTTCAGACAATGCCTTACTTCTCAATGTTTTTTATTATTTACTGCCACATCTTTGATAGAGCTGAACATTGGATTCCCAGCCAAGACACAAAGCCAGCGGCAGCTTTAGTCTTTATTTTCCTATAGATTATGGATTTCATTTTATCTCCATTCATCTTCTGTGTTTATGAAGGTTTCGTTTCTCATCCATCGTAACTAGGTTGCCCCTACACTTGCCGTGTGTGTCACCCAGACAATTCATTACCCCCTGGAGCTCCTTCAGAGATGCAAGCTCATTCCGTAAGCAATTTGCTTACTTTTAAAATGCTGAAGTCAATACTGTATTAGCCGAGGGTAACATACTTCCAAACTTCACAGTCGGGCACAGCCTGGTTCTGCCAGAATCCATCTCGTTTCTTATGTCATGCCATTTTCCACTGGGAAGTGGCCGGATCTTCCTTCGGCCCCTCCTCTTCCTCAGCTGCACCCTGCCCCTTGGCGACACCATCCAAAGGTGATGGGGTCAGGTCCCACATGCGCGCTGACGACACCCATATCTACCTCACCACCACCGCTCTCCACATCTCCACTGCTTCTGTGTTGTCAGACTGTTGGTCCGACATCTACAACAACAACCAGTATTTATATAGTGCCTTTAAAGCAGTAAAGACTTCCCGAGGCGCTTCGCAAGAGCGTTACCAGACAGATTTTGGCAGATGAGCTGCAATTTCCTCCAGTTAAACATTGGCAAGACCAAAGCCCATTGTCTTCGGCCCCTTCCCCACAAACTCCAATCCCCCGCCACCGATACCATCCCCCTCCCTGGCCACTGTTCCAGGCTGAGCCAGATTGTTTGCGCCTTCAGTGTCCTATTTGACCCCGAGCTGAGCTTTTGAAACCCATCTCCATCTTTGGCACGTTATCCTATATTAAAGTCGCTATATGAATGTTAGGATTGCAGGCCCAAAATGGCTGACAGCATCCTTCCAGCCACTGCCCGTTTCGTTTGAGCATTGAAAGCCAGCAGCGCTCTCCTGGCACGCAGCAGCTCACCAAGTACTTGGGGGGGTGGGGGGGGGATACCTCATTTCAATAATTTTGGCATGCCTAATGAGGGGGTGCACGCCATGGGCAGTGGCTGTGCTGCTCCCCCGGTGCTTTGCCTAACACTCCACATTATAGCACACTCTGTGCTTCAGGCGAACAGCAGGCCCAAGGCCTTAGGTACGCTCAGTTCGCCCAATTGGCACCAGTACTGCGAGCGCACAGCACCAGCCCTCCCATCCTCTCGCCTGGATGAAAAGAGTCCTACAATATGAAATGAGTTTGAGCAGTTCAATCCAGTTTCTAGTGGGCATGAGACCATAGCACAAAGCTAACTATAAATCAGTACAAATTCACTCTAGGTTGGCAAACACACACAAAGAATTGCCATAAGGATGGCCGGTGAGGGAACTGGAAATAGAGTATAGAAGATTAAGAATTAACTTGTTAAAGATGATTTAAAAAGTTGATAGGATAGATAGAGAGGAACTATTTCCTCTGGCAGGGAGAGTCCAGAACAAGGGGGCATAACCTTAACTAGGCCGTTCAGGGGAGATGTCAGGAAGCACTTCCTCACGCAAAGGGTAGTGGAAATCTGGAACTCTCTCCCCCAAAGAGCTGTTGAGGCTGGGGGTCAATTAAAAATTTCAAAAACTGAGATTGATCGATTTTTGTTAGGCAAGGGTATTAAGGGTTATGGGACCAAGGCGGGTAAATGGAGTTAAGATGCAGATCAGCCATAGAATCATAGAATCATAGAATCATAGAAGTTACAACATGGAAACAGGCCCTTCGGCCCAACATGTCCATGTCGCCCAGTTTATTCCACTAAGCTAGTCCCAATTTCCTGCACTTGGCCCATATCCCTCTATACCCATCTTACCCATGTAACTGTCCAAATGCTTTTTAAAAGACAAAATTGTACCCGCCTCTATTACTGCCTCTGGCAGCTCGTTCCAGACACTCACCACCCTTTGAGTGAAAAAATTGCCCCTCTGGACCCTTTTGTATCTCTCCCCTCTCACCTTAAATCTATGCCCTTCGTTATAGACTCCCCTACCTTTGGGAAAAGATTTTGACTATCTACCTTATCTATGCCCCTCATTATTTTATAGCCATGATCTAATTGCATGGCAGAACATGCTCGAGGGGCTGAACGGCCTACTCGTGTTCCTACGTTCCTACTCCTGGTGCAGTAAGGGTTACTCCCAAGTTTGGTACAATACTACCTGAAAGCGCTCCATGTCCAAACTGGGAAACGTCTCATTCCTCAGCACTGACAACCTCATCTTAATGGCCACGAGAAAAAGAACAGTTTTGACACTTGGTGACCCTGAAGCTGAAATGTGTGGAACCGAATGAGATTGTTTTTTTTTTAAACTTAGTTCTTCTGGTACAACCTACGTGGTTGGGAAATGAGTGTGAAGGAACAAGGCCCAGGTTGACCGCTGTCAAATCTCCCCAGCCCCTCCGAGGGACGACGCCAAAGTACTGAAAATGGTCAAACCAAAATATCCAGGAGGATTCCAAAGCTGTGTGAGGAGAATGGCCCTGTGCGTCTGGTATGTGCTTGTTTCCCCAGCAGCATCGCCAGAGCAGCAATGAACTTTGCAAAGCTTTGGCAGAGACTGTCCCCCTCCCCTCCAGGGAGGCCCTGATGCTATCTCCACGTCCTGATACTGCCAGTGGCTGAGTGTTGCCCTCTATCCAGCAATAAGTAGCGAAGTGTACAGAATCAAACCATTGGAGGTGTCACGTTCAATAACACCCGCAGGTAACGAATGTTCAGTGTGAGACAGCGCTGCCGATGTCAGCCTGGTCCATTAATTGAAGCTGACACTGGGTAACACTTACTGTGCCTTTCATTTTTCAATCAGGTCACTGGAGGCCCCTTATTATAGCTCAAAGCCCCCTCTTCCTGTAGATCATTTTATGGTGGGAATGCCATCATTACATAGCATTATAACCGGTCCATGCCGGTGTTTAAGCTCCACACGAGCCTCCTCCCACCTTACTTCATCTAACCCTATCATCATATCCTTCCATTCCTTTCTCCCTCATGTACTTATCTTGCTTCCCTTTAAATGCATCATAAATCTTCTTGCCAAAGTGTTCTTGGTTGCAGTCCCTCAGCTAATCTGAAAAAGGAATGGCTCAGCGTGTTTATCCATTATGTGGCTGAGCCACAGAGACCAGGATAGAATCATACAGCACAGAAGGAGGGTCTTTCGGCGCACCATGCCTGCGCCGCCTCTCTGAACGATCTATCCAATTAGTCCCACTCCCCTGCTCTTTCCCCGTAGCCCTACAAATTTTTCCTTTTTAAGTAGAGATCCAATTTCCTTTTGAAAGTTACTATTGTTATGAATTGCTATGATCTGGATTGCACTGCTTGAAAGGGTGGTGGAAGCAGATTCAAAAGATACCTGTGGAAAATGCTAATAGTTTTCAACAGTCCACAATACATTGAGAGGAATGTTTTTAAAAACTGGCTCATGAGAGAGTGTATGAGATAGTGTCACCAGCAACTTTCGCAGCTCATGATCATTGGGCACTTAAATGGCAAACAAGGGAGTTATAATAATATAACTGATGTGTGTGGAGTTTGGAAATGTTTTCATTATAAAACCCTTAACTAGAGATAATTGTTGCAACATGTGAGGGTGCTATTTAACAAACATTTAACTACTTCCTGTACCTGCACCAATGCCTTCAGCATGACTGATACCACTCCTACTTAAACAGAGTTACAAGCCAAATGTTATCGCTGACCTACATTGGCTCCCGGTCCGGGAACGCCTCGATTTTAAAATTCTCATCCTTGTTCCATGGCCTCGCCCCCTCCCTATCTCTGTAACCCCCTCCACCCCTACATCCCTCCGAGATCTTTGCGCTCCTCCAATTCTTGCCTCTTGCGCATCCCCGATTTTAATCGCTCCACTATTGGCGGCCGTGCCTTCAGCTGCCTGGGTCCTAAGCTCTGGAATTCCCTCCCTAAACCTCTCCCCCTCTCTACCTCCCTCTCCTCCTTTAAGACGCTCCTTAAAACCTACCTCTTTGACCAAACTTTTGGTCATCTGTCCTAATATCTCTTTATATGACTCAATGTGAAATTTTGTTTGACAAACGCTCCTGTGAAGCTCCTTGGGACGGTTTATTACGTTAAAGGTGCTATATAAATGCAAGTTGTTGTTGTTGTATGATCTCCATTGACACTGGAGACAAATCCAGAGACATTCAACAACAACAACAATTTGCATTTATATAGCGTCTTTAATGTAGCAGAACATCCCAAGGAGCTTCACAGGAGCGTTATCAAACAAAATGCATCCTCCTTGTGTAAAAGGAGAATGTCAGCGTTTGTTTTTTGGGCTTGCAAGTTAGAAAGAAACTCCTATTTACAAACACCAAGATTCCATGGCCTTGATGGTGTCATTCTCTTCTCCACACTGGAGCTCGGCAGGCAGCCATTTTGGTTTTGTGAAAGAGGCCAGCAGAAAACTTAAATACAATGTCCAGGATTTTACATTTGTGCCCTCAATGTCACCTCCGTTCATTTTAATAGACAGGAAGATCGCGGGCTGGTGAGCTTGGAAGCAGAAAATCCCGGCCAACATAGAAATCTATTTTTATTTCAGCAGCATTGCACTAAAGGCATTAACGCACCAACGTGCTATGACATGGCGTGGTCGGGAGTGGGTTTGGCCCAAGATTCCCTAATGGCGAGTTTCCAATCTAAGCTGGACCTCCTCAGAGGAAGGGAAGGTTGGAGGGAGAGGTAGTCCCCTGCGGCCGCTCTCACTCACATCCCAACGACTTGCTCGACAGTGGCGCTGGATTTGGCTCAGAGGTAGGTCATAGGCCAGCTCTTCCAGGCCCTGGGGTCCCATGGAGGTACGTCAATATATTTGAAAAGGTTGATCAGTGCACATGCTGAGAACAGTCAAAGGTGACAAAAGGCCATTCGCCCTATTGAGGTTTGACCTTCCAGTAGCCTAGCTCCCCCATCCTCACATTTGACAATGTCTTTGACTTCATTATCTTAACTGGTGGAGTATTCCAAATGTTTGTGAAAACCCAGTTTAGATTGGTGGTGGTTGAGGTGAGGAACCTGACTGAGGTACATCAGGTATTAAATGGAATAGATAAAGTGAACTCAGCATATTATTTCAAGGCAAGTCAGGCCAGTAGGACATGAGGACATCACTTCAAATGACTGAAAAGTAAATTTGAAACAGATATTTATTGATAAATAATTGGAATAATCTTTTCTTTCATTGATGCTAAATTCTGCTAACTACTCAAGCTTGATTCATACGCCTTTAGTTATTTCCTCATTGGAAGTTTGTTGGAAGAGTACAAAAGCAAGGAAGTTATGTTAAACCTTTATAAAACAATGGTTAGCACCCAGCTGGAGTAATGTGGCCAACTCTAGACACCACACTTTAGGAAGGATGTTAAGGCCTTGGAGAGACTGCAGAGGGGATTTCCTAGAATGGTACTAGGGATAAAAGACTTCAGTTATGTGGAGAAGCTGGGGTTGTTCGCCTTAGAACAGAGAAGGTTAAGGGGAGATTTGATAGAGGTGTTCAAAATCATGAAGGGTTTTGACAGAGTAAATCAGGAGAAACTGTTTCCTGTGGCAGAAGGGTCGGTAACCAGAGGAGACAGATTTCAGGTAAATGGCAAAACAACCAGAGGTGACACGAGGAAAAAAAAATTTACGCAACTAGGAATGGACAGTAAATACCGGCCTGGTCAGAGGTGCAAACACCCTGAGAACAAATGATTAAAAAAGCATCTGTGTACAACTGGTTCCAATATACATGGCAACCTAGTTTTATGAAGGACTAGCGCTGACTTAGTAACATGAGATGAAATGGCAGAATTTGCTGCAGGAATAAAGAACTCCATCGAGAACTTTGCTGCTCGAAGTTACATCAAATTGATAGCTGGAAGGGAGGTGACTTATAGCAGCATCAGTAGAGTCACTAGGCAGTATGGTGCTAAGCCAACTAGTCTTAGTGGAGCCACTGGGGACATGAGTCAGAGCCAAAAACAATGAACAACATTGGCAGGCACAGCTCAGAGAGGCTTGGGGCTGTAGGGCTGCAGAATGGGTCTGTTCTCTGGTGCAACTGAGATACTGCATTACATGTTGATGGGAATTGGGGGGGGTTGGAACTGTGCTGTTAACCCTTTCAGTGCCAAAAATGCTCATCAGCCTCTAAATTACACTCTCTTTTCACAGAACACCTACAACAAATGATTTACCATTTGATTCTAGTGAGGGGATTAATAAAGTGAAATTAGAGAAATGCATAGAGCTAAGCAACTTTATACTGTTCAATACTGATGCACATTCTCTCTCCCCCAAGCTTCAGGCAATCCCACCCACCTCTGTGGGCAATATGGGATGAACCACTATGAACTAGACTAGCAAGGCTTCTCTGATGGCTCCGTGGGTAACTGCAATGGACAGATGGGAAAAGGGTGTTTGGGTCCTACAGTTGGTAATACAGGCAAGAGAAAGAGAAATTAAGCCAACGTTCCTATTCCTGATGCCACCTACCGACTCCTGGTCAAACGTACATGGGTGCAAGTTGGGCGAGGACAGGTCGGGCTCGGCTGTGATGTCTCCCACAGAATAGTCCCTTTTCTATTTCTCAAATCTCCCCATAGATGACCCAAATGAGGCCAGGACTGAGCCCAGAGAAATGAAGAACATTCCTGAAATCACAGCTTGGTATTCTACTGACTGAAGTACAAGAAACGATAGTATATGCACAAAGCAATATATCAAAGGATCAAACTTAGGGTTATGTTACATCATAGACTCGTCGCGTGTACTGACTGATGTCACTTCATCGGATCTGAAGTAGTTCCGAACACCAATGGGAATTTGCAACTTCCGTTTTGGTTGGGAAACCCAATGGATAGATAAGAAACAGCAAAAGGCCGCAAAATCATTTTAAGAGTTCGCATAACAGGCCCAGTAATTGCCTTGGAGAGGGTGCAGAAGTGATTCACTCAGACAATACTGGGGTGAAGGACTCCAGCTAGGAGGAGAGAGTAGAGAAACTGGGGCTCTTTATTTACCAGGACCTCCCTGTCTTGGCTGGCGCGTGATGAATGGTCACTTCAAAGGTAGCCAACTCCAGAAAACTGGGGCAGACTCGTTGTAGATATGAGCAATTGGACCAGCCCTCCGGCCTGTCCGACAGGCCTCATCAGCGCTCCACCACCCAAACCTGAGCAGCAGAGACAATACAGTCACTTACGAACCGGGGAGGGGGGTGGTACAGTGACAGCGATCGGACCCTTGCCATGGGGTTACGGAACCCGCAAGCCTTTCAGCGGCAAAGCCGTCTCAGGGCGGGCTCGCAGCTCGGTGGGCAGGTTCAGTCACGTGGCCAGTTTGCCAGCTTTTACTCAGATGACTGGTTGGAATCCAGGAACTCAGTTCTGTAAACTGGGGGAACCTGACTTTACAAGGGACCATTCATCAGCACTGAGCTGGCTGTAAATGATTAGCAAATAAATAAGAATCCCAAAGCAAGCAAACACTCCCTTGGTCCGAACAATAGTTGCTCTTTCACTCCGGGGGTGTCCCCGAGCGTTAATTAATTTTCTTTTTTTTTAAGCGAGTGACCTCCTTCTTTGCTATTGTGTGTTGTTCCAAATCAGGTTGTGCACTTACTTGAATTGTGGTTGAGAGGGGGGCCTTTGCTAGGCCGTTGCTAAGTGCTGCTTCACACCTCTCTACATACAATATACGATGTGTCAGCTCACTTACGTGATTCCTGGCATATTTTAGCACCAGTGCTCCAGAGACACTTCTGGCCATTGTTTTTTTGGAGGAAAACCGCCTCACGAGAGACACCGTTTAAATACTGAATCATCACTGAGCAAATCGGGTCCAGGACGCCTGAGCGGCCATTTCAATTTAAGCCCTAAATTTCCGACAGGCAGCAAAGACCCGAAAGCTCAGGTGGGGAGGCCGTTGGCTGGTGTGAGCTTACGGGCTGGCAAGGTCTTAGGTATGATCTCTGGTCTGTGTAGAGTTATCTGATCTTACCTGGGGTAATGGGGGGGGTGGGGTGGAAGATCACTACAATTGGCCTCAGTACTCCTAAACGGGGGAGGGGGGGAAATCAGCCAGGGTTTCCACCCCTGATCAGTATCTAGGGACTACCTGCTGGGAAGTGCGTACTTGGTGAGGTTAGGATCAGTCTTGACTCTGATTCTTCCCCATCCCCATCCCAGATAATTTGGATTTATATAGCGCCTATAACGTACACAATGCCCCCAAGCCACTGTACAGAACAGGAGCATCAAGCTAGAAAATGAGAGTTTAGGAGGCCCGCAAGAAAAAAAAATGGGTCTTGAGAAGCTTTTCAAAGGAGGAAAGGGAGGGAAAGAGTTCCAGCAAACGAGAGCGAGGCAGCTGAAAGCTCTGCCACCAATGGTGGGACAGAGGGAGGGTGGGATGTGCAGGAGGCCAGAGTGGTCGAGTAGCAGATAGCTCGTTAACGCTCATCATCTGGGCTTTGATACATAAAGGAAGGCCACTCGGAGTCTCTGATCCACACCCCAGTAAGGGTCAGCGGCTTCAGGAGAGGAAGGACAGCAGCGAGCATTACAAACGTTCAGCAAATTGTCGTAATGCATCACACTCCGAGGTGCTCTACTGTGTGTAAACTGCACAAAGAGCTACAAAGCACAGGAAGTACATAACTGAGACGTACAATATAAGGAGAAAAATCCCCGCCTTAAAGGGCAAGTGTATTCTACTCGACTGTCAGATGATCCTAAATGTTTCAAGGAGAGATATCAGTGCACTTCTTAGGGGTAGAAATTCACCTCAGCCGGTAACACAAAGCAAGGCGGATTACTCCCCGGCCGCCCATTACACTCCCCACCCGTTCTGCTCCCCGCCCATTCTCCTCCCCGCCCGTTATACTCGCTGCCCGTTCTCCTCCCCGCCCGTTATACTCGCTGCCCGTTCACCTCCCCGCCCGTTCTGCTCCCCGCCCATTCTCCTCCCCGCCCATTCTCCTCCCCGCCCGTTCTCCTCCCCGCCCGATATTTGGTTCCACTAACTTCAATAGAGCTGAGTGTCAGGCGGGTCCTTTAACGGGCGACCGATGTGATTCTGCCTGATTTGCGTCTCCGCCCAAATCCAATTTTACCCCCTTAGTGTCTTAATCACCCCTCAGTTCTGTAAGAAGGCAGCCTGGGAGCAAGGATTCTGTGTCGAGCCCTCCCTGGCGATGTGTCTTCATGACCAGTGTTGTCACCGATTCTAACTATGAAACTTCAACACCTCACATCAGAATAAGAACAGTGCGAATTACCTGCTCTCAGGCTGTCTCTAGCTAGACATAAAATATCGAGCTATAACCAGGTCGGCCTCCTCCTGAGAGGCTGGGGTAGATTGGAGTCAGCTCTGAGGCCGAATCAGGCTGTGTGACTGACTTTCTTTGTCGATTCATAAGAACATAAGAAATAGGAGCAGGAGTAGGCCATACGGCCCCTCGAGCCTGCTCCGTCAATCAATAAGATCATGACTGATCTTCAACTTCAACTCCACTTTCCCGTCCGATCCCCATATCCCTTGATTCCCCTAGAGTCCAAAAATCTATCTATCTCAGCCTTGAATATACTCAACGACTCCGCATCCACAGCCCTCTGGGGTAGAGAATTCCAAAGATTCCCAACCCTCTATGTGAAGAAATTCCTCCTCATCTCAAGGTTCGAACTTCACTCGTCTCCTGCTTTTTCATCCTGGAGATCACTTTTCTGAACCGCATTTCCCAACGCCCGTGGACAAGGCCTTTCAAGGTCATTTGATCAGAAGACCAACGTTCTTCGTTCTCATTTGGCCTCACGTCCATCACTCGACAAGAGCAACGGAAGAAGTCCCTCCTTTTGGTGGACGTGTGGTTCATTTTGGAAATCTGGGTAACAAGCCACCACTGTCAGGTCTACCAGTTGGGGAAATGGAAAGCTGGGGCAGGAGCAAACTAAGCTTCAGTGGGGATTTGAAGAGCAGTGTTTCACTAGAGTACTTCCAATGTAAAATTACCCCCTCAGTGCGATTAGGGTGAAAAATGATCTTCTAAACCTTCTGCCCTGAGGAGAAATTTTACTTCTTAAAACTTTCTGCCAACTCCCCTCCTTCCCCCTCTCCCCCCTCCTTTCATGCAGGTGTTGATTCATTCCTGGGCTATGATTCCATGGTTGGCAGTGACCCTTCAGGCTTAAGCCATTGTTCTCCATGTGTGAGCCCAGACTGTTCATGCTTTTTGACCAAGAGGTGGGGGATCACAGCCAGGCCAGATCCTCCACTCACCTGTTATCCACGCATATGTACCTTCAAGCAAGGGGAGTGGGGTAATGACCAGGATCGTGAACTGTGGTCCGTTTTCCCATCCCTAACCCAGGGCTGCTGGGGCCAATTATACTGCCCCCTGGACCACCATCCGTCTCAGATCAGTTAAACCAAGGCGAAATGGGAGATCAAACCTGGGATCCTCAGCTACTCATTGCTGGAACCAGCTGAGCTAACAGAAGATCCCTCAGTTTAAAGTTGCCCAGTTCCCTGCCATTTCAGATCTAGGGCTCCTGAGCTGCTATGTTGACCTGACCCTGGAGCTCAGCGTGAGAGTGGCTCCTTATCGCTCAGTGGCGATTGGTCTGGATGCTGATTAGGAGACAGATCTGCAAGTTCATCGAATCTCAGAATCTTACAGCACAGAAGGAGGCCATTCGGCCCGTTATGCCTCTGCCGGCTCTTTGAAAGAGCTGTCCAATTTAGTCCCACACCCCAGGTTTTCCCCTGTAACCCTGCAAATTAGGCAACTTCAAGTACGTGTCCAATAGCCTTTTGAAAGTTCTGATGGAATCTGCTTCCACCACACTTTCAGGCAGTGCGTTCCAGGTCTTAACAACCCACTGTGTGAAAAATTTCTTCTCATTTCCCCTCTAGTTCTTTTGCCAATTATTTTAAATCTGCGACCTCTGGTTACCGACCCGCTTGCCAGAGGAAACAGTTTCTCCCATTTACTCTATAAAAACCCCTCATAATTCAGTACCAGGGGTACCTGCGTGCTTTAGAATGGTGAAGCTCCCCAGTTGGCATCCACCGTTGAAAAGGGTGCCAACCTTTACTGAACTGGACCTAGCCACTCACCCACAAAACCCATGGCTAACGTCAGACACAAGTCTCTCTAACGGGCAGGAGGCCCAAAGTGGCAGGTCACTGTAGAACTGTAGCGGGAGTGTGAAAACTAAGATTTCTCCTACAAACGAGGAGACTTTAAAAAAAAATGTTCCTTAAAGGGGAGATGGGGAGGATTTTTTTTTAACGCAGCGAATTGTTATGATCTGGAACGCACTGCCTGAAAGGGCGGTGGAAGCAGATTCAATAGTAACTTTCAAAAGGGAATTGGATAAGTACTTAAAAAGGAAAAATTTGCAGGGCTATAGGGGAAGAGCAGGGGAGTGGGACTAATTGGATAGCTCTTTCAAAGTGCCGGCACAGGCATGATGGGCCGAACGGCCTCCTTCCGTGCTGTATGATTTTTTTTAATTCTAATTAAATGGAGCAAATACGTCACAATAATAATTCCCCCAAGACACCCCCTACTGCTTTATAGGAGCATTGAAACAATCGGCATGTGTACTTTCAACTCACAAGTGAGGCTCCGACGTTTTTCCGATTTATCTCAGTGGAATCTAAAAGGTCAAACCTGACTCCAATTGAGAAGCGGTTGGGGTCTTGAACTGACTGCTCCCTTTTATGTGCTCGATGAGCCCGTGTGGTGTTTGTTCCGCCACACTCAGGAGATTCTGTATATTACCACTTGGTGAGACTTTGATTATTTTTCTCTCTTCCTCCCCACTTGTCCAACCTCGACAACCAGGCCCATCCCATAAATAACCAGCTAGCCGTCGTTCGTTAGAGAGAGAGTGCAGCCATCTGGATCACTTTACAAATGATCAACCAGGTTCATAGAAAGACAGAGGATGAATTTCCTCTGGTTGCTACTTGTTAGCATTGTAAACATAAATTTTAAAAAAAAGAAAGCAAGACTTGCATTTTAGGAACATTAGGAACAGGAGGTGGCCATTCAGCCCCTCGAGCCTGTTCCGCCGTTCAATTAGATCATGGCTGATCTGTCTCTTAATTCCCATCTACCCGCCTTGGTTCCATAACCCATAATACCCCTTACCCAAACAAAAACCTATCGATCTCAGTTTTGAAATTTTCAATTGACCCCCAGTCTCGATAGCTTTTTGCGGGGGGGGGGGGAAGGAGTCCCAGATTTCCTCAGGTTTATGGAGGGTGTGTGTGTGTGTGTGTGTGTGTGACGCACGTGCCTTACAAACACTTACTGGATAGGGATAGAGCGTCACACCATTGGTCCTCGACACGGACCAGGTTCCTTCCAGGTACTGGTGGGCTTGAATGGCGACGGAGCTCAGGATGTTGCCGTTGTTGGGGCTGGTGGCCAGCTGCAAGCCGGCCTTGGCCAGCGGATGCCCAGGGGGCCCGCTCTTCTTCTCCACTCCGCCGACCAGGCCCAGCGTGTTGGGTTTGCCCGCCTGCTTGTTGGCCAGGAAGCCCGCGTAGGTGGTGGTGGTGGTGGTGGTTGCAGTGTAGGCCGCCGGGACGAAGGCCCAGTCCCGGGGGGCCTGCAGGCTGCCGATGTTGCGCGAGCCCACCAGCGAGGGGAGGTTGGAGAGGGGCGGAGGGGGGAGGAGAGGGGGGGAGCCTGGCGAGGCGTCGTACTGCTCCAGCGTCTGCACCATCTGGATGGCCTCCTGCTTCAGCTGGTTCAGGTGGGTGGCGCAGATGTCGCACCTGTTGTCCCGCTCGTTCCAGGCTTTGCGGGTGGTGTTCGGCACCTGGAGCTTGTCGTGGATCAGAGCTGAGAAAGCCGGGTCCTGCGAACAGAAAGAAGGAGGCGTTAGGTGAAGGATGGCGGGGGAATTAACGCTACTAATTCCGATCGATCTTCGTCAGGCAGCCAGACATCTTGTTTTCGCTGCTCAACAACCATAAAGAAAGAAAGAACTTGCATTTATATCGCGACCTTTCACCACCTCAGGACATCCCAAAGCACTTTACAAAGCCAATGAAGTACTTTTTTGAAGTGCAGTCTCTGCTGTAACACGGCAGCCAATTTTGCGCACAGCAAGATCCCACGAACAGCAATGTGATAATAACCAGATAATCTATTTTTTTTCAGCGATGTTGGTTGGGGGATAAATCATGGCCAGGACACCGGGGAGAACCCTCCTGCTCTTCTTAGAAATAGTGGCCGTGGGATCTTTTGCGTCCACCAGAGAGGGCAAATGGGGGCCTCGGTTTAATATCTCATCCGAAAGGCGGCACCTCCGACAGTGCAGCACCCCCTCAGTACTGCACTGGGAGTGTCAGCCTGGATTTTGTGCTCAAATCTCTGGAGTGGGACCATGAAGGAGCTCAGCAGCAGCCTGCAATGTTAAAGCGATTAATAAATCATTGTGATTTTCAGACAGACCGGCTCGATCGGGCAGCACCTGTCAACCAAAGAACATTCATTTAGGGGAAACCCCCTGATTTGACATCGGATCTGATCAATGGTGGGGCGAGGGGTTCGAGTGGCCCCCGCTTAATGTCAAAGTGGGAGCAACGTATCTGTTTGAGACTAGGCCTCGGGCCTGTCAAACACGAGGCCTGTTTGATTGATCGATCTGATTCGTTACCCTACTTTAGATTACTTTTTTTTTTAAATCTTTTAATATGTTTTCATTAAAAAGTAAAACTCCACAATTTGCAAAGGAAGTCAATGGTTACTGTAGTGTAGTTGTTATGTTACTGGACTAGTGATCCAGAGGCCTGGATTAATAATCCAGAGAGCAGGAGGTCAAATCCCACCACGGCGGTTTGAGAATTTGAATTCAGTTTTGAAAATCTGGTTATCAATAAAAGTGACCACAAAGCAGTCGGATTGTTGTTAAAACAAAAACAACTGGTTCACTAATGTCTTTTAGGGAAGGAAACCTGCCGTCCTTACCTGGTCTGGCCTAAATGTTTTTTTTTAACGCAGCGAGCTGTTATGATCTGGAGTGCGCTGCCTGAAAGGGTGGTAGAAGCAGATTCAATAGTCAACCACCTAGGTGTGGGACTGGAGTCACATATAGAATCTCACAGCACAGATGGAGGCCGTTTGGCCAAACGGCCTCCATCTGTGCTGTGAGATTCTATATGTGGCTCCAGTCCCACACCTAGGTGGTTGACTCTTCACGGCCCTCTGAAGTGGCCTTGCAAGCCACTCAGTTGTATCAAAAACCACCACGTGCAGTGGTTCAAGAAGAAGGCCCAAAGCACCACCTTCTCAAGGCAACCGGGGGGGCGGGGGTGGGCAACAAAGGCCGGCCTTGCCAGCGACGCCCACCTCCTCCTCGAGGAATGCAGCAAATTAAAATTAAAATGGAACGATGTTCTGGGCACAAGCAGCTCTGTAATTATAGTCAGAAGGTCAGGAACTCTGAGAGACTGTCGATTATGACCTGCTGCAAGGGCCTTATAAATCCAGACAATTACGGGTTTCTGGAAATGAGGCCTAGCTGCTCGTTTGGAATACAAATGGCCCCGCTGCCGCTGTAAAGTGCTAATACTTTACGGCCACCTGGAATCCATTTACTGAAAGGGAAAGACTAAAAGGACTCAGAGCTGTGACCTCCACTCTCAGCACCAAGGCCTGTAAACGCTAAACTCTATCCCCAGTAGGGTTGCCCACCCTCCAGGATCGCCCTGGAGACTCCGGGAATTAAAGACTAATCTCCAGGACACTCTGATTCGAGCAACCCAGGTGAAATACCACAGGAGAAATAAAAAAATACATGTATATTTTGTTTTTATTTTCTTCAAACACTTTTGTTTATTAGTTAATGGAAATATGGGGAGAAAAGGCTGTTTGACTAAACATAAGAAATGGGAGCAGGAGTAGGCCAATCGGCCCCTCGAGCCTGCTCCGCCATTCAATAAGATCATGGCTGATCTGATCCTAACCTCAAATCTAAATTCATGTCCAATTTCCTGCCCGCTCCCCGTAACCCCAGTGACGAGCCATCTAATTGGGTAACGAAGGGTCTGTTCACTTTCCAATTGGCGTAGGAATGGGGTGCACCGTGGGGATGGACATGTCGGACAACCAATAGTGGGAGGGCGGGGGGGGGGGGGGGGGGGGGTCAGGGCAGTAGGAAGTCATGTGATGAAACCTCCAGGAATATGTCCAACCAGAGTTGGCAACCCTTATCCCCAGGCATCGGGTGCATGTCTCTGGTGAAAGTGACCCAATGGCATCCACTCATTTTTTTAAAGCAGTTTGAACGTTTTCAGATCCTAAGCGATGAGGCCTGACCCAGACTGGAGAGTTTCTAGAAAGTATTTTAGCTCATTTCAAGAGTCATGAGATTAAGATCAGCAACGATCCCGAGGTTTACATCTCACTTATTGTTTTGGTTCCTCTTCCCTATCAGATTGCAGGCTAACTCATCGATGCCACGCTTTTGGTGTCAGAACGAGCGGCACAGAAAGACTCGAGTATCAGCGAGGTGGGAGGGGCAGAGTAACAGTGACAGGAGTCCAGAGCTAAAGTGATAGGAGGGACAGAGCGTGAGTGACAGGAGGGGGAGAGTGTCAGTGGCAGGAGTGAAGAGCACCACAGTTACTGGACAGGGCAGGGCACCAGGAACAGGAGTTCAGAGCTAAAGTGATAGGAGGGGCAGAGTCAGTGCTCTCCCTCCTTCTCCCTCACCCTGTGCTGCTCTCTTTTTGTAGGATCTCGCTGTGCACAACATGGCTGCCACATTTGCCTACATAACCACAGTCGCTGCACTTCAAAGTGATTGATGGCCTTTGAAGTGCTTTGAGATGTTTCTGACATGTGATAAGGCACCAAATAAATGCAAATCTTTTCCACGTCACCTTCTCCCACCCTCCCCCTCCCCTTTTTCTCTTCCTTTTCTTTCCCGCGCCTTCTTGTCTTCCCTTCCCTCATGTTGCCCCTTCTTCCGAAGTCAGTCTGCGCACACACTTGCAGTCCTCATTCCCTCAGCAATCAGGGCACCCAATCACGACCCCATTCCTTCCGTAGCCACCAATGTAAACAGCGGCAAGAAGAGAAAGCAGGGAATCACTCATTTGGGGACAGGTTAAAAATGCTGTCTTTTATCACAAAGTTGTATCGAGTCTACAGCACAGAAACAGGCCATTCGGCCCAACTTGTCCACATCGGCGTTTATGCTCCACAGAAGCCTCCTCCCACCCCTCAGCTATTTGATGGGATAACGCAGCTCCCTTGGAAGCTTAACCAGTTAAAGCACTGAGTCGTCCGGTCATTCAGACTGGGAAGGTCCCAGGTTGGATTCTAGATCTGGGCTTTGCTAGCTGATCTCTAGCTGAGAGATGGCAGTAAGGAAATAGATGTGATCTTAGTGCCCTGGGCTGGGGGGTGGGAATCAGTCAAGTTTTCCACTCCTAATCACTCTCTTGCCTGAAAATGCATCGGGTTAGGACACTCTAGTGCAGCACTGAGGGAGTACTGCACTGTCAGAGGTGCCGTCTTTCGGATGAGACATTAAACCGAGACCCCGTCTGCCCTCTCAGGAGGAGGTAAAAAATCCCACGGCGCTATTTCAAAGAAGAGCAGGGGAGTTCTCCCTGGTGTCCTGGGTTAATATTTATCCCTCAACCAACACCTAAAAACAGATGATCTGGTCGTTATCACGTTGCTGTTTGTGGGATCTTGCTGTGCACAAATCGGCTGCCACGTTTCCTACATTACGACAGCGACTGTGCTTCATTGGCTGCAAAGCACTTTGGAACATCCTGAGGTCGTGAAAGGTGCTATATAAATGCAAGTTCGAGTTCGACTGAGCTGTGATGCTTCCCCTGCAGTTGAATAGCCAGCACTCACTATCTGGACACGCACGTGAATATTGGCCACTTGTGCGAGGCCTGGCGCTTGTGGAAGGAGCTCGCGTTATTCGAGGAGGAGGAGAAGGAACGGGGGGAGTGGGGGAAAGCTGGCAGAAAAGAAAAGAGGAAAGGAAAGAAAATCACAATGGGCCTCACACCTCTTGAACTAAAACCTCCCTCCTAATATTTTCCCGATGTTGACTCTGAAACCGCCCCAATTCAGTATAACCACCACCCCTCCCTCCATCAGGCCCCAGCACGGCCTATCTGTGCAGGCCGCCGCCAACAGGTTAAAAAAAATACCTCTGGCGCACGGGCTCGATTAAGACGAGGAGGCTGCTTTAAAAATCGGGCCTTCGAGAGTTCAGGCTGCACCCAGTCGGCGGCCCCCTGTGCTGGTCTCAAATGACTGCCTGTCCTTCGCTGGAGGAGAGCGGTCGCTGGCAGCTGGAAACGAGACCATTTCACACGGCCAGTGAAAGTCACCCTAAATGACAGGACCCTCTTCCGCAGAACGTGGGGAGGGTGGGGGGGCGGATTGAGAGCCGCCCTGGATTGAGAAGAGCCGAAGCCTCTGTGACTGAACTGCGACAGAGGGGAAAACACAAAGGGGAAGGAAGGTGATGAGGATTGTTTTCGAAAGCGTTAAAAGAGAAAAGAAGAAGGGCTCCCCCCATTGGCCCGGTGGGTAAAGACACCACGTGAATCGCACTGACTCTGGGAGTAATCACCCCTCGTGTTGGGGTTGCCAACCCTCCAGGATTGCCCTGGAGCCTCCAGGAATCGAAGGTTAATCTCCTGGACACTGCCGCAAAAATCATCGGGGCTTTAAAAATAAGTGGGTTTTTTTTTCATTTGCTTTTAACGCTTTTGTTTATTAGTTATAATCACGTGTTATGTTGGAAGGGCGAGGGAGGAGGCTCGTGTGGAGCATAAATACCAGCGTGGACTTGATGGGCCGAATGGCCTGTTTCTGCGCTGCGTAATTCTGGAGTTGGAGGGAGGCCGTTTGACTGACGGTCAAGAATCACCCAATCAGGTAACAAAGAGTCTGTTTGCTTTCCGATTGGCCATGGAAAGGTGGTGCTCCCTGAGGATGGAGGTGTCGGGCAACCAATGGCAGGAGGTGGGGGGGGAGTGGGGGAGGGGGCAGGGCGGTTGTGGCGGGAGGTCACGTGATGAAACCTCCTGGAATACGTCCGGCAGAGTTGGCAACCCCAGCCACACCTTTATATTTTAAACCTTCATTCTCTTGACGGGGGCATCGCAGGCAATTTATTGCCCATCCCTAGTTGCCCTGAGAAGGCGGTGTTTGGTGGGCCTTCTTCTTGATACATTGGATGGTTTGCTAGGTCATTTCAGAGGGCAGTCAGGAGCCTCATCAAATTTCCCAGAAACGCCCCAAAGTGCTTCACACACAGTGAGCTGTTTTGGAGTGCAGTGACCGTTATGTAGGATAATGCAGCAGCAAACTTATACACAGCACGATCCCACAAGCAGCAATGCAATGAATGACCAGTCAGCAACAACAATTTGCATTTTATATGAGTCTTTACTGTAATAAAACTTCCCCAAAACTCCTCGGAGTTTCTCCTGTCCGAGAAAATTCATCCTTCGGTCCATTTTTTGGTGGTTAGTTGAGGAGAGAATATTGGCCTGGGCCCTGGTCGACTCCTTGCTTTCCGTCAAATACTGCCTCAGAATCTCTCCGTGCATCAGAACAGGGCCTCAGTTAAACATTTCATCCAGGGGACGGCACCTCTGACACTGCTGCACTCCCACAGTACTGACCCGTCGACAGTGCAGCAGTCCCTCAGTATAGACCCTCCGACAATGCAGCACTCCCTCAGTATAGACCCTCCGACAATGCAGCACTCCCTCAGTATAGACCCTCCGACAATGCAGCACTCCCTCAGTATAGACCCTCCGACAATGCAGCTCTCCCTCAGTATAGACCCTCCGACAATGCAGCTCTCCCTCAATACTGACCCTCCGACAGTGCAGCACTCCCTCAGTACTGACCCTCCGATAGTGCAGCACTCCCTCAGTTCCAACCCTCCAACAGTGCAGCACTCCCTCAGTATAGACCCTCCGACAGTGCAGCACTCCCGCAGTACTGACCCTCCGACAGTGCAGCACTCCCGCAGTACTGACCCTCCGACAGCGCAGCACTCCCTCAATACTGACCCTCCGACAGCGCAGCACTCCCTCAGTATTGACCCTCCGATAGTGCAGCACTCCCTCAGTTCCAACCCTCCAACACTGCAGCTCTCCCTCAGTATGGCACTGGTGTGTCAGCTCGATGTATTCTCCCTCTATCTCTGTGCCACTCTCTCTCCCTGCGCTGCCCTCTCTCTCTCTCCCTGCGCTGCCTTCTCTCTCTCTCCCTGCGCTGCCCTCTCTCTCTCCCTCCTTCTCTCTCCCTGCGCTGCCTTCTCTCCCTCTCTCTCCCTGCGCTGCCTTCTCTCCCTCTCTCTCCCTGCGCTGCCTTCTCTCCCTCTCTCTCCCTGCGCTGCCCTCTCTCTCTCTCCCTGCGCTGCCTTCTCTCTCTCTCCCTGCGCTGCCCTCTCTCTCTCCCTCCTTCTCTCTCCCTGCGCTGCCTTCTCTCCCTCTCTCTCCCTGCGCTGCCTTCTCTCCCTCTCTCTCCCTGCGCTGCCTTCTCTCCCTCTCTCTCCCTGCGCTGCCTTCTCTCCCTCTCTCTCCCTGCGCTGCCCTCCCTCTCTCTCCCTGCGCTGCCCTCCCTCTCTCTCCCAGTGCTGCCCTCTCCCTCTCTCTCCCTGCGCTGCCCTCTCCCTCTCTCTCCCTGCGCTGCCCTCTCCCTCTCTCTCCCAGTGCTGCCCTCCCTCTCTCTCCCCGTGCTGCCCTCTCCCTCTCTCCCTGCGCTGCCCTCTCCCTCTCTCTCCCAGTGCTGCCCTCCCTCTCTCTCCCCGTGCTGCCCTCCCTCCCTCTCCCCGTGCTGCCCTCCCTCTCTCCCCATGCTGCCCTCCCTCTCTCTCCCTGCGTTGCCCTCCCTCTCTCTCCCCGTGCTGCCCTCCCTCTCTCTCCCAGTGCTGCCCTCCCTCTCTCTCCCAGTGCTGCCCTCCCTCTCTCTCCCCGTGCTGCCCTCTCCCTCTCTCTCCCCGTGCTGCCCTCCCTCTCTCTCCCAGTGCTGCCCTCTCCCTCTCTCTCCCTGCGCTGCCCTCCCTCTCTCTCCCAGTGCTGCCCTCTCCCTCTCTCTCCCCGTGCTGCCCTCTCCCTCTCTCCCTGCACTGCCCTCTCCCTCTCTCCCTGCACTGCCCTCTCCCTCTCTCTCCCAGTGCTGCCCTCCCTCTCTCTCCCCGTGCTGCCCTCTCCCTCTCTCTCCCAGTGCTGCCCTCCCTCTCTCTCCCCGTGCTGCCCTCTCCCTCTCTCTCCCTGCACTGCCCTCTCCCTCTCTCTCCCTGCGCTGCTCTCCCTCTCTCTCCCAGTGCTGCCCTCTCCCTCTCTCCCTGCGCTGCCCTCTCCCTCTCTCTCCCAGTGCTGCCCTCCCTCTCTCTCCCCGTGCTGCCCTCCCTCCCTCTCCCCGTGCTGCCCTCCCTCTCTCCCCATGCTGCCCTCCCTCTCTCTCCCTGCGTTGCCCTCCCTCTCTCTCCCCGTGCTGCCCTCCCTCTCTCTCCCAGTGCTGCCCTCCCTCTCTCTCCCAGTGCTGCCCTCCCTCTCTCTCCCCGTGCTGCCCTCTCCCTCTCTCTCCCCGTGCTGCCCTCCCTCTCTCTCCCAGTGCTGCCCTCTCCCTCTCTCTCCCTGCGCTGCCCTCCCTCTCTCTCCCAGTGCTGCCCTCTCCCTCTCTCTCCCCGTGCTGCCCTCTCCCTCTCTCCCTGCACTGCCCTCTCCCTCTCTCTCCCAGTGCTGCCCTCCCTCTCTCTCCTCGTGCTGCCCTCTCCCTCTCTCTCCCAGTGCTGCCCTCCCTCTCTCTCCCCGTGCTGCCCTCTCCCTCTCTCTCCCTGCACTGCCCTCTCCCTCTCTCTCCCTGCGCTGCTCTCCCTCTCTCTCCCAGTGCTGCCCTCCCTCTCTCTCCCCGTGCTGCCCTCCCTCTCTCTCCCAGTGCTGCCCTCCCTCTCTCTCCCTGCGCTGCCCTCTCCCTCTCTCTCCCAGTGCTGCCCTCTCCCTCTCTCTCCCAGTGCTGCCCTCCCTCTCTCTCCCCGTGCTGCCCTCTCCCTCTCTCTCCCAGTGCTGCCCTCTCCCTCCCTCTCCCAGTGCTGCCCTCCCTCTCTCTCCCCGTGCTGCCCTCTCCCTCTCTCCCTGCACTGCCCTCTCCCTCTCTCTCCCTGCGCTGCCCTCCCTCTCTCTCCCAGTGCTGCCCTCCCTCTCTCTCCCCGTGCTGCCCTCTCCCTCTCTCTCCCAGTGCTGCCCTCCCTCTCTCTCCCCGTGCTGCCCTCTCCCTCTCTCTCCCTGCCCTCCCTCCCTCTCTCTCCCCGTGCTGCCCTCTCCCTCTCTCTCCCTGCACTGCCCTCTCCCTCTCTCTCCCAGTGCTGCCCTCCCTCTCTCTCCCCGTGCTGCCCTCTCCCTCTCTCTCCCTGCACTGCCCTCTCCCTCTCTCTCCCTGCGCTGCTCTCCCTCTCTCTCCCAGTGCTGCCCTCCCTCTCTCTCCCCGTGCTGCCCTCTCCCACTCTCCCTGCACTGCCCTCTCCCTCTCTCTCCCAGTGCTGCCCTCCCTCTCTCTCCCCGTGCTGCCCTCCCTCTCTCTCCCTGCACTGCCCTCTCCCTCTCTCTCCCAGTGCTGCCCTCTCTCTCCCAGTGCTGCCCTCCCTCTCTCTCCCAGTGCTGCCCTCTCCCACTCTCCCTGCACTGCCCTCTCCCTCTCTCTCCCTGCACTGCCCTCTCCCTCTCTCTCCCAGTGCTGCCCTCCCTCTCTCTCCCCGTGCTGCCCTCCCTCTCTCTCCCTGCACTGCCCTCCCTCTCTCTCCCTGCACTGCCCTCCCTCTCTCTCCCTGCGCTGCCCTCCCTCTCTCTCCCTGCCCTCCCTCCCTCTCTCTCCCCGTGCTGCCCTCTCCCTCTCTCTCCCTGCGCTGCCCTCTCCCTCTCTCTCCCAGTGCTGCCCTCTCCCTCTCTCCCTGCACTGCCCTCCCTCTCTCTCCCTGCGCTGCCCTCCCTCTCTCTCCCCGTGCTGCCCTCCCTCTCTCTCCCCGTGCTGCCCTCCCTCTCTCTCCCCGTGCTGCCCTCCCTCTCTCTCCCCGTGCTGCCCTCCCTCTCTCTCCCCGTGCTGCCCTCCCTCTCTCTCCCCGTGCTGCCCTCCCTCTCCCCGTGCTGCCCTCCCTCTCTCTCCCCGTGCTGCCCTCCCTCTCTCTCCCCATGCTGCCCTCCCTCTCTCTCCCCGTGCTGCCCTCCCTCTCTCTCCCCGTGCTGCCCTCCCTCTCTCTCCCCGTGCTGCCCTCCCTCTCCCCGTGCTTCTCTCCACCCCCCTCTCCATGTGTGCCCATACCCTCCATTATCTGGCATTCACCACTTTCCAAGTGCCTGATTGAGAACTTTTTTATTCGCTGAACAATTCTTAAGATTGAAATGAAAACCAGCTGTTCTTCCTCACCATCACAGCCGCGGGAAACAAATGTACCTAAAGAAGCCAGTTTTAATTATTAATTATGCAGCATGGCAGCTCTAATTTTAAGTGTTAATTATTAAAATGTGAGATCTATGGATATAATGTATAATGGTGCATAAAGAGACATTAATTATTGATGCTGGAATTTACCCTGAGGATATCCACTCATAAATGACTGAATTCTCGAGCAGCTCTGGCTCCTAGTTAATCAGCCACGGCTGTTCCACTGGGTCACATGTTATCTTCACACACGGCCTACCTAGAGTGACGTAAGCCTTTCCCCCTGCTGGATCCCGATAAACAGACAACTAATTTCCCGTGAAGGGTTGAGGGTGGGGATTGAGCCTGCGTGAGCGAATTTAACTCGTTACCTGTTTGAATGTCTTTCTCGTTTCAGCATTTTGAGAACAAAAGGCAGGGCCGGCCTCAGGATAGGCCTGTTCGCCCATTAAAGGTTGCCTTGTCAATTAGGTTGCTTGAGATAATTGGCAAAAGAACCAGGGAGGGAGAGATGAAGAGAATTTTTTTTTAACGCAGCGAGTTGTTACGATCTGGAATACGCTGCCTGAAAGGGTGGTGGAAGCAGATTCAATAGTAACTTTCAAAAAGGAATTGGATATAAACTTGAAAAGGAAATATTTGCAAGGCTATGGAAAAAGAGCAGGGGGGAGTGGGACTAATTGGATTGCTGGCACAGGCAAGATGGGCCAAATGGCCTCCTTTTATGCTGTATGATTCTGTATTCATTCTGGAGATGTGGGCGTCGTCGGCAAGGATTGTCATTTGGTATTTATTGCCCATCCCTAATTGCCCTTGAGAAGGTGGTGGTGGGCTGTCTTCTTGAACCGCTGCAGTCCGTGTGGGGAAGGGGCTCCCACAATGCTATTAGGTAGGGGAGTCCCGGGATTTTGACCCAGCGACGATGAAGGAGTGGGCGATATATGTCCGAGTTGGGGTGGTGTGGGACTTGGAGGGGAACTCGGAGGTGATGGTGTTCCCTTGTCCATCTAGGTGGTAGAGGTCATGGGTTTGGCAGACGTATTATTGTACTACTCCTCGGCATCTGATTGTCCTCTGAAAAGCACCTTAGAGTGTTCTCTACATTAAAGATGCTATAGGATCGCAAGTTGTTGTTATTTGTTGGTGAATACCTCACAACTCTTCTGGTTCTCCTCCCTTAACGGTAAATGGTAGGCCAAACACGTTTCACCGAAGGCTATGCGCCTTACGCTGGTTTCTAAACACCGACTGTGATGCTGAATCACAACCGGGTAAAGTCCAGCATCACCAGAAACACCTGCTGAAAGATTGGCTGCGTGTCAACGACGTGCAAGGGTTTGGTCTAAGAGGCTCAAGCACCATATTCAAGCACCCCGAGCAGCAAAGTTGTTTTGTGTTGTTGGGATGTGGAGGACGCTGGCAACGCAGAATTTATTGTCCATCCCTAGTTGCCCTCAGGTCATTAAGAGTCAACCACGTAGTAATGGGACTGGAGTCACATGTGGATCAGGCTAGGCAGGAGTGGCAGGTTCCCCCCCCCCAACAACAGCTTGCATTTATATAGCGCCTTTAGCGTAGAAACACGTCCCAAAGAGCTTCAGACAAAAATTGACATCAAGCCACAAAGGGAGATTTTGGTGGGGGGAGAGGGGGTGACTCAATGCTTTGTTGTAGAAGTGGGTTTTAAGGAGAGCCCTAAAGGAGGAGAGGGGTACGATGAGGCGGAGAGGTACAGGGAGAGAATTCCAGAGCCTAGGACCTAGATGGCTGAAGGCACGCCCGCCAATGATGGGGTCAAGGGAATGCACTAGAGGCCAGAGCTGGAGGAACGCAGAGTTTCTCGGAGGGTTGTAGGGCTGGAGGAGGTTACAGAGATAGGGAGGGGCGAGGCCATGAAGGGATTTAAACGCGAAGATGAGAATTATAAATTTGAGGTGTTTGGGGGCCCAGGAACCAATGTCGATCAGCGAACACAGGGGTGATGGGTGAGTGGAACATGGTGCGGGATGGGGTGCGGGCAGCAGAGTTTCAGTTGAGACGCTGAGTTTCCCTGAAGAACATTAGTGAACCAGTTGGGATTTAACAACAATCCAGCAGCTTTCAAGGTCATTTTTCTTTCTGGTTGCCGGCTCACGAATGAGCGGATTTATAAAGTTTAAATAACCCCAGTGTTGTGAAAGAAGGTTGAAGCAGCCTCAGCCACCGCATTCAATGTGCCCCCTGACTCTGCGCTCTCCAGATAACATTTCACAGTCATTAGACGAGGGCCCAGCTCGCTCCAGTTAGGGCACTTCAAAGGAGGTCTGTAAAATCTTAACTGACAAGAGCAGACAGCTAGCTGCTGGAGTGATCTGAAGGGATAGTTGTCAAAGGCATCTTCCTACGCCTGCCTCTATCACTTAAATCTCCACTTGCAGGTGTCACTTCAACCTCTGCCTCCTAAGTGTTAGAGTGAGCTTCACTAGGTTCAGTGCAGCAGGGCTTAGAAAATAACTGGCTGATCTGATTAAGTAATTCAACCGTCCCAGACCGTGTGTGTACGGGCGCCGACTCCGATATCCCCACGTGCATTAGCTGCAGCCTCCATCTTGGTCGATCGACCTCTGCAGAAACTAGGAAATGATTCACTTCCAATCTCAGTGGCTCTTTGGATCTGACACTAATACATTTTCAATAGTGGTGTTAATACAAGACTCTCAGACCTGTCTGCCCACAGACATGTCACATAGTGTAGTGGCCTGTTACACCAGTCATACAATACGTAATCCTTTCACAATAACCCAGCTTTGCTGAACATCTCGAACACAACCGCTTCCCCATTGATGGATAACCCTGGCTTGATCCCGATTACCTACAATAGGTTAGCTGTAAAAAATCGGAACGGGATCACTAGACACAAAGGGAGGGGAAGGAAGGCTTGCGTTTATATGGCGTCTTTCATGACCTCAGGACGTCCCAAAGCGCTTTACAGCCAATGAAGTACTTTTTTGAAATGAAGTCTCTGTTGTAATGTAGGGAAACGTAATGTACTGGAGGGCAGGAACTCAGGAACGACAAGAGGTGCTGGGTTTTACAGTTGATCCAACTGTTTTGGGATAGTTGTACTCGGAGGCTAACACTGTTCTGGGCCTCTCGTACCACCTATAACTAAATTGTAATGTTTAGTAAATCACAACCTTCGGTGTTTCGATTGACTTCAGTCTGTTTTTATTAAAGATTCAATCAATTTTTACATAATAACACGCCGATCCAGGAGGATTGGTGGGGGGGGGGGGGAGTACGGAGAAGGGATAGCACAGAGGGGCAGCGGAGAGGAAGGGCTAGTGTGTGTACAAATTAGTTATCTGGTTGCATTAGGTAACTTGCAGAGAACTCTGTTCAGAACCCAACCTTTACCTCAAGGCTGAAATGAAGTAGCAGGAGAACAACAGCAGTGCAATTAAATCTGCCATCACCACAGTGAGTAATCCAGAGGAGGTTAAAGGGGCTGACATGGGAAAAGGTGCCACATGATCACAGCATATTAGGCCTCTACTTTTAAGTCCGCGCTGTCTACTACCACTCCACCCCCCCACTCCCCCATACACACTTCATTGAACAAGAAGATAAGGAGCCTGGTTTATGACCTTCTCCTATTTGCTGGTTAGATACCCTCTAATCCAGGTGAGGGGCCTGTTATGCGTTGTGTAAACAGAGGGATTCCGGCCTACTGTGAGGGCCCAGTTTGAGCTGCACTCCTCTCTCATTGTAAGCAGGTTCCCAGGGGCTACTACAGCGTTTTGCAAGTTGCACTAAGCCATGTGCGGCAGCAAGTGCCTCTTACAGCACAGAAACAGGTCATTCGACCCAACTGGTCCATGCCGGCATTTATGCTCCACACGAGCCTCTTCATCTAACCCCATCAGCATATCCTTCCATTAATTTCTCTCTCATGTGTTTATCTAGCTTCCCCTTAAATGTATCTATGCTATTCACCTCAACTACTCCATGTGGTAGCGAGTTCCACATTCTAACCACACTCTGGGAAAAGAGGTTAATTGCATTTATATGGCATCTTTAACGTAGTAAACTGTCCCGAGGCGCTTCACAGGAGCGTATTCAGACAAAAATTGGCACAGCCAAAAAAGGAGATATTAGGACAGATGAACAAAAGCTTAGTCAAAGAGGTAGGTTTTAAGGAGCATCTTAAAGGAGGAGAGAGAGACGGAGAGGCTCCTTCAGCTCCCTCGCACTCAAGAATTTGCTTCCTAGACCGCTGTACCTTGTTAAATCTCCCTTCACCTTCAGAAACCTCTTCAAAATCTATTTCTTTGACGATGCCTTCGGTCACCTCCCATAACCCTTCAGACTAACTCCTAAACCCCCTGCCTCCACCCTTCACGCTCTCACCTCTGTGAAGCACCTTGAGAGTTGCTGTTACGCCAACGCACGAAGGCTGCTTGAACGTTTTATAGAAACTGGAGGACTATTTGCTGCCGGGTGTCCAGGAGACTTGGGAACAACAGCCCGAGAGTGAGAGGTGGGTCCCATCGCCATTACTCCACCAGCACTCGCCTTCATGCGTGGCTTTAAAGGGAGGGTTGGTAACCAGAGGACACAGATTTAAGGTAATTGGCAAAAGAACCAGGAGGCGATAAGGAGAAATTTCTTTTACGCAGCGAGTTGTTATGATCTGGAACGCGCTGCCTGAAAGGGCGGTGGAAGCAGATTCAGTAGTAACTTTCAAAAGGGAATTGGATAAATACTTGAAAAGGAAAAATTTGCACGGCTATGGGAGTGGGAACTAATTGAATAGCTCTTTCAGAGAGGCACAGGCACGATGGGCTGAATGGCCTCCTCCTGTGCTGTGATTTCTGCCTGTCAGACCCGCCGTGATGGCTGGTTGAGGTGGGGGAGAGGGAGAGGGATTGACAGGAAATGAGGAGATGGGGGAAGGTGGAGATGGGGAAAGGTGGTGGAGATGGGGGATATGGGGGGAAGGGGGAGATGGGGGAAGGGGAGATGGAGGAAGGGGGAGATGGGGAAAGGGGGAAGGGGGAGATGGGGAAGGGGGAGATGGGGGAAAGGGGGAGATGGGGAAGGGGAGATGGGGAAAGGGGGAGATGGGGGAAGGGGGAGATGGGGGAAGGGGGAGATGGGGGAAGGGGGGAAGATGGGGGAAGGGGAGAGATGGGGAAGGGGGGAAGATGGGGAAGGGGGAAGGGGAGATGGGGGAAGGGGGAAGGGGAGATGGGGAAGGGGGAGGATGGAGGAAGGCAGAGATGGGGAAAGTTGGAGATGGGGGAATGGGGAGATCAGGGAAGATGGAGATGGGGAGAAAGATAATATCCACACCAGCAAAGAGGAAAGTTGCTGCTGCCTGTGGGTAGGAAAAATATCAGCTGGCGCCTCCGGTAGAGTTTATATTTGTCCACTGGGGGCGCCGCTGTCTCTGGAGGTACCAGCGAGCGAGGTGATTCTCAGCAGTTCCAACACTCCCAGTGTTAGTGACTTCATATTACAGCCAGCTGCCAGAGTCAGGAAGGGCAGCTCTGTGATGTAAACATGGCCATTGGTGACCCAATAGCCAGTAAACTGGCCGCCCTTCTATAGGAGTGAAAACCTGCCCCCCCCCCCCCCCCCCCCCCCCCCTCATTGACAGTGAGCTTCAATGGGCCTTTTCTCATCCGTGACTTTCTCCTCTGTTTCTATGGTTGAATTACATTCTTGAATGGGGCTTATCCAGGGCGCAAAAATATTAAAGGATCGATTGCTGTACTTTAGGCCTTTCTCCGAAAGGCAGATGGCACAGGGAGACTCAGGCCATTCTCGGAGAACTGGCTCCCTCCCTAGTCTATGAACAACCCCAGTTTCCTAAAGGGGTTGTGAGAACTCACAGGGCCACCGGTCCAGGCACAGAATACACTGATGGTGATGGGAGGATAAATAGAGCCCGCTCACTGCTTGGAAAAGAGTCAAGCTAGAGTCTTCGTGGGGTTTTTTTTAATTCAGTTTTCTCCCCTGCTTTCCGAGAAGGTGCTGACTGTATCTGGGATAAAGTTTGACAGTCAGTCAGCCCTCCAATCCTTCTCCAAAGTCACCGTTCCTAATGTGTAAATCTTGATAGTGGGTGTGAACAAGCTGTTCAACCAAGGTGGGGAGAGGAATCACAGCAGAAGCCACAACCTCACCCACTATTCAAAAACGCACACACTCACATATACACACACACATATACACACACACATATACACGCAAACATACATACACTCACATATACACACACATATACACGCAAACATACATACACTCACATATACGCACACACACATATACACACACATATACACACACATATACACACGCAAACATACATACACTCACATATACGCACACATGTATACACTCACATATACAGATATACACATATACACACACACATATACTTACATACGCACAGACATATATAAACACACGCACACACACCCCCGCTGGAAAGAGGATCACTGAATTATGATCAGAAGTAGGAACACTGGTTAATTTATTTTCTCCTCCATAGTTCAGTACCAATATAGAACCCCCGCTCCCCCCCACCCCATCTCTCAGCTAAAGATTGATGCCCTCCTGATTTGAATGCATCAGTACCAGAGCAGGCAGTGCACGTACCCAGAACCAGAGAGGAGCTGTGCATTTGTACACTAATATTTCACTAATGCTGGTTATGAGAAAACAGCAGTGAACATGAAGCAGTTGTGATATGGACAGATGTGCCACTGAAAACAACAGGGGCCGTTAAACATTAAACCCGACCGTACACAGTTCCGCAGCATTGTCCAGTCTAATATACAACTTCACTGATAACTTCTGCACCCAATACAATTAGCCTTATCCACCTGTTATCGAGACTGAACAAACAGGTTCCAGCATTAAATGGACCCAACCAACATGGCCACTTCGAACAGGCAGCAACAAGTCACCAAACGACCTGTGCTATTTTCTGCACTATTTTAAGTGAAGTTTCTGTAGCTGTAAAATC
The DNA here is from genome assembly GCF_035084215.1 of Heptranchias perlo. NCBI lineage: Eukaryota > Metazoa > Chordata > Chondrichthyes > Hexanchiformes > Hexanchidae > Heptranchias > Heptranchias perlo. Next base: position 9,270,544 of record NC_090332.1, on the reverse strand, counting down.
CACCATTGACCATAAAATCCATCATCGACACAATGAAAGTGAACGAAATGAATCAGTGCATTCCAATGAAATCGAACATCCCGTCCTATTGCACGTTCTAGGAGTTTTATTGGCGGCTCCGAGAAATTCAACGGCTCTGTCTTTAGGGGTGGGGGTGGGGTTGCTGGCTGGCTGGGGGCTAACCATTCAGAATGGAATGTGTCTGCCCTTTGCAGTGGGTGCCAGCTGTACCCACTGTCAGTGGCAGTGCTGGGCGGCATCAGAGGGCGAGATTTCTCCATGCACCGGGTGTAACTAGACCATACACAGCGAGTTAGTGGGCACACTAGTTGTGCCTCCTGGTGAGGCTGCCAGGGTTGTTCTAATAGCCGGTGTAAAGACAAAACATTCCCATCACTTCACCTTCAGATTATAATTCAACAATAACAACTGGCATTTATATAGCGCCTTTAATGTAGTAAAACGTCCCAAGGTACTTCACAGGAGCGATTATCAAACAGAATTTGACACCGAGCCACATACGAAGCATGTGACCAAAAGCTTGGTCAAAGAGGTAGGTTTTAAGGAGCATCTTAGAGGAGAGAAAGATAGAGAGGTGGAGAGGTATAGGGAAGAAATTCCAGAGCTTAGGGCCTAGACAGTTGAAGGCACAGCTGCCAATGGAGGGGCGAAGGAAATTGGAGATGCTCAAGAGACCAGAATTGGGTGAACGGGACTTGGTGCGAGTTAGGATATGGGCAGCAGAGTTTTGGACGAGCTCAAGTTTACAGAGGGTGGAAGGTGGGAAGCCGGCAAGGAGGGCATTGGAATAACTAGAATAGAAACTTGACAGCAAAAAGCAAATGGCAACTTTTGCATGCGTGTGTGCACAGGCGCAATATGTCCCTTGGCGCATGCTCACCACCATTTTATATAACCAGTGTGGCCCCATCTCCTCGCAATTCATGGCTCCTGTCCATCAATCGTAGGACACCAATGAGAGCAGCTCCGTAAACAACTGAGACTGTCGTGTTGAAGGTGGATTTGCGGCTCTCCTCGAGGGTGAGATTGCAAACACTTCCAGGAAAGGAGACGACCCACTGAAGCGAAACATGAACTGTTTGCTGCAATCGCATGTGGCGAGACTGGAGAAGCTGGGATCGTTATCCTCCTCCGGTGGGGGAGTCAAGAACAAGGGGGCATAACCTTAAAATAACCTAGGCCATTCAGAGGTGATGTCAGGAAGCACATCTTCACACAAAGGGTAGTGGAAATCTGGAACTCTCTCCCCCAAAAAGCTGTTGAGGCTGGGGGTCAATTGAAAATTTCAAGATTGAGATTAATAGATTTTTGTGAGGCAAGGGTATTAAGGATTACGGAACCAAGGCAGGTAAATGGAGTTAAGATACGAATCAGCCACGATCTAATGGGCTCGAGAGTCTGAATGATCTACTCTTGTTGCTATTTTCCCATACAGTAGAGAAGGTTAAGAGGAGATTTAATAGAGGTATTCAAAATTATGAGGGTTTTTGATAGAGTAAATAAGGAGAAACTATTTCCATTGGCAGGAGGGTCGGTAACAGGAGTACACAGATTTACGGCAAAAGAACTAGAAGGGAGATGAGGAGAATTTTTTTTACACAGATTTTTTAAAATTATTCGTTTATGGGATGTGGGCATCGCTGGCGAGGCCGGCATTTATTGCCCATCCCTAATTGCCCTTGAGAAGGTGGTGGTGAGCCGCCTTCTTGAACCGCTGCAGTCCATGTGGTGAAGGTTCTCCCACAGTGCTGATAGGAAGGGAGTTCCAGGATTTTGACCCAGCGACGATGAAGAAACGGCAATATATTTCCAAGTTGGAATGATGTGTGACTTGGAGGGGAACGTGCAGGTGGTGTTGTTCCCATGTACCTGCTGCTCTTGTCCTTCTAGGTGGTAGAGGTCGCGGGTTTGGGAGGTGCTGTCGAAGAAGCCTTGGTGAGTTGCTGCAGTGCATCCTGTGGATGGTTACACACTGCAGCCACAGTGCGCCGGTGGTGAAGGGAGTGAATTTTAGGGTGGTAGATGGGGTGCCAATCAAGTGGGCTGCTTTGTACTGGATGGTGTCGAGCTTCTTAAATGTAGTTGGAGCTGCACTCATCCAGGCAAGTGGAGAGTATTCCATCACAATCCTGACTTGTGCCTTGTAGATGGTGGAAAGGCTTTGGGGAGTCAGGAGGTGAGTCACTCGCTGCAGAATACCCAGCCTCTGACCAGCTCTTGTAACCACAGTATTTATATGGCTGGTCCAGTTAAGTTTCTGGTCAATGGTGATGTTATGATCTGGAATGCACTGCCTGAAAGGGTGGTGGAAGCAGAGTCAATAGGGAATTGGATATACAAGAAAGAAGGAAAGACTAGTATTTATATGCCTTTCACGACCTCAGGATGTCCCAAAACGCTTTACAGCCAATGAAGTATTTTTGAAGTGTAGTCACTGTTTGTACTGTAGGAAACGCAGCAGCCAATTTGCGCACAGCAAGGTCCCACAAACAGATCATCTGCTTTAGTGGTGTTGATTGAGGGATAAATATTGGCCAGGACACTGGGGAGAACTCCCTTGCTCTTCTTCACCATGGGATCTTTTACGTCCACCTGAGAAGGCAGACGGGGCCTCGATTTAACGTCTCATCTGAAAGACGGCACCTCCAACAGTGCAGCACTCCCTCAGCACTGCACTGGAGTACTTGAAAAGGAACAATTTTCAGAGCTATGGGGAAAGAGCGGGGGAGTGGGACTAATTGGATAGCTCTTTCAAAGAGCTGGCCCAGGCAAGATGGGCCGAAAGGCCTCCTTCTGTGTCGTATGATTCGATGAACAGGAGACATCCAGCAGCTGTTTTCATTTCGTTTGAGATAGAATTGAAGATAAATAGGCTAGGTTGGGACTGGACAGTGGGGCACTTGGTTTTTAAGTAATGGAACCACATTGTGTGTAACCTGGCAGTGCTTTGCCCATGATAAATCATACCAAATGTGAAGAAAGGGAGGCAGACAAAGGACTGGGAATTAAATACATCACCATTAAACACTAACAGGAAACAAAGCAGGTTTTCTGAGGCATTATCATGTAATGAATCATTTGAATCGAGATACGTGATCAGCAGCTAGGAAAGAGAATAAAAGAATTTATTCATCCTTGAGGGGCCCTTCAGCCAAACCTTGAGTTGAAAGCCTTTGGATGCGATGAATTAAATTCACATTAGGAGCGATGATCACGCAGATACAGGGAAGCACATTACGGACCACTAGAAAATGCTGAGGCTTTTCACCAAAACTACACCCCCCCACCCACCCCCAACTCAGAGCAGCCCATTGCGCCGAGCTCTCGCCAACACCCACTCTCCAGATCCACCTCAGCTCGTCCAGCAGGAGGCACTGGTGATCAGGCGTATCAAAGGAAGCGTTCAGAACGAGCAACTTTAGCCCAACGAACCGCCTCCTTTCACGGACCGTGGGGACGACAGGCGTTTTCATCTGGCGAACTAAGAAAGGCCAAAATTGAATGCCTGGTCTTTACCGGGTAACCCCATGCCAGCCGGCCTCGGCGAGATGGGGCGAGTGTACGTTTGGGCCGTCAATGGCCGCGCTGAGACTGACCTGTGGGCCTCGCCCGATACAAAAAAGCAGCTTGTGCTCCCCGCTGCTTCTGCTCTCCTAAAGGGCACTAGGGGTTGATTCAGAAAATGGAGTGCCCGTCCTCTACACATCCGGTGAGGAGGCACTAGATTTACATGGAATGACATCGAATTTACAGCATAGAAAAGGCCATTCAGTCCAACAGGTCTGTGCCGGAATTTATGCTCTAAAACGGGCCTCCTCCCAACCTATTTATTTCATCTCACCCCCATCAACATATTCTTTTCTCCCTCATGTACTTATCTAGCTTCCTCTTAAATGCATCTTTGGCTATTCACCTCAACCAGGAAAGCACAGCAAACGCAGAGCAGTGACTCGCAGAGGTTTGTCTGGCATCACTGTCCCAAACTCTAGTGCCTCTACGTGCCTTCAGGCCACGCAGTCCATCGTTTCACGTCTTGTTGAGAATATTTTATACTTGCTGATCACAAGGACCCATAGTCCCTGTGCTCGCTGACCTACAACAGTCTGGCAACGGCTCCAATTTTAAATTCTCATCCTTGTTTTCAAGTCCCTTCTTGGCCTCGCCGCTCCCTACAACCCTCCGAGATCTCTGTGCCTCGTGCCCCTGATTTTAACTGCTCCACCACTGGGGTCGTGCCTTCAGCTGCCTAGGCCCTAAGCTCTGGAATTCCCTCCCTAAACCTTTCTGCCTCTCTCTCTCTCTCTCTCTCTCTTTCCTCCTTTCAAGACGCTCCTTAAAACCTACCTCCTTGACCAAGCCTTTGGTCACCTGTCCTAACATCTCCTTGTGTGGTTTGGTGTCAAAATTTGTTTGATAATTGCTCCCGTGAAGCGCCTTGGGACATTTTGCTACATTAAAGGCGCTATATAAATACAAGTTGTTGTTGTCGTTTTCACTGGTATCTTGTGATCAAATGATGTAACCCACTGTCGTCAGGGGAAACAGTGCATGACCAATGCCGCTTCAGAAAAACTCCCAGTAAACATATATCACACAGATCTAAAGCGGGTTACTTGGACCTCAAGCTGTGGTACACAGCGGACTGGGCCTGTGACTATATTGTAACATGACCATCACGTGTCTTTGCGATGCATTCACTGGGTCACATGCTCTGATTCGATTAGTGTCGACGGCCCAACACTGACTTGTCTGTTTCCACGAGCAGCAAACACAAGGGGTCATTCATCCCCCTGGTGCGGAACGAAGCTTAAACCTCACTGAACGCCGTTAGTGTCCAGTGACCTATTTTACATTGACAATGTGCCCAGAGCAGATGGCAACGCTTGGTCAGAAGAAACACAAAGTCAGAGACTGGCAGAAGCCATTCTTCCATTTGTTGCATTATAACACACTGCTATTTCCCTCTCCTGATCATCGGCCATTGATTGCCACTGGAAACCGCACACAGAATCGGGGGGGGGGGGGCAACAGGGTTTGTGTTGGCCGGTGATCCCTCGCGCAGTGGAATAGCCACCCAACGCCAACTCTCTTGACAGGTACAGCCGCCCAAGATAGTGACTGCTTGGCTCTGTTGGTAGCACTTTTTTTTTTACTCTTGCCTCCAATTCAGAAGATCGTGAGTTCAAGCTAATTCCGGGGCCTCATGCACGTAATCTGATGCTTTGCTGAGGGAGTGCTGCCTCGGCAGAGGCACCATCCTTACTGGCGAGGCCTTAAACCAAACCGTCATTGGCCTGGTCAGCTGGAAGTTAAAGATCCCGAGGTGCTGTTCGAGCAGGGCTTCTCCTGGCCAATGTTCTGCCCTCAAACACAAACCTATCATTTGCCTCATTGCTGTTTGTCCAAAATGACTACACGGGATTACCTAGAACAAAAGTCACTGCAGTTCATTGGCTGTGAAACGCTGGGAGATGTGTGGAGGGAGCGAGCCCAATACTAGGGGTCATCAATATAAGATAGCCACCGTTAAATCCAATCAGGAATTCAGCAGAAACTTCTTTACCCAGAGAGTGGTTAGAATATGGAGTAGTTGAGGCAAATAGCACAGATATATTTAAAGGGAAACTAGACAAACACACGAGGGAGAAAGGGACAGAAGGGTATGCTGATAGGGTGAGATGAAGAAGAATGGGAGGAGGCTCGTGTGGAGCATAAACGCCAGCATAGATCAGTTGGGCCGAATGGCCTGTTTCTGTGCTACCGGCTCGCTGGAACTCCACACAACTCTATGTAACTCCACACAACTCTATGTAACTCCACACAACTCTATGTAACTCCACACAACTCTATATAACTCCACACAACTCTATGTAACTCCACACAACTCTATGTAACTCCACACAACTCTATGTAACTCCACACAACTCTATGTAACTCCACACAACTCTATATAACTCCACACAACTCTATGTAACTCCACACAACTCTATGTAACTCCACACAACTCTATATAACTCCACACAACTCTATATAACTCGACACAACTCTATATAACTCCACACAACTCTATGTAACTCCACACAACTCTATGTAACTCCACACAACTCTATGTAGCGCCACGCGACTCCATGTAACTCTATATAACTCCGTGTAACTCTATATAACTCCGTGTAACTCTATATAACTCCGTGTAACTCTATATAACTCCGTGTAACTCTATATAACTCCGTGTAACTCTATATAACTCCGTGTAACTCTATATAACTCCGTGTATGTTCATGCACGCGGTATAAAGAATTCAGCAGGTGGGTCAACCCTTGACAAAAAGGAAAAACCCCTCCGAGAGCTCCCCTCAGAAATGTGCTGGAATCTCAGTCCGTGCCAAGTGCTTTCAGCACATGTTGTCAACCCTGGCCCACATCCAGCGGCTCCTGAGATTTATTTAAACAAGGAAATACTGCAGTAAGTGCTGCTGAAAAGTGATACATTGTTTTTACAGTTACAAAGAAGGCCATTTAGTGAGATGATATCTAATAATTAAAGACCAAGTCTCCAACAACAGCCCAGTCGAAGAGATCATATGACCTGCCCTCTCCGCCAAGTACCGTGATAGCATTGACAGATTTTTTTGGAGAGAGAAAAGACTTAACAATAAAACGCACATATCACATATTTATCACAGAAAAGCTCCCCCTAATGTCAAATAATATCAAATTCAAAACTGAGATTGATAGGGTTTTGCTCGCCATGGGTATTAAGGGTTTCAGAACCAAGGCGGGTGGATGGAGTTAAGATGCAGATCAGGCATGATCTCATTGAGTGGCGGAATAGACTCGAGGGGCTGAATGGCCTACTCCTGTTCCTATGGTTGTGAATTCTTTTCCTTCTGCAACTTACCCTCCTTCTCGTCCTCTTCCCGCCCTGCTGTGCACGGTGACTCGTGCCGGGCACTATTCCATGGGGAGCGCTCACACCTCGCTCATCTGTCGGGTGTGAACCGGGACAGGTTACTCGGGCCCATGGGTCGGCCTCACAGCTGAGGCTGATCCCAAGCCCACCCCTGGCATTCACACCCCTAACATTCACACTCATGCACTTTTACCGGTTAGCAAACAGGGGGTGAGATCCCTTGCTGGTCCCCTGCACTGACTTTATAACACTGACCTACATTGTCTCCTGGTCCGGCAACACCTCGATTTTAAAATTCTCATCTTTGTTTTCAAATCCCTCCACGGCCCGCGCCCACCCCTTATCTCTGTAACCTCCTCCAGCCCTCCGAGATCTCTGAGTTCCTCCAATTCTGGCCTTTTGCGCATCCCCAATTTTCTTTGCTTCACCATTGGCGGCCGTGCCTTCAGCTGCCTAGGCCCTAAGCTCTGGAATTCCCTCCCTAAACCTCTTCGCCTCTCTCTCTCTTCCTTAAAATCTACCTCCTTGACCAAGTTTTTGGTCATCCGTCCTAATATCTCCTCATGTGGCTGGTGTCAAAATTTTGTTTGATAATCGCTCCTGTGAAGCACCTTGGGATGTTTTATTACGTTAATGACGCTATATAAATGCAAATTGCTGTTGTTATTGCATTTCAAAGGTACTTAGTTGGCTGTAAAGCACTTTGGAACGTCCTGAGGTCATGAAAGGCGCTATATAAATGTAAGTTCTTTCTTTTTTCTTTCTATACTTGCATTAGGGACATAAGAATATATATCAAGAAAAGCAGTGGTCCCAGCACTGAACCCTGGGGAACACCACTGCATACAGTCCGAAAAACAACCGTTCACCACTACTCTCTGTTTCCTGTCCCTTAGCCAATTCTGTATCCATGTTGCTGCTGCCCCCTTTATTCCATGGGCTGCAATCTTGATGATAAGCCTACTGTGCAGCACTTTATCAAACGCCTTTTGAAAGTCCATATACATCACATCAACTGCATTGCCCTCATCTACCCTCTCTGTTACCTCATCAAAAAACTCTATCAGGTTAATTAAACATGATTTGCCTTTAACAAATCCGTGCTGGCTTTCCCTAATCAATCCACCCTCGTCCAAGTGACTGTTAATTCTGTCCCTCAATATGTTCAAGTGCTTGTTCGAAACTTGAATACAGAAATGTATCGCTGATGTGATTACACAGTGAAAGTGGAACTAATAAATCTGGTGATTGGAGAGCTGGCACCGTGAAAATGGCCATGAAAGCTGCCAGATTGTCATTAAAACCCAACTAGTTCACTAACATCCTTCAGGGAAGGGAGCCTGCAGAAGCCTTCTTGGTCTGAGCTACGCATGACTCCAATCCCACAACACATGGTTGGCTCTTAATGCCCTCAAGGTAATTAGCAATGGACAATAAGTACTGTCCGAATAATAAGAAAGAAAGCCTTGCATTTGTATAGGGCTTTTCATGACCTCAGGACCTCCCAAAGTGCTTTACAGCCAATGAAGTACTTCTGAAGTATAGTCCCTGTTGTAACGTGGGGTAACACGGCAGCCAATTTGCACACAGCAAGGTCTCACAAACAGCAATGTGACAATAACCAAATAATCTGTTTTTTAAGTGATGCTGGTTAAGGGATAAATATTGGCCAGGACACCGGGGAGAACTCCCCTGCTTTTTCTCGAAATAGTGCCATGGGATCGTACATGATCCGAGAGGTCAGAAGGGGCCTCGGGTTAACATCTCATCCGAATGACGGAACCTGCGATAGTGCGGCACTCCCTCAGTACTGCGCAGGGAGTGTCAGCCTGGATTGTGTGCTCAAGTCTCTGGAGTGGGGCTTGGACTCACAACCTTCGGCCAATAAGTACTGTGTCAGCCGTGGCTCAGTGGGTAGCACTCTCGCCTCTGAGTTAGAAGGGGTTTGAAAACACTAGCTAATCCCAGTATTCACACCAGCACTCTCTCCAAGAGAGAGTTCTGCTAGTGAGACCTGGACTGAATGCTTTCAGCCGTTCTCTGAAGTGGCTGCAGCCGAGATTTGATCCAATCTCTCCCCTCTCCTATCTAGCTTCTCACATTCTGCGGCCCTTTCCATCCCATGTGTCAACAGCCACATCACCACAGCACGGCCTGACCTGACGAGGGCAGCGGATTCTGGTCTCGCTCCACCGAAACACGTTGCATCATGGCTGGGGAGCACCGGAGAATAGGTTGCACTGTCATCTCTAAACGATGGCAAAAGGCTCTCCATCCCCCCCTCCACACCCCTCCCATTTTCTTTTCGGCCGATACCCTCTTGCCTAGAGCCCACCCGATTTTGTTGCTAAAGAAAGGTGTATGGGTGTTGGAGGACTGGCTGAGGTCTACACTTGGGCTGTCAATCCCAGCAGGAAAGCGCAGGAGGAAATTGGAGTTTGCAAGTAAACAAACTTTCAGCAGGAAACAAGATTATCATTCCCAGAGTGCAGTGAAGCCCATAGTGCAGGCTGGTACAGTAATAAGAAGGGACAGCAAGCAAACAGAAGGCAGGAACTGGGGGGGCGGGGGGGGGTTTGCAGGCGACTGCATCAGGTGACTCCGTCTGGGACTCCGAGACCTGAGACCTTTGATGGACGAGGTTATTAACACCACAATAGCTGCACTGTTAAAAGGGCTCCACTCGCTGCCTAACATGGACCCAATAAAGCACAAAGTATGAAGAGGGAAGACAGGCATTGCTGGTACCAGTTTGGATTTACAATCTCTAACTCTAGGTCAAATGGAGGATTGATTCAGCGAGTGAGGGGAGCAGACACGTAATCCCCTGCAGTGGGGCACGGTTGACTGCCTTTGTAGAAAATCTCTCCAGGCCAACATTCCTCCCAACATGGCGTACCTTTCCCTGAAGAGAAAAGTGCTCCAAATAAATAAGGAATACTGGAAAACACTCAACAGGTCAGGCAGCACCTGAGGAGAGAGAGAAACACACAAGAGTTAACGTTTCAGGTCGACGACCTGTTTCGTTTCCACCTGAAACGTTAAATCTAATGTTTTTCTCTCATCTCTTCAGATGCTGCCTGACCTACTGAGCGTTTTCCAGCATTTTCTGTTTTTATATCAGATTTCCAGCCTCCGCAACATTTTGCTCATGTTTAAATGCTCTAAATAAATGCTACTCCCCCCACCCCCTTCCCCGGTCTCTGTAATCTTTACCCTCCTTCCCTGGATTTAGGCCGGGGCTATAGCTACACAGGTGCTAAACAATCTCTGGCATCTCACCCCAAGGCATTCCTTGCTTGTAGAACTTTGACTGTGTCAGTGACTGTGGGCGACATCACAGCTCTGTCCAGTCCAGGTCTCGATCAAAGTCCGCTCACGAGGACTTTCGAGTAGGGCGTGGGGGTCGTTTGCTAGCGATCAGGGGCGGGAACCCTAGCTGATTTATCCCCCATTGCTCACCCTCATTCGCAGCGACCCAGTCGCTACCCTGCTGAGATCACTAACTCAGCACTGGGACCGGGACTGGGACCGGGACCGGGACTGGGATCAGTCCGTATGGTCCCCATGTCACACTCGACAGTGCGTTTCCAAGAAGTTCTTTTCCTGTGTCCATCAAGCACAGTTACACACACACAGAGCATTTCTGAAAAGTGACCACGCAGAATGAGTGCAGGAATGGACAATATCCATTTCTATTTTGTTACATTTGTCTAAAAGCTTATTTTTGGGCAGTAAACAGTTCTTGCAAAACAGTGAGAGAAGATTTATCCGTAAAAGTGAAAGATAGTTTGTCAGGAAAGAAAGGGAGGGGAGCCTGGACGGCACAATGGAAAGTAAGACTTGCATTTATATAATGCCTTTCATGACCTCAGGATGTCCCAAAGCGCTTTGCAGCCAATGAAGCACTTTTGAAGTGTGGTCACTGTTGTAATGTAGGAAACGCGGCAGCTAATCTGTGCACAGCAAGGTCCCACAGACAGCAATGTGACAATGGCCAAATAATCTGTTTTAGTGATGTTGGTTAATGGATAAATACTGGCCAGGACACCGAGCCATAACGGTTAGAAAGTTAGGAGTAAGAATAGGAGTCGGGCACCAAAGGGATAATAGAGTTCTGTAATAAGTTACCGGGGGAAGCCCATTGAAGAGACCATATGAATGGAGCAACTGGATGGATTTCTGGAGAAGTAATTCAATGATCCGGTGCTCACAATGGGAGCCGCTCTGCCCATTGACTGTGTTGTAGCCCGATCTCCGACTCACAATCCTCTCAATTGCAGCTCACTGCTGGAAGTTAGGGATTGGTGAATTCATCCAATGAGGAGAGTTGGAGGGTTGCGGGGGGGAGTGGGGGGGGGGGTAAAGGGGTTGATTATCAAACAGGGATGGGCTTGTTGGGCCTAATGGACTTTCCCTGTACCTAAAGATCCTTATGCTTTTTGCACACAATCGTTCATTCGCCATTCACATGATTACTTTCTATTAAATAAACAGTGTGAAGGGGCACCTTAACCCTGTGACACAACACTCACATCGTCAGTACTGGAGGTCTTGGGAGGGGGTCATCTGAACCCCTTGTCTGTGGTAGAACTGAAACTACTGAGGCAGGAGAGTGCGTGTGTGTGTGTGTGTGTGTGTGTGTGTGTGCGTGTGTGTGTGTGTGTGCGTGCGTGTGCGTGTGTGTGTGTAACATTCCTGTATCATTGATAACAGTGCAGATCTGGGATCTTTGACCAGAGTCCCTCTTTTTATGTTCTTCTTATTAAATAACGCATCCATTGTATTAGTCAAGCACGCTTGCAGTAACTGTTAAATGTGTAAGTTATTATGTAGAAGAAACATTTTTAATCTGACTTTTCTTAACATGGGGCCCACATCCTCCTCTGGGGCCAGAATAAGAAGCAGTTTCCTGACTATGACCACTTACCCCGACTGAAAGAAAGAGTGTTCTGTCGACTTGAATATCTGGCGATTAAATTTTTATTTAGTTTTATATCCAATTACTGAACTTGTAGTCATAATAATCTTACAAAGAGCTCTCCCATGCAGTTTGAGTTTACATAGGCCTATTATTTTTTTTAAATTAAAAAAAAGCTTAAACCTTACCTGCCTGTTCCTTTAATGCTCAAGAGTTAAGTTTGTTCCAGGGGATATAAAAATATATATATATTAGGGAAGTGAAGCTTCAGTTTCACCAGTTTCCTCACACACCTCCAGACTCCAGCACAGGGGCGAATGCGGTGATTGGTCTGTCGTGTCTGTCCTTAGGCAACGCGTAACTAAAGACATCTGACAGGAGCGTTCCCCCATTTACCAACCAACTCAATACACCCACAGAGTCCTGCGATTGTCTTGCACCTCACGTCGCAATTCCTTCCCCCTTTCCAACCCCTTGTGAATCGCCTTGCGATGTTTCACCACATTGAAGGTGCTTTTTATAAGTGTCATTTGCTGTTGTCGCTGCTTCACGCCAGAAACTTTAGCAGAACTTTCTGCACAGGTTTGCATGAACGGTGAGCAGTTTTAAACTTCTGCAAATCGCGGAACTCCGAAATAAACGGTGAGTGTCCTTTTTTTTTATTCGTTCACGGGATGTGGGCGTCGCTGGCGAGGCCGGCATTTATTGCCCATCCCTAATTGCCCTCGAGAAGGTGGCGGTGAGCCGCCTTCTTGAACCGCTGCAGTCCGTGTGGTGACAGTTCTCCCACAGTGCTGTTAGGAAGGGAGTTCCAGGATTTTGACCCAGCGACGATGAAGGAACGGTGATATATTTCCAAGTCGGGATGGTGTGTGACTTGGAGGGGAACGTACAGGTGGTGTTGTTCCCATGTGCCTGCTGCTCTTGTCCTTCTGGGTGGTAGAGGTCGCGGGTTTGGGAGGTGCCGTCGAAGAAGCCTTGGCGAGTTGCTGCAGTGCATCCTGTGGATGGTACACACTGCAGCCACAGTGCGCCGGTGGTGAAGGGAGTGAATGTTTAGGGTGGTGGATGGGGTGCCAATCAAGCGGCAACTCATCTCAGCTCAATGCTAAAGCGGCAGGCTTTTCGCAGAGGGATCGAGCCATCAATGTTCTTCTTACCTGCGCTGCGTTTAAAGAAAACGCTCACACGTAAGTTCTGGTGAAGAATCTGAAGTGCGCGACAGGAAAAGGGGCCATTCCACTCGCCAAAACCCTCACCTTCCAACAAACTCTCCACCAGCTCCCCCTGGGAATGTTCAAATAGCCACAGCTAAAGCTGCCAACGAAGGTAAAAACTCTGAGGTTAGTCCCGGGGCCCTGTAACTAATGGTAGACTGAAGGATATCACCATACGAACATAGACGGACAGGAAAAGACCATCTGGTCCATCCAGCCTCTCCCACACAATTGTGATACCTTGTGTGTCACAATATATACACTCCGCACCCCACCCAAAACTATGTGATTTCTTGGGAGAGGCAAAAAATTTTTTTTAAAAACACAGGCAATTTTGAGGAGAAAAAAAATTAATATCTGGGAAATTCCTCTCCAACCACCACCCCCCCACCCCCAACAAGGCAATCGAAATTAGTCCAGGAGATCATTCTGGCCCTCATTATTCTATGCAGTACCTACCTGATCTCCGCCCCAGCCAGAAACAGGTCCAGCTCTCGCTTGAAGGAATTCAGCGAATTGGCGTCCACCGCACGAGGCGGCAGCCTTTTCCGGAGGTCCACTATTCCCATTACTCAACCGCAGACCCTTGCATTCCATGGGCGACGTTCCCATAATCCCAACTGGCCTGGAACTAGAACGTTCCGTTGTATATTTGTTTTCTGTGCTTGTCACAATATTGTTCTGAGCCACCGATTTTTCCATTTCCTACTTGAAGGAATTGACTGACGTTGTGCCCATTGCTTATACGAACATACGAATTAAGAGCAGGAGTAGGCCATTCGGCCCCTCGAGCCTGCTCTGCCATTTGATAAGATCATGGCTGATCTGATTGTGACCTCAACCCTACTTTGCCGTCTACCTACTATAACCTTTGACTCCCTTGTTAATCAGGAATCTATCTAACTCAGCCTTAAAAATATTCAATGACCCTGCCTCCACCGCTCTCTGGGAAGGGAGTTCCACAGACTCACCAACCTCTGAGAGAAAAAATTTCTCCTCATCTCCGTCTTAAATGGGAGACACCTTATTTTTAAACCATGTCCCATAGTTCCAGTCTCTCCCACAAGGGAAAACATCCTCACAGCATCTACCCCTTCAAGTCCCCTCAGGATCTTATATGTTTCAATAAGATCACCTCTCGTTCTTCTAAACTCCAGTGTATACAACAGGCCCAACTTGTCCAACCTTTCCTCATAGGATAACCCCCTCATCCCAGGAATCAGTCCAGTCCTTTATGATGGACATTTCCACAAATGTACTAAGCCATACATAGCATCATTGAAAACTTTCCAGTAGTTTTGCTTGTGCCCTCCAGACTTTCAATCATAACAACAACCTGCATTTATATAGCGCCTTTAATGTAGTAAAACGTCCCAAGGAGCTTCACAGGAGCGTTACCAAACAAAATGTGACACCGAGCCACATAAGGAGATATTAGGACAAAAGTATAGTCAAATAGGTTGGTTTTAAGGAGCAACTTAAAGGTGGAGAAGTTTAGGGAGGGAATTCCAGAGCTTATTGATGATCGTCGGTGGTGAAGTCTCCCTCCCAGCTCACTCCTACATTATCTCTACCTTGCGGTATTTGGATGGTGTTCCCTCAATCTTCTCCTGGCTGGAGAGTCTAGAACTAGGGGTCATAGTCTCAAGATAAGGGGTCAGCCATTTAGGACCGAGATGAGGAAAGATTTCTTCACTCAGAGGGTCGTGAATCTTTTGGAATTCTCTACCCCAGAGGGCTGTGGATGCTCAGTCGTTGAGTATATTCAAGACTGAGATCGAAGGATATCTGGACACTAAGGGAATCAAGGGATATGGGGACAAGGCGGGAAAGTGAAATTGAGGTAGAAGATCAGCCATGATCTTATTGAGTGGCGGAGCAGGGTCGAGGGGCCACGTGGCCCACTCCTGCTCCTATTTCTTATGTTCTTATGTTCTCCAAGGCCATGGCTGTTAAGAGTTTTAAGTCCCAGAACTAGTCTTGTTGTATCTCTCTTAACTCTCTCCCAGAATCAATATGCATAGAATTCAAACACAACCACACCAGTGAGTTAATTAGTTTGGATTCAGAACAAAATGCCTTTGAGTTAAGTCCCACCACTCAATCATCTAGTCACTAACAGAATGGTTGGTTTTCATATCGAATCTTTTACCTTTCCCAATTTTACTAATGGACAACTACCTGATCTGGGACTATCTTTCCCATTTCTTGTAACCAATGTGCCATCTACCATTCCTTCGCCAATCCATCTGTATTGTTCCAGATTTTTTTCAATTCCATCATCAATGAGGGAGAAAGGAATAGAAGGTTATGCTTGATAGGGTTAGATGAAGAGGGGTCGGAGGGGTCTCGTGTGGAGCATAAACACCGGCATAGACCAGTTGGGCCAAATGGCCTGTTTCTGTGCTGTACGTTCTATGTAATTCTATATAATTCAACATTGTTACCAGCAGTTCAGTAAAGCAGGATTGGTGGGCCTGTGTATGATTTTTGGACTGTGTCTACCTCAACCAGGAAAAATACTTGGTTAAATTCAGGCTGCTTCTGAAGAGTACATTCTGAGCTGTACAACCACAGGGTGAAGTACAGACCGTTATAATGCAGATAAAAAGACAGAACAAAGTACAAATACTGGAAACCTGAAATAAAAACGGAAAATGCTGGAAACACACAGCAGGCCAAGAGACAAGATAGCTCTGATGAAGAAATAATAAAAACGACTGGTGTTAAACTTCATCATGCCACTCAAATGTTTCGAAGCTCTTCACGTACAATGAAGTGGTGAACCTGTGGAATTCTCTACCACAGAAGGCTGTGGAGGCCAAGTCACTGAATATATTTAAGAAGGAGCTAAATAGATTTCTAGGCACAAAAGGCATCAAGGGGTACGGGGAGAGAGCGGGAATATGATATTGAGATAGAGGATCAGCCATGATCATATTGAATGGCGGAGCAGGCTCGAAGGGCCGAATGGCCTACTCCTGCTCCTATTTTCTATGTTTCTGTGAATTACTTTGAAATGCAGTGACTATTATCCAGGCAAATGCGGCAGCCATTCTGCGCCCACAAAGAGCAATCAGGTGAACGACTGGCTAATCAGTTCTTTCAGTGGTGCTGGGTGAGGGAGGAATCTTGGCCCGGACACCGGGAGAACTTCCTGTTCTTTGAATAGTTCCACAGGATCTTTAACATCCACCTGCAGCGCTGGAACGAGGCAGACGGGGGCTCGGTTTTAACATCTTATCGCAGGGGCGTAAGGTCTGCACTAAAAGCATCAACTTGTCCTTTCTCTTTACAGATGCGGACTGACTTGCTCCGTATTTCCACCGTCTGCCACTGGCCACTGGTAGTAGCACTGGTGGGAACTATTTTAGATGATGAATTTAGAATATCACACAAGCATATCCACAACACTGGCTTAAATGTGATTTTCCCCATGTCGCACATTGCACCAATATGCTAAATAAGCCTAGTGACAACACTGGTTGTTATGGGTTCAAGTCTCACTTCAGAGGCTTGAGCACAAAATCTAGACCGACACTCCAATGCAGCGCTGCACTGTCGGAAGTGCCGTCTTTCAGATGAGACATTAAACCAAGGGCCCATCTGCCCTCTCAGGTGGACGTAAAAGATCCCACGGCAGTATTTCGAAGAAGAGCAGGGATGTCCTGGCCAATATTTATCCCTCAACCAACATCACTAAAAAACAGATGACCCGGTCATTATCTCATTGGTGTTTGTGGGACCTTGCTGTGCACAAATTGGCTGCTGCCTTTACTACAGTGATTACATTTCAAAGGTACTTTATTGGCTGTAAAGCACTTTGGGGCGTCCTGTGGTCATGAAAGGAGCGATCTAAATGCAAGTCTTTCTTTTTCTTTCTATTAAGTTTGAGGTCACATTATTATATTTACCCCTTGGTCTGATTAGAAATAGAATTCCACAGAATGGGCTCTCTATTTAACACTTTCTCATACAGGAAGACATGCAGTCGCCCCACATGCCACAAAGTCACTGGTAGGTTTGTTTTATAAATTGTATAGCATTGCAATTATGCATTTTGTGATGTTTGACATAGCACCTCAATTGTGGTACACCAGCATCCTCTTAATCTCCAGGATAACACCGTGGGTGGGTATGTAGTCTGTATCAGGTAGATGCCCCACGCATGCAGATAAGGCAAGGCATGAGACAGTCATGCGCCACTCAGCTTATACCAATGATCGTGTATTAACCCCTCCCATTTCAGGATAAGTTGACTCTTTAAGCACTCCAGAATCCCATTATTTCCATTTGCATTGGAATTTTAAAGCCCAGTTCAACATTTCTGGCATCACAGTCAGATACTGTGAAAACATCTCAGGCATTTCCAGTCATTTCTGCAACAATTCGTAGGGACAAAAGAAAATGACCCAAATTGGCTCAACACCTCCAATTTAAACTCCTCATCATTGTGCTTAAATCTGTTTAAGGCCCTATCCGAAGCTCTGTATCCTTCTCCAGTGGTACAACTGCACACCCCCACCCCACCCCAAAAGCTATCCGTTCCTCTGCCTGTGGCCTTTTGTAATCCTTCCCCCACCTTCGCCCCATCAATGACAGCCATACCTTCAGCCACCTAAGCCCCACACTCTGAAATTTCCTCCCTCCGCCTCTTCGTCCCCTTTAAGACCCTTCTTAAAAACCCACCTCTTTGACCCAACTTTTGCTCCCCCCTCCTAATATCACCTTCTTTGGCTTGGCATCCATTTTCTGTCTGATTGCTCCTTTGCGAAACTTCTTGGAAAGTTTTTCTACGTTAAAAGTGACTGTATGAATGCAAGCAGCTGTATCCATGCTCGCGGTGCCTAACTGAGAACTGACGATCGAGCTAGAGAGAGCGGCCGTCTTTGGTCTCCAACCTACGATCTTCAATCTGAATTCACCCACAACTCGATCGACCAGGCCATTCCCGTCAAAGCCACCTCAGATATTTAAGCTCAGGTGGAGTTCCTCTGCTCTGTTTTATTTTTCGTGACAGGGTTGCATAGTTCTGCCCCACTTGTTGTTAGAAATTTGACTCTGGCCACAGTATAGATTAAATCCATCGATACATCAAACTGCCAACACCAGGAATCAACTATTATGCAATTCAGAGAAGATGAAGCAATAGAGTTTGTCCCTAGGGACCCAATTATAAAATATTAGAAATGAAATTCTGCACTATAGATTCCAGCTAAATTGTCTTGCCGACTTTATATTATATTATAGCTGCACAGTTATTAAACATTAACTTTAATAACTTGCTGCTGGTGTTAAGTTAATATCGTACGTGACTGATACCATTTTTTGCCCTGCAGTCTGTAGTCCCCCCACGATCTTACAATAAGAGTACATGCAAAAAGAAAATTAAGATTGGATTATGTGGCAACAGGTGCAGTAATCCTTACTGCTAGCCCGTGTAATAAAATGGCTCAATGAAAAGCAATGGAGTACAATAGCTGATACCATTTGATGATTGTTTCAGTACTTAATACTGTACAGTGTTAGCTGAGGTGTTAGTTCTGTCATCCGCAAAAATGTCATACAGGCGTGACTGGAATACGGGATGCAAAAACTCAGCATGAATGGCTCAGTATCACTGGGAATAGGTCAGTGTGGCTGGGATAGGTCGGTATAACAACAATGACTACTTGCATTTATATAGCGCCTTTAACGTAGTAAAACGTCTCAAGACGCTTCACAGGAGCGATTATCAAACAAAATTTGACACCAAACCACATAAGGGGATATTTATAAGATATTAAGAGGAACAGATAGGGTGGATAGAGAGAAACTATTTCCGCTGGTTGGGGACTTTAGGAGTAAGGGGCACAGTCTAAAAATTAGAGCCAGACCTTTCAGGAGCGAGATCAGAAAACATTTCAACACACAAAGGGTTGTAGAAGTTTGGAACTCTCTTCCGCAAACGGCAATTGATACTAGCACAACTGCTAAATTTAAATCTGAGATAGATTGCTTTTTGGCAACCAAAGGTATTAAGGGATATGGGCCAAAGGCAGGTATATGGAGTTAGATCACAGATCAGCCATGATCTTATCAAATGGCGGAGCAGGCACGAGGGGCTGAATGGCCTACTCCTGTTCCTATGTTCCTATGTTCCTAGGACGGGGCTTGGTCAAAGCGATAGGTTTTAAGGAGCGTCTTAAAGGAGAAGAGGGAGGCAGAGAAGCGGAGAGGTTTAGGGAGGGAATTCCAGAGCTTAGGACCTAGGCAACTGAAGGCACGGCCGCCAATGATGGAGCGATTAAAACTGCGCAAGAGGCCAGAGCTGGAGGAACGCAGAGATCTCGGAGGGTTGTAGGGCTGGATGAGGTTACAGAGATTGGGAGGGGGGTGAGGCCATGGAGGGATTTGAGCACAAGGATGAGAATTTTAAAGTCGAGGTGTTCCCGGACCAGGAGCCAATGTAGGTCAGTGAGCACAGGAGTGATAGGTGAACGGGACTTGGTGCAAGTTAGGATACAGGCAGCAGAGTTTTGGATGAGCTCAAGCTTACGGAGGGTGGAAGATGGGAGGCCGGCCAGCAGAGCCTTGGAAATGTCAAGTCTAAAGGTAACAAAGGCTTGGATAAGGGTTTCAGCAGCAGATGAGCTGAGACAGGGGCTGAGACTGGTATAGCTCAGCGTAACTGGGAATAGTTGGGCATGTTGGAATAGTGCTATATGACTGGTATAACTCAGTATAACTGGGAATAAGTGGGAATGGCTGGGATAGTGCTATATGACTGGTATAACTCAGTATAACTGGGAATAAGTGGGAATGGCTGGGATAGTGCTATATGACTGGTATAACTCAGTATAACTGGGAATAAGTGGGAATGGCTGGGATAGTGCTATATGACTGGTATAACTCAGTATAACTGGGAATAAGTGGGAATGGCTGGGATAGTGCTATATGACTGGTATAACTCAGTATAACTGGGAATAGGGAATGGCAGGCACGCGTGCGAGCCCCTTGCCTGTATTTTTAATAGCTCACTGCTCTCTGGGACGGTTCCCATAGACTGGAAGGAGGCTAACATAGTCCCCATCTTTAAAAAAGGAAGACAAGACGGATCTGGGTAACTATGGAATCATTAGTTTGACATCAGAAATAGGATAGATGCTTGAGGGAATCATTAGGGATGCAATATATGATTACTTAGATAGTGAGGGACATGGAATTATAGAAAATTTACGGCACAAAAGGAGGCCATTCGGCCCATTGTGTCCGCGCCGGCTGAGAAACGAGCCACCCAGCCTAATCCCATTTTCCGGTATTTGGTCTGTAGCCCTGCAGGTCACGGCTCTTCAGGTGCACATCCAGGTATTTTTTTAATGAGTTGAGGATTTCTGCCTCTACCGCCCTCTCTATTAGGGACACCCAACATGGCTTCAAAAAAAAAGGTCATGTCTTACAAATTTGTTTGTGTTTTTTGAAGAGGTCACCAAGATGGTAGATGAGGGAAGCCCAGTAGACAATGTCTACTTTGACTTCAAAAAAGCTTTTGACAAGGTGCTGCACAAGAGACTTCTCAACAAGATCGATGCCTCTGGTATTAGTGGTAATATGTTGAGCTGGATTGAGAAGTTGCTGGAAGGCTGTAGGCAGAAAGTAGTTAAAGGTGGATTTGGATCTGTTTGGAGACAGGTCACCAGTGGTGTCCCACAGGGATCGGTGTTGGGGCCGTTGCTCTTTTTACTATTTTTATTAATAATCTAGATATAGGTGTTGGGGGCATGATCTGCAGCTTTGGAGATGATGCCAAGATCTGTGCGAGTGTTAGGACTGTAGACAATGCTCGACTGCTTCAGGCGGCTCAAGCTGTGTTGGGGGATTGGCCTCATGACTGACAAATTATGTTTAATTTGGAAAAGTGCAGTGTTATGCATGTGGGCAGGGCGAACACTCAGCATACATACACCCTTCGGGGAAAAGCATTAAAGCAGATGGAGAAAGAAAGAGATCTGGGCATAGATCTCTAAAGGTTCATGAGCAATGCCGTGAAGTGATAGCTTGAGCGAGTAGGTGTTGGGGTGCATTCACAGGACAATTCACTAAGACAAAGCATACTATTTTGTCCTTGTACAAGACCATGGTCAGGCCTCAGTTAGAATAGTGTGTCCAGTTTTGGTCTCCTCACATGGTGGGTGATATTGAGGCTTTGGAAAGAGTGCAGCGGAGGGCCACTAGATTAATTCCCAGTTTAAAGCATCTTAGTTATCAAGGCAGGCTAAAAAGAGCTGGGACTCTTTAGAGAAACGTAGACTTAGGTGTGAGGTTTATCAGATGATGAAGGGAATAGATTGTGTTCGAGTTGACAGTTTGTTCCAATTAAATAGGTTAGGGAGGATCATTGGTCACAATTTTAAGTTGTACGAGGCCAGATCTGGGTCAGGAGGTGGTGCTTTTCCCGGAGAATAGTGGACCTCTGGAACAGGCCTCCGGATCGTGCGGATGTCCATACACTGCGAGTGAAATGAAGCAAGCTCCACGCACTCACCACCTCTGATTGATAAGTGGGCTCTGGGGGGGACGACTGTTTGTCTAAGCACTGTTGTGTGGCTGAGAGGTAAAAATAAAATCCCAGCACTGTTTGCGGTCCCTTGCAGCGTGTGCCTTGAACTGTGGGAACCTTTGGCTTTATTACAGAGAGATAAGCATTAAAAATGCTGCTCCAAACAACTGCACTCGAGAACCAAATAGAGGATCTGTCAACAGAACAGGGATCACTGGCCTTTTATTGCTATTCTCACATTTGCAAGTTAAATACGAGGATTTAACAACAGCTCCAGAGCCCAGCACAATTCAAACAAATCACCAAGTTCCCTTATTGACGAGGAATTCTTTTTTTCTTCTTGTGGTACATTGCAATTTGCTTGATAGCCAGGGAATGAATTTGAGGTGAGGGATGTCAATTCCGGGGAGTGGGGGAAGAAACTAGTCGGTTTTGGCCCCTGTTTGCCAACGTTAAGTTTTGTTTAATCAGATAGAACCGCCTGATATGGAACTTCCAAAAAATGTTAAAAGAGGATTCACCTTTCACACCCGTCCCTCGTCGCATTAAACACCCCCAGCGCACTCCAAAGCACATTTCAGACCGCAAAAAAAAAACACACACACATGGGTCAGTCAGCCTCCGTGAAGAAGACAGACGGGTTCACGACCCTTCATCACAGCCTTTTCTCTGGGAGTTTGTTGGGACATTTCGACTACCCTGCGAGGAGCAACATTTTATTCCAATCGCTAGCCTTGCTCGGAGATTGTGAATTTGGTGTTTGCCTCCTCTTGATAGTCCAGGGCTTGTTGTCCAAAATAAATATCTTGCTTACTTCTGTCTTACCAGATCTCTCATTAATTTTTAAAGTATACATAGTACTGAATAGGTCTTTCATACTAATGCTTACCCTATACTAAATGGCGCCATTTTACCTCCATGAGGTAGCTGGAAATTCAGAAAAGCACTTAAAATAATCAATGGTTCAGTCACTATATCCTACAACCAGGACACTGGAAGCAGAGGTGTTCATTCGGAGACCAAACAGGGCAAAAGCCAGATGTTAATGCGTGCGTTTTCAGTCAAATTTATAAGTGTGAAAGCTCCGCCAATTTTTGTCTGATGCTTGTCATACACCCGAATGAGCCGGATTTTCCAACTCGATGCAAATTCAGGCAGCCGCTGCTTCCCTTCCTCAAGCTTCATGTGCAGTGTCGGAGGTGCCGTCTTTCATATCAGACGTTGAACCGAGGCCCCGTCTGCCCTCTCGGGTGGATGTAAAAGATCCCATGGCCACTATTCGAAGAAAAGCAAGGAAGTTCTCCCCAGTGTCCTGGCCAATGTTTATCCCTCAATCAACATCACTAATATACAGATTATCTGATCATTTATCTCATTGCTGTTTGTGGGACCTTGCTGTGCGCAAATTGGCTGCCGCGTTTCCTACATTACAACAGTGACTACACTTCAAAAGAACTTCATTGGCTGTGAAAAGCTTTGAGACATCCTGAGGTTGTGACAGGCGCTATAAGATGGCGCATAAAAGAGGCACGGGGAGAGGGGACCTGAGCAGTGAATAAAAAAGATGGTGCCACAGGGGAGGGCCAAGGGTAAGTCTGTGTAAATATTTCGTTTATTGGTAAGTGTTTTTCGAGGTTATTGTGTTTAGTGGTTAGTGTCTTTAGTGGTTAGTGTGTTTAGTGGTTAGTGTCTTTAGTGGTTAGTGTCTTTAGTGGTTAGTCTGTTAGTGTGAGTTAAAAAGTCTTAAAGCTAAACAGTTAAAGAGAGCGGGAAACCAGGGAAAAATCTCAAAAGGTGATGTGCTAGTCGGCACAGAGGGGGACGCAGTGGAACCCAAGGACATTAAATTAAGTCTTCAATTTACTGTACACACATCATCTTTAACTATAAACTATTAATAAATAGTTAAATAAATAAAGTCAGAATAATTAATTTAAAATCAAGCTAAAATCCATCCACTAAATATAATCTAGGCCGTAAGTGTTTCTAATAGTTCTAGAATTAAATTAATACTAACAAATAAATAAATAAAAACTAGAACTGGCCGTGCAGGTTGTGTGTCGGGACTGTGGTATTTGGGAGTTTGTGGACTGTTAGACTGTCCCAGATTGCCACATCTGCAGTAAATGTCTCTGCCCTGAGTCACTCCGGCTCAGAGTGTTTGAGCTGGAGTGCGAGTTAGAGACACTCTGATACATAAGTCAGCATGGCAAGGGGAACCAAGGGGAGGTAATGGAGGAGGTCCCGCAGACACTGGTCCTATCAGACAGGTACAATGTACTTTCTACCTGTTAGGCTAAGGATGTAGGCTGCGGGGAGGACAGCCAGACTGCTAACCATGACATGGTGGAGCAGGCGGCAGTCCAAGGTGGGGAGGAGCAGAATAGGGAGGTTGTAGTTGTAGGGGATTCAATAATTGGGGGGATAGATAGTGTCCTCTGCAGTCGTAACCGAGAGTCCAGGAGGGCGTGTTGCCTACCTGGGTAAAGGATATCTCAGAGCAACTGGAGAGGAACTTGGAAAGGGAGGGAGAAGGACAGTTGTCGTGGTCCATTTTGGGGCCAATGACACAGAGAAGTAAAGGGAGGAGGTCCCGCTAAGGGAATATCAGAAGTTAGGAACTAAATCAAAAAGCAGGACCTCACGGGTGGTAATCTCAGGGTTACTACCCAAGCCTCGTGCTAATTGGCGTAGGGATAAACAATTCAGGAAGGTGAGTGCGTGGTTGAAAGACTGGGGTGGGAAGGAGAGGTTCCATTTCATGGGACACTGGGACAGGAAGGAGATGTACCGCTGGGACGGGCTCCACCTGAACTGGAATGGGACCAGTGTCCCAGCGGAAAGGATAATTAGGGCTGTCAGTAGGACTTTAAACTCGTAAGACGGGGGGAGGGATCTGGTGAATATAACATAAGTCTGAAGAAAAAAGAAATAGGAGTAAAGAAGTTAAGGTATAAGGGTAACATAAACGGTTCAGGGAACAAATACAATTATAGAGCATAAGTACAAAATGACTGTTAAAAACAAAGGGAGGGGAACAAATTAAATTGCCTGTACAGCAATGTGCACAGCATTCGAAACAAAACGGGGGAACTGAAAACTAGTATCACCAAAAGTAGTGACGCAGGTTAATAAGGCCATTAAAAAAGGCAAATAAAGCACTGGGATTCATTTCCAGAGGGATAGAATTGGAAAGCAAAGAAGTTACGTTAAACTTGTATAGAACCTTGGTTAGACCACACTTGGATTCCTGCACACAGTTCTGGTCTCCATACTATAGAAAGTATATAGAGGCATTGAAGAAGGTGCAAAAAAGATTAACAAGAATGATACCAAAACTGAGAGGATATCCTTATCAGAAAAGGCTGAACAACTGGGGCTGTTTTCTCTGGAAAAGAAAAGGCTGAGGGGTGACCTGATAGAGAAAATGTTTTCATTGTGAGGGAGTCCAAAACTAGAGGTCATAAATATAAAATAGTCGCTAATAAATCCAATAGGGAATTCAGGAGAAACTTGTTTACCCAGAGAGTGGCAAGAATTTGGAACATGCTACCACAAGGAGTAGCATAGATATATTTAAGGGGAAGCTAGATAAGCACATGAGGGAGAAAGGGATAGAAGGTTATCCTGATAGGGGTTAGATGAAGTAGGGAGGGAGGAGGCTTGTGCGGAGCATAAACACCGGCACAGACCAGTTGGGCCGAATGGCCTGTTTCTGTACTGTAATTTCGATGTAACTCGATGTATAATTGCAAGATCTTTCTTTAAATGACTCTGAACTGCAAACAAGATACAAAAGGGCTGGGCTGGGCGGAGGTGGGCTGGGCTGGGCGGAGGTGGGCTGGGCTGGGCTGGGCTGGGCAACACAGTAACTGCAACACACCTCCGAGGTCAGTCTGCTGAAGTCACTGTTCTAAATTGGGTAGACAGGTGGTGAAGGATTGAATACTAGAGCCTGGTCTTCAGTTGCTTCCATGCCTTTGTTCACACTGCTCAACATTACACACCCTCCTATAAATGGGTACAAGAGAGTCCCCAATTGATACGCACCACCTGAATACAATTAACACTAATTGATATAAATCATATGGATACAATTAACAATTAACAGTCACTTTGGAGTTTCATTTCCTGCGGTAGCGCTCCAGATTACACGATGTTACAACCAATAGCACGACACACTTCTGTGGGTTAACAACTGTGGTGAAATAGTGCATAAAAGGAATTTTCCACGAGCATACTAACCCAGAGAAAATCAAAGCGCTCTGGGTACAAAATGTGAATGCAGTGGATAGTCCAAACCTGGAACAGAAGTGCTGAGCTCGAACTACGTCAGATTACAGGTGTGTATGCATGCGTGCGTGTGTAAATGTATAGATATATACATGTGTGCATACATACATGTGCACATATATCCACGTGTGTATATTCACATACATATAGACACATACATATAATAAATACAGTCAGATCTCCCAATGGCATGTTCTGATGTAATATCAGTCACACATTAAGGGAGAGGTAGGGAGGAAGGGCTGACAAACAGCTCTGTATTTAGTCTACCTTTGGAAAAATAGAACTGACAAAGTGGAACAGATTTGTAAACGACATTAACAGGATACAAAAGGCTTTAAATATGCAGTGATTATCAATGCAAACGCTCTTACAGTCCCGGGATGGTTATAAACCTGCTGTTGAACAGTCTGACACAGAAGGAGGAGGAGCCAGGACCATACTGCATCTCAGCAGAGCATCAATGAGATGAGACATCGGTAAGAAAAAGCTGGAAAGGATGACCATGCTCGGGTAATTGGCTACAGCAGGAAGCTGAGTTCTGATTTAATTCAGGAAAAGGGCTGGGGGTGAATATTTTTAATGCAAAAATATCCAGATCACGTTTAGGTTCTGACTTCCCTTTAATATTACCTCAAAATGTGAGTCCATCTTAATCATAGAACCTTACAGCACAGAAGGAGGCGACTTGGCCCATCTTGCCTGTGCTCTTTGAAAGAGCTATCCAATTAGTCCCACTACCCCCTGCTCTTTCCAACATGGCCCTGCAAATTTTTCCTTTTCAAGTATATATCCAATTCCCTTCTGAAAGTTACGATTGAATAATAAGGAACTATTTATACAGTACTGGCAGAGTGAATGTTGGTGCAAGTCAGGCAGGGTTGCCCCATTCTGCTGCCCAGCCTGTCCTTCATTCAGTTATAGGCCACAGAAATGGGCCCATTACTGTTTCATTGAAAGGAGCTTCCTTAGCAAGTTCTTCAAATATAAGTCACCCTTTGTATATTCAATCAACCTGGGCCTGGCTCTGTTTCTACATCCACAAGGATGTTCGTTTGTCATGTAACGACTTGTCAGAAAGTCACGTGACTTTCAAAAGGAACTCTGCAAATGTAAAAATGTAACAACAACTTGCATTTATATAGCGCCTTTAACATAGTAAAATGTCCCAAGGTGCTTCACAGGAACGTTATCAGACAATATTTGACACTGAGGCACATAAGGAGATATTAGGACAGGTGACCAAAAGCTTGGTCAAAGAGGTACGTTTTAAGGAATGTCTAAAAGGAGAGAGAGGTAGAGAGGCGGAGAGGTTTAGGGAGGGAATTCCAGAAATTAGGGCCTAGACAGCTGAAGGCACAGCCACCAATGCTGGAGTGATGAAAATTGGGGATGCGCAAGACGCTAGAATTGGAGGAGCGCAGAGATCTCGGAGGGTTGTAGGGCTGGAGGAGGTTACAGAGATAGGGAGGGGGCGAGGCCATGGAAGGATTTGAAAACAAGGATGAGAATTTTAAAATCGAGGCGTTGCCGGACTGGGAGCCAATGTAAATCAGCGAGCACAGGAGTGATGGGTGAATGGGAGTTTGGATATTGGCAGCAGAGTTTTGGACGAGCTCAAGTTTATGGATGGCAGAAGGTGGGAGACACACCATGAACAAACAAGAACTCAAACGCCAACACTCAATGGCACTGGAGGAATCTGTCCACCACTAATCTCCTCGTGCATCTGTCGCCCACACATTTTTAAAATTCTTTTTTATATTGTAAGACAGGCACCTCTCTCTGACATTTATCTTTCCCGTTTACAACCTTCCTATGTGTGCTAATCCGTGGTTAAGACCAGGTGATAAGATCTTGCCCACCTGGGCTGATTAGATTTATTGGGCTGAATTCCCACATGAAAAATGCTTATCAGCCCAACACCGGTACTCCTCTGGAATGCATCTCCAGCATGCCTTTCCACGGTACAGCTTGCTAATGTCAAAAACCCAAAGAAACCACACAGTGGGGCTTAAACACAGTGCTTCCAGAGCAACGTTGATCTAAATTGGATCTTTGAGTCATTTTATCAGCGTTCATCTGGTGAAAACGCCCGCCCGTGCGGTGTCAAGGCTTCGGATCTTATCATTTTTGGGTATTTCCTCCGATTTCAGGCTCACTAGCGGCCTAGAAACTGGGCCGCCTAACGCACGTTTTTTTTTCCCACGCGCAACGAAGCCACATTAAAGACTGAAGCTGGCGGGATCGATACGTGCACGCACACTTCCAACCGGATGATCGCGGCACGGCATTTTGGTGTAGGAGGTAGGGCTCACATTTAGCTTCGCGTGCCGGCAGGATTTAAAACAGGCAGAAAATTCTGCAGATGAAGATCGTGAGCTGCATTCATTTACATAGAATGTACAGCACAGAAACAGGCCATTCGGCCCAACTGGTCTATGTCGGTATTTATGCTCCACACGAGCTTCCTCCCACCGTACTTCATCTAACTCTATCAGCATAACCTTCTATTCCTTTCTCTCTCTCTCTCGCTCATGTTTAACTAGATTCCCCTTAAATGCATCAACTGTGAATAACATCGGGCAGGTTAACATTGCGCTAATCAATTTCTAGCCCACTGTCTCCAAACAGCCCTTTTATACAATGGACTGTCCAGAATAGTTTCTCCTACCAATTCCCCATCAACTACCCACGGGTTTTACAACACGGGCTCCCTGGACCCTGGGGAACCTGCAAGGGGATCTGAAGGACCTGACGAGGTCAGATTGCTGACCAAGTCTCATTAGATTTCTGTGTCCGTGGACTTACCAGCATGTTATTTCCCCTGCTGTATACTAATAAATAATGTCTTCCACAATGTTAGCACTGTTTTTCCTTTGCATTACTGACACTTTCTTCTGGAAACTAGGGAGTGGGTCACTATGTGTATGGGGCCTCTGGAAGTGCATAAGTAATGGTAGGGGGCCCTGAGAGTGCATCAGAGTTGTTGGGGATCCCCTAGAGCATGACAATATTTGTAGGGGATCCCCTGGAGAGTGTCAATATTTGTAAGGGGCTCCCCGGGAGTGTGTCAATATTTGTAGGGGTTCCCCAGGAGCGTGTCAATATTTGTAGGAGTTCCCCGGGAGTGTGTCACTATTTGTAGGGATTCCCCGTGAGCATGTCAATATTCGTAGGGGTTCCCCAGGAGTGTGTCACTATTTGTAGGGATTCCCCGTGAGCATGTCAATATTCGTAGGGGTTCCCCGGGAGTGTGTCACTATTTGTAGGGGTTCCCCAGGAGCGTGTCAATATTTGTAGGAGTTCCCCGGGAGTGTGTCACTATTTGTAGGGATTCCCCGTGAGCATGTCAATATTCGTAGGGGTTCCCCGGGAGTGTGTCACTATTTGTAGGGGTTCCCCGGAAGCGTGTCAATGTTTGCAGGGATCAATATTTGTTGGGGTTCCCCGGGAACAGTCAATATTTGTAGGGGTCAATATTTGTAGGGGTTCCCCGGGAACAGTCAATATTTGTAGGGGTCAATATTTGTAGGGGTTCCCCGGGAACAGTCAATATTTGTAGGGATCAATATTTGTAGGGGTTCCCCGGGAACAGTCAATATTTGTAGGGATCAATATTTGTAGGGGTTCCCCAGGAACAGTCAATATTTATAGGGGTCAATATTTGTAGGGGTTCACCAGGTGGAAGGCCAATATTTGCTGGGGTTCCCCGGGAACATATCAATATTTGTAGGGGTTCCCTGGGAGCAGGTAAATATTTGCAGTTCAATGGTGAAATGAAAGGGAAGGAATGCATCATAGGCCAGAAGCAGAGGACTAAGTGGGCAGGAGGGGAGGACTGGAGTAGGTTACACGTGTAGGGTAGGGTGAGGCCATGGAGGGAGCTGTACACTAGAATGAGGATTTTAAATTTGATGTGTTGGAGACAAGGAACCAATATGTTGGTCAGATGATGATGAGTGCAATTGACGAGCGGGACAGGATACGGGCTGCTGCATATGGAGCTGGTTATGCCATTAAAGAGTTATTTCTTGTAACAAAATCCTATGCATCGACTAAACGCTAGTGCCATTTTACTGGATGGCACTGCATTGTTTAACCGCAGTAAACACTCAAATATTTTTTCATTCATTCTCAGGGTGTGGGCATCGCTGGCGAGGCCGACATTTATTGCCCATCCCCTAATTGCCCTTGAGAAGGTGGTGATGGGCCTTCTTCTTGAACCGCTGCAGTCCATGTGGTGAAAGTTCTCCCACAATGATGTCAGGTGGGGAGTTCCGGGATTTTGACCCAGCGACGATGAAGGAACGGCTGATACAACTCACCGAAATTACAATTCTCTGACGCAGCGACTAGTCTGCTGTTGCTGTGCAGATATGAGAAGGGGAATCTTTTCCAGCACTTGTTCTTTTGGTTGGCCCGTCGATCGGTTTGAAGACAACCAGTCACTTTAAACAACGAGACCCCACAAATCCCTTGTGTGGAAAAGAAATCGTTGCTGTCTCAAGTGCCAAAAATAAAATCCCAACGAAAGTAGCACAATAAACGTGGCTTTCATATCAGGCGAGTGACTGGTGGCCAGCACTGTGCAGTTGATAAGATCCATACTGACACTGTGATGCTACTGTAATCAGCTCAGTTCATATTAAAACCCTGATAAAATGTGACACCCTCTTGATAACATCTAATTGTGCAACCTTAGGCATCTCAGTCAATGCCAATCCCATTCTATCCAGTCCATACTATCTTTGATTAAGGGTTAATGCAAATCTTCCAATTCGCGGGGAAGGGATTAGAATCAGACACATTCATTTTTGATTAAGTTGTGTAAAAATCTATTTGTTTCGCAGGTCACCGACGTGTGGTGAACATGTAGCCCAAACAGTTAAGGAGCGCAATAGAACGACGAGATTTACCATTAAACATTCCAGAAGTTCGGCAGTTCAGTCAACATCTGCAGAGAGACAAGACACTTTGGGGCTGGGGACCTTCTTCACAACTGAAAAAGTGAAAGATAAGCCAAGCGTTTCAAAATTAGAGAAAAACAGGGACTGGGAGGGGACGAGAAAAAACAAGAAGATACTTGAAGTGGAGAGAGGATGAATGATCTGCAAACTGTTTAAAAGGAAAGCGAGAGATTGTCAGATGATATAAAAGATCATCTCTGTCAAGCGATGGAAAGAAGCAGAGACTCAAGACATTAGAGAAACAAAAGAATGTGTGAGTAGCTGAGGCAGAAAGACATCTCCAAGGACAGAGGCAAGAAAACAGGAGGAGGTGAAGTGACAGAAAGCCTGCAGATCAGATCTGACATTCAGTCAGAAGATGCTGGCAGAACAGTGGATCTCAACAGCCCTGGAAAGAGAAAACAACAGGTCGACATCAAGGCCACAGATCTCCCCCCTTCCCAATCGCACTGTACTCTGCCGAAGAGCCTCCATTTCCCAATGTCAGCCCACGTCCCTTCCCCCAGGCACTGACCACGTTCTGTATCACCAGTAGCCCCGCTGTAAAGAATCTGGAGAATATAGCTCAGGTTCAGAATCCCAGATGATAAAAGAAATGAAATTTCACTTATTCCTTTCACAATAAACCGTGGCCCTGTGTTTTTGTAAGTCGTTCCATCGGGGGTTAGTGGCGGGTTTAAGCAGTTTGGTTTTAATTAAAAAGCCTAGGGGAAAGGCCCATAGTGCAGGACACCATCAAGACTGAAAACAGAAAGAGTTGAATCAGCAAGTGAGTTAGAGGACTATGGTTTGATAGGATAGACGTACAGAAGTTCAAAACTAGGGGCCATAGATATAAGATGGTCACTAATAAATCCAATAGGGAATTCAGGAGAATCTTCTTTACCCAGAGAATGTCAGAAGGTAGAACTCACTACCACAAGGAGTAGTTGAGGTGAATAGTATAGATGCATTTAAGGGGAAGCTCAATAAACATGAGGGAGAAAGGAGTAGAAGGATATGGTGATAGGGTGAGATGAAGTATGGAGGGAGGAGGCTCGTGTGGAGCATAAACACCGGCATAGACCAGATGGACCGAATGGCCTGTTTCAGTGCTGTAAATTCTACGTAACTCGATGTAATTCCAACTTTGGGTTTTAAAAACCTACAATTGCAGGAGGAAGATTGAGGGGATTGTCTGCCGATAAGGATCTGTCGTCACTTTCACATTGAGAGTGCAGTCAATGGTAGGCCACACCACTCTCAATATAAAGAACCCCCAACCTCATCGAACGACCACACGTTGACAGGTCCTACCAATTGCTATCGCACTCTGCAGCATCTGCTAAACACGGGTGGCCAATCCCACACGTCTGTTTCATGAGCTATGACACATCCGTGCCCAGGATCTGTCTCGAGTGTATGTCCCGGCACTGCACCCTCCTCAGTTCACACGCCTGCAGTCGAGGAGACCGCAGACATGCGCAAGGCCGGGTCTCCATTCAGAAACCAGCCTCCGACAAGCATGCAAGAAGGTAAGTCGAGGAGAACAGTACAAGCCTCCTCCCGACCTACTACCCTCTGAGAACTCTGTGTGCCTCCAATTCTGGCCTCTTGCACATCTCCTGATTTCCTTTGCCCCTCCATTGGCGGTCATATCTTCAGCTGTCTAGGCCCTAAGCTCTGGAATTCACTCTCTAAACCTCTCTAGCTCTCTCTCCTCCTTTAAGATGCTCCTTAAAACCTATCTCTTTAACAAAGCTTTTGGTCACCTGTCCTAATACCTCTTTATGTGGCTCGGTGTCAAATATTGTCTGATAATCGCTCCTGTGAAGCGCCTTGGGACATTTTACTACGTTAAAGGCGCTATATAAATGCAAGTTGTTGTTGTAGGTCGCAGGTTTCTATTTGAGTGAGACGCTGTCCTGAGACCCAAACAGTGACCCGACAGAGACCCATCCTTATGTCTCACAACTCTTGGTGTGCGCTTCCAATTCTTCCCTCGGAGCCCTGCCAAATAAGGGGTACTTGAGATGACGCCAAGTTGTGGAGTCTCCGACCATTGGATGGTGCCAGTGACCAAAGGCCTCTCACACTGGACAGGATGCAGTTTATCTTCCAGCCAGGCAACCAGAGTGTAACAAAGGTCACTGCTGTATGCTCCGAGCCCACACACTTAGTGTCAGAAATAGCACCCCGCCCCCGCCCCCTCAACCCCACGCAGTGTTTACACAGCAGCATATCAAGGTCAGCTGGGCTACAAGCACTGAATACTAATGAGGGACCTGAGGGATAATCAGATCATTGGCACCATCCCCCCTATCAAAAGGGAAAATAAACAAACTCCACTCACTCCTGTCCACACTGACAGCATTCGCTTCTCATTGGGCAGCTCAGGGCACACTGAGAATCAGAAAATCAATGCCGTGCTCGCAGCAATAACCTTCCTCGATAAAGCAAAAAAAAGTTGATCCAAACTCAATTTAAGAGTCACGTGGCACAGGCCATTTAATACTTTATCTTTCTTCTGTTCTGGTCTCGGGAGAATGAACTTCATAGGACTCTCTCTCTCTCTCTGTTTTCAGATGCCTGTCTCCACAGATAGGACAGAACCCGCCTCCCTGACGAAGGCCAGATGTGTGGGACCTGTGCAACGGGAGGTGCCAGGCCTGACCACAGATTCATAGACCCACAGCATCGGCGAGGTGGGGGGGTGGGGAGTGTGGCAATGTTAACATAGAAACGTAGAAAATAGGAGCAAGAGTAGGCCATTCGGCCCTTTGGGCCTGCTCCGCCATTCAAAATGATCATGGCTGATCGTCTAACTCAGTACCCTGTTCCCACTTTTTCCCCATATCCTTTGATCCCTGTGGCATTAAGAAGTATATCTATCTCCTTCTTGAATACATCTAATGACTTGGCCTCCACTGCCTTCTGTGGTAGAGAATTCCACAGGTTCACCACCCTCTGAGTGAAGAAATTTCTCCTCATCTCTTTTCTAAATGGCATACCCCGTATCCTGAGAATGTGACCCTTGGTTCTGGACTCCCCAGCCATCGGGAACATCCTCCCTGCATCTAGTCTGTCTAGTCCTGTTAGAATTTTATATGTTTCGAGTTGCTGGAAGTTTGAAATTCAGCTCTGGGTCAAGTGGGCGAGGCCGTAGCGTTATTATAAGTACGTCCTCCTCCCTTTAAATACATTTACAGCATTATTACACATAGCAACCAGAGAAACTCGTTCCCCACCATTTTTTGTCGTGCTTTAATGCTCCTTAAAACTTACCTCTTTGACCAAGCTTTCAGTCGCCTGTCCTAATATCTCCTGATGTGGCTCGGTGTCAAATTTTGTTTGATAACCAACCATTGGGTTCAGCTCAAATGAACAGCCAGGGAGAAGGATGAAAGGGGGCTCCAGTGCGGAGTGTTTGCCAGGAGCTGAACAGAATTACCAATGTTAAGCTGGAGAAACTTTTGGCCCATCCAGGACTGGATGTCAGACAAGTAGTCAGACTGCACAGTGGTAATGGTGGGGTTAACGCTGGTGGAGAGGTAGAGCTGGGTGTTGTCAACACACATATGGAAGATGATTCCCCCCTCCTCCCACGCCCATAGATGTTGCTGCTGAGAGGCAGCATAGAGAAGAGTGAATAGGAGGGGCCAATGATGGAACCTTACGAAACTCCTGAGGTGACCAGGTGGAGTTGGAAGGAGAAGCCATTGCAGGAGATGTTGTTGCTGTATTGGGACAGGTAGGAGTGAAACCAAGCTAGATTGGTGCCATGGAAATGGATCACAGGGGAAGGGAATGGAAGTTGACAATTTCCTACAGTTCCTGCTAATCCCCTTGGGAGTCTACCAAATCATTTAGATAGACAAGAGACTTTGGAACAGCATTACGCCATTTGGCCCAAGCCTGCTTTTTTAGCTATCTCCTTATGTGGCTCGGTGAAGCACCGTAGGACGTTTTACTACGTTAAAGTATCAGTGCAAGTTATTGTTGCAGAAACCACTGCACCGATGTAAGGAACTTTTAACTTGGTGAAACAGCAGCTGACAGCAAAAGCGCCCCCCCCACCCCCCGGTCATCAGCCGCACCAAACCTGCCTCTCCTCACTTGTGCAGCAACGGGGACTCACTTTCCCGTGGGTCTTGGGGACCGCTGCTGCCGTCTGGTGCTTGATTGGGGGGGAAATGGCCGCTGGGCAAAAGCTGAACCGGGGAGGACCGGGAGCAGGAGTCTGACACAACGGAAGTTAATGTTTTTACAAAAGTGCCTGTACAGGGGGCGGTTTCTACAGCCGAGGTGTCAGTGCCCGCATAAGAAGCACAGACGACTCCACGGCCTCTGGCCAGGACGGGGAGCAGGACCAGGGCGTGCGGACCTATTGTTTCCTCAATTCAAAGACAGAAGAGGGCCAAGCTTGTCCAAGCTATTTATCTTGAAAGCGGCTTTTGAAATTCAGGAGACGGTTCAAAGTGTCAACTGTTAGGAAGCTGGCTTCTGCCACCAGACGCACTTCAATAGCAGGAGGATGTCACAAAGATGTGTTGAAAAGCTCTCCTGCTGGGCTGATTGCTCCCAGCACAAAAGGCCTACAATGTGGGCTGGAAAAATAAATCAGCCTCCGGTCACCGACTCAACCCCTGTGGCAGTAAATCCAAGCTCTGAGCATGATCGGGGCTGTGGTGCTAGTAAAACGACGCGGTCACTGACAAACACCGTTCTTTACTGCTGGTCCAGCTTCTAACATTGACCATGTATCCCGAATGATACCAGGGCTAAAAGGGTTAAAATACGAGGACAGGCTGCATGGACTGGGCTTGTATTCCCTTGAGTTTGGAGGATAGGTGAGCTGATCGAGGTGTTTAAGATGATTAAAGGATTTGATAGGGTGGATAGAGAGAAACTATTTCCTCTGGTGGGGGGAGTCCAGAACAAGGGGGCACAACCTTAAAATTAAGAGCTAGGCCGTTCAGGAGTGATGTCAGGAAGCACTTCTTCACACAAAGGGTGGTGGAAATCTGGAACTCTCTCCCCCAAAAATGTGTTGAGGCCGGGGGAAAATGTCAAAACTGAGATTGATAGATTTTTGTTAGGCAGGGTTATTAAGGGATACAGAACCAAGGCGATTAAATGGAGTTGGGATACAGATCAGCCATGATTTAATTGAATGGCAGAACAGACTCGAGGGGCTGATTGGCCTCCTCCTGTTCCTGTGTTCCTATCCAATGACTTCCCTTTCCCTCAAGACAAAATAAAGCAAAAAAACATGGCTCGTCCAGCTTTGAAGAAATACCATTTTTGTCCAGGAAACATTTATTACAGGAGAGCTTGAGGAATTCAACAGATGGAATGTTGTTACTTTTATAGTACATTATTTAAAAAGTAGGCCGGATTTTATTGTGCTTTACAGGAAAAATAATTTGACTTCCTTTGCCTTTTGCAAAGGGCCTGTCTGGAAGGAAATGGTATGAAATGATCTGGTGGCAGGGGAGATAATTTCAGATGTTTGAAGAAAGCAGAGGTGGGGGAAAAACTTATATACACAGGAAAAACAAAATAAAAAAAACAGATATTGCTGAAAATGCAGAACATGTCCACCAGCGTCAGTTAATGAATGCTCTGGATGTGGACTCCGTGCCAGAACTGGGTTCAGTGTCATCCCAATGACAGCACTTCCAAACAGGCACTGCTCCCTCAGTATAGCACTGGAGTGTCGGCCTAGATTGTGTACCAGGATAGGCTTAGCACAAAAATCAGAATTGAACTGCTTATGTACTCTTGACTAGAATTAAAGGGACAGCCACCAAATCAAAATTGGGCAAAAACGACCAGTGCTGAGGGAGTGCTGCACTGTCGGAGGTGCTGTCTTTCGGATGAGACGTTAAACCGAGGACCTGTCTGCCTGTTCGGGTGGACATAAAAAGTCCAATGGCACTATTCGAAGAAGAGCAGGGGAATTTTCACCAGTGTTCCGGCCAACACCTAAACCTTAACCAACAGAGGTCCCCCCAACCAACACCGATCCCCCAACCAACACCGGTCCCCCAACCAACACCGATCCTTCAACCAACACCGGTCCCCCAACCTACACCGGTCCCCCAACCAACACCGATCCCCCAACCAACACCGGTCCCCCAACCAACACCGATCCCCCAACCAACACCGGTCCCCCAACCAACACCGATCCTTCAACCAACACCGGTCCCCCAACCTACACCGGTCCCCCAACCTACACCGGTCCCTCAACCTACACCGGTCCCTCAACCAACACCGGTCCCCCCAACCAACAGAGGTCCCCCCAACCAACAGAGGTCCCCCCAACCAACACCGGTCCCCCCAACCAACAGAGGTCCCCCCAACCAACACCGGTCCCTCAACCAACACCGATCCCCCAACCAACACCGGTCCCTCAACCAACACCGGTCCCCCCAACCAACAGAGGTCCCCCCAACCAACACCGGTCCCCCAACCTACACCGGTCCCCCCAACCAACACCGGTCCCCCAACCAACACCGGTCCCCCCAACCAACACCGGTCCCCCAACCAACACCGGTCCCCCAACCAACACCGGTCCCCCAACCAACACCGGTCCCCCAACCTACACCGGTCCCCCCAACCAACACCGGTCCCCCAACCAACACCGGTCCCCCAACCAACACCGATCCCCCAACCAACACCGATCCCCCAACCAACACCGGTCCCCCAACCAACACCGGTCCCCCAACCAACACCGGTCCCCCAACCAACACCGGTCCCTCAACCAACACCGGTCCCCCCAACCAACAGAGGTCCCCCCAACCAACACCGGTCCCCCAACCAACAGAGGTCCCCCCAACCAACACCGGTCCCCCAACCAACACCGGTCCCCCAACCAACACCGGTCCCCCCAACCAACACCGGTCCCCCAACCAACACCGGTCCCCCAACCAACACCGGTCCCCCAACCAACACCGGTCCCCCAACCAACACCGATCCCCCAACCAACACCGGTCCCCCAACCAACACCGGTCCCCCCAACCAACACCGGTCCCTCAACCAACACCGGTCCCCCCAACCAACACCGGTCCCCCAACCTACACCGGTCCCCCAACCAACACCGGTCCCCCAACCAACACCGGTCCCCCCAACCAACACCGATCCCTCAACCAACACCGATCCCCCCAACCTACACCGGTCCCCCCAACCTACACCGATCCCCCCAACCTACACCGATCCCCCCAACCTACACCGGTCCCCCCAACCAACACCGGTCCCCCAACCAACACCGGTCCCCCCAACCAACACCGGTCCCCCAACCAACACCGGTCCCCCCAACCAACAGAGGTCCCCCCAACCAACACCGGTCCCCCAACCTACACCGGTCCCCCAACCAACACCGATCCCTCAACCAACACCGGTCCCCCAACCAACACCGGTCCCCCAACCTACACCGATCCCTCAACCAACACCGGTCCCCCAACCAACACCGGTCCCCCAACCAACACCGGTCCCCCAACCTACACCGGTCCCCCAACCAACACCGGTCCCCCAACCAACACCGGTCCCTCAACCAACACCGGTCCCCCCAACCAACACCGGTCCCTCAACCAACACCGGTCCCCCCAACCAACACCGGTCCCTCAACCAACACCGGTCCCCCAGTCCCTCAACCAACACCAGTCCCTCAACCAACACCGGTCGCCCCAACCAACACCGGTCCCCCAGTCTCTCAACCAACACCGGTCCCTCAACCAACACCGGTCCCCCAGTCCCTCAACCAACACCGGTCCCCCAACCAACACCAGTCCCTCAACCAACACCGGTCGCCCCAACCAACACCGGTCCCCCAACCAACACCGGTCCCCCAACCAACACCGGACCCCCAACCAACACCGGTCCCCCAACCAACACCGATCCTTCAACCAACACCAGTCCCCCCAACCAACACCGGTCCCCCCAACCAACACCGGTCCCCTCAAACAACACCGGTCCCTCAACCAACACCGGTCCCCCCAACCAACACCGGTCCCCCAACCAACACCGGTCCCCCCAACCAACACCGGTCCCCCAAACAAAACCACTGGAACAGAATAACTGTTCTTTGCTATTTGTGGGACCTTGCCTTGCGGAAAGTGACCGCTGCATTTGCCTACATAACAACTATGACTACACTTCAAAAGTAATTCATTGGTTGTGAGGGACTCCGGGGATACTACTTAGATGTGACAGGCAGTTTATAAATACAACTCCGTTCTTTCTGCACTGCAGTGACGGCCTAGATTATGTGCTTAAATCCTTGGAGTGGGGTTTGTACCTGCAAATTTCTGGTTCGGGGTGACAGTGCTACCAACTGAGGCAAGAATGGCATTATGTGACGTTACATGGGTATTTTTTTCTACAAGGAAAGAAAGAAATGATTTGAAACAAAGACTGCAAGCCTCAGTGAATCCTAGGTTAACGCAGGCTGTTTTTCTTATCAGAGCCTAGTTTATTTCCACTTCCTAGTCTTGATAACTTGGCTAAAGTGTGAGGAGTAAGTTAAGTGGGTTCAGCGTATTTTTGCCAGACATGGAATGGACAGTTGAGGTCATGGGTCAACTGAACACGGCAGTTCCAAGTAGAGCACCGTCACTTCAGATCTCCAGACAGCTCTGTATTTGGTTCTCGGTGATAACAACCTGTTTACCCAGGGCTCGATCGGTTACGCCAGGACAAGTGTGAAAACCGCTGGGAAACAAAACAACAAGCAGGGACTAGCTGGTGCAGACAGATCTCCCTGAACTTCAAATAGCGCAGATAAGCTGCATTCCTACTCATAACATACCAGGCTCGCCAATCTGTGGCTTTCATCCTATTCATCTGTTTTGATACAAGTCCAGGACAGGCGTACTGGGGAGGCCAGATAAGTCATATCGCAATCTTTTTAAAAACAAAGTTGTTTTCAAAGATCAAATTGTGCTCAAGTAACATTCTGTATAACGTACAATGTATAAAAAAATTATCCCAGAACTTTTTCGTGAATACAACCGGTTTCACTTTTTGTGAAATATTGGCCTTGGAGGGGGTGCAGCACAGATTCACCAGAATGATACCTGGGCTAAAAGGGTTAAATTATGAGGACAGGTTGCATAGACTAGGCTTGAATTCCCTTGAGTACAGAAGATTAAGGGGTGATCTAATTGAGGTGTTTAAGATGATTAAAGGAGGGTAGATAGAGAGAAACTATTTTCTCTGGTGGGAGAGTCCAGACAAGGGGGCATAACCTTAAAATTAGAGCTGGGCCGTTCAGGGGTGATGTCAGGAAGCACTTCTTCACACAAAGGGTTAGTGGAAATCTGGAACTCTCTCCCCCAAAAAGCTGTTGAGGCTGGGGGTCAATTGAAAATTTGAAAACCAAGATTGGGGATTCTAGGAGTAGGGGGCACAGTCTAAAAATTAGAGCCAGACCTTTCAGGAGTGAGATTAGAAAAGATTTCTACACACAAAGGGTGGTAGAAGTTTGGAACTCTCTTCCACAAACGGCAATTGATACTAGCTCAATTGCTAAATTTAAATCTGAGATAGATAGCTTTTTGGCAACCAAAGGTATTAAGGGATATGGGCCAAAGGCAGGTATATGGAGTTAGATCACAGATCAGCCATGACCTTATCAAATGGCGGAGCAGGCATGAGAGTCTGAATGGCCTACTCCTGTTCCTATGTTCCTATGTTCCTAAGATTGATAGATTTTTGTTAGGTAAGGGTATTAAGGGCTACAGAATCAAGGCAGGTCGATTGAGTTAATGTCCAGATCAGCCATGATCTAATTGAATGGCTGAAGAGGCTCAAGGATCTGATTGGCCTACTCCTGTTCCTATGTTCCTAAATGACGAGGCGAATAAATAAATAAATGGGTCTTAAAACTAAAATAAACTGAGTGTACAAGAGAGATAGACGCAGAGAGAGGGACATAAGGGATATCCATTCTGAGTAAGTACACGAGGTTTTTACCCACACTGTGATAGGCAGTTGTAGTGATGCTACTGTGTTAACAACGACCTGTTACCATGTCACACCGCCGCTACTCTAAGCCGTCAGTTAACCTCACAAACTCAGAGCAGGCTTTTAATAAAAAAAGCCACAACTCAGCCATGAACGGTAACAGATCGAAACTTAGCGACCCTACAAAAAATATATTTCTCCCTCTAAAAGGCGAGCGAGTCAATGAGTGGGCAACGACTCAAGCTGTAACCTGACGTTATGGTGAGGGGGTTTACACAACAGTCACAAATCAGCCCAGCATCTCTCACGCAGGATTTACAACGTCACCTGTACAACCCCTTCCGTTAAGATTCCAGCTCGGAAATTCCCTTCCTGCCATCCATTATTCTAACGTGTGCTATCTACAGGGCATGCTGTTCCCCTGTTACACGCTGAAATAAATTTGGATGGCAGGGCTGGGCAAATAACAGTACAATATCAACCCAGCTCCCACAGCGTAATTCCCCAGTTGACAGCTTGCCGTTCATCACCCTCCGACAGAAATAAATTTAAAAAGAAATAGCTGAAAAGGGAACAAAAACCTCTTCTCCCCCCCCCCCACCACCCCATAAACACCACCTAGAATCCAATACACAACACTCTGAAGTTACCCCCTCCCCTCTCCAAGATGGCCTAGTGCTTAAATACACCTTAAATTTTGTCTGATTACACTCCAGTGAAGTGCCTTGGGATGTTTTACTATGTTAAAGGTGCTTCATAAATGCAAGAGTTATTGATGTTGATATAACACCAAGCCATATAAACCTAATGGTCCCATCTTTGATCTCTCCTCTGATAAAGCAAGAAAAGAAAAATGGTTTGCGCTTTTATAGCCAAAGAATTGTGATATACTTGGCTTGGTAATAATCCAAAGATTTGTCTCCGCGGAGCGCAGGACCAGCATTCAATTCAAGCTCCAGAACCAAGACAACCTTACCGTCACGCCGCAGAGTTCTCAGACGCATTCCGCTCCCAAAAACGGCCCTAACCGCCCATTCCGTTAAGCGTCGCCACCTCTGGTCCGCAGTAGCCGCTACATCTCCTGCTGCGTGAACCCTTCCCCAACGTCTGCCTCGGACTTTATCTCTTTTGTTTTCTTAAATTTCTCCCCCTTCAAACGACCGCGGAAATAAATCAATCGGTCGCAGCAGCAGATGAACCTGGTGACAGACTCGACCTCTGACGAGAAATACCTTCGCCCATCTCGTGAGATGCTTGGCCATGGGCCTTTAAATTAGCGGTCCAGTTTGTTTGTTGGCAATATGCTGGCACCTTCATTTACCAGTAGAATCGTACAGCACAGAAGGAGGCCATTCGGCCCACTGTGTCTGTGCCGGCTCTTTGAGAGAGCTGTCCAATTAGTCCCACTCCCCAGCAATACAATGGGAATAGCATTTCAAGCGATGCTGCTACAATGCCAACCCCACCTCCCCCTTATCGGTGTGACCTATTTGTGAGGTACCGTGGAAACTAAGCAAAAGAGGGTATTGATCAGCAGGATCCATGGCCCCGGTATTTACCGGGAGGGGGGAGGTGTAGCGGCCGGGAAACCCAGAAATACGGGACCTGATTTAAATTTTTTGTACCAGTTTCCCAGCTGGCAACCAGACAGATCGAGAGGCCGACTGGCTGTCGGGCGGGTAGGCCTGCAGCACCAGGCCGCAACTGGGAAGCGGAGAGGAGGGAGGGAGAGATCGTAGGTCGAGGGGGACATTGGGGAGGGGGGGGTTGCAGGGGGCCATGGATCGATCAGGGGAGGCTCCGATCATGCGGAGGTAAAACAGGTTTGCTTGCGGGGGGTGGGGGGCAGGGCCGGGGGGAAGCACTCCTGCTTCTCCTGGCCTACAAGCAGTGCTGGAAAGGCACTTACCCGCTGGGGACCAGCCGTTCTTGCCTCCCTTCAGCTGCCGGGCTTCCCGAGGCTTGGGAGCTAAAATCTGAGGCAAGCAGCCTCATTAAAATATTTAAATTAGGGACCTGCCTCCGGAGAGCAGCTTACTCGCCCACCCCCACACCCCGACCCTCCGTTAAAACGCGTTGGAGGCGGGTTGGGGAGGCGGGTTTCCTATCTTTAAAATTTTAAGCCCCACCTCCCCCCCCCCCCCCCTCCTCAACCACCGCCCATTGTAGGGGGGTTAAAATTACGCCCCCCTCCTCCCACATTGTTGACGAGTCCTAGTTACTTCACTCTGAACATGCAGTCAATACCATTCCTCTGAGGGTACTCATTGAAGCCACTAAAAGAGCAGTAAAAACATCCTCCCTTGAACTCTCACCTGCCTGGAGCCCAATCAAACTCCATTCTATTCCGAGCTACAAAGTTTGACCCCGGGGCTCGGCTGGAGTCAAGTAGTGCTTCTTGCCTTGAAGCAACAGTAT
Organism: Heptranchias perlo; assembly: GCF_035084215.1. Taxonomy (NCBI): domain Eukaryota; kingdom Metazoa; phylum Chordata; class Chondrichthyes; order Hexanchiformes; family Hexanchidae; genus Heptranchias; species Heptranchias perlo. Next base: position 9,227,311 of record NC_090332.1, on the reverse strand, counting down.
TGGTTAAGTGCAGATTGAGAAAAATCACACTCTTCAAATCTTTCTGACCCACTAATTATCCCCCCCCCCCGCCGCCCTCCAGAGTTATGGGGCGCGGTGCTGGCACTCACGTTTTAGAAAGTGTATCCATTTTCATGCAATGTCCACTTGAAAGCATCTAACGGTACAACGTTATAATTGGTCCTTCTAAAGTTGGAGAGATAATTTTGAGCTGTGTAGAACACCAGGGTGAAACGCAGGTAGTCACAGGGCTGTTACTGGCAGTGAGAACGACTGCAAGTTCGATTCAGGGGTCTGACACACGAGAGTGTTACTGGCATTAAAAGCATGCTGGTTTCACAACTTTTTTCCCTTGTGAAGTGGGGCAAGTGATTCGGGGGCAGTGCAGCGTCTCACAAGTCTCGGCACTTCACTGTGTGAGGCGCGATTTGCATTTTAAAAAAGCCCAGAGGCATTGGCGATACCAGAGAGCAAACCCAAACGATAAATCACTTGCTGCCACAACTCACTGGCACTGTCTGTGGATATCGCTGCTGATATTCCGAATCAGAGGTGCTTGAACTGGGGCCTGTGGAGCTGTATGTGGCCTACAGGCCCTGGTAACTCAGCTCTATACCCTTTTGGAGCCCAGGTGGGTCCCGGGTTTAATTCACGCTGTGTGTGCTGAGATGGCTGCCCTCAGCTGGGGCCTCAGTGGATGGCCTACAATTGCCCGCAGCGCCCCTGGGCTAAGATCCGGAGCGTCTATTGACACTGCTGTGTCAGCCAATGAGTTAGAGGCGGGGGGCGGGACTTACGGCAGGATTCACAGCAAACATTCTATCTTCCAGCAAACAGAATCTATTTTACAACAAACAGAATCTACTTACAGAGTCTATTTAAAAAGAGTCTCTATAAACTGCAGCAAACAGAACTCATGACCGAAACTGCAGCAACTTCTCCCGATAAAAGCAGGGTGATTTCTCCAGCAAATTGCAGTGAGTGGAGAATAGTTACATAATATAAAATTAAGTGCGTCAAATCAATCCCAGTTACTAACAGCAGTGTCCAGATGTGATTGACTGGGGAAGTCAGTTCCGTTCTGGCCGGGAATAGTGATGTCACTATACGCAGCCAGCTTTCTCACACTGCTGCCAGCTTGTTTACACCGCCCACACGTGGCCTGGTGGATGGGAGCATGGGCTAGTACGGACACGGGAACCAGGCTGATCTGTGTTCACCCAGCTGCCCTCCCACAACTAACGGCCATTGACGGAGTCACCTGCCGACTCTCTGCCTTGCTGAGCCCCCCAGGAACAGGGTTAAAAAGGGACACCTGACACAAACACGGAAAATGCTGCCTGTACATAAAAGGTCCACAAGGAGCTGACAAGATATAAAGGCTGGTTAGTGTTTTGAGTGGGGGCATTTTGTCCCAACAATTGATGCAAAGGGGGTCGATTTTTTTTTTCTTTTTGCCCATTTCCTCTCCAGAAACGACTGCCTTGTGTTGGGGGCAGAGCTCCACAGCTCCTGGCCGCTCTCCATTACCCCACCCAAATAGCCACAGCTCATGTGAAGAGCCAGGCAGTGACTTTCCAACAATGGGAGGGAGGGCGTCACAACAGAATCCAGCCTTTACCCTCCTGCGATCGGCAGGAGTCACTGATGGTGGTCAGGGGCAGGGACCTTGGCTGATTACCCCTCCCTCCCTCCCTCCCTCCCTCCCTCCCTCCCAGCCGAGGCACTGAGGCCAACATTTCCACCTCCACTGAGATCAGCCAACTCGGCTCAGAGCGGGGATTAAACATGGGTCTTTCCTAGTCTGCAGGGCTCAGTTAAACACCAGCCATTGCACCTCCTAAGTTGTTGGGGAATGGGACGATTCGGTTTCTGAACGGACACTCTGCCCTGTTGCTGTGTTGGCCCTGTTGCAATGATTGTTACAATACTAAAATTCTGGCTGTCGCTGTGTGTCAGGATCCAAGCCAACAGCCAGCGTGTGTTGTAATTTTAAATATTAGTATTGGTGGTCATTCTGGGAGTGCAATCAGTTTGCTGTTTAAATCAACCTAACACACCACGGATCCTAACCCAGCCCTACAGTGCTCCTCACATTGTCTCGTCCACACACATATATATATAAACTGAGCTGTGTAACAACTTCCACTTACTGCACATATCCATACTACAAAGTGATAGCTGTCGTTGTGTCTGTGTTCCGGCCTACAATTGTCTATATATTGTCAAGAGGATTCTGAAGAAGATTAGGGGTAATTGTGACTGTTGATGGTAGTGTAAAATGGGTGATATTGGCTCGGCCTCCTGTTATACATCTCTCCCCGTTTTCAATTCCGCTGAAGTCCATTAAACTCTGGGTCAAAATCCAGCAACTCCACACCTAACAGCACTGTGGGAGAACCTTCCCCACACGGACTGCGGCGGCTCAAGAAGACGGCGGCTCACCACCACCTTCTCAAGGGCAACTAGGGATGGGCAATAAATGCCAGACTTGCCAGTGACGCCCACATCCCCCTAGGTACGGAGAGAAAGAGTCAAATGCTACAAGATCAAATCCTGTGCTGTGGCAGCGGGGAGGAGGGGAGGGGCGTTGAGGGAATTTTGCCGCTGGAGTTCAGCAGGTCAGGGTTGGATGGTGGAGATGGGAGAAAGGATGAATATTTTGGAACTTTGCTCAATGACCTCTGGAGATCGGGGAATTTTTCTACAAAACCTTCTGTCAGGAGATTAAACTGGGCGCAGCTGATCGAGCAGATGTTACAAGGTGTATGGGAGGATTGGGCTTGACAAACTGAATGGCCTTTTACTGGTTTCCAGCCTTCTTACAATCGTATCGAAATCACCTTCGCTCACCAGCCATCACTGCATCTCACATTATAGTGCTGCAAACAAGCAGCAAAATTGGGTTCGAATCACGCATCGGAGCATTAGCAATGAACACGTTCACATGAAGTCTTGCGCTCATTTTAATGAAGACATTTAACTCATTCACTTCAAGTCCATTCCTGGCAGATGCGAGCTCTTCCAATTCGTAAATCAAACATAAGCAAAAATGGGCTAAACACACAAATAGTATTTATTTGCCACAATTGCAATATTCCCAAGTCCCTTTTAGGGCAGTGTTGAGTTTTTGATCAAATCCTTGGAAGGTCACAAGATGGATACTTGGGAGGAAGGTCATTCAGCCCAAACCCAACCCAACCCATCCCATCCCATCCAGACAGGGCAAAGTCAGTGGAGGAGAGGCCGGGGGCTAGAACATAGGGCTTGAGGAAGTTGTAACGGTCGGGTGAGACAAGGCCATGGAAGGCATCCAACTGTTTCTTAAGTGATTCCAGTGTTCTGCCTCCAACGCCCTATCTGGGAGTCCAATGCACATGGCGGTCGTTCTTGCTGTGAAGAATTTTCTGACGTCAGTCCCAAACTTATTTTTTTGTCAGTTTGAACCTGTTCCCCCCTCCCCCCAATCACAATTTGGAGGTTGAAAGCAACCCAGGGGCATTTTTGGTGAAGGAGCAATGAGGGGACAGGAGGCTCTGCGGAGACTTCCTGCAGCTTTGCTTGGTTAGTCTGATCTCATTTAGTAGAATGTTTCTCTATCAATTTCAACCGATTAAAGACTCCTTTTTTATTGGAATGATCTTTTTTGTCAATTCCCTTCACCTGACTGAAAGAGGTCATTTATGTCCCCTTTCTTTCCCCCCCCATCACAGAAACTAATTACTCCTCACAATAAATCAATACCAAGAAGTGCTAAGTGCCCCACTCTGAGAAAGAACCCTTCATTTTGTTTGATGACTTATTTCTGGCATAACTTATTTGCAGCGGAATGGAAAGAATGTTTCGTCTCACTGCACAGATCTCCAGATCCAGGACCCGGGCAGCTCTTAGTGTTGTGACTCAAAAAGGATTAGGCAGCCAGCCTATTTAAAACGGAGATTACCTCGTTAACCTCCTGGCTGGCCAAACGGCCGAGAGGCACCAGCTATCCACCGTCCGAGGGCAGAGAGGTCGACATAACAAACCCGGCCCGAAGCCCTTCCTTTGAACCGTCTTGCCCCTGCTGGAAAGCTGAGGTACAAGCAACTGAAACTGAGCTGGTGGCAACCATTCTCCAATAACACACCTCCAGCCAAACCATGGGGGGGTGGGGTTTGTTCATCCATTCGTGTCGTGGAACTACTCCTGACAGCAGAGCCGTGCAACCACGCCCCCTTTGTCAAACAAGTGCCTTACACTCAAAGGCTCTTTACTGTGTTTGTTTCTCCCTCCTCCCCCTGTTTTAGGTTGATCACAAAATAACACGCTTCAGATTTTATCAGGCACTCCAGTGAGGCATCAGCTGTGGCCCACTGGGTAACACTCTCGCCTCGTATATCAGAAAGTCATGGGTTCAAGCCCCGCTCCAGAGACTTGAGCACATAAGCTAGGCTGAGGCTCTCAGTGCAGCACTAAGGGAGTACAGCACTGTTGGAACGCTCCCTTTCAGATGAGACGTTAAACCAAGGCTACATCTGCCCTCTCAGGTGGACATAAAAGATCCTACAGCACTATGTCAAAGAAGAGCAGGGGAGTTCTCCCCAGTGTCCTGGCCAATATTTATCCCTCAACCAACATCACTAAAAAAACAGATTACCTTGTCATTTATCATATTGCTGTTTGTGGGACCTTGCTGTGCACAAATTGGCTGCCACAACAGTGATTGCACCTCAAAAGTACTTAATTGGCTTTAAAGCACTTTGGGACGTCCTGAGGTTGTGAAAAGCGCTATATAAATGCAAGTTCTATCTTTCTTTTCTTTTTCCTGTTTTGTGGCGTCCATAACGGAAGGAGATGACATCATTGGCTTTAGCAAAGAGAGCGTTTGTCACCTGGTGAATGCACAGCTGATTGGTTGAGACGGTGTAAAGTGAATAATTTCCTTTGAGAGGATTTGATGAGATGTGATTGGGCAGAATTTTTTTTTGGGGTGGGTGGGGGGAGAAGAGGAATTAAGACTGATTGTGCAATTGATTGGTTATTTTCTGCTTTCGTTACTCAGCAATCAGAAAGAAATCTGCGTGAGTTACACTGTAATGCTGAAGTGTAGCGCAGGAAGCATGAAGGGTAAAAAAGCACACTAGGCAGAATGTTTTTATAGTTATTAATGCAGGACAACTTCAGGGAAATGTATGTTTTCTCCTTCTGCCCTCTTCACAGGGTCATGAACAAGGGCTTTTTTTCAGGGAAGGGAATAGTTGCGTGTTTTTTTCAAAAGCCCAAATAAACCTAACTCTTCCCAGCACATTTTACACTGGCAAAACTCAGAAGCAAAACCCTATGTCCTGAACCAAATCTTACCGTAGTAAGAACGGCAACCTGCTCTATCACCTGTGGGGGAGGGGCGGCACATCATAGGCTCCCCGTCATTTGACGCATTCTGGGTAACACACTGTGGGAACCCCCAGTCACTGCTTCCAGAATAGGAGAGGGGAAAAATGGAAGAAAATTGGAGGGGAGTAGAGCTAAAATGTGTAGCTCCACACGAGGTCATTGATAAACCAACATCATTGCACTTTTTCTCTATTTCCTGATCCTAACAGACAAGAACGTCCAAAAACACAGATAGCATGACAGAGCAGCCAATGCAAAGAGTGCGTGCTCCAGAGGCAGAGAGAGAAAGAGACAGAGAGAGAAAGAGAAAGAGACAGTGAGACTGAGACAGAGAGAGAGAGAGACAGAAAGAGAGAGAAAGGCAGAGAGAGGAAGAGACAGTGAGACAGAGAGAGAGAGACAGAGACAGAGCGACACACAGCCAACAACAACTTGCATTTATATAGCGCCTTTAATGGAGTCAAACTGTCCCAAGGCACTTCACAGGAGTGATTAACAAAATTTAACACCGAGCCACATGAGGAGATATTAGCACAGGTGAACAAAAGCTTGGCCAAAGTGGTAGGTTTTGAGAAGAGGTAGAGCGGGAGATACAGAGAGAGCGAGATGGAGGATGCATCACACACACACACACACACACACACACACAGTGAGAGACAGAGACACAGAGTCAGACCAACCACGCAGCAAAGAAGCCTTGTCGACAATCAATAGCATTGTTTAATCGTAAGCCTTTCGTTTAATAACTGTTGACAGTCTGTTCACCAAGAGGCTGAAAACTAATGACAGCTCAGCTCAGTAAAGTTCTGAAACGGAATTCCAGCCCCCAACTCCCCCCCCATCAAAAAAAAACTTTTTTCTTTAGAAGAAAGAAGATAATAGAGAATAAAAATGACAGGGTCTGAATAGCTAAACGCTGGCAGCTTATTGCAAAGTTATGGCTTCTATGCATTTTGATACAAGAATTACAGGTTGGGGTATTTTTTTAATGACGAGGCTGCGATTATTGTTTGTTTGCTCTATATGGTGATCTGTGGTGTAACATTCCACCACTACCCCGGTCAGCGGATCGGGCTTCCTGCTCAGCACACCGTAGGGGAAGACGCACCATCTCGCGATAAAACCTGTCACCAGCACCCATCCAGAAAGAGGTCAACACCAAGACTCAAGACCCTGCAGTCGAATAGGCCGCCAACACCCATCGTCTCTGCTCGCACACAAACATTTCCGTTTGGGTGGAATACTGGAGTGCTCCTGGTACCTGTGGTGTTCTACCCCAGCAGGACACCCCCAGGAGGGATCGAGACATAAACTGGAGAAAGGACACGACAAAAAGGACAGGAAATATTCCTCGTGACATATGTCATCATGGCTGCAAAGAGATGCTGGAAAAGACCGTTTAAGATTTTTATGTATGAAAACGGACACTTTATCAGAGGCAGTTTTAACTCCCAGCCAGTGAGATGCATGGGCTGTCCACCAGGGGAGCTGCAGTGGGAGGGCCCGCTCCATCTTAACGACCAGGCCTCGTTAACATAGTGAAACGTCCCAAGGCGCTTCACAGGAGCGTTACCAGACAAAATTTGACACCGAGCTACATAAGGAGATAGTACGGCAGGCTTGGTCGAAGAGGTAGGTTTCCACTGGCAGGAGGGTCAGTCAACATATTTAAGATAATTGGCAAAAGAACCAGAGGGGGGATGAGGGGAATTTTTTTTATGCAGTGAGTTGTTATGATCTGGAATGCACTGTCTGAAAGGGTGGTGGAAGCAGATTCAATAGTAACTTTCAAAAGTGAATTGGATAAATACTTAAAAAGGAAAAATTTGCAGAGCTATGTGGAAAGAGCAGGGGGAACGGGACTAATTGGATAGCCCTTTCAAAGAGCCGACGCAGGCCCGATGGGCCGAATGGCCTCCTTCTCTGCTGTAAGATTCTATGGTTTTGCGTAACAGATTATTTTTAACATTCACAAATTGATTCCCACTCAACACACAGACCATCTCCCATTGTGCATCCCTCAAAAGTCACTCACTGCATCGTTCTGGAGGGAGATGGGGTGAAGGGTCATGGACCTACAACATTCGTCAGTGCCGTTCCCCTATCAGTCGACAGGGGGCACCATTTCAGCTCAGGGGAAGCAGAAAGAAAGTCAACATGTTCTCAGCACCTTCTCCAGTTGGGAATCTTACCCTCCCCCCTCCCCCTCCCCCTCGCCCCTCCCCCCTCCCCCTCGCCCCTCCCGCCTCCCCCACCCCCGCCTTGAAGGACACCAACCTGCTGCACAATCACTCATTTAAACTGCTTTAAATTTTATGAGCAGGCAAAAGGTCAGCCAAAAAAAAAAGGTAAACCACCCCTTTAACTGGGCTCAGTAGCCCAACTGAAGGTGAATTCTTCAGGTCAAATAACACAGAGGCTTTGAAACCTGGAATTATAGGTCATGTAAGAGAGTCAGGCTCCTTTATCACTCACGGCAGATTCTGGGATCCAAAGCCCAGGTGGCCAGAGAAGAAAAACCCTTCGAGGGTCAAGTTTCCTAATGCAAGAAGTCTCAGCCATTTGCCAGTTATGGCCAGAAGACCTTCTCCCGAGACCCACAAGCCATTCCTCTGAATGCTGAATTAGGTGGAGTGAGAAGTCATGCATCATAATAGGTACAGCACAGGAGGAGGCCATTCGTCCCATCGTGCCTGTGCCGGCTCGTTGAAAGAGCTATCCAATTAGACCCATTTGCCCGCTCTTTCCCCATAGCACTGTAAAATTTTTTCCCTTCAAGTATTTATCCAATTCCCTTTTGGAAGTTAGTACTGAATCTGCTTCCACCACCCTGTCAGGCAGTGCATTCCAGATCACCAGAACCAGCCGTGCCTCTAGCCAAGCTGTTCCAGTACAGCTACAACACTGGCATCTACCCGACAAAGTAGAAAATTGCCCAGGTATGTCCTGTCGACAAAAAGCAGGACAAATCCAATCCGGCCAATTACCGCCCCATCAGTCTACTCTCAATCATCAGCAAGTGGTACTTGCTCACCAATAACCTGCTCACCGATGCTCAGTTTGGGTTCCGCCAGGACCACTCGACTCCAGACCTCATTACAGCCTTGGTCCAAACATGGACAAAAGAGCTGAATTCCAGAGATGAGGTGAGAGTGACTGCCCTTGACATCAAGGCAGCATTTGACCGAGTGTGGCACCAAGGAGGGAAAACTGTCCATTGGCTGGAGTCATACCTAGCACAAAGGAAGATGGTAGTGGCTGTTGGAGGCCAAACATTTCAGACCCAGGACATAGCTGCAGGAGTTCCTCAGGGCAGTGTCCTAGGCCCAACCATCTTCAGCTGCTTCATCAATGACCTTCCCTCCATCATAAGGTCAGAAATGGGGATATTCACTGATGATTGCACAGTGTTCAGTTCCATTCGCAACCCCTCAGATAATGAAGCAGTCCGTGCCTGCATGCAGCAAGACCTGGACAACATCCAGGCTTGGGCTGATAAGTGGCATGAAACATTCGCACCAAACAAGTGCCAGGCAATGACCATCTCCAACAAGAGAGAGTCTAACCACCTCCCCTTGATATTCAACGGCATTACCACCGCCGAATCCCCCACCATCAACATCCTGGGGGTCACCATTGACCAGAAACTTAACTGGACCAACCGCATAAATACTGTGGCTACAAGAGCAGGTCAGAGGCTGGGTATTCTGCGGCGAGTGACTCACCTCCTGACTCCCCAAAGCCTTTCCACCATCTACAAGGCACAAGTCAGGAGTGTGATGGAATACTCTCCACTTGCCTGGACGAGTGCAGCTCCATCAACATTCAAGAAGCTCGACACCATCCAGGACAAAGCAGCCCCCTTGATTGGCACCCCATCCACCACCTTAAACATTCACTTCCTTCACCACCGGCACACGATGGCTGCAGTGTGTACCAACAACAAGATGCACTGCAGCAACTCACCAAGGCTTCTTCGACAGCACCTCCCAAACGCGCGGCCTCTACCACTTAGAAGGACAAGGGCAGCAGGCACATGGGAACACCACCACCTGCACGCTCCCCTCCAAGTCACACACCATCCTGACTTGGAAATATATCGCTGTTCCTTCATCGTTGCTGGGTCAAAATCCTGGAACTCCCTACCTAACAGCACTGTGGGAGAACCTTCACCACACGGACTGCAGCGGTTCAAGAAGGCGGCTCACCACCACCTTCTCAAGGGCAATTAGGGACGGGCAATAAATGCCGGCCTCGTCAGTGACGTCCACATCCCATGAATGAGTAAAAAAATTACAACTCGCTGCGTAAAAAAACGTTTCCTCGTGTCGCCTCTGGCTCTTTTGCCGATCACCTTAAATCTGTGTCCTCTGGTTACCGACCCTTGTGCCACTGGAAACAGTTTCTCCTTATTTACTCTATGAAAACCGCTCAGGATTTTGAACACCTCTATCAAATCTCCTCTTAGCCTTCTCTGACCTAAGGAGAACAACCTCAGCTTCTCCAGTCTCTCCAGGAGAATGAATTCCCTCTCATTCCCTAAACACTGCTGCCTTTAATTAAAGCCACGGCCTCATTGGTGCCTTTTGTTCTCCCCTTCAGTCTCTAATGACTCCAACAGGTTTAAAAACGTGAAGGTTATTCCCACCCACCCCTCAGCTGACACACACACACACACAGGGTAGCCATGTAGTTAAGTCTTAATTATATCCTTTTGGGTTCTGTGGTCCATCTCTGAAGCTAAGACGCCCCCAGGGCCCCAGAGATTTGGTCCACTGAGATACCTCTGCTGTGAATGGAGAGGAATGATATCAAAGAGTTCCAACACAGGTCACAGGTTAGGGACCCAGCTCCTTCCCATTAGATATTACCTGTCATTAAGGAGGGAGCATGGTTGTGGATCATGAGCAGATCAGGAAAGCAGGGCTCAGTGGGGGAGCTGCTGGAGAGAGAGAGAGTGAGAGAGTCAATGAATGCACTCGAGACACATTTACTGAGATTGTGCTAATGACTTGGCAGACAAGCTGTTCAGGGCAGACGAACAAAAAAATGTATACGGTTTTACTGACTTTATTGCTGCCCTGATGATTTGCAGCTTTAGGGCCTTTTCACCACAGGAAAAGTTGTTCGCTTTTGAGTTTATTCCAAACAAATAAAATGCTGTCAAAACCTTCAGATCCGGGCTCCTTTCTAAGCAATCTTGTTGGGGGCTACACACTCAATCTGCTGGCAACCGAGGCCAACTGCCGTTCGATTCTCACTCAAAACAGCAACGTCTTCAACAGCGTGACAAAAACGTGAGCATGAACTCCTGCTGTGCAGTCTGTACAACACTATGAAGTATGTTGATTGAGTTGGTCTGTGTGGCTCGGTGAGATACTGAGTTATACAGACCAGGAAGGCCCCAAGTCTCTGGTCTGTGCAGTCAGGTGTGTGTGTGTGTGTGTGTGTGTGTGTGTACCTCTTTGACCAAGCTGCTTTTGGTCACCTGACCTAATATCTCTATGTGGCTCGGTGTCAAATTTTGTCTGATAATCGTTCCTGTGAAGCGCCCTGGGACGTTTTACTACGTTAAAGGCACTATGTAAATGCAAGTTGTTGTTGTGCATGTCCATTGGATGGGAACAGAGTAGGCTAGGCTGTGATTCCCCTCATGGTCGAATAGTGTGCCTTCGCTCACAATCTTGGCCTATTCATGAGGTACTGGACGACCGTCTGCCCCTCTGACCTCTACCGTGGCACGAGTCAGTCCTTTCACAAGAAAGGGGGAGAAAATTGGAGGGGAAAATAGATGCAACCACTAAGAGGAATACACCAGTAATTGTCCGCGTGTCATCACAAAGGGAGTGACTAGAGGGGTTCAATGAATTAAAAAGCAATGGTCTTCTCTACTGATGGAACAGCCCATACTTCAGAGTGGGGGGGTATATGAGGCACTTCAGCACAAATTGGTTTATATATCGGCATAGGAGAGGAGTCACTGACAAATCATAAGAAAACTGCAACAGCCTTCCACTTCTTACAGCTTGTAGATGAACTTTTGGAAAAGTTACATCCAACACTCCATTGCCCTCAAGCCTTTGGCTATTCACAGAGGCCGGTCGGGTCTCAAACATCTCCGAGCACCTTTCACAACTCTCTGAACCTCACTACAAACTGTCAGGGCGGAAAAAGTTATTTTAAAAGCGGTGGAAATAACAGAAAGGAGAGCTCGCAGGCAGACTGGAACTGGTGCGGCAAAACAGGTGAGGGGGGGGGAGGGAGGAAGGGGTAGGACTGAGGGCAGGATCATTGGAGCGGCCAGCGTCACGCGGAAACGCTCCCAAAGTCTTCTCGCCTCTGGTTTCCAAGACAGACTGACCGAGCTAGATTTTCCAGCCCATCATAGTCAATAGGCCGGGAATCTAGCCCGACAGGTTAAACTACCAGGGTCACCTGGTCACCAGCGATGAGCTGTCCAATGTCTCCTCCGATCAGAGGCATCAGTCCCCAACACTGCATTTTACCCCAACCGCTCGATGCAACCTACCGACTCTTTAAAACTCAAGAGGACGCAAAGCACAAGTAGTGCTCGGTGCTCCCCCCACTAGTGGTTAAACATGCTGCCTGGTGTGGTGCACTGAGTCATACAGGCCCGGAATGGTCCTGGGTTCAATCCTCGGCTCGTGTTGCGTTGCCTCTCAGTGAAGATAGCCATATGGGCCTACAGGTGGCCTCAGCACCTAAGGAGGACCCAAATAAAATCGGCCTGGGCAGCACCCGGTGACAATCCCCATGGTTGAATAGCTGAACGGCACCCATTGTCTTGGCTCACGTGTGGCCCATGGAACCAAACCCCAGCAAGAAGACGAGAAGGACAAGGGGACAAAAATGAGAGAGAGAGAAAGAGAGAGAGAGAAAGAAACGACAATAACTTTTTTTTAAAAAAGCAAAGGCTTCTAGTCACAATGTGTGTTTCTGCTCCCCCTCATTAAATCATCCACATCCAGGTCAAAGTGACCACAACCATCCAGCATGCTGAATGATGTTAAGACGGGATGCCAGCCAGGTCTGTGTGGACATCTGGAGTCGATGTCTGTCTCACTTAAGTGATCAGTGCATTTGGGCTGACTGGAACCACTGCTCTTTCTGTCTGGCGTTCTTGAACATTTTATATCTCATTTTCCTTTGGGTGAACTTTACTGCTGAGCAAAGTGATTGATGTCAGTGTCGGGAAATGCAGCACACTTTTCTATTCCAGGCGCCCGGTGTCAGGACTAAGCATTCCCAGGTCACGTCTAGTGGCCAAATATAAAAGTTTCTTCTATTCCGGTCCAACGGGCAAGCCGTAGCCTGAACGCCAGACGAGCACCATCTATTGTACCAAAGTGATCAGTCCCCTGCTCTCCCTTCCTGTGAAACACAGCAGCCAATTTGTACACAGCAAGGTCCCACAGGAGGACAGAAGGGACCGCAGTTTAACATCTCACCGAAAAAACTACACCGACAGTGACAGTGCAGCACTGGAATGTCAGCCTAACTTTTATGCTCAAGTCTCTAGAGCAGGGTTTGAACCCACAACCTTCATGAATAGCAGGAGGCAGGAGTGCCACCCAGTGAGCCACAGCTGACAGCTGAATTATTGGACGACTAGTGTCAGGGATGCCACCTCTCCCCCCTCCCCGGTGAGAGCCAGTGTAGCTTTAAGTCGGCAGCGTTCAGTGTAAAAACTACAGACTCAAGGGCACAATTCCGAAAGCACGCAGCCTACCTCAAAGCATTCAATATTTCAGCGGAGTCCAATTATAGCTCTAATAGAATGATTAAATTCAGCTTGGTTTTCAGACGGCACCACTTAAGCACGGAGGGGTGGGGGAACAATAGCTATTAGGGGGAAAAGAGTTCGCTCACAGTGGATGAGTCTCTCTGGTGGGCTCCGATTCCACCAGAGAGACCCCTCACCCTTCTCAATTATTACCAAAGGGGCTTGGAAAGAACGGTTTTGTGAGGAGTGATTTGGATTTACAATGAAGGTTAAAAATGCATCGGCCAAGTGGGAGTAGAAATGTTGCTATTGAGCCAGAGGCAAGGTCAGTGCCTTCAGTGTACAGGATCTAGGCACCAGTGCCTCAGAAGATGGTTTATGCAGATAACCAATAGAATTCTCACCAAGTTCCCCAATCCAATCATCTCCACTGCGAATTGTGTACGTGCATTGCATTGATGTACTCTGAAGTGGGGAAGGGGGAGCAAATTGCTCATTTGCCACATTTATTTCCAGCCAAGTCTTCTTTTTTTTCCCTCTCTCTGATAATCAACAGCACAGTTATCTGTTGTTAGAAAACAAATAAATCCTGTCAGACTCCCTCATCTTATCTTGAAGTGTCATCGAGGCCTGTGTAATGAAGCTGTCGAAAGAGGAGGCAGCCAAGCCAGCTCCATTTGGAAAGGAAGCTGCTGGGAAACTGCCACCTGAGAATGTCAGCTTGCCACCGGAGCGTGCAGTGAGCAATTAATCAGCATCCTGCTTTTCTCCTCACTCTGCATCGGAGCTTCACCGGGAGAAGGGGGGGGCAAAAAAAAAAGGCATCCTGCTGCCCTTCCCTCGCTGCTAAAAGAACGGCAAACTGCCTCTACCTGAGACTGTCCCCCCCAGAGCTTGGCTGCTTAATCGCCCTTGTTTAAACAGACTTCCTCCCACGCCCCACGGTATGAATGGAACAACATCGAAACATCCCTTCGCTGCACAGATGACACGTCCTTAACAGCTGACTCTCAGGCAAACTCCCTCCTGCCTCCCGCATGCCACAGTCAACATCTCTGCATGGCTGACTAAGCCTTGCGGAAGGCTGCAGTCAGAACTAGCTGCCACAAAATTTCCTCTGTTAGAACCTTGACTGATTCAACAGTTACCTGCTTGCAGTCGGAATGACACCTTTCTCTTTTGGCCCTTAAATGTGCCAGCTGTGGCTCAGTGGGTAGCACTCTCGCCTCTCATTCCTAAGGTTGTGGGTTCAAGTCCCACTCCAGAGACTTGAGCTCAAAATCTAGGTTAACACTCCATTGCAGTACTCAGGGAGTGCTGCACTGTGGGAGGTCCCGTCTTTCGGATGAGGTGATAAACCAAGGCCCAGTCTACCCTCTCAGGTGGACGTAAAGGATTCCATGGTACTACTTTGGAGAGGAGGGGAGGTCTCCCCTAGTGTCCTAGCCAATATTTATCCCTCAACCTATATGTCACTAAAATAGATTATCTGGTAATTTATCACCTTGCTGTGTGTAAATTGGCTGCTGTGTTTCCTACATTACAACAGTGACTACACTTCAAAAGTACTTAATTGGCTGCAAAGTGCTTTGGGACATCCTGAGGTTGTGAAAGGTGCTATAGAAATATAAGTCTCTCTTTCATTGCTAAGCACAGTTGTCATCATCCTGTGGGCATGTGTGATTTGTAAAGCTGCAGTTTAGGGCAGCGCTCACTTTCTGCACCAACTTACAGATGGAAGAACTTCAGCAACTTTGGGCTGTGCACAAGATTCAGGATAATTCAGTGCTTTGGGTTAAATGCTGGGAGCTGCCTCATTACGGTACCACCTTAAACACCTGTTCCTTCCACTAGCCAGCATACTGTGACTGGGCAATAAATGCAGCCATTCCAGTGTCACCCAGGTCCCTAGAACATCTAACCATTTTCCATTAAGCAGCCCATTAACTCCCCCTCCGTGATCAGAACATCCCTTGATTCTCTCCCCTATCCTTTCTTTCCCACCCGACTGAAATGTTTATCTTTTAATTCTTCCGTTCTCATGAAAGGCAGGCATCCAAAATGTTGATGTTTCTTTTCTCTTCACAGATGCTGCCTGACCTGCTGTGCGTTTCCAGCGTTTTCTGTTTTCATTTGAGCATGCCCAGCTGTTTAATGTGGCCCCAACTACTGTACAAACTGCCCTGAAATATAAGGAGCTGGATTATGTTGACCTGTAATACCTAGGGTCCTGCTTACTGAACTGCATGCGAAAATATCACAGAATACCTTTCAAGCAGCCATTTTCTTTCAAACATTTTCAATCACAACTGGATGTCCTAAAATAGCTCCCTCTACAGGCTTCACCCTGTATTACTGCACCGCTGGATTCTAATTGTGGCTACATTATATACAACAGAAATGTTTTTGCACAACTAGAAGGACAAACCAAAGCAATGACTGTGTAGATTTAACTTTAACGGTGAGGGGCAAGGCCCACAGTGCAGGACCCCAACAAAGGTTGTAAAAAGTCAAAGATAAATCAGGAACCGTTCAAGAGTGATTAGAACAGTTCCTTTAAAAAAATGCTCTGCCAACCTCATGACACAGGAACATCCTAACAGAACTTAGTCGTGCCTAAGAGGGTGTCACCTCTCAGGCTGGCTCATATGAAATAGTACAGATGATTTACTTCATATCAGTCCCTGAAATGATCCAATAACAACAACAACTTGCATTTATATAGTGCCTTTAAGGTAGTAAAACGTCCCAAGCTGCTTCACAGGAGCGTAATCAGACAAAAATTTGACACCGAGCCACATAAGGAGATATTAGGACAGGTGACCAAAAGCTTGGTCAAAGAGGTAGGTTTTAAGGAGCGTCTTAAAGGAGGAGAGGTGGAGAGGCGGAGAGGTTCAGGGAGGGAATTCTAGAGCTTCGAGCCTAGGCAGCTGAAGACACGATTGATAAAAGAAATCGCGTGTTAGTCCAGTGATGCAATTGTGTGAATCTATTGGTTTGATAAGTACAACATTTACTTCTCAAGCAGACGGTGATTGGTTCAAGTCCCAGGTCTTCTGGTCACCCGAATCTGCCTCCTTCAGTTGAGTGAGTTTACCCAATTCTTAGATGAGCAATTGGGTGGAAGTGGACACTGTATCGGTGAGTTATATTGGGAAGTGGAAAATACTGCTTATGTCTAACTCCCCACTCAAGTAAGAGATCTCTGGCACCCAACCATGAAGCATTCAGTAAAAGAAAAATAGTGGGCTGCCTACAAACAGAGAAAAAAGTGTTTTATTAGTTCAATTTGTTGATCCTTCCCCTCCTTTTTTGTAGTTGCTTTCTTTTGTTTCCTTAGTCTCTCCGCCCCCGGTCTCTCTCAACCATACAACATCCCCCGTCTCAGAGGATTGAGAATTCAGGCCTCGGCCCAAACAGGGTATCAGAAAATGTGCAACAGTGATGCAGTTTAATTTTCTTTTATGTTCTTCACCCCCTCTCCTCTCGCGGTGTCTCACTGCAACGTTCCTGCTAAGATTAGGAACCTACCTGGGGGGGTAAACGCAACCTCTACCATTTTCAAACATCAACCATCATCTCCGCTGGCCTGCAAGTATGGCGTAGAAAATCAACGTGCAGCTGAATTCTGATAAACATAAAGAAAGAAAGAAGAAAGAACTTGCATTCATTTAGCGCCTTTCACGACCTCAGGACGTCCCAAAGTGCTTTACAGCCAATGATTTACTTTTTTGAAGTGTAATCACTGTTGTAATGTAGGAAACACGGCAGCCAACTTGTGCACAGCAAGCTCCCACAAACAGCAATGAGATAAATGACAAGATAATCTGTTTTTAAGTGTTGATTGACCAAGACACCGGGGAGAACTCCCCTGATTTTCTTCGAAATAGTGCCATGGGATCTTTTACATCCACCTGATAGACAGACAGGGCCTCGGTTTAACATCTCATCCAAAAGACAGCTCCTTCGACAGTGCAGAGCTCCCTCAGTACTGCACTGAAGCATCAGACTAGATTTTATGCTTAAGTCTCTGTAGAGCTACTTTGCCAAGAAACAGAATTTCTATAAACTATCTTTAAAAATGGAGGCAGACTAATGTACAAGACCAATGTATAGGATTGTATTACATGTAATCACCCAAACTATAATTGAATTAAAATATGTTATGCACAAATATAGAATGCATTCAATGTGCTAATCAAAAAGAATTTCAGCCTCATCAGCATTAAATATTGGTGCTTCTTTTAACTTCTTTTAACTTCTCCAATCTGCATCAATTTGGCATAGCTGGTACTACTCTCGCCTCTGGGTCGTGGGTTGTGGGTTCAAGCCCCATGGTAGGACTTGAGAATATAATCAAGGATGACAATATAACAATGACAACTTTTGTTTATATAGCGCCTTTAACACAGTAAAACGTTTCAAGGTGCTTCATAGGGGAATAATCAGACAAAACTTGACACCGAGCCAAAGGAGACATTAGGACAGATGACCTAACGCTTGGTCAAAGAGGTAGATTTTAAGCAGCGTCTTAAGAGAGAAGAGAGAGGTGGAGAGGCACAGAAGTTTGGTGAGGGGATTCCAGAGACTTGGCCATCAATTGTGAGGCAAAAGAAGTAGGGGGATGCCCAAGGGGCCAGAGTTGGAAGAACACAGAGATCTCAGAGGGTTATAAGGCTGGAGGAAATTACAGGGATAGCCTCCTATGAAGTGCTCTCCTTTGGATATGACATTAAATCAAAGTCTGATCTGGTTCAGGTCGACATTAAGTATCCCATGCACGATATGGAGAGGATCGGGGAGTTCTCCCCCATGTCCTGGCCAACATTCCTTCCTCCACCAAAAAAAAAGCATGTGCATTCACCATTCTTCTCGTTGCTGTTTGTGGAATGTTGTTGGTGCAGAAAAGTGCAGCGTTTGCTGACATAGCAACAGTCACCCACTTCACAAAGTCAAAAGCGCTATATAAATGCAAGCATTAGCATTTTCTCCACTGTTCTCCTGAAGGGATTGATGCATCCCCCGGGTACAATTCCACACTTACCAGCAGATCTCCAGCACCTCACCCAGGTGTCCATTCTTAACCAGGCTATTCAGTCATAAGGGGCATCACAACCAACATCTACACTTTTACATTTTCCAACAGGACTCATTGGATAATGATTCAGGACCGGGAACCCTGGCTGCTTTTTGTCTCGTTCTCCCTAGCCCAATGGCACTGAGGTCAGTTATAGCAGCCCCTCAAATGTCATGGCTGAGATCAGAGTGCTCAGCACATTATAGGACTCGAACCTGGTATCTTAATGATCGACACAGCTCAGTTTCACTCTGGGGATGCATCTGCCCACTGAGACTGGTAAGTTTAAGTATCATGGCTGGAACTCTATGCGATGTGAGTGGCTTTGTACACAGGAGCTCAATATAATCTAATTAGCAGATGGCGTGTTTGATTCAGGAATCAACTGGACTTTGTGTGGGGTGGGGGGGTGGAAAAATGAAACTAGCAGCAAAAATAAGGACAGAGCACATGGTCATCACTTCATAGGAGGTTATCTTTGTAACTTCCTATTACCCCAACTGGCAACCACCCCCCAACCAGAGAGCATGTCATTACTGGTGAATGCTATTTTAATTGCGTGTCTCAGTTTATGAGCTGCTTTGACCTTCCATAAAAGCTGTGGGCCAGTTTAATGCCTGAAACCCGAGATCAGAACTGACCAGCAACAGCATTGGTGAAACAAGAGTCAAGCCTCTAGCAAGCCGCTGCCATCTGCTTGCCGAACCAAATATTTACATTTCTGCATTCTCCCCACACCCTTCCCCCCCACCCACCCCTTGAAAAATCCGTTTAACCTTGCAGGACATCTGGTCTGCTCTCTAATCGGCTTCATCCTAACCTGCTGAGGCATTTGGCAGTCATTAAAAATTAGTCCACTTTGTAACTTTTTAAATGAACACCCCTCCGTGATCTTCCGCTCTTGCTCCCTCTGATTGCTCTCCAGCTGCAAACCAGCTCTCAATTAAAAAGGTGCTTTAAGAAAGTGCGAACTTGCAGAGCCTTTCACGTCCTCAGGACGTCCCAAAACGCCTTACAAAGCCGATGAAGTACTTTTTGAAGTGTAGTCACTGTTGTAATGTAGGAAACGCGGCAGTCAATTTGCGCACAGCAAGATCCCACAAACAGCAACGTGATAATGACCAGATATTCCATCTTTTTTAATGCCAATTGAGGGATAAATATTGGCCATGTCACCAGGAACTCCCCTGCTCTTCTTCAAATAGTGCCATGGGATCTTTTACATCCACCTGTGAGGGCGGACGGGGCCTCAGTTTAACATCTCATCTCAAAGACGGCACCTCCGACTGTGCAATACTGCACAGGAGTGTCAGCCTAGATTTTGTGCTCAATTCTCTGAGGGGGGGGGGATTATGAACCCACAATCTTCTGTCTCATGGGGCGACAGTGCTACCCACTGAGTCACGGCTGACGTATTTTTACACAGATAGGGCAACACTCCCACTTTTGCCTGCCCGCTAGGTAATGGAGGTGAACACGATGGAGTCCGAGGCTCAGGTTTTCATGGGAGTGGAAGTCAGAGGCAGGGAGAAGATGGGGCTACTTCCTATTGGCCCTACAACAGGCCCAATAAGGACCTGAGTGTGGCATGTGAAGTCGAAAGGGGAGTGCGCTGCTCAGAAGTACTGAGTCTACAACTAAGCAATGTTCATCCAGCACTCTTAACAGCAACATAAAATGACTTTAAGGCCAATCATTCCAATAGGGAGTCCCGCCATAAGAATGTGTGCCCCTCCCCCAGCTCAGTGCTTAAAGGCACCAGCTGGTTGTGGTACTGAGCCACATAAACCAGGACCCAAGCTTAATGCTTGCCCCATGCTGAGCTAAGCTCATCTCAGCTGGAGCAGTGGTCACGGTAATAAGGCATCCGAGGACCCCCAGGCACAAATCCAAAAACAGCCAGGGATCCTGCTCCTGATCCCTATCCAGCGGCAGGTCATCAGGAAAATAGTTAAAGACAGTTATTTTTTTAAACAAAGGGCAACAAAGGGTTAAGTGTCCCAGAAAACGGCAGGGTTGACTTGAGTTCCACAATGCAGCATCTCTGTACGCACGAATGACCGCCAGGCTGTCGGAAACGCCAGAGCACTCTGCCATCTCCGCTGCCACGTCCCGGGCAGTTGGCAGCCGGGCATTCTTGCAAGCAAGTGGCGACGGGAGATGCCTGCTTGAATCGACCCTCTGCTAACACGCACCACCCTGGCCAAGGACTGGAAAAGGCTCCGAGCCCAGGCGAGGCCCCGTGCTTGGCAGATTTGAATGACACGGCATTTGGACTGGGGACTTGACTGGGTTCAGGAAAGCTAGCACTGCAAACCCGAGGTACTGGGGCTAACACTCCAGCCATTGCTGGAAGAGCGCGGAACCGTGGTTGCGTTCCAGCAAAATGTTGTCTTAATAAAGCAATTGGCCCCATCTTGTGAAACCGAGTGGGTTTTACAAGTGCAAATACCACGAATGCGATCACAAGGTTATGACAAACAATGTTAATCAGAAAGCAACTCCCTCGGCAATTACAGTTAAACAAGAGTCAAAGGAATAAACACAGTGGCAACACTAGCCACACGACCTGATATTGTTCAAACAGAAAGTGTCAGAAAAACTGCCCGAATATTTCACTGGAATCAATTTATTTTAAACTCCACATTCTTTACTGGGTAAGGAAAACCTCTGACCCACATCAGTTGCTTTTCAATAATACTTCCCACTACAGGTACAGGTATTCCACTTAATACCGGCCCTTCTCATGACACTACAATAAATGGCTCGAAAGCATTCTGTACACTCCCAAGGTCAAAGAACATCCTTGCATTTTATCGATGTCTGCGTCGCACAGGTGATTTAAGGGAGACAATGCAACAAAATAAGACAGGTGATGGCGCTCCCAATATTAACGTGTTACTAAATGTGGTTACAGCACTGCAAACTGACCCAGATAAGGGAAACGCTGCACTGAGACTGAGAGTAGTGCACATCCACAGTCTGTAAGGGATAGTCCGTGCACACTGCATCTGCACTAAAGACATCCTGTAAGAACCAGGGAAAGAGGAAAGCCGGCTTTAAACACACACACACTCATGCAGAAACCCACACTCATACAGGAACTCCCATACACACATTCAGACAGAAACACACACTCCTACAGAAACACAGACCACACACAGGAACTCACACATTCCACAGACTCGAGATTTTAGCCGGCTATAAAATCCAGCTCCTTCTTTCCAGGTGTGCTGCTGATGTTACCAGCCCACACTCTTTCTAGCCGTGCTTAAATGTTTATTGTGCGAGTTTGTGCCTCTGGACAAGGAAAACTGCGCCCCCCACGGAAATGTCGATATTTCATTATTGCTGCTAGCGGTTATAAAAGGAGCAGGAAATAAGAAGAGTCCCGAAATGAAGCTTTATTAAGGGCCAACTTTAAAATGGACCGGATCCCAAAGTCCTTTTAAACAGGAAGGTATTCAAAAGTTACTGCCCATCGCCGTGAGGTGAGTATTGGAGAAGCGGCTCTCTGATCAGGTCCTGGGGGGTGGGGGGATTTCATGTCGGAAGAGCTGATCAGACAGCCGCTTCTGTACCTGGAGCCCAGACTAACTCTCTCTCTCTCTCTCACACACACAACTATTCCGATTGCGTTTTAAATCAATTATCAAAAACCTCTCCCCTCAGCATCATTTCATTAACAGAAATATACGAGACCGGCTTCAAAAAGCATCTGGTCGCCGATTCATTTTACAGGTTTATAGTCTGGACATTCCCATACTCGGAGCCGGAGCCCGTACGTCTCCAAATTCTCTCGCTGATATTTAGATTTTTGCCAGCTCGAGGTTTGGTACCCCAACACTGAAACCTCCCTATAATTCTGGTCCAATTCATCTCGTCTCTGCGAGGCATGAGAGATCGAGGTTTACAGTCATGGCCAAACACTGGCTTCCTGCTCAGCCTATCTTCGGAAAGTAATGGGAGTTATGTATCAATTAGTCAGCAGCAAACCTGTTCAGATATAATGTTGGTGACACCGGGGCACTGCACAAGATAATAAGCAGCTGGACGAGGGCCATCAGACCTAGGATTGTGCAGGAATCACACTCTGGAGGAGAGGGGGGGGGGGAGCTGAGGGAGGTGAGAATCGACTGCCTTCCATTCCCCTTGAACATGGCCACGGCTCGCATTCAAATACTTGGCTTCTGTCTGCAGACACCTGGCCGGGGCGATCTGTTTAATGAGCCTCCCCGGAAGGATTATTAACACCTCCGCCAGCAGCACCTTTTCCCACACAGCCGGTTGACCAGGCTCGGTCCCTGCCCGAGTCATTTTTGCAAATAGAAGGCAAGCCGCTCCCCGGGGATTTGAATTGCTATCCCGGTCGTGTGCTGCGTTACTCCCCCAACAGCTCGGCGCTCTCTGCGCAATTTCTATTCCACAGAGAGGCGAGTTGATGGGGAATAATGCAGCACACGACCAGTATAAATATATGTGAGTGCACACTGCATTTTTTCAAAATTATGATGCGGTTTTGATAGAGTAAATAGGGAGAAACTGTTCCCACTGGAGGAGACAGATTTAGGATGATTAGCAAAAGAATTAGGGGGGAGATGAGGAGATTTTTTTTACCGTAGCGAGTTGATATGATCTGGAATGCGCTGCCTGAAAGGGTGGTGGAAGCAGATTCAATAGTAACTTTCAAAAGGGGAATTGGATAAATACTTAAAAAGGGGAAAACATGCAGGGCTATGGGGAAAGAGTGGGACTAATTGGATAGCTCTTTCAAAGAGGCATAGGCACGATGGGCTGAATGGCCTCCTTCTGTGCTGTATGATTCTATGTATGGATGTGTGTGCATGTATTCAGAACACCATGACGCGCCTCTCCCATTCAACAAAAAATATTGTGTAATATATTATATTCAATACAAATGAAAGAATTATATATATATATATATACGATAGATAGCTTTAATTTAACACAGATTAGCAGTTCTCAATGAATCCGGTCTCTTTATCCTTGTAAGTATAATACGGCAATATCTTATCTCGAACCACCCAGGCTGGTGCAAGTTCATTGCTCTTGCCTTCTGTGTGCAAATATCCTCATATTTGCTTTAAGAGAGGGAGGGGGAAACATGTATTTCTGTTAAATATTCGGCCCCCTCCGCCCGAGAGAATGTGGATTAGACGGGGCAACCACGCTGATGGGGGGAAAAGAGAGAGTCCTGTTTTTCCCCTTTCCGATTTGATAGTAACCGTCTGGAGCGCAACACGAAACCACTGGGATTAGCAAAAAAAAATATCTGCAGCAAGCATCAGGTACTGCAGCACTAGGAATGAATGAATGAACAAATGAACCTTCGCCGCTCGGTGATCCTGCGAGCGGCTCGCTCCTCGCTGCAATCTCCAGCGGCCGCTCAGTGCACGGTTAAAGGGGGAGAGGAAGATTACTGTACAGATCGATCGGTCTGTGGAGCTGCCTGCAATCCCCGGGAACAGACCGAATCATACCCGGCATTCCTCCTCTGCCATCACACGGCAATGCTCGTCCATTTGCTCGCAGAGAGCAGTTAACATATATAATTCACTTACATACACGCATTCTCTATAAATGCACACACTCTTTATAATCGCCCAACCTTTACGCTGCATCGCTGCCTATTTTAAATTGCACAAACACGGATTTTATTTCGCCTTCGTACCTGGGGTGCAAAATGGTTCACACCAGTGAGGATCAGCAATTACACACGAGCTGCTGCTGCGGTGGGGCTTTTGAATATAATATTTTGATTTCGCATATTAAACTATAGGATATATATATACTGCTAAATTCCCGTCAATCAGTCCAGCATTGACGATGGACCCCAATATATAGTGGGAGGATTTTAAACAAATTATATTGCCACTTCTGAAGATTTTTGACCTCCTAGTATATGTTAAAGCATCAACATTCCAACACATAAATATTATATCATTGTCAGAGTGGGAGAATCTCCCTTATAAAGTGACATTGTTAATGATCCGTTTCTAATGGATGTCTTTCTCGGAGCTGAAGCAGAGAATCGATTACAATCTTACGATCGATAAAATACTATCCCTATTCACCCCTCTCCCTCCCCATCTCCACCTAATCTGCAGCCCCGGCCTGTGCTAAATGTTCCGGTAAGGTTCGATCTGTAGGTACAGAGAGATTTGATCTGTGTGGCAACATAAATGTGTCGAGCCTCACACATACCTTGCTAGAAAAAGCGCCCGGGATCATCATCTTCAGCGCCTGTCTCTTCAGCTCCACCAGCCTGGTGTTGCAGTTCTCACACCAAATCCCTTTATCTTCAGAACCGCAAGAGCCCGGGGACCCGGTGCCCGAGCCCGGGGAGCCGGTGAAAGACGAGCCCGGGGAAGATCCAGCGAAAGAACCCGGCGATCCGCTGCCCGAGCCCGGGGAACCGGTGAAAGACGAGCCGGGAGAACCGGTGCTCGAACCCGGGGAAGCGGTGCCCGAACCCGGGACGGATCCAGCTCCCTCGGGGGCGGGTCGGTTGGCAGTCCGTGAATCCTCGCACATCTGAAACCCTTTCCTGTACCAGCTTTCGGGGGTGAAAGTTGCCAGTTTTGTAGGTGAATAACTCTCCGTCCCCTTTTTATATATAAAAAAAAACACACAACACACACATTAAAAATCAACTCACAGCAAAAAAAAAACCCTGCCGTTTTCTTACACATTTACAATCGATTTGCAATATCTCAAATAGTTTTTTAAAAATAAATCAATCTCAGGAGCTACAACACTTACCACATGCTTTCGATTCCTTGCAAAAACAGCCCGCTCTTTGCTTCCAGACACAGAATTCATATTAAATAAGATTTTTTCCCCCTCTCTCTCTCTCCCTCTCCCCGGTTTTATTACTGAACTGATTCGGCACACAACGAGTAGCCAAGGTCCCGGGGACGCTGCACCAACCGAGAGCACAAGGAGCTAATAATATCACTGCCAAGGAAAAATAAACTTCACCAGCCCTGTGATCACATCATTTCTGCTGGATGTATGTCCCGAGTCACACATTGCCCCTCATTCCAGGACTGTCCGTTTCTACATTTTTTTTAAGAGCAAGAGAGAGGATAAACTGCTCCCTTTTTCTCCTGTTCTTGTTGCAGAGATTGAGTGGAGTCTGCAGAAGGTTTAAGTCCCTGAAGTCAGGGTGCCGGGGAGGAGGAGGAGGAGGAGGCGGCGGCGCTGCACTTAACTTGGACACTTTTTCAGCATCGGCTTTTTTTTTTCTCTTCCACCAAAGCGACTCGGGTTAAAATGAAATGTGCCAAAACTCCAGCGAGCCAGCCGTGTGGGCGGGGCTCGGGGGGCTCGGCTCGGCTCGGCTCGCCTCGTCCCAGCCGCCCAATGCCGCGCACCGCAAACAGCTGACGGGCGGCTCGGCTCGGCTCGACAAAGCTCGGCTCGGCAGGGCTCGGCTCGACAAAGCTCGGCTCGGCAGGGCTCGGCTCGACAAAGCTCGGCTCGGCAGGGCTCGGCTCGACAAAGCTCGGCTCGACAAGGCTCGGCTCGGCTCGACAAAGCTCGGCTCGGCACGGCTCGACAAAGCTCGGCTCGGCACGGCTCGACAAAGCTCGGCTCGGCAGGGCTCGGCTCGACAAAGCTCGGCTCGACAAGGCTCGGCTCGGCTCCCCGCAGCCACCCAATACCGCGCACCGCAACAGCTGGCGGAGCGGCTCGGGCTCGGCTCGATAAAGCTCGACTCGGCTCGGCTCGACACGGCTTCCAGGCTGACATTATAAAGGCACATACCGCTGGTGTGTGCGTGCCCAGCACAGCCGCTCGGACAGGGCATGGGGTTTTATTTTTGAGAGGTGGAGGGGAGTTCAAAACATCTGGCACCCTCACCCCAAGCAGCTCCTTACCTGATGGGAACTCCCTGAAGAGGAATAAGACCGCAGCCAAACTGCGTCTTGAATCACACCCCACTTGTCAATGTTAAGATGTATTGTCAATGTTAAGACGCCTCGTCAATGTTAAGATGCCTCCTCAATGTTAAGACGCCAGGTATATTTTCCAAAAAAAAATGTTCAGATGCATCTGATTTTTTTTCCTTTTTTTTTTGCACCGAATTGTGTTCAGTGATGTTGACCAGGTGTCCCGAACTGCTGCCCCTTCGCGATCAGCATTGACACACAGTCCGAGCGCTGCAAAACTCTGACTGGTGCATCAGTGTGTCAGATTAGAGACACCCGGTGCCTCCTTCTAAAAAAAAGAAAAGGAGTTTTTAATAAATATATCGAATGGGAAAGGACCTCGGTTAAAACTATTATGGTGCGGGTTTCTGAAAGCAAATTCCCAACTCGGCTCCTCTGACACTGTAGCCGAGCAGAAGCGTGGAGTCGAGATGCGAGAGGGGGAGAGACCAGACCGGCGCCCTCTGTCGTTTCCATGTTTGGATTCAGTGGAGAAGTAATGAAACACCAGTGGTTTTTCTTTTACTGCAATAAACACCCCATCCTTTCCGAGCAGATTGAATGTAAATATCAAACCGAAACGTACAGAGCAAAAACAGAATTCGCATTAGATGTATTTCTCCAAAGTTTATTAGATTGATGTAGGCGTGAAGAAAACAAGCGGCGTTTCCTTATAAACCGAGCTCAATCTATTATAACCGAATGATGTTTTGGATTAACAGACCCAAAGGAAGTCTATTAGAAATGTGAGAATGAAGTTGTTGGTTTCTAAGGAGGGTCGATGGCATTTTCAGTTTAAAGGGACTCTAGGCTGGAGAGACCCCAAGGGTAATAGGTTGAGTGGAATCAACAAGTTTGTCTTCCTTACTTCCAAATTAGGACCAGCATTGTTTTGGGCAAGAATCGTACATTTGTTTGTAGGAAGAGCCTGATGACCTGAGTTTTTGTTACTTGAAAAGCGACCCACTGGTTCCAGGTGTCCAACATCTCCAATCTAGATCCTTAAGGATAATGGCTGCATTGGGCCAAGTGAATGACCAAATGCATTACCAAGTCATCTAAAGGACCTCTTTATCCACAATGCTCTATGGAACATAGGAACAGGTGTATGCCACAAGAACATAAGAAATAGGAGCAGGAGTAGGCCATACAGCCCCTCCAGCCTGTTCCGCCATTCAATTAGATTGTGGCTGATCTGTATCTTTACTCCATTTACCCGCCTTGGTTCCGTATCCCTTAATACCCTTACTTAACAAAAATCTATCGCTCTCAGTTTTGAAATTTTCAATTGACCCCCAGCCTCAACATCTTTTTGGGGGGGAGAGTTCCAGATTTCCACTACCCTTTGTGTGAAGAAGTGCTTCCTGACATCACCCCTGAACGCCCTAGCTCTGATTTTAAGGTTATGCCCCCTTGTTCTGGACAAACCCCCACTAGAGGAAATAGTTCCTCTGTATCTACCCTATGCAACAATACCAACAAATTATTTTTCTTATCACCAGATAATGTAAACGTCTATTAAATGGCAATATTAATTATAATCAAGGATTGCAAATACCTGCTGCCTTTTTTTAATGACGTGTATTTGTGCTGGCATTAATCTGGTAGCTGCCAATACTGTGTGGATCTTAGAGGGAAGGGTTACAATCTGGATGTTCGAACTCCAAAAAAAAATTCCCAGCTTGCTTATGTGCCAATACCTTTCCTTTTAGTAGCAGCGGATCCTTGTGACATCCCAACCAGCAAACTGACAAGCTGGAAAAATACTTCAGCGCAGTCTTTTTTTTCAAACCAGACATCTAGATTTTGATCCCAGCATCAGTTAGACATGGAGATTTCCCAAAGGGCTTCTTTTGATCAAAAGACTTTTGAAAGACCCAGTGATGTGAAATTAATTCGGGCAAAATGAGTGTAGGGACTGGGACGCAGGACAAACTGGCAGCTGATTAGAATGCGTTCCCTCTCCAAGTCAGTGTCCAAATAGGAAGGTCAAGAGGAGCGAACTTCTGGCTGCATTGTGGGCACGTGCCTCCCATCCTGCAAAAAATAATGATTTTACTTCCAGGCTGTGGCGGAATGCAATCAGTTCAGGCCATAGGTTTTCATAGTGGGGCCCTGGACCCTAAGGAGACCACAAGGTCGTAAGATTCCTGTTCATCCATCATCAGATTGCTACATTTTTCTGTATTGGTTGACTTACTAGCGCATTATTTCTGTTGCTGCAGATACGAAAAAAAATATTTTCTGCCATTACAGTACTCTCTTCCTTTGGGTAAGTGATGCTGTCTTTTGGAAATCAGGACTGAGGTCCCCCGGGGAGTGTGTCAATATTTGCAGGAGGTTCCCAGGAGTGTGTTAATATTTGCAGGGAGTGGAAGGAATGTATCAGTATTTGCAGGGAATCCACAGGAGTGTGTCATTATTTGCAGGGGATCCCCAGGAGTGTGCCGATATTTGTATAGAGTCCAGGGAATGTGTCAGTATTTAAAGGAGCTCCCCAGGAGTGTGTCCATATTTAAAGGGGATACCCGGGAACAAGTCAATATTTACAGGGGGTCCCCAGGAATGTGTCAATCTTTAAAGGGAGTCCCCATGAGTGTGTCAATCTTTAAAGGGAGTCCCCATGAGTGTGTCAATCTTTAAAGGGAGTCCCCAGGAGTGTGACAATATTTGCAGCAGGTTTTAGGAGTGTATATTTGAAGGAGTCCTCCAAGAATGTGTCAGTATTTTTAGGAGGCCCCGGGACTTGAAAACCACTGATTTAGACTCTAAACTTTCAATTATTCTGGGAATATTGAATCGTTATTATGGGCAAAGTTCCGAGGAAAGACACAACCACCTCAAAATGTGGGTGATGGCTCCTGAGCGAGAATGTGACCAAATATCATTCACCTCCCTTGAAAGTTTCATCATTTCCACTCAAACCTAAGGACGTTCTCTTTCCAATTCCGCCCCTTGTTTCTGAAGTCACTGACTCATTCTGGGATACAAAAAGTTCCTCAGGAACCTGGCACCTTCTGGAACCTGTCACCCAAGTGACAATGTGTGAACTAAACAGTAAATGTCACCAGGTTATTTTACCAAGGACGTCATCACAGGAAGATGTCCTCGCCCAACTTCCACACTCATACACAAGCACTCACACATACCTACATACCTTTCCAGCAGGGGTAACATGATAGCAATTAAGATCGATGTTTTTTCCTCTCCTCCCAGGCCAGGGGCATATCTCTCAGCTATTCCCTCTTAATTTGAACATCCTGATATTAAACAGCAATGGCACAGACCAGACTCCCCAGCCAGCAAAATCAGAGAATTCTCTAGTTCTACAGGAACCTCCCTGTCAGCCCAAATCCACACCCTTTGGGTTGAGAGATAGGCCAACGGGACTGGAGCCAATTGCAGTTCTTGTAACACCAGGCTGGCTGACACCTAAGGATTTTTGAAAACAACAAAACAGAAGGCCACTACAAAAAGGGCTTTTTAGTTCTGTTCCAGTAAGGAAGTGTTTCACTTACTTAATAATTTCAAAATAATTTAGGACGTCAGTCTTAGTGATTGTCCTTTAAAAGTTGAAGGCAGATGTCTCACATTCCATTAGGGTCGCCAACCCTCCCTCCCGGATTGTCCTGGAGTCTTCAGGAATTAAAGATTAATCTCCCGGACACTGCTGCGAGCAACCCCAGGGATAACGATCATGTGAGCATTAAAAAAAAATCGGAGATAGGGAGGGGAAAAAAGTCTGTTTGACCGTCAGTCAAGAATTATCCAGCCGGGTCTGTTCGCTTTCCAATTGGCGCTGGTTTGGCAGTGCGCCACGACAGTGGGCATGGAAGGCGACCGATGGCTGGAGTGTGTGTGTGGGGGGGGTGGTTAGAGGCAGGAGGTCATGTGACGAAGCCTCCCAGAATACCAGATTTGGCAACCCTGGATGCCACGGAGCTCACCACGGTGCCTGGTGTCTGTGACTGAACCCAGCATTAATTCCAAAGTCTTGAATGGAAATGAAAATGAGGAGAGGTGTATCACAGGCCACTGATCCAACATCACCCACTTTATGCTACCGCCCGAAGTCAAAATTACCCCCACCGTGTTCGTTTGCTGAGAGCACCAACGGTATTTCTAGACCTACATCACTGAGTGAGCCTGTCACAGTTTTAACTTCAGAGGCCAAATTATTTCCAGGAAATGAATTAGACGAGAAAAATCCGGGCGGGGGGTGGGGTGGGGGAGGCATGATTCCGGCAGTTACACCAGATGGTGCCACTAACCTTACCAAGGTTTGCAGTGTATCCAGGAACAGGCCTTCCGCAGTGTGGGGTTCATCTGCGATGCCCCCCGTACCCCCCCACCTTCCCTGCCCACCGCCAAACACGCTAGAAACATTGGAAATGAAAACGGGGAGAGGTGTATAAAGGAGGGCTGAACCAATATCGCCCGACTTACACTATCACCCAAAGTCAAAATTACCCCCAGGGTCTCAGTATCACAACCTAGGGATAGTTGCTACATCTTTGGAAGTCTACCTCAGTACCTCTCTGGTCAGTTTATAATTCTCATTTTCTGCTCTTTCTTTCTTTCAAAACTTTCTTTTTTTTATTGTTTTTTGTTCTTGCGCCTCCCACCCCCCCCCCCACTTACCCGCTCCCAAAGGCACTGATTCCTGGGATGTGGTTTCAACAGGCCTCGGTTTAACGTCTCATCTGAAAGACAGCACCCTCCCTCAGTACTGCACCGACGTGTCAGCCAAGATTATGGTTGTCAGGGAAACCTCCTGACTCAGAGGCGAGAGTGCTACCACTGAGCCAAGGCAAATGCCGTTTGAAAATGTATATATACTACATCTATTGCTTATAGTTAGTCATATCTTCGAACATGACTTTATCGAATTCATGCTGGCTGCCCTTGATTATCCCATGCATCTTTGAATGCTCTCTAATTTGATCTTGAATGATGGATTCTAAGAGTTATCTTACATCTGATGTTAGACTAACATCAGTTGTACCTGGTTTATCCTTCTCTCCCTTCTTGAACACAGGGGCTACCCTGCAGTCCTCTGTCAACATTTGCATATCTAAAGAAATTGGAAATAGTAGTCACAGGTCCTGCTATCTATAAGACCATAAGAGATAGGTGCAGAAGTAGGCCATTCGGCCCCTCGAGCCTGCTCCGCCATTTAGTGAAATCATGGCTGATCTGATTTTTACCTCAACTCCACTTTCCCGCCCTTTCCCCAAATCCTTTGACTCCCTTGCTGATCAAAAATTTGTCTAACTCAGCCTTGAATGTATTCAATGACTCAGCCTCCACAGCTTTATGGGGTAAAGAATTCCAAAAAATCTCCTCTCTGACTTCCTTTAAGGGCAAAATTGTGATGCTTTGCTGCTGGCACGGAGTGGCACCAGATGTAAGTTTTTTTTAATTCATTCATGGGATGTGGGCGTTGCTGGCAAGGCCAGCATTTATTGCCCATCCCTAATTGCCCTTGAGAAGGTGGTGATGAGCCGCCTTCTTGAACCGCTGCAGTCCATGTGGTGAAGGTTCTCCCACAGTGCTGTTAGGTAGGGAGTTCCAGGATTTTGACCCAGCGACGATGAAGGAACGGCGATATATTTCCAGGTCAGGATGGTGTGTGATTTGGAGGGGAATGTGCAGGTGGCGGTGTTCTCATGTGTCTGCTGCCCTTGCCCTTCTAGGTGGTAGAGGTCGCGGGTTTGGGAGGTGCTGTCGAAGAAGCCTTGGCGAGTTGCT
Organism: Heptranchias perlo; assembly: GCF_035084215.1. NCBI lineage: Eukaryota > Metazoa > Chordata > Chondrichthyes > Hexanchiformes > Hexanchidae > Heptranchias > Heptranchias perlo. The sequence continues at coordinate 9,195,411 of NC_090332.1, read as the reverse complement.
GCAGTGCATCTTGTGGATGGTACACACTGCAGCCAGGGTGCGCCATCGGGAAGGGAGTGAACGTTTAAGTAGATGGGGTGCCAATCAAGCGGGCTGCTTTGTCCTGGATGGTGTCAAGCTTCTTGAGTGTTGTTGGAGTTGCACTCATCCAGGCAAGTGGGGAGTATTCCATCACACTCCTGCAAGTCAGAGTTAGGGCTAAAATATTATTGCCCCGATTCTGCACCCCGCACAATTTCAGCTCTGTCGTATTTAGTGCTATCACTTCTACCCAGGCTGGGACCAGCCATCAAGGGAGCTCCAACTTTATCCTTAAATCCGGACCGGGATTGCAATCTGGCAACTCCCTGGTTTGTAAAGCTCAGCACCTGACTGGATGGTGCATTTCTGTCCACGATACGGCTATTGGTGAGCTTCTGCTTCCTTTCCTACAGCTGTTTACCATAATTCTTCCTCCTGCTTGTCGTTACTTCAAATCTCTGAGACAACGCCATTCATTTCTGGTTTTTCTTTTGTCTTCGGTTGCCTTGAGTAACATGTTATCTTTGCTCTGGTAAATGTTTATTTTAGCCCTCTCCGCTCTGCCTGCTTCTAATTTAATGTGTCTATTAGAGATCAAATGCAGCTGAATCAGCTGGTTCTGAAACCTCTGGTACAGTGAAATGTTGTCACGGCAAATTAAAGATTTAATTATAAAAGAATCCCATCGTATCAGCGATTACATTGTTGGTGCATTTCCGTTGTGTCCACCTCTCAAGTAAGGGATGATCTCAAAAGTTCTCATTCCCTTCCCAAGCGTGTAGTGTTTGGTTTGTTTGGTATGTGGATGAGGTCCTTTTCTATTTTAAATATCCCCCTCACCCCTTGCATCCAATGCAGAAAACTGAACACGTAAGAAGCAAAAAAAAAATGTACTGACACGTTCGCACTCGTTTGGCCACTTTTATGGAACTAAGGCTTATGCGCAGAAAACTGGCAAAGCAAGCTAGAGAGTGCGTGAGGGAGCGAGAGGCCAGGAAACTGGTTACCAGCTCAGTATAGGGTCGTCAACTCTGATCGGACATATTCCTGGAGGTTTTATCACACGGCCTCCTAGCTGGGTAGATAAAGGGGAACCAGTGGATGTAGTATATTTGGATTTTCAAAAAGCATTCAATAAGATGCTGCATAAAAGGTTGTTGCACAAGGTAAGGGCTCATGGGGTTGGGGGTAATATATTAGCATGGATAGAGGATTGGTTAACAGACAGGAAACAGAGAGTAGGGATAAACGGTCATTCTCAGGTTGGCAGGCTGTAACTAGTGGGGTGCCGCAAGGATCGGTGCTTGGGCCTCAGCTATTTACAATCTATATTAATGACTTAGATGACCGAGTGTAATGTATCCCAAGTTTGCTGACGATACAAAGCTAGGTGGGAAAGTAAGCTACGAGGAGGACACAATTGGTCTATAAAAGGATATAGACAGGTTAAGTGAGTGGGCAAGATGGTGGCAGATGGAGTATAATGTGGGGAAATGTGAGGTTGTTCACTTTGAATAGAAAAACAGAATATTTTTTAAATGGTGAGAAACTATTAAATGTTGGTGCTCAGAGAGATTTGGGTGTCCTCGTACAAGAAACACAAAAAGTTAGCATGCAGGCACAGCAAGCAATTAGGAAGGCAAATGGCATGTTGGCCTTTATTTCAAGGAAGGTGGAGTACAAGAGTAAGGAAGTCTTACTACAATTGTACAGGGCATTGGTGAGACCTCACCTGGAGTACTGTGTACAGTTTTGGTTGTCTTATCTAAGGAAGGATATACTTGCCTTGGAGACGGTGCAACGAAGGTTCACTAGATTGGTTCCTGGGATGAGAGGGTTGTCCTATGAGGAGAGATTGAGTAGAATGGGCCTATACTATCTGGAGTTTAGAAGAATGAGAGGTGATCTCGTTGAAACATACAAGATTCTGAGGGGGCTTGACAGGGTAGACACTGAGAGGTTGTTTCCCCTGGCTGGAGAGTGTAGAGCTAGGGGGCATCGTCTCAGGATAAGGGGTCAGCCATTTCAGACTGAGATGAGGAGGAATTTCTTCACTCCGAGGGTAGTGAATCTTTGGAATTCTCTACCCCAGAGGGCTGTGGATGTTGAGTGGTTGAATATGTTCAAAGCTGAGATGGATAGATTTTTAGGACTCTAGGGGAATCAAGGGATTTGGGGATCGGGCTGGAAAGTGGAGCTGAGGCTGAAGATCAGCCATGATCTTATTGAATGGCGGAGCAGGCTCGAGGGGCCGTATGGCCTACTCCTGCTCCTATTTCTTATGTTCTTATGTTCTCCTGCCACCCCCACACTCCTGCCATTGGTCACCCGATGCGTCCAATATTATGGTGCCCTGCCTTCCCATGCCAGTTGGAAAGTGAACAGACTCTGTTACCTGATTGGATGATTCTTGACTGTTGGTCGAACAGCCATTTTCCCCCATCTCCAAACTTTTTTTAATTAATAAGTGAAAGTGTTCAAAGAAAATGAAACAAAAACAGTCGATTCTTTTCAATGCCCTGATGATTCTTCTCCAGGGTTGCTCGCAGCAGTGTCCTGGAGATTAATCTTTGATTCTTGGAGACTCCAGCAAGGTTAGCAACCCTAGCTCAGTGCTATAAAATAAAATTACCCTCAATTTAGAGACTAGAAAGAAGAACTTGTATTTATATAGCACCTTATTGTGTCCTATGGGATGTCCCAAAACGCTTGACAGTAAATTAATTACTTTTTGATGTTATGTGGTTAACTTCAGCCACCAATTTGTGCACCGCTAGATCCCACAAACAGTAATGATGTGAAAATCCACATGATCTGGTTTTGGGTGAGGGAGGAATGTCGGCCGGAACATCAGGAGAACTCCCTGCTCTTCCTTGAACAGTGTTATCAAATCTTTGACATCCACCTGAACAAGCGGATGAAGTCTTGCACTGAAACATCAGCCTTTTGTTGATTATAGATCTGACCTCTTGCCATTGAGTGGGATGTTCTAGTGTACGATTAAACAGAATTAGGGAGATGAATCAATCCAAAATCCTCTACTTAAGACTACAGTTTGATTGAACAGGGTGAGGGAGTTGAATCAGTTCAAAGATCCAACTTAAGAGTAGAGTTTGAGCTCCCTTGATGGCTGATCCCAGCCTGGGTAGCCTGGAGATCTCTGCGCTCCTCCAATTCTGGCCTCTTGCACACCCCCAATTTCCTTCGCTCCACCATTGGCGGCCGTGCCTTCAGCTGCCTAGACCCTAAACTCTGGAATTCCCTCCCTAAACCCCTCCGCCTCTCTCTCCTCCTTTAAGTCGCTCCTTAAAACCTACGGCTTTGACCAAGCTTTTGGTCACCTGTCCTACTATCTCTTTCTGTGGCTTGGTGTCAAATTTTTGTCTGATGACGCTCCTGTGAAGCGCCTTAAGATGTTTTACTATGTTAAAGGCGCTATATAAATGCAAGTTGTTGTTGTTGTAGAAGTTATAGCACTAAATACTGCAGAGCTGAAACTGTGCAGGGTGCAGAATTGAGGTAACAATATTTTAGCCCTACCTCCGACTTGTTTTTACATCTAGTGACACTCCATGCCAGCAGCAAAGCTTCACAATTTCTGCCCTTATATGTTAGGGGTTACAGAAAGAACTTTTCAAACTACTCAAGTCAGTCCATGACATTATTAAAATGGAGTTTCAAACTGGTCCTGAATGCAACACACAATGTAGATCATTATTTCCACTGATATGAAATTATTACCTTAAGGGAAAATTAAAATACAAAGACTGTCCCGACCATACAGTATTAGAATTACAGGGAAGATGGTAAATCCTTTTGTAATTCGCCATTCAAAAGAACCAGGGGATTTAAAATTCTCTGTAGCTATTTTTAGCACATTGGTTAAAGCGTTCATGTTAAATCGTAGTCTGCACAATTGTAATTTAGTTTTTACCTTGTGCAAAATAAATGAGACAATTACTGTATTAATTTAACACAAATACATTAACAAATGCTCTAAAACTAGCACACTGAGGAAATTAATTCCTTTGGTATTTTGTTAGATCCTGCTTCATTTTGTGTCACCAACCTTAATATTCTGCGAGGTCTCGTGCGGTTAAAGATCCCAGGCATTATTTGAACAAGAGCAGGGATTTCTCCCGTTCTGGCCAACATTTTTTCCCTTTGCCAATACCATCCCAGCTGGGGCGGTGGTAGGGATGCTACAATTGGCCTCAGCGTCCCGGGATTAGGGAAGGGAAAATTAGGCAGGTTTCCCGCTCCTGATTTCTAGCCAGCTGGAAGGTGTGCATCACGGCGAGGACAGGATTGGGCTTCGCTGCGATGCCCCATGTGGTGGAATAGCTTGGCAACACTCACTGACCAGGTTCACGTGCAAATAATGGCCACTCGGGTAAAGCACCAGAGGGTGACTGACGCCCATGCAAAGAGTCAGCGCCTTCAGCAGAGGGGAAAACTGGCGAGAGGGGAATGTATGATCTGAAGGCGATAAAAAACAGGATATTGATCACCCTGTATGGTTAGAGCAGAAGCGTAGGACATTTCGAACACTGGTAATGTGAAAAAGCGAGAATTTAGTCTGAACCCTGGACTGTTCGCTGACTCCTGGGACAAACAGGAGAACTCTGATGGAAATTCACCCCACCCCAAATCCCTTTTATACATTTCTGCAGGAGGCGAGAAGGGCTTACAATGGTCTGAAAGAAATAACAGACCAAATATGCCATTTGTGTAAAAAGAGGACTAAGTTCAGTCAAACATCACTCTGAGTTTAAAAAATGTGCTGTCGAACAGACTGCATTTTCTGCTTGGAAGCTGTTGTATTTTTCGCCCCCTCCTCCGTGGAAGGTAATGAACCATGCTTGGGTGTGGTTCCACAGCCACTGGCCACCTTCTGGTACCTGACCTGCACGGCAATCCTCCTACTCAACCGTGGAAGGCATCACATCTAAGCCTCATCTTCTCTTCACTTGATGTCCACAAACGATGACATCAATCGAAATCACAAACCATAGAAAGGCATAGCTTGTGTTATGCGATTCCTGAAGTGGGTATGGATTCCCGCAGCCGCGAATCTGATGCAGATTCTTTTTTTTTTATTCGTTCATGGGATGTGGGCGTCGCTGGCAAGGCCGGCATTTATTGCCCATCCCTAATTGCCCTTGAGAAGGTGGTGGTGAGCCTCCTTCTTGAACCGCTGCAGTCCGTGTGGTGACGGTTCTCCCACAGTGCTGTTAGGAAGGGAGTTCCAGGATTTTGACCCTGCGACAATGAAGGAACGGCGATATATTTCCAAGTCGGGATGGTGTGTGACTTGGAGGGAAACGTGCAGGTGGTGTTGTTCCCATGTGCCTGCTGCCCTTGTCCTTCTAGGTGGTAGAGGTTGCGGGTTTGGGAGGTGCTTTCGAAGAAGCCTTGGCGAGTTGCTGCCAAGGCTTCTTTACCTTTGTCCCAATCAGCATTTTGTTTATAGTTGGTTTTTTTTGATTCCCCTGTACCTAGCACCATTCCCTGGCCATCTGACAATGTTACACTGTAGTCAACATTAGAAAATGTGTAAATGTGGTGTGGGTCGAACTAGCCTTTCCCCTCCTTCCCCAAATGACCAGGTTTAGATCAAGAATTCACCGTGCGGGGAATTAGGGTGCAAAGTACTGTCAGTTTAATATTGGGATGTATCTGCTGGGCTGTCTAATTACTTCAAAATACCTGAAGTAACTTCAATAATTGTGATTGATCTTGTTGCATTTTGCTACAGAACCCACAAGATTACAACACCACAATTCAGGTTGAATCATTTAGTGGAAGTCGTACTCTGCATTGAAATGTGTTCAGCACTAACACTGGATGTCAAGAGCACGGACCAATATAATTCACCAATATGAGCAAAAGAAAATTCGTTAAAATTTAATTCAAAAAGAAATAAAAAAGGTTCTCAGGAATCATTGTCAACATCTGGAAGAGAAGGCCCTTATCCCATTTGATCGCACTCTTTCAAAATACTAACCTTATCATTTTTCCATTACAGCATCCAACAGTTTCTTAAATGAGTCCAGTCCTGGTAACCCTTTGTAGCTGTTGATCACCCTCTGTGTATAGAAATACTTTCCGATATCTGTCCTAATCTTGCAATTCACATCCCTGAGCCTGTGCCCACTTGTCCTTCTGCCCTGGCATATCTGAAAGTATTATCTCAGGATGTCTTATTTCTATCTTCTTAAGTATCTTATACATCTCTATAAGGTCCCCCTTGAGGCCTCTCTTTTCCAGAATGAGAGAGAGACTTGCATTTATATAGCACCTTTCACAACCTCAAAGCGCTTTACAGCCAATGAAGTACTCTTGAAGTGCTGTCATTGTTGTAATGTAGGAAACGCGGCAGCCAATTTGCACACAGCAAGATCCCACAAACAGCAATAATGACCAGATAATCTGTTTTTTAGGGACTACTATTGCATTCCGCACCTTAATACAAAATGTAGCAAATTGTCCATGAAATGATTGGTGAATGGGATGCATTAAAGTCTAAATCCAAAGAAGTGGGTGCTGCACAATCCTTTGAACATAAAAGGAAACACTTTTCTACTGAAAACAGAGGTTCTGTGTGGCTCAAAGCCCTTTTGAAAATGTTCTTTTTTGTTTGGCTGTAGGCTGGCAACCATTTATCTTTGCAGAAATGTTACAATCTCCTTACACCGTAAGGACCTCGGTAGAAATTTTTTGTTTGTTCCAGCTCCCATTGGAAGGCAAAGAATAGTTAAGATGGTTTTAGGTCACATGACTACATTTTAGCCAGTCATGGCCGAGAACAAATCCCAAGGAGGCAATGTGCGTTATAAATCATAATGTCATCAGCAGCCAACAGAGCCGTGCGTTTCGTAGCTTTCCGAACTTTTATAAAACACAGCAGGGCGAGTGATGTCCCTTTGTCTTTTTCATGTGGCCAGAGGATCATGTTCTCAGTGCCGAGCCCATGTCAGATCGTGAGAGGGAAGTTCCTGCACAATAAGCACTGGGAAGCTGACGGATAGCCCACCTGAATAAAAAGGGGAAATTTGAAAAAAGTTCTGTCAAAGCGTAGGGAATACTACTCAAGATCGATGGGCGATCTGATTGAGGTGTTTAAGATGATTAAAGGATTTGATAGGGTAGATAGAGAGAAACTATTTCCTCTGGTGGGGGAGTCCAGAACAAGGGACCATAACCTTAAAATTAGAGCTAGGCCGTTCAGGGGTGATATCAGAAAGCACTTCTTCACACAAAGGGCAGTGGAAAACTGGTCCTCTCTTCCCCCAGAAAGCTGGAGAGGCTGGGGGTCAATTGAAAAATTTAAAACTGAAATTGATAGCTTTTTGTTGGGTAAGGATATTAAGGGATATGGAACCAAGGCGGGTAAATGGAGTTGAGATACGGATCAGCCATGATCGAATTGAATGGTGGAACAGGATCGAGGGGCTGAATGGCTTATTCCTGTTCCCATGTTTTTATAATACTACTCAAACTCCCATGGCTTTGCACCCAGGTAGTCAAGACCAATTTAATTAATTAATTAATTGATTTTAATTCATTCATTCTTGGGATATGGTGTCTGATTTTCCTCAGGATGGGCACCAGGCAGCCAACATCATATTCTGTGCTGTAATATATGTACTGGTCATAGAAGTTCTTGATAATCAACTGCAGATTATTTCTCAATAAGCTTGCATTAATATGCCACAAGCTATTAATAACTTGTTTTTTTTTGTTGATAATATTTAGGAATTATAGAAAAGAGTACACCACAAGTACACACAGGGAGCCTTGCTTCTCTATCACAGCAAAGATGCATCAAGGACCTCTCCCAAGCTGGAAACAGTCAGATAAAAAAAAACATTATGTAAATACTTGAGGGTGCCTCACCTGCTGCAAGGTTATATTAATGAAATAAATAGATACAAACTGGCAGCCAATATGCAGTTGCAGCAGGCAAGAAAGTTTTCAATCCAGCTAGCAAATTTGCCATTAATTCCATAAGCTGTAATCTTCTTTAATAACCTCTTAAGTGGGACTTCATCAAATGCATGCTGTAAATCCAAGTAAATTGTATTCTTCAGATAGTTTTTCCCCATTAGTTTAATTATCTCCTCAAAGAAATCCAATATATTAGTGAGGTACAGCCTATTGCTTCTAAATCTATGTTGACTATCCCTATCAATTCTATTCTGCTTAGATGAATCCTGATAAGATCCTGTAAAATAGTTCTTAAGCATTTTTTTCTTCGGAGAGAACTCTTCTACCTTTCCAGTGAATTTGTGCCTACAAATTTAAATGAAACAGATGTAATCACTTGCTGTATCATTGCTGTTTGTAATAAAGTGAGTAATGTCCAGATGTATAGTTATCCACAACATGAGCCCATCTGTTCTCGTTCAGGTACCGGCAGACCTGCTGTGTTTTCTCAGCATTTTTGGTTTTATTGTTTCAGCTATCTTTTATCGCGTGTTGCAGCATGAATTTTAATTCTCTGTAATTGAAATGATTTTTGATTTTTAACGCTACCCCGTTATATCAGCCATCGCATACAGCAGGCGAATCGCGTTTGCACAAACGTGGTTGCTATAAGCGGTGGGAACTGTACTAGGCTGGTCGCCGAGAGGACCATCAGCGTGTTGATAGCAAGCTTTTGCTGCCTGGACAGATTGGGAGGTGATCTGCTGTACGCTCCCAATCAGTTGTCCAGAATAGCTATGACCTGCTGTGCCCTTCACAACTTTTCTTGGACGTTCAGGAAGGGCTTTGACATGGCTGATGAGGAGGCCTTTGCTCCAGTGGATCCAGAACTACATGCAGCAGGCCATCAGGATGACCTGGTGCTGCATCTCGCTGACTGCTGCGAGGGCCATCAGAGGACAGATCATCTCGTAAGTCTTCTCCTCTGTGTAACTCAGTCTACCTTTGACATCCCAGCCCGGATCTCCTTCTCCCTCGCTTTCATTGAACGCCAATTTGTCCTGGAAGGAGACAGAGTAAATGAGGATAAAGAAAGCAAATGAAGAGTATGTGCCAAGTGGCACGGGAGAGGTAAAGTAAGAGATGTGGAAGTATGAGGCTGTTACAGTGGAGGAAGTGATTTTCAGGTTGTGCATGCATGTAATTGGTGTGAGGGGGCGGCTGTGTAATTATAGTGCAGGGTATCGAGTTAGAGCTGTCCTTAACCAGAGTGCACTGTGAAGGGTTAGTTGTGTAAGTGTTGCTTCAAGACGGTTAACAGTTTGCTGGTACACAGGATAGGTAAGGAAGAAAAGGCGACAGTGCCCAATTGGTAACCTTGTCAGCCCTGGTGAGGTCATTGAACTTTTTGTGGCACTGGTCTACAGTCCAGGGGTTGAGAGAGTTTGGCACTCAATGCTGGTGCCATCTCCCTCCAGGCAGCACGTGTAACATACCTGGCAGGCGTGGTGGCACCCAAACCCAGGAGTGTGAACCTCCTGCCTTCAACCTCCCCAAGGGGGGCTCGGAAATCTGCATCTTTTCAGTCATGTGTTCTTCTCCTGGATTGAGCCCTGCATTGCAGCCCTCTGGGTACAGATGGTGTTTGAGTGGCCATTACTCTCTACAGGTATAATGAAAAGGTTGATAAGATATGCAGTGACGTTATTTGAGAGAGTGAAGTGAAAGAGCCAAGCGCTGTTCCTTTCATACCTGGTTGTCCCCCAGTCTGCTGTTGAAGAGTGCAGGCTGAACTCTCTTTTTAAAGGCTGCACAGGAGTTTCTGTGTAGTTCAGCTACTTACACCCGTTATACACAGGTTTTATGCCAATGTCTGCGCCAATGGGAATGCAAATGAGCAGACCCAGAAAACACACAGGTAATTCCTTCTGCTGGCCACCAGTATGCGCCATTTTAAAACACAAGCAACAGCGGCGTATCTCACTTCAAGCAAATTCTAGCCCTCACTGTCTGGTTTTTTTCAGCCCAAGTTAGTGGTCAGCAGCAGTTGCCCGTTATAATCCTTTTGTCCTCATCGTGGCTAATTTATGCCCAAATCAATTTTGCAATTTCCCCTTCCACTACCCTGTTGTGTCATCCCTCACCAATGATGCCTTTCCTCCACCTAGTCTTTCTAAACATACAGTACTCCGGCCTCCAGCTCATGCCTCCCTCCCGTTCACAACCACTGTATTGTGATGCTAATAATGTGAATATTTTCACTAGCTGCACGTACCTTTGACATGAAATATTTCATTCCTGATGCTCCTTTCATGTTATTTCTATTCCATCTCTTTACCCTGATAATTTATTTTTATTTTTCATCAGCAACATCCATTTGCTCAACCTTATTATTACTAATATCTTAGCCCCTTCCAAATTTAGTTTAAATCAATCTGGATCTATTCAAACAGAAATCATATTAAAAACTAAATCATTATGTCATGAAATTAGACAGCTGTGTAAATGTATACCCCAATACAATATTATCAGCATTTGTGGGCTCCTGGAAATGTGATCCAAGTGCTACTTGTATGTCAAGGAATCAATACAAATCATTATAATTACTAAAAAAGAATGGCAAGAAATAATAATATGCTGTACTGATGCTTTGCCAACAGTAGGAATTTGACATAATAACATTTATGGGGATGAGCACCACTGATTGAGCCTTCCATAAATAGTTGGCAAATCTTGACCCTGTGAGATTACATAATGCATTCTGGCTGTGGTGTAGAAAGTTTGGAGCTATTATCTTATTGACAGCGGGTTATTATTTCTCCACTTTGCTTGCGTGCAGTCACAAATCACAGATAAATGATTTACAGCTTAGTAAAAAAAAAGTGAGACAGAAAGCAGAGGGAAGAAAGTCAGAAGAAATGAGGCACCCAAGAGGTGGTAAACTCAATATTCACGTACACCCCTCAGATAGGAACATAGGAACAGGAGTAGGCCATTCAGCCCCTCATGCCTGCTCCGCCATTTGATAAGATCATGGCTGATCTGTGATCTAGCTCCATATAACTGCCTTTGGCCCATATCCCTTAATACCTTTGGTTGCCAAAAAGCTATCTATCTCAGATTTAAATTTAGCAATTGAGCTAGTATCGATTGCCGTTTGCGGAAGAGAGTTCCAAACTTCTACCACCCTTTGTGTGTCGAAATGTTTTCTAATCTCACTCCTGAAAGGTCTGGCTCTAATTTTTAGACTGTGCCCCCTACTCCTATTAACCCAACCAGTGGAAATAGTTTCTCTCTATCCACCCTATCCGTTCCCCTTAATATCTTATAAACTACGATCAGATCACCCCTTAACCTTCGAAACTCTAGAGAATACAACCCCAATTTGTGTAATCTCTCCTCGTAACTTAATCCTTGAAGTCCGGGTATCATTCTAGTAAACCTACGCTGCACTCCCTCCAAGGCCAATATGTCCTTCCGAAGTTGCAGTGCCCAGAACTGCTCACAGTACTCCAGGTGCGGTCTAACCAGGGTTTTGTATAGATGCTTTATCCTCCTCTCCAAAGGGTGCTGACTCTTGCTGGGATATGGTTCCACAGGTAATGGCTATTCTCTAGTGTCTCGCCCGAGTGCTCATTGCTCATGTGAGTGCCTATTCGACCTTAAAAGCATCACATAATAAAAAAAATCTGCAATCACTGTTTCCCTATTGGGTAGCTGACAAAATCTTTCGGACTTTAGGACAAGACTCCCCAGGAAAATGTCACTATTTTGAGCCAGTCCACAGAAGTGTGTAAATACTTGCAGGGGTCTCCCACACAAAAACGTTTGAAAACCACTGGGTTCGACCACCACGATTTGGGCAGCCTATTGAAGAAAGAGATGATGTCCTACTGAGATTATGTTTTAGCAGAGTGAAGAAAGCTCATCCAGACTGAGGTGGAATCATAGCCCGCCTAATGCATGGGCTTACCCCTCGAGATTCCTGCAGACCTCTGGCAGTACATACAATATGATTTCCAACTCTTTGGAGATTGTCAGTTCATGCTGCTATTTGGGCACTGGATCTAGATACTCACTCTTGACGTTTGTATGTAGAGATTTTAAAGACTGAGCAATTACTACAAAATAACGTACACCGTTGACTTGGAGCAGAATATATTCCTGTTCATATGGCCCCTTGCTATTGCACTAATGTCTTAAACAGGGGTGGAATTACATTGAATCTACAGCTCAGAACAGGCCATTCGGTCTATGCCGGTGTTTATGCTCCACACGAGCCTCCTCCCACCCCTTTTCATCTAACCCTATCAGCATTTCTTTCTATTCCTTTTCCCCCACATGTGCTTATTTAGCTTCACCTTAAATAAGACACTGGATTAGACCGTTTCAACAATACCTTCCCTGCAAGAAACCAAAAAGCCAGCCTGCTTGAAGGCTTTGTTCAAAAAATGTTCTGTGCTTCCATTATCCTATGTGTCCAACCTGCTTTATGACTAACCTGCATCCTGGGAAGATACGTGGACTGCACAATGCTGTTCATCCATTTTGTAATTCACCATTATGTTTTGTTGGCATTTTCCACTACACTGAAGATAAGCACCTAAAGGCTACTCCGCTGAGCAAGGTATTGCTGGAAATCGTCCAAAAGGTAATCCCAACATGATAAAAGAGCTCAAAGTCATGCAAAAGCATGTTTGTGGATTGTTAGCTTTATTCAATTCTAGCCATTCAACACTGCTATGTGACATTAAAAAACCACTACTACATTGAAAAATAGTACTGAAATGGATATAATGGAGTAATATACTGTGACATCACATAAATCACTTAGAATTGGTGAAAATCCGATCAACTATTTTTACTCTTCCTGTGTAACACCAAAAGCATTGAACTAAAGGGAGGGCTGGATGATGCAGTGCCTTCGAATACTGTCGTTTCACTTCTGGGTCCTGGGAATGAATCCAGGGAGGCCTAATGGCATGAAAGTGTCCTCTGTCAGACAGCTGTAAAGGCCCAATTTGAAATGAGTAAGTGCAGCTCTACTATAACAAAAAAAAAATGCACTAATTGGTAGCCAGAGTTTGTCGGAGAGGCCAGACGGATGGCAGCTGTGCAGTAAAGGGGTGTTGCTTTGCTGACTTTGGAACTTAAGCACATAACTGAGAAAGAGATTCCTCTACATCTAACCTGCACTGTAACTGAGATGGAGCGACGCTGAGTGCAAATAGTGGGAAAGTGTTACATTCCTCAGCATTAACATATCCCACCTTGATCAGCAAATAAAGTCTAGGAGTAGAAAGGAGAAGTAATGGTGTCAACATAACAAACATTTGTACATTGTCATCAATAATGTAAAGCACATTATTTGTATGTCTAACAACCCCACCTCTTTCCAAACATAACGGAATTTGGCTGACTCTCAGGTTACCAAACTGCAATGACTCCAAAATGGGAGGCATGTACCTCGCTAGGGGCACCCCTGCACAAATATACAAAGTCATGATGTGGAGATGCCGGTGATGGACTGGGGTGGACAAATGTAAGGAATCTTACAACACCAGGTTATAGTCCAACAATTTTATTTTAAAATCACAAGCTTGTGATTTTAAAATAAAATTGTTGGACTATAACCTGGTGTTGTAAGATTCCTTACAAATATACGAAGCCTGCCAGAGTACGTCAGAGAAGGATGTTACATTTTGGCGATTTCCCCAACACCCTTTCCTCATGATGACCGCTTCCAGAAACAGGCAGTTTATGGCGTTTCTCTGGAGTTTCCGGAGATCTTCCACCCAAGTTAAAGTAGTTGATGGTGAGAATCCTTGGGGAAATTTGCACCCCCCCCACCCCCACCCCCAAGTCTCTTATGAACTGAAGCCTGCATCTCGGCTCTCTGCCATATTTGGTTGGTGCAGCCCAGGTCTAACAATTAATCCCAATCGCAGTGAATTGCTTACTGGAGAATGCGCAGGATGCCCAACACACCTCCTGTGTTCTGAATAATGGGGAAATGTTATGTAGTTGGACCACTTTAACAGGCTAAACTAGTCTTCCGGATTTATTTAATTTGCTGGAGTGGGCCATCTCGCGGCATGCCCCGTTAGTCAGTCTTTTTCCCTCATCCTTTAGCTCAAAAATTTTTTGCTCTGCAAGTTGCTGGAAGTGTGAGCTGATAATGGCGAGGGCAACGGGGCATCTGGGATCTTAGTGAACAAAGGGACCGACAGTCTATCTCCTTAACCATTGAGATTTATGGATTGAGAAAAAAAAGAGGACCGACATAGAAGGAAATAGCATGAATTAGGGTGAAATCAGGTACAGAAAGAGAAATAAAGATTGGATTGAGAGAGAGAAAAAAAGATAGAAAGGAAAAGTAAGAAAAATGTTTTAAAATGTAAAATTTAAAAATCTCTAACAACAATTTAGTACCTGTAGGAAACTCCACAGTTTCAATTGTCCCCTTTCTGGTCCGGAGAGATAGAGCGGCATTGCAAGAACATAAATCTCGTCATTAAAAAGGTAACTATGCTGTTAAGTACTAGCCCTAAATTTCTGCGGCAAGTTTAATCGGCAATTAATGCGCAAATGCAGCAATTTCTTGAAACTCACGAGAGGGTTGAGGACAAGCTGCCGTTTTCATGAGACTAATGGCAGAGCGGCGTAAATCATCCAGCAACTTGTGGCGATTTGCAATTCACGGGACATCGCTTCCTCGCCATAATTTGCTGGAAGATTTATACATAAAGAACAGTGAACGCCTTTAAACTCGCCAACAAAATCTGGGCCAAAAAGATGACAACAGATAGGAGAAGAAAGACATAGGCCAAGTACTGAACAGCACAATACTTAAATGAAAAAAAATAGAATCTGTCCACAGGGGCATTTTAGAAAGGTGTCTTCTTACAGTTTCTTGGAATGTAACAATTCCTGTGGGTGAGTCAGCTGAACTTTCTCATTTTTCCTTGGTGTACAGTCTGTAATCGAAGTGTACCTTTTGGGATGAAATGCTCGATGCAGAATACGTGAGCCATATGCAGCCACAGAGTTTGATCTGTCTTCACCAGAAATTTTAAAAACTGACAACCAGAATTGGGATATTTGTCCCACAGAATTTCTTCAAAGTAAAGCCATTGCTTTTGAGGTAGACAAGAAAACAAAATGTTAGCAGAGTTCAAACATCACGTACATAGTATTTACAGCACAGAAACAGGCCATTCTGCCCAACAGGTCTGTGCCGAAGTTTATGGTCCACACGAGCCTCTTCCCACCCTACTTCATCTCACCCTATCAATATATCCTTCTATTCCTTTCTCCCTCACATATTTATCTAGCTTCCCCTTAAATGCATCTATGCTATTCGCCTCAACTACTCCATGTGATAGCAAGTTCCACATTTTAACCGCTCTCTGAGTAAAGAAGTTTCTCCTGAATTCCTTGTTGGATTTATTAGTGACTATCTTATGTTTATGCCCCCTGGTTTTAGTCTCCCCCACAAGTGGAAACATCAACGTCGGTAAACAATGGGGAGATGGCTTGTACCTGCAGGCTTCCCCATCATAACAGCCCACTTGTTTTGACATTGTTTCATCTGGATTGGGGGTAATATTGAGAGGAGGAGGAATCTCAAAGCATGTCTTTTTAAGTTAACTTCTTTCTAAAGAATCTCATTTTGGTCTCCTGAAAATCTAATTGAGCACAAAATAGAAATAAGTGTAGAGCAGACGAGGAACTTTATTTCCTTCAGTGCAGTGAATGCCCTCAATTTACATGTATTCAGTGTGATTAGTTAACCTGTACGTTATGTTGACGATACTTTGTTAACACGCATGGAACAAAAATATCAGTTTGAGTTGGATAGCTCAGTCGGTAGAGCATCAGACTTTTGGGGGTAATATTCTGGCATGGGTGGAGGATTGGTTATCGAACAGGAAGCAGAGAGTTGGGATAAATGGTTCATTTTCGGACTGGCAACCAGTAACCAGTGGTGTTCCACAGGGGTCGGTGCTGGGTCCCCAACTCTTTACAATCTATATTAACGATTTGGAGGAGGGGACCGAGTGCAACATATCAAAATTTGCAGATGATACAAAGATGGGAGGGAAAGTAGAGAGTGAGGAGGACATAAAAAACCTGCAAGGGGATATAGACAGGCTGGGTGAGTGGGCGGAGATTTGGCAGATGCAATATAATATTGGAAAATGTGAGGTTATGCACTTTGGCAGGAAAAATCAGAGAGCAAGTTATTTTCTTAATGGCGAGAGACTGGAAAGTACTGCAGTACAAAGGGATCTGGGGGTCCTAGTGCAAGAAAATCAAAAAGTTGGTATGCAGGTGCAGCAGGTGATCAAGAAAGCCAACGGAATGTTGGCTTTTATTGCTAGGGGGATAGAATATAAAAACAAGGAGGTATTGCTGCAGTTATATAAGGTATTGGTGAGACCGCACCTGGAATACTGCATACAGTTTTGGTCTCCATACTTAAGAAAAGACATACTTGCTCTCGAGGCAGTACAAAGAAGGTTCACTTGGTTAATCCCGGGGATGAGGGGGCGGACATATGAGGAGAGGTTGAGTAGATTGGGACTCTACTCATTGGAGTTCAGAAGAATGAGAGGCGATCTTATTGAAACATATAAGATTGTGAAGGGTCTTGATCGGGTGGATGCAGTAAGGATGTTCCCAAGGATGGGTGAAACTAGAACTAGGGGGCATAATCTTAGAATAAGGGGCTGCTCTTTCAAAACTGAGATGAGGAGAAACTTCTTCACTCAGAGGGTGGTAGGTCTGTGGAATTTGCTGCCCCAGGAAGCTGTGGAAGCTACATCATTAAATAAATTTAAAACAGAAATAGACAGTTTCCTAGAAGTAAAGGGAATTAGGGGTTATGGGGAGCGGGCAGGAAATTGGACATGAAGCTGAGTTCGGATCGGTCAATGCCCTGTGGGTGGCGGAGAGGTCCCAGGGGCTATGTGGCCGGGTCCTGCTCCGACTTCTTGTGTTCTTTAGATTTGTGGTTGGGATCAGATCAGCCATGATCTTATTGAATGGCGGAGCAGGCTCGAGGGGCCGATTGGCCTACTCCTGCTCCAATTTCTTATGTTCTTATGTTCTTATGTAAACAGCTGACGAAGGGTCATCGACCTGAAACGTTAACTGTTTCTTTCTCCACAGATGCTGCCTGACTTGCTGAGCATCCAGCATTTTCTATTTTTATTATTATTTACAATAGCCCAATTGTTTTGACACCATTGTTTTGTCTGACAACCTGCTGCATCCATTAACATTTTAAGCTTGCTGCCCCTGCTGTCAAAGTAGTTTTGTCTTAACTAAACCCTTATCTTACGGACTGCTATGCATTTTGTATCTAGCAAAGAGAGCAGACTCAATTTTAGAAATAAAAACAGAAAATGCTGGAAACGCTCAGCAGGTCAGGTAGTATCTAATGGAAAGGAAAACATAGGGTTAACATTTCAGGTCAATGACCTTTCATCAAAACTGGAATCTGTGACAAATGAACAGCTTATATAAGCAGGTACAGAACCAGGGAAAAGAATCACAGAATCTTACTGCACAGAAGGAGGCCATTCGGCCCATCATGCCTGTGCCAGCTCTTTGAAAGAGCTATCCAATTAGTCCCACTCCCCCATAGCCCTGCAAATATTTCCTTTGCAAGTATTTATCCGATTCGAATCTGATTCCACCGCCCTTTCAGGTGCAGGTAAAGAAAGAAAGGAGAGGTCTGCGATTGGGTGATGGGGAAGAAGATGATCAAATGACAGAAGTGATGCTGGTGCGAGGCAAAAAGAGGTGATGAGAGAAATTGGAGAAACAAAAGATGTGTCCAGAGGATGTGTGAATGGTTACAGCAGAATAGCAGACGGGGAGGAAAACCTGGAAAATCAGGCAAAGTGGAAAAGACTCCCGTGGCCCAGGAATGTGGCGGAAGAAAAACGCAAGTAGACTCCAGGGTTGCGGACCACCCCGCCGACTGAAGACCAATAGGAGACCCCCATCCCAGGCACCAGCCCACACCTCCCCCGATCCCTGTAATTCTATTGCACCCATCCAACATTACCAGCACGTGCTGTCTGAGAGAAAATGGGAGTGGTGGTTATGGTCTGAAGTCATTAACAGCAATGTTATGGCCAGGGGGCTATGAAGTGCCTAGTGGTAGGATGAAGTGCTGTTCCTCGAGCTTGCAATGAACGTCATTGGAACAGTGTAGGAGGCTGAGGACAGAGAGGTCAGAGTGGGAGTGGGGCAGAGAACTAAAGTGGCAAGCAACTGGAAGCTCAGACGTCACACTTGTGGACTGAACTGAGGTATTCAGCAAAGTGATCACCCAATCTGCGTTTGGTCTCCCCAGTGTAGAGGAGGCCGCATCGTGAGCAGCGAATACAGTGTACTAAGTTGGAAAAAGTACAAGTAAATCTCTGTTTCACCTGGAAAGAGTGTTTGGGGCCCTGGACTATGGGGGTGGAGGTGAAAGGGCAGGTGTACATCCCAAGCTTTTACGGGAAAGTGCCCGGGGAAGGAGAACAGGTGATGGAAGAATGGACCATGGTGTCATGGGGGGGGGGGGGGGCGGGAAACAGTCCCTTTGGAATGTTGAAAGGTGAGGGGAGGGGAAGATGTGTTTGGTACCGGGATCGTGCTGGAGGTGGTGGAAATGACAGGAAGATCTGTCGAATGCGGAGGCAGGTGGGGTGCAAGGTGAGGACAAGGGAGACCCTATCATGGTTCTGGGTGGGGGGGGAACAGAGAAGGGGCGAAGACAGAAGTGAGACATGGGACAGACACAGTTGAGGGCCCTGTCTACCACAGTGGCGGGGGGGGGGGGGCGGAAATCCTGGCTGTGGATAAAGGAGCACATTTCAGTAGCTCTGGTGGGGAATGTGGCATTGTCTACAGTCCATAACTGCTTGAAACCCTTGCTTTTTTGTAACATTAAACATCAGATATCTGGAAGACCCAATGTCTATGTAATAGACAGAAGAAATATCTCCCTTCCCCCCCCCCATAAAGAAATGAACAGGTGGAAGAAGCTGGGAATTGGGAACCATGTGTTCAGTCAGGATGAATGTCCTTACCTCATCTGTACTTGGATGCAGAAGTTCCAAAATCTCGATGAATGCACCTCAAACTCTTTGTGGAAGGGGACCACAGAAATACCTAACTATCTGGTGTCACCTTTGATTCAGTGGTAGCACTCTTGCCTCTGAGTCAGATTATGGGTTCATGCCCCATACCAGAGATTTAAGCCCATAATGTAGGCCGATAATTCAGTGCAGTATTGAGGGAGTGTTTCACCTGTTGGAGGTTCTAATTTTCAGGTAAGACAATAAATGGAGGGCCTTACTGTCTGCTCAAGATGAATGTAAAAGATCACGTGATAATATTTGAAGAAGAGCACCGTAGTTCTCTTGATGTTCCGGCCAACATTTATCCCTCAACATCACTAAATCAGATTATCTGGATACTCATCGCATCGCTGTTTGTGGGACCTTGCTGTGTGCAAATTGGTCGCCGCGTTTGCCTACAACACGCCAATGACTATCCTTCCGGGGTGGGGGGCAGAAGAAAGTGGAGTTGGGGTCGAAGATCAGCCATGATCTTATTGAATGGCGAAGCAGGCTTGAGGGGCCATATAGTCTACTCCTGCTTCCAGTTCTTATGTTTTTATGTTCTATGGTTGTGAAGCATTTTGGAATATCCTGAGAACACGAAAGGTGCTATATAAATGCAAACAGTTTCTTTCCTTCTTCTTTGTTAATCTCCCCAAGAAAGAGACAAAGCTCCCCAAATATCAGATAGCATTACTCTGCTGTGCGAGAAATATGAACTCAGCATAAAATCTGTTGCTGATCAAACCAGGAAATGCTGGTTTTGATTTACTTTCACGGTCTTTCATTAATTTGGAGCCAATTTGCTAGTCTGATACTCTGGTTAACTGGCCACTGGGAATTAAACCAATTCACCCATTTCCCTAGTTTCTATCGCCATCAAAAAATAAATGATTTACAGTTACTTCACACTCAATGTAACAAGGTAATGGCACAATGGACTAGAAAGTAGCAAATCCTAGACCACAATCTTTTTACAAAAAAGGGAGCAAGGGATGAATTCTCAAAGTACAGATCAGTGAGCCTTAACTCCATTGTGGGGAAAACATTCAAGACTATGATAAGGGTTAACATTAGGGATTATCTCTTATCTGCTGGTCAGACTCCAGTAGATGGCACAACTTGACACAGCCCCCCTGGTGAAACAAAGATGGCAAACGCAAGTGTCTTCAGATGTGCCTGGGTTGGAGAAGGTTTTTGCTGGACCGATTGTGGGTGGACGCTAGAGAGATAAAGTGCAAGTGTGCCTTTCTTCCTCTGTCTGAGCTCCTCTATATACTCCAAATCCAAGACAGCCAATGTCAGGCCAATGGAATGCCTATGCTGAGCAGTGTGATCGGAGCTGAGGTGAGCAGCAACAATGTAATGGCTGCAGATCTATGCAAAATGAACAGTGTACTGCAAAAAAACCAGTAGCAAACTGCAGGGGGAAAAAAAACTATTGTGCAAAGAGTAATGCAGAAACAATAACATGGCAAGTCAACAAAAAAAAAGCAGCACGGAAGTAAGTTCCCCAAAAAACTGGTCAGCCCCAATTTTAAGAATAGATGCTCTGCAGGGGAAAGCATGGAAGCCACTGGGCACCCATATTAAAAAGGCAAACAGTGGACAAAGAGTGGACCAGCGAGGAAACGCTGGGGAATTTGTGAGGGTCCTATTAATATGTATATAAATACATTTTCGGGGCTTTAATGAAGCCAGCATGTGCCTGGCCTCAATAAAACTTTTAACATCTTCTCTTGCCAAATCAGGAGTACGGCACTGTGTTCAGAACTAGCAGTCTGATTCTGCATTGCTCGTGTGCTGGGTGCAAGGGGGTTGCTCCCTGAGTGCAACGTCAGGCGATCAGCCACGGAGATACTGAGAGATGTAAAATTCCAGCAAGAAGGTTGTGGCCCACAACTTTGTCCAAACACCAAGAAAAACAGATATGTATAAATATATGTACACGCAGCAATGTAATACGATCGATTATTCCGATCCAATCAGTGAGGACGACAAAATTCATCAAATTAAAATGCTTTTTCAAATACTTCAGACAGATCACGTGCTACGTTTTGCACCAGGGTTTTTTTTTCTTAAAAGTAGAACAATTGCAATTTAAAAATAAATCAACCGCATCTGTTTTTTGGGGAAATCATGTTAATTATTAGTAGGTTCACCATTGCATTGTTCTGAAGAATGTTTCCATATTAGATTGACAGTTTTTGAAAAATGCTAACGTGTTCAGTATTCTTCCACAGTCATCATTGCTGCAAAATCTTTGTACAGGATAATATTTTTATCTGGATCCACAGCAGCCGACAGCATCTCTTCTATCTCCTCTTGTGTAAATGGCTCCCCTTTGGAATGAAAGAATAACACTATCACTTCATTTCTCACTCTTCCTAAGGAACAGAATTCTTTTTTAAAATCACATCATTCATGGGAATGGCCAATTTAAATGGTCAATATGAAGCTCGAAGAAACAACTTCATGGCCATTATCGGCACAAAATGTAAACGCACGCGGCAGCTGTGAATGTATCCTAGAACAGGAATAAAAAAAAACAATGACGCGCAGGTACCCACCTCGAATGTGAAACCAAACATGAAGTGGGAAGGAAGGCCGAGTCCAAATACAGTTAAACTTAACTGCAACACCGTTATTACAATAACAATAATAAATATTTGTGCCAGTTTTGTCTGAAGTTGTACTGAAGCTGTGATGGGTGCTCAAATCCTCGATAAAAACAACTGACAATCCCCTCCTGTTTTTACTTTAATATTCATTCTCGGGATATGGGCGTCGTTGGCAAGGCCATCATTTATTGCCCATCCCTCGTTGCCCTTGAGAAGGTGGTGGTGGGCCTTCTTCCTGAACCACTGCAGACCATGTGCTGAAGGTGCACCCAAGCATGCTGTTAGGTAGGGAGTTCCAGGATTATGACCCAGCGACAATGAAGGAATGGCAATATATGTCCAAGTGGGGGTGGTGTGCGCCTTGGAGGTGATGGTGTTCCCATGCACCTGCTGCTCTTGTCCTTCTGGACAGTAGAGGTCACGGGTTTGGGAGGTGCTGTCCATGAAGCCTTGTCGAGTTGCTGCAGTGCATCCTGTAAATAGTACACACTGCAGCCACAGAGGACTGGAGGGACTGGATGTTTTAGGTATGTTTATAATAAACACACCTGTATGTAATTAAAATATATATAAACATTATTTTCAACACTTTTTTTGTACATTACTATGAACTCTTTAATAATAAATGGAGCAAAAACAAATAAAATCCAATTTGTACAGGTATTAATGCATTTTTAAGGAGCAGATATACTGATGCATCTTTACTGCACTGATAAAAAAAATCCTGCATTCACAGTGTCTTTCACATTCTCAGGATGTCCCAAAATACTTCACAGCCAATTAATTACTTTTAAAGTGTAGTCACGGTTGTTGTGTAGGCAAACAAGGCAGACAATTTGCGTACAGGAAGATTCCACAAACAGCGTGGTAAATGATCAGTTAATCTGTTGCTGGTGGTGTTGGTTGAGGGATACATATTGACCAGGAGACCAAGAGAACTACCATGCTTTTTTTTATAGTGCCATGAGATCTTTTACATCCCATGGGATGGGCAAACAGGGCAAATGCTTCACATTAAGTATTCCTGGCATGATTTCGCTGTACCTAGAATAAAACATACTGCGATGTCAGTAACCTGTGTGAGCACTTTGATCTGAAACAGACACAATATATTCAGCATATGCACATGTACTTTCACTGCTCTGGAAAGTATCTTTCTGTCAGACAGTTTTAACAGAGAACAGGCTTTTATAAGCAGTATATTCTGCACTGTGAAGATCTGAGAACTTTCAAGTCAATGTATCCTACATATGTGAACACAGTTACTATCTCTCAGCTTGTTTGGTTTCCTACTGATATGTTTGCTGATACTTCTGCTCAAATTGCTTTTGCAATAAATTACAATTTTAAATTTAAATCTTAAATTGCATTAAAGAAATATGTAAGTAATTAATACAGAGGTTCAGATTTCCATTTGTGATTTATGCATATCATGATTGAATACATTAATGCACAGTGTTCCCCACTGCAAATAGGCAAAGTAATTGGAGCGCCCAGATCAGTTGCATCCTTGCATACATTATTAAGGGGTATGTGCGGACTTTTGCCCATGAAAGAGCTGTTCCCACCCTTTACAATTACTGCTAACTGTATAGGCGGTTTAGACATCCTAACAGGGAGGGAAGAGTGCCGAAAGATACAGAGCCTGATTTCATACCTAACTGTAAGAGCTATGAAGACACTCCTGAGGTTGGCAGGAACTCACATGAAATGGATAAATGGTTTGACCCTGATGCCAGAGTTGGAAAAACTACTGTAGTCTGTCTGAAAATGAGTGCTTGTGGGATCTCAAAACCTGCAGTTTGGATTTCTCTACTTTTAATACAAATTTTAGCCTCCACTGGCTCAGTTGGTTACGGCAATGAGTAGCCAAGCCACTCAGCCCAGGAAGGTTTCAGATTCGATCCCTGGTTACGCGCTGATCAGAGGCAGTCGGAGTGTTACCATTGGTCTCGGTGCTCCTGTGTGAAGGGAAACATCATCAGACAGCATTTCCACTTGTTATTGCCATCTAGTGACCCCATACTGGAAGTATGTATGATTATGAATCAGATTAGGACAGGATTGGATTTGACTATGACGTCCCCCACAGTGGAATAGCTTGCCAACGTTTACCATCGAGGCTCACATAAGAAGAGTGGTCGCTGGAGTGGGGTATCAGAGTATGCCCAGTACCGTGCAATTGTACGCTGGTGAGGAATTAATGCCCCGCGGAGGGAAATCTTGCAAAAGAGAGAAAAAAAAATTATACTTCCTCCCAAATGCGGCAAGTATTCAATGGACAGTGCTTTTTGCAAATTAGAGAGCGAGCACAAGAGAGAGCTCTATTGCTTAACTATAGTTATACATAGGTGTTGAAGCATCAGAAACGCACTTTGTGAAACCCCGAGTCCTAATGGGAATCCAAATGGAAGTACACTGTACTAGATACTAACAACTTATTCCTTGGATGCGGAACCTGAGCTACTTCTCAAGTGTGAATGTGATTATGTTGAAATTTGGATCCTTGCAGTACACTGTGCTTGGCTAGCTCCTTACGATTTGTGCCAATGAAATCGTTTTGAATTTGTTTTCGGGCTGTGTGTTCAAATGCCACTGGTCACAAATCAGGCCCAGTCTTGCAGACTTTGTCAGAACCACAAAATACCAAGAATAAAATCCTTTCCATTCCTTGTTTACAGGCACCTAATTTAATATCGAGCTTTGAAACTATGTCCCACTTTCAGTCTTCTTAAGAATGATCTAAAGGGATGATTCCCTTGAAGTCCGAGAATAATAACCCATGAGTAGGGTAGTTCAGTTGAATGATCTGCCTGACCAAAGCTTCTGAGGAGATGCTCCTCAAGTGGTTAGTGACGTTACAAGCAGCCGCCCACTCTGGTTTTGTTGGTTGGATTAAAGAGATGAGATTATCACTATGCCTAATTTTAAATGCATCCTGTCGATTGTGCCTTGGCCTTGGAACGAGGGCTGGAAGGAATCCTGTCTTGGCCTGTGGAGCAGGGGATTTGAACCGTTGGGATTAGATTTGCCCATATAAACCATGCCTCGCAATAGCCTTGAGGTTCCTGCCATTCTGGTGCCAGTGCAGAGGATCGGTGCCAAGATTGACTCCACTGATATACCTCGAGGCTCTCCAGACCTTTTCTGCTTGGTGATAAGAATTTCTTTTCAGATTCTGAGGAGGAATCCACGCCCATTGAACATGTTGCGTGTTGATGACAGAGAAGGTACCATGTAAATGTTCTACCAGCTAAAAAAATGCTTGTTGACAATTGAACAGAGTATGAAGCCGCATAGGCATAACGTAAAATAATAAACTGATCTTGGAACACTTGACCTACTCCATGTCAGCAAAGGGGTGACTGAAACTAGAGCATATCAGCGAAGAAAATGGGTATAAAGCACAGGAAAGGAAAATTACAAGGCGATGCCCTAATATTAACACTGTCAGAAATAACTTAAAGGGTATAGTTCTTATGATTCACCCTGTTGGAGAAGGGCTTTTTTTTAAAAAGTGGTATAGGGAGCATGTGAAAAAAAACAGGGGGAAAAGAAAGAAAAAAGAATGCTACAGAGCACCAGTAGAATTCCCATAATAAATGGCTGCATTTGCTCCCTCTCCACCCTCCCAACTATGTAGTAGTGAAACTATACAATCAAAAAGGTACACATTTGAAGGCTGAAATACAAATGATGCTGGTAAAAGCTAATGCCTGCACAACTACTGAATCACTAAAAGGGAAAGCAAATCTTCAATGCAGATTGTGAGACAAGCATCAGTCGAAGGAAGACCAGAAAAAAAACGCCACCTGGTTTGAAATTTTGAGGTCTGAATTGCTTTTCCTAATTCCATAATAAATAAATATGCTGTTCACCACACAACTTCAAGTAATTATGCTCCACAAAATCATATTCTTATACAGGGAAGCTGAGAGATACACGAGCCAGATTCTAATCAGTGCTTGGTTGTCTTAAGGTGGTAGATCTCATTCAGTTTCAATGGAACATGTCAATTGAAGATAGTCAAGCGATGATTAGAATCAGGGTGCAGAACATTTCTCCGATAATTGGCAGAATGGTATTCATGTACTTGATAAATTAGCTTTGCTCTATTGCTAAATGACAAGCACCAGAATTAATGAAGGGAAAGAGAGAAGAGCTCTCTTTATAAAAGCTAGAGATGCAATTATGAATGTCTAATTTTAAAAAGACACTATGAGGATTACATAAATAAATTAGTGCATTATTTAAAAGAGAACACATGGGGCATGATTTTGACCCCGAGCCGGGAAGAGGGCGGGGGGGGGGGGTCAAATTGCAGACGGGAAACTCAGGAGTACGGGTTTCCCGGACGTCCTTACAATTTTGATGTAGGGACGTCCTTTATTTTTTTTTGGTCGGTTTGCTGTCTGACTGACTGGCCTGATTGACAGGTTGGGAGAGCAGCCAGGGAGAGGACGTGTTCAGGTAAGTCTTCAGGTAAGTCTTTGATTATATGGATTGGGGGGGGGGGGGGGGGTGGTGGCGTGGTGGCATGGGGGCACTGGTGGGCATGGGAGTCATGGGGGGAGGGATGGGATTGGGGGTCCGCGATTGTTGGGGACTGGGTTCGTGATTGGGGAGCGGTCCGCGATCGTTGCGGAGACGTTGCAGGTAGGCTTGTTGGGTCTGGGGGAAACACCTGCTCCTCCAGGCCCACAATCTGTGCCAGAAAGGCACTTACCTGAAGTTTCGAGCCTTCTCGCCCCCTGTCGGCACTATCGGGCGGAGGGGAGGCACGATCTGAAAATGGGCTGCCCAAAAATCTCATTTGGAGGGAAAATCTACCCTAATCAATTATACCAGTATCAGCTTGGCTCACTCAGTACTGATAGAGTGCTACATTGTTGGAGGTAATGTATTTTTGATGAGAGATTAAAACCAGGCTCTATCTTTTCTTTTTATTCGTTCATGGGATGTGGGCGTCGCGGGCGAGGCCAGCATTTATTGCCCATCCCTAATTGCCCTTGAGAAGGTGGCGGTGAGCCGCCTTCTTGAACCGCTGCAGTACATGTGGTGAAGGTTCTCCCACAGTGCTGTTAGGTAGGGAGTTCCAGGATTTTGACCCAGCAACAATGCAGGAAAGGCAATATATTTCCAAGTCGGGATGGTGTGTGACTTGGAAGGGAACACTGAGGTGGTGTTGTTCCTATGTGCCTACTTCCCTTGTCCTTCTAGGTGGTAGAGGTCGCAGGTTTGGAAGGTGCTGTCGAAGAAGCCTCGAGTTGCTGCAGTGCATCCTGTAGATGGTACACACTGCAGCCACGGTGCGCCGGTGGTGAAGGGAGAGAACGTTTAGGGTGGTGGATGGGATGCCAATCAAGCGGGCTGCTTTGTCCTGGATGGTGTTGAGCTTCTTGAGTGCTGTTGGAGCTGCACTCATCCAGGCAAGTGGAGAGTAGTCCATCACACTCCTGACTTGTGCCTTGTAGATGGTGGAAAGGATCTGGGGAGTCAGGTGAGTCACTTGCCGCAGAATACCCAGCCTCTGACCTGCTCTTGTATGGCTGGTCCAGTTAAGTTTCTGGTCAATGGTGACCCCCCAGGATGTTGATGGTGGGGGATTCAGCGATGGTAATGACATTGAATGTCAAGGGGAGGTGGTTAGACTCTCTCTTATTGGAGATGGTCATTGCCTGGCACTTGTCTGGTGCGAATGTTACTTGCCACTTATCAGCCCCCTGGATGTTGTCCAGGTCTTTCTGCATGCGGGCATGGACTGCTTCATTATCTGAGGGATTGCGAAATGAACTGAGCACTGCAATCATCAGCAAACATCCCCATTTCTGACCTTATGATGGAGGGAAGGTTATTGATGAAGCAGCTGAAGATGGTTGGGCCTAGGACACTGCAGCAATGTCCTTGGGCTGAAATGATTGGCCTCCGACAACCAGTACCATCTTCCTTTGTGCTAGCTATGACTCCAGCCACTGGAGAGTTTTCCCCCTGATTCCCATTGACTTCAATTTTACTAGGGCTCCATGGTGCCACACTCGGTCATCTACTGGCTCACAACATAAAAGATTTCATGACACTATTTTAAGAGGAGCAGGGAATCCTGTCCTCAGCTAACAGCTCCAGCTTGTAACTCTCCTTTCCTGTGCTATATACCTCCAACAGATTAAGTGGTCATTCATCTCAGTTGCTGTTTGTGGGACCCTGCTGTGTGCAAATTGGCTGCTGTGTTGGCCTATATAACAACAGTGACTGCACTTCTAGTAAAACACTTTGGGACATCATGAGGATGTAATAAGGCACTATATAAACTAAAGTTCTTTTCTTTTATTAATTTCTACCAAAGTGTAAGCATGTATCCCTTTAAGGTTACAAATACTTGGTATTAAATAAACACTGGGTTAAGTTCACAGAGAAGTCAATTAAGAGCCTGCAGACATTCTGGATCTGGCATTAATGTTCCTGAGAATTCCTTTGTTTCTTTATGCTCTTCCAAGCATGACAGAAATTTGCATTAGACATATGAAGTATAATCGACTGGAAGAGTGCACCCATGTAAAGTTCTTATTAGCGGATCTTCCATGGCTTTGCCCAGAGTGAGTCAAAGGATTTTCTGTTTTATAACAATAGGGGTTTTATGCTATGTAACATACATTATATTATCAGGGCCACTAGTTTATAATGAACGAATAAGTTAAATTCTACTTTTATTGCATGGTGTTCTGGGAATTTAGGTCTTTTGGTGATTTAATTTTCCATAGAAACTGTGGCCTTAATTATTATTACCCATGTATTTAATTTTTATTTTTTTTACTTTTTTTAAAGTCAAGGATACTGAGGAAGATGGTAGGCAATACAGCGACTGGTGGTAGGTAGGAGTAGCAAGGAGGGAGGAATTGTGTGAATTAGGAGCAGTTATGCAGACTGCTGGGTTTTGGTAACATTGGTGGGTATGTTATGGGGTATGGCGGTATTGTGAAGGGGGAACTGGACCTTTCGTAGCAATAGGAGCAGAATATGAGATTTGATTTACTGGTGGATTACTGGGGTCTGGCTGTATTGTGGGAGGGGGCCTTGAGTTCTGGTAGCAATGGGGTAGAGTCGCGGGGAATCTGGCAGCATGGTGGGGCGGGGGGGGGGTGCAGTCTGGGAGCTGAGATTTTTGGTAGCACTGGCAGGTGGAATGAGGACCTAGTGGGTGATTCTTGGCAGCTAACCAGGGGGTGGGGCAGAAGGACTCCTCAATTTGACAGCAATGAGGAGAATAGGATATGGAAGCACTGAAAGGGTCACTGAGTTCAGTCAGCATTGGGAGCGGAAGGTGCTTGTGGGTAGCAGCATTGGCAGGGGTACTAGGGTCTGGAGCAGTGAGAGAGATCCCAGGGTGTGGTGGAGCAGAGGATACTCCCATGGTCTGAGAACAGTGGGAAGTGAAATCCTGTGCTATGGCAAGATGGTAGAGGGAGGGGCAGCGGCCTGTGTATTGAGGGTAGGTGTTGAGATCTGGTAACAGTGGTTGGGATTTGTCAGCACTGGGAATGGGGATTTTGGGGTCTGCCAATACTGAGGAGGGGGGGGGTGGAGTTGTGAGGTCTGGCAACAGTTGAAAATGATACTGTGAGGTCTGGAAACAGTGGGACAGCAGTCCACGTTAGGGAACACTGACAGAGCACTCGCAGGGGACTCAAGCATTGGGTCGGTCGGGCTCATGTGATACAGATGTAGTGGGAAGGGATGTCAGAGTCTGGGAGTATTGGGGCGGGGGAATCCGTGGGTATAGGATTGCATTGGAGAAGAGGGGTCTCATCCCTAGGAGCAGAGGGAGCGGTGTCAGAATGCAAGAATGATGAGGAAGGGGATCTGAGAGTCCAGGAGAAAGGGAGATGGGTCGGGGTCCAGCAGCACTGAACGGAGCATGGTCGGACATCATTAGAAACACCAGGAATCTGGCAGTGTTGGGGAGAGGGTGGAGTACCTGGCATTTTCTTGGTGTGAGGAGAAAGTTTCGTAAATTTGAGGGGGGATGAAGTGCAGAAGAATGAAGGCCAACAGCCTCAATCAATATCCCCGTGCGCCCCCCCCCCCCCACCCCCCATCCCCATTGCAGATGTTTTAAGATATTTTCAAAGCCCATTTACCAGCACTGAGCTGGAAACTGGCTCTTAGTTGATTAACGCTTAGGAGAGGGGATGGATTTAGGAATGTGGCCCGGCTGCAGTGTAAGCAGTCCAGCACTGCTGGCCCAAGAAGATGCTTGAATCACAAAAAGATGTTACTTTCTCTGGAGGCCAGTTTCCCAAAAGCAATCAATTGCTCGATAATCAATTGCTTTCGGGAAAATGACCTTTTCAGTTCCCCTTCCAAGCTCTTAGCGATGCCAAAGATGAACAGTCATCCCCTTGCGCTCAATGTTGCTCGGGCAAATAGAGAGGAAAATACGTCATATTCCATGGCGTCACAACACACCTGCCCCTCCCCCCAAAACCCCCAGAGTTTCTGACAGGGGCCATATGCATAACACACACACACACACAGATATATTACCTTCCTCAGTCAAATACTTTGTAAGTTCATCTTGGGTAAGATATCCTTTTTGATTTTGATCTAACACCTGGGAATTAAATGTAACAGTGACATTAAAAAGTTCATGTGTAAAATCAGAAATACTTAACGGAGACAGGTGTGCTTTAACTGCAGAGTACGTGTTACAATTTTCGGGTCTTGCCCTAGATATTTTCTCAGGTACTCCAGTAAGAGATATGAGCATCTTACGTTTAGGGGTGTGCCTGTGCCACCCAATATCCAACTATTGGAGAGTGCAGCCTAGGAGAGTAACTGGATCTGATCTGAACTGGATATTTTCTCGCGCACATGCCCCTACATGTACCTCTCTAATCTTTTTGAAGGAAAGCACTTGGTAAGATGAGGACAGGCATTAATTGTTCAGCTGCTTTATTTCACAGAACAAGTGAATACACAGAGTAACACTCAAAGCAAATTCCACTTACTTAGCTCAGCCTCACTTCTTTCCTTGAAAATGGGAGAAAAAAAAGTCATAAACCAAGTGCCCTGTCCCTTTTTTGTTTTTGGCAATACCTTTCTTTCAGACGACTTCTAATTGCAAAAACTGACCTACTGTATTTTTGGCCTCCACTTTTTTGTTTTATAGAGAATTACATAGAATTTACAGCACAGTAACAGGCCATTTGGCCCAACTGGTCTATGCCAGTGTTTCTGCTCCACACGAGCCTCCTCCCACCCTATCAGCCCCTTGTTGAAAACCTGCCTGCCTAAGTGGCTCTTTGTCCCTTTGTGTCCCGGGACAACGGGGGGGGGCTGAGATGCTGACTTCCTCCCTGTAGTAATTCGCCAGTAAACCGATCGTTAAAGCCTCCTCGTCCCGTGAAATAAAATTTTTAAAAGGGGCCATCTCCTGCCATTCTAGTGAATGGGTCTGGGATTAGACAGATGATTCTTATTGCGTCAGTTTGAAGCAGACTGTGAGCTGCGACATTGCACAAAATGGACTGTCTAGTTTCAGACCGTGGTTTCCCCCTTTTTAAACCCGTGTGAATTCACTTTGTTTCAAACAAAACAGTTAAGCACAACTCAATCCCCAAAATCCTTTCTTTGAAGAAAATAATGATCAGAAATCCCAAAAGATTTCAAAACATGGCAGGGGCTTTAGTACAAGTAACTTAAAATCCAACTATACCTCAAATGCCCGCAAAATAACATCCTCTGGTTGGGGTCTGTATCTATAAAACAAAATAGAGAAAAAAATCAGGTTAAAAAAGAACGAACTTGCATTTATATAGCGCCTTTCATGACCTCAGGACGTCCCAATGCGCTTTACAGCCACAAAGTACTTTTTGAAGTATAGTCGCTGTTGTAATGATGGACAATTATAATACAGGATGTCAGCCACAGGCATCATGAAAGTAGGAAGCCTGAAGGTGGTGTGGCTGTAATGCAGCACACCGTGGTGTGGTGTTAATCATTTTTACAATGATTTGGAGGAAGGAATTGTGGCCAAAGTTCCAAATTTGCAGATGATACCAAATCAGGAACAGTGGCAAAAGATGAATATCAATGCGCACAAATTCAAAAGGATCTTGACAAGCTCGATCAGTGGGCAGAGAAATAGCAGATGCAGTTTAATACAGGGATGTATAAGGTTATGAGGTATGGCAGAGGGAAGGTTGATGTTTGATTATGTGCTAAATGGGAATGTACTTTAGGTATCGGAGCAGAAGAAAAATTATGGCGTTTGACCGGGCAGGTCACTAAACATTGCCAGGCTGTCAAAAAAGCAAACAGAACATTGGGATGTATAGCAAGGAGTATGTCATATAAATCGAGAAAGGTCCTTTTAAAACTACATTTGGCCCTGGTGGGACCATGGGGTAGAAATTGATAGGCGTCTCGCCTGTTCTCCGGGTCCAAAATCGGCACCACAAAGTGGAATTTTGCAGTGCAACGTCTCGCGCTTGAAAGGTGCCACAAGTGCGCCCGACGCCATATTGGATCATGCACTCAATAGGCGTCCCTGGTGGCCACTTGAAACAAACGCAAGTATCATTAAAATAGGTTAAAAAGGGTCCTGCGCTAGAATCAGAACCCATTTGTTAAACTGGTGTCCGCACGTGCTCCTTGAGGCTTCCAAATCGGGAGGAAGAACAGGAGCAAGGAAGGCAGCAAAGACCTACACAGAGGGCACAGGAGGCTCTACAGTCTGCGGGTCTTCAGAAACAGAGGAGCAGTGTGTAAGGTGGCTGCGTTTCAACAGGGAAACAGTCACTTACCTATGCCACCTGTTGGAGCAAGAATGGGAGCATGTGGCAGTGAAGGTCACAGTGGCACTAACCTTTTATGCCTCTGGCTCCTTCCAAACTGCTTCTGGTGAGATCAGCAAGTTTGCCTTGCACAGAGCAATCTGGCATGTTATTAACGCACTGTTCACAAGCCGACAATAGTTCATTAGCTTCCCTACGGAGGCTGACAAACAGGAAGAAAGAGCACTGGGATTTGAACGCATTGCTTGATTCTTGCTGGTGCAGGGCATCATAGACTGCACGCAGGTACCCCTGCATGCTCCCCATCGCAAACCAACACTGTTTCTCAACAGGAAGGACTTCCATTCACTCAATGTTCAACTTGTTTGTGACATCATGCACGTCAGTGCCCAGTTTCCTGGCAGTAGTCATGACACTTTCACACTGTGCCAGTCCTCAATACCTCCTCTGGGCCACTCGGACCATCGGATGGCACAATGCCTGTGGGGAACAATGGTTAATCCCCTCACCAACTGGCTCACGACTCTGGTCGTGAAGCTGGGCACAGACGCGGCACGCCGATATAATCAAAGCCATACAACTACAATGGTTCTGATTCAGGATGCTAATGGTTTGCTCAAACAATGGTTCCACTGTCTGGACAGCTTGGGAGAGGTCCTTCAGTGCGGCCCCGAGCGAGCATCAAGATTCTTAATCATTTGCTACGTAATCCACAATCTTGGATTACAAGGGGGAGTTTCCTTGGAGCTTCCTGAGGAAAAAGAAATGGAGGAAGAAGATGAAGAAGGGTTCAAGGAACCGAAGGATGCAGAGGAAGACCATGAAAAGGCGCTATATAAATGCAAGTCCTTCTTTCTTTTAAAAGTTATTGTTCTAAGCCACAGCTATAATCCTGACTTCATTTTCAATTTAACCCAAGAAAAGTGTTGAGAATGTAACTAGGAGTTGAATCTTCTGGCATGAGTCATGATTACTGACCAGATGAGTTATCAGTTTTGACAGGTTACATGGATGATTGTCGGATTTGTCCTTTACAGGTTTTTCCATCTTGGGTAGCAGAAGTAGGACAAGCAGTTTACACCTATAGAATATTCGTGGTTCGGATTAAAGATCACTCTGTAGTCAGGAATACCTTGTTTATGATTAGTGGAGATACATGGTATCACTAAAAATAATGGTTGCATAAATGCACAAAAATAGTCCTTTAACTCATTTAAATATCTGGTTAAATTTTAAATTAGTAGGTGCAGTGCTGCAACAGAAGAAAAAAAAACTTTGTTTTTTCATTTGTTTAATTTTCCATTTTTTCAAAAGGGAAAGTATTACAGTGCATCTTGAAATGAATTGTTCCATAAACCTCTAATGTCACACAGATGCCTGCCTGCAGATGTACTAGAATTGGCTGACAGTACCATTATATACTGGGAGATGTAGCCCAAAGGTAATAAAACAAATCACACCGACTGCAATTTCTATCACTATCAATGGTCATCCTTAGGATGTAAGAGCTGTTCATTCTGTGCAATAAAACCCTCAATCTTTTCTGAATTACAATATCCTATCAGTCATCCTATCTTATAATCCTCAGCACCATAAATTTTCAAATGGGTTTTTCCTCATCCCTTGTTCCTCTTATGTTCTTGTTTAGCTATGTTTCATCACTGGTTAGAAATGGCAGGCATGAGTTTGTCAGAGAGCAAAACCCAATCCTCAAACCTATGCTCGAATGGTCATCAGAATTAGACAATGACAAATACTGCACCAGATACGACACAGATGTGAAAATGTAATCTACAAACCAATATCTTCAAATTAGGCACTTTGAACTTTTAAACTACATCTCGAGCTTCACTGTTGTGGTTTAAGATGGCATCCGAATCCCCAGAGTAAATTACAGCCTCATTAATCTCTGTCAAACAGTTTATAATTGGATATAGAATATAGGAGACTTAATAACCATTGTGGGGAGCATTTATTTGAATACAAAGGGTTACCTATATGTAGTCAATAAACACATTAATATCTCCATTAGAATAGCGAACAAATCAATTCCATATGAATGCATTAAAGGTTGATATTTGAAGAGTCTAATTTCAAATTACAAGAGAACATTTTAATTCAATCCCTCAGCTGGCCATCAAAAAAATAGTAGATATGTTAATTCAGCCACTGAGAAACACTACAGGGAAGTAGCAGCACAAGGGTCTGGAAAATGCAGCATACGAATGTGGTGTCACTAGTGACCAGGCTTATAATCACATGGGTGCCTCAAATTGATAGGGTTAAAAATCCCCTTATACACATACCCCGTTGCTCATTATTGTTTAAAAGGCCCAATTCTCCTTTAATTCCCTGTGCTTGCCAACCTATATTGGCTTCTGGTCCACCAACAGCACAATTTTAAAATTCTCATCCTCATGTTCAAATCCCTCCATGGCCTTGCCCCTCCCAATCTCGGTCACCACCTCCAGCCCTATAACCCTCCGAGATCACTGCATTCCTCCAACTCAGGCCCCGTGCATCCCCCACTTCCTTCACCCCACCATTGACAGCCGTGCCTTCAGCTGTCTTGGCCCTAAGTTCTGGAATTCCCTCCCATAAGAATATAAGAAATAGGAGCAGGAGGAGGCCATATGGCCCCTCGAGCCTGCTCCGCCATTCAATAATATCATGGCTGATCTTCAACCTCAACTCCAATTTCCCATCCGATCCTCATATCCCTTGATTCCCTTAGAGTCCAAAAATCTATCAATCTCAGCCTTGAATATACTCAACGACTGAGCATCCACAGCATCTACCCTGTCAAGCCCTCTCAGAATCTTCTATGTTTCAATGAGATCACCTCTCATTCTTCTAAACTCCAGAGAGTATAGGTCCATTCTACTCAATCTCTCCTCATAGGACAACTCTCTCATCCCAGGAATCAATCAAGTGAACCTTCGTTGCACCGCCTCAAAGGCAAGTATATCCTTCCTCAGGTAAGGAGACCAAAACTGTACATAGTACTCCAGGTGTGGTCTCACCAAGGCCCTGTACAATTGCAGCAAGACTTCCTTATTCTTGTACTCCAACCCCCTTACAATAAAGGCCACATACCATTTGCTTTCCTAATTGCTTGTTGTACCTGCATGTTAACTTTGTGTTTCTTGTACCAGGACACCCAAATCTCTCTGTACACCATTTAAAAAATATTCTGTTTTTCTATTCTTCCTACCAAAGTGAATAACCTCACATTTCCCCACATTATACTCCCCAAATCTCTTTGCCTCTCCTCCTTTGAGACACTGCTTAAAACCTACCTCTTTGACCAAGCGTTTGGTCACCTGCCCTAAAATAATTAACTCCTGGGACTGAATTTTCTGATCCATTTGCATAGGCATAGGTATTTCTCAGCAGTCGGTCACAACACAGCAATAGTTTTGCTGTATTATGCAAATCCTCTTTTTAAAAATAAACAATAAATTCATAGCTTTTTCTTTATAGTTTATGATTCCAAAAATTCAAGTTCATTGAATAATGCTGCTTGCTGCCTGTGCTTTGTTCTGTACATTATCTGTTTCATTGCACCATTTTTATTCCTTCATTGCCTTGGTGTCAATTTTTGTCTGATAACGCTCCTGTGAAGCACCTTGGGACGTTTTATTACGTTAAAGGTGCTGTGTAAATGCAAGTTGTTGTTGTTTGGAATGGAACACAATTTTTTTTTGTTATACCTCATCAATCACTTGACCACATTATTCCACAACAAGAACCTCACCAATACCTCAAAGCCTGCAATGAAGGCATTTTCAGTTTGGTTTTTAACTGTGATTAGCATGATTTTCACCTTATTGAGACTATATGGTTAAAAAGAGGAAAAACTACAGATGACAGAGAATGGGTGTAAGGCTGAAATTTAACCATGGATTCAGATTAACACCCATTAACCATCCGAGCTTCATTTTTCTGGCTTATGATATCATCTAAACCCCCTCAGAGTAAATTACAGCCTTATGAATCTCTCCCAATCCATCTATAATTGGATATAGGAGACCTAATAACTGTTAAGGGGGACAATACAATAGGATACTTTTGTGCAGTCAATTTTACAGACAATCCTCTCTTCACTCTAATCTTCCTCACTTCACATGTACCACCAAGTGCTAGGACATGTATTGCAGGTCAGGAAGATTATATATAATTCACCATGCAGTGGAAAGAGGATGTGAACAAAGGAATAAAAATGGTGCAATGAAACAGATAATGTACAGTACAAAGCACAGGCAGCAAGCAGCATTATTCAATGAACTTGAATTTCTGGAATCATAAACTATAAAGAAAAAGCTATGAATTTATTGGGATTTTTTTTTAAAAAGAGGATTGTGCATAATACAGCAAAACTATTGCTGTGTTGTGACCGACTGCTGAGAAATACCTATGCCTTGACAGACTTAACGCAAATGGATCAGAAAATTCAGCCCCAGGAGTTAATTATTTTTTAAAATTATGTACTATAAAGGTTTGCAGGCAAAGGAAAATATTTTCTTACACTAAGAGATAAACTCTATCACAGTGGTTCAGTCTGCAGCACGCGTCCCTGAGTCAGAAGGTCATGAGTTGAAGCCCAAAACCCGGAGTTAAGCACATAATCTACGCTGACACTTCAAAACAGTACTGCAAGACTACTACGTTGTCATAGGTGCCATCCTTCAGATGAGTGTTAAACAAAGTACCTTTCTATCTGCTCCAGTGGTTCAAGTGAATGTTAAGGATCCCGTAGGACTACTTGAGGAAGACAGGGAGTGGCCTCGACCAACAGCACCAAGAACAGATTGCCTCTCCCAACTGGCCATTATTTACATGTGAGCCTTGACAGTGAGTGCTGGCAATCTAGTTGACTACGGGATTTCACGTCGCTCCTGTCCTCACCCAACATCCACACGTACGAAATTCCAGCAAGGTGAGCAGGAGTGGGAACCCTACCTGATTTACCCAAGGAAGTTAAGGCTAATTGTAGCATTCCTAGAATCAACCCAGTTGAGATCAGCTAATTCAGTATAGACCAGGAACTGAACCTAGGACTTTCCCCAACTGTGTAGTTCAGTTACTTATAGTGTAAGCCTACTGAGCCATTTGGGGAGCCCATTGTACAGTTCTGTCCCTCCTGTGCTTTTTCTCTGCTTCTCCTGCCAAGCAATGGTATATACATGTAACATGGCAGAATGATTACAAAACCTACCAAATGTTAAGTCCATATATCAGTAATGAAAGATGTAGACAGCAGAAGGCCAGGATTTTTTAAATGGTGACAATCAATAATAGAAAGCATTTTTCATCCATGTTGTGCAGTGCACAGCCTGGCAATGTGGTTTCAGTAGGCAATAGTCTATATAGGCACTTTTGCATTACAGGCATGCAGTTGACTGCAGATACTTGGCTGTCCCTCTGTTGACAGTATCAAAAGATACTGTCAACAAGCCCAGGTTGCAGGAACCAATGGCAGTATGGGTCTGCAAATGTGCCGTTTGATTAAGGTTGCCTCTTGGAGTAAATACAAGGAGCTGGTTCACAGGGTTTGCATTCTGGGTCTCTATTGTACACATCTACCATGACAACCTTGTGACACGGTGTGTAAGGGGCGGAAGAATGGTCCACAGAAGTCGCTCTCCCAAAACAGGAGCAAAAACTCAGTAAGTGTAAAATGCCTTTTAGCCAGGTCTAAATTCCTGTTTTCATTTGCTGAAAGATCAGATTTGTGTCTTTGATCAAAGTGGCTTGTTTCCTTGATTTAATCATCAGTTTTTTTCATTTAATGTAAAATAACTGATTTATTTTAATATGTAGATCAACACAGACATGAGGAGCACTAACTTAAATAAAGTGAGAGGCACAGATTTACTTAGTACTCAATTATTTGTTTTTCAATATTTTTTATTTACTAAGACAGGAAACTCATTAGTTATATTTATATTCACAATTAAATACTAAGACGATTTAGTCTGTAAATGTCTCGTCTGAGTGGTGCACAAGGCCTGCATGATCAGAATATAGAGGTGTAGGTTTCGAATCATGTAAGGTCCGTTTACAGGCCTTATCCATTCATTAACAATGCAGACAACTCTAGAAAATCCTAAAATTGTAAGAATCTCACTGGCTTCCCTCACTGCTGTCACTTTGAGTTCTACTGCATGCTGACCTGAATTAATTGGCAATAAGTGAGGTAATTGGCAATAAGTGGGTAACACGCCCAGTGAAATCGGGGGGCTCCGCACGGAATCGCAGGCTAATTGGAGCCACTTACCTGTGCTTCCGGGTTTCGCGCTGGAAAGCTGTGCAGCGGGCGGACTGCGCATGCGCAGCATAGGCTGTCAGCTGGAGGAGCCCTATTTAAAGGGGCAATCCTCCACTCACTGATGCTGCAGGAAAAAGGAGGTCACCTGTACCACCAACATATCGCGCACCTGCATACAGTGCAGGAGGCGCTTCAATGACCTAAGTAGGTCAGCCGAAGTGAGTACACTTACTCATTCCCCTACACTCCAACTGCCACATCACCGCCCCCACCCCACATCTCCTTCTGCACTGCCAACATTACTCTATCACATCACTCCTCACACCCACTCAAAGCTCATCCTCATCTTACCTGCACTTACTCACCTCGCCAGTACTCATCCCGCCACTACCACTCAACCCAATCCTCATACAATCTCATGGCTCTCTCTCATACTCACCCTCTCATGCATCTCTTTCACGGTCAGCCTCACTCAACCTGCCAGTACCTGTGCTGCAGCCACAGGGCATGCATCACATATGTGCAGTAGGAAGCGTAAGGCAAACGTGTCGTGAGCATGAAGGGGATGCACAAGGGTGTTTGAGGGTTTGTCATGGTTTTTACTTATATTTAATTTCTGAGCAACTCATTACATATTATATTGGCACCACTCCTGCCACGTCTTTGCAAATCTTGTCTGGTTTGTGCAATAGTGCCCTTTCCTGAGGATCACTATGAAGACCCACAACTGATGCCACCCATTGTGTCACTGCAGAGTGGGTGTAGGTGTATTTGCAGGGCTCTTTTGTGCAGACGACTGAGACACGTCAGCAATGTCCCCGGTGGCACCCTGGAAGGATGCGGAGGGGAAGTTGTTGAGGGCAGTGGTGACTTTGACAGCGACAGGTAGGAAGATGGTGCTCGGGCCAGCCGGGAGCAGCTCAGCATTAAGGAGGCTGCAGATGTCCATGACTACATGTCGAGTGACTCTGAGCCCCCGTGTGCACTGCTGCTCAGAGAGGTCCAGGAAGCTGAGCCTTGGTCTGTAGATTTATGGCGAGGGTAGTGCCTTCCGCGACGCATCTCTCTCTGTCTTTGCCCTCCCTCCTGCTGTGCAGGTGGATGTGTCACAGCACTGTGTTGTGGGGCTCCACGTGTCAGAGGTGGACAGCGTGGCCAGCGAGGCTGGGGATGCTGTTCGTCCTCCAAGAAGGTCATGATTCCAGCTACGGCGGCCCCCATCCGGAAGATGTACATTTGAGGGGGTCCGCAAGGTAGGTAAATGTGTCTGGACACCGAGGTAAGTGTGCAAGTTGGTGAATTTTATTGTTAGGGAGGAGGGTGGTGGAGGCCAAACTTTGTCCAAAGTGACAGCGTGGCCTCCTGCAATGAGTGAGGGTCTCCCCCCGCCCCCCGCCCTCCCTCTCCACCTGTCAAATGGACCTTTGCAGCTGCCACAGGCTGATGGCTGCAACACGTCCATTTCAACTGGGAGTGTTTTCCCTAGTACAGGAAACAGTCCCAATTGTTTGGAAAATCCCACTCCTCCTAAAATATCATGTTAATCAGGTCTCTAAACAACCAGAAGTAACTAAATGATTACCTTAAGAGGCACCCCGCCGGTTTTAATTGTCGGCGGGAGTCCCACAAGCGGGGGCTGCGCGCGCATGTCAGCGCGTCACTGGGGAACCCGGAAGTGGGTGGGTTGGAGCCGGGCTCCAGACCTGCCCTGGGAATCCCCGATTTTCGCAGCCCCCCCCGCCACGAACGCACCCGCTCGGGGGTACGAAAATCGAGCCCGTGATGTTCCCACCATCAGCTGAACTCCCAAGTATAAATAACCTGAACTCTATCGTATGCTCATGGAAATGTCTGAATCAGCGATAGGTTAAGATCTCCTATTGCAGCAAGCTAAACACGTGGAGCTGCCCCTACCCATCTGCACTACTTTGACGACTGGCTCTCCGTATTTCCCATTAGAGCCCGGGCAGCCTGCGCAGACAACAAAACGTAAGGGGTTAACCGGCGCACAGAGGTCGTAGTCTCCCAAGGGAGGAATGGGGAAAAAAAAAAGGTAAAGCAAAAACCCCTCAAGTTAGAAATTCAATCCAAGACTAAAATAAAAATAACTAATAGGGCCAAACAAAACCCGCTGATCTGGATCATACACAGATATCATTGCTTCAATTGCAACATGGCCATAGAATAATAGATACAAATCAAAGTTATGAATAATTCACAACGAAATTAAATCATTGTATGAACTCCATTTCTTTTTAGTAAAAATACTATAACAAGTGCAGCATTTCAAAGCCTGTGGTGGAAAGGTTTTTGTGATGTTGATGAACATTTTGGTCACACGGTGGCACTATTCATCACAATGTCTGCTGCTTCACTATTCAATCTTGCGATCGTTCAGCATTCTGCAAGATCCTACACACTAAAAAGAAAACCTTGTTAAAAAGGTTATGCTTTTGGTATCCTACAGAATGAGTAGTCTAGGACTTTTGTAATGGTTACCAGATCACCAATGTTTTAGATTAGGATAAGAAAAACGTATCCATGGGGGATAAATACAAATTAAACAACGACAACTACTTGCATTTATATAATGCCTTTAACGTAGTAAAACATCCCAAGACACTTCACGGGAGCGTTATCAGACAAAATTTTACACTGAGCCACATAAGGAGAAGAAGTGGGTATTAAGGAGCGTCTTAAAGGAGGAGAGAGGCGGAGGGGTTTAGGGAGAGAATTCCAGAGCTTAGGGCCTAGGCATCTGAAGGCACAGCCGCCAATGGTGGAGCGATTAAAGTCAGGGATGCGCAGGAGGCCAGAATTAGAGCAGCATAGAGATCTCAAAGGGTTGTAGGGCTGGAGGAGGTTACAGAGATAGGGAGGCACGAGGCCATAAGAGGGATTTGAAAACAAGGATGCGAATTTTAAAATTAAAAATTTTAAACTTGGATGGGTGCAAATTACTTTTAGAGGGTTCATGTTCCTCTTCGCTGTGCTTGGGAATGCTCGGTTCCCAGGCAAAGCAAAGAGGAAATGGGGCAGAGACCCTTTGTATTAGGGCCCCATCCCTGCTGGTCTGCCCCAGGACTTCCAGAAGGTCCTACAGTTGGTGAGACAGATCCTGCACATGGAGTATGTGTAGGTGCAGCGAAACAATGCATTCTCAACCCTTACACCTCACTTTCCTCCGACTGCATCCGTGTGGTGTCCAAACAAGGGGATGGCCCAAAGGCGGCGATGGTGAGGCCTGCGCCAGGGCCTTCCACAGACTAAGGGGTCTGCAGAGTTCCCAGGAGTAGCCCGAAGATCAATGAGAGCAGACGGCTGGCAAGTTATTTCCCGCCCACCCACAGCACAACCTCTGAGACTTCTGGCTAATACTCCCAGCAGACCCTGATGCCAGTGACCAGGAGTGTCAGGCCTGCAGCTACAACTGTTTCTACCCCCCCTCCCCCACCCCACCTACTCCCGAGCCAAGTGCAAAGTTCTGCCAGAGTATGGGCACACAGGACATGCAAACAGCCCGGGCCAGGAAATCCAGCAGATTCCGCCACTCATGGGCACATCGCACTTCCAGTGGGAGCCCCGAGAAATAAATCAGCCCTAATACCTAATGTGGTCACATTAGCGTACCTCACACTACTGATACAGGTGAAAGGTCAATGGTAAGGTACAGCTGTAGTGCACACAGAGACTGCAAAAATAAATCAAAATGTCACCAGTTTCCATATAAATGGAGGTTAGGTGGTCAGTGATGAATCATCCTGTTGCATGCTCATGTTTAAGTTATTAGATTGACAGCACTATAGTATTGTTTATTATAAGTTGGCTCCTGGTCCAGCAACACCTCAAATTTAAAGTTCTCATCCTTGTTTTCAAATCCCTCCATGGCCTCGACCCTCCCAATCTCTGCAAACCTCCTCCAGCCTTACAACCCTCAGAGAACTCTGTGTTTCTCCAATTCTGGCCTCTTGTGCATCCCAGGTTTCCTTCGCCCCTCTGTTGGTGGCCATGCCTTCAGCTGTCTAAGCCCGAAGTTCTGGAATTCCTGCCTAAATCTCTCCACCTCCTTTAAATCGCTCCTTAAAACCTACCCCTTTGACAAAGCTTTTGGTCACCTGTCTTAATATCTCGTGGCTCAGTGTCAAAATTTGTCTGATAACACTTCTGTGGTGCTTGGAGATGTTTTACTACATTAAAAGGCACTATATAAGTGCAAGTTGTTGGTGTTGTTACCAGTCTGCAGATCTTGTTTACGACAAAATCCTGGTGGCATCAAAGTATTGTTTGAAGAATCTCATACACAAATTACGCCTGCTCCCTTAGCTATGTCTTTGATGCACTTATCCCCACCGAGTCACTCACAGTCTACCACCCCTACTGCTTCCTTTGGCAGTTTTCTCCTCCGTACCTCAACTCTGAGGGCCACAGACTGGCCTGGCCATCCAACACTAGATCTGGTTGGACCACCCAGCAATACTGCTCTTCCTGTCAGTGGCCAAATACCCCTACTACCCCCAGGATCCTGAAGTGTGCAACAACTTGCATTTATCTAATGCCTTTAATGTAGAAAGAAGTCATAACGCACCTCAGAGAAAGAAGGGGACCGATGTCTAGCATTGGTGGGGGAAATTAAGAGAGGTGACTGAAAGCTTTTACAGCTGTTTTTAAAGGCAGAGTGATAGGTAGAGCGTTTTAGGCAGCCGATTTATTACTCAGTGGAATTCTTTTGTTCATTGCTTGAATATTGGGTTTGAAAGAGTTGCACACAGTTTTCACACTCTTAAAAGTTCTGCCTGGTGGAAGGCAATGAAGGCACAGATCGTGGCTGTCAGTAAATAAGAAGGCAATTTTCAGAATTTGAAATCTGCTGATGGCATGGGCCTCAAAAATATTTTGATAAATATTTTTGATTAAGAAATAAAATGATCCAGAGCTGGATGTATGACAACACTGAGACTCTACCAAATCAACTCACGGACAATGTCATCTCACAACAACCCTTATTGCTACTCACAAACCCAATAATGGTCCTCAAAATGGACTTGAAGAACTTTACTTATGAGAAAGCAACAATTAAGACACTGTTGCTGATGACGGGCAGAAAAAAAAATAGGAATTGGCAGCATGGGTAATAGAGGGGGAGGGCAAGAATCACATGGCTTTCATGAGGCTACTGCACATTAAACTGTTCAAAGTACCATGACCCAGGCAGTTTAACATCTT
The DNA here is from genome assembly GCF_035084215.1 of Heptranchias perlo. Taxonomy (NCBI): domain Eukaryota; kingdom Metazoa; phylum Chordata; class Chondrichthyes; order Hexanchiformes; family Hexanchidae; genus Heptranchias; species Heptranchias perlo. Next base: position 9,151,427 of record NC_090332.1, on the reverse strand, counting down.
TGAACCTTTCCAACCATATATGGAAGATAAACAAATGAGGAACACTAGCACTTGGAAACATAGTAACTGGAGCAGGCCATTCAGCCCCTCGAGCCTGTTCCGTCTGTAGGAGCACAATCCTATAATATCTATTTACATAAAGTGTGGCAGAGAAAGTGTTCAGCTGTTAGCAAAAGATTTTGGAACGGACTGAAATTTTTGACCATCACAGTCAATTTTATACTTTATAAACTAGTCACAACACATTTTAATAAATCAGTCTTTCAATGGTTCATATTTGCAGTGAAAGAATAAAACAGTTTATCTAGAACTCACTTCCTTTCTATTAACACTTTAGTCATCATAGGAAGGAACTTATCAAGCTGTATATACCCTGTGGGTTCTTCTTCTTCCACCTTTAAACACAAATTGCAAAACAGAATTACAGTAACAACCAGCTCAAGGTACGCCAATATCTAATTTTCATCAGTCTGCCTCTAGAAACTAGTGACTTACAATTACAATATTGCTTTTGCTGACAAGTTATCAATCAAGGCCAAAAGGTTTAGGGTGAACATCGTTCTATTCAAAATAACCTACAGTATATTTGCTGTATGTCAAAATAATCAAGATCGTTAAAACATAAAATTCTTAAATAAAATGCTATTTTTAAATTGATACTAGATTCAAAAAACTGAAGATTGGCTACCAAGAGCCTAAAATAAAAGTTTGTATTGTTTCCATAGCTTGTAGCATCTTCTGTTGTTGTATCATATTGTAATGCCCAATCTTGAGAAAGTATTATTTCATATTTACAACACAAGTTATATAGAGATTGTCTAGAAGTTGACCTTTTATTTTATGATGTGGAGATGCCGGTGATGGACTGGGGTTGACAATTGTAAACAATTTTACAACACCAAGTTATAGTCCAACAAATTTATTTTAAATTCCACAAGCTTTCGGAGGCTTCCTCCTTCCTCAGGTGAACGGTGTGGAAATGAAATTTTCGAATCCTTCGCATTTGAAAATCACAGAACAATGCCTGGTGACTACTGCCCGTTGCCAAGGCAATCACAGTGAGCAGACAGAAAGGTGTCACCTAAAAGGCCACCGAATATACAAACCCCCAAAAAAAGAGAGAGAAAAGGAAGGCAGTCAATGACCCGTTATATTAAAAACAGATAACATTTGTTCGCTGGTGAGGTTACGTGTAGTGTGACATGAACCCAAGATCCCGGTTGAGGCCGTCCTCATGGGTGCGGAACTTGGCTATCAATTTCTGCTCGACGATTTTGCGTTGTCGTGTGTCTCGAAGGCCGCCTTGGAGTATGCTTACCCGAAGGTCGGTGGCTGAATGTCCATGACTGCTGAAGTGTTCCCCGACAGGGAGAGAACCCTCCTGTTTGGAGATTGTTGCACGGTGTCCGTTCATCCGTTGTCGCAGCGTCTGCATGGTCTCGCCAATGTACCATGCTCTGGGGCATCCTTTCCTGCAACGTATGAGGTAGACAACGTTGGCCGAGTCACAGGAGTATGAACCGTGCACCTGGTGGGTGGTGTCCTCTCGTGTGATGGTGGTATCTGTGTCGATGATCTGGCATGTCTTGCAGAGGTTACCGTGGCAGGGTTGTGTGGTGTCGTGGGTAATTTGCTGCGAACGATGGTTTGTTTGAGGTTGGGTGGCTGTTTAAAGGTGAGTAGTGGAGGTGTGGGGATGGCCATAGCGAGGTGTTAGTCATCATTGATGACATGTTGAAGGCTGCGGAGAACATGGCGTAGTTTCTCCGCTCCGGGGAAGTAGTGGACGACGAAGGGTACTCTGTTGGTTGCGTCCCGTGTTAGTCTTCTGAGGAGGTCTACGCGATTTTTCGCTGTGGCCTGTCGGAACGGTCGATCGATGAGTCGAGCATCATATCCCGTTCTTACTAGGGCGCCTTTCAGCGTCTGTAGGTGTCCATTGCGTTCCTCCTCGTCTGAGCAGACCCTGTGTATTCGCAGGGCCTGTCCATAGGGGATGGCCTCTTTGACGTGGTTAGGGTGGAAGCTGGAAAAGTGGAGCATCGTGAGGTTGTCTGTGGGCTTGCGGTAGAGTGAGGTGCTGAGGTGCCCGTTTTTGATGGAGATTCGTGTGTCCAAGAAAGAAACTGATTCTGAGGAGTAGTCCATGGTGAGCTTGATGGTGGGATGGAACTTGTTGATGTTATCGTGTAGTCTCTTTAGTGATTCCTCACCGTGGGTCCATAGAAAGAAAATGTCGTCGATGTATCTGGTGCATAGTGTTGGTTGGAGGTCCTGTGCAGTGAAGAAGTCCTGCTCGAACTTGTGCATGAAAATGTTGGCGTATTGGGGTGCGAATTTGGTCCCCATGGCTGTTCCGTGTGTTTGGGTAAAGAACTGGTTATTGAAGGTGAAGACATTGTGATCCAGGATGAAGCGGATGAGTTGTAGGATGGCGTCTGGAGATTGGCTGTTGTTGGTGTTGAGTATTGATGCTGTCGCAGCGATGCCGTCATCGTGGGGGATACTGGTGTAGAGTGCCGAGACGTCCATCGTGGTGAGAAGTGTTCCTGGTTCAACAGGTCCGTGGGTACTGAGTTTTTGTAGAAAGTCTGTAGTGTCGCGACAGAAGCTGGGGGTTCCCTGCACGATAGGTTTCAGGATGCCCTCGATGTATCCAGAGAGGTTCTCACACAGGGTTCCGTTGCCTGATACGATAGGACGTCCGGGTGTGTTGGCTTTGTGTATCTTTGGGAGGCAGTAGAAGTCTCCCACGCGGGGAGTACGTGGGATGAGAGTGCGTAGGATGTTTTGAAGGTCTGGATCGAAGGTCTTGATCAGTTTGTTGAGCTGATGGGTGTGTTCTTTGGTCGGGTCTGTGGGTAACCGTCTGTAGTGTTCCTGGTTGTCCAGTTGTCGGTATGCTTCTTTGCAATAGTCCGTTCTGTTCTGTAGGACGATGGCTCCTCCTTTGTCCGCTGGTTTGATGACGATGTTGCGGTTGGTCTTGAGAGCTTTGATGGCGTTGCATTGTGCTCGGGTGACATTCTGGACTGTCTTCCAAGTGCGGCTGATGAATCTGGCATAGACGCATTTCCTGACAGCTTGAGCATACATGTCAAGCTGAGGGCAGCAACCCTCTGGAGGGTCTGCTCAGACGAGGAGGAATGTGATGGACACCTACAGATGCTGAAAGACGCCCTAGTAAGAACGGGATATGATGCTCGACTCATCGATTGACAGTTCCGACGGGCCACAGCGAAAAATCGCGTAGACCTCCTCAGAAGACTAACACGGGACGCAACCAACAGAGTACCCTTCGTCGTCCACTACTTCCCCGGAGCGGAGAAACTACGCCATGTTCTCCGCAGCCTTCAACATGTCATCAATGATGACGAACACCTCGCTATGGCCATCCCCACACCTCCACTACTCGCCTTTAAACAGCCACCCAACCTCAAACAAACCATCGTTCGCAGCAAATTACCCAGCTTTCAGGAGAACAGCGTCCACGACACCACACAACCCTGCCACGGTAACCTCTGCAAGACATGCCAGATCATCGACACAGATACCACCATCACACGAGAGGACACCACCCACCAGGTGCACGGTTCATACTCCTGTGACTCGGCCAACGTTGTCTACCTCATACGTTGCAGGAAAGGATGCCCCAGAGCATGGTACATTGGCGAGACCATGCAGACGCTGCGACAACGGACGAACGGACACCGCGCAACAATCGCCAAACAGGAGGGTTCTCTCCCTGTCGGGGAACACTTCAGCAGTCATGGACATTCAGCCACCGACCTTCGGGTAAGCATATTCCAAGGCGGCCTTCGAGACACACGACAACGCAAAATCGTCGAGCAGAAATTGATAGCCAAGTTCCGCACCCATGAGGACGGCCTCAACCGGGATCTTGGGTTCATGTCACACTACACGTAACCCCACCAGTGAACAAATGTTATCTGTTTTTAATATAACGGGTCATTGACTGTTTTCCTTCTCTCTCTCTCTCTCTCTCTTTTTTTTTGGGGGTTTGTATATTCGGTGGCCTTTTAGGTGACACCTTTCTGTCTGCTCATTGTGATTTCCTTGGCAACGGGCAGTAATCACCAGGCATTGTTCTGTGATTTTCAAATGCGAAGGATTCGAAAATTTCATTTCCACACCGTTCACCTGAGGAAGGAGGAAGCCTCCGAAAGCTTGTGGAATTTAAAATAAATTTGTTGGACTATAACTTGGTGTTGTAAAATTGTTTACAATTTTATTTTATGAATCAACAATCTCATACAGAGCTGGAATAACCATCCTGAAGAGCTTTTCTTGTTATGTACGTGTTTGCACATTTCAGGGGTAAAATTGCTCAATGAAAAATTGGAGAATGTCTATTTTGCATTCTTCCATTATTCATTAAATGGGAAATTTCACTCCATTATAGAAAAGTACATGTGTTTTACTATATGAAGTGTGTGTTTAATATGATGTACAGTAAATACTTAAAGGTAGAAAACATGCATTTCATAATGTTGTAGGGTGTTTGTGATTGTTGTAGCTACAGGCTTTGAATTACAATGTCAGATTGCTGCCTCTCTCACTTCTTTTTACTGCTGGCCTATTAATGGCAATTGTAATTTTTTTCTTTTTTTAAAAAAAAAAGCATTGAACAGAATTAAACCATTTTTACAATAGCCCAAATTGGGGGAGGGAGAATTTCTTAAAGTAATACATAGGGAGGAACATTTTATGGTGTAACGCCTCCTGATTCACAAAAAGACTGTTGAAATATATTTCCCCCCTCTCTAGAAAAACATGTAATTTCCAATCAGGTAATTAACTTGGCATGGGGCACTTTGAACCAAATTGAAAAGTTAAAACTATCTCTGCCAGAGAGTACCCTTTCTCACGCTTGACGGTTTATATGGGAATAGCCTTCATGATGTATCCATCATTGGAACAGCTCCTTGAGGGGAGACCTAAAGTGGCAGGGCTCCATGAGTTGAAGGGGAAGAGCCAAAAAATCATTTAGGACATAAGTGGGTAGGATGCTAAGTTAATATATCTGTCATTTCTTGATGTGTTTGGGAAGAGATGATTCAAGTTGGTCAGGGGCAAGAACACCCACAAAATATTCGTTTTACAAGGCAGCAGTATTAGAAAATACAAATTCCAATTTGAATTAAAAAGCTCCAATATGCTGTTCTGGTGGCTCAGCAGGTTTATCCAGTGAGTAGCTGAGTCATACATTAGCTCCCGGTTAGCTAATCTAAACTAAACTGGGATTAGGGATGCTATAAATGGCCTTCCAGAAATGCATGTCAGAGTCTCAGTGTTACAGGTCCCAACCCATTTATTCCATGACATGAGCTGGTGCACACAGGGCAGAAACAGTAGGCAAATCGGTCTCTAGGTGCCTTTGTCTTCTCAAACCTGTACAAGACAATTTTAAATGTATTGGAAATAATACTAGTTAAATTTACTGTACCTCCGCTAACATTTCATGAAGCTCTGCTTCACTTGGACAACAGCCCAGAGATCTAATAATTGTGCCAATTTCCCTGCATATAAAAGATAAACAATTAGCAGTGCAATTTACAGATGGATTTCATAAATAAGCATACAATATATAAACAACTTATTTATATAACGCCTTTAACATAGAAAGGCGTCTCAAGGTGCTTCAAATAGCAGTATTTTAAATGTGGAGTCAAAATTTATATCAAAAGCCACGATAGTTATGGTCAAGCATTTTGTAAATCATGTGGACCTCTAGATTAGATGGCAGTCTAGAAAAAGCAACTGGTTAGTTTTTCAAAATAACTAGTTGATTTTCTATGACGTTGCTCACAGACAAAACTGAAAAGTCTCTTTCTTGCTGTAACTGCCACTCTTCTTGTGCTTCACTCTCTAGTTCTTTCTCTCCACCTGCCCTGTCTGTGTTTTTATCCCACGCTCTCTCTATGGCTCTCGCACACTGTCACTGTCATCTCTATATCTCTGTATTTATCTCCAACTCTTTTTTGTATTTTGTGACTCCTTCTATGTTAAGTACATATAAGAACAAAAGAAATAGGAGCAGGAGTAGGCCATACGGCTCCTCGAGCCTGCTCCGCCATTCAATCAGCTCATGGCTGACCTTCAACCTCAACTCCACTTTCCCGCCCGATCCCCATATCCCTTGACTCCCCTAGAGTCCAAAAATCTATCCATCTCAGCCTTGAATATATTCAATGACTCAGCATCCACAGCCCTCTGGGGGCTGCTCTGTGGGTCTTTCTTTCTCTGTATCCTTTTTCTCACATTTTTTCTTACCGATCCGTTCAGTTTGTACCTTTAACCATTTCTGAAGCACAGAGCATGCAATAAAATGGCAGCCAAAGTCTCAGAGGTGGGTACTGCATAGGAGGAGGCTGGGGCCTGAGAGGAGGGAGACAACTGGAAGCTTCAATAGAACACATGGGTAAAAGGTGAACTGTAGTCCAATGTATGGGCTGAGAGGGAGCAGAGAAGTGGGGCTCAAAACGGAGCAGAGTTGGGTTGCAGTCTGGAAAGGAGTACAAGAGTGGAACTTGCTTGGGAGGGAACAGACAGCCCAAAATGGAAAAGTGGTCAATGTCTGCAATGCAAGTCTACAGTGGGCTGGATGGTTTCCAGAGCGGCGGTCCTGACTGGTACTGATATGTCCAGGATCCCAAACCAACACACATGGATGAGAGAAGCTGGTGGCTCAGGCCTGGAATTGAGGGAAAGGAGGCTGGAGTCTAGGATGAGATGGGATGGTATACAGCGATGGAGGCTTAAATGGATAGGAAGTAGCAGGTTCAGGCCAATAGGAAGCGAGAATTGGGAGAATAGTGGCTGAAAGAGGGGTAGGGACGCAGTGGGGTCTGAAGCTGGAGCTGGAAGAGAACTTGGGGGGTGGGGGGGTGCAGTGGGGAAGGTAGTAATATCCAAGACTGGGGCTGGGAGGGAAGAAAGCTAAGCTAACTGGGAGGCAGCAGGTTCCAGAGTACAAACATCATCATGCAACAGCAACATGGAGTGCACTGACACTTGGTGGCCAGATTGATAACTGCTGTTAGCACAAAGACTGGCCCACATGCAGTCAATTTAAATATTATTAAATATCCTGTGTCTGTAATAATGTAGTGGATCTCTACCAATGGTGATTGGTCCATTCTAATCACGTGGCAGCATGGACCAGATTTTTTTTTGGTGGGGGGGTGGTGGGAACTTCAACCCGTTTTCAGATGCCATGATAGCAGGATTAGTTCTGAGCCTTGAGGTCCTGGCAGCTCAGTGGGGAGGTTGCAGGATTACAAGAGAGTCTGCACTTTCAGAGTAGCCATGCATGAGGCAGCACAGAACCAGGGAGCGCAGCATGGAAGAACAGAATGAAATAGAAAGCTAACAGTAGCAACAGCAGTGGGGTATGGACCCAGGGAGGGCAGTGAGAGCTGGGCTGGAAGGGTGTGAAGCCTTGCTAAAACTACTGTGGCGGAGGATGCAGAGCTCGAAGTACTTGGGATGAGCCTTCATGGAAGGGACGGAGTGAAGTTCGGGATACTTGGAGTGGCCTTCATGGGAGGAATGAATTGTGGAACTGGGGCACTTGAATGAGCCTGGGAGGGAGCAGAGCAATGTAAACATCCAGGAGCAAGGAAAACGACTAGAATACCTGGATGGAGGATCACCAGGTGGGAGAAATAGTATCATGGTCACCGAAAACAGGTTGAAATCCCACCCCCACAACAATCTGATTTGATCCATCCTAGCCAAGTGAGTGCATGGATCAACTGACAAAGTTAGAGGTTCGCTACAATGTTAGAGACAATATTTTAATATAGAAGATGTGTACCATTTAAACTGTCTGTATGTGGATGAGTTTTTGTGCTGACAGCAGTTATCAATCTGGCCACCAAGTGTCAGTGCACTCCAAGTTACTGATGCATGACGACATTTGTACTTAGGAACCATAATGACATCATTTGAGCATGTTTAAACGAGAAAGTGTTTGCAATTAAATAGGTGATTCTATGTTCAGTATACAAAACAACCATCCTTTAAAAAGTTTTTTTTGATAAATTATTACCCTTTAGGATTTTACTTATTAGGGAAATTTTCTAAACTTTCAACTGCAGAGAAAATCTACCAAAAAACTTCTGGGGAGAAATTCAACTTACAGCTGCCCGTTCTGTGCCTGTAAAATGGGCGTTAGGCCTCCAAATTTCACATTATGATCTGTCCCGCCCGATCTGGACCAGAAAGGCGCCAGATGCCATATTGGCTTGGGTAGGTTTTTAGTTGTCCAGGGTGCCCACCTGAAACAGTGATGTGGAGATGCCGGTGATGGACTTGGGTGGACAAATGTAAGGAATCTTACAACACCAGGTTATAGTCCAACAGTTTTATTTGAAAATCACAAGCTTTCGGAGGCTTTCTCCTTCGTCACACACACCTGACGAAGGAGAAAGCCTCCGAAAGCTTGTGATTTTCAAATCAAACTGTTGGACTATAACCTGGTGTTGTAAGATTCCTTACATTTGTCCACCTGAAACAGGCGCAGGCAATTTCAATGAGTAAATTTCCTACGCCGCCTATAGGATCTCTATTATGAAATTCAAGTACGAATGGGTGTAACTTGCGCCCAGTTGTACCAGATCTTGGGCAGCCTGATGAGCAGTCCTTAAAAGGGACCGTTGGAGGCCGCTCAAAAAAAAAGCTGAAGAAATTTTCAGATTTTATTTTTGTGGGCCCAAGAGAAGCAGGAGTCCTCACATTTTGTGTGCAAGCCAAATCTATCCCCCTTTAATTTCTATGGGACAAAAAAGGAAGTTCTTCAATACAGGACAGGACTTGGAAGAATGATCAAAAGGTTTGGCTTGCCAGGAATTTGTGCGTCTTATCAAAAAAGAGAGACAAAGAGAAAACCTTGTAATTAACTATTTCCATGTGTTCAGTGATCATAGCAGCAGTTAAAAGACCCACTGAGGCCATACAGATAATGAACTTCCTTTGAAGTGAGACCACATGCTGCCTTGAAAAATAAGCTGCAACGTATAATGAGTAGCACAACACTGAACCAAGGCACTTAAATAGAGTGAGACCGTTTTTATGCCCCAGATTCTCATGGGTGATGGACAGAAATCAGCCAACAGTTTTACAGGTAAATGGTAATGAACACACACAGATAAGCGAGTCATGTCTGCAGGCACACAGTGCTGGATTTTGATGCATACTAGGTAGCTGCTGGTGTGTTCTTTATGGACTGTATACAAAATTGAGTTATTAAAATTATCCCTCATTATTGATCATATAAACACGTTCCCCGGTTACACTATTTTTTTTACAAGTCAGTTAGTTTGATACATTTGCAGGGCTACTCTATAAAATTATTATCCATTTCACAAGTGCAGAGAAGCTGGGCTCACATGAGACATTACACTACTACAGGGTTAATAATGCAGCACTTAAGGTTTGCTTATAGGCTGACTGTTGAAATCTCAATTGGCAAGTATTTACCAAAACTATGTATATCCAATTTTCTTTACTTCATACAACACGTGTTCCTTAACATAATGCAAGAAATGGTTGCCATATCACAATATGGAATACTAGGAACACAAAAAAACACAGCTGAATATAGTCTCGTGAGCAGCCAGGACTGTCTGTAACCATAGCAACTTCCTCCCAGTAACTGGCACCAAGGAGTCCGGGCATCTACAGCACAAACAACATCGCTTGTGCTGTACAGCTGATGGCTGCAAGCTGCAAACTACCTAGTCATTTGAAAGAAGAACACCACCCATTAAAACAAAGTCCTAAAAAGCAGCACACAGTCTGTCGATGTATTCTCTTCATAAAACAAACACACCAATTGTAAACGCACAAGCAATGGCAAATGCTCCATTCAGGGAATAAAGAATTCAGGACACCCTGTGCTTAAAACAATTCAAATATATTGTGCATACTGTCCATTGTGCCATCCTCTTCAGCCATACGCTCTTAGTTCAATGACTACACCTGTCTCAATCATCTATTTTATTGTATGTGCCAAGAACATGTCCAACTGCACTGCACAAGCATTTCAGTTCATGGACCTCTATTCTACACAGGAAGAAGATTAAAAACCCATTATGCAGGGCTCAAACTCCACTACAAATTTATGGCCCAAGCCACAATTAATTTCTGTAGCTGTGTAAATTGCAGCTTTGTTCTCAACGCCATGAACCCTCGTTTTAATAAATACAGTTCTAGGTCATTGACTAACCTGACATCCACAGTGTTGTTTGTCTCATGATCAAAAACAGCAAAAGCTTCTCTGATGTTCTTCTGGAGCTCTGCTATTAAAGCCTCTATAGTAAATGAAAATATGACAATTTCAGCATTTCTGGCTGGGCTACAGCAATGTGATGTATAACAACAACAACAATTATCACTTAACATAATAAAACATCCAAAGTGGGTGATATTGCCAGGTGGAAAAAGACAGTCTTGTTTGTGGGGTGGGAGCTCACCTCATGGTCAAAAGGACACCAAGGTTTCATACTTGGGTTGGGTTCAACCTGAGTGAGCAGCTGGTCACGGTGATGATATCAGGTTAGGGAGTGGAGCTTTTGGTTGCAGCTGCATAGGATAGCTTTAGTCTCGTCACCATTCATGAATAAAGCTCATTCACAATTTGATGTCGGATGAACAGCCAGATAAGCAGCTGGATAGCATGGTCATGGAGTCAAGGGGGGTGGTGGAGAGGTGGAGCTGGGTGTTGTCTGCACACATATAAAAGCTACCCCCACACCTAAGATACAGCATGTAAACTATTCAAAGGCGGCCAAGGACCTTGCAGCACACTCGAGGTAATCATATAGGAGTGGGAGGACAAGACATTACTGGCCACGTTGGATGAGGAAGAAGTGGAACTAAACAAGAGCAGTGCCACAGAGGTGGACCTCAGGGGAGAAGCAATAGAGAACAATAGATTAACTGACCATGTCCAGAGCCGCAGAGAGGTTGAGTAGGACAAGGGAGGGATTGTGCACCATGAATTGCAGTGGCGGATAATGATGCTGGGACTCACCATGGTACTCTTGGTGCTCCAGTCATGGTGAAAACCGGACTGAAGGGAATCAAACAGAGAGTGACATAAAAAATGGACACAAAGCTGGGTGGCGATGATATGATGAAGGACCTTGTAAAGAAAGGGATATTGTAAATCTGGATGAAGTTGGAGAGGATAGAAGGCTTTTGCAGAAGGGGGCAATGGCAGCAGTCTTGAAGGTTGATGGACAGAATCTAAATAAAGGAAGCCATTGATAATGTTGGCAAACTTTGGGACAAAGAAAGGTAGTCATGTGATTACGTTTTTTTGAAGAAGAGGCTAAATTAGAGGTTGATGATTATAAGATAGATGTTGTGCACCTTGATATCCAGAAAGTCTTCAATAAAGCGTTGCACAGAAGACTAATGGATAAGATTTTATCATGTGGGATTGGCAGTCAGATTTTATGCTGGACAGGAAATTGCTTAAAATCTCATAAGCAGAAGACAGCAACTGATGGGAGTAGATTCTGCATAAGGTGAGATTACAAGTAGAATCCTGTCGGGATTCTTGGGACGATTTCTGTTCACTGGCTTCATAATTGATTTGGAAGAGGGCATCATTGAAATATTTAGAAGTTGCATGTACTTGGATGTTGGGAATTTAATTCAAATAACTAGGATATGGACTGATTTCGATATGTCAGGAGAAAAAGCTCATTTGTGGCAGATGTCCTTCAACATGGATAAGTGCGGTGGTCTTCATTTGGGTCTGATAAACTACATTTTGTACACATATCTGGAGAGGTATCCGCTAAAGGTTGAGAAGCACGAGAGCGACCTGGGGATTATAGTAGATGAATCACTGAAGGTCCAAAAGCAAGGCAACAAGTCCATTAGGAAAGCAAGCAAGGTTTTGGGTTGTATTGCTAGGACAATACAATATAAAACTAAGAAAACCAAACTTAGGCTGCACAAGGCCTTGGTAAGGCTTCATTTGGAGTTTTAAGCCCAGTTTTAGTCCCCACATACGGCAGAGGATATGAAGAAGAATGAAATGACCAAGATTGTACACAGTATTGGAGCTCTTAACTAATCAGGATAGTATCAAAGAGTTGAGGCTTTCTTCAATAGAGAAATGCAGACTCAGGATTTATTTTTTTTAATTATTCTATTCAGTTGAATAAGTTATTTGAGGTGGATGAGAATGGGAAAACTGGGAGACATGAGCATAAAATGTATGTAAAGAATTAGCTTAGATGCTAGTAAGTATTTCTTTTTGCAGCTAGTTCTGCCTACCTCCACATCAGCGTATTTAGCAGGCACAAAACTGAGCTTACCATTCCTGTCTTTCTCTACCACAAGCTATCTGCGAAATGGGTTCAAGTTCGAGGTGTGTAGAATGCACAGCTTCAGTCTACTCAGCCCATCCAACTGCAGAATAATGATGGGGTGGGAATACTATCCCTCTGATTTTATTTTACAATTATTTTTAATTTGACAGTGTTAATAGAACCTGATGCCAATACAGTTATGGCCCTTTATGTTATTCCACACTTGACATCAATACTATTGAATACAGGAAAATAGTGCAATGGTTTTTTATGCCAACTTGCATGTTATAAAGTGAACACATATCATGGTTATGAACACAAGCGTGACAAAATAGTTTTAATTGCGACTTTGGAAGTGACACAGCTCTCTTCTTAAGCTTCCTGGCTCTGATTATTGTTCGAGAAAGTCAATGAAAATGAGCTAAACACTACCAATGAAAGAGGAGAGGGGATAAGATGGTTAAACTCAAAATATCAGAGTAAAATTCAACATTTCATGGCGCTGCTTTGTTAACACAAACATAAAAAATATGCACATTTAAATTAGTTACAAAAATAAAGTAACATTCACAAAATATTACTCAAAAAAATGGGTTTTTTTTTTACAAGCATACTACTAAAAGATGTGTTTTGTTTCCTACAAGAATAAACTTAAAGTTACAAATTCTATTTAACTGAAATAATAAATCAAAATAGTAAACATAAAACTGTGACTAGGCAAACTGGATTTTAAAATAACTAATTCGTGGTACTTTAAACACACTAATTTTTTACTCTTACTTACAGTCTGGGCAGAAATAAGACCATACTTTTCAACACCCACCCCCCCCCCCCCGCTTTTTTTTTGCTCACATGGAGCGAGTCTCTCTGATGTTGGTTTTAAAATATGTATTTCAGCGCATCTAGCTCTTCGAAATAAACACGGCTCCGTTCGTAATCTGACTCATTCTTTTAAATCATTAGACAGCTATCTCTTTTTAATTGTGTGTTTTAAACGATTTCTGTACAAACGCCATCCTCAATGTTGGCTTCTCCAACTGGGCATTGAGCAGGTCATTGACACCAGAGGTTTGGAAAGACCTTCCCCCCCCCCCTGCTCGTTTCCAGCCTTATCGTGGTGGGGAAAACGACGAGAATTAATCCTCGACCCTAAATGTTTACGTTGCTTTTTGCTTATTGAGAGGCTGCACAATTATTGTCCCGTTGTTTATCCAACATGCTTCTTACCTGCCGCTTCTTTGTCGTCGGCCATATTGTTTTGAACGGTTGCTAAGCTACGCCTCTCTCCCAGAGGCCTCCGCACCTTGACTCCAGGCACACTGTTGCTAAGGAGACGGTAAGGAAAGGAGGGGCGGGTGAGATGTCGGAGGTGCTACATAATCCTGTTTACATGTTTGACCCTTTATAACAAAGGTGTTATAACAAATATATCAGCTGCAAACCTTTTCACCTCTGTCTCCTCCTTTAAGACTCTGCTTAAAAACCTATTGACCAACCTTTGACCACCTGTCCTAATGTCTCTTTCTTCGGCTGGGTGTCAATTTTTGTCTGTTTACCATCCTGTGAAGCGCCTTGGGACGTTTTACTACGTTAAAGGTGCTAAGGCTTTTAACGTGACATCACCTCCCAGCTGCCTGTTCAGCACTCCCACAACTCCCTGTTCAAATCTGTGCAGCCTGGTTTCTGCCACATTCACAGCACCAAATCCACACTGGTCAAAGTCACCAATGATATCCTCTATCACTGGAACTGTGGTGTGCGTTTTCTCCCTCATTGTCCTCCTTCTCTGCTGCTTTCAACGTGGTTGATTACACCATCCTTCCTAACCACCTTTCTAGCAAGTAGCAGTTGGTGAATGGAGCTGCATGAGAGTTCGGTGAAGTGGGGGAAGGAGGTGCTGCTTTGCTTTTCCTAACTTTTTCCCCAGAGCGGCAGTGGGCCTGAGAGTAGAAGACTGAGATCGGGGAATAAAAGCAGCAGCAGACCTGCAAAAAGAGACAACTACTGTGCGACGTCACAGGTGAGGCAGGAGAGTCTGAGAGGTGAGCACAGTGTAAAAGGAGAGACCTAGAGCGGGAGGAGAGTCCGAGAGTCTAAGGCAAGTCATGGCAGCACAGCTCGCACCCGTGATATGCTCCTCCTGCACTATGTGGGAAGTCATGGACACTACCAGTGTCCCTGGCGACCATGTGTGCAGGAAGTGTGTCCAGCTGCGGCTACTGGCTAACCGTCTTTCGGAGCTGGAGCTGCGGGTGGATTCACTGTGGAGCATCCGCGATGCTGAGACTATCGTGGATAGCACGTTCAGTGAGGTGGTCACACCGCAGGTAAAGATTACGCAGGCAGAAAGGAAATGGGTGACCGCCAGGCAGAGTAAAAGGACTAGGCAGGTGGAGCAGGAGTCCCCTGGGGCCATCTCCTTCTCAAACAGATATTCTGCTTTAGATACTGTTGGGGGAGATGGCTTATCAGGGGAATGCAGCAAGAGCCAGGTTTGGGGCACCACGGGTGGCTCTGCTGCACAGGAGGGGAGGAAGAAGAGTGGCAGGGCTATAGTGATAGGGGATTCAATTATAAGGGGAACAGATAGGCGTTTCGGCGGCCGCAAACGTGACTCCAGGATGGTATGTTGCCTCCCTGGTGCTAGGGTCAAGGATGTCACGGAGCGGCTGCAGGGCATTCTGGAGGGGGAGGGTGAACAGCCAGTAGTCGTGGTCCATATTGGTACCAACGACATAGGTAAAAAAAGGGATGAGGTCCTGCAAGGTGAATTTAAGGAGTTAGGAGATAAATTAAAAAGCAGGACTTCAAAGGTAGTGATCTCAGGATTACTACCAGTGCCACGTGCTAGTGAGTATAGGAACAGGAGAATAGACAGTATGAATGCGTGGCTGCAGGGATGGTGTAGGAGGGAGGGATTTAGATTCCTGGGACATTGGGACCGGTTCTGGGGAAGGTGGGACCTGCACAAGCGTCACGGGTTACACCCGAGCAGGACCGGGACCAAAGTCCTCGCGGGGGTGTTTGCTAGTGCTGTTGGGGAAGGTTTAAACTAGAATGGCAGGGGGATGGGAACCTGAGCGGGGAGTCAGAAGGGAATAAAGTTGAGAGCAGCAAGAGAGGGGAAGACCCAGGGGAAATCTACAATACAAATAGTACAAACAGTTGTTCAAGAACAAGTGAAAGGGAAAAGCGTAGAGCAGCGGAAAGAAAGTGTACTTTAGGCACGACAGATAAAATAAAAACTAGAAGGCGTAAGGCGATTAACCCAGCATCAAAGCTGTGGCAGGAGGTTGGGAACCTGAGCAGGGAGACAGAGGAAAGCGTGTCAGGAAGGGACAGAAGGTGTGGAGTAAAAGGTAAAGTGTTAAAAAAGGAAAAAGCAGGAACTAAGTGTCACAAAACATATTTGAGAGTTCTTTATCTGAATGCACGTAGCATTCTTAACAAAATGGACGAGTTAACGGCACAAATAACTACGTATGGGTATGATCTTGTGGCCATTACAGAAACATGGCTGCAGGGTGACAATGACTGGGAATTAAATATGCCAGGGTATTAAATATGCCAGGGTATTTAACAATCAGGAAGGACAGGCAGGAAGGAAGGGGAGGTGGGGTGGCTATGTTAATAAAGGAAGGAATCATTGTAACAGAGAAATGATATTGGGACAAAGGAACAGGATAATGAAACAGTTTGGGTGGAGATAAGGAATAATAAGGGGGAAAAAAACACTAGTGGGCATAGTATATAGGCCTCCTAATAGTTGCAACTCTGATGGAAGAAGTATTAATCAGGAAATAGTCGGGGCATGTAATAAGGGAACAGCTATAATTATGGAGGATTTTAACTATCATATTAACTGGACAAATCAAATTGGGCAGGGCAGCCTTGAGGAAGAGTTTATTGAGTGTATTAGGGATGGATTTCTTGAGCAGTATGTAACTGATCCTACAAGGGGGCAAGCAACCTTGGACCTGGTCCTGTGTAATGAGCCAGGATTAATTAATAATGTCCTAGTTAAGGATCCCCTTGGAATGAGTGACCATAACATGGTTACATTCCATATCCAATTAGAGGGTGAGAAGGTTGGTTCTCAAACAAGCGTACTGAGCTTGAATAAAGGAGACTATGATGGTATGAGGGCGGAATTGATTAAAGTGGACTGGGAAAATAGATTAAAGGGTAAGACGGTACATGAACAGTGGTGTTCATTTAAGGAGTTATTTTATAACTTTCAAAAAATATATATTCCACTGAGGAAAAAAGGGTGTAAAAGAAATGACAGCCATCAGTGGCTAAGTAAAGAAATTAAGGATAGTATCCGACTAAAAACAAGGACATATAAGGTAGCCAAACTTAGTGGGAGGATAGAAGATTGGGAAGTCTTCAAAAGACAGCAAAAAGTAACTGAAGGATTGATTAAGAAAGGGAAGATAGATTATGAAAATAAATTAGCAAAAAATATAAAAACAGATAGCAAGAGTTTCTACAGTTATATAAAAAGAAAAAGGGTGGCTAAGGCAAACGTAGGTCCCTTAGAGGATGAGACCGGGAAATTAATGGTGGGAAACATGGAGATGGCAAAAGTGCTGACAAATATTTTGTTTCAGTCTTTACGCTAGAGGACACTAAGAATATCCCAACACTGGACAAACAGGGGGCTCTGGGGGGGGGGAGGAGCTAAATACGATTAAAATCACTAAGGAATTGGTACTCAGTAAATTAATGGGACT
This sequence comes from Heptranchias perlo, assembly GCF_035084215.1. NCBI lineage: Eukaryota > Metazoa > Chordata > Chondrichthyes > Hexanchiformes > Hexanchidae > Heptranchias > Heptranchias perlo. Next base: position 9,134,338 of record NC_090332.1, on the reverse strand, counting down.
CAAGGCGGATAAATCCCCTGGACCTAATGGCTTACATCCTAGGGTCTTGAGGGAAGTGGCAGTAGAGATTGTGGATGCTTTGGTAATAATTTTCCAAAATTCTCTGGACTCGGCAACGGTCCCGGCAGAAAACTGCTAATGTAACACCCTTATTTAAAAAGGGTAGTAGGCAGAAGGCTAGAAATTATAGACCAGTTAGCCTAACATCTGTGGTGGGTAAAATTTTGGAGTCTATTATTAAGGAGACAGTAGCGGAACATTTGGATAAACATAATTTAATAGGACAAAGTCAGCATGGCTTTACGAAGGGGAAGTCATGTCTGACAAATTTGCTTGAGTTCTTTGAGGACATAACGTACAGGGTGGATAAAGGGGAACCAGTGGACGTAGTGTATTTAGACTTCCAGAAGGCATTCGACAAGGTGCCACATAAAAGATTATTGCTCAAGATAAAGAATCACTGGATTGGGGGTAATATTCTGGCATGGGTGGAGGATTGGTTATCTAACAGGAAGCAGAGAGTTGGGATAAATGGTTCATTCTCGGACTGGCAACCAGTAGCCAGTGGTGTTCCGCAGGGGTCGGTGCTGGGTCCCCAACTCTTTACAATCTATATTAACGATTTGGAGGAGGGGACCGAGTGTAACATATCAAAGTTTGCAGATGATACAAAGATGGGAGGGAAAGTAGAGAGTGAGGAGGACATAAAAAACCTACAAGGGGATATAGACAGGCTGGGTGAGTGGGCGGAGATTTGGCAGATGCAATATTGGAAAATGTGAGATTATGCACTTTGGCAGGAAAAATCAGAGAGCAAGTTATTATCTTAATGGCGAGAAACTGGAAAGTAGTGCAGTACAAAGGGATCTGGGGGTCCTAGTGCAAGAAAATCAAAAAGTTAGTATGCAGGTGCAACAGGTGATCAAGAAGGCCAACGCAATGTTGGCTTTTATTACTAGGGGGATAGAATATAAAAACAGGGAGGTATTGCTGCAGTTATATAAGGTATTGGTGAGACCGCACCTGGAATACTGCATACAGTTTTGGTCTCCATACTTAAGAAAAGACATACTTGCTCTCGAGGCAGTACAAAGAAGGTTCACTCAGTTAATCCCGGGGATGAGGGGGCGGACATATGAGGAGAGGTTGAGTAGATTGGGACTCTACTCATTGGAGTTCAGAAGAATGAGAGGCGATCGTATTGAAACATATATGATTGTGAAGGGGCTTGATCGGGTGGATGTGGTAAGGATGTTCCCAAGGATGGGTGAAACTAGAACTAGGGGGCATAATCATAGAATAAGGGGCTGCTCTTTCAAAACTGAGATGAGGAGAAACTTCTTCACTCAGAGGGTAGTAGGTCTGTGGAATTTGCTGCCCCAGGAAGCTGTGGAAGCTACATCATTAAATAAATTTAAAACAGAAATCGACAGTTTCCTAGAAGTAAAGGGAATTTGGGGTTACGGGGAGCAGGCAGGAAATTGGATATGAATTTAGATTTGAGGTTAGGATCAGATCAGCCATGATCTTATTGAATGACGGAGTAGGCTCGAGGGGCCGATTGGCCTACTCCTGCTCCTATTTCTTATGTTCTTATGAGAGTTGACTGGCACTGGTCACCTTCCAAATGCTTCAGCCCAAGTGGCTATTTATCTGTCAGCTCTAAGAATATAGATATGTTTTTACATTATTCTAGCACAGAACAGTTAATGTAGCAGAATTGGTTTAAACTGTGTGCTCGCAAATCTGGTCTTTTCCCCTCAATGGCGCTGATAACATTGGAGAGGATGAATTTCAGGGCCAAAGACATTGTACTGTAAGGATAGGCACTTATAGATTATTACATAAATAAGCTAGATGAATAACGTGGATCTAAAAGGATTGTTAGGTTAAAACATATAGGCTTTTAAAACACTGGCTTTTGATCACAGCAGGGGGGAGTGTAAGAGAAGGAGATTACTGCAATATAAAAAGGCAATAGGTTCCTTTTACTATAGAGCATAACATCATCGGTTTGTATAACAAAGCTATGGCTCTGGAAAAGCAAGAATGGGAAGTGATGGTATAGTGTGACAAGACATGGTGCCCCTCATCCCTGTCTAGCTATCTGTTCAAAGGTCTAAAGGTCATAAAACAACCAATAGTGTTGAATCCAGCAAGAACAAGACCATAAAAGAAAATGGTACAAAAAGAGATACAACATTTCACTCAGTAGGAACTTTTGCCTAACTTCAAGACCAGGTAGCGCGAACAGTCTTGGAATAAGCCATTTTCATGGTTTCCCACCAAATCCTGTGCACGTGAGTTTTAGATGTAAGGCTAATGTGTATTGCTCTGTACGGGATTTTAAAGATGAATGTTTTGTAACAGTAATAAATGAAGTTAATTGTCAGACATATCACTGTCTCTAGCTTTTTGAATCTGTTAAAAGGATAAGGAAGGAATTATCCCAACATTTTGGAGCACCACGGCAATAGCTAAGACTAGTAGTTGTTTGAAGGTCGAATCCGGCAATGGCCAGCTCATTTGATACAACTCATACTGTAATAGAAGGGATAAATTGAGTTATTTTGGATATTTGAACGATGGATCAGTTAGGGGCATATGTAGACCAATATCCCGCTTGGTATGGTGGCAGAGCCCTAAAGCTTGGAGATCTCATGGAACAAACAGATTCTCTAGACAAATTAGTGGAGCTCCTTAAAAAAAGACTGAGACCACTGATACACAGATGGTTTACTGTGGCGACAGAATGAAATGTTTAATGAGCGAGTTAAAGGAAAAAGACAATAAGTAGAAATAGAAGCGCAGGCGAAGGAAATTCAGCAATTTAAAGATGATTGTTGACCAACAAGCAGCAGCAGCTTGTTCTAAAGCAATTAAAGTTTCTGTAGTAAGGGACTGTCTCAAAACTGAGAGTGAAAAGGGAATGTGAGAGGTGTAAAGATGGGCTGGAAGTTGCAGGAGTGAAAGAGGCAGTTGTAATGATTCAGCAACCAAGAAATTTACTAGGACATTTGACAAGTTCCTCTGTGTACTCTAAACCATTACATCCCTTCCTTTGTTCAACAGAGAGGAAGGCAAGAAATTGTGCAGAAGGTCAAGAAGTTTGTATTAGCCCTTTCACAGCAAACAGAGGCTGTGAAGTAGTTACGTAAAAATTACTTCATTAGATATGCAAAGATTAAGAACAGATTAAGGAAGAGAAAGAAATTCAAAGCCCACAGCAAACATCAGAGATTAATATTGTTGTGAGACAACAGGATTGAAGTAAAAGTCTAACAGACTTTCTTTTGTGTTTCATGTTATGTCCCTTTAAATGTGTGTCCTGCTTTCTGTTGTTTCCTGCTGCAGTTGTCGCAGAACTAAAAGCAGTTTAACTCTCTGTAGTCCCTGTCGTTGCTATTAGGAGTAATGTAAGCATTTTGATCATTGTCTTTTCTATTAACATTTGCTGTCTTACATATGTTAATTGTTTTCTTTATTTAAGTATACATGTGTTATTTTTGAGATATTAAGTCCTTCTGTTTTTGGGTCTGAAACCTGAGTTTATATTGCATTACATTGAAACTATAGCAACAACTTTCAGCCCAACTGGTCTATGCTGGCATTTATGCTCCACACAAGCCTCCTCCCTCCCTCCCTCTATCGCATACCCTTCTATTCCTTTCTCCTTCATGTGCTTATCTAGTTTCCCCTTAAATGAATCTATGCTATTTGCCTCAACTATTCCTTATGGTAACAAGTTCCACATTCTTACCACTCTTTGGGTGAAGAGGTTTCTCCAGAATTCCCTATTGGATTTATTACAACTATTTTACATTTATGACCTCTAGTTTTGGACCCCCCCCCCCCAATAAGTGGAAACATTTTCTCTACGTCTACCCTATCAAACCCTTTCATTATCTTAAAAGGGCCTCTATCAGGTCACCTCTTCTAGTGAAGACAGCCTCAGCCTGTTCAACCTTTCCTGATAAGTATATCCTCTCAGTTCTGGTATCATCCATGTGAATCTTTTTTGTACCCTCTCCAATGCATCTATATCCTTCCTATAATATGGAGACCAGAACTGTGCGCAGTACTCCATGTGTGGTCTAACCAAGATTCTATACAAATTTAACATAGTAAAGAAGTTATCATTTCAATCGCTCTAGAAATATCTTCAGCCAGATGTGCCGTGTAGATGATCCATTTTGGCCTCCTCCCAATACCTCCACCATCACAGAAGCCAGTCTTCAGCCAATTCGATTCACTCCACGTGATATCAAGAAATGGCTGAGTGCACTGGATATAGCAAAGGCAATGGGCCCCCAACAACATCCCGGCTGTAATGCTGAAGACTTGTGCTCCAGAACTAGCCGCGCCTCTAGCCAAACTGTTCCATCACAGCTACGACACTGGCATCTACCCAACAATGTGGAAAATTGCCCAGGTATGTCCTGTCCACAAAAAGCAAGACAAATCCAATCCAGCCAATTACCACCCCATCAGTCTACTCTCAATCATCAGCAAAGTGATGGACGGTGTCGTCGACAGTGCTATCAAGCGGCACTTACTCACCAATAACCTGCTCACTGATGCTCAGTTTGGGTTCCACCAGGACCACTTGGCTCCAGACCTCATTACAGCCTTGGTCCAAACATGGACAAAAGAGCTGAATTCCAGAGGTGAGGTGAGAGTGACTGCCCTTGACATCAAGGCTGCATTTGACCAAGTGTGGCACCAAGGAGCCCTAGTAAAATTGAAGTCAATGGGAATCGGGGAAAACTCTCCAGTGGCTGGAGTCATACATAGCACAAAGGAAGATGGTAGTGGCTGTTGGAGGCCAATCAGCTCAGCCCCAGGACGTTGCTGCAGGAGTTCCTCAGGGCAGTGTCCTAGGCCTGACCATCTTCAGCTGCTTCATCAATGAACTTCCCTCCATCATAAAGGTCAGAATTGGGAATATTCACTGATTGCAGAGTGTTCAGTTCCATTCACAACCCCTCAGATAATGAAGCAGTCCGTGCCCACATGCAGCAAGACCTGGACAAAATCCAGGCTTGGGCTGATAAGTGGCAAGTAACATTCGCACCAGACAAGTGCCAGGCAATGACCATCTCCAACGAGAGTCTAACCACCTCCCCTTGCCATTCAACGGCATTACCATTGTTGAATCCCCCACCATCAACATCCTGGGGGTCACCATTGACCAGAAACTTAACTGGTCCAGCCACATAAATACTGTGGCTACAAGATCTGGTCAGAGGCTGGGTATTCTGCGGCGAGTGACCGACCTCCTGACTCCCCAAAGCCTTTCCACCATCTACAAGGTACAAGTCAGGAGTGTGATGAAATACTCTCCACCTGCCTGAATGAATGCAGCTCCAACAACCCACAACCTCTACCACCGAGAAGGACAAGGGCAGCAGGTACATGGGAACAACACCACCTCCACGTTCCCCTCCAAGTCGCACACCATCCCGACATGGAAATATATTGCCTATCTTTCATCATCACTGGGTCAAAATCTTGGAACTCTCTACCTAACAGCACTGTGGGAGAACCTTCAACACACAGACTGCAGCGGTTCAAGAAGGCAGCTCACCACCACCTTCTCAAGGGCAATTAGGGATGGGCAATAAATGCTGGCCTTGCCAGCAACGCCCACATCCTATGAATGAATTAAAAACATTCTCATGAGCTGCTCACCTCACCTGCCATTTAACACCTAGCTATCCTATTATCTTTTCAGCATGGATTTACAATCTCTCTATATTTCATGCCCTCTACTTTCTTGAACAGTTGTAAACAATTTTACAACACCAAGTTATAGTCCAGCAATTTTATTTTAAATTCACAAGCTTTCGGAGGCTTCCTCCTTCGTCAGGTAAATCAGGAAGCCTCCGAAAGCTTGTGAATTTAAAATAAAATTGCTGGACTATAACTTGGTGTTGTAAAATTGTTTACAATTGTCAACCCCAGTCCATCACCGGCATCTCCACTTCTTGAACAGTAGCCCAACTATCCACGTGAGACAATTAGGTCACAGCGAGATGCTAAATTACAGCTAGATTGACAGATTCATTTGTATTTGAAGTGCCAGTATTTACAATACACTTTTAAAGAGTTGAGATCAATGGGGCTACACGATACGCATGCATTTAACATCTTGTGCTGTACCTGTTTAGCAGTTAATCAGTAACTAGTGTATCATTCTGAATTTGAATGGTATCAACTGATACTAATCGCCCTAGATTTACAGCTGATTAATACCCATGCATTCCATGCTTGAATGCTTTACCTCCTAAACGGGACTGAAAGCTTCTGCAAACTCAGCCGATTAAAGCTGCTTTTATATTGAGTAAGACTTATGCTAGTGACACCTGTTTCCGATGCATAAATTGTGTACAGACCAAAGATGAACTGCTGCCTCTGCAAATCCTAGCAGGCGGACGTTCAGGTTACAGCCGACCGCGTGAAAATTGCACATCGGAAGCTAAGGCACTAGTAGAGGGCTCCCACAATGTAAAAACACTTTAAGGAGCTGACGTTAATTTGGTTATCCTGTAGGTGAAATGTGAAATGCACGGTGATTAAAATGTTGGTGTCAGCTGGACTCAAAACATCAGTTTTAACACGGTTGGAACGGAGACAAAAAAAAATGAGGAGGGGTGAAATTACACAGCCAAAGAATCACTGAGCACCTGGGGCCTTGGTTACTTCACTGTCCATTAGGGTTTCATTGCACTAAGCAGTAAAATCTGATGGTATAACAAGATGCTAGGGGTGAACTGCTCTTTGTAGTGATGATCCGTGGAAATAAAAAGGGAAAGCTGCTTCAAATTTGAAATAAAATGAAAAATGCTGGGAATATACAGAAAATACAAGTTAATATTGCAAGTGGAGAGCTTAGCTAGTTCTAACAGTCTCCACCTGCAACATTGCCTATCTATCTTTACCAGACGTTGACAAACCTGATGCATATTTCCAGTATGTTCTGCTTTTGTTTAGGATTAATCAGTTTGGATAATAGACATGCAGAATTTGAAGTTTCATATCCTTGAGTGTATTACATAAAACCTAATTAAACAACATTTTATCCTTTCCACATCCACCCCAATTTTCCATCTGAAATTTTACAGTTTTGTTCCAGCTGAGCAAGAAACAGTAGCACTGAAGGTTTCAGAGGAGACTCGAGTGTTTAGCATATGCTTTTAAGGGAATAACCAACCAATGTGTTTATTCTCCTTAGAGCAGAGGTGGTTAAGGGGAGATTTAATAGAGGTGTTCAAAATTATATGGGGTTTTGATAGAGTGGCTGGGGAGAAACTGTTTCCACAGGCAGGAGGATCAGTAATCAGAGGACACAGATTTAAGATAATTGGCAAAAAAGCCAGGGGGGAGATTAAATTTTTTTTAACGCAGCAAGTTGTTATGATCTGGAATGCACTGCCTGAAAGGATGGTGGAAGCAGATTCAATAGAATCTTACAACACAGAAGGAGGCCATTTGGCCTGTCATGCCTGTGCCGGCTCTTTAAAAAAGCTGTCCAATTCAGTCCCACAGCCCAGCTTTTACCCCTTCAAGTACAAGTCCAATTGCCTTTTGAAAGCTCCTACAGAATCTGCTTCCACCACCCTGTCGGGTAGTGCTTTTCAGATCGCAACAACATTCTGTGTGAAAAAAATCTCCTCATTTCACCTCTAGTTCTTTTGCCAATTATTTTAAATCTATGACCACTGGTTACCGACCCACTTGCCAGAGGAAACAGTTTCTCCCTGTTTACTCTATCAAAACCCCACATTATTTTGAATACCTCTATTAGGTCTCCCCTTAACCTTCTCTGCTCTAAGGAGAACAATCCCAACTTCTCCAATCTCTCTACATACTACATAGAATGTACAGCACAGAAACAGGCCATTCGGCCCAACTGGTCCATGCCAGTGTTCATGCTCCGCACGAACCTCCTCCCTTCCTATTTCATCTAACCCGAGTTACTTCTCAAAGCCACTTTACCACACAAATAAAGGAATGGTACAGAAGAAAAATAGGACATTGAAGTTACTCATAGTTCTCTACAGATGTTTAAATGATGAATTTCCATCTTTGAGGATAAACTCAAATGATCCCTGGTGTTGCTCATGGGAGCCTTTAACAGTGGTTTGCTACCCAGAGCTCCTGCCTAACCTTCACTAGCCTGCTACTCCATGCAGCTTACGACTGTGCAGCTTGCCGTGATGACGACCTTTCACAATCTATGCTGGGCCACAGGGACTTGGGACCTTGTTGTAGCAATGCAGTAATTTGCTCCAAGCAATACCCAGGATAATTTACATATCGGATAGCGAATCAGTTTTTCTGAAAATCTAAAGCAAAAGCGAAATACTGCGGATGCTGGAAATCTGAATTAAAAACAGAAAATGCTGGAAACACTCAGCAGGTCAGGCAGCATCTGTGCAGGGAGGTGAAAGGTCATCGACCTGAAACGTTAAATCTGTTTTTTTTCTCTCTCCACAGATGCAGCCCAACCTGCTGAGTGTTTCCACCATTTACCGTTTTCAATTTATGAAAATCTAGTTGTTTATTGGAAAGTTAGTATTATACTACTATTTGCTGCTGCTGCAATTCCGACATGATACAAGAGTTTCATTCATGTGTGGGGGATCCATTGAAAGGCAAAGCTGTATTTTTGAGGTGTCTTTGGTCAGTGAAAGGTTGCACTCTAATGCTTTCCTGGTTCATTAGATCTGTGTACATCCATTACAGTCTGTACACATATTCCAGGTATATACTAAATTCTTCTAACAACCTAAATTAGAAATTGCAGTTGTACTAGAATCTAGTAATTTTGCCTTGAAAAAAACAATAAAAATTAAGGCAACATAGGAAATGGTTGTTCTTAAAGAGTGTTTGCTTTATCGAAATCTCGTTTGATAAGTCTTGGATGAAGTGTTAGGTTTAAAGTCCAAGTGTATAATTATGCCTCTTTCATATGACCTAATCATGATGGAAGACTCAGCTGTTCAAGTCTGATCCCTTCCCAAGCTTATAAAGGAAGAGGTCTTTAAAAATGCCTCTCATCAAAGCAGCAGCTATGGTTTTGAAAAAAATCACAGCTATTGCACGACATTTCAGACATGTACACTAAATAGCTCATTTATTGATAATCTTTGAGAGACTAACTTAATATGAAAGTACCTGGCAATTACCCCAAAATTTGCTATCCCCATCTGTTTTATTACCCTGTAACTTATGTCACAATACTTTGCTGTTTGTCCACTATGTAAAACAAAGAACTTGCATTTATATCGTGCCTTTCATATCCTCAGTATGTACCAAAGTGTTTCACAGCTAATGAGGTATTTTGAATGTTTAGTCACTGTTGTAATGTAGGCACTTTGCACACAGCAAGGTTTTTTTTTATTTGTTCATAGGATGTGGGCTTTGCTGGCAAAGCCAACATTTATTGTCCATCCCTAATTGCCCTTGAGAAGGTGGTGGTGAGCTGTCTTCTTGAACCGCTGCAGTCCATGTAGTGAAGGTTCTCCCGCAGTGCTGTTAGGTAGGGAGTTCCAGGATTTTGACCCAGGGACGATAAAGGAACGGCGATATACTTCCAAGTCGGGATGGTGTGTGAATTGGAGGGGAACGTGCAGGTGGTGTTGTTCCCAAGTGCCTGCTGCCCTTGTCCTTCTAGGTGGTAGAGGTCGCGGGTTTGGGAGGTGCTGTTGAAGAAGCCTTGGCGAGCTGCTGCAGTGCATCCTGTAGATGGTACATACTGCAGCCATGGTGCGCAGTGGTGAAGGGAATGAATGTTTAGGGTGGTGGATGGGGTGCCAATCAAGCGGCTGCTTTGTCCTGGATGGTGTCGAGCTTCTTGAGTGTTGTTGGAACTGCACTCATCCAGGCAAGTGGAGAGTATTCCATCACACTCCTGACTTGTGCCTTGTAGATGGTGGAAAGGCTTTGGGGAGTCAGGAGGTGAGTCACTCGCCACAGAATACCCAGCCTCTGACCTGCTCTTGTAGCCACAATATTTATGTGGCTGGTCCAGTTAATTTTCTGGTCGATGGTGACCCCCAGGATGTTGATGGTGGGGGCTTCGGCAATGGTAATGCTGTTGAATGTCAAGGGGAGGTGGTCTCACAAACAGCAATGAGATAATTGATCAGATAATCTGTTTTTAGTGATGTTGGTTGAGGAATATTGGGAGAAGTCACCTGCTGTTCTTCAAATAGTGCAGTGGGTTCTTTTATGTCCACCTGAACAGGCAGACTTAGTTTAATGTCTCATCCAAAAGCCAGGACATGTCCCCCATTCATCTTTGAATCTTTGAAAAGTTCTATTCCATCCATCTGAATAGACAGACAGGGCCTTGGTTTAGCCTCTCATCTGAAAGACACATTTTTTAAAATTTCAAAATATATGTTATTTCGTAAAATTTAAAGATACACACAGTTCAATTTAAAAGGACACAATTTCAAGCAATATAGTTCAAACCAATACAGTGCAGATCATACACACTATGATCTCATTATTACAATTCAAAACACAGTACATTTCTTCTACTACATTCTGTACAATACTAGGTGGGGTGGCCCTACACGGTGGCCTTTCGCCATAAAGTCTTTGCATAGGCCGCACTTTGCTTCAGTGCGTCCCGCAGCACGTACTCCTGGACCTCGGAGGGTGCCAGTTGGCAACACTCGGTCGTAGACAGCTCCTTCAACTGGAAGACCAACAGCCTACGGGCGGACCACAGGGCCTCCTCCACTGAGTTAATGGTCTTCCAGCAACAGTTGATATCTGTCTCGGTGTGCGTCCCAGGGAACAACTCCTAGAGCACAACGTCCTGTGTTACCCGGCTGTTGGGGATGAACCAGGACAGATACCAACGCATCTCTCTCCACACCTTCTGCGGGAAGGGGCAGTCCAATGGGGGACGACGGTCTCGTCCCCGCCGCAGCCTCAAGGGCAGCTCGCGGTGATGCTGAGATTCCGTGCGTGTTGGAAGGATTGCACTGGGAGGGCCCTTCTCACCACCATCCAGGCTACATCTTGGTGCCTGTTGGTCAGTTCTGACGATGAGACGTTCTGCCAAATGGTATCAGCTGTCTGGTCGGGGAACTGCCCGATCAAATTCGCCCTCTCCTTTCCCTGCAGGACCCCCAGAACAGTCTGTGCCGACCACTGACTGACGGCTTTGTGGTCGAAGGGGTTCCTCCTCAGGAACTTCTCCACCAGGGACAGGTGGGAGGGAATGGTCCAGCTGGATGGAAAGTCCTGCATTTGCTCGGCCAGCGTGGCCAGACCCAGTCTTCTCAGTGTGGTGGACAGGTAGAAACTCAGCATGTAGTGACACTTGTTGTTTGCATACTCGGGTTGAACACACATCCAGAGGCAGTCACACACACAGGTGGCCATCAGGATCAGAGGGGCATTGGGGGAGCCCTTTCCCCCTTTGTCTGGGGGCTTGTACATGGTGTCCCTGAGGATGGGTTCTACCTTGGACCTCCAGACAAAGTGGAAGATAGCTCGGGTGACTGTGACGGCGGAGTTGTGGGGAATGGGCCAGATCCTGGCCATGTAGAGTAACACCGTGAGTACCTCACACCTTATCACCAGGTTCCTGCTGGTTATTGAGAGGGATCACTCCACCCACATCGCAAGCTTCTGTTTAGCCTTGGCGACCCGCTCCTCCCTATCCTTGTGCAGGCCTGGGGCCCTCCAAACTAGATCCCCAGCACCTTCAGGTAGTCAGACCTGACAGTGAAGGGGACAGAGGATTGGGTCTCCCACCTGCCAAAGAACATGACCTCACTCTTCGGTTCACTCTGGCCCCTGAGGCCAGCTTGAAACGTCGCAGAAGCCCATCAGTCTCTTCAGCACTTCCTCAGCATTACACTGAAGTATCAGCCTAGATTACATGCACCCATACCCTTCTGAGTCAGAGGTGAGAGTGGTACCACTGAATCAAGGTAGGAAAAATATTTTAAAAATACATATTCTGTCAATAGTCAACATCAACAGAATGAGTTAATGGCTTATGCTATAAACAAAACTGCTTGATTGAATTATGGCCTTGTAACTCACTACAAGCTATCCTAATCGGTGTATATTTCTATCTTTCCTTTAAGATTGGACTTAATATCATTCTGAAGGAATACATTTTGGTTTTGTTCCAAGATGGCCATCTTGGAACAAAACCAAAATGTATTCCTTCAGAATGATATTAAGTCCAATCTTAAAGGAAAGATAGAAATATACACCGATTAGGATAGCTTGTAGTGAGTTACAAGGCCATAATTCAATCAAGCAGTTTTGTTTATAGCATAAGCCATTAACTCATTCTGTTGATGTTGACTATTGACAGAATATGTATTTTTAAAATATTGTGTCTTGTGTGAAGAGAGAGTGCAGAACTTGATGTGATTTCCAAAAATGCAACAAGAGCTAGGGTTTTGAAGATCCCCTTTTTCTCTTACTAATAAGCTGTATTCCTCCTGGGCACTTCACACCAGGATATAGGTGTGAATATTACAGCCCATTCACTCAAGGAATGGGAGAAAGTAATTAAACATTATGGGGTAAATTTTAACCCCATGAACGGGGGTGGGTTGGGGGTGGGTGGGAAGATAAAAAATCGTAAAAAAGTAAAACCCGACCCCAACTTGCCTCCAACCTGCCCACTTCTGGTTTTAACGGAGGCAAGTCGAGGGGCAGACGACCAATCCGCTCTCAGGAGTCAGTCAGTGAAATCTTTTAAGGAGGCTGCTAGCCTCAATTTTGATAGGTTTTTTATTTTTGACTCTTGGGGCCCAAGCCTTCTGCTTCATGCCATATAAGAGGAGGCGAGAAGGCTCAGATCAACAGGTAAGTGCCTTTATTGCACTGCTTTCTGGCCAGGAGGAGCAGGAGTGTTTTCTCTAGGTCCAACAAGTTACCTGCCGCGATCGCACACGCGCGCCCGGCCGAACCCCACCCCCCCACGATCTCCGACCCCACCTCACCCCTCCCCACGATCTCCGACCACCTCATGACTGAGCTCCTGATGACTGACCCCCCCGAATGACCGCCGACCCCGTTGACTCCCCCCACCGTCCCAGCCCCAATGACTCCCCCTGATGTTCCCTGACCCCCCATCTGATGACCGAACCCCCCCGCCCCCGGTCAAAATCGAAAAGATGTCCAGGAAACCCACATTTCCAGATTTCCTGTCAGGAATTCTCCCCACCAACCCCCCAGCCCTCTTCCAGGCTCCCCGTTAAAATTTACCCCTATGCATCCTAGGCAAACACATCAAGCAAAACAAATGATTAATATTGAATCTACTAAAAAACACTTGGATACAGCGGATGAGCATATAGTCACTGAAGTCTAATACTACTGCAGGCAATATTATACCCACATGCACAATAAGCTCTTTATGATCAGACCTCCCCCCCCCCCCCTTCTTCCTCCCAACTGTTACGGTGCAGATTTCAAGTGAGATTCACATCTGATATAGATTCTTGGATTAAAAATTCATGTGATAAATGCCCTTGCTATAAAGCAAGAACACAACCCCTGTGAAAAGTAAAATGTTTTCAGTTTGTAACATTCAGTTTCTCATTTTTCCCCCTCCTTTCCTCTCCTGAAGACGTTGATTCCTTGTTTGTAAATGGTTCTGTGGATGCTGGTTGCCCTCTAATGCGTCTCTCAAGCGGCCATTATTCATGACTTGACGTTGACTTCAGCAGGCTATTATGCCACGGGGAGATCACAGTCGAGTCCAAACTTGTCCTCACCTGAAACCTGTGGTGAAGTTCCCCATCCTTGGTATCATCCTGGTGAACCTCTTCTGTACCCTCTCCAAGACCCTGACATCCTTCCTAAAGTGTGCTGCCCAGAATTGTACTCAATACTCCAACTGAGACGTAACCAGTGATTTGTAAAAATTTAGCACGACTTCCTTATTTTTGTATTCAATACCCCTATTTACAAAGCCAAGTATCCCATACGCTTTCTTAACCACCTCATCAACTTGCCCTGCCACCTTCAAAGATTTGTGAATATACCCCCCAGATCCCTCTGCTTTTGCACCCCCCTCAAAATAGTATCATTTAGATTATACTGCCTCTCCATGTTGTTCCTCCCAAGGTGCATCACTTCACACTTATCTACATTAAATTGCATCTGCCATGTGTCTGCCCATTTTACCAGTCTGTCTATGTTCTCCTGAAGTCTGCTACTATTCTCCTCACTATTTGCTAAGTTTTGTATCATCCGCAAACTTCAAAATTGTACTCCCTATACCCAAGTCCATGTCATTTGTATATAACAAGAAAAGCAATGGTCCTAATACTGACCCCTGGGGGACCCCACTGCATACTCCTCTCCAGTCAGAAAAACATCCGTTCACCACTACTCTCTGCCTCCTATCCCTCAGCCAATTACGTACCCAAGTTACTACCGTCCCTTTAATCCCACGTGCTTCTATTTTTCGAATCAGTCTGTTGTGTGGTACTTTATCAAATGCCTTTTGAAAGTAACTTCCAAAAGGGAATTGGATATATACTTAAAAAGGAAAAAAAAATGCAAGTCTATGGGGAAAGAGGGGGAGGGGGAGTAATTGGATACCTCTTTCAAAGAGCCGGCGCAGACACGATGGGCCGAATGGCCTCCATCTCTGCTCTATGAATCTATGAACACAGACGTTCGGGTCTGCCAGACTGAGAGTTTGAACTCGGGTCAGTAATTGGCAGTTTCAATCTGCATTATAACACCGTGACATCATGGAAAACATTTGGCTTTGGAACATCATGTCTGCTCCAGTTTATCTGGAGCAGACACAAACAGATTAACTTGTGACACAAACTAAAACAGATTATCTGGTCATTATCTTCTTGCTGTTTGTGGGACCATGCTGTGTATAAATAGATGGTTTGGACTTGCACATAAAGAGTATAAAGCTTCACAAAGATGTGCACAGGTTAGCAGAATGGGCAGACAGATGGCACAAGCAATTAATGTGGAGAAGTGTGAGGTTTTTCTATTTGCTCTCAGGGTGTGAGCAATGCTGGCAAGGCTGCATTTATTGACCGTCCCTAGTTGCCCCGAGAGGGTTGGTGGTAGCATTCTCCTTGAATTGATGCAGTCCTTCTAGTGATGGTGCTCCCACAATGGTATTAAGTTGGGAATCCCAGGATAGTGACCCTGTGAAAATAAAGGAATGACAATATACATCCAGCTCAGGATGGTGTGTGACTTTGAGGGGAATTTAGAGATTGTTCTTCTCCGTAGTAAAGGCCACAGGGGAGGGAGGTGTGGTTGAAGTAACCTTGGTAATGTATTTTGTGAGGATAAACAAGGAATGGGGGTGTACATTCAATGGAAAGATGTAGAGGAATTCCTTGGACATGCAAATACAAGTAGATAAAGTCACAAAAAGGCAAATAGCAGTTTGAATTTTATAAATGGGGGCATAGAGTACAAGAGCAGAGATAAATTTGTATAAGGTATTAGTTAGGCCACAATCAGACAGTGTACAACGTAGATTCATCAGGATGATACCAAGGATAGGAAACTATACTTATGAGGAGAGACTTGAGATATTGGGACTATTTCTATTGGAGCAGAAAGGCTAAGAGGAAATTTAATGGAGTTTTAATTTTAAAAAAGGAGTCATCGACAATGCATCATCAATTTAAGATTGTCACTTAGAGATTAAGGAGAGGAATTAAGAGAAATGTCTTTATGCAGTGAATTGTTAGAGCATGGAATACTTTACCACGGGGTAGATGAGATCGAGACCATTGCAGCTTTTAAAAGAAGAGAAGATAAACATTTGTTCACTGTTTGAGGAAGAACAAGCATTTCTATTTAGACTTATAACTAACTGGGCCACAGAGTGGCCTTGCCAGCGTCCGTTAGTTTGGGGGCTGTTTTTCATTAGAACAGAGAAGATTACGTGGTGATTTGATAGAGGTGTTTAAAATTATGAATGATGTGGAGATGCCGGTGATGGACTGGGGTGGACAAATGTAAGGAATCTTACAACACCAGGTTATAGTCCAACAAATTTATTTTAAAATCACAAGCTTTCGGAGATTATGAATGAATTTCATTCATCTGACGAAGGAGATAATCTCCGAAAGCTTGTGATTTTAAAATAAATTTGTTGGACTATAACCTGGTGTTGTAAGATTCCTTAAAATTATGAAGGGATGGAACAGCACAGATAGAAACAGACTGTTTCCAGTGATTGAGGGCTCTAAAATGAGGAAACATAAATATAAGATTAAAATGGTAGGAGATTTAGGACAGAGAGCAGGAGAAACCTTTTTACACAGAGGATTGTGAGTGTGTGGAATGCACTACCAGAGTTAGTGATTGAAGCAGAGACCATGTCAACATTTAAGAATAGGTTAGATAGGTGGTTGAAGGAAAGGGGGATAAAGTAATATGAAACAGGGCCGGCACATGGGATTAGGACTACTGGTTATCTGCAGGATAAACACCAACATAGACTGGTTGGGCTAAACAGCCTGTTTCCATGTTGTAACTTCTATGAAGCAGAGGAAGATACGGGCTACGGGGAGAGCGCAGGTCTGGATTGACCTAGCAAAGAGCCAGTACAAACACGATGGCTGAAAGGCCTCCTTCTGTGCTGCAAAATTCTGTGGTTCTATGAGAACACCATCCACAATCTTCCAGGAAGTAAGGAAGTCGCACTCCAACATTAAGCAAGAGTTCTGTTGTTTGTGCACCTTCTGGAAAAGCACAGGTAGCTAAATCATGAATATAAAGAGAATCACACAACTCTCTTAAAAATAGGTTATATCGATTGCAGACTGCACGGCATTTTGGAGCACCTATGGATAGAGTGGAAGAAGGAAGCAGGATTCATTGCTCCACACTTCCAAGTTGCTGATTTTGGCTGTGCTCAGATGGGAAGACATTTAGGTGTCAACCGTGGCTCAGTGGTAGCACTCTCACCTGTGGGTCAGAAGGCTGTGCATTCAAGTCCCACTCCAGAGACTTAAGCACATAATCTAGGCTGACACTTCATTGCGGTACTGACGGAGTGCTGCACTGTTGGAGGTGCCATCTTTCAGATGAGACGTTGAACTGAGGCCCAGTCTGCCCTCTCAGGTGGACCTAAAAGATCCCATGGCACTATTCAAAGAAGAGCAGGGGAGTTCCCCCTGATATCCTGGCCAACATGTATCCCTCAACCAACATCACTAAAACAAATAATCCGGTCATTATCACATTGCTGTTTGTGGGACCTTGCTGTGCACAGATTGGCTGCCGCATTTCCTACATTACACCAGTGACTGCACTTAAAAGTACTTCATTGGTTGTAAAGCGCTTTGGGATGTCCCGTGGAAAAAATGGACTTCTATCTTTTTTTAAAAAAAGCAGACTTTGGTGTTCGCTTTACAGTTTTAGAAATTTCAGGATGGTTGCCAGTTCAAAATCAGATGTATAATAATCTTATCTGTCTCAGTTTGACTCACCTGATAGCATCTTGCCTCTGAGTCAGGCCCACCTGTTGTCAGGCCTGCAGTTGTGCCATTTTAAACGAGCCACTAGGAGGTGCATGGGATAGTGAGAAAGGCACTGTATAAATGCAAGTCTTTTTTCTTTCTTAGGTTGTCAGCCAGCTGGTTTCCAGAAGGCAGAGCAAAAAAAAAACTGAATAAAGTTATTCTCACCATTGCATGCATCTCCTAGTGGCTCGTTTAAAATGGCACAACTGCAGGCCTGACAACAGGTGAGCCTGACTCAGGCAAGAGTACTATCAGGTGAGTCAACCTGATGCAAATAAGATTATTATATATCTGATTTTGAACTGGCGACCATCCTGAAATTTCTAAAACTGTTTAAAGAAATGGAAGTCCATTTTTTCCACTTTGCTTCTGTGTCTTATGATTTAGCAGCCTTAATTATTATTACAGTTAGAATGAATTTTCATCAGAACCAAAGTAAACATCAGAACTCAAGCCATGATTGCACATTCCTTCCAACATTTTGAACTTGAATGAAGGTAGCAATCCTATCTTAGATGCAAACATACTGATATCTGTGCACAGATACACTCTTTGACAAAACCTCCATTATACTGGTTGCTGCACACATCTAGATACACTGATGCAAGTCCTGAAAAAAAAAGTGGCTATGCACAGCCAGTACTTTAGACATATTCACTGGTGTAGGAAAAGGAGTAGGTTATTCAGCCAATCTAGTCTGTCATTTTGCCCTGACAGCTCTAACTTTTTTAATGCCAATTCCCTGCACTTTCTCCATATAGCTGAATACCCTCATCATTTTTAGCCTAAGTATTTCGGCTTCTGTATTTAGATTACTCTCATAAGTGAGTTCTTAGTTTCTCACTATCCGGAGAATATCATCACCAGCCCTGTTATCTAGATTAGATTTTGGCAATGTACCTACCAAAACACACGTCGACCATTACCCTTTGCTTCCTGCCACTGAGCCAATTCTGGATGCTACTTGCTAGGTAACCTTGTGTACACTATTATGAAAGAAAGGAAAAATAACATTTTTATTGTAATTTTTGTGACCTCAAGACATCCCAAAGCACCACAGCCAATGAAGTACTTTTGAAGTGTCATCATGGTTGTAATGTAGGGAAACGCAGCAACCAATTTGTGCACAGCAAGGTTCCACAAACAAGATAAATGTCCAGGTAATCTGTTTTTAGCAATGTTGGTTGAGGGATAAATATTGGCCAGGACACCGGAAGAAATCCGAGTGAGTGACTGAGCATTTGGACAATTATAAGTTGATCAGTGAGATCCAGCATGGATTTGTAAATGGTAAGTTGTCATGTCTAAAGAACCTTGTTGAATTTTTTGAGGAGGTAACTAACGTGGTAGATAAGGGAGTGTCTATGGATATTTTTTATATGGACTTCCAGAAGGCATTCGGCAAGGTTCCACACAAGAGACTAACAAAAAATGAGAGTGCATGG
Source organism: Heptranchias perlo (assembly GCF_035084215.1). Classification (NCBI taxonomy): domain Eukaryota; kingdom Metazoa; phylum Chordata; class Chondrichthyes; order Hexanchiformes; family Hexanchidae; genus Heptranchias; species Heptranchias perlo. Next base: position 9,115,377 of record NC_090332.1, on the reverse strand, counting down.
AACTGGAGGCAACCTATTGGTTTGGATAGGGAATTGGTTAGGAGGTCGGAGATAGAGAGTAGGGATAATGGGTATGTACCCACATTGGCAGGATGTGACTAGTGGTGTCCCCAGGGATCTGTACTGGGGCCACAGCTTTTCACTATATTTATAAATGACTTGGCTGATCTGTACCTCAACTCCATTTACCCACCTTTGATCCAAATCTCTTGATACCCTTACCTAAAAAGGGAAAAGGTTCTGGCTCATCCACAACTTGACGTTGAACAACATCAGAAGACAGAGGGGTTAAGGGTGATGGTAGAGAAGTAGAGTGGGCTACCATCAACATACTATGGAAGCTAGTCTCATTCCTACAGATGATCTGAGAGGAAGCATGTTGATGAGGAATAGGAAGGAGCCAAAGATGGAACCCTGGGCACTGGTGTCTGCAGACAGACAGTGCTTTACATACACAGTGACTGATGTCACCAAAGGCACCTTGTAAACAGTGATTCATGTCTCCAGAGAGTGCTTTAGACACACAATGACTAGTGTCGCCAGAGGTGTCTTGGGTGCAGTGATTTATGTCTTGACAGTGCTACAGAAGTGGCTTGACTGCTCCTGGGCCTGGCCAAGGTGGCCATCTACAAGTCCAGGTTGGATGCGACCCGCCTGGGGGAGTCACTCTGGCTGCCTGCCTCTCTCCTGCAGTCTTGTCCGCGCCTGGTTGGCCCAGGAGAAGGAGCACATCCATAGGTATGCTTAAGGCCTTCCGCGACCGGTGGGCACCGCTGGGAATGAAGTGTAGAGCGGATAATGATAATAACATTATCATTTAAGTTTTATAAGTTTCTTTTGGTTTTGTGGTTAAGTTCTTTATTAGTTGTGCCCCTATAAAAAGGGGGGCACTTTTGTTTGGTGACACTGGGGCAACCCAGTCAGGTTCCATATGTACACTGACGACACCCAGCTCTACCTCACCACCTCTCTCGACCCCTCCACTGTCTCTGATTTGTTATGCTACTTATCCAACATCCAGTACTGGATGAGCAGAAATTTCCTCCAACTACATATTGGGAAGACCAAAGCCATTGTCATTGGTCCCCGCCACAAACTCTGTTCCCTAGCCAATGGCACCATCCCTCTCCCTGGCTACTGTCTGAGGCTGAACCAGTCCGTTCGCAGCCTTGGTGTCCTACTTGACCCTGAAATGAACTTCCGCTCAATCACCAAGACCTCCCACTTCCACCTCCGTAACACTGCCCGTCTCAGTTCATCTATGCCTTTGTTATCTGTAGACTTGACTCTTCCAATCCTCTCCTAGCCGCCCTCCCATATTCCACCCTCCATCAACTTGAGCTCATCCAAAACTCTGCTGCCCGTATCCTAACTCGGAATAAGTCCTGTTCACCCACCACCCCTGTGCTCGCTGACCTACATCGACTCCCAGTCTGGCAACGCCTCGATTTCAAAATTCTTATCCCTCCACGGACTCGCCCCTCCCTATCCCTGTAACCTCCTACAGCCCTCCGCGATCGCTGCGCTCCTCCAATTCTGGCCTCTTGCACGTTCCTGGCTTTAATCGCCCCGGCCGTGCCCTCAGCTCCGGAATTCCCACCCGGCGCCCCCCCCTCTCTCTCTCTCTCTTTACCACGCTCCTTAAAACCCACCTCTTTGACCAAGCTGCTGGGTCACCTGTCCTAACATCTCCTTATGTGGCTGGCCGTCAAATTTCGCTTGATAATCGCTCCTGTGAAGCAGGGTGGGACGTTTTCACTACGTTTAAAAGGCGCTATATAAATGCAAGTTTGCCAGCCAGCCAGCGGATTGATATATCCGCCGTTGCGCGCACACACTGGGATTTACGGTAGCACGCCGCTGACCCGCAGTGAGTCTGCGCGGCGCCTCGAGGCTGGCGAGCGAGGGACGGAGGTTGCTGCAGGGACGGAGCGGAACCGCCGAGCGGAGGGAGGCCGGACCCGGGGACGAGGACTCACCATGAGCGACATCAACGTGAAAAAACTTAAGGTGCCCGAGCTCAAGGAGGAGCTCAAGCAGCGAGGCCTGAGCGTGCAGGGCCTGAAAGCCGAGCTCCAAGAGCGGCTTCAGGCCGCACTCGACAGCGAGGCCGAGGAGCCCGAAGTCGCCGACATGGCGGCGGGGGAGGAAGAAGAGGAGGAGGAGGAGGAGGAGGAAGAAGAGGACGAGGCTAGCGCCGAGCCCAGCCCGCTCGAAGCCGGGGAGAACGGCAAGGAAGAGGCGCTGGGAGCCGGGGAGAGCGTTTCCCGCCTCGAGGAGCTGCCCGAGTCGGTGTTGGATGATGAGGCGGGGGAGGAGGAGGAGGAAGAGGAGCCGCCGCAGGTGGTGGTGGTGAGAGCGGCGGCGGCGGCGGCGGCAGGAGGGGGAGGAGGAGGAGACAAAGCCGAGCCTGAGCCGCTGGGCCCGGGACTCAACGGCGAGCAGCCGTCGCACGACGCTCGTCGAGGAGAGCTGGAGGCCGCCAGGCCGCAGATCGGGCCGGCGGCGGCGGCGGCAGCAGCAGCCCAAGCCGCCGGGGAGCCGAGCCTCTCGCCGCCGCGACAACAGACGGACGAGGCCCAGGCCGCGGCCGAGCCCGCCGAAGGGGGAGGGGAACTCGAGGAGGAGGAGGCCGAGAGCGGCGACTCTGAAGCCGAACCAAAAACAGCCGAAAGCGAAAGCGGCCTCGGCGAGGAGGAGGAGGAAGAAGAGGAGGAGGAGAACGGGATGGGGGAGCCCGAGGGAGCGGCCGAGGCCCAGCTCCCGAAGCCCGAGGAGAGCGCGGGAGAAGAGGAAACAATGGAGCTGGGGGACAGCGAGGCCCCGGAGCGGCGGGAGGCGCGGGATCTGCCGGCGGATCAGAAGCAGGAGGAAGAAGCGGCGTCCTCGGCCCCAGCTCCGACCCCGCACCACTCGAGTAAAGGTGGGCCCCGGGGGGGGGGGGGGGGGGCCTCGGGCTTTATTTATTCTAATCCGGGAGAGGGCGCGGGCTTTAATGCGCTTTTTTTAAACGGTAATTTCAGCCTTGGGGCGTCATTTCCGGCGGTGAGCCTCCATTGGGCCCACGCTGTTAGGCGCGCGTGTTCGACATGGGGGGGAGTTGGAGCATCAAATGAAGCTTGGGTGATGGGGGGGGGGGAGTGGATTGAAGATAAATCTTCAAGGGGAGGGGGGTGAATATAAAGGAAAGAAGGGTAAGAGAACATAGAAAATGGAGGAGAGGGTGGAAATGGATGAAATAATGAAAAGCAAAATGGAGTAGTAAAGGGAGTGAGGAAACTCACCTAGAAGGGGCAAATAGAGAAAGGAAAGGGAAAGAATTGGCATGTGGGAACAAAAATTCCAATAGCCTTTTGCATTTATATAGCTTTTTTTAGCATAGAAAAAAAAGTCAAGTCAATGGAGGATGGGCAGAGGTGGTTAGTGTTGGGAAGGTGGAAGTGGGTCTTTTGTGATTGATTGGATGCAGCGTTAGAAGATCAACTTGGTTGAACAGGATGCATGAGGTTGCAAAGACTGGTTTAGCCTGAGGCTGGTCAGGAAGGGGGATGGAGTCAGTGGCAGAGATTTTGTGGTGGGGGTTAGATCATCTTCCCAACGTTTAGCTGGATCAAGTTGAGGTTTATCCAGTACTGGATGTCAGACAAGCAGCCCGATGCCACAGAGGTATTGGAGAGGCTAAGTGAGGTGGTGGGGAGGTAACGCTAGATGTTAGTGGCGTACATGTGGGATATGATCCTACGTCTGTGGGTGATGTGTGGAGATGAGCTTTAGGTATGGACCAAGATTGGATTCTTGGGGATTCCATAGGTGACGTGGGGCTGGGAAGAGAAGCCACTGACAGATGTGCTCTGGCTGTCATCAGATAGATGAGAATGCAGCTAAGCAAAGGCAGTCCCATCGAGCTGGACAACAATAGATAGACATTGGTCGGGAATGGTGTGCTTGGCCGTGTCAAATGCTGCAGATTGACGATGAGGAAGTTGGATGATACATCGCAGTCAAAGAAAATGTTCGGGTTTTTGGAGAGGTGGGTATAGAGCTGGGAGATGACAACATGCTCATGGATCTTGTTAAGAGAAGAGTTTGGAGGTAGGGTGCTAGCTAGTGAGGACTGAGGATTCAGTTTGGAAGGCAGTTTTGAAAGGGAGGGGAAAGCGTTTAAGGGCTATTTTCAGTGCCAGGTTAACATGGAGTAAGCCTTGGTGTCAGGTTCAAAAGTTTGAATAAACTGTATTAAAAGAAGAAAATTGAAGTACTGATGCAGTCTACATAGAACTGTAGCACTAATATCCAGCACTGTCAAGTGGTTCAGCTTTACTCCCTGAAAGTCCAGGTATGTTCATTTCACATTCCAAATATTAGAATATAAAAAGAAAAGTAGATAATTTCATGCTAATTTTTCCTGGACTGGGAATGTATAACTTCGCCAATCAGCAAAGTTCCCTCACCATCAGCAATTAACACCTAACTGAGCTCAGGGTGTGTCTATTTAAATTATACTTTGTGGGCTTAAATTGCACCATAGCAGCAGAATAATTTATCATATGTTTCACGGTGTAACAATCCTGTCATTATAAAGCAGGACATCATGCTGCATATTTATTGTGTGCAATGCCATGGGAGCGCCATTCATAAACATTTTAGCTGCTGCAGTAAGTGTGTAATGACACTGGCTGTCACACTGATTTTGAAATAAAGTTGAGAACAAAGTGGACACTCTTCCCATCTGAGAAAGCTTAATACAGTTACTGCTGCATCAGTCAAAAGTTGGGTTTGTTCTGTGTCTAGAAATCAGCAATGTTTAAGATGGCTGTTTTCTTCGTGTGCAGAGGATGTAGTTATCTATGGTTATATTGTAGTAGACCTACTGATCTCAGATCAGTCATTAAAGTATCGATTTGCAGCCAGCTGCACTTTATTTATGCTGCTTGGCTGCAAATCCAATTCTCTGGGATGAAGATAGCTGCACACTGCTTACGCACAGAGCTCTACACAGGCTGGTCTATTTTAAGTGAGAGCATTCGGATTCAAAAAATTAAGTAAACTCTATTTACGTTTATAAAGTACCCAGGGAGCAGCGTATACTGTAGCCCATGTGGTGTGTCTTGAGGGTCTCCCATAGTTCTGCTCAGTTCAGATCAGAATACTGTCACTTTTGCATTTGTGTCATACAAAAGGTGGGATGTGAGCCCACATTTTAACGTGGCTGTTATATAACATGCCTATATACTACTACTTTAGAAATCTAAATTAGCTAACCTTTTTATATTTAGAAGTTTAAAAATAACATTACTTCTAAATCCCCAAAATAATCAGTCTGAAGTGAAAATGTTCAGTGTGTTGTTGAGTTTAGGTTGTGTTGCTGGTAAGTTGCCCAGATACAGTGCACATGTACTCTTGGAATGTTTTCACAGATAATTTAATTTGGATATTTTAAAAACACTTTTTTTCATTGGTTACAATTTTAAAATAAATGAAAGGGACCAAATGTCAGCCAACAATGTAGATTTCATTCTGTGGTGTACCTTTAAAAGTAGTAAAACGTAAACTGTTGGTACATCGACAGTATAACCTGCCTTTAAATAGGTTGGCGATGCTTACCATGCTATTTCTTTCTCTTTCTCCACCCCCCCCCCCCCCCCAATATAATTACTGCTTTTGATGACCTACTGATATTGAGCAGTGAAAACTGGGCAGCTGCTAACAGAGCAGGACTTGCTTATTAATAGCCAAGAACTATTTTTGGAAACTGCTTTGTGCGTCCCACTTCAGTATCCTGATGACAGAACTGTCCTATTTATGCTGCAGGGTGTTTCATCAGCACATTTCCACCGAGTAATAAAGTAATGAGGGGGGAACTAGTCCAAGTGCAAGTGGTTTCTGAAATACTTAAGATGCATTCAGAGTATAACTAGCATCTATGCAAACTGGTTTCATTTTGTATTGATGCTGTGTTTATAGTCTAAATCCCGCCTTAAACCGGAGTCTAGGCTTGGAGAAGGCAGTCTCATTCTGCTTTGCTTTAGTCAGTTTGCACCGATGCTAAACTTGAATGCACAGTAAATTAGCAAACATTGTAATGTAACATTGCACAAAAAAGTTAAGAATTACAAATACATGAAGACTGCGTGGTGCAGTGGGTCACTTCTGGGGCAGTGGCTAAGATCTGAGCAAGACTGATTGGATGAAAGTCTCCCTTCTGCAACTATATTAAATTAATTTGGGCAGTCTTAAAACCTTTTCCTTGAGTATGGGCCCACAGTGCTAAACTGTCCCTCAATCGGTATTCTAATTCAGAGATCAGAGTGGCTGGTCTAGGAAATGGAGGGTGTGTAATCATATTGGTACAGTTGAAGTTGAGCTGAGGCATATCGTTTCAGCTGAGTAGAGGGAACTTCACTTATTTAGATGATTCTGTGGTACTGATTTGACCTCCCCATCAGGGGGGCCACTGGAGCAACCACTGCTTTTGGCCAGTTTGATTTTAAATAATTGCATGCTATTTAGAGTGAGCTGATCAAAAAAAAATGATTGCCGGGTGTGTGGAATTTCAATGAGAAGTAGTGTTCTAACGGGAAGGTTCAGTTTATGAATAATACTCTCAATTGTAGAAGAGTGTTACTGTGGTTAAACATTAAGCCAATAAATTCTTCTATAATTATATGCACTTTGCAGAAATTTGCTTTGGGGGAATGAAATTTAAAAGGCCATTTATACTTTTTTTTCCCTGTCTTGAAAGAACAGTGATTTAAATCAAAGTAGTAAAGTGAAATGTATTTAAAGTAAACAAATTGAGTTAATGAATTATGGGTGATAACTTTAACAAATTAGGTTAATTGTGTAATACCCATATATTTATGAATTATGCTCATGTTTGATTTTCTACTTAAATACTTGGTTCATAAATTGCATGAGGATCTCTTCACTGCTCCCCTGATGTGATGAGTCACAAGTCTGAAATCATTGTAATCTTACATTTGGAACCAATATTGGTCAATTTGTAACCTGCTTTCCTTTGTAGGAAAAGAGACCCAAGTTGAACAGTCAACTGATAAGAGTAAAGAGCAAAATCGCAGAGGTGTAAAGAGACCTCATGAAGACCACGGACGTGGCTACTATGAGTATATCGAAGAAAACAAATATCGGAGGTATGGTTAACTATATATTACCAGCTCATAGAAATTTGCTACTATTCTGTTTAGTGCCAAACTATTAACCAGTATATATGGCTGTTTCCAGGTCTAAGTCTCCCCAGCCACCTGTGGAAGAAGATGAGGAAGAGTTTGATGATACTGTAGTTGCCCTGGATACATGTAAGTGATCTTGAGTAAATCTGGTAACATATATATTCCAAAAGTAGGTTCAGACAGGAATTTGAATTCAGGCAGCAACTCTTCACAGCTGCTTATGTTCAATTAGTCATATCTATTTCTGAGCCTGCATTTCTCCAAAGAAAGTGACTCTAGTAACTTATTGAGCCTAGAACAGATGTATCATCAGTACACAGCCTAAATGTAGTATTAATTTTCTATTGTACAGTCCTAATAATTTGATCTTCAATGACTTATCAGCTATGAACCCCAGGTCCCTATCTTCCATGACATGTTATACAACTTCTGCTGGACTGCCACAATTCGTTAATTTGGTCACTTCCTCGGATAAGTCATGCTGGGGTTCCCTAGTAAGTGCTGACCTCTCCAGCTGATCATACATCACATCCCTTATGATGCTCTCTAGCATCTTTCCTTTAGCTGATGTCAAACAAATAGAACCATAATTCCTAGTTTCTGATTTCTTCCCCATCTTAAATACTGGAACCACGTTAACTCTCCCTTCAGTCGATTGGAAATAGCCTAGACCTCCAAACTCATGTCCATCAGCACTCTTGAGTACATGGCATCAAGTCCAAGACATTTTAATTAAGCAAACAGCTCATTCTTCACAGCTAAAAATGTCCTGGAATTTTGCCATAATTCCAATAATGTTCCTGACTGATGTCACCTGGCAACGCAGTGTTAGTTGAGGGGCGACAATGCATGTTAAAGTTACAGCATTCACTTCTTTAGAAGTTTTTTTTTCAAATTCTAAGGTGAAAATGTATTGTTCCCTTCTTTGGAGCAGCAGCATAGGTGTTCTTGGCTTCTGACTCCCCAAGGGATGAGTTCAGATTTTTTGAGCATGCCACACATGGAGGGAAGGGAAACAAGAAACAAGAATAAATAAAACAGTTCACTTGCTCTTGCTGGTTTGTGATGTTTATTGCAGTACCATAGGAAGCTCGGGTTGGGGGAGAGCGTTCTAATATTGACGTTTATTGTATCTTCTGTTCTGCGGTGCGCATACTGGTTTATAAAGTTCATGCTAACAAAATCATCGCTCATGATAATTTATAGAAAAGCTGTACTTCCCTTTCTGTCCACTACCCGATTCCTCATCCTCCACCAAGTATAAGCTTGTGACTTAATGTATTTATTCAGTCATGTTTCCTTATTAGTTGTCTCATTTGGCAAATATTTTGATATGTTGAAAACACTTATTGTAGCTAAGTAAATTTTATGTTGGGGCAAACCTGTTTATAAGGCATAATAGTTCAACTGTTCAAAAGTTTTAGCAGTTTTTAAAATTGCCATAATGTCCTCTTTGTCTAGTGTCAATGATTGTGGAATTAGTGCCTTACCATCCTTGTGTGGGTGTTGAAAATATCTGGTGGGTGTTGAAAATATCTGGTGGAGCCTAAGAGTTGCTGTGTTAATACTCTAGAGCTCTAGTCTATTTTGATGCAGTTTAGCCCCTGAAAAGATAAACATATTGCCAAAATTAAAATGTTCTAGTAGTTAATTCTTCTGGCACTCTACTGATTCAGTGTTAAAATAAGCAGCATAACTACCTTTAGTACAGATCACTTTTTTATACATGTTTTTAGGTTGAATAATTATTTTTCTGACACCAATTTGTTAATATAGCTGCTATTCAGTGAACTAGTACTTTAGTAGATTTTGTTTAGTTGACACTAAGATATCTTCAGTTTGTATTATATGGGAAATGTCCCTGTTGCAGTGTTAAATACACATGCTCTGTCAGTATGTACCCTCGGTAGCTTGTATTAAAGCACTAACATGCCATATTCTTTTATAGACAACTGCGATTTGCACTTTAAGATCAATAGAGATCGTTTTGGCGCGATGCCTCTGACTATGGAAGGATTTGCCTACCTCTGGGCTGGAGGAAGAGCTTCCTACGGAGTTACCAAAGGCAAAATCTGCTTTGAGATGAAGGTAAATGTCTTTTTTGTTTAAATTTAATTTTTTTTTAAGACACAAAACTGAGATGGTATTATCTTGGCTTTAACATTTGTCTCAACAGGTAACTGAGAAGATACCAGTTAAGCATTTGCCACCGGATCAGATTGATCCACATGAAGTGAGGATTGGCTGGTCACTGGCTTCCTACAGCATGTTACTTGGTGAGTTTAGTTTCAACTTTCTCTCACCCCTCCCCAGCCCTTTACTTCATTCCCTCTACCTCTTCATACACTAATAGAGGTGAAAATGCGCAACCATTTCTATTGGCACGGACTGAGATGATACGAAGAGTGCCTGTTTTCTATCAAAATGCCATTTCTCTAGTCTGGCACAGAACTGTTACCTGCTAGTTAACCAGCTTAAACACTGCTCACTATTTGGTGTTTAGTAAGCCTGTTGAATATTCTGATTTGATAATGCGTGATTTTTTTTTATTGGAGGAATATTAGGAAGGGAGAGGTTTTATGGTGAGGTTTATGGCAGCTTACTCACTAGTCACCATGTAGCAGTGGACTTGGGACTATGTTGCAATGGTGTCAGTGGTGCTTTTTAAGGATTGAGCCACTTGCAGAACGTTATGTTTACCACTATGTGGTCAAATTGATTACGTCAGGAATTTTTATTAATATTTTGTTATAATAATTCCCCCATTGGGTGAGTGTGGGTAGTACAATGTGTTAGATACTCTTGTCCTTTCACTTGAGAGTTGGGTTTGAACTCAGCTCAGACTGATGGAGTGAAAGCCTCTCCTCAGCTGGCTCTGAGGGTCCTGTGTGAAATGATGCGGAGATGCCGGTGATGGACTGGTGGACAAATGTAAGGAGTCTTACAACACCAGGTTATAGTCCAACAGCTTTATTTAAAATCACAAGCTTTCAGAGGCTTTCTCCTTTGTCAGATGAGTGATGGGCAGTTTCAATCCATTTCTAAGTGGGATATGCAGCACAAAATTGTCCCATATTTGACAATTGACCATTTTGTTCATGGGCCACACAGATGAGAGATGGAAAATGTGCTCCTAATGTGGTAGGGATGGGATTATAGTACAATTTTTGGTGCAGCATAGAGAGGTTTGCAGTCCATCTGACTATGCTATATATAACCTGGGAGTGCTTGATACTCAAAATGGGAAGGTATCCCTTACCAAACTCTAACATTCTCACCTTGATGAACACACAAATGATCACAAAATGGGGCATGGAGGGAGCCTGAGATTTGAAGAACAGCACGTAGCTGAGTGCAAGACTTCATTTTATACGTTGTATTTTTTTTTCTTGCGGTATTGGGAGCTAGTTCTAATTTGCTTTGACACCGATCTGAAGCTAACTTGAAAAATATCTGCTGACTACAGTAGAATTGTTTGGAGCTCACAGCACTGATTTTCCTCGCCTAATGAAAATAAGTAGAATTCTGTCCTGTAGTTTGTTGTGCTGAGTTTAGAGTAGTACTCTATTGCAAGTAACGTTGCATTGTTGATATTCTTAGAACAGGGTATCCAAGGTTCGATTCTCCATCTGCACTGAGGTAGCTGGTGGTAGGTGCTACAAATTCATCTTAATGTCCTAGGCTCGGGGTGGGATTAAAAAAAATAATAGCGAGCTTGGGTTTCTGCTTGTGATTGGAATCCGGTGACATCTGCCGGAAAGTGCATGTTTGTGGATGTCAGTTGAGGTGGTTGTGATGCCGCCTGTGGTAGATTATTGTCCTGTGAGCTTTTTGGTGTCTAGAATGGCCGCTTGCTTGATGAACTAAGTCCCGGTAAGCGTGAGTGCCGTCAAGCAGTGAAATTTGGAGGGAGGTTAATTCAGGAAGTTAATACACATTTGTGGGAAAAATACACATAGAAAAAAGAAAGGTGCATTGCATTGGTGAAATAATTTGTAACCTGCGTCTGCATCTTTTTAAAAAAAAAGAACATTTGAACACCTACGGTTTGAGGGCTACCTGGTTTCTAGTTTCTCAGATATAAAACACAAGATGTGACCCATATTATTTAACGTGGAAATGCTCTGTAGTGTGACACATTGTGCTGTGCTAACTCTTGTATCTTTATTCTCTGTCTTTATTTCCCTCAATTTAGTGAGGCATTTCAGGCATTCATTCTTAGATTTGTAGCTACTGGGAAAATTTGCCAGACTTTCACATTGATCACTGGTACCCTGTTCCATTTTTTTCATGTAATACTTTTCAGAGAGCACGTGCACAGATGATAAATGCTGTCCTTTTAGAAGAAGCAACACTTTGGAGGAGCCAAGATAAAACATTTTTGTTTACAGAGCTTTAATGCTGATGAAGTAGAAGTCTCTTACTCATGAGCCTTCAATGCTTTTTCTTGCGTACATTTGCATATAAGTGGGAATAATGTGTGTGCTTGTATAACTCTAGTGCACTATTGGGTGGTGCCATGAAACGCTGGGGTTGCCTTCCGCGTGCTTTACCAAAATTAGGATCAAAGAAATTGTGAGACAATAAAAGACCACCGTCTATCTAGTTAATCTTCTGCTATCCGGTAGTTGGGTGATGCAACAGTTCTGATAACTCTGGGATCAGTGGCCAAAATCTAGAAATATGGGCCACTTGTGTACTTACCTTGAGTTCAGTATACCAAAACACTGCCATCTCATTCTTGCTTTATCAACTGTAATGCGATTCAAGTAGTAACCAGTTCTAATGAGGGGTCTACTCCCAAAAGGTAAACCTGCCTTTTCTCTCTTTGGTACTGACTGGCCTGCTGTGTACTTTCAGCCATCTTTTTTTCAAGTTTGTGTGGAATAGGATATAGCTCTCTGATATAGTATATAACTCTCTGATTTAAATCACGTAAGACTTTGTTTTGCTTTCAGGTGAAGAAGAACTTTCCGTTGGGTACTCTGGAAATGGCGCAAAATGTTCGAATTGCAAGTCTGAAGAGTATGGTGAAAAGTTTGGGGAAAATGATGTGATTGGCTGCTTCCTTGTAAGTTAACTAGTACTTATATATCAGGACCAACAAAGGATTCTGATTTGCATTCTACTGTTTTATTCCACCCATTTCTGCTGCGTTTTCAATTCTTAAAATGGGTAGAAATGACATTGAGGTTATTGGCTTATAGGGGTCAACAAACCTGCCAGTTTACAATTAGTAGATATAGTTATAAATCTAAAGACGATTCACTATCCACTATATTTAGCTCCTTCATGCAGGAATCTAAAACTAGGGGGCATAGTCTCAGAATAAGGGGTTGCCCGTTTAAGACGGAAATTAGGAGGAATTTCTTCTCCCAGAGGGTCGTGAATCTTTGGAATTCTTTACCCCAAAAAGTTGTGGAGGCCGAGTCATTGAATACATTCAAGGCTGAGTTAGACAAATTTTTGATCAGCAAGGGAGTCAAGGGATATGGGGAAAGGGCGGGAAAGAGGAGTTGAGGTAAAAATTAGATCAGCCATGATCTCATTAAATGGCGGAGCAGACTCGAGGGGCTGAAAGGCCTACTCCTGCTCCTATCTCTTATGGTGGTCTTATTGAATTCAATAACTCTTCCATGCCATTAACCCAGTGAAGTCATTTTTTTTGTCAGGTTATTGATGGAAGGAGCTTTTTTAAAATGTACAATTGCACATATACTTCTAACATCAAAAACTGAACATTATAGATCCTAAACATGAGATCAACGTTTTGCAGTAGGGATTAGCAACCACTGTATGGTTTCTTATGAAAGTGTTGAGGTTGCTACTGCATACAGTACGATTTTAATACATTCTTGCCTTTTTGAATCCTGTGTTTGGTATAGTGATTGACAGATCTCACAGCACAGCACGGGTATAAAATAATGGCCTGACGAATTTGTGCTGCAATAGCTATCCAATTCAATTCTCACAGGTTGTGGACTACTGTAAGATTGAATTTTGCTGGTGCTCCCAACAAATTATTTTGTGTGTTTTTGTTTGTAGAACTTTGATGCTGATGAAGTAGAAGTCTCCTACTCCAAGAACGGTCAGGATCTGGGCGTTGCATTCAAGATTGGGAACGACATTCTCGCTGGCAGAGCCTTATTTCCGCATGTTCTGTGCCACAATTGTGCGGTAGAGTTTAATTTTGGACAGATGGAGACTCCCTACTTTCCTATACCTGAAGGCTTTGCCTTCATCCAGCAGGTCCCATTGGAGGAGCGTGTACGAGGGCCAACAGGACCCAAAACCAAAGGAGAATGTGAAGTATGTGATATTTTAAATGATTTTTACATATCTGTGCAAAGGTAGGAACATAGGAATGGGAGTAGGCCACTCAGCCCCTCAAGCCTGTTCCACCTTTCTATTAGATCATGGTTGACCTGTACATTGACTCCATTTACTCGCCTTTGTTCCATACCTCTTGATACCCTTGTCTAACAAAAAATCTATCGATCTGTGTTGAAAAGGAGCAGGAGCTGGAATATTTGTTTCATACATAGGTTTTACATTTTCTATAATATCTGGCATACAAGTTGCCCCTGTATATTTAAAACACAACACATATATTGCAATGCTGCATTTTAGAAAAACGTTGCTGTTGTCTTATCTAGGGTGGGATTTCTATAATATATTAAAAATCTTGCATATAGCACACACTTCCTGTTATGTGTCACTTGTGCTTCCTTTCTCACTACCTGTTGCACAAGCATATCTCCAGACATCACTGCCATAATTTTAGAAACTATAGTGAAATACAGAAGTCTACAATAAATCTTTTAAGTATTTACAATTGAAATGGGTTATTAGTGGGGAATTCAGATGGCAATATTTGAGTTAGTCTGTAGTAATGTCGTTTGTTGACTGGTTGGTTTGTTTTAGGTTTTGATGATGGTTGGCTTACCTGGGACTGGTAAATCGGTATGGGTTTCAAAGCATGCAGCAGAGCATCCAGGCAAATATAACATTTTGGGGACAAACAACATCATGGACATAATGAAGGTGAGTTACTTGAGAAACTTTTACCTTTTTTGATATGTGAATTTGAAAATAAAACAAGATTGATTGCACAAACATCAAATTATTTCTGAGCAAAAAAGAGTTGCATTTATATCGATTATGTCTCAGATCTATCTCAGTGGTTCAGATATGGATTATTTTTCTCTTGAACTGCAGTGACAGTTATCTATGTATGTAAATACTTTGTGTGCAATACCAGTCCAACTTTTCAGATTGTGATTTTTATTTTAAATGCTTTTATTCCAACATTTAACATTGAAACTACCTATCTAAACAATCCTGTATGTAAGCAGTTGCCTGTAACAATGTAGTTGCACCCAATGGTAAGTAGGTGGTGCTGTGAAGTGAGTTTCTGAAGTCATTCCCCCAACTCCATTCCCATATCTGTAAAAAATAAAACTTCCATTCCTCAACTGACTAGTGTAGGAAAATAAATAGGTTAACCCAAGGTGTCATGGCACAAGGAAAGGATTCTACTTTAAAAGTTGGATGCTCAGTGTAGGAAAAATGAATAGGTTGTTTTACCACCGAATACCTGCAATGGTTTATTTGTAAAGAGACGCCACAAAGTAAATGGCTACCATACAAAAATCAATAACTCTGTTCATGCACATCAGCACAAATGTAGTGAAGTGCTTAGGAATGCAAGTGAGTAAAGCTTAACATTGGCCTTTCCAGAGTCTTAATCTGCCTTTCCAGAGTCTTAATCTGCAATGTTCTTGGCTGTTTTCTGTTCAACTTTTGCACCCTGTTTCAGGTATTAAGCTTCAAGCGTCAGAAGACTGACCGAGGTAAACTAACTACATTGATTCAACAAGCTACACAGTGTTTGAGCAAGTTTATTGAGATTGCAGCTCGCAAGAAGCGCAACTACATTCTTGATCAGGTATGTGGAGAGTTGATTTTTCCTATTTAACAATTGAGACGTGCATTTGACTGGTTGTATAATCAGGTTTATTTTTATTCCTGTATATGGTCTATGCAATAGGTCAGGTTGTTTGGGGGAGAATAGGATAGAATTAGGACTACAGTTTTTTATATTTAAAGAAATTGATATTGGAGTACAGATTAGAACTAGGGCACTTTGGAGTTCTCGCTAAGTAGGAAAACAACCAAATAACCTAGTATATTGCACTTTCACTCCTTGATGTAGCCACTCCTTTTTTGTATTGATATGTTTGCTGTAATTAATTGTATACTTAGTGCACAATAACTAGTGCTGTCTGGGCTTAATTTAAGAAAGATGGGATGCTGTGTCAGAGTGGGGGGGCAGGGGTGCCTGGATAACTCAAATGAGCCGGACAGTTTTTTTTTCAAAAAAAACTTTTAATTTTCTTGTGTAGACAAATGTGTGTGCAGCTGCACAGAGAAGGAAGATGTGCCTGTTCGCAGGCTTCCAGCGTAAAGCGGTTGTCATTTGCCCATCAGATGAAGAATATAAGGAGCGTTCAAAGAAGAAAGCAGAGGAAGAGGGAAAGGATGTCCCAGAGCATGCTGTTCTGAAAATGAAAGGTGTAGATCCAATTCTGAGTCCAACTCTGGTCTTGCCTTGATCAGTTTTTCTTTGGAAGCTAGAACACCTGGTCTTACTCTGGTTTGGATGTGTTAGTGGTACAATAGTGCACTTACTGATCACCTGGTAACTTATTACATTGGATTTTTTCTTTTGGCCTTTCTGATCCATAAAAAATGACATTAGTAAAGTGTAATTATAGAGATTTATTTAATTTAGGTGTTTTACATGCCTGCTATAAAACTAAAATGTCTTGTGACTTTTTAAAAAAAATATTGCTTCAGAATTGATCTGTAGTCATAAGCTACTGGTTAAATTTTTAGCAGTCAGTAAACCTTTGTGGCCGTACAGCTATTCACAAAATAGTTTATTTTACTCATTGAATTTGCATACTATCGTTTTCACTGATATGAAGTAGTTTCTGATGTGCAGCGATTATATAGAAGTGTTACTCAAGAATCTGGTCAGTGTTCTGGTCAGTGTTCTGACTGCTAAATGCACTGAAGCCAGGATATTGTCTCGCATTACTTAGGCTTCACATTGGTGTATTTCCAACCTGTTTTTAACAAATGCCCATATACTCCCTGTAATATGAACTTCATAAATTTATTTCTTCAAATGTTTTTATTATCGGTGTCCTTTGTCACGAGCTCAGTGCGAGATGTGGCCTGGATTGAAGGACGAGAGGGGAAGGGTGCATTCCCGGGTTTTACAAGCTTCTGTTTGAGCTCCTCTGATGCTTCAGTTGATAAATGGATTGCTCTGAGAAATGCAGATCAGGACTATCCCATGTTTGATACCAGATCTGTACTGGTGGCTGATGCTGAAGTGGCTTTTGCACCCCTTGAGATGGGGAGCAGAAAAAAGTTTTCTTGCTGCCGTTCAGTGCTGGAAAAGGCATACATGTGGACATTGGGTGAGTACAGAGCTTCAACTGTGATGCTTCACACAGTTGAATAGCCTATTTACGCTCAGTCTAGCCTGACACATGAAGAAAGGTGGCAAAAGACAGCTGGTGCCATTGAGCTGCTCTCAGGGGAAAGAGAGGAAGGAATTATTAATAAGAATGGTGGTGTAACATGACTGCAATGTTCTGCACCTCTAAGGAGGTCATTGTGGACCTGCAGACAATTATTGAAATGTTCTACACCATATAGATTCTTATATTTAATGGTCTGTTTTTCAAGGTATCTTCGCACTGCCCGAAGCAGGTGAATTTCTGGATGAGGTGAGCTACGCAGAACTGCAGAAGGAAGATGCCCAGAAATTGCTTGAGAAATACAAGGAGGAAAGTAAAACGGCCCTTCCGCCAGAGAAAAAGCCCAATACCAATGCTGGGAAAAGAGGGGTGAATCGGGGACGAAGTGGTCAACGAGGTGGAATGAACCAGTACAATAGAGGTGGCCAGAGAGGGCGTGGTGGATATCAGAACCGTGGCCATTTCCGAGGAGGTAGGGGGATTAATGCATTTGTACAAGCTTTATATATATAAAAAAATGAGGTTCAATTTTGTCTGGGTGCTTTTGTTGGAAAATTATAATCTTTCTCTGTAACCCACGTATTTGCACTGGGAAAAGAAAATCCTACAAGCCTTGCTGACCAGAAGTAACACGTAGAATAAAATGTTATAGTTTTGTAAGCATTTTTATATCGTCTGCAGGCAAGGGGGAAATGCTCCTTTTCAGCTGGCCACCTAGGTGTGTATGATTTCTCCCCGTCTCTTCTGAAGACACTAACTAACCTTTTTGGGGAATGATTTCATTGGTGTCCCGGGCAGGCTCCAGTGTCTTGCCTGCGTAGTCATAATTTTGTTTGCATATATACTTTCAGCAAGGTTTTGCTAGATACGAATCAGGAGCAGGAATCCTAGACAATTTCCCTTCCCCGATCTAGGAATTCCCATAGCAGCTTTGGTTGAGATCAGAACTCAAACATGAGACCTTGCTAGTTTGTAGGGTTCAGCTGCTCACTGGATAAACCTAGAGTCTGTCTTCTGAACTTATTTATGTGTATGTTTTGGGGAAATACCTTCTGCGGGGAACATATTTGCTGTAAACTGACTATTTCTCAAAGTCATCTTCTCCTAGAATTATTATATTGTGCCTGTGCCAACTCTTTGAAAGAGCTATCCAATTAGTCCTATTCCCCATTGCCATGCAAATTTTTCCTTTTCAAGCGTTGAATTGAATTATTAAATGAAATGTGATAACCCCAACACTCTGCCTTTTCTACACAGGTTCAAACCGTGGACAATATAATAGAAGGGGGAATCAACAGAGCCGCGGCTATGCTCACAATCAACGCTACAGTCCAATGGGAGGCTACAACAGGGGTGGTTTTGTTGATAGAGGCTCTTACAGTGGCAGAGGTGGTTCTTACAACCACAGGGGTGCAGCAGACAACCACAGAGGCAGTAACCGAGGAGGCTATGGACAGGTACATTACAGATTTTGGATTATTTCTGTCTCTAAAATAATTCTGTTTTTTTGAAACGCAAACTACCAGAGTCTGTAGGACCATACATCTTGCAAGTGGTGTTTTAGGTACCAGTAAGCTAGCAGCTGCTCATCCAAGTTTGTGTCAAGTATTAAGTATTGCATGGATCTTCTCAGCCAAACCTCAGTTTCTTTCTTCCTGACCACTTTGTTTTCCCTTCTCTGATTTTCCTTTTGGTCTATCCAGTCTTACCTTCTCTTACTCTTTTTATTCATTCATGGGATGTGGGTGTTGCTGGCAACGCCAGCATTTATTACCCTTTCACTGTGAATGACTGAAACGGTAGTCTATTATTCTTCCCACCGACTGCTCAGTATTTCTTCCTCTTACTGACTTTGTAATGCACAGTACTCATTGCTCTTTCTGGTTGCAAGTCCTGCACAGTAATTGGTCCTTCCCACCCAAACATTGTCATGACAGTTAACGTTAAGGATAAAGATTTTTGAAATGATGTAGCCGTGAGGTTTATTGCCGCCTTTATTTTACTATTTATTGGATATCTGAGCAGGATTGTGTGATTGCTGCTTCGAAAGTGTGAGGGCTTGGAGTGTGGAAAATCCAACCGCACTCCGTTGGTTCACCTTTCATAAGAAACTAATACACCAGTTGTTCACAATACTGAAATCTGCAATAGGAATGAGGGAATTCTGTTGTCATTCACATTGCTGTTGAAATGGAGGTGGCAATCAAGCAACACTGCGTATTAGTTAATCATTTCCGATCAGCCCCATTGTACGCTTGGGTTGAAAGATGCGACATGCAGGACTAAAAAAATTACTGTTGACTGTTAGTTTGAGCTTAGTGGGTATGTGAAAGCAAACTGCAGTCCTGTTTCTTGACTAAAACACCCTTTTTTTAATTGCTACAGAACTTCAGGGGCAGGGGAAATCGTGGCTATAACCAAGGCTACAGAAATGAAAACTACAACCAAGGTCAGGGCTACAAACAGAACTGGAACCGTCACCAGCAGGCGGTAAGTGACCAGCAGACACCACAAGTTTACCTGCAGCCCTGTATCCTCTTTGTAGGTATCTCAAATGCTGCTGCTAAATTTGGTATCTGCTTATTTTAGTTTTTGATCTGAAGTATTAATTTAAAAGCATGGTGACATCTGCTAGTTTTTTGCTTGTTCAAAACTGTTCTTTAAAAACTAGCTTCCCCAATGACAGCATGCAAAACAAGTGATTCTCAAACTGTGGGTGGTAACTAAGGATGAGTGCTGATAAGAAAATTGATAGACATATTGGAGTCCATTTACAAGGGAATTAGTTGCTTGAATGTTAAAGATTATGGAGGATCGTGAAGCAGCCTAGAGAGGAGGACGGCTGAGCAAAAGTGGGACATCCCATCTGGCAGCCTCTGGAGAAAAGGCTATTGATAGTGATTTAGTATTTCAATTTTAAACCCGGTTTCCTTGTGATGAAAGAATCTCAAGAATCCTGAAGCACAGAAGCAGGAACTTCTAAAATTGGAGATACCTTTCTCTTCATGCACATGCTTTGAAAAGCAAAATATTGTCGTCCTAACATTGCTGCATTCATTTTTTTTGATGAAGCAACAATTTATTAATTTGTGCAATACTATTACGTCTACTGAAGCTATTAGACTAGCCCTGGATAGGTGTCACACTTTTCATTTTGCCTTCTGCTAGGAACGGAGAACCTCTCAGGATGGTACCCTAGGAACAGACATTTTGTGTAGACGGTGGTCTCCAGTGTGTTGAGATATTTATTTGTATAGCGCCGTATCACATTTCTCTAATGTCTCAATTTTTCACGTAAATGTAATTATTTTGAATTGCACTTACTATTATATGGGCATTTTGTGCATAACTCAAAACATGACCCAGTTAGTCTGTTTTTAATGCTGTTTTTAACAATGCAGCACTCCCTCAGTACTGCAAGTAGAGCCTCGAATGAACCCATGGCCATTCATGACACAAAGTAGGAAAGAGGACTATGGGCAACTAAACTTCACAATACCACTGGATTCTCTGATTGCCTCTGACACTGTTAGAAATTAAAGAGTACTGGGGTGGTAGTTTTTAGACCTTTTACGCCATTTAGGATTCTGTGCACTTTATTGAGATACTACTCCCTTTAACTAGCTTAGTTATGACAGCTTTGATCTTAAAACCTTTCTGGGTTTGTATTTTCAGAAAGTTGCAATTCTTTTTTTCTGATTCTCACATTCTTTTTTTTAAAATCTTACAGCGACTTCAACAGTTCTGGAGCCAGTACAGCAATCAGTATAGCAAAGACTACTACTAGGATCTGCAGTGAGTGATCCAACGCCAGTTTCACCGCGGCTGTAACTTCAACCAAGAGATGTCAACTTTTTTAATCTTGATTTTTAAACATTCCAAAACAAAGTGCCTGCAGGTCGTATTTGGAAGCTTTATCAATTAATTGATTTTTAAGTGTCTTTTATTTTTTTACATTTTAATTGTAATGTTTAGGTGGAATGTGGTGAACCTCCAATTTCTAGAGGATGAAAACATTTTCAGTTTCTGCATTTTTTTCTGTAAAATTTTATCAAATAAAAAAAAACCCCTGAACTTGTGCTTTGAGTGTGTTGCTTGTGTTTATTAACCAACTGATTCTGCTACTATTACAAACCTATGAAAGGACAGGTGAGGGGAAAAAAAACCCATTGGGCATTTTAATGGTCCCCCTCTTCTCCTATATGGTACAACTTCAGTGCTCCCTAGCTATTCTTAATGCCAACTCCTGAGGAAGGGAAAACCTGTACCAATTTCTGGAAAAACCCTGGGAAGTTCTGTCCTCCCCCCACCCCCCTAAAAGGTGTTACTATTATTTGCTATCTTACTCTGCCCTGAAAGTTAGTGAATTGTGCTGGAGAGTGAGCATATGATGTGGATAGATCTAGCTCAGCTGTGATTCTCCCTGGGAGATTCTGACCACTGACAGCTGTCTGGGCTTACACGTGAAGAATGGGCAGTTGAGTGAGATACCAGAGAGCTTCTGTGGAATTATGCCTCAGCCCTGTGAGGAGAAAACTGGAGTCAGAAAAAAATAAAATGAGAACAGGCTAGCAACAATAATGTAGTTGTAATATTAGCTGGTACTTCAGTCACAGCGGAGCATATCCAGTCTATTGATACCAGTAGAGCCCAGAATAGAACTTGTAACATTTTATTCCCCCACCTCCAAACATCTTTCTGTATACTATATTACTAAATCTGCTTTCTTTTATGCACCACTGATGTGCTGCTCAAATATAAAAGGAAAATATGTTCATAGATTGCATCAACAAAGCTGCTCACAGGATGTACCTTTAACATGATAGTAGTGGTATAAACTGAGCACTATAGCAAAAGCTTTTGAGCCCTCATCTGGTAGGCAGTCTTGTACAGGTTTGGCTTTGCACCAGATTAACTGCAGCTCAGTGGACCCTGGCAACTTTGTAAAAGTTTTGATTCTTGGTAGTTTTGCCTCTCGAGTCGGATTCAAGCCCATTCCAGTACTTCAGTACATAGCCAAGGCTGCCACTTCAATATTAAGGGAGTGCTGCATTGTTAAGATGCCATGTTTTGCATGAGGTGTTATAACATCTGCCTGCTCAGATAGACACAAAGGATCTGCACTATTTGAAGAGCAGGAGAGTTCTTCTGGTGTCCTGGACTTGTCATTTATCTCATTGCTATTTGTGTGAGCTTGCTGTGTGCAATTTGGCTGCCATGTCTATTTAAAAATGACTACACTTCAATTCATTGGCTCTGAAGCACTTTGGGACACCTTGAGGACTTGAAAAGTATTCTATAAATGCAAGCTTGTTCTTTGAGAGAAGTGAAGTGTGATCCTGAACACTTAAAAAAAAATTAACTACCCAGATTACATTCAGCTTAATGCATGGAGCTCAGCATGGAGGCTGATTATTAAAAACCTTCAATGTTTATTTGTAATTTGAACAGTCACATTTTGCTCACACTGAGAATATTAACCCTTTGAGAATTGCTGTAGTATTTCTGAGCAAGCTCTGGGGGGAAAAAAAAAACAGGTTATGTTCCAGGTGATTTAAAATTTTCTGATTTTCGAATCATAGAATCTTACTGCACAGAAGGAGGCCATTCAGCCTGTGGTCTCTGTGCCGGCTCTTTAAAAGAGCTGTCCAATTTAGTCCCACGCCCCAGTTTTTTCCCCCAAACCATGGAAATTAGTCCTCTTAAAGTACACGTCCAGTTGCCTTTTGAAAGTTCCTATATTGTAATATATGTATTGTGTTCCAGATCTCAACAATCTTTTGTGAAAAAATTTCTCCTCATTTCCCTTCTAGATCTTTTGCCAATTATTTTAAATCCAAGACCTTTGGTTACTGACACACTTGCCAGAGGAAACAGTTTCTCCCTACTTGCTCTATCAAAAGCCCTCATAATTTTGAATTAGGGCACCCCTTAACCTTCTCTGCTCTAAGGAGAACGATCCCAGCTTCTCCATTCTCTCTACATAACTCAAGTCCCTCATCCCTGGTATCATCCTGGTAAACTTCCTCTGTACCCTCTCCAAGGCCTTGACATCCTTCCTCAAGTGTGGTGTCCAGATTTGGACACAATACTCCAGCTGAGGCCTAACCAGTGATTTGTAAAAGTTTAGCATAACTTCCTTGTTTTTGTATTCAGTGCCCCTATTTACAAAGCCATGTATCCCATATGCTTAATCGCCTTATCAACTTGCCCTGCCACCTTCAAAGATTTGTGAATATGCACCCCCCTCAAGATAGTGCCATTTAGATTATACTGCCTCTCCATGTTGTCCCTCCCAAAGTGCATCACTTCACACTTATCTGCATCTGCCATGTGTCTGCCCATTTCACCAGTCTGTCGCTATCCTCACTATTTACTAGGTTGCCAAGTTTTGTATCATCTGCAAACTTCAAAATTGTACTCCCTATACCCAAGTCCAGGTCATTTATATATAACAAGAAAAGCAATGGTCCTAATACAGATCCCTGAGGGACCTCACTGCATACTTCTCTCCAGTGAGAAAAACATTCTACTTTCATAACCTGTGAGAAAACAAATGGGCTCAGCTACAATGTCTTCTACGGTTGGTTAACGTCACCATCTAGGTTCACACGTGAATGATTGTTACTTGGGTCGGCCAACTGTGAATCAGCCCAATTAAGGAGTCAATGGGAGGTGGGTGACAATTACATAAGCACCTATATTCCCCTTTTGCAACAAAATAATTGCAAGGTTTGTGGGCAGTTCTGTCTGAACTCTAATTAATCTGGTTCAGTTCTATGGAAAACTTAAGTTGAATCAAAGCAACAAGAAAGACAATGAATTATGTTAAAGTAAGGTTGCATGAGCATTTGGTTTGAGAGGTTTTATTTAAAATAAAGTCAAGTGGGGGAAGAGGTTGATGGTTGGATCAGCCAGATCACATTCCTTAATAGTCACTTCAGAATTCTGTTTGGCTAACAACTTTCCAGCCCTGGAAGGCAATATGAGGTAATGTCTCAGGTGTAACATGAGTGCTGAGGAAGAGTTTCCATTTAAATCATTAATCTATCTTTTCAGGTGCTGTGTATTTCCTGTTTTTATTTCAGATTTCCAGCTTGTTTTTTTTTTAAATTTCATTTCAAGTTCTTTGATCACCTAAACCTTTAAAAATCAAATTTGCCAAAGATATTTGCATTTTTTTTCCTAAATAGCATAAGGGCTGCTTGCACATTAATAAATCATTGAGAAAATAAATGGTAGTGAAATTATTGACTTGGAACTTACAACACTCAGATGACATGGGACATTGCTCAAAAGTATAGATAGAAATTTTAGAATTTTAATACCATAGATGCACCGAAAATAAATGCTCGTCTTCCTCCTCCCGTTTACCCATACAAAGACAGACTAAGCAAAAAATCCCAGATTATTACATTGAGCTATGCCAATACCAATACTTCACTGCAATACTGAGGGAGTACAGCACTGTCAGAGGTGCCTTTCAGATGAGACGTTAAACCGAGGCCCCGTCTGCCCTCTTGTGTGGATGTAAACGATCCCATGACACTATTCAAAGAAGAGCAGGGGAGTACTCCCTGGTGTCCTGGCCAATATTTATCCCTCAACCCCAATATCACTAAAAACAGATTATCTGCTCATTATCACATTGCTGTTTGTGGGATCTTGCCGTGTGCAAATTGGCTGCTGCGTTTCCTACATTAAAACAGTGACAACACTTCAAAAGTACTTAATTAGCTATAAATCGCTTTGGGACGGCCTGAGGTTGTGAAAGGTGCTTTCCTTTCTCAACCAAGTACAGCACCAAGGAGTCCGACCAAAATTGAGGTTAATGGGGGTCAAAGGGAAAACCGTCCAATGGCTGCAGTCATACCTGACGCACAGGAAGATGGTTGTGGTTGTCAGAGGCCAATCATCACAGCCCCAGGACATCGCTGTCAAATTTTTCGGGTAGTGTCCTTGCTCCAACCACCTTCAGCTGCTTCATCAAAGTTTTCCACTTGTCATAAAGTTAGGAATGGGGCTTTTAAATGACAATCCCAAAGTGTTCGTCTCCATTCATAACTCTTATAATAAAACGACCAAGTTCCCCTCCAAATCACACGCCATCCTGCCTTGGACATATGTTGCTGTTCCTTCACCATTGTTGGGTCAGTATCCTGGAATTTCCTATCTAACATCATTGTAGGAGTAGCATCACCACAAAGACTGGAGCAGTTCAAGGAGAAGGCCCACCACCACCTTCTGAGGGCAACTAGGGATGGACAATAAATGTGGCCTTGCCAACATTGTCCATATTCTGAGAACAAATGAATAAAATTAAAATGTGCCCCATCCATTTTCCTGCAATGTTCTAGAAGTCAATGAACATTGGTAGGCAATTCAACTGTGGACAGCATCACATATGAGCCTGCTCTTGTCCTTGCCTGACTTTTCTACGCATTGACTTTCCAGCCGGGGATGCTGCATAGCAACCTGGACCCCTGTCTGATTCCCACCACGGAGCACTGAGACTAACTGTCGCATCTCTACTGCTGCCCCTGTAATTATTTTCCATTTTTTTGTCTTCCGCTTCAAGCTCCTGAGTTATGTAGGTCTGACCTGTTGGTAATTTATTTTGCCACAAGTTCCCAAGGCCTGTCATGTATCTTGGTTTGTGCATTTTAAATGGAATACATTAACTAAATTAGCAGAGTCAAGCTGCACGAAGGTTAGATGGTCTTATACGACAGTTCAGTTCTGTGACAGGGCCTACTCTGTTTGCTCAGCCAAGAGTTTTCATTATGGGTGTGTGAAGGAGGGGTGTTGCTCTGCAAAAGGTACTGTTTGTTGGATGCTTCAGGGGAGAGTACAGAGGGGTCCATGATGAAAGCTCAAGAGAGAAATGGGGAGGCAGGAGAAAAATTAACAGATTAAGAAAATTAAGAAATGTTATGAGGGAGATCAAAAGTTAAGTTTTCAGAGAGATCAAAACTTGTGAGAAATATAGAAGGTGGGTGAAATTTAAATGTTTTATGCTGCACTTTCTCTCACACAAACTCTGTTCATACTCATTCACTCTCTAAGACCTATTAATAAAACTAATATTCAGGGTAGAATATGACACTGGGAAAAGCTGAAAATGGAGAGTACTCAGAAGAGGTGTAGTGTCAGACTGGGGGAAGGTGCTGAGTGGAGTACCACGGGTGCTGGTGCTTTTTTTGTATCCACACAAATGACCCGGATGCAAAGATCAACACTAAAATAGGGAGTGCAGAAGGGATGGGGGATGCAGTTGATATTCTGCAGAAGGATTTGCAAATGGGAGACAAATGGAAAATGAAATTTAATACCAACATATGCGAAATAATGCATATTTTCAACACAGATGAGCATCATAGATTTACAATGAAGGGTACAAAAATTAGCACAGGGTGCATTTGAAAGGGACCTGGAAATGATTGTAGACTTGACTGTTTCAAAGTCAAGACAATGGACACGAAGCTGTTAAAACAGCAAATAGACTGTTGGGACACAGAGCAAGAGTGTCAGTTTACAGAGGCTTCATAATTGACTGGTCAGATAGACTTGGGAGTACTGTGTGCAGTTTTGGTCACCGTACTTCAAAACAGACATGTGTGCAGAGAAAAACAACAAGAATGATCCCAAGGATAAAGAGAGTGAGCTATGAGGAAAAGGCTTAAGTTCTACACTCTAGAAACAATGCAGGTAAAGTGGAGACCTCATCAAAGTATGTAATATTAACTGACATAGATATGAACCCAGATAGTTATTTCAGGACCAGAGGACAGAGGTAAATTTAAAATAGATATTACAAAACAATTCTTTACTCAAAGGGTGATGAACGTTTGGAATAATCTAACAGGTAAGGTAGTTAGGGGTGTTCAAGATGCAGTTGGATACTGGACTCGGAGAATTAGAGTACCAGCAGTATGAGCTCCAAGGGTTGAATGGCTTTTTCTAGTCCTTCTGACTTTTTCTTATGTTTACAGATTCCTTACTTAATGCCTCATTTATAGTGATACAGAAGTTGAGTAGAGCAGAGAAATGTTAACGAATGGCTCATTTATTTTAGCAAATAGAAAGTAGGAAGGATAGATATAAGCCATCTTTATCATTTACTTTTGGCTACGTTGAATTTTCCACACATAAGGGCTCCTTGGAGTTCCTGTTGCCATTAGTGTTACCAGGTACAATAAACAGCAACCTATTTCCTGCCCTGGTATTTCCATCCTGATTGGCCATCAAGCAATTTCTAATGGGACTACCTGGGAGTTGGCATTTTATTTTTGGAGTGAGGAGGGGAGGGGAAGATACATTTGGTTTTGGGGTCATGTTGTAGGTGGCTGAACTGATGGAAGATGATGGAAGAATGCGGAGGCTGGTGGGGTGGAAGGTAAAGACTCGGGAAACTCTGGTCACGGCTGTCACACAGGGGAGAGGCACAAGCATGGGAAAAGGGACAGTCCTGGCCAAGGGCCCTGTGAACCACAACAGAGGGGAATCCACAACTGAGGCTAAAGGAGGACATTTCAGAATCTCTGGAGCGGTAGAGCCATCAGAGCTGAATATTTCTGATCATATTAATATACCTGTCCAACTCTTGTTTTTCAGTTGTGAAGTTCCACACCCAAAATATGTAAACGTATCTGTTCCCTCCACAGATGCTGACCTGACCCGCTTGGAATTTGCAGCATTTTTGGTTTCTGTTTTAACCTTCCTCATCTGTCTGTGATCTCGGCTGGCTAATTTCCACCAAAGGCAGTGCATTTATTCACTATCCACTTGGGGGAGCTGAAGGCTTCATTATTTGAATTAAACATCTGCCAGCATAGAATACAACTCCGGTAGGAAACACTACACAATCAAACCCGGACAAGCAAAATACTGCAGATTCTGGCAATCACTTCTCTACCTCTGGGGATAGGCTGTCCACCGACATCTATTACAAGCCTGCTGACTCCCACACCTACCTGGAATATATTTCTTCCCACCCCGCAACTTGTAAGGACTCCACTCCATTCTCCCAATTTCTCCATCTCCATCGTATCTGCTCTGATGAGGCCACTTTCCACACCAGAGCTTCTGTACTGTCCTTCTTTATCTTCAGCTCCCCCACCATGGTGGATTGGACTCTTGATTGAGTCCGTTCCATTTCTCGTGCTTCTGCACCCACCCTTACTCACGCTGCCCTCTTCTCAGAACCATGTTCGGGTCCCTTATGTTCTTATCTTCTGCCACACCAGCCTCCGCATTTCAACAGATCACGATCCGCCAATTTTACCATCTCCAAAGTGATTCCAGCACCAAATACATTTTGCCCTCCCCTCTCTGCATTCCAAAGGGACTGATCCCTCCATGACACCCTGGTTCACTCTGCCATCATCCTCACTACCTGCTCTCCATCCCCTGGCACCTTCCCGTGCAAGCGCAGGAGATGCAGAACCTGCACCTTCACCACCTGCCACTCCACTGTTCAAGGTCCCAATCACTTCTTCTGCGTGAGACAGCCATTCACTTGTACTTCCTCCAACCTAGTATACTGTATTCGCTGCTCACGGTGCAATCTCCTCTATACCGGGCAGACCAAACTCAGATAAGGTGACCGCTTTGCCGAACACCTCTGTTCTTTCCACAAGTGCTACCCTGAAATCTCTGTCGCCTGGCACTTTCTAAAGTCAAAAAGAATTCTTGGAAGATCTTAAATGATAAAGGGCTGAATGCCGTAGTGATTAAATGTCGTGGCTGCCACACGTAATGATGATAAGGAACTGGGCTTTGGGAAAATGGAATTGTGGCTTCTCCCACTACAATTGCAGAATCTCCTACTAGGAAACAATGGAAGCATCATTGCAAGTACATGGGATCCTGGGAAAATGAAATAAGTGCTTATTTATCAAATGTCTTGGGACTTCTGTAAATGCAGTTGTTGTAAACCTTTTAGTCATGCTGAGATTGTGAAGGAATGCATTCTGGAAGTAACAAGAGTAAGATTTAATGAGGGATTGGTGAAAGGCATTGAAGTAGTCCCATTATTTAATTCAATCAGTGCACACCATGTAGAAGTTTTGTTTGCTGGTTTTTGACAGGTAGTACTTGGATCTGAAAGGTGCACATTGCTGTCATTGCAGTGGACAAATCAGGTGACATAATTGACATTGCATGGTTGCCCATTTGTACAATGATGAAGCATTTGTTGAAGACCTATTAACAATATTGCCGTTGAAGAATCACACAGGAAGAAATTAGCTTTTCGAGGAGGTATAACCATTGCTCTAGAAGCAAGAGCTCAGTGCGAAGGTGTCCATAACCACAGGCAGAGCTCCTGCAACTGTGGGATATGAGAATAGGATGGTAGCCAAAGTGAATGAACAAAATCTATCTCTGTAAGGGCATTATTCATCAGTCTGTGCTTTGTGGAAAGCTCAAAAGCAAAGTTGCGGACATCAAGCGCGCACTCGTGCAGTTTACCAACTTAATTTCCTACATTACAACAGTGACTACACTTCAAAAGTACTTCATAAACCATAAAGTACTTTGGGACATTCTGAGGCCATGAAAGGTGCCATATAAATGCAAGTTCTTTCTTTAATTCCCCACTGCAGCACTGGCAATTAACCGAAATTTCTGTTGAGCATGACGACCTTTTGATGCACTGGGATGTCGGACGGCTAAGTGAAGGGTGTGGGTTGTGAAGAATGAGGAAGCCTTGGAATTCCTCAAAAGCCTCCCCGGTTTGCTGATTATTGAGAAAGATGCCTATCCTTCCTTCCTTATCAGACATTTTCGAACGCCTCAAATGAGCTCAATGGGGACCTCATGGGAAGGTAGAAAAATCTATCCTAACCGAGGTTTGGTGTACGAGCTTTCAAAAGTAAGCACTTCTTTCAGGGAGTTGTAGCATCAAGAGAGTTGCTACACTTCCCAAGGTTGGCTGAGCAGGTGTTGGCAATGAAGGATCCTCGCTTGTAATTTTCTGCCAACTACCTACACAGCCTGCAGAGGATCACACTTTGAGGATTTCTCTCACCTCGGGTGAATTGTCACTGTTCGTCCTTAACCCATTTTCACTGCAGCCCAACGACAACTGGAATCAGCAAACGTGACCGTCTGAACAGAGGGAAACTTCAACTTGAACGGGTTCACTTGCAAGCCAGTGAGGTTTTAAAGCAGAAACACAAGAGCAGAAAGACTGAAGAACCCTCAGGAGAGCCGGTAGAAAAAGAAAAACAAGTACCCAACTCTTAAAAGTCCTTGCAGTTGCCATATGTGCAAAGTTTGGTTCCACCCAGATTTGCCAGCCTACATTCAGTGCCATGAATCTAATAGAACAAGCAAAATGTTTTGGTGATCAAAATACGTGCAAGCCTCAAGGACAGTTTTAAACACACTGAGCTGTGAGGAAAGTGATTTTGGGGGAGTGGGGATGCAGTTGCAGAAGGTGAGAGGACAATCAAAGCCGCAGAAGTAGTAGAGTTGAGGATACCCTGGCTGGTGCAGAACAGGAATGGAGCACGGTCTGGGAGAACCCTGTATTTATTTATGACTTGAGACATAAGAAACTCACCACATGAGGCTTGTGATTGTATAAACTTTAAATACAACAACCTAATCTTAGAGGCCTTTAATTTAAAGTAATCATATTTCTCAGACCTTGGATAAGATTCTGCATCATCAATTTCGGATTTGAATTTTTCACATGTAAGGGGTAATTTTCAGGCTTCACACACTCAGCAGAGCTCCTTGCCCACCAGTTTCAGAAATTCGATCCCACGCTGTGTATGATGTTCCAACCATTGAAATGAATAGTCAAAAAAATCACACGCCCAAATTGCCAATGTGCACTTCCCACTGGGAGCACGAAGTCAGAAAATTACCCCTGGAGGCTGTTCATTATCTTGTCAAGATAATAGCAAATAGACCTCCTCGTGATTAAAGCATACAACTACACACTCTCTCAGCAGTACCCCTCACATTGGACCACGTCTCTTGTACACCGGACATCCACGTACAGAAAAAGACTAGGCTCTCACAATCCACAGGGCTGGTGCTACAACCCACGGTCTTAAATGAAATTCTTTGAACTTGCAAGAATTCATTTTTCTGGCCACAAACCACATTGCTCTCAGGGCCAATGGTCTATCAGTTGTCTCCTTGGTTGTCTTCGTTGCTTCTATCCGGTTTTCTGGTTGGATCCATTTTGGTCCCTTCGAACATGACCTTGTTTTTAACACCTTCCTGCACCATTCGGTGTTGGATTCTCAGTTTTGCGTTCTGGTACCTGCAGAACATCCTGAAAAAGATTTACGCAGGTTTGAAATGTTTTTCTGCCTCAAATCACTTCCAGCAAACACACAGAATTTCAGGTGCATTGAGATACTGCCGCAGCAGGCTGAAAAGGCCAGTTGTACTTGCAGTCCCTTGTACCAATACAACAGTGTCTGCACAAAGCCCAGCATAATTGTGGTTTGAAGTCACCAATCTGAGGGCAATTTGAATTTCGGCAAATGCTACAAGGCCACCTCACGAAGACAGCTCACACAATACAAGTGCAACTTTTACCAAGCCATTTTATCCCCCCCAATAATTGTCTCCCTTCCCTGAAGATGCTGCCTAATAATGCAATGCACAGTTTTGTAGTCACCGGCCAAGTGACCATTATTCATGTGTGAAGCCTTACGGGGAGTTGTGGCAGGCTATTTGACTGCAGGAAGCATTACAGATGAGCACAATCCCAACAGCCCCACATGTGCACTTCCAGGAAGGGTTATTAGATAACAATCCCTGACTGATTTTCTCCTCCCTAACCCAGCCACATAAAGGCAAGAAACATAAGAAATAGGAGCAGGAGTAGGCCATGCGGCCCCTCGAGCCTGCTATTCAATAAGATCGTGCCTGATCTTCGACCTCAACTCCACTTTCCCGCCCGATCCCCATATCCCTTGATTCCCCTAAAGTTCAAAAATCTATTAAAAATCAAAACAGAAAAATAGTCCAAATGTTCACAAAAAATAAAAATCAAGAAAGAACATAAAACATAGGAGAACCTTGCAACCTTAAAACAAAAATGCTCTAAGTACATTCTCAGGATGAACAGACAAATGACTTACCATGTTCCCAGAGTTGTAAGTAGGAAGCTCCCTACACCAAAGTCAAAAGATCGCTTTACTCTGCCTGCCGGAAAAGAGAAGGCAGAATTTTTTTAAAAACTCAATGCAAAATTCAAAAATGTTTACCAGTATTGTAAATAAAGCATTGGTCAGGAGGCTTCCTGGAGGCTCCTTTGGTAAAGGCAGTGTATAAATGAGCCATATAGACCAGAGGTCGCAGCTTCCATTTCCAGTCTACGCTGAGTTAACTGGTCTCAACCAGGGTAGTGACGGAGCGATTACAATTGGTCTCTTGATTACCAGTCACTTATTGTTGGAAAGTGGACAACCAGATGAAGACAGAGTCAGGCTTAGCTATGCCCCCTCCTACTGATGAATAGCCAACTTACACTCACCATCCAGGCTCATACATGGAAAATGGGCATTAGGTAAGATACCAGAGGAGAGCAGGGCCCAGCAGTGCTTGATGTGGTCCAGCCAGGTGTGGCGATGAATGGCTAAACGGGTTGTGTGGCAGATACATTCAAGTCTGTGCCCCTTAGACTTAAGCGTGCGAAGATGGGGGCCGCACCAGGGTGAACGACCAAGGTGGAAGAGAGTAAGGGCCTTACTGGGAACAACGACATCAAAGGTGAGGGTGTGACTCAGCAGATCGACAGGTGCAGAAATATTGTGGCGAATGGAGGACAGTTGGGAGTTTGAAAGTGCCATTGTAAGTGACTTGGGGAAGAGTATTTCCCATGGGGAAGTGGGATTGGAAAGAGGATGTGAGTGTTGAGGGATACAAGGAGTTGGTCAGAGATGGCCTTGTTTGTGATTGAGACAAAGAATGTACAGCACAGAAACAGGCCATTCGGCCCAACAGGTCCATGCTGGTGTTTATGCTCCACGTGAGCCTCTTCCCACCATTCTTCATCTTACCCTAGCAACATATCCTTCTATTCCCTTCTCCCTCATGTGTTTATCTAGCTTCTCCTTAAATGCATCCTTGCTAGTCGCCTCAACAACTCCTTATGGTAGCAAGTTCCACATTCTTACCACTCTCTGGGTGAAGAAGTTTCTCCTGAATTCCCTATTGGATTTATTAGTGACTATCTTATATTTATGGCCCCAGTTCTGGTGTCCCCCACAAGTGGAAACATCTTCTCGAGAGAGCCCCAATCCCCCCCCAAAACTTCTCCACCTCTCTCCTCCTTTAAGACGCTCCTTAAAAACCTACTTCTTTGACCGAGCGTTTGGTCACCTGTCCTCATATCCCCTTATGTGGCTCAGTGTCAAATTTTGTTTGATAATCGCTCCTGTGAAGTGCTCTGGGGAGTTTTACTACGTTATCGGTGCAATATAAATGCAAGTTGTTGTTGATAATAATAATAATAATAATAATAATAATATTATTGAGGTGCTCTTCTAAGATTGAGGTTAAAGTGAATCATTAGGGCAGAGTAGAGGGAGCTTCACCCTGCATATGATTGTGGTATGCCTGACACTGGGTGCAAGAAATAAGAAAATGGAGGGTGTCCATTTTCCCCAGGACTAACATCCCTTGACCAGAATGAAGACTGATCACTTCCAAAAAAAATAAATCCTAACATTATTCAAACACACACACTTCAAGTATTACAGCACTGCCACCTGCAAACCTTTTCTGTTCTTATTGACTCTATAATAAATGTTACAGAATGGAGCTCTGAAAAACTTTACTGAAATATTGAGGAGGATGCTTACTTGTTGCCAGGAAATGGCCAAGCCCAGCTATAACAGCGCCAGCTGATCCATACAGTACAGAGTCTCGAGCACAGGGAATGTTCTGTACATCCAAGATTCCCAGGAGCTTGAATGACTAAAAGCATAAAAAGAAGAGTTTTATTGACAAATTAGATAAAATATGATTTCTTTCTAATAACAATACAGATTGGAAATATTAGGCTTGCACACAATTTTTTTAAAAAACTGATAGCCCAATGAGACTATACAGCTCACGCCATGAAGTGTAGTGTATGTAAGAAAACACAGCACCTGTTTCATCAACAGCTATGAATGAATAATCAGTCAATCTGTTTGCAGTTGGTGAATGGGAGGGACGTTGGCTACAAAACAAGGAGAACTCTGCCCTTTTTCAAATTGTACCATGGAATATTTAACGTCTAACTGAAATGTCAGAATAAGCAGAGGTGATCTCAATTTAACGCCATAACTGAAGGACGGCACTCTTGACAATGCAGCGTTCCTTCAGTCTTGTACTGATCCCTATAGGGTGCAGTTCCACAGCCCATTCTTTAATTGTGAGTGTCAGCAGGTTATTTGACTATGGGGTGGGTGACATCAGAGCCACGCCTGATCGCACACATACAGCACGAGGTGCTGGATAGTGATCAGGTGTGGGAGCCTTAGTCGATTCTCCCTTTCCTAACCAGTGACGCCAAGAGCAATTGTTGCATCCCTGTAGCTGCCGTGGCGGAGATTAGTGAACAGTACCGACCAGGGATCAAACCTAGGCCCTTGCTCATCTGTAGGACTCAACCACCAGGAAAAATTGCAGCATCGTTTTTTTTAAAAATTATGCTGTCCGGATTTGATTCCACAAAATTGCTGGCCAACTCTGAAACCTAGTTGAAAACCAAACAGGTAGTCACCACAGTTAGGAGATTTATGGTCACAAACACTGACACAGGTCTTAGCAAATATTTGAACAAAATGGAGCCGTGTTTATTTTTCAAAAAGTGACTGGTAGGCACCAAAAGAGGTGCCATCATCAGAGCTGTGGTGAGATTTATGCAACACTGAAGTAGAATAAGGCAGATTCATTTCACCACAAGGAGCTTGTGACCTTGACTTGACATTAATTCAAAAACAAAATACTGCAGATGCTGGAAATCTGAAATAAAAACAGAAAATGCTGGAAAAGCTCTGCAAGTGAGGCAGCATCTGTAGACACGGATCCTGCTTCACTTGCTCAGCGTTTTCTGTTTTTGTTCTGTTCCATTTATTTGACATTAATGGTGCCCAGTGCGCGCGCCCGTGACCTTTCACCTGTCCCCGCCGCTCAACACGCGCTCCAGCCAGCCGTTATGACGTATTCACCTTCGTCTTCTCCGCGTCACTCTCGCTCGACATGGCGGCTTTTCCTGCTCACCGGAAATCTAAACTTTTCCCTCGTTCGGTGCTCAGAGTCCCGTCTTCGACAAAAAAAGGGGACCGGGACCGGGACCGGGCGCTGCCGCGATTGCCTGAAAGTACCGGGAGCGTCACGTCAGAACGGAAGGCACTGCGCATGCGCCCTGTCGTGGGGCGCGGTGGAAGTTGAATTCTGCACATTCTCAGAAGTGGTGCAGTTAATGTGTTAACCAGGACATGAACGACTACTTGCATTTTTAGCGCTTTTAACTTACAAAAACGCAGCAAAGAACTTCACATAGTGCAATCAATGAAAAAAAAATGGACACAGAGCCAAAGAAGGAAATATTAGGAGGGTTACTTCCATCACAACAGTGACTTTGGAGGCGGTTCAGAGAAGGTTCACTCGACTTATTCCTGGGATGAGGGGGTTATCTCATGAGGAAAGGTTGGACATGTCAGGCCTGTATACACTGGAGTTTAGAAGAATGAGAGGTGATCTTATTGAAACATATAAGATCCTGAGGAAACTAGACGGGGTAGATGCTGAGAGGATGTTTCCCCTTTAGCATTACCATCGCCGAATCCCCCATCACCAACATCCTGGGGGTCACCATTGACCAGAAACTTAACTGGACCAGCCACATAAATACTGTGGCTACAAGAGCAGGTCAGAGGATGGGTATTCTGCGGAGAGTGACTCACCTGACTCCCCAAAGCCTTTACACCATCTACAAGGCACAAGTCAGGAGTGTGATGGAATACTCTCCACTTGCCTGGATGAGTGCAGCTCCAACAACACTCAAGAAGCTCAACACCATCCAGGACAAAGCTGCCCGCTTGATTGGTACCCCATCCACCACCCTAAACATTCACTCCTTTCACCACTGGCGCACCGTGGCTGCAATGTGTACCAGCTGCAGGATGCACTGCAGCAATTCACCAAGGCTTCTTTGACAGCACCTCCCAAACCCACGACCTCTACCACCTACAAGGACAAGGGCAAGGGCAGCAGGCACATGGGAACAACACCACATGTACATTCCCCTCCAAGTCACACACCATCCCGACTTGGAAATATATCACCGCTCCTTCATCGTCGCTGGGTCAAAATCCTGGAACTCCCTACCTAACAGCACTGTGGGAGAACCTTCACCACACAGACTGCAGCAGTTCAAGAAGGTGGCTCACCACCACCTTCTCAAGGGCAATTAGAGATGGGCAATAAATGTAGGCCTTGCCAGCGATGCCCACATTCCATGAACGAATAAAACAAAACTAGAACTAGGGGCCACAGTTTAAAAATAAGGGGTCTCCCATTTAAGACGGAGATGAGAAATTTTTTCTCTCAGAGGGTCATGAGTCTGCAGAACTCCCTTTCCCAGAGACCAGTGGTGGCAGGGTCATTGAATATCTTTAAGACTGAGTTAGATAGATTCTTGATTATCAAGGGAGTCAAAGGTTATAGTAGGTAGAAAGGAAAGTAGGGTTGAGCTCACAAATCAGATCAGCCATGATCTTATCAAATGGCAAAGCAGGCTCGAGGGGCTGAATGGCCTACTCCTACTCTTAATTCATATGTTCGTATAACTACACTTCAAAAGTACTTCATTGGTTGGTTGTAAGGCGCTTTGGGACATCCGGAGGTGCTGAAAGGCGCTATATAAATGCAAGTCTTTTCTTTTTCACCTTACCTTACCTTCTCTCTGATTTTGCTGCCTTACTGCCCTCACTTAACCTCTCTCCATACAAACTCTCCTGCCCATATTTAGTCACCCCTCTCAACTACCATCTCATGTGGCCTTACTACCACAGTCTCAATCACTGATAAAGCCATCTCCAATCACTTCCTTGTATCCCTTACCACCCACATCCCCCTATACCTTACAATCTCACTTCCTCCTGCATCTACCCCTGGGAAAAAACCTCTCCTCGTAAGTCACTGACAATGGTACATTCAAATTCTGGTTCTAGCATACAATTGATTTAATCATTCATCACCAGATATGTGGACCACAGCAAGCACTATCAGGCCTCATTCCCCTTTGCCAAAATCATCCACTACTCCAGGATCAACTGGAGAGCAAAGCTAACTCCTGGCTTCTTTTCACCACTATTAATCATCTCCTAAAATACCTCTCCTTTGCCCGCTCCACCCTCACCTACAAGTGCGAGGAGCTCATGGACTTCTTTGTCACTGAGATTGAGACCACCCATCCAGCTGCCTCTGCCACATCTTCAGTTTCTCTTGCCCACCAAGCCAAATCTCCCCCAAAGCTTCCCCCTTACTCTAGCTCTGAACTCGCATCTAGCCAGCCTCCCAGCCTCTACCCTCCATAAACTTCAGCTCATCCAAAACTCTGCTGCCTGTATTCTAACGCGCCCCAAGTCCTGTTCATCCATCACCTTTGTGCTCGTTGACCTAAGTTGGCTCCCGGTCCAGTAATGCCTCAAATTTAAAATTCTCATCCGCGTGTTCAAATCTCTCTACGTCCTCGCCCCTCCCTATTTCTGTAACATCCCTGGAACATCCATTTTATGTAGAGTTTATCCCAAGGTTATCTTACCACTCGTACTGGTGCAGTTCCAAGAGAGCCGGTTTTGACTGCAGCCCTAACTGATAATCAGTTAACTCATCACAGGCTGGGGATTAACTCTGGGAGTGTCCTGGTCTGTATGACTCAGTTCCATAATGGGCAATTGCATGATCAGGGGAGCCTAGTTGTGATCTTCCTTTCACTGTGCTAATATTGTATTCAGTTGCTTAGGACCTGAGGCCTGGAATTCCCTCCCTAAACCTCGCTACTTCACTCTCCTCCTTTAAGATGCTCCTTAAAACTTACCTGTTTGACCAAGCTTTTGGTCACCTACCCTAATATCTCCTTATTTGGCTTGGTATCAAATTTTGTTTGATAATGCTCGCGTGAAGCGCCTAGGGACGTTTTACCACGTTAAAGGTGCTAGGGTTGGATGAAAAGGGATGGGAGGAAGCTCGTGGAGCATAAATGCCGGCATAGACCAGTTGGGCCGAATGGCCTGTTTCTGTGCTGTAGACTCTATAGGACCGATATTAGGAGGGCGGTGGGTTGGCAGCGGGGGGTCGACTGGGCGCGTGGGTAACACGCCAAGTGAAATTGGAGCACTCCACACATGGTTGCAGCTGGATTGAAGGTACTTACCTTTGCTTCCGGGTTTCGCACTGGAAAGCTGCGCAGAGGGCGGACTGCGCATGTGCAGCATAGGCCGTCAGCTGGAGGAGCCCTATTTAAAGGGGCAGTCCTCCACTGACTGATGCTGCAGAAAATAGGAAAAATTACAGCATGGGGCAGCCCAGGGGGAAGGCTGCTCCCAGGTTTAATGATGCCTCACTCCAGGTCTTATTGGATGGGGTGAGGAGGAGGGGGAGGACAGAGATCTTCCCCCCGGCGGGCAGGAGGAAGTGGCCTGCCTCTGCCACCAAGAAGGCCTGGCTCGAGGTGGCAGAGGAGGTCACCAGCACCACCAACATATTGCGCACCTGCATACAGTGCAGGAGACGCTTCAATGACCTAAGTAGGTCAGCCAAAGTGAGTCCACTTACTCATTCCCCTACACTCCGTCTGCCACATCACCGCCCCCACCCCACATCTCCTTCTGCACTGCCAACACTACTCTATCACATCACTCCTCACACCCACTCAAAGCTCATTCTCATCTTACCTGCACTTACTCACCTCGCCAGTACTCATCCCACCACTACCACTCAACCCAATCCTCATACAATCTCATGGCTCTATCTCATACTCACCCTCTCATGCATCTCTTTCACGGTCAGCCTCACTCAACCTGCCACTACCTGTGCTGCAGCCACAGGGCATGCATCACATATGTGCAGTAGGAAGCATAAGGCAAACGTATTGTGAGCATGAAGGGATGCACAAGGGTGTTTGAGGGTTTGTCATGGTTTTTACTTATATTTAATTTCTGAGCAACTCACATTACATATTATATTGGCACCACTACTGCCACGTCTTTGCAAATCTTGTCTGGTTTGTGCAATAATGCCCTTTCCTGAGGATCACTATGAAGACCCACAACTGATGCCACCCATTGTGTCACTGCAGAGTGGGTGTAGGTGTATTTGCAGGGCTCTTTTGTGCAGACGACTGAGAGACGTCGGCGATGTCCCCGTTGGCACCCTGGAAGGATGCGAAAGAGAAGTTGTTGAGGGCAGTGGTGACTTTGACAGCGACAGGTAAGAAGATGGTGCTCGAACCAGCCGGGAGCAGCTCGGCATGAAGGAGGCTACAGATGTCCACGACTACATGTCAAGTGACTCTGAGCCTCCGTATGCACTGCTGCTCAGAGAGGTCCAAGAAGCTGAGCCTCGGTCTGTAGACCCTGTGGCGAGGGTAGTGCCTTCTGCGATGCATCTCTCTCTGTCGTTGCCCTCCCTCCTGCTGTGCAGGTGGATGTGTCACAGCACTGTGTTGTGGAGCTCCACGTGTCAGAGGTGGCCGGCGAGACTGGTGATGCTGTTCGTCCTCCGAGGAGGTCATGACTGCAGCTACGGCAGCCCCCATCCGGAAGATGTACTTTTGAGGGGGTCCGCAAGGTAGGTAAATGTGTCTGGACACTGGGGTAAGTGTGCAAGTTGGTGAATTTTATTGTTAGGAGGAGGGTGGTGGAGGCCAAACTTTGTCCAAAGTGACAGAGTGGCCTCCTGCAATGAGTGAGGGTCTCCCTCCCCCACCTGTCAAACGGACCTTTGCAGCTGCCACAAGCTGATGGCTGCAACACGTCCATTTCAACTAGGAGTGTTTCCCCCAGTACGGGAAACAGTCCCAGTTGACTTGAAAATCCCACCCCTCCTAAAATATCAGGTCTGTAAACGACCTGAAGTACCTGGTTAATTACTTCAAGTGGCATCACGCCGGCTTTAATTGCCAGCAGGAGTCCCACATGCGGGGGCTGCGCGCGCATGTCAGCACGTCACCGGGGAACCCGGAAGTGGGCGGGTTGGAGCCAGGCTCCGGACCCGCCGCGGGAATCCCCGATTCTCGCAGCCCCCCCGCCACGAACGCACCTGCTTGGGGGTGCGAAAATCGAGCCCTATGTAATTCTATGGTAATGTAGATGCAAGTTGTTGTTGCACTTGCCATGCTTTAATTATACCGTCCTGCCACTGGTGGTGCTGCAGCACTTCAATTTTGCAACTTCCAGCTCTTCAGCCTGTACTGCAGAGAAACCCCTATGTTCCCACCTCTGTTTCCCAAATTGTCATAGATTTTTCTATTTAATAATAATATTAAATCAAATTACTATGTAAATAAAAACAGAATGTTTGACTTGAAAATGGAGACTGAATTACACCTGGGTGCCCTGGTCCCACACCCTCTAGCCCCAATTCACCTGAAAACTACATTTGGTCTTGACTCCCATGGGGAATTAGTTTATATTTTCATTATTTGGTTTAAATTCAACTGCGACAGGTCTCAGTCAGCTATTGCTGCGGCCCTGGGGCTCATGCAACTCCTGAGGAGTAGCCCTTTATTTTTGTTAATTTGTTCTTTCAGTTTTACGGCAACTTGTTTTATTGCAGTTATTTTTTTATTATTTGCTCTGAGGATGTGGGCAACACTAGACAAGGCTGTCCTGAGAAGATGGTGGGCTTTTTTCTCCAGCAACTGTTTTTACAACTGGTGTCTGGCTTTCTGGGGGCATTAAGAGTCATTCACGTAGCGTGGGCCTAGGGTCGCCAACTCTGGTTGGACGTATTCCTGGAGATTTCATCACACGACCTCCCGCCTCCAACTGCTCCACCCAATGAACTAGCCTTTGTTTCCATCTCCAATGTTTTTATAACTAATTAACAAAAGTGTTCAAAGAAAATGAAAAGAAACATACAATTATTTTTGATGCCCCTTATGATTTTTCTCCCAGGTTAGAATCATAGAATCATAGAATCATAGAAGTTACAACATGGAAACAGGCCCTTCGGCCCAACTTGTCCATGTCGCCCAGTTTATACCACTAAGCTAGTCCCAATTGCCTGCACTTGGCCCATATCCCTCGATACCCATCTTACCCATGTAACTGTCCAAATGCTTTTTAAAAGACAAAATTGTACCCGCCTCTACTACTGCCTCTGGCAGCTCGTTCCAGACACTCACCACCCTTTGAGTGAAAAAATTGCCCCTCTGGATCCTTTTGTATCTCTCCCCTCTCACCTTAAATCTGTGCCCCCTCGTTATAGACTCCCCTACCTTTGGGAAAAGATTTTGACTATCGACCTTATCTATGCCCCTCATTATTTTATAGACTTCTATAAGATCACCCCTTAACCTCCTACTCTCCAGGGAAAAAAGTCCCAGTCTGTCTAACCTCTCCCTGTAAGTCAAACCATCAAGTCCCGGTAGCATCCTAGTAAATCTTTTCTGCACTCTTTCTAGTTTAATAATATCCTTTCTATAATAGGGTGACCAGAACTGTACACAGTACTCCAAGTGTGGCCTCACCAATGCCCTGTACAACTTCAACAAGACATCCCAACTCCCAGGTTGCTGGCATCAGTGTTCAGGACTTTAATCATTAATTTCTAGAGACTCCAGGACAATCCTGAAGGGTTGTTAATCCTATGTGGGGCTGGAGTCATGTGTAGGTCAGACCAGGTAGGGGTGGCAGTTTCTTTTACATGAAACAATTGGGTTTCTACGACCATCTGGCAGTTTTACATGGTCATTTTTCTGGTGCCAGCCCACAAATAGCTAGATCGAATTCAATTTCACAATTTGTCATGGTGGGATTTGAACTCACATTCTCTGGGTTGCAAGTCCAGAAGCATAACCACAAAACAGCCGTTCTGTATTTCATTTTTATACTCCGAGGCAGTCCAATTTGATAATGACTTTAATTAATTGCTTTGAACAATGAAAAAGGATTTCATAGTTTTGACCAATACAAGACAAGCATGCCAAGAACCTTGAGCTGTTCTGAAGCTGTGACTGAGGCCTCATAGACTATGCTGCTGAGATGTTGCTATTGAATGTTATTGATTAATGATTTACTTTATTCCTCCTTTTTTACTTCATTTTTAACTCTGGAGGTATCCTGATTTCATATTCACTATCACTAATTCCTCTACTTTTACAGTGATTTTATTTAATTTTTATATCCTGAGTCAAACCACACAGAGGAAAGAGTTTAAAATATTTCATAGTTATATATTTTAATGATACCCTGGTGCATTTTTAATACTAAAATACCAAGATCGTTAGCGATGTCAACAACTCCATTATCGTTGTATCATGTGACTACAAGAATGGTAGAAGGCGAGTTAGACTTTGATCTCTTTTTGCCTAGCAATTCCTATGTTCCTATGATATCCTGAGGGAGTCATTACCACCACAATATACAGTCATACCCATTTATTTGTAATGCGCTTAATTGCAATTTCCGTTTTAACACAACCATTTCTAAAGTCCCGTTTCCCCCTCCCTATACTTCCAATTGTGAAAAGTTTGTTTTATTGCAATTTCATTCATTGCATTTCCCTCTTATATGGAAGTGTGGCGAGCAGGAATTCTATTTTATTATTAATTCATGGGATGTGGGCGTTGCTGGCGAGGCCAGCATTTATTGCCCATCCCTAATTGCCCTTGAGAAGGTGGTGGTGAGCCGCCTTCTTGAACCGCTGCAGTCCGTGTGGTGAAGGTTCTCCCACAGTGCTGTTAGGAAGGGAGTTCCAGGATTTTGACCCAGCGACGATGAAGGAACGGCGATATATTTCCAAGTCAGGATGGTGTGTGATTTGGAGGGGAATGTGCAGGTGGTGTCGTTCCCATGTGCCTGCTGCTCTTGTCCTTCTAGGTGGTAGAGGTCGCAGGTTTGAGAGGTGCTGTCGAAGAAGCCTTGGTGAGTTGCTGCAGTGCATCCTGTGGATGGTACACACTGCTTTAACAAGACTTGTCACCTTTGAACCTGAGGCTTTCACCTCTCAATCTGATTGGGTTTGTGCCTGAAAACCAGTTTGACCTGGTTTCCACCTATTTGCTGGTGTTGTGTGGGTGAGAGAGGAATGGAAGTCGAAATTCCAGATAGCTCAATAAAAAAAGTGCCGTGATTTGTCGCTGAGCAAGCAAGTGAATGTTTTGAACAGTTTGAAAGAATTGAGGATTCAAAAGCTAGTCGCATAGAAGCATGGCATTTCTCAATCTCGGGTTTCTAGAATTCTGAAAAGAAAAGTGAACGTCTTGAAGAACTGGGTAAAAAATGAGAACCAGGATAGGAATTGGAAGCATGAAACTAAGAAGTCCAACATTGATGAAGCACTGCTTAGGTGGTTTAACCACAAAAGAGCTCAGAAAATCCCGCTTGACTGCTACCTGTTGAAAGCTAAAGCTAATGAGCTTGCCAACGAACTCAGCGAGGAAAGCATGGAGAGATGACTGATGCAGAAATCATTTCTTCTTGGAAAGTCTGGTAAACAGAGGCTGCAGAGGATGTGAATGAGGATGTGCCAGAGCTGGAAATTCCCAAAGTTGGAGAGGTCGATTCTGCACTGTGCACTGTGCGTCAATTCATCGAGTCAACAGATAGTGAAACGTTTAATGAATTTTATGCACTGGAAGGGAAAATGCTGCGGTTGATGAATTCTGATATCCCAACAAAAAAAAAACAGAATTTTTGGCAGCATAAAAAAAACTCTCAAGTTGTGAGCATTTATCTTTAATTTTTAAGATATTATTCTGTATTCACCTTTTAAAGATGTTGCAATTTTTAAGACGTTGCACCGTATTCATCTTTGTAATTTAGGAAAATAAAGGTTATTATGCATGAGACCAGCCTTGATTTTTGTTGTTTCCCACTTTATAGAAATCCCCGTTTTATTGCAATTTGTGAGGTTGTCCCAGGCGATTGCAATTAAGCGGGTTCCACTGTATTTACCTCCTGGTTAGCGTGTGACTGCTCACCCATCTGTCGTGGGTTGAGCAATGGTGCTGTCAAAAAGCCAACAAATAGTAAACCACACACAGCCAATAAAATGTTATTTTTTATGACATTGAACATTTATCTTTCAAACAGTTTTAATAAAATTATACTTTTTAAATAATATCATGAGGGAACCTTTGCTGTCAAAGTATGTTAAATGAAAACTACTGTTTAAACATATTACACAGTTACCAGTGCCAATCCCAAATGAATAAGTCTGCGAGCATACTGATAATGTGCTATCTGCTCTCTTCACACAGCATGCACGGCTCCGTGCCACTGATAATGCATTGTGTTTGGCTGCCTGTCCATGTAGGTCTTTGTGGACTAGGCGGTTCACTTCAGCAATAGTCTCACGGGTGATCCTCAGACTGCTTCTTTACCATATCCAGATGGCTGATTCTGTACACCTACTGCCTGGGCTAGTATGGGCTGTAAGTCATGCACCACATTTTTCTGAGTCCTGTTCTCCTACTCCCCCTCCACTGCTAAAGGCCACTACACTGTGGTGGCGTTTTTTCAAGGTCTTCCCTTTGTGAAGCTCACTAGTTACTGGAGTAAAATATCACACAATGCTGTACAAGTTCATCATTAATGCCCTTAGCAAGTAGGATTCTCTTCTCATTTTTCATTCGTCTTTTTTGGAAGGTTAGGCATGCTCAGCCCAGCACTAAACACAGACAAATCATCCACTGGCACTTTCTCATGACATTACGCCATTTATTACTTGTGTTTACATTTTTCCTAGCAGACACAGAAATATATTGAGAAGACAAGTAGGTAGGAATTGCAATCTATTGAAAAGGGATGGGCGTATTGGCCTTTTCCTGTCCCTAAAATGTTTTCTGTTTGTACATTAATTTAATTTGGGTCTTGCTCCCAGCAGAATCACAATTCTGTGGTGAGCTGACAATACGTTATGGGGCTGATTTTGCTTCTCCCACCCCAG
Source organism: Heptranchias perlo (assembly GCF_035084215.1). Lineage (NCBI taxonomy): Eukaryota > Metazoa > Chordata > Chondrichthyes > Hexanchiformes > Hexanchidae > Heptranchias > Heptranchias perlo. Next base: position 9,070,490 of record NC_090332.1, on the reverse strand, counting down.
CGTGAATGGCAATTAGGCAAAGCTCACCCAAAGTGCGCTTCGCCTGTCATGACCTGAACCTGAGGCCTGCAGCATCAGTAATGGCTGCAGGCTGTGGGGTCTTCTAGCAGCCCCGATCCTCTTCTTTGCACAATAGCACTTTCCTTCTGCATGGCTCCAACAGTAAGCCCCACTCACATCGGAGGGCGCAAGGAATAAGGCCTGCTTCATCTGGGGCTTCTCCAGCAATGGAAGACGACATGAGGCAGGGGATGCCTTTATGTCACTCCTGCCTCATTTAAATGCAATTTGAATGCGTTTGTCTATTCCATGCAAGCACTACTCCCCCTCCACCCCAAGAGGAAATGCTGGAAATTTCATGGCAACGCAAAGAGGTTGGAAAGTTGGCCCATATACTTCCACTTTTTCCTCTGCTTTGTGCCTGGGAACTGAGCACTCTCTAGGCATAAAGCAGAGGAACATCAGCTTATAGGAACATAGGAACAGGAGTAGGCCATTCAGCCCCTCGTGCCTGCTCCACCATTTGATAAGATCATGGCTGATCTGTGATCTAACTCCATATACCTGCCTTTGGCCCATATTCATTAATACCTTTGGTTGCCAAAAAGCTATCTATATACTTCCCCTTTCCCCATGAGGTGCCACACATGATGTTAGCAACACAATGCTATGCAAAGGCAGGGGCAGTATTAATGTGGCACCAACACAGTAAATTCATTGCCGTTTAGAACCTCAGCCCTTCCACAAACTATATATGACTCTCATTACATTTATTTGCAATATTATGAAATCTGTATCAAAGCATGTGCTCTCTCAAACCAGGTCCCCAGAAAGTGTGTAAACTTCTTGGGCAAAACAAAACAATAAAAAAAACAGTACTCTAACTCTTATTTGTCAGAGGTTCTCAATGACTTTAGTGCTCTGTTCAGCAAAATCCATTGTTGCAACTAAAGAGGAAATTGCCTGTTTAACCTTCCTACAATATGTGAGGCTATTTACACCCTGGTTGTAGCTGTAAACCTTGCGCCACATGGTGTACTAGAAACATCCGTTAGTAGTGTGACATGTTAATTTATTTTCTTCCCCTTATCTTCACTCTTCTCCAGAAGGCATTGACCACTCGCTGAGGTATCATTTAATGAGCGCCAGATACCCTCCAATTTCTCGCCCAAGTGGTTATTCTTCATATATATGAGCCTAAACAGTCAGTGTCAGTAAACTATTTAACCATTTGTGGCATGACACATCAAGCCCAATTCTATCCTCATCTGAAATCCATCCATGCAATGTTTCCAGCAAGGGTCACTGGATGGCGATGAGGAGTTGGAGCTATGGCTGATTATTCCCCATCCTAATCGAGGAGCGCTAAAGCCAATGGTAGTGTCTCCACTTCCCCCTCCTGCTAAGATAAGCTAATTCACACATACGTAGGATAGAATCTGGGACCCTCCTGATTTATATGGCTTAGTAACTCTTGCCGAGAAGTGGAAAAAAATATCAGCTACCATTCCTGCTTCTGATTGCTATCCAGTGACCTATGCTCAAAAATGCACCATCAGTAAACTCAACACACCAGGAATCAAACCGACAGAGAAATTGGATGTTCTAAAATGAGCATGTTACATCAAACATGATAAGAGAGCAAAAGTTAATGGCCTACAGATCCTATTAAGTTATGCTTATAATGAATGTTTCTGCTCATTTTTATGTAGGTGCATTCATTATATCTACAGCAATGCAATATGGTACTTTACACTGCCTGCAGTTAATAACTGCAGCATGAAGCTTCTCTAATTCAATGATGTAAAGTGGAATCCCGAAAACAGAAGCTTTTAGTACATGGCATGGGAATATTCATTTGCAAGGGTCCCCTTCTGTTTGTACCTTAAACAACGGTAGTCAGTAAAAACTCTGCAGCCAGTTATCAATACTGCAATTTGCAAATTATGCACATTTGTTGGAAATTAGCATAAATTGGCAGAAAAGCATTTTAACTGATACTGAAAATCTTTGTGAGGAGAATAACATCCTAGTATTTAGTGATTGTTTTGCTTAAAGTGCATGTGTATATATATGTGTGTATATGACACAGATGAATGAAATCATACTAAAGTCTTACTCTGAAGGCCAGAACAAAAGAGATCAAGGGCACAGCTATAGGCATTTGTTTATCAAAACCATTGACTTCAGTAATTAACAAAATTTAAAAAAACAGCACTGCAGCCGGTCCTGTGTATCCTGATTCCAAATGTGCCCCATCTAATGCTGAATCAGTATTCCAGCTCATGTTGTGTCGGAGCTGGATGCATTTGGCTGATAAGAGAATACGTCTATTTATGGTACAGAACCAACTGGAGGCACAGAGTAAGTCGCAGTGTTCAGTAACAAGCAGGCTCATTCACACACGCATGCACACACACTGCACAAGAACATCAAGCCAGAAGTCTGCTGACATTTTCTTTATCGGTTCTCATTTGGTGGATTCTTTTCTCTTTCCCTGTCCTGATATATATATATTTTTAGCAGCTGTTGAATTTCCACAATGGATATTGGAAGAAGGTTGAACAGAGGTGAAAATATTACATTTATTAACCCCTGGATTAAATATTATCTATTTTTCTTCAGTTTCCTGTTCTGGGTAAGTAATTGCTGATCTGACATTTACAGTCCATCTTTCCAGAAAATGTATGCGTGCTTAATTTATTTTGTTTAAAGCTTAATTTTTGGCAGCACCTTATGTAATCCCTTCTTCGCTCAGTAACAGTACTCATCAGTTCTAATTGAAGCTATTAGTGGGGATTGTTTGAGCATGTGTTCAAATTTCATTTTGATTATTACTTGACTGATTTGTAATCATTTGTTGAGGTGTCTATTATTTTTTTTTAAATGGTCCACTGTTTTACATGTTGGTGCAGTTATGCTTTTTGTTTTCATGGAATTTGCAGGAGTGTACATTGATACAGTGAGCATGTCAGATCAGTTGTATGTATTGGTATAGTGGGATCCAGGTGGCTTTAGGGGGAAGGGGTAGCTGGGTGAGGGATTGTTCTATCTCATCTGGGGGCACTGGTGCCTGGAGTGGGTGGGGCATCTTCCCATTTCCCTCCCTCTGCAGAGATGTGTTGTAGATTTGTGTCCTTGAGATTTCTATTGATTGTTGCATCCATTTTATGCAGAGTTCATCCCAAGATTACCTTACCACTTGTACTGGTGCACAGCTCTAAGAGAGCCAGTTCCAACTGCAGCCCTAGCTGATAATCAGTTAACTCATCACAGGTTGGGGATCAACTCTGGGAGTGTCCTGGTTTGTATGGCTCAGTTCCACATTGGACAATTCAATGATCAGGGGAGCCTAGTTGCGATTACCCTTTCACTGTGATAATATTGTATTTAACTTCCTCATAAAGAGTCTTTAAAAGAAAAACTGGAAAAATATTACCAGCATTCCATGATAGTTATAATTATAAAACTAAGTGATCTTCCATGGCGTTGTTTACAAGTAGTCTGGGCCTGGAGCATGACTGTGACATTTTGAAGCTGGTTAATGTAGCCTGTCTCTTTAATACCACAGCTTGGACACTTCCTGTGGGGAAGTGAACTAAATCTGCACATTCAGAGGTCAATTAGAGTGTATTTGGCAGCTGCTTGTAAATCGTTGGCTCTTGTCCTTGGGGAGAGGCCAGGTTTGCAAGGTCAGAAAAACCAGCAGGAAATGACCAGCTTCATTCATATACTGTGACACTTGGAGTAGGATGGACATGTGCTGGAGCAAGATTTTTCTTAAAAGGTATGACATAATATACATCTACACACACACACACATGCACATAAATTACCCCTTCATTCCCCAACACCGTGTATCACTCTTTGGCCCAAGTGGAGCCATAATGTACTCCAAAGTTGTAAAACAAAAGACTTGCATTTAAAAAGCACCATATTGTGTTTCTCAGGAACATCTCAAAACCATTAATTTGACTTGTCCCCAGCTTGCTGCCAATGATGCTCTGAGCACTGGGTGAGAGGAGCTGGAGTGGACTTCCCCTTTGATTTTTACTTTCAGTAGGGAAGCTTCTTAGCTCAGTCTGCCTTCCCTTCCAAAGCACAGCTGAAGTTAAGAACTCACCATGTGGGAGGAGAAAATTGGCTAAGATCCCACTCCTTATCGCTATCCAGTGAATCCTGATGGAAGTGTGCAAGCATGTGACCATTATATAAGGACAAGTTTGAGTCAGCTGTGATGCCTCCTGACATTCATTGTCTAGGTTCACACAAGGAAAATGACTACTTGGGGAAAGTACTGAGGGGGTTGTCTGTGGAACCATATCCAAAGAAGGAGTTAGTGCCTTCTGAGTGAGTCTGAAATCAGTACAATTTCTGAAGACAAGGTGTGGTGTATCTGGTACTCCAGAGTTGCCAAGAAAAAGAAAGAATTGCATTTATATAGTGCCTTTCTATATCTCAAAACCATTTAAACACAATTAATTAGTTTGAAATTGAGTGGTTGTTGTTATGTAGATAAATATGGCAGCCATTTTACGCATTGCAAGATCCCGCGAACAATAATGAGATAAATGACTAGGTAATCTGTTTTTGATAATGGCGAGTGAGGGATGTTGGCTACGATGCCAGGAGAACTCGCTGCTCTCCTTTGAATAGTGCCGTAGATCTTTAATGACCATCCGAACCACTGGAACATGCAGATGGGATTGCAGTTAAACTTTTAATTTGAAGAATAGACTCGTGCAAAAACTCACTGGCCGAAAGGGGTTAAACCAAATCTGTTTCTGACATATGTAACTTGTCTACAGGTAACGGGGTGGCGAGTGGCACAATTGTGCCAATGTGGTAAGCATTTGTAGGAGTACTTCCAGGGCGAGTTAGTAAATGACTAATTAGTAACCACAGACTCTCCTCACATACAGCTATTTTATACTGGGGAATTAAACACTTTGTCTGATCGCTTCTGTGAAGTGCCTTGGGACATTTTACTATGTCAAAGGCGCTATATAAATGCAAGTTGTTGTTTCCATTTTGGGCACTAATGTCATCAAATTTAGTGCCAAAATAGAGACAGTTCTGTGCCATAGGCCCATGCCCACTAGGAACTGATTTTGTGTCCACAATTCGCCACAAGGCATGTTACAGATCTCAGGTATCCTGTCAGGCATGGCAGTCCCCACGGTATCTAGGAGAAAAATATCACTCTGTGCATTACATTTATCCAAGGTCAAAGCCATGTGCCAATTATATGTATATGGGTATATGTGTGTGATGCACAGAAGAATTTCCCCTCCAGTGTTGTATGCACTGAATGTTTGAAGCTCCAATCCCAAAATGACACTGACAGGATCCTCCAGCAACAGACCATTCCTTTCAGATCTTTGCTGCTTATTGAAATGCGCAAATAGAGCTGACAACGCACCTACATGTGGCATCATAGTCATGCTGTTTTCACTTTCTCCCCTTATCCCCTTGATTATTTCACATGCACTCTTGAATCCCACTCCAAACCACTGTAGTCAAACATTTATTAATAAAAACAGTCAAACAACAGGAGGTAAGCTCAATCTTGGCTCAGATTAAACATTTCACAGTCAACTAGCACAGCAGAAAACGAGTGAATACAAAACAAAGACAGCTATGAGCAGCATTCATCTTTAAGAATAATCTATCTTCTGAAAAAATTGCTGTTCCAGGTGATTGTGATGCTGCTGCACATTCTTTCTAAAGAGAAACTGCCTCTGAGATCTCAACCTGCTTTCCTTATTGAGGGGAATCTGTTCAGAGCAATCTGTAAGTCTTTACAGCCGGCACTTAGAAATTCTGTCCTTCGAACATCTGTTCTGGTGGACATTAAGGATTCTATGGCGCTATTTGAAGAGGCTTAGGGAGTTGCCTCAGTGTCCCGGCCAACTTTCCTTCCTCCCCCTAATACAGATCAGCTGGTATTGCTCACTTAGTTGGTGCAGAATGGCTGCCACATTTGCTCACACAACAGTCACTGCTGCTCAAAAAGCAATCTGTGGAGCACTTTAAGACATGAAAGTTGCTATGTAAATGAAAATATTATTTTACTGGAAGACCAACTTATTTTTGTTTTGTTTGCAAACACATGACACTATTGTGTAAACAGTGCCAAAACACAGCATTGTTCCCCATATAACCCAGGCAGCCGCAAGAGGGTCATGGCCTGCCTTTAGGAGCTTACAATAGGGCTGAAAATATCCAGTGTTCAAAGAGATTACTGGAAAAGACAACTCGAGCTGTAAAAGCCAATATCACTCGCCAGAAACAGCCCCAGATCCTCTGTAAGGTACTATGTAAGGCTCACCTTCTATCACTCTACATCATGTAAAGATGCTGAACCACACATACCGCGCACTACTTCAGCAATGTATAACTGTGTGACTATGTGCTTTTACAGAACAATTGCAGTATAACATAAACCATTGTGATTAGAATGTCATGTAGTCTTCTGGCTGTCATTCCTCTTTTTTTCTTTTTTAAAAAAGGGTTAGTTAGCACTTTTTCATGGAACAAAAACAGAAAATGTTGGAAGTATAAATACACAGCAGTCTTTCAGCATCTGAAAAGAGAAGACAGGTTAAGTTCTGACTGAGTGTCTTTACCTGAAATGTTAGCCTTTTCTGCTGCTGATATGAACCTACTGTATATTTGCAGTGTTTCCTGTTTTTATTTCAGATTTTCAGCATATGCAGTTTTTTCTTTGTACCTCACTTTACCCTCTCAATGCAGATTTATAATTAATAGAAGCTAAGATATTCCTTTATATCATGTACAATTTGTCACATCACATGCAACACATTGGATGAGCTTGCCATGGTTGTTTATGAGGTTTTATCAACCAGTCACGTGTTGCTGCTTCATAACACACTTGACATTGCGTGTTATCCAATATCACACAACCCCAGGATGAAATGCCATTTAGGCTCCCTTTCAGAAAGAACTGTGCAGGAGCAGTCATTTTCTTAGTAGTAAAATATTTTTATCTCACTCGACAACCCAGTGAATAAAGCTTGGTGCAGTACTAAGCCACACAGAGCAGAAAGTCTCAGGTTCATTTTGCTGCCTATATTAAGCCTGGCCAGCAGTTGCAGTGATACAATTGTCCTCAACATGCCTGGGCTAAGGAGGGGGAGGGGGAGGAGGTCGGGGGGGGGGGGGGAATCATCCAGGGTTGCTGCTCCTGAATACTATCCAGTGACACGTGCTGGAATATATATGTGTGCGCGTGTATGGATGTCACAGAATTGGGCTCTACTGTGATGCCTTCCATGGTGAATAGCCTGCTGACAATGTATGCTCACACATGGAGAACGTCTACATGGGTGAGGATCCGGAGGGTGGCCCATGGAGCCGCACCTCAGCAAGAGAAAACTGTAGGAGAATGAGGGAAATAATTTTAAAGCTGAGCCCTGCTCACAGTTGTTGCTGGACTGTTGTTTTTTTTGGTTTTGTGTCATGTTAATTGGACTGTGAAAGTGTTTCATCTGAGTTAATCTCATTCTTTTTGTGGGTACTAGTGGCTGCTTTGCATTCCGAGCTGAATGACTAAGACCAAGTGATGATTTTGCGAACACTGCCTTTACTGTGTTCATTACTGCTTATTCAGCACTTCATACATCATGTATATAATCTACGAGCCACTATTAAAAACAGCAAGCAGCTTCCATGATTATGAGATGGTGTTCATACTCACTGACATATCTATATTTTCAGATTGACCAGTTTGCCCTGTTAATTCTATTTTGTAATAACCACAGTTAATTATACAAATTAAAGGGAGCTAGCCCAATTTAGTCCAACTGACCCATACAGATCAAAAGATCCTAGCTTCGACTTTTGATCAGTGACCGCTACATAGCTTGCAATTCACTGTTCAGTTCAGCTCTATCTCTGTAATACTTACTGTCAAATAGCACGTTGCCATGGTCAAATTTATGCTAAGATAAACACTGCCACTTAACTCACAACAAACATGTCCACTCATAGTTTTTGGTATTTTATTATTACAATGCATAAAATATGCATATTTTGGCCAGTTGCTTTTATAATTCTTAACCTTAATTGTTGTAATTCCTACATTACAATAGTGACTACACTTCAAAAGTACTTCATTGGCACTTTGGGATGTCCTGAAGTCATGAAAGGCACAATATAAATGCAAATCTTTCTTTTGTTGTATACATGTTTTGCATTCAGCCTTTCTTTTATGATTTCACTAGATTCCAGTCCACCTTACAACTCAGCAGAGAACAAAAGTGACTGAGGTAACTGCCTGACTGGTGGCTGCCTGAGTAGCCCACTGCCAACCTGTGGGCCCTTCTGTCTGACTGTTCACTCTATTTATCTGTGTATTCTACTGCCCATGTCTCCCACCAAAAATAATAGAGTGCGTTCATCAGTAACACCTTCTAATGCAATGTAATTCTGCTGTATGACCCCCAGTTTCCAATCTTGTGATGTGCCTCTGGAAGGTATTCATTTCTCTTTAAGATTAAGTACTTTGGAAAGACAGCAGCATGTGGTGTGAGGGATACACATCTATAGGGACAGTCAGTGCGTGAGCATCTGTAGTATTTGAAGGCAGGGAGTATTTGATTATGCAAGGCACAAGGAACCTCTGTAGATATAGCTCAGAGGTGCCTATGGGTTCAGATATTCATGGTATAGTATTCTAGAGAGTTCAGTCTTGGGAAGAAACCAACCAGGGGAAATAGATAAAGAAAAGGAGTAAAAAAGTATCCTTAGTGTTCAGTGGCTTTCAGTAATTTAGAACATTTGTAATACATAAAACCACACAAAGAAAGTCAAATGAAAACCATCTAATTCTCCCTCAGAATCCAGTCTCACTTCAGAGCAAAGTTTTGATTCCCGTTTTTTTTCAGCCTTTACCACAAACCCATAACTTTGATACTGATTCCATCCCCCTCTCCGGCCACTGTCTCGGGTTGTACCAGATTGTTAGCAAGCTCGGCGTTTTATTCAACCCTGAACTGAGTTTCTGACCCGATATCCTCTCCATCACAAATACCTACTTCCACCTCCATAACATTGAACCCACCCCCCAACTCAACCCGTCTGCTGTTGAAACCCTCATCTATGCCTTTTGTCACCTCCAGACTCAACTAATCCATTATTCTCCTGGCTGGCCACCCATACTCCACTTTCTGTAAACTCGAGCTCATGCACAATTATGCTGCCCCTATCCTATCCCATACCAAGTCCCGCTCTCCCACTACCCCTGTCCTTGCTGACCTACTTAGGCTCCCAGGCCTGTCGTGAATGGTGGTGGACAATTAAACAACTAACGGGAGGAGGAGGCTCGTAAACATCCCCACAAGGCCTCCTCCCGATATCCCCACCATCACAGAAGCCAGTCTTCAGCCAATTTGATTCACTCCACATGATATCAAGAAACGGCTGAGTGCACTGCGTACAGCAAAGGCTATGGGCCCCGACAGCATCCCGGTTATAGTGCTGAAGGCTTGTGCTCCAGAACAAGCCGCGCCTCTAGCCAAACTGTTCCAGTACAGCTACAACACCCGACAATGTGGAAAATTGCCCAGGTATGTCCTGTCCACAAAAAGCAGGACAAATCCAATCCGGCCAATTGCCGCCACATCAGTCTACTCTCAATCATCAGCAAAGTGATGGAAGGTGTCGTTGACAGTGCTATCAAGAGGCACTTACTCACCAATAACCTGCTCACCGATGCTCAGTTTGGGTTCCGCCGGGACCACTCGGCTCCAGACCTCATTGCAGCCTTGGTCCAAACATGAACAAAAGAGCTGAATTCCAGAGGTAAGGTAAGAGTGACTGCCCTTGACATCAAGGCAGCTTTTGACTGAGTGTGGCACCAAGGAACCCTAGTAAAATTGAAGTCAATGGGAATCAGGGAGAAAACTCTCCACTGGCTGGAGTCATACCTAGCACAAAGGAGGATGGTAGTGGTTGTTGGAGGCCAATCATCTCAGCCCCAGGACATTGCTGCAGGAGTTCCTCAGGGCAATGTCCTAGGCCCAACCATCTTCAGCTGCTTCATCAATGACCTACCCTCCAACATAAGGTCAGAAATGGGGATGTTCGCTGATGATTGCAGTGTTCAGTTCCATTCGCAACCCCTCAGACAATGAAGCAGTCCGCGCCGGCATGCAGCAAGACCTGGACAACATCCAGGCTTGGGCTGATAAATGGCAAGTTACATTCACGCCAGACAAATGCCAGGCAATGACCATCTCCAACAAGAGAGTGTCTAATCACCTCCCCTTGACATTCAACGGCATTATCATTGCAAATCCCCCACCATCAACATCCTGGGGGTCACCAATGACCAGAAACTTAACTGGACCAGCCATATAAATACTGTGGTTTCAAGAGTGGGTCAGAGGCTGGGTATTCTGCGGTGAGTAACTCACCTCCTGACTCCCCAAAGCCTTTCCACCATCTACAAGGCACAAGTCAGGGGTGTGATGGAATACTCTCCACTTGCTTGGATGAGTGCAGCTCCAAAACACTCAAGAAGCTTGACACCATCCAGGACAAAGCAGCCCGCTTGATTGGCACTCCTTCCACCATCCTAAACATTCACTCCCTTCACCACCGGCGCACTGTGGCTGCAGTGTGTACCATCCACAGGATGCACTGCAGCAACTCACCAAGGCTTCTTCGACAGCACGTCCTAAGCCCACGACCTCTACCACCTAGAAGGACAAGGGCAGCAGGCATGTGGGAACACCACCACCTGCACGATCTCTTCCAAGTCCCACACCATCCCGACTTGGAAATATATCACCATTCCTTCATCATCGCTGGGTCAAAATCCTGGAACTCCCTTCCTAACAGCACTGTGGGAGAACCTTCACCACACATACTGCAGCAGTTCAAGAAGGCGGCTCACCACCACCTTCTCAAGGGCAATTAGGGATCAGCAATAAATGCTGGCCTCGCCAGCAACGCCCACATCCCATGAACGAATAAAAAAAAGGCCCCAATGCCTCATATTTAAAATTCTCATCCTTGTCTTTAAATCCCTTCATGGCCTCGCCCCTTCTTATTTCTGTAACCTCCTCTAGCTCTACACCCTTCAAGAATCCAGCATTCCTCTTGTGTATCCCCCACTTTGTCATACCATTAGCCGTGCCTTAAGCCACCTAGATCTCATGCTCTGGAATTCCTCTCTAAACCCCTCGGTCATTTTACCTCCCTCCGCTCCTTGAAGACCTTTAACTCACCTCTGTGACTAACCTTTTGGTTATCTCTACTAATATCTCCTTCTTTGGCTCGCCATCCATTTTTTTTTCATTACACCTCTGTGTAGCACCTTGGGACGTTTTCTATGTTGAAGGTGCTATATAAGTGCAAGTTGTTGTTGCTATCTATGGAGAAGTCATTAAGCAGTAACGTAGCACTTCCCTCTCTTCATTAATTCATAGAAAATGTACAGTACACTATTTCCGCCTCCATCTCATTTAAATGTATTCCCCTACCCCAGGTCTTTCCATACCATTGTCGTTTCCTACCCAAAAGAGTGGGGAATCAACCTCTCCTATTCCAAGCTCTCCTATTGCTGCTCTTGGAACATCCACCAGAAGGTGCACAAGAGCAGCCCGGGTGAATTCCCCTGGAAAGTGCACATGTGTCGATGTCAGTTTAGGACAAACAGACTCAGCTGTGATGCCCTGCGCTGTTGAATAGCCTGCCAACACTCACTGCTTAGGATCTGAACATGCACTTAGGCAAGGTAATGAAGGGCTGCCAGATGGAGAGGATATGTAAATAGTTTGAAAAACAAATGAATGTCATAATCCAACAGAGGTGAACATAGAAAAGGGGCTGGGAGTCATAAACTCATCATTTTCAATATCTAGATAATTTGACAAAGCAATTTAAAGAGATAATAGAATTCTGGGATGTATAATCAGATCAGTAGAACACAAGCCTACATAGATTATGGTAAGGTTTTATAATGCACTAGTAAGACCACACTTGTATTGTGTTGTGTTGAGTTCTGGTCACCACACTACAAAAAAGATGTACAGGCAGCAGAATAGGTACAAACAAGAGCAACAATCTTGATCCCAAGTGTAAGGGAGATGAGCTTTGAGAAAAAATCAGAGGTTACACAGGGCAATCAGTTTCTGTGGAACTGTGCCATAGTATGGGTTGGTTCTTTCAGGACAACATGGGAGAAATGTTTACATTTCCTGTAGATGTTTCCCTTCTTCTGTGAGAGTTACATAGGCAGCAAAAGCTGGAAGGATTTAGGGTTATATATTCACTTCTTAGTACGTGCTACTGGATATCAAGGTTGGACTTGGCAGAGAGCTGCAGAACTCACTTACATTCCTGTGGAAATGGAGCTATTCCAGCACAATGTTGTCTGTGTCATATGGCATATTGGTTAAGTAACTGTACTTTAAAGCTATATTAATCACTTGGTGTAATGCAACTATCTCCTGGAATACCTTTTGCTATTATCATTTGAATGCTGCAAAAAAAAAATCCTCCTGTTTTAATAAGCCTAGTGTTTGCTTCTGGTTAAGTGAGCAGAGGTCACTGATGTTCACACCTTTGATGTTCAGACAGTTTTCTATTTATTTTCTTTCCTTGCAGATCATCTCACTGGTGATTGTTGCTGTAGGGATATACGCTAAGATTCAGAAAGCCACAGGTAGGTGAGAAGCTTCCCCTTTATTCTGTTATATGGACAATAAGGTTCAGAGAATCTTCAAAACCCTGCATTGGGCAACTTGGAATTTCAAAGTAGCTATAACTCCTAAACTTTGTAGTAACTTCTGTATTCTACACATATACCAGCAATGATCAGGCACAGTAGTTCTATGTACATTCTAAACATATACAGAGCATCTCTGCAATGAAGGTCAGATATAGCAGTTTTGCATTTAGCCTAGCACATACTACACCAGCGAAGATGAGTTATAACAATTCCATATTCATTCTAGATACAAGATTATATCCCCTGTGATCTAAGTACATGAACTAGGTCTCCCAGCAAATGCAAGTCTTACATGAGTTTCAAAGATCCATACCTCAATAGTACCATAAATATATGAAAAAGCACCTTTTTTTTATTAGTTCATGGGATGTGGGCGTCGCTGGCAAGGCCAGCATTTATTGTCCATCCCTAATTGCCCTTGAGGTGGTGGTGAGCCGCGTTCTTGAACCGCTGCAGTCTGTGTGGTGAAGGTTCTCCCATAGTGCTAGTTAGGTAAGGAGTTCCAGGATTTTGACCCAGCGACGATGAAGGAGTGGCGATATATTTCCAAGTCGGGATGGTGTGTGACTTGGGGGGGGGGAACGTGCAGGCGGTGTTGTTCCCACGTGCCTGCTGCCCTTGTCCTTCTAGGTGGTAGAGGTCGCGGGTTTGGGAGGTGCTGTCGAAGAAGCCTTGGTGAGTTGCTGCAGTGCATCCTGTGGATGGTACACACTGCAGCCATTGTGCGCCAGTGGTGGAGGGAGTGAATGTTTAGGGTGGTGGAAGGGGTGCCAATCAAGCGGGCTGCTTTGTCCTGGATGGTGTCGAGTATTGTTGCAGCTGCACTCATCCAGGCAAGTGGAGAGTATTCCATCACACTCCTGACTTGTAACTTGTAGATGGTGGAAAGGCTCTGGGGAGTCAGGAGGTGAGTCACTCGCCGCAGAATACCCAGCCTCTGACCTGCTCTTGTAGCCACAGTATTTATGTGGTCGGTCCAGTTAGGTTTCTGGTCAATGGTGACCCCCAGGATGTTGATGGTGGGGGATTCGGTGATGGTAATGCCACTGAATGTCAAGGGGAGGTGTTTAGACTCCCTCGTTGGAGATGGTCATTGCCTGGCACTTGTCTGGCGCGAATGTTACTTGCCACTTATCAGCCCAAGCCTGGATGTTGTCCAGGTCTTGCTGCATGCTGGCACGGACTGCTTCATTATCTGAGGGGTTGCAAATGGAACTGAACACTGTGCAATCATCAGCGAACATCCCCATTTCTGACCTTATGATGGAGTGAAGGTCATTGATGAAGCAGCTGAAGATGGTTGGGCCTAGAACACTGCCCTGAGGAACTCCTGCAGTAATGTCCTGGGGTTAAGATGATTGGCCTCCCACAACCACCACCATCTTCCTTTGTGCTAGGTATGACTCCAGCCACTGGAGAGTTTTCCCCCTCATTCCCATTGACTTCAATTTTACTAGGGCTCCTTGGTGCCACACTCGGTCAAATGCTGCCTTGATATCATGGGCAGTTACTCTCACCTCACTTCTAGAATTCAGCTCTTTTGTCCATGTTTGAACCAAGGCTGTAATGAGGTCTGGAGCCGAGTGGTCCTGGCGGAACCCAAACTGAGCATCGGTGAGCAGGTTATTGGTAAGTACCGCTTGATAGCACTGTCGACAACGCCTTCCATCACTTTGCTGATGATTGAGAGTAGACTGATGGGGTGGTAATTGGCTGGACTGGATTCGTCCTGCTTTTTGTGGACAGGACCTACCTGGGCAATTTTCCACATTGTCAGGTAGATGCCAATGTTGTAGCTGTACTGGAACAGTTTGGCTAGAGGCATGGATAGTTCTGAAGCACAAGCCTCCATCCCACTATATAATTCTGAGTGGGGAATCAAAGGCCAACTATTTTACATTTTGATTTTTATCTTAGACGGGATAGCAGGGTACAGGTGGACATCTCAACCTTGAAATTGGATTATATCCAACTAGAAAAGCCTACAGTCCTAATGTCACACCATCCAACTATTTCTTAAATGATTCCAGGCTTTTTGATTCCCCAACCACTAAAAGTGTGAGAAAAAGACCTGCAGCATGGGGTTAGTTATCCAAATCAGAGTTCTGTACACAAATACATGTAGCATAAGAACACAAATATGTGTATTAATACATGTAGCATAAGAAATAAAACAAGAAAGTTAGAAGCACAAATTCAGCTTAAAGGGTATGATGTAGTAGCCATTACAGAAACCTGGCTACAACCTGAGCATGATTGTGAGCTAAATATTCCAGGCTATAGGATCTTTAGAAAGGGCAAAGAAATTGGGAAAGTAGTACGGGGAGTAGCAATATTGATAAAAGATGGAATTACAGCAATGGAAAGAAGGGATTTCAGTAAGGGTGATCAGGCAGGAGTTCTGGTAGGAGTTGTCTACAGACTTCCTGACAGTAGTGATGTAGTGGGGTGAAGGGGAGAGGGTAAAGAATCAGGGAAGCATGGAGCAAAAGTACTGTGGTTGTATTGGGAGATTTTCACCTTTTAAAAAAATAATTCTTGGGATGTGGGCATTGATAGCTAGTCCGGCATTTATTGCTCATCCCAATGTGGTTTGAGACAACTGAGTGGCTTGCCAGGCCACTTTGGAGGGCAGTTAACAGTCATCTAGAATCACATATAGGCCAGACGGGGTAATGAAGGCAGGTTTCCTTCCTATCTATACTGATTTTTATTGAAGTTAATGGAAATAAAAATCGGGAGATATAAAATGGGCTGCCGACTCGTTATCACCCGTTTTACACTATCGCACAAAGTCAAGATCTACTCCATTGAGTCCACTGAATGACTGCCGCTCTGGTTTTCTTTCAGACGCTGTACGGGATACCTTTGTAATTGATCCTGCGATAATTATGATTGTGGTCGGAGCCATTATGTTTTTAATCACCTTCTGCGGCTGCATTGGGGCCTTGCGAGAAAACATTGCGCTACTGCAAGTGGTGAGTTTAGAGCAGCACAGCTATGTTTGAAATGTGTGTATTAATAAAACATCAATGCATAACTGCTGACATTTCAAAGGAACAGAGCGGCTTTTTCACTGAAAGAACATTGTGCTCTCATCCTTCCTGGGGTCATCGTTATTTAAATTTATTTATGTATTTTGTATAGTTAGCACCATTTTAGATCTTCTCGCTGGTAGACCTCTCAGTGACATCAGTAGTAGACATGCTGGAACAGCTCCATTGAAAACACAGGATTACAGACTGGCCTAATCTGCAGCTACCCAGGCCAAGGGAAACACACTCCCTGCTAAGTGTGCGAAACTCTCCTTCCTCTTTTAGTGCTTTCTGCTTTTGTTTTAACACATTTCACTATATTGCTCCATTTTCTTCCTGAAGGAGCTGACTCAGGTTGAGGCACATTTCGACAGGTTCCAGACACTCTTCAGAACCTCACTCGTGCTCTTTTTTCATGCGAGTACTGTATGTGGAGGTGTCGTAGCAGAGTTCAATCCTGTCCACACAAATGCACTTTCCAGCAGGGAACATTGGATAGCAATTAGCAGCAGGAACCCTTGCTGATAGAAACATAGGAACAGGAGTTCAGCCTCTCAAGCCTGTTCTGCCATTCAATTCAATCATGGCTGATCTGTATCTCGACTCCATTTACCCGCCTTGGTTCCATATCCCTTACTACCCTTACCCAACAAAAATCTATCAATCTTGGTTTTGAAATTTTCAACTGACCCCCAGCTTCAACAGCTTTTTGGAGGAGAGTTTTCCAGATTTCCACTATCCTAATTCTTCCCCCTTCCTAAGCCCAGAGTGTTGAGGATAGTTGCAGCGCACCAACCTGGGTGAGATCAGGTAACTCAGCATAGACTGGAGATTGAGCCTAGGATCTTCCTGGTCTAAATGACTTAAGTGCCTTTGCGCACTAGTCCTTTGGGAGAGCTGCTTTGTTGTTTTTTATGAAGCTTAGCAAGCAGGAGTCGAGGACATCTGCATTCTAATTCCATAACAATTATAATAGTAATCTTTGTGCTTTATAGAGCACAAAGGTGTCAGCTTGCAGCAGTTCTGTCTCACCTCTGTGTCAGCGGGTTGAGGGTTTAAGCCCATTCCAGGGTTTTAAGTTCATAATCTTGCCTGATAGTTCGTGCAGTTCAGAGGCAGTGCTGCCTTGTCAAAGATGTCCTCCTTTGGAATTCTATTCTGATGGCTTATGAGGTAGACACTGAAGTTCACTTAGCACTATTCAAGAAAGAACAGGGAGTTTCCTCGATATCATACCCATCATTTCTCCCTTAACCAATCACCAAAAATGTGGTTAGCAATTCATCTCGTTGCTGTTGGATTTTGCTATGTGCAAATGGCTGCTGAGTTTGCCTATGCAACAACAGTCACTGCATTTCGAAGTAATATGTGAAACAAGAGGCGTGATGAATGCAATTTTTTTTCTATCCACTTTACACATTTGAAATTGTCAAGTAAAATGTGTGTATGAGGAGGATGGGTCCCTGGATGGCAACAAGCAATAAAAGAAGCACATTCTTTCTAGCTGTATTATGATGCATTCAAATTGGTATTAAGTTCCTACCCCAGGGGTGTCAAACTCATTTTATTTAGTGGGCCAGATCCGATATCCTGGCACTTGCCACATTCAGCAAAAGTTATTAAAATAGAAATAAAGATAAACCATATTGGTACTTACTTACATTGTATTTACTGCTACCGCTGCTCTCTGGTGCCTGGCACCTCTTACCTCTTAGCTTGAACCACTCCATCAACATTTGGAGCAAATGACTGGGCTGAGGCCTGTCGTGGATAAAGACGTGGGTCACTTGTCACTACAGAACTCTGTGCCTCAGCCACTAACCCTGGAAGTGAATTCCGTCGCTTCACAACTCTCTTGTGTAAAGAAGTTTATCTTGCTCCCTGTTCAAAATTTCTTTCATTTAATCTTGTATCTATGGCCCCTTGTTCTTGACCCCACAACTACTGGCAACAGTCTACTTCTACCTTGTCCCATCTTTCACAATTTTAAACATTTCTATCATATCGCCCCATACAGTGTGTTGAGTATCAGAAGGATGAGCCCTAATAGAAAGGGCACAAAGTCAGAATGGGCCTGAGACTGAGTCACCTACCATTCTGGTCAGGAATGCACCCGTCTTGTTTGACTTAGAGAACTCCTAATCTGTTATACAAGCACAACTGGCTGCCTTTGTGATTATTAGTCATAAAACACAAGCACATAACATTCTCTGCTGTGCATAAACATTATTTCTGGGTCCTCCATATTGGGCAGAAAAACAAGATCGCTTCCTTCCCCAGGCAATCTGTGTGCTTTAGTCTGTAATCTTTACTGTTCAAATAAAGTATCTCCCTTCTGGCATTTTTCAAGGTTTCTTTGGCTGACCTTCCGCCCTTTTCTCGTTTTATGCTTTTTACCTCATCATAATGAATCACAAAAAGAGGCTCACGAGTTATTAATTCAGGGAACCTTCTTCTGGCTTCAGCTCGATTCACTCACCCCCTTCTTTCACATCTCTACATTTCTTACAGGAAGACATCAGGGACGTTAGACTTTGGGATTTTGGCATAAGAACAAGTAGATCCAGTCATCTGTCTGGCTGCAAAGGGCCTCTGACAATAACATGTCACCAGGCCCCATGTCATTCTGATTCCACCGTACCTTCATCCATTATCCATCTTTCACCTTCACTAGAGCTAGTTTTGCCACAGTGACTATTTCCTATACTGAGGCACTTGTAGGTTTCCATTTTACAGTTCTCAGTACAAGTGGTCTCTGGATTTGATCTCAGAAAAGAGGAAGTTTGCTTTCACCACCTCCTCATCCAAGTCCCTTTCACTCAACGAGCTTTTGATCGTTTTTTATCAGCTTTTGCGGGGTTTTTTTTTCTCCTTTTAATGCGGGGTTTGAAGCTGGACTTCTCCCCCTCTGCTTCTCCATTCCCACGCCTCACAGTTTGATCGGACCCTGGGTAGAGAGAATCCTTCCACTTCAGTCTGTCGAGCGAGCAAGCAAGCACACCTTCCGAATTCAGGGTGTGGAATCCATTTTTTTCAATCATGTCAGGTAATATGCCTCATTTTAAAACGGGTATTTAACTGCAGAGCAGAGGGAGCGCGCCCTGGTTGGACTGCAGGTTGTAAGAAGTGGGCCAGGCAGGAGGGAAAGCTCCGGTCAGGCGGCGCGAACCGAGCGTTCAAACCCAACGGGGGGGGGGGGGGGAGCACGAACCGAGCGTTCAAACCCAACAGGGGGGGGAGCACGAGCCGAGCGTTCAAACCCAACAGTGGGGGAGGGGGGGAAGCACGAGCCGAGCGTTCAAACCCAACGGGGTGGGGGGGGGGGGGAGAGCACGAGCCGAGCGTTCAAACCCAACAGGGGGGGGGGGGGGGAGCACGAGCCGAGCGTTCAAACCCAACAGGGGGGGGGGCACGAGCCGAGCGTTCAAACCCAACAGTGGGGGAGGGGGGGAAGCACGAGCCGAGCGTTCAAACCCAACAGTGGGGGGGGGGGGGGGGCGGGGGAGCGCGAGCCGAGCGTTCAAACCCAACAGTGGGGGGGGGGGGAGCACGAGCCGAGCGTTCAAACCCAACAGTGGGTGGGGGGGGGGGGAGCACGAGCCGAGCGTTCAAACCCAACGGGGAAAAAAAGCGCGAGCGGCTTGAGAGAGCGGGAAAAATGTAAAGCAGCGATTGGAGGATCAGAGAGCGCGCGGGGGGTGCACAGGTCACAACAGCGCATGGCAAGAAGCGCGGGCAGGGGAGTCGAGGATCCCGGGGAAACGCTTCAGAGCCACAGGAAAGACTCTCTTTTAGCAAGTTAAGTGTGCTCTAAATTGATCTGTCAAGGTTTCGGAGCACAAGCAAAATTTCCCCAATAACCACTGAGGGGGGAAGTTGGGTGAAACTGTTCAGGGGTCCGGAATCCAAAGGGCACGTTTGACACCCTTGCCCTACCAGGCTCTTTATACTAATTGAGGCAAATGATTTATTGCAACATCCAGATCCCACTTTTTTGGGGAGGGGAAGGGGGAAGAATATTTGTTTTTATATAATGTACCACAATAAGAAACAATTCAACAATAAGAACACAGGCCAGCATGTAAACATCAACATTTCAAGATGTGGTACAAATATTCCAATGAACCCCTATTAATTCCCCCTGCATCCTCTTTTCTAATTAACCTACCAGACAACAAGAAAAAAACAATGAGCATAGAAAGAAAGAACGAAAGGGGGAAAAAGATGATCTGCCCCATTGCAGTTCAAGCCTGTCTTACCTCCATCATGCTCCCTGTCCCTGGAGTGCCTTGATCTTGTACTCCAAAAGCCCTCCTCATCCATTCCTAAATGTGGTAGTACATTTCTATCTTTCCTCCATTGTAAAGTGCTAGTCTCTCCAGGTTTATATCTTCAAGGACTGCAGTGGGAGTGCGTAGATTGAGCATTATGCCGGTACAATAAACTTCTTCACCGCCAACAACACTGATAGAATTATTCTGCATAAACGCGGTGAAGCTTTGACTTTTGACATTAATCCCAACAAGTGTATTTTAGGGATCAATAATTGTGCCCCTTTCCCCTGCCTATGGTGCCAACCACACCCGCACCAAATAGAAAGGCAAGATTTTAGGCCAATTAGTTACAATACGTGAAGAAGGGTACCTCTTATTAGTCACAATACCAATACCTACCCTATAATGAGTGGCCATTTAAAATCCCACAATTGTCTAATTCATTGCACGTAGCATTATTTGCTGACCCAGTTCTACAATTCTGCCTAAGAACTCTCAGAAGCTGTGAAAATGTTGGTGCATGAGGACACCTGAGTGATAATAAATCACTTGCCATAACAATAGTCCCTACCGCTATAACTGCTCTGTTACAAACATGTTACCAGGTGGTTTTATGAATTTTTCTTCTTCACAGTTTTCAATGAGCCTGATGGTCCTCTTCTTGGTACAGTTGGCGGTTGGAGTGCTGGGATTCGTCTACTCTGATAAGGTAATCCTACGCACACTGCTGGGTTGAAAGTCCCCTGCATGAAAATGAAAGTGGTGCACTCCAAATCCAGGCGCAGACTGGCTAAAGGGGAAATCAAGAGATGTCCTGAATGCCCCGTGAATGGTTCCATAGCACTGTATTACATAGCCTCCCTTTCTCCGTGAGTCCCAAAGAGTCCCATGCCCAATCACGGAAACCATTCCGCCCCTGCCCACATCTGATAAAGAGGTCTAGTAGCCTTGTTTTGATCATGCCTGGCATTGAGTTTTTAACAAAAATTGTGTGGACTTCCTCATTGGTTTGCCTTTTGTAAACTGAGGAAAGTCTGAACAGGCTGGGACTCTTTTCTCTAGAAAAGTGAAGGCTGAGGGGTGACCAAATAGAAGTCTTTGAAATTATGAAGGGGTTTCCACTTGTGGAGGAGACCAAAACTGGGGGAAATAAATATAAGATAGTCACTAATTAGAATTCAGAGAAACTTCTTTACCCAGAGAGTGGTTAGAATGTGGAACTCACAATCACATGGAGTAGTTGTGGCGAATAGCATAGATACATTTAAGGGGAATCTAGATAAGTACGTGAGGGAGAAAGGAATAGAAGGATATGTTGATTTGGTGAGGTGAAGTAGAGTAGGAGGAGGCTCGTCTGGAGCATAAACACCGGCATAGATCAGTTGGGCTGAATGGCCTGTTTCTGTACTGTAGATTCTATGTAACTCTATTCTGTATAAAGAGTTATATTGTGATATGACCAAGCAGCAATTAAGGAAAACTTTGATTTTATACCAACCTGGTTTGAAGGTGCTTTATTTTCCCTCTGGCTTGTAGGTTGCACTCTTATCCCAAGTCAGAAGATTCAAGACGAATTCTGGACTTGAGCACATAATCTAGGGCTGACACTCCAATGCAGTACTGAGGGAGTGCTACATTGTTGGATGTGCCATTTTTTTTGGATGAGACTTTAAACCAACATCTGCTTGTTCTGATGGTTCAGATGGACACAAAAGATCCAACGGCACTATTCAAAGAAGAGCAGGGGTTTTCCTGATGTCCCTCAGAAGATATATGACGTTCAGGGGTGATGTCAGGAAGCACTTCTTCGCACCAAGGGCAGTGGAAATTTGGAACTCTCTCCCCAAAAAGCTGTTGAGGCTAGGGGTCAATTGAAAATGTCAAAACTGAGATTGATAGATTTTTGTTAGGCAAGGGTATTAAGGGATAGGGAACCAAGTCGGGTAGATGGATTAAGATACAGATCAGCCATGATCAAATTGAATGGTGGAACAGGCTCGAGGGGCTGAATGGCTTACTCCTGTACCTATGTTCCTATCTATCTATTTATCATCGATCTATTTATTTATCTATTAAAAACATAGAACTGGGCAGTAAGGAGAGCAGAGGGAGGGGAAGGATTAAATGTGCTGTGCCATTGCATATTGGTGCACCGGTCAATATCCTGGATAAATGGAAATTATGACTAAGTCCCTTCTCAACATGGTACGTTATTGATATTGACCAGGCTGCCATTAGAGGTGCCAAGCAGAGAAACTGGGCTTCTGCCCACTAAAAAGCAGGAAAATCGGAGCATGGATTTCCCCAGTCCCTGTTAAATGTATAAAAGTTTGGGAAATGAAATTGAACCAAGTGCAATTTACGTATGGCGTGCTACCTGACCTTTAACTCCAAGCTCAGAGGCCGTCCTGTGAAACGATATAAGATGCTATGTAAATGCAACTTCTTGTTTCCTTCTTGTGGATGAATCAATAGAAAATCTTAAATAATACAGATGAGGAGGGTCGTTCGGCCCACTTTAGCTCATCCATCGAGAAAAACCTGCAGTTTCCCCCATCGCAGCATCCAATTGTCCCTTAAATGATTCCATGGATTTTCTCTCCACTGCCCTACCTAGAAGACCGTTTCAAATGTTGATCACGCTTTTTTTGAAGAAGAAATTCCTGAGATTGCTCTTCAAAGCATGAGATAGATGACCCTGTCCATTTAAACACCTGGAGCTGCAGCTTATATTTAATCCAAAATGAGTGAGTGTCACTCCAAATAAATGAACGTTGATGGGGTTGGTATAGCACTGTATACTTATAAACAAATGAAGACTTAGCTTGCTCCTGTTAAGTGTATAAAAGCTTCAGTGCACTTAAACTGAAATGACCCAAATGCAGTTTACTCATGAAAGAAGAAAAGAAAGACTTGTATTGATATAGCGCCTTTCATGACCTCAGGATATCCTAAAGCGCTTTACAGCCAATGAAATACTTTTGAAGTATAGTCACTGTTGTAATATAGGAAACGTAGCAGCTGATATGCGCACAGCAAGATCCCACAAACAGCAATGAGATAATGAACAGATAATCTGTTTTAGTGATGTTGGTTGAGGGATAAATATTGGCCAGGACGCTGGGGAGAACTCCCCCGTTCTTCTTCGAAATAGCGCTGTGGGATCTTTTACGCCCACCCGAGAGGGCAGACGGGGCCTCGGTTTAACATCTCATCCGAAAGACGGCACCTTCGACAGTGCAACACTCTCCTAGTGCTGCACTAAAGTGTCAGCCTAGATTATGTGCTCAAGTCTCTGGAGTGCGACTTGAAACTACGACCTTCTGACTCAGAGATGAGAGGGCTATCACTGAATCACGACTGAGACCTATGAACTGCTACTTGACTTTTAACTTCAAGCTAAGAAATCTTGGGGCCAGTTCGGCCACTGAGAGCTGCAGCAGGAAGTGACTAGCATTGCTGCTTCTAGATTCAAAGACACACCTACCCAGAATCTCCATAACCAGTACCCTTTTTTTTGCAGATTCGACCTTTAATACAAACACTCTTGTGTAAAATGTTAATATTTTATTGCGATTTTATTCTAATTTCTGACACCAATCACTTTGTTCTTGTCTTCTCTTCTTAGGCTGAAGACACAGTTAGCAAATTCATCAAGAAAGCCATTGTCCATTATCGAGATGATATTGACCTGCAGAACCTGATCGACTATATTCAGGGAGAGGTAACGGCCCTGATATTAACGGGGAGGTGGGGAGGGTGCGGGGGAATGCGGTAGCACGGGTAAAAACCCAGCAAGGCCAAGGACATCGAGGCCATGCCGAACTTAACGGCAGGACCTCATTTTTATAAGAGAATGCAGACTCCTGCCCGAAAGCAGGCCGTATTGACAGCCTGGCCGGCGGGTGGGAACTTGAGGCAAGAGGTCACAACCGGGGACCCATGGGAACGGTCCCCTTTAGTTACTGGCGGCACTGGCTGTGATCAAGAAGGGGGGGGTATCTGGCTGCTATGGGGTGGGGAGGATGGTTGCTGCAGGGTGCAAGGGAGGTCCAAGGCTTCCTTGGTTTCTCCTGCCCCTGCTGGCCCACAAGGAAACCTGAAAAATAAATTCAAAACATGCCTTCTGGGCCTTTTCTGGCCCAGGATGCGGCTCCCGGCAGGTTTTGCCTGATGGGGGAACCGCCGGTTTTGTGGAGCCCGGGGGGACACTCTTGCTCCTCACAGCCCTGTAAAAATACAGTAAAACCAACCTGTGGGATCCTCCTCAGCTGGGCCGCCAGCTGATACCGGGCGGAGTGTACGTGGCGATGCCCCGCCCAATACTGTCCTAAAATGGCAAATAGGGTCCTATGTACAGCATATTAAAGGGGCTTGCCACCTGACTCAGGTGGGCCCTCCGGCTTCGTAGCGCTGGACCCTGGGGGAAGATTGCAGCTGCCACTCCGTGTCTGCTTTCTTCTACGTAACCCCGTTTTGAACCTAGGTATTTTAAAATTATACTAAATAGAAAAAAAGGTCTGTTTCCATCGTAGGATGTAACATCCTATGTGAACTTACCTGACCTATACTCTATTCTCCTTTTATTCTTCATTTATACTATGAGTTGGTTCTTATTCCTTTCTTTATATATGTATTACCATTAAAATTGATGTGTACAGTGCACTAGTATAAAAGTAACACCTTGGACTGAAGAGTGACTTATGCACTTGATTTTATGGAACATCTTGTTATTTGGTTTTATATAATAATACAAAATGCTACTTTCATGACACAATCTAAATGCAACATTCTTAGTAATGTTTGAGGGTTTTTTGTAATAATAACCTATACTTCATAAAACCACTGTTATGGTACATATATATACACACAAGGGTTTCTTGTAATAGTGTTAATGATGCTCTTAATGTAATATACACCCTGTAAAACCTTTCTTATTTTACCTTCATGCAGTTTCAGTGCTGCGGTTGGACCAACTACAAAGATTGGTCTAAGAACATGTATTTCAACTGTACCCCTGACAACCCCAGCCCTGAGCGCTGCGGTGTGCCATATTCCTGCTGTACCCTGGTACCTGGTGAGGTAAGTTGTTCGATAAAACAACAGCGCTTTTATTTTTTACCATCTTTTTTTCCTCTTCCTCTTCTCAAGGGCACTGAGTGTTGCTGGGGTTTGATTCTTTTGGTGCTGACAGCCCTCCAGTGCCTTGCCCGAGTGGCCATCCTTAATTTGTGAACCTAGAAGCGAGTGTCAGCAGAGAGATAAATCCTGTTGTCGCCCAGTGTCTGGGTACACACAAACTTTCCGGTCTGAGTCACCGAATAATGGTCAGAGGTGGGAATCCCTACTGGCTTTAGCCCTCCTGAACTCAGGCGTGCTGGGGGCCAATTGTAGCTCCCTGGAGTGCTGCCTGAAAATAGCTGTGCAACCCTCAAACTGATGTTAATATAGCCCAGGCTGCGCTCTCGAGTCTGAATCGTTAAGTCGTGATTTTAATGTTTTGATTCTGGTCTAACTCGGCACAGTCCTGATTCGATCCTTTCAAAACCACATTCAGAATCGAGAATGCGCCCAGGGCTATATTAACATCAGTGTGAGGGTTGCACAGCTATTTGTAACTTTTTCCGCTATGTTATTTTATGAACACGCAAACTCCCCTCAGTGAAGAGCACATGAAAAAAAATCAGTGTTGTGACTAGGAACATAGGAATTGCAAGACGATAAAGGACCACGGTCCATCTAGTTCGCCTTCCACCATCCTGGTACTCGCATGATACACTGATAATGGAGTTGTTGACGAATCATAGCAATCAATCTCTATCAATTAGTCTACAACAGACCCAGATATGACACAAGAAAACGCCAGTGGTAGAGAGCTTAGGTTCAAAATCACCTTTTTCCTCTCAAGCATGCTACACTCACCACAGGTCACGACTCAAATTACTCATATACTGTATCCCAAAATATTATTTAGCCTACATGGACCAATACACTATGAAGAAAATAAAAATCACACAAGC
This sequence comes from Heptranchias perlo, assembly GCF_035084215.1. Lineage (NCBI taxonomy): Eukaryota > Metazoa > Chordata > Chondrichthyes > Hexanchiformes > Hexanchidae > Heptranchias > Heptranchias perlo. Next base: position 9,044,401 of record NC_090332.1, on the reverse strand, counting down.
AGTACATTTTAATGTTGTGCAAAGAATTTCTTGTTATGAGACTCTTAATTCATCACTTGATATTTGTTCCCACCACTTCTATCGCCACCACCAGTGACAGACCTATAACCATCGGCAGTTCACCATTGTGTTGTATAATTCCAAATGCTCTATCCAAGTACAGTCCAAGTTTGGACAGGCTGAATCTGTAATTGTACTGTAGGGTATTTTCACAATAAATTTCGCACACCCACCATCATGCCTTATTGAAATCCTAATGACAGTACTGTTTAGGGCAGTGGTAACAAATTATTGCTGAGGGATAGCTTTGGGTCTGTCGTGGCATTGCTGGTGTAAGGGACCAAGTGACAGAGGCACTTTCACATTTCAGTTCACAACAGGTATTGGAACTGTACTTGAGTCTGGTTTTAGAACACACCCTGGTGCAAGTTTGTTTGCTTTTGTATTTTTTTCCTCTTTACGTCTCTGTGAGGGCACAGACTGTTAACCCATCAACAAGATGAGCAGGTGACATGTACCCCGGGCTCTAACAGTGCTATGAGGAGGTACACATGGATGTCAGCATTAACACACCCTCTCCTTCCATGGGAGAGAAGTGCCTGGCACCTGCTGGAAGGCTCCACTGAGAGGCATGTTGTGTCCCTGTGTACTGCACCACAAACCTAAAGAAAGAACTTGCATTTATATAGCGCCTTTCATGACCTCAGGACACCCCAAAGCGCTTTCCAGCCAATGAAATGTAGTCATTGTTGTTCCTGCCTTTACCTGTTCAGGGAGTGCGCTGGATTAGTAGCAACGGCTGGAAATCAAACCCCTCCTCCAGACCGCTTGTCACGCCCCACAAGCACACCTTGTCTGTCTCATTCATCATTCGATGCTTTTTTATTCCTCTTCCTCCCAGTCGGTGATCAACACAATGTGTGGTTTCGGGAAGCAATCACTAGACCAACTGGAGGCCTCAAAATTCCTGCACCCAGTGGGCTGTGCTGACAAAGCAGCGATCTGGATAGAGAGTCACCTGCTGCTGGTGGGAGGTGTAGTCCTTGGGATGGCACTGCCACAGGTAGGGATCAATTCACCCATATATAGGTTTATGTGTATGTGTCTGTGTGTATCTTTCTGCCTGTGTCTGTATGTATCTGTGGATCTTCTTACCTGTACATATCTGTCTGTGCCTGTTTATATGTATGCGCCTGTGTGTATCTCTCTGTCAATACTAAATACCTTCTGATTTTAATTCATGTCATCTGTCTTCTTCAGTTAAACCCCACGCTCCCTGAGGAGATAGAAATGAATCCAGCCCACGAAGAGTGTCTGCAGCCCTTTACAACATTTAGGGTTTGCCTGTTTGAAGAAATGAGTTTTAGTGCCTTTACAATCTCCGTTGGAAGGAGTTCCTTGCACACTTATTCCTCTCTGTGTCTAATCAGTGCACAGGTCTCAAGCTTACACTCACAACGTGGAGAGGATTTCTCTCTAACTGATGCTATAAATTATATTAGAGTCAGAACCCGTCGTTGTAATAATGTTGATTCTTGGCTGACTGTGCACTTGTAAACATGTGACTTCTGCTTGCCCCATGGCCCAATCTTGACCCCATCAGCCTTATGACCCCAATGCTGACCCCACCAGAAATCACAGGGTCATTAGGATATTGCTGGGCGGGACAAAGGTGGAAATCCCACCAGAAATTGATGTACTGCATCTGGGAGGCCTGGACTATACATGGGGGGGGGGAGGTCAGGGCGGGGGGGCGTGCAGCAGAGGATATACTTCTGAGGCTGCAGCTGCAGTATTTAAAGATCTTAAAGCAGAACGGGTACACAGGAAGGTAAGAACGCAACTCCTACAGGTACAAGCAGCAAACGTCTCAGAGAGTGATAGAAATATTCTTACTGAAATTAGGCATGGGCAGGGGGAAATGGAATGATGGGAGTGGGTGGCAAGGGACCTGCTAATACAGTAGCTGGAACTATGTGGGCAGAAGTGGCAATGGTTAGTGAGAGACAACTCCCTAACCCCCAGGACCCCGCTCCAATACAAGCCGAGGTTTACTGACTCGACATGGTCAGCAAAGGTCTGTGTAATGGCTGCGAGCTGCCGTTAATGGATATTTTGTACATTTCAGACCTACATTTACCCTAAAAGTGCATTCACAAGCATAAAGGTATAACCTTGAGCACTAAATAAATCATAGTGACATGTGCAGACAGGAGACTTGAGTTAAATGGATGAAGCGGTGCAGCTGCTGATACTGTTTTTTCAGGAAATGAAATAATTCTCTCTGATCTGTCATTGCAGATTGGAGGAATTGTACTTTCTCGGATGCTGATCGGACAAATCAAAGAGGAGATCAAGTCAATATAACGAAGGAGGCAGTATGCAGCTTTGGAAGCCTTGGCAACAGGGAGCGAACCAAAGGCAGTGGGATTCACGGAGCCTTGTCCAAGAAAGAAAGAAGCAAACAGGGTGAAAGAACATTCAAGACTTTTTTTGTGTGAAAAACAAACATACCACAGTTCCCAATACTGTTCTTTTTTTTTTAAATTGCAATTAACTGAGGTGGAGGAATCTAAGATGGCAGATCACCAGTCTCACTCCTGACCTTTCACCTTCAGGGCTCAGATTTGAACAGTACAGAGATCTACTGTGTAAGAGATACTGAGGGTCACAAGGACCACTGCTCTTAGCTTAGTCCACAGTCAACATCCCCATTCCCTGCTCCTCAGTCATTGTTTAATCAGTCACCTTGCAGGCAAAGGATTAAATAATCCCGTATGTCCACGTGAGATCATGAAAACTTGAGAACAATTTCAGCATTTCCAACATGATTTCACATCACAAAATCATTTGTAAATAGTAAATATATTTACCAGAATATTTCTGTATAGATTTACAGTGCAATTTACCTGTTTCTCTTCAGAAAGGTACAGAATAAGAAATTGCTACCTTCAAAGCACTGCAATAGCATTAGAACTCAGCACAGAGGTTTGCACCTCTAACACAGGGAGGCATGCAATGTATAAACACCTCTCCCATTTAATCTTTTGTGGTGTTATTCCAATTTTCTCCCCTTCCCTCCTTTCTCCTTGCCCCTCTCCTCTTTTCATCTCCTGAAGGCATTGACTGCTGTTGTGCAATTCCATCCGTTCTTGCACTGCTTACACAGTGAGTGGCAGCAGGCTATTTGACATCTGATCCCTGCCATCACCAGGCATTTGCACAAGTGCACTTTCTAGCTAGAGGGGCAGGGGCGGGAGAACAGTTGCAGGAGAGCAATTAGAAACAGGAGCCCTGTATGATTTTGCTTTTCGCCCTAGTTAAGAGGCGCCAAGGCCAAATGTAGCGACCCAGCTATGATCAGGTAACATTAGCGTGGCTCAGTTGGTAGCACTCTCCCTTCTGAGTCAGAAGGTTATGGGTTCAAATCCCAGTCCAGGGACTTGAGTACAAAATCTAGGCTGATACCCCAGTTCCGAGGGAGTGCTGCACTGTTGGAGGTGCCGTCTTTCAGATGAGATGTTAAACCAAGGCCCTCTCAGGTGGGTGTAAAAGATCCCACAGCATTATTCAAAGAAGAGTGGGGGAGTTCTGCCTGTGTCCTGGCCAATATTTGTCCCTCAACCAACATCACTAAAACAGATAATCTGGTCATTATCTCATTGCTGTTGTGGGACCTTGCTGTGTGCAAATTAGCTGCCATGTTTCCTACATTACAACAGTGACTACACTTCAAAAATACTTCACTGGCTGTAAAGTGCTTTGGGATCTCCTGAGGTTGTGAGAAGTGCTATATAAATGCAAGTTCTTCCTTCAATTCAACTCAAAGCTGGGAAGGTGTGGTCTGTTTGGCTCAGTGCCGATACCAGATCATTAGGGAGCTTTAGATGATTCCAACAGGAAACCGGCATTTCATTATCTGCAGAAAATGCTGGAAATGCACTGAAGGTTGATCGGCATCTGAAAGAATTAATATTTCAGGAATGTCCCTTCAACAGAAACAATCTGCTGTGCATTTCTGGCAACTTCTGCTTTTATTTCAGATTTCCAGCCTTCATGTGTTTTTTTAACCCCACCTAAATATCCCATCTCTGCCACAGCAAGGTGTTCATTTTATTTTACTGAAAAGTTTGATTAAATCCTGTATTTTAAAGGAGGACTGATTTCTCCCTAGTGTTACATGTAGACCGAGCTACGTCATATATCATTGGGACATTTACAAGCAACAGTAGAAAACAAATGGTGGTTCTTTTCCAAATAGATCTTCAGATGTCAATAGAGAAACTCATTGTCTTGTCTTTAAAAATAAGATTATTTTCCAATAAGCCTGTTTCTCCCGCAGTAAAGGTTTGCGTGTTAGTTATCCTCCCCCCTCTCCCTCCATTACTTCTAACTCCCTCCCCAGTTTTCTCCCCTCCTCCTGAGAACATTGACCTGTACCAGGGTACTGATCTACATGTGGCTGTAAATCGGGCGTGGTGTCTAACATACGGCCAATGACAAATTTCTACCCTTGATTTCCTGCAGCTGAATGGGAGAATGAGACAGCAGCTAGAATATCAGAGCCATGGAGCAGAAACCTCATACAATACCTGACCTGAGAGGGCCAGCGGATTAAAGGGTGTGCTGCTAGCTACACAAGAGACAGTCAGTAATATCCCATATGAAAATAAGGGCATGAAAAGACCACAATCTTGTGCACTCCCCCCACCCCAAACTTGTAGCAATGCTAATTCCTAAGGAGTTAAATCGGCCAATTTCAGGGGGGGAAATTGCTTTCCAACAGTAATCAAACAAACTCCGTCTACCCATGATAGATCACTAGGAGAACTCAACCAACCCACAACGCCCATCCCCACCCCCAATATACCACAGCTCCCTTCTCCCTCAGAAAACTGGTCAAGTCCCTTCTTAAAGGACTGTGGCCGATCCATTTTTACCACCTGCATTCCGGAGGGCTAACACAGAGATTATTATAACAAGAAGGTCAACATTAGCAATGTACAATTTACAACTTTTTGTGAGAAGCCCAAAAATGAGAGCTACTTAATCTGTTAGTGAGGCACTGGAAGTTAAAGCAGATCAGACGCCTTAGAGAACCCTAAACTTCAAATACCTAAATGCAAAAAGATTTTTTTTAATTAACCTTTGCGTTCTGAAAAATACATTGCAGTTTTCAAAATAACTTAGTATGTGTTCTCGAAACAGCTGTAAGAATAATTTCCTGGAGATTTTTATGACAGAAACATTCCTTAGGTGACAGAAAGCTGAATAAACTGAAGCTCGTTTGATGCAGAAACATAACTGCATCCTCCAAAGGGCTCAAAGCAAGAATTTGAGTTATGGAATTGCTAGGAATTTTTTTTATATGTGGAGATATTAATAGTTATTTATGATTATTTATATTTTATGTTATTGTTGCACGGTATTAAAAGTGGTTATTAAAACAGAACTGCAATGACGTCTCACCAAATGATTTAATAAACATTTATTGTCGTTCATTTGCCCACCTCCAGTCGTTGGTTGGCAATATTTGATTACTGGCATGTTCTGGTTTGGGCAACAGGACAATATGGGAAACTCAAGGCTTTTTACTGGTTTACTGAATAAGTCAAATTCCGTTATTATTACATGGGATTCCCATTATTTTTACCAGTGTTTTGGGAAGTACATTCCATGATTTAATTTGCTTTACTAGAACACCAAAAAAAACAGCGGCACTGAATAAGCTTTTCATTGCTTTGTACGTCTGATCAATATTGACAGATATCTGATGTTGCAGTACGTTGGTTGACCAGTGGGTGGTGCTCGTGACCTATGAAGAAGTATCAGCTTTAGCCCTCGGCTACTTCAAATTCATGGAAATTGATTTAACACCAGGGGAATGTATCGCTGACAAAAATAAATGTTCCACGGAGAAAAGTCCTGTGAAAACAACACAGTATTTTTTTGACTGCATAGTGCAAGTTTATAATTACTGTTTCCACTTCTCTCCGCACTAGAGACTGTTGCAACTCTGGGTCATAGAATAGTTACAACACAGAAGGAGGCCATTCGGCCCATTGAGCCGTGCCGGCTCTTTGTAAGAGCAATCCAGTTAGTCTCATTCCCCCATTCTTTCCGCGTAGCCCTGCAGTTTTTTTCCCTTCAAATATTTATCCAATTCCTTTTCGAAAGCCATGATTGAATCTGCTTCCACCACCCTTTCAGGCAGCGCATTCCAGATCGTAACTACTCGCCGCGTAAAAAAGTTTTTCCTCTTGTCGCCTTTGGTTCTTTTGCCAATCACCTTAAATCTGTGTCCTCTGGTTCTCGACCCTTCCGCCAATGGGAACAGATCCTCTTTATTTACTTTATCTAAACCCTTCATGAATTTGAACACTTCTATTAAATCTCCTCTTAACCTTCTCTGCTGTAAGGAGAACAACCCCAGCTTTTCCAGTCTATCCACATAACTGAAGGCCTTTATCCCTGGAACCATTCTAGTAAATCTTTTCTGCACCCTCTCTAAGACCGTCACATCCTTCCTAAAGTGCGGTGCCCAGAATTGGACACAATACTCCAGTTGTGGCCGAACCAGTGCTTTATAAAGGTTCATCATAACTTCAGGGTCCACTGGACTCCTGCACCAATTTGTACATAAGGGGGAAATAACAGAGCATTTTCCCATTTTTTTTTGTCATTTCAATACAACAAACCTGTGCACACTGAAGAAAGGATCTGATACACTCCCTTTTACCTACAGGACCTTGTATTGGCTCTAATCTACAAATATTAACACTATCTCCAACCCAAAGATTATCACACAAAGTTTTTCCTAACAAAAGCATTCAATTAATTTAAGTTGTCTTGATGTGCACGGGATGTAATTGTGGATTTGCAATATTTAAGGTTGGGAACAGCTTGGCTCAGTTGTAACACTCTTGCCTCTGAGTTAGGAGGTTGTGGGTTCAAGGGATTTGAACAACATAATCTAGGTTAACACTTCTGTAAAGTACGGAGAGAGTGCTGCACTGTCAGAGGCGCTGCTTTTCAGATGGGATACCAAACTGAGGCTCAGATAGACATAAAAGATCCCACGGCGCTATTTGAAGAAGAGCAGGGGAGATCTTGTTGTCCTGTCCAACATTTATCCCTCAACCAACATCACTAAAAGTTAAAAACAGTGAATAAAGTTAAAAAGTTAAAAACAGTGGATGTCCAAAGGGACCTAGGGGTTCAGGTACATAGATCATTGAAGTGTCATGAACAAGTGCAGAAAATAATCAATAAGGCTAATGGAATGCTGGCCTTTATATCTAGAGGACTAGAGTACAAGGGGGCAGAAGTTATGCTGCAGCTATACAAAACCCTGGTTAGAGCGCACCTGGAATACTGTGAGCAGTTCTGGGCACTGCACCTTTGGAGGACATATTGGCCTTGGAGGGAGTGCAGCGTAGGTTTACTAGAATGATACCCGGACTTCAAGGGTTAAGTTATGAGGAGAGATTACACAAATTGGGTTTGTATTCTCTGGAGTTTAGAGGGTTAAGGGGTGATCTGATCGAAGTTTATAAGATATTAAGGGGAACAGATAGGGTGGATAGAGAGAAACTATTTCCACTGGTTGGGGATTTTAGGAGTAGGGGGCACAGTCTAAAAATTAGAGCCAGACCTTTCAGGAGCGAGATTAGAAAACATTTCTACACACAAAGGGTTGTAGAAGTTTGGAACTCTCTTCCGCAAACGGCAATTGATACTAGCTCAATTGCTAAATTTAAATCTGAGATAGATAGCTTTTTGGCAACCAAAGGTATTAAGGGATTATGGGCCAAAGGCGGGTATATGGAGCTAGATCACAGATCAGCCATGATCTTATCAAATGGCGGAGCAGGCACGAGGGGCTGAATGGCCTACTCCTGTTCCTATTTTCCTATGTACGGGTACGGTAGCATAGTGGTTATGTTACTTGGACTAGTAATCTAGAGGCCTAGACAAAAATCCAGAGTCACGAGTTCAAATCCTGCCACGGCAGCTGGCGAATTTAAATTCAATTAATTAATTAAATTCAATTAATTAAATAAAAAAAATTTGGAATTAAAATACTAGTATCAGTAATGATGGCCATGAAACTACCGGATTGTCGTAAAAACCCATCTGGCTCATTAATGTCCTTTAGGGAAGGAAACCTGCCATCCTTACTTAGTCTGGCCTAAATGTGACTCCAGACCCACAGCAATGTGGTTGATTCTTAATTGCCCTAGCAAGCCACTCAGTTGTAAAATCTCGCTACAAAAAGTCATAATAAGAATAAAACTGGACGGACCACCCGGCATCGGGCCACTAGGCACCGGGCACGACAACAGCAAACCAAGCCCAGTCGACCCTGCAAAGTCCTCCTTACTAACATCTGGGGACTTGTGCCAAAATTGGGAGAGCTGTCCCACAGACTAGTCAAGCAACAGCCTGACATAGCCATACTCACAGAATCATACCTTTCAGCTAATATCCCAGACTCTTCCATCACCATCCCTGGGTATGTCCTGTCCCACCGGCAGGACAGACCCACCAGAGGTGGTGGTACAGTGGTATACAGTCAGGAGGGAGTGGCCCTGGGAGTCCTGAACATTGACTCTGGACCCCATGAAATCTCATGGCATCAGGTCAAACATGGGCAAGGAAACCTCCTGCTGATTACCACCTACTGTCCTCCCTCAGCTGATGAATCAGTCCTCCTCCATGTTGAGCACCAACTTGAAGGAAGCACTGAGGGTAGCAAGGGCACAAAATGTACTCTGGGTGGGGGACTTCAATGTCCATCACCAAGAGTGGCTTGGTAGCACCATTACTGGCCGAGTCCTGAAGGACATAGCTGCTAGACTGGGCCTGCGGCAGGTGGTGAGCGAACCAACACTGAGGGAAAAACTTACTTGACCTCGTCCTCACCAATCTACCTATCGCAAATGCATCTGTCCATGACAGTATTGTGTAGGAGTGACCACCGCACAGTCCTCGTGGAGACGAAGTCCCGTCTTCGCACTGAGGACACCATCCAACGTGTTGTGTGGCACTACCACTGTGCCAAATGGGATAGATTCAGAACAGATCGAGCAGCTCAAAACTGGGCATCCATGAGGCGCTGTGGACCATCAACAGCAGCAGAATTGTATTCCAGCACAATCTGTAACCTCATGGCCTGGCATATATCCTCACTCAGGACTACATGCATGCTAAACAGCAGAAGCAACATGCTATAGACAGAGCTAAGCGATTCCACAACCAACAGATCAAATCAAAGCTCTGCAGTCCTGCCACATCCAGTCGTGAATGGTGGTGGACAATTAAACAACTAACGGGAGGAGGAAGCACTGCAAACATCCCCATCCTCAATGATGGTGGAGTCCAGCACATGAGTGCAAAAGACAAGGCTGAAGCGTTTGCAACCATCTTCAGCCAGAAGTGTCGAGTGGATGATCCATCTCGGCCTCCTCCCGATATCCCCACCATCACGGAAGCCAGTCTTCAGCCAATTCGATTCACTCCACGTGATATCAAGAAACGGCTGAGTGCACTGGATACAGCAAAGGCTATGGGCCCCGACAACATCCCAGCTGTAGTGCTGAAGACTTGTGCTCCAGAACTAGCTGCGCCTCTAGCCAAGCTGTTCCAGTACAGCTACAACACTGGCATCTACCCGACAATGTGGAAATTGCCCAGGTATGTCCTGTCCACAAAAAGCAGGACAAATCCAATCCGGCCAATTACCGCCCCATCAGTCTACTCTCAATCATCAGCAAAGTGATGGAAGGTGTCGTCGACAGTGCTATCAAGCGGCACTTACTCACCAATAACCTGCTCACCGATGCTCAGTTTGGGTTCCGCCAGGACCACTCGGCTCCAGACCTCATTACAGCCTTGGTCCAAACATGGACAAAAGAGCTGAATTCCAGAGGTGAGGTGAGAGTGACTGCCCTTGACATCAAGGCAGCATTTGACCGAGTGTGGCACCAAGGAACCCTAGTAAAATTGAAGTCAATGGGAATCAGGGGGAAAACTCTCCAGTGGCTGGAGTCATACCTAGCACAAAGGAAGATGGTAGTGGTTGTTGGAGGCCAATCATCTCAGCCCCAGGACATTGCTGCAGGAGCCCCTCAGGGCAGTGTCCTAGGCCCAACCATCTTCAGCTGCTTCATCAATGACCTTCCCTCCATCATAAGGTCAGAAATGGGGATGCTCGCTGATGATTGCACAGTGTTCAGTTCCATTCGCAACCCCTCAAATAATGAAGCAGTCTGAGCCCGCATGCAGCAAGACCTGGACAACATCCAGGCTTGGGCTCATAAGTGGCAAGTAACATTCGCGCCAGACAAGTGCCAGGCAATGACCATCTCCAACAAGAGAGAGTCTAACCACCTCCCCTTGACATTCAACGGCATTACTATCGCCGAATCCCCCACCATCAACATCCTGGGGGTCACCATTGACCAGAAACTTAACTGGACCAGCCATATAAATACTGTGGCTACGAGAGCAGGTTAGAGGCTGGGTATTCTGCGGCGAGTGACTCACCTCCTGACTCCCCAAAGCCTTTCCACCATCTACAAGGCACAAGTCAGGAGTGTGATGGAATACTCTCCACTTGCTTGGATGAGTGCAGCTCCAACAACACTCAAGATGCTCGACACCATCCAGGACAAAGCAGCCCGCTTGATTGGCACCCCATCCACCACCCTAAACATTCACTCCCTTCACCACCGGCGCACTGTGGCTGCAGTGTGTACCATCCACAGGATGCACTGTAGCAACTCGCCAAGGCTTCTTCGACAGCACCTCCCAAACCCGCGACCTCTACCACCTAGAAGGACAAGAGCAGCAGGCACATGGGAACAACACTACCTGCACGTTCCCCTCCAAGTTACACACCATCCCGACTTGGAAATATATCGCCGTTCCTTCATTGTCGCTGGGTCAAAATCCTGGAACTCCCTTCCTAACAGCACTGTGGGAGAACCGTCACCACACGGACTGCAGCGGTTCAAGAAGGCGGCTCACCACCACCTTCTCAAGGGCAATTAGGGATGGGCAATAAATGCCGGCCTCGCCAGCAACGCCCACATCCCGTGAACGAATTTTAAAAAAATGTTCCTAAAACAGATTAGCCATTTATTTGGTTGTTATTTGTGGGACTTTGCTGTGCACAAATTGGTTGTTGCATTTCTCTACATATCAACAGTGACTACACTTCAAAAATAATTGAGGGAGAAAAGAAAAGAAGGTTATGCTGATAAGGTTAGATGAAGTAGGGTGGGAGGAGGCTCGTGTGGAGCATGAACACCGGCACGGACCTGCTGGGCCGAATGGCCTGTTCCTGTGCTGTACATTCTATGTAATTCATTGGCTATAAAGCGCTTTGGGACGTCCTAAAACTTGAAAGGTGTTATATAAATGCAAGATCTTTAACAGAGACCAAGATGCATATAAGCTAACATCCCATTCAACAGTTCAGCAGTACGTCCATACTCATGCCCTATTTTTTTTAGTGGGACTCCAATCTGTTCTGGCTAGGTACAGCTTTGGTATCATAAGAGCTTAATTTATGTTCCTCTGCTCCTACTTCAGCTACGGCCTCACAGGTCCCTCCGGTATCTTACTCAAATGGCCAATCTTCAGTGTATGTTGGCAGGCTGTTTGACCAAGGATTTTCAACATCATCCAGCCGATTCGCCCCAAAAAACGAGATGGTGCGTTTTTGGTATTTAAGTGCTGCTATTGACACAACTAATAACGAGGCAAAGGCACATTTAATCTTGTACTGGAAACATTTCTTGTGAGCCTGTAGCAGTCTGTCTGGCACTGTATTCATTCTATCAGTTTCCACACGTTGCATCGAATCAGAATGTGTGCCAGTAAACAAATATACACGCATGTGTTTAGAAAGTACCTCAGTCATCATCCCAGTGATCCAAAAGCCACGATAAGACGAAAGACGTGCATTTATATAGCGCCTTTCACAACCTCAGGACGTCCCAAAGCGCTTTACGGCCAATTAAGTACTTTTGAAGTGTAGTCACTTGTGTAATGTAGGAAAAGCAGTAAGCATTTTGTACACAGCAACGTCCCACAAATGGCAATTTGATGATGGCCAGGTAATCTGATTTTTTTTTTTAGTAATGTTGATTGAGGGATAAATATTGGCCAAGACATCAAGGAGAACTAGCCTGCTCTTCTTCGAAATAGTACCATGGGATCTTCTACGTCCACCTGAGAAGGTTAACGTCTCATCCGAAAGACGGCACCTCCAACAGTGCAGCACTCCCTCAGTACTGCATTGGGAGTGTCGGCCTAGATTTTGTGCTCAAGTCTCTGGAGTGGGACTTGTACCCAAAACCTTCTGACTCAAGAGGCAAGAGTCCTACCAACTGAGCCATGCACGATAATGCATGTCCAATTTACCGAATTGGTGCAGGAACACTGAAACTAGAGCTTCCTTTTCACGCATCAAATACCGGAGAAGTGCAAGACGTCTGTACAACTATAATCCAGCGAGAATTAGCCAAAAAAGAAAGCCCACTAGGAAGGTGCTTGTACAACTCTAACTTGTGAACACCAATCGCAATGTCCTGAGGGTTTTTTGTGGTAGTTTTGATTTTAGTCACAGCAGCTCTGAAGGGTGGATATTAAATGAATGTTTATTGGCTACAGGACGTTTCAGTTCGTTAAATCCTGGCACACACCCTTCCAAGGACATGACTAATTACAATAGAATTATAGTAATCATATAAATAACCTGCCAAGAAATGCTGCTTTTGGACCTGTAAACTGTTGACTGTATGAGTCTCCTACATGAAGTGAGTTTGGGCCATCTCAATCTAGCTCCTGATGGGCGCAGGCCCACGGCACAAAAAATACTCCTAAATCCAGCACCAGTTTCAAACCTCACCCAGGTCACTGGGTGGCTGGGGTGCTGGAAATGGTAAAATGCCACACTTGTGGAGTAGGGGAGTGCTCTTCAGAAGTTGCAGCTAGGCCACATTGTTAAAACAACATAGAGGGAGCTTTACTCTGCGACTCACTGTTATAAGAGCGTAGAGGGAGCTTTACTCTGCGTCTCACTGTTATAAGAGCGTAGAGGGAGCTTTACTCTGCGTCTCACTGTTATAAGAGCGTAGAGGGAGCTTTACTCTGCGTCTCACTGTTATAAGAGCGTAGAGAGAGCTTTACTCTGCGTCTCACTATTATAACAGCGTAGAGAGAGCTTTACTCTGCGTCTCACTATTATAACAGCGTAGAGAGAGCTTTACTCTGCGTCTCACTGTTATAAGAGCGTAGAGGGAGCTTTACTCTGCGACTCACTGTTATAAGAGCGTAGAGAGAGCTTTACTCTGCGTCTCACTGTTATAACAGCATAGAGAGAGCTTTACTCTGCGACTCTATTATAAGAGCGTAGAGGGAGCTTTACTCTGTGTCTCACTGTTATTAGAGCATAGAGGGAGCTTTACTCTGTGTCTTACTATTATAACAGCATAGAGAGAGCTTTACTCTGCGACTCTATTATAAGAGCGTAGAGGGAGCTTTACTCTGTGTCTCACTGTTATTAGAGCATAGAGGGAGCTTTATTCTGCGACTCACTATTATAAGAGCGTAGAGGGAGCTTTACTCTGCGTCTCACTGTTATAACGATCTGTGATTATTTAAAACTGGCACTTAGGTGCCTGAAGTGGGAAGTGTTTCTGTCCTTAACAATGAAATGCTTCACCTTGATGAGCACAAAGGCTGACACCAAAAAGTCATTTTAAAAAAAGCTTTCTGTCAACTATGAGCAAGAACAGCCAATTGTTCAATCTTTGTGCTGCACCTGATTCACTCAACAATCTACTCCATGCACCAATGACAAAATCCATATTTACAAGCATAGCCTTGACCTTCTGAATATGTAGCTAATTCTTTCTGAGATCTCACAAAGAATTGACTACGGGCAATGTGTATGGCAGTGAGAAACTACATACAATGGGGAAGATTTTATGCATAGATTAGATATTCTATTTAACGGAACGCTGTCTTCATGCAAAAAGTGTTTGGCAAACATTTAGTTTTTTTGGGGGGAGCCCTGCATCATGTTTGTCATCAGTAAATGACACAATGACATTTTTCATTGTGATTTATGTCGTCACGTCATGTGTTCTTGGAAAAGGTTTGCCAAATGCTTTTTCATGAAGGCATGCTCCTTTAATAGGAGCGAATGGGAAGCGGTTTGGTTCATCGGAATTCTTCGCAATGAGAGTAAATAATGCTTAGGGGCCCACTGGGATTCTACACAGTGGGAGTGAATGGGAAGTGGTTTTGTGTGTTGAATTCTGAATGAATGAAAAGTAATGAGCATAATGAATTCTACACAATGGGAACGACTGGGAAGTGTTTTGGCCCATTGGAATTCCATACTTGGGTCTGGAATATACTCATGTACAGAGCATCTTCAGGCTAAATATACTAGCTGCTCACGTTCTTGCAGATAGTCCTGATCTCTTGCTGTCTGTTAGGTGAGACCTATTCTGAAACTGGGCCTTTGTCTTCCCAAAGAAATATTACAGCCCGACGGAAAGCGTCGCTTTTTATTATTCTATGTCATTTTACTACGTTTCTTGGTACTGGCTGTGGCCTCTGATCAAAGCTGTGGGAGTCAGTCTAGAAAGGCCCGCTAGGCATGGTGGATTCAATTGACAGCATTCGAAAAATAGAAACTGCAATTCTGCTTTTGTAGAATCAAGTTTCAGTTGTATATGTTTTATCTGTGACATGGAAAAATTTTAACCTCAGTCCGCATTTTCTGTCAACTTGTTCCGCATAAATTGCAATGATGGAATCTGCCTATGTAAACTTGTCATGCTGTATTGACACTGTGCTGCCAGTTGTGGCACTGTGGCCCCAGTTTTGCACAGACACAATGGGCTCGATTTTCGGACCCCCGAGCCGGCGGGTTCGTGGCGGGGGGTCTCCAAAAATCGGGGATTCCCGGGGCGGGTCCGGAGCCCGGCTCCAACCCGCCCACTCCCGTGTTCCCTGGTGACGTGTTTAGATGCGCGTGCAGCCCCCGCATGCGGGACTCTGTCCGGCAATTAAAGCCGGCGGGATCCCACTTAAGGCAATTAATTTGATAGTTCAGGTCATTAGCAGACCTGATTTGTAGGATATTTTAGGAGATGTGGGATTTTCATCTCAACTGAGCGTGTTTCCCCTCATTGCAGGAGGCCACTCTGTCACTTTGGACAAAGTTTGGCCTCCACCACCCTCCTCCTAACAACAAAATTCACCAACATGGAGCCTCAACCTCGGTGTGCAGACACATTTACCTACCTTGCGGACCCCCTTAAACGTACATCTTCCGGATGGGGGCTGCCATAGCTGCAGTCATGACCTCCTCGGAGGACGAACAGCATCACCAGCCTCGCCGGCCACCTCTGACACATGGAGCTTCACAACACAGTGCTGTGACACATCCACCTGCACAGCAGGAGGGAGGGCAACCGCAGAGAGAGATGCGTCGCAGAAGGCACTACCCTCGCCACAGGGTCCACAGACCAAGGCTCAGCTTCCTGGACCTCTCTGAGCAGCAGTGCACACGGAGGCTCAGAGTCACTTGACATGTAGTCGTGGACATCTGCAGCCTCCTTCATGCCGAGCTGCTCCCGGCTGGCCCGAGCACCATCTTCTTACCTGTCGCTGTCCTCAACAACTTCTCCTCCGCATCCTTCCAGGGTGCCACCGGGGACATCGCCGACGTCTCTCAGTCGTCTGCACAAAAGAGCCCTGCAAGTACACCTACACCCACTCTGCAGTGACACAATGGGTGGCATCAGTTGTGGGTCTTCATGGTGATTCTCAGGAAAGGGCGTTATTGCACAAACCAGACAAGATTTGCAAAGACGTGGCAGGAGTGGTGACAATATAATATGTAATGTGAGTTGATCAGAAATCAAATATAAGTAAAAACCATGACAAACCCTCAAACATCCTTGTGCATCCCTTTCATGCTCACAACAAGTTTGCCTTATGCTTCCTACTGCACATATGTGATGCATGCCCTGTGGCGGCAGCACAGGTAGTGGCAGGTTGGGTGAGGCTGACCGTGAAAGAGATGCATGAGAGGGTGAGTATGAGATAGAGCCAAGAGATTGTATGAGGATTGGGTTGAGTGGTAGTGATGGGATGAGTACTGGCGAGGTGAGTAAGTGCAGGTAAGATGAGAATGAGCTTTGAGTGGGTGTGAGGAGTGATGTGATAGAGTAGTGTTGGCAGTGCAGAAGGAGATGTGGGGTGGGGGCGGTGATGTGGCAGACGGAGTGTAGGGGAATGAGTAAGTGTACTCACTTCGGCTGACCTACTTAGGTCATTGAAGCGCCTCCTGCACTGTATGCAGATGCGTGATATGTTGGTTGTGCAGGTGACCTCCTCTGCCACCTCGAGCCAGGCCTTCTTGGTGGCAGAGGCAGGCCGCTTCCTCCCGCCCGCCAGGGGGAAGATCTCTGTCCTCCCCCTCCTCCTGGAGTTAGGCATCATTAAACCTGGAAGCAGCCTTCCCCCTGGGCTCCTTTCTGCAGCATCAGTCAGTGGAGGACTGCCCCTTTAAATAGGGCTCCTCCAGCTGACAGCCTATGATGCGGGTGCGCAGTCCGCCCACCGCGCAGCTTTACAGCGCGAAACCCGGAAGCCAAGGCAAGTGGCTTCAACTATGCTGCGATCGCGTGTGGAGCACCCCGAATTCACTGGGTGCGTTACCCACGCGCTCAGTCGACCCCCCGATGCCTCCCTCCTAATATCGAGCCCAATGCCACGCTCCAACCAGCTCTACTGCCCTCCTTCCCAAACTGCTACTTAACAATAAATAATAAGATAAAATCAAAATATATCTGGGTATGACTTTTAAAATGGGGATTGGACTAAGTCAGCATGCCTTATCATAGAATCATCGTATCGTACAGCATGGAAGGAGGCCATTCAGCCCATCATGCCTGAGCCAGCTCTTTGAAAGGGCTATCCAATTAGTCCCACTCACCTGCTCTTTAACCATAGTCCTGCAAATTTTACACATGGAGTTACAATGTATATCACACACTCCTTATTTTGTCACACCTCTAGGTAGCTCCTTAAAGGGTTCCTTAATATGAGGCTATCTTTCATATGGTCCTGCCAGTGGCCGCACACCTCAATCACTGCATAGAGCTTCAAAATCTCCATTTCCCCAACTTTCAGGAATTTTTTCACAGATTCCATTCACCAAACTCGGGTTCATTCCGGATAAGTATTAATTTTACATTTTAACCTTTTTACAGTTATTTTGTTCAACAGTGAAGTTTTAACCGTTATCGTGCTCTCATTTTCCGCAGGTGTCATTGGGTAGCAACCCAAATGCAGGCCCAGCTGAGTTCAGAGGACTCATCATAGTCCAGGGCCTGACCTTGGTCCTTTGATCTATATGGTTTAGTACAACACGAGGTGGTATCATTACACACTACGTCGAGGGTACGTATAGTTCTAACACTGCATTTTTTTTAATATAAAGAAGTAGTCCCATTATCAGCTTCCATTATAAATTTGTAAAAATTGCAAGCAATTCGAGCTGAATATATCGCCTTAGGGAGTGGATTGCCTAATGATAATTGACATGGCCCAGGCACTCAGCATATCCATCAAGGCTCACACATGAATAACAGCCCCTGGGTGAGGTGATTGTAGCGCCCAGGAAGAAAACTGGAGTCAAAATAAATGGTCTAATTTGATGTATCTCAGTCATGTTTAAATGGGTTCCAAATCAGTCTGCCTCTCTTTTTTTAAATCATAAATCTCACTTCTGATGTCCCGCTGCTGTTGTAGCCCTGGTGCTTGAAGACAGTAATTCATTCTTAATAACTGTAGTGTTCTTGAGTTATGGGCCTGTCACACTTGTGAAACAGTTGCTGTAACTCGCTCTCACCATTTACATACCCTTTATGCATCACTGGCTCACATTTTCCACATAGTCACTGAACTGCTGGAAAGATTTATTTTTCAATGCCCGAATATCTTTCAACTTGTGCTGACAGATGTACTCATTTATTTTTTTTTAATGAGCTTTGTTTTTGTTAAAAGTTACATAATTTAGGGCACAGCCAAGCTGTTATTTCCATGCCACAGCGGAACACTTTCTGCTTCCAGGTCGCGGTCTGACCCCGGAGCGCGGTGATGTGAGATTCCCTGGGAGGGCTGGATATTCTCATCCCTCTTGGGCTTGATGCTGTGTGTGGAGCGTAACTCTCGGCCAGTGCCAAACCTGGGATTAAAAAGTGCTCAGGGGTTCCCTTGGAGTCCTGGACAATTTATAAACCGAAGCAGAGGTCTGTGAATATAGATACTCCCAGCCGTGTCCTCAAAACATTGAAAATGTACCATCCATGAGCCACACGTCAATTTGCATTTATATAAACGAAATGACACAGGAACAGAGAGACCTGGGGGTATTTGTTACACAAATCATTGAAGGTGGCAGGACAGGTTGAGAAAGCCATTAAAAAGCATACATGATCCCGGGCTTTATAAATAGAGGCATAGAGTACAAAAGCAAGGAAGTTATGTTGAACCTTTATAAAACACTGGTTCGGCTACAAAGGGAGTATTGTGTCCAATTCTGGCCAATTTAGGAAGGATGTGAAGGCCTTAGAGAGGGTGCAGAAAAGATTTACTTGAATGGTTCCAGGGATGAGGGACTTCAGTTACGTGGCTAGACTGGAGAAGCTGGGGTTGTTCTCCTTAGAGCAGAAAAAGTTGAGAGGAGATTTTAATAGAGGTGTTCAAAATCATGAAGGGTTTAGATAAAGTAAATAAAGAGAAACAGTTCCCATTGGCGGAAGGGTCGAGAACCAGAGGACACAGATTTAAGGTGATTGGCAAAAGAACCAAAGGTGACGTGAGGAAAAACTTCTTTACACAGCGAGTAGTTATGATCTGGAATGCGCTGCCTGAAAGGGTGGTGGAAGCAGATTCAATCGTGGCTTTCAAAAAGGAATTGGATAAATACTTGAAGGGAAAAAATTTGCAGGGCTACGGGGAAAGAGTGGCGGAATGGGACTAACTGGATTGCTCTTACAAAGAGCTGGCACAGGCTCGATGGGCCGAATGGCTGTGTTGTAACCATTCTATGATTCTATAGCACTTTTAATGTAAAAAAAACACCCCAAGGTGCTTCACAGAACTGTAAACAGACAGAAATCAACACTGATCCAAAGGAGATATTAGGACAGGTGACCAAAGACTTGGTCAAAGGGCTGGGTTTTGAAGGATGGTTTTAAGAAGGCACAGCCACCCATGGTGGGGCAAAGGGAGTGGGGGATGCACAAGAGGTCAGAGTCGGAGGAACGCAGAGGTCTCGGAGGGTTGTAGGGCTGGAGGAGGTGACAGAGCTAGGGAGGGGCGGGGCCATGGAGGGACTCAAACATGAGGATGAGAATTTTAAATTTACGGAGGACTAGGAGCCAGTGCAGGTCAGCGACCATAGGGGTGATGGGTGAGCGGGACTTAGTGCAGGATAGAATACGGATAACAGAATTCTGTTAAGAAGTTTATGGACAGAGTTCTGTGCTAATGTAGATACTCTCCTGACAGCGGGAGCAGAGATTCACAGCCCACAGTATAACTTAGGTCTAGCTGGCTGTGTACCGCGCTCTGTAGCTACCAGCCTCACACTGGCTGTGCAGTATAACCACAGTCTTGGATGCAAGCTCCCATATTTTGTGCCAAGTTTGTCAGCTGGGCATCACCTTCAGTTACGGTCATCAGGGTTACCACAAGTCCAGGGCCCCCCTGGCACACAGGCACCACTGTGACTGAAATCTGGGCTGTCTCATGCAGCAAATCTGCATTCACTGCAGCAACTATGTCATTTGTCTCTGTAGCACTTAACAAACAACAAATCAATTGTGAAGTGAATATTATTTTTCACTTGAAACAGCGTTTACTAATTATTCATCGCATCTGGCTGGCAATAGTTTCGCACCAGTGGTCATGAATAATTTTATGTCATTATGGTCTATTTTACACTGTTCAACACTTTTTAGAAGGTGGAAATGGTTCATGAAGTAAAGATAATGGTCTTGTTCATGCAGTGAGTGACACTTCTATTAAAAAAAGGTAATTAATGTTTCTCTCACAGCACTGTGAAAAAAACTGGCATAAAGTCACAGGCTCCTTGTAAGCCAAGGTTACTCTTGTCAGTTTATTTAATCGAAGACAGACCTTGGATTGCCTGAATTAGGACCATCACCACCTCTCGAGCACGCCCCTAATTACCACAAGGATATTCCAAAGTCTTTGGGGAGTTGGCAGAACTGTTTTTACCCTCTCTCTCCTCCCCTGTCCCTTTCTCTCTCTTTGCTTCTTCCTCTCAGTCTCTCTCCCTCCATGTCATTCTCATAATTGCTCTCCTGAAACCGAGCTTACCTTCTCCCCCAAACCTGTTTGTTTTGGTGCCTCCTGGTAACTACTTGTTTTCTTGGTCGGTCTTTTTAACCTTGCCGCCGTCCTTCACCATGAGCTTTGACCCTTCACCTTGGTTTCTCAAACGTAATGAAACCCAGGCCTTGAAATTGTGCTGTGCCATTTGGTTTATGAATGCTGGGTGTGTAACACTGAGTGGATAAATTAGGGTGAGTCAAATGACCTCTCTCATTATCTTGTGATTTAGACCTTTTAAGAATTCATTCTTGGAATTTGGGCGTCACTAACTTGCCCATCCCTAGTTGCCCTGGAGAAGGTGGTGGTCAGCCTCCTTCTTGAACTGCTGCAATCCGTGGGGTGAAGGCGCTCCCACAGTACTGTTAGATGGGGAATTCCAGGATTTTGACCCAGTGACAGTGAAGGAACGGTGAGTACGTGTCCAAGTCGGGATGGTGTGCGACTTTAACTGTGGCCTAACTATTGCCTTCATTACCTCTTTATTAATGTTTACCTTCATTAATGTATCATTACCTCTTTGCAGTTGCAGTGTATGATCCTATTTATAAAACCCAAAATGTTCTTAGCCATTTTTATGACATTATGCACCACTCGTAATTCCAGGGGATTATGTATTCGAACCCTTAGGTCACACTGTTCACCCACACTTTTTATCCTGAGTCTTTTACGTCTGATGTTTACCATCAGTTGGAGAGATCAGGAGTGCGGGGTGGGATTCCATTCTATTTCCAGTAGTAAAAGGGTTTATTATTTACCCACGGGCCCACTATCCTAGATATTTTGCGTACAAGGTCAATTTTCAGTTACTGGGAAGCATATGCTTTCCTCTG
Organism: Heptranchias perlo; assembly: GCF_035084215.1. Lineage (NCBI taxonomy): Eukaryota > Metazoa > Chordata > Chondrichthyes > Hexanchiformes > Hexanchidae > Heptranchias > Heptranchias perlo. The sequence continues at coordinate 9,023,111 of NC_090332.1, read as the reverse complement.
GGAGCAGACTATTGCATTGAGCACAAGTAAAAAGTATCCGGAGAGAGCCCACGTCATAACAACCACCAGAGAGAGCGGACCTCGCACCACCTCGCTCTCGTGCGCTTGGAGGTCACTGCGGAATCTGATGCCCAACTCACACTGTCACATTTGTCTTGACAAGCACCAAAGGCCATTTTGCACTGTTACAAAAATGGCTGTATGACGGCACCCGTAGTAACTGCCCAAAGCTAGTTACTACTTACCACCATCCCCCCAGATTAAGACCATTAACACATTGTTTAAACAAATATTAGAAAGTAGAGGCAAAAATTCTGGAGTCATTCAAGAAGCAGTTATGGGCCGAGGGTTGGGGTTTGGCGATTTTCTGTGGAAGGATGATGCTAAGATGGGCTGGACAGTCTCCCTCATCGATACTTACCTCTTGATCACGAACACAAATGCAGAACACAAAATTCCCTCTAACCATTTAACTTTGAAGGGAGGTCCGTGAGACTCGCTGTTTTCTGTCTGTACGACTTACCTGCCTTGCCTGAGAAATCTGATTTCTTTTTGATTGCCCAGAGCCAGTGTTATTCACAATGAAACCCCAAGGGGGCGATACATACCAGTGCTCATCAAGGTTCAGTCACAGATTAGATTCAAGACAACCATTATGTGTTCAGACAGTTATGGGCAGAGTTTAGAACCAAACTATTGTTCAGATAGTGTCTGAAAGTGGGACCCAAAATATCTTCTATTATTACCATTAATCAGTTTGTATTTATATTAGCTTTGGTGCTTATCTTTTATAACATTCCAGGTACTGTACTTCCATGGCAGCCATCAGATGAATTTGCAGAACCTGCAAAGCTCACTTTGATTAAAACAGAAATGCATTTTTAAAACCTCACTCATAAATGCAGTAGCCCATCACCCTCCCCCTGCTTCTTCCTTTTGTGTCAGCTTATCTCACGTCTTTCGGATGAGACGTTAAACCGAGGCCCCGTCTGCAATCTCAGGTTGCAGGTAAAAGATCCCACGGCACTATTTTGAAGAAGGGCAGGGGAAGTTCTCCCTGGTGACCTGGCCAATATTCATCCCTCAACCAACATAACTATTATCTGGTCATTTATCTCATTGCTGTTTGTGGGACCTTAGCTGCCACGTTTCCTACATTATAACAGTGACTACACTTCAAAAGTACTTCATTGGTTGTAAAGCGCTTTGGGACGTCGAGGTTGTGAAAGGCTCTGTATAAATGTCAGTTCTTTCTTTCTTGGTCGGAAGGTTGTGGATTTGAGTGAACATCTAGGCTGACACTGGCACTGAGGAGAGTGCTGCATTGCCACAGGCACTGCCCTTGGGTTGAAATGTTTAACTAGAGTCCTGTCTGCCTGTTCAGGTGGACATTAAAAATCCCCGGCATGATTTGAAGAGCAGGGAGATCCCTTGATGTCCTGACCAACATTCCTCCCTCCACATGTGCCACCATCATTGTTTTTCTGTGGACGTTGTTGCCTGCCACAAAATGGCTGCCAAGTTGGCCTACATTACTCCCAAAAGTAATTAAAAGTAATAGCTGAGACATTCTACAATCTGATTAGATGCTTCATAAATAAAGTTTGTTCTTTCTTTTCCATACCCAGTGCTGACTGGATTATCAGGCCATGCGCCACTGTGAGGTAAAACCCATCCCAGACAAGGAAATAATACTCTGATGGTTAGGAGGCTCTATAGCAAACAGTTGGTTGCAGAGATCCATTCCTACGTGTATTTAAATCAGTGAGCCTAACTAAACCTAATTCCTCATTTCTTTGTTTCTAGGCAGGGAGTTTATAAGCATTCTTTCTCTATCCAACGACACCACCCACCCCCCCCCACCCCACCCCACTTCTGGAAGTGCGAATGGTTTTGGCTCAACCCTGCCGTCAAATATCCCGTTGAGACTCACTGTCTAAGCTGATTCATGAAGAAGCAATGCTGGGCTGTCAGTGCCGGCAGAATCATACGCCGGGACAAGTCAGTGCCCTCAGGAGAAAGGGGGAAAAGAAAGGGAAATCAGCAGCTGTACTCTGTTCAAAGCTTTGAGTTTCTATGTCTAGCTTTAGAGTTTGTACTGTGTTTACATTTTTTTTGTCAGATGCTTATCTTGGACTTGGATTCTTGTTTATTTTGTTAAAGTTTTTATTGGGGGGAAGAAAAACCACACCAGTCTTGTGAAATCTGGCTGAAAGGAAGGTTTGAAATCCAATGCAATTTACACCTTCTGTTGCTTTAACAAAAAGTCTAATTGGATCAGGGATTTCCAAAGGTGAAAATCTGCTGGATATTTGGCAGCAATGGTGGAACTGTCAGGAGAAAGCTGTGTTTCTTCCTCAATCGTTCTCCCCCCCCCTCCTCTCCTGAAAGCACCCGCCCCTACTGGGATACAAGTCCAAAGGCACCAGCTACCCTCTGGTAGCTCAGCCCAGCGGCCACTTTTAGCACATCAGCTGGAGTGAGTGTCAGCAGAATATTCAGATCTTGAGGGCGTTGTAACCAAAACCAATCCTATCCTCACACACACAAAGATAAGAACTTGTGTATATAAAAAAACACCTTTCATGTTCTCAGGACGTCCCAAAGTGCTTCCCAGCCAATTAATTACTTTTAAGGTGTAGCCACTTGTTTTGTAGGCAATTGTGGCAGCCAATTCGCACATAGCAAGGCCCCATGATGATAATCTGATTTTAGGGCTATTGGGGATAAATGTTGGCCAGGACACTGGGAGAACTCCCGAACTCCTCGTTGAATAGTGTCATAGAATTTTAAAAATCTATCTGAGCAGCTAGACAGCCCAAGCCTGGATATTGTCCATTGCTGCAATACCATCAGAGCCAAGCTGATATATAGAAACCTCACGTTCAGCCCCAACACACATCTATCTGTCTCTTGCTTCCACTACCCTACCCAGAAAACCATTCCAGGTATTAATTAACCAGTGTGTGTGGAGAAATGGTTCCCAATATCAGTCCTGAACTGGTCTTTTGCCAGTTTATAACTCTTCCCCCTTGTCCTACGATCATGCTCAAGATGAACCTTTCCACTTAGTATCTTATAGACCTCTCATTCATCATCTTTCAGGGCTGAAGAATCTGACATTTTGTAGCCATTCCTCATAACTCAAACCTTCTCTCCACTGCTTCCAAGCCTTGGATGGTCCCCTTGTGTGCTGGTAGCCAGATCGTAACACAGTATTCAATATGTGGACTGACCAGAGCACTATTCCAAAATATAGCTCTCACTTACCAGTTCAACACCATTCATTGAATCAGTATATCTATTTTCTTCCAGTGTGCACCACCTTGCACTTACCTGTATTGAATTTCATCTCTCATAGTCCTGCCCACTTGTAAGTTTTGTCTAGATGCTTCTGTGGTTCCTTGACCGCCTCATTAGACTCAACTACCAACCTCTCACCCCCAGTAATTGGTTGGGAGGTAGGAGATAGAGATTGGGGATAAAGGGATGTTATCTGTAGTGGGGCCTCAGCTTTTCACCATGTATATTAATGACTTGGATGAAGGAATAGAGAAGCGTATATCCAAGTTTGCAGATGACACTACAATAGGAGGCGCAGGAAGTTGTGTAGAGGGGAGCAGGAGGTTACAAAGGGGCATAGACAGACTAAATGAGTGGTCAGAACAATGGCAGATGGGAGTTCAATGTGGGGAAGTGTGAGGTCATCCACTTTGGATCGGAGGAAGACAAATCAGAACATGTTCTTAACGATGAGAGACTAGGAGCTGTGGAGGAGCAAAGGGATTTAGGTGTCCATGTACACAGATCACCTCCAACAGTGAAGCGCTCCCTCAGCACTGCACAGAAGCGTCAGCCTAGATTATATGGTCAAATCTCTGGAGAGTCTTGAATCCATGACCTTTTGTCTCAGAAGTGAGAGCGTTACCACTGAGCCAAGGCTAACACTAATGTAATTCCTCTGCAAACTTCTATGGTGCCACAGGTTAGTTTATCAATCTGTGTGTTAATTGAAAGAAGTGGAATAAACCAGAAAGAGCTCTCCGCTGGCTCAGGATCAGTATCTGGGGTGCCAAACAATCTCAAACTGGGCAACAGTAGGGGTGTTATACCTGTCTCACTATCAAGGGTAGGATCAGGCTGAGCTGTGAAATCCTACCTCACCCATGGTCAAATAGCTGGCTCACATTCACTGCCTAGTCTGCCAGGATGAACTGCCATCTGGGTAAGGTATAGCCTATGGAACTGCACACCCCACGAGTCAGAAAGTTGCAGAGTGAGCTTTAAAAAAGTTTTAATTTATGTAAGAGAGCAGAAAAGATTACTTTCAGACTAAGGAACACAGCACAAATAATTCCATTAGCAGTTCACATCAGCAGCACACTGACCTTCAAAAATAATTATTCATCGAAGACTGAACTGAGGATTAAGAAGATTAGATAAATCCAATTATCCAGTGACAATAGAAAGGTATAACAAAGGAGATTACCACCATTGTATATTGGTGAACGTCCTTGACATTAATTAGCATTAACATGGTCTACAGACAACTCATCTATGACTGGGCATCAGTCCATAATAGCCAGGCATAATCTATTGTAGGAAAAGCAGTAATCAAGAACAAGAGGTTATAATTTAAATCCTCTGGGGCTATCTGATAGCATACACACCTGCAAGTTTAAAAATTGCTAACCTTTAGCATCTATAATATCCTGAGTGTTTACAGATTTGGATGAAAACGGCTCCAATATTACAATAATCGAGAAGATAGGGAAAGTAGAGGAAGTTGCTATATAGTGATGAATTTCAACAGAATAGATTTGGACTAGTTCAATGCCCGGGACCAGGGCAGGGATGGAATGAGTGTTGGCTGTCTATTCATTAAATCGGAGACACGCAACCAAGTCTAATTCTGTTCTTCCCCAACATTTCTCCGGCAAGTGTCGCTGGCTGACAAGTGGGAATAGGAACCGCGTGACATGCTTGGGAGGAAAAAAAAGTGACTTTGGATCTATGGTTCCCAAAGCTCTCCACCACTGGTGTATTCCTCAGGTCATTTGTAGACTAATTGATAGAGAACGATCGCTACGATTAGTCAATCTCATACAATATTGTTGTATTGTGCGTCTACCAGGATGGTAGAAGGTGAACTCGATGGACCTTTGTCTTTTCTCGTCTAGCAGTTCCTATGTTCCTATCTCCTCCCTTGTCCAGGGTCCCTAACTACAGTGCTCCATTCGCCACCCCAACTGAGATCAGTTAACTCACACAGGTTGGGCATCAATTCGGGAACCTTCTGCTCTGTGGCAGGTGATGGAACAAGATCTATCCAGTTGGTTGGACACCTTACTTTACACCACTGGGTGTAAAGGACCCATTGGGGGAAAAAAAAGGACAGTGTACCCTTGTTCAAATGCAACACTCCTTCAATGTATTGGAATCAGAAAACACCAACTGCAGCACCCGAATGTTGGCACAAACTGGAATTATGACACAGTCAAAATTAAAATATCCAAACCCAAGAGATTTAAGCTCTTTTTTAAAAAAAAGAATCCAGATGCCAAGAAAGTGTCCTGAACAGTTCTTCCCATTAACACTGCCTCCTTTTACTATAATTTTACTGAAAACAACAAAGAGAAAGCAGATAGTGTGGGTTGCAGGTGTCGGCAATTAAAGTTCTGACAATAAAACAAGTTCAAAATCAAGCAAGTTTTAGAACAAACAAGTTTTTAATGCTGCCATCACATCATTTTGTTCAAAAAAATAAAGTACAAGAACTACTTTTAAAGTTTGCAAGGTCTGGAATAGTAAAGGGACTGTTGCCTATCGTTATTTTTTTAATTAAATAGATATACCATGAATTAATCTTACATACAGCTACTGGAGTGGAAAATGTGACGAGGTATTTTGGATGAATTGACCTGGATTCTCAATAGGTCCCTGTGTCACAATTAAAAGGCACCTCACAGAAGTACCCTGGCAATCGGGTACGTAACATATCCTGTACCAACTAAGAGGCAGTGCTGTGTGGACTTATGCAACTTTTACCCAAGATACGGTCACAGGTACACAGTGCCTGCAGGTCTCACTCAGTGAAATAGTGCTACACAAGGTAAGAGACAATATTGGGAGCATGATGCAGGTGTATTTAACCTCCTCAGTCCAGAGTTCAAATTAACAAGGGCCATTATACTTTTCTCCCCCAATTAAGACCCAAAATGCCACAGGACTCTTGACATGCTGCATAGCTAATCCCAAAGTAGATGTTTTTTGGACCAGCGGCCATTACCAGTGTCCACCAGATCACTTTAACGCGAATCATAAAGCAGGGCTCAGCCTTACAGAGTGGCCACTTGCCCTTGCATCAGTGGTGTGTGTGCGCACCTGAACTGCTTTACCCATTTGCCTGAGTATCAGGTTTTCCCTACCCCTGTTGTGGCTCTGAGTTACTCCCTCTCCCCATTCAAAGTGTCACTAAATATCACTGCTCGCTCCCTAACTGTGCAGCAGATCAGGGGAACACTATGAAGTAGTGGGAGTATCCCCATCTCAACTGTGCTCTAAAACCAGTCTATTACCCAGTGATAATAGATCAGATTTAGAGTGTGGGGGAGGCTGAAACAGCACCACCTCTCAATGTCCATTATTAATCTGGGTAAGTCACTTACATAGCCATGTTTGCAAAATTGTGCTCAATGTCCATCAGTTCAGAGAAAATGGACATCAAATTCAGTTATAAAGTGTGTGGTCTCATTTGCAACATCGGTGGCCAAGATTTGTACCCAGTTGAGTTAGAAAGGCTTTTGAATAGTACACTAAGCTACGGCTGGCCAGCAAAGGGTTAATGGGACTGCATATGCTTTTAGGGACCGATACCTAGTGTAGGGCAATTACAAACTTGTGTGTGTTCTTAATTGAAATGAACTAAAGAGCAGCCTCATACCATTTATCTTTCCCCAATGATGCACACTGCCAAAACATTTCCTCCCACTCTATGCGACACTCCATCACTAAGATAGTAGGCAAAGTGTACCACTACAAACTAGTCAGTAGGGGGCATATCAGCCAGATTTAAGTTGACTTGTTCTTCCATTTTCCTCCGCCCACCACTCAGTTAACATGTCTCCCCAGACAGACGCAGTAGAGATAGGGAACTCACGAGTATTGTTAGTCACCTGACCAGAACACACTCTGTACTTAGATAAGCAACAACAGCCAGTGATCTTGACAGCAGTTGCATTGCTCGACAAAAGTTAGGCAGTGTTCGGAATACTATTGCATAGCAACACAACTCTTGGCAGGATGTCAAGAACTCCTGTGTGAAGCATAACTAGAATCATTCAGGGATCAGAGTCAGTCTGTCAGAATTATACAAGTTCTAACTAGTGTCACACGTTAACACCTGAGGATGTTAAAGGAAAAGGCCTGGTAATATTGTTCAACATTTGACAACTCTGCCATTTAACCTCTCCAACCGTACATTCTTATGAGTGACAACTCTCTTATCAAGTGCATTCTAACATCAAGCAGTTTTAATAAATATTAAACTGTTTTTGCAAATGAACTCTATGGGCTGACTAGAAAGATCTGTTTGGCGTGGTACCCAAGGAGGATTTGTGTACACATGATTGCCAAGCATAGAAACACAATGTCCCTTTAAGTCACCTTTTATAAGTTTAGGATAGTCTGTAATACCCCATTTACAAACTCTCTAAGGCACACAACAGCGCAGAGTGTCAATTGCGAGGACAGCCTGCTAAAGAGTTGCTGAAATGAACAGTGGGTTTTAAAAAAAAAAGAAAAGGCAAGGAATGAGGGTTTGCAACAGCCTGGGACAGTTACATAATTCATCCCCAGCTGGCTGGAACAGTGCACACTTAACATGATCAAAACACCATTTCCTCAGAATACTGTAAATCACTTCTGAAAAATAAAACTTCCATAATAGTCTCCCTGCATTGCCAAAGGGATTTCTTAATAAAAAAGACATTTAACATTTTTATCTCACATTTCATGATTCACAGTAGTCTTAAGTGTACATTTTAAAGTGCTAATCCCTCCTACAATGTCATTTAGTTAGAAAAGATTAGACAAGAGTTCCTACAAGGTTCAAAATTCCTTGAGGTGCAACTCTTGACACTGTAAAGTTTTAAACAGACTACGTACAATACTAGCAGAATGAGGCACCCTAAACAGTAGGCCAATTAGTATGGGTTGTTTCACTTATTGGTCTATGCAGCTGAAGAGATCTTTTATTCTCTGCCCCAAGAACAGAGACACTAATTATTTCACTATAACAAAACTCAAACTCCCTGTTCATTTAGAATGCTGGTGAAAGGCTTATTGCTCACTATGATGTTTTGTACTCTCTCTGCGTACAGTAATAGCATTTTAACTTCAGTAGAAGTTGCAGACCGGTACAGTTTTAGAAGCACACAAAAGATTTATTTTGTTGCACTAATATATTCTCTGAAAAACATAACTCAAAAGATTATTTTTGAACGTCTTATAATCAACATAAAAGTCTGTCAATCGTGTGTTTATTCTCTAGTTTTTGGTGGGGGTGGGAGGGGTGCTGGTGTGGGGAGACAATGATGTGAAGGGTGAGTTATTAAAGATTTGCCATGGAATAATCACCAGTGAACGCGTGGCTTCATTACTGTACCAGTCTACAACAGCTAGAGTGCTTGAAAAATATAAAATTACCAGTACCATCATTACAACAGGTCGTTAGTGTTGATCCCAGTTACAACATGGGATTTTGTAAACAATTATCCAAAATACTGTATATATACCTTTTAAAACAAGTTCTTTAAAGTGACCCCTTCAAGCCATCAGAAAAAGGTGGTTGATTTCTATCACAAAAAAGAACAAGGAATATCAACTAGAAAACATAATCCTGAGCATGGAACAAACGCCGGGTAAAATATTGAAAAAAAAATCTAAATGAAAAACAAGGATCTTGAATGTTCAGCACCCTGCAGAGCAGTTTCTAATGATTGAGATAGTTACTTTTTAAAAAAAAGTCAGTTGTACATCTACAAAGTCAGTCTTGGGTCACTCCGCAGGATCACAATTTGGTGTGGTGGCCCGGTCTGGGCAAAGTGGACCTGGTGGTCGACGCTGAGGCAGAGGTCGAAGCTGCTGCATCTTCCGCCTCCACCAGCTCATCCTGCAGCTCCTGGCTTACACTGGTCTGGAGTGCGGCAGGTGTCAGCCATTCTTTCGGCAAGCAACTCTGGAGAAAGGGAATGCAGGAGCTGAAGTGAGCCAGTCGGTTGACCCAGCGAGGTATCTCCTTTCCACAGAGAATCTGTTTTTAAAAAAAAAAATAGAAAGTCATTTTTAAATAGTTTACAAGTGTGCTGCCCTTTTTTAATGTAATAAAATGTTGCATTATTCCAGGGATAAATCAAAATGCTGCTTTGCAAACAGCTGAAGGATCCAAGTCTTCTAAGGTTAGGTGTGCATATCAAGACACAAATATTATTCTTCCCTCAAATTTCCTCCTCCACCTAACTTGTGAAGGACACTGGCTGCCGTCCAGAACCTTGCTCAAGTAACCATTCTTGCTGTGCAACCTAAAAAGAGGAATATTAAAAGGGTAAAGGGGGTGAGCAGCAAGGTGGGAATAGACTTTCTGGCTCATGTGGAGAAAAACACTGGTACAGACCTTGTGGGCTAAAAAGGAATGTTTGTATGCTGTAGCATTCAATAATTCTGGATTGCGAGCGTCAGGAGGCAGTTCATTGTGGAGGGAATTACAGCCAGGCCTGACCCTGTCCTCACCCACATGCACGTCCTGCAGGGATTGTCGGAGAGCGATCAGGAGTAGGAAGCCAGCACCATTTTTCCTCTACCTAGGACAGGAGCACGGAAGCCATGGTAGGGTTTCTGCTGCAACTGTGGGTGAGATCAGCTACCTCAGCACAGACTCAGGATCAAACCCGGACTATTCCGAATTTGTGGGGCTCGATTCACAGTGGGCTAACAGAGCCATCAAAGCTTCTTCGACATTTAATTAAAACCCAGTTCACTCTATGTACTTCCCCCCCGCCCCGCCCCCCCCTCCCCGCATCAATTATGCTCCATGTGCCTTATTTCTTTTGTACAGACACTATATGCCTATTTGTTTACATTACTCTGGTTGTCAAGACACGTGATAAAAATTACAGATGAGTTGCATAATCAGGGGCTTGTGTCCACCTCAGCCCAGTGTAGTGCACTCTTGGCTCTGCGTCAGAAGGTTTTGGGTTAAAACCCCACTCCAGAGACTTCAGCGCATAATCTAGGCTGACACTTCAGTGCAGTACTGAGGAAGTTCTGCACTGTTGGAGGCGCCATCTTTCAGATAAAACATTAAACCGAGGCCCCATCTGCGCTCTCGGGTGGACATAAAAGAACCCATGGTACTGTTCAAAGAAGAGCAGGGGAAATTTCTCTGAGTAGCCTGGCTAATAGCTATCCCTCAACCAACACCATCAAATACAGATGATCTGGTCATTTATCTTATTTGCTCTGTGAGATCTTGCTGTGGGCAAACTGGCTGCCGCGTTTGCTACATTACAACAGCGACTACACTTCAAAAGCACTTCATTGGCTGTGAGGCACTTTGGGACGTCTTGAGGTCATGAAAAGTGCTATATCAATGCATGTTCTTTCTTCTTTTCTTCTCAGGATGTAGTAACCACAGAAGTCGGTCAAACTTCCCATCGCGTCAGATAAGCATCACAATAGAGGGGAATTCCATGCAGTATGAAAGAAAACAGCAAGCTGGTATTCTGATCACATTGAACAAACAAACATAGTAGATAGCTGGAAACATGTTAATGCCTTAGTTTTTACAGTTTTATGCCGTCTTAACCCCTCAATTGAATTATAGCCTTGCATTGCACACCTAACGATCTGTTCAATGCATCAGCCACTAGCCTCAATTCGGCAACCTCTGGTATTGTGAAGTCAGTACTTCCCACTCTGCTCCTTAATCACCTGAGAAAAACAAAAAAGGCTCAAGAAAAGCCTTGGAGGAGATGAAGTTACAGACAGAAAGTGTAATCACAGAGATATTTCCTTTGATGATTACAAGCTTCATTCAAAGCAAATTTTTCAATATACATAAAAAAATAAACTGCAGAATAAAAAGTTAGATATAAATATAAATCATATTAAATAAACATGCAATAATAAATCGAAGATACTGTAACATCTTTTCTGCCCTCCCCTTTATCCTAGATACTTGGGATTTTGTATTTAACTCTCTCAAGTGTGTTCTTAGCTCCTCACAGCATTGATTGGCTCTACATTAAGTCAGTATTGGCGATTTGCTCAGCGTACTGAAAAGAAAATCTTTCTTTAAAGTTTTCTTTGGCTGCTGGATCTCTGCAGGATATTTTACATCTTCAAAATGCACATCATCAGACATCATTTCAGACTAACTATCAAGCAAATTTATTGAATAGATGAACATGGAGGGGTATGGTAGCATAGTGGCTTTGTTACTGGGCTAGTAATCCAGAGGCTTGGATTAATAATCTAGAGAATGCAAGGTCAAATCCAACCATGGCAGCTTGAGAATTTGAAATCAGTTTTAAAAATCTGGAAATAAAAAGCTGCTATCAGTAAAAGTGACCATGAAGCTGTCGGATTGTTGTAAAATCCCAACTGGTTCACTAATATCCTTTAGGGAAAGAAACCTGCTGTCCTTACCTTTTTTTTTATTCGTTCACGGGATGTGGGCGTCGCTGGCGAGGCCAGCATTTATTGCCCATCCCTAATTGCCCTCGAGAAGGTGGTGGTGAGCCGCCTTCTTGAACCGCTGCAGTCCGTGTGGTGACGGTTCTCCCACAGTGCTGTTAGGAAGGGAGTTCCAGGATTTTGACCCAGCGACGATGAAGGAACGGCGATATATTTCCAAGTCGGGATGGTGTGTGACTTGGAGGGGAACGTGCAGGTGGTGTTGTTCCCATGTGCCTGCTGCTCTTGTCCTTCTAGGTGGTAGAGGTCGCGGGTTTGGGAGGTGCTGTCGAAGAAGCCTTGGCGAGTTGCTGCAGTGCATCCTGTGGATGGTACACACTGCAGCCACAGTGCGCCGGTGGTGAAGGGAGTGAATGTTTAGGGTGATGGATGGGGTGCCAATCAAGCGGGCTGCTTTATCTTGGATGGTGTCGAGCTTCTTGAGTGTTGTTGGAGCTGCACTCATCCAGGCAAGTGGAGAGTATTCCATCACACTCCTGACTTGTGCCTTGTAGATGGTGGAAAGGCTTTGGGGAGTCAGGAGGTGAGTCACTCGCCGCAGAACACCCAGCCTCTGACCTGCTCTCGTAGCCACAGTATTTATATGGCTGGTCCAGTTCAGTTTCTGGTCAATGGTGACCCCCAGGATGTTGATGGTGGGGGATTCGGCGATGGTAATGCCGTTGAATGTCAAGGGGAGGTGGTTAGACTTTCTCTTGTTGGAGATGGTCATTGCCTGGCACTTATCTGGCGCGAATGTGACTCCAGTTCCCACCATTGTGGTTGACTCTTAACCACCCTGTGAAGTGGCCTAGCAAGCCACTCAGTTGTATCAAAAATCACCTGGTGGCTCAAGAAAGTGGCCCACCACCACCTCCTTAGGGCAACTAGGAACAGGCAATAAACTGTGGGGTCAGAGGAAGCCAACAAGATTTTATGAAGAGAGCTTGACAAAGTATGCCGCTGGGCTGATTAGAGGCAAATAAAATTCAATAATACACATACAAGGTATTACATATATTGGAAGAAAAAGGTAGGAGGCACTCCAATGGGATTGTATTTGGGAAGTGTTGAAACATAGCACACAAGATCCTAGGGGTTACGTCAGTGAGTTCACATCTCCAGAAACTAACAAGTGCTCTGGGGTCAAGTAGTACCTGGAGTACTGCATGCAGTTCTGTCAGCTGCAACATAACAGGGTCATCCAGGCCCTGGAGGTAGTACAGAAGAAAGCTACGAGGTATTAGAGGGATGAGCCAAGCCTCTTTAGCTTCAAAATGATGCATCTCAGTTAGGCTTCAACAGAATAAAGTAATCTCAGAACAGTACTTTCAGATATTCTGAGGTAGGAGGACAATAGGGCACAGATACAAACCCCTCCATCTCCCTTTCATCAAGTGCCAGCTTGATGCAGTGATAGAGTCAGATGGTCATGGGTCCAAGCCCATCTTATCCTTGTGATATAAGAACACGTTCCTCATAAATCTTTACTATTAGCACCAACAAAATCCAATTTGCATCCATCTGATCCAACTTCACATCCTTTACTTCAGGAAATGTGTGTGTTCAAACAGTGACTACAGGGTGGCACTCATGCTGGGGGAAATGGATTCAGGCCAAGAACTGCCACATGCCCAGTAATTATCTTGCTTGCTGCAGCGTGCATCAGCACATACCCAATAGTGTATGTGCAGGGAAAAAATTGGATCAGCAAGCTAGTATCTAGGATAGTTTCCAGATGAAATATCAAAACATTAATTATTTTTACATTTCAAGCTTCACTTTTGTTTTATTCAACATATAAAATAAATCTGTGATGGATTTGAATAAGAGGCACACAGTCTTACTGGGATGTGTAAGAATTATTTCAATAAGGTGCTGGGTTTCTCTTTTTGAACACACCATTCCCTAACCAAAAAGCAGGCGTTTTCTTTCTGGCTTCTGCTAAAGCCATTTTTCAACCACTTACCTGGAACGGCAAGTGTGGTCTAAAGTGGCTGCCTTCCTATGGAAGAAAATGCCCGACTTTTGATGACTCTCTCTTAATAACCAAGTTCAAGAACTCTGTATGGGCAACTGCTGGCACAAACCACATTAATGCACAGAGTGACATTAACATATGCCACATCACTGAATAATTTTTAATCCTGTATCAAACTGAAGACTAATTATAGTTTTATTACCAACACAATGATTCCAAAGGCAGGTGTGACTTGGCCATTTCTCAGTTCATTAAGCAAAGCTGTCGAGAAATACCTCAGCAAAGTTGTCACTAGGTGCATACCCCATAACATTCAACCATCAAAAATCATGGATCGGATAGAAGAGAAAAGAAAATAACTTGCATTTATATAGCATCTTCCAGGTCTTCAGGATTTCCCAAGTGGCTCATAGCTAATGATTACTTTTGAAGTGCAATCACTGTTCTGGAGGGAAATGCACAGAAGGTCCCATAAATAGCCAACAAGATGAATGACCATTTAATCTGCTTCTCATGGAATTTTGGCCAGGATATTGGGAGAATTCAGCTCTTCTTTGAATAGTGCCATGCCACCTGAACAGGCAGATGGGGCCTTCTTTTAAGGACTCATCTGAAAACCAATATAGCATTCCCTCAGTACTGCACCAATTCCAGACTCCTTTGCATCCATCTTCTCTCAGCTCCACATTCAGCTTCAAAGCCTTTAGCTGTTTTGGCCCCATACTCTGGAAAATTCTCGTTAAGGCCCTCGACTGGTTACCTCTCTTGCCTCCTTCAAAGCCTATCTCCTTGATCTTTCTTTCAGTCACAGCTCGAATCCTTCTCCTTCCATTTCTCAGTTCTGATCATTTTCGCCTCTGCGAAGTGCTTTGGGGTGTTTTGTTAGAGATGCTATACAAATGCAAGTTGTTGTTGAAATGTCAGTCTAGATTTTGCACTCAAGACCTAGAGTGGGGCTTGAACCCACAACTTGCAACTAAGACAAGAGTGCTACCAACTACGGCAAGATGACACTTACGTGGAAACAAAGTGAGAAATAAAGAGAAAATGTAGCAATAGGGCTCAAGTTAATGACAAAGCAATCTGGGAGAGTTGTATGCCTGTGTCATGCACAGCTACATAAAAACAGGGTAAGTTACTCAGTACTAACAATCCGTAATTATATTGCCAGTTATTTTTCTAGATCTAAAAGAATGTGTTGTTTGGCTGGCTCTTCAACTGGAGACATGCCTAACTTCACTCCTCAAGATTCTATAAAAGACTGCAAGGGATTTATTTTGTTATACAAGACTTTGAAATGCTTTTTGCAAATCCAGCTGTGTCTAAATTGCTAGTATAATACAATGTGGTAACTTCCAGTTTAAAACTCTGATGCTGTTAATAATTACAAGGCACCAAAGTGGAAGTTTGGCATGGGCACAAGTATATAACTGTACAGTTACAGATAACATTCTCATTTTGTGATGCTAAATCTGAGAGACCACCAAGAAGAGATGATCAACTCAAACTCAACTATATACTGTGTGACAAAAGTGAGTATTTTTTGTGTATGATAGATCATTTATTTTCTGGTCACCGTACAAATTCAGGTACATAGTGTATTTTTTGAACTGCAAAATATACATTATAATTTGGGATGCAAAATGGCTACTTAAGCTGCATTATTCCCAAGAAGCATTTTGATACCTCTCGTTTAGGTGTCATTCCACACAATTTGGTCAGCTTGACATGCCAATCGTGTACAGACCAACTGAGAAATGTTTGAACAGTGACTGCTGTATTTGTGCGCGCAAACATCCTTTGGAAACCTGTGAATGGACGACCATCGAGTGCAGTTAAAAATAGTAGTTTTTAAAATTCAAAACAGAAAATTCTGGAAACAGTCAGCAGGTCAGGCTGTGTCTGTGGAGAGGAAGATAGGGTTAATGTTCGAGGTCTTGACGCACAATCAGAACCAGTTCTGATGAAGGGTAATAAGACCTGAAACGTTAACCATACCTGATGCTGCCTGATCGGCTGACTTTCTTGCATTTTCTGTTTTTATTTCAGATTTCCAGCTTTGTGTTTTACAGTTTTTAATTCCTTTTTTTCTGGGATATCTTCCAAGAGGTTTGAGTCTATATCTTGGCTGAATTGCAGCCAGAGAGCTGTAAGTCTAAAGCCAACAGTGGCAGGGATAACAGGGGCGCATCACCACTTAAAAAATGAGTAAGCATGACTCAAGGATCAACCGTATGTTGGAGGCTCACATGCGAGAAGGGAATGTGGTTCTCTGCTCGACCCCTGGATGATTACCTAAATATTGGGCAAGTAAAGGCATGCGCTGGATCATAGAAAACTAGATCCGCTTAAGAGTGGTGAGTGATGTTGAATCCTACTGTAATACATTACAAAAAAATTAATCCTGCAAAGACAAACCTAACAAAGTTTCAGTTAAATTCAGCTTGGAAACATTTCTAAACTAATTCCTTCTAACAAAATGTATTTGTTTTGGCCATCAAAATCTTTTAAACGAATCTGCCACGAAACGTTTTCTTCTGACCGCTCACTACCCTATCTACTAAAAAATAAATGCCATTCTTTGGCCAGGGCTCACTGTTTAACTTTGAGCAGCATCTCTCCACAGCTAGGTGGTCAAGGGCAGCAGGTGCATGGGAACACCATCACTTCCAAGGCACACATCATCCCGACTTGGGACATATATTGCCGTTCCTTCACTGTCGCTGGGTCAAAATTCTGGAACTCACTACCTAACAGCATCGTGGGACTGCATTCACCACATGGACTGCAGTGGTTCAAGGCGGCAGCTCACCACCACCTTCTCAAGGGCAACTAGGGATTGGTAATAAATGCTGGCCTCACCAACGACGCCCACATCCTGAGAATAACTTTTAAAAAAATACACCCTGTGGGAAAATATGCCACTAGTTTTGTATGTCCAAGTAATAAATCAATTCCATTATCTTTTTAAAAAAAAATTCAAATCAAATATCAGAGTTCAATGCAACCTCATCAGTTGTTTACAGTATTTTTAAGGTTCAGTATGTGAGGAAACTGGCAAAAAAGAAAAGTTTTGAGTGAAATTAAATTTTTTAGCCAACCACATGTGTGGCATATGGCTACTTATCTGCACTCTGGCTTAGAAAAGATGGATTTTTAAAAATTGGTTTATAACATAGCTTCATGGTTAATTTTTAAAGTTTGGTATCTTGGCAAATTGATGAAATATTGAAAATATGCCACAATACTTCGAGACTTAAGAAAAGCTGTTTATAACTCAAAATAACCAGGAATATGTTTCAAATGTTTTGTGGATGCCCTGATTAACTTGTCATCTGGGTAGAGGCATATTTGAAAGCCTGACTGCCCTATAATGACTGCACCATCAAAGAAGATCTTGAGGCCTCATGTAGTGCAGCAAAGGAAAGGTCATACGAGTACTGAAAGCATGATTTTCTTAATGGTATAAGTTCATCCGTATCTTGTAACAAGAACGGCACCGTGAGCTAAAGCAGAAGGGACAGAGACTGCCAAAGAGGCTGCATGTTTTTCTTGTCTTTGAATGAAAAGAATTTAAATTCCTGTCTTTCCAATCTCCATGTACAATGGGATATTGCTCAATGCCTTCAAACGATTGCAACAGAATGAGAGAGATATCACCCAAACAAGCTCTCTCTTATTTCCTATCCTTCCCCCTCCCTTTTGGCTCATGCTGTAATTTTTTTTTTAAAAACAAGATATGGATAAACTCAAGCGTGGGTAAAGACACTGTCTGCTTTGCAGAGTCTGAGAGGTCAGCATAGGGGAGTGGCTTGTGACAATGATACTAAGAATATCTATTGTGAAATTCCAAAATGGAATACTCATCTCCCTCAATCTTTCCTTCCTTCTACAATCAGGCCTTTAAACCCAGGTTTTGTGCTACCCAGTCAATACCTCCTGATTTACATTGCCTTCTCTTTTCAACCTTGATGGTGTCCTGCGTTATGAGCCTCGACTATTTATTTTGGTTTTGGAAAAAGGTCTGTTACCTCTTTCCTTTTATTTCAAAGGGTTTCAACCCTAAAACATAATAGTTAAAGTCACATTCAGGGTAGACGAATAGCTGATCTTCCCTGCACCCAACTCCTTCTTCAGGCAAAGTCCCTATCTTTTATCAAATAAAAAAAGTCTACATATTTATACACTGAACAGAGTTATTTCTCTCAGTAAAACACCATGATCTGTTGTCCATATGCTCTAGTTTATAACCAGTGTTGACACTGAACTATTGCCAAAACATCCCTTTTTTCAATAGACAGCTGGCGCCTCTAAAGTAATGTTATATATAAATCAACGTTTACCTAACAGTATGATAGCTTTTTAAAAAATAAAGTACAATCATTTTACGTGACAAATCTCCTCTAGGGATGTATAGGATTTTTTAAAAAAGGAACAAATCCTATGCATAAATAAAACACAGCAGTAAGACAATCAAATGACTTCAAATATCTCTTGGACGGGCCTATCTCGTCTGAGCAAATTTTTGGCACCAAAGATAACGAGATCTTTGCCACATGCTCATGCAATATTGTAGGAGTCTCACAATGGAAAATGTCAGTTTGGTAGCCTGAAGCTTTCAAACGTACAGATTTATTCATGGCTAAAATTACCAACCTCGGACAAT
The DNA here is from genome assembly GCF_035084215.1 of Heptranchias perlo. Taxonomy (NCBI): domain Eukaryota; kingdom Metazoa; phylum Chordata; class Chondrichthyes; order Hexanchiformes; family Hexanchidae; genus Heptranchias; species Heptranchias perlo. The sequence continues at coordinate 9,004,731 of NC_090332.1, read as the reverse complement.
TTACTAGTTTGAACCCTGGGCTGCCACTAAAAAGTTTAAACAAAGTACAAAAGTTTCTAAGGAATGTAAAACCGTCCCAATAAAGATCCAACCGTAAACGATGGTGATATTTTCCCCAATTATTTTGTATGGTGGGAAAGTGGACCTCTAGATTTGTGTTCTTTCTAAATTAGATTATTGAGCAAAAATGTTTTACATCAATAATTCACACTGTGAATGAGGCTCAGATATTTTTTAACCAATTAAGAATAAAGTGGTGAAACATAATTGAACATTTTTCCTGCTAATCCCATTTAGAGACAGCACACACATGGATGTCAGTATTGCAAAACAATTGAGTAAAGTATTGGCATGGGTTTGAAATTTGATCTTTCTAGGGAGGTTTTACATCCCATGTAATCTAATTTACTTTGCTAAATTGTTTTAGAGTCAGGATATTAAAAAAAACTTAAAACTGCTACAAATACATAACTTTAGTAAAATAAAATGAATACATTGCTTTAGAGTGTTTTTGATACATAGTCCATAGCATTTTACTTCATATAAAGTAGCCAGTAAGCAAAATAGACAAACCAGGATATTTTAAAAAGTCACTCTGTTCTATAAATTAATGTTCTATAGACTAACATTTCTGAGTGTTGATTACACCCAAAGACATTTTCAGATAGACTGATTTGGAGAGATAGGGAGTGCACAATACAAATAATTTGTTAAAGTATTTCCACCATTCTATGATACATAAATGAACTAGGACAAAAAAACTCTTTCTTGTGGCACTTTGAGGATTGATTTACTGTCAGGTCTGTGGTGAAGCTCCCGATGACCCTATGGAGCCATTGAGCTGGGTTCTACGAGCACTCAAAGATTGATGAACTAGCGCAGAGCTCTTACAGAAAACTGGTTCTAGTGCCTCATAATCCACTGATTATAAGATGTCCACTGGTTTACAGTGACTGGATAAGTCAAATTAAGTTTTTATTATGTAGCATTCCAGGATCTTTCCCAATCTTTCTCAATCACATTGCACAAATCTGTCTTTTCTCCTTGAAAAACCAGTAGCCTTACACATCATCAGTCATAGAAGACATCTGGCAAAATGCAAAGCCCTTGTACCTTTTAAGTACTGACCATTTTGTACATTGCCTCCTCCAACCCATGTAGTCAATTCCATCCCAGTTACCTAATCGCAGGGGACTAGATGCATATAATCCTCAAGGAAGCTGGAACTTCTCCCTCAAGCATGTTCTTTCCAAACTTTCCAAATACAGCAATAACAGCCATTTGTTCTAAAATATACCGGGCAGATGCAGCTAGAAGATAACATTAGCCCAAATATTTAGATAATGATGTCTTATTTTTTGATTCACCAGTAAATCCCATTTGAAACCTGTGGGGCATCCCACAGGTAAACCTACCACAGTTGCGCCAACTTCTTTTAATTAAGCACATTTACGCCAGCATTTTCTGTATTCCAACCTCTCTGGCATTTCAGGCTTTTGCACATCGCACACCATTCTCTTAGCCAAGCAGGTGAGCTCCGTGCAGGATATAGCCAATGCCACCCTGCAACCAACCACCAGGAGGTACCCAAGCACAACCTTGGAAAACTCATCCACTATTTCCCTTCACTCTAAAGATGCGCTTAGCAAGACGAGAGAGATTGGGAACTCGCTGCACATGAAATTTCAGCCCCTTGGCATAGTATGTTGAAATGCCAATGCATTGTTCCACATTATGCCACCTGGCATTTTTTTTTAAAAAGTAGAAGTTCGTTGTTTCTGAATTAGAGCAGCACTAACAAATTGCCCACATTTTGCGAATAATACAACTGCTACTACAGCATTTACAAACAATGTGACCAAGCAATAATCGATAAGGTGGTGTGGATTGAGCAGCAGTAAGGAAAGGTCACAATACAGCTGCCTGTTTGAACTAATTATTTGACACAAACAAACTCATACTTCATTTATTTGTTTGCAGAATTCATTGAAGTTTTTAATGTCACCAAGATAGCAGTGAAATTTACTTTCATCAATGCTCACGTGTTTCAGGAAATCATCCACAGTATGGTTGAGTCTCTGCATTATACATGTACATCAATCAGTACAACACTAAAACCGTTATTGCAGTGAGTAGGTCAAGGTGGTCCCAGGCTTGATACCCATCAATGTTGAGTTAGCTGACCGTAGGTGGATAGCATTAGAGGCACTACAATTAGTTTCAGCACCGTTCTGATAGGAAAGGGAAAATAGGCCAGGTTTTCCTGCTCCGAATCACCATCAAGTAACCACTGCTGCATGTGTGGAATACCTGCGGGAACAGGACCGGGCTCATCTGTGAAGCCACCAATGTTGAATAACTGATTGTTCTTAGAGGGCTTGACAGGGTAGATGCCGAGAGGCTGTTTCCCCTAGCTGGAGAGTCTAGAACTAGGGGTCATAGTCTCAAGATAAGGGGTCGGCCATTTAGGACTGAGATGAGGAAAAATTTCTTCATTCAGAGGGCTGTGAATCTTTGGAATTCTCTACACCCCAGAGGGCTGTGGATGCTCAGTCGTTCAGTATATTCAAGACTGAGATCGATAGATTTTTGGACACCGAGGGAATCAAGGGGAAATGGAGACAAGGCTGGAAAATGAGGTTGAGGTAGAAGATCAGCCACGATCTTACTGAATGGCGAAGCAGGCTGAAGGGGCTGTATGGCCTACTCCTGCTCCTATTTCTTATGTTGCTCATGGCCGAGGCTCACACGTGAATAATGGGCATTGGGTGAGTTAGCGGAAGGAGCCCACTATTTCAGGATAGGAGGATGGGAAGAAAGTTTGTGAGGAAAACAAACACCTTTTTAAAAAAAAAGTAGCATTATACCCTATGGATCAGAAACTGACTTGACTCGTGAAACATCTGGTTTACACAAAATACTTTTTACAAAAAAGAGGATCTTTACAGTTTATTCTGTTGCACTTCCTTTCCAGAACCAAGACACCAGTCATAATATATTGCTCAAAGGTTCCTCTCCAACCTATATGTGGTTGGTAGGCAACAAAGCAAACCATTAATATAAAGCTTTGTGAAGGTTGTGAAATTGTTTTATACAAGTACATCTTTACAGAATTTTTGTAAAGGCTGGACATCTTTACAAAAAAAATAATCTAAAAGCGGCGAGAGCGGCAGGGATCTGAAGCGCGGCAGCCCGAGACTGAAAGCAGCGAGTACAGCGAGAGCGGTGGGGATATAAAGCGCAGCAGCAGCGGAGGCCTGAGATTAAAAGTGGCAAGAGCACAGCGAGACCAACTGAACCACAGGTAGAAATTTGAAAAAGTGACGTCAGAAGCAGCGCAGAGAGAAAGGAGCAGCGGAACCCGAGGGAATTAAGGTACGTATCGAGGTTAAGTATTGAGGTAAGGATCTAGGATAAGGATATAGGATAAACATATATAAAAAAAATTAAAACCTTATTTTTAACAAAAAATTAAATAACTAGACTAACTAAGTAAATAACAAATAAAAATTAGAAATGGCAGTGCAGGTTACGTGCTGGGATTGCAGTAAATGGCAGTTTGTGGACAGCAAGACTCCTGGATTGCCATATCTGCGGTAAATGTCTCTGGCTTGAGACACTCGGCTCAGAGTCTTTGAGCTGGAGTGCGAGTTAGAGACACTCCGACACATGTGGAACGGGGAGGAATATCTGGACAGTTTTCTTCAAAATCGAGTCACACCTCAGAGGATAGCACAGGTACAGGAGAGGGAAAGTGTGACTGGTAGTCAGCGGGGTAGTGAGAACAGAAGGGAGATAGAGGAGGTGGTCCCACAGACACTAGTCCTGTCCAACAGGAACACAGCACTTGATACCTGTGAGGATAAGGAAAAAGACTGTGGGAAGGACAGCCAGAATGCTGACCAAGGCACCCTGGAGCAGGAGGCTGTCCAAGGGGAGGAGGTGCAGAGCAGAAAGGTGGTAGTTATAGGAGATTTGATATTTAGAGTGATAGATACAATTCTTTGCAGTCAGGATCGAGTGTCCTGAAGGGGGTGTTGTCTACCTGGTGCCAGGGTAAGGGACATCTCGAAATGGCTGGAAAAGAATCTGGAAAGGGAGGGGGAGGATCCAGTTGTAACCCACGATGGAAACAACGACATAGGAAAGAATAGGGATGAAGTCCTTCTAAGGGAGTGTCAGGAGTTAGGACCTCCAGGGTAGTAATCTCAGGGATTATTACCTGAGCCACGTGCAAATTGGCATAGGGACAATAGTTCAGATGTGGCTTAAGGACTGGTGTGGGAAAAAGGGACACTGGCACCAGTTCTGGGACAGGCGGCACCTGAGCCAGGCTGGGACCAAAGACCTAGCAGAAAGGATAAATAGGGTGGTTAATAAGACTTTAAACCGACAAGGGGGAGGGGGGGGGATGGTTCAGGCAAAAATATGAATAAATATGAAACAAGAGTAAAGTCCAGGCCAGCGTTGTAGAAACCATAAATACTCCAGGTCTGGTAAACAATAAAATAACTGAAATAAACACAGTGGGAGTGATAAATAAGAAAAATAAAAAGTTATAAAGTGTAAAAGTAAAAGGAACAACCACTAAAAACAATTTAAACTGCCTGTGCAGCAATATACACAGCGTCCAAAATAAAATGGAGGCAATAATCCAAAGTGAGGAACCAGGTGTGGTAGGAATAACTGAAACATGGCTACATAAAGGCCAGGACTGGCAACCAAATATTGCAGGTTATAACTTAAATCAGAAAAGGATAGGGAAGGAAGAATGGGGGTGGAGTAGCTGTACTAATTAGGGTTAACACAATGGCAGTAGAAAAAAGGGACATTACTAACGGAAGGATAGAAACAGAATCCATATGGATTGAAATAAAAGATAAGGGACTGATCACGCTAATAGGGGTATATTACAGACCACCTAATAGTGGAAAGGAAGTAAAGGAAGAAATATGTAAGCAAATATGTGAAATGAGTAAAGGGCATAGAATAATCATCATTGGATATTTTAACCACCCCCAAATAAACTGGCAAGAAGAGGTAGGTAAAAGGGTAGAGGGAATGGAGCTTTTACAATGTGCGCAGGACTCATTTCTCACCCAGTATGTAAAGAGCTCAAGAGAGGAAGCACTGCTGGATCTAGTAATAGAAAATGGATCAGAACCAATAAGAGATATAAGCGTTGGGGAACACCTAGGTAATAGCGATCACAACATAATAAAGTTTAAGATAAAGATTGAGAAGGACATAACTAAGACAAAGGCCAAAGTAATGAATTGGAAAAAAGCTGATTGAGGGATAAGAATGGAACTAGGAAAAATAAACTGGAAAAATTTACTGACAAATAAAGAAATAGAACAGCAGTGGGTAACATTTAAAATGGTGGTCAAGAGAGTCCAAGAGAAATATATCCCACTAAAAAGCAAGAACAAACTAGTCAGTAATGACACACCATAAGTACATAAGAAATAGGAATAGAAATAGGCCATAAGGCTGCTTGAGCCTGCTCTGCCATTCAATAAGATCATGGCTGATCTTCTACCTCAACTCCACTTTCCCACCCTATCGCCAGATCCCTGGATTTCCTTAGTGTCCAAAAATCTATCAATCTCACTTTTGAATATACTGAAAGACTGAGCAGCCACAACCCTCTCGGATAGAGAATTCCAAAGGTTCACAACCCTCTGAAGAAATTTTTCCTCATCTCAGTCCAAAATGGCTGACCCCTTATCCAGAGACTATGACCCCTAATTCTGGACTCTCCTGCTGGGGGAAACAGCCTCTCGCATCTACCCTGTCAAGTCCTCTCAGAATTTTATACATTTCAATGAGATCACCTCTCATCTTCTAAACTCCAGAGAATATAGGCCCATTCTACCCAATCTCTCCTTACATCCCAGGAATTATTCTAGTGAACCTTTGTTGCACCGCCTCTAAGGCAAGTATATCCTTCCTTAGGTAAGGAGGCCAAAACTGTACACAGTACTCCAGGTGTGGTCTCACCAATACCCTATATAATTGCAGCAAGACTTTCTTACTCCTCTCCTCCAACCCTCTTGCAATAAAGGCTAACATACCATTTATTTTCCTAATTGCTTGCTGTACTTGCATGTTAACTTTCTGTGATTTGTGTACACCTAAATCCCTCTGAATACCAACATTTATTAGTCTCTCACCTTTTAAAAACTATTCTGCTTTTCTATTCTTCCTACCAAAGTGGATAATTTCACAATTTCTCCACAATATACTCCATCTGCCATCTTCTTGCCCAATCACTTAATCTGTCTATATCCCTTTTTAGCCTCTTTGCGTCCTCCTCACAACTTATATTCCCACCTAGCTTTGTCGTGGGATGGAAGAATAAAGAAATTAGGGCAAAATTGAAACTTAAGAAAAAGGCATACACTAAGTACGCAGACAACAAAGGAGAGGATGACAAAAGGGAATACGAAAAGGTTAGGAAAGAAGTCAAAAAAACAATTAGGATGGCAAAAAGAAACCACAAAATTAAATTATCAAGGAAATAAAAAAAGTAAAGTATTCCACAGACACAAATAACAGAAGAAAAATCAGAATGGGCTAGGGCCACTAACGGATACACAAGATAAATTCATAGACAATGACAGCGAAATGGCAGAAATATTAAATAATTACTTTGCTTCATTATTTACCATGGAGACTAATATGGTGAGCATGACATTAGAAGAAGAGATCAAAAAAGATTAAAGATATTTAAGTTAGAAAGGGGGGAGATAATTGATAAACTTATCAAACTTAGAGAGAGGATAAAACCCCAGGTCCGGATGGACTGCATCCACGCATACTAAAAGAAGTTAGGGAAGAAACAGCAGAGGCACTATTACGTATATATAAAAATTCATTAGAAAACGGAGTTGTGCCAGAGGACTGGCGGACAGCTAATGTGGTTTAAAAAGGGAGATAGCACAAGTCCAAGGAACTATAGACCAATTAGCTTAATGTCGGTGGTAAGAAAGGTAATAGAATCCATACTCAAAGATGTAATAAACATCTAGAAAACAAAAATATAATAAAGAATAGTCAGCCCGAATTTCAAAAGGGAAGGTCATGCTTGACCAACCTTATTGAATTCTTTGAGGTAGTAACAGAAAGTGCAGACAAGAGCAATGCAATAGATGTAATATATTTGGATTTTTAAAAAGCCTTCGATAAAGTTCCACATAGTGGACACATGACTAAGGTCAGAGCATGTGGAGTCAGGGGACAAATGGCAGAATGGATAGCAGAGTAGAAGTTGGCTACAAAGCAGAAAACAGAGAGTAGGGGTTAAAGGTAGTTACTCAAACTGGCAAAAGGTGGAAAGTGGTGTTCTACAAGGATCGGTGCTGGGACCACTATTGTTCACCATATACATAAATGATTTGGACTCATGAATGGGAAGTACAATTTCAAAATTTGTGGACGATTCCAAATTTGGGGGTGGGGGGTATAGTTAACACTGAGGACTGCGACAAAATGCAGGAAGACATTAATAAACTTGCAGAATGGGTGTGTAATTGGCAAATTAATTTCAATATAGATAAATGTGAGGCGATACATTTTGGTAGGAATAATAAGGAGGCCACATACTCCTTGGAAAATAAGAGTCTAAACGAGGTAGAAGAGCAGAGGAATTTAGCGGTACACATACACAAATCACTAAAAGTAGCGACGCAGGTTATTTAGACCATTAAAAAAAGCAAACCAAGCACTGGGGTTCATTTCACGAGGGATAGAATTGAAAAGCACAGAAGTTATGCTAAACTTGTACAGAACTTTGGTTAGGCTATACTTGGGAGTAGTGCAAACAGTTCTGTTCTCCACACTATAAGAAGGATATAGAGGCATTGGAGAACGTGCAAAAAAGATTTACTATGATGCCAGATATGAGAGATTGTACCTATCAGGAAAGATTGAATAGACTGGGACTCTTTTTTCCAGAAAAAAGATGGAGGGGTAACCTGATAGAGGTCTTCAAAATTATGAAAGGGTTTGATAGGGTAGACGTAGAGAAGATGTTCCACTTGTGGGGGAGACCAGAACTAGGGACCATAAAATTTTGGCAGGAGTAACTATTACTTTCTTAAGGCTCTCTTAGATGGGAGTAATCTACTGAGAGTTGTCCTCTAGTTACTGTAGCTGTGACAGTCTTTTAAGTTCTCGGTCACAGTGAGCTGTGCCTCCTCAGGGTCCTGCTGGGAACAAACACATCATTGGCTAAATGGGTTATGCAAAGAACTTAAGGAAGGGTGATGTGTGTAGATCTTGCGGTGGTAATTGATGACTCTCTTGACCCGTCCAGGCAAGAGTTCAGGATCCCCTGAGGTGATACCAAAGTTTAAGGGTAACCACTTGCCCTCAATTGATTTGTGTTTTAGTAAGTCCGGTTATGGTACATTTTGGCTGTAGTCGTGAAGCTCTGCTGTTAAATCGCGACCCAACTAGCACTCATCAGGTTACAGTCATCCCATTACTGTAGCCGTGATCGTCTTGTGTGCTCTCGGTCACTGTGAGTTTTGTCCCGCCAGTCATATTATAACAATTCGTGGCTGTTACGACCGCTCACAGAACTCACAAACGGTGATCTGACGGAGATCACATCCTCATAGGAGGGGAACATAAAGAAAATAAAGTGAGTCTGCTCACATTCGGATGGGATTGGTCCCGGGCAAAAAGCCTCCCCATCTGTCCGTTTCAGCGACGCAAGGCGTAAAGTGCAGAAGCTGAACCGCTAGGGTGACTCCTGCAGTTCTAGCATCAGGAGCCTCCACCAAGCAATCTAGAAGGAGGGTGGTACCAAGATAAAATCCACAAGTGCCCAGCAGTTTACCAAATTGAGGAATACTGGATCGGAGGTGAATTCCGAAGAGCAGGAAACCACAAGAGTAGTTTTCGAGCTGATGCGGTAAATAAGAACAACAAAGAAAAACACCTCTAGGAAGATAATCCAAGAGACGTTGCTATATGGAGTCTGTCCGTGATCACAATCCAGAGCCCCAGTTTCAGTGGGTATGGAAACCAAAGTGTAACTGACCCCGCGTGGCGTGTCAATCAAAGCGACAGTCGCTTTCACGGACAATTGTAAATATGTTTCATGTTAACTCTGTTGTGTTAATAATTGATGTATGTTTTAATAATAAAGCACCAAATACATCAGATGATGATTTATCGATATATGGCAGGCAGGACATTAACCTCATGACCTAGCTCAGTTTGCAACTCTCAGTTTTGGGTGGATTCCATGCTTGGTGTAATCTGACTGGTCCCGTCTGTTGTCCCACAACACAGGCTGCCCTCCCCTCACCCCAGTACCCGCTGCCCTCCCTTAGCCTGTGTGAAACGCTGGATATGACCTCCGTAGATAAGCTAAGTAAAAACTCAAAAAAGACACTCACTTAATGGACTTGTTCCACAAGCGCACCCAAAATAGTCACTAACAAATCCAATAGGGAATTTAAGAGAAACTTCTTCACCCAGAGAGTGGCAAGAATGTGGAACTTGCTAGCATAAGGAGTAGTTGAGGTGACTAGCATCGATGCATTTAAGGGGAAGCTAGATAAACACGAGGGAGAAAGGAATAGAAGGATATGTTGAGAGGGTTTGATGAAGAACGGTAGGAGGAGGCTCACATGGAGCATAAACAGCAGCATGGTTCGGCCGAATGGCCTGTTTCTGTGTTGTACATTCTTTGTAATCCTTTGTAATTTCTGAGGTCGCTTTTATGTATTTCCTATCAACCAAAGTGGAAAATGACTCGTTCCTGAGTACACAAGTGTTTCACTAGGGACACTCACAAAGAAAAACCCAGAACACTAATATTGCCATCAAATTATACAAGGGTGGGTGAGCGAAGTTGGGGGGAAGAGACAGACAGATAGGGCATGGAAAAATAAATCCCACATTATTTTGATGTTGATAATGTCACTTTCAAATGCAATAGCCATTTAAGATAAAACCGTGATAAATGAAAAGGACTCTGCATGCCAGTTCTGTGAATTACAATGTACTTGCCTCAGATATCGCTGAAGAAAAATGGTTGCAATTTTTGTGCATTAGATGATAGGCATTCCCCTTGTATTCCTTTCCAAGCTCCTCTACAATGCGCTCCATGTCATCCTCTGTAAAATCTGTGCTACCCATCACAATTGCTTCCCTACAGAACACAAAAGCAAACAGGTTAAGTGAACTCATACAGGAAGTTAAGAATGCACTAAACTCCATAAATCTTTATTTGACCAATCTAGAGATTCTAACTGCCCTAAATTCTCAAGATGGTGCCCGTGTTTTCTGAAATGTCCTGCTCTCCAAACCAGTCTAGCTTTCTCAGATTTAAAATCAGCCATAGTAGAAAGCAAACTTACTGACATGCAAAAATTGTCTTGTGCACAACTCATTCTAGCCAAGTGCATACATATAACTTCAACAAGCTTTATACAGGGTGTTTTGCATTGTGCTTGTGCGTGCAATGACTGCATGAGTAGTTTGTTCCTAAAATTTAATTGTGAAAACTGCAATATCTGATGACCATTGCGACTGCATTCTAACGATACTCAGCTACCAGGAGTAATCACACCCTCTTTGCAACAATAAAAGTGTTTTTTCTTTAACATTTGAAAAATATATAATATAGTTCGTCCCAGTCATAAAATATTACCAGATGCCTCAAATATATAGCACAATTTGTCAAACACTGGTTACACATCATCTATTGTACAGGGATTATTTTAGAGCAGTAATTAAACATTGTGGCTTCTCCCCCTCCATCGCCTTTTATAGTAGCAATTCTGGAGCCACTCAGATGGGAATAACTACCATTATATTGTGCAGTATTAAACCCAAAAGGGGAAACGCGATCAAACCACAATGATTTGGCAAACACTGCTTCAATTGAGCTCAATCTCAAATGTTTTACTTCAGTTTGTAGATGTTATTTGTGAAAATATCTTGAACTTGGATCTAATTGAGAATCATTCTGTAGCCTACTGGTGCTAACCAAAGCCTTTCCACCATCTACAAGGAACAAGTCGGAAGTGTGATGGAATACTCTCCACTTGCCTGGATGAGTGCAGCTCCAACAATACTCAAGCTCAATACCATCCAGGACAAAGCAGCCCGCTTAATTGTTACCCCATCCACCACCCTAAACATTCACTCCCTTCACCACCGGCGCACCGTGGCTATAGTGCGTACCATCCACAGGATTGCACTGCAGCAACTCGCAAGGCTTCTTCAACAGCGACCTCTACCATCTAGAAGGTTAAGGGCAGCAGGTACATGGGAACACCACCTGCACGTTTTCCTCCAAATCACACACCATCCCGACTTGGAAATATATTGCCGTTCCTTCGTTGGCGCTGGGTCAAAATCCTGGAACTCCCTACCTAACAGCACTGTGGGAGAACCTTCACCACACGTACTGCAGCAGTTCAAGAAGGTGGCTCACCACCACCTTCTCAAGGGCAATTAGGGTTGGGCAATAAATGCTGGCCTTGACAGCAATGCCCACATCCCATGAACGAATAAAAAAAACCACAGAATTGCTACATAAACAAATATAACTCATCCAGACAAGGCAAAGTACAACTTGTACCGAACAAGGTTTCTGCATTTTTTTCTAGGGTTGGGTATTATTTTAGAGCACTGATTAGTAGAACCTAGCTATTGTTGCTGGGTCAATATCCTGGAGCTCCAACATGGGAGCCCCACCATCACGAGGACTGCAGTGGTTCAAGGAGACCACTTTCTCAGGGCAGTTAGGGATGGGCAATAAATGCAGTTTTGCCAGTGTCACCCACATCCTGGCAACAAATGAAAACATTCTACAGTCATCACATCCCTATCCTTGTCAAGCTCCACTAGCTCCCTATGAAAATCAATTTGTAGATCCTTATCCTCATCTTCAAATCCTTCCATGGCCTCATTCCACCCCATCTTTAGCTACATATTCCACACTTTTTCATCCTCTGATCCTGGATGCTCTCCAACGTACCATCGAAGGCTCATCTTTTGGTCACCACAGCTCTGCCCTCTGAAATTCTCTAACAAAATCACTTTGCCGTACTACCTCTCCTTTGTTATGCGGACCAAAGAACATAATGTCTTTAGCTGGGGAGAAACAGATTGGTGCTATGACATAGGTCCTGGAGCTTTATGCAGCGAGAGTAGATGGCACAGCCTATCTGCAACTTCATTGACATTTTTATGTGTGTGCTTTGCACGTGGTTTTCACCAGAACCCATTAAGCTAGTTTATCCCTATGTGTGTGAAGGATGCTTAATGTAAAATAATGGATCATTTCAATAATTGGACTTTCAAAAGCATCAGAAATAATTTTTAAAAATCTTGCCTACATTACTTACTTAAATTTGAATGTTTCTCCTAGTTCTGTTGAGTCTCCAGGACTGATCTCGAATATTCCTGAAAATGGATAGGGATGGCCGCCATAGGCAAACTCTGCAGAAAATTAAAAGCCTTTAGTCAGAGATTTAGTTTTAACCTGCATTTTGCTATGCAATGACATTGACCTAAATTTATCAAATCAGCATTCCCTATAATTACTTTGTTGAAATTTAAAGCACTTAGCTGCAGCACAAATTGCAAACGAACACCATTTTGAGCTATGAAATTAGATAGTTTATCAACTCGACAACTTGTGTTTCCATACTACTTACACTTGAGGTTCTCAATTACAACATCTTTGCACTATAATGTAGAATAAGGCTAAATTAAAATCAACATTTTGGGGGAAAAGGCTGGGGTATTGATGGCATGTTACAGAGTCCTTCTGTGAGCTTCAAATGCAACTGTTAAATTAAGTATTGGTTTTGAATATCAAAGTCCTCAAGAATTTTTTCTCCCCCCAGGAAGAGAGACAGAACAGTAGACCAGTGGTGCGAGGGAAACAGAACAGGCAAGGACAATCCCAGAACCAAACTGCCAGGAGACATCACAAAGCAGCAATGGCAAGAGTCATGTAGAAATCCATAGCTGGCACCGTTCCACAATCTATGAGGTAAAGCAGTATAAAACATACAATTGAAGGGAATTGCAGTAAGCTGACGGGGGGGGGGGGGGACGGGAATACAATGCTAACCACAAACTTTGTAGACAACTGCAACCATGTGACTAAAGGAATGTCTAACAGAAACCTATAAAAATTTGATCAAATACACACATTTTGATCCAAATACCAAGTAAATAATTTAGTATAAATAGCACTGCCTTATGGAAAAAACATTTTAAAAGTCCTCACCTCTGCCATATACTTCAATGCCTGAGTGGAAGACCCCAATTCCCAATGATGAGGTGTATTCATTAATCCAGTACTAGAGAAGAAAAACAAGCAAAAAGGTTCAGAGAAATGACAATACCAGTTGACGACAGCTCAAGTTTGGGACAAACATTTCCTAATCTCTGCAATACTAGAACACCACTATGATTCCTATGCTTCACTCGAGACATAGTTCAGTTGTCCATGCAGTTAATCTGTTTACCAAGTGTCCATAAAGCAAACAGTGTATTAATAGGACACAGCATCAAAGATAAATACAATAGAGGACCAATCCAGCATAAAAGAAAACATGACCACATTCTCTACAGATGCTAAGCTGCTTTATGGTATAATATTTGTAGTCTGAGAGCTGTTGACAATGGAGGACAGAGGTCAAGCTCCTTTTCAGTCAATGGTGGCAACACTTTCATGAAAAAGTGTTTGCCAAAACTTTTGTTTGGAGGAGGAAGTGCCACACATTATTGTTGATCTTGGTTGAAAGGATAAGTAGAACAGTTGTGAAGAATTCAAATTAGAAAAATGGGGGCGGGATAGGGGAAAGGAAACAATAATAGTCAGGAAGGGATCATACAAAAAAAATAGCAAGGCGGCTAAAGAATGAATTAAGATATATTTACATGAATGCCAGAAACATAACAAAATGAATGAATTAGAAGTACTGTGTTGACAAACAGGGATTTAAGAGTTACTGAAGAGTCTAATCTGAGTTACTGAAACCTGTCTAAAAAAAGAGGATAAATGGGGAATATGTCTGCAGTGCTATGGGTGTCAGGAGGTTATATAAAGAAAAAAAAGTGTGGGTGGCACTATTTATTTATTGGGGAAGGTATGTTGAGAGGAAGGAACTGGGAATTGGCACACAGAGTCTCTTTGGATAGATCTAGAAGATGGAAGAAAAAGTTAGTGGTCGGAATCACTTTACAGGGCACCACAAAATAGAGGTAGATGTCCTGCTGTGGAACATAAAAACATTAGTTTTAAGCACTCAGTTACAATCAAGGGGGATTGCAATCAAACACAACTTACATTTATAGTGCCTTTAATGTAGAAAAATATCCCACACAACTTCACAGAAGTGTAAGGAAAAAATGGATGCAGAGTCAAAAAAGGAAATATTTGGAGGAGTGACCAAAAGCTTGGTCGAAGAGGTAGGTTTTAAGGAGGGTCTTAAAGCAGAAGAGGGAGATTGACAGACTGAGGGGTTTAGGAATGTTGAACCAAGGTGGCTGAAGGCACAGCTGTCAATGGTGGGGCAAAGGGAGGGAGGGCAGTACGCAAATCGCCAGTCAGAGGAACGTAGAGTTTGGAGGGAGGGTGGAGTTGTAGGTCTGGAAGAGGTTACATAGAAAGGGTGAGATAAGGCCATGAGAAGATTGAAACACAAGGATGAGAACTTCAAATTTGAGTTGGAGGAATGGGAGCCAATATAGGTTAATGAAGACAATGGTGATGGGCATGTGGGACTTGGTGTGAGAAAGGATTCAGACAGCAGAGTTTTGAATGAGCTGAAGTTTATGAAGTGAACAGGATAGCAGAATGGCCATCACCTTAAATAGATTTAAAGTGATTGGTAGAAGGATTAGAGGGGAGCTGAGGAAAAATGTTTTCACCCAGAGGGTGGTGGGGGTCTGGAACTCACTTCCTGAAAGGGTGGTAGAGGCAGAAACCCTCATCACATTTGAAAAGTACTTGGATATGTACTTGAAGTGCCATAACCTACAAGGCTACAGACCAAGTGCTGGAAAGTGGGATTAGGCTGGGTGGCTCATTTTCGGCCGGCGCAGACACGATGGACTGAACGGCCTCCTTCTATGCTGTAAATTTTCTATGATTCTGAGAGAATTGGAATAGTCGAGTTTGGATAATGGCATGACTAAGCATTTCAGCAGCAATGGGTTGGGGTGGAGGTGGAAGTAGATGGTCTTTATGATGGAGAGGATATGGGGTTAGAAACTCAGCTCAGGGTTGAATAGGACGCTGAAGTTGTGAACAGCCTGGTTCAGCCTGAGACAGTGGTGAGGGAGGGGGACAAAATCATAACCACGGGTATGGAGTTTGTGGTGGGGACCAAAGACAATGGCTTCAGCTGTACCAATATTTAGCAGGAGCAAATTGGGGTTCATCCAAGAATATCAGACAAGTAGTCTGCCAACACAGAAGCAGTGGTGGGGTCAAGAGAAGTGTTGAAGAGGTAGAGCTGAGTGTCATCAGTATACATGTGGAAGCTGACCACCATGTTTCTAGATGATGACACCAAGGGGCTACATGTAGATGAGGAAGAGGAGGAGGCTAAGGATAGACTCTTGGGGGACTCTGAGGTAAGGACATGGGGCGGGAAGAGAAGCTACAACTGTAGATCTCTGGATACGATCTGACTCTCCTGACATAGGCCAGGATTTACACTAGGAATATATGTACACACAAGAAAGTTTATTTTAGTACTTCAAAAGTTTCTTCTTAAACATTAAGTGAGGAAACCCACAAGAGGAAGGGAGGATGCATCACTGAATTTGTTTCTAACTAATGACAGAATCATAGAATCTTACAGCACAGAAGAAGGCCATTCGCCCGTCGTGCCCGTGCCGGCTCTTTGAAAAAGCTGTCTGATTTTGTACCATCCACAAACTTCAAAACTGTACTCCCTATACCCAAGTCCAGGTCATTTAGATATAACAAGAAAAACAATTACACTAATACCGACTCCTGGGGGACCCCACTGCATGCTTCTCTCCGGTTAGAAAAACATCCATTCACCACTACTCGCTTCCTCCTTTCCCTTAGCCAATTATATACCCAAGATACCACCATCCCTTGAATATTATGGGCTTCTATTTTCCGAATAAGTCTGTTGTGTGGTACTTTATCAAATGCCTTTTGAAAGTCCATATATACAACATCTACTGCACTACCTTCATCAACCCTCTCTGATACTTCATCAAAGAACTCAATCAGGTTAGTCAGGCACGATTTGCCTTTACTAAATCTATGCTAGCTGTCCCTTATTAACCAATCCCTCCACATAACGGAAGTTATTAATTCTGTCCTTGATAATGGTCTCTAGTAGTTTTCCCACCACCGCTGTTAGACTGATTGGCCTGTAGTTACCAGGTTTACCCCTCTCCCCTTTATGAACAGGAGTGTAACATTTTCAGTTCTCCTTGGATATGGGAGTGGTGCCAGAGGACTGGAGGAGTGCAAGATTGTGGTCAGAGCTTCTGCTATCTCCACCCCTAGCTTCCCGTAGCAACTTAGGATGTATCCCATCTGGACTAGGTGACTTATTAACTTTGAGTGATGCCAATCTATTTAGCACCTCCTTTCTATCTATTTTTATCCTATCCAATATCTCTACTCCCCCCCCTCCTCTACTGCGACATTAACTTCATCCTCTTCTTTTGTTAAGACAGATCCAAAGTATACATTCAGTACCTCAGTCATGCCCTCTGCCTCCACAAGAAGATTTTCTTTTTTGTCCTTAATCAGCCCCACCATTCCTTTAACTACCCTTTTACTTTTTATGTTTATAAAAAGTTGTTGGGTTCCCTTTTATGTCACCCGCTAATCTTTTCTCATACTCTCTCTTTGTTCTTCTTATATCCTCTCTCAATTTCCCCCTGCACTCTGTGTTCCGTCTGGCTTTCAATTGTATTCGGTACATGACGTCATAAACCTTTTTCTGTTTTATTTCAACCTCCATTTCCTTTGTCATCCAGGGAACTCTAGCTTTGGATTCCTCATCTTTCCTCCTTATGGGAATATGCTTGGTTTGTACCTGAACTATCTCCACCTTTAAGACCTGCCATTGTTCATTTACTGTTTTCCTGGCCAATCTTTGTTTCCAATCCACCTGTGCTAGATCCCTTCTCAAATCACTGAAACTGGCTCTCTTCCAGTTCGGATATTGTTGCACCATGATGATGCAGCAATTGGCCAAGTTGAAGTAGGGGACCATTTGGTGTTCAGTGACAGCAAATTGTTAATTTTAAGTTGAAATGACAACAAAACATAATAAAAGTTATCCAGAAAGTGAATTTCAGGCACAGCCTAGGAGGGGATGAAATGCTACATGAAAGGAATAAAATGGGAGGAACAATTTAAAGGGAAGGAAGAAGGGTAAAACCGACATAGATGAAAAGAGAAATCAGGAAAAAAGACCGTATAAAATTCTGAAATGTACAGGGAAAGAACAGGATAAGGCGAATTATAAAATCAAACAGAAGAAAGCCACAAAACATAAGAGAAGCAAACATGAAACACGAGAGGAATATTGCAAAAAATGTAAAGGACAATAATAGAGCATTCTTTAAGTATATTAGAAGTAAGAGAAGGATGCAGAGGGACATTGGACCAGTGAATGTGGAAGTTGGTGTCTAAGGACAAAGAAATGGTGGAATTAGTAAATTATTGTATGATTGTTTTTATCACTGAAAAGGGGGCAGGGATGTTGGTGTTGAAAGAGGAATGTAAGGGAGTGAGCAGACAGGAAACCCTTAGTATCACATGGGAAAGCACCGTAGAAAGGTTTAGGAGACAGTTGGTAAAGAAGGCTCCAAGCTCTTAACAATTTCCATCCAAGAATGCTGGTGGAGTTGACAGAAGAGATTTCAAATCCCCTCAATGATATCTTCCAAATTTCACTGGGATCGGGTAACATCCCAATGGGGATTGGAAAATAGCAAATGTGACCCCCCCATCTTTAAAAAAGGAAGAAGGGATGAACCCTCAAATTACAAACCTTGTACCTCCATTGTGGGGAAACTGTTCTGAACCCATGCTGGGTCTCTAATCAGAAGGGGCAGGTCACGAATGAACTTTTTATTGGAGTTCTTTGAGGAGCTTACAGATCTGGTGGTTAAGGATGAGGCAGTGGTTGTCACCTACATGGATTTCAGAAAGGCTTTTGGCACCATCCTATATAACAAACTCTCAGAGACTGATTTTACACAGACCCACTTTCCTGCTTTCTCCCTAAACTAAGCCTATTTTCCCACTGTCTTGTCATGCCCGTTTATTTTTAATTCTCTAGTACTTTCTTGAATGTTATAAATCAATTTTACATCAATTACAACTTAAGACAAAGTATTCCACATTCCTATAACTGAAAAAAATTCTTCTAGGTCCCACAAATTGAATCTGTACCTTGAGATTAGGCCTCTTGCCTTTGATTTATCTAACAAAAAGTATAACTAATCCATGTTTACCTAGCCTATTGTGTTATAAATTCTGTATACTTGTTGCCTTTTTGTACCGTGTCAGGTCAATCTTGTCAGTAAGATTTCAGTAAGAGTGGGTATGTGAAATTTTTTGACACCAGTGCAGTGCTGAGGGAGTGCTGCACAGTAGGCGGTGCCATCTTTTGGATGAGAAGTTAAACTGTCTGCTCTCTCAGGTGGACGGAAAACAGCCCATGGCAATATTCGAAGAACAGCAGAGGAATTCTCCCTTCATCCTGGCCAATATTTATCCCTTACCCAACATCATTAAAAAAGATTACCTGGCTATTTATTTCATTGCTGTGTAGGACCTTGCTGTGTATAAATTGGCTGCCACGTTTCCTACATTACAACAGTGACTACACCTCATTGACTGTAAGGCACTTTGGGACGTCATGAAAGGCTGGGAAGAAAGCTAAAAAGACCATGGCTAATAATCTCAGAAACACTAATTAAACCATGCACAGCTAGACAGAGGGAGATTAGACAGCTGAAGGTATGGTTGGAAGAGTGGTGTAGGAGAGAGGGTTTCAATTTTGTGGGTGTTGGAACAGCGCTGTCTCTGCAGGAAAGACGGACTCCACCTGAATTAAACCTAGCACCAAGAATAGATAGTGCTGTGGGTGTGAGTTTAAACTAGGATGCTCAGGGAGAAATTACTAAAAAAACTTCAGATAATTTATCTCTCAATCTCCAACATCTTCCAGTTCTGATGACAGGTCATTGACCTGAAACATTAATTCTGTTTCTTGCTCCACAGATGTTGCCTGATCTGTTGAGTGTTTCCAGCATTTTCTGGTTTTATTTCATAATTTATCTCACTGCTGTTTGTGGTACCTTGCTGTATGCAAATTGGCTGCTACGTTTGCCTACATTACAACAGTGACAACACTTCAAAAGTACTTAATTGCTTATGAAATACTTTGGGTACGATGCTGTTCAAATGCAATCTCTTTATTTCTTTCTTTCTTATGAATATGAATTGGTCAGCGTTGTGGTGTTTATAGGCAAAACACAAAACCTTAGAAATAAAGTCAGGAATAAAATTAGAATGGACGGAATGCAATGAAGGAAACTTGCCTTCAATCAGACAGGACTGGGAACTAAATATTCCCAGCCATAACATTTTCAGGAGAGAGAGTAGGAAAAAGAGGAAGATGCTCCTGTTAATTAAGTATACATTGCACAGCCATAGAAAGGAAAGTTAATAAAAAACATATCAATGATAGTGCTCAGA
This sequence comes from Heptranchias perlo, assembly GCF_035084215.1. Lineage (NCBI taxonomy): Eukaryota > Metazoa > Chordata > Chondrichthyes > Hexanchiformes > Hexanchidae > Heptranchias > Heptranchias perlo. The sequence continues at coordinate 8,984,972 of NC_090332.1, read as the reverse complement.
AGGAGTTTGTCTGGGTTCAGTTAAGTAATAATATGGATCTGTTACCACATTGGGAGTACATCACAAACCATCACTGGGAAAAAAATCAGATGAGATTTGCAGTACCAACAGAGCTGTAATAATGGTGGGCTTACAATTTACCTAAGTAGGACTGGGATAAGAGAAACATATGAGATTGAAATAGGGAGGGTTTCTTGGAATGCATCCCAGGACAGTTTGCAGTACCAACAGAGCTGTAATAATGGTGGGCTTACAATTTACCTAACTAGGACTGGGATAAGAGAAACATAGGAGATTGAAATAGGGAGGGTTTCTTGGAATGCATCCCAGGACAGTTTGCAGTACTAACAGAGCTGCAATAATGGTGGGCTTACAATTTACCCAAGTAGGACTGGGATAAGAAACATTTGTGATTGAAACAGGGAGGATTTCTTGGAATGCATCCAGGACTGTTTCCTTAATCAGTATGTTGTATGTCTAAAAAGGAAAAAATGCAGCGCTAGATCTAATTCGAGCTAACACTTGGAAAACAGTGACCATCACCTAATTAGGTTCACACTGAAAGTAGGCAATGTCAAACTAAGATGTTGAATCGGATATGAGCTCATTTCAATGGAATGAAAGGCGACCTAACCTAGATTAATTGTTTGGAAAAAATGGAAGATCACAGTTGACCAGCACTGGGAGATACTTAAATATGAAATTGGTACGGTAGAATTTAAATGTGTTCCGACGAGGAGTAAAGGGGATATGAAAAAGGGTGGGGTTCCACCTATAAATCGATTAGAGCAAAATGAGATTTTAAAAAAGATAAGTAGGATAGTGCAGGGGAAAAAAAAATAGAAAGAAAGCAAAAAGGAAGATTAGGAAGGCTAAGAGGAAGTATGAAGAGAATAGCAGTTAAGGGAAATAGCAAAGACTTCTATAAACACATCAGTAGTGAAGGAATAGTCAAAGGAAGGGTGGGACCACTTTGAATCAAAGGGAAGCACCTTGTACTTGAAAGTGAAGGAATGGCACACATGCTTAATAATTATTTTTTTTACAGCAGCAGGTGAAAGTGGGACTCTCCAAGGGTAGCTGAGGGGGGTAGGAAAGCCATTATTGGAGATAAAATTTCAAAAGAAAACTACAAAAAAAAAGTTAATGGGACTGAAAGCTATGAAGTATCCAAACCTAGATGGTTATGAATATCAGAATACTGAGGGGGAGAAATAGCAGGGGCATTAACCATAATATTCCAAAAAAGCTTGGAAATGGAAACTGTGCCATGGTAATGAATTTTACAGCCCTGTTCAAGGAAAGGGGTTACAATAAAAAATATGAAATTATCTTACCTTGATTGTGAGCAAACGTCTAGAAAATAGCAAAAACTTAAAGACTAGGACTAAATAGCATGGATTTGTAAATGGCAGGTTGTGCTTGACTAATTTAATTGCGCTTTTTCAGAAAATCAATGTTTAAAAGGAATACAGTGGTGATTGTACACAGGGACTTTCAGGAGTTTAAAATGGTGCCACATAAAAGAGTTGTGAAAATTAAGGCACATGGTATTAAAGGCAATACTGCTGCATGGATAAAGTGAGTGCTGAAGGACAGAAAGCAGAGCGTAGGATAAAGGGATATTTTTCAGATTGGAGGGATGTTGATAATAGTATGCCCCAATAATTTGTGCTGGGACTTTTGTTTTCTGACGATATCAATCTAGGAGGTATGATAAACGATGAGAAAGAATACAATAGATTGCAGGAGCTCATGGACAAGTTAGCAGAGTAGGCATGAAGTTTACAGATATAGTTCAATGCACAGAAATGTGAAGTAGCACATTGAAAAAAACAGTAAAATAAAGTATATCCTAAAGATTCTTTAGAGTGGAGGAACAGAGCAATTAGGGGCACAGATACACAGACCTTCAAAGATGGGAGTGCAGGTAGAAAAGACCATAAAAAGGAAAATATGATTTGGGGTTTTATTTATAGAGCCATTGAATATAAAAGCAAGGAAGTGGTGTTGAATTTGTACCAGGCAGTGACTAGGCAACAGTTTTTTTTTATTCGTTCATGGGATGTGGGCGTCACTGGCAAGGCCAGCATTTACTGCCCATCCCTAAATGCCCTTGAGAAGGTGGTGGTGAGCCGCCTTCTTGAACCGCTGCAGTCCGTGTGGTGAAGGTTCTCCCACAGCGCTGTTAGGTAGAACATGTAGTTCTAGGTACCCTGGATATTAGAACTAGACATACTTCATTAATTTATTTCAACTTAGCACATCAAAAATAAAATGATACATTAAAAAAAAGACAAAAGCGGAATTATTTCTAATTCTGTAGTTACTGGTGGAACATCCGATGTAAATAACTAAAAAATCCACTCAGGCCATGCACGCACTGAAAAAAAAAAATCAAAATATGTGAAAAAAACACCCTCCAGTTTGTTCAGTTTAAAATTCTTCTACACAAGAATATATATATATTTTTTAACGGTTTCCCTTCCTTGTTAAATGAAACTTACTTTGGAATAAAAGATAGGGCAGGATCATATCACCTGACCATCAAATGCAGCATCCCACATCTAACAAGTAAATTGAGCAACAATTTGTTTTTAACCCACATACAAGTACTACAGTGCAGACCGTTTGTATATATAGGATACATGTTAGTGACTGCTGCTTTACAGAAAGTAAACTAATGAATGGCATTGACAATACCATATGCAGTTTACACACAATAAAATGTCAGTTCTTGATATTTATCCTCCATTTAATTTTATACAACCTTATTAGATTGTTTTTATTGCACCAGGGTGATAGAGAGGAACATTTTTAGTGCTTATGATTTGTAGGTCAACCAATGTTTACACTTGTCTAGCTTATACTTGATAATACTGACATTTTATTATTAACACCATCAGAAATATCTGTCAGCTACATAAATCGTCCAATCCTAAAGAAACTTTTCCCTGGGAATCCAGCAGATTAGGATCCAACAATGCAACTACCCATATTGATGAATTAATAATTCAAGTTACAATAAACATTTGTTTTATTTCCTCAAACTCAGTCTTGTTTATTTATTGTAAACAATTTTACAATACCAAGTTATAGTCCAACGATTTTTATTTGAAATCTACAAGCTTTCGGAGGTTTCCTCCTTCCTCAGGTAAATGTTCAGGAGCTCCTTGAAGCCTATGCATTTATATATCACAGAACAATACATGGTGTTTACAGACTGTAAAACTGTTTACAATTGTCAACCCCAGTCCATCACCAGCATCTCCACATCTTGTTTATTTATAGCTGGGTTCTTAATTCCATTATTCTGGGTAAAAACAGAAAAATCAATAATATGCATTTATTTAGTGCCTTTAATATAGAAACATGTCCCAAGGCATGGGAAGAAAAAAAAAGTGGGTTTCAAATCTTTCCAGAACGTTGAGAGGTGATCAAAAGCTTAGTGGAACCAATGTGTTCTAAGAAGAGCTTTTAACAGTGGGAGGTAAGTAGTGAAGTAGAAGGGTTTCAGGGAAGAGTTCGAGAGAGTAGGGCTGAGGTGGATGAAGGCTCTACCACTGACTGGATGGAGGGCGGAGGAAAGCACAGGAGCCAGGTGTCAGACGACCAGAAGATTCAGGAGGAGATGCAAGTCTGGAGGAGGTTGGCAGTATGGTGGGTTGAGGTCATGGATGGATTCATAGACAAGAATTTTAGATTCAGTCAATTGGGGACAGGAAGCCAATGGAGGTCAGTGACGATGGGCAAGCTTTGTCAGAAAGGAGGCAAGCAGTGGCGTTTTCGATGATCTTTAGTTTAAGGGGATGAAGAATGCGTGGTCAGTAAGCAGATACGGGTGGTCAGGCGTAGATACCGTTTTAGTGGCAGTGGAGATAAGGTACAGGCAGAGTCAAGTGACATTGCAGAGGTGGCAGTAAGCAGTCTTGGTAGTGGATAGAATATAGGGTTTGAAGCTCAGCTCTGGGTCGAATCTAACATATTTTGCAGCCTGATTCAGCACAAGTGAGCAATCATGAAGAGGGGTGGAGTTGATGGCTAGGTTGCAGAGGTGAACTGTCATTTCTTCCAGTTAAACATTGGGAAGACCGAAGCCATCGTTTTCGGCCCCCACCACAAACTCCCCTACCCTTGCTACTCGTCTTAGGTTGAAGCTGAGTATGTGAAATCGAGCTCAGCTTCAGACACCACATCCTCTCCATCACAAAGAATGCCTACTTCCACCTCCGTATTATTGCCCATTTGCTGCCGAAACCCACATCCATACCTGTGTCACCTCCAGACTTGACTATTCAATGGTCTCCTGGTCGGCCTGCCATCCTCCATAAACTTCATAGGAACATAGGAACAGCAGTAGGCCATTCAGCTCCTCGAGCCCACTCCGCCATTTGATAAAATCATGGCTGATCTGTGATCTAACTCCATGGGCCCGATTTTAGCACCCGCTACCGGGTGCGTTTTCGCCGGGGGGGCCCCGAAAATCCCGAAATCCAGGTGCGGGACCGGATTGCGCCTCGATCCCACCCACTTCCGGGTTCCCCGATGACGCGCCGGCGTGCGCGCGCAGCCCCCGCTGGTGGGAATCCCACAGGCAATTAAAGCCAGCGGGATGCCACTTGAGAGTATTTACTTTGCTTGTTCAGGTCATTAACTGACCTGATTAAGGGAGTGTGTGTGATTTTGGATAAACATGGGACTGTTTCACACACTGGGGGAAACACTCCCAGTTGAAATGGACGTGTTGCAGCTGTCAGCCTGTGGCAGCTGCAAAGGTCCATTTGATAGGTGGCCGGGGGGGGGGGGGGGGGGGGGTGGCGGGGAGACCCTCAGCCATTGCAGGAGGCCGCTCTGTCACTTGGGACAGTTTGGCCTCCACCACCCTCCTCCTGATGGTCGAAGTCACCAGCCTGCACACTTACCCCGGGGTCCGGAGACATGTACCTACCTTGCGGATCCCCTCAGATGTACATCTTGCGGATGGGGGCCGCCGTAGCTGCAGTCATGACCTCCTCGGAGGGCGAACAGCATCACCAGCCTCGCCATCCACGCCGTCCACCTCTGACACGTGGAGCTCCACAACAGAGTGCTGTGACACATCCACCTGTACAGCAGGGCTACCGCAGAGAGAGATGCGTCGCAGAGGGCACTACCCTCGCCACACATTCCACAGACCGAGGCTCAGCCTCCTGGACCTCTGAGCAGCAGTGCACACGGAGGCTCAGAGTCAGTCGACATGTAGCCGTGGACATCTGCAGCCTCTTTCATGCCGAGCTGCTCCTGGCTGGCCTGTGCACCATCTTCCTACCTGTCGCTGTCAAAGATACCACTGCCCTCACGAACTTCTGCTCCACAGCCTTCCAGGCTGCAACCGGGGACATCCCCGATGTCTCTCAGTCGTCTGCGCAGAAGAGCACTGCAAATACACCTACACCCACTCTGAAGTGACACACTGGGTGGCATCAGTGGTGGGTCCTCATAAGGATACCCAGGAGTGGGCATTATTGCACAAACCGGACAGGATTCGCGAAGACATGGCAGTAGTGGTGCCAATATAATGTGTGATGTGAGTTGTTCTTTAATTCAATAGAAGTAAGAACCATGACAAACCCTCAAACACCCTTGTGCATCCCCTTCATGCTCACGACATGTTTGCCTTACGCTGCCAACTGCACATATGTGATGCATGCCCTGTGGCTGCAGCACAGGTGGTGGCAGGTTGAGTGAGGCTGGCCGTGAGAGAGATGCACGAGACGGTGAGTATGGGATAGAGCCATAAGATTGTATGAGGATTGGGTTGCGTGGTAGTGGCGGGGTGAGTACTCGCGAGGTGAGTAGGTGCAGGTAAGATGAGGATGAGGTTTGAGTGGGTATGAGGGGTGATGTGACAGAGTAGTGTTGGCAGTGCCGAAGGAGATGTGGGGTGGGGGCAGTGTTGTGGCAGACGGAGTGTAGGGGAAAGACTAAGTGTTCTCACTGTGGCTGACCTACTGAGGTCATTGGAGCGCCTCCTGCACTGTATGCAGGTGGGCGATATGTTGGTGGCGCTGGTGACCTCCTCTGCCACCTCGAGCCAGGCCTTCTTGGTGGCAGAGGCAGGCCGCTTCCTCCCGCCCGCCGGGTGGAAGATCTCTATCCTCCCCCTCCTCCTCACCCCATCTAATGATACGTGGGATGAGGCATCATTAAACTGGGAGCAGCCTTCCCCCTGGGCTGCTCCATGCTGTAATTATTGCTGTTTGTTGCAGCATCTGTCAGTGGAGGACTGCCCCTTTAAATAGAGCGCCTCCAGCTGACAGATCTTACTGCGCATGCGCAGCCCGCCCGACGCGCAAATCAGCAGCGGGGAACCCGGAGGAGCAGGTAAGTGAATCCAATTAGTGTTGCCTGCTACGATCGCGCGGGCAACCCACTAATTTCGCCGGGCGCGCCACCCACCGAAAACCCGCACCCCTGGTAAAATCGGGCCCCATATATCTGCCTTTGGCCCATATCGCTTAATACCTTTGGTTGCCAAAAAGCTATCTCTCTCAGATTTAAAATTAGCAATTGAGCTAGCATCAATTGCCGTTTGCGGAAGAGAGTTCCAAACTTCTACCACCCTTTATGTGTAGAAGTGTTTTCTAATCTCACTCCTGAAAGGTTTGGCTCTAATTTTTTAGACTGTGCCCCCTACTCCTAAAATCCCCAACCAGCGGAAATAGTTTCTCTCTATCCACCCTATCCGTTCCCCTTAATATATTATAAACTTCGATCAGATCACCCCTTAACCTTCGAAACTCTAGAGAATACAACCCCAATTTGTGTAATCTCGCCTTGTAACTTAACCCTTGAAGTCCGGGTATCATTCCAGTCAACCTACGCTGCACTCCCTCCAAGGCCAATATGTCCTTCTGAAGGTGCGGTGTCCAGAACTGCTCACAGTACTCCAGGTGCGGTCTAACCAGGGTTTTGTATAGCTGCAGCATAACTTCTGCCCCCTTGTACTCTAGTCCTCTAGATATAAAGGCCAGCATTCCATTAGCCTTATTGATTATTTTCTGCACCTGTCCATGACATTTTAATGATCTATGTACCTGAACCCCTAAGTCCCTTGGACATCCACTGTTTTAAAACTTTTTACCTTTTAGAAAGTACCCTGCTCTATTCTTTTTTGGTCCAAAGTGGATGACTTCACATTTGCCTACATTGAATTCCATTTGCCACAGTTTTGCCCATTCACCTAATCTATCAATATCGCTTTGTAATTTTATGTTTTCATCTACACTGCTTACAATGCCACCAATCTTCGTGTCATCGGCAAACTTAGATATGAGACTTTCTATGCCTTCATCTAAGTCATTAATAAATATTGTGAATAATTGAGGCCCCAAGACAGATCCCTGCGGGACTCCACTAGTCACATCCTGCCAACGTGAGTACCTACCCATTATCCCTACTCTGTCGCTTTTCGCTCAGCCAACTTCCTAACCAAGTCCGTACTTTTCCCTCGATTCCATGGGCTTCTATCTTAGCTAACAGTCTCTTATGTGGGACTTTATCAAATGCCTTCTGGAAGTCCATATAAATAACATCCATTGACAGTCCCCTGACCACAACTTTAGTCAACTCTTCAAAAAATTCAGCTCATCCAAAGCCCTTCTGCCGTTATCCTAAGCCGCACCAAGTCCTACTCACCCATCACCCATGCTCGCTGACCTACATTGACTCCTGGTTCCCCATATGCCCCCAATTTACAATTCTCCTCTCTACTTGCCTCCTTTAAGACCCTTCTTGGGCGTCAGCCGTGGCTCAATGGTAGCACTCTCGCCTCTGAGTCAGCAGGTTGTGGATTCAAGTCCTACTCTAGAGACTTGAGCACAAAATCTAGGCTGACACTCCAGTGCAGTACTGAGATGGTGCTGCATTGTTGGGAGGGCCACCTTGCTGATGAGACGTTAAACCGCGGCTCCATCTGCCCCTCAGGTGAACGTAAAAGATCCCATAGCACTATTTGGAGAAGAGTAGGGGAGTTATCCCTGGTGACCTGGCCAATATTTATCCCTCAACCAATGTTACTAAAAAAAATGGTCTGGTCATTTTCACATTGCTGTTTGTGGGACCATGCTGAGCGCAAATTGGCTGCCACATTTCCTACAACAGTGACTACACTTCAAAAAGTACTTAATTGACTGTAAAGCACTTTGGGATGGCCTGAGGTCATGAAAGGCAATATATAAATGCAAAAAGCATTTTAAGAACCTACGTTATTAACCAAGTTTTTAGTCACTGCTCCTAATATCTCCTCCTTTGGCTCTGTGTCAATATTAAGAACATAAGAACATAAGAAATAGGAGCAGGAGTAGACCAATCGGCCCCTCGAGCCTGCTCTGCCATTCAATAAGATCATGGCTGATCTGATCTGATCCTAACCTCAAATCTAAATTCATGTCCAATTTCCTGCCCGCTCCCCGTAACCCCTAATTCCCTTTACTTCTAGGAAACTGTCTATTTCTGTTTTAAATGTATTTAATGATGTAGCTTCCACAGCTTCCTGGGGCAGCAAATTCCACAGACCTACTACCCTCTGAGTGAAGAAGTTTCTCCTCATCTCAGTTTTGAAAGAGCAGCCCCTTATTCTAAGATTATGCCCTCTGGTTCTAGTTTCACCCATCCTTGGGAACATCCTTACCGCATCCACCCGATCAAGCCCCTTCACAATCTTATATGTTTCAATAAGATCGCCTCTCATTCTTCTGAACTCCAATGAGTAGAGTCCCAATCTACTCAACCTCTCCTCATATGTCCGCCCCCTCATCCACGGGGAGGAGGAGGAGTATGAAATATTGGATGGAATAAACAGTGAGAGAGGAAGTATTCAGGGGATTAGCATCTTTGAAAGTAGATAAATTACCAGGGCTGGATGAAATGTATCCCAGGCTGTTAAAAGAAGCAAGGCAGGAAATAGCAGAGGCTCTGGCCATCATTTTCCAATCCTCACTGGATACAGGCGTGGTGCCGGAGGATTGGAGGACTGCTAACGTTGTATCATTGTTTAAAAAGGGAGCGAGGGGTAGACCAAGTAATTACAGGCCAGTCAGTCTAACCTCACTGGTGGGCAAATTATTAGAATCAATTCTGAGGGACAGGATAAACCATCACTTAGAAAGGCACGGAGTAATCAAGGACAGCCAGCATGAATTTGTTAAGGGAAGGTCGTGTCTGACTAACTTGATTGAATTTTTTGAGGAGGTAACAAGGAGGGTCAATGATGGTAGTGCATTTGATGTAGTCTATATGGATTTTAGCATAGCTTTTGACAAGGTCCCTCATGGCACACTGGTCAAAAAAGTACAAGCCCATGGGATCCAAGGGAAAGTAGCAAGTTGGATCCAAAATTGACTCAGTGGCAGGAAGCAAAGGGTCATGGTCAACGGGTGTTTTTGTGACTGGAAGGATGTTTCCACTGGGGTTCCGCAGGGCTCAGTACGAGGTCCCTTGCTTTTTGCGATATATATTAATGACTTGGACTTAAATGTAGGGGGCATGATTAAGAAGTTTGCAGATGATACAAAAATTGGCCTTGTGGTTGATAGTGAGGAGGAAAGCTATAGACTTCAGGAAGATATCAATGGACTGGTCAGGTGGGCAGAAAAGTGGCAAATGGAATTCAATCCAGAGAAATGTGAGGGAATGCATTTGGGGAGGGCAAACAAGGCAAAGGGGTACACAATAAATGGGAGGATCTGAAAAGTCTAGAGCAAGTGAGGGATCTTGGAGTGCATGTCCACAGATCCCTGAAGGTAGCTGGACAGGTAGATAAGGTGGTTAAGAAGGCATATGGAATACTTTCCCTTATTAGCTGAGGCATAGAATATAAGAGCAGGGAGGTTATGCTAGAACTGTATAAAACACTGGTTAGGCCACAGCTTGAGTACTGTGTACAGTTCTGGTCACATTACAGGAAGGATGTGATTGCACTAGAGAGGGTACAGAGGAGATTTACGAGGGTGTTGCCAGAACTGGAGAATTTTAGCTATGAGGAAAGATTGGATAGGCTGGGGTTGTTCTCTTTGGAACAGAAGAGGCTGAGGAGTGATTTAATTGAGGTGTACAAAATTATGAGGGGCTAGATAAAGTGGATAGGAAGGACCTATTTCTCTTAGCAGAAAGGTCAATAACCAGGGGGTATAGATTTAAAGTGATTGGTAGAAGGATTAGAGGGGAGCTGAGGAAAAATGTTTTCACCCACAGGGTGGTCGGGGTCTGGAACTCACTGCCTGAAAGGGTAGTAGAGGCAGAGACCCTCAACTCATTTAAAAAGTACCTGGATGTGCACCTGAAGTGTCGTGACCCACAAGGCTATGGACCAAGTGCTGGAAAGTAGGATTAGGCTGGGTGGCTCATTTTCAGCCAGAGCGGACACGATTGGCCGAATGGCCTCCTTCTGTGCCGTAAATCTTCTATGATTCTATTGTCTAATTATGCTTCTGTGACGCGCCTTGGTCGTTTTACTACGTTAAAGGCTCTTTATAAATGCATGTTGTCGCTGTCCAATCTGAACACCACCCATTTAACCTAACTGTTTCCTGTCTGTCAACCAACATTCTAACCATGCTGCTACATTTCCTCATACCATACACCCCAAATTTTTCAACAGGCCTCATGAAACCTTACTGAATGCTTTCCGAAAATCTATATAAACTAAATCTACTGCATTCCCTTTATCTATAAAATGAGTCACTTCCACAAAAAAATCTTACATTTATCGAACATGACTTGCCTTTAACCAATCTGTGTTGGCTGTCATTGATTAATCCATGCATTTCTAAATGCTTGCTAATTTGATCTCAAATTATGGATTCTAAAAGTCAGCCCATTAAATTAACTGGCCCATAGTTACCTGGTTTATCCTTGCCTCCCTTCTTGAACAAAAGGTGTTGCATTGGCTATTCCCCAGCCCAACAGCACAATTTGCATATTTAAAGAAAATCAAAAATTGTGACCAGAACCACTGACATTTCATCTCTGACTTCTTTCAACAGCCTAGGGTTTACACCATCAGGGCCCAGTGATTTATTGTCCTTGAATTTTTTCAGAACCAATTCCTTTTCCACAGTTATCCCTGACAATTGTTTTGTGCTCTCCTCTAATATACCCATGTTCTCACTACCTCCCTTTTTAAAAACTGATGGAAAATATTTACTATCTCTGCCATACCTCCTTCTTCACAAAGAGTCCACCCTTCATCAAAACTGTTAATGCAACCATTATCAACAACACCCTTTTAAAATCCAGCTGGAAGAATAGCTTCTGACGAAAGGTCATCGACCTGAAACGTTAATACTGTTTTTCTCTCTCCACAGATGCTGCCTGACCTGCTGAGTATTTCCAGCATTTTCTGTTTTATTATGGAAGAATAGCTGGTTAGGAGCAAGATTTGGGGTTAAAAATGTGTATAGATAGGGGTGATCGAATACTCCAAGGAACATTAATGGTTCATGAGCCATGACCATAAAAGACAAATCAGTAAAAGTTGAATGATTCAGTTTTGCTCAATTTAACTTTTTGAGGAGAGAGAGAGAGAAAAGAAAGTGAGGAGGAACATTTCCTCAGAAAATTGAATGGGTTGGATAGTGTCCTTACTGGAACTGATTATCTGCGGAACCAATGGACTTGATGGCCATTTAGCCTTTTCTGACTCAATGCTTTCTCAATGGCATAATGTACCTTCACCATACATAGCACTTCACACTTAAAATGTGAAGTACATTCAAAAAAAGCTTAATATATTATGAATTAATACTTGCAAAAAATATGAATACCAGTCCTCTTCATTCAAACTAAAACAATGTACAATCAGCCTCCTGTTTCGTTTGCAAAAAAATTCCTTAATTTGTACTACTGCCTAATGTGTTTTTTTTCCCAAAAACAAAATGATTTTGAATTACCAGTGGACTATTGTATAAACGGAATGCATATCAGGAACTGTTGGTTTCTATAAATAAATCACTTGTCATGGCAGAAACAACTTTAAGTGAGCATGATTCGGTGCCTTATTTTCTATGAACTGCTTCCTGAATCCCTTATAGAAACTACTCAAATCCTCAATAAGACTACAATTTTGTAATCATTCTTAGGGATCCATTACTCTCTATATTGATATTTCCTATCCATTTTGTTCTGCACTGCCATCAGAATAATTGTTCACAATCTTCAGTCAATGTCACTTCAGCACTCTTTCTTGTTATTTTTAGAAACAAAGCTATTGCGTTTGCCCCCACTATAATTTCTATAACCTTGCCACTAATTTCATCCCTCTCCACAACTACTGTCTCAGGTTGAAGCAGACTGTTCTCAACTTCGGCACATATTCAATCCCGAGCTGAGTTTCTGACCCATATCCTTTCCATCACTAAGACCGTCTACTTCCACCATATTATCCACCTCCGTCCCAACCTCAGCCCATCTGCTGCTGACATCCTCATCCATGTCTATCACTTCTAGACTCAACTATTCACATGTTCTCGTGGCCAGCCTCCCATCCTCCAAAAGCTTCAGCTCATCTAAAATTCTGCTGCCTATATCCTATCCCAGACCTCATCCTTACTGACTTATATTGGTTCCCAATGCCTCCGATTTAAAACTCTCATCCTCGTGCTCAAATCCCTTCACATCCTCGTCCCTCCCTTACGCTGTAACCTTCTCCAGTCCTACTTTCCCTAGCCCCCAGAAATCACTGTCCCTCTGACTCTGGCCTCATGTCCACCCCTCTCCTTTCATCCACTAATAATTAGGATAAGGGGCTGCTCTTTCAAAACTGAGATGAGGAGAAACTTCTTCACTCAGAGGGTAGTAGGTCTGTGGAATTTGCTGCCCCAGGAAGCTGTGGAAGCTAAATCATTAAATAAATTTAAAACAGAAATAGACAGTTTCCTAGAAGTAAAGGGAATTAGGGGTTACGTGGAGCGGGCAGGAAATTGGACATGAATTTAGATTTGAGGTTAGGATCAGATCAGCCATGATCTTATTGAATGGCGGAGTAGGCTCGAGGGGCCGATTAGCCTACTCCTGCTCCTATTTCTTACATCTGTTCTCTCAGCCACCTAGGCCCCATGCTCTGGAATTCCCTCCATAAACTGCTCTGCCTCTCCACCTTAAAACCCATCTATTTGACTACACTTTTGATCACCCCATCTAATATCTCCTTGTTTGGCTTGGCGTCCATGTTTTTGATTATGCCTTTGTGAAGTGCCTTGGGATGTTTTTCTAAGTTAAAGTCACCATGTGAATGCAGATTGTTGTTGTAGTAAAACAGTTTCAATTTATTCAGATTACTTTATAGAAGTGCTAGATGGTAGAAAGTGAGAATGAAGCTGTAATTTAACCACATGGTTCAAATTACACCAATAAGCCATTTAATCCTTGGGTCATCTGAATCCCTGTAGCGCACAAATTAATTTTGATACACAAACATGCATCTTTTTACAAAGCTGGCTTCATTTTGGAAAAAAAACTAGTGTGCTTAGAGTTCAAGATTTTTGATCATTACAGGAACAGTTCTTATAAAGCTTTTTCAGTCTCCAAAACACACTGAAAGAGATGGGAACAAATGGCACTTACAACAGAATTAGCCTAAGGATGCATGAGCCAACGTCTGCAAATTGCAAAGTGTTCAATTTCAATTAAGTTGGAATGTGTGGTATTTTTACAGTTTAGAAAGAAAACCTAAACCAGACAGCTGTGATATGGAAACCCTCATCCGAGACAGTGGGAACTACCACCCATAGCTACCGTTACCCAAATTGTTTCCAAGTAATCGTATCCATTAATGGTGGGCTCCAGATTCAGTGTAGGAAATAAAAGAAGTGGACAGATTTAGCATGCAGTGAAACAAAGACGACCACATGCATATGGTTCCTATGGCAGCAGACTGTTGTGACAGGCAATGCTTGTAATTTCTCGTACAGCCCAATTTTTCTCATGTAGAAACCAGAATGTAGTCATCATGGTGATTCATATTGAAACGGAACTCCTCTTTCCCTCTCTGAACTCTATCCAGCAACATCTCTCATTATTGCTCAGTTTGATTATAATAACCCAACTTATTTTCTACTTTGGTATGAAACACAATCACTTTACCATTAGAATTCTCATCGTTCCAGTCAAATCTTAGGATCTTGTATTGGTTACTTACATGTTCGTTATCTGAAAACACATCACTTTGGAAGTAAAATGTACGGTTAAGAAGGTATATGTGTAAGGATTGTGTGTGTTCACAAGATCCCACAGTAGTTAAAATTTCAACCAGCACATGACAGTTTAGAGTTCACAGCTTTGCCTCCAGTCAGGCACTCGTGTTTCAGTGATATGATTGATTTTAAGCCTCAGTTAGCAGACTTTCAGCTGAAATGATGCAGAATCTCTCTCAATTTATGATTGGGGAAGGGGGGCGGAAATGAGAGAAGGGAGAAGCACAGGATGACCAGCTCGACTGCAAGCACTATGTTCCACCCTAACCGAAGAGAGTTGCATGATAGGAGACCGATCTTTTAGGGGAAATAATGGAGGGAGGGGGAAAATAAAAGGGAGAAAAAAAGAAACAAAGGTGGCAACTAATTTTCTACTAATACCATAACTACAAATCCTGTAAACTAAGGAAAGCTAAGCCCATTTTAACAACATTCAAGTTGTCATTAAAGCAGAACTTTACTGGATTTGGGGGGTGGTGGGAGGTGGAAGAAAACTGTCGGTGTAAAGCATCACTCACAAAGTTCACTGGAAGAGATTGTTAAATATATCTTCATAATCACATACACACACACCTCCCATGACATTGCTCATAATGAATTTAACAGAAAAGGAAAAGATTTTAAGTTGTAGGGGGTAAAATTCCCCATTATAAATTTTTATATCAGCAGTTCCAATTGTAAATGTTGACATAAAAAGCGCTACCACAAATTTAGTCAACAGGCAGTTGAACAGGAAATGTGTACATAGCAAGACTTTTAATAAATATACACCCATATGACAAACAAATCTTGCTATCTATCCCAGTCCTCTTGCACCAGCGTGAACTTTTTAAATTCTTTACACCAGCTATCCTCGTGATTTCCCTGAGCAATTCCTCAATTTAATGTCATGACCATGAAGAATTGAGCAGAAACTGCTCAAACTCACTTCACATAGGATCCTTTTACTTCATCCATCTGGGCTAGATTGAAACCGAAGTACCAGAGGTGAAAGGGCAGTATTCTAATAGATTGCATCACCCAGTTTGCTTCCCGATCCCATTTCTTATACAGTTGAGCAGAGGAGGGCAGACATTGTTGCAAATCCTGCACCAAGTTAAGACCGACTCAGACATCAAGATTTGCAGTTTTCATTGACAGATCAGGTTCCAATAATTTTCAGATCCAATCTCCAATTGGTAGCATTGATTAAGCAAGAACCCACTAAACTGTCAGATTCATGTGGACTAATTTGTTCACCTTAACAAAAGCAACAACATGCATTTATACAGCACCTTTAGCATAGAAAAATTTCTCAAGGCACTTCACAGAAGAGAAAAGGAGCCAGCAACGATCCTTTGTAGGAAGGTTAAGAGTGCTTCATGGTCACTTTTACTGCTACTAGCTTATTTCCAGATTTTTTAGAACCAAATTCAAATTCTCAACCTGGGATTTTAATTCAGGTGCTCTGGATTATTAGTTCAGGCCTCTGGAACACTATTCCAGTAACATGCTACTGTATCCCATACTACAAACTTGTTCTAGAAAGTTAATCTCAAAAGTTGGTCTCAGGTCAGCAACTGACAGACTGGCTCAGGAAACGTAGTTTCTTTCATCACCCATTAGGCAGTTGCAAAGCACTGTTGAGATAGGTGAACGGGTTACCTTCCTGCTCTTTCAGCCAGAGATAGTGAGGGGAGAAAATAAATAAGTACTATTAAGAAAAGTTTAAAACCGCATGTAACAATTTCAACGTGGATACCAAAAGAGTTATAATGTAGCAATGTACAGGTACAGTCCAAATAGGAGCAGACTAAATCTCGGTTTCAAATAGGAGTGTCACAATCTTGTGGTCTAAATATAACACGTGGATATGCATATGATGTATCACCATGAATAGAATAATCTTCACACTCCAAACCTTAGTTTTCTTCAACTTTTATAAAGATGTAAAAAGAATCCTGAACTCTCCACAAGATCTGCAAGGGGAAAATTCTCTTAAAGACAATCACCAGGCTCGCCTGATTGTTCAACAGGTAATTGCACTGAAGAACTTGCTTAAAGGGTTGAGGAAATCACAAATGACTCACCAGTGATGCAATTCAGCTGAATGAAATAATCTTTCATAAGAACCATTCCTAAATCTGCAACACTAGAAGTATTAATATATTTTACTCTTGACTTGACACTGTGACCATTTCCTTTTGTGACCTAAAAACACACTGCATCAGGAAATGATCTCATCAAATGCCTTGCATGCAATATTATCCCAAATAAATGTGGCTTTGCTTTGACTTTGAACTCGGATGCCTGTTTTTTCTCCTTTCTTTTTAAAGATAAGCAGTTTCCCTGATTTTCCATGCATTCTTCAACCACAAAAAGGAGGGAGACAGGTGACTGGCACTAATACTATGTAACGTTCAAATTGAATGGGTGAGCAACCGCAGCCTACACACTAATTTGTGCAGCTGCAGATGTGAAAGTTAGACAAAGACAGGACCAACAATTTGTTCTAGCCTCAAACTAATATCCAACATTCTCAAAATAATGACAAAGTTCAGGACTGCATTGTAACAGAATATATAGACTGTGTAATTCTAGCCTTATTTTTGTAAATTTTATACTCAACGAGATGAGTGCTGCTAATTTCAGATGTTAATTATCAGCATCATGCACTCCCAGGCAAGGAATGATGAGCAGAGTAAAAGCTCTTAATAGTCTGCTCCAACAAAGTGCTTCAGCCCCAATCGCAAATGTTTGTTGCCCATTCCGTCCGATGGCCGGGGTGAAATTGTTAATTTAGTGCCAAATTAGGGGTGTTTTTTCCATGCCTTACGGGAACTGGATTACAGCTGCTCAAACTCATTTCACACAGGACCCTTACAGCAATCTGTTCAGCCTGGCTTCAAAAGGTCCTAGAGGTAAAAGGTTAGTGACTAACTCACTGCGTCACCCTGTCCCCGGTATATCTAGTTTAATTGGATTTTAATATTTGAGCTTTGTAATACTTGATGCTCTGTTCAATATGAATGCGTGCGCGCCCCCCCCCCCGCCAAATGTAATAAATATCTTAATTTAGGATTATTAGGTCCGAGTGATATTGGAAGTATTGAAATAGTGTAAATACAAGAAACAGGAGTACAATATAACACAGAACTATTTATAATTTTAGATAGCAAAGATTCCCCAACACTGCAAGGAATGACAAAACCAAGATATATTGTGACCGTACTCCTCTGACGCAAGGCTCCTGCATTACAATCATGCTTTTCCTGCAGAGTATCAGTTGACACTTTTTCCTGTGCCTAAAGGGATGGAAATGCACCAGGAAATCTGGCTAGTTGGAATATTTTGCTACATAATAAAGAAATACAATATTCAAATTTGACTGATGGGCATTTCTAAATAACTGACAAGTAATATTTAAACAATGCACTGAATTTCCATTTCAGTAAAAAAAAACTGATTACATCCCTGTGGAGAAAGCAAATATCCTGCCTGTTCTGTTTCACTGACCTTATGCTATCTCGGTTTTAAAATCACAACAAGCTGTTTTGTAGGTTATTAAAAGGCACCAGGACACGTCCCTCATTTGCTCACTTCCCACAGATTTCCAACTTTCTTCCCTGTACCTTTGCAGATTCTGAAAAAATACAGGAATTCTTATAAATTTCATAACAGTGGCTTTGGTCCTAACAGGTGCAGCAGTGCAAAATTGAGACATATGGAACAAATTTAATTCCCTACAAATACCTCACTGGTGCTCCTACAAATACTTGCACAGAAAAAAAACTTTGTACCCTGGTATTTTTTCCACACGGCAACCAAGCTGAATTTTTCATTTAATGTATCTCTGCTTCAAAAAAAAGAGTATTCTCCAAATGCAATCAAGAGGAGAGAGGCCACTATAGGGTCATTATAGTACTACTTTAGACCCAACACTATCTTCCGAGAATTCCCTCAACACCATTATAAGTTAGCGCCTAGCTAAGTCCAACATACTCAAGACATGTGGGTAGAGATTTGAAGAATCACAACACAGATATGAGGTAGTATGTTGCTACATAGCAACAGCTACAACTCTGTTCTGCTACGGCTCCTGTACTTTTAAACCTTATGAGTTTACCATTGCCTAACTATTTACAGTATAACCATAGCAAAGCTTAAGTGGCACATTAATACCATTTTTCCACACCTCAAGTTTGTTCATGGGCTTTTCCCACCAGACCTTTCTTTCCTCATCGATATTTCTGTAATTATCACCTATGCTTGTGCTGACAAGTCACCAGGACCAGATGGACTACAGTCAAGGATACCGAAGGAGGTTAGTGATGAACTAGCAGAGTTACAAACCAAAATTATTTCCGAAAGGGAATTGCCGCAAAGATCTGGAGTGAACTGAATGTCAGGTGACTACAGACGCTAGCCTCACATCAATAGTACACAAATTGCTAGTGACCATAATAGGGGTTAACATTAATGAACGTTTAGAAAAATATGGTAATCAGGACCTATACCGTGAATTTAGAAAGAGGTCATACTTAACCAATTTAATTAAATTCTTTGAGCAATTTATGAACATGTAGACAAAGAGGACACACTGAATATTTTTTATTTGGATTTTCAAAAAGCATTTGATATGGTGTTATGAAGATTAAGGTTCGCTGTACTAAAGGTAACATGACTGCATGGATAGAGGGATAGCTGAAGAACAGAAAGCAGAGAGGAGGAGTAAATCAATGTATCTCATGAGGAAAAGCCCAAATTTGAGCAACTCACCCTAAGAAGGGGAACACAATCAGGCAAGATAGCTTAAGAGACAAAGTATGATACAGCAGTTCACAAATGTGGTCAGATGTCATCTCAAGTACAATTTTGTTTTCAAAGCACACCCAAAGCTACATCATAGCTGATCCCCTAGTACGTGCCAATAATGGAGAGGGGCTCATTACACCACACGAACAGTCTTGGAACAGAAGTTTTCCTTTTGTCAGTCTTACATGGTCATAAAAAATACAATTTAATTATCTATAATACATTTTTTTTTAAATGCATCTATCCAGCCTCGGTGTATGTGTCTCTGTTTTATGCGATCTCTTTAGTTTGTCCATTCCAACTTCCTCCCATATCATTGGTCCAACATATTTCATTGACAGGCCTATCCACCTGTGAGGTAGAAGATTTGGCATAACCCTGACCAGTGGGATACAGTATGGGTAATGGATGTCTGGTGGGAAGACTCAATGCTTTGTGGGTTTTTTTTAAAAAAAAGAGTAATGGCTCTGGGCTGGTTGGAACTCCCAGCACACTTGTAGCAAAATCATCCCTTGTATCCAGCATCACAGCTAAACAGAAGATGGACCCACCAGACACAAGTACACAACTCTCAGGGAATTAAGTCTAGGGCCACCTGGATAAGGCTTCAATTCATTCATCAACACATTGATGTTATTGCTCTCCTTATGAGACACCAATGTACTCAGGAATCGGGGATATGACCTGGTTGGACTTAGTGAAGCCTCCAGTAACATTTATAAGCAGATAACAATATTCAAGTTCAAATTTCAAGTTGGGTTCTAATTATCATAGATTTATTTATGTAAATAACGTGCGTAGAGTGTACAGATTTCTTTGTGTACCTGATGTATGGCTGCGGTTGCTTTGTCTTTCCATATCCAAAAATACTGTACCAGTGTTCCAAAACAAACGACCCTAATCTTTGTCAAGAGCAATGCCACGGGAGATGTACCAGTTATTGTAAATATACGCAATGAACAGAATGTGTCACAAACAGCAAAAGGAAATGACAAAGCACTCTATTGACACAGATGATTATTCACTGACGTTTTTCAAGCAGAAGTTATTCAGCCAAACTCACTTGTAGAGATATTCATTCCGTGTCAGCACATGCCTGGGCATACCCCGTATACCAATAAGGAATGAACCCTGATCTTTCCTTATAGTTTGAATTGCTATGGCACGTATTGTATGTATTTGACAATCCCACCATTTTCCAGCCAATATAAGCTGAAAAACCCTCAAAGTGGAAAATTTGATTTTAACTCTGATGATTTTCTATGTAGTGAAACTAGTGCATGCAGACAGGAAGTGGGAAACTGAGAGCTGAGCCAGAGGGAGCCAGTGCTGGAGAGCCCAAAGTAGACAGGAGAATGGGACCAGGCCAGGAGAAGGTGAATACGTTCCGCAATGTGAGCTACAATACCGTGCACCACAATGATTCATATGCAAGATGATCATCTTACTTTTAGCCCCCAGTGATCTAAATTGCTAGTCTTATATGCAAGTACATATGCAGTGTAAAAAATATTTGAGAAATCAATCTCAACCATAACAGATAAAATGGTTCATATGCAAGCAAATTATTTCCACAGTAAGCTCGGTTGGAGTATTATTTGAACAGGATTTTTGTGTAAATAGGCTACAGTTATAGAATTGATATAGTACTTGCATTTATTTAGCACCTAATGTTATTACTCAGACTTCTGTGTCAATTCTGTACACATCAACAGCCATTCTACACATTAACATCCCAGAAACAACATTCAGATGAATGTTCAGTTAAATTTATTTTTCAAAAAAAAAGTGGTATTGGTTAAGGAAGAAATGTTACCCAGGACACTAGGAAAACTCCTTCTTTGAATGGTGCTATAAGATCTTTAACATCCACCTGAACCCCGTTAATGGACAGAGGTTTAACATCTTATCCAAAGAACAGCACCTCCGACAATAAAACACTCCTTCAATATCGTGCTGAATTGTCAGACTAGATTTAGAGTTAAAATTCTGGCGTAGGACTTGAACTCGCAACTTTATGACCCAGAGGCGAGAGTATTATCAACTATGTGGTCCAATCTGATTGCAGCACAGGCTCAGATCACTTTCTTTCATCTGTATGAGCTGGCTTATACTTTTGGTAAGACACAAATTATAAGGGGAATTGATTAAGTCTTTGAAAAGGAAGTATAGGGAAAAGGCAGTGAAATGGGATCAGATTTGATTAGATAACTCCAGTTGAAGAGCGAGCACCAGCACAGTCCAGATGGGAGGAATGGTCTCCTTCTGTGCTGTAACTTATGATTCTATGAAAGACTTCTTAATGTACTGTAATTTTAAGGAATTTTCTTCTCCACAAGAACATTTATCTGCACGTACCACGGTATCAGATGTCAGTGTGTTGTACAGCAGATAATTGGAGGCATAATTGGAAGCATCAGTGAGAAAGTCAAAACAACTCATTTATACCGTGGTTATAATGCACATTTGGTACAGGAAGGGCAATTGCTCTGAAAAGTGCAGCATATCCACCTGGGTTGGCTCCCTGACTGACCAAGCATAACTAATTTGCTTCCAGATTTTGTGGGTATCCAGTTATATTACAATAGCCAGCCAACATGGCTTCCAGATCGTGCACGACAGAATTTATTGCAACGTGCCAAATGCAGCAAATAATCCGCTCAAACATTGCAAAGTGTTCATCTTTCCTCCAATTCTTTCTCCCCATTTCTTTGCTCCTTATGAAATTGCTGACTCTTGCCACAGCGTAGAGTCATAAAACCTTGGCAGCCTTCTGGTACCTCAGTCAAATGGCCATTCATTATGTCTGAGCACCAAGAATCTCTACAGGCCATTCAACAACTGTGGAGGGCATTACAGCTCAACCCAATCCCGATCTCACCTGACTTATCAGCAGGCGTCACTGAATAGGGATGCAGAGTGGGAAACCTGGCAATTTGCTTACGACTACTAGCCCAATGGTATATTCCTGGACCATTATCCCAGTTGAGATTAACCAAGTCAGCACAGACTTGGAGTCAAACCTGCGACCTTCTAGCCCATACCCACACAGGGTACCGCTTACCCACTAGACTATCAGCTAGGGAAAACAATACTGCAAAGTTACTGGAACTGGGCTGAATTATAAAATCACTTCTGATGGGGCTGGTACAGAATCAGAATCCAACCAAAATAGTGTACTAACTACAAACCTGTAGTGAGTTTCAATTGCGTCACATATTATATATGATATACATGTGGAATAACTTCAAATGATGCGACTGCCTGTGTTCTGAATTCACCCGATTTAATCTACAGGGCAGATTCTGAGACTGGCGGTAACAAACGTTCAACACCACCTGAACGCATGGGTATCTTAATGTGTAGAATATGGGAATTATGCAGCTAATTTTGAGCACACGGTATTTCAGCAGTGGTGCTTACAGATGGATCATTCATGTTGTATTCAGTAAAACTCTCAGATAACAAGCTTTAAACAAACTTCCAAAGGATCAAATGAGTATCTCAAGTACTAAATTAATCATCTAATAGTGAGGTGAATAAACTCTTGATATTGCATTGCTGTCACTCATCGAGAATAAAATGCTATTTTTGATTTGCAAAAGCATGTGTAGAAAAAAAGGTTCCATTAAACTTTATGAAGAAGTTTGCAAAAAGTGTTTTTCACTTTTAATTTGCACATGATTTTACTGCATGTCAAACTGTTCAATATACAGTACTACAATACTATTGTTTTTAACTGCAAATACTTACCACAGTTAGAGTTCAATATTGTCCTTATATATGCAAGTCATTAATGTTTGTACACTAAATTGGATACATGCTTTTTGAAATCTCACTGTTACCAAACCAAGTACAGACAAAGTGGATTCTGAAACCAGACTAACATTTGCTCAAAAGTCAAGATCTTAATTTTAGCAGAACTGCAGAAGTGCGATCCTCTGCATGTACGTTTCCCCAAAATCACATTCCTACTTCACGATTGTAGCCTTGGATTTCTCAATGGCCCTGAACAGCAGCAAATTAAAAATCGCATTGTTGGACCCGCCCAAGATCACATATAATGGTTCCACCAACAAACATCACCAGCATTGTGTTTGCGTTCAGTGGTACTTTGCTCCGAGGCAAAGAACAAACCACCTTGTGAGAAGGCAAGTATGACACCTTGTTTTTTTTTCAATCCTGACCCTAAGTCGACTATGACATATAAATGATACATTAGCTGCGTTGCCACTGTTATCAGTTTCAAGACATTCGACTCACTTCAACTGAATTCCTTCTGTAAACAATTTTACAACACCAAGTTATAGTCCAGCAATTTTATTTTAAATTCACAAGCTTTCGGAGATTTTCTCCTTCCTCAGGTAAATGTTTACCTGAGGAAGGAGAAAATCTCCGAAAGCTTGTGAATTTAAAATAAAATTGCTGGACTATAACTTGGTGTTGTAAAATTGTTTACAATTGTCAACCCCAGTCCATCACCGGCATCTCCACATCATGAATTCCTTCTGGACACTGTAGAAGAGAAAATATGCCTGGAGGCAATATAGCAAGTAAAGCTATTCCATCGCAGCTCAAAACAGTGGCGATACCTCCAACTAAAGCAGTTCCAACCCATAACCAGATCACAATTAAAACTTGGTATGAAAACAATGGGCTCGATTTTGGCGTCGGGTTTCCAGCAGGGGGGGCCCGGAAAATCCCGATATCCGGTCACGTGACCGGATCGCGACGAAATCCCGGCCACTTCCAGGTACCGCGCTGACGTGCGGGGCTGCGCGCGCAAGCCCCGCTGGTGGGAATCCCGCAGGCAATTAAAGCCAGCGGGGTTCCACTTGAGTACTTACCTTGCTTGTTGAGGTCAGTTAATGAGCTGAATCAGCTGTCAAAAGAGGAAGTGTGGGATTTTAGGTTCAAGGCAGTGAGCTTCACACACTGGGGGAAACAGTCTCTGTCCAACCAGGCGTGTTGCAGCCAGCAGCCTGTGGCAGGTGCCAAGGTGCACTCCACGGGGGACAGCCCTCACCCACGGAGGAGGCCACCGCGTCACATAGGGCAACCCCTGCCCCCCACCACCCCCCGCCAAGCCAGAGGACAGACCGACACGAAACCGCAGCCCCAGTCCGAGGAACCACCCACCTACCCTGCACAACCCCTCAGACCACCTCCTGCCAGATGGGTGGTGTGTGGATACCCTTGGAGGACGAAGAGCATGACCAGCCCCAGCAGCCTCGCAGTCCACGCCGTCCGCCGCAGAGACGTGGATCCCCCCAACACGGTGTTGTTGCACGCCCACCTGCACAGCAGGAGGGAGGGCTCCGCAGAGAGAGACGCATCGCAGAGGGCACTACCCTCGCCACAGGGTCCACAGACCGAGGCGCAGCTCCCCGGACCTCTCCGAGCAGCAGTGCACAGGGAGGCGCAGATTCGCTCGACATCTAGTCGTGGAGATCTGCAGCCTCTTTCATGCCGAGCTGCTCCTGGCTGGCCCCAGCACCAACTGCTTACCTGTCGCTGTCAAAGTCAGCACTGCCCTCCACACCTTCTCCTCCGCATCCTTCCAGGGTGCAGCCGGCTACACCGCCGATGTCTTCTCAGTCGTCTGCGCGGACGAGCCCTGCAAATACACCTGCACCTACTCTGCAGTAACACGATGGGTGGCATCAGTGGTGGGTCCTCATAGTGATACCCAGGAGCGGGCATTATTGGACACAACGGACAGGATTCGCGGAGACATGGCAGTGGTGGTGTCAATATAATGTGTGCTGTTTGTTGCTCTGAAATTCAATATAGGTAACACCCATGACAAACCCTCAGACACCCTTGTGCACCCCCTTCATGCTCACGACACGTTTGCCTTACGCTGCCTACTGCACATATGTGATGCATGCCCTGTGGCTGCAGCACAGGTGGTGGCAGGTTGAGTGAGGCTGGCCGTGAGGGAGATGCACGAGAGGGTGAGTATGGGATGGAGCAATGAGACTGTATGAGGATTGGGTTGCGTGTTAGTGGCAGGATGAGTACTGGCGAGGTGAGTAGGTGGAGGTAAGATGAGGATGGGGTTTGAGTGGGTATGAAGGGTGATGTGACAGAGTAGTGTTGGCGGTGCCGAAGGAGATGTGGGGTGGGGGCAGTGTTGTGGCAGACGGAGTGTAGGGGAAAGACTTCGTGTTCTCACTGCGGCTGACCTACTGCGGTCATTGCAGCGCCTCCTGCACTGTAAGCAGGTGGGCCATATGTTGGTGGCGCAGGTGACCCCCTCTGCCACCTCGAGCCAGGCCTTCTTGGTGGCAGAGGCAGGCCGCTTCCTCCCGCCCGCCAGGGGGAAGATCTGTGTCCTCCCCCTCCTCCTCACCCCATCTGATGATACCTGGGGTGAGGCATCATTAAACTGGGAGCAGCCTTCCCCCTGGGCTGCTCCATGCTGCAATTTGTTCCATTGGTTGCAGCATCTGTCAGTGGAGGACTGCCCCTTTAACTAGAGAGCCTCCAGCTGACAGATCATACTGCGCATGCGCAGCCCGACTGACGCGCAGTCCAGCGCCGTGGACCCCGGAGGAGCAGGTAATTGATTCCTATTAGTGGGTTGCCTGCTACAATCGCGCGGGCAACCCACTAATTTCGCCGAGCGTGTTGACCACGCTCCCGGAGGACCACCCGCTGGGAACCCGCAGGCCTGCTAAATTCGAGCCCAATGTGTCTTCTCTTTGATATATCACCCATCCAGCAGCCTGCACGGGAGTTGTTAAAAGTTAGGCGATTAAACACTTCCAAGTTATGTCTCCGACCCCTTCCCTTTGGTAGGGAATAATTCCACTAAACATACAAGTATGAAATAAATTCCAAATAACACTTACATTTGTGAGTATTGACTTTTAAACCTGATGTTGGTCTTTGTGGGAAACAAATTCCTCTGTTCACTATGTGCAGCAAAAGCATAATCACGTTCTTTTCAAATGCATTTACAATGTTGCTATATGTAGCAATCAGAGCAATTCTTTCCCCACTGTTGCTTGACCAAAACTTTGAGAGGGGGGACAAACAAGATTTGCGGTTAAAGCTATATCACAACTGTAACCCAATCACTTTGACCCAATCTTCTCAGAATATGTGAAATTGCCCCATTAGGGGGCTGGTGGGAGACGAGACTTCTGCCCTTCATCAAGCTTTACATGCTAAGACAGATATGGTTACCTGAAGTGCTCAGTAAACGTGACACTATTGTATAGTACTACAAACATTTGTAATGCCACAGGGGTTTAAAGAAAGATGGATTCTTTGAGTCATATTCAACAAAATTTGCAAAGGGTAAGCTTTAAAATTCATAAAAGGATCAGATTCAATTTAGTCAACAAGAACTAAAATTATCTTGACACAAAATGGTATGACTGAGTCGCAGTGTTGACAAGTTAAATAAAATTACTGTATTGTTGCTAAGAATTTTTTTTTAAATTATTTGCAACAAAAAAGTGCCATTAAGCTTCAGGCAAAGCTTTTAGTTTAAAAAGTCTCCACTTTCAGTTTGATTTCCACAATGATTTTACCACACATTAAACTAGTTCAAGATATACTACAATGCAATTGACAAATATATTTACAATTTAAAAATAAAATTGAGTTTATTTATGCCTTTATACTAACAAGTCATTGCGCAGCAACGTTCCACAATAAAAGGAGAAATTTCCAAGAGTTTGCGGTTTTCATGGAAAAATAGGAATTCGATCCCTAACCCACAGATAAAAAATCTTAAATCAAATGCGACAATAACTGATTGTGACTTATTTAGTGAAGGCAAATTGGGTCCTATTGGTTCAAAAATGCAACACAATGTATGTGTGCGTATAGAGCTACGCGTTTCAATGAGTTTGAGAACAACTTTACTCTCTTTTCGGGTCCTAAATCTCTTTTGCTTATGTTGGCAGCAATGGAATAAATCACATGAAGCAGGGAAAACATACTAAACGGTAATTAAATTATATACACACACAAACACACATATATATATATATATATAAAAAAAGAGTATTAGCAACAGATCTTAACCACTTGAGCAAGTTCCGAGTGCAGAGGGGGTTAAACATGGGGCTACTGTATTGGCGCGTAGGCGGCCCGCCGGCCGGCGCTGCTTCACTCACCATGTCGTAGACGTTGAGGATCACCGGCTCGTTGGCCATTCTCTTCCACCACCCCCGCTCCTCTCCGGCGGCCGGCACAGGCTGGGCTTTCCGTTTCTCTTCCCTCTCTCTCTCTCTCTCCTCTCCCCGCCCCTCCCCCTTCCCGGGGCTATCCTTTCTCGGTTTCCCCCCCCGTCCTATCTCCTCCGTCCGGTCCCGTTGCTTCTCCTCATCGGCGAGACGCCCGCCCGCCTGCCCCGCGCGCCCGCCTCACTCACCCGCGCGCGCGCACACACTCCTCGCACGAGAGTCGGGCGCGCACCGGGCACCGCGCGCCAACTCTTCAGCCGCATCCACTTCTCCCCTCCGTCTCCCCCACCCCCCACTGGACCACCGCTCCCGCGGATAAGACGACTAACCCTCTCCTCCTCTCTCTCTCTCTCTCTCTCCCCCACCCCGTACCTGGCGTCAGGGCCGGAGGAGGAAGCAGTGATGGGAACCCAGCCACTGGGGCCGCACAGCACCACCAGGTGTCCGCCGAGGGCAGCGCCCACAGTCAGGGAGAGGCAATCGGACCGGGAGACTGTCGATGCATCGCTGCTCAGGGGGAGGGAATCGAGTGGGAGACCAACATGTGTCAGTCACAGCATTCATGCAGGCAAGAGCAGAGGTGCCTTTGACATCAAAGCAGCATTCAACCGACTATGAAACACTGGCAAAACTGAAGCCAATAAGGTTCATACCTGGAAACAAGAAAGATGGTTGTGTTTGTTCAGGCCAATCATCGCAGCCCCAGGACATTGCTGCTGGAATTCATTGGGAAGCTTCCTTGGCCCATCCATCTTCAACTGCTTTGGCAATAGCAATAGCCTTCCCTCCATCATTAGGTCAGGAGTGGGACTCTTTGTTTGTTGCTGATTTCACAGCGTTCAGCTCCATTCGCAACTCCTCTGATAACAAAGCGTCTCATGTCAACCTGCAGCAGAATTTGGATAACATCGCCCAACATGCTGTCTTTACAATCTCCATTGACTCTCCATCCCCAAACTTGTTGGATTCAAATCCTCCTCATCATTTACAAATCCCTCTACTGCTCCCTATCTCTGCAAACTCCAGCTAACATATTCCAGTCCTCTGAATCTTATGTTGTCCCTCCATACTATCATCACTAGCAGGCCCTACGATCTGGAACTCTAAGTCTAAATCCCTATCTTGCCACCTCTCGCCCACTTTGAAAAATCTATTCAAAACCTATCTGTTCAAGCATGCTTTAAGTTATCATCCCTATAAAAGCACTACCTAAATGAAAGTTGTGATGTGGAGATGCCGGTGATGGACTGGGGTGGACAAATGTAAGGAATCTTACAACACCAGGTTATAGTCCAACAAATTTATTTTAAAATCACAAGCTTTCGGAGATTATCTCCTTCGTCAGATTATCTCATTCATCTGACGAAGGAGATAATCTCCGAAAGCTTGTAATTTTAAAATAAATTAAATGAAAGTTGTTATTTTTGTTGATAGGCCACACTTGGACCTATGTGAAATGAGTCCTAATTTCAACAGAATCAGAACGAATGGAGCAAGAGCATCGTAGATGGCACAGTTGGAGCGTAGGAGGAATGTCCAGAAATATAGATAAATTAGAGAGACAAGAAAGATCGCGATAGAGAGAGAGATTGGGGATAGAGGTGAAAGAGGCAATAAACTTTTTCTCATATCCTGTCAAGAGAGTATGAGGGGAGCCTCCCCAGATGTATTCAAGTTTTTACAAACTTGGTGTTTATATAAAGTTACAAGTTATTGAAGGAAATTAAGTGTTTGGCACAAAAAGAGTAAATTGAGTTCCTTAGCAGTAGCATTAACAATGGAGGAGATGTGGGAATTCCATTTGAAGTCGCTGTGTTGAAATCAAAATTCACTGCACAGTCTTCTACTCTTAACTCATTCTTTCCCAGGATGTCAAAACTGTAGAACTCCCTACTTTTCACAGCCTTTCTTTGCTCCTACAATCTGCAGGCTTTTTAAACCCAAGTTTGATGTTATCGAACCACTACTTCCTGATTTACTTTGCCTCTTCTAATCTTTTCAACCTTGTTGGTATCCTGCGCTATGACCCTGGACCTTTCACCATTATTTCTCAATATTACAAAAAGATGTTTGGTAAAAAGAAAAGTGAAATTACTTATGCCTGCAGCTATTTTTTATTGACACGATTAGCACAAAACAGGAATTTCACTGCAAATGTGTGAATTAAAATAGAAAGGGAATCTCCATGCTGATTCAGGCAAGACTTTTCTTAAGTGCTGCCACACAATTTAATTTTACGTTAAGAGGAAAGCCTCCCTACAAGGTCAAACCCAAACAGCACCAGCAGGAACCTGCTCAAATTCTGAGATTCCCTTAGAAGCAAGAGACTTCACTAATTTTGTAGGGGGAAAGGGAAGGAAATATTTAAAATAGTCAAACTCTATAGAAAAATGAAGGAGAGGCACTTAAATAAATAAATTAACAAAAACATACAGTCCTGTTGTTTGCTCTGTTCAAATTCTTTGCATTTTTTTTAGCCTTTCTTTAAAAAAAATCCCTCCCTAACACATGCCTCTGCACCGAGAGATTGGGGGTCATGGGCTCCTCTAGGTTACCACCAATGCCACGCTTGGCCAGGATTGCTACTCCTGATCACTGTCCAATGAATCTTGCTGGCAAATCATGTGTGTGGATGGACATGTTTGGGCCTGGCAGTCCTGGAGCTGTACCGCAGCAACAGCTGACACCTGCAGGAAAAGGCGGCCAATCTTACTAACCGTCCATATCAGGTAGAGTAACAGACAGATTAAGGATAGGGAGAAGGGATCAGTATGAAGTTGGCAAAAATTTACAAGTGCTCTCAGCCCAACAATATGTTAAAGCAGTACTCCCTGCAATTGCCTTATCCTCCATATGTGAAAAAAATCCCATGTGTAATTCTGCCGACAAGTTAACCTGTCTTATCTCTTTCCAGATGCTGATGGATTTGCTGTGTCGACTTTTTTCGACATTTGCCGTTTTTCTTGTGTAGTTATTTTTTGGTAATTATTTAGCAGTTAAACTTTTTAATAAAAACTCATTTTCGGAAGGCTGGCCTGATTTGAGCTGCTAAATTTCTGCGGCTATGCTGCATCTGGACCTAAACTCAGCCGTCAATGCTTTCTATTGCTCAATGGAGCAAAGTAGAGCTGACACTAGATTAGGTGTGTTACGTTTCACTGCCTAGCTACATAAACACACACATATATATATAAAATATGTAACTGTCTATTCCTACTGTTTCCTGAGGATAAGGCTGTTGTTAGCTCCTTTCCTGGAGTATTTATTTCACGCCATTTACACGCTTTCTCTGGGGTTTCTACAGAGGTTACAGCGGGAGATCCGGGAACCCCTGCAGAAATTCTACCCGCCTACCTTTCGCTGGTGGACAGCTGAGTACCTGGGGTGTATTGTGATCTTCAGATCCCGGCATTTTGTATACTTGCAAATGTTCTGCTCAGGTCCAACCGCATCTTTCAACTTCCCAAATAATCTTCAGGAAATAACCGTGTTTGTTTAAACACACTGAGACCAATTCCTGGGAAGAGGGGATCTCAAAGGTGTTGACTGAATAATACATTTGTCCCAACTGGGTAGGATGGTCCTGGCTGGAAAAGT
This sequence comes from Heptranchias perlo, assembly GCF_035084215.1. Taxonomy (NCBI): domain Eukaryota; kingdom Metazoa; phylum Chordata; class Chondrichthyes; order Hexanchiformes; family Hexanchidae; genus Heptranchias; species Heptranchias perlo. The sequence goes on along the minus strand of NC_090332.1, from coordinate 8,954,146 downwards.
AGCAGAAAGCCTTCTTCTGTGTTGGTAGGCCAGTGCAGTTTTAGTTACAGATTGAGTTACAGCAGTACCCCAGTGCTCACTTAGGGATCCCCAAGTCTTGGTTCCTGCCATCATGTGACTGAATTATCAAGGCTGAGAATAGTGGGGAGTGTCCCCTTAGGGAAACCATGTGCTTGCCCATACCGGGCAAATAGAAACTCTACTTGTGTACATTTCTCAGTGGCTTGGTTTGGAGACTCGTGTCAGACACCCAGCTGACCAAAAAAAATGCCTGTGAAATGGCATCAGAAAGGAAACATAATGTCACATTTCATTCTCAATTACAATATACACTTCTCTGTATTAACATAATGAAGGGATAATCAATGCTTGCAATATATAAGTATTCTTATATGATTACAACTTACTTAGGAACATAGGAACAGGAGTAGGCCATTCAGCCTGCTCCATCTTTCAATTAGATCAAGGCTGATCTTTTCCTCAACTCCATTTACCCACTGTTGCTCCATATCCATTGATACCCTTACCTAACAAAAATCTTTCGATCTCAGTCTTGAAAGTTTCAATTGACCCAGCATCCTCAGCCCTTTGGGGAGCGAGTTCCAGATTTCCAGTATCCTTTGTGTGAAAAAGCCAATTACTTAGTTGATTTAAAACATAAGTAGTTAACTATGCATAAGCTTATTAAAATCATATGAAGCAAACTCTCCTGGTGGTTTAATAAATCCAACTCCCTGTACGGTATTAAATATGTGGAAGGAGACTAGGAAGGAAGGTTCCGGTTTCAGTATCTGCTCTATGCTGAATTAACTGATCTGAGCCAGTGGCAGTAGTGATGGTTTCAGTGCCCCTTGTTTATGGAGGAGAAAACTACACTATATACTCTACTATAGTGTAGAATATTTGGACACCTCAGCGACAATACTGAAATGAGTAGGAGTAATCCAGTGTTCTATTAACAGCAATGAGATTGTTATAATGCCTTTCACTCACCTCAAGAAGGAAGGAGCTGAGTAGAAGTCTGTGTCAAGATCATAAATAACAGCCTCACCGCTATAATTAATAAATGCAAAAAGACCCTCTCATTTCCTTCCATCACTGGCTGCATTTCCTCTCCACGACTGCTATCAAACGTTATGCTCATTGTGATTGGCCACAGTCATCAAAGTAACCAACACACAGATAAGAGGAAGCGCTGCATAATATTTCAACAAAAAGTTTGCAGGTCACTTAAAAGATTGCGCAGCACTGCTTGCAGGTCTGATGTCAAGAACTTGCTCTGAAATCAAAACTCCTCTATTTCCTCTAATCCACATAAAGACATCTCTTTCCTTTATTATACTGAGTTTAGGTATGTGGGGTGTGTCCCTAGAGAGAAGAAAGTGTACACTCCATATTGGACAAACAAAAACTCTACTAGAATGGATTTTGCACTAGCTTGGTTTGGAGACTCTTAAATGTGGTGATAAGTTTCTGCAAGTGTCAAGATAACTGACTGACAAAAAAAAAATCTCTTTACTGTATTCTGTTAGATAACCTTGTTAGCTGTCAGGTGACCTTGGGGGCTGTAACCTTGTTAACTATCAGATGACTTTGGTGGGGGGGGGGCCTTATCCTTGTTACTTGATAAATGTAGGAATATAAATGAAAGAGCGCGAGAAGAATAAAACGCAGCAGATTTGAACATGACCCACCACACTGCGCTGCTGTCCAGAGACAGCAATAAAACCTTCTTATACCCAATTGGGAGTGCCAAGCCGAATCATTGGCAGGGTGACCTAGGGCCAAGTGCCCCCAACACCCGGCCCAACAATTCATAACAGAAGTTTATAATGTACATTCTAAATTAACATTACAATTGTCAGTAACTTTCACAATATTGTCTATTGTACATTATCTTATGCCCAATATTGAGAAAGAATTCCAATACCACCAGATGCACATGTAAGGCTGAAGGTGAATGAATCTTGCTTATGTAATTGAAAGTATTTTTTTTTTCCCAAAATGTAACAGTCCTACCATTCACTCCAGATATACCAAAGGATCTCAGCTCCCCCAATTGCTTAGTTGCGAGAGTGCTACCACTGAGCCATGGCCGGCACCTAGTTTTTACATGATGTTCAGCCAGAGCAAATGAACCTTTTTCATAAATATAAGAAAACCATCAAATGCTGGAAATGCCACAGCAAGTCAGACAGTATCTGAAAAGAGAAAGTTTCAGGTGTGTAGCACTGCATCAGTTCTGACAAAGCACATCTATCTGAAATGTTAACCTTTCTCTCTCGTTCAGGTGCTGACCAATCTTGCTGTGCATTTCTGGTATTATCTCTTTGTTATTTTACATTTTCAGTATTTGCATTTTTAAATCATATTTCCATTTCCTGCAACATATCCTTTTATGTTCACTTAGCCTGACATGGCTGTGAGTACTTTGGTGCTAGAACAAAAGAGTCATAATCATAAAGGCTATCACATAAATAAATGGGGATTTATTTCATTTCTTTAGTATGGGTAAAGGTGGTCTACTTTGGAATTTCAGTGCCCCCATCACGATGATTGCAGTCACCACAGAAGTTGCTAAAATGATCCATGGCAGTCTGCCTGTGTGAAATGCCCTTGAAGAACGGTGATGCCATTTTTGAGGTTTCTTTGCAGAGTACTGCCATAAATAAAAACAGGAAGTTAGGAGATCAGGGTACAAAACAGTGCTTCATAATTATTACATGCACAAACTGGAACTAAACAATAATGGCTGATCATTTGGACCAGTGATTTGTTGCAGAAATTGATTTGTTAATATAATGTGAAAAAATGTGAAGTTATCCACTTTGGTAGGAAAAACAGAAATGCGGAGTATCTTTTAAATGGTGAGAGATTGGGAAATGTTGATGTTCAAAGGGACCTGGGTGTCCTTTTACATGAGTCACTGAAAGCTAACATACAGGTGCAGCAAGCAATTAAGAAGGCAAATGGTATGTTGGCCTTTATTACAAGAGGATTTGAGTACAGGAGTAAAGATGTCTTACTGCAATTTTTTGGGCCTTGGTGAGACCACACCTGGAGTACTGTGTACAATTTTGGTCTCCTTACCTAAGAAAGGATATACTTGCCATAGATGGAGTGCAACTTGCCATAGATGAAGGTTCACCAGACTGATTCCTGGGATGGCGGGATTGTCGTATGAGGAGAGATTGAGTAGACCAGGCCTGTATTCTCTAGAGTTTAGAAGAATGAGAGGTGATCTCATTGAAACATACAAAATTCTTACAGGGCTCGACAGGGTAGATGCAGGGAGGATGTTTCCCCTGGCTGGGGAATCTAGAACCAGGGTCACAGTCTCAGAATAAGGGGGAGGCCATTTAGGACTGAGATGTGGAGAAATTTCTTTAGAATTCTCTCCCCCAGAGGGCTGTGGGGGCTCAGTCATTGAGTACATTCAAAACAGAGATCAACGGATTTCTAGATATTAAAGGCATCAAGGGATATGGGGATAGTGCAGGAAAATGGCGTTGAGGTAGAAGATCAGCCATGATCTTGTTGAATGGCGGAGCAGGCTCGAGGGGCCGGATAGCCTACTCCTGCTCCTATTTCCTATGTTCTTATGTTATAGCCTAGCGTTTTCACAGCCTTCAGGACTTTTTTTGTACAAACTTGCAATGGTCAGGCAGCAAATTGTATGACAGGTGGATAAAGGCAGAAATTTGCAGGATATCATGCCAATTCACTTGTCCTAACACTCGACTATATCAGGGAAATTGAGGATTATTAGCAGGTCGATTTGACAGAAAAGGTCACAGTTGTCTCCACTTATTCAGTCTGTTATCCTCAGCCCTTCAACATCACACAGAGCGGGCTCAGTGTTGTTATTCAGTCATAGTTCTTGGTGCTGTTTCAGCCACTCTCCTGTTTTTCCGGTGCTATGCAGCTTTTGTAAATGATTAACTGTGCTCAGATGTCAGCAGGAAAATCTTTGCTTGTCACTGATACATTGAAGCAAGTGACTGCTGGCACCCTATCTTGAGCACCCCAAGAGGACTTTGGCTTTAACTAGTTTAACATAATCTTGGTATTTTACTCAACAGCTGTAAAATACATTGAATACTGTATATAATAACACATAACTGATAATGTGTTACAGGGCAAGAATTCAATCTGTTGGCTCTGATGTCATCTTATTGCGGAAGAGTGAAACCTCAGTAGTTTCTGAATATCAAAGGAACTGAAAGTTTAACGCTGAAATTCAGTCTGTCACCTAAAGCCCCCCCACAATGACTCAACTGTGGTATGTGCACCATCACTGTGGAGTTGACCTGTACAAAACAAGAATATTCCAGTTAGCTGATCTCAGCGTGGATATCGGTGCTCTCCAAAATGGGTTTTGGGGAGGGAATCCGCGATTGGATCCGACTGCTCTACCCGGACATCCATAGTGCGGTCCTAATCAATGCATGGGAGTCAGAGAGCTTTCCGATCAGATCTGGAGTCAGGCAGGGCTGTCCTTTCTCCGCGGTCTTGTTCGTATGTTGTATTGAGCCGTTTGCCGCTTCCATCAGGAAGGACGCAGGTATCAGGAGGGGTGATGATCCCACGCAGCGGAGGGTCTTAGGTTAAGGCCTTCCTGTACATGGACGTTGTCACTGTCTTCTGCTCCAATCAGCAGTCGGTCCACACTGATGGGCATCTGCGACCGTTTCGAGCTGACCTTGGGAGCCAGAGCGAACCAAAGTAAGAGTGAGGCCATGTTCTTTGGCAAGTGGGAGACCCGATCCTTTGTCCCCTTCACCGTCAGGTCCGACTACCTGAAGGTGCTGGGGATCTGGTTCAGAGGGCCCCAGCCTGCACAAAGAATTGGGAGGAGCAGATTGCCAAGGCCAAACAGAAGCTTGGTATGTGGGTGGGGCGATCCCTCTCCATAACTGGCAGGAACCTGATGATAAGGTGTGAGGTACTCGCGGCGTTACTCTACATGGCCAGGGTCTGGCCCATTCCCCACTACTACGCCGTCACAGTCACCCAAGCTATCTTCCACTTCGTCTGGAGGTCCAAGGTAGACCGTGTCTGCAGGGTCACCATGTACAAGCCCCCAGACAAAGGGGGGGGAGGAGCGTCCCCAATGCCGCTCTGATCCTGATGGCCACCTTTGTGTGTGGCTGCCTCAGGATGTGTGTACAGCTCCAGCATGCAAACACCAAGTGTCACTACGTGCTGAGTTTCTACCCACACTGAGAAGGCTGGGTCCGGCCACGCTGGCCGAGCAGGCACAGGACGTCCCGTCTAGCTGGACTGTCCCCGCCCTGCAAACCTGTCCCCAGGTGGAGACGTTCCTGAGGAGGAACCCCTTCGACCACAAGGCCGTCAGACAGTGGTACACAAAACGTTCTGAAAATCCTGCAAGGAAAGGAGAGGATGGACTCGATCGAGCTTTTCCCCAACTAAACAGTCGATGCCATTTGGCAGAATGTCTCGTTGCCAGAACTAACCAACAGGCACCAGGATGCAGCCTGGATGGTGGTGAGAAAGGCCCTCCCAGTGCGGTCCTTCCAACACGCACGGAATCTCAACACCACTGCGAGCTGCCCACGAGGTTGTGGCGGGATGGAGACCGTCATCCACCTCCTGATGGGCTGCCCCTTCGCGCAGAGGGCGTGGCAAGAGATGCATTGGTATCTGTCCTGGTTCATCCCCAACAGCTCGGTAACACGGGACGCTGTGCTCTACGGGCTAATCCCCGGGACGAGTCAGATATCACCTGCGGCTGGAAGACCATCAACTCGGTGAAGGAGGCCCTTTGGTCCGTCAGAAACCCGCTGGTCTTCCAGCTGAAGGAGCTGTCCACGACCGAGTGTTGCCGACTGGCACACTCCAAGGTCCACACTCCAGTGCTGCGGGATGCATTGAAGCGAGGTGCGGCCTACACAAAGGCCCTATGGGGAAAGGCCACCGTGTAAAACCACTCCACCGTGTATTGTACAGAATGTATTAGAAAATATGTACTGTGTTTTAAAATTGTAACAATGAGATCATAGTGTATACGATCTGCACTATATTGCTTTGAACTGCTGTGCTGCATTTTGTGCCCATTATTTGACCTGTGTGTAAACTGTGTGTAGCTTTAAATTTTATGGAATAAAGTATATTTTGAAATAAAAAAGAGGAAAGTATTGGGTTTGGCTGTGATGCCCTCTATGGCTGGTAGCCTGGACACTCACTGTCCAGATTTAGTCATGAAGGGAGTGAAATTGACTTCAATGGAAAAGAAAATCAGGTGGAGTGTTAAACAAGCAGCTGATTTACTATCAGCCGTTTTGCACTACTGCTCAAGACAAATTTCACCGCCCCCCCCCCGCCCCACGAAGAATGAGTGAGGCAATTAGTACCTGTGGAACCTTACATAAGCATAATTGGTCTATATGAGTCTAAATTAGTCTATTTGACCTTGCTTTTGGTCACCTAATATCTCTTTATTTGGCCCTGTGCCATATTTTGTCTGCTAACACTCCTGTGAAGCACCTTGCAACGTTTTTACTATGTTAAAGCTGCCTTTTAAATGCAAGTTGTTGTTATATAGGAGAAAAGGGGAGAAAATGGGAGGGAGAATAAATATAAATAATTGCTGGTTCTGTTGATAATGTGTTGGTGCTTCTGGATTTAACCTTTCTTCATTATGTTTAATGGGGTTTTTCACCTCATTTGAGAGTTTTAGACAAGTCCACATTTTTTGAACAACCAGGAACAGCTTTCTCTGAAAACCTAATGGTCATACCTCCTTGCTGACAACTATCAAAACTGAGATTAAAACGATAACATCTGGAAGACTGGGTGAAGCAATGGGTCAGCACTCTACCCTTTCTCCTCTTGGACCTGGGTTCAAGTTTAACCCAGCTTTAACCTTGTGAAAGGAATTTGACCATCTCAAACTATTTCCTGGTGGGCATGAAAACTGTCCATAGCTTGGCACAAAACTATGAGTCTCACTCATTGGATGTAAGAACTGAACGTGAATAAAATAACATTGGTGCAGTATGGGATGCTCATCTAAGGTTGGAGCTAAGGCGTGTTTTTGGGGCAGAGTAGAGAGATCTTTATTCTGCATCTAACTGTGCTTGATGCTGACACTTGGCACCAAAACTGGAAAATGTGTTCCAGTCCTTAGGACTAACACTTTTAAATAACAAGAATACTTACATTTACATCAAATCTTATCACATCAAAACGCTTCACATAATTAATGAGTTTTTAAGTGCAGTGACTATTGTTATGTAGGCAAAAAATTCTTCATCTCAGTGAACATAAAATTCGCTCCCGTAGATGACAGAAATGGGTTTGGAGCAGGATGTTCCCAAAAGCACCCCACCTTTTTAAACTATTGATTTGTTTTTCATTTATGTTAAAAAAAAACTTCACTGCACTCAGTTCCATGACAGTTTATAAAGACTAGGTGATCGCCATGGTAAGATGGAGGATATACTATTCTAACACTACAGTATTTTTCATGTCATAAATTACTTCATTTAAAACTTCATGCTTTACACTGCTTCCATGTGGGTGCTGGGGAATGGGAATTGGTGAGGAGTGCATATCTCTAAGTGAGAGAAATTAGAAAGTAGTACTTCTGCTCAAGTATTTTTAATTGGTTCCTGGAAAATAAATAGTGTTTCCCTTACCCTTTGGAGCTGCATAGTAAAAATTGATTATGTAAACAATGATTGTGGTTGAATTCTCACCATAAACAAAACACAGGAGCTCTAATCACTCTGTCTGAGACAGTCTCTTTCTCTGAAGTAAATATATAAGCACTTTATAATAGTTTCCTCTGAAAGCTATGATTCATCTTTCAACTTGTTTTGAAATCATCTTTCAACTTGTTTTGAAATCATTTGGAAAAATAAGCACATAGTTAGCTTTAATCTAAAACTTTACCTCAAAAGCTGTCTTAATGTCAGCATTCAGATTTCCAGACCATTTGCAAAACAAACTGAAATAATGCTATAGTCTAATCAGATATAATATGATTTTTGCACAAGGAAAAATTACTTCTCTGTGGCCAATCCTTATTTTTAAATTTTCAATGTAAACAAAATGAAGTACAGACGCTGTAATCATCCTATTTGTGTGTCTCATTCTTTCTGCCTGTCTCTCTGTCAGTGAATTAGCCTCTGAAATAAAATTAAGTACTTAATAATAGTTTAATGTAAAACTTTAGATGAAAAATGCTTTTAAAATTAATTCCCTGGCTGGTTTCAAATCATTCAGAAAGATAAAGAAACTCAGAAGTCTTGTTCCAGCATGAGCAAAGATATACCTGCACTGAGAGAATCATACTGCTGGCACCCTGGAAAATCATCCACACGACACCTGCTCAGGTGTAGTGTGGATAATATATCACACTATATTATAGTGATATATATAATACCACTATAATATAGTGCAGTATATTATCCACACTATATCATAGCGGTATTATATATACCACAATATATGGCGTCCTGGGAATTATAGGCAAAGGTGTAGCAGTAACTCCCTTCAGCTGTTACTGCTACACCTTTGGGAAAAAATATCAACTGCAAACTCAGGCTTTTGAGAGAGGCCTTCAAGGAAAAGCATTATGAAGGTATTCAAAAACACATGAGATAATTTTACAGGTAAGTTTAATGAAGTTATTGTAAAAATGTAATTTTTTAATGTTTTATTGTTAGAAACCTTCTATTTGAGTTTGTCATAAAGAAAAATGGCAGATGAAAGATTTTTGAAAAATGATTTGGACCATTTTGACTAATTCTGTTTCTGTTTTTTTTTTGACTGGTAGATTTTTATCAGTCCTCACAGTTAATTAATTTAAATTTGTTATGACTGAAAGTATTTTGGAAATTTTTCTTTGACTAATTGGTTCAGCTTCTGTGTTTTTAATTGGTAGATTTTTTTGACTGCTCATAATTACTGAGTTTTGATTTGTCACTCTTTATGAATATAAAACTTACTTAAGCCAAACTGTTTCAAAGAACTAGCACATAGTTTGCCTGTGTCAATTGTGACATGCGATGTGTAGTGCCTGATGTATGATCCCAGAGCGTGATACAGGAAATGTGACACCTGAAGTGTCTTGGACTAGAAGTGCACATAGGAACAGGAATAGACCATTCATCCCCTCAGGCCTGCTCCGCCATTCAATTAGATCATGGCTGAAATGTACCTCAGCTCCATATCCCTTGATACCCTTACCTAAGAAAAATCTGTCGATCTCAGTCTTGAAAGCTACAATTGTGCCAGCATCCACAGCCTTTTGGGGACAGCATTCCAGATTTCTACTACCCTTTGTGTGACAAAGTGCTTCCTGATTTCACTCCCAAATAGCCTAGCTCTAATTTTAAGATTCCATCCCCTCGTTCTGGATTCCCCCACCAGATGAAATAGTTTCTCTGTATCTACCTGTATCAAATCCTTTTAACATCTTAAACACCTCGATCGGATCACTCCTCAATCTTCTTTACTCAAGGGAATAAAAACCAAGTTTATGCAAACTGTCCTCATAATTTAATCCTCTGAGCCCAGGTATCATTCTGGTCTGCATGCACGAGGTACCATTTTTAAATAGTAACAGTGGCATTGTTCATGGTAGGTCAGAATGATATGCTGCTTTATAAGGATGGGAGTTTTATAAACCATGCAAAGCACAATGTATCATTCTGTCAGGGTGGAGCTATATCTCTTTAAATCAATGAAGTTTATTTGTTGTTAAGTAAATACAAGGTGAAATCACTCAGAGTTTTATTGTAGTTTGGTTAGGGAACTTTAAAAATTGCAAAGTGTTTGTCAGTTCTGGCTTCAGATTAGGAGCAGCTACCATTAAGTAACTGCCTCTTTTTTCTCACTTTTTGTAAGTTTGTTTGCATCTGCAATAAAGTCTGCAGTGTAATTTTTGCATGTCTGGATGTATTGTTTTTAATATATTGTAGCTAGATGGGAACCTGAGAGAAGGCAGTACAGAGAAATCTGTATCACATTGTTTTAATACACAGGGAAAGATATTTGAATGACCTGCTGGGGTTGTGTCTGCTTCCATTTGGCTGCTGAACACACATCATCGCCAAACTCGAAACCTGGGGATTTTTCATATCCAACCTGAAAAACATCACGTAAATAGTTTTATAAATGTATGTTTGTGTGAGGCAGACATACAAAACTAGAAATTCGAGCGCGCTTGAATGGTGTGGCCTGAGGCGCCCCCATTATTGGGCAATAAGCCTCATTTCCATGGCATTGGCAAGCTGTGGAGAGCAACAAGCAGCTCGCTGGAAAAGCGCAATAGAAGATCAAGCTGTGTCCTGACAGAACAAAGGGGAAAGAGCAGGGAGGGGGAGTGGGCCTAATTGGATAGCTCTTTCAAAGAACCGGCACAGGCACGATGGGCCAAATGGCCTCCTTCTGTGCCGTAAGAATCTATGAACCTGAACCAACACTGTTGAGAACAAATTCACTGATTGTACAGTTGCTGTTAGTGGGATCTTGCTGTGCTAAAAGTGGCTGCCGCATTGTGACTGCGTTTCAGAAATAAGCCGTTGCCTGTGACGTGCTTTGGGACGTCCCAGAGATGTGAGAGGTTATTACACAAATGCAAAGTATTTCTTAACCCACATTGAATGTCGTGTCTGTACCATTCCGTTAAAGACATAGAATGTGGAGCAAGATAAGACCGTTCGGCCCATCAAGCCACTGCACCCCGAATCCGGGTACAATTCCTCTCTTGGACTTGCCTCACCCCCTCCACCTGGATTAATTACCTACCTTAAACAACGCCAAGAGAAGTCAACTCAGATTTAAATCACCCGTGGAAGCCTTTGTCGGCTGCCTCCATATCTTTATGAACTCAGGGCATGGATGGGTACATGGGACTGGAATGTTATAGCTATTACTGAAACATGAATAAGGGAGGGGCAGGACTGGCAGCTCAATGTTCCAGGGTACAGATGCTATAGGAAAGATAGAGCAGGAGGTAAGAGAGGAGGGGGAGTTGCGTTCTTGATTAGGGAGAACATCACGGCAGTAGTGAGAGGGGATATATCCGAGGGTTCGCCCACTGAGTCTATATGGGTAGAACTGAAAAATAAGAAGGGAGAGATCACTTTGATCGGATTGTACTACAGACCCCCAAATAGTCAACGGGAAATTGAGGAGCAAATATGTAAGGAGATTACAGACAGCTGCAAGAAAAATAGGGTGGTAATTGTAGGGGACTTTAACTTTCCCAACATTGACTGGGACAGCCATAGCATTAGGGGCTTGGATGGAGAGAAATTTGTTGAGTGTATTCAGGAGGAATTTCTCATTCAGTATGTGGATGGCCCGACTAGAGAGGGGGCAAAACTTGACCTCCTCTTGGGAAATAAGGAAGGGCAGGTGACAGAAGTGTTGGTGAGGGATCACTTTGGGACAAGTGATCATAATTCCATTAGTTTTAAGATAGCTATGGAGAAGGATAGGTCTGGCCCAAAAGTTAAAATTCAAAATTGGGGAAAGGCCAATTTTGATGGTATTAGACAGGAACTTTCAGAAGTTGATTGGGAGAGTCTGTTGGCAGGCAAAGGGACGTCTGGTAAGTGGGAGGCTTTCAAAAGTGTGTTAACCAGGGTTCAGGGTAAGCACATTCCTTATAAAGTGAAGGGCAAGGCTGGTAGAAGTAGGGAACCTTGGATGACTCGGGAGATTGAGGCACTAGTCAAAAAGAAGAAGGAGGCATATGACATGCATAGGCAGCTGGGATCAAGTGGATCCCTTGAAGAGTATAGAGATTGCCGGAGTAGAGTTAAGAGAGAAATCAGGAGGGCAAAAAGGGGATATGAGATTGCTTTGGCAGATCAGGCAAAGGTGAATCCAAAGAGCTTCTACAAATACATAAAGGGCAAAAGGGTAACTAGGGAGAGAGTAGGGCCTCTTAAGGATCAACAAGGTCATCTATGTGCGGAACCACAAGAAATGGGTGAGATCCTGAATGAATATTTCACATCGGTATTTACGGTTGAGAAAGGCATGGATGTTACGGAACTTGGGGAAATAAATAGTGATGTCTTGAGGAGTGTACATATTACAGAGAGGGAGGTGCTGGAAGTCTTAACGCGCATCAAGGTAGATAAATCTCCGGGACCTGATGAAATGTATCCCAGGACGTTATGGGAGGTTAGGGAGGAAATTGCGGGTCCCCTAGCAGAGATATTTGAATCATCCACCGCTACAGGTGAGGTGCCTGAAGATTGGAGGGTAGCAAATGTTGTGCCTTTGTTTAAGAAGGGCGGCAGGGAAAAGCCTGGGAACTACAGACCAGTGAGCCTGACATCTGTAGTGGGTAAGTTGTTAGAGGGTATTCTGAGGGACAGGATCTACAGGCATTTGGAGAGGCAGGGACTAATTAGGAACAGTCAGCATGGTTTTGTGAGAGGAAAATCATGTCTCACGAATTTGATTGAGTTTTTTGAAGGGGTAACCAAGAAGATAGATGAGGGCTGTGCAGTAGACGTGGTCTACATGGACTTCAGCAAAGCATTTGACAAGGTACCGCATGGTAGGTTGTTACATAAGGTTAAATCTCATGGGATCCAAGGTGAGGTAGCCAATTGGATACAAAATTGGCTTGACGACAGAAGACAGAGGGTGGTTGTAGAGGGTTGTTTTTCAAACTGGATGCCTGTGTCCAGCGGTGTGCCTCAGGGATCGGTGCTGGGTCCGCTGTTATTTGTTATTTATATTAATGATTTGGATGAGAATTTAGGAGGCATGGTTAGTAAGTTTGCAGATGACACCAAGATTGGTGGCATTGTGGACAGTGAAGAAGGTTATCTGGGATTGCAACGGGATCTTGATAAATTGGGCCAGTGGGCCGATGAATGGCAGATGGAGTTTAATTTAGATAAATGTGAGGTGATGCATTTTGGTAGATCGAATCGGGCCAGGACCTACTCCGTTAATGGTAGGGCGTTGGGGAGAGTTATAGAACAAAGAGATCTAGGAGTACAGATTCATAGCTCCTTGAAAGTGGAGTCACAGGTGGATAGGGTGGTGAAGAAGGCATTCGGCATGCTTGGTTTCATTGGTCAGAACATTGAATGCAGGAGTTGGGATGTCTTGTTGAAGTTGTACAGGGCATTGGTGAGGCCACACTTGGAGTACTGTGTACAGTTCTGGTCACCCTATTATAGAAAGGATATTATTAAACTAGAAAGAGTGCAGAAAAGATTTACTAGGATGCTACCGGGACTTGATGGTTTGACTTACAGGGAGAGGTTAGACAGACTGGGACTTTTTTCCCTGGAGAGTAGGAGGTTAAGGGGTGATCTTATAGAAGTCTATAAAATAATGAGGGGCATAGATAAGGTCGATAGTCAAAATCTTTTCCCAAAGGTAGGGGAGTCTGTAACGAGGGGGCATAGATTTAAGGTGAGAGGGGAGAGATACAAAAGGGTCCAGAGGGGCAATTTTTTCACTCAAAGGGTGGTGAGTGTCTGGAACGAGCTGCCAGAGGCAGTAGTAGAGGCGGGTACTATTTTGTCTTTTAAAAAGCATTTGGACAGTTACATGGGTAAGATGGGTAGAGAGGGATATGGGCCAAGTGCAGGCAACTGGGACTAGCGTAGTGGTATAAACTGGGCGACATGGACATGTTGGGCCGAAGGGCCTGTTTCCATGTTGTAACTTCTATGATTCTATGATTCTAAGCTGCTGCTGACATCCTCAGTTAGTGAGGAAGCGGGAAGCGACCGGGCAGGGGGTGCGATCGGGTCAGGAGGTAATGGTGGCTGGGAGGGAGGTAGTGTTGGCCGGGGGGAAAGAGGTAGCAGCGACCGGGGTGGGATTGGTGGCGATCGGGTGGGCGGAGGGGGAAATCGGTGGCTGGAGGCGGCCCGCATTCTTTGAATGTAGAGTTGGGAGGAGCACTCCTGCTCCTCCTGGCTCCACATTCACGTTAGTATATTTTAAAAACTTACCTGTTGGTTGCAGCCTATGTGGTAAGGACTAAGTTTTGTCCCAGCAATCTGCACACGATGGATTAACAATATCATATGTGCTGTTGAAGAAAATTGATGAGCAGACACCATGCTTTCCACACATAGAAAGATAAATAATTGAAGGGACAGTCTCCTCAGTTTGCTGCCATAAACCTCCTTGTTGCCAATTTCAGCACTAACAGAGTTCATTCTCTGAGGATGAAATGTGGTGTGAACTGGGAACATGTTGGAACTAATGGTACAGGGAAGGCAGAAAGTAAAAGTTCCAAAACTTGACTTTATGCAGTTTCTTTATGAAAATGTCTCTATAAAAGACATACATAAAAGAGTAACTAGGGAGAGAGTAGGGCCTCTTAAGGATCAACAAGGTCATCTATGTGCGGAACCACAAGAGATGGGTGAGATCCTGAATGAATATTTCACATCGGTATTTACGGTTGAGAAAGGCATGGATGTTAGGGAACTTGGGGAAATAAATAGTGATGTCTTGAGGAGTGTACATATTACAGAGAGGGAGGTGCTGGAAGTCTTAACGCGCATCAAGGTAGATAAATCTCCGGGACCTGATGAAATGTATCCCAGGACGTTATGGGAGGTTAGGGAGGAAATTGCGGGTCCCCTAGCAGAGATATTTGAATCATCCACCGTTACAGGTGAGGTGCCTGAAAATTGGAGGGTAGCAAATGTTGTGCCTTTGTTTAAGAAGGGAGGCAGGGAAAAGCCTGGGAACTACAGACCGGTGAGCCTGACATCTGTAGTGGGTAAGTTGTTAGAGGGTATTCTGAGGGACAGGATCTACAGGCATTTGGAGAGGCAGGGACTAATTAGGAACAGTCAGCATGGTTTTGTGAGAGAAAAATCATGTCTCACGAATTTGATTGAGTTTTTTGAAGGGGTAACCAAGAAGATAGATGAGGGCTGTGCAGTAGACGTGGTCTACATGGACTTCAGCAAAGCCTTTGACAAGGTACCGCATGGTAGGTTGTTACATAAGGTTAAATCTCATGGGATCCAAGGTGAGGTAGCCAATTGGATACAAAATTGGCTTGACGACAGAAGACAGAGGGTGGTTGTAGAGGGTTGTTTTTCAAACTGGATGCCTGTGTCCAGCAGTGTGCCTCAGGGATCGGTGCTGGGTCCGCTGTTATTTGTTATTTATATTAATGATTTGGATGAGAATTTAGGAGGCATGGTTAGTAAGTTTGCAGATGACACCAAGATTGGTGGCATTGTGGACAGTGAAGAAGGTTATCTAGGATTGCAACGGGATCTTGATAAATTGGGCCAGTGGGCCGATGAATGGCAGATGGAGTTTAATTTAGATAAATGTGAGGTGATGCATTTTGGTAGATCGAATCGGGCCAGGACCTACTCCGTTAATGGTAGGGCGTTGGGGAGAGTTATAGAACAAAGAGATCTAGGAGTACAGGTTCATAGCTCCTTGAAAGTCGAGTCACAGGTGGATAGGGTGGTGAAGAAGGCATTCGGCATGCTTGGTTTCATTGGTCAGAACATTGAATACAGGAGTTGGGATGTCTTGTTGAAGTTGTACAAGACATTAGTAAGGCCACACTTGGAATACTGTGTACAGTTCTGGTCACCCTATTATAGAAAGGATATTATTAAACTAGAGAGAGTGCAAAAAAGATTTACTAGGATGCTACCGGGACTTGATGGTTTGACTTATAGGGAGAGGTTAGACAGACTGGGACTTTTTTCCTTGGAGAGTAGGAGGTTAAGGGGTGATCTTATAGAAGTCTATAAAATAATGAGGGGCATAGATAAGGTAGATAGTCAAAATCTTTTCCCAAAGGTAGGGGAGTCTATAACGAGGGGGCATAGATTTAAGGTGAGAGGGGAGAGATACAAAAGGGTCCAGAGGGGCAATTTTTTCACTCAAAGGGTGGTGAGTGTCTGGAACGAGCTGCCAGAGGCAGTAGTAGAGGCGGGTACAATTTTGTCTTTTAAAAAGCATTTGGACAGTTACATGGGTAAGATGGGTATAGAGGGATATGGGCCAAGTGCAGGAAATTGGGACTAGCTTAGTGGTATAAACTGGGCGACATGGACATGTTGGGCCGAAGGGCCTGTTTCCATGTTGTAACTTCTATGATTCTATGATACATACATTACACTGTTACTACTTAAACTGCATACACAAAAATATAGAGTACTATTATACAATTTTAACATTTATTCAGAGTTTAACATTAGTTTACATGTTGGTGGAGGTGCCATGTGTTTTGCTCACATGGCAATTGAGTGAACATATATTTATACAATTGGTCTATTGGCATAGTTGAGCAGGGTGTTCAGGAGCTACCTTGTCCGGGAGCAGAGTTGGTTTGGGTTGCTGTGCTTTTGGTGCCTGGGTGGGATGGGGTGGAGCTTATTTGCTCCTTGTAAAGAGCTTTCTCCTTCCTCCGTTGAGGTGTGCTATGGTGTTTATGAGGGGGGGGGGGGGGGTCTTGTTGTGTTGCCAAATATCAGTTGCTCTAGCTGACTTTATCCACAAAAATGTATTACAAAGAATGTTTTCATGTCTCTTTATTGTTCCTTACCTGCCTCTCGATTCGTAATGCTAACTCAGCATTGGTCGCATTCCGAAATACTTTTGCTGCTTCCTCATGCTGTATATTAACAAGTGAAACTCCACCAGCCTAAAGACAGAAGATCAAAACAGATGCTATTTACGTAGCAGTGCAGTAGGAAGTGGTCTTTTTATAATGAAAGCATTGGATGGGGACTAAATTGTGCAATGGGTTAGTCCTTTCACATTTATATTGTGGATTCAAATGTAGCCCAGACATACAAGACAAAAGTTTCCATTCACTGTCTTATATGCTCTTTCCCCTCCCCACTGAATCATGATGTTCAAATTAAGACTCATTGCAGTCTCCTGCAGTAACTCATTCTTTAAACCTGTGGAGCTCCTTCAGTTTCTCCTTTCTCCTACAATCTTCAGCATTTAAACCCCAAGCTTGGCAACATCTAAACAGTAGTTCTTTATTTAACTTGTCTTGTAATCTCTTGAACCTTGGTTGGGCCTTACCCTGATTGTTGAGTTCAAAATGGCTATCAGATGGCTTTCAAGCTCCCTGCCAATAGCTAAAGTGGGAAATGATTGCAGGCTGTTGCCACATCATAATACCCAGGCCGTAGTTTCAAATAACAATCGGAGGAAGCTTGTAGCGGCAACATCCTATTATGGATAAGCCCTTAGATGATAACGGTGTTTTCTAGGAAAAGCCCCATACTTGTGCCGTTGACAGGGTGAAAAATTACATTTACACCAGCACAAATAATGTTTACACTGGTGTAGCTAAGCACTTGTTTGCTGACCGTTTAACCCACTAACTACCTCTTTTGCTCAATCTCCAAAGAGGCTTATTTTTCTTTGAGTTCTGACAACAGTTTACACCCTAAATATTAATCTGCCTTTTCAGATGCTGGCAGACCTACTGTGTATTTCCAGGGTTTTCTGTTTTCGGTTGCAGTTTTTTTTCTTTTTTAAATTATGATCTTTTTAATTATAATTTTCTTTTTTAATTATTTAAACAATTAATTCGTTTTTAATCAGAACAATTGCACATACCTCCAAGATCTTGTCACCCTCTCTGAGTCTCCCATCAAGAGCTGCTGCTTCATTTTCTCTTATTTTAGCCACAAAGATTCCATTATTTCCAGGATAACATGGTTTATCTACTCCTCCCAAGATGTTAAACCCAAATCCTGTAAATGAGTAACAAGCATGAATGTAAATCAAAGTGATATTGTACAATAATATTAAGTACAATAGAACTCTTTTATTATAATCTTGTCTGCACTGGAGATATCCATTATCATCTATTTATACCACATGGGATGATTAAGGCAAGTGATTTGAAATTGCCAAAAATCAAAGGCTAGTTATTAGGTACAGTAGTATAGTGATTATGTTACTGGGCCAATAATCCAGAGGCCTGGACTAGTAATCCAGAGAATGTGAGTTCAAATCCCACCATTGTAGTTTGAGAATTTGAATTCAGTTGAAATCCGGTCAGTAAAAGTAACCATGAAGCTGTCGGATTGTCATAAAAACCCCACTGGTTCACTAATGTCCTTTAGGAAAGGAAACCTGCCGTCCTTTACCTGGTGACTCCAGGCCCACACCAACGTGGTTGAATCTTAACTACCTCATGAAGTGGCCTAGCAAGCCTCTCAGTCAGGTCAACTAGGGATGGGCAATAACTGCCAGCCTTGCCAGTGACACCCCACTTCCCATGGATGAATTAAAGAAAAGTTGCTGGGGAAATGTGAAAATTGCTCTCAGATCCAGGGCAAATGGTGAAAATGCAGGGCATTAGGAGAAGTGGAACATAGGAACAGGAGTAGGCCATTCAGCCCCTCGAGTCTGTTCCGCCATTCAATTAAATCATGTCTGATCAGCAAGGTATAAGAGATGAATCTTACAGGCAGTTGGAGGGGATACCATATTTTTTTGCAGATGTCGGTCAGTCACAATCAATTTCTCCCCTCACCATACTTCAATTTTAAACGGTAGTATGTTTTAAAGTGCAGCTGTTCTGTTTCTCTTCGCTCATTTAACACTGACGAAAGTTTCCGGCTGGTTACCTTAACAGCTGCTCTTACAGTCAGAAAACGCTCAGTTCACATGGCGCTGCTTAAAATTAATCCAAATTAAAATGCAGGTTTCCTTTCAACAACTAATTCACCACAAAAAACAACTTTGTCACTCATAAATTATGAGACCAGCTTCACTCGTGTAACAAACCTGCATCACCCAATTTTTATCATGTATTCTATTATTAGAAAGAAAGAGATTACATTTATTTAGCACTTTACCACATCCTCAGCATGTTCCAAAGTGTCTCACAACCACTGAATTACTTTTGAAGTGTAGTACTCCTTGATTTGCAACCCAGAGGTCATGATTTAAAATCCCACATGGCAAATTGAATTCAATAAATCTGGTAATTTGTGGTCTAACACCAGAGAATGACCACAAAAGCTTGTTGTAAAAACCCAACTGGTTCACTAATATCCTTTAGGGAAGAGAACCTGTCACTCATACCTAATCTCGCCTAAATGTGACTACAGTCAATGTGCGGCTTGAGGCTGACTCCCCCCAAGGTACTAGGTGACAGGTTGGTGCAGGCCTGAGCCCTTCCCCCTGACAACAATTATCCCTTTTTACCTCAAATCCATCTCATAAATTGGTCTTGGATCTCACAAATGGCCAGTTGAAACCAGTTTATAACAGAACATGCATTGAAATGATACCCAATCACTTAACTTCAGATCATCTTGGGGGGCGGGGAGGTGGTGAATCTTATGGATGTGGAATAAATTTGCCCTTCATGAACTGCTTCTGTTTGGAGTGTGTTTCAAATTTGCAACAGATCTGAGAGTTCCAATAATATTGACGGACCACTCAGTTTATGACACAGAACCATTCAAAATGTTACCGCCTTCTACAGAAGCTGTCATGTATCTTCTGTTCTGTTATCAGAAAGAGCTTGCATTTATTTAGCACTTTACCATATCCTCATTACCAACAATTAGCAAAGTATATTGCAATAAAATTTATCCCCACCTCCTCTTCTGAAGACATTGGGGGTGAAATTCAACTTTGGCAGGGGTGCAAAAACAGGTGGTAACTGGAAAGGAAAATTGGGCGGGGTGTGTAACGGGCAGCCGGTCCGCTACCGCCCATCTTGTGCTCCCGCCGACGTTGAATGTCACCCCCTATTGACTCTTGTTGTCACCTTTAGGTTCCTCACCCAACTGGCCATTATTCCTTTGCAAGCCTAAACAGTTGAGTGTTGGCAGGCTATTCGACTGTGGAGACACAACCAAACCCGATGCTGTCCTCACCCAACATCTACAGACATGCACGTTTCGGCAGGAGTCACTCGATGGTTAATAGGTGCGAGGACCTTGACTAGTTTTCCTCTCCTCAGCCCAGGGGCTGTGAGGCTGACTGCCACTTAGGATGTCAGCTGACGTTGCACAACCCAGGAATTAAACCCGGGACTTTCTGATCTGTATGGCTCAGTTACACGCTGTCTTTATCAACTGAGCCACAGGCAGGAGCCACCCATCTGTTGTCTGCTTGAAACCCATGCTTCTGGGAAACCACAAAATTGATAATTAAACCTGGATAAAAGAAAGAAACCACATTTTTTTGAAGTACAGAATAACACACTCTGGAGATACAGGGATATAAATTCAACTTGGCCAGTAGCACAAAATGGGTGATAGCAAATCGGCTGCCTGTTTTGCTTTCCGCCCAATTTTCTTTCCCACTGACTTCAATTTATACCCTATAATCTTAAAATTCAAGTTAAAACCAAGTCCAAGATAAAACTTCTTCACACAAAGGGCTGTGAGAATGTTGAATGTATTGCTCCAGAAAACCAAATATGCAAAATCAATTGAGGTGTTTAAAAGGGAGACAGATGCTTCCTAGGGAAGTAAGAGCATTGATGAATATGAATAAAGGGCAGTGAATTAGGATTAACAAAACGGTGAAACAGGCTTAAAGAGCTGAGAAGCCTACTCCTGTTTCAAACCAGTAACATCTCATGGTTCAGGTGACGTTGACAAAATGCATCATCGCATCACAGAACGTTACACCACAGAGGTAGGCCATTCAGCCCATCAAGTCTGGTGCTGGTGTTTTTTTCCACATGAGCCACCTAGTCTAATCCCACTCTTTGCTTGTTTTTCGTGTCCTTTAATATACTCTTTTTCAAGCAACTATCAAATTCCCTTCGAAAAAGACTTCATGGATTCTGCTTCAACAATGTGTATGGCAGAAAATTCCAAATTCTAACCACATTGTGTAAAGAATTTTTTCTAACCCCCTCTCCTTTTATATACCATTCATTGTTCCATGGTATAACATTCCTTTCATTATTAAATAGTGCATCCTCCAACTGACTGTGATGCCACATAAAAAGCCCTTTATAAAAAAATTCGTTCACGGGATGTGGGCGTCGCTGGCAAGGCCGGTATTTATTGCCCATTCCTAATTGCTCTTGAGAAGATGGTGGTGAGCCGCCTTCTTGAAACGCTGCAGTCTGTGTGGTGAAGGTTCTTCCACAGTGCTATTAGGTAGGGAGTTCCAGGATTTAGACCCAGTGACGATGAAGGAACGGCGATATATTTCCAAGTCGGGATGCTGTGTGACTTGGAGGGGAACGTGCAGGTTGTGTTGTTCCCATGTGCTTGCTGCCCTTTTAAAATAAAATTGTTGGACTATAACCTGGTCTTGTAAGATTCCTTACATTTGTCCACCCCAGTCCATCACCGGCATCTTCACATCTTGTCCTTCTAGGTGGTAGAGGTCACGGGTTTGGGAGGTGCTGTCGAAGAAGCCTTGGCAAGTTGCTGCAATGGATCCTGTGGATGGTACACACTGCAGCCATGGTGCGCCGGTGGTGAAAGGAGTGAATGTTTAGGGTGGTGGATGGGGTGCTAATCAAGCGGGCAAGTGGATAGTGTCGAGCTTCTTGAGTGTTGTTGGAGCTGCACTCATCCAGGCAAGTGGAGAGTATTCCTTTCCACTCCTGACTTGTGCCTTGTAGGTGGTGGAAAGGCTTTGGGGAGTCAGGAGGTGAGTCACTCGCCGCAGAATACCCAGCCTCTGACCTGCTCTTGTAGCCACAGTATTTATGCGGCTGGTCCAGTTAAGTTTCTGGTCAATGGTGACCCCCAGGATGTTGATGGTGGGGGATTCAGTGATGGTAATGCCATTGAATGTCAAGGGGAGATGGTTAGGCACTCTCTTGTTGGAGATGGTCATTGCCTGGCACGAATGTTACTGCCACTTATCGGCCCAATCCTGGATGTTGTCCAGGTCTTGCTGCACGCCGGCATGGACTGCTTCATTATCTGAGGGGTTGCGAATGGAACTGAACATTGTGCAATCATCAGCGAACATCACCATTTCTGACCTTATGCTGGAGGGAAAGTCATTGATGAAGCAGCTGAAGTTGGTTGGGCCTAGGACACTGCCCTGAGGAACTCCTGCAGCAATGTCCTGGGGCTGAGATGATTGGCCTCCAACAACCACTACCATCTTCCTTTGTGCTAGGTATGACTCCAACCACTGGAGAATTTTCCCCCTGATTCCCATTGACTTCAATTTTACTAGGGCTCCTTGGTGCCACACTCGGTCAAATGCTGCCTTGATGTCAAGGACAGTCACTCTCACCTCACCTTTGGAATTCAGCTCTTTTGTCCATGTTTGGACCAAAGCTGTAATGAGGTCTGGAGCCGAGTGGTCCTGGCGGAACCCAAACTGAGCATCAGTGAGCAGGTTATTGGTGAGTAAGTGCTGCTTGATAGCACTGTTGACAACACCTTCCATCACTTTGCTGATGATTGAGAGTAGACTGATGGGGCGGTAATTGGTCAGATTGGATTTGTCCTGCTTTTTGTGGACAGGACATACCTGGGCAATTTTCCACATTGTCGGGTAGATACCAGTGTTGTAGCTGTACTGGAACAGCTTGGCTAGAGGTGCAGCTAGTTCTGGAGCACAAGCCTTCAGCACTACAGCCGTGGTGTTGTTGAGGCCTATAGCCTTCGCAGTATCCAGTGCAGTCATTTCTTGATATCACATGGAATGAATCGAATTGGCTGAAGACTGGCTTCTGTGATTGTGGGGATATCGGGAGGAGGCTGAGATGGATCATCCACTTGGTGCTTTTGGCTGAAGATGGTTGCAAACGCTTCAACCTTGTCTTTTGCACTCACGTGCTGCACCCTGCCATCATTGAGGATGGGGATGTTCATGGAGCCTCCTCCTCTTGTTAGTTGCTTAATTGTCTTCCAGCATTCACAAGTGGATGTGGCAGGACTGCAAAGCTTTGATCTGATCCGTTGGTTGTGGAATCGCTTAGCTCTTTGTATGGCATGTTGCTTCCGCTGTTTAGCATGCATGTAGTCCTGAGTTGTAGCTTCACCAGGTTGGCACCTCATTTTTAGGTACGCCTGGTGCTGCTCCTGGCACGCTCTTCTACACTCCTCATTGGACCAGGGTTGATCCCCTGGCTTGTTGGTAATGGTAGAGTGAGGAATATGCCGGGCCATGAGGTTACAGATTGTGCTGGAATACAATTCTGCTGCTGTTGATGGCCCACAGCGCCTCATGGGTGCCCAGTTTTGAGCTGCTAGATCTGTTCTGAATCTATCCCATTTAGCACGGTGGTAGTGCCACACAACACGTTGGATGGCGTCCTCAGTGCGAAGACGGGACTTTGTCTCCACAAGGATTGTGCGGTGATTACTCCTACCAATACTGTCATAGACAGATGCATCTGCGACAGGTAGATTGGTGAGGATGAGGTCAAGTAGGTTTTTCCCTCGTGTTGGTTCGTTCTGCTGCAGGTCCAGTCTGGCAGTTATGTCCTTCAAGGACTCGGACAGCCACTCTTGGTGATGGACATTGAAGTCCCCCACCCAAAGTACATTCTGTGCCCTTGCTACCCTCAGTGCTTCCTCATGTAATTACAACTTGGCGTTTAGCTCGGGTGTGTAGGGTGTCATAACTCTAAAGTGGCCAGCACCTCTCAAAAGTGGCTGGGCATCACACCTCAAAAGTTTGTGCAGGACAAAATCATTGTGGTGTGGAAACTTTGTGTTACAGGCTGTTGTTATAATTCAGGATTAAGAGATTTGGGACATTTTTACTGAGATAATGAGAACAGCTCCAAAACAAAAAACATTGTTTGTTTGTTTTTCAAAGGATTTTAATAATGATCACTCCTGAGACTTGAGCACAGTAGGCTGACATTTCAGTGCAATACAGAGGCAGTGCTGCATTGTTGAAGGTGCCGTCTTTTGGATGAGACAGTAAATCGAGGCCCGGTCTCCCTCTCAGAGATAAAATATGCCATGGCACTATTCCAAGAGGAGGGGAGTTCTTCCTGGTATCTTGGCCAAAATTTATCCCTCAAGCAACATAATTAAAACAGATTATCTGGTCATTATCTCATTGCTATTTGTGGAACTGGGACCTTGCTTCCTACATTACAACAGTGACTACACTTTACAAGCGCATCATTGGCTGTAAAGCACTTTGGGGCATCCTGGGGTGATGAAAGACGCCATATAAATGCAAATTCTTTCATTGGACCAATTTTCCTCTCCTGAGTCACAGGCAAGAGAGCTTTGTAAGGACAGAATACAGGTGTGAAAATGCAATCCACGTATGTGGTTTCGGCACAGCGCAACGTTTACGATATTGTAAAAACGTCAATTGCGTTAATCTGATCCAAATTCTGAATGCACGTTGGCTGTCCACCACTGCTAATCCAAGATACAGACTGGATTGGCCACGCGTAACAATTTACATCTTCTTTCCGAACTTGCAGTGACGATGCCATCGAGTTTCTCCACTAACCTGAATGTCCTCTTTTCAGGGTGATGATATGAGGCTCAGTTTTCACGCAGGGCATATCTCTCCCGTTCGTGATTATCCTGCTCCGGGTCCCACCCAGCCCCACCGCTCTTGTCACACATCAGTCACACAGACACATTATTGCGTCTCTTCTCCTCTGACAATGGGTTTAAAATGCCATCGTCACGGCCGCTTCCGCATGACAATTCATTCAAAATGACAATGGAAGAAAGAAAAAAAAAATCACCTCTCGGTCGGTCAGATTGGTTTTGCTCCACTGGCCGATCGGAACTGAGAAACTGATCCGAATTTGGCTTGTTGCAACCAAGCAGTTTAGCCTTAAACCGGGGATGACTGCCTGTCATAGAGCACACGTACAATTCGAGGCGTTTTACATTGCTTAATTAAGGAGAAATTTAGCTTCCAATTATGACGAAAGGTCATCGACCTGAAATGTTAACTCTGTTTCTTTCTCCACAGATGCTGCCCGACTCGCTGAGTGTTTCCAGCATTTTCTGTTTTTATGAGACTATGTTGAAATATATATTATGTACACACATAGCAGTCACGTGATAAATTCATGGTGTACAGAGTTTCCTGCAAATTTACCATTCTCCCTTAGGAGAAAAGTCTATCATTGCAGAAAACGCTATTTATTAGTATATATTAGCAACAGAAATAACCTGCTATTAAGTCAACAAATACAGAGACCGGATGAACTTGTGAACGGCTTGTGACTCATCCGTGAACCCCTGGAGAGGAAAAGGTGAAAGCCCATAGAGAAAGAATTTGCTTTATATAGCAGCTTTCAGGACCTAGAGACCTCCCAAAGCGCTTTACAACCAATGAAGTACTTTTTGAAGTGTAGTTCACTGTTGTAATGCAGGAAACAAGCAGCTAATTTGTACACAGCATGCTCCCACAAACAACAATGAAATAAAAAACCAGATAATGTTTTAGCTGTTGGTTAAGGGATAAATATTGGCCAGGATATCGGGAGAACGCCCTTGATCTTCTAAGAACAGTAAGTTAGGGCCTTGGTTTAACATCCCATCTGAAACACAGCACCTACGACAGTGCAGCACTCCCTCAGTACTCCACTGGAGTGTCAGCCTGGATTGTATGCTCAAATCTCTGGAGTGGGACTTGAACCCACAATCTTCTGACTCAATAGCACCAGTTTTACATGTACTACCTTTACTCTAGTGTAATGTATCTGTTGCTTATGTTGCGGTCTCCTCTACACTGGGGAGACCAAATGCAGATTAGGTGCCCACCTGTCAAACATTCCTTTCTGTGTGCAAGTGTTGAACCCAGGCTACCTGCAGCTCACCACTTTAACTCCTCTTCCATTCCTACTCTGTCCACTGCTTTTGCCCTGCAGCACTGTTTAAATGTACATTGGTAAAAAAATAAGCCTAGTGGAGTAACTTCTTCAAAGAACTCGAGACTTTTAGACCAACTGTACTTAGTAGATATATTTCCTTCTTTGAATCTCTCCCTTATTAAATGTTTAATTCTGAGACATTCACAAACAGGGCAGCAGCTATTCAAGAATTTTGAAATTGACCAGAGGCTTTCAAGTCAATGTTGCTTACACGGGTCATGATACACACTCTGCTGGCCCACAGAGCTTGGCAATATTCTTTACACTTGCAATAACGACTTATTAAAAGTAGTGGCCCTGGCACTATTTTGGGAGCTCACCTTAAAGTCTGTCAAACGTTACACCGGCCATCGGGAAGAGTGAGCAAATCGTGTTCACATGAACGTGCCTGCTATAAGTGGTGGGGACTGTGATTTTAAAAAAAATTGTGTCCAGCCAAAGATTTCATAGTGAATTTACATTTAGCACACAAAGCTATAGAATATAGTACAATGTTTCAACTGGAAATCCTACTAAAAACAAGCCATCATTTACTGAAATCCAATTATCAAATGTATTGTAAAGAACATTACAGGATTTGGAGATGTAGGGTAGTGGTAAGGCACAGAGCATTGGAGTTCCAATATGGTAGGGCATGGGTTTGGTCTTGTAAATCCTCTGCTATGCAACCTCCTATTTGCAGGTGCTTTGCCACAGTGAGAGAGGCTTATCCTGGTTTACTTTACATTTATGCTCCAAGTTTTGTATCAACGCATAGCAATTTTTGCTTTGCATCAATGTTGAACTTGCAATGTAAATCTGTATTCAGGGCTAAATCTGACCAAAGCAGAGAGATTCATGGAGGAACTAGACTTACATGCATTTGGATTTGATACCACGGAGCGCCAATAGTCAAACCAGTTTTACAAAGTACTTAAGGGGATATATGTTGGACACCCAGCATTTTTTAAGTCTACCTGACATTAAATTAGACTGGAATGTGGGAACTCTTCCCTCCTTGTTGTCTAAACATTAATAATTTTAACCATTGGGGGAGGAACTCTCTTGTGGCCAGGACAAATAGAGTTCCAGCCAAGCAGGAGCCAATTAATGAAAACAGGGTATATAGCCTGGCTGAAATCCTAACTGCAGTTATGGACCTTAGATAAGAAGCTGTAATATAACTGCATCCTCTGATTTATCTCCATTTTCACAGCAGCAATGGCAGAGGTCCAGTCTGCCCTCTTGATTGGGAGTGGATTGATGGAATACAGAAGGCCACCCATCAAAGGGGAGAAAACTCCCGCTACCCTCCCACCTAAAGAAATTACCTTCAGCAACAACACAATTTAGGAACTAGAGGCTATTTAACTTATCAAGCTTGCACTGACATTTAAATTTATGATATGTTCCAGAAAGAGCAGTTTTCACTTATCTTGTGTTATGCTTGGCACCAAACACATGTAAATGATACAGCTGCATCATTTGACACAGAAGAAATCACCATGATAGGATACAGTTGCAGTACAGATTTGATTGGAATAATAAAGCTGCTCTTTTTCAAGTTCTTCCTTTTTGGTAAATACAAATGGAGAGTAAAATGTTACTCTCCATTTTTGGAGATGAATTTGAATAATGTCTACATTGTCATGTAATCATAATTTCTGAAGTACAGAACAAAACAACAACAGAATATTCAAGATTCATAATAATCTTATTTATTAGCTAGAAATAAACAATGGATTGCAAAACTGATGCCATTGCAGCTGTATGAGGGTGGGAAATCTGCCCATGTTGTTTTGTACAAACGATACATTATTCTTCAGAATCTGAATTCTATCTTCACACGATGTAAAACAAAGATAGTAATCCTACCTATCTTGTCCATGATCTGCATGAAGTCACTGAATGTGATTCGGACCATAAATAGCAGTCAAGTGAAATGTTAGATGGAGATCTTGGAGTTTATGTTTTATTGCCTTTGTGATCAGAAAGACATTTCACACATTCTTCCCTTCTTGCATATTTTACCTGTGGCTGTTAACCTCTCTCAGGAGATTAAGTTGTTGGGGAGAGTGCATATCAGCGCAAACTGTAGAAGGTTTGTCAGAAGGAAAAGGGCTGACGAGCTAGCAGTTTTTGTATCCCATACTTGAGTTCTTACATAAATCCAGCACATGTTCATGTGCTCCATTTGAGCTTTTGGAAGATGCAGGCTGTAAACTGCTCCAACAACCATCCAACGAAAATGACAGACAATGCAAACCTCCTGCTACTATTCAGCACAACTGTAAGAGGAAACAAACCATAACAAGACATTTTCACAGTTTAAGGATTTGAAAAAAATACAGGAAATGCTCAGGAACATATCATTACTTGCTTGCTACATAGTTAAGTATATTTGTATTGGACCTTGAACTAAAACGAACAGTTAGGATATTTAATTATTTGTTATTATGACTAGTGAAGGTCTCGTGGCATTGCTAATTGGCAGTCTGGCTTTTAGCGATTGGAGGCTGAGCCCAGTCACACAGCAGAAAGAAAAAAATGTAAAAGATGATGCACTTTTATTGTGGGAATGGATAAGGAGAAAAACACGCTGTTGACAGGAGGAGTATAGAAAAAAAAACAAAGAACTTGCACTTATGTAACACCTTTCACGACCTAAGGACGTCCCAAAGTGCTTTACACTTACTGTTACTGTTGTAACATAGGAAACGCAGCAGCCAATTTGCGCATTGTAAGGTCCCACAAATAGCAATAAGATAATGAGCAATTAATCTTGCTTTATTGGTGTTGTGGTGTTGGTTGATGGATTAATATTCGCCAAGATTCCCCTGCTCTTCATCGAAATAGTGCCATGGGATCTTTTACATCCACCTGAGAGGGCATACGGGGCCTCGGTTTAACGTCTCATCCGAAAGACGGCACCTCCGACAGTGCAGCACTCCCTCAGTACGGCACTGGAGTGTCAAGCTAGGTTATGTGCTCAAGTCTCTGGAGTGGGACTTGAACCCACAACCTTCTGACTCAGAGGCGAGAGGGCTACCACTGAGCCAAGACCGATGGAAGAAAAATAATAAATAAAAATAACACAATGTAACTGCACAAAAATCAGATTAAGAGACAGGAAAAAAAGAATTTAAAAAAAGTGGTTATTGAGTTTAGCAGAGATAAAAAAGAAGAATTTCTGACATAGCAGCAAATGTCTCTAATTGGTCTGTGTTGAACATTTAATCAGCGATACTATGTGGTTAGTGTGACAGATCAGAGGTCTGTCATGTTTAATATCCTAAGAATATCTATATGATATATATTTTTTGGGGGGAGGTTGCAGTTGTGCCGGTATTGTGACCATTTTAAACTGATTTCTGCTTGCTGGCAGAAGCCGATCTCAATGCAATACAGTACACCTAATGTCTGGATCAGGACTCCAACATCAATGGAGTCAATATATTAAGGCGAGATGGGAAACAATTGCCAAAGAAAAAGTGGCAAAGAAAGGAAGAGTACTTTATGCACTGTATATGTTATCTTAACAACTGTGAAACTTATCCCACAAAGTTTTGCAAATTTTATCACTGCAGATACAGAAAAGATTAAGAAAAAGAATCAAGGGCTGAGAATAGAAGAAACTTGGATAAATAGATGGTTGCCGCAGAGAACATTCCTGTCAGTTTAGGATTTAGATGGCCAACAACCATGTGTTTAAAATGCTGCTCTATTTGCTAAAGTGTGCACGTGTGTCACTAATCAACCCAATGGAGATTTTGAGCCCTCCTGCCCGGCAGAAGCAGGATGGTCGTGCCCCAAACGGTGTGGCCGACGCTATTTTCCCAAGGGCTTGTCGCTGGGCGGCTGGTGTGCTCTTCCGAGCCGGGCGGTAAGCCCGTTTAATATATAAATAGGAGTCCCATGACGTAAATAGGACCACGATTGCCATTTTAGGACTCAACTGGACTAAATTATTTCACTCCCACTTCAAGTCTACTCTTGCTATAGATAGAAAGTGAAGAATTTTTCATTCTTCTACATTGTTGGAGCATACTTTAAGACTCTTGTGCCAAATATTTTTAAGAAAAGCTTAGCCATGTTCTTCACCTTCTGAGTGCAGGCAGATGCAGAACATATTTTGTCACTCTGGAGCCTACTGAAGGTTGGAAAAGGGTAGCTATAATCTAACCTAAGGTGACAGACTCGGGCACTCCAAAACTAGACAGGGACAGCTGATAAAAATCTGCTCTGTGCACGAAATGAATGGCTTCAATCATGCGTTTGAATTTTTTTTTAAACTACAGGAATTTAGTTTTCCTGCTTGGTTTTTAATTATGAAAGTTATCAGATGGCTGCTCCCCAAAGCCAGTTAACCTAATTTACAGTAGATACAAGTCCATTGTACAAAACTGCTGTCACAGTTCCCAAATGGCAGTAAATATAATCTTTTGTTAAAAAGTTAAGTTTACCACATTCAGAATCTTTCTGAAGAGTTGTTAGGGGAGGGGAATAAGCTACGTGGATGCTATTACATGCAAAACAACAGCACATTCATATCAATTGTCAGCATTCATTGTAAACTGTTAAATCTATCATGTTTGGACAATACAAGTTAAAACTGTATCTACAGTAACTTATTTTTACATTGCAAGCTCCCTGCATTTCACAGAATGAAATACATTTAACACAGCAAGCTATGACCATAACATTCCTTCAATTCATGTTCATTAAATAGTCAATATGATATCATGAGCAGGTTACCTCTGACAGCTTGCGTGTTTGACGCAAGCACAAAAAATTTGATGAGGTTAATGTACAGTGGTGAGTAGTCATGTTCCCAGATCACAGCTGGAATCACAAGGAGTTTCCCATACCCAGACAATAATAAGGCTATTAGCAGCTTATTGAGATTTGATTTTTTCTGGATGAAATCTTGTTTTGTTAACCACAAGAAGGAAAACGCCCCACTCAGGAATGCTGTTAGCTCTAGAAAAAGAAAAACAACATAACAGCATATTTGCCTAATTTTTGTGCAGTACTGCTACAGGTGGTACTTTTCTCAACACTTAAGACAAGGTATAACTGATAATTCAAATCATTTTTTTATTCCTCAATTCAATTAGCTTGAATTATCTGAATTTCTGAGAGAACATTCCCACTCTAAATTGTTATTTACATTGCTTAATTCAAATTATTGGATAATTTGAATTTTTTAGTGCAAAAGGTGACTTTGATTTATCAGGGATACATTGTGGCTTTTTCTCTCCAGTCTATCTGGGTTTCCCAGGCCACTCATTAGCTGTGGTCAAGATGGGCAGGTGATCTGCTTTTCAGATTTGTACCAATGTTGCTTAAAGCTCGTTGCTAGGAGGACAACTGTGCCCTCTTTTGGCTTTGTCACCGACTGGGGCAGACACTTCCTTGCAGCAACATGACGAAGACTGAAAATTCAGAAGCATGCAGCAATGTACATCTCCTGGTTTTGAGGGGCGATGTAAATGATGAAATGGGGAGGAAGAGAAATGTGGGCTGAAGGTATCACATTCTGTTTTAATCAGGTTTTTCTATTAAACAAGGACAAGGTCTACATATATACATTGGGCCCGATATGACCATGGCGGCGGGGGGGGGTTGCGGTGAAATCAGTCTGCTCCGCACGCAATCACAGGCTAATTGGATCCACTTACCTGTTCTTCCGGGTTCCCCGCTGCTATGCTGCGCGGCGGGCGGACTGCGCATGCGCAGTAAGGTCTGTCAGCTGGAGGAGCCCTATTTAAAGGGGCAGTCCTCCACTGACTGATGCTGCAAGAAATAGGAAAAATAACAGCATGGAGCAGCCCAGGGGGAAGGCTGCTCCCAGGTTTAATGATGCCTCACTCCAGCTCTTATTGGATGGGGTGAGGAGGAGGGGGAGAACAGAGTTCTTCTCCCCAGCGGGCGGGAGGAAGCGGCCTGCCTCTGCCACCAAGAAGGCCTGGCTTGAGGTGGCAGAGGAGGTCACCTGCACCACCAACATATCGCGTACCTGCATACAGTGCAGGAGGCGCTTCAATGACCTAAGTAGGTCAGCCAAAGTGAGTGCACTTACTCATTCCCCTACACTCCGTCTGCCACATCACCGCCCCCACCCCACATCTCCTTCTGCACTGCCAACACTATTCTATCACATCACTCCTCACACCCACTCAAACCTCATCCTCATCTTACCTGCACTTACTCACCTCGCCAGTACTCATCCCGCCACTACCACTCAACCCAATCCTCATACAATCTCATGGCTCTATCTCATACTCACCCTCTCATGCATCTCTTTCACGGTCAGCCTCACTCAACCTGCCACTACCTGTGCTGCAACCACAGGGCATGCATCACATATGTGCAGTAGGAAGCGTAAGGCAAACGTGTTGTGAGCATGAAGGGGATGCACAAGGGTGTTTGAGGGTTTGTCATGGTTTTTACTTATATTTAATTTCTGAGCAACTCACATTACATATTATATTGGCACCACTCCTGCCACGTCTTTGCGAATCTTGTCTGGTTTGTGCAATAATGTCCTTTCCTGAGGATCACAATGAAGACCCACAACGAATGCCACCCATTGTGTCACTGCAGAGTGGGTGTAGGTGTATTTGCAGGGCTCTTTTGTGCAGACAACTGAGTGACGTCGGCAATGTCCCCGGTGGCACCCTGGAAGGGTGCGGAGGAGAAGTTGTTGAGGGCAGTGGTGACTTTGACAGCGACAGGTAAGAAGATGGTGCTCGGGCCAGCCGGGAGCAGCTCGGCATGAAGGAGGCTGCAGATGTCCACGACTACATGTCGAGTGACTCTGAGCCTCCATGTGCACTGCTGCTCAGAGAGGTCCAGGAATCTGAACCTCGGTCTGTGAACCCTGTGGCGAGGGTAGTGCCCCCCCCCCGCCACGAACGCACCCGATTGCGGGTGCGAAAATCGAGCCCATTATATCTGCACAACAGGGTTGTGAAGACGAACTCCGAACAGCTTCCTTACAGTCCAAAAAAGTTAAAATTAAAAGCGCTATATCTGAATGCATGAAGCATTCATAACAAGATAGATGAATTAATGGCACAAATAGAGATAAATGGGTTTGATCTAGTAGTCATTACTGAGACGTGGTTAGAGGGTGACCAAGGTTGGGAACTAAATATTCCAGGGTACTTGACTTTTACAAAAGATAGGCAAACTGGAAAAGGTGGTGATGGGGGGGGGGGGGGGGGCGGCGGAGAGGTAGCCCTGATAAAGACGAGATTAAAAAAAACGTAGGTATGAGGGACGAGATCGCTAAGGTAGATTGGGAAATTAGATTAAAAGATATTACGGTAGTTAAACAATGGTGAACATTTAAAGAAATAATTCATAGTTCTCAATGAATATACATTCCCTTGAGGAATAAAAACTCCACTGGAAAAATGATACCACCATGGCTAACGAGAGAAATTAAGGATAGTATTAGATTAAAAGAGGCTTACAATGTTGCCAAAAGGAGTTGGATTGGAAGGGTTTTAGAAATCAGCAGAGGATGACCAAGCAATTGATAAAGAGGGAGAAAATTGAATATGAGAGTAAACTAGCAAGAAATATAAAAACAAATTGTAAGAGCTTCTGCAAGTATGTAAGAAGGAAGAGATTAGCAAAAGTAAACATGGGTCCTTTAGAGGCAGAGACAGGAGAAATTATAATGGGGAATAAGGAAATGGCAGAGACGTTAAACAAATATTTTGTATCTAACTGCACAGTAGAAGACACAAAAAACATGCCTGAAATAGTGGGGAGCCAAAGGTCTAATAAGTGTGTGGAACTTAAAACAATTAAGGTTAGTAACAAAAAAGTACTGGAGAAATTAATGGGACTAAAAGCCGACAAATCCCCTGCACCTGATGGCCTACATCCTACGGTTTTTAAAGAGGTGGTTGCAGAGATAGTGGATGCATTGGTTTTGATCTTCCAGAAGTCCCTAGATTCTAGAACGAGCACCATGGATTGGAAAGTAGCAAATGTAACCCCGCTATTCAAGAAAGGAGGGAGAGTGAAAACAGGGAACCATAGGCCAGTTCGCCTGACATCCGTAGTAGGGAAAATGTTAGAATTTACTATTAAGGACGTAGTAACAGGGCACTTAGAAAAGCATAATATGATTCAGCAGAGTCAACACAGTTTTGTGAAAGGGAAATTGTGTTTCACAAATCTATTAGAATTTTTTGAGGGTGTAACTAGCAGGATAGATAAGGGGGAACCAGTGGACAGAGTATATCTAGATTTTCAAAAGGCATTCGATAAGATGCCACACAAGAGGTTGTTATACAAGATTAGGGCTTATGGGATTGGGGGTAATATATTAGTGTGGATTGAGCATTGGTTAATGGACTGAAAACAGAGAGTAGGAATAAAGAGGTAATTTTTGGGTTGGCAGGTTATAACTAGTGGGGTGCCGCAAGGATCAGTGCTTGGGCCTCAGCTGTTTACAATATTTTTTTATTCCTTCATGGAATGTGGGCGTCGCTGGCGAGGCCAGCATTTATTGCCCATCCCTAATTGCCCTTGAGAAGGTGGTGGTGAGCCGCAATGACTCAGATGAGGAGTGTAATGTATCCAAGTTTGCTGACAATACAAAGCTAGGTGGGAAAGTAAACTGAGGAGGACGCAAAGAGGCTGCAAAAGGATATAGACAGGTTAAGTGAGTGGGTGAGAACACGGCAGATGGAGTATAATGTGGGGAAATGTGAAATTATCCACTTTGGTAGGAACAATTGAAAAGCAGAATATTTTTTAAAAGGTGAGGGACTAAGAAATGTTGGTAGTCAGAGGGATTTGGGTGTCCTTGTACATGAATCACAGAAAGTTAACATGCAGATAGAGCAAGCAATTAGGAAGACAAGTGGTATGTTAGCCTTTATTGCGAGGGGGTTGGAGTAGAAGAGTAAGGAGGTCTTGCTGCAATTATATAGATCCTTGGTGAGACCACACCTGGAGTACTGTGTACAGTTTTGGTCTCCTTACCTAAGGAAGGATATACTTGCCTTAGAGGGGGTCCAACGAGGTTCACTAGATTGATTCCTGGGATGAGAGGGTTGTCGTATGAGGAGAGATAGAGTGGAATGGGCCTATATTCTCTTGAGTTTAGAAGAATAAGAGGCGATCTCATTGAAACATATAAAATTCTTAGAGGGCTTGACAGGGTAGATGTTGAGAGGCTGTTTCCCATGGCTGGACAGTCTAGAACTAGGGGGCATAGTCTCAGGATAAAGGGTTGGCCATTTAGGACTGAGATGAGGAAAAATTTCTTCACTCAGCGGGTTGTGAATGCTGAGTCAATGAGTATATTCAAGACTGAGATCGATGAATATTTGGACACTAAGGGAATCAAGGGATATGGGGATAGGGCGGGAAAGTGGAGTTGAGGTGGAAGATCAGCCATGATCTTATTGAATGGCGGAGCAGGCTCGAGGGGCCGTATGGCCTACTCCTGCTCCCATTTCATCTGTTCTTATGATAGGTATTTTGTCGAACATAAAGGATGAGCCAATAAGATTTTTTTTTTAAAAGGGAAAAATAAATGCTCTTACCCAAACTAGCCAATCCAAACATTTGGTAGAAGTCCCACTCTTTGGCATAACGAATTATATCTGTAGGATCAACAGTTTGCTGTGAATCCTGCAGCTGTGACCATCTAAGGTATGCTTCACACAACAAACAGAAAATGCACAACTTCCAATGAATCTGAAGGAAAAGTAAAAAGAAATATACATTGGATTAACAATGCCTATATTATAAAAGGCTCATTGACAAGGCCTACACATTAGGAATGGAGACATAAGAGGGGTGCTGGTAGGCACTTGATACCCATAAACCATACCCCCAATAAAGTGTCAATGCCTACAGGAGGGAACGCGAGAAAATTATTCAGGGCAATAAAACATTATGTTGATTGGTGTCATCAGAAGGGTGTTATGATCAATACTTACATGTTACTGGAAAATATCAGTCACATGATTCACGAATAGGATACTTGTATTGTATTTTACTGTAATCACCAAGGAATTCACTGTGAAGTAATACTACAATTTAAAAGTACTTACATTAATCTTGGTATTTAGGATTATATGCCTATAAGCTTGAACTTTGCATAAAATTGCATCAATGAGAATAATCACTGGGTCATATTCAATATACTTGTCAACCGGTTTCTGGCATGATTTCTAGAAGAAAAAAAAACATATTTTTCAGTCCCACTAATCATTAATTTCTGTAACTTTTAGGTTAAAATTTACTGGACAACATTTACTGGTTTGTAGAAGAATTACATGACATAAGCTTTCCAGTGAGCCTGGAGCTATTACATCATACATTAATGCAGAAAACAATGGTTCGGCCTCAGTTGGGAGTATTGTGTTCAATTCTGCGTATCACACTTTAGGAAGGATGTCAAGGCCTTACAGAGGGTGCAGAAGAGATTTACTAGAATGGTACCAGGAATGAGGGATTACAGCTACATGGAAAGACTGGAGAAGCTGGGGTTCTTTGCTTTAGAGCAGAGGTTAAGAAGAGATTTGATAGAGGTGTTCAAAATCATGAACGGTTTTGATAGAGTAAATAAGGAGAAACTGTTTCTAGTGGCAGAGGGGTTGGTAACCAGAGGGCACAGATTTAAGGTGATTGGCAAAAGAACCAGAGGCGACATGAGGAAACATTTTTTTACGCAGCGAGTTGTTATGATCTGGAATGCACTACCTGAAAGGGTGGTGACGCAGATTCAATAGTAACTTTGAAAAGGGAATTGGATAAATACTTGAAGGGAAAAAATTTACAGGGCTATGGGGAAAGAGCAGGGTAGTGGGACCAACTGGAAAGCACTACCACAGAGCTGGCACAGACACGATGGGCCAAATGGCTTCCTTTTGTGCTGTATCATTCTATGATTCTATGAAAAGCACTTTGGTTAAATGAAACAACTACTAAAGTTAAAAAATGTAATGCTGTGCAATAAATTAGCAATTTATTTCATATCCAAAGGAAATAAAACTCAAATGTAATTTTAATTACTCCATATTGGATGTGGACTTCTATGCAGTACAGGCCAACGGTTAAATTACATGCCACTCTTCCACTTGGAAGTTGGGAGTCCGTTTCTTCTTAAAAATTCATTCTCTGCATATTGGAGTGCTATATTGTTGGAGATGCCATCTTTTGGATAAGACCTTAAACCAAGGCTCCATATGCCTTGTCCATGGCACTATCTGAAAAAGAGCAGGGGAGTTCTCCCAGCATCATCAAAATAGATTAACTGGTCATTTCTCTCATTGCAGGACCTTGTTGTACACAAGTCTGCTGCCACGTTTGCCCACAAAGCAACAGTTACTACACTTCAAAGAAAAAGGAACTATCGGGTGTGGTAGCATAGTGGTTATGTTACTGGACGAGTAATCCGGAGTCATGAGTTCAAATCCTGCCACGGCAGCTGGGGAATTTAAATTCAATTAAATAAAATCTGGAATTAAAATACTAGTATCAGTAATGGTGGCCATGAAACTATCGGATTGTCGTAAAAACCCATCTGGTTCACTAAAGTTCTTTAGGGAAGGAAACCTGCTGTCCTTACCCGGTCTGGCCTATATATGACTCCAGACCCACAGCAATGTGGTTGATTCTTAATTGCCCTCTGAAATGGCCTAGCAAGCCACTCAGTTGTACAATCTTGCTAAAAAAAGTCATAATAAGAATAAAACCGGAAGGACCACTGGACAAGACAAAGGCAAACCAAGCCCAGTCGACCCTGCAAAGTCCTCCTCACTAACATCTGGGGGCTTGTACCAAAATTGGGAGAGCTGTCCCACGGACTAGTCAAGCAACAGCCTGACATAGCCATACTCACAGAATCATACCTTTCAGCCAACGTCCCAGACTCTTCCATCGTCATCCCTGGGTATGTCCTGTCCCACCGGCAGGACAGACTGACCAGAGGTGGCAGTACAGTGAAATACAGTCAGGGGGGAGTGGCCCTGGGAGTCCTCAACATTGACTATGGACCCCATAAAATCTCATGGCATCAGGTCAAACACGGGCAAGGAAACCTCCTGCTGATTACCACGTACCGCGCTCCCTCAGCTGATGAATCAGTCCTCCTCCATGTTGAACACCACTTGGAGGAAGCACTGAGTGGTAGCAAGGGCACAGAATGTACTCTGGGTGGGGGACTTCAATGTCCATCACCATGAGTGGCTCGGTAGCACCACTACTGACCGAGCTGGCCAAGTCCTGAAAGACATAACTGCTAGACTGGGCCTGCGGCAGGTGGTGAGCGAACCAACACGAGTGGAAAAACTTACTTGACCTCGTCCTCACCAATCTACCTATCGCAAATGCATCTGTCCATGACCGTATTGGTAGGAGTGACCACCGCACAGTCCTCGTGGAGACGAAGTCCTGTCTTCGCACTGAGGACACCATCCAACGTGTTGTGTGGCACTATCACCGTGCTAAATGGGATAGATTCAGAACAGATTTAGCAGTTCAAAACTGGGCATCCATGAGGCACTGTGGGCCATCAGTAGCAGCAGAATTGTATTCCAGCACAATCTGTAACCTCATAGCCTGGAATATTCCTCACTCTACCATTACCAACAAGGCAGGGGATCATCCCTGGCTCAATGAGGAGTGCAGAAGAGCATGCCAGGAGCAGCACCAGGCGTACCTAAAAATGAGGTGCCAACCTGGTGAAGCTACAACTCAGGACTACATGCATGCTAAACAGCGGAAGCAACATGCTATAGACAGAGCAAAGCGATTCCACAACCAACAGATCAGATCAAAGTCCTGCCACATCCAGTCGTGAATGGTGGTGGACAACTAACTGGAGGAGGCTCTGTAAACATCCCCATCCTCAATGATGGCGGAGTCCAACACGTCAGTGCAAAAGACAAGGCTGAAGCGTTTGCAACCATCTTCAGCCAGAAGCACCGAGTGGATGATCCATCCCGGCCTCCTCCCGATATCCCCACCATCACAGAAGCCAGTCTTCAGCCAATTCGATTCATTCCACGTGATATCAAGAAACGGCTGAGTGTACTGGATACAGCAAAGGCTATGGGCCCCGACAACATCCCAGCTGTAGTGCTGAAGGCTTGTGCTCCAGAACTAGCCATGCCTCCAGCCAAGCTGTTCCAGTACAGCTACAACACTGGCATCTACCCGACAATGTGGAAAATTGCCCAGGTACGCCCTGTCCACAAAAAGCAGGACAAATCCAATCCAGCCAATTACCGCCCCATCAGTCTACTCTCAATCATCAGCAAAGTGATGGAAAGTGTCATCGACAGTGCTATCAAGCGGCATTTACTCACCAATAACCTGCTCACCGATGCTCAGTTTGGGTTCCACCAGGACCACTCGGCGCCAGACCTCATTACAGCCTTGGTCCAAACATGGACAAAAGAGCTGAATTCCAGAGGTGAGGTGAGAGTGACGGCCCTTGACATCAAGGCAGCATTTGACCGAGTGTGGCACCAAGGAGCCCTAGTAAAATTGAAGTCAATGGGAATCAGGGGGAAAACTCTCCAGTGGCTGGAGTCATACCTAGCACAAAGGAAGATGGTAGCGGTTGTTGGAGGCCAATCATCTCAGCCCCAGGGCATTGGTGCAGGAGTTCCTCAGGGCAGTGTCCTAGGCCCAACCATCTTCAGTTGCTTCATCAATGACCTTCCCTCCATCATAAGGTCAGAAATGGGGATGTTCGCTGATGATTGTACAGCGTTCAGTTCCATTCGCAACCCCTCAGATAATGAAGCAGTCCGTACTGGCATGCAGCAAGACCTGGACAACATCCAGGCTTGGACTGATAAGTGGCAAGATACATTCGCACCAGACAAGTGCCAGGCAATGACCATCTCCAACAAGAGAGAGTATAACCACCTTCCCTTGACATTCAACGGCATTACCATCACCGAATCCCCCACCATCAACATCCTGGGGGTCACCATTGACCAGAAACTTAACTGGACCAGCCATATAAATACCGTGTACAAGAGCAGGTCAGAGGCTGGGTATTCTGCGGCGAGTGACTCACCTCCTGGCTCCCCAAAGCCTTTCCACCATCTACAAGGCACAAGTCAGGAGTGTGATGGAATACTCTCCACTTGCCTGGATGTGTGCAGCTCCAACAACACTCAAGAAGCTTGACACCATCCAGGACAAAGCAGCCCACTTGAATGGCATCCCATCCACCACCCTAAACATTCACTCCCTTCATCACCGGCGCACTGTGGCTGCAGTGTGTACCATCCACAGGGTGCACTGCAGCAACTCGCCAAGGTTTCTTCGACAGCACCTCCCAAACCCGCGACCTCTACCACCTAGAAGGACAAGAGCAGCAGGCACATGGGAACACCACCACCTGCACGTTCCCCTCCAAGTCACACACCATCCCGACTTGGAAATATATCGCTGTTCCTTCATTGTCGCTTGATCAAAATCCTGGAACTCCCTTCCTAACAGCACTGTGGGAGAACCTTCACCACGCAGAGGTGCAGGCAGGTAGTGCAGGGGTCCCCTGTGGCCATCCCCCTCTCAAACAGATATGCCACTTTGGATGCTGTTGTGGGGGATGACTTATCAGGGGAAGGCAGCAGCAGCCAACTTCCTGGCACCACGGGTAGCTCTGCTGCACAGGCTGGGAGGAAAAAGAGTGAAAGAGCTATAGTGATAGGGGACTCAATTGTAAGGGGAATAGACAGGCGTTTCTGCGGCCGCAACCGAGACTCCAGGATGGTGTGTTGCCTCCCTGGTGCAAGGATCAAGGACGTCTCGGAGCGGCTACAGAACATTTTGGAGGGGGAGGGCGAACAGCCAGCTGTCGTGGTGCACATAGGCACCAACGATATAGGTAAAAAAGGGGATGAGGTCCTAAAAGCAGAATATAGGGAGTTAGGAGGTAAATTAAAAAATAGGACCTCAAAGGTAGTAATCTCAGGATTGCTGCCAGTGCCACGTGCTAGTCAGAGTAGAAATAGGAGGAGATTTCAAATGAATACTTGGCTAGAGGAATGGTGCAAGGGGGAGGGATTCAAATTCCTGGGACACTGGAAACGGTTCTGGGGGAGGTGGGACCAGTACAAACCGGACGGTCTGCACCTGGGCAGGGCCGGGACCGCAGTCCTAGGAGGAGTGTTTGCTAGTGCTGTTGGGGAGGGTTTAAACTAAAGTGGCAGGGGGTTGGGAACCTGAGCAGGGAGAGAGAGGAAAGCGTAACAGGAAGGGACAGAAGGTATGGAGTAATAGGTAAAGTGTTAAAAAAGGAAAAAGCAGGAACTAAGCGTCACAAAACAGATTTGAAAGTTCTTTATCTGAATGCACGTAGCATTCGTAACAAAATGGACAAGTTAACGGCACAAATAACTACGTATGGGTATGATCTTGTGGCCATTACAGAAACATGGCTGCAGGGTGACAACGACTGGGAATTAAATATGCCAGGGTATTTAACAATCAGGAAGGACAGGCAGGAAGGAAGGGGAGGTGGGGTGGCTATGTTAA
Organism: Heptranchias perlo; assembly: GCF_035084215.1. NCBI lineage: Eukaryota > Metazoa > Chordata > Chondrichthyes > Hexanchiformes > Hexanchidae > Heptranchias > Heptranchias perlo. The sequence continues at coordinate 8,912,838 of NC_090332.1, read as the reverse complement.
TAAAGGAAGGAATCACTGTAATACAGAGAAATGATATTGGGACAAAGCATCAAGATAATGAAACAGTTTGGGTGGAGATAAGGAATAATAAGGGGAAAAAAACATTAGTGGGCGTAGTATATAGGCCTCCTAATAGTTGCAACTCTGCTGGAAGAAGTATTAATCAGGAAATAGTCGGGGCATGTAATAAGGGAACAGCTATAATTATGGGGGATTTTAATTATCATATTAACTGGACAAATCAAATTGGGCAGAGCAGCCTTGAGGACGAGTTCATTGAGTGCATCAGGGATGGATTTCTTGAGCAGTATGTAACTGATCCTACTAGGGGGCAGGCAACCTTGGACCTGGTCCTGTGTAATGAGTCAGGATTAATTAATAATGTCCTAGTTAAGGATCCCCTTGGAACGAGCGACCACAACATGGTTGAATTCCATATCCAATTAGAGGGTGAGAAGGTTGATTCTCAAACAAGCGTACTGAGCTTGAATAAAGGAGACTATGATGGTATGAGAGCGGAATTGATTAAAGTGGACTGGGAAAATAGATTAAAGGGTAAGACGGTACATGAGCAGTGGTGTTCATTTAGGGAGTTATTTTACAACTTTCAAAATAAATATATTCCACTGAGGAAAAAAGGGTGTAAAAGAAATGACAGCCATCCGTGGCTAAGTAAAGAAATCAAGGATAGTATCCGACTAAAAACAAGGACATATAAGGTAGCCAAACTTAGTGGGAGGATAGAAGATTGGGAATTCTTCAAAAGACAGCAAAAAGTAACTAAAGGATTGATTAAGAAAGGGAAGTTAGATTATGAAAAGAAATTAGCAAAAAATATAAAAACAGATAGCAAGAGTTTCTATAGTTATATAAAAAGAAAAAGGGTGGCTAAGGCAAACATAGGTCCCTTAGAGGATGAGACCGGGAAATTAATGGTGGGAAACATGGAGATGGCAAAAATGCTGAACAAATATTTTGTTTCAGTCTTTACAGTAGAGGACACTAAGAATATCCCAACACTGGACAAACAGGGGACTCTACGGGGGGAGGAGCTAAATACGATTAAAATCACTCAGGAGATGGTACTCAGTAAAATAATGGGACTCAAAGCGGATAAATCCCCTGGACCTGATGGCTTCCATCCTAGGGTCTTGAGGGAAGTGGCAGTAGGGATTGTGGATGCTTTGGTGATAGTTTTCCAAAATTCCCTGGACTCAGACGAGGTCCCGGCAGATTGGAAAACTGCTAATGTAACACCGTTATTTAAAAAGGGTAGTAGGCAGAAGGCTGGAAATTATAGGCCAGTTAGCTTAACATCTGTGGTGGGTAAAATTTTGGAGTCTATTATTAAGGAGACAGTAACGAAACATTTAGATAAGCATAATTTAATAGGACAAAGTCAGCATGGCTTTATGAAGGGGAAGTCATGTCTGACAAATTTGCTTGAGTTCTTTGAGGATATAACGTACAGGGTGGATAAAGGGGAACCAGTGGACATAGTGTATTTAGACTTCCAGAAGGCATTCGACAAGGTGCCACATAAAAGATTATTACTTAAGATAAAAAATCACGGGATTGGGGGTAACATTCTGGCATGGGTGGAGGATTGGTTATCGAACAGGAAGCAGAGAGTTGGGATAAATGGTTCATTTTCGGACTGGCAACCAGTAACCAGTGGTGTTCCACAGGGGTCGGTGCTGGGTCCCCAACTCTTTACAATCTATATTAACGATTTGGAGGAGGGGACCGAGTGCAACATATCAAAATTTGCAGATGATATAAAGATGGGAGGGAAAGTAGAGAGTGAGGAGGACATAAAAAACCTGCAGGGGGATATAGACAGGCTGGGTGAGTGGGCGGAGATTTGGCAGATGCAATATAATATTGGAAAATGTGAGGTTATGCACTTTGGCAGGAAAAATCAGAGAGCAAGTTATTTTCTTAATGGCGAGAGACTGGAAAGTACTGCAGTACAAAGGGATCTGGGGATCCTAGTGCAAGAAAATCAAAAAGTTGGTATGCAGGTGCAGCAGGTGATCAAGAAAGCCAACGGAATGTTGGCTTTTATTGCTAGGGGGATAGAATATAAAAACAGGGAGGTATTGCTGCAGTTATATAGGGTATTGGTGAGACCACACCTGGAATACTGCATCCAGTTTTGGTCTCCATACTTAAGAAGACATACTTGCTCTCGAGGCAGTACAAAGAAGGTTCACTCGGTTAATCCCGGGGATGAGGGGGCGGACATATGAGGAGAGGTTGAGTAGATTGGGACTCTACTCATTGGAGTTCAGAAGAATGAGAGGCGATCTTATTGAAACATATAAGATTGTGAAGGGGCTTGATCGGGTGGATGCAGTAAGGATGTTCCCAAAGATGGGTGAAACTAGAACTAGGGGGCATAATCTTAGAATAAGGGGCTGCTCTTTCAAAACTGAGATGAGGAGAAACTTCTTCACTCAGAGGGTGGTAGGTCTGTGGAATTTGCTGCCCCAGGAAGCTGTGGAAGCTACATCATTAGATAAATTTAAAACAGAAATAGACAGTTTCCTAGAAGTAAAGGGAATTAGGGGTTATGGGGAGCGGGCAGGAAATTGGACATGAAGCTGAGTTCGGATCGGTCAATGCCCTGTGGGTGGCGGAGAGGGCCCAGGGGCTGTGTGGCCGGGTCCTGCTCCTACTTCTTGTGTTCTTTAGATTTGTGGTTGGGATCAGATCAGCCATGATCTTATTGAATGGCGGAGCAGGCTCGAGGGGCCGATTGGCCTACTCCTGCTCCAATTTCTTATGTTCTTATGTTCTTATGCAGCGGTTCAAGGCGGCGGCTCACCACCACCTTCTCAAGGACAATTAGGGATGGGCAATAAATGCTGGCCTCACCAGCAATGCCCAAATCCCATGAACGAATAAAAAAAAATGGCTGTGAAGTACATTGGGATGTCTTGATGTTGTGAAAGGTGCTATATAAATGCAATTTCTTTATTTCATAAACATCCTGAGGGGTTACTATTGACCAGAAACTCAACTGGACCAGCCATATCAATACTGGGCTACAATAGCAGGATAGAATCTATGACAAATGGATCACCTCCTGATCACTCAATGGCTCTCCATCAGACTCAAGATAGGAGTGTGATGGAATACTCACTATTCGCTTAGATGGGTGCAGGTGTAAAAACACACAAGAAGTTTAACACCATCTCGCATAAAGCAGCCCGCTCAATCAGTGCCCCTGCCATTGAACTCACTATTCCTCTCCCTCTGAATCACTTGCTAGTTCCCCGCTGAGTCACATACCATCTCTGACTTGGACATAGATCCCTGTTCCTTCATAAAGAAAGAACTTGCATTTATATCGCATCTTTCACAATCTCAGGACGTCCCAAAGTGCTTTGCAGCCAATTAAGCACCTTTTAAAAAAAGTGTAGTCACTGTTGTAATATAGGAAACGCGGCAGCCAATTTGCACACAGCAAGGTCCCTCAAACAACATTGACATAAATGAACAGATAACTTGGTTGAGGGATAAATGTTGGTCAGGACACTAGGGAGCACTCCCCTGCTCTTCTTCGAATAATCTTTTACATCCACCTGAGAGGGCAGATAGGACCACAGTGTGACGTTTCATCTGAAAATGGCACCTCCGACAGAGCAACACTCCGTCAATGCTGCACTGAAGTGTCAGCCTAGATTATATTCTCAAGTCTCTGGAGCGGAACTTGAACCCACGACCTTTGGACTCAGAGGTGAAAGTGCTGCCACTGAGCCACAGCTGTCATTGTTGCCAGGTCAGTATCCTGGAATTCCCTACCTAACACCATTGTGGGAGCACCATTATCTGAAGGACTGCAGTGCTTTAAGGAGAAGGCCCACCACCATCTTCTGAGGGCAACGAGAGATGAGCAATAAATGAGGTCTTGGTAGCATCGCCCAGATCCCAAGAACAAATGGAAAAAATAAATCTGAACACAAGACTTTTAATAGTTCCAGAAAAAGGTGGGGAGAATGGATAGTCTACATTTCAGGCTCATACCATCAACCTGAAAGATAGCAGATTCAGTAATAATTTCAAAAGGGAATAGGATAAATACTTGAAGAGGAGAAATTTGCAGGGCTATGGGAAAAGAACAGGGAGGAATGGGACTAATTGGATAACTCTTTCAAAGAGCCGGCACAGGCATGATGGGCCAAATGGCCACCATCTGCACTGTGTAATTCTATCCATGATAACAAATAGTCAGGCATACAAATAGGATCAGAAAAAAGTGGGGGGAGGGGGATAGAAACAAAAAAGAGAGAGGAAGTAACATACTGAAACATTGAGCAAATAAAAGGCATTAGAGAAACAAAGGACATCTGAATCGCAGAGGCTGAAGAAAATGGGGTTCTGGTATGAAACTTAAAGACAGGTGCGTAAATGAGGGAGAAGGTGCTGTATTCTGACAGTGCTCCCTAGAATCATAGAATGGTTACGACATAGAAGGAGGCAATTCGGCCCATCGAGCCTGCGTCACTCTCTGCAAGAGCATTCCAACTAATGCCGCTCCCCTGCCCTTTCCCCGTAGCTCTGCAAATTTTTCTCCTTCAGATTCTTATTTAATTCCTTTTTGAAAGCTACAATTGACCCTGCTTCCACCACACATTCAGGCAGTGCATTCTAGATCCTAACCACTCGCTGCGTAAAAATTTTTTTCCTCATGTCGCCTTTGGCAAAAGAACCAATCAACTTAAACCTGTGTCCTCTGGTTCGCAACCCTTCCACCAGTGGGAACAGTTTTTCTTTATTTACTTTTTCTAGACCCTTCATGATTTTGAACACCTCTATCAAATCTCCTCTCAACGTTCTCTGCTCTAAGGAGAACAATCCCAGATTTTCCAGTCTATCCACATAACTGAGGTCCCTGGAACCATTCTAGTAAATCTTTTCTGCGCCCTCTCTAAGGCCTTCACATCCTTCCTAAAGTGCGATGCCCAGAATTGGCCACAATACTCCAATTGTGGCCGAACCAGTGTTTTATAAAGGTTCAACATAACATCCTCGCTTTTGTACTCAATGCCTCTATTTATAAAGCCCAGGATCCCATATGCTTTCTTAACTGCTTTCCCAACCTGTCCTGCCACCTTCAACGATCTATGTACACATACCCCCAAGTCTCCCTGTTCCTGCACCCCCTTTAGAGTTGTATCCTTTAGTTCATACTGCCTCACCTCGTTCTTCCTACCAAAATGTATCAACTCACACCTCTCAGCTTTAAATTTTATCTGCTATGTGTCCGCCCATTCTACCAGCCTGTCTATGTCCTCTTGAAGTCTATCACTATCGTCCTCACTGTTTACTACACTTCCAAGTTTTGTGTCATCTGCAAATTTTGAAATTGTGCCCTGTACACCCAAGTCATTCATATATATCAAGAAAAGCAGCAGTCCCAGTACCAACCCCTGGGGAACACCACTGCATACCTTCCTCCAGTCTGAAAAACAGCCTTTCACCTCTGTTTCCTATTACTTAGCCAATTTCATTTCCATGTTGTCACTGTCCCTTTTATTCTGTGGGCTTCAATTTTATTGACAAGCCTATTATGTGGCACTTTATCAAACACCTTTTGGAAGTCTACATACACATCAACCCTCTCTGTTACCTCATCAAAAAACTCAATCAAGTTAATCAAACACGATTTGCCTTTAACAAATCCGTGCTGGCTTTCCTTTATTAATCCACACTTGTCCAAGTGACTATTAATTTTGTCCCAGATTATTGTTTCTAAAAGCTTCCTCACCACTGAGGTTAAACTGACTGGCCTGCAGTTGCTGGCTTTATCTTTACACCCTTTTTTGAACAAGGGTGTAACATTTGCAATTCTCCAGTCCTCCGGCACCACCCCTGTGTTTAAGGAGGATTGGAAGATTGTGGCCAGTACTTCTGCAATTTCCACCCTTCATTCCCGCAGCAATCTAGGATGCATCCCATTCGAACCGGGTGACTTATCTATTTTAAGTACAGCCAGCCTTTCTTGTACTTCCTCTTTATAAATTTTTATCCCAAACAGTATCTCAACTATCTCCTTTTACTGTGGCTATGGCTGTATCTTCTTCTTTGGTAAGGACAAATGCAATGTAGTCATTTGGTACCTCTGCCTCCATGCGTCTATCCCCTTTTTGGTCCCTACTCGGTCTCACCCCTCCTCTTATTACCCGTTTTCTATTTATATGCCTATAGAAGACTTTCGGATTCCCTTTCATGTTAGCCACCAGTCTATTCTCATACTCTCTCTTTGACCCTCTTATTCCTTTTTTACTTTCCCTCTGAACTTTCTATACTCACTTGTATTAACAACCGTACATCTGTCATACACCCCCTTTTTCTGCTTCATCTTGCTCTCTATCTCTTTCATCATCCAGGGAGGTCTGGTTTTGGTTGTCCTACCTTTCCCCCTTATGTACCAGAACCATCTCTTCTTTAAAGGCCGCCCATAGTTCGATTGCAGTTTTGCCTGCCAATCTTTGAATCCGATTTACCCGGGCCAGATCTGTTCTCAACCCATTGAAATTGGCCCTCCTCCAATTAAGTATTTTCACTCTAGATTGCTCTGTGTGCTTTTCTATAGTTAATCTAAACCTGATCTCACACCTCTGCACTTACACATATGGTTATCTTGATGATACCGTGGCTGTAGTCCCTGTGCAGCTCTTGCGCCTCCTCGTTGCATTCAACGCACCTGTACGGCGCGTCCATCGCGCCACGCGGACGTTAACTTTCAAAAGACGGAGCGCGAGACCCCGACCAACCGCCCGGTCCTCCGCGCTGCCTAGCTACCAGCTCGCGCGCGGGAGAAGAGGAAAGGGCGCGGGGAGGGGGGGGGCGTGTGTGTGTGTGTGTGTGGAAGCTGAGAGGAAGGAGTGTAGCGCAAAGCACTGCGGGAGGTGTAGTTCTCCTGATGACGCAACGTCGCTTTTTCGACAGGGATTTCAGCTCCCCGGAGCGGAACAACAGCTCCCATGGTGCACCGCGGCCAACCCTTCGATTCCCCGTATGTTACCCGAGCGGCAGCGCAGACATGGCAGCTGCCAGTCAGAGAGCGGCGGCGGCGGTGGCTGCCGCTCAACTTTTATTGTTTACGATGTACGGCTGGGCCCGCGCCGAGTACTTTTCCTCGCTCTTGTCCTTCAACAGCAACAACCACCTGCAGAAGCAAGGCTGCGTCACCCAGTCTGAATTTGGGAACTCGGAAGACTTCGTGGAGTGCGGTGAGAGCCTGTACTTTTTTTTTTGCCACGTCCTTTTTTTTTGCCCCTTTATGCCCAATGCGAGTCCTTTCCTACTTCCGCATCCGCTGTCAGGACAGGTCGCTGCTAAGTCACTGTGGTGATTGGGTCCCAGCAGGGTTAGACTCTTTGATTTTTTTTTTGTTAGATATACATTTGTGGGGCTCAGAAGTTTCTTCCCGTGGCTTTTTTTTCTTCAATGTAGTGACAATAATGATAAAAGCAGTTTTATGTATTATAACAAATGGTTGAATTTTAATGAATGTTAAAAAGTATCTGTTATGCATAGTGCATTATTTATTCCCCCATCCCTTGTAACAGCAGCAGCAACAGCAACAACAGCTGGAGCCTTTAGTGTAATAAACAGGTCAAGGTGCTTCACTGAGGAGGAATGGGTAAAAGGCAGTTGTAGGAGAATTACGGGAGGTGACCAGAAGCATAGACGAATAGATTTTGTGAGGGTGGGGAGACAAATAACAAAGTAGAGGGATTTGCGAAGGGAGTTACAGTGAGGCTAGAGTTAGCTGATGTCTTTTTTAAAATCAATATATGTGTCAGATGAAACTATCAGAAAAGTGAGCTGTCTATGAACTCAAGATTAAATTGGAATCTTCAGCAGTAAAGGAACAAACTTTTTTTATTGGAAAGACTATCTCAGCTGTCATGGTATTTCATAATATGAAGAACCCTTGTATTGATCTTGAAAACTTTGCATTACTGCTTTGACCTGAAATATATACATGTTGAATATGAAAGGGTACTTACACTCGAACCAAAGTGGTAAATTTGTCTCCAGTGTCATCTTTATTAGAATGACAATTATTAGTGTACTATAAACTTAAGTGTTTGTAAACATTAGGTAATCGGTCATGTGGGGAGGGCACATTGCCCATTTTGTTAACTGCCTCCACAGTGAAGGATTGATGTTATTGACTGATGAACCACCTGTTTAGTGCTAAATCTATATTAAAGGGGCACCAAATTCATGGAAAGTTGTTAGCAAATCATTTATCATTTGTTTACGTACAATGAATAATAATGTTGAAATGCATCGTCACTTTCAAATGACAGCATTGTGCTGAAAGTGATGCGTGACTTTTCAACTTCTTCTGCCTTTCCAAAAAAGGGTTGTCAGCACTCGTGGGATATTGTTTTCTTGCCAATTTTGTGTGTGTGTGTGTGTGTGTGTGTGTGTGAGAGAGAGAGTCTTGACTGTGAATGTCGGCAAGTCAACTGTGGCAAGCATCAGAGCCAAGTCCATTCCTGTCCTTGTGCAATGTCCATGCTTGTAGGATCATGGGACTACCATGAGGCGTGGGAATCCTAGACTCTTTCCCCCCTCTCTAATCCAACACAGCAAATTAGAATCATAGAAAATTTACGGCACAGAAGGAGGCCATTTGGCCCATAGTGTCTGCGCCGGCTGAAAAAGAGCCACCCAGCCTAATCCCACTCTCTAGCACTTGGTCCGTAGCCATGTAGGTTATGGCACTTCAGAGGAGGTGCTCTTTTGCTGCTCTGATTGGGGATTTATCCTCGCCAACACAGTTACATATTGTTTTCTGCTCTCTCCATTCTTGATTTCCTTCCTAAATCTGGCTGAAAAGAGATGTGTGAGAGTGACCTTAAGAAATTATTCTCCATCTAATTCATCTGTGGAGAAGTGCTTGTCCTCTAGTCAGCACCTCCCCACAGCAGATTTATATCATACTGATTTGGCAATATAGCTCTGCACTGTTTGCTTTATTGATCGCTTCTTCGCAATGCCTGGACATAGTAAGTGTTGATTTTGCTATCAGCCCCAGATCTCTTTGTCAATCCTCTATTTAGTTCAGCGCCATTCATCAATTGTTTTGATTGGTAGAGATGAGGGGTTTATGTCCAAACAGTTGACTCATATCAGTATCTAGAGGTCCTGATAGATACCAGTATTACCCTGGACCCATTTTTTGGATACCATGCTGAGATGGACCTTACTTCGGTGTCCAGAGTCCCATTGAAGGTTAAGCTTGTGGCATATATGTGTCCAAACAAATGTGTTCATGGTTCAGGACTCCTATGCATGCAATGCAAGGGCTTCCTCCTGCCCATGTAGGAGATTCAGGACCAAGCTGTGAGATGGACCAATGGCAAAAAGGCAAATGATTGCAAGGATGGAGGGCTCAACCATACATCGACTTGTCACTGGACCCCTGGACGGTGTGTTAACCCACACTTGTCATTGCCTAATTACCAATTGATGACTATCCTACTTGGGGGATAGGTAAGTGGTGTCTTTGAAGTTGACTTTGTTTCAAACTGACTTGCCTGCAGATGAAAGATTGTAACCAATCTCATCCTGTGACACAGATTCAGTAATCTACTAGCTGAACTAGGCAGTACTGCAGTTTTCCAGGGAGCAGTTGTTTGACCTTCCAGCCTGGCTCATTAATGGAACCTGGAGGAATAGACCAGTCACTGGATTCTTCCCACCTGGCTCCAGGTAAATCTGCAATCCAATGGCCCAATTGTGGTCCTTGCTGGACAAGTAGTGGGAAGGTTACCAGTGCTGTGTTCTGGTAAGTTGTATGGCTTAGTTGGCTAAACTTTAACTGCACCACTGTGCACATTTGGGTATCACTAAGCTCTGGCTCTTGTCAACTGAACCCAAGTTCTCCAGACTTGGGTAAGTAGGGTGTGTCCCTACAGTGAGAGACCAGACAAACAGAAATTACCTATGTGGATTTCTCAATAGTTTGTTTTGGAGACTCTTGAGCATGGTGATGTGTTTCAAATAGTTGGCTGGCCAGCTAAAAACAAATTGTATGCCTCGTTCTTTTTTTCTACACATAATATATTCAGACCTGAAGCTCTGCACTCTTCAAGTTCAAGTCCCACTTTAGAGACTTGAGCACAAAATTTAGGCTGACACTCCAGTGCAATACTGAAGGAGTGCTACACAATCGGAGGTGCCGTCTTTTGGATGAGTCGTTAAACGGAAGCCCTGTCTGCTCCCTCGTGTAAAAGATCCCACGGCGCTATTTGAAGAAGAGAAGGGGCATTCTCCCCAGGGTCCTGGCTAATATTTATCCCTCAATCAACATCACTAAAACAGATTATCTGGTCTTGTATCTCGTTGCTGTTTATGGGACCTTGCTGTATGCAAATTGGCTGCCGCATTTCCCATGTTACAACGGTGGCAACACGTCCCAAAGCACTTTACAGCCACTGAAGTATTTTTGATGTCCTTAGGTCATGAAAGGTGCTTTCTAAATGCAAGTCTTTCTTCACCACAGGAGCTGTACTGATAGTCATAAAAGTTTCATATTTTCTCCACCACTTCCATTTACAATAAAACATACTGTTCTTTTTAAATCTGCCCCTAATTAATACTCGGCAGAGGATTTTATTTGTGGATTAACCCATTGAAATGTGCAGAGTTTTAATAGAGTAGAGTTTCTGCCTTTAAAAGTAGTGCTCCACTCAAATATTCCACTGATCCCTTTTACTGACCTGTTTCAAGACTGTTTCACTACGTAAAGCAACAATAGTTCACTTGCTGTGAAGTGTTTTGGGACATCCTGAGGATGTGATAAGGCGATGCATAAATGCAAGTTCTTCTTTCTTCAAGTAGAAACAAATATATGTAAATATTACAGCCTATTCCAGGTAAATGTTTATTAGTGTGTTCATTGTTTTGAATATGTAAAATAGCTGCATAATAGTGTGCATTTAGCATGTCGTCGCTACACTTTTAAAAAAAAAAGTCCTTGCATTTATTTCTACGGCACTTTGTCGCATTAAAACAGCTCGAAGTGCTTCACACAATTAATTACTTTTGTGATGGTTTTTATAAAGAACGACATGGCAGGCAAAATGTTAGCAATACGCAACAGGTCAATCAGCACTTGTAAAAAATAAAAGACAAGTAATGATGTTTCAGTAGTGTCCCACAATTAGCATTGAGAGGAATCTGGTATTGGTTGAAGAGGGAAGTAAGAACCCTCCAGTCTTCAGTTAGTGCCACGGGACCTTTAATGTCCACGTGAGCTGTCAGGACAAAGAGACAGGACCTCAGATTAATGCCTGATAATGTAGCTCTGAGTCACTACTGTACAGCAGCTACACGCAGCCACACTGCTTTCTAGTTGTGGTTTTTCAGACTTAACATAAAAAATAGGAGCAGCAGTAGGCCAAATAACCCCTCGAGCCTGCTCCGCCATTCAAGATGATCATGGCTGATCTTTGACCACAACTCCCCTTTCTCGTCCGATCCCTATATCCCTTGATTCCCTTAGAGTCCAAAAATCTATCGATCTCCGTCTTGAATATACCAAATGACTGAGTATCCACAGCCCTCTGGGGTAGAGAATTCCAAAGATTCACAACCCTCTGAGTGAAGAAATTTCACCTCATCTCAGTCCTAAATGTTCGATTCCTTATCCTGAGACCATGCCCCCTAGTTCTAGACTCTCCAGTAAGGGGAAACAGCCTCTCAGTATCTATTCTGTCCACCCCTCTCAGAATCTTATGTTTCAATGAGATCACCTCTCAGTCTTCTAAACTCTAGGAGAACTCTCTCATCCCAGGAATCAATCTAGTGAACATTCACTGCGTCGTCTCTAACTGTGTACCGTTTTGGTCTCCTTACCTAAGAAACGATATTCTTAGGTAAGGAGGCCAAAACTGTACACAGTATTCTAGGTGGGGTCTCACCAAAGCTCTGTACAATTGCAGCAAGTCTTCCTTACTCTTGTACTCCAACCCTCTTACAATAATCATCCCATTTGCCTTCCTAATTGCTTGCTGCACCTGCATGTTAACTTTGTGTTTTGTGTACAAGGACACCCAAATCCCTCTGAACACCATCGTTTAATAGTTTCTCACCATTTAAGAAATATCCTGTTTTTGTATTCTTCCTACCAAAGCGAATAACCTCACACCTCCCCACATTATACTCCATCTGCCACCTTCTTGCCCACTCACTTAACCAGTCTATAATCCCTTTGCAGATTCTGTGTCTTCCTCACCGCTTACATTCCGACCTTGCTTTGTATTGTCAGCAAACTTGGATACATTACACTCGGTCCCTTCATCTAAGTCATTAACATAGATTGTAAATAGCTGAGGCCCAAGCATTGATTCTTGTGGCACCCCACTAGTTACAGCCTGCCAACCTGAAAATGACCCGCTTATTCCTACTCTCTGTTTTCTGTCTGTTAGCCAATCCTCTATCCATGCTAATATAATACTCCCAACCCCATGAGTTCTTATCTTGTGTAACAACCTTTTTGTGTGGCACCTTATCGAATGCATTTTGAAAATCCTAATATGCTACATCCACTCGTTCCCTTTTATCTACCATGCAAGTTACATGCTCAAAAAACTAGTAGATTTGTCAAACATGATTTTCCTTTCATAAAACCATGTTGACTCTGCCTAATCATATTATGATTTTCTAAGTGCCCCCTTACCATGTCCTTAATAATAGATTCCAGATTTGTATGACCAACAGCAATTACATGCCAGTGGTCCTGTGAAGCTCTGTTTACCGAAGTAACTCATGGAGAAAATATTGAGTTAGTAAAAAAAAAAAGTTTGAAATAAAAACAGAAAATTTTAGAATTACGCAACAGGTCAATCAGCACTTGTAAAATAAAAGACAGGTTATGATGTTTCAGTGGTGTATCCTTCATCCGACTGAAGGCAGAAATTAAGGATGTAGAACTAGAGGGAGAAAGATCCAACAGATACGCCAATCACTGTGTTAATGTGTTAAATGACTTGGTGAAAGGTTTGTTTTGCTTATTGTTTTAGAGTCTTCATTTCTGAATCCTGAAGACACTGACTGTGTACCAAGAGGAGCTCCACCATGTGAACCACTGCCTTCCCTTGATACAGAGAAAATTCTGGTATGTTATCCTGTAAAGAAGCACAGACACACTAAACCCATTGTTTGACTTTGGTGATTATGAATGTACTGTGGTTTTATTGTTTTGAAATAAATGTAAATTTAAAAACTATGTAGTGTGATACTTCATTGTGCACAATTGGATGTCCTGTAATTTTTTTAAATAAAAAGGCCAGTACAAGTATACAGAATTAGATTTTCTATATGAACTAAAGTAGAACATTTGATTGCTTGACTTCATTAATTCAGTCATAGAATCATAGAAGTTTACAACATGGAAACAGGCCCTTCGGCCCAACATGTCCATGTCGCCCAGTTTATACCACTAAGCAAGTCCCAATTGCCTGCACTTGGCCCATCTTACCCATGTAACTGTCCAAATGCTTTTTAAAAGACAAAATTGTACCCGCCTCTACTACTGCCTCTGGCAGCTCGTTCCAGACACTCACCACCCTTTGAGTGAAAAAATTGCCCCTCTGGACCCTTTTGTATCTCTCCCCTCTCACCTTAAATCTATGTCCCCTCGTTATAGACTCCCCTACCTTTGGGAAAAGATTTTGACTATCTACCTTATCTATGCCCCTCATTATTTTATAGACTTGTATAAGATCACCCCTCAACCTCCTACTCTCCAGGGAAAAAAGTCCCAGTCTATCTAACCTCTCCCTGTAAGTCAAACCATCAAGTCCCGGCAGCATCCTAGTAAATCTTTTCTGCACTCTTTCTAGTTTAATAATATCCTTTCTATAATAGGGTGACCAGAACTGTACACAGTATTCCAAGTGTGGCCTAACTAATGTCTTGTACAACTTCAACAAGACATCCCAACTCCTGTATTCAATGTTCTGACCAATGAAACCAAGCAAGCTGAATGCCTTCTTCACCACCATATCCACCTGTGACTCCACTTTCAAGGAGCTATGAACCTGTACTCCTAGATCTCTTTGTTCTATAACTCTCCCCAACGCCCTACCAATAACGGAGTAGGTCCTGGCCCGATTCGATCTCCCAAAATGCATCACCTCACATTTATCTAAATGGAGTTAGATCACAGATCAGCCATGATCTTATCAAATGGCGGAGCAGGCACAAGCGGCTGAATGGCCCACTCCTGTTCCTATGTTCCTACTCTAAATCATCAGCAAAGTGATGGAAGGTGTCGTCGACAGTGCTATCAAGCGGCACTTACTCACCAATAACTTGCTCACCGATGCTCAGTTTGGGTTCTGCCAGGACCACTCAGCTCCAGACCTCATTACAGCCTTGGTCCAAACATGGACAAAAAAGCTGAATTCCAGAGGTGAGGTGAGAGTGACTGCCCTTGACATCAAGGCAGCATTTGACCGAGTGTGGCACCACGGAGCCCTCGTAAAATTGAAGTCAATGGGAATCTGGGGGAAAACTCTCCAGTGGCTGGTCTTCTGTGATTAAATTCTGGTCAACTTTTTAAGGAGCAAAATTTATTATTTCTTCTATTTTTTTTATACCCTGCATTTTACTACTGCAGTTTTTTTTAAATAGCTAATGAGTCATAAAGGTACCAGCTGAAAACTGTTAAGTCAGCTCGGCCAGTTCCAGCCATACAATTGGTTGATTTATAACTAGCACTATATTTGATTGTAGATTTCTAAGTTTGTACCATTTTCAGAAACATTGGCAAAAAAGAAAGTACATTGGGTGTAGCTGGTGACAGCATTATTCAGGCAGTTCTATATAGATTATTTTGCCTTTGCTCTTAAAAATTAGTTTTCAGATTGCAAACGTAATTACTTTGGAATGGTCTCCCCCCTAAGGGCATCTCGCTCTAACCGGTATAGGGAGAGGGTTACCCTTAGCACCATTGGTGGCTCAGCTCTACAGTGGGGAGGAGAAAGGTCAAGAGATCGGTAGTGATAGGGGATTCTACAGTTAAGGGAGCAGACAGGCGTTTCTGCAGCTGCAGAGGTGATTCCAGGATGGTATGTTACCTCTCTGGTGCCAGGGTCAAGGATGTCACTGAGCGGCTACAGAACATTCGGAGGGGGAGGGTGAACAGCCAGATCTCGTGGTCCACATCGGTACCAATGACATAGGTAGAAAGAGGGATGAGGTCCTGCAGGCAGATTTTAAGGAGTTAGGAATGAGATTAAGAAGCCGGACCTCAAAGGTAGTAATTTCCAGATTACTCCTGGTGCCACGCGCTAGCGACTATAGAAATAGGAGGATAGAGCCGATGACTACATGGCAGAAGAGATGATGCAGGAGGGAGGGCTTTAAATTCCTGGGACATTGGGACCAGTTCTGGGGGAGGTGGGACCTGTACAAGCCGGACGGGTTGCACCTCAACAGGGCCGGGACCAATATCCTCGCAGGGACTTTTGCTGGTGCTGTTGGGGAGGGTTTAAACTAGCTTGGGAAGGGGGATGGGAATCTGAATGTAGATTCAGAAGGGAGAGGAGCAGAGCTGGAAATGGAAGGCAGAAAATTAGTTTGTGAGTTTGGAAGGCAGAGGAAACAAAGGTTAGAAAATAGACGACAAAGGAGTTTGGCAGTGCTTGATGGTATATACCTCAATGCAAGGAGTCCAGTGAATAAAGCAGATGAACTAAGGGCTCAGATAGACATGTGGAAGCTTGAAATCTTAGCTATTACTGAAATATGGCTAAAAGAGGGGAGGAATGGCAGCTCAACATGCCTGGTTATATGGTTTTCAGACGAGATAGAGAGGGGGATAAAAAAGGAAGGGGGGTGGCAATGTTGGTTAAAGAAACAATTACAGCTGTGAGGAGGGATGAGATGTTAGAAGGATCATCAAATGAGGCCATATGGGTTGAGCTAAAGTACAAAAAAGGGGTAGTCACACTTCTGGGAGTGTACTATAGACCCCCAAACAGTCAGAGGGAGATGGAAGAGCAAATATGTAGGCAAATTTCTGAGAAGTGCAAAAATAATAGGGCAGTAATAGTAGGGGATTTCAACTACCCTAATATTAACTGAGATGCAATCAGTGCAAAAGGTATAGAGGGCGCAGAATTCTTAAATTTCATTCAGGAGAACTTTTTTAGCCAGTATGTAGCAAGCCCAACAAGAGTGGGGGCAGTTCTGGATTTAGTTTTAGGGAATGAAGCTGGGCGGGTGGAAGGAGTATCAGTGGGAGAGCATCTTGGTAGTAGTGATCTTAATTCAGTTAGATTTAGCATAGTTATGGAAAAAGACAAAGATAGGACAGGAATAAAAGTTCTAAATTGGGGACAGGCCAATTTTACTAAGCAGAGAGGTGATTTAGCAAAAATGGACTGGAAGCAGCTACTTAAAGGAAAATCAGTGTCAGAGCAGTGGGAGGCATACAAGGGGAAGATTCAAGGGTTGCAGAGTAAACATGTGCCCAAAAAGAAAAAGGGTGGGACTGCCAAATCTAGAGCCCCCTGAATGACAAAGTGCATACAGGATAAGATAAGGCAGAAAAGGGAAACTTATGTCAGACACCAAGAGCTAAATACTGCAGAAAGCCTAGAGCAGTGTAGAAAGTGCAGGGGTGAAATTAAAAAGGAAATTAGGAAAGCAAAGCGAGGGCATGAAAAAATATTGACAAGTAAAATTAAGGAAAACCCAAAAATGTTTTATAAATACATTATGAGCAAGAGGATAACTAAGGAAAGAGTAGGGCCTATTAGAGACCAAAAAGGTAACCTATGTGTGGAGGCAGAAGATGTGGGTATGATTCTTAATGAATACTTTGCGTCTGACTTCACAAAAGAGGGGGACGATGCAGAGATTGTAGTTCAGGAGGAAGAGGAGTGTGAAATATTAGATGGGATAAACATAGCGGGAGAGGAAGTATTAAAGGGTTTAGTGTCTTTGAAAGTCGATGAATTGCCAGGTCCGGATGAAATGTATCCCAGGCAGTTAAGAAAAGCAAGGGAGGAAATAATAGAGGCTCCGACCATCATTTTCCAATTCTCCCTGGCTACAGGCGTGGTGCCGGAGGATTGGAGGACTGCTAACGTTGTACCATTGTTTAACGGCCAGGCAGTCTAACTTCGGTGGTGGGCAAATTATTGGAATCCATTCTGAGGGACAGCATAAGTTGTCATTTAGAAAGGCATGGGTTGATCAAGGACAGTCAGCATGGATTTGTTAAGGGAAGGTGGTGTCTGACTAACTTGATTGAATTTTTTGAGGAGGTAACAAGGAGGGTAACGCGTTTGATGTAGTGTACATGGATTTTAGCAAGGCTTTTGACAAGGTCCCACATGGCAGACTGGTCAAAAAAGTAAAAGCTCACAGGATCCAAGGGAAAGTGGCAAGTTGGATACAAAATCGGCTCAGTGGCAGGAAGCAAAGGGTAATGGTTGACGGGTGTTTTTGCGCCTGGAAGGCTGTTTCCAGAGGAGTTCCGCAAGGCTCAGTACTGGGTCCCTTGCTTTTTGTGATATATTAATGATTTGGACTTGAATGTGGGGGGCTTGATCAAGAAGTTTGCAGATGATACAAAAATTGGCTGTGTGATTGATAGTGAGGAGGAAAGCTGTAGACTGCAGGAAGATATCAATGGACTGGTCAGGTGGGCAGAAAAGTGGCAAATGGAATTCAATCCAGAGAAGTGTGAGGTAATGCATTTGGGGAGGGCAAACAAGGCAAGGGAGTACACAATAAATGGGAGGATACTGAGAGGAGTAGAGGAACAAAGGGACCTTGGAGTGCATGTCCACAGTTTCCTGAAGGTAGCAGGACAGGTAGATAAGGATGTTAAAAAGGCATACGGGATACCTTTCTTTATTAGCTGAGGCATAGAATATAAGAGCAGGGAGGTCATGCTAGAACTGTATAAAACATTTGTTAGGCCACAGCTTGAGTACTGCATGCAGTTCTGGTCACACATTACAGGAAAGATGTGATTGCACTAGAGAGGGTACAGAGGAGATTTATGAGGATGTTGCCAGTGGTGGAGAAGTTTAGCTATGATTACAGATTGGATAGGCTGGGGTTGTTTTCTTTGGAACGAAGGAGGCTGAGGGTAGATTTAATTGAGGTATATAAAATTATGACGGAACTAGATACAGTGGATAGGGAGGCCCTATTTCCCTTAGCAGAGGGGTCAGTGATCAGGGGGCATAGATTTAAAGTGATTGGTAGAAGGATTAGAGAGGAGCTGAGGAGAAATTTTTTCACCGAGGGTGGTGGGGGTCTGGAACTCACTGCCTGAAAGGGTGGGATGGAGACTGAAATGCTCAAGTCATTTTAAAAATCACTTGAATCTGCACTTGAAGTGCCGTAACCTACAGGGCTACGGACCAAGTGCTGGATAGTGAGATTCAGCTGGATAGCTCTTTTTCGGCCGGCATGGACACGATGGGCCGAATGGCCTACTTCTGTGCCGTAACTTTCTGTGATCCTATGGTTCTAAATGAAATTTTGTTTCAAACAAGATCTTTGGGTATCATAAAATAAAATTGCTAGAACTTGGTTTCTTTTTTTAAAAAAAGAAATTGGAACCCTTCTGCTAAGCCACCTATATTCATCTGAGAATGCAACCAGTGAACTGCTCCCTCCGGCCTTGCCCGTGCTGCTCGAGTGACTGCTGAGAGGCGCATCAGAGGGTTCTGGTTCACTCGTCTGCCTTTCCCGCACCACTGACTAGGATTGGGAAGCCACTGTGAGAAATGACACCCATTCCTGCATTGATTTCTTAAGTTACTGTGTTTTGGGAAGGAGGACCAGGAATTTGATTTTTAGTTACAGCAGGCTTAAATGTAACCTTCAGCAGGAATTGGTGGAAAATTAATCAGACCTGTTATATTTCATATTGTACAGAGGTTGATTTATACAAGTGGCAAAAGTGTTCAACAGAATTTCATCATAAATGGCCTCAGCCAGATTATACTGTTTTTTTCACAGTGGTGAACAAATGTAAAATGTGCTAGATAGCACAAAGCATCCTGGGATGAGTACTTTGAGGATTAATGATTGTGATGCTGTGTAGAGATCATTTATTAAACTATGAAACTGATTTACAGTCGTAACTCTTTATATTTTATAGTTTTTTGGTATACTGTCTCATTTTTTGCATCAATGCATTGTTTCTCAATTTCAGAGTCAAGCTAAAGTATTGGCTGAACAAAAGAGGTTCCCCTTTTCTACTGTCGATGCAAATACAAATGAGGAATTGGGTATGTATTTATTCATGGGTTGTGTCAGTAAGTTTTAAGGTGGATAGTAAAGTCAAGGAAAAGCCCATTTTTCTGCAGGGGGGAAAACAATTGTGTTCTCTTTTAGGTCGTGGCCTATTTCCCAGCTGAGATAACAGTCACAGGAGCTGCTCCCAGACTGCAACCAATGTTGCTGTATAGCTGAATGTTTGGAACTGTGCGGGAGCAGACACGCTCTTCTGTTAGCCCCCGTCACCTGTGGGGAAGTGCTGAGCAAATCCCACTAACCTGATCTATTTTGTGGAAGCTGTTCTTGGATGCTGCATCACAGCAATGGTCCAGTTGGGATGAGCTGTTCTGTAGTTGGGTAGCTTTGTTTGAAGTTAATTATCTGTGGTGCATTTGGACAATTAGTGATTATAGGAAAAGTTATAGCAAGCGTGGCACTGTTGGAAGAAAAACTTAGTTTTACCCATTGCCAATTTTCTATGCTCACTTCCACGGCTGTCACCCCCTGATGGCAAAATGCTTTACTGGGCTTAGTTCCATAAACACATTACACCGTCTAATACCTGACCCAAGTGGCCATCATTAATGTGTGAGCCTTGACTGTGAGGGTCTAGTTGGGCTATTTGGCTGTAGGAGGCACTGTGGACAAACTTGATCCTGTCTCCACCCTGCACCCACATCTTTGTATGTCCAGCAGGGGTTGTTGGATAGCAATCAAGAAGCATTTTTCTTCCCTTAAGGTGGGCACTGAAGCCAGTTGTAGCTCCCCTACCACTAAGATCAGCCATCAGTACAGGCTAGCGATTGAACCTTGGACCTTTCTGTTCTGTATTGCATTCAGTTTTTAGTTAATGAATTTTGCTGCCAGTATCTCTTTAGATCAGATAGATACAAAAAGATTATCAATAAATGTAATATATTTTTGATGTATCTTTGCTAGTTTTGAATACTTTTGAGTGCTGATGACCCCACTGGGCTGCTGACTAGCTGTGCTAAGCCCAGTGTTTAGGAAGCTGAAATAACATAGTTGAAACGACCTGATTGCTGAATTGTCCTGGGTCTCTGCTGGTATTAATTACTCTTCCTCATACAGTTATTACCCAAGGTGCTCCTCTTCAATTTGCATGTGTTAATCTGTCTCCCTCACAGTATCTCGTTCAATTCTGCTTCCAGTGGTCTTTTATGTCATTAGTACTTACTCCTTAAAAAACAATCCACAGAATGTGAAACCAAACAAAAAGATGTTGACATTGTTTAGAATTCTTTGGAAATGAACTGCAACATGACTTAAATTTAGAATTATTTTTAAGTTACCGCTAATCTATACTTGTTTCTTCCCCAAAATTTCCCAGCATTTGGCTATGCCTTGATTGGAAATAGCTTATATGATGAAGCAATCAAACACTTTTCAGCATTGTTACAGGTATGTACATTTTGTCAAAACTGTAACATTTGGTGTTAGTCCTGCACACTTAGCCATTTTGTAAGTTATTTACAACGTGTGTGCTTGTAAAATATTTGGGCTATGCAAACACAGGACTTGCGGGCTATGGAAAGTATTTGGTATAATATGCCTGTGTTAGCAATGTTTATTCGGGTGGGGATCTGAAGTTTCTTGTGGCATGTTTTCTGTATCCTGTAGATGAGTTCTTTGTCATTTGATAAGCAAACTCTTAACTGATGGAGACTGAGAAACATTACCTGAACAGTAGAATATTTATGCCAGAGCCAATGTTGAATATGGTATTCATTTCATATATATGCCATAATTTTTCAGACCTGACTGATTAGCTGTGAACTTATGGCATAGGCATTGAATAAATACCCCTGACAGGATATGCACGTATATTCACTTTGAATGTATGGGTAGAGGGTAAAATACAATTGGTGTAATTGTAGCAACTTTTTATGACGCACATTTAACTGAAGCTGTTACGTTTCTGTTTCTTGCCTTTCCTTTATTTTTTTTGTCTGTGCAATGTGAGTAGGGAAACCCGGAACTAGTGAGTGCTATCTATGGAAGGGGAATAGCGTATGGAAAGAAGGGTTTACAGGTCAGTATTTCTCCTGTTTGAATTAAAGCCCTAGGTGTGATACTAGAAAGCTTGTGATGTTTCTTTTAATTCATTATAATGAGCATTAATTTTTATTTATATATTCTGAATGATTTTTATTTAAGTCCAATAAATTAATCTGTATGGCAAAGGTAGTTACAAACTAATCTATTTATGCCGATCACTGTTTCTTAATTGACCACTATCTACCAAGATATCCTCTGAAATGTTCATGTGAGCATAATGGAAGTGGATTATAAACTGAAGGAAAATGTATTATATTTATCGGAGAGTGCTGGTATTCTAAGTGACATTTGTGTTTCAGGATATCAAAAATGCTGAGCTTGCCCTCTTTGAACTGAACAGAGTTATAACCTTAGAACCTAATGCCCCTGAGGTATTTGAACAGAGAGCAGAGGTAAGTTTTGTCTTTGTTCAATGATGCAGTATTTATTTCTGATGACATGAATGTAGTAATGGATTTTGTTTAATAGGGTTTATATACTACATTATAATGTTGTATGGTTCTCTATACTTTGACTCGGCAGATTCTGTCCCCACTGGGTCGAATTAGTGAGGCTTTAAATGATCTCAGCAGGGCCATTCAGTTGCGTCCATCAGCGCGTTTGTACAGACATAGAGGTACCCTTTACTTTATATCTGAGGTAAGTAGTTGATCCTGCTTCCTGTAGTTATCAATACATTTTTTTATTGCACTGTATAGTAACAAACTGTAATAACCTAGCCATAAAACTGAATTTAGTAAATGTTATGAATATTGTTTGTTACATCATAAAAGTTCAGCTACATGTGCAGAAATGTAAGCAAGCATAAGCCTTACAGTCGAGCAACAAAACTGTTAAGGGGGAACTCATCAAAGTATATAAAATGCTGGAGCATGTAGAAAAAATAAACACAGATTACTTCAGAGTCTGTGAAGAAAATTATGACCATAAATGGAAGTTAGTGAGTCTCACATTAAAGACAAGAATCCTTGAGGCAGACTTAGGGAAGTAAGTGCACTTGGGGGAATATATTGGAAGAAGTGAAGTTTTCTTGACTTAAAGGCAGCTTGATGTTTTTGATTTCCCTCTTCCCTCATGGGCATCTGTCCTCATTATATTATCTTCTCTTAAAGGCATGACTGTGATTTAGGATCTCCAATGTGTGGCAAAGCACAATGGTGCTCAATTACACTGAAATAAGCTATAAGGAAATTTCATGCAGTCATGTAATAGAATTAGCAAAATAGTTATCTCTGTTACCAAGTAATAAAATAATTCTACCAGTTTTATTACAAAGTTCTAAGTAGGTTTTTGACTATTTTGTGACTATCGTCCAGGATTATGCAGCAGCACATGAGGACTTCCAGCTGTCCTTAGAAATGAAGAAATTCCAGCCAATTGCCATGCTGTATAAAGGTCTAACCTTCTATCACAGAGGTATGCTGAAGGTGAGTGTTTTGTGCAAGAATAAGGATTTTAAACCAGGTCTGCCTGCTTTAGATGTCTGATAAATCCAGAATCATGGATGTTGCAGAGGGATTAATTTAAGATTAGACTCCTTAGATAGCTGACACGTTAACAGCATTAGATAGCCAGTCTATTGAATAAATTAAAGTCTACATGCTCGTAGGTAGGAATGTTCCCAGAACTTATATTGCCTTGTCCTTATGAGCTGTTTGGATAAGCTGGTTGCCTCGCCTTCTTCTGGGAGAACAGTGATAGCCCTCTGAGACGTGAGGGTGATGAACCTCTGTCTGTAGACGTGCTGTCCATTCCTCCTGGATTTTCTGCTCTTGGGGAAATTCATCTTCAGCCTGGTTGCTGTACAGATGGCTTAAATCTCACCTCCCTTGATCTCCGGGAAACTTGTACATCTAAGTGACACACTTCTATCTGGCTGGTATAGCTATACAATCGTAACTTCTGTAGTCTTTGTCAGAAATGCACTTTCTGATTTTTGCAGAGACACCCTTCTACATATACTTGATAAAGTACTCCCATACCTTCTACAAAGGCTACTAAAAGAACTAGAAGTAAATAACCCCTGATCAATGAATCACCAGGACCTAGACATGCCAGATCACTCATTTACTCCCTAGCTGCACATGTCTTTGCTAACAAAGAGGTCGCACACAGGTCCAGTTAAGGCAGCACAAACTAGCATCTTCATACTTTATGCTACAGTGTATTGAGGCTCTACGCTGTGGATCACAGTGTTGCCTTGGGTGTTTTAAAATGTACCCTTTGTTCTTTTAGTAAATAGTGTAAATTACATTGGGGTTTGTGTGATTTACTGGATAGATGATGTAAATAATAACGATTTAGAGAAGAATTTTGCTGCAAAGAGAAAATTAACAGTTTTGTGGTATTTGTTTCAAGTGATTTCATCCAGTTTACTGCACATAGTTTTTTTTTATCTTGTAGGAAGCAATTGATGCATTCAAAGATGCCCTTAAGCTCAAAACAGATTTTACAGATGCTTATAGAAGTCTAGGGCAAGCCTACAGGTTGGTTTACTTTTTATTTTGGTTGGGGGGGTGCAGAGAATAAGTTTGTTGATTCCTGTTGGTAGCAAATAAGAACAAATACGGAGACACTTGAGCAGCAACTGAAGATTACTGCGGTTTGACCCCAAGATTGGATCGTGAGGGTAATTTACTTTTCAGTGACATCTATTTTTTAAGGTACTGTATAAACACAATGAAGTTTAAAAGATGTTAACTCTACCACCTTGCCATTACAACAGCTACTGTTTCTTAAATGAGTCTGGTGTCCTGCCTCAATCACCTATCCTGTTGACCTGTTCCCTATGTTGATCACCCTCTCTGTCAGGTTGCTGATGTGCCTTCCGATAGTGCTCCTGGATTCAGTCCTTCTGGTACTGATTTGAGGGAACATGTCCAGCTGTATGTGCACTTTCCTTATCAAACCGAACCAGTGCAGCCTTCAAATTGTTATGAATAACCAGTTCAGTGGTAGTGATGATATAAATAAAAGCAGATATTCTAATAGAAGTAGGTTCCAAGCTCCAAATATGGCACCCTATGCTTTCTTCCTCTGCCTATATCCTCATTATTAAAATCGAGATTCATTGCACAATCTCTTACTCTAACTCATTCTTTTCCAGAACCTCAAAACTGGAATTCTTTACTTTCCCTCAGCCTTTCCTTCAATCTTCAGGCTTTTAAATCATAAGTTTCACGTCACCTAATCACTACTACCTGATTTACTGCTTCTCTTTTACCTTTTTTGACCTTAGACCTGCCCTGCACTATAGGCCGTGGCCCTTCCTCTGGGTTTCTTCATTTTTGGAAAATGTTGACAGCATTGGTACTAGTTCTACAAACGTTTGTTTTTTGGACATAATGTTAATAATGAACCAGTTAGCTATTAAACAGAGGAAGAATGCACACTTCAGAAAGAAATTGAGAAACAGTTGCTGATCTGTCTGAAGTGCAGGAAATGCATGCATGTTTATGTTAGTTATAATCATTTGCAGGAAATGGATGCATGTCTGTGTGAGATATAATCAGTTCAGATTGAGAGGGGTGCATTTTCAGTTGTGAATTCTTGTCCACAGATCTACTAAACATTTAGTTTCTGATTGCCAGATTTTAATAAACAAAATTGCAGCAGTGCAGTTATTAGTACCATGCCAATGATTTTAGATTTTTTTTTTCTTAACATGTCTAGCCTAGGAGTATGGTATTGAAATATTTTTGTATTTCATTTATTGATAAAGGATCAATAGGATTTATTTAAATGGAAAAAAAAAGTTAAATCTGATGGCACTTTGTAAAAATTTGTAATTCTCTAGTGGACCGCTTTTCTGTTCCCTTCATATCGGACAGATGAGAAATGTAGACTATTACATCTGTCACGGTGTGCTTGGGGAACAGGCTCAGGCTGCAGATCATCTGGGTCACACAGCTCCTGTCTTAGTCCACCGACATTCTCTCTGTTCCCCAGGCGAATTGAACAGGGAAATCGGTCCCAAACTCTTAGTTCTAAATATGTGAGAGATTAAGGATGTTTAATTAGCATACACAATTGAAGTTGAAAAAGGATAGGTAAAGGATTATATATCTACTGATATGGAACATGCTAGCAAGCTTGGAAAATTCTCCAAACCTGATTTGTTATTGGGACTCGCTGTTTCAGCAAAAGCGTTCGAAAACAGATCAGCAGACAACAATCAAAGAATGTTGACCTGTAAAGAATTATTAGGATGCCATGATACTGCAGGCCCAGGTTTGTGTGGAATCCATAGTGTTGCAGGCCCAGTAAACTAGAGTTAAATTACTGGCTTCTTGTTGGTCTGTAGCCAAGAGCCTGTGCATGGATCTAAATGCTGATTCTCTGCTAACATTGAAAAGGTTAGAAGTAAATTTTATAAAGGATCTTTTTATTGAAATTAAATTGCAGCTTGCATGAAGGTGAAGCACCTCCTGCCTAAATATTATTCGGTCAACTTCACACCTGATTTAACCTTCAGGGTTTGTGTCACTGCACAGCCAGAAATGAGTTACTCATGATAGAAGGTTGTATAGAACCTTAGTTAGGCCTCACTTGGACTCCTGCGCACAGTTCTGGTCTCTATACTATAGAAAGGATATAGAGGCATTGGAGAGGGTGCAAAAAAGATTCACAAGGATGATACCAGAACTGAGAGGATATACTTACCAGGAAAGGTTGAACAGGCTGGAGCTAGTTTCTCTAGAAAAGAGGAGGCTGATGGGTGACTTTATAAAGGTCTTTAAGATAATGAAAGGGTTTGATAGAGAAAATGTTTCCACTTGTGGGAGAGTTCAAAATTAGAGGTCATAAATATAAAATAGTCGCTAGTAAATCCAATAGGGAATGCAGAAGAAACTTCTTTACCCAAAGAGTGGTAAGAATATGGAACACGCTACCACAAAGAGTAGTTGAGGCAAATAGCATAGATATATTTAAGGAGAAGCTGGATAAGCACATGAGTGAGAAAGAATTAGTAGGGTATGCTGATGGGGTTAAATGAAGAAGGGAGGGAGGAGGCTCGTGTGGAGCATAAATGCTGGCATAGACCAGTTGGGCTGAATGGCCTGTTTCTGTGCCGTAGTTATGATGTAGCTCGATGATGATGGTAGCTTTATAAAGTTTCTGGGTAATGGAAAGATTTGTTTCATTGTGGAAATGTTGATTTGAAAGGCTGATGCATTCTGTTGTGATTTTATTGCTTTTTTCCATAGAGAGCTGGGGGACTTTGAAGCAGCTATGGAAAGTTTCCAGAAGGCCTTAATATTGAATCAAAATCACATTCAGTCTCTTCAGTTGAGAGGAATGATGCTTTATCATCATGGTAGTCTCCAGGAGGCTTTGAAGGACTTTAAGGTATAGGGTATTTAAAGATATTGTGTGTTTTTAAATGGCATAAAGTTTTTAATATTTATTTTTCTTCTCTGACTTTCCCCCTATCTTGACATGGAGTACTCCCGGCTGAAAGGGTAGGCATGTATTTGGTTTGCTCCCTGGCCTCCATCAATGCTGCTGTGCTACTGGCCATTAGAAGATGTTTAGGAAGCGTCCAGGGATGACTTTCTCTCTTGGACTTGTTTGTTTTTCTTTCTCCTACCCTCCTGTGGGCACTTCCATTGGCACTTCACATCAGCACAGCTAAGGCCGCAATCACCACCTGAAAAAGAAATGGTCCTTCCACTGGCACGAATGTGAATCTTTTTTGATTCACTATGCAGAGCTGATGAGGCCCATCAGGACTAAGAAGTCAAAGTTTGAGTATGAATAGAAACTTTTTATACACAATTCACCATCCCTTTGAGGACTGCAGAGACAATTCGAAATCTAAAATGCCTTTTTCTGGATGACGTTGACATGGAAAATGCGATGTCGTACCTAGCACCAGGTTTACTTTACATTGTTCAATATGACAGCGGGGATGGGGGCGATTGAAGAATTATTTTTGTAAATGGGAGTATGGAAGTAGGCAGAGTAATGGATACCTCCATGTGAATTATAAACCTGTAATCTCATCTGCGGGGTTCAGATTTTTGAAGGCTATAAAGGGCTTTCATTACTTAATCTCTACATATTATCTATTTTAGAAAATGCAGACCAGCTTTCCACTTTGAAGATTAAAAAAATATCAAGTTACCTGTCTTAAATTGCGATTGACAAGTAATTAAAGCCAGGTGTTGAACACAAAGTCTAGATACATCTCACAAACAGGAAAAACTGTCACTTCCTCCCCATGCAGCCATCAGGGTGTTGAGTATCAATGTGGTTTTAGCCCCCATAACACTACCACTTAGTTTGAGAGTCCAACTAGTGGCAGTGACAGTGCACAGCATAGTAGTTTGACCCCTGATTTGTTTGTTGTGTGATGGTTAGCAATCTGCCCTGATGCTTTCTGTGCTGCACTCTGTCCTTTTAATCATAGTACCAGTCTTTGTGCTTCTCAACTCCAGCCTCATTAAGAATTTCCCCATCCAAGCTTCTTCAAATCTGTATCATCTCATTTCCACTGCAGGTATCTCGCACGTGTACCCTATCTGCACTCAGCCACCAACTCTGCACGTTTCAGCAGCTTTCTTTGGTGCACTTCTTTAGCCCTGTCTCCAACAAAAACCATCAGCTTCACTGAGTGCATGCCATTTATCCACTCTGATCACAGCACCATACCTGGCTGGAGGTTGGAGCACAGGAAAATTTCCTTCTTCCCCAAGATCTACTGTGAATTTCCAATCTTTCATGATAACAATCCATCTTCTGTTCGTCCAAGCACTTTTAATCTGCTGCCCCTCCTTCACAATCTCAGTCACTGCTTTTCCTTATTGATTAACATTTTTGACTTCACTAAGAAAAGCAGGCCAACAGGGTGTGCTCCGATGTGGCCACACCCTGCCTATAGATCCATATTGCCAGGTTTGCTCTAGTTGGTAGCTCTCCCCCACCCACCAAAAACAGGAACCTAAACCTAAACTATTAACCAAAACTGGCTCCATGATGTACTTGGCTTCTCCAAACTATCCCGCTCCCTTCTCCAGACTATGTCACTCCATCCATGCAGCTTGTTGATTCTGCCGTTAAGATCTAAATTCTACTTTGGTTCTCACTTCACTGTTACCAATTCATGCCTACCTCTTGTCTTCTGCTTGTTGCACCATATATATAACTAACCCTTCTCCTTTCAACTGCTTTTGTTACTTCTCTGAATGTTGCATTCTCAGTGTCTAACTCTTTCTCTTCCTCACAGTTCCACTTTCTACATCCATCCACGTGGTGAGAGTCTGGTGACTTTCTCAACAACACTTAAATTTCTTCACCACTGATGCATAATTCTACCAGTCCCGTATAATATACGAGTGAAGCATATTTGGATACCCATCCATCATCTCAAACCTTTTGCTCCACTATCTCAATCTGTGGTAGCCTTCCAGGAGCCACATTCAACCAACTGAAAGCACTACATTGTGGGGTTACTGTCACCTCACAACTTGAACTCGACATGTCTTGCAGCCCTCTTCCTTAGTGGCAAAAGCCTGCCTTTCTTTGGTTTGAATGTCACCTTGCCTGCTTTGTCAGCTCTTCTAATTTTCCCAACACTCCGACTGTCCATTTCTTTTGTATAAGTAGAGTGATGGAATTAGACACCAGTTTAATATTGTTTGGATACCTATTTTTGTAAATTCTGCCACTGAAGTTATGAAGCTTAAGAAATTAACTCAGCGAATGTGCTTGGTTCCTTTTTTTAAATCTAGGGGTGTCTGCAGTTGGAGCCATACAATGAGGTTTGCCAGTACATGAGGGGTCTGGGCCATGTTGCTATGGGCCAGTTTTATGAGGGAATTAAAGCACAGACTAAAGTGATGTTAAATGACCCACTTCCAGGTCAGAAGGCGAGTTCTGAATATCTCAAAGTGAAATACCTCAGAGGTGAGTTGCATTGTATTACGCTTTAAGTCTGATACTTCTGATGCAAAGGCATATATATTTTTTAAGAATAGTCATTGTGGATATTTTGATGGTTTCCCTTTCTCACAGCAAGTTAGTGAAGTTATATAGATATTGTATTCTGTAATCTTACTACATTGATGATTTAAGCAAATAACTTTACGTATAGCTTAACTAATGGGTTCATTGTCTCCATTGTGATTTGTTATATTAACTCAATATTATAAAATGTTCTTGTTTCAATGTTCTTATAAAATCTGTTTCAATGCAAAGCACTGGAACTATTTTATACTGTACAGAAATAGCAGTAATTCAATCATTAAATAATTCTGTTAAATTCTACAAACCTCTTTTTGGTTGTTTCTCATCCGCATGTTTTCCTCGTGCAGCTGCTGGTCATGTACAGAAGGGCGATTGTCTTTAGCTTCGTTAACATTTGAGTGTTTATGTATTTTCAAATATTCCCCTCCCATCACTTTTCAGTGGAGATGGAGCATTGTAAGCTGTGGACTTCTTGACATTACACCCCTGTGACTAGCTTATAGTTAATGTAATTCAATCTAGATAAGCTACTTAATGCTAGTTTTGACTGCATAAGATATACCCTCCTTACTACTTCCTTTGATTCCCATTCTTTATTTCCTCTCTCTTTTCTTACCAATTGTCTCTATCAGTTTTTCTCTGCTCCCTTCTTCTCCTGAAGGCATTGCTGGGATATGGTTTCATACGTGCCAGTTGCCCTCCAGTAGTTCACCCAAGTGATCGTCATTCCCACAAGGGTCGCTTGATAGCCATCGGGACTAGGAACCCTGGTGGATTTTTTTTTCCTTTCTAGCCTAGCATACTGAGGCTAATTATAACATTCCCACTGCCAACCCAGTCCAACCTGGGACATTCCTGATCTGTGTGGCTCGCTTGGAAAACTCCGAGCCATCAGAGGAGTGGCCTTTTGTTACCTCTTACGACATAATAGCTGTAGTTGTTTCTCATGCTCCTATTTTGTCCCTCTCGTATCTCGCACCATCCCAGTGAGAGGAAGGGTAAAGACCAGCTGGCAAGTCTCTGCCAGTTACATGAGATGAGCAAAAGTGCACTGCAGTGGTTGCCTGTCTGATTTTTGACGAGCACACAGCCTCTATCTGTTTCCGTACAGTAATTCAGCCAAAGTCAGGAACTCTCCCTATGGAGAATGTGTGCAAACCTACATTCTACTCATTCATGTAATAGTGTGTTAGAACTCCAACATGTCCTGGTTGCCGCCTCACCAGTGCTCTTCATTGTAGGCAAAACTCCTTTCTAGGTCAGTAACTCAAAAGTTTTAGCAAAGCCTGCTACAACATTTTGGGGACTGTGGTAGTCAAAGTATTCACATATTATGTGCATTAAATGGGTTGGAATTTTGTGGGAGCTCTGTCTTGAATTTATGTGGATACTTTTGTAAGCATTTTGCATATTGTTCCTTAACCCTTTGTAGAATATTCACGTTACTTACATGCACACCTCGATCTGCCGGTGACTGAGTACAATATAGACCTTGATCTTCCTGGTAATTTCAAGGATCACTGGGCCAAGTACCTTCCCTTCCTTATAGAAGACTATGAAGAGCAACCAGGATTACAGCCTCACATAAAGTGAGTTTAGTAAAAAAATGAACCCACTGTTGTGCAAAATTGTCGATCTATTGATTGTCTTCTGCTTCTTCAGTCAGGCTTTTAATAGGGTGTGCTTGATGTCTAAAGGTGGAACCATAAAGGGAAAATACAGATAACTATGCAAGAGACTGGGAGATATGAATAAACTGTTTCTTAGAAGAACTGAAAGAAAGAAGATTTTCAATGCACCATCGAAGGACATGGAAATCAAGATGTAGTGATTCAGCATTTGGTAGTGGGAGGACTGGAGGCTGAGGGTATGCGGCTTGAAGGAAGACGAATGTAGACAGGAGAGATTGAATGAAATCTATTTAGAAAAGGAGTTTCCCCGATTGCCCAATGAATTTAGCTAGTGCTGAGTGAAGCTGTGCCGATCAGGAGGTCCCAGATTCAATCTGAGTAAATACACAAATGGTTTTGGCATCCCTGAGTTAGGAAGGGAAATACTGAGAAGAATTCCTGTTCCTGATACGTCAGAAAGGTGTCAATGCCTTCATGAGATGAATGGAGGGGAGCAATTTGGCAGCGAGAAATGGGGTTTTATTGAGATGCTTCTTCAAGTCACATTAGGTTGCGGTTTTCAATTGTACTTCCATTTATTGTGAATATTATTGTATTCTCTGTATACTCCCTGTATGTACTAAGCTTGATGCAAACTTTTGTTTTTTTATCATAGGGATGTTCTACCTCAGAAGTTTGAAAGCTACAGTGTAGAGGTCCAGGGGCTAATTTGCACTGCAGATCACTTGGGTGCTCTTATGCAATATGACACACCTGGCTTTCTTCCAAACAAAAGGATACATAGAGGTGAGCTGTAAGATGCCCAAGCTGAGGAACTAAGATGTGTGTTTCTGAATATTCTGCATTGCACTTCTGAGCTGTGTAGGACCCCAGTTGATTACACCTGGATCTGCTTATTTCCTTCAAACATTTAGTGCCCTAGTTATACTTTGTGCCTTTTTGTTGATGCAGTGTACCACACAGAGCCAAGATGTACAGTTTAACTGTAGGATTAGCATCACTGCACATTTTGGTTTGACTTTGCGACATTGCTCGAAAAAGAGAGCCCTGGACTGTTAGTACTGCGAATTGGCTGCAGCATAAACTCGGTTTTTAAATTTTAAACTCAAGGGTCCGATATACTGCCGTTGAGTTCTAATGATAGAAATGGCTTACCATCTCATCATTTTTTTTTACACTAGAAATCTCATGCCAGCAGCCAGGTTGATGAGCAGTGATCCATGTATGTTGAGTATATGTGCATGGACGTCTACCACCTTCCAACTCCAGTAAACAGCTGCATGTAATAGTGGCTGCCAGTTTAATGTGTTTCACTATAAACATCTGCATTTTTTAAATAGAACTGTTTTCTGTGCCTGATATCTCTCTAATGCACAATTGCACCCTCTGCAGTTTGTAAACAGAATATTTTGCCAGACCCATTTATTACAACAATTCTATCTGGTAGTTTTTATAACCATCATACTTTTTCTAACAATGTTTGTACTTGTACCATGTACTTTTTGTTGAATGTTTGAAATAGAGAAAGTTTGTCTTTGATCTCAAGACCTGTTAAGTTTGACATATTTCCTGTGACAATCATGATCTTTGTTTTAAAAAAAACCTAACCTCTTTTTGTGCATCTCGTTTTCTTTTTTTTAAAAAAAAAAGCCAATGTTTTCTCTTCATTTCACTGGATTTCAATCTATCATTGGTTTTCTTACAAAAAATCCATTTCTAGTGGCCTGACCTTGGGTGTTCTGAGTTTTAAAACTCTGCAATCAATAATAATCCTCCGTTAACAGTGGTAGCAGAGAGAATGTGTAACTTCTAATTATGATGATAATTATACCGTGGACACATGGCTTCTGAATGTTGAATATTTTAAAGTGTCAGTAGAAGTTGTGCTTATTGTTGAATCATCACAAGGCACTGAAAAGCTGGCTGAAGATCGTCTGAACATAATGTGGAATGCATGGTGAACTTAACCTGGGATCCTAGGTTTGATCCATGTCCTGATACGTTAACTGATCTCAACTCGGGTAGCTGCATTTGTGCCTCTGGGCAAGGGAGGTTGTGGGGGGTGGGGCGGGGGGGGGGGGGGAAGAAAGAAATCACTGGGGTTCCTACTTCCAATTGCTTAAGAGTAACCATTGCTAAAAAGTGTAGATGATTGATGATTAGGCTTGGATGTGAGGGCCCCTTGTCAACACTTGTTTTTTTAGCTTCACGTGTGAGTGGTGCATAGTGCAGAAGGATTCAAAGCAAAGGAATGAAATACACAATTCATCAAAGACATTTAAATATTTATTACGAAATGCATTTTGTTTTAATTTACAACCTTTTTTGTGTGTCTGCAGCTATGGGACTTGCAACATTAGAAATTATGCAGGCTGTGCAACGAACATGGGCAAATTCAAAAATTCGTGTGAGTGGCAAAACCAGATTGATGCAATGGAAGGACATGTTTGATATTGCTGTGAAATGGAGGAGGTAATGGCATAAAGAGGTGCTAGGGAATCAAACTAAGAAAGGAGTTGAACTCGTGATCTTTTCAACCATAACATAATTCAGTGCTTTCTCAAAGTCCGTATCAAAATATAATTGTAACTGAACAATTATAGCTATGGAACCTGTTAAGAAAACCTAAAGATGAATACAACAGCTGAATCTGGTAGCCTGTTTCTGGGATATTGGCCAATTTTGGCATGGCTTCTGGCATGTCCAATCCATACTACAAACTCCATCCTTTGGCATTGTCAGCTCTGACATGTTTTGGTTGAAAATATAGAAATGCTCTTGCTTTGTTTAAGGAATATCAGCTTTTAGCTCTTAATTTTATTTGATTTGTGCTGTGCCTAGTGTAGGAGTACAAGGAGTACTCAATAGGGTGAGAATTTGGGCTCACTTAGACCTTGAGTATAAATGTATCTTTGGAGGTTTTGAAATTGAAGTATTTGTCAAGCCAAGTGCAAACTCAGTCTGATTGTTAAAACTGTGATACTTTCCTCAAAATGGTGGCTCTTTTCCATGCTCTGTAACACTGGAGGTGGGGGTGTGGGGGTAAGATAAATCCTACTGAGTGACCATTGCTGTGAAAGTATGTGGATGTTGGATGAGGATGTGATTGGGCTTTGATGTGATGACCCTCATGGTACATAGTCTACTAACGCTCACTACCTTGGCTTACAAATGAACTTTGGTAAGGTACTGGTGCCCACGATACCTTACCTAGCAGGAAATGCTGTTTTCAAGAGAAGATGAAGAATAATATGTGACTTCACTGCTGCTAAGGAGCATAAGCAATCGCCATCAGCAGCTTCAATTGTCGCTATCATGATGCTGCTTTACTGCTGTCTTAGCCTAAATTCCGCTGAACTTTGGGGTTATGCAGGAATCAAAAGCATACTTTATCAATGCTGCTAGGAATCCTCCAGTCCCTCCCTCGTATAGTAAACCCTCAGCCGGAAAGTACTTTTGTATTTTTTGAAAGAGAAACCTTCTTTTGCAGTTGTAACTACTGCCACAGACAACACTGTTTCACTTGACACTCAACATCACGATAAAAAGCTCAGGCTACGCTCGCGGTTTTGGGTAGAGTGTTGATAAGCAGATGGTTCTGGAGTTTTCAGGTTTACTGCCATAAGTTAATTCAGCCTTTCTTTGTGTTTCAACCGTAGGATTGCAGATCCTGATCAGCCAGTACTGTGGTTAGACCAGATGCCAGCTCAAAGTCTCAGCCGAGGCTTCAATAATCATATAAACCTCATCAGGTATATCTTCATTTTCCTAAACAACTGAAATCCATTTTAGATGTGATATGTTTCAAATCATGGAAATCTAATTTTCTATCTTTTTGACAATTATTGCTTTTATCTTTGTTTTCTGTAACTTTCTTTTATTTTCCCATTGAAAATTGATTTTCTTACCCTGAAGGTAACATAATGTGAAAGAATTAAGTTGGTATGGAAGTCTAAACTAAAGACCACTTTTAACAACAAATATGTTTCTCATTCATAGAGGTTATAAAGAATGAAAGACCTTGCATTTATATAGCACATTTCATGAGCTCAGGACATCCCAAAAGTGCTTCACAACCAAATACTTTTGAAGTAATGTTGTGAAACGTGGCAGCCAATATGAGCATAGCAAGGTCCCACAAACAGCAGTGAAATAAATGACCAGAAACTGTTTGTGATGATTGAAGGATAAATGTTGGCCAGGACACTGGGGAGAACTTCTCTGCTCTTTGAATAGTGCCCTGGGAGCTTTTATGTTCACCTGAGAGGGTAGGCTGGAGGTGCCATCTTTCGAATGAGACGGTTTTAACGTCTCATTCAAAAGAGTGCACCTCCAATAATGCAGCACTCCCTCGGTGCCACACTGAAGTGTCGGCCTGGATTATGTGCTCAAGTCTCTGGAGTGGGGCTTGAACCCACGATCTTCTGACTGAGGCGAGATTGCTACCATGGAGCCACGGCTGACACCTCAGCCTGAGCTTACACCACTTAAGTGCAGAACACGATTTTGATCCTGTGACTTTGACTAGCACATTGGGGATGGGAGCAAGTAAAGTACAAGTGCTTATCACTGCAGGACTGTAGAGATGCTTGCTGTTAAAACTTTGAGTACCGTGGTCCTTTGTAGGTCCCAAAATAGACTGACTTGTGTTGAATCTGCCTTCTGTCCCACAGCTATGTCTTAATGAATCTATTAATCCTTCGTACTTGTATTGGAGGGAGTGGTGAGAAGAAGGGGGTTGGATGCAGAAATACTACTGTCGTCCTTGGAAGGGATTTATTTATTGGAGTAATCTGTTGCTGTAGCTTCTTGCACTAATGCAGGGTCTCGAGACTGTGGCACATGGGCCATAGACAGTCCCCAAGCCCTGGCAGTGTGGCGCTTGAAGCCCAGGCAACTCAGTCCCATTTGTGCTCATATTTCTTATTTGCTGCTTTGTTGTTTAAATTCTGTGAGCCTGAAGGTTTGCAAAGGGCTGTTCTTAATACAGTTGTCTCATTGCTAGATAAATCCTGAATCAGAACACCAAGATCTAGTAGTATCAGCAACTTGTGATGTGTGCAAGTGAATGGAAACATTGATTCTAAACTTTCTATGTAGTCCCTGAGGCTCTGTGGTGTGCATCTATGTGGCCTACGAAAACGCAAAGCTTGGACATCCTGTGTTAATCAGCTTACACCACAGAAGGGCAGAACACAATTTTGCTTGTGTGATTCTCCACTTGGTGAATTCGAGGACTTTGACTGGCACATTGAGGATGGGAGCAAGTGAATGTGAAGGAGGCAGAAAAAATTCACGATGAGTGCACCTCTTGTATACCATCTGAAGACTGAGAGCAGATCTCCTGCTTGCCCTCTCAGTTGACTTTGGATAAAGTGATATCCAAGCAGTCCTCCAATACAAGTATTCTATGTTGCTTGTCAATTTATTGATTTTACACTGCCTCAGTTAAAGTATTTGAAGCTCTTCTGCTATGGAAATCCTTTGGTGTCATCTGTATATCGGCAGTAAATATTTGTGTTCTTTCTTCTTTAGGGGTCAAATCGTTAACATGCGGTACCTGGCATATTTCGACAAAATACTCAATTTTATAAAAGACAGAATTCTTGTTTATCATGGGTAATTAACATTCCTTTCATCTTGTTGGGTTAGTTAAAGTATCACAGGCTAACCTTTCATGTTGTGTTTTTCTATATCAAAGAAAAGAGTTCAACAACTCCACTGGTTGTGATGGTATTTCCAAAATACCAGGCATGCAGAGAGCTGAAACTACAGTGGATGCTTTTGATTCATAGCAGACTAAGTATATAAGCGTATTTTGACTTGTTTTGTGTAGGGTGGTATTAAGTGTGGAGAGGTTATTAAAGCAATTTCAATCTTCCTCTGGATTGTAACATAGTTTCCTCAGTCAGTATTCTGTAGCAAAAAAAAACTTTTTACATATTATTGATCAGTAGTTTCCTGCCAGAGGAACCTGGTGGAGCTCTTTACTTCAAAGGCTGCTGGATCAGCCAGTAGCTTTTTAACAAAAGAACTGTTCATTGCGGTGAAGGTCTGGAAAGGCTTGCACCTGAATGATGGGCAGGCCACGTTTTGGGAAGTGATTCAAAGTATTCTGTTTCTGGATTTGGTAATGACCTGCACAACGGTCTCTAAAGCAACTGTTGTGTCTGTGACCTACTCTGAGTTCAATTCAGAATTTTGGTAGGTGGATATACAATTCACATGAGGTTTAACTACTTCAAGACCAGACTTCTTTGTGTCTATTTTCCCCTTTTAATTTATATAATCCTGTGATAAATAAGGTTTTTACTGGTTCTTAGAATAATTCCTGGATCCTACCACAATATTTAAAGGGCACTGCTCCCATGCATAGGAGATAGTTGTCAGCCTAGGCTCAGTGGGTAGCACTCTCACCTCTGAGACAGAAGGCCACGGATTGAAGCCCCACTCCAGAGACTTAAATACATAACCTCTTGGTTATTGTACCTTTTGTTATGTTGCTGGATTAGTAGCCCAGAAGTTGAGAGTTCAAATCCTGCCATGGCAAATTTTGAAACTGAATTCATTAAGTCTGGTAATTTGTGGCTGGCATCAGAAAAGGACCACAAAAACTGCTGGATTATTGTAAAAACCCAACTGGTTCACGAATGACTTTCCGGGAAGGGAACCTGCTATTGCTACCTGGTTTGGCCTACATGTGACTCCAGTCCCACGCTATGTGGGTTGATTGGTTCAGTAATGGATCTAACGTGTTGAACATTCTTGCTATTTAGTATTAGAATCTTTTTTGCCAATTTTCTCAGCACTTCCTTGTCTAAAGGCATTAACACTTGCTTGGCATGTCGTATGGTACATCACTCCTCCTCCAAGTATGAACCTAGATTGTTGAGTGTTGATAGGCTATCTTACTAAAGGTTGTCACAGCTGAGCCCTACCCTGTCCTCACTCAGTATTCCCACACGTGCACTTTTTAGCTGTAGTCATTGATAGCGATTGGGAGCAGGAAGCTTATCGAATCGTACAGCATGGAAGGAGACCGGTTCGGCTCATTATGCCTGTGACAGCTCTTTGAAAGAGCTATCCAGTTACTTCCAATCCCCTGCTCTTCCCCCATAGTCCTGCAAATTTTTCCTTTTCAAGTATTTATCCAATTTCTTTTTGAAAGTTACTATTGAATCTGCTTTCGCCGCCCTTGACTGATTTTCTTTTCTTTCGGGGTATTGAGTGTAATTGTAGTGCCCCATACTGCACTGCAATGCGGCTGAGATCAGCTAGCTTAGCACAGACTGGGAATCTAACCTGGCATTTTCTGGTCTGTATGACTCAGTTTAGATGCTGCCTTTACCAACTGGATCATTAAGACAGTATAATTTCATACTACTTATCTAACCATAAGCTTGGTTATGCAGTTTTCAAGTGTAGAAAAGGAATGAGAAATAACAGGAATATGACTCCAGTTATATTGAAGATACCTTTCTGAAAATGAAAGTAACTTTTCCCTCTTCTCCTCCAGTGCTAATAATCCCAAAGGCCTTTCAGAAGTGAGAGATGCCCTGGAGAAAGTGAAAAGAGTTGAAGACCTTCTTCCAATCATGAAAGTAAATTTGTTAAGGAAAATATTTTTACGTTATCAAAATATAATTTTATTTTTGTTTCCATTTAAATAGTTTTAAATTTGGACCATTAGACATTGCAATGTGTTAGGACTGTATTTCATTCTGCTATCTGGGTTTGAATGAGTCCCTGATGATATGAGAGAATTCTATTTGCATCCAGTCCCAAATTGACTTTGAATGCTACTGACCTTATTTTAATTCAGGTTCCATGAGTTGGCTCTCTATGTTTACACTACCTGGAATAAGGGAGCTGGATTTAGTAGTATAGACGCCATTGTCCCAGAATCCAAAATAACATGAGGCCAGTATAAAAACAACCATTGGTTCACAACACAGAAACTTGTCTGAATTCACAATGATTTTACAGCCTCACTTGAAGCCATAAAAATGGGTAATTTGGGAACAGCAATCAGATCAAGTGTGGCCAAGGCCTGGGAACAGATTTACTTGCCTGCCCCTTTTCTGAGGGATGGTGTAGGAGGAATCCTAAAAGAATGGTCTTTCTAATAAATCCAAATTGTGAGGGGTCTAAGCTGTTACTTGCTAAAGTTAACCTATGTTAAAGAAGATGCAGTAATAAAACTAAAGATTTCCATATAATGAGGCATCAGAACAGTTGAGTACATCAGCTAATTTAGCACAGGTTGGAAATCAAACCTGGGACTGACCTGATTAGTATGGTTCAGTTCCACACTGACTGGACAGTGAAATTTACCAATTGAGCCACCAGCAGCTTTCTACACATTTGACGAATGCCTAGTGAAATTAAAGTGCTTTATATGAGGAAAGAAACAGGCACATAATGAGCTCACTGGGGAAGAGGGAAGGAATTCTTTTGAAGATATAGGTTTCAAAATTTTGGATACAGCTTTAAAATTACAGATGGTAATCTTTACACTTGTTCCTTTTTTGGAAGCAGTTCCACAGCAAAACCAGAGATGGTTTCACAGTAAACACAAAGGTGCCCAGTTTAAAAAATCAAGGAAAAGAGTATGATGGATTCACCATTACCATAACAGGTGACAGGTAGGTTGATCACTTCACACGTGAAATAAATAATTGGTGTAAAGTTTGGCTTTTATTCATTTTTTAATTATAATTGAATAGGGCAAGCCTGCCTATCAAGGCAAGAGGCAAAAAAAACAGGGAAATTTGAAAATGCAATCAGATGCACTAACGGAACTAACTTTGATGGACCAAATGGCCTTTCCTCGTCCTTGAATTTTATGTCTTAATGATCTGCCTAAGGAGTAGATCACTGAGAACTCTATTAAATCCAGCCCAGACTGATGGATAAATGTTGCTTTTGTTCTCTGTTCTGTCAGTGGCCTAAGTGACATGAGTTTGGCCAGTCTTAAACCAGTTCTTAACTAGTGGGGTGCCGCAAGGATCAGTACTTGGGCCTCAGCTATTTACAATCTACATCAATGACTTGGATGAAGGGACCGAGTGTAATGTATCCAAGTTTACTGACTTGCGACTATACAAAGCTAGGTGGGAAAGTAAGCTGTGAGGAGGACGCAAAGAGGCTGCAAAGGGACATAGACAGGTTAAGTGACTAGGTGAGAAGGTGGCAGATGGAGTATAATGTGAGGCAATGTGAAATTATCCATTTTGGTAGGAAGAATAGAAAAGCAGAATATTTTTTAAATGTGAGAAACTATTAAATGTTGGTGTTCAGAGAGACTTGGGTGTCCTTGTACAAGAAACACAAAAAGTTAACATGCAGGTACAGCAAGCAATTAGGAAAGCAAATGGCATCTTGGCCTTTATTGCAAGGGGTTTGGAGTATTAGAGTAAGGAGGTCTTGCTGCAATTATACAGGGCTCTGGTGAGACCACACCTGGGATACTATGTACAGTTTTGGTCTCCTTACCTAAGGAGGGATAAACTTGCGTTAAAGGGGGTGCAACAAAGGTTCACTAGATTGATTCCTGGATGAGAGGGTTGTCATATGAGGAGAGAGAGAGTAGAATGGGCCTGTATTCTCTGGAGTTTATAAGAATGAGAGTTGATCTCATTGAAATGTATAAAATTCTGAGGGGGCTTCACAGGGTAGATACTGAGGCTGTTTCCCCGGGCAGGAGAGTCTAGAACTAGGGGTCATAGTCTCAAGATAAGAGGTCGGCCATTTAGGACCAAGATGAGGAAAAATTTCTTCAGAGGTTTGTGAATCTTTGGGATTCCCTACCCCAGAGGGCTGTGGATGCTGAGTCGTTCAGTATATTCAAGACTGAGATCGATAGATTTTTGGAAACTAAGGGAATCAAGGGATATGGAGATAGGGTGGGAAAGTGGAGTTGAGGTAGAAGGTCAGCCATGATCTTATTGAATGATGGAGCAGGCTCAAGGGGCCAAATGGCCTACTTCTGCTCCTATTTCTTATGTTAACGGGTGAAGGCCCATCATGCAATACTGCCCCAAATTCAGCACAGATTGGCATCGTCACTCAGCTTATGAGGATATCTGGTGCCAGAAGTGTGTGCTTTTTTTGTGAGATTGAGATCGAGCCACATTGTTGGGGTAGAACAAGGTATATCTGACCTGGGAGTGCTGATGACTATGCTGGGTGCAAAAAGCAATGTGTCCCGTTGCCATCGCTTAATGAACAACAGAGTTTTTTTCTTAAATGACTTATTCTCTGAAATTGTGAATAATAAATAAGATATGTTGGGTATCCCTTTCCTTTCAATGTTCTCCATGTCATTTGTTTTATTATCAGAGTTGGCAACATGCTATTTTCTGTGGAAACCCAAACAACAGAAGAGAGGACTCAGCAATATCACGATGAAATAGAAGCACTGTACAAGGACCTTAGCAGCAAAGGAAAGGCACTGATACTTTCCACTGAGCTTGGGGTAAGAACAGCAACATTGTTTTCCTTTAGATCCCAATTTCTGGAGCCATAGGTATATAATATGAAGGTTTTAAAAGAAGTATTTCTAGATATGGTACATTGGTTATGGTGGGTTATGCTTTCAACTGATGGACCCGACTGCCCACTTTGTCTCAGTCAGTAGTTTGTACAAGATAACTTGCCTATTCTTGTCTTCCCTCAAAATAACCATTGCAAAACATTACAATTTACGATGGGGGAATAAATTATCAATAGTATATAGTCAGCTGCAATTTTTTTTGATCAGCAGGCATATGATCTGCTCAGAAACCCATCACCATGCTAAAGAATCGCCAAGCCAAGCTACTTAGAAATTAATAAGTAGAGTTCCCGCTTCCTAATGTGGAGTGAACTCTGGCCATTTATCTAAACCGGGGCTACTTGGGCACAAGATGGTAAGGGCTGAGGCTAATGGACTCCCAAGTACACGTAGTGGTACTGCTGTAGTTTAACTGACTAACACCAGTTAGCTTACCAGTATAGAGCTTCCTATTGCTAGCCAAGCTAGGACTATTCTTATCCATAGGCTTCCAAAGTTGTCTAGAGTTGAGAAATAGAATCTCATTCTCTAATGACAAGTCCAGCCCTCCAGGTCCCATCAGTTTTTCTTTTAAAAGGAATCAGCTTAGGTTGAAACTCTGGTGGGCAGGGGAAAAGAGTAAAATATATGTTAATGGTGACTTAAGTCACCAAGTGCCTATAATCTACTCTTCATACATTTGCTGCAGCAACAACAATGAAATATTGATGAACGTTCTGCTTCGTCCATTGATTTGCTATTTACAGTTTTCATTATTTTCTTACAGTAAGTGACTTGAATTTTGCTTGAGGTTTACTTCTAGATCATGTTAGTGTTTTATTGAATGGAAGTTAGTTAATGTGGGAATGTTTCCTTAAATTATGCAACCTTAGTGGTTTGGGGCATTGGAGGAC
This sequence comes from Heptranchias perlo, assembly GCF_035084215.1. Lineage (NCBI taxonomy): Eukaryota > Metazoa > Chordata > Chondrichthyes > Hexanchiformes > Hexanchidae > Heptranchias > Heptranchias perlo. Next base: position 8,870,422 of record NC_090332.1, on the reverse strand, counting down.
CAACATATTGTGGCAGTGTCAGCATGTAGATTCTAATCTAACCAGACTGTGTAGAATTCTTAAATATAGCCCTACTGCATGGGCGTGCTGAATGGAGGTTAAGGAAGGAGAGTATGTCATTTCTGATTCACTCAAGTGCCCCGAAGCAGCTCACTCAATAATAATGAGTCCTACAAAGGAGGTTGTCCACCCTCTCTGTCCATAAGAAGTGTGCGGGAGAAAAACATTACACTGTAATATACCCTCAAAATCGCTCACCTCACCATGGTGGTTAGCACAGGTACTCTGCCTTCTTTCTCAGTCTTTAATTGGTCGATTCTGCTGTTTTCAGGAGTAAAGTTTGTTTTGTTTTCTCTTTGAACCAGGAAGCAGATGCAGTGTGCAACCTAATCCTTTCTTTGGTGTATTACTTTTACAATCTAATGCCTCTCTCAAGAGGATCCAGGTTAGTAGAGTATAACCTGCTTTTAAATGTACTAAAGGAGAAAGTAACTCTGCAAATAAGTACTCGTGAATGACCAGTGTTTTCCTCGCGATTTGCTCAGTGATTTGTTTTTCAATCCTCTTGGTCATTCCTTTAAAAAAAAAAGTTCTTGAAGGAGCTCCTCAACTGGACTCTCCGTTTACCCCTGGACATTCACGCTGTGGTGTGTTGTGTCTGCTACCCAGCCTTATCAGAAATGCAGTTGGTGGGTTACCAGAAAGATTAGAAACTTTCTTCTTTTGGAAAAACAAAGTACTCCAGCTGAATTCTTTTCTTTTAAGCTTTTTTTTATATTTAAAAGGGGAGAAAGTTTTTCTGAAAACCACTTCCAATTGGGCTGCAAACAGACCAGCCACACATTGCTACCTGAAACCAGTCGGGGGCAAGCACTTTATATTCAGAGTATGGCCATGTAGAGCTGTGTTCTGCTTTAAACTGTGTTGAATGCTGCTGTGATCTGATGGTAATGTTCTTCATTTTCTAGTGTGGTGGCGTATTCAGTAATCATGGGAGCACTAATGGCTAGTGGGAAGGAGGTCACAGGGAGAATTCCCAAAGGAAAGGTAAGTTGAGTGTATTGGAGTAAATAAATCGAATATGGCTCTCTCCTCTACGTGGTCTTTTTCAGCTGGGAGGATAGAAAAGTTGTGGATTTATCCATAATTTAATTCAAAATGTGTGAATTGTATATTTTTCTTCATGGTGTAGTTTTCAAGAAAAACATATCTCCCAAGATGGAACACCACCTTTTCACACAGTGCTCCACTTAACATCCCATTTTGACAATTGATCCATTGACTGACATCGTAATGAGCACCCGTGGGTAACTTTCTCTTCATCCGTTTTCATCATTAATGCAGCTCAATGACCTGGCAGGGCACCTTTCAGTGAAGAGAGCAAATTTATTGTTTTTTACTTGTGTTTTTTTTCTCTCTCTCTCTCTCTCTCTTCCTCCCCCCCCACCTCACTCCAGGACTGTGAGGTGTCCCACTACCTGACCTGGCAAATGATTGACAGTACTTGCATTTGGATGCTAGCATGTTTGATTGATTGTTAACCGGCTGTAATGAGCAGGTCCCAAGGTGGTCAGGAACCTTGTTTAGGCGATGGACGGAATAGTTGGTGTGGGGGAGCAAGAAGGAGACAGGAAAAGCCATAGCAAATAGATCTAAATCCTCAGAGAAGACAGGGAAGGATGTAAATAGTGGCAAAACTAAAATCAAGCTTGGAATCATCATTAGGCAGTAAATTTTTAACAAAAAAAATTTTAGTTGGAGGGATGTGAACATGATCCCAAACACCAGTTACCACGATCCATAAGTGAGGTTTATGAGATCATCCATTATATAAAGAAGGAGTAACCTGTTTCTCCCCAGAGGAGTTGGATTTCTCAATTCCAATAGTCATCTTTGAATGGAGAGAGTATGAAGGCGTAAAGAGTGTACCGAGTGAGGAGTTTCTGTCCACTTTTCACGTATACAGACTTTGAGGGTCAGTTGTAACCTGTTCAGCTGTCCTGACCTTAGTGCAGCATTCCTGAATTTTAAAATGGACCATTGTAACCTTCAGTACTTTTTGGAGTTACAAGAATTTGGGAAATAAAGTATGTTATGTGCTAAATATATTTTAGTTTACATTTCTCAAAGATTAGGATTTTAATGGTACGAGACTGAGGGAGGAGGGAGGAGGACGGAGGACGAAACATCCCAAAACAAAACGCCCTTAGTTCGCCAGACTCTTAGAAACCACAACAATGCATTACACCTATTAGAAGTGTATGAATAGTACAAAAATGAAAATATTAGGGTTTCATTGGAATACGCATGGCACTACATAATAAAATAAAGTATGCATAATGTTGGTAGTTTTCACTCTGAGGTTCAGGCGCTGTGTCCATGCCTACAAGTTTTCAGGTTGCCAGTTATGCTCTGAAACATACTTTCTTGCTGGTTAACTGAAGAGCTTTGCAGGACTTTCAATAATACAAAAATATTTTATTCACAAATTGCCAAAACTTTTACCATAGAATGCTCTGTTGTATTCTTCAGTTTTTACATTTTGTTTTTAGAATTTTCTCCCCTCCTCTCCTGAAGGCACTGCCACTTGCCCAGAATATGGTTCTGATGCTGGCTTTCCGATGCCACGCCCTAGTGACCAATCTACCTGCATTCACTGAGACAGTGAGGGTCAGTGGGTTAATCGACCATGATGGGCAACACAACCAAACCCAATCCTGATCTCACCAGATGTTCACACACATGCTATTTCTAGTAGGGGGACACTGGAGATCTGGAGCGGGAGCACTAATTATTTATTTTCACCCCTCTGTCCAGGGGGCATTACAGAGTCCCAGCTGAGATTAGTTCACTCAACACAGACCGGAGATCAAACTTAGGACATTCTAGTAAACCTCACTAGTGCACGAGGCACTGCATTTATCCACTAGACCATTGAAGGTGCTATACTTCAGTTTTTAGTTGTTCTTTTACATCCTGTGAAGCCCCGTGGGACATTTTCCTACATTAAAGGTGCTATATAATACAAGTCGATGTTCAGTTCATTGCTGGGGACAATCCTGTTAAAACTTGTGGTGGATATTTGTTGTCTATTATGAAAGGTTATTGAATGTTAGCATCTTTGCTTTGTGTTCTCAGGCTATTTGAAATGATTTTTTAATATTGCACAACACCAAAGGTGAATGGGGGATGGGCAAATGAGCATTACTTGTTTTTCCAGTTGTGCAAAGGCTCACTGTTAGTGCCTCTTTCTGAAAAGCCAAACTATTGAAAATAACTAGGTGATATTTCAATGTTTTGCAAGCGAGCCGCATAACAAACACCACTGAAATGTCAAGACATTATGGACTGTATCTGGGATAAGAGGAGATTTTAATAGAAGCGTTCAAAATCATAAAGGGTTTAGATAAAATAAATTGAGAAACTGTTCCTACTGGCAGAAGGGTCGAGAACCAGAGGACAGAGATTTAAGTTGATTGGCAAAAGAACCAAAGGTGAAATGGGGTAAAACTTCTTTACGCAGCGAGTAGTTATGATCTGGAGTGCGCAGCCTGAAAGGGTGGTGGAAGCAGATTCAATTGTGGCTTTCAAAAAGAAATTGGATAAATACGTGAAGGGAAAAAAATTGCAGGGCTAAGGGAAAAGGGCAGGGGAATGGGACTAACTGGATTGCTCTTACAAAGAACCGGCATGAGCTCGATGGGCCAAATGGCCTCCTTCTGTGCTGTAACCATTCTATGATTCTACGATTCTATCTGTACAAATGTTAATTCAGATCCCTGCTACCAGGGCTGAGTAACTCCTGGCTACTTTTACCCCATAATTTGGTCAATATTTTGCTTTTTACAAACATGTTTATAAAAAAAAAATAGAAATTGATGAGAGGCAATTAAACACAAAGGTGTTAAAGCAGGAGTGTCCAATATTTTGACCTTGTGAGCTGCTTAGGTGGGTACCATGGAGCTTTGAGTGCAAATATCAAGTTAAAGTCAGTGTATCTATTAATATGCACTTATCTCCAGCTGCAGATACTGACAGACCTAAGTGTTCTGTTTTAGGATTTGTCCACCAGTGAGATACTATTGTTAAGAAGAGCCCTTTCCCAAACTCCAGGCCCACAAATTCAACTAGTAGGAAATACAGGAACAAATCAAAACTTCAGTTGCTTGAGCTCCATGGGCTGCATTGCTAGGGCTTGAGGGCTGGATGTGGCCCACGGGCCATAGTTTGGACACCCATGTATTAATCTTTTGACTTTTGGTGGGATATGTTCTTTGATGTTTGTTAGCTATCTTTTTAGACAACTATTTTAATCATGATTTCATCATTTTCAGTTAGTAGATTTTGAAGCTATGACAACACCAAGCCCAGAGGCTTTCAGTAAAATAGGAAAAAACTGGATGAATTTGAAAAGGTAAGAAATTTAGCAATAAGCTAATGCTTTTAGATTCTTTTGTTTAATGGCAATTGGGTTCCATCAAAATGTATCAAATCTTTACATCGCATACAATGGATTATAGCATTTGCAACTATTTATTCCATGGACCCAAAATAACTTGTATAGTTTTTCAACTGCTACTGTAGTTCTGGTACAATATAGAAACATTCTTTGCAATTATTCAAAGTGTCACCGTGGCCCAGTTGGTAGCAGAAGGTTGTGGGTTCAGCACCAGACCGTACTGACTTCATTTGGTTAAAAATCTAACTTGGAAGTCTCATTCTGTCATCAGGCATTAGATTTTTTTTTTGTAATATGGAGAGTGCTTGCTATCACACTGATTGCTAACTAAAACTGCATCATACCACAAATGGTACTTTACGCTAATACAAAGTGCACACTTAAAATTAATATGCCAGGGAAATCTTGGTAGAATAATGCAGTAGTAGCAAGTCGTCACTTTATAAGTCTCCGCTGGGTGAGTTTGCTTCATTGAGAGAGGAAAAATCATGAGTCAAACTGAATGAAGCTCATACTTCCATTTGGAGCACAGTACATGCCTAGATCTAATAAGGGGCCAAATGTGAAAATAGCACAAGCTTGTTTTTGTAATACAGGATTTAAATTCATCCCTTTTTATTATATTTGTACTTCACAAGATGCTTTGTGTATGTGCTGAATGACTTACATAACCATTTCATGTTTTTCCATAAGATTACATTTGAATGTTGCAAGCAGTAGCACATGACTGTTTCATACTGCTCCTATCACTGTTTCATTTAGTTCTTTATATAATTGAAGACAATCATCCCAGTGCAAAGACTTAAACACATTGCTTATGTGTTATGAGGTCAGTTTCACTTGTTGAAATGTGCTATCTGCTATATATACCCGCTATGTGATTGTTGTGTTGTTGCAGTATGGAAACTACCAAATGGAGATCATTGGTTAAAATTGTTTCCCTGATGCATGAAGTAATTGAATGTAATGTTTGTACCACTAAATACCCCAAATACCAAAGGAGATGAATCACCATCGATTCCTTCTAAAGGTTTATGATTGAGTGGTACTGTTTTTTAAAAAAGTGACATTCTATGTTTTGAAGCTTTTTAAAAAAAAATTACTGAACTGACTGGTGTAGCATATTATATTGTAACTTATTTCATCCCTTTTCCCTTCAGCTTACCAGCAATGTACTCCAGTCTTCCATCTGTGTTGGAGACTTTTCCAACAAAAAGAACAATGATAGAAGTGCTTAATACAGACTCGTCTTCCCATTGCCCCAAAAATTCATAGGAGCGCCTGAAGCCCGAACGAAATAGAGGCTTTCTTTGCTTCATATTAAGTTATTTTTATAATTAAAAAAGATGTAAAGGAATGAGGTCCTTTTTGATTTTTGGTACTTTTTGATACTGCTTAATTTAATACTTGGAAGAAGAAAAACTTTAGCCTCTTTGTTGGGTTTCTTCATTATATAAGGAATGGGTATTGATTATTCCTTATTAGGATATCGAGAGGTACTGTACTTAAAGAACGGGTTGATAATTTATAAACAGACTACTACCTGACTCTATATGATATGCAAGTAATTTTATCAGTGATCAAAATGCTGACAGTAATTTACTTTCAGATCAGGTCTTTATAAACACGTACATATTGGTTAATTACTTCTTGCATCATCTATAGTTCTGCCAGGGTTATCAAATGTTGTGTTTTCCACATATAACTCTTCATACTGTACTGGTCTACATAAACGTTCCCAATAACAGCTGTAGATTTCAGCAGCTGCTGCATTTTAGTATAAGAGCTTTTCCTGGTTTGGTTTGTTGCTTTTTGGTGGATCGTCTTCAGCAGACCATCAAAAACTGTAGGAGCATTGTGCAGTTGTTAGATCTGTGACGTGGATTATTTTGAATTTATCTACTTTAGGAGCTCTGAAAGTAAAGCAATTTGGCAAATAGATGGGGGTGCAAGAGCTGTATAAGAAACATTGTCAGAGCTTCAAAGCTATTGCTGCTATGGGGTATCCTAATCGGAAAGGGATTCATCATCGTCCCCATAAACTCAAAGAATTCTTTTTGGGTCACAAAAACTCTTTACACCCCACAACCAGGCAAGGGTTTCAGAAACAAATAGATGCTTACCCATGTAGCACTCTGCTCTATCCACCCAGTTGTGATGCTATAAATCTCCTCTGGCTGTTTTAGTCATTGATATTTGGAAAGATATGCAGTCCAGTGGGCTTTAACACACATTTCTACTCACCTTCCTGTTTCTAAAAGAAACTGAGGAGTTAAAGTATTCAGCTTTGTGTGAACAGGAACTGGGACATGTTTACTTAGGTAAGTGCAATGTCACAGTCATATGGGAAGTTTACTGTTAAACAACCATTGTTGGAGGACCCTGAACTTTTATCAACGTGTTTTTTTCAAAAAAAAAGATTTTACTGGAAAGCCGGGTTGGTTGAGATTGGTTTGATTGCCTATACAATTATTTATAGTCAGTTTATTGTCTCAAATTATTTGCTTAAATAAAGGGGTGCCCTACTTACCCCCTAGAACAAAGTGAACATATTCATTTCACATGATTCAACTATCTTCCAGAACATTTGACCTTCCATTGACCCAACTTCATATTTGGTGCTTTTCACAATGCCACTGTGATTCAGTTTTAAATTTGCACTATATTTTCTTAAACTGTGTTTTGCAGAAACTTCTAATTACAAATATGCTTTTCTTCTACATTATGGTAGAACTTTCAGTGGCATTTTGTACGTGCTTTATTTACTTAAAATTAATGTTCATGTTATCAAACATTTTGTAAGGGAAACAATTTTGTCTTATTAAAGATGCTTATCAATCTGGAGTTGTCTTTTATATATTATTCTTGAAAGTTTAGACCTACAGTCACAGGAGTAGGCCATTTAGCCCCTCGAGTTCATGGCTGATCTGTATCCTAACTCCATTCACCTGCCTTGGCTAGCAAAAATCTATCGATCTCGGATTTAAAATTATTAATTGAGCTAGCATCTGCTGCTATCTGTGGGAGAGAGTTCCACACTTCTACCACCTTTTACGTGAAGAAAGTGTTTCCTAACTTTTCTCTCCTGAATGGCCCGGCTCTGATTTTTTTTTTTGTCCCCTTGTCCTAGACTCCCTCACCAGCAGAAAAAGTTTCTCCATCTACTCTATCAATTCCTTTCAAAATCCTAAAAACCTCAATCAAATCACCCCGTAACCTTCTATATTCCAGGAAATACAAGCCCAATTTATGTAATCTCTCCTCATAATCTAACCCTTGGAGCCCTGGTAATATTCTGGTGAATCTGCGCTGCACTCCTTCCAAGGCCAATATATCCTTACTAAGGTGCGCTGCCCAGAACTGTACACAGTACTCCAGATGTGGTCCAACCAGGGCTTTGTATAGCTGTCGTAAACTTTATCCCCTTTATATTCTAGCCCTCTAGTTATAAAGGCTAACATTCCATTAGCCTTTTTGATTATTTTTTGTACCTACTACATTTTAGTGATCTGTGTACATGGACCCCTGAATCTCTTTGGACCTCCACTGTTCCTAGCTTTTTACCATTTAAAAAAAAATATTCATATATCCTTTTTTGGTCCAAAATGGATGACCTCACACTTGCCTGCGTTGAAATCCATCTGCCCCAGTTTTGCCCACTTGCTTTATCTATCAATGTCTCTTTGTAATTTTATGCTCCCATCTACACTACTTACTATACCACCAATCTTTGTGTCATCGGCAAACTTGGATATATGGCTCTCTGTTGTGTTATCTAAGTTATTAATAAATATAGTGAATAGTTGAGGCCCCAGCACAGATTCTTGTGGGACACTACTCGTCACTTCCTTCCAATTCAAGTTAGGTTCGTTAGATATGACCTACCCTTTACAAATCAGTGTTGGCTCTGTCTAATCAACTCAAATTTCTCTAAGTGCTCAGTCACCCAGTCCTTAATTATAGATTCCAATAACTTCCCCACGACACATTAGATTAACAGGTCTATAATTTCCTGGTTTATCTCGCCTTTCTTAAATTACAAATGTAACTCCATTATTTTTCAATTTAAAGGGACATTTCCTGAATCTTGAGCTTCAGAAGATTATGGCTAAAACATCTGCAATCTCTTCACCAATTTCCTTTAAAACCCTGGGGTAGAAGCCATCACGTTTTGGGGATTTGTCAGTCTTTAGTGCCATTACTTTTTCTAATACTGTTTTCTTGCTTACATTAACTGTAGTGAGTTCCAGTTCTTGATTCATTATTAGTTTCCCTGGATCTAAACTATTCTTTGCACTTTTGTTAGCTCTTTCCTTTAGTTTTATGTTCTATCTCATCTCTTTTGTTGACCATGGCTATTTTATTTGGTAAGTAGAGCTCTTGCCCCTTAGGGGTACATACTGGTCCTGTATTAAGCTAAATTTCTTTTTGAACACCTCCCACTGTTCATCTGGAGTTTTATCCAATAAGTTTTGATCAGTTTCCTGTTTGTCTTTGTCTCACCCTGTTAAAATTAGCCTTACCAAAATCCAAAATCTAGAATCTTAGTAACTTAAGTTTGAAAAGGAGAAACCTAACATTGAATTGGATCATATCATGATCACTGTTAGATAAATGCTTTCTTACTGTTAGATTAACTAAATCTAGTATGGCCTGCTCTCTTGTTGGTTCCAGAACATATTGCTCCAGAAAACTATCTTGAATGTACTTAAACTCACTGCCTTTCTGACATGAGCTACTCTTCCCTATCTATATAAAAGTGTCCCATTAAAACAGCCTTGCTTTTGCTACAAGCCTCTCTAATCTCTGAATTAATACATTCTGCCACTTCATTGCTGCTATCAGAAGGCCTGTAGACAATTCCCATTACAGTTTTAAGTCCTCTCTTATTCCTCAATTCTAACTGTAGAGTCTCCACTTGTTACTTTCCCTTACCTATATCCTCTAACTAATGATGTAATAGTATCTTTAGTGGTTAATGAGCTGCAGAAACTGGAAAATAGTCATGAGTGGTAGTTGGTTGCACAACTGTTTGATAAATATTGATGTTTGCCAAATAGTCAAGTATCTTTAAAAGCAAGTACTGTTTCTACCAGGGGGAAAAAAAACTTGCTCTCAATAGGATTTCACATTTCTATTACAACTCCCCTATGAACATACTTTTAACAAATTTGTTTTGTTGCAGGCATCTTATGTTAAAGGATTTCTTGCAAGTCATTACTTCTATTTCCGAAAGGTTCTGGGGTTTTCAGCCTCTAATAAACTAAAAGTGGAGATCCTCCCTTTGTGGCAAGGCAATCTGATCGATCCACTCTTCTCACAAGGGGATCTGAGACCCAGGGCTGATAAGGGCAGTTCAAGATGTCATGTCCAAAATTGAAGACAAGTTCTATTTCTCAGAAGAGCACTACCTATAGCACTAATTAATTTTGTTTTACCAGCCATCTTTACAGACAGAGTGAGATTTACAATTTTGAGCCGATTAGTAACCAGATAGATACAGATGAGGAAAGTCATTTGGCTCATTCAACAACCTCCCCCTTTCCTCCCCGCCCCCCAGCACCCAACTGTTAAATCATTCCAGAATTTTTACCTCCATTTCCTTTGCAGTGAGCTACAGTGTTGAACCGGTAGACAAATATGGCTCCCTAGTCGAGCAGGTGGCTGTTTGGCAGTCATTCTCTGCTCGAGACTCTCCTTCAGTACCAGGATAAAGAGCCATTTCCAGGGTCCCTTGTGGTGGAGAAAACATGGTAAGTGCAGACTCAGTCCAGTCGCTGAGAACAATGTGGTTTCTGATTGAAGGCTGTGTCATTTCCTTCAATGATTTAGTATCATGCCAATTGGGGTGCCATACAGTCCCTGACCTTCCTTAGATATCGACACACTGATTCACATTATCTAAAGGCACCTTTCATGGTTGGTGCTGACACTCTGGCACTGAACGACGTGGATCCCTTCAGTTTTTGCAAGAGGCTAGCACTAGTCAAGGGCATCGCAAACTAGAGCAGATCAGGATGGCTGCTACAGTCAACCAACTCTTGATTACACCTTTGGAATGGAGCACAGGCTGTGCTGCTGGTTGGCATAGCTCTGAAATATTACACCCTTGTTCAAAAAAGGGTGTAAGGATAAACCCAGCAACTATAGGCCAGTCAGTTTAACCTCTGTGGTGGGGAAACTTTTAGAAACGATAATCCGGGACAGAATTAGCAGTCACTTGGACAAGTGTGGATTGATTAGGGAAAGCCAGCATGGATTTGTTAAAGGCAAATCGTGTTTAACTAACTTGAGAGTTTTTTGATGAGGTAACAGAGGGTAGATCTCATTGGAGTTGATGTGGTTTATATGGACTTTCAAAAGGCATTTGATGAAGTGCCACATAATAGGCTTGTCATCAAGGTTGAAGCCCATGGAATAAAAGGGGCAGTAGCAGCATGGATACAGAATTGGCTAAGTAACAGGAAACAGTAGTGTGAACGGTTGTTTTTCAGACTGGAGGGAGGTGTTGAGTGGTGTTCCCCAGGGGTCAGTACTAGGAGCACTGCTTTTCTTGATATATATTAATGACTTGGATTTGGGTGTACAGGGCACAATTCCCAAATTTGCAGATGACACAAAACTTGGGAGGATAGTGATAGACTTCAAGGGAATATAGACAGGCTGGTGGAATGGGTGGATATGTGGCAGACTAAATTTAACACAGAAAAATATGAGGCGATACATTTCAGTAGGAAGAATGAGCAGCGGCAATATAATCTAAAGGGGGTACAGGAACAAAGAGATCTGGGGGTATAATACACAAATCGTTGAAGGTGGCAAGGCAGGTTGAGAAAACGGTTTAAAAAAGCATACGGGATCCTGGGCTTTATAAAGAGGCAGAGAGTACAAAAGCAAGGAAGTCACGATGAACCTCTATAAAACACTGGTTTGGCCACAACTGGAGTATTGTCTAGTTCTGGGCCCTGCACTTTAGGAAAGATATGAAGGCCTTAGAGAGGGTGCAGAAGAGATTTACTAGAATGATTCCAGGGATGAGTTACATGGATAGACTGGAGAAGCTGGGGTTGTTCTCTTTGGAACAGAGAAGGTTGAGAGGAGATTTGATAGAGGTATTGAAAATCATAAAGGGTCCAGACAGAGTAGATAGAGAGAAACTGTTCCCATTGGCAGAAGGGTCAAGAACCAGAAGACATAGCTGTAAGGTAACTGGCAAAAGAACCAAAGGTGATGTGAGGAAAAACTTCTTTACACAGCGAGTGGTTAGGATCTGGAATGCGCTGCCCGAGCAGGTGGTGGGGATAGATTCAATCATGGCCTTCAAAGGAAAAAATCTACAGGGATAGGGCAGGGGAGGAGGACTAGCTGGATTGCTCTTGCATGGACTCGATGGGCCGACTTCCATGCTGTAACCTTTCTATGATTCTATGAACAGTAATAACACAAGTTCTGCCTATGGTTGATGCTAATCTGTCACTCGGCAGGGATGGGCACATGGCTCAAAGCTCCTGAAGACTTGAGAGTTTCCTCATTTTAGTGGGGGGTGATACTGTATCAGATAAGGTGTAGCACAAACTTTTTTTTTAGGATTGGTATAGGCTAATTTGAGCTGAGGCTGCTGGACTTGCCTTTCAATTTTTCTTTGTAGAGGCAGACTGAATTCTGCAAAGCTGGACTTTGCATATTTGACAGGTAGTAATGTCATGTTTTGATAGTGCTTGGGCTTAATGCATTTCATATTGTATTTACAGGCTTTGTTGGTTTTAAGTGGACATCTAAATAAGGGTTTGATTCAATAGAATAGAGTTGAGTGATGACTATTAAGATATAGATTAATCAGAACAACTATGCATGGTGCAGCTAAGAACTGGTTAACTGAAACAAAGAGAGAACACCGGAAATACTTAGGTCAAGCAGCATCTGTGGAGAGACCCCTCCTTAGCATAGGTCCATACCCCAAATGTCTGTTCTTTCCACAGCTGCTATCTAACTTGTTACTCAATTTGTTTCAGAATTCCAGCAGCTGCAGTATTTTGGTTTTTGTTCTTGGGCCAAGTGATGCTGCCTAGAATTTGTAAATGTCAAACTACTATAAACAATGAAATGAATAACAGGAAAAACTAGGTAAACTTTCACCAATGTAGTGTTGCTTTTCCAGATGTAAGCAGTTCTTTGTTGAGATTTTTCATACAGTGCAGGCTGTTTTGGGGAGAGGAAAGAGGAGTACCACATGAGCTACCACCACCCACCTTTAATGGGCAAAGCTTGCTTATTACTTTTGTCATCATCAGCTAGGCTCATAACTCAGCACTCTATATACTGCTGGAATGAAAATGAATGCAGTTCATTAGAATAAACCACAGAAGCCAACTATGTTGGGTTTTATTTTAAAATTTATGTGCTACGCAAGCTGCTACATACATAATGCATTTCAGTAAAAGTAGCATTAAGCCCGCTGACAACTTCACAATTTTACATAATAGTTGGCACAGCTGAATGAATACATAATATATTAAAAAATAACCCTGTGGAAGACTAGTATTCTATATGATACAAGATATAAGCAATTAACACTACACGACAAACATCCAGTCTACAGCATTTACAACTTTGAGATGTAGGAACAAGGTAAGTTCTCTATTCTAGCAAGCTTCATAAGTTACACTTAACATAGCCTCTGAACATGGTTTCAAATGATATTTTTAAATCACTAGTTCTCCTATAATTGAGGTTATTAGTTGTCACACAAAAATGGTTAAAAAGATGAAACAGTATTTAACAAAATAAGTAGCTAGCTGTTTCTTGGCTATTATATTTAAATCTATTGTACTGTTATTGAACAAGGTTTTACATTTCTAGTAGATGTAATACAGAAAGCACATAAGCAACAAAATCCTTTAGAAAAATTTGTTTGTGTAGAATTTTTAAATGAATACAGCATACTCATTAAAATATGTCCAAAAAAAGATGATTTCAAAGAATGTTTTCCCCAAATGCTAACATTTTAATTTTTAAAAAATCCATATGGTGTTTTGACCAATAGACCTATCTTGCTGTTAAATTGACTTTCAATTTTTATATGGATTCTAACTATTAAAACTCAGTTACATTTGGATCAGAGAGCAAATTCGCCATACAATCATTTTCAGCTGATTATGAGCCAGAGGTGAAGGCCAGTATAAGGGTAGCATTATTTGCACATTTTGGGTACACTACCCATTTTTATTGTGAAATTTGATTTATTAGTGTTTTCTATCCATTTTTCAAAGGAAAAACAAAAACACTAGAATGTTACTTTCTGTAAAATGTCACTCTTGTAGCTTACATCATTTGAATAGTTGATCAGTATAGGTGGGGCTATTCCACTTTTTCTTCATAACAAATTCTATGTAAAAAAATGTACAATTATAAATTACCAGACTCTAATCATTCCTTGTACAGGAATCCTGCCACTAATCCACTTCACAGCACCATAGATATTTATTTTTTTACTTTGGAATCTCATATGACTACACTGACAGTCTTTTTTTTAATAAACAAGGCATGCTGAATTAAGAGTATGCATGCACAAGTCTTAAAAACTCTCCAATCTGCTGGAATGACTTAGGGTTCATCAATTTAAAAGGAGATAACAACATGACTGCTACACGCTTGTCCCATCAGTTGCTCTGGGTTTTTATTTGCAGTTAGCTTCTGGACTTACATATTGAAGGGTTCTTCCTTAAGGCCTGACAACATTTATTTTCCTCCTGCTCATCTGAGGTTCTTTGGTTACCAGCATTGGTTACTAACGTTACGATTCTTCATGTGTGGGCCTAGACAACCAATCCTTTCCTCACTTGACATCCGTGCAATGCCATTTCCAAGAGGGGTCACGGGATGGTGATCAGGAACAGGAACCCTGGCTTGAAGTCATTTGAGTACTGACTTGAAATATACATATGTATCCCACATCAGAAGCATTTTAAAGGGTAAATTGATTCCAGTCAATCTGTGCATACCCATACAGCTATGATTTCTTTAAGGGACTATTTTTCTATGTACAGAAAGCAAACTCACATATTTCATACATACTGCGAAGTGCAACAATTATGTACAAACCTGTAATGTTATCTTCTTAAATGGTTGACTGGAAAGATGACTGAGGACTCAGTTGAGCAATATTTTCACTTTCATTCAAATCTACTTCAGAACTTATAATGGAAGTGTTAGTTTCATAAGCATAGGCCAAAAAGGTTTTTTTTTAGTTGAGAGTAATCGTGAAGGAAGCAGAAGGTATTACCAATTGTCCAGGAAGTCAAACCCTGTCTTTAAAATGGAATTGCTTGTATTAATCTGTGGGGGGAGAAAAACGATACTATGAATAAATGTTCCAGCAGTACGTCTGACTTTATCTAGTCCCTTGCGCTATCCCCATCACACAACATTCATGAATAACAACATTCTTTTGGAAAACTAAACAAACTGCTTGATCTCACAATCATTGGTAACATTTTTAAATATCTGGACAGGTGCCGGTAAACATTTTTATCATACTTAATATTTTTATGGTGCCCCACAAAGTAGTATTTTATATGTGCAATAGAAGTTTGGTAACAAGTGATAT
Source organism: Heptranchias perlo (assembly GCF_035084215.1). NCBI lineage: Eukaryota > Metazoa > Chordata > Chondrichthyes > Hexanchiformes > Hexanchidae > Heptranchias > Heptranchias perlo. The sequence continues at coordinate 8,855,357 of NC_090332.1, read as the reverse complement.
TATCAATCTCATTGTATAAAATGTATGCACTATTTAATAACTAATGTATATGGGATTTTAAAATGAATTTTGGGATTGCAACATTTGTCAGACTTTGCATCCTGCAATTCCTTTAAATTCATTTTCATAGCATTCTGCGCTTCACCTTGGACCTATGCCCTATTTATTCTGCAGTCTGTACTTAAAAAAAAAAAAAAAATTCTCATTGCAAGTATTGGAAAAGGCTCCTGGAGATGATGATTCCAGGCTCAATGGAGTGGCATCTAAACACAAAAGTAAGACAATGGAGCGGCATAATTCTACCAAAAACTGCACATTTAAACAAAAAAGATAGTAAAAGGCTCCCAGGATGCACACCAATAATGGTACAGAAACCCCTCCATAGCATTCCTTGAGGCAGCCATCATGCAAGCCTTATGGGCTGTGACAGATAGCATGCTCTTAATGAACTGGCAGAAGACTGCAGAGTCCCTAAAGTCCTTGCTCAGAAACAGTAGGAAATCTGGAGCACAGCAGTCCATCGATGCAACAATTAATATTTCTTTGCATTTTACATTATAAATGAAAACTCAGCTATCTGATTGGGGTCCCAATCAGAAGACACTTTTTAATTCATACAATACTAATCAAAGATTAGCCAAGAATGCAAGATTCAGCCCTCAGTCCAAAACTCCTTGAACTATAATTACTGGTATGTTAGAGAGAAAGAAAATTAAGAATGTACATAAACTTATACACCACAGATGTGCAATTAATTCATTCCTATCTGCATATCTTTTGCATGTTTTTACTTCAGAAAGTGTTAATTTTTTTCCCCTTTTATGGCCACAAATTTTCCCTACCACATTACCATTTACATCCATACATTCTCCTTAAACCAGGAGGAAAAAGTGATTCAAGACAGTGGCACCATCCCACCCACCCATACATTTCTATGATCAATCATAAGTATTTCGAATGGGGTTTGCATAGCAATATTGCATCATTTTAAATGGTTTTAATATACTTAAAATGACAATATTACCATTTAATCTGACATTCTCTTTACAGATGCACAAGTAATTTGTTACCATTATACTCAATACAAACTCACAGTAACCCATATATACCATCCACATTAAACCATGGTCTACCTGAGAGAAAAATGGTGCATCAGATGCACAGGAGTCATCTCTCTCCTCGTCGTCAGATTCCTTTGCAATAGTCTTTTTATCTGGAGATTTCTCAGTATGGCCAGGAGTGAAAACATCATCAAGTACATTGACTGAAGGCTGGCTTGCTCGAGGCCTGTCCAAGTCAATGAACACAGATGAAACACTGGTGTTGATTATGCGCTCCTGCTTCTTCATCCAAGGTTTCTCAGATTTATTTTCATCTTTCTCCTTTGATGAAGACTCTTGTCTCAAGTAGGAGGGAAGTGGCTTTTCCCCTTTCTCCATTGACTTAATCTGACTTGGGGTTACGCACTGGTAATCAGACTGATCACCCTCCAGCCTGGATCTTTCGGTACTCAGTTTCCAGAAGGATGACGACTCTTCCTTTCTGACTGGTGCAAGACCATCTATGCTTGGTGCCTTGCCATTTTGCAATGGTTTAATTGGCTGGCCTCCCTGGGATGTTTTAAGTTGGTGATTTCCCTGGGATGTCTTGACTGGCTGGCGGTGCTCACTCTGTGCAGAAACTCCTTGTTCTGAAGCAGCAGTGGAGGCAAAGCTGAATTCCATCTGACTCTGTAATTGATAAATTATTTGAATGTATAAAATTGGAAGCTAAGTCTAAGGAGATGTACTTTTTGTTTAAAGTTTACAGAGAAAAGTATATTCACCAGAATTTTCTTTTTATAAGATTTTCTCCAGTGGGGCCTGTGACCATAGATGGACCGAAGAACAATCCTGGAGCCCCCATGCCCATGTGAAACCATGCTATAGGCTAGCTACTCTGCATTCCTGGCCTATAATGTGCTGTCCCAGGTTGTGTGTCTCTAGGTCAGGTTTCAAGCCAGTTCAGTGCCTCAACCTCCTGTGTTTCCTATGGAACCACTTTGGGACACAAGGGGTGCGCTCTGATGACATCACCAGAGTGACCTAGCAGGGAGATAGGCAAGATTCAAGGGTGGCCAAAAAATGTTAACATTCTGGTAAGTATATTCATTCTCTTTAAAATGGAGTATTACTTCAAATTAAAGTACTCTCCCCGCAATTACCTTCCCATACAAATCTTTTCAAATGTAATACAATAATGAAAGTATATAGAATCATTGAATGGTTACAGCACAGGAGGCGGCCGCCATTCGGCCCATCAAGCCCATGCCAGATCTTTGTAAGAGCAATCCAGTTAATCCCATTCCCCCGTAGCCCTGAAAATTTTTTCCCTTCAAGTATTTATCCAATTCCTTTTTAAAAGCCACGATTGAATCTGCTTCCATCACCCTTTCAGGCAGCACATTCCAGATCATAACTACTTGCTGTGTAAAGAAGTTTTTCCTCACGTCACCTTTGGTTCTTTTGCCAATCACCTTAAATCTGTGTCCTCTGGTTCTCAACCCTTCTGCCAAAGGAAATAGTTTCTCTTTATTTACTTTATCAAAACCCTTCATTATTTTGAACATTTCTATCAAACTCCTCTCAACCTTCTCTATTGTAAGGAGAACAACCCCAGCTACACCAGTCTAGCCACGTAACTGAAGTCTCTCATCCCTGGAACCATTCTAGTAAATCTTTTCTGCACCCTAAGACCTTCATATCCTTCCTAAAGTGTGATGCCCAGAATTGGACACAATACTCCAGTTGTGGCCGAACCAGTGCTTTATAATGGTTCAACATAACTTCCTTGCTTTTGTACTCCATACCTCTATTACTAAAGCCCAGGATCCCGTATGCTTTTTAACTGCTTTCTCAACCGGTCCTGCTGCCTTCAAAGATTTGTGCACATATACCCCTGTTCTTGCACCTCCTTTAGAATTGTACTATTTAGTTTATATTGCATCTCCTCGTTCTTCCTGCCAAAATGTGTCACTTCGCACTTCCCTGCATTAAATTTCATCTGCCATGTGTCCGCCCATTCCACCAATCTGTCTATGTCCTCTTGAAGTCTATTACTATCCTCCTCACTCTTTACTACACTTCCAAGTTTTGTGTCATCTGCAAATTTTGAAATTGTGCCCTGTACACCAGAGTTATTAATATATATCAAAAAAAGCAGTGGTCCTAGTACTGACCCCTGGGGAACACTACTGTATACCTTCCTCCAGTCTGAAAACAACCGTTCACCACTACTTTGTTTCCTGTCACTTAGCTAATTTTGTATCTGTGCTGCCACCGTCCCTTTTATTCCATGGGCATCAATTTTGCTGACAAGCCTATTATGTGGCACTTTATCAAACGCCTTTTGAATGTCCATATTTATTGTATTCTGCAATTAAAATTGAACATATTTGGCAAACTGCAATAAGCTTCTGTGAAGCAGTCATGTACAGCTGAAACCAGACTGTAGCTGCATCCCTATTGAACAATTCATATAACAATCTCAAAAACAAATTTAGTTAGCAGCAGATTTACAGAATATAAGCTCCCTCTACCTGATGAGTTCTTGAAATCTACCTCATGTCCAAACAACAAGGATGCCAAGGTAATGACTTTATGTCACTGCATCACCTTTGCTCTGTGACTCGACAACAGATCAGTGGTTTGCAACAACATAAATAAGTATGTCCTCAGGATATGGTACATTAACATCACAGAGTTCTTAGTTGGATTAACTAATTTCTCAGAAATGTCCTCATTTTTAAAAAAAACTCATTATTTTGGGTTTTTTCATGTTGCAACTCAAATGTACATACTGCATTTGCATTTTCATTTTTACTACTTTATAAGAACATAAAAAATAGGAGCAGGAGTTGGCTATTCGGCCCCTTGAGCCTGCTCCACCATTCAATAAGATCATGGCTTATCTTCTAACACAACTCCACTTTCCCATCCTATCCTCATATCCAGGAGAATTTTTGGGACATCCTGGAGAATTCTCCCCCACCAAAAAAGGCAAAATGAAATATTTAAATTGTTCTTATGTGGAGTAAAGATACAATGTATGTGAAAATGCTGATTATTTTATATCTTTAGCACGGGATTTTGTTTTATACATTTTATGCAAAAAAACAAGTGATCAAACTTCACTGTGTCAAAGAAAGACTATCTGCATGGTTTACCTTAGTTTCCCAAGAGAATGGAGCTGAGTGTTCATCCTGCCACGTAATATCCTAAAATGGAAAAATAGAAAGTTAACAAAATGCAAAATGCACTCTACATGATATATAGAAAAAGACTTGCATTTACATAGCACCTTTCACGACAATCAATTAAGTACTTTTGAAGTGTAGACACCGTTGTAATGTAGGAAATGCAACAGCCAATTTGCACAAAGCATGGTCCCACAAACAGCAATGAGATAATGACCAAATAATCGATATGGCCAGAACACCAGGGAGAAGTCCCCTGCTCTTCTTTGAATAATGCCATGGAATCTGAAGTCTAGCTAAGAGCACAGATAGGGCCTTGATTTAACATCTCATATGAAAGACAGCACCTCTGCAGTGCAGCGCTCCCTCAGTACTGCAGTGAAGTGTCAGGCCAGATTATGTGCTCAAGTCTCTGGAATGGGGCTTGAACCCACAACCTTCTGACTCAGAAGCGAGGGTGTTACCACTGAGCCGAGGCTGACATCAATGTAATATTTGGAAAAATTACTGGAACTTTTTGCTGCTCATCCAATTCTTTTTACTCTTCATGTCACCCGATTTAATAGACCAGTCCTCAATTATATTATTTTACATATCAAAGCAACATCGGAATGGCTGTCTGGGTCAAAAGCTTAATAACCTTTGATCCCACATAGGGTCTTTGAAAGACAAAGGGGTTATTTGTACACAAACTCCATCTCAACTCAAATGGAGTTTTGTTTTCAATTGCTGTCAGGTCTGAAAAAAAGAGACTATTAGCCTCAGTTCATACCTTATCTCCCAAGTGTTAAAAATGGTTAACATTTTAATTACCTGACCTTTAAAAAGAAATTGATTGAACAAAGGAAAAGATGCCTTAACTCAAACATTCTCAAGGTCTTACTTCACCGTGCCGCTACATGCCACACAGGGTCAAGATATATAGAAAGAAAAAGACAGACATGCATTTATATAGCATCTTTCATTACCTCCGGACGTCACATTGAAACATAGAAGCAAGAGTAGGCCATTCGGGCCTGCTCCGCCATTCAAAATGATCATGGCTGATCGTCTAACCCTAACCCTAACCCTGTTCTCACTTTTTCCCCATATCCCTTGATCCCTTCAGCATTAAGAAATATATCTATCTCTTTCTTGAATACATCTAATGACTTGGCCACAAAGTGCTTTACAACCAATTAAGTACTTCTGAAGTGCAGTCACTGTTGTTGTAATGTAGGAAATGCAATAGCCAATTTGCACACAGCAAGGTCCCACAACCAGCAATGAGGTAATGACCAGATAATCGATATGGCCAGGACACCAAGGAGAAGTCCCCTGCACAAGGTATCATTTCCGCCTCAACTTACTATCAGAAACCGTTCGTAAGAACATGCTGAAAAAACTGCAAAGGATTCTGCACTTGTTTTTGTTTGATCAGTTCATATCCCATACAAGTTTCCTGCTATCTTTTTGCCTCTATCATATCACCTGTAAATAAATCTGACCAATGTACAGTGGGCACAGAGTTTTCAACTAACTGCAGATCACTTCTCAATAAACATTCAGCATCATATTATTCCTCTGCCATGGAAATGTCGTTGCACTTCAAGGACATGGTGTGCACCAACAGTTGTTCATTTGGACAGCAGAAAAAAATGGCCAAAAACGAAAAATCTCCAACAGGGAGCTGAAATAGATTATACATGCTAAAAAGTAACAATCAATACCAGGAAGCGATTCCAAAGCTCTAATCCAACTTCAGATAACAGCTCAGGTAAGTTATAAACCAATTAATGCATCAACTGAATCTATTGACTACTACTTTATAATCATTCCCAGATGATATGGCAAGGCACCCATAAGCAACTGCAGATCTACGATACATATAAAACAATAAAATCTCTACTTAATTGCAGATGAAAATACAGGAACATTTTTCTCCAATACACAAATTACTTAAGCTTAAAAGATGTTTAAAATATTAACTGCCAACATGTCCACAGCTTGCAGACACAAAACCATAACGAAAAACAGTAGCAGACACATTCAAAATGTCATGAACATAAATGTGCAGCAGAGTTTGAGATTGTTCCTATGAGTGTTAATAAACCTTTTAAATTTTGTGGTTTATGAATTTTATCTTAAGTCATTGATTAGTTTGCAACCTTGTAACCATTGTTACTCTATATTACTATGTACATACAGAAACTGGTTTATATTTTTAAAAACAGGATTACATGACAGAAATGAATAATTATCTCTACAAAAACTGCAAACAAGACACTCAAATATGAAGCAAAAACCATATTAGTTTTTTTCAAGAACCCCACAAGTGCACCTATTGAAACCCCACCACCCAATGGCCTAGTGAGTAAAAGCACCACCCAATGTAATACTAAACCATACAGACCAAAAGGTCCTAGATTTAATTCCTGCTCTGTGCTGAGTCACCTAATCTCAGCTGGGTGGTGGTAGGAGTGTTACTAATGACATCAGAAACACTAGCCAGGGACAGGAAAAGCAACCAGAGCTCTTGGTCCTGGTAGCTATGCAGTGTCCTCCACTGGAAGCGTGCATAAATCGACACAGGGCGAGGAATGGATCGGTATCAACTGTAATCCTCCCTGCTGCCGCATTTCCTACCTTATAACAATGACTACAATTCAAAAGTACGTCATTGATTGTAAAGCGCTTCGGGACGTCCTGAGGTTGAGAAAGGCGCTATATAAATGCAAGTCTTTCTTTAAGCCCTGGTTTCATTCTGGTGAATCTGCGGTGTTCTCCTTCCAAAGCCAATATATCTTTCTTGGAGGTTTGTTGCCAAAAGCTGAATGCAGTATTCCAGATGGGGACTGACCAAGAATCTGTACAACTGAAGCATGACTTCCTCAATTTGGTATTCCAATCCCCTTGAGATAAAGGCCAACATTCCATTAGCCTTTTTAATGACTTTTTGTACCTGTGCACTAGCTTTTAGTGATTTGTGTACATGGATACCGAAATCCCTTTGCTCATTCACAGCTCCTAGTCTCTCGCCGTTAATTTTTTTTTGTCTTTCTCATATCCAAAGTGGATGACCTCACATTTCCCACATTCAACTCCATCTGCCATAGTTTTGCTCACTGACTTAGTCTGTCTATGTTCCTTTGTAACTTCCTGCGCCTCCTAACTTAGCGTCATCTGCAGGCTTGGATATACACTTCTTTATCCTTCATCCAAGCCATTAATATACATGGTGAAAAGCTGAGACTCCAGTGCAGATTCCTGGGGAACACCACTTTTCCTTGCATTTGTGCAAGCCTTTTCTTTTAGCTTGGTACTGTCTCTTAACTCATTTGTTGACTGTGCTTAACTACATAAGTGGAGGTTTTGCCTTTTGGAGGTATGTACAGGTTTTGTAGCATACCAAATATTTCTTTGAATACTTCCCACTGTTTGTAAGTTTACCCATTAACAGTTCAGCCCAGTTTACTATCGTTAATTCATTTCTCATCCCTTCAAAGTTTGCCTTACTTAAATTTAAAACCTTGGTTTGTGACGCTCCCTCTCAAGCCTAATATCAAATTCGATCACATTACGGTCACTATTTGCAAGCTGCTCCTATACCATGAGATTGTTAACTAATTCTGATTCGTTACTCATCACTAAATCCAGTATGGCCTGTTCCTGTATCGGTTTTAAAACAGATTGTTCTGGAAAACTATCCAGAACACATTTTAGAAATTCATTACATTGAGTTACATCAAAACTACAACACAGAAACAGGTCATTCGGCCCAACTGGTCTATGCCAGCGTTTATGCTCCACACGAGCCTCCTCCCTCCCTACTTCATCGAACCCCTATCGGCATATCCTACTAATTCTTTCTCCCTCATGTGCTTGTCTAGCTTCCCTTTAAATATGTCTATGCTATTTGCCTCAACTACTCCTTATGATAGCGAGTTCCACATTCTTACCATTTTTTGGGTAAAGAAGTTTCTCCTGATCCCCTTTGGATTTATTAGTGACTTTTATATTTATGACCTCTAGTTTTGGACTCCCCCACAATGGAAACATTTTCTCTACGTCTACCCTATCAAATCCTTTCATTATCTTAAAGACCTCTATCAGGTCACCCCTCAGCCTTCTCTTTTCTTGAGAAAAGAGCCCCAAGCCTGTTTGCCTTTCCTGATAAGTATATCCTCTCAGTTCTGGTATCATTCTTGTGAATCTTTTTTGCATCCTGTCCATACTATAGAAAGGACATAGAGGCATTGGAGACCAGAACTGTGTGCAGGAATCCAAGTGTGGTCTAAACAAGGTTCTATACAAGTTTAACATAATTGCTTTGCTTTTCAATTCTATCCTTTTAGAAATGAACCCGAGTGCTTGATTTGCCTTTTTTATGGCCTTATTAACCTGCATTGTTACTTTTAGTGATTTGTGTATCTGTACCCCTAGATCCTTTTGCTCCTCTATCCCATTCAGACTCTTATTATTCCAGCAGTATGTAGCCCCCTTATTCTTCCTACCAAAATGCACCACCTCACACTACTACAGCTGTTCTGCTTCTCCTAGTCTGTGTGAAAATTAAAATCTCCATTATAACCACATTGTTTTTGCTATGTGCTTCCCTGATCTCGGTATTTATACACCCCCTTCCCCCACCACATCACTACTATCAGGAGGAAAGTAGACAATTAATACCAGAGTCTTGCATCCTTTGTATTTCCTGAACTCTGTCCAGTTTCCACTGCCGGATCACCCTTAACTGAAATCCCTTTTTTCTACTGTGGTAATTGTGTCTTTTATCAACATTACTACTCCCCCTCCTTTTGAGAGATCCTATAGCCTGGAATATTTAGCTCCCCATCATGCTGAGGTTAGTAGTAATGGCTGTTACATCATACCCTTTAAATTGAATTTGTGCTTCTAACTCACTTGTTTTAATTCTTATGCTACGTGCATTTGTGTACGGAACTCTTATTTGGGTAACTGTCCCCACCTTGCCCACACGTCCTGCTAGTCTTTTTCTCACAATTTCTGAGAGTGTGGATTTTCCCCTCCCACTTCCCTAACTAGTTTAAATCTTTCCCCACTGCTCTATTTAACCCTTCTGCAAGGACTGGTTCCTCTCCGGTTTAGGTGAAGGCCATTCTTTCTGTACAGCTTTCACCAGCATGAAAAGTGGTCCCAGTGTCCCAGGAAACTGAAATCCTCCCTTCTAAACCATCCTTCCAGCCACGTGTTGACAACTGTAATCTTTCTCTCCCTGTTTGGTCCAGCACATAGCCCAGAGATTATTACCCCGGAGGTTCTGCTCCTTAATCTGGAATTTAGCTCCTTAAAATCCCTTTACAGCACTTCAAACTCAGTTCTATCTATGTCATTGGTTCCCACATAAACCATAACCTCTGGCTGCTTGCTCTCCCATTCCAGAAGCTTTTGTATTCACTCTGCGATGTACCAAACCCTGCCACTTGGGAAGCAACATACCATTCAGGACTCTGGGTCACGTCCACAAGAGAAACTATCTAACCCCCCCACCCCCACGACTATAGAATCCCCCAGAATCATCACTCGCCTATTTTTATTACTGGCACTGTTTGCCCCATGGATAACCACTTGTTCCCCAGTGCCTTGTAGTCGCTTATGGCTACCCTCCTCCGTATCACCCTTTTTTTTCAGCCTAGCTTATGTGCTGAAGTTTCTGCAGCGGGGCGTAAACCAAGAGGCAGAAGTGTTAACCACTGACACAGGATAAACGGTCACTTAGAAAGGCACGGACTAATCAAGGACAGTTAGCACGGATTTGTTATGGGGAGGTCGTGTCTGACTAACTTGATTAAATTTTGAGGAGGTGACAAGGATGATCGATGAGGGTAGCGCAATTGATGTAGTCTACATGAATTTTGTAAACAATTTTACAACACCAAGTTATAGTCCAGCAATTTTATTTTAAATTCACAAGCTTTCGGAGATTTTCTCCTTCCTCAGGCAAACATTTGCCTGAGGAAGGAGAAAATCTCCGAAAGCTTGTGAATTTAAAATAAAATTGCTGGACTATAACTTGGTGTTGTAAAATTGTTTACAATTGTCAACCCCAGTCCATCACCGGCATCTCCACTACATGAATTTTAGCAAGGCTTTTGACAAGGTCCCACATGGCAGATTGGTCAAAAAAGTAAAGACCCATGAGATCCAAGGGAATGTGGCAAATTGGGTCCAAAATTGGCTCAGTGGCAGGAAGCAAAGGGTAATGGTCAATGGGTGTTTTTGTGACTGGAAGGCCGTATCCAGTGGGGTGCCGCAGAGCTCGGTACTAGGTCCTTTGCTTTTTGTGATATATATTAACGATTTGGACTTAAACGTATAGGGCATGATTAAGAAATTTGCAGATGACACACAGATAAGCCGTGTGGTTGATAGTGAGGAGGAAAGCTGTAGATTGCAGGAAGATATCAATGGACTGGCAGGTGGGCAGAAAAGTGGCAAATGGAATTCAATCCGGAGGAGTGTGAAGTAATGCATTTGGGGAGAGCAAACAAGGCAAGGGAATACACAATAAATGGGAGGATACCGAGAGGTGGAGGAAGTGAGGGACCTTGGAGTGCATGTCCACAGATCCCTGAAGGTAGCAGGACAGGTAGATAAGGTGGTTAAGAAGGCATATGGAATGCTTTCTTTTATTAGCTGAGGCATAGAATATAAAAGCAAGGATGTTATGCTGGAACTGTATAAAACACTAGTTAGGCCACACTTTGAGTACTGCGCGCAGTTCTGGTCACCACATTACAGTAAGGATGTAAATGCACTCGAGAGGGTGCAGAGAAGATTTACAAGGATTTTGCCAGGACTGGAGAATTTTAGCTATGATGACAGATTGGATAGACTGGGGTTGTTTTCCTTGGAACAGAGGAGGCTGAGGGGTGATTTAATTGAGGTGTACAAAATTATGAGGTGCTTAGATAGAGTGGATAGGAAGGACCTATTTCCCTCAGCGGAGGGGTCAATAACCAGGGGGCATAGATTTAAAGAAATTGGTAGAAGGATTAGAGCGGAAATTAGGAAAATTTTTTTCACCCAGAGGGTGGTGGGGGTCTGGAACTCACTGCCTGAGAGGATGGTAGAGGCAGAAACCCTCAAATCATTTTTAAAAATACCTGGATGTGCACCTGAAGAGCCGTGACCTGCAGGGCTCGGACCAAATACGGGAAAGTGGGATTAGGCTGGATGGCTCGTTTCTCAGCCGGCGCGGACACAATGGGCCGAATGGCCTCCTTCTGTGCCGTAAATTTTCTATGATTCTATGACACTTTAAAAAGGAGCACAAGTCAAAGCGGTTTTTTAAAGTTTGCTAAAAGTTTTCAAATTGTATTAAAACGTGACAATTATTAAATCAAAACTGGCAAGTACTGGTGGTAATTTCCTATACATCATGGTTATCCTATATTTTTAAACTTTCTTAAAAAGAAACACTTGGGAGGGAAGGCTTGGAGAAAACCACAGAGGTTTCATTGTGACAGATCCAAGACACATTCCTGACATACTGCGGACTGGGGGGGGGGGGGGGGTGGGAATGAGTAAAGGCGGATTAATCCTGAAGTGGGCAAACTGCAAGGACATTCTTACTACATTAACTAACTCCTTTTGTTTTAAAACCGCGACCTATTTTTGATGCATTGCACAATTTAAAGGGCTTTGCGGGCAGTCTCACTCCTCGTCTTATTGCCATTGCTATTGGACATGGTGCTATTTTTATCACGGTTTTAAGAACAATAAAATACCAGGGTCCCTCACCTCCTCCCCGAAGTGCACAACCTTCTGACCGGTCTGGAGCTGCAGCCTCGGATAACAGACCACCTCCTCCCTCTGGGTCCGGTGCAGGTCGTACCTGGTACGGATTTGGGGGTCCACCATCCAGTTGTCGATAATCTCCTCCTGCTCTTTGGGCTCCAGCTTGTCCCAGCGCGGCCCGTATTTCTCCCGGATTTTCTGCCTTTCCAGCATGATCCTCCTCGCCATGGGGCTGATGGAGGAGAAGTACTCGAACTTCTTCTGCTCCAGCCCGTTGCCGATAACCACCACCGCCGCCGTCGCGGACGCCATTGCTGCGAATGTCACCAAAAAGTGCGGAGGAGAGGGGGTCGACCGGACACTCCGGAACGAGAAAAGGAGGAGGAGGCAGCGCCACGAGCCCGAGTCTGTCCCGTAGGTCGCCCGAGCCGCGAGCCCCTGCCTTCCTCAACCGTCACTCGAGGCGCGAGCCCCTGCCTCCCCCCAACCGTCACTCGAGCCGCGAGCCCCTGCCTCCCTCAACCGTCACTCGAGCCGCGAGCCCCTGCCTCCCCCCAACCGTCACTCGAGCCGCGAGCCCCTGCCTCCCTCAACCGTCACTCGAAGCGCGAGCCTCTGCCTCCCCCCAACCGTCACTCGAGGCGCGAGCCCCTGCCTCCCCCCACCCGTCACTCGAGCCGCGAGCCCCTGCCTCCCCCCAACCGTCACTCGAGCCGCGAGCCCCTGCCTCCCCCCAACCGTCACTCGAAGCGCGAGCCCCTGCCTCCCCCTAACCGTCACTCGAGCCGCGAGCCCCTGCCTCCCCCAACCGTCACTCGAGGCGCGAGCCCCTGCCTCCCTCAACCGTCACTCGAGCCGCGAGCCCCTGCCTCCCCCAACCGTCACTCGAGCCGCGAGCCCCTGCCTCCCCCAACCGTCAACCGAACGCGTTGTTCTCCTTCCCCTTGCAACGTCACCCGAGCGCAGAGCGGTGCCAACGAAAGACAAAGAGATCCCAGAGTACACAAACAAGCCCTTGGGTGACGCCCCGATGTAGTGGACGGACAGGGCAGGAGGTTCCAAAGAAAGGAAGATTTCTATTGTTCGTTATTAACTGGGATATCCTAAACGCGTTTTTCTTTTACACATAGCGAAAATCATCCCCAACTAAGGAACATCAATCATTGCACAAACGCGGACAACTTCCAACTCACTCATTTCTGACAAGACACCTGCTGTTCTAAAATATAGATGAACTTATGAAGTCTACCCTTTACATTGTAAATCGAACGGTTTGTTACAAAGTTCAACCCGAAGTTTTCTTGGTTTTGAGTGTTTTTCAAACGTTTGTGGGTTGACTCTGCCAGGGAACACTATCCTAACATTGTTTCTGCAAGATGTGATTTCAGCTTCATCAAAACTGCAAAAAACTGACAGGACTCAAAGCAAAATTGATAATGGTCACTCATTATCAGTGACAATTACTCACTTTGGATTGAAAATGTAATCAGTTTTGAGGTAGGTCTGCCAGAAAAAAAAGGCTCTACCACTTAATTTGTTTGAAATTTGAGCCGATCACTCAACAACAACAACTTGTATTTATATAGCGCCTTTAATGTAGTAAAACAGCCCAAGGCGCTTCACTGGAGCGTTGTTAAACAAAGTTTGACACCGAGCCACATCAGGAGATATTAGGACAGATGAAAAGGTGGATTTTAAGGAGCGTCTTAAAGGAGACGAGAGAAGCGGAGAGGTTTAGGGAGGGAATTCCAGAGCTTGGGGCCTAGACAGCTGAAGGCATGACAGCCAATGGTGGGGCAAAGGAAATCGGGGCTCTTGATCATAAATGAGCAAACGTTTCCTTAATTTCACCAGCACTGACAAAAGGCTAGATTTGAACATTGCAAAAGTTGCTGCAAACACAATTTTTTGAAGTATAAACTCGTAAATTTAATTCTAATAAGATTAACAATAATAAGGCCAATTTTACTAAGCTGAGAGGTGATTTAGAAAAGTGGACTGGAAACAGCTACTTGAAGGTAAATCAGTGTCAAAGCAGTGAGAGGCATTCAAGGGGTTCAGAGTAAACATGTTCCCACAAAGAAAAAGAGTGAGACTGCCAAATCGAAAGGCCCCTGGATGACAAGGTGCATACAGGGTAAGATAAGCAAAAAAGGGAAACTTATGTGAAACACCGAGAGCTCAATACTGCAGAAAGCCTAGAGGTGGATAGAAAGTGCCGGGGTGAAATTAGGAACACAAAGAGTGCATGAAAAAATACTGGCAAGTAAAATTAAAGAAAACCCAAAAATGTTTTATAAATACATAAAGAGCAAGAGGATAACTAAGAGAAAAGTAGGACCTATTAGAGACCAAAAAGGTAAACTATGTGTGGAGTCAGAAGATGTGGGTATGATTCTTAATGAATACTTTGTGTCTGTCTTCACAAAAGAGGGGGACAATGCAGAGATTGTAGTTGAGGAGGAGGAGTGTGAAATATTAGATGGGATAAACACAGTGAGAGAAGTATTAAAGGGTTTAGCATCTTTGAAAGTAGATAAATTGCCAGGCAGGGCTGAAATGTATCCCAGGCTGTTAAGAGAAGCAAGGGAGGAAATAGCAGAGGCTCTGACCATCATTTTCCAATCCTCCCTGGCTATGGGCATAGTGCCGGAGGATTGGCGGACTGCTAACGTTGTACCGTTGTTTAAAAAGGGAGAAAAAGATAGACCAAGTAATTATAGGCCAGTCAGTCTAACCTCGGTGGTGGGCAAATTATTGGAATCAATTCTGAGGGACAGCGTAAATCGTCATTTAGAAAGGCACTGGTTAATCAAGGACAGTCAGCATGGATTTGTCAAGGGAAGGTCATGCCTGTCTAACTTGATTGAATTTTTTGAGGTGACAACAAGGAGGGTTGATGAGGGATAACGAGGAGGGTATTGGATGTTGGAGAACCAGCGTGACAAATCAGAGGCATTGGAGGGGTTGAGAGAGGTGGTGGTGAGGTAGATCTGGGTGTCATCAACGTACATGTGGAACCTGACGTCATGATTTCAGATTATGTCACCGAGGGGCAGCATGTAGATGAGAAAAAGGCCTAAGATAGATCCTTGGAGAACTCCAGAGGTAACGGTGTGGGAGTGGGAAGAGAAGCCATTGCAGGTGATTCTCTGGTCGTGACTGGATAGATAGTAATGGAACCAGGCAAGGGTAGTCCCATCCACCTGGACAACAGAGAAGAGGCATTGGAGAAGGATGGTGTGGTCAACTGTGTCAAAGGCTGCAGACAGGTCAAGAAGGATGAGGAGGGATAGTTTACCATGGTCACAGTCACATAGAATGTCATTTGTGACTTTGATAATGGCCATTTCAGTGCTGTGGCAGGGGCGGAAACCTGATTGGAGAGGTTCAAACATTAAATTGCGGGAAAGATGTACATGGATTTGAGAGGTGACAGCATGTTCAAGGACTTTGGAGAGGAAAGGGAGGTTGAAGATGGGGCAGTTTGAGGACGGGGTGATGATGGCAGATTTGAAGGGGAGGGGGCCAGTACCTGTGCAGAAGGAACCATCAACAATATCAGCTAACATGGGGGCCAGGAAGGGAAGCTGGGTGGTCGGCAGTTTGGTGGGTAAAGGGTCGAGGGAGCAGGAGTTGGGTCTCATGGACAAGGTGAGCTCAGAGAAGGTATGAAGGGAGAAAGGAGAGAAATTAGAGAAAGATGTGAGTTCAGGGCTAAGGCAGGGAGGAACCTTAAGGTAAGTTTGGTTTGGTGGGCTAGGAGAGGGGAGGGAAAGTGGCAGAGGCAGCTGAACGGAATGCCTAATCTTAGTGACAAAGAAGTCCATGAGCTCCTAGCACCTGTTGTTGGAGGTGAGGGTGGAGAGGGAGGGGAGAGGGGGTTTAAGAAGACGGTTTGTAGTGAAGAGAAGCCAGGGGTTATCTTTGCATTCCAGGATGATATTGGAATAGTGAACAGTTTTGGCAGAGGAGAGCAGGACCTTGGTAGTGCTTTATGTGGTCCAGCCAGATCTGGTGATGAATGGCTAAACCAGTTGTCCGCCATAAAGGTTCATGTTTGCGTCGCTTAGACTTAAGGGAGTAGAGATTAGGGCCGTACCAGGTGGAATGACCAGGGTGAGAGAGAATAATGGTTTTAATGAGGATAAGGACACCAAAGGTGGAGATGAGGGTGTGACTGAGTAGATCGGTAAATGCAAAAATGTCGTGAATGGAGGGCCAAAGGCCAGACAGTTGGGAATTTGAAAGTGCTGTTGTAAGTGACTTGGGGAAAGAGTTTTTTCCAGGGGCAGACACAGAAGGAAGTGGGGTTGGGAGGGGGCATGGGGAATGTGAGTGGAGAGGGATACAAGGGAGTGATCAGAGATGGCCTTATCTGTGATTGACATGATGGGATAAGAGAGGCCACATGAGATGGTAAGGTCGAGGGGGTGGCTGTGAATATGGGTAGGGGAGTTTATATGGAGGGAGAGATTAAGGGAGGATAGGGCAGTGAACTCAGAGGAAAGAGGTTATGATGAGTTAATATGGAGGTTGAAATTACCGAGGATGAGAAGTCGCTCGGTGCAGGGGCTGAGGGAGGAAAGCAGTGAAGATATCGCGTGAGAAATTTGGTGTGGTACTTGGGTGGGCAGTAGAGAATGAGGATTTTAGAGAGATGAGAGTGTTTGTGAAGAGAAGATGCTTGTCATTAATAACTTTAGAAATTTAAAAAGTGTCAATGGGATCTTTATAAATTATGAACTTAAAAATTGAAGTTTAAAAAATGATTGGTTGTCATTATACTGCAGCTTGTGTAAACCCATGTGGTGAGACTACCTCCTCCATGTGGTCACATACCATGTGGAAATCTGAACTGATGCTGGTTTGGCTTCAGTTTTACTGCATGTTTGCATTGCTATTAAAGGGAGTGGGTGATTGAAGGGTATTAGTTTTTGGAACCAGCCACATGTTCTGCAGAATCTTTCCTGGTCTTTTACTTTTCTATGTGCTTATGCACCAAATTAAAACTTTCACATCAATGCAAAATGTTCAGTACAGTTGCCCTTTAAAACATGCTGCCAATGTCCAAATCCTATTTACTTTCCCTTGTCTTATACAAGATTACTTTAAGGATAGGTGCATATGTCTTCTACTGTGTTAACTCACAATACATTCGAACAAAGTAGTTCTTTTAATGGTGAATTTGTTCTGCAAGCATATACCACTTATCTCAGACCCCAGATGTCAATTACATGGTTCAAAAAAACCCCACAAAATCCAGACAGATTAACAAAATTATACACTAGCTTTATCAACAAGAAAAATAATTTTGATTACTATGTAGCAGAATCATCAATTCACTTTTGGGGAGCTAGAACAAATGTGGGTTGTACTAAGTTTGTTTATATTAGAGTGTTACATTATTAATCCTTTTTCTATTAAAGGATGCCATATCAATTCCAACAAACAAAAAAAATCAAGGTTATAGTTCTCTTGAATTCAGTTGCTAGTTGAAATACAAGACTCTCTCAATGAGGCCGTGTCATATAAATTTAGTTACTTATGCAGATTTTTCCATTGCCACCTTAAAGTAAACAAGTCATGCTGTCAGCTTGCTGCATATTCTAGCACCAGAAAATTAGCTGGTCAAAACCTCTGCCAGAAAGAACTGAAACCCTATAAAGGCTACTTATGCTCAAGGTTTGTTCATCTTCCTTCTGAGAATAGCTGCTTATGCTGTTAAGTGCACACAATCTAGCCTAGTTTCTTTGCATCGCCCTCCCTATATCCTATCATGTTCCTTGAGGAAAGATTTAGCCAAGTCATCTCCATAAATGTTGCTCCTTGATAGATCTTCCAATATTCTTTTAACCCATTTATGATCTTCTGGTTCAACTGGATGAGACCAGAAAACTCTGCCTCTAGGAGGATGTCCAACTAGAAGTGACAATTAGGTTTGGGACTTAAAACTTGGATTGTCTCACGAAAAGTTGAACAATCCGGGTTCTAACAAAATACACACAAAACAAATAGGGTGCAGCCACCAACAGCCGGCAGACATGAGAGGCCAAATTGTCTACTTATATGTTGTAAACTTATTGACATCACTGTCAAGGGCTCCATAATGAAAGTTAGTATTATAATCCCTTTCCTAGTTTTAAATTACAGTAATGAACTATTTAAGTGGTTGCATATGGAAAAAAATCCAAAGAATCCAAAAATTCCAGAATTTGTGCAAGGATTACTCTGCTTGATTAAAAAAACAAAGATGTTCCATGTTAAAGGTGCACAGACTGGGTTGTGAAATTCTTTGTTATCTTTAAGAAAAGGAGTCATGACAAATCAAATGAGAATTTTTTTGTTGAAATACTTCATGGACTAGGGTTTTGGAACCAACTATTTAAATAGTTAATTACTATAATTTGAAGCTGGGAAAGAAGTAATTGTAACACAAACATTCACTATAAGACCTCTTGACAAAGACGAGGCTCTGGATATGGCCCAGTCTCCAATTGTATGGGTGGAGCTGGGTAAACTTTTTTGTGCATGTATCTCTCTGCTGGACAAAAAACAAAGATGTGTTCCAGGTTAAAGTTGCTCAGACTGGGTTGTGAAATGTTTCCTTATTCTGAAGAGATCACAGAACTCAAGAGTAAGTCTTCTTTCTGTTTTATCAGGTTAAGGAACAATGTAGAAACAGGTGGATAGATAGATTTTTGGGGTTGTATTTATTTTTACAATTTTCTCAATGTACTGACTTTCCAGGTTTTTGTTTTGAAACTGATCTAAGCAACACATCTAGTCAAACAAGCAGAGCCTTTACACACATTTGGGTCATACAACACCTTGCACTTATATAGCACCTTTAACATAGTAAAACATCCTGAGGTGCTTCACAGGAGCATAATCAGACAAAAATTGACACCAAGTCAAAGGAGACATTAGGACAGGTGACCAAAAACTTGGTCAAAGAGGTATGTTTTAAAGAGAGTCTTGAAGGAGGAGGTGGAGATATTTAGGGAGGGTATTCTAGCGCTTAGGGCCTATACAGCTGAAGGCACATCTGCATCAGAACAAAGATCAGCACTACATAAATTGAGGCTCCTCCAATGGCACTTCTTTGTGCTGAGTTGGCTCATCTCCACCAGGGTGCAATGGAGCTGCTATAATTGGGCTCAGCATTCCTGGTCAAGGGAGAGAAAATGAGCAAGTATTTCTACCCCAAGTGCTATGCAAAGACTCCTGTGGAAAATATTTGTACAGACATTAGATGTGTATAGGATTGGGGTCAGCATGACGCCAAATACAGTTGAGCAGCCTGCTAATGCCTGCCCTCCAGGTATCACTGCCTTCAGGAGCGATAGGAATGAAGGAAAGGGAAAAAAAAGACAAAAATGACAACAGAAGAGAATCCCATGGCCAATGGCTCATATTAAGTCTGGTCACTGTGGACTGTTGAAGTCAAGCAACTTGCAGTAACTCCTCCAGCTTTTGAGCTTGCCTATATAGCCAAGTTTGGAGGTTGTGGTTTGTACCAGACCATCTTTGTGATCTGGAAATCTGAGTGGATCTGATAGCAGACCAATTTTATTTAGAATGCAGCCTGCAAGGAAGACCTTCCACATGAATTCAACTGTTTGCATTCTCTGTCAAGCTCTTGCTTTGAAGAGACACTCTTCCACATTTGTACTGTATGTGTAAGACTATGATGGGGTTTGAGAAGTGTTACTCGCAGCAAGCATGGGGGAATCGTGTAGATGTGGTCTTCTGCAGGCACCATACAATTCTAGTTCCCTACTTACAATAAACTTCAAGCTGAAATTCAAAAGGCCTAGGAGAAACATGGTTTTTACAAGAAACAAAGATTTTTGGTGGCTGTATCTCAAGAACCTTATCTACTTTGCTGTTAAATCGGTGATAAGATTGAGAAAAATCCAACTTAACTCAAGGAGGAAAAAGCTGAAGAACAAACAGCTTAAAATCCAAGTAGTCGCAAATGTGTGCATTTACTTGCAGCAGTTTAAAGTGAAGTTCAGAAGGTGACTGCTGTTTTGAATAGCTGGCTACCTATGTGCAAACAATGGATTATTCCTGCACTCTGAATGAGACTATTTTCCAAAGACTTCTCAAAAAAGGTAATTAACCCTTTATAAACTTTGCCCATTAGATATATGTTTCACATTACATTACATAGAATGTACAGCACAGAAACAGACCATTCGGCCCAACAGATCTATGCTGGTGCTCCACACGAGCCTCCTCCCTACTTCATCTAACCCTATCAGCATATCCTTCCGTTGCTTTCTCCCTCATGTGTTTATCTAGTTTTCCCTTAAATGCTAGTCGCCTCAACTACTCCTTATGGTAGCGAGTTCCACATTTTAGGTAAAGAAGTTTCTCCTGAATTTCCTATTGGATTTATTAGTGACTATCTTATATTTATGGCCCCTAGTTCTGGTCCCCCCACAAGTAGAAACATCTTCTCTACATCTACCCTATTAAACCCTTTCATAATCTTAAAAGATCTCCATCAGGTCACCCCTCAAGTCTTCTCTTTTCTAGAGAAAAGTCCCAGCCTGCTCAATCTTTCCTGATATGTATAACCTCTCAGTTCTGGTATCATCTTAGTAAATCTTTTTTGCACCTTCTTTAATGCCTCTATATCCTTTTTATAATATGGAGACCAGAACTGTTCACCGTATTCCAAGTGTGGTCTAATCAAGGTTCTATACAAGTTTAACATAACTTCTCTGCTTTTCAATTTTATCTCTCTAGAAATGAACCTGTGCTTGGACCTAGCTTACCTACGTCGCTACCTTTAGTGATTTGTGTATCTGTACCTCCAGATCCCTCTGCTCCTCTTACTCATTTAGACTCTTATTTTCCAAGGAATATGTGGCCTCCTTATTTTTCCTATCAAAATGTAATACCTCACACTTGCCTATATTGAAATTAATTTGCCAATTACAAGTTTATTAGTGTCTTCCTGTATTTTGTCGCAGTCCTCCTTAGTACTAACTCTAACCAATTTGGTCTTGTCCGCAAATTTTGAAATTGTACTTCTGATTCCTCAGTCTAAATCATGTAAATGGTGAGCAACAGTGGTTCCAGTACCAATCCTTGTGTAACACAACTTCCCACCTTTTGCCAGTCTGAGTAACTACCTTTAACTCCTATTCTGTTTTGTAGCCAGCTTGCTATCCATTCTGTTACTTGTCCCCTAACTCCATATGCTCTGACCTTAGTCATGAGTCTACTATGTGGTACCTTATCAAAGGCCTTTCGAAAATCCAAATATATTATATGTACTGCATTACCCTTGTCTACTCTGTTACTATCATATATAAACAGTTGATAGCATTTGCCATTTTTTATGGCTTCATATTTCCATTAGATTACAAATAAATATTTTTGTTGTTTTAACCTGTGAAGACTCTGGTTGGCGTTCAATATTCTACCATTTCAAAAATAGTGGCTAATTCAGTACACAGTTTGCTGCAAATACAGCATTTTGATTCTGCAGATCACACAACTCTCCAACTAAAAAAGGTACAGCAAGTCTCCTCTCCCGAAGACATTAAATCCTTATTGAGGTATGTTTTCACAGACAGCAGTGACTCTCCACTACCTTGCCCAAGTGGCCATTATTGATGCACGAGCATTAACAGTGAGTTTTTGCCAGGTATTTGATCATGGGGCAATCACAGCTATCCTCATCCAACTTCTACACACATGCACTTCCAGCAGGCGTCACTGGATAGTGATCAGGAACAGGAACGCTGGTGTATTGAGGTCAATTGCAGTGCCCCAAATAACCATCCAACTGAGAATTATCTCAGCATAATTATGGGATTCAGAGTGGATGTTCCTGGAGTGTACAGTTCAGCTATAGATTGGATAAACTGAGCTGTTAGGGAACCAGTATTTTATACAGCACTCAAAAGTGAGTTACAGTGGGCATGCAACTATTCAAAATTTATGATTTGGCTTATCCAACGAGCACAAGAAGACAGAGGACGTTTAGTAGACTAGTGTCAGCCGTGGCTCAGTGGTAGCACTCTCGCCCGAGTCAGAAGGCTGCAGGTTCAAGTCTCACTCCAGAGACATGAGCACATAATCTAGGCTGACACTTCAGTGCAGTACTGAGGGAGTGCTGCACCGTCAGAGGTGCCGTCCTTTGGATGACACGTTAAACCGAGGGTCCATCTGCCCCCTTGAGTAGACGTAAAAGATCGCATGGCAATCTTTGAAGTAGAGCGGGGGAGTTCTTCCCTGTGTCCTAGGCAATATTTATCCCTCAACCAACATCACTTTTAAGAAAAAACAAATTATGTGGTCACTGTGGGACCTTGCCGTATGCAAATTTACTGCCATGTTTCCCCACATTACAGCAGTGATTACATTTCCAAAAAAGTTCTTAATTGGCTGTAAAACACTTTGGGATGTCCTGAGGTCATGAAAGGCACTATATAAATGCAAGTTCTTTCTTCTTGTCCAGTTACACTTTAACTGTGTACAGAATTCATATAGTCAAAAAGGGGAATCCATTTTGGATTAAAAAAATTATTTCACTTGCTAGGCTGGAAGCAGTCAGTACTGGCATTATTTATTTATAATAAAAATATTTTACACTGATGTCACTATTACTGAAAAAAAATCAATACATCACAGTACCCAAGTTATAAAAATTAAACTCCAATAATGCTGGATTAATATCTTCAAATACAACTTTGTAATTAAAACATTCTCAGTCACATTAGAGGAGTCATCCTGCAAATGTCTGCTGCTAGTTGTAGAATGACTACTACAGTAATTCTACTGCTAACGTTGTTATTAAGAATAAAATAGTGCTCCAATATTTCTGCCAGGTCTGTCACTATGAATATATCCCAGCTGTGGTCCCCAAGATTCATTCCCATGCTGGTCACTACGTGTGACTAGAATGACACGAATGTTGCCAGGACCATTCATTAAAAAACACTGTGGAAGAGAAGGTAATTAAAAAAAAGTTATTTTAAATTTACATTTTCTTGGCTACCCCGCTGAAGTAGCACCCCACAAAGTCTTCAACTGATGGGTTAAAAAGTAGGTATTTAGCTTTGAAAAGTTTTTACTTTGGACAGGCTCCCGTTTTGGAATCTCTAGCACCAATGAACAATGTTTCTAGGATTGTTCCTTCACTGTGTTTCAGATCTGTGACAAGTATCTTTTATTTGCAGTTTATTAAAGAATATGTTTTCCATGAGGTTAGGGACATAGTCATATTTTTTATCTTCTTTGACAGCCTCAGTATGCCATCTCTTTGTTCTCTTGCTGTACTTGGCACGGTACCTGATAAGGGAGAAAAACAAGAGGTTAATTTCTTGCCTTTTAAAAATTCTACTCTAGCATTCATTAAAAAATACTAATTTTCTTGGTGATCCTTTACAGTCAATCATACTGTTAGTAGGCTCTGACTTCTACTACATTGATCATATGAACTAATTCATGTTGTAAAATGGCCTCACTGAAAATACAAACATATACAACTTATTAATATACATGTATGTGGCATCTTATGTCAAAACACCTCAAAGCCTTTAAACACAGTTACATTTAAGTGCAGTGACTACTGTTATGTGGGTAGATAAGCTTAGTGATTCTGCAGCAACAATGTTCCAAAACAGAAATGAATGACCAGCTAATATGCTTTTTGTAATTGGGGCTAGTTGAGGGAATAATGTCCTTGGACACTGGGAGATGTTCCTACTCGTATCAGAAGAGTGCCATAGGATCTATAACATCTATCTGAACAAGCGGATGACACCTCAATGTTACAATATCTCTGCCAAAGGATAGCATCTCTGACTATGCTGTACTCCTTCGGTATTATATTGGCATGTCAGCTTAGATTATAAATCTTGAACTCACAATATTCTGATTGAGATGAATGCTACCAATTGAGCCAAGTTAATACACGGTTTGCCATTTACTGAAATTAAATACTTCTAACAGTTGTCATATTTGGTTTAAATATACACTACAACACAACAGAGATAACTAGGATCATCTAGAACTGAAATGGGCTGTCAAGCCAAACAGAATAATTTCTAACTTTCTGAATCCCATCCAAAGATGGCCGTTACTATAAAATCATTAATACTTACATTGGTGTGCCATCCACATTCTTAGCTTGTGAGCGGTCCAAATGATGGTTGTAGTCAATAGCTGCAAGATAATTCCTTAATTTGTAACTCTGATAACTGTTTTAAATAAACAAGAAAAGTTATAAATGTGGTTTAATTTTCAAGTACAGTGAACCTTGACTAAATCACATTTGGGACTTTAGCAGACAGAATTATTTCAACATGCATAAACATCCAAGAGGGACTATATCTGCTGATTGATAAGTGTTTTTTTTTTAGAGTCGGTTCCTTCCTCATCCCATCAAAGTTAGCTTCTTTAACTCTAAAACATTGTTCTGTGACTTTTTTTCCTGTTCAATCCCAAGAGTGAATTCAATCATAGTATGGTCACTATTACCAAGATGTTTTCTTACTGCCGGATTGTGTAGTTGTCAGTAACCAAAATACTTAAGTTAAGAATCACTTGCTCCCTTATTAGCTCAAGACCCTCTGCTTTATGAAACTATTTTGAAAGCATTCAATAAACATATTCCATTTTCTACTTCAATCTCAATCTAAATCTAAATATTCCAAATCAGAATCTCCCAATGCTACATTTTATTCTTACATACCTGCTATGTATGTGCACTTTCCTCTGTTAAGTAATCATAGTCAGGTTTACAAAATACTCCCACTAGTCTTTTGCATCATTTTCTGTTCCTTAGCTTTATCACATTGTTTCTACCTGCTAATTATATTCATTTAGATCCCTCCTTTCTACTGAGAGGTGGCGGAGGAGGATTCATTAAGTATTCATGAACTCCCAATAATAGTACTACAATACAATTACATTAATGTATTATGTTATACTTACTCATAGCTATGTCGTTTTGAAGCATACATCAGTAAATAATTGTGAAAGGACTCCATATGACTGTTATGTCTGAAACAACAGTGAAATATTTATGTATTCAAATACTATTTTGTGCAGAAAGTCATTATTCCAATGAATTGTTCAATTTTAAATTGAACTAATTTAATTGTTTTTGGTTTTGTGCTCCTCTTCATTGTAGTCACAAAGCTCGCCTGGTGGTTACTTTCCTCTTTCCTCCCACCTCCAGACTTGAGGTAAAGAAGACAGAAATAAAGACTTGCACTTACATAGCACCTTCCATGACCTCAGGACGTCCCAAAGTGCTTTACAGTTAATAACTACTTTTTGAAGTGTGGTCACTGTTTTAATGTAGAAAATGCGACAGCCAATTTGCGCACAGCAAGGTCCCATAAACAACAATGTGATAATGACCAGATAATCTGTTTTTTTGATTGAGGGATTCATATATTAGCTAGTACCAAATCTCTACTCTGCACTTCCCACAACAGCACCGCTAAGATTGTGAATTAAATACCTTGAGGAACAGAAGTGCACAGCCACTCCCTCCCCACTATGGCCACCCCAAAATTATTTTAAATATAAAACTATTAGCAAGTCAGTTGAACAGTTATCATTTCAAAAAAAATCCTGCCGCGTTTAATTGCATCTCCACACAATGCCCCTATAGGAATATAACACACTGTAACCAGAATATCATAAGTTTTGGCATTTAGCGTATTTATACCAACTCAAGCTTTAGCTCTGCCAATAGTAACAATCAAAGTAGGTTATACTTACCTAAAGTACTTAAATCGACTAATATTTCGAAGGAAATTTCTATCCAGGATGATCTGACGGAGGAACTTCAATGGAGCACTATTTTGTTGTATCCATGGCCTGGTGTGCTCTTCATCGTGTATTGATTCATGGTTACAAGATGTCTCTCCTGCACTGTTGGGTACAATCCATTCATGTTCATTTACAACATGATGTAAAAGGCTGGCCCATCTTTCCTACATTGTGATGAAAAGGAAAACATTATGATTATGGTAACAACCAAATTTACTTAAATCAGTATTTGCTACTGAGATGGCCAGTGGTTATTTTGCTGCATAAATTTAGATGGAAGCAAATGTACACGATTACTCTCATATACATTTTTATGTTCTCAGTATAAATTAACTAATGCAGATTTTGTCCTCGGCCAGATAACAGGTGGCACAAGTCTGGGCCATTGGTGCTGCACTCTTGACATTCAGACTGGTTTGATGTGCTAATTGAGGCAGGAAAACCATATTCCGGAGGCATGGTTTTGTTGTTGCGGTGGATGACACCGTTTTCCACGCAATTCACTTTAAAACAGATACAGTTAGAGGAAGGGGAGTTAAGAAACCATTGTAAGACAATCCTACATTGAATTTGCTTTGATCTCCAGGCATATCAAAAGACACAAAATATGATATTTAAGCCCTGGTCTGAGAACTTGAGGGAAGTAGTAAGAGGAACACGATACAAGGTGTTCGAGAACTGGAGGAATGGAAGGAGATGGGGAGAAGGAGACACAGAGTTTAATACATTGTCTGCTTAATAAGCAGAATACATCCACAGAAGTTCTGGGAGTTTAATGGGCAGTTATTGTGCAAGAATTATGCAGTTCGATATGCTTCTACCTGTTACCACCATTTCGGCAAACAAATCTAGTTATTCAGTTTGGAGCAGAGGGTGGTGTTTTGCTACTTCCAGTCCTTTGCAACAACTAGGAGTGAAGCAAGAGTGCAGTGTGCCCTGGCAAAACAGGATCTGTGAGGAACCCAAGGTCACATGATTATGGCAGGTGCAAAAATTTGAGAATGCAGCTTAGGGATAATAGGGGGAAGCAGGCTTCATTTGCAGGAAGTGCTTTAAGATATCCTAAACTTTCATCATGGCCACATAGACAAACATTAAATCACAGCACCTGTAGGCTACCAAAAGAGTTCAACAACAATTACAATTATAGCAAGCCCAATTGGCCTACTTTTTTTGACCATAGAATTATAGAAATTTACGGCACAGATGGAGGTCATTCAGCCCATCGTGTCTGTGCCAGCCAAAAAAGAGCAATCCAGCCTAATCCCACTTTCCAGCACTTGGTCTGTAGCCTTGTAGATTATGGCACTTCAAGTGCACATCCAAGTACTTTTTAAAATGTGATTAGGGTTTCCGCCTCTACCACCCTTTCAGCCAGCGAGTTCCAGACCCCTACCATCCTCTGGGTGAAAACATTTCTCCTCAGCTCCCCTCTAATCCTTTTACCAATTACTTTAAATCTACACCCCCTGGTTATTGACCCCCTCTGCAAAGGGAAATAGGTCCTTCCTAACCACTCTCTCGGCCCCTCATAATTTTATGCACCTCAATTAAATCTCTCCTCAGCCTCCTTTGTTCCAAAGAAAACAACCCCAGCCTGTCCAATCTTTTCTCATAGCTAAAATTCTCCAGTCCTGGCAACATCCTTGTAAATCTCCTCTGTACCCTCTCCAGTGCAATCACATCTTTCCTGTCATGTGGTGACCAGAACTGTATGCAGTAGTCAAGCTGTGATCTAACTAGTGTTTTATACAGTTCTAACATAACCTCCCTGCTCTTATAGTCTATGCCTCGGCTAATAAAGGAAAGTATCCCATATGCCTTCTTAACCACCTTCAGGGATCTGTGGACATGCACTCAAGGTCCCTTTGTTCGTCTGCACCCCTCAGTATCCTCCCATATATTGTGTATTCCCTTGGCTTGTTTATTATCCCCAAATGCATTACCTCACACTTCTCTGGATTGAATTCCACTTGCTACTTTTCTGCTCACCTAAACAGTCTACAGCTTTCCTCTTCACTATCAACCACATGGCCAATTTTTGTATTATCGGCAAACTTCTTAAATTATGACCCCTAAATTTAAGTCTAAATCACTAATATATACCACATGAGAATCCCTAACATCATGGTGAACATCGGTCAACATTTACCCAGAATCAAAATGCTAAGTCACACACACACACACACACACACACACACACAGGAGTGGGGTCAATTACTACAAAGGTTACAGCAAGATTTAACAATTTGCCAGATATGGCAAGAGACGAACACATTCTGGCAAAAGAATGCTGCACATCATATCCAGGAGCCTTCCATTGACTTGTGTTTATACCGAGTATATAATGATAGATAAAACAATGGAGGGGTGAAATGACCATACATGAATATGAAGTATGGGGCTAAGGCAGGTATATGGAGTTAGGTCACACATCAGCCATGATCTCACTAAATGGCAGAACAGACTCATGGGGCTAAATGGTCTACTCCTGTTCCTATGTTCCCATACCCAAGTCCAGGTCATTAATATAGATCAAAAAGAGCAGTGGTCCTAATACTGACTCCTGGGGAACAACACTGGTTGTTTTTCAGACTGGAGGGAAATATACATTCACCACTATTCTCTGCTTTCTGTCCCCTAGCCAGTTTTGTATCCACGCTGCCACTGTCCCTTTAATCCTATGGGCTTCAATTTTGCTAACAAGTCTATTGTGTGGACTTTATCAAATGCCATTTGGAAGTCCATATACACATCAACCCTCTCCGTTACTTCATCAAAGAACTCAATCAAGTTAGTCAAACATGATCTTCCTTTAACAAATCAGTGCTGACTTTCATTTATTAGCCCATACTTTTCCAAGTACCAATTAATTTGGTCTCAGATTATTGTCTCAAAGTTTCCCCACCGACATTAAGCTGACTGGCCTATAATTGCCAGGTCTATCCCTCTCCCCTTTTTAAAAAAAAAACAGGGGTGTAACATTTGCAATCCTCCAGTCCTCTGGCACCATCCCCATATCCAAGGAAGATTGGAAGATTGTGGCCCAAGCCTCTGCAATTTCCACCCTCACTTCCCTCAGTAACCTAGGATGCATCTCATCTGGACCAGGTGACTTTTCTACTTTGAGTACTGCCAATTTTTTAAGTACCTCCTCTTTATCTATTTTTAATCCTATCCAATATCGCTACTACCTCCTCCTTTATGCTACAGTGGCAGTATCCCCTTCTCTAGTGAAGACAGATGCAAAGTATTCATTTAGTGCCTCAGCCATATCCTCTGCCTCCACAAGATGATCTTTTTTGTCCCTAATCGGTCCCCTGCTTCCTTTCAGTAGCCTTTTACTATTTATAAAAGACTTTTGGGTTCCATATACATATACTTAGACCAACTAAAAAAAAAATAATTTGGGCAGTGGCTGCTTTAACCCCACCCACCTCTCAGTGTGAGAAAAGTGAAAATGTTATGAGGCAACTCAATTGGGACCAAGCCAGAGAAACAATATTGAGAAATGGATATGGAGAGATTTTGCAGTTCTTGTTTGTAGTGTAACAAACAGCTCATCTTTCACATTTGCAAGTTCAATTTATAATGATGAATTTCTCTTCTTTAAAAGAGAAAAAGTGTGTTTTTAAGAGAGAACTTGTGATCTTTCTTTACCTGAAGAAAAGTGCATTACATAACCTGGAAATATTTCTCTTTTCATGGTGTTTCTCTATTATTTAGAATTGGAAACCCTCACAGTTGCACATTGAGGTAGCCTGCTCAGCAGGGCAGTGATTTTTACAATTGAGCTCATGAAACTATACCAAACAGTTTCAATAAGAAGTGGTTATAGCTAACACTCAACAATTTCCATGGTAGAGTCAGAAACAGACACACCATATCCTATAGTTGAAAAGATTTGTACAATGCTTTGTAGCACAACACTATCAGGAAACATAATGATCTTTTTCTACTTTGAGTGATACATAACTAAAATGAAAAAGGTTTAACAAAAATTACCGCTAACAGGACCTCATTGCCATTGCAATTCTTTGCACAATACCAGAAGTGATTTCGTATTGGTTCAGACCACGCCATTAGAATGTCATTCCCTTTTTTCTGTGCTGCCTGAAAATAAACACAAGCGCTAGGTGATTCTAAAGTAATGCAATAGGATAGCACATACTAAGTACAAAATAATGCTTTCTAGACAACTATAAATGTGGAACACAAGTTTGCTGGGTGGGCACTAGAAAGAAAATTAATAAAAACATATTTTGCAAGGTTTCTCCCCCGTACTAATTTTCCACACTTAATTAGGTTGCTGATACAGCACTTGACACACAGACTACAACCTGCTCTCAGTCTTCTGTAAAAGGCACTAGGAGAGTACATCTTCTCACCCCCACAAGCAGGAACTTGCTGTGTGGTAAACTGCAGGTGCTAACTTGTATCTTAATATTCTCGGTGGCTCACGGTGTTGACCATGGCTCAGTTGGTAGCACTCTTGCCTCTGAGTCAGAAGGTTGTGGGTTCCGGTTCCACTCCAGAGACTTGAGCACAAAATCTAGGCTGACACTCCAGTGCAGTACTGAGGGAGTGCTGCATTGATAGAGGTGCTGCCTTACGGATGAGACATTAAACCCAAGCCCTGCCTGCTCTCTTAGGTGGACATAAAAGATCCCACTGTACTATTTCGAAGAGGGTGTCATCCCCAGTGTCCTGGCCAATATTTATCCCTCAACCAACATCATTAAAAAAAAATCTGGTCATTATCACGTTGCTGTTGTGGGACCTTGCTGTGAACAAATTGGCTGCCATGTTTCCTACATTACAACACAGTGACTACACTTCAAAAATACTTCATTGGCTGTAAAGAGCTTTGGGATGTCCTGAGGTCGTGAAAAGCGCTATATAAATGCAAGTCTTTCTTTTCTTTTTTTTATTCTATAGCACTGCAAAAGTCTATACATTTGCTGCTCCACTGTAAAAAAAAATCTACAAACAGGGACTAATGGAGCATTGACGTGGAATACTGTCCACACTATTCTTATGTCTGGAAGCTGAGCTTGAAACTAACCCAGGATGATGGCTGAAAATCTCATCTTTCTGTCAGCTAGAAGGATCCTATGCAAAAGGAATTTGGAGCAGATATTCCTTACCATGACATCTGCATGAATTTCTCTTCCGTCCCCCCGCCCCCTAAATTTTAGAAAAGGAAAAGAACAAGATGGCTTGATATCCACCTCCATGTCAAGATATTCTCATTCATTAACTGAATTGCTTTCCACATTCAAAGTTGTAACTGAATAAATAATGAGAACAAACACTTAAAGGCATTTAGAACATGGACATAGAATATTAAAAACCAGAGACAATTAATTAAAAACAAAGTACAAGACATGTACCTTCATCATCTTTTTCTGAATGTTTTTTCCACCATGCCAGATGTCATGCGAGTGGAAGATGGCTGAATACTTCCCTTTTTCTATGGGGTACATGCAAACACAAAATGGGCAAAAGTCAAAGTCAAAATCACTATTCATGAACGTATTTTACAAGTTATTGTTACAAAATGCTGGCTTGAGAACAGCAGTATTTTTCTTTAACATAAATATTTGACAGTCTATTTTTCATTAATTATATAGGATTTACAAAACATATTATGTACTCACTCATTAACGTGTCAATTTGTGGGTTGTTGTTTGTAGTCACTTCAATTATATTCAATTTTGTTCTTAAGCAGTCGAGTGAGCGCTGAAATCCTAACTTCTCAATGTTAGTACTCTTGCCACTAACTTCACTCACATCCACAACATCAATATTTAGAATGTGTTTTCTTGTGTGATGGCTGAATGTGTACGTACAGTATTGAGCAGAATGGCCTGCAGAATCATTTCTGCCATCGCCACATAGGATAACATTTTCACCTTCACAATTTTTGAATAGTTTATCCTGCATGGATTTCCAGTGCTGCACTATTGCTGGAGCAGCATACAGTCGCTGGACCTTATAAAACTCACTGGATGAAATGCAGCCCAACCCCATGAATTTGAATAGGAGAGCAATCTTACGATAATTGTTACCAGATATCAAAATTGAAGCAGCCAGCTGTAGATTACTGGAACTGCAACCCTTGAAACATGGAACTGTACAAAATCTGCCTCCTAGGTGGTGATTTGGACAAATCCAGTAAGCCACAAGGGCAGTTCCTATCATACGGCAATGGTAGGTAAATTTTTTGGTACATCCTTTTGACTTGCAGTCGTTTCCATGGATCATTTTCAGAAGATCCATTATGATGTCAATATCTGCAATACATTTTTTCCTGTTAAGTACTTCTATTCCTGGTACCGCAGAATCCTCAATCTTGATGCTTTCTTCTTCATTACTTTCTTCTGTCACAGTATCACTGAGGTCTGCACAGAAGACATCGTCCTCTGCCGTGATATTGCTGCCAAGAAAATTATGTTGAATGAAGAACAAAAGTCAAGACATCATTACAAAGGAGTTGCTTAAGTTATCAGGCTGTCATAATGTTTGACATAATTAAACTAAGAAATACGCAATTCTGGCAAAAATCCCCACAGAATGTGCTGATACAGAACATTGTTTTAAGTAGTCAAAATGTCAAGAAGCAAATGTAAAGCATAATTATAAAGAGGTACCGGGATTATTTCATAGGGAAGATCTTGAGAGGGACGTGCTATTTGCAACAGAGTGAAGATCAAAATGACTGATGTTGAGGGGACATCGACATGTAGGTACAGCAAGCAATTAGGAAAGCAAATGGTATGTTGGCCTTTATTGCAAGGGGGTTGGAGTACAAGAGTAAAGAAATCTTGCTGCAATTGTACAGGGCTTTGGTGAGACCACACCTGGAGTACGGTGTACAGTTTTGGTCTCCTTACCTAAGGAAGGATATACTTGCCTTAAAGGAGGTGCAACAAAGGTTCACTAGATTGATTCCTGGGTCGAGAGGGTTGTCCTATGAGGAGAGATTGAGTAGAATGGGCCTATATTCTCTGGAGTTTAGAAGAATGCATACGTCATTGAGACATAAGATTTCAAGAAGGCTTGACAAGGTAGGTGCTGAAAGGATGTTTCCCCTGGCTGGAGAGTCTAGAACTCGGGGATATAGTCTCAGGATAAGGGGTTGGACATTTAGGACTGAGATGAGGAGGAATTTCCTTACTCAGAGGATCGTGAATATTTGGAATTCCCTATCTCAGTGTTGTGGATGCTCAGTCATTAAGTATATTCAAGGCTGAGATCGATAAATTTTTGGACTCTTAAGGGAATTAAGGGATATGGGAATCAGGCAGGAAAGTGGAGTT
Organism: Heptranchias perlo; assembly: GCF_035084215.1. Classification (NCBI taxonomy): domain Eukaryota; kingdom Metazoa; phylum Chordata; class Chondrichthyes; order Hexanchiformes; family Hexanchidae; genus Heptranchias; species Heptranchias perlo. The sequence continues at coordinate 8,822,231 of NC_090332.1, read as the reverse complement.
GAGGTCAAAGATCAACCATGATCTTATTGAATGGCTGAGCAGGCTCAAGGGGCTGTACGTCCTACTCCAATTTTTTAATGTTCTTATGGGGCAGAGATAAGTTTGGTCATAGTTTACAGTGTAGTGACTCCAAATTTTCTCCAGCATGAAACCAACCCAAAATGACTGTTCATTTTAAAGTCAGCTTGGCATGAAAAACAGAATTTGCATCATTGACAAAACAAATATAGGCTCTGTGAACATGCCAAGTTAATTCCTGTATTAAAATGAAACATGGGCTACAAGAAAGCTATCAGACATTGCACCAAAGTGTCAGGACACAAGTCTGCACCCACAATTCCTCATACATATTCCTGATGCTGGCTGTACCATCAGGGGGCAGTGCTAAGCAACGGTCAATCACTTTCCTATTGGGAAGGATGAAAAAACATTTAAAACACAAATTGTTTTAGGTTCCTAACACAAGTGTCATACTAGATGACTCAGAAGCAGCATTAGCAGAAGTCTGGGGTGGGGGTGGGGATAGGACACGTGATTGACTCTACATACCTTACAAATATCTAATTTTAAGACAGACATTGCGGGGGAAAATAATGATAAAATATAACTGAAGGAAAAGAGAACAAAAAACAGAATGAAAAATTTGAGGGATTGGAAAGAATAACATAAAACAAAGGAATGACAATTGGTTTTTTAAAAAAGGAATTTGTAAGTGAGAAACTAACCCATTTTGAACCTGTTCCTAAATATTTGCAAATGTAGCTGTTATAATTGCAGAAAGTTTAACCACATAGGCCAATAAACTATCTTCCAAAGCATTAAATTAGAAGATACCTCATAGTTTCATCTTCAAAATCATCCTCTCCTCCTGCCATAGAAGACGCCCTTGATGAAGATGCTTCACTGTCACAATCCTCTGTCACCATTAGTGTTTCATACCTCCAAAAAAAAGCAATAGATAATGCTAACGTAACAAAAAAAGTAAGTTTTAAGTCTTCTGCTACCAGACAGAACATAATTTTCTCAATAGTTTATACAGAACTTACAACAAATGAGTTCATTTCCAAAGGATCGCCAGCAAAAATTCTACACAAAGCCTAGTGTAGTCAAAGTACAGATGTGTGCAGAGTTGCTGGATAATCCTGAGGCTGAAATTGCTGTGCATTTGAATTAACAGTAAGTCACTATATAAAAGAGCCATGCAGCAAAGGTCTGACATTTTCTTTGTTGACTCCCTGAATAGAATCTACCTATTACATACTGTTGCCAGTAAAGATGTCTCCACAATGAGGATGCACAGCAAGATGTTTCATGTATGTTGAAACACTTACATGCGCGTTTCAGTTTTCTGTACTGATGTGGTATCAGCGGTTGTCTGATGTTTGGAAGGAGTGCTCATCAACGAAGACATAACTGAAAGAGACAAATCATGCACAAAATCATTCAGTCTATAAATAAACTGATGAACTATGTTTCAGTGTCATATCACCATGTGTTAACAGTTGTTCAAGTCTTGTTACATTATAATTATGCAATAGTTACTAAGAATACATGTGTTCATAAGCATTTTGGTGCAAAGTTGAATCTAGGCCAATCACTAGCTTGGTTAATAACTCAAATTGCTGTTTATTATTGTTATTTTAAGCAATAATGTTAAATTGCCCACCATAGACATGATCTTCCTCATTTTTTAAATGCAGTTCAACTCCACATACAAACAGGAAATTGCAGACATCCTAAGGAGATGGGAGAAAAGAGAAACACCAAAGACACTGTCCCTTCAAGAGCTTTGCCACACTTGCATAATGTGCCCCATCTGTACAAAGCAACATTGTGAACTGCAAGAGATATTAAATTAAATGTGATCATGCATATATCAATAGTGCCAAGCGATATTGCATCCAAAAGAGAACAGAGGGACAGGAAAGATAGATTTCCAGAATGAGAAAGACAATATGGTAGGTAATCTAACAATGTTCCTCATTCATTCAATGCCACATATAAATAGGAATATACCAAAGCAGTGCAGAACCTGGATATGGAATACTGAGGACCTAAATGTGTAGCTTAGCTTGAACCACTGCTATGCCAAAGCACTTATTCTGGGCAAATTAAGACAAAAATTCTAAATGAAAGCATTTTAGTTGTTCCAGTAGCTGCTCCACAGACAGTGTTGAGCAAAACCCTCCACTTGTAGGGTCACAAATTTGTTAGAGCAGGGGCAGAGTTGACTAACTTTTCCTTGTGGTTCCCGGTTAGCCAAGGAAGGACATAATTTGCTGACCTATGCTTAGTGATGGGTTTACCTAAGATACAGCTGCATACTTTATCGGTACCGTTTTCCTGGGTTTGGGTGGCTCCAGATCAGCTCCCAGGCCGGTCCGAAATTGCAGTCCCATTTAAGATGAATGAAGCCACTCTGGGACGCAGGCGGCTCCTTCCTGCCAGTGACGTCACTGGAGTGGCCTGGAGGAAAGGAGACCTGAAATGGCATGGTAAGAAATTTGAGTTTTTTTTAAAAAAACAAATAAGAAGTACTTATATTTATAAATATTTTTACATAGACATTGAGGGAATTCTTTGATGAAAAGTACTCCCTCCACCCTTAACTTTCCTTTCAAGACTTTAAATCTATAATAACAACCAACTCCAGGCTGAGGCTTTACAGGTAGGTGCATAGGCAACACAATGGAACAATTTAAATATAACCTTCTCAGTAACACACCAGGGTTTTGCAATGCTGTAACAGCATCATGATACTCAATTCAAATGATTCAATTAGTTTCCAAAATCCAAATATGCCCAATTCAGTTACCATTTCTCCCTATTCTGTTTAAGTACAGCAGCAATTAATAACACTCAGTGCTGATACACAAAAGTCAAAATCAGGATTTAAACCTGGATACAATCAACAGACCTGATAACAGGCAAGGTTTTTCTTTTAATAATTCCTCTCCGCACACATTTACATGCATCAAGTTTATTTCACACATCACAGTATGATCTTTAGATAGGGAAAGAAAACGTACATGGAGTCCATCTGGCAGCCATGTTGGTTTGGGAAGTAATCCTAGTTTCTGATATTCCTTCAGGGCTGCATGCCAACCAAAAGAAACAAACAAACAACCAAGCAGTTATTAATATTAACACTAATAAACAAAGTCAAATATGTATATCGGGGCTTGTTTTACAAATGACTATATTGGGCAGCACGATGCAACTTCCTGATATACATGGCACCCACCTCTAATGCACATCCATGAAATTGGCTCTATGTGTCAATGCGCAGAAAAGACAAATATTACCTGAAAAAATACATTTGCTTATTCAAATAAAATTATGTTACTAAAAACTCTAATGCCAGCAGAAACCCTACACATTTGTATTGGGAAGTATTCCTAATAGGCTCCTCTTTCCACCTTTTAAAATAAAGAGCTGGGAATCATCTCTCCTACCCATTACAATGGAGTGAAGTACCTTTACATTGTTGTAGGGATGATAATTCACAACACTTCAAAACTAATTCATTACTTGCCACAGGTTTGAGATGTTGATAGAATAAAGTACTATATGAATGCAAGTACCATTTATTATAAAACCAATGAATCAAAATCCTATGCTCAATTCCTGCATCCACACTGTTAATAGCTTTAAATCCTCACCCTTCCCATCTTTGCCAGCAAAAACCTCTAATCACATTACAACAAACCAGACATCCAGAAGGATTGAATACAATAGCATGACATCATATATGTAACTAATGTCACCATTCACCTGCCAACATTTTCCAAAAATCGAGTCTTTAATTCCTGCACGACTCCACCACCTTCTCCAAGGCCCTCCTTAAATCCCACCTCTTTGATCAAACTTATGGTGTGACCCTTTTATTTCCTTCTTGTGCTTTGCATCTTTTTTAAAATTACACCTCAAACACCTTGGGACGTTTTTCTACATTAAAAAGGCATTATAGAAATGCAAGTTCTTATTGCTGCCAAAACAATTACCATAAATTTAGTTCCTGTCATTAACCATAAATGGAGCAGGCTCTGAAACTGTTTTCCTTTCCCAGGGTTTATTCCTTTAAGGTATGCAGAGTTGGCTTATTCTTCCTGCACCAGGCTCTAAACGAACTCAAGGTTATTCGGACTTCTCGGGACTGCATGCATACAAGTACTTTGGGACTGCTGTTAGCATTTTCTGGGAATCTAGGACGGGTAGGTTGAGCAGGAGTAGGTAGGGACAGTTCCGATCGTTCGTAGCCGTGGCTTTTTAGTAAGGCCAACCCTACACTTACCCGCATTGCTGAGTCTAGTATACTGTTGTTTTATAGACAAACTCGTCAATTTACTCAAGTTCCCACAGTCAGCAATGATAGTTAATCTAAATGATAGTTAAGATGGTTTTTTTTGGAGGGGGTGATTATAAGAGTTATATATAGTGTGAATGCACGTTTCAGACAGATCATAAGTTGCTATAGGACTGTCAATCTTTATTTATGGGGAGGGCAAATGATTCGGCAACGCATAAACAGCGTATAAACTGCTGTCCATGTGAAGCGCTTTACTACGTTAAAAGGTGCTATATAAATGCAAGTTGTTGTTATTGTTGTCCCGGCACCGTGACTTTCCATTAAGTCGGGTGAGAAAACAAAGTCTCGATGCGGATCTGAGTGATAACAGATCACTTGTCCCAAGTATGAGAGGTACACATGCAGTTTGCTTACTTACTGCAGGCTATGCGCGTCGTCCGGAGTGGAAGTGGCAGGGTTCGAGTCCCCGCGTCCCGCCTGCCGGGTTTCTCTCTCCGCCTGCGGGTCCCGGCGCTCGGGGGGAACTTCTCGTCCGGCGAGAAAAGTTGGGTGGTCGAAACTCAAGTTGGCCGCCCCGCAGGAGCAGTTCTCGTAAACGTTCATGAGGAGATTGGCCAGCTCTGCGTGACTGAAGCTGAGCATCAGGCGCAGCTGGTCCCAGCGCCCAAACGCCTGGCCCAGGTAGACTTTGCTCTTGTTGGTGTGGCGAGTGTGCTCCAACCGCCGCTTCTTCCTGGTGTCCGGCGACAGCGTCGGTCTCCCGCGGCCTCTCCGCTTGGTCACTTCTGTCTCCTGTTGAGCGCTGGTGGCGTCAGCAGCCGTAATGGTCGTTGTGCTGCTGATGATGTGGAAGCTGGACTCGGTGACCGAGGTATCGGCTTCGAGCCCTGAGGAGACGCTGTGGGTCCGAGGCCACTCTTCTTCAGCCATCGCCATTTTATTTTTCCCCTCCTACTAACTGATTTTCTTCCCCCCCTCCCTCACTTTAACTGACCATCGGGCTCGAGCGAGGCGGGCCCATTACGTCACCGCCCCTTTCATATTACGTCATGACGCAAAGATCGTTTTTCTCATCGAGCAGCGGGGGACTGGTGGTAACCATGGAAACACGGGCCTTTTTAAAAAAAAATCTAAGTAACACCGAGTGAGCTTTGCAGGAACTCGATGGTGACCCGTTCACGGCTCCATTTTCTTTTGGAGCTAGAAAGATGACCTCGACTTTAAATGCGTAACATAATTATCGAATTTACAGCGCGGCTTCCGCGCATCGTGCCCCCCCCCCCCCCTTCTCAACGAGAAGCGTTTTCCCGGGACGTTTGAGAGTGTGACTCTCTCCCGGAAGTCGCGCGAAAGGTGGTCCGTGCGGCGGTTGGCGCCGGGTTTGGGTTATGAGAATGGACCCGCTGTTGGTGGCGGACTTGCTGCTACGCTTCGGTCGCGGGCCGCGTTCGGGCTCCTCCTTACGGGAGTTGTGCCGCTGGTGCTGGGAAGGAGAGGACGATGGTCCGCCCAGCGCCGATCGAGTGGAGACTCTGCGCCTCTTCGTCGAGAAGCTCGGCGCGCGACCCCGGCCCTGCGCGGGGGACCGCGACCCCGACCCAGTCAGGGAGAAAGTGACCGATCCCCGTGGCAGCGGCTCGGCCGCGGAGTACGGCCTGTCTCCGGAGGAAGAAGATCTTCCGAGCGCCTTGCTGGACCTGGCCGTCGGCCGGTGCCTGCCGCTGTTGCGCTCTATGAGGTTGGAAGGGGCGGGGAGCCAGTTTCAGGAGCCGGGCCGCCGGCTGGTGCACTCGCTGTGCGCCCTGCTCAACACCTGCTGCCGAGAGGCCCCGCCGACCCTGCTGGAAGACGTCGCTGGCTGCTGCCTGCGGGAACTCCGGAGCTACACCGAGGAGCGGAACAGAGTTGACGAGGCCGGTACTTGCGAGCTGCAAGCCCCGGGGTACTTGGACATTCACGTCGCGATCGAGGTGCTGGTGAAGGTGGCGCCGCTGCTTCTGGAGCGATGTATCGCGACAGAAGAGCTGATGTCGGTCACTCTGACGGCTGTTAAGGTGGGAGAGGACAGCGTGGCGTCCAGGATGGTCACCGGGGTAATACCGGCTCTTCTCGATCCGGGCGGTTCCGAGCTAAAGTGCGCGACCATCGAAGACATCTGGCATCGAGTGAAACGTTGGGAAAGTACCGGCACCGTCTCTAGAGTCCTGCTGCTTTTGAGCTCGCTTTCTCATCATCTGTTTCTCCCCACCGGAGATCGGTCACCTCCCGAGACCCACGACCTAAGAACTTGCCCCCAATTTTGGAAAGTGTTGCAGACGGGACTAGTGCAGACGGATAACACGTCGCGCAAGAGAGCTATGTACCTGCTGAAAAGAGCTGTGGCTGTTTCCAATACATTGAAAAGGGATATCTGCTCGGAGTACCAGACTGAATCTGGTAGGTTGAGGACTTAAAGTTTTGTAAGAATTAACAATAGTTATCGGTATAAATGATTATCTCCTACAGTATTCACCAGACAATACATGCCGCCCACCATAAAAGGTTTCTACAGTTAAACTTAAACGACGTTACTGCAATATAAGCAAGATTTTCCAAATTGGAATTGAAAATATTTCACTGTCTTGACATTTTTTTAGTTTGGACAGGTCATACCATTTTGGTAGTTGAAGTTATTCCGGCTCAAAACTCTTTAAATCCCTTGGGACAGGTGGTATGTACAGGAGAGATTGCTGAGTGAGATGGAGTCCGCAAATATAGGAGAGGCCTCACCAAGTTGGAAATAAGTCAGCAAAGTTTTTGTTTTAAAGTGACACAATAAACTCAGCAAATTATTCTGACACCAGTAGTTGGAAAAATAACGGAATCAATCATGAGGAATGCACTTAAGGATCACCTTTTTATGGAAGTAACGTTACAAACATGTCCTCACAGCAGCACTGCCAATTTGTGCACAGCAAGGTCCCTCCGAGCCAGAAGCTGGTGAATTGTCAATAAGACAGTGATTTTTGCAAAGGAACTCTTTAACTATACCACACAGTTTCAATAAAATTAAGTGGTTGTAGCTAACATTCAACAAGTTTCATAGTATAGTCAGAGACCGACACAATCTAGATACAGAAGATATACATCACATCCAACCAGTAAAAAGATTTGTACAAAGCATATTGATACAAAGCAATCAGGAAACTCAATGATCTTTTCCAACCGTTCATGGATACATAACTAAGATGCAAAAGATTTAACAAAAATTACAGCTAACAGGACTTATTTGCGGTTGTAGCTCCTTGCACATCGCCAGAAGAAATTTTGTATTGGTTCAAACAACCTCATCACCGAGCCCATTATCAAGGTTGATACTAGTACAAAACTGAGGGAGTGCTGCACTGTTTGAGGTGGCATTTTTTGGATGAGATGTTAAACTGGGGGTCCACTTGCCTGCTCAGGGCACCATAAAAGATCCCATGACACTATTTGAAGAAGGGCAGAGAAGTTATTCTGAGGGAAGTTTTCTCATTGTTCTGGCCAACATTTATCCACCAACCAATGCTACTAAAACCAATTATCTGATCAATCACATTGTTGTTTGCGAGATCTGCTGTGCATATATTGGCTGCTGTGTTTGCTTATATACCAATTGTGATGGCACTTCAGAAGTAATTATTAGCTGTAAAACACTTGGGATATCATGTGAACATGAAACGCACCATATAAATGCAGGTCTTTCTTTCTAGATATGAAAATGGCAGGGTCGCTTAATGAAAACTTTGCTTCGGTATTTACAGAGGAGAGTGAAAGATGTCTTCAAAGGTTTGTAGATGAGGAAGTAGAAAGGCAACCAATAGCATATGCATTAATAAGGAAATTGTTCTTAAGGTGCTGAGAGTGCTAAAATTGTTAAATACTCGGGACTAGATGACGTGTGTCCCAGGTTAGCAATGAAGCAGTGGACTATAGTCAAATTTCATTGGAGTCAGCAGATCTGTTTACCAACCTCCAGATCAGGACTGGAAGTTGGTAAATATTACACACCTGTTCAGAAAGGGGAAGGTGATATGAGGAAAAACTTTTCTACACAGTGAGTGGTTAGGATCTGGAATGCACTGCCCTAGGGAGTGGTGGAGGCAGATTCAATCATGGCCTTCAAAAGGGAACTGGATAAGTACTTGAAACAAAAAAATGTGCAGGGCTACGGGGATAGGGCGGGGCAGTGGGATTAGCTAGATTGCTCGTGCATAGAGCCAGCACGGACTCGATGGGCCGAATGGCCTCCTTCTGTGCTGTAACCTTCTATGATTCTAAAGTGATAGGCCAGGCAACTCTCAACTGTATTGGTTCGAGAAAAAATTACTAGATACCATAATTAGGGATAAAATAAGCGTGCATAGACTGATTAGAGTTAATTAATATGGATCATGTTTAACTACCATTATAGCATTTTTTGAGAGAATAATGGAATATATGGATTAGGGGCTATGTTAGATATAGTTTAAGGAGACTTTGGCGAACATTTGATAAAGTGCTGCATAAGGAATTGGTTGAGAAAATTAAGAACCGTGGCCAAATAGAGAAAGTGGCTGTATGAATAGAGAGATGGCTGAAAAACTGACAAAATGAGTGTGTCGTGGATCAGTGTTGGGACCTTTTCTTGCGTGTGTAAAATTAATGTAAGATCCTTACTTAGAAATAAAAGATTGAATATCAAAGTTTGCGGACACCAAATTGGGAGGAGTAGCAAACTGCCAAGAAGAATGCAGCATATTACAAAAGAACATAAACAGGCTAGGAGAATGGGCAGCTAAGTGGCAGACACTGTTTAATATGGAAAATGTGAGATATTCCATTTTGGGAACAAGAATAAAGAATAGAATTATAACTTAAATACTACATTTCTCAATGTAGCGGAGCCAAAAAAAGAATGTAGACAAATACATAAACCCTTAAAGGTGAGTAAAAAGATTTTAAAAATACCATTAAGAAGGCAATTGAGATTTGGGATTTATATCGAGAGCACAAAAACAAAGATGCCATGATGACTATGTCTAGAATGATAGGCCACATCTGCAGTAACGTTTGTGACTTTGAGCTCCTCACTACGGGGAGATTCAATCGCCCCAGAGAGAGTGCAGATTTACCAGGATGATATCAGGAGTTTGGAATAAAGGTTAGAGCAACTAGTGCCGCGTCCTGTCAGACTGATGATTGAGGGAGGTTTTGATAGAGGAGTTCGAAATGATAAACAGGATAAACATAGATTACTTATGTTGGTGCATAAATTGAAGAGAAAAGACCACAATGTCAATATGAGTACAAGATACATGAAAAAGGGAAATTCAAAGAAACTTTTTCAGAGTAATCAGAATCTGGAATACTTTGTCCAAGTGATGATTGATGCTAGATTGATTACGGCATTCAGAAAGGTACTGGTTATTACAAGAAGAATATTAAAACGATGGACAAAAAGCAGGACAGTTGGACTACATAAATTCAGCAGTGGAGGAGCTTAAATTCAGCACAGGCAGGAAGGGCATCCTCCTATGCTAAAAATTTCTGTTTCTTTGTCTTGTAGATTTTAATTCTAGAAGAAATTAATGTGAAATACTGAACCACCAATCCTATATGAGTACCGTTTGGTTTTCTCTAGAACAAGAACAACTTGCACTTGTATAGTGCCTTTAATGTAAAAAAAATGTTCAACGGTGCTTCAGAGGCATAAGGAAAAAAAAGGATGCCGAGCCAAAGAAGGAGATATTAGGAGGACTGACCAAAAGCTTGGTCAAAGAGGTGGGTTGTAAGAAGGTCTTAAAGGAGGAGAGGCAGGTGGAGAGAAGTGGGTGGTTAAGGGAGGGAACTCCAGAGTGTGGGGCCAAGGAAGCTGAGTGCATGGCTACCAATGTTGAATTGCACATTGCAATGTTGGGGGGGGTGTACAAAATGCCGGAGTCAGAGGAATAGAGATTTCGGGGAGGGGTTATAGGGCTGGAGGAGGTTACAGAGGTAGGGATGGGGGAGGCCATGGATGGAATTAAACGTAAGGATGAAAATTCTAAATTTGAGGCGTTGGAGGACAGTGAGGGCAGGAGTGATGGATGAGCGGGACCTGGTATGAGATAGGACACGGGCAGCAGAATTTTGGATGAGCTGAAGGATGGGAAGCTGGCCAAGGAAGCATTGGAACAGTCAAAATTGGAGATGACAGAGGCATGAATTAGGGCATCGATGGCAGATGGGCTGAGGTAAGGGCAAAGGTGGGCAATATTATAGAGGTTCCATGAAAGAAAAGCTATGGATTTGAAGGCTACCTTTTCGTCCACAAGGATAAATGAGTTGCATACCTTGACATTTGAAGAGAAATTTGCCTGGTATAACTGTTCATGTTTGACAAATCTTAGAATTTTTTGAGGGGTTAACTGTCAGGGTAGATAAGGGGGAACCAGTGGACGTAGTATATTTGGATTTTCAAAAGGCATTCGATAAGGTGCCACACAACAGGTTGTTACAAGAGATTAGGGCTCATAGGATTGGGGGTATTATATTAGTATGGATTGAGGTTTGGTTAATGGACAGAAAACAGTAGGACTAAATGGGTCATTTTCAGGTTGGCAGGTTGTAACTAATGGGGTGCCGCAAGGATCAGTGCTTGGACCTCCACTGTTTACAATATATATCAATGACTTAGATCAAGGGACCGAGTGTAATGTATCTAGCTTTGCTGAAGATACAAAGCTAGGTGGGAAAGTAAGCTGTGAGCAGGACGCAAAGAGGCTGCAAAGGGGTATAGACAGGTTAAGTGAGTGGGCAAGAAGGTGGCAGACGGAGTATAATGTGGGGAAATATGAAATTTTCCACTTTGTAAGGAAGAATAGAAAAGCAGAATATTTTTTAAAAGGTGAGGGACTAAGAAATGTTGGTAGTCAGAGGGATTTGGATATCCTTGTACATGACTCACAGAAAATTAACATGCAGCTACAGCAAGCAATTAGAAGGACAAGTGGTATGTTAGCCTTTATTGCAAGGAGGTTGGAGTATAAGAGTAAGGAGGTCTTGCTGCAATTATATGGGGCTCTGGTGAGACCACACCTGGTGTACTGTGTACAGTTTTGGTCTCCTTACCTAAGGAAGGATATACTTGCCTTAGGAGGGTGCAACGAAGGTTCACTAGATTGATTCCTGGGATGAGAGGGTCGTTGTGTGAGGAAAGACTGAGTAGAATGGGCCTATATTCTCTGGAGTTTAGAAGAATGAGAGGTGATCTCATTGAAACGAATACAATTTTTAGAGGGCTTGACAGGGTAGATGCTGAGAGGCTGTTTCTCCTGGTTGGAGAGCCTAGAACTAGGGGTCATAGTCTCAAGATAAGGGGTCGCCCATATATGACAGAAATGAGGAGAAGTTTCACAGGGTTGTGCATCTTTGGAACCTGTGATGTTCAGTCATTGAGTATATTCAAGACTCAGAGTGACAGATTTTTGGACACTAAGGGAATCAAGGGATATGGGGATGGGGCAGGAAAGTGGAGTTGAGGTCGAAGATCAGCCATGATTTTACTGAATGGCAGAGCAGGCTCGAGGGCCCGTATGGCCTGCTCCTACTTATGTTCTTATGTTGGGTCAAATGTGACAAATTCTCAGTCCCATTCTAATTTGAACCTTTTTTATTTTAGACTCGTGTATTTTCTGGTGGTCGGGTGAAAAAAACAAACAACATGTACAGTTGTGGGAAAATTATATTTTAATAATGGAGACACTGGAAGAAAATCAAGTGAGTAGACCATGCCTAGTTTATGTACATTGTCACTTTGAAAACTGCCACATCTGTATCGTAAAAATTAAATTCAACATTGGATGGAAATTAATTTATAGCATGGAGGAAACACAATTGTTGAAATATAGCCTTTATGAAGGGACATTGTTGTAACATAGGGAGATTTACTGTACAGCTGGCTATACCATAACTGAATTGGAAATGGTTGATGTTGACACTGGGTACTTGAAATGGAAGAAGTGTTCCATTCCCAAGCCTCAACATGAGTAAAATAATGGAATTGACTGTTAAGATAAACTTTAGGATTGTGTGTATGGCATTTGTGTTTCACACTACTCTCATAAGTGAATCTTAGCTTGCTACATTCTTGAGAGTACTTTTACTTTCTCTGATATCCAGGTGCCTGGGTACCCACTAAGTTATTTGGATCAAGAGAGGAACTTGAGGGACATAGTGGATAAATCATTATTAATCATTATGGCGAATAAGCAGTGTGATGACCATTTTGAAGGCAAAGAAGGTTTCAGTTTGTATTACAACATTAGAAGATAAAAGTAAGAACACTAGTTGGGCTATATACAGCTTTTGTATGGCTGTACTTAAAGTATCGTATTCAATTTTGGATGCTATTTGACAACGACCAAAATGATAGCTAGATTTTGGGCTCTTAATTATTATGATAGGCTATAGGAGTTAGGGCTATTTTCAGCAGAGAAACATGGGTTTAGTGGAAATATGATTGAGGTTTTAAAAATGATGAAGGGATTAGATATGGGTGCATGCATATAAAATCCTTGGATTACATGTTAGAAAGTATTTCTTTTAACAGAGTCATTACCCTCTGAAAAAGATTACATAGGCATGTGGTGAGTATGGATTCCCTGCAGTTCTTCAAAAGGGAATTGGACAGGTTCCTGACAGAGGAGTACAGTACCTTTCCAGTTAAAGAGGGTAAATTGTGGGTTAACTGAAAGGGTTGATGGAGCTTTGCTAAATTGCCAGGGAGTTGGAGAGATATTTCGTAAATTGGCAACAGGTTTTTTTTCCTTTGGTTTTTTGCATTTCCCATGGTGTGGCTCACTGGTATACATGGCAGTCCCATGTCTGGATGGAGTGTGCTTGATGGACCAGATGGTCTTTTCTTGTCCTTTCCATGTGTTCATATGTCTGCATCATGACAAAAAATGCTTCACTGTTCATGGTTTTCTTGAATAATTGCATTAATGAGACAAATGAAAATTTAAGAATCCTTTGGTTTTGTATTTTAGGTTCACGTCATAAGACCAATTTTGCCAAGGCTTAAGAGCCTAATGGATGCCACTGTTTCCAGTGACCAAGGTGATTATGACACTTCTTTGTAATTTTGTTCCCCCACTGCATGATTTACTAATATTTTCCTTTGGGCGAGATACCTACCGACTGCTCTGGTGCAAAACATGAGAAATCGCTCAAAAGTTTTGGCAGGTTGTCTTCTCAGCCCTAAACATGGTTTAGTCGCAGAGGGCTGACGTCAGCTCCTAGCATACAATGTCATCTCAATTTAATTAGATAATGTTTGAAACCAGTGAAGGGAAATACGCATTTCATGGGGGCATCAAAGGGGTAACTGTGCAATTCATTTGTCCCAATTAAAGTTTTTTTAAAAAATTATTTTCCGTTGCAATTAATGTGGCATAAACCAAACACATGATAAAGAGCAATGGATTAAAGTCAACTGCTAATGGTGGCGCTGACCATAACTTGCTAAGTCAAGAGTTATCTGATCAATCCACTCATAGAATATAAATTGTATTGCAATATTCCTCATCATAAATATGTCTTGACTGAGCTACTCCACGGGTTCTGGATCACATTTTAGTTTGCTTATTGATGTATATATTTTTAAAGTTTTAAAAAACAGCACTCCCAGCTATGCACTATAATCTAGTTGTGAGGACAAGGGAGCAATTGCCCCTTGGTTCGTGTTGTCTGTGTGTGTGTGTATGGGAACAACTCCGCCTGCACGTTCCCCTCCAAGTCACACACCATCCCGACTTGGAAATATATCGCCATTCCTTCATCGTTGCTGGGTCAAAATCCTGGAACTCCCTACCTAACAGCACTGTGGGAGAACTTTCACCACATGGACTGCAGTGGTTCAAGAAGGCGGCTCACCACCACCTTCTCAAGGGCAATTAGAGATGGGCTTGCCAGCGATGCCCACATCCCATGAACGATTAAAAAAAATGTGTTTTCACATCCTTCACGCAAAATGCTTTATTACTCAGAACTGTTGTACCTGATGTCTTGATTCAGAACTAACAACTTATCACTAGTATGGCTAGCTAATCTGAGTACCAAGCAGTGCTGGACGTTATGTCTATATAGTGTCATGTAAAGTATTCATCTGCTGCTCTATTCAGTCCCTGAGTTTCCTCTTTTAATGAAAGATGGGGGAGGATGCCTGTTTTTCTCTGTAACTAACCCGCTTGGCTTGGAAGTGTGAACTTTCTGCGAATGCATTTAATTATCCGCAGACATGGGGTCAGCTTCCACATGTACGCTGACAGTACCCAGCTCTCGAACCCTCTGTCGCCTCAGTCTTGTCATGTTGCTTGTCTGATATTCATTGTTAAATGAGCCACAAAATCCTCCAGTTAAACAGTGGAAGAAGAAGCCATTATCTTAGGCCGCTGCCACAAACTCCATACTCTTGCCTCTAATTCCTCCCCTTTCCCCGGTCACTGTCCTAGGTGGATCGAGACAGCTTGCAACCTCTGGGTCCTATTCAACTGAGGGCTGAGTTCCTATCCCATGTTCTCTCCACCACAAAGATCACCTACTTACACCTCCGCCCCTACCTCATCCCACCTGCTGCTGAAACCCTCATCCATGCTATTGGCATCCCCAGATCTGACTATTTCAATGCTCTCTTGGCTGGCCTCCCATCCTCCATCTTCTGTAAACTTCAGCTCATCCAAAACTCTGCTGCCCAACTCTTAACGTGCACCAAGCACTACTTGACCATAACCCCTGTTCTCACTGACTATCGTTGGCTCTTGGACCCCCCCAAGGCCTCAAATTTAAAATTCTCATCCTTATGTTTAAAACCCTTAATGTCCTCACGCCCCCCCAATCTAACCTCCCCCAGTCCTACAACATCCTCCTCCGACCTGTACCCTCTTCCTCTGATTGACGCTTCTTGTGCACCCCCCACTCCTCCTCTCTTTGCCTCACCATTAGTGGTTATGCCTTCAGCTGTGTAGGCCTCACACTCTGGAATTCCCTCCCTTAACCTATCCGCTTCTCTACGCTCCTCTCCTTTAAGGCCTTGTTTGATCCTGCTTTGGCTCGGTGTTTATTACGCCTCTGTGAAGCCCTTTGGGATGTTTTTCTATGTTCAAGAACATAAGATATAGGAGCAGGAGTAGGCCATATGGCCCCTTGAGTCTGCTCTGCCATTCAATCAGATCATGGCTGATCTTCAACCTCAACTCCACTTTCCCGCCCGATCCCCATATCCCTTGATTACCCTAGAGTCCAAAAATCTGTCCATCTCAGCCTTGAATATATCCAACGACTCAGCATCCACAGCCCTCCGGGATAGAGAATTCCAAAGATTCACAACCATCTAAAATTCCTCCTTATCTCAGTCTTGAATGGCCGACCCCGTATCCTGCATCTATTATAGAAACATGGAAAATAGGAGCAGGAGTAGGCCATTCAGCCCTTCGAGCCTGCTCCACCATTCAGTATGATCATGGCTGATCCTCTATCTCAATACCATATTCCGCTCTCTCCCCATACCCCTTGATGCCTTTTGTGTCTCGAATTCTATCTAGCTCCTTCTTAAATATATTCAGTGACTTGGCCTCCACAGCTTTCTGTGGTAGAGAATTCCACAGGTTCACCACCCCCTGAGTGAAGAAATTTCTCCTCATCTCAGTCCTAAATGTCCTACCCCATATCCTGAGAATGTGACCCCTTGTTCTAGACCCCCCAGCCAGTGGAAATATCCTCCCTGCATCCAGTCTGTCTAGCCCTGTCAGAATTTTATATGTTTCAATGAGATCCCCTCTCATTGTTCTAAACTCGTGTGAATACAGGCCGAGTCGATCCAATCTTTCCTCATACGACAGTCCTGCCATTCCCAGGAATCAGTCTGGTGAACCTTCGCTGCACTCCCTCTATGGCAAGTATATCCTTTCTTAAGTAAGGAGACCAAAACTGCACTCAATACTCCAGGTGTGGTCTCATCAAGGCCCTGTATAACTGCAATAAGACATCCTTGCTTCTGTACTCAAATCCTCTTGCAATGAAGGCCAACATACTATTTGCCTTCCTAACTGCTTGCTGCACCTGCATGTTTGCTTTTATGCCCCCTAGTTCTAGACTCCCTAGCAAGGGGAAACAATCTCTCAGCATCTACTCTGTTAAGCCCCCTCATAATCTTGTATGTTTCAATGAGATCACCTCTCATTCTTCTAAACTCCAGAGAGTATAGGCCCATTCTACTCCACCTCTGTTCATAGGACAACTCTTTCATCCCAGGAATTAATCTAGTGAACCTTAGTTGCACTGCTTCTAAGGCAAGTATATCCTTCCTTAGATAAGGAGACCAAAACTATATGCAGTACTCCAGGTGAGGTCTCACCAATGCCCTGTCAATTGTAGTAAGACTTCCTTTTACTTGTACTCCAAACCTCTTGCAATAAAGGCCAACATGCCATTTGCCTTCCTAATTGCCTGCTGTAACTACATGCTAGCTTTTTGTGTTTCTTGTATGAGGACACCCAAGTCTCTCTGAACACCAACATTTAATAGTTTCTCACCATTTAAAAAATATTCTGTTTTTCTATTCTTCCTACCAAAGTGAATAACCTCACATTTCCCCACATTATACTCCATCTGCCACCTTCTTGCCCACTCACTTAACCTGTCGATATCCCTTTGCAGACTCCGTGTCCTCCTCACAGCTTACTTTCCCACCTAGCTTTGTATCGTCAGCAAACTTGGATACATTATGCTCGTTGCCTTCATCTAAGTTATTAATGCAGATTGTAAATATCTGAGGCCCAAGCGCCGATCCTTGCGGCACCCCATTAGTTACAGTCTGCCAACCTGAGAATGACCTGTTTATCCCTACTCTCTGTTTTCTGTCCTTTAGCCAATCTTTTGTCCATGCTAATATATTGCCCCAACCCCATGAGCCCTTACCTTGCGTAGCAACCTTTTATATGGCACCTTATTGAGGCTCTATGTAAGTGCAAATTGTTGCTGTTATATTAAAGAAAAGTCTGCATGGGAAAATTTTCTGCTGCACTTCCTACATTACAGTAGTGACTAAACCTCAAAAGTATTTCATTTGGCTTATCTTTTACTTTCAGGCAATATACCTAAACCCCGTTTTGAGCACCATCGACTCCCCTGCCACCCTCCTGCCCCCATGTCCTTTATTCCTATGTAGGCAATTACCACTGGCTCTTCTGTTTGCTGCAGTAGTTTATCCACACTCTGCTCTATATAACCGTAGCCCCTAAAAGAGCAGTCACTTTATTTACTGGTTATCAGGTTTATTACAGGGGAAAACGGGTACTTCTGTTGTATATGTTAAGCGAAATTTCACCTCATCATATCATTGTATAAATACATTTTTAACTTGTCTCTGACTTTGTTTTGTTTACTATATTTGAATCACACTTGGTAGGAAGGGTAGGTATGAATAGCAGAACAGTCTGTCTGAGCTTGGGCAAAACAAGAAGATTAATAGAAGAAAATGAATCCACGGAGAGCTTAAGAAAATTTAGCGCACCTTGTGGGGCTGCCAATTCATTACAAGCCTGTCTAGTAGTAGAGCTGGTGAATTGGTGGATGGATTAAGCTATTGTCCAGTTTCCTAAGTACAAGCCAATCTTTGTCCCCAAAGGGAAATCCCATCAGTCCTTTGATCGTTTGCTGTTTCATCATTCACCAGCA
This sequence comes from Heptranchias perlo, assembly GCF_035084215.1. NCBI lineage: Eukaryota > Metazoa > Chordata > Chondrichthyes > Hexanchiformes > Hexanchidae > Heptranchias > Heptranchias perlo. Next base: position 8,804,206 of record NC_090332.1, on the reverse strand, counting down.
TGTGAAAGTGTCTGAGCTGGCTGTCCTAGCCTCTGATAGTGTGGATATGGTCACTGTTTTCTTTTTACTGAGCTGTGGGGGGTGGGGTGGGAGAGAAGAGAAGAATGTCAGATGAAATGTGTAGTATTTTAAGTTTGAAGGTATTGAAGATTGAATTGCCTGGATTTAGATTCTGAATGTATATTTTTGTTTTATTTTGGGGAAACGATGGGTGGAAGAAGAGCAGAGATTGAAGTTGATTAATGAATCGATTGCTTATATGTCACCTAGGCAATTCACTTTTCCACACATCCTGGCTCCTTTGTGCTTATAAACGCATGTTTGAAAGTGAAAACAAAACCGTGATGAAAGAAGGCCTGTTCCATTTTCTGGATCTTGGTGTAATGAAATATCCTTTCAGAACTCAAGAACTATCTGAGGTAAGTTTTTGAAATTTGCCACATTTGATAAGTGAAACCTTGTTGGCAGCAGCCTTCCGATTTGCCCTACAACAGGAAACAAAAAAAAAATCGTATCTTTAGTCAAGATGTGGGTTGCTGGTTGTTGTCACTTTGATCAAGGCTCTTTGGACCTGATCAGTTAATGTTGGCATCCCATTTCAGAACCTGCGTGTCCTGCCACTGGCGATTTCAGTGATCAGCATTCAAGAATGCTGTTTATAGTGTATTATGTGACATGGGAAGGGTGTCGTATGGGTGCCATCCAGATGCTTTGAAGTTCCTCTATCTTTATAATTCTCCCCTCTGTTATATGAAGGATGTTTTCACTTGAAGAATGGAGGCAACCCTATATCCTATAAAAGTTCTGAAAAATTCTGTATCTCTTAATCTTTTCTACCTTATTTTCTCATTCTTTCCCTCTTTTGCCCCTCTTTTTTACCTTTCTTTGTCCTATTTATCTTTCAAATTGAATATTTTATTTTTAGGTTTCATGCTATACTAATTTTTTTTTTAAATTTAAGTTTATCTGTGGTCCAGTGATGGATGCTCTTTCAGAAAGTACTCTTTACAGCAGGTAAATACTTTAGTTCCTTAATTTATCTTCCTGTTTTTCATGTTTTGTGATCTTCTTTATCTGCTTTGATATGTTACTGTATTTTTATTTTTCAGATCTCCAGATCAGATCATTGGCAGCTGTCCTGTTCTAGGTGTGAAGTTACAGACATTGTTTGTTGATTTTGTGGAAAATGTGCCTGAAGAATTCAAAGGTAGGTTTTCGAGATTTATAGAACTTGTTCTGTAAAGCGTAATCTTGATTGTGTTGTAACGATGTGTTCGATTCAGGATAAAACATACATAAACTGATCTGTTGGGGAGGAAAAAAAATCAAAGCTGTACTGATCATTGCCACCGATTTTCAGTGATACTGTTCTGCTGTGGAAGATAACTTGGTACTTGTTAAGAATTTTTCAGTATTTAGTCATATGTATCCCATCTGTTTGAGTCACTTAATTGGGGACCTGGAGTAATGAACCTCAGATCCATAATTACAGCATTCTATAACTTAAGTAAACAACTAAACAGCTTATTTTCTGAAAACAGTTTTTATTCTGCGGTTTTGACTGTTGCACTGAAATTGCACGGCTGTTGTCATTTATGATAGTATTGCTCCCTATTTATATGCAAGTCAGAAAAATCTAAGACAACTATTTACAGAAGAGAAGTGCATCTGGTCCCTGTTGGGTGTGATAATGATGCTGCCTATGTACTGTACAGGCAAACGATAACCATCTTGCAGTGAGAGTAATCACTTTTTCAAGTGATAATCCTAACCATGGTAATCACAATTGTGCACTTCGTGGTGTGATTCGAATAATGATCAGGGACTGGTAACCATAAATCTTATCTCAAAATTTATTGCAGTCATTAGTTTTTAATGCTTTTGTTTTCTCCCCTCCTATTGTGGCTTGTGCTGGAGTAAGATTCCCTTGATGCTGTTAGTAGGCTATTTTACCATGGGGAGCATCACAGCTGAATACTGTATTATCTTAACCTGATATCCACGAACAAGTCACTGGAAAGTGAACAGGAGTGGAAACCCTGGCTGACTTTTATTTTTTTCCCCCTACTCCTCCTCCCCCCCCCCCCCCCCCCCCCCCCACCCCCCGCCCCCCCAGCTCACTCCTGCTGCTGCCCCAGCTGAGATCCACGAACAGCATAAATCAGGGATTGAACCTGGGATTTTCCTGGCCTGTGCATGCCTTTGTACTATAGCATTTACATACTTGGTGTGATAATGATGCTGCCTATGTACTGTACAGGTAAACGATAACCATCTTGCAGGGAACTGTTTTATGGGGTTTATAAATGTAATTTTTAAAAATTACATCAGTGTGCAATTATTTTGCAATTAGAGCAATTAAAATTCCTTCTGTTTGATTTTGTTTTCTCTGTTTAGTTTGGTAATATTTTTCAGTTGTGATTTGCTTTCCTTAAACCTCTTTCCCCCCCCACCCCCCAAAAAAAAGTTGCTATGTTTGGATATGTGTCTGTACGAACAGAACTCCAGATGTTCTGCTCAGCAGGTGTCAATGCACAGATTCAAGAAACCCCTCATCACACAAAACATTTTTTTTTAAACAATATAAAAGAAACAAAGTATTTCAGGATCCTACCTGGTGCTATCCTGATGAACAGAGGTACAACTATGAAGATGCAATTATACAGTGTGATATATCTTCTGATGTAAGTTAGTGATAGGATTCAAATATCAGAATATTTCTAAGTCAGCATTTATTGATAAAATATTTGCATTGATAATGTATCTTGAAATCCTTTAGTATTAATGCATTATAACTTGTCATATTTGAGATCAAAACCCATAAGCCTTGGAAACTGGAAAGAATTTGCAGTTTGTTTAAAAGGTGCTGTATGTTATCGTATTTTGACCTGGTTTATGTGGAAAGCCAAAAAATGTTTTGTTTCCTTTGATTAGGTGACTTTCTCATGAAGTTGATTAAGAGCATGGCCACCAAGCACTGGTGTGCTATCCCCATACTCTTCATCTCTCGAGCCCTCATGCACATCCCATCACACAAAACTTGGGGAGTAGAAGGGCTTCACGCTCTTCGGTAAGGATGATTGCAGGAAATTAGTTTTAACCCTACCCAGAACTATTTAAGACGGTGTATTTTACTATATAATGGGGTTAGTGGTTCAGGCAGAAACTATGTCATCATTCAAGATTAGATTGGATAGTTGGATGAAGGAAAAAGGGTTGAAGGGATATGGGAACAGGGAGGGTCAATGTGATTAGGTTTATTTGCTCACGTGGTGAGGTAAACGCCAACATGGACTAGTTGGGCCGAATGGCCTTATTCTGTTTTGTAACTTCCATGTATGTATGTATATATAACTAAATGGGTTTGTTAGAATTAACTGGCTATCCTATTTAGAATGCATTGCTTACATTTTCCCAATATCATAATCTAATTATAATGTTAGAGTTATAGTGGGCTTTGAGGATTAGGTGCTTTTTCTGCTGTTGATGAAAACCAATCTCTCTTTCCTCTATGTTTATACTGCAGGGTGGTTTCACCAGTAGGAGTGAGAAAATCATCGACATGCTTTGCTCGTTCATGGTTTATTTATCTTTTAAGTGGCTGTGTTTTTAATGAAAGGAAAAAATGTTTGTTTTTAAATGATGGCTTTGCAGAAAGAGACTTACTTAAAAACCATTTGCTGATAGACCAGTTTAGAATACATAAAACTATTTCAGTGCAACAAACGCTTATGGTCTGACCCTTCTATTGTGTAATGGTATGGGTTTAACATTTACAACCAAAAATTTTCATCAAATATAATATGAAACCATTGAGAACCTTTTTTAAGCTTCTGTGAAGGACCATACTTGGCTAAAAGCCCATCATTTACACCTGTGAAAAATATGCATTAACAATTGCCTTTTATTTTTACATCTGGTACTTTACAGAGAAGTACTGCGTTGCACTATGACCAATCACCAAGTGTTGCTGCGAGGAGCAGTTCAGTGTTACCTTCTACAAACTGCTATGCACCTGACTAATGTGGTAAGGGAATTATTATTCTTTAACTTACACTTGTGAATAATCTCTTGATGTAACAGATGACGTCAGTGACTGAATGAAACCTAACCGGGACCCTTTAGATGTAGTACAGTTTATATAGTATATAGGATTTCTTTTTGCACATTTAAAACATTGCGTTCCTTTTTCCATTTCTTCTCCACTTGCTGCTTGTTGACATATATTGTACTTCATCTGAGAGGACAGAATAGCCTAGACAGCGTACATCACCATAAATACTGCAACGTGATTTGAAGTGAAATGAATCATGAAATGCTAATTTATACCTGTGTTTGTCGCAGTCATCAGAATGAGTGCCATGAAACAAAAAAACTAATTGGGAGTTGAGCTCTCAGTTGAGTCAGTGGGTTGCTGCTCTCAGCTATAAAGTAAGATGTAAAGTTTCTCTATTTGTGTCTACTGCAAACTTGACCGAAGTGATAGACCAATTTGTTGCAATATTTTTTTAAAGTGGGATCACCAATGAGAGTAATTCCATTGAGGAGTTGTAATAAATCACGGTCCGTTTCCAATGAAAATTACAGATAAAGCAGCTGTGCAGTTTTTAACCTTATCTGAAGTTCAAGCTTGTTTGTCTTTTCTAAATTTTAGGATTCTAATATATGTAAACAACTATTATTCTTACAGTTGAGAGTGACAGGCATGAGCATAATGGGCTTCAGATAATTGAAGCAGAATATGTCAGGTATCTACTAGTCGTGAACCAGTTCAATTGAGAAACCTGAAGTTGGGATTGGGCCTTCAACTACTCACACCTCAGTGAAATCTTGGTGAATTTCAGATGCTTATTCATAATAAGTCAACTAATGTTTATAAGTGATCTTTAGATGCATAGTAAAACAAAGAAAATTGAAGTTTTTGAGCATTTTGTTTTCTGTAAAATTTTGGTTAGAGATGTAGAGAAAGTGAAAACAAACCAAATCTAAAATATTCAAAGCAGAGTTTCAGCAGCAGGTTAAACTGATTGAAAGCAGCCAGGGTTTGAAACAGATGTGAGTTAATCGAGCTGGAAGCCTTGAGGATTCTCAAACGCATAACTTATGTGGAATCCCAGATTTTCTAGAGTGAAGTATAAAGGTTTGGAATAAAATTTTGTGCCCTGCTTACGTTTGTTAGTATTTTAAAAGCTAAAAAGCGATGGACTCCTGTACTTTGCTGGTGTTCTCGTCAGCCATATTCATTTTTTCCCATGTACTTTTCTATTTGTGGGCGGATATGGGCACTCCTTTGTCTATCAATGACTCAAATTCCATCTCCTCTGTTCATATGTTTTGACTTTCAAGATTTATTTCACTTTTCCTGAAGTATGTGGTGATTTTGCACCCACTCCACATTTAAGGAGATACACAAGATCTGTAAGTGATTCCTGTTGAAACTGATTATTTTAGTTTGTAAGTTGTTGTCCGTGTAATGTTGCAAAAATGAATTTTCTGCCAGTGAAATTACATGTGTTTGGCATTGGGTTTTAGAGCAATAAAACCCCAAGTGTTTTTTGAGTGAAGCCATGTACTGCTCACTGATTCTTTTTGATAAATAAGAAAATTCTTTTTTTTTGCCTTCTCAGGAAAATGTGAGACTGTCTGACATTTCGAACTTCCTGGCGTCCATTCGAACTGAGGAAGCTTTATCTCGGGGTACAAAATTGTGGATGGAGGTGGGAGAAAAAAATAATCTAATGTGGAGTAGATCCATATGTGAAGAGTAGAAATGAAGTATTACTGAGCAAGCTGCCAGTATAGTTTCTTATAATGTAAACTTTCATTATAGAGTTGCAAGGTCGCCCTTCCTCTCATCTTGCTGCAGTATTAATTGCGCATTGTTTTGAAAGTATCACATTCTATTTTTACAAATTTTTTTATAGTAGCTGCTTATAGAGGAAGAGATATATATTAAATCCACTTGAATACACAGTGGATTTGAAATCCTATTTTTAAAGGGATTTTCTCTCTTTATTCCACTCAATGCACCTTTCCTCCGCTAAGAATTTGTATTGGAAGGTTGCTCCAGAGCCTCTGTAAAGATCATTAAGCCAACCACTGGAAGGGTGGGGTGATTTTAATATCTTTTTAATTTACCTTGTGGTAACGCAGCAATGTTAAATGGGGTTGGCTGAGATCAGGAGCTGGCCGTGTGAGTGGTTGAGCATCCAACTAAACTTGTCCAGAACTCTTACCACCTGTGCCCTATCCTGTATCAAGTGTTGCACCCCTATTGGCGTCAACTTTAATCAGTTCTTCCTCCACAATGCATCAGCTTGAAAGTTTTTTGTCCTAGTTTTTAAATCCCTCTGCGGACTCCTCTTCCCACTGATGTAATCTTTTCCAATCGTACATCTCAATGTGATCTGTCCACTCTTCCACTTTGGTCTACTATGAGTTTGCTTTCCAACCCGCTCCACTGTTTGTGGCAGAACTTCCTTTTCACATGCCCCCAAACTATGGAGGTTTCTTCATAAAAACCCCCTGCCATGCCACTCTTTCCCCATCTTCAAGATTCTTATCAAGAGCCACCTTTTGACCACACTGTAAGCCACCTCCCATTACTTTTCTCTGCTCCCACTCCAGTGCCCCATGCCCCCTTATCCTTAAAAATGTATTGGGGTGTTTCATATGAAAGATGCTATAACTGTGCAATTTGTTGGCGGCAACCTTTTGAAGAATGAAGGTTGTTTCTCTCTTTAACTAATCTAATATTAGTTACATAGACTAGGGATTGTGGAAATGGTGACTTCCCCATTTCTTTCTAAATACATTGTTGTATTGTGAATTGGGTAACCGTGGTGTGTTTGGTGTGTGATTTTCTTCGTCAACTTCCTGTCCTGTTCTTGCTTCTCCTGTGTGTCTTTTATAACGTAGCCGCCACACTTTGTGAAGTTTGCAAACTCTAGGTTTTAGAACTGCTTTTTTGTTACATGTTTTTAATTTTCTTTAAGGAAATTTCACAGATCCTTTCATTAAAAAAATTAGCCACAGTAAATGTTTTTTTTGGAATTTTGCAAGTAAAGGTTAATCCAGGGTTGAATTGCAGAACTGTGATATGACAACAGAAAAGTTGTTACGGGGAAGTCAAGCTATCTTATTTACGACATGCTTACTATACAGACTTTGCTGGAAAGAAAACTATTTACCGCTGATCAAAAGGACCATATAGTTAAAAGACTACTAACTAATTTTATTTCAGCCTCACACCTTCAGCTACAATAATTAGAAATGTACTGCTTAAATTTAGTTCTGTGGAGAATACTTTAAAGAGAGAATTAATTCAATTTTATTGCTAAGATATTTTGTATCTCTATTCATTTAGATATTACACATGTTTGTGTTCCTGTCTTGAATTTGGAAGCACACAGAGATGAAAATTATAATGAAAAACTATAATGAAAACAATGAATTATTGTGCAAACTTAATTTCAAACATCTGTCTACGGGTTGGGTCATGTAAAGAAAGGCTGCGGTCTCTTTAAGGGCAGGGTTTTAAGTGGCTACTAGTATAAAAGTGACTGTGATCAAGGTTTTTCTTGGATTTGTGAAGTCGTCAACAACAACAACTACTTGCATTTATATAGCGCCTTTAACGTCGTAAAACATCCTAAGACGTTTCACAGGAGTGTAATCAAACAAAATTTGACACCGAGCCACATAAGGAGATATTGGTCAAAAAGTTAGATTTTAAGGAGTGTTTAAAGGAGGAGGGAGAGTTAGAGAGGTGGAGAGGTTTAGGGAGGGAATTCCAGAGCTTAGGGCCAAGGCAGCTGAAGGCACGGCCGCCAATGGTGGCGCGATTAAAATCGGGGATGTGCAAGAGGCCAGAACTGGAGGAGCACAGTGATCTCGGAAGGTTGTAACGCTGGAGGAGGTTACAGCAATAGGGAGGGGTGAGGCCATGGAGGGATTTGAAAACAAGGATGAGAATTTTAATATTGAGGCTTGCCGGACCAGGAGCCAATGTAGGTCAACGAGCACAGGGTGATGGTGAACAGGACTTGGTGAGATTTAGGATATGGGCAGCAAAGTTTTGGATGAGTTCAGGTTTATGGAGGGTGGAAGATGGTGGCCGGAGTCAGGAGACATGACTATAATCTCACAAAGGACCAGACTACCTCCCAAGTTTCCAGCTTTTCATTGATTAAGAGAAAGATTCCGATTGCATAGATCGTTTCCCAATAATGTTCAATACTTGCTAATTTGGGTCAATAGGCTAAGGTCCGATGACTGTGCCAAGCTCCGCAAAGACTTCTACACCCAAAGAAGTAAAACCATCTGCTCCCTCCAATACAAGTTTCCAGCGCCATTATTTTTAAATTTAAGTGGCAGCAGCGTGAAAACTGGTTTACATGCAGGAAAATGATGATGGCCAGTGATTTTAATGGGGGCGTAGCTGTGATAATTAACTTCTAACTGTTTTTGGTGAAGGTAATGGCAGAGTGGCGTAAAATTCTCAGGAAAAATATGGAGCGATGTAATTAATGGCATAAGTCACTTGCTCCATAATATCCTCTTTTGCGCCATTCAAGGGTGACACATCAGATGCGCCATTACAATAAGTAAGTCCCAAGGAAAATCTTCCCCTTAGTTTTAATGGGGCATATATTTGTCTTGGACAGTAGCGCATAACTGGTGATAACAAATCAGCAGCCCATTTTACACTCCACCTGATTTTCAAAAAATTCACTCATTTAGCTCTACTTCTGACGAATTTATACCAGTGTGTGCTTTACAAACCAAGCAGTTCCACCAGGTTCCTGCAGGTGAAGCTACTGATCTGCTGCATGTCCTTACTCTTACTGGCACCACCAGCAGGAATTGAATGGTACTGCAGTTGTGAAATGCAGCACCTTGTCCCTGTCTGTGGCCCCCACCATAAACCCTCGTGCATTATATTTTTTATTATTATAGAAGTGTATAGCTGACAATACTTTATACGTGAGTTTATGACTCCTGTTTTGGTGTTCAAAATTATGAGCGATTTTGATAAGGTGACTAGGGAACAATTATCTCTGCTGGTTGGTGAGTTGGTCACTAGATGGCATAAATTTAAGATCATCAAAAGAAAGAAGGGAGAGGTTTTTTTTAATGGAGAAAGTTGTTTGGTTCTGATAGGGCATTTCATATCTTATGGCAGAAACAGAATCGCAGCTTTTAAAAGGGAAGTGGATAAATATTTGAAAAAAATTTAAATGGGTATGGGGAAAGGGCAGGAAAATGGGACCAAGTATATATGGCACAGGCATGATGGACTGATTGGCTTCCTTCTGTGTAAAATTCTAAGATTGGAAACTAGGAGTCACAAGGTTTTGGTCACCTGTCCTAACGTCTCCTTCTTTAGCCCGATGTCAATATTCACATGATTGCACTCCTGTGAAGCGCTGTGGCACATTTTACTATGTTAAAGGTTCTAAATAAATGTTAGTTGTAGGCTAATTGATAGAGATTGATTACTATGATTAGTCAACAACTCCAATATCGTTGTATCATGTGACTACCAGGATAGTAGACTGTGAACTAGATGGACCTTGGTCTTTTTTCATCTAGCAATTCCTATGTTCCCATTTTTCTCATTTCTGGTTTTGTGAGGCATATTACTGTTCTTCGTGGGATCTTTCACATCCACCTGAGGGGCCAGACGGGGCCTTGGATTAATGTTTCATACAAAGGACGGCACCATCGACAGTGCAGTATTCCTGCAGTACTGGACAGGAGTGGTCTCGGGCAAGATTATTTGCTCAAGACTGGAGTGGGACTTGAAACTATGACTGTCTAACTCAGAGGCATGAATGCTACCACTGAGCCAAGGCTGAGTGACACCAAGGGTCTTTTCTTTTGATCAAGCAGAACTCTCAAGGATGCATTGCCTGTCATGTTGGCAGGAAAGCAAGAATTGTGTTTTACCCCATGACAATGATACCAATTGTAAATTGCACTTTACAATGGATTCTGTAATCGCTTAGCAATCATGAAGCACAGAGCTGTCTGTATCCAGTAGTTAATTCACACCCTTTGTAACGCCACAGAAATGGCCATCTCTGTCCTTTATAGCTGCTTCATTTAACACCATTTAAACCTCTTTTCCCAGCCAGGATAAGAAATCCTTTTATCAGCCATTTGTTTTACCATACACTGAGCATCTATCTTCCATTATGCATCTTTAGTGAAGAGAGAGTAGCCTTCATGTTAACTGTATTTATTTAAATATGCATAACGAGACAACAGAATTTCCTGTGTTCATCACAGTCCATTGCCAAGGACTGTGTTTAATGAGGCCTGCCACACTCTCTGCCCATCATTTTGTAAATATTGAAATTTTGGGAATCTTGGACTTGGGTATTTTTGTTCTCTTTGTGCCATCTGAAACCGAGAAGAAGTTTTAAAAGAGCATCTCAGATCTTGGATTGTCTTTTTCTTTTGCCAATTTTCTGACTTCTTCCCTCCGTGCCCACCTCCCTTTCCACCTTCTCTTCTCCTACAGGTGTTTGACCACAATGTTCCACAGTGACAGTGGAACGATTCTCCATGTGGGCATCCTTCATGTGTGAACCTAAACAATGAGCAGCTGAACTCAGCCCTATCCTGTGCCAACCCAGCCCGGTCCTACCCTTACCTGGCATCCACACCATGCATTTTCCAGCAGGCGTCACTGGATATTCTATCGAGAGGAAACCCAGGCTGTTTATTTTTCTCTAACTTGGGTGATTGGAGGGTGTGGGGGAAATGTTCAACTGCATTTTTAAAAAATGTCAGTTTCTTGAATAAATAATTTCTTCAGTAACCTGCTAAAACTGTAAGTGGCTATATTGCACTTGTTCGTGCAACTTGAATCTAAATTCTTAATTGTCATGGATTTTTATTTTAGGTGTGTGAGTGGCTACACAGTAACGACAGAAATTGCAGGCTCGAAGAAGGTGCCACCGAAATGCATCTGGAGAGACCTGCCTTAAATGTCTATGTTCAGAATCTGGTGGAACACTACATGAAGGTTCCAGCGACTGAAGGTAAAAGGCTTACTTCTGTATTTTTGTGAACTGCATTTTGTTTCCAGTATTTTAGTGTATCCTTGCTATGCTGCACACCAGTCACTGGTTGAGAGGGTGGTCCACGCGTGCTTGGAAATACTAGTTTTCAGGATGTCTGCTGGGGAGGTGTGTGGGAGGAACCTAGCTTTAAATTATTTAAGCACTTTAGCGCTGCAGGGTTGAGCTTCCTTAAAGCACTGAGCTGTGGAAGCCGTTGTTGTTTAAAGCACAAAATAGCTCTTCTATTGTAATGCCAACTGAATTCAGCAATTAAAATACAAACACTGTATGGTGCTTTAAATGACAGGTCTCCTAGCTCAGTATTGGGAAAGCCTTTCTGTGCACCTTCTGGTGATGAAGGAGAACTGGAGTTTTCTTTTGCCCTTCAGCTCTGGTGCTCTTCTACTCGCTGCTCCTCACCTACCTACCTCCCTCTTCTTTGCTCCCTTCTGCCGCTTCCCAGCACTCTCAACCACAGCCACCTGTGCCTTCCGTTTCCCACTGTTGCCTCCCACCCTCAAATTTAATGCCTTTCCCTCACTTCCTTCTGCCTCTCGCTTCTCCTACCCAAACTACTCATTACCACAATTCCCATAAATACTCGCTACACATATTACTCCCTATATCTTCATTACTCAATAATCTTCTGCAATTGCCCACTACCCTTCAAATCCTCACTACTCTCCTACCAAACTATTCACCTTCGTGCCCCCAACCTCCTTGCAAACCACATCCCAAATCCTCGCAAATCAAATGGCACCTTTCCAAACACTGTATCCCTTCATTGTTCCTGTTGTACATTTGTATTTGTGGAAAACATAGTTCTTGTATTTTTAAAAGTTTATATTCATTATTATTATTTGACACTTGCCGTGTGGTGATATGCATTCAATTTCTGAGACTTGAGTGCTGACAAATAACATTTCTGTACTCAGCTTTGGATCCCTTTCCCATAGTCATCTATGGAAACACAGCAAAGCTGGGAGGCCAGCCACCACACCATCATATATAAAAAAAAATCTGCTTGCGGATAAGCCCATTGTGGGGCATTACTCTGGAGGTTATGCTTGTATATAATATATAACCTTCTAAACTTGCCATGATGCAATCCTTGGGCAGCAATGTTTTGTGTGTTCCAATTTTTTTTTCTCCCTCCCATATGCGATGGCCAAGTTGAGAAATGGAATATTTTTCTATTTTGGGCACCTAGCATCATTATTGAGCACTCCCAGGTGAGATCTAGCATGAGTCAGATTCAGAGTAAAGCCTCAACAATATATCATAACTACAGTATCAGAACAGCACCATTATGACTTTTTTTTCCTTTTCCTACTCCAGTCATGCTTAAAAATAGACGATAAACTAAGTGGGTTGGGTGGGGAGTTTGGATTTTTTTACTCTGAATCCTCTCCCATATTTTATTGATACAATCTGTAACTTCTAACAAAAAAAATGAAGTGATTTAAATTGAAAACATCAAATCTTTGCCATATTAGAGCCCTGTTGTTGAATTACTGCAAGATGTTGCCGATGGATAGGTTTCCTGAACTGGTATTCATTAAAGCAACGATTTCGGACTGACTTGGAGCTACCCCACCTAGGAAAGTAGGCAACTAGCCAACTGCAAACTTCTGTGGGATTGGCCAACTCCAGATCAACTCTGGTCTGAAGTTGCAGCTTCAGTTAAATTCAGAGCTGCTTTTCGACTTAGCAGGTGTCTCCCTGTTGGCGACACCATTGGAAGCAGCTGGAGGTCTGAGATTGGGAGGTTATGGAGGTGAAAAGGCTGGGCCCACGGGCCACAAAAGCTATTTCGTAATAAGGAAAAGAATTAAGAATTCCAGCAAAGTGCTTTTTTTAATATTGTGACTTGAGCTGCAGCCAGAGTGGGGCATGATTGAGTACAGAAAGGATTTACTAGAATGGTACCAGGAATCAAGCAGATTCAATAGTAACTTTCAAAAAGGAATTGGATAAATACTTGAAGGGGAAAAATTTACATGGCTATGGGTAAAGAGCAGTGGAGTGGGACTAATTGGATAGCTCTTTCAAAGAGCCGGCACAGGCACGATGGGCTGAATGGCCTCCTCCTGTGCTGTACCATACTTTGATACTATGAATCTTTAATACTACTTTGATTGGGAGCAGTGATAATAGCTTGAAACAACGGGGGAATAGCAGCCAAAATTGGGCGTCAATCGGGCATGCTGTTGATTTTAACGATGGCTGGAGGGGATTAAATCATATTGAGAAAAAGGAATCTCTTATTGTATCAAATCAAAACAAAAAAATGTTATATTTCAAAGCTGAAAATTGAGTTTAAAATGACTTAACTGCAAGGCAAAATACCAGTTTGGGTAAAATCAGGATAATGTTAATGCTGGGACAGAAAATTCAATTGAGTAAATATTTTTTCCAAAAAAACTTGGAGGGAAAGTTCCAAACATTAAAATGTTTTGAACTTTAAAAGAATAATCCAGGCCATGTACCTTACAATCGTGTCCACTATGTGTGAGACCAAGTATGGGTGAATCTGTGACACCCTTAACAGTAAAAACTCCTTTATCATCACAGCACCTACAGTCATAACAGATACAACAAGCAAAGTTATGGGTTTTCCCATCAGCGCAAAGTTGACTTTAGTTTACGACGAAAGGCTTGCCCCATGTACCGAATTTAATATATAATAGATTATTTTCATTATATGCTCAATGTGGGATTACTTTGAACTGTACTCTCCCTAGATGTTTCCTTTAAGACTGGGGTGTCCCCATATAATTAAAATTCATTTGGGTCAGGGAGAATCAGGAGTAAATATTATGTACAAAACAATCTCCTGTTTTAAATTATAAAATTTCAGACAGTGTCAATAACGTGTTTCACAAGAAGCTTGTTAGAAAAATTCAGGCATAGGGTATATAAGGGTTGGAAGTGGTGTACTGCAAAGATCAGTGCTGGATCTACTTTTGTTCTTTGTATATGGGGATGATTTGGCCTTGCACATAGGGAGCCGAGTCTTTGAAATTTGCTGACGACACAAAAATAGGGGATTTGGCCAACAGCGGGCAGGAGTACGAAAGACTTCTGGACAGCTTAGACAGGTTAGCAGAATGGGCAGACAGGTGGCAGATGCAATTTCATATGGATTAGTGTGAGATAATATATATTGGGAAGAAAAACAAGAAATGGAAATATACACTCAATGGGAAGACACTGAATGATGTGGATGAACAGCAAGATCTAAGAGTTCAAATACATAATTCCCTGAAAGTGCAAGTGTGGATCAATAAAGCCAACAGCATTTTGGGTTTATAAATAGAGGCATAGAGTACAAAAATAATGAAGTAATATAAATTTTGACAAAACTTTGGTTAGGTCTCAGTTTGAGTTCTGCATGGAGTTTTGGGCGCACACTATAGAAAAGACATGAAAGCCATAGAGTGCATAAAGCGTAGATTCACCCGGATCACCCCTGTGCTCGCAAACTTACATTGGCTCCTGGTCCACCAACACTTTGATTTTAAAATTCTCATCATTGTGTTCAAATCCCTCCATTACCTCACTCCTCCCCATCTCTGTAACCTCCTCCAGCTCTACAACCCTCCGAGAATTCTGCAATCCTCCAACTCTGGTCTCTTCTGCATCCCCCACTTCTTTCACCCCTCCACTACCGGCTGTGCCTTCAGCTGTCTAGGCCCTAAACTCTGGAATTCCCGCCCTAAACTCTGGAATTCCCACCCTAAATTTCTCACTTCTCCTTTAAGACACTCCTTAAAACCTACCTCTTTGACCAAGCTTTTAATCAACGGTCCTAATATCTCCTCCTTTGGCTCTGTCAATTTTTGTCTGGTTACGCTTCTGTAAAGTGCCTCAGGGCGTCTTACTACATTAAAGGAGCTATATAAATGCAAGTTGTAGTTGTTGATGGCAGAAATAGGAAACTATAGTTGCGAAAAGAAACTTGAGAAATTGGAACTATTTCCACTGGAGCAGAGAAGGCTAAGAGGAGATTTAATATTTTTTAAAATTATGAAGGGCTTTGATAAGAGTGAACAGAGAAGGACTATTTTCCTCTGGTTACTTAGTCAGTGATGAGAGGTCATCAGTTGTCACAGAGAATGAGGAGAGGTTAGATTCTAGATACAGAAGATTATTGGAGCATGGAATTCTTTGCAACAGGGAGTGGTTGAGGCAGAGACTGTTGTATATTTCGAGGGAAAATTGGATAAATATTTGAAGCAGATGATGATATAGGGCCATGCGGAGAGAGCAAGACAGTGGGATTAATTTTGGAATTACTTAGCAAAAAGCCAACACAGACATAATGCAGCCAAGTGGCTCCTTCTGAGCTGTAAACTTCTATGGTTCTATGAGCACAAAGGTTGTGCAATTATATAAGCTCATCAAAAGACATCAGAAGTGTCAGAGTGTTGGGTACTTTACTGTTCTTTTAGCTGCAGATTTACTTTCAGCTGCAGATTTACTTTTGCTTGTATATAATTTTATTTCTTACAATAAATGGTGTTTTTCAGTCTATCTGACGAATCAGGAGTATACAATGGGCATCCCATTCTATTCCCAGCATAACTGAGCCATACAATGGTGGATTGTTAGCCCTGAGGAACAGTACTTCCTATTCCCTACACACAAGTTTCAGTTCATAGTAAGCACAGACAGTGAACAGAAGTGTTGGGAGAGACTCCCAGCGTTGACCCGAATTGTAACACATGCTTCCCTCTTTTGACCTATGTGAATACTGGATCCATATATGCAGCATAAATCTTGTATATCAAGATTAGAATCCGTAGGGTCTGGGAAACCCTGATTTATCTTGCTCCTTTTCTATGGGGGAAAACAGTCTGGCCTTTTCCCCCATGGCAGCATGGATAAAAATGAGAAATTGGCACTTAACAGCATTGTGGGACAAGGACAGAGCGCTCAGAAATTCTGTGAGCCATCATAACGCGTTATTGAAAGATAGAACATTACTGACCGACCGTCCAACCTGGATGCTGCAGGTATGTTCCGTACAACAGATATTACATTTAACACACATTTGTTGTGCTTTCTCCGTAACTAGGAGAACGGGTCAGTTACATGCCAGACTGGTTTGAAGCCCAGCTTGTCGCCCGGATGATTCTCCTTGTTGCTGACATCGAAGAGCAGCACAGCACTGAAAGGTAGTAGCAGTAATTCTAAATGTGTGTGTCATGTTATCTGAAGCGCAAATCAAAAACAAAACCAGTTTCCATAATTCTGTTGGTATTCATTTGTCATGATAGTGAGTCAACATTCAGCAACTGCGCTGTTAAAGTGAGAATGAAGATTTAATGCTAGTTGCCGATTAACATGTAATGGTACAGCGTTGAAATTTTCTTATGTCAAATTGAACTGTGGAAAAACAACCTGCAGCACAATTGTAGATTTTTGTCATTCTAAATTTGGGTTGTCATTGTTTCGTCCACAATTACCACCAATTGCAGGTGATTAGAGTATCACACAAGAGGTGTATCATACGACATTGAAGTGGTTTAAATGGCCCACTGCTTCAAATTCTAAAATTCTATACATCACTCCTCTCAGTACCTTCCCATTGTTCTTTGCTTCTCTTTGCCAGTCCCCAGCTCGGGACAAGATCGCGCTAAACATCACAATTGCTCTGCAGTTAGAGATCAGCTAGTATATAAGGCAACACAAATATTGAATTTGTAAATAGGGGAAGTATGGAAAAAGAAATAAAGGAGGAAGAGACAAGGGGTGACGGAAACTGGTGGGTGGGGGAAGAATCTTCAAGAAAAGAAAAAGGAGTTGAAGATTCTTATTTACATTGGTATACTTCTGTTCCTATGTTCCTTTCAGCCCCTCAAGCCTATTCCACCATTCAGTTAGATCATGGCTGATCTGTATCTTAACTCCATTAATCGCCGTGGCTCCATAACCTTTAATACTCTTGCCTATCAAAAATCTATCAATCTCAGTTTTGAAATTTCCATTTGACCTAGCCTCAACAGCCTATTGGGAGAAGAGACTTGTAGATTTCCACTACCCTTTGTGTGAAGAAGTACTTCCTGACATCACCCCTGAATGCCCTAGTTCTCATTTTGAGGCTATGCTCTCTTGTTCTGGACTCCTCCACTAAAATGAACTGGGAAAGGATTATGTTATTCATGGTGGACAGGACCTGGCTAAATGCCAACATGTGGGTGCATGGACACAATTTGTACACGAGATGTGTTTGAGAAGTTGTGTGACTGCCTGACTGCGGTGGGCAGGGTACGGGTGGAAGATTTAATTCCTTCACCCCTATAGCTGTCCGGGTATACTTGTCAGTGAGTGAGCAGGCCAGGCTAAGTGCATGTTCACTGCAGCCTTCTGGGAATGTGATGAGGGAAAAAGTATATTCATATCTCAAAATGAAAAAATGTCTTGCTGTGAAAAGCAAAACAGCGGTGTTCCTATTTTATATGATTTTTCGTTCAGTTAAATGAACTTTAACTTTAATTTCGTAGAAACTTTTGATATCGCACATCTAATGTAGAATGTAAATAAGGGTTAGAGTGAAATCTTTGACTTTGACTTTGGAAAGTTCTCTGCATTAAAGTAGCTAAGCTGTTATAAACACTTAATAATTTGCCATGTGCTTTCTCTAATATTGACCCTGCTTGTGATTTTTTTTTTGATGTTTATTTAGTGTCTTTGACAGTGGGGATCAGAAGGCCTTGGCTTGGTTTTTGCATCCCCTTCTGGATGCCTTATGGAAGCTGAATACTCATGCCTACTTACCTATACTGAAAGCAGACAAGAGCCTACAGCTGTTGTTGAAGCTGTTGGAGATGTCTACCCCAAAACGCCATATAACAAAATCAGAAGGTTGGTTAACCCCCTAATATCTTGTACTATATCAGCAGACTTGAAACGCTTCTGTAGGCTTCAAATAATGTGTTTTCCTTGCCAATTTTCTCCTCTCATCTCTGTCCTTTTCCTGAATATTTTACTACTTTGTTGGATTGCAATTACATAGCTGCTGGGTACCCTCCAAGACCTCGCCCAAGTGACCATCATTCATTTGACAGCCCGTTTGTGTCTCGTCTGCCATCCACCCAGCAGGCAGCGACTGTTGGCGATCAAGAGCAGGAACTTTGGCTGATTTTTTTTTCTCCTGTCTACCCCCTTAACCCAGAAGTGCATTTGTGGCAGTCCCACAACCATTCTGGCTGAAATCAGGAAACTCTAAGAGTTGAATCTGGGTGGCTCAACTACTCATTGGCCAATCTGGGATGGTAAGGCTCGGATGATCTTCAGAACCACTGCCAGAAGGAGTGAAGTTGGGAACAGGGCCAGAAAGTGTGTTTGACAGTCTCCTTATAGCCACTGCTTCACTTATTCGATTTTAAAATTCTGACTCTGGTTTTCAAATCCCTCCGTGGCCTCGCCCCTTCCTATCTCTGTAACCTCCTCCAGCCCTACAACCCTCCGAGATCTCTGCGCTCCTCCAATTCTGGCCGATTGCGCATCCCCAATTTTCTTTGCTCCACCATTGGCGGCCGTACCTTCAGCTGCCTAGGCCCTAAGCTCTGGAATTCCCTCCCAAAACCTCATTGTGTCTCTCTGTCTCTTTCTTTTTCTGTCTGTCTGTCTGTCTGTCTTTCTCTTTCTTTTTCTCTCTCTGTCTCTCTCTCTCCTTTTAAGACACTCCTTAAAACCTGCCTCTTTGACCAAGCTTTTGGTCATCTGTGGTAATATCGGTATCAAATTTTGTTTCATAATACTCCTGTAAAGCGCTTTGGGACATTTTACTATGTTAAAGGCGCTATATAAATGCAAGTTGTTGTTGACTTTGTACTCATGTGGTAGAGTTGGGGTGGAATTTACAGAGTTTGTGTGGGGTGACAAAACACAGAGTAGTGTCTCTGGCAGCCTGCAAGGAAGCGCGCGCTCCACTGAAGGTTCCCCGAGGTCTGTCGGCCCTGTCCCCACTATGTTTTCTAGAGACTTCTGCTGCAACAGAAGTCAGAGCGTGGCATGAAAAGAGCATTGCCAGAAGAAGCAAAGTGCTCCCAGAGGGCCAGTCATTCCTTTCCAGTAGTTGACTGACACATTTCCCATCCCTTGACAGAATTTCTTCCACTATGCCCCAGATCCAACATTTCCTCTGGGACCCGGCTGTGCTATTTAAAAGTCACAAGTTATTTTAATATTAAATAACCCCCCTCCCCCCACAAATGTGTGGATAGAAGATAATGTGAACAATTATCACTGCATATTTAACTCATCCATATTACATTTTCACTGTTGTCACCGGATACCAATTTTTCGCACAATTGAGAAGTCCTTTTTTCTTTGAGATTTAAAGAGAGGCCAAAGTATTAATGAAGCAGGGAAGGATAAGTGTAATGCTTTCTATTTTAAGGAGCTATAATTGTTGGTTTCTATATTTGATTTGTTGGAGGCTAAATTGCAGATGGACTCATTCGCCGTTTCCTGCACTTAAAAAAAAATTATGCTAATTCAAGGTATTGTACTATCAAGTCTTTTTGCTTTTTTTTGGAAGAGTTCAGATGTTGTAGAAGGTTACAAGATTCAGGAAATCTGCAAAGACCCTTTTATACTCCTAGGCCATTTGAATTGCAAAAACTGGCATAAAGCACAGCTGTTAATATTTTACTGCTGACAGTGCTGAAGAGTGAGTGTTCTTATTCAAATCTAATGAAACCTTGAATAACACAGAGACATGGAAATGCACTTTAATGTGGCTGCTTCTCATTTGTGAATGTAGTCCAATTAATTTTGTCGGAAAGTTTAAATGAGAATACATTATGTGGTTTATTTGGGGATATAGCTTTTTGTTCAACCCATTTTTTTTCTTCCCGTGCCCCCCCCGCATCCCTCTCACCCCCCAATAGATTTGAAAGTTTTTGACTTTTGGGATACACTATGCTTAATTTAAAGGAAGATTCCAATTGTTTCCTCTTCTTCCACTTTTAAGCCATGATGTGGAGATGCCGGTGATGGACTGGGGTGTACAAATGTAAGGAATCTTACAACACCAGGTTATAGTCCAACAGTTTTATTTGAACATCACAAGCTTTCGGAGGCTTTCTCCGAAAGCTTGTGATTTTCAAATAAAACTGTTGGACTATAACCTGGTGTTGTAAGATTCCTTACATTTCTCCACTTTTAAGCACTGTTTGATGGGAGATGGGGAAGATCACTGTGAAGTCTGATCATGGCCTTCCCCTGGACATCAACATGTGCACTTTAACAATAGATGATAATTGGGTGACTGGCTGAATGGCTTTACCAATTGAGCCGCAGGGGCAGTCTCTTCATGGATTAAATGCAGAAGCCCCATTATAGGATTGTATTTTTCATTAAGTCTTAGTTCGATCGGATGCCAATTGATCTTTTTTTTCCCCTGTATTTAATTATTTGGAACATGTCTCAAGTGCAGGTTGATAGCTGATGGAGCAGAGAAAAAGCCTCTTCTCTTCTCTTTCTTCGCCCCACCCCCCACCCCCCCACTAGTTGCTTGTTGTAGTATGTGGACTTAACTGTCCAAATCTGAGTAAAATTTCCCATCGCTTTATTCCATTTTCCGCAACGGTATTACAGCAGTGGGCTGCACATTTGAAATTTGAGTTCCTTTTATGTGAAGTAATTACCATGTTACTGTTCTATACGTAAACTGTTTAAAAAGAACGTTTATAGTCTAAATATTGAAACCAACAGAGCAGTCACTCTGTTCTTTCCTTCTGTTGTCAGCCTATTTCGTTTCCTTTGCCATTTCCAAAGAAATTGCATTCTGTATACATCAGGGAGCAGCAGACACCAATAATTTAAATGCGGCAATTAAAGCATGTTATGTCTGAAGAAAGCTTATGCCAGACTTCCTGAGCACTAAAAGGGCCATGCTTTCTTGGAAGCGTTTTTGGCCAATCACTATAAAGGATGAAGTGCAGGATTATCGTAAAATCGAAAGCAAGTAACATGATGATGTGCTTCAGTAAAATTTACATTGTTGCATTGTGTGTTGAACTGAGAGAAAGCGTGCCAGCAACACAGTGTGCTTTTCAAATGCATCCGGGTTCCATGTTACAACTATTTGATCAGTACGGTGACCCCAAATTAGCATTGCTAACGTTGCTAAACTTTTTGGTCGCTAGCCTGGCAAGCTGTTCTTTTGTAGCACAGATGGAAACTGTTGTGCAAGTCATCTAGAGCAGTTTCTGTTATGCTGCAGAACGTTTGGTAAGCCAGTCAAAATAATGGCAGTAGTTTCCCATATTCCTCAGTGTTGGTGAAATCTCACTATGCATCTACTATAACAACCTCCCCTGTCGCTGAGTAAGCAGCACCAGTAGCAGTTACTGCCATTGAGATTTAAAAAAAAATATATCCTTTTGATACCCTTACCTAACAACAAAAATCTATCGATCTCAGTCTTGAAAATTTCAATTGACTCAGCACCCACAGCATTTTGGGGGAACGAGTTCCAGATTTGCCCTACCCTTTGTGTGAAAAAGTGCTTCCTGATTTCTAATTTTAAGATTATGCCCTCCTGTTCTGGATTCCCCCCTCCAGAGGAAATAGTTTCTCCGTATCTACCCTGTTAAATCTGTAACATTTTAAGCACCTCCATCTGATCACTCCTCAATCTGCAATGCTCAAGGGAATACAAGCCAAGTTTATGCAATATGGAACAGACTATTTTAGATCTTGTATTGTGTAATGAGATAGGGTTATTTAGTAATCTCATAGTAAAAGAACCTCTGGGGAAGAGCGATCATAATATGATAGAATTTCACACTGAGTTTGAAAGTAATGTAGTTAAGTCCAAAACTAGAGTCTTAAACTTAAATAAAGCCAATTACATAGGTATGAGGGGTGAGTTGTCAAAGGTAGATTGGGAAATTAAATTAAATGGTTTGACAGTTGAAAAGCAATGGCAAACATTTAAAGAAACATTTCAATATTCTCAACAAGTATACATTCCATTGAGAAATAAAAATGCCACGGGAAGAGTGATCCACCCGTAGCTAACCAAAGAAGTTAAGGAGAGTATTAGATTGTAAGAGCTTCTACAAGTATGTAAAAAAGAAGAGAGTAGCAAAAATAAATGTTGGTCCCTTAAAGGCTGAGACAGGAGAAATTATAATAGGGAATGAGGAAATGGCAGATGCATTAAACCAATATTTTGTATCTGTCTTCACAGTAGAAAACACAAAAAGCATATCAAAAATAATGGGGAACCAAGGGGTAAATGAGAGTGAGGAACTTAAAACAATTAATATCACTAGAGAAAAAGTACTGGACAAACTAATGGGATTAAAAGCTGACAAATCCCCTGGACCTGATGGCCTACATCTGAGGGTTCTAAAAGAGGTGGCTGCAGAGATATTGGTTATGATCTTCCAAAATTTTCAAGATTCTAGAATGGTCCCAGTGGACTAGAAGGTAGCAAATGTTACTCCGCTACACAAGAAGGGAGGGAGAGAGAAAACAGAGAACTACAGGCTAGTTAGCCTGACATCGGTCATTGGAAAAATGCTGGAATCCATTATTGAGTAAGTGGTAATGGGGCACTTAGAGAATCATAAAATGATTAGGCAGAATCAGCATGGTTTTATGAAAGGGAAATAGTGTTTGACAAATTTATTAGTGTTTTTTGAGGATGTAACTAGCAGGGTAGATAAAGGAGAACCAGTGGATGTTCAAAAGGCATTCGATAAGGTGCCACATAAAAGGTTGTTAAACAAGGTAAGGGCTCATGGGGTTGAAGGTAATATATTAGGATGGGTAGAGGATTGGTTAAAGGACAGAAAACAGAGAGTAGGGATAAACGGGTCATTCTCGGGTTGGCAGGCTGTAACTAGTCGGGTGCCGCAAGGATCAGTGTTTGGGCGTCAGCTATTTACAATCTATATTAATGACTTGGATGAAGGGACCGAGTGTAACGTATCCAAGTTTGCTGATGATACAAAGCTAGGTGGGAAAGTAAGCTGTGAGGAGGACACAAAGAGTCTGCAAAGGGATATCGACAGATTAAGTGAGTGAGCAAGAAGGTGGCAGATGGAGTATAATGTGGGGAAATGTGAGGTTATTCACTTTGGTAGGAAGAATAGAAAAACAGAACATTTTTTAAATGGTGAGAAACGATTAAATGTTGGTGTTCAGAGAGACTTGGGTGTCCTCGTACAAGAAACACAAAAAGTTAGTATGTAGGTACAGCAAGCAATTATGAAGGTAAATGGCATGTTGGCCTTTCTTGCAAGGGGAGTTGGAGTACAAGAGTAAGAAGCCTCACTACAGTTGTACAGGACATTGGTGAGACCTCACCTGTCACTGCGTACAGTTTTGGTCTCCTTATCTAAGGAAGGATATACTTGCCTTAGAGGCAGTGCAACTAAGGTTCACTAGATTAATTCCTGGGGTGAGAGGATTCCTATGAGGAGAGGTCGAGTAGAATGGGCCCATACTCTCTGGAGTTTAGAAGAATGAGAGGTGATCTCATTGAAACATATAAGATTTTGAGCGGGCTTGACAGGGTAGATGCTGAGGGATTGTTTCCTCTGGCTAGAGAGTCTAGAACTAGTGGGCATAATCGCAGGATACGGGGTCGGCCATTCAAGACTGAGATGAGGAGGAATGTCTTCATGCAGTGGGTTGTGAATCTTTGGAATTCTTTACCCCAGAGGGCTGTGGATACCGAGTCATTGAATATATTCAAGGCTGAGATGGATAGATTTTTGGACTCTAGGGGAATCTAGGGCTATGGGGACCGGGCGGAAAAGTGGAGTTGAGGTTGAAGATCAGCCATGATTTGATTGAATAGCGGAGCAGGCTCGAGGGGCTGTATGGCCTACTCCTATTTCTTATGTTCTTAACCACAACAACAACTTGCATTTATGTAGTGCCTTTAACGTAAAACGTCCCAAGGTGCTTCACTGGAGCATTATCAGATAAAACTTGACACCGAGCAACATAAATAGATGTTAGGACAGTCCTCATAATTTAACCTAGAGCTCAAGCACAGCAGAGTGAGCAGTGAACAGAATGAGGACTTCAAAATGGAATTTGCAAAGTGCTACACAAAAAATCCAGGAAGGGACTATTACTTAAATGGAAAGAAAATAATGTCCATGGAAAATGAAAGAGATCTGGGAGTGCTGATTGACAATAAATTGAAGCTGTTGCAACAATGCTTAGTGGCAGTGAGTAAACCTGATATTGGTTTGCATTAAAAGGTCAATATTGATCCAAAACTGTGAGGTAATCCTGCCACTTTACAAATCATTGGTGCGCCCGCACTTAGAATAAATGTACAGTTCTGGTCGCCTCGGTACAGAAAGGATATTGCAGCTATTGAAAGGATACAGAAGAGAGCAATCTGAATGATTGAGGGGATGGAGAGATTGGATTATGAGGAGCGATTATGTAAATTGGGCATGTTCTCACTGGAAAAGAGATGGTTTGAGAGGTGATATGATTGCTGTTTTCAGTATTCTAAAGGAACTAGATAATGTGGACCATGACAAACTGTTTCACTTGTCCAGAATAGAAGAATCAAAGGACATGGCCTGCGCTTGAAGGAGGGGGAGGGGGGCGGTAAATTCAAAATCAATCTGCGGAAATATTATTTCAGTGAGCGAGTGGACAAGCTACAGAACAGGCTCCCCAGGGAGGTGGTGGAAACAGATAGTATTGATTAATTCAAATGCAAATTAGATTTTCTTTCAGAAAATAATATTTTGGGATACAGTACATGAATAATTTGAGACTTGGCATATGCTAAGTGTTTCATGCTTGGGAAGATAACTTTGGACCTATGGTCTCCAAAGCATTCCGCCACTGGGGGTTTCCTCACGTCATGTCTGGGACTGCTGTCGACTAATTGATAAAGATTGATTGCCATGATTAGTCAACAACTCCATTATCGTTGTATCATGCGAGTACCAGGATGGTAGAAGGTGAACTAGATGGACAGTGGTCTTTTTTAAAATCTAGTAATTTCTATGTCCTATGTGCCAATGTAATCCTTTAAACCCTGTATAATTCTGGTGAAGCTGGGCTGCACCCCTTCCAGGGCCAATATATCTTTCCCAAGGTTCATACTTCTTGTACCTGTGCAGTAACTTTTAGTGATTAGTGTGCATGGCCACCTAAATCCCTTTGTTCTTCCACCACTCCTATTCTCTCACCATTAAGAAAATATTCCAATTTGTCCTTCTCAGATCCAGAGTGGATGACCTCACACTTCCCCAGATTGTGCTCACTCACTTAATTTGTCAAAGTCCCTTTATAATTTCCTCCTTGCATTCACCCACTGTGCCTCCTAACTTAGTGCCATCTGCAAACTTCGATATACAACTCTCTCTTCCTTCATCCAAGTCATTAATATACATGGTGAAAAGCTGAGGCCCCAGTACAGATCCCTGAGAAACACCGCTTGTCACATCCCTCCATTTAGAGAATCCTTTATCCCCACTCTGTCTTTTACCTAGGCTCAAACAAATAGATCCCTTTTTTGTACATGAACCCCATCTATGCACCATACACCTCAAATCATTCTCTCTCTATAATGCATTCTCTCTTGAATGTATTTATACTGTCCTGGTTTAATTAATCTGCCTGCTAACATATTCCACAACTTTGGGTGAAAAAGTTTCACCTGACTTTCCTCCTTACTCCTAACTACCCAATTTTTAACATGTATGTCCTAGTATTTAAACCAGGAGATTTCCTGCGTAATTCCTGGAGTATCTTGTGCCTTTCAAGCTTTAGGACTGCTTTTTTAAAAAAAAAAGTGAAACAAAGGGTCACATGTTCATAAAAAAGGCTCCTGTACATTGTGTCAATCTATCTGTACAAATTTCCATACTATGCATTTATCAAAAACCCTAAAATATTTTTTAAAAGCTGATTTCTATAAATTCTGTGATAGTTGTATTAAAGTACACTATTTTTGTGTGTTTTAAACTTTTTCAATATAGCAATCTATGACCACCATTAACAATTTCAAATGCTAGGCAGAACCTACAATTCTATTAAGGAAAACTTGATGAGGAAGGTTGAAAAAACAAGGCTCATAGTGGAGGACGAGATGAAATGACACGATCCATCAGTGTTGAAAAAAGTAAAGAAGACGAGTTAAATCAGGAAATAGTATTGAGTTTTTATTGATACCATTGATTTTTTTAAAGGCTGATGATGGTACAAATTAATGTCAACATAAGGTTTTCCATTAAGACCCCTTTTTCAAGTTTATAAATGTGGGCTGTAGTGGGCAGAGAGAAATATGTCTGTTGCGTGGCCTCTGAATTGTTTCCGGTATGAAACCTGCCCCAAAAATTATTTTAAGTTTTCCACGACTAACTTGGAACAAAAAATGTGTTAAACGTGCACCAACAGTTATTGTGTGGATATGAGTCGATGTTAGGCTGTGACTTCTAATTGCAAATATGAGCAGGGTTTACAGGACACAGCATGCAAAGGATTGGAGAGTACTGGTAAATTGCAGGCCATAACTTGGTTGTTCGTATCCTGTTTTCGATTACACACATTCATAAGTTTATATGTAACCATAAGACCATAAGAGATTGGAGCAGGAGTGGGCCATTCAGCCCCTCGAGCCTGCTCCGCCATTCAATGAGATCATGGCTGATCTGATTTTTACCTCAACTCCACTTTCCCACCCTTTCCCCATATCCTTTGACTCCCTTGATGATCAATAATTTGTCTAACTCAGCCTTGAATGCATTCAATGACTCAGCCTCCACAGCTTTTTGGGGTAAAGAATTCCAAAGATTCACGACCCTCTGGGAGAAGAAATTCCTCCTTATTTCCATCTTAAACGGGCGACCCCTTATTCTGAGACTATGCCCCCTAGTTTTAGATTCCCCCATGAGGGGTACCATCCTCTCAGCATCTACCCTATCGAGTCCCCTCAGAATCTTGTGTGTTTCAATAAGATCTCCTCTCATTTTTCTAAACTCCAATGAGTATAGACCCAACCTGTTCAATCTTTGCTCATAAGATAACCCTTCCATACTCGGAAACAACCTTGTGAACCTTCTCTGAACTGCTTCCAATGCAAGTATGTCCTTCCTTAAATAAGGGCACCAGAATTGTACGCCGTACTCCAGGTGTGGTCTCACCAGCACCCTGTACAGTTATAGCATGACTTCCCTGCTTTTATACTCCATCTCCCAAGAAATAAAGGCCAATATTCCGTTTGCCTTCTGGATTACCTGCTGCACCTGTATGTTGACTTTTTGTGTTTCATGTACGAGGACACCCAGATCCCAGCATTTTGTAGTATTTCTCCATTCAAATAATATTTTGCTTTTTTATTTTTCCTCCCAAAGTGGATGACTTCACATTTTCCCACATTATATTCCATCTGCCAAATTTTTGCCCATTCGCTTAACCTGTCAATATTCCTTTGCAGACACTTTGTGTCCTCATCGCAACTTGTTTTTCCACCTACCTTTGTATCATCAGCCACAAGACACTCTGTTCCTTCATCCAAGTCATTGATATATATTGTAAATAGTTGAGGCCCCAGCACTGATCCCTGCGGCACCCCATTAGTTACAAATTGCCATTTTGAAAATGACCCTTTTATCCTGTCTCTTTGTTTTGTGTTAGTTAGCCAATCCTCTATCCATGCCGGTATATTACCCCCAACACCATGAGCTCTTATCTTGTGCAGTAATCTTTTATGTGGCACCTTATCGAATGCCTTTTGGAAATCCAAATATACTGCATCCATTGGTTCCCCTTTATCCACCCTGCCCGTTATTTCCTCAAAGAACTCTAATAAATTTGTCAGACATGATTTCCCCTTCATAAAACCATTTTGACTCTCCTTGATTGTATTATGAGTCTCCAAATGTCCTGCTACTAATTCCTTAATAATGGATTCTGGCATTTTCCCAATGACAGATGCGAGGCTAACTGGTCTATAGTTACCTGCTTTCTGTCTCGCTCCCTTCTTGAATAGGGATGTTACGTTTGCGGTTTTCCAATCCGCTGGGACCTTTCCAGAATCTAGTGAATTCTGGAAGATTACAACCAATGCTTCCACTTTCTCTGTAGCTACTTCCTTTAAGACCCTCGGATGCAAGCCATCAGGTCCAGGGGACTTGTCAGCCTTTAGACCCATTAGTTTACCTAGTACTTTTTCTCTAGTGATAGTGATTGTTTTTAGTTCTTCCCTCCCCTTTGCCCCTTGATTTTCTACTATTATTGGTACATTATTAGTGTCTTCTACTGTGTATGCAATAATGTGTAATAATGTGCATTGCACTATTTTTTGTCTGGTAATGTTCAGTATAGAATCACGTTGCTGATATTCTGATGGCATGAAATGACATTTTGCTAACTTCTGAGTTTTGTTAATGTCGGAGTTTTGTGAGCTTTTTATTTAAATGTCTGCCTCCACAATTTTTTCAGCGAATTATCCTGTATCATGCTTCATCACCCCAGCCAAGAGGGTGGGCAGATGATCTGCTTTAAAGCTGTTATGAATGTTTTTCTGTACCTGACCATCCGGAGGTGCATGATGTTTTATTTTTCTCCTTCCCAATTGATGCTTTTCATCTTATTTACAGTTAAATTGGGATTTGTTTTTTTAATCTGGTTCAATGCAGATGCATGCAGAGGTAGTTTTGTGGACTACCTCAGTGTCAGCCTGGCTCAGTGGTAGTGTTTTTTTGCCTCTCTCAGAGGATTACATGGGTGGGAGGGAACACGGGGTGGGGGAGGGGAAAAGCGGGGGAAAGAGAGGAGATCATGATGCTTAGTTGCATCATGACTGTTTGGCGTCGACTCAACGGACCAGCTGGACTTTTCCTGTCCATTCTTTTGTATGTTTGTAAACTAGAAGATTGTGTGTTCAAGCCCCACTCAACAATTTGAGCACAGAATCTAGATTGACACTTCATTGCAGCATTAAGGAGTTACATAAACACACAGGACATGACTTTAGCTGAGAGCCTGGATCCCAGCCCGTCCCTAGATATTTGTGTGGGAAACTGGAAGCTAAATAAGTGCGTCATAATCTGCAATCACAACTCATTTGAGGTGAATATTTGTGCTTCCGGGCTTTCCATGCACTAGCCAGCCAGAATGACAGGCTGGCTGCCTATCAGTAGGGAAAGCAGCGGCGAATCATAGAGGGGGATGGAAGAGAGAGATAGTGGGCTGTGGAATCAAATTGGAGGCAGTGGGGGGTGGGGGTACATGTGGACGACGTCAGGTGGGCTTTGAAGATCGGGGGGTCCACCATCTGGTGGGGGTGGGGGGTGGTGGAGGCCGATTGCGGGGGTCCTGTCGCGTCACGTGAGCTTGTTGGGCCTGGAAGAAGCACTCCTGTGAATCGGAAGCGATGGGAAACCCGAACAGGCAAGGTTCATTTCACTTTTGCAATACACAAAAAATTAAGTACCTCAACTATTTCAATGAGGTACATCGCCCCTTTAAGTATCGGTCCGCTGGCTTTAAGTGGAGATGGGTCTTCCGGGTGTCTGTTGTGTGCGCATCCAAACTTGTCTGGGTTAAACCCGGAAGTGGGCATGTTGGAGCTGGGACGCGGTCCCATTCCCACTCCAGATAGCTATTATTTTAACCTCCCACCCGCCCCCAACCCACTCGTTCTTGGGGGTTAAAATTACCCCTATAGAGTCCACAGCACAGGAACAGGTCATTCGGCCCAACTTGTCTATGCCAGTGTTTATGTTCCACACGAGCCTCCTCCAACCCCTCTTCATCTAACCCTATCAGCATACCCTTCTATTCCTTTCTCCCTTGTGCTTATATAGCTTCCCCTTAAATGCATCTGTGCTATTTGCCTCAACTACTTATGATAACGTGTTCCACCTTCTTACCACTCATTGGAAATGCTACATTGTCGGAGGTGCCATCTTTCAGATGAGACGTTAAACCGAGGCCCAGTCTGCCTGTTTAAGTGGATGTAAAAGATCCGACGGCCTTATTTGAAGAAGAATGGGGGTTCTTCATTGTTCCTGGACAACATTCATCCCTCAACCTACACCACAAAACAGATTAACTGGTCATTTTTTACATTTGCTTTGGTGGCACATTTGCTGTCTGCAAATTGGATACTGTGTTGCCTTCACAACACAGTGATTACACTTCAAAAAGTAATTCATTGGCTGGGAAGCATTATTTGGCAAACTGAGGACATGAAAAGTAATACGTCAATATGACTGCTTCCTTTCTTTATGAGCTGTTACGGCATGTGAGTGTTTGTTTATTTTTTGCATACAAGTCTACTCCTGAGAATTCTAAGTCATTTTTTTTAGATAATTCAAATTAAGTGAAGTGAATAACACAGCAAAGTGGGAATTTAATGCAAAAAAGTGTGAATTATCAGATAATTTGAATTAAGCAACTTTATTCTAAGAATAGTCTGTATATGCTTTGTCCGACTCCTCCCCCTCCCCTTCCTCAAGTTTATAATTATAGAATGTTAGGGCACAGAAAGCAGCCTTCTGACCCATCAAATCGGCGCCGGTGTTTTTCTCTACAAGTCATTCAATCTAATCCCACTCGCTCTGCATACCTTTTTAATATTACTCTTTTTCAAGCAGTTATCTAATTCTCTGGAGAAAAAAAATGGATCCTGCTTAGACAAGTTTGTGGCAGAGAATTCCAGTTTCTGCCCACCCTCTATGCAGAGAATCTTTCTTCTAACCTCCCCATTAATACTTTTTGTGACTATTGAAATTCGTCGACCATTGGAAACAAGTGATCCTTATTTGCGTTAAAGTCATTCATAATCTTCAAGATCTCCACCAGGTCACCCCTTAACCTCTCCGCTCTACTGAAAAAGCTTTCTCTTCTCAAGTCTGTCTTTGTGCCTATAAATTGTCATCTCCGGCAACACCCTAGTGACTTTATGCTGTACCTTTTCCATTGCTTTATATCATTCTTATACTGGAGTACTCAAAAATGCACAATACTCCAACTGCAGCCTTAGGTCTGATGTGCTTCAGTAGGCAGAAAGGGACAGGTATATGTCCCCAAATTTTGGTGACTGTTTATTTGCATAATCTCCAAATTAATTGTTATGAAACTTGCTCCTAAAGATGGCTTGGAACACAAAATGTGTCAACGTATTCTGTCAATCATTGGATGAGTCGATGTCAGCCCGTTACTTATAATTGCTAATATGAACAGCGTTTATAGGGACATGACATCCAAGGGATTGGAGAGCAGTTGTTAAAAGATAGTAAATGGCAGCACAGAGACCAGTAAGTGGCCATAAAAAACACCCAGAGAAAGAAACAAACATCATTAAAGAAAAGGGGAAGCATGATCATAAAATTCAATCGGGTAGCTATAGAGCAAAAGGGGAATAGCCATAAATGCAGCGCAGAGGTAGTAAACAGGCTGGGAGATGATAAATGCTAAAATGGGACCACCAGTGTGAGAGATCAAAGGAATGGCCAAGGAAAATTAAAAAGA
Organism: Heptranchias perlo; assembly: GCF_035084215.1. Classification (NCBI taxonomy): domain Eukaryota; kingdom Metazoa; phylum Chordata; class Chondrichthyes; order Hexanchiformes; family Hexanchidae; genus Heptranchias; species Heptranchias perlo. The sequence continues at coordinate 8,772,644 of NC_090332.1, read as the reverse complement.
TCAAAGAGAAAACGATCATAAAATCCTGAAAGACAGCTGCAGAAAGAACTTTGGACACAGAATCATAAATAGCTTTTAAAAAAAAAACTTCTGTCAAGTTAAAATAATCTTAATCATCAAAATGAACCCTGACTAATGTATTGAATGCTGTAGTGGAGCCATAAACTGGTTGGCGTTTAGCAGCGTGACTATGCAATGTAATGCCAGTTGTGTCCCCATTAGCAGGATGGTGGTTGTGTGGCTTAACTATACCACATCAATCTGGTAGGAAATTTGTCACTGAAAGTTCACTTAACTTTTTCCTGGGCAAGAGACGTGTCTGCGTCTACAAAGCAAAGAACAAAACTGTTGCTCTTGGTGGTAAACCAAACCAGACTCGTGTCATTTGGGGTAAAGTGACTCGTGCTCGTGGAAACACTGGCATAGTTTGTGCCAAGTTCAGCGGTAACCTTTCGTGTGACACAGGATTTAAATCACAGCTGTACATAAATTGACAATAAATAGTAAAATAGTCTTTTTAAAAAAAAAAGCCATCCAAACCAAACAAATCAGAATCTTCAGCTGTCATCAGGTTGATCTGACAGGGATACAGACATAGATTTGTCCATGCAGATGCCCCTAGAAAAGGCTAGCTAAACTATGTATATTGTTTTGAAACCATTAAATGTTTCAGTTCAGAATATAGACAGCTCATCTGGCTTTCTAAAAAGGCCATCAGCAACTGCAGTCCCTGCCGTCAAATAGGAAAGTTTAAAAAAGAATTGGAAAAGTGGCGATGGAAGTCTAATTAAGACAGTCACAATAAACCACCCAGCTTTCAACATAGGCACTGGATGGAGAAATGTTGCTGATAAGCTCTACAGTGGAGTGAAAATAAAAAGCGGTAGGGGCCTCTGGGGGTCAAAGCTGACTGCCTCATTGTTATGTTTCAGTGGTTGGCCATGTAATGATGGACATGAAGATGGCTGCCCTGATACGGAGACCACTCTTTTCATCAAATTGAATAACAGGTTTATTTTTGCATAAATCTTTTTCGAAGGTCCATTAGAGCCATAAGAGATAGGAGTAGGCCACTTGGCCCCTTGAGCCTGCTCAGCCATTTAATGAGATCATGGCTGATCTTTTTGTGGAGTCTTTCCTTCTCACAGGGATATATTTTTGTTGCGAGTCATAAAATATCTTTTAAAATGTTTGCCACTGCTTTGGTTCTGTCTTCACAAAGGAGGACACAAATAACCTCCCAGAAATGTTAGGGAACCAGGGGTCTAGTGAGAGGGAGGAACTGAAGGAAACCAGTATTAGTAAAAAAAAATAGTGCTAGGGAAATTAATGGGGCTAAAGGCTGACAAATCTCCAGGGCCTGATAATCTACATCCCAGAAAACTTTAAAAAAACTTTAAAAGCTCATCACAACTAGTCTTCATATGAGGTATATTACAAGAGTGATTGGTTTTAGATTTGCAAGAATCTTATCCAAATCTAAAATGCTAGTCATTAAACAATTTTGCGGGCGGTTCTCCTAGTGTCTTTTCCTCAACAAACACCACAAAAAATAGATGAAGCGGCCATTCATCTGATTCCTGTTTGTGGGACCTCGCTGTGCACAAAATGGCTCTGCACTTACATGTCAGTTATCTGTACTTCAAAGTAGTTTAATTGCATTTGACACACTGTGGGATGTTTCTGAGAATGTGATAAGGCTCTTTGTAAATGCAAATTTACCTTACCCCCTCTTCCCTACCCTCCCCTCCCCTTCCTCCCATCCCTGTGGGAAAGCTTTTCCCTCCCTGCCTGTGGGGAAGCATCTGTCCTCCAATTAGCATCTCTTCCCAATGGCACGACTGAAATTGATAACTTGTCATGTGAGGATATGGAAATCTGAACCTGCATCCCACCATCCTCTAACTCAGCATGCTGGGACTTAAATTTATTGCACCACGATACCATCCCTACATAAAATGTTTGAGGTACTGTATATTAATTTAAAATATGTTAAGTTCTGTGTTCATTTGCATGATATCCATTTATTCGTTGCAGTACATAATGGGTTTATTTTTATATGACTTTGCATTTGATTTGTTTTTGGCTGTACCCCAAATTCCATACCTGCTATCCGGAAGTTGGGCTTTCATCCTGAAAGTGGGATTAAGCTGGATAGCTCTTTTCAACCGGCATGGACATGATGGGCCGAATGGCCTCTTTCTATAATTTGTAATCTGTGTCTGCTATAAGTGCATGGTTGCATCCCATAAATCTCCCCTGTTTCCTTCTCTTTCCCCCCCTCCCCCCTCAAAAAAAACCCCTCTAGATTAACTTTTTGCAATGCAATAAGAAAGTCTCTGTTTTAGAAGCTGCAAAGTGTATTCAGTAGACCTGGGTTAATGACTTGAAGGTCTGCCTCTGGAAGTGCCTTTCTGGATCTGACATTAATTGGTTGCTGTCTAGCATTCTGCAAAATGAGGTTGACACTGATTACTTGCTTTTCAGGATATGGCATGCTTTGCAATTTAGTGAACATATTTCCAATTATCAATCTGATTTTTTTTAAAAAGAAGAAATTATTCATTTTGTTGCTACTAGGCCAATAGAGAATTACAACAGAACAGAACTTGTGGATTAATTCGTGTAAATCATCTGTTATCCTTGTCTATAGATAGGGTACTGAATGTACTACAAGAATGTGTCATGTCTTCAGTGGAGCAAGTCTTGGAGTACACACTCAGGAGGTTGACAAGTGAATTACAAACTGTAAGTATGACAAATTCAGCTTCATTATTTCTGCTCAGTACTGAATGTGGTCCTGTTTATACTGCTGTGTAATTAGCATTTCTACTATAGCTACAACTGGTATCTAGTATTTGAATTATATAATATAGCAAATTGGTGGTTTGAATATACGGCATTGTATTGGACATTCATTGATACTCGTGTGTCTTCTGTGATGTTGCTCCCAGTAAGAGACACAATATACTGTTTTATAATGACAGCAGGATTATGCCATGTAATTCACAATGTAATTTTCTGCTGCTGAGATGGCTCTGTGTTTGATCTCTTTTGCTTTAAGGCTACAAAGTCATATTGCTATATATAAACACAGTCTGAGGTTAGTCAGTGTTTATTTATTGTTGGGTGAGAGAAGTTTGCAGACTGAAAGATGCTTGTCAATTTCCAGCTCCAGCTTAGAAAAAACAGGCCGGAAGTATATGCCTTTCTTTCGCACCTGGCACATCGTAAAGCCAATAAATACTGGGACTAATTCATAGGTGCTAAGTCCAATATGAACAAAGCCTCGGTCAGACCCCATCTGGAGTACTATGTTCAGTTTTGGGCACCTAACCTCAGGAAGGATATATTGGCCTTGGAAGGTGCACAGTGCAAATTCACCAGAATGATACCAGGGCTTTAAGGATTAAATTACGAGGACAGGCTACATTAACTTGGTTTGAATTCCCTTGAGTTTAGACGGTTGAGGGGTGATTAATCAAGATGTTCATACACGGATTTGACAGGGTAGATACAGAGAAACTATATCCTCTGGTCGGAGATTCAAGAACAAGGTGGCATAAATTTAAAATTAGAGCTAAGCCATTTAGGAATAAAATCAGGAAGCACTTTTTCACACAAAGGGTAGTGGACATCTGGAAGTCTCTTCCCCCAAAAGCCTGTGGGTGCTGGGTCAATTGAAATTTTCAAGATTGAGATAGGTAAGGGTGTCAAGGGATATGGAACAAAAGGTGGGTAAGTGGAGTTGAGGTACAGATCAGCTATGATCTAATTGAACGGCAGAGCAGGCTTGAGCGGCTAAATGGCCTACTCCTGTTCCAATGAACTAAAGATCGATTCATTGGGTTAGACTTTCAATGGAATGAAAAGTAGGCAGGTTCTATAAAGGGCATTTGATATGCTCTGCTAGATTACTGCTCAGATGGTGAAGATAAAAATCTACCCCAAATCTATTGTGTCCTAAATGTTAAATGTTTTTTAAAAAAATGCTAAATTGAAAACGATAAAATAATTATGCCTAGGGGAAGTGCCTTGTTGAGAATCAGTAATGTAAATGAAATCTTTATGTAATCAGACATTGTGGATTTAATTACCAAGGCACCAGGACTTGGTATAAACTGGGTGTAAGTTAATTTCCCCTGTGAAAACAAAACCAAATAATTTCCACTGGGTTTATTTGTGCTAAATACAGTTCTGTAGTAGAATGATATGTGTAACAGTCTACATTTGGAATCCTTGAGGAACTGATGTTGAGTTTCTGTGCTTTTTAAATCTTTTTTTTTGCAGTGTCTCAAAATACTTTTTATCATGTTCGCAAATATTTTGTGACTGGAAGTGTGTGTATTTTAAAGCTGAAACAAAAATATCTGAACTAAAAGAGCTATTTAAAACTGACAATCTATCCTACATCTTTGTAATCTGTTGCCACACTTGACACTGGCAGCATATTTTGGAAAAGCAGATACCCTCTTTTTAAAAATTTTTTTGACTTGTTGCAAAAAAAAACTGATACTAGTCCCACTTTGAACCACAGAGAAAAATAGTAAGTTTTCAAAAAGTTTGGTAGATGCCAATTTTTATTCATAAGCTAGGTGTTTTGTTTTAAATGACGCTTTCCAGTTTCTTGCATGTTTCTTCGTGTGTTGTCTTTATGTTGGTGCTTGGGGAGGGGAAGTAGTTATGACACGCTGCGGGATGATTTCTTCTGTTAGCGATATGCAGTGAAATTGTAAACGTGTATAATGAGCTGCTGTTAATTTTGTTATGAATGGTGAACAAGGAAATCCATTAAAGTGTGCCCTATCTGAATTTTTTTTAAATTTAAAGTAGAAGATATTAGAGAAAGCTTAGGCGTGATTTTTGTTTTGTGCTAAACAGTGGGTGGCACATTTTTTCCTCCATTGTTCTAAATCCACTCTGTTTCTCCTTCATTTGAGGTTTTGGACCTGGACAGATGTAGCCTCTACCTTGCTGTGATGAGTGAGATAGTGAAGACACTTTCAACAGTGGGCTGGACAAGAGGCTCCTCCATCTGGAGCTACATCTCTTCCCTGACGCAGGCTTCAATTCAGCATCTGCAGGCTGCCAATGATGATAAGGTAGTTTTTCCTTCCTTTCTGATGTATACCAGACCATTTTCACCCAAGCCCTCCCCATCTCTTTTCCCCTTCATCCTTGTCTCTTTCTATTTTATTCACAGTACTATGGTCAGTACCCATTTGAACTTCCTCACCAATTTGTCTTAAACAGCAAATCAAGCCTTCTCAGAATCATAAAATCTTACAGCACAGAAGGATGCCATTCAGCCCATCGTGTCTTTTACCAGCTCTTTGGAAGAGCTAGCCAATTAGTCCCACTCCCCTACTTTTGCCGCATAGCCCTACAAATTTTCCTTTTCAAGTATATAATTCAATTTCCTTTTGAAAGTTACTATTGAATCTGCTTCCACCACCCTTTCAGGCAGTGCATTCCAGATCATAACAACTCGCTGCGTAAAACAATTTCTCCTCATTTCCCCTCTGGTTCTTTTGCAAATTCTCTTAAATCTGTGTCCTCTGATTAGCGACCCACCCCCCAGTTAAACAATTTCTCATATAAAAGATGTTTATATACCTGAAATATAAAAGCTATTTCAATATACCTCTGCAAAAGCATCAGCGTTTTAAACTAATTAACAAAAATGGTATTGGTCAGCCATATGGGCTTGTACATATACATTTACTTACAGTTTGAGTAATTGAAAGGACAGCTTTAATTTTTGTTTAATTTCTCAAAAAAATGACAAACCTCAGAAGGCACATTAGAGTTCCAGTTTCAAAAAAGATTTCAAAATAAAATTAAAGCATTTAAAAAAAAACATAAAGCCAGCAGATGCCATGTGTTTGGAGACTGATAACATTAACTTCAAACATTCTCTGACTTTTATTCCCAAGCGTTTTTATTTTGGTATGCATAATTGGCTTGGTTAAACTTTCCATGTTAATTTTTTTTTCCGCGTAATTAGTTTCTTCGTCTGCCGCCCTATTTTTTGCCCTTGTGAAAAATTCATTGACGTTTCTGGAGAGCACCTTGAATGATCACAAGTTCACCTGACCGAATACTATAATAAAACTGGTATTATTTGATGAAAGCCTTTGAACATGTGAAGCAGCCAAATTACACCCTCTCCAAATATTTCACTTATAAATCTTAAAAGCTGTTTATTAATTTCAACATGTAATTGGCAGATGCACAAAAGCACAGATTTCTGCTATAACACACCATTGTACAATCAAGCCAACTGCTACTTTACTCTTAAGAAGTCTGTGCTGCACTTCATAATCGTAACTATTTCAAACTGGCTATTGACAATAGTAGCAACTGGACAAGAGGCAACTTTTGCAATCTTAACATTTTATGGATAACTATTTTAAGATGAAATCATGATTAATGGTCAAGTCCCATAGTGCGGGACACCTCCAAAGTTGAAGAGGGTAAAAGAGATGACAGTGTAAATCAGGAAGTAGTGATTAGGTGATATTGAGTTTGGATTTTAGAAAACTGAATTGGAGAAAAGAAAAATTGAGGGGGATAAAGGGCTCCACAGTTTTGGGGTCCTGGGAAAGAATGAGTTAGAATAGGAGACTAAGCAATCTGTGAAGTGATGCATTTCGGGAAGAAGAATGAGGAGAGGCAATATAAACTAAAAGGTACAATTTTAAAGGGGTGCAGGATCAGAGAAACCTGGGGGTTCACGTACACATCTTTGTCCAATGTCCTGGCGAATTGAATAACTAGGGCTGTAGATAGGGCTTTAAACTAAAAAGAGGGGGGGAGGGGGCAGGGGGCAAGTGAGGGGAAATTTAGAAATCTTATGGGAAAAGTCAAGGCAACGGAGCAGTGTAGTGGTTTGTATAAAGATAAGCAGAGTGTGGCAGGAAGGGACTGAGAGTTTATCAATAATAGAGCATCAGCAAGTAAGGTCAAAGCAGAAAAAAATGTCAAAATTAAAGACTCTATCTGAATGCACAGAGCATTCATAAAAAGATAGATGAATTAGTTGCACAAATAGATATGAATGGGTTTGATCTGATAGCCATTACAAAGATATGGTTGCAAAGTGACCAAGATTGGGAACTAAATATTCCAGGGTACATGATGTTTAGAAAAGACAGGCAGAATGGAAAAGGAGGGGGTGTAGCTCTAATAATAAAGGATGACATAAGGACAGTGGTGAGAAAGGATCTTGGCTCGGAAGATCAGGAAGTAGAATCAGTATAGGTGGAAATAAGAAATAACAAGGGGCAGAAAACACTGGTAGGAGTAGTTTATAGGCCCCCTAATAGTAGCTATACCATTGCACATAGTATTAATCATGAAATAATGGGAGCTTGTATCAAAGGTATTGCAGTAATCATGGGGGACTTAAATCTTCATATAGACTGGGCAAATCAAATTGGCAAAGGTAGTTTGGAGGACAAGTTCATGGAATGCATTCGAGATTGATTCCTAGAGCAATATGTCATGGAACCAACCAGGGAACAGGCTATTTTAGATCTTGTATTATGTGATGAGACAGGGTCAATTAGTAATCTCACAGTAAAGGATCCTCTGGGGAAGAGCGATCATAATATGATAGAATTTCACATTGAGTTTGGGCATGATATACTTAAGTTCGAAACTAGAGTCTTAAACTTAAATAAAGCCAATTATATAGGTATGAGGGGCGAGTTGGCTAAGGTAGATTGGGAAGTTAAATTAAAGAGTATGATGGTTGAAAAGCAATGGCAAACATTTTAAGAAATATTTTAATATTCTCAACAAATATACATTCCATTGAGAAATAAAAACTCCACAGGAAAAGTGATCCACCTATGGCTAACTAGAGAAGTTAAGGATAGTATTGGATTAAAAGAAGATGCCTATAATGTTGCCAAGAAGAGTAGTAAGCCTGAGGATTGGGAGAGTTCTAGAAACCAGCAAAGGATGACCAAAAAATTGATTCAAAAGGGAGGAAATAGAATATGAAAGTAAAATAGCAAGAAATATAAGAGCTTCTTCAATTATGTAAAAAGGAAGAGAGTAGCAAAAGTAAATGTTGGTCCCCTAGAGGCTGAGATAGGAGAAATTATAATGGGGAATCAGGAAATGGCAGATGTGTTCAAGAATTATTTTGTATCTCTCTTCACAGTAGAAGTCACAAAAAGCATACCAGAAATAATGGGGAATCAAGGGGCTAATGAGAGTGAGGAACTTAAAGTAATTATTATCAGTAGAGAAAAAGTATTTGAGAAACTAATAGGGCTAAAAGCCGATAAATCTCCTGGACCTGATGGCTTACTTCCGAGGGGTCTACAAGAGGTGGCTGCAGAGATAGTGGATGCATTGGTTACGATCTTCCAAAATTCTCTAGATTCTGGAACGGTCCCAGTGGACTGGAAAATAGCAAATGTAACCCTGCTACTCAAGAAAGGAGGGAAGAGAGAAAACAGGGAATTAAGGCCAGTTAGCCTATCATCAGTCGTTGGGAAAATACTGGAATCCATTATTAAGGAAGTGGTAACAGGGCACTTAGAAAATCATAAAACCATGTTGACTCTGCCTAATCATATTATGAAAGGGAAATCGTTTTCGACAAATTTATTAGAGTTTTTTGAGGATGTAACTAGCAGGGTAGATGAAGGGGAACTAGTGGATGTAGAATATTTGGATTTTCAAAAGGCATTCGATAAGGTGCCACATAAAAAGTTGTTATGCAAGATAAGGGCTCATGGGATTGGGGGTAACATATTAGCATGGATAGAGGATTGGTTAACGGACAGAAAACAGAGAGTAAGTATAAACGCGTCATTTTCAGGTTGGCGGCTGTAACCAGTGGGGTACCGCAAGGATCAGTGCTTTTTGCTATTTGCAATCTATATTAATGACTTGGATGAAGGGACTGAGTGTAGTTTATCAAGGTTTGCTGATGATACAAAGCTAGGTGGGAAAGTAAGTTGTGAGGAGGACACAGAGTCTGCAAAGGGATATCGACAGGTTAAGTGAGTGGGCAAGAAGGTGGCAGATAGAGTATAATGTGGGGAAATGTGAGGTTATTCACTTTGGTAGGAAGAATAGAAAAACAGAATATTTTTTAAATGATGAGAAACTATTAAAAGTTGCTGTTCAGAGAGATTTAGGTGTCCTGGTACAAGAAACACAAAAAGCTAGCATGTAGTTACAGCAGGCAATTAGGAAGGCAAATGGCATGTTGGCCTTTATTGCAAGGGGGTTGGAGTACAAGAGTAAGGAAGTCTTACTACAATTGTACAGGGCTTTGGTGAGACCTCACCTGGAGTACTGTGCACAGTTTTGGTCTCCTTATCTAAGGAAGGATATACTTGCCTTAGAGGCGGTGCAACAAAGGTTCACTGGATTGATTCCTGGGATGAGAGGGTTGTCCTATGAGAAGAGATTGAGTAGAATGGGCCTGTACTCTCTGGAGTTTAGAAGAATGAGAGGCGATCTCATTGAAACACATAAGATTCTGAGGGGGCTTGCCAGGGCAGATGCTGAGAGGTTGTTTCCCCTGGCTGGAGAATCTAGAACTAGAGGGCATAGTCACAGGATAAGGGGTCGTCCATTTCAGACTGAGATGAGGAGGCATTTCTTCACTCAGAGGGTTGGGAATCTTTGGAATTCTCTACCCCAGAGGGCTGTGGATGCTGAGTTGTTGAGTATATTCAAGGCTGAGAGATAGATTTTTGGACTCTAGGGGAATCAAGAGATATGGGATCGGGCAGGAAAGTGGAGTTGGGGTTGAAGATCAGCCATGATGTGATTGAATGGCGGAGCCGGCTCGATGAGCCGTATGGCCTACTCCTGCTTCTATTTCTTGTGTTCTTATGCTCTGCCTGAGCATTTACATTACCAAGCTCAGGGTGATCCGTGCTCATTTCTGCACAGTTGCTCACTTCTTTAATTGGGGAACTCCTGAAATAAAATGGGAGCTTGGGGTGAGGCTGCGATGGGCAAACCTGCAGACAGGATTAGTGCCTCTGTCAAGATGGCATCCATTATTTTGAGCAATGAGATTGAATGTTGGAAGCCGGGAGATCAGCTGTCAAAGTGATCACTCATCCTCCTTACCTTTCTGGTGGACGGACTGACTGGGGAGTCTAGCAGGCTTTCCAAGACATGCAGGTAAGTGTCTCGTGGTCTAGTCTTGGAACTGGTTTTGGATGAGGAGACACAGGACGGGGGGAGGAGAGGGGAGCAACTCAGGATTTGGGAGCAGATCTCTGCTTTTCTTGGGTGGCATCGGAAGCTGAGTATTCTTTGTTCTTGCCGTTTTCTCACTTTTTTTAAGAGGTATTTTCAAGTAGAAATTGGCATTGGATTCAGAGTTGTCCAGGTCAAATCACATCCCTGAGTCCCATCTTGTTTGACCCTTAGAGAGCACCTCAATTGGCTGACTTAACAATTCTTTGGTACATTTTAATCAGCAAAGGATGACCAAGAAATTGATGGGGAGAAAATTGAATGAGAATAAACCAGCAAGAAATATAAAAACAGATTGTAAGAACTTCTACCAGTATATAAAAAGGAAGTGATTAGCAAAAGTAAATGTGGGTCCCTTAGAGGCAGAGACAGGAGAAATTATAATGGGAAATAAGGAAATGGCAGAGACATTAAACAAATATTTTGTATCTGTCTTCACTGTAGAAGACACAAAAAACATACCAGAAATAGTGGGGAACCAAGGGTCTAATGAGAGTGAGGAACTTAAAGTAATTAATATTAGTAAAGAAAAAGTACTGGAGAAATTAATGGGACTAAAAGCCGACAAATCCCTTGGACCTGATGGCCTACATCCTAGAGTTTTAAAAGAGGTGGCTAAAGAGATAGTGGATGCATTTGTTTTGATCTTCCAGAATTCCCTAGATTCTAGAATGGTCCCCTGTGGATTGGAAGGTAGCAAATGTAACCCTACTATTCAAGAAAGGAGGGAGAGAGAAAACAGTGAGCTATAGGCCAATTAACCTGACATCAGTAGTCGGAAAAATGCTAGAATCTATTATTAAGGACGTAGTAACAGGGCGCTTAGAACATCCAATATTGTTAGGCAGAGTCAACGTGGTTTTATGAAAGGGAAATCGTGTTTGACAAATTTATTAGAGTATTTTGAGGATGTAACTAGCAGGGTAGATAAGGGGGAACCAGTGGATATAGTATATTTGGATTTTCAAAAGGCATTCGGTAAGGTGCCACACAAGAGCTGGTTACACAAGATTAGGGCTCATGGGATTGTGGGTAATATATTAGCATGGATTGAGGATTGGTTAATGGACAGAAAACAGAGAGTAGGAATAAACGGGCCATTTTCAGGTTGGCAGCTTATAACTAGTGGGGTGCCACAAGGATCAGTGCTTGGACCTCAGCTGTTTACAATATATATCAATGACTTAGATGAGGGGACCATTGTATCCAAGTTTGCTGATGATACAAAGGTAGGTGGGAAAGTAAGCTGTGAGGAGGATGCAAAGAGGCTGCAAAGGGATATAGACAGGGTAAGTGAATGGGGTAGAAGGTGGCAGGCGTATAATGTGGGGAAATGTGAAATTATCCACTTTTTTTAGGAAGAATAGAAAAGCTGAATATTTTTAAAAGGTGAGACTAAGAAATGTTGGTAGTCAGAGGGATTGGGGTATCCTTGTACATGACTCACAGAAAATTAACATGCCGCTACAGCAAGCAATTAGAAGGACAAGAGGTATGTTAGCCTTTATTGCAAGGGGGTTGGAGTATAAGAGTAAGGAGGTCTTGCTGCAATTATATAGGGCTCTGGTGAGATTACACCTGGAGTACTGTGTACAGTTTTGTTCTCCTTTCCTAAGGAAGGATATACTTGCCTTAGAGGGGGTGCAACGAAGGTTCACTAGATTGATTCCTGGGATGAGAGGGTAGTCGTATGAGGAGAGATTGAGTAGAATGGGCCTACATTCTCTGGAGTTTATAAGAATGAGAGGTGATCTCATTGAAATGTATAAAATTCTTAGAAGGCTTGACAGAGTAGATGCTGAGAGGCTGTTTCTCCTGGCTGGCGAGTCTAGACCTAGGGGTCATAGTCTCTAGATAAGGGGTTGGCCATTTAGGACCGAGATGAAGAAACATTTCTTCATTCAGAAGGTTGTGAATCTTTGGAATTCTCTACTGCATAGGGCTGTGGATGCTGAGTCATTGAGTATATTCAAGATTAAGATTGAGATCAATAGATTTTTGGCACTAAGGGAATCAAAGAATATGGGGATAGGGTGGGCAAGGGAAGTTGAGCAAGATCAGCTATGATCTTATTGAATGGCGGTATGGTCTGCTCCTGCTCCTATTTCATATGTGCCTTTGCCTTATTTAACTGCTGCTTTTATTTCTCTGACCTTTCTACCTATGTCAGTGAAGTAACTGATGTTGTTCCAGCTGGCATGGAAGATATCATGCCTTCACCCTTCCCTTCTGTGAGGCCCATAATACATCTTGGTTCAATCAAGCCTATTTTCTTGTCTCTTAAAAATGTTTACTTATTGCACATAAAAATTCTGCTTCTATCACCTAGTTTCTTGAAGTATCCAAGCTTACTTTGTCTTTGCTCCAACTTCTGTAAATCTGTTTTTAGAGCTGCCCTCCAGTTGGACAATGAGAATTTTGTGGGGGTTTTTTCCTTTGAGTTTTCAAAGACAATTTCTTCATGTTTCTCTCAAGTCTAGCCAGCAGCCACTACCTCTTACGTTTTGGATTTACCCTAGTCGTCCTCCTATCAACTTTTTAGGCTTCATTAGCTCTCTGACCTTAAGTGGAACTCCCACATCTCCACCATTGCTAATAAAAACAGAAAATGCTGGAGAAGCTTAGCAAGTCAAGCAGCATCTGTAGAGAAAGAAACAGAGTTAACTTTTCAGGTCAAAGACCTATCGTCAGAACTGGAAGATGCTAAAAGAGTTAAAGTTTTTGAGCAAGTACAGAGCCAGGGAAAGCGGGGGAGGGAGGGGTGGGGAGGAAAGAACAAAAGGGAAAGTCTGTGATAGGGTGGACGGCATAAGTGATTAAATGACAAAAGGGATGATGGTGCAAGGCACCTGATGAAGGTGGTAATGGGACAGGTTAAGAAAGAAAGGATTGATCAGGAGTAGCTGTAAATGGCAGCAGTAGAACCATTACCAGCACTAGCTGACCGAAAAAAATGGGAGCAGTGGTTATGATCTGAAGTTATTGAAATCAACGTGGAGTCCGGAAGGTTGTAAAGTGCGTGATTGAGGTGCTGTTCCTCAAGCTTACGCTGAGCTTCGTGGGAATAGTGTAAGAGGCCGAGGACAGAGTTGGAGTGGGAAGGAGAATTAAAATGGCAAGCGACCGGCAGGTCATGGTCACGCTTGGGGACAGAGCGGAGGCTTTCAGCAAAGCAATCACCCAGTCTGCGGTTGGTCTCCCCAATGTAGAAGAGACCACATTGTGTGCAGCGGATAAGTATACTAAACTGAAAGAAGTACAAGTAAACTGCTGTTTCACCTGGAAGGAGTGTTTGGGGCCCTGGACGGTGGAAAGGGAGGAGCTGAATGGGCAGGTGTTGCGTCTCCTGTGCTCGCAGGGGAAGGTGCCGTGGGGAGGAGAGCGGGTGTTGGGGGTGATGGAAGAGTGGACTAGGGTGTCATGGAGGAAGCGATCCCTTTGGAATGCTGAAAGGGGGGGGGGGGGGAGATGTGTTTGGTGGTGGGATCGTGCTGGAGGTGGCGGAAATGGCGGAGGATGATACGTTGAATGTGGAGGCTGGTGGGGTGGAAGGTGAGGACAAGGGGGACCCTATCATAGTTCTGGGAGGGAAGGGAAGGGGTGAGGGCAGGAGTGCAGGAAATAGGACGGACACGGTCGAGGGCCCTGTCAACTACAGTGGAGGGGAATCCTCGGTTGAGGAAAAAGGAAGACCCATCGGAAGCACTGGTGCGGAAGGTGCTATCGTGAGAACAGATTGCTATCATTGCTAAAACTGCTTCCAAGAACCTCAGTTTAGGGAGAAAAAAAACTCCAGGAAATTGCTCCCTGACCCCCTGATGCAATCAAGCAAGCACCAGGAGACTACGGTACCTCATGTATCTCTTTCTATTTGCAGCTACCCCATAACCTATCTTTCATAACTTGAAATGTCCTCCTCTTTCAGGAACTTGTCTAGTGCCTTTTTGAAGGACTGCAGGGAATCCATGCTCACAGCATGTTTTGACAATCTGTTCCCTAAGTCTGCATTTCTTACATGAAAATAGCCCAAATGTTCCTTTTTAAAAATTTGTTTGTGGGATGTGGGTGATACTGACAAGGCCACATTTACTGCCCATCTCTAATTGCCCTGAGAAGGTGTGTTGAATAGCGATTGTTTGTACAACTGAGTGGCTTGCTGGTCCACTTCAGAGTATTAAGAGCCAACCATGTAGTGTGGACTAGTGTCACATGTAGGCCAGATGGAGCCTTGGTGGCAGGTTGCCTTTCCGGAAGTGAAGCAGTTGAGTTTTAATGACAATTTGACAGCTTTCATAGTCAATTTTTCTAGTGCTAGCCTGCAAATTACTAGATTTATTGTCCTAAATTTTAACTCTGAGAAACAGGTGGATTGGGAGGGGGGGGCAGTAAAAAAAAAAAATGTTTTAAATCTAAAACCTGCTCCAACCTGCCCGTTTCTGGTTTTAACTGAGGCGGCACGAGGGGCGGGCAGCCAACCTGCTCTTAGGAGGCGGGTTGGTCACAAAGCTTTCCAGGAGGCTGCGGGCCTCCATTTTTACAGCTTTTTTTGTTTTTAACCCCTGGGGGTTGGGATTCACGCCACGTGAGAGGAAGCGGGAAGGTCCGAAACTGCAGGTGCCTTTATAGCATAGCTTGTGGGCCCAGAGGAGCAGGAGTGCTTCCCCCAGGCCGAACAAGCCTACCTACAGCGATCTACGATGCCCCTCCCCTCACGATCTATGATGCTACCCCCTCCCCCAACGATCTACGACCCCTTGCGTCAAAATCATAAGGACATCTGGGAAACCCATACTTTCGGGTTTCCCGTCAGGAAATCTCCCCTCCCCCCGGCTCCTAGTAAAAATTTAGGCCATTGAGTTCTATTTCGCATCTTCGGTTTTGAACTCATGACCTTTGAGTTGCTTGTCCAGCAGCATAACCACTCTATTTGTTTACATGATGGTTAAGAGTTTTAAGCCAAAGTATCATTTTGAGCTCCCGCTTTGGTATTTTTTTATGTTAAAGATGCTATCAAAATGCAAATTGTTCTTAAGCTATATTAATAATTCTTTTGTGCATTTGCTAAAATGAAGTTTGCTAAAATTATGTAAATTTAACGTGCATTGTGTTTGAATTTGTTACTATTATCCAACATGAAAAATCGTGAAATCTGAAGAGCTATAGAAGCTGTACAGTTAAGCTGAAGGCGCAACACTTCGTACTTGTTCTGTGTCACAGGTCCTGAAGCTAGGACGACAGATCCAAATGGTGGTTGCTAGGGCTTCTTTAGCTTGGGTTTGCGAGATTACTGCCCAGTACCCAGAGCTGCAGCTTGACTCCCTTGATGCTGTCAAGACACTGGTCAGATCTGTTTTAATTGCTCCCTTCAACCAGATACTTGAGAAACCTTTCTGCAGTAAACAAGACAATGGGTAAGTAATGGGAGCAATTTATATTTAAAACATGAAATTATTGTGCAGGAAAATCTAGTGTGACTATTAAAAGTTTCCAGTAAATAGTGAAGATGTAGCCCAAAATTCACGAAGAGGTTGGCGGGGCGGGGGGCTGATGCATGGATTAGAGTACTTTCAGTGTAACTTACTCCTCCATCGAAGAATTACTATTCCACCAACTTCCAAAAAAAAAGCCGAAATCGCTTCTAGTGGGATTTACTTGCAATTTAATTTTCCCAGCTCCACGTTAACGTGAATTTCAGGTCTCCAAATTTACCTGTAAGCAGCTCAGCTGACACCAGCTATAGGACATGTAAGTTAATACCTCCCTGGGGTCCAGCTCGGATTAATGTCCTTTTTGGCTCTGATTGGGAGATGTCTGAGTAGAAAAACTGAGGTAACAGCTGTACTGGTTCTGGGAAGAAAACAAAACCTTAACTAGATTGGAGTTGAGAGAACTGCCCATGTAATATTGAAAGTAATCAGTCTTGGCACTTATTTGTTTTTCTGCCTCGCTATTTTTGTTGATGTTCAGGAATTTGGAGTGTATTGTTCAAACCTTGGCAGGTCCAACGCAGGCCATGATATTGCGGAGATGCCAAGTAAAGGGCAGTCGCTTTCCCCATATGAAGAGGGAGAAAATAGGTGGGTGGGACGCCCCGCAATCTGCTCATACCCGTTGTAGCAGCCAGCTCAAAAATGGGCAACGTAAATAGTGGAATGGGAGCAAGCTACCTACCTGTTTTCTTGAGTGGGGAATGCCACAGAAACCAAAGGAAGGTAAAAGAGTAATCTTGTGTTGACTAGTTCAGAAAACCAGATGTTTTTAGTCGAACTGATGACTGGCCAGCTAATCAGAATCTGAGGTTTTACTAAAACCACGCATGAATATGAAATCAACTGTGTTCTCCTTTTATAATCAAATATTCCTAGAACAATATTATTCTGTCCATAATAATCAACCAAATTGCATGTGAACTCTGGGTTAGTGCCAACAGCACTTTATTTTGCCTTACCAGAAATAAATATGCCAAGTTGTCAACCCACCAGATAACACTCTCCAGAATGGATTGCTGTGTTTAAATAACAAAAATGCAATCTATTAATAAACAAAAGAATATGCTTGCAATTAATGTAATCACACAATGACTGCTCTTGTCATTGAAGCTTGTAGCTTTCAAATGCATTTCAAAAGTATTATCCCATCTGCTGCAAATTCATTGTTTTTTTTTAAAGCTTCATCAATCAGAAAACTGGATTTTTAATAACATAAAGCTGTCAGCAAATGCGATAAGTTGAGGAAGAATTGGCGCAGTTCAACCAAATTTAGTGCAGTGGTTCAAAGGGCTCGTAAGGTTGTGATGTTTAGTCAGATGTAATGTGTTGTTATCCAGGTAAATAATACTTTGGAGGCATTTACTATTGTAACCATGAAAACACTTCTGATTTTACAAGTACAAGTGGTGTCTGAGGCTGTACAATATATAGAATCCACCACTGCTCCTTAGGTGCACTGGTTTATAGTGACTGAATAAATCTTATTCTATTTTTATGTCACAAGGTTCCAGGATTTTTAGCAATGATTTGGGGTTTTTAATCTGCCCTTTTGTCCATTTTTCCATGAAAACTGCAAATCTTCCTCATTATGGGGAAAACTTCCTACTCCCTGTCACCCATTTTAACATTCCAATTTTAACCTTTCTCCAGAAGAGACTTTGCGAATAAGGAAACAACAAATTTTGCCCTGTGCAAGAATTCTATCCTTGCATATTTGCAGCACAGGTCTTCAGAATAGTCCCATTAGCAAACATTTAGTGGTTTATTTTTTGAAATGTTGTGGCAAGCACCTATGCTTCAAACCTCTTGTATGAGTTTGATAGCCTAAGGCAATCATCTGAAGTCCTTCTACCATAAGTGTCCTTTTTTCTGGATGGACTATCATTTTAGTTGTCTATGGTGTCCAATTTACATTGAGTTACATCGAAACTACAGCCCAGAAACGGGCCACTTGGTTCAACTGGTCTATGCCGGCGTTTATGCTCCACTCGAGCCTCCTTACTTCATCTAACCCTATCAGGATACCCTTCTATTTCTTTCTCCCTCATGTGCTTATCTAGCTTCCCATTAAATGCATCAACGCAATTTGCCTCAACTACTCCGTGTGGTAGTGCATTCCATGTGCTTGCCACTCTCTGGGTAAAGAAGTTTCTCCTGAACTCCCTATTGGATTTATTAGTGATTCTTTTATATTTATGGCCTCTAGTTTTGGACTCCCCCCCACAAGTGAAAACATTTTCTCTATATCTACCCTATCATTATCTTAAAGACCTCAATCAGGTCACCCCTCAGCTTTCTCTTTTCTAGAGCAAAGAGTCCCAGCCCATTCAGCCTTTCCTGATAAGATATCCTCTCAGTTCTGGTATCATGCTTGTGAATCTGTTTTGCACCCTCTCCAATGCCTCTATATCCTTTCTATAGTATGGAGACCAGAACTGTGAACAATACTCCAAAGTGTGATCTAACCAAGGTTCTGCGGCACGTTGCTATACAAGGAAAAAATGCACAGGAGAAAATATAGTAAAATTCTAATTATGCAGACATTTTTTTTTCACAATTTCTTTTGTCAGGAAATTTTGCTTTTCTCTCATTCCAAGCTCCTACCTTGTATCCTTTTTAAGCATTTTTTCCCCTGGTTGACAGATTCCCTGCCCCTTTTCCAGTTGCAATTTTTTAAAAAACTGGAACAAAGAAAGCTATTGGAGATCTAATAGAGGTTTTCAAAATTATGAAAGATTCTGAGAGAGTAAATGGTGAAAAATTGTTTCCACAGGTTGGCAAATCAGTAACAAGGGGGTATAAACTCAGGATTGTCACTAGAAGAACAAAGGGTGAAATTACGAGAATTGTTTTTCACACGCAAGGTTATCAGGACATAGAATGCTTTATCACAAGTGGCAAAGACTGTGACACCATTTAAAAAGGAATTGAATTAGCTTTTGAAAAGGAAGAATATAAAAATACATCAGGAAAGGGCAGGGAAATAGGATTATAATAGGTAGTTCCAGTTGAAAAGCTAGCATCGGCACAGATGTGATGGGCCAAGTCTCCTGTGTTGCAATTTCAATAATTCTATTTTAAGTAGTATAGTCAAACATTAGGGGTGTTGGATCCAAGGCTGGTTGACTTTTCTATGTTCTTCTGCTCCATAGTTGGAAACTCCAGTGGCATGGGAGCAGTTCATCTAATTGTCATTTTTGTTGGGGGATTGTGTGAGGCATGGCAGAAACTTAAAGGTGGAAGGAGTAGAATATTTTTTGCTTCATACTATTATGAATTGCATGTTGACATCACACTTAATGGCTTTGCATTTCACTGTACTTTCATAATTTACACTATTGTAAAATGTTGTGATAGTGCTTTACTGCTCCTGGCTTTTTAAAAAAAAAAAATGTTTTCTGTTTAGACTTTTAGAGGATGGATCTTCGGCTCAGGGCTGGGGAAAGGTATCTACTCAGTACGTCCACGATCAGTGGGTCTGCATCTATTTTACTTTGAGAAAATTTGAGCAGCTCATGCCATCACCTGAAAGTACAGCCAACAAGAGCTGCGAGCTTTTATTACCTGCTGTAGAAAATCCAGCACTCGCTCTCCACGCCTGTATAGAAGCACTTAATATTGTTCCATCGGACCAAGTACTTCCCATTATGCAGTGCATGAAGATTCTCGTTCCTAAGGTGAGCAAGATTAAATATGACAAATGTTTGACACGGTGGAACTAAAACATTTCTGATTTACTCCTGCAGTAAATATTTTTACTTTTTTTTCTTGTAAATCTAATATACAGTTTTTAAGCTAACATTGTGATCTAACATTACATATTGGTAACTACAATTGAAGTGCTTTTAATCTTCATGGAGGTCTGTAAATGTTCATTCTATCAAAATCTGCAATAGGAATATTCACAAACTATAGTGCAATTGTAATGTTTTTCTTTTTATTTGAAATGATGCAAAAGTAAGTTTCATTGTGCATTAGAACTTGTTTTTAATTTATTTAGCTTTACAGGTCAGAAGAGTCTCTATGTGTGAAATCTCTTGATCTAGCTTGGAAAGTAGTTGTGGATCTGAACAGCAACCAGATGCATTTTTGGCCTATTTTAAATGCTTTCATACACATTGCCTTTCACCACAAGCTTCTGAATATAACTGAGGAATGTGACATTGGAATAAAAGTGAAGGAGGTAAGATATGTCTTAGCATCTGCTGTTTAGTGAGTCCCACCCTTGTGAATCAGTTTTATAGGCTCAGAAATTGCATGGAATGACGAACCAACAGTGCTCGCCGCTCCGTGGATTTATACTAACCCACTAACTTACCGTGATCTTTACTGGGTGCATTCCTCTAATAGGAAGCTAAGAAGAGCCCAGTGTTAGCTCCAGCAAAGCTAGGACCAATGGGAGAAACGAGAGGATCGATCTCTCCCCTCGACCAATCAGATTGCAGCATTTTTGACAAGCTGTGAACAGTTTCTACAAGCTGGAATGTAAAATCCAAGAAATCCAGTTGTAGACAGCGGGGGAAAAAAAAAGAGGGTAAGAAATAATCAAATTAAATAAGAGACCGAAGGGAAAAGTAAAAAAAAATACATTTTCAAAAATTTTTTTTATAATGACCAAAAGCTATTAAAATAAGGAATAATGAGACCCCACATTTTTAAAAGTTAATTTTTAGTTGTTTGGCAGTCATTAAGACTTACGCGCTGTTAAAACTTAGTTTAGACCTGGTGTTTTTGAGCGTACCAGTTTTGTGGTGATATTAGTTACTTTCCAGCTGGGCAGACGAACAAGTTGGCCCTGGTCCATTGTTTCCACTGATTCCAGCCGTCGATGTCCTTTTAATTCAAGGCTGTCATGTCGTCGGTGAACCGGAAGGAGCAAGTTCCAGATTTCGGCGTTTGACTGCGCATGTGCGAACGCCGGAATTTGTTCCTCGATTTCTCCACTAACAATAGTGACTTGAACTCACTTTTTTAAAGCAATTTCTGGGCTATAGACTTAGAATCATACAACACAGAAGGAGGCCATTCGGCCCATCGTGTCTGTGCCGACTCTTTGAAAGAGCTATCCAATTAGTCCCACTCCCCCGCACTTTCCCTGCAGCTCTGCAAATTTTTCCTTTTCAAGTATTTATCCAATTCCCTTTTAAAAGTTACTATTCATTCTGCTTCCACCACCTTTTCAGGCAATGCATTCCAGATCATCATAATTCGCTGCATTTAAAAAAAAATCTCCTCATCTCCTCTGGTTCTTTTGCCAATTAGCTTAAATCTTTGTTCTCTGTTTATCGACTCTCCTGCCAGTGAAAACAGTTTCTCCTTATTAACTCGATCAAAACCCCTCATATAATTTTGAACATAAAAAGAATTTCCATGTTCTGTATCAGTGGCTGATTCCGTCTGGTACAAGACAAGATATTAGAGTATGGAACAATTAACTGTAATCCCTTTTTCTTAGACATTACTGGCCAATATCAATAGAGGGCTTCCAACCCTAAGGAAAGTTTTGCGGGTGCAGACACAGCCAAGCACTGAAGGCATGAAGCGCAAGAAATCAGCCGTGGTTATTTGGTCACTTTAGATCAAAGAAACTTTGTGGTTCTTGATGATTACATAGAAAATCTGAGTCATTTCTGCTTCTCGTGTATTGCTTCCTTTTCATCTTTATTAAAACATATGTGTTGTGGCTATCACACTCAAAGCCCATCTTTGCCAACCATACTCTTCCAACTCTACACAATCTTCCTCGGTTGCTGATCGGTGAACCAGCTCTGTGTCTCACATCACTACTTTTGCAATTGATGGGTTTCTGATGTGTCCTCACTTTCGATTTCAGCCGAACTTTGGTTGGATGATTGATGAAGTACTGGAGGATGAGAGAGCAGAAATGCTTCTGCACATAGTTTATGAGGGCAAGATGTGATTCGTACTGTTGGCTACACAGGCACTGAAAATTGACACGTGCACTTCTTGTAATCAGTTTGATTCAAATAAGATGTGTACTTTTGTATTTTACAAGTGCTGGTGACATTTAATGAGGATGGACTGTTCAAATGTGAACGTTTCCTCCTCAAAATAAGTGAGTTGGAAGGCCTCCTAGTGTACAGTGTTTGACATTTTTGATGCATTGCACTATAACATAAAGGCTAAACATTATGCTGTGACTTTATGGTGGATAATATCTTCTGACTACGCAGTGACAAACTGCCCACCAATTCAAACCAGCACAGCACTTGAATTGTAAAATGTTCAAACCATGGGAAGAAGTTGGGTAATGAAGAAGAGATGCAAGGTATGTTAGCACCCATGGTGTTCACAAAGTGCGTTTGATCACAATGTTCACATCCACCCGTATGTAGACATGATGACCAGTGCAATGAATCAGGAATGATGTGGAGATGCCGGTGATGGACTGGGGTTAACAATTGTAAACAATTTTACAACACCAAGTTATAGTCCAACGATTTTATTTTTAATCCCACAAGCTTTCAGGGCCTTTCACTTGTCACTTCCACACCGCCTGAGGAAGGGGAAAGCCCCCGAAAGCTTGTGGGATTAAAAATAAAATCGTTGGACTACAACTTGGTGTTGTAAAATTGTTTACAATGAATCAGGAAGGTAGTGATCTTAACACAAATATACTGATTAGATTGAGATTGCAGGCTTTGCCACCATCTTTTGCTCTGGTGACCAATGCTTCTCTTGTATATGGGCCACCCATTTTCAGGGAGCACTGACCCAGGGGTGAGTAGGCACATCCACACACGTCATGGTATAAACAGGCTCAAATTTGAGCAGTGTGACTAGCTGTGGTGTTCAAGAAATGAGACTGTGGTTAATCTTTGGTGAGACATCACCACTGTTGAGAGGTTTATAAAAAGAAACTCCTGACCCCTGTGTCAACTATGTATGATGTGGAGATGCCGGTGATGGACTGGGGTGGACAAATGTAAGGACTTGCACAACATCAGGTTATAGTCCAACAGTTTTATTTTAAATCACAAGCTTTCGGAGCTTACCTCCTTCATCAGGTGAGTGACGAAGGAGGTAAGCTCTGAAAGCTTGTGATTTAAAATAAAACTGTTGGACTATAACCTGGTGTTGTGCAAGTCCTTACATTTGTCAACTATGTATGGCATCAGTGTTGTCAGAAGCTCACCATATTTATTTTTTTGATCAGTGCTTTGAGGAGTGCAGAATATTGCAGTAGATGCCTTGAACAAGTGTTCAAAGTGAGATTCTCGATTTAGAATCAACCAGTTCATCTTTAATATGTGGGGGTTATCCAAAGATTGGCTAGAAATTTTTCTGCAGAGGCCAAGCTTCTGTTTTAGATATGTGAAAAGGGAATTGTTTTTAACACTTCCCTGCTGTTTCTCCTCATTTTCAGGATCATACTGAAGACATGGATGGAAGAGTCAGCAGTTATTTTAGTGACTGTATATTGGCTGTAGACCTGATTGGAATTGACTGCCAGTCAGTGCTGTGATAGCTTGGCTTTTGAGAGGAATTACCTAAATCTCGAGAGGGCTGACTCAATTCTGAGTCTGTGTCTTAAGATGTAGATGTATAATTGGCATTGTAAAAATTGATTTACATGCTTTTAGCAAGCATTACTGCCATGATTTGGCAGCCCCAGCTGTAAGAAGGTACCCATTTAAGTCCAGATGTTTTCCCATAGGAAGGGAAAGTGATCCCAAGCCACCCTTGTGAGCTACTCAAAACAGCATTGGTGCAGCAGGTTGAACCCAATATCCTTTACTGTAAGTATTTTGTAGCCTCGGGAAATCAGAGGGGAGAATTCATAAGAAAAATATTTGGGGGAAAAAGAGAACTTTCCAGAAAAAGTGTTTTCATGTGTGTTAGGTAGATAGGAAAGCTCCAAGGATTATATAGTCTCTCCATATTATAATTAGAAGAGATGAAGGCTACATCCTCTTATTGCATGTCAGTCATTGAAGGTCTCCTGCTGCTATTTTAGAATTTGTGCATTAAACTGTTCAGTAGCTAAATTATGAGAGCTTATTCTCTCAGCGCGTATTTGATCTCTAGAAAAAGCTGTCGTCTTTTTCCAGCTGATTAAAATTGTATGTTGAAATTATGGAATTAGATTTAAATAACCTTCACAAAAGCTTGATAATGTAATCTGAGATATGGTCTTGGTTTCATAGTATTTATTGTTTTATGTTTTAGATTTCTTAAATAGATTATAACCATCTGCTATTACTGAGGATATTTGAATGTTTATCAATTTCTCCACAAATTAGCTTTGGGTATGACCTAATTCTCTTCTAACGACTGCTGGTGAATTATTCATTTACTCAGTCATAGATTTAGATCTATTTTTCTGCCGATAGCTTGCAATAATATCTTCATTACATTATAATTTGGTTTTCATTGCGCATCTGTACTGAGCCCTAATCTTTTTTTAACTAATGGTCATTTCATCCAAAGGTTAGATGTGATGCAGCAGTAAATTTACTTTGCTTTAAATATAGTTTTCTGTTTGTTTCTGGCTGTAGTGTAACATTTGTGCACATATCGTTGGAGGTGGCAGGGCAGGTTGAGAAAGCGGTTAAAAAAGCATACAAGGTCCTGGGCTTTATAAATAGAAGCACAGGGGTCAATTTTTCGATGGCCGAGCGGGTGCGTTCGTGGCAGGGGGGCTCCTAAAATTGGGGATTCCCAGAGAGGGTCCGGAGCCCGGCTCCAACCCGCCCACTTCCGGGTTCCCCAATGACGTGAATCGGTGCGCGCGCAGCCCCCGCATGCAGGACTCCCACTGGCAATCAAAGCCGGCGGGATCCCACTTAAGATCATTATCTGGGTACTTGAGGTCGTTTACAGACCTCATTAGTTGGAGATTTTAGGAGGATTCAGATTTTGGACTACCCAGAGCGTGTTTCCCAGGCTGGGGGAAACACTCCCTGTTTGAACAGATATGTTGCAACCAGCAGCCAGTGGCAGCTGCAAAGATCCATTTAACAGGTGCGGTGTAAACCCTCATTCATTTGCAGCAGGGCACTCTGTCACCTCAGACAAAGTTTTGTCTGCCACACCGTTGTCTCCACACTCCAAATTATTAAATCATACCCTAAACTCTGCTGTCCAAACACATTTACTTACCTCGTGGACCCCTTCACGCTCACAGCCGGGGTTGGGGGGGTGGGGGGGGGTTCCATTGCTACATTCATCAATCCATTGGATGACGACCAACTTCACCAGCCTTGCCTGGCATGCCGTCCACCTCTGCCACGTGGAGCTACACAACACAGTGCTGCGCAACAGGCACCTGCACAAAGTAGTCGTGCAACTACATATACACCCACTGTAGGTTGACCCAAGTGGGTGGCATCAAGGGTGTTCATGGAGAACCTCATGAAAGGGCATTATTGCACAGGCCAGTCAAGAATGGCCAAGACGTGGCAGTAGTGGTGACAATATAATATGTAATGTGAGTTGATCAGAAATCAAACATAAGTAAAAACCATGACAAACCCTCAAACACTCTTGTGCATCCCCATCATGCCCACGACACGTTTGCCTTATGCTTCCTACTACACATATGTGATGCATGCCCTGTGGCTGCAGCACAGGTAGTGGCTGGTTGGGTGAGGCTGACCGTGAAAGAGATGCATGAGAGGGTGAGTATGAGATAGAGCCATGAGATTGTATGAGGATTGGGTTGAGTGGTAGTGGTGGGATGAGTACAGGCGAGTGAGTAAATGCAGGCAAGATGAGGATGAGCTTTGAGTGGATGTGAGGAGTGATATGATAACGTAGTGTTGGCAGTGCAGAAGGAGATGAGGGGTCGGGGCGGTGATTTGGCAGATGGAGTGTAGGGGAATGAGTAAGTGTACTACTTAGGTCATTGAAGCGCCTCCCGCACTGTATGCAGATGCGTGATATGTCGGTGGTGCTGGTGATCTCCTCTGCCACCTCGAGCCAGGCCTTCTTGGTGGCAGAGGCTGGCCACTTCCTCCGTCCGCTGGGGAGAAGATCTCTGTCCTCCCCCCTCCTCCTCACCCCATCCAGTAAGACCTGGAGTGAGGCATCATTAAACCTGGGAGCAGCCTTCCCCCCCCTGGGCTGCTCCATGCTGTAATTTTGCCTATTTTCTGCAGCATCAGTGGAGGACTGCCCCTTTTAAATAGGGCTCCTCCAGCTGACAGCCTATGATGCAGGTGCGCAGTCCGCCCGCTGTGCAGCTTTCCAGCGCAAAACCGGGAAGTCAAGGTAAGTGGCTTCAATTTACTTACGATCGCGACCCCCCCACTGCCCAACCCGCCTCCCTCCTAATATCGGGCCCATAGAGTACAAAAGCAAGGAAGTCTTGATGAACCTTTATGAAACACTGGTTCGACCACAACTGGAATGTTGTGTCCAGTTCTGGGCATTGCACTTTAGTAAGGCCTGAGAGAGGGTGCAGAGGAGATTTAATAGAATGATTCCAGGGATGAGGGACTTAAATTACATGGATAGACTGGAGAACCTGGAACAGAGAAGGTTGAGAGGAGATTTGATAGAGGTATTCAAAATCATGAAGGGTCTAGACAGACTGGCGGAAAGGTCAAGAACCAGAGGGCATGGATTTACGGTGATTGGCAAAAGAACCAAAGGTGACGTGAGGAAAAACTTCTTTACACAGCGAGTAGTTATGATCTGGAATGTGCTGCCTGAAAGGGTGATGGAAAAACCTTTTTACGCAGTGGGTGGTTGGGATCTGGAATGCACTGCCCGAGGGAGTGGTGGAGGCAGATTCAACCATGGCCCTCAAAATGAAACTGGAAATGTGCTTGAAATGAAAAAATGTGCAGGGCTACGGGGATAAGGCGGGGGAGTGGGACTAGCTGGATTGCTCGTGCATAGAGCCGGCTCGGACTCAATGGGCCGAATGGCCTCTTTCTGTTCTGTAACCTTTCTATGATTTTCTCTACCTACTGAAGAGAAATAAACATCGGTTTATCTAGTTACTGTTCTTTTCCTTCCTCTTTACCCTTTATATTTCCATGCTGGAGATATTTGCTGCCACGTTGCCTCAATCAGCCTGGTTGAGATGGCCTGGGCCATAGATTACCCCACAACTATTCTCAGGCTATTCATTTACACTAAGGAAAGCCAATTGATGATGCTATCCTTTTTTTATTCATTCATGGATGTCGGCGTCGCTGGCAAGGCCGGCACTTATTGCCCATCCCTAATTGCCCTTGAGAAGGTGGTGGTGAGCCGCCTTCTTGAACCGCTGCAGTCTGTGTGGTGAAGGTTCTCCCACACTGCTGTTAGGTAGGGAGTTCCAGGATTTTGACCCAGCGACGATGAAGGAACGGCGATATATTTCCAAGTCGGGATGGTGTGTGACTTGGAGGGGAACATGCAGGTTGTATTGTTCCCATGTGCCTGCTTCCCTTGTCCTTCTAGGTGGTAGAGGTGCTGTCGAAGAAGCCTTGGCGAGTTGGTGCAGTGCATCCTGTGGATGGTACACACTGCAGCCACTGTGCACCGGTGGTGGAGGGAGTGAATGTTTAGGGTGGTGGATAGGGTGCCAATCAAGCGGGCTGCTTTGTCCTGGATGGTGTCGAGCTTCTTGAGTGTTGTTGGAGCTGCAAGTGGGCAAGTGAAGAGTATTCCATCACACTCCTGACTTGTTCTTTGTAGATGGTGGAAAGGCTTTGGGGAGTCAGGAGGTGAGTCACTTGCCGCAGAATACCCAGCCTCTGACCTGCTCTTGTAGCCACAGTATTTATGTGGCTGGTCCAGTTAAGTTTCTGGTCAATGGTGATCCCCAGAATGTTGATGGTGGTGGGGGATTCGGCGATGGTAAGCCATTGAATGTCATGGGGAGGTGGTTAGATTCTCTCTTGTTGGAGATGGTCATTGCCTGGCACTTGTCTGGCGCGAATGTTACTTGCCACTTATCAGCCCAAGCCTGAATGTTGTCCAGGTCTTGCTGCATGCAGACACGGACTGCTTCATTATCTGAGGGGTTGCGGGTGGAACTGATCATTGTGCAATCATCAGCGAACATCCCCATTTCTGACCTTATGATGGGGGGAAGGTCATTGATGAAGCAGCTGAAGATGGTTGGGCCTAGGACACTGCCCTGAGGAACTCCTGCAGCAATGCCCAGGGGCTGAGATGATTGGCCTCCAACAACCACTGCCATCTTCCTTTGTGCCAGGTATGACTCCAGCCACTGGAGAGTTTTCCCCCTGATTCCCATTGACTTCAATTTTATTAGGGCTCTTTGGTGTCACACTCGGTCAAATGCTGCCTTGATGTTAAGGGCAGTTACTCTCACCTCACCTGCTCCCCCTTTTCTCTCCATACAATATCTACTATAGCGACACTCTAGGGTAAATTCAACTCCCAAGCTCTCGACGGGGAATAACACTCGAGCCCATTTTCCAGACTGGAGGAAGGCGTGCGGTGGTGTTCTCTGGAGGTCGGTACTAGAACCACTGCTTTTCTTGATATTTATTAATGACTTAGACTTGAGTGTAAAGGGCACAATTTCAAAATTTGCAGATGACACAAAACTTGGGAGTGTAGTAAACAGTGAGGAGGATAGTGATAGACTTCAAGAGGACATAGACAGGCTGGTGGAATGGGCAGACACATGGCAGATGAAATTTAATGCTGAGAAGTGTGAGGTGATACATTTTGGTAGGAAGAACGAGGAGAGGCAGTATAAACTAAATAGTACATATCTAAAGGAGTGCAGGAACAGAGAGACTTGGGTGTAATAGAGAGACAGGTTGTTGAAGGTGGCAGGACAGGTTGAGAAAGCAGTTAAGAAAACATACAGGATCCTGTGCTTTATAAATAGACGCGAGGATGATATGTTGAACCTTTTATAAAACATTGGTTTGGCCATAATTGGAGTATTGTGCCCAATTCTGGGCGCCGCACTTTAGGAAGGATGTGAAGGCCTTAGAGAGGGCGCAGAAAAGATTTGCTAGAATGGTTCCAGGGATGAGGGACCTCAGTTACGTGGATAGACAGGAAAAGCTGGGATTGTTCTCTGAGTAGAGACGGTTGAGAGGAGATTTGATGGAGGTGTCAAAATCATGAAGGGGCTAGACAAAGTAAATAAAGAAAAACTGTTCCCATTGTGAACCAGAGGGCACAGGTTTAAGGTGATTGGCAAAAGAACCAAAGGAAAAAATTTTTTAAGTGAGTGTTAGGATCTGGAATGCACTGCCTGAAAGGGTAGTGGAAGCACGGTCAATTATAGCTTTCAGAAAGGAATTAGATAGGTACCTGAAGGAGAAAAATTTGCATGGCTATGGGGAAAGTGCGGGGGAGTGGAACTAGCTGGATTGTTCTTGCAGAGTGCCGTCGCAGGCTCGATGGGCCGAATGGCCTCCTGTGCCGTAACCATTCTATGATTCTATGAAAAGAAGCATGGGTCGGCGATGGGGCCCCAACATTACAGACTGATTTTCTGCCCTGCGTTCCTTTCAAGCATGGCTCTCTGTTGGGAGCATGGGGTAACTGAACTTGACCCAGCCATGATTTTTCCAAAACTTCTTCCTAATATTAGCAGGCAAGCTGGTGTTAAAGGCAGCCCTGAACCTCAACCCTGCGACATCCTGGTCGAAGTCTCACAACAATATGTGTGTGTGTGTGTGTGTGTGTGTGTTTATATTATGAGATATATATATATATATATATCTCATAATATAAACATATTTACATTTGGACCCAAGCTTTGATTTCAACAACACTCGAGCTTTGTTTTTGCAGTTTGATGTCGTGAGTTACTGCTAGTTGGATTACTAACTTGTAATTCACTCCCAACTATCTAATGTTCTGTATGAGAATGGTGCTGTGAGGTGTTCAGTGCTAGAAAAGAGATTACAATGAGAAAAACAGTAAAATTTAAAGAATCTAATCATACTCTCAATGTAATGGCAGCAATGAGCAGAGAATTATGTGTGTTTATCACCTTATTCTTGAGTATTTATCTCCTAGGCAGCTGTAAATTGATGTAAAGCATATTTTTAAAAAAATTGCCAGTGAACGCACATTGTGATTCAGCCCCAGAACCTTATTTTGTTGTCAGAATGGATGCTTAGAATTGGAGAAAATCACTGATTCAGCAACAGAAATATTGTGCAATTTTATTACAAGCAGCGATCCATATTTTAATGGAAGTAATGGATCAAAGCTGTCTTTCTTATTTAGCTTTTAACACTCAGCAAGTCAAAACTGACATTGATGTTTGAAGACCTGTCGTAAATACAAACCTTTTGAATTCATGATTGCATGAATAAGAGAATAATAAATATAATGGAAACAGCTGATTTCAGTAGGAGATAACCAAAGTAAACCAGGACAGTTTGGATATAAATTTAGGATTATGTCAACAATTCTTTGGTCTACTGTGTTTGCCTTACAGATTAAAATGCACAATAATTCCCTTAAATTATTTTTCCCCCCTGCAGCTAGTGCGTTACATCTTGAATTTTAATTTCAGGAGTTGGTACCTAGTTGAAATATGCTTGATGTCGGGTGTAATGACATGAAATTAGATGAGATGGCTATTGAACAAAGGGAACTGTGATTCAAGCCAAGTGAATACTAGGAAATGACTTGTTGAGATAATTGCTAAAGTAATGCTGTCAGAATTTAGATGACCGCTTGTTATTAACCAAGCCTATAATCATTAAGACTTATGGTTGATCTGAAAAAAGTTAGTAACTTAAATAATGCTTCTTGAATCGATTTGTCATGCAATAAATAGGCAATCCCATACACTGATGGGGTGTTTGTCCATGATGGTGTAAAATAAAAAATAAAGCATCTTTCTCTTTGTTGAATAATCTATTGCAGTCTAGCCATGTGCACCCAAGGTCAAGACAGAGACTTGTGTAGTTCTGGAAGTCCTTGGTATGAATGATTTGAATATTCATATTATAGCTGAATGGGTGGGGGAGCCCGTCCAGTTAGTAATTCGAAGTACTTGGTACCAATCAATAAATCAAGCCATCTTGTTCAGTTCCAAATGTTTTAGGTGACTGACACACGGGGTTAATGGTTTTGATAGCAGTGATTGGGTTGAAGCCCTTGTTAAGGAACATCGGAACAGGAGGGTTTTTTTTTGTTCGTTCATGGGATGTGGGCGTCGCTGGCAAGGCCAGCATTTATTGCCCATCCCTAATTGCCCTTGAGAAGATGGTGGTGAGCCGTCGCCTTGAACTGCTGCAGTCCATGTGGTGAAGGTTCTCCCACAGTGCTGTTAGGAAGGGAGTTCCAGGATTTTGACCATACGACGATGAAGGAACGGCAATATATTTCCAAGTTGGGATGGTGTGTGACTTGGAGGGGAACGTGCAGGCGGTGGTGTTCCCATGTGCCTGCTGCCCTTGTCCTTCTAGGTGGTAGGGGTCGCGGGTTTGGGAGGTGCTGTTGAAGAAGCCTTGGCGAGTTGCTGCAGTGCATCCTGTGGGTGGTACACACTGCAGCCACAGTGCGCCGGTGGTGAAGGGAGTGAATGTTTAGGGTGGTGGATGGGGTGCCAATCAAGTGGGCTGCTTTGTCCTGGATGGTGTTGAGCTTCTTGAGTGTTGTTGGAGCTGCCCTCATCCAGGCAAGTGGAGAGTATTCCATCACACTCCTGACTTGTGCCTTGTAGATGGTGGAAAGGCTTTGGGGAGTCAGGAGGTGAGTCACTCGCCGCAGAATACCCAGCCTCTGACCTGCTCTTATAGCCACAGTATTTATGTGGCTGGTCCAGTTAAGTTTCTGGTCAATGGTGACCCCCAGGATGTTGATGGTAGGGGATTCGATGATAGTAATGCCATTGAATGTCAAGGGGAGGTGGTTAGACTCTCTCTTGTTGGAGATGGTCATTGCCTGGCACTTGTCTGGCACGAATGTTACTTGCCACTTATCAGCCCAAGCCTGGATGTTGTCCAGGTCTTGCTGCATGCGGGCACAGACGGCTTCATTATCTGAGGGGTTGCGAATGGAACTGAACACTGTGCAATCATCAGAAGTAGGCCATTCAGCTTGTTCGTCATTCAGTTAGATCATGGCTGATTTGTATCTCCGCTCCATTTATCTGCCTTGGTTCCATATCCCTTAATATCCTTACCTAACAAAACTCTATCAATCTCAGATTTTAAAATTTTCAATTGTCCTAGCCTCAACAGCTTTTTGGGAGAAGAGAGTTCCAGATTTCCTCTACCCTTCGTATGAAGAACAACAACTTGCATTTATGTAGCATCTTTAACATAGTAAAACATCCCAAGGTGCTTCACAGGAGCGTTATCAGACAAAATTTGACTTCTGTTTCCTGGCATCACCCCCGAACGGCCTAGCTCTAATTTTAAAGTTATGCCCCCTTGTCCTGGACTCCCCCACCAGAAGAAATAGTTTCTCTCTAACTACCCTATCCAATCCTTTAATCATTTTAAACACCTCAATTAAATCACCCCTTAATCTTCTATACTTAAGGATGGGGCCAATGATCTTTTGTTGTCCTTTTTGACGGACAGTTCTGTGGTCAGGAGCTTCTGATTGTAGGCTAATATTTTGGCTAAATGAACACAGTGAGTCAGTCTGAAGCCAGTGGAGAGACTGGGGCTAATCTGGCTTGATGGCTGTGTTTTATCATGCAAAAAGTGAGTAACTGTTTCAAAGATTAATGTTCTGTTGAGAGAGCACAGGAGATTTGTTGTTTTGACATTTCTAGAATAGTAAAATTTAGAATTGTACTGGAAAATGTTCATTTACTTGTTTAATGTTAAATAAATGTGCTGGTCAGTTTGTAGCCTGTGCTTCGGTCTGATAAATATATTCAGTGCTTCTCCTGAAGACAGAGGTCACGAGGCAGCATGTCGTACATTCCAGTAAAATGGAATACATTGGCAAGGGTTCTCTGTTTAATCCTTGAAACTAGTTACATTTACCTAGGTATTGAACACACTGGTTTGCAGGGGAACAAGGTCTGCCTGTGGAAGTGGCCACTGACGCTGAACCCAAGTAATATGTCTCGTGTAAAAACCCAAAAATGGAACTGATTTTTTTTTTGTTTGTGAATTATCCACCAACACAAACACGGGCACAGAGAATGGGTGAGTAATCTACTCCCAGGTCTGTACCAGTACTGCTTTGTAACCAGTCACATCAGAGGGGTGTGAGTGCTCTGGATTGTCCCCTTCCCCACCACCCAATCTTCTTGACCAGGATACCACTTGTCAGCTGCTTAGCACCTTCTTCATAATGGACTGGCTGAATCTGAGAAAATTCAATTGTAAAGATCAGGATTTGAAATCATAATGATCTACTAAATATTGAGACCATATAGCTTTTTAAACTGACCAGCATTATAAATTATCAGTACTAAGATATTTTACTGCACAAACATAAGTTGAAAGAATCCACCTGATTTTCTTGTCATTTTAGTATTTGGAAATGGAAGTCATTGAAAGGCATTGCACTGTCATGCTTATTTTTCACTTAGAGTTGTGCTAAGGGGGAGGCAATATATTCATATCCATGGAGGAAAATACTTTATTCAGTGTGTGGGAGTACAGATCATTGACTACATCTTTATTATTCAACTGTCCTTTGAGTCAACATTTTGAGGTGCAGAAATTGGGACTAAGTTCCCACTCTGCTCCGTTAAAGTGCCAAAACAACCTTTTTTACTTATTGTTCTTGGTCCAAGTATCTGCCCTGGTGATGTGCATTATAAATTTTATAAATTGTCATTTTAAAAAGATGTTTCTGTGATCATCGTTCCCCCCTGAGGCCAAGGGCTGGCGCAGATAACATTTATTTATGTTGTTAGAGGTATTCAAGAGTGCCGAAATTAAGACAGCAATTTAAACTACGTAAACCATTACAAATGTGTGCTTGTTGAATCTGTTCTAGCTCATAATTTTTAACTTTGATTCCTGCTAGTGAAATTGAAAAGACGATGGACAAAATCTTTTGGAAAGAGGTGAAAGTGTCATGTGAAATATGAAAGCCTAGAATTTTCCACTCAGGCAAAAACATGAATGTCAGTGGGGAGGTGCATAATTTATATCCACCTGACGTGAAGTCGGCTGACCTTGATGAGCTTTCTGAGGTCAGCTTAATTTAAATAATCAGGGTGTGCTTTAAGTGTTTGGGTATGCCACTGATTGCAAGCTCACCCGTTGGGAGATAAAAATTAGTGTGCTGTTGCAGAATTTAAAAACCTGTAACAACTTAAAGGAGCAGTCATCCAAATAGTCAGTTGCATCCATGACTTGCTTAATGCACCTGTGCACAGCTGTTTGCCTAACGTCACACTTGTCCCCAGTAGCAGCTTGGAATGACCATTTAGCATGGAAATTAAAGGCAGTGGCAACCCTAACAACCACTGGCACAGTGGTTGGACCCATACAACACACCCTCTGCCTATGATTTGGGGCCTGCACAGCATGCCCTGTGCATGTGTTCTGGACCCTACACAACATTCCCTGTATCTGTGATGCTTGTCAATTATTTGCATGCTTGTTGAATAAATTGCACATTTAACAGCTTGTTATCAAGTATTCTCTGTGTTTGATGACAATTCCATGGAGACCATTTTAAGCATCATTTTGTTATTTCCGCACAAACCCGATTAGATGCCTGCAATATCCTGCTAACTACTGATTATAATGTTATACAGGGGACGTGTATATGCTGCATAATTGCATGGGGAGCTATATGTATAGCATAACTACATGGGACTTGAGCAACTTAAGAATTATATTGCCAGAGGGGAGCTCTGGAAGTCAACGCCTTTACCCTGTTCAACAAACAAAAGCCACATAGGGTTGGCACAGGTGCTTTAAGATTTTATCCCTCCAGATGCTGAAAGGCTTTCTCAGTCTTCAAAATAAATATTTTTCTCTATTTCCTAGAGAGTTGCTTGTACTGAGAATTTCTAATAGTGATGGAAAAAGATAGTTGGGGAAATTTACTGATCTGCAGAACTTCAATAATACAGTGCAAGGCTAAGTAAAAAAAATTGCAGTCCAAGGAATACATTGAGGAAATACCGTGCAGCGAATTCATAACAACATACAATTCAGATTGGTATCCCCATTGAGTGGCAAATATTTCATAGAATTTCACAGCACAGAAACCAGCCATTCTACCTTTCAAGTCTGCACTTGTATTTATCTCCATGTGAGCCAATAATCCCACACTTCTGCTCACTCTCCATATCCTTTACTATTTCTGTTTTTCAAGCAACTATCAAAGATCCTTTTAAAAATACTTATGCACCTCAATTTTCTGTTTGCTGGAAAATTGGGCTTGCACGTGGCCATACTGGTAGTGTCAGGGGGCCAGACTTGATGCAATGTTCTGATTTAGGCCCCCGCCCCCACACACAATTTGACTGAGCTCCCTACCCATGGAAAACATGTTCAGGAAATCAGACCTGTGAGCAGGAGTACTGCTAGTTGGAAAATTGAACCATCCAACTCCTGTCAAAGAGCTACTGCTCACCCCAAAATGGGAATTGAGTATTATGGAGCTGGAGCAGACAATATGGAGTGTATTGCCTGCGACGATATCAGCAGGGAAGTTACCCGAATGTAGCAGTGATGCCTCAGAGGCCCTCATGGAGGGTGGCCCTATTTGGAAAGCCTTGGAAAGTCAATTTAAAAAAAAAAAAAATAGATTTAGGATGGGCACAGCATGCTGGTGGTTCAAAACACAATGACATGGAATGGGTTCGCACTTGTAATTTCTTGCATTATAATTGCAACGGCCTGAGGACATATTGCTTTCTCGTTGCATTCTCGGCCATTTTCATTTCATCACTTGCGTTGATGATGCTGCAAGGAGCCACTAAGTGCGACAGGTGTTTCCCAGCAAGGGGGGGGGAACAGATTGGTTGGGGGGAATCTTTACCAGGACAGTGGCTGTGGTGGTCTTGTAGCTTGCTATATATGCTCTGCCCTGTTGGCTGCAAGAGGAACACGGCCTAGTGATGGAGAAGTAAATGGACAAAAAGAGGGTAACATATGTCATGCAAGATTTGAACCAACTTTTTTCTCTTTAGTGGTTTCAAAAAAAAAGCACAGAGGCCCATAGGCATATAAAAAGAGAAAATAAAAGTTCATATTTTGGTTAGAAACCCTTCACCAATTCTAACGAAAATTCACTACACACAATGTTAATTTATGTTTTCTGTTTTCAGATGTCTACGTACCTTCTGTACATTTCCATCATTTTCTGTTTTTATTTCAGGCTTGCAGTTTTTTCTTTTAACTCCCTTTATAAAAGGCAGTTTAAATTCCCTTTAGCCTGGGTACATGTATCAGCATTGCCTCAGTGTTAGCGTACTCACCTCTGAGTCAGAAGGTCATGTGTTCAAGCCCCACTCCAGATACTTGAGTGTATAATTTGGTCCGACACTTAAGTGTAGTATGTTACTCTGTCAGAGGTGCCATCTTTTGGATGAGATATTCCATCAGTCCCCTTAAGTGGATGTAAAAGATCCCAAGGCACTATTCGATGAAGAGCCAGGGTAGTTCTCTTGGTGACCTGGCTAACACTTAACCCTTAACCAACTTCATTGAAAAAACATATTATTTGGTCATGTAGCTCACCGCTGTTTGTGGGACCTTGCTGTGTGCAAATTGGTTGCTGCGTTTCCCTAC
Organism: Heptranchias perlo; assembly: GCF_035084215.1. Taxonomy (NCBI): domain Eukaryota; kingdom Metazoa; phylum Chordata; class Chondrichthyes; order Hexanchiformes; family Hexanchidae; genus Heptranchias; species Heptranchias perlo. The sequence continues at coordinate 8,736,277 of NC_090332.1, read as the reverse complement.
ATTACAACAGTGACTGCACTTCATTGGTTGTGAAGTGCTTTGGGACATCCTGAGATCATGAAAGACTCTGCAAACATGCAATTTCATTTTTTTTGTAGATTATAAACAAGTTGCTTGAAATATCGCAAACCAAAACTGGAGTCTTCAACGTGTTGGTTACTCACTGCTGCCAAACATGGTTGCCTGCTGTTTCTACTGCTGAAGGTTTTCTGCAAGATTCTTTCACAAGTGCTGAAAACCACGTAGATCTTTTTGTAGAAGCTTGCCTATTTGGACCTGTTTTTAGGAAAGATCAGAGGTAAAATGATGGAGTGTTGTAAAACATCTTAAAGAACTTAATTTTCAAAATAAGTGCTGTGTCTTTACAGTAAAGTCAATTTCAATCTCAGATTTGTTGTTACTTTATAAAATTTGTGCTGTTTGCAGCTAGTTATTGGAAATGTGAAAAATTAAAAGTCTAAAGTATATCATTACTTTAGTTATTCAATTGTGTAATCAAATGTGAATACACTTTTTCTATTGTATTTTGTCACAAGCTGCCTCTGTATTTTATGTATAGTAAATTTCTGATGGGTTTTCAAAGGAGTTTAAGTGTTAATTCTTTTTCTTTTTGTCTAGGCTAATTCAAGATGTACATATCCACATAGAACTACTGGGAGACGACTGTGCAGCTAACGGAGCTACTGAAAAGTAAGAGAATAGTTGGTTTCTGAATTAGTTGCCGGAATTGCAATGGGCAGAATTGATTTGGATGAGGGGAGAGAATAATTTGTGAACTTGGAAAATGCTGACACAGTGTGACCCATTCGCAAAACGGGATTCACTCATAGACCTAGTAAACAACTGGCCTGCAGTTCTTGATCTTGTTGTCCAGAATGGCAGGTGAAAAAGGGCTATTATTTTGTGATCTTTCTAGCTTTTTATTTCAATTTTCCCAGAGCAAGATATTCACATAGCTTTAAGCTTATTTCTAAACACATCCTACTGATTTATATTGTTTATTTTTATCCACCTCCATGCATTCTTTAGCACTTTTATTGCACTGCTTTCGTATAACTTGATTTTACTCCTTTTTATCTGCTGCTTTTACGTGACTTGGTTGTTTAATGGATTTGGGTGTTTCTTGATTGTAGATTTGCTTAAATCCTGTTTGCACCAACAGGCATGTTGAACTTAAGAGCAGGGATAGAAAAAAAATGGTAAAATAAGTAAAATTTATTTAAGGAACCACCTAAATAAATTTCTGCTTGCAGATAAAGAGGATTAAGTATTCAGAGCTTAAGCGCCTCCTCTTGTATCTCTCATGAATACCTCCTTCCCACTCTGTGTCCAGGCTGCACTGTCAAGGCCAAAGGCCCAGCACCTCTCTTGCATGTTTGACATTGATAAGGAGGACCATGGAGGTATATTGTTTTTAGAACAATCTCACTCTTCGCATTGCCTTGTTTCTGGTATTGTTGCTAATAAAGAATGCCAGGTTGCAGTTCCCAGCACTGCATGTGATAAAGCACCTGGCACTCTGGGCTGGGCCCGGGGTGGGGTCTGGCCTTATGCTCCCTGCTTACTCACCAGCAAGTAGCTGGGCTGCTAGTTGACCTGTCCTTCTGTTTTTCTCTTTCTCTCTGTATGGCGCTTCCACACTTTGTCAACGCAGGCTCCAACAGTAGGGTCTGGAAGGAGTGGGTAGGACTTAAGTCCTGAGGGTGGGAAGTTGAATAGGTTCTGTTTGGGAGGGATGGGAAGGCATCAGAGACTGAAGCTCAGAGTGGAGAGAATACGGGGATTGTAGTTCGGTAAAGCTCAGTTAGGGCTGGAGAACAGTTGCCACTACCCTAAGAAAAGCAATTGTAAACAATTTTACAACACCAAGTTATAGTCCAACAATTTTATTTTTAATCCCACAAGCTTTCGGAGGCTTCCCCCTTCCTCAGGTGGTGGTCATTTCCACACCACCTGAGGAAGGGGGAAGCCTCCGAAAGCTTGTGGGATTAAAAATAAAATTGTTGGACTATAACTTGGTGTTGTAAAATTGTTTACAATTGTCAACCCCAGTCCATCACCGGCATCTCCACATCTAAGAAAAGCACACAGACATTGTCATTTTTTTTTAAAACACGTTTATTTTAATGGATCAAAACTCTGAACAGCAGTAAAGTAGAACCACAAGTTTGATGTAGTCAACGGTTTCGTAGTCGACTATTAGCCAGAATGCACTTGATGAAGAAGCAGCAATTGCACGTAACCCTTCCTGCATACTTCCAGTCAGCTGGGTTAGAATGGGAGCTGGTCATCTAGCAGGGTGCACGCTTGGCCCAGGGAGGTCACGTGAAAAAAAATGGAGAGCAGGAAATGGAAAGTAATCCTCTTAGAAAAATACCTATTTACTATTTTCCTTAAGTAAAGCTGAAATCACATTATTTAAACAATAACATTCTTATGAACCATTATTATCTGGATGGAACGTCCTAACTTTTTTTTTAAAAAGCTGATCTTTTTGCCAATTTACCACCTTGCAGTGAAAACAAAGATGATCAATCTGTGCGAATTTGGGCCATTAACTTCCTCTGTCAATTGAATGGATCGAATTCGTTGCACAAGAAATTCATGGAGAAGCTTGTTAGCAAACTCCTTGAGAAGGTAATTATTTATCTTCCGGTATCTTCCTATTGCGTGTCACTGGCATAAATTTTTCACAAATGATGATGATTCGTTACTGAATGAGTAAGAAACAAACATTCTGGCACTGTGTTTTGGTCACAAGGAAGTGAAGTATGGTTCAGCATGATGGCAGAAATGCTTAATCATAGGACCCTGTGACAGTACTTTTCTGGGAAATTGAACATTATATCTATAAATTCTATTAGTTTTGCTATATGTTGTGCACGTTACATTGAAAACGCACTATAAATACCTGTTACTCCCATAGGTGGTGATATAATGGGCTTTTTCAATGTTAATGGTGTCATGTTGGATGACACACAATGGCTCCCATTTTGTAATGAGAAAGAGCCCCTCTGATTGTTTAGTTTGGTCACCGGGCTCCCATAAATCACTCAAAATGCTTTCCGAAATTTTTTCCATCCAGCATTTTTTCTCCAACTGAAACTTCTGATGTCCAAAATAAAAGTTTAAACAAACTGCTTTTTAAAAGATATTTCACAATACCATGATTAAATTGATCCACTGAATTGTCTTTGTATCTTTTAACACATTATTCATTAAAATTTTTACTTGAAGGCCTCAGCCATTCCCAAAAGCCTGGGCTTGAACTTCATGATTTTGCCCAGAGCAGAATTTGGATTGTGTGGTTTTAGCATGTATAGCGTGCTTAATTTCCCTGATGCTTCAGTATTGTTCAGTCAGCTATACTGATGGAATATTTTTATTTAGATTCCAGCACTTTCCAATGGTAGCTTTTCTTCAAATAATTTGAAAAACAAAAGGGCAAATTATAAAAACTTTATTGAAGTAATATATTGAGTTTTTTTTTAAATGGAGAAGTTACTTCTCTGAAAAAAATGACTTCCGATTGCATACAGTTTTGTGTTCTGTAAACTTCAGAAAGTGCATTAAAGTTGTGAGGAGAGGAAGAGAGACTGACTTATCGCACTAGTTGAATTTTGAAGCCAACTATTTATCCATTTGTCCTTTGCTGGCAGTTAAAAACTAATTGCTAATTTTTTTACACTTGTGAGACAGAGATTCTAATAGCTAACACCTCTTGACACTGATAGCGAGAAAGACACGGGTCTAGAAATTGGTTGACACCGCACTAGCTTTACAGGTTTAAGACAGGTGCCAAAGCATCCAATATGGCAGGCAGTGTGCTCCGGGCTGGAAGTGCGCCACCCGCCATATTGGTAAAGGCAGAAAGAGACATTGAGGGCTGTGCCTGAAGCAGATGTTGGGGCCCTTTGCATATGCAAATAAGGGGCATTTGCAAAAGGTTTGCATATAAAACCTTGATGGTACACTTTGAGTACCATGTGCTATATTGTCTCCACACTATAGGAAGGATATTTGGGCCTTCAAGAAGGCACAATGTAGATTCATTCGGAATAAATGTGAAGAAAGATTGGGGCTTTTTTGTTAGAACAGTGCAGATTACGGGGCAATATGATAGAAGTGTTTAAAAATTATGAAAGGATGGGACAGGGTAGAGAGAAGCAGACTGTTTCCAGTGGTTGAGGGGCCTAGAATGTGTGACCATGTTTAAATGTAAGAGATTTAGAATAGAGCACAAGAGAAACATGGTTACACTATGGGTTGTAAAGCTGTGGAACTCACTTCCAGGCTTAGTAGTCGAGAGAGAAACAATATCAAAATTCAAGATTAGATTGGATAGGTGGATAAAAGAAATGGGGATAAAGGGATATGAGCTGGTGATTAGGACTGTTTACTCACGTCGGGTAAATCTCAACATGGGCTAAATGGCCTGTTTCCGCGTTGTAACTTCTATATATGCCTGAGAACAGAAACACAACATGGAGAAGGGAGATGGACATGCATTTCTATCTGTGAGTGATGCCATAAGAGATCAACTACTAGGTTATATGTTGCCAACATTTGTTCACCAATGTTATTCCACACACACACAATTGAATGGCACTGCTTTTGTGGAGTAAGTATTTAAATATTTAAGTATATGCAGATGTGCAATCTCTTAATGGAGGCTGTCAGTGGCTTGGCAGAGAATTATGTAACCCTTTCTATTCTTGAGATCTCTGCGCTCCTCCAATTCTGGCCTCTTGCCCATCCCTGATTTTCTTCGCTCTACCATTGGAGGCCATGCCTTCAGCTGCCTAGACCCCAAGCTCTGGAATTCACTCCCTAAACCCCTCAATCTCTCTCCTTTTAAGGTGCTCCTTAATACCTGCCTCTTTGACCAAGCCTGTCCTAATATCTCCTTGTGAGGCTCAGTGCCAAATTTTGTTTGATAACGCTCCTGTGAAGCGCCTTGGGACTTTCTACTATGTTAAAGGTGCTATATAAATGCAAGTTGTTGTTGACTGTTTTATGCTGTGTATTTTCAGCACTTGCAATTTGGATCACTCCTTTTGATCAAATATCACTCCTAAATTGCAAGTCTATTTACAATGGCGCCTGTTGGATTTTGTTTTCAGAAGGGTTGCTCAGCCAGTGTTCAGCACATATTTGAACAAAATAGTATCGCTTATCTTTTTTGCATTTAACACCAGCATTCCTAATCTATACCTCTTCAGCATCTGCCACATGTCGCTATTTCATCTATTCACAGGATGAAGAGCTGAGGAACACCAAAGGCCGATATTATGTGAACTCCATGCTGCATCGACTGAAGAACAGAATTTGGCAGACAGTACTTTTACTTCTTCCTCAAATGGACGAGGTAGAAATATAAGCTCGTGACTGTATTTTACATTTGCAGGGACACCAAAAGTAATTAGCCATGAAGTCGTTTTAATCTTTCCAAATTTTAGTATCTGAAAAAGAGGGTTCTTTTTATTTCTCCAATTTGGGGGACAAAACCACTCTTTGGACTGTTGATTGTCGGTTGTTTCTCTGGTGGTAGTTATTGTTGGAGGAGATAGCCCTGATAACTATATGGTGCTTGCACATTAAAATACAAACATAATTGTGATGCATTGTGAATACTTTAATCAGAGGATTGCTTGTGCTGAATTAAAAAAATTCAACCCAAAGTAAATTTGTTGAGATTCACTTGGGTCAATGGCCAGGAAAGCCCGTTTCTACACGTCTTCCTGTCCACCATCCTTTATTGATCCCCAAGCAGGTTTACTTTCAGGTTGCAGCCGTCTGCTGCGCAGTAGTTGGTATCATCTAATGGACATAGTGCCCATATTCTTGCACTAAAACTGCATCAATCTGTTCACAGATTTTTCTGAGCAGCATCATTGAAACTGTTTATCAATCTGGTTTGAGTGATAATCAGGCATCTGTAAAATACCTAATCGAATGGTTCATCATCTTGATACTACAGAAGTGCCCTGATTTTATTGATTCTTTCTGGAGATGCTTCAGTTACGTAAGTAAAACATTATTAATTAAACCTTATTATTCCTCTTACTTTCCTACACTGTTCTTAAAATCTACTTAGATATACTGGGGGAAGACAGAGGGGCAGTGGGACATCAGTAAGAAGATCAATACCTCTCTAAATGCCACTGTTGTAGGAACTTACATTTCTTAGTTGTTAATTTCCTTCTCTGTACGGTTTCAATTTATTAGTGACATTCCAATAATGGGTCCATTATAGAATCATAGAATGATACAGCACAGAAGGAGGTCATTTGGCCCATCGTGCTTGTGCCGGCTCTTTGAAAGAGCTATCCAATTAGTCCCAATTAGTCTTGTCATCCAAGACTGAAAAGAATATCAATCACAGCTGGGAGCCTGTGGAGCTATTTGTTAATGTCATATGAGTGGCAGTTTTGAGGTGCAAAATGGTCAGCCTCCCAGAAGCTGCAAAACTAACCATCAAAATAGAATTTAATCTACATTGCAGATGGGGGTAAAGATAAAGGGAACATTTTATGTTGAAGGTACATTTACCTTTTCCTCTGATGTGCCATCATCACCACAATACACCCCTTGCTGCCCTCCCCAGCTCTACCCTATAGAAATTCATCCAGAATTTTGTGGCCTGCTCACTTCCTGCTCACTGATCACTCCTGTCCTTGGTCACCTTCATTGGTTCCCTGTCCCCTAGCATATCAACTTCAAATTTCTTACTCTCATCTTCAAGTCCTTTCATGGTCTTGTTACATCTTATTTCTCCAGTCTTCTCCAGCTCTATCTCATTACTACTTGTGGAATCTTGATGTGTGCAAATTGATTGCCATATTTCCAAATTACAACAGTGCTACACTTCAAAAGTAATGTATTGGCTGTTAATTCCCTGGGACCTCCTGAGGTTGTGAAAGCACTGTATAAATGCAAGTTCGTTCTTCTTTCTAAGTCACCATTGTCAAATTTAGTGTTTTAACTCCACAATTCAGAACTGCATTAATTTTCATATATTATAACATCATACCTCTGCTTTTCAACCCAGCTTCATGCTGACGCACTATCTTAACCTGATCCTAATGGCTCAGAAGATAAATGCACTGTGTGGTGTGGTACTGAGACATTCAGGGCAGGAGGGTCGCAGGTTTAATCTCTGGCCTCCTGTGGAGTTAGCTGTTCACAGTTGGGGCGGGAATAGAGCAGCACCGAGTGTATTAGTGTTAGCTTGCATGTATTTCATTAGTTGGGAGATAGGGGCTAAAGGAGAACTGGTGTGGGGGTCGGGGTGGGGAGGATGGTCCTGGAGAGCAACAGGGTGAGGCAGTGAGATGGAACATTGTTCACCCCTGAGACCTATGTCAATCTAGTCCAGACTCACTGGGTGAAAGTCTCCTCCCTTTGATTGTAAATAGCTTAATTAAAGCTTAAGTGAACAGTTTTATAGCAGTTCCTTGTGGGTGTGAGCCTATGGCACACCACTGTTCACATGTCAGCACAAATAGTAACTAAATTGCTCTGAAGATAGCGGATATGGGAGATAAAAATGGTACAGTAGCAGTGCTGTTCTGAGGTTTGGATTGAGGCACATTGTTGGGGCACATTACAGAGAGTTTTATTCTGCAGCTACCTGTGCTTTACCTGACCTGGGATTATTTGCAGCTGACATTGGGTGGCAAACACGGAGTGATGTTCCATTCTTATACACTGATATCTCTCACCTTCATGCGCATATAACAAGAAATACAACTTTTAAAATAAATTGTCTCCTTCCCTATTGCCCTCAAGAATGTGAAAGCTGCATTGTGCTGAGCACTGGAGGACCTAAGTCCTGTAATATGTCTCTGAATGGCCTTGCAAAACAGTTTCTTGACTGCCCATTGCTTCTCATGGATGACTGGAATATGCCAGAACTGGAGCTTCAAAGGTAGTGTAAATTCCTCTGGCATCAATACTCTGCTTTCTTTCCAAGGTTCACCAATTATGTGGCATCAGCATGGGGTCCAGTATAGCACAGCAGTTAATCTTGAATTTGTAAATAGGATGCTTTTAATTTTCATTGTTCAATATTGTTGGGAAACCTCATACAACTGGCTTGTTGCCTCCTTCATCAAGAGAGCACAGCTGCCAATGATTGTGTAAAGGGAGGAGGGATGCACAAAAGGCTGGAGTCAGAAGAACAGAGAGTTTGGGTGCAGCTGTGGTGCTGGAGAAGGTTACAGTAATGGGGTGGGGCGAGGCCACATAAGGATTTAAACTGAAGGTTGAGCATTTTAAATTTGAGGTGTTAGGGAACGGAGAACCAGTATAGGAGTGATTGACTAGTGGGACTTTGTATGGGAAAGGATACAGGAAGCAGAGTTGTGGACGAGCTGAAGTTTAGAGGATGGGAAGCTGGCAAGGAGAGAATTCAAATAACCAAATCTGGAGGTGACAAGGCACAGATGAGGGTTTCACTGGCAGAGGTAGGGGCAGACGCGGTAGATGTTACCGAAGTGAAAGTAGACGGTTTTGATGTTTGAGAGGATTTGGGTTTGGAAGCTCAGCTCAGGGTTGACTAGGCCACCGAGTTTACGAACTGTCTGTTTTAGTCTGAGATAGTTGCCGGGGAGAAGGATGGAATTGGTGGCGAGGGCCAAAGACAATGAGAGAAGCATGTCTGTTGTTGACTGCACTCTCTCAAAGTAAAAGTGCCTTTTGTTATCCCATTTTGTGTAGCACTGTTGACAAGTAATTATCATCTTCATTATCTGCACTCTACCTTAATCCTCAGGCCCAAGCCTCTTCCCCAAAATTGGCCTAAGATCTGCACTAGTCTTCATTACTGTTAATCATTACTGCGGATGTTGCACTATAACAGAAGTAATTGCTGCAATATCATTTGCCCTAAAAGCAAAATTACAGAATAAGATGAGTAACGGTAAATTGATGATTGCATAAAAGGAAGGACAGTTTCATTATTTTTTTTAATTAGTGTAGACTCATTATGTAGGGAATTGTCTTGTAAGTGGAGCTTTAAAAGGAATCTCCAGAGTTATAATTATGGCTCAAAGTAAAAAAAAAAATCCTTTTATAGTTAATTGAAACTCAGTGCAATATTCCTAATTTGGGTGACTATTTCAACAGAGCAACTGAATTAGCACTCCTTCCTGTTTAAATTAACAGCTGTTAAATGCAGCACATTATGGCTTCTAAAGGTGTAAATTTGCCTCAGTGGAATTTGAAATGAAGGCATGGTTGCTGCTTATTCTTCATAGCAAATTAATGGAAGACAATATTATATTTGGAGGCTCGAACTAAAATTTTGGGGGATTTGATCTGATGTGCTCCTGATATATAGCACTTTTATGTCGTATGTAAGGAATACACCAAACCCAACCTGTTCTGGCCTGTAAACATATGGACCCAATTCTGTACTTTGTTGTGTTGGTGAAGGGAATGAATAGCTGAGTTATATATTCAAGAAAGGCCTCAGGTTCGATCCCAGTCTGTGCTGAGTTAGCTGATCTCAGTGGAGATGGTGCTAACGAGGCTGCAATTGACCTCAGCACCCTGGCTTAGAAGAGGGGAAACATTGGTCTTGGTTCTGAGTCCTGATCGCTATTGAGTGACCCTGCTGGTAATGGGTAGTTTTAGGATGAGATTAGATTTGGCTATGGTACCTCCCATAGTCAAAAAACTATGCCACTCACTGTCTAGGCTCAAACATGAAAGAATGACTTTTTGGACGATTCACCAGAGGGTGCACATTGCTAGCAGAATCATGGCCCTGGAAGGAATCAATGGGCTTAGGAAAGGCGGATGAGGGAGAATAAATTGGTGGAAAATAGAGAAATATTTTTTAAATATAGATTTGTAGCTCATTTATTAAGTTAAATTGAATTAAATAAATTATGTATTATTTAATTCTGCTGTGTTTTGTTTTTATGCAGAATCCAGAAAGTACAAAAACCAGTATCTGTACCTTCCTGGCTGTGTTAGTTCACATTAACGTGATCCTTAAGAACACTTCAAAGAAGGTAAGCATCCCTATTTTCAGAACTAACTTGAGGTTAAATATTCTGAAGAAACTTGTATGGAATTATTGGAATTTACGCTAAAGCTCTGTGGTCATTTACTAATTGTGTGATGAATGAAACTGATGGAGTTCCATTGTCCTGATTGCCAAAAGGAATCACATTCATTGCAAAAACAAAGTGCCACTCATGAAACCTATACCGTCTATAAATTCATAGCAGTTGATCCCAAAAGACAAGTTGTCAAAACCCCATGTACTAGACCACAAATTAAAAAAATATAACAAGCTACAGGAATGCAGTTGTAACTCTGGAGCCCAGCATTTGAGTATACAGCTGAAGGTCTAAAGACAGTCAACTGAATATAAAATATATATATAATTGACTTGGTGAGTATGTACATTGTGTGTGTGTGTGCATGTAATTTTAATGTTGTGAAAAGTGAGTGCTGTAGAGAGGTGACGTGTATCTGTGCCCATACCACAATTTTTGATCTCCGATGATCTTTATGTGGTGAAGCACAGGATACAGACCGGACATTTCTCTAATTGAGAAGGGGGTGAACAGAGGAACAAATTGGAGGGAGTGTAATTACTGGGCTGCTTTTGTGCCCCCTTCAAACAAGTAGTGCATAGGCAAATTGGTGGGACCCAGGACTGACTTCTCAACCCCAGCCTCTCATTTGCAGCTGATGATTAGCCCAGGGAGAAAGCGTGAGAACCTCACCCACCCCCTCATCACCTCCAGGCTCCATTTTTTCCAATGTTTTGATCCTAATGTTTCCCAAACTCCACCTAGAGTTGTTGTTGCACATAAACTTCCATTTATCCAGACCTCTGTCGCCTGCATCCTATCCCGCACAAAATCCAACCCACCTATCACCTCTATAATTGCCAACCTCCATGAGCTCCCCATTCCTTACACAATGATTTCAAGTTCTCTGGTCTACTGTCCACTCCCTCTCCCTCCACCATCAGTAACCGAGCCATAAGCCATCTACACGCGTATGTGTGTACGTGTACACACACACACACACACACACACACACACACGTGGACCTCTGGTCATTTCACTATCTCCTCTCCCTACTCTTGTTTCAATGGTTTACTCTGATCGAAGTAAAAATGCAACATAATCAATGATTAATTGTCGTGTTGGTAATAGCTCTACACAATCTTAAACACTTCTTTCTCATCACTACCCTTCCCCCACTTCTGCATATTTTCAAAATATTGCAAGCAAGTGGGTAACCCTACCCAACCCATGAATGAGCCTTTCTTCCCAGCTCTCAATATATTTTAGGAAAGCATCCCTATATTCAGCTCTATATCCCAAACTTCAAAAATCCCCAACTGCAACAGATCTGTTGAAGCACTTGCATGATATATTTTGATATATTCAGGAAAAAAACACCATGAGTAGTGAAAGACGCTCTTCAATTGAAAATAATTTTAGGGACATCACCAGTAACTTGTCGTACTTAGATTTTAAAAAAATTTACAAGCAAGCCCTTAACCTGCAATGAATAGCATATTTTGTTCAATAAATCCAGTTAACGGGCTATTGGGAGCTGTTCTGAGTTATCTGCCAGACAGTTTTAAAATAGCCACCGTTGCTTTGTAGCATCATCTGAAAAGGCTTGACTAAATGAAGTAAAGCAGTAATCTTGCGTTTCTAAAGGCCTTGAGGCAATGGGGAAAGCACTATAACTCTGGTATTGCCAAAGAGCATTTCAACTTGTATTTTTAAAGATATGGGTTACTGTTGTTCTATTTCAAATGTGAGGCTGATTTTGGAGTCTTGATTATTTCCAAACTGTTGCATTTGAACATTTTATTTTAAAGTTGTCTGTCCCAACTTCCTTTAGGACAGGGAGATAATGGCAAGGCTATTGGGTCATTTCCTGCACCGTGCATTTACTGGGGAAACTGAGTCTGGGAGAAAGTGGGTAGATAGTTCCCTTAGCATGTGTCCAAAGAAAATGGTGCACTTGATGAGGTAGTTTGAGTCACCCCCTACTTTTAAAATGTACATAAAATTATTTTCATTCTTTTACTGCTTTAATTTTAAAAGTAAATATGATTTTTTTTTTACATATGTGACATTTTTATTTAGAAATAAAACAGTAGTAAACCACATGTAAATATATGAACATTTTAAAAATTAGAAGCTGGGAGTGATTCAAGATCATCCACTGGTTTATGACTTGTATTTCATAAGGCTCATATTCAGTAATATGTTGGCACTAATCCAAATTCTGTTGACTTTGTTTTTATTTTTCTTATTAACTAGGACCAATATTTGAAGAAGGCACTGAGTGTGATATTGCCATGGTGTCTAAACCACAATTTCAGTGTGAGATTGTATGCCCTGCTTGCTTTACAAAAAGTCTGGGAGGCATGTCTACTGTCTAAGCTGGAGGGTGAGGAGTTGCAGTTTTTGGCACCAATAATAGAATCCTGTCTGGAGCAAGTTGGACACAAGCAAAGCACAGGGTTAGTAGGAGACAACAGTATACTTTTCTCTTCATAATGTTCATTGCTATTTGTTTAAAAAGCTTTATGGGGTCATCCATAATTGTCCTTTTCAGAAGAATACTCTGGGGAAGTGTTAATTTTCTATATACACTTTCAGCGGGTTTTTTTTTAAGTTGAGGGGGCAATAAAATTCACTCAAGACATTTTAATATATTTTGCCATCTTCTTTCTGTTTCCCTGCACCACATGCGGCCAAGATGGCCATCAGGCAACTTGCTCACAGGCCTCCACCAATGCTGCTGTGATGGTGGCTACTGCACGGTGCACACGGGCAACCTGGTATGATTCTCCCTTCTGTGCTTTACTTCATCGACTGTGAGGAACCACCCAGCCCTGTAAATGGTTAGAGAGACCAGGATAGTCCCAGCTATCTGTAGCATTCATTAGGTCCTTTGCTGTAGGAACGGAGGGGGTAGTGAAAGATAGCCATTGGGTGGCTGGGAGGACACTGAGGATCGTTGGATAATTGAGATGGGGACTGTGGTGCGCATTCAGTGTGGGTAAGGGGGATCACCTCCATATTGTGCACCTGCCTCAAGCACTCCATAGTGACTGGCACCATGAATGTATGGGACCTGTATAGGACCAACAATATCAAAGATTATGGAAAGCTCTTCAATTTTATACTAATTTATTGCTTTTGCTATTCTTTTTAACAAAAAATTCTGAATTTCCTATTATACACTTTTTAATTCTAATTCTGTAGACTTGATAATTCTGGTCTCTGGGCCGTATGAAGAGTTAACCAGTGTTGTTTGTGTTTTAGCTTAGTTCTTTGAGGTAAATGCCTAGCCTTTTTCTTCCCTTCTGTTAAGGAATGCTGGAAAGAACTGGCAGAGGATTCAGGACCATTTCTTTTTTGGAAAATTTCAACCATTGGAAGACTACAGTTTAGAGGTACAGAAGATAAAATATTCCAGATTTTCTTCAATAACTACATTTTGATGAAATGTCCAACTTGCAGCCAGGTATCTACTAATGCAACTAAGTCTAAATCGTCTCGCAAAATAATTGCTTCCAGTTCCCCATTTTATTTCCCACATTTTGCACATTGCAATACATGCATTTTAACCTTTTTTAACACTACTCCTTTGCCCGTGATTTTTCTTGTCTAAGCTAGATCATAGACTTATACAGCACAGAAGGAGGCCATTCGGCCCATTGTCTCTGTGCCGGCTCTTTGAAAGAGCTATCCAATTAGTCCCACTCCCTTGCTTTTTCCCCATAGCTGTGCAAATTTCTTCTTGTCAAGTGTACATCCAATTCCCTTTTTGAAAGTTACTATTAAATCTGCTTCCACCACCTTTTCAGGTAATGCATTCCAGATGCAGTGGGAAGTCCTTGAACTATCTGTTAAAAGGTAACAAGCCCATCAGGAATAATCAGGACTTGAACTTGATCTTTATGCTTGGAAATTACTGATGCTGTAGACTCATGCCAAATAAAGCCTAATCTAGTGCTAGAAGGCAAATTAAAAAGTGTGCTTCACAGCTCAACAAGAAATTTGTTATATATTTTCAGTTTTACATATAAAAAATCCAATGCTTACAAGCGTGCATGCTCAAGTATCATTGGAAGTTTATCATTCTAATTTTTAAAACAGTAAAAATACATCTACTGATTGACTGGAGCATCTAATAGTTATAAAGAGTCAATAGTTATAAACATCATTCAATGGTGCTGGCTGAGGCAATCAGTATTTAACTGGCAATTAACCAAAAACATAAAAGTGACCTTTTAAAAAAAATTAATAAATTGCTGATCATTTCCAATCCCAGCAGCTCAACTTTGTAATTTAAAAAAAAATGAGAATACAATCCTGGTCCCTGAGCTTAACCTTCATAGTTCATGCTTCTCCCTTCTCTCTTGCAGACAATATTTTACATCTTTCCAAGCCTATCAGATGTAATAGAAGATGAATGGATCCCTGTCTGGAAGTTTAACCGAGTCATGGCTCTCTTCTCCTCCAGTTCTTCAGTTAACTTGTTTAACCCTAGGAATGAGCTTTGTGATGTGAAACCAACAGACTGGGTTCAACGAGACAAAGGTTTAAAAAAAAAATTCTCCTGTTCTAGTTTCATTTTTTTTCTTTTCCTTTCTCTCCCCATTCTCTTTGGGCAGGGCACCACCTGCAGCCGAGTGGACGGACACACTAGGCATCCTGCTCACACTTCCTCTGGCAACCCCAGTCTGAAGCTGCTTTTGAGCTAAGACCCATAATACTGACTTTGAGTCTTGTGCAGCCAACTTCACCAGGAAAGTAAACTTGCTGGAATTCACCAAGAAACAGCAGCCAGGAAGACATGGTGAAAATAGGGTTTCCTGGTTGCCCGTCTTAGCAAATCCCACCAGGTTTACTTCTGTGTTTCAGTTGGCTGTGTAAGACACTGATGTTGGGAGCTGGTGCCACTAGCACAAATTTCACCCATTATAAAAGCTGTTTTAGAGACTGATAGGTACATTAGCAAGCAGTGCCACCCCACATCCTGATTTTGTCGTTGATGTTTAATATTGTTATTCTAGATCACCGTAACAACTTGAGAGCGGCAGTAGTGTTTCTGTACCAAACAACACTCTTCCCCCTTTTACTTAATAAGGTCTGAGCCACCAACACTACACTGATCCCCATAGAAAATACCTAGCCAGTATGGATAGTTACCGTCATTAATATATAAAGAATACATCTCAATGCTAGTGGTTTACCAGTGAGCCAACCACAGTGTCATGAGGATGGCCAAGAATGGCAAGTCAGTATCACTGAGTGCTTCCGTGTACTGTCACTTTGCATTGTTATTCGCATTTCGAGTAAACATCAAGTACTACTAGCCTGTACTTATTTGTAATTATTAAGTAGGAATTTCTAGAGTATGGGGCCCAGGTGGCTGAAGGCATGGTCACCAATGATGGGGTGAAGGGAGGGCCAGTGTAAGTCAGTGAGGATAAGAGTGAGCGGAATTTGGTGCAGTATAAGATACGGACAGACAAGTTTTGGATGATCTGAAGTTTATGGAGGGTGACAAATGGTAGGCCAGCCGGAAGAGCATTGGAACAGTGGCGTCTGGAGGTGACCAAGGCATAGATGAGACCAATTTTAGTGGCAATTGATAACAAATTGTGTCTAGCTATAAGTTCCAAAATTGACTGCTTGAACTGTATTCAGCTAGGACCCTTCCAACTGGCAGAAGAGTCGTTCATGCATCACAAAGATCAGCAATAAGTACAGATGAGGGAGGCTATTAGGCTCATCAAGCTCATTCTGGGTTGTATTCAAATCCAAATCCCAGAGATGAAAGGATAACATTATAACCATTATATTCAATCCCTTAAGAGGTTTACTGCCAATGAGGCTTTTAAATAAGATTTTCACCCACTTTTTTTCTCTCCAGTGAACTCCTATCACCAAATACTCAGGATTCCAATGGACATGGTTGGTCCAGTCTATATATCCTGTCCGTGCAATGACGCCGTCTTATTTAAATAACTTGTCAAGATCTTTCTGGATTTTAATAAGTTGCTGTCATGAGCTTCTGACTTTGTTTCAAAATCGGGTGCACTGGGAAATACTTGTATCAGGAAAAGCATAAGAATTCACAACACCATAAAAAACCATTGCAGTCCATCTGGCCAATCCCACTGGCTTTCCTTGGACTGTTCCTGTTGCCAGACTCTCGGTTCTTTTCAAAAAATGCCATATTGCAAGCTGCGTGCGTGCGTGTGTGTGTGTGTGTGTGTGTGTGTGTGTGTCCGTCCGTAGGGTGGAATTATCACCTGAATGTTTGAAAGAAAGAACTTGCATCCAGAAGCATAGAAGCAGATACTAAACGTCAACCATAATTTTTTTTCAGTACCACAACATAAGTGGGCAATCAGAGAAGAGGTGGAAATCTTAAGAGATGCAAATAGGCTCAAAACTGAGGAGGATCACAAAATAGTAAATATCTTGAATGATTACTTCCTCCCAAATGTTCAGAAGGGAAGATGCAAGATAATCTAATGACTTCAATATAAATGAAATGGAAATCCTAGACAGGTTAAAAGGGCTCAAAACAAATGATCACCAGGAATAATGTTGTTTTTCCCACATTGTTGAGGGAGACTAGTGAAGAGATTTGTGAGGCACTGACAATTATTATGAGGAAGTCACAGGACATTGGATGTTTTTTTTTAATTCGAGACATTTTCATATCTGCAAGTAGTTTTCTTCCTACATTTGTGCTGCTTTTGACCATATTATTCACTTTCTAAATTTATTGACTTTTGAGTTAAACAATGCAATGGCGTTTTATTTTATAGCCCAGAGGAATAATTACATAATGTTCGGTGTCATTTCAGATTGTTGATAACATATCTGCAGTCAAATGCCAATGCTAATTTAATGCATGAAATAGCATCCTGTTTTACATTAAATATAGCATTGCTGTTTAATTGGGTTTTGAGGGATTTTGACTGTACACTTGGTTTGCAGGACTAATGGAATCTACCAGCTGCAGAAAATTTGAATTTTAAATTAACCAAATTCTTTGCTGTTTTTTTTAAAAAAGGTGAAGAATTCAATCTGGTGGACATGTGCATCTACCCTGGTAACGCTTGCATCATCAGCTTGTGATCGGGGTGGGGTGGGGTGGGGTGTGGGTATGGTGGCAGAAATTAACTTAGAAAATGGCAACCTACTAGAGTAGTTGGATTGGCTGCTCCTATCAATGCGAAACAAAATATTCCCAATCTTTGGTTTCTTACACAATTCACCATGTACTATCGATGTGATGTTAAAATGTTCTAGGCCATATACACTTTACGCAGCTACAAATATTGACCTCATTTGATGTCTTTCCGATAACATGGAAAGCAGGAAGAATGACACATTACATTGTATAACCTTTCTGTTTCATATTATAAACTGATCTTGTTGATCTCCAGACATCCTCACTAAGAAGAAAAAATGAAAGACTGAAGGGGAACAAAAATAGGTTTATTTACAGTTTGTAAAGTTATCAGCTTTTTCTCTTCTCTTAATGTAAAGAAAAATTGCTCTATCCATCCCTTAAAAGAACAATTACCAGGTTTGGCACTTCAGCTTAATGGGTATAGGTTTCCTTCAAAGACAGTCTCATGTGAGCACTTAGGTGGAAGTAAAGAAGTAGTTGTTTTGAAATATGCTTGATATACACAGCAGGTCTGTCACCGATGCTGTAGCTATTGGCTAGTTCATGTAGGGGCATAATAGGCTCGTGGTTCAACCTGGTGCTGACTTCCAAAGGAGCCGCGTTGAATATTCTGGACTCTTAGTAACATGGCAATTCTGATGGTGTTGAACTTTTAAGATTCCTTGAAGCCTAGCATTGTATTGTAAGCAATTCTTTTTAGACAGACAGTGCAACTAGCATATCAAATACATAAACAAGTAAAATAAACATAAAATGAAAAGGCTATTACTATGTACATAACAAGTGTATGCAGAAGAAATTGGATCTTGCCAAGATAGCCTATGCTGTTTACTAAGATATCCAGGACAAAGCAGCCCGCTTGATTGGCACCTCATCCACTACCTTAAACATTCACTCCCTCCACTACCAGTGTACCGTGGCTGCAGTGTGTACCATCAATAAGATGCACTGCAGCAACTAGCCAAGGCTTCTTCAACAGCACCTCCCAAACCCGCGACCTCTACCACCTAGAAGGACAAGGGCAGCAGGCACATGGGAACACCACCGCCTGTACATTCCCCTCCAAGTCACACACCATCCTGATTTGGAAGTATGTCGCCGTTCCTTCATCGTCGCCGGGTCAAAATCCTGGAACTCCCTACCTAACAGCACTGTGGGAGAACCTTCACCACACCGACTGCAGCGGTTCAAGAAGGCGGCTCACCACTAACTTCTCAAGGGCAATTAAGTATGGGCAATAAATACTGGCCTTGCCAGCAACGCCCACATCCCAGGAATGAATAAAAAAAGATAAGGGTGCATCACTTACCTTGCTATTGAGTGTCAGCCAACACAATTATAAACTGGTGAAGCTATTTCATAAAGATGATCCAATTCTAGAATCAGTTCACAGTAGCCCAAGGCTACCGAGTTACGGTTTGGATAACTGCATTTCAAATATCAAAAACTATAAATGATTTATTTTGACCATCTGGAGAGCCTCATTGTGATAACAAGTAACCAATTGTGATTAAAAAAATGTGTTAAAATTTTCCTGACCTAACAAGTACAGCGGCTGTAGAAAATAAAAGTTATTTGAGCAGCAAACATATTATCATTCGTAAGATTGGGCATCCTCAGCAGCGACAAGATTCAAGTTCGTCAGTAGATTCCCTGTAAATCCACCTACATCATTTTTGGCACATGGGGCTTTCCAGAAATAGATCTCGTGACCTAGAACAAATCACTGGGTTTTTTTGCCACTCAAAAGCATTAAAAGAAAACAGCAAAGAAATTGGGAATATGTTAGTTACAATCTTCAAAAACTACTTGGATTTGGACTAGTATTGGAGGATTGAAAATGTTACAATCTAATTTAGAAAAGGAGGAACAGAGAAAACACAGTAACTACAGGCTAATGAGTTTAACATCAGTGGTGGAAAAGTTGTTAAAATCAATTATTAGGGACAGTGAATACCTAGAAAAATATAAGCCAATTAAGGTCAGTCAAGGCTGTAAAAGAATGCACAGCAAAGTTTATAGAAGTAGTGGAGGGAGAAGTTTATTAACCTATTCAGCAAATTTAGTGAAAAAATAAGTTTGAAGCACAGCTTTAATGAAAGAACTTTAGCGCTCCTGATTTTGCTCAGTATGAACTCTATACTGTGAATAACATGAATAAACTTACATATTGTTTCACTTTCAGAGCATTTTAAGTAAATTCTTGAAATTTTCATACTAAAAGTGAAATATTACCTTCCACATCCACGCCCTCCCCCCATTACACAGCTGGAATTGTTCCACAAACGGAAATGCTATCCAGAGCATAGTTGCTGGTTTTTGGACGAATCTGAGGTACAGCTGCAACAGCTCTTCTACTTCTGGCATAAGCATGGTGATGTGGCTTAAACCCCAGATAGTCTTGTGCTTCTGATTCTGTCACAGTCATCTGGAGCACTGATATACAAGTTATGTCTAACAAAGCTATGGAAATTGGAAATGAAATACCACTGGTCTGCATGGCTTTGGAGTGTCCTAAACCCAAGCGCAAGAGCTAGATTGCCTTTGCAGCATGATATTTGAATAAGATAGGGCAGTCGTAAGACCACTATAGATGTTTATACTTGAAACTGTATCGGAGTTGCATTACATATATGGAGAAAGAACAAAGACATTTCCCTCTCTGGGAAATTTTGTTCAGTGACAAAACATTAGTTGAGCAACCGACCTGAAACGTTAACTATGTTTCTCTCTCCACAGATGCTGCCTGACCTGCTGAATGTTTCCAGCATTTTCTGTTTTTATTAGTTAAGCAATATTTAGCTTTTCAGCTTGTAGAACATACCTTGTGTTTATCTGTGCACCACCAGAAAATATTAATGCTTATTCTACATGTGCTATGCCTACTTGGCCAATATACAAAGGGTTTTCTAGATGCTGCCTGTAATACAGCTGCCTGGAGTAATTTATGGAGTGTTACCATCTTGATTTGACTACTAACAGTCCAAGCCATTTGCTGCTATGCTATTGCAGGCTGCATGTTGCAGGTCTCTAAAATGCCTCAATTTTAAAATTCTCATCCTTGTATTCAAATCCCTCCATGGCCTTGCCCCTCTCTATCTCTGTAACCTCCTCCAGTCCTACAGTCCTCCGAGAACTCTGTGCTCCTCCAATTCTTGCCTTTTGTGCACCCCCGATTTTGATCACTCCACCATTGGCGGCCATGCCTTCAGCTGCCTAGGCCCTAAGCTTTGGAATTCCTTCCCTAAATCTCACCGCCTCTCTATCTCTCTCTCCTCCTTTAAGACGCTCCTCAAAACCTACCTCTTTGACCAAGCTTTTGGTCACATGTCCTAATATTTCCTTATGGTTTGGTGTCAAATTTTGTTTGGTGACGCCCCTGTTAAGTGCCGTAGGACGTTTTTACTACTTTAAAGAGCTATGTAAATGCAAGATGCTCCCTTATGTATTCCTTGTATTTGATAGCTCAGCATTAACTATTACCCTTAATTGCAGTATATTGTATGGGATGCCCACCCTAGCATCCTAACAGACCAATTTGTGCAGGCTAAAGCTACTTAGATTTAATTACAAGTTAAATAATTTACAGAAGCCAAAGTATACAGCAAGATACCAAATCAGCACAATAAGGTTGACACTAGTTTAATAAGAGGTCAAAATACACTTTTTACAAGATATTTTAGACTGATCACAAGACTTTTTGATGAAACAGGTATATCTCTTCATAGACCGTTCGGATATGAGGTTGTACATGGATGATGCAAGTTTCAGCTCAATCCATGGAATTTGAATTTCCTGTCAGAACAAAAGCCTATGGAGAATTCCCCAGTATTTAATCAGTTCAAAAGCCTCTGAAGTCAGACCTGTCAGTCACCCATGATTAAAGACAGAATGGTGTGAACTATTACACAGAATGCTGATGAGCCGATTCTCTGCTTTCCAAGGACCGTTAATGCCTTGGCCATGTACAATTTAATTATCACGAGAACAAACCCCCTGTCTCCTGATTAATTTCAGATCAATCAATTCCATAGACAATTCATCTTCGAACTTCATTTAGTATTTTGGTAGTGACTGGTATTTTAACTCTTGCTATTTCCAAACTATCTTGTACAGAAACATCTCTATTTTATCACATCATTGCCCTCAGAGTTCAGTCCTTGTGAGCCCTGCCTCAGGATTCTTCACTCCCCTTTTATTTGTATATGAATATTAGACTACCTAAAGTCACCCGTTCTGGATGGGATGCATCCTAGGTTACTGAGGGAAGTAAGGGTGGAAATTACAGAGACTCGGGCCACAATCTTCCAATCCTCCTTAGGTATGGGGGTGGTGCCAGTGGACTGGAGGATTGCAAATGTTACACCCCTGTTCAAAAAAGGGGAGTGGGATAAACCCGGCAAATACAGGCCAGTCAGCCTAATGTCCGTGGTGGGGAACTTTTAGAGACAGTAATCCGGGACAAAATTAACTAGCCCTTAGAAAAGTATGGGCTAATAAATGAAAGCACAGATTTGTTAAAGGAAAATCGTGTTTGACTAACTTGATGTGTTCTTTGATGAAGTAATGGATGAGGGTAGTGCAGTTGATGTTGTGTACATGGACTTTCAAAAGGAGTTTGATAAATTACCACATAATAGACTTGTTAACAAAATTAACACCCATGGGATTAAAGGGACAGTAGCAGAATGGATACGAAATTGACTAAGTGACAGAAAGCAGAGTAGTGGCAAATGGTTGTTTTTCATACTGGAGAAAAATTTACAGTGGTGTTGCCCAGGGGGTCAGTATTAGGATCACTGCTCTTTTTGATATATATTAATGACCTGGACTTGCGTATTAAGGGCATAATTTCAAAGTTTGTAGATGACACGAAACTCGGAAATGTAGTAATTAATGAGGAGGATAGTAACAGACTTCAGGAGGACATAGACTGGTGAAATGGGCAGACACATGGCAGGTGAAATTTAATACAGAGAAGTGTGAAGTGATACATTTTGGTAGGAAGAATGAGGAGAGGCAATATAAGCTAAATGGTACAATTTTAAAGGGGGTGCAGCAACAGAGAGACCTGGGATGTATGTACACAAATCTTTGAAGTTGAGAAGGCTGTTGAAAATGCATTTGGGATCCTTGGCTTTATTATTAGCGGCATAGAGTACAAAAGCAAGGAAGTCATGCTAAACCTTTATAAAACACTGATTAGGTGTCAGCTGGAGTATTGTGTTCAATTCTGGGCACCACACTTTAGGAAGGATGATAAGGCCTTAGAGAGGGTGCAGAAGAGATTTACTAGAATGGTACCAAGGATGAGGGACTTCAGTTATGTGAAGCTGGGTTTCTCCTTAGAGCAGAGAAGGTTAAGCGGAGATTTGATAGGGGTGTTCAAAATCATGAACAGTTTTAATAGCATAATTAAGAAACTGTTTCCATGGCGGAAAGGTCAGTAACCAGAGGACACAGATTTAAGGTGATTGACAAAAGAACCAGAGGTGACATGAAGAGAAAAAAAAATTATGCAACAAATTGTTATGATCTGGAATGTGCTGCCTGCAAGGGTGGTGGAAGCGGATTCAGTAGTAATTTTAAAAAGGGAATTGGATAACTACTTGAAGGAAAAAAAAATTGCAGGGCTATGGGAAAAGAGCTGGGGAATGGGACTAATTGAATAGGTCTACCAAAGAGCCAGCACGATTGGCTGAATGGCCTCTTTCTGTGCTGTATCATTCTATGATTCTACCTACTGTGGGTGTTCATTGTTTGACTATAGTTCACTCTACACATTGAAAGCTCCCACTCCACTGAGACTTAGTACCTATTTTTCTGTGCATTTCTGCTTATTGTATCATCTTGGTCCTTTTGCTCCCTCCTCCGTAAAATGAACTGACTTGCATAATCATTTTGAGGTATATGCAGTAGAGGAGAACACATACTTATATAGTTCCAAGCTCTTTAAAGGGCCAGTGAATGTTCCATCCCACTCTCGTTTGAATGGTAGCCTTTCAATGTAGATGTGGAGGCTTAACTTTGTTCAAAGCTGAGGAATACAATACCTGATATTAATTGATGATCTTCCAGCTGTGAGCTTTTGAGATATTGTCCAGTAACTGCAGGTTTAAATTTGGTGGATCTCCAAACCTGTTCCTTTAGAACTATCCTAACCTCAAACTAGGGGGAATACAGGGAAACTTATTGTGTATTTTTACAGGAATTTACACATGGCTGATGTACAGTGTAATGAGAATCTCACTTGAATATAATTTAGTTAGGATTTGGATTGGTTAAAACAAAATATTTTGTAAACATCTTGAAATTTGGAATCTCATTAAGAAAGCTATTCAGAAAGGAGCTAATGCTGTCTTAAATGCCAGACCTCTAAGACTGTACCAGAGAGGACATTCTGGCCTTGGAGGGATTATAACGAAGTACAACCAAATTGATGAATGGAATTGGGCACTTGAACAATGAAGACAGACTAAGGATTCTAGGAATGTTTTCATTGAAACTAAGGTGGCCTTGAGGTGGACTTATTGAGGATGTTTGTAATCTTAAAGGAAATAACTAAACTGGTTCCTTGAGCAATGTTCAATATTAATACAGCTGTACGACAAGGGGAAATGGATTCAATCTTACATGAGAAATGATGAATATACAATAAGATATACTGTAACATCTTCTTGCAGAGGGTGGTATAATATCCTACACAGGAATGAAGTAGAATTGGGGGATATTATAAATTACAGAATTATTTTGGTAAACATGGCTTTGAAAATTATGAAAGCTAAAGTGGAGTTTGAAGACTGACCAATGGGACTGGCCCGCTGAGTGAGGAAGATCACTGACTTTTCTCGCCCTTTTTGTAAGTTAGTATTACCTAGCAATATTCTGCATTTTATGAGAATATTTTTAATTACTAAAAGCAGAATGCTATATGTGGAAGAATCTCCTTATTACATTAAGATCTAATAACTCAAATGTCAATAAATGAATAGGCTATATTTCTGCCAAATATTTCTGGAGCCGGGGAAGCTCTCGAGACGAGACAGGCTTCACCTGATCTGACAGGTACCAGTGTCCTGGCAAAGAGGATAAATATGGGAGTGGGGATGGTTTTAAGCTGATACAGCAGAGGGAGGAGCAAACAAAGCAGATCTAGAAAGAGAGATAATAAAGAATAATGATGCTGGAAAAGCTACAGAAGCTATGGTACTGACCAGGGTCTGTTAAATGACAGTTTGAGTGTACAACAGGTAAGTGTGCAGCGTATAAGGATATCACCATATGGAGAAATGATGACAAAATAAGCAAACACTTCAGTATAGAGAGTGAGGGAAGTAGGATGCTTTGAAGTTCTATATATGAATGCTAGGAACTTTTAGGAGTGAATTGGAAATCTGAATGCCATTACTGGTAAGGGAGCCTCTGATATTCTAGGCATTACATTTCTTGGGTGCTCACTCAGTTTGTGTGTGTTCATGTGAGAGAGAGAAATATATTTGTGATCAGGGCATCTTTGTACAACTTTTTTTGCTCTTAGAATAGGGGTGCTGTGTCTATTCAAGCCTTAGCTTGGGTTCAAGAATCCCTTCTTTCCATTTCCTCAATGAGTTAAATGACTGGAAATAAGAATACGTATCACTTGGTGTAATAGTAACAATCTGAAATCTATACATTGACACATTTATTTAATTGGTTTGGAGGCATTGAGTAGTATAATGCTTAAATAATTAATTCAGGTGTCCTGAGATTCATAAGGTTGCAGAAACAATAGAGGTGGGTTTACTATAGCAACTCATCTTTATAAAAGTCTGTGCAAAGACATCATTAGTGGGTGACTTTCCTACTGGCAGTGCCTTAATTGCTGTTTCAGTCTCCTGATAACTGAATTACATTTTCCAAAGCTCTGTAGTCTTTTAGATCAGCCTGAGGTAGTACAACCTCAAAGAACTTATCACTACTTGAACCTGATGGGTTTTGTTCAGACTTTCTAATTTGTATATAAATCTTTGTATATAAATTTATAGAACCTTTCATGTCAAATTTGAATATCTAGAAGGACTTTACACTATTCAGTATTTTTTGAAGTGCAGTTACAAACATGACCGCAGAGAGGGGGAAAGCAATGACATAAAAATGTGGCTTCCCCAGAATGAGTGACTGGAGCCCTCCCAGTCTCTCAGGAAAGGCTCAATTAAATTCGAATAATGGATAGTAGTGGGAAAAATATTTATTTTTTTCCCCTAATGCTTTCAATAATTTTCTCCCACTCTTTGCCCGAAGCATTAGCTCTTGCTGGGCTGCAATTCAATGAGTATCAGGTGCGTTCCTTGCCTGATGACCATTCCTGGCCTGGGCAGCGAGTGTTGGCAGTTTATTCCAACACTGGGGGAGGGGGTGGGTGTGAAATTACAGCTAAGCCCCACTCTTTTCTCACGTGTGGTCCACACACATGCACTTTCCAGCAGGATGGCCATCAGGGACAGGAAACCTGGCTAATTTTTAAAGAACTTTATTTTAATCTCTTGCATAGACGTCCAGAGGGGGAAGAGGAGGAGAATAAATTTGTGACAACCGTGAAAGCCTTTCTCTTGCTGATGAGTCCTCTTTGGTCTCTTCAATGTTTTGGATGTTGAAGATTCTGAAGTCTCACTTAGGCTTGATATGTCTGAATATTGTCAATAGTTGGACTTAAATGCATTTTCTACTCCATCCTTATGAAATGATTGTCATTATTTAAAATTTTAAAATGTGTATCTCAGTTTTAGCTTTGATTTCTTTGTGTTCCTTTGAGTTCCAGCTTAATCTCTTCACTGACATTCTCTACATTGCTAGATGTTTAAGACGACTTTGCAAATTGTAATTTTACTTTCCATGGTTCACTAATCATCCACCAAGCTTACTTGCGCTATTCAGTTTTCATTCCTATAGATATGATCTTGCTGAGCTGTAACATTCAAAATGCTAAATACAGACTAAGAAATGCTTTAATAGTCCTCGAGGAATCTAGGAACCAAACAATGTGAAATGCAAATCAGCTTCCTTATTGCAAAGAGAGATCAGCTCTCAAAATAGAAACATGGAGTTAGAACTTAATAACACTGCAGCAGGCTATTCTGATAAGGCAGTTATGTCATTAGAGTATTTGTGTAGGAGACACACTTCAGTTTATCCAGTTTTGGCAATTTTCACAAAATCCAAATAGTAAATACGGAACTGCCAAGTCTTTACATTTAGTTCAAGATTGGCCAATCCCTTAAACAAAACTGGAAAGGAACATTAAAAGGATTCCAGGATCTCCAATCAGGTGTGCTTTGTGTTGAATTTGTCATTGTGCAGAGCAATGTTAGAGAAATGTCACCATAAACCATAGACGTTTAAACAAAGGGAAGCTATTCAGTTCATCGTGTCTTTGGTGGCTTTTTGCTAGAGCAATGCAAAACTAATCCCACTGCTCCATTTTTTTCTCCCCATAGCCCTCTATCTTCCTTCAATTGTCACTTTAAAAAAAAATCCAATGGTCTCTGCCTCGACCACTTCCTGTGGCAATGCACTCCATGTTCCAACAATCCTCTGTGTAAAGAAATTTCTCTTAGGCTCTCCCCTCACTCTTCATGATGGTTGTAAATTGAATATCCTTGGTTGATATTAGTTCCTCAATACCCATGACCAAATCATTTGTTTATGTGGAAAACAAGCAAAGTCCTTGTAGCACACCACTAGCTACAACCTGCCAATGCAAAAAAAAATCAATCTTACTCCTGCTGCATTTTCTTCAGCCATCCCTCTATCCACGTCACCACTTTACCTTTAGTACCACCAGCTGTAGCTGTATCTTTAGAAGTCTCCTCTGGCAAATTTATCAAATACTTTTTGGAAGCCCAAGTAGATCACATCCACTGTATTTCCTTTGTCTATCCACTCAGTCCTTTTCTTGTACAACTTGATTAAATTAATAAAGCATGCGCTTGCTGTTGCAAATTATTGATGACTGGCCATACCTTTTAAGTTGTTACCAGTGTTATTCCTTATATTGATCTCTAGCAGTTTATGATGTGAGGCTTGCTGCTCTATAGTTACTTGACTTATTCTTGTCTTTTCCTAAACAAGGATGTAACATTTGTCACCCTCCAATTCTTTGGTACAGTTCCTTCACTGATATGTTTGAGATTGTCACAAATTCTAGAGTTGGGGGCTCGGCTCAAAATTAGAAGAGGTAAAGTGCAATGACAGTTTAGATTTAACTACTTTACGCAGGGGGAGTCAAACATGTAAAACGTTTGCCCAGGGAGGCAACTGGTGTGGAAAAACTTAAGGGGGAATTAGATAGATGTTTAAGGGTTACTAGATTTTTGGACTGGGCCAGACAGTGGTAAGTCTGTTCTCTGCTTTTAGGCTGCAGATGTCTGCGACCACCTGGTGACCCTTTTATCCCCCTCTGTCAAACAGGCTTTTAAATGTCCAAATGGCTGCCGGCTGTAAAACGACTCATTCCCCATGGCATGTTTCACACAGCACGGGAAACACGCTGAGGCAGCGATGAAATTGCTTGCCTTCACTCTAAATTAGATTCATGTACGTTTCAAGTACTTGAATTGTTTGTTTAAATATCGTCCCACCAGCTTTAATTGCCGGCAGGACTTCCGGGTTCGGGAATGGCGCATGCACCCAGATGCCTCTGGGTTGTGTGTGTTCTTAGGCGTGTTGGATTTCTGCCCGCTCTGGAAACCGCGATTTTCTTCGCCCCCAATGCACCCACAGTTCCGGTTTAAAATCGAGCCCTTTGTATGGAATTCCAATTGGGGTATAAAATTTCAGTCATCCAGTTATGATTTCTATGCTTAGCCCTGATTTTTGTGCAGGTAATAATTCCGAGCTTGATCAAAAAATACCAGGTAGACTAACATTTTATATCCAGTATAGATATCCAACAAATGTGTGACCTAACTTAAGTTCAATGTCGGTTGTAAATGTTTTACAGGTTATGGCCTAGCTGAAGTAGATCAAGATGCTGAGTGGACAGATGTACAAAAGAAGATAATGCCGTGGAAGAATAACATCCCAGACCAAGACCTGGAACTGATCTATCAGGAAAGGGCCACAAAGTTTGGAAAATCGTCTAACAGCAGCTTGATTATAGTGGCATCACTTATTGATAAGCCTACTAACCTGGGAGGTAAGGATAAAGCAATGTTTCAAGTTCTGAATTCTTTAAGGTATTTTTACTTCTTGTATTTCAGTGTATTTGGTCACTTTCCATTCTGTCCTATTGTATAGAATTGCAATTGGGGTATAAAATTTCAGTTATCCATTTATGATTTCTGTGCTTAGCCCATTGAATATATTCATTCCATTTTTTAATTAATTAATTTATTTATCCTCAACAACAGCTCACCCTTGTATATGCCTTTAATGTAATAAATATATCCCAAAATGTTTCACAAAGTGCAGGTTGCACCTAAGCAAGAGAAGGGAGAAGAGTTAGGGGAGGTGCAGACAAAGATTTAAGGAGGCTTTTGAAGGTGAGGTGAGAGCAATAAGCAGATGGGTTTGGGAAGAAAATTCCATTGTGCTGGAGCAAGATGGTTAAAGGCTTTTCCAACAATGGTGGGGAAGAGGGAGGGGGACATACAGTAGACTAGAGTTGGAGGAGCAGAGAAATGAAGGGGTGGAGGAGATTGCGAAGGTGAAACAGGAAGAGGCCATGGAGGAATTTGTCAACCAGGATGAGAATTTTGAAATAAATGTGCTGAGAGGAGGGGATTCAGCTCAGCTCGGTGAGGTTAGGAATTGATGGATGAATGGGATTTAGTGTGGGTTAGGATCCGGGCCGCGAAGTTCTGAGCATCTATTCAGATCAATTATTTGACGAACTTCCCTGGTCATCATTTTGTGTTTCTAACTACAAACACTTGATCTGCAGGTTGGCTTGGTTAGACATTTGTGCAGCGACCATCCCCTTGTGACTTTTGGGTTTCATTGGAGCCTAAAGATGGCTTGCTTCCCACTTCCATTTTCATTTATATGTGGAGGTGAAACAAATGAGGAAGAATGTTAAATTCCCTACCAAAGAGAAAGTCCTCCTCTTCCATCTACCCATGGGCTTGTTTTTCTGATCTGCTTGGACTTTTTGGGGGGGTTTTGTTTCATCCTTTTCTTCATTAACTCTTTGGTGCTTGTGTCTTCAAAAGACCTCAGTAACAATACCAGAATATTGACGGCAATACCAGAATATTGACGGCAAAACCACATGCCTAGGGGCTATTGTTTGGCCCTATTCAGATGAAGGCTCATTCTTTTGAATGTGAAGATTAAACCACAGTCAAAGAACAAGGACCATACCAAATATATAGGGCATCCACTTCTTGAGGTTCTAATCTATAATAGTATGTTGGAGAAAGCACTGCTGTTTCATGGTTAATGCTTCTTCCATTGGAGGTAGGTATGGCACACAAGTACAAATGTGCCGTACCTGCATCTTACAATAGAATTCTTCATGCTTGTATGATAATAGTTGAGTTTCCTGGCCATTTGATCTTACTTTGATCTTAGTCAAAAAAAAAGAATTTTCATTAATAAAATGCACACTAGTGGAGCCAAAACAACATTGATGTGAAATAAATCAGACTTTTTTAGTTCATTAAATATTTTGTTAGTACTGAGCAACAATGAATAAATTATTGTGGCCAAAGGAGTTGACCAATATAGCACGAGGTTATTGCCTTGTTTATACTCAAAATTGGTGCTGAATTAGCAAAACAATAATTCAGACAATCCAGCAGCTACTAAAAAATTATGAACCTGTCAAATTTATTGAGTTACAATTATTCCAAATGAACAAAATGTGGCACTCCTGCCTCTATAAGACACTGGCAGGCTTCAGCTTCTGAATTTGCAGCAACAAAAAATATGGCGTGCCTCCTGTCCTCTGTCTTCAGTGGTTTTAGTAGTACTTATTTTGACTCTGGCTTCTCAACCAAACCGAAATACTTCAGAGGCAGGATAATCGAAGAGGGATTACTTACTCAAATTAGTTCCCTATTATTAGTAGAAACTTCAGCCCATTGTGCCTGTGCCATTGCCAGTTGCATAGTAGCATAGTAGTTACAGCACAGAAGGAGGCTGTTTGGCCCATCATGCCTGTGCCAGCTCTTTGAAGGAGCTATCCAATTAGTCCTATTCCCCTGCTCTTTCTCCATAGTACTGTAAATTTTTTCCCTTTAAGTAATTATCCAATTCACTTTTGAATGTTACTATTGAATCTGTTTCCACAACCTTTCAGGCAATTCATATCAGATTCTTACAACTTGCTGCATAAAAAAAAAAATGTTTCCTCATGTTGCCTCTGGCTCTTTACCGATCACCTTAAATCCTTGTCCCCTGGTTAATGACCCTTCTGTCACTGGAAACAGAATTTCCTTAATTACTCTATGAAAACTGTTCATGATTTTGAACACCTCCTATCAAATCTCCCTTTAACCTTCTTCTAAGGAGAACAACCCCAGCTTCTCCAATCTCTCCATATAACTGAAGTTTCTCACCTCTGGTACCATTCTAGTAAATCTATTCTGCGCCCTCTGTAAGGCCTTGACATCCTTCCTAAAGTGTGGTGCCCAGAATTGAACACGATACTCTAGCTGAGGCCTAACCAGTTGTTTCATAAAGGTTTAGCATAACCTCCTTGCTTTTGTACTCTATGCCTCCATTAATAAAGGCCAGGATTCCATATGCATTTTTAACAGCCTTCTCAACTTGTCCTGCCACCTTCAAAGATTTGTGTATGTGCACCTATGTTCCTGCAACCTCTTCAAAATTGTACCATATAGCTTATATTGCCTCTCCTGATTCTTCCTACCAAAATGTATCACTTTACACTTCTCTGCGTAAATTTCATCTGCCATATTTCTGCCCATTTCACAAGTCTGTCTATATCCTCCTGATATCTGTTGCTATCCTCCACATTGTTTACTACATTTCTGAGTTTCGTGTCATCTGCAAACTTTGAAATTATGCCCGCTATACCCAAGTCCAGTTCATTAATGTATATCAAAAAGAGCAGTGGTCCTAAAACTAACCCTGGGGAATACCACTGCATATTTCCCTCTAGCCTGAAAAACACCCGTTCACCACTACTCTCTGCTTTCTGTCCCTTAGCCAATTTTGTATCCATGCTGCCACTGACCCTTTAATCCTATGGGCTTTACTTTTGCTAACAAGTCTATTATGTGGCACTACCCTCATCAACCATCTCTGTTACTTCATCGAAGAACTCACCAAGTTAGTCAAACACGATTTTCCTTTAACAAATCCGTGCTGACTTTCATTTATTAGCCCATATTTTTCCAAGTGCCAATTAATTTTGTCCCGGATTATTGTGACTACAAGTTTCGCCACCACTGACATTTGGCTGACTGGCCTGTAATTGCTAGGTATATCCCCCCTCCCCTTTTTTTAAGCAGGGGTGTGACATTTGCAATCCTCCAGTCTTCCGGCACCATCTCCATATCAAAGGAGGATTGAAAGATTGTGGCCAGAGCCTCCACAATTTCCACCCTTGCTTCCCTCCGTAACCTAGGATGCATCCCACCCAGACCGGGTGACTTTTCTACTTTGAGTACTGCCAATCTTTTAAGTACCTCCTTTATCTATTTTTTTTTTATTCGTTCACGGGATGTGGGTGTCGCTGGCGAGGCCAGCATTTATTGCCCATCCCTAATTGCCCTCGAGAAGGTGGTGATGAGCCGCCTTCTTGAACCGCTGCAGTCCGTGTGGTGAAGGTTCTCCCACAGTGCTGTTAGGAAGGGAGTTCCAGGATTTTGACCCAGCGACAATGAAGGAACGGCGATATATTTCCAAGTCGGGATGGTGTGTGACTTGGAGGGGAACGTGCATGTGGTGGTGTTCCCATGTGCCTGCTGCTCTTGTCCTTCGAGATGGTAGAGGTCGCGGGTTTGGGAGGTGCTGTCGAAGAAGCCTTGGCGAGTTGCTGCAGTGCATCCTGTGGATGGTACACACTGCAGCCACAGTGCGCCGGTGGTGAAGGGAGTGAATGTTTAGGGTGGTGGATGGAGTGCCAATCAAGCGGGCTGCTTTATCTTGGATGGTGTTGAGCTTCTTGAGTGTTGTTGGAGCTGCACTCATCCAAGCAAGTGGAGAGTATTCCATCACACTCCTGACTTGTGCGTTGTAGATGGTGGAAAGGCTTTGGGGAGTCAGGAGGTAAGTCACTCGCCGCAGAATACCCAGCCTCTGACCTGCTCTTGTAGCCACAGTATTTATATGGCTGGTCCAGTTAAGTTTCTGGTCATTGGTGACCCCCAGGATGTTGATGGTGGGGGATTCGGCAATGGTAATGCTGTTGAGTGTCAAGGGGAGGTGGTTAGACTCTCTCTTGTTGGAGATGGTCATTGCCTGGCACTTGTCTGGCGCGAATGTTACTTGCCACTTATGAGCCCAAGCCTGGATGTTGTCCAGGTCTTGCTGCATGCGGGCTCGGACTGCTTCATTATTTGAGGGGTTGTGAATGGAACCGAACACTGTGCAGTCATCAGTGAACATCCCCATTTCTGACCTTATGATGGAGGGAAGGTCATTGACAAAGCAGCTGAAGATGGTTGGGCCTAGGACACTGCCCTGAGGAACTCCTGCAGCAATGTCCTGGGGCTGAGATGATTGGCCTCCAACAACCACTACCATCTTCCTTTGTGCCAGGTATGACTCCAGCCACTGGAGAGTTTTCCCCCTCATTCCCATTGACTTCAATTTTACTAGGGCTCCTTGGTGCCACACTCTGTTAAATGCTGCCTTGATGTCAAGGGCAGTCACTCTCACCTCACCTCTGGAATTCAGCTCTTTTGTCCATGTTTGGACCAAGGCTGTAATGAGGTCTGGAGCCGAGTGGTCCTGACGGAACCTAAACTGAGCATCGGTGAGCAGGTTATTGGTGAGTAAGTGCCGCTTGATAGCACTGTCGACGACACTTCCATCACTTTGCTGATGATTGAGAGTAGACTGATGGGGCGATAATTGGCCGGATTGGATTTGTCCTGCTTTTTGTGGACAGGACATACCTGGGCAATTTTCCACATTGTCGGGTAGATGCCAGTGTTGTAGCTGTACTGGAACAGCTTGGTTAGAGGCGCAGCTAGTTCTGGAGCACAAGTCTTCAGCACTACGGCTGGGATGTTGTCGGGGCCCATAGCCTTTGCTGTATCCAGTGCACTCAACTGTTTCTTGATATCACGTGGAGTGAATCGAATTGGCCGAAGACTGGCTTCTGTGATGGTGGGGATATCGGGAGGAGGCCGAGATGGATCATTCACTCGGCACTTCTGGCTGAAGATGGTATCCTATCCAATATCACTACTACCTCCTCCTTTCCTGCTACAATGGCAGCATCCTCTTCTCTAGTGAAGACAGATTGAAGTATTCATTTAATACTGCAACCATGCCCTCTGCCTCCACAAGAAGATCTCCTTTTTTGTCCGTAATCGATACCACCCTTCCTTTGACTACGCTTTTACTATTTATATATTTATAAAAGACTTTTGGGTTCCCTTTAATGTGAGCTGCTAATCTATTCTCATACTCTCTCTTTGCCCCTCTTATTCCCTGGTTCTCAACTATATTATGAACCTTACATTTGCCATAAGCCTCCATTTTCTTTTTCATTTCAATCTCTATATCTTTAGCCATCCAGGGAGCTCTAGCTTTGGATGCCCTTCCTTTCCCACTTGTAGGAATGTGTCTTCTCTGCACCCGAACCAACTCCTCCTTAAAAGCTTCCCATTGTTCAGTTACTGTTTTGCCTGCCAATTTTTGATTCCAGTCCACCTCGGCAAGATCCCTTTTTAACTCTGAAATTAGCCATCCTCCAGTTTAGTATTTTCACATTTGTTTGTTCCTTGTCCTTTTCTATAACTGTTCTAAACCTAATGATATTATGATCGCTGTTCCCCAAATGCTCCACCTGACCCACTTCATTCCTCATAACTAGATCCAGCACTGATTTCTTCCTCGTTGGGCTGGGAACACACTGTTCCGGAAAGTTCTGTAGTACACATTACAGGAATTCCTCCCCCTCTTTGCCCTTTACACGGTTACTGTCCCAGTCTATGTTTGGATAATTGAAGTCCCCCATTATCACTCCTCTATAGTTCTTGCATCTTTCTGTAATTTGTCTGCAAATTTGCTTCTCTATCGCCTTCCCACTATTTGGTGGTCTATAGTATACACCCAGCAGCGTAATAGCTCCTCTCGTCTTCCTTAATTCTAACCAAATTGATTCTGTCTTTGACCCCTCAACTAAATCATCCCTTTCCAGTGCTGTAATAGTTTCTTTGATCAATACTGCCACTCCCCTCCTTTCTTCCCTTATCTTTACTGAATACTTTGTAGCCAAGAATATTAAGTACCCAATCCTCCCCTTCTTTGAGCCAGGTCTCTGATATTGCCACTATATCATATTCCCATTTGGCAACTTGAGCCTGCAGCTCCACAACCTTATTTACCAAGCTACATGCATTTACGCACACTCATCTTAGCCTGCCTCGTATTTGCCCCATGTCTGATCACTCCTATTTCTGAACTCTTCTTTACTCTAGTGCTATTTGTCCTTCCCAGTCCTCTGTGCACCTTGTTTC
This sequence comes from Heptranchias perlo, assembly GCF_035084215.1. Lineage (NCBI taxonomy): Eukaryota > Metazoa > Chordata > Chondrichthyes > Hexanchiformes > Hexanchidae > Heptranchias > Heptranchias perlo. Next base: position 8,701,418 of record NC_090332.1, on the reverse strand, counting down.
TCCTCTGTAATGTTTCATCCTGGTGCCCACCCCCTGCCAAATTAATTTAAACCTTTCCCTACAACATACTGTAGCTATCTACTATAATCCCATTTTCATGATTTTTCCCTGTATCCTTTAATATTTTTCTTTAAGTGCCTATTTCGCTCCAAAATGCCATGATTCGATAGCCACTTATGGTAATGTATACCATAATCTAATAACCTTTTCTTCTGACCTCCCCATTTAGTAGTGACTCTCAGTCTGTGTCCTACTTCTTGTTTAAGAAAGCAAAAAGTAGAAAGAAAAGTAAGCAAAAATAGATATGGATGAATGTAACTTTTATTCCCATGGGTAAGGAATTTGTTCAAAGCACTCCCCCTAGACTTTCCTTCCCTATGGGAATAAAAGTTACATTCATCTATCTATTTTTGCTTACTTTTCTTTCCACTTTTCGCTTTCTGAAACAACCTTTTCAGCTTGGTGACAAAAGTCTGATGGAAGGCAAATGCTAAAACCATTCAGGGGTGGGTAGGGTTCTAGTAGCTGTCATGTTTGTCCCCAGACACTCCCACCGCTGTCCTCACTTCCAAGTGAAATGCCCCAGCAGTATAAACAGAGCTGTTTCTTGCCGTCTTTTTTTTTATTCGTTCGTGGGATGTGGGCGTCGCTGGCGAGGCCAGCATTTATTGCCCATCCCTAATTGTCCTTGAGAAGGTGGTGGTGAGCCGCCGCCTTAAACCGTTGCAGTCCATATGGTGAAGGTTCTCCTATAGTGCTGTTAGGAAGGGAGTTCCAGGATTTTGACCTAGCGACGATGAAGGAATGGCGGCATATTTCCAAGTCGGGATGGTGTGTGACTTTGAGGGGCACGTGCAGGTGGAGTTGTTCCCATGTGCCTGCTGCTCTTGTCCTTCTCGGTGGTAGAGGTCGCGGGTTTGGGAGGTGCTGTCGAAGAAGCCTTAGCGAGTGCTGCAGTGCATCCTGTGGATGGTACACACTGCAGCCACGGTGCGTCGGTGAAGGGAGTGAATGTTTAGGGTGGTGGATGGGGTGCCAATCAAGTGAGCTGCTTTGTCCTGGGTGGTGTTGAGCTTTTTGAGTGTTGTTGGAGCTGCACTCATCCAGGCAAGTGGAGAGTATTCCATCACACTCCTGACCAGGTCTCAGACCTGGGTTCTGGTTTTAAGTCTGAGCATAAACGACGTGTGGAAAAAGTCAGGGAAAAAGAGGTGGCAAGTGAGATTACTGCAAGATCTAGGAATCTAAGGGAGATGTTGAATAAACCGAGGACAAAAACTGAGCAGCTTATGACTGTATGGGCGCTGTTTCTACAGTTTGAACTACAATCATTATATTTTGGTTTTTTTGTGACTATTTTGGTTGTCTTTTTTGATTATTTAGATATATATATATATATATCTAATCAAGAAGGCATGCAACTACTACTAAAATATATATGTATTATATTTCACTTATTCCTTGTGCCCCCAGTTATGGTAATAAGTTACTAAGTCCCAAATATAATAAAAATCAAGCTTTGTATGTTAAATCACTACATTTTTAGATTGGGTAAGACTTATTTCAGACAACACACAATAAAAATCATAGTGTGCTATTTCTGGGTGATGTGTTCCTGCTGCAGCTGGCAATTCTTCGTTGAAACGCTTGTAAAGTGCTCTGAATTAGATTTCCAGGCTTCATTATGTTCTGCCACAGTTCAGTTGGCTTTTAATTTATCAGATTTAATATTACGTATTGTGTTTAAATCTGGTAACTGACTTTGACGTTCTAAAAATTTCACAACTATCTTACCTTTGCAGTTCTGGAAGTTTTTGGGATGATTGCTTTGCTGTAGTGAAGAGATGTATTTATTGTTTGAAATCTTTTCAGGACTCCAGTATTATTTCTTTCACTGGGATGAACAATGTGTAGTTTATTCAAATAATTTTTTGAATTAGGATACACTTGATGGCTCTGTGCTTCTCTATAATTCTACTTTACAGTTCATTTACAAGAATTGTCATTGCTGGTGTTGCAATACAGGAAACTCCTGATCATCTTAAAATCTGAAAGGGGCTGCACTCTATTTAGCTTCGTCCTCCATGAAAAACTGACCCTGTTGATGTATGCGGTTGAATACAATTAAATTTATTTCAACGCTCGTTCCTCTTCCATATCCACCTAAATTAAGTGCTAGGTATTTTTATTTTATTGTGCACATACGACCAGCATTGTTTTCTTCAAAGGTATCTTTATAAGTGTATTGTGAGTGGTTTCAATCTTTAAGTCACACATGTCGTCCTGGTCTATATTTTTCATTCTCTGTTCTCAGCCATCATTGTGCATGGTGTAAGGGTGGAATAGAAAATTATACTCTTGAACATTGAAAATGTATCCACGTTCTTGAAAATTGCCCCCGATAAGCTTCCCCGATTGTTCAGCGGGTTTTACCATCGAGTAGCTAAGCCATGTGCACTAGGAATGTCAAGATTTCATTGCTTTTCTGTGTTGAGTTGGCTGATCCCAGCCAAGGCAGTGGTAGGAACATTACAGTGGTCCATGCTGTTCCTTAGGTATGCAGGTGAAAATAGGTGAAGGTTACCGTTTTTTAACCCTGTCGAAAGATGGTGTTTGTGAATTCTGGTGTCGGCTGTGGTGCTCCTTGCATTGGAATGGCCCACTGACGGTCAGTCAAAGCTCATATTTGTATAATTGCCACTTAGGCAGCTTACTTGGGTGGCTATAGAACGAAAGAATCGATGACTTGGGAAGGAACATTTGGCAAGGCTTAAAAAATGTTCAACTCTTGGAGCACATCTATAACAATGTGCATTTTTTTTTTGGTACACCAAATATGAGTTATCCGTTCTCAGTTGAAAATTCATGCAAGAAAATTGTATTTTTTTAAAGTAGAATTCAAAGTTAAGTAGTTTTTTTTTATTCAGCTATGGGAAGCCACATGGCAATAGCCAGGCTGCTGCTACTAAAAACCCATGTTTGTTTCCTTCAATATTTTTGCGTGTATTTCTGAATCTGTAACTTATTATGTTTCCCTTATCTCCACAGTAAGTACAATACTCCGTTGTTTAGGTCTGCCATCCCATACACTAACAGTGATTAAGTGGAGGGACTTGAACTGTGCACACAGAGCTGCCCGGCAACTATTTGCCCCTCCTCCCAACCATGGAGAACATGTGTCCTCTGTTTGATATTTCCTCAGACAGCATGCTTGATCAGGGACTCGGTGGAGTTAGGGATCAAACCTGTGTTCCTCTGCTCCCTGACACCATATGTTGGTGCTTTAGTGCACTATGCCATCCTTACAAATGTCATTTTATACAGGTCTGAAATAATTTGAGAACTGTTGAAGCTAGATTAACACATGAGGGAGAAAGGAATAGAAGGATATGCTGATAGGGTTAGATGAACTAGGGTGGGAGGAGGCTAGTGTGGAGTATAAACACCGGCATAGACCAGTTGGGCCGAATGGTCTGTTTCTGTGCTGTACGTTCTATGTATGTTAGCCTTCATGAAATTTTGAATTTAATGTACTGCGAAGAACCTGACATAAGTTTTTTTTTTAGTTTTGCATGGCATTCTGCTTATCTTGAGTGAAAACGCAGATGTGAACTTTTATTTTTGATGCACATTCAATAGAGGTGAACTGAAACCAGTTAATTAGATTTCTCCCTATGCTTCGGATAAGATGCTCATTATTTTGGTTCAGTGTCGTCTTTAATAACCTGACAGTTGATGTGTGTTTATTCCAGGTTTGTGTCGGACAAGTGAGATATTTGGGGCTTCTGCACTAGTTGTAAGCAACATGCATTGTGTGAACGACAAGCAGTTTCAAGCTCTCAGTGTGTCTGCTGAACAGTGGCTACCAGTCATTGAGGTGGGTGCAAGGTTTTATATTTGCCCTTTTTTGGTTTCCTAAATCAGAAATAAAAAGGTAAAAGAGTGGTTCCATTATTGCAAAGCTCAAGGCAAGTAAATGGACTTGAGCTGCAAGCAGTCTGATTATTCCTGCTCTTCAAAGAGCATATGCGGAATCCTGCCGCTTCAAGGTGCAGTTACCTCTGTAGGGATTCGTAGGATCTGATCAACTCCTCGTCTAATGTTTGGGAGATGCACTTCAACCCCTCTGTTGTCAACTAAGAAGGTCGTGACTTACAGTGGTTCGGAGAATATCTAAGTTGCTCTGTCAGGCTGGAATGGCAAACAAACTGAGTGGAATCTAAAAGATATGGGTCACATTGCTTCAGGTTTGTACTGTGATAGAGGCCTGTGTAGGGACTATGGGAGTTTGATACAGGAGCTTTCAATGAAAGGGAAGGTGACAATCCGCATTGGGTGGCAGTAAGGATTTAGATTTAATAATTTTGATTTATATTTCTCTGTGTGTATGACCCTTGGAGGGTTCTTTTTCAAATTCGCTTAATGTGACCATCTAATAATATAAGACTCCAAGCTTTATTGAGCTTCATTATACTCAAATAAAAAGAATTGTGTCATAATTATTTTTGGTTCTATTCCAGGCTTTCTAGAAAAGCAAATAAGTAAAATATCTGCAGAACTGACAAATACAATATCTTTAGTGGTTAAAATTATTTTTTTAATTTAAAGCTCTGTTGTTTACTTGTGGCATTTAAAAAAGATAGTGACACTCAAGCTATCATCCACAAATGTAAATGTTTAATGAATCAAGTAACTGAGCTAATTGTAGTTACAAAATAAAATAATGCATTAATATTGCCTTCCTGAAGAGTAGAGGTTTGCATTATATTTCTGTATTTGTTAAACTCTAGTTTATATAGTGTATATATATAATATATGCTTTTTAACAAAAAACAGACTGCAGACAATCCCTTTTAAGGCTTTGCTGCAGGATAAGTAGTTATATGATGGATTTGTTTTAATAAAAATTAGTAAAACCTCCAGCATGCAGTTTTTTAAAAGCCCTATAATAAAACTTCAGGTATACTCACTGAATCAAACAGTGATGCATTATAGATTTCAAATGATTAGCTATGGGCATTGTGGCTCCATATTACTGACAATTTATCTTGTAATGCTGGAAAGAGCAGTATGTGAACGTGAAATGGGTTGCATCTCAATTCCAAAAGCAAACAGCTTAGCTGGAGATACGATATTTTAGAAGTGATTAGTAAAGTCCTCTGGTGGAGGGGGGCGGGCGGGCAATAGTAAAAATGCCGTACACCTGCGCATTCTATTTTTGTATCCTTAAACCTGCATAGCTAATGATGTAGACATTATGGTATTCCTGGCACTTACCAACATTTCTTTCAGGAAGCACCGCACTGACCTTTCTCTAAGCTCACTCTTGATCTGACTCTGTGTCGACTTTAAATACTGATTGATGCAATAAGGCTGATTGCTTTGGAGCGAGGAGTTGGCATTAATGAAAAGTAACCGACAGGAGAGCAGTCAAACAATGTAAATCAGCCGCAGGGTGCATTTTGTTTTGCCATGCATGCCTGACAGCAAGTGCTGGTATAAAAGTGGGGTTGGGTCTGTAGGAGTGTAGGGTTGTATCCTGATACAGGTCCATTAAAATACTGTAGCTTTTTGAGTGTATATTTGAAAATGTTAAACAAGAAGCTCCTTAGGTGAGAAGTGATACTATTGGGTGCTTGCAGTCTGTCAACAACAGGCTAGTGTCTGAGTGACATTTATGTTCAGCAAGTGTGGTAAGTGAATCAAGCAACACATAGACCAGAATTGAACTGTTGAATAGCAATTTAAATTTAGAAAATAATTTTTGATAAATTTATCATGTCGCAATATTTATGTTGCTTAATTTGATGGAAATTGAAAGGTAGATTATATAAATGAAATGCCCAGACTTGTATGTCAAGTGTTGCAACCCAGCTTAAAGTCTTCACTTCATCGAAGATAGCGATCTGTATTACGTGTTCTGGGTAACTCACTGTTCTTTTTATCTATTTCTGGGAGGCGGGGACACTATTTGTAGCTTGCTTCATTTCCTACCTTTTTGGTTCAGTAATTTGCATTCAGTTGATTCTGCAATGTCCAGACTTCGCAGGCTCTATTACGATTTCTGCCTGAGAAATAGCTTCCTTTTTATGTTAATGACCGCTGGCACATTGAGATAAATGTTAGTTCTCTGTGATTCCCACATGTAATCTATCCTTGAACCAGTCTTATGTGGCAAGCTGTGGTTACACCATTTAGATCTGAATAAAAACTTGTCCTTTATACTCCATGTTCTGCTAGTCTAACACAACTGGCAAAGCCTTGGACTACCCAATCATTTTGAATTCAAGCAGCAATAAAGTTACAATAAACATTTTTTTATTGATTTGTTTATGGTTAATTTTAGTTTCTAAAATTCCAGTTTGTTTCAACAACTTGTTCGGGTGACTTCTTTTTAAGACTGAGTTAGAAGAAAGGAGAAAGATTTGTGCACATAAGTGGTTCCCCGCCATCAATCTTCCCATGATGTGGAGATGCCGGTGATGGACTGGGGTGGACAAATGTTAGGAGTCTTACAACACCAGGTTATAGTCCAACAGCTTTATTTGAAATCACAAGCTTTCGGAGCTTTCCTCCTTCGTCAGGTGAGGAAAGGAGGAAGGAGGACGAAGAAAGAAAGCTCCGAAAGCTTGTGATTTCAAATAAAGCTGTTGGACTATAACCTGGTGTTGTAAGACTCCTTACATCAATCTTCCCCACAAGGTCTTTACAATAACAAAGCAGAAGGGAAACTACTGGACTGTTACTTGGTCAAATGTTAGGGAAATATCGGCAAAGTTACCAGTGTCTTCTGCATTTGTCTTTTCTGCTTTAAAACTGCTAGTTAGTTGCAACCAGGCACATTCCCTGATGTGATGTAATGAAGTTCAAATCCAGTGGCATGAATGAGGACATGTTTCCCACGGCCCATAATTCTCATTCATAATGTCAATCAAATCACATCAGAGGGAGACCTAAAGACTGTCTCTTTATGAATTTAATTTCTTTGTTGGAAGGACATGTGCAAGAAGGTTTGTTATGTTGGGATATAAAAGTGTACAACGTCTAGACAAGTACTTTGTTATTTTACCATGCTTAAGGATTGCACCTTTTATCATCAACTTCATCTCTCACTAATTAATTTAAATCAAGGTTTCTCAAGGGGCTGCAGCTTCCATTCTTTGAAAGTTTTTATAATCCACTAAAGCTTTGGTGTCTACATCCTTTGATAAATAGGAGGCAATCCGCTAAGCACCTGTAGTTTGGTGTCTCATTATTGATATGGTATTACACTATAAAACCAATTTAATGATGTAGGGTGGGTGATGTTAAAGAAATTTGAGCGGTAGAGTTCTCCACTCCATTGCTGAGTAACTTTCCATCAGCAATGATGGCTGAGAGCTTCTGGATTTGTCATTTCTTGGTTAAACACAACCTTGGACTTGTGATTCGTTGTCTAGCTGAGTATAAGTTTCCAACTTTTGCCACCAGTGAGAACTATGTACTAGTTTAATATTGGAGAGAAAACAAAGAACCTACAGGGGGGCATTTTAACACCCCCCCTCCCCCCCAGAAGGGGCGGGAGGGGTTAAGTTCTTCAAAATTTGAAACCCGACCCCGCCACGAACGCACCTACTTCTAGTTTAACTGGAGTGGGTTGGGGGACGGGTGAGTAACCTGCTCTCGAGAGGTGAGTCAGTAATTTAAATATGTTTAGTGATGTTGCGTGCCTCAGATTTTAGCAGCCTTTCAGATTTAACAGTTGTGGGCTGGGTTTCCCAGGGCTCAGGAAACCTGGCAGCTGAAAGGAGGTGAGAATGGCCGGATCCATAAGTGCTTGTGGACCAGGGGGATCAGGAGTACTCTCCCAGCCCCCCAAGCAAACTTGTCACGATTGTCCGTGCTCCCGTGATTGGACCCCCCCCACAACAATCTCCAGGCTGACCCACGATCTCTCTTCCCCTCTCCCCCCCCCCCCCCCCCCCACCGCAAGATCTCTCCCTCCTTCCTCTCCAGTACCTGGCTGCAGCCTTGCACTTCAGGCCCTCCCACCTTCAATCTGGCCGGCTGCCAGCTGGGAAACGGAGAAAAAAAATTCAAATGAGGTCCTGCCCTTAAATTCGGCAGGACCTCCGTGTTCCCTGCATTTCCGTGTTTCCCAGCTGCTATAAGTCGCCCTCACTCCCTCCCCATAAATATAGGAGCCACAGTCTCTTTCAACACAGTGAATTTGTAATGAAAGTGTCGCTGGACTCTATTGTCTCTTCTTCCTTTCAGTCAAATAATAAGCTTGACAAACATTTTTCAAGTCGAAAGAATGTAGGTGATCTTGCCATCTGTTTATATTCCAGAATCCCTTCCAATATCAACAGTTCTGTAATGTGTGCCGTTGCCATTGATTCTCAATCTGCCATGCAGGGCAGATTCAGCAACAAGACAGAAACTATGTTCATACCCGTACAAATACAGTTACCAGAAAGCCGCATTCACGACTTTCTTATCTTCGCCATGCGTCTTCCCAGGTGAAGGTCAATACAGACTAGCCATGGCAAAACTGCACGCTGAGGGCCATGTGCCCATAGCCAAATTCAAAATAATGAACCTAATACAAGTGCTGCTGGTGGCACTTGGCCATCAGAGGCATGCAGTGAAACTGGTGTCAGTGCTCTGACAGTATTAACGCTAGATTAATTACACTACAGAAATGCTCCAGCAGTGCTCCTGCTGTTGGAGACAAGCCAGGAGGGTGAATGGAATGTGAGCACAGCTGTTTAAAGGAAAAAGAAAAAAACTTGCATTTATATAGCGCCTTTCATGACCTCAGGACGTCCCAAAGTGCTTTACAGTCAATGAAGCACTTTTGAAGTGGTACTCACTGTTGTAATGTCGGAAAAGCGGCAGCCTATTTGCCCACAGCAATGAGATAACGACCAGATCATCTGTTTTTAGGTGTTGGTTGAGGGATAAATATTGGCCAGGACACCGGGAAGAATGCCCCAGCTCCTCTTCGAAATAGTGCCATGAGATCGTTTACATCCACCTGAGAAGGCAGACGGGGCCTCGGTTTAACGTCTCATTGGAAAGACAGCACCTCCGACAGTGCAGCACTCCCTCAGTACGGGACTGGGAGTGTCAGCCTAGATTTTACCATGCAGTACCTGGAGTGGGACTTAAACGAAGGCAAGAGTGCTACAACTGAGTTTAGTTGGTTTTGGGGGTAAAAAGGATATGGCTGCTGAGATTAAGTCAACTTCCTGGCTAGCTAATTGATTTTAGTTAAAGGTTGGCAAAGGGACACAGGTGGCGCCTCCCTTCCAGTTTCACAGCTCAGCTTCTCAGTTGACTTGTATAGTTAACCCCTGCCATATCTTGTCATTTTCTGTACTGATCTTGCATTACTGTGGAAATACTGTAAATCACAAGCCTATCGAACCATGGGCTGATTTTTCAGTTGTCTGAAGGTGCAATGTGAACAACGTCCCCAGAGAATCTTGACATCAATGCATTGAATAATTGCCAAAATATAATAATCCATTCAGATTTTTATATACTCCATTTATGTCAGATTTGTGAACTAATTCTGCTATCTCTGACATCTGTTTGGAATACAGTGTTCTTAACTCCTGCATTTACCAAGACACTAAACTACCTTGGACCTCTTGAGACCCAGTATGGTGTGGCATCATGGTGACTAAATGGACATGCGAGCTCCCTTCCCAAACCCTGCGCACCTAAAAGCATGTCTGCTGCTTCCCACAACTGCCTCTGCTCTCCCGTAGCTGATTTGTCTCCTTCCAGTGTGTGGCAGCTCTCTCTTAACTAATTCTGATTAAGGGAATACACCTAACACCTTTTAACCTGTCTTTTCTTTTCACAGATGCCCACTCATATGCTCTGTATTTCCAGTATTTTCTGTAAACACTCCCTACTTATGCATTTTCTCTCTATCTTAAAGTGTTGAAATCTGTTTGGCACATGTCAGGTGTTACATAACTATAAAAATAGATAAGACAGCTGGTCATTTCTAATCCATGGAGAAAGTGCCCCAACAATAGAAAGTAGCTTGTGAATTAACTTCAAGAGTGACTCATTAAAATAATTTTTTAAAAATGAAAGCCTGCCTGACTTCTAATTGACCTGAAGATCTGTCCGAGACTAAGAAGCCTCTAATTAACCTGATAAAGACACAGCAATCATAGAATTACATAGAATGTACAGCACATAAACAGGCCATTCGGCCCAACTGGTCTGTGCCGATATTTATGTGATACTTTACCCACCCTACTTTATCTAACTCTACCACATCTATGACCTTAAAAGGACATTTTCCTATCAAGTTGCACACAGCTGCAATTTAGCAATAGAATAATATATATGCTTTTCATGGCATTATGTTCCTGTCCTTGTAGAACCTTGTATCCTCTGACCTACCATGAAGAATGTTATGGAAGATCAGTTAACAAACCAATGCGCAGCTGTTAACGTTGCATGCATAGATACTCAATACTGCTAATTGTTGCATTAAACATAGGAATGTACAGGACCGGAAAAGACCATTTGGGTCTACCTGCCTGGCCCCAGAGTTGAAAACCAGAATGCACAATTCACTGCCTACATCGTTCAAATGATTCTCATGTCAAATGCCCGTCTAGCTCCCTCAAAATTACTGATGTTATCAGCCTTGATCACCTCTCTGAGCAGTTCATTCCAAACACTTACCACCGTACGTGTAAAACTGTTCTATCTGATCTGTCCATTTACCTTCCTTTTCTGAGCTTCACCCCATGCCCCCTTGTGCTCAGGGCCATGGCAAATGATACGTGGGGCTATAATAATAATTTCCTACATTGCAACAGTGACTACACTTCAAAAGTATTTCATTGGTTGTAAAGCACTTTGGGATGTCCTGAAGTCATGAAAGGCGCTGTATCAATACAAGTTCCTTCTTTCTTTCTTGGACTACTAGGGTGCCTTGTAGAGAAGGAAAGGAATTAACACATGATTCAGCTTTGGCCCTTTATAAAGGAGGCTTATGGGCCCAGTAGTAAAAATAAAAAGGGCACTATTTACAATAATGCCCTCCAGCTGACAATTGAAATGTTTAAGATACATATCCCATTCTCTCTATCAGATTGTGAAGTTAGAATAGAAGCTATTGTCACAAAGTCTTGGTCGTCTTGGCAACTGATGTATCTCTAAGAATGGACTTTTCAGACAATGTACCAGCAATTATTATTTTGGAAAATACTGCCAGATAATTGAGAACTTGCAGTTAGTCATAAGAGTTGGTTACCATTCTATTGTGTAAGTACTTGTGAATGTGGGTGAATAATAATTCTTTTGTAGAGAGTACTCGCTATTTGTTCATTTGTCCTAGAGGTATCAATGAATGAATAGAGGAAATCCATATCAGCCTGTTTTCTGTGGAATGAACAAAAGAAAAAATCACTGGGAGAAAGTAACTTCATGAAAGATGAAATATCCAGGAATTTAAATCATTACCATAATATAATTGCACATTAAATATTGAAATAAGAAAATATTGGACACTTCAGATATCTGTGCATATATAAAACTCTTCTATGGGTCCATGAGAATGTACCCAATCTAGGTTGTTGTGAACATTAATACAGAGATTCATTCTTCAATGAGTAATTAATGATTCGTGGGATTTAAATTCGTGCAGAACCCAGTTGTCGATTTTGACATTATGGAAATTACTTTGAAATCTGCATGAATATCCAGCAAAGTTTTTGCCAAATAGGAAATGTTTTGGCATTGTGTCAGTGGAGGATACATTATGGCTATCCATTCCACATAATTAAGCCACTTTTACATTTAATCTGGGTTTTTGGAAACTTAGATTAAATGTAAAGGCACGCCACTCATCCCTATTGCTATTGTTTTGCTTCAGAATGCATGCACAAAGGACAATATCTTCTGAATCTCTTATCCAATCCTTGGGGGGGAAGAGGATGTGGTGAACCTGCAAGAAAAACTTGAAGGTGGTAGGCCTGGATCTGGATACTGAGTTGATCCCAAGCGTTAGCATACTTTGGTTACGATGCTGGCATGCTAGCACACTAAACTAGTTGGGTGCATTTAGCAGGCCACAGGAGAGGAGTTGTTTCGAGCTTGAGACCCTCAAAAAAGCAGTTTTCCATTGCCGAAAGCTGTGTTTACCTTGAGAAGAGCCATCCATGGTAAGGGGCTGAGAACCATGCATTGGTAGCCAAGGCCAATTACATAAGGAGCCTTGGAGTTGGCTCATCTGGTAGCTCACAAGTGACAGGAACGCATGTCAGCTTGCCATGAAAAGATACAACATTCTGTAATGGCCTCCCTTAGGTCTTCGTAATATATTTAGTTCACTACCTAATAAATAAAAAGGGGATAGGGTGGGAAAGTGGAGTTGAGGTAGATGATCAGCCATGATCTTATTGAATGGCGGATCGGGCTCGAGGGGTTGTATGGCCTACTCCTGCTCCTATTTCTTATGTTAGGACACAAAAGGGAGTAAATCACTGCAGAGCTTTTAGAATTTGGTCCTCTTACTCCTGGCTGTGCTGGCGACTACTCAATTTCCCTCCTTTTTCTGGAGCATCCCTGGATGTTTTTGTGACCTTTTTATCAGGAAGGAGGAACAAGACCCTTTGTTCGTTGTTTAAATTCAGAAATCAAAGTGTAATAGCTTGTTGCAAATGCAGTAATGTTATAGAATGACACAGAAATTACAGCACAGAAACCGGCCATTCGGCACAACTGATCTATGCCAGTGTTTATCCTCCACACGAGCCTTCTCCCACCCTACTTCATCTCACCCTATCAGCATATCTTTCTATTCCTTTCTCCTTCATGTACCTAGCTTCCCCTTAAATGCATCTATACTATTCGCCTCAACTACTCCATGTGGTAGCAAGTTCCACATTACCCAGAGAGTGGTTAGAAAGAAGTTTCACCTGAATTCATTATTGGATTTATTAGTGACTATCATATATACAGCTCCTAGTTTTGAACTCCCCCACAAGTTGAAAAATCTTCTACGTCTATCCTATCAAACCCCTTCATAATTTTAATTCTATTAGGTCACTCCTCAGGCTTCGCTTTTCGAGAGAAAAGAGCCCCAACCTGTTCAGTCTTTCCTGATAGATGCAACTTCTCAATTCTGGTATTGTCCTTGTAAATCTTTTTTTGCACTTTCTCCAGTGCCTCTATATTCTTTGTATATGTAAAATGTAATCTATGGGGATGATTAAAATTGGGAGATTTGGGAAGAGAAAGTCACGATTTTAAGTTTCTTTGAGCATAATTTAACCTGTTTGTAGAATAAAACATTTATCTATCTATTTGATTATGCCAGGTTCTATGCACTTCACTGGAGAAACAATCCAAAGGCCCCATATATACTTAAATATAAATGTAGGGTAGAGGTACTTAGGCTTCAGTCTATAGCAGCCCACCAATTTAATAATCAGTTCCAGGCAATATTTTAAATCAGAAATTTGAAACTTGAATAATGGCCAGCTTGGAGCAGATTCCTGGGAAATTAATGGTACTAATGCACCATTTAAACGGGCTTGGTTTCTTGTCAAACTTAATAGCTTAAAGGCAGATACTGCTTTAATCCAAGAGACCCATCTTGTACAGACTGAAGCTCATACATTTTTTAAAAAGGGATTGATGGAACCTATTTTTCACTCTGTCTACAATTCCAGCAGTGAGAGGTTGCCTCTTTAATTTTAAAGAATTTACAAGTTAGATTATGTCCTGTTTTCAAGAAGGAGAAGGATGATCATTCTAACAACTCAAATTGTACGTGAACTTCTTAAATCAGGTAGTATTTATACATCCACTCAAGTACCCTGAGAGCCTTGTATCAGATTTATTCATTCATCTTAATCCTCCTCCTCCCTCTTTACTCCTCCTCTTCCTCCCCCTTACTCGGCCCCCCCCCCCATTCTTTCTGCTCCCCTCAGAGGCTTTGCTTGCTGTCAACAAAATTAGAATGAGGAAAGAAACTGATAGAAATTAGAATTTCTGTCTCAAAGCTGTAACCCATTAGCATTGATCTTTTCTAACTGATAATAAAACACAAATGAGATAATTAGTTAACTTCAAAGTTCAACTAATGTGTTTTTTATCCCTGATCCCAGTCTGTCTGTTTTTCTGTCCCACTTTCTAAAGTTTATAGAGCACAAATGAAAGGCTACAATAGGTGTGTAATGAAAACAGTCTTTTATTCTCTCACAGACACAGCCTCTTTTGTCAGAGGAATACTCAGTATGAATTTTAGATATAGTAATAAATTTTTTTTAGATATAGTAGTAATTCTACCATCCATCTCCTGGAAGGGGAAATAACAAAAGGTTACAAATCTGAATGCTACCTGTATCTCTAAACAACTGTTATGTGTGCAGTTCCCCTCCTTATCTTTTGAGCTGTGGGAGCTAACCTGTCTCTCTATAAAGATTCATTTGTTCGATTCAACTACACTTCAGAGGACTGTTTGCAGTTTGCTTCTTTTTTTAGCTCTCAATCTAAGCCAAGGCCAGTTATACATTGGAAAAAAAATAGGCTCTCAGATATATAACCATTTACACAGTCTGCGTATCGAATCATAGAATTTTATAGCACATAAGGAGGCCATTTGGTTCATTGCACTTTTGCTAACCCTGAAAGAGATATCTACAATCCCATTCCCCTGCCCGCTTTCCATATTCTGCTTGCACCATGGTTTCTAGTAGAGAATTCCATGCCCTAACAACCCTCTGCGTTAAAAAAAAACCTCAACCTCTCCATTCCCTTTTTTATTGAAAATCATTAATCCTAGAGCACTTACTCTATTTGTAGCACCTGAGATCAGCTAATTCATTGCAGACCAGGAATCAAACTGAGATCTCCCTCTTAAACCTGCTACCAGGGAAAGTATAACAACAAACTATCAAACATATGTAACAAAATAAGTAGAGGCTGCAGATGGGTTTTTAAACTCTCATGTGTTGCACCTGATTTAAAGAGATGGCCACCAGATCAAAACAAGGCATAGCTACTTCCAGATTTACTCTTTTCTCTTATACTCCTCTCAACCTTGATAATGTCCTGCACTATATGTCTTGGCGCTTCACCTTGGCTCCTCAGTATGAATAGACATGGCAGCATTCGGGTCCAATTTTTCCCCTCCCTACTGAGTTTATGATCACATCTCTTGAGTTTCTGGCTCAGATTGGAATTGACAGAGGCCTTGAAGGTGGACACCATCTTTGACACAGTTGATATGTGGGTGGGGGAGAAAATGAAGAGGCACGTACCATTTTTTAAAAAAAGTTTCTAAATAGTGTCTATAGAATCATGTTAGAAATTACATCAATACCCCAGAATCTTTACCTAGGAGATTGTGTGTGCGTGCGTGCGGGCCTGAGTGTGTTGACTGCTTTCAAACTGAGACCTTCCTGATCTGTTGGGTTTACTGCTTGATAAATATGCTGCGCCTTCAGGGCAGCCTTGACTGAATTTGTTTTGTCGTTAGACATGTTTTGTGGTTTCCTGGATGCGTAGGTGATCATTTGGATTGTAAAACTGAAGACAAACAATATAAATTTGCAGCTGACGGTGAATTAACCCGACAGATATTTGAATTTGTGAATTTTGAAAAGAATGTCCTGAGTGGCGAATTTCCCAATGCCGGTCGTGTAAAGACAAAACAGGAAAGCATAACAGTTGCAATATAGAATCTGCTTTATATTTTCACCTGCAGCTTGGAAAGAGCTGTGCACTGGCAGGAGGTTCTGCTGCTGCCTTATAAGGTTATTGGAGGGGAAGAGAGGAAGAATCTAAAATGAATTCTGAATAATGATGATCACTTCTAAAACTTGAGTAAAATATTCCATTGGTTGACATTAGCCAAGCTATATCGGAGGTAGAATATTCACATACATGAAAGTGAAATTACATGACTAGTTATAACAAAATTATTATAATTGTGCTTGGTTTTCATTGGTAATTATAAGCTTTGAATTATTGGTTTTGTTTCCCTGACATTTTCTTCCAATACAATCCAACAATATGTTGGCTGTGAGTTCTCGTGCAAAGTGATTTTGTGCAGCTTCATCCCTGGCTCCTAGTGGCATTGATATAGAGCACAAAACAGCATTAATTGCCTCTTAACTGGCAATCTGACTCTGGGAGGCCATAGGATGGCTGGTGTGGGAAATTGAAAAAAATGTTATGTTGGTGAAAATAGAAGTTGGGGCTGAAACTCATCATCAGGGCACAGCAGAGGGAGCTTTTAACTTTGCATTCTGTGCTGTGCATCAGTGGCTGACGGCCTGCAACCAAATCCAACCCATCAGCTCCTTTCATCTGGCCCGTGCTGCTTCTCATATTAACCATATTACGCTCATTTCAACCACGGTTAGCTTCACTCAGCTAAGATTAATGGTGGTGAAAATGGCTTTATGTGCTTAATGTGAGAAGATGCACGGGGCTGAGTAAATGGCTCAGTTGCAATATTCTCCTGCATCTCAGGGGGGAGGGGGGGAGAAAAAGCTACTAGCTGATTGCTAATTTAGACTAATGACATAAGAACCTTTTTGTACCAGTCAAGCTTCCAACCTGGGAAGTTTGAAAAGTTGAACCATATTGGGAGTCTAGCTTTTTGTGTATATGGTGGGGGGGGGGGCGGTGGTCTGGCTTTGTGTGTGGAGGGGAGTCTGGCTTTTTATGTATGTGGGGGAATCTCAATTTTTGTTGTGTGTGGTAGTGCTTTTGAGTGCACGGCAGTTTGAATTTATGTTTATGGGGATGTTTTAATTTTTTGTGCACCTTGGCTCATACCTCTGCAAAATCTTGCAGCCCATTCATTGCTTTTGACATGAGTATCCAATCCCCACCTCCAAAAGGTTGGACATCCCAACTGTATGTCTTAGATGCATTTAAAGGGAAGCTAGATAAACACACGATAGGGAAAGGAATAGAAGATTATGCTGATAGGGTTAGATGAAAAGAGGTGGGAGGGTGTGGAGTATAAACATCGGAATGGACCAGTTGGGCTGAATGGCCTATTTCTACGCTGTGTAATTCTATGTAATGTGACCTGAGAGTGTTCCAATTTCCAGTGCTAATGTCTTCATCTGGCAAGCAAAAAAAAAATACAGCTTACAAAGAAAATATCAGAATACAAAAATTCAGAATTTGGAAATCACAATTCTTCAAACTGTGATCCTAGCAGGCCTGTGCGGTCATAATTTCTGTATGCTTCTGAAATTGTTGACTTACCAGTCATTTATTTCTGTTGCTGTATAACTAATAAAATTCCACAATCATCAATTTGAGTAGTTGACATCACTTTTGGAAATTATCAGTATTTGTATATGCAAGAGATCCAATCCACACAAAAGGTACAAAACCACAGTCTCAAATGATAAGTCAGTCAGTTTGCCGATAAAATAAAACCATACAATCCCACATAGAGTAATGAAACACTGACTTTTCTAATGGAGCCCTCTGGTAGAGGGTCTAATGTTCCAGGATTACTAATGACAAAGGGTGAGTGATAATAACTAAGGCTGATGTGCATGGGAAAAAAATCAATGAATGTAATTTTCATTGAAGTTTACCAGTAAAGGTTTAAAACCAACTCCCCAATGGTTTTTAATTTCTCATCTTTCTATAATTTATAAATATCAAACTGGTTGGGCTTTCTTGTTGCAGTTTATAATGGTTGCTTAGAGTGGCTTTACGTGGTTTCAGTAATTGGGCAAGAGACACGCAATTTCAATTCTATGTGCAGATTTGAAAGAGTGCTTTAACAGTGGCCCTGATATTTGCGGGGGGTGACGTATTGTAGCAGCTGGGAAATGCCTGCCTTCTAACCTGTCAGTTAAAACCAGAAGTGGGTGCATTCGAGGCTGGTTGGGGTCGGGCTTCAGATTTTTGAAATATTAACCTACCCCGCCACTGTCCCGCTTGTCATGGAGAGTTAAAATTCCCCCCATACAGTCTGGATAGGAGTGGATGTTGGGGGCAAAGGTTTGCACCAATGATTTCCCCCACCCATATGCAGAGTTGATGACCTTAGTTGTGGGAATTAGCCAAACATAGATTACCAGGCACTTCGTCACAGGGAGGGAGAGAAAAGGGGGAAAGTCAGCATTGTCGGCATAGGCCTGAGAGTAGGTTGCCTGCCTGCACACACACTCAGCTGCGTGCATGGCCCTGAGGAAAGCTAAAGACTGGGAAAGGAGAAAAGTAATACCGTAAAAGAAGAGAGGATTTAACCTTGCAACAGAAAACACATTCTTTAGCACATATCCTGAAAAGGTTGGGACTGTGCCCTATTGCAAGAAAACAGAAGTCTTGATGTAAAATTGTAAATGTATATTCTCATTTTATGATGCTCATGTGGCCTCTAAACTATGGAAATGATGATCTTATTTCCATACTAATGGTATCGGAGCGACTCAGTGGCATCACCAGATGGTTTTACTCTGATTTCTCATCTTTAAGCTAAAATAAATACTCCAAAAAGAATTCTTTCAAGATACCCGTTCCAAGTGCACTGGATACGTGTCATGTACATTCATAAGGCTGACTAGAACGCTCAGCTTTGGAGTTTGTGAGTTATCATGATAACCACACAGATGGAAATAGCTGATATTGCATTCAGTTGCTTGTCTTAGGATTTACTGATATTTCCCACAGAAATTCTGCCAAGCTGGACTGCTTATCTTTGCACTTTCCAATGATCAGCTTCAAAGAGGCACTGGCAGAAGCTGGGAGGTCTGGTTGACACAGGGCACTAAGGAACTCAGTTGAAGAAAGGAGGTGAAACGTAGCATAGTTCCTCACAGAAAAGTGAGCAAACCAGTCTGCCTGCAATAAAATTATTTTGTTTTTTGTTTATCTTCAATCTCCATTTTACAGGTGAGACCTGCTCAGTTGGTTGAGTATCTGCAGCGAAAGAAAACGGAAGGGCACACAATCATTGGAGTGGAACAGACTGCCAACAGCCATGATCTTGCACAGTACAGCTTCCCAGAAAAAACATTACTGTTGCTAGGGTGAGTTACTTGCTAAAAATAATCTTGGCATCAGGTCCCTCAAGTGTGCTTCAAGGGGCTATGTTTTTGAACTGATAACTCGTTGAATTTAACAGAGAACAGGTTGAATGTAGCCTCCTTTCACATGCCTGTGATTGGATAACAAAAGGTAAGCCACAAAAGATAATTGAGCTACATTTTTACACGTCCACACATGAAACAGATGTTTTATTCTTGGTGCAGTTTTGTGTACTTAAAAACAGCCCAGTGTACCTCGTCAATCGTATTTCTTTGTGTTTATTTCAACTAAGTGACAATTTCATTTCTGATTTTTCGCTCAGTGGATATAGAACCAGCTAAAGAAAAAATAGAGACCCTGAAAATCTCCAGGCCTTGCGGCACGCTCCAGCCATGACTCAAGTGGGAGTGTGAGGGAAAGCCAGCAAATTAGAATGGGACCCGGATATGCCGGGTATTGACTCCTGCTATACGTTTACAGGATGCCTTGTTTGCAGTAGAACCTCTGTTGGCCCCAAACATAGTCCCCTAGGTCAGAGGGTGGTGTGTCAGGGTCGCTCTGGGCAGGAGTTTCCTCTGCCTTGGTCTGGGATCTGCCAGGCAGCAGTGTGCTGGCAGAAAGAAAGCATTACGGCTAACTAGCCAGCAGATGTGAGACCCTTGGGTCTCTAGCCTAAAAGTCTGGCCTGGAGACTCCCATGCTGCTGAAGTATTGACTTCCTTGTGTGAAAAATATGGAACTTACCCCTGGCACATGGTTGGGATGGCCTTCACCTGAACCACGCTGGGACCAGTGTTCTGGCAAACTGAATAATTAGGGCGGAAGAGAAGACTTTAAACTAAATGGGGGGAGGTGGGGTGAAGTTTAGATTGATAAAGAGAAAAGACAAGGAAGTAGTGAAGGAAAGTGATGGGGGTAATAATAAACAGATTTTCGAGACTGGAATGTTTAAGCTGTGTTTTGCCATGTACTTCTCTCTTTCCCCAACCCTTCCACCACAACCAGTTCTGCCAATTAAAAAAAAAACATTTGCCTAAACATAGTTTGTTAGGATTTCTCTTCCCCCCCCCCCCAAGTGACTTAGTTTATGGTTCAGCTGGATACAGATCAAGAAGTCTTTAGCTTTGATCCCCATTCGATGCTGAGTTGTTGACCTCAGCTAGCGCAGCGGCAGAGACTCTGAAATGGACTCTAGGCTAGAGAGGGGAAAATCAATCATGTTTCTTATTCTTTATCACTATCAAGCTTACATAATGTGGAATAAAAACAGAAAATGCTGGAAATACTCAGTAGGTCATGCAGCATCTGTGGAGAGAGAAACAGAGTTAACGTTTCAAGTCGATGATCTTTCGTCAGAACTGGATAACAATCTTCAGAATACTGTTGTACCCTTGATTTCATATGTCCTGGGATAAGATCTCAATCAGCTCCACTACCCTTTCACCTACCTCACATCCCTTGTATCATGTTTGTGCCAAGCAATAGCAAGAAAAATAGAAATTGAAAAAAACATAGGTCTGTATGAATATGATAAACTGAACTTAAGGCTGTAAACCTTGGCTGTTAATAACATTCCCAGCAGCCTTTTAACTCGCACTCATCTCTTATTGAGAAATTGAACAGTATGTAAATATTACTGAATCGATTTCATTTTTGTTTGTCTTTAGCTACGCAATTTCAGAATCTAGCCAGGCATTAGAGATTTCATAGACCAGATAAAATTGGCACCTGTTGTTCCCCGTATGTGTATTGCCAATAGGTATTTAATTTCCTTTATATATTGTGAAATATTCCATCAACAGTGGCAATTGTATCCTGGAAAATTGAGGTGGGAGGGTGGCGTTAATCCTTTCAAGGGATTACTATGTAAAAATACCACGCCTATTCCACTGAGTAATTATGATGAAGTAATTGTGATGCATAGTACCACTGATTTGCAGTGTCAACAATTTGTGCAGAATTTAGTTGAAAACCCATCTTGATTGTGATCTTAGCCTCGGGGGCTGGGATTCTCGGGCCTTCTCCTTCACTCCATGTGAGAGGAAGCGAGAAGGCCCGAAACTGCAGGTAAGTGCCTTTATAGCACTGCTTGTGGGCCCGGAGCAGCAGGTGTGCTTCCCCCAGGCCCAAAAGTCTATCTGCAGCGACCGCCCCCCCACAACCCCGCAACGATTGCCGACCCCTCCCACCATTTGTGTATTAACATTATAGTCAAAAGAATTAGCTCAACAACATTGAATGAAGCAATCACAGCGTAATGCAGTCTAACAAAATAGATTACAGATGGTGATGAGACTTATTTTTGTGTGTGTCTTTCTCTGTCCCTCTCAACTAAAAATTAAGTTGATAACAAATGTAAAACTTTACTTGGGGGGGAAAAAAAATCATCCTGCAGCTTGTTTTTAAATAATTTGGAAAAAACCATGAGAAGATGCACTTTTGCACTTCCGCTGAAGAATCCTAGTGATACGTGCTGGGGTGTTGAGTACGTTGCACGTACTCAGACTATGGCATTTCTTTTCAGCTAACCCTTTACCTCTGGGGAAAAGATATCAACTTGAAACCTAGGCTTTTGAAAGAGGCTGAGGCATTCAAGTGAAAATGCTTAAAGAAAATACTCCAAGGCACACAACAATATTCTAGATAAGTTTAATTGTGTTATTGTGAAATATATAATTTTTAACATTTTAATTATGCTAGAAACCTTACTTTAACCCTATCATCAGGAAGTTGAAGGGAAGAAATGATGTGCGTGCGGTTTCGCGCGCACACACACACACACACACACACTCTCTCTCTTACTTTTAGTCGGTGGAAACAATTCTATAACATAATTCAGAAACAATGGGCATAGTTTTAGCCCAGAGCCAGAAATGGTTGGGGGGTCGAATTGCGGATGGGAAACCTGGAAGTACAGTTTTGACGTCCGGACGTTTTTTTTTTGATGGTTTCCCGCCCGACAGGCCAGCCTGATTGACAAGCTGGTCTCAGTCGGATGGGAAAAGAGGAAGGACGAGATGGTGTTCAGGTAAGTGTTAGATGGGATGGATGGTGGGAGGGGTCGGCGATCGTTGCGGGGTTGTGGGGGGGTCGCTGCAGATAGACTTTTGGGCCTGGGGGAAGCACACCTGCTGCTCCGGGCCCACAAGCAGTGCTATAAAGGCACTTACCTGCAGTTTCGGGCCTTCTCGCTTCCTCTCACATGGAGTGAAGGAGAAGGCCCGAGAATCCCAGCCCCCGAGGCTAAAATCAATAAAGCTTTGAAAATGGAGGCCTGCAACCTCCTTTTAAAAAGCTTTTAATGTCCGACCTGCCTCCTGAGTGCGGGTTGGTTGCCCGCCTTTGTGAAAATTGGAAATGGGCGGGTTGGAGACGGGTTTTAGATTTTTTGCAATTTTTACTCCCCCCCCCCCCCCCCCCCCGCCTCCAAACCACCTGTTTTTCCAGGCTAAAATCGTGCCCAATGTTTTAACTCAAAGCACTGCATGTTCATTTGGCTGAAAATACAGATTCTTAATTATAGTCAAACCAAAATTAAGAGGGTTTGGATTGAGGAAAAATAAAGATTCATTGCTTAGCTTTGAAGTATAAATAACAGAAAAACTGCTGTTCGCCTTTCTGTGAAGTGAAGCTTAAACAGTTGATAATAGTTGAAATGTAAATATTAATTGGAAGAGAAATATTAAAATTTGTACTACATTGTGTTTTGGAATCATTTGCAGAAAAGTTAATCAGAAGTCCTGCTACAGGACAAAAGCAATTAAAAAATATCCTGATGCATAATAGAAAATCGTACTCATTGTGCACACTGCAATTGTGGCATTTCCCCGAAGCTAACCAACTGATAGTTCTAGGTCAAAATATAAACTTCCAGCCCGGGCTTTTGAGAGTGGCTGAGACCTTCAAATAAAAACATTAGTGAAACTATTCAAACACACATGTTAACTTTATAATTAGGTTTAATCATGTTATATGAGGTAACTTTTTCACAATTTTATTAAGTTAAAACCGTAGAAATTTCAGCTACCGAGAGGAAAAAATGTTGACCAATTTGATTTGATTAACAAGCCTTTTGCTCTTGAACAAAATAATATGAATCAATCCCAATAAATAAATTTGTAGGCTACCCGATTAGCTGGAGGAAACTTGCTTGAGGTAGAACAGCTTTGTATATCATTCAATCAACTCCAAGAAGTTTGTAGCATAAATTTATAAATTTGAATATGATTAAGCATTACACAAAAGCAGTGTTACAGGATGTGTACACTATATGCAATCCTTTTAATATGTGAGTTTAGATTACATAGATCACATGTAAAAAATGTGAGCTGTACAATGAATTCTCATCAAGAAACAAGCAATGATGTTTAAATAGCAGCTGACATCAGTAAATATTTCAAACATTAATGACTTGATAATCTAAAGTGATCGGTATGGTTGTAGGCGAGGCCATGCATTAATTTTTTTAACACTTGCATTGAGTTTTATAGAAGAGTAAACAACTTTGCATTTAACACAATCTACTTTTTAGTTGAGATAACAGCCAGTCTCATCAACAAAACGATCTCATAATTGTGTTACTTTTTTGACTACATATGTCTACATACTCTCCAAAAATTAATTCATTGTGTTAAAGTGCTTTGAGATATTGGGATGACATATTAACGCACTTTATCAATGCAAGCATTCTCTTTATTTTATTCACATATGGTAATGCAATTAGCTTGTATTTATAATGGGTATTCTCAAGCATCTTTTTCCCTTCCTTTTTATTTACTCCCATGCCATTCTTCCCTACCGAAGGTGTTTATTCCTAGCTGGGATACTGTTCCACAGACACCAGTTGCTCTGCAGTATCTCACACAGCTGGCTATATATTAGCCCACATAGTAACCATTGGCAGGCTGATCTACCATGGGGGCATCACAACAAAGCCCACCCATGTGCGCATGCTTCCAGGGGATGTTGATCAATAGCTGAGCCGTGTCTGATTTTCCCCTCCAATTGAGGCCAATTAGAATGCTGCTACCATTATCCTACGATCAGTCAACTCTGCGTAAGCTAGGCCTTGGACCTTCCTGGTCGGTGTGGTTCAGCTGCTCAGTTCTTAACCAGTTCTTAACTATTGAGGGTGCCTAAAGCAGTCAATTGTTTAATAATTATCATCATGTTGAAAACCTGTTTTCTATTGGCACAACTTGCTGGTTTTAAAATTCCAGTCTTCAATAACTAACTATTCTGATTTATGAAATGGAGTGTTACTTCATAGACCGTTAGACATAGTTTTATCAAAACACAATTGTTTTCAGAGTTACAGTTTACTCCTGATTGTTTTCGTGCTTTAAAAAAACTTAAATTGTCCATTAATTTTAACTGAGCAACGTAAATAACACAGCAAAATTAGAATTTAATGATAAAACAAATTTGAATCATAAGATAAGTTGAATTAAATGATTTTGAATTGAAAGTAGCCTATATCAAAAACTGTCTTTGTGCGGGCTTGACATTTTCAACGCTATGAGTAGTCCAATGACATATTTATATCAAAATACTAAAGAAAGCAAGATTTTAAAATGTTCAATTTATTCAAAGTTTGCTCTTGTTAAGATGAATTTAATTCTTATGCAGTTCTGTAATTGTATTTTATAACATTTTGTTACAGCATCTAGAAAAACAGATTTCCTGTATCAAAAGGTTTGCTTATTTACATAGCTCCCTGAATGGCTCAACAGGTTTACCCAGTTACTGGATTCTAGGAAATAGCTGAACCATACTAACCTTCTCCAGCCCTATAATCCTCCGAGATCTCTGCACTCCTCCAGTTCTGGCCTCTTGCGCATCCCCAATTTTCTTCACTCCACCGTTGGCGGCCGTGCCTTCAGCTGTCTAGGCCATAAGCTGTGGAATTCCCTCCCTAAACCTCTCTGCCTCTCTCCTCCTTTAAGACACTCCTTAAAACCTACCTCTTTGACCAAACTTTTGGTCACCTGTCCTAATATCTCTATGTGGCTCGGTGTCAAATTTTGTTTGATTGCTCCTGTGAAGCGCTTTGGGACGTTTTACAACGTTAAAG
This sequence comes from Heptranchias perlo, assembly GCF_035084215.1. Classification (NCBI taxonomy): domain Eukaryota; kingdom Metazoa; phylum Chordata; class Chondrichthyes; order Hexanchiformes; family Hexanchidae; genus Heptranchias; species Heptranchias perlo. The sequence goes on along the minus strand of NC_090332.1, from coordinate 8,676,310 downwards.
GTGCTATTTAAATGCAAGTTGTTGTTGACTGGGAAAGACCCAGGGTTGATCTCTGGTTTCTGCTGAGTTAGTTTGACCTCAGCCATGGTGCTGATTGCGGTTCTGCAGTTGGTCTCGGCACTTTGGGCTAGCAAAGGGAAAAATCAGCCAGGCTTCCCACTCCCGACCAGTATCCAGTGACCTCTTCTGAAAGTGCATGTTTGTGCTCATCACGGTTAAATAGCCTCTCACCAATCACTGTCTCGGTTCGCACATGAAGAATGGCTGCTTGGGTGTAACTACCATCGAGTGAACTGTACCTCAGTGGGGATTCAATCCCTTCAGGAGAGAAGGGGAGAAAATTGGCAGAGAGTGTTTACTTTGAAAGCTGGTAAAATGTTTTAGTACTCAGCTATTTAAAGCATTGCTTTTTTTAATTAAGTGCTCTTTTTTAATTGCTTGAGCAATGTGTTTCTCAATTTTAATTTGTTGCATTAGTTCAGTGTTTAGGGAGAATTTGCTGCATCTTGCCTGGGCATGCATTGGATACACAGTGGATTTATACCTTGAGGCAGCATCGCCTTTAATTTGCCAGAATATTCTAAAGAACAGTACAACATTCAAAATGTATCAGCCCATCTTGAGAACGTAGGGTTCTGGAATAAGTTACCAGGAAATGTGGTTAAAGCAAACGGTATATGGGTTCAAGACACAATTTAATGAGTTTCTTGAGACAGATGGGATTGACCTGTCAAAAAGGGAGTGGCTTATTCACCCTAATAGCCTCTTCCATTTACTTTAACATTCTTATCCTACCGCAGAAGTTTACAGCACCAACAAAGGCCTTTTGACCCATTTTGTCTATGCTGTCTCTTTATCAGAGCAATCCAAAAGTAATCCCACTGCCCTGCTTTTTCGTCATAGGTCTGTATCTTCCTCTGCTCCAAATTTTTATCTTCTCTTTCCTAAAAAGATGGTCTCTGCCTCAACTATTACCTATGGTAAAGTATACCATGGTGTAATAGCCCTCTGCATAAAAACATTTTACCTAACCTCTCTCTTGTCACCCTCTATTTTAAATTGATGATCACTTGTCACTGCCTCTGCAACCAGAGGGAATAGTCTTCCCCATAAATCCTATTAAAATCGTCATAATTTTAAAAATCTCGATTAAATCTCCTTTTTAATCTTCTCTGCCCAGTACCTCAAGTCTCTCCTCATAACTGTGGTTTCTCATCTCTCTGATTTTGATGTCCTTTCTATAATAAGGAACCCAAAACTGAACACATTATTAACCATTCCTTTGTACAAATTTATCATAATCTCTTTTCTATTGTACCCTATGCCCCTATTTATAAAACCCTAAAAGCTCTGTTATGTATTAGGTCACATGAAAGATGGTGCAAAGGATATTAAAGAAATACACAATTGATGCTTTTATTTCTCAGAGCACTTCTTTTCATTAATATAAGTACTCAGTCTTGTTTGGTTTGGAGTTCACCAACAACTAATGCGAGATTGGGAACAGGAGTCTTTACTATACTCGATGCCAGATAAAGATACAGAACGTTGACTAAACTTAGGCTTTTCCTTTCTCTGAAATGGGTTTATTCATTGCTTCCCTGTAGAGCCCTGTCAACAAAACACATTCTGAACCATGCCTTAATTCTTTTTCCCTCTGTTGGTGACAACGGTCCCACTATTCGCACACTCCAGAAAAAAGCATTTGCACCACTTTAACATGGTAGACATATCACCATATTTGCCTCTAAAGTTTTTTGCTTCTTTTGAGAAACCAAGAAGAGGCTAAAGAAGAATGCCATCAAGGTTGAAGAGAGTAAAAGAGTTGAAGTAAATTAGGTGATTACAAATTTGGATTTTAAAAGCCAGAGGATTTTAGGGGAAAGAAAGAACAAAGGAACTGAGGAATCCTACAGTTTTGAGATCTTCGGAAAAATTAGTAAGGTTAGTAGGCTGGTCCGGGGCAGGGGAGGTCTAAACTTTCCTTGTGAGATTTGGAGACATACTCCTACTCCACCTAGACCCACAAAGAATCATTCAATCATACAGCACAATAAGGAGGCCATTCGGCCCATTGTGCCTGTGCCAGCTCTTTGAAAAAGCTATCCAATTAGTTCCACTCCCCCGTTCTTTCCCCATAGTCCTGCAAATTTCTTCTCCAAGTATTTATTCAAATCCCTTTTGAATGTTACTATTGAATCTGCTTCCATCACCCCTTCAATCAGTGCATTCCAGATCATCATAACTCGCTGCATTTTTAAAAAAGAATAAAGGAAACAAAGGAATGAAAAAAACATCTTTTTTGGCTTCTTCTGCACTGATCCTCTTCCGACCCGGTTCAGCCTGGCTGGAAAGCCGCAGCGGCTTACCCGTTCAGACCTGAGTTAAAATTGCAGTCGAGTTCTGAGGATGCCATTGGGACCCAACATGTATATGAAAAGAAAAGGCCCATCGACATTGGGCAGGTGTTGCCACGTCCTCGGGAGAGCAGGTTAAAATCATAGACAGCAGGATCCTGGCGGGTAAATAACCTGGGTGATTTTACTTGCCCTTCCGCCCAGTAAAAAAAAATCGGGCAGGTAGGGTTAAAATCAACCCCTAGATTTTGACACAGTTCACATAAAGGGAGAGAAGACATAAGATGCTATATTTGGCATTTAGGAAGAAGAGGAGAGGAAAATTCAGAGGAGCGCTAACTGGTAGAATCAATAAAATGGAGAAAGATAAGAAAGGTTGGCAGAGGGAAAGAGAAAGGTTAGAGGCTGGAGTTAAGAGGACGGAGCACTTCCTCCATGTAGTTTGAATAGTTTTTGTTTCCTTTTCGTGTTAGTACCAATATATCGGCATTGAGTTTTGAAAACATCGGGCTTGTTGAATGTTTAGGTTAGTAAGTAGCAAGGGCGAGGTTGTTGGAACACGCACGGTAGTAGCTGGAGGCTGATATTATTGCAGAAGCATTAGTGAGAAAAACAGATCACGAGTGATAAACCCACAGGAGTTACATGAAAAATAGCACATCCATTTCAAAATGGTTAACAAGAAGTCTACTGAAAAACAAAGCTGGTTTGTGCTAATATACTTTGCTGTCTTACAATTGGGAACTATACTTCAGTTCAACTCTTAACACTAGAGATTGCAGCAAGTCATAAGGGTAATGAACAGCTGTGCAGATTAATAGTCCTTTAACCTAGTGTCAAGTTAATGAATCTTTTCATCTCTATTGTCTGATTGAAGATAAGCAGAGGACTTGTTAGAGTCTATGCATCCATGCAACATAAATCTCACATTTGATTAATGGAGTTTTGAGCAAATATCTTCTGAAACAAACAGCAACTTGATCTGAATATATACTACTGATGCATTGATAAAGCATTCTTATCAATGCATCAGTAGTATATATTTAAAAAAAAATATGCTGATGGAGAAAGCGAAGTTATATTAACTACAGCCGATAAATATAGTTCAAGTGCAAAACTACCTCCAAAATCCATTGACTGACGTCCAGGTACAAGAGCCCCGATTTTAACACAGCCCACCTGTCAGAACGATGAAGGCAGGGGGGTTTAAAATGGCGCCCATGTGGAAACTGCTGCCGACCAGATTTGGCTCTGCAGTATCCCGATTGCGCCCAATCGTTTCCACTAGTTGTATCAGCGCAATCGGCCAAACCAGTGCAAAAGATCGTGGAAATTTAAGCGTAAGTGAGTTACGCCCAAAACTCACTAGTGCTCGAATTTCCGCGATCTTTTACCCAGGTTTAAAAATCATTGCGCCTGAAGCTGGCTCCGCCCACATTTGGCCACGCTCCAGATCGAAATAATGAGGACGGTGAGTTTGCGCCATTCAAGAAGGGTTGTCAAATTACGCTCTTTTTTTGGCGTACAGGCACCCATAGTCATGTGATTCCAGCCTTCCTGCATTGACCAGCAATCGTTTCAGCAAGATAGAGGCTTGCAGCAATTTCCCGATTGCGCCCAAAGTGGAAACTCTAGGCCGTAGTCATTCTTGACCTCATTTTTCTGATGTCAGTAGCAAAGTACCTCGGTGCAGTCTAAATTGGCTTAATCGTGGTTAATTTGAGTTCTTAGTGGTTTGCTATCCTTTTGCAAAGTTTTCAGAATTTTTTTTTGTGCAAGTTTCTCATGACCTTAATGGGAATTTTGCATTCTGCCCAGTCATTGTTACGAACTTCCAGTTTCAGAGTGCATTTGACAACTTTTTGCATTAGATTCATCAATGATTTCTTGCATCATTCGGTGGTGTCACATGAATCCAAGCCTGCTGCTGTTGTCTCATCGTTGGTTCCCATCAATACTACAACCTGGTTTCAAGATTTGTACGTCCTGTGCATATGTTCTTCTCAACAATAGATGCCCACTACTGGTTACTTGCATTGCTTACCAACATTGCACAACCTTCTGAAGTGCATAGTCTCAGGCTGCAAATGACTGTACTTATAGGACAACAGCATCACGTTCTGACAGTGGACCAGACACCACTAGAAATAAATCTGCCACGTGAGTGTATGTTGAGACGCAATCAGTTACAGAGGAATCTTTTGGGACCTGTGCTTCAAACAGAAAAGAACAGGAGGAAAGTCATGAATTTCATTCACCTGGCTTGGGTATATTTTGATTGATGACTGCAGCATCCATTTGGTTTCTAAATTGGGCCTTTATGGCCTTTCTTCAGTATTCTAGTGGATTCCCCATGTGCTGCAATTTTCCAGGGATTTTACTTTGTGGAACAGTAGCACAAAGCAAGTCTGGAAGGATATCGGTCCGTTTTCCTTGGCTCCAGTCAGCACTGATGACTTGTCCAGAGACCGTACCCATGGAGGAAACTGTGTCATGGATTACTCAGCGATTTTTTTTTTCCATGTACAGGTGAAGCATGGTAAATGACCCATTCAGGGCAAATACCCCCTACTCCCTAAAAGGAACTCAAGAAATTCAATATATGCTCAGAAAAAGCTCCAGCTGAGGAATGTGACACACTAAATCTGCTGGGTTAAGATTGCAAGTAGTGCCGGTTACAATGATGGTGGGCCAGTAACCTGGGAATATTACGGATAACTTCTTTGCCTGTAACATACTGCTGTTAAAATTCTTGTAGCAATCTTCTCTTGAAGTAAGGGTGTCGTCAGCAGCCCAGGGAATCTTGCGTCCAAGACATCTGCAGTGAACTTCTTTGAGTTTTACTTTTCAGAGAAGCATGACGTTAGTTAGGGGGTAATTAGACCTGCCGAGAGTCTTAAGCAATGACAGTAGAGCCTCCACTCCAGTAGCCAGCATGATTGCCAAGCTGCCCTGCATGCAGTTAAATGCCCACCGGCGAAAGGAAGGCAGTGTATGCTTTGCGATCACAGGAAAAATTTAACATCTAGGTTTAAAAGAGCACGGCCGGGAAACTAGTAGAGATCTACAATGAAACCTTCCCCCGCTGCTGTCTTTACCTCAATCCGCAGAAAGGATAAAGGAACGTTGGCCTTTATCTCAAGGGGTTTGGAATACAAAAGTGTGGAAGTGATGTTTCAGTTGTATAGAGCCTTGGTCAGATCCTTTTTGGAGTATTATGTTCAATTTTGGGCACCAAACCTCAGGAAAGATATATTGGCCTTGGAGGGTACAGTGCAGATGCATCAGAATGATACCAGGGCTTGGGTTAAGTTATGAAGACAGCTTGCATAAACTTGGTTTGTATTCCCCTGAATTTAGATGGTTGAGGGTGATCTAATCAAGGTTTTTAAAATGATAAAGGGATTCAGTAGGGTAGGTACAGAGAAACTATTTCCTCTGGTAGGGGAATCCAGAACAAGGGGGCATAATCTTAAAATTAGAGCTAGACCATTTAGGAGTGAAATCAGGAAATACTTTTTCACATAAAGGGTAGTGAAAATCTGGCAATCTCTCCCCCAAAAGCGGATACTAGGACAATTGAAATCTTCGAGACTGAGATCGATAGATTTTTGTTAGCTACGGGCATCAAGGGATATTGAGCAAAGGTGGGTAGAGTTAGGGCACAAATCAGCCATGATCTAATTGAATGACAGAACATGCTTGAGGGGCTGAATGGCCTACTGTTCTTATGTGTCAGCTCCTTACAGTTGATTATTAGTGTAATACAACTGTTGCAAATCTCTTGCCCTCAGTCACCTTATGATTGCACTTCAGAACTACTGTACAAAAACAGAAGAAATATTTCTTTCAATACAGTAGCCAATGATGTGTTGTTTTAAGGTGTTTAGATTTTTCCATTTGTTCAGTCACAGAGCTCATACATGCTCTACAACTCACTGGTATAATGGGTAATGATTAGGACTGAGCGCACATTGTGAATTTAATATAAATCCTGTTTTTATCAGGATTTTTAAGAACTTGGCCAGTCACATCTAGAAAGAGAGGTAAATGTCTGCTCGTCATAATAAAGCAACTACAGAGAGCTTGAGGAGGGTAGTGTACTATGGTCACAGACACAAGGGCAGTCTTGGTGCCGTGAGAAGTGCAGCGGCAGGTCTGAAGGGATTGAACAGAGCTTTGGGAGAGATAGGCATAGAGCTGGGAGGCGACGACATGTGCAAGGATCTTAGACGGGTCAGATAACTAGAGGGTGAGTTTTCAGAGGAGGGGGTGATGCCTGTTTTTTTTTAAAAGGAAATGGAATACTGCCTGAGGAAAGGAAACCATTAATGATGCCAGCCAGCATTTTAGCAAGTCCTTAAATCATTGTAATCTACATTAAATCAATATAAGGGCAGGGGAAGTCTCTGAGAAATGTGGTGCAATAAATAAATACTCACAAATCTTCAGTTGCAGCAAATAGACCCATTATTTTGATCTGAGGGATTCTGTAACAACTTCTGACAATATGTAAGAAATATTGAATGGTGTATAGTACCTTTTCGGTAGGAAATATCAATATCCTCACCAATCCCAAATTGACATCTTTTTAATGTTCTACCTTAGCGAATCACTTACGTCTGCTTTAAAACAAAGGCTGGCCTGGGTATATTTTAAGTGTTGTACATTAATGTGATTAGCAACATTTTATTGCCTTTCTTTGGCAGAGATTAGGCAAGTTACTCATGTAATTCAACGTGTAAGAATGCGTGCAGTATGTTGGTGTTATCAATCTGTTTTTTTTATTGTGCCTCTGTGAGCACCATGGGACGTTTGTCTACATTTAAAAGCGCTATATAAATGCAAGTTGTTGTGTTGTACCATGGAGCAGTGGGACATGTGATTTGCCTATAATTCGTATTGAGCCTGATCATATTGAATTCCTGGTCTCAATGGCCTGGCAGGGAGAGATGTCTCCAAGGGAAGGAGGAAATATCGCTACTGCCTATCTGTTCTTGCATACCTCCTAGTGGCGGGTTACATAGTTGTATTGGCAGGAGCCTGTGAAAAGTTTGGCTGTGCCATCATTTTAGTAAGGGAACGCTGAATGAGACTGGGGTGGAAGTGCTAAAAGGAAGAAGTAAAGTCTCTTTAAATATATTCTTTTCTAAAAAGCTGCTGTGAATTGCTGCCAGACTGCAGCCCCAGACACCTGATTTCTGTGTCCATTTGTTTTGAGACAAAGACATTTACCGCCCGAGGTGAGTTAGGCACAGTTTCATAAATCTGTGCATCAAGGTGAATATAACAAATATGTTATAATTTCTTGCTCTGGGAACAGGACAGTTACATTAAACAGTTGGAGCAGCTTTCCATTGGAAGAATTTGAGGTACGTGGAGACAACAACCAATTACAGATAAGGGGGTTATTCAGCCCATCTCGATTCGTCCATCCAGAATGACCTCAAGGTTCCCCCTGTCGTAGCATCTAATTGTTTCTTTAATGATTTTAGGGTTTTTGCCTCCACTGCTCTGTCAGAGTCCGTTCCATGCATTGATCTTCCTGATATCCATCCTAAGTTTTACTAGTTTGAGCCTGTATCGCTTTGTCCTACTCTCTCACAATTTAATTTAAAGTAATATTCTGCATTTACTGTTTCCATATCAAATGCAATTTTATTTGCTTCTATAAGATCAATATCTCCTTGAAACTTGTGCCTATCAAAGTGAGATGCCAGTGCATGGGTTCCAAGCACTTCATTGAAGTTGATTTTTTTTATATATAGGAAGGATGAAGAACTAAAAACAAAATGGTAAAAATGCTCAGCTAAATCTGACCAGTCAGTGGTTATACGGTTCCGAATGTGAACAGCAAAATCCAGTTATGTAACTTGAATGCTTCAAATCCATAGTGATAACTGATGCAGTTATATTGGGGGTAATTTTAACCCCCAAGAACGGGTGAGTTGGGGGCGGGTGTGCAGTAAAAGTAGGTTGATTTTTGGAGCTGGACCACAGGCGGGAAGGCTGGAGCCATGAGGTGAGTGCCTTTATTGCACTGCTTGTGGGCCAGGAGGAGCAGGACTGCTTCATCCAGACCCAACTAGCTCACCTGGCATGATCGGACCCCTGCAATACCACCCACCCCCTGGATCTTCTCCAAGACCCCACCCGATGTCATCCATGTCCCTTCCCCCTCTCCCCCCCCCCCCCCCCCCCCAATTTCTTCCATGGCCCACGTTTGATCTTTCCCTCCCGCCCCCCTCCGATTCGCGGCTCCTTTCCTTTCCGACAGCAGCCGTCCTGTCAATTTGGCTGCCTGGCTTGCTGGAAACCCAGAAGCACGAATACTTACCTTAATTGAGTTGCGATCGCAGATGCGACGCGCTCATTTGGCTTCCGGTTTCCCCACACGAATATCTACAGACGTGCTGGATTCCCAGCTCCTAGCTAAAATCTCATCCATTGTGTTTCCCAAAGACTACTCAAATGCATTATGATAAAATTGGAAGTTCATAGATTTGTATCTAAAGGCTGTCGTAGCCCAGGTTAAAGGTGCTTTTATATTATAGGAGTGCAACTGCTTTGTTGTAGTTGAGCTGGATTTGTATCTGGAACGAAAGGAGGTGAATTCGAGTATGATGTATCTAATGCCCACAAGATCTAATAGTGTTGCTTATCTTGTATCACACAAGCGCTGCTTTATTTCTTTTGGGAACCACTTCTGGAGCTGCTTATTAGTTACACTAAAACATGCACCATAACATCAATTGAATATGTTATGAACAATGGTTTAATAGAAAATAAATGACTGCCATTCATCCTATTCATAGAGAGCTCCATGGCTTAAAGGATTTGGACATGGTTTCACTAAAAGAAATGCTTCTGGGCAATTGATGTATCATAGTAGGTAGAACACAGGAGGAGGCCATTCGGCCCATCATGCCAGTGCCGGCTCTTTGAAAGAGCTATCCAATTAGCCCCATTCCCCTGCTTTTTCCCCATAGCCCTGTAAATTTTTTTGCTTCAACTATTTATCCAATTCCCTTTTGAAAGTTACTATTGAATCCGCTTCCACCACCCTTTCAGGCAGTGCATTCTAGATCATTACAGCTCGCTGTGTGTAAAAAAAAAAGTTTTCTTATGTCATCTCTGGCACTTTTGCCGATTTACCTTAAATCTGTGACCTCTGGTTACCGACCCTTCTACCACTGGAAACAATTTCTCCCTATTTACTCTGTCAAAACCGTTCATGATTTTGAACACCTCTATCAAATCCCCCCTTAAGCTTCTCTGTTCTAAGGAGAACAACCCCAGCTTCTCCAGTCTTGAATGTCTAATAACTCGAGTAATTTTTTTCAGTTATGCTGTAGCAATGTGTTCTAGAGATTATAAAAGACAGATAAGAACTAGTTAGGTAATCATTACATATCTTAAAGAAAAGGAAAATAACTCAATTTGTTACTTGTTACATTTTTTTGGTTTCCACACTAGATATTCCCCTTGGGTTGGGAGTCCATGACCACTCCTATAAGCAAACCCTGTGACCCTTACAAAACTAGAAATGTGTCTTTTCTTGCCCAATAGCTAGGCCTATAGAGCTAGGTCCAGGAGTCAAACTGTATTCAGGTTTAAGGATTATATCACATGGTGCCACCTGAACTTCTCGTCTTTGGTTGGTAGAAGATTAACGCTATCAGACTATGAATACACAGTTATTGAATATAAAAACAGTACAAGCAAATGTATTTACAATAATTACAATCTGTTCCTAAATTCTTCACAGTTTAAAAACGACAAAGACACATCTCCTGTGCTTGCCCTAACCATAAAACAGCCTTGGCTCAGTGGTAGCACCCTCACCTCTGAGTCCAAAGGTTGTGGGTTCAATCCCCAATCCAGAGACCTGACTAAATAATCTAGGCTGACACTTCAGTGCAGCACTGTGGGAACACTGCACTGTTGGACGTGCCATCCATTGGTTGAGATATTAAACCAAGACTCCATCTGCCCTCTCGGGTGGATGTAAAAATCCCATTGCACTAAAGAAGAGCAAGGGAGTTCTCCCAATGTCCTAGCCAACATTAATCCCTCAACCAACACCACAAAAACAGATTATCTGGTCATTTATCTCATAGCTGTTCGTGGGTCTTATATAAAAGTGCTATATAAATGCAAGTTTTTTTTCTTAATTTTAAAGCAGACCCTTGAAACACAATTGCTTACTTCTTACATGGCTCCTTGCTACTACGGAGTCCTCACACAAGGCACGTACCCCTGAGAGCTTCAGACATTGGCTCCTTGTTGCAATACAAAAATATAACTCCAAATTTTTTTTGAAGAAATCCCAGAACAAAGAGAATTAAAAATGGGGTTTTCTTATAATTGCATTTACAGGATTTAACACAGCATTTTGAATACCACTGCCAAGCAAATGAGCACAGTATATAGTCCCACAGGATGCTTGTAAGTGATTGGAATAGTTTGATTCTTTCCTGAGAAACTCAACTGATCTGTTCAAACCATTTTGATCAGCTTGTGTTTGCAGAAAATGAACACTTATTCGGATAGTTATTATGAACACTGCTGGACAGAATGACACTAATGACTCTGAACTCAACAGCAAATTAAAGCACCTTTTTGTTCCATAGGGACAAGCTTCCAGTGCACATTGATGTTTATGGCATACAAGACTGTATGCATATTATTTGCGGCCTGCTATTAGTTTAGCAGTTTTTACCCTGGGTGTGCCCTGATCAGCAAGAAAGAATCCAATAAATCTTCATAGACAAAATGCTTCATTTTGTCACAATAGATTTACTGGAATCTTAAATGTCTTCCTCCTCTCCACTATTTTTAGCGCACTGGTTGGTGTGTTTAATTCTTGTCTGTGCTGTTTTAACACCTGTTTATTTTAAATAGATGAACAATTGCATTAAAAAATACAGCAAAATACTGCAGATGCTGGAAATCTGAAATCAGAGGGATATGGGGATAGGGCGGGAAAGTGGAGTTGAGGTAGAAGATCAGCCATGATCTTATTGAATGGTGGAGCTGGCTCGAGGGGCTGTAGGGCCTACTCCTGCTCCTATTTCTTGTGTTCTTATGAAATAAAAACAGAAAATGCTGAAAACACTCAGCTGCTCAGGCAGCAGAGAAACGTGGGCTACCTGAAACATTAACACTACATTTCTCTCTCTGCTGCCTGACCATTTCTGACGAAACATCATCGATCTGAAACGTTAACCCTACCATTTTCTTTTTCTATTTAACAATTGAATGAAACTAGCAGTGAGAAGAGTTTAACACAGACGCATTAACCAATCTGATAAAAATGTCTTAAGGAAGAAATTAAACCCCTTAGTATCGTACCTTTCTACAAATCCAACTTTGTGCCGATGCTTTAAGTTGCTCTTAGCTGTCCTCAGCAATATTCGCTACCAAGGTTATGATTCAGCAGTCCCTGGATAAACAATGTTGCTATGCGGCAAACTGGAAAGTTAATCTGAGTTGAGGTGATTAGTGTGTCATGTACAATGGAAAAAGCAAGAGGTTAATTAAGCGGACAAAAAAGGAAATTTGCGTTACCAGAAAATGAATGTATGTGGACCATCTGAAAGCTTTAGATACACAAACAGCAGTCATCGATTGCTCCATCCATCTTGCAACACACAGTCCTCAGTAAACCTTTGTGGAGTCCATTTTTCACTTTCATCACAAAATATGTTTCCAATTTGGTAAAGGAGCATTGAATCATGTTGATCTTTATATTTATTTTTAATATGCTCACCTTACCTGACATGCCAGTTTTTATTTCTTTTATTCTAAATGTATTTTTGAAGTGTTCGAGAATTGATTCACTCAACCCAGCTCCTTTAGGGTCAGGTCCAGTGACATGATAGTGTGCCTGCGGTGTCCTGCCAGGGTAACAGGTGGTTGGAACATGTTATTCTGTCTGCTACTTGAAGACATTTGTCCTCCATTTTTATATATATATATATATTGAAAAGTTGACTAAGATTTTTTTTCCCGGAGTTTACATGTTCAATTTTCTTTCCCTAGGAACGAGCGAGAGGGAATTCCAGCCAATTTGATCCAGCACCTCGATGTGTGTGTGGAAATCCCACAGTGTGGTATAGTCCGATCACTCAATGTTCATGTGAGTGGAGCTTTGCTCATGTGGGAGTACACACGACAGCAGATGATGAAGCAAGGTGCAAGACCATAAATTGGGACTGCACAAATGTGAAAATTAAGTTGTTAATATGTGTTTTGTCACTTATAAATCAATATCACTGTGCTGCTGGAACAAGCGTCTACGGAGGAAGTCTACAGTTCCGTAGATAATCTGGTGAAAACAAAGTGTTATTGGAAGATTGGCTGCTGGAGACAATGACCTCATTAAACCATGGGCTGCTTTGGACATACAAAGCTAAATGGTTAGGCGGCTTGTATCAATTTAATATTTATGTCTAAATAAGAATAGAATTTTCTTGTTAACACATACATTATTCCCTCCTGGACAGGAACAGGAGTAGGCTATTCAGCCCGTCAAGCCTGTTCCGCCATTCAGTTAGATCATGGCAGAGCTGTACCTCAACTCTGTTTACTCGCCTTTGCTCCATATCCGTTAATGCTCTTACCTAATTAGAAAAAAATCTATCTCAGTTTTGAATTTTCAATTGACCTCAGCAGCTTTTTGAAGGAGAGAGTTCCAGATTTCCACTACCCTTTGTGTGAAGAAGTGCTTCCTGACATCGCCCATGAACGGCCTAGCTCTAATTTTAAGGTTAAGCCCCCTTGTTCTGGACTCCCCCACCAGAGGAAATAGTTTCTTTCCATTATGAGTTTTGAGTCTCACAATAAGTTGTGAGCTAGACTTACTCAACAATTGCTGCTTGTATTATCTTCTTTAGAAGATTTTATAAATCAAACCAGTGCAAAAAATTGTGACAAAGAAGGTAACTGTGAATGTAAATATTATAACAAATCTGCATTTACCCATAGAGTTTCTCCAGATCATCAAATTCTAAAAGTTTTTTTTAAAAAAGACCAATAATGGAACATCTCTGTTCTACAAATTAAAGGGGATTTTCCAAAGCTGACACCACTTATGCTACATGTAGGGTGCCCAAAATATAGACTTGCATTTACATAGCACCTTATTGTGTCTGAAAATATCTCTCACTTTCAATGAATTACTTTGAAGCGTGGTCACTGTTGTTGTAGCCAAAATGCAGGTTTACAGAGTTCAAAGGGTAACTGTGTGGACAAGTTCACTTACCTTCGCTCACAACTCTTTCTTTTTCATTTTGGCCTATTACACCAAAATACACTGGGTGGTTCAGTCTCCCCTGGTGTTAATTCAGCCCCATAACACTGTCTGACTCCGAAGCTGCTCTCAACCAGTTGTCTTGATTATGTCTTCCTCACTCCCTCTTCAAGCAAAAGTGAGGCCAAATCTGAAAGATGTTAACTGTAATCCTTTAAAACTATTTGATTCCTAGAAAGAGTCCTCATGAAGTTAGGTGGCACAGTGGATTAACACACAGCAATTTCACCTTCTGGGACCGAGCTTTGAATCCAGCCTAGATTGACGGGATGAATGTTGCTTGTTGTAAGGGTAATATGCGAAATAAGTTTGGGGCAGTCTCAATCCAATTCCTATTGGTGTGCGCCTACAGTACATAACCGCCCCTAAGTTGGCAATCTGACTTGACACAGCTATAGCATTGGATGGTGTGGGAAATGGAGATGTCTCACAATATAATAGGGAGTTCTTTTGGAGCTTGGCACTAGGTCAAATTTTTAGGATGTACCTGAGTGAGATTTAATCACATCTGATCTAGGAGTGCTTGATGCTGACACTTCGAGACCCAAAACCAGAGAGCATTCCATTTCCCAGCATTAAGCTCCCTCATTTTGAGCACAAGGGGAAAAAACAAGTACTGATGGTGAAATTCTCTGTTTAAGATCAGTGTGTTGGAACTTTAATTTATTACTGTTTCTGAGTTCTAAATCGGTCTCTTTCACACGTGCTTTTAGTTTTGTCAAATCAGCTGAGGTTTATCCAGTCGAAATTGACAGATTGGGCAAACTGAATATGAAAAAGGACAAATTTGATACTGTGTATGATAAACTCAATAACTACAACTTAAGATTGCATTTTATAGTATTTTGACTGCATCTTTTTAAAGCAGGGTCCAGTATGTTCCACAGTGTTTGTACAGAAATATTAGTTAAGAATTCAGTGGGAAATTTTAAAATATTTTCCTTTTAACTGAATAGAATTTTTAAAACCTAACTTGACAGCTTGATAGTCTCTGCATGCATGCAATCTTCAATATATAATAAATAATGAGAGCTGTTTTTTTATAGTCAATTTTTTTTTAAAGTGCCTTGTTACCATCCCAAGGTATCTATTTTTGTCCTCTGTTCCTCGGGGGACTGGATATGAAGTTAGCCCAGACTGATTGTGACTTTTACGGTCCTTTTGGTGAAATAAGTTTGGTCTCCATCAGCTTTGGTTTTTAGTGGGCATGAGTCTACATCACAAGATGGCCCATAATGTAACAGTCTCACTCAGATGCACCTAGTACGGGAAATGGAAATACCACAGTGGTGTGTGGAGTAAGAGCTGCTCTTCTGGGAATGAGATTAGAGGGGATCAATACTGCACATGAAGTACTTTCAAACTGTAGTACCTCCACACACCCATTAATGTCAGTGTGTGAATTAATTTCTCCTGTTAGGAGAATTTGCCAAGTTGCTTAGCCTAGCAGGCAGCTTGTCTGCTAGAGAGCTGGCCATGTTGTACTGACATATAGTGAGTCGGACACCATTTACAATGGAGATCAGGACTGCCATTTGACTGCCAGAATTGTGGATTTGAGAGAACAGGCTGCCCACTGATGGATTAACTTTCGCTGAAAGACTCGGCAGGACTCTGGCTGGCTGTCCCCGTCTGTGACTGCTAAAATTGGGAATTTCATTGATCTTTTTCATTACAATCTCTGAGGAAAGTATTTCAGACTGAAAACACAACCCTACCCTTCAAAACAGTATTTTCTCCTTTAAGACGCAATGCTGGGGGGAATGCATCTCTCCCATGCTTTAACAGACTTGGAAATAGTTGATGTTGATATGATGCAACAAAATCGAAAATATTCTACTCCCCAGCACTGACGACCCTCAGCTCATTCAGCCCAAAATTCACCAAAAATTAAATTTAAAAGAAAAAGAACTCTTATTTGGCACCTTTCACAACTTCGGGATGTCCCAAAGCGCTTCACAGCCAATGAAGCACTTCTGAAGAGTAGTCACTTGTCAAGTGGGCAAACGGAGCAGCCAATTTGTGCACAGCCAGGTCCCACAAACAGCAATGAGATAAATGACCGGAAAATCTATTTTTTAATGGTGTTAATTGAGGGATTAATGTTAGGACACTGAAAGAGCTCCCTGCTTTTCTGCCATAAGATCTTTTATGAGGGCAGACAAGGCCTCAGTTTAGTGTCTCATCCAAAAGACGGCACCTCCGACAGTGCAGCACTCCCTCAGTAGTGCACTGAAGTAGCATATAAAATGCTGCAGCATAAAATGTCAGAACAAAATTGGGCTTAAGACATTTAGTTAGGCCAACCCCATTGGCCTAGTGGGTAATGGTGTAGTTCTACATTATACAGATTGGAAGATCCAAGGTTCTGTCCGTCTGCGCTGAGTGAGTTGATCTCAGCTGGGGCACTGTAATTGGCCTCAGCATCTCTGGATTGGGCAGGAGGGAGGATTACAAGGCTGATTCCTGGACTGAGAGGGCTGAGTTATGAGAAAATATTGCCTACCCTGAGATTGTACTCTCTGAAGAAGAGGAGAAGGAGTAGGCCTTGATGGCGATCTTTAACATTTTTTTTCAAGATTTGGAAAGATTTGATCCAGGAAAGTTATTCAGTTGGGCACAGGATTTAAGGATTATGGGACACCGTTTAAAGTTAAGGGTGTCAAAAGGATATTTTTAATTTTTTTTCCACTAAGAGGATGACAGAATTGAGGAGCAGATTAGTCGCAGGGTTGGTGGAACAGGAAACCTTAGCCGTTTTTTTAAAAAAGGACAGGGTGAATTTGTTAGTAAATAAGATTCAGGGCTATTACTTCCAGAATTCAGCGTGGAACTAGATGGCCCAAAATGTTGCTATGTTACTACTATCTACTATAGTCTCACTCTGATTGCTATCCAGCAAACCCATGGGAAAGCACACACTTGCGAGTGTGTGGATATCTGATGAAAACATGACCAGGCTTGGCTGGGCTGCCCTCTGTGATTGAATAAACTGGCAACTTGCCTCTGGTGCTATACTCCAGCAAGCGTTGGCACTTTTTGGAGATGGAGTACATTATTAAAAATGTATGTTAAATCATACATCAGATGATCTAAGTTTAATGGCGTATCTCGGTATGTTTTTTTTTATCACTGATTCTAGGAGTCCAGCATTTAAACTTTAACCAAAAAAAATAACAGCTTATTTCTCTGATCCACAATAAAAGAAGTATCCTAAATGTGTTAACATGCGCATCCGATTTCTTTTTAAACCTGTACATCTTATTTTTGCAGTACAAAGGATTGTTTGATAAAAGATAATAAAATGTTTGTAAAGCAGAAAAGTTTTCATTTGTATCAAGAATTTATATATTATAATTATTGAGTCTCTTTTCGACCCCCCCCCCCCAAATGTTGTTTTTGCATTTTGGTTAATCTTTCTTGCCTAAAGCAGACTTATCAAAGCTATATAAATGTGTCCCGTTCAACAGTACCGGGATTGGCTATGTAGTTACTGACCTTGTGTTGCATTCTGAAATACAGTTTAAGAGTCCATATCTGTCTTGGCAAATCGAAAACTATTTAAAGTCACTGATGGGTCTTATACCTACTGGGGGGGGTGGGTGGGTGTAATGTGTTGTAGAAGAGATTATAGAAAAGCAACTGGACAAGCCAGTTAGCAGCAGGTGAAGCTAATACTGAAGCCCCATTAAACTGTTTCAATGTTTGAAAAAGGAAGTGATAAATAACCAGGCTGCTCCACACAGTTTAAAGTGCCAGTGGTAAACAAACGATCATTGTTCCACGCTCGTTCAACAGGATAGGTTTATTTTCTCTACAGCATTTAAACAGGATAGGCCCCGTTTGAATCTTTCTCCTGAAAATTACAATAGGGACTCCACAGAAGTGCTTCAAAAAAAAAATGAAGATAAAGTCAGGGGATTACTGCTGGAGCTGCAAAGTACTGGAAAAAATGAAGTAGGCTAAAGCAATCGCAACGTTTTGCAGCTCCAGCTACTTTTCAAATGGTTCCGGGGTGTTGTTTTTATTTTTAATTTTCAGGAGAGGAGGACTTTGATTTCTCACTTTTTTTTTCAGCGGTTGCAGTGAAAGCCAAGATGGATTAATAAAAGGGGAAGAAAAGCCCTTTATGAGGATTTCCAACATATTGCCCTGAACAGATCGATATTGATGACAAAGGTCATTCAACCTACCCTAGCATGCACTTCCAGAATAACGCTGTAGTCCCCCATCACAGCATCAAACTATTTCTTAAGTGATTCCATGGCTTTCACTTCCACGACCCTGCTCGGAAGTATTGATCACTCTGAGTGGTGCAGAACTTCCTGACGTCAGACTTAAATTTGCCTTTTGCTATTGTCCCCTTGTGCTACTATCAGTTTAGTTTAGCCTTGTTAACGTTTGAGACACTAAAGTAGTTTTCTAACTACAACTTGCATTTATATAGCACCTTTTAATGTGGAGAAACGTCCCATGGCCCTTAATAAAAAAATGGAGGCTGAGCCACAGAGCAAGATTTTAGGAAGGATGGCCAAAAGCTTGGTCAAAGAGGCAGGTTTTAAGGAGGAGCGGTAGGTTTAGAGGTGGAGGAGTTTAGGGAACGAATGCCAGAGCATGGAGCCGAGGTGGTTGGTGGTATGGCTGCCAATGGAGAAGGAATCCATGAGGCTGGAGTCAGAGGAATGAAGAGTCTGGGCTGGAGGTTGGGGGCTGTTGGGCTGAAGGTGATTACAGAGATAGAGAAGGGTCAGGCCATGGAAGGATTTAAACACTGGGATGAGAATTTTAAGTGTGAGGCATTGGAGGAACTAGCAAGGACAGGGGTAGTGGGTGAGTAGGATATGGGCAGCAGAGTTTTGGATGAGCTGAAGTTTATGGAGGATGGGAGCTTGGCTAAGAGAGTATTGGAATAGTGGAGTCTGGAGACGACAAAGGCAATCTCCTAAGTAGCTGTACAGGCTTCCTTACTTTTCCTGTTACTTCTTCCAACAGTAATCCATCCAATCTCCCTTTTCTCTTGGCATTTGTTTCCTTTTCTTGGCCACTATTTGCTGGCTGTATCATTTCCTGATGACTCGCCTCAAGGTCCATCTGTCCACTTAACTGAGCTGCAGTGACTCGTCTACCAAATCTAATACTGTCCACTCTCCCTGGATGATTCCCTCACAGTTTCTTCACCCAGAAGTCCCTGTACCCTCTTGCCAGGGTTCTGGAGAGCGAAGCTTTTTGATGCGCCAATTTTAAAAAAAAATTTACCTCCAATTAACGATAGCTCCTCGTGGAGTCTGTTTCGCTACTTTAATCTGCTGCTAATTTTTCTCTTCAGCATCTGAATTGGATGTACTTGGGCTTATTTTAAAACCGGAAGTTTTTTTTCCAGAGGAAACAGGAGAAATACCCTGTTGCTGAAGGGGGGTGGGAAGAGCAGAAGGAAAGACAGAACCAGCTGAAGAGGATGGATGAAGAGAGAAGAGACTGCGTTGCAGGGAAAGAGAGCATGCAATACACTGTTTCTAAAAATGTTTTCCCTTCAGAGCGATTTACGTTTGTTGGTCAGCACCACACAGTATGATGGGGTATAAAACCAGGATGAGTATGCGGGCACTGGGCCTGCTCGTAGAGGCACGCACGTCCTCGTGAAGGCTTGAGACCAGGATCAAGGCTCAGCATGAGTCTGCACGGCCCCAGGATGTTGTCCACAGCCTTTTCATCTGATTAACTGTAAATAATACTGGCTGCAGCTTCTCTGCAGGCCACGCTGTGGCTATGAGAAACCCCACAGGACATCAACTAGTATCCATTAAAAATAATCAGTTTGCCAAGTTTCAATTTAGAATAATTCAATACATACTGATTGTTGTTTTCAACTGCAGATTATTATTTGCAATCATTTATCATCATGCATGAGTTGCACAGAACATCTTGGCCACTGATAGCTGTCATGAAAAAAAGGAGCCAAAATTCAATATATGTACTGTCCCCTCTCCATCATCTCCACAGTATCTGTTATCTTCATAATAAATTGATGTGTTTTGAGACATATCCATCATACTTCAGATGTGGCACTTCATCGCATATATAATTTTCTGTGTTACACTTAAAAGTGAAAAAAAGAAAGCTAGTAATAGCCTGCTCGTTTCTTCTGATCCTCGCCTCAAGTTGACCTCAGAGTGTGCCCAGTTACAACAATTAGTAAAAGGACAGGACAGGTTAAACACTATTCCACCTCTAGTAGAATAATATAGTGTGCTTTACATGAATGGATTTTGCCTGTACTTAATTTTGTAAACTTGTATTTTGTATTGCTGGAAGTGACCCATAAAAGGTTAGCTCCTAAGGCTACATAAAGTATTCTTTTCAGCAGAAAGCCGTGAGCTTGAGCCAGTCAGTTTGTCTGCAGGGTTTTCTTGTTTTGGCCTACACAATGATGGTCTGAGATGTTTATTGGTTAATCAATCTGGGGATTCTTATTTGCAATCCCAAACATTTTAGCTATCATCAAAGATAGCTCATGTTATACCTTGCTGCATAAGTTGTCATTCTGTTCAACTTGCCCAGTCTGGCGCACAGCCAGTCCGCCCATGAGAAGCTCCCCTGGTCACCGTTCAAATGATAGGCCACAGTCTAGAGTAGTGACTTTGATTGACAGCTGTTTCTGAGACCTTTGAGAAGAGAGTGGGGCTTTTCGATTGGCTGGAGTCCCCTGCGATTGACAGCTAGTCATCAGAAATTTCCTCTTACAGATTTATATAGGCAGGTCAGTACAGTCAATGGTTTAAATTTTCAGCTAGCAGCTGTAAAACTGAGACACCTGGCTTGGCAAGGGGAGTTAGGCTAGAGGAAGTTTACAGTAAGTGCATTTCTGTTTGAGATCCATGGTTAGAGAGAAAGCACATGGAGGCTTTGTAGTGTTATATACACGTGCAGGGAAATAGATATCTTTTTGTTGTTCAACTGTGCACTGATCAGTCATCTGACTTCTTTAAATAAAGCCAGTTATTGATTCAAAGTCTGTCTTTATTTGGAAAGGATGCTTAGCTAGTATGTTGTTCAGAAAGTTAGGAGAATTCACATGGTGGCACATAAAAGAAAGACTTGCATTTCTATAGCGCCTTTCACGACCTCTGGATGTCCCAAAGCACTTTACAGCCAATTAAGTGCTTTTGAAGTGTCATCACTGTTGTGATGTAGGAAACGTGGCAGCCAATTTGTGCACAGCAAGGTCCCACAAACAGCAATGAGATAATGACCAGATAACCTGTTTTAGTGATGTTGTTTGGACACCAGAGCGAACTCCCCTGCTCTTCTTGAAAATAGTGTGCCTGCTCCGCCATTCAATAAGATCATAGCTGATCTTCGACATCAACTCCAATTTCCCGCCCGATCCCCATATCCCTTGATTCCCCTAGAGTCCAAAAATCTATCAGTCTTGAATATACTCAACGACTGAGCATCCACAGCCCTCTGGGGTAGAGAATTCCAAAGATTCACCACCCTCTGCGTGAAAAAGGCCTCCGAGGGCCTCGGTTTACACGTCTCATCCGAAAAACAGCACTTCCGAAAGTGCAGCACTCCCTCAGTACTGGAGTGTCAGCCTAGATTCTGAATTGTCTGACTCAGAGGTGAGAGTGCTACAACTGAGCTACAGCTGACACATGAAAGATGTAAAGTCACAGCTGCACATCATGTTGAAGCTCCAATGCACCATATCATATATTGGCATGGTGTAGTTTCTGCCCTGTAATCTCCCACGATCAAGTTTCCCATCTGGATTGTGCAGAGGAAGGGCTGACAAGCAAAGGCTAGACATTTCCTTACGAGGAAGAGAGAAAATTAAAGTTCGAGTTGCACTGCTCCGGAACTTAAGTGTGACATAGCAAGCACTTGGGAGCAGACCCATCCTCTCAGACAGGGAGTGTTGGGAGCCCAAGCGTAGCAAAGATAAAATAAATTAAAACGGGGCCAAAATAAATATGATAAAACATCCCCAACAGATTGTAGCTCAATACAAATTTTAGGCAAATAGTGCATATTAATAATAACTTTTACGAGTATATAAAATCTGCACACTTTGTGTTAAATGATGACTATCAAGCCATGTATCAGACACTGGAAAAAAGGGAGTGCGTTATTCCACTGAATCACCCAACAGAATGCATGATTATGATTTATTGTTCTCATTTTGCAGTTTGCAGCCCGCACATAATACAAGCTTTTAGTGAATTTTACAGCACAAGGAAAATAAATACAGAAAATATTAAAATCTATTGAGGTGGGGTGATTGTAAGAGAATCTATGAATATATGATCCAGTTTTGAGTTGTGTAAAACAATGGGGACTAACATAAGGGCCGATTTCCTGATCAAGGGGTTCCGAGATTGAAGCACTCCAGCAGAGTGGGGAGCTGACCTCGTCCAATTTAGCATGGTCAGCTTGTTTAAATAATTGTAATATGCTTCTTGCATGCCTTCAACATGTAAAGAAAGCACAACGGCAGCAGGTGGGGGAGGGAAATATGGAGAGCAGCAGCTGAGACAGGGCTCCTAATCTCTCACCAGTAAGAAAATATTCTGATTTGCTTTTCTCAGATCCAAAGTGGTCGACCTCACACTTCCCCACGTTCATAGAATCATACAGCACAGAAGGGGGCCATTCAGCCCATAATGCCTGTGCTGGTTCTTTGAAAGAGCTATCCAATTAAAACATAAGAAACATTAGAAATGGGAGCAGGAGTGGGCCACATGGCCCCTTGAGCCTGCTCTGCCATTCAATAAGATCATGGCTGATCTTCGACCTCAACTCCACTTTCCCACCCGATCCCCATAACCCTTGATTCCCTTAGAGTCCAAAAATCTATTGATCTCAGTCTTGAATATTCTCAACTACTTAGCCTCCACAGCCCTCTGGGGTAGAGAATTCCAAATATTCACAACCCTCTGAGTGAAGAAATTCCTCCTCCTCTCAGTCCTAAATGTCTGATACCTTATCCTGAGGCTATGTCCCCTAGTGCCAAACTCTCCAGCTAGGGGAAACATCTTCTCAGCCTCTACCCTGTCAAATCCTCTTAGAATCTTATATGTTTCAATGAGATCATCTCTCTTTCTTCTAAATTCCAGAGAGTATAGGCCCATTCTACTCAATCTCTCCTCATAGGGCAACCTGCTCATCCCAGGAATCAATCTAGTGAACCTTCGTTGCACCGCATTTAAGGCAAGTAGGTAAGGAGAACATGCCCGCTCATGTAGAATTAAAGCCAAATATCTTGGTTCTCAACAGGGTAGAGCGAACAGTACCAAATTTCACTTGGTATTGCTTGATGTTGATGCTACATACCCAAAATAGATAGTGCTCCATACATCAGCACACACCTCCCTCACCTTGATCAGCACAACAGACTTGGGCTGATAAGTGGCAAGTAACATTCACACCAGACAAGTGCCAGGCAATGACCATCTCCAACAAGAGAGAGCCTAACCACCTCCCCTCAACATTCAACGGCATTACCATCGCCGAATCCCCCACCATCAACATTCTGGGTCTCACCATTGACCAGAAACTTAACTGGACTAGCCACATAAATACTGTGGCTACAAGAGCAGGTCAGAGGCTGGGTATTCTGCGGTGAGTGACTCACCTCCTGACTCCCCAAAGCCTTTCCACCATCTACAAGGCATAAGTCAGGAGTGTGATGGAATACTCTCCACTTGCCTGGATGAGTGCAGCTCCAACAACACTCAAGAAGCTCGACACCATCCAGGACAAAGCAGCCCACTTGATTGGCACCTCATCCACCACCCTAAACATTCACTCCCTTCACCACCAGCGCACAGTGGCTGCAGTGTGTAACCATCCACAGGATGCACTGCACCAACTCGCCAAGGCTTCTTCGACAGCTCCTCCCAAATCCGTGACCTCTACCACCTAGAAGAACAAGGGCAACAGGCACATGGGAACAACACCACCTGCACGTTCCCCTCCAAGTCACACACCATCCCAACTTGGAAATATATCGTCGTTCCTTCATCATCGCTGGGTCAAAATCCTGGAACTCCCTTCCTAACAGCACTGTGGGAGAACCTTCACCACACGAACTGCAGCGGTTCAAGGTGACGGCTCACCACCACCTTCTCAAGGGCAATTAGGGATGGGCAATAAATGCTGGCCTTGCCAGCGACACCCACATCCCATGAACGAATAAAACAAAAATTAACTAAAGATTATTTTTAAAAGATACACATGCAACCACAATAGAGAAAGAATGTAACTGGTGCCTGGTGGGTAAATACTAGGTTCAATCAGTCAGCTGTGAATAGTTTTACTATCTCTAACATCCACCTATGAGAGGCTTCAGTTTTCTCCTCCTTTTATAGAGCTATATATATATGTATACAGGCGAATAGCATGGATGCATTTAAGGGGAAGCTAGATAAACACACGACGGAGAAAGGAATAGAAGGGTATGCTGATAGGATTAGATGAAGTAGTGTGGGAGGAGGCTCATGTGGAGCATAAACACCGGCAGAGTCCAGTTGAGCCGAATGGGCTTGTTTCTGTGCTGTAAATTCAATGTAATATGTGGAGAGAGCAGGGTAGTCGCATTAGTTTTGGATTGCCCTAGCAAAAAGCTGGCACGTACACAATGGGTCAAATTACCTCCTTCTATGCTGCAGCCGCCTATGGGTCTATTTGTCAATGGCTTGTGTTGAGTACGTTTTGGTAGAAAAAAAGGGGCAGTGTTGATCCTTACGATAATCTTATTGCACACATCTATCTGTAGAGACTTGACATGAAACACCACTATAGTCTCACTGCATATTTGACTTCACTGTGTAAAATTAATTCAGAAACCATTTACGCTGTAAATTGATTAAAACCAAGACTGAGTTGATGAGATCAACCTAAAGAATCCACAGAAACGAGAGAATGTAATTGATCTTCATTTTGAGGAAGACTGTCAAAGGAATGTGCAAGATAAAAAAAAGCCCTTCCTGTTAACCACAGCATGAATGAAATAGGCCTGTTAGCATTTTTAAAAAGAGATAGTAACCAGTTAATTTAAATATTGATACTAATAATCTGCTGGACAAATAGGGGTCACATGCTTTTATAAATCCTGGATGCCTTTGATGTTTTTGCAAGTTCGGCAAACACATTAAGATTAATTTTTCAGTGTGTGGCAATATTTTAATTTAAGTTAACAGTTTCCCCCTTTCTGCTTTATTTTGGAAAAATGTTCAAATTACCATTTAGGGTTCTGATGAAAGAAGTATCAGCACTACAAGGTGTTGGCCCATGTTACATATAATACATACTATATTAAATGCTACATAATATGCATGCGATAAAATATTGTAAACAATTTTACAACACCAAGTTATAGTCCAGCAATTTTATTTTAAATTCACAAGCTTTCGGAGATTTCCTCCTTCCTCAGGCAAATGTTTCAAGAGCTCCTTGAAGCCTACGCATTTATACATATAGAACAATACATGGTGTTTACAGACTGCCCCTGCAACTGCCCGTTGCATATTGAGAGGAGGAGGAATCTCAAAGCATGTCTTTTTAAGTTAACTTCTTTCTAAAGAATCTCATTTTGGTCTCCTGAAAATCTAATTGAGCACAAAATAGAAATAAGTGTAGAGCAGACGAGGAACTTTATTTCCTTCAGTGCAGTGAATGCCCTCAATTTACATGTATTCAGTGTGATTAGTTAACCTGTACGTTATGTTGACGATACTTTGTTAACACGCATGGAACAAAAATATCAGTTTGAGTTGGAGATGAAGTCAATAATAAAAAATCCTGGAGGAAGGGTTCAGGGTTAGGATGTAGCCTATATAACAACAACTTGCCTTTATATAGTGCCTTTAACATAGTAAAATGTCACAAGGCGCTTCACAGGAGCGATTATCAAACTAAGTTTGACACCGAGCCACATAAGGAGATATTAGGACAGATGACCAAAAACTTGGTCAAAGAGGAAGGTTTTAAGGAGCGTCTTAAAGGAGGAGGGAGAGGTAGAGAGGCAGAGAGGTTTAGGGAGGGAATTCCAGAGCTTAGGGCTTAGGCAGCTGGTGGCATGGCCGCCAATGGTGGAGCGATTAAAATCGGGGATGCGGCAAGAGGCAAGAACTGGAGGAGCGCAGAGATCTCAGAGGGTTGTAGGACTGAAGGAGGTTACGGAGATAGGGAGGGGCAAAGCCATGTAAGATCATATACAGGGTCAGGTATGTACATATCAATATCGTATTAAACCTTTTATCTAAAATATATTCGTCCTTTGTGTTTGGGGATTTTTCCCCAGAATTGATCATTGAATATTTTTTGTTTTTATTGTAAATACTAGTGGATCTCCTGTGGTGTTGCTCACAGTAAGTCGGCTATACTGTATTAAAGGTATACCATGTATTATGCCACAAAGTGTGTTAATGTGACCGTTGGGGGGAGATTTCTGTAACCTGGCCTGTCCCTTTAAGGGTGTAAGATCTTACTGACGTAAACAAGTGCATCCTGAGGTCAATCACAACATAACTGCTCTTTGACATATCCAGACGTCAAATAGAGGGTGGATTACAGAAGTTATATAAGATTAGAAACTCATGTGCCAGCAATTATTTAAATCTGTTTATCAAGGTGAGTAATACCAGTACCAGAAAATGGAACATTCTTCTACTTCCTACACCCCTCCGCCTCAGCTCAAGCAATGTCCCCACATCTATGGGTATTCTTGTATTTTACAAAGACAGGTGCCTTAGCGGGAGGAAGGCAAATAAGGAAAGCTGTTAGTTTTCAGGGAAATGAGAGAGAAATAGCGGATGGTATGATCTGGCATCCAATTAAATTGAGACATTACAGGGTACACTAAGTGCAGCGGTCACAATCTGTACACCTGCCATCTACCTCAGAGTAACCAGACCTCACCAGACTACAAATAGAAAAAGAAAATAGGAATGCTTGAAAGCAGAAACGGTAAATGTTTTGGGTTAAGGTACAAGCAGCAGAGTCTAGTATGGTATTTTTAGAACTTTGGAGCCAACCAGATGGATCAGAATGATCGTTCCTAGTCCTAGACATAGAAACACGTAGAAGTTACAACATGGAAACAGGCCATTCAGCCCAACCAGTCCGTGTCAGTATTTACCCTCCACGCAAGCAACTTGCCCTCTTCACATTTACCCACCCTGTTTCCATATCCCTTCACTCCCTTCCCGATTGCACCCAAAGCGGGAACTCTACCCCTCTATGTGCTAGATATTATTACTTTATTTCACTGCCTTTAAAAGGTGCTTGGATGTGCACTTGAAGTGCCGCAACCTACAAAGCTACAGACCAAGAGCTGGAGGCTGGATAGCTCTTTTTCGGCCGGCACAGACACGATGGGCTGAATGGCCTCCTGTGCCATAAATTTCTAAGATTCTATGATTTACATTTGTATCTAATGGTATAATGCATCCTGACTGTGTTGGGGACAGAATCGCATCATGTTCACATAGAACAAGATTTATTTATTTAATTTTAATGGCATTTATTGTAGCAAACTAAGTTTAAATAGTGAGAAAACTGAGACTCCAACAGTTTGATCATCACGAGGATGTTGGATGGAACAATCCACCCTGCCAGATTGGCCTGAAGATCTTGTGCTGTGCAACACTGCTTTGGCTTATGTTAGTATCCAATGCAAAAACAGTCATAAAAGAGAGGTCCTCAGAACAGAAAATGCTTCTTTGTTCATGGCTACAGGTCAAATAAAGTGCCATTGTCGAGGGCATAAGATGAGAAAAGAACCCTTTTATTGTGTGCAGATGCTACTGAATTTAGTTCCTCACCATGCTGTTGCAGGTAACTGCGAACACAGGGAAACGTACAAATTTAGGAAAAATAAAACTCTGGGAAATTTCTCTTCAACCCCCGAAGGTGATGAAGAAAGTTCCAGGAGATTGTGGTTTCTGGATGGCACGTCACCCAATGAACCACCTACCTTCTACGTATACGTAGAGATGTCGACCGCTCTCAGGAACTTGTTCAGCTCACTTTTGAATATTTGCAGAGAATCCGCACTCACGGCACGAGCCAGCAACTTTGTAGCTTTACTACTTTCAGGATTCAATTTAATCCAACTCAACAGACGTGTTCGTGACAACAACAAACCAGTATGGGTACAGGTATACTGATTATAGGCACAACAGATTTATTAAGTGGTTTTATGTCTAGTACAAAGAAGTAATACTTAACCAAGACAATAGTAACAGTCTGTTCCTCAAAACTGCGTTAGAATCCCTCTCTCTCTTGCTGTGTTCTGTTGACCGTAGATTCTCTTCTTTCCTCCTCTGCATTTTCGCGCTGCCTCTCTAGTTCAATAGTAGCTCTTTTATACCCTTTTCCTGCCTATGTGGCAACTAACAGTTGCCTGGGCTATCTCACCCACGCCATTAATCATCATTCCTAACCTTCAATAGTACATTCTATGCTTACTCCCGGTATCACCCCGTTCCTTGCTTTTGCAAACTTATCTGAGAAATTACATCAACAGTCTTTACATGAGTTACTGCAAAAGCAGTTTTACCCAAACAATCTTTACGTTAGTTGTTGCAAAGGTCTTTTACTTTGGTAATAAGAGATCTGAATGTTTCGGGCCCTTTCGATTGGTGATTTAATTAACATCCTGTCCTTGGTTATCTGTTCATTTCAAACATCACATTACTGCAGCACATTCCTTGCAAATACACTCATTGCCTGGACCTTCACCGCCTGCTTGTTGCAAACATTATACTGCTTCAGCACATTCTTTGTCTTTAACTTCATTTTTGCTTAATTGGCCATCATGCTTACTTCTCGACCTTATGTCATGTTACACTGCGTTTATATACGATGTAGTTATTTTAACAATATCCAAAGACTTCGTTATATATTAAATGTAATTTCATAAAGACATCACACCATGCATGCATATATTAAAACACTTCTAAATCAACTATATCTTACAACTTGTTCCAGAAGTCAATGACTCTCTGTGAAAAGAAGTACCTCCTACCTAGATCTATGCTTCTGTAACTTATATTTATATCCCCCGGTCCTCCAGAGCTCAAATAGGCTAGCCGTTTTGGAGTGAGTCTAATCCTTTAATTATTTTAAAGACCTCCATCGTACCTCCTCAAAGTCTACACTTCCACATTTTTCCAAAGTAAAATGCCCCAGCTCTCTTTGCCTCTGCTGGTAACTCAGGACACTTAAACTACCTATCAATCTATTGGACCGCCTCTGAAACTTTTCCCGGTCTTCTCTATCAACCCGTCATGTAAGGGGACCAAAACTGGACACAGTGTTCTAGACATGGCCTCATTGAGGCCTTGTACAATTTATTTGTTTCTATTTGGCAAGGCAGTATTTTTTTACCCATCCATAGTTTTCCTGAGGGCAGGCATTAAGAGTCAACCACATAGAATGGGCCTGGAGTTACGAGTCAGCCAGGGTAGGTAGGGGTGGCAAGTCCCTTTAGTGAATCAGTTGGGTTTTTAGAACAATCCGGCATTTTTCATAGTCACTTTTTTCTGATGGCATCTCACAAATTGCCAGATTCATTGGCATCAGTTTCACAACTTGCCCTGGTGGGATTTGAACTCACAAACTCTGGTTTATTACTTCAGTACCATAACCATTAAGCTACAAAACAAAAGGATAGCATTTATCATTTTATATTTAATTATCCTGGCAATACATCCTTTAACAATAGCCTCACGGCACTGGTCGTGTACCCTCAATGACTCATGCGCTATGACCCTCAGATCCTTCTCCCACTTAGCAGCCTTGAATATGCAACGCTGCATGCTGTACGCACACTTGGAGTTGCCCCTACCCAATCGCGCTACATTTGTCTATATTGAAAAATGTATGCCAGGCACAGGCCCATTCCCCCATCGTAATAGATCTGCCTGCAATCTTTTTTTTTCAACTAAGGTCCTTACATCCCCACGTATCCTTGTATCATCTGTGAACTTGCGGATATTTCCTCCACCGCCTTTATCCAGATCATTGCTACTGCTGGTGAAGAGCAACGGCCCAAACCCTGATCCCCACAGAACTCCACTAGTGACTGGCCCCAATGCAGAACCTCTGCCATTAATAACTACTTCTCCAGCCATCATGAGTGTGGGTCAGGCTTGATGGACCAGCTGGTCTTTTCCTGCCCGTCATTTACGTGTGCTCGTACTTTCTGTCAATCCAAAATTTGTCCGCCAATCCTGTAAGAGGTTTTTTTGAAAGTCTAGACTTAACTTCTTTACCCAGACAGTGGTTAGAATGTGGAACTTGCTGCCACATGGAGTGGTTGAAAGCAACAGCATCTGCATCACATTACACCACTTCAACCGCCAAAGGATGGATTATTTTCCCAAGTGCTAAATGGCCACCAGACCAAGTATGATATAGAAATGAAGCTGTAGATAATGCTCCCCTTCTTTCCACTGCATACTTTGCAACAAATGGGGTTCTTTTTGTTGGGGGGAAACTACTGCCATAGTTCGCCACTTAATTTCTTATATACATCTATATTTCTCAAATCACCTTGTTTACAGGCTAAAGAATGACAATTTCTCTAATCTGTGGTGGTAAATCAGTGACTTAAGTTGCCAAACAAGGTAGGACTGGTTTAGAATGTGACTTGTCACAGAGTGCTCTGAAAAAGGAAGATATGAGACAGTTATGTTTCAGGATTATTTGGCCATTTCTCCCTGGATATGATCCATTTTAAAATTTGTTTTGAGTTAAATCTCGTTTTAAAGGGGTTGGTTTCTCAGGACAGCCCATGCTGGGTTGTTAATACAACGTCAGATGAAAGGTGGTTAATATACTAACTGAAAGTTGTTTTTCCCAGAGCCCAATTTAGTGGCTTGTCTTCGTAAGAGATGAACACTTGGCACCTATTGTGTTGGAAGGGTTTTGATCTCTTCCTGGTTGTGAGCAGTCAAGATGAAAGCAAAATCTTATACACCTAAAAAAGTAGTCTGGCTATTGGAAACAGAACTGCGCAGTCAGTCAGCCAGCAAGGTGCTACAAAAAGGTTAAAAAAAGTCAGAAGCCCGCAGGGAGAGGGGATTATTTATCTTGAGCTGTAGGACAGGATGTAGAGATTATTCTGTTTAAGTTAAGTAAAACGACCCACCGGACGGGAGTTGCATTGCATGTTCTTTATTTTGTATCATTACATGAATATAAGCTCTACCAATGAACTAAGCATATCTGATCATACCTATTACTCTGTACATTTCACATTACTGAGGAATAAAGCTGCGTATGATTTGAACCAAACTTCGCCTCATTTAGTATTAACTCAATCCGCCTTCAGAGAGATTTTAAAAATACATGCGTATTGAAAAATAAGGGTTTCCTCAGGCTGCAAGGATATTTATTTTCTCATAAGTGACTTACTAACCTTGTGCTAGTATTCTTCAATGGTCAGAAAGAGCACAGGATGGGTAGCTGGGTTTAGATTGTGGGTTTTTTAGCTAATGTAGGATGGGGAAGATCATATGATTCTATCTGAAAAGTCAGGCACTTACATGGCTTTATCTGAACCAGATGTATGACCTGACCATGACACATAGAGGACAATGAATAATGAAGAATGGGACATTCTTATTTATACCATCCACATCCAAAATGCCTGGAGCATGTGCCTAACATTCACTGTGTTATCTGACTGAACATAGTCAGGTGATAAATGCAACTATTCCATCTTAATGACAGTAATATATTGATTATACATACTAATGCAATAGATGACAACTGTAAAGCAGATAAGGTTTTTATTTAACCAGGTTCTGTAAAGTCCTGTTGGTCAATCCCAAAGTCTTAAGTGATTTCTGAGTGACAGAACTATGTGATTAATTCATCTACCAGTATGTGCACAAGATGTAGACCTGAGCGCCACATTTTAAACCACATGTGAAGCAGGAATGTCGAGACAATGTTATCGAGAAAAGCTGATCTTAATGCTTTCTAATCAGAGGTGAAACTGCATTATGAATAAATAACAGAGGTGCTTACAGACTTGAAATGTGACTTGTATGTGATGTTATTGGACTGCACTGTCTTTTTGCTCCTATTTTCTGCTGCTGCCTATATCATCATGTCCTCACCCCGGAGATGAAGCAGTAAACATAACCGTAGGCGTTACAAATCTCAGTTGGTTGTCCTATCAGGAGATGCATTTCATAGAATCATACAGCACAGAAGAAGGCCATTCGGCCCATCATGCTTGTGCCGGCGCTTTGAAAGAGCTATCCAATTAGTCCCATTCCCCTGCTCCTTCCCCATAGCCCTGCATTTTTTTCTTTTTGAGTATATATCCAATTGCCTTTTGAAAGTTACTATTGAATCTACCTAGTTTCCAACATTACAACAGTGACTATACTTCAAAAGTACATCGTTGGCTGTAAAGCGCTTTGGGCGTCCTGAGTTCGTGAAAGGTGCTATATAAATGCAAGTCTTTCTTTCTTATTGGGCTGGGTAGACTCCTGGGACTCCACAGTTGTCTCTGATGTTTACCCCACACAGGATAAGAGATCTATATTCATTTTATTAAAAAATAAGGAAACACTCGTATTTACATAACAACATTTTACATCTGTCAGAAACATCTCAGAACTCTTCACATACAATTAAATATTTTGGCGTTCAGTAATTGCTTTATGTGGACAAACATGGCACATCAAAATCCCACAAGCACCAATGACCAATCTATTTTTTGGTTGAGGGGGGAATTTTAGTCAAGATTCCTGGAGAATTCCCTCCTTTTCTTCAAATAATTCTTCCCCAAAGGACATTAGTGAACCAGTTGGATTTTTACAACAATCCGACAGCTTCACGGTAACTTTTACTGACACTAACTTCCTTTTTCTTGATACTGTTTTTTCAAACTGAATTCAAATTCTCAAACTACCGCGGGATTTGAATGCGCGTAGTTTGGATTATTAGTCGAGACTTCTGGATTACTAGTCCAGTAACAGAACCACTACATTACAGTACTTTCTATGCACTTAATTCACACAGTGGGACTTGAAACCACAACCTTCTGACTGAAAGGCATTTTTGAAATGTATTATTTTTATTTTTTTTGGCTCAGAGCCCTTGGTAATACATTGCACAGGCTCATTGCTGTCACCAGGATTTATGACAATGGCTAATTCTGCAGAATTTTATGATCAGTTTAAAATGTAATTATTCAATTTACTTACTTGCATTTACTTAAACCCTATCTAATTTATTCACATTTATTTAATTTTTTTATTTATACCATATTATAATTGTTTTTTTCAATTATTATTGACTTCCTAATTTAAATGAATGGCTTAGAATTATTATGCACCAATTATTATGCAAGTAAATGTATTAAGAAGAACATTGTATTTTAATTGAATTGAATGGCTGAATTAAAACATATCTGTGCATAGAATCAATCATACAGCTCAGAAGGAGGCCATTCTGCCCATCATATCTGTGCTGACTCTTTGAAGGAGTTATCCAATTAGTCCCATTCTCCTACTATAGAATCTGCTTAAACCACCCTTTCAATCAGTGCATTCCAGATCATAACAGCTCGCTGCGTAAAAACTGTCCTCATCTTCCCTCAGGTTCATTTGCCAATTATCTTAAATCTGTATCATCTGGTTACCGACCCTTCTGCCAGTGGAAACAGTTTTCCCCCATCTACTCTATCAATTACCCCAATAATTTTGAATACCTCTATTAAATCTCCCCTTAACCTTCTCTGCTCTAAGAAGAATAATCCCAGATTCTCTAGTCTCTCCACATAACTGAAGTCCCTTATTCCTGGTATCATTCTGGTGAATCTCCTCTGCACCCCCTCTAAGGTTTGACGTCCTTTCTAAAGTGTGGGGCCCACAATTGGACATAATACTTTCGCTGAGGCCTAACCTGTGATTTATAAGACTGTCAGCTGTGGCTCATTGGGTAGCGTGCTTGCCTCTGAGTCAGAAGATTGTAGGTTTAAGTCCCACTCCAGATACTTAAGCACAAAATCTAGGCCAACACTCCAAAATAGAAAGACTTGCATTTATACAGTGCCTTTACGTAACCTCAGGATGTCCCAAAGTGCTTTACAGCTTTTGAAGTGTAGTCACTGTTGTAATGTAGGAAATGCAGCAGCCAATTTGAGCGCAGTAAGGTCCCACAAACAGCAATGTGACAATGAACAGGTAATCTTGTTTTAGTGATGTTGATTGAGATAAATATTGGCCAGGATACCAGGGAGAACACCCCTTCTCTTCTTCGAAATACTGCCATCTGGATCTTTTATACCCACTTCAAAGGGTAGGCGATGCCTCAGTTTAACGTCTCATCCGAAAGACGGCACCTTCGACAGTGCAGCGCTCCCTCAGTACTGGACTGGGAGCGTCGGTCTAGATTTTGTGCTCAAGTCACTGGGATGGGACTTGAACCCACCACCTTCTGACTCAGGTGAGAGAGCTACCCACTGAGGCCACGGCTTACTCCAATGCAGTACCATGGTGAGTGATGAGTGAGACTATGTATATCACAATAATCAGCACAGAATTAATTTTATTCAAGATGCCAAAAAAAATGTTTTAAGCAGCACTCATAAATAAAAAGGCACACTACCAGAATGGAACCACTGCACAAATTATTTACAGTAGCATGCAATTCATAGAATCATAGAATAGTTACAGCACGGAAGGAGGCCATTCGGCCCATTGAGTCCGTATCGGCTCTCTGCAAGAGCAATCCAGCTAGTCCCACTCCCCTGCTCTATCCCCGTAGCCCTAAATCTGAGATGGAAGCTTTCTTGAATGCAAAGATTCAAAACCAGCGATCGGCCAAAAAATTCATATTGTATCAACTTAAAAAAATAAATTTGCCTGTCACATTTTAAATTTTAATTTTTTATAATTAATAATTCATCTCACCTCATCTCCTTAGGTTTTCAAGCTGTATTTAATTCTTTTAAAATAAAAGATGGACTCAGAATGCCAGAATTATATGAGCCTTTTCTCTGATGAGCTGCGTGCTGGGTTGTGAGGATTCCATTAATGTCCAGCTGGGATTTCCTGTCCGTTGGTAAGGTCCCCACAGGGCCCAGGAGGATTGTACCTTTTAACTCAGCCCTTGTCACCTTTAGACTGAAATATAACTAACCTAATAAATCCCACAAAATTTCAAGCTGTCATTGTTTAAATGAATATGTAATGTTTGTATTATATATATGTGTGTGTAGTATATGTGTGTGTTTAGTATATGTGTGTATTATATGTGTATGTGTAGTAAATGTGTGTGTGTAGTATGTGTATGTGTGTGGTATATGTATGTGTATAGGATGTGTGTGTATGTAGTACATGTGTATGTTTTTTTTATATTCGTTCACGGGATGTGGGCGTCGCTGGCGAGGCCGGCATTTATTGCCCATCCCTAATTGCCCTTGAGAAGGTGGCGGTGTGCCGCCTTCTTGAACAACTGAGTGGCTTGCTAGGCCATTTCAGAGGGCGATTAAAAATCAACCACATTGCTGTAGTGTGTCTGTGTGTGTGTGTAGTGTGTGTGTAGTATATGTGTGTGTGTGGTATATGTGTGTGCGTAGTGTGTGTAGTATATATGTGTATATGTAGTATATGTGTGTGTAGTATATGTGTATAGTATGTGTGTGTAGTATGTGTGTAATATGAGTGTATAGTATATGTGTGAGTAGTGTGTGTATATGTGTGTGTATATAGTATATGTGTGTATGTAGTGTGTGTGTGTGGTATATATGTGTAGTATGCATGTGTATAATGTGTGTGTAGTGTGTGTAGTATATGTGTGTGTATAGTATATAAGAACATAAAAAATAGGAGCAGGAGTAGGCCAATCGGCCCCTCGAGCCTGCTCCGCCATTCAATAAGATCATGGCTGATCTGATCTGTTTGTGCGTGGAATAGAACCATCCACGTTTAGAGCACAGTGAGAAGCAATTCAACCCATCGTGTCTTTGCTGCAGAATATTCGCTTGATTCAGTCAGACATTATGAGCATTCCGGTTGGATTGAGTTTTGGAAACAAGGATGAGATGTGCAAAGGTAGATGTGCTTTCCTTATTTTATTTTTTTCCATCTTTTTTCACTTATTGCATCAACCTGCAAAAAAAAAAGAAACTTGCAGTCAGATCTCAGACACGAAGAAGATAATCTGTGATGATGCTGAATCCTCAGGCAGGAGATATTTAAGGCTCCTGTGGCAGAATCCTTCAGCAACAATTAATTAAACTGGCAGTCAGAGATGTCACTGGAGAGCAGAACACCTGAAGATGCTAAAGATGTTTATTAGGAAAAAAAATCAGATGCAGGAGAACTATATTTAGATGCAGCTTTTTGTGGTTTGTTTGAGCCCGTCGCAAATGAGGCACACATTGCATTTTGGGAACGGCGTATTCAAACAGTTACATCATGTTACATCGAGATACATCGAATCTACAGCACAGAAACAGGCCATTCGGCCCAACTGGTCTATGCCAGCGTTTATGCTCCACATGAGCCTCCCCCCACTCCTCTTCATCTAATCCTTTCAGCATATCCTTCTATTCCTTTCTCCCTCGTGTGTTTATCTAGCTTCCCTTTAAATGCATCTATGCTTTTTGCCTCAACTACTCCTTGTGGTAGCGAGTTCCACATTCTTACCACTCTCTGGGTAAAGAGGTTTCTCCCGAGTTTGCAGTTATTGAATGTGGATAAATGAAAGAAAATGTCCTTTTGTATCCCAGCATAGAGTGGTTTGAGCCTACGTTGATATGTGATGTGTTTCAGCTTTCAGGCAGGTTGAATCCATTGTCCCAGTGGATTCCCAGCCAACAGGGCAAAACTGTCTGTTACTTGGCATTAATTGTCACTAATTGGACAATATCA
Organism: Heptranchias perlo; assembly: GCF_035084215.1. Lineage (NCBI taxonomy): Eukaryota > Metazoa > Chordata > Chondrichthyes > Hexanchiformes > Hexanchidae > Heptranchias > Heptranchias perlo. The sequence goes on along the minus strand of NC_090332.1, from coordinate 8,639,732 downwards.
TTCTGATAAGGTCATAAGGACAGTTGATGTGTGAATTGGAGGTTCAGTTCCCATCGCTTACAGTCGGTGTTAATGTGATTCGCCCACTATAAGAAATGGACAGTAAAACTGCTGCTCGGTGTATACAAAAGAAGCAAAATGGTGGATTGTCTCCGAGTCTCCATCTCTGAATTGTTATGAATCTCCCTATTGCTCCGGAGCCCCCCCGCCCCGCCGCAGACTCGATTTGTCGCTGTAACGTATTAGAGTAATTCAACAGGTGTCTTTTTTATAGAGCTAATAATTTAAAAGCATTAAAAAAGGCTGATCGGGTCAGATGAAGTAGGGCGGGAGGAGGCTGGTGTGGAGCATAAAAACCGGCATCAACCAGATGGGCCGAATGGCCTGTTTCGGTGCTGTAAATTCTACATAATTGTATGTAAGAAGCTTCCACCTCCCACATAGCCCAAGATAGCTGGGCGCTTAATGTGTTATAAGCGACGCCTTTGTAATCGACTTCCATGGTACTGCCGAATGGTTGTCGTCATTTGCCCAATATAGGCGTCAGCCTGTGATGCGCGAGGATAATGTAAGTGGTGGGGACTGTGGTGGGGGCTGCTGTCCTGTGGATTCATGGGTTCAGGTTGTGAGAGCAGTGTGATCTGCTGCTTGATCCACACTATACTTGAGCTGCCGCTAGCTGTAAAAAGGAAAAATATTCCATCCCTCAATGCTTTCAACCTTTACCGCAAACCCTCCTCTCCATCCCCGCAAAAAAAAATGTTCTCAACTCCTTGATTAAGAGACAAAGGGAACTGAGTGCTTTGGTGAAGGGGCCACATATTAGGACAACCTCTTGGGTGATGCTCCACTGCCCTACTGACACAGTTTGTGAAAGTGAAATGGGAGAACGCATACATCATGAAACAAGGGGCAGCTTCTTGTGTTAATCAATCCCTCGCCACTGTACCACATGCAGGTTAAAAAGGAAAGGCCACATTTGTTGGAAATATGAAATAAAAACAGAGAATGCTGTTTGAGATACACAGCAGTCCCACAGGCACTTGAAAAAAGAAGAGGCGAGTTAACACTTTTGATGTGAATCTTTATCAGTTCTGAAAAAAGGGTCTCTGTCTAAAATATTAATCTATCCTTTCTCTTTGTAGATGCTAATTGACCAGCTCCGTACTTTATCACGTTCCATTTTTATTTCAATAAATTCAGCCACCTTATTGTAAAAATTAATCTTTTTTTATGCTATTTTTTGTTACATTCATTTCATTATTTTGCTATGTTTGGCTTTAAATGAATACCTCATAAAAGGATAAAATTGAGCTCAGTTCCACTCATGGGGTGGAGCCCAGGTAGAAGAGACGGAGTGTGAGGTGTAGGGCTTTAATACCCAGGGTTGATCTGTGACCTGAGCTCCTACATAGCGAGGATCCACACCCAGTGCCTGACAGCGTTAGATGTGGCTCAGTGGGTAACACTCTCGCCTCTGAGTCAGAAGGTTGTGAGTTTAAGTCCCCACTCCAGAGACTTGAGCACACAAATCCAGGCTGAGACTCCTGTGCAGTACTGAGAGAGTGCTGCACTGTTGGAGGTGCTGTCTTTTGGATGAGATGTTAAACCAAGGCCCTGTAAAAGATCCCATGGTATTATTCGAAGAAGAGCAGGGGAGTTCTCCCTGGTATTCTGGCAATATTTATCCCTCAACCAACATCACTAAAAAAACAAATTATCTGGTCATGCTCTTTGTGGGACCTTGCTGTGTGCAAATTGGCTGCCACATTTCCTACATTACAACAGTGACTGCACTTCGAAAGTACTTAATTGGTTGTAAAGCGCTTTGAGACGTTCTGAAGTCATGAAAGGTGCTATATAAATGCAAGTCTTTCTTTCATATGATCATACAAACAATGATTGTCAGGAAAAGGCCGACTGGTCCATGCAGCCTGACCCATAAAACTGCGAAGCTTTGTGCCTCACAATACACTCCCCAGCCCTACCCGAGTCCTTGTAATCTCCTGGGAGAGGCGAAAAACCAGATAAAAACCCAGGCCAATTTTTTTTTTATTCATTCATGGGATGTGGGCATCGCTGGCAAGGCCAGCATTTATTGCCCATCCTTAATTGCCCTTGAGAAGGTGGTGGTGAGCCGCCTTCTAAATTAGAAGGGGGGGATTTTGGACAATTCCTCTCTGACCCCCTTAGGCGATCGAAACTAGTCCAGGAGATCACTCTGGCCCTGATTAATGTTATACACTCTGAATTTACTCTTCTGAAACATTTGCATGTGCATGAGGGGGAGTGGGTGGGAGTGGAGACATGTTTTGTTGTTATAATGGTATAATCCAAACTTCAGAAGCCATCTGGAAAACTTCTTTACTCAAACAGTGCTAAATATTTGGAATAATTTACCAAGCAAGGTAATAGATGCAAAAAACATTGGGATTATTCAAAGTACAGTTGAATGCTGTGAGTTACTGGAGCAGGGGGTGGCGTCCAACCTTTGTTCTTTGTCGGCTACTAGGCTCTAATCATGGAGTCTTGAGGCCCCCGTGTACTTTTTAAATTCATTATCCCATTTAATTGTAGCTGCTACTAGTACTAGTTCCAATTTAAGATTTACTCACCAATGAGGCCCCAGAGCTAAAAATGGCCCATTCCAATTTTCCAGAGCCACAAATTCAAACTGGACAAACCAGCAAAAAGGAAATAAAGGCACAAATATTACTGAGTTTCCTGTGCTCCGAGGGCCGAATCAACGGGGCTGAGGGTCCTGTTGCAACCTACATCCCCACAGTATGGACACTCCTGTACTCCTATCAGTCAAATGGCCTATCCTTGTGTTTCTAATCATCAATATAAGGAAATTTATTACCTTTAAATGAACAAATTTAACAGGAAAATGATTCAGACACTTTGCCTTTTGTTCTGAGGAGAAGGAAAGCCAAAGGAGCCATGTCTCATTTTCACCACATCACCTCGCTTGGAAGTGGCGCAAAGGTGCATATTTTTAGTGAGAATAATAATACAAGTCATTTTGAAACAAAAGTGACCACAGCTGCCAAACATTGGAACAATCCACAGTCAGTGGTATATATTTGAGTAAATGGGATTAGTTCCATTGTAGGCTAGGAGGAGATTTATTGGAAGTTCTTAAAATTAGGAAGGGTTATGACTGGGTGACTATTTCCTCTGGTTGGTGAATCAGTGATGAGGAGTCATCAATTTCAAATTGTCACTAAGAGAATGAGGAGACTTGCAGTTATAACCTTACAGGGCTACGGGGATAGGGCGGGGGAGCGGGACCAGCTGGATTGTTCTTGCATAGAGCCAGCGCAGACTCAATGGGCCGAATGGCCTCCTTCCATGCTGTAATATTTCTGTGATTCTATGAGAGAGGGTAGGAGAAATTCCATTACACAGAGAAATGGTTGAGGAGGAAACCATTTAACCTTATAAGGGAAGAGCAGATAAACATTCAAAGCAGATGCAAATACAGAACTCTGGGGAGAGAGAAGGGCTCTCTGTGCTGTAAACTTGCATGGTTCTATGTTTGTGGGAGTGGCTTCATCCATAATGTGCATTAACAGCCATACATTTTGCCTGTTGATTGTCGTTAATTTTCCATCTGATTTCTCTCCAAAACTTTTCTTCCATTGTTCACACTCTGGCTTCAACGTGCAATATTTTCTACCGCATGTCATATGTCAATAATACGGGAAAAAAAGATTTGTCAGACACTGTTTTAATGAAGGTCGTGCTCCTTTAATGGACCACTGAATGTAGTTTGAAAGCAGCCCCATTCTTCATTTCACAGTTGCCTCATTTTCAGAGCGGACGCCCTGTTTGTGCTAAATTTAATTGATTTTACTCAGCGTTGTCTCAAGTGGCCTTTTCCCCCCAAACAGATGGGATGCTATAAATACAAACAGGACCCTGGGACTGAGCGAGGAACAAAACAAGCCCTAACATAATAATTACAGTGACTAATGAAGGAGCGCTCAACTGTCCAATTCCCAATCTTTTCACCCTTGCCGGTATTGGCAGGGGTGAAAAGATTGGGAATTGGACAGTTCAGCGCTCCTTCATTTCTCTGGCGTATTTATTTTCACTTCGTTACATCTTCCGGTCACTATTTCATTGATCAGCAGACTGGGTGTCACCGTGGGTTAGCGCACTCACTGCCCTTTCACCTCTGACACCTGGATCTGAACCCAGCCCAGGCTGATGGGATGAACGTCACAACCCAGCTAATGTTGGTCATGGACCCACAGCACAAAAATTGTCCCTAATATGCACTAAGTTGCATTAAATTGGCAATTTCACTCAGAGAGGCCAGAAGGTGGCTGGTGGAGAAAATAGAAAAAAAAAGTTGCTGTAGGGGATGCTGGAGGTGAGGCCTGTTGTGAAGCGCCTTGGGACGTTAAAGGTGCTATATAAGTTGTTGTTGTCGTTGCATCGCTATTGTTGTTGTTGTTGTGATAGTAGTACTAGTGGTAGTAATGGTAGTAGCAATAATAATAGTAATAATGGTAGTAGTAGCAGTAATGGTGGAGTTGTAGTAGTAGCAATGGTAGTAGTAGTAATAGTTGTAGTAGTAGTAGCAGTAATGGTAGTAGTAGTAGTGTCAATGGTAGTAGTAGTAATAGTTGTAGTAGTAGTAATAGTAGTAGCAGAGTGCAGGGAACTCTACTCTGCATGGCCATATTGTACCTGATCTGGGAGTGCTTAATTCTAATACTGGGTACCCAAAATGGCAAAGAGTTCCATTTCAAATGCTAATATCTCTTGTCTTGATGAGCACGAAAATATAACCACAAATCAAATTTTAAATTTTTTTCGCAGAGCCATTCGACCACCAACATCATGGCTTCACTTTCGAATGACCAGCTCTGCCGTGTTCTTGACCTGACCCATACCACCATAGGGCAGTGTCGAGCATTGGCTGCAAATTTCCCCCAAGGACGGAAGTGGAGGAGGAGGGGGAATCAGAGGGGAAGTCATCTGTGGGCCACTCTTGTACACCTCTTGGTTCAGAATGACAGTGGCAGAGGCCTGTGGAGAATACTTCGCAGCAGCCTCTTCAGCCATCATTCTTTGGGATGTGGGCATCACTGGCAAAGGCCAGCATTTATTGTCCAGCCCTAGTTGCCCTTGAGAAGGTGGTGGTGAGCCTCCTTATTGAACTGCTGCAGTCTGTGTGGTGAAGGTTCTCCTACAGTACTGTTAAAGTAGGGAGTTCCAGGATTTTGACCCAGCGATGATGAAGGAATGGTGATATATGTCCAAGTCCGAGTGACTCGGAGGGGAACTTGGAGGTGATGGTGTTCCTATGCACCTATTGCCCTTTTCCTTCTAGGTGGTGGAGGTCACAGGTTTGGGAGGTGCTGCTGAAGAAACCTTGGTGAGTTGCTGCAGTGCATCCTGTGGATGGTACACACTGCAGCCACAGTGTGTTGGTGGTGAAGGGAGTGAATGTTTAGGATGGTGGATGGGCTGCTGATCAAGTGAGCTGTTTTGTCCTGGATGGTGTTGAGCTTCTTGGGTGTTGTTACAGCCACATCCATGCAGAGAAGTGGAGAGTATTCTATCACACTCCTGAGTTGTGCCCTGTAGGTGGTGGTGAGGCTTTGGGGAATCAGGAGGTGAGTCACTCGCCGCAGAATAGGCAGCCTCTGACCTGCTGTAGTAGCTACTGCATTTACGTAGCTGTTCCAATTGAGTTTCTGGTCAATGGTGACCCCCCAGAATATTGACGATGGGGGACTCAGCGATGGTAATCATAGAATCATAGAAAGTTACGGCTCAGAAGGAGGCCATTCGGCCCATCGTGTCAATGCCAGCCAAAAAAGAGCTATCCGGCTTAATCCCACTTTCCAGTCCATAGCCCCGTAGGTTACGGCACTTCAAGTGCACATCCAAGTACGTTTTAAATGAGTTGAGGGTTTCTGCCTCTACCACCTTCTCAGGCAGTGAGTTCCAGACCCCCACCACCCTCTGGGTGAAAAATATTCTCCTCCGCTCCCCTCTAATCCTTCTACCAATTACTTTAAATCTATGCCCCGGGTCACTGACCCCTCTGCTAAGGGAGATGGGTCCTCCCTATCCACTCTGTCCAGTCCTGTCATAATTTTATATACCTCAATTGGGGATGTTCGCTGATGATTGCACAGTGTTCAGTTCCACTCGCAACCCCTCAGATAATGAAGCAGTCCGAGCCCACATGCAGCAAGACCTGGACAACATCCAGGCTTGGGCTGATAAGTGGCAAGTAATATTCGCGCCAGACAAGTGCAGCAAGACCTGGACAACATCCAGGCTTGGGCTGATAAGTGGCAAGTAACATTCATGCCAGACAAGTGCCAGGCAATGACCATCTCCAACAAAAGAGGGTCTAACCATCTTCCCTTGACATTCAACGGCATTACCATCGCCGAATCCCCCACCATCAACATCCTGGGGGTCACCATTGACCAGAAACTTAACTGGACTAGCCATATAAATACAGTGGCTACTTGGGGGAGTCAGGAGGTGAGTCACTCGCCGCAGAATACTCAGCCTCTGCCCTGCTCTTGTAGCCACAGTATTTATATGGCTGGTCCAGTTAAGTTTCTGGTCAATGGTGACCCCCAGGATGTTGATGGTGGGGTATTCTGCAATGGTAATGCCATTGAATGTCAAGGGGAGGTGGTTCGACTCTCTCTTGTTGGAGATGGTCATTGCCTGGCACTTGTCTGGCACGAATGTTACTTGCCACTTATCAGCCCAAGCCTGGATGTTGTCCAGGTCTTGCTGCATGCGGGCTCGGACTGCTTCATTATCTGAGGGGTTGCGAATGGAACTGAACACCGTGCAATCATCAGCGAGCATCCCCATTTCTGACCTTATGATGGAGGGAAGCAGCTGAAGATGGTTGGGCCTAGGACACTGCCCTGAGGAACTCCTGCAGCAATGTCCTGGGGCTAAGATGATTGGCCTCCAACAACCACTACCATCTTCCTTTGTGCTAGGTATGACTCCAGCCACTGGAGAGTTTTCTCCCTGATTCCCATTGATTCAATTTTACTAGGGCTCCTTGGTGCCACACTCGGTCAAATGCTGCCTTGATGTCAAGGGCAGTCACTCTCACCTCACCTCTGGAATTCAGCTCTTTTGTCCATGTTTGGACCAAGGCTGTAATGAGGTCTGGAACCGAGTGGTCCTGGCTGAACCCAAACTGAGCATCGGTGAGCAGGTTATTGGTGAGTAAGTGCCGCTTGATAGCACTGTCGATGACACCTTCCATCACTTTGCTGATGATTGAGAGTAGACTGATGGGGCGGTAATTGGCTGGATTGGATTTGTCCTGCTTTTTGTGGACAGGGCGTACCTGGGCAATTTTCCACATTGTCGGGTAGATGCCAGTGTTGTAGCTGTACTGGAACAGTTTGGCTAGAGGTGCAGCTAGTTCTGGAGCATAAGTCTTCAGCACTACAGCCGGGATGTTGTCGGGGCCCGTAGCCTTTGCTGTATCCAGTGCACTCAGCCGTTTCTTGATATCACGTGGAGTGAATTGAATTGGCTGAAGACTGGCTTCTGTGATGGTGGGGATATCGGGAGGAGGCCGAGATGGATCATCCACTCGGCACTTCTGGCTGAAGATTGTTGCAAATGCTTCAGCCTTGTCTTTTGCACTCACGTGCTGGACTCTGCCATCATTGAGGATGGGGATGTTCACAGAGCCTCCTCCTCCCATTAGTTGTTTAATTGTCCACCACCATTCACGACTGGATGTGGCAGGACTGCAGAGCTTTGATCTGATCTGTTGGTTGTGGAATCGCTTAGCTCTCTCTATAGCATGTTGCTTCCGCTGTTTAGCATGCATGTAGTCCTGAGTTGTAGCTTCACCAGGTTGGCACCTCTTTTTTAGGTACGCCTAGTGCTGCTCCTGGCATGCTCTTCTACACTCCTCATTGAACCAGGGTTGATCCCCTGCCTTGTTGGTAATGGTAGAGTGAGGAATATGCCGGGCCATGAGGTTACAGATTGTGCTGGAATACAATTCTGCTGCTGTTGATGGCCCACAGCACCTCATGGATGCCCAGTTTTGAGCTGCTAGATCTGTTCTGAATCTATCCCATTTAGCACGGTGGCAGTGCCACACAACATGTTAGATGGTGTCCTCAGTGTGAAGACGGGACTTCATCTCCATGAGGACTGTGGGAGAACCTTCACCCCACGGACTGCAGCGGTTCAAGATGGTGGCTCACCACCACCTTCTCAAGGGCAATTAGGGATGGGCAATAAATGCTGGCCTCGCCAGCGAAGGCCACATCCCGTGAACGAATAAAAAAAAATTAAATCTCTCCTCAGCCTCCTTTGTTTCAAAGAAAACAACCCCAGCCTATCCAATCTGTAATCATAGCTAAAATTCTACACCACTGGCAACATCCTCATAAATCTCCTCTATACTCTCTCTAGTGCAATCACATCTTTCCTGTAATGTGGTGACCAGAACTGTACGCTGTACTCAAGCTGTGGCCCAACCAATGTTTTATACAGTTCCAGCATAACCTCCCTGCTCTTATATTCTATGCCTCAGCTAATCAAGGAAAGTATCCTGTATGCCTTTTTAACCACCTTATCTACCTGTCTTGCTACCTTCAGGGATCTTTGGACTTGCACTCCAAGGTCCCTTTGTTCCTCTACATCTCTCAATATCCTCCCATTTATTGTGTACTCCCTTGCCTTGTTTGCCCTCCCCAAATGCATTAGCTCACACTTCTCTGGATTGAATTCCATTTGCCACTTTTCTGCCCACTTGACCAGTCCATTGATATCTTCCTGCAGTCTACAGCTTTCCTCCTCACTATCAACCACACAGCCAATTTCTGTGTCTTCTGCAAACTTCTGGATCAAGCCCCCCACATTCAAGTCCAAATCATTAATATATACCACAAAAAGCAAGGGATCTAGTAGTGAGCCTTGCGGAACCCCACTGGAAACAGCCTTCTAGTCTCAAAAACACCCGTCAACCATTGCCCTTTGTTTCTTCTGACCGAGCTAATTTTGGATCCAATTTGCCACTTTCCCTTGGATCCCATGGGCTTTTACTTTTTTGACCAGTCTGCCATGTGGGACCTTGTCAAAAGCCTTGCTAAAATCCATGTACACTACATTAAACACGTTACCCTCAATGACCTTCCTTGTTACCTCCTCAAAAAATTCAATCAAGTTAGTCAGACACCACCTTCCCTTAACAAATCCATGTTGATTGTCCTTGATTAATCCGTGCCTTTCTAAATGATGATTTATGCTGTCCCTCAGAATTGATTTCAATAATTTGCCCACCACTGTGGTTAGACTGATTGGTATATAATTACTCGGTCTATCTCTTTCTCCTTTTTTATACAACGGTACAATATTAGCAGGCCTCCAATCCTCTGGCACTACATCTGCAGCCAGGGAGGATTGGAAAATGATGGTCAGAGCCTCTGTTATTTCCTCCCTTGCTTCTCTTAACAGCCTGGGATACATTTCATCTGGGCCGGGCGATTTATCGACTTTCAGAGATGCTAAACCATTTAATACTTCCTCTCTCACTATGTTTATCCTATCCAGTATTTCACACACCTCCTCCTAAACTACAATGTCTGCATCGTCCCCGTCTTTTGTGAAGACAGACGCAAAGTATTCATTTAGAACCGTACCCTCATCTTCCGCTTCCACACATAGGTTACCCCTTTGGTTACCTCTTCGGCCCTACTCTTTCCTTAGTTATTCTAAGTGATGCCATTGAATGTCAAGGAGAGATATTGAGTGACTACCCTGCTGGTTCTATAAATGTATTTTACCCCTGATATATGATGCTGTATAATATTGTAGTATTTATCTTCTTGGGCTGTGTATGCTCCAATGTTCCCTATAGTTCTTTTTCCTAAAAGATTCCAGATACAAAATATTAAAAAATAAAGCCAAAAAAAAAATCACATGAATTTTTCTTGGGCTTTCCCCAGTTTTCTCCTCTTGGTCTCTCCCCTCTATGCCGCCTTCCATCAGTTGGGAGCGGGGTGAGTGAGGCGTGGAGTTACCCTGGACTTTCTCCCTGTTTACCATGCGAGTATTCTCTAGTAGAACTGCTGGACTAAGTGGCACAGCATAACTGATTGTTGGATCGGATTGGAGTAAATAACGGACCCCTGGTTTGATCCTGCGGAAAACTGGAAACCTGCCCAAACCAAAGGAGTGAAGGAACTAGACTTAACGAAGGATGATTGGTTGCTTGCCTAGCATGCCATCAGATTACTTTCCTTTACAAACATGATGGTGGATCATAACTGAGGGGCTCTTCCAACTTGATCAGACCTGTCAAAACATATAAAAATCTGATTACTATGGCTCTCAGTTAACTGGCCTTTTTATTTTTCATCCATCCAAGCCAAGACTTGTCCCTGCCGGTAGCCTCACAATATTTAGACAGAATTGTTCTCCCTGAGGTCTCTGGTTCTGACAGGACTGGATTAAAAGGCCCATTACAGCAGAGGAGTTGAGGAAAGCAATTACTGACATGCAGAGTGTGAAGACCCCAGGCAATGATGCTGAGCTAATCATGAATTTTTTTTTAAATAAACTGGCTTTGCAAATAGATAGGCAGATGGATGTATGGAGACATGGATAGAGAGAAAGATTAGTCTCTTCTGCTTTTCACATCTCTTTATTTTTAAAACATTGTTGTGAGTGTAAGCTATCTTTCCCTTTGAGAGGAACAGGCAGAGAAAATGAGACAAAGAGCTGGAGTGACAGTGAGATAGAGACTGAGGGAAGATAGGGAGAGCAGGAGGGTAAAGGGACAGAGAGAATAAGACCTGAAGGACCAAAGATGCAGATTGATAAGGAAACCGGGACGGAGACAGGAGGGAGTGGAACAGAGGGCCATCTGCTAAAAGGAGTAGGAGGCAAAGTAGAGGTTGAGAGGGGCAGGGAGCAGAACAAATAGGAATGAAACACAAAGATAGGGAATCTGGGAGAGGACGCAGGCGCATGCTGGTTGGGCAGGAGGGAGCAAAAGAGACACAATGAGGCATGGGAGGAAAGAGAGTGCTAAAAGCACAAGGAAAAGAAACATGGAGGCAAATGAGGAGGTGGAGAAAAGACCCTTATTTTCTTCAAAAAACAACAGCAGTGGGTGCAACACAAACTAAGGTTTACAGCAGCATACATCCAAAATTGTAGATTTGTGTTTGGGCTCACAGTAATCAAGCTCTGTTGCACAAATTTAAATTGTCATTAATTATCAGTTAATGGTGATATCACAGTTATCATGCACTAGTAATTACAGTTGCTAATGTTAGCAAACACTTAATGCTTCCATATGAAATTGCTGTGACAAAAATGCAGTATTTTTGGCCATAGTCTGTATTGGTTTCTTAGCTTAATTTTTTAAAAGGAAGATGTTAACCTTAAAATGGCTTCTGCAAACTGCATGCTAGGATGATTCAGTTACAAGGAGAGGCTGGAGAAGCTGGGATTGTTCTCCTTAGATCAGAGAAGGTTAAGGGGAGATTTAATAGAGATGTTCAAAATCATGAAGGGTTTTGATAGAGTAAATAAGGAGAAACTGTTTCCAGTGGAAGGAGGGTCGGTAAACAGAGGACACAGATTTAAGGTTATTGGCAAAAGAACCAGAGGCAAGATGAGGAGAAATTTTTTTACGCAGCGAGTTGTTCTGATCTGGAATGCACTGCCTGAAAGGGCGGTGGAAACAGAGTCAATAGTAACTTTCAAAAGGGAATTGGATAAATACTTGAAGGGGAAAAAATTGCAGGGCCATGGGGAATGGGCAGGGGAGTGGGACTAATTGGATAGCTCTTCAAAGAGCCGAGAACAGGCACGATGGGCCAAATGGCCTCCTCCTGTGCTGTATCATTCTATGATTCTATATTGGATTCTATTCCTTTGGCTGTGCATGAAGTATATAAGAAAAAAGCCAGCTGAGTCAATACAGTTGATTACTAACAGACTGGGTAAACAGTCACCAAGTACATACAAGTGCCAGAAATTTTTAATGTCCACCATGTTATAAATTGGAAAGCCAAGTGGTGAAGGATAGACTACTACAGCCTGGTCTTCAGTTGCTCCCAAGCCTCTATTCACAGAGATTCCCCTTACACACACACCTCACCCTTGATAAGCTCTCCTATAAAAAGGATACAAGAGAGTCCCCAGTTGACACACAACACCTAATACAATTAATACTGATTGATATAAATCACATGACACAATTAACATATCAGAGAATATTAATCAATTACATAATCTGTTTCCCCTGGCTGCAGAGTCTAGAACTAGGGGGCATAGTCGCAGGATAAGGGGTCAGCCATTTAGGACTGAAATGAGGAGAAATCTCTTCACTCAGAGGTTTGTGAATCTTTGGAATTCTCTACCTCAGAGGGCCATGGATGCTCAGTTGTTGAGTACATTCAGGCTGAGATCGATAGATTTTTGGACTCTAAGGGAATCGAGGGATATGGGGATCAGGCAGGAAAGTGGAATTAAGGTCAAAGATCAGCCATGATCTTATTGAATAGTGGAGCAGGCTCGAGGGGCCGTATGGCCTACTCCTGCTCCTATTTCTTATGTTCTTATGATTAGGATAGCCCTAAAAGAGACAACACTTGACAATCACCAAAGGCATGCTTTTTGTGTCTATGTTTTAATTTTTGTTGACCATTTTTTCAAGTAGGGTCTTATAGACTGAGTTCTCAAAGACCAGAAACATGAGACAAGGTTGGGATTGGTCACTCTGGATAAGAGAAGGCTCAGGAGAGATATTATTCAAATATTCAAGATCTTTAAAGGAGCTGAAGCCAGGGACTCGAGGCGTCCCAGATTGGGCCTTGGGCCTCATCACCATAATTCCGGTGAGCTGCGGTCGCCAATCGGGCTCCGGACCAATTTGGACCATCGCGAGGCCGGCAACACCCTCAGATAGGTCCTGGGAAGAGGGGGAGGCGAACAGGAGGAGGGGAGGGTAACAGGAGGAGGGGAGGCGAACGGGAGGAGGGGGAATGCGAGGGGAGGTGAATGGGAGTGGGGGCGGGTGGGAGGGGGCAAGGGGGGCGAACAGGAGGGAGGCAAAGGTGAGGTGCAAATGGGAGGGGGAGCAAAGGGGGCAAACGGGAGGGGGTGAACAGGAGGGGGTGAGCGAGAGGGGGTGGTGTACGGGAGGGGGCAAATGGAAGGGGAGGGCGAACGGAGGGAAGGGCGAGCTTGGGCCACAGAGTTGCCATGGGGCAAGGAGGTGCACTCTTGCTCGATTGGCTGGACATTAAGGTATCCTACCGCTTTGTTGGCAGCCTCCAGCGGTTGGTTCGGCCGCAGAAGAACCTGAAAAACCGAGCAGAGCCTGCCCGGCGCAAACTCCGCTCAGTGCTGGGTCGTGAAACAGGCGCCAGGCCCCAAAAATTGGTGCTTTTTTGCACCCAAAAAACATACTAAGGCCGACACTGAGTCACGAGTTTTAGGTAATATGTAAGCTCCTGATACCCATGTAATATAAGTGGGTATAAATGTGCATCCAAATTTAACACATTGGCAAACTTTTTGTAAAACTAATCAGAAAAAATAAAAATGAGATACATATAAAAGAGACAAGACAATGAAGTCTATAAATAGCTTCAGTTTTGCACTCGTGGTTTACTGTACCATTTTGAACCGTTCGTGTACGTACTGTTCTTTTATTCTGTACGTCTAGTTGCAAAGTATCAGCCACTTCAACCCATTTCTTTCAACACTGCTTAGTCATTATTTAAGATCCCCTTGTGTATCCCCCTTGTGAAGTGAAAGGGGGGAGTGGATGGGGGATAGAGCGATCATTCTGATTAATTAAAAATGTATGTGTTATCATTATCTTTGCTAATTAGCTGGCCATAATTCCCACAGGAATGACATGCCGCCCTGCTGGGATTTGTCATTATTATCGAAAAGCACAGTTAGCCAGTTAGAAAATGTGCTGATTCCACCAAACAGCAACATCACATCAACAATAGCACTTCCTTCTAGTTAAAATTTCAATCGGATGACTAGTTTAAAGATGCCGCACGAGAATTGTCTCTAATAAAGGAATTGCTTCCATTTGTGCAGGTTGTGTAAGGAAACTTGGGACCACCTAGTCACTACTTCTTGATATATCTTGTCTTCTCTCCTACTTCTTTCAACCTTGGTGGTGTCATGCACTATTCTGGTCACCATTGACCAGAAACTTAACTGGACCAGCCACATAAATACTGTGGCTACAAGAGCAGGTCAGAGGCTGAGTATTCTGTGGCGAGTGACTCACCTCCTGACGCCTTTCCACCATCTACAAGGCACAAGTCAGGGGTGTTATGGAATACTCTCCATTTGCCTGGATGAGTGCAGCTCCAACAACACTCAAGAAGCTCGACACCATCCAGGACAAAGCAGCCCGCTTGATTGGTACCCCATCCACCACCCTAAACATTCACTCCCTTCACCACCTGCGCACTGTGGCTGCAGTGTGTACCATCCACAGGATGCACTGCAGCAACTCGCCAAGGCTTCTTCGACAGCACCTCCCAAACCCGCGACCTCTACCACCTAGAAGGACAAGGGCAGCAGGCACATGGGAACAACACCACCTGAACGTTCCCCTCCAAGTCACACACCATCCTGACTTGGAAATATATCGCCGTTCCTTCATCATTGCTGGGTCAAAATCCTGGAACTCCCTTCCTAACAGCACTGTGGGAGAACCTTCACCATACGGACTGCAGCGGTTCAAGAAGGCGGCTCACCACCACCTTCTCAAGGACAATTAGGGATGGGCAAGAAATGCAGGCTTTGCCAGCGACGCCCACATCCCATGAACGAATAAAAAAAACTATGAGGTCTTGGCCCTCCACTTTAGGTTTCTCAATCTGATAAATTCTGTTGAAGGTCTCCACCCAACACATTAAACTATTGTTCTCTTTCATTGTACATTTCCAACATCTCCTGCCATTAATTCAGACGTCCCCCATTTACAGTTTGTCTTCACTTTCTACTATCTGTCAGCTTGGCTCAGTTGGTAACACTCTCACCTCTATGTCAGAAGCTAATGGGTTCTAAGCCCCGCTTCAGGCCTTGCACTGTCTGCCTGTTCAGCTGGATGACAAAGATCCTGTGGCACCATCCGTAGAAGACAGGGAGATGTCCTGGCCAACATTCCTCCCTCAACCAACATCACCAAAAACAGAGTGACTGGCCATTCATCTCATGTAAGATCTTGTTGTGTGTCAAATAATTAACATTAATTCTTGACAGAGTTGGTTGAAGTGATTTCTTCTATGTATAAAGCCCTAGAACAAATCAGACGGAATTTCAACGACGTCTGACTTTTTGGAGTAGACTGGAAAAATAAATGTTTGGAGTGACACTGGGTTCCAAAAGTAGAAGAGTACTCGGTTGCCCAACATCTTGATGATCATAGAATTCACCCCTTATAATATGAAAATTGGGGCCGTATCAGGAACATAGAACCCCGATTGCCATTTTAGGACAGAACTGGTTGGAGCTTGCGCCATGCGCTCTCTGGCCAGTGTTACTGGCGGTACTGCCATGATGCTCCAGCCATCATGAGGTGTGGAGCAGGCTTGATAGACCAGCTGGTCTTTTCCTGCCCATCAATTTCATATGTTCGTATGTACGTAGCTTGAGATGGCAGTTCAGGGAGGTTGCCGGACTTGAGACCACAGATTCAGACGTGCTGACAGGAACCATAGAGAACATCCAGCTGGTTTTTGATTTATCCTGGTCTAGATCTCAGACACGAGCGTTATGGCAATAACTTTGGGTCAGTGGAGGAGGTATCAAGGTTGAACTGGTTGTTGTCAGTTTACATGTGCAATCTAATATTATGTTTCCATCTTGCTAATGTTGCCAATGGTATTGTGTAGATAGTGAGGGGGATTTGCTAAGGATGAACTCCTGGGCTGCCATGTGAGGAAACCATGCGAGCAGAGAAGGAGTAGCCATTGGCAGCAATTTAGTGCCAGCTTTGCGACAGGTAAGAGCAGTGCCCCAGAGGTGCGGTGGAGAAACACTGCCAACTGTGTTGAAGGCAGCAGAAAGGTTGAGGCCGATGGGGAAAGATAGGGAACCACAGTCGCAGTTGCACAGGCTGTCATTTGTGGCTTTGACCAGTGCAGCCTTGGTGTAGAAGGTGAACGGAACTCAGGTTAGAGGGACTTGAATATGGAGTGGAGAGAAGTGGGAATGTAGTGACAAGGCAACAAGACGTTCCAGGGCTTTGGAGAAGAAGGGAAGGTTGAGAAAGGGCCGTAGTTGGAGAGAGTGGAGGGGTTTAAGGTAGGTTTCTTAAGGAGGAGAGTGGTGACGGCAGTTTTGAAAGAGGAGGAGACAGTGCCCGATGAGAGAGGCAGGTTGGTGATGTTGGAAAGCATGGGAGTGAGGAAGTGAAATTTGTTGGTCAGGAGGGGATTGAGGAAGCAGGTGGTAGACTTCATGGAAAAAGTAAGTGAGCTGAGTGGGAGATGGGGAGGAAAATGTAAAGTATGGGAAGGGTGAGGATATGTTTAGTTGGAGATCAGTTGGGGGAACTGGGAGTTTGAGAAGGTTGTGGGGCGGGGGGCTTGGAGGAGGTAATGACCTCGATGTCCCTTGATTTTTGGCCCCATAAAAAGAGCATGGCTTTGGTAAGGGCAGCACCATCCCCAATTACATGAATAAATGTAATTGTACTCTGACAAGGTTACGGCAGTGGAATGGGAGCGGCTCCAAGGAAACTCTCCCCCAGGGTTCCTCAAATCTTGAGTGAGGTGAGGATGGGGGTAGGTCTGATTCATAATGGAGATAAGGAGTTTGACGTTGTTTTGTCTATCTAGGATAATGAATAGCATAGACTCATTTAAGGGGAAGCTAGATAAGCATATGAGGGAGAAAAGAATAGAAGGATATGGTGATGGGTTAGATGAAGTAAGAGTGGGAGGAGGCTCGTGTGGAGCATACACACCGACATGGGCCAGTTGGGCTCTTTCTGTGCTGTAAATTCTGTGTAAGTGGTTTTGGCTAGGGAGAGGGAGTGACGATACAACTTGAGTTAATCCAGCCAGAGCTGCTGGTGGACAGCCAGGCCAGGTGAATGGCAAGACCATTTGAGCTTACGCCCTGCTGATTTGAGTCTACAGAGGTGGCTGTTATACCAGGAGAACCAGTGGGGGTGAGAGACTGTACAGGATCCAAAGGAATGAAGGTGGAGGCAAGACAGTAATGGAGAAAATAAATGATTGCATCTGTTGGCAGGTCAAAGGAAGGAGTTGTGCTACAGCTTTACAAAGCCCTGGTTAGACCACACCTGGAGTACTGTGTTCAGTTCTGGGCACTACATCTTAGGAAGAGTATATTGGCATTGGATGGAGTGCAGCATAGATTTACTAGAATGATACCTGGACTCCAAGGGTTAAATTACGAGGCGAGATTATACAAACTAGGGTTGTAGTCCCTGGAATTTAGAAGATTAAGGAGTGATTTGATTGAAGATTTCAAGATATTAAGGGGAACTGAAAGGGTAGAGAGAGAGAAAGTATTTCCGCTGGTTGGGGACATAGCCTAAAAATTAGAGCCAGGACTTTCAGGAGTGAAGTTAGGAAACACTTCTACACGCAAAGAGTGGTAGAAGTTTGGAACTCTCTTCCATAAATGGCAGTTGGTGTTAGCTCTATTGTTAATTTTAAATCTGAGGTTGATAGATTTTTGTTAACCAAAGGTATTAAAGGAAATGGGGCTAAGGCGGGCACATGGAGTTGGGTCACAGATCAGCCATGATCTCACTGAATGGCGGAACAGGCTCAAGGGGCTAAATGGCCTACTCCTGTTCCCATGTTCCTGTGTTCCCGTGTCCCTCGATCAGAGTTCGCGAGAGTGAAGTTGGGGGTAATATTTCTTCCAGGGGCCGAAAGTGACAGTAGAGGGGGCTGGGGAGGACAGGTGGGTGTGTAGGAGAATGGAGACAATGAAGTGGTCAGTGAATGTGCCTAGTCAGCAATTGGGGTCATGAGGGCGTGGAGACTGTCAGCTGATGAGATCGAGGAGGTGATCATGATCATGGGTGAGGAAGCTGATGTGGGTAAGAGTGAGGCTGAGCGAGGCGAGCAGGGCAAGGAAGTCAGTAGAAGAAGGTGAAGACAAGTTTAAATGGAGATGTAAATTACTGAGAATGGGGAGTGGTGTGATGGAAAGGCAGAGATAGGATTTGAAATAGTCTGTGCTGAAACAGCCACTGGTGGTAAATCAATATTGTGACTGCATCAGTCGATGGATATAGATTTTTTTTCACTTAACATTTCCATTTTACTATTTGACTGTGTTACAATTCATTTTAATAAGATCTCCCTGTTTCTGTAATGCACTTTCGGAGAACATTGGACAGCATTGCTTTAAATTAATAATCCATTTTTATGCCACTGCCGTTGAGTGTGGTACTACAGGGCAATGTGTGTGTGTCCATGTTAGATCCTTTGTTAGGCTATTTCTGTTCTTCCTGAGGGTAGAAAAAAATCTAATTATTTTGCTTTAACACAGAGGGATCGAGAAAGAGAGTGTGAAATTCTCCTATTGAACCAGATAAAGAGAGCTGTGAGGAATTCTTTGTAGGCACCACAATTACAAACAGTCAAGGGTAATACAAACTGAAGCCTTTGTTGATTTAATGATTGCCTATACAGCGCCAGCTTTAAGAACTCACAGCTGTGAGTCTCGAAGAGAAGCCGGTGATTAGAAGCAATGATTGTTGTTCGATAATTGCCAGAGCAGTTAATTGCATTTCTATCTATTATTTATAAACCCTGAGTTAATCCGAAGCCAATGACATTCTTCAATGGATGGTATGAAATGCTGTGCATTAAGTGTCAGAGATAATCAGAACCAGTCTCCCATCTTGCACACAAACTCAGCTGCTCGTACCCTGTCCCGTACTGAGTCCCAGTTGTTCATCACCCCATCCTCACTGACCTCATTGAGTCCCTGCTCCCCAATGCATCGAATTTTAAATCCTCATTCTCGTCATCAAATAAGTATTCCGTAGACGCTAATGATAGGAAAATTGGCCCCGCAGTGTACAGTATAGGGCCGATTTTTGGGACCTGGGAGTGAGAGGTGAGCGGCCCACACGTAAAGGGGGAGTGGAGAGAGGCAGGAGTGGACCTGGGAGTGAGAGGTGAGCGGCCCACATGTAAAGCAGGAGTGGAGAGAGGCAGGAGTGGACCTGGGAGTGAGAGGCGAACGGCCCACACGTAAAGGGGGAGTGGAGAGAGGCAGGAGTGGACCTGGGAGTGAGAGGCGAATGGCCCACACGTAAAGGGGGAGTGGAGAGAGGCAGGAGTGGACCTGGGAGTGAGAGGCGAATGGCCCACACGTAAAGGGGGAGTGGAGAGAGGCAGGAGTGGACCTGGGAGTGAGAGGTGAGCGGCCCACATGTAAAGGGGGAGTGGAGAGAGGCAGGAGAGGACCTGGGTGTGAGAGGCGAATGGCCCACACGTAAAGGGGGAGTGGAGAGAGGCAGGAGTGGACCTGGGAGTGAGAGGTGAGCGGCCCACATGTAAAGGGGGAGTGGAGAGAGGCAGGAGAGGACCTGGGTGTGAGAGGCGAACGGCCCACACGTAAAGGGGGAGTGGAGAGAGGCAGGAGAGGACCTAGGAACTCAAAATAAAGTTAAAAAGTGATGTCACGGGATAGCAGGTAGGTGATCGGTTGGTATTCCTGTTTTTTCGCTCTCTAAGCTGGGAAACTATAACTATCACTTCATTAAATTAATAACTTAAAGTAGATAAACTAATTAGTTAATAAAACTAAAAATATCGAGTGAATAAAAACTTTAATTAAATATATAAAACAAGGTTAGATTGGAATGGCAGGGCAGGTGGTGTGTCGTAACTGCAGCATTTGGGAGTTGGTGGAGACCAGCGAGATCGCAAGCAACCACATCTGCAGTAAGTGTTCGCAACTCGAGGAACTTCGGCTCAGAGCTGTCGAGCTGGAGTCGAGCTGCAGACATTGCGATACATCAGGGAGGGGATGAGTTATCTGGACACTTTGATCCAGGAGGCAGTCACACCCCTTAGGTTAGATAGTAGTTTAGATTTGGTCAGTGGTCAGGGACAGGAGGATGTGACTGCAAGTTAGGTGGGTATGGGGACCCAGGATGCAGCGATGAAGGAGCCTCAGCCTTTGACCTTGTCCAACAGGTATGAGGTACTTGCTACCTGTGTGGATGAGAACAACGACTGCAGGGAGGATGGGCAAATTGACCACGGCACCGTGATACAGGAGGCCATTCAAGTGGGGGGAGTAAAAAGGAATGTGGTAGTGGTAAGGGATAACATAGTCAGGGGATAGTTACTGTTCTCTGCAGCCGCAACCGGGAGTCCCTGGCGCCCGGTGTCAGGATTAAGGCTATCTCCTCGCGGCTGGAGAAGAACTTGGCACATGAGGGGAAGGGACCAGTTGTCATGGTCCACATAGGAACCAACGACATAGGTAGAACTTGGAATGAGGTTCTGTTTGAGAGACTAGGGTCCAAAATGAGCAGAACCTCAAAGGTAATAATCTCTGGATATTGGCATAGGGACAAAAAGATCAGAGAGTTAAATGAGTGGCTCAAAGAGTGATGTGGGAGACAGGGGTTTCAATTCATGGGGCACTGGCACCAGTACTGGGAAAAGAGGGAGCTGTTCCGTCGGGACGGGCTTCACTTAAACCGGGCTGGGACCAGTGTCCTGGCGAATTGAATAACTAGGGCGGTTGATAGGGCTTTAACTAAAGGGGAGGGGGTGCGGATGAGAAGGTTCAGGTGAGGGTAACTTTATAAATCTAAAGAGAAAAACCAAGGTCATACAGTAGTGTAGCGATTTGGGTAAAGATAAGCCGAGTGTGTCAGGAAGGGACAGAGAGTTTAATGGTAATAGTGCATCAGTGAATAAGGTCAAATCGGGGAAAAATAGAAAACAGTTAAAATCTGAATGCACGAAGCATTTGTAACAAGATAGATGAATTACTGGCACAAATAGAGATAGATGGGTTTGATCTAGTAGCCATTACTGATACATGATTGCAAGGTGGCCAAGGTTGGAAACTAAATATTCTAGGGTACTTGACTTTTTGAAAAGACAAACAAAATGGAAAAGAAGTGGGTTTAGCCCTGATAATAAAAGATGACATAAGGATAGTAGTGAGAAAGGACCTTGACTCGGAAGATCAGGAAATAGAATCAGAATGGGTGGAGATAAGAAATAACAAGGGGCACAAAACACTGGTGGGAGTAGTTTATAGGCCCCCTAACGGTAGTTATACTGTTGGACAGAGTATTAATCAAGAAATAAGAGGAGCTTGTAACAAAGGTAATGCAATAATCGTGGGGGACTTTAATCTTCATATAGACTGGGCAAATCAAATTGGTAAAGGTAGTTTGGAGGACAAGTTCATGAATGCATTCGAGATAGTTTCCTATACGTCGTGGAACCAACCAGGGAACAGGCTATTTTAGATCTTGTCTTGTGTAATGAGACAGGATTAATTAGTAATCTCATAGTAAGGGATCCTCAGGGGAAGAGTGATCATAATATGAAAGCATTTCACATTGAGTTCGAGAGTGATGTACTTATGTCCGAAACTAGAGTCTTAAACTTAAACAAAGCCAAGTACATAGGTATGAGGGGCGAGTTGGCCAAGGTTGATTGGGAAATTAGATTAAAGGATATGATGGTAGATAACATTTAAAGAAATATTTCATAATTCTCAATGATTATTCATTCCATTGAGGAATAAATACTCCACTGGAAAAGTGACTAACTAAACGTGGCTAACTAAAGAAGTTAAGAATAGTATTAAATTGAAAGAAAAGGCCAAGAAGAGTAGTAAGCCTGAGGATTGGGAGAGTTTTAGAAACCAGCAAAGAATGACCAAAAAATTGATAAAGAGGGAGAAAATAGAATGAGAGTTAACTAGCAAGAAATATAAAAACAGATTGTAAGAGCTTCTACAAGTATGTAAAAAGGAAGAGAGTAGCGACAGCCTTAGAGGCTGAGACAGGAGAAATTATAATGGGGAATAGGGAAATGGCAGAGATGTTAAACAAATATTTTTATCTGTCTTCACAGTAGAAGACACAAAAAACATACCAGAATTAGTGGGGAACCAAGGGTCTAATGAGAGTGAGGAACTTAAAGTAACTAATATTAATAAAGAAAAAGTACTGGAGAAATTAATGGGACTAAAAGCCGACAAATCCCCCAGACCTGATGGCCTACATTCTAGGGTTCTAAAAGAGGTGGCTGCAGAGATAATGGATGCATTGGTTGTGATCTTCCAGAATTTCCTACATTCTAGAACAGTACCAGTGGATTGGAAGGTAGCAAATGTAACACTGCTATTCAAGAAAGGAGGGAGAGAGGAAACAGTGAGCTATAGGCCAGTTAGTCTGACATCGGTAGTCAGGAAAATGCTGGAATCTATTATTAAGGACGTGGTAACGGGGCACTTAGAAAGTCATAATATTATTAGGCAGAGTCAACATGGTTTTATGAAAGGGAAATCGTGTTTGACAAATTTATTAGAGTTTTTTGAGGATGTAACTAGCAGGGTAGAAAAAGGGGAACCAGTGGATGTAGTATATTTGGATTTTTAAAAATTTATTCATGGGATATGGGCGTTGTTGGCAAGGCCAGCATTTATTGCCCATCCCTAGTTGCCCCTTGAGAAGGTGGTGGTGAGCTGCCTTCTTGAACCGCTGCAGTCGGTGTGGTGAAGGTTCTCCCACAGCGCTGTTAGGTAGGGAGTTCCAGGATTTTGATCTGGTGTCGATGAAGGAATGGCGACATATTTCCAAGTCAGGATGGTGTGTGACTTGGAGGGGAACGGGCAGGTGGTGGTGTTCCCATGTGTCTGCTGCCCTTATCCTTCTAAGTGGTAGAGGTACTGTCGAAAAAGCCTTGGTGAGTTGCTGCAGTGCACCCTGTAGATGGTACACACTGCAGCCACTGTGCGCCAGTGGTAGAGAGAGTGAATGTTTAAGGTGGAGGATAGGGTGCCAATCAAGCGGGCTGCTTTGTCCTGGACCGTGTCGAGCTTCTTGAGTGTTGTTGGAGCTGCACTCATCCAGGCAAGTGGAGAGTATTCCATCACACTCCTGACTTGTGCCTTGTAGATGGTGGAAAGACTTTGAGGAGTCAGGAGGTGAGTCACTCGCTGCAGAATACACAGCCTCTGACCTGCTCTTGTAGCCACAGTATTTATGTGGCTGGTCCAGTTTAGTTTCTGGTCAATGGTAACTCCCAGAATGTTGATGGTGGGGGATTCGGTGATGGTAATGCCTTGAATGTCAAGGGGAAGTGGTTAGACTCTCTCTTGTTGGAGATGGTCATTGCCTGGCACTTGTCTGGCGCGAATGTTACTTACCACTTATCAGCCCAAACCTGGATGTTGTCCAGGTCTTGCTGCATGCTGGCAGGGACTGCGTCATTATCTGAGGGGTTGCCACATCCTTAATAATAGATTCCAGTGAATGGAACTGATCACTGTGCAATCATCAGCGAACATCCCCACTTCTGACCTTATGATGGATGGAAGGTCATTGACAAAGCAGCTGAAGATGGTTGGGCTTAGGACACTGCCCTGAGGAACTCTTGCAGCGATGACCTGGAGCTGAGATGATTAGCCTCCAACAACCCACTACCATCTTCCTTTGTACTAGGTATGACTCCAGCCACTGGAGAGTTTTCCCCTGATTCCCACTGACTTCAATTTGACTAGGGCTCCTTGATGCCACACTTGGTCAAATGCTGCCTTGATGTCATTAAGAGTCAATCGTTTAGTGTGAGATTGGAGTCGCATGTAGTCCTGGCCAGATGGAGGTGGTAGGCCCCACCCCTAAAGGACATCAGTGAACCAGTTGGGTTTTTACAACAATCTAGCAGCTTTCACGGTCATTTCTCTGGTGACAGACCTTATATCACCAGATTTATTGAATTCAATTTTACAATTTGTTATGGTGGGATTTGAACCCGCAATCTTTGGGTTATTAATGTAGCACCATAGCCACCAGACCACAGAGGGAAGGCAGCATTGGTTATATTTCATTCATTTTTAATGTTTAACCTTGTAATGTGATCAAATAACTTCCCAATTTATGTTCTGTCGATCATCCAAGGTGTTGCCAAGACCAAAGCCTGGGATTTCTAGGGTGGGGAGGAATCTCCCGCTGTAACTTCAGCGACTCCACTCGGGGAAGGGTGTAATTACAGTCTGATAACCAGTTTCGATTATCAATGTGGACATGGGATTTTATGATTGGAAAGTGGACAGGATGTGCACGCAGATGTGAGATTATCACATAGAATTACACAGAATGTACAGCACAGAAGCAGGCCATTCTGCCCAACAGGTCTATGCCAGTGTTTATGCTCCACACGAGCCTCCTCCCACTCTATTTACTTCATCTAACCCTATCAACATATCCTTTTAGTCCTTTCTCCCTCATGTACTTATCTAGCTTCCCCTAAAATGCATCTATGCTATTCACCTCAACTACTCCTTGTGGTAGCGAGGTCCACATTTTCACCACTCTCTGAGTAAAGAAGTTTCTTCTAAATTCCTCATTGGATTTATTAGTGACTAGGTTATGTTTATGGCCCCTAGTTTTGGACTCTCCCACAAGTAGAAACATCCTCTCTAGGTCCACCTGATCGAACCCCTTCATAATTTTAAAGACCTCCATCGGGCCACCTTTCAGTCTTTTTTCTAGAGAAAAGAACCTCAGCCTAGGTAGATACTTACTAACTTTTTATATCTGATATGATTTTGAGTGCCAATGTTCTTTGTCCTCAATTAGTGTTGTTTTGTGGAATAAGAAAATGCCTCAAACGCACATGCCCATTTTCTAAACTAACCCTCAATATCACAAGATCTCCAAAAAAAAGTTATACCTAGTTATTGAAATTTCTGGTTGTTTCCATTTGATTAGGATGATAAATAATGCAAGATTAGTGTTTAGGGTTTCGTTCCCCTCCTTGAATCACAGGGAATCTGCTCGCCCCCTCTGGGGGGAGAACTCTTGTTGGCTCCCTGGGTCCATCTGTCCCGAATTATTCTTCTCTTCGGTCACAAACTGAACTTTTTTTTGCCAGTATTTTAGTTAGCATGGATTACAATACTGGGTTTATCTGTCTTCCTAAATTTGGTTTAGAGAAAGATGTCAGAATTATGTCATGAGTATCCCTGAGGCTATTCTATTCATGTTGGCTGAATGGAGTTGTACAGTTTATTTCTGGTTTTGTCAATGAAAGGGCCTTACGCTGATGACAATGATTTCTGTTTCACTCCCGCACGGTTGCAGTAATTAGTATCAGATAAAGAATGGCTTAATATAAATGTGGTTTGGGTATTGATTTATCCCATTTGTTTGAATATCACATGCATGTTGTATGTCTACTTATTTCCCATTCAGATATTGTTCATTATTTAGAATACAATGGTGTAGTGATTATGGTACTGGACTAATATCCCAGAGGTTCAAGTTGCAAAGTCTTTTGTGGGCTAATACCAGAAAACTTACCGTGAAAGCCACTGGATTGCTGTAAAAACCCAACTGGTTCACTAATGTCCTTCGCTAATGTCTGTTCTGATCTATACGTGACTCCAGTCCCACGCTATATGGTGGACTCTTGTTCTTGACCTGGCTATTTTGACACGTCACTTTCAGCAGTGTGAATATCATCAAACCCAGTGGTACTGAAGTACGTGGGAATACAGGAATCTGTTGTGTTTACAGTCCAGCGTCTTGTTCTCACCGATGGGAATCCTGATGATAATGCACCTTTAAGAATTCAGAGTTTACCTAGTGATGAATAGCAGAATATGTTGTCCACTTTATGATAAATATCATGTATAAAATGCATAGAAATATAAAGTCTTTCATTTGAGACAATCACTAGAATAACTTGTCTTTGTAAAGTATATTTGCTTGCTTGAGCTTTCTCTTGTAGTTGAAATTACTCTACAAAATACATGAGTGTTATAATTCTGTAAAACAGGGCATATTAAAATCCTCTCTTTTTCTCAGCTGAATCAATTACATCCCTGTTGTAGCATCAGGACGTGATAAAACAGCCCCTCTTCCTGTGATGTAATGTAAAGCCACACAGAAATCCCTAAGGCTATGACAGTGATGGTTAGTGACAGAAACAGAAGACACAATGGGGTAGATTTTCAACTTGCCGCCCTGGGCGTAAAACTGGCATTGCGGATCAGCCGTCCGTTATAGATACCGCACGATTTTCATTTCCATTGATTTCACGGGGAAACCAGGTGGCTTGTGACATCTCCTGAACTTCTTGAGCATGATTTATTCCCTGCTTTCCATCCGTGCTTGCACTGTGTGCTGAGCGCGCCTGTTGACATTGTCTTTACCTTGCCAATAAGAGTCATTTGTGTGCTTGATTTCCTATAATCTGCCACCTGACCGAGCTTGTAGCTCAAAAACATGCCGAGGGCGGCTACTTCATAGCCATTCCACCCTGTGAGACCTGTTGTTCCCAACAGGACTCCATTAAGGTGTTAGTAGACCATCTGCTTAGTATTCTTTTTCAAAAATATTGCTGATTGATATTTCTGCTCGTGAAGAAGCCTGGGTGTCTTTTACATTGTGCTTGCATGTGTGTATTGGGTTGGGGCAGTACAACACCAGTGTGTTGTTAAAGAACACGGATCTGACAGGTACATGTGCCTAAATTCACAAACCCGCAGTCCCTGACCTTACGGACTATGCGAGGGACTGCCCGGGAGTCTGTGAGGTCATCAAATCAGCAGAAATCTGTTTAAATGGGACTCGGCGTACCACGTGTCATGGGCACAGTTTCTCAAACAATTCTATATTCTAAGCTTTTTTTCTGTATTTTTTGTCTTGGTAACACATTATTAATGTTGCTACGTACTAATAAATATACAGCGCCTTCCACAACCTCAAGATGTCCCAAAGTGCTTTACAGCCAATGAAGTACTTCTGAAGTGTATTCGCTGTTGTAATGTAGGAAACACGGCCGCCAATTTGCGCACAGCAAGATCCCACAAACAGCAATATGATAATGACCAGAAAATCTGTTTTTAGTGATGTTGGTTGAGGGATAAATATTGGCCAGGACACAGGGGAAAAATTCCCTCCTCGTCTTCGAATAGTGGCCATAGGATCTTTTACGTCCGCCTGACAGGGCAGATGGGGCCTCAGTTTAACGTCTCATCCAAAAGACACAGTTCCTGTAATTATAGCACAGTTTTCCTTTGGATAGCTGGCATTGTCTTTCAGAGGTCAGGACAGAGCATTCCCAGGAGTGTGTCAATATCTTTAGGACCCCTAGGAGTGTGTCAATATTTTCAAGGGGTCCTCAGGAGTGTATCAATATTTTTAGGGGGTCCCCAGGAGTGTGTCAATATTTTCAAGGGGTCCTCAGGAGTGTGTCAGTATTTTTAGGAGGGCCCCAGGAGTGTGTCAATATTTTCATGGGGTCATCAGGAGTGTATCAATATTTTTAGGGGGTCCCCAGGAGTGTGTCAATATTTTCAAGGGGTCCTCAGGAGTGTGTCAATATTTTTAGGGGGTCCCCAGGAGTGTGTCAATATTTTCAGGGGGTCCACAGGAGTGTGTGAATATTTACAGGGCGCCCAGGAATGTGCCAATATTTACTGGACCCCCAGGAGTGTGTCAACATTAACAGGAGTCCCCCGCTCAGAAATGTTTGAAAATCACTGTCTTGGCATAATGACCCAAAATGGGCACTTAGACTATTAGATTTTGGAGGTATTCTCAAAGATGAATTCCTCAGACTTTTGGAGTTTCAAACATGCTTGTTCAATACCTCCTTTCAATAAAAATAGACTAGTTTGTCCCATTGAATTGAATGGAAACATGGAGCTAATAGCAAAAACAATAGCAAACTTCCACAACTGAGCTTCCTGTCATTACAGCTTCAAGTCGTACTTTATATAGAATAATATATGACTGGGAGTGTATAACAAGGGGGCAATTATTCAAAAGGTCCAGGAGATGACACAGTGATTACTACCTTGTATTCACTCACCATCACATTTATTTCTTATAATAAATACTAATCACATAGCAAGCTCCCGCCATTTGGAAGTTTTCTGTGGCTGCACCATGACAGTTTACAGGACACAATCCGACATCCCGTTCATTACATTGTCTGATTACCAATTCTGACAACTGACTGCAGAGTAAAAGCCTCACAGGAGGTTATTGTTTTTGCAATTCTAAACTTAAGTCTTATGGATCACATGGTAAAGGTTTTGAAGGGATTGTCTAAAGACAAATCTGATAAATATTTGAGTGCAGTTTTGGAACTATGGACACCTTTTCAATTCAAACACCTTATACAATGTCATTTGTATATAACCTACCAAGCACAGTAGGCTATGTGTACATTTCTTCAGGACAGTCTCTAAATGGTAAAATTTTAAACGGGGTGCAGGAACAGAGAGACTTGGAGAGTTCACATACACAAATCTTTGAAGGTGGCAGGACAAGTTGATAAGGCTGTTAAAAAGGCATAGGGGATCCTTGACTTTATAAATAAAGGCATGGAGTACAAAAGCAAGGAAGTTTTGCTGAACCTGTATAAATATAGAGAGTGGGACTAATTGAATAGTTCTTTCAGAGAGCCGGCACAGGCACGATGGGCTTAATGGCCTCCTTCTGTGCTGTATGATTCTATCTTCTCTAATTTTATACAATGAAAATATTGAAAATAAATTGAGAAAACTATTTTTTAGACAAACCCAAATCTGATTAAAACTTCTATTACTTTGCATATTGCACAGAGGCCTATTATAAAGGAAAGGATATTGAATAGAATGATGTGCCATATTTTGTTTGAACATGATGCCCAAAGTTAGTTAACATGTTCAAAATGAATATTAATGATTTGATGTCACCAAATGACAGGTTATCAGATTAATATCACATAATCAGATATATTTTTCCTACCCAAAATCCATATAACCTTTGATTAAATATGTTTCTAACTCTCTTTTTAAACTCCCCCTCGTCCCGTCCCATAAACCACACTTAAACCTGAAGCCAAGACATTCCAATCACATCATGGTTTATTCTTTGTAAATCTGCCACTTTTTCTGCTATTTTCTCCTACCTTCAAATAAACAAGAAAAATAATAACCATTTTTGTTTGGAATTACCACAGTCTGCATTGAACTCAATGGTTTCAGAGGAGTCTGACTAGTATTGTGTCCTTTTGACAGAGTACGAATACATCATTTCTTTCTTGAGCTCATAGTATGAAGTCTAAGATTCCCTCCATAGTGTGCCTGCGACAATGAGAGACATAACGGAATATTTAGGTCTCAACTGTGTAAATACATGCAGAAATCAAATATTGATCATCTTGATGCTTTATAAATTAGCCTTTATTAGAGAAGATTAAGATGTTTGAATAGAAGGAGAATAGCAAATTAGATTGAAAACTGGATGGAAGGGAGGATTTAAGAGCAGTTTCTCAGAGTGGTTAGAAGTGGGTATTGGTGCCCCAACAGGGCTCTCAGCTCTGGGGATGCTTCTGTTCACAGTGTACATTAATGATTTGTATATATGGGCAAGAAGGAATGATGTCCGAATTAGCCAAGTTCCGCACCCATGAGGACGGCCTCAACCGGGATCTTGGGTTCATGTCACGTTACACATAACCCCATCAGCGAACAAATGTTATCTGTTTTTAATATAACGGATCATTTGCTCTCTTTTCTATGTTTGTTTCTGCCTCTCTCTCTCTGTTTTTTTTTAGTGGTTTGTATATTCGGTGGCCTTTTAGGTAACACCTCTCTGTCTGCACACTGTGATTGCCGTGGCAATGGGCAGTTGGAAAGACTATCTGTAATCACCAGGCATTGTTCTGTGATTTATAAATGCGAAGGATTCGAGGATTTCATTTCCACAACATTCATCTGAGGAAGGAGGAAGCCTCCGAAAGCTTGTGAATTTCAAATAAAATTGTTGGACTATAACTTGGTGTTGTAAAATTGTTTACTAATACAGCAGGCATAGTAAGTAATTCTGAGGACCAAAGGAAGTTGCAAGGAGATACTGATAAGATGGTGGAATGGGCAAAAAGGTGGCAGGTGGAATTCAATATCAGTAAATGCGAAGTGGTACATTTTGGTAAAAAAAAGTAATAATTACACTTTGAATGGTGAAGAGCTGGGTTACGTGGAAGAGCAGAGGGCTTTGGGGGTTCAGGTTCTCAAGACCTTAAAAGCAGCAATTCAAGTAGACCAGGCCATAACAAATCTAATGGCAAGAGATATAGACTGTTAAAGTTGAGATGTAATGGTGAATCTATCTAAAACCATAGTAATGACTTGGGCTCCAAATAACAGGAAGGATGTTGAGGCAATAGAGATGGTACAGCACAGATTCACTAGGATGCTGCCTGGTATGAGGATATACAAATATGAAGAAAGCACTGATAAAGTGGGCTATTTTTATTAGAACAGAGCAGATTATAGAGGTGTTCAAAATTATGAAGGGATGGGACAGAGTAGATAGAAACAGACTGTTTCCAGTGATCGAGGGATCCAGAGCAAAGGGACATATTTATAAGATTAAATGTAAGAGATTTAGGACAGCGAGCAGGAGAATTTTTTTTTACACAGAGAGCTTTGAGGATCTGTATCAGAGCCAGTGACTGAAGTGGGGATCATGTCAACATTTAAGAATAGGTGGCTGAAGGAAATGAGAATAAAAGGATTAGGACGATTGTTCCTGTGAGGAATAAATACCTCTGGTTGAGCCGAATGGCCTGTTTCTGTGTTGTAATTTCTATGTATTTCCACGTAAATATATTCCATGTACAATTTGCTACAGTGGTGGCTACTATGTGAGGAATGCTCTAGATGGAACACATCCCAGCAGGTACGTTTTTTTAAAATTCAACTACAGACACTTCCATCTGGGTCAGTGCTTGGGCTCCTATTCTCAAATAGATACAAATCTTTTAGTCTCACAATCATGCTGTTGTGAAAAGAAATTCAGCCCCATCTCCAAAGGAGACGCTTTAAACAAAGATTCCCCAAGACCTACATTGCAAAAACACAGCATGTTCATGGGCGACTGGGGCAGAGTGCAAATCAAGGACAGCCATTAAATCTGACCCAATTACATATTTTATTTCTAAAGTTTTCATTGTCTGTGTACATAGGTGTTGCCAAGCTGAAAACTGAGTGTGCATTGTGTTTATATGTAGCTAAATTGAGGACAAAAACATCCAAAAGTTCAGATGTGCATGGGAAAATTGGAAGTGCTCCCATGTGCATATCTGGACTCTGATGCTTTTTGTCCAGAGAAGGGAAGTCTCCTTTGTCATGTGATGCAACCTTGCGCCAACGCTTGGCATTTCTAAAAACTGCTCCAACATTCTGCCACCTCGCAAAGCAATTAAATACGATTTAACATTGATTTTCTCGACATTTTCTTTCTTAAATGTTATCCTCTCCTCTTCTAAAAGTGCTGACTCTTACTGAGGTATGGTTCCCTGGGTGCCTGTGGAACGCCAATATTTTCCACCAGTGCCTTTGTGTGTGAGCCTGAGCAGTGAGTTTCAACTTGCTGTTCTACATGGAGTGCATCACATCTGGGTTCAGTCCTGTTCCCACCTAGTGCCCAAACATCCGTATTTTCCAGCAGGAGTTAATAGGTACCAGTAGGGAACTGGGGCCTTTATTATTATTTCCCCTCGTTGATGCAGTGTCGCTGTTGTCAACTGTAGTGTTCCAACTGTTATCCCAGTTGAGATCAGTTAGCTCAGCATAGCTTGCAAATCAAGTCTGGGACATTAAAATAATTAATTTTATTGGCAACTCTAAATGTCAGAGTGTTTTTCATAGGAACACAAGGAAACATGGAAGGAGAAAAGGCCATTTAGTGCACCAAGTTAATCCCTTCAAAAGACTATACACAATCTCCTTAGACCCGGGCTCTACCCAATTTAATGAATCTTCTGATGAAAAGATGTGCAAATTTGTCCTTGCCCCTCAAAGGTAAATAAAGCTAAATTCCAGAATACTTATATACTACATTATACGTCTTTGGTTGACTTCTTTGTTATGATATTTTCATGGCCCCAGCAATTTTTGAACCATCATTAGATCATCTCTCTATACTTAGCCTTACTTAACACTGTTCTTAACCATCCAATTCTTTCTCGTTCATTTTCTAATGTGTTTAAAAACACCACCGTTGGGTGAAATGTGCTGTGGGATAGTGATGTGCGTGTACTAATATAGCACTGTGCCATTTCACCATTCCATCCTCCAGAGGTGACAGAGAATGCTAGAAACATCCATCTAAGTCTTTCCGTCCCTGAGCACACTGTGGGTTTTTTTTTGGATTAAGTGGTATTAGAAACAACGTTGCAACCTGTGGCAACTGTAATAAAGTTGAATGTCTCACAAAATTTAATCCTGGTGATTACTGAGAGGACACAAAGACTTGGAGAAATTGTACTGAGGTACCAGTGGGCTAGTTGAAGATTCCCAAAGTATAATAGATGCTACAGCAGTCCTGGGACATTGACTTTTTAAAAAAACTTTATTCCAGGAATTTGAAAAATGCAAAAAACAGCACCAAGCATTGATGCCTATGTTCTTATGGTGCCAAGCCAATAAGAAAAAAACACAAATGGTGGGCACTGCAAGATGAAAATGGTTCAACGATGACACCAGAGATTGTTCAGTGTTTGTTATACACAGCACAAAAGAAGGAAACAGCAGGCAATATGAATGAGCTGCTGATACAGATAGGACATCTGGCAAGATGGATAGGGCTCTAAATGAAGATAATCACCAAAGTAGAAGAGACTATCTCGTCAGGGGGCAGTGACTTAATTCAACGGTAAACACCAATACTCAAAACTAGGCTGAGTTCAATATCCAGATAATCCATATGCCCATTGGGACTTTTTCCCCAATAAACTCTTTTTGAGTAATATAAAGCAATATAGGGATAAATTTTACAAGATGGTGCTCCCAGCGGGGAGCCTCGCATGCCGGGAGGACAGATTGGACAATCGGCGAGGAGGCCAGCGCGCCGAACTTACGGCTGTCCCAGTTTTCCAGTATTTTAACTTGTCAAATTTACCCCATCATCTTCAAACAGAAGTTCCCCTTAAGAAGATCTCCATGCTTAGTGCAGCCAACGTCTTGATAAAGAGGTATTTGGAGGGCCACCTGTCACTTTCATTACTGCGATATCATGCAAAAGTAATACAAAGATGTGTTTTCAGTGTGATTTACACTATCGTGTTGTGTGTTCACAGACTGACAAAATTAGATTTGCCAAACACTTTTTTTGTAATGAAGACAGTTCCCTTTTACGGTCTCATCCGAGGCTCAGTTGCTGGAATTCTCGCCTCTGAGGTAGAAAGTTGTGGGTTCAAGTCCCACTGCAGGGATTTGAGCACAAAATTTAGGCTGACACTCCAGTACTGCAGTACTGAGGGAGCGCTGCACTGTCAAAGGTGCCATCTTTCAGATGAGCTGTTAAACTAAGGCCCAGTCTGCCCTCTCAGGCAGACATAAAAGATCCCATGGCACTATTTTGAAGAAGAGCAGGGGAATTCGCCCTGGTGTCCTAACCGATATTTATTCCTCAACCAACACCTAAAAACAGATTATCTGGTCATTATCACGTTGCTGTTTGTGGGACCTTGCTGTGCGCACATTGGCCGTCACGTTTCCTAATTTACAACGGTGACTATACTTCAAAAGTACTTCATTGGCTGCACAGCACTTTGGGATGTCCTGAGGTTGTGAAAGGCGCTATATAAATGTAAATCTTTCTTTTTACTGCTTCATAAGTACATTCATTGAAAGATGCCTTTATTGTCATCAGCTACACTTTTGCCAGTGTCCTGAGCTGTTACTGTACAAGCTCATCTCCTCTGTCAGATGACAGAGTCTAATTGCCTTTTCAGCAGATTAATCCCAAAACAGTGCAGTTTTGATTGCTTTTTTAAATTATTATTGTCCAAGGGAGGTTGTATATTTGGGATAAGCTTGCAACTGTCAATAGACTGATAATAACATCTTCCAGTTCTGATGAAAAGGTCATCGACTTGAAACGATAATTCTGTTTCTCCATCCACAGTTGCTGCCTGACCTGCTGTTTCCAGCATTTTCTGTTTTTATTTCAGATTTTCAGCCTCTGCAGTATTTTCCTTTTTGTTTTGTTGTTTGCTTCACTGCCACTTCGCTTCCAGGAATGCCTATCTTGATTTCCTTCACTCCGCCATTGGCGGCCGTGCCTTCAGCTGTCTAGGCCGTGAGCTCTGGAATTCCCTCCCTAAACCTCTCCGCCTCTCACTCCTCCTTTACGTCGCTCTTTAAAACCTATCTCTTTGACCAAGCTTTTGGTCGCCTGTCATAATATCTCTTTAT
Organism: Heptranchias perlo; assembly: GCF_035084215.1. Classification (NCBI taxonomy): domain Eukaryota; kingdom Metazoa; phylum Chordata; class Chondrichthyes; order Hexanchiformes; family Hexanchidae; genus Heptranchias; species Heptranchias perlo. Next base: position 8,605,244 of record NC_090332.1, on the reverse strand, counting down.
GTGGCCCGGTGTATAAATTTTTATCTGATTACACTCCTTGTATGAAGAGCCTTGGGACTTCTTACCACATTAAAGGCGTTAAATAAATACAGGTTGGTGTTGTTGGAGAAGTTTTGTTCCTCTCTGCCCCCTTTTTTCCCCCCTAGTTCTGTACTTGCTTACAGGCGGTTCATCTCTAACATCTTCCAGTTTTGATGAAAAGGTCATCCACCTGAGACTTTAACTCTGTTTCTCCCTCTCTCTCTCTGCACATACTGCCTGACCTGCTGAGTGTCTACAGCATTCCCTGCTTTTATTGTTGATAATAAGTGCTGTGGATTCTCTTTGGTCACCCCCCCGCCCCCCACCCCCCCCATCAGCCCAGCCTCACTTGACAGTGAGTGACGGCGGTGGGCGGAGCGGGGTGGGTTGCTGGATCCAATCCTTTGCCTTGTACCCAACACTTTTTGGTACCAATGAGCAGTGGGTAGGGATGGGAGGGGAGGGAAGGGTGGGCGATGTGTGACCAACAGGCAGGGCGGAGTCAGGTGCATCGCAGAAGCTGCAGGTTGGGGATTGTGGAACGAATGAGAGAGAGAAAAAAAAAGAAGAAAAAATCCCCCCACCCCCGCCCCCCAAAGACTTAAAGGAATCGGGGATGGAGCCGCAGCACAGGGCAGGGCACCAGAGCCAAGTTGGACAGAGACAAGTAACTTAACTCCCCCTTCCAGTTTGGTCGGGATTCATGCAGCATCTCTCCTTTCCAACTCAGTGAGATTGGGATTTTTAAAACAAGAATATTTAATTTAAAAAAAAAATAGCCAAGAATTTAGCAGAGATCATCGCGGGCATGGGATTTGCCTTCGTAATGTTTCGCTTTTCTTTTTTGTTAATCGTGTGGTGATTCAGTGCCGCTTTGTAGCACCGCCTGAGCTGGATCTGTAGACACCGCCCCGAGATCATCACCATCATCATTCTTGAATCTTCATCTTCTGCCGCTCCGCTCCCGTTCGTTGCGGCGCTCCCGGCGGCTCCCCCCGGCCATGGAAGCGGAGCGGGGCTCGCACTTGGCCGCTTCGGAGGAAGGGATCGGCCGGCGCCGCTGACACCGTACCATGGATCCCTCTTTCCCTTCCCTCCTCGCCAACCTGTCGTCCGCCGGCGGGACGGGGCAGACCCCCGGCAGCCGCTGGTCACCTCCTCCCAGCGCTTCCACGCCCGTGTCCGGCGTCGGCGCTCCGTCCTTCCCGGTCGAGATCTTGCTGGAGACCATCATGGTCCTGATGTGTGTAGCGGCGATTACAGGTCGGTCATCAGCAACTTCTTCGCTCGTTCCTTGTGCTTGCGTGCAGTTAGATACAAAACCTGGTGTGCATATGTGTCGCCCAGGTAGATGGACATCAATTTAAAAAAAAAACAGGGGCTGAGCTCTCGGAGCTTTATTACTGGGTTCAACTGGACATTGGGATTAGACTGTCGCAGGTTAACATCTTGCAATAGTTTGTTATGAAAGGCTGGCAACAATAAACCACACACACACACACACACAAACACACCATAATCAGTGTACAAGACACTTTAACCTGTGTCTTTGCAGATATGCAGACATAAAACTGTCCCAATCAAAATATTCAAAGCTATGGAGTTTGCAAAAAAAAAAAACCCTGAAATAATAATAATAGCAGGATTTTAATATTAGATGTCATTTGAAAAGGAATTAGTTAAATTACTGGACCTCAAATAGCCTCGTTTCGTAAATCCTCCTTTCAAAAGAGCTTTAAACGGAAATGTTTTGGGGGTCGGGTTTTCTTAATCGTTATTATATAATTCAGTCGCGATTTTATTGTCTATTTGATGACTTTTCCCCTAAAGGTTTCAATGCTGTTATTTTGAACGAACCCCTTCAGCTGTGCATGTCAGGATAACACAGGGTTCTCAGTCCGATCCCCTGTGTTCATTTCATTTGATGCTCATTTTATTCGATGAAGGAAAAAAAAATTTAATCATTTGCTAAAATAGGAATTTTTGAGATGTATTTTTGGATGTTTTCCTTTTCCAAATGGCTGCGGTGTTCCCCGACCTTCGCTATTATATGGCGGAACTTGTCCCAAGACCTCCCCTCCCCGTACATCTCTATTCCCCAAACCCCCTTATACAGATCTAGTCCCCAGACCCCCCTTGTACAGGACTAGCCCCCCGCTCCCCACCTCTTATACAGGTCTAGTCCCCAGACCCCCCCTTTACCATATCCAGTCCCCAGTCCCCCCTTGTACAGGACTAGCCCCCCGCCCCCCACCTCTTATACAGGTCTAGTCCCCAGTCCCCCCCTTTACCATATCTAGTCCCCAGTCCCCCCTTGTACAGGACTAGCCCCCCGCCCCCCCACCTCTTATACAGGTCTAGTCCCCAGACCCCCCTTGTACAGGTCTAGTCCCCAGACCCCCCCCTTGTACTGGTCTAGTCCCCAGACCCCCCCCCCCCGTACTGGTCTAGTCCCTAGACCCCCCCCTGTACTGGTCTAGTCCCCAGACCCCCCTCCTCTTGTACAGGTCTAGACCCCAGACCCCCCCCCCCACCTTGTACAGGTCTAGTCCCCAGATCCCCCCTTGTGCAGGTCTAGTCCCCAGACCCACCCCCTTGTACAGGTCTAGTCCCCAGACTTCCCCCCGCCCCCTCGGCTTGCACAGATCTATTCCCCAGACCCTCCTTGCACAGGTCTAGTCCCCAGACCCTCCTTGCACAGGTCTAGTCCCCAGACCCTCCTTGCACAGGTCTAGTCCCCAGACCCTCCTTGCACAGGTCTAGTCCCCAGACCCTCCTTGCACAGGTCTAGTCCCCAGACCCTCCTTGCACAGGTCTAGTCCCCAGACCCTCCTTGCACAGGTCTAGTCCCCAGACCTTCCTTGCACAGGTCTAGTCCCCGGACCCCCGCCTTGTACAGGTCTAGTCCCTAGACCCCCCTTATTCAGGACTAGTCCTCAGACCGCCCCTAGTACTGGTACAGCCTCCGCCCCATCTTTGTTCACTGCTGTACATTAGATGGAGGGCTCCACTGTTGTTCTTTATGAAGTCAGTCCGGCCCGGTTTGAGAGTAATGATTCAGCCTTGATCCCGAATCCCAGAGGGTTTCGTTATCCGTATGTCTCGCTGCCTTTAAATTGTTGAATTATTTTGTTGTTAGGATTTGGTATTTTTGTCATTGTAGGCAATGTCCTGGTGATCGCGATTATCGCTGTTACTAAACACTTCCACTCGGTCACCTCGGTCTTTCTGGTCAATCTGGCGGTCAGTGACTGTTTGGTGGGACTCGGAGTCATGCCCTTCGTTGCCATGTCTGTGTTTTACCAGGATTGGAACAGATACAATGTGAGTGTTGTTTTGAAATTCCAGCTGTATGGTATGAGCGTTTTGCTTCCAATGATTTATTATCAATCTAGAAATGAAATAATTCCCACGGCTGAAAAGATGAATTTCTGCTCCATCCAAAGAAAAATTGGAGCTGTAGTCAACCTTTGGAGGACAACGGTGGAGGCGATAAGGCCACCAGTAACATAAAGCCATTAAAGACAATACTAACTCAGGAATAACCTTTGTACTAACACTGATCACAACTCCAGGATAACTTTTATACTAACTTTAATTATAACATGTGGAAAACCTTTCTACTAACTAACAATAACATACAGATAGTCTTTTTGCTAATACTGACTCTTAACAGTCAGATAATCGTTGTACTAATGCTAATCATAACACACATAACCTTTCAACAAACACTATCTGTAATGCACTGATAACCTTTCTATTAACACTAACACAGATAACCTTTCTACTAACACTAACTAACACAGATAACCTTTCTACTAACACAAACTAACACACAGATGAGCTTTCCATTAACTGTAATTGTAACAACAGCAACTTGCATTTATATAGCATCTTTAATGTAGTAAAACATCCCAAGGTGCTTCACAAGAGCGATTATCAGACAAAATTTGACACCAAGCCACATAAGGAGATATTAGGACAGGTGACCAAAAGCTTGGTCAAAGAGGTAGATTTTAAGGAGCGTCTTAAAAGTGGAGAGAGAGATAGAGAGGCGGAGAGGATTAGGGAGGGAATTCCAGAGCTTAGTGCCTAGTCAGCTGAAGGAACGGCCACCAGTGGTGGAACAAAGAAAATCGGGGATGCGCAAGAGGCCAAAATTGGAGGAGTGCAGAGATCTCGTCGGGTTGTGGAGCTGGAGGAGGTTACAGAGAGAGGGAGGGGCTAAGTTGATGAAACCAGACTCAGCCCTGCATTCTAAACATAACGCATGTGCAGAATTCTTGGAAGTGAGAATTACATCTTAAAACACCTAAAACTCTGAATCCTTTTGAAAACAACCCTGATTGGGAATTATTCCAGTTTATTTCGAGAATGTTCCAAAATGTTTCAGAACAGATGCTAAAATTCCTGATTTCTGCTCATTGGAAATCTGCATTCAAGGTGCTGGGTAACCTAGAGAGTTCTTGAACAGAGTGAACATGGGTAATATTAGGACAACAGGAGATATTAGGACATATACCCAGATTTTAAAATTTAATTTTAAAGAAAGAATTTTTTAAAAAACCTATGTTAATACTCTTTTCTTATCAGCTTTTTTTTGTAGGACTCTTCAATTAATTCCCCAAAATATAATGTTGGAGTTGGGCATTGTAATGATATCATAATAATCAACATAAGAACATAAGAAATAGGAGCAGGAGTAAGCCATACGGCCCCTCGAGCCTGCTCCACCATTCAGTCAGATCATGGCTGATCTTCGACCTCAACTCCACTTTCTCGACCGATCCCCATTTCCCTTGATTCCCCTAGAGTCCAAAAATCTATCGATCTCAGCCTTGAATATACTCAATGCCTGAGCATCCACAGCCCTCTGGGGTAGAGAATTCCAAAGATTCACCACCCTCTGAGTGAAGAAATTTCTCCTCATCTCAGTCCTAAATCGCCCATCCCTTATCCTGAGACTATGCCCCCTAGTTCAAGGCCACTGCTTTGTGGTTTTACAGAAAGACAGATGGAATTGCAGAATTTAAGCCACAGAGTGCTGGTAAAGTATCGAGAATTCCAAGTAATAAAAACAAAATTTGGACTCATTTAGTCACTGTAAACTAATCCTCCAGATTATAAATGGACAGAATACAAACTCTAGAACACCTGTCGAATCTTGTAGACCCAGGCAATAAAGATGAAAGCTAACTTATTTGATCACCATAAACCAGTCACGATTCTTTTAAATTATTGCCTTTGAGGAGATACTCACTTCATGAAAGAACTGAGATTTGTAATACTAAGTCATTGTTTAAATGCCAGTTTTCATAACTTTGCATTTAAGGTAATCAGGATATGTTTCCAAGAAATTGCTGTCTGATTTGTGAAACCAGAACCACTTATTTTAAAGTCCCCAATGTGTTTGCTAAATAAAGAATGTGGCAGAATCAAATTAGCGTTTTTTATAGCTGTTCTGCAGTAGAGATTGCAGTGCAGTAACTGGGTGCTGACAGGCAGCACTCACAGGGTCTATTACTGATCACTGTTCCCATTCACTGAGGATTTCAAAACATGACTAGTAAAAGAAAGGAAGGCTTGCATTTATATAGCGCCTTTCATGACCTGAGGATGCCCCAAAGCGCTTTGCAGCCATTAAAGTTGAAGTTTAGAAGTGTAGTCACTGTTGTAATGTAGGGAACTAGATGTATACTTTAAAAAAAAATTGTCTCATTCATAGAGAAAGAAAGCCTTGTATGTATATAATACACTATCATGTTTTTCAGAAACATCGCAAATGAACTCGTTTGTATATGAAATGTAGTAACTTGTCACATTGGCAAATCTGTGTGTGTCCGGATCATAAAACAGCAATGGGATGAATAATCACTTAATCTATTTTTATTTGTGGGGTGCAGAATGGTGATCCATTTATTCCCATTGCAATTGGAATATGTTAAATTCTAACAGAAAAGAATGAGGGGAATATTTTTGAGAGTATAGTTGTATACTTGATTTTCCCGTATGTTTCAGATGTTGCTAGGCATACTTGTCCACTTTAACCTTCGTCTTCACATGGTTACAGAGTGGAAGAATGCGGCTGTAGGTATTTCTGCGATAATTTAAAATTCTGTTCCACCTATTGTGTTTGTAGCTGGGTTCACTTATGAGGACAGGTTGCATAGACTTGGCTTGTATTCCCTTAAGTATAGAAGATTAAGGGGAATTGAGGCGTTTAAGATGATTAAAGGGGTTGATAGGGGAGATAGAGAGAAACTATTTCCTCTGGTGGGGAAGTTCAGAGCAAGGGGGCATAACCTTAAAATTAGAACTAGGCCGTTCAGGGGTGATGTCAGGAAGCACTTCCTTACACAAAGGGTTAGTGGAAATCTGGAACTCTCTCCCCCAAAAAGCTGTTGAGGCTGGGGGTCAATTGAAAATTTCAAAACAGAGATTGTTAGATTTTTGTTAGGTAAGGGTATTAAGGGATATGGAACCAAGGCGGGTAAATGGAGTCAAGGTACAGATCAGCCATGATCTAATTGAATGGCAGAACAGGCTCAAGGGGCTGAGTGGCCTACCCCTGTTCCTATGTTCCTAGTTTGGTGAGGGAGTATTTCATTATCATTTTTCTCAGATCTACCAGCTGTGCAGTACATTTTTTTTTTAAGTGTTGAGCATTCTGCTCAGTACTCGTCCTTTACTGTGTCTCGTGATTCACCTCACACTCTCCTCCCCCTCTACAGGAAGTGTCTATGTTATAATCACAAATTAAGGGCTCCTTAAAAAATTGGATCGAACAGGGAGGTGAAAAAGACCACTAGTGATCAGTCTGATAATAGGCAGAAAACACGTGGTAGGAAGTGGGTGCTGCTTCAAGGCGATCCAAGGGTAGTGCATTCCCTTGTGTGTTTTACTGAGCAAATGGCAGACTTAACACAGCATCATAGTGGAACCTCTAGAATTGGCCACTACACTTCAAAAGAAACATACATGCATTGCAAAGGGTACAGAGGAGAGCTCCAAAAATGATTCCAAATATAAAAGGGATGAGGAAAGATTAGAGAAGCTTATACTGTGCCGTTTAGAGAGAAGAACATTGAAGGGGGGGGGGAGGGTCTCATTGAGGTATAGCAGGTATCCATAATCCAGAATATTATTTCAAGATAAGGCAGGCCAGGGGACATCAACTTAAATTAGCCAAATGTAAATTTGAAACAGGTATTAGGAAAAATATCTTACCCATTATACATCGCCCCCAATTTTCATTTCCATCGACTTGAATAGTTCGATATCAGACGTTTTACACTATTGCCCAAGGTCAAAATTACCCCCCTTTATCATTCATGAGGTGCAGAATTTTAATATAATTTTTAAAACTCAAAACATAAATCTGCTTTTTATTTTTTTAGACGTATGGCATAATAGGAACATAATCGTGTTGAGCCATTATTTATTTTCACAAGGATCAGTTCTTTATTTGAGGAATAAATTTGAATTGATTTTCAATACAGTGTTAGAAATAACACTGTGAGGGAGATACAACTGCCCCCTTTTGGGTTCAAGCTACAGCATTAACATCGGGAACTGTAACATTCAGTAACCTCAACTTTACTCCCTGGAAATCAAACAAATACAAATAAAACAAACTGGAAAAAGGAAAATAAATAGGCATCACTCAACTCCGACTAGGAGGGGTTACCCCACTCCCAAAGTCCTTTAACAAAATCAAGTTCCTTTTACCCCTTTGAATGGAGCTCTAAGATCTGATAAGTGGCTAAGTTGTTCCGATCTATCTGAATGTGTTAGAACTTGCAAAGATGAGAGGAGTTTGATCTGGTATCATTAAAATCACGCCAAACCTTCTTAAAAGAGATCACCATAGACAGGGGCACTAGAGAATGTAAATTGTCAGCATCAGCAAGTCGTTATTATTTCTGCCACTGAGCTGGTGAAGCAGATGAATGAATTAAAAGTTAAGCAGCTGCAGGCAAATAACAATTCTCAGACAAAGCCTCACTGGTTTCATTTAAAGACACAAGTTGCAACTTGATAGTTGCACCTGAGATTCCAGTGGAATATGTTGAAGATATTGCAATGTAATAAAAGGGAGTGCATTATTCTTTCATTGAAGCACTGTCTTCCTGTCAGCTAACTTTAACTATCCTGGTCTATCATAATATAATAATCTTGTTTAAAAATGTTTTATTTGTGGTGATACTCATTTATTTAAATAAAGCCTGATCACTCCAGGAAGTAATTTGTTTTGATATATTAATACTGGTGAATCACAAGCTAAATAACTTTGTAGAGAGGCTGTAACTAATCTATGACTTACGTCAAGAAGGAAGTAGAAAGAGAGAAGGAAGAAGAAGACAGATGATAAAGAAGGGGGTTTATGGGAGTTCTACGACGTAACCATTAGCCACCGTAACACTGCTGAGCACTCTACTGATTTCATTGTGTAGCTCTTTACTAAGGAACACCTTGCACTGTGCCATGAGATGTTCACTTATACTCCATGGGGCTTGTTTCTCTGCCTTCACCTCCAAAAGAGGCACCATAACTTTAGGTACGGATTGATCGTCTTCCATGTTTTATGGCCAATTCTCCCTAATGAAGTAGTTTATCTCTCTGAGATTCCTTTCTCTCTGAGGAAAGTTAGTGTCCATCTGTCCTTTGCAACTGTTAAAAACATTTTCTTTTGTTGCAGACAAGGTGGCAGATAGGAGCGTTGTTTTGCAGTGGTACTCGCGATGAGGCCCTGGAGCCACTTTTAGCCCACCCTCACTTATGGCCCTCAGTAGCATTGTGCTGCTTTGGCTATATCTGGCTCTTCATCCACTGCTCGCCAACTCTGGGGATGGTAACTTGATGGAGAGATTCGGATTACGGCTCTCATCAAAATGTCAATGGGTAACCCTGTTCTATGGCCTCCCACAGACCAAGCCATGTAGACATGGGGGCTTCAGTCGGATGTCTTCAGGATTCCTTATAAAAAGTCTATTAAAGTTTGCTAGCAACCATAAACTTTTAGAGCATCCCTAATAGTACATTCACCTGTGGAGCACAACCAGCAGAAATCAAAGGAGCTACTTACCACACTTTGCAAGTGACCCAGGGTATACTAAATCCTATAGTTCTATTCAGCACCTTCACCTGCAATTACTCCTCCATCTCCTTCCCACTATTCGGTGGTCTATAGTATACACCAAGCAGCGTAACAGCTCCTTCTCTGCTCCTTAAATCTAACCAAACAGATTCTGTCTTTGAACCCTGAAGCACATCATCCCTTTCCGGGGCTGTAACAGCTGATCAATACTGCCACCCCCTCCCTTTTTTCCTTCCCTATTCCTCCCGAATACATTGAAGTTAGGAATGTTAAGTTCCCATTCCTGCCCTTGTTTGAGCCAGGTCTCCGTTATTATCAAGACCTGAAGTTGTAACAGACAGGAAGTGCACAGAGAGGCAACATTTTTATAACATTTCTTATAGATCTATATAAAACAAGATAGATATTGTCACTTAAATAATTCAGGGGTTGATTCCCTTCCTCCACTCTCTCTTGAGTCAGCTGGAGCGATCGACAAGGTGGTATCAATCCCTCTACCATGTGCTGCTAGGGAAACAGGGTCAGACGGTGGGTATGTGAAACTCTCATTTGCTCAGCTCCCTGGCATTTTTATTCACCAGACAGTTGGTGGCAGAATCACAAGATGAACAATTCCATCACCAACGACTCTGAATTGGCGCACATGTAGTTCCATTAATACATTCTCACGTAGCAAAAAATAATTTAAAGCTAGTCGACAGGTACAGAAAGCAATCAGAAAGGCTAATGGAATGTTGGCCTTTATCTTAAGGGGGCTGGATTACAAAGGGGAGGAAGTGATGCTTCAGTTGTACAGAATCTTTGTCAGACCCCATCTGGAGTGCTGCGTTCAGTTTTGGGCACCGCACCTCAGGAAGGATATATTGGCCTTCGAGGGGGTACAACGCAGATTCACCAGAATGATACGGGCTTAGAGGGTTAAATTATGCGGACAGGTTGCAGAAACTTGGCTTGTATTCCCTTGAGTATAGAAGATTGAGGGGTGATCTGATCGAGGTGTTTAAAATGTTAAAAGGATTCGATAGGGTAGATATGGTACAAACTATTTCCTCTGATGGGGGAATCGAGAATGAGGGGACATAATACTAAAATTAGAGCTAGGCCATTCAGCAAAGAAATCAGGAAGCACTTTTTGCACACAAAGGGTAATAGAAATCTGGAATTCTCCACCCAAAAGGCTGTGGATGCTGGAGGACAATTGGAGGTTTCAAGACTGAGATCGATAGGTTTTTGTTAGGTAAGGGCGTCAAGGGATTATGGAGCAAAGGTGGGTCAATGGAGTTGAGGAGAGATCTAATTGAATGGCAGAGCAGGCCTGAGGAGCTGAATGGCCTACTCCTGTTCCTAAAAAAAAAACCCATGTAACTTGGCGGGCAGCCTGCAGGAAATGATTGTTGAAGATCAAACTGCCCCAGAACCTTCCGCTGCCCCCGAGAGTGAGACGGAAATGCCGGCCAGACGGAGCAGTCGTCTGAGGAAAAAGCCCTGAAAACCAGAGGATGCATCGGGTATTTACTTGTCAGCAGAAATTCTGGTGACTGAGTGTGAAACTGATTTAAAATGTTGCAATATTTCTGTGGCTTTGTGTGTGTTTGTGTGGTTGGAAAAGATTGCAGTTTAAGTTAGTGTCGTATGTGCTGGAGTTTGGTTCAAGTCTTGACAATCCAGGGGAGAGGTTTGTGTCTTGTATCTGCTCAGTAAAGTTCTTAGTACTGAAATAGGAGATTAGTGTAGTCAGTAGCAGATGATATAAACTCAAAAAGGCACAAGGAGGCACTGAGGAGAGAGCAAGGCGTACAGAAAGAGCTTGCATTTATATAGCAACTTTCACGACCTCAGGATGTCCCGAAGTACTTTTGATGAACCTTTATAAAACACTGGTTCGGCCACAACTGGGGTATTGTGTCCAGTTCTGGGCACCGCACTTTAGGAAGGATGTGAAGGCCTTAGGGAGGGTGCAGAAGAGATTTACTAGAATAATTCCAGGGATGAGGGACTTTAGTTATGTGGATAGACTGGAGGAGCTGGGGTGGTTCTCCAATAGAGAAAGTTCTGAGGGGATGTGATAGAGGCGTTCAAAATCATGAAGGGTCTAGACAGAGTAGATAGAGAGAAACTGTTCCCATTGGCGGAAGGGCCAAGAACCAGAGGGTATAGATTACGGTGATTGGCAAAAGAACCAAAGGTGACATGAGGAAAAACTGTTTTACACAGCGAGTGGTTAGGATCTGGAATGCACTGCCCGAGGGGGTGGTGGAGGCAGATTCAATCGTGGCCTTCAAAAGGGAACTGGATAAGTACTTGAAAGGAAAAAACTTGCCGAGCTAAGGTGGGGGAGTGGGACTAGCTGGATTGCTTTTGCACAGAGCTGGCACGGACTCGATGGGCCGAATGGCCTCCTTCCGTGCTGTGACCTTTCTATGATTCTATATAGTTCCATGGTTCCTTCGAAAGTTGAACCTATGGGCTTTGTAGGGACAACTTATCAGGGTGATGAAACCACTAAAGCTGTGAATTGTTTCAATTGTATGACAAAACAAATTAGATGAATGAGGAAGGTTTCCCCAGGGTTCTTGGTGGAACAAAATCGTAAATCCGTTTATAAAGAAAGGGTTTTACAGTTTTGTCGCACATGGTACTAGGGTTGCCAACTCTGGCTGGACATATCCCTGGAGGTGTCATCACATGATCTCCTGCCTCCAACCGCCATTGGTTGTCCAATACATCCATCCTCACTGTATCCCGCCTTCCCAAACCAATCGGAAAGAAAATAGACTCTTCCTTACCCGATTGGATGATTCTTGACTGTCAGTCAAACAGTCTTTTTCCCCCATGTCCAATATTTTTAGAACTAGTGAACAAAAATGTTCAAAGAAAATGTTTTTAAAGACACAATTTTTTTATTGCCCCTGTTATTTTTCTCCTGTGTTGCTCACGGCAGTGACCAGGAGATTAGTCTTTAATTCCCGTCAACAGCATACAATATCTAACTCCTCCTGCCCCTTCCACCACCCCCCCCTCCTACCCTCCCCCCCCCATATGATTTCCCTGTTTCTTGGTATTGAAAAAATAAAATTCTAACTCCTACACATCTTATTGTCAGTGAGGACAGTTCGAGAGGCTGATCCTTCTATAGAGGTGATCAATAAATTCTGAAGAACACAAGGGAGAGTCAGGTTTTTACAGAGGGTTCATATTTTGCCTTTGTCCTTGCTCTTTTTCCTGAAAGGCACACAAACAGCTGCTTATGTCTCACTGAGTCTGTCAGTGTATTTGTGAAACGGTGAGAACCTATAAAGCTGAGGTGGTTTTCTTTGCTGTTTTTAAGAAATATTCTATTTTTAATAGTAGCATCTTTTTTGAACTTGTAATGATTTCAAAAAATATTATATGTAATGATTAATATATATAATGGTTTATATACTATATATGTAATGATTAATATTATATGTAATTAATATATATAATGATTTATATAATATATGTAATGATTTATACAATATATATGTAATGATTAATATATTTATATATATATATATATATATATATATAATGATGAATATCTTAATACATATGTGTAATGATTAATATATATTATGAATGTGTGTAATGATTAATATATGTAATGATTTATATAATATATATGTAATGATTAATATATATTACACAGAATATATAGCACAGAAAAAGGCCATTCGGCCCAACAGGTCCATGCCGGTGTTTATGCTCCACATGAGCCTCCTCCCACCCTTCTTCATCTAACCCCATCAACATAACCTTCTATTCCTTTCTCCCTCATGTGTTTATCGAGCTTCCCCTTAAATGCATCTACACTATTCGCCTCAACTACTTGTGGTAGCAAGTTCCACATTCTAACCACTCTCTGGGTAAAGAAGTTTCTCCTGAATTCCCTATTGGATTTATTAGTGATTGTCTTATATTTATGGCCACTGGTTCTAGTCTCCCCCACAAGTGGAAACATCTTCTCTACATCTACCCTGTCAAACTGTTTCATAATCTTAAAGACTTGTAACAGGTCACCCCTCAGTCTTCCCTTTTCTAGAACTGATAGGTATAATCTCTCAGTTCTGGTATCATCCTAGTAAATATTTTTTTGTACCTTCTCCAAAGCCTCTATATCCTTTTTATAATATGGAGACCAGAACTGTGTACAGTACTTCAAGTGTGGTCTAACCAAGGTTCTATACAAGTTTAACATAACTTCCCTGCTTTTCAATTCTATCCCTTTAGAAATGAACTCCAGTGCTTGGTTTGCTTTTTCTATGCCGTACTAACCTGTCTTGATTTGTGTATGTGTACCCCCAGATCCCTCTGCTCCTCTACCCCTTTTAGACTCTTATTTTCCAAGGAGTATATGGCTTCCTTATTCTTCCCACCAAAATGTACCACCTCACACTTATCTATATTGAAATTCATTTACCAATTACACGCCCATTCTGCTGTTGTCAGGAAATTACTGGAGTCCATAATTAAGGATTGAGTGACTGAGCACCTTGAAAATTTTTAGCTGATCAGAGAGAGCCAGCATGGATTTGTAATGGGTCTGACAAACCTGATTGAATTTTTTGAAGCGGTAACTAAAGTAGTGGACAGGGGAATGTCTATGGATGTTGTTTATATGGACTTCCAGAAGGCATTCGATAAATTCCCTCATAAGAGACTGTTAGCTAAAGTTGAAGCTCATGGAATTGAGAGCAAATTATTGACCTGGTTAGGAAATTGGCTGAACGACAGGAGACAGAGAGTAGGGATAATGGGCAGGTACTCAAATTGGCAGGATGTAACTAGTGGTGTCCCACAGGGATCTGTGTTGGGGCCTCAACTATTCACTGTATTTATTAATGACTTAAATGACGGGATAGAGAGCCACAATGACACAAAGATAGGCAGCATTGTAAGCAGTGTAGATGGAAGTATAAAATTACAGAGATATTAATAGATTAATGAATGGGCAAAACTGTGGCAAATGGATTTCAATGTAGGCAAGTGTGAGGTCATTTTGGACCTAAAAAGGTTAGATCAGAATACTTTCTAAATGGTGAAAAGCTCAAAACAGTGGAGGTCCAAAGAGACTTAGGGGTCCATGTACATAGATCATTAAAATGTCATGGAGAGGTACAGAAGATAATCTAAAAGGCTAATGGAATGCTGGCCTTTATATCTAGAGGACTAGACTATAAGGGAGTAGAAGTTATGCTACAGCTATACAAAGCCCAGGTTAGACCACACTTGGAGGACTGTGTTCAGTTCTGGGCACCGCGCCTTAGGAAGGATATATTGGCCTTGGCAGTGTAGATTTACTAGAATGATACCTGGACTCCAAGGGTTAAATTACGAGGAGAGATTACACAAATTAGGGTTGCATTCCCTGCAATTTAGGAGATTAAGGGGTGATTTGATAGAAGTTTTCAAGATATTAAGGGGAACTGATAGGGGAGAGAGAGGGAAACTATTTCCGCTGGTTGGGGAGTCTAGGACTAGGGACATAGCCTAAAAATTAGAACCAGGACTTGCAGGAGTGACGTTAGGAAACACTTCTACACGCAAAGGGTAGTAGAAGTTTGGAACTCTCTTCTGCAAATGGCAGTTGATGCGAGTTCAATTGTTTATTTTAAATCTGAGATTGATAGATTTTTGTTAGCCCCATATCTCCTAATACCTTTGGTTAAGGAGGTATATGGAGTTAGGTTACAGATCAACCATGATCTCATTGAATGGCGGAACAGGCTCGAGGGGCTAACTGGCCTACTCCTGTTCCTATGTTCCTAATGTCTGCCTGTATTTTGTTGCAGTCCTCCTCAGTATTAACTATACCCCCCACTTTGGTGTCATCTGCAAATTTTGAAATTGTACTTCCAATTCCCGAGTCCAAATCATTTATGTAATTGGTGAACAACAGTGGTCCCAGCACCGATCCTTGTGGAACACCACTTCCCGCCTCTTGCCAGTCTGAGTAACTACCTTTAACCCCTACTCTCTGTTTTCTGTTTTGTAGTCAGCTTGCTATCCACTCTGCTACTTGTCACTGACTCCACATGCTCTATTCTATATATATGTAATTAATCTATATGTATGTAATGTTTAATGTGTGTATACACACACATGTATATACATAATACGTGTATATTTATCTATCATTAGGGGTTTACGTTGGTGGGTTTATAACTTACACACGGGCTTTTTAATGTCATGTTTAGAGAAGACATCAACATTGATTAAACTGTTCCTTAGAAAGGGCGATGTATGGTTTATCTAGTTAAGGAGATAGGTTAGTTATGTATAATATAAGAAAAGACCAGGACGGGGAGTGTAAACGGAGAGGAAGTCAATGCAGACGGGTGGAGACTGGTAATAAGACACCTGGCAGGAAACTGTAAGAAAAGTTCCTTGCAATAATGTCGTGCTGTTAGAATCTTGTGTCTGTGTCTCTTTTAATCGAATCCTAATACAATACTGATGGTTATTCAGTGACCCCTGCTGGAAAATGCACATATGTGGAGGTTGGGTGAGGACAGGATTGGGCTGAGCTGGAGTGCCCACTGTGAGTAGCCTATCAACACATCTTTGCTTTATTTTTGTTGGGGCGGGTTTTGGTGAGTGATTAATTGATCTTGCACCATTTCTTTTAATGTATAGAGTCGTTAGAGCATGGATTGAGACCATTTTTAAAGAGAAGAGTAGGTAAACATCTGAAGCTGAGGAAGGTTCGGGGCTATGGAGAGAGAGTGGGGCAGTGGGGAGCTGGCTTTGGATTGTTCAAGCCACTACATAGCATAGACACCGTGGGCCAAATGGCCTCCTTCTGTGCTGTAAGCTGCTATTATGCAAGTGAATCAACAGGATAGAAGGGATTGAGACAAATTCTCTCTCTCTCTGTTTCTATCCCTGTTAATTGTGTGCATTAAGTCATTTGGAAAATGTTTCATAGAGTTACAAAAAAGCCTACAGCAAAGAAACAGGCCATTCGGCCCAACTGGTCTATGCCAGCGTCCATGATCCACATGGGCCTCCTCCCACCCCTCTTCATCTAAGCCTATCAGCATATCAGTGACGAGTTTTGACAACACTGATGTGAAGGACAGATTCTGTCTCTCAGGATTTCTGGTTCTTAACACAAGAAGAATCATCGTTCAACGTATTTCACCCAACTGGGGCCACGGATGGTCAGTTAGTTCCGATCCTACATGGATTGTGGAAAAAGTAGTAGAATGGTGGCCATAAACCTTTTAGAGAAACTTGGCCATTTTGATTGTCTCCATGCAAACAGCGGAAGCTAAAGAAACATCTGCTGAGGTTGAGTCATAGAAAGCACGACCCTGCCAACACCATGGGGAGCTGGTAAAGCTGCCCTTCATCTTGATGGACGAAGCAAACAGATCAGAGTGGTCAGAGTGCAGGGAAGCGGGGGAACCTGTCGGAGAGGGAGGCTCAATGGACATAACGCACTGTGTGGTGTACTGAGCCGTACAGACCAAGAAGGTGCCAAGTTCAGTTGTCCATTGGTGCCATGAGCTGAATTGAGCCAGAGCAGCAGTAGTGTGGCACTAAAACAAGAACAACAGCAACTTGCATTTATATAGTATCTTTAACGTAGTAAAAAGTCCCAAGGCGCTTCACAAGAGCAATATCAAACAAAATTTGACACGTAAGGCGATATTAGGACAGGTGACCATAAGCTTGGTCCAAGAGGTAGGTTTTAAAGAGCGTCTTAAAGGAGGAGAGAGAGGCGGAGAGGTTTGGGCAGAGAATTCCAGAGCTTAGGGCTTAGACGGCTGAAGGCACGGCCGCCAGTGGTGGAGCGATGAAAATCAGGGATGTGTAAGAGGCCAGAATTGAAGGTGTGCAGAGATCTCAGAAGGTTGTTGGGCTGGAGGAGGTTACAGAGACTGGCCTCTGGAACTAGGAAGAGAAAGAAAAAAAATCAGCCTGTGTTCCTGCTCCTGACTGCAATCTAGTATGTGTGCATATGTGGACGTCAGGTTAGACCAGGATTGGGTTCGGCTGTGGCAACCCCCAAACAGTTCAATAACATTCCATCACCCAAAACCCACACAGATGCACTTCCAGTGGAGTGTGGGGGGGGGAGGTCACTGGATAGTGATAAGGAGCTCGGGCCAATTTTCCCTTTCCCTAACTCATGGTTGTGTCCCTATCACCACCATGGCTGCAATCAGCCCTAACTCAGCACAGACCAGTGACCAAACCTGTAACCTCTCTGGTGTGGTGTGGTTGAGCTTCTCATGGGGTTGGCTTGTCAAGCTATCGGGGGAGCACAGAGTGAGCAGTAAGTGGAGATCCTCACATCAGTCGTAGGACAACCATAGCTGACCACTGAAAACTGCTTCTGCTGCAAGAATGCACGAACCCAATATTGAAATGATCAACTGACGTTGCTTTTTAACGAATGTATGAAAATGTTGGACAGGGAAAGACCAGCTGATCCATCCAGCTTGTTCCATACAGTTGTGATGCCTTAAGCATCACGTCGAGAGACTCCTTAACCCCTAGATGCGAAGCAGTCTCCCAGGAGAGGCGACAAACCAGATCAAAAACCCAAGGCCAATTAGGGGAAAAAAATCTGGAAAATTCCTCTCTGATCCCTATAGGCGATCGAAACTAGTCCAAGAGGCCACACTGACCATGACTTGTACGATACGATCTCTCCCCCAGCCAGGAACACCAGCCCAGCTCTCTCTTGAAGGAACACAGTGAATCGGCACTCACCGAACAAACCAGCAACTTGTTCCATAATATATCAATGTAAGAAACCAATACGGGGTAGAAAACATTATTAGGATTAAATATATACTCATTCAAAACTCTTTCAAAGAGCGATTATTTTGTATTACAGTGACGGCGCCATTTAACTTTCTTCTTTCTAAACTGTAGTTCTTGAATTTATCTAAACTTTCATCATACCTCATACCTTGTGGGAGAACCTTCACCACACGGACTGCAGCGGTTCAAGAAGAAGGCCCACCACCACCTTCTCAAGGGCGACTAGGGATGGCCAATAAATGCCAGCCTTGGCAGCGACACCCACATCCCGAGAATGAATAAAATAAAACTCCCTTTACACTTGGGATCCTTCTTGTCGCTTTTCTCTGCACCCTTTCCAATGCATGTACATCCTTTTTGTACTATGGTGACCAGAACTGAGCCCAGTACTCTAGTAATGGTCTGACTAATGCATTGTGTAGCCCCAGCATATCCTCTGTAGAATTGTACAGGGAAATTTTGCTCCTTCCTGCACCTGGGGGATTAGTGGTGCACAGTGACAGGCCTGTACCCAGCCGTACCGCACCACAGTGTTTTACAGTGACAGGCCTGTACCCATATTTCAGATGAGACATTAAACTGAGGCCCCATATGCCCTCTCAGTGGGTGTAAAAGATTCCATGGCGCTATTCGAAGAAGAGCAGGAGAGTTCTCCCGGTGTCCTGGCCAACATTTATCCCTCAACCAACGTAACTAAAAACAAATTAACTGGTTCATTTATTTCATTGCTGTTTGTGGGACCTTGCAGTGCGCATATTGGCTGCCACGTTTCCTACATTATTTCAAAAAGTACTTAATTGGCTTTGGGACTTCCTGAGGTCATGAAAGGGGCTATATAAATGCAAATTTTTCCTTCTTTAGCAGCCTGGGTATTAAAGCATCCAAACACATTGACACAACGTTTAAATTACCGTCAAGTAAACACTGGGTAAGGTCAGAGTTTAATTGCTGTTCAGTTTAAAGGTCACAGCCCAGACTTTCTCTCTTTTTAAAAAAAGTTTTTGGTAAGGTCACTCAGAGGTTACGGACATGCTTGTGTGTCAAATGACTACCTTTGTTTGTAAGTGTGTTTGCTCAGGTCACTCCTGACTCTTGTGTCAAACGACTACCTCTGCTCCTTTATACCTTTTTTTCAAATTGTGACACTGAAATTTGAGTGTGACACACAAAGTGCGACGGGCAGGAAATGTGAGCCAGACCTACTTAGAGATAGTGGCAGCGGGGGAAAGAAGATCAACTCCTGACAGTTTTGTAAGTTTGGTATCACACTGAAATTAAATCTCACTTGATTCTAAAAGTGATCAAATATGCATATATTATGTAAATATATGGCTGACAATGAGGTGTGAGTGGCAGTTACTGTTGACCCACGTTATCAGCGCACTAATTGAACTGAACTGTTTCTTGCCGACTTTCTCCCCTCATCCACTGACTCATGTTGGAGTACGGTTCCTTCCACAGACACCAGACACTCTCCAGTACCTCACTCAAGAGGCCATTGTTCGTGTGTGTGCCTCAGTAATGCATGTTGGTCGGCTTTTTGACCTTGAAGAGCCGAGTCCAATGCTGTCCTTAACTGATGTCCACAAAAAGGTACTTTCCCAGCAGGGGTCACTTGGCCAAGGGACATCGAAGCCAACTTCTGCCCTGGCTGACGTTCAGCACGGACCAGGGAATCCAACTGTGAACCTTCTGGGCTGTATGATTTAATTAAAATTGAGCTATTTTAATCAGCCATAAGCTATGATAAAGTTAACGCCTTAAATTTTATGCTTGGTACTTGTTATTCTTTGTAATGGATATGGAAGACATTCCTTTTTGAAAAAGAAACCTCTATGGTGAGGAGACATCGTGCGTTAGTGTTGTAGCAGCGTTGGGTCCTAAATTCCTTTGTGCCCCATTCTGGCAGTGCGCAACGAGGCCTTGTCAGAAGGGACAACCGAAGCCAATCTCGACGCAGGCCACCTGTGGGGGTTTAAACGATTTTATCCCACGCTGAGGCCAAGAAGTTAAGGTCCTGGGGTGGCGGGGATGGGAGTGATAGGGTGGGGGTGGGGGTGGGGGAGGAGGGATTGCCGGTAGCAGCCCACAGTTGTTTTGTTCAGCCAGGAGGGAGCACTCCTGCTCCCACCGACTCCGCAAAAAAAACAAAACTGGGCCTATTTATTTTTTGAGCGGCTTTAAGGTTTGGCTGCTCAAGGCCCGGAAAGCTCAGTCAGGGCCTGCGCATCGCAAGCCCCAACAAGGGTGAACGGATTTATGAGTCCAGGTCTGAAACGAGCACAGGAACCTCATTTCAGTATTGAGAAAAGCCCCGAGCAATTTAGCAGTGGCCCGAACTCCTGAGCAGATCGATTCTGGGCCTCTGCACCTGCTAAATCAGTTATCGTCGCACCCATTTTAGGCCTTTAAAACGGGTGCAACGATGTTAGATTAAGGCCCCATAGAAATAGGAGCAGGCAATGTAAAGAATTGAGCAGTTTCTGTATTCCTGTTGCACAGCATGAGCACGCTACTGGAAACTGGACTCAGAGAACTCTGTCACTGGGGACCCAGAGAGAAAGAACTCTCAGGTCACTGGGGATCCAGTGAGAAAGAACTCTCTGTCACTGGGGACCCAGAGAGAAGAGCGCTCCCTCACCGGGACACTTGGAACGCAGAAAGTCAAACTGAATGCCCCTCACCCACTGAGCGCTCAATCAGATATGGGAGCCCCTCATAAGAAAGTGATCACCACAATTTTAAACTGAAACAGATTACGAGGGATCCACAGGAATACAAAGATCTTACACTGAACACTTCATAACTGCACTGCACAACTGCCATACAATCCAATGCAAAAATGCTTTTTGTTTTACAAACATAAGGTTAAATGGACTAACTGATTTGGCTCAGTTTATAAAGAGTTGTAATTATGAGCTCACTGTCACCTCCCTCACAGAGCAGAGCAACTGGGAACTTGAAATTGGTGCAATTTATCAACAAAACCATAATCATTTCTTCTTCTCTGCGATGTGACAGTACAGCTTTATCTCTTCCTACAGTTTACATCTCCAATCAGCTCACTGAAATCAATTCATTTACATAGAATTACATAGAAGGTACAGCACAGAAACAGGCCATTCGGCCCAACAGGTCCATGCCATCGTTTATGCTCCACACGAGCCTCCTCCCACCCTTCTTCATCTCACCCCATCAACATATTCCTTTCTCCCTCACGTGTTTATCTAGCTTCCCCTTGAATCATCAATGTTAGTCGCCTCAACCATTCCTTATGGTAGTGAGTTCCACATTCTTACCACTCTCTGGGTAAAGACGTTTCTCCTAAATTCCCTATTGGATTTATTAGTGACTATCTTATATCAATGACCTCTAGTTCTGGTCTCCCCTGCAAGTGAAAACATCATCTCTACGTCTACCCTATCAAACCCTTTCGTAATCTTAAAGACCTCTATCAGGTCACCCCTCGGTCTTCTCTTTTCTAGAGAAAAGAGCCCCAGCCTGTTCAATCTTTCCTGATAGGTATAACTCCTCAGTTCTGGTATCACCTAGTAAATCTTTTTGCACCTTCTCCAGTATCACTGTATCCTTTTTATAATATGGAGACCAGAACTGTGCACAGTACTCCAAGTGTGGTCTAACCAAGTTTCTATACAAGTTTAACATAACTTCTCTGATTCTCAATTCTATCCCTATAGAAATGAACCCCAGTACTTGATTTGCTTTTTTTATGGCCTTGTTAACCTGCGTTGCTACTTTGCCGTGAGTTTTTTTACTGTCGGATGAGACGTTAAACCGAGGCCCCGTCTGCCTTCTCAGGTGGACGTGAATGATTCCACGGCAATATTTCGAAGATAAACAGAGGAGTTCTCCCCAGTGTCCTGGCCAATATTTATCCCTCAACCAACATCTAAAAACAGATTATCTGGTCATTATTACATTGCTGTTTGTGGGACCTTGCTGTGCGCAAATAGGCTGCCGCGTTTCCTCCATTACAACAGTGACTACACTTCAAAAGTACTTCATTGGCTGTAAAGTGCTTTGGAACATCCTAAGGTGGTGAAAGGTGCTATATAAATACAAATTCTTTCTTTTCTTTAGTGCTTCAAGTGCTGTGTTCGGCTCCAGCTCAGTGTGCCTTCTACCTATATTGCATTTGTTGACTGTACTGATAGCAAGTACAGCGAGGGAATGACAGGGAGAAGTTCCGCGGCTGCTTCCGCAGCCATGGGATGCCCCGGCCATATTCGAAGAAGAGCAGGGCAGTTCTCCCGGTGTCCTGGCAAAAACTGATCCCTCATCTAACGTCATGAAGGACAGATCAGCTGGTCATTCATCTCATTGCTGCTGGTGCAGAATGGCTGTTTTGGTTACCTACATAACAACAGTCCAAATGTAATTAATTGTGCAAAGAGACTTGAGACCTTTCAGTGTGTTACATAAATTCAAGTATTGTACATAAATACAGCTCTTATGTCAGTCATGGAAATATAATAGTTCCATAATAGTTCCCCTGAAATAAAAGAAAAAAGACTTTCATTTATATAACGCCTTTTACGATCTCAGGACGTCCCAATGCGCTTTACAGGAAAGGAAGTACTTTTGAAGTGTAGCCACTGTTGTAATGTAAGAAACGCGGCAGCCAATTTGTGCACAGCAAGCTCCCACAAGCAGCAATGTGATAATGACCAGATAATCTGTTTTTAGTGATGTTGGTTGAGGGATAAATATTGGCCAGGACAATGAGGAGAACTCCCCTGCTCTTCTTCGAAATAGTGGCGTGGGATCTTTTACGTCTACCTGAGAGGGCAGGCTTGGTTTAATATCTCATCTGAAAGACTGCAGCACCGATAGTGCAGCACTCCCTCAGTACTGCACTGGGAGTGACATCCTCGATTTTGTGCTTAAGTCTCTGGAGTGGAACTTGAACCCACAAGAGAATATTTTCACCAAACATATGATTAGGATATGGAATGTGTTTTCACTTGGAGACACTTGATGCCAAGTCAGTAACCCCTTTCAAAAAGGAATTAGATAAACGTTTGAAGAAGGAAAGCATTAAAGGATATAGGGTAAAGAGCGAGGAAATGAGATCAGAGTACATAGCTTCGGTCGGGGAACTAGCAGTGGCGCGATGGGCTGAAAGGCCCCTGCTGTACTGAGGTTTCTCTGATTCTACAATGTAAACTTGCTCCTGGTGTTAATTGGTGTTGCCACAGATCTATTTATCACTGCTGTAGTGTTTGCTCTTGCTGCATTGCAGTCCTGACACTGTGTGACTAGCTGCTGCGAAATGTTCTTTTCTGGACAAACACAGTGGTGTAAACATGGCAGTGAGGTCCTTCGTTAGGTGCAGTGCCTTGAGCCCACTCCAAAACCAGATGGGGCCGTGGCATTTTTTTAAAAAGCCTGTGCGATTACACAAAGCACACCCCATCACTCATTCACAAAGCACTCCTCTTGTGCATTCAGATTAGATTGATCTCCCAGCGCACGTATGATTCCAGTATGGTCTGTTTGTGTACACGTTTCCAGTACGAGTCTGGTTGTGTATACTTGATTCTAATAGGGGTCTGTTTGTGTACACATAATTCCAGTATGGTCTATTTGTGTACACATGATTCCAATAGGGTCTGTTTATGTAAACATGATTCCAGTATGTGTCCATTTGCACACATGATTACAGGGTAGGTTATCTGTGTACATGATTACAGGGTAGGTTATCTGTGTACATGATTCCAATTTGGGTCAGCTTGTACACCTCATTCCAGCACTGGTTGACTTGCTACACATGTGATTCCAGTACGGTTCAATTTGCACATGTGATTCCAGTATGGGTCTGTCTGTTTACGTGTGATTACAGGACTGGCCGTCTTGCACATGTTGGTGATTACAGTACAGGTTTGTTTGCACATGTGATTCCAGTAATGGGCCTGCCTGTGCACATGTGATTACGGGCCAGGTCTGATTACAAGTTGGGTTTGCTTGTACTGTGTGGTTAACAGTGATATGCAGCAGATTCGATTCTCAGACCTGGTGCAGGACTGAACCTTCAGACACCCCTCTATGCAGTCTGTCAGGTGTTTATTTTTTTATTTGAACCACAGTCTTTGATATATAATTTCCCTATATTAAAAGGTGAGAGTGTCCGTCACATTTCCAATCATAGTATCATAGTAGGCACAGCACAGGAGGAGGCCATTTGGCCCATCGTGCCTGTGCTGGCTCTTTGAAAGAGCTATCCAACTAGTCCCATTTCGCTGTTTCTTTCCCCATAGCCCTGTAAATTTTTTTGTCACACCTCAAAGTATCAGAAGTATTAAAAAAAGAGAAAGGAAGACAGTCATTTCACACTGGTTCCCTTTGACCGGGAAATGAAAATTTACAAGCATGTGTCAAACTGCAAACTTCCCTTACTAAACACTAATTAAACTCAGATGGCTTAATGGCCTTAAAGGGATAGTCCAGCTTAAACCCAGCTCCACCTTAGCAGCATTACATGGTATCACTCTCCCATCATAAAACAGTGCATCGTGCTACTTGTGAGAAACACCAAAGGAGCTCCCCTCTTTTCTAAAAATAAAATGCCTCAAAGTAGTAGCCTGGTGGGGAAGTATTGGATCATCCGGCCATTATACCATGCCAGCTCAAGGTTTGATCCTTCAACATCGCTGAGTGCGGGGAGGATCAGATTCCTTCCAAAAGGGTTGGGGGGAAATTGCAAGGACAGACCATAGGGAGAGCTGCCCATCAGTCATGTGCGTGTGCCTCCTAAGGGCCTACTGGCAGAGGCCTAGGATCAGATCGTCTGGTGTTATAAACCCTGGCAGTTCATGCCCGAGGAGTAACCGAGAGAGACCATAAGAGATAGGAGCAGGAGTAGGCCATTCGGCCCCTCGAGCCTGCTCTGCCATTTAATGAGATCATGGCTGATCTGATTTTTACCTCAACTCCACTTTCCCACCCTTTCCCCATATCCTTTGACTCCCTTGCTGATCAAAAATTTGTCTAACTCAGGCTTGAATGTATTCAATGACTCAGCCTCCACAGCTTATTGGGGTAAAGAATTCCAAAGATTCACGACCCTCTGGGAGAAGAAATTCCTTCTCATTTCTATCTTAAATGGGCGACCCCTTATTCTGAGACTATGCCCCCTAATTTTAGATTCCCCCATGAGGGGTAATATCCTCTCAGCATCTACCCTATCGAGTCCCCTCAGAATTTTGTATGTTTCAATAAGATCACCTCTCTTTCTTCTAAACTCCAATGAGTATAGACCCAACCTGTTCAATCTTTGCTCATAAGACAACCCTTCCATACCTGGAATCAACCTAGTGAACCTTCTCTGAACTGCCTCCAATGCAAGTATGTCCTTCCTTAAATAAGGGCACCAGAACTGTATGCAGTACTCCAGGTGTGGTCTCACCAGCACCCTGTACATTATAGCATGACTTCCCTGCTTTTATACTCCATCCCCCTAAAAATAAAGGCCAATATTCTGTTTGCCTTTTGGATTACCTGCTGCACCTGTATGGTGACTTCTTGTGTTTCATGTACGAGGACACCCAGATCCCTCTGTACTGCAGCATTTTGTAGTATTTCTCCATTCAAATAATATTTTGCTTTTTATTTTTCCTCCCAAAGTGGATGACTTCACATTTTCCCACATTATATTCCATCTGCCAAATTTTTGCCCATTCGCTTAACCTGTCAATATCCCTTTGCAGACACTTTGTGTCCTCATTGCAACTTGTTTTTCCACCTATCTTTGTATCATCAGCAAATTTGGCCACAAAACACTCTGTTCCTTCATCCAAGTCATTGATATATATTGTAAATAGTTGAGGCCCCAGCACTGATCCCTGCGGCATCCCACTAGTTACAGATTGTCATTTCGAAAATGACCCTTTTATCCCGACTCGTTGTTTTCTGTTAGTTAGCCAATCCTTTATCCATGCCAGTATATTAGCCCCAACACTATGAGCCCTTATCTTGTGCAATAATCTTTTATGTGGCACCGTATCGAATGCCTTTTGGAAATCCAAATGTACTGCGTCCATTGGTTCCCCTTTATCCACCCTGCCCGTTACTTCCTCAAAGAACTCTAATAAATTTGTCAGACACGATTTCCCCTTCATAAAACCATGTTGACACTCCTTGATTGTATTATGAGTCTCCAAATGTCCTGCTACTACTTCCTTAATAATGGATTCTAGCATTATCCCAAAGACATTACCTGTTTTCTGTCTCACTCCCTTCTTGAGTAGGGGTGTGACGTTTGCAGTTTTCCAATCCGCTGGGACCTTTCCAGAATCTAGTGAATTCTGGAAGATTACAACCAATGCATCCACTATCTCTGTAGCCACTTCCTTTAAGACCCTCGGATGCAAGCCATCAGGTCCAGGGGACTTGTCAGCCTTTAGACCCATCTCTAGTGATAGTGATTGTTTTTAGTTCCTCCCTCCCCTTTGCCCCTTGATTTTCTACTATTATTGGTATATTATTAGTGTCTTCTATTGTGACGACAAATACAAAGACAGAGACTGAGGAGAAACATACATGGGTTCCATAATATCACAAAGAATGTGAACAGCTTCAGAAAGTGGGATCTATTGCTCCTAGATCTGCTTTGTTGCAGAATTTTAGCCTTAGCTCCCCCCGATGGCTCGACTGGTTAAAACTGTGAGTAGCTGGTCTATGCATTAATATCCTAGGATATTATTTTCTGGGCTTAAAGCTAATTTAGGTTAAATTAGTCACCTCTAATGCTGAACCAAACCTACTTTAATAACTAGGGACTCGCTATTTGGAGCATTTTGAATCATGTAAGCACTAAGGACAAGTGGTGAAGTCTTGCGCATCCCCGATTTTAATCACTCCACTACTGGCGGCCGCGCCTTCTGCTGCCTAGGCCCCAAGCCCTGGAAATTCCCACCCTTGCCTCTTCTCCTTTAAGTCGCTCCTTAAAACCTACCTTTTTGACAAAGTTTTTGGTCACCTGTCCTAATATTTGTGTCGGTGTCAATCTTTGTCTGATTACTCTCCTTTGAAGCGCCTTGGGACGTTTCACTACATTAAAGGCGCTATATAAATGCAAGTTGTTGTTGTTGTTGATGATGATGGGAGAACTTTGAGCTAATGACTTTGGGCTCTCACACAAGACGTGTATCACACAGTATTAAAGTGTAGTGCGATTTTTCCTTTGGTGCATTGGTAAATTAATAAGCCTGGACAACTGCTTAGAGTTTGTGCCCTACTGTCACTGTGGCTGAATAATCACCGCGAAGCAGATTATTTAATAAAGCTTGAATTGTCTTGTTGTGAATGAGAACAGCGTATGTTGAGAAGTCACACTCTGCCCTCACGGATTATCCGTCATGGTTTAACTTTATTTCCCGATTCAGAAGGCATGTGTACAGTGCAGCGTCGTCTATCATTTAAACCAACAGAAGCAATTTTTTTTCACTTAAGATGGATATTACAAGATGGAATTCTTTATCACAAGTGGTTGTTGAGGCAGAGGCTGTATAACCTCACTTAAAATTAAATTAAATATTTGAAAAGCAAGAATATAAGTGATTAAGGGGAAAGGGCAAGGAAATGGGATTAGAGTTAGCAGCCTCCAGTTGAAGACATGGCATGGGCACGATGGCAGCCTCCTGTGCTGTGATTCAACAAACGCAGTATGGTTCTGAAGTGAATTCAAACTTATCTTTATTTTACCTGTCCTTTTTTTGTTGGATATTGTGCTTTTTTTTTCTTCACTGCCCTTTCTCCCCCCCTCCAAAGGTGCTGACTCGTGCTGAGTATTGACTGTCCTCCGATAACTAGAGGCCATTTTTCTTGTGTGAGCTTACGGTAGTGAGTGTCAGCAGGTTATTTTTTCCATAGGGCGTATGGCAGCCAAGTCGGGTAACCAGATAGCGAGCAGAAATTCTGGCTAATCCCCCCCCCCCCCCGGTCATGGGGGTCAGAGAATGCAGAGGGCAATTGCAGTACCCCTATTGCCATCCTGGCTTAGAAAGAACTAACGACACAGAATCTGGGAGTTGTCTGATCGATGTTGTTCTAGTTCTCCTTTAAGACGCTTCTTAAAACCTACCTTTGTGACCAAGCTTTTGGTCACCTGTCCTAATGCGGCTCGGTGTCAAATCTTTGTCTGATTACGCTCCTGTGATGCGCCTTGGGACGTTTTACTACGTTAAAGGAGCTATATAAATGCAAGATGTTGTTGTTAAGGGGAAACTAGACAAACACATGAGGAAGATAGGAATAGAAGGATATGCTGATAGGGCTGGATGAAGTAGGGTGGGAGGAGGCTCATGTGGAGCATAAACACCGGCATCGACCAGTTGGGCCGAATGGCCTCTTTCAGTGCTGTACATTCTATGCAATTCTACGAATGTCACATCAGGTGCTGTACTCACTAAGCCATCGGGGAATCCAAAAAGGGTTTTTTTCCCCCCCTGAGGCTATCGATATTAAGTGTTTAGAATTTGATGTTTGAAAGGCTCCTTGGTATCGAGCCTCCCTCTTTCAGGTCAGAAGTTAACCTTGTTGTGTAAAGCTCTGGTTAGACCTGATCTGGAGTACTGCATCCAGTTCTGGGCCCAGCACCTCAGGAAGGATATATTGGCCTTGGAGGGGGTGCAGCGCAGATTCACCAGAATGATACCGGGTCTAAAAGGGTTAATTTATGCAGACAGGTTGCATAGACTAGGCTTGTATTCCCTCGAGTAGAGAAGGTTAAGGGGTGATTTAATTGAGGTGTTTAAGAGGATTAAAGGAGCTGATAGGGTAGACAGAGAGAAACTATTTCCTCTGGTGGGAGAGTCCAGAACAAGGGGCATAACCTTGAAATTAGAGCTAGGCCGTTCAGGGGTGATGTCAGGAAGCACTTCCTCACACAAAGGGTGGTGGAAATCTGGAACTCTCCCCCCCAAAAAGCTGTTGAGGCTGGGGGTCAATGGAAAATGTCAAAACTGAGATAGAAAGATTTTTGTTAGGCAAGGGTATTATGGGTTACGGAACCAAGGCGGATAAATGGAGTTAAGATGCAGGTCAGCCATGAATGCCGGAACAGGCTAGAGGGGCTGAATGGGCTCCTCCTGTTCCTCTGTTGTTTGGGACAATAGGGTCCCTTTCAAGTCATTTCTGTTTCCATTGATCCTCACTCTTCCTGTCTCTCTGTCTCTCTGTCTCTCTCTCTCTCGCTGCAGGACCTGTGTCTCTACGTGGGCTACACCTCCTCGGTTTACTGCACAGCCTCGGTGCTGACCCTGGCCGCCATAGCCTTGGACCGTTACCACGCCATCATAGACTGCTTGCAGTACAATTCGCAGAGCACTGTGCGCCGAACCGTTGCCACTGTGGTCTGGATCTGGCTGCAGGCCGCCATCAGCAGCTGCCCTCCCCTGCTGGGCTGGGGCCGCTTCGGCTACTCGCCGGCTATATACAGCTGCTCGGTGGAATGGGCCGACAGCCTGAGCTACACCGGCTTCGTCACCGTCTTCTCCTTCCTGCTCCCCGCCTCCGTCATGATCTTCTGCTACGTCAGGATAGTCAAGGTGGCGCGGGGCCACGCCAAGAGGATCCACGACATCGAGAACCAGCTGCAGCGCAACGTGGCGGCCGGAGGCGGACGGGGAGGGAGGGGGCTCGGGCCCGACAGGCCGACTTTCTCCGAGCTAATCTCCAGCGTCAACGCGCGGATCGTCTCGGAGCATCGCTGCCAGGACGTCCGGGGCAGCTGTGACCTGGGCCACAGTAAAAGGCCGGACATCTTCTCCAAGTACAGCTCCCCCGGCCGGGAGCACCACGGGGCCTTCCGCCTCTTCCTGGTCATCTTCGCTTTCTTCTGCTGCTGGGTGCCCTACGAGATCGTGGGCCTGGTCCAGGCCATCGAGATGGCCGTGGGCAGCGGCGGGGACGGCCGTCCCTCCAGCATCCCGCCCGCCCTGGTAACGGCTGCGCACTGGCTGGCCCTGCTCAACTCCGACATCAACCCTCTGCTGTACGCCCTGCTCAGCAGGAGGTTCCGCAAGGCCCTGCGGCACTGGCAGCAGCGGCTGGGGGCCAAGGTCAGCTCAGCCGGCGGCAGCACCCGGCGGCAGACCGGCGTCTCCGTCTTCCACACCAAGCCAGCTTTCAAGCAGAGGAGGACCAGCTCCAACGTGACGGGGATTACCCAGCTCAGCCCCCGCCCGCCACGGCTCCACGCCCGCTCCTGCTCCGTCTTCTCCGTCAGCTCTTTCCCCCACAGCGGGCCAGACGAGCTCTTCGACGACTTTCTGTCGGCCCAGATCTCCGGCCCGGCCTCCGCGAACTCTCTGGTTTTTGTGCCACGCGACAAGGTATCGGACAAGCAAAGGGACAGCGCGCTCCTGCAGAGTGAGGCGCTCCCCAAACAGTACTTAAAAGTCCCGCAGCCTTCACAGGAGGCTGACAACATGGTCTTGCCATCTCAAACATTCGGCGAAAAGCAATCCTCTACATATGTATTTGGAAATATAATAGTTAAGGTTGAAAATGATGCACTAGAATTGTAGATACTTTACACTTTTAATATTGCTGTGCATATTCTAACCTTGTATGTCACTAGTGGGGGTTGTCTCTCTTATAGACCATGAACGTGCCAAAGCAATGGGTCTTTCACAATGAGGAAGGCCAGGTATTGACTCACTGGTGGGATAGATCTCATGTTCCAGCACAAGGTGCAGTGTAACGGCCAATGCTCATGGTACAGGTGCTATGCAAACTTATTTCACATAGGACCTCGTTGGCTAACAGAGAGAGTGAGAGACAGAGAGAGGGAAAAAGAAACTTACCAACATACAAAATTGACGGGCAGGTAAAGGCCAGCTGGTCCATCAAACCTGCCTCACACCTCATGATGGCTGGAGCATCATGACTAGACACTTCCTACCCACCCACCCTTACCTCCCCTCCCCGCAGCCATGTAGTCTCAGAGATGAAAGGGCATTGTATTAACCATCTATGCCAAACGGTCCCCTTTACAAAGAGATTCACGTGACATTTGGTCTGTGCCAATTACAACGCATCTGACTTGAGCGTGTAACGTTTCAAAATCCCCTACAGTCCCACGCAGATTGGCTTCTGCCACACTGGATAGATACATAGAGGCAGTGAGCATTGACGTGGTGCCATTTTAAACTTTATTAATTCATTCATGGGATGTGGGCGTCACTGGCAAGGTCAGCATTTATTGCCCATCCCTAATTGCCCTTGAGAAGGTGGTGGTGAGAGCTGCCTTCTTGAACCACTGCAGTCCGTGTGGTGAAACACCTTCTGTACATGGATGGTTCCTGCACATCTCGTGGAGGGATCAAGATGATGTGACTCCAGCCCTAGTTTATTATCTAAGGCTTAAAAATAAATATCTTGCCTTCAATCAAACTGATCTGCACATTTTTATGTTTTGTATGATAAGTGTTAAAAATGAAAGCAAACTTTTTTAGATGGTTGGAGGTACGAGGTTGAAGCTCCACATTTCCGTTCAATAGGATAGAGCTGGTCTGAGACAGAGTTACGTGAAGCCTAAATCAATGTTGGTCTTCGTAAGATTCCTTCATTAGTTCGTTAATTAGTGTGTTATGGGTAAGATAAGTTATTCAAGCCTAGCGATGACTGTTTACAACCTGTAGTGTAACAACTAATGTTTATGGGTACAGGTGTGGAACAGGCTTGAGGGGCAGAATGGCCTACTCCTGTTCCTATACATAGCATTAACGGGCGAACACTTAGTCCATTGTATGATAGTCCAATGCTAATTTAATAGAAATATTAAACCGATTACTTTAAATGGGTTAATGTCTCTGCTAAAATAGTGGACAGAGGAATATCATCCAATTAACACCCAGCTCTACCTCTCCACCACCTCTCTTGATCCCTCCACTGCCTCTGTGCTGTCGGACTGTTTATCCGACGTGCAGTCTCGGTTGAACTGTTAACTTCCTCCAGCTAAACACTGGGGAGACTAAAATCAGCATCTTCGGCCCCCACCCTATCCACAAAGTCCGTACTCTCACCACTGGCTCCACCCCCACCTCCCGGCCACTGTTTCAGGCTGAATCAGACCGTTCACAATTTCATTGTCGTGTTCAACCTCAAGCCGAGCTTCCAGCCCCATATCCTCTCCATCACAGAGACTGCCTACTTCCGCCTCTGTAACATTACCTGCCTCTTACCTCAGCCCATCTGTAATTGAAACCCTCAATCAGACCTCTGTTACCTCCAGACTCACTTACTCCCATGCTCTCCTGGCTGGCCTCCCATCCTCTACTGTCCATAAACTTCAGATCATTCAAAAATCTGCTGTTGGTGTCCTATCTCATACCAAGTCACACTTATCCATCACAACCATCCTTGCCTACCTACATTATGTCTGGTATCCCAACACCACAAATGTAAAGCGCTCTTGTGTTTAAGTGCCTCCACTGCTTTTTGCTCTTCCCCATCTCTGAAGCCTTCTCCAGTGCTACAACCCCCAAACTCTGATTCTGGCCTCTTGTTCATCCCTCCCCCCTTCTTTTTCTCCACAATTGGTGACCATGCCTTGAGCTGCCTGGGTCTGGAATTCCCTCCCTAAGCCGCTCCACCTCCCTCTCCTCCTTAAAACCCATGTCTTTGACCAAGCTTTTGGTCGCCCTTCCTAATCTTTCCCCCTTGGCTCGACATCCATTTTTTTTCCCCTTACGCCTGTTGGGACATTTTTCTCCATTAAAAGCACTCTATAAATGCAAGTTATTGTTGTTGTTAAATATTTTACAAACCATAGTTTTATTTAAAATGAGTTGTTTCCTCCGCCTAAATGTGAACTTCAGTCGAGGGCTTCGAATTCTCTATGGCTGCCCTCAAACTAATTCCTGAAACACTGAGGTCGAAACTTGCAACACACAAGAGTAAAAATGAACATCTCTTCAAAGTTCTTTTTCCACAAATAACCTGAAGGTCATTGCTGGTTGGGTCGCTAGGGGACAGGCTCATGAAATGAAACAAAATGGGTAGAGACCAAACCTTGTCGATAAGTACTCCCGACAGCACAAACACTCTGCTCAGAGGAACTCACTGTGCCTTTCCTGTTAGCGAGACCGTATGAATTTTAATTGATTGTGGTTCAATTGATAATAAAATTGCTTCAAAAAACTGTTCAGATGGTCCCAATGAGTCTTCACTAATGTGGTAGGCCTGCAGCTGATTTATTATGTGTCAATGTTTCTAAAGGTCAACTAGGCTTCAGTTGTGATTTCGGACCACAGGAATGATTACTTGCGTTTCCGATGATTGCTGCTTGTAAAGGAGAAACTGCAAGCAGCCCATGTGGGTTTTTTAAATAGGCAGACTCCTTCCACTTGACTTTTCTTTGTGAGGGGTGATGATGTAACCGAGGACAGGAAGTTCCTGCAGGAATTAATCCTCATGCTACACTGAAAAACGTTACACCAATTGTTTCAGCAGTTGCATGTGAAAAACGATCGCACTCCCAGCTGCCATTTTAAGGTCATCCTCTCAAGTTCTTACATTACAACAGTGAGTACACTTAAAAAGTACTTCATTGGCTGTAAAGCACTTTGGAATGTCCTGAGGTCATGAAAGGCTCTATATAAATGCAAGTTTTTTTCCTTTTCCATGTCATGTATTATTCCCAAATGACAGAATGGGCAGGGAGCTGCTCCCAGCTCGTAGCAATTCAGTTTTGGCTACGGGTGACTTAACCTCTGATTTCCAATGTCTTGGCGGTACAGACGAGATCAGAAATGTATCATGTAGGAATTACAAGCACAAAGTCATGCCTATTTACTCAATATACTTAGATTTTCAGGAGGCATCTGACAAAGTTTCACGTGATTCTTTTTTTAAAGATGATTGAATTTCATAATAGAAAATTAGCTACAGTAGTTAGCTTGATCACTGGCTTAGCAGTAGAGGGCAGAAAGAAAGAAAGACTTGCATTAATAGCGTCTTTCATGACCTCTGGACGTCCCAAAGTGCTATAAAGCCAATGAAATATTTTTTAAGTGTAGTCACCGATGTAATGTAGAAAATGATAAATGGAAGCTGATGCCTTTGATTAGCAAAGTCCCACAGGGAACTGTCCGGGATCCCTTGGTGTTTACACTATTCAAAAATAATACAGGGAGGTCACTTATTATAACAATATAAAAATCAGCTGACAAAATCAAACTACATGGCCAATGGACAAGCATCAGGGTGATTTATAGCATTCAAAGAGATCTGGACAAATTAAGTGGATGAGCTAAGGAATGGCAGATGAATTTTAACAAGGATAAAAGTATATTAATGCACATTGGAACAGGAAACATCTGTACACAATGAAGGGTGTCATTAGCAAAGATGCAAAAAGAAAAACAAGAAATCCTGGTTTAATTATTAACCCGTCATTGAATGTATCCAGTCAACAAGGCTAATGGATTACTGGGACACATCTCGTTGGCAATTGATAAATTCCTTTAAAAAGGTATTGGATAAATATTGGGTGAGAACAGGATTGAGGGCATCGAGAACAATGGGGCAGATTCTCCTCCAAGCTGCAAGGGTGGTGGAACTTTGCTGAGGAAGGAGGGTTTTCCTGTTGTTGCGGTGTTGAATTATTTTGGTGGGATTTCTGCTGATGCCAGGTCATCCACCTCAAGTGGGAAGGGGGAGGGAGGGAAATTGCTGTTGGGCCTGCCGCAGCCTAGCATGGACACTGGCGCTGGCAGAAGTAGTAAGATGAAATGTTCCCTTTTATTTTTGATGTTCCCGCTTTCCTAATGTAATTGATCACGTGATCGATTACACCAGGCAAGGTCACCCTTTAAAATTTAACCTCCTGTCCCCAAGGCCCTATAGTGATCCTGGATGCCAGGAATGCAAAGCTTTCCTCGTTGCCAGTGTTGCTAAGGTATAAGTGGTTGAAAATATGTATTCCAGTCATTTGCAACTCACTGCAATATGCCTGCCCATACTTGGTGCAAAAATCGTAGAAGTGGCATCAGGAGGAACTGCTTCCCGTCCCAATTTTCCTCCCCCACCCTTCCATGTTATGCTGGTTTACTGGCGTAACTGACAAGGATGATGTAGAAGTGATCAGAGTTGAATGGTGTGGATTGTAGGGTTGAATTAATATCCTGGAGAGATGGTTGAGGTCTTTTCACTGAGATTTATCTAGATGGAGGTTTCACCTTTGGTTGATTGCCTCTCTCTGGAGACTGTGGGTTGGGTAGAATCTATAGATAGGGTAAATTGTACATAGTCTGCGAAGGGAATGAGCTTGATGGGTGAAATGGGCTTTTCTCATTCTTTGCTTCCTTACATTCTCATTTTCTTATGGTGTAATGTGTTGGAGTACCATTAAATTGCTCTGTATTGGTCAACAGGAAATGCAATTAATGGGTCTGCTTTTCAATGTTTACGATGGGTTAATAAAAAAAAAATCAGAGAGAGTGCTTGTGTAAAGGAACTCGTGGTCCCCAGTCACATCATCACCCCTTAGGATACAGGCACCATGGTGAGCACAAGGGGTGATTGTGCTAACGGGCGTTACTTGCACCAGCATTACGACAAATAGGTGGCCAAAAGTGACCATAACCGACGACATTTTCAGCTCATCCCAGTTACAGCTCACATCTATTCATGCAAGACACTCTGCCATCGTATGTCATCTCTCACAGCCTTTCCATGGCTACAGTAACTTCTCGTGGTGCTTTCTTGAGATCAGCAAGTGCGCTGGAGCTGACTCCCAGATGAAGTTCTTTGTTGACAAGTTAACTCAAATGACCAATTACTTTCACTTGTGACAATTTGCTCTATTTTAAGGTCAAGGACGTGAAGATAGAAAATGACTGTTACTGATAGTCACATAAATGCACAACATGTTCATATGACATCCTTCTGTCTGGTATTTCATTGGCTGTAAAGCGCTTTGGGACATCCTGAGGTTGTGAAATGCGCTATATAAACGCAAGTTCTTTCTATTTTGAAGCAGGTTAATGCTTTAGTTAAAATATTGGAGGAGGTATGTCATACAAATGTATTAATTGATCACCCTCAGTTACTGATAGCAGTAATTTCAACTGCAATTGCACTATGTTGGTGCATTTCAATGAACTGGTGATCACACTGGTTTTATTAGTGGTGCTGCTAACTACCTCATACAGGGCAATGCAAAATGGAAATGACCAAAAATCAAGGAAGCTGGTGCTTTGTATTTCAGTTGGTATAGATTCTGTCAGAAACAGATGATTGATCATTAATATTTCTGTGTCGACATTAGTAACAGTGCAGGAAAAAAAAATCCCAGAATTTCTCCCTTTTTAAAGGGAATAAAAAAGGCGTTTTTTCACTAAAGTGAATTTCAAAATGTCAGATCTTTGCCTACCTTGAAAGGGGAAATGACCAGTTTCTAGCAGGATTGTTCCCAACCATGACCTGTATTAGATTAGCATTGGGCTACCAAGAATTATGTCGTTGCCATTCTCAGTACAGGTTTACTAGCTGTGTCATTGTCACTATGTCTGTATTTCACGCTTCCCCCATTTTACTGAATTTTATATAAGTGTCACATTTTGACTGGGTGAGTCACTAGTTACTGCTAATTATAACACTTATTCAAATAGTCAGTGTGAGAAAGAAGAATCACAGGAAGTGTACTGCTGAATGGTACTACAGTACAGCACTGACTAGGCCATTTCAATCCACTGGTATGAACAAAGCACATTTAATAAAATAAAGTAACCCTTCTTACATTCCGGGGTAATAAAAATAGCACAATGACCCAACTCGAATTTAACTGTTTAATTCCAGTTGGCTGTGATTAGGTACTTTTGGGTCAATTGGTAGGTTTAAAATTTTATTTTTCTGCACCTGTTATAAATGTATATATTTGAAATGGGATTCTTTGTGGTCTTAATGAACTTTATACATAGAATAACAGATGGCAGGCAGTATGGTACAGGAAATAATTGAATTGAGAGGCTCTGATGCCACCCTTGCAGTTGACAACGCTGTCAGAATCCAAGATGAAATATGTCCCCAGCCATGTGCTCTCCAGTATTTCTAGCTGGTTGGAGGGGAGGTGGGGGGGGGGGGGGTGGAAGTGATGTGGGTGGAGTTGGAAGGGGTGAGGCGGAAGGGGTGAGGTGGGCGGAGGCGGAAGGGGTGAGGTGGGCGGAGGCGGAAGGGGTGAGGTGGGCGGAGGCGGAAGGGGTGAGGTGGGCGGAGGCGGAAGGGGTGAGGTGGGCGGAGGCGGAAGGGGTGAGGTGGGCGGAGGCGGAAGGGGTGAGGTGGGCGGAGGCGGAAGGGGTGAGGTGGGCGGAGGCGGAAGGGGTGAGGTGGGCGGAGGCGGAAGGGGTGAGGTGGGCGGAGGCGGAAGGGGTGAGGTGGGCGGAGGCGGAAGGGGTGAGGTGGGCGGAGGCGGAAGGGGTGAGGTGGGCGGAGGCGGAAGGGGTGAGGTGGGCAGAGTTGTTCTTTAAAATAAATTCTTAAATGTTGTTTATAATTTACAGGAATAATAAAACTTGTTAAAAAGCAATTTAAGAACGTGGTGACGTTTCTGCAGAATTCACAGCAAGACGGATAAATTGAAAGGGGCTCTGCATAAAATAAAAAAGCAATAATTTCTCTCTTCCTGCCTGAATGAAGGAGACAGAAATGGGCTTTGATGTGGTTCTTAACATACGATTTCACATGCACAAGGATACAATGGCAGTCATTTTACAATGTTTACAGACACGTTTCTGTGAGCCCTGTACATAGTTTTATTATCTGGACAATTCCTTCTGTGAATATTCGATTGTTGTATATGCTTCAAATTGGTGTATTTTTGTAACATTCATTACGGTTAAATTATAAAGTGCTCACAATGGATAATAGGAGAGCAATACTGTACAGATATAAATAAAAAAACTGCATAATTCTCTAAAAACGTGTCCTGTTTTAATGCTTACTTTTGAGGAAAACACGTACGGTACACGCAGCAGATTACTGGAGTTTGCAACCACTCAAGAACCAGGCATAAATCTGCGACGGCTGCAACTTCCCATCCTGCATTTGACCTTGTGGTTACACTGCACGGTTGTTAATGCACAAATGCGTTCATCTAGTTCTCCTTTTACCATCCTGGTACTCGCATGATACAACGATAATGGAGTTGTTGGCTAATCATAGCAATCGATCTCTATCAATTAGTCAGCAACAGACCCAGACATGACACTAGGAAACCCCTAGTGGTGGAGAGCTTTGGGAACCATAGGTCCAAAGTCACCTTTTTCCTCCCAAGCCTATTACACTTAAAATAGATCATGTCTCAAATTACTCATATACTGTATCCCAAAATATTAGTTTTTAAAAGAAATCTATCTAATTTGCACGTGAATGAACCAATACTAACTGCTTCCAGCGTCTCCCGAGGGAGCCTGTTCCAAACAGCTCGCTCACTGAAATAATGAATTTGCTGGAGTGGGGCTTCTCCAGCATGCCCCGTTAGTTAAGGCTTTTTTTCTTACCCTTCAGCTCGCAATTCGTGGCGATTCACAACTCGGGGGCACCTCTTCCTCGCCACAAATTGCTGGGTTATTTAGATACTAATAACGGCACGCCCATTTAACTCACCGTTATTTTCCCAGCAAATTCTGGGCCATTATTTCTGCAGATTACATAGATTTCAAAGCGTATGTAATTACTTGCTCTCTGTATTCTGATAATTCCAGCCCATGATGGGATCCTTCAGTCAGACATTGAATCATAGAATATTTAGTCAAGCCACCTTTTGACCAGTCCAGAATAGGACAAGGGCAAGATTCCTAATAGGACATTTAAAAACAGCTGCACTCATTATACCAAAGTAGAACTGACTGCACGTGTGGGATACGGGTGAGTACGTGCAGTCTCATAGCATGTATTTTTTTTTCAAAAGGCAGAAACTGCAGTGGGTTAGACACTTGCTGTACATCTCTAGGACCTGGGTTCAAATCCAGTCCAGACTGATGGAATGAAAGCCTCCTCTGTTTGCTGGCACTAAGGATTCTGCGTGAAATGAGTTTGGACACCAATTAGCAATGCCATTTGGATTTTGCCCAAGGGTAGTTGGTATGGGAGATAGAAAAAATACCACACAGGTGCAGTAGGGGTGCCCTTCTGAGGTTGTGGTAATGGAGGGAGCTTTAGTCTGCATCTAGCCATTCTTTACCAGACTGGGAATTGCTTAATGCTGACAGTGGGTAGCTAAAGTGTTCTTTTCCCTGTAACTAATACACAAAGCTACTCCACAAAAGAGTAAGACATAATTGACCCTATATTTTGGTAAATACTGGACAAAGAAATGAACATTGTGACTACAGGGTTATTGGGTTTCATGTTTTTTTAAATTGAAAAACAACTCTTTACCCAGTTATAGGATTTCAAGTCTGCTTCTAACTTCATTCACATCCCTTATTGCACTGGCCATGGCGGATTTACTCAGCAGGATACTGAGCACAAAGAACATTGATAACGGGAAGAAGACACTTCAAAGCCTTGGCCTGAGAACAGAGAAACAAGCTCCACATCCCAGGCCCTGCTGCTCCTAAGTAAAATGACCACCAAATATTTGTCTTAATGCGAAAAATAGCACAAAACCCAAGCTGCTTCACAGTTACATAGAATTTACATCACAGAAACAGGCTATTCGGCCCATCTGGTCTGTGCCAGTGTTTATGCTCCACACGAGTCTCCTCCCACCCGACTTTATCTAACCCTATCTGCATATCCTTCTATTCCTTTCTCCCTCATGTACTTATCGAGCTTCTCCTTAAAGGCATCTATGCTATTCGCCTCAACTATTCCATGTGGCAGCAAGTTCCACGTTCTCACCATTTTCTGGATAAAGAAGTTTCTCC
Organism: Heptranchias perlo; assembly: GCF_035084215.1. Lineage (NCBI taxonomy): Eukaryota > Metazoa > Chordata > Chondrichthyes > Hexanchiformes > Hexanchidae > Heptranchias > Heptranchias perlo. The sequence goes on along the minus strand of NC_090332.1, from coordinate 8,565,431 downwards.
TGAATTCCCTAATGGATTTATTAGTGACTATCTTATATTTATGATCCCTAGTTTTGGAATGCCCCACGAGTGGAAACATCTCTATGTCTGGAAACATCTTCTCTACATCTGGTTGATAACAACGGCAGGAAAAAATTGCTTTGGATCTAACATAACATTAATCTGGTGCTAATGAAAAGTTACTGTCGCATTCCCCAGCTCTGCAACACTGCAGTGTATTACTGTCCGGGTGTAAATGGCAAGGCCTTTGTATTTGATATAAACATGCAAAATGTTTAGAGGTTCTAACCAATAAAACACAAGAAGATAGATGGCAGATGCAGTTCAAAGTAGAAAAACTGAAGTAATACATTTTGCCAGTGAGAACAGAGAAAGGAAATAAAGAATAAATGGTTAAGATTTGAAATGCAACAGAGGAGCAGGTGGTGTGCACACACACAGGTCATTAAAGGTGGAAGCACAATAGACAAGGCATAAAAAGGCTAATGGGATCTTTGGTTTCCTATCTAGAGGCATCAAATACAAAAGCAGAGGAGGCAATGTTGTACTTGTAAAAGATGTTAGGCCGCAATTTAAGTATTATAGTGTTTGGGACAACCCTTATAGTAAGGATATAAAAGCAATGGGAAAGGTGCGATGTAGATTCACTAGAATGTTGCCAGGGATGAGGGTTTACAGTTTTGACTGGAGCTGAGAAAGTTAAGATGTAACCTGATAGAGGCCTTGAAGATAGGAATATAGGAACACGAATAGGCCATTCAGCCCCTCGAGCTTGTTCTGCCATTCAATATCTTAATTCCATCTAACTGCCTTGGTTCTGTAACCCTTAATACCCTTGCCTAACAAAAATCTAACAATCTCAGTTTTTAAATTTTCAATTGACCCCCAGCCTCAACAGCTTTTTGGGTGAGAGAGTTCCTAATTTCCACTACCCTTTATGCAAAGAAGTGCTTCCCGACATCACCCATGAACGTCCTAGCTCTAATTTTAAGGTTATGCCCCCTTGTTCCGGACTCCCCCACCAGAGGAAATAGTTTCTCTCTATCTACCCTATCAAATCCTTTAATCATTTTAAACACCTGAATTAGATCACCCCTTAATCTGCTATACTCAAGGGAATACAAGCCTAGTCTATACAACTAAGATTAGGAAGGGGTAAATAATGATTGATTATTTGTGCATTGGTCAGCGAGACAGTAAGAAGAGGGCGCAAATTTATGATAATCAGAAAAAGAATTAAAGATTAGAAAAAAAATCTTTACAGAGGTGGTTAGAATTTGCTGCCAGATATCTTCGTCGATAAATTCTTTTAAAAAGAAATTAATTGTTTGAAAAAGAGGAATATTAAATATATTATTATTAATATATTAAATATATTATTTAATATTCTGGTCTCCATATTATAGAAAGGATATAGAGGCATTGGAGAAGGTGCAAAAAAGATTCACAAAGATGATACCAGAACTGAGAGGATATCCTGATCAGGAAAGGCTGAACAGGCTGGGGCTCTTTTCTCTAGAAAAGAGAAGGCCGAGGGGTGACCTGATAGAGGTCTTTAAGATAACGATAAGGTAGACGTAGAGAAAATGTTTCCGCTTGTGGGGGAGACCAGAACTAGAGATCATAAATATAAAATAGTCGCCAATAAATACAATAGGGAATTCAGGAGAAACTTCTTTATCCAGAGAGTGGTGAGAATGTGGAACTTGCTACCATGAGTAGTTGAGGCGAATAGCATTGATGCATTTAAGGGGAAGCTAGATAAATACATGAGGGAGAAAGGAATAGAAGGATATCCTGATAAGGTTAGATGAAGTAGGGTGGGAGGAGACTCGTGTGAAACATAAATGCCGGCATAGACCAGTCGGGCCAAATGGCTTGTTTCTGTGCTGTAGTTTCAATGTAACTTGATAATAAAGAAAGAGAGCAGGAGAGTGGGAAATGACTAGATGGCTTATGCAGAGAAAAACACTGGCCTACAGCTGATGGGCTGAACGGCCTGCTTCTATGTTTTAACATTCTATGATTCCAGAAAAATCTGGTCTCCCTGGGTTGGTGACACCATAAACACAGTGTGAATTTTTTCTATGTTAGCTATTTCTAACACAATTGCAAAAGTGTTCTAAAAAGAACAGGATTGACCATTTTGCTAGAAAGTGAAATAGGAAATCTTCCCACTTCCCTGCTTATAGCCTTTAGGTGGCATTTATCTGGAATATTCTTCCACATGTGGAAAACTTAAGGTCATTTTTTCAACTGAATGGAAGTGAAAACTTTGGACATTTACCCGATGAGCGGCTGGAAAGGGTTGGATGGGCCGGAGTCCAGCTCCTGGATTAGCAAATGATCCATTGAGGAAATTGTAATAATGTCTCTTGATATTACCCGGTGAAGTGAAAAGCAATAAAAGGGGACTAGGAAATGTAGTGGGTTAACCGACTGTCCTTTCACCTCTGGGACCCCACTCTATTTAACCCCCCCTACGCTATTTAAACCCACCTTGCTCCATTTAACATCCCCCCCCCCCTTGCTCCATTTAACATCCCCCTCCCTCGCTCCATTTAACATCCCCCCCCTGCTCCATTTAACATCCCCCTCCCTCGCTCCATTTAACATCCCTCCCCCTCGCTCCATTTAACATTCCCCCCTTGCTCCATTTAACATCCCTCCCCCTTGCTCCATTTAACATCCCCCCCTTGCTCCATTTAACATCCCCCCCCTTGCTCCATTTAACATCCCCCTCCCTCGCTCCATTTAACATCCCCCTCCCTCGCTCCATTTAACCTCCCCCTCCCTCGCTCCATTTAACATCCCCCTCCCTCGCTCCATTTAACATCCCCCTCCCTCGCTCCATTTAACATCCCTCCCCCTTGCTCCATTTAACATCCCCCTCCCTCGCTCCATTTAACATCCCCCTCCCTCGCTCCATTTAACATCCCCCTCCCTCGCTCCATTTAACCTCCCCCCCCCTCGCTCCATTTAACCTCCCCCACCCTCGCTCCATTTAACCTCTCCCCCCGCTCCATTTAACCTCCCCCCCCTCGCTCCATTTAACCTCCCCCTCCCTCGCTCCATTTAACCTCCCCCTCCCTCGCTCCATTTAACCTCCCCCTCCCTCGCTCCATTTAACCTCCCCCTCCCTCGCTCCATTTAACCTCCCCCCCCTTGCTCCATTTAACATCCCCCCTTCCTTGCTCCATTTAACATCCCCCCTTCCTTGCTCCATTTAACATCCCCCTCCCTTGCTCCATTTAACATCCCCCCCCCCCCCCATTGCTCTATTTAACTCCCCCTTGCTCCATTTAATCCATGGGATGAAAGTCCTTTCCTTCTTCTGGTTACTAAGGAACTTGTGTAGTGGCTGTCTTAACCCAGGTACCATTAGATATGAGCTCACAGCACAAAACTGCCCAAATTTGGTAAAATCAGCAATTTGAAACCACAAAGTTGGTGCAGGAAATAGAAATATGGCCCAGATGTGGGAGAGGGGTGAAGGGGGGACATTGCTGGGCACAGTAGAGGCAGCTTTACTGCTCTACGTCTTGCCAATACCATTTTAAGCTTGGAATACTTAATCCTGGTACTTAAAGACTGGTACTGTTCATTTAGGGCAGGAAAAAAACTAAAATATACATTAAGGCCAGGGCCAGATCAGCAGTGAGAACAATGAATTTATTTCGCAAAATACCACTATGATCGCAGCAAGATGCAAGTTGTGATTTGATTATTTCATCATTTTGTATTACACAGTCCAAGTATCAAATGGGCAACAGAACCTATCCTGCAGCCTTGACATTTTTAGAAGAAGAGGTCCAGTGAATTGATTATTTGAAGTTTCAGTATCCAACAACTTTTAATTTGGGGGGGGGGGGGGGGCAGTATGTCATCAATACGTTGATTAAAGACATGAAATAGAAATACAAATGGGACAGCTGCAGAGCTATTCGAGGAGCATCACAGTGAAAGCAATCTACAGCAACCATGCCCACAGGAGGGTGGGTTTGGAGATTTCCTCTGGTCACTTTGCATTTGTGACCTCGTAAACATCCTAGGCAGTTTCAGAAATCATTTACCTCACTTTTGCTGTAGGAAGACTACATATACTTGATTAATTCACTTCCTTCATATGTTAAATTTTATTTATTAAATATATATACTTCTCCAAACCTGTATATATTTATATATATATATTAAATTAAGGCTATTTGAAGAGACAAATTGTGAAATCAAGATTTCTCAATGCATTTTGTTAGATTCTGAATTCTTTTAAAAAGTAATGTGTACAGCTAAAGGGGAAATTAGAAGAAATATATTATAATAGTTTAATCATGAATCGGGCCAGTTCTCTACCCATTGCTGTACCTGCTGAGACATCCTCCCACATTTCACTGGTTCGCCAGCAGGGGGAGCATTAGCTCCCTTCTGCATCCGGACATGCAACATACCCAGGACCAGTTAGCCTTCTGATGCTGTCTCACAAAATTAAACTAATATTAATTTCATTTTAAAAGTGTTGAGTATGATTTTTAAAAATAATTTATACAGTGATGTCACCAGGATTTTCCAGTAAAGTGCATTAAGAAAAGTCAAGGAACAGGAGAAGGACATTCAGCCCATCCCTCTAAATGTGGCAGGGAATGGGAAGCTTTGTACCATGGCTACCCATCAGTATAATTACAGATGCAGCCCTTCCAAACCTGGGTTGTACCTGGAGAGTGCAGTATGAAGTCAATTAACACTCGTGTGAAGTACTGATGGTCACAGCCACCAGTCACTGGTGGTGGAAGAAATTCCAGGCAATAAATTAAGTGGATCAGGCAGCATCGAAGTGTATTGGATTTAAGTGCAATTTTTCCTACACCACACTGCCACCAATGTGGTAAATAAACTGGCAACACTGACAGTGGTACAATCTGACAGCTAAAAAATGGTCATGATAGCATGCTACCCAGAATGCACTGCAATGGTGTTTCCTGGGGGCCATGATGTCTTTTGCTCGCTACCTGTAGTGAAATTGTAAATGTGTTCGTTATAAAACACGTTTACAACTTCACTACAAATACCGAACAGAGGAAATCTTAGGCCCGAGCAGTGAATGTGTACAGGGTTGTAACTGCCCTTCTCCGAAAGCACGGCCGCACAAGGCTGGGGAATGGCGATCGGCAGCAAAACTACTGAGAGCTGACCGTTTCTCAAACAGGGTGGGATTGCTAATTACAAGGATCACAGTCACCACCACCCCCCAACCAACAGCAGCCGATCTCTCAACCACCATTCTCCTCAAGAACTGTAAGTAATTTCTAGTAATTTTCAATGATTTCAGCTGTTGTGCACAGTCCATCGTGGCTGGACCAAATTCAGAACATCTACAGCCACCTGTCTCCAAGAGCTGATGCCCGAGTGTCCTCTTCTCTGGTAGACGGTTATAATTTGGTGGTGTTCTCCTGCGGTTGAAATCCCCCACTTTGCATTTTCGCCTTGTATTTCAAATAGTCTCTTCTTTTGTCAAAATACTTTATCTGGTGAGTAAAAGGACAGTCAGTTACAACATACCCAATGCCAATGAAAATACAGTCCTTCTGTTAAACAACATACCCAATGCCAATGAAAATAAAGTCCTTATGTTAAACAAAAACAGTATTTTGTTCTTTTATATTTAATATTACAAGTGCTGTTGTTTCTCAGCTCTACCTCTGCAAGAACCTGTCATTACCGCCATGACCCATTGCCACACACAACTCATAACCCAGCGATGAAGAACAACACATTCACGATTTAGTCATTGCGAATTAGGTGGTCAGGCCCACTACCGCACTCCAGCCACAAGACATCCTCTCTACCGTCCGGGAAGATTCCTTTCGTTATGGAGTGCACAGGGTGATATTTCAATCTTAGTATTTTTTTTCTTCGTCCTTTCTCTTTACGGAATTTTTATTCTTTGCCTGGTCTTTGGTCCGGCTGTCTTCAGCATCTCTGCTATTACCGAGTGGGTGGGTGGTGGCCTCTCACTCCTGGAAAGCTCTCATCTCTCCCAACCTCCCCTTTCCAGCCCCCGACAGAGGGGGTGAAACACAGCCTCCTCAATTGCGATGGCCCAGGCCGTGAACTGATTGAATTCGCCTACTTTCAGCCCCAATCCTTGCCTCGGTGTGTTAAAGCTTCGGTACCACAGCCCCACCTGCTGGCGGACAACTTTTAGTGGGTGAATTATTTTTTTTCCCCGACAGGTAAGCTCATCGTGCTAAAGCAAATGGGGTTGTACTTTCAATAACTACAGTGTTGTGATGCGTGTGTACCAGAATAATTCTGCTCAAATACTGAACTTGCCTCCGAGGCACCAAATATTTGACTGAAAAATGGGAAATCTGAAATAAAAACAGAAAATGCTGCAGACATTTCTAACAAAGTGCCTCCACCCAAAATATGAATCTGCCTTTTCTCTTGCTGCTGTGCACTTCTAGAATTGTTTGTTTTACATTAAATATTTAATTATATCTAATAAAATGGGTCTATTAGGGCAGACCTGTCCAAGCTTTGTCAGAATGGGCCAGATAGACGTGTACCATGGAGACTCAGGGTCACGCAGAATGTTTAAAACCATGCTCCCGTCAATTTGCATATATCTGAAGTTGCTAATAGATCTTGGTGTTCTGAGTTAAGATTTGTCCACCAGTAAGGAGGCACAGTGCTAAGAATAGCCCGTTCTAAACTTGCAGGTGTACAAAATTCAAACAGGACAAATCCGCAAATAGTGAAGTCCAGCCTGGGTTTCAGGGACACACTATATTTGTTTATTCATTCTTGGGGATGTGTCACTGGCAAGGCCGGCATTTATTGCCCATCCCTAGTTGCCCTGAGAAGCTGGGCCGCCTTCTTAAACTGCTGTAGCGGTTTTGATTCAACTAAGTGGCTTGCTAGGCCACTTCAGAGGGCAATTAAGGGTCAACCATGTTGGTGTGGGACTGGAGTTACATATGGGCCAAGTTTCCTTCCCTAAAGGTTAATGAACCAGTTGGGCTTTTACAACAATCCGCCAAATTCATGGTCACTGACACCAGATTTTTATTTCCAGATTTTGTTTTAACTGAATTCTCAAATTGCCACGGTGGGATTTGATTTCACGTTCTCAGGATTACTAGTCCACTAACATAACCATTACACCACCGTACTTGCTACTGTGGCCCCAAGGTCGCAGATTGGACACCACTGTCTTACAATGTCTCAAACGAATGCAGCGTGCCTCAGATTAGCCTCGTGTACACTGTGAAACTTGATAAGGGTGCAGTCGGCTACCCCACTATCCAATCACGGACATTTCATTGTAATAAGGAAAGACCAGCGAGACCTGAGCCTTTCAGCTTGGACAGGAGACATCCAAGAGGTGACCGTATAGAGTTATATAAGATAGTAAATGGTATGGAAAAGGTTAATCCGTAATATTACTCTAAAATAAACAGTGGGAGTAGGACAAGGAGACACAGGTTCAAACTAGTTCAGGACTGATATCAGGAGGCTCTTCGTTATGTGGATAGTGAACATCCCTTAGAATGTACTTCGCAGAATGGTGGAGGCAAAAATACTGCAACTCGATGTAGAAATGTGGGGGTGAAGAGTGTGTGGCGTTGCTCTGGATGGATGAATTAAGAGGGGCTGAATGGCCTACCTCACCCTTAAGTGATGTTGCTTAAAAGGGCTAGGCTACCTTAATTTTAATACTCACCCACTGCTGTGGGCAGCTGCCTTCAAATTCTGTTCTGAATTTCTGACACTCTGAAGAATCCTTGTCCCCTTCATCCAGACACTGCCAGTACCTGTCCCTCGCTCCCCAACAGGTCTTCCTCTCCTCTGCTGTTGGAGCAGTCATTCTGCCTGGGAAATTATAATTTGTATATATATTACAGATCAATGTAGGTATACAGTAAAGGCTGTCTCAGCATCCTCTGGGGGCCTTTATAGATGCGTGGTCAGAGACCAGGTAAAGCTAAGCACACATCAGCTACAGGATTACTCCTGCAGAATGAGCTAGCAAGGGACCATACGCCATACAATTAAAATACCTCCCGGGCTCCAACGGCACAAACCAAATTTTCATAATGCAACGATATTCTTTTCAACGCAACTCTTTATGGCCTCGTCTATTTTCCACTCCCCTCCGCCTTTCCTGAAGCACCTTCCCTCTTTGTGATTCTCAAATTTGGCTGTTCTCGCGTGGGGAGTGTGCTAAGTGAAGACTGCCCACTTCCGCAAAGGGACAGAGGTGACTGGGCAAGTCCCATCCAAGCAGTCACATGCACACAACAGGAAGTTGCGGATCGGCTTTGCAGGGCTCTGGGAGCAGGTCGGATGTCTTCCTTAACTGGCGGACTCAGAGAAAGGGAGAAATAATACAGCAGAGGAAAAAAGGGAAGGAACTTAGCAAGAGAGAAAATAAAAAGTTAAACAGGCAAACTGCACACCCAGAGGTTCAACTGGATGATAACGACATTTTACCTCCTCATTCTCAACATACTGTCCTTTGAAAAAGGGAATGATTTGTTTACCACAGCAATCTTAGACCTGAGGGTCACATATTGCTTTAATTTATATTATAGGCCTCGGATGCTGTTTTATTTGATCCTTCATAGATTAGTTGATCCAGCACGGCTATTGGATAATCTGGTGTCTGGAGCATGGTGATGTTTAACTGCAAATCTCCTGTCCCTTTTAAACCAATGCTGAAGGGACCCCTTGTGGGGAAGTGGTGTACATCAGCAAATAATACCAATTGTTGCTGCTTTTAATTTCTAAAGTCGCTCTATTGTAGTTGCTTGTAAACTTCAGGCACCAGGTCAGAAAAACACTGCATTAAATGACTGTCTTTCTTTGTCTTAAGACTGTTACAGATACAAAACAAAGTGTGATGCCTGGAGGTGACCAATGTGTGTTAGATGCAAGAACATACAACAACTTACACAGTTGTCTTTGAATATAAAGGAAAAGGAAATGGTACGCATCAAGCAAGTAGAAAGATTTTTAAAAATGGAAGGCCAGGATAACTGAAGAGGTTTTGAGAAAGCGACTGAAAGTAGAGAGGGAGGCGGCAAAGGTGGAGGGAGCTGGGGGATCAGGAGAGAGTGTAGGGATATAAGTCAGGAAATCATGAAGGGAGGTATATGCAAATAAGTGTGGGCCATGTGTCATTACCTGTAAGGTATGGACTGTGTGTCGTACCTGTAAAGTACGGACCGTGGTGTCGTTACCTGTAAAGTACGGACCGTGGTGTCGTTACCTGTAAAGTACGGACCGTGTGTCGTTACCTGTAAAGTACGGACCGTGTGTCGTTACCTGTAAAGTACGGACTGTGGTGTCGTTACCTGTAAAGTACGGACCGTGTGTCGTTACCTGTAAAGTACGGACCGTGTGTCGTTACCTGTAAAGTACGGACCGTGTGTCGTTACCTGTAAAGTACGGACCGTGTGTCGTTACCTGTAAAGTACGGACCGTGTGTCGTTACCTGTAAAGTACGGACCGTGTGTCGTTACCTGTAAAGTACGGACTGTGGTGTCGTTACCTGTAAAGTACGGACCGTGTGTCGTTACCTGTAAAGTACGGACCGTGTGTCGTTACCTGTAAAGTACGGACCGTGTGTCGTTACCTGTAAAGTATGGACCGTGTGTCGTTACCTGTAAAGTATGGACCGTGTGTCGTTACCTGTAAAGTATGGACCGTGTGTCGTTACCTGTAAAGTACGGACTGTGTGTCGTTACCTGTAAAGTATGGACTGTGGTGTCGTTACCTGTAAAGTATGGACCGTGTGTCGTTACCTGTAAAGTACGGACCGTGTGTCGTTACCTGTAAAGTACGGACCGTGTGTCGTTACCTGTAAAGTATGGACTGTGGTGTCGTTACCTGTAAAGTACGGACCGTGTGTCGTTACCTGTAAAGTATGGACCGTGTGTCGTTACCTGTAAAGTACGGACCGTGTGTCGTTACCTGTAAAGTACGGACCGTGTGTCGTTACCTGTAAAGTATGGACCGTGTGTCGTTACCTGCAATGCTAGACCATGGGACGTCCCAGGGACGAATGGGCTAAAACTATTTTAAGAGTTTTCACACCCCATAATAATTTTATTCACCTTTTTTATTCCCCGCCCTCGAGTCCGTTGGTTTCCCAGAGACACAAATTCAGGGGGAGTTTATAGGAGACACAACGGCCTTGTTTTTGGGAGTCAGGTAGTAATTTAAATTTAGTCACTGAGAATCTCTCCACGCCATCACTATCGTGGTGCTGTGGAATTTTAACTGTATAAAGGCCCCTAAACCAAGCATAACATTGAATAGTTTTACCTGCAGGCTCCTCCCGGCTCCACAGCCTTCAGATCCCGCTGCGCGAAAATGGCGGAGGAATCTCAGAGGTTTAAAAACATTTCCGGAACTCAGGGTGAGAAGAACGCGTGTTGGCGGGAAGACATTCACGTAACGGACTAAGCAGTTCCGGTTTCTGTGGAGCAGCACGTGACTTGTCGCCATCTTTCTTCAAGGCATAGTATTTATTCCAGAAGATTTCTGATAACAAAGACCATCAGTCCAGTTGAACATGAACTGGGCACATCAAAATATTATAAATCACACTGTTAAACCAAAATAACTGACACTACTAATGACTCCAATTCCTTAATTACACGTTTAGATATGATTATTTCACACTGATTCATATTTAATACAAATTCATTTTCAATATAGATTAGTGACCTACGTGGGGATCACAAGCTGGATACAGATGTGTGAGATTTTTCACCCCATCTTTTCGTCTTTCTAAAATAAAAAACCTACATCCCCCCCCCCCACCACCTCATCTAACTTACTCGTCAGTGAGTTTTAGTTTGTTTTTTGCTTCCACTACCCTACCTGAATGACCATTCCAAATATTGAGCACTGAAATTATCAGAAGTGCTCTAGAAGTGATCTATCATAATTGGTAGTGTAATCACGTGTTAATGACTGCTAATGGACTGTAGCACTGGGGAACTTTATTAGAGATGGTGCTAAGCATCTGGGTAATTTGGCATAGCCGCACACTTATGGCAGGTCTGTTAATTTGGGGAAAAAAGTGCTTGAAATACAAAACAGTTTTGCCAGCGTCTGAGAAGAGAAAAGACAAGTTAACGATTTTGGCGTACAGGCATCATAGAACAATACAGCACAGAGACCGGTCACTTGGCCCATCAACTCTGTGCTTGTGCTTTTCTTCACGAGTCACATAGTTTAATCTGCATTAACATTTAAAAATCTGTTACTCAGAAGAACTCGGAATTCTGCATGCAGCAGGGCCAATTCAATTTAACTGCAAATCGCCTGTCCCTTTTAAGCCAATGCTGAAGGGACCCCTTGTGGGGAAGTGGTGTACATCAGCAAATAATACTAATTGTTGCTGCTTTTAGTTTCTAAAGTCACTTTATTGTAGTTGCTTGTAAACTTCAGGCACCAGGTCAGAAAAACACCGCATTAAATGACTGTCTTTCTTTGTCTTGTAAACAATTTTACAACACCAAGTTATAGTCCAGCAATTTTATTTTAAATTCACAAGCTTTCGGAGGCTTCCCCCTTCGTCAGGTGAACGATGTAAGATTGTTACAGATACAAAACAAAGTGTGATGTCTGGAGGTGACCAATGTGTGTTAGATGCAAGAACGTACAACAACTTACACAGCTATCTTTGAATATAAGGGAAAAGGAAATAGTAGGCATCAAGCAATTAGAAAGGTTAAAAAAAATGGAACGCCAGGATGGATAACTGAAGAGGTTTTGAGAAAGCGACTGAAAGTAGAGAGGGGGGAGGCAATGGTGGAGGGAGCTGGGTAGAATTCCAGATGACAGCACAGTGACTGAAGAAGCATCTACCGACGGTGGAGCAGAGGGATCAGGGGAGAGTGTAGGGATATAAGTCAGGAAATCATGAAGGGAGGTATATGCAAATAAGTGTGGGTTGTGTGTCATTACCTGCAAAGTATGGGCTGTGTGTCATTACCTGCAAAGTATGGGCTGTGTGTCATTACCTGTAAAGTAAGGACTCTGTGTCATTACCTGCAAAGTATGGACTGTGTGTCATTACCTGTAAAGTAAGGACTCTGTGTCATCACCTGTAAAGTATGGGCTGTGTGTCATTACCTGTAAAGTAAGGACTCTGTGTCATTACCTGCAAAGTATGGACCGTATGTCATTACCTGTAAAGTAAGGACTCTGTGTCATTACCTGCAAAGTACGGACTGTGTGTCATTACCTGCAAAGTAAGGACTCTGTGTCATTACCTGCAAAGTACGGACTGTGTGTCATTACCTGCAAAGTAAGGACTGTGTGTCATTACCTGTAAAGTATGGGCTGTGTGTCATTACCTGTAAAGTATGGGCTGTGTGTCATTACCTGTAAAGTAAGGACTCTGTGTCATTACCTGTAAAGTAAGGACTCTGTGTCATTACCTGCAAAGTAAGGACTCTGTGTCATTACCTGTAAAGTATGGGCTGTGTGTCATTACCTGTAAAGTAAGGACTGTGTGTCATTACCTGTAAAGTATGGACTGTGTGTCATTACCTGCAAAGTAAGGACTCTGTGTCATTACCTGTAAAGTATGGGCTGTGTGTCATTACCTGTAAAGTAAGGACTCTGTGTCATTACCTGTAAAGTATGGACTGTGTGTCATTACCTGCAAAGTAAGGACTCTGTGTCATTACCTGTAAAGTATGGGCTGTGTGTCATTACCTGTAAAGTAAGGACTCTGTGTCATTACCTGCAAAGTAAGGACTCTGTGTCATTACCTGCAAAGTATGGACTGTGTGTCATTACCTGCAAAGTAAGGACTCTGTGTCATTACTTGTAAAGTATGGGCTGTGTGTCATTACCTGTAAAGTATGGACTGTGTGTCATTACCTGCAAAGTAAGGACTCTGTGTCATTACTTGTAAAGTATGGGCTGTGTGTCATTACCTGTAAAGTAAGGACTCTTTGTCATCACCTGTAAAGTAAGGACTCTGTGTCATTACCTGTAAAGTAAGGACTCTGTGTCATTACCTGTAAAGTAAGGACTCTGTGTCATTACCTGTAAAGTAAGGACTCTGTGTCATTACCTGTAAAGTAAGGACTCTGTGTCATTACCTGTAAAGTAAGGACTCTGTGTCATTACCTGTAAAGTAAGGACTCTGTGTCATTACCTGTAAAGTAAGGACTCTGTGTCATTACCTGTAAAGTATGGACTGTGTGTCATTACCTGTAAAGTAAGGACTCTGTGTCATTACCTGTAAAGTACGGACTGTGTGTCATTACCTGTAAAGTAAGGACTCTGTGTCATTACCTGTAAAGTATGGACTGTGTGTCATTACCTGTAAAGTATGGACTGTGTGTCATTACCTGTAAAGTACAGACTGTGTGTCATTACCTTGTAACTTGTTGATTTGCATCAAATTCTGTGTGTAGGCGTATCTCATTGCTGGATAGATCTTTGCAACAAAGGGGCCAGTGACATTAACTGTTATTGGGAAGCAATGCCCAGTTTTGCTAATAAAATTGCAAGAAAGGGAAATTGGTTAAGTGAGCTCTAAAACCACCAGAGGGAGCTCTTCAGCTCTTCGAGTGGAGCGATTTCAGCATCATGTCACCACCATGTGGCCACTCCAAATCCTAACTTGCAGCTAAACTTTTCTAAGGGTACTTTTATCTGTTAAAAACCTAATACACATTTTTCTAAGACACTCTCTAGCTCTATTGTTCAATATCATTAAGAGACAGCAGATATAAAGCATTTTCCAATCTGTGTACCACCTCCGACTGTGATGAGCTGATAATTATTTGGCAGATTTGCCGCCCTGCTTGTTATTCTGTTCTATTGAAGTCAGTGGAATTAAATATTGACGGGGAGGAGAACAGGGGGCCGAATCAATACCGCCCGTTTTACTGCCCAATACAAATTTCTACCCCATTCTGTCGTGCTACCCCTCTCCTACAAATTTATTTGGCCATACTTCTGGTCTGGCCCCCTAACTGCCTTCACTTCCTGCTTGGGATCCACCTCTTCTTCTAAAGCACTCCAAGATATTCCGTCACATCAGCAATGCTGTCATTCTTGATAATTGCCTCCCCTCCTTCCTTTTTTCCTGAAGGTACAGACTCTTTGTTGGGATAGAGGTACTCAAAATCATGAAGGGTCTAGACAGAGTAGATAGAAACTGTTCCCATTGGCAGAAGGGTCAAGAACCAGAGGACATAGATTTAAGGTGATTGGCAAAAGAACCAAAGGTGACATGAGGAAAAACTTTTTTACACAGCGAATATTTGGGATCTGGAATGTACTGCCCGAGGGGGTGGTGGAGGCAGATTCAATCATGGCCATCAAAAGGGCTACGGGGAAAGGGCAGGGGAGTGGGACCAGCTGGATTGCTTTGCATTGAGCTGGCGCAGACTCGATGGGCCAAATGGCCTGCGGTAACCTTTCTATGATTCTGTGATACAGTCTATGGGCCCTGGACACTCACTAGCACAACACCCAAGAGCACGTTCTTCATCTGTGAGACTGGACAGTGACTGTTGCAGGCCAATGGGAGGGAGAGGAAATCTCAGCCAATCCTGATCTTATCCTCACCTGACATCCATACACACACACACTTCCAAAAGTCAGGTTTAAGTATAAGATGGGTACGGTACTGTAGTGGTTATGTTCCTGGACTAATAATAGAGAATGTGAGTTCAAATCCCACCATGGCCGTTTCAGAATTTGAATTCAGTTTTTAAAAACCTGGATATAAAAAAGCTGGCTCAGTAACAGTGAGTCCAGCTGAGTTAACTGCAACTTTTTTATTTTAACAGTGCCATTTTTGAATGCACTAGTTTGGATTTTGACAAAATGGTTGAGAAGATCTGTTGCAGTGACTCACTTCCTTGTCGCAGAATATCAGTTGGGAGGCAGTGAGCATTCTGGGTTTACTTATGATAATTTGCCTGCCAAGCATTGTGTTGATAATTCAGTGTTTGGTGGTATGGAAGCCAGTCGGGCAGCTTTGCTGGATAATTGGCCCCTTGTCCTGAATCACAATGTAAGTTTGATTCATGCATCAGATATGATAAGAATAGCTGCAACTCACGTCCACGTGGCTTAACTTTACGTTTCCCAATAATAGAACATCACTCTGGGGTGAAACTCAGCAAGGGTTGATTAGGAGTGACTAAACCCTCCAGTTACAAATTTGAACAGTAACTCACTCTTCTTCCCCCTCCCCCTCCCCCTCCCACCAATTTTCCCCTCAATTTTATTCTCCTACTTTCCTTAAGGCTGTGATACAGTCTGACAAATTCCCTCCAGTACCTGACCCATCCATCATGTGTGAACTGCACCAGAGTCCCTCGGGTATTATTGTGAATAATGCATTAGTTCACCTCATTTAATTAATTCAACCTGACAACATACTAGTTTATCCTTCAACAAAATGCCAGGAAGGAGGTGATGAACAGGAACCAAAAGGCACAATCATGAACTATGGACTTTACTCAAAAAGATCAAAGCGAGCTACCACCCAATGGGTAAAGGTCCTGCCCATACCTCCCAGTGTAACAATACGTCATATAGACCAGAAGATCCCAGGTTGAACTCCTGGGCTGTGCTGAGTTCACCGATCTCAGTGAGGGTAGCCGTTAGAGTTACAATTGGCCATGCTAGAGAGGGAAAATTCAGGCATTATCCATGACTCTTGCCTTCTCTTCAGCTTTCCATTGAGAACTACCACTGTGACATTGCCCATATCAGTTTCCCTACCCTCTTTACCCACTTCAGTCTATCTCCTTCTGAATTTGTAGTGTTCCATTCTCTCAGGGCCAACCCTGACATCACCATCTAACCTGACTGATAAAAGAGGTACAGTTGTTTTATGATAGAAGTATCTCCACCTGGCTAAAGAAAGAAAGAACTTGAATTTATATTGCGCCTTTCAAGTGCTAAGGATGTGCCAAAGCGTCGCACAGCAATGAAGTACTTTTGAATTGCAGTCACTTGTAATGTTGGGAAATGTGTCAGACAATTCATGCATAGCAAGATTCCACAAACAATAAGATAAATGGCCAGATAATCTGTTTTTGGTGGTATTGGTTGAGGGATAAATATTGGCCAGGACACCGAGTAGAACTCCCTTGCTATTCTTCAAAATGGTGCCACAGAATTTTTTACATCGACCTGAGAGGGCGGACGGGGCCTCGGTTTAACGTCCTCATCTAAACAATCTTCAACACAGCAGCACTCCCTCAGTACTGCACTGAGGTGTCAGCCTAGATTATGAGTTCAAGTCTCTGGAGTCTTGAATCCACAATATTCTGATTCAGAGTTGATTGCTACCACTGAGCCAAGACTGACAATGGGTGAACACCTACCATATAATGACTCTTCTTATCTCCCTCTGGACTGCGACCCCACTACTGAACACCAAACTGTCATTTCCCAGATTGTTATTGATCTTATTTCTTCCAGAGATCTTTCCACCTGCCTCTAATCTCACTGATCCCCAATCCTGCAAAGCCCATTTCTACCTTTTCCCAAATGTCCATACTTATTCTTACACTGTTAATTCCTCTTCTTAACAGATTTGCATGCAACCTTTCACTAAAAGAGTTAATCAATATGGAATTAACTCTATTCACTGTTAAGTCCAGTCTCCAAATCCAAGACTCGATGGGAAATACTCAGCTTCTATTATCTGGTATCATATCATTTGTGCTAGTGTTAACTCATGTCCTCTAGTTGTGTGGTCAGAGTTTAAGTTATGTCAACATACACATACTTTGCATATTTTAAAAATTTGGGACATGACCCCTTTAAAGCTTCTTTTTTCCACTAAAAACAAACTGTCCTTTTAGCGTCTCTCCATAATTTACAGTCTAAACTACCAGAGATATCTTTGTCACACTCCCTCAACCTTGCCCAATGCATCAATGTCCCTTTTGAAATTAGGTGACCCAAAACTGCACGCAATATACTAATGTGGTCTCATCAATGATCTATACAAGGTTAAGGTAACTTGTTTTGACTTGTAATCAAATGCTTTTGAGGTGCATCCCAGTATTTGATTAGCCTAAAATTTGACAAAAGATTTACACTGGCTGGAAACTTTCCGCCCATGATGAATATCAGACTGAAATCCTTTCATTCTCTGCCTTTGCTAATGGACTGTGTTCACAGTTCCTCTACCTATACCTTCCATTTATTCACAATAAAATCCATCTGTTGCTTCTTAACCTATTCTGTTAATTTGTTCTGATTCATCTGAATGCAAATAGTTTTTCTTTACATGAATGGGTTATTGGATGGGTTATTGGAGGGCTTCCAGTGCCATATGAACCGTACCTGGTCAAGAGTCAGTAACTGCAGGACAGCACACAAAGAAAAACAGGAGAAAATACAGTTGAGGTACAGATCAACCATGATTTAACTGAATGGAGGAACAGGCTCGAGGGGCTGAATGGCCTACTCCTGTTCCTATGTTCCTTAAAACGGGGAGGGGGGTGCTGGAGAAAGGGACTAGTCTCAAATGGTTTCTGAAAATGCAATGAAATTGGATTGTTATTTTATAAAAGGATATCACACTGCTTTTGGGTGTCATTTTTACATTTTACTATCTTGGTTTGGTACTAGATTGCAGGATTGTATGAATGCATTACAATATTTATACAGCGACTTTTGTTTGGGAGAGAATAGTAAGACTATACTTATGTCAAAGCATCCTAAAGGCATTATTGATCCCATGGATTAGGAACATTAGCAGGACCCGCAAGATTGAATTGCAGCCTTTAAGAACCCTGCGTTCCTCCAACTCTGGCCTCTTTTGCATACTCCACTTCCTTCACCCCACCATTGGCGGCCGTGCCTTCAGCTGTCTTGGGCCTAGGCTCTGGAATTCCCTCCGCAAGCCTTTCCGCCACTCCACTTTTAATCTCCATCTTTAATTTGCTCCTTAATACCTACTTCTTTGACAAAGTTTCTGGTCACCTGTCTTAATATCTCCTTCTTTGGCTAGGGGTCAATTTTTGTCTGATTCACACTCTTGTGAAGCACCTAGGGACATTTTGCTGTGTTAAAGGCGCTATATAAATGCAAGTTGTTGTCGTTTAACTTCCTCCCTAGCATCTGGTCCTTCATACAAGATTATTCTGACATAGTTTAAAAAATAATGTTCTAATGTCATTTACTGTTGATGTGGATAGTTTCTGAACTTGTCAGCAGTTTAATTATGGTACTGGTAATGAAAACTAATCTTGATTGATGCCTGTAAAAAGGTTTTACATGAAAGAGAAAATTATTTTGTGTTTTGCACACATCAAGGATTGGATCTCCCTAGTTTCCTGACTTCAAACAAATAGGCCTTTTCAAGATGCAATATGATCTACCTCAGATCCATCACATAAGAATTATCGTCACCTTTGTCACTACAAAATATATTGAGGCCATCTGACAAGTAAATACAGGTTCATGTATTGTAAGGAATATGAAACTGCAACCCCTCAGCTGCTTAAAAGATGTTTTTTGTTTACTGTAGTACATGAAAGGTTGTGTATCAGCTTGGCTCAGTTGGTAGCACTCTTGTTTCTGGGTCAGAAGGTTGTGGGTTTCAGCCCCATACCGGGGTTTAAGTTTATAGTTTAAAGCTGGCACTCCAATGCAGTAGTGACGAAATGCTGTATGATTGGAGATGCCACCCTTTGGACTGGACGTTAAACTGAAATTTCCCCTCTGCTCATTCTAGCTTCCTCGGCTGGATATTAAAGGTCCCACGGCAGTTTGTGACTGAGAGCAGGGAGTTACCCTGGTGTCCTGGCCAACATTCCTCCCTCAGCCACAGAATAGCTGGTCTCATCTCATTGCTGTTTGTGGGATATCGTGAGCATAGAATAGCTGCTGGGTTTGTCTACGTAACAACAGTCAGTAAGCTTCAGTCATTCATTCCATGAAGTGCTTTGAAATGTTTTGGCGTGACAAAGCCATCGTATCAATAGAAGTAATTATAATTATTACATTGATTTCAATCTTTCCACTGTCCTTACCTTCTTTGATGTACTTAGTATCTCTCTCTGGATGCCCATGATCTTTCTGCATTAGTTTACCCCTTTTGCAGCCTTTTCCTTTGTATTGTCTCTGTTTTTTCCGTTCTGAATGGCTCACCTTACTCCATAAACCTTTCAAGAGAAACATATGAGCAGATGTGCACTCAGAGAGGGGGTGTCAGGTTTTGTTTTCTCCTGATGCTGGATGCTGTAGGAGAATTTATGGCAGGTGGGTTTGAGGCAATGGTTTCAGCTATTCAGACCTAACAGCAGGAGATGAAACAAGGGCTCCTCTGCTTTGCAAACAAATTGTACGGTCATAGAAATTTGGTTACCAGATTCCAGACACAAAGCATAAATGCACATATTATTCCAATTAACAGGATTATTGTGTTTCAATTTTTTTTCCCTTTTATGTCTTTGTTCCCTGCACTTCTAGTGCTGTCAAGCACCACTTGTGGTGTTTTTCAATGGTCATGCTAATTTTGGTTAGTTGATTACGACAACATGTTGAATATTAAGGCAGATCTGTGTTTAATGCACTTACAATAGAGGTTGGTGAGCACAGCTCACAGGAAGAGAAGTCTAAACTGAGGATAGTTATCTATTATTGAGCACTTAACTCCATTACAAGAAAAACTGAACACTGAGGTTGCAAAACATTTTCTTGACAGATGAAATGTCTTAAATAAATTGGAAAATCTGCATATCCTGAAAAAATGGGCTCGATTTTCGCACCCGTGATCGGGTGCGTTCGTGGCGGGGGGGGCTGTGAAAATCGGGGATTCCCGGGGCGGGTCGGGAGCCTGGCTCCAACCCGCCCACTTCCGGGTTTCCCACTGACGCGCTCACATGCGCGCGCAGCCCCCGCATGTGGGACTCCCGCCGGCAATTAAAGCCGATGGGGTGCCACTTAAAGTACTTGAACAGGTACTTCAGGTTGTTTACAGACCTGATTGACCTGTTATTTTAGCAGGGATGGAATTTTGCAACTGACTGAGACTGTTTCCCGTACTGGGGGAAGCAATCCCAGTTCATATGGACGTGTTGCAGCCATCAGCCTGTGGCAGCTGCAAAGGTCCATTTGACAGGTGGGGAGGGGAGACCCTCACTCACTTTGGACAAAGTTTGGCCTCCACCACCCTCCTCCTAACAACAAAATTCACCAACTTGCACACTTACCCCGGTGTCCAGACACATTTACCTACCTTGCGGATCCCCTCAGATGTACATCTTCCGGATGGGGGCTGCCGTAGCTGCAGTCATGACCTCCTCGGAGGGCGAACAGCATCACCAGCCTCGCCGTCCACCTTTGACACGTGAAGCTCCACAACACAGTGCTGTGACACATCCACCTGTACAGCAGGAGGGAGGGCAACCGCAGAGAGAGATGCGTCGCAGAGGGCACTACCCTCGCCACAGGGTCCACAGACCAAGGCTCAGCTTCCTGGACCTCTCTGAGCAGCAGTGCACACGGAGGCTCAGAGTCACTCGACATGTAGTCGTGGACATCTGCAGCCTCCTTCATGCCGAGCTGCTCTCGGCTGGCCCGAGCTCCATCTTCTTACCTGTCGCTGTCAAAGTCACCACTGCCCTCAACAACTTCTCCTCCACATCCTTCCAGGGAGCCACCGGGGACATTGCCGACGTCTCTCAGTTGTCTGCACAGAAGAGCCCTGCAAATACACCTACACCCACTTTGCAGTGATACAATGGGTGGCATCAGGTGTGGGTCTTCATTGTGATCCTCAGGAAAGGGCATTATTGCACAAACAAGACAAGATTTGCAAAGACGTGGCAGTAGTGGTGTCAATATAATATGTAATTTGAGTTGATCAGAAAATAAATATAAGTAAAAACCATGACAAACCCTCAAACACTCTTGTGCATCCCCTTCATGCTCACGACATGTTTGCCTTACGCTTCCTACTGCACATATGTGATGCATGCCCTGTGGCTGCAGCACAGGTAGTGGCAGGTTGAGTGAGGCTGACCGTGAAAGAGATGCATGAGAGGGTGAGTATGAGATAGAGCCATGAGATTGTATGAGGATTGGGTTGAGTGGTAGTGGCGGGATGAGTACTGGCGAGGTGAGTAAGTGCAGGTAAGATGAGGATGAGGTTTGAGTGGGTGTGAGGAGTGATGTGACAGAGTAGTGTTGGCTGTGCAGAAGGAGATGTGAGGTGGGGGCGGTGATGTGGCAGACGGAGTGTAGGGGAATGGGTAAGTGTACTCACTTTGGCTGATCTACTTAGGTTATTGCAGCGCCTCCTGCACTGTATGCAGGTGGGCGATATGTTGGTGGTGCAGGTGACCTCCTCTGCCACCTTGAGCCAGGCCTTCTTGGTGGCAGAGGCAGGCCGCTTCCTCCCGCCCGCCGGGGGGAAGATCTCTGTCCTCCCCCTCCTCCTCACCCCATCCAATAAGAGCTGGAGTGAGGCAACATTAAACATGGGAGCAGCCTTCCCCCGGAGCTGCTCCATGCTGTAATTTTTCCTATTTCTTGCAGCATCAGTCAGTGGAGGACTGCCCCTTTAAATAGGGCTCCTCCAGCTGACAGACCTTACTGCGCATGCGCAGTCCGCCCGCTGCGCAGCTTAGCAGCTGGGAATCCGGAAGCCAAGGTAAGTGGCTCCAATCAGCCTGCGGTTGTGTGCGGAGCAGACTGATTTCACCGGGCGCGTTACCCACGCGCCCAATCTACCCCCCGCCACCATCCCATCGCCATGGTAATATCGGGCCCAATATGTCAGTTTTGGCACCATTCTTGATTTTGTATCTAGGTGTTGATACTTTACGTCTAAACCTTGTATAGAACCTTGGTTAGACCACATTTGCACAGTTCTGGTCTCCATATTATAGAAAGGATATAGAGGCACTGGAGAAGTTGCAAAAAAGATTTACAAAGATGATACCAGAACTGAGATGTTAGCTGTATCCATGTGATCAATTAGTGATAATTGTATTCAGGGGGTGTGTGTAAGGGGAATTTCTGTGAGTAAAAACTTGGAAACAACTAAAGACCAGGCTCTAGTATTCTATCCTTCACCACTTTATAATATGAGAGTTTATACCTATCAGGAAAGATTGAACCAGTTGGGCCGAATGGCCTGTTTCTGTGCTGTACATTCTATGTAATTCTATGTAAAAACAAATGCTTGACTGCCTGAAATTCTGGCTGTACAATTGGTTTGTACATGTATTGAAGCATAATTACCGTAGCAACTTAAGCCAACCCATTTGTTTTCTGCTAACTGGCGATGGAATGGCCACATATTTATGCTCCACATATTTTACTTTGGAGGCAAAACAGCTTTGCTATCATGTAATGTTCGGCATATTTAAGATGACTGTAAGCCCTCGATTGGATTCTAACCTGATTTACATTGCCCACATACTTGAGCAACAGTGTCATATGTACTTATAAATTAACCCTTTAGGTACCAGGCATTTGGCCTTCTCATTTGATTTCTATTGGGCTCTACAATGGAGAACTCCAAGCTTATCCCTTCATGGAGCAAAGACCAAGCACCACTCATTCCAGATGTTCTGTGAAGCAGAAACAAATGTCTTCCATTGCTCTGGATGTTTCGGTTTTCTAATCTAAGGCAAAAAGCTAATCATAAAATCATAGAAAATTTACGCCACAGAAGGAGGCCATCCAGCCCATCATGTCCATGCCGGCTGAAGATGAGCCACCCACTAATCCCACTTTCCAGCACCTGGTCCGTAGCCCTGTAGGTCACGGCACTTCAGATACTTTTTAAATGAGTTGAGGGTTTCTGCTTCTACCACTCTTTCAGGCAGTGAGTTCCAGACCCCCACCACCCTCTGGGTGAAAAAAACTTCTCCTCAGCTCCCCTCTAATCCTTCTACCAATCACTTTAAATCTATGCCCCCTGGTTATTGACCTCTCTGCTAAGGGAAATAGGTCCTTCCTATCCACTCTAACTAGGCCCCTCATTATTTTATATACCTCAATTAAATCTCCCCTCAGCCTCCTCTGCTCCAAAGAGAACAACCCCAGCCTATCCAATCTTTCCTCATAGCTAAAATTCTCCAGTCCTGGCAACATCCTCGTAAATCTCCTCTGTACCCTCTCTAGTGCAATTACATCCTTCCTGTGACTTACAGGGCTTCCTTCTAATACTGTAACAATGTTAATCAGGAACAAATCCATCCCATTTATTGTAACTATGCTGGAATTTTCAGCAAGGATGCCATTGCTACTTTTTGTTGTTAAGTAAGTCGGTTGTAAAAAAAACCACTCCAAGAAAAACGCCCAACAACATACATTTTTATAACGCTTTTTGTGTATGGAGAGACCTCTCAGTGTGAATTACAAGTAAAGGACACAGAGCAGGAGGGTGATATGGAAAAGAAGTGTTATGAGACGATGAAAGCAAGATATGACAGAATGGTCTTAATGAGAATTTTGAAAGCAGGGAGGGAAGTGGAGAGGCAGAGATGCTGAAGAAAGGAATTCAAGAGAGTGAGGCATGGTGGCTGAAGGAGCAGCTGGTAATGGTAGAGCAGAAGTGAAGAGGAACAAGAAATGGGTTGGTGAGAGAGGAAGAGAAGGGACATAGGCGGAGAAGATGGTGGAGGTAAGGAGGGACAAATCCACAAAGGGAGGATGAGAATCTTCAAGTCAATTCTCTGGGGCATAGACAGCTAGTGAACTAGTGCAGGTCAGGGGTATGGGCCCTAGTGAGGTATGAAGATTCAGGCCAGGGCATTCTGAGTGACTGTATTTTACAAAGGGTGAAAGTGGTAAGGCTGGCAAGGAGAGCATTGAAGAAATCAAGCCTCAAGGTGATAAAGGAATGGAATAGGATTTCAGCAGCCAAGGGGAGAAGGTAGGAGAAGAGGCAGGCAATATTTTTTAGAGTTTTGTCTTTCTACTGAGAGCACTGAATATAATATTTGTACAAAATAATTACTGAAATAGTTGGGGGGCAAGTACAATTCTGTCAATGTCATAAGCTTTTCTGTTCCAGTGAACTTTCCTCATTTACAGTATTAACATAGTAAAGGAAACAAAAGCACAGTAACCTTCCACTTGTACCCCCATTACTATTCTCAAGTGTGGATTTTGTATTAAGACAATTTAAAGCAGGTTTTCTTTTCAGACCATTCAAATTTGTGGTCCAAATGTGGAAAACTGCCAAACTAGTTTATTGGGGGGTTGAGTTACAATCGCTCTGCTTTGTTTCTTACATCCTGTAAAAAGTATCAGTTCCACTCATCCCTATGGCAGTTCCTAGACAAACTTTATGGGAGATTGGTTGGCCGATCACCTCAAACGTGCAGGAAGCTAAGGTTCCAGACAAAATAA
Source organism: Heptranchias perlo (assembly GCF_035084215.1). Classification (NCBI taxonomy): domain Eukaryota; kingdom Metazoa; phylum Chordata; class Chondrichthyes; order Hexanchiformes; family Hexanchidae; genus Heptranchias; species Heptranchias perlo. Next base: position 8,541,047 of record NC_090332.1, on the reverse strand, counting down.
ACTAAGTCTCCTGTGCTGCATGGGGCTTGTCGGCTTTAGTTTTATGAATTTTCAAAAACATCACATTGGCTAAAGTTACTGAAGCCTGCATCTATTTAAATTTCAAGCAAAAAGCTTTATAACTGAGGCTAGGTTGCTTTAAGGTAAAATAATACAATGTTGTTATACAGTAAATAACTTATTCTTTTGGGGGGAGGGCGTGGGTGGACAACCTGGTGTCACTAGTGAGACTGGACTCCCAATCAGAAGGTTATAAAGTCAAATTCTAACCCTGATTGAGGGATACTTGCACTTGTCTGCTCTCTTTGGGAAGTATTTAGGTCAGGCTGCCACCCCAGCTGAAGTATTGTGCGGCAGCCAAGTCGATAGAAAACAAACTGGCAGAACCAGTGTCACCCCGTAGAGGTGCACCTGCTATTAATGGATTATGGAGCTAGATCAACGGCAATGGAGAAATCTGTGACCCAGATCATTTTGTCCTCTTAGCTAAAAGAAGAAACATCGTACTGTAGCCAGCATACCAGGGCCTGGGGAAAGTGCAGAAAAGCAAAAGGAGGAGGGACCGGGAGGAAGCTTCCTGCATTTTGTTGCAAAGTCAAGACATTTTGAGCAAATGAAAATCTTTTCCTGCGTAGCGTTTTAAAAAGAATTCCAGACAAAAAAACTTGCACACAAATAACAGACCAATCCCTCATAGGTATGAGCATGGGGTAAATTTTTGTCTTCATGTCTAGGTGGTAATTTGAGGGAGTGGATTGCCTGCCCATTGTAGAACCTGCCCAACGCAAGGTCTGTCAGCCTGTCTATCTATCTATGATTATTCCAAACATCTCTAAATGCTTACTCATTTGAACTGTTGCCTAAACAAGAAACAGCATTATTGATGGGCGAGGCTCCATGACAATAACGCAACGCTCGTAAAATCAGCCCCAATACCTTTCTTTTTAAGTCAACTCAGCATGGACCAGGGATCAAACCTGGAGCTGATTTTGATACCTTTTTCAAGAAGGCTGGTGGCACTACAGTGAATGGGAGGATCCCTACTGTGATGCAATGAAATAGTCCCTGCAAGTCTCTTCAGTCTATTCCTTGAATTCATCATCCAATTGTTTTTGAACAAAAAGCTCAGCATTTGGTTGCAAGAGACATAAACCACCAACTATAATCCACTGCTGGAGCTCCCACACATATGATTACCCACTTTAAATAACCTGGGCAGGAACCACAGCCTGAATTGCTATGTTTCAAGATGGAGCAATGCAATTTTCTTCCGAATTGGAAAAGAACTGGAAAAAAATTAACTATTTAACATAATTTTGTTGTATTTCATACACCATTTCAAAAAAAAATGTGTTTCATAGTCACTTCACTAAACTTAAGGGTGGGTTAGAAATAAGTTTGTTTAACATTTGGTTTGCAAAGAATTTAAAATGAATATCAGAGACATAGAGGATCCCAGCAGAGAAGGAGATCAATCAGCCCAATGATTAGACCGAGAAGTATTTGTTCCCTTGTACTTGGACACGCAAACAAGTCACTTTAAAATTCTCACCTTTGTGTTCAAATCCCTCCATGGCCTCGCCTCTCCCTTTCTCTGTAACCTCCTGCAGCCCGACAACTCTCTGAGATCTCTGCACTTCTCCAATTCTGGCCTCTTGTGTATCCCCGATTTCCTTTGCTCCACCATTGGCGGCCGTGCCTTCAGCTGCCTAGGCCCTAAGCTCTGGAATTCCCTCTATAAACTTCTCCGCCTCCCTACCTCTCTCTCCTCCTTTAAGGCGCTCCTTAAACCTACCTCTTTGACCATGCTTTTGGTCACCTGTCCTAATATATCCTTATGTGGCTCAGTGACAAATTTTGTTTGAGAACGCTACTGTGAAGCACCTTGGGACGTTTTACTACATTAAAGGTGCTATATAAATGCAAGTTGTTGTTGTTTAAAAGTGAACCAATCCATACGATTATTGGCAAATTTCAAATCCTGTCTCTGTTCCTGGGAAGCAGACTCTGGGTATCATTATTTCTGTTTTAATGCTGCAATGATGTCACCAAAGAAGTATTGGCAAAGCTCGCCTGAGGAGAGGCGATGCAAAAGAAAGGCTTCCAGCACAGAAATTACCATGCATGTTTTTTATTGTTACACTGTCATTCTGTATTAACCAGACATTTTCAAACTTCAGTGAAATCTGAAAGCTCCTCTCGCTAACAAATGAATCCACCACTGCATCTCTCTGCCTGAAGAGAGTTGACTCATAGATGTTACAGGCTTTAGTAATCCAAAGATGAGAAACACAGATGGAAAGTATGTTAACTCTTCCATTTTCTGAAACAGCGTGTCATCCTGTTAAATGTGTTATTCGCCACAATTTTTCATACATCTATCAATGTAACATAATTGAGGGGAGTATATATAAAAAAGTTAAATTATACCCTTTTTGTTTGCATTGGCTGCACGCATTACATTTGTACTGTTGATATTTTGTTCCATAGATGAGCACGATTTGTCACAAATACATATATGTTACCAGTTGGGTACAAGAATTAAATTAGATTTGAAATGTATTAGAATTAATCAAGTGGTATCGTAAGGCATCAGGCTTGGTTCTGGCGCCTACAGAATGCGACGGAGACAAATTCAGTCCTTGCAATTGGTACAACAAATGTTGTGTCTAAGATCTTGAGGGTGCATTTACACTGCACCACTGAGAGCAAATCACACTCAAGTTCACTACAGATACAGTGATCACGTTTACACTGAGCGAATCACGCTCAAAATCACTGCGGGTACAATGATCACGTTTACACTGTGAGCGAATCACTTTAAAATTCACTGCAGGTACAGTGATCACGTTTAAACTGAGAGCGAATCACAGTCAAGTTCACTGCAGGTACAGTGATCACGTTTACACTGCGATAAGAGAATAACAGTTTGGGTTTGCAGCTGCTGCAGGGTTTTGAGTTTCCAGTGTGATCTGGAATCAGATTGCTAATTTGATTTTGTGTTGCCACATGATGTGACACTTAAAAGTTGGTGTGTAAAAATGTACACTAAGAGTTATGTTTCTACTGCATGAGATAATCCAGGGTCTGAATTCAGGACATGCTAAGGGAGTCTCGCTGGTTTTCTGATATAATTTGAATGGACAAGGGTGACAATTGGGCAAGGACCCATCCCAAAGGTCTGCTCCCGCAGCAATCTCATTTTATTATTCGTTCTTTGGAAGTGGGCATCACTGGCAAGCCTGGCATTTATTGCCCATCCCTGGTTGCTCTGAAACTGTGTAGCTTGCTGGGCCACTTCAGAGGTCAACTAAGAGTCAACCACATTGGTTTGGGACTGGAGTCACCTATAGGCCAGACCGGGTATGGATGGCAGGTTTCCTTTCCTAAGTGAACAACCAAGTGAAAAACCAGTTGGGTTTTTAATGACAATCCAACAGCTTCATGGTCACTTTTTTTTTTACAAATACTAGTTTTTTATTTCCAGATATTTCAAATTCTCAAACTGCCATGGGGGTGATTTGAACTCAGGTTCTCTGGATTATTAGTCCAGGCCTCTGTGTCACTAGTCCAGTAACATAATGAATATGTTACTATACCCCGTGGGGGTTATATTGGAGAATTCCCGAAAATGGGCGCTGAGATTGCAGTGCACGATTAACCCGCGTAACATTCGTGTTGCCTGATGATTTCAATGATCGCTGCGTGTAGCCAGCGTTACCTGCGCTGTTGACTGGCTGCACGCATCAGCAGGGGGCCCCAATATCGGGAGTGGCTAGCACTACTTAAAGGCAGCCTGCACCTCTTAGATGGGAGGTGCACTGTGGCTGCAGGAATTGGTGGAAGTCAATTATGAAGTGAATCTGTGCTGTGATATATTGAAGAATGGCTGTCACTGCGAGACAGCGTGCACTAAGGTTCTCAGATGAAGCACTAGAGGCCTTGGTGGAAGTGGTGGACAGAAGGAGTGGCATCCTATATCCGCAGGAGGGCAGGAGGTCCTCCAGACATGTGCTCAAGAGGCAGTGGGAGGAAGTGGCAGATGAGGTTAGTGCCAGGAGCACAGTGCCAAGAACATAGATGCAGTGCAGGAAGAAGTTCAATGACTTGACACAAGTGAGTTCAACTGTCAAGTGGCATCTCCTACCAACTGCACCACTAGCTGCATCCACTGTTCCAAGCACTACACCCCCCATCACCCACCTGGCAACAAATTCTTTCAATCAGTACTCAACTCTTCAAATCAGATGCTTCATCTCACCCTCACACATTATCACTGTTGCAAGCCACACACCCACAAATCACAAGTCACACATACTGGCAGCTATTCAACCATGACAGCCACATCACCCAAATGTCTTGCAGGATACTCACTGACACTGATGCAATGACATTATATGTCATAGTTTTCATTTCAATTGCTATAGCAACGCTGGACATAAAGACTACCTGTATACAACAGGCGTCCAGCATTACTATGGCCGGAGGAGGTCTTTTAGAAATTAAATGGCCCTCTCCAGGGCGATGTAATTGATTGCAGCGTGATTGATACGCTACCCGCTCCCTGCACTTCCCTTTGGATGCTGGAGAGGCTAGGCACTTCTAGGCTTGGAGGTAGATGGCTGCTGTAAGCTGCTGCAATAGTGTATCTGTTGGGCAGATAGAATTTTCACCTATCTTAGCCAAATATGCATAGCCAAAGAGGAAAATCTTGGCTGCTGTGTCAATCTCTACACAGAGGTCAGTTTTTGTCTTCTGAAAGGACAAGCACATTTATATATCCCCTCTATATATTAATTACTTTTCTCCTACGTAGGCTCCCAATATGACAGCTTTTCCCAACCATAACCGTAGGCAGGCAACCTGTTCCCAGGCCATTGCTACTGTCCCTGGGGGTGTGAAAGACTGGCCTAGATTGACTTGCTCTTCCTGCCTATGAGGATGTCCCTCAACTTCCACCTGCTGCCTCCCCCACCCCATGAACAGCCAAAGGTCACGGACATGGTGAGCTCAAATCAACATACTATTACTCTATAACAAGTGCAACAGTTAAATGGATGGCATCTTTTGGAAAAAGTGTTCAGCAAAATCTTTCCAAGTTTGGGAATGGGAAACAGTCATTTTTTGTTTTGATGATGCCAAGTGAAGCAAAGATGCAATTTACATCGTTGTGTTGTGTATTTATAAACAAATTTAAAAAGTTTTACCAATCACTTTAAGTAGGATTACATAAAATTACAACATGGAAACAGGCCAATTGGCCCAACCAGTCCATGTTGATGTTTATCCTCCTACTTCAATCACTAACTCTGGTAGTGCCTCCCAATCCTCTGTGTAAAAACGTTTCTCCTGCTCTCTGTCTTAAATCTCTTACATTTAATCTTATATCTATGTCCCCTTGAACTAGACCCCCCCCCCCACAAAAACTAGGAATCACCAGAAATAAGTCTGTTATATCTATGTTATCCCATCATTTTAAATCTATATCAAATCACCCCTTAATCTCCTTTGTTCTAACAAAAAACAGCTCCCTGGGGACGAGGTCCCTTTAAGAATTACAGTGTACAGGTACTCCTCCTACCATTATTTAAATTTTAGCATGATTCATCCTATTAAATCTAGCGTGGAAAAGTGAGTCCTTCACTTCTAGATCCGTTTTGTAATTTGACCATGGAATAATACGGCACTGACAAGAAGGATTTATTCTCAATGTACCTTTTAGATCCTGGTGTCAGAGCAGTAAGGACCTCTTTTATTAGAGGGGTCATCTGCTTAAGCAGGTGAATGGAATGGAATTCTGAGATCACTGACTCTTTCAGCAGCCAAGCCAGGCCACCAAAGCAGCCAAGGTCTTGCTTCAGACTCAACAAGCTCAAGTAGCATAAGCGTGGAGTTTTCCCACACTTACTCACAAGTAGGCTTGTTCTTGACAATTATTTGACAAGCGAATCGAGCGTAACCTAATATTCTGCTGGATTAAGGTGCAACAGTGTCTAAATTCATGGCTGATGGCATCTTTCTAGTCTTGTAGCACCTGAAAGATTAAATGAGTTTGTTCAATTCTTCTCTCACATAAAAGACTTGGCTGGTAATAAAGAGATTAGTTCTCGTGGGTATTTTTGCAATGAAATGTGTCAAAAGAGAGTAGAAAATGCCAGAAATACACAGCAGACTCCTCAGCACTGCAGGAGAGAAACAACAGGTGAACACTTCGGGTTAAGGGACTATAGGATCTGGAAAAGGATCTTCATCTGAAACGTTAAGCTATCTTAGGGCTGACTTTCCGGGGGCAGCTTCGCCCACCTGTTTTCCATATCAGGAAATTACAGGCATACTGTCCTTGAATTTTCCAATGACTGGTTTTAATAGATGGAAAATCAGCGACTGCACGCACATGATTTCTTGATAATTGAGGGCACGGTTCACCAGCCTCCAGCAATAGCATAAACTTGGAAAATTAACCCCCCCCATTTTATCTATTCAAGTGCGGGCAGACCTGGCATATATTTCAGAATTTCAGCATTTGCAGTTTCTTTTTTTTTAGTCTAAGATGTTATAAATTAGATAGCCTGGTGGTGAAGGATAGAATACGAGAGCCTGATCTTCAGTTGCTTCCAAGCCTTTATTCACAGAGATCAACATTACCCACTCCACACCCTAGATAAACTCTCATATAATTGGATACAAGAGAGTCCCCAATTGATACACAACCACCTGAATACAATTAACACTAATTGATATAAATCCTATGGATACAATTAACATAAGAAAGCTGGTGGACAGCCCCGAATCAGCAAATCTCCAGCTCCTCAAATCCCATTTATCTTGAATATTGCTTCAATCCATCTCAATTTATTTAATTCTCATTTGCCCAAGTGCCTGTGGAGACACAAGGCAGATATTTCTCTCCAGGAGCTGACCGGGAAGCATAGCAGTACTGGGATTTCCTGCTGGCCCTCATTTAAATGCAGAGGATGGACATCAGGGGGGGCAGCGCGTGATCTATTGACTATAGGGCCAGGAAGATTAGGAGCAGTTAGGGTCTTAAAGGGAACAACACCATTAAAGGGGCAGGTACAGTCAATCAAAGACCCATGAGAGAGCCAGATCTTTGTTTTTCATATAATTTTCATCTGGATATTTCGGATGAATTAGGGTAAATTTCCATTTTAATTTACGTGGTGCCAGAGACTGTGGTTTGTGTGTTGGGGGGTCTTCATATTCTGCTCCCTGTGAATTAGTTCATGGTTGGGATGGCAGCAGCACCCCATGCACCTTTGCAGTTTGCCTTGGCTCAGTCGGCAGCACTCTGGCCTCTGAGTCAAGCCCCACTCCAGAGACTTGAGCACAAAATCTAGGCTGATACTTCAGTGCAATACTGAGGGAACGCTGCACTGTTGGAGGTGCCATCTTTCGGATGAGATGTTAAACCGCGGCCCTGTCTGCCCTCTCAGGTGGACGTAAAAGATCCCGTAGCACTATTTGGAGAAAAGCAGGGGATTTCTTCCCGGTGTACTGACCAATATTTATCCCTCGACCAACATCATTAAAAACAGGTTGTCTGGCCATTATCTCATTGCTCTGTGGAACCTTGCTGTGTGCAAATTGGCTGTCGCTTTCCCTACATTACAGCAGTGACTTCACTTCAAAAGTGCTTCATTGGCTGTAAAGTGCTTGGGACGTCCTGAAGTCATGAAAGGTGCTATATAAATGCAAGTTCTTCGTTTTCCTTGCAGGGAGCCGGTAGGATTGTGCCAAGCAGTAGGCAGGGGAACAGGGAAATTAAGTGTGGGCATGAAGAATGATGGTATGGGAATGGTTTGACTGTGAGGCTTCTCTTTTTATTACGGGCAGCATGGAGCAACTGTACGGTTCGGGTAAAGGGGGGAATTCCTAATTTGTGGTAAGGAAACAGTTGCTAGTGGCTTAAGAGAGGCCCAGGTGAATGACTTCAGCAACTGTCAAGGGGGCTTGAGGTCGTCTCTCTTCGGCACAGGACAGCCACTTAGTTGTATCGGATAACCAGGGTTGCCAACCCTCCAGGAATGTCCTGGAGTCTCCATGAACTAAAGATTAATATCCTGGACACTGCTGTGAGCAACCCGGGAGAGAAATCATAGAGGCATTAAAAAATTGTGTTTCGTTTTCATTTTCTTTGAGCACTTTTGTTTATTAGTTATAAAAACAACATTGGAGATGGGAAAAAAGATTGTTTGACCGGGCGAAGTGGTTGGAAGCAAGAGGACCAGAGTTGGCGACCCTACGCATATCACTGACAAACAAAAATCCAGCCCAAATTTGCTATGCAAATTAAATGCAGCATCTTTCAATCACTTATTCATGAAAATACAGTTATGTTATTCATAAGCTACTCCCATAAGATTTATAATTATTCCGTACTTATAGTTTGAAGATGAAAGTCGCTGAAAAAATAATAAATATGGAGAAAAAAAAACTTTACAGGACAACACAGCCAACTGAGCTGGGCTGTTAAAGCTGACTGTGTGGCTGTTGAACAAGTTCATGCAAAAGAGTTGCAAAATAAAGCTGTTCAGTGTTTCACTGTACTCCCCCTCGCCACTGTCATATCTCTTCATTACCGGGAAGTGCTGCTGCTGCTCGACACGCTACATGAGGCACACCTGGTGTAGAGGTGGAGAATTTTTTTTTTCAGCTTGTGTTGAAAATAACACTTATATTACCGTAATAAAGGTACTCAAACTTCAAGAATGACTTCATTACTGCAATATTTATCAGCCACAATGAAAGTAAACACGTAAAATGCAATTTTCCACTTTGCGCTCACCTTACTTTACTCCTTCTCTGTCTTTTTCCCTCTATTCTCTCTGTCCTTTTCCAAAATATAATTTTAATTGTATTTTTGTTCTTGTCAGCACTCTATCCTAGCCAGTTTTCCCTATATTTTTCCATCATCAAATTCTTTCTAAGTGGGTGTCAATAAAAAGCTTCAAATGCAGGGTTTTTTTGGCCAGTTAAGTAGGAAAGAAGACTGACAGGGTTGTGTCACAGATAAAACCCAGGATGTCAATCCGATGTGTTTTTTCAATGTCAACACGTGTTCTCCTTAAAGCTCTTTAACCGAAACACACCCAGGTGAGTAAACTTGCCCATGGCACACATAGGGTTAAGATCGGCTAGTGCCTTCCAGACACTCCCTCTCCCCTCTTCCCAGCAGCAGTGGAACCATCTAGCTCCATGGCATATTTTATCTCAGTCTATAATTGTACCATATAACCTTCAGTTCCATTCTTAATTACGTATTAAACCATCTCTTTTTTTGAAGGAAATATTTAACTACTTTTTTTTACTCCAATTATCTACACTGTGTGGGAGATGTTTATTTTCTAATCACTAATCTTGCTTAAAGCTTGTTAATTTGGAATCTCTGAACTCTTAATTCTGAACTTCCAGTTTAACTTAACTTGCTTACACCAATATTTTCTATGCCGCTTGGTATTTTTAAGACGTGAATCACCTCCCCACTTCAAACACATTTTCTCCTTTGAAAACAAGCTGTTCTACAGGTCTCTTTTCATAACTTAGAGCCCACCTATATATAGTCTAAACTTCAATTAGCCTGCATAATACATGCTAATAATTACAATAGAGTCTAATACATTAACAATAAAAGACTTGCATTTATACAGCGCCTTTCATGTCTTTCAGAAATGTTCCAAACTGCTTTGCATAGAAGCAGTTACTGTTGTTACATGAGTAAATGCAGCAGCTATTTCACACATGGCAAGGCAATGATATGAATGACCAGATTATTTGTTTTTGGTGGTGTTGGTTGAGAAACGAATGTTGGTCAGGACATGAGGAGAATTCCATGCTCTTCTTTGAATAGTGATATGGGATCCATCAGAACAGACAGACTCGGTTTAAACACAGCATCTCCAGCAATATCAGTAGGAACATAGGAACAGGAGTAGGGCGTTCAGCCCCTTAAGCCTGTTCCGCCATTCAATTAGATCATGGCTTATCTGTACCGTAGCTCCATCTACCTGCCTTGGTTCCATATCCCTTAATACCCTTTGCCTATGAAAATCTATCAATCTCAGTTTCGAAATTCTCAAAAGCAAAATACTGCAGATGCTGGAAATCGGAAATAAAAACAGAAAATGCTGGAAATACTCAGCAAGTCAGGCAGCATCTGTGGAGAAATTAACAGAGTTAACGTTTCAGGTTGATGACCCTTTGTCAGAACTGGGGGTCAATTGAAATTTTCAACTGACCCCCAGCCTCAACAGCTTTTTGGGGGAGAGACTTCCAGATTTCCACTACCCTTTGTGTGAAAAAGTGCTTTCTGATATCACCCCTGAACGGCTTAGCTCTAACTTTAAGGTTATGCCCCCTTGTTCTGGACTCCCCCCACCAGAGGAAATAGTTTCTGTCTGCACTTAAGTGACAGCCTTGATTACGTGCTCAAGCCCACATCCTCCTGATTCACAGTGCCACCAAATGAGTCAAGCTGACACTTTTTGGCTGTATCATATATATTTTTAGTGCTCAAACCCTCAAATAGTATTGAATAGGAGATTCTATATTCCCATGATCGTAGCAGTGAATGTACAGTATACATTAACTGATTAATTATTTGTGTGCAACATGCGTGTGTGATTTCTGCATATGTAAAGTATAAATTCAGCAAGCTGAATGCCCACTATAGTGGAAGAGCTGATGTTTGAAAACAGGAAATCTTGTGCTGGTGAAAGTGGAGTCGGTACTGATTACGTTTTGCATCTGAGTTTAGCAGCCATTTGGAGGGTGCACATCTCACATAACAGCAAGTGTCACATAGGTCCCATATGATATGCATTTAACAGTGTCAATTTTTGCACGATAAATTGTGTGAAATCTGGGGATAATTGTGTGGCTCTCACCTCGCACAAAACATGCAACCCCTGCATCCTGTAGCAAATCATATCATCCAAATATACATCTACTGGTTCCCCTTTATCTACCTTGCTAGTTATATCCTCAAAAAACTTTAATAAATTTGTCAAATGCTATTTCCCTTTCATAAAACGCTGCTTAATCATATTATGATGTTCTAAGTGCCCTGTTACCAATTCTTTAATAACGGATTCCAGCATTTTCCTGACGACTGATGTTAGGCTAACTGGCCTGTAGTTCCCTGTTTTCTCTCTCCCTCCTTTCTTGAATAGCGGGGTGATATTTGCTACTTTCCAATCCGCTGGGACTGTTCTAGAATCTAGGGAATTTTGGAAGATCATAACCAATGCATCCACTAACTCTGCAGCCACCTCTTTTAGAACCCTCGGATGTAGGCCATTAGGTCCCAGGGGTTTTATTGGCTTTTAGTCCCATTAGTTTCTCAAGTACTTTTTCTCTGCTGATAATAATTACTTTAAGTTCCTCACTCTCATTAGCTCCTTGGTTCCCCACTAATTCTGGTATGCTTTTTGTGTCTTCTACTGTGAAGACAGATACAAAATATTTGTTTAACGCATCTGCCATTTCCTGATTCCCCATTATAATTTCTCCTGTCTCAGCCTCTAAGGGACCAACGTTTACTTTTGCTACTCTCTTCCTTTTTACATACTTATAGAAACTCTTACAATCTGTTTTTATACTTCTTGCTAGTTTACTTTCATATTCTATTTTCTCCCTTTTTATCAATTTTTTGGTCTTCCTTTGCTGATTTCTAAAACTCTCCCAATCCTCAGGCTTACTACTCTTCTCGGTATAAGCCTCTTGTTTTAAATCTAATACTATCCATAACTTCTTTAGTTAGCCACGGGTGGATCATTTTTCCTGTGGAGTTTTTATTTCTCAATGGAATGTATATTTGTTGAAATGTATATTTAAATGTTTACCATTGTTTTTCAACCTTCATATCCTTTAATTTAATTTCCCAATCTACCTTAACCAACTTGCCCCTCATATCTATGTAATTGGCTTTATTTAAGTTTAGGACTCTAGTTTTGGACCTAAGTACCTCACTCTCAAACTCAATGTGAAATTCTATCATATTATGATCACTCTTCCCCAGAGGATCCTTTACTGTGATATTACTAATTAACCCTGTCTCATTACACAGTACAAGATCTAAAATAGCCTGTTCCCTGGTTGGTTCCATGATATATTACTATAGGAAACTCGACCTCCAAACTACCTTTGCCAATCTGATTTGCGCAGCCTATATGTAGATTAAAGTCCCCCATGATCACTGCATTACCTTTGTTACAAGCTCCTCTTGTTTCATGATTAATACTCTGTCCAACGGTATAGCTACTATTAGGGGGCCTATAAACTACTCCCACCAGTGTTTTCTGCCCCTTGTTATTTCTTATTTCCACCCATACTGATTCTACTTTCTGATCTTCCGAGCCAAGATCCTTTCTCACTACTGTTCTTATGTCATCCTTCATTATTAGAGCTACACCCCCTCCTTTTCCATTCTGCCTGTCTTTTCTAAACATCATGTACCCTGGAATATTTAGTTCCCATTTTGGAACCACGTCTCTGTAATGGCTATTAGATCAAACCCATTTATCTCTATTTGTGCAACTAATTCATCTATCTTGTTACGAATGCACTGTGCATTCAGATAAAGAGCTTTTAATTTTAACTTTCTACCATTTTTCCTGCTTTGACCTTACTTGTTGATGCTCTATTATTGGTAAACTCTCTGTCCCTTCCTGCCACACTCTGCTAATCTTTACTCAAATCACTACACTGCTCCATTGCCTTGACTTTTCTCATTAGATTTCTAAATTTCCCCTCACCTGACCTCTCCCCCCACTTTTAATTTAAAGCCCTATCTACAATTTACCAGGATGCTGGTCCCAGCCCGGTTTAAGTAGAGCACGTCCCAACGGAACAGCTCCCTCTTTCCCCAGTACTGGTGCCAGTGCCCCATGAATCAAAACCACTTTTTTCCACACCACTCTATGAGCCACACATTTAACTCTCTGATGTAGGAAACACGGCAGCCAATTTACGCACAGCAAGGTCCCACAAACAACAAATGTAATAATGAACAGATAATCTGTTCTTAAAGATATTGGTTGATGGATAATTATTGGCCAGGACACCGGGGAGAACGCCAATGCTCTTCTTTGAAATAGTGCCGAGGGATCTTTTACATCCACCTAAGGGGGCAGACGGGGCCTCAGTTTAACGTCTCATCCCAAAGACGGCACCTCCGACATTGCAGCATTCCCACAGTACTGCAATGGAGTATCAGCTTAGATTGTGTGCTCAAGTTTTTGGAGTGGAACTTGAACCTACAACCTTCTGACTCAGAGGCAAGAATGCTATCACTGAGTAAAGGCTGATTCAGATAAGATTCAGGTGTTTAGATTTCACAAGGAGACAACTGTAATACATGAAGAAAGTCAGTGAATACTTTGCTGTCTGCTGCATCCTTCTATAATTTTGTGACACTGTGGTCATCCTGTCGCATGGCAACAATGACAAATGAACAGGTGAAGGTGTATAATTGAGCTGTTATGCCAAAATAAGGCAAGCACCATTCATAATGTCAACAGTTATAATCTGTTTTTGTAAGGGTGATTGGCCATAACAATATAAGCTTGTAATGTAACAGAAAAGAGTGATAACAAATGGGCATCTATTACCATTTTAAAAACTCAGACTGATCACAAAGGTGATAGGGAAAGGCATGGATTAACATTTACTACAGAGCCCGTAATATAATGTGAGTAAATCATTATATACATGCATATCAAACTGAGACATCCAACCAGTTAGAGTAGTAATTGGTCAATTCAGATACGCAGTGTTCAAATAAATGGCATCCCACTTTAATTATTTATTGTGAGATCCCATTTACTGTTTGACTCTCTCCCCTAATTATTCTTTGAGCCAGAATTGATGGTCCATTCCCACCTTATGTCCCGTGGGTGGCTCAGAAATTGTGCATGCGTATGTGTGGAGGAGACTTTCCTTCTCTTTAATTCTCATAACTGTCATCTACAAAACAATCCCCATTCCATTTCTCTGCCATTCAGCTTGCTCACATCTTTCCTCAGACAATATTTGTCCCCTGAACCTCCTTAATGACATCGGAGTACTTGGTTGTACATAATGCAGCCAACAAGATGACTGTTAACATTCTTAATCATCAGTAAGAGATGCAATCACCCACTTTAGGGAATCTTAAGTACATGTTTGGGCAGAGACAGAGTCTCTCTTCTAATGACGTCTGATCTGAGGATGGTTGAAATAGCTCAGGATCACCAAGCTCATTTCTGTTACTTAAACTGGAGTAAACACATAGCAGGAAGATTTCCTTAGGATCACAATGTATTAGTGATGTTGTAAACACAGCAGGAATATTTCCTTTGGTTTCTGTGTATTAGTGACGTTGTAAACACAGCAGGAATATTTCCTTTGGTTTCTGTGTGTTAGTGATGTTGTAAACACAGTGGGAAGCTTTCCTCTGGTTACTATTTCTAGCAAAATTGTGAACATATTCTGAAAAAAATTCTAAAAGAACCTATTTACGATTCTGCTGGAAGCAGTGAACACAACAAATCTTCCCACATGGCACTCAGAGGCAATCTTCCCTTATAGTGGCACTTAAGTTCTGTTTATGTTACAGACCTGCTGTAACATAAACACAAGGGCTCTGTATTAGCCTTGGGTCCTAGCCTTGTGTAGTGCACTCTACTTATATTGTGGAACAGATTCCACAGCACCAGCAAATAAACATTGCCACTGTACAGTTGTTCGAAAGTCGTGATTCGGAACTTTATTTCTGCTCACTGGGCATTTGTTGAATAGCGAGGAAGGTCAGCATGGCTGGACGATTGGGAAACCGTATTGTTGAATGCTCAGCCTGCCCGTGGCCAAAAGGTACGGTCACTGGTGCCATCAGATACAGTGCACTGGCACTGCTGCATCTGCTGACAAACTACCCATTCATGTGGGTCTTGGTGCCTTCGGAGGCAGAAATGCTGGCATTGCAGTTGGGGGCTGATGTAAAGTAAATGTACCATCAATTTCCTCTTGGTATTGCTCTTCTTATAAAGCAGCTTAACAAAAGAAGTCTAAGATTATATTGGAACATGATCCACAGCTTACAGAGTCAAACCCTTATGGCCTAATAGAAAAAGGTTGAGTTGATGCACTATCCAAAACTGACGAGCAATTGTTTAGATAGGTGGTAAATTAAATTAAGGTAGGAACAGGAGTAGGCCATTCAGCCCCTCCAGCCTGCTCCTCCATTGAATTAGATTATGGCTGATCTGTACCTCAACTCCATTTACCTGCCTTTGCTCCATATCCCTTGATACCTTTACCTAATAAAAATCTATCTGCCTCAGTCTTGAAAGCTCCAATTGTCCCCCAGCATCAACGTCCTTTTGAGGGGGAGAGTTCCAGGTAGGTTAATAACATTAAATACATTTGGACATGTTCTGTGAATTATACAGAGAAAAAACATACATGGGAATACAAGTCAGTAATTTCATTAAATGAGTTCGGAAGATGTCAAACTGTGAGAGCAAAACTTGAGGATTTATAACCAATATTTGAACATTTAGTTGAGATTGCAGCCTTGTAAGTACTCACATGTATCTGGTATATTAAAAATTAGTTTCCCATTTTCGCGAAGCTAAATTTGGGACTTTTCCTATTTTAGCGCTTTTTTAAAAAAAAGTTGTTTCAAATCTATACAGAATAAAAATCAGTACTAATAACAGGCTCCAAAATTATACGGTGCTGTAATCTTTGCAGCTGTTTTGTCTGACAGGCTAAAAAAAAGTTGGCATTGCCTCTTGTTTTTTTAATCATGAAACTGTTCTATTCAGAATTTTTTTCATTTTACAAAGTCACTTATTCACTAAAGAAAACATACAGGAAACTGAAAGTCTCTCAAAGGAGAATGGAATTTTATTCAAAGAGCCTATTTCTCTTTTGTAGTCAGCAGAAGTGTGTTTCCCCCCGCACCCCCGCGTTAATTTCATAAAACTAGTTTGAGAGTTTCCATATCAGTGCTGTTTATAGGTGCTTTTTGATTTATACCAGAATCCCTATTTATGACATGTTTGCGTAGTTAGTCAAACTGACTGCATTTATTCTGCATTGTGCTCTCTTTTTACTGGAATGGAATTTAGAGGACATTGATCACTCGTTTGCTTTTTGTAGTAGATTAATGATTCTAACACAATCGCTGCAAAATGTTGTCATCTGAAATCAACAGTTGATCAATGGATTATACAGTTAACATATATTATAAAACATTAAGCAACATAATGCCAATTTCGATACAGTGAGGAGCCAGGAATGACAGATGCAGGTTTTTTTTTTGGGGGGGGGAAGAAAGAGTTGCCTATTTCCATTGATGTTAAAGTATGCTGGAATTTTCCCATGGTCTATGTCTGTCCAGGTTCCAGTGCCACGCACTGCGCATTAGCAGCTGATCCTGGAATGCACTGTTGCCATGACAACAAATAACCTCAATTGAAAAGAGCCAACCTCTTTATATTGTAGCAAGACAGACTGAAAGCTGCTTTGTTGGGTGATGTAATGCGATGTATGCAAAATGAGCAAGTGCCGTAATTCTATTTAGGAAATTTTCCCTGACTCCCAAGACTTAGCCAAAATAAGGCCTTTAGGGCGATATACAATACTCACCATGCAGCCGGCAGTCAGACTTCCAACAACAGGTGTACCTCCCAGAATATTTTACAGGCAAGAACACAATAGCTGAACCAACCAACCACAAATGGCTGGATTTTACCTTCGAAAAGAAAACATGCACCGTATCTAGCACAAAATCCAGATCACTGGGGCTTTGATGGTGAACAATTAGCAATAGCTGGAGAAATTCAACAAAAAATATAAATCAAATATTGCACCGGAACCAAACAAATGATCAACAATGAATGGAAAGCTTGCCGATGGCTCAGTTGGTAATAACACTGTTGAGATGATGCGAGTCTACCCCTGGAAAAAACTCTTCGCCCAAGTCACCTACAACGGCACATTCAAATTCCCAACTGTCTAGCCTTTGGCCCTCCTTTCAGCAAGATACTTCTGCAGTTACCGATCTGCTCAATCATACCCTCACCATCACCTTTGATGCCCTTGTACCCAGTAAAACCCTTACTCCCACCCTGGTCGTTCTCCTTGGTATAGCCCCCATCTTCCCTCCCTTAAGTCCAAGGGACACAGATTTGAACATTTATGGCACACAACTGGTTTAGCCATTCATCGCCAGATCAGGTTGGACCACATCAAGTACTATTGGGCCTTACTCTCCACTGCCAAAACTGCTCACTACTCCAGGATCCCATTTTGCCTACATAACAATGATGGCACTTCAAAAGTAATTTGGGTGAAGTGCCTTTGAAACAATTCTCATTGACATGATACGGTGATATATAAGTGCAAGACTTTCTTTTTTTTGTGTACCACAGGAGTAATTTCAGGGCTACGTGAGCAATATGGACCAGGAGGTCCTAGGTTCGATTCTCAGACTGTGCTGAGTTATCTGTTTTCAGCCAGGGCGGTACTTACAATTGATTGCAGTGCCCCTGGACTAGAGAGTAAAAAAAACAGCCAGGGTTCTCCCTCCTGATCGGTACACATATATGGACATTGGCTGAGGACAAGGCTTGGTCCCTACGAATAGAAAGGCTGCCAACACTCACACTGGCAGAATGGTCAGTGAGGCGAGGTCCCAGACAAGCGAGGCAACTGACACTTGTATCTCAAACAGGAGTCACACAATCTGAGGAAAGAAGGAGGGAACAAGCTGGCGAAAAACAAAATCAGCAAATGATAGGCATGTTGTTATTCAGCCAATACTATTACTTTCACGATATCTAGCAGCAATATTTCACAGCAGTAAGATAAAAATATTACACACATATAAGATCACTCACCTTCCCAACCTTGCATTGTGCTCCACATATGTTACATTGGCACCTCAAGAGCAAAGGAGTACAAATAGCAGAACAGAGCCTTGGAACTACTGATTTTCATGAGATTATATGTACTGAAAATACAAAGTAGTTTATTTTTAATTGAGGAGACAAGGCCTAAAGGGCAGGACACAATCAAGGTTGAAAAAGAGTGGTTGAGGTGTATCAGGAAACTGTGGTTAAGTGACACCAAACTTGGCTTTTAAATACCTGAAGATTGTATGGAGGACGAGACACTGAGGGAGGTGAGGGAGATAATGATTTTTTTAAGGAACACAGGAACAGGAGTAGGCCATTCAGCCCCTCGAGCCTGATCCAGCCATTCAATTAGTTCATGACTGATCAGTATCTTAACTCCATGTACCCATCTTGGTTTTGTAACTCTTAATATCCCTGCCTAACAAAAATCTAACAATCTCAAGGGCATAGAAAAGGAAGAGATGGAGTGGAAGAATATGTCAAGAGACTTGATTTCAACACAGTAAGGATGTAGAAGAATAAAATTCGCATTTTTAAATTTAAAAGAATCTCAATTTTTTTTCAGACATGACTGATGTGTAATATCTAAACTATTACAGCAGTAGAGATCCTCTTTTCATTTATGAGAATAAACTCCTAATTCAGAGCTTGTGATTTGCTTTAAAAGCCTCATAGAGCAAAACCAGTGATGCATTGCAATTGGTGCAATAACTCACATTTGTTACTTTACAGGAGGCACCTTGCATATTGAAATTGGAGCGTGTACAGCGAAAGGAAACTCAGCTGATACTTTGGATTAGGCACTCCGGCATTAGAATCGTACAGCACAGAAGGAGGCCATTCAGCCCATTGTGTTTGTACCGGCTCTTTGAAAGAGCTATCCAATTAGTCCCACTCCCCTGCTCCTTCCCCAGAGCCCTGCAAATTTTTCCGTTTCAAGAATATATCCAATTCTCTTTGAAAGTTATTACTGAATTTGCTTCCAGCACATTATCAGGCAGCGCATTCCAGATCATAACAACTCGCTATGTAAAAACATTTCTCTTCATCTCCCCTCTGGTTCTTTTGACAATTACCTTACATTTTTTTCCTCTGGTTATCGACCCTCCTGCCAGTGGAAACAGTTTCTCCCTATCTACTCTATCCCAATTTCTCCAGTCTCTCCACATAACTGAAGTCCTCATCCCTGGTACCATTCTAGTAAATCTCCTCTGCACCCTCTCCATTGCAGAGAGGCTACAGAAGCCAGGAATGTTTACAATGGAAATAGGAACATTCAGATGAGGTCTAAATGAGACGTTCAAGATTCTAAGCGGTATAGATAAATCGAACTCCAGTGCTGTAATACATTTGGCACAATCACAAACTCTACAAGAGGGATCAGAAAAGGGAAGATGAACAGACAATTTACTTTTAATCACTTTACATATATGTATGAATATATGGAACAGATTGCTCTGGGAGGCAGTGGAGAGAGTGTTGGAAAATCCAAGCGGGAATAGGATAGATATTGGGCAGAGAAGTGATTGAGGGGCGTGAGAATAGGGTGCATGGCAAGTTTTGAACTTTGGGCAAAAGCAAAATACTGTGGATGTTGGAAATCTGAAATAAAAACAGAGAATGCTAGAAACACTCAGCAGGTCAGGCAGCATCTGTGGAGAAAGAAGCAGGGTTAACGGCCCCGATAATAACTCGGTGGGGGGAAAGAGAGCAGGGGGGAGGATTTGCAGACGGGAAATCCGAAATTAAGGGTTTCCCGCAGGGCCTGTTTTAAAATTTTTCAACAGGTTTCTCGCCCAACAGGCTGGCTGCCTGTTGGGCTGGAAAGCAGCTGGGGGGTGGATCGGAGGTAAGTCCAACATCGCGGGGGGGGTGGGGTGGGGGGACGTCAGCCAATCATGGGGGTCCCATCGCAGGGGGTAAACAGGGAAGTTTGGTGGGCCGGGGGCAAGCACTCCTGCTCCTTCGAACCCACAAACAGTACAATAAAAGCACTTCCCTGATGGATCCGCCCTTCTCGCCTCCTTTCATCTGCCGGGAAACTCAGCCTGCAGGTGTTAAAAATAAAACTTTACTTAAAAAGGAGGTACGCAGCCTTCTTAAAATATTTTAGTGACCGACCCGCCTCGAGAGCGGGTTGGTCACCTGCCCCCCCCCACCCCCCAACCCGCATCCATTAAAACTGGAAGTGGGCGCGTTGGAGGTGGGCTGGGGTCGAGTTGCCCATTTAAAACTTTTAAACCCCCCAACCGACCTAAAGGGTTAAAATTACCCCTAACATTTCAGGTCGATGACCTTTCATCAGAACTGGAAAAAGTTAGAGATTTAACAGTCTTTAAGCAAGTGCAGAGCCAGGGAAAAAGAATGGGGGAGGGAGAAGTAAAGAACAAAGGGACCTTTCCCCCCTTTTGAGTGTAGAAACTAAACTGCTTTAGAGCCTCAGATATTTTTTAATAGGTGTTCTTCCAGAATTAAGTATTGTGTGGAGCAGCAATTGCAGTGCCGCCACCTTAAAGGAGGTAGAAATCCCCCGATGGTTCGGTGAGTTTATTCAATGAATAGCTTAGCCATACAGACCATGGGGTTAGATCCCAAGTCTGTGCTGAGTTCACTGCTCTCAGCCCAGGCACCGTCATGGCTGCTAAAATTGGCCTCAACACCTCAGGACCAGGGTTTCTGATCCTGTCTGCTATCTAATAACCTCCACCGAAAGTGTGCATGTGGACATCAAGTGACACAGGCTTGGACTTGGCTGTGATGCCCCCCACAGTTGAATAGCCTACCAATCACTGTTAAGGCTCTTATGAAAATAATAGCCATTTAAGTAATTTACCAGGGATAACCTGCAGAACTGTATCCCAGCAAGGAGTCAATACCCTCAGGACAGGATGGGAAGAAAAGCAAGCTGGAAATTGATCTGCTTCAGCACTGATTGTGTGCTGTTGTAAATATACACTGGCTTTTGCACTTATAGTAGTAGTGATTGGAGGCTAATAAATCTGTAGGAGTCAACCTGAAATGCCTCTGACAAGCTAAATGGTTCAGAGCCTTTCTATTCAGTCAGTGCAAAGTCTGGTTGTTATGACATTAGTCTGAGCATTGCTTCCTTTTCTGTTAATTAGTGACCACTATTTTAACATTTTCCCTAGAATCCCTGCTGAGTTGTACCTGGTTTTACTTGTACCTTGTTCACAGTATGATACAGAGGAATGTCCATTATTTGTTAAAGCAAACGACAACTTTATAAAGTTAAATAAAAATGAATTGGGGAAATCTCAATCTATGTCCCACTTGGCATGGGCTCTGAGACGAATGCAGAGGTTTTATCCTGAAACGTACGTATGGTATATCTAGAATTTTAAGGATGAAAAATTGATTCTAAATGCTACCTTGGAATCTATATTGGTAACTGCAAACAGCAAAATGCCTTTGTTCCCCAAGGTAATCAAATTATAGGTCATTTGAAAGATAAGGGGAAGTTCATATACTGTTTACACTTCAACCACCCAGATGGGATAGTGATTCCAATTATTGCCAGGTATCAAAAACAGTCTATGTGAAATATTAATGTATTCTGACTGACAGACTACAAAATTGACAAATTTATTTTCTGATTGCTAAGTCATTAAAGGGAAAATGTTTGCAGGAAGATTGCTAATAATTTGACATTGGCACCCTACCTAATAAGGTGTGAGAGCTGTTGTACTCTCAATGTTATATGTTGACTTCAAAGGACTGGTTGTAATATGAAACAGTTCTGAGAGCATAAGTCAGAGTACTCGGGGGTAATTTTAACCCCCAAGAATGGGTGGGTTGGGGGTGGATGGGAAGTAAAAATGGTTGATTTTTGGAGCGGGACTGCATCTTGGCTCCAACGCGCCCAGTTCCGGGTTTAATCCAGGTGCATTTGGATGCGCGTGCAACAGAAACCCGGAAGTCCCGTCCCCACTTAAAGCTGACGGGCCGATACTTAAAGGGGCAATGTACCTCATTGCGATAGTTGAGGCATTTAATTTTTTGTATATTAGAAATGTCAAACAAATTTAACCTTACCTGTTCGGGTTTCCTATCGCTTCCGATTCACATCAGGTGAAAGCAGGTGGGAAGGGCCGGATCCATGAGGTGAGTGACTTTATTGCACTGCTTGTGGGCCTGGAGGAGCAGGAGCGCTTCATCCAGGCCCAACAAACTCACCTGGTACGACAGGACCCCTGCGATCGGCCGACCCCACCCCCCACAATGCTAGACCTCCTGATCTTCTCCAAGGCTCACCCGATTACATGCCCCCTCTCAGATTTGCAGCTCCTTTCCCTTCCGACAGACAGCCAGCCTGTCAATCTGGCTGCCTGGCGTGTGGGAAACCCTGAAGCACAAATACTTACCTTCAATTGCGTTGCAATCGCTTCCGGGTTCCCCACGCGAATATCTGCAGTCGCACTGGGTTCCTGGCTCCGAGCTAAAATCATGCCCCTTGTGTCTATAGTTCTGGCTGGAGATCTGAGCTTTGTAGGGCTCTGGAAATTTCCATCACCGTCGTACAACATTGCATTGTAAAGATATGTGAAAGACTATTTCATCCAAAGTTGATGTTATTTAACAAACTGCAAGAAATATGTTCCAAAAAAAAAGGTACTTTAAAACCATAATGGACAGATTCTATTGATATTATTTTTAAATATTGTACTCTTAGTATCTTGCTGTGTCTCATGACTTTTATTTATTATTCAACCTAAAAATAAATCTGTTTATTACTGTTAGCATGTACACATTGGTGCACCTTTTGAAAAATACAGGAGAATGTGGTGGGCATTGCACTTAAAACTCCAGTTTACTATATGCCATAATTAGGAGGTATATGATAATCCTGGAGTGCTGCATCACACATGGCCCAAACACAGCACAGGTTTCAGATCATTGGAGACTCAGTCTGCTTATGACTTGAACATAAGACAAAAATGTCTGGAGACTGGTCAAGAAGGTACGAGCCCATGGAATCCAGGGTGCCTTGGCACTTTGGATACAAAACTGGCTTAGTGGCAGAAGGCAGAGGGTGATGGTCGAAGGTTGTTTTTGTGACTGGAAGCCTGTGGCCAGTGGGGTACCACAGGGATCGGTGCTGGGTCCCTTGCTGTTTGTGGTCTACATTAATGACTTGGATATGAATGTAAAAGGTATGATCAGTAAGTTCGCTGATGATACAAAAATTGGTAGGGTGGTAAATAGCGAGGAGGATAGCCTCAGTCTGCAGGACGATATAGATGGGGTGGTCAGATGGGCGGAACAGTGGCAAATGGAATTTAACCCGGAAAAGTGCGAGGTGATGCACTTTGGAGGGACTAACAAGGCAAGGGAATACACAATGAATGGGGGGACCCTAGGCAAGACAGAGGGTCAGAGGGATCTTGGTGTGCAAATTCACAGATCCCTGAAGGCGGCGGAACAGGTAGATAAGGTGGTAAAGAAGGCATATGGGATACTTGCCTTTATTAGCCGAGGCATAGAATATAAGAGCAAGGAGGTTATGATGGAGCTGTATAAAACACTGGTTAGGCCACAGCTGGAGTACTGTGTGCAGTTCTGGTCGCCACACTACAGGAAGGATGTGATCGCTTTGGAGAGGGTGCAGAGGAGATTCACCAGGATGTTACCAGGGCTGGAGCGCTTCAGCTATGAAGAGAGACTGGGAAGATTGGGTTTGTTTTCCTTGGAGCAGAGGAGGCTGAGGGGGGACATGATTGAGGTGTACAAAATTATGAGGGGCACAGATAGGATGGATACTAAGGAGCTTTTTCCCTTCGTTGAGGGTTCTATAACAAGGGGACATAGATTCAAGGTAAAAGGCGGGAGGTTTAGAGGGGATTTGAGAAAGAACTTTTTCACCCAGAGGGTGGTTGGAGTCTGGAACTCACTGCCTGAAAGGGTTGTGGAGGCAGGAACCCTCACAACATTCAAGAAGCATTTGGATGAGCACTTGAAATGCCTTAGCATACAAGGCTACGGACCAAATGCTGGAATATGGGATTAGAGTAGACAGGGCTGATGGCCGGCGCGGACACGATGGGTCAAAGGGCCTCTCTCCGTGCTGTATAACTCTATAAAGACAATGACACAAATGTGGACCTAATTCAGCACTAATTGAGAAATGAAAGGTTTGCCTTTGTATAACATCTTATAATTTCTCTCAGAACCATCTCAAAAAACTTCAACTAATTACTTTGAAGTTCAGTAGCTGTTGTTACGTAGGCACAGGCACTAAATTTGCAATGTCAGTGGTTTGTTATCAGAAATGAAACACATCATGCTCGGTGCAATAGGGGAAGCTCTTCTGAAATTGGGGCTGTGGCCCATTGTTGGGACAGTGAGGAAGGAACGTTGCTTTGCATCTAAGCATGAATAAAGGGAACTTTGCTCTGCACCCAATCAGACCTGGGAATGCATAAAGTTGATACTGGGTGTCCAAAAGGGAAACCGTTCCATTCCCCAGTACAATATCCATCATCTTGTGGTTCATAAAATACACATAGAAAGTCAGAAAACACTAAACAATAAAAAAACATATGTTGAAAGGTGCTTGGGCTAGTCATGACTGAGAGTGGGGCTTTGCTGCTTCCTCCTGTTCTGACTGTGAGGTGAACAAGTCTGCAACTACTGCTCCAATTAAGCAGCAGCCCATGCCTTGCCTTTTGGGTTTGGCAGTGAATTAAACATTTTGGATTTTTTTTTCTCCCCGGTGTTTGCAAGGGGACAGACAAATCCATTGTAGAAATGCAGAATGAGTACTCCTAGGGGAGCAACTGACCTGTGAATGACAATAAATCCAAGACATGACAATGCCTGTGCTTGAGGTTGTAAAAAGGTGTGTGTTTTTTCAGTACATTGTGAAGTTTTACGTGGACCTGGTGTACTTGGTCACCGCCTTTCTCTGTTCTGACACGGCGTGTGTGGCCAGCTCCCTGGGCAGCAGCAGGCACAGGGCGGTCTTGGATCTCCCGGGATCTGATGGTGCGCTGTTTGTTGTAATGGGCCAGGCGGGAATCCTCACCCGCGATGCGCTCGAAAATATCGTTCACAAAGGAGTTTATGATGCTCATGGCCTTGGAGGAAATGCCGGTGTTGGGGTGAACCTGCTTCATCGTAGATCGAGTAACAATCCTTCCACGACTTTCTCCGCTTATTGCCGCACTTTGTTGTGTGAGGTTACTGCAAAATGTGGCAATTTTGTTTCTCTACAGGCACCCCGAGACTTCCCACTGCAAGGATTAAAGTTACCCTCTTGCAGCAACTCCTGCTACTGCTCGAACCAGCTTGAAGAGTGCTCCAGGGGAAGGCAGAGTCGAGCACAATGGCTGGTGGGCAGGGGAACCAATACAGCGTGCAAATTCCTTTGTTGGCGAGACTGTTGATCAATAGGCATGGCTGGGATCTGGAAGCTACGAGTGCTATCAGATTTTAGATTTTCTTTGGTCAATTTTGCCGCCTCCCCTCCCCTTTCTGTGTTAATCTGCCCCAGTTTAGAGTGTATTGCAGTCAAACCCAGATATAAATTTGTGCCAGTGAAAGGGTTAATAGTTAGCAAATAAATATGTAGGGACTACTGTGGGTTCAAAATGAAGTGTGACACTACAATTAGTCATGGCACATGCCAACATTCCAATGGTGTTGTGCAATGCATTTTAATCTTTTGTTATATAGTAGCATTACATAAAAACACATTTTACAAACATATGGGATAAAACTGCTAAACATTGTTCATTGTGATTTTCTTCTAATTGCCTGAGCAAGTCTGTGATCATGGTCAATTTTTTTTTTATTGATTTTACGCAATGCGCTCTTGGGAGTAAAGTGTAAAGTTTCCTACCTTACAACGGTGATTACACTTCAAAAGTACTTAATTGGTTGTAAAGCGCTTTGGGACGTCCTGAGGTACTGAAAGGCACTCTATAAATGTAAGTCTTTCTTTTTTTAAAGTAGAATCATATTAAGTGCTTAATTGTAAACAATTTTACAACACCAAGTTATAGTCCAGCAATTTTATTTTAAATTCACAAGCTTTCGGAGATTTTCTCCTTCCTCAGGTAAATGTTTCAAGATCTCCTTGAAGCCTACGCATTTATACATATTGAATAATACATGGTGTTTACAGACTGCCCCTGCAACTGCCCGTTGCCAAGGCAATCACCGTGTTCAGACAGAGAGGTGTCATCTGCAGAACCCCCGAATACACATTCAACAAAAAAACAAACAGGGAAAAAAAACAGAGAAAAAAAACACAGAGAGAGGCAGAAACATCCGGAAGTGCAGCACAGGAGACAGTTATGTCCATTGCGCCTGTACTGGTGCTAACTGTTCAACTGTGGCTATCTACTTTATTCCCATTTCCTTGCCCTTTCCCCATATCATTTTATAAAAGACGCTTTGTGAGTCAGTAACTAGAAGGCATAAATTTAAAGATAAATCACCAAAAGAATGAAGCCGAAATTAGGATTTTTTTTATGTAGCTGGTTGTTATGACTTGGAATGTCCCACCAGAAACAGTGATGGCAGCAGAGTCCATGATAATACAGTCCCCGCCGCATATAGCAGGGCATGTTTGTGCTAACGTGATTTGCCCGCTATACGCAGTGAATGGTAAAACCAATGCAATGAAATAACTCCCGGAGCTGCCTGAAGTCTCCACTTTCTGATTGCCTCCCATAATTGTTAACAGTACAAACCGCTGATTGAAGCTGCTTGAAGGCCTGACTTTGCATAAAATCAGAGGAGCTTTTAAATCGGTACGTACTGAATTGGACGTAACAGTCGACCCGCTTAATATGTTATAAGCAGTGCCTTTGTAATTGACACCTATGGTAATGACAAACGATTAGTACCATTTGCTCGTTATAGGCGGCTGTCTGTGATAAGCATGGACAGTGTAAGTGGTGGGGACTGTAATTGCTTTTAAAAAGGACATGGATAAATATTAGAAAAAGAAACATTTAAAAGGGCATGGAGAAAGAGAAGGTGAATGGGACTAGGTGGACTCCTCTTAGAATGAACTGGCACGGGCATAATACAAACAAGGACAGGAAAAGACCAACTGGTACATCCAGCATATTCCATCCAGACATTGAGGCATGTAGGCTACGCATCAACCTAGCCCTGTCAGTCATGCAATCTTCTGGGAGAGGCAAAAAAAGGAAAAAAACCATTGGCCAATTTAGAGAAAAAACTCTGGGAAATTCCTTTCCAACCCCCAAAGGCGATCTAGAAAGGTCCAGGAGATTGCAGTAACTGATATCAATAATTACAGCTGCCCCTCCACCTAACTCTTGTAACTGGAGATATCCTCAGTTTTCAGGCACTCGTCTAACTCCCTTTTGAAGGACTGCAATGAATCCATACTGACACCACATTTTAGAAATCTATTCCAAAGGTTGATAGCTCTCTGTGAAAAGGAATATTTCCAGGCATTTAATCTAACTCTATGCTTTTATATTTTATACTAAAGCTCCCCAGTCCTCCCATTTAGCTAGCTCAAATAACCTATCCATCTGAACAGCATCGAATCTCATCATCATTTTAAAAACCTCAAATATATTTCCTCAAAGTCTACCCTTCTCCAATGAAAAAAGGCCCAATTCCATGAGCCTGGTAGCTAAGAGGCCGAAGACAGGGTATCACTGTGGTGGTCCTCCACTCAACCTTCTCCAGGACCTTGATAGCCCCCACAATTTGGGGGGGGGGGGACTAAAATTGGATTCAGTATTCTAGATGTAGTTATACAAAGGCTTTATATAAGGTAAGTATTGTATTGGCTTGTATTCCTTTGCGTTTAGAAGGTTGAGTGGTGACCTAATTGGGGTGTTAAATGGATTTGATAGGGTAGATACAAGAGGAAACTATTCCCTCTGGTGGGGGAATCCAAAACAAGGGGGCATAACCGTAAAATTATGGCTAGGCCATTCAGGGGTGAAATCAGGAAGTACCTTTTCTCCCAAAGGGTAGTGGAATCCTGGAACTCTCTTCGCCAAAAGGCTGTGGATGCTGTGTCAATTGGAGCTTTCGAGACTGAGATTGATAGATTTTTGTTAGGTAAGGGTATCAAGAGATATGGATCAAAGGCAGGAAAATAGAGTTGAGGTACAGATCAGCCTTGATCTGATTGAATGGCAGAACAGGCTTGAGGGGCTGAATGTCCTACTCCTGTTCCTATATTGAACTGTTCTAGCAATACACCATATTCACTTCCTGAACTGTAAAATTCTATGATTCTATGATAACAATGACAGTTGACCCCCTTGCATATTTAGAGTGAATGTGGTTATAGTTGAGTGATTATTGATGCTTTCAATTGAGGTGGAATTGGATTTAAGGCTCTACTTACATGCCCTTCAATTTCACCCAGCCCTGTAGATAATGGATATCTTAGTTTCACCTTCACATTCTAACATTCACCCAAGTCAATTACATTTTCTTGATAAGCATTTGATAACATGATTCCAACATTCCTCAAATGTGTACGTAAACCTGAGTCAGGCAATGCCGTCAGATGACTGACATGATTTAGTTGATGGAATGTTACATAGTTGTAAAGTGCCCAACCCCATTTCACAAAACTTTTTCTCCATGGGTAATAATATTCAAAAGTCTTTATAGCTCAGACAGTATGGGGAAAGTTTTAAATTAAAAAGTAATCTCATGTTAGTACTTGTAACTAAGAAAAACCCAATCAGGACAATTTGCTTTCTGATCAGTCGAGTGCCTGACACAGGTAGAAAAAGCATTACCACGATGGAATTTCCTGTGAGGGTGTAATCGGGAAGTTATATCTGAAATTATGCCCATTCGTGCGATGTCAATTTATGCCTAAATTTCTTGCCAATCTCATTAGCATACGATGGAACGGAAAAATTGGCATAAACAAGAGGAAATCAGCGTAAACAATCGGGGCCCAAAGAAAGCACAGAACTCGCACCATATTATTCCTTCTTTAAGTAAGAAAATTAAGGTTTCAAGCCATTTAACCATCATACATGTACATCAGTCATAGTATGTTTAAGAACATGCAATCATGGAAGCTTTTTCATTTTTAATGTGACTTTTACTGATGCCATAAAAATTCATTCAAAGAAACAAAAAATACAGAGCAGGTCTCAGTGAGGAAAGCAAAATCACAATAAATTACCAGAAAAATGACTTTGCTTCCCGCTGTGCCTAAAATTCTGGGCTTAATTTTACACCTGTTTTCAACCAGTGTAATCACAGGAAATTCGCATGTATGGCTCTTTAGCCTGGGGGTGGAGCCATTATAATGAACAGAGATGCATTTGGGAGCAGGGATCGATAGACAGGTGCAAAAGAGCGAGGAAATTTAGGTGTAGTGTAATTACGTAACACACTTGCACCCGGATTTGCTTGATCTTTTACGCTGGGTATTTGCTTTACGCTCTGAATGTGAGTGTTTCTGGGCGCAAATACACAGGAAATTCTCACCATGTTTAAAACTCTTCAAACTAAATTACCCAGCAAGAATCGATGTAAGTAGTTTCCATCTGCCTGATAAGAAGTGTACACTCTCTACCAGTAGAGGAACATGCCACTTACCCAGGACCGAGAACTTAGGTGCAGGTTGGCTAAGATTTAATTGGTTAAAACAACATAGATTATCAGGACTGAGTGCTGGTAAGCTTCCCACTGCTGGGCTAGGTAGTGTGTGAACCTTTTGGCATCATTTTCCGCACACAAACCTTATGCCATGCTGAACTTCGACAGCAACCATTTGTCTCTCCAATCAGGGCACCAAACCGTGCATGTATAAATGCATCTCATACCCAACTTCCAGCTAACAACTTTTCCGACTGCTGTCACTTCAAGGCTGAGAGTTTCTTCATCAGCTACTTAATGGGTTTCTGTCTTCATTGTGGTGAAAGGACATACTTGGATAGCTTGCCAGCCATCTTGATGTTCTAGACACTCATGAGCAGGCTTACGGGTCATTAACTATCTTATTCAAGGTCCTCATTTGAGGGGCTTTCACAGAGGCATGCCCCCAAGAAACTGAGGATCGGGTCTATTAAGCAAGACCCTTTCAGCCACAAATCCACCTCCCAGCTTGATCCTGAATCTCGAACATAATCAGGTCAAAGAATATCCAGCAGTGTTTTCTATTAGCATCACTGGTTAGACTCGCAATGCAGACTGTTGGCAGCATGAAGTAATCTGCTCCTGTTTGATGCTGTCTGTGTGCGAGCAAACGGTGGACCACTCACCCACCGCGGGCACGTGTTTCGCGCGCCGCCGTCGCGAACGCGCCCGTTCTTGTCCCAGACTCCCGCCCGCGCGCGTGCACGGCCACGGAACGCTCACCTTTGCGCCCCATTCACAGAGTGTTGGGTTTCGCAACATTTCTGCTCAGAATCCCACCTCTCGCAACGTTGTGTCAGGAGGGGTTCTTCTGACCATTGTTGGGAAAGGACGCGCGTTCTTTAGTTTGTAGTCATTTCTGTACGGCGAGGAGGCCGGATAGGTGTCAGAATCTTTACTGTTTGTTCATTTGAGGCAGTCTCTTGTGTCTACATTTAAAGGCGCTAAAATCGGTACACGGGTTCATTCACAGAACGAAACTTGGGTGAAGTGTTTACTCTGTGACTCATGCTTACCGCAGAGAGCCGCTCACTGTTCCCCCCAAGACAGGGAGGACAGTTGTAACTGACATCTATTTATTTACAGGTAATAACTATTTATTCTTATTAAAAGTGACGAGAACGAATTTATAATCAGGAATGACACGGCGGCGCGCACAATTAATCACTTCAGTTTCATCTAGTTTAAATCCTAATCTGCGAGTGGGGAGAGTCTCCCTTGTTTAAGAATGGTGGAGCCAGGAGTGGATGCGAGTTGTGTATGTCAAACCTGTTGCTGGTTGCGCTCGGTTTAGATCTGGAGTTAGCGCGCGAGAAGCTTGAGGGTTCCGACTCACCTCTCGGCAGCAATACACGTATTCTGCTAACGGAATATGCGGTGAGTATCACAATTATTATGGTTTTAGTGCTAAATGGTTTATTTATTTTCTTTGTGTTTTTCGGGATCGAATATTTATTTATGCCAGGTATTTGTTACAGTACAAAAAGTTGCTGTTTTATCTATGTTCTGGATGGCTCCTTTTTTAAAATTTTGTTTGTGGATTTAAATACACTGAAGCTTTTTGTGAAGCTCGGTGAGAATGATGATTTGGCAAGTTCCACTCTTGGGAATAGGGTGTAGTTTGACTGCATGGTAGTGTTTAAGATGTTTTATGTTGAGACTTGGGGTCGTGATTCAGAAGTTGTGATTAATATTGTTTGGGGTATGTAGGTGTTTATCTGTTTGTTCTGAATATCAAAATCAGCCAGATGTCCAGTGAAGGGTGAAAAGGGTGATCGGTCTCGGTAGTGAACTCAGAACTGTAAATTTCATTTGCGATCTTGTTCGTCCTAGAATTTAGTTCGTTGTGGGTTTCAGACGAGGGAAGCTAGTTATCATGAAGGACGTGTCTACTGTCGATGGTCAACTCCGTGCATTGTCGATAGTCTTATTAATAGTACTATTAAATGGTGTAGTCACTGTAACCTTTTGTTATTTTTGTAAATGATCAATTTTAGCCGTGGCATAAAGATCGCAATCTGCTTTCCAGCATGCAGTTCAAACTCTAGAATCGACTTTAGGGCGATCATTGTTTCCTCATACGGTATAGAAACATATTTTTGCAGACTAATAACATAATCTGCTACTTTGGATCGTTAATGATCATTTGACAAAATATAGAACCCGGATGCGGTAGGGAGAACTGTGGTCTATTTAAACATATTGATCTG
Source organism: Heptranchias perlo (assembly GCF_035084215.1). Taxonomy (NCBI): domain Eukaryota; kingdom Metazoa; phylum Chordata; class Chondrichthyes; order Hexanchiformes; family Hexanchidae; genus Heptranchias; species Heptranchias perlo. The sequence goes on along the minus strand of NC_090332.1, from coordinate 8,509,291 downwards.
TCTTATGTACTCGAAAAAAACAACTGCAACTGCTGTCCCAGTAGTCGTTTCAACTTGGATTCCTGTACGTTAAGCTTCATCTGAAGTGTGAAGCCGATGATTGCTGTGTTTCAAATTTAGCTTTCTACATACTATATCAATTGAAATAGAGATATATTTTATCAGATATTGACTGCTTTGTGCATAAAGTGTGTGATATTTGTCTTTCGCTGTATGATAGTTTAATTTGCCCCGGGACAGTGAACGAATTGCTAACCAGTCACTGACAATGCCACACTTAACATCGTGTGCTTTGGAAGGTTTAGCCATGATATGGAGATGCCGGTGATGGACTGGGGTTAACAATTGTAAACAATTTTACAACACCAAGTTATAGTCCAACGATTTTATTTTTAATCCCACAAGCTTTCGGGGGCTTTCCCCTTCCTCAGGCGGTGTGGAATTGTAAAATTGTTTACAATTGGAAGGTTTAGTTAGGCGTCTGCGAATATTGAGGCATGGTTATTTTAGACGGTAGATCATCCAACTTCACTTTAATTCTGATCTGCCTTGTTACGTCCCTTGTTAACAAAGGCTGGGCAATTCCTCGGAGTTGCCCCCGTTACGCCAGCGTTACTTCACCGGAAACTCCGTTTATTCGCGTAAACGGGGTTTCCACCGCACTCCGACGAAGTAACGCCAGCGGAGCAGAAACTGCTCGGAGAAATTTCTCGACCAAGTGACCGCCTAACAGTCCCAACAATTAGATTTGGATCTGTATTGAGAGACCACTTGAAGTCAATTCCAAAAATGGTTTTATTGGACCAGTTCCCCAGCATATTCACAGAATAATGTCGTTTGTAAATCATATGGCACCAAATAATATTGATATTGAAGTATTATGGTTTCCTTTTTCACTTGAATGAAAATGACAGTCATCTTGTGACCTTAATTAATGTAGTTTTCCATTGTTCATTAAGTCCCATGCCGTTTTAAATAAGGAAGGCATTTTGTAATGCATAATGAATTTGTACTGTTTGGTAGATTATTTTTGATACTATGTTCGAGTGGAATGCCATATTGGGAGCTAGAAATTGAAATGTTCATTCCTGTCTAAAGTTAAATTTTCTTTTGTTTTGATAAATTAAATATTCCACGAATTTATTTCTATGTCTTTAAAAATAAAATCCTTCAGTGTGCCCAGACAACCACCTAAATTCTTTTTAAAAATACAGTCTAAGCCAATGAGTATCAACTGCATGGTAGGTTGTTACATAAGGTTAAATCTCACGGGATCCAAGGTGAGGTAGCCAATTGGATACAACATTGGCTTGATGACAGAAGACAGAGGGTGGTTGTAGAGGGTAGTTTTATCAAATTGGAGGCCTGTGACCAGCGGTGTGCCTCAGGGATCGGTGCTGGGTCCGCTGTTATTTGTTATTTATATTAATGATTTGGATGAGAATTTAGGAGGCATGGTTAGTAAGTTTGCAGATGACACCAAGATTGGTGGCATCGTGGACAGTGAAGAAGGTTATCTAGGATTACAACGGGATCTTGATAAATTGGGCCAGTGGGCCGATGAATGGCAGATGGAGTTTAATTTAGATAAATGTGAGGTGATGCATTTTGGGAGATCGAATCGGGCCAGGACCTACTCCGTTAATGGTAGGGCGTTGGGGAGAGTTATAGAACAAAGAGATCTAGGAGTACAGGTTCATAGCTCCTTGAAAGTGGAGTCACAGGTGGATAGGGTGGTGAAGAAGGCATTCAGCTTGCTTGGTTTCATTGGTCAGAACATTGAATACAGGAGTTGGGATGTCTTGTTGAAGTTGTACAAGACATTAGTTAGGCCACACTTGGAATACTGTGTACAGTTCTGGTCACCCTATTATAGAAAGGATATTATTAAACTAGAAAGAGTGCAGAAAAGATTTACTAGGATGCTGCCGGGACTTGATGGTTTGACTTATAGGGAGAGGTTAGATAGACTGGGACTTTTTTCCCTGGAGAGTAGGAGGTTGAGGGGTGATCTTATTCAAGTCTATAAAATAATGAGGGGCATAGATAAGGTAGATAGTCAAAATCTTTTCCCAAAGGTAGGGGAGTCTATAACGAGGGGTCTTAGATTTAAGGTGAGAGGGGAGAGATACAAAAGGGTCCAGAGGGGCAATTTTTTCACTCAAAGGGTGGTGAGTGTCTGGAACGAGCTGCCAGAGGCAGTAGTAGAGGTGGGTACAATTTTGTCTTTTAAAAAGCATTTGGACAGTTACATGGGTAAGATGGGTATAGAGGGATATGGGCCAAGTGCAGGCAATTGGGACTAGCTTAGTGGTATAAACTGGGCGACATGGACATGTTGGGCCAAAGGGCCTGTTTCCATGTTGTAAACTTCTATGATTCTATGATTCTAACTATTGCATCAGGAAAAAGAGATTGTGGGAAGCTTCAAATTGTTGGCAAATTTCCTATTCAATGCTCTGTTGCTAATTTGGTGGTAGGGGAATGAAAAATATTCAAACGACAACAACTTGCATTTATATAGGGCCTTTAACTTAGTAAAACTCATCCCAAGGTGCTTCACTGGAGCATAATCAAACAAAAAAAAATTAACACTGAGCCAAAGTAGAAGATATTACAACAGGTGACCAAAAGCTTGGTCAAAAAGGTAGGTTTTAAGGAGCTCCTTTAAGGAGGAGAGGTGGGGAGGCATAGAGGTTTAGGGAGGGAATTCCAGAGCTTAGGGCCTAGGCAGCTGAAGGCACGGCTGCCAAGGGCGGGGTGAAGGAAGCTGGGGATGCACAAGAGACCAGAACTGGAAGAACACAGAGTTCTCGGAGGGTAGTAGGGCAGGAGGAGGTTAGAGAGAAAGGGAGGAGCAAGGCCATGGAGAGATTTGAACACAAGGATGAGAATTTTAAATTCGAGGTGTTGATGAACTGGGAGCGAGCACAGGGGTGATGGGTGAATGGGGCTTAGTGCGAGTTAGGCTACAGGCAGCAGAGTTTTGGATGAGCTCAAGTTTAATGCATTGACTTTCTGATTTAGTGTTTGCTTGGTATCAATGGCATTTGTATGTTGGGTAAGGACAGGGTCAAGCGTGGCTACGATTCCCCTCCGCCCTTCCCTAGTGTGGTCAATTAGCCCATTGACACTGTTTAGGCTTGCATGAAGAATAGGTCATTGGAAAAGTGGCCGACGTCTATCAACTCATATGCTGACAGAAGTCGTCACTTGAAAAAATGGGTCTGCTTTAGTTACAACAGAGGAAATTACGGGATAAGGACTGCTTCCAGTGGTTGAGGGGTCTAGAATGAGGGGACACCACCAGTGGCAAATTTGTAACTATCACTACTTGATTCTAGTGTTGTATTGCTCATGATGTTCTCTCCAGATACAACATTTTGGAAGGACAAATTCTAGAATTTCACTACTGAGTGTTTCCCCCCCAGTTCAAATGGACATATAAAAGAACCAGTCACTAATGTGAAATTTACCAAATTTAAAACGAAATAAAAGCAGAAGTGTGATGTGTCTGATTTCAAACACTTATCATTACGATTTAGCAAAATCCTAGTAATAACATTGTGGTAGATACAAAATTGGTGATGGAACAAGTTACCCAGGCTGTGCTTTTTAAAATCATCATGTTTGTATGATGGGTATTGATATCAGTAGCGCATGCTTTATGTGCTTCTGACACTAACCTCCGCTGTTCAGTCAGGTTGCTGTCAGTCAGAGAGCAGGAAGGCAGGGGCAAAGATCAGATGTTAGCGGTATAAGGAAACAAACTGCTGGTATCTATATATGGCCCTGATGGTGAAGTTATAAATCTTTAAAAGCTGATGGTGTTGAGTACACTTAATGCGGGGCACTATGGTATAATATGCCATTTGAAATAGAATTACTATTGATGATTTCTCCAGGTAATAATAGAGCTGAGCGGGGTTGTGTCTTTTAAAGCTGTTATTGAAGCTACTGAGCAAGTCAGTCGCAAGCAGAAATAAAAATAGATGGTGCTGGAAATGCACAGTAGGTCCATCAGCATCTGTAAGGAGAAAAGACGGGGTTTTTTTGGGTCAGACCTTTTGTTGGAACTATTTTGTTTCCAGATGCTGACTGATCTACTGTGCATTTTCAGCATTCTCTGTTTTTATTTCAGATTTTCAGTTTTCTTATTAATCATAAGCAGGCTGGCAGTTCTGAGACTGTGACCCCTGGTTCTAGACTCCCCAGCCAGGGGAAACATCCTCCCTGCATCTACCCTGTCGAGCCCTGTAAGAATTTAGTATGTTTCAATGAGATCACATTCTTCTAAATTCTAGAGAATACAGACCTAATCTACTCATACGACAATCCCGCCATCCCAGGAATCAGTCTGGTGAACCTTCGTTGCACTCCCTCTATGGCAAGTATATTCCTTCTTAGGTAAGGAGACCAAAATTGTACACAATACTCCAGGTGCAGTCTCACCAGGGCCCTATATAATTGCAGTAAGACATCTTTACTCCTGTACTTAAATACTCTTGAAATAAAGGCCAACATACCATTTGCCTTCCTAATTGCTTGCTGCACCTGCATGTTAGCTTTCAGTGACTCATGTACAAGGACACCCAAGTCATAGAGTTATACAGCACGGATAGAGGCCCTTCGGCCCATCGTGTCCCTTTGAACATCAACATTTCCCAATCTCTCACCATTTAAAAAATACTCTGCATTTCTGTTTTTCCTATCAAAGTGGATAACTTCTCATTTTTCCACATTATATTCCATCTGCCATGTTCTTGCCCACTCACATAGCCTCTCTATATCCCCTTGAAGCCTCTTTGCATCCTCCTCACAACTCACATTCCGACCTAATGTTGGCCTTTATCTCAACGGGACTAGAATACAAAGGGGAGCAAGTGTTACTTACATTGTATGGAACCTTGGTCAGACCCCATCTGGAATACTGCGTTCAGTTTTGGGCACTACATCCCAGGAAGGATATATTGGCCTAGGAGGGGGTGTAGCGCAGATTCACCAGAGCGATACAGGACTTAAAGGGTTAAATTAAGGACAGGTTGCATAAACTTGGCTTGTATTCCCTTGAGTATAGAAGATTGAGGAGTGATCTAATCAAGGTGTTTAAAATTATAAAAGAAATTCAATAGCATGGATAAAGGGAAACTATTTTCTTCGGTGGGGGAATACAGAACAAGAGGACATAATCTTAAAATTAGGGCCAGGCCATTCAGGAGTGAACAGTTTCGAGAGGCTGAATGACCTACTCCTGTTCCTATGTTCCCAGCCCTGACTTTTCCTCAGCCACCAAATCCAGGCCACACTGCTTTTAAAAATTTTATTTTCAGCTGTTCTCAGTGCCCCATCTTGATTTATTTTCATCCATCAGAGTACGGGAGTGGGATTAATTGGATAACTCTTTCAAAGAGCCGGCATGGGCACAATGGGCCAAATGGCCTCCTTCTGTACTGTATGATTCTAGGATTTTTTGACCTGTTTTCCCATCGGGCTCCCAGCCTAATCCTCCAGTTTACCACCTGTAGTGCCATAAGAGATCTACTAATGCGCGTGTGTGTCTATGTATGTCCATTATTTATATATTCAATATTATTTGCTGTTTCTTTCTTTGAAGTACTGTGGTAAATATGTTTTGATCAGGTCGATTAGGGCAATACAAAGCTTGTAACAGTGTAAAACCACTTCATTAGATCCAGGGACTGCTTTTGAAAGTCCACATTTGGTGGAATTTTCTACTCTGAGCACCACTAACCTGACTGCAAAATATACATTTGAGCATATAAAAGACAAATTAGTGCAGGTGACTTGGACATGGAGTGTCAACTACTCTTACTCATACATTTAATATGCAAGTGAATTAAGGTGTGATATATACAATTTTATGTTCACCCACTTTTTATGTTCAAATTCAGGAAATTACTTCATAAAACAGTAGACCTTCACATATGTGCTGGCCCTTGCGATCGGTCAGTTTTCTGTAATTATATTTTGTTGCATTTTAAGAGTTTATGGATTTCTTTGTAATGCCTAACTTAACGACAGACTATGGAATGGAAATCCTATTTTTCCACAGCTTATGATCAAAAGAATAGCTGAACTAGTTAAGCCTGATTAAAAAAAAACAGTAACAAAGCCATTCTTTGTGGCAGGAGTGCAATGTAGGACAGTTTGTAGTGTGGTTAGTTTTCTCCCCCGTCTCTTCTAGTGTTCATTTTACAGTACAGTTAGATGGGTGAATCCTTATTGGGTTTGAGTCTGAGTTTAAAATGTTTCAATTAGTGTTTGATATTATAAGCACATAAGAGTGAGCGAGTGCAAGAGAAGTTCTTTGACATACAACATGGGCGTAAGGTTATTGTGCCTGTTATGTATTGTTAGGATTCCTAATACTGTAATCCAATGTTGAATGATAAAGGAATAACTAGATTTATTATTAGCTGGTCCCTGGTGGCGCTGCTGATGGGTGATCTGGAGTCTGGAGCAGTTATGTTGTTTAGCTTTTAACGCTAAGCTGTTTAATCTGGCCAGTCACTTCTAAGGCTGCTGCTCAGATGCTACCTGTAGGGAAGTAGCCAAACAAAAGGTCAATTAGAGGCTAACTGTTGAGGGGAGTTTCTTTAGATTGGCAACCACTTGTAAATCCCTGGCTGCTGTCTTTTGGGTAGAGGCTAGGTTATCAAAATCAGAAAAAAAACAGTAGAAAATTAATGTTTTTTTTTCTCTTTGATGGCAAACATGCACTAGATGGAAGACTTACAAACAACTTTACATTCAGATGTTCATTGCCAGCTTACAAACTCCATCTTGCAGACTGGCCTACTTATCCATGTTGGATCAAAATGGTTGTTACTTAACTGAAATAGTGAGGAAACGTTTATAAATTATTATACTAATTATTTACAAACGTGAAGGGAACACCTATACATTCTTTGCATACCCAGACTGATATATCATACATCAATCAAAGTAAGGAAGTTCTGCAAAACCATTATAACTCACTGATTAGGCCTCGGCTAGAGTATTGTATCCAATTCTGGGCACCACAATTTAGGAAGCATGCAGAGGCGATTTACCAGAATGATATTGGGGCAAGGGACTTCAGTTTTGTGGAGAGATTAGAGAAGCTGAGATTGTTCTCCTTAGAATAGAGAAGGTGAAAGGGAGATTTAATAGAGGTGCTCAAAATTATGAGGGGTTTTGATAGAGTAAATAGGGAGAAACTGTTTCCACTGACAGGAGGGTCGGTAACCAGAGGACATAGATTTAAGATAATTGGCAAAAGAACCTGAGGGAAGATGAGGAGAATTTTTTTTATATAGCGAGTTGTTATGATCTGGAAAGCACTGCCTGAAAGGGTGGTGGAAGCAGATTCAATAGTAACTTTCAAAAGGCAATTGGATATATACATAAGAAGGAAAATTTTGCCAGGGCTATGGGGAAAGAGCAGGGGTGGGGTGGGGGCGGGGGGTGCTAATTGGATAGCTTCTTCAAAGAGCTGGCATAGGCACGATGGGACAAATGGCTACCTTCTGTGCTGTACAATTCTATGGCATGCTCAGATATGGATTTAATGAAGTGGGAGAATACAAGCAATTGCTTGCTAGACTACAAATTTTGCTTAAAAAACAAAACTGCTTTTAAATTCTGGTTCTCCATCTACATCAAGTTGCCACACCAAAGCAAAGTAAAAAGCCTATGTTTTGTGGATAATGCAGATATTCTTGACTCTACCTTAAGTGGTATAAATATTTTAGACTCGTCAGAACACTTTATTTGTTATTGATCCTGGATACATTAATTTGCAACTTTCAGAAGATTCCGGCCGGTATGGGTAATGCTTCTGGAGTGGACGCGTGCTTACACTGCAAAGGAAGCATCAGCTAGAGCTACAGAAGGGCTGTGTTTCTTTTTTTTCCTATCTGCTGAGGAAAGGAAAAGGATGGAAGCTCAGTATGTAACCTAATTTGGCCCGAAGACTTTTCACTTCCCCAATCTTCCTTGCCCGAAGGTAACTCGTGCTGAGATTCAGTTCCAAGTACCAGGGGTTACTGATGCCCTTCGCTTGTGTCATTTCATCATATTTGAGCTTGAACAGTGAACGTTGATGGGATACATGAGATATATGCACACGCATGCACGCATACACACACCCAGCTGAGGTAGCAAGTAGTAATCGGGACCGAACCATGGTTGCTGTACTTTTCTTTTCTCTGCTCTACCCTGAAGCCACTGACACCATTAATAACGCCTTGGCCGAGTATAACTCAGTTAGCACACACTGTGCATTTGTCTTGGACCTTCCTGGTCTGTATGGCACAGTACTACATTAACCCAGAGTCAGGGGAATTGGATTATAATTTTTAGGTGAATTTTTGTGTTAAAGACAGGGATGCCAGCACTGTAAAATGGGACACTTTCATTTTGAGGGCCTAGTGTCCGTATCAAGCACTCAGGTTACGCACAGATGCAGAGGAAAGTTCTCTCTACTCTACCCCAATAATATCCCTTCGCCTGAAACTCAGAAGAGCACTCACCAATGCGCAAGTGTAACATTTTCTATTTCCTACACCAACCACATTGTGGTTTCCATGAATGCGATTTCCATTCAGTGTCAGTTTGGTGCTATTGGTTCACACCCAGTAGGAATTGGGTTGAAACTGTTCAAACTCACTTCACACAGGAATCTAGTAGACGGACCTTTATCCACTCAGTCTGGACTGGATTCAAACCCAGCTCATAGTGGTGAATGGCAAACATCCTGACCCACTGCTCCACCATTCATCCTTTGTCTTGCTACTGGAGGTCTGTTATTGAACAACAACAACAATTTGCATTTCTATAGCGCCTTCAATGTAGTAAAACGTCTCAAGGCGTTATCAAACAAAATTTGACACCGAGCCACGAGGAGATATTAGGACAGGTGACCAAAAGCTTGGTCAAAGAGGTAGGATTTAAGGAGCATCTTAACGGTGGAGAGAGGTGGAGAGATTTAGGGACGGAATTCCAGAGCTCAGGGCCTAGGCAGCTGAAGGTACGGCCACCAATAGTGGAGCGATTAAAGTCGGGAATGCACAAGAGGCCAGAATTGGAGGAGCGCAGAGAACTCGGAGGGTTGTAGGGCTGCAGGAGGCTACAGAGTTGGGAGGGGCCAGGCTATGGAGGCATTTGAAAACAAGGGTGAGAATTTTAAAATTGAAATATTTTATATTATTGAAACTGAATAGAATTAGACTAAAAAAATTTTTTTGTGGTCTATCGCTTTAGTATCTCAGCATTTGTATGATGTTAAGATTATCTTTGTAGATTTTATGTTCAGATGCACATTCTAAAACATTTTTGTTTTGTTTTTTGGCTCCTCTCAAATGCACCCAGGTAGAGCAGTCAGTCAGAGTAGCGTAGATGCCAATGCAACTTTGTGTTCAGCTAAGAGCCCAAGGAGATTGACCTTCTGCAAAGTAAGGCAGGCAATCTCTCGATTTTCTCCCCCAGCAACTACCTGTGTATGAAATCCCGAGGCAAATGTCTCCACAAAATAAGTTTTCTGCTGGAGTTAAAATTTAGAACTAATGAAGAAAATGAAGAGGACTAGTATTTTAAACTCCTCATCATTACTGCACACCTTCTGCTCGTTTTTCTACCCACATCTCCCTCCCTCCCAATCACCAACAGCATTAAAACATCTCAAGTGTTTCTGGTCTCCTGTGTCAGATCTCAGATCTCCAATCTCCAAGGATCATTAAAAAGGACATTGGGTGTAGATGTCACGAGCAGCAGCTGTTCGTCCACCTCAGTATAACCACACATTCCTGTGCTGGCCGAATCTCACTGAGCTCTTTCTGTGTCGGTCATGTTGTTTGTACAATTCAAAATCCTGACTTGCAAGGATTGTCCCTCCGAGAGATGAGACCACAAGTTTAAGGATGCGCACACTGTGGTTCCAGGTCTATTTCTAGATTAAATTGGAAAATCTCTGCAGTTTGTATTTAAACTCTTGGGCCCCAATATTAGTGGGGAGACGGGATGGCAGCCAGGGGGGGGATTGGGCACGTGGGTAACCCACCCAATAAAATCGGTCCATTCTGCATGCGATCGCAGGTCAATTGGAGCCATTTAACGTGGCTTCCGGATTTGCCGTCCTGCATCACAGGCTGTCAGCTGGAGGAGCTCTACTTAAAGGGGCAGTCCTCCATTGGCTGCTCCTGGAGCAAACATCCACAAAGCACAATGAAGCAGCACAGGTGAAAGGCTGCTCCTAGATTTATTGATGCCTCCCTCCAGGTGCTACTGTTTGGGGTGAGGAGGAGGAGGGATATCTTCTACCCGGCAGACAGGAGGAAGTGGCCTGCCTCTGCCACCAAGAAGACCTGGCTCGAGGTGGCAGAGGAGGTCACCAGCAGCAGCAACATCTCCCGGAGGGGGGGCTGGTGTGGGCGCTGCTCTATCCAGGCGGTGTTAGGACTGGACTCTTCACACTGTCTGATGTTAGGAGAACCGTTCATGTATCAGTGACTCCCTGTCCTCACGAACAGCCAGGTGAGCCGCTGTTCTGCTCATGGGTTGCTCCTGCTCCTCCTCCTCCTCCCCCTCCTCAATGTGGGTGGCAGATGTGGATGGGGCCTCCTCAAGCAGCACCCCTCTCTGTTGTGCCATGTTGTGCAGGGCACAATACACAACTATAATGTGTCCCACTCTATCTGGTGCGTATTGAAGTGCTCACCCAGAACGATCAAGGCACCTGAAGCGCATCTTGAGCAGCCCTCTAGCATGCTCAATTGTAGACCTGGTAGCGATGTGGCTGTCGTTAAATCAACGCTGTTGGTTGGTGATGGGGTTCCTCAGAATTGTCACAAGCCACCTGTGCAGGGGGTATCCCTTGTCCCCGAGGAGCCAGCCCTTACGGGTGTTCGGTGCGTGGAAGAGGGGCGGGATGTTGGATTCGCGGGGAATGAAGGAATCGTGACAGCTGCCAGGGTATCTGGCGCACACGTGAAGGAATCTCTTGCGGTGGTCACAAACGCATCCCACTGCCCTCTCCTTCTGGCTGAGGTCATCCATGGGGAAGCTGACGTAGTGCGAGGCCCTGCGAAACAAGCCGTCAGTGACCTGCCTTATGCACTTGTGTGCAGACGACTGGGAGACCCCGTCGATGTCCCCGGTAGCACCCTGGAATGACCTGGAGACGAAGAAGTTGAGGGCAGTGGTGACTTTGACTGCGACAGGTAAGGAGATGCTGCTCGGCCCAGCCGGGAGCAGCTCAGCATGAAGGAGGCTGCAGATGTCTGCGACTGCCTGGCAACTGACTCTGAGCCTCCGTATGCACTGCTCCTCAGAGAGGTCCAGGAAGCTGAGCCTCGATGTGTAGACCTTGTTGTGAGGGTTGTGCCTCCTGCGACGTCGCTCTCTCTGTTGTTGCCCTCCGTGCTCTTGTGCAGGTGCCTGTGATGCAGCTCTGTGTTGTGCAGCTCCAGGTGGCGGAGTTGGACGCCATGCCTGGCGAGGCTGGTGATGGTTGCTCGTCCTCGGATGTAGTGGTGAATGCAGCCATGGCGCCCCCCATCCTGATAGTGTGAGTTTGAGGGGGTCCGCAAAGTAGTTAAATATGTTTGCACAGCAGAGTTTTGGGTGGAAAGTAAGAATTTTGAGTGAAAACACAACGATCTTGCAGCCAAAACTTTGTCTGAAGGGACAGAGTGCCCTGCTGCAATAAATAATGTTTTCTCCCCACCTGTCAAATTAGCATTTGCATCTCCCACTGGCTGCTGGCTGAAACACGTCTGTTGCAACAGGGAGTGTTTCCCACAGCATGGGAAACACGCTGAGGATGCTTCAAAATCGCACCCTTGCCAAAATACCTAGTCAATCAAGTAGTTCAAGTACCTCAACTATCAGACAAACTTTGCAAATTATCATCCTACCGGCTTTAATTGCGCGTGCACCCGGACGCGTCACTGGGGAACCCAGAAGTCAGCGGGTTGGAACCGGGCTCCGAACCTGCTCGGCATTTCAGCAGTTTTCGGAGCCCCCCCGCCCCCAATGCACTCGCTCCATTACCCAAAAATCGGCCCCTTGGTTTTCAAAGCAGTCTCTGTATTGGAAGAGGACCTGTGCTAAAAATTTAAATGGAACAAGAGATTCTTTTGGAAATTTGAGCCAATGAATGGTGATCTAAATGATCTCAAAATAAATATGCCGAAAGAACACCCTATACTGAAACTGTTTAAAGACTGAAGTATTACAAGAGGATAAACTTTTATTGCAAGGAAACAGGTATGATAGGGTATCTTATTGCATTAATTTCCAGTGGAACACATCAAAATACTTGCTCACAGATTAGGTTAGTACTTAATGCTTTTCATATAATAAAGAAGTAGAGTCCATGTTGTTCCTTTTATCTTATCCTTAATCATGCTGAGGATTTTTTTTTACAAAAGAGGATTTTGATTTTTTTTTAAAATTAGGAATTGTTAGTAAAGAGTGAATCTTGTTTCCATCGAGAGGGCAGGGAACTGATTTGTTGCTAGGCTTCTGGCAATGCTCTTCTGTAACCTCATGTCAGTAGACATGCAAAAATGGTTTGGGTTGATTTGTGTGCTGATTTCCTTACATTGTTCGATCTATGTATCTGCTTGATGCCATCACCCTCTCCCTCAGATTGCTCGGCTGAGATTGGTGACTCAACTGTTAGAGGTGCTTTTACACTGGGGGATTACAGCCACTGGCAGCCACTTGTTCTCAATCCACTGGCAGCACTCTTTAGTGTAAATAATTAGCATTCAAGGAAACAAAGGTATTAGGAACCCCAATCTGGGTTAAGACTGCCTATTCCAGGAAAGCCAACGTTGGCGTTGATCCCACATATTTGCACACTGACTCTCTATCACCCAGTGGAGCCCAGTGTGCCTATGGAGAACAGCTCCTGATGCCAAATGTAAAAGTTGTGGGGGGGGGGGGGGGAGAGTGGTGCACAGAGGTCATTGTCCTGAAACAGGAACAAAAAGAAGATTTAGAATTGCATGTGTGTGAACCCAATTTCTATAAACGTCATGGTACTGGACTTTGTCACACCAATGCCTTCCAGCACTTGTTGCCTGAAAATAATAATTTATTGCTCCAAATAATATTTAATCATAGATGTGACTTCTGCTTTTGAGAATATGCTCACATTATACTAACTACTGATTGTACCTGTGTTCTCACACAAGACTCACTTTTCATTGTAATAAATCATAGAATGTTATAGCACAGAAACCAGCTATTTGCCCATGAGATTTGAGGCTCTCATGTGAGTGTACATGAGATGTGGGAGAGGGTTGTCGAGCAATTATTTCTACTATTGGTTGTTACCCCCCACATTTCAGGCTTTGCTGTAAATGTTTTAACACTTGGGGCTGGAATATTGGATATTTTGTATTAAGAATAATGACAAATTTGTTACTCCCTCTTTCTCCACACCCCAATCCACCAATTTTGGACTTTGCCCTTGGACGTTAAGGCACAGCTGAGATACTGAGAAAGAACTTGCATTTATATAACACCTTTCACGATCTCAGGACGTCCCAAAGTGCGTTACAGCCAATTAAGTACTTTTGAAGTGTAGTCACTGTTGTAATGTAGGAAGAGCGGACAATACAGCTTGCCTTCTAGAAATGTCACTTGAAACTATTTGTAGAATACATTAAAAATAACTAACAAAAGCAAGCTTGAAATATTTAAAGTGAAACTATCTAGGGTGTTTGCTTAACAACTGCATCATCAGCTAAAGTGCCAACGAGAATCTGCTCGATCCTCACTTCACGTGTGTACGAGTTGTCGCAATGACGCTAACTTTCAGCAGTGATGTTGCTACATGAGGTCGTACACAAACTTGCTTATATCTTTTGCTCAGAAAAAAAGGGGCTGCACAGAACCCCTTTTAATGTGTAAAAACCGTGCGGATGAAAGGAAGCCTTTTGTATTTGTGCGGCAGGACCTCCCTTTACCCACTGCTGGGAATGTGGTGAAAGAAAAGATTGCATAATGGAAAGGAGACGTGCATCAAAGCACTTGCTTAGCCACCTTTCTCATCTGTAACATCTTGGAATATTCATCAATGTGGTTGTGTCTTTTCTAAAGCCGCATCTCTCCTGCTAAGAATTGTAACTTCTGCTCCGTATCAGTTTACTTTTTAAAAAAATTGTTGTTTTGTTTTGAATGAGCTTCAGGCTCTCATCGTATTGCTAGAAACCATCAGGCGGCAGTGTGAAAGAAATAAGTGGTGGGGGGAGGGGGAGGGGGTCCACCGGTAAATCCCTTGTGTGATAGGTTTAAATAGAGCAAACAGCTGTCATCCTGTAAGCAGATCAGATGAGCAGGTTAGTGGCCTGACATACTCGGGTTACCCTCACAACACTGCAGCAGATATGCACTGCTGGGTAAGGCCATCCCCTGTCAGCTCCGGTTTGGGGGCAGGGAGGAGTCATCGGGAAAATACACATACCACTGTTGTCACAAGGTTTATTTAATGTAATGGTATCAATACGCTACGGGAAAATCTTTAAGCCAGTACGTTTGATGTGAGATATGGTTGTTGTGTGATGCTCTTGAATTGCTCTCACCATCACTACTATGTCAGCTGTGGCAGTTGGTAGCACTCTCACCTTTGAGTCAGAAGGTTGTGTGTTCAAGTCCCACTCCAGAGTCTTGAGCCCATAATCCTAGCTGACACACTCAGTGCAGCACTGATGGAACGCTGCACTGTCGGAGCTGCCGTCTTTCGGATGAGACATTAAACCGAGGCCTCGTCTGCCCTCTCAGGTCGATGTAAAAAATCCCATGGCACTATTTTGAAGAAGAGCAGGGGAGTTCTCCCTGGTGTCCTGTCTAATATTTATCCCTGAACCAACATCACAAAAAAAACAATTATCTGGTTATTATCACATTTCTGTTTGTTGGATCTTGCTGTTTGCAAATTGATTGCCGCATTTCCTACATTTACAACAGTGACTACACTTCTAAACTATTAATTGGCTGTAAAGAGCTTTAGGACGTCCTGAGGTTGTGAAAGACACTATATGAATTCAAATCTTTCTTTTTACTACCAACGACGGTTCTCTAAGCATCGAATATTTCACCCCCAGGTGCTGTAAAAGCTCAAACCAGACATAAACCAAGTTGGGATGGGCAGAATCTCTTGTTGGTTGTTTTTTTCACAGTTCAAACGGACACAGTATGAAAATTTAACACGACCGTTACGTTTACTGAAATGCTAATGACGATACTGAACTATTTTTAGCGGCTTAACCTTTTGCGATGTATATTGTCTCTGGAATTCCCATGCAATTTGCTGAGAATTACTCGGCTGATGTTTTATTTTTCAGACCCTGCTGTATTTCATAAGTGATGTTTTTAATTGCGTGCACAGCGTGTGATGTGTGTAATTCTATAACACACACAAGTACCACACACACAGCTAGTGAGTTGTCAGGCTGTAACACATAATCTTTTAGCTTTCGACTGCTTTGATACCATCTGAACTCCTTGATTGTCTTTTAGCCTTGTAATTTATTCCCAGGTATCCATTATTCCTAGGTCCCTCAAAATGGAGGAGGAGGAATTAAATCCCACCCCCCTCCTAAGTTTTTCCTGGTATTCTTCTGAAGACATTGTCTAATACTGGGATTTCAGCTGTCCTCTGGCACCTTGCCAAAGTGGCCATTCATTATGTGAGCCAAGATAGTGAATGGTAGTCACTGGTAGTTAGTGATGGTAGGAGCAATTCAGTGACACCAAGGGATTTAGCTAGGGGAGGTTTGGAGGCTGCATCACAGCCTAACCCATTCCTACCTCATCTGACATCCACATATACACGTTTCCAGCTAAGGGTCACGAGGAATAAAATTTTATGCAGCAAGTTGTTATGATCTGGAATGCACTGCCTGAAAGGGTGGTGGGAGCAGATTCACTAACAACTTTCAGAAGGGAATTGGATAAATACTTGAAAGGGAAAGATTTGCAGGGCTATGGGGAAAGAGCAGGGGTGTGGGACTAATTGGATAGCTCTTCCAAAGAGCCGGAACAGGCACGATGGGCTGAATGGCCTCCTTCTGTGCTGTATCATTCTATGATAGTGATCAAGAGTGGGAACTCTTGCTGTTCCACCCCCACCCCTCTTCTTTATCAAGGGGCACTGAAAGTAATTATAATGCCCCTGCTACTACCTTTGCTGAGAACAGCTAACATGGCACACCCTGGGAATTGTTCCTATCCCTTCTTGCCCTATGTGGGTCAGCAGCTCACTCTTTCTCCAGCTGAGCCATTTAACCTCTGTCTGATTAAAAGAAGCCATCACACAATAGTGGGCCTCCTGATCAAGGCCACCTGTTTTGTTGCTTCTTTGAGGTTGGCAACAGAATTGTGACTTTTCGGCTCCTAAAATCTTGGACGCACTGGGGGAAGGGAAAGGGGGCTGCTTCTCACCAGCCAGCCTAAGATATGTTACAAATTTGGCAGCCCTGATCAGAAGGCCAGCACATGTGGTAAATTGGACAAAGTACTGAAAACTAGATGTCGGAGTTCGTGTTTCTTTTTTTAAGAAGGCTGGTTGAGCTGTAACAAATTCAGTTCTTACTGGTGTATTCAGTAAATGTGCTTAGCATCAGACAGCAGTTTAGTCAAGCTTTAGTTGCATTTATATACATTTAAAAGGTATTCTGTGCACTGATGACCAAATAACTTTCATATAATTACATAGAAACAGGCCATTTGGCCCAACTGGTCTGTGCAGGTGTTTATGCTCCACACGAGCCTCTTTCCACCCCTGTTCATCTAACCCAATCAGCATATCCTTCTATTCATTTCTCTCTCATGTATTTATCCAGCTACCCCTTAAATGCATCTATGCTACACACCTCAACTACTCCATGTGGCAGCAAGTTCCATATTCTAACCACTCTCTGGGTAAATAAGTTTCTCCTGAATTCCTTATTGGATTTATTAGTGACTATCTTATATTTATGACCCCTAGTTTTGGACTTCCCCACAAGTGGAAACATCTTCTCTATATCTACCCTATCGAACCCCTTCATAATTTTAAAGAAATCTACTAGGCCACCCCTTAGCCTTCTCTTTTCTAGAGAAAAGAGCCCCAGATTGTTCAACCTTTCCTGATAACTTCTCAGTTCTGGCATCATTCTTGTAAATCTTCTTTGTGCAGAATCCTTGGAAATGTGTTACTATGATTTTTTCAAGTCAATTTACAAATATACTAAAGCCCCATCCATTGTTCAGAAAACAAATCGAATTGAATCCATGGTAATTGAGCTGTTTTATCCTGTCTGATATGGCTGCGTAGCTTGTTTTGCAGCTAAATGAAATTGTGCTGGCACTGAATTGAGAGAAATGCCATTCATTCCAAATGAGCAATCCAGATTAGATTTTTGCACTGTTTAAATTTCAGTCTAATTCCAATTTATGTAATGGAGAGAACAGAATCTGATAGAATCTATATTCGTCACAGAGCTCAGTCACAATTCAGAAATTCCATAATAGAGTGCAGGTTCACTAGGACTCTGCTTGGTATGAGGAAATGTAGATACGAAGAAAAACTTGAAAAATTGGGGCTGTTTTTGTTAGGACAGAAGTGATACAGAGCGATTTCACAGTGTTTAAAATTATGAAGGGCTGGGACAGTGTAGATTGAAAAGACTGTTTACAGTGGTTGGGAATGGTCTAGGATGAGGGGACAAAGAAACAAGATTGAATGTAAAGGAGCGAGAGTAGGAGAAACTTTTTGTAAAGGTGTGGAATGCAATGCTGGAGTTACTGATTGAAGCAGAGACCATGTCAACATTTAAGAATAGGTTGGATAGGTGGTTGAAAGGGGGATAAAAGGATTACAAGGCTGTGGAATGCACTTCTAGAGGTCATGAATGAAGCAGAGACTATCAACATTTAATAATTAGGTGGTTTAAGGAAAGGGGAATAAATGGCTAGGGGAACTGAGCTGGCACATGGGATTTGGACTACTGCTTGTGTGGAGGATAAACACCAAAACGGACTGGATTGGGCTGAATAACCTATTTTTGTAATTCTATGTAGAATCATCTCTCTATAATTTTAATATCTTAACCAGATCTCCTGTGGTGTTGCTCAAAGTGAGCTGTTTTATATAGTCTTAGGGGCGATATTAACAAAGTGTAACAGGGAAAGTGTTACAGGAAGCAAGTGTGATGCTCACAGGAAGCGCGCACTATATGCAAGACTATTTTATTAATAGATTTATACTGGCTGGTCACTTTAAATTTGGTCACTGCACGCTGTATTGAATGTCCCTTTGTTGCTTGTATCCCTCTGCTAACTTCCTTTCCACATGTTGGAGAGGATACATGCGTACTTCTAGTATGCAAAATATCACTTCAAAGGTAATTTCTATGGAAATAGTTGTGATTGCAAAGTAAGTAGAAACCACTTAATGGAGACTGCCAACTTTGTTGTGAAATCAATCGATTGGAAGGTAAAGGGCTTGGTAACATGCAAATGGCCTTTAGTCTACCATCCAGGAAATTTGAGCAGCTCTATTTATGGCAGACAACTCTTTACTTCCTGTTTTCAACTTCAAAGGGTGCGAAAGGTATGTTCCAAGCAATGTGCTCCCAGCTGTACTGAGCCAACTCAAAGAGAGGTTGGATACTCTGTGATGTTGGACGAAACCTCATGACTAAGTTATTTTATGGATGTTGGTATGTATTTAGTATGATTGAGAGTTAGCGAATTGTTGTGATTCTATTATTTTTGTACCTGAAGGAGCTAGAAGTTAAAAGTTCTGTAATTAAGTGAAATCTGCTGTATTGATTTTCTGCTACCATCTTGCTAATTTTAATAAACTGATTCATAGTTTATAGCCTAAATCGTACAGGCTGATGATTTTTATTCTGCTAACTTAAAACCAGGAGAATGTAAGAGGGCTCATGCTAATTCAGTGAGCTATGTACTAGGAGAAGGATTCCCTGTACAATCCTGGGGTAATACTGCATTACCAGATATCAGAGGTGATTTGATGTGGCACTCCCATCGGGGAGCGGTGCTTGCGAGGAGCATGTCCTCGGGGAAATCGTGGACCTGCAGCCCATAATGAGGACCAAACATTGCAGGCTGCAGGCCTGCGACTTCCTTAACCGCGCTCCTTGCAGGGAGCACAGGATCATTGAATCACCCCTAAGGTGCATATAAAATTGCACTGATTCATGGGGAGTGACGGCTTGCTCATGTGAGTGGTCTTTGGTATTGCGCCCAAGGGAACTATGGAGTAATGCCTTTAATGTGTGGTAAGACGTATAACTGTACAGTCTATGCAAAACTTGTGCTTCCTGCCAACTTTACTGAACTGCAAGAAATGTGGCAGAGGGTTCCCAAACTGGTTAACTAGAGCAGTTATATATTGCACTTTGCAATTCCAGGGGACAACGGGGAGGAATTGCCTGTTCATCTATGGATGAGCACTTAACTTGTATACTTCAAGGAGGTGTATTTTTAATTTAGCATTGTTTGCACAGAATATCAGTTGTTTACTTGTGATTTCCAACGGCATTTGGCAAAATTCCACTTGAAAGGTTACTAATTAAACTCAAAGCTGTGGGGATTTAGGGAAAGACTTGGATATGGATAAGAAATTGGCTGAAGGATAGTAAACATTGAGTTAGAGGAGTAATGTCAGGTATGGATGCGGGGGGGGGGGGGGGGGGGAGTACTGAGTGGGATGCCCCAGGTCTTGGTGTTGGGACCACGACTGTTTCTAATTTACATCAATGACATGGATTCAGAAACTCAATGCAAATTGGTCAAATTTCAAATATTGAATCTGCTTCTATCACCCTTTCAGGCAGTGTATTTTCAGAATGATCAATATTTTGGAATGAATTTCCAGGCAGAGTGGTGGAGTCTAAAATCCTGGAATCATTTAAGAAACAATTGGGGGAAATGTAGGGTTGCTTTGGTGGATGAATTAAGATGAGCTGAATGGCCTTCCTCATCTGTAAGGATCTTGTGACTGACTAATTCAGTAACCTGAAACTCCTCTCAGCTTTACTACTTGGGTACTGTAGCATAGTGGTTATGTTACTAGACTAATAATTCTAGAGGCCTGAACTACTAATCCGGAGTCATGAGTTCAAATCTTGCCATGGCAGCTGGGGAATTTAAATTCAATTAAATAAAATCTAGAATTAAAAAAAACTAGTATCAGTAATGGTGGCTGTAAAACTACCGGATTGTTGTAAAAACCCATCTGGTTCATTAATGCTGTCCTTACCTGGTCTGGCCGATATGTGACTCCAGACTCACAGCAATGTGGTTGATTCTTAATCAACTTAATCTTTAACTAGCAAGCCACTCAGTTGTAGTCATAATAAAATTAAAACTGGACACGACAAGGGCAAACCAAGCCCAGTTGACCCTGCAAAGTCCTGCTCACTAACATCTGGGGACTTCTGCCAAAACTGGGAGAGCTGACCCACGCACCAGTCAAGCAACAGCCTGACATAGCCATACTCACAGAATCATACCTTTCTTTTCCATCACCATCCCAACTCTCCAGTGGCTGGAGTCACACAAAGGAAGATGGTAGTGGTTGTTGGAGGCCAATCATCTCAGCCCCAGGACATTGCTGCAGGAGTTACTCAGGGCAGTGTCCTGGGCCCAACCATCGTCAGCTGCTTCATCAATGACCTTCCCTCCATCATAAGGTCAGAAATGGGGATGTTCGCTGATGACTGCACAGTGTTCAGTTCCATTCGCAACCCCTCAGATAATGAAGCAGTCCATACCCGCGTGCAGCAAGGCCTGGACAACATCCAGGCTTGGGCTGATAAGTGGCAAGTAACATTCGTGCCAGACAAGTGCCAGGCAATGACCAGCTCCAACAAGAGAGAGTCTAACCACCTCCCCTTGACATTCAACGGCATTACCATCGCCAAATCCCCCACCATCAACATCCTGAGGGTCACCATTGACCAGAAACTTAACTGGACCAGCCACATAAATACTGTGGCTACAAGAGCAGGTCAGAGGCTGGTATTCTACGGCGAGTGACTCACCTCCTGACTCCCCAAAGCTTTTCCACCATCTACAAGGCACATTTCAGGAGTGTGGTGGAATACACTCCACTTGCCTGGATGAGTGCAGCTCCAACAACACTCAAGAAGTTCGACACCGTCCAGGACAAAGCAGCCTGCTTGATTGGTACCCCATCCACCACCTTAAACATTCACTCCCTTCACCACCTGCGCACCGTGGCTACAGTGTGTACCATCTATAGGATGCACTGCAGCAACTTGCCAAGGCCTCTTCGACAGCATCTCCCAAACCGTGATCTCTACCACCTTGAAGGACAAGGACAAGGGCAGCAGGCACATGGGAACAACACCTCCTGCACGTTCCCCTCCAAGTCACACACCATCCCGCCTAGGAAATATATCGTCGTTCCTTCATCATCGCTGGGTCAAAATCCTGGAACTCCCTACCTAACAGCACTGTGGGAGAACCTTCACCACACGGACTGCAGCGGTTCAAGAAGGTGGCTCACCAGCACCTTCTCAAGGGCAATTAGGGATGGACAATAAATGCTGGTCTTGCCAGCGACGCCCACATACCATGAACGAATAAAAAAAACCTGTTAGGTGACTTTCCTATATTCATCAGGAATGTTAAATTGTTATCATAGTAATGTAAAATGGTTTATTTCATTTTTTAAATTATTAGACTTCAATAAATGGCTTGACTTTCTTTTTGGAACTGTGCTTTTTGTGAACAACCTGTCCCCTATAAGTTATATTTTTCAGTGAAAGGGGTTTTCAACCTGATTTGCTAGATTGAAACAGTTTCCTGCTTTAGAATTATGTTCGTGTTTGTTTGTTCTGCTCACACTGGACGTGTTCTGTGAACTTTGTAACTTTTCTAAGTGAAAACCCTTGATGTCACAGTTTTCTGTTTTAAGTTTTTCTCTATAAATCTATGCACAGCTGTCCAACACATGCACCTGGAAAGAACATAAAACCCAGAATGAGAAAAGGTCATTCGGCTTTTAAGCCTTTCGTCTTTCAGACGAGACATTAAACCGAAGCCCCATTTGCCTTCTCAGGTGGATGTAAAAGATCCCATGGCACTATTTCGAAGAAGAGCAGGGAAGTTCTCCCCGCAGGGTGTCCTGTCTAATATTTATCCCTCAACCAACACCTAAAAACAGATTATCTGGTCATTATCACATTGTTGTTTGTGGGACCTTGCTGTGAGCAAATTGGCTGTTGCGTTTCCTACACTACAACAGTGACTACACGTCAAATAAAAAGTATGTAATTGGCTGTAAAGCGTTTTAGGATGTCCTGAGACTATGAGAGGCTCTATATATATATGCAAGTTTTTCTTTTTAAGCCTGCTCAGAAAGAAAAAAAACCAGGAAATTCTTGATTGTAAAAGGATTAATGTACTATTTCACTTTTTAGTTACTGCACATTATCCTTTGAAAAACCTTTATTAAAGGAACAATGTTACCAATAAGTTTTTGGTGGTCGATGATACCACATGGTCATGTGCTTAGCTGGGAATAATCAAATCCTAGAAGCATCGGAGTGAAAGTGACTGTTGAATTCTGATCCCTGCGTCAGCCTCCACACCATTTGGGAGCAATGCCACGGGAGGAAGATCTAGCTTATGAAATATCCATTAGTTCAAATATTAACTCAGAGATCTGCTGATTCTTAATACCCTCTGGGGAACTAGGGATGGACAATAAATGTGGCCTTACTAGTGTTGTCATCCCAAGAACTAATTTTTTTTTAAAATGGAAATTACAGTACGGAAGGATGCCATTCAGCCCATCATGCCTATGCTGGTGCCAACTCTTCAACTCTCCCCATCATCTCTATTTCCATTTCTCTGACCTTTTTCTCCTTATCCTGGGTTCTTTCTGGTCTATAATCTGTTTAAAAATGCAACGTATTGCAGCTAATGTTACATTTTAAGGCTTCAAAAATGAAAATTAAAGCAGTTCTGTTGTACTTTTTTCACTCTGCCGTAGTAGAAAACTGCTATGCAAGTTGTACACTTTTTAAAATGGCCCTTTTGGAGACTGCTCTAAATCATCATGTGGTTCTCAAACAATCAAATGCCTTCTCTCTGGGTCACGAGGCACCCTGTAATCTACTTGGAGTAGTCAATCTTCAGTTCCATTCAGCGGAACTGTGGGCTCAATCCCACTGCTACAGGAATAAACGCCATCTCCATTCTTGAGTTAATGGATGTTCAGGTGACAGACCACCGCAAACCACTTTGGATTCTCCTGACTTTAAGATACAAAAGGTGGCTCCAGCCTGCTCTCTTGTTTTTTGTAAGATGATGAATCTCATCTGTTCAGTATCTTCTTGGATTACAGGGTAACTCTCAGGAAGTGGTGCTGTGAAATACAAGAGGGGCAGTAGTTGCCAGTTGTCTTTCTAAAGTATAAAATACTGTACCTTGAATGAAGAAACATTTGTACATTTCCCTGAATTTTAGCAGTTCCCGATATTTAGTATTCGAATGACAGAAAATGGGTTCAAAAAAAGAACTTGCATTTATATTGTGCTTTATTATGCCTTTCTGAAACATCTCAAAGCACTTTGCATATAACATTACTTTTTGAAGTGTTATCATGGCTATGTTGGCAAATGTGGCAGTCATTTTCACTCAGCAAGATCCCACAAGCAGTAATGAGATAAAAGACCAGCTAACCAGTTGGTATATGTGCTTTTATAGTGGTGTTAGTTGAAAGAAGAATGTTGGCAAGGACACAGAGAACTCCCCGCTTTTCTTCGAAAAAGTGCCGTAGGATATTTAATGTTCACTAGATCAAGCAGACGGAGCCTTGGAATAACATCTGTCTCTAAAAGGTGGTCATTTCTGATATTTCAGCAGGGTAAAGGAAGTGTTAGACTGCTGCATTCTCGCTTATGCATTCTGCAAGAGGAATTTGATTCTCTTTGAAAATTTCTCTTTTAAATATTTTATTGGTAGCTGAAATCGGACATACATTGACGTTCCTTCACTGATGGGTCCATGTCCTGGATTTCCCTACCTAACAGCATTTTTGGAGCACCATCAGCACATAGACTGTAGCGCTTCAAGGAGAAGGCCCACCACCACCTACCCAGGGCAACCAGGGATGGGCTTGCCAGCGATGCTCACATCCCGAGAACAAAGAAAAATTGGTGCCTCCTTTTTCCTTTTTAAACCGTTCTTTTGTTAACTGGTAGATTTTAGTTTTTAAATCATCATTTTCTATCTAATGCTCTTTTTCCTCCTCCCTCCCCTCTCCGCCACCATGGTACTACATGGAATGGGAAGTTTCCAAATATCTATGTTTGGTAGTGAAATATTTCTTGCTGGGAGTTCAACTTCTGAGTGATCTGATAGCAACGTAAGTGATTACCTGAACTGATGCCAGGGTTTTCCTTTTTGAAGTCTGTCACATGTATTGGCGGTGAAGGGAACTGTGCATGTAGTAACATGACGCCATTACCCTTTCATCCATGCTGTATGCCTGGGTGGCTGAATTTCTTTTGGCACTGGACTCTGCTGACATAGCTCAAAGAGGAATGAAATGTACTCCCGTAGAGTGCTTTGCCTGTAGTGCACGCAGCCTGAGTGTGTCCTGGTACATTACGTACCTCCCTTTAATTACATTTGTACTCTTTATCATGCACAGTATGTTATGCTTGTCTGCATAGTACGTGATATCGCATTAGAGGTGACTTGTACCTCTTCAGGAAGCCTTTGGGCTAATTTTAAAAGGCCGGCGGGAAGAGTCCGGTGGTGGGGGGACATCGGGGGGGGTGGTGGTGCAGGTGACATCGGACATCGGGGGGGGGGGGGTGGTGCAGGTGACATTGGGGGGGGGGGGGGGGGGGTGCAGGTGACATCGGACATCGGGGGGGGGCAGGTGACATCGAACATCGGGGGTGGGGGGTGCAGGTGACATCGGGAATCGGAAGCCGTGGGAAAGCTGCCTAGGTATGGTCAAAATCTTTTTAATTGTTCAAACGGCAAAAAATAAACTACCGTGAGGTATATTTGTTGCTTTAAATAATTGCCGGCGGCACTTCCGGGTTCGGGAATGGCGCGCATACCTTGATGACTCTGGGTCGTGCGCGTTCTTCAGCGGGTTGGAGCTGGGAATCTACCCGCTCCAAAAGATGCTGATTTTGTTTGCCCTCCGCTCCCAATGCACCCGGACTTCGGATTTAAAATTGAGTTCTTTATGTTCAGTTTGAATGTACAAATGACAAAGTTTAACTGTCGTAATTGTGTGCTGGCCTTTAATCCTCGAAGTGTTTCCTTTTGGCCGATATAATCACTGCCTATAGACATTTTCAAAAGTGTAAGTGACGCAAACCTAAGAGACTGACCTTTTTATTCCAGAATAATGTTCAAGCAATTTGCACCCACCCTGCCAATACAATGTAACTAACTGCAGCTGTAAGAAGCATCTATTACACTGCTACCTGAGATGTTCATATTGCATCAGCGTGATGGAGCATCACCACCTCGGATATCCCCTGTTAGCCACCTTGGGTTGTTCTTGTACGCCAAAGGCACATTGTAAATGCAAATTGTTGTGGGACAGTTGAGGGCATTTTTGAAATCTTAAATGTGTTCTGCTTGGAGTTGCAAGGCAAGTCCTCTGTGTACACAAGTGTTGCAGTTATGAATGTGTTTCAAAGTCACATTTGTACAGCGCTGGTGTGAGTCTGTCCACTGAATAAGAATCTGATATAAAGATTGGAAAGCTTCTGTTTTGACTATCTACCCGATACATCTTTTCAAGCTGTAAGCATTAACTTCATAGGAACAGGAGTAGGCCATTCAGTCCTCCCACCCTGAGCCTTCTCCGCCATTCAATTAGATCATGGCTGATCTGTACCTCAACTCCATTTACCCATCATAGCTCCATATTCCTCGATATCCATTCCCAACAAAAATCCTTTGTGAAAATCTTCATTTTCTAATCAAAAGCCTGGTCTATCTGCATGTCGCTCGACATTTGAATGTGCAGGAAGTACATCATAATTTAAGAGATGAGCTGCTGCTTTTGTAGGATCATCTGTAACTGAAAGGAATTTGGTTATTTGCCCATAATGGGGATGAACTGATCATTTTGAAAAGCCTAAAGTAGAGTTGGTGAGAAGCACAGTGGGCTGGAACACTATTCTTAGTATCTTTGGAAAAGGTAGCATGTCACTGGACCATACAGACCAGATGGTGCCAGGATTGATTCCTGCTCAATGGTGTCAGCTGCTCTCAGCCCGGGTGGCAGTAATTGCGGTGCAATTAGTCTCTGCGCCATTGCTGGGAAAATCAGCCAGCTCCTGATCATTATCCAGTGGACCCTGGTGAAAGGTGCATATGGATGGTGGTTAGATTTCAGTTGAATAGCCTGCCAACAACACCCATTGTTTAGGCTCGTACATAAACAGTGGACCCTTGGGCAACAGTACTCTTCTGTACCTCTGGAACTGTACCTTAGGAGGAGCCTTCAGGGAAATCCATAGAACTACACAGAATTTACAACATAGAAACAGGCCATTTGGCCCAACTGGTCTATGCCGGTGTTCTTGCTCCACACAAGCCTCCTCCCATCCTACTTCATCTAACCCTATCAGCATAACCTTCTATTCCTTTCTCCCTCAAACATTTAAAAAAAAATCCTCCCGTCTGTTACTTGCTGATGATAAAAACATCTCAGTAGCAAATACAACTGCTTTCTATTCTATTTGCCAGCAGTTTGTGGGAGGAGGGAGGTCTGCAGTCTTAGTCCCAAAGACAAATAATTCAGTAACAGTAGAAATACAGATGAAAAGCTCAACGGTCTGTTATTCACCTAATGTGGTATGATTACAGTGAATTCCAGCAGCTTGGATCAGCAGAGTCATTATGATATGAAAGTTAATGTCCTGTAACTCATAAGGAATGATCTCCATAGTTTAATATTCTCCCTAGCATCCTAATGAACATGTCCTTCAGCTTAGGTTAACTGATTTTGTTTGATTTGTGATAAAGACAAATGGGTTTATTGAGTCAGACGTCACTGTTTATCACACAATGAGTCTTTAATAACTGCACTTTGGATTTGAGATAGCCAGTGGATAGGATGGACATTCCTGAAATTCTTAGTGAAAGCTTTGAGGTTAATCTGTTCCAAACCTGGCGGTAGGGGTTCTACAATTGACTTTGGTGCTTCTGGGCTGGGCAGCAGAGAACGTTTGTTTAGTCTGTGCTCCTGATCACTAACCAGCACACAAGGCTGTCCTCGGACTCAGCTGTGATGCCCCGTCCCATGATAGGATAGTCCTTCAGTGCTCAATGTCTGGTGTTTGCACGTGACGAATGGACACTTGGGGTGAAGCAAAAGAAGACTGTTGGGCTTCTACTGTAGCCCCAGCCTGAGTCGATGCTTCCAGCAAAGAAAATTGGAAGAGAGAAATTTGTCTGAACCTGGGAAGGTAGAGCAGTGCATGAATTTAGTACGTTAGGAACATAGGAATAGAGCCTGTTCTAGGAAGGGAGGAAACTTCAGTGGAAATCCTAACATGGACTTGATTTCTCCTAATTGATTCATTTACTCGTTCAGAACTAAATATCTACACCACAGGTGCTCTCTGTTGATGAGAGCTGCTGTTTGGTCTGCCTGGAGGTTTTCATTTATTCCAGGAGTGGGGAGGGGGAATTCTCGCATGATTTGAGTGTGCATGAAACTCCAGGACGGATGCTGTCCCAGTGAAGTTTCTTTATTTCCGGTGTCTGTGTGATACAGTGGGCCTACCCAAAGGTGTGGGAGCATAAACTATGATCAAAGAATTAGTGAGAGCATACTGAATGCAGATAATCTTTGGCTGTTAATCCTTTTGGTTCTGATGGTGCTGTTCTGATCGCCATTACACTAAACATTTGGTCACTGTGAGATGATTAAGGAATATTGCTTTTGTCCCATAGTCTTAATAGTGATTATGACTGGGCTTTGCTGTAATCTCTCTTGAACTGCATCCCTTTTCTGTGGAATGACACTGCTCACGGTGAGAAGGTGGGCAGGTATGGGCCTAAACTCTGAAAAAGGGATGGCGAAGTTTGGACTTGCTATTTTTTTCTGGTTCCTAAAAATCCTCATTATTTTTAACTGCACGAACAACAAAACAACTTCTAAGCAAACGGTTTACTGAAACCAAAATCCAGATTTGTTCCGTTGAAAAGTAGGGTGAGGACCCTTCTGGTTTTTGAACCAGACAGTCTGTTTTTTGGGGGTTGTCTGATATTGAAGTGCTAGATTTTGGTGGAAGATAAAGGATGTGCGCACGTGGAATGGGGGTTGATGGGACATGTGCAACTGCAAAACTGGCTCATATAGCGTGTGTGTGTGTGTGTGTGTGTGTGATGCGCGCGCACAAGTTTGTGCATGCCATTGGCCCTCGTTTTGTGCATGGTTGATCAGACTGTTTTCAAATCTCCAGCTTGGTTTTGAACTGGGCAACAGATTCCCTTCGAAAGTTTCACTGGCAGGAGTGTTAAGTTTGGTGTTAAAGCTTGGATTTTTTTTCTTTTACATTTCTTTGTGATTGCCAACATTTTATTTTCAGTTACTGTGTAAAAATGGTTAAAAGAGCTGCCATTTGGTATCTGAATGTGATGTTTAAGGAGGGAGTCTCACCTTCACTGTGCCATTTAAAATTTCGAACCAGTTGAAACTATTCTTACTAGCTCTTACCCCCGCCCCCGACCAAATTATTTCTTTAAATGTTTCACTGAGTACTTGTAAACAATTTTACAACACCAAGTTATAGTCCAGCAATTTTATTTTAAATTCACAAGCTTTCGGAGATTTTCTCCTTCCTCAGGCAAATGTTTCAAGATCTCCTTGAAGCCTACGCATTTATACATATTGAACAATAATACATGGTGTTTACAGACTGCCCCTGCAACTGCCCGTTGCCAAGGCAATCACCGTGTTCAGACAGAGAGGTGTTACCTGCAGAACCTCCGAATACACATTCAACAAAAAAACAAACAGGGAAAAAAAACAGAGAAAAAAAAACACAGAGAGAGGCAGAAACATCCGGAAGGCAGAGAGAGCCAGCAAATGACCCATTATATTAAAAACAGATAACATTTGTTCGCTGGTGGGGTAACGTGTAGCGTGACATGAACCCAAGATCCCGGTTGAGGCCGTCCTCATGGGTGCGGAACTTGGCTATCAATTTCTGCTCGACGATTTTGCGTTGTCGTGTGTCTCGAAGGCCGCCTTGGAGTACGCTTACCCGAAGGTCGGTGGATGAATGTCCATGACTGCTGAAGTGTTCCCCGACTGGGAGGGAACCCTCCTGTTTGGCGATTGTTGCGCGGTGTCCGTTCATCCGTTGTCGCAGCGTCTGCATGGTCTCGCCAATGTACCATGCTCTGGGGCATCCTTTCCTGCAACGTATGAGGTAGACAACGTTGGCTGAGTCACAGGAGTATGAACCATGCACCTGGTGGGTGGTGTCATCTCGTGTGATGGTGGTATCTGTGTCGATGATCTGGCATGTCTTGCAGAGGTTACCGTGGCAGGGTTGTGTGGCGTCGTGGACGCTGTTCTCTTGAAAGCTAGGTAGTTTGCTGCGAACGATGGTCTGTTTGAGGTTGGGTGGCTGTTTAAAGGCGAGTAGTGGAGGTGTGGGGATGGCCATAGCGAGGTGTTTGTCCTCATTGATGACATGTTGAAGGCTGCGGAGAACATGGCGTAGTTTCTCCGCTCCGGGGAAGTACTGGACGACAAAGGGTACTCTGTTGGTTGCGTCCCGTGTTAGTCTCCTGAGGAGGTCTATGCGATTTTTTGCTGTGGCCCGTCGGAACTGTCGATCGATGAGTCGAGCGTCATATCCCGTTCTTACTAGGGCGTCTTTCAGCGTCTGTAGGTGTCCATCGCGTTCCTCCTCGTCTGAGCAGACCCTGTGTATTCGCAGGGCCTGTCCATAGGGGATGGCCTCTTTGACGTGGTTAGGGTGGAAGCTGGAAAAGTGGAGCATCGTGAGGTTGTCCGTGGGCTTGCGGTAGAGTGAGGTGCTGAGGTGCCCATCTTTGATGGAGATTCGTGTGTCCAAGAAAGAAACTGATTCTGAGGAGTAGTCCATGGTGAGCTTGATGGTGGGATGGAACTTGTTGATGTTATCGTGTAGTCTCTTTAGTGATTCCTTGCCGTGGGTCCATAGACCTATGGACCCACGGCAAGGAATCACTAAAGAGACTACACGATAACATCAACAAGTTCCATCCCACCATCAAGCTCACCATGGACTACTCCTCAGAATCAGTTTCTTTCTTGGACACACGAATCTCCATCAAAGACGGGCACCTCAGCACCTCACTCTACCGCAAGCCCACGGACAACCTCACGATGCTCCACTTTTCCAGCTTCCACCCTAACCACGTCAAAGAGGCCATCCCCTATGGACAGGCCCTGCGAATACACAGGGTCTGCTCAGACGAGGAGGAACGCGATGGACACCTACAGACGCTGAAAGACGCCCTAGTAAGAACGGGATATGACGCTCGACTCATCGATCGACAGTTCCGACGGGCCACAGCAAAAAATCGCATAGACCTCCTCAGGAGACTAACACGGGACGCAACCAACAGAGTACCCTTTGTCGTCCAGTACTTCCCCGGAGCGGAGAAACTACGCCATGTTCTCCGCAGCCTTCAACATGTCATCAATGAGGACAAACACCTCGCTATGGCCATCCCCACACCTCCACTACTCGCCTTTAAACAGCCACCCAACCTCAAACAGACCATCGTTCGCAGCAAACTACCTAGCTTTCAAGAGAACAGCGTCCACGACGCCACACAACCCTGCCACGGTAACCTCTGCAAGACATGCCAGATCATCGACACAGATACCACCATCACACGAGATGACACCACCCACCAGGTGCATGGTTCATACTCCTGTGACTCAGCCAACGTTGTCTACCTCATACGTTGCAGGAAAGGATGCCCCAGAGCATGGTACATTGGCGAGACCATGCAGACGCTGCGACAACGGATGAACGGACACCGCGCAACAATCGCCAAACAGGAGGGTTCCCTCCCAGTCGGGGAACACTTCAGCAGTCATGGACATTCATCCACCGACCTTCGGGTAAGCGTACTCCAAGGCGGCCTTCGAGACACACGACAACGCAAAATCGTCGAGCAGAAATTGATAGCCAAGTTCCGCACCCATGAGGACGGCCTCAACCGGGATCTTGGGTTCATGTCACGCTACACGTTACCCCACCAGCGAACAAATGTTATCTGTTTTTAATATAATGGGTCATTTGCTGGCTCTCTCTGCCTTCCGGATGTTTCTGCCTCTCTCTGTGTTTTTTTTTCTCTGTTTTTTTTCCCTGTTTGTTTTTTTGTTGAATGTGTATTCGGAGGTTCTGCAGGTAACACCTCTCTGTCTGAACACGGTGATTGCCTTGGCAACGGGCAGTTGCAGGGGCAGTCTGTAAACACCATGTATTATTGTTCAATATGTATAAATGCGTAGGCTTCAAGGAGATCTTGAAACATTTGCCTGAGGAAGGAGAAAATCTCCGAAAGCTTGTGAATTTAAAATAAAATTGCTGGACTATAACTTGGTGTTGTAAAATTGTTTACAATTGTCAACCCCAGTCCATCACCGGCATCTCCACATCATCACTGAGTACTGACCACTGACCATCATTCTGGAGGTGCCAATTCACAGGAGTTAGTGCGCCTGACTAGTGCAAGGGTATACATGTAAGGTTTAAACTCACAGTTAGCGAAGTTCCTTGGGTTAATGACCTGAGCCTAGCCAGATGAGGAGGATGAATTATTAGACACCATAACTTCTCCAACATTATCCCTTGATGTCAGCACTTGCTGTTCAAACACAAACGTACAAAGGTCAATAGCAAATTAATCTTCTTTTAAATTAGCATGCTGATCATGAGATTTCCTCTGAGAACTGAATATCTTTTACAACTTTTAAAACATGTACAAAGTTCATGCTGTAAAACACCTGCCAAAATGAATTGTACCAAATAAAAATGTGCTACGAGCATTATAAAGTAATTTGGGGAAACATGTGAAACATTTCTCAATTTATAGTGTGCTTGGAGTTGTTGCATTTCATGGGGAGAAAATACATAGTCTGAATTTCTGGAGGTTATATGTTCACTTCTTGGGAGACAACAACATTTGATTTGCAACAACGTGTGTTTATACAGCACCAAGGCACTTCACAGGAGCGATTATCAAACAAAATTTGACACCGAGCCACATAAGGAGATATTGGGACAGGTGACCAAAAGCTTGGTCAAAGAGTTAGGTTTTAAGGAGCATCTTATAGGAAAGAAAGGTGGAGAGACAGAGAGGTTTAGGGACAGAAAAGGGTTAGGCCCAACCATCTTCAGCTGTTTCATCAATGACCTTCCCTCCATCATAAGGTCAGAAATGGGGATGTTCGCTGATGATTGCACAGTGTTCAGTTCCATTTGTAACCCCTCAGATAATGAAGCAGTCCGTGCCTGCATGCAGCAAGACCGGGACAACATCCAGGCTTGAGCTGATAAGTGGCAAGTAACATTCGCTATAGACAGCCAAGCAATTCCACAATTCAGATCAAAGCTCTGCAGTCCTGCCACATCCAGTCGTGAATGGTGATGGACAATTAAACAACTAATGGGAGGAGGAGGCTCTGTAAACATCCCCATCCTCAATGATGGCGGAGTCCAGCACGTGAGTGCAAAAGACAAGGCTGAAGCGTTTGCAACCATCTTCAGCCAGAAGTGCCGAGTGGATGATCCATACTGGCCTCCTCCCGATATCCCCACCATCTCAGAAGCCAGTCTTCAGCCAATTCGATTCACTTCACGTGATATCAAGAAACGGCTGAGTGCACTGGATACAGCAAAGGCTATGGGCCCCGACAACATGCCATTTGTAGTGCTGAAGCCTTGTGCTCCAGGGTACGGTAGCATAGTGGTTATGTTACTGGGCTAGTAATCCAGAGGCCTGGACTAAAATCCAGAGTCATGAGTTCAAATCCCGCCACGGCAGCTGGTGAATTTAAATTCAATTAATTAAATTCAATTAATTAAATAAATAAAAATCTGGAATTAAAATACTAGTATCAGTGATGATGGCCATGAAACTACCGGATTGTCGTAAAAACCCATCTGGTTCACTAATGTCCTTTAGGGAAGGAAACCTGCCGTCCTTACCCGGTCTGGCCTATATGTGACTCCAGACCCACAGCAATGTGGTTGATTCTTAATTGCCCTCTGAAATGGCCCAGCAAGCCACTCAGTTGTAAGATCTCGCTACGAAAAGTCATAATAAGAATAAAACCGGACGGACCACCCGGCATCGGACCACCAGGCACCGGACACGACAACGGCAAAACACCAAGCCCAATCGACCCTGCAAGGTCCTCCTTACTAACATCTGGGGACTTGTGCCAAAATTGGGAGAGCTGTCCCACAGACTAGTCAAGCAACAGCCTGACATAGCCATACTTACAGAATCATATCTTTCAGCCAACGTCCCAGACTCTTCCATCACCATCCCTGGGTATGTCCTGTCCCACCGGCAGGACAGACCCACCAGAGGTGGCGGTACAGTGATATACAGTCAGGAGGGAGTGGCCCTGGGAATCCTCAACATTGACTCTGGACCCCATGAAATCTCATGGCATCAGGTCAAACATGGGCAAGGAAACCTCCTGCTGATTACTACCTACCGTCCTCAGCTGATGAATCAGTCCTCCTCCATGTTGAGCACCACTTGGAGGAAGCACTGAGGGTAGCAAGGGCACAAAATGTACTCTGGATGGGGGACTTCAATGTCCATCACCAAGAGTGGCTCGGTAGCACCACTACTGACCGAGCTGGCCGAGTCCTGAAGGACATAGCTGCTAGACTGGGCCTGCGGCAGGTGGTGAGCGAACCAACACGAGGGAAAAACTTACTTGACCTTGTCCTAACCAATCTCCCTGTCGCAAATGCATCTGTCCATGACAGTATTGGTAGGAGTGACCACCGCACAGTCCTCGTGGAGATGAAGTCCCGTCTTCGCACTGAGGACACCATCCAACGTGTTGTGTGGCACTACCACCGTGCTAAATGGGATAGATTCAGAACGGATCTAGCAGCTCAAAATTGGGCATCCATGAGGCGCTGTGGGCCATCAGCAGCAGCAGAATTGTATTCCACCACAATCTGTAACCTCATGGCCCGGCATATTCCTCACTCTACCATTACCAACAAGCCAGGGGATCAACCCTGGTTCAATGAGGAGTGTAGAACAGCATGCCAGGAGCAGCACCAGGCGTACCTAAAAATGAGGTGCCAACCTGGTGAAGCTACAACTCAGGACTACATGCATGCTAAACAGCGGAAGCAACATGCTATAGACAGAGCTAAGCGATTCCACAACCAACGGATCAGATCAAAGCTCTGCAGTCCTGCCACATCCAGTCGTGAATGGTGGTGGACAATTAAACAACTAACGGGAGGAGGAGGCTCTGCAAACATCCCCATTCTCAATGATGGCGGAGTCCAGCACGTGAGTGCAAAAGACAAGGCTGAAGCGTTTGCAACCATCTTCAGCCAGAAGTGCCGAGTGGATGATCCATCTCAGCCTCCTCCCGATATCCCCACCATCACGGAAGCCAGTCTTCGGCCAATTCAATTCACTCCACGTGATATCAAGAAACGGCAGAGTGCACTGGATACAGCAAAGGCTATGGCCCCCGACAACATCCCGGCTGTAGTGCTGAAGACTTGTGCTCCAGAACTAGCTGCGCCTCTAGCCAAGCTGTTCCAGTACAGCTACAACACTGGCATTAACCCGACAATGTGGAAAATTGCCCAGGTATGTCCTGTCCACAAAAAGCAGGACAAATCCAATCCGGCCAATTACCGCCCCATCAGTCTACTCTCAATCATCAGCAAAGTGATGGAAGGTGTCGTCGACAGTGCTATCAAGCGGCACTTACTCACCAATAACCTGCTCACCGATGCTCAGTTTGGGTTCCGCCAGGACCACTCGGCTCCAGACCTCATTACAGCCTTGGTCCAAACATGGACAAAAGAGCTGAATTCCAGAGGTGAGGTGAGAGTGACTGCCCTTGACATCAAGGCAGCATTTGACCGAGTGTGGCACCAAGGAGCCCTAGTAAAATTGAAGTCCATGGGAATCAGGGGGAAAACTCTCCAGTGGCTGGAGTCATACGTAGCACAAAGGAAGATGGTAGTGGTTGTTGGAGGCCAATCATCTCAGCCCCAGGGCATTGCTGCAGGAGTTCCTCAGGGCAGTGTCCTCGGCCCAACCATCTTCAGCTGCTTCATCAATGACCTTCCCTCCATCATAAGGTCAGAAATGGGGATGTTCGCTGATGACTGCACAGTGTTCAGTTCCATTCGCAACCCCTCAGATAATGAAGCAGTCCGAGCCCGCATGCAGCAAGACCTGGACAACATCCAGGCTTGGGCTCATAAGTGGCAAGTAACATTCGCGCCAGATAAGTGCCAGGCAATGACCATCTCCAACAAGAGAAAGTCTAACCACCTCCCCTTGACATTCAACGGCATTACCATCGCCGAATCCCCCACCATCAACATCCTGGGGGTCACCATTGACCAGAAACTGAACTGGACCAGCCACATAAATACTGTGGCTACGAGAGCAGGTCAGAGGCTGGGTGTTCTGCGGCGAGTGACTCACCTCCTGACTCCCCAAAGCCTTTCCACCATCTACAAGGCACAAGTCAGGAGTGTGATGGAATACTCTCCACTTGCCCGGATGAGTGCAGCTCCAACAACACTCAAGAAGCTCGACACCATCCAAGATAAAGCAGCCCGCTTGATTGGCATACCATCCATCACCCTAAACATTCACTCCCTTCACCACCGGCGCACTGTGGCTGCAGTGTGTACCATCCACAGGATGCACTGCAGCAACTCGCCAAGGCTTCTTCGACAGCACCTCCCAAACCCGCGACCTCTACCACCTAGAAGGACAAGAGCAGCAGGCACATGGGAACAACACCACCTGCACGTTCCCCTCCAAGTCACACACCATCCCGACTTGGAAATATATCGCCGTTCCTTCATCGTCGCTGGGTCAAAATCCTGGAACTCCCTTCCTAACAGCACTGTGGGAGAACCGTCACCACACGGACTGCAGCGGTTCAAGGCGGCGGCTCACCACCACCTTCTCGAGGGCAATTAGGGATGGGCAATAAATGCTGGCCTCGCCAGCGACGCCCACATCCCGTGAACGAATAAAAAAAATTAAAAAAAACTAGCCGCGCCTCTAGCCAAACTGCTCCAGTACAGCTACAACACTGGCATCTACCCGACAATGTGGAAAATTGCCCAGGTATGTCCTGTCCACAAAAAGCAGGACAAATCCAATTCGGCCAATTACTGCCCCATCAGTCCACTCTCAATCATCAGCAAAGTGATGGAAGGTGTTGTCGACAGTGCTATCAAGCGGCACTTACTCACAATAACCTGCTCACCGATGCTCAGTTTGGATTCCGCCAGGACCACTCGGCTCCAGACCTCATTACAGTCTTGGTCCAAACATGGACAAAAGAGCTGAATTCCAGAGGTGAGGTGAGAGTAACTGCCCTTGACATCAAGGCAGCATTTGACCGAGTGTGACACCAAGAAGCCCTAGTAAAATTGAAGTCCATGGGAATCAGGGGGAAAACTCTCCAGTGGCTGGAGTCATACGTAGCACAAAGGAAGATGGTAGTGGTTGTTGGAGGCCAATCATCTCAGCCCCAGGACATTGCTGCAGGAGTTCCTCAGGGCAGTGTCCTAGGCCCAACCATCTTCAGCTGCTTCATCAATGACCTTCCCTCCATCATAAGGTCAGAAATGGGGACGTTCGCTGATGATTGCACAGTGTTCAGTTCCATTCGCAACCCCTCAGATAATGAAGCAGTCCGTGCCCGCATGCAGCAAGACCTGGACAACATCCAGGCTTGGGCTAATAAGTGGCAAGTAACATTCGTGCCAGACAAGTGCCAGGCAATGACCATCTCCAACAAGAGAGAGAGTCTAACCACCTCCACTTGACATTCAACGGCATTACCATCGCTGAATCCCCCACCATCAACATCCTGGGGTCACCATTGACCAGAAACTGAACTGGACCAGCCATATAAATACTGTGGCTACAAGAGCAGGTCAGAGGCTGGGTATTCTGCGGTGAGTGACTCACCTCCTGACTCCACAAAGCCTTTCCACCATCTACAAGGCACAAGTCAGGAGTGTGATGGAATAATCTCCACTTGCCTGGATGAGTGCAGCTCCAACAACACTCAAGAAGCTCGACACCATCCAGGACAAAGCAGCCCGCTTGATTGGCACCCCATCCACCCCCTAAACATTCATTCCCTTCACCACCGGCGCACTGTGGCTGCAGTGTGTACCATCTACAGGAAGCACCTCCCAAACCCGCGACCTCTACCACCTAGAAGGACAAGAGCAGCAGGCACATGGGAACAACACCACCTGCACGTTCCCCTCCAAGTCACACACCATCCCGACTTGGAAATATATCGCTGTTCCTTCATCGTCGCTGGGTCAAAAACTTGGAATCCCTTCCTAACAGCACTGTGGGAGAACTTTCACCACACGGACTGCAGCAGTTCAAGAAGGTGGCTCACCACCACCTTCTCAAGGGCAATTAGGGATGGGCAATAAATGCCGGCCTCGTCAGTGACGCCCACATTCCATGAACGAATTTTTAAAAATTCCAGAGGCTAGGGCCTAGGTAGCTGAAGGCACGGCCGCCAATGGTGGGGCGACGTAAATCGGGAATGCAGGAGAGGCCAAAATTGGAGGAGCACAGAGGTCTCGGAAGGTTGTAGGGCTGGAGGTGGTTACAGAGATAGGGAAGGGTCAGGCCATGGAGGCATTTGAACATAAGGATGAAAATTTTAAATTAAGGCTGCACTTATGTAACTGATTTATACATATAAACTGTAACAGGAGAGATTGATTACACAGTTACTGGATGGGGTGAAGTGGATTACAAGACAATAATCCAGTCAAAAGGACCTGATGACATTATAAATCACAACTGGTTGGTTAATAGGGTTCGGTTGCATTGTGATTATGTTACTGGACGAGTAATCCAGAGGCCTGGACTAATAATCCAGAGTCATGAATTCAAATCTCCACCATGGCAGCAGGGGATTTAAATTCAATTAATTAAATAAATAAATAAAACCTAGTTATCAGTAATGGTAACTATGTAAAAACCCATCTGGTTCACTAATGCCCTTTAGGGAAGGAAATCCTGCTGTCCTTACCTGGTCTGGCCTATCTGTGACTCTTGACCCACAGCAATGTGGGTCAATTCTTAATCGCCCTCTGAAATGGCCGAGCAAGCCACTCAGTTGTACAATCTCGCTACAAAAAGTAACCTTCACCTCACGGACTGCAGCGGTTCAAGAAGGTGGCTCACTACCATCTTCTCAAGGGCAACTAGGGATGGGCAATAAATGCTGGTGATGCCCACATCCCATGAACGATTCAAATTTTATTTACTGTCTTTTTAAACCTCTGTTGCACATTATGTTTTTTTATACATTATGTGGATTTCTTTTTTTTTACTTATGTAATTTTTCCCCATGTGAGAAATCCTTTATATTTCTCCATCCTTGGCCCAGACTCTTGCCCTCACTGCTGAGAACACATTTTTTCTTTGTTGCTCGTTGAGAACAAACAAGGCAAAGGGCCAAAGCCCACATCGTGGGGCAACAGCAAGGTTGAGAAGAGTAAATGAAAAGACAAAGACCAGGTGAATGAAATAGCTAGTAGGTAAAACTGAGCTTGAGTTCTTAAAAAAAAATTGTAGGGTGAAGGAAATACTGAGGGAGGTAAAGAGTTGCACATCAAAATCCTGCAGTGTGTGTGTTGCACACTGGCAAGTCTGAACAAGTGGGATCTGGCCAGTATTTGCCATGTGCTGGAGGACATGTTACATACATACATGTATACATACATACATGTGGTGGCACAGTTGATATTTGTCATGTGTTTTGGACTGCACCACAGATAAAACTGGACATCAGGGGCCCACTTAGTCAGGTGATCATCAGAGATATTTACATATCTGTGCTCAGTATTTCATTGTGGCTGGATGTTTTAAAAAAACTTTTTTTTTCCAAAGCTATCAACAATGTTATCAGAGTGTTTTTTTTAGGGAGAATAATTTTGTAGAATGGCCTTGAGTAGCCATTGTCTGGCCTCCATAATCCTATATTGTTGGATAACATTTGTGCCAACGCTGATGGAAGTTTGACTTGAGTCACCAGAATTCTCTTAAACCTGCCCCCGCCCCCTTTATTTTTTTTTGAAGGTCAAAGATGCTTATGTTTGTGTGTAATGCTTACATGAAGTACATCATCTGTGGCCAAGATTCCTTAATTGAGTATGCTTCTACGTGCCCACATCTTCACGTCCTGGTGCGTCGCATGCTTTGTTTTCATTAATTAACACTGAAACATGTCATTTGGCAGGGAAGATGAGGGCAGACTGGATGTGGTCCTACGTTCAGTGAAGAGAGCTTCATAACTTGTGGAAGGCGGCACCGGACTGGCCAGAGATTAATTAAACTGAAATCTTCCCACAGTCCCGTCATGAGCAAGCAGCTATTCCAAAATAAAATGATGCCGGGCCGACGCATTGTTTCTGTACTTCTGCCAAACAAGGAACAACTTGAAGTCCTCATTGGAGTGAGTAGAAATTTCTTTGTGGCTACAAAAATCCTCTGACTAGAGCTTAGTATTTACTGCAACTGGAGTATCAACGTGCTTTGTGTTATGATTCTTTATGTTTCAGAATCGATATTTAACACAAATAAAAAAGTTAACTGTGGATGTGGCCAGTTAGATATGTCACTATGCCGCCTGGCAATGTCAAAGAACATACCTATTACATAATAGTAGATTATAACATGTAGACTGCTGGTCGCGCTGAGGTATTCCAGTCTCCGTGGACTGGTCACTTTCTAAGTTTTCAGCTCACAGCAATGATGCTGAAAGAGTCACTAGTATTGCAGCAACGAAACTACTCTACTTAAATGCCAGGATGAGTTTTATCATTAACCATAATCTTGTACAACTCAAAATAGAATTTTCCCATTGTTGTTCCCAATTTTTACTTTTAATCTTATACCTTTTATATTGCTTTGATATTTTATCAATCAGAAATAACTACTTTGTACATTTGTTTGTATTGCCCATTGCAGTGATTTCAAAATTGCTGCTGTGTATACAAATCCCTGCACAGCCCACTTCCACCCTATCTCTGTAAGCTCCTCCATCCCTAAATTCCAGCTTTGTCTTTCTGAGTCTAGACTACAAAGCATCTTCCCTCTTTTCCCCACCTCCCCGCTGCTGCTTCAGCCATCATGGCCCTCTCACTGGGATTCTCTCCCAGCCACCCTCTGCCTTGCTTCTTCTCTCCCCATTGCAAATGCCTCCTCAAATCCTACCTCTTTGACCATGCAAATTTTCTCCTCAAGTCTCCAATTCCTGTTCAGTGCCCAATTTATAAACTTTTTTCGCCTCCCTACCTCCCTCTTGTGAAGTACATTTGGGCTAAAGGCACTATAAGTGTAGTTGTTTCCTTTTTTCAAAAAAAAAATCGTCCCTTTCTCTCTACCTCCCAGCTTGAATTCATAAATACTTTTTGAAACACTCTGCCAGTAGCAATAATCCTACTTGGAATTTCAAGTAGCATTTTCTACAAACCCAGCGTTCAGCGCAGTCTGCAGAAACTAAAGTGTCACATGCATGAAATTGGCAGATGTGCTGCCCTGAATCCGGTTCAAAGCACCTAATAAATCAATAGTTGTGCCCTAAAGGTAGATCTGAGCACTGAGTTGTTTCTGTGGGAGTTCCCCCTCTTCTATCAATGAAGTGAAGGCCAAAATGCTCCCATACTACCAAATAATGTGTTATATTAAAGAGGAAGGGGGGTCTTTGGGGAGTAGTTTCTATTCAAAGTACTCTCTCCCTCACATCTCTGAGTCTTAAATCGAAGTATTACCAGTACTTATCTGCTGTTGATTTTCTGATTTCAGAGACCTACCAGTTCGAGCTGCCTGCAGAACTGCTTGGGTGATGATAGTTACAGAGTGCGGTCATAAGCATAGCAGTGATCTAATTCATTTCACTAGGGACTGGTATACTGGCCCGGCCTGGGAGGTGGCCAGAGTCTGGATCAGCTTCCAGACCAGTCTGGAATGCCAGACCCCACCCCCGCCCCCAAACCGCCCTTCACCTGTGAAAATGAATGAAGTTGCTTGGGGTATGTAGTGCCTTAACTGACATCAAGGATATGAATCTGGAGGGTGGGAGACCTGAAATGGCAGAAACCAGAAAATAGGTAAATTAAGTGATGGTAACACATAATTATTTTCTTTAATTAAAAGAAGGGAGATACTTTGGGAAGTACTCTGGACACTAAGTACTACTTTCCTTTTTAAGCTATGAGTTGGTTGTCTGGCTCTTACCAATAGTTACAAGCTGCACAATAATAAATTTGAAAATAATTAAAACCCAGATTACTTTAGCTTCAGGTTAAAGTGAGGCCATAATGGAAAAATTCACAATGCTGCATTGGGGAGGAGTTTACTATTCTGAGGCTGGTGTTGAGGCACATCGTTGAGGGGGGAATAGAGGGAGCATTACTCTGCATCTAATGGTGTGTACCTAACATGGGAGTGCTTGATGCTGACATTGATTCCAAAAAATACTATTGCCCATCATTTACCTTGATTAGCACAACAAAAGCATTAAATCAAGAGATCCATAATGTCTTAAGTAACATATATGTCTTGTCTTTGGATTTTCAAAAGGCCTTGAGTCTACTGTTGTAGACTCATGACTAAGTCAAAGCATGTGGAGTCAGGGGACAGGTAGCAGAATGGACAGCAAGCTGGCTACAAAACAGAAAAGAGAGTAGTGGTTAAGGGTAGCTACTCACATTAGCAAAAGGTGGGAAGTGGTGTTCCACAGGGATCAGTGCTGGGACCACTGTTGCTCACTTAATTTACCTATTTTCTGGTTAACGATTTGAACTCTGGAATCGGAAGTACAATTTCAAAATTGCAGACGACACCAAATTGGGGGTGTAGTTAATACAAAGGAAGAAAGCGCCAAATGCAAGAAGACGTTAATAAACTTGCAGAATGGGCGTGTATTTGGCAATGAATTTCACTATAGATAAGTGTGAGGTGGTGCATTTTAGTAGGAAGAATAAGGAGGCCACATACTCCTTGGATAATAAGAGTCTAAATGGGGTAGAGAAGCAAAGGGATCTCGGGGAACAGATGCAAAAATCGCTAAAAGTAGCAACGCAGGTTAACAAGGCCATAAAAAAAAGGCAAACCAAGCACTGGGGTTCATTTCTAGAGGGACAGAATTGAAAAGCAGAGAAGTTATGTTAAACTTGTATAGAACTTTGGTTAGACCATACTTGGAGTACTGTACACAGTTCTAGTCTCTATATTATAGAAAAGATATAGAGGCATTGAAGAAGGTGCATAAAAGATTCACAAGGATGATACCAGAACTGAGAGGATATACTTATCAGGAAAGGCTGAGCAGGCTGGAGCTCTTTTCTCTAGAAAAGAGAAGGCTGAGGGGTGACCTGATAGAGGTCTTTAAGATAATGAAAGGGTTTGATAGGGTGGACGTAGATAAATGTTTCCAGTTGTGGGGAGTCCAAAACTAGAGGTCATAAATATTAGACAGTCACTAATAAATCCAATAGGGAATTCATTAGAAACTTTTTACCCAAAGAGTGGTAAGAATGTGGAAAGTGCTACCACAAAGAGTAGTTAAGGCAAAGAGTGTAGATGCATCTAAGGGGAAGCTAGACAAGCACATGAGAGAAAGGAATAGAAGGATATGCAGATAGCGTTAGATGAAGTAGGGAGGGAGGAGGCTTGTGTGGAGCATAAACGTTAGCATAGGCCAGTTGGGCCGAATGGTCTGTTTTTGTGCTGTAGACTCGATGTAATTTGATGTCTTTATCTGTCTTGCCTGCCTTTTATCCCAATCACCTGGTCGTTTTGGCACAGTATTGATACACAACTGTGCTGTACCACACAGTGTTTGGGCATGAGTGTCCCCATTTGTTTTTCATATAGTGAATTCCCTCTTTTATTTCTCAACATCTCGCAACCCCCTCCCTCCATTTTAGTCAGGCTCTGTGGGTGTGGCAGAACGGTGGGACTGGAGAGCGGGTCAACCCCATTCCATAGCACATAGAACAGGACCGAGAGACACCTGGGAAAAGGTTACTTGCCAGCCCTTTCTATTGTGGAATAATCTATGTTGTTGTCCTATGTTTAGGAAGGACCTAAAGATTGGAAAAGGTATAAAATGGAAAGAACAGCAAGCCTAACCGATGCAGGTTAGAGTAAGTCTTCTTCCTGTGCCTGTGTTCCTCCACTTGTCCCATGTGGACTCAGTTAGACAGACCACTTTTTTCCTGCTCGATGTCAGTGCCTCTCTTCCACAACCCCCCCCCAACCTCATGGAAAAGAGTAAATAAATTGGTACAATATAGTTAGGCTCCTTAACTGCTGGACCCAAGGCCGACAGCTGTACTTCCAGCATTGCAGATAAGATTAGAGTGAGAGGCAGCAACCAAAACAATGTGGATTGTTTCTTCATGCGTGTTTACATTTCTCTAAATATTCAGTTTGTAATAGTTATCTAACTCTTAATATTGTTATCATCTGTTGGAGACTAACGCTTGTTTTTTATTTCCTGATTTTAAATCAATAAGTAAATTTTGTTCTTTTTTTAGAAGAAATTTGTTAGGGTTAATTAAATATTGCCCATGAAAACATGAATTTAGTGATTGCGTTTTACTCATTAATTTATTTACCATGATGAGAACTGTTAAAAGCAGAAAAATGTCAATTCATTAGTGGTGGGGCACTGCAGTTCTTTGCTCTCTTTTCCCCACATTCCCTCCTGTCCTCTCCTATAGGGTGGTGCCTTATGCTGGGGTACAGTTCTACGGGTGCTCTCTGCTACCAGGCCCTAGTGGCTGTTCTTCATGCGAGTCTTGACAGTGAGTATTGGCAGGCTATTCAGCAGTGGGTGGGGAGAACCAGAACCAAGCCCGATCCTGACTTTACCTGACATCCCACGCATGCATCTTCCTGCAGGGGTTGTTAGATAGTGATCAGGAGCAGGATCCCTGGCTGTTTTTTTTTGTTTCCTCCACCTCCTGCTGCAGCCTCGGCGCAGTGTAGTGACTTTCCTGGTCGATGCAGCTCATGATCAGACCATAGAATCATAGAATCTTACAGCACAGAAGGAGGCCATTCGACCCATTGTGCCTGGGCTGGCTCTTTGAAAGAGCTATCCAATTTGTCCCACTCCCTTGCTCTTTCCCCATAGCCCTGCAATTTTTTCCCCTTTAAGTATTTATCCAATTCCCCTTTTTAAGTTACTATTGAATCTGCTTCCACTATCCTTTCAATTGTAAACAATTTTACAACACCAAGTTATAGTCCAGCAATTTTATTTTAAATTCACAAGCTTTCGGAGGCTTCCTCCTTCGTCAGGTGAACATCGTTCACCTGACGAAGGAGGAAGCCTCCGAAAGCTTGTGAATTTAAAATAAAATTGCTGGACTATAACTTGGTG
Organism: Heptranchias perlo; assembly: GCF_035084215.1. NCBI lineage: Eukaryota > Metazoa > Chordata > Chondrichthyes > Hexanchiformes > Hexanchidae > Heptranchias > Heptranchias perlo. Next base: position 8,464,548 of record NC_090332.1, on the reverse strand, counting down.
TTGTAAAATTGTTTACAATTGTCAACCCCAGTCCATCACCGGCATCTCCACATCATGACTATCCTTTCAGGCAGTGCATTCCAGATCATAACTGCATAAAAAAAATTCTCCTCATCTCACTTGTCTCTTTTACGTTGTATTTATTCATGGAGCCATTGGGAGCTGAGGGTTTTTTTAAACCTGTTGCAATTCACGGGTTACACAATAATTTTAATTTCACAAATCATCGGATCAAACTTTTCATATTTGAACCTGCACACAGGTTACACTGACTGCAGTCTAACATCAGTAATGTTCATTGCTTTGAGTATTTTTCCCCTCTTCAACTTTCTCTCCCTCCACTCATGCTGAGGTATAGTCCAACAGTGGCGTACTGCAGTCCCTTCACCACTCAGGTGAGCATTTTTCATGTGTGAACCTAAATGGTGAGTGGTCGCAGGCTATTCAAAAATGGAGGACATCACAGATGAGCCCTATAATATCCTCACCACATATCTGCACACAGCATTTTCTGTCAGGAATCACTGGCTAGCAGTCATGAATGAGACTCCTGGCTTATTTTTAAAATATTTTCCCTTGTAGGGCAGGCACGCTAAGGCCTGTTGTAGCTTCCTTGCATCCTAAGCTGTGAGCATTTTAAAGGAACATATGAATAATGCTCTAGAATGTTAATGGAGATTTTACAGCTTGAGGCATAACTTTGCCTGTGAAGTATACATCTGAATATCTTTTGACCTTTACTCATAATCATAATAAATAAATGCATGTGTTTATATAGCACTTTATGATGTTGAAACAAATCTCACACAATGAATTATTTCTGTGATGTAGCCAAAACCTCAGAAAATAGTTGTCACTAAAATTATTGTGCCAGCTTTGTCTTTGCATTAACCTTTTGCTGGACGATTTCTCTGGAAAACCTAATGTTACGGCTACATGCTGACCATCAGGGTTTGAGGGTTTTCTGAGAATCTCAGCTCTGTGTTAAAAATGAGAAGGCTGAAGCAAAAAATATTTAAATGTTTTTGTTTAAAAATTAAATGGAAATGCTTCATTGATATAGTTAATGATGCATGAATGCCGGCTAATCACACTCATAACCAAACTTTTAAAAATGAGTTTCTTTATCTATACGAATCTACTCCATCATTGTTTTCCACAACGTTGGGTCACTCCCGGGCGCATTCTATTGGAGTAGAACTCTTGCCATATTCTTGATGGTGGAATGGTTATTGTGATTCCAGTAGGTATCTTCAGGCTATGGAATAAAGCCACTTCACATGTTTGAAAAAAGCAGAATTCTAGAAACAGCTGAAGTAAAAACAGAAAATGTCCATCTGAAAAGATGGGTCAATGTTAACCCTGACTAGTGGGGTCTACCTGTAAAGTCACCCTGTCTTTTTTTCTCTTCAGATGCTGACTAACCTGCTGTGTATTTCCAGCATTCACTTTTTATTTGGATTTCAACATTTGCAGGGATTTTTATGTCCAGAAAGGGCCCTCCTCTCGAGTTTACCACTGTCATGGATTTATACTTAAATCGACCCCTTTCCCGTCAGTCAGTGATGGGTTTACATCCAGTTTTTCTTTCCGCTCCGGTGTTAGCATGAGATATATGTTCAAAGTTCCACAAAGGCTCATTGCCGTGGGTATATCTTGAGGAGTTCATACATCGATGTTGCTCATTCATGTATTTTCAACCTGATTGTTTAGGAATTCTGCAGTATTCTTGGAACATCTCTTTTCATGGTGTAAAGAAGGAACTAAAGACTGACTTGCATTTATATAGCACCTTTCATGACCTCAGGATGTCCCAAATATAGTTGAGATACTGGATGGGCTAAAAATTGATAAAGAAGAGTACTTGAAAGGCTAGCTGTACTTAAAGTAGGTAAGTCACCCAGTTCTAATGGGATGCATCCTAAGCTGCTGAGGGAAGTAAGGGTGGAAATTGCAGAGGTACTGGCCATAATCTTCCAAACATTCGTAGATATGGGGTTGTGCCAGAGGTCTGGAGAATTGCAAATGTTACACCCTTGTTCAAAAAAGGGTGTAAGGATAAACCCAGCAACTATAGACCAGTCAGTTTAACCTCAGTGGTGGGGAAACTTTTAGAAACGATAATCCGGGACAGAATTAACAGTCACTTGGACGAGGGTGGATTGATTAGGGAAAGCCAGCACGGATTTGTTAAAGGCAAATCGTGTTTAACTAACCTGATAGAGTTTTTTGATGAAGTAACAGAGAGGGTTGATGAGGGCAATGCAGTTGATGTGATGTATATGGATTTTCAAAAGGCATTTGATAAAGTGCTGCACAGTAGGCTTATCATCAAGATGACAGCCCATGGAATAAACGGGACAGTAGCAACATGGATACAGAATTGGCTAAGGGACAGGAAACAGAGAGTAATGGTGAACGGTTGTTTTTCGGACTGGAGGAAGGTGTACAGTGCTGTTTCCCAGGGGTCAGTGCTGGGACCACTGCTTTTCTTGATATATATCAATGACTTGGACTAGGGTGTACAGGGCACAATTTCAAAATTTGCAGATAACACAAAACTTGGAAGGGTAGTAAATAGTGAGGAGGATGGTGATAGACTTCAAGAGGATATAGACAGGCTGGTGGCATGGGCGGACACATGGCAGATGAAATTTAACTCAGAAAAATGTGAAGCGATACATTTCGGTAGGAAGAACGAGGAGAGACAATATAAACTAGAGGGCACAACTCTAAAAGGGAACGGAGAGATCTGGGGGTATATGTGCACAAATCGTTGAAGGTGGCAGGGCAGGTTGAGAAAGTGGTTAAAAAGCATACGGGATCCTGGGCTTTATAAATAGAGGCACAGAGTACAAAAGTATGGACGTCATGATGAACCTTTATAAAACACTGGTTCGACCACAACTGGAGTATTGTGTCCAGTTCTGGGCACCACACTTCAGGAAAGATGTAAAGGCCTTAGAAAGGGCGCAGAAGAGATTTACTAGAATGATTCCAGGGATGAGGGACTTTAGTTATGTGGAAAGACTGGAGAAGCTGGGGTTGTTCTCCTTGGAACAGAGGCGGTTGCGAGGAGATTTGATAGAGGTATTCAAAATCATGAAGGGTCTAGACAGAGTAGATAGAGAGAAACTGTTCCCATTGGCAGAAGGGTCAAGGACCAGAGGACATAGATTTAAGGTGATTGGCAAAAGAACCAAAAGGTGACATGAGGAAAAGCTTTTTTACACAGCGAGTGGTTAGGATCTAGAATGCACTGCCCGAGGGGGTGGTGGAGACAGATTCAATCATGGCCTTCAAAAGGGAACTGGATAAGTACTTGAAAGGAAAAAATTTGCAGGGCTACGGGGAAAGGGCGGGGGAGTGGGACTAACTGGATTGCTCTTGCATAGAGCCGGTGTGGACTTGATGGGCCGAATGGCCTCCTTCCATGCTGTAACCTTTCTATGATTCTTTGATTCAAAGTGCTTTACAGCCAATGAAGTACTTTTGAAGTGTAGTCACTGTTGTAATGTAATGTAATCCATCTCACAGACGCAGTTCTGTTGCTTACTGCATGTTTAACACATGAATACTGCTACTTATCAATGAATACACCTACGTCCTGTCTTTGAAATACAGTTTTCAAAATGTGTGGTCAGTTAACACTTCACGGGCCAGTTGCAAATATTCAGCAACTGTATTGTTCGCTCTGATAGCTTTACATTGACAAGAATGCAGGGGTTAAGAATAGAATCCTTTTTGTTGTTTTTATGTTCAAGTTCAGGATTGCTAAATCAGGGGAGAAAGGAGCTCTTTTCATTTTGGACACCATGATGAGCGGGGGGAGGGGGGTATCAAATTGATAAAAATGTGAAACCCGACCCCAACCCGCCGCGAACCCGCCTAATTCCGCTTTAACTCCAGTGCATTTGGGGGTGTCCGAGTAACCCGCTCTGGAGAGGCGGGTCATAGAATCATAGAAATTTACGGCACAGAAGGAGGTCATTCGGCCCATCGTGTCTGTGCATGCTGAAAAAGAGCAATCCAGCCTAATCCCACTTTCTAGCTCATGGTCCGTAGCCTTGTAGGTTACTGCACTTCAAGTGCATATCTAAGTACTTTTTAAATGCGATGAGGGTTTCTGGCTCTACCACCCTTTCAAGCAGTGAGTTCCAGACCCCCCACCACCCTCTTGGTGAAAAAATTTCTCAACTCCTACTCTAATCCTTCTACCAATTTCTTTAAATCTATGCCCCCTGGTTATTGAGCTCTCTGCTAAGGGAAATAGGTCCTTCCTATCCACTCTATCTAGGCCCCTCATAATTTTATACACCTCAATTAAATCTCCCCACAGCCTCCTCTGTTCTAAAGAAAACAACCCCAGCCTATCCAATCTTTCCTCATAGCTAAAATTCTCCAGTCCGGGCAACATCCTCGTAAGTCTCCTCTGTACCCTCTCTAGTGCAATCACATTTTTCCTATAATGTGGTACCCAGAACTGTACGCAGTACTCTAGCTGTGGCCTAACTAGTGTTTTATGCAGTTCTAGCATAACCTCCCTGCTTTTATATTTTATGCCTCGGCTAATAAAGGAAAGTATCCCATATGCTTTCTTAACCACCTTATCTACCTGTCCTGCTACCTTCAGGGATCTGTGGACATGCACTCCAAGGTCCCTCTGTTCTTCTACACTGATCAGTAATTATAATATTTAATTGAGGCTCAGTTCCTCAGATTTTGGGAGCCATTCGAATTTAACTGCTGCGGACAGTGTTTCCCAGGGTTCGGTAAAACCTAGCAGCTGAAAGGAGGTGGAAACAGTTGATTCCGGCAAGTGCTGGAGTAAGTGCTTTTTCAGCACTGCTTGGAGCCGGGAGGAGCAGGAGTGCTTCCCCTGACCCCTCAAGAAAACCTTCTGCCGCGATCTCTCCCTCCCCGCGATCTTCAGATACCCCCCACGATCTTCCGACCCCCCCCACCAATCTTCCGACATTCCCGTGATCACTCCCCTCCCCCCCACGATCTCTTCCCCGTGATCTCTCCCTCCTTCCCTCCTCACTTCTGTGCTCCGAGCCGCCTACAACCAACCCCTGATCTTCTCCGATTGCCGGGGACCATCTCCAGTGGTCCCTGGCTGCGGCCTACTACCACTGGCTTTCCCGCCCAGCAGCCGGCCAGCCTTCAATCCTGCTGTTATACCTCCACCTTCCCGGTATTACGGGGATTCCTGGCCACAGACATGCACCCCCGCTCCCTCCCCGCCCTCCCATAAATATCAGGGGCACAATGTCAGTATCAAGCACTGCCAGGTGAAGTATAGCATATGCCGCAGCCCCAACCCCAGAGCAACACCTCCTGCTGCATCGTTTCCCACAACAGTTATCCACTGAAATTGATAGTGCCAGATTAGGAACAACTTAGTGCTGTGGAATCACCTCCACAAGGAGCTCAGTGGAAACCGAACAGACTCATTTGACTTGGGTCCCTTGCTGCCAACAGACACCAGAGGCCATTACCTCATCTAGGCTGGACTGAAACCCAGATCCCAGAGGCAAATGGCCAGTGCCTATCCCACTGCATATTGCAATTCCTCAATAAAATGATTTTAATTGGAAGCAATAGAACTTTCAAAGTCACTTAAGGTACCTCAGGGTCATGCTATATGACTGCTGAATAGCTGTGCATTTAAGCGTAGAGGCTGCCGACGAAATCCTGCAGTTGACCCAGACATCTGGAATTCTGAAGACATTTAAAGGGTGTGGATTATTTATAAGGGACTTTCAGTAGCTAGTCTGATGCCAGCTCTTGTCTGTTGGTCAGTAATTACTAAAAAAACAATTCAAACAAAAATGAATACGCATCCTCTCCCCTTCCTCCTCCCCATTATTCAGAATAGTTTGCCAAATTACTGTCCTTTTTGAAATAACAAATTACACTTAACTCACAAAGGTCGATCTCGTACAAGAAAATACTGAGCAAATCTAACTAATGCAATGCTTATTACCCATCCCAGAAAACAGAGACTGTGGTGGTCACTTCAATTTGGGTGGTAACTCTTGCTCCCATTGATCCAAAAATAGGCTTCCAGTAGCTTCTGAACTTTGGTAATCCTGAGCAGTCATGCAGCTTCAGTAATGATTGGCAGTGTGCATTACTAATTCCACATTGTCATCACTTCTGAATGCGGCAATTATTGTGTTTTTCAAGTTGTTGAGTAATTACACCGCTTTGTTAAGTTTCTTCAGTCACTGAGAGTACCTTCCAGTATAGTGTTACATTGAGCTGGAAGCAGACTGACTAGGTTGCTTGTTTGAAGCTTCATGCTGCACCTCTGTTGTTCTGACATATATGTTTGTTTGTAGGTAAAAGCTACGGGTCAGGATCTCTACAATCAAGTTTGTGATATGCTGAAGATCAGGGATGGTCACTTCTTTGGTCTGAGTGTGGTACAAAGTAAGCTGTGGTTCAATATATTAAGGCTTTTTGGTTTCTTGTTTTGGTGAGAAAATAAGAATAAGGGAATGGATTAGCCAAGAGATGATTCTTGCCAAACTCTTGTTTTGATCTTTTACAGTAGCACTACATATTTATGTACTTGTTTTGTCTATAACATCTATGATTAGTGTAACCATTTATTTTTCTGAGGGGCTTTGCTTATGATTAATAAGGAAATAATCAAGTTTCTAATGCTTCCCTATTCAGGCTAATGTAAGCACTACATTACATCTGAATTCATCAAGTACTTCTGACAAACAAGTGCTTGGTAGCCACAATACATTTCTAATGTTTTTGTATAAAGCTCTGGTTAGACTGCATCTGGAGTATGGCGTTCAGTTCTGGGCACCACACCTCAGGAGGATATACTGGCCTTGGAGGGGATGTAGTGCAGATTCACCAGAATAATACCAGGGCTAAAAGGGTTAGTTTATGAGGACAGGTTGCATAGACTAGGCTTGTATTCCCTTGAGTATAGAAGATTAAGGGGTGATCTAATTGAGGTGTTTAAGTTGATTAAACGATTTGATAGGGTAGATAGAGAGAAACTATTTCCTCTGGTGGGTGAGTCCAGAACAAGGGGGCATAACCTTAAAATTAGAGCTAGGACGTTCAGAGGCGATGTCAGGAAGCACTTCTTCACACAAAGGGTGGTGGAAATCTAGAACTCTCCCTCAAAAAGCTGTTGAGGCTAGGGATCAACTGAAAATTTCAAAACAGATATTGATAGAGTTTTGTTAGGTAAGGACATTAAGGAATATGGAACTTAGTCGGGCAAATGGAATTAAGATACAGATCAGCCATGATCTAATTAAATGGCGGAACTGGCTTGGGGGCTGAATGGCCTCCTCATGTTCCTATGTTCCTTATTCTATAAATCTAAAGCTTACTTGATGTTATTCAGGGAAATGTATAACCATTTTTTTACCCCTTTTTCTTGGACCTCTTGCTGGGGTACAGTACCATGGGCACCAGTCTCTTTCCAGTACAATGTTCGAATAGCCATTCTGCATGTGTGAGCCTATTTGGCATTCGAATACAGGGGCATTGCAGCTGAGCCAGATCCTGTCCTCCCCCGACATCCACGCATGCAGATCCAGCAGGGAACGGCCTTGTATAGCAGCCAGCGGCAGGAATTCTGGCTTTTAAAAAAAAAATCTCCTTAACCCTGGGGCACTGCGGCCTATTCTACCATCCCAACTCCCTCCCCAGTCGAGATCTGCTACTCAGCACTAACCAGGGATTGAACCTGGGATCTGTCTAATCTGTAGGACTCAGCTACTCACTGCCTTAACCAGTTGAACCATAAAGAGAACTTATGAGTATGCAACATTATCAGATCAGGTGAGGGGAGAAGATTTTGTGGGGAAAGAAAATGGGGCAAAATTTTGCATGGATAACCTCACTGCATTTTGAAAGCAGAAAAGTATTGTGACTACTTAACACCTGTCTATCAGAGAGTACTTAATGACTTCAGATGCAATGTTACAGAATCTGCAATTTAAAGTTCTTAAAGTTTGTAGAGTTTAATAGCCACATAGGTAAATAGCCATTATGAAAACAGGTTGTTTTCATCCATGTAACAGCTCACCACAAGCATGAAGTCCAGTGATATGTTCATTAAGCCTGGAATGTAGAATGGCATTCCTTTAATCAGGGGGCGATGAATAGAGTCATAGATCATGTTGCTTTAAGACTGTTTTTTTTCTTTTTCTTTTCAATTATCTGCCTTCTCCTGAGGTGATAACTCTTTGTGGGGTATGGTTCCATAAGCCCTGACATCCTTTTAGTATCTCACCCAAAAGGCCATCCTTTATGTGCGGGCCTAACCATTCGGTCATGGGGCCATCATAGCCAAGCCTAATCCCAACCTTGTTTGACATCATTGTGCTCGCCCTTTACAGCAAGGGTCACTGGATGGTGATTGGGATCAGGCACACTGGCTGATTTTTTTTTCTCTCTCCCGTTCCCTAACCCTGGCATAATGAGGCCAATTCCAGTACCCACTACTGCCTTGGGTGAGGTCAGCTAACTCAGCACAGACTAAGAATCAAACCTTGGACCTTGCTGGTCTGTCTGGATCAGCTTTAATAAATTTAAACTTTCATGTATTAATGCCAGAGCAAAAAAAAGTGCTGATCATGCTATCAATTTATTTGTTAAACATTTAAATAGCAGCTGTCAGAGGGGTAGTAAGAGTGGTTTAGGGAGAATGATGTGGCTTTTAACAATCAAAATGGAATAAAAATAAGTTTGACAGTGGTTTTTGCTTGTACAGAATTAATGGAAAGTAAAAGCTTCACGATCACTTAATCGGGACTTGTCTGCTCAAATTGATCGGGCTCTTTTAGCGAGTTTTAGTCTGAAGGAGTTGTAGTAAAATCCAAGTAAATACAATTTGATGAAAAATTCTGTGCTTGGATCACAAATTTTGTAGACTGCTTTTTTTTGTATTATTTGTACAAGTTAATGTAGTCAAAATTAAAATATTTAATTGTGCAAAAATGTAGTTTTTTCTTAAAATGGGCATTGAATGACTGGCACGTGTTACACAACTTAGAATCGATGTGCTGAGTACTGAGAACCCAGTTAATTGGAGGATGTTTCTCATTTTGGATCAGATTGATTCATTTTCAGTCTGATAGCAGAATCTGGAATTTTGGATAATTGGAAGTGATAGGATGAGATTTTGTGCATCAGTATTCTGAATGCAAGTATGTTTATCTGCAGGTGTCTCAGCGGTTGCCCACGAAAAGTGCTTTCCAATTCTGACTGTTTTATTAAAATATTTATGAATCTACCTCAGGCTATAGGATAACTAACTGAAGGCCCTGTGTCATCAGGAGGATTATGCTTGAAGTAAGAAATGCCTGTTGACAGATGGTGCTGAAGGCTAGTAAAGGGGAGAGGATATACTGGGAAATGTTTTGGTAGTGAAACCTGTAGAAAGGCCAGGATGTTAATTATGGTCGATTGCGTTTAGCTAGACATTCACTGGGAAAACAGCAGAGGAAAAATGAGAGGAGTGCATGTCTGTAGAGCTGGTACAGGATTGTTTCCTTATTCAATCTGAGAAATGGCCAACGTGGCCAACAACTATCCTGGATCCAATCTTTGGTAAGTAGAGGATTTAGGATTCAGTGATTTATAAAATCAGTAGAACTGCAAAAAGGAGAGTGACACAAAAATGTTAGATTTTAAAACAGCAGACTTCAATGTAACAAAATCAAGTTTTTTTTAAGGTTAATTGGCAAATCTACAGTGGAAAATTGAGAAGTATTTAAGGAATGTTGCTGAACTTTAATCAAAAGTGACTACAGGGTAATGGAGGGTAGTGTGGTTAAGTAAGGATGTAAAGAGTAGTATTAGAAATAAGCTGAAGGCTTTCAAAAGTAACGAGGAATCTAGTGGCAGGAGGACTGAGTAAAGATTAAGTGACAGCAGGTTTAAAAAAAGCTAATAAGCCAGGATAAACATTGAGCACATCTTGAATAACAGTGAAGTGTTTTTCTTTCTTCCCCCGCTATTGACTTTTGACGGTATACAGTTCCACGGGTGCCAACAGCCCTTTGCTACCTTATCCAAGTGGCCCATTCAGCATGTATGAGCCAGACCAAGAGTATTTGGTTATAGGAGGCATCCTGGCTGAGCCTGATCCTGTCCTTATCAGTCATCCACAATGCACATTTTCCAACAGGAGCTATTGCTGAGTGATCAGGAGCAGGAGCCTTGACAGAAGTTTTCCCTCCCTAACTCGGGGGGAGGGGGTGAAGGGTGTGGTGCAGAACCTTGACTGCTGCACCTGCTAAGATTAGCTTACTTAGCACAGATTGGGAACTGATGAACCTGTACCCTTCTGGTCATATGGCTTTGTACAATGCTCAACAGTGCCTTTCCTACTAGGCCACTGCTGTAAAGGATTTTAAAAATGAAGAAATAAAGTATTGGATTATTTTAAAATGCTGGAATCTGGAAAAATAGCACTGTTATTTAATAGTTAGTTCATTTCTTACGTTACCACGAAAAAGGAAGGAAAATTGACCTGGTCAGATATTAGATTTTCAGGAATGTTAAAGGAGGGACTAAACAATATGTAAACACTGAAAGTTGTATAGGGTTGAAGATTACATGGCCTTGAAGACAAAGTACCTGGGTCCAGAGAACTGGCACCCTCAAGTCTTAAAGGAGATAGCAACTGAAATTGTTGAAGTTTTAACTAACAATTTTTGAAAGTACTTAAATTGGGGAATGTTTCCTGAGAATTGGAAAGTGGCTAACATAACTCCCTCATTCTAAAAAGGGGTCAAAATACATTTTGAAATCGCAGATCAGTAAGTTTAACATTTGTTATAAAGTCTTTGAAACAATTTTGAGAGATCTAGCAGGAATGCTTGGAAAAAGCTGAATTTGTTACAGTACAGTCAGCATAGGTTCAGGAATGTTAAGGCCCTGTTTAACTAAATTGCTGGAGTTTTTCAAAGACATTACGACGAGGAAATGAAGCTGATATGATGTACTCAGATTTTCAGCAACTGCTACTTGCATTTGTATAGTGCTCATGTGAAGGAGGATGTCTCAGAGCACATTAATAGAAAGGATCGGGTGGATCCAGGAGGGGAATGGAGATGCTCAGGTGGATAATCAAAGGACTGAAGGCACAATCAAAGAGGAGAGTTTTGAAGAGTTTTTTTGAAAGAAGTGGCAGGGCAAGAGCATAATGAGTGCCTCCTGATGGTGGAGCGGTGGGTGTGAGGGGCGAGGAGAAGAGAGGCGATCTTATTGAAACATATAAGATTGTGAAGGGGCTTGATCGGGTGGATGCGGTAAGGATGTTCCCAAGGATGGGTGAAACTAGAACTAGGGGGCATAATCTTAGAATAAGGGGCTGCTCTTTCAAAACTGAGATGAGGAGAAACTTCTTCACTCAGAGGGTAGTAGGTCTGTGGAATTTGCTGCCCCAGGAAGCTGTGGAAGCTACATCATTAAATAAATTTAAAACAGAAATAGACAGTTTCCTAGAAGTAAAGGGAATTAGGGGTTACGGGGAGCGGGCAGGAAATTGGACATGAATTTAGATTTGAGGTTAGGATCAGATCAGCCATGATCTTATTGAATGGCGGAGCAGGCTCGAGGGGCCGATTGGCCTACTCCTGCTCCTATTTCTTATGTTCTTATGGTGTTAGAGGATTATTTGTCCAGGCCTCTGGCTTACTAATCCAGTAACAAAACCACTACACTACTCTACCATCAATTTTGGACAAGTCTGAGGTGAGGTGGGAGGAAGTATGAGGAAATGGTTAGTAGTGGAGAAAAGGAGTTTGAAGTTGTTTTTTGTTCCGGATGATCTTGAAGTAGTAAATCCTGCTAGAGCTGCTGGTGGACAGCCAGGCCAAGTGAATGCCAAGTGCATTCAAGCTTATGGTCTGCTGATTTGGAACTGTGACAATGTGTATTATACCAAGGGAGTTACAACAGTATCTGAGGCTACAAGGATGTTGAACGTGCAAGCCAGATGGTTGTGGAGAAACTCGACGACGGTGCCCATGTTGTCATAGGTGGCAGGCCATAGGCGGGGGAAGTCAGATTTAGAAAGGGCATGAGAGAGAGAATTTTGGGGTAGTTTTTTTTCCCGGGAATGGAAAGTGACAGTATAGAGGGGTTGGGTAAGCAGTGGGGCTGGATAGAAGAATAGAGATAAGGAAGTGATCGGAGGGAGCTTTGTTGAGACCATGTGTGATGATGAGGTCAAGGGCTTGGCCACTGAATGTGAGTGGGGAGTTGATGTGAGGTTGAGGCTGGTGGAGGAAGGTGAAGGAGAGTTCAAGTGAAGGTTAAAATCACAGAGGATGGAAACTTGTTTGATGCAAAGACAGGTCAGTCAGGAGAGAGGAGATTTGATTGAGGAAATGGCCTATGGATGTTAACAGGCAAGAGGGATATTGAAATAGAGGGAGTGATTTGGTAAAGGATTATGTGCTCGAATGAGGAAAAGGGGTTTGGAGAAGCACTGATGGCTGCAGCTGGTCAGAGAAGGACCATCCGCTGTAGGTGAAAGCATTTTGGGATGTTCTTCTACATTAATGTCACTATATAAATGTAAGTTGTCGTCTGTGAGATTTACCTTCAGAATTAAAAGTTTTGAATATTGACTATTAGCAGCTAAGGTGAGGAGCTATTGAATAGGAAGTAAAGTGTGGTGCTGGATGGAGAATTGACTTGCAAATAGAAAATGGAGAGTAGCCATAAGTGGGACTTTTTTTAGGTTGGAAAGAGGTTTAAAATGGAGTACTGCAGGGAATGGTGCCGGGACCTTTGCTATTTTTAATTTATATTAATGACTTTGAGAAGAAAAATCTGTACATTTGAATTGGAGATGAGACAAATAATAATGAAAAATGAAACTACATTCAGAAGAAATTAGATCCCCTATGTAATTGGGCCAATATATGGCTTATGCAATTCAATGTGGAAAAGTGCCAAATAGTACAAGGGCAAGAAACCAATAGATGGGTATATCTTAAATGGAACAGTGGTACATTGTGTTGATCAGGAAAAAAATTTGGGGATTATAGTGGATAAATCTGTAACACTGTCAGCACAATGATGGGCTACAGTTTTTTCAGATGACAAATTGGTACTGGATTGCTTTAGCAGAGGGATAGAGTGCAAATTAAGAGAGGTCGTTTGTTGCAATATAAGGCATTGGCCAGACCTTATGTCTGATATTCTGGTAGGAAGGATCATACTACCCTTGAAAGGATGGCAGAGATTACAGATATATTGGGAATTTACATTATGAGAAAAGATTAGGGAAGTTGTGCTTGCTTTCTTTGGAAAAGAGGAGACTTCAAGGTGATCTAATTTAAGTATTCAAGATTCTAAAGGAATTGACCAAGTTAATCTGGGGAAATTGTTCATTAGGTTTAAGGGTTCAAATGCTAGGGAGCACAATTCAAAATTAGCAAGGTGCAAGAAGAAAAGTCAGACAATACTTTCTCACAAAGGTAGCAGAGTTGTAGAGCTCAAGATATCGGGTTAGGACACTGAAGTGGACAATATAAATTGGTTCAAGAGACCATTAATGCATTTCTGGAGAGAGAAGTGATCAAAGGATTATGGTAAGAGGAATAAGTGGGATTGTTCTCAGAAAAATGGATGGACTTGTTGGATCGAGAATGGCCTGTGTGAATGTTAGTACCTCACAATTTAATTTCAAGGCCTTTATGTTTATACAACTCCCCCCCTCACCGCCCCTTGTACTCTTGTAAAAATTACTTACGAGTGCGGTAAGGAGACATCCAAATCTGATTCCGTGACTAGCCCATTACAAATTTTAAATCAATGGAGCATAGAACGAGATAGAGTAATTAGCACTGCCCCAAATGATTCTTGGAAATACATGTGGTTCAAAGTGTGTAAATAGTATAATGCATACATACCAGAGTAATGCATTAGTATTACATGGAAGTTCGTAGAGACTACAGCACAGAAACCGGCCATTCGGCCCAAGTGGTCTATGCCAGGGTTTATGCTCCACATGAGCCTTCTCCCACCCCTCTTCAGCTCACCGTTTCAGCATATTCTTCTATTCCTTTCTCCCTCATGTACTTATCTAGCTTTCCCCTATATGCATCTATGCTATTCACCTCAACCAATCCTTTTGGTAGTGAGTTCCACATTCTTAACACTATGGATAAAGAAATTTCTCCTGAGAGCAACTGGATTCTAAAGTTATTTCCTGTTGGTGGTGTAGACACTAACAGTGCACAAATTGTACTATTCAAAACTGGACAATTCAGTCACAGTGAAATGCTGAAGCCAGGTATTTGATGAGTTTTTGTTTTTAAAAAAAAACATTTTAGAAAGTTTGATATACACTAAATGTTCAGTTTCTTGTTTGCAATGAGATGTTAAGCTACACACCAGGCTGGGCTGGCTGCCACTCTTGTAATTGCTCTCACAGAGGGTAACTGAAGTGTTATTTTCATGTTTTTAGACAATGAACACATTTTCGTTGACTTGGAGCAGAAGCTCACTAAATATTTTCCCAAGGAATGGAAGAAAGAAATTAGCAAAGTAAGCTTTATTTATTTATTATTTGGTACTTTTGTAGCAACTGTAATCTTTGAGTTTTTGGGATAGCCTAGTTGGAGTTCCTGCATTCCTTATTATAGAATAATAAAACTGTGGATTTTATGGGCTCAATTTTAAAAGGGCGGCGGGGAAAAAAAAAAAAAAAAAAAAAAATCGATGGGCATGCGGCAAACCCAACTAATAAAAACTTACCTTTCCCCACGCGATCGCGACTTAATTGGTGGCCATTACTCTTCTTTCCGGGTTTGCCGTCCGAAACCTGCGCAGTGGGCGGACTGCGCACCCGCATGACAGGCTGTCAGCTGCAGGGTCTAGATTTAAAGGGCCATTGCTCCAATGGATTTTGCTGCAGCAAAGAGCCAGAAGACCCAATGAAGTAGTAGAGGGGCAAGGCTGCTCCAAGATTCAGCGATGCCTCACTTCAGCTGCTACTGGCTGGGGTGAGGAGGAGGAGGGAACTATTTTACCCGGCTAACAGGAGGAAGTGCCCTGCCTCTGCCACCAAGAAGGCCTGGCTTCCAGTACAGGAAGGGTTTCAATGACCTAACTAGGTCAGCAAAAGTGAGTACACTTAATGATTCTCCTGCATTCCGTGGTGCACATCACCACCACCATCACCACCCCCATCCCCAACTCATTCTGCACTACCAAGACTACTCCATCACATCACTCCTCACACCCACTTAAGGCTCATCCTCAACTTACCTGCACTTCCTCACCTCCCCATTTGTGACCACCCCCCCCCACCCCCCACTACCACTCACCCCAATCCTGATCCAATGTGCTGTCTCCGTCTTATAGTCACCCTCTGATACATTTCTTTCATGGTCAGCCTCACCCAATGCAATGCATTCATTAATTGGCCACTTCACCATCACTCACTCACGTTTGTACTTTCTCCCCTTCTAGGAGGAGAGTGCAAAATGCACGCGAGAGGGTGAGGACTGGAGGGTGGCCACAACAAATAGTGGTCCACACAGACGCGGAGGAGGAGGCCCTGCAGATCAGCCGCACCCTCGAGTGCCTGTCCGTCGGGGACGCTGATACTGGCACCCCACAAATGTCTGCTGACACAACTTTAGCATTCATCACACACAACATGAATTGATGTTAACAATGCTGAGTTAACAGTGTTGAACACCTCAGTATGCTCATCGCAACATGACACATCTGTGATGATGCTTAATATTGCCTTCTGTTCCCTTACCACAGTGACGGCAGAGCGCGATTCCTCAGAGGAGCTCCTGACCTCTGAGGGCGCACCATCACATCTGAGCGAGCCATCCACCAGCGCAGATACTCACACCTCGGTGGGTCCTAGTAGTCAGTTAGTTGGGTTGGTACCTGGTGAATCACCACACACAAGTGAACAAGAGCAGACACTGGTGGCAGGGGCAGCTGTGGAGTGTCCGCGTCGGTGGGCGCACTCCTCTCCAAGCTTTGCTCAGTTGGACGCAGATGTTGAACCCTGGGAGCCATCCTTTAAAAGGAGAACGATCGAGGGACAACAGCACATTTGCTAGGTACTGTAACAGGTGCCAGATAGTGTCGCAAGGATGTGAGCAACCGTCTGAGCTAGTGTTGCATATAACTGCTGAAATGTCTGAAATAGTGTCGCAAGGAACTACAGAACTGTCTGAGATAGTGTCGCAGGTAAGTGCGGGAATGTCTGCAATGGAGAGAAGGCTAGCCTCCGTTGAGTTTCAAGCATGGCTCACAAATGAGTCTATTCAGGCTCTGACAACAGACATTTGGACTCATGGTGAACAACATTCTGCTGCCTTAAACAGGCAGTCAGATACTTTACAACTGGGCTTCCAAGGCATCATACTTTTCCTCCAAACTGTACTCCAGCAGGGTGGTAGGAGTGATGTGGGCCTGGTCCAGGAGAGGGATGATGGCGAAAGGGGACATGGAAGTGGGGACACCACTCAAAGCGCTCCCACATCTCACCCGTTGCCTCCCCTCTCAACCAGTACCCACAATGCTGCCTCCTCTCCTGGTGGCCGAGTCTGCCGCTGCACAGATGCAAGTGGAGCAGTCTTTGGAGGGGTCCTCACAGGCTCCAAAATCCAGAGGGCGTATGCCGAAAGCATCTAAGCAGTCCAGCCATGGACATGAGCAACCTGCCACTACCTCTGCTGTAGCCACAGGGGATGTACCACGTAGAAGCGGTAGGAAGGGCAAGGCTAAGGATTTGTGATCATGAAGGGTATGCACAAGGGTGTCTGACAGACTGTCATGTTTTTCCACTGGTATTTGTTTTTTGTTAAAGGCACATTAAATGTTATCATTCTCACCACTACTGCCACGTCTTGCCCATTTTTGACTGGCTTTTGTGATAGCGCCCTTTCATGTGCTTCACGTGAACAGCAACACTTGATGCCACCCGGTGGGTCAATTAACAGTGGGTGTATGTGTAGTTGCAGGATTGTTTTGTGCGGTGGTGGGGGGTGGGGGTGGGGGGGGGCTGGTGTTGGCGCTGCTCTTTCCAGGTGGTGTGAGGACTGGATTCTTGTCACTTTCTGATCTTATGAGAACTGTTCACATATTAGTGACTCCCTGGCCTCACGAGCAGCCAGGTGAGCCGCTGCTCTGCCCATGGGTTCATCCTCCTCCTGCTCCTGCTCCTCCTCAATGTGGATGGCAGATGTGGATGGTAGATGAGGGTATGGGGCCTCCTCAACCGGTACCCCTCTGTTGAGTCATGTTGTGCAGGACACAACACACTACTATAATGCGACCCACTCTCGCTGGTGCGCATTGAAGTGCTCCCCCACAACGATCGAGGCACCGAAATCACATCTTCAGCAGCCCTATCGCATGCTCAGTTATAGACCTGGTGGCGATGTGGCTGTCGTTGTATCAATGCTGTTGCTCGCTGATGGGGTTCCTCAGAGGTTTCATGAGCCACGTGTTCAGGGGATATCCCCTAACCTCGAGGAGCCAACCCCTATGGTTGTTCAGTGCGTGGAAGAGGCCCGGTATGTTGGATTCCCTCATAATGACGAATCATGGCAGCTGCCAGGGAACCTGATGCACAGGTGAAGAAATCTTTTGCGGTGGTCACAAACAAGCTGAACGTTGATGGGAGTGATACCCCTTTCTGTTGATGAACAGTCCTGGCTCGTGTGGAGGTGCTCGGATTGGTATATACATGCAATCGATTGCACCCTGCACCCGTGGGAAGTCAGCCACAGAGTGGAATCCTACTACCCTCTCGGATGAGGTTGTCCATGGGGAAGTTGACGTACTGCGAGGCCCTGCGAAACAAGCCGTCGTGACCTGCCTGATGCACTTGTGTGCAGACGACTGAGAGACCCCGGCGATGTCACTGGTGGCACCCTGGAATGATCCAGAGGCGAAGAAGTTGAGGGCAGTGGTCACTTTAACTGCGACGGGTAATGAGAGGCCCAGACGGGAGCAACTCGGCATGAAGGAGGCTGCAGATGTCTGCGACCATATCTCAGCCTCCATATGCACTGCTCCTCCGAGGGGTTCAGGAAGCTGAACCTCGGTCTGTAGACCCTCTGACGAGGGTAGTGCCTCCTGCGACGTTGGTCCCTCTGTGCTCTTGTGCAGGTGCCTGTGGCACAGCACCGTGTTGTGGAGCTACATGTGGCTGAGTGTAAACCAAGAATTTTCAGTCTAAACACAAAGATCTCTCAGCCAAAAGTTTGTCTGAGAGAACTGTGTGCCCTGCTGCAATAACTCACCTGTCCCCATCTTCAAACAGGCATTTAAATGTCCAAATGGCTGCTGGCTTCACCATGGTGTGTTTCACACAGCACGGGAAACATGTTGAGGCCGCGTTGAAATCGCTTGCCTTCAATCTAAATTACATTTATTCATTTTTTAACGACTTTAACTAGTTGATTTAGTGGTTTAATTATCGTCCCGCCGGTTTTATTTGCTTTTAAACTTGAGCCCTATGTGTGTGTTTTTTGTGTAACTGGAAATAGTTTGTACTAAAAGGCATGTGTGTTTTTTTAAATTTGAGAAATTGGGTGGCATAGTAGGGTAGATCCTGATCTTTTGTGTGTGAACGCCGCATGGATTAATGGGATGAAAACCTCCTGTCTGCTGTAAGACTGTAAGGACCTCTCAGCCCAGTTCTTAGTGAGCATGGGCTCACAACACCTAAATAAGCAAATTCATTCGAGACCTCACAGAACGGCTGATATGGATGATGGTAAAATATCATACTGCTGTAATAAGGGAGGGTGGGGGCTCTTGTGATTTTGGGGCTGAAGCATATTGTTGAGGTAGGGAAACAAAAGCTTTACTCTGAATCTAACCGTGCTTTACCTGAGCTGGGAGTGCTTGATGGGTGCTGAAAATTGGTAGCTGAGCTTTTAACTATCTGGCCCCCATCCATGCTCTGGAACTCCCTTCCTGAGCCTCTTCTTCTTGTGAAGTTTCTCCTCACCTTCAAAATCATTCTTCAAAACTTACCTCTTCAAGAGTACCTTTGGCCACCTTCCATAGTCCTTCTCCAACTTCTGTTGAGGCTTGACCCCAAATGTGACGGTTTGGGGTGTTTTGTTAATGTTAAAGGCGCTATATAAACGAAAGTGTAACTGTGATAGCGTAAACAGAGAAGGTTACTTCAAATCAGACCAGGAATGAAGAACTAGAGAATATAAATAATGGAGAGTAAAGTCGGGCGGGGGTGCAAAACGGGCATCTGACCCGAACCCACCCCGTTCCCACTGTGCGGGTAAATCGGCGCTTTAACTTCGGCAAAAACGTTTGGTTATGTTATAATGATGCCGCTTCCTTCTTCCCTCCCTTTTCCTTTTTTAACAGAACAATGAGAAGTTTGGGGCTCCATTCGTTGTTTGTTTAAGGGTGCAGTACTATGTTGAAAATGGAAAAGTAATAAGGTACAGAGTTTCTATTTAGTAGTTGGGTTACAAAAAAAGCATATCTATTCAGTAACAATTTCCGTGGAGCACTTTCCATGGTCCAGACTTTGTGTATTAAGATTAAATTATTGAGTTTTTTTTAATGAAAATAAGAGAACCTGTCAGTAACAAATGTACACCTGCTGTGGGGCTGCTCAGCATCCTGTCTGTCAAAAATGGCTGCTTCCGTTGCCTCGTTTGTTCATAATAATTATGTGAAAGAAAAAAAGGCACACCTGTGCTGGAAGTGATTTTGTAGATCGCTGATGGTTGCTGATTGTCAAACAAAGTAGTGCTTGTGAGCTGAAAAATAACTGCATTTCCAGCATATTTTTTGTTTTATTTTAGCACCTGGCAGCTGTTTTAAATGAAGATAATTTTATGGGTTCTTTCATTTTGGCTCCCTGCTTAGTAGTTAGGCCTACTGTTTAGCTGTGCTGCATATGATGGATGGGATGGGGGGCTTGAAATCCTTGTGGTATAAGTCACTGACTGATTTTATAGAATTCTTTCCCCAATTTATTGGCCATTTTCCTCCCCTTTCCCCTTCCTCTCTTGAAGGCGTCACTTGTACGTTAAGGTTCAGATCCGTAGGTGACCGTTACTTTTCACCTCCTCCAAGTGGTTGTTTTCTCATGTGCAAACGATGACTGTTGGGATACAGCACAGCCAAACTTGATCCTCACCGGACATCCAACACGAGCATTATCCAGCAAGGTTGGGGGTTGTCATTGGATAGCAATCAAGAGAAGGATCCCTGTCAGCTTGTTTTTTTTCTCCCACCTACATTCTCAGGAGTGCCGAGACCCCTGCCACTGCTCCAACTGGGACCAGTTAACGCAGCATAGGCCGGGCATCGAGTCCGGGACCTTTCTGGTCTCCATGGTTCAGTTACACACAACATTCATGAGCCAGGTTACAATTCTATGTTTATAAAATATTCTTTGAATGCATGTTACTTACATAAACAGCTGTTTAGTTCATTACTTAATTCTTGTAAAAATTCTCCATATCCCTGCAGCGACAAGAAGGCAAGACACTTCTATTATTGTCAACTAAAAGAGCAAGTTTTAAGCTCGCGGTGCACAAGCAAAGAGGAAGTCTATTTTTTGCTTACAGCATATGCATTGCAGGCTGACTTGGGGAAATACAAAAAGAATGTGCACCTTGGAAAATATTTCGAGCCTCAGAATTATTTCCCTCAATGGGTAAGAATAATTTATTTGATTTTTGTTTCTTAAATTCTTTCATTATTTGAGGTTTTGTAGACTGAATGTAATTGCAAGATTTTTAATAAGATAATAGATGTAAAAAAATTAGTTTTATCCAATATAATAAGTAAAAATGTAATAGCTGGGATTAGATTATACAACATACACACTAGGGACCGGTGACTTATATGAAACAAACAGTGGCACCAGCCACATCATATCTATAAACCACTGCTTGCTGACATTTGCTCAGTAAGTTTCAAGCCGTATGCTTTTTTTCCCTTGAACTTCTCCATCAAGTTTCCCTTTTGTTCCATCAATCCCATGGAATGGAGGTCATAGCTCAAGTACACAAACTACATATTATTCAAATCAAGTCCAAGAACTAAGCCATGTCTGGCACAAAGAATGTTTTTGCCCTTCATCTATACACAAGTTATGGTTGATCCAATGTTGCGTAACACCACATTTTTTTAATACTAAAATAACATTAGCTTCTCGATTACATGTGTCAATGGAAAAAAAAAGTCTGGTTCTTATCCTGCATGCCATGCAAACAGAAGAGAATTACTGTCCTACTTGCTGATATAATTAGGTACTGGAGTTAAATTAAATGAAGCTTTTATTGAAAAAGATTCTAATAAATACTTTAGTATGGAAGACACAGTGAAGGGACATAATGAACACAACAGGGTGTTTTCGCTTTTGATTCAGACCCCAAAGCACATTCCGTTCCAACAAGAATCACAGAAACACCGGCCTCATCCCACCCAGAACCGTAACAAACTTTAAACCTTTTCAAAGGGCTTATAAAAACCTTTCTCCCTACAGACCAGTGGCTGCTGAGTGTCAGTGCCCAAGTTAACAGAACATAGCAGTGGAGCAGTGGGTCAGTGACCAGGAGCGGAGCCTGCAGCCCGGCCTGTTGACTAATCATAAACAGAACTCAACCCCCCCCATCCACCTCAACTAACCCAGCCCTTTTAAGTCCCAGCCTGTTCTGGCCTACTCAGGGTGGGAAGTCAGGGAGAAGTAGAACTGATATTTCATGAGGCGGGAGAATGACTTTTGGATTGGGGCCAGGAACAGCCCGAAGAGCAGGTGGATTCATTTTTATAGCGAAGACCTGGGGGGCGGTGGCAACAGGGAGTGGGTGAGGATGGAGTCTTGAACAGGAATGACACCAGGGCTAATCTGGGAGAGGAGCAGGGCCCGATTTTTGGGCCAGTGCGAGGAGGGGCAGTGGGAACAAGATTATCAAGGGAAGCAAAACATGTGTCCTTTTAGTGATTTCAAATTTCTTGGACAAAATGTTGCAGGGGCAAAACTTTCTTTTTTTCCACAAAAGTCTCAAAGTAAAATTTTTATCAGATGCAGATTTACTGGAAAAACTGAAGAATAAGCCAATACTGTAATATTTTTTTTTAAAAAGGGAAAAAGCAGACAAATCAACAAAACATCAGTCAGTAAACAAGTTGTTTCCAAATCGGTTCAAGAGTTTTAAAAAAAGACTTAACTATCTGGCATTTACTTTTGGCATTCCGTTGCGATCAGGTAGAACAATCAAACAAAAGTAGATCCCCACAAACCTGTTTTCCCTCTCCTTTCTGAAGCGGAACTGCTTTGCTCACCCACAGTACGTGTGCAGGCAATGAGTGATATGTCCTGTTTGAGTTCCAAGTGTATCTGGTGACATTCTGCAGATCTGACAGTTGTAAACAAGAAAGGCTACATTTTGGGTCAGAATACAGAAATCATTCTTGTGAGTGCACAGTATTAAGTCATGCTGGTTTTGCTCATGGCAAAGAGGACACAGAACGGGTGGGGTGGATCTAATTGAAGATTCAGGTGACATCATAAACCGCAAGAATGAAGCTCAAGTAGTTTGTTAATCATGCAGACTCCGAAATTGGATTATAACCTACAAGAGTGCATTTATACTGCAGCTATTTGTTCCAGTAAGGCCTGGCCCTGATTTGGCATTCTCCTTCACAGCAACAGTTCTGTATACGTGTTCTTGCACTCATGAACAGAGCTTCCTTCTCGGCGGTTAAAGGTTTAATGTTTTGAGAGCACGGGTAGAAGCATCTGTACTCTCTCAAGGTTTAAATCAATTCTGGGTAGGTTAAGAAGTGCACAGAAGATCCAACAGATCCCCCCTCCCCCCACACGAGCACTTTAAAGACAGGTTTTACATCATACTGGAGTTACACTCCATGAGGTAATAAAGCCAAGTGATGTGAGACTGCCTCCTTCAGGAACTCCCATCCCATTGGGCTCCAGAGTCAGGTGAGGACCTGACTCCAGAGTTATACTCCATCTTTAAGTTGCTGTGAAGCAGAAACGCTTTGCAACCCTAGGGTTTCTCTATAATGCACCCTAATACTCTCCCTACCATCTTGTGTTTCCATGCAGCCTGGCAGAATATAATCTTTGAGGTGGTGAATTACAAAGGGATGTCACATGACTTATTAATGCCCGGTCTTGTCATGCAGTGTATTGGTACTACCACACTATAGGGAAAAAAATAAAAATCATATTTAAGCTAACATGATTTGTGTAGTGCTTTTAACACATCGTCTCTACCAGTCTGAGAACTGTGAGCACCTGAACTTTATCCTAATCTTGTTAACTCGAAATGTTCTTTCCAAATATGTGGCAAGTAACATTCGCGCCAGACAAGTGCCAGGCAATGACCATCTCCAACAAGAGAGAGTCTAACCACCTCCCCTTGACATTCAACGGCGTTACCATCGCCAAATCCCCCCCATCAACATCCTGGGGGTCACCATTGACCAGAAACTTAACTGGACCAGCCATATAAATACTGTGGCTACAAGAGCAGGTCAGAGGCTGGGTATTCTGCGGTGAGTGACTCACCTCCTGACTCCCCAAAGCCTTTCCACCATCTACAAGGCACAAGTCAGGAGTGTGATGGAATACTCTCCATTTGCCTGGATGAGTGCAGCTCCAACAACACTCAAGAAGCTCGACACCATCCAGGACAAAGCAGCCCGCTTGATTGGCACCCCATCCACCACTCTAAACATTCACTCCCTTCACCACCGGCGCACAGTGGCTGCAGTGTGTACCATCCACAGGATGCACTGCAGCAACTCGCCAAGGCTTCTTCGACAGCACCTCCCAAACCCACGATCTCTACCACCTAGAAGGACAAGAGCAGCAGCCACATGGGAACAACACCACCTGCATGTTCCCTTCCAAGTCACACACCATCCCGACTTGGAAATATATCGCTGTTCCTTCATCGTCGCTGGGTCAAAATCCTGGAACTCCCTTCCTAACAGCACTGTGGGAGAACCTTCACCACACCAACTGCAGCGGTTCAAGAAGGCAGCTCACCACCACCTTCTCCAGGGCAATTAAGGATGGGCAATAAATGCTGGCCTCACCAGCGACGCCCACATCCCATGAACGAATAAAAAAAAAATTGGAAGGACAAAATCTATAATTGCACTGCTGAAAAAAATTATCGCTGACTACTTTGGTTGCACTTTGCCTTCCACTCCCTGGAATGCTGTCTGTCAGGGATAGTAATAGTAATTATGGCAGGACTAGAATGGGTTTGATGAGCTGCACAGCCATTATTTGTCCCATACATTCTTGTGTTTTTAACTCTTGTAAATAAACATTTAAAACAATCAGTTTAAAAAAAGAGCAAATAACAACTATTTTATTATATTTCATTTCATGTGCTTAACTTGTGTGTAACCAGTACGGTAGTTTTGACCTGTAGGAGTGCTGCTGTGGAGATGGAGCACTGCAGTGTTGGCAATACAAGGTGACAAATGTGTTTTCTAGCCCATGTGACTATATTAATTGTGGTTGTTTAGGGCTTTAACTAAAACGTGCAATAACATTTGCTTTGTTCTACATAGGTAATTAACAAAAGGGGCTGTGATTACATTTTGAAGCACGTTCCAGAAATGCACAAAGAGCAGCACGGACTGACTCCTAAAGAGGGGTTGCTGAGGTTTATTAAAGAGGCTTGCCTTTTGGAGGATGTGCCTGTCCATTATTACAGGCTCCAGAAGGTAAGGAGCATATTTTCTTTCCATTAATTATTATTATTAAGTTTCAAAACTGTTAAAATGGGAGGAGAAAAAGTTACTAATGGAATAAATTATGTGTGTGCTGCAATTATTTAAAAAAAACGTATTTTTCTTCTTTGACTTGATAGGCAGTCAAGTAGTTTGGTAGATGCTTTGTCACCCTGATGGTGAATGTAGTCTAAAAGAGTTTTCTTTCATTGGAAATTATTTATTCAACTTCTTTTTGATGTACTGGTGTTGTGCTCTGTGCGTATGCGTACGCATGCATGTGAGCGTGTGCAGCACAGGTGCCATTTTATATGTCTGGGATTGGTAGATTGTGAACCAGGAAAAATGCAGTTTGTGAAGCAGCACTGGATAAAGAAGGGACAGCTGAGGTAGGTTAATTAACAGCTTGTAATGTCTGCATGATGCCATCAAACTATAGTAGATGAGGCCTTGGTTCGTGATATTTAGAAAAGTACACTAAATAATACTTCTTCCAGACGGGGGTATGGTAATGTAGTGATTATGTTTCTGGACTAGTAATCCAGAAGCCTGTTCTAATGATTCAGACAATGTGAGTTGAAATCCCACCATGGCAGTATGAGAATTTGAATTCAGCTTAAAAAAAAATCTGGAAATAAAGAACGTGTATCGGTAAAAGTGACCAGTCCCACACCAATCTGAAGTGGCCTAGCAAGCCAGTCAGTTGTATCAAACCGCTACAAAATGTAATAGAATTGGGTGGACCACTCGGCTGTGACCTAGGCATTGAGTCAAGACATGATGAAGGCACACTCAGCCCAGTCAACCCTGCAAAAGTTCTCCTTGATCTGGGGATTGCTGCCAAATTTGGACGAGCTGTCTCACAACAGCCCGACATAGGCATACTCACAGAATCATACCCATCAGCCAACGTCCCAGACTCCTTCATCACTATCCCTGGGTATGTCTTGTCTGCCTGGCAGGACAGGTGGGGGCACAATGGTACACCATTGGGAGGAGTGACCCTAGGAATCCTCATCAAATAACACTAGACCCCATGAAGTCTCATGGTTGAACACCACTTGGAGGAAGCACTGAGGGTAACATGGACACTCTTCACCAATCTGCCTGTTGCAGGTGCATCAGTCCAAGACAGCATTGGTAGGAGTGACCACCGCAAAGTCTTGTGAAGATCAAGTCCCATCTTAGAAACATAGAAAATAGGAGCAGGAGTCAGCCATTTGGCCCTTCGAGCCTGCTCCGCCATTCAATATGATCATGGCTGATCTTCTATCTTAATACTACATTCCTGCTCTCTCCCCATACCCCTTTATGCCTTTTGTGTCTCGAAATCTATCTAGCTCCTTCTTAAATATATTCAGTGACTTGGCCTCCACAGCCTTCTGTGGTAGAGAATTCCACAGGTTCACCACCCACTGAGTGAAGAAATTTCTCCTCATCTCAGTCCTAAATGTCCTACTCCGTATCCTGAGACTGTGACCCCTCGTTCTGGACCCCCCCCCCCCCCCCAGCCAGGGGAAGCATCCTTCCTGCATCTAGTCTGTCTAGCCCTGTCTTCACACTGAGGACATCCTCCATCGTGTTGTGTGGCACTACCACCGTGCTAAGCGGGATAGATTAAGAACAGCTCTAGCAGCTCAACACTGGGCATCCATGAGGTGCAGTGGACCATCAGCAGCAGCAGAACTGTATACCACCACAATCTGTAACCTCACACCCTGGCATATCCCACACTCTTCCATCACCATCAAGCCAGGTGACCAACCCTGGTTCAATGAGGAGTGTAGAAGAGCATGCCAGCAGTACCTGAAAATGAGGTGCCATCCAGGTGAAGCTACAAAACAGGATTACATGCATGCAAAACAGCTAATGTAGCATGCTATAGACAGAGCTAAGTGGTCCCAGAACCAACGGATCAGTTCAAAGCTCTGCAGTCCTGCCACATCCAGTTACAAATGGTGGTGGACAATGAAGCAACTAATGGGAGGAGGAAGCTCCATGAACATCTGCTTGGTAGTCTTGTTTCCCTCCATTATTGTCTACATCTATTTTAATTTTAATTTTTGACATTTTCTAACTATCCTATAACTTTCTTTCTGAGAAAGCACTCACTTTTTTTCTATGTTTCTAGGGTCCCACTGAACATTTGTAAAAAATGGTCTCTAGGGCTTTTGGAGTTGGCTGTCTACCAGTTGAGACATACCTCTACCCCAAAGAATTCCATTACCCTGAAGCCATATTAACTTGCTGAAAGCCTAGGGCTAAAGATTCTTAGTTGTACAATAATATGAATTCCCTGAGAAAAGTAATTGTAATGGAAGTTCTAAATGTCTTTAAATACTGAACTGATTTTTACACTATTTTGCATAAGAGAATAATATTGGGTGTGCTGTAAGGATAGTTAATTCAATAATTTGTAATTGCTAAATGTGGTGCAACATGGATTATTATGGTAACAGTAAGATGGAAGTTAGTTATTTTGTAAAACAAATACTATATGTGCTGCTAACATTTTGTTTCAGTGCACAAAGGCTTCAAGAATGCTTTCAACTTGGCTGTGTGAGGCTCTGTTATGCATTGCCAAAATAATATTGATGACCAGGTGCAATAGAAGTTAATTTAAACTCTTTCATATTTGGCCTTCAGGGAAGAAAAATTGGCATGATGTGGCAATTTTTGTTTGAAACAATTGACCTATTTGGATCAGAGATTTATGAGTAAATTAATTTTCTTTCTTGCGTGTGAATCCCAATTTAGCACCTGAGCCAGGCGGATGTGCCAACCTGGCTCATTAATGGGATCTGTTATCTGGGGCCTGAGATTCTTCCCACTCAGTTCCAGATAACCCTGCAAGTCAACGCTCTAATGGTTAGGATGGACCTAGCTGGACAAGCAGCTAGTATCTTACCAGTATTCTGTACCAGTGAGCTGTATGATTTTAGTTGGTTAAACTCCAGCAGTACCCTGTGCACACTTGGGTACCTTTAAGACTTGGCTGTTGCCAACTTGCACCGAAGGTCTGTGCCTAAGTAGGGTGTTCCCTATGGCAGAAAGCTTAGGCAAAGGTTGGCCTAGTAGGCACTCCACATTGGATAAACAGAAATCCTACTATGTGGATTCATGTAGCTTGGCTTAAAGACTTGAGCGTGCTAATGGGACTTCCACATGTGTCACAACACCCTGTGTGCCACATGATCACATTGTTCTGCTTCCATGTACACAGATCAATTTTTAGCTGTCAAATGTTTTTTCATCAACTATGCAAAGTTCAGTCCAAAATTTACATTGGTAATCTGCATTTGTGCTCCCAATGAATTAGCTCTACAACTTGAAACAATAAATACCGTTTTGCCTTTGCATAAGCTAACAATTTATTCTGTGGCAGGACAAGAAGGAAGAGCGTCCTTCAGTGGTGCTTGGGCTCACTTTGAAAGGCATGCACATTTATCAGGTACAGGATAAAAGATGTGACTGTGTAAAGATGTACAGTGTTGATTTAATGCTTGCAATGTGGAAGTATATCTAGAATTCCTACATAATGCACTTTGTATTTTTGGTGCAATTAGTTGTTGAGTATTCACTTTTTGTTTTTATTACGTTTATAGGAGTCTCACAATGTCCGACAGTTGCTGTATGACTTTCCATGGTCAAATGTTGGCAAGCTTACTTTCCTGGTAAGTAGAGGAATGCAGTCCTGCCAGTGTTGGAATCTTGTACGGCTAGTTTTAGAACTACTCTTATTCTTTAAACAACAAAACGCCATTTCAGAGGTTTCCCTTCATTGTATGGTTGCTATTTGTTTCAACTCTCAAATGTTCATTTTCAAGGAACCACTGGCCTGTTTGTGTTTTTGTCGATTTGGTGAGATCATGCTGTGCATTAGATTACTTTTATCATCTTTTATGCTGTTGTTTAAAATTGCTTTTGGTACTCAATGGTGTCATTTTCCCCTCTTTGTAAAGTGCCGTGGGACATTTTCTATAGGAGCTATATAAAAGCAAATTGTTTTGATACTGAACCCAGCTTCAATGACTGACCATAAGAGATAGGAGCAGGAGGAGGCCATTCGGCCCCTCGAGCCTGCTCCGCCATTTAATGAGATCATGGCTGATCTGATTTTTACCTCAACTCCACTTTCCTGCCCTTTCCCCATATCCTTTGACTCCCTTGCTGATCAAAAATTTGTCTAACTCAGCCTTGAATGTATTCAATGACTCAGCCTCCACAGCTTATTGGGGTAAAGAATTCCAAAGATTCACGACCCTCTGGGAGA
Organism: Heptranchias perlo; assembly: GCF_035084215.1. NCBI lineage: Eukaryota > Metazoa > Chordata > Chondrichthyes > Hexanchiformes > Hexanchidae > Heptranchias > Heptranchias perlo. The sequence continues at coordinate 8,435,522 of NC_090332.1, read as the reverse complement.
AGAAATTCCTCCTCATTTCCGTCTTAAATCGGCGACCCCTTATTTTGAGACTATGCCCCCTAGTTTTAGATTCCCCCATGAGGGGTAACATCCTCTCACCATGTACCCTATCGAGTCCCCTCAGAATCTTGTATGTTTCAATAAGATCACCTCTCATTCTTCTAAACTCCAATGAGTATAGAACCAATCTGTTCAATCTTTCCTCATAAGACAATCCTTCCATACCTGGAATCAACCTAGTGAACCTTCTCTGAACTGCCTCCAATGCAAGTGTGTCCTTCCTTAAATACGGGCACCAGAACTGTATGCAGTACTCCAGGTGTGGTCTCACCAGCACCCTGTACAGTTGTAGCATGACTTCCCTGCTTTTATAATCCATCCCCCTAGAAATAAAGGCCAATATTCCGTTTGCTATCTGGATTGCCTGCTGCACCTGTATGTTGACTTTTTGTGTTTCATGTATCAGCCTTGATGGTCTAATGAGCTGTATCATCTATATTTGACCTTATTTTATGTCCTCATTTTAAAAAAAAATGTAATGTTGTAGCAAAAGACTAGTATCACCAACTTACCAGTTAAATGAGAGTGGCACAATCCTCTTAGCGCATTCATTTTAAAACGATACTTTCGCATAAGAACTAAAATGACCCTTCCCCTTCTCCTCCAACCACAGAAACTGGTAGATTCTCTGAGTGGTTTGATAAGGGGTCTGCAGTGAGTCTCACAGCTGATTCAAGGTAGAATGGAGCATGCACATCTTTCCAGTGAGAGTTTCTCATTCAAGGAGACATTTCAAGCCAATTCAGTGTCCCATGACAACTTTTTTTTCCCCAGCTTGGATTTAATTTGACTTATTCCCCTGACGCTCCTTCCCTCCCATTTTTTGTGTGCATTAATTTTCCAAGTAAAGAGGCAAGTGTCGGAGCAGTGAGTTAAATACTTGTCGCGGAAAAGTGGGATGTCATCTGTTCTGGGGTATCTCTGATTTCTATAAGTAGTCATCTAGGAGGGGACAGCTGATGTATTTTGCTCCAGTTTGTTTGCACAGTCTAAGTTAATGTTGAGAAGGGGAATTGAGGAATTATAAAGATATTAATCAATATCTAACTATTTTTTCGGGGAGATTGGTGTTCCCTAAAGTAGGGGATCAAGAGGTGGTGGTGGGAAGGGGAAGTTTATGGTAGAATAATTATAAATGGACTTTACATGGAGTGGACTTGATGGGCCAAATAACCATTCCTTGCTCCAGACTTTGTTCTGTGATTCATAGGAGAATGTTGCAGGATTTTTCTTTCACATCAATTACGAGGTTATTTCCATCACTTTACATATTATCCCATAATATTAAACAAAACCAAAAGGTGTAACTAAAAGAGACTAAATCTGAGTTGTGTTTTTTTGTGTGATTTAATGCTTGTGTCCCTTTTTGTTGCAGGGGAAGAAGTTTGAGATCCAGCCAGATGGTTTACCCTCAGCTCGGAAGCTGATCTATTACACAGGCTGTCCATTCCGATCCAGGCATTTGCTGCAGCTCCTCAGCAACAGCCACAGACTCTACATGAACATCCAGCCCGTGCTCAAGCAGATCCGAAAAATGGAAGAAACGGAAGGTGAGAACAGAGAAAACAATTTAGGTGTGTGGAAAACCTCAAACATACAGTTTAAAATTGTATAAAGTTTGTCCTTAACTTAAAAAAAAATGTTGACTGAAATTGAAGCAGCCTGGACTTTTTGCAAATTCTCCAAATTACCTCCAAGATGCTGTAGTACCTTTTTCAAATAAACTTTCTCTACTCATTTGAAGATCAGCAGGGAGGTCTTCTAACCAATATTCCTCCCTCGACCAATGACCACCAAAAGAGCAATCCAATCAGTCCCACTCCCCCGCTCTTTCCCCATAGCCTTGCAAATTTTTCCTTTTTAAGTATTTATCCAATTCCCTTTTGAAAGTTACTACTGAATCCGCTTCTACCTCCCTTTTAGGCAGCGCATTCCAGATCATAACGACTTGCTGAGTAAAAAAAATTCTCCTCATCTCCCTCTGTCTTTTTTTGCCAATTATCTTAAATCTGTGTCCTCTGGTTACTGACCCTCCTGCCAGTGGAAACAGTTTCTCTCTATGTGCTCTATCAGAACCGTTCATGATTTTGAACACTTCTAGTAAAACTCCCCTTAACTTTCTTTGCTCAAAGAAGAACAATCCCAGCTTCTCTAATCTCTCCACTTAACTGAATTCCCTCATCCCTGGGATTGGGTGGTGGTGGTGGGGGGGGGATTTTATATTTGGATCGGGGTGCTCTTTGAAAAGACTCTTTGGAACTATGAATGGAATTGTGGGTTGCTCTGCTGGGCACTATTGAACTGGGGAAAAGAGTTTTTTTGAGGGGGAAGGGAGAGGGGATTGTGGATTGTTTTCCAGGCTGCAAGGAGGGTGTGAATGGGAACGTTTACTGAAGTTGAGGTTTGTCTGGTAAGGAATGTGGAACTTCCTTTTAAAAAAAAGACAAAAACTGCAAGTTGCAGATTAACGTAATTCCTGGGTTCCACTTCCTCAATCCAGTTTTGGATTTAGGAAATGATGCCACCGACGCCTGTCCCTGATCCTGTTGCTGTTGCTGCTGCTGCCACCTTCTGTTGAATTTATGAAAGGTCATCCAGCGTGTCATTACTTGCCAACATGTAATGTTGTGGAGATGCCGGTGATGGACTGGGGTTGACAATTGTAAACGATTTTACAACACCAAGTTATAGTCCAGCAATTTTATTTTAAATTCACAAGCTTTCGGAGGCTTCCTCCTTCGTCAGCTTCACATCGTTCACCTGACGAAGGAGGAAGCCTCCGAAAGCTTGTGAATTTAAAATAAAATTGCTGGACTATAACTTGGTGTTGTAAAATCGTTTACAACATGTAATGTGAAACATTTAGGGCTCAATTTTGAAATGGTGGTTGGTAGCGGGGGGTGAAGGTGTGCGTGGCAAACCCGAATAAAAAAAACGTAACCTTTTCCGTCGTGATCGCGATATAATTGATGGTGATCAAAGTTGTTTCCGGGTTTCGCGCCCGGCACAGGCTGGCTGCCGACAGGAGCTGCAACGCTAGGTGCTGGGGAAGAGAGAGAGAGAGAGAGAGGGGAAGATCGGGGGTGGGGACGAGAGAGAGAGAGAGAGAGAGAGAGGGGAAGATCGGGGGTGGGGACGAGAGAGAGAGAGAGAGAGAGAGAGGGGGGAAGATCGGGGGTGGGGACGAGAGAGAGAGAGAGAGAGAGAGAGAGAGAGGGGAAGATCGGGGGTGGGGATGAGAGAGAGAGAGAGAGAGAGAGGGGAAGATCGGGGGTGGGGACGAGAGAGAGAGAGAGAGAGAGAGAGAGAGAGGGGAAGATCGGGGGTGGGGACGAGAGAGAGAGAGAGAGAGAGAGAGAGAGAGGGGAAGATCGGGGGTGGGGACGAGAGAGAGAGAGAGAGAGAGAGAGGGGAAGATCGGGGGTGGGGACGAGAGAGAGAGAGAGAGAGAGAGAGGGGAAGATCGGGGGTGGGGACGAGAGAGAGAGAGAGAGAGAGAGAGGGGAAGATCGGGGGTGGGGACGAGAGAGAGAGAGAGAGAGAGAGAGGGGAAGATCGGGGGTGGGGACGAGAGAGAGAGAGAGAGAGAGAGGGGAAGATCGGGGGTGGGGACGAGAGAGAGAGAGAGAGAGAGAGAGGGGAAGATCGGGGGTGGGGACGAGAGAGAGAGAGAGAGAGGGGAAGATCGGGGGGGACGAGAGAGAGGGGAAGATCGGGGGGGACGAGAGAGAGGGGAAGATCGGGGGGGACGAGAGAGAGGGGAAGATCGGGGGGGACGAGAGAGAGGGGAAGATCGGGGGGGACGAGAGAGAGGGGAAGATCGGGGGGGACGAGAGAGAGGGGAAGATCGGGGGGGACGAGAGAGAGGGGAAGATCGGGGGGGACGAGAGAGAGGGGAAGATCGGGGGGGACGAGAGAGAGGGGAAGATCGGGGGGGACGAGAGAGAGGGGAAGATCGGGGGGGACGAGAGAGAGGGGAAGATCGGGGGGGACGAGAGAGAGGGGAAGATCGGGGGGGACGAGAGAGAGGGGAAGATCGGGGGGGACGAGAGAGAGGGGAAGATCGGGGGGGACGAGAGAGAGGGGAAGATCGGGGGGGACGAGAGAGAGGGGAAGATCGGGGGGGACGAGAGAGAGGGGAAGATCGGGGGGGACGAGAGAGAGGGGAAGATCGGGGGGGACGAGAAAGAGAGGGGAAGATCGGGGGGGACGAGAAAGAGAGGGGAAGATCGGGGGGGACGAGAAAGAGAGGGGAAGATCGGGGGGGACGAGAAAGAGAGGGGAAGATCGGGGGGGACGAGAAAGAGAGGGGAAGATCGGGGGGGACGAGAAAGAGAGGGGAAGATCGGGGGGGACGAGAAAGAGAGGGGAAGATCGGGGGGGACGAGAAAGAGAGGGGAAGATCGGGGGGGACGAGAAAGAGAGGGGAAGATCGGGGGGGACGAGAAAGAGAGGGGAAGATCGGGGGGGACGAGAAAGAGAGGGGAAGATCGGGGGGGACGAGAAAGAGAGGGGAAGATCGGGGGGGGGGGAAAGAGAGGAGAAGATCGGGGGGGGGGAAAGAGAGGAGAAGATCGGGGGAGGAGAGGTGGAGATCAGGGAGGGCATCGGGGTGAGTGGGGAGGAGAGAAGGACATCGGTGGGGGGGAAGAGGGACATCAGAGAGGGAGACATCAGGGGTTGAGAGGGACATCGGAGAGGGAGACATTGGAGCAGGGTGGAAAGGTGGGTTTATTTTGTTTTTTAACTTTGTGTAATGGTTTTTTATTTAATTTATTTCGTTTATTTTTGCCTGATCCGTCCTTTCATGCCTGGTTTCACCAGGCCTGAATCGGAAGCCATGGGAAAGCTGCCTAGGTAAGTTTAAAATCGTTTTAACTATCTACTACGTCAGAAATAAAGTACCTTAAGTACCTCAATGAGGTACATTTGGTTCTTTTAACTATCATCCCACCGGCTTTAATTGCACACACACAGACGCATCTGTGGCAACCCCGGAAGTCGGCGGGTTGGAACCGGTTTCCGAACCCGCTCGGGATTTTCGCCATTTTCGCAGCCCCCAATGCACCCACAATCTGATTTTAAAATTGAGCCCTTAGTCTTTATTTTCATGATCGTTATAGTGTGAATCGTTTTCAATAGTACTTCCAACTCAGATATTTTCTTCCCCCAGGAACCAAGATAAATCTGAAATAAACGGACTACTGTATATAATACCTACTATAAGCTTCACGCCTCACTTTTGTGAAAAACCAGTACTTTAACGGATTATGCGCAGCTCTTTTAGTAATCCTACTTCGGAGACTCTGGGGTCAATTTTAGGATGGCCGAGCGGGTGCGTTCATGGTGAGGGGGTTCCTAAAATTCGGGAATCCCGGAGCTGGTCCAGAGCCCGGCTCCAACCCGCCCACTTCCGGGTTCTCCAATGACGCGAATCGGTGCGCGCACGGCCCCGCATGCGGGACTGCCACCGGCAATTAAAGCCGGCGGGATGACAGTTTAGATAGTTAGGGAGGTATTTGGGGTCGTCGACAGATTTCATTGGGAAGAGATTTTAGCAGGGATGTGATTTTGGACTCTCCTCAGCGTGTTTCCCATGCTGTGGGAAACACTCCCTGTTGTTGCAGACGTGTTTCAGTCAGCAGCCACTGGGAGAAGCAGAGGATTCCTTGACAGTTGGGGGGGGGGGGGGGGGGGCACCTCATTCATTGCAGCAGGGCACTCTGTCACTTCAGACAAAGTTTTGCCTGCCACGTCGTTGTCTCCACACTCCAAATTATTACATCGTACCCTAAACTCTGCTGTCCAAACACATTTACCTACTTTGCGGACCCCCTCACACCGTCAGGATGGGGGTGGGGTTCCATAGCTGCATTCATCACGCCATTGGAGGATAAGCAACATCACCAGCCTCGCCAGGCACGCCGTCCACCTCCGCCACGTGGAGCTACACAACAGTGATGCGCAACAGGCACCTGCACAAAGTAGTCGTGCAACTACACATACACCCACTGTAGGGTGACCCAATGGGTGTCATCAAGGGTGTTCATGGAGAACCTCATGAAAGGGCCTTATTGCACAAGCCAGTCAAGAATGGCCAAGACGTGGCAGTAGTGATGACAATATAATATGTAATGTGAGTTGATCAGAAATCAAATATAAGTAAAAACCATGACAAACACCCTTGTGCATCCCCTTTATGCTCACGATACGTTTGCCTTACGCTTCCTACTACACATACGTGATGCATGCCCTGTGGCTGCAGCACAGGTAGTGGCAGATGGGGTGAGGCTGACCGTGAAAGAGATGCGTGAGAGGGTGAGTATGAGACAGAGCCATGAGATTGTATGAGGATTGGGTTGAGTGGTAGTGGTGGGATGAGTACTGGGGAGGTGAGGAAGTGCAGGTAAGATGAGGATGAGGGTTCAGTGGGTGTGAGGAGTGATGTGATAGAGTAGTGTTGGCATGCAGAAGGAGATGTGGGGTGGGGGTGGTGATGTGGCAGACAGAGTGCAGGGGAATGAGTAAAAGTACTCACTTCGGCTGACCTGGTTAGGTCATTGAAGCACCTCCTGCACTGTATGCAGGTGCGTGATACGTTGGTGGTGCTGGTGACCTCCTCTGCCGCCTTGAGCCAGACCTTTGTGGTGGCAGAGGCAGGCCACTTCCTCCCGTCCGCCGGGTGGAAGATCTCCCTCCTTCTCCTCCTCACCCCATCCAATAAGACCTGAAGTGAAGCATCATTAAACCTGGGAGCAGCCTTCCCCCTGGGCTGCTCCATGCTGTAATTTTGCATATTTTCTGCATCATCAGTCAGTGGAGGATTTCCCCTTTAAATAGGGCTCCTCCAGCTGTCATCTATGATGGGGGTGCGCAGTCCACCCGCTGCGCAGCTTTCCAGTGCGAAACCCGGAAGTCAAGGTAAGTGGCTTCAATTTACTTACGATCGCGTGGAGAAACCCACCGATTTCACTGGGCGCGTTACCCACGCGCCCAGTCGACCCCCCGCTGCCAACCCGCCTCCCTCCTAATATCGGGCCCTCTGAGTCTAAACGCGTCAGCTCCCAACATCTGTCGACTTATTCTTAGCTTTCTCAGTTATTTGGGAGAGTGAATAATTTAGCTAAATTATTTTTTGGCAAATATGCTTTTCCCGTTTACATTAAAGCTTACATTTCTTCACCATCTACAATGCAGAGAAAAAGGGCTATAGAGAATCGTACATCAGTGATACCTTTGAGATGGATCTGGAACGACTAGATGAGCATTCCCAAGGCAGTGGGAGTAGCCGAGGAAGCGCAAGGAACAAACGGCTCTCCAGTCAGTCAACAGTTAGCCATGGCAGTTCTCATACCTCTGGCATTGAGGCAGATTCAAGGTACAGAATGTCTGTGGAGATGGCAGTGGACGAACCATTCTCCATTGAGCCCGTGCACAGTGCAGTTAAATCCTGTAGTTCGATGATGAGCCGCGGAAGCTCCCATACATCAGGAATAGACAGTAGCAGCAAAGACCGAACTGAGGATGATGGTAAGAATGTACTGATGCCGGCAAATTGTAATAAAGCATTTCAGTTATAGGACCAATCTCCCACTCACTATAGCAGTTTGTACAAAAGGTCCTATGATTCTTATTAGAATATAGCATTCGTGTTCAGCTTCCTTGAAATGTCATATAGTGAGATAAGAGCTGATGCAGGCAAAGAAGCTGGTTCGATTGAGGCTGTCTGATCTTTAAAAATACTCTGCTAGATACATAATATGTTACTATGGAGTGAATCTAAGACTATCCTAAGGGTTTTTAGAAAGCAGTGGGGATGGGCTTCTCTTAATCCCGTTCCCTCAATGATGGTCAAAACAAAGAAATACAGGAGTGGAATACTTTTTATAAATTAACTAAAGAAGGTGCTTGTAGTCAAAGTCACAGAATTATGGATCAATCTAATTATTTTCCTTTCACTGCTGCTAGATTGTGAAGCCATAACAATTTCTATATGAAGAAAATCATATAGGTTTTAACCTAACTTCACCACATGAGATTGAAGCAATAAGGGTGTCCGTATGATACAGGCAACTAGCAAACTGGATTTAAAATCTAGTAGCCCAAATTAGACTACTGGGCTGCTTGGAATTTCAACCCTACCCAGTGAAACCATTCAGAGTTATCCACATGTTCAACTGCAGTGAAATAGTTATTAAAACATGTATGCAATGTATTGTTTATAATACACATGCAGCACAAAATGTATTAAATTGGATCAATGCCCTATTGATTCGTTTTTACTTTCTAAATCAATGTCCAAAAACACTATTCATGGCTTAGCATTTAAAGTTGGAAGGGGTTAACGTGCAGTTATAAAAAGCTGTTTGCTGTTTAAACATAACTCTTCAATAACTAAGTACTATTTTTTCCTGCTACAGAAATGGAGGTCCCTGTTGATGATCCGCTTGAGATAGCCCACACTAATGAGTTCATCGAAAGTGAATCTGTTGACTATCTGCTTTTAAAACAAGAGTGCTGGCAAGGTGAGCTGGAGGGTTATGAGTTGCATGCTCAGTAATGACCATCTCGAATTCAGTGACTTTCATTTAGACTTAGAAGGAAAGCCTGGTCTCAAGATTCACGTTAACTGGATGAAAATTGACAAAGATTATAGAAGGATTCAGTGTCAGTGGGAAGTAAGTAGAAATAAAGATCATGGAGCCAAAAATGCACATGATGCGATCACAGCAGTTACACTGGTGATCATTTGCACAGAGCCCACCAGAGCATACGGGGTAGGCCCCTAACAAAGGCCAATGGAACCTTCAGGGGAAGCCCATGATCTGGCATTATAATGGTAGTGTGCTGGAAGGTCCAAGCATTTTCAACCCCCATAATTTCCTTTGGTGTGATTTCAAACTACAACAACTTGCATTTATATAGCGCCTTTAATGTAGTAAAACATCCCAAGGCGCTTCATAGCAGCACAATCAGACAAAAGTTGGCACTGAGCCAAAGAAGGAGATATTAGGACAGGTGACTAAAAGCTTGGTCAAAGAGGTAGGTTTTAAGAACATAAGTACTAGTAGCAGGCCCCTCGAGCCTGCTCCGGCATTCAATAAGATCATGGCTGATCTTCGACTTCAACTCCACTTTCCTGCCTGATCCCTGTGTCCCTTGATTCCCCTAGATTCCAAAAATCTATCTCAGCCTTGAACATATTCAACGACTCAGCATCCACAGCCCTCTAGGGTAAAGAATTCCAAAGATTCACAACCCTCTGTGTGAAGAAATTCCTCCTCATCTCAGTCTTAAATGCCTGACCCCATATCCCCCTAGTTCTGGACTCTCCAGCCAGAGGAAACAACCTTTCAGCATTTACCCTGTCAAGCCCCCTCCTCAGAATCTTATATGTTTCGATGAGATCACCTCTCATTCTTCTAAACTTCAGAGAGTATAGGTCCATTCTGCCCAATTTCTCCTCATAGGACAACCGTGTCATCCCAGGAATTAATCTAGTGAACCTTCGTTGCACCGCCTCTAAGGCAAGTATATCCTTCCTTAGATAAGGAGACCGAAAGTGTACGCAGTAATCCAGGTGAGGCCTCACCAAAGCCCTGTACAATTGTAGTAAGACTTTCTTACTCTTATACTCCAACCCCCTTGCAATAAAGGCCAACATGCCATTTGTCTTCCTAATTGCTTGCTGTACCTGCATTCTAACTTTTTGTGTTTCTTGTACAAGGACACCCAAGTCTCTCTGAACACCAACATTTAATAGTTTCTCACCATTTAAAAAATATTCTGTCTTTCTATTCTTCCTACCAAAGTGAATAACCTCACATTTCCCCACATTATACTCCATCTGCCACCTTCTTGCCCACTCACCTTAACCTGTCTATATCACTTTGCAGACTTTTTGCGTCCTCCTCACAGCTTACCTTCCCACCTACCTTTGTATCGTCAGCAAACTTGAATACATTACACTCGACCCCTTCATCTAAGTCATTAACATAGATTGTAAATACCTGAGGCCCAAGCACTGATCCTTGCGGCACCCCACTAGTTACAGCCTACCAATTTGAAAATGACACATTTATCCCTACTCTTTGTTTTCTGTCCGTTAACCAATCCTCTATCCATGCTAATATGTTACCCCCAACCCTATGAGCCCTTACCTTGTGTAACAACCTCATGTAACACCTTATTGAATGTCTTTTGAAAATCCATATATACTACATCCACTGGTTCCCCTTTATCTACTCTGCTGGTTACATCCTCAAAAAACTCTAATAAATTTGTCAAACATGATTTCCCTTTCATAAAACCATGTTGACTCTGCCTAATCATATTATGATTTTCTAAGTGCCCCGTTACCACTTCCTTAATAATGGATTCTAGCATTTTCCCGACGACTGATGTCAGGCTAACTGGCCTGTAGTTTCCTGTTTTCTCTCTCCCACCTTTCTTGAATAGCGAGGTTACATTTAAGGGGCATCTTAAAGGAGAGGAGAGAGGTGTAGACACAGAGAAATTTTGGGAGGGAATTCCAGAGCTTAGGGTCTAGAAGGCTGAAGGCATGGCCACCAATGGAGGGGTGAAGGAAATCGGGGATGCACAAGAGGCCATAATTGGAGGAATGCAGAGTTCTCGGAGGGCTGGAGTGCTGGAGGAGATTACAGAGATAGGGAGGGGCGAGGCCATGGAGGGGATGGAACACGAGGATGAGGTGTTGGTGGACAAGGAGTCATTGTAGGTCAGCAAGCACAGGAGCGATGGGTGAACGAGACTTGGTGTGAGGTAGGATATGAGCATTGGAATAGTCGAGCCTGGAGGTAACAAAAGCAAATGGACTGAGTCAGGCGATGTTACATAAGGAAGTAGGCAGTCTCAGTGATGGAGAGGCTATGGAACTGGAAGTTCAGCTCAAGGTCAAATAAGATGCCGAGGTTGCAAACAGTCTGGTTCAGCCTGAGACCACGGCCAGGGAGGAGGATGGAATTGCTGGCTAGGGAACAAAGTATGTGGCAGGGTCCGAAGCTAATGGATTCAAAGTAACATCACAATGCAGTAATAACCAATTTTAGCAACAAGGTACAAAAATACCTTTTTAAAGAAATAGTTTCTTAAAGTTTAAAAATCTACTATAAATATTATAAGTAGATTATGTGCTGGCCGGTCTGCAGCAACTCACCAAGGCTTCTTCGACAGCACCTCCCAAACCCGTGACCTCTACCACCTAGAAGGACAAGGGCAGCAGGCACATGGGAACAACACCGCCTGCACGTTCCCCTCCAAGTCACACACCATCCCAACTAGGAAATATATCGCCGTTCCTTCATCGTCGCTTGGTCAAAATCCTGGAACTCCCTACCTAACAGCACTGTGGGAGAACCTTCACCACATGGACTGCAGCGGTTCAAGAAGGCGGCTCACTACCACCTTCTCAAGGGCAATAAATGCTGGCCTTGCCAGTGACGTCCACATCCCATGAATGAATTTTAAAAAAATGGTACATAGCGGGCTGTTAAAAGGTTTTCAATTAATCCCTCACGTGAATCGTGTGTCAGAGCTCCAAAATGAAAGCCTATAGCGAAGGCCACTGATCTGTGGTTCTCACAGAAAGTTAAATGGAATCATGGAATCGCAAAGTACGATCCACAAAACACCAGAAAATACTGCAATCCCACGTAATAATATACTTATTCAGTCAATATAAACCAATGGGCCTAATTGTAAACAAATGAAATCCTGGAAAGTGATCCTGAAAACACTGGTCAAAATCTCACCTGCTTACATTAACGATTGATTTAATTTGTTAGTAAAAGAACCTAAAGGAAGCCTATATGTAAATAGCATCATAAATTAAATCCTGCAGGCAAATCATGTATTCCTATGCTTTTTAGCAATGAAGTAAGAGTCTGTTTTATTTTATAGGTATCGGCAATGAAACCACTATGAGTTTGTGTGATCCCTCGGTAAAGCTTCGAGGACAAAGTGTAGACTCGCTCTCACAGGTATGAAACCTTGGTTTTATCATCTTGGTAAGAAACTAGAGTCCAATCCTTTGCATTCACATGTTACACCAGTAATTGCATAGGTGCTATATTAAAAGGTCCTGTGTCATCAACTATTTGGCCAGGGGAGGGTACAGATAAAATGTATGTGTGTTTACAATGTAGATCAGCAGACCAACAGTTTGGATCTCTCATGATTTTACTTGATGAACCCACCACTTTACTATATTTTAAACTTGCTGTTAAGTCATTTGTAACATCAATTTAAAAAGAAAACTTGGATAACCACAACAGGGTTATTAATATACAAAAAACTAGAAAGAGAAGTTAAAGTTTCCTCCAGGAAAAGTGTAAATTCTCTTTAAGTTTACATAACTTAGAAAAGCTGCAGCGAATGAACAAATGCATCTTCACTTTTACAGGCTTCACGGTCTAAGCTGAGAAACGTGACTGATCGCCATAGTCAGAGTTTGGATGATGTACGCCTGTACCAACAGCAACCACCTTTAGGCTCCACTTTGTCTTCAGACAGCTCCCAGAGCTATACTTTTGGTTGTCTCTATGAGGACAAAGATAGCCAATTTTGCTACACCTACTCCACAGCGGATTGTAAAACTAAGTCCACCTTTTATGGCAAACGTTCAATGAATTGCCTATCCTTGGATCTTCTCGGAGAAGAACAACTGCTGGAATTTGTGGTATAATTAAAAGCCATGCCATCATGGTAAATATGCTAACCAGTCAAATCCTGGACAGATCAATTTTTGAGTGTTAAATTATGATTGAAGGAAGTTGCATCATGAAACATAGTGTGAAGATGTTCTGCAACATGAGACCACAGTGAGAGAACATCCAAAAACTTGAGCCTCAAAGTAATTTTTGCAAACAATTTAATGGATTATTGTATCTCATCACTACTTGGAGCCCAAACTGAAGACTCGTTGTCAGAAGCTAACAGCAATTGTCTGAGTAACTTTGGAACTTACTGTAGTGATGTTGTACTTTTTACTTTATACATAGAAAACAAATGGAAAACTCTAAACATTCCTGTTTCAGTACCAGAGAGTTTTTCTCGACACTGGACTTCAGCAAAAAAAATTCATATTTGTCCAAATGAGAAAAAATACAGATAGTTCATCTTACCTGTGAGGCATTCAATGTAATAATGAGTTGGGAAACATTGAACACTGGAGTGAATGGCCTCCATCGTCACCTTCATTCAATGCTCCTTGGGGTCTCAGCAGCAAAATTGGTGGGAGTCGCAGTTGTGTTTCAGGAGTCATGCTTGAGCTAATCCGAAAGTCCATTTTTAACAACCTACAATAACAGCAAGGAACAGCAATATGAAAACAGTGGAAATTTTTTTTTGAAGCTCTATTCCAGAAAACACATTTTTGAATTAGTTCTTGGCCACCTCTCTGATATGAGGAAGGAGTTTAGACTGAACAACATGCAAACAGATACCAATGAATGAGTATTCTGATCATTAAAGGAAAGGTATGTCTTCAGTGACAGTAGACTGACCAGTGCTACAATATGCCAATTAACAATAAGCTCCCAATTAGTGCTGTGCCATTACTGGGAGATGCTAAACAATTTTATGATGCTTCTTATGAATAAGAAAGGAAAACTGGAGGTCCAGTCACCTTTTGCCACTCGTGCATTTCCCATTGGCAGGTGATGGAATAGAATTAATAGTGGCCTAGGAACAGATTTCAACCTTATCCTCTTCAAAAACTATTTAGTTTCAAGCAAAGTTGTGCTATGCTGCCAAGATCACCATTTTGGATGGGCAGAGTAGACTGCAGCTTCATATTCCTGCCCATCCTTGGTCTAACCCTGTTTCACATTGATACAGTGAGAAAGATGACAGGTAGCTTGCATTGAAGGTATTCACTTAAAAACAAAATTGTAAATTGCTCCTCTGTAATACTGTCTCTGTAAAGATTAATCCCTGGAGACCAAAAATGCACTGAACAAGATAACAAAGGAATTATATTGTGCTGCTTGTTAAATGTACCCTTGACACTGACATGTGCCTTATACTTATGATGGAGTAAGAGAATATGCAACAGATGTGCTTATGTTACAATATCTTCCATTGAGAAAAAAAGAACTGAATAAAAAATTAGCAATAACAGACTAAGACATGAAAATATAGCATATTGGAGTGAAGGGAATCTAGTTTCATGAAATGTGTTCGTAAGTTCAGGCAATGGGGATGAAGGGAGCCAGAATAGATTCATTTTCCTCCGTGTCCTATTTACACAAATTGCTGGTGGTTGCACTTTTTTTAATGTCCCCAAGAATGACAGAGTCATAGAAATGACAGCACAGAAGGTGGCCATTCAGCCCATTGCACCTAGCTCTTCAAATGGAACTGTTTACTCCAAGTCTATTGCTTTGTTCTTTCCCCATCTCCTTTTATATTTTTTATTTTTAAGTATTTATCCAGTCCCCTTTTAAATGATGGTATAGGCTCTGTCTCCAAGTAACTTGCAGTAAAACATTCCATGTTCTAATGACCCTCCTGTATAAGAAATCCCCCTTCATTCTTCTAGTGATTTTGGGCTCAATTTTGAAATGGAGCCGGGGAGGGGGCGGGGGGTCAATTTGAGGTCGGAAACCCATTAATACAGGTTTCCCGGATGTCCTTACGATTTTGACTTAAGGATGTCTTTTATGTTTTTTGTCGGTTTCCCGTTCGACTGACTGGCTGATTGACAGGCTGGTCTCAGTCGGATGGGAAACCAGCCAGGTAGAGACGTCTGCTGGTAAGTGTGCAGGTAAGTCTTTGTTTGCATGGAGAGGGGACGGGACGGGGAGCACGGGTGGGCAAGGGGCACAGGTGGGCAAGCGTGGGCACAGGGGTCACGAATCATGGGGGATTGGATCGGGGGTCAGTCACGGGGGGGGGGGGGGGGAAGATTGAGGGTCATTGCGGGGGTCCGCAATCGTTGTGGGGAAGTACTGGGGTCGGGATTGGAGGGGGAGGGTCGGGGGTCTGTGCAGGTAAGCTTGTTGGGCCGAGGGGGAAGCATTCCTGCTCCTCTGGGGCCACAAGCTGTGCCTTTCTAGACACTTAACTGCAGTCTCAGGCCTTCTCGCCTCCTTTCGCGAGGCCTAAAACAGAAAGCCCAGGAATCCCGGCTCCCTGGGGTTGAAATCGGGAATTAGTTAAAAATGGAGGCCTGATGCCTCCTTGAAAGGATTTAAGGCCCGACCCGCCTCCTGGGAGCGAGCCCCTCATCCCGCCCCTGTGAAAACCGGAAATGGGCGGTTGGAGGCGGGTCTGAAATGGTGGCAATTTTCAATGCCCCCCTCCCTTAAACCACCTGTTTTTTTATTTTTAAAATCGAGCCCCTTGTGTTTGTGCCTGCTTGTTACCTATTCACCAGTGAAAACAATCTTTGATTATTTATCGCGTCAAAACCTTTCCTAATTTTGAAAACCCTCTATGAGGCCTCCCTTCTTAACTTTTTTTATTCTAGTGAAGAAGCCCCAATTGTTTCAGCCTTTCTTAAAAACTATAACCACTCATTCTTGGTAATATTCTAATGAATCTTCACTGTATTCTTGCTGTGCCTCTAATATCCCTCCTATAATTGGGTGCCCAGAACTACCCAACACTACCAAAAACAGATTATTTGGTCATTCAGTCATTCATTTCCTGTTTATGGGACTTTGCTGTATACAAATCGGCTGCTGAGTTTGCCTGAGCAGCAACAGTGACTGCATTTCAAAAGCAATCCATTGGTTGTAAAGCTCTTTGGGATGTCCTGAGAATATGTTAAAGTGCTCTGTAAATGCAAGTCATTGTTGAAATTGTACAAGACATTGGTTAGACATCACTTCCATGCTTTGCATTCAATGCAGGTTATTGTATAAAACTCAATCATATTTACTTTTTTTTGCAGCCTTTCTACATGCATTTCCACCTTTAAAGATCTAATGCACTTGCACCACTGCATCTCTTAGTAAGAAATTAATTAGGGTATACTTCCTTTCACTCTTTTTCTTCCCCAAGTGTATGCTTCACATTCTCTTCATCGAACTATATATGCCACCTATCCACTAATTTCATTAACCTGTCTGTATCTTTCTGCATTCTTCCTCCATTTGCCATTCCCACCAAGTTGGTATCATCAACAAACATCAATATCATTCCCCGTGCCTCCCTGGGGCACACCTCTATCCACAACTATCCAATCTGGATAAACATCCATTTATCCTTATTTCCTACTTTCTGTTCCCAGGCCAGCTCTCTACTAATGTGGTTACATTCAATTTAATTTTAGGTGCCATAGATTTCTTAACAAATCTTGTCAAACATCTTTGGAAATTCAATTTATATAACATCCATCTCAGTCTCTTCATCTTTATACTTTGAGATTTTTTCAAACTTCAATTAAATTAGTCAAGCCAGAAGTGCCCTTTGTAAATCCATTCTAACTGAACCCTACTGTATTAACTTGTTTAGGTCTGCTATTACCTACTTTACATTTTGCTTTCACTTCTGATAGTATTGTCAATAATGTGGTGGTGTGCTGTCCCTTGCCAGTGTCATTATAGTATGTGAGCAGCTAGGCTAAATCAACTGTATTGGTATATAATGTGATCCGCAGGTCTGATCATCATTCAGATGCCAATGGTTTGTACATAGTGGCAATGTAGCTTGCATGTTCTAAGAAGATTGCAGAAGCAATACAGTAAAATAGATGAAGTAAAGCTGTGGCTAACATTTACCAGTTTATCGCCCTTCTATTTTATAGATATGGGCACGGACAAATCTCCAAAGGAAATTCTTTCCTCTAAGTCTTTTGTTTAAGTTAATATCACACTATTTATAGTGTGGTGTTGTGGTTACAGGTTGTGCATATCAGTATTTGACATACATTTCCTTATACATACTATAACCATAATGTGCAACGTCTGTCATCGAACTCAGTGTCATCAATAATAGTACATTTGAAGAGTTCAGACCTATGAAGGGTTGGACGCTTACTTACATTTTTCCCGTTGCTTAAATGTCAGTTTTAGCCAAATCTCTCTCTCTGCTCTCACATACACTCACTTTTTTTTCTTTCTTTCTCTGCTTGCTGTCTCTCTTGCGCGCATTCTCTCTCTCTCTACCTGTAGGTTTTGAACTGAGGAATTGAATGCATAAGTTGTTGCAAACTGAATTATTTATATTGCCTTCAAACAAGTAACAAAAGTTTGTTGTTACAAAACATAAGATTAACATTGCTTTTTTTATACCTCTTTTGTAGTGATTTGAAAACAATGAAGGATATATTTACTTTCCTAAAGATTGTTTTAAAATGCTGAAGAACAATCATGTTATATTGTATGGAACTTTATTACAGTATTATAACTGAACACTGTGAAAATTAATTATGCAAATGTATCCTGTTTATTTACACATTAAACAATGGGGTAATGTTTTGTCTAAACCCACGAGACTTAAAAAATGTTAACTAGGGGATTTAAATGATTGTTACATAATATAGTTGAACGGCTGTTATTTCTATACTTGTTGAATATTTAGTTTTAAATGTGAGTTTCATATTTTATGTTCACTGTCATCCTTTCCATGAAAGGAGCTCTATTATGCACATAAAATACAAGTTACAAAATTTGAAATTTCCTGATTTTTTTTCATAAATTGAGAAGGGAAATATCCACATACTTGTATAGCTTCATCCTCTTCCTTTCATTAATTTGTAGGCGTCCCTTTATTCATTTTAAGCTTCCTCTACATTAATATAGGGATGTTGATTCCTAACATAGGAACAGGAATAGGCCATTCAGCCCCTCGAGCCTGTTCCTCCATTTAGTGAGATCATGGCTGATCTATTTCCTAACTCCATCCACCCGCCTTGGCTCCATATCCCTTAACATCCTTGGCTAGCAGAAATCTATTGATCTCAGATTTAATATTATTAATTGAGCTAGCATCTACTGTTTTTTGTGGGAGAGAGTTCCACACTTCTACCACCCTTTGCGTGAAGAAATATTTCCTAAATTGTCTCCTGAATGGCCTGGCTCTGATTTTAAGGTTATGTCCCCTTGTCCCAGATTCCCCACCAGCGGAAAAAGTTTCTATCTACCCTATCAAAATCCTAAAAACCTCAATCAAATCACCCCTTAACCTTCTTTATTCCTGGGAATACAAACCTAGTTTATGTAATCTCTCCTCATAACCTACCCCCTGGGGCCCTGGTAACATTCTGGTGAATCGGCACTGCACCACTTCCATGGTCACTATATCCTTTCTAAGGTGCGGTGTCCAGAACTGTACATAGTACTTCAGATGTGGTCTAACGTGGATCTCGTGCACTTGATAACACTATCACATATAAACTTACCTGCCAACATTCGGCTGGCAACAGCTGTAACCCACTTTTTCCTGTGCTTCCTGATCGGGAACTCGAACTTCCTTGACAACCCGATAAATGCAAGGAATTGCTTCAGTTCATTGGTGTGGCCACCATCAAGACCAGTTACTTCCACCCTTGCAACATCACCCACTTCCGTCCCCACCTCACTCCTGCTGCAGCTGAAACTCTAATCCATGTTTCTGTGTTGATTTCTCGAATATATTCCTTGCCAGTCTCCCAAGATCCATTCTCCATAAATTCTGCTGCCTACACTCCTGTCTCGCACTAAGTCCTACTTGCCATCATTGTCAACAGAGGCTATGGGCCCCGACAACATCCCGGCTGTAGTGCTGAAGGCTTGTGCTCCAGAACTAGCCGCGCCTCTAGCCGAGCTGTTCCAGTACAGCTACAACACTGCCATCTACCCGATAATGTGGAAAATTGCCCAGGTATGTCCTGTCCACAAAAAGCAGGACAAACCCAATCCGGCCAATTACCGCCCCATCAGTCTACTCTCAATCATCAGCAAAGTGATGGAAGGTGTCGTCGACAGTGCTATCAAGCGGCACTTACTCACCAATAACCTGCTCACTGATGCTCAGTTTGGGTTCCGCCAGGACCACTCGACTCCAGGCCTTATTACAGCCTTGGTCCAAACCTGGACAAAAGAGCTGAATTCCAGAGGTGAGGTGAGAGTGACTGCCCTTGACATCAAGGCAGCATTTGACCGAGTGTGGCACCAAGGAGCCCTAGTAAAATTGAAGTCAATGGGAATCAGGGGGAAAGCTCTCCAGTGGCTGGAGTCATACCTAGCACAAACAATAGTAGTGGTTGTTGAACGCCAATCATCTCAGCCCCAGGGCATTGCTGCAGGAGTTCCTCAGGGCAGTGTCCTAGGACCAACCATCTTCAGCTGCTTCATCAATGACCTTCCCTCCAACATAAGGTCAGAAATGGGAATGTTCGCTGATGATTGCACAGTGTTCAGTTCCATTCGCAACCCCTCAGATAATGAAGCAGTCTGTGCCCGCGTGCAGCAAGACCTGGACAACATCCAGGATTGGGCTGATAAGTGGCAAGTAACATTTGCGCCAAACAAGTGCCAGGCAATGACCATCTCCAACAAGAGAGAGTCTAACCAGCTACCCTTGACATTCAACGGCATTATACCATCGCCGAATCCCCCACCATCAACGTCCTGGGGGTCACTATTGACCAGAAACTTAACTGGACCAGCCATATAAATACTGTGGTTACAAGAGCAGGTCAGATGCTGGGTATTCTGTGGCGAGTGACTCACTTCCTGACTCCCCAAAGCCTTTCCACCATTTGCAAAGCACAAGTCAGGAGTGTGATGGAATACTCTCCACTTGCCTGGTTAAGTGCAGCTCCAGCAACACTCAAGAAGCTCGACACCATCCAGGACAAAGCAGCCCGCTTGATTGGCACCCCATCCACCACCCTAAACATTCACTCCCTTCACCATCGGCGCACTGTGGCTGTAGTGTGTACCATCCACAGGATGCACTCACCAAGGCTTCTTCGACAGCACCTCTCAAACCCGCGACCTCTACCACCTAGAAGGACAAGGGCAGCAGGCACATGAGAACAACACCACCTGCACGTTCCCCTCCAAGTCACACACCATCCGACTTGGAAATATATCACTGTTCCTTCATTGTCGCTGGGTCAAAATCCTGGAACTCCCTACCGAACAGCACTGTGGGAGAACTTTCACCACACGGACTGCAGCGGTTGAAGAAGGCGGCTCACCACCACTTTCTCAAGGGCAATTAGGGATGGGCAATAAATGCTGGCCTTGCCAGCGACGCCCACATTCCATGAACGAAGAAAAAAAATTCCAATCTTTGCTTACCTACTTTGGCACCTTATACCCCCAAGGTATTTATTTCAAAATTCTCAGCCTCCTCTACAAATTCCTCCATGGTTTTATCCCACCCTACCTGAGACTTCCACCCTTGTACTGCATTCCATACCCTTTAACTTTGGCCTCCTGCGCATCCCACCCGCTCCCCCCATTCCACCAGCAACAGCACTTTCATTTATCTTGTCCCACTTTTCTGGAAGTCCTCCCCTAATCCTCTCCACCTTGTTTTTCCATTTCCTGCCTTTAATTACCTTCTCAAAACCTACCTATTTGATGATGTCTCCTAACTCCACCTACTTTTTGCTAGGTGTTAATTTTTACTCCTTACTTAGTAACTTGGGGCATTCTTCAGTCCTAAAGGTGCTTTGTAGGTGCAAATTTATTGTACATCAAGCTGCGAATAACTTCCCTGGTACACAGTCCACTCCAATGGCTGGGCTCTTCCATTGTCTCCATGGGAGGGTGGGTGCGTAGATTGTATCATAAAGATACAATTTTAAAAAAATCTAGCAGCCTTTGTTGGAAATTAGGATCCTCACTCGCTCTGAGAAAGCACCACAGTATTTTCCAGAATAAAACACTGCCTTCAGAGCTGAATAAGGAAACAAAGCACAAAAATAAACCTAATTTCTTGGTCAATCCAAGTTAACAGGTCAGTGAGACAATTGGTAGATAACATGTAAAACAGGGAATGGAATTGAGAAAACATCGGTCTCAGTTGCCTTGGCAAGGGTGCTAAAGCCAACTGTTTTGCTCAAACTGCCACCCAGACTGTGATCAGTTAAATCAACGATGAGGATGTTATAAGGGCGGGGGCAGGGAGAGAAGAGAGATGGAAAGGTTTAGGGAGAATAAAAAAGAGGCAAAACAAATGCTTTGTCACTAATGGTGGATCAAAAGGGTGCAGAGGTGCTCAGAAGGTTGAAGTCAGAGGAATCCAGTGTTGAAGTGGGGACAAAGGGATGAGATTGCAGAGATAAGGTAGGGGAGTCAACAAGGGAGGAGGGTGAGGGGAGATTTACAGATGCAGAAATTATTTTGAATTGAATATGCAGGGAATGGCAAGCCAGTGTAGGTCAGTGAGAATGGATGTGATGGGCAAATGGAACTAGGTGCATGGCAGGATGCATTGAAAATTTGTAGCTAATGGTGGGTGAAGGGTGGGATGCCAGCAAGGAGACTGTTGAGTAGTAAATTCTGGAGATGAGGGCTTCAATGGCAGAGGAGCAGCAAGCAATTGTTGGCTAAGATTTGAAGTGTAAAGCTCTGTTCAGAGTCAAATCAGAATCCAAGATTGAGAAGAGTCTGGTTCAGCTTGAGAGTGACCAAGGAGGAAAGTTAGTGGCAAGTGGAAGTATTGAGTCGTCCAGGATCTGATGTTGGGGCAAGCAGTCTTAACAGTAACAGCATGGAGGGAGCAAATAAGAGAAGTGGTAAAGCTGGGTATCATCAGGGTGCATGTGGAAGCTGATCCAGTGCCTGCATTTTACACCATGGAGGACTCAGGAGGAGCACCATGTAGGTAAGAGGCTAATCCAAGAACTAAACTTTCTGGAAGTGACAGTTTGAGAGTGGGAAGAGAAGCTATTGCTGAAGAGACAGTAATAAGTCCAGTCATGTGGCATACCTAACCAAACATTATTAAAAAAAAGCTTTTAGCTACGGATTTTCAAATCATCATCAACAACAAAATGGTACCCTCACCCCTTGCCAACACGTCTTCATCGCTTCCGAGGCAATCAGTACCACGTGACATCATGTCACCCCCAAGGGTGAGGGGACGGCGGTTAGCCGGCGTGACGTCTGATTTTAAAAACTCGTCAGCTGTTACATTAGCTGTCCAATAAGGAGCAAGCTTCCCCCCCCCTCCCACTGCGCGTAATGGGATGAAGCGGGCGGGAAGTTAACGACTCGGGCGCGTGCTGAGCAACTGCTGCTTGGGGTCTCGAGCATGTTGAGCCGGGGTGTGGCGGCGTCGTCGATGGTGCTGCTGCTGTTTGGCGTCGATGTCATTTCGGGCGTGTGGAGGTAGGCAAGGAGGCAGCGCAGCTAATAAAGACAATATGGACCCCCCCCCCATGCGAGTTAAAAGTACCTCCTTTCAAGGAAAGGGTTTGTGTAATAAACAATATGAACGTTTTCAAAAGCGATGCGTTATTTTCAGTTACCAGAAGGTTCCAGAATTCCCAACGGTTAGCGAGATTATTGATGAAACCAAACTGCATATAAATAGACATGATGTGGAGATGCCGGTGATGGACTGGGGTCTGACGAAGGAGATAATCTCCGAAAGCTTGTGATTTTAAAATAAATTTGTTGGACTATAACCTGGTGTTGTAAGATTCCTTATATAAATAGACAGACCAAGGGATTTATTTCCTGTAGTAAGATACCAAATAAACTTTGATAGGGCTGTAGTTCAGTCAGTTCCATTATTGAATCCATGCCGTAACCCCGCTGGTTATGAAAATGAAATGGTAATGGGTAGATTGGGTTAAATTCGTATTTGCTTTTAAAGCTGTGCATCAGAAAAGTAGGACTATTGATTTCCTCCCCCCCACCCCTATCATTCACCCTTGGGTGCTGCATCTCTGACTCTTCCCTTCCTGGGTTTCTCTGGCCAATAGCTGTTACAAGCCTAGTAACTCCCATAACAATTTTGATTCATCTTTCCATTGGAAAACATGTCAGGTTCCATATGTACGCTGATGACACCCAGCTCTACTACCACCATCTCTCTCCACCCCTCCACTGTCTCTGATTTGTCACACTGCTTGTCTGACATCCAGTACTGGATGAGCAAAAATTTCCTCCAACCAAATATTGGGAAGACCAAAACCATTGTCTTTGGTCCCTGCTGCAAACTCTGTTCCCTAGTCACTGACTCCATCCCTCTCCCTGGCACTGTCTGAGGCTGAACTAGACCATTTGCAACTTTGGTGACCTATTTGACCCTGAGATGAGCTTCTGATCACATCTGCTCCATCGCCAAGACCGCCTACTTCCACATACATCGCCTGTTTCTGCCCCTGCCCCTGCCTCAGCTCATCTGCTGCTGAAACCCTCATCCATGCCTGTGTTACCTCCAGACTTGACTATTCCAATGCCCTCCTGGCCATCTTCTACCCTCCATAAACTTGAGCTCATCGAAAACGCTGCTGCCTGTGTCCTAACTCGCACCATGCCCTGTTCACCCATCCCCTATTCTCGCTGACATTGGCTCCTGTTCTAGGAACACCTCGATTTTAAAATTCTCACCCTAGTTTTCAAATCCCTCCATGGCCTCGCCTCTCTCTATCTCTGTAACCTCCTCCAGTCCTACCACTAGATTGATTCCTGGGGTGAGAGGGTTGTCCTATGATGAGAGATTGAGTAGAATGTGCCTATATTGTGGTGCCTTCAGTTATCTAGGCCCTAAGCTCTGGAATTCTCTCCCTAAACCTCTCCCTCCCCCTCTCTCCTTTAAGACGCTCCTTAAAACTTACCCTTCACCTGTCCTAATATCTCCTTGAGTGGCTCAGTGTCAAATTTAGTTTGATGATGCTCCTGTGAAGCGTCTTGGGAAGTTTTACTATATTAAGGGTGCTTTATAATTGCAAGTTGTTGTTGTTGTCTCAAGTATCCCTTTTTCCCCCAATACCTTTGTCATATTTGATCTGATGACTCCATTTTCCACTTCAGAGCTTCAGAAATGTCCTTTTTCCTCAGCTAAGATTACCCCTCCACAGTGGTCAATAGGACCCTTGATTGTGTTTTTCCTATTTTCCCCTTTCTCTTCTCTCTCAGCAGTATCTTCCATGCCATCAGCCTCTGCATTTGCCAGATCATCTGCCAATTCCACCACTTACAAAACAATCCCACAACCAAGCACATTTTCTCCTCTCCACTCTGGTTTTCGAAGGTACCAGACCCTTCACAATACACTTGTTCATTCCCCCTCCCCCCCACCCCTGTCTCTTGTCACCTTCCCATGCAACTAGAGGGACTGCAACATTTATCCATTAACTTACTCTCATAATACTTCCTAGGGCACCAGATATTCTTTCCATGCGTGACAGTAATTCATTTTCTCAATTCTCTGATCTAGAATTGCATAGAAATTACAACATTGAATCAGGATGTTCAGCCCAATCAGTCCATGTTGGTGTTTATCCCCCATGTGCCCACCCTATTCCCAACCTTTCCTTGATACATCTATCTAGCCGGTTCTTAAATGTTTGTCTCTGCTTCAATCACTAAATCTGTTAGTGCATTTCACAGCCTCACGATCCTGTGTGCAAAAAAAAAGTTTATCCTGGTCTCTCTCCTAAACCTCTTATATTCATTGTCCCCTTGTTCTAGAGCTTCACTTTTGCAGGTTATGACTTTGTTTCAACCCCATCAATTTTATTTTGGCACACACTCCAAACTGAGTTTTGTCCTATGTACAATGTATAGAAGCTATGATAGTCCTCTGAATTTAAAAAAAAAGTAATTCCCCAAGTTGGATGAGACATCAAACCGAGGCCCCGTCTACCCTCTAACATGGATGTAAAAGATCCCATGGCACATTTCGAAGAAGAGCAGGGGAGTTCCCCCTGGTGCTCTGGCCAATATTTATTCTTTTATTGCTAAAACAGATGATCTGGTCATTATCTTATTGCTGTTTATGGGACCTTGCTGTGCGCTAATTAGCTGACGCTTTTCCTACACTACAACAGTGACTACACTTCAAAAGTACTTCATTGGCTGTAAAGTATTTTGGGATGTCCTGAGGTTGTGAAAGGTGCCAAATCTTTAGAGAAAACTTAAGTAAATTTAAAAGTAAGCTATCTTCACATCATAAAGCAAGAGCATTTTTTAACAATGTACTGTAATTGTAATTTTGTTCTAATTTTAAAATGACCTTTTCAGATATTACACCAAAATGGAAGGTCGAATTTTATTGAATACACGAAGCACTGTAAGTGACATTGCCACAACAGCAATGATTAATTATTACGTTAGAGCCATGATTACCTGCCTTCCTGTTATTAATGTTTGGGATTATCCGCCAACTGGACAAGGTGAAGTCGGAGCTTTGAGTTGGATGTACGGTAGTGTAGTGATTGTTACTGTGCTAGTAATGCAGAGGCCTGGACTAATAATCCAGAAAATGTGAGTTCAAATCCCGCCATGGCAGTTTGAGAATTTGAATTCAATTTTTAAAAAATGGAAATAAAAAGCTGGTACCAGTAAAAAGGTGACCATGAAGCTGATGGATTGTTGTAAAAAGTCAACTAGTTTCACTAATGTCCTTTAGGGAAGGAAACCTGCCTGATCTGGGCTACATGTGACTCTGGTCCCACACTAACATGGTTGACTTTTAACTTCCTTCTGAAGTGGCCCAGCAAGCCTCTCAGTTATATCAAACCGATAGAAAGGAACAAAAGAATGAAACTGGATGGACCGCTCAGCTGCAATCTAGGCATCGAATCAGGACACGAGAAAGGTGCACCCAGCCCAGTTGACCCTGCAAAGTCCTCCTCACTAACATCTAGAGCTGATGCCCAAATTGGGAGGGTATTCCCACAGACAAGTCAAGCAAAAACCTGAGAGAGTCATTTTCACAGAATCCAATCTATCACACAACATCCCAGACTCCTTCGTCAATATGCCTGGGTATGTCCTGTCCCTTCAGCTGATCGACTAGAGCTGGGGCCACAGTGATATACAGTCGGGTGGGAGTCAAACAATGCAAAGGAATCTTGCTGTTGATCACAAACAACAACTTGCATTTATATATTGCCTTTAACATAGTAAAATGTCCCAAGGCACTTCACAGGAGTGTTATCCGATAAAATTTAACATCGAGCCACATAAAGAAATATTAGGACAGGTGGCCAAAAGCTCGGTCAAAGAGATAGCTTTTAAGGAGCATCTTAAAGGAGAGAGAGGCGGAGAGGTTTAGTGAAGGAATTCAAGAGCTGAGGGCTTAGGCAGCTGAAGGCACAGCCGCCAATGGTGGGGCAATGGAAATCGGGGATACACGAGGCCAGAATTGGAGAAACGTGGAGGTCTCGGCGGGTTGTAGGGCTGGAGGAGGTTGCAGAGATAGGGAGGAATGAGGCCATGGAGGGCTTTGAACACAAGGATAATAATTTTAAATTCCATCTCACTCCACTCCTCAAAACCTCTACCCCTTTGTCCATGCTTTCATTCACTTCCCCTAACTCTTCTCCATTCACTGTTAGGTGTCCATTCTCTCACCAATGAAGTGTTTTGTGACATTGCACTATATAAATGCAAGTTCTTACATAAAAAATGTAATGGAATTCAGGCTTGTGTTTGAGCTAATTCAACACCTGGTAATACTAACTATTTTAATATTTACAGCTTCATCTGAATTATGAAGGAACATCATTTGTTGAATGGATTGTACCACATCTATGTACAATCAGCTCTCCAACGTAAGATTAAATTTAAGGAACTGCTTAATGGGGAGGAACAGCTGTTACTTTCTTTTTGGTCTTTTCTGGCAGGGAAAAGGAACATTTTCTGCTATATTGTAATAAACATTTATATGGTGACAAAATGATGCAATTATAATTTAACAATTAAATAACTTTTGAATATATTTGTGTACCTTTTTATTTGTTTGTATAGATTTTCTAATTGAACGAATCATGCCCATTGACCTATAGTAATGCTGACTGTGTGCAACTTTGTACAATCAGCCTAATTAAAATATAGTGAGCAAGGTCCAGGTGTGGAAAATTCCTGTGCTTAAGAGCCTGCCCATTGATGGGTGAAAAATCACATATTGTGGCAGGATTTAAAGGCCTGCAACAGCTTAAAGGATCAAGCATCCTGATTTAAAAAAAAATCTAAAACTGTAAGCTTCTGTGAAAAAACAGAAACTATGGAAGGAGTGGACCACAAAACAGGCAGGTTGTCTAATCAATGTTCTTCTAGAGGAAGTGAGGCAGAGGATGGGGGTCTCTCTTAGGCATTGTGAGCTACAGCCCCCAAGAGCAGCCTAGAGGGAATTGGAATAGGTGGCCACCAGCAGGAATATCACCTTCACAACACTGTGCACCTTGTAGCAATGCAGGAAAAAGTTCAATGATTTTACCAGGTTAGCCAAGGTATGAGAACCCACTATGACCTTGCATTAATGCAGTGTGCTAAGCATGTATGCACTTAGTTACTTTCCCCTCACACTATTTTAAAGTAATTTCCAAGCTTATCGTGGGTGCTCATGAGACAGCAGGATGTTCTTTGTACCCCCAACGTTTGGCTGGAATTGTTCCTTCATTCACATCCTTACATACATTCAATCCATAAAGTCCACCCATTCTTTGGAGCTGATTGTTACATGTGTATGTTGAAAAATGGGTATTACTGCAAGTCACCTTAACAATTGCAGCATCTCATTTTTACTCTTCTTACAGGAGATGACAGTCTATAACAATTGTGAGAGATCATTTACAGGGGAAACCACCTAACTGTAGATCTCTGACCCTATTGGAAGAAAAAGTCTTTTAAAATCCTGGGAATGGAGGCCATAGAAGGTGCCCGAGATGGGGAATTAGGAGGTTTGCCATAGTTTGTTAGCAAATTTTGTTGCTCTTCCTTTTCATCCTAATCTCCAATTCACTTTTTGCCAGCAAAGCATGTATTTAAACCCTTTTACCATCTAAATCCTACTCGTAGTTATACGTGAAGCCTGCTTATCATGATATCTTTATAACCTGTTTTCCTCTTTTCTCCAGATGTGCCACAGGAAGGCAATCCGGAGTTCCATCTGGCCATGGCCAGCTCTTTATAGAACAGACTGGTACTCTCTCGCTCCCTCCCAAGTGCCAGCCCTTCTTGGGGGGGATTTAGCCAATGAGCTAGAGGAGAGTGCACTGTGTGAGAGAAAGCATGAGTGACCAGGTTCAGGCGGTGGTGCTAGCAGAGAAGGAGGAGGAGGGCCAGATTGTGTCCCACCCCAGCTGCTGAACCTAGAGATTTGAACCTCAAAGGAAACTATGTTTAAAAGAAGGATACTTTTTGTGTATCAAATATTTGTGCAGACTTGGGGACTGTGCCAAGCAGCATACTACAGATGACAAGTCAGGTGGAGGAGTCCACTCGCTGCATGTGTGCAGTGTTGCATAACAGTTGTGCAACACTGCAGTTCACCATGGAGCTTGAGACGCTCCAGGAATATCTGTAGAAAAAGCTCTTAAGCAATCGGTGCTCCTCCCACTGATGCTGAGAATGCTGCCATGGAAGCCTGTGATTCTGAAGTGGAATGGGCTATCTCTTTGAGGACGAGGAGCAGAGTCTCATTGATGCCATAGGTTTTTTGTCATGCCAATCAGTGGCCATGGTGAGTCAGTGCCCAGAAGCAGTGGGCACTGATAGTGCTGTCTCTCAGGATGCCAACACATCTGGAAATTCCTGCCATCCCCCTCTGGCCACACAGAAAGCACAAAAGCCCAGGCTATCCACAGTTGTGGAAGTGGTGCAGCCTGTCTATGTTCTATCTGAGGCTTCAGTTGCTGGGAGACAAGGACCACCTCAATCCCAAGAGGTCTTATGGACACGCATCATCTCACATACTCCTGCCAAGAAGGCAGAACTTAAATGAAGTATAAGATTAGATTTAAGAGGGTATATGGCACACACTGTCACCAAGGGGCACCACTATAGAAGCAGACACTAGACACTCATACTTAATGTTTTGGCATTAAAATCTGGTTGCACTGTAGTTGCGGCAAAGTGTGTTCTTGCAAAGATTTGTGAGCATGTTTCATCAGGTGGCAGTAATATTTTTTAAAGTTGCCTGGAAGATCTCCACATCATGACTACCATCGACACCACAAACTGCCGGCTCACAGTGGAAAGGATATCCAAGAAGATCGCGCATTTAGACACAGACATCAAGTTTTTACAGAGCTGCAAGAAAGCAGACAAGATCCCGAAAGGACTCCAGATCACGAACCCACTCAAGTCCACATACAACTCGGATTACGCTGAGAGACTCTGCCGCCGTACCTCTCGCACACTCCGCAACCATCTCATACACCAACTCTACAGCAGACGCCACAACCTCGAAACCAAGATAGAGTCCATACTCTCAACCTGTACTCAGGACACAGCAGACCAGCTACGTTATACCGCCAAACAGACGAGGCAACGGAACTACGCTGCCTACATGAAAACCAAGAGCAGGAAGCTTGAGAAACTCGGCATCACCACCAGCAACGACCAAGCTTCCCCTGGTACCACGGTTGCAACCACAGGGAAGTCTATTGTCAATTTATCCGACCACACCCTTCAACCAGACGAAATCGAAGTTCTCAGCCGAGGGCTCAATTTCTGCCCCACTACCAAAATGGACCCCACTAGTCTCGCGGCGGATACAGAGGAATTCATCAGGAGAATGAGGCTCCGGGAATTCTACCACAAACCCCAAGATTTCAGCAGCGAACCCAATGAGACAATCGACGATCCGGAACAGCAGACAGAGGGATCCGCGGTACAGCAACCGAAGAGGAAAGAGTCAAACTGGACTCCTCCGGAGGGTCGCTGCCCTCAGCTGGACATGTATGCTCAAGCTGTCAGGAAATGTGTCAATGCCAGATTCATCAGCCGCACTCAGAAGACAGTCCAGAATGTCACCCGAGCACAACGCAACGCCATCAACGCTCTCAAGACCAACCGCAACATCGTCATCAAACCAGCGGACAAAGGAGGAGCCATAGTCATACAGAACAGAACAGACTATTGCAAAGAAGCATACCGACAACTGGACAACCAGGAACACTACAGACGGTTACCCGCAGATCCGACCAAAGAACACACCCACCAGCTCAACAAACTGATCAAGACCTTCGATCCAGACCTTCAAAGCATCCTACGCATTCTCATCCCACGTAATCCCCGCGTGGGAGACTTCTACTGCCTCCCAAAGATACACAAAGCCAACACACCCGGACGTCCCATCGTATCAGGCAACGGAACCCTGTGTGAGAACCTCTCTGGATACATCGAGGGCATCCTGAAACCCATCGTACAGGGAACCCCCAGCTTCTGTCGCGACACTACAGACTTTCTACAAAAACTCAGTACCCACGGACCAGTTGAACCAGGAACACTTCTCACCACGATGGACGTCTCGGCACTATACACCAGTATCCCCCACGATGACGGCATCGCTGCGACAGCATCAATACTCAACACCAACAACAGCCAATCTCCGGAAGCCATCCTACAACTCATCCGCTTCATCCTGGATCACAATGTCTTCACCTTCGATAACCAGTTCTTTACCCAAACACACGGAACAGCCATGGGGACCAAATTCGCACCCCAATACGCCAACATTTTCATGCACAAGTTCGAGCAGGACTTCTTCACTGCACAAGACCTCCAACCAACACTATACACCAGATACATCGACGACATTTTCTTTCTATGGACCCACGGCAAGGAATCACTAAAGAGACTACACGATAACATCAACAAGTTCCATCCCACCATCAAGCTCACCATGGACTACTCCTCAGAATCAGTTTCTTTCTTGGACACACGAATCTCCATCAAAGACGGGCACCTCAGCACCTCACTCTACCGCAAGCCCACGGACAACCTCACGATGCTCCACTTTTCCAGCTTCCACCCTAACCACGTCAAAGAGGCCATCCCCTATGGACAGGCCCTGCGAATACACAGGGTCTGCTCAGACGAGGAGGAACGCGATGGACACCTACAGACGCTGAAAGACGCCCTAGTAAGAACGGGATATGACGCTCGACTCATCGATCGACAGTTCCGACGGGCCACAGCAAAAAATCGCATAGACCTCCTCAGGAGACTAACACGGGACGCAACCAACAGAGTACCCTTTGTCGTCCAGTACTTCCCCGGAGCGGAGAAACTACGCCATGTTCTCCGCAGCCTTCAACATGTCATCAATGAGGACAAACACCTCGCTATGGCCATCCCCACACCTCCACTACTCGCCTTTAAACAGCCACCCAACCTCAAACAGACCATCGTTCGCAGCAAACTACCTAGCTTTCAAGAGAACAGCGTCCACGACGCCACACAACCCTGCCACGGTAACCTCTGCAAGACATGCCAGATCATCGACACAGATACCACCATCACACGAGAGGACACCACCCACCAGGTGCATGGTTCATACTCCTGTGACTCGGCCAACGTTGTCTACCTCATACGTTGCAGGAAAGGATGCCCCAGAGCATGGTACATTGGCGAGACCATGCAGACGCTGCGACAACGGATGAACGGACACCGCGCAACAATCGCCAAACAGGAGGGTTCCCTCCCAGTCGGGGAACACTTCAGCAGTCATGGACATTCATCCACCGACCTTCGGGTAAGCGTACTCCAAGGCGGCCTTCGAGACACACGACAACGCAAAATCGTCGAGCAGAAATTGATAGCCAAGTTCCGCACCCATGAGGACGGCCTCAACCGGGATCTTGGGTTCATGTCACGCTACACGTTACCCCACCAGCGAACAAATGTTATCTGTTTTTAATATAATGGGTCATTTGCTGGCTCTCTCTGCCTTCCGGATGTTTCTGCCTCTCTCTGTGTTTTTTTTCTCTTTTTTTTCCCTGTTTGTTTTTTTGTTGAATGTGTATTCGGGGGTTCTGCAGGTGACACCTCTCTGTCTGAACACGGTGATTGCCTTGGCAACGGGCAGTTGCAGGGGCAGTCTGTAAACACCATGTATTGTTCTATATGTATAAATGCGTAGGCTTCAAGGAGCTCTTGAAACATTTGCCTGAGGAAGGAGAAAATCTCCGAAAGCTTGTGAATTTAAAATAAAATTGCTGGACTATAACTTGGTGTTGTAAAATTGTTTACAATGGAAGATTTAAGGCATTGTAGGTGAAGGCATATTTGTGGAGGGCATAGGAAGATATAGGCCTGTAAATTCAATCACGCATGGTGCCAAACAGCCTCCTAAACCTCCAGTATGATGGTATTGAGCTGCTTAAGTGTTGTAGCTGCACCCATCCAGCAAGTGGTGAGTATTACACCGCACTGTTGACTTGTGCCTTTTTAGATGGTGGAGAGACATTTAGGGGTCAGGAGGTGAGCCACTTGTCACAGAATACCCATCCAGGTTCTGCTATAGACCAGCATGAGCTGCATCATTGTCTGAGGAGTTGTGAATGGAGCCGAACACTGTAGAAGCAGCAGCAAACAGCCCCACTTTGACCTTACAATGGAAGGAAGCGCATTGATAAAGCAGCTGAGGATAGTTGGGCCAAGGACACTGCCCTGAGGAACACTTATTCCGATGTCCGGGGCTGTACTGATTGGCCCCCAACAACCATTTTCCTGTGTGTGCGGCATGACTTCAACCACTGGTGGGGTTTCCCCTTGATTCCTGTTGAACTCAATTTTGCTAGGGCTCCTTGCTGCCATACTTGCTTGAATGTTGCCTTGCTGTCAAAGGCAGCTACTTTCTCCTCTCTCCTGGCATAGAGCTTGTGTGCATGCCCAAAGCAAGGCAGTGACGCGGGCTGGAGCCCAATGGTTCTGATGGAACCCAAATTGAGCGTGAGCAAGCAGGTTATTGGTGTGTAGGTGTTGCTTGATGGCACTATTGATGACTCCTACCACTTCGATGATTGGGTAGTGGCTGATAGGGTGGTAATTAGCAAGTCTTTATTAAAAATCACTAATAATTTTTGTTTAATGGTCACTTGTGAAAGGGTAGCAGCAATTTTATTCATTTAAATTATATTCAAGAAAACACAAGCTGCTTTTATAGTTTGCTGTAGCCTAGCAATACACTAGTCTCCCCTGGTAATGAGCCTGCTGACCGGCTGCAGAAAGCAGATTTAATGGCATAAAGGCTGGCTCTCAGAATCCAAATTAAAAGGGCAAGATAAAAGTAGCGTTAAAAGTATAATAGCATTCTTTGTTTTTCTGCAGGTCCCTCTCCGTTGAATTATTCTGTCCTGTGCGTGGAATATACAGAATTGAGCCAGTAGTTTTGAACAAGGCACGTATTTTTATCAGAGTAAACGAGGAGGAACAATGTGGTAGACTAATTTTTCAAATGAGGTTTCCCATGAAATTTGTTGTGCCAAACCTTCATCTGAATTAGTCAAGTTATTCTTTGAGATTCTGTGCTGCAGTTATTTTTACCACTAATAGGAAATTATAGGTCAAATTTCTGTTCTACAAAAAAAGCATTAACTTTTGTTCAAAAATACTTAGCAAAAAGGAAAATATATTTCGTTTCTCCATCATTGCACTTTCTATCTTCACCCGAGCAAGGGATTTTGCATGCTTTGTAGCAAGCTGGGGTTTACATACTGCAGCCATCTGAAAGCAGCGCTCAAAAATGTCAAATGGCTATGTAAGGGAACGTAACGAATAAAAATACCAGGGGTTGAGAGTAATGGACTCAGACAATGGCCCAGATTTTCCTTGGGACTTGTGCTAAAGTAATAGCGTATCTATGTAGGGACCCTTGAACGGCGCAAAACAAAAAGGAAACTATTAATTATGCCTTCCTGGGGCCTGCATTGGCAGCGAATGCTGTAAATTGGACTTTTATGCTGACCATTAACATCACACTACATTTGCGCCACAAATTGCTGGACTGTCAAGTTGATAATAATGTAGCAAGGGGGATGTCGAATCACTGACCTCATGGATGGCGTGCCCAATGGCTTATTTCTCTGATGAACCATATGGCACTCTAAAAAGCTGAAAACAGCTGCCATAACTTAGATTGAGGTGTGGCATTTAGAGTTGAGTGACCTGCAACTTCTGAAAAGACCTTAAATCAACTTTTAAAAAAATACTAACATTTAAAAAACCTTTTTACAATGCAGTAAAAAGAAACTAAGTGTTTTCTACAGAAATGTCTCAACAAGATCTGAAAATGGGAGCTCAGAACTATGGAGAGTAGGTTCTACAGACATCTTGAGCACTTCCCTGGGGTTCTGCAATGACATGCAGGATGTGCAGTTGGGCATTGCAGACTATCATAACATGTAGGGAATGGTGACCGTTCTTACTTATGAACATGACGCGTTCATCAAGTGGAGCCTTCAGTGGCACGTGAAATGGAACTTTGCTGCGCTGGGGACATGTCATACTTGATGAAGTCTGATGCCCTATGGCATAGGGGATCTGTTGAATGCAGGTCCTCGCACCGCCTTGGATAATGTTAGAGGTCACCGGTGCCTACATTGAAAGGAACCGCAAGTGTAGAAATTGAGGGACATCATTAACTTTATGGCTACTGACAAAGCCCTGAGGGAGGTGGACTGTGTGTCCAGGTCCTCTTTTAGGATCTCACAGAGGTGGCCCATTGCCTCCTTGCTGAAACACAGTCTGTGTGCGCATAGCTCCTCCAACTTTATCTTGAAGGACATTTATTCCATGCAGAGTCTCATTTGGGGGGGGGAAGAGGCAGGGTGATAGTTACATCTGCGCAGTCTGCGGCCACGCTGCCTCACTTGATGTGCCAGCTCCCTCTACTCCTTTTCCAGGTCGTCCATTGTGATCAAGATCAATGGAACACCCAGTGGATAGACCATTGCACTGCTTTCACCCTCTTCTGAGTGTCAAAATAGCTTGTGTTCTGCAAATGATTATCTTCTGACACACAAACATGATGGTATGATCGGAACAAAAAGACTACCAGAGATTAAAAGAATAAAAATCCTCTAGGAACGATTCATTGACAGCTAGAATGAGACTCCACAGCTGCATTTGTCCCTTTGTGGGCCTCCCAGATTGAGGGTCATGTGAGGACCATAAATCACTTCATTAACAGGTCACCCATGCCATTAATTTCCAGCCCTAAGTGGCTGTGATGCAATTAATGCAGAATAATGTCATAAATGCAGCAATTCTATGATCGCCATTAACTACAATGGAGAGTTGAGCGCCGAGAACGGACTTTTATTGGCTTTGGCAAGACTAATGGCGGAGTGGTGCAAATGGTCCATCCATTGGCGGAGGTTTGCAACTCATGGCATAGCTCAGTTACTCTGCAAATTGCTGGATTTTTAATGTATTAATAATGGCCTATGACATTAATGCATCATTATAATGGCGTGACTTACTAGCAATTGCAGGCCCCATGTTTCTTGGGACTTTTGCACCACTCCACCATTACCCTCGCCGGAAACAGTTAGATAATTATCATAGCTCTGCCCCCATTAAAACAATGGCGATTGTGATTTTCCTGCATTTAAAGTCAGTTTTCACACCACTGCCACCTAGACTTAGTGGTGGTGGCTTGACAGCATTGTGATTTATGCTTCAAGGTGGGATTTAAACTCCCAGTTGTTAAAAGTGTATTACTGTTGGAAAGATGAAACAACTAGGATCTTTGAGTATCTACTTCCTGCACCTAGGATTTTCAATTTTAATATTGCCATGCCATATGTCCGCAGCCCCTTCAACTTATGGGATTGTTTTCAGAATTTAAATAACCCCTTCTATGTTTTCCCACAGTGCTCAACCTCACTAAAGCCACTAACACAACAAACATTTTTTCTAAGGGAAAAATTTGCAGGGCTTGGGTAAAGAGCAAGGGAATAAGACTAATTGGATAGCTGTTTTAAACAGCCAGCACAGACACGATGGGCCGAATGGCCTCCTTCTGTGCTGTATTATTCTATGAATCTATAACACTAATTTGCTTATTAAACACTTGTTTCAATTATTTATGATTAAATTCATGTACATATACTTCAAAAGCATTTCAAACCCATCCACTCAGAAGAAAGTCAGTCAGTACATAAATTTTTGCTGTCCACAAAGATTTGTGATCTTCAGTCTCATTCAAGCCCAAATTATTCAGAACTTTTCAATAAAATTCTTATTTACATATTTAAAATTATGTGTGATTGTGGGTGGGCAAAACCTTTAGTTCAGATGGATAGTTATATCACATAGATAAGATGTGAATTTAAAACTGATGTCCAAAAATAAGGAAGTGTTGGCACCAATGAAAAACATAATGAAGAACTGATTCTATGCCACATATCATACAGTGAGAGCAAGGGATGATCACATGATTCTCCTAAAACTAAAGTGAGCAAAGCTCTCAAAAGCATAGTGTTTCGAGATTGACCTCAATTTATTGACAGACCTAATCGTAATGTATGTGAAAGATAGATGAATGAAGAATGTTGCAGAGGGAGTTCTTGGGTCTGGGTTGAGGAAAGACCTGACCTGGTATGGTGTGAGTGGGGAACAATTCCAGTTTTTTTATAAACAAGCTCATCTTACTACAAAAATTACCCTAAAATTGCAATGCAGATTCACTAGGATAAGACAAGGGATAAGATTACCAAAGAAATTAGGCCTGTGTTTCAGAGGGAATTACAGGATGGAAAAAAACGAAAGGATAAAGGGAAATGGGATCAGATTAGACTGTTCCAATGGGGAAGCTGGCGCAGGCACAGGCACCAAAATTTCTATGATTCTACAATCATGACAAACACCAAAGAGTTTCTTCCGATTTCTTCTTTCTCACACTTACAGATACACATCAAGAGAGCAGAAATAAAACGTACTGGCAGTTAAATTGGGCCATGTAGCGCCTACCTTTTAGGCGCTATGCTGCCAACTAAGGTTTCAAAATGGTGTCCAAGATCTAACGGGAAGTGCGCAGGTTGCCATCTTGGTAAAGGGGTTTGCAGGCGTGCGGCTAACGACCACTGGCAGCATGCAGAGTAGAGAGATCGTGACATGAATCAGTGCAACGCTGATTTGAAGTCACTGCTGCCATTTTGCAACTCCACACTCCAGCAAACACCCTGTCTTAATCTCGCATAGCTGAACACGACGTTAAATGGCATGAAGGACCCCCCCCCCCCAACCTCCAGTACTATTTAAAGGGATCATGACTTACAGGTTAGGTGCTGGATTATTTCTTATAGTTGCTGGCGCAATTGTACTCATTTTTGGAGGTTTCCTATACTTGGCTAAAGTTTAAGTACTCCACAGGAGTACTTTTTGTGTAATTTAATTAAAAGAGTTGCTTCCAGACGTGGTTGGCCTGGTTGGGCTTTCTCTGGGAATTGAACATGACTGGGAGAATGAAGAGAGGCCACGCGGAGCAGGACAAGCTGCTAGAAGAAGGAGGAGGGGAAGCAGGGCACTCAGCAGGAGGCCATATCCGTGGAGGGTCTTCAGGGACCAATTCTCTTACCTCAACTTCAGCGACGACCAGTGCATCAGACGTCTTCAATTCACAAAAGAGGACGTGACTGAAATCTGTCAACTGCTGCAGCCACAACTGCAGCCTCAAAGCAGGGCAAGGACAGCAATGCCTGTGGCTGTCAAGGTGACCGTGGCTCTTAATTTTTATGCCGGTGGCTCCTTTCAGGTTGCTTCTGGAGATGTAACAACATCTCAGTTTGCAGTGCACTGCAGTATAAAGGAGGTCACCGAGGCTCTATACAATGAGAAACACATTCATCTTATTCCCTCTCGCCAGAGACAAACAGGAGGGGTGAGCATGCGGTTTTGCATGGATTGCAGGCTTCCCCATGGTGCAGGGTGCCATTGACTGCACGCATATTGCCTTGCCTGCTCCTCATTTGAACTTGGCCATGCTCATCAACAGAAAGTGCAGCTGGTGTGTGACCACAGGCAGCGCATCATGCAGGTGAATGCCCGCTATCCTGGCAGCAATGATGATTCTTTCATTCTGCAGCAGTCTTCTGTTCTGCCTTTATTTGAACCACCATGGCAAGTCAAAGGCTGGCTACTGGGTGACCAGGGTTAACCTCCCGTGACATGGCTTATGACTCCGGACAGGAACCCACGCACATGTGCACAGCAGACCTACAATGAGAGCCATGCTACCATAAAGAACATTATAAAGCACACTATCAACGTCCTCAAGCAATGATTGTGCTGCCTGGACTGCTCTGGAGGAGTGCTGCAGTACTCAGCTGAGTGGGTATCAAGATTTGTGGTAATATGCAGCACAACCTCGCCATTATGAGGGAATAGCCCTTGCGACCAACTATCAGGTTAGAAGCTGAGGAACACTGGGAAGAGGAGGAAGTGGAGGAGGAGAAGGAAGTGCAAGAGGAAGGGAGGCTACAACGTAGACAGTCCCTATTTGCCAGGGCTCTACATGATTAGATTATTCATGAGCGATACCAGTAACCACAACGACACCTCCCATTCAACAACAGTCCTTACCTTTCCTCTATCACTGACCATCACATTGTCTTCTTTCTGACAACACATATTGGTTCCTCCCTCAGTTCACCGCAGAAATAAAAACCACCACAAATGCAAATTAAATCCAAATTTATCAATTCACTCATTAAATAATGCATACAAATTGAAACAAATCACCCTTAGTGCCAGTCTTCCTAGTGCCTTTACCTTTCCTAGTGTTCCTATGAGGTGCTTCCCCAATGGCTGCAGCATGGGAGGTAGAAGGTGCTGACTTTCAATTGAGGAGACTGCAGATGACCTTGGAAGATAACCTCGAGCAGTTCTGGGCCTAGAGGGCCCGGCTTCAGACTGCACCATCTCAGTCTGGGCTGGCTGGCTGACAGGCAACAGCAAGGGAGTGGCAGGGGTGGGAGCAGGAACGCTATCATCTTGAGAGGACAGTAGGTTCCTGTTCCATGGAGCCGCTGCCACTCTTCCGGGCTGGCGTCTCAGCAATCCTGATGATCTGTGGGAGAACAGATTGCTGGCCTGGTGTGACACTCTGGAAGCCCCTTTCAACAATTGTATCCAGAGCCACAGTGGCAGCAGTCTGACATTCCAATGCAGCAGTCACACCTTTGATGGAAGCTGTTTGTGTTGCAATGGAAGCTGTCATCAGACGCTGCATCATAGTGGGTTCCACAGGTGTGCTGATGGAGGTGACCACTCATTCCATATTGGAAAGGATGGGTTCCAAGCTCTGTGCAAAGCCCAATGCCAAGTGGAGCTGGATGTTGTGCGCAGGCTTTTTGGTAGACTTTCCAGTGCAGCAAGCATTTGGTTTTGTACGCCCATCAGCCTTCTGTAGACTTGCCATCGAAGTCCTCATCTGACTCCTCTGCAGCACAACTAGCGTGCGACCTCTCCCTCCGGCAAGCTAGCACCTGCAGTATCTTTCCCCCCCACCCCAGCTCCTGTGCACTTGTGCCCAGTGTCTCAACCCATGCAGATCCCTCCCCTATCCTAGCCTCTAAAGTACGCGTAGTGTCAGTCTCTGAGCTGGTGGCTGCGAGTGTAAGATCGAGCCTCTTCATCATCATTGTCTTCTTCCTCTTTCTCCTCTGATTGGGAAGGTTCCAGTTCTTGGGTATCTGAAATTAAAAAGGGACAAGGGTTGGATTGTGGTGAGGGGAGAGGAGAAATAAGAAATGCATTCTTCCACCATCTGCAGCTTGTGAGTTAGAAGAGATGATGGGATGAGGGAGAAGTGGGAAGATAAAAGGAGAATTAAGTATGTAGAGACCCTAATCATTGATCCCTCCAGTGCCGCCAGTGGCCACTGCCTCAGCGATGCCCCTTCCCATGATGGTCAGCATTGTCTCCTCCATGGGGGTTAAAACATACAGACGTGCTTGTCCACCAGTTTTTTGCTGCTACCTCCTGTTATGCGCCACCTTTTCCTGCAAGAAAGAGAGAAGCGTGTCAGTGTGTGTCCTGCCATATGTTTGGGTGCAGTGGCTGTCATGGTTGAATAGCTGCCAACATGTGTGAGTTGTGGGTTTGAGGCTTGCAACAGTGCTAAGTGTGTGACTTACTGGCCAGTTGAGCAGAATTCAGCATTTGTGTCACTCAGCAGAGAATAATATAGGAGTAGGGATCAGTGTTGGGACCACTGCTCTTTTTGATATATATTAATGACCTGGACTTGGGTATACACGGCATAATTTCAAAGTTTGCAGGTGACATGAAACTTGGAAATGTAGTAAGCAGTGAGGAGGAGAGGACCTCATTCCTTCTGAGGATGCACCGTCACAGGACAAACAGCCATGCACCAGCACAGATACTGGTACTTCGGTGGGTTCTGTTAGCCAGATAGTTGGATTGTCACCTCGTGTTGGAGGACGCACTCTCTCCAAGTTCTGCTCAGCTGGACACAGATGCTGAACCATGAGGCCATCGTTGAGAAGGAGAATGATTAAGGTACAGCTGCACTTTTGTGAGGTACGAGAAAAAGTGCCACGCACACTCTCCACAATAACGGAAAGGATGGAGGAGTCCAACTCCAACGCTAGTGGGTTGTTGTCGTGGGTGAACATGGAACAGGAACTTGCGAGAAGGTCTGCAATGGAGAGAGTGGCCGCCTCCATTGAGCTTCAGGTTCTCCAATGAGTCTGTGCAGGCCATGAACACGGCCGTGCAAACTTTGGATGCCGACATATCTGCAGCCTTAAGCAGGATGACAGATACCTTATCCGTGGCCTTACAAGGCATCGCTGTTCTGTACCAAACTGCTCTCTGGCAGACTGGTAGGAGTGATGTGGCGCTGGCCCGGGAAGAGGGATTATGGCGAGAGGGGACATGGAAGTGGGAACTCCACTCAAAGCACTCCCACATCTCACCCGTTGCCCCCCCCCCCCCAACTAGTACCCGCAATGCTGCCTCCTGTCCAGGTGGCCAAGTCTGCCCCTGCACAGGTGCAGGTGCAGCAGTCTTTGGTGGGGCCCTCACGGTCTCCAAAACCCATGGGTCGTAGGCCAAAGGCATCTCAGCAGTCAGGGCAGGGATCTGAGCAGCCTGTCACTACCTCTGCTGAAGCCACAGGGAATGCACTACGTAGAGCAGTAGAAGGCATGTGTTAAAGCAGTTGTAGTTCACCAAATGTCTGCACAAGGGAGTTTTAAGAAATGTTATGATATTCATTCTCCTTTTTTTTAAATTGCCACATTACATTTATTGATTATCACCACTAAAACGCCTTGGCCATTATTGCGTCCCATGTGTCAAGTCGCCCTTTCATTTGCTTCATCATGACTGACAATACATGACAATACCCATTGGCCAAATGTGCAATGGGTGTATGCGGGGTTGAAGGACTGTTTTGTGCAAAGTTGGGGGGGGGGTTGGTGGTGGCTGGTGCTTGTGACAGGCAAACTGAGTATCTCAATTTCTTTATTTTGTAAATCTCATATAGAGAACCTGTGAGATATGAGGGCATCCTTGGCATCACGGGCAGCAATGTGCGTGGATGGTCTGGCGATGGGTGCCCCATTTTATTTTCCTCCTTGTCCTCATCATCCTTTTCCTCATCCACCTCATCCTTTTCCTCTTCAATGTTGCCACCAGCAGAGGATGCTTGATGAGCGCCTTTGTCCTCCTCCACCTGTAACCTTCCCTGCTGCACTATGTTGTGCAGGACGCAGCACACCATGATTATTCTGGACATCCTCACTGGCAAGTACTGAAGGGCTCCTCCAGGCCTATCTAGGCACTTGAAGCACATCTTCAACATGACTATGGCTTGCTCAGTTGATACACCTGATGGTCATGCGGTTCCGATTGTATCGCTGTTGCGTCTTGTTGGTAGGGTTCCTCACAGTTGTCATGAGCCACGTCTGCAGGGAGTATGTCTCCGACGAGCCAGCTATTAAGTCTGCCTCCTGTCTAAAAGAGGAATGGAATGTTGGACTAGCCCAAAATGAAGGAATCATAACAGCTGCCAGAGAATCTAGCACACATCTGCAGAATCTCTTCCTGTGGTCGCACACCAGCTGTGCATTGATGGAATGATAGTTCTTTCAGTTTATGAATACTCCTGGCTCATGTGGTGGTCCTCAGATTGCCATGTGTGTGCAATCGATTGCGCCCTGCACCCATGGGAAACCAGCCAGAGAAGCGAAACCCACTGTCCGCTCATTCTGGCTGGGATGTTGCATGGGAAGTTGACGTAACAGGCGCCCTGGCAAACAATCCATCCGTCACCTGCCATGTACATGTATGTGCAGATGATTGAAAGACTCTGGAAATGTCACTGATGGTGCCCTGGTAGGACCCAGAAGCGAAGAAATTGAGGGAAGTGGTTACTTTTACTGCGACGGGCAATGTGTGGCTACCAGATCCAGCGGGGAGCAGCTCTTCCTGAAGGAGGGTGCAGATGTCTGCGACCACCTACCGACCCAATCTGAACCTGCGTAGGCA
This sequence comes from Heptranchias perlo, assembly GCF_035084215.1. Classification (NCBI taxonomy): domain Eukaryota; kingdom Metazoa; phylum Chordata; class Chondrichthyes; order Hexanchiformes; family Hexanchidae; genus Heptranchias; species Heptranchias perlo. The sequence continues at coordinate 8,393,070 of NC_090332.1, read as the reverse complement.
CTCCTCTTCAGAGAGGTCCAGGAAGCTCAGCCTCTGCCTGTATACCCTCTTACGTGGGTTGTGCCTCCTGCGACGTTGGCCCCTCTGTTATACCCTCTCTGTTCTTCTCCAGGTCCTTGTTGCACACCTCTGTTTTGTGCACCAGCAGATCCCAACACAGCACGGTGTGGCTGACACGGATATTCATTTTGCTTCTCCTCAGATGTCCTCTCGAGTATATCCCCCCTTGTCCTGATCTTGTCGGTTTGAGCGGCTGCAAAGTCTTCCTAAAGCTGTCTCAACAAAGAACCATCAGTCTAAACAAAGAACTCTCGGTCTCAACACTAGAACTCTGAGCCATATGTTTGCCTGAGAGTCCAGCTGCGATGCTTTTGCTTTTATTTCAGATGTGTCAATCACAGGTTTAAAGGGCCAAATGAACTTCTGCATGAATTTTGCCTCTGTTTCACTGGCGAGATTGAGAAGCCAAGGTTAAAGTTGTTTCAGACTTAAAATTAAGTACCTCAACTATTTTAGTGAGATAAATTGCCCCTTTAACAATCCACCCACCATGGGACTTCCGGATTTCGGATGCACGTGTGCGCATCCAAACACACCTGGGTTAAACCCGAAAGTGGATGTCTCTGGAAACAGTAGTACTGTCAAATTATTAATAGATTGTCAACTCTGCCCCAGAGTGGTTATACACTGATGCTTTTTGACATCGATATCTTTACTGTGAAGTACACTTTAACCAGTGAACATTGATGTATTGCAGACAGCCTGAAGAAACTGATATTGGTACAGTGAAGCTAATGGCCTCCTCCTTTGCAGTAATTTCTGATAGAGCATTTTCTGTTCAAGTCCTGTTTAGTACAGCAGATTTAGTCCAGCTAACACTCTTGATTTCTCTTAGACAACAGAAGATGACGCACGCTACTTTAATTTACGTGCTGCCTTATTCAACTTTGTATGGTATATGGTGAGACTACCCAATGTTCAGAGGTAATTAATTGTAGAAAATAAGTTGTTGAATAGATGATTCTATATAAAAGTCTTATGTTCAGTGTTCAGTGACCTTGTGCTGTTTAGACATGAAAGGTTCCATGAGGAACTGGACTATGTTTGCTATTTGTTGACTGAGAAGGAATACAAGGATACACAAATACAGCCCAATTTTGAGAGGTTGACATTGCACCTGTTTAAATAGATACCAGAGGGATAATTTCATGAGACTGCGTTACCATCAGGGTGGAGGTGTAAAATTACAGCTCAGCTACATTCTTGCCTTCTGCTGTGGCAATTAAAGAAGGCAAGTCCTGGGAAGGGGGGTGGGGTTAGAGTAAGAGCTTTTTATTCAAACATCAATTTTTCTTCCTGCTGTCAGGTTGAGTTTCCTTCTCTGCTAGTCTGTTCTGTGATGTCACTGATGGAAAATATTCCTTTGCATCCCAGGTGCAGGGACAGAGACCTCGGACCAGCCTGAGAGCCAATCCAGGGCCTGCAAACCATGAGCAGCTGGGATGGTAGACTATTGAACTGGTAGTGTGGTCTCCTGGGGTCCCATAGCTTTGGATCAACTTTCAGACTTGTTTCAAGTCTTGGGCCAAAGTTTCTAATGGAGCCACACTTGGACATACCCCCATTAGTCATATCATTCAGCAATCTAGCAGGGAGGGAGCTTGTGCTGCAGATAAAGAAATAACTTGATACTTGTAAAGAAATACCAAGATTTGTGCAAGTATTCAATTTTAGTGCTGCTCCATTTTAAACTGTAAAAGTAATGTCCCCCCCCCCCCCCCGCAGTGGACTTACCTTCCACCTCGAGTAATTATAGATTGCCACCTGCCGTCTATATCGGCAGCTAACCATTTGACATTACCATAGGAGTCAATTACAAAGGCAGTCCCCACTGCTTTTAGCGGGCATGTTGGTTTTAACACGATTTGCCCGCTATACGTGGTGGATACTAAAATCAAAAAGGTAAGTAACCAACATTTTTATTTTAAAACAGGAAATCACACTTAGCAACTGCCTCTCCTAATTGTTAGCATCTCATCACGAAGGCAATCGCACTTTAACGAGGTGCTAACAGCCGGTTGGAACTGCTTGAGGACCGACTTTGGCTGAAATCAGCAGGGTAAGTATTTATTGAACTGCCCGAAATAGTCAGTCTGCTTCATACGTTATAAGCAGCTCCTTTGTAATTGACTCCTTTGGTAATGTCAAATGATTAGCACTATTTGCTCAATATAGGCGGCTGTCCAAGATAAGCGTGGACAATGTAAATGGTGGGGACAGTTTTAGCAAGCAGATCTAAACTGAAAGCTCAAGAGAACAATACACCTGTAACTTACTTGATGCATCTGTGCACAGCTGTTTGACTTAGGTTACTGATGCCCCCAGCGACAGCCTAGAATGAGCTGGTGACATGGAAGTTAAGAGTAGTTGTGACCTTAGCAGCAGGTGGCGCAACTCTACGACAGCTTCCTTTGGAAAGCAAAACCTCTGCAAGCGCTGCTCCTCAGTGAAATGCAGATAGGCACACCTTTGCCTGTATACTCTAGTGTGGGATTACCGATGGGTAAGTGCCTCTGGTGTAGCCTTAGCAGCTACGTCTCCCTGTATTGCTCGTTCTCTCCCAAGAAATAAAGTGTAAAGAATCTTACAACGCCAGATTATAGTCCAACAATTTTATTTGAAAATCACAAGCTTTCGGAGGCTTTCTCCTTTGTCAGGTGAATGTGGGAATCCTTGAACGTTTCGCATTTATATTCAGAGAACAATACCTGGTGATTACAGATAATCTCTCCAACTGCCCGTTGTCAAGGCAATCAAAGTGTTCAGACAGAGAAGTGTTACCTACAGGAACACCGAATATACAAACGGACAGAGAGAGAGAGGGAGAAACATCTGAAAGGAAGAGAAAGACAGAGAATGACCCGTTGTATTTAACTTTTATTCGCTGGTGGGGTTACGTGTAGCGTGACATGAACCCAAGATCCCGGTTGAGGCCGTCCTCATGGGTGCGGAACTTGGCTATCAATTTCTGTTCGACGATTTTGCGTTGTCGTGTGTCTCGAAGGCCGCCTTGGAGAACGCTTACCTGAAGATCGGTGGCTGAATGTCCTTGACTGCTGAAGTGTTCCCCAACTGGGAGGGAACCCTCCTGTCTGGCGATTGTTGCGCGGTGTCCGTCCATCTGTTGTCACAGTGTCTGCATGGTCTCGCCAATGTACCATGCTCCGGGGCATCCTTTCCTGCAACGTATGAGGTAGACAACGTTGGCCGAGTCACAGGAGTATGAACCATGTACCTGGTGGGTGGTGTCCTCTCGTGTGATGGTGGTATCTGTGTCGATGATCTGGCATTTCTTGCAGAGGTTGCCGTGGCAGGGTTGTGTGGTGTCGTGGATGCAGTTCTCCTGAAAGCTGGGTAATTTGCTGCGAACGATGGTCTGTTTGAGGTTGGGTGGCTGTTTAAAGGCGAGTAGTGGAGGTATGGGGATGGCCTTAGCGAGGTGTTCATCGTCATCGATGACATGTTGAAGGCTGCGGAGAACATGGCGTAGTTTCTCCGCTCCGGGGAAGTACTGGACGACGAAGGGTACTCTGTTGGTTGCGTCCCGTCGAACAGCCATGGGGACCAAATTCGCACCCTAATACGCCAACATTTTCATGCACAAGTTCGAGCAGGACTTCTTCACTGCACAGGACCTCCAACCAACGCTATACACCAGATACATCGACGACATTTTCTTTCTATGGACCCACGGCGAAGAATCACTGAAGAGACTACACGATAACATCAACAAGTTCCATCCCACCATCAAGTTCACCATGGACTACTCCTCAGAATCGGTTTCTTTCTTGGACACACGAATCTCCATCAAAGACGGGCACCTCAGCACCTCACTCTACCGCAAGCCCACGGACAACCTCACGATGCTCCACTTTTCCAGCTTCCACCCTAACCACGTCAAAGAGGCCATCCCCAATGGACAGGCCCTGCGAATACATGGGATCTGCTCAGACGAGGAGGAACGCGATGGACACCTACAGACGCTGAAAGACGCCCTCGTAAGAACGGGATATGACGCTCGACTCGTCGATCGACAGTTCCGATGGGCCACAGCGAAAAATCGCATAGACCTCCTCAGAAGACTAACACGGGACGCAACCAACAGAGTACCCTTCATCGTCCAGTACTTCCCCGGAGCGGAGAAACTACGCCATGTTCTCCGCAGCCTTCAACATGTCATCGATGACGACGAACACCTCGCTAAGGCCATCCCCACACCTCCACTACTCGCCTTCAAACAGCCACCCAACCTCAAACAGACCATCGTTCGCAGCAAATTACCCAGCTTTCAGGAGAACAGCATCCACGACACCACACAACCCTGCCACGGCAACCTCTGCAAGACATGCCAGATCATCGACACAGATACCACCATCACACGAGAGGACACCACCCACCAGGTACATGGTTCATACTCCTGTGACTCGGCCAACGTTGTCTACCTCATACATTGCAGGAAAGGATGCCCCGGAGCATGGTACATTGGCGAGACCATGCAGACACTGCGACAACGGATGAACGGACACCGCGCAACAATCGCCAGACAGGAGGGTTCCCTCCCAGTCGGGGAACACTTCAGCAGTCAAGGACATTCAGCCACCGATCTTCGGGTAAGCGTTCTCCAAGGCGGCCTTCGAGACACACAACAACGCAAAATCGTCGAACAGAAATTGATAGCCAAGTTCCGCACCCATGAGGACGGCCTCAACTGGGATCTTGGGTTCATGTCACGCTACACGTAACCCCACCAGCGAATAAATGTTATCTGTTTTTAATACAACGGGTCATTCTCTGTCTTTCTCTTCCTTTCAGATGTTTCTCCCTCTCTCTCTCTGTCTTATGTTCTGGCCGTTTGTATATTCGGTGGCCCTGTAGGTAACACCTCTCTGTCTGAACACTTTGATTGCCTTGACAACGGGCAGTTGGAAAGATTATCTGTAATCACCAGGTATTGTTCTCTGAATATAAATGCGAAACGTTCAAGGATTCCCACATTCACCTGACGAAGGAGAAAGCCTCCGAAAGCTTGTGATTTTCAAATAAAATTGTTGGACTATAACCTGGTGTTGTAAGATTCTTTACATTTGTCAACCCCAGTCCATCACCGGCATCTCCACATCAAGAAATAAAGTCAATGGGAAACCAATTAATTGTGCCGTGTCTGAAAAGGGAGGAAAGTAGCAGCCCCTGTGAAGATGGCGCAAAATCAGATGGCAGAATAGTTGACAACAACAAAAAAGCAAAAATTACACAATAATAAAAATTTTTACAGCATCTGTAAATGTAAGACCTGATTTTAACTCGAGTGGGAGTACAGCGGGGTCTGTGAGGCCCGGGCCGTTTTAACTCCCAGACCTCAGTTAAATGTTCAAAGGCAGACTCCCACCTGAACCCGGCATGAATCACAAGGACACCGGTGGGCAGGAGCGGGTTTTTGGGCGGCAGAAGGCCGCTGCCAGGGACCCAACGGAATGGTCTTCAGCATAAGGTAAGCGCTCGAGAGGAGCCCTGAGGCAACCGTGGTCAGGGAGTGGGAAGGTAGCCGGGGGCAAGGGAGGCCCAAAATTTCCTTGTGGGGCCCAGCGGAGCACTTCTGATCCTTTTGGCCCACAAGCAAAACTTGTGATACCAATCAAAAATTTATACTTACCTGGGCCTCTGCTGGCCAAGATCCTGCCTGCTGCCAGATTCCACTACAGCGATTGGGAGTAAAAATCGTGTCGGGGTCCAAATAATGTCATCTGACCCTGCTGAAAATCCAGGAGTTAAATTGGCAGCGGGCACGAGTGTATTGGGAATGCAGCAGGTAGTGTCCGACCGCCATTTTAACCCCCTGGGGTGTGTCTTTAAATTCTCTTCCGCCTTTATTACATGGCCTAGTGACCCTTAACACCAGTTTTATACTGATAGGATTATGATTCAGCACAAATAAGATGGAAATTGGGACATATTATGTCATCATGCCTTTGCTGCCTCATTTGCATGTGCCTGCCCGAAAAAGGGCAGGAGTTGCCGTCAGAAAAAGACAGTGGAAAATGGGGTGCATGCACGAATTGCTGGAGATCTTGTGTAATGGATCTCCATTACGACGGATCTTCAGTAAGTGTACAAGTGACTGGCACATGTTTCATTCTCCATATCACGATGCTTTTCAAAATTTGTGCTTTCTGCATTTACTGGTCAGGTCAAAAAAAGAGTCAATGCACTTTTCAATATAAAAAGTGAGTGTATCTCTGGTGCATATGTATCATTTTTTGCTGATATTCTGTCCTGTACTTTTCTTTACTCTCTAGGTCTCCATGTGCTGCACAGAATTCCTCAGTTAAGGGTGTGGGAAGCATCCCTGCCTCAGCTGACTCCACTCTGTAACTAACTACTAGGAGACATACAAGAGAGGCACATGGTCACTTGCCCCCTCTATTTTTTTTCTCATACAATTTTTTCTCCTGTGGGAAAGATCCTTATGCTTCACTTCACACCTTCTCAGCATGGAAATGCTGTGATATGCAATGCCACAGTATATAGAATCGAGCAAGCAGCCTAGCAATCTATGAGGCGATGTTTTACTGATGCAATTGTGCCCACACCATTGCACCATGTCATAATTTTGCACATGGACTTCAATTATGCTAACTTTTCCATGGTTTTATATCAACATGTACGCATGCAAAGCAAAGTAGGCTTCAGTTAATTGCATAGATAATAATGACTGTCTTTGTGACTTCCTGCAGCATGCCTTTTTTGAATGTTTATTTTCCTAGCAGTATGCAGTAATTAACGCAATATGATCCTGACAAATCTTATTGCTTGATTGACCAGTTTAGAAGATGAAGACAGTGAAGAGGAGTTTGAGTTTTCTTACAGACACATCCAGATGGATGTAAGTAATTCTATAGAAGAGAAGCGGCTAAAGAGCTTGAATTCTGTGATTTCGGTATTTCTTCTGCATCATATTCTGTAAATCGTTTTAAAATTCTTACACGGCTTACTGGCTGTCATTTTGCCCATTGTTTGTTGATTAGGTACTCAGGATTTGGATAGTTGACCCTGAAAAAGCTGCTTCTGCAGAACTGAATAAAAAGGCTGAAAAGCCTTCTCTGGTAAGAACATAATATTGTATGAATCTTACATGAATTTATTTTACTGAGAAAGATCACACTTGAAAGATACGTGCAGTCTCTACATGCAAACTAAAAGCCTCTCCAATTAATGAGAGAAACACTCAAACTCAGGGACACATTTAAATATTGAAGCTCCCAGTTAGGTGACCTCATCTTCTTCCTTTGACCCCGCCCCCACACCCACCTTCTCCCCGTTTTGCTGCCATCCCGCCTCAGTCTAGCTGGGTGTTCAGTTATTTTTCCTTTGCCAGATATTGCAGGTTGTTTACCTTTGTGCTTCTACACCACGATAAAAAGATTATAGTTTTCCGATGCTGTGCTGAGCCCAAACCAGTTTTTAGCCTCTTTGGTTCCCTCAATAGAGACAGAGATCTTATACTTAGACAGTTTTCTTCGTGATAACTTTTAAACTTGGATAGTATGCCACTGTTTATCAGACCATGCAGGTTTTTGGTGCCATTGGAAGCTTCGTGTCTAATTTTTATTGACATTTTTCAACCTAACACCTAGAATGCTTCCCCTCTAAGAACTGTCTGGTTTTGTTGTTAGGAGCTTCTAAAAGCTTTCTAGCAAAGTGAGAGCACATGATTTTCTTTTGCAAAAGATAGATGTTTCTAGACATTTTGAAAAGTGTGCTCCTTTGAAAGGAGGCAGCTTTGAAATATAAACAAGTATATGCGTGGTGTTTGTTATGCTGATCACAGTTTTGGGGAAAAAAAACCTGGATGGTAAAGGTCATATTTTGTCAATAGTGCAGTGCTCCATATCACAAGTTGTTGATCTTGGTCAAGCTGCCATGGATTGGACTCTGGATGCTTCCCCTCTCCACAAAAGAGAATAAATAAAGAGTGAGTTACTGACCCATTGGGTGTCATTTAATGGCGAGCTTAGGAATGGCATTTTAAGGACTCCTGGGACCAGGTCACCTACTTGCTCTGCCAATGTGATTTAGTGGAACCTAAAGAGGGAATGGCTGGATGGGCTGGAACCCATCATACAAGTAAAGGCCACAAGATCTGTACTATCATATTTGATTTTACTGAGCTAGTCACTGTTTAGAACTGATGTATGTTTTCACCCAACAGTTATCTCGTATTTTGACCAAAGAGTTCTTTAATCTGGGACAGGAGCTAATACTGGCAACGTTTCCTACAGCTCACAGTTATGAATCGATATTTAATACTAAAGGGGGGTACGTATTTAAGAAAGGGTTATTTTATGTAATAACTGAAAAAATGTTTTCTTTGTTTGTATATTTACCATTTTATAGGTTTAACAAAGGAGATTCTCAAACAGCATTTAATAGCTATTCCCTCTCACTTATTCTAACTCCATGTACATGTAGGAATTGCCATCATGTTATCCAGAATTTACAAGGACACCAGAATGCAGGAATAAAAGATGGCCAGCCAGCCAAGCTCTTTCATGACAAAATTAACCATTTCAAATTCTTTGTCTTACTCCAAACAAATACCCATTAATCTTTGTTGAATTAGGGATTGGTCTGAATCCCTTTTAAATGCTGTAACTATTACTGCATTGGGTAGCAATCTCTGATACAAGGGTGTCGATTTTAACTCCCCAAAAATTGTCACTCACGGTCTCATAATGGAGTCGGTACCCTTACTGCACCATTAATCCCGACGATGCGGGCAGTGCCATTTTGAAAGGAGCCTACCATTGGTTGCCCAAAACGCCTGCCTGTTTCAGGAGATAAACTCCTTTAGTATGCAAATAGGAGTCCTATGACGTACTGTGGACCCAACACAAAAGTTCTTGGTAGAACTGCATGAATTTCAATATGAAGTTGTTCTGGGAGGTATTTGCTCAGGATAACATAAGCAGCGGTCTACAGACATAATGGGTATGATTTTGACCTCAAGCCGGGTGTGAAACCTGGAAGATAAGTTAATGAGGTCAACAAATTTTACCTCCGGGCTTCACGCCTGGCAACCAGCCTGATTGATAGGCTGGTTGGCTGTCAGTCAGGAAGGCCAGCGGTAGCAGGCCGCAGTTGGGGATCGGAGGGAGGGAGGGATCGTGGGCCGGGGAGGACATTGGATAGGCTGGGGAGGAAATTGAAGGTCCGGGGAAGACATTGGATCGGCCGGGAAGAAGATCGGGGGCCGGGGAGGGCATCGGAGGGCTGGGGAGGACATCGGATGGGCCGGGGTGAAGATCAGGGGGCCGGGATGTGGAGATTGGGGGATCTGATGCCGGGACAGATCAGAGGTCGCTAGAGGTCGGGTGAAGAGTCGGAGTTGGGTGGTGGGGGGGAGTCAGTTGATTGCGGGTGTTCTGTCAATCAGGTGAGCTTGTTGGGCCTGAAAGGTGCTCCCCTGCTCCTTCAGGCCCACAAGCAGTGCAATAGAGGCACTCACTTCATGGATCCAGCCCTTCCCGCCTGCTTTCACCTGTTGTGAACCTGAAGCGATGGGAAACCCTAACAGATAAGGTTAAATTCATTTAAGTTTTCTAATACACAAAGAATTAAGTACCACAAGTATTTCAATTAGGTACAATGCCCCTTTAAGTATCGGCCTGCTGGCTTTAAGTGGGAGTTCCTGGTGTCTGCTGTCTACACGCATACATACCTACCTGAGTTAAACCCAGAAGTGGGCAAGTTGGAGCTGGGATGCGGTCCTGCTCCAACAAGCTGTTAGTTTAACCTCCTTAATTTCCCCCCAAAAAAATCCCGTAACCCCCTAAAACAGGCTTGATTTCCCCTTTTAGAAAACTCAGGTAAATGTTAAAGATGGACAGGTTAAATGACAAAAAGCAGGGCACATCTTAGTATGTACATTTTATTACCTTTTTACTGCATCATCGATGTCAGGAATCATTTCCTTCAGTTGATTCCATTGGTCTGTTGATAAAGAGGTTCCTTTTTTCCTGGCTTTATCTCACCATCTTAGTTCATCCAGTAGTCTCTGATATCATCTAGGACTTTGCCTTTAAACTCACACATACAAACATATCTCATCTTGCCAATCTGAAATAGATCATCATCTCTGTCACTTTTAGTGTTTTTTGCACCCCCAGGTAAGAAGTCTCTCTAGCCCAGAATTTTATGGTACAGACATAACCGAACGAGTCATAGTACCTCCTGCTGCAAAATCCTGGTCAGGACTTTTTTCTTTGTGATCCCCTTTATTTCTTCCCGCCAAGTACTGCTCATCACCATGCATCCAGCTTAAGGGAGGTTTTGGTGACATGAATTGTGCAATCATCAACAGTTCCACTCTGATCAGCTGGCAGGAGGCATAATTAAAACAAAGCAGCCTGGTGTCATGTTTTCCTTATTGTAAATGTAAAAAAAATCTTAAGTTTACATACAGGTTCTCCTCTTTCAGTTCAGTGAATCACATTTCTTCTGAATGGTGGTCTGTACAATAGTCAAACTGAGAATTGACAAAATTAGTAGAAGTCCACCAACTGAGATGGGCAAGTTCATGACATGACTGGTGTCTTTGGGATTTCTAATTGTGATTTGAGTTAATAGGTCACCCAAACATAAAGATGATTTTCAGTATAGTCTATTGGATTTTTTCAATAGGTACTGGACAGTCAGGATTTATAATGTAACCACGGAGATAATTCTAACGATTAGTGGCAGACCTATGACTTTTGAAGATTTATTTATCGTGGATACACACTACACAATTGAAAAACGTCTAGGACTCTCTGTCATTAAAGCACTTGGGTATCTTTCACTGAAACTGGCTCAGAACACCAATCCCATGCTTGTGTACCATCCATGTTCAGACAGCAGTGCATTACTTCTGACAGATTATGGTACCTTTATAACCCATGATGGTTTCATTACGGTGGAGGAGCTGAAAATTGTGCCCACCGATCTACAGTTTCAAGAGGAGAACAAAGTAATAACAGCTGTGTTCCTGGAGAGAAACATCTTATTTCTTATTGGAGATTCAATTTACAGAAGACATTCAAAAGGTTTTTATACAAAACTCGGGGTCAAGAATGGTCTACCTGAAAACGAGATTATTGGCCTACTGAGCAGAAAGAAATGTGCAGATGCTTATCCAGTAGAGGTAGGTCTATTTAATTTATTACCAAATTAAAAATACTTTTTCTCCTCATAAGCTTTTGCATTTTTTAACCATCCAGTAGCCCACAATTGTAGTTGCTTTAAAAGTACCAGAGATGAACCAGTAAAGTTTGGAGGTGAGTAGAAGAGGAGATAGCTTATGGAAATAGTCAAAGAGAAGTCTTTTAGTGAACACAGCAATGTGGATGCTTTTGAAACATGAGAATCTACAGAAACTATGAGAATCTTTTCTGTCAACATACATGCTATTACAGGGGATGGTTGTGAGAACCAAGATTCTTTTTAAGAGCCTGCCTTACTCGATGAAAGGTATGCCGAAGTTTGACTCAACCCCAAACCTTTTTGTGGCACTGCCTGGGAAATTCATGGGAAATGCACGGGGTTGCATGACTCCTAGAGATTATCAGAGAAACTTACTATCTCCAGCTCACTAACACCCTCTGAAATTCTCTTAGGTGGTCAGATCAGACCACCTATACGAACCTATCATAATAGCAGCACCGTCAGCCAAGAGAGACGAAACATTAACAGCAGGGGCAATAAGAAGATTTCATCTTGATCAGGAGAGATTTGGGGGGGTTTTAGTGCCATTGGTTGAGGAATAAATGTTGGCCAGAACAACAAAACTGCTCCTCTTCAAATAGTGCCATGGGATGTTTTACATCCACCTAAGAGGGGAGACAGGACCTCATTATAACATCTCATCCGAAAAGCGACAGCTGACAGTGCAGCACTCCCTCATCGCTGCAGTGGAGTGTCAGCCAATATGGTGTGCTCAAGTCCTGGAGTGGGGCTTGAGCCCATGATCTTCTGACTCAGGGGTGAGAGTGCAACCACTGAGTCCAAGGCTGACACATACTGAAATGTCTGCTCCACAGCTGGGTTGACCCATTATGTTATTTATACCAGTTATATACCTATTTGGATTGTTAACAAGTAACTAGCAGTGTTATTGTAGGCGTGCTTGGATTGGCTCAGTTGTGCATTAGATGTAATGCAAGAAAGTACACTGAGTAAAGTCACACAATCACTACAATTGCCGTCAATGTCACTTGGGTTAGAGAGGGTAAAATTGACAAGAGTTCCTGCTCTTGAGCACCATCCAGCACACTCTACTTGAAGTGCGTTTGTGTGAATGTTGAGTAAGGACAGGATTGTGCTCACCTGTGATGTTCTCTTTGGTCAAATAACCTGCTGTCACTCACTGTCAGGGAGCACACATGAATAATGCCCAATTGGGCAAACTGCTGGAGGATGTCTAGCATTTTGGAACCGTATCTCACTAAGGAAGCAATACCTTCATGGAGTGGAGAAGAGAAAATTGGCAAAAATTTTTTTTAAAAGGGGAATAATGTCCAGGTGATTCCTCCCCCATGAGATAACAAATTCCTGTTTTATGTGAAAGATGCACTTCTTTCAGCAACGACAAAGATTCTATCTGTGGTAGGGGTGGCCAACGTGTGTGTCATGAGCTGCAGTAAGCTTTTGGGGGGAATTTTGACTTTGGGTGATATTGTAAAACGGGCAATATCGATTCAGCCGCCCTTTATACACCTCTCTGTTAATTGTATCCATATGATTTATATCAATTAGTGTTAATTGTATTCAGGTGGTGCATATCAATTGAGAACCCTCTTGTATGCATTTATATGAGAGCTTATCTATGGTGTGATATTGATCTCTGAGAATAAAGGCTTGGGAGCAACTGAAGACCAGGCTCTTGTATTCGATCCTTCACCACATGGCTATCCAATTTATAACAATCTCCCCATTTTCATTTCCATTGAAGTCAATTTCATGTCTTTATTTTTAACTCTCCCTGTTCTGCTGAAGTATTGTTGTTAATTCAATTACAGTTGGCTTTCTGGTGATCTTCCAGACAATATTTGGCTATTTTTGTTTCAACGTAAATATTCCCTGCAATTCTCAAAATAATTATTTTTTAAAAAGCAGAGAGCATTTTCCAAAAAAAGCCAAAGAATAACAACCAAAAAAGATACTGGAAAACTGAAATATATATATATATATATATATATATATGTATAAACATTTTTAAAAAACAAAATCTGCCCTCCCATTACACCCAACCTAGATGGGACAGCACAGCATACAGTGCAATCCTGTTCAAACCAGGAGAAATTGCACTGTCTTATTTAAATGTATTAAACATTCAATGAAATTCCTGTATATTTTGTGTGAGATTACTTTAGGCCAGCCTGAAGTGACCAAACCTTCTGGCTGGAACACACATCCTTATATTTAAAACTTATACCTCTTTTTTGGTACTGTATTCAATTTCTTCTTCTGGCTCCAGAACTTTTGAATGATTGACTGCCCCTGATGTATGGTAAGTAATTTAACATGACTTTCCTCAGAAAGTACAGAGGAGGTTAAGAATTTTGCATATAACATATGTTACTTCTGGTCATATGACTATAATCCACTTTATTAAAATGTTTACCTATTTCAATTTATTTTGCAGGGCAGATATAGCTTGAGTTCAGGAGCTGCATGGACTAGCAACCACTTGTATCTTTTAAATTCAAAGGCAATCTTATTTACCAAACATTTAAAACTAGATGATTGGTCAGCTATCCTTAGACTCCAAGAAAGTGCCATCAAAAACATTGTTGCGGTATCATTTGGTTCACGTCCTCCTGAAGTTGGAGTCCTGATAGAGGCCAAGGATAAGCATAACCAAAGAAAACTAATCTTAACCATTTACAATGAAGAAACAGATACATGGATACGATCTTCCCTTTTCTTATACACTGATTCACACTCTTTGCCTTTTGGTCCTTTTCAAATGCAATTTATTGAATCAGCTTTGCCAACATTGTTTATCTGGAACAGCAAATCAGTGTTCTATAGCTTGAGGAACAACAGTAAGAGTGGAAACATGCGTATTAATGGAGACGATAACCTTTCCAAAGCAGTGGAAGGAAGCTATATCCATCAAATTGTTTTTGGTTAAGTACTTTGTTTTCTTAATAAATGATCATTTTTCTTGACAAATATATTATTGGTATTAAAATGTTATGTAGGCAGTAAAGATAATGATTTTACTTATAGGGGAAGGGAAGTGTCAGGAATACTTTTTGTTCAATGTATTTCCCCATTGTCTACTGAAAAAATATGTAGGGGTGGTTTTGCAAGACAAGTCTCTGAGCAGGAAGCCTTGCATGTATCAGAGATTCAGGCACATTGAACTTAATGACTGGAAAACCTGGAGCACTATGAATTGGGTGTGTTGACCTCCGCTTCCACTTCATGTTCCTGGCGAGCAAACATTTGCATTGGGAGCCTCATTTTGCAAAATTAGTCCATAAGTCTATCTCTAACTGTAATCTATAATATATACTAAAAATCTTATGCTTGCACACATTTCTTGTTGTCACCATTTGATTTCCTGTTGTCACTTTTTGGCCCCGATATTACCAGGGAGGCGGGATGGCAGCGGGGGCGGGGCGACTGGGCGTGTGGGTAACCCGCCCTGTAAAATCTGTCCGTTCCCCACGCGATTCCAGGTAAATTGAAGGCACTTACCATGGCTTCTGGGTTTCCCGTCATCAACCTGCACAGCGGGCGGACTGCGCACCCGCATCACAGGCTGTCAGCTGGAGGAGCCCTATTTAAAGGGGCAGTCCACCAATGCTGCTCATGCAGCAAACAACCAAAAGTACAGAATGGAGCTGACCAGGGGAAAGGCTGCTCCCAGATTTACCGATGCCTCACTCCAGGTCCTACTGGATGGGGTGAGGAGGAGGAGAGATATTTTCTACCCAGCAGACGGGAGGAAGTGGCCTGTCTCTGCCACCAAGAAGGCCTGGCTCAAGGTGGCAGAGGAGGTCATCAGCAGCAGCAACGTCTCCCGCATATGGGTCTAGTGCAGGAAGTGCTTCAATGACCTAACTAGGTCAGCCAAAGTGAGTACAGTTACTCATTCTCCTGCACCGTCTTCCACATCACCGCCCCCACCCCACAACTCCTTCTGCACTGTCAACACTACTCTATCATATCACTCCTCACACCCACTCAAACCTCATCCTCAACTTACCTGCACTTACTCACCTCCCCAGTACTCATCCCACCACTACCACTCAACCCAATCCTCATACAATGTCATGGCACTGTCACCCTCTGATGCATCTCTTTCATGGTCAGCCTCACCCAAACCAATGCATTCAGCGGTTGTCCACGTCACCATCCCTCACTCACGCCTCTCTACTTTCTCCCCTTGTAGGAGGAGAGGGCGAAGACCGGAGGGGGGCCTCAACATCTGGTCGTCCTCACGGACGCGGAGCAGGAGGCCCTTGAACTAAGCCGCACCCTCGAGTGCCTGTCTGTTGGGGACGCTGAGACTGCCACCCAACAAACGGCTGGTGATAGAACTTCAGCACTCAATAGCAAATGATGTTAACATGCCTTGCCATCTTCAGCACCTCAATATCGGTCATCATGCTTAATATTGCCTTCTGTTCTCTTACAGGGCCTTCAGTGACCGCTGTGACGGCGGAGGGCGATTCCTCAGAGGACCTGCCGGCCTCTGAGGGGGCACCGTCGAATCTGAGTGAGCCATCCACCAGCGCAGATACACACACCTCGGTGGGTCCCCGTCCTCAGTTAGTTGGATCACACATGGTGAGTCACCACACACATGTGGGCACGAGCAGAAACTGGTGGCAGGGGCAGCTGTGGAGCGTCCGCGTCGGTGGGAGCACTCTTCTCCAGGGTCTGCTCAGCTGGACACACATGCTGAACCCTGTGGGCCATCCTTTAAAAGGAGAATGGTCGAGGGGGAGCAGCACATCTGCGAGGTGCTGGAACAGGTGCCATGCGCACTCTTTCCAAATCCCACAGAGGATGGAGGAGTCCAACTCCTGCATGAGTGGAATGGTGGCACAGGTACAGGAGGGAATCTCTGAGATACTGTCACAGGGACGTGAGGGCATCTCTGAGATAGTGTTGCGGGTAAGTGCGGGAACGTCTGCGATGGAGGGAAGGATAGCCTCCATCGAGCTTCAAGCACGGCTCACCAATGAGTCCATTGAGGCCCTGACAACGGCCCTTTGGACTAAGGGTGAGCAACTATCTGCCGCCTTAAACAGATACTCTGGCACTGGCCTTAAAAGGCTTCACACATGTCCTCCAAACTGACGTCCGGCAGGGTGGTAGGAGTGATGTGGGCCTGGCCCAGGAGAAGTATGATGGCGAAAGGGGACATGGAAGTGGGAACGCCACTCAAAGCGCTCCCACGTCTCACCCGTTGTCCCCCTCTCGAGCAGTACCCGCAATGCTGCCTCCTCTCCAGGTGGCAGAGTCTGCCCCTGCCGGTGGAGCAGTCTTTGGCGGGGTCCTCACGGGCACCGAAACCCAGAGGGCATAGGCCCAAAGCGTCAAATCAGTCAGGGCATGAACAAGAGCAACCTGCCACTACCTCTGCTGCAGCCACAGGGGATGCACCACGTAGGAGTACTCGTAAGCGTACGGCAAAGGTTTTGTGAGCACAAAGGGGATGCACAAGGGTGTTTGGCGGTTTGTCATGTTTTTTATATATATTTGATTTTTGTTAATGGCACATTAAATATTATTATTGTCACCACTGCTACCACGTCTTGGCCATTCTTGATTGGCTTGTGTAACAAGTCCCTTTCATGAGGTTCATCAGAAACACCCACATTTGATGCCACCCATTGAGTCACCCTACAGTGGGTGTATGTGTAGTTGCACGACTATTTTGTGCAGGTGCCTGTGGCGCAGCACTGTGTTGTGGAGCTCCTCATGGCGGAGGTGGACGGCATGCCTAGCGAGGCTGGTGATGTTGCTTGTCCTCGGATGAAGTGATGAATGCAGCTATGGCGCCCCCCATCCTGACGGTGTAAGTTTGAGGGGATCCGCAAAGTAGGTAAATGTGTTTTCACAGCAGAGTTTTGGGTATAAATTAAGAATTTTGAGTGGAAAGACAAAGGTGTTGCAGCCAAAACTTTGTCTGAAGTGACAGAGTGCCCTGCTGCAATACATGAGATTTTTCCCCACTTGTCAAATAATCCTTTGCATCTCCTACTGGCTGCTGGCTGAAACACATCTGCTCCAACAGGGAGTGTTTCCCACAGCACGGGAAACATGGTGAGGATCCTTCAAAATTGCATCCCTGCCAAAATCTCCTGTCAATGAGGTCTGTCAAGTACCTCAAGTATCTAAATAACTATGTGAAGTAGCATCCCGCCGGCTTTAATTGCCGGTGGGAGTCTCGCATGTGGGAGCTGCGCGCGCACCCAAACACGTCACTGGTAAACCCAGAAGTCGGGGGGTTGGAGCCGGGCTCCGAACCCACTCCAGGATTCCGCCATTTTAGGAGCCCCCCCCCCCCCCTCCGCCCCCACTCGACCATCTGAAAATCGGCCCCTTTGTCACACTTTTTGTGTCAACTTTTTCCATTCTAAATTCCTGCGTTGACATTTATAATGTAAACTTTGTCATGTTGATTGTGCAATCACAAGTGGCTCTGGAACAACTTTCTGAGCAGTCAGCCAGCTCAGCTGCTGTCTTGATTTTCTTTTTCTGAGTGTATTTACCCAGCAGACAGATATTTGTTTCTCATCGTCTCATTGGTAATAAGCATGTTTTGTATATTTAATAATTACATTGTCCTGTTCGCAGCTGCTGTAGGACCTGGCCACTGCTGATCGGGTGCTCCATGGTTCGTTTCCAGCACCTGCAACTCTGGTGTGATTTATGAGTTCATGCAGCCTTATTTCAGCCTGTCCCTTTAAGCTAGCCTCCCACTTCTCTCTCCACCCCCCCCACCGCCCCCCCCAGATACTAAAGAGCAAGTTGTGATTGGCTGGCCTGATCTGGAACAGTGCTGCTCCCCACCGTGTAGCCTCCAACTGTTGTCTATGGCCACCGGTTCACCAAGCTTCTCTTGTCCAGACCTGGTCTGCCGCTCCGCAATCTCACTGTTTGTGGCTGAAATTTCCAGTACAGGTACAGCAAGCAATTAGGAAGGCAAATGGTATGTTCGCCTTTATTACAAGGGGGTTGGAGTACAAGAGTAAGGAAGTCTTGCTGCAATTGTACAGGGCTTTGGTGAGACCACCTGGATTACTGTGTACAGTTTTGGACTTCTTATCTAAGGAAGGATATACTTGCCTTAGAGGCGGTGTAATGAACGTTCACTACATTGATTCCTGGGATGAGACGGTTGTCCTATGAGGAAGGATTGAGTAGAATGGGCCTATACTCTCTGGAGTTTAGAAGAATAAGAGGTGATCGCATTGAAACATATAAGATTCTAAGAGGGTTTGACAGGGTTGATGCTGAGAGGATGTTTTCCCTGGCTGGAGAGTCTAGAACTAAAGGACATAGTCTCAGGACAAGGAGTCGGACATTTAGGACTGAGATGAGGAGGAACTTCTTCACTCAGAGTGTCGTGAATATTTGGAATTCTCTACCCCAGAGAGGTGTGAATGCTCAGTCGTTGAGTACATTCGAGACTGAAATCAAGGGATATGGGGATCGGGTGGAAAAGTGGAGTTGAGCTCAAAGATCAGTCATGATCTTATTGATTGACGGAGCAGGCTCGAGGGGCCATATGGCCTACTCCTGCTCCTATTTCTTATGTTCATGTCAATACTTGCCCGTGAGCCACTGCACTGTCCTTGTAATCACCACTGACCTCTCCACAGAGCCTCGGGCCCCCAGCTGGTTGGCTGACCCAAGGGTAGTCCCAATCTTCTCCTGCTGCCTCTCATCTTTCAGAGTGTATATAAAGAGCACTTTTATCTGCGCTCTTTATGTATATGTATTAAAATTAAACTTTTAATTCAGTCAACTTAAATGCCATTAGTAAACCTTTAATACAGTAGTTTGGGAATCAATAAAATGGTTATCTCCCCTCTCAGCACTCCCTGTACCCCACCCACCCACTTGTTGTCCCCATCCGCTACAAGCTGTTCCCCTTGGCCCCTTTACCCACTCATCTCTGCCCTCTCAGCCTCCTCACTCCCTCTGCCCCTCGCCCATTTCATCGTCCGCTCTTAGCTTCTCCCGCTCTTCTCCTCCCGCTCCCCCTCTGTCGCTCTGCCACTCCCCAACCCCTCTCACCTTTCCCCCCTTCCTTTATGTCCTTATATTTATATGTTATTTTCATTGTAAAATCCTATGTCCACAGTTATAATGGAAACTATCTGTGTAAACTTAACACACTGCAATTATGCCCTCCCACCAGTTATAGCACTACAGCACCTCCATTGGTGGGAGAGTGCATTACACATTGACAAGTTTACATAGGTAGTTTCCATTATTAACGTGAACATAAGAATTTATATATAGATTGGAATTCTTCTCTGTACAATGAAAATACAACTATTTTCCACTTATTCAGTATTTTAATCGATATTTTCTTTTCAACTATTGCAGATCATAAATTGAATATTCTAATTAAGATGGTCAACAATTTAATGCTTTATGGTGTGGTTGGCTCAGAAACGCTGGTGAAGCTACATGCATGGGAACGGAGTGATTCAAAGATAATCCTTTACTCAAACCTTCTAAGTCAGATTTTTGTAATTAAGTTAGTAAATTCCAAAATCCAAGAAGACCTATACCCTCTCCAGACGGAAGTTTACAGTTCTTTATTTTTGGAAGGAGCACCATCATGTCCATTCAAGAAATTTTTCCACACTATGCATTACCCCGTGTACTATGTAGACATGGGACAAGCTCTGTATTTTTGGTCTGAAATGATCTACACAGAGGAAAAAGGATTACAAATAGAATTATTAGATTACAATAAGAATCTGCTTCATTGGATGATCCAAAGATCCTATCAGATAACTGAAGGTTTTTATACAAGAACCATGGTACGTGATCATTCACTAACTAGACTTAAGTTGACTGAATTATTTTTGACTTATGTTTTCAAAATACTAGATATCCTTTTACATATTTTAAAATGCAGTCAGATCCACTTTTGTTGGTCACAGACTTATAATAGGAACGACTTTAACCTTTCCCGCCCGGCAGGTGGGGTGGGCGGTTAAAATAGCTGCAGAATACATACTGCTCCCTTCCCACTGCGTTCCTACCAGTTGCCATTTTAATCCACACAGTTTAGTCAGCTGAGGCACCTGCCAGAGGCAGGCAGGAGCATTGTGAATATATGCAATTCATCAGGAAGGCAGCATTAAGTAATCTACCACTAAGTTAAGGGTTAAAATTTTCCCTGTTGAATATGCTTACGTGTGCTATCCTCTTTTTCACAGAAATGTAATAAAACCCTTAAAATCTATTGCACATTACATCCCCTAAAATAAGTAATTTTAGTCTAGATAATTTTAGTGTGCTTTAGAAGCAGCAGTTTATAAAAGTATGCACTTATTTAAGCACTTGTCATAACTCCTATTGATTGGCATCAATAAGAAAGTTAAATGCCCCAACAATATGTCTCAATCTCAACCCCTCACCTTCGATTGTACAAGTGTGACATTTTTTTCATTTCCTATACCAGCCACCTTGTGATTTCACTTTAAAAAAATTATGCTCATAAAAGTGAGGAATGTCAGTGCCAGGGAATGGAACTCCTCCCATTTTAGATCCCCAGGACAAGATTTCCTCCCAGCTGAGGTCACAGCTGAATGTGTTGGGACTACACCTCCTCCCATTGCTATGACCCTGGGACAGTTTCGTTTTAATATTGTGGGCAGGCTCCAGGCACTATCTGAACCCTCTATTGGGAACTGACCCTGCTGGCACAGAGGGAGGGAAATCTGGTGCTGCTGCCGCATTTACATGGCTGCAGCAGCTTAAAGCTACCATTTTGTGTGACCACTAAATTGGAACATTGGTAATCAAATGATACCTGAGGCTGATTCTTCAGGGCATAGAGCCTCTAAACTTACAGACTCCTCAGTTGAGGTGTTACTGGCAGAAATCAGGCAAAGGAAGCAGTGGATTTTTGGCATCAAGGGAAAGAAAAGTCCCCCAACCCTAACAGCAGCTCTGCGGACAACCGTAGCTTCGGGCATATCAGCTGTGACTGCTGCCATTGATGCCTTGAGTGCCAGAGTGGAGAGGACTATCTCTCAGACCTTCAGTGATTTGATTGGTGCCACACTCACCTAGAGTTAAAATCAGGCCGAAGATTTAGAACCGACAAGGGAACAGGCCATACTAGATTTAGTCATGGGTAACGGATCAGAATTAGTTAACAATCTTACAGTAAGACAACATCTTGCTAAAAGCAACTAAAATATGATTGAATTTGATATTATACTTAAGAGGGAGAAGAGCAGGGCAGTGGAACTAATTGGATAGCTCTTTCAAAGAGCCGGCACAGGAAAATGATGGGCTGAATGTCCTCCTGTGCTGTAAGATGATTTGATTCCATGATATGCAGGTGAGACTATAATGGACAAAAAGGAAATGGCAGCTTTCTTAAATGAGTACTTTGTATCAGTTTTTACAGTAAAGGACAAAATACCAGGGGTACAAGGGAAACTAAAAATAAGTCAAGGGGCTATAAATTGGGCTGTGTAGCGCCCATTTTCTAGTTGCTACGCGGCCTCCTAAGGACCCATAATGGC
Organism: Heptranchias perlo; assembly: GCF_035084215.1. NCBI lineage: Eukaryota > Metazoa > Chordata > Chondrichthyes > Hexanchiformes > Hexanchidae > Heptranchias > Heptranchias perlo. Next base: position 8,371,231 of record NC_090332.1, on the reverse strand, counting down.
GTTCGGAATGCGCCCGCACGCTTCTAGCGGACGTGCGTCGGACACCATCTTGGTAAAGGCATTTGTGCACACGCAGATACTGACGCCGGCACCATGTAAAGTATGGAAAATATGCATTAGATCAGTGTGCAACACTGTCTTAACCTCGCACAGCTGAACAGGTCATAAACAGCATGGAGGACCCCCCACCAGCACTATTTAAAGGGGCCATGCAGAATTTACAGGTTAGTTGCTGGATTATTGTTTCTGGCTGCTGATGCATTTATACCTGTTTTTGGAGTTCTCCTATACTTGAATACTAGGACTAGGGGACATAGTCTACAAAGAAGAGCCAGGACTTGCAGGAGTGAAGTTAGAAAACGCTTCTACACGCAAAGGGTGATAGAAGTTTGGAATGCTCTTCTGCAAACAGAAGTTGATGCTAGCTCAATTATTAATTTTAGATCTGAGATTGATAGATTTTTGTTAACCAAAGGTATCAAGGGATATGGGGCTAAAGCGGCTATATGGAGTTAGGTCACAGATCAAGCAGGAACAGGCTCGAGGGGCTAAATGGCCTACTCCTCTTCCTATCTTCCTATGTTCCTATAATAAAGTTTCAGTACTCTGCAGGAAGTGGGCTGGCTAGCTGACAGGCAACAGCAAGGGCACTGGCAGAGTGGCAGGGGTGGGACAGGAATGTTGTCATCCTGAGAGAGGACAGCAGGTTCATATTTCATGGAATCACTGCTGCTTGCTGCCTCCTGTTATGCGCCACTTTCTCCTGCAAGAAAGTGGGACATGTGTTGGTGAGTGTCCTGCAGGATGTTTGGGTGACGTGCCTGTCATGGTTGAATAGCTGCCAGTGTGTGTGACCTGTGAGTTATGGGTTTGTGGCAACAGTGGTAATGTGTGAGGGTGAGAGGAAGCATCTGATTGGAAGAGTTGAGTATTAATTGAAAGAGTTTGTTGGTATGTGGGTGATGGGGGGTGTAGTGGAGCAGTGGATGCGGCTAGTGGTGCATTTGGTAGGAGATGCCACTTGACAGTTGATCTCGTTCACCTTGACCACTCGTGTCAAAGCATTGAACTTCTTCCTGCACTGCATCCATGTTCGTGGTGCTATGCGCCTGGCATTGACTTCGTCCCCTACTGCCTCCTGCTGCCTCTTGAGCTTATGTCTGGAGGGCCTCTTGCCCCTCCTTCTGTCCACCTCTTGCACCAGTGCCTCTAGTGCATCAGCAGAGAACTTTGGTGCATGCTTTCTTGCAGGCCCTGGTACAATCTCCGTTCGGCAGATTGGTCAGGTCTGGCATGCAGATTGGAGGATGTGGGATTTAGTAGTGCGCAACCTTTATTCACTGTTTTAACATAACCCAACAGTTTGTAAACATAGGGATGGGACCTGCATCCATGTTTTACGTGTGTGATGTCTGATCTCCGTGCAGACCCGTATCTTATATTTTGAAAATAAGAGGTGCAGGTTGCCTTTACATGATGCAAGCCACTCACACGATATCAGGGCCCCCTTGCTGGTGAGCAGCCATTGAACAGCGCAGGTAGGCCTGGCTACTCACAGGAATCAGGTAAATGACCAGGCAGCACGAATCTCACGTGCTGCCTGCATCGCAACAACCAGGTACCACGACCCCCGTGCCCAGATTCGGGGGTCATCAAATTTAACCCCCAAGGGATTTAATATAGTTTTAAAAAATGGTAATGGAGAAAATATGGGATTTAGGATAGACAACTCTCCAGGACCTGATGGTTTCCCATGATATTAAAAGAACTAGGCAAGGAAATTGCAGATGCATTAGTCATAAGTTTCCAAAGCTCTCTGGATTCAGGAATTGTGCTTTTGGATTGGAAAATTGCAAATGTCACTCCATTTTTTAAGAAGGGAGGGAGGAAGAAATCAGGTAACTACAGATCTGTCAGTTTAACATAAATTGTGGTGAAGTTACTGGAATCTATCAGAGTGACTGAGCGCTTGGAGAAGTATCAGCTGATCACAGAGAGTCAGCATGGATTTGTGAAGGGTAGATCATATCTGACTAATGTGGTTGAATGTTTTTAGGAGGTCACTAGTATAGTGGATAGGGGAGTGTCTATGGATGTTGTCTACATGGACTTCCAGAAGGCATTTGATAAGATACGACACTAGATTATTAGCAAAAATTAAAGTGCATGGATTTGGAGGTAACCTTGTGGCATTGGTTGGTAATTGGTTGGGAGATAGGAAACAGAGAGTGGGGATAAAAGGAATGTTCTCTTATTGGTGGGATGCGACAACTTGTGTTCCCCAGGAATCTGTACTGAAACCTCAACTTTTCACCTTATATATTAATGACTTGGATGATGGAATATGGAGTTGCATATCCAATTTTGAAGATGAAATTGTTAGGAGGCACAGTAAGTTGTAAAGATGGGAGCAGGAAGTTACAAAGGGATGTAGACAAAATGAGTGGGCAAAACTATGGCAGATGGAGTTCAATGTGGGGATTGTGAGATCATCCACTTTGGATCTGAGAAAGACAATACAGAATATTTTCTTAATGGTGAGAGACTAGGAACTGTCGTTGAGCAAAGGGATATAGGTCCATGTATACAAATCACTAAAATCTAGTGTACAGGTACAAAATGTAAACAAAAAGGTTAATGGAATGTTGGCCTTTATCTCAAGGGGTTTGGAATTCAAAAGTGAGGAAGTGATGCTTCAGGTTTACAGAGTCTTGGTCAAGCCCCACCTGGAGAACTGCATTCAGCTGGGCACCACATCTCAGGAAAGATATATTGACCTTGGAGGGGGCATAGTGCAGATTCACCAGCATGATACTAGGGCTTAAAGAGTTAAATTATGAGGACAGGTTACATAAGCTTGGCTTGTTTTCCCTTGAGTTTAGAAGGTTGAGGGGTGATCTAATTGAGCTGTTTAAAATGATAAGGGGATTTGATAGGATAGATACAAAAAGAAACTATTTCCTCAGGTGGGGGAGTCCAGAACCCTAATATTAGAGCTAGGCCATTCAGGAATGATATCAGAAAGCACTTCGTCACACAAAGAGTGGTGGAAATCTGGAACTCCCCCAAAAAGCTGTTAAGGCTAGGGGTCAATTGAAAATTTCAAAATTGAAATTGATAGATTTTTGTTAGGCAATGGTATTAAGGGTTATGGAACCAAGGCGGGAGTATGAAGTTAAGATGCAGATCAGCCATGATCTAAATGAATGGCTGAACAGGCTCGAGGGTCTGAATGGCCTACTCCTGTTCCTATGGATACTCTAAGCAAATTGTTGGGTTTCTATATCAGACCAAAAAATAAGATAAAAACTAAGAACTTAGACAGGGCACCAGAGAAAGGAGGGAAAACCAGAGAGTTAATCAACCTCTATCATTGTTCAGAATTCACTGCCATCTAGTTCATAGAACCATATAGGTTTACAGCACAGAAGGAGCTCATTCAGTCCTTGTGAGAGTAATAAAAAACTAATCCCACTGCCGTACTCTCTCCCATAGTCCTGTATCTTCCTTTGATCAAATATTTATCCAATTTTTCCTTAAAAGATGCAGCAGGCATTCCATGCTGCAAAACCCTTTGTGTAAAGAAATTTCTCCTAATCTCTCTTCTCATTCTCTTAGTGACAATTTTAAATTTATGACCCCTTATCATTGACTTCCCAAGCAGAGGAAATAACCTTTCCCGATTCACTCTATCTAAACCGTTCATAATTTTAAAAACCTCTACTAAATCTCCTCTTAGTCTTCTCTGCTCCAGTGGAAATGGTGCAAATATCTCAAGTCACTCCTCATAACTATAGTTTCCCATCCCTGGCATTATACTTGACAATCTACGCTTTCATGCTCTCTATGACTTCATCTGTCCTTTTTATAATGGAGCACACATTACCCTAACTGGGGCCTCACCAAAGGCTTGTACAAAAGAAAGAAAGAACTTGCATTTATATAGCGCCTTTCACAACCTCAGAACATCCCAATGAACTTTACAGTGAATTAAGTACATTTGAAGTATAGTCACTGTTGTAATGCTGGGAAATTGGGCAGCCAAATTACGCACAGCAAGGTCCCACAAACAGCAATGAGATAATGACCAGACAATCTGTATATTAGTGATGTTGGTTGCAGATAAATATTGGCCAGGACAGGGCCTCGATTTAATGTCATGTCTGAAAGACGGCACCTTCGGCAGTGCAGTACTCCCTCAGTACTGCACTGAGGTGTTAGCCTGGATTATGTGCTCAAGTCTCTGAGTGGGACTTGAATACAACCTTCTGACTCAAAAACAAGAGTGCTACCACTGATCCAAGGCTGACATAAATTTGTCTTGTGCAAATTTATCATTACTTCTTTATTGTATGGCCCTATTTATGAACTCAAAATGCTGTTGGCCTTTTTTATGCATTTATCTACCTGCCCTCTCACTTTCAGGAAATGATGTATTTGAACTCCTAGGTCTCTGTTTATCCATAGTCGTCAGTGTCTTCCATTGAACTTATGCTCCCATTCCTTGTTTTTCCTCCCAAAATGTATTACTTCACACCTATCCCATTCTGTTATTCCACTAACCTGTCTATGGGACTGATTTTAACAATTGGCGCAAAGCAGGCAGATGGCGGGCGGTGCATGCCTGCCAGCTGCCTTACGTTGCTGCCGTGAGGCCCAAGACATTGCTGTTTGGGGTCAATTGGTCCAATCTACCCTCTTATCAGGCAAGGCTCTTTTTCAGGAGCGCTAACTCTTAAGATTTACCCAAGTGCATATTGCTGTTTTAACAGATCACAACGATGTTGTGAATTAGGATGGTAATTTTAGAGCCTTATAATCCCACACTTAACAGAATACTGAAGAAACTGTTTGTCATTTTAGTCAATTGAGTTTCATCACGATAGAGACTACAGGAACTCAGAAAACTATACGGCAGACCTGTAAGTATTTATCTCGCCCTTAAAGTAAATGGTTTAAGCTCTGATTTGAACCCTTCCACACCCAATGGGAGTGGGGCGTGCGGGGCCTTAAAATAGAGTCAGTGTACTTACCTCTCTGTTCATGCCACATTTTTGCCAGCCACTATTTTAACTCTCTGGTTTCGGGAGGTGTGTGAGGCCTCATCAATATTCAAAAGTCGGGATCCGATGGCATCAAGTTTGCCTTCTGTCCATTGCATTCAGAATAATAAAAGAAAAAGAAACATTTGTATTTATATAGAGCCTTTCATGACCTCAGGATGCGCTTTACAGCAAATGAAGTACTTTTTTTGAAGTGTAGTCACTGTTGTAATGTAGGAGACACAGGAGCCTATTTGCGCACAAATTGTCCCACAAACAGCAATGTGACAATGACCAGATAACCTGCTTTAATGATGTTGGCTGGGGATAAATATTAGCCAGGACACTGGGGAGAACTCCCCTCCTCTTCTTCGCATAGTGCCGTGGAATCATTTACGTCCACCCGAGAGGGCAGACGGGGCCTCGGTTTAACATCTCATCCGAAAGACAGCACCTCCGACAGTGCAGAACTCCGTCAGTACTGCAATTGAGTGTCAACCTAGCTCTTATGCTGAAGTACTTTAAAATTGTATTGTAGGGATCACAGCAACCAATTTGCACACAGTAGGGTCCCACAAACAGCAGTGTGATAATGACCAGATAATATATCTTCAGTGATGTTGGTTGAGGGATAACTATTGGCCAGGACACCGAGATAGAACTCAAAATAGCTCCATGGAATCTTTTACGTCCACCTGAGAGAGCAGACGGGGCCTCGTTTTATCCGAAAGAGGGCACCTCTAACTGCCCAGTACTCTGTCAGTACTGCACTGGAATGTCAGCCTAGATTTTGTGCTCAAGTCTCTATAGTGGGACTTGAACCCACAACCTTCTGAGCTAGAGGCAAGAGTGCTACCCATTGAGTCACTGGCCCTATCTACCATATCATAGTGCTTTCCACACTCAACTTGGGATGCTGCTTCTTTAAGAAAGTAGAGGAGTAAATGGATATTAGAATTTTGATTTGAATCGCTAAGAAGGAGCATAGACAATGGCACAAATCATAAACATTTGTTTATTTGATTGCCATACAAATGGCAAAATGGTTCGTGGTGGTATTAGGACGGCCATGCTACATAAAGCTAGCATTCCTCGAGAAGAATGGATAAATGGAGATGTAGTGTATTTCTATTCATACCAATATTAGCAATGTTGTACTTGAAACCTGTTTTAATAAGATGTGTGCAATATCATTTGCTGTTTCAGAAAAGCAACAAGTGGTGTTTTAACTGTGGAATTCCAGAGCAATTTTATCGCGTATACTTGTACATTCTCATCCAGGAGGGTAAGTTTTTTATAAACTATTTCGTCTGTGTGTTGATAAATTTACAGTTCTGATGTTTGAAATGGTAAGAGAAAATAGAAGTGACATGAGTTTGTCATTTATCAAAAATAAGTGTATGCAGTGTAGTGTCACAAGGATTGCAATGTATAAATATCCTACTTTACAGCTGCCATTTTAATAGAAACCCTATTTTTTTTTATTCCAAGTTCCCCACATATCATAAGTAGTTCAGCCTAGTTTGATAGGTTCTGAGCACATACATGACAATGTCATCAAAACCTTGCAGGTAGACAGTGCTGCGTGTGGTCTCTAACTCCCATATTATATAAATCCCCAGGACATGTGTTATTGGTCCAGTTCATTTTTCCTACCTTCTCTTTGAAACAAAATTACCAGCCTCTCTGCAGGAGCATTTTAGATTAGACGGACATCAGAGTATTAAACATTTTGTTATTGGATCTGGCCCGTGCGGAATCTTGTGTTTCTCTTTCAGATTTCACAGGATCTTAAGTTGTTGTCGCAGGTTGGTACTGGCCAATGAGTGTCTAGAAAATCGTGATCATGATTATGTCCGTAAACAGGGTTTCTGCTGCACCCCGGTGAAGTTATGGCGGCAAAGCAAGGGCATCTGAGGAAGATTCCAGGCCAAAAAAAAAGAAAAGCCTTAGGGAGGAATTTTAACTCCCCGTGAGGGAATGTGGCCTAGCGAGTGGCTGGCCTATTCGGGAGCAGCAGTGAGAGGGCCAGCTTATTTTAAAGGCCGAGCCTCATTATTTAAAGTTTGCAGGGCTATGGGGAAAGAGCGGGGGAGTGGGACTAATTGGATTGCTCTTTCAAAGAGCTGGCAGAGGGCCGAATGGTTTCCTTCTGTGCTGTATGATTCTAATATGCTGCTGGCCAAATTCCTGGCCAAAATGACTGGGAAGTCGGTGGGAAGCCCAAGGGGAGGCTTACATTTCCCTTGTGGAGCCCAGAGGAGCACTATTGCTTGAGGGGCCTTTTCTCCCAGTGATATGTCTCTGGCCTGATTCAGCCTGGCATGGGATCTAGCTCAGACCAATGTTAAAGTGCAGTCAGGTCCCGATGAAATCATCTGCATATTTAAACAAGGACCCCGCTGGCTTCAGTCGGTTGTTTTTTGCGCCTGTCATTTAAAATTGTAGTTGGAGGTATTGGGGCAGGAGGACAGTAGCTAAGTATCCTGCTCCATTTTAATTGCGCCTGCCCAGTTTCCGCCAGGTGAGGAGAGTTAAAATTCTCCCTTAATTTCTTAGGTCAAATGGTGATTGCAGTAACAAATCTTGTGCTGTCTAGCTGGCCGTACAGATAGCAAATAAAGCAGAAACATTACACTCAGCACAGAGAGTGTGCCCCAACTGGGCTGTTGTCATGCAGCGTACCTTTCAGCACTGACCAACATAATATATTGTTTACAACAAAAAGAAACTAAGTGCCTCCATAGTTGGGTCATCACATCTGCACCAACATCTCTAAAAAGGGCTTTAAATTCTGTGCCAAATCGCTGTTGTATATGATTGTTGCATAAATTGCCTGTCACACAAAGTCGATTTCACCATTCCCAAGTTTAATTCAGGTAGAATAAAACTCGCTAGTAAGAAATGACCGCACGATGTTTGCTGCATTATTCAGGACAAGTAATCCTAAGAAATTCAGCTATATCCACTCAGGACCAATTGTTGCCAAGGAAACACCCAACTATTCATGTGACCACTTCAGCTGAATCTGTTCATCCCCTGGTTCACTAACAGGGAACTTCCCTTTCACAATAAGCATAACTGGACCTTGGCCCTGTTCTCACATAAACTACAGAACAATCCCCTACAACCTCTTCTCCACAGTGGCAATAGATCCATCCCTAATAGATTACATTAAAGGGATGAGCTCTTCAAATAGCCTTTCTGCAGGGTCCTTCCTGACTGTTAGCATCATGATTTTCTGGGTGAGTTTATCACGTGCCGATCACTGGGGCTGACCAATGTCACGAAAGGGTCCTAAAACAAGCGCGGGAGCCATATTTTAATATTATAATGAACTTTCTGAATACTTCCAGCAGGTGCCCTGGATGCTTACTGGGGCGGCCGATCCAATATGTGGGACGGGCGGCGTGCACCACACCGCCTGGCATGATGAACTTAGGCCCCCTTTTCATGCCTGAGAAATGGATGCGGCGTGATCCAATTTCTTGGTAGGATTCCTACTATCCCATCCAACATCTCACCCTTTCACAGAGGTACTGGGGGCAATTTGCAACTGGAGCACACATCGAGCAGGCGCTGGGCAGAACGATCATATCAATGGCTCCAGCAGGAGACCCTCATCTAAAGGTTGGGTCTCATCTAAATATTTTAGACGAGCTGCCAGTGCTCAGCAAGTGCACATAGGCAGCTCATGCTGGAGGTGGTGTGGGGAATCCAATGGCTTCTCTGTGATGCCTAGCCAGCAGTCAGTCGCCGAGGAAGTCAGTGGGGGGGGGGGGGGTGCAAATGAATGGCCAGCTGTGGGCCTGAAGATTTCTGTGGGGCTCCATTCTGGCCCCACAATAACCGTTGTAAAAATGCTTTTGGGGCCGTTTTGTGAGCGGCCTGCAGTGGTCCCTGCATCTCTGATATCAACCCTCCTAGTTCATACTGGTACTGCTCCTCTTTTTCCTTCTCATTTCACCCTTCCACTCTTCTCCTCACCCCTCAATTCAATCTGGCACGTCTGATCCCCATTCAAGCTTTCTTCTTCTCACCCCCGGCATCTTTCTGCCCCCTAATACTTTGTATGAAGTTTGCAACAAAGGTAAAAATGTAGCAGGAGAAAAATTCCAGTGACACATTTCTAAATTCACAGGTTTCACATGTTTCTGTGGGTTGTCCTCTGAAGAAACACATAAGGGTAGTAAGGTATGGCTTATCTTTGCATTTGACTTTGTAATTTTGTTCTACTTCAGCCTGCCATTTTACTTTGGTCGGGAAAGTGAGTTGATCTAGTATTGTGTAATGAGACAGGGTTAATTAGTAATCTTATAATAAAGGATCCTCTGGGGAAGAGTGATCATAATGAGAGAATTTCATATTGAGTTTGAGAGTGATGTAGTTAAGTCCGAAACTAGAGTCTTAAATTTAAACAAGGCCAATTATGTAGGTATGAGGGGTTAGTTGGCTAAGGTAGATTGGGAAATTAGATTAAAAGATATGACGGTTGATAAGCAATGGCAAACATTCAAAGAAATAATTTAAAATTCCCAGCAAATATACATACTCTTGAGGAATAAAAGCTCCATAGGAAAAGTGATCCAACCGTGGCTAACTAGAGAAGTTAAGGATAGTATTAGATTAAAAGAAGAGGCTTCCAATGTTGCCAAAGAGAATAGTAAGCTTGAGGATTGGGAGGGTTTTAGAAATCAGCAAAGGATGACCAAGAAATTGATAAAGAGGGAGAAAATTGAATATGAGAGCAAACTAGCACGAAATATAAAAACAGATTGTAAGAGCTTTTACAAGTATGTAAAAAGGAAGAGATTAGTGAAAGTAAACATGGGTCCCTTAGAGGTAGAGACAGGAGAAGTTATAATGGGGAACAAGGAAATGGCAGAGACGTTAAACAAATATTTTTTATTTGTCTTCACAGTTGAAGTCACAAAAAACATACCGGAAATAGCGAGGAACCAAGGGTCTAACGAGAGGGAGGAACTTAAAGTAATTAGTAAAGAAAAGGTTTTAGAAAAATTAATGGGACAAATCCCCTGGACCTGATGGCCAACATCCTAGGGTTTTAAAAGAGGTGGCTGCAGAGATAGTGGTTGCATTGGTTTTGATCTTCAAGAATTTCCTAGATTCTAGAACGGTCCCCGTGGATTGGAAGGTAGCAAATGTAACCCCACTATTCAAGAAAGGAGGGAGAGAGAAAACAGGGAACTATAGGCCAGTTATCCTCACATCAGTAGTAGGGAAAATACTAGAATCTATTATTAAGGACGTAGTAACAGGGCATTTAGAAAATCATAGTATGATTAGGCAGAGTCAACACAGTTTTATGAAAGTGAAATCGTGTTTGACAAATCTGTTAGAAATTTTTGAGGGTGTAACTAGCAGGGTAGATAAGGGGGATGTAGTATATTTGGATTTTCAGAAGGCATTCGATAAGGTGCCACATAAGAGGTTGTTACACAAGATTAGGGCTTGTAGGGTTGGGGGTAATATATTAGTATGGATTGAGGATTGGTTAACGGCTAAAAAACAGAGAGTAGGAATAAACGAGTCATTTTCGGGTTGGCAGGTTGTAACTAGTGGGGTGCCGCAAGGATCAGTGCTTGGGCCTCAGCTATTTACAATCTATATTAATGACTTAGATGAAGGGGCCGAGTGTAATGTATCCAAGTTTGCTGATGATACAAAGCTAGGTGGGAAAGTAAGCTGTGAGGAGGACACAAAGGGCTCGATATTGCCAGGGCTGCGGGTTCGCGGCGGGGGGGCTATTGCGCCCGGTGAAATCAGTCTTGCCCCGCGTGCAATCGCAGCCTAATTGGATCCACTTACCTGGTCTTCCGGGTTCCCACTGCTGATCTGCGCGTCGGGCGGACTGCGCATGCGCAGTAAGGTCTGTCAGCTGGAGGAGCTCTATTTAAAGGGGCAGTCCTCCACTGACAGATGCTGCAAGAAATAGGAAAAATTACAGCATGGAGCAGCCCAGGGGGAAGGCTGCTCCCAGTTTAATGATGCCTCACTCCAGGTATCATTAGATGGGGTGAGGAGGAGGGGGAGGACAGAGATCTTCCCCCTGGCGGGCGGGAGGAAGCGGCCTGCCTCTGCCACCAGGAAGGCCTGGACGAGGTGGCAGAGGAGGTCACCTGCATCACCAACATATCGCCCACCTGCATACAGTGCAGGAGGCACTGCAATGCCCTAAGTAGGTCAGCCAAAGTGAGTACACTTATTCATTCCCCGACACTCCGTCTGCCACATCACCGCCCCCACCCCACATCTCCTTCTGCACTGCCAACACTACTCTGTCACATCACCCCTCACACCCACTCAAACCTCATCCTCATCTGACCTGCATTTACTCACCTCGCCAGTACTCATCCCGCCACTACCACTCAACCCAATCCTCATACAATCTCATGGCTCTATCTCATACTCACCCTCTGATGCATCTCTTTCACGGTCAGCCTCACTCAACCTGCACTACCTGTGCTGCAGTCACAGGGCATGCATCACATATGTGCAGTAGGAAGCGTAAGGCAAACGTTTTGCGAGCATCAAGGGGATGCACAATGGTGTTTGAGGGTTTGTCATGGTTTTTACTTATATTTAATTTCTGACCAACTCACATCACATATTATATTGGCACCACTACTGCCACGTCTTTGCGAATCTTGTCTGGTTTGTGCAATAATGCCCTTTCCTGAGGATCACAAAGAAAACCCACACCTGATGCCACCCATTGTGTCACTGCAAAGTGGGTGTAGGTGTATTTGCAGGGCTCTTTTGTGCAGACGACTGAGAGACGTTGGCGATGTCCTCGGTGGCACCCTGGAAAGATGCGAAGGAGAAGTTGTTGAGGGCAGTGGTGACGTTGACAGCAACAGGTAAGAAGATGGTGCTCGGGCCAGCCGGGAGCAGCTCGGCATGAAGGAGGCTGCAGATGTTCACGACTACATGTCGAGTGACTCTAAGCCTCCGTGTGCACTGCTGCTCGGAGAGGTCCAGGAAGCTGAGCCTCGGTCTGTGGACCCTGTGGCGAGGGTAGCGCCCTGTGCGACGCATCTCTCTCTGCGGTTGCCCTCTCTCCTGCTGTGCAGGTGGATGTGTCACAGCACTGTGTTGTGGAGCTCCACGTGTCAGAGGTGGACGACTTGGCCGGGGAGGCTGGTGATGCTGTTCGCCCTCCGAGGAGGTCATGACTGCAGCTACGGCGGCCCCCATCCAGAAGATGTACATCTGAGGGGGTCCGCAAGGTAAGTACATGTCTCTGGACCCCGCGGTAAGTGTGCAAGTTGGTGAATTTGATTGTCAGGAGGAGGGTGGTGGAGGCCAAACTTTGTCCAAAGTGACAGAGTGGCCTCCTGCAATAAGTGAGGGTCTCCCCCCCCCCCACCTGTCAAATGGACCTTTGCAGCTGCCACAGGCTGACAGCTGCAACACGTCCATTTCAACTGGGAGTGTTTCCCCCAGTATGGGAAACAGTCCCAGTTGTTTCTAAAATCCCACCCCTCCTGACATATTCCCTTAATCAGGTCTGTTAATGACCTGAAATAGCAAGGTAAATACTCTCAAGTGGCACCCCGTTGGCTTTAATTGCCTGCGGGAGTCCCACATGCGGGGGCTGCGCACGCACGTCGGCGCGTCTGTGGAGAACCCGGAAGTGGGCGGGTTGGAGCCGGGCTCCCGACCCGCTCCGGGATTCCCCGATTTTTGGAGCCCCCCCGCTAGGAACGCACCCGATAGCGGGTGCTAAAATGGAGGCCAAAGAGTCTGGTTAAGTGAGTGGGCAAGAAGGTGGCAGATGGAGTATAATGTGGGGAAATGTGAAGTTATTCACTTTGGTAGGTAAAATAGAAAAAATTAATATTTTTTAAATGGTGAGAAACTATTAAATGAGGTGTTCAGAGGGATTTGGGTGTCCTTGTACAAGAAACACATAAAGTTAACATGCAGGTACAGCAAGAAATTAGGACGGCAAATGGTATGTCGGCCTTTATTGCAAGTGGGTTGAGTACAAGAGTAAGGAAGTCTTGCTGCAACTGTACAGGGTTTTGGTGAGACCACACCTGCAGTACTGTGTGCAGTTTTGGTCTCTTTACCTAAGGAAGGATATACATGCCTTAGAGGCGGTGCAACGAATGTTCACTAGATTGATTCCTGGGATGAGAGGGTTGTCCTATGAGGAAAGATTGAGTAGAATGGGCATATTCTCTCTGGAGTTTAGAAAAATGAGAGGTGATCTCATTGAAACATATAAGATTCGAAGAGAGCTTGACAGGTTAGATGCTGAGAGGATGTTTCCCCTGGCTGGAGAGTCTAGAATTAGGGGACATAGTCTCAGGATAAGGGGTCGGATATTTAGGACTGAGATGAGAAGGAATGTCCTAGCTCAGAGGGTCATGAATATTTGGAATGCTCTACTGCAGCGGGCTGTGGAGGCTCAGTCATTGAGTATCTTCAAGACTGACAGCGATAGATTTTTGGACTCTGAGGGAATCAAGGGATATGGGGATCGGGCTGGAAAATGGAGTTGAGGTCGAAGATCAGCCATGATCTTATTGAATGGCAGAGCAGGCTCAAGGGGACGTCTGGCCTACTCCTGCTCCTATTTCTTATGTTTTTATGTTCAATGCTGCCCCACGTGATGACAAGCGTATGTGGGAAGCATACCTTTTTTTCCCTTGTTCCCAGTTGATACGGTTGAGATGTGCAAATTTGCCGTGTGAAGTATACCCAGATGTGACTGTTACTTGAGACTTAGATATAGTGTAATTGGGCTCCACTTTTTTCCTCTGATTTGAGACGGAAAATAGGCATATCTTGGGCACAAAGCAGTCGAACATCTGTTTTTGTGACTTCATGATACTTCCCTTCAATGCACTCTAATTCTGACCTACTTTTATTCCTATTTTCTGACCTATTCTTAGCTATAAAAATGTTTTTTGTATTTACTTATTCATGGTGACAACTAAAAACACCGCGCCGATTTTAACTCAGGGTGGGAAGCGGGTGGAGGGTGGCAAACCGTCCTAACCTTGGCAGCGTGAGGCCTGGGCGATTTTAACCAGCAGGAAGTGACAGCTGGTCGGCGGGCAGGAGTGCAATGTCGGGCAGCAGGAGGCCCCCACCGGGGATCAAAGGAACGGTCCCTGGCACTCAGGTAAGTCACAGGGAGGACCGCGCAATTGGGGGAAGGGGGAGGTGGTGAGCCTGTAGCAGGGGAGGCCTAAACTTTCCTTGTGGGGCCCGGAAGAGTGAAAAAAAAGGTTAAAGTACTTCACTGTTTGGACCTCTTCTGGCCCCGACTCCTCTTCCTACTAGGCTGGCCTGGAGGGAAAGCCACAACCTGATCTCCATATTTAAACAAAGACCCTGCCAGTTTAGAAATATAGAAACATAGAAAATAGGAGCAGGAGTAGGCCATTCGGCCCTTCGAGCCTGCTCCACCATTCAATATGATCATAGCTGATCCTCTATCTCAATACCATATTCAGCGGGTGTTAAAATAGAAGCAGGCAGGAAGAGAATGGGTCTTTGGCAGGTTAGTCCCATGAGCAAATTTAAAATCGCCCTACATGTCATGGTCCCATTGGATATAATAATCAGCCAATAGCAGTATCCAGCCATAACTACTGTATCTGACAAGAACCTGATAAGTACGTGTGAGCATGATTGGATTTTGTTAATTATGCTGAAGTATCCACACTCAGTTTTCGACAGACTGTTAGTTGAGTCATCTGAACCCTGATGTGTTTTTAATACATTTCTTAGTTTCTGTTGTCCTTTAATACCTGTTCCATTTATTGCAGACCCAGATTCTCAGGATGTGAAATCTTAAATCTCACAACTTACAAAATTCCTGGGTAAAGAAATATTTTGCAACATCTCTTTAATAGCAGAGTTATGCAGAAGGAAAGTTATGTGACATTCTTATGCCTTAATTAACAGCATTATTTTAAATTTGCAAATGAAGATGCAGCACTGTCAGTGGAAATCCCAGATTAAGGAGTATTGATATTATTAAGAATGCAGATTGCATAAATTTAATGGTTTTCTTCAAAGTTATCCAATCTTTCCATATTTCTATCCAAATTACAGAAGATTTTAACTTTTAAATAATAGACAATGCTTAAATTTATGTTCACCATCAGTGAAAAGATTTACGCAATAATAATCTCTCCCATCCCTTCCATGTCCTCTCCCTTTCCCCATCTCTCCACTCGCCCCTCTTCCCAACTCCAGTCATCCTCCCCTTCCTACATCCTGACCCTCTCCACCCTCTCCCTCTGCTCTCTCCTTTTGCCTTTTTTAAAAAATTCGTTCATGGGAAGTGGGCGTCGCTGGCAAGGCCAGCATTTATTGCCCATCCCTAATTGCCCTTGAGAAGGCGGTGGTGAGCCGCCTCCTTGAACCGCTGCACTCCGTGTGGTGAAGGTTCTCCCACAGTGCTGTTAGGTAGGGAGTTCCAGGATTTTGACCCAGCGACGATGAAGGAACGGCGATATATTTCCAAATCGGGATGGTGTGTGACTTGGAGGGGACGTGCAGGTGGTGTTGTTCCCATGTGCCTGCTGCCCTTGTCCTTCTAGGTGGTAGAGGTCGCGGGTTTGGGAGGTGCTGTCGAAGAAGCCTTGGCGAGTTGCTGCAGTGTATCCTGTGGATGGAACACACTGCAGCCACTGTGCACCAGTGGTGGAGGGAGTGAATGTTTAGGGTGGTGGATGGGGTACCAATCAAGCGGGCTGCTTTGTCCTGGATGGTGTTGAGCTTCTTGAGTATTGTTGGAGTTGCACTCATCCAGGCAAGTGGAGAGTATTCCATCACACTCCTGACTTGTGCCTTGTAGATGGTGGAAAGGCTTTGGGGAGTCAGGAGGTGAGTCACTTGCCGCAGAATACCCAGCCTCTGACCTGCTCTTGTAGCCACAGTATTTATGTGGCTGGTCCAGTTAAGTTTCTGGTCAATGGTGACCCCCAGGCTGTTGATGTTGGGGGATTCGGCGATGGTATTGCCGTTGAATGTCAAGGGGAAGTGGTTAGATTCTCTCTTGTTGGAGATGGTCATTGCCTGGCACTTGTCTGGCGCGAATGTTACTTGCCACTTATCAGCTCAAGTCTGGATGTTGTCCAGGTCTTGCTGCATGTGGGCTAGGACTGCTTCATTATCTGAGGGGTTGTGAATCGTTCTGAACACTGTGCAATCATCAGCAAACATCCCCATTTCTGACCTTATGATGGAGGGAAGGTCATTGATGAAGCAGCTGAAGATGGTTGGGCCTAAGACACTGCCCTGAGGAACTCCTGCAGCAATGTCCTGGGGCTGAGATTATTGGCCTCCAACAACCACTACCATCTTCCTTTGTGCTGGTATGACTCCAGCCACTGGAGCGTTTTCCCCCTGATTCCCATTGACTTCAATTTTACTAGGGCTCCTTGGTGCCACACTCGGTCAAATGCTGCCTTGATGTCAAGGGCAGTCACTCTCACCTCACCTCTGGAATTCAGCTCTTTTGTTCATGTTTGGACCAAGGCTGTGATGAGGTCTGGAACCGAGTGGTCCTGGCGGAACCCAAACTGAGCATCGGTGAGCAGGTTATTGGTGAGTAAGTGCCGCTTGATAGCACTGTCGACGACACCTTCCATCACTTCGCTGATGATTGAGATGATGTGGAGATGCCGGTGATGGACTGGGGTGGACAAATGTAAGGAATCTTACAACACCAGGTTATAGTCCAACAATTTTATTTTAAAATCACAAGCTTTCGGAGATTATCTCCTTCGTCAGGTGAGTAGTGAATGAGAAGTTCTCAAATCGCATATCTTATATTCGGCTGGGACACCATCACACCAATCAAAGGTGTCGTTGGTGTTCAGACAGGTTAGCCACGGAAAACAGTAGGTCCCAGTATGCTGAATACACAATGTGTCAAATTACACAGACAGAGAGAAAGAGACCCGAAAGGCAGAGAGAGAGAGAGAGAGAGAATTTCCAGTTGTATTAAAAACAGATAACTTTTTTTTCCCTGCTGGTGGGGTTACGTGTAGCGTGACATGAACCCAAGATCCCGGTTGAGGCCGTCCTCATGGGTGCGGAACTTGGCTATCAATTTCTGCTCGATGATTTTGCGTTGTCGTGTGTCTTGAAGGCACCCATGAGGACGGCTACACGTAACCCCACCAGCAGGGAAAAAAAAGTTATCTGTTTTTAATACAACTGGAAATTCTCTCTCTCTCTCTCTCTCTCTCTGCCTTTCGGGTCTCTTTCTCTCTGTCTGTTTAATTTGACACATTGTGTATTCAGCATACTGGGACCTACTGTTTTCCGTGGCTAACCTGTCTGAACACCAACGACACCTTTGATTGGTGTGATGGTGTCCCAGCCTAATATAAGATATGCGATTTGAGAACCTCTCATTCACTACTCACCTGACGAAGGAGATAATCTCCGAAAGCTTGTGATTTTAAAATAAAATTGTTGGACTATAACCTGGTGTTGTAAGATTCCTTACTGATGATTGAGAGTAGACTGATGGGGCTATAATTGGCCGGATTGGATTTGTCCTGCTTTTCTCCCTACCCCTTCCATTTGCTTCATCTCCCCTCCCCTGCCTTAGTTCAATTTCCTCCCCACCCTCTACTAGTGCTAGACCTGAAAAATGTCCTTGGTCTTGACTCCCTTGCCATTAGTTGTATAAATGTGACTGTTTCACCAAGAGGAAGAAACCCTGAGCTTCTTTCCGTCACCCCAGCTGAAGATTAGAGTACTCAGCACAGACACAGATTAAACCTGAGCCTTCCTCGTATGTATAGCTTTGTCTCCAAGGATGCAGTGCATTCACCCACTGAGCCATCATGGGCAGGTCCCTGCACCTCTGCAAAAGTGAGGCCTCCGTGCACATGCATTTGAAAAATCTCAGTCAGTTTAGTTTTCAGAATGGAAGTACATTTCTGTATATCATAGAGATCTTTCTGTGTTCAGGTCATCTTTGAGAAATCCCATAGCCGAAAATTTGGTGAGTTCTCCAAACTCTGAGATCCTTATTTTCACACAAAGTTAAATATAATTTCAAAAGTTTAAAAAAAAACTTTTATTTTATTTAAATATAATTTTAAAATTATATTTTAAAAATTAATTTACTTCTAGGACGTGCCTTATGACAAGAACAAATTTGGTTGCCCCATTAGGGTTTATTACAAAACGCCTTTCAAGCCAGATTTAGAACTGTAAGTATTTGCTACTAATTTAAAACAAATTGTCTGTGAGGTTTGAGCAGTAAGGCCATAGAAAAAACACATGCTATGAAGCTTATCATCTGGTGAAATAAATCAGGTTTTGCATCCCAATCTAGGCAAAGGACCTGTAATTTCATACAGAATAATGAATACCACTGGTAGTGAGGGTATTGTGCATGCATGTAGCCCAGCAATCTGGGTTCCTCAGGGCTCAGGCACTGTCTCACCCTATTGTCCATCTTTTTTTAAGTAGCCTTCTCCACTTATCATCCCACTCTACCCACTCTTTTGTTGATAATTCCACTCTACACTAATCAACTTTCTTCAGATCGGACACTGTCCGTGCATACAACCTCCAATGCTCTCACAGTTCAGCGGCTGCAGCACTACATCTTGATCTGCTTCATGATCTTTGTGGATTCCTTTATTAATCCACATTTGTCTAAGTGACTATTAATTTTGTCCCAGATTATTGTTTCTAAAGGCTTCCCCACCACTGAGGTTAAACTGACTGGCCTGTAATTGTTGGGTTTATCCTTAGACCCTTTTTTGAACAAGAGTGTAACATTTGCAATTCTCCAGTCCTCTGGCACCACCCCCAAATCCAAGGAGGATTGGAAGATTATGGCCAGCACCTCTGCAATTTCCACCCTTACTTCCCTCAGCAACCTAGGATGCATCCCATTTGGACCTGGTGACTTATCTACTTTAAGTACAGCCTGCCTTTCTAGTACCTCCTCTTTATCAATTTTTAGCCCATCCAGTATCTCAACTACCTCCTCTTTTACTGTGACTTTGGCAGCATCTTCTTCCTTGGTAAAGACAGATGCAAGATACTCATTTAATAGCTCAGCCATGTCCTCTGCCTCCATGCACAGATCTCCTTTATGGTCCTCAATCGGCCCTACCCCTCCTCTTACTATTTACTATTTATATGCCTATAGAAGACTTTTGGATTCCCTTTTATGTTAGCCACCAGTCTATTCTCATTCTCTTTGTTTGTTCCTCTTATTTCCTTTTTCACTTCTCCTCTGTACTTTCTATATTCAGCCTGGTTCTCACTTGTAATATTAACCTGACATCTGTCATACGCCCCCTTTTTCTGCTTCATCTTACTCTCTATCTCTTTCATCATCCAGGGAGCTCTGGTTTTGGTTGCCCTACCTTTCCCCCTCGTGGGAATGTACCTAGACTGTACCAGAACCATCTCTTCTTTATAGGCCGCCCATCGTTCGATTACAGTTTTGCCTGCCAATCTTTGATTCCAATTTACCCAGGCCAGATCTGTCCTCAACCTACTGAAATTGGCCCTCCTCCAATTAAGTATTTTTACTCTAGATTGTCCCTTGTCCTTTTCCACAACTAATCTAAACCTTATGATACTATGATCACTGTTCCCTAAATGTTTCCCCACCGACACTTGCTCCACTTGACCCACTTCATTCCCCAGAACTAGATCCAGCAATGCCTCCTTCCTCATTGGGCCGGAAACATACTGCTCAAGAAAGTTCACACTTCAGAAATTCCTCCACCTCTTTGCCCTTTACACTATTACTATCCCTGTCTATATTAGGATAGTTGAAGCCCCCCCCCTCCCATTATCACTACTCTATAGTTTTTGCACCTCTCTGTAAGTTCCCTGCAAATTTGTTCCTCTATATCCTTCCCACTAGTTGGCGGCCTATAGAATATACCTAGCATTGTACTGACACCTCTATTGTTTCTTAACTCTAACCAAATAGATTCTGTCCTTGACCCCTCAAGGACATCTCTCTCTCCAGCACTGCAATATTCTCCTTAATCAATACTGCCACCCCCCACCCCTGTCCTTTTTGTCTTCCCTATCTTTCCTTAACACCTTGTAGCCAGGGATATTTAGTACACAATCCTACCCTTTTTTGAGCCATGTCTCCATTATCGCCACTACATCATATTCCCATGTGGCTATTTGCGCCTGTAACTCACCTTATTTACCACACTTCGTATGTTTACACACATGTACTGTAAACCTATCTTAGACCTTCTTGTATTCTTAGTCTGATATCACCTAATACTGTGCTATTTCTTATTTTAGTGCTATCTGTCTCTCCCAATCCTTTGTGCACCTTGTTCCTCCTTTCTAATGCTACATCCTGGTGCCCACTCCCTTGCCAAATTAGTTTAAACCCTTCCCCACAGCACTAGTGAACTTTCCTTCGAGATCATTGGTCCCAGCACTGTTGAGGTGCAACCCGTCTGTCTTAAACAGGTCCCGCCTGCCCCAGAACTGGTCTTAGTGCCCCAAGAATCTGAAGCCCTCGCTCTTGTACTATGTCTCTAGCCACACACTAACCTGCCTTATCTTCCTATTTCTGTACTCACTAACACATGGCACTGGAAGTAATCCAGAGAGTAATACCTTTGAGGTCCTGCTTTTTAACTTCCTCCCTAGTTCCTGAAACTCTGACCGCAGGATCTCATCCCTTTTCTTTCCTATGTCGTTGGTACCCACATGGACCACGACTTCAGGCTGTTCCCCTTCCCCCCGCAGAATGTCCTGCACCACTGTGATGTCCTTTACCCTGGCACCAGGGAGGCAACATACCATGCTAGACTTACGTCAGCGGTCACAGAAACGCCTGTCTGTCCCCCTGACTATCGAATCCCCTATGGCTATTTCTATACTTCACTGTGCTTCCCCTGTGCAGTTCTTTGCACCATGGTGCTCAAGACTGCACTCCTTCGAGGTGTCGTTACCCTCACTGGTATTCAAGGTTTGAGAGTGCCACACATGCAGAAGATTCCTGCACTGCCTGCCTCTTCCTACCCTTTTGGATAGCTACCCACTTGTTATCCTGAACTTTCTGTGGCTGCGGGGTGACCACCTCCTGGAACGTACAATCCAGGAAATCTTTAGCCTCCCTTATGCTCTGCAGTGACTGCAGCTGCCCCTCAAACTCAGAAACCCTCAGCTTGAGCTCGAGCAATTGGAGGCATTTCCTGCACGCGTGGCCCTCCAGGACACATGAAGCGTTCTGAGGTTCCCACACAGCGCAGAAATTGCAGGCAATGGGTCTCAGCTGCCCGTCCATTATATTTAGAATATAATTTTTTTTCTAAATTCCCTTAAGATAATTGATTATTATTAATTTACTTACTGTTTACTTACCCCAATTAACCTACCCTTTTATTCCGGGTCTCCCAGAGCTCCTCCTCTCTGTTCACTGTGATGTGACTCTCTCTGCTCTTAATGAATGGGGAAAGGGCTCCTCCCCTGGTGCTCAGCGCCACTTCTTTCGACTCCATTCCCGCTTTTGTACTGATACCTGGGGCCCCTCCCCTGGTGCTCAGCTCTGCTTCTCTTGACTCCACTCCTGCTTTTGTACTGAAACCTGGGGCTCCACCCCTGATGCTCAGCCAGCAAGCGGTGCATTGATTCGGATCTCCTGGTTTAGTATGTGGGAGTTTTTAAAAAATATTATTTTACAGTGAACTAGTGAATTGACCAGAATAGAAGTGAGAGGCTCAATTACATCTTTCACTGTGCTGTGCTTTGGCTAGTAAATGGGATAAGAATGCAAATGGCCAAGAATGCAAAAATGCAGTTTGCTCTGCCATCTGCATGCAAAATCATGGCCTGGCTGGGGCAGAAGAAGTGTTTGCATTTGGCAGACTATTGGTAGCTGAACCACAGCATTAGGAATTCTCCCACTAACCCAGTGCCAAGTAAAGGATTACAGCTTCTTTAAATTATAACAGTTTGTTTTTACCCATTAATAAGGTGCTATACAATGTTCTGACAGCCTGCCCAACAGCAGCTGTGCAACTGGAAATGAGTAGAAAGACTTGGCACTGTCTTCTGTTTAGAGGGTACTCTGTGCACATTGGATGCTACAGTTTAAACATAAACTAGGCTTACGCCAATATTCAGACCGCAACTTTGAGCAACCACAGCAAACTGCACAAGAAGGTAAAACCTTCAAGATAATCCAAAGATTCAGATGAAATTTTTTCAGGTAAATTCTTTTCATTTTAAAGTAAAATGTTTCTGATATTTTTTTCCAAAGTACGTTCTGGTAATTTTTGTCAAAGCCACGGGAAGTGATTAGATAGACTGTGACTACCTCTAATTGGTTAATTGTCCTAACATGCATGCTTATTATAAACTAAACGTAGGCTTTAAATTTAGACTTGTAATCAGATTATACAAGGATAACATAAACATTTGAAGGGAGTTGATGAAGGAAGTGGAATTATCAACAAGTAGAGTTGGATGATAAATGGAAACGGTGACTAATATAAAGAAGGACAGAGTATGAAAGAGTGAGTGGGCCCTGGATAACCTGCTAGACCATATGCATGCACAAAACCATTAAAAAATGATGACATGTTTCTGTGTGAATGACTTTAATGTTAAGCAGAAATGCTTTAAATGGAGGTAAGCCCATCTCCTGAAATGTTTTAGCTTGAAGCTGTAGCTAGAAGTTGGAGTGATTGTAGTAGTAGAAAGTTTTGGTGAGATTAGCTGCACAATAAGGTATTTTTAAGGACTCTTTTGGTCAGGAACTACATTTACCTCAAAGAGACAAAAGCAATAATGAAATAAGGAATCCACAACAGTTGATTTGTGTAGTTGCTCAGAAAAAAACTTGATGGCATTTAAATCATCACTAACAGAAATTGCATGCAACAGCTTTTCGTCGGGAAAATGCTGGAATCCATTATTAAGGAAGTGGTAAGTGGGCACTTAGAAAATCATAACATGATTAGGCAGAGTCAACATGGTTTTGTGAAAGGGAAATCGTGTTTGACAAATTTATTAGAGTTTTTTGAGGATGTAACTAGCAGGGTAGATAAAGGGGAACCAGTGATAGTGGTATATTTGGATTTTCAAAAGGCATTCGATGAGGTGCCACTAAAAGGTTGTTACACAAGATAAGAGCTTATGGGGTTGGGGGTAATATATTAGCATGAATTGAGGATTGGTTAATGGAAAGAAGAGATAAATAAGTCATTTTCAGGTTGGCAAGCTGTAACTAATGGGGTGCCGCAAGGATCGGTGCTTGGGCCTCAGCTATTCAATCTATATTAATGAATTAGATGAAGAGGCCGAGTGTAATGTATCCAAGTTTGCTGACGATACAAAGCTAGGTGGGAAAGTAAGCTGTGAGGAGGACACAAAGAGCCTGCAAAGGGATACAGAGAGGTTAAGTGAGAGGGCAAGAAGATGGCAGATGGAGTATAAAGTGGGGAAATGTGAGGTTATTCACTTTGGTAGGAAGAATAGAAAAACAGATTATTTTTTAAATGATGAGAAACTATTAAATATTGGTGTTCAGAGAGATTTGAGTGTCCTTGTACAAGAAACACAAAAATTAGCATGCAGGTACAACAAGCAATTAGGAAGGCAGATGGCATGTTGGTCTTTATTGCAAGGGGGTTGGAGTACAGGAGTAAAGAAGTCTTACTACAATTGTACAGGGCTTTGGTGAGACCTCACCTGCAGTACTGTGTACAGTTTTAGTCTCCTTATCTATGGGAGGATATACTTGTCTTGGAGGCGGTGCAACAAAGGTTCACTAAATTGATTCCTGGGTTGAGAGGGTTGTCCTATGAGGAGAGATTAAGTAGAATGGGCCTATACTCTCTGGAGTTTAGAAGAATGAGAAGTGATCTCATTGAAACTTATAAGATTCTGAGGGGGCTTGACAGGGTAAACGCTGAGAGGTTGTTTCCTCTGGCTGGAGAGTCTAGAGCTAGGGGGAATAGTCGCAAGATGAGGGGTCAGCCATTTAGGACTGAGATTAGGAGGAATTTCTTCATTCAGAGGATTGTGAATCTTTGGAATTCTCTACCCCAGAGGGCTGTGGATGCTGAGACGTTGAATATATTTAAGGCTGAGATAGATAGGTTTTTGGACTCTAGGGGAATCAAGGGATATGGGGATCGGGCAGGAAAGTGGAGTTGGGGTCAAAGATCAGCCATGATCTTATTGAATGGCGGGGCAGGCTCGAGAGGCTGTATGGCCTACTCCTGCTCCTATTTCTTATGTCCTTATGTTCTTTTGCGATCCATTAATGGTCTCTATAGATTTTTTTTGTCTTTGGCCTATAGATTGCATTTAATTACTTTTATTTAAATTGCACCTCCTGACAACCTTATTGGGCTCATGTGTATCACTGACCCACACCATGTAAGGTTGATTAATTAACATGAACAATTGAAGTTGAAGCATTGCTGATATACTGTCTGCATTTCTACTGATGGTAATTAAGCTTCCCACACACTGTTGAGTGCAGTGATTCTCCCACAGTTATGTCACCACTAAGCACTCACTGTTAAAAAAACAAATATACAAAACCGTCAACAGGAACAGACTAAAAAGGTATCTAATTCTTTGTAGCTATTTTTCGAGAATAAAATTCCTAGGCCTATAAATGCAGCCGCAAAAGCACCCGTTTTTCAGTTGCTAACTGACCTACTAAGCTACCAATATGGCAGGCAGGAAGTGCACGCATATTTCCGGCCAGAAGTGCGCCGTCCGCCATATTGGGAAAGGAAAAATAATCGATGTGCACTGTCCACACATGAAACGGGCGTTAGGCTCTTTGCATGTACAAATATGGGTCCTTATGCCTGTTTGAGGACCCCACTGCAAGATTGGTTTGCCCTGAGGCAGCTGGCACTGGCTGCACTCAGGAAAACCAGATCTTGGGGCCATCTGCTACCAACAAGGTATGTTTTTGAAATATACTTACCTGAATGTAGATCCGGGAGTGCTCCTCCCAATGCCACATTTAAAGAACGCGGGCCGTCGCCGCTCCCCCACCCCGATCGCATCCGTTCTCAAATCCCCATGGCGTCTGATCTTCCTCCCCAACTTTCGTTTTCCCCCCAGCTTCCGATCTCCCCCCTCCGTCCTCCTCCCAAAACTTAGTTGTTTTGATGAAGTGTGATACCAATGAATAATGTTTACGAAATGAGGTCAACAAACAAACTTGTGGAATTTCAAGGATTTTTGTTGTTTGATTATAGGTATTTGGGTGAAAAACTCCTTTACAATGTATTCGCCAATTACATTATTTGGGAAGAACATGAGAGGACTGACTTCTATTATAATACAACCATGCTACAGGTGAAAGTCTGCAATATACAATATATAAATGGAAAATCTTGCCCATAGGGCTTGGTGTGGCACACTTGGCATAAAATATGGCACAGCACCAGCGCCTAAGGGGCAACAGCTTCCATTCAAGGGACAGTTGTGGCTAATTGTTCATAACGGCATAATGGGAAACTCTGTTCCCTTTGATGCGGAAGAATTGGGGATCTTGCTGCATTAAATGAGGATGGCCCTATTTGGGACTGCAGGCTACCTTCTAGTAAAAGCACAGGTTTATCTTCCAGTAAAAGCACTGCCTGGAAAGAGGTCGCCAATCGAGTTAACCCAATTTTCTCAATGGTGTATCCTCTGACTTACAATGAGCAGTGCCATGGGAGAGCCATTCGTACATTTAAAACTTAACAACCAGAAACGGAGTGAAGAATTCAGATTGGCACCAGGCAGTATAAACAAGATACTGCCTGGCTGGAACTTATACTGTATAAATGCAACCATTGATAATATACTCAAACTTCAATTGGGACATTTTCTCAGCCATTTAGTGCATTATGGCAGCCTCATTTGATTATGAGACTAGAGCAGGTGTTACCCATAACGTAGTGATCTTCGTAGATTTAAATCCACTTTGAATTTGCTTTTTTTAGGCTGGTTGTCAGCACGAAGCACAAACCTGGAAATCTATGCTTGAACAACACAAAGAAAAACATGTGCTGCACAAAGATGTCTGGGGTCCTAAGGTAAATTACCTGTCCAATGTGATTGTATTTTATGCCTTATGCTAAAATTTGGAGGGAGGGCGATTACAAAGGTGATTTTGTCTTTTAAATATTGCTACTCATCATGTAACACGTGGGCATTAAGCAGTTCAGTCTTTAAATTTCGAGCCTGATATTTCAAGAACAATGCATCAGATTACTATACTGGTTGCTCTCTCGTGGCGCTGCACATGGAAAGTCAAGACGAAATCCGGTATTCAGGTCGAGCATGTTAGAAAGCGGTCGGATTACCGGCCCCAGGTGGGGAAGGAGGTTCAGGGGAGCGGAGGAAGGAGATCACAGAGAGGGAAGGAGGAGGAGAAGGGTTGGGAGAGGGGGGAAGGGAGAGGAAGATGGAAAGGAGAAGCTGATAGGGCGCAAGGGATGGGGAAGGGAATGAGAAGAGGGGTAGGGGAAGAGGAGGGGACAGGGCAGGAGGAGAGAGAGCAGCAGAAAACAATGAAGGGGTGTGTGGCACTGGGCCATTTCTTCACATTGGGGTTGGTGGAGAGGAGGAGGAGGGAAATGGAGGAGAGAGGGAATATAGATGGGGAGAGAAGAGAGGAGAGACGAGGAGGGGGACAGAAGGTGGAAGAGAGACTGAAAGGGTTGGATAGCTCTGGGCCAGGGCTAATTTTACGCTTAGTGGGTGAGGGGCACTGTACTGGGTACAGCCCAATTCCATTTCCGTGGAATGGTGGTGGTGGGATGGAACAAGCCTTTTTCTTCTTTTGTGGGGTGGGATGTTAGAGGGCAGGTTTTCAGCTCAGGATGTGGGTTGGTGCTGTTACTTCTGGGTGATGAGTAGGTATTAATATGAGAATTTACTGTTAGGAAAGAATTCAAACCAACAAGATCACTGCCTTGTTACAGAAAAGCCTCAACCCTTGCAGGAACAGCATCACAACATGGAACATGTTTTGTTAGGCAGCCAACCAATTGAAGTGAGAACATGACCGCACTGCAATTTGTTCTGAAATCGTAGCATAAAAACTTTTGGAGGTCGTCTTATGCACTGTTCATCTTATGTAGGTCAATTGAAAATTTCAGAACTGAGGTTGATAGATTTTTATTAGGCAATGGTATTAAGGGTTACAGAACCAAGGCGGAGTTAACATACAGATCAGCCATGATCTAATTGAATGGCGGAACAGGCTTGAGGGGCTGAATGGCCTACTCCTGTTACTATGTTCCTATCTTATTTGAGGGTATAATATTGGATATTTCAGCAGAGATTGGAGCTCTACTTTTAAAAATATTTTGAAGTCTCAGATTTTGGCATCAGTTTTTACTGATTTAATATGCAAATCATGGTTTCCCCGCCTGATTAGTTTACTAAATAGGTATCGGAATGTCTGGTCCCACTCTTCTTAACAATGCTGGGCATATGGTTGAATTGCAATGTCCAAAGTCATTTCTTAAGTCACCACTATTTTCCTCAGGACATTTCACTGCAAGTTTCCTGCAACAACAAAAGATAACTTACAAGGCATTTTTTTTATCCATCAATTGGACTCCTGTACAAAAACCTGAACTTTACTCCAGATAGTTTGTCATGTCAAGAATTCTACATTTCACCTTAGAAGAATAAACTAGTTAAAAAGGAAAATTTAAAGATGATCTTTCTGCATGTTGGACAAACCACAATTTCCTACAGTTAAACATTGTCTTTGGCCCTCACCACAAACTCCATACCCTTGTCACCAATTCCATCCCCGGCCACTGTCTCAGGTGGAATTAGACTATTCACAACCTCGGCATCCTATTTGACCCCGAGCTGAGCTTCCAACCCCATATCCTCTCCATCACAAAGAATACCTACTTCCACCTCCGTAATATCGCCTGCCTCCATCTCGGCCTCTGCCCATCTGCTCCTGAAACCCTCATTCATGCCTATTTCACCTCCAGAACCGACTATTCCAATTCTCTCCCAGCGGCCATCTATCTTCCACTCTCCATGAACTTAAGCTCATCCAAGCCTCTGCTGCATGTACCCTAATCCGCACCAAGTCCTGCTCATTCATCTCCCAGATGCTCGCTGACTTACATTGGTTCCCGGTCCACCAATGCTTCCAATTCAAAATTCTTATCCTTATGTTCAAATACCTCCATGACCTCACCCCTCCCTATCTTTGCAACCCGTTCAAACCCTACAATCCTCCAAAAACTCTGTGTTCCTCCAAATCTGGACTCTTGTGCATCCCCCACTCATTTCACTCCACCATTGGTGCATACAGCTATCTAGGCCCCATGCTCTGGAATTCTCTCCCTAAATCTCGCCGCCTCTTTACCTCCCTCTCCTCCTCTAAGACCCTCTTTAAAACCTGACTTTTTGAGCAAGCTTTTAGTCACCCCTCCTAATATTTCCGTTTTTGTCTGATTACACTTCTTGGGACATTTTTCTAAGTTAAAGGCGCTATATAAGATGCAAGTTGTTGTTGGTATTGTCAAGCAGTATGCTGAGGGTATTGGCTGTTTGTGATGAACTGAAAAGACTTCCATTTTCCTAACATCATGTAATGCTCATAGGAGATTATGGGTGTAACAATAAGGTAATTAAGATTTGTGTTGATGTATTTTGGGTTAAGAATTATAGGTCTTGTTTTGAACGTCATGGATCGATTGGAACAATGGACCAGCCGTATGAAATTCTGAACCGAACCGGCCCTATGCACCTGATATGGCCAACTGACCACACTGGAGTTTACCTTTTCAATGTGAAAATAGTGGATCCCAACTACAGGTTGTTTGATACATACTTTACTGTAATATAAATCAATATTTATAAGTTGAAATTCTGAACCATGTTCACAAACAAAAATGTGAAAAATTTACTCATACTTCCATCTCTGGAAAAAATTGTTTCATTCTAAAGGCAGAGTTCCATTCTTTAACACTGACAATGTTACCGATTGCTAATTTTCTTGTGTTAGTGCTAGCACCTTTGCCACTGGTTTCATGGTACAGTGCTTATCACATCTACTTTACACACAGAGGGTGAAAAATTCGATAGGGGCCGTTTTTGGGCGTAAGTAGTGTGATGTGCTATTACCCCGCGCCCAATGGCCCCTGTGCAGGCACAACGCAAGTTTCCACCCACCCAAGGACTTACCTGCAATCAGCATTCCTTTCCAGGCCTTCCACGTGGAATCAATGCAATTTGCACTTTCCACCACCAGAGGGAGCTCAATCTCTTAAAGGGAGGATGTTTGTTAGAAATCTCTTAAAGGTAGCTGGTACCTGTTATTTGCTGAAAATAACAGTCTACTGTCTGCATGGAGTCTGAACGGAGATCAGACATCGCACACGTAAAACACAGAAGCAGGTCCCATCCCTATGTTTACACACTGATGAGTTATGTTAAAACATTGAATAAAGGTTGCGCACTACTAAATCCCACATCCTCCAATCTGCACACCAGACCTCACCAATCTGCCAATCTGAGTTGGTACCAGGCCTGCAAGAGTGCATGCACCAAAGTTCTCTGCTGATGCACTAGACACCTTGGTGCAAGAGATGGACAGAAGGAGGGACATCCTATATCCACAGGGGTGGGGGTGGGGTGGGGGGGGGGGGTGCAAGAGGCCCTCCAGACATATACTCAAAAGGCAGTGGGAGGCAGCGGGGGAACGAAGTCAATGCCAGGCGCACAGCATCATGAACATGGATGCAGAGCAGGAACAAGTTCACTGCTTTGACATGAGTGGTCAAAGTAAATGAGGTTAACTGTCAAGTGGCGTCTCCTACCAACTGCACCACGCACTACACCCCCCATCCCCCACATACCAACAAACTCTTTCCATCAGTACACAACTCTTCCAATCAGATGCTTCCTCTTACCCTTACACATAACCACTGTTTCAAGCCGCCCACCCACAACTCACAAGCCACACACACTAGCAGCTATTCAACCATGACAGGCACATCACTCAGACACACGTCCTGCTTTCTTGCAGGAGAAGGTGGAGCATGTCAAGAGGCAGCAAGTGGCCGTGGCATTTAGCCCCTCGAGCCTGTTCCGCCATTCAGTGAGACCATGGTGGACATGTGACCTAACTCCATATACCCGCCTTAGCCCCATATCCCTTAATACCCTTGGTTCAGAGAAATCTATCAATCTCAAATTTAGAATTCAAAAGTGAGCTAGCATCAACTGCCGTTTGCAGAACAGCTTTGCAGACTTCTCCCACCCTTTGCATGCAGAAGTATGTCCTAATTTCACTCCTGCACGTCCTGGCTCTAAATGTTAGGCTATGTCCCCTAGTCCTAGTATTCAAGTATAGTAGACCTCCAAAAACAGTTACTAAAGCCTCGGCAGCCAGAAGCAGTAATCCAACCACTAACCTGTAAATCCTTCATGGTCCCTTTAAATAGTGCCGGTAAGGGGTCCTCCAGGTACTCTAAGACACGTTCAGATGGTCGGAGTTTAAGACTGTGCGTTGAGTTGAGCTTTAAGTCCCAAAATGATGTCTACCACTTTAAATCAGTGTTGCACACTGATTGAAGCCATTTTCTGCCCACTTTACATGATTCCAGCATTCGTTATTTGCGCCTGCGCTAACTCCGATACCAAGATGGCGTCTGGCGCACATCACGCTGGAAACATGCGTGCGCATTCAAGACGCCATCTTGGATGTCGGAGAGGCCGTGTAGTGCTGAAACAACGGGCGCTACACGGCCCAATTTAGCCCCCAGAGGGTCCTGGCTTCAATCTCTAGTGAAACTAGCAACCTAAATCATACCCTTTTGCCATTCTTGAAATTGCTTCTGTGCTTTAATAGTTGTTGCCCATGTTAACACACAGACCCAGAACTAAAGGTTTTTTTTTGCTTATGTCCTTTTAATGAGCATTTAATAGGAGTACGGCAAATTGGCTCAGCATTTACTTCATTCTCAGTGTGCTAATTTTCTCAATTGAAGCTGGTATAAAAGCACCTGAGACAACTGGCAGAGGTCAAAGGGTGAGCGGAGTAGTAGACATCTTATAGAAATAGTCAAAGAAAGATTTTTTTCAGTGAATACAGTAGCATGGATGCACCATCAAGTCTGCCATTGGTGGACACGTTGGAAGAGGAGCAACAGGAATAGCAACAACAGGAGAGGGCAGCCCAGAAAGGTCAAGAATTCACAAATACCCAATGCGGCATGAGTACCGCAGATAGGGCAGTTACCTGGGCTTCAGTGAGGGAATGCTATATGCAATGGCAGCATCTCACCAGGACACAATCAATAAATTATTTCATCTCCTGGAACCAAACTGCATTACCAATGGAAGTGAAAGTAACCATTCCACTAAACTGTATACCACCAGGCCATTCCAGGCACCATCGGGAGACATGACAAGGCTCAGCCAGAATACAATTTACCACTGCAGATTATCTCCACAAGTTTCAGTACTCCCAGGTCTGTGCACCTTGATGTCCATTATGGCCTCCTTGTAGCTGGACTGGACTTATTGATGTTGCCAAAAGTGTGGTCAAAGAGGTAGGTTTTAAGGATCGTCTTAAAGGAGGAAAGAGAGGTAAAGAGGTGGAGAGGTTTAGGGAGGGAATTCAGAGCTTAGGGCCAGGCAGCTGAAGGCACGGCCACCAGTGTTGGAGCAATTAAAATCGGGGCCAGAATTGGAGGAGTGCAGAGATCTCGGAGGGTTGTAGGGCTGGAGGAGGTTACAGATATAGGGAGGGGCGAGGCCATGGATGGATTTGAAAACAAGGATGAGAATTTTAAAATTGAGGTGTTGCCAAACCGGGAGCCAATGTAGGTCAGTGAGTACAGGGATGATGGGTGATCGGGACTTGGTGCGAGTTAGGATACGGGCAGCATAGTTTTGGATGAGCTCAAGTTTATGGAGGGTAGAAGATGGGAGGCTGGCCAGGAGAGCATTGGAATAGTCAAGTCCAGAGGTAACAAAGGCATGAGTGAGGGCTTCAGCAGCAGATGAGCTGAGGCGGGGTGGAGACAGACGATGTTACGGAGGTGGAAGTAGGAGGTCTTGGTGAAGGAGCGGATATGTTGCCGGAAGCTCATTTCAGGGTCAAATAGGACACCAAGGTTGCAAATGGTCTGGTTCAACCTCAGACAGTGGCTGGGGAGAGAGATGGAGTCGGTAGCTTAGGAACGGCAATTGTGCCGGGGACCGAAGACAATGGCTTCAGTCTGCCCAATATTTAGTTGGAGGAAATTTCTGCTCATCCAGTACTGGATGTCGGATAAGCAGTGTGACAAATCAGAGACAGTGGAGGGGTCGGGAGAGGTGGTGGTAAGGTAGAGCTGGGTTTCGTCAGCGTATATGTGGAACCTGATGTGTTTTCAGATGATGTCACCGAGGGGCAGCATGTAGATGAGAAATAGGAGGGGGCCAAGGATAGATCCTTGGGGGACTCCAGAGGCAACAGTGCGGGAGCACGAAGAAAAGCCTTTGCAGGTGATTCTCTGGCTATGACTAGATAGATAAGAATGGACCCAGGCGAGGGCAGTCCTACCCAGCTGGACGGTGGAGTAGAGGTGTTGGAGGCAGATGGTGTGGTCGACCATGTCAAAGGTTGCAGACAGGTCGAGAAAAAAAATGAGGAGGGATAGTTTACCATGGTCACAGTCACATAGGATGTCATTTGTGACTTTGATAAGGGTTGTTTTAGTACTTTGGCAGGGCGGAAACCTGATTGGAGGGATTCAAACATGGAGTTGCGGGAAAGATGGGCATGGATTTGGGAGGCGACAACATGTTCAAGGACTTTGGAGAGGAAAGAGAGATTGGAGATGGGGCGGTAGTTTGCAAAGACAGAGGGGTCAAGGATGAGTTTTTTGAGGAGGGGATTGATGATGGCATTTGAAGGGGAGGGGGACAGTACCTGTGGAGAGGGAACCGTTAACAATATCAGCTAACATGGGGGCCAGGAAGGGAAGTTGGGTGGTCAGCAATTTGGTGGGTATAGGGTCGAGGGAGCAGGAAGTTGGTCTCACAGACAAGGTGAGCTCGGAGAGGGCATATGGGGAGAAAGGAGAGAAACTAGAGAAAGATACAAGTTCAGGGCTAGGGCAGAGGGGAATGTTAGGGGAAGTTGTTGGCAAGGAAAAGGGAGGGAAGCAGTAGAGGCAGCTTAATGGATGGTCTCAATCTTAGTGACAAAGAAGTCCATGAGCTCCTCGCATTTGTTGTTGGAGGTGAAGGTGGAGGAGAGAGTCGCCTAGGGGGTCAGACAGGAATTTTCCAGTGTATTTTTTCCCTTATTGGCCCTGGGTTTTTCTCTTTTTTGTCTCTCTCAGGAGATTACATGGTTGCGGGAGGGGAGGTAAGGGTGGGTGGGTAGGAAGTGTCTAGTCATGATGCTCCAGCCATCATGAGTGTGGGGCAGGCTTGATGGACCAGCTGGTCTTTTCCTGCCTGTCATTTTCATATGTTCATATGTTTGCTGCCTCCTGTTGAAGACTATGTTTAGCAAAAATAGAGCAGTATATATAGCCTGAGAGAATTTTGTGGAGAGAAGCACAGTATGTATGCTGCCAAGCGTAGCACAAATAAACTAGATGTACCTTACTAACTGAAGTTCAACAAGCAGAGTGACTACCTTTATATTATTCTATCTGCATATAAGGATAATAAGTAAACAATCTTTCTTATCTTTTGTTACCTGTTTCAGTGCTTCTGAAATATCCTCAATATCACTCTTGTGCTGCAATTATAACATGTTAATGGATAAATTCTGGTTAACAATATTCCTTTGTAAAGCTATTCAGGCAAGCATAAACAGCAATGTAAGAAAATTGACAGCCATCCTCATTACTTGTATTGGCACTTTTCTTCAAATGAGACATCTTTTTCTGTAGATCTTTCCATGTGCTCTGGATAGAAGATACTGTGTTCACTGCCTGCACAAATACATCTCATGATTGCCGGACTTTGTGTTTCGAATTGGCTAGCCCTCCACCCCAAAGAGCATATTCCATTAGTGTTGCAGAGGGGAAAGCCAGTATTTCGGCAACAGGCTGGATATGGGATAAAAAGATCTCCTGAGGGTCTAACTGGACACCAAGGTTGGCCATCACCAGATTTAGCTTGAAAGGGCAAATGGGGAGATTGATGGAGTTAGAAACACATAGGTGCTAGTGTTAGTTGAAAAAGATGACATCAGGAGTGCTGACATTGAGCTGAAGGAAATTTTCACTCATCCTGGAATTAATGTAGGCCAGGCAGTTGGAATGTACAGCAGCAGCCTTGGTGGTGGTGGTGAAGAGGTAGAGTTGGGTGTCATCAGCATACATGTGAAAGGCACTAATATCATGGGGTGGAGCAGGGAG
Organism: Heptranchias perlo; assembly: GCF_035084215.1. NCBI lineage: Eukaryota > Metazoa > Chordata > Chondrichthyes > Hexanchiformes > Hexanchidae > Heptranchias > Heptranchias perlo. Next base: position 8,336,805 of record NC_090332.1, on the reverse strand, counting down.
TTTAATTGTTTTTTGTGGTGGATCAGCAGTGGAGTCCAGCTGTCTGATCTTGCTGGCTGCTGATATTCAGATAATTAAATTATCTGCTTAAAGATACCAGGCAGGAGTCAGGAACTGGATGACTGGGCCTGTGCCCATACAAGTGTTGGCACTCATGATCCAGGTGACAGAAGTATGTGGGGAGGGGAGGAGTGGGGGAGGAAAGGCAACATCAATTTTTAGGTTCTTTTTTTGATGGAGGTCCCAGGTTTTTTGAATTGTTTTATTTGAGGGTGATGGGACATATAAACCAATCCTGGTAGCTGCATCCTCGTGCTATTTGGGGTTTTTGTAGACAGAAAAAAAATAAATGGAGGGGGTTCCTTTAAGCTTCCTCCTTTTGCATGACACATATCTTCTCTCTCTGCTGAATGCAAAGGCCACATGTGAAATGAGTGTGGGCAATCTAGTAGGCACAGAGCCTGTTATTCAACACATGTCTTGACTGAGAGATAAAGAAGGTTGGTGTGGACATTGGTGCAGTAGAAGATGCATTTTCTGAGGTTGGGTTCAAAGCACATTGGGGGGAGATTTTTATTGTTCACTATTTTGAGCAAAATCATAAACATGTGTATAAAGAATATGTTTATAGTTTCATCATTTATAGTAAATAAATTTTCAACCCCCCCCCCCCCCCCCCGCCGCAGAGTAAATGGAGCTTCACTCTTCAGTTGGTCTATCCCAGGGATGTCCAAGCTTTTTGTCTTCATGGGCCACAGAGGTACATACCATAAAGCTTCAGGACCGACATGTAAAGATTAAATCGAGGTTCCCATGAATTTGCATATATCTCAAATAGCTGAGACTCGTAGATCTCCGGTGTTCTGATTAAGGATTTATGTGCCAGTGAGGCAGTAGTGCCAAAAACAGCCCTTTCCAAACTTTCCCATCCATAAGATTCAAACAGAATAAACCAGCAATTAAGAAATATGAGCATAAATTAGAACTGGATTACCTACGCCAACTGTGCATGATTGTTAGGGGTCGCGTATAGCCCGTGGACCACAGACCTAAAAGTAAGGTGACTCATTCTAGTCACTTTGATAAATGAAAATTTCCAGCCCTGGTGTTATTGCCACTAGGTAAAAAACTTGCTGTAGCTTTTAACAATGTGTTTTGAATTACTTTCCTGTTATTTTTAATTTGCTAATCTTATATTTTTTGTTTCTGTAGTTTCTGTGAATTGACAGCTCGATTTGCCGTAGAAACCTATGGAGTGTTAATCAGGTATAGTTTCTGTAGCAAAAGTAATCATCTAGAGTAGTCCAGTGTGGAGCCTTATCAACATTGCACTGCATAAAATATGAGATTGTAAAGAATTATTTTAAGTGAATTAAGAGTTTTCTTTGCAATAGGCATGGCACAATGGAATTCTGTGCATTATTTGAATTTTAGGGCACATGTGATGGGAAATATGCAGTATGGTGGCTTCGCATCATTTGCATCCATTATAGTACACTTGCCCATATTTATTGGTGTACCCTCAGGAAATTACGGGCCAAAGTGTTGAAAACTGTCATGACAAAAATAGTTTATTTGAGTTTCTAGTCTGTAGGCGCAAAACAATCATGCAAAATATTCTCATCGTCTAGGACATGCGTCATTGTTCTGTGTCAATTGTTCCTCCATTATCAATTGTATATTTAATTTAAATTTATCCTAAAATTTCGACTTCAAAAGAATTGAGGTTAAATGCTGGAGAAACAGTTCAGATGTTCTTTCCACATCCTGCTAGGTGATCAGATGAAGGGCACCATTTCATGCTGTGCTTGAGATGCTATGTGACATTATGATTTGACATACTATCAGGAGAAAACGTAACATGCTGAATTTGTTTTGCCTGAAACTCAGGCTTTGTTGAACCATAAGAAACTGTCATATTTCTTTTGTTGTTCTGACAAAGGGCATTTTGGACCTTCTCCTTGTATGTATAGTCAGATATATTGTATTAGTATTTGCCAAACTTTCATGCTCATATTTCTATAAGCATTCCTCCGTGAGAGCTTCTGGCACATGCCTGGAGCACATATTGAGAAACTGCGCACTCCCAGCCTGTGATTTTGTGTCCATTAAAGCTAACGGGCATAAAATCATGGGGTGGGAGTGCGCAGTTGCCAGTAGCTGGCTCGGTGAAAGTTTCACTCCTTTGTTGTAAATAAATACATTTGTCACTTTAATCTGTGAGACCTGCTCTGTACTTAGTATCCAAACAGTGTTTGGTATTGCAGTACAAAACTATGTAAAATCCAGTAAGCAGATCAGTGAAAGTAGACTACTTGTTCAGGTACATGCCTCAGCTAAGGACAGATCATAGAAAAAAAAAGGTCCCAGGTCATGCGGCACCAAGTCCGTTTAAGGGAACCACTGTTAAACTGTCGAGAGATAAAGTGGTTCAGTTGAAAACTTGAAACTGTAACAAAGGCATTACAGTGAGTCTAGCCATTGAGCTCATTAACACTGCTAAGGATTCTCATAATATGGATGAGTCCTACCATTTGGTTATAACTTCTGAACTCCAGATATCAAATAAATATTTATTTGGGAATATATATTGTTCCAAAAAGTACAAAAGCAATACCGTCTGGAGAAATGACGTTAAAAATTCTCTTGTGACTATCATTATGTTAGCTTCATAAATATGTATTACCTGCAATTTATAAAGCATTCAAACTATATCTCTTAATAATCATTGGTTCTGTGTCATTACAGGGATGACAACACGGTGGTTGTCTCTTTGGTGTGCTCTTTTATAATTATTCTACTCTGCAGCTTTGGCTACAGTTACTTTAAGTATATGAAGATCTTTGGAGAGATGCTGTACTACAAAAAAATTGATTAATATTCTTGATAACAACAGAACAGAGCTAGCATTATGGATTCCATAATTCTCTTTATTTTATCATAAATAAATGTTCATGCAATATCCTAATCTAATTATCAAATGGTTAAAATTTAGTGAAATGCAATACTTATAAGAATTGTTATGTTATTCATTCCCAATAAAATTATGTTAAATGACACATGTTGTCTATGAACTTTGACACCAAAGCAAGTACTAGGTTTGATGTGTTCTGTTTCCAGATTTTTTTGGTGGGGTTGTGGGGGGGATTTACATAGAATTACACAGAAATTACAAGCCGAAAATAGGCCACCTGACCTAACCAGTCTGTGTTGGTGTTTAACCTACACATGAGCAGTAGTTCTAATCCCATGTGCCCCACCTGTTCCCATATCCTTTAACAAAAGCAAAATACAGCGGATGTTGGAAATCTGAAATAAAAACATAAAATGTTGGAAAAACTCAGCAGGTCAGGCAGCATCTGTGGAGAGCCCTGGAGAAGGAGCACGCGGTGTCCGCCGGTACACTTGAGGCCTTCCGCGACCGGTGGGCACTGCAGGGACTGGAGGGCATATTGAGCACGAGTAGCAATATTATTTAATTTTGTAAGTTTCTTTTGTTTATTATGATTTTGTTTTCTATTAGTTGTGCTCCTCTAAAAAGGGAGCACTTTTGTTAGGTTTTTTGTTTGATGACACTGGGTAATCCAGTGTCTCCTTATGGGATTTATAAGAAAAGACATTTGTCAATGATAAATCCTTTAACCCACTTTTCCTTCAACCACCTATAATATCTAACCTATTGCTGAATGTTGATATGACTTCCGCTTCAATCACTAACTATGGTAGTGCATTCCTCAGTTAACAACCCTCTCTGTAAAAAAAAAGTCACCTGTTCATACTAAATCTTACATTTAATCTTCTATCAATGTCCCCTTGTTCTAAACCCCCACAACCACTGATCACAGTCTGTTTCTTTCTATTCTGTCCTATCACTTCATAATGTTTAACACCTCTATCAAATCATCCCATAATCTCCTCCTCCGTTTTAACAAAATCAGTCCCAACTTTTCAAGTCTTTCTTTGTATTTGGATTTCCTCATACCAGTTGTTATCCTAGCGAGTCTGCGCTGCACTCTTTCTATTGCCTCAGGTTTGATATAGATGCACCAATACATCTTGACTTTAATATTCTATACCTCTTGCCATAAAACCCAATATTCCATTAACTTTAATGGTGTTGTCCACTTGAGGTGCTGCCTTTAATGTCTTGTGAACATGAACCGCCAAATCCCTCTGCTTTTCCATATCACCCAACTTTCCATCAAAGTACAAGTACTACTTTCTTTAACCGAAACATACCAGCTCATATTTACTAACACTGAATTCCATCTGTCACTTTTTTACCCATTCCACCAATATCAATATCCCCTTACTGCTTCCTTTGGACCTCATAATTATTTACTATCCCTCCTATATTAGTATCATTTTCAAACTTGGACATCATTCCCTCTAGTCATATCCAAATAATTGATGCACACTATAGTGAACAGAAATGGTCCCAGAACAAAACTCTGAGACACTATTACCCACTTCCTACTACTCCGAGAAACTGCCCTTGACTAAGTGGTAGAACTTTTGCCTGAGTGAAAAAGTTGTGGCTAGATAATCTAGGCTGACGATTCAATGTAGCAGAGGGAATGCTGTGCATGTGCTATGCTGTTGGAGATGCTGTCTTCCACGTGAGATGTTAAACTAAGGCCGTATCTACACTCTCAGGTGGATGTAAAATAGGCACTATTTGAAGAGTAGGGAGGTGCCTTGACAACATTTATCTCTCAACCAACACCACTAAAACAGAAACAAAAGCAAAATACTGCAGATGCTGGAAATCTGAAATAAAAACAGAAAATGCTGGAAATACTCAGCAAGTCAGGCAGCATCTGTGGAGAAAGAAACAGAGTTAACATTTCAGGTCAATGACTTTTCGTCATAACCCTTCGGGTCATCGACCTGACAGGTTAATTCTGTTTCTTTCTCCACAGATGCTGCCTGACTTGCTGAGTATTTCCAGTATTTTCTGTTTTATACCACTAAAACACACATCATCATTGCAGTTTGTGGGACTTTGCTGTGGGCAAATATGCTGCTGTGTCACTTACTAATGCAGCAATCAAAGTTAGTCTTTTATTGTTCCGCTTTCATTCTCAAAATGATCAAGCTGCCAACCCTAAAAACTAGACAGGTAGTCACGCTAAAGTTTTGTTAAAATGCATTTTCCTCAGCAAAGCAAACTGCAGACCAGGATCTCACCCATATCTGGTTTTGGGTAAAAAGGTGACAAATCTAAAATTTACATTCCTGTAGGGAGGAGAGGGAGTTTCCTTTAATGCTTAAGGTGCTGCTGCTGCAACCCGCTATCCTTCCAACTGCTCCTGAAGGATCAAGGACGACACGCTGGGACAAGACAAGCGCCCGCATGCGCAGATGGTATTAGCAGGGGGGGGGGGGGAATAAGATAGCGGCACCGCTTTAGCGCATGCGCCCTTTCATCGGTGAGGCTGTACGGTATTTTGGGGGAATGATTTGGCTGTGACACAGCGCCGCCATCTTCGCAGTGAGACAGCAGCCGGGTGAGCGGTGGTGGTGCGGCTTCGGTTTCAACTTCAGCTCGGGGGGGAATGCCGCACTCTGACGGGTATATGGGCAGCATGGAGGAGTACCAGCACTCGAGGCCCGTGCAGCACCGCTTCTCGCCGTACGCCTTTAATGGAGGGTGAGTGTGAGTCACGTTCAAAACAAGGCCGCTCGGGGCCTGGGACGGTGGAGAGATGAGGCGCGGGCTGCGAGAGAGGACTGAGAGACACAGGCCCCGGAGGGAGAGGGGAGCTGCTCCAGGCCCCGGAGGGAGAGGGGAGCTGCTCCAGGCCCCGGAGGGAGAGGGGAGCTGCTCCAGGCCCCGGAGGGAGAGGGGAGCTGCTCCAGGCCCCGGAGGGAGAGGGGAGCTGCTCCAGGCCCCGATCCCGATATAAATCCTGATCTCGAACCGGAGCCAGATTCAGATCCCGATCCATGTCGGTTTTAACAAAACCTCCACAAAGTTCACATCCTGGTGATAGCTGCTGGGCTCAGTAAAAGGCGGCGAGTTATCGCCTGGCCCCGGTCAGAGTGTTGTGGTGGTTTACGGGGTGTATAATTCAATATTTAGTCCCCCGATCTCTCGTTTCCTCGGGACGCGATAACTAACGTTCGTTTTCGGTTTCACCCATTCGGAAATGACTTCCCACACCCACATGATAGCTATTACTGAGACATGGCTGCAGGATGGTCAGAATTGGGAACTAAATATACCGGGTTATAAGGTCTACAGGAGAGATACGGAAAATAGAAGAGGGGGAGGAGAAGCCTTAGTGATTAGAGATGAAATCACGTCAATGATAAAGGAGGATATAACGAGAGGTAAGCAGCCAACAGAGACCTTATGGGTTGAATTGAGAAATAGGAAAGTATCTAAGACTATAGTGGGAGTTGTGTATAAGACCCCTGGCAGCAGCTCTGAAGTGCTAGATTTTATAAATGCAGAGATTAGACAAGCGTGTAAGAAAGGCATAGTGGTCTTAATGGGGGACTTTAACCTTCTCATAGATTGGGAAAAGCAGACTAGCAACTGTCAGAACGGTAGTGAATTTCTTGAGTGTATCTGGGATCGTTTTCAACAGCAGTATGTCCTAGAGGCAACAAGGGGGCAAGCCATACTAGATTTAGTAATGAGTAATGAACCAGATTTAGTTAACAGCTTAACTGTGCATGAACATCTATCCAATAGCGATCATAACAGTAAACTGGGCAAATCTGTTAATGGGTAAAACGACTGATGATCAGTGGGAAATGTTTAAAGAAACATTTAACATGATACAGAATCGGTTTATACCCCTGAGGGGCAAGAACTCTACTTGCCAAAAAAGAAAGCCATGGACAACTAAGAGGTAAGGGACAATATAAGATATAAGGAAAGGGCATACAAAAAGGCAAAACATGGCACAGATCCTGGCGAATGGGAAAGATACAAAGATCAACAAAAGGTCACAAAACAGATAGTAAGAGCTACAAAAAGAGAGTATGGAAAGAAACTTGCAAGGGATATCAAAACCAATACGAAGAACTTTTATAGCTACATTAGGAAAAAGAGGGTGGTCAGGAGCAGTGTTGGCCCCTTAAAAATTGAAAGTGGGGATATTGTCATTGACAATGGGGAAATGGCAGACATGTTAAACAATTACTTTGCGTCAGTATTTACAATAGAAAAAGAGGATAACATGCTGGAAATCCTAAGAAAACTAATATTGAATTGGGGACAGGGACTTGATTAAAATTAACATAAGTAAAGCAACAGTAATGAAGAAAATAATAGCACTAAAGAGTGACTAATCTCCAGGACCAGATGGTTTCCATCCCAGGGTTTTAAAGGAAGTAGGTGAGCACATTGAAAGATTATAGTTAGGGCATCTGCAAAGTTCTCTCAATTCAGGAACTGTCCCTCTAGATTGGAAAATTGCACATGTCACTCTGCTTTTTAAGAAAGGAGAGAGAGGGAAACCAGGGAATTATAGACCAGTTAGCCTAACATCTGTTGTGGGGAAAATGCTGGAGTCTGTAATTAAGGATAGGGTGACTGAACACCTTGAAAATTTTCAGTTAATCAAAGAGAGCCAGCATGGATTTGTGAAAGGTAGGTTGTGCCTGACAAATCTGATTGAATTTTTTGAAGAGGTGACTAAAGTAGTGGACAGGGGAATGTCAATGGATGTTATTTATATGGACTTCCATTTGATAAGGTCCCACATAAGAAACTGTTAGCTAAGATAGAAGCCCATGGAATCGAGGGAAAAGTACCGACTTGGTTAGGAAGTTGGCTGAGCGAAAGGCGACAGAGTCGGGATAATGGGTAAGTACTCACATTGGCAGGATGTGACTAGTGGAGTCCTGCAGGGATCTGTCTTGGGGCCTCAATTATTCACTATTTATTAACGACTTAGATGAAGGCATAGAAAGTCTCATATCTAAGTTTGCCGATGACACAAAGATTGGTGGCATTGTAAGCAGTGTAGATGAAAACATAAAATTACAAAGCGATATTGATAGATTTGGTGAATGGGCAAAACTGGCAAATGGAATTCAATGTAGACAAATGTGAGGTCATCCACTTTGGATCAAAAAAGGATAGAACAGGGTACTTTCTAAATGGTAAAAAGTTAAAAACAGTGGATGTCCAAAGGGACTTAGGGGTACAGGTACATAGATCATTGAAGTGTCATGAGCAGGTGCAGAAAATAATCAATAAGGCTAATGGAATGCTGGCCTTTATATCTAGAGTACAAGGGGGCAGAAGTTATGCTGCAGCTATACAAAACCTTGGTTAGACAGCATCTGGAGTACTGTGAGCAGTTCTGGGCACCGCACCTTTGGAAGGACATATTGGCCTTGGAGGAAGTGCAGCGTAGGTTTACTAGAATGATACCCAGACTTTAAGGGTTAAGTTACAAGGAGAGATTACACAAATTGGGGTTGTATTCTCTAGAGTTTCGAAGGTTAAAGGGTGATCTGATCGAAGTTTATAAGATATTAAGGGGAACAGATAGGGTGGATAGAGAGAAACTATTTCCGCTGGTTGGGGATTCTAGGAGTAGGGGGCACAGTCTTAAAAATTAGAGCCAGACTTTTCAGGAGCGAGATTAGAAAACATTTCTACACACAAAGGTTGGAGAAGTTTGGAACTCTCTTCTGCAAACGGCAATTGATACTTGCTCAATTGCTAAATTTAAATCTGAGATAGATAGCTTTTTGGCAACCAAAGGTATTAAGGGATATGGGCCAAAGGCAGGTATATGGAGTTAGATCACAGATCAGCCATGATCTTATCAAATGGCGGAGCAGGCATGAGGGGCTGAATGGCCTACTCCTGTTCCTATGAGCCGCTTCTCGCAGAACTTTCCCTGCAGTTTGCGATGTGCACTTGTCGAACTTAAATATATTTACACGCTAAAACTATTTTTGTACAGGAAATGTTTATGAACCAAACAAAGAAAAGAAATGCCGGACTCCCTGGTGATTCAGTTGCTAGGTTTGGGGCAGAGTGAGTTCTGCGCTGACAGATGTGCCGTACTGCAGATAAGATGTTAAACTCAGGTTCTTTGCGCCTGTTTGTGGATGTTGGGTTGGTATTCTGGAACAATGAGATCAAATTGATCTTTTTTGTACAAAAATATTCAATTATTGTATGACTACTGCCAGCAGCTGTCGTGTAATGTAAGTGCAATATTTGGGCTGCTTTAATAGTACTTTTGGGGGATATGAGTGTTATTTTTTTATTTGCTCTTGTGTTTTATGCAGTGCTGGCAAGGCCACATTTGTTGCTCATCCCTAGTTGTGATAGAGAGCATTAAGTCTCGATGACATTGTATGGGACTGGCGTCGTGGTAGGGATCCCTTATTAGGATATTAGTGAACTAGTTGGATTTTTACAACAAGTAGCTGCGTGGTCATTTTCTGTGGTTCCAGTATGCAGATTACCAGATTTATTGAATTCAGTTTCACAACTTGCCTTAATGGGATTTGAGCTCAGGGTTACTAGTCCAATAATATAATTACTATGCTTAAATTTCTAATATAACCACTACACTACTTTATCCCAATAAGATTGGTGTAAGATGGCTCAGAGGCTTGTCTAATTCCACGGAGCTTCAGGTGGCCCAATGTCAGTTGCGTGTCTACTTGAGAGGCCATTGGTCGCAGAGACGGTGTCTTCTGTTGCAGGATCCAACTGTCACATTTCAGGATTTTTCTGACAATTTTTCCACAGAGAGGATTTGGAAAAATAGTTACTTTGTTTTTTTTAAGCAGTGAATTTTCAAATTAAAAACAAACAGCATCTGGGTGAATGGTTGTTAATATGCTAAATGGAAGTTGTTTTCCCCAAAGACTAAACAATAAGCAATTTGTTAGCCTGTCTTGGCAATCAAAAAAACCTCACACTCCCACTGTATTGAAAGTCTGAATATCAACAACTTGCATTTATATAGTGCCTTTAACATTGTAAAACGTCCCACGGTGCTAAAATAGAAAGAAACTAGGACACAGGCAGGGGGAGACTGACTTTTTTGAAACAGGATGCCTGTAAGACAGTCAATAAAGGAAAACTGTGAGGGCTTCCACTGAGGTGAAGAGGTTGGAGATGCTGGAGGATAGTTAGAAGCCATCTTGTCTTACTTAATTTAAACAACTCACTGATGTGGACTAGAGCATGGTGTGATCTTTGTTTTGTATTAAGCAGAGATAAGTTTGAACTCGGTGAGTCTGTATGTTCACCTTACTGTGAAATAAAGCATCTTAATGATTCGTAGTTGGCCTTGTCTCACCAACCTTTGGAGAGATTGAAGAAGTACACATTTGAAAGACGTAAATTCTGTTCAGGTAACAAGGGCATTCTATTGTAAAAACCCTCTGGGTCACTCAGTGTGAGTCAGCTCCCACAAAAAGAATGTGTTCAGCCTGCTTTCAGGTGCGACTGATGCCACTGTACTAAAGAAAGTATCTGTGGCAGACCTAAATTTATAGCACAACTCTACTTAACTGGTGAAGTGTAGGTTAATGCCCATTAACTTACAATTGTATGTTTAAATCCTTCACCATTTGCTGAGTTATTAACGTACTTTGGAGTAGGGGAGAATTGTGAACTGCAGACAGCACATTACCTCTTCTGTAGCACGAAAGATCAAGGTGCACAAATGTAGGGCATAGCAATACGTAGACTATTAGGCATCTTTCATGGAAACAAACAGCTGATGCAGTACGGTTTGATCTTTTTATTATGTGCTACCATGAAATTGGCTGCCACGTTTCCTACTTTGCAATGGTGACTAAGTTTCAAAAGTACATCGTTGGTTGTAAAGCATTTTGGGAAGTCCTGAGGTCATAAAAGATGCTATGTAAATGCAAGCCTTTCTTTCTTCGCTGAGTATCACAATTATACTTCCCCTACCCTCTGCACTCAGTGAAGGACAAGACGCGCTTTGGAAAAATGAAAATGAACCAGTCATCTTTGAGAGTTAAACATGCGGTTGCTAATGGTGTTTGTAGAGTGAGGGATATGGGAGAGTTGTTGACTTAAATGAGAATTGCTGAATACCACTTGAGAATTACTGAGTAACTTCTCTGTAAAGTTTATTGGATCAACTGTATTGAAATGATACAATACTATAAAAATAATTATCTGTATATTAAATAAGCACTGCACTATTTTTGTCCAGAATACCTCTTTTTTTTTTGCATTTCCTGCTTCTATTTCCAACTATTGATAATGTAAGAGCAACTGAACACTTTGTTTCTCGGTGTTTGATTTTCACAGCAAATTCTAGCATAATCTACCTAAAATCGCAAAATAAAAGGATGCCTTCAGGTTTTTTTGTTTTTGGAATGTAGTTCTGACATTTTGATTTTTTTTTTCCTTGTCTCATTTCTGAAGAACTGTGCTGGCCTTAGCTGGGGACGACTTTTCGATTGTCGCTTCAGATACACGACTGAGTGAGGGTTACTCCATTCACAGCCGGGACTCGCCCAAGTGCTACAAACTGTAAGTTCAAAAACATTGTTTTACATATGCAAAGTATTTTGACTGACCTTTCACAGTGCAGGCAATTCCATGGGTTTTTGATGCTTCCATTTCTTAGAACAGTGGCTTTAGGTAGAGCACCTCTGAGGTTGTGGCAAAGGGTTTATTTCTTCGTGCTTCCTTTACAATTTTGTTTCCTCCAAATTCTTATCTTGTGTAGCTCATTATAATGTGCCAGTTGTCTACATAAATTAGTGTATGAAGCACAGATTCAGTGTTCACATGCTGAACTCCCCTAGTAGTTTAGTTGATTGAACCTGAGGCCTGTCACTTTAAATTTTGTGGTTTGTTCATTTAGCTGATGTCTGCCAGGGTGACACAAGTACTACAGTTGGTCTCATCTCCTTGGACTAGAGAGTGGAAAATCTGCCAGGGTTTCCATTCCTGATCATTATCTGTGGACCCCCCTCCCCACAAGGTGTGGGGCAAGACAGTATTTGCACTGAATGCAAGCTAATGAATTTTCCTTTAAACTTGCATTTAAAAATGAAATTTATGTAAAGTTTTCTCTGTCTTTAGGTAAATTAAAGAGTAATACAATCTTTGGGGTAAAATGCTCAAAATATTGGAGCTTTATGTGTGGCTTAAGTTTGATTTTCTCGATTGGATCCCTCCAAATTAGTTATCCATTTATCTTCCATGTAGTCCATTTAATGGCTCAGGTTGTCCACCCTTCCCCCATTGATTGGGCTGCTTTCCTTGTGGGGGCTTCTGACTGCCAGGGAGATCAATCTAACGGCCACTAACTTTCCAGCTGTCAGGTCAGCCACATTCTGGAGGTGGACTCCCTGGCCTGAGAGGGTAGAGCTATGCCTCAGTTTCTGGTTCAGGTCGCCTGCAAATCGATAACTTTTTGCCTGCAAATTTTTACTTCCCCTCTTGAGCCTGTGCAAGGCAGTCCTCCCTGAGCGCTTGCAAAGGTTCTGGCTGCTGAAAGATTTCTCCTTCCCTGTCTGCCTACCGTTAAATGCTGGGCTAAATAGATGGTCCTTGGATCCAGCATTCAAACAGTTCTAATAGTGGAAAACATGGTGGAGGCTGTATTTCCCTCGTTTGGCTATTCTTATCATATGCCAGTGGAAAGCCTCGGCCACTTCTCTTTCATGTCACGTGGATTATGTTGCTCATGGATTATGTTGCTCAATGATTGTTCTGTGAATTACATTGGCATGTTCTAACTGACCTGATTTCACATTACCTCCTTTTTAATGTACTTTTAGGACAGACCAAACAGTGATTGGATGCACTGGATTCCATGGAGACTGCCTTACGCTAACAAAAATTATTGATGCAAGGTTAAAGGTATTTACAATCTTGTAGAATGCAACAGATGATATGAATGCCCAGCTAGCTTGGGAATTGAGGTTGGATGTTGAAACTACAATGCAGTGACATTAACTGATGAATATTTCTTTTGTATTTGTGTTCATCGAGGTTACAGGGAATAAATCTGACAAATAGAGCATCTCCCATTTTAGCCACTCAGTGGCAGCGTCAAGTAAACCTTGATCAGATATAGTGTGATTAGTTGCAGAGCTCCCTCTACTCTGTCCTAACACGGTACCATAGCCCAACCCTCAGAAGAGCATTCCCTAAGGCAAAACTGCCCTTTTAAGACCCCAGCCATTCCCTGGCTGCTCCAAGGTCAAATTAGAAGCAGTTTTGTGCTGTGGTTCTGTTAGAAACTAGGCAGGCTTATGGTAAATAACGTTTTAAGATTGTGGGACTGAAAGTTTTTTCCATTGTAATTCATTGTCTCCATGTCTCTTAAGTTGCAACGTTTGTTTTTGCATTTTAGTTAATGTTGCTATGCTCTAATGACTCTGGTGTGTTTCAGATGTACAAACACTCAAATAATAAGACTATGACGAGTGGGGCGATAGCAGCAATGCTCTCTACAATTCTGTACTCCCGACGCTTTTTCCCTTACTATGTTTACAACATCATTGGTGGCCTCGATGAGGAAGGTGAGATTGACTGTTTAACAGTGACTGTACCTCCCCTTCTAGTTTCTTCCCAGTTGTGAGAATTTCATATAGTAACACAGTACACTGGTCTGTTAATGTACTATCCTGTAGAGTGGTGGGTCATAAATTGTTGCTTGCATGTTCCTAACAAAAGGATAATTGGAAAACACATATTCTAGGCTATTTATGGAATAGCATTGACACAGGTCTGGCAACAGGTTATCTATCCACCTGCTCATCCTGGTGCATGGTATAGGATTTATGAAGAAAAAGATTGGTTCAGCTATAAAGGTACTGGAGATGAGGTGTGTCCATCTGTATCGTCTGCCATGTAATTGAGTCAGTTAAATCGGTTCTTGGAGAGCTATGGATAGATGTTTATCTCTGTTTAGCATAAATATACTATTGTGATTACTGGTATTTCAGCAAAGCTTTAGGTGCAAGATAAAGATTAGAGGCCGAGCAGGCCACAAACAAGAACGTGCTAGAAGCAGGCTGGTCAGCATCTGAAAAGGGAAAAGATGGGTTAAGGTTTCTGGTATAAACCCATTGTATTTTTACTGATTTCTAGCATTTGCAGTTTTCTTTATTGTTTACAGATGAGAGCCTCGGCTCAGTGGTGGCATTCTTGTCTCCTAGTAAGAAGGTTGTGGGTTCAAACCCCACTCTATTGACCTGAGCACAAATCTAGGCTGATACTTCAATATATTACACTGTTGGAGGTGCTAGCTTTCAGATGATCTGTTAAACTGAGGCCCCAACTGCCCTTTTAGGTGGACATACATTTATCCCTCAGCATCAGTACAACAGTTTAACTGGTCATGTATCTCATTGTTTGTGGGACCTTGCTGTGCACAAATTGGCTGCCACATTTCCTTACATTACTTTGAAAGTACTTTAGCTTTGAAGTGGTTTGGGATGTCTTGAGGACGTGAATGGTGCTAAATAAATGCAAGTTCTTTACTGTTGAGTCACTACAGAATCAATAATGCAAACTTGTACAAATAAATTATCATTGGAGTTGAACTCTGTGTATTTACAACTGGATTTCTAACCACTTTCCAATATTAAGTAACGAGTCATCCAATTATAAGAATTTGTCTGCCTTGAAAGATGCAGGAGAATAAATTATTAATGTATTCGTTCATGACGCACATGTTGAACATGTTTTCTCTTTTTTAATGCAGGGAAGGGCGCAGTGTACAGCTTTGACCCTGTAGGATCCTATCAGAGAGATGCTTACAAAGCTGGTGGCTCGGCCAGTGCTATGCTGCAGCCACTTCTGGACAACCAGGTAACATCTTTTGATCCAATAACTTCTGTCATTAGCTGTCTATAACAACTTGCACAACAAATGGAACCTGAGGCGGGGGGAGGCTGGGTGTCTGGGCTGCCTGAGCAAGACTGCTCCTGGTATGGAATCTCATTTGATTGGAGTGTGGATCATGGCACTCTCCATTTTCCAGTCAACAATGATAAAATTCAAACTTATGACACTATTTTCCAATAATTTTCTTTTAAATTGTACCTTTTTGTATCATTTAACTTAAAATTATCAGCTAAACTCAGTGAATATTTGGAGAGGAGGGAGACAATAATTTGCTGCACTTTCTTTGCTAGATTGGATTCAAGAACATGGAGCATGTGGAACACATCCCTCTTTCACTGGAAAAAGCCACACAGCTGGTAAAAGACGTTTTCATCTCTGCAGCCGAGAGAGATGTTTATACCGGTGACGCTCTGAAGATTTGCACCGTTACAAAAGATGGAATGAGAGAGGAAACGGTGCCTCTTCGGAAAGATTAAGACCAAAAACCCTTGCTGTTCAGAAGAACCTTATTGCTGATTTGGAGTAGTCATTTTTCTTTCACACCAATAATGCTTCTGAATGTATCTGCGCCAGCAATTCCTTTTGTATGTTTTGTTGTAATATACTGAGAAATAAAATTTCACACCAGTAAATTAAACGTGTTTCCGTTTCGCATTTCTAGGAGAAACTGTGCTCGTAAAGGCCTGTAATAACATCGCATTTGAGTGCAGAATGGGCTGTCAAATTTTCTACCGAAAATTTCGCGCTTTGTTTTTTTTTGCCAGTTTGCTCCCAAGTTCCCCTCCTGAGGACATTCACACCTCAGCAAGGAAAGAGTTTCATTGGTGCCGATTGACCTCTGATAACTCCCCCCATGTTGCAGCTCTTCATGTGTGAGTCTAGACAGTGAGTGTCGGCTGGCAGTTTGACCACGAAAAGCATCATGGCCGAAAAAGGACCTTGTCCTTGTTCAATGTTTACGTTGAACACTATTATAAAGCAGTCGTCTGATTCGGATACTGACCATCAAAGTACAAAGAAGTTAGTGGGGATAATGACATCCAGTGCCCTTTCCTAATGCGGCATCTTTATTCCCCAGATTTAAAATCCTGGTTAAAGCCTGCACGGTTCATGGCCTGACCTTCATGTCTGAGGTTTGTTGACCTCTGTTTTCTGCAGCTGCAGAAAACAAAGTTTTTGTCCTTAATGGTACAGAACTATTAATACACTTTGTAGAAAATGTTACCCTTTTGAGGATGAAATTTAGTCAAAGATGTAATTATGGGATAGTACTTATTACCATTTTTTAAAAAAAGTCAGTTGTTTACATAAACTGGTGGATCTCCTAGGTTATTGCTTGTGGCAGAGTCAGGGCATGGAGCACAGTTTCTGATGTTTACCCGGTCTGGTCTACACGTGACTCCTGTCCCACACAAGCGGTTGGCTCTTAATTGCCCTTTGAAGTGGCTGAGGAAGACACTCAGTTGTATTAAAGCCACTACCCAATGGTTCAAGGTGGTGACCCACCACCACCACCTTCTCAAGGCGCAACTAGGGATGGGCAAAAAATGCCTGTCTTGCCAGTGATGCTCACATCCTGTGAATGAATTTTTAAAAAAAAGACTGGAATCACAGAAAAGAGTCTTGCCCATGGGCCAGTGGTATATGGACAATGCAATTACCAACTGCACCACCAGGGGGAGATGGTGCCCGTTGTCTTCCCCTTGGTACAACAGCCAAATGTTCCAACAACTGAGCAGTCAATAGCGGCAAACAAGAACATTCATTAATAATTTTAATGCTCAATTCATTGAAAGAAAAATTGCTCCCTTTAAAAAAATATGCATCAGAAAAAAACACACCTGTGGAAAAAGCTGTGTAAATGTATCTAACTCGACGCGTGAACAGTTTTAACTTAGTAGAATTTCACCCAAAAAGGGTTAAAAGAGAGACCTTTAGTAGGGGAAATACAATTAACCAACTTTGACTAGGAAGGGGAAAATTTCTCACGGTTCCTGTTGCTGATCACTACTGGGACGTGCATGTGGATGGACAGCGAATGACCACAAGCTTGGGCTTAGTGACAATGCCCAACATAGTTGAATAACCTACTGGCACTCAACGCCTGGGCTCACACGTGAAGATTGGCCATTCAGGCAAGGTACCGCAGGGTAGGTGGCGGAAGGGGGAAGAGAAATGCAACACAAGTTTAGTTGAGGTAGATAAAACGAGGGCACTGCTGGATAAGTGACCTTCCTTGACTCAAAACCATTGTCAATATTTGTGAAAATTTTACCTGTGTTTATGCCAATTAAAGAAAACATCTCTGCTATCTTTAGAAAGTTGGCTTATATCTCATTGGTACTATTCAATTTTTGAACTTAATATAGTCAACAGCTAGAGGAGATAGAGATACATACAGTTAAAGGAAACCAACATCAGCAACTAAATCTCTTTCTGTCCTCATCTGACATTTGCACACTAGTGGTGAGGCCAATTATAACACCTGGACTGCTGCCCTGACGAGATAGATGATATATTTATATCAAAGCTAGGCATATCGGTGTGCAGGTGTGTTGTACAAATCAATTGAAATTCAAACTCTGTTTTTATCCTTCTCCACTTTACACTATTACACGTCGTGACTCCAAAATACAACATGTATTATTTTTTTAATGAAAACAAAATTTTGCGTCCGATTGTCGCGTTGGTCCAGCACCAAGCAATTGTAGGACGACTCATTTGCTTTGGTTGCTGTTGGGCCAATCAAGTTGCAGAACCAGATATCAGCACAGTCCAGATGATAAATGGCAAGATCGAGAGAAGGGGGGACGTGGCAGTGGGGATAACAAGTATTGAAGCAGTCTCCATACCTATAATTATAACACCCACTGAAATTGAAGAAACAATTAAAATAAAACCCAAATTCATAAAGAAATTGGATAACAGTGGAAAATCGACATAATTCTGCTCATGAAGATTTGGTAACTCATGACCAACAAGTCCATTAGTGATTTCTGAAGCTCACTTTGCAATAAGATAAACTGAGTCCTCCCTCAACATGGATATTTACAACTGCTAACATTATTGCAGTGCATTAATTTTTGTAAGTTGTAGAAAGATATATGGTTTTAAAAATCTTGTGTAGATTATGCACTCTTATTTCCTGTTATTATTTTTGGTCATACTTTTCTGCCAACATTTGTCATTGTAAATCCCTATGTCAGCCTTTCCCAGTAAGTTTACCGACGACTGTCATGACATAGTTGCAGGCTGTGGCCACTAGATGGTGCTTTCCTTCATTTTCTGAAGTCTCCCCAAAATCTAATCATCAACTAACTATATATATATTATATATGAAACTTGCAATTATATAGTGCCTTTAACGTAGAAAAACATCCCAAGGTACTTCACAGAGGTGTAACCAGACAAAAATGGACAGTCATCCAAAGGAGGAGATATTAGGAGGGCTGACCAAAAGCTCGGTCGAACAGATGGGTTTTAAGGAGGGTCTTAAAGGTGGAGAGGGAGGTGGAGAGGCATGTGGGGTTGAGGGAGAGAATTCCAGAGCTTGTGGCCCAGGTGGCTGAAGGCACAGCTGCCAGTGGGGGGGGGTTGCACTAGAGGGCCAGAGTCAGAGTAATGGAGAATGGGTTGGAGGAGCTTACAGAGATAGGGAGCGGCCAGGCCATGGAGGGATTTAAACACAAGGATGAGAATTTTAAATTGGAGGTGTCGGGGGACGTGGAGCCAATGTAGGTGAGCACGGACAGGGGTGATGTGCGAGCGGGACTTGTTGCAGGTTAGGATACGGGCAGCAGAGGCTTGGATGAGTTGAAGTTTACGGAGGTGTAGAACGGGACATCAGTCCGAGTAACAGTGGAATAGTTGTGTCTGGTGCTGACAAAGGCATGGCTGAGGGTTTCAGCGGCAGATGGGGCTGATGTAGGGATGGAAGAAAGTGTTGCTACACATACACATATATATGTGACCATTATGTCAATGCTATGTTGATATTAGTAACAACTTTATTTGCTGGATCACAACCTAAGATTCCCCCAGTGATGCAACACAATTGTGCATAAAAGCATTTTAAGGTCCTTACAGCACGAAAACACAGTACTGCAGTTTTCCATTTATAAAGTTGGAGAGGAGTGTCTGTATACAGCAGCATCCCAGGTCATTCTCCCTGGTATTTTAAATGAAACATAACAAAGGGGATCCGTGTGCTAAACAATACTGTAGCAAAATAGCACCATTGCTCCATCAGGACAAGGTCTTTCATGCACCGACTCAAACTCTGTTGTAAATTTTTAACAATCAGTACCATTATTGTGTGAATGGGCTGAAGCCCATGCACCGGTGTTTTTTTTTAAGGAGATGACAGTTTGCTGCCGGATGCTTGGTTTAATGTTGTTTTAATTTCTCCACCTGTTCCTCTGCCGTGGATTGCTAAATCCCAGCACTGTGATAAAAATAGGTTATTGAACAAATCTCTTCCATCCGATGCCACTCACTTGACGAATGCCATAAATGTTCCTATTGAGATTGCACGCTCCATCAATGTCATAGAAATGCCCTGGGGATTAATCTTTGATTGCCAGCCTGCGCTGAGCTATCTGAGGCGGAGAATGGGTTTCCAGTTCTCCTGGGTCGGGGACGGGATAAACTCCTGCTCGGTATCCAGTGTCTGGTCCCCTCCCCACTGGAATGTGCGCATGCTGGGAATGTCGGCTGAGGACACGATCTTGTTCGGCTGTGATGCCCATCGTGGGAGAATAGCCAGCCAACAGGACGCCTGGGCTCCAGCATGAAGAATGAGCGATGCACTGGCAGGTGCCTGGCCTCTACGAAACTCAACGTCAGCAAGGAGTCGGCAGCACAGGCAATTGGAAAATAGGAATTTGCATTAATCCTTGTGTTCAAATCTCTCCCTAGCTCTGTGACCTCCTCCAGCCCTACAACCCTCTGAGATCTTGGCGCTCCTCCATTTCTGGCTTCTTATGCATCCTCAATTTTAATTGCTCCATCATTGGCGGCCATGCCTTCTGCTGCCTAGGCCCTAAGCTCTGGAATTCCCTCCCTAAACGCCTCCACCTCTCTCTCCTCCTTTAAGACCCTTCTTAAAACCTCCCTCTTTGACCAAGCTTTTGGTCACCTGTCCTAATATCTCCTTATGTGGCTCGGTATAAAATTTTGTTTGATAATCGCTCCTGTGAAGCGCCTTGGGACATTTTACTGCGTTAAAGATGCTATATAAATGCAAGTTGTTGTTGTTATGTGATTCCAATGTATTGTATAACAATACAGCAGGTGGTGGTCTCATATAGAAATTGGTACAACCTGCTGCACATCTACTTTCTGACAGTTCTGAGTTTACAGTAAGACTTTATAAATGTAAGATCTCAAACATGAACTCACTAATTTTCTTCCCTTTTTTTCTCGGTCTTTTCCTGAAGTTATGACTTTTGTTGGGACGCAGTTCCACAGGGAAAACTTTGTTTATGAACCTAGACAGTGATTGGCACTCGACCATGGACGGCATCGCAGCTGAGCTTGATCATGTGTTCGCCTGAAGGTCCCCACGCACACGCACACACATATATATACAAACACATATACACACACATATACACATACACACATATACTCACGTCTTTCTACATCAAGAGCGCTGCATAAATGCAAATTGTTATTGAAAGGAAGAACATTTCCTTTGGGTTCACACAAAGTGATATCTGTTTTCATCTCCTGTGGGGGGCACTATTGTCAATTATATCGAAGTTAAGCAGATAATTCCACACACACAGTGACAGATGTAGGCACCAGGCTAAGCTTAAACAGTACCATGTGGCAAACCCTCAGGTTAAACACCGTGGCAATGAATTAAACCAGAATTAGAAGATATCAACATGCTTTAACATGTAGTTGTAGTTCGAAGAAAAATGCGTATAATCCAATCAAATCTAATTTTAAATCAATTGATGTTTGTCCTGCAGATATCAAATTCAGTTCCACCATCTACCAAGAAAGACTGGAGAATTCTGGTGTCTTCGCCCTTGAAAGGAGACTAAGGGGACCTCACTCAGGTAAATAAGATAGTAAAGGGTATAGGGAAAAGTAAATCCAGAACAGTACTTCAAGGTAAACCATGACAAAACAGAACAGGTCCAAACTGGCGAAAAGCAAATTCCTGAATACAAAGAGGGACAAATCAACGGAAAATCACTGGATTCCGGTGATGCTGGGACTGAGGATATGCCATCTGTTAGAAGTAACTGGCTAGGGTTGATTTACGGAGATTTGGGAATGGATGAATATTCTGGAGAATTAAGACACAGATCAGCCATGATCTATTTGAATGGCGCAACAGGCTCGAGGGGCTGAGTGGCCCACTCCTATTCCTGTGTTCCTATGTCAGGAAGTTCTTCGTGCAAAGAGTGATCAATACATGGAATGGGCTTCCAGTTAGGTTAGTGGAGGCAAAAAAAACATGGGAATCATTTAAGAAACAGTTAGATGTCGTGATGGCTGGAAGTTTGTTTGGATGGATGAGGTAAGACGGCCTTCCTGATCTACCTTGTGATTTTATGAAAGACCGACATTCACAATTTAGCTCATGCATGACCAGCAGATGGCGATCAATCACACTGTACCACTGTGCCTGCTGCCCATTCAATGAGCCATTCTGTTCTAGTCAGTGACGCACAACACCAGTCTTAACTAGAAACAATATTTAAACAAAAAGTGACGTAAACAAATAAATGGTAACACCAGAACTTGAGTAAGCAGGTAAATCTGGCTCCTCGTGTTTAATGTTCCCCTGTTTGTGTAACAGGTTTGTTTATTTGTTCGTTTTCTCCCCTCTTCTCTTGAAGACAATGTCTTGTGGTGGGAGGTGGTTCCACCAGGCTGGTACATTGTTCAAGTGGCCATTCCTTATGTGTGAAGTCCAGGCAATCAGTGTTGGGCTGCAGTTTAATCATGGATTTGGGGGGGTGGTGATCAGAGCCAAGCCCAACCTGTCCACACCCCGATCTCCACATCTCCACAACTGTCATCGGATAGCGGACAGGAGCTGGGCTGATGATCCCTCCCTCTCTTCCCAGGGCACCGAGGGCCGATTGTATTGCCTTCACCCTCCTCCCCCCCCCAGCTAATTCAGCACAGGCCTGGGATCATCCATTCATCTAATGGAGGGGGGGGGGAACCCTCCTACCTATTTATCCAGAATCAACTGACATGTCCCCACCACCACCACCCCCACTTACCAATGAAGATAAATAAGTCTGTGGATGTAATTGTCACTTCCAGTCAACTTTTGATCTGCTATCGTCACCGGAGCCCCCAAACTGCACTAATGAAAAAAAAAAATCATTGAGACAAACTTCCTCTGTCCTCGATATATTGATGGAGCGAAGGAAAGTGTGGAATGAGGAGAAGCTGCTCGGCCATTCAAGCCCAGCCCTTCCGCAGTCTGTGGGCTCCTTCAGCTGCTTAGGCCCTAAGCTTAGGAATTCCCTCCCTAAACCCCTCCATCTCTCTCCCTCTCTCTCCTCCTTTAAGACGCTCCTTAAAACCTACCTCTCTGACCAAACTTTTGGTCACCTGTCCCCATATCTCCTTATGTGGCTCTGTGTTGAATTTTGTCTGATTTACGCTCCTCTGAAGCGCCTTGGGACGTTTTACTGTGTTAAAGGCGCTATATAAATGCGAGTTGTTTTTATTGTTATGATGTCTGAGTCTATGAGCTCGACGCAAATCTCAACGTGTCCCAGGTTAGCTGGTGCATCGAGTTGTCCTTCCAGTTGGCGGAGTTATTGATCACTAGGGGCACCGTGTTCATCGAGTGTTTGGCCATCGTATTTATGAAAGGAGAGTGTAACGCACATCTGTAAGAGTGCTCCACAGTTAGTAACAATCATGTTCACGACTTCATTCTCGTTTGGTATCAGGTCAGACACTGCGAATTGCCAGTTTTTAAGGCGTTTCGCCACCTGTCTGGTTAGCATTAATGCCCCGAAAAAATCCCCACCTTGCATCGAAAGAGTAGCAAAGAGCAAGATCTCCAGATATTTCGAATTGACAGAGGCTGCTTGTTCCGAGAGAGGAAATAGAAGGCGCTCTACACAATAGTGGTGTGGCTGCTTTTCTCTCCAACACAGGCCAATCCTGTTCAAAGCGCCTCGAACATTCATTCCCACAAACTGTGAAATTCCTTCCTGCCTACGAAATATCACAGGAAATCACTTCACAAATTTATCCATACAACCAAACTCCTGCTGATCATTATAGCCGAGCGCAAACGCTCTGGTACAAATGGGAAAAGGTTTTGGAAAGTAAGATTTGACCCGTGGAGCCAACTTGGTCACTATAAATGGGGATCCATCCATCTGTCACGTTCTGCCCCGGGGCAGGTCATAACTCAAGTCTCGCACATGAGATTCTTGAGCCATGTGTCGGGGAACGATGGCTGAGGCAGTTTGCCGTTACCTTCCTCGCAGTTTTTTTGTCTTTGGAGCACTGTCTCCTAGGTGGGCTGCAACTGAGAGCCCCACATGCCCTTTACGGTGGGAGGGCTACCTGCACTCATTTGACACCCCACCCTCCCACCCACCCGACATCCATCCATCCCTGGTCGGCACTCCCGTCTCCACTTTCCAGGAGTGTCCGGAGTGGCGCTCAAACCCAGCCCTTCCGACTCTGAGCCAGTGGTCACTCCATCTAGACACAAGTCCCCAGTTGGATGTCAGCCTAGCATCTGGAGACCATGTTGTGGTTTGCACTTACTGGGGCTGTCTGGAGTGGGGCCCGAACCCTTCACCTTCTGATTCAGACGGCGGTATTGCCACCACAGAGCCCAAAGCTCGCTCCTGAATGATGATCATGAAAGGCGCGTTCCCCTGTATATAAACATACCTACACTGAGAGAATCTGTCGTGGGTCAGTTACCTTCTGTAAGAACAGCTTCAGATTGGGTATAAATCTTGAGCAATGTTCTGTTTCCCAATGGAAAATCCGGTCTGTTTCATCTCCTCGCTTGTGGTTCAAACGTCATCAAAAAATACGAAGGGAGAGGTTAGGAGATTGTTTTTTATGTAGGAGGGATTGTTAGGACACAGCATGCCCTACCAGAAAGTGGTGGAAGCAGAATCCACAATAGCTTCTAAAACAAAACCAAAGAAGTGGATAAATATTTGATAAAGTTTAAAAGGGGTGCGATGAAAAGGCAGGGGGAATGTGATTGAGTGGATAGCTGTTTCAGAGGCTGGTCCGGGTGCAATGGGCTGGTACGGCCGCTATCCGTGCTGTAAGATTCTACGGGCGGATCTTTCAACTTCGGCGAGGGGGTCATAATACGAGAAGTAGCAGATCAGCCCCTCCCCCGTTATACACCAAAGGAAAATCGGACGGGGTGTATATCAGGCAGCTGATCCGCTAACTCCCGTATTACAGTCCTGCTGAAGGTCCGCCCAGTGATTCTACGGGCGGCCCTCAGTCCTGAGACAGTGAAAACCAGCGGCTATTCAATTTAATGACCTATCGGGCACGAATGCTGACTCTCACATTTCACTTTAAATCTAGGACCATTTAACTTGAGAAGGATCTCGAACAAAAGCTTCCGTCGCAGAAGTTTCTGGTTGAGAAGGAGCCCGTTTGACCCATGGTGCCATTGCTGGGGCTTCAATCACCCCCGACCTGAAGTGCCTATTTCTAATCCCATGTTCCCCCCCTTGCCCTTTTCCCCACTAGCACTTAATATCGTTCCCCTTCAAGCGTTCCTCCTTAAAATACGGCAGGTGGCAGATTTTAGTTCAAAAGTTCCGATTGGAATATTTTGACTCCTGGCCGCTTGGGCAGTTTCTGTTGAAAATGGGTAAGAAATGTGAATTTCCCAACGCCATTGTCAAAAGGGGGCTAAAAGTCATCCTCTGACTAAATTCTTTTGACAGAGTGCAGAGCCTTGTTTTTGTCCGGGCTCACCCATCCTTTCAGCTACAATGACACGGAGGGTTCAGATAACCTGAGCACTTGGTGTGTGGACTCCTCCTCAGACCTCTGTGAACAATGGGTGTTTTCCAGAACCTGCTACAGTTTATGCAGCACTCAGATAAGAGGAAACATACGGCTTTTTTTTAATATATATATATATATATGTATAATCAGATCTGGGGTCTGAGCAGCCTAGGACACGTGACTCTCCTGCCCTGTTTATTTTGTGTTGATGTTCTTATGAGTCCTGCTTCCTGTATGTGAGGAAGGGCAAGCTTGCACACTCGAGGGGGCGCGGGGGGGGGGAGTCTGATTTTCAGCTCTGTTTCCATACAGTGTATCTCTTAGATAAACTAATTAATTGCTAGCCATCTTGCAAGTTAAAGGAAATGGTGCATCTCATGTCCTGATTGGAGAAATACAAGTTTCTTTTTTTTTCTCTGTGTGTGTGTGTGTGTGTGTGTGTGTGTGTGTGTGACATCTCCTTTAAGTTACGGGGCAGTCGGTGACCCTGATGTAATGAGGCACTGTAACTGGGTGCGCACAGGGAACGAACTGCCCGAGTGCTTTGTCCGCTGACCATTCCATTCACACATCACCACGTGCGTGGGGGAGGGGCGGGATTGGTGGAGAAAATGCTCTCTCAGCCAATGTTTTGATCGCTTATCGACTAGTGTGTGCGCTCTACGGTTCCTCCAAACGTACACGCAAAGGAGGAAAGAAAGAAACAAAGTGCATTTGTATAGCGCCTTTCACGACCTCGGGATGCCTCAAAGCCAATTATGTACTTTTGAAGTGTAGTCGCTATCGTAATTTGGGAGACTCAAGTTAATAATGTGAAGCAAAAGGCTTGAGCACAGAACTGGATCCTTTGTAAATTGGCCCGTAGAACATGTTTCAAACACACCTCCTGAATAGGAAGGCTTATTAACAACTGGACCGTCAATGTTACACTGTGGATAGAGAGCGCCGAAAAATAAAGGTCCTCTCTTTAGACCCTAATAATAAATACACAGGAATGGTGACTTTATGGAAACCATCTGCTGGAGGTATGCACTGAACTGTCATTTATAGCGTCAGCCTTCGCTCGCTGGTAGCACTCTCACCTCCGAGTTAGAAGATTGTGGATTCAAGTCCCACTCCAGAGACTTGAGCACATAGCAGTAGCGTAGTGGTTATGTTACTGGGCTAGTAATCCAGAGGCCTGGACTAAAATCCAGAGTCACGAGTTCAAATGGCGGCTGGCGAATTTAAATTCAATTAATTAAATAAAAAAAAAATCTGGAATTAAAATACTAGTATCAGTAATGATAGCCATGAAACTACTGGATTGTCGTAAAAACCCATCTGGTTCACTAATGTCCTTTAGGGAAGGAAACCTGCCGTCCTTACCCGGTCTGGCCTATATGTGACTCCAGACCCACAGCAATGTGGTTGATTCTTAATTGCCCTCTGAAATGGCCTAGCAAGCCACTCAGTTGTAAAAATCTTGCTAGGGATGGGCAATAAATGCCAGCCTTGCCAGCGACGCCCACATCCCATGAACGAATAAAAAAAAAAATAATCCAGGCTGACACTCCCAGTGCAGTACTGAGGGAGGTGCCATCTTTCAGATGAGACGTTAAACCGAGGCCCCGTCTGCCCTCTCAGGTGGATGTAAAGATCCCATGGCACTATTTTGAAGAAGAGCAGGGGAGTTCTCCCCCAGTGTCCTGGCCAATATTTATCCCTCAACCAACATCACTAAAAACAGATTATCTGGTCATTGTCACGTTGCTGTTTGTGGGACCTTGCTGTGTGCAAATTGGCTGCCGCGTTTCCTACATCACAACAGCGACTGCACTTCAAAATTGGCTATAAAGAGCTTTGGGACGTCCTGAGGTCGTGAAAGCCACTATATAAATGCAAGTCTTTCTTTCTCTTCCCTCATCTTGTCACCAGAACAGGGAGACTTAGAGTGGGGTCTGCCGTCCCATGAATTTCTACAGTTGCGATGTGTCGTACAACTTGCTGCCCGGGTATCACAAATTTTGCAAACAAAGTCCTAAAGGACGTGAAAAGAACAGGTTTGTGAGTGGGTTTGAGTTTAGCAACAAGTCATTTGCTCTAATCGGCCCTCCTAAAATCAGCTTGTGAGCTCAGTGACTGTCCCAATGTGATACTCTGACCTCTGACCCCAGTGGCTGTGCAGTGTGTTAAACGAAGTGGAGCTAATACCGTCACAACGGCCTGGACCAATGTCTCAAGAGATGATTCTGTACCCTACGTCGCTGCAGATACAGTGTTTCTGGCCCTTCAGCCCATTACAAAATCCTCCTGACGCACCCACCTTCACCCCACCTCTCCCCCATTACTACTCACTTGCGGCTCGGCTGACCCCATAAAAACTCCCCCAATAAATTCCCAGGCCTTTCCTGCAGTTCCTTTAAGAACCACTGGTTTGGCTGCTCACTGGCCTCGTATTAATGGGCAGAGGCTGCGTGACTCATGCACTGCCCATCGGTGCCTGAAAATTGCAAATGGGGCCCTCCAAATGGTGTTTAAAGGACCGCTGGAGGCCACTCGACGAAAGGCTCTGGGAAATTTTTATTTTATGGGCCCAGGAGAATCGGTAGTGCTCCTGCTGGGCCCACAAAAAGGCTTCGGCCCTCTGCCGCCACGCTGGTAGGGCCCCCCCCACCTGCCCTGGGATTACCCCCCCCACCACCTACTGGCTGGCTCAGGGTCGGAGCTGACTGATTTCTTGCTGCCACGGGGATGGGGGGGGGGGGGCGTTTGGCGCCTGCAGCTCGCCGGCGGAATTTAAATAAGACCCAAAGCCAAATTTAGCTCAAGCCTCAGGCCTGCACAGGCCGACACACGGAGCCATTGCTCCACCGACTTTACAACCCGTCTCGGGCACAAGTCAAACTTTGTGGCGCCAGCGCCCAGCTTGACTTGTGAATAACGGGCACCTAAGGGCTAAATCGGAGGCCCTGTGCCATCTGTGGGATTTCACCCAGCGAGGAGTCGATGCCTTGAAGCCGAGACGAATTGGAAAAGAGAAACAGTAGCTCGGGGTGTAACTTGTTTTAAAGAAGTGATTTTCGGTGAGTGTAGAAAGCCAGCATTTAATCCAGATTTCACTGAATCTGATTCATTGTTAAACCGTTAGTGACACTGATTGAGCCTTTTCTAGCCGAACAATGTCATTTATCAGGTCCGGCTGAAGATCAGTTAAACTGATGCTGAACACATGCCAACAGCAGTTTAAAGTTGAAAGCCTCTTTATGCGTTGCATGAAACTTGTTTTTCAAGTCATTTATCACAGCGTTTCACTGAGCAGTGATAACAGATCGAGCGTTTCTCATCAAAATATGACAGACCTAGAGAAAACGCTGCAGGAGGTTTTAATTTTTTTGCCCCCCTCATGAGATTTGGGACTGTGGATATTATTTTAAGAAAGTGGAACAGACAATTAGTGACACTAAAACTCCACTGAGGGCTGCACCATTCCTGATCCAGGCACCATGACCCCAACAAAAGCCACAGCACTGGAGTCCGACAGTCCCCATTTACACTGGATCTCACTGTGAAGAATCTGCTGCCTGGAATTTGGTATTTTTAATGCGCTGCTTTGGAAAAGGAGACACAAATGCAGTGTGATCTAGGAATCAGCTGTGGCTCAGTGAGTAGCCCTCTCCCCTTTGAGTCAGAAGGTTATAGGTTCCAGTCCCCACTCTGGAAACTTAAGCATGATACTCTAGGCTGATGCTCTGGTGCAGTACTGAGGGAGTGATGCACTGTCAGAGCTTTGGAAGCACTGCAAAATACAACTCTTGACATAGCCATGACAAAGGTGCTACCAGCAGCCCTAGTGAGGGGAGAGGAGAACCAGCCATAGCATTTTGATGTCAATTGTTTTCCTGTCCCCAAAAGTGTGCCCATGGATTAGGATAACAGCTCAGCTGCGATCCCCTGCGAGGTTAAATTGCCTGTTCCTGTTCACCATATTAAGCTCACACAGGAAGAATTGGTCGAGTGCCATCATCATATAGGTTCTGGAGGGCAGCCAGCATCCTTTGAACCGTACTCCAGCAAGGGGAGGGGGAAGAGGATGGAGATAGAAGGAATGTCAGTGGCTATTTGGATCTTTAAAGTTGGGAGTGCTGGTACAAAAGGCCATTAAAAAAGACAAATAGGATTCTGGGTTTGATATGCCAGAGCACTGAATACAAAATCAAAGAAGTGATGTTAAATTTATACAACATCGGTCAAGCTGCAGTTGGAGTTTTGCGTGTAGTTCTGGGCATTCCAGTATAGGGAGGATATCAGAACCATGGAAGGGTTGCAGTGAAGGTTCATGATACAGGAAGGAGAGATTACAGTTATGAAGAAAGACTCAAAACTTTTTTTAACTGGAGTTAATTTATTTACAGTATTTAAATACTTTTGGTTTCAGAAAATATTTGTTAAAAAAAAATTTCGGGAATGTATGCCAGGGGTCACTTGCTGACGGAATGTGCTCGCTGGGTTAAACTGTGAAGGAAAAGGTTAGAAACAGTTTAAAGTGTGTGACAGCCCTTTAAAGTGAGGATGATTCTCTGTATCCGTCACCAGCCCTACAACCCTCCGAGATCTCAGCGTTCCTCCAATTCTTGCCTCTTGCGCATCTCCGATTTCCTTCACTCCACCATTGTCGGCCGTGCCTTCGGCTGCCTAGGCCCTAAGCTCTGGAATTCCCTCCCAATACCTCTCCGCCTCTCCACCTCCCTCTCCTCCTTTAAGACGCTCCTTAAAACCTACCTCTTTGACCGTGCTTTTGATCACCTGTCCTAATATCTCCTTATGTGGCTCCGTGTAAAATATTGTTTGATAATCGTTCCTGTGAAGCGCCTTGGGGACGTTTTACTAAGTTAAAGGTGCTTTTTAAATGCAAGTTGTTGTTGTTGTCGTTGTTGATGTTGTTGTAATAGTCTGGTTTGGACGAATGGGGTTTCTGTACTTGTGAAGGGAAAAGCCGGGTCCAAGAGCTCAGAAACCCGGAGAAAACCGGATCAGATGGATACGAAATAAAAATGGACGTTTCCTGCAAGTCTTACTTTGTTGGGGAAAAAAAAATAAAAGGAAGACTTGAATTTATGCAGCGCATTTCATGACCTCAGGACGTCCCAAAGCGTTTTACATCCAATGAACTACCTTTGAAGTGTAGTCACTGTCGTAATGTAGGAAATATCTGGCAGAAAATCAGACAGACAGCAATCCCAGATAGAAGAATTTGTTTTGATTAGAATTTCTCCGAGGTTAAACCAGAATTCCTCTTTATCCAGAGACCGGAGTTTGATTTGCCAAGAGCTCAGAGAAATGTTGACTTTTTTTTTAAAAAAAACTTTCCCTGCAGTTATTTTTGTTGCAGTCTGAATTTACCAAACCCACTAATCCCACGGGTGATCACACAGAGAGAGGCCGGGCTCTTTGTAGCTAATCTGCAGCACTTCCTAACGACAGTTCTTAAAGTGAGACCGTGTTTGTTTTTTGGCAAAAGTTTATGATATCACCAGACATCGCGCCTGGGAATGCGTGTAATCTTTTTGTGTGTGTGTGTGTGGAGTTTTTTCCCTTTTTTTTGATGGGAGAAAAATCTAATTAAGTTTGAAAAGGTTTCGTCTCCGAGCTGGTGTGTGTTGTGTGTGTGGTGGGGGAGTTGGGGGAATCTCATTGAATCTGCTCACTCTGCTGCCCGGGTTCAGCGAGTCGGTGGTGGGGAGGAGGACAGAACAAACAACCTCAGACTGTGAGAAACACTCGAGGATGATCAATCTAAATCAATTAGGGAGCAGCAGGCCGACAATTTTAAGATCGCCACGTTAAAGGGGGGGTGGGGGGGGGGGGGGGAAAAAAATCACTTTGCGCGAAAATGGGAGGAGGAGGAAAAAAAAAAGGCCCATTCATGAGACCCCCACAATGAGAGAGAAAGAAGGAACTGCAAGGTTTATTTAATAACTTCTGTGGGCAGGAAAGAGGGATGCCGCTTTATTGGGCGAGTAATTCTCTTAAGTGTATTTCATGGTGAGGTTGGTTTGAATAGCTATGGTGGCAGAGAATGAATGGCTGGTGGGCCACTGACACAGTGCCAGAGGGAATTGTCAAGTTTTAACTTAATCACTAAAAGCAGCAGGTGACAATTATGTCGGACATTTACTTCCCTTGGCTTCTCACAGTCAGAAATACCAATTCCGCACAAAAAAAACGACAAGCTGAGATGGGAACACCACCGTGCTGGGGATCGTTGCTTCGCATCTAAAGATAATTTTACAGCGTGTATGATTATTATTAAGAAAGAAAGAACTTGCATTTATTTAGCGCCTTTCAGGGCGTCCCAAAGCACTTCACAGCCAATGAAGTACTTTTTTAAAGTGTAGTCACTCTTGTAGGGAAACGGGGCAGCCAATTTGCGCACAGCAAGGCCCCACACACAGCAACCGGATAAACACTTGAGGGATAAATGCCGGCCAGGATCCTGGGAGAATTCCCCTGTCCAAAGAGTACGATTTTTAACTTTTGTTTTACTTTCCTTTTGGGAACAGAGTGGTCGAGAACACTTCTCCAGACGCCACGATGAAAGTTTGCCCTGGACTCACCCCCTTCCCGATCGTGAGACCCTCCCGAAACCCTCGCCCCACGACTGACCTAAGTGCCCGGGGACCCTTCCTTTGGTCCCTTCCTCCGACCAGCTGCCTCTACCTGCCCATTTTGGGTGGGCAACTGAATGAGGGCATGGGGTCGAGGACCGGGAGTTAAAATCTCCTGGGCCTCTCGCTGCCGAGGTCTGAGGGGGTACAGCGCCCGCCTCGGCCCCCTGCCCACCTGATTCATGCCCCGGGTTAAAATCGGGGCTTATATGTTCCGAGGCCATCACCATTCGCCTTTCTTCGCTCTTGGCTACACAGAGGCCGGAAACTCACCACCACATGACAAAAAGTGTTCACAAGGTTTCCGCCTCATTTTAAAAAAGTTAAGTTTAATAAAATAAACAACTCCTTCACGTTTCTAGACTATAGGGTGAGCTATTGCCCGATGGGTCACAATCATTGCAGATGATTCCCACAATTCCAGTTAATCTTGTAATATAGGCCGTCCCTATTAAAGTTGCCATCCTTCAGTGACATGGTACAGTTCCTCTGATGTACTGTACAACTGAGCCAAACAGACCAGAAGTCCCAGGTTTGATGCCCAGACCGTGTTTAGTTAGCTGATCTCACCGTACCAACATATGAAAATGACGGGCAGGGAAGACCAGGTGGTCCATCGAGCCAGTCTCCCACACTCATAATGCCTGAAGCATCATATCTAGACACTTACCCCCGGCCCCCACTCCCACCCCTCCCCCCCGCAGCCATGTAATCTCCTGGGAGAGGCAAAAAAAAGAGAAAAACCCAGGGCCAATAAGGGAACAAAATGCTCAGGAAAGTTCTTCTC
Source organism: Heptranchias perlo (assembly GCF_035084215.1). Taxonomy (NCBI): domain Eukaryota; kingdom Metazoa; phylum Chordata; class Chondrichthyes; order Hexanchiformes; family Hexanchidae; genus Heptranchias; species Heptranchias perlo. The sequence goes on along the minus strand of NC_090332.1, from coordinate 8,304,533 downwards.
CGACCCCCTCAGGCAATCAAAACCAGTCCATGAGATCACATGGCCCATCTGTTATCTGTAAAACCACTTAACCTTCTACATGATGCAATCTCTGTCCCGGCCAAGAACCGGTCCAGCTAAGTCTTGAAGGTGTGCAGAGAGGCAGCACCCACTGCAGGATGAGGCTCTACAATGGCCTTCAGCCCTCCTGCCCTAGGACGGCGATCAAATCAGCCAGATCTCTTGCTCCTAATCACTGTCCAATGGCCTTCACTGGAAAGTGCACCAGCGTGGATTTCAGGTGAGGACAGGATCGGGCTTGTTGTGATGGAGAAATAGCCCACTGACAAACTGTCCAGGATCACACACGAGGACTGTATGAGGTACCTGATGGCATTTACGATCTTTGTAACAACAAGGACTTGCATTTATATAGCGCCTTTGACGCAAGGCGCTTCACAGGAACGTAAACAGACAAAAATTAACACCGAGCCAAAGAAGGAGACATTAGGACAGGTGACCAGGCGCTTAGTCAAAGAGGTAGGTTTTCAGCAGCGTCTTAAAGGAGGAGAGAGAGGGAGAGAGGCGGAGAGGTTTGGGGAGGGAATTCCAGAGCTTAGGGCCCAGGCAGCTGAAGGCACGGCCGCCAACGGTGGGGCGAAGGAAGTGGGGGATGCGCAAGAGGCCAGAGTTGGAGAAGCGCAGAGTTCCCGGAGGGTTGGAGGAGGTTACAGAGATAGGGAAGAAAAACTGAACCCAAACAAGACTGAGTGCCTTTAGGTTCGAGAGAAGAAAACACAAAGGGAAAATAAAACGAACAGGAGCAGCAATCCTATTCTAATCAATTTAGTAATGACCTAGAGCACCAAAAGAATTCCACTGCCTTATTCAATGGGGTATACGTGCTGAGAAGGAACATTGTTAAGAACTCGACAAATGGACAAGGCGTTGCATTCGAATAGTTAGAGCACAGGCAGCATCCTTCGGACCCAGTGTTTGAAGCTTATTTGACCTAAATTAATGAAATGTTGCTCGAAACAAGACAGCAGATTTTGTTTTGCAGTTGGGGCTAAGATCTGCTAAGTGTAAAGAATCAAGTGTTGCAATCCATTTATCGCTGCGTTTCATCTTCCGCCGTGATTTTAAACGCATTTGCATGAATTCCAGACAGTAACCGCACTCTCACATCTGTTTATGCAAAGTGCCTTTTCTCAGTTTAATTCTGAACTGAGCTGAGGTTTGACTGAAATTTGAGAAAATCCAAGTTTGTGAAATGCACATCGGATCTGGTGCAGTTTCCCAGGGATTTGATCCCAAGTCACGTTTGTTTGAAGCCTTCAGCGGAGTCTATGAACATAGTTACACAGCAGCTCCCGGTCTGATGTCTGATTTTTAGGTAGCTTCAGTTAGGGTATCAGCCTTGCAGGACCCTGTTAACATTGTCTGGCTCTGGCCTGCCTGAAACTCTATTGGGGTGATTTTCAACTGCGGGTTGCCCTGTTTATCAGGCATCCGGAGGTTGAAAATGGCAGCGTAACAACAGGCACCCCTGAAACACCTAATAAGAAAGACTTGTATTTATATAGCGCCTTTCACGATCTCAGGATGTTCCAAAGTGCTTTACAGTGGCGTCACTGTTGTAATGTAGGAAATGCGGCAGTCAATTTACGCACAGCAAGGTCCCACAAACTGCAATGTGATAATGACCAGTTAATCATATTTTTGAGAGATGTTGGTTGAGGGATAAATATTGGCCAGGACACCGGGGAGAACTCCCCTGCTCTTCTTTGAAATAGTGCCATGGGACCTTTGATGTCCACCTGAAAGGGCAGACAGGGCCTTGGTTTTAACACCTTACCTGAAAGACAGCACCTCTGACAATGCAGCACTCCCTCAGTACAGCACTGGAGTGTCAGCCTAGATTTTATGTTCAAGTCTTTGGAGTGGGGCTGGAACCCACAACCCTCTGACTCAGAGGTGAGAATGCCATCCCCTGAGCCACGGTCGAATCAGCTGATTCAGATGTGATTTTCAGACGGGCCTGTAAATGGGCGCCCAGCACTTGCACCTGAAATAGGCGGGAGGCTCCTTGGGTACGCGAATCGGGGTCCTAAGCCGGTTGTAGGATTCAAGTACGGGTGGAAATATGGGTGGACTGTGCTTGCTCAGGGCATTTGTTCCAGGCGGAGAGCAGCCTAACCGGTGGTCCTTAAAAGGAGCCACTCTAAACACTGCCTGGGACATTTGTGTGGGGCCGGGGGGGAGCAGGAATGGCCCAGGAGAGAGTAGGGGTGGATTTTGACTTCGTGCGATAGCGTAAAATGGGTGAAAGCGAGTCAATGGAAGTTAATGGAAATGAAAATGGGGAGAGACGTAACACAGACTCACCCGGTTTACACTATCGCCCAAAATCACAATTAACCCCGGAGTGTCTGGATACAGGGATGTGCAGAGTTTCTCCCAAACGTTAACATTTATAAACGTTAATGTTTAGAGAGCAAGAAGGGGAAAGCTTCAACTCTTCAATCTAAATTAATGTCAGGTAGAATTAAAAATTGGGGCAGGAATTTACTTTGCAAACTAAGTTTGGCACTGCATTGGATTGACACAATTTGCCTATATATATATAATATATATATATTCATACACTAGCACACATATACATAGTCAAAACAGATGGAAATTCCCACTGTACATATATTTTGGTGCTTCATATTTATAACAGATACTTATTAAAAAAAACTGACAATTCCAGAAAGAGAAACAGATCCAACTACATCTGAATCTTTTGCGTCACGATGCTGTCTTTTTACAAGCATTGTGATGGTATTTTCGTGACACTAAGGTGTTTTCTCAATGCAAATCCAATGGTGGTGATAAACATAGATGGATAAACATATGGATCTCACACAGGTAGATCTAACCTCTAGATGTGCAGAAATTGCAACCATTTCCTTCTGGCAGTCGGGATCATGGGAGGCTTGATATCTGACATGAGAAGCATGCTCTTCTCTATTCCAAACCTCTAGCACGCCACTGAAGGAATCTGATCGTGCATATCCTCTGCCCAGCACAATATGTCCTCTTGATGATTGTGTGTTGAGTTAAGGAAACCTATAGTTAGTGGTTGTAAGGTATATGTCTTTGCAGATCTGAACCCGTTTGATTTCATCATTAACCATTCCTTTTTTTTTCTATTAATACCAAAGAACTTTTTGAATTTTGTTCTCTGATCAGTTTAGAACAGTTAGCCACAAAATGCTAGTTCTTCTGTGATTTCAGTGGAGTCTGGCTTCAGTCTGAATCAGCATTTCTCCGTAACATCCCTTCTTAACTATTTGATCCAAGTGTCTATAAGAAAGTCTGTTGGAGACAGGCCAAACCTCTCTCCGAGCTGATTAAAAGAGCTGGAATCTCTTTGCAAAAACAAATTATTAACCGTTTGAATCGATGCCTCTATTGCCGTATAGAGTTCCTCAGTGGGCATCTCCTTCCACTAAAATTGGATTAGTCCATACTTCTGATCCACTGCATGAGTTTCTCAATTTACCAGTTAATTTGTGAATATAAAGCTGTTCCAAATACCTGCAATTAACATTGTCTCTAATTGTGCAGATGATGATTAACTAAAGAGAAATGGAGAGCTACTCCCCTCTTGTGTGCATAATATCAGAGACTGGATAGATGTACACAATTATTCTTTATTCTTACTCTTTAATCCCAGCAGACTTGGGATGTTCTTTCAGTCCTAGCCACTTACCTTCTACAATTTACCTTTTTAAAGCGTTTCTCCTTTCTATATTACACTTGGCAGGACACACAAACCCAACATGAAGGCACAGCTTCTTCATATCTCTCACAAATTAGAAACATTAGGAACAGGAGTCAGCCATTCAACCCCTCGAGCCTGCTCTGCCATTCAATTGGATCATGCCTGATCTGCACCTCCTCTCCATATTCCCACCTTTGCTCCATATCTCTGATGGCTCCTCTTACCTTTGAAGGCTCCAACCTTAGTTCTCCTTTATCGATTGACATTCTTAGCCCCAACATCTTCCCTGATCTCAAACAGAACTCCTCTCCTCCATTGATAAAGCTGCTTCTAAGAGGCTTTTCTTCTGTCTACTGTTAGAGGCTGTATTTATTTATGATCAGATGTTCTATCTATTCCTCATAATCAATAAGGTTCTTGAAATGTTAAGGTCAAATGTTCATAGATTTATTGAGTATATAGTACATGCAATAATGCTTAAACAGACACTTAAAATGTAGTACTTGCAATCTCATCAGGTGATGATGATTGATGTAACACATTACAGTTTTGAGCTCAGTATTCAGGTCAATCAAACCTTCAAACCAAATTCACATTATAATTTGCTCCTTTTTAATCCTTCCTCTTACCCCCGCGACATAACAATCAGCATGTTCCTACACCACATGGTTATACCGTAAGTTAGAAACAACTCCGTATAAAAGGAAACTACTAAGGAACCTAGACATTATCAATAACTCAGTCAACAAGCTGAACCCCTCACTAACAAACTCCTTTTCTGTTGAGCTAATGAGAATATACCTCCTTACTTTTGTTATCTTTATCGCATATTTCTTTCCTTTTTACATTTAATTGCTGTTCAACCATGTGAGTCTTGAAACCCTCGTCCATTTAACCAAACGCGTCTTGCTTCCTCTTGCAAAGTTATCTTTAGTCATGCCTAATTATCCTAACAGAGTTTTAAGAAAAGGCCTCCAAATGATGCTGTCTCCCTGTTAATGTGTCGGCAGCACTTTCGCCTCTGAGTCAGAAGGTCGTGGATTTAAACTTAAGCACAAACTCTAGGCTAACACTCCAGTGCAGTACTGAGGGAGTGCCGCACTGTCGGAGGGGCCGTCCTTCGGATGAGACGTTAAACCGAGGCCCCATTTCTTTTGTTCCGGTGGAAATGAGCGGTCGGAAAATTGCGTGCAATGGCTCCCAAAATTCCTGATATGAGCTGGTGGCAGTTGAGTCTTCCTGTTGGCTGAGCGGGCTTGTAAGATGACCCCTTGTACATTCAAAAATCATGAATAAGCTCTGAATAGATCTGAACCTGTTTGTAATGTACAACTTCCTCGCCCTCACACTCCTCTTACTTGCCCAGCGACTGGGTGGAGTTAGTTCACTCCTGGGCTTAGTCAGCGGGCAATCTGTTACACAGTGCCAGGTGGTCAACTAACTCTCATCCGATGGGCCAGTGTCAATCACAGCCTGGTGCTAATTCTAATCAAAGCTCCGTCACACTTTGATCTCCTTGAATTATTAACTCCTTGGACTTCAAGTCTGCAAGAGGGAAAACAGATTCCCAGTGGTACAAACGTGCAGTATTAAATTAACAGGTGATTTCTCACCATGATTCCAGCCCAGAATTGACTGCGATATTAACGTATGAACACTTCACATCTGCGTATGATAATCCTCTGGCAGTTATTTTAAAGGAGCAGCTGAGCCATTTATTTTAAATAGCAACACGGGGGAACAATGAAAACGAGTTAAAGACGGGAAACACAAAAAGGGGTGAAAAGAGATACAAAAAAACAGCGAGTGAAATGAAAAGCAGAAAATACTGGACAGGATCAGCAGCTGGAATAAGAGAAGATATTTTGGGTGTTTTGCCTTCCTGAGGCCTGTGCAAATAGTTTACACCTGAAATGTTGACCTGCCTTTACTCTTCACAGGGGCTGCGTGTTTCCAGCACTTCCCGTTTGTATTTAAGATGGGTGTTTTTTCCATTCGATTTACTTTGCCTGGAGAAAGCTGTCTCTCTTCTTTTTATTCATCAGATGCCTCGGTCGCTGATTTCCCATGATCCATTGTGCATTTTCCCAGGCCACTGTGAACCGCGAGGAGTCTCTGATCTCAGACACAACATGGGTTCCTCCGAAGGTGGGAATGATGCTCATTCACACCCACAGAATAAGTGCCCTCCGCAGGGAGCAAGGCTTTCCCTGAGCTCTTTAGTAGTCAGTAATAAGACTGTAATGCAGAAACATCCCTCACCCCCTGCTAGCCCTGCGAAAGCGGGAGTCCATTAACTTCACTGAGCTTCATTACATTATACCCAAGGTTTCCCATTGTGTCTAGAGGGCTAGCACTTAGACAGGGTGATTGAACACTTCTAAAAACTCACAAAGGGGTTTCGACCAACAACTCAATAAAGTTGTGAAAATTGATTCTGCCCACTTCAAAGTATCGTCATTTGAAACTATTCACTCACAAAATATCTTACAAAGCACCATTTTCATTCTCGTTCCCCAGCTCCTGCTACAAGGTAAGAGATCCTTGTGAAGTGACTGCATTGTCCAGACTAACATGTCACAATGTCCAAAGCTCCAATCACATTAGCATCAGAATCGAAAGAGGACTCAGTAGAGTTGGCCCCTCCACTCTAAGAGTATCTCGTACATGGGCTGGGCTTAACACCACTGGTCTACATCATTCCTCTGCTCATTTAATTTGTAACACTGTATTATGGAAGGCCCACATAAAATTGATTTTCTGTTAAAGCAAATGGGCAAATGTTAACTTTCCCTCCTGTAAAATAAACAACAGCAACGTAGTAAAACATCCCAAGGCGCTTCACAGGAGTGTAATCAGACACTGAGCCAAAGCAGAAGATATTAGGATGGGTGGCTGAAAGTTTGGACAAAGAGGTAGGTTTTAATGAGCATCTTAAAGGAGGAGAGAGAGGTTAGGGTGAGTTCTCCAGTGCATCCCCCACATCCTTCGCTCCACTGTTGGCGGCCGTGCCTTCAGCTGCCTAGGCCCTAAGCTCTGGAATTCCCTCCCTAAACCTCTCCGCCTCTTTCTCTCCTCCTTTAAGACGCTCCTTAAAACCTACCTCTTTGACCAAGCTTTTGGTTACCTGTCCTAATGTCTCCTTCTTTGGCTCTGTGTCAATTCTTTTGTCTGATCACGCTCCTGTGAAGTGCCTTGGGACGTTTTACTATGTTAAAGATGCTATATAAATGCAAGTTGTAGCTGTTCATAGAAATATAGTCCACCATCTATTCCACTCGGTAACCTCCTGTTATGTGCTAGTTTCACCATTACACGTGAGAATAACGGGGATCCTCTGTTCCTATTTGGACAGGGTGATTTGGCTCATGAACATTTCATTCCCATCATTGCATGCATAATGTAATTCACATAACCCTGCTGTTCTCACTCCTGCTACATTACTTGCGATATCCTCATTAACATTTCGAGTACAGTATTTTAAAAAAGAAATGTAAAAAAAATTAGTTTATCATTTTGTTAAAACATCTCAAACATGGCAGTCATTCTGTGCCTGCACAGACGCCAGTCAGATAAATGACTATTTAATTTGTTTTTTTTTGGTGGGATCGGTTGAGGGAGAAATGTGATTACAACAGCAGGAGAATTCCTTCAATTAGCTCCATGGGATTCACCTAAACAAGGAGACAGAACCTCGGTTTAATGTCTAATCCAAAGGACGGGGCCTCCAATAATGCAGCACTGCCTTAATACTGCAGTGGAGTGTCAGCCTTGATTCTATGTTCAAACTGATAACCTTCTGAGCCACAGGGCAAGTAAACTACCAACAATGCCGAGCTGATACAGAGATCTGGGCATATCCTTAGCAACTACGATTTTCCTTGATGTCTTTAGATCTTTTTGATTCATTTTTTGAATATAGGCGTTGCTGGCAAGGCCACCATTTATTGCCCATCCCTAGTTGCCTTTGAGAAGGTGGTGGTGAGCCGCCTTCTTGAACCGCTGCAGTCCGTGTGGTGAAGGTTCTCCCACAGTACTGTTAGGTAGGGAGTTCCAGGATTTTGACCCAACGACGATGAAGGAACGGTTATATATGTCCAAGTTGGGGTGATGTGTGACTTGGAGGGGAACTTGGAGGTGGTGGTGTTCCCTTGCACCTGCTGCCCTTGTCTTCTAGCTGGTGGAGGTCGTGGGTTTGGGAGGTGCTGTCGAAGAAACATGTCCAGTATTACTAGTAACATTCAAGCTTTACCTTTGTCCATTTCTTTAAGTTGCAACTTTGTAAGGATGCCCTGTCAGATCCCCTCAGTAGTTTGTAGAGAATTCACTCTTTCAGCGACAAACTGCCCTGTTCATTGGCCTCTTAGTACATTTGAGACTCTTGTCCCTCACCAGAAATATGATTCCAACGTCCACTGCAACAGGTACCAGTTGGTGTAGTGCCTGGTCGGTAACTTGAATATTTTGCAATTATCAACCAAGCCGTTATCTGTAAATATTTCATGCCCTGAAGCTGGATTAAGGAACATTTACGCAGGCTAAGTGGCTTGTTAGCTGATTGTTAAAGTATCACCACTGCAGGTACATTGTTACCATTAACAAAATCGCATGTTTGAAAATGGTGCTTTCTTGTGATTTTTGTTAGTGGGTCACAAATTGGCTGTCGCGTTTCCCACATTACAACAGTGACTACACTTCTAAAGTACTTAATTGGCTATAAAGGGCTTTGAGACGTCCTGAGGTCGTGAAGGATGCTATATAAATGCAAGTCTTTCTTTCTTAAATGACAATGAAATATAGTATCACATTTTTTGAACAAAGAGGCAACTCCAGCCCTAAGTGTTTGAAAAATAATTACTGATTCTGGGACTGACAAGAAGCTGTCAAACTAATCACACTGGTTTGCTTTCAACAGCATTCTGTACAGTTGGCTGGAGTTAGAGAGTCGAGGCGTGACATGGACAAGTTTGGCCCCTTCTGAAAATGTAGCCTGTGAGATAACCTTTTGTTTGATTGTGTTTGTGTCTGATAGAATGTGGGAGCGACCAGATGACCAAAGGGGCCTGTGCAAATATTGAGAGTTATTCGAGTCAGAACCTCTCACTGGAGCAGAGTCTAAAGTGACTCATTTTGATTCTGTGTTTCAAGCTTTAATAAAGGCCATAATTCCCCACATGCTCCAGGTAACTCAACTTGGGGCGGGGGGGGGGGGGGGGGGGTGGGGGGAGAAGATTACTGTTACCAAGTCCCAGGAGCTTGCACCAGTGGAGTGGGACAAGAGGAGGCCCCTAAAAGTTTCAAAGTTTGTGAATCTTCAGTTTCTGTAATGTTCTGCACTCAAATAAAGTAATTTAAATTCCCTCCCGCCCGCCAAAAGTACTGACGTCCCCTATGTTCGCTACTGCTTTGCCGTTAATGACAGGGACCGTGTCCTTTGATTTCACCCCAACGTTGCTTTCCAATTTGAACGCACTCGCCTATATTTGGGTGGTCACGTTCAAAGGCGTTGTCACATCCAGCAGTGAGCTGACCGAATACTCCTCAGCAGCTCTTCCGTCTTGACCCACCCCAGTGGACCTTAGCAGAAACATAGGAATGGCTGGAAGAAGAAAGGCCAGGGTCCATCGAGTTCGCTTTCTACCATCCTGGATGATACAATGATAATGAAGTTATTCCTCCTTTTTTTGTTCGTGAGCTGCGATGCTGTGCTGCGTCGTGTCTTGTACGTATTATAACGGTCTAATTAGAGTAATTATTATATTGACACGAGATTCTAGGAGCTGTTGACAAGCCTTTTATACCTTGTGTGCTAACTGAGATGTGTTTGCTTGTTTGTACTAAGCTAATGAGGTGAGTGAATGGAGATATTTGCAGATAGTGCAACCTCATTGTGTCAGGGATCTGGTAAAAGGAACCTCCGTAATGTTACTGAGCTGCAACTACTGAATGGGGTCATGCAATATCCCTGGCTAGGGAGAGGGAACCCTGCCAGGGTGTGTGTTCCAGGGCTCCCCCGGGAATTCTGCCCAGAACGCCTTCCCGTTCGGACCAGCAAAACCCAGGCCAGATGAGCTCTGACATGGGTCCTGTAGTAGGCCTTTGGTAGGCCCCAAAGACTGCCTGAATCAAAGGTAATCAATCGCTGGGGGCCTATTGTCACCCTATTGGAACGGCTGGGTGGCACTCTGACTGCTGCTCTGATGTGCCCACCATACAGCCACATGCTGCCCGTCCTGACTATGGAAATGATCCCATCCTTGTATTTGGGATGGGGTCACTGCCAATCCTCATTAGCGACTGGGAATCCTGATATGCCGCTCTTTCGGTGGTAGAACAGGAGCTCCAGAACTTCAAGACATGTTTAAAAATGAACGAAAAAAGAACCTATTAAAGTCAAAACATTAAATCTGAGTGGTCCACTCCTCAGGCCTTCAACTCCTTGAGATCTCTTCCTATTAGAACATTACTGCTGTTGGCAGCTCCCACTTCAGCAGTAGTACCTTCAGTCAACATACCCCATACTCTGGAGCTCCCTCAAAACCTCTCCACCTAATTCTGCATCACCCCCTCCCTTCAAAACCTCTTCAAAAACTATTTCTTCGACCATGCTTTTGGCCACCTTCCCTAACTATTCTCTTGACTCCTTGCTCGGATGTTCCTCCCCCTTTGCGAGGCTTCTCAGGGACATTTGGCTTTGTTAAATCCTTTGTACAATGTAAGTGAATTGGTGCCACTGCTATTGACAGCGGTAAGTATGATGGTGGTACTGGCCATCGCTGTTCCTGAGCGTTTGGTCTAGTCATAGCGACTGAAAATATGGTCTTCACCTTGCCCTGTATGGATCTCTGCCAGCCACAGGGACTAAAACGGTTAGATTATGAGGACAGGTTGCATAGACCAGGCTTGTATTCCCTCAAGTAGAGAAGGTTAAGGGGTGATCGAATTGAGGTGTTTAAGATGATTAAAGGATTTGATAGGGTAGAGAGAGAGAAACTATTTCCTCTGGCGGAGGAGTCCAGAACAACGGGGCATAATCTTAAAATTAGAACTAGGCCGTTCATGGGCGACGTCAGGAAGCACTTCTTCACACAAAGGGTAGTGGAAATCTGGAACTCTCTCCCCCAAAAAACTTTTGAGTCTGGGGGTCAATTGAAAATTTCAAATCTGAGATTGATAGATTTTTGTTACGAAGGGGTATTAAGGGTTACGAAGGCGGGTAAATGGATTTAAGATACAGATCAGCCATGATCTAACTGAATGGTGGAACAAGCTCGAGGGGATGAATGGCCTCCTCCTGTTCCTACGTTCCTACCAATGGGCAGAACTCAAATCGCAATTCATAACTATCAAGTCACCTGTGCGTCACTGGTCAATACTGTAGAATCGCCCCTGCAGTGTAAATGATTATTGATTCCTCAGCACATGGGGCTGCAGCACATTCCAGACCCACTAGAAATGGTTCTGAAAATTAAAGGGGGGTAAAATTACCAGAGACCTTTGAGCTTGAATAACTTGCAGCAGTTGTGAGAGATTTGTTTTATTCAGTGTCTAGAAATGGTGTAATTCTGACCTCAGCCTTTGGTTTCACACCTTCAGTAATCTGCTTACCATGTGTATGGCTTGGTGTCAATTGATTATCACTTGAAAGCTCCAGTGCCAGTTACACCAGTAGGTGCTTAAAAGAAATCACACAAGTGACCATGGGAAAGTTCCCCCGACACCTTTTCATCAGGGCAGATTGCACAGATGTTCATTTGAAGGCTGTGGTCTATCCTGACCCACAAACCCAATTAAAAGGTCCTTCTTGCTACATGCACGTTGGGTTTGAGCGAGAAGGGTGGATGGGGTAACTGCTTTGTGCTGCTCTGCTACTTTTACACTTGGTGTAAGAACCAGCACTTTGGGCTCGGCTGTTAATACAGAGACTGAGGCACCAAAAGCATGGGACCAACAACAACAACAACAACAACAACAACTCGCATTTCTATAGTGCCTTTAACGTAGTAAAACGTCCCAAGGCGCTTCACAGGAGCAATTATCAAACAAAATTTGACGCTGAGCCACATAAGGAGATATTAGGACAGGTGATCAAAAGCTTGGTCAATAAGAGATAGGTTTTAAGGAGCGTCTTAAAAGAGGAGAGAGAGGTAGAGAGGTTGAGGGAGGGGATTCCAGAGCCTGGAGCCCAGGCAGGTGAGGGAAGGGCCGCCAATGGCGGAGCGATTAAAATTGGGGATGCGCAAGAGGCCAGAATTGGAGGAGCGCAGAGATGTCGGAGGGTTGTAGGGTTGGGAGGAGGTCACAGAGATAGGGAGGGGCGAGGCCCTCCAAAAGACTCCTCCTACACTATCAGGCGGATGTAAAAGACCCCATGGCATCGTTTAAAGAAGAGCAGAGAGTTCTCTCGCTGTTTCAGTTAATACACCCCCAAAAAACCAATTGTCTGGTGACTTCTCTCATTGCTGTTTGGAGGACTCTGCCTTCTGGAATAGTGACTACATGTCACAAGTAACTCGTTGGTGGTGAAATGCTTTGGGATGTCTTGAGAACATGATAAGCTACCCATATATAAACACAAGTTTGTTCTTTCTTGATAAAACTCCCCTGATCAACACCGGGAGATGAGGAGTACTGAGCTGCATTGGCTAATACCTAATACCCGAATAATTCAGGTTTCCAGCATCCGCAGTGTTTTGCTTGTGGTTAATATCTGCACTGACTGAAAGCAGTAAGATGCATCAACAAAGCGTAAAACTGGTGAGCTGGAACCCCAGCTGTTGTATTACTGTCTGACGGCTGCAATCTGGTACCGAATTCACCCTGGTTTTGGTATAAATCTGGCACTGGTGATATAACCCCTGGGTGTGCTGATTTCTCCTGTATTGGTGTCTTTTGCAATTCTCTGTAAAATTATCCCTGCCTAGAAAGGAGAGCCTCCCTGAACCTCTCTCAACCCTTTTACACATTGCAACAATTGCTGGTCTCTGGTTTTACCTGTGTCCTGTGGAGGCTCATTAGAACGTGAGCACTGGGGGTCAGCAGGAACACACGTTCTCTGCAGTGGCCTTGCACACCCATGTAACCATGGTTACCTGAACGCCAGGCCTTTCATACACCGAGGAGTGCAGCGGTCGAGAGACAGGACCACATGTCTGCCACTGGCTACCCTCCTGTAATGTACAAGCCCCTTCCTCTCACAGTCTGGTTAACCAAGTCTGATTGCCACCCGGGGGTGCTGGAAATGTAGGGATGGATCGCCCGTCCGTTGATTTCAACCCAATGAAAATCGGGTGGATTCCACAATGGGAGAGGGATCTGTCGGGCCAGGTTATTACGCAGGACTGGGAAGTGGAAAATGACCTCCCGAGGTCTGGTATCTGTGTAGTCAGGAAGCGAACTGAAGCGTCCCGCATTTCTTGACCATTATCTGGTCCTGCATCTCATTGCTGTTTGTGGGATCTTGCTGTGCGCAAATTTGGCTGCCGCGTTTCCCTATATGGCAATGGTGACCACACTTTAAAAAAAGTACTTCTTTGACTGTAAAGCACTTTGGGACGCCCTGAGGTTGTGAAAGGCGCTATATAAATGCAAGTTCGTTCTTTCTTTAAACTTAATGTAGCCTCCAAAGTTTGTGTCCGATTGTCTTTGTTTCCGAGTTTGGATTGTTTCACTGATCTGGCCTGCCTCTTGCCACTTGTAGCAGCAGATGTAGGGTTTTTGTGGTGTCGACCAGCTCTGTTTAATCCCGCTGAAAAAGAGGTTGAGGTGCGTGGAGAGTGCTTTCACACACTGTACAGGAGGTGACAATACACACAGACTGATCTCATTTGTGAGCTGCTTGTGTTGGAACATCAGCTTCAATGAGGTCTTTATTGCCTGGGCACTGTTCCTCAGTAATCCTGTTCCACGCTCCAAAGATCAGTGGTGGCACGGCTAAAAAAAAAATAAAAGTGAAGAAGCCAATGATTAGGAACAAAAGGGCCTGACTTACAAATCGAGAATAACTGTGGCGCACCACACCGATTGTGAAATTAACGATACTCGCGCAAACCCCTCAATCATTCTCAAATCTGATCTACAAATTATTTCTTTAACTGGAATATAAACACAGCAGCCCCTGCGAGAACTAAGAAACAGGAAGTTACAGCGGGGGCATTCCTTAAAGGGAAAGTTTACCCCTGGTTTAAAGGTGGCAGCTGTCAATAATGTAAAACCCACAGCTTCTACCTCTGCACGCAAGGCCTTTCAAGTAATAAAATGTCCCCAGGCATTTTACGAACATAGGAACAGGAGGAGGCCATTCAGCCCCTCACGTCTGTTCCGCCATTCAATGCCATCATGGCTGATCTGTATCTTAAGTCCATCTACTCGTCTTGGCTCCGTAACCCTTAATACCCTTGCCTAACAAAAATTACAGGGACCCCCTAAACAGAAGAGGGCTGGGGTTAAGGCGGGGGGGGGGAGTTTTTCAAATGCATGGTCAAAGAGGGAGGGGGGGGGGTTCGAGGAGGTATTTGAAAATGGGGAGAGAGACAGCAAGGTAGACGTGTTCAGGAAGAGAATCCCAGAGTATGGGGGGGGGGGTTGCAATGGTTGAAGGGTTTACCACTGATGGTGGAGGAGGGGAGGGGAATGGGGGGGTCACCTTAGATCGGAGTTGGCAGAGTGACTTTATTCACAAGTTCGGTCCTGTGCTAAGTGACGTGAAACATGACCTCTCTGAATTATGGAGACATTTTTCACAAAACGGCAGAGTTGTAGCTGGAAGAATAAATGTCCATCAGTTACTGTGTTGTTCCCTCCCCCCCGCAACCGAGTGGGGTTTCTGGGTTTCTGACTCCTACAGGGGCTCAACACACTGATATTACATTTACCCAACTTAACCCTGAACGCCATGTACAGAACTAAATTCATTTCATGAGTGAGATAGCTGTGAGACTCGGCCTCTGCTCCATTCCAACACTCTGTTATCTCCCATTATTTCGGTCATCTGTGTGACTCAGCTGTCGAACCAGCGAACACACAGAACTGAGTCTCTCTATTCCTCGACTCTGCAATCTCCCAGCATTTCTATCAGCGGTGTGTCTCGACTGTTCTACCGGGTAGGACAGTAGCCCGTGCAGAATAAAATTCTACACCAACCCTTGAGTTTCCCGTTCAAACTAGGGGATCCCATTGCTTCTCTTTCATTCACTGTGTTGGGGAACTCCCTCCCTAAACCTCTTTGCCTCTCCACCTCTCCCCTCTCCTTAAACCTACATCTTTGATCAAGCTTTTGGTCACCTGTCTTAATAGCGCCTTACGTGACTCGGTGTCAATTTCTCTTTGATAATCACTCCTGTGAAGCGCCTTGGGGATGTCTTACCACGTTAAAGGTGCTATATAAATGAAGTTGTTGCTGTTGTTATGTTCTGGAACAGATAGTACGATTAAGGCAAGCTTGACCTTTGCACTATGGAACTTTGCAGTTAGATTTTGGTCCACAGCCAGAACGAATATTGAGAACTACTGACTATCTTGAGCTTCTGGCCAATGTTTTTGTGATACAACGAAAGCGTTTTATATTATGGCAGTACAGCACAAGCTGACAACAATGATGACACCGACCCAGGCCGCAGTCTAAGAGAGAAAATTCCACCTCACCAAGTGCCGATACAGCAATGCAATGTTGGGAGTGCACTTAATAATCTATCGGCTGGCTCAGCTGATCAAAGCAGTGAAAAAGAAAGAACTTGCATTTATATAGCGCCTTTCACAACCTCAGGACGTCCCAAAATGCTTTAAGTCAATGCAGTACTTTTTTTTGAAGTGTAGTCACTGTTGTAATGTAGGAAACGCAGCAGCCAATTTGCACACAGCAAGGGCTTTGGTAGGGGCACTACAATAGATGTCAGTGCCTGTGTGTTCGGGAGGGGAAAATTAGATCAGGTTCAACAACAACAACAACTTGCATTTATATAGCGCCTTTAATGTAGTAAAACATCCCAGGGCGCTTCACAGGAGCGATTATCAAACAAAATTTGACACTGAGCTACATAAGGAGATATTAGGACAGGTGACCAAAAGCTTGGTCAAAGAGGTAGGTTTTAAGGAGCATCTTAAAGGAGGAGAGAGAGGTAGAGAGGCGGAGAGGTGTCGGGAGGGAATTCCAGAGCTTAGGACCTAGGCAGCTGAAGGTACGCCTGCCAATGGTGGAGCGATTAAAATCGGGGATGCGCAAGAGGCCAGAATTGGAGGAGCGCAGAGATCTCGGAAGGTTGTAGGGCTGGAGGAGGTTACAGAGATAGGGAGGGGTGGGGCCATGGAGGGATTTGTAAACAAGGATGAGAATTTTAAAATTGAGGCATTGCTGGACCGGGAGCCAATGTAGGTCAGCGAGCGCAGGGGTGATGGGTGAACGGGGCATGGTCTCCTGCCTGATTGCTATCTGGTGATCCCCTACTGCAAGTTTTCAGTGTATGGGCATTGGCTAAGGACATGATCGGGCTGCTTTGAGATGCTTTTGCAGTTGAATATCCTGCCGACAATCATATATGAAAATTGACCAATTGGGTGAGGTACTGGGAGAGTGGCGATGGCCATGGAGCCAGACTCCAGCGAGGGTCAGCACCTGGCACAAAGGATTTCTTTGGGACACAGTAGCACATGGCTGAGAACACCAAAGCCCCTGGTTCCAAAAGGCGCAGTGTGATTTCGCGGTCACGGTGTGCTTTACAAAACTTT
Source organism: Heptranchias perlo (assembly GCF_035084215.1). Lineage (NCBI taxonomy): Eukaryota > Metazoa > Chordata > Chondrichthyes > Hexanchiformes > Hexanchidae > Heptranchias > Heptranchias perlo. The sequence goes on along the minus strand of NC_090332.1, from coordinate 8,288,059 downwards.
ACCTTCAGAAGTTCCAAACAAACTGGAGCGTCCAATTGCCAATGACTGACGCCGAGCTGACGGTGGGTGGGTATGTCAGTGTGTATCGATGGTCATTTTAACTAAATCCCATTGTACAGCCATTGATCAATTACAATCCTGGAATAATTTGTGACTATTTTTCTTGCCAACTTTCTCCCCTCCTCTCCTGACAGTGTTGACTGCTCACTGGGTTATGGTGCTGCTGGTTGCAGTCACTCTCTGTTACTTCATCCAAGTAGCCACTATTCTTTTGCGAACATAGACGGTGATGCTTGGGAAGCTATGCGACTGTGAGGGGCATCACAGGTGATGTCCACACATGCAGGGAGGGGGGGGTTCCCCGATAGCGATCAGGAGCAGGGTACCCTCCCTAACCCAGGGCACCCAGAACCGCTACACTTCAGGGACCAGCCAACCCAACACAGATTAGAGGGAATTGAAATTGAAACATTGCAGCTCTGTGCAGTTCAGCTACTCACTGTTTTAACCAGCTGAGCTGTCAGGGAAGCCCGCTGTTTTTTTTTCTCCCTTTTGAAAGCTTTTCACCCTTGCCCCGCTGAACAAACAGAAGCTCCATATGGTCAGCACAAATGCTGGGGCAGGGTCTGAACAATGCTTTCTTCATCCATTTGGGCCACTGTAAAACTTTAAGCAGCAGCTCACTGCGCCTGCGGTGGTGTCAAAGTCACACCCGATCACTGCTCCCAATGGTACTTTTAAAAAACAAATCACTGCCCAGGCACCATTCCGTCAATGGCACAGGAAGTCAAGTGCGTTGACTCAAACTTACAAAGTTAGCAAACTGTTGAAAAGGTCACTGGATGGAACATGGGCTGTTTCAAACTATGTGAAACTCAGGCCATTTCCTTGGTGGAAACGCAAATATCATTAACCGTTTCCATTTACTGTAACGGCCGTTTATCCAACTTTTTAAGAGGCAACTTTCAAAATTTTATTGCAAATATACAAAACATATACTACACAACAAAAACCCAAGAGAAATATTAACAACATTTACAAACATTCCCCGTACACCTTCATCCCCCCCATTATTGGTCCAATTCCAACTCAGCTTTGACAATCAAAATCCCCCCTGTCTGTTCTGAGTTAGTTAACCTCCTCTGGAGCAGCACAATTGGCCCTGGGAAAGGAGGGAGGGGGGGGGGGTTAAAATCATCCAGAGTTCCTTCTTCGATTCGCGATCAAACAGGACAGCGAGGTTGCAAACAGTCAGCTTCAGCCTGAGGCAGTGGCTAGGAAGGGGGAGGGAAATCAATGGCGATGGTACGGAGTTTGTGGCAGAGGGCTGAAGGCAATGGCTTCGATCTCCCCAATGTTTAACTGGAGGAAATTGCAGCTCATCCAGGACTGGATATCAGACAAGCAAGCTGACGACACAGTGGCAGCGGAGGGGTTGAGAAGGTAGTGATGGTGGAGGGTTTGAGAGAGGTGGTGGTGAAGTAGAGCTGGGCGTCGTCAGCGTACATGTCCTCAAATGATGTCACCGAGGGGGCAGCATGTAGATGAGAAATAGGAGGGGGGCCAAGGATAGATCCTTGGGGGACTCCAGAGGTAACGGTGCTGGAGCGGGAAGAGAAGCCATTGCAGGAGATTCTCTGGCTGCGACTGGATAGGTAAGAGTGGAACAGTCCAACTCAACTGGACGACAGAGAAGAGGCATTGGAGGAGGATGGCGTGGTCAACCGTGTCAAAGGTTACAGAGAGATCGAGAAGAATGAGGAAGGATAGTGCACCATGGTTACAGTCACAGAGGATGTTGACACCAATGTCAACATGCGGTCGAACTCTGCCAATTTTTGCAATAAATTGGAAGGTTGACACCAGTAGCAGGGCCGTCCGGGAGAAAGGTTCTCACACTGTTAGTGTGGCATACATACCGCTGTATAATTGCAGCTGGCCTGCAAAACACCTTTTAAACTTTCAAACAGCCTGCCGTACAGCCCTTCAACTTCTAGTCACTGTAAAAAGCTGACTGTCCTTTCAGGCTGGTAATCAGCACTCCGAGTACAGGTACACAAGAGCTCTGCATTCAAACATATGACCATGACTGCTCGAACACACAGCTATTAATAAAAATGCAGGCTATACCCACACTGGTTGGTACAATGTAACTGGGACATCATTTTTCCCTCTGGAAGTTGCTGACTGTAGGTAGGCGACCATTCCACAGATCCCGAATGCCCGCTGGTATTGTGCTTAAGTGGCCATTCTTCTTGCGTGAGCCGAGACAGGGTGCTTTGGCAAGCTATTTTGTCATGGGTGGCATCACAGTCAAGCCCAATGCTGCCTTCATCTGACATTGACACCCAGCTACTCTCCACCAGGGGTCACCGTGTAGTAATCACGAGTTTCCAGCTGACTCCCCCACCCCGTCTCATCCCCTCCCTCACTGGCATCCTATCCTCACCTTGGCTAAGATGAGCTAAAGCAGCACAGACCAGTAATCAAACCGAGGACTTCCTGGACCTGTGTGACAGTCTCTCCACATATCCGCTCCATCACCAAGACCGTCTACTTCCACCATGGTAACATCGCCCGTCTCCGCCCCGTCTCAGCCCATCTGCTGCTGAAGCCTTCATCCATGCCTTTGTTACCTGCAGACTGGACTATTCCAATGCTCTCCTGGCCGGCCTCCCATCTTCCACCCTCCATAAACTTGAGCTCATCCAAAACTCTGCTGCCCGCACCCTAACTTGCACCATGTCCCGTTCACCCATCACCCCTGTGCTCGCTGACCTACATTGGCTCCCGGTCCGGGAACACCTTGATTTTAAAATTCTTATCCTTGCTTTCAAATCTCTCCATGGCCTCGCCCCTCCCTATCTCTGTAACCTCCTCCAGCCCTACTACCCTCCGAGATCTCTGCGCTCCTCCAATTCTGGCCTCTTGCGCATCCCCGATTTTAATCGCTCCACCATTGGCGGCCGTGCCTTCAGCTGCCTGGGCCCTAAGCTCTGGAATTCCCTCCCTAAACCTCTCCCCCTCTCTACCTCTCTCTTCTCCTTTAAGATGCTCCTTAAAACCTACCTCTTTGACCAAGCTTTTGGTCACCTGTCCTAATATCTCCGTATGTGGCTCAGCATCAAATTTTGTTTGATAATCACTCCTGTGAAGCGCCTTGGGACGTTTTACTATATTAACGGCGCTATATAAATGCAAGTTGCTGTTGTTGTCCCACACCGGCAGTGCACTTATAAATGGAGCCATAAAGAAAAAATGGGATTTTTAGTAATCATTTGACGATGCATCCATTCTTGAACAGATTTGGACCAAGGATTTACCTCAAACAAATGGAGTCAATTGGCAGGCAATGTGCTCGCACAAATGGTGCAGCCTGCAATCAGATCAGGGACTCATCAAGGACTCGTCATTGTGATGTGTGACTGCATTTAGACCCATTTATCATCACTGCAACACTTCGCATCAGCTCATGACTTCCTGGCCCCTGTAAAACCATTTCGCAGTGGTATTCAGGAACCGTTGACGGTGAAATATCTCCACTTAGGCTAAACGTGAGGCATTTCGTTGCACTGACATATGCCTGATTGCCCTAGAATTAAATATTCAAGGACCTGGCTCTCTTCTGATCTTCAGTCTTATAGTCGGCTGACAGCTGGGCGAGATCAGCTGCTCCTCATGCCTTTGGGGAAGGGATTTGCATCACTGCTTCTTCCCAAGCCACCAGCCACTACTTAAAGATTGTGGTTTGTAATTAAAGGCTCCATTTAGTCAGACACTGTTGAACTGGCCTGAGTCGGAATTAAGTGCTGATTGGAATTAGATGGCACTGTGTAAACAGATGGGTTGAAAATCTACTCATCTACTGGCTGTCCCACTACACAGCACAATGACATTCTGGTTTTGATTTCCACACTTCCTGGCTGGAGAAGTGAGACGCAATTAGGAGTTACATTGATGTCCCTCCCTCAGCCCCTTATACTGTAGAGCTGCTTCTTCCCCATGTCCTGGGGCTCCTGACCCCCCCCCCCCCCCGCTAGAAATACATAGAAATTACAACACAGAGGCGTGCCATTCAACTCAACCAGTCTGTGTTAGTGTTTATCCTTCACACCAGCTAATCCCATTTGCCCGCCCTGTTAAAAGAAAGAAAAACTTGCATTTATATAGCGCCTTTCACAACCTCAGGACATCCCAAAGTGCTTTACAGCCGATGAAGTATTTTTGAAGTGCAGCCGCTGTTGCCCGTATCCTCTGGGATTTGGCTAATGTACACTGTGCTTGCACATTGGTTTAAGTTGTGGTTCTGGGTTCAAGTCCCACTCCAGAGACTTAAGCACAAAGTCTAGACTGACACTCCCAGTACAGTACTGAGGGAGTGCTGCACTGTCAGAGGTGCCGTCTTTTGGATGAGACCTTGAACTGAGGCCCCATCTGCTCGCTCAGTTGGACATAAAAGATCCCATGCCACTATTTCGAAGAAGAGCAGGGGAGTTCTCCCCAGTGTCCTGGCCAATATTTATCCCTCAACCAACATCACTAAAGCAGATTATCTGGTCATTAGATGGTTGTAATCACACAGCTGTTTGTGGGATCTTGCTGTGCTCAAATTGGCTGTCATGTTTCCTACATTACAGAAGTGACTACGCTTCGAATGTACTTCATTGGTTGTAATGCACTTTGGGACGTCCTGAGGTTGTGAAAGGTTTTATATAAGTGATACCTTTGACAATGTGAGATTTCATCCAGTGCAGAATTTAAGTGTCAGCCTTGTTCAGTGTTGTCCAATACATTAACCAATGGCCACATGTGGCTAGTTGGGAGTCCAATGTGGCTAATTGCATTTCTGATTAGCAAATAAAAAATGAGTAATCGCCACCGACGTTGAGCATGTGATCTCAATACCTATATTCATGTGGCATATGCTTGTGAACTTTAACCTTTTTGTGCGTTTGTTGGTGAAATAGTAAAACAAGAAGCAGAGTGTGCGAGCGTTTCTAGATTGTTGTGAGTGCGTTACTTCCTAGGTTACTGAATGGAGGTGGATGTTTGTTAAGTACATTCACCTGTACTGTGTGACTGTATGCAAGGCGATTTCTACTAAAATTAATTTTAAGCAGTCGACTAGCCCACTGACACTTTACTATTAATTAATTAATATTCTACTAACATTAATATTTTCCACTAAAATTAATGCATGCGGTTAAAATGGTGACATCGTAGCCACACCTGTGGCTAATCAGCTATTTCTGTTGGACAACACTGGCCTAGATTATGTGCTCTCCAAGTAAAGGGCTAGAACTCACAACCTTCTGACTCAAGAGTTAAGATTACGACCAACTAGGCCAAGCTGACACGAGCACACGTTGAGTTAGCTGCGGCAGCAATAGGAGGCACCGCAATTGGGTTTCCGTGCCGAAGACTAGGGAGGGGGAAGCTCAGTCAGGGCGTCTGCTCCTCATTGTTATCCAGTGTGGAATTTGGGTGAGGATAGTAGCAGGCTTAGCTGTGATGCACTCGCAGTCGACTAGCCCGCTGACACTTTACCATTAAGGTTCATGCTGGAAGGAGAAGGGAATGGAAGGGGGCAAAGAAAACATATAAATGATACTAGTTTCAGGCTTGTTTTTTCTGAGGATGGGAGGGCTGATGGGGCTCCACATGCTAATATTTTATACAAACAAACACGATACTGTCTAATGTTAATAAGCAGATTTAAAAGATTTAAGGGAGATGTCAAACACGGAGAGAAGTTACATCTGTAGCGAAGCAGGGACCAATGGCATTCGCACAAGTCAGACATCCAGATCCAGATTTCACTCGAGTAACGTAATTATCAATAGCAACTTCACTGGAAAAAATTCTGTCATCGTTTCTGAATAAGATTTGCTTTATTGTTTACCAGGCTCCACACACACGGAAAGGAGAAGGTGGCTTCCTTTTAGCTGGTAGTTGGTTCAGGTCACAACAGAGAGGAAATCTAATCTGGTGGATAAAGTCCAGGAGCATTAGCGGGATTAAATACAGCAAAGGCAGCTTAGCAAGATCAAAGACCGAGAAGTCTCTGCGCTGTCGGAGGTACTGTCCTTCGGATGAGACGTTAAACCGAGGACCTGTCTGCCCTCTCAGGTGGATGTAAAAGATCCCATGGCACTATTTGGAAGAAGAGATGGGGAGTTCTCCCCGGTGTCCTGGCCAATATTTACCCCTCAACCAACATCACTAAAAACAGATTTACTGGACATTATCTCGTTGGTGCTGTTGGTGGGATCTTGCTGTGTGCAAATTGGCTGTTGTGTTTCCTACATTATAACAGTGACTACACTTCAAAAATATTTCATTGGATGTAAAGTGCTTTGCGATGTCCTGAGGTTGTGAAAGGCGCTATATAAATGCAAGAACTTCCTTTCTTTCTATTGTCAGGGTGGCAATGGATTAGGCCCAATACTCGATTAAGTTGATCAAAGACGCCTAATGCTACCAACTCAACGCAAAGTGAAATATATTCCATCTGTCACATCCCAGTTTAAGGGTGATAAAGCTAGAAGCAGTACATCTCCCACAGCACTGCTGCAGGCTGAGGACGAGACCCGGGCAAAATCTTTTCTATTTCCCAGTGCCGTATCTGGATGTGGAGGTTGAGGCACAATACAGGGCAGGAGTGAGTGGTGGGCAGGAGACGATGCTGGTCAGAGAGTGGGAGGCTCAGGGAATAAGCAGCAGGGCAGGCCTACGTTCATAGTATGAAGTTTGGGGAGCAAGTGGTGGTTGAATTGTGTGAGAGAGTGAGAGGCTGAGGGAGGCCACAGTGTATGAGAGAGTGAGGGGCTGAGGGAGGCCACAGTGTGTGAGAGAGTGAGAGGCTGAGGGAGGCCACAGTGTGTGAGAGAGTGAGGGGCTGAGGGAGGCCACAGTGTGTGAGAGAGTGAGAGGCTGAGGGAGGCCACAGTGTGTGAGAGAGTGAGGGGCTGAGGGAGGCCACAGTGTGTGAGAGAGTGAGAGGCTGAGGGAGGCCACAGTGTGTGAGAGGGTGAGGGGCTGAGGGTGGCCACAGTGTGTGAGAGAGTGAGGGGCTGAGGGAGGCCACAGTGTGTGAGAGAGTGAGGGGCTGAGGGAGGCCACAGTGTGTGAGAGGGTGAGGGGCTGAGGGAGGCCACGGTGTGTGAGAGGGTGAGAGGCTGAGGGAGGCCACAGTGTGTGAGAGAGTGAGGGGCTGAGGGAGGCCACAGTGTGTGAGAGGGTGAGGGGCTGAGGGAGGCCACAGTGTGTGAGAGGGTGAGGGGCTGAGGGAGGCCACAGTGTGTGAGAGGGTGAGGGGCTGAGGGAGGCCACAGTGTGTGAGAGAGTGAGGGGCTGAGGGAGGCCACAGTGTGTGAGAGAGTGAGGGGCTGAGGGAGGCCACAGTGTGTGAGAGAGTGAGGGGCTGAGGGAGGCCACAGTGTGTGAGAGAGTGAGGGGCTGAGGGAGGCCACAGTGTGTGAGAGGGTGAGGGGCTGAGGGAGGCCACAGTGTGTGAGAGGGTGAGGGGCTGAGGGAGGCCACAGTGTGTGAGAGGGTGAGGGGCTGAGGGAGGCCACAGTGTGTGAGAGAGTGAGGGGCTGAGGGAGGCCACAGTGTGTGAGAGAGTGAGGGGCTGAGGGAGGCCACAGTGTGTGAGAGAGTGAGAGGCTGAGGGAGGCCACAGTGTGTGAGAGGGTGAGAGGCTGAGGGAGGCCACAGTGTGTGAGAGAGTGAGGGGCTGAGGGTGGCCACAGTGTGTGAGAGAGTGAGAGGCTGAGGGAGGCCACAGTGTGTGAGAGAGTGAGGGGCTGAGGGAGGCCACAGTGTGTGAGAGAGTGAGGGGCTGAGGGAGGCCACAGTGTGTGGGACAGTGAGAGGCTGAGGGAGGCCACAGTGTGTGAGAGGGTGAGGGGCTGAGGGAGGCCACAGTGTGTGAGAGAGTGAGGGGCTGAGGGAGGCCACAGTGTGTGAGAGAGTGAGGGGCTGAGGGAGGCCACAGTGTGTGAGAGAGTGAGGGGCTGAGGGAGGCCACAGTGTGTGAGAGAGTGAGGGGCTGAGGGTGGCCACAGTGTGTGAGAGAGTGAGGGGCTGAGGGAGGCCACAGTGTGTGAGAGAGTGAGGGGCTGAGGGTGGCCACAGTGTGTGAGAGAGTGAGGGGCTGAGGGAGGCCACAGTGTGTGAGAGAGTGAGGGGCTGAGGGAGGCCACAGTGTGTGAGAGGGTGAGAGGCTGAGGGAGGCCACAGTGTGTGAGAGAGTGAGGGGAGATCACGGGGTGAGAGAGAGTGAGGGGAGATCACAGTGTGTGGGACAGTGAGAGGCTGAGGGAGGCCACAGTGTGTGAGAGGGTGAGGGGCTGAGGGAGGCCACAGTGTGTGAGAGAGTGAGGGGAGGTCACGGTGTGAGAGAGGTTGAGGGGAGGTCACGGGGTGAGAGAGGTTGAGTGGAGGTCACGGGGTGAGAGAGGTTGAGGGGAGGTCAAGGGGTGAGAGAGAATGAGAGGAGGTCACGGTGTGAGAGAGAGGGGAGGTCACGGAGTGAGAGAGCGTGAGAGGAGGTCACCGGGTGAGAGAAATTGAGGGAAGGTCATGGTGTGAGAGAGGTTGAGGGGAGGTCACGGTGTGAGAGAGTTTGAGTGGAGGTCAAGGGGTGAGAGAGAATGAGAGGAGGTCATGGTGTGAGAGAGAGGGGAGGTTACGGGGTGAGAGAGGTTGAGTGGAGGTCACGGGGTGAGAGAGGTTGAGGGGAGGTCATGGGGTGAGAGAGGTTGAGGGGAGGTCGCTGTGTGAGAGAAAAGGAGAGGAGGTCACGGTGTGAGAGAGTTTGAGGGGAGGTCAAGGGGTGAGAGAGAATGAGAGGAGGTCATGGTGTGAGAGAGAGGGGAGGTCATGGGGTGAGAGAGGTTGAGGGGAGGTCACGGGCTGAGAGAGGTTGAGGGGAGGTCACGGGGTGAGAGGGAATGAGAGGCGGTCACGGTGTGAGAGAGGTTGAGGGGAGGTTACTGTGTGAGAGAGGTTGAGGGGAGGTCACGGGGTGAGAGAGGTTGAGGGGAGGTCACGGTGTGAGAGAGGTTGAGGGGAGGTCACGGTGTGAGAGAGGTTGAGGGGAGGTCACGGTGTGAGAGAGGTTGAGGGGAGGTCATGGTGTGAGAGAGGTTGAGGGGAGGTCACGGTGTGAGAGAGGTTGAGGGGAGGTCACGGGGTGAGAGAGGTTGAGGGGAGGTCACGGTGTTGGAGAAGTTGTGGGGAGGTCACGGGGTGGGAGAGATTATGGGGAGGTCACGGGGTGAGAGGTTGAGGGGAGGTCACGGTATGAGAGGTTGAAGGGAGGTCACGGTGTGAGAGAGGTTGAGGGGAGGTCACTGTGTGAGAGAGGTTGAGGGGAGGTCACGGGGTGAGAGGTTGAGGGGAGGTCACTGGGTGAGAGGTTGAGGGGAGGTCACTGGGTGAGAGGTTGAGGGGAGGTCACGGTGTGAGAGAGGTTGAGGGGAGGTCACTGTGTGAGAGAGGTTGAGGGTAGGTCACGGGGTGAGAGGTTGAGGGGAGGTCACGGGGTGAGAGATTAATGGGCTCAGGAAACCATGGTGATGGTGGCTGAAAATATTTTTCCAATTTCTGATTGGTTGTCTTTGTGAAATATGATTGGCGACAACAAAATGAAGAAAAACTTAATCTCAATTTTTAGTAACAATCAGAAAGATAACATTCCTGTGCTCACTTATACTCTGCTCTTGATCGGTCCCCTGCCCTGACCCTCATAAACACCGTGATTGTCCTCCTCACATCCTGTTCTATTGCCTTCTCATACAAACGCTACCAGTAGCAAGACATCCCATATTTTGAGCTTTCTGCACACATAGCGAATACGTCCCTCACAAAACAACATTCCAGTGCCTGTATAACACTTGGTGATACGGTGGAGATTCTTATCACAATGTCCTCAACAACAGTAAGTTGTGTTTATATAGAGAATTGAATGTATTTAGGCATTTCAGAGAGGTGAAACTAATGTTGGGCAATAGTAGGAGAGAAGGCTGACATCAACGTCAAATAGATTCCACGTCCTACTCACCCTCTGACAAAAAAAAAAATTCTCCTGACCTCTGCCCTCATTCTTTTGGTGATGAACATTGAGTGCATAACGGCGCTCGGTTTATTCCGTACTTATTAACGAGTCAAGTTATTTTTGTGTTGTTATTCCTGTTAGTTTCCAAAGCATTACAATCAAATTCAGTTTCATTTCCCCCCCCCCCCCATCTCCTGAAGCCGCTGACAGCTGTTGGAGGACAGTCCTACATGCACAGCCTGTCTGACATCTCGCCCAAATGGTCAGTCTTCACTTCAGTCTACATTCACAAAGATGTCCAACAGTTGAAGATGACCCCGTCCTCATGTCTGCACGTTGTACTGGGATGACTGGACAGTGATCAGGAATGTGAATCCAGGCTGAGCGTTCCCCTCTCTAGCTCAGTGTTGCCCTAAACATTAGCCACTAGCCACATGTGGCTAATTGGGAATCCAGATGTGGCTAATTGCATTTCTGAATAGTAAATAAAATATGAGTAATGGCCACTGTCCTTGGGCATGTATTTCAATACTCATACTCACCTGGCGTACTTTAACCTTTTCGTGTGCTTGTTGGTAAAATAGTAAGATGAGAAGCAGAGTGTGCGAGTGTTTTTTGATGGTTGGGTGTGATTTACGTCCTTGCGAACTGAATGGTGGTAGATGTTTGTTAAGTAAATATACACGTGTACCTGTATTGTGTGAGTGTATGTAAGGTGTTTTCTACTAAAATTAGTGCATGTGGCTAAAACAGTGCTGCCGTAGCCAAACCTGTGGCTAGTCAGCAATTTTGATTGGGCAACACGGCTCGAGCCCAAGAGCATTGAGGCCAATTGTATTGGTCCTACCAACACCCCAGTTGAGATCGGGCAACTGACTGAGAATTGAACCTCAGACTTCGAGCTCCCTATGGCTCAGTGCTATACTGGGGGGCGTGCCTTTGCCCACTAAGCCATTGGGGGAATTCACTTTTCTTAAAAGGTCAGGATTTATCATAATCAATTAGGCACAGTTGCCTATTTGTGGCCAACTTTATTCAGCATGCGCAAACAAAATAATTAGCAGGCCCTTATTACGACAGGGTATGTTAATGAACACACAGAGACACATAGACACTACACATGGGACTAACAAGCTAGCAATTAGAAACTGAATCTGATTTTCTAATCTTTGCTTGATCTTTACTGCTAAATACTGGAGTGTGTAAAATAGCCATCCTCCTTCATTAATGTTCTGTATTTTGTTGGAAACATAGGAACAGGAGGAGGCCATTCAGCCCCTCGAGCCTGTTCCACCATTCGTTTAGATCATGGCTGATCTGTATCTTAACTCCATCTACCCGCCTTAGTTCCCTAACCCTTAACACCCTTGCCTAACAAAAATCTATCAATGTCAGTTTTGAAATTTTTAATTGACCCCCAGTCTCAACAGCTTTTTGGGGGAAGAGAGTTCCAGATTTCCACTACCCTTTGTGTGAAGAAATGCTTCCTGACATCACTCCTGAACAGCCTGGCTGTAATTTTAAGGTTATGCCCCATGGTAATATTTTTTATCTGAGAGCGTCACGTGGTTGCAACCTGTTATATAATTTACTGCCATTCTGCTGCACTGAATGAGAAAAAGAGCAACCTGTTATTGTGTGACCGAGCATGTTCCGCCCTGTATATGCTTTTAAAATACAGTAGCACAACTGACGGCAGATGTCATTTTTTCCTATTCTCGTGCATTGATTCCCCTTCAATCTGTCTGTGCTGTCTGCTTTAACCACTCCGCGTGGCAGCGAGTCCCACATTCCGGGAATCCTACGGCATAAACATACTGATATTCGGGAAACCTTTGTGTGGGCAGACTTTCTGCCTGAAGGGAGCCTGTTTCAGTGAGCGCTGGGATCTGATCTCCACACTTACACTCTTATTAAGTTATTGGGCCTCTGTCTGAGTGCCCCTGCAGTGCAAGCGGGACCTGACAGAGAAGTAAAAGGGTGGGGGGGGGGGGGGGAGACAGCAATGCACGGAGGTCACTGTCTGTAGTCGGGAGCAGTCGGAAGAAGCCTTGTCGGAAGAAAGCGTCTGCACTGTTTGGACAGGCTGAATGTCCCCTTCGTAATGTTATTATCAGTAAGGGACAGCGAAGCCTTGTGAAGAGAATTGGGCCCTAGAAATGGATACGTGTGTGCCTTATTATTGTGTTATCTGAGTGCAAACACTGGAGGGGATGTTTTTGTCACACAAAAAAAAATTATATAATTTACTGCCATTCCGCTGCACTGAATGAGAAAAAGTGAAATCTGAGCATAAAATGCTTTCAGTGCCATTGCACTCGGTGGCTCAGTTCCCATAGCAACCAGAGCACTTAATCAACTTGGTAAACAGATGGTCAGTGTGCAACAGGCAGCATATGTGACAATAAAGGCCTGACATCACCACAGATGGAGGGTGGAGAGAAGGCTGGTGCAGAAACATAACCTGACATTTCCTCCTCATTTGGTGCTGCATTGTAATCTCTCACACATGTAGATTAGCAGGGCCTTTTCATGCAGAAAGAGAAAAGTGAAAGGCAGCACAAAATCTGCTCTTAAACAGACTTCCAACAATTCACTGTTCACAGCAATTACTTAACCACGTAAGGGAGAGTGGAGGCCATGGACCACTGGCCTTGGAACGTGGTGCTCGTAGCCCATCAGGAGCAGAATACACATTCGCTGACAATGTTACTGCTTTCGAAATATTGCAAACACACTCAACTCTCTGTATCTTACCCCCCCCCACCCCCCCCCCCCCGAAGGCAACTGGCCTTTTGCTGGAGAATGAGTCCCACAGGTATCGGTAGCCCACCATGCTTCATACGTGGATCTACGTGGGCTATTCGGCTATGGGGGAGTACCTCAGCATGCCTGAGCCAGACCTCCGCCTCATGCTTTATTTAGCAGGAGTCCCTGGATAGTTATTGAGCTGAAATCCTGGCTGATTTTTCCTTTCCCTAACGTGGTGGCATTAAAGCCAACCACAACAACTCAACCCAACCACTGCTAACAATTCAACCCTAGGATTTTCCTCATCTTTGGTGCCCTTGACTCAACTAGAACCTTTACTCCCTCCCATTCTCGTTGTTCCCCCTCATCTTCATGTTCAAATCCCTCCATGGCCTCATCCCTCCCTAGCTGTGTAACCTCCTCCAGCCCTACATCTCTCCGTTCCTCTGACTCTGACCTCTTGCACAACCCCTCTCCCTTCACCACCATTGGTGACCTTCAGCTGTCTAGGCTCTAAGCACTGGAATTCCTCCCAAAACCTCTCCGCTTCTCCACTTCCTTCTCCTCCTTCAAAACCCATCTCTCTGACCAAGCGTTTGGTCACCCTTCCTAACATCTCCTCCTTTGGCTCGGCATCCATTTTTTCTTATGCTTCTTATGCATCAAGTGTCCGCCGTGGCTCAGTGGGTAGCACCCTCACCTTTGAGTCAGAAAGTTGTGGGTTCAAGTCCCACTCCAGAGACTTGAGCACATAATCTAGGCTGACACTTTAGTGCAGTACTGAGAGAGCACTGCACTGTCAGAGGTGCCGTCTTTCAGCTGAGACATTAAACCGAGGTCCTGTCTGTCCTCTCAGGTGGATGTAAAAGATTCCATGACACTATTTGAGGAAGAGCAGGGGAGTTCTCCCTGGTGTCCTGGCCAATACTTATCCCTCAACCAACATCACTAAAACAGATTATCTGGTAATGTATCTAATTGCTGTTTGAGGGACAAATTGGCTGCAGTGTTTCCCAAGATTACGACAGTGATGTCACTTCATTGGCTATAAAGCGCTTTGGGAGTCCTGAGATCATGAGAGAAGATACTGAAAGTGAAATGTATGTAAGTAGCAGTGGGACCCAGCGGGCTGGAATGCTCACCATGTCCCACACCTCAAGGGTGGGGAAGGTGTTAACTGGAAACCAGCTGCTTCTCTACTTGAAAGGAAGCGAGAAAATCCGAGAAAAGTTCACCTCTGACAACCCTGCCGGTGCTGCTGCTCTGAAACCAACCAGAGGCCTGGAGCAACCTATCTACCTGACCTTTCACCTGCAGGTGTTGTGTGCCTGGGGAAACCAATACAGAAAGGCAGTAGAGAATTAATTTTTTAAGATGAGATATCTTGATATTGGCCATTTGCAAAAATTCTCATTACGCCTGTCCCATTTCTCTGGTGGCCTGAGTATTTTCTCTCCAATTTTTTGGTCCATTCTCACCTTAAGCTGATGACATTTTGCTGGGCGTTAGTTCAATGGCAGTTGGCTACCGTTCAGCACTTTGCCTAAATGGCCATTCTTCAAGGATAAACCTAGACAGTAAGTGTCAGCAGGCTATTTGGCTTCAGCGGGGGCTTTACAGTCTAGCCTGATCCTGTCCTTACTCAATGTCCACACAAGTACATCTTTACAGCAAGAGGCACTGGGTAGCGATGGGAGGTGGGTTGGGGGGGGTGTCGGGGGGGGGGGGCTGAGTTTGGTTGATTTTATTCTCACTATGCCTAAGTGCACAGAGAACAATTGCAGGTCCCCATAACCATTGCACAGCAAAGATGAGGCTAACTCACTACAGACTGGAAGTCACACCCTTTAATCCATATAGCTGAGTTACAGACTGCCTTTTTAACCAGTTGAGGCATCAGGGAGCTTGACATCACTTTTTAAATACACTTCACATGAAGTTGAATGTACCGAGCAGAGCATATTATTCTGCGATATGATGTTACTACATTTCTCGGTTCGCAAACCTTGAGCTTAACTCTACTAGGTCAACAATGCCCCTTTAAGCCTGCTTTGGGTGACCGATGAACAGATTGCGGTCTGTGTGACTGAGAGCAGGCTCAAGTCCTGGCCCTGCATTCAATTAAAAGCTTGTCAGTGCTGCTGGGGGGTAGGGAGAGGGGCGGGGTGGGGGGAGACTTTTATTAGATGTCTGCCTAGGTCAATTCCCTGTGTTTTGGTACCAGATGATGCAGACTGTGTTGCAAGCAAGACCAATTCAGGATCTCCCACCCTACTCTAACACACACACACACACACACACACACGCAAACATCTACTTTTCCCCTTGAAATAATGAACACACGGTCTTCAACAAAGAAACATTTCAGCTTCCCTCTCGGCTGGAAAAGCTGTGCAGCATATAATTAGAAAGAAGGACTGAAGCACAGGATAAAATGTAAACACTTTACGTTTCAGTTGAAAATGTGTACACATTGTGACTGTGTGCTTAATACAATACTGCCATGGAAACCTGCACCTGTTTTCTGGGGGATCTGTATTATGCACAGTGACTATAGTGCTCATTAATCCCTGATAAGATAATGATAGCAATGAGCTGCTTGGCTGCTGCTGTTGCAGTAGAACCCATTTGCTGCTCACTTTAGGAAGCTGGCACACACATTACCTTGCCCTCCAACTTGACTTCTGCTGAGGCGTACCGTACTGAACTGTAAAATCCTCCCTCTGCGTTTTTGCTTTCTTCTTCCACACACGTCGATGCTTTTGCCTAACTCGACGAGGTTTGATGTTAAGGGACCACCGTTCTGCCAAATTGCCTCAAAACCCTGTCGAGCCCTCTAATTGCTGTAAATGAACGGCCTCCTGCGGCTTTGGGTTATTTATCGTGGAAGTGCTAAAGGTGGTGCTCGTGTGGAATATGCCCTGCTTTCTGAAGGCCCTTGACACACACTGCTTTAGTTGGGAGATGTTACTTCCATAAATTGAATCTGAACTGGAAGTGGCAATGTAGAACCTACCCACTTTCACCTTACACCTACCTGCGGGAAACCCTTCCTCGCTCTTAATCCGAGAAGCCATAAACTTGCCCCCTCCCTATCTCTGTGACCTCCTACAGACCTACAACCCTCCGAGATCTCTGCACTCCTCCAATTCTGGCCCTTTGCGCATCCCCGATGCTAATCGCTCCACCATTGGCGGCCGTGCCTTCAGCTGCCTCGGCCCTAAGCTCTGGAATTCCCTCCCTAAACCTCTCTCTCCTCTTTTAAGACACTCCTTAAAACCTACCTATTTGACCAAGCTTTTTGGCCACCTGTCCTAATATCTCCTTTTGTGGCTCAGTGTCAAATTTTGTTTGATAATCACTCCCGTGAAGCACCTTGGAACGTCTTACTATGTTAAAGGCGTTACATAAATGCAAGTTGTTGTTGATGTTGTTCCAAAAGGGGTGTGTGGCCTGTCTCCACTCATGAAACGGGCACATCTCTTCACCGGCCACTTCCAACCCATGGCAAATTGCAATCACAATCGAAACTGGCCACTCAGTGTCTTTGTACACTCGGCAAGATGTTACATTTTTTTTTATTCATTCATGGGATGTTGGCGTCGCTGGCAAGGCCGGCATTTATTGCCCATCCCTAATTGCCCTTGAGAAGGTGGCGGTGAGCCGCCTTCTTGAACCGCTGCAGTCCGTGTGGTGACGGTTCTCCCACAGTGCTGTTAGGAAGGGAGTTCCAGGATTTTGACCCAGCGACGATGAAGGAACGACGATATATTTCCAAGTCGGGATGGTGTGTGACTTGGAGGGGAACGTGCAGGTGGTGTTGTTCCCATGTGCCTGCTGCTCTTGTCCTTCTAGGTGGTAGAGGTCGCGGGTTTGGGAGGTGCTGTCGAAGAAGCCTTGGCGAGTTGCTGCAGTGCATCCTGTGGATGGTACACACTGCAGCCACAGTGTGCCGGTGATGAAGGAAGTGAATGTTTAGGGTGGTGGATGGGGTGCCAATCAAGCGGGCTGCTTTATCTTGGATGGTGTCGAGCTTCTTGAGTGTTGTTGGAGCTGCACTCATCCAGGCAAGTGGAGAGTATTCCATCACACTCCTGACTTGTGCCTTGTAGATGGTGGAAAGGCTTTGGGGAGTCAGGAGGTGAGTCACTCGCCGCAGAATACCCAGCCTCTGACCTGCTCTCGTAGCCACTAGAATAAAAATAATACTTGAATGCAAAAAACTGTTGGGCGTTCTGGCCTCAGTCCTACATTATATCACTGTGCTTGAGCTGTTACATTGAACAGGGAGCATTACTGAAAGCTGATGGGATCATGAGTCCTCTAGTTAAGTTTGAAGCCCCTACTCCCCCATTAAACTGACTGGATTGTCCACCTTAGGCATTACAAGACAAATTCCAGTTTTTCCGAAATTTCAATGCTCTTCTTAGAATTAACTTGCCTGCCTTTGGATCATACAATACATGATCTTAACAAACTTGTCAACTCTCACTCATTTGGAATGAGGCTTACTCACCTTGGTTTAAAAAATCCAGGAGGTAGATTTTCATCTGGGCCTGTTTCCGGGCCCAAACTCGGTGCTGCGAGTGCAGGAGATTCCTAACCCAAGAGGCCCGCGGATCGGCAGGAATTATTCCTCGGGCCTCTTCTACATATTTGGGGCGGGCTGCCTGTCGAGCCTCCAGTTGGAATGGGCAGTGGGGGGGGGGGGTGGGGGCGGGGAGCGGAGGGGACGATTGTCGGGACTGTAGAGTCGAGGGGGAGAACTAACTCCTGGCTCCACAAAAAGTTTTTTTAAAAATCTAAAAAACTTGCCGGTGGTTGGTGGCCATATGGATCGCTGAGGAATCCAGAGTGGGGCAGGCCTGAAGCCTGCTCCGCTCATCGGTAACTTCATTTTACACAGGGGTCCTTTAACAGGCGTTAAGGCCCCTAGTTAACAAATTCAAGAGGCCCATCGCCCGGGACGCCAAAAAAAATGGGTCCCACGAATTTAGCAGTGGGACCAACGCCTACGCAGATTAAAACGGATGCAATGAATACCCTAACCTCTTTCAAGGTATTGCATATTGCATCCTCCTGAAAGTAAATGCAGCATAAACGGGATGACATTCGGTCTCACTCTTTCTGATTCTATATTTTACTCCCAATGTTTCCCAGGTGTTGGCACCTCTGCCTTCACGTTTGATCTTTTTTAAGAAATGTTATCCTTGGTGTTTCCAGTTTACCACCCCCTCCTCTTGAAGGTGGCACAGTCCCATGGTCACCGCCGGTCCTGCGCACTAGGCCCACTGGGCCTTTCTGTTTGTGTGAGCCCAAATTGTCGGCAGGTCACTCAACCCCCGCACCCCCCGCCGCCCCCAGGCAAGCCCGATCCTGCCCTCACCTGACAGGCGTACTTTGCAGCAGGCGTCGCTGGATAGGATCCGTGAGTGAGAACCTTGGCTGACCTACAGGAGTGGGACGTCACCTAAAATAATTATAGGTGCAATTCAGGGAATTGAGGCTTCTGCTAGAAATTAAATTCAATTTGCAATTTCCATCCAGAATTTTTGGCCAGTCCCACAGGAAATGAGCAATCCCCGGGCTGCAGCACATCTCCAGTAGAGGACCTAGCCAGTTAGATATACATCATCTGATGTGGACTGATATACTCCCTGCGCCAAATACAGACCCTGTATTGTGCTACTAAGCATATTGACCATACTTACTCTCTTATTCCCTGAAACAGGTTCCACGAATGTTTTTACGATGATATTAAATGGGGCGGCCATATGTTTCTTTTCTATACTGAAATAGTTGTACCAAATTATCAGTTAGATTTCCACATTTCAAATCCCAGTCAAACACTCGAGCAGGAAGCTATTAACCTTATATCAAGCCAGTGGGCATTCAAAGTGTATTTGAAAGTCACTCTGTGACTGAAGAATTCTCCACACATTTTCCAAGCCTTCTAAAACCAGTCTGGGGACCAGGAAAAATCATAGAATTACATAGAATTCACAGCACAGAAACAGGCCATTTGGCCCAACTGGTCTACACTAGCCTCCTCCCACTCTACTTCATCTAACCCTATCAGCGTATCCTTCTATTCCTTTCTCCCTCCTGTACTTATCTAGTTTCCCCTTAAAGGCATCTATGCTATTGGCCTCAACCACTCCTTGAGGTAGCGAGTGCCACATTCTAACCACTCTCTGTGGCCCAGGGCCAGGTGGCTGTTGGGAGATATGGAGTTAAGCTCCTTTATCTTGCCGGGTGCCAGCCGGAAGATCGCAGTCCCGCTATGCCTGCTGCACAGTAGCTCTATTAGGAGGGTTCCCCTCTGCCCTCAAATTGGCCACTTTCCTCTGTGCCACCTCTTCTAGCAGGGCCTCCAAGCTCGCTTCAGTGAACGAGGCAGTCCTCGCAGCTCCTCCAGCCATCTTCCACACTCAACAGGCAGCTTCCGCCCAAAGTTGTGCATCACTCCTACGCCCTTTAAGAGCTGGTGCATTAATGGATTCCCCATTCTCTTCCCCCAAGTGAATAAACCCTAGTCAAATTATTTCAAATTAGCCAACTCCGCAAAATCTGATTGGGTCAGTCCACCACACAAATATCCCAGGTGTGTATGTGAGCAATCGCAGAACTGGCCTTAATAAGCCAAACTGTATTATTAATGGATACTAATTCTCAGCAACCAAAGAAAGACTTGCATTTATATAGCGCCTTTCACAACCTCAGGACGTCCTAAAGCGCTTTACAGCCAATTAAGTACTTCTGAAGTGTAGTCACTGTTAAGATGAGAAAAATAAGATACAAATATGATTCCACTAACAGCACACCTAAGCAGTGTGTACTGGTTTCAGCCACGCTGGCATGTGAGAAATTCCAACGTGTGTCACAAGAGAAAGGAGGAAAGATAGAAGGAAAGAAACAAATGACGTTATACAGCACTTTTTACATCTCAGGATGTCCCAAAGTGCTGCACGGCCAATGATTTACTTTTGAAGTGCAGGTACTGTTGTAATGTAGATACAGATAAGGAAGGTCATTTGTCCCATCTTATCTCATCCATCCAGAGAGATCACACAATCTCCCATCACGGCCTCTAATTGTTTCTTAAATGACTGCAGTGTTTTTGCAACCAGAAATCCATTCCGCATGTCACTGTAATCTCTTCAATCAGGTTTCCACCCCTGCCACAGCAATCAAAATCATAAATTACACCCTGTGACTGTGATCATGATGCGCTATCTCTTTTCGACCTCTCTGCAGCCTTTGACACGGTCGACCACACCATCCTCCTCCAATGCCTCTCCTCCATTGTCCAGCTGAGTGAGGCTGCTCTCACTTGGTTCCACTCTTACCTATCCGATTGTAGCCAGAGCATCTCCAGCATTAGCTTCTTTTCCCTCCCCTGCACGATTACCACTTGGGTCCCCCAAGGATCTACGCTTGGCCCTTTCCTCTCCCTCAACTACATGCCGCCCCTTGGTGACGTGATCTGAAGACATGGCATCAAGTTCCACCTGTACACTGATGACACCCAGCTCTACCTCTCCACAAGCTCTGAACCCATTCACAGGCTCTGTGTTGACAGACTGCTTGTCCAATGATGAACTGTAATTTCTTCCAGTTAAACATTGGGGGGGGGGGTGTGGAATAAAGCAATTGTCTTTGGCCCCTGCCACAAACTCCGTACCCTCTCCACCGATTACATCCCCCTCCCAGCCAGACAACTGTTCGCAACCTTGGCATCCTATTTGACCCTGAGATGAGCTTCTGACCCCATATCCACTCCATCACCAAGATCGCCTACTTCCACCTCCGTAACATCGCCCGTCTCCGCCCCTGCCTCAGCTCAACTGCTGCTGAAACCCTCATCCACGCCTTTGTAACATCCAGACTTGACTATTCCAATGCTCTCCTGGCCGGCCTCCCAGCATCCACCCTCCATAAACTTGAGCTCATCCAAAACTCTGCTGCCCGTATCCTAACTCGCACCAAGTCCCGTTCATTCATCACCCCTGCGCTCTCCATTGGTTCCTGGTCCTCCAATTTAAAATTCTCATCTCGTCATCAAATCCCTCCATGGCCTCGCCCCTCCTTATATATGTAATCTCCTCCAGCACTACAAGAACATAAGAAATAAGAGCAGGAGTGGGCCATACGGCCCCTCGAGCCTGCTCCGCCGTTCAATAAGGTCACGGCTGATCTTCGACCTCAACTCCACTTTCCCGCCCAATCCCCATATCCCTTGATTCCCTTAGAGTCCAAAAATCTATCAATTTCAGCCTTGAATATACTCAACGACTGAGCATCCACAGCTCTCGGGGGTAGAGAATTCCAAAGATTCACGACCCTCTGACTGAAGAAATTCCTTCTCATCTCAGTCCTAAATGTCTGGCCCCTTATCCTGAGACTGTGCCCCTAGTTCTAGACTCTCCAGCCGGGGGAAAACAGCCTCTCAGCATCCACCCTGTCAAGCCCTCTTAGAATCTTATGTTTCAATGAGATAACCTCTCATTCTTCTTAACTCCAGAGTTTAGGCCCATTCTACTCAATCTCTCCTCATAGGACAAGCCTCTCATCCCAGGAATCAATCTAATGAACCCTCAGAGAACTCTGCGTTTCTCCATTTCTGGCCTCTTGTGCATTCCTTTGGCCCACCATTGGCGGCTGTTTCTTCAGCTATCTAGGCCCTAATTTCTGGGATTCCTTCTCTGCAGTACCTTGCCCAAGTGGTCACTATTTAGCTGCAAGCCCCAACAGAGAGTATGATGGGCTGTTCCACCATGGGGCATCACGGCTAAATCCCATCATATTCTCAATGTTGACATACATGTTCGCCCAGTAGGAGTCACTAGACAGCTATCGAGACCATCAGCCTTGGTCAATTTTCCCCTGGTAGACATAGGGTTGTTGAAGTTATTCACAGTGTGGGATCAGTTGATTCAGCTCTAACTGGGGAATCAAAGCTAAGACCTTCCTGTCAGTACGATTCAACTGGATAAAGTTACTGAGATATCGGCAAAGCCCATTTTGTGCTTTTTAAATCATTTAATATTATGTTAGACTTGTACAAAAAAGATTTTCAAATGCAAAGTCAATAATTATCAGGATGTTTCCAGCAGTTTGTCTACTGAACAAGTAGAAATCAATGCTACATCTTCCTTCAGACCAAATGGCATTTTCTATCCGTTAAAATTTCACAATCCAACTAATTCCAGCCAGGCTGGGAACCTTGAAATCCAGACCAACTAAAAAAAAAATTGAAACACAAGATAATGGTTAGAACTTTAAACAGCAAGAAAGATCTTGGATAATCCATACGTGAGTTATTTTACATAAGGACAATTCAATGTATGTTCGTTTTTCATCCAATTCCAAATATTAGGAAAAGCCCTTTGATTCTGTCAACGCTGTGGACACCAGCATTGATTAGGCGATGGTAGTCTGACACCAACCTGTAGGCATGGCCACAGGATCATGATGAGTGTCCCTTATAGGGGCGTGGATGGGAGGGAGGAGGGTGCCAGTGCTTTGCAGGACAGTAAGTATAACAGGGTCAGCAGATACTGCATGCAACGTTACGTGCAAGTGACACAGTGGCGTTGACACAAACTGTGCTAACAGAACACAAAAGCTTGTTTGGTACGATGTATACTTGTAGATGGCACATCATAGATATCACCCCCCATCCCCCTCGAATGTTTTATAACGAATGAGCTCTCTTCTCATGGTGAGGCGGAAGGGGTTACAGCTTTCACACAAATTACATTAAGGCACAGGATCTGCATACTGCAATAAACGTGCAAAGTATTGGCACCAGTTAGTAAATGTGCCGTGCTACTGAGCTATACAACCTAGAAGGCCCCGGGTTTGATCCCCAGTTTGTGTTGAGTTAACTGATGTAGGTCACCATTGACCAGAAACTTAACTGGACCAGCCATATAAATACTGTCGCTACAAGAGCAGGTCAGAGGCTGGGTATTCTGCGGCGAGTGACTCACCTCCTGACTCCTCAAAGCCTTTCCACCATCTACAAGGCACAAGTCAGGAGTGTGATGGAATACTCTCCACTTGCCTGGATGAGTGCAGCTCCAACAACACTCAAGAAGCTCAACACCATCCAGGACAAAGCAGCCCGCTTGATTGGCACCCCATCCACCACCCAAAACATTCACTCCCTTCACCACCGGCGCACAGTGTCTGCAGTGTGTACCATCCACAGGATGCACTGCAGCAACTCGCCAAGGCTTCTTCGACAGCACCTCCCAAACCCGCGACTTCTACCACCTAGGAGGACAAGAGCAGCAGGTACATGGGAACAACACCACCTGCACGTTCCCCTCCAAGTCACACACCATCCCGACTTGGAAATATATCGGCGTTCCTTCATCGTCGCAGGGTCAAAATCCTGGAACTCCCTTCCTAACAGCACTGTGGGAGAACCGTCACCACACGGACTGCAGCGGTTCAAGAAGGCTGCTCACCACCACCTTCTCGAGGGCAATTAGGGATGGGCAATAAATGCCGGCCTCGCCAGCGATGCCCACATCCCACGAATGAATAAAAAAATAAGGTGCCCCTGGGTTTGGGGGGTGGGTGGAAATAAATCAAACCAGGGTTCCTGTTCCTGACTGTAATCCAGCAACCCCTGCTAGAAATTGCATATGTGTGGATGTGGGGTGAACACAGGATTAGGCTGGGTGTGATGCACCCTGCAGTCAAATGGCCGGCTGATACTCACTGTCTAGAGTCAAAGACGAAGACCAATGACGACTTGGGCAAGGTACTAGAGGAAGACTATTGTCCAACAGGAGAGAAGGGAGAAAACTGGCAGAAAAATCTTCACATGAAATAATGGAATGACATAGAGATAGTTGATCCAGTACTTCTGTCCGATGATGTGATTTTTGGCAAAGTGTAAATAGAACGTGGGCAACTCATGCCCCTGGATTCAACTTTCTGTCACACATGGGGCAACACCACAGGAGTTGAGACCTCGGTTTCTCGTGAGTGCGCTTTAACGCTAGGGGTACTCAGACTGAAGGATAGATCGATCTCCTGGACCTTTATTGGAGTTGGAAAAGTGCCTTGAAGACACCGGTGAGTTCCTGGAGGGGTGACAGGTATGAGGAGCAGTGAAACAAAACGCATTTTTGAAACTGGAGCGTGTTTCACGCAAGGATGAGCACTGAATTACCCAGGGTCAAGTTTATACACAGATGCAGGCTCTTGTCCGTGTGAACAATTCACTACTGTATATGCTCAATGCCGTCTTGGGCATGTTACTGAAATGAAAGTCCATGGGGAGATAGCAAAATGCTTTGTGTGGGAGCTTAAGGGTGGGCGCGTGGTCATCTAACCCCTTACCGTCACATTTAACTGCAGTGCCTGTGTGTGGATCTTCACGCCAGCAGAGATGAGGGGCGTGAAATTGGTCTTCGCCAGTAGTTCATGGTGAATCGGCTACTTGTTCTACACTGCACCGATTATCTTTCCCATTGAAATCAAAGACCAACTTCACACCTGAGATTTAGTTTTTGCCACTTTGAAAAATTTTCACTTGCGCTTGGTTTAAAACGCCCTCACCGCCCCCCCAAATTTTGTACGTCTTAATACAAGTCCAATTTGATCCTCCTGAATGCTATTCGTGCCAGTGAGTTACTTCATCAGATATCCCACGCAGTTACAGACACACCCGGGGTAATTACAGAAGTGATTCCACATAGGCTATGCTGAAGATGAGGGTTGCAAATCAGCGAAAGTGCCTTGGAAAGAGATTCCACTTTTGACAATCAGGAGCAGAGAATTCCAAACATGTGAATGGCCCGCAAGTTATGTCCATAATCACAACCATGTGAAAGATGCACACTTCAGCTAAAAGTGACCCTTCACTGGACAGTCAGTTACAAAACTCTGCTTGAATTTACCATCGACTATAGGTTGTGCTTGACATTTAAAAACAAGCCTCTGTAACATTTATTTTTTCACACTGCAGATGGATTGTATAAATATAAATTTAAAGGGACCATAAATATAAAAATCACCAATAAATCCAATAAGGCTGACTCCGAACCTGTACCCGCACACCCAGCAGGGATCATGGGGTGGTGATCAGAATTGGGAACCCTGATTGACTTTCCACTTCCAAACCCAGGGCGCTGGGTCCATTGGAACATCCTTAATGCCAGCTCAGCTGAGATCGGCTAACTCAGCACAGACTGGGAATTGAAACCTTCTTGGTCTGTGTGGCTCAGCAACTCTCTGTTTCTGAAGTGGTGGCCCTGGGTACTTTGCACAGTCCCAGTTAAATATACAGCACATGAATTAATACTACAGAAAACCCTCTACCACTGTAAATTCAAGAAGGGATTGGAGCAATTAAATAGAATATGCAGTCTATTGATTACCAAGAACATTTAACTGGATGCCCTGAGCTTCACAACCCATCTATGAATGCAGTTCGTAGATCACAAAATAGACTTAGATGAGAGGGGCTAATCAGCGCATCTTAGCTCCTCCATCCAGAATAAGAGGTCTACACTTCCTCCATCATTGCGTCTTCACTCTTGAATGAGTCTAAGGTTTTCACCTCCAACACCCTACCCAAAATACCATTCCCAGTGTTGATCACTCTTTGCGTGACGTTCTTCTGACATGTCTTCTGAACTTTCCTTTCACCGGTTTTGATTCACGCATCCTTCTTCTAGTATCCAGACACACCTTCAAATAGTCCTCTGGATTAGCCATATCTATGCAATTTAATAACTTGGATGCTCTTATAGAATAGAATCATAGAATCCCACAGAAGGCGGTCATTTGGTCCACCGAGCCTATGCCGGCTCTTTGAAAGAGCTATCCAATTACTCCCACTCTCGTGCTCTTTCCCCATAGCCCTGCTATATTATAAAGTCTCCTCTCGGTGATCTAACTGAGAGGCCAAACAGATTATAGAGGTCGGACTGATTATTGAGCGTTGCTTGAGTTTTACAGGTTGCTACTGCGTAGTTTCTGTATTTTCAATTTGACACAGAGTGTTACTTTAAAGTAAAGACAGCTTACACTCACCGCGGACCGAGCTGTGTTCTTCTGTTGTGGGGTCCCGGTCTTGGTTGAGGTCCTCTACCTGAGATAAATAAATAGATTGAACAAAACCCAACGACGAGTGCATTCGATTCCTGTGTGTGCTACCTACCGCTCCTCAAAACTCTTTAGTCAATCAGTACAAAAGAAAAAGAAAGAACCTGCATTTATATAGCGCCTTTCACGACCTCAGGATGCCCCAAGGTGCTTTACAGCCAATTAAGTACAGTGAGCTTCTTATGGCTTGAACCATACAGCAGCTCCAATAATATTGACTGACTGATGCGAGTGCTTTTCTGGCACTAGTGCTGGTGTTTGTTTTGGGCTTTTCAAAATTTGGATAGAAAACAATAGAAGGCAAAACTTTGGTGGGAATGGCGATAATAAAAAGGAATTCACATTCAAGGAAGTAGGTTTTTTTTCATTCATGGGATGCGGGCTTTGCTGGCCAGCATTTATAGCCCATTCCTAATTGCCCTTGAGAAGGTGGTGGTGGGCCACTTCTCACCAGGTAAGGAGTTCCAGGGTTTTGACCCAGCGACAATGGAGGAACGGCAATATATTTCCAAATCAGGATGGTGTGTGACTTGGAGGGGAACGTGCAGGTGGTGGTGTTCCCATGCGCCTGCTGCCCTTATCTTTCTGGGTGGTAGAGGTCGTGGGTTTGGGAGGTGCAGTCGAAGAAGCCTTGGTGAGTTGTTGCAGTGCATCCTGTAGATGGTACACACTGCAGCCATGGTGCGCTGGTGGTGAAGGGAGTGAATGTTTAAGGTGGTGGATGGGGTGCCAATCAAGTGGGCTGCTTTGCCCTGGATGGTGTCGAGCCTCTTGAGTGTTGTTGGAGCTGCACTCATCCAGGCAAGTTGAGAGTATTCCATCACACTCCTGACTTGTGCCTTGCAGATGGTGGAAGGCTTTGAGGAGTCAGGAGGTGAGTCACTCGCCGCAGAATACCCAGCCTCTGACCTGCTCTTGTAGCGACAGAATTTGGGTGGCTGGTGCATTAAGTTTCTGATCAATGATGACCCCCAGGATGTTGATGGTGGGGGATTCAGCGATGGTAATGCTGTTGAATGTCAAGGAGAGGTGGTCTTGTTGGAGATGGTCATTGCCTGGCACATGTGTGGTGTGAATGTTACTTGCCACTTATCAGCCCAAGCCTGGATGTTGTCCAGGCCTTGCTGCATGCGGGCACGGACTGCTTCATTGTCTGAGGGGTTGCAAATGGAACTGAACACTGTGCAATCATCAGCGAACATCCCCATTTCTGACCTTATGATGGAGGGAAGGTCATTGATAAAGCAGCTGAAGATAGTTGGGCCTGGGAAATTGCCCTGGGGATCTCCTGCAGCAATGTCCTGGGGCTGAGATGATTGGCCTCCAACAACCACTACCACCTTCCTTTGTGCTAGGTATGACTCCAGCCACTGGAGAGTTTTCCCCCGGATTCCCATTGACTTCAATTTTACTAGGGCTTCGTGATTAGTCAAATGCTGCCTTGATGTCAAGGGCAGTCACTTTCACCTCACCTCTGAAATTCAGCTCTTTTGTCCATGTTTGGACCAAGGCTGCAATGAGGTCTGGAGCTGAGTGGCCCTGGCTGAACCCAAACTGAGCATCGGTGAGCAGGTTATTGGTGAGTAAGTGCTGCTTGATAGCACTGTCAACGACACCTTCCATCACTTTGCTGATGATTAAGGGTAGACTGATGGGCGGTAATTGGCCCCGTTGGTTTGTGTGGAGATGGAAGAGTTCAATGCAAGACTTTAATCAGTGGTAAGGATGGACAGTCAGCTGGATATGGGACACCGCACCAATAAGGTCAGGAATTTTTGTTGAACAATGTGTTATTTTATCAGGTGTGAAGAATAGAGGCTGGCAAAATTTTAAAACTCCAAACTGCTCAGAAGATGTTTTGGCATCTAGAAACACACAAAACTTAAGAAATCAAATGCAATTACCCCTTCCACCGGATCCTTACTCCTTATCCTTCCTCTACTGACGACCTTGATTCATGATATAGTGTAGATTTACTAGAGCCCTCCTGGTACTTATCTAAGTGGCCACCCTAGACAGTGCATTTTGGTGAATTGCTTCACCACAGGGGTGGGCATACCAGTTGAGCCTAATCCTGTTCTCTGTAGGGGTCATTGTACCAGTGATCAAGAGCAGGATTCCTGGCTGGTTTTCCCTCTCCCCCTAGCCTGGAGTGACTGAGGTTAGCTATAGCACTTTCACTGCTTCCTGGAATCAGACCCGGGGACGTAGTAGCAATGCATGAGGTGCATTAAATCGTTGGGGAAGCTATGTTATTCTTCGTTAAGCAAAAAGCGTACAGTTAATGTGTTAAATCATATGTTCTACACGTGACCTCCACCACCTAGAAGAACAAGGGCAGCAGGTACATGGGAACATCATCACCTCCAAGTTCCCCTCCAAATCACACACCATCCTGACTTGGACATATATCGCCATTCCTTCATCGTCGCTGGGTCAAAATCCTGGAACTCCTTACCTAACAGCACTGTTGGGAGCACCTTCAGCACACGGACTGCAGGGGTTCAAGAAGGCGGCTCACCACCTTCTCAAGGAGCAACTAGGATTGGGCAATAAATGCTGGCTTTGCCAGCGATGCCCACATCCTGAGAATGAATTAAAAGAAACACCAGAGGATGTCAGTAGTTTTTTTGGGTTACTTTTTCATTACTCTGCCATTATTAAACACCAGAACATAAAATAGTCTATGCTGATATATGCGATCTTTGGCATACCTGCTCGCGCTGAAGTGGTAGAACCAGGCTGTTGAAACCGTCCCTGATAACCCGGGTGATGGGCAGAGTACGAAGGAGAAGAGTGGGCCCTCTGCCCACGCTGGGACATGTGTCGGCTGCCTCCACCGTGAGGACCAGGCCTTTCGGAGTTCTCTAGTGACACAGAACATGTGAGAGATCGATCTTACTTCTACAAAATCATCAACAAGTGAATCCGACTAAACTATCGCTTTCACGGCACGAGCAAAATCCGTGGGATTTTCCAAGAAGCCTTTGGTAGTTTTTGTCTCCCTTTCTCTGCTGATTTTTCCCCTTCTCACCTCCTCTCTTGAAGGCATTGGCAACTTTTGGTGGGGATGCTGTTCCACAGGTGCCAATCACCCTCATCCAAGTGGCCATTCTTCATGTGTGAGCCCAGGCAGTGAGTATCAGCAAGGTATTAATCGTGGGGGCGTCACAGCCACGGTCCTGTTCTCACCCCACGTCCACACATGTGCACTTCAGTCAGGAGTCAATGGACAGCGACCAGGAGCAGGAGCCGTGACTGATTATCCTCTCCCGAACCCTAGGGTGCTGAGGTTAATTGTACGTACATATCGTTACGCTGGCCGACATTAGCAACTCGGCTCAGACTGGGGATTGAACCTGAGCCTCTCTGGTCCATATGGCTCACTGTGGACTTCAGCGCATAATCTAGGCTGACACTTTAGTGCAGTACAGAGGGAGTGCTGCATTGTTGGAGGTGCAGCCCTTTGGATGAGACATTAAACTGAAACTAATGTAAATCTTTTAAAAAAAAACTGTAAAAGTTCTTGTTGACTGTTTTTTTAATAAACACTGAATTTTCTCCCCTAATTCCATCAATAACATTTACATTCGATCCCTCCTACCCTCCCCAGCCACCACTGATTTTCATTTGGAACTCCTTAAATAAAATATTTAAAATTCTTCATTAATGATCAGGTATTTTATCCCATCTCTGTGGTCTACACAATACAGGGAAGGCAGTGAAGCATCAAATATTAAAATTCAACCCTGGTCACTGACCTGTTACATGAGGCCGGGGTCTGCTCTGTATAATTCTCTTCTTTCCTGTACAAATAGTGCCGATGAGGAACTTCAGCCTCTGAAATTCCCGAACCAGGGCATCCTACAACCGGGAATTAAAATGATCAGTAATCTGACTAAACAAAAAAATAAAACATCACACGACTGAAATCATTTTGTAGCAGCCATTAATGATGGAGAACGGGACACACGCACAATTGCCAAACTTAACTGGCAACCCAAGATGACAAGCGACACGGGTAAAGAAGGTGGGTTGCTTCAACTGGCATCAGCACCACCCCACCCACCCCCACAACCCCAAACCGCCCCACCCACCCTACCCCACTCTAGAGAGAAGGGAAAAATAGCATCCTCTCTCCCACCCGCTATCCAGCTGGAAAGTGGGCGCGTGTCAATGTCGGCGGAGAACAGGATGTGATGCCCACATGGTCGAATAACCTGCTGACAAACACGGTTCACAATGACATATAAAGAATGAGTGCTTGGGTGAAGTGGCGTCTGTGCAACCTCACCCTAATGCCTTCAGGAGAGATGGGGAGAAAGCTGAAAAAGATAATAGCAGACTGCAGTCGAAGCCCAGACTGCAGTCGAAGCCCAGACTGCAGTCGAAGCCCTTATTATATGCAATGTTGCATTTTGAACAGAGGTTTGAACACACAGAAACCTTAATGAAGGCAACGGTCGCTTAGTAGTTAAATGAACATGTGGGCGCTTCAAAGCTTTTTTTAAAACACCATCCGTATCTAAGAACATATACACATTAAATATATACACTGAGTAAAATGTATATGTGCTCACATATGTAGACACAAGCTGACCTTGAAACACCAACATTAATCATTAAGTTCACCTTGTTTGTGATAACTGGTTTTTGTATGTATGTTACCAGATGGTATTTGCTTTGGAAAACAATCTACTGTAAACCACGATCATTAGTTGAGAATCACCTCAAGCATGCACACTCCATCTGTATACCTACGTTCTTTTCTAGAAGGTCCTCCATTGTACATCCACTGTGAGACTGCAGGTACTTTGCGTGGAAAAGCTTCCCGTCAAACACCTCCCACGGCATCAGGTCGACCATTTTAAATGGAAACCCGCAGGCACTATTAGCTGAAACGAGCACGGACAGGCCCCGAACAAAGAGGGACGCCAGGTGCACAGCCCGAGAGTCAACACGGGGCACCTGAGAAAGAGAGTCAAAGATTAATGGCCGGACAATGACGGCAAATTATTCACTTGCTGCACTTACTGTGCGAAACAGTGCCTGTCAGCAAGGGGTCCATCTGGTTGAATCTATACTAACAGAACGGTCAAAGTAGGTTTGAACAGCATAGCCAGCAAGGCACGCAAAACAATTTGCAAAGACATTTTATCTCTAGGTGAGGTAAAATCAAGAACTAAACTTCATGAGTCGCAGTACTTAGCTGATTCAAGTGCAGTAATGCAGTCGGTCCTTACACCTGCAAATGCGACTTAACACAACAGGAGGATGGAACAGTAATTTTATTGTTGGTTATGAAAGTTACAGAGTTAAAGGAGGACTGCACATGCTATCAATTAAAGGGAACTACTCGGTGCAAAGAATGATCCCAATTCCTCGATGAGCCTGTCTGAGGGATTACTAGAAATTAGGAGCTCTTGCGTTGGAAGTAAATACAATCCTTTCGCATTTTTTTATTAATTCATTCTCGGGAGGTGGGCGTCACTGGCGAGGCCGGCATTTATTGCCCATCCCTAGCTACCCTGAGAAGGTGGTGCAGCGGTTTGATACAACTAAAGGGCTTGCTAGGCCACTTCAAAGGGCAGTTTGACAACGTAAGCCAGACCGGGTAAAGATAGCAGGTTTCCTGTCCTAAAGTGCATGAGTGAACCAGCTGTTTTCATTTATGACAATCCGACAGCTTCATGGTCACTTTAATTGATACCAGTTTTTCATTTCCATTTTTTTTTAAAAACTGAATTCAAATTCTAAACCGCCATGGTGGGAATTGAACTCACGTTCTCTGGATTCTTCGTCCAGGCCCCTGGATTACTGGTTCAGTAATATAACTTGATTAACATAGGTAGATAATGCAAAGGTGTTTTTTTTTTGCTGCCATCCAATCCTCTACCCTTCTCTCCTAAGGTGCTGACTCCTGTTGGGGCCATGTGTCACATATTGCACATCAAAAACACTGCAAAAATATTTAATAGTACATTGGTTGTTTCTATATTGTCAGAGTGGACAGTACCAATCAGAGAAGGAAACCTGCTGTCCTTACCCGGTCTGGCCTACATCCGACATGATAGCGTCAGCCATGGCTCAGTTGTGGCACTCTCACCTCTTAGTCAAAAGGTCGTGGGTTCAAGCCCTACTCCGGAAACTTGAGCACATAATCCAGGCTGACACTCCAGTGCAGTACTGAGGGGGTGCTGCACTGTCGGAGGTGCCATCTTTCGGTTGAGATGTTAAACCGAGGCCCTGTCTGCCCTCTCAGTTGGATGTAATAGATCTCATGGCACTATTTCGAAGAAAAGGGGAGATCTCCCCAGAGTCCTGGCCAATATTACTCTCAACCCCAATGTCACTAAAACAGATTGTCTGCTCATTATCTCATTGCTGTTTGTGGGACCTTGCTGGGTGCAAATTGGCTGCTGTGTTTCCTACATTACAACAGTGA
Source organism: Heptranchias perlo (assembly GCF_035084215.1). Classification (NCBI taxonomy): domain Eukaryota; kingdom Metazoa; phylum Chordata; class Chondrichthyes; order Hexanchiformes; family Hexanchidae; genus Heptranchias; species Heptranchias perlo. The sequence goes on along the minus strand of NC_090332.1, from coordinate 8,255,669 downwards.
CTACACTTCAAGAAGTACTTCATTGGCTGTAAAGCATTGAGGTCATGAAAGGCGCTTTATAAATGCAAGTTCTTTCCTTTAAGCCAACAGCGGAATCAAAGACAGAGCATAGACTGTTCTTCACATTTATAAACGTGAGGAACAGGCAAACAGACCCCCACAATCTGAACAAGCACCTATGAATACTGATTGCAATCTTCACCCAAAATTACTGCTTCACTTTGAACAGCTCTGCCTTGGGACTTTCTGTGGGAAAATCATATTTTTGCACATTGAAGCCAAGAAGGGAGGCAGTAGCTCTTACAGTGCAGCATAATTTAATCCATAGATTAACTTAATCCATAGATTAAGTTATCGTTACTATGGCTGATGAATCAATGGGCAGACAGTGCATGCGCTAGCACAGAATGGGGACTTTAAAAATCAGCTCAAGAAACGTGTGGATGCGGAGTGCACAACAAAATGTCAAGAGAAGTTATTTGTTCGGAGGAGTCAGTGACAGAATCGGGTGAAATTCACAACTCAAGCCCGTTCATCTCTCCCAGCAGAGGAAGCGAATGCAGCTGAGAGAAAAAACAGGGAACAAAAGAAGAAAAGCCACAGCCCGGTTAATGGAGCGTTTCCCGCACGGGGCAGGGAATGCGGCTGATCCGCAGAAGGCTAAAGACATTAGTCCAAAGCAGGGCATCTAACGTTACATTAAAATGAAGGGATTCTGTCAGCTGGGTTATAGATAACAGACAGTAGGGCTTTGTGAACTCCAACTGACAGCAGTTAAAACAATACCAGTGTCCTAGCAAATTTGCTACAAAACCCACTGCCAGTTTCTAAACGTGTACTGTATTTCAATTAGGTTCCCCATTGACTTATACAGTACGAGATGCAGATAGTCATGGGAAAAATCAATGGAAAAGTCAGTGCCATATAATCAGCATTAGGTCCACGAGAATCACGTGAAACGACGGTAACTTCATGGGCACTGTGCGTCTCCCTCGCTTTTATTTTAATAACTTTTTATTTCCAATTTTCTCCCTCCTTCCCTCAAGTGGCCATTCACGCTTCACGTGCCGATCGAGACAAGAGAGGGTGTTGGTCAGCTATTCACCATGGTGGGCATCACGGCTCAGCCTGATCCCGTTCCCACCCGACGTCCACTCGTCTGCACTTCCAGTAGAGGTCACTGGATAACAACGGGAGCTGGAATTTCTTCCTTCGCACCCAGGTGTGCTAAGGCCAATGGTAGTACCTTGTACTGCTGTATTCAGGTCAGCTGATTCAACTCAGACCAGGGATGAAAAGCTGGGGTTTTCTGGTGCGTACGGTTCATTGCTACCCTTTACCCACGAGGCTCTCGGGGAGCTAGTACAAATCCATCACAAACCCACTAAATTGGTCACCCGAGATTATCGACTACGTGAAATCTGAGAGCCAGTGCCACTTTCTCCTAAATTAAAGAATCAAAGTGCTTTCTACATTCAGTCATAACTTTTACCAACTTTTCTTTCTAAGCTCAACATTTTTCCACAGCAAACTTCAGCCGCATCATGTTGCTTAAAGCAGTCAGCGCAGTGGAATACGCGTGTTGGGTTTCCTTTCATTCTCACTTTACAATCTAATCCCAGGAGCCAGCCTCTGACATGCTGCTCACTGGATTCCTTTGCACACTGACTTCATTCTTATAAAGGCCACCGTTCAAATTTTCTTTGAAGGGCTTAAAGCTTCTATTTTCAATCGGGATTTCCTTCTCCTTTAAAACGTGTTCAGAAATGTTCCTATTGCGACACATGGTCGGTAGTTAGGAGTGCATTACAAGGGCGTAACACGTATCGATGGGGAGGGAGGAGGAGGCATCATGAAGCGCAACAGCAAAGCTCAAAGCTATTTCTGCTCATCTGACCTCCAGATATGTTCCTGCCTTGAAAGAGATGTGAGGTATTTGTTACTCTATAAACACAAAATATGAGATGGGCTTAATGGTTCCTCTCGTTTCAGAACGAAACTGGATTGTGGAATGAGCTGAACAAGTGTATCGCACAATTGGCACTGAATGACCTGAAGCTTCATTTCACAGTCTGGTACTGGGAATCGCAATGCTATCTTATTTAAAAAGGGAATAAAAGCTTCGTTTTACATTGCACGAGATCTGTGCTAGCGATGTTAATGTGGACTTGGGGATTTCACCAAGCAGTTGCGACCCCAGAAGTAAACTTGCCTTGATTTCCTAAGGCTGGCTGGCGCTTGATCACCTGTTTTTAAACCAGGTCTATCAAAGCCACCAGGATTAGTGAAATCCTGCAAGTTTGCCGCCTGGTTGTAGCCAGCTATAAGACCAGCTGGTGTGGAGCTGTAGCACAATATAAAAGCAGAAAATGCTGGAAATACACGGGTCCATCAGCATCTGAATATTTTAAGCACCGTGGGACATTTTACTACATTAAAGGCAAGTTGTTGAATAAAGAGACATAGTCATGGCTGATCACAAGTTAATTACAGATGGGGAAAGCCATTCGGCCCATCTTAGTTCATTCATCTAGAAAGATCCAAAACATTCTTCCCATTGCAGCTTCGAATTGTTTCTTAAATGATTCCAGGGTTATTACCTCCACCACTGTCTGGAAGTCTATTCCACATACTGATCGCTCCACATGTGAGAAGAACCTCCTGATATTAGTCTTAAATTTACCTTTTACTAGTTTGAATCCGTGTCTACCTGTCCTACTCTTGCAATTTAATGTGAAGCAATTTTCTGGACTTATCTGTACCATTCCCTTAACCATCATATATACCTCTATAAGATCACCTCTCAGATGCCTCCTTTCCAAGCTGAAAAACCCAAGTTTCTCCAGTCTTTCCTCATAACTCAGACCCCTGACACGAAGGAACAGCCCCATGGTTTCACTCTGCACTGTCCCCGGTGCTCAAACTCTCTCTCTGGGGCAAAAAGGGTTAAATTATGAGGACAGGTTGCAGAGACTAGGCTTGCATTCCCTTGAATATAGAAGATTAAGGGGTGATCTAATTGAGGTGTTTAAGATGATCAAAAGAGTTGATAGGGTAGATAGAGAGAAACTATTTCCTCTGGTGGGGGGAGTCCAGAACAAGGGGGCATAACCTTAAAATTAGAGCGAGGCAGTTCAGGGGTGATGTCAGAAAGCACTTCTTCACACAAAGGGTAGTGGAAATCTGGAACTCTCTTCCCCCAAAAAAGATGTTGAGGCTGGGGGTCAATTGAAAATTTCAAAACTGAGATTGATAGATTTTTGTTAGGCAAGGGTATTAAGGGTTTTGGAACCAAGGCGGGTAGATGGAGTTAAGATACAAATCAGCCATGATCTAACTGAATGGCGGAACAAGCTCGAGGGGCTGAATGGGCTCTTGTGACTTGGTGACCTTAATTGGGCACAGTACTTGGGGTGTGGCCTATCCAGAGTACTGTATAGTTTAAACGGGACCTCCTCTGATGTATACTGTGCCGTTTTAGTTATGGTGAACAATCTCCTCTCAAAACATTAGCAGTTTACTGAGCTCCCTCTTTTTAGATGTTGACACACATGCTGTATATTTCTGGCATTTTTTAATTGTTTTGTCTGCAGGATACAGTTTTCCTTTTTAGCTCTACTGTTTTATTCATTGGCTTTTCTTTTCCAAGTATAAGAGTTTGTATTTCTACAGCTGATGCTATTGGCAATATAATTGTTCATATTACGATTATAAGACCAACAACATGCCAAATAAAACTATCATATTTAAAAAATAATTAGAATTGCCATTAATATTACTATTTTTGCAGTAAAGGTACCATTGTGCACGCAACAGGACTGACCAGATCAGAGCTGCACATTCACATCGACCAAAATTGGGATATTGAGACAGGAGGGTAACCTTCCGACTTCATGCTCCGAGCTCCAGGGGGTGCGTATTGGAGATTTGGATGAGCTCCGCGCCCGACCCTTGACTTGAATTTGAACGTGCCTGTATTTCTGAAGGTATCTGCCGGAGCGCAAAATCGGAATATCACCTACAAGATCGGAGTGGACTGTCACCTTTCCCAACAAACTCGCGCACAAACACTCAAAGTGGAAAGGGTTATTTTTTTTTGTGTGACAAAGTAATGGTTAAATCCAGACCTTTCCAGCTCAGTTGTTAGCATACCAGCACAGCAAGCCATACACGTGGGCTGGACCGGGCACTTCTAATAGCAAGAGATTGAAAAACCAGTTTAACCCCATCCAATAAATGTTTTATGGTAAATAACCTTGTTTATGTTTATACTTCTGGCAGATGTAAACAGGCACTAATAATTTTGTAACCAGGCCTGCATTCGTCATCTTAAGAGTTTATCAGGACGGCCTGGCAAGTTGCCAATTATTTGGAGTAAACAATAAAGATAACATATAAACTCTTCGATTGCATAGGGGAGATTTAATAAAGGTGTTCAAAACTATGAGGGGTTTTGATAGAGTAGATAGGGAGAAACTGTTTCCACTGGCAGGAGGGTCGGTAACCAGAGGACACAGATTTAAGGTAATTTGGCAAAAAAAACCAGGGTGGTGGGGTGGAGGAGATGAGGAGAATTTTTTTACGCAACGAGTTATGATCTGGAATGCATTGTCTGAAAGGGCGGTGGAAGCAGATTCAATAGTAACTTTCAAAAGGAAATTGGATAAATACTTGAAGGGGAAAAAATTGCAGGGCTATGGGGAAAGAGCAGGGGAGTGGGTCTAATTGGATAGCTCTTTCAAAAAGCCGGCACAGACATGATGGGCTGAGTGGCCTCCTTCTGTGCTGTATGATTCTATGATATTGTTTTAATCTTTAGGTGATTTTACATTTGTTTAGCTCGATATTGCTGGAGAACAGCGCTTGTGAGACGGTGAGCTGTGTCAACATCGTTAAAACCAGGTTCCAGAATGGTACAGACAGATTGTCAGGAGTAAAGGAGCCAAGTTTAGCACGGAGAGCGGGAATGCAGGTGCTGCTTCCTTCTTAATCCAAACTAAATGTAGAAGTGAGTGACAGGGCAAGTAACGTGACGCAATGCAGCACCTCCCACCTGTAGCCATCGCTCTGCAAATTTTCTCCCCTTCCAAGCATTTATCCAATTCTCTTTTTGAAAGTTACTATTGAATCAGCTTCCACCACCCTTTTCAGGACATAATAACTCGCTGCGTTTAAAAAAAAAATGAAGATTCTCCTCATCTCACCTCTGGTCCACACTCCAGGAGCTGTCAGTCGCGTTTAGATTCCCCTCCATTCCCCCACCCCCACGCAGGAAGCTGAGTGAACTCGGACCATCATCGCTTGATGGTAAAGCTGCCCCATCTCCCGAGCCGCAGCCAGCTGTCTCCCCCGCTGGAGAGGGGGAAAAAAAAGAGCAAACCCCCGGCCAGATGTGACACTCCCCCCCCAATATCCCAAAGCCTCGCCACGTGCAACAACCTGACAGGTGCACGGAAACCCGCGGCAGATGTAGCACTTTCTGCACATTCCAGACCAGGTGCAACAATGGCCGGGATCCCCCCCCCCCGCCGACAGGTGCACGGGACCCGCGGCAGATGTAACACTTTCTGCACATTCCAGACCAGGTGCAACAATGGCCGGGATCCCCCCGCGCCCCGCCGACAGGTGCACGGGACCCGCGGCAGATGCGCGAGACGGCTCCCGGTTTACTGCAGGCTGCGCCCTCCCTCAGGCAAACAGCTGCCGCTGCAGACACAGGTCAGTTCCAAAGAGCAATCCGACGCTGTCTCTCTCTCTCTCTCTCTCGCACTGACTACCAGGTCCCCCACCCGTGTTCTTTAACCACTCGCTGCACTACTTAAAGAATTATAATGCGGGCCCTCTCTCTCCCTTTTCTTTTTTGAATATACGTTGTTTTAAGAGGGTCGTTTTTTTTTTCCTCTCGCAGGTACTGACAATAACGAGCCCCGGTGCATCCAGATCTGTCCAGCGACTGTCAAATTTTAATGAGAAGCATTTCCCCAAACAGCATGATGTCCTCATTATAAATTACCCACTCTAGCACGATGGAATGTGTGCAGTTCAAATGAAGGATTGCATTGGGAAAATTTTGCTAATGAAAGGATTTGCTTTTTCTTCAATTGGAGTGGGGGTGGAAAAACTACATTTCCAATTCTAAAATGAGCCAATTAAATGCACCTAATAAAAAGAAAGGAAGGAGAATCCAAATTAGACAAAACTGAAACAGCAGCATATAGTCTGAATTAAGTGTCATGTGCCTTTGAAGTACATTTCACAAGCAGATTCAAAACTACATTCTACTATTTCACTGCCGTATTTGGTATGTGGAATAAATGTACAGCGTTCACTGTTCATCTGTCCTCACTCCAACAGCAACCTAACAGTCCTCTGGAGGCGAGCATTGTGTGTGTTATAATGAGTCGTGTGCACTATAGCGACTGCCATAGCACAGTTTGAAAAAAAAAGTCAGGAGTCAAAGTTCAGCTGCCTTACAACCGAAACTACACTCTTAACTGCAGGCCTTTTAATGAGGGCCTGGCATATGCCTTGGAAGTTCTGGATAATTAACCAACTCTTCTAGTTAGACCTTAAAACGGCCCACTCTCCATCTTCCAGTTCACTTTTTTTTTCCCTGACTGCCTCAGTACAAGAAAAATGATCATACTTCTAAAATGCAGGATGGAGCCAGATTGAAGCAGACTGGTAGCTATTTGCAGCATTCTGTTAGTGGTTGCATCCATTTTGTCCGCCCCTCCCAAGTACGCACAACCACAGGATCTAGATGTTGTAGACAAGTTTTATTAAAAGCTGTAGGGTATTTGGGGTTTCTCAGAGCTGTTTGTGATATTCAAAGCCATCTAGTTTGAAAGCAGTAAGATTCTTTTGTGTTCCCGTAGAGGGAAGGAGATATTAGTCTGCCCAGGCTGAAACAGGTTAACAATCCCACATGAACCAACTCCTGCATTTTCAAAATTCCAGTAACAGCACTTTACCTAATGATTAGCAATGACAGCTGAAGCATGGCTTATTGACTCAAACACTACTAACCACAAAGGCATTTAGAAAGTGTGCCGAATGACTGCTTGTGACCCAATGAATGATTCGCAAAGTATCCACGCATTCTGCAGCACTCCCGCGTCAGTCTGGTACCCTGTTTACAGGCCCAAGGTCGTGTAGTCTCAATTCCAGAGCGAGTCCCACACACTGGTGGGGAAGACTTGCTCCTTGTTGTACAGGATCTCCACGTAGAATCAAGCAGCGCAGGAGGAGGCCATTCGGCCCATCGTGCTCGTGTCGGCCCTTTGAAAGAGCTATCCAATTAATCCCACTCCCCTGAATGCGATCTCACTGGCATCCTCGCTCTGTGGCTGCAATTCAGGGGTCTGAGGTCTAGCACAATGTGAATGTAAAGCGTGCAGGTCTGAGACAAGCAGACACCGAGGGCTATGCTAACATTTCAAGAAATGCACCAGCCTCTCCAGTCCCATTTCTCCAATTACTTCCATATCAGTTTGACATTCCTGCACTTTATGGTCACAGGAAAAGGATTGCAAAAATCCCTAATGGGCAAAAAAACAAGGACCAACAGGATTGCATCCTCCTCCCAAATATTCCTTATGCGTTGTAGGCTATGGGAATGTGGGGAGGAAGACATCGCTTAGTACCGAGCAACGAGTACTTGGATGGGGATTTTTAAAAATTGGTTCCCGAGATGTGGGCAACACTAGCAAGGCTGCATTTATTGCTCATCCCTACCACGATTGTTGTGTGAGTGGTTTGCTAGGCCATTTCAGAGGGGCCTGTGGGACTGCAGGCCAGACCCGGTGGATTCTGTTCATTGAAGCTCTTAGTGAACCAGTTAGTTTTTATAACAATCACTCTTTTGTGGTCAGTATCATACACACTGCACTACCAAATATCAGCAAATTGTGGATTCTACCGCGGGTCCATAAGTACAGTATTGTCTGCACTGCTATATGGTAATGTAACAGTGGGATGTAACTTAAACTATTCAATGCTAAGTGAGATAAATGTGCTAATTTACTAGCTTATCTTTGTTAAATTTTTTTTGTAATTTCTCAGGATGTGGGCATCGCTGGCAAAGCTGGCATTTATTGCCCTTCCCTGAGGTGGTGGTGGTGGTGGGTCACCTTCTTGAACTGCTGCAGGTGCTTCCACAATGCTGTTAATGAGTCTGCTTTAATTTTTGCTGGTGATAAATAACATAAGGTGAAGTGGCAAACTAAGCTGCCTACTAAGTCATGCTCCAGGGAACCTGAATTAAAAGATTCTTTTCGCCCCAGTAGCTCTGTGATATAACTTGGTCCTCTTGCTACTAATTATACTGTGGGACACATTCGTAACTAGATAACGGAGATTTGTGAATGTGCAGCAGCTTTTAAGATGCAAGTGTGACTTTGCCAGTGTAACATCTGCCGAAGTTGGGAGGAGGGGTGTCAGGTCCAATGGCACCAATTCCTCTTTGTTTAAAGGGCTGTCTCTGTCCGATGTAAAACAAATGAGGAACTAGCTAAAAAATGTTTTTTTTTTAAAAAGCAGGAAGATGTAGTTGCACACCTCTGCAACTTCAAAGTGTTAAACAGCATTAAGTGAAGCAGCCAAAGATATTCCACAGCAAATTTTTATATTGTTCTTTTAATCTGGATTTTGAGAGGCCAGTGTCCAGGAGCCAGTTCCCAATTGTCTGCAGCTGAGCTACGGAAAACAGATTAGAACCCAAATCTAAAATGAGAATAAAAGCAGCTAGGAAAAGATAAAAGGTCAAAGGTGGAACTGTGCCCCTCCGACACCCAAAAAATGGCAAAACATCAGTTGAAATTAAGAATGCCCACAAATTCCACATTCAAGGTGTTTAGTGAGTTTGTTTCCAATATACACATAAAACCTTGGCATTCAGTATATCAAACCCATGCAACAGGTTACAAGAAGGACTCCCTCTGTATATTCCAGTTTTTCCTCCTCCAAAGTTGTCCCTTTATCCTTCCTTTCCTGAAGGTGGTATCACATGCTGGGATATGAATCCAAGGGAAGGATTGGCACCTCATTGGAGTGGCCATTCATACTGTGCAAGTTTGTCCAATGAGTGTCGACAAGCTATTGATCAGTGGGGCCATCACAGTCAATCCTGGGTTTATCCTCACTTGATGTGCACACACATAAAGGAATCACTGAACGAAGATCAGGAACCAGAGCTGACTTTTCCCTTCCTAGCTTGGGAATGCTTACATCAGTAGGAATGCCGCTACCCCTACCTTGGCTAAGATCAGTTAACTTGGCACAGACTAGTAATGAAAGCTGTGCCTTCTCTGATCTGTATGGCTCAGCATCACACTGGGAAGTACATTTAAACCTTGAGCCATCAGGAGCGTTCAGAGGCACCTGAAACATTTTTTTTAAAAAAGGATCCGCCTAGGAGATCATTCCATCACAGTAACCCAAGTGGCCTAACTTTTGCCACCAGGAATACCACCAACTCCTTGGGTGGCAAGAAGCTAAAATTGGACTTTTCCTTTCCTGGGAATGGATTTGTGTCCCTACTCTTCAGGAAGTGTTTGAAAAGGTCAGTGAGCATTCTTTAAAATTCCACAGTTACCAAGTAGTTGACGGGCCTACGGGTTCAGGTACAAACAAGACCTACAGCATGGCTCACATCAATGATCGGGACTCCCTTAGAGTGGAAGTCATAGTGTCTTCAGAAGCTATGTGGTGCTGAGGGCTGGAGGACCCTTAAGACTGTAGATAAGTCACTGGATCGCCTTACAGAATGGTTTCCTGTCTGCCCCTTGCACTTATGAGTGACTGGAATGCGCCAGGACTGGAGTTTCAAAACAGGCAAGGGTCTCTCCAGGAGCAATCCTCTGCTTCCTTTCCAGGGTTCATCAATCACAAGGCATAAGCATGTGTTTTGAACTGGCAATTGATCAAATCCTCATGAATAGCTCGGCAGGTCCTCTACTTTCCAACTATTCTGTTTGATGTTGTTGGGAAACCTAGGACCACTGGCCAGTTACTTTCTTTGTTAAGAAGGCAGCTCTTAGCTATTTTGGGCTAGGTACTGGCCACGTAACAAGTCGGACTGCCTGATGGGCCCTGTGCTTTGAGTGATTGTGCCAAGGAGTTCAGCTGTAGAATACTGCTGTGCAGAAAGCCTGGGACCATGTCTGTGTGAATGCTGATAGGGAAAACTCAAAAGTAAACAATATGGCCAATGATTTTTTTTGTCCTTGCAGTTGAAGCTGAAACCAAACTGAAAATAGAACCTGCGAACTGTTCACCCACTAAGCAAGATCCTGTTGGAGAAACTGGGAAGGGAAGGAGAGCCGTTAGGCAGAAGCAGAGAGCCTTTCAAAGAAATGCCTTAGTAGCAATCGAGTATTGCTGTGAAGATGGACTGAAAGGCTAAGTGGGTAGTCAGGGAAATGAAGTAGGATCAATTGATTGCGTTCATCTATAAAGGCTTGAAAACCTGATCCGAAATCATTTTGTCCACTGGCCAATGCCTGTTCACAATCGTAGTCTGGGATATTGCTAATGACTAACAAGACCCGATGCTCTTCAACAAACGCTTGGAATGGCATAACCTGATTAGGGAGCGTCAGTACGGTTTTGTGAAAAGGAGGTCATGTCTAACTAAATTGAATTCTTTGACAGTCACTAAGATAGAGGTTGAGCATGGATGTCATCATACATTGATTTTCAGGAGGCATCTGATAAGATTCCACACAATGATTGCTAGATAAAATTAAGGCACATGGAACTGGGAGCAACATCCACACATTGACAGGAAATTGGTTGGGAGGAAGATACAGCAAATCAGGACATTGCAAATCACTTCATAATCAATGAATTACTTTTGAAGTATAGTCATTGTTGTTATGTAGGCAAACACAGCAAGTCCCACAAACAGCAAATGGTGGTCTTGGTTAAGGGAAGAATGCTGGCCAGGACACTAGAAGAACACCCTGCTCTCCTTTGAATAGTGCCACGGAGTCTTTTACATCCACCAGGACAGGCAGATGGGGTCTTGATTTAATATCTCATTGAAAGATAGTACCTCTGACAATGTATCTGAGTACTGCTCTGAAGTGTCAGTCTAATTATGTGCACAACCTTCTGACTCAGATGTGATAGTGCTACAAAGAGATTTAGGGGTCCAGTTACATTAGTCATTAAGAACTAACTCACAGGTGCAAAAGACAATCAAAAAGGCTCATTTGATGTGGGCTTCATCACAAAAGGTAGAGATCTCTAAAGCAAGGAAGTACTGGTCAGACCTCACTTGGACTACTGTGTTCTGTTTTGCACACCCCAACTTGGGAAGGATACACTGGTCTTAGAAAAAGTCCAACAATATTTCATCAGGATGATGCATGGAAGGGGGAGACTTAGTAGGTTATGTTCCCTAGATTTAAGGAGTTAAGGGGTGATCTGACTGAGGTGTTTAAGATAATTAAAGGAATTGACAAGGAACAACTCTTCTCTGTAGTGGAAGAAATCCACAATAAGAGGAAATAATCTTACAAGTCAACCGTATAATTCCCTTTACACCAAGCGTTGTGAGAAAGTGGAATGCATCGATGTAGAATCAATTAAGGTGAATAAAAGGGAGATAGATACTTAAAATAAAAAAACACAAATGCTGGAAATCTGAAATAAGAGCAGAAAATGCTGACATTACACAGCAGGTTAGTCAGCACCTGTAAAGAGAAAATACAGGTTATGGCATTTCAGGTGTGTACTCTTCATCTGACTCAGATACTTACTTGGGAAAGTAAGGGTATTGAAGGATATGAAGAGAAAGCACAGGGGGATTGTGAGTTATGACGATAAAGAGCTGCCATCGCTAACAAAAGAGTACAGCGGGCTCAATGGGCCAACTGACCTTCTCCTGTTAACCCTTAGGGTTTGGAGAGAGTACTATATGGAGTTGGTGTCTAACCCAATGAGCTGCAGTAGGGATTCAGCTGCAAGGAGGTGGGAAAGGCCAGATGAGTGTGCTGCCTTAATGGACCAGTTCATTAGGAGCAAGTGAACCCTGCACTACATTCCCCAGCTAATGGTGGGACGCCAGGTGTTAATAGTATTCATGCCAAATTTTTAAAAGACTTGCACTAATTCCTTTTGAACAGCCTAGCATGCTATCAGATTTAGCAACTCATCTATACTGCTCCTTTGTTATATAGCACTGTTTGCTTATGTCACAGATAACAGATTATAACAAGGGCCCAGTATAACTGCACAGTTTTGATTTGACATAAAGTTCGCTTTTGTTACTGGTTATTAAAAGGTCGATATAGAAATAGATTTATTTGCTTGAATGTTGACACAGGTACGGGGCTCCTTGCTATGTCCTAAGAACCAGGAAAGGCACATTGAAAGTTATCAGGGACAAGCAGATGGGCAGAGTCAATTACATACCTGTATCTGAGTGAGAAGGTCAGCTGGCTTGTCCCGAACACAGAGAGCCTGAGCCAAATATGCATCCAGGTCCTCCAGACATATCGTGCTTACCTGAAACAAACAATTAAACACTTTCTGAAAATAGGCACCCCGCTAGTCCGTTTCCAATTTACCATGAGATCAGGTTGAAGTTGATCATTCTGTGGTTACTATCTCCCAAGGGTGCCATGACTTCCAGTTCCTGTAGCTAATCTGATTCACTTAACGTCAACACGTTAAGATGTGCACCACCTCTTGTAGCTTCCCTAACACATTCAATCATGAAGCAATCATCTATTAGGTTTACCAACTGTGTCTCCAAACCATTTGGGGATTCTCAGTTTATATTTAATTGACTAAAATCCCATTAAAATAACCTTCCTGCTTTCATACACTCCCTCCATCTCTTCATGCACCAATCTCCCATTTTATGCTTAGTATGTCTGTAGCATACTCCTCCAATCTCTCTCAGGCACTCCCTTTTCATTTTACTTCTCTCAGGTATTCCCCTTCTATATTCTCTTTTGCTTGTGGTCGCCTTTAAATTTTTATTTTGTCAAGTGCTCCCTTTTTAATTCTTCAACTACCTTTTTAAATTCTCTGATCTCCACTGCTGCCTCATGCCAAGGATTCTAGAGAGTGGAGTTCTCCCAACACATAGTTCAGCATTTTTTGTTTTACCTTCAAATATTGACAGCTCCTGGTGCGGTCTGTCTCTCTCCATTAAGTTACTTCAAGTTTCTTGTTGGTTGGCATCTGTGAACCTTAATGCTGCCAGATTTATTTTGGACCTCCAAAGAGCCCTTGTGAGAGCGATCATGTTGGTCAACCACAAGAAGGTCTCTCCCAATGTGTCCTTCTCCTTTCCGCTATCTGATCACAAGCTGTCTGTCCCCTTCCGCCATCTGATCATGGGCTGTTCTTCTTCTCCTCAACCTGTCAACACGAGCTACCTCTCTCCCTCCCTGCCTAGTCTCATGCTCCCTCTGTCTAGTCTCTCTCTCTCCCTCCCTGTCTAGTCTCACGCTCCCTCTGTCTAGTCTCTCTCTCTCCCTCCCTGCCTAGTCTCACGCTCCCTCCGTCTAGTCTCTCTCCCTCCCTCCCTGTATAGTCTCCCCCTCTCCCTCCCTGTCTAGTCTCACTCTTCCTGCCTAGTCTTGCTCCCCCCCTCCCTCCCTGCCTAGTCTCGCTCTCCCCCTCTCTCCCTGCCTAGTCTCGCTCTCCCCCTCTCTCCCTGCCTAGTCTCGCTCTCCCCCTCCCTCCCTGCCTAGTCCCGCTCCCCCCCTGCCTAGTCCCGCTCCCCCCCCTCCCTCCCTGCCTAGTCTCGCTCCCCCCCTCCCTCCCTGCCTAGTCTCGCTCTCCCCCTCCCTCCCTGCCTAGTCTCGCTCTCCCCCTCCCTCCCTGCCTAGTCTCGCTCTCCCCCTCCCTCCCTGCCTAGTCTCGCTCTCCCCCTCCCTCCCTGCCTAGTCTCGCTCTCCCCCTCCCTCCCTGCCTAGTCTCGCTCTCACTCTGCCTCCTCGCCTAGTCTCCATTAAATTTTTGCTACAATGCACTGTGATTATTTTCAAAACAAACTGTTAAAAAAAAAATATCCAACTACCTGGAGACAAGTACTTCCCCTTACATAGCACTGTCCCTCGACAGCTATCTCCTCTTAACTAGAAAACCTTTGTTGAGCTTTCAGTGCATGAAGCTGCTGCTGTTTGGAATTTCTTTACTAGTTCACTGATAATTACCATTCCCTTTCTCTGCAGAATTAGGGTGGCAATGTGGGACCACAATTCATGTCCGTGGCCCTGGGGAGGGGAGGGGAAAAGTCAGCCATGTTTCTTGCTCCCAATTGCTGTCTAGTGCCTCCTGCTGGAAATATATTGTGCGGCTTGTAGAACTCACAAATATTTCATTGTGAACTTCTGGCGAAGGAACTGAACTTGTGGCGAACAGTCTGCTCACTGAAACTGACTTTTTTTCCCCTCAAAATATAAGCAAAGATGAAGGAGACTATTGGGCTCATCGAGCTCATCCTTCCATAGACACGTACCCACCTGCCATTAAAGCATCCAGTTGCTTCTTAAATAACTCTAGAGGGCTTTGCAACCATTACCCTACCAGGGAGACCATTTAATGTATGAATCACTCTTTGCAGAAAGAAGTGCTTTATGAACTTGCCTTTTACCAGTTTGTACCAAGGCTCCTTTACCCTGGAGTCCTGGTTTAATTTGAAATAGTTGTTTTAAATGTTACTGCATTTACGTAAATATTGCAGGTCAAAAACAACACTGCAAAAATATTTAATAGTGTATTGATTGGTCCTGTCCACTCTGGCAATGTAGAAACAATCAGGGAAGGGAACCTGCTGTATTACCCGGTCTAGCCTATTTGTGACTCCAGTCCCACACCAATGTGGTTGACTCTTAACTGCCCTAAGTTTCCTAGCAAGCCACTCAAGTTAGAAGGCGGCCCACTACCTCCTTCTGAGGGCAACTAGGAATGGGCAATTAATGCCAGCCTTGGCAGCGACGTCCACATCCTGAAAATGAATAAAAAAACGTGGAAGTGTGACACACCCCACAAAGCTGACTTAGAAACCAACACTGAGTGGTCAGCATTTTTCCATAAAACAGAAAAGTCTGCATGGATCAAAGAAATATATAAAATGGATGAAAAAGTAACATCATAAAATATTTCCATTATACCTCTGGATCATAATCAGGGCCACTGATTTACAGTGACTGAATAAATCAAATCCTGTTCTTATTAAATGGAATCTGGGATGTTTACTGTTGTTATGAGATCACATTCCAATCATTTGTAGCTATGCCCGCTTGTTTCTGTTGACTGAATAAGTCAGACTGCATGTTTATTTAGTTGGGTTATGGGATTTGCATGGGTGCTTTGGAACTCATACTCTGTCCATCATGCCACGAAAACCGCAAATGAATGGCCTCGATCAAAACAAGCAATCATATCTCCCTACCTGCAGCGTAATATAGATTAACAGGCAGCAGACAGCAGTAGTAGTGGGCAGCTCCAGAGGAAGTAGCTCCTCCCCAAAGTCCTGTAAGCCAAAACATGCTAGAAATGTGCAGTAACGCAACTTCTTAACCTCTGACCCTTCTGTCAGCCACAAGGTTTGTAAATCGGGAGTTCCTCCTGTAAAGAAGAGATTTGGTGTATGTTACCGCCTGCTTCAGCAGGTTCAAACATACTTTGGTAAACAGCGTGTGCTGCGTTGGCTGAAATAGCACCTTCACAGTGCAAATGAACAGCTTCTAGGTACCAGTTAAGCTCCTGCGTCGGAAATGACGATCCCATCTCTTTAATTTAAGGAACGGCATAAAAGCACAGATGGGAGCTCCCCCAATGGCTCAGTTGGTAAAGTCAATTTGTACCTGACTCACATAGACTGAAGGCTCTGGGTTTGACTTCTGGTCTGCACCAAGTCAGCTGATCGCAGCCGGATTGGCGGTTGGGGCACACCTGTTTTAGGGAAGGGAAAGTCATCCCAGGTTCTTGCTATCCTTTGAGCCGCTGCTGGAAAGTGCATGCGTGCGGACATCTGGTTGTGAAGTCCCCCACGGTCAAATGGAATAGAATTTTTCTAGCTTACACAGAGGTCAGTGACCAAGGCAATGAGGGCAACCTCACAAAAAGTTCTTTTCATTTGATAATTAGACAGCATACTCACTAGGGGCATTCAAATGAAAACAGAATGCTGGAAATGCACAGCAGGTTTGTCAGCATCTGTAAAAAGAAAAGATGGGTTCTGACGGAGGATCTCTGCCCAAAAAAGTTAGTTTCTTTTCCCCCGCTCTCCTTTCAGAAGCTGTCGGACCTGCAGCTTATTTCCAGCGTTTTCTGCTTTTATCTCAGATTCCAGAATCCACAATTTTTCTTTTTATCTCAATTAGCAGGTTTCCCTCTAGAAACTGGAGAAAAGTTACAATGCATAGATTATAATAATTGTAATTAATATTGTTGGGGAATGCTGAAACTAAAATTATTTATTCTTTATTGAACATTTTTTTCCCCCGTTAAGGTTTATGTGCGCATCAAGTTAAGGGATACCTGTGCTGGGAATTTCCAGATTCTGCAGTCAGTGTTACCGTTAAGCATTCCCAGGTCAGGTACAGCACAGCCGGATGTACCAGATACCACTAAAACAGAATAACTGATCATTTACCTCCTTGCTGTTTATCGGACCTTGCTGTGCGCAAATTGGCTGCCATGTTTCCCTACATTACAACAGTGACTACACTTCAAAAGCACTTCGTTGGTTGTAAAACGCTTTGGGTTGTCCTGAGGACATGAAAGGCGCTATATAAATGCAAGCTCTTTCTTTCTATTTCTTTGCTAAATTTGTCAAAACATAAAATGTGATGAGGGTGGTACCTGGTATCTCTGGTGGTAAAGCTGGCACAAGATCTGGCTGCTGGAGCAGGTTACCCGGGTATACAAACCACTCCTTTACTGTAGGACACAATCTGGCAGCACCAGGTTGGGCATCTAGACACAAAGAATTTCAAACAGGATTATCAGCTGTCGCGGGATGTCCTCTTTTAGTTGACCTGCAAAATGCTGAACACATCTTCACAGAACAGATCTTCATAGAATTTTTCAGTGTGGAAGGAAGTCATTTGGCCTACCATGTCTGTCTGAAAGAGCTATCCTTATAATCCTATTCTCGAGCCAGTATTTATTTTGGGACCAATGCAGTTGAATCAAAACAGCAGTGCCTATTTCACTCAAGTCAGTTAAGGAGAAACTGCATTAGAATGATCACTCTGGGAACTCACCTCAACTGGTTACGGTAGTGAGTAGCTCAGCCATACAGGGCAGGATCTCAGGCTGATACTTCACTACAGTACTGAGGGAGTGCTGCACTGTCTTTCGGATTAGACGTTAAACCGAGGCCTGGTCTGCTCCCTCAGATGGACATAAAGATCCCATGGCACTATTTGAAGAAGAGCAGGAGAGTTCTCCTGGTGTCCTGGCCAATATTTATCCCTCAACCAACGGATTATCTGGTCATGTACCTCTTGAACCCACCTACTGATCACTAATCAACGACCCATTGGCAGTGTACGCATACGGACTAGGGTGAAGATATGAACGAAGTAATGGAGGTTGCCAGCTGTCCACTGATCCGTACCCCAGCAAAGAGTCAGTGACATTCAGGCGGGGAGTAGGAGGGAAGGTAAAAATCGGCAAGAAGCAAGAAAAAGTTTTCGACATTCAGTTTTTACAGCCATTCAGCAAAAGGTCAGTGGAAATTCCAAACCGTGTTTAAGATAAGATGAGAGCAATTAGGGATCAACATTTGGCCTCAGCACCATCAGCAAAGGAGGAAAAACACAGTTAGGGTTTTCACTCCTAATCGCGATCTTGTTGAAAATGTTCACGTGGCTGTCGAGTGGGAACAGGGCTGGGCTCGGTTGTGATACTGCCCACAGCCAAATAGCCTGCTGATTTACAGTGTCTTGGCTCACACATGAAGGATGTTAAGGCCTTGGAGAGGGTGCAGAGGAGATTTACTAGAATGGTACCAGCGATGAGGGACTTCAGTTATGTGGAAAAACTGCAGAAGCTGGGATTGTTCTCTGAGAGCAGAGAAGGTTAAGGGGAGATTTAATCATGAAGGGTTTTGATAAAGATGAGGAGAAACTGTTTTCACTGGCAGGAGGGTCGGTAAGCAGAGGATACAGATTGAAGATAATTGGCAAAAGATCCAGAGGGGACATGCCTCTTTTGTGCCATAAATTTTTCTATGTTTCTATGAGGAGAACAAATTTTATGCAGCAAGCTGTTACGATCTGGAATGCACTGCCTGACAGGGTGGTGGAAGCAGATTCAATAGTAACTTTCAAAAGGGAATTGGATAAATACTTAAAAAGGAAAAATTTGCAGGACTATAGGGGAAGAGCAGGGGAGTGGGACTAATTGGATAGCTGTTTCAAAGAGCCGGCACAGGCATGATGGGCCGAATAGCCTCCTTCTGTGCTGTATAGTTCTATGATTCTAAGAATGGCCACGTGGGTGAGGTACCAGAGGTTGCTCGGTGTCCATGGAACTGACAAGACGTAGAGGAGGGGAAAAATAAATTATAAAAATACAACACATCACTGGCTCACCACACAGCTTTTCTACTATGCAGATATATTTTTGCAACAGTATGTACAAGGTTTTGCAGAAGAGCAATGCACAAAGACCTAGCTTCCATATGCAAACCTGGTAATTTGTATTGGTTGCACAAGGTAAGAAATCAAAAAGAGATAGCACCCCAACAAACATAAGTCTCTTTTTCAAATCACTAAGTACAGCGGGGTTATTTAGATTCTGAGCATTTATTTCTGCTTTTTTTTTTAAGTGGTTGTGTTTAAATGAGCAAGTGCTTATGACATCAGGGGAATTGGCATGGTGGAGTGGCTGAGTGCGATCATGTGAGAAAACTAAACTAACCTCAGCTCCCTTGATGTCTCAAATGATAAAACTGACCCCATTTAATGACCAAATTCCCCTAAGAACTGCACGTAGAAGATTCGTCCCACAGTTATTAACCTGGGGGTTCAAGTTGATGTGTGTGTGTGTGTGTGTGTGTGTGTGTGTGTGTGTATGATAATTCAGCATCCTCACATTGTCAGGTTCTGTAACTCCACCAGGTTCACCGAGGCGATTATCAGCACTCGATTTCAGCAGAAATAAATACAAGGAGGCTAATGGTCAAAAGCTCACTACCGCATATGAAACATTGTCACCCCTCCATTAGAAACATCTAAGTATCTACAGGAATCCTTACTTGGTTCAGCTGCTAGAAGAATGCCATAAATGGACTGTCGAGCAGGTCGGTAAACGATAGCTTGTCCAGGAAGTTCAGTGTCCAGCTCATCTTCCAGAGTGTTGCTGCACTCAACCTCCCCAGCATTCAGGACATTGTAAACAGTGTAGCTTTCTGCTTTGACGTGCTGCTCCCTTGCAACCTTATTAAATTTTTAAAAAATCAGAACATAGATTTAACGAGAATACCATTTAAAAAAAATTCGTTCTCTGGATGTGGACATTGCTGGCAAGGTCGGCATTTATTGCCTTCTCAAGGGCCTAGTTGCCCTTGAGAAGGTGGTGGTGGGCCTTCTTCTTGATCCACTGCAGTCCATGTGGTGATGGTGTTCCCACAATACTGTTAGGAAGGGAGTTCCAGGATTTTGACCCAGTGACAATGAAGGAACGGCGATATATTTCCAAGTCGGGATGGCGTGTGACTGGGAGGGGAACGTGCAGGTGGTGGTGTTCCCATGCACCTGCTGCCCTTGTCCTTCTAGGTGGTGGACTTTGAGGGTTTGAGAGGTGGACTAGTGCCTTCAAGGATTAAATTAGGATCACAAGTGGGGTGGTTTATAAATTGTTCCCTTTTACAATCCAGAAAAGTGGGTTAGCTTTAAGATAAGAGTTATGAGGGAAGGAATCTTTGGGTCTCTTTGTTTAGTGACGTCATAATGCATTCATAAAGATTTCCTGTGTCTGGTGTTTCTGGTGAAATCTTTTAAAATGTATTTATGACTTCACTGGAAAAACTGCTGACTTAGGAAGAGGAAAAGACTTTACGGTCCAAACAAGCCTATTCCTTTTTATAAATCACTCCTACCTGCCTGCTCGCTCATCATTCCCTTTCTCTTTCCACAGTTAAGGTGAGGGATAAAGGAAAGGAAAGGATTTGCTTTTATATGGCGCCTTTCATGACGTCAGTACGTCCCAAAGTGCTTTACAGCCAATGAAGTACTTATGAAGTGTAGTCACTGTTGTAATGTAGGGAAACGTGGCTTAGCAAGATCCCACAATACATGACCAGATAGTCTGTTTCAATGATGTTGGTTGAGGGATGAATAAATACTCCCCCAGTGCTGCACTGAGGCGTCATGTGCGCAAGTCGCTAGAATGAGGCTTCAACCCATGAACTCAGGAGGTGAGAGCACTACCATTGAGCCAAAGCTGACACATTAAGGTGCACGTACTAATAAATGTTAACTAAATGGCTAATATGAAGCTCTGCATTTCTTACACTGGGCATCAACAGTACAAAGAAACATTACTTATTCAGCAGCACCTCATATATTTGTATAACATTAATAAATATGATTACAAGACCCCAACATACAAATGCAATTTGCTTCTAACTCAAGCAATTTAAAAATAAAAATCAATTGACAAAATCATGGCCAACCAACTAATACTGTTACTGCCCTCTTAGGAACACTGGTTACTCGTGGTCTATTTGAATGAACAATTCCTTTTAAATGGGTTTGATTCCATTGAAAATATTCTTCCACCAACAGCTCATTCCAAGTCTAGTGCCCAATACAGAGAAGTAAATAACAGTGGATTAGATTAGGCAGAGGCCTTTCTGAGGTCTGGTTTCAAATCCAGCTCACTCTCCACTGCCTGATGGCTGCGAGGGTTTTCTGTCAAGTGGGAAATTGTCATGCAGTTGGGTTGCTCTTTGGAGGCTGGTGCTGGGGCACATTGTTGAGGGAACTTACTTTGCTATACCTGATCTGGGAGTGCTTGATACCAACAGTGGGTGCCCGAAATAAATGGTGTTCCATTTCTCAATCTCTGACACCCCTAACATAAAAATTCACTAAAAAAAGCACATTAACAAAAAACTGCCACAAAGGGAAGTGATCCTGAATTTTATTTTAAAGGAAAGAGAAAGAGAAACAATTCTCAGAATTTAGAAGAACATATATATAGATATATATATATATTGTTGCTGAAGTTATCCTTATGAAAGTGAAGGATGTCATATTAGGCAAAGAACATCCTTCCACTTCTTGCACCCAGTGCCAACATTAAGTCCTCCGAGCTCACATGTACCATGAGTTATATGGAGAACTCTTGTCTCCACACTGCCTGCTAAATTGCCATTGTCCAATCCCCAGTAGAGGATGCTGTTCTGCACCAACGCAACACTTCCACTTCCCACATTAACCACCCTTGTCGACTAGGCGTTTTGACCATATTTTTAAAATTTGTTAACAGGATGTCGGCAAGGCTGCATATATTTCCCATCCCTAGCTGATTCTGAGCAGGTGGCGATGGGCCTTCTCCTTGAACCACTGCAGTTCCTTGAGGTGATGATGCTCCCACAATAGTGTTAAGTAGGGAATTCTAGGGATTTTGACCTAGTGACAATAAAAAAAAATGGCGATATATATGTCCAAGTTGAGGATTGTGTGAGACTTTGAAGGGAACCTGGAGGTGATGGTATTCCCACATTGCTGCTCTTGTCCTTCTTAGTGGTAGAGGTCACAGAGCTGGGAGCTGCTGTGGAAATAATATTGGTGAGTTGCTGCAGTGCAACCCTCCGGTGTAGTACTGAGGGGGTGCTGCATTGTTGGAGGTGCCATCTTTCCAAAGAGGCCCCATCTGCCCTCTCGGGTGGACGTAAAAGATCCAATGGCACTATTTTGAAGAACAACGAGAGGAGTTCTCCCCGGTGTCGAGGGCCGTATTTATCCCTCAACCAACATCACCAAAAAAGATTATCTGGTCATTATCACAAATTATTGTTTGTGGGACCTTGCTGTGTGCAAATTGGCTGCTGCGTTTCCTAAATTACAACAGAGATTACACTTCAAAAGTACCATATTGGCTGTAATGGGCTTTTGGACGTCTTAAAGTTGTGAAAGTCGCTATATAAATCCAAGTTCTTTCTTTTCTTTATAAGAAGTTGCCGTCTGCCGCTGGTGACAAAGAGGGTGGGTGTTGGGTGTGCCAAAATGTGGCTAGTTTTGTCCTGTGGACTCTCACCCACTAAGACAGGGTTGTAGCTGCACAGCTCATTTCAGTTTGGGCAGCTAGAACCAGGAGAGCGATGATGCCCATCCCTTCACTTTGAGCCAGATACAAACCCAGGTCCCAGAGGTGAAAGCTCCTTGTACTAATTAATTACACCACATAGGCCCTAATTAACATTTTTAAACTAGCCACTGTACATTAAATATGTTTCTCAGCTCACTAATACAATTCTCTGTTTCATGCACTTGTTAACCCAATACCTTAGATACTGCCAGCACAGTTTGCATCAACTCTTTTCATCAAGCATATGTTACCTACCGTACTAAAATTTAGACAGCGAGTAATATACACACCTGCAATATCTTCTGGTCCGGGTACATGGCATTTTCATGTTGGCCTGTCACTGGAGATGTTTTGTTGTGAGGAAGCCACGGTGAGTGCTGCCCAGACAGTACGTAGGATTCCACACCCTCTTCCAGCAAGCCTTCAATTGAGTGGCGCAGATTTCTCTCCGCCTCCCTCAATCCGTCGTGCGAACGGGGCATGCCGGAGATGTAATGCGCCACTGCCGAGACCACCTCCTTCTTCTGTCTCGCGTTTGGGCCACTTGGTGAGTATCCAGCCAAGCATTTGTGCTTCAGTCCTTCCAGCAAGTTTTCTGGCACCACGTCGTTGCCAAGAAGACAGGCCAAGAGTGGCAAGTCTGTCATCTGCAGGCTGAGGGAGCGGCAGAGATTTTCTCGGGAGTACATGACGGTAGCTAGCTTGTCCAGACGCAGCTTGTTAATTGAAAGGTACGGCGCAGTGTCGTAAATGAGGTAGTCCGTGTCCTGACCCAGGATTGCCATACAATCATTTAACCTGGCGTAGTTGGCGACTTCATAATCTGCCTCCTGCAGGGAACATATGGTGTCTAAGCCCATGGACTTAAAGGCAAAGCGAGTGAATGTGGCCAATCCAGATGGAATGCAGAACATGTCTCTTCCTGGTTGGCAGGCCTTTGCTTTTATATACTGAAAGAGTTTTGCTATCTCTCGGTTGTTCCTCAACCTGCGCTTGACCCATTCTTTCCTTTTCTTCTGTTCTATTACCCCATCAAAGAGAAACACCAGCCCGATGCCAGCTGCTGCAAAAGCATCCACAAAGGTTTTCAGGCTCTGCAGGTACTCACGCCACTGCCCACCATGAACCCAGGCCTCTGGGGTGTACCAGTATCGGAGACATGCCATAGCTTCCACCACCACAACTGAAGAACGCCCGGGATAGGTGCGTCGGTGATGCTCTGTCATCTCCTTCAAATCCACCTGTACACTCGTAGCTGGGCAGACGTGATCCACAAACCACTGAAGACCCTTCACACCCATTGCTGCAGTTAGTCAATAATTTCAACAAATAGTATAGTAGGTCTGGAGAATAAGGAAAATATCAAACAATCAATTATAAAGGAAGAACTTATATTATACAGCACCTTTCATATCCCAAAATGCTTCACAGTCAACAAATTACATTTGAAGCCTAGTCATTGTTTTGTTGGTAATTGCAGCAGCCAATTTGCACACAAGACCCCACAAATAGCAGAGATGAATGACCAGAGAATCTGCTTTTGCGGTATTAGCTGAGCCTTTCTACAAGGCACAAGTCAGGAGTGTGATGGAATACTCTCCACTTGCCTGGATGAGTGCAGCTCCAACAACACTCAAGAAGCTTGACACCATCCAGGACAAAGCAGCCCGCTTGATTGGCACCCCATCCATCATCCTAAACATTCACTCCCTTCACCACCGGTGCACTGTGGCTGAAGTGTGTACCATCTACAGGATGCACTGCAGCAACTCACTAAGGCTTCTTCGACAGCACCTACCAAACCCGTGACCTCTACCACCTAGAAGGACAAGGGCAGCAGGCACATGAGAACACCACCACCTGCACGTTCCCCTCCAAGTCACACACCATTCCGACTTGGAAATATATCATCGTTCCTTCGCCGTCGCTGGGTCAAGATCCTGGAACTCCCTACCTAACAGCACTGTGGGAGAACCTTCACCACACGGACTGCAGCGGTTCAAGAAGGCGGCTCACCACCACCTTCTCAAGGGCAACTAGGGATGGACAACAAATGCTGGTCTTGCCAGCGACGCCCACATCCCATGAACGAACAAAAAAAGACAGGAGGTGAGCTCCCCTACTCTTCTTTTAAAAAGTGCCATAGGATCTTTTACATCCACTGACCAGGCAGATGTGGCCTCGGTTCAATGTCTCATCCAAAATAAAGCACCTCTGTCGATGTGGTGCTCCCTCAGTACTGCACCGAAGTGTCAGCCTAGATTATGAGCACAAAACCTGCAGTGGGATTTGAACCCACAACCTTCTGACTCAGAGATGAGAGTGCTGCCAATGAACTGAGCTGTCGGCAACGTCCCAAAGCATAACTCTATATCCTCGAGAACATACCGGCCCGTACGCAGGCCGGCGTGAATTGGGCCCTGGGACTGATCCCTGCACCAGAACAGGTAGAACCGAGGCCCAACTGATATTGGCCTCATTTACGTCAGACCAGCAAGCTACAGAGACCCGCTGTGTGTCTCCAGGCAGCTTGCTGAAGAGAATTTTGGGCCATTGCATCGCTGGCAGCAGCCCTCAGGTAGTTCTTGGATGTGGGGGGGAAGAGGGGGCGATCGGGAGGGGGCTGAGCAGGAGTCAGCAACGGTCTTGGGAGCTGCAGTGGAGCTGGGAGGAACATTCCTGCATCTTCCGACTCCACATTCAGGTAATTATATTTTACAAAACTTACCTTTTTGGTGGCGGCCTGCAGCGTTCCCTGATTAGGCCACGTGTAGACCACGCTTTATTAAACACAGCCGGTCATGGCAAACCAATTTGGTAAAGTGGGCATCATAGAGGCATTAAGCCCCTTATTTGTATATGCGAAGGGCCTGATGCCTGCTTCAGGCGTGGGTGGCACACTGCTGGCTCAGAATGTTCACGCACATGCCTCCCACCACATTGGACACTTCTGCACCAGTCTTATGCAGCGTCATCGAATTTCTAGGCCACTTTGTTGTGACAGTATATATCCTCTTGCTATTTTATTTGGTTAGTCCTTCCGCTAAAACAGTAGATAGAGTAATTTCAGATGAACATGTTAAGTGTCCATACGTTCTTAAGGCCTAACTTTTGCAACAATTGCAGTTCGGAAAGGCCACACCTCACAGCACTCACTATAATAAACCTTAGACGACGACTGTGCAGATTCAGAATACTGGAATTCTTAAACATTCTGTGTCTGTAACATCAATTCCTGATGTGATGTACCTAGAGCATGACTATATAGTTAGATCTAGGGCATGCAACTAGCATAAGGTCTCGTATGTTAATTGTGCTGCCAACACCACTCTAAGCTGTGTCTTATGCATTACGTTACACAGCAGGGTTGTAACAAGGGAATTTTCAGTGCGTGTGCTGCAAACCAATATTGCTGATTACTCGACAGTCAGAGGTTACTTTCTATATACCCGCCATGAACTAGGGGTTGGGGGCGGAGAAGAGGAGACATCCACTTTGGGTAGCAAAGAGACAATTATTGTATTATGTTTCATGCATTTAGTCAAATCCTCAAGAGTACAGAAATTTCCATGAAAGCACTTGCTATAAATCACCTGCTGTTCACCAAAATTGCTCTCATCAGGAATTCCCATTTGCACTGTCACTAACCTGATCCCCAAACTAATTATCACAGTCTTCTGTATAACTGAGAAATCCATCAATGTGTGTTATCACCTCCTGTTTGCCAATATGAACATCGCAAAACAAGAAACACATACAAGAAATCCAGCTTTTGGGGCTTTGGAAGGGTCCGCAGCTAAAGGTGCTCGGACCCCACTGGCAGCTTACGCGGGTCAGAAAGTTGGGTCTCCAACCTCACATGCTGTGTTCCTCTCGCGCCCTCAATTTCTAGATGGCAAGTTTTGACGAGAGAAAGTGGGCCTTGCCATGAGCCTGCAGAACCCTAGTTTGCAGAGGGAAATCAGGCCCTGACTTTAGATGAGGTGGTGCCTTCACGCAAGCTGCCTGTATAAAAGGGTGCAACGTTAAGAAGGTGGCCCACCCTGGTTTGAAGCTTGTCTTGAAGCTGGCTTGCTGCAGTTTGATTTGTCGCCATTTCAGAGTTTTTTCCGCCTGAGCATTTTTAACTACTTGCTTGTAACATCCTGCACATTTGTGAAGGCTCCATTTTTGGTCATTTTGGCAGAAGGGCAAGGGTGGGGGGGGAGGGGGGGGGAAATTCTGCAAGTTACACTTGCCTGATGTTTCGGGTATTGTTGCTACTGCTGTCCCAAATGCAGTCAAGCAAGGTGGGAGGATGGAAATCCTTTTGGAGATTTCAATTGTGCTCTATTACCTGGATGAACAAGACCAGTTTACAAGGACACGCCATCTTTAGGACCCAGTAGCTGAAGAGCACTCAGAACTTTTTTCTAATTGGCAGGGTCCCCACGATTGCAGGGCATCGTTGAGGGTACTCGTGGCCATCACAAGTCCATGTGAGAACTACAACATTTTCACGTACAGGATGGGCTTCCATTCTATAAATGTGTAGACGATTAATGATCACAGAAATATAGTCCTGCACATGAAATGCCCATTTACCAGGGCGCAGCCGTGGCTCATTTATTCTGCAACAGTCCACCGGGCCGTGACTCTTTGAACGGTCCTGTGGATTGAATAATTGGCTTTTAGAAAACCAGGGCTGCCCCGGCACATGACATTAATCGGGAACCTCCACTCATCAGTGTGGCACCAATACAACAAGCCCCCGTGTCTCCGCCAGTGTGTGTGGAGCACACCATTAACATGCTGAAACATCTGGTTCTGCTGGTTGGCCCGGTCAGGAATGGGTAATGCTCTACCGTCCAGCCAAGATGAGCAAGATCACCACTGTGTACTGCATGCTTCACAATCCAGAGAGGTGTCGGTGTGTACGTAGTGGAGGGTAACCAGAGACCTGATGGCCCCCAGGAACAGTGATGGAGGAGTCTGGGACGTTGAGTGATAGGTTAGATTCTGTAAGTATGACTATGTCAGGCTGTTGCTTGACTAGTCTGTGGGACAGCTCTCCCAATTTGGACACCAGTCCCCAGATGTTTGTGCGGAGGACTTTGCAGGGTCAACCGGGCTGGGTGTATCTTCATCGTGTCCTGATTCGATGCCTAGAAATCTGACATAAAAATAGAAAATGCTGGAAATGCAGCTGAAAAGAAAGAACAGATGACCTTAATGTTTTGTGACCCCCCAAAACACAAAATCTTCAGACAAGAGGGAAGAAAAGTTCTTTCCATTGCAACAGAATCAATGCTTCACACAAAACTGAAGCAGTTCACTGCTAAAAGTGGCCAATGTATTTTGTAGCAAGCAGACACACCTAGAATGCTTCACCAAGAAGAAAAATTGCATCAGATCAGAGTGAAACTTTGTCACTGTCACTTTGGGGATGCAAGGTGAAAACGACCATATTGTGAATTCACTCTTGGAGTGGGTTTCAAATATCAACATACTGGTGGCAAGGCTGCATTCTTCAACCTTGTTTGCACTGCAGTAAATCAGGGTCATCTCTAATATTGTCTTGCACAGGCACAGCTTCCACTACTGCAATATCACATCACCGTGTTGACAAAACACAATGCTGAGAAATGAATTGTTTGCTCAAAGAGGGATCCTGGATTAACAAGAGTCCCAGGGGACTGGGTGGTGCAGTTGGTTAAAACACTCTTTTGTCTTTGGGACCTGGGTTCAAATCCATTCCCAGAGACCTGAATGCAGTGAGGCTGACTCTCAGTGGGCACGAGTCCCAAAGCACAAAAATGCCTCGAGTATGGCGTAAATTGCTTCTATTTGCGTGAAACGAGTCTCACCTGATCGGTTTCATCTGGTGGACTAAACTATTTAAAGATTAGAATTCAGTCATGTTACGTGTTTACTGGACAAATGGAACAAATTGTACTGTGAATTCCTTCCCCTGCCCCAAACAAAATTCTGTGCAAGAAGGGGGGAAACTGGGTGGTACAGTGGGCTGGACACGTATCTTTAATCTCTAGGACCTCAGTTCAAATTCAGCCAGACTGAAGAATGAAAGTTTCCTCTGTCTGCTGGCTGCAGCTGGCTGAATGAAGTTTACGCAGTCATAACCTAGTTCCCACATTGCATGGGCCCACAGTACAAAACTGCTCCGAATTCCGTGCCAATTGCTGTACTCCCTCGGAGAGGTCAGGGAGTTGCCTCTGCAGAAATGGAACAAATGTCACACTGGCCACTGGACTTGACGTTTTAGTCCCTCCACGTTCACACAGTCCAAACCAAATACTCCGGGCTTTCTGATCATCCAAACTTTGGCTTCAGAGAATTGAAACCAATTCAGAAAACCTGAAGTTCATTCCAGGGTTTAGCTGTGGTCCACGCAAAAAACAATTCCAGAGCTCATTCCCGTAGCTCACACAAGACAAGAGAGAGAGAGAGAGAGAGGGAGGAGAAAACAAGTGAGAGAACGTTGCAAACACTTCCTCATTTTAAACCAGCGAAACATGTGCAAAGATGTTGGAATCTGTGCCGAGTTATCTAATCTCAGCAGGTGAGGGGCAGCAGTAGGGGCATTACAATTGGCCTCACTTATGAAGAGAGAGAAAAAATTTAAAAAATCGGCCAGAGCTTCTGCTCCCATTGGTTATCCACTACCTCCTGCTCGAAGTGCGCATGTGTGGATGTCGGTTGAGGGCAGAATTGGGCTTGGTTGTGATGCTTTGAATAGCCTTCATGTGTCTTCCAGCTGCTAGCTCAAGTGGCACTGGCACAGGATGAAGGGCAGGTCAGCTACACACCTTCTCAGTGGCATAAAGGTAAACTATGCCTTTCAGATGGAGACCCAAAAGAATGGGTGGCAAGTGAAAAGTGGCAACCCAGGCAAGATACCAGAGAATACCTAGCACCAAAGAATTACATCCCAGCAGGAGAAAAACGGCAAAAAAATTTAAAGTTTTAATATAATGAAATACAACAACAACTTGCGTTCATACAGTGCCCTTAACGTAGTAAAACGTCCCAAGACACTTCACAGGAGCGTAATCAGACAAAAAAATTGACACCAAGCCAAAGAAGAGAGATATTAGGACAGGTGACCAAAAGGTAGGTTTAATGGAGCAAGTTACAGGAGGAGAGAGAGAGGTGGAGAGGTTTAGGGAGGGAATTTCAGAGCTTAGGGCTGAGATGGCTGAAGGCACGGCCGCCAATGGTGGGGCAAAAGACATGGGGGATGCACAACAGACCAGGGTTTGAAGATGGCAGAGTTCTCAGAAGGTCATAGGGCTGGAGGAGGTTACAGAGCTAGGGAAGAGCAAAGTAATTCAAATACAGTCTATTCCTAATTCAAATTGAAATTGTGAGAATAAAGCCTTCTGTGCTTTTATAGTAAAATTGGTTAATTTTAACTACTGGATAATTCTATTTTTCCAAGCAAAAAACCCCACTGAATTAACAGGAGTAGACTGTAATGAAAAGTGTATGAAAGGAATCTGTGGAAATGAGAATTCCCTGATATCTCCAGTGAGCAACGCTGTAAAATCCACTTGCATTCTATTAATATGGACTCAATATCGACTCTTCTTATGTAGCCAGCTGTTTCCATGCGGTAGCTGTCATCAAAGATTTCACGGTCAGTCCCACTGGTAACTCTCATTTCCATGGATGCCTTTCATACACTTTTACAAATTTTGTTTTAAAGCCTGAAACAGATATCGGACTCAGGCAACAGAGGTGCAGTTTTAAACCGAATCACTATGCTTTTTAATCATCTGCTTTTCTATAATATCAGATGTATTGCATGTTATTTTAAGCTGGTCAGGGATAGTGTTATACTGATAGTGCTTGCAGGGAAAGGAAAAAGTAACCCAGTCAGTCGCACATTTGACAGTAAGAGAACTGAAAAATCCTGAGCAAACACAAGTACAGCTTTAAACTCATTTAACTTCTTTAACTTCAGGCACTGCTTCCCCTCCCACTCCTTTCAAAATTGCTGCGATCCTCCGCTTCTTATCTCCATCCACTCCACTGCCAACCCATTTCCAACCTACCCTATCCTCTCTAAGATGCTGGAGCGTGCTGTTGCACCGCATCCAGTGCCCAACTCTCCCTATTCAAATCCCTTCAGATTGGCTTTAGTCCCGTGCACGACACTGAGGCTGCCCGATCAAACTCACCAACGACATTCGAGGCAACAATCATGGTGCATTGTCCTTTCTCGCCCTCTTTGTGGCTTTCGGTATGGTGGGCCACATCATCCCCATGGGAATATTTTAGAGGAGTTATGTCAGGATGGGAAGAGGAGAATACTGAGTAGGGTGCCTCAGTCTTGGCACCACCAATACTTCTGATTTACATCAATTACTTGAATTGCAATGCAAATTGGTCAAACTTGCAGATGATACCAAACTAGGAAAGGCAATGGAATTAGAGGAGGCATCTCAGATATTACAGAACACGTTGGACAAAATGCGTATGTGAGCACAACAATGGCAGGTAAAATTTAATACAGATGAGTGCAAAGTACTGCACAAAAAGGGGGTAAGAAATGCCGAGGAGGAACTGGGAGAAGGTTTGGGGAACTAACTGAAGGCCTGGTTGAACAGGTAGGTTTTGAGGAGGCTTTTGAAGATGGGAAGAGATGAAGCAAGGCAAAGGGTTTGTGAAGTGAGTTCCAGAGTGCAGGTATGATGCTGAAAGCTCTACCACTGATGGCAGAGCGCAGGTGCAGAAGAATCTAGATTATGAAGAATAGAGAATGAGACCTGCAACTTAGGGTTGGAGGAAATGGTGACGGTGTGGTGGGGTGAGGTCAAGGAGGGATCTGTAAATGAGGATGCACTGAGGAAGCCATTGGAGATTGGTGAGGACATACAGGAACAGGAGTGGGCCATTCAGCCCCTCAAGCCTGTTCCACCATTCAATTAGATTAAGGCTGACCTGTATCTTAACTCCATCTACCCGCCTTGGTTCTGTAACCCTTAATACCCTTGCTTAACAAAAACCTATCAATCAAAGCTTTAAAATTTTCAGTTGACTTAGTGACAAAAGTTAGTCCTCTACGTGAGAACAGTACATAAATACAAATTGCTATAATTCTTCACAGTCCCTGGGCAGCAAATGCACTGTTTTTTTTAACTGAGAATAAAAGCTTCCTTAATCTCTTTTTATACCACAGTGATTTAAAACCTGGTAGTCCCTTTCACTCCTTCACTCTTTCTATGCATACTGACCTTAGCTGGAAACAGTATTGTGTGTTTGATTTCACTAATGTTTCATACAGATGAACTAGCTCATCCCTGATCCACTCTCCCAATGTTGTCACTGGCATTTCAGTAAAATGTAATGGGTGTGTATTTGAGACTGTCACACTATGTCCCCCTTACTTACTTGAGCTGTAATAAACACCCAGCAGTGCAATTATAGACTTTGTCCCACCAAACTTTGGGGAGAGTATTTTGAGCTGTATAATACTACGATGAAGTATTGATGGTTGCAAGTCTCTCACTGGTAATGGTAGCGGTAGTGGGAGTAATTTGAGGCGATGAATTAAGAATTTCCCACAAGAAGCTTCAGTGTGATTTTCCCCATTACTAATGGGCACCAATGTACCAACTGAGCTTGGTGACAACATTGTACCAACATCTCACCGTACCTTTAGTAACGGTTGTCTTACACTGCGACGATGCTTCAATGTTTCATCAACTATTACACCTGGGAAAGATAAAAAAAATTCTATTAAAACTGAAATGGTTGGGGGGAGGCATTGCATTAGTTCAAGAGATGCAACTAAACGAGCAGTCAGCCAAGGTCCCCGGGGAATGGATGGAGAAGGTAGTTCTGGACTTGATGTTCAAAACAGTAGCCCTGTTTCAGAAAAAAATTACATCGCTGCAGATAAAACCTTTGACCCCGAGGAAGATTTTTAAATTGTCCCAGTGACAGGAGCAAAGAAAATTATGTAAATTCCTTAATATATATGCACCCAGTGTAGGCTGCCCTCCAGGGTTTCTTTTTTTAAAAACAAGATGCCTTCCTTGGCAAATGTCTGGTGACAATTACTGCCAATTTTAACTAGGTCCAGGATTACATTATATTGCCCAAAATCAAACTCTCGTGACCTACACTAAAAGAGTTGATGCACGAGATTGGTCTGCTGGTTATATGGCATCTTCTCCATCTTATGGACAAGGGATAACATTGCAGGCTGCCATACAGCTACTATTGCTACTCCATCAGCCATACACTACAGCTAGCATTGATCAGGAGCCTCACTGTAGGTATTGTTTGGGGGGGGGGGGGGGGGGTTGGGGGTGGGTAGGGGAGTTGTCTTTTTCTCCCCTTCCTCTTTGCTGAAGGAGTTGACTCCTTGATGAGGTACAAATTCAGCGAGCGCACGTCACCCTCCTGTGCCTCACTCAAATGGCCATTCGTGTGTGAACCTACTCAGGGAGTGCTGAATTCAGCCAAGGAAAAGCATGTCCTGCCTTCCCTTGACATCCACACGTGTACACTCCCAGCAGGAGTGGGTACCCTGGTTGACCAGACCTGATCGTGTAGGGTAAGTGTGGGTGTGCATGCTTGGCATGAAGAATGGAGGCCATTTTGAATTGGGTGAAACTTGAAGTGCGGCCTAGTCTTGAAGTCTGGTTAGACCCTAGAACTGCGTTCAGTTCTAGGCACTGCGTTCAGTTCTAGGCACCGCACCTCTAGACATAGAGAAGATGTTTCCACTTGTGGGGAGATCAAAGCTAGGGTCTACAAATATAAAATAGTCACCAATAAATCCAATAGGGAATTCAGGAGAAACTTCTTTACTCAGAGTGGTAAGAATGTGGAACTCGCTACCACAAGGAGTAATTGAGATGAATAACGTGGATGTATTTAAGGGGAAGCTAGATGAACATGTGAGGGAGAAAGGAATAGAAGGATATGCTGATAGGGTTAGATGAAGAGAGATGGGAGGAGGTTTGTGTGGAGCATAAATGCCGGCATAAACCAGTTGGGTGAAACGGCTGTAAATTCTATGTAATTTTCCCTGCCTTAGTCTAGGGACACTGAAGTTTATTGTGGTTCCTCTCTATGCCACACTGGCTGGTTCGAGGATTTCTTGACATTCACCTGGGGAAGGAGGAAGCCTCTGAAAGCTTGTGAATTTTAAAATAAAATTGTTGGACTATAACTTGGTGTTGTAAAATTGTTTACAATTGTCAACCCCAGTCCATCACCTGCATCTCCACATCACTGGCTGAGGTCAGATAGCCCATACAGACCAGGAATTAAAGCCAGTCACACACTGTGTTTACCAAGTGAGCTGCTGAGAGAGCTGTACAAGTGGATTCAAAGCATTTCCTTAGCTTCTAATCTACTTTCAGATCATTAAGTGACAGCCCTGGAATTCGTCATAGCTGAAATAAATAAACCCAAACCTAAATGGAAGTTAAACTGTGGCATGGATCCAAGTTCAGGCCGTTGAGTATTGTGCCAATCACCTGGATTGTGTCTCTGGCAATTTTTTGTTATGAGATGTGCATAAACCATTTATCAGGAACTGAATACACTCTTGCCTCTTAAAACAAGCAGCAATGCAAGATCATGAAACGAGAAGTTAATATCAATGATTTGTGAATTTGACTTGCAGCTTCCTGCCGCTAATACTCTAAACTGTCTCACTCCCCTTAAACATCAGTACAGTGCACTATAACAGATAAAAATGTGTGCAATGTTCAGATTATGTCTACAAGGCGAGTGAGTAATGAGATGAATGCAGTAACTGCTATAATTTAAAAAAGCGCTGATGTCACATTCAGCGGTGATCTGGTGCAAATTAATCCAGACCTTATTAAATTCTATTCCACTTACTATTCCTCAGAGTGCAATCCATCCGATGTGGAAATTGACACTTTCCTGCACAGGCTAAATCTCCCCTCCCATAACAAGGCATTAGAAGGACTGAAAAAACTGTATTATAGAGGGAGAAATTGATCCTATTGAGACCGAGGCTAATGGGTTAAGTTTGCAGGTTTGGAACGCATTGTGAGCAAAGGCTATTTTTGCTTACAAAATATGGAGGGACTGAAGCTTGATAACTTAGTGCAAATACGATCTGTGGATGATATATCCAGTGAGTTCTGGTTAACCCAATGTCTCATCTCTCTGCCCCTTCCTCATCAAATGGACAGATGGAGGGTGTGTAAAAAAAAAACCTGGGGTTTATTGCCAATAAATCAGTTAAAAACAGTTGTCTTTAGCATGTATTATTGGGGGGGGGGGTTAGGGATAGCTCAGAGGGGACTCCTGTTCTCCCTCTAAAAAGGAGATATGGTCAACAACTTAACAACAGTTTTGCACGGTTCCATCATATAGTCACGGAATGCAACCGGAGAGGAAAGCACCCCCCCACACACCCAGAATCAGCTGTGACAAGTGGCAGACGTTAAGGATTAGAGAGGCCTAGGGTCTCCAGGATTTGTTCCGGTACTATTGGGAATTTCTGGGTAGGCAAACAGAGAAACTGCCATCTCCCGGCCAACCTCTTCAAATTTCTGTTTGGCACGCTTGCTTTCACAACACAGAGCAGTTTCTGATTTGGGAAAAGGAGCTGTCTAGGTGCTGAAGTTCCTTTATTTCCATTTTTGCAGCTATGTCTTTATTCTGCAATTTTTGCCACTGGCAAAAAGAAAACTGATTGCCAGGAAAAATGAGATAGATATATATGTATATTCTCTAGAGACATGTTTAGGTCCTTGGGACCTTGGCTGACTTCTCATTTACATGCCTCTCAAAATAAAGCAGCTTTCGTAGAGTTGTACTGCTTGTGAAATTTCAACTTTGATTCCAACGACTACATATTAAAAATTAAAAGTTTGTACTTCCCTCCTGGGCCAGTGGGTAACTGCACGGGCCAGTGTGTGAGAAACAGAACAGATCTGATCATCTTTTGTGAAGTTTCATTTCCTTCAAACTTACAACTTTTGACAATCTCAGTGAAAACCCATAAGGCTGGATGTTTGAAATCAGGATAGTACTCAAAGTTTGCGGGCCAATTAAATGCCACATTCTGTAGGACAACATAGCACACTATGTGTCTGAAGTTGTCACATTATTTTTCAAAATTAGCTTTGCAAAATTACTTAAGGTGGCATTTCACCGTGCCCTATTTTAATTCCACCAATTAGGTGGCCCGTGACTGCTACTCATAAATTCATGAACTGGTTATATTTCCATAAATTAGCATAACGCCTCATTTTTTAAAATGCCATTTCATCACTTCTTTTCCTCTTTTATATTTATCCACATCTCAGGATGCATAGGATCGCCAGGCAAAGACACTCTGTCTGCTTGCCCATGTTTGGAGCTCTGCTACAGGTACATGGTGCCTGCGGACTCACTACAGGCTTTCTATGATGGGTGCGTGCTGAATGAGATTGATTACTTCTTTCAACCAATTGTTATTTTAGTCGTTTTATTTTTATTTTAGGATAGATCAGTGTTGGCAAACCACCTGTCATTGTTAGTGGTGCTGAAGGAGGAGGTGGCCATTTGTAGAAGGTTGAAGCCCAAACCCCAAACCCACCAGTTACTGGTCCGTACAAAAACAGTACCGCTCCCCATACTGTGCATCATTCCCCAGGGCAAAGATGGGCAAACAGTCTGCACCCCAGACTCTGCAAACATCAGTCTGTAACCATGCAAGCCATGGCTGGAATGATTTATGCTTCTGTCTTCCTTCAGTTTTGGGGAAATGCCTGACATCTGCTCTGTTAGTGATCGGCAGCTCGCTACATGAAGAAGTGCAGCTGTAAACGTACATCCTTTCATTCAGAGTTACACTGCTGAGCTGTGTCACACCCCTCAGAGAGACTCTCTACACTTAGAGATGGATAATGCTAGTGAGCCAATATTTTATTTTTGTACACTTTTCAGTGATCAAACTCAATACCCAACATCCTTAAAAGTGAAATAGTGAAGGTCACCATTATTTGCAGCGTCATCACCAGAATTTATGTGAACCCTAACAATGGTAGCATGAAATTTTTGCACAGTCCATTTGAGGTATGAAAAACACTCAGCAGTACGATTATAGATTTTCCTTTTCGAACTGCATCTGTGAACAGCATTTTGAACTACACAAGTTACACTGCTACAGTGTTTATTATGTAGAAGGTGTATTCTCACAGATTTACAGAAAGATCTTGCATTTATATAGCGCCTTTCACGACCTCAGGACATCTCAAAGAGCATTACAACCAATGAAGTACTTTTGAAGTGTAGTCACTGTTGTAATGTAGGAAACGCAGCAGCCAATTTGCACACAGTGAGATCTCACAAACAACGTGACAATAACCAGATAATCTGTTTTAGTAATGTTGATTAGAGATAAATATTGGCCAGGAGTACTCTCCTGCTTTTCTTCGAAATAGTGCCGTGGGATTTTTTATATCCGCCTGAGAGGGCAGACAGGGCCTCGGTTTAACGTCTCATCCGAAAGATGGCACCTCCGACAGTGCAGTGCTCCCTCAGTACTGCACCGGGAGCGTCAGCCTGGATACGTGCTCAAGTCTCTGGAGTGGGACTTGAACCCGCAACCATTTGGCTCAGAGGTCAGAGTGCTACCTACTGAGCCAAGGCTGACACCAGCAATGACCAGGAGGGATTTGAAGGGGTTTTTGATGTGACGGACGTACAGGATGGAGATGGAAAGGAGGGTGTTCCAGAGAGTAGGGACAAGGTGGCTGAAGGAGCTGCCTCCGCTGGCTGGTGAAATACCGATGGTAACAGATCTGTCACCGGTGGTGAGAGCAATCTGACATGACAAATTAAAAATGTCTCACATGCATATTGGCATAAAGCATATTTTTTTTCCCTCCAAGGGCATATTGGCACCGACACTAAATAGGCCTGAGGTCAGCAGGGTTTTCCAAGTATAATGCACAATGAAGAAATTCAATTCCAACCACAACTTATAGAATCATAGAATCATAGAAGTTACAACATGGAAACAGGCCCTTCGGCCCAACATGTCCATGTCGCCCAGTTTATACCACTAAGCTAGTCCCAATTGCCTGCACTTGGCCCATATCCCTCGATACCCATCTTCCCCATGTAACTGTCCAAATGCTTTTTAAAAGACAAAATTGTACCCGCCTCTACTACTGCCTCTGGCAGCTCGTTCCAGACACTCACCACCCTTTGAGTGAAAAAATTGCCCCTCTGGATCCTTTTGTGTCTCTCCCCTCTCACCTTAAATCTGTGCCCCCTCGTTATAGACTCCCCTACCTTTGGGAAAAGATTTTGACTATCGACCTTATCTATGCCCCTCATTATTTTATAGACTTCTATAAGATCACCCCTTAACCTCCTACTCTCCAGGGAATAAAGTCCCAGTCTGTCTAACCTCTCCCTGTAAGTCAAACCATCAAGTCCCGGTAGCATCCTAGTAAATCTTTTCTGCACTCTTTCTAGTTTAATAATATCCTTTCTATAATAGGGTGACCAGAACTGTACACAGTACTCCAAGTGTGGCCTCACCAATGCCCTGTACAACTTCAACAAGACATCCCAACTCCTGCATTCAATGTTCTGACCAATGAAACCAAGCATGCTGAATGCCTTCTTCACCACCCTATCCACCTGTGACTCCACTTTCAAGGAGCTATGAATCTGTACTCCTAGATCTCTTTGTTCTATAACTCTCCCCAACGCCCTACCATTAACGGAGTAGGTCCTGGCCCGATTCGATCTACCAAAATGCATCACCTCACATTTATCTAAATTAAACTCCATCTGCCATTCATCGGCCCACTGGCCCAATTTATCAAGATCCCGTTGCAATCCTAGATAACCTTCTTCACTGTCCACAATGCCACCAATCTTGGTGTCATCTGCAAACTTACTAACCATGCCTCCTAAATTCTCATCCAAATCATTAATATAAATAACAAATAACAGCGGACCCAGCACCGATCCCTGAGGCACACCGCTGGACACAGGCATCCAGTTTGAAAAACAACCCTCGACAACCACCCTCTGTCTTCTGTCGTCAAGCCAATTTTGTATCCAATTGGCTACCTCACCTTGGATCCCATGAGATTTAACCTTATGTAACAACCTACCATGCGGTACCTTGTCAAATGCTTTGCTGAAGTCCATGTAGACCACGTCTACTGCACAGCCCTCATCTATCTTCTTGGTTACCCCTTCAAAAAACTCAATCAAATTCGTGAGACATGATTTTCCTCTCACAAAACCATGCTGACTGTTCCTAATTAGTCCCTGCCTCTCCAAATGCCTGTAGATCCTGTCCCTCAGAATACCCTCTAACAACTTACCCACTACAGATGTCAGGCTCACTGGTCTGTAGTTCCCAGGCTTTTCCCTGCCGCCCTTCTTAAACAAAGGCACAACATTTGCTACCCTCCAATCTTCAGGCACCTCACCTGTCGCGGTGGATGATTCAAATATCTCTGCTAGGGGACCCGCAATTTCCTCCCTAACCTCCCATAACGTCCTGGGATACATTTCATCAGGTCCCGGAGATTTATCTACCTTGATGCGCGTTAAGACTTCCAGCACCTCCCTCTCTGTAATATGTACACTCCTCAAGACATCACTATTTATTTCCCCAAGTTCCCTAACATCCATGCCTTTCTCAACCGTAAATACCGATGTGAAATATTCATTCAGGATCTCACCCATCTCTTGTGGTTCCGCACATAGATGACCTTGTTGATCCTTAAGAGGCCCTACTCTCTCCCTAGTTACCCTTTTGCCCTTTATGTATTTGTAGAAGCTCTTTGGATTCACCTTTGCCTGATCTGCCAAAGCAATCTCATATCCCCTTTTTGCCCTCCTGATTTCTCTCTTAACTCTACTCCGGCAATCTCTATACTCTTCAAGGGATCCACTTGATCCCAGCTGCCTATGCATGTCATATGCCTCCTTCTTATTTTTGACTAGTGCCTCAATCTCCCGAGTCATCCAAGGTTCCCTACTTCTACCAGCCTTGCCCTTCACTTTATAAGGAATGTGCTTACCCTGAACCCTGGTTAACACACTTTTGAAAGCCTCCCACTTACCAGACGTCCCTTTGCCTGCCAACAGACTCTCCCAATCAACTTCTGAAAGTTCCTGTCTAATACCATCAAAATTGGCCTTTCCCCAATTTAGAATTTTAACTTTTGGGCCAGACCTATCCTTCTCCATAGCTATCTTAAAACTAATGGAATTATGATCACTGGTCCCAAAGTGATCCCTCACTAACACTTCTGTCACCTGCCCTTCCTTATTTCCCAAGAGGAGGTCAAGTTTTGCCCCCTCTCTAGTCGGGCCATCCACATACTGAATGAGAAATTCCTCCTGAATACACTCAACAAATTTCTCTCCATCCAAGCCCCTAATGCTATGGCTGTCCCAGTCAATGTTGGGAAAGTTAAAGTCCCCTACTATTACCACCCTATTTTTCTTGCAGCTGTCTGTAATCTCCTTACATATTTGCTCCTCAATTTCCCGTTGACTATTTGGGGGTCTGTAGTACAATCCTATCAAAGTGATCTCTCCCTTCTTATTTTTCAGTTCTACCCATATGGACTCAGTGGGCGAACCCTCGGATATATCCCCTCTCACTACTGCCGTGATGTTCTCCCTAATCAAGAACGCAACTCCCCCTCCTCTCTTACCTCCTGCTCTATCTTTCCTATAGCATCTGTACCCTGGAACATTGAGCTGCCAGTCCTGCCCCTCCCTTAGCCATGTTTCAGTAATAGCTATAACATCCCAGTCCCATGTACCCATCCATGCCCTGAGTTCATCTGCCTTGCCCATCAGACTTCTTGCATTGAAATAAATGCAGTTTAATCTAGACTTCCCTTGGTCTTTGCCCTGCTTTCTCAGACCATCTGTCCGGTCATGTTCTGTACACTCTCCCTTACTGCCTTTTGTTTCTGTCACCACTTTATTTCCCACTGACTTCCTGCATCGGTTCCCATCCCCCTGCCACATTAGTTTAAACCCTCCCCAACAGCACTGGCAAACACTCCCCCTAGGACATTGGTTCCAGTCCTGCCCAGATGCAGACCGTCCAATTTGTACTGGTCCCACCTCCCCCAGAACCGGTTCCAATGGCCCAGGAATTTGAATCCCTCCAGCTTGCACCATCTCTCAAGCCACGTATTCATCTTAGCTATCCTGTCATTCCTACTCTGACTAACCCGTGGCACTGGTAGCAATCCTGAGATTACTACCTTTGAGGTCCTACTCTTTAGTTTAACTCCTAACTCCCTAAATTCAGCTTGTAGGACCTCATCCTGTTTTTTACCTATATCGTTGGTGCCTATATGCACCACGACAACTGGCTGTTCACCCTCCCCCTCCAGAATGTCCTGCAGCCGCTCCGAGACATCCTTGACCCTTGCACCAGGGAGGCAACATACCATCCTGGAGTCTCGGTTGCGTCCGCAGAAACGCCTGTCTATTCCCCTTACAATCGAGTCCCCTATCACTATAGCTCTGCCACTCTTTTTCCTGCCCTCCTGTGCAGCAGAGCCAGCCACGGTGCCATGAACCTGGCCACTGCCACCTTCCCCTGGTGAGTCATCTCCGCCAACAGTATCCAAAACGGTATACCTGTTTTGGAGGGAGATGACCGCAGGGGACCCCTGCACTGCCTTCCTACTCTTCCTCTGTCTGTTGGTCACCCATTCACTATCTCCCTCAGTAATTTTTATCTGCGGTGTGACCA
The DNA here is from genome assembly GCF_035084215.1 of Heptranchias perlo. Taxonomy (NCBI): domain Eukaryota; kingdom Metazoa; phylum Chordata; class Chondrichthyes; order Hexanchiformes; family Hexanchidae; genus Heptranchias; species Heptranchias perlo. The sequence continues at coordinate 8,214,631 of NC_090332.1, read as the reverse complement.
ACTCACTGAACGTGCTATCCACGACTTTCTCAGCATCGCGGATGCTCCAAAGTGAGTCCATCCGCAGCTCCAGAGCCGTCAAGCGGTCAAACAATAGCTGCAAACAATACTTGGTTTGAAACAGAAAGTATTTTTACTGCAGCTTTATAAAAAAAGTTGCTCGCCTGACACACATGGAGATTCCTCTCCTTTTTTTAGACCCCGACTGTTTACACCAGGAGTTACCTGAAGGAATCCTGCAAGCTTTGAATCTGAGTGCCTGCTCCACTTCAAATGGGCCATTGACCTCCCCCCCCCCCCCACTCCATCATCAGCAGCCCAGGGCAAGGTGCATGCAGGCGGCCCCAGCTGGACTCGAGGTCGGGGATGAGAGGAGTAGCCGGGCGCGGCCGACTGACAAACTGCCTTCCCGTCCCCACCGCTTAAACCGGAGGATCAAGAAAAAGAGAGAGAGACATTTACAGCTCGGGAGAGCTTCGGGGAGGAGAAGGCGACACCCGACAAAAATGCCTCTGAACAGCCACCTACCTGGGCTCGTCACCGCCGCCGCCGCGCGCGCGCGCGCGCTCCCGATCCAAGTACTGCGTTGCGGCGCGCGCGCGCTCCCGATCTACGTAGGGCATTGCGGCGCCCCCTGGTGGCAGTCCTCACACGGATGCTCCTTCCTCTCCCCACGCCCCATCCCCCCCCCCTCCCTCCCTCTCACTCAATTCACTCTCATCCTCCTTGAATTTCAGCCTTGGTTCAGTGGCAGCTCCAGGACCTCAGCACATAGTCTAGGCTGACGCTTGAGTGCAGTGCTGAGGGAGTGCTGCACTGGTCAGACACTAAACCTGTCCACCTACACAACCTCAGCGAAACCGCTACCAACATTTCAAGCATTGACCTACTGCTCTGATGAAAAGTCAATGGGTTGGGCGGGAAATTGGAGTTGAGGTCGAAGATCAGCCATGACGGAGCAGACTCGATGGGCCGTACATCCTACTCCTGCTCCTATTTCTTATGTTCTTATGTCCTAATCATACAGCACAGAAGGAGGCCATTCGGCCAATCATGCCGCTGCCGACTCTTTGAAAGAGCTATCCAATTAGTCCCGCTCCCCCGCTCTTTCCTCATAGCCCTGCAAAGTTGAATACCTGGGCAACCAGTAATTGATCTAATTCCATGGTCATCTTTCCTTAGGCCCTTGAAAATCCCAACAGAAAGTCTGGCCTTTCACAATACTGACATGAGCAGATCACCCTTCAACAACCTCTCTTTTTATTGGCTAATAAAACATACCTTAGAACCAGGTTCGTCAAGTTGGAAGCTGATTACAAATAATGCATTCTTTTGCTCCACCTTGCACTTATTGAGAAAAATGGCGCTTGGGAAAATTCTAGTGAAGGAACTGTTAGTGTCAGAACTTCCTTTATTAATTGTCTTTTGCTAATTTTCTCCCACTGCTCCCCTTCCTTTGTAGGCGTGACTGCTATTGGGGTATTATTGTGTGAGTATTAGATACCCTGCAGTACCTTGTCCAAGTGGCCATTCCTCATGTGTGAGTCTAGGCAATTCAGGTGTGGCATCGCAATCAAGCCCAATCTGCCCTCATCTGATGTCCACACTTGCGCGCTTCCCAACTGGAATCATTGGATAGCAATCAGGAGCAGGAACCCTAGACAATATTTTCCCCTTCTCCTAGCCCAGCGATACTGAGATCAATCGTGATGCCCCAACTGTTACTCTGGCGGAGATCAACTAATTCAGCCCATGCCAATAACTGAACCTGGGACCTTCTGTTCCGCGTAGCTTAATACTACACTGGGCACTGACTTTACCCTTTAGGGCAGCTCATCCTTTTATTGACACTGACTGGCAATAGGAGCCTAGTAGTGTTCATGATTCCAGGTCCAAAAAAGATGAACCTCCCAGCAGGAAAAAATATAATAAAAATTAGTTAACGGAGAAACAAGTGACTGGTTCTACAAGTGGCATGGTTCATAGTTAGGCTTCGGACTGTGTTACAGCATGACAATGTGCATGGCTGTAGGACGATGTGTGTTGCTGCATTTATAATAATTATGTGTCAGTACATTTAAGCCAGCTTCAGATTATTGATTTCATTATTAATGTACAGTTTATCACAGTGATTTTTAAAAAAAAAAATTTTGTTGAAAAATTCCTCTTCTGTTACCAATTATGCCTATTGTACCTCTGAGATAAATTTAGGAAACAATATATATTCTTGTGTCAGCTTGGCTCAGTGGTAGCACGCTGGCCTCTGAATAAGACGGGTGTGGGTTTAAGCTCCACAAGAGACCTAAGGTGGGCTGACGCTTCAGTATTGCACTCAAGGAGTGCTGCAATGTAGACCATCTTCTAGATGAGATGTTAATCTGAGGTCCTTTCCATCTGTTTAGTTGGACATAAACGACCCCATGGTAATAGTCATCTCATTGCTGTTTTGTGGGACAAATGGCTACATGATAACAGTCACTAAATATTGCCCATTCGTACCAACTCTCTTTATTATGGGTATTGGATCTTTCACCAAATCACATGAAATTTCTAGACAGTTTTGTGTGTGTGTCTGGTGGAGGTAGGGCGGGGATGGAGGATGGGGAGGGAAAATTGCACAGCTTGTGACTTTACACAGATGATATTGTTACTATTAGATAGGAACCAGCAACATTTTGGATTCCTTTACTGCAATGCCAGGTTCTCTCTCCCAGTGCTAGTTTCTGGAAAAGAGATAAAAAGAAAGACCTGAAACTCCTTTCGTCAGGCAGAGCAGGGGAAATTTAAAATGCAGAGTATTTCTCCAATGATATAGAAAATTAAACTGTATTTGAGATTAAGGCACAGTGTTGGGGCAGACTACAGGGAATTTTTCTCTGCATCTGGCCTGTCATATGCCTGGCTTGGCAGCACTTAAAATTAACACTAAGTGACAAAAGTGGAAAATATTCCATTCCCTAATATATAGGCATCCATCGCCCTAATGAGCAGAGAAAAAAAGATCTAAAAATATAGTGTTTTCAAACTAAGTTGAAAAGTTGGTACAATCACAAGACTTCAAAACCTCTGTAGTGTTCATGATGGAAAACAAACATTTGAGTTTCTCTGTGGCATTGTGCCAGGAAACTTCAATCACTAAGTCTTCATGTTGGTTTATTTGGTAAAGCAGAGGCCGGTCCTCCTTGGTTGTGACAAAACCTTGTCATTATGATTATGGGCAAGAGCGAATTACATCGAGGTGAAGGCGATATCAAAGAATAATTATTTTTTTGTGGGGATTCAAGCCTCCAAAAGAAGTTTTCAAATAATTCAATAAAATAAACCCGACGGAGCCCTTGGGCCGTCTCGCCTGTAGATGTTTTACTTATTATTCCAATTCATACAGGTACTGGAGTGATTGTCAAACTCCAAGATAAACCCTGGTTAAATACAAATGGAGGTAAGGCAGATCAACCCAATCAACCGTAAAGCACTAATTCATACCAAATTGCCCCAAAGGGACTGCAAAACCCAGTGATTAGATGCTCCTGGAGTGAATGCACAACAGGTAGCTAAATTACTAAGGACACAATTAAAACAGACAATGAGGCTCCACTGTGGGACAACCCACAAACCATAATTGAAAGGATAGTAATGAGGAATCATATCTGTGAATAAGCAGGCATGAAGGTGACTTTATTAGGGAAAAGTTCCCATTTTTTAAACAGCTGGCCAATAAATTTAGACTCCCAAACACTTCTTTTTTTTCTAATCTTAAAATTAGACTAGTTTTGAAGTCCCCCTTAAAGTGCTGATTTACTAAAACTGGACCAGAATAAATTTCATAACATTGTGATTGATATACCGAAGACCAAAAAATATAATATAACAGAACCTGTTCCGAAGTGGTGAATGGGGGTAAAGACCTACTAGGAAGAAGAGGGGAAGGCAAACAAAACAAAAAAAAAACACATATGGAAGAGCATAGTGTCAATTCAAAACAATCCCAGTTTAAAATCCATCCTGGTGTGTACTAAACAACAGTTCCTGCAAAACTAATTGTTTGTGAAGCGACTGAAACATTTTAATGCGATCAGGTGTTATATGAACACAAGAATTATTACCTTACCCTATCCAGTGATGTCTCTGATCTGGAGATTGCTGGCCTTAGTGCTGAAGATTTCTTTTGATAGCATTGTGCCGTTAAAATTTACTGGGGAATAAAATCCACAGTGAGTCCCCTAAGCCAGTTCCATAGTGGGTGCTCGTGGTCTTTATCCAGATTACAGAAGACTGAAGTGTCACCACAGAATGACTGCAGGTACGGTGACTTGGAAGCCACAGACTTTATCTGTGTGCTGTGGGAGAGCTCAGTTATTCTGGTTTTGGGTGGGTTGGGAAGAGATTTGAATCTGCAATTGCTAGGCATCTCAGAGAACATGGGAACAGGAGTAGACCATTCAGCCCTTCGAGCCTGTTCCACCATTCAATTAGATAATGGCTGATCAATACCTCAACCCCATTTACCCACCTTTGACCACTATCCCTTGATACTCTTGCCTAATAAGAATCTATCGCTCTCAGTCTTGAAAGCTTCAATTGTCCCAGAATCCACAGTCTTTGAGGGAGTGAGTTCCAGATTTCTGCTGTCCTTTGTCTGACTTGTTTCCCGATTTCACTCCTGAATGGCCTAGCTCTAATTTTTAGATTGTTCTGGATTCCCCCACCAAAGGAAATGGATTCTCTTTATTTACCCTAAGAAATCATTTTATCATTTTAAAAACCTCAATCACATCATCCCTTAATCTTCTAGACTCAAGGGAAAAGATGGATTTCCCCTCCCCCCAGTCTTCACCCATCTCCTCTTGGTCGCAGTGACTTGTAGAGGCATCGCCCACCCTTGGTACTTCAAAATAAGGAGTCATTCCTCAAGTGTCAGCCTAATCAACCATGTGGGTTGCATCCAAACCAGATTCTGCCTTCAACAGACCTCCAAGGTCCAGTAGGACTCATTAGTAATGATCAGGAGTAGAAACCTTGGCTGATTTTCTCTTCCCTAATTAAGGACAACGGATGAACGGACACCGCGCAACAATCGCCAGACAGGAGGGTTCCCTCCCAGTCGGGGAACACTTCAGCAGTCAAGGACATTCAGCCACCAATCTTCGGGTAAGCGTTCTCCAAGGCGGCCTTCGAGACACACGACAATGCAAAATCGTCGAGCAGAAATTGATAGCCAAGTTCCGCACCCATGAGGACGGCCTCAACCAGGATCTTGGGTTCATGTCACGCTACATGTAACCCCACCAGCAAGGGGAAAAAAAGTTATCTGTTTTTAATATTCTCTCTCTCTCTCTCTCTGCCTTTTGGGTCTCTTTCTCTCTGTCTGTATGATTTGACACAATGTGTATTCAGCATACTGGGGCCTACTGTTTTCCGTGGCTAACCTGTCTGAACACCAACGACACCTTTTGATTGGTGTGATGGTGTCCCAGCCTAATATAAGATATGCGATTTGAGAACCTCTTATTCACTCACTCACCTGACGAAGGGGATAATCTCCGAAAGCTTGTGATTTTAAAATAAAATTGTTGGACTATAAGCTGGTGTTGTAAGATTCCTTACATTTGTCCACCCCAGTCCATCACCGGCATCTCCACATCAATGCTAATTAAGGGGCATTGAGATTAATCATAATGGACCTTGACCTTGTCCAAGGGATCAAACGTGGCACCTTCCTGGTCTGTATGGCTTCCTGGGAGTGCTTTTGCTCTACTGAACCATTTAGGACGCATTATCAGAGGGTATCCTTGGTATTTTCAGTATAAAAGGAAGATCTTTTTGCACTTGAAGAATGAAAATCGCCAATGATTGATCGTTAGGACTAGATTATTTTCCTTGCATGTAGTTGAACGTTGGCTTGAAGTGTAAAGAAAGGTGCCTGGGATCGATGACGAACAGCAAAAGGCGAACATTAATGGAAATAGGTCCTATATTGACTTCTCGTTAAGATTGGCAGAGACTTAATATCATTTTTATCATGGCAAATGGAAAGTGAATTTGGTCACAACTCAATCAAACACCAACCTCGGTTTGCAGGGGCACCAGCATAAAGGGGACCCGCCTCAGGGGTGCCACTCAGTCAGGTGCCCACACGGGCATCTGGGCCTCGGTGCCCACTCACACTCGCCAGTCACGTTTCTGCTCCTGCTGTCGCCGTTCCCTCTAATCCAACCCCATCTCTCATCCCAAAGGGTGAGATTGTTCTTATTTCAAATTAATAGGCGCACTTTTTAACATGTCGCATTCTCACGCAGTGCATAACTTTTTTTGTTTGAGAATCTAAGTATAAATACTTAGCAGAACTGACGGGCGACGCGTTTTCATTTCATGAATGGGAATTGCAAAGTGTTTAGTAAATCGAAGTTACACTATGGTTATCTAGAAATACGGCTAACTCACATGCGGATCCCAAAACACGCACCGCTATACCTGGGTGAGTATTGCTCTGTTCGTTGTCTGTGGCGACACAAGGAGACACCAAATATACATACACGTATCATAGCACCGTACAGCACAGAAGGAGGTCATTCGGCCCATCGTGCCTGTGCCGGTATCTACAGGAATAGTTGGTGCACTCTCACTAACTGGCACAACGCCGCCCAGATACATTGGCACATACAGAGCCCACCCACACAAAGGGACACAGACAGAAACATACACAAAGGACAGGAAATGAACAAGAACCTTTCTCAATTTAAACATCTTCGATCGAATAGCATGTTAATGTTCTGAAAGTTTGGTTTTTCTCAACGAGGTGATAGCCGAAAACAAAATTATGGAGATTCAAACTGATTTTTATTTAAGGAAAGAAAGAGGCGTGATTATGCGTCTCTAGTTTCAGATCAAAGTTGACTATTCCGTAAGAGCACCGTCAATTTCTATCCGCATCTCTCCGTCGTATCACTAACGCTTGTCTCTAACGCTCTGATATTATACTCACTGTACTAAAGCCCAGTGTTTACCTCCACTTGATTGCAGTAAACACACAACATCTAAAGCTCAATCGGATTGTTTTTGTGTGTAGTATTTTTTTTCTTGCCTCCCCCTTCGTACTTTTTTTTCCTCCTCTTTTCATTAATAGCCCCTTCTATTGATCACAAATAGACACACCGCGGTCAGCGTTTCCTAGCAGCAGAACGGGGTGCCTCTATTCAGGGACAGAAAGAGTTCCCATTTATGGACGCAAGGGTCTGTGTGTGTTTGGAGACACACAGACCATGACACAAAAAAACTTCTGGGATGCTAAAGGAAGTCATTGTAGGTGACAGGAGGGGGAAAAGGGAAATAAAACAAGTGTGAGCCGTGAAACCCCCTTTTACTTCCTTTGCGATGTTTTCTGACATTCATTACATGGGATGTGTTCTATTTAGTATTCAGAATAATGTAAAGATGAGCTTTAACGAATAGATGCTAACTGCAATAATATTTACTATTTATATGTATACATGTGTGTGTATGTGTTTGTGTATTTCAGTGTATGTGTGTACGAATGTGTGTTTTTGTGTCTATGTGTTTGTGTGCATGTGTTTGTGTGTGTATGTGTTTGTGTGTACGTGTGTGTATGTGTGTACGTGTTTGTATGTGTATGTGTTTGTGTGTATGTGTTTGTGTGTATGTGTTTGTATGTGTATGTGTTTGTATGTCTATGTGTTTGTGTGTACATGTTTGTATGTGTATGTGTTTGTGTCTATGTGTTTGTGTGTCTATATGTTTGTGTGTACGTGTTTGTATGTGTATGTGTTTGTGTGTATGTGTTTGTGTGTATGTGTTTGTGTGTCTATGTGTTTGTATGTGTATGTGTTTGTGTGTCTATGTGTTTGTGTCGATGTGTTTGTGTGTATGTGTTTGTATGTGTATGTGTTTGTATGTCTATGTGTTTGTGTGTCTATGTGTTTGTGTGTACATGTTTGTATGTGTATGTGTTTGTGTCTATGTGTTTGTGTCTATGTGTTTGTATGTACGTGTTTGTATGTGTATGTGTCTATGTATTTGTGTGTACGTGTTTGTGTGTGTATGTGTTTGTGTCTATGTGTTTGTGTGTACGTGTTTGTGTGTCTATGTGTTTGTGTGTACGTGTTTGTGTCTATGTATTTGTGTGTGTTTGTGTGTGTATATGTTTGTGTGTATGTGTTTCTGTGCCTATGTGTTTGCGTGTATGTGTTTGTGTGTGTATGTGTTTGTGTGTGTGTGTTTGTGTGTATGTTTGTGTGTCTATGTGTTTGTGTGTCTATGTGTTTGTGTGTCTATGTGTTTGTGTGTCTGTGTTTGTGTGTACGTGTTTGTATGTGTATGTGTCTATGTGTTTGTGTGTACATGTGTGTGTCTATGTGTTTGTGTGTATGTGTTTGTGTGTCTATGTGTTTGTGTGTACGTGTTTGTGTGTCTATGTGTTTGTGTGTCTATGTGTTTGTGTCTATGTGTTTGTGTGTGTGTTTGTGTGTGTATATGTTTGTGTGTATGTGTTTGTGTGTGTGTGTTTGTGTGCCTATGTGTTTGTGTGTACATGTATGTGTTTGTGTGTCTATGTGTTTGTGTGTGTGTGTTTGTGTGTGTGTGTTTGTGTGTCTATGTGTTTGTGTGTGTATATGTTTGTGTGTATGTGTTTGTGTGTATGTTTATGTGTGTGTGTGTACCATTGCATATGCATCCCCAAGTTTAAAATGTTTAGTATACTTTCTCCATTCTACAATTTGAAAACAAAACGAAGACCCCATCCCAACCCCCCCACCCCTTTCTCTCCAGAATCGCAATGTCACCAGGCGTTCTACTGATCCAGATTTTGATTTCAGTTTCAGTGTCTGTTTAAAACACCCACAGGACCGTGTGGCATGGCCTGGCACCAGCCTGTGTGGTAACTTCGATCACCCTCTTATTTCATTTACAATATATCTTTAATTAGGCGGAACTAGGCAATGCTATTCCCTAAAGAGAATGTAAAGAGAGGAACAACCGAATTACCTATCAGAACTTTAGCACTGTGTTTAACTGAAAGGGCGACAGGTGGAAGTTAAATAACTTTACAGGTTGGGTAAAGGACCTTTTAAGAGCAGATTTAGGGATTAGTCAGATGTTATTGCTGGTATAAAATTAAACAGTGCAGAGCTCTGGGGAGTGTAGCTATCTGAGAGATTAATATATTGTGGAATTGTGCGCACAAAGCCTATCCATTGTGGTGATGTATGAGTGAGTAGTGAATGGGATCGAACATATGCAGCCTGTCACCGCAGATGCCGACATCTGTTCATCTTGAGGCAGATGCTTATAGAAAGCGATAGAGTCTCTCGAACCCTGGTCCGTCCCATTCAGACCCTATTGCTCAATACCTAGTGTAATAAATCAGATCGCATTGCACAGCAATGTTAAATCATTTGGTACAAAAAAAAACTGGAAACTATCGGAATTCATTCCAGATATTTAAAAAAAGTGTCGAGTTGCCAACATTTTATTGTATTATTGTGAGCAAGGAGGTGGGATATATGTAGGCGGCGAGTACAATGCTAAGGGGGACTCAACTATTTTACTTGTTGCAAGCACTTTTGGAGAAAGTCGACAAATACGCGTGTTATTGATGAAAATAATAGTCACGACAAGCACGCATTAAGTACACGCACACAAAAGCATCAATGAAGTGTAAACACCTGCAACCTGCCGAATTATAAATGCAAAGCTCGAGAGAGCCAGATTCTGGGATTAAACAGAACACTTTCTCTGCAGTGAAACTAAACATTGCATAATTAGCGGACGACTTTCCTCAACACAACCAAGCAAATGGTTATAAAGAGGAAATGTTGAATTAAATGTGTTGATATATCGATCTAGACTTTTCTTTCTCAAGATGTACAGATCCGGCTACTGTTGGCGTGGACGTTTAGCGACACCGCCCTTTCCTTTTCATACCGAAATTAAAAATGTAGAAATCAAAGAATTATGAGACAATCCACAGAGATTTAGAAGATACATTGATATCTGGCTAAGTGACTATCTTGCATCATTTACCCGTGTCAAGTTAGTGGATTTAAAAGAGCGCCTCTATTTTGTCATAATGTTTGTGGTATGACAATGATTGCATTAACGTTATATTTAGTAATAAGGATAGTGGGGAAAGAGCCTTTTCACCCTCCAAAAAAAGTCAACGTGCAATTTTGGAGACAGATTTAAAAACACACACACACACACACATTGCTTTTCAACAATGTGAAAATGCAGTAGCCTTCGGTGGCGCTGGCAATCTGTTAGTTCAGAGCTGTGCAATGGCCATTGTGGAAATGGTAGCCTGAAGTTATGTGTAATCCTCTGTCACAAGTCGAAGGCTCTTACAATCACGTTGGTAATTAGCCCCGGAGCCGGCAGATGTTCCCGAGCAGACATCGGCACGCGACCGGCCTCAGCCCCACAAGAATATCCAACAAATAATCTTTCCTATTTTTTTTGATTGCATTGCAAAAAGAGAGGGGGGAAAAAATCTCCTTTGCCTCCCCCCCCCCACCCTCCCTCCTTCCCCCCTACCCTTTAAACCCAAAGCAACAGGAGCGGAAAGGGAAGAAGTAAAGGAGGAGGAGGGGGGGGGAAAGATCAGGAGCACTTCTGAGATTGGGCAGTCTGGAGTATAAAGACACGCATAGAGCAGCTGGTCCAAGTAATCTGATCTGGAGACAAAAGGAATGCCCCCTCGGTTCTAAGATCACAGGTAAACATACCAGTTTTGTTATGAAAATGAGGTCTGGGACTAGCCGCAGCAGATGATTTTCGATGGATGGCAGTGTTTGAAAAGGGAGACCAGAGAGCTTCTTATCCATCATCTGCTTTCCTTTGCGCTGGCTGAGCCACGCGACTCGCGCTTTCTTATTCTGATTCGCACATGCCTCAGCACCAGCCTCAGCAACTCTCTGCTAACGCTCTTCAAAAAACTTTTTTCATTTTTTTTTTGTTGGGAGGGGGGCACTGGCGGAATCAAATCTTTAAAAATCGCCTTCCAGCTTTTCAGATTTACCATCGCCCGCCCACCCATCCCACACACACAAATCGTTCAGGGTTTATTTTCAAAAATGCACCTACGGTAAGCTCATAACACCACCTACACAAAAACTTTCAGAACCATTCCAGACTACAATATAATCGGCTCGTTTCTCACTTTAAAATCTTCCATTTGGTTTTATATTATTTGAAACCTCTGATTCCAGCGTGACGTTATCATTTAAATCTTAGATTGGATTTAATTGTCACGTTAAAGCCTTGATTCCTTTTTTAACATTGAAATCTTCGATTCCGGTATTATATTGTAATATTAAAACGGTGATCCGAGTTTCACACTGCCGTTTTAAGTCTTTGATCGCATTGCACACCGTAAGGTTAAAACTTTGATTCAGGCTCGCAGAGTTCACAAACAAATCAATAAATTGTAAACTGAACCATTACATAAAATGTGTGATGTGCTTAAAACAACAGATGCAAGGAATGGAAATTGTAACTGCCCTTTTCAGAGTTGTGGCAGTCCGTTTATGGTCTATTGATAGGATATTGCCCGTGAACTTTTCTCCCTCACCTCATTCTTTTTAAAACTGAAACGTATTTAGGTCTGTTACAGGGTTACACACACACACACACACACAGACCCACTGCACCTGCTAGCGACAGATTACATCTTATTTATTGCAAGGACGGGAACTTTGAGATCCAGTTTACTGGCGAGGTACTAAAGCAAATTAACCGATTGGCAAATTACACGACATTAAAGGGTGAACTGTAAGGGTCTTACAATGATTTCCCCAATAAATGAATCATACGAGTTGGATATTCTCGTAAAACCACGTGCTGTAACCAAAGTACGTACTTTAGGGTTTATAGATTTGTTCTCCTAATTCATCAATGCGGGAGGGGGAGATCCCTTAGTAATGGACTATCTAAGCCACATGTCATTCGTCATACCGTTACAGGTTCTTTAGCATGCTTTTGTGTGATTCGGATCGGAGGATCGCATATGTAAGTGAAGTCATACAGAGACATGCCATTTCCAGTGGAATAACGCCATTTGTTAGGAGCAGATGGCCGGCTAGCGGCTGACCGCGTCTGAGGCGTGTCGTACCCCTTGAGATCGAATCCCCCAAGGGTTCCCCTTGTCTTGATAATCAATGAAAATTAAACTGGAAAAAAAAGCTGAATAGTTAGACCTCGAGTCCCCAGCGATGTACCCTCTTTGTTCCCTTAGTTACTGGTGGGCAGGAGTTAAACTACAACAGCCTCCAACAGAACCACTTAAGTTAAACAGTCTCTCTGTCTCATTCCCCCCCTCCCTCCCTCCCCTCCTCAAACCCAGGCTTAGCCAGCTAGGAGGAGAGAGAGAGAAAAAAGAGAGCTTTCTGCCTCATTTCACGAAAACAGAATCGCGTGGCATAAATTAAGTATGAAAAGAATAAGTGCAGTGGGAAGGATTGCCATGTTTTAGTATGCCTTTCAGTTACGGTTTGCTGCAGCAATCGAGAAATCTGTGCCACGTCAATTCAACAAACGCATGCTGGGGGGTTGAGAAAGGGACAACTTTTTGTAGATTTAAACCCTTGCGCGTGGAACTTATTTACACTTGTGTTTTTTTTTAAATCGCAATGCATTAAGTTTTGCAATGCATTAACTTATTTGACGTATGCGCATTTTATAAAAAAAAAGTTAAACCTTTTTGCAAGTCATTGTTTAGAGGGGAAAGAAAGTCACTGAATCACTTGTTGCGTCCTTTCAGAAGAGTGCACACATAACAGAAAGGTTCCATCACAGTCCCGTTGCAGTTATTTTACTCGAAGTCAATATTTCTGCGTTTGGCTCTTAATTAAATGGGGTTGGGGTTTCTTATTGCACGCCTCATATAGAAGAAAATCCGGTCAGATGAGCCATTAATGTGGCAGACAACCGTGCAACACAATGATATTTTTTTTAAATAAAAAAATGCACTTAATAGAACTTCCATGGTAACCCTCCATGCGTTTTTTTTATGGCAAGGCGCGGCGGTATAAGTTCCCGGGGGTAACTGGTAAATGCAGAACACAGAGAGATTACTGCAGACTTGACCGTTAAATGCTTTCAGTGCACTCAAAAGAACCGATTTCAGTACCGTCTGCTTCTAACTGACGGCGGCGGAGGCAGCTCTATTTATAATAAAGGAATTTTTGCCCCTAAGTTTGAGTGACAGTTTGCAGTAAAAGTTTTTTTTAAAAAAATTAAAATAAACAGTCGCCCGTGTGTGTGTGTGTTTACTGATGGTTTTGTTTTAATATATATATATAATGAGCTGACGGTTGGTCAGTTGGTGTGTGTGTGTGTGTGTGTTTGTGTTTGTTGGCTGGATTCAGTGCAGGGCTAGGGTGCAGGCATTGTTGCAGAGGGAGGTTGCGTGCGCCAAGGGGAGCTGCACTATTGTAGGGAGCAGGTGCTTGCGAGTATTACCATACAGCTGAGAGCACAATGAGCCGCCTTGAGCTCAACAATAACAACTGCCGTAATGACAGCCACGCGAACGACACACACCCACCAACTTTTTTTTTTAACACAGCTTTATAGAAACACGCACACACACTGACAAAATCCACAAAATCCACTAACTTTCATAGGATGACTAAAGTATAGCATCCTTTCCCAGCGCCCCCCCCCCTCCCACCTCAAAGATTTCTGTGTGCAAAAAAAAATAAACAAAGTTATATAACTCGCGAGAAAAAGTGTGCAGGGCAGGAGGATATAGTTTCTAACACGCCTCCTCGTCTTTATATGTGTGTTGCTATTCGGTGTTAACTGATAAATGGTAAAAAGGGGGGAGATGCTCGTGTGTGTGTGGTTTTTAAATTGTGTATATATATATATATTTTTGCTGGAATTTAAATGAGTTTTTTTTCCCTGTGTATACCAGGAGAATTGCCCATTTTACAGCTCAGTGACCATTTGGCGATCTATTGAGGAGGGTGAAACTGGCCCCTTTTGTGACAGCTCGCCAGATTGGGGGTCAAACAATCTGCATGTCATTAGGAATGGAGAGCCTCCTCTGTATATAAAGGGAAGGCAGGCGCCCGGTGCATCAGTTGTTGAGTGCTGAGAATCGAGTCGAGACGAATTAGATAACGTGTGTGTATGTGTGTGTGAGAGAAGGGGGGGGGCAAACCAAAAAAAAACGTGAGAGGTCAAAATAAAAGGGGCCAACGAACAGGATCCGACTTTCCACAACAAGCAGACGAGAACATCAGGATTCTCTCTCCCTTCTGTATTTGGCACCCAGCAGTTAAAAATCTGCCACTGGAATTATCGTCAGGACCAGGAATTTCCAGATCGTCCCTAAATTTCCTGGGATCGTCTCGTTTTACTAGGTTTTTTTTGTGGAATTAAAACCCGGAGCATCTGGGAGGAAAAGAGACACGAGAGAGAGAGAGAGAGAACGGTGTTAGGACGGCGTAAAGGGAAAGCCTCAGCGTGTATATCGATCTGTCGTGCGCTGGTTTCAACCTCTTCCAGCAACGGACCGTCATTGAGAAACGAGCTGTCAGTCATCAAGGGAAGGGCGGTTCTGTGAAGAATAAGAGCTGCCAAAGGACTTGAGAGAGCAAAACAGAAACATTCTCAGTGGAGCTGGGAGCAGTAAGGTTCAGCCCGGGCTCTCCATTCAAATAGAGAGTTTATGCGAATGCTGTGCGCAGCAATGGCACGCCACCGCCTCCTCCTCATACTCATTGCTACACTACACCAGGTAAGCTTAGCTGTGATTTATTGTCATTTTCTCTTACTATACACATCTAAATAATTATTCAGTTCTTAATCTGGCTGCATTATACTTCACCGTTCTGTTTCTTACCCCCGCCACCCCCAATCCCTATTTATTTTTAACAGGCTTTTTCCTCTGGGGTGTTTGAGCTGAAGTTGCAGGAATTTAACAATCGCAAAGGTCTGAGTGGGAATGTGAATTGCTGTAAAGGCGGCTCGGCCTCCATCTACGGGCTGCCTTGCGAATGCAAAACCTTCTTCCGCGTGTGCCTGAAGCACTACCAGGCGAACATCTCCCCGGAGCCTCCGTGCACTTACGGCAGCGCCCTCACCCCTGTCCTCGGCTCCAACTCCTTCTCCATCCCGGACGCGGAGGCGTTCAGCAACCCCATCCGATTTCCCTTTGCATTCACCTGGCCGGTAAGTTGTGTCTTTTATTATTATTATTATTATTGTTATTTTAAGAGTTGGGTTGATGCGGGGTGAGCTTTTAATCATTGACAAGAGAGAGGAGAAGATAGATAGAGAGAGAGCAGACCACAAACGTAAAAAATAAGAGTTAACGGTGTGGGAAACTTCACAGATCCTAACTGGCAATTTTCAGCCCAGCGTGAGATTCCAAACGGCTTCATCTTACAATGTTATGTGTGAAAGCAGTGAAATTAAGCGTGAAGATGGATGACAACTGCGGCTCTGCCAATATCCTGTGCCGAGATTATAGCACACTCTCTTTATAAAGGTCCCCCTCTTAACGTTTACCAGAGGCTGCAGCGTGTGTGTGTGTATGTGTGAATTGACTTGATCTGATTTTAAAAAAAAGTTATTTTACTGGGTTTAAATGACTAACTTTTTTTTTACAGGGAACTTTTTCTCTGATCATTGAAGCGTTGCATGCAGAGCCCACTGATGACCTTAGTACAGGTAACTATCCCCCCCGCTCCAGAACCTCAAATCCATTTTAATCCTCCCTCCCTCCCTCCTTTAATAAAGTCTCTCCAGATGTTTCTCCTTACAACTTCTAAACTTTTCCTCTTCTTTTTCTTTTGGCTTCCAGATAACCCCGACCGGCTCATCAGCCGCCTGGCGACCCAAAGGCACCTCACCGTGGGTGATGAATGGTCCCAGGATGTCCACATTAGCAGCAGGACCGAACTCAAGTACTCTTACCGCTTCGTCTGTGACGAGCACTACTATGGGGAAGGCTGCTCCGTCTTCTGCCGGCCCAGGGACGATGCCTTTGGCCATTTCAGCTGCGGCGAGAAGGGCGAAAAGATGTGCAACCCAGGCTGGAAGGGGCAGTACTGTACTGAATGTGAGTATATCCTACCCAATGCACACTGACTTCCTTAGCAAAACGGACAACCTGCCCACCTTCCGGGACTCTCTCACTTGTGCAGTTAGTTGGGCTTTCGTTGCAAATGCAATGAACAGTATTTTAACTAGAGTTAGCGCTACTGCGCGAGTTTTAAAGAATGTATTTTTGCTTCAATTTAATATTAAAAACAAACCAGCCCTGTCCCTTATGCGTTGTCTACATTATATATATATATATATATATTGCATTGACCAGTGCAAATGGCAATGGGGCAGCAGTCAGCGGGGCCCTCCTGGCGCTTATTGGCCGGTTCAGCTCGATTGGGTGGGTCCCGGGCCCGGGCGAGGAGCGGGCGGGCGGTGGGTCCCCGGGCCCGGGCGAGGCGTGGACTGGCCGGCCGGCCGGCTGGCTGGCTGGCGGTGGGGTGTATTGTTGTTGAGCGCACACAGTCCGCGGGGCAGCTGCGCTGTGGAGCTGAGAGCGGGGAGACAATAGAGCAGCTGTCCTGCCACAGCCAGCCTGCAAACCAGCTGTCCAGTCTTATGTGCACACACACACACACACACACACAGAGCTAGATATGAAGGGGTGGAGTTGGGCAAATTTTTTTTTTAAAAAAGGGACTTCTGACCGACACTGAAAGGGAGAGAGAGAGAGAGAAGGGGGCGGGTGTGGGGAGCAAAATGGGCTTTGTGTTTCCCCTTTTTGTGCATGTATGTGTGTCGAACTGTGTGTGTTAAGCAGAAATCCCATCCCTTAATGATCAGCAAAACCCTCAGTTACCAGGCAAATCCCCACCCCCCAAAAAAAATAACATCACATTCTCCAATTATTCCCTTGTAAAACTTTTTTTTAAAATCTCCCTTTTCACGATTTGTTATTTTTTAAAAAAATAATAAGTTATGGTTTAGGGACTTGTCAAATCTGACTTGTGCTGATGTGATTTTTTTTTTTGTTTGTTTGTAAAGTGTAACTTTTTTTTCCCCCCCTCTTCCCTCTCCAGCAATCTGTCTCCCTGGTTGTGATGAGCAACACGGATACTGCGACAGACCTGGGGAATGCAAGTAAGTAATGAGAGCTTTTTTTTTTGGTCGGTTAATAGTACATAAAAAGAGCCGGTAAATGATCTGTATCAGAAGGTGCGTGGGAATGGAAGGGGACCTTCTGGAGTTCAAAGGGCCTCATCTCTTAGTAGCTGTTAGGTAAATTTTGGAAGCCTGGGAAACTTCAAGTCTTTGGGGATCAGGTGGCAAAAGGAAAACACTGCTGTTAACTTAAGTTTACAGTGCCCTACTGGGAAGTAAATTTACTATAATTACCAAGTTAAGTGAGTAGATAGTGAACTGCTGTAATTGTTCTATCTTTCTGCCGTGGAGCTGCTGATGGGAGCGCCCTCCACTGGCCGACGATGCTTCCGTTTTATTGTCTCAAGAAACTTTTTGAAGTCCCCTTCCAGACATTAGGTACTCTTTCAATTGGGCATTACTGAATGGTCTCCAAAGGGAACAGAGCAATTCCATATTTCTTACGACCACAATAGCATTGACCATTCTCTAGTGAATGATCACTAACCTTTTCCATTTCAGAAACTATTTTGTGATCGAAATAGGTTGCAAATGACTTGTCCGTCACCCCCACCCCCCATAAATGTTCACTCAGTTGCTTTAATCTTAAATGTTCTCTAAACTGGCATTATATAACGAAAACACAAGCAACGCGTTGACCCCCCCCACTGTGATCAGGCTAAACCATCTTGTACAGTAAATCAGGCCTCCCATTTCAACATTGTTGTCATTATTGCATCTTCACAGCCAAACGATTGAAAAGCCCAACTACTCCCATTGACCCTTTTTAAGAGGCACACTAGACAGTAGGGCTGGTGCTGGATGACTATATATTTTTAAATCCCTAACCTAGATTTTTAAGTGGTCCATCTTATTCCCTGCCTTAGTCCTTTGTGCATAATTGTCATCATAGAATTATCATCATAGCAATGAGATGGTATGTTTGTGGTGGCAGAAATGTAGGGGAGAAAATGGAAATTCTATAGTTTGTCCCAGGAAGATCTTTGAATACTTTTAATTCTCTTCATAAAGTTTTAATCTTTTTTTTGTCGAGAAGTTGATCAAAGATATTAAATTATTTCTTCTTGTTTTATTTCTAGATGTAGAGTGGGATGGCAAGGACGTTACTGCGATGAATGCATTCGTTACCCAGGCTGTCTCCATGGGACTTGTCAGCAGCCTTGGCAATGCAACTGCCAGGAAGGGTGGGGTGGTCTCTTTTGCAACCAGGGTAAGTTGTTGTTTTTTTTCCCCCCATTCATCTTTCACGAAGGCCATCTCTATTGTTTGACATTTTGTCTTCGTTCTACTATTCTTGTGGCTGACAAAAGTTTTTTTTTCCCTTTCTTCTCCCAGACTTGAACTATTGTACTCACCACAAGCCTTGCAAGAACGGAGCCACATGCACCAACACTGGTCAAGGGAGTTACACTTGCACCTGCCGTCCTGGCTTCACTGGCTCCAGCTGTGAAATCGAGATCAACGAGTGCAATGCCAATCCCTGCAAAAATGGTGGAAGCTGCACGGTAAGTGGGACTGAACTATTAAAGATAACTGTTTAAAAAAAAAACATGGTTATTCCTGATTTACAACTGGTCCGTCTGGATAACTAACCAATGCATCTAAATTTCTCTTTAGGATCTGGAGAACCTCTATTGTTGTACCTGCCCACCTGGGTTCCACGGTAGAAACTGCGAACTGAGTGCCATGACGTGTGCAGATGGGCCCTGCTTTAATGGAGGGAGATGTGCGGACAGAGCTACCGGTGGCTACACCTGCCATTGCCCTGCCAGTTACTCTGGCTTCAACTGTGAGAAGAAAATTGATCATTGCAGTTCCAACCCATGCACCAATGGTGAGCAGAAATGTAAAAATTCAAACTAACTTTAGGGTTGTGTTGAAATCCCTCCATGGCCTCGCGCCTCCTGATCTCTGGAACCTCCTCCAGCCCTACAACCCTCCGAGAGCTCTGCGTTCCTCCAGTTCTGGCCTCTTGCGCGTCCCCGATTTCCTTCACCCCACCATTGGCGGCCGTGCCTTCAGCCGCCTAGGCCCTTAGCTCTGGAATTCCCTCCCTAAACCTCTCCGCCTCTCTACCTCTCTCCCCTCCTTTACAACGCTCCTTAAAACCTACCTCTTTGACCAAGCTTTTGGTCACCTGTCCTAATATCTCCTTATGTGGCTTGGTGTCGAATTTTGTCTGATAACGCTCCTGTGAAGCGCCCTGGGATGTTTTACTACATTAAAGGCGCTATATAAATGCAAGTTGTTATTGTAAAAGTCACGTTTTCATAGAACAGGAGCTTACCCTTTGTCTATTTTTATTTTCTCTTTTTTTTTGTTTTGATCAGGTGCTCAGTGTGTAGATATCGGGAATTCTTACATATGCCAGTGTCGTGCTGGCTTCACGGGAAGAAACTGCGACATTGATGCGGATAACTGTGCAAGCATGCCCTGCCTTAATGGCGGGACATGTCAGGATGGAGTTAATGATCACACCTGCACCTGCCTGCCTGGATTTAGTGGGAAGAATTGCAGCATCTCTGTCAGCAAATGTATAAACAACCCTTGCCACAACGGTGCAACCTGCCACGAGAGAAACGATCACTATGTCTGCCAGTGCGCACGTGGATACGGTGGACTTAATTGCCAGTTCCTGCTGCCGGAACAGCCTCAGGGTCAAACTGTTATCATAGACATTAAGGATAAATACATGGAAGCTGAGAACAAGGGGCAGTTCCCGTGGGTCGCTGTATGTGCTGGGATTATTCTGGTCCTAATGGTGCTGCTGGGATGCGCGGCGGTCGGCGTCTGCGTTCGAGTAAAGATGCAGAAGGGACGGCAGCAGCCCGACATCTCCAAGAGCGAGGTGGAGACGATGAACAACCTTACCGACTGCCATCGCGAGAAAGACATCTCCATTAGCATCATCGCTGCCACCCAAATCAAAAACACCAACAAGAAAGTAGACTTGCAAAGCGACAGCTGTGCTGAGAGAAATAGCTACAAGGTCAAATACCCTTCAGTGGATTATAATCTGGTGCACGAGTTAAAGAACGAAGACTTCCTTAAAGAGGAAAATGAACGGGGAGATGCCAGTAATCCGGAGGCAGAGCAGAAAAATGCTCCACAGCATAATGGGTAAATAAGTAAACCATTTCACTATTTACTTGGTATTGTGAATGCTGAATGTTGCTGTTATCTGGATTATCCAGTCAACCGCCTACCGACCTAACTCTTGTTTTTCTTTCAAACCAATAGTGAACCATCAGAAAGAAAGCGGCCAGAGTCCACATACTCGGCCTCAAAAGACACTAAGTACCAATCGGTGTATGTCATATCTGAAGACAAGGACGAATGTATAATAGCAACTGAGGTTTGTACTTCTCTTTGTTTCCCCTTCCCCTTTTACACATCTCCCACAAGTGAAGACGTCCACATTTGTCAACTTAGTGCTAGTACAACAAACTCTCTTTTTAAGCGATTCCTTGCTATTCAGCTAAGACTTGCTTAAAAGTTGCTCTGAAAGTTCCAATGCACAAATCCACGAACTGATGGTATCTCTACTTTGGGTTTCTCCACAGGTGTAAAATGGAAGTGCCATGATCGAAATATAGTTGCCTTGCCAAGAAGAGATTTGCTCCAGTAACTGCTGCTCAGACCGAACTGGTTCTCTGCTGAAACTGGCAAGAAGACTCGAAGGATAGACAGTAGGCCAGGACCTGTGCTCACGGATGTCTGTTGCACTGCCTTTTAATGGCTTTTTTAAAAGAAAAGAATCCATTGCACTACAGACAAACAGTTGCTTCCTGTACTCTCTACATGGGTTTAATGCCTGAATAGAAAGCCTGCACTGCCTTGAGTGTAAATTCAGGAGTAGTATGAGAAAATATTCTCGTACTGGAGATGCAAATGCTGCCTCTGATGCCTTTTTCGGACATGAAATATTTTCTAATGGGTCAGGAGAGGAGAAGGAAAAAAGAAAGTATTGTTTCAAGTGCTGAAATATTTTTCAAACTTATTTGTGCAGTCGGTGGTTCTTGAAGTTCATTTCACATAATTTAAAATTCTGGTAAATATGTAAAAAATAAAAGGCACTTCAGTTCTATATGTCTATATTTTGTACATAATCGTATTTATAGAAACAGGTGCAAAAATTATTGGAGTTGTTTGTATTGTTTTTTTGTTACTGAAGAAAAGTGTTTTATAAATATTTTTTCTAAATAAATGAAATTGATTATAATTTTCTGAAGTTCTGCTCCTGTTCTATTTTATCCATTCTGTTGGTACAGAGAACAAAGTTGACTGCCTAGCTGCAGCTTTCTGTTCAAATCTATTTCCTCGTTAGACTGATTAATCCAGAATCAACTCTTTTCAACAGTTGCCTATCCCAGTATTGTATTAAATCTTAAAGCAAATGACTGATTTGAGTTGCTTTAATTGCAGGCTATTAAATTTCTTCAATCTGGAAAAAGTTTGGTAGAATTTCCAACTCCCTAAACTCATATATTGTCCAGTAACATCTGTGGATTGGTTCCTTAATTATTTAAATAAAAATAAATGGTGTAATATATAACCTGTTGGCTTTCCTCTGCAGCTTGTTAACTAATCAATCTGTACTGTTTTTAAGCTGCTTAATTTGACTGCAGTTTCTTTCTCTTCCTATCTCCCCTGCCCAAAATGAAAACTTACAGTTATGTATATTTTTGTAATAGTCCTAAAACCAACCTCAGTGGAACATTGGGGGTAATTTTGGCTTTGGGCGATGGTGTAAAACGAGTGATATCGATTCAGCTGCCCATTATATACCTTTCTCCACTTTCATTTCCATCCATTGAAGTCTATGAGGAGAGATTGAGTTAGAAGAATGAGAGGCGATCTCATTGAAACATATAAGATTCTGAGGGGGCTTGACAGGGTAGATGCTGAGAAGTTGTTTCCCCTGGCTGGAATGTCTAGAACTAGGGGGCATAGTCTCAGGATAAGGGGTCGGACATTTAAGACTGAAATGAGGAGGAATTTCTTCACTCAGAGGGTAGCGCACCTTTGGAATTCTCTACCCCAGAGGGCTGTGGATGCTCAGTCGTTGAATATATTCAAGGTTGAGATCGATAGATTTTTGGACTCTAGGGGAATCAAGGGAAATGGGGATCAGGCGGGAAAGTGGAGTTGGGGTCGAAGATCAGCCATGATCTTATTGAATGGCGGAGCAGGCTCGAGGGGCCATATGGCCTACTCCTGCTCCTACTTATGTTCTTAAAATGGGCAGAGGTATAACAGGCAGCTGACCTGATATCATTCGTTTTACACTATTGCCCAAAGTCAAAATTATCCGCATTGTGTTTTGAGAATCTAAATTTTGCACGCCACGAAAAAATACAATTCAGAAGTTCGTCCACAAAACTGGAATGATTTTTCTCAGCATTCACTTCCCAGTGACGTATCAGGTTGTCTTTATTTGTTCTGTATAGTTTATAGGCCTGAGAATTCAAGTAGAAATTAGGATGCATGTTTAAAAATGAGGAAGCTGGGAATAAGAAGGGAAGGTAGGTGGAATTTGTTTGTTTGAAGGGTAATCTAGCTGCAGAATAAATGACTAGGGAAGGCCATTCAAAGTGGACAATATAAATGGAGACAATTGTTTGCGTTTCTGGATAAAGTAGATGACCCTGATCTCTGATAAAGTAACCCTAACTTTTTTTTTCTGTTTAGCTTTATTTATATGGGGGATATTTGACCTC
The DNA here is from genome assembly GCF_035084215.1 of Heptranchias perlo. NCBI lineage: Eukaryota > Metazoa > Chordata > Chondrichthyes > Hexanchiformes > Hexanchidae > Heptranchias > Heptranchias perlo. The sequence goes on along the minus strand of NC_090332.1, from coordinate 8,191,739 downwards.
TGAACTCGAGCTGGCTTGATGTTTTAGTTCACTATATATGAGGTTTTCCTGTTTAACGGGACTGTATTGTATACTTGTGACTAGTGGCTTGACTTGTGTTTTTTGAGCTAAATGTATTTCAGCCGCACTTTTACTTTCTAGTGTAAACAGGATTTGGCTCGAAGGTGGGAACCTGAACACAATCACTTCTTGTCATGCCGATAGAGAGTGCCTGTGTTCCTTCGCCTTTGCTCTTTACTACTTTCTACCCCCCCCCACCAACCCCCACCAACCCCCACTCCAGAATCAAGTCCCTGTATCTGTGCTATTCTTAGGCTTGTGGCATGGGAAGGTTTGCAGATAATTCCATAAATATTGCAGAATGATGCTTGGTCGAACAGGAAAGTACAGATCTTCTGCCAGTCTTTTGATTCCTTCCTCTCTATCCCACCCTATCCTGTCACACGAGCTCCCCCAACGGCCAACTAATAACAAAACCCACAAACATTTTCCTTATGGAGGAATTTAAGTGCAATTGGTAATTGACTGAAGCTTGAACTTCAGCTTTCTAGTCTAAAAATCCAAGGGTTTTATAATGTTACTAAGCTATCCTGGGAGGGGAAATTTATAAACTCTTCAATCTGACCAAGCCTAAATTTCAACCAGCAAATTTAAAGTCCCAATGCATCATGTAAAGTGAAATTTGAGGGACATTGGTTTCACTTTCAGATTATTTAGTTGGGATATAGCCTTGTAGTTTGATTATAATGAAAGTTATACTGATTTTGTCATTACATCTATTTTAATAGCTGTGACTTTATGTTTTACTCTGGATTAATTATCATTTTTAGCATTTTTATTTAAGATCAATGAGTTATATTTTGTTTAAAGACTCAATATTTAAGATTTATTTAAGAATCGGATACCAGGTTAATTGTTGACCATTTGGAGTTTGGGGGGAGTTTGTTGGATGTAATCGAGACTGTCGATGAGCCAAATCCACTTCACTACTTCTTCATCCAACTGAATGTCAGCAAGACCCTGATCATCCTCATTAGATCCTGGCAACACCAACATGCACCAACACCTGTTCCATCACTTCCACCTGCCCCCTCCCTAAATACCATCTCAAGCTGAATTAGGAAATGTTGGTGGCTGCTTGACCTCAAGCTTAGCTCCATCCCCAACCACTACTGTTGCCAAAAAAACTTTCTTCCATTATTGTCTGCTTCCGCCTCTGCCCTCCCTTGCCTTTCCTCCTGAAATCGTCATCCATACCTTCATTTGCTTTGAGATTTGACTTCTTCAACACCCCTGACTTCCCTGCATCAATCCTCTATAAGCTTCAACTCACAATACTGCAGCTTATTTCCTTCCCATTCAGAGGTAGCACCTAATTGCATTTAACATTAATGTACTACCCTGGATTACTTGAAAAAAAACCCACTTGATCTGCACCCAGCAGCATGTTAATGGTGCCTTGAATATCAAATGCAAGATTTGGCTCTGGGACGGTGTTAATTGGATTGGTCTCCATCAGAAAAAGTTGCTGCCTCAAAGCTGCATCCTACCTCCTCAAAAGTTCCATATTTCATCTGGGCTCCAAACAAGCAAATCATATCTTATACTGCAGAGTGCTACATCATGGGGGGTGATTTTAAACCCCAAGAACGGGTGGGTTGGGGGCGGGTGGGAGTTGGAAATAGTTGTTTTTTGGGTCACGACCGCAACCCGGCTTTATTTCCGGGTTTAACGTTGGCGTGTAAAAGTACAGGCTTCCCACTGGGAATGCAAAGTCTGAAAATTTTGCGGTTGCGACCCAAAAAAACAACTATTTTAAACTCCCACTTGTCCCCAACCCACCTGTTCTTGGGGTTTAAAATCACCCCCCATGTGTTCAAAATTACGAGGGGTTTTGATAGAATAGGCAGTGAGAAACTGTTTCCACTGGCAGGAGCAACAGTGAACAGAGGACACGGATTTAAGATAATTGGCAAAAAAGCCAGGGGGAGATGAGGAGCAATTTTTTTTACTCAGCAAGTTGTTCTGATCTGGAATGCGTTGCCTGGAAGGGTGGTGGAAGCAGATTCAATAGTAACATTCAAAAGGGAAGTGGATGTATACTTGAAAAGGAAAAATTTGCAGGGCTATGGGGAAAGAACAGGGGAGTGGGTCTAATTGGATAGCTCTTTCAAAGAGCTGGCAATGACACAATGGGCCAAATAGCCTCCTTCTGCACTGTATGATTCTATGATTCTATCTCAGTCACGTGTTGATATTGGTTTTCTTCTAAACTAACTAAAGGTGTGCTGCAACTTTAGCCAGAACATTGACCTGCTTTGGTAAATGGGGAAGGTTAAGCATCCAAATTAGAGTAAAGACTATCTCCAGGCTAAATCCTAATAAGAAAAGATCCTGTCGGATGTAGAAGCCCAATAACCATTCCAAATTGTGTGTTTCTTATAGTTCAAGGGCTAGTGGAGGATCATCATTGTTTTTCCCGTTGGACCTAAGCCTCCTTGATTGAGGGATAAAAATCACATGTCACACCTCCACAGATAACAGATTGCCATATCTGCTGAAAGGTCTTCTGAAATCCAGTGTCATGTACCAGACATTTCATCAAAGTGCAGAGACCCAATTTGCTAAAACAAGATCAGCACAAGAAAGTTAAAAAATCTCCTTTAATCTCAGTAAGGCTATAGGTTCTGATGGCTTAGAAGCTCAATTTCTTGAAGCATAATCTAATGAGTTAGTTGTTCTTCTGGTTCATCCACTTCAACATCTCTGTTAACTTCTATTCAAGTAAAAAGTAACAAACATAATACTTATCTACAAGAAGGGATCACAATTAGATGACTGATTGTATCAAAAGCACAGGGTGAATGAAAAAGTATGGTAGCTTTCAATCACAACCTACCATCTGGTGCCTGATTTGGTTTTGGAACAAATGACCAATTTATGATAGTCTCAATTTTATGGAGCAGAAACGAAAGACGTGCATTTTAATAGAGCATTATCACATCGCATAGAATCGTCTCAAAGTTCTTCACGTACAATGAATTATCGTAACGTGCAATAACTGTTGTTATGCAGGCAATTGTGACAGCCATTTTGGATACAAGAAGATCCCATAGGCAACAGTGATGAATGACCAGTTAATTTGTGATTGAAACAGTGGAGCAATTCTCTTGATGACCTGTCCAAAGTTAGACCTTCTCAGTTATAGAACCCTTAATAGGATATGGCATCCTGACATAACAATGATGTGGCATATTTGGTGAAGTGGTTATAATGGATGCATTATATCTTCAAAGTATGCTAAAACGTTCAATGATAAATCAGGTACCTCTTACAGAAGCACAATGCAAGGATCTCTTGAGGAAACAAGCTCGGGTTGACTCTGTACCTCATTTTCATCAAAACTTAGGAGGTGTCATCAAAAGGTGATATTGTTCTCTTTATTGATGACACCACTCCTTGGAGAGTAGTTGACTTTTCGTCTGAAAGACAAACAGGATTGTGATAGATATGGACAACACTGGACTGTGCCAAGTAAATGAGACATTACCTGTTGTGCTGAAGAAATCAAGTCACAGCCGAGACAATGGATGCTGTAACCCATCGCAAGTCAATGCCTTCAGGAGAGAAATGGAGAAAATTGGAAGGGGAAATATTCAGATCTCAAATGTTGTGCATAGGTCTAAAGATTTTTAACATACTCATTTAATAGCTTTTTTTCATTCTCGGGATGTGGGCATCACTGGCAAGGTCGGCATTTATTGCCCATCCCTAGTCGTCCTTGAGAAGGTGGTGGTGGGCCTTCTGTTGGATGCAACTGGCCAGGCTTGCTAGGCCACTTCAGAGGGCAGTTAAGAGTCAACCACGTTGGTGTGGGACTGGAGTCACATATAGGCCAGACCCGGTAAGAATGGCAGGTTTCCTTCTCTGTGGGTCATTAGTGAATCAGTTGGATTTTTATGATAGTTCGATAGCTACTTTTACTGCTACCAGCTTTTTATTTCCAGATTTTGTAAACTGAATTCAAATTCTCAAACTGCTGTGGTAGGATTTGAATTCTCATTCTCTGGATTGTCAGTGTAGTAACATAACCCCTACACTACCGTATAGTGTTTGACAGTTGCATAAAATATATCTATATATAAAAATCTTGCATCTAGCATGAGTCTGAAGTCACTGGCTTGTGCTGAGACAGCTTCCCAGGTGGCAGGCACCCTCCGATGCCTCGCCCATCTGCTTATATTAGCAGGCTGAAAATTCCTCCTTTAGCAAAGAACAGGAGCATGCTCCGTTAATCATTAATTACGGAGGAAAAACAGGTGAGCTCCCATTTTTCGTTAAAAGAGAAAATACATCCACCGTAAATATTCAGCATAACATTGTTGTAGCTTAATGGTAGGGTGGAACCAGGTTGGTCACTGTTGAGCCACAGATAAACGGAGAGACAACTCAAGCAAGTTGGGGCACAATAAAGAACTTGCAGAGGGTCGAGGGTGTGTGCGCCCTTCTAGTACAGCGACAGATGAGCCCTGTGGGATGCTAAGAATGCTAGGGAGTCCAACACTCAACCAAGCAGACGATTGGGCTATTGTACAGAGGTCAACGGTGCAACAAGTCATGAGCCAGTGCAAAGGTCTCAAAAGCCTTAAAGAGTAGTGACCATGTCAGAAGTAGCGTATTTTCTCCATTACTGGAACCCCCCCACAGGAAACCTATCCTATTTATTAGTCATTAACCACACTCTGTCACTGTCTTCATTCATTCTGGCCAGCCGGCACATATGTGTCTGAATGTAAGTAAAGCACGAAACGACACCTACTATTTATAGCCACTTCTGAATGAAACCTGCAGTGCTTTAGGTGAAGATGTTTAAACCTTGAAACAGGAGACGAGAAACTGTGACAGAATTGGACTTTACGTTTGACGTGATTATAAAAGTTATCAGAGTTTGTGAATGGTGTGAAAATAAATTTTCCATCAAAAAAGTACACTTCAAGATAATCCGTTCAATGCCATTCAAAATTATTTTCTCCCCTCCTCTCCTGAAGTCGCTGACTTATGCTGGGATAGAGCCCTACTCCAGAGAATTGAGCACATAATCTAGACTGACACTCCAGTGCAGTACTGAGGGAGTGCTGCACTGTCAGAGGTGCTGTCTTTTGGATGAGATGTTAAACCGAGGCCCCCTTTGCCCTCTCAGGTGGATGTAAAAGATGTTATGGTACTTTTTCGAAGAAGAGCAGGTGAGTTCTCCCTGGTGTCCTGGCCAATATTTATCCCTCAACCAGCATCACTAAAACAGATTATTTGGTCATTATCTCATTGCTGTTTGTGGGACCTTGCTGTGCGCAAATTGGCTGCCGCGTTTCCTACATTACAACAGTGACAACACTTAAAAAATACTTCATTGACTGTAAAGCGCTTTGGGACCTACTGAGGTCACGAATGGTTCTTTCTTTCTTTCCTTCCTTCCTTCAATTCTTTCTTTCTTTCTTTTTTTCCTTCCTTCAATTCTTTCTTTCTTTCCTTCCTTCCTTCAATTCTTTCTTTCCTTCCTTCCTTCAATTCTTTCTTTCTTTCCTTCCTTCAATTCTTTCTTTCCTTCCTTCCTTCAGTTCTTTCTTTCTTTCCTTCTTTCCTTCCTTCAATTCTTTCTTTCTTTCTTTCTTGTCAGCACTCTCTGATACCTTCCCAAGTGACCGTTCTTTATGTGACAAAGAGATTTGGCAGCCATCACAACCGAGCCCGATTCTGTCCTCACCTAATGCCCGCATACAGGTGCTTTCCAGCGAGCTCCCCGGATGGGTGTCAGCAGCAGGAATCCCGGTTGGCTTTTCCCGTTCCTTGTCCAGGAGCACTGAGGCCAACTGTAATGATCCTACTACCACCCCATCTGAGATTCTGTTAAGCACAATCAAGACATTAGACATCTGCATGGTTCATTTCTTCACTGGGCAAACCATAGACCTCACTGAAACACTGAGTATTAAGCACGTTAACCTGGAATACTGTTGTTATGCTGCATGAGTTATAGAATATTAGAGGCCAGGTCAAAAAAATCGGTTTGTATCTTTTGTTTCCCTGTCCTCCTGACCAATTTCCTTGCATGACCACTGTACAGTTAACTTCTGATCTGAGCATAAATCTACTCTATGCCTAGAATTTCAAACCCAGTCCCATTATTTACTATTATACAGAATTGCTGAACCAGGCATAATGTTTAAACACAAAATCTTTAACCAAGCAGAAAATGTTCACCAATTAGCCTTTTTTTTCAAAAAAATGTTTAGCATGTTAAATATAGCCAGCCCACTGCCAACTTTCACCTCACGGAATCCTTCTTTTAAGAAACCTGGTCACTTTTGTGTAAAATATATATATTGTTTTGCCCATTGTTTTTGTGTTTTCGTTTAGACTGAATTGCTGAATGAGTGATTTATTTAGCTGTGGTGCATCGATTTACAAATTAGCTACTTTTATGGAAAATTCACACAGCTTCTAATCCAAGTCCAGGGTACTTTTTTTTGGCAAACTGGCTATGTGTTTACCCGGATTCAATCACCGTACCAGAAATGTTACCAACTTATCCTCTTTTTTGTTTTGTGGAACCAACTGGGAAAGGGAGAGAGGGAAATGTTTCTGTTCATGTACAGCTTCCAATGATATACCCTCACAACTATTTTTTTTAACATAGTAAAACGTCCCAAGGCGCTTCACAGGAGCGTGATCAGACGTAAAATTGACACAGGGCCAAAGAAGGAGACATTTTATTAGATTTAAAATAATTGGCAAAAGAACTGGAGAGAAAATGAGGAGAATTTTTTTTCACACAGAGGGTTGTTAAGATCTGGAACGCACTACCTGAAAGAATGGTGGAAGCAGAGTCCATAGGAACTTTCAAAAGGCAATTGGACATGTACTTGAAGAGGACTAATTTGCAGGGTCATGGGGACTAAGCTGGGGTGTGGGACTACATTGGACAGCGCTTCCAAAGAGCTGGCACAGGCCACGATGGGCCGAATGGCCTCTTTCTGTGCTGTAAGATTCTATGATTCTATGATTAGGGCAGGTGACCAAATGCTTGGGCAATAATTGCATTGTTTTGGAAAGAACAAACTGTATTGTTGTATTTCAATAAAGCAGTGACGTCTGTACAAGAAGCCAAACAAATATAAACTCAGAATGGTATTACGATGAAAGCTGGGCTCACACTAAAGAATGAAATGACCCTGCAGATTGCAGCACACAGCTCCGCTGAAAAGGGAACTGCGCTAATGGAGCCATTGAGCCAGGAGCACTGACCAAACAACATTATGATAGACATATAGTAGGAATGACACCCCATTCCTCTCTGTGTGGTTATTGTTTTCCCAGTAGAAAAATCAAACAGGCACCAAAAACAGATGAGAAAGGAGAACAGATTGTTGTCACTTTGCATTCACTGCAGACTTTTTTCTCTCCCTGTGGTTTGTGTGCCAACCACAATTGAAATGTGTCGGAGCGTTAGGAAAGGTACTGTAATACAATTTCCCCATGCAATGTATGCACTGCTCCGACTGTCTCTGAGGTAATGCCTAGCATATGTAGATTGTTTTGAATTAATTGGCCTGTTCAGTGGAGAAGGAATGAGTTTTGCACTAATCTGCATTAGCATAACAAGAGAACTCTTGGAGCAGTTGTTAACACAGCAAAGAGGTTGTTTAAGTCAAGCATGTGTTTCAGCTCCACAGGCTGATTAATCTTGTCACTGATTTTCTGAAGACTTTTCACTGGAGGCAGAGAGAAAGAGAATAGTAGTGTCCCGCCTTCGAACCTGTCTCTGTGTGTACTCTTACTTCTGCCTGGATTAGTCAATATAAAGCTGTTTTCTGCAGCTAAGATCCTCAATGGCGAGTTAAATTCGGACAGATTGTGAGGAGTGGAGAACATGGAGCTGAGAAAAGGGATCTGGCTCCAGCTATGACCCACTCTTTGTCCCTGCATACTGGTCACCTGTCAGAAAGCACAATGCCGGACCCCACCCCTTCTTGTCCTGCTGCAACCTGACCCCCTCGGCCCCATCTGATTGGGCGAGGGACCTGGTTAAGGTTGTTGCTGGGGGAGTCTTGGGAAAAACAATTAGAATTCAGCACAATTAAAATGCACCGATTTTGACAAAGAAGGGTGATAGTAGGGGAGCTCCGGCCAGATCGTGAGAAGACCACATGCTGCAGCCTCGACAATGAACACAAGCAAACAAAGCTGCCAAAACGCAGACACTATTAAGTGTATTCTTTTCCAGAGAAAACCCTCCGGCTTTTAATGGAATATGGTTTCTCGAGAAACCGGGTTCAGTCCCTTTAAGATTAAGTAGTTTAGATTAAAAAAAACAGTGGATATCCTGGTTCACTTTCAGGTAATTGAAGTAAAATTCTTATCCTTAACTGCCAGATTTTACTAAGCTGGAAACTCCCATATAGATATATATATATATATATATATATGTTGATTATAAAGCAATATTTAGTAGCAATTTCAAGCACTAATTTCACTAAGAATACTTCAGCCTCCTCCCTCCAAGAATTCCATAACTGCTCCATAAAGGTACATGAAGCAACAACGTGTTAGAATGTAAACAGGGTTTATCACCAACATCTGCTGTGTATTCCCTATCCTACCCCATGGGGTGGGCTATTCTGTGCTGACACTGAGGATATTGCCATGATTTAAATGTAGCTCTCTGGAGACCCAGCCCTTTCTGCTCGGAAACTCTTATGCTGAAAGTTCCCAGGAGAAGCTCTGTACGAACTCACAACATTGACATAAGGACAAGGCAGGATGACGCCCATGTCCATCAGGAGCCTGTGGTGAAGGTATTTAAAAATCAGTCAAATAAATCATGGCTTGCAATGGTTAACTGCAGCCCTTAATAATCACTTAAAAAAACCCAGATATAATGATACTAATCCTTAGATTGTTTTTTGCATTTGAATTCTGAGCAGCCAGTAGTGACTTAAGAGTTCAAATTCACTTAAATTGTGAAGGGCTTTTCTTTTTGTAACAATCGTGCAGAACCATAATGCCTTTGTTACAATTTTTCAAATCAAATGAGCGACAAGAATTCATAGGAATGCAAAGCTGAAAGCAAGTCAACAGGAGGGATCGTAGAAACAAAGTCTACTGCGTTTTGGGAGTATTGTATAATCAATGTATATTTGAGATTTACTCGTCAAGAGTGTAATACAATTGTGTAATGAGGAACAGCCTGCAGCCCGCAATGATGGAATTAACAATTGCAGCTACAAAGGCACCTTTGGATGAAGCCCCATCTTATGGTACGCTGGGAGAGGAGAGCAATAGCAGCAGATGCTTTCATGTCCTGCCTGCAACAGATGCTTCCAGGCCAGTGTTCAGCCAGTGAGACCTGAGCACATCATTCATACGCAGCACTGAAAGGAGCATAATTTTGGCATGGATGTGGTGGGGGGGGGGCACATCGATATAGAGAAGTTAAGGATGGCAGATGGCAGTTCCAGGATTTGATCAGATCAGAGTCAGTTAAGAGTGTTCATTCGGTAGCTGCACAGTTTAGGCTTCCTCTGGGTTGGAGTATTTGAGGCACGTGATAGCAAATTCATTTTCATAAATACAAAGAAATATTTGGAATACTGCAATATACGATTTTTTAAAAAGCTTTCATTTGTCTCAAGTTGCTTTTTCTTACTCTGTTCAACTTCTTATTACAATAATAATAATTACACTCATATAGCATCTTCTCACATTAAAATGTTTCAAAGCCCTGCCCACAATGATGTGCACTGACTGTTGTTTGGTAGGCAAGGTTTCGGCCATTTGGTGTAGGAACCTTTTCAAACATCAATGAGATGAATTCATATGTTTTTGGTGGCGTTGGTTGAGGAATGTGGGCCAGGACACTGGGAGAACCCCCTGCCCTTCTTTGAAAAAGTGCCAAGGATTCTTTAACATCTACCTGAATTACCGGCACAGGCTGACGGGACCTCGGTGTAACATCTCATCCAAAAGATGGCACTTCAGACAATGTGGCATTCCCTCAGTACTGCAGAGTATGCACTTCATCCCACAAGCTTCTGACCTAGAACCCTTCTGTCCTGCATTATAAAATTCTCATTCCTGTTTTCAAATCCCTCCATGGCCTCGCCCCTCCCTATCTCTGTAACCTCCTCCAGCCCTACAACCCTCCGAGATCTCTGCACTCCTCCAATTCTGGCCTCTTGCGCATCCCCGATTTTAATCGCTCCTCCATTGGCGGCCTTGCCTCAAGCTCTGGAATTCCCTCCCTAAACCTCTCCGCCTCTCTACCTCTCCATCCTCCTTTAAGATGCTCCTTTAAACCTACCTCTTAGATCAAGCTCTTGGTCACCTGTCCTGATATCTCCTTAAATAGCTCGTGTCAAATTTTGTTTGATAATCGCTCCTGTGAAGCACCTTGGGATGTTTTTCTACGTTAAAGGCGCCATATAAATGCAGGTTGTTGTTGTTGAGTAGTACCCATATTCAAAAAGAGTGAGAAAATAGACACAACTAGCTACAAACCCATTAGTTGGTCTTCACTACGACCTCTGGAATTCTGTTCCACAGATCTATCACCCTCCGAGAACAGTGAAACTTCTGAACATCCAAATTCACTCGCTGCTTTCTCAATTTAAATGAATGGACCCTAGTTCTACCTGGCCCCACCACCTCAAATAATTTATTTACTTGCATGTTATCGATACCCTTAAAAATTTTATATACCTGAATTGGAACCCCTCTAAGTTCATGCCTCTCCAACAAATTGAAATCTATCACATGAAGTCTATCTTCATAGTTCAATGTATTTGGCCTCATGGTCATCCTGGTTGCCCTTCTTAATACCGTCTCTAGAGCTACACTGTCGTTCTTGAAGTGAGAGGACCAAAATTGTGCTCATTACTCCAAATAAAGATTCACCAAACTCTTTTGTAACCCTATACTCATGTCTATAGTTTTGTATTGTGATGTACCTAGACTTCCAAAAGGCTTTTGATAAAGTTCCACATGAAAGGCTATTAGTTACATTCAAAGCAGTGGGGATTCAGGGTAAATGTTGGGAATGGTTAGAAAATAACAGGTGCTTGTTAGATAAGTTGCACTGAGCTAGGGAAAAGTACTGAGCGTGCTTCCCCAGGGCTCAGTGTTGGGATCTCTACTGTTTATTTATATCAATGACTTAGATTCAGAAACTCAATGCGAACTAGTCAATTTTGCAGAAGATAACAAACAAGGAGGAGGCAGCTCAGAAATTGCAGAATGACCTGGACAAAATATGTAAGTAGGCAGAATAATAGCAGATTAAATTTAATGCATCAAATATTCCCTGCACGTATGAAGGGAAAATAGGCAACACAAGCACTCTGTGAACGGTGCTGAAATAGGGAACAAGCTGAAAGAGATCTAGAAAACGTAGTAGCTCCAAAAATAACTCTCCATAATTTTTGAACTCAGCTAGAGCAGCCAACACAGCCATGAATAGACCTAAAGGTCCACAAGCAGTCTAAAATAACCAACCAGAGACTTACCTTAATGCGGCTAAAGATCCCATTAACTAACACTTCAAATAACACTGAGTAAACAGGCATTAAGATCTAAAAATTGGGTTGTGGCCTACAAAGCAAAAAGTCAGGGCTCTGGGATTTGCCAGGATTCAGGTTTCTCCCAGTTGCAGGGCATCATTGATTGCATACACACATAGCCTTGTGTTCTTCAACACAAAACCCTGCAGAATACATGAACAGGAAGGGCTTCTACTTGTTGAGCGTCCATTTGGTTTGCAACGATATACAGCGTATCATGTGGGTCTGTGCCAGGTATCCTGGCGGTTGTCATGATGTCTTCATCTTGTGTCAGTCCTCAATTCCTCTCCCCCCCCCCCCCCCCCACCCCACTTTCATCGAGATCATCAGGTCAGAGGCTGGCTGTGTAGGGACATGGGCGATCCCCTGCACATGTGGCTCACGACACTTGTCAAGAATTCGTGCACAGGTGCTGAGATGAGATAAAATCAAAGCTACCAGGGGCCTGACACCCTGAAGAAACGCTTCCGCTGGCTGGATAGGTCTGGAGGGTCTCTGGGATCGCCATCGCGTGCTGTGTGCTTTACCTCTGCAAAAGGGGCCAAACCCATCGAGCCACCTGCGGAGGAAGAGGTGGAAGCAGAGGAGCATGAAGAACAGGAAGAAATAGAAGATGATGAGGAAGAACAAGGCTCACCTATACTGCCAACTGCAAGAGCTCTTCGACGGCACATCATCGAAGAATGATTCGGCTAAGGCATCGCTCACTGGTATACACATTAAGAGTGTGAGTATTAAAACATACAAAACAGCCGTTAAACTCTCTCCAGCAAAAATCTGGCCTTAACTAAATTCCACGTTTTATAGTACATTTAATGTACAGAACATAAAAGGCTGAAAAAATGTGGAGGTTACAAGTTGGAAGAGGGTCTGTGTTTAAATGTAATGGTAGAGTTAGAAATTCAGTACACTAGGAATGAATGGTACATGCTTTGATGCAGTGGCGTTCAATGCATTGATGAGGTGTATGTTTATCTGGGCTACTGGGCACCCTGTGGAAAATGTAATGGTGCTAATTACAGCGTGGTAATGGATGTCATCTTCAGCATTTGACTCCGACGTATTCTTTTCTGGCTTGAGAAAATGATCCTCTTTAGACCATTGAGGGATGTTTTTTCAGAGCATGGAAGTAGGGGAAAGAATTCGCTGCTGCCTCTCCTGTCCACTTCTGTCCCTACAATATCCAGCTCAGAGCCCGGGACAGTGGCATTCCCCAGCACCCCCACCCCGCCACCTCACCCCCTCATTTACATTACCCTATTTGTGCTCAGATTGCTTGGGAAGATCTGAAGGAAATAAAGAGGCTAAACAAAAAAGGGAAGAAAATAGTGTTGGACATAAACAAACACTGTGCGAATCTGATGTCCACTTGGCGGGCCGAAAGAGTATTAAAGTGCCTCTCAGACCGGTGTCTGAACAAGGTAAAGCCACACAAACAAAGGACATCCAGCCTTCCAGTGGCTTCAGTATTCCGTGAAGCACGTATTGGGGTAAGTGACTCGGGTGTGGGAACGGCATGCCAGACTGCAGCAAGTGCCAGCGTCTGATTGATGACGGATATTAAACCCTCCTCTTGACCTGCTGCAAACATGTTGCTTATTTCTCGATGGCAGATGGGAAAGTGGTGTGAGATCAGGTAATGTGTCACACAAGGTTCAAAGACATAAAGCCAAAACTCTTTGGAATGGTAATGACAGTGTCTGTGCAGGATTTCAATTGCAAATGAATGTGCTAATGCTTCCTAGAGGTATGTCGCCCTAACTGTGCCACCCTGACTGTCCTTGGCATAAATCGTCTCTGCAGTTATCTGCAACAAACACCATCAGTTGCAGTCGAGCCTTGTGTTTTTTTTGCCCCCATTGCCGTTTACATTCGCACGAGGTCTGTCATTTTTCTAACATTGTTTTTGAAGTTGTTAAGTTGAGATGTTAGTGCTATTAGGCTGAGAAATGTTCTGTCCTGGATCGGCTAGATACCTTTTCTTTGATTGTACCTGGAACCAGACAACAGGTTCATGTCTAGTGTCCCTCTTTGTGTTATGAAATGTGCCTGGAATACTGACTTGTGGCTCAGACTGCAGTGTGTTTTATATCCACCCTCCTAAAAATACAAGGTAAGGAATTACTGCACAATTAAAACACTATTTCCACATCGTTCACCTGAGGAAGGAGGTAGCCTCCGAAAGCTTGTGAATTTAAAATAAAATTGCTGGACTATAACTTGGTGTTGTAAAATTGTTTACAATTAAAACACTAGCCTGGTATGGGACGTGGGAGGCTCGGGGAGCTCGCCTATTTGAAACAGATGAATTTCGGGTTGCTTGCCCCACCGGCAACAGCCCTCGGGTAAGTCCCAGAGGGTGGGTGAGGGAGGGGGGGGTACTGATCATGAGTCGGCAGCAGCCCTCGGGAGTGCTGCAGAGTAGGGAGGAGCGCTCCTGCTCCTCCTGGCATCACATCAACCGTGAGAAACAAAAGTACCTATCTTTTTGGTGGCACCCCCTTGCCAGGTCGCATCCACGTCTGGTAAAGCTGAGGAGAGCCTGCTCCTCTCAGGGAAGCCCAGTTTCTCGGAGGAGATCTAACACAGGTGCGAGGTCTCTTATTAGCCTATATAAGGGCCTAACGTTTTAGGCGGCCAATACGATGTTGGACGTTTTTCAGGCGTCCTTGCGGCTCAGAGCATTGGTCATTTTATGCTTGTTTCATGTACTGAAAATGGGTGAAGCAATGATTAATTTATACCCCTTGTATTTCTGATTTTGTATAATGTTTTCTGTTCATACATTTGGCAATCTAATGGTGAACACCAACAAAAGATAATTTTTTGTTGTCAGGATGACACCTTTAAATAGTGACTTACTGCGGCTGCTTTTCTCTTTCCAGTTATCTTTTCCCTTCAGTTTCTCTCTCTCTTTCTCTCTCCCTCTTTCTATTTCTCTCTCTGTCTCATTATCTTCCTGACCCGGACACTCTCACTGACGATAAATGAATACTCTTCTCTTCTAGCCACGATGTATTAGCAACATCATAAATGCAGTGAGAAAATTTCCTGTATTTGTTATGGATGGCAAAATCGCTAACACATAGCGAGCAAGGAAATCTACCCCCAACATATCCAAATGTGTTTTCACAAACTCTTTCAAATGTGATTTATTTTAAGTAGTTACGACTCAATGATGGTTAATGTTACATTCCACATTCCAGAATATGTATACCACATTCCGCATCGTGTATTCCACATTCCACAGTGTACATTTCACATTCCACAATGTGTATTCCACATTCCTCAGTGTACATTCCACAACATGTATTCCACATTCCGCAGTGTACATTTCATATTCCGCATCCTGTATTCCACATTCCACAGTGTACATTCCACATCATGTATTTACATTCTGCAGTGTACATTTCATTTTCCACAATGTGTATTCCACATTCCGCAGTGTACATTTCACATCATGTATTTACGTTCCACAGTGTACATTCCACAATGTGTATTCCACATTCCGCAGTGTACATTTCATATTCCACAATGTGTATTCCACATTCCGCAGTGTACATTTCACATCATGTATTTACATTCCGCAGTGTATATTTCATATTCCACAACATGTATCCCACATTCCGCAGTGTACATTTCACATTCCACATCATGTATTTACATTCTGCAGTGTACATTTCATTTTCCACAATGTGTATTCCACATTCCGCAGTGTACATTCCACATTCCACAACGTGTATTCCACATTCCGCAGTGTAAGTAACAAGCTGGTATTAGTAAAAGTGACCATGAAGCTGTCAAACTGTTCAAGAAGAATGTCCACTACCGCCTTCTGAGGGAATCTAGGGATAGGCAATAAATGTAGGCCTATTGTGTCTCTCCATCTCGCTGCTCATCCTTGTCTCCCTAATTATACTGCCACTTTTGGTTAATGGGCACTGAAAACTACTTTGCATTGTCAAAAAATTGGTGGTATAAATACAGACTCCGCATGGAGTGCTTAATTTTACATAGTATTACATAGAATTTTACAGCAGAGAAACAGGCCATTTGGCCCAAAAGGTCTATGCTGGTGTTTATGCTCCACACGAGCCTCCTCCCTCCTTACTTCATCTCATCCTATCAACTTTTTCTTCTATCCCTTGCTCCCTCATGTACTTATCTAGCTTCTCCTTAAATTAATCTATGCTAATCTCCTCAACCACTCCATGTGGTAGCGAGTTTCACATTCTCACCACTCACCACAAAGAAGTTTCTCCTGAATTCCTAATTGGATTTATTAGTGACTATCTTATATTTATGATCTCTAGTTTTTGGACTCCCCACAAGTGGAAACATCTTCTCCACGTCTACCCTATCGAATCCCTTCATAATTTTAAAGACCTCTATCAGGTCACTGCAGACTTCTCTTTTCTATAGAAAAGAGCCCCAGCCTTTCAGTCTTTCCTGATAGGTGTACCCTCTCAGTTCTGGTATCATCCTTGTAAATCTTTTTTGCACCTTCTCCAATGCCTCTATATCCTTTTTGTAATATGGAGACCAGAACTGGGTGCAGTACTCTAAGAGTGGTCTAACCGAGGTTCTATGTAAGTTTAATATAACTTCTCTGGCTTTCAATTCTATCCCTCTAGAAATGAACTCCAGTTCTTTGTTTGCACTTTTTATGGCTTTGTTAACCTGCGTTGCTACTTTTAATGATATGTGAATCTGTACCCCTAGATCCCTTTGCACCTCCACCCCATTTAGACACTTATTTTTCAAGGAGTAGGCGGCCTCCTTATTCCTCCTACCAAAATGTACTAACTCACAATTAATGTGGAACTTTTAATGCGCAATGCTTACTGTAGAAATTTGTAAAGCAGTATTTTCAGAGGGTAGAGTTGAAGTTCACTGCATCCTATCACATTTTTAGTTTGATTTCTTTCCCTCTCCTTTTCTCCAACAAGAATTCACTCATTGCCGTGGGTTCGGTTCTATGAGTACAGTTCACCCTCCAGCATCTCAACCTAGTGGTCATTCTTCATGTGTGCGTCAAGATATTGAGGAATCAATTTTCCTGACTTCCCTCTGCCCTGGTAGTTCCTGTTCTGGGCGATCAACCAAAAGAGGAAGGAAATTCAAGTGTAGCTGCAGATCTAAGAGGCCCGGGGATGAGGCGGTGAAGATCATGTGCAGGAGTTACACCGTGCCAGAATGACTCAATGGACCAGCTGGTCTTTACCTGTCCTTCTTTTTCATATACTTGGGTCATTATTTATTCTAGGCATGTTTTCTGGTTACATTCCAAGTGACATAAACAGGACTAGTGAGTGCCTCTGAAGCATCGCACAAAATGCTAAGCTTTTGATCATATCAACAGGTTTTGCTTTATCATAAAAAATTGACTTTATAAACAAACAGAGAGAAGAATTAGGTGAACAAGAAACAGATTCGATGAACAAGACAAGGTAGAAAGTGGGGAAATGCAATCATCTTCCACAGTGGCTGCTAGAGATCAGACTTATCCATGGATGAGTTTGCAGAGTCTGGGGATGTGCATTAAGCGGTAATAGAATGGTTGACATCTGGCAGATAAATAAACTATCGAGTGGAATCACTCGAGCCCCTTCTTGGTGGCACCAAATTTGGCTTTTGGATGAGTGTGTCCGTTGGACTAGACAATGCCAGGAGAGCAGATGCAGATAGGGAAGCCCTCCCTTCCGAGTGCAGGGTGAAAGGAAGAGAAGAAGAACGTCTGTTTATCACAGCCAGCTTCAGGCAAATGACCCAAACCTACCCCAATTAAAATTTCTAATTAAACTAGAAAACAACTCTCTGTTTCTGAACAGATGAGCCCGTATCTGCGCGGCTGAGAAAGATTACCTCCATAAATTAGAAGTGGAGTAAGTTTGGGAAGGCGCCAGGTTTGGATGGGCCCACGATCTGCATGGCCAGTGGCCAGGAGCTGCAGAAAGAGACATCAGCAGCTTCCCTGGACTGAGAATGAAACAGGCAGAGAAAGAGAGAGGGAGTCATAATGACAATGAAACAAGCTGCAATCATAGGGCACAACATGCAGAGGCAAGAAGGGGAGAGACAGACACTCGTAGCTTGACAGAGAGAAGTTGAGACAAATTTGAAAGAGAACTTATTGAGTTTCGCTGTAGAAGTCAGGTTCAGATAACAATATCAGCTTCACACCATGTCACGTAATATCACTAACTGCCAGGCTTACCTAAAGCTTTCGTACATTATGATCCTATGTTGCAAATTCAATTATTTTGCTGTTAATCATGATCGCCAGTCCAGATTACTCGCAGAATATATATGTGGGTAGAGTTGATCGCGCAGTTAGAAAGGTTTATAGGTTTAAGGGGTTTTGTCAAGATAATTCACTCTAATTGCTGATTAATATATGGTCCCCCAATTTTCCAACGTTCTATCCTCAGTGGTGAGCATAGGTTGGAAATTCTGACCTTTGATCTCATACTTTTCAATGAAGTCTTCATTTTCCTGAGATGCACTTTCCTGGAGCCTTGGCAATTACTGTTGGAGTACAAGTTGAAGCTAACCAAATTGGGAGCATGAGAATTCCTTTGGGTATTCCCATAGTGCTGCATGGTTTGGGTGAGGAGGATTAATTCATGAGGGCACAATATCTCCAAAGACACCTCAGGGCATTTACTCCTGCAAATAGCCAAGAGCCCATGTTTACAGACCACATCACTCCAACCTGACCTTGGCACCTCTGTTTAACAAGCGACTGAGCTACATTATCTGCTGCAGGCTGATCTACAGATAACATTAAGGATTAGAATAACTCTCTCTGTAGCTGTGAAGATCACTTCAGTTTCTCTGTCACAGTATACAACCTGTCCACACTTTATTCTTTTATAAAGCAAGTGACTGGTGTTATGAATACAAGGGGGTAGAAGTTATGCTACAGCTATACAAAGCCCTGGTTAAACCACACCTGGAGTACTGTGTTCAGTTCTGGGCACCGCACTTTAGGAAGGATTTATTGGCCTTGAATGGAGTACAGTGTAAATGATACCTGGACTCCAAAGGTTAAATTACACAAACTAGGGTTGCACTCCCTGGAATTTAGAAGATGAAGGGGTGATTTGATCAAAGTCTTCGGGGAACTGATAGGGGAGATAGAGATAAACTATTTCCACTGGTTGGGGACCCTAGGAGCAGGGAACATAGCCTAAAAATTGGAGCCAGGACTTTCAGGAGTGAAGTTAGGAAACACTTCTACACGCAAAGGATGGTAGAAGTTTGGAACTCTCTTCCGCAAACAGCAGTTGATGCTAGCTCAATCGTTGATTTTAAATCTGAGATAGATAGATTTTTGTTAACCTAAGGTATTAAGGGATATGGGGCTAAGGCAGGAGTTAGGTCACAGATCAGCCATGATCTCATTGAATGGTGAAACAAGTTCGAGGGGCTAAATGGCCTACTCCTGTTCCTACGTTCCTATGTTTGCCATGGAGAACACGTTTATCATGTTTTCAGAGGAAAGGAGACAACTGGAAATGGCACAGGATACTTTCTGCCAATGCAGGCTTCCCAAAAGCCCAGGGCATTATAAATGGAACCCAGGGCATTATAATTATATATGGCCATCGGGACTCCAAATGTCAACCCCAATTCATACATTAACAGGAAAGGATACTGCTCCATAAATGTGCAGATCATTTCAGACCACTGAAATGTGATTCTGCCTGTTAATGCAAATTATCAGAGGAGCATCCATGATGCTTTCGTTCCACTGCAGTCCATGATGCCTGGATTATTTGATGGGCCCCAGGAAAAAAACGGATGGCTCTCGGGAGATCGGGCAACACTTGCATTCATGGCTCATGATCCCCAAGCAGCGGCAGAGTGCAGGTATAACGAGGCCCATGACACCGTCCGAGTATCTGTGGAACATACAGTAGGGATTGTGAAGCAATGATCCCATTGTCTGACAAGATGCTGCTCCACAGTCCAGCAAAAAGTCTCTAGGGTCATCACTGTCTGCTGCATGCTGCACCGTTTTGCCATCTAAAGAGGAGTGAACATGAAGCAGGTTGAGGAGGAGGCCCATGGCCCTGCAGCCCGTAGGAAGAGGATGAGAAAGAGGAGGAGGATAACTTTGACGGAGATGCGCACAGGCAGAGAGATTGGTGCAGACCTGTGTTGTGGACAACTAGTTACAGTAATTGATACTTTCTGCCTCTGAACAACTTTGATTTTCCACATGAACACCCATACATTGCAGCTCCAAGAACATGGTGCCCATTCCCTGCACTCTCTCATCCACCTCCCGGCACTGATTCCCTTTCCATGGCCCAACCCAAAGAAACACTGTTCCTACAAAATATCCCTATTTATTGAGTGCTGTTTACACTCCACATATTCTAAGCCCTATACCTGCACTTTCCTTTGGTGCCCCATAAGGTGTGCTTGATCCTACTCTTCAAATTAAGTGAACCCTGAGCAGGAGGAGCACCTATGAAGGCGAACTGGTGTTGGTCACTGCAGCCTTGTTTGGATGGTTGTGACCTTGAACCTCCGGGTGTGGGGTCATGCGATATCACTGCAACAGCTGGTGCTCCATCCAAAAAGGCAGTGGCTGTCAACATCTGCCCGCTCTCTGATACTTCCTCAATACTTTGAGGATCCTATCTGGAGTGGGAGGATGTGCAGACACCTTAGGAGTACACCCCCTCCTTAGACCCTGCTCCTACCACCACCCTTGGCTCTGGGCACCTCTCGTCACTTCCTCTTTCCAAGAAATCTCCCAGTCAGTCAAACCCTGCAGTGGCAAACTCCTGTCAGTAGGTGCCCAAGGTCTCAATGCTGCCAGTCACAATGCTTGTGAGATAAAGGTGCTCTGTTCTGGTTCTGTGTTTGCTCCCCTCACTGCTTTGGGGTTCCCTTGCAGGTGGCCATGAGGAAGATGCTCACTCCACGGTACCCTGTATTTGAGTAAATCCTTCCTGCAGACAGCACTGATGTCGGAGGCACACTGCTGCACATTCTCCACCAACTACTTCGTGATGGCCTCAGAAGATGTGCAAAATGCCTTCTGCATCTGCATTAGCTCCAGGTCCAATGCAGGCCCAGTACAATGCCAAATCTCTTGCTCATCCTGTTGTCAAATAATGTAAGCTCATAGCTTGGTCATCCAATATACACATAAAGCCACCTCAATACAACTGGCACAATTCAACATAGAACTAATATCACTAGTGACACCCCAATGTACAACTAGCACCACTGGCACCATTCAACATACAGTTAACACCACTACCAGCACACCAGTCTACAACTATCACCACTAGCAGCACTTCTGAATACAACTAATATCACCAGCACTGCTCAACACAGAACTAACACCACCAAAAGCACTAACACACAACTAACACCACTAACACACAACTAATACCACCAACACCACCCAACACACAACTAACACCACCCAATACACAACTAACACCACTAACACACAACTAACACCACCAACACCACCCAACATACAACTAACATCACCCAATACACAACTAACACCACTAACACACAACTAACACCACCAACACCACCCAAAATACAACTAACACCACTAACACACAACTAACATCAACCAACACATAACTAACACTAACAGCACCCAATACACAACTAATACCACAAACACAGAACTAACACCACCCAATACACAACTAATGCCACTAACACACAACTGACATCAACCAACACATAACCAACAACCAACACCACCCAACACACAGCACCACCCCAATGTACAACTAACACAAACTGAACCAGCAAAACAGCAAATACCATCAGTGCTATGTAAGTACATAAAAGCATCAATAATCCAACACAAACACATACCTAATATAAGCAGTACCATCTGAACAATCTAGCAACAACAGCAAGACTCTTATGGTGGATAACAACAGCCCCTTCCATCCTATACAGCATCCGACAGATTTGGCTGAATTGTCAGTCCTTGAAATAAATCCTGACTTAAACAGCATGACATGAGTTTCTGGGATGTAAGCCAGGTTACCATGTTTATGGCAGGAATACAACAGCTGCTGCAGCTGCACCTCGATAACCAGCATCAATCCAAAAGGCCAACACAACACGCTACTGGCAAAGTTTTACACCTCACTTCATCTGTCCTTGAAGCTCTCCCCAAGGCAGTTGTTCGCCTGGAACTCAATCTTTTGTGTGTTGAAATCTGAATGCAGAGTTAATCATCACTTGCTGAACCAAGGAGCATTCATTGGGCCATGGGAGACTCTGACCTGCCCTTTGGTAGCTCAGTAGAAATTCCAGAGGTGGAGGAGATGCAAGCTGGTAGAATCATAGAATCATAGAATGATACAGCACAGAAGGGGGCCATTCACCCTATCGTGCCTGTGCTGGCTCTTTCAAAGAGCTATCCAATTAGTCCCACTCCCCTACTCTTTCCCCATAGCCCTGCAAATTTTTCACCTTCAAGTATTTATCCAATTCCCTTTTGAAAGTTATTATTGAATCTGCTCCCACCGCCCTTTCAGGCAGTGAATTCCAGATCATAGCAACTCGCTGCGAAAATGTTTTTTGTCCTCACCTCCCCTCTGGTTCTTGTGCCAATTACCTTCAATCTGTGTCCTCTGGTTACCGACCCCTCTACCACTGGAAACAAACTCTCCTTATCAACTCTATCGTAACCCCGCATGATTTTGAACACTTCTGTCAAATCTCCCCCTAACCTTCTCTGCTCTAAGGAGAACAACCCCAGTTTCTCCAGTCTCTCCACATAACTGAAGTCTTTCATCCCTGGTAGCATTCTAGTAAATCTCCTCTGCACCCTCTCTAAAGCCATGACATCCTTCCTAAAGTGTGGTGGCCAGAATTGACCACAATACTCCAGCTGGGGCCTAACCAATGTTGTATAAAGGTTTAGCATAACTTCCTTGCTTTTGTACTTTATGCCTCTATTTATATAGTCATGGATCATGTATGCCTTTTTAACAGCCTTCTCAACTTGTCCTGCCACCTTCAAAGACTTGTGTACGTACACCCCCAGGTCTCTCTGTTCCTGCACCCCCTTTAAAATTGTGCCGTTTAGTTTATATCGCCTCTCCTCATTCTTCCTACCAAAATGTATCACTTAACACAATGAACCAAAAACTGGTGGCTTCCCACATAAATACTTAAATGAATACGTTTTAAACCTGTCACCTCCAATAAATGGATAAATGATCAATTTAAATGCTTTGTTCGATACAGCGTTTAATGCAATGCATTGTAGAATGAGGAAAACACACACACTGCCTCAACACAGCAGATAAAGAAAAAAGAAATAGGACTTATATTTACCTAAAGGGGTAATTGCACAATCCTGTATTCCCAGCTGGGAGGAATCAGAAGATATAAAGGCGATATTTGAGTCTTGGGACTAGCTTGGGCTTCATAGAGAATCCAGAGTTGATGAGGGGAAAAGAAGGGGCTGAAATTCTTTGACGTTCCGCTGGTCTCCTGGAACCCCATGGAAAATGGTGGGGACCTGGTCATGGGGAATCCCTGCCCCAGCCTCCAACCCCCTCTTATGGGGCAAATGCCGTCAGGGGGTTGGAGGTTGGGGCAAGGATTCCCTACGTGGAGTTTCCGCTAACCTGGCTCAGCCAGGATCTAACGTATCCTTGGAGACTGGTACGCTGAGTGAGTTGAAGCCTACCAGACCCCAGTTGGGCGAAAGTGGGTCGGAGAGGTGCTCTGGACCCCGAAGAAATGGCAGAATTAATTTTTAAAAAAATTAGTTTGGCCCCCTTACCCAAGGGGCTGAGGAGGTCATGGCCAGGGTCCCGGGAGTGGGACCTGAAATGACCTCTCAATGGCAGGTGGGGACAGAGCTTCTGGCTGCTTGGGACAGATGGGCACTGGAGATGCATCTGCAGTGGTACCTGTGCCCGGCCCATGCAAACTTTGGTTAGATCAGTGCTGGGAGGGTGGAGGGCACTAGCGGGCATAATCCTGGTGTAACTACTGTGATTGCATTCTGAGAAATTTCAGGGTTGAAGTGTTTTTGGCCAGTATCCCCCACATGATGGACATCAGCAGGAGGTGCTGAACACAGGCTAGGTTAGACAATTTATCATGTTAATACAGGGGTGAACACAATGCTAGTCACATCCTTGTACTGCAAATCTAGTATGTTTTCATTAAACTCTATGATGAATACATTACAATTGCATTGATAAGGTTCCTGGCCCAGCCACAGAGATATCTTAGTTACCATAACAACAACAAACATGGTGGCTTTGCAGTGAAGACTGTTCCAGAAATTGTGTCTTCCCAAGAATTCTCTATTATGCCAACACCTGTTCCTTTATTTCCACCCTCCTCCGTTCTGTCTAATTTTTCCCCATCACTCTTGCAGCTGTATGATTCCACTGGTGTTAAGTGGCCTGCCTATCTCGCCTAAGTGGCTATTTTCCCTGGGCAACCCTGGATAGTGAGCATTTGTAGGCTGTGTGACACAGGGCGAGCACTGTTGTATCCTCACCTGATATCCGCACATGAACACCGTCAGGGTTCCCGCTCCCAGAAAGAAAATCAGGAGCTGACGTTCCCCTTTCTCAATCAAGGGCCGCTGTGGTCTATTTGTGAGGGACAGTATGGGGATCAAGCTCTGCACCAGGCCCCTTTAAACAATGTGAATGTTCTGCGACTCGGTTATGATTCAATCACTCGTGACATGAAGGGGCTAATGAGAAATGCAAATACTGTTAATACCCAATGAGAACACTCAAAAGATTATTTTAGGAACAAATAATTTAAAAAAAAGTTTTGAACATTACAGCAGAAGTATTTTAAACTTTAAGCAAAAGAGTTTGAGCGGAGATGAATGTAAGAGAAAATGAATGCATAAAATGACCAATTAGCGATTACTGGGAAGAACTGTTGGTGACTAAACTTGATTCTGGGATGTCAAGTTTCAGACAGACTGTCAAAGCTGCCAACGAATGAGAAGGGAGATTAGAGACGTAGAGGATACAAGACAGGAAATTTGGCAGATTCTGGATAAGTACCACCTCACTGACATCGGAAAAACTCGTGAGGCCCACCTGCTCCCAGCATGTGCTTTCTCTTCTGATTTAACTTCGATTGGATTGGATAGATGGGTGAAGGAACAGGGCTCAAGAGAACAGAGTGGGTAAATGTGATTAGAACTATTTGCTCACATGGAGGGTGAACGTTAGCACGGACTGGTTGGGCTGATTGGCCTGTTTATTACCTTTTGAGGATGTTACCAAACAGGAAACAAAATGTTACCACATGTAAAATGTAATCAAGCCATATTTAATGCAATGTGCACTTTGCACATGTTTTCCACAATATAATATCTGGAACACTGGCACTCATTATGTGGCCCTGAGGCCTATTTGCAATCTACGTTCCCTTCATCTGCGGTCCTCAAAAGACATGCTGTTCGATGTGCCTCCGGGCCCCCATTCACAGCTTTCCCGGCTGTGGAATGTTGACTGATCTGAGATTCAAGGATGTTTCTTCTTTTTCTTGCTCTCCAACAAAGGAAGGCGAGGGAATATTACCAGGACAAAGCAGTCCGCTCGATCGGCAGCCCATCCAGCAGCTTAAACATCCGATCCCTTGACCAGCGTACCGTGGCTGCAGTGTGTACAATCTACAGGATGCACTGCAGTAACTCGCCAAGGCTTCCTCGGCAGCACCTCCCAAACCCACGACCACCACCACCTAGAAGGACAAGGGCGGCAGGCGCATGGGAACACCACCACCTCCAAGTTCCCCTCCAAGCCCCACAACATCCCGACTTGGAAATATATCGCCGTTCCTCCATCGTTGCTGGGTCAAAATCCTGGTGCTTCCCACCTGACAGCATTTCCTTTCCCTATTCTTACTTCTTAAATGTACTGTTTCATATATTTTACATTGAACTGCATCTGCCACCTATCTGCCCAACCTGCTAGCTCATCTTACTCCTGCAGTCTTTTTTTAGTCATTGTCGCAATTTGGCCACATCCTCAGTTTGCTGTCGCTGGCAAATTTCAATATTGTTCCCTCAATTCCTAAGTCTATGTGGATAGTAATCTGAGAGCAGTTATTTCATAGTTTAGAAAGTGGCAAAGATTGGTCTCGGCTGAGAATGTATTACTTTTTTGACACAAAGGGGTTACATTTCCCAGGGGGTTCTTCCGACCGTCCAGTATAACTTCAGGGGAAGACCTGCTGGAACCTAGGAGAAACAACTTAAGTGCCTCTTACACCATTTCTCTGAGGTTTTCTGTGGATCTTCCACCAAAGTAGCTCCTGGAAATTCGAACCCATAGTTCGTATATTTCAGGGGAACTCTTGAGATTTCTTTTACAAATGTTGGAAGTTTATGGCTGATGTCATGTACAAATTGACACCTCAATGGCCCATGTGAGTTTTCTTTATTTTCCCTCCCTCTTTTCCATTAGTTTTTCTCTCCGCTTCCTTTCCTGAAAGCATTGACTCCTTGTAGGGATTTGGATCTTCGGGCACCAACCGCCCTCTGGTATCTCGCCCAAATGGCCACCTTTTTTGTCTGAACCTAGACAGTGAGCATCATTCAGCCGTGAGGTGCATCACAACCAAATCTGACCCTGACTGATTGTCTCCACCCCCCCCCCCATCCCCCCCCCACACCAACCTAGTGTCATTGAGACCAATTGTTTCATGAAAAAGTAAAGCTTACTATAAAGTAGTAACTCGTGAGATGGTTAAAAAGTAAAACGCCCGTGCCAGAACTCAGCAACAAAAATAGAAGATGGCGGAAATACGCAACAGGACCATCAGCATTTGAAAAGAGAAAAGGCAGGTTCACGTTTCGAACAAAGACATTCATCAGAACTGGACACAGGAAGGTAAATGAGCCCCTCTGTGGGACTCAACAAAACGAAGGGGGAAAGAAAGAAAGTGTTGCATTTATATAGTGCCTTTCACGACCTCAGGACGTCCCAAAGCGCTTTGCAGCCTATGAATTACTTTTGAAATGTAGTTGTAATGTAGGAAAGCCGGCAGACAATTTGCACACAGCAAGATCCCATAAACATAATCTGTTTTTCTTTTAGTGATGTTGTTTGACGATAAATATTGGCCAGGCCACCGGGGAGAACTCCCCCGCTCTTCTTCAAAATAGTGCCGTGGGATCTTTCACGTCCACCTGAGAGGGCAGACGCGGCCTCAGTTTTAATGTCTCATCCCGAAAGACGGCACCTCCGACAGTGCAGCACTCCCTCAGTACTGTACAGGGAGTGTCAGCCTAGATTTTGTGCTCAAGTCTCTGGAGTGGGACTTGAACCCACGACCTCCTGACTCAGAGGCGAGAGGGCTCCCCACTGAGTAAAGGCGGACAATGGGGAAGGGAAGAAGGACAGGAATCAGGTACAGTGACTCAAGGACACTTGCATCTGCTTTTTTTTTTAATCCTAAAATTGGTAAAGGCCGAAATCTCCACCGGTGAAAATTTAGCAAACACCATTTAGCGAAAGTGAAACCCCCTTCTCCGCTCCTCCCCTCCCCCAGCAGTGTGATGGGTTCAGCATTCCAACCAAACTGGAAAAATGTCTTTCTAACAGCAGTCAGTGAATATTAAAATGAAAACTTGAGCCTTATTATATTCTTGAAATGATGCAGAAATGTCAAACTAGCCCGGGAAGGGTTAATGACCTCATTAGCGCTGCACAAAGGCCCAGCTTGCACTTGGCACCAGGGTGTTTCGTAGCCAGTTGTCAGAGCTCTAATCCGAGTATGCTCTCCAGTGGCTGCGCTTTGCACTTTATTCATTTTCCTCTCACTCCTAAAAATTCACGTAATAATGTAATAGGAAGCGACAGTTGACGGTTGCTGGACTCCATTGAAAGGCACATGAGTGGTGCCATCAGCTAATATTTTGCGGGGAGGGGGTGGTGAGGGGGAGGAGGGGAAACGAACGATTTTCTTTTGTAACGCAAGAATCTCATGTTCCATTTACATGACAGTGTGCTGCTCGCTGCCTTGACTCTGGAGGTAATACACGAGAAGCAGAGGTCATTTTCACTTTGGGCGGTAGGTGGGAAACTGGTGGTTGTCGATCGGCCGGCCCGTCGCACACCCCGCCCGACTTTACCGGGAAGGAAAACCTTGTGGGCTGTGTAACGGGCGACCCATCCCCACCCGGCAGATTCCCGCACACTCCCAAGATGAACATTGCTCCCAAAGGGGTGTCATGGCTTCTGGAGCAACAGAAACCCGTTTCAAATGGTGGTTCCCTGTCAACTGCCCAAGGCATTGTCAGAGGTTCAAGTTTGCAGTGTATATATATACACAGACACACAAACACACACGGACACACACACACAGACAGACAGACACACACAGTCACACAGACACACAGACAGACACACAGACACAGACACACACACACACACACACAGAGACACACACAGTCACACAGACAGACAGTCACACAGACAGACAGACAGACACACAGACAAACAGACACACAGACAAACACACAGACACAGACACACGCACACACACACAGACAGACACACACGGACACACACACAGACACACACAGTCACACAGACACACGGACACACACACAGTCACACAGACACACAGACAGACGCACAGACACAGACACACGCACACACAGACACACAAACACACAGACAGACACACACACACACGGACACACATACAGACACACACAGTCACACAGACACACAGACAAACAGATACACACAGACACACATACACAGACACACAGACGCAGAAACACACGCACACAGACAGACACACAGACACAGACACACGCACACACACACAGACACACAGAGTCACACAGACAGACACACAGACACAGACACACGCACACACACACAGACACACAGAGTCACACAGACAGACACAGACACACACACAGACACACACATGCATATACACACTTAGACACACACAGACATACACACGCACAAACAAACACATACACTGACACACCGCTTGGCTACTGAATCTTACCCCCCGCCACCTGACCCAAGAATTGACCTTTCACCGACCAGGCTGCTTCCCTCAATTGCTATCCCCCCCTCCGATCTTTGTTGATCTACCCTCGGACTATTGGCCCAGACCCTCGGAATATACTCTCCTTTATTGTCCAGATTCCTGTGTAGAGACCACCCTTTGGTAAGACATTGCCAAGCATGGCACTCCCCCATGTCCTCTGCACAAAGAGACAATGAGGCAATGTCTTAATCTCTCCCCACCATCGCTGAAATTATCACAAGATCGCAAGATGATTATGGGTAAGCAACGTATTCAGCCCATCTGAATTCATCCCTCCAGAGAGATCCTAATGTCCCACCATGGTAGCTTCCAATTGTTTCTTAAACAATATAAACCTGACGTTAGCAAATTCACACATTGTCTTTCCGAGACTCCCAGAGAGATGTCAGGCCTATATATGGACTTTTGGGCATAAAGACATTTTAGACCATTTTTTCCCTCCTTCTCCTGATGATTCCCTCCCCATCCTTCCTGAAGATATTGACTCCTTGTAGGAATATGGTACCATGGGTACAAGATGTCCTGCTCGGTGCCAGTTGTAACAGTGCAATTATGTCTTGCAGGTTGTATGCACATCCATTCGGCAAGTGTGCTTTGTACAGTGGCATTGAATGCAGTGTTCCAGTGCAGATTTCCCATTCCTCTATATTGATGCATGAGGCCTTCACATGCGTTGGCAGAGCATGGTCACTCATTTTCAATTCCACATCATAATAAAAACCAACCCCCAGCACAATTGGCTTTCTACTAATGGTACTAAATTACAGTCTGGTCTGAATGCGATTTATGAATCCAGATACATCTGTCACATAATGATTCAGGAATTTCAGCCTAAAGGAAGTTAATCGGATCCATCCCACCCAGCAATTGGCTAAATTGGTGTTTTTAATGCCCTGGTGGTAAAGCTTTATCGTCCTGTTAAATTAATGTGGTGAAATGTGAAACAGTGTGAAGACTGCAGAAATGGCCAGATGGACATTACCTGCATGGTGTTAGTTGGGAATTAAAATAACCACTCGGCATAATACTAACAGCTTCCCTCTCCAAGTCAGGGGGAAACAAGTTAAAAATGAGCAAGTTAGGAGTAAGAAGGGAAGGTCAGGTACAACTTTCTCACCCAAAGATTAATAGAGCTACAGAACTGAATCATAATCTTACAGCACAAAAAGAGGCCATTCGATCCATCGTGTCTGAGCCGGCTCTTTGGAAGAGTTATCAAAGGTCCCACTGCCCCGCTCTTTCCCCATAGCCCTGCAATTTTTTCCCTTTTCAAAGGTCCCACTGCCCCGCTCTTTCCCCATAGCCCTGCAATTTTTTCCCTTTTCAAGTTTATATCCAAATCCCTTTTCAATAAGTTACCAGGGGAAGTCACTGATGCAGACAATACATATTGCTACTTGGTTATAAACAGTTAGATTTCTAAGTTCTTCCAGTTCTGATGAAAGGTCATTGCCCTGAAACGTTAACTCTGTTTCTCTCTCCACAGATACAGCCTGACCTGCTGTGTGTTTCCAGCACTTTCTGTTTTTATTAAAATACATAAACGGGGTCAGGAGACAACTGGGTATTTTGCTGGAGAGGGAATTGAGGGAGATGGTGAGAATGGTGGGTTAGTTCAGTTAAAAAGGCTTGTGGAGTCTACTGGCTTTTTCCTGTCCCTGTGTTCTTAGGTCTTTGGCAAGAGCTCTTTTCACAAGTTTAACCCATTGGAAATGACCTCATAGGAGACAAGATCAACAACTAACACCTGCAAAAAAACACACACGCAGTCTCCAGCATATCTTGAATAGATGGACTGTACATTTTATTTGTAGGGCTATTTACCTGATTGACTGAGGAACTGTCATGGCAGCTGTATGCCACACAATTGTTTACCAGTAGAATCTGATTGGCCAAATATGACAATATAGACCTGGTAACTGGGGTATTTGGATCTGAGGGGTTAAATTCTTGGAAATGACTATGGTTAAGCAGATAGTGTCTGATCCTGCTCTGTGGATCTGCAATATGACTGGTCAAAGGGACTAAATAACATTACAGAATTATATTTATATGTTCAAATTGACATAAAACTTTTAGTAATTTAAATCTCCCATGGTGTTGTCCCGTGACTCAGAGGTTGCACTGTTGTAGGGGGTGGAGGGGTACTGAGGTATGAGAGTGGGGAAGTGTACACACATTTCCACCAAATGATTCAGAAATAAGTTTGTAAGAGATCGCCCCAGAAACAGTGAATTAAATGTTTTTTTTGATTGGTTCCTGGAAAATAAATAGTATTTTCCTTACTCAGTTTCTTATGTTCATGGGACGCCCTTTTATAGCAAAGGGCAAGAACCCTGTGAAAGTGATACTGTAATCTTTTGTTATCTGCATCTTTCCTTTTTTGCCAGATATCATTGCAATGGTACTTAAACAAAAGAAACTTTCGTGAGCATTTAGAATACATGAGAATTATAATAATTCTACTTTGATACTTAGCATTGTTTAAAGTTTTATTTGTTACTCGTGTAAAATGTTGTAAACAACCACTTGAATATATAAACCTGAATTGTTTCACTTCAAGAAAGCTGTCTCAGAAAAAGTCAATGCGTTCAAGTGGATTTGATGCTTTACTCTATCACTGCCCTAAAAATGGTTTCCCTGGGGTGTTCCTTCTCAGTATCTTTCCACTGAAATGGGTAAGGGCTTACTAACAGCAAGTCCTGGTATGCTCTGTTATACATAAGGGAACCATTATATGCTTCTTATATAGGCACAGGCCTCTGACAGAAAGAGGGCTTTGTAGCAGCCTCCTCTCATCCGAGAGACGGCACCTCCGACAGTGCAGCACTCCCTCAGTACTGCACTGGGAGTGTCAGCCTGGATTATGTTCTCAAGTCTCTGAAGTGGGGCTTGAACCCGTGACCTTCTGACTCAGGGGCGAGAGTGCTACCAACTGTACATTTAACAAGTGCACCTGGAAAATCAGTTTCATTTCGCTGACAGTTTGACATGGGATGTAGCCATTTTTTTCCCACTCTGGACACATTTCACAAGGTCGCCATACGTGAGAATCAGGTCGTTACTGGGAGGGGAGAGAGGCGAGCTACTCAACTGAGCATCCCCTTAGGTCGAAGAGAAATTTTTATATATGTAGATAAAAAAGCAATTGCAATTTTTTTAATATAGAAACCTTGTTGCCCCCCAAGAATCAGGGATGTAAAGACAAATAGTTTGATAAATATTTTATTTATATTAGGAATATAATTTGTGAAAATGTGTATAAAATAATTGCTTTTAAACCTGCCAATTAATACTCATAAATATGCAGATTAGATCTGTGCACGGGTATGTTTGTGCGGATAAATATAAGCTATATGATTATGATTTCAGAATATTCTTGACGCAGTGTGTTTTAAGTATGAAAGACGGTTTTGCTGAGTGTTTAAACATTTCTGCTAAGAGGCATTATAAGGTATTGCATTTTTATGATACATGGCTTAAGATGAATGTTTGCAACTTAACACAAGAGCTCACTGCCAAGTTTCTAAATATAAACACAGCGCACATGCTGCCGAGAAAGAAGAACGAGATTGAAACGGCAGATATCTCCGGCCTAATCTGCCAGTTTCTGGTCAGGGAAAGAATGGGGCGCGGTCGGAGGTCAGACTGTTGGAGTGTCGGCCTGCTGACAAGTTGACTGTCCGTGGGGGGCTAATGAGAACACACCGCAAAGTGAACGGAACAAAGGCAGACAGATTACGTGGCCCCTTTTGTTGACTGGAATCAATAACGTTCGGCAGTTGTTCATGGATTTCTAGTGTAATTTTTCCTGATGGCGCATAAGAAGAAGTAAAAGCCCTTAAAAGAGATTTTAATGGCCGCTAGCATTACTTTCTATATACTTTTATGCACCGTGTATTTGTATGACCTTGATCCCAATGAACGGAATGTACAACTTCCAAAACAAGACGGCTCACATACAGTCACAAGCGCAGGTACAGAGAACACGTGGAAAGACGCAATACTATAGAAATATGTCGGTTGGGACAATACTAATTGTTGAACAAGACTTTGCTTACATGTTGAAGTGCACATTTTAGCATTTTACTCCAGATCAAACCTGGATTTAGTGAGCTGAGCGAATGGGAGTACGGCAACCGTCCGTCTCGAATAGACAATGGCGTAAGCGCCAAAGTAGTTCGGTTACTTGCCCTGCTGCACGTGGTGAATGGCGGAAGAGTCCAATTCTCGAGCCCTTGCCGCAGGTGGTGCAGGCGTAAATCACAGGGCCAGATGATGAAGCCCGCACAGTGTTAGCTCATCAAGCCTGACGTGCTTTCCTCTTTTCTCTTTCCTCTCACTCACCTCTCTCCAGCCTCTTTAGCTCCCCAATGCAGCACAGCCCTTCAGTGTGGTCTGTGATTAGCCCCTCTTGCAAACGTCTTTAAACCTGAGCCTAGGTCGGCCCAGCGGCCTTGAAGCATCTGCAAGTTTTCCATACGAAAGATCCTTTGGAATACGACCATCTTCCATCCGATGCAGATAATCAAGCCACCGGAGGCCACATGGGATGGCAAGGTTGAGCAGGTAGCCGCGGATATGGGTAGGAGAGTTTATATGAAGGGAGGCGTCGGTGTTTGAGAAAAGTTACTAGACTTCGCTTCCTCAAGTACTTTGGTATCAGAACCTGTGTCTTCCCACTAGATTTTTAGAAGATGGTGGAGACAGCGGGTGTGGAAAGAGTTTACTTTTCTCACATGCCCGTCTAAGATGGTCCAGGTCTCGTTGTCAGACAGAACCTATGTTTGGTTTGGGAAGTGGGAGAAATGAAGCCACATCATCTCACCCTCTCCCCTCTGATTTCACCACCGTCCTGCCTTCCCTAAATGTCTCCTTTCATATAAACTCTCCTACCCATATTCACGGCTACCCCCTCAACTTTGCCATCTCATGTGGCCTCCTACTCGCATGGTCTCAATCGCACACAATGCCATCTCTGACCATTTCCTTGCACCCCTTACCACTCACATCTCCTACCCTCTTCCAACCCCACCCTTCTGTGTCTGCCTTGGAAAAAAACTCTTCCCTAAGTCACTTACAACGGCACTTTCAAATTCCCAACTGCCTAGCCTTAGGCCCTCCTTTCTCCACGATTCTTCTGCAGCTGTTGATTTGCTCAATTACTCCCTCATCTCCTCCTTAGATGAACTTGTCCCCAGGAAAACCTTTACTCTTTCCCAGCCCACTCAGTCCCCTGGTATGGCCCCCGTCTTTGCTCCCTCAATTCCAAGGGCCACAGACATGAGTGTATCTGGTGCACAACTGGTTTGGTCATCCATCACTAGGTCTGGCTGGACCATATCAAGCACTATCAGTTCTCATTCTCCTCTGCTAATACCATCCACTACTCCAATTTTATCCTGGAGAACAAAGATAACCCCCGGCTTCTTTTCTCCGCTACTAACTGATATTTTAAACCCCTCTTCACTCCCCCCTCCACCCTCACCTCCAACAATGTATGAGAAGACCCCATGCTGATATTGTAAATGCTTCCCTCTCCTCAGGTAATGGCCCCTTTCCTTTCAAAACCATTGCTATCACTGCCCCTCCTCAAAAAAATCCAATCTCAACCCTCTGTCCTTGCAAATTACCACCCCTATCTCTGATCTCCCTTCCCTCTACAAAGTCACTGAGACAGGGATTTACAGGCACCTGTTAATCTACAAACTTCCCTCAACAACATTGATCAATCTTAAAGGGATAGGCTCAGTTTATCAATCTATCTATCTATGTTCACAATGCATACTTCTAGCAGGCTCCTTACTGCTGTGGTCGCCAGGAGAGGTCCTAGCCCCTCAACCAACTAATACACTTTCAGACATTAGGGAGGAAGGCCCAGTCTAAAAGAACCGTGTACTCATTAAGGACCAATTTTCCACCCCTCTGAGTGGGTGCTAGTGCATCTGAAGAGTGGTTCCACCCGACGTGGCCTAAATCTGTCTGTATTTCTGGGTTCAGGCCATTTTGAAGGTTGTGCCAGCACAGGCCCCAACTGTGGCAGGGCTCCGCACCCAGAGAAACCTGCTGCAGGAATGGCCACCAGATGTGGGACAGTCTGGCTGCTGTGCAAAAAAAAAAATAGCTGCTAGAAAGCTTCCATCTCCGGATCATCTTTCTGCACCTGCAAAAGAAGGTGCACTCCTTCCACATGGCTCCAACAGGTGGCACCTGGGCCCCACTCAGATGCTCTATTCTGAGTGTGGCTTGACACAAGGCCTGAAGTCCACTTTTTCTGGGCGCTACTCCAAAGAGATACCAACTTGTCAACTTGACGTAAAAAATGAGGCGGGAGGACTTGTTGCAGCTCTCGCGTGTCATTTACATCATATGACCCTGCTTACACCTGATGTGGGCGTAACCTCTCTGCTCCCCCCTCAGATCCCCAGGAAATCCCTGGACAATGCAAAGTAGGTGATGAACTGGCATTATGGGTCTCTGCCCCTTTTTCCCTCTGCTTTGCTTGTGGGAACTGGGAAAAAGTGACACCGAGAAGTTCTCTAAGCTTTGACCCCTATATCTGGGCCGATAACCATGCCAGCAGCGCGGTCCCCAGATAAGTATAAACAATCAGAAAGAAGAAAAAGTGCCAACTGCACTTAAAAATGAAATACCAACCCTCCCTTCACAAGGGAAACATAATAAGTAGTGGTGCAAGTTCCCAGGGTCATCTGTGAGCCACCTGCAACTGTACGTCAGGTGTCCAACTGTTCTATATATATAACGTATAGTCTGTGCAATGTGCAATTCACCACACTGTAAGAATGAAACAATTGCAAATCAAAAATACAAAAGTTTAAAAATAAAATGGACTAAATCACTTTAGTTTACTTGCGCATAGTAACAATGGCTGGAGTGTGTTTGAAGGTCACAATCCATCTTGGGGTTGATAGGACAATAAACCATTCCGGATCCACTGTGCCATTACTTGTATGGTGAGAACCCACAGGGAACAAGGCTGTCCAAACTTATTCACATAAGGATCCTTCCAGCCAGCAGCAGAGAGACAGGAGACTTTTACTCCGTCAGTCTGGGTTCGATTTAAGCCCAGATTCCAAAGGTGAAGAAGGGGTAAGTTTCTAACCCACTCTGCTACTTCAGAATCCTTCAGCTTGTTGTCATTGTTAAAAAAAAAAATTTAATCATATTCTATTTGCAGATCTCAGGTATAATAAATATCTAAAGTACACAAGAAAAACACTATGGAATTATAGAAGTCCCAGTGAATAAAGAAAAGTGATGAGAAACGACTGACGAACTAGAAAGATTCGTACTGAGAGGAAAATTTCATCCTAATGCTTTGCAACCATGATTCGTTGGAAAGTGCACGGCACACAAAGTTAGCAAATGAGCAAACCGCTGCAAATGGAAATCTGCTGCCTATCAACCAGTGCCAGGCCTGCATGTGTGGCTGCCAAGGTTGGCTATAAACGACCAGAACTTGTTCTTTATGTTGCTGCTAATTAGTAGCTGCAGATTATTTCGGAAATTTTAGAGAGAAGATGTAATGGAGTGTGCAATCGCTGGAAAGGACAGCTTGTCAAACTCACACATACACAAGCTGCAGGAGGCTGGGAGAGGCGGCAGCTTTCACTAATGCCAGGCCTTCTGCCTTTAACTGATTTTGGCGAGGAAAACAGCAACTCTACTTTAGCTGAACTTGGAAAATTCTGGATGCTGTTTTCAAGTGCGGACATTTCATTTATACATGCAAGAAGGGAAGCTGACAGCGCCCATACATCATTGGAATTGCTTTGTACAATTGATTTGCGTTCAGAAAGTAATCTAATGCACAATATTTGCACGTTTTTTTAACAGTGTTTATCCATTGAGATGAAAGATTGGAATATAACAATATAATTGCATAGAATTTACAGCACAGAAACAGGCCATTCGGCCCAACTGGTCTATGCTGGTGTTTATGCTCCACACGAGCCTCCTCCCTCGCTACTTCATATAACCCTATAAGATGGCTAATTGTCACATTTTTCTGAAAAGTGAAAATTGAATTCTAACAACATCAGGCACATAAAGCTCACTGAAAATTACATGAGAACGCACAGGACTGGACAAAACCATTGTGGTCCATTTTGCTGGCCACAAATGACCATACACTGTTCTATCTGTTATACATCTAATCAGTTCTGTAGAACCAAAGCAGTTTATAGCACAAAAGGAGGCCTTTCGGCCCATCGTGTTTGTGCTGTTTTTTTGCTACAGCAATCCAGAACTAATCCGACTGCCCCGGTCTTTCTCCATAACCCTGTATCTTCCTCTGCTTCAAGTACTTATCGATTTTTCCCTTAAAAGATGCAATGGTTTCTGCCTCAAAAATGCTCGAACAACCCTCTGTGTAACAACATTTCTCTCAACTTTCTCCTCATTCTCTTTGTGATAATTTTAAATTGATGACCTCCTATCACTGACTCCCCAACTAGAAGGGATAGCCTTTTCTGTATTTCCTCTATTAAAATTTTTCATCAGTTAAAAAAAACTCTATTAAAGCTCCTCTTAGCCTCTCCGCTCTAGTGGAAACAGTCCCAGTTTTTCAAGTCTCTCTTCATAACTATAGTTTCCCATCGCTGATATCACCCTGGTGAATCTACGCAGTACGCTCTCTATGGCTTTAATGTGCAACTTTAATTGGCAACTCGCCAAGGCTTCTTCGACAGCACCTCCCAAACCCGTGACCTCTACCATCTAGAAGGACAAGAACAGCAGGCGCATGGGGACACCATCACCTACACGTTCCCCTCCAAGTCACACACCATCCCGACTTGGAAATATATCGCCGTTCCTTCATCGTCGCTGGGTCAAAATCCTGGAACTCCCTCCCTAACAGCACTGTGGGAGAACCTTCACCACACGGACTGCAGCGGTTCAAGAAGGCGGCTCACCGCCACCTTCTCAAGGGCAATTAGGGATGGGCAATAAATTCTGGTCTTGCCAGAGACGCCCACATCCCATGAATGAATATAAAATAATGTCCTTTCTATAATGGAATGCCAAATACTGCGCACAGTACACTAATTTGGCCTATCCACTGCTTTGTAGCAATTTAGCATTACTTCTTTACTCTTTATTTTTAAATCCAAAATGCTGTTGGCCTTTTTTATGGCTTTATCTTCCTGCATTCACATTTTCCCCACACTCATGTTAGACCAATTGGTCTGTAGTTCCCTGGTTTATCCTTCTCTCCCTTCTTGAACAGAGGTGTTACATGGGATACGCTCCCATGTGACATTATTTGCATATTTAAGGAGGATTGAGAATTTGAGGCCAGAGCCTCTGCTATGTCCCCTTTGACCTCTTTCAAAAGGCCAGGGCGCAGGCCATCAGGGCCGGGTGACTTTACCTTACCTTGTTGTTCATCCATATGTCTCAGAACCATCTGCAGTTCTCCACTTCTAGCGCATCCCTGTTGTTTGGTGGCCTGTTGTACACACCAAGAATGATACCACTTCCCTTCCTATTTCTTAACTTTATCCATACGGATTCTGTCCTAACACAACCCCCGCAGGCATCCTTATGTTCTAGCACTGTGTCATAATCCTTCACTAACACTGGCACATTACCACACTTATTTCCCTCTCTATATCTCCTGATTAGGGCACTGTGTTACAAGTCCCACCATGCCTAGATAGCTGAGCAAACTGAACAGCACATAAGATTGCAATTTTGTCCCCACTGAAAATAACATCATGGATGGCAGAAAATACCCTTTAAGGCTTTTACACCTGCCTCTGAGCTTGTGTTACTCAAAGAACCAAAGTTCATATCAGTGGAGAAAGAAACCAAAGTTCATATCTTATGGTTATAGACATTGGTTTTTCACCTCTGACCCCTGAGTCTGACAGATTGAAGAGCTCCTCCAGATATTAACTCAAGGGTCCAAAAGGAATTGGATAGGGTAGATACGGAGAAACTACTTCTTCTGGCGGGGGAATCAAGAATGAAGGGACACAATCTTAAAGTTAGATCTAGGCTGTTCAGAAGCGAAATCAGGAAGCACTTTTTCTCACCAAAGGTAGTGGAACTTTGGAACTCTATCCCCCAAAAGGCTGTGGATGCTGGGAGACAATTGGAACTTTCAAGACTGAGATTGATAGATTTTTGATAGGTAAGGGTATCAAGGGATATGGAGCTAAGGCGGGTAAATGGAGTTGATGTGCAGATCAGTCATAATCGAATTGAATGGCAGAGCACGCCCGAGGGGCTGAATGGCCTCCTCCTGTTCCTAAAGTTCCTATGTCCAATCTGAAACAATTTCGAGAATTGCTTCATAACATTTTTTATGATCTTCCAAGGGAATGAAACACTTTCTACTTTAGTAACCCTTGGTAACCCGAGGTTGGGTGTAGGATGGTCAGTTCCCTGTACCTCAGACGCTAACCTCAGAAGAACACTCCCTAATGCACCTTCTTGACATCCTGTGGTTGCTCTGAGTGAGATTGGCAATATGACCTCTGTAGGTTCCTACCCCTTTTTCCTCCTTTGCTGATTTTGGAGCAGCCGAGAAGGCCCCACAACCAGAGGGTCTCAAAGGCCTGAGGAGGTAAAGGAAAGATACTTACCTTTTTCTGGGCTCCATTCTTTTGCCTGGCTCTCTCAGGTCTTCGAATTCGAAGGGGCTTAGAGCTGGGCCTAAGACCCACTTCTTCAGGCCTCCCCTCGGTGTTACCACCCTTCCCAGCTCATTTCCACAGCTGAGCCTTCTTTGAGCGTAACCTCTCTGCCCTTCCTCCCCCTCGCCCAGGGATCCCCAAGAAATCCCTGAGCAATGTAAAGAGGATGGAGGCCTAGCTTTCTGGGTCTTCATCCCTTTTTCATCTGCTTTGCACCTGGGTACCGAACGCTCTCCAAATGCAAAGGAGAGGAAAGTCGGCCTTGTGTCCTTTCCGGTAGGATCCTGGGATAATCAGGAATAGGAACCTTGGCTGATAGTCCCTTCACTAACCCTGGGACACCAAGATTAACTGTGGTGCTCTACTGTCGCTAGTCCATCAAGTTGGTTAAAACATTTTAAAATTGATTTTCAATTAAAGGGACACACGAGCTCTGAAAGCCAGCTTCGACCACCCCAAACCCCCGCCAACCCATGATGAAATCTGTTACAAAAAGTTGTTGCTTACTTACAATATAAGATGCTGCTAAAAACCTTGTAAGATCCCTACCATCAGAAGCCCTAGGCCATACCATCTCAGTCTCACAGCACAGGTCAGACTCGAAAGGGGATTAACTCTTTTTTTTTATTATACAAGAGAAGAAAAATTCATCCAGGGAATGAGGCTAAGATTTCCCTCGGGGTTTAGGTGGGATACGGGAACTGCTCACCCGGTCCACCTATGTCATTTGAAGCCTCCGACACAAGTTACAGCTTTGTGACTCGCAACCTGGCGTTATTAATTCTACATTTACACTGCAGAAATAAAATGGGCGATGCAGACTAAGGGTCAAGTATGGGCCCTTCCAGGTGTCTATGGCCGAACACAGTTACGGGTGATGAGAAGATATATACTTGAAAAGGAAAAATTTGCAGGTCTATGGGGAAAGAGCAGTGTCGCAGGACTAATTGGCTATCTCTTTCAAAAAGCCAGCAAAGGAACGATGGGCCGAATGGCCTCCTTTTGTGCTGTATGATTCTATGATGAGACTGGAAGGTGGGGAAAGACTCAGGTGAGAATGATTCGAAGCAAATATTTTATAATGAATTCCAAAAAGTTACATCAGCTGCATTCCTTTTATTCATGTCTACTTGAGAAATATTAAAGGATCATTATTCCAGGTGTGTTGCGATTGGTGACTGCCTTTTCATTAGCATTCCCCAAGTTTTATTCCTGGAATGTGCACATTTGAAAGCTGTGCGTGTTCCTGTCACTTCAATAACAGGTCATAAATTCCAATGAGAGATGGTCTTTGGGGAAAAGAGCCTGTAATCTTTCGTCACTGCCTTTCTACATCTCTTGGTCATCTGCACCAGGAATTTCCTCGCGGGGGAGGGGTTCTCCCGATCGGCCGCTGAAAATTTGGCGGGAGATCAGCCTCTAGCCGAGGTTTCTCCCAATCTTCAGCCGAAGAAATTGCTGGGTTTGAAGGGCTTGGACTCAGGTCATTGGCCAATACTCAGGTGGACTGCTGCTCTGTGACCCTTGCGTTAACGGCTGGTACCAACTGCGTGGCAGCACGATTCCACACACCTCTTACTTCACCAATCTTAGTTATATTCGAAATGACTTAGAACTCCCCCAGAATCAAACACCAAGATACCAACATTGGTTTTCAAACCAAATCTTTACTTAATAAACAATTATTTGAAACAAGTACAGCGTTACACATGCTAAGAAATAGAGACAACTTTCAGTGGCAAGTTCTTTTAGGCCCCACTAAAAGGAATAATAAATACAACACACTGGAAATTCATTGAAACCAGATTCTTTTTATTGCTGCCCAGAGTCCACTACTTTGCTGGACTCCCACTAAGACAGTAAAGAACCTGATATATTATATGACATGAGACTTTAACGACTTCAAAGTAAATATTTGTCAAAGTAAATTCATAACTTTTACTTTTTTTTCTTTAAATCGCCCGTTTTATTTCTGCAGTGTAAATGTAGAATTAATAACGCCAGGTTGCGAGTCACAAAGCTGTAACTTGTGTCGGAGGCTTCAAAGGACATAGATGGACCGGGTGAGCAGTTCCCGTATCCCACCTAAACCCCGAGGGAAACCTTAGCCTCACTCCCTGGATGAATTTTTCTTCTCTTGTACAATAATAAAAAAAAAGATAGTTAATCCCCTTTCTAGTCTGACCTGTGCTGTGAGACTGAGATGGTATGGCCGAGGGCTTCTGATGGTAGGGATCTTACAAGGTTTTTAGCAGTATCTTATATTGTAAGTAAGCAACAACTTTTTGTAACAGATTTCATCGTGGGTTGGAGGGGGGTTGGGGTGGTCGAAGCTGGCTTTCAGAGCTCGTGTGTCCCTTTAATTGAAAATCAATTTTAAAATGTTTTAACCAACTTGATGGGCTAGCGCAGAGAATGCCAAATAACCGCACTGCTTGAGGTAGCTTACTGTCTAATAATAGCATTACTAGATCGGGGACTGAAATATCTTGTCAAACTTGGACACTGTCCAAAAGTGCATCTCTAAAGGAATCTCCATTAGCGGTACATCTTTATTATATAAATGATCAATGCAATTAAACATTTTATAATGGGAAATGCTTCAAAGAGGGGGAGATAATGTAAGATAGTGGTTTTTGGTTGTCATGTTGTTGCCCCCAGGGGTTACGAGGGTTGGAGTGCAGTAATTCATACAGCAGGATATATTTTTAAGCAGTACAGCTTGGCTCCAGCTCAGGCCATTTGCCTGCACCCAAACACTTCTATTAAACTGATTGGTAGGTTATTCCAGAGGCTTCTCTTGTCTGAGCTGCTTCCTCACAGTAATTTGAGATGGAGAAACACAGGTCCTTAATAGCATATGATAAAAAAGACACAGCCTACTCTACATTGAACTGTCCCACGCTACATTACACTACATTGCACCATGCTACATTATGGTACATTGCACTACA
Source organism: Heptranchias perlo (assembly GCF_035084215.1). NCBI lineage: Eukaryota > Metazoa > Chordata > Chondrichthyes > Hexanchiformes > Hexanchidae > Heptranchias > Heptranchias perlo. The sequence continues at coordinate 8,149,430 of NC_090332.1, read as the reverse complement.
TTACACTACAGTAGATTGCACTACCCTACAATTACAATATATTGCACTACCTTGCATTACAGTAGATTGCACTACGCTAGATTACAATATATTGCACCAAGCTACATTACAATATATTATACCATGCTACATTACAATATATTGCACTACCGTACATTACAATATATTGCACTATGCTACATTACAGTATATTACACCGCACCACATTAGAATAGATTGCATCACACTATATTGCAATATATTGCACCATGTTACATTACAATATATTGCACCACGCTACATTGCAACATATTGCACCACGCTACATTACAATATATTGCACCATGCTACATTGCAACATATTGCACCACGCTACATTACAATATATTGCACCACCCTACATTACAATATATTGCACCATGCTACATTACAACATATTGCACCATGCTACATTACAACATATTGTACCACGCTACATTACAACATATTGCACCATGCTACATTACAACATATTGCACCATGCTACATTACAACATATTGTACCACGCTACATTACAACATATTGCACCATGCTACATTACAACATATTGCACCACCCTACATTACAATATATTGCACCATGCTACATTACAACATATTGCACCATGCTACATTACAACATATTGTACTACGCTACATTACAACATATTGCACCATGCTACATTACAACATATTGCACCATGCTACATTACAACATATTGTACCACGCTACATTACAACATATTGCACCATGCTACATTACAATATATTGCACCATGCTACATTACAATATATGGCACCACCCTACATTACAATATATTGCACCATGCTACATTACAATATATTGCACTATAGGTATGAGGCACGAGTTGCCAGAGGTAGATTGGGAAATTAAATTAAAGGATTTGACAGTTGAAAAGCAATGGCAAACATTTAAAGAAATATTTCAATATTCTCAATAAGTATACATTCCATTGAGAAATAAAAACTTCACGGGAAAAGTGATCCAACCGTAGCTAACTAAGGAAGTTAAGGTGTGTACTTGATTGAAAGAAGAGGCCTATAATGTTGCCAAGAAGAGCAATAAGCCTGGGGATTGGGAGAGTTTTAGAAACCAAGAAAGGACGACCAAAAAGTTGATAAAAAGGGAGAAAATAGAATATGAAAGTAAACTAGCAAGAAATATAAAAATGGATTGTAAGAGCTTCTACAAGTATGTAAAAAGGAAGAGAGTAACCAAAGTAAATGTTGGTCCCTTAGAGGCCGAGTCGGGAGAAATTATAATGGGGAATCAGGAAATGGCAGATGCATTAAACAAATATTTTGTATCTGTCTTCACAGTAGAAGACACAAAAAGCATATCAAAAATAGTGGGGAACCAAGGGGTAAATGAGAGTGAGGAACTTAAAACAATTAATATCACTAGAGAAAAAGTACTGGACAAACTAATCAGACTAAAAGCCAACAAATCCCCTGGACCTGATGGTCTACATCTTGGGTTCTAAAAGAGGTGGCTGCAGAGATAGCGGATGCATTGGTTATGATCTTCCAAAATTCTCTAGATTCTGGAACGAACCCAGTGGACTGGAAGGTAGCAAATGTAACTCTGCTAAACAAGAAGGGAGGGAGAGAGAAAACAGGGAACTACAGGCCAGTTAGCCTGACATCGGTTGTCGGGAAAATGCTGGAATCCATTATTAAGGAAGTGGTAACAGGGCACTTAGAAAATCATAATATGATTAGGCAGAGTCAACATGATTTTATGAAAGGGAAATCATGTTTGACAAATTTATTAGAGTTTTTTGAGGATGTAACTAACAGGGTAGATAAAGTGGAACCAGTGGATAAGGTATTCGATAAGGTACCACATAAAAGGTTGTTACACAAGGTAAGGGCTCATAGGGTTGTCATAGAGTCATAGTCATAGAGTTATACAGCACGGATAGAGGCCCTTCGGCCCATCGTGTCCGCGCCGGCCATCAAGCCCAGTCTAATCTAATCCCATATTCCAGCATTTGGTCCGTAGCCTTGTATGCTATGGCATTTCAAGTGCTCATCCAAATGCTTCTTGAATGTTGTGAGGGTTCCTGCCTCCACAACCCTCTCAGGCAGTGAGTTCCAGGCTCCAACCACCCTCTGGGTGAAAAAGTTCTTTGGTTGGGGGTAATATATTAGCATGGTTACAGAATTGGTTAAAGGACAGAAAACAGAGAGTAGGGATAAACAGGTCATTCTCAGGTTGGCAGACTGTAACTAATGGGGTGTCGCAAGGATCGGTGCTTGGGCCTCAGATATTTACAATTTATTTTAATGACTTAGATGAAGGGACCATGCTACATTACAATATATTGCACTACGCTACATTACAATATATTGCACCATGCTTCATTACAATACATTGAGCCACGCTACATTACAGTACATTGCACCACACTACATTACAATACATTGAACCATGCTGCATTACAGTACATTGCACTACACAACATTTTAATAGATTGCACTACACTACATTACAGTACATTGCACCATGCTATATTACAATACATTGCACTGCACTGTATTATAGTACATTGCACTATACTACATTGCAGGTGGAAGGGGTACCCTAGATCCACGTGCATTAAAATTACTTACCTGTGTCAGTCTACAAGCCCAAGGAGTGGTCAGGTAGGTAAGTAGGAATAGGATGGTTTCAATGCATATCATGTGTGCAATAGATTTTGGTTTGTATTGAACCCAAACATTTGGACCAGACTAGCATAGTGTTAATGTGCTGCCAAGCGAGTAGTAATGGGATGGGCTAGCAAACCAGAGTACGATTCTGCTGTTCCATATATTTTTCTACAACAGTCTTTATTCTGATCTTCACACTGACCCCATGCCAATATGGGCATAAATGTGGCACAGAAGTTGTACAATAAGAAGGGGTTTGATTGAAGGTGATCTCATGATCTGCTTAGTATTGTACATTCAATTTTCAATGCTGAGATTGCTGGTATCAGGAGCTTAGGAGCCCACAATATCCCATGCTGCGCTATCCAAGCACGCCGTACACAGGTGGCACATTTCTGGGCTAAATTTCTTTTTCTCCTTGCATGAGCCAATATAACAGATGGACTCAGCAGATGGACCATTGGCCATTATGGTTCTACGTCTGTCTCATGGGTCCCGATATTTACTTGGAGCTGGGAAGAGAGCGGGAGGAGGTGGAGGACGTTCGGCCGGGAAACCCTGAAGTAAGGGTTTGCTACAGGCCCTGACGAAGTTAACGACAGGACGTCTTTTACATTTTTTCAACAGGTCTCCCGCTCGGCAGCCGGCCGGATTGACAGGTGGGCGGTCTGTCGGGCTGGAAAGCAGCCGGGGAGCGGATGTCAGGCAAGTCTGATGTCGGCAGGGGCTGGGTTGGACATCGTGGGAGGGTGGGGTGGTACAGACATCGTTGTGGGGGGGGGATATGGACATCGTTGTTGGGGGGGGGGGTCGGCCAATCATGGAGGGTGATACGGACACTGTGGGGAGGGTTGGGGAGAATCGGATATCGTTGTGGAGGGTTTACGGACATCTCGGGGGGGGGGGGGGGGTTGGCTGATTGCAGGGGTCCCATCGCGCAGGGTAAACAGGGAAGCTTGGTGGGCCAGGGGGATGCCCTTCTGCTCCTCCTGAACCACAAGCAGTCCAATAAAGGCACTCACCTCATGGATCCGGCCCTTCTCGCCTCCTTTTACCTGCCGGGACTCCCCCAGCCTCCATGGGTTAAAAATAAAAATTGAGTTAAAATGAGGCACGCAGCATCCCTTAAAAGATTTCGGTGACTGGCCCGCCTTTGTTAAATCCGGAAGTGGGCGGGTTGGGGTCGCGTTTGAGAAATTTTAACATTTCCCACCCGCCCCCAACCCACCCGTCCTTGGGAGTTAAAATTGCCCCCATGATGTCAGGAGGGATATAGTGTTGCTGACATCATCATCGGTCAAGTCAGTACATAGTCTGAGAACACTGAGCATCTCTTTCAATTCCATCCCCCGTGGATCCACCAGGGCCAAAGATAAATACTGCTGCCCTTAAAATGCATGGGAATTACTCCTGTTTGATTGTTGTTTAGAGTAACAATCTCTTATGTTGCTTGCTTTTCTTTATTACCCAGCAATTGCTATTTGCAGCCGCAAAATTCCTGGTTGTACAGTGTTGACAACTGCAGTGTAACTGCACCGTTTCAATTTGTGCTCAAGATTTTATTGTACAGCAAACCAATAACTATAGAATTGTTTTGCTCCAAACTACCAACAACATGGCGATGGAGCTTCATTCACAGTCGGCTCCGGTGCTCAGCAGTAAGTGAGAAAATGCAGAGCCGCCCTCAAATGGCCACTATCAGGATGGATTGGCACGTTATGTGTGCTTTCCAGTGCCTTTTCTCTTCATCTACCAGCACCATTACCTTATGAAGTGAGCAAGTGTCCAAATGTTTGGGTTCAAAACAAACAAGAATCTATTGCACACATGATATACATTGAAACCATCCTATTCCGACTTACCTACCTGACTACCCCTTGGGCTTGTAGACTCGCACTGGTAATTTTAGCATACATGTATCTAGGGTACTCCTTCCATACATAGTGTAGTGCAATGTGTTGTAATGTAGTGCAGTGTAACGTAGTGTAATGCAATGTAGTGCAATGTACTGTAATGTAGTGCAGTGCAATGTACTGTGATGTAGTGCAGTGTAATGTAGCGTAGTGTAATGTAGTACAGTGTAATGTAGTACAGTGTAATGTACTGTAATGTTGCACGGTGCAATGTATTGTAATGTAGTGCAGTGTAATGTATTGTAATGCAGTGCAGTACAGTGTACTATAATGTAGTGTAGTGCAATGTAGTGTAATGTAATGCAGTGCAATGTACTGTAAAGTAGTGTAGTGCAATGTAGTGTAATACAGTGCAGTGCAATGTACTGTAAGGTAATGTAATGCAGTCTAGTGTAATGTAGTGTGGTGCAATGTACTGTAATGTAGTGTAGTGCAATGGAGTATAATGTAGTGTAGTGCAATGGAGTGTAATGTACTGTAGTGCAATGTAGTATAATATAGCATGGTGCAATGTATTGTAATGTAGCATGGGGCAGTTCAGTGTAGAGTAGGCTGTGTCTCTTTTATCATCTGCTATCGGACTGTGTTTCTCCATCTCAAATTACTGCACTCCTTCAGTTTATTGGTCAATGTACAATTCAAATACAGTTGGTTCAGTGTGAAATGGTTTCAGGTTGAGGAGACAGAATAAGACTGGACACGCTGAATCCCTGAAGTGATGGATGAGTAGAGTCACTTAGCAAGTGCACAAATATCATGCACTTTGAACAGCAAAGACAACACCACAAACGCATGCTCCTTGGTAATGGCAATACCAGGCAAGTCGGCTTATAGTCGGAGTTCTTAAAATTGCACCATTTAACGTTTCATGTGAATATACAAATTCCTTTGCAAATCCCTCCGCGACCTCACTGTGCCCGATCTTTGCAAACTGCCTTATGTCCAAGCGCATATCCTTTGAACCTCTGACTCTGGCCTCCTGTATATCCTCCCTCACCCCTCCCCTCCCTCCGCTCCAACACTTGTAGCAGAGCCTGCAGCTGTCCTGACCTTACTTTCTGGAACTCCCTGACTAATTTCCTCTGCCGTGCTACCTATCTGCCTGCCTCTAAAAGTATCCTCAAAACCTATCCTTGATCTCTAAATCTTAAAATGCGCTGCCTGCCAATTGAGATTCATATGATGTGGCAAATATTAACAGATGCTCACTGACTTGCAAATTTCTGAATAGAATAATGACAATTTTTGACCAAACCCGTGCACAAATCAGTCATCCAGGTACATCATTCCAACAAGTAACTCCAGCTACAGTGCAGGCAGCAGTCACTATGCGGTCGTTAATTATGTGTTGTCAGAACTGCAGCATTGGAGAATTGTTTAATATTTTGAAGGCGGTAGAGGTTTTCCAGCGGACAGAAAATGGTGGCCAGCGCACTCGCGATTTTCCGATGAGCCAACCATGCGCCAGGCTCCATCGGTGCCCGGCGATAATTTACCTCATACGTCGCGCGCGAGGGACGGCCTGACGCCCATCGCACTGTAACGGCACAACTTAGCTACATTCCATACAAAGATAACCGCCAAGTTCCAGATGTTTGGGTATCCACAGGCAACTGGGGCTACGGATGGGACACATAAACATTACCAACCCCACTATCCCCAGTTTGGTCCTTGCCAATTATTGTAGCAATTATCGCTGGGATTGTGCAGGAAGCAGTCACTCATCAGTATCAGCCCAGTAAAGTGCTCAATAGTTGTGCACTCACTGGGTTAGATCTTGACTTTATGCGGTAGTGTAAAACGAGTGATAGAGAGTCGGCTGCCTGTTTTACATCTCTCTCCTTTGACTTCAATGGAAATAAAAATGGGGAGAGATGTAAAACGGGCTGTCGATTCGCTATCGTCTGTTTCGCGCTATTGCTCAAAGTCGAAATTACCCCCACTAAGTTTGATCTTAGCAGTGAATGAACATTATTCCTGAGCACCACCAAAGATGTTAGACATGGCCCATCTCTTAAGACATCCAGCATGCCCATTATCATTGCGTCTTCTCAATCCATAGCCAACAATTGTCATTTGAGGTCGAATCGAAAACATGTGAATCACACATTTGTCCAGTGATTGGAGTGATTGAAATATCTTCAGTCACCTCAATGTTGTCTGATGAAGAGAAATGGCACTCTGTCAGCTTGGTTCAGTTGGTAGCACCTCGTTTCCGGGTTAGGAGATTTGAGGGGGTTCAAGCTTTACCCCAGGAGCTGAAGAATAAAGCAGGCAGACACTCCAGCACGGAATTTCGGAGTGCTGCATTGTCAGACATGTTATTCTTTGCCTGAAACACTAAGCTGAGGCCCCATCTGCCTCTTCTGGTGGTTTGGGGAGATGTTAAAGATCCCGAGGCACTATTCAAAGACGAACAGGGGGTTTTTCCAGTGTCCTGGGCAACATTCTCCCTTCAACCAACGCCACCAAACTCAGATGAACTGGTTATTCATCTCACTGCGGATTGCAACGCGCATAACGGCTGCTGTGTTTTCCTGCAGAACAACAGTCTCTGTACTTTAAAAGTCATTAATTGCAGGGGGGAGATGAAGAGCGAGTTGTTCTGATCTGGAATGCACTGCTTGAAAGGGCAGTGGGAGAAGATTCAATAGTGACTTTGAAAAGAGAATTGGATAAATACTTGAAAAGGAAAAATTTGCAGGGCTATGTGGAAAGAGCAGTGGAGGTGGGGTTGCTTTGGGACTAATTGGATAGCTTTTTCAAAGATCCAGCACAGGCACCACGGGTCGAATGGCCTCCTTCTGTGCTGCGTGATTCTATGATTCGATGAGGAGACGTCTTTGAGAGATGTGATCAAGTGCTATACAAACGCAAATGGTTTCTGGCCTTATTTTGGCGGGTGTACCGGCCGTGCCATTTGCCGTTTGTTGAACACCACACCGAGGTGCTGAACATCAGGGGAACCTTATTCTGACAATGACTAACTGCCATGACTGATACTCCCTTGCAGCGACTATGGCTGGTGCCGGCAGGAAAAGCTTAATTTTCAGAAAGCTTTTGACAAAGTCCCACATGAAACACTCCCCTAATTAAACTAAAAGCCCAGGAACCCCTGGGAGAACGGGGGACTGGATCAGAAGTTGGTAATAAAATAGGAAGCAGAAAGACTCAGGAGAGATACAATGTCAGACTGGGAGGAGACTTGGACTAGGATCCCACAAGGGTCACAGCTTGGTCCTGTCTTGTTTTTTCATCTACGTTAATGACACCGGACATCAAACCTAACTGTAAGTTTGCCAAATTCACAGATGACAGTAAAATAGGAAGAGCGCAGGATGCAAAAGATTTAGCCAAAGATTTACAGAATGATTTAGAACGGCGACACAATTGGCCTGACGTTTGGCAGATAAAATCCAGGGCCAATAAATGTAAAGTGCTGCATTTCGATGGGAAAGTGTACGTCTACAATGGGAGGGACTGAAGTGACAGACAGACACTTGGAACTGCACCCGGGAGTGATGGTTTACTCCGTCACTTTCAATGTCTGGGCAATGTAGTGAAGTAAGTAAAATGAATGCTGGGGCTGCAGGGCCCGAACTGAAGACTACAATAGCCCTGGACAATTGGCGGCAGTGTGACAGGGAGCTGCACTTTTGCCGATTTCTCGAAGACACGAGGGGGCCGATTTTCAACTTCGGCAGTGGTGGAAAACTGGCAGCAGCGAATTGGCTCATAGAATCATAGAAAATAGGAGCAAGAGTAGGCCATTCGGCCCTTCGGGCCTGCTCCGCCATTCAAAATGATCATGGCTGATCGTCTAACTCAGTACCCTGTTTCCTGCTTTTTCCCCATGGATTGACGCCAGTGGAGTGGACAATTGGACGGGGCCATATAACGGGCAGCCAATCCACTGCCACTAGTTTCCCCCAAGCGGAAAATGACCCCCAAGAATCTTAGATTGGACACGCCTGTGCTGTTATCCTGAGAGACAATAGCATTCTTTCTTTGAATGGGCTTTTCTTCTCCTTGACTTTCCTTATTTTATTACATACACGGCTTCACTCTTGGTGATATTAGCGGAAACATCCATTTGATATTCCTCTTGCTAAGGTGTCAGCCGTGGCTCAGCTGGTAGCAATCTCACCTCTGAAGTTTGTGGGTTTAAACCCCACTCCAGAGACTTGAGCACAAAATCTAGGATGACACCCCAGTGCAGTACTGAAGGAGTGCTGCACTGTCGGAGGTGCCGTCTTTCGCATGAGACGTTAAACCGAGGCCCCGCCTGTCCTCTCAGGTGAACGCAAAAGATCCCATGGCACTATTTCGAAGAAGAGCTGGAGAATTCTCCCCAGTGTCCTGGCCAATATTTATCCCTCAACCAACATCGCTAAAAACAGATTATCTGGTCATTTATCACATTGCTGTTTGTGGGACCTTGCTGTGCGCAAATTGGCTGCCGTGTTTCCTACATTACAACGGTGACTCCACTTTGTCTGTAAAGTGCTTTGGGACGTCCTGAGGTCGTGAAAGGAGCAAGTCTTTCTTTTTTATTTTAACACCTCCACTAAATGCGCAGAGAAAGGGATGTCGTCGAAATGAGGTAAATGTTCTTCCATTGCTATCAGGCATTGAGCCACTGGGACTGCTCAGTCCTGACTCTCCACTTCGATCCTTTGTGTTGTCCCACTGAGTTTTATTGGATTGCCAGATGGGACTGGTAAAGTGTTTAAAATTCTGTGAGGTGAGCTGACATGAACTACAAGCTGCAGTACATGATTGATTTTTTTTTTCACTCTGGATTAACAAGTAACTCTGAAACCAGCCTGAGGCCCTGGGTGTCTTGCTCTTGGAAAGTCCATGCTACTTGATATGCTTCATGCTAAAGCTGAGCACTGATTTAATGCACGACAGTTATAGATATGAAAGCCCTGCAATAGTGTGAGGCAGCAACAAGTCACCACTGTACTCCTTAAAAGTTTGTTGCGTTCACTGAACAAAGTTTTCCAAACCTCTTTTGTTTGTCAGAGACGCAACACGGCTTCCATAAAAATATGTCATTGCTTCGTGTTCAGAGTCTTCCCCTCACCCTATCCCCCCCCCCACCGCACGATCCTCAGGCCTACCAACCCCCTAGAAACCAAGATCAAATAGGCTGCCTCAAACCCTTGACCCATACTGCTCTAAAGGCAAGCACCATCATGCCAAAAAACCTGGCTGTACCGATACATTGTCCTCACAAACACCTTGCACCCAAAATGTAAAGATTACGCAGGCAGAAAGGAAATGGGTGACCGCCAGGCAGAGTAAAAGGACTAGGCAGGTAGAGCAGGGGTGGCAAATGTAACCCCACTATTTAAAAAAGGAGGGAGTGAAAAAACAGGGAATTACAGACCAGTTAGCCGAACATCAGTAGTGGGGAAAATGCTAGAGTCTATTATAAAAGATGTGATAACAGAACACTTGGAGGGCATTAACGGGATTGGACAAAGTCAGCATGGGTTTATGAAAGGGAAATCATGCTTAACAAATCTACTGGAGTTTTTTGAGGATGTAACTAGTAGAATGGATAGGGGAGAACCAGTGGATGTGGTGTATTTGGATTTTCAGAAGGCTTTTGATAAGCTCCCACACAAGAGGTTAGTGTGCAAAATTAAAGCACATGGGATTGGGGGGAATATACTGGCATAGATTGAAAATTGGTTGACAGACGGGAAACAGAGAGTAGAATAAACGGGTCTTTTTCCAGGTGGCAGGCAGTGACTAGTGGGGTGCCGCAGGGATCAGTGCTTGGGCCCCAGCTATTAATATATATCAATGATTTGGATGTGGGAACTAAATGTAACATTTCCAAGTTTGCAGACGACACAAAGCTGGAGTGGAATGTGAGCTGTGAGGAGGATGCAAAGAGGCTCCAATGTGATTTAGACAAGTTGAGTGAGTGGGCAAGAACATGGCAGATGCAGTATAACATGGATAAATGTGAGGTTATCCACTTTGGTTGTAAAAACAGAAAGACAGATTATTATCTGAATGGTGATAGATTGGGAAAAGGGGAGGTGCAATGAGACCTGGGTGTCCTTGTACACCAGTTGTTGAAAGTGAGCATTCAGGTGCAGCAAGCAGTTAGGAAGGCGAATGGTATGTTGGCGTTCATTGCAAGAGGATTTGAGTACAGGAGCAGTGATGTCTTACTGCAGTTATACAGGGCCTTGGTGAGACCACATCTGGAGTATTGTGTGCAGTTTTGGTCTCCTTATCTGAGAAAGGATGTCCTTGCCATGGAGGGAGTGCAACAAAGGTTTACCAGACTGATTCCTGGGATGGCAGGACTATCGTATGAGGAGAGATTAGGTCGACTAGGCCTATATTCACTAGAGTTTAGAAGAATGAGAGGTGATCTCATCGAAACATATAAAATTCTAACAGGACTAGACAGACTAGATGCAGGGAGGATGTTCCCGATGGCTGGGGACTCCAGAACCAGGGGTCACAGTCTCAGGATACGGGGTATGCCATTTAGAAACGAGATGAGGAGAAATTTCTTCACTCAGAGGGTGGTGAACCTGTGGAATTCTCTACCACAGAAGGCAGTGGAGGCCAAGTCATTAGATGTATTCAAGAAGGAGATAGATATATTTCTTAATGATAAAGGGATCAAGGGATATGGGGAAAAAGCTGGAACAGGGTACTGAGTTAGACGATCAGCCATGGTCATTTTGAATGGCGGAGCAGGCCCGAAGGGCCGAATGGCCTACTCTTGCTCCTATTTTCTATGTTTCTATGTTTCTATGTACAATGGCTTCAGAATATATATAATGTACAATTTTGAGAATGCCATTAAAGTTGTATCAAAAAATGTCCGCAATATTGCATCGAAAAGCAACTCATGAATGCTGGAACTCTGAAATACAAAATGGCTCAGAGATAGTACTTTCGCGTCTGAGTCTGAAAGTGATGGGTTCAAGCCCTGCTCCAGAGTACAGAAACCAGGCCGATACTTCAGTGCAGTACTGAGGGAGTGCTGCATTGCCCGAGGTGTCATCTTCCAGTTGACACGCTAAACCGAGGCCCTGTCTGCCCTCTCAGGTGGACAATAAAAAGATCCTATGGCATTATTTGAAGAACATCAAGGGAGTTCTCCTGGTGTCTTGGCTAACATTTATTTCTCAACCAACATCACTAAAAAACAGATTATCTGGTCATTTATCTCATTGCTTTTTGTGGGACCTTGTTATGTTCCAATCTGCTGCTGTGTTTCCCTACACTACAACAGTGACTACACTTCAAAAGTACTTCATTGACTGTGTGAAGTGCTTTGGGACGTCCTGAGATCCAACAAGGTACTATTTAAATGTTCTTCTTTCTTTTACTTCACAGCAGGCCAGTCGGCATCTGAAAGAGAAAAGTTTAATTCCTGGCCTGTGTTGATCTCAGCTTGTGTGCCAATAGTGGTGCTGCCTTTTGCCCCAGTGCTGCTTGGTTAAGTGAGGGTAAAGCCAGCCAGAGTTCCCACTCCGGTGACCCTTCTGGTTTGCATATCTGCAGGGTAGGCGAGGTCGTAGCTCCATTGTGATACTCTGCATGGTTGAACAACCTGCTGCCATTCACTGTCTATCCTCATGCATGAAGAATGGCCACTTGGACAATGTACTGGTGGGCATCCAGCATAATGGAACAACACCCCACCCCCCCCCCTGCCATATGAGTCAGAATAGGCAGGGGAGAAAACTGGAGGGATGTAAAGTCAATTGGCAACTTCAAGTGCAAGTAAGTGTAGATCTGACCTTGTTTGCCCTGAGCTTTGTCATTTCCTGCTGATCACAGGAGCAGAGAGCTCTCCCAGTGTCCTTGCCGCCACACTTCCTTTAACCAGTGCCACCAAAAGCAAATTAACTAATCATTCCTTCATTTGTTGTACGTGGGAGCTTGTGCACAAAATGGCTTCCACATGTGTCTGCACAAGAACAGTCACTGCACTTCAAAAAGAATCCATTGGTCGTAAAACGCTTTGGGACGTCCCGAGGATGGGACAAATGCGAGTTCTTTCCTTCTTTCAAAGTAGTTGACTGTATGTGAAGTACATTTCAGAGAAATGCGATAAGGCATGTTGAATTAAAGTTGGAACTCCAAACTCCAGAAACTTTTAACTGATACATTTCTCTAATATCTTGGTTCCGGCAACTAATTATTTCTAATCATTTCATCTGGACAGGAAAAACAAGTTTGAAAGGGGATTTTCCACTTATTGAGAATTGGCATGGCCTGTTGTGGAGAGACCCTCAGTAAATTTTGTCGCAGGTCATGATGTGAAGGATACGTGTTGCTTGCTGCTGGCTGAACTCGCACAGAAATCCATGAGTTTTGCGATCTATCAGATTAATTTCCTTTTCTGATTAAAAGGGGTCTGTTTTTTATTAAATTGAGAAATCAAGCTGAAGGACTGAGGCATATAGTGGAGACACAAACCTGAAAGATTAGGGTTGCCAACTCTGGTTGGACATATTCCTGGAGGTTTCATCACAGGCCCAGTCAAACAACCTTTAGCCCATCTCTAATATTTTTATAACTAATAAATGAAAACGATCAATGAAAATGAAAAGAAAAATGCCCGTATGATTTTTTTCCTCCAGGGCTGCTCGCAGCAGTGGCCGGGAGATTAATCTTCAATTCCTGGAGGCTCCAGGACAATCCTGGAGGGTTGGCAACCCTACCCTGAAAAGAGGAGATAAGGTTGGGGTCTTTAGGTGACATTGAGGTTGATTGTGAATGCCTGAAGGAAAAACTGAGGGAGTTTGGGAATTGCACAGTTTCCAGATGCTGGAGAAAGACGAGTCGCAGTGGAAGTTTCGAGTGAAGATTTCCTCTGCATTAAAAATGTAGAGAAATTGTGAACACACTCTTTGAGCCTTCCCACTCAAAAGGCGGTGGGGGCGGTAGGGGAGGGGGGTGATAATTGGTAAGGACAAAAAAACTGCTGCTTGCTGACCACTGAATTTGAGAAGCCCATTTGTTATGTTTTAAGGCAGGCTGGAGATACATCGTTGAAATCATTAGCTGCTAAGCGAGCTCAACGGGATTATATTGAGCAGCGAAAGTCGATTCCCGCTTTCGAAAAACTGAGTCCTTGCCAGGGAGGATGTGTTTTCTGATCACATTTACTCTCTCCCTCCTTAAGGCTGTTCCACTGAACAACGCCCACCTGAACGAGACAGCGTTTGAGGAAGTTGAAAAAAAATCCTTCCAATTCTCTCCCCCTCCCCTTCAGAGAGCTCGGCCTGAACCTGGCCATGGTGGTGTGGTGTTATGTTACTGGACTAGTAACCCAGAGGCCTGGATTAGTTAATTCAGATAGAATGTGAGTCCAAATCTCCCTTTGAGAATTTGAATTCATTTTAAATCTAGAAATAAAAAGCTGGTATCAGTGACCATAAAGCTGTTGTAAAATCCCAACTGGTTCACTAATTTTCTATATGGAAACCTGCTGTCGTCACCTGGTCTGGCCTAGATGTGACTCCAGTCCCACACCAATGTGGTTGACTCTTAGCTGCCCTCTGAAGTGGCCTAGCGAGTCACTCAGTTGTATCAAACCGCTACAAACACAGACCCACCCACGGAGGAGTGAGGGACCTCTCAGCGGAGTCTGACCCTGCCTTCATTCAACAACCGCATACATCACTCTCCGGCTGTGGAGGTGGGGGGGTCACTGGATGGCGACAGCAATGGAATTCCCGGCTGCTCGGTCCCCTGAAAGCTCTAAAGTGCTGAGTTCAATTGTGCTACCTCCCTCCTGCTGCCCTGCTCCAGATCGATGGTGAACTTTGCTGTGATCAGAGATTGATTACATTACAACAGTGACTACACGTCATTCGAAGTAAGAGCCAGGTTCTCACTGTGTCCTGGGCCAATATTTATCCCTCAATCAACATCACTAAAAAAAAAACAGATTATCTGGTCATTATCACATTGCTGTTTGTGGGATCTTGCTGTGCGCATATTGGGACACCACATTTCCTGCATTACAACAGTGACTACACTTCAAAAAAGTACTTCGTGGCTGTAAAGCACTTTGGGACGTCCCAAGGTCATGAAAGGCGCTATATAAATGCAAGTTCTTTCTTTTGGACCAGAGACCTTCCCCGCTCTGTGTGGCTCAGCAAGTACTGGGCAATGCATTTAGCAACTGACACACGCCAGGGGGCTTAAAGCAAAAGAGCTGAGCGCCCCACAAGACCTGACAATGTTTTAGGATGACAGCTTTACTTCCCTGCTCCCCCAGTCCCTCTGTCTTTCTATTTTTCTCTCTTTGTTTTAGCTACCGAACCAAGATATGTGACCATCGTGTTAACCCCCATTCCCTTCATACAGGCTCGTGAGACGATCTGCAGGCTGCATTTTGAATCTCCCACCTTTATAATCTAGCAAAATGCCTGGCTCTTGGTACAGTGCAGCCTTTGAGGGTTAACTTGCCAGAATGCCTGAATCCAATCTGAGTGAGGAGAGCCCTGCGTATTCTGGAGAGCTTCCAGCGAGCACAAACGGAGGAAAGAGTAACAACAACATCAAATCAACTGGCCGTTACAAGTTATTTATTTATGCTGCAATTATTGCAGATAACAACAGGGCAGCCACATTAAAGAAAGCTGAACTGTTTATCACACTGACTGAAAGATCAGCGTATGGGAAATGTGGGCTGCCTCTTAGTAAGCGCTTTCTTGCAGCCTGAAAAAGCAGCAATTACGGGGAAGTTAATCTCCTGGTAACACTTCCTGTTTTGAAGGATGCAGTTGTGGGTGACCAATGACTGTTCAACTCGAGGTGAAGTGTCTCTCGCAGTCATCTGTCCGAACAAAAAAAGAACAGCCGAGCTCTCCCTCTCCGCCATTAACACTGGGCAGGAAATTCAGACAGGAAAACTGTGGCAAAATCCAACTGTAGCATTGAACCCCCTGGCTGCAAGATCTTGATCCCAGAGACACCAGCATCGAACGATGGCGATTGACTTGACTGACCCATCCCTGCGTATCATACTGCATTTATTTAAGGCTTGCTCAGATTATGGGGACAGTGGCCTCACCTAATCTGTCTTGGCCAATGGGGACACCGGTCCCATTGATGCACAGCTGCAGTGTATCCTGTGTCAGCCGTGGTTCAGAGGGCAGCACTCTCACCTCTGAGTAAGAAAGGTTTGTGGATTCAAGTCCCCACTCCAGAGACTTGAGCGCATAATCCAGGTTGACGTTCCCAGTGCAGCACTGTTGGAGGTGACGTCTTTCGGATGTAGATATTAAACCAAGGCCCCCATCTGCCCTCTCAGGTAGACGAGAAAGATCCCACAGTGCTGTTTCGAAGAAGAGCAGTGGAGTTCTCCCCATTGTCCAGGCGTTTATCCCTCAACAAACACCTAAGGACAAGTTATCTGGTTATTATCACGTTGCTGTTTGTGGGAGCTTGCTGTGCGCAAATTGGCTGCTGTGTTTTCCTGCATTACAACACTGCAAAAAGTACTTTGGCTGTAAAGCCCTTTGGGAAGTCCTGAGGTTGTGAAAGGTGCTGTAGAAATGCACGTCTTTCTTTATAGCTGCTTCTAACCTTGGGCCTAGTTGGGTGCCATGGCTACCGGATCCCGGCACACGATCCTTCCCCACTAGCCGGTAACCCCGGAGTAATATTGCTGCATTGGGTAAAGTTGGTTTAAAAGAATATGCAGCTGGCTTTAGCAAACCCCCAGCAATTACATGCTGGCTACACACTGCGGGCTGCACCTTCAGCATCCCACTGAACCCCAGTGGGCAAGCAGCTGAAGGAGAAAAGGTCTTGAAAGCACTCCTCACTATGAGTTACTTTGAAATGCAGAGACTGAGATATGGGCAGATGGGACAGCCATTCTGCACACAGCAAGATCCCACAAGCAAGCAATGAGATGAATGACCAGATGAATAATCTTTTTTTTGGACAGTGTTGTTTAAGGGCGCGGGGGAAGGGGGGAATGTTGGCCAGGGTACCAGGAGAATTCCTTGCTCTTCTTCAAATAAAGCATGAAGCCAATGTATTTGAGTAGGCCCTGCTCTGCTCCTGGCAGTGCCACTGTATCGTGTGATTCACCTGCGCCCTGGACAACATTCTCCTCCCCCCGACACCTGCATTCTCCAAGCAACACCGTCAAAAAGAAAGTGATTCAAATCTTCCCTCAGTGCAGGGCGGAAGACTTTTTTTCCCAGATTTCCTCCTGACCCTTACAACCATTGTTGTTGAACTCATTCAATGCCCTCGCTACGTATCGAAAGGACTCTCCCCTCCCCCCACCTCTCCCCCCCCCCTCACACCTCCCCTCCCGAAACATTTCTCATTCCAGGGCTCCTCTCTAAACTTCTGAAGCTGTCAGGTTCAGGGGCACTTGCACTGCAGTGGCTTAAGGACAGTGGGAAAGGGCGGGAGCCTTAACACTGCCCTGCCCACCTGATTAGTCAGGCACACAAAACAATTTCCTTCAAATCTGTGCCCATTTCCTCTTTGAAGACGCTGTGAATCAACGTTTCCTCACGGCCTACACGTCCCACCCACCCCACATCCTGAGACCACCCTTCCAGCCTTAAACAGACGCTTAACCCTTTAGCGGCTGACTGCACTTTTCTCCGCAGGGTCAGAGAAAACAGAAACCACCTCCTCCCCGCATCCACCCAGCGCATTTGAAATACTTCAGTGAATCCAATTGATCAGACCTCCTAAGATTTATAAACTCGAATGAGAGACAGGGGGGGAAGCCAAGGCTTCCCCCCCTGTCTCTCATTCGAGTTTATAAATCTTAGGAGGTTTGATCAATTGGATTCACTGAACTATTAAGTAAGCAGGACACACCGACACTGCCCATGTGCACAGGGAGTACTGGCACAATCCTCAATCAGTTATATTAAGACGTCAAATGGGTACAGTCCGATCCTGTTTGAAAATCATAATGCCACCCCTCCTCTCCCTCTTCTCCCTCCCTTCTGTACGGGCGGCTGACGAGGGAGGTGACTTGGGGGAGGCGAGGGGTGGAGAAAGCAAATCACCGGGATTATTCCCTTTGGGATTTTTTTTTTCTCTTTTATCTCCTTCTCCTTTTCCAGCTCTCATAGTAATCAGGATCAAAGAAAAACAAAGTCATCTTCCTTTCTCTGGGAGGGCGAGTTTGGCGATCCAGGCTTTTTTACAATTTTCACACTCCTGAGGTGCATTGCGTTCAGCTTTTTTTGGCCCAGCTCGCAGAAAGACGTAGTTGCTTCCCTCGACAGCTACAAAAACAGACACACCTCACCGGAGGACAGCCAAGCAAGAGTTGCGAGTTTCACGCTCAGGGGATGATTTCCGAACCTTAGAAGCAAGTTCTCGGGGTAAAAGAGTTATTAAAACAAGGGAGAAGGTGGCTTATCTCGAAGGAAGCAGTGAATGCTGTGTTCGTTTTTTTCTGCACGCTTCAATCGACACTGGCTGTTTTTTTTTTTGCACAGGCCCATGGTGTAATTGTGCAGCCTCCGCCAAGCCCTGCAAAGTAGTGTGAGGCGAGCAGTTTAAGCAGAGCATTCAATTCAAAAACTGAGGCAATTTTCTTTCGCTGGCATGGGCTGTAATTATAAAACTTTCCAGACTTCACACACGCACGCACTCTCACATGTGCACACAAATGTGCGCGCACACACATGTGCACACCCATGAACACAAATACGCTCACACCCATGCACACAAATGAGCACACCCATGCACACAAATGAGCACACGCACGTGTGCACACCCATGAACACAAATACGCTCACACCCATGAACACAAATACGCTCACACCCATGAACACAAATACGCTCACACTCATGAACACAAATACGCTCACACCCATGCACACAAATGAGCACACGCACGTGTGCACACCCATGAACACAAATACGCTCACACCCATGAACACAAATACGCTCACACCCATGAACACAAACACGCTCACACCCATGCACACAAATGAGCACTCGCACATGTGCACACCCATGAACACAAATACGCTCACACCCATGAACACAAACACGCTCACACCCATGCACACAAATGAGCACTCGCACATGTGCACACCCATGAACACAAATACGCTCACACCCATGCACACAAATGAGCACTCGCACATGTGCACACCCATGAACACAAACACGCTCACACCCATGCACACAAATGAGCACTCGCACATGTGCACACCCATGAACACAAATACGCTCACACCCATGAACACAAACACGCTCACACCCATGCACACAAATGAGCACTCGCACATGTGCACACCCATGAACACAAATACGCTCACACCCATGCACACAAATGAGCACTCGCACATGTGCACACCCATGAACACAAACACGCTCACACCCATGCACACAAATGAGCACTCGCACATGTGCACACCCATGAACACAAATACGCTCACACCCATGAACACAAACACGCTAACACCCATGCACACAAATGAGCACTCGCACATGTGCACACCCATGAACACAAATACGCTCACACCCATGCACACAAATGAGCACTCGCACGTGTGCACACCCATGAACACAAATGCACACACACCCATGCGCACAAATACACGCACACACACATGCACGCACATGCACACACAAATTAACCCTTAGCATGCTGTGAGCAAGTTTTCTCATCCAGGGTACAATTGTGCTGATGGTGAGATGACCCTTCCACCTTCGACAAATTTTGCGCGTCAAAAGTGAACCTCACTGCATCTGTGACGTCACCGTGTCAATTGCCAGACTCTGGGCTTTAGAGCGACTGAAAACCCAGCCTTAGGACTATGTTCTTAGCTGGTGACAGACAAATATGTTGGAGATTTTGGACAAAGAGAGAATGGGGAAGATGAGAGAACAGGAGAAAAGGGAATGGAGGTAAAGCCCACATCAAGCATTTACTTTTGTTATTGAAAAAAAATAATGACTTGGCTTTCCGATAGTCTACCCTCTTTCCTCCCCCTCCTGCCTCGAGCCGCTGACTCTGGTTGGGGTACAGTTCCTCAAAAGCCAGTGATCTCTGGTAACTCACCCATGTAGCCATTCTTCACATGTAGACCTAGAGAGTGAACATCACCTGGATATTCGACCACAAAGGCATCACAGCTCACCCTGTTTTCATCCGACGACCACATGCAGGCACCTTCCAGCTTTAGACAACAAGCAGGAGAAGGAACCCTGGCTGAGGACAATAGCAGCACCTCAACTGCTGACTGAGTTCAGATCGGCTAACCCGGAACAGTTGAAGATTAATATTAATTTTGTAACATAGAGTTGATAAAACTGCTCCTAACACTGGAGTCCTTTAATGTTAGAACTGATTTCAACGCCATGGGGCTTGAGCTGTAAGATTAAAAAAAAAGATCCATTGAACCCAAGGGCATTTCCATTTCCCTGTGGCCCCTGGCAGTCATGGGGTTAATCTTCTATTGGCGATTTTATACGACGGCCCAACTAAATTGAAATGACATATTTTATGGGACCCTGGAGAAAAGACGTCAAGAAACTTCCACTTTGCAAAAGCTGTTCCCAACTGTAAACATCTCTCACTGAGGGGACTGAACACACTGCCAGAAATTCAGTGCCTCATATCCCTGCTGTCACAGTTATGAATTATGATAAAATCTGATTCTATTGAGAACTAGAGGGATTCCTTGTTGCTCCCTGGGTATAGTTTCTCTATCACAACTTTTCTTGTTTCATTCCATTTTACCAGTGCTCTTCTGAGCTTCCCTGGCCCGCTCCTCCTAAGCTGTAAATATCCCGACATGCTCTTCCTCCTCCCTGCTTCCTCGTTGATTTGAATTCAAAAGCTCAAGGTGTCAGCCGTGGCTCAGTGGTAGAACTCTTGCCTCTGAGGTTAGAAGGTTGTGGGTTTAAGTCCCACTCCAGAGACTTGAGTACAAAATTTAGGCTGACACTCCAGTGCAGTACTGAGGGAGTGCTACACAGTTGGAAGGTGCTGCCTTTCAGATGAGATGTCAAACTAAAGCCCTATCTGCCCTCTCAGGTGGGTGTAAAAGGTTCCATGGTACTATTTTGATGAAGACCAGGGGAGATCTCCCTGGTGTCCTGGCCAATACTTATCCCTCAACCAACATCACTAAAACAGATTATCCGGTCATTATCATGTTGCTGTTTGTGGGACCTTGCTGTGCGCAAATTGGCTGCTGAGTTTTCTACATTGCCACACTTCAAAAGCACTTCATTGGCTGTAAAATGCTTTGGGACGTCCTGAGGTTGTGAAAGTCTTTCTTATGTACACTTTCTTAACTAACTCTCAGGACTCCTTACCTCCATCCCTCCCTCCCTCAGTCTTCCCTTCCCTTTACAATCTTCAGACTATTAAAACCCAAGCTTGGTGTCATTTAATCACAACTTCCTGACTTACATGTCTTCCTTTTTTTTTTACTCTTTTCAACTTCGACGGTGTCCTGTGCTATGGGCCTTAACCTTTCACCTAGATTTCTCAATTAAAAGAAGTGTGCTGTACGCCAGTCACTGATAATCAGTCACAAAAGAAATCCACCCAGCTGTCTGACCAAGTCGCATAGTCAGAATTAAACTTGAGAGAATTCCACTTTGGGAATAGTCACAAAAAAAACTCCAGCAAATTCTACCACATCAATAAGGGAATCCCTATTATTGACATATTTGGCACTAGCAATGGGTGATGTACATTGTGGCATCAAAAGCTTCCTAGTAGGGCCTCATGATAAGCTGGCGGGAAGCCAGCTTTTTTTTCTTGTTGTTGTAACTTGACTGCTGGAAGTTTCAATATTTCCGAGTAATACTCACTGGGCGATGAGCAGGGAGCCCCATTCACCCGTGCCAACATTCAGCTGGGCACGCTCGCTGCCAGTTGATCAATAGTGCGCCATTGTCTTCACCATTGTGTAGGTGCTCAGCAGTTCCGCTTGGCCTGCTGCCTTGGCTGTAAGTTTGAGGCTATGGTCGGCCAGAGGCTGCAGAGGGGAGGATCCAATAAAGAGTTTGAAGAAATAAAGGAACAGTTTTTTTTTTCGTAAATACAAAAAAAAAAGCAGAGCTCCTTGGTCTAAATGGGAGGTAATTTCCTGAGTTTGTCATTAGGGCATCGAGGATAAAAAGGGGTTCTATTGGTTTAATCAGTCGCTGTGAATAGTAGTGATAATTCTCATCTCGGGATGGTCTGCCAGGAGCCAGTTTCCTGATGAGGCCGACAGCGTGCCCCCCATCGAGAACAATCATTTGCCAAGGCCCAGACAGCAAGATCACTCCTCAGCCAAGAATGATCACTTACTCTCTCAGAAAGCTCTCTTCATTTACAAAGGAAGCCACTGGAAGCAATCACTGCTTTCCTTCTTCAGGAGCCCTTACCCTGAAATAACCATCCCCTCTCCTGAGGAGAAAATCAGAAATGTTTGAGAGCCCAGGGCCATCTTCATAAAGACGGGGACTTACCAGGGTTTAGCGAGAATAGGGATGGAAACCTCGCAAAAAGTGCTTCTTCCTCAATACCTTGTAACTTTTGTTTGAGTCTCTATCTGGACTTTTTGCTCAGAAAGACTGGGGTTTCAGTGAGGGAGGGGATGAGTTTCATGCCTACATTATAGTAAGTCTAAATTCATGGTTCCAAGTGTGATGATGACAGTCAGCCTTCATTATTAACTCATTTTATCATAAAATTGGTTGGTTATAAATAGCCTCATTATTACATAATCTGACATTTTGGGTGGGTCTGCTGTTTCCTACCTTGATTACCATTGTTTGTTATATAACTCGTTTTTACTTAAATATTATTTTAGATTTGTGTTTTAAGGTAATTGGCAGAAGAACCAGAGGCAAGATGAGGAGAATTTTTTTTACGCAGCGAGTTGTTGTGATCTGGAATTCGCTGCCTGAAAGGCTGAAGGAAAGAGATTCAATAATAACTTTCAAAAGGGAATTGGATAAATACTTGGAAGTGAAAAATTTGCAGTGCTGTAGGGAAAAGGGCAGGAGAGTGGAACTAATTGGATATCTCTTTCAAAGAGCCAGCACAGGCACAATGGGCTGAATGGCCTCCTTCTGTGCTGTATAATTCTGTGATTCCATGATTCTAATTGCAAGCTTTACCGCAAAATATCCCCAAGAATCTTGTGAATTGTATACCATTGAAATTCCTGCATACAGCAACTCCCAGCTCCAGTATTCCTTCCAACGGGTAATCATCAAATGTTGCTTGGCTCTTTGGCATATTAGGGTACATCCGCAGACAGGTGTAACAGCTGGAAATGGGCCGTTATGGCAGCATTTCCCTGGGGCTCTCACCGGTCTTCTGCCGGAGTTACAGCAGCAGACCGGTGAAACTCCCACGTAATTTCAGCCCTGGGATTGCTGCACACTTTGCATCGCTGCCAAGCCAAGAGCATTTTGTGGCAACAACTCAGGATGTGGAGTATAATTGGCCAAGAGCAGAACAGCTGATGGTCAGTCAATAGTTAAATAGTCAGCTTGGTCTCTGTATTATAAAAAAAGGATATAGAAGCACTGGAGAAGGTGTAAAAGATGTTTACAAGGATAAGAACATAAGAACATAAGAAATAGGAGCAGGAGTAGGCCAATCGGCCCCTCGAGCCTGCTCTGCCATTCAATAAGATCATGGCTGATCTGATCCTAACCTCAAATCTAAATTCATGTCCAATTTCCTGCCCGCTCCCCGTAACCCCTAATTCCCTTTACTTTTTGATTTTCTTGCACTAGGACCCCCAGATCCCTTTGTACTGCAGTACTTTCCAGTTTCTTGCCATTAAGATAATAACTTGCTCTCTGATTTTTCCTGCCAAAGTGCATAACCTCACATTTTCCAATATTGTATTGCATCTGCCAAATCTCTGCCCACTCACCCAGCCTGTCTATATCCCCTTGTAGGTTTTTTATGTCCTCCTCACTCTCTACTTTCCCTCCCATCTTTGTATCATCTGCAAACTTTGATATGTTACACTTGGTCCCCTCCTCCAAATCGTTAATATAGATTGTAAAGAGTTGGGGACCCAGCACCGATCCCTGCAGAACACCACTGGCTACTGGTTGCCAGTCCGAGAATGAACCATTTATCCCAACTCTCTGCTTCCTGTTAGATAACCAATCCTCCACCCATGCCAGAATATTACCCCCAATCCAGTGATTCTTTATCTTGAGCAATAATCTTTTATGTGGCACCTTGTCGAATGCCTTCTGGAAGTCTAAATACACTACGTCCACTGGTTCCCCTTTATCCACCCTGTACGTTATGTCCTCAAAGAACTCAAGCAAATTTGTCAGACATGACTTCCCCTTCGTAAAGCCATGCTGACTTTGTCCTATTAAATTATGTTTATCCAAATGTTCCGCTACTGTCTCCTTAATAATAGACTCCAAAATTTTACCCACCACAGATGTTAGGATGGTACTAGGACTCAGAGGTTATAACTATCAGGAAAGACTGAACAGGCTGGGGGTCTTTTCTCTAGTAAAGAGAAGGCTAAGAGGTGACCTGATAGAGGTCTTTAAAATTATGAATGGGTTTGATAGGGTGGATGTAGAGATGATGTTTCCACTTGTGGGGGAGTCCAAAACTAGAGGTCATAAATATAAGATAGTCACTAATAAATCCAATCGGGAATTCAGGAGAAACCTCTTTGCCCTTGACCAGGTCACCCCTTAATCTTCTGTTTATTACTATTTTGCACTCGTATTAAAATGATATTAACAATGCTTAAGTTATTGGATTTGTCACAAGCTCCATTTTTAAAAACTAATTAATTGGCATCAAGCTATCTTCGACATGGATTCATTTTAAAAGTCAAGACACATGAACATCATTGAGGCCCCAGATTCCTCAGTTGGCAAATACTCTGCCTGGTGTGGAACTGAACCATACAGGCCTGGTAGGCCTCAGGCTATGTTTCAGCCCTGTGTTGAGTTAGCACCAGTTAAGCGCATTACAATTGGTCTCAGCTCCCTCAGTTAGGGAAAGGGAAAAAAAACACAGCCTGGCTTCTCCCTCTTGCTCACTATCCAGTGACTGCTGCTATAAACTGCACATGTGTAGATGCAGGGCAAAGGACGGGAACAAACATCATCTTGCCATCTACTGTCCAGGACCATGATTGAAGAATGGCCACTTGGGTGAGGTATTTGCGGGGGTGGGGGGCAGTCGATCTCCATGCTACTGGACCCCAACAGTAGTTGATGCCGTGTCAAGAGAGAGGGGAGGGAAAATTGAAGGAGGAGGGAATAAATTAATAGAGCATCATACGTGCTATAACACTGTAGATGTGTGGTCGGTGAGGAGCGGAGAGAGACAAAGGATCATCCTGCACATCAATCTCTATTTCTGACTTTTTGTAAAAAATCTAAATGGTAGCTGCCCACTCACATCAATTGTGATTGACTGGAATCTATCTTTAATTAAGAACATTAAAATAACGCTTTGAAAAGTTCTGTACAAAATATAGAAGTTTTTTTTATAATCATTTGACAGATTCAGTGCAGTCAAACAGTAAATATCTATTTACAATGTGTGTGCTCCAGGTACCTCCTCATGCTCGGCCACAGAGGAGGGTGTCCCATTCATCCTATTGTATTATACATCAAACAGCTCCATGGAGCTCTGGCATGGAACATCTCCATACTGCAGGGAACATCTCGATACTGCATGGAACACCTCGATACTGAATGGAACATCTCCATACTGCATGGAACATCTCCATACTGCATGGAACATCTCGATACTGCAGGGAATATCTTGATACTGCATGGAACATCTCGATACTGCATGGAACATCTCGATACTGCATGGAACATCTCCATACTGCAGGGAATATCTCAATACTGCATGGATCATCTCGATACTGCATGGATCATCTCGATACTGCAGGGAATATCTCGATACTGCAGGGAATATCTCCATACTGCAGGGAATATCTCGATACTGCGTGGAACATCTCGATACTGCATGGAACATCTCAGTATAGCATGGAACATCTCAGTATTGCATAGAACCTCTTGGTACTGCATGGAACATCTCAATATCACATGGAACATCTTGGTACTGCTTGCAACAACTCGGTACTGCATGCAACATCTCGGTATTGCTTGCAACAACTCGGTACTGCATGCAACATCTCGGTACTATACAGGACAGGGTTGCTGCTTGCATCAGCACTCTTTGGCTGACTGGGCCCAGTCTTACTGCTACCCAACAATGTCATTCTGCAGCTGCTACAACACAAGCTACACAGCGACTATCTATATTTTAGTGTAGAGAGACCTAGGGGCATTACCTGTCTCTGGCTGTCTTTGTGTGAGGGCAGTGCTGGATTAAAGAGTGCGCTATAGATGCTGCAAGATGGGGCTCCAGCGTAAAATTAAATAAAAATTAATTAACCATTTTATTTTGGACGCCGTCTTTTGTAATCTGTGGGCAGCCTGTGTATGTACTGGATGTATCTAATTTGTATAACAGATAATTGCATTAGAATTAGAATTTACTTAGTCATGCTCCATTGCCTATCCATTAATGGATTAATGCAGTAATTACTAACGGCTGATTTAATTAAAGAGCAACAAGGGTTTAATGGGAATATTTTTTTCCTTGAGTCGGCCTCAATTTTAAAGAATAGTGGGGGTAATATTCTGAGTCAGCGCAGGCAGTGCGCTGGTGATTTTCCGATATGCGTTGGAAGCAGGCAAGATTCCCCCACTGCCAACTCGTACTGGAAAAGTTGTCTCCGGTATACTTATTAAAGCGTTCTTCGTTACACAGCGCCCCCCCCACAACCCCCGTCCCCCTGCGTCTCACCACCTCCAAACCACTCGCAGGCTCCATCTGGCCCTCAGTGAGTGGCTGAGACTCTAACTCTTGGATGGTGCAGTTGATATAAAAGAAAGAAAGATTTGGATTTATATAGCACCTTTCACAACCTCAGGATGTCCCAAAGCACTTTCTGAGGCGTATTCACAGTTGTAAAGTACAAAATGCGGCGGTGAATTTGCGAATAGAAAGGTCCCACAAACAGCAATATGATAATCTGTTTTAGTGATGTTAGCTTTTTTTTCATTCGTTCATGGGATGTGGATTTTGACCCAGTGATGATGAAGGAACGGCGATATATTTCCAAGTCGGGATGGTGTGTGACTTGGAGGGGAACGTGCAGGTGGTGTTGTTCCCATGTGCCTGCTGCCCTTGTCCTTCTAGGTGGTAGAGGTCGCGGGTTTGGGAGGTGCTGTCGAAGAAGCCTTGGCGAGTTGCTGCAGTGCATCCTGTGGATGGTACACACTGCAGCTACTGTGCGCCGGTGGTGAAGGGAGTGAATGTTTAGGGTGGTGGATGGGGTACCAATCAAGCGGGTTGCTTTGTCCTGGATGGTGTCGAGCTTCTTGAGTATTGTTGGAGCTACACTCATCCAGGAAAGTGGAGAGTATTCCATCACACTCCTGACTTGTGCCCTGTAGATGGTAGAAAGGCTTTGGGGAGTCAGGAGGTGAATCACTCGCCACAGAATACCCAGCCTCTGACCTGCTCTTGTAGCCACAGTTTTTATGTGGCTGGTTCAGTTAAGTTTCTGGTCAATGGTGGCCCCCAGGATGTTGATGGTGGGGGATTCGGCAATGGTAATGCCGTTGAAAGTCATGGGGAGGTGGTTAGAATCTCTCTTGTTGGAGATGGTCATTTCCTGGCACTTGCCTGGCACGAACGTTACTTGCCACTTATGAGCCCAAGCCTGGATGTTGTCCAGGTCTTGCTGCATGCGGGCACGGACTCCTTCATTATTTGAGGGGTTGCGAATGGAACTGAACATTGAGGAATATATAATGGCCAGGACACCAGGCAGACCACAACAACAGCAACAACTTGCATTTATATAGTGTCTTTAACGTAGTAAAACATCCCAAGGTGCTTCACAGGAGCGATTTTCAAACAAAATTTGGTACCAAGCCACATAAGGATATATTAGGACAGGTGACCAAAAGCTTGATCAAAGAGATTGGTTTTAAGGAGCTTCTAAAAGGAGGAGAGAGGTGGAGAGGTTTAGGGAGGGAATTCCAGAGCTTAGGGTCCAGGCAGCTGAAGGCACTGGTGGAGTGATTAAAATCAGGGATGTGCAAGAGGCATGAATTGGAGGAGCGCAGAGGTCTCAGAGGGTTGTAGGGCTGGAGGAGGTTACAGAGATAGGGAGGGGGCGAGGCCATGGAGGGATTTGAAACAAGGATGAGAATTTTTAAATCGAGGCGTTCCTGGACCAGGAGCCAATGTAGGTCAGCGAGCACAGGGGTGATGGGTGAATGGGACTTGGTGCAAGTTAGGATACAGGCAGCAGAGTTTTTGGATGAGCTCAAGTTTACAGAGGATGGGAGGCCAGTGGGATAGTCAAATCTAGAGGTAACAAAGGATGAGGGGTTCAGCAGCAGATGAGCTGAGGCAGGGGCAGAGACGGACAATGTTACGGAGGTGGAAGTAGACGGTCTTGGTGATCACAACACCCCTACTCTTTTTCAAAATAGTGCCATGAGATCTTTTACATCCACCTGAGATGGCAGACAGGGCCTCAGTTTAACATCTCATTTGAAAGACAACACCTCCAGCAGTGCAGCACTCCCTCAGTACAGCACTGGGAGCTCCTGCCTCAATTTTGTGCTCAAGTTTCTGGAGTGGGGCTTAAACCCACAACCTTTTGACTCAGAGGCAGGAGTGCTACCCACTGAACTACAACTGACAGCACTTCCTCTCTTGCCGGTCAGTCTGCTGATAGCTTCTCCCTACAGCGGTGGCTCTGTGGAGGTCCCCTCTTGGGGGCCGGGGTTGGGGGTGGGGGGGAAGGGTAACCATCCCCTATTCCCCCGCTCCCCAGTGCCTGGATTTTTTTCCCCTCAGATCCTTGGATGTTGTGTTCCCAGAATGGCCACTCCCTCATCCTGATACTCTGCCTCATCGGAAACAACTCCGGATTCATTTCCGGAAATGGCGGTGGTGTCTTTGGAATCACTGCTGGGCAAAATATCAACCAGAAGTTGTTTCCTACTGCGAAGACTAGTTTGTCAGACTTTACCGAGGCAGGAGTACAAAGAATATCAGACATATTTCCAATGAGCTCCGTTTGTTATCAGCACCAAGTTATTGAGTATGGCATGTGTCTGAAGCACGCATACAGCGAATGATGAAATATTACAGTGTAAATCACAATGCTGCTTTAGCCAGAGACAGTTTGCCCGAAAGTATCCGCTCCTGCACTTGGCAGCTCATAATTCTCCACCCATTCACTTCACTAGGGAGCATGGAGGCCGGATGAGAGGGTTGTCCTATGAGGAGAGTAGAATGGGCCCATACTCTCTGGGATTCAGAAGAATGAGAGGTAACCTCATTGAAACCTATAAAATTCTTAGCGGGCTCGACAGGATAGATGCTGAGAGGCTGTTTCCCCTGGCCGGAGAGTCTAGAACTAGGGGTCACAGATTCAAGATAAGGGGTCGGCCATTTAGGACCGAGATGAGGAAAAATTTCTTCACTCAGAGGGTTGTGAATCTTTGGAATTCTCTACCCCAGAGGGCTGTGGGTGCTCAGTCGTTGAGTATATTCAAGATCGAGATGGATAGACTTTTGGACATTAAGGGAATCAAGAAATATGGGGATAGGGCGGGAAAGTGGAGTTGAGGTAGAAGATCAGCCATGATCTTATTGAATGGTGGAGCAGGCTCAAGGGGCCATATAGCCTACTCCTGCTCCTATTTCTTATGTTCTTATGTTGAAAACCCCAGCCATTTACTTCACTTGCGATTGTCATTAGGTCAGGTGTGCCGTGTTATATTCACAGCAGTTTACTCTTGCCTCTAATTTAACCCTCCTAAAGCTACTGCTCCTGCCTGGGTCCCCAACACTCTGGAGCAAGTTACCGCCTGCTGTTACGTTATATATATAAATTACAGTCCACTCACTGGAACTTTAAACACACAGCCCTGCCTCGCTTAAGTGTCTGACGGCAGACAAATTCCCTTCTAATAATGCACGAAGGTGCCTTTGGGTGATCTCAGCTGACCTTTAGTAGGCGATGTATTACCTTAACTCATTGTATTTTAAAACAATAGGAAAAGAGTTTGCACATGGCACAGACTTCATTGTAAAGGGTTTTCTGTTATAAGTGATTTTATTACAAGTGCTTTGTGCTACATATTATAAATATACTGCCTCATAGAACCTAACTCCCCCTCCATCCAATACCTCCTCCTCCCACCTCCCCCTCCATCCCCATCCCTCCTCCATCCCCCACCCTTTCCATTCCCCCTCCATCCCCCCTCCCCCTCCATCACCCCACCTCCCCCTCCCATCTCCCCCTCCATCCCCATCCCTCCTCCATCCCCCACCCCCTCCATTCCCCCTCCATCCCCCCTCCCCCTCCATCACCCCACCTCCCCCTCCCAACTCCCCCTCCCATCAACCCACCTCACCTTCCGTCCGCCCAACCTCCCCTTCCGTCCCTCCCCCTCCATCCCCCCCACCTCCTCCTCCGTCCCCCCACCCCCTCCCACCCCCCCTCCGTCCTCCCATCACCCCACCTCCCCCTCCCACCTCTTCTTCCGTCCCCCCAACCTCCCCTTCCATCCCTCCTCCTCCATCCTCCCACCCCCTCCCACCCCCCCTCCATTCCCCCCAACCTCCCCCTCTATCCCCCCCACCTCCCCCACTTCCATTCCCCCAACCCTCTCCCTCCGTCCCCCTCACCTCCCCCTCCCCCTCCGTCCCCCTCACCTCCCCCTTCCCCTCTGTCCCCCCACCCTCCCCCTACTCGAGATCTTAACCAGATCCACTCTCCTCTCAGCAGCTCTAAGGGTGGCACTGCTCGTTCCTGAGCTGCTCTTTCCTCTCTGCTCTTGGTTGTCTGCCACCTTTATTCTTGCCACTCCTTTTGAGGTTGTCGAAGCGTTTCTTGCATTCCCCAGTAACCGTGGTGATGCGAGGAGCTTTATTGACTCCTTTGTACCTTGGCCACGAAACACCCACTTGCTGTTGGAATGTTGGAACTCTACACGGACTGCCCACAATGTTCTGTCAGTTTATGGAACTGCATTATGTTTTTTCTCTGTCTGTTTTCTCCGCTTCCCTCCGCCTTAAAAGGCATTGATTTCTTGCTGGCGGAGTGGGTGGTGGGTGGGAGATATGATTCCACAGGCATCGCTTGCCCCCTCCAGCACCTCACTCAAGAAACAAAAGAAAGAAAGAACTTGCATTTATATAGCGCCTTTCACGACCTCAGGACATTCCAAAGAGCCTCACAACCAATGAAGTATTTTTGAAGTGTAGTCACTGTTGTAATGTAGGGAACGTGGCAGCCAATTTGCGCACAGCAAGCTCCCACAAACAGCAATGTGATAATGATCAGATGATCTGTTTTAGTGATATTGGTTTGATGGATAAATACTGCCCAGTAAAGGGAATTAGGGGTTACGGGGAGCGGGCAGGAAATTGGACATGAATTTAGATTTGAGGTTAGGATCAGATCAGCCATGATCTTATTGAATGGCGGAGCAGGCTCGAGGGGCCGATTGGCCTACTCCTGCTCCTATTTCTTATGTTCTTATGCCCAGGACATTGGGGAGAACTCCCCTGTTCTTTTTCAAAATAGTGCCGTGAGATCTTTCACGTCCACCCAAGAGGGCAGAGGGGGCCTTGGGTTAACGTTTCATGTGAAAGACGGCACCTCCTACAGTGCAGCACTCCCCCTGTACTGCACTGGCAATGTCAGCCTAGATTTTTGTGTTGAAGTCTCTGGAGTGGGACAACGAACCCACAACCTCCTGCCTCAGAAAGCGAGAGTGCTTCCCATTGAGCCACGGCTGACACTCAAGTGGCCATTAACCATATGTGAGCCGCAACAGTGAAGCCTGGAGTTTCCGGACTATTCTGTGGTGCTAAGGTGGTGCGCGGTTGAGAAATCGGGCCGTCTCCTTTCCTGCCATCTTTACCGGCAGCTGGCGCAAGCACTCGGGAATTTTTTGGGTGAGCTTGTGCGAATTAGGTGGTAACGTCGCAGTAACGTCACAGTAACGTCGCAGTAACGTTGCACTCACCGTCTTCCGTCCTTTCCGCTTCGTTTCCGCGCTTTCGGGAATTGCGCGTACAGTCTCTTGTTGTTCTCAGCGAGGTTTGGAAGTTGCTTTAATCAGGTGGCATGAATGGGAGCAGAGTAGAGTTGCCAACCCTCCAGGATTGTCCTGTAGACTCCAGGAATTGATGATTAATTGCCCGATGCCATTTTTGCGGTGGGAAACATAGAAACATAGAAAATAGGAGCAGGAGTAGGCCACTCGGCCCTTCGGGCCTGCTCCACCATTCAATATGATCATGACTGATCCTCGATCTCAATACCATATTCCCGCTCTCTCCCCATACCCCTTGATGCCTTTTGTGTCTAGAAATCTATCTAGCTCGTTCTTAAATATATTCAGTGACTTGGCCTCCACAGCCTTCTGTGGTAGAGAATTCCACAGGTTCACCACCCTCTGAGTGAAGAAATATCTCCTCATCTGAGTCCTAAATGTCCTACCCCGTATCCTGTGACTGTGACACATCGTTCTGGACCCCCCCAGCCAGGGGCAACATCCTCCCTGCATCCAGTCTGTCTAGCCCTGTAAGAAATTTTATGTGTTTCAATGAGATCCCCTCTCATCCTTCTAAACTCGAGTGAATACAGGCCGAGTCGACACAACCTCTCCTCATTGGACAGTCCTGCCATTCCAGGAATCAGTCTGGTGAACCTTTGCTGCACTCCCTCTATGGCAAGTATATCCTTTCTTAGGTAAGGAGACCAAAACTGCACACAATACTCCAGGTGTGGTCTCACCAAGGCCCTGTATAATTGCAGTAAGACATCCTTGCTCCTGTACTCAAATCCTCTTGCAATGAAGGCCAACATACCATTTTTTTGGAAGGAAGGAAGATGTAGACAGGATTTGTTTATTCATCAAGAAAAGGTCTGTATCTGAGCGACAACAACCTCTCTTGTGGCCAGTAGCTGGCTGTCCTCTGTATCTTCTACAAACTTCTGTCCCTTTCACTGGTGATCTTGTGCCTCAGGGGGCAGAACTTCTGCCGAATGCTCCCAAATTCCTGTTACAACTTTGGCGGAAGATCGGCAGAAACCTTGGCGAAACGGCGTAATCTTCTGAAATCCTGCCCATCGTGAGAGAAAATCCATTGCTATTTTAGCAGTAAAATAACTAGCTGTCCATAAACTTGAGCTCATCCAAAACTCTGCTGCCCATATACTAACTTGCACCAAGTCCCGTTCACCCATCACCCACTGTGCTCGCTGACCTACTTTGGCTCCCAGTCCGGCAACACCCCAAATTTAAAATTCTCATTTTTTTTTTCAAATCCCTCCATGGCCTTGCCCCTCCTGCAGCCCTACAGCCCTCCAAGATCTCTGCATTCCCCCAACTCTGGCCTCTTGTGCATCCCTGACTTTCTTCGCTCCACCATTGGCGGCCGTGCCTTTAGCCGTCTAGGGCCTAAGCTCTGCAATTCCCTCCCCAAACCCCTCCACCTCTCCACCTCTCTCTTCTCCTTTAGGACACTCCTTAAAACCTACCTCCTTGACTGACCTAATGTCTCCTTCTTTGGCTTGGTGTCAATTTCTCTGATGACGATCCTGGGAAGCGCCTTGGGACGTTTTACAATGTTAAAGGCGCTATATAAATGCAAGTTGTTGTTGAAAGTGTAAAACAAAATCCTGTAAATAAACCCCACAGGAAAATTTCTCACAATATAGAACAAGGCCATAAAAAATGCAAACAATGCATTGGGGCTCACATCTAGAGGCTCACGTGAAGCATAAACACCGGCATGGACCTGTTGGGCCGAATGGCCTCTTTTTGTGTAGTACATTCTTTGTAATTCTTTGAATAGAGTTGAAAAGCAGAGAAGTTATGTTAAACTTATATAGAATCTTGGTTAGACCACACTTAGAGTACTGTGCACAGTTCTGGACTCCATGTTATAAAAAGGATAAAAAGGCATTGGAGAAGGTGTAAAAAAGATTTACGAGGATGATACCAGAACTGAGAGGTTATAATTATCAGGAAGGACTGAACAGGCTGGGGCTCTTTTCTCTAGAAAAGAGAAGGCTGAGGGGTGACCTGATAGAGGTCTTTAAGATAATGAAAAGGTTTGATAGGGTAGACGTAGAGAAAATGTTTCCACTTGTGGGGGAGACCAGAACTAGGGGCTATAAATATAAGATAGTCACTAATAAATCCAATAAGGAATTCAGGAGAAACTTCTTTATTCAGAGAGTGGTGAGAATGTGGAACTCGGTACCACAAGGAGTAGTTGAGGTGATTAGCATGGATGTATTTAGGGGGAATCTAGATAAACACATGAGGGAGAAAGGAATAGAAGCTTATGCTGTTAGGGTTAGATGAAGTAGGGTGGGATGAGGCTCGTGTGGAGCACAAACCGGCATGGACCAGTTGGGCCGAATGGCCTGTTTCTATGTTATGTAAAATTTTTACGTGCCAGATGATTAAAAGAAAACCAATAGCTTGTAATAAAAACAGAAAGTGGGAGAAAGAGGCAGCAGTTTCTGTCAGCGCTAGTCCATACCTGAAGCATGAAGTTGCTTTTTCCTTTTCAGACCCTGTGAATTTCCTGCTTTTATTTCAGATTTGCAGCATTGGTGGCTTTTCTCTGTTTATCACACCAATGGCTTTAAGCCGACTGCTGTTGAGTGTAAGATCAAAGCGGGATTGCTGTTGTAGCTCAGCTGAGTTTAGCTTCACTCACACAGCAGGGGAGAAAAAAATGCATTACACAAGCGCTGTGGTATCCAAGCAGCAGAACGGAATTTCCTTATTCCAAATATTTTACCCACAAATTTCCATTGTTTGTGTATTTTATGAAATCAAAGCTGCGGCCGCGAGTGTAAAACCGCCCCCAGCACCAGCGCCCCCTCCATCTGCCACTCTCCGTGGATCCGGGCAATAACCAAAGGCAACGTCTGCATTGCACAAATGTTGAAGTCTCTTAAAAATGGGAGGTTGTTCCGAAAATCAAGGTTAGCAAAATATTGAACCCAAAATAGCATTGGCGATGACTGCTGTGCAAGTTGGGAGAATGCTTTTTATTTGTGTTACGAACATACAAAATTGGTGGGCAGGAAAAAACCAGCTGGTCCATCAAGCCTGCCCCCCACCTCATGATGACTGGAGCATCATGGCTAGACTCTCCCTCCCACTCCTCAGCTTCCCCTGCAGCCACGTAATCTCCTGGGACGCAGAGAAAAACCCAGGGCCATTAAGGGAAAGAAATCCTCTCCGCCCCCCCCACCCCCACCTCAGACGATCGAAACCAGTCCATGGGATCAAATGTGTTATCTGTAAAGGCACTTACATTCTATATGATGCGATCTCTGCCCCAGTCAGGATCTGGTCGAGCTCCCACTTGAAGGCAAACAGAGAGACATCACCCACCACACCAGCCGGCAATGTACTCCAGAGGCTCACTACTCTCTGGGGAAAGAAGAAACGCCCAGTCTATTGCTACTCTTGCTTAGTTTAAACATTCGGAACATGCCTGCTCCATTTCTCTCGGTCGGTTCGGCACTGCCCCGAGGTATGTTCCAACTCAAAGCTGGTCTATCAGGCCTCAGTGCCGGTAGGATGGGAGCATGGCTTCTTTCTGGACTACAACAACAACTTGCATTTATACAGCGCCTTTGATGTAGTGAAATGTCCCAAGGCCCTTTGCTGGAGTGTAATCAGACAACAAATTGACACCGAGCCAAAGGAGGAGACATTAGGACAGGTGTTCAAACGTTTGGTCAAAGAGGTAGGTTTTAAGGAGCGTCTTAAAGGAAGAGAGCGAGGTTTAGGAGATATTATGACAGGTGACCAAACGCTTGGTCAAAGAGATAGGTTAAGCTCATATTCCAGCTGTATTTAAACCAGACCCTCACAATCACCTCTTTAAAACAGATTTGGAATCTCTAGTAAGACGTAGATAAGTGTAAACTATTCGTCAGTTGTTTCTTCACAAGGATTACTATTTATCTATCCCTTGTCCAACTATCTTCTGCCCCCTTTCCCTCCTGAGGGTGAAAGTCCCTTGCTTGACCATGAGGGAGGAGGCTCATGTGGAGCATAAACACTGGCATGGACCTGTTGGGCCGAATGGCCAGTTTCTGTGCTGTACATTCTATGATCCAATAGCTTCCCTCCAGAATCTGACACAAGTAGCCGTTATTCATATGTGAGACTGTCGCCAAGTTATTTTAAATTTTCTTTTGCCAAATCCCTTCCTCACCTGAAGTCCATGTTATAAATTGGAGAGCCAGATGGTGAAGGATAGACTACTAGAGCCTGATCTTCAGTTGCTTCCAAGCCTTTATTCACAGAGATCCACATTACCCACAGTCCACCCTCTAGATAAGCTCTCATATAAATGGATACAACAGAGTCCCCAATTGATAAGCACCACCTGAATACAATTAATACTAATTGATATAAATCACATGGATATAATTAACAGTCCATACGCACACTTCCAGGAGGGGAGTCACAGGATAGCATTGAGTGGTTAATGTGCCCATCCTTAATCCAGTGGTACTGAGGTGGAAGGTGAGACTACCTACTCCTACCCTGGCTGAGATCAGCTAACTCACAAGGAGCGGGGAAATAAACTCCAGGTCTTGCTGGTTCGTGTGGCTCAGCTGAATCTTAGGAACACCAGGATATAGAAACATTAGGAAGAGGAGTAGGCCATTCAGCCCCTCGAGTCTGCTCCGCCATTCAATTAGATCTTGGCTGATCAGCATATACCCGTCTTTGCTCCCTATCCCTTGATACCCTTACCGAACAGAATTCTATTGATCTCAGTTTTGAAAACTCCAATCGAGCCCCAGCATCCACAACATTTTGAGGGAAGTGAGTTCCAGATTTCTACCACCCTTTTCATGAATAATTGCTTCTTGATTTCACTCCTAAATGGCCTAGCTCTAATTTTAAGACTATGTCCTCTTGTTCTTGATTCCCCCACCAGAGGAAACTCACAGCCATCGAAAGAAACAGAATAGGGATACTAAAAGGAAAGGTTTTGATAGAGCAAATAAGGAGAAACTCTTTCCACTGGCAGGCGGGTTGGTAATCAGAGGGCACAGATTTAAGGTAATTGGCAAAAGAACCAGAGGGGGGAATGAGGAGAATTTTTTTACGCAGCGAGTTGTTCTGATCTGGAATGCGCTGCCTGAAAGGGAGCAGATTCAATAGTAACTTTCAAAAGGGAATTGGATAAATACTTGAAAAGTAAAAATTTGAAGGGCTGCGGGGAAAGAGCAGGGGAGTGGGACTAATTGGATCGCTCTTTCAAAGAGCTGGCACAGGCACGATGGGCTGAATGGCCTCCTTCTGTGGTTCTATGAAATAGGGGTGTGGAAAAAATGGATGCATGAAAAGTGGGCTCCTGAACTTGGATTTTCATGAATCATTTCTAGTGCCTGGAACAAACCTGGTGGTTTAGTGACTCCTGGCTGCAGTTACCTTCTGTATTGCAGGTAGTGTCACTGCTGTCGAGGGGAATTACCTTAACTTAACATTCAGCATATGACAGCTACCAGTTCCTGCACTTGAGGATCGAAGGAGCACGGACACTGCTGCCTCCGTCAAAGCCAAATAATCGATTATTGGCCTGTAAACGCTCTGTAAAGGATAATCTCTCCTCCTCCTCAGCCTCCTTCTCCTCCCTTTGTTTTTGTCTTTGATGCTACAAAGCATCACTGAGCAAATCCAGGGCTGCACTCACACGAGACATTTCTGAAGTGACAGATGTGCTGAAGGCATTGAGTGTGCGGGTTGTGGGATTTAAACCTACTTCAGATATAACTAATACTCCATATGGACTATCAGGTTTTATAATACCAAAAATACCAGCCGGCCATATTTTTGTTGGCTGCCCTCTCCAATCCCCCTTTAATAATTGCCTTAATTGGTGTTTTAGTCAATGTGCGGTGTTCTATCATAACTGGGATTAACTCTGTGTGCAAAATGTGAACCTTTGTTTGCTACTTATTTCCCCTCTCTAAATGTCTCCATGGCCCCTCTCCTCAGGGCCTCGATTCCCTTTCTGCGATACGGTCCCTCCGATACCCCTGGACATTCATCGTGTACGAGCCCGGATAATGACTGTTGGAAGGCTATTCCACTGTGGGGGATGTCACATAGGAACAGGGGCAGGCCATTCAGCCCCTCGAGCCTGTTCCACCAAATTATAAAGTTCCTTTCATGTTCCCCAGGATATCACAGCCAATGGACTATCTTTGAAGTATAGTCACTTTTTGTTGTATTGTTTTTAGCAACCCTGGCAGTCAATGTGCACACACTAAGATTCCACAAGTGACACTTAGATTGGTTAGAATTTGCATTTGTTGCTTCCCCGTGCCAAATCTGGTTGGGGGGCGCGGAACCATTGACATAAGTGAGGGGGCACCCACGCCAATAGTGGCTCAATAGGATTGCCCACCTGGTGCAGCTGTTGGAATCTCGGAGGGTCACCCTACCATGGCTTGGGCTGCTCGGACGCGAGAATTCAGGCAGGGATATGTCAGGCCTACACGGGCAGGCCCGGCACCCAATGGCAAACGATCCCTCTGGGATTGGTTATCATTCAGTTCTTGTTTCGTGAGGCCCAGTAAGGTGCCCAGGTCTAGGTATCATCGAGCCTCACTGCAGCGTATCTGACGGGATTCACTGGGTCGGCCCAGGAAAGCTTCCCACCCTCTGAGAAATGTCCTAGAAACTGCAGTCAGGAACTTGGTGGGAGGGGGGCTGTGGGCAGAGGTAGCATCCCCTCACCCCCGCCTCTTCTTTTCAAATTCCTCCATGGCCTCGCCACACCCTATCTCTGTAACCTCCTCCAGACCTACAACACTCCGAGATCCCTGCACTCCTCCAATTCTGACCTCTTGTGTATCCCCGATTTTAATCGCTCCACCATTGGCGGCCGTGCCTTCAGCTGTGTAGGCCCTAAGCTCTGGAATCCCCTCCATAAACCTCTCTGCCTCTTTACCTCTCTCTTCTCCTTCAAGACGCTCCTTAAAATCTACCTCTTTGACCAAGCTTTTGGTCACCTGTCCTAATAACTCCTTACGTGGCTCGGTGTCAAGTTTTGCTTGATTACGTTCCTGAGAAGCGCCTTTGGGACGTTTTACTACGTTAAAGGTGCTATATAAATGCAAGTTGTTGTTGTTTTTGTCCCAGTTGGTATTTGCGGTTGGCTCTCGACCGGGGCAGAATCCCAGCAGATCCAGATTCCACAACGAATTCCAGAGCCTCCAACCAATCTTCCACCGTAAAATCTACCCCAAGAAGGAGTGAAAAATCTGGGTTGACGTGTCTATTGGGATTGTTTCTTTCAGCTGAGATATTAATCATATTTCCAGGAAATAGACCATTCAACTGGATCTGAGATTTGCTGACACAGTTGGACATCGGTTATCTGGCATAATGGAGAAGACCATGCTGATGGCTAATCGAGAACTTTGATCTAGAGCCAACAAGTCCATCAGCAGCTGAAATATGTAAAGAAGGGCTACAGTTTCAAGGAGGGACTGTCCATCAGAACAGTCTTGTGGTTTTTTAGATGCCTTCGATAATGCAATCAATAAGGATATCAACTAAAAACCAAATAAATAAATGTGCCCTCCTTTTTTAATGGGGCACAAACTAATAACAGAACTTAAGCAAAATGAAAAAGGAAACTTATCAGATTAAATGACAATGTTATTCTGGACATCCATTACACATTCCAGTCCGTGCCTCAAGCATACCAGCGGACACTGCGTGCTGCCTCTCCAGGACCACCCGGGCACGGACGAGACGCCGGAGGAGAGACAGACAGCCGGAGTGACCGCCTCACACGGACCCCATTCAACCTGGACCTGTACGTGGCCACCTTTAGATGCTGTGGGCTCCCAGCATTTTCTGTTTCTGTTTCCGATTTCCAGCACTGGCAGTTTACCTTTTTATCTCTAGGATAACAGGTTCTATGAATGGACCTCGTCCACTGTGTGACAATATGGGGGAGTAGGGTTGCCAACTCTGGCTGGATGTATTCCAGGAGGTTTCACCACATGAGCACCTCCCTCCCATTGTCCCTCCCCCTCACTCGACATGTCCACTCTCACGCCCCAATGCCTTCCCACGCCAAATGGAAAGCGGACAGACTCTCAGTCACCCGTTTCGATGACTCTTGACTGTTGGTCAAACAGCCTTTTCTTTTCCCAACTCCAACATTTTTATAACTAATAAACAAAAGTGTTGAAAGAATGATTTTTTTTCAATGCCCCTGTGATTTCTTTTCTGGGTTTCGCCCCCAGCAGTGTCCTGGAGGTTAATCTTTAATTGCTGGAGACTCCTGGATGATCCTGGAGGATTGGACACCCTAATGGAGGCCGGTGTGGGGGCGGGGGGAGGTGGGGGGGGGGAGGGGGGTGGAGGGAAGAGGAGGCCTTGCTTCTTGATGGAAGGGTCTGTACCTCAACCAGATTCAGATCAGTCCATCTGCTGCCTTGCACTACAACCTCTGCCAAGGGAGGCCGCGCTCTGAATCGCTTTGCACAAGGAAAACGTTTGCTTGTAAAGGTACAAGCACCTCTGTGTGGGGACCTGTGTAGCCTGAACCAACTGCAAAGTCTTGCCCTCACCCAGATGGCAGTGATGCCAATCAGACCTCATTTCTGGCGAGGCTCAATCCAGTCCGGTTTAACAAAATGCCACCCCTTATTTTGAATGTGTCCCGCACTCATATTTTTAAAAAAGATATAAACACTGCTCCGTGTGTTTAAACGATATTTCTGATCTGTCTCACTCTCTTTGATTATAAATCTCCCTCCCGGATGTTGGTAACTTTTTTGGATGTTTGCGGGATTACAAACACCAAAGGGAAAAGGCTTCAAACGGGATACATGTTTAACAAAATCATAAATCTGTTTATAAAGGACTTGTTTACTATCTTGGTTTACATAGCACAGAGACAAACTCTTTCCCCAAAGTCTAAAGAAATTACCTGGACTCAAATTTCCCCTGAATAAGT
This sequence comes from Heptranchias perlo, assembly GCF_035084215.1. Taxonomy (NCBI): domain Eukaryota; kingdom Metazoa; phylum Chordata; class Chondrichthyes; order Hexanchiformes; family Hexanchidae; genus Heptranchias; species Heptranchias perlo. Next base: position 8,108,729 of record NC_090332.1, on the reverse strand, counting down.
TAGTCCCATGGCAGAAGGGTCCTCGCGCTGAATGCTTGACAAAAGTCTCCAATCTGTGAGACCACTGACAGCTGTGCCACAATTCGGAGGCCAGAGAGAGGCTGTAAACATGAAGAGAAACACGCTGAGCAGAAAGAACAAACTCTCTGGACCTGTCTGACACAGGGGTCAGGGGGTCACCTGGGGCTGGTTGTAGCCAGCTTAGCAGATTGGGAGCCTGCACTGGCCCCGTCCAACATCATTTAGACAAACAAGCAGATGGCAGGTGTCACCGGTGACAAAGAAGCCATCTGTGCAGCGAGGACCGTCCTCTCCATTCTCTCTCAGGCCAGTTCATTAAACTATCTTCTATCAACTTCACAGGGAGGTCGTCCTGCCTCTCTCAGCCACTGGGGCCCACCGTCAGGCCCTAGAACTAATACCTCTCTGCTGCCACAAACACCCCTGAGAAGCAGAGATTGCGTCCACCCAGAGTTACGCTATAATATGAATTGATTTACCCAAAACGTCTCGTCATCATATATAGCCCTTAAATCATTAGCATTCTGGAAGTACGGTCAAAGTGCACAGCCTCAAAACAAGCCCATTTTAACCCTACGTGTTTCACCGTATGTACAAGTGTGGCGTTCTATAAATATCGTGGAGCGGAAATTAAACAGCAAGTACCCCAGCGGAGGACGGAGCACCAACAGAGGTGATGAGACATCGTCCCGGAATTTCCTGGATCTGCGACTTACGCCATCAATTCCGCCGTTTTGTGCCCCGAACTTCCCCTTGGTGAACTTACTCCAAAGTTTCCTGGAAAAGCAATCTGAATACGCCTCAGCGGGCACAACGGCCAATCAGGGACCTCACAAACGGCGCAGCCAATGGCTTAACCCCGTCTGCACCAATGAGCCGATTAAAAGAGATCAATATTGGGTCCACTCGAGTCATAGAATTCTGAATTTCGAGCCCTTTCACTGTACTGAAATCAATCACTCGCTGAAAATTATTTCGGGTTATGGACACACACCCACGGCTGCTGCACGCAGTTTTCAGAAACATTCTAAGGTACAGATTTATTTGTTTTACCATTCATTTCGAAGATGACATTAGTAATTGAAGCTACTTCAAAAGTCTCAGATTAAACAAATGTGGTGGGGGCGGGGGGGGGAGAGGGAGAATTTGGACCTCAGTTCACCCGTTTCTCGGGCGCGAAATGGAGGCAAAAAGTGGTGATTTGGAGAGACCAATTTCGTGGGGCTATGTCCCGCGCCCCCAGGATACCTGAAATACATCCGACGCCATCCCCTGTGGCCGCCTTAAAAAGGCATGAGGCCACTTGAATAAGTGGCTTTGAAACCGTTTTAAGGACCTCCCTCCGATATTGGTCAGAATCTGAGTGGAGGATGCACTGGGCAGGCTCCACTCAGTTTTTACAGTTCCTTCTGCGGCCTAACCAGTGCTCCTTAAAGGGGCTGCTGGAGGCCGCCAACAGAAAGGTAAGTTTTTTTTCTTTTCAACACCTTAATGTGAAGCCAGGAGGAGGAGGGGTAGGAGTGCACCTCTGGTCTCCACAAACTTGCTTTTCTATAGTGCCTTTAACGTAGTAAATCCCAAGGCGCTTCACAGGAGCGATTATCAAACAAAAATTTGACACCTGGCCAGATAAGGAGATATTAGGACAGGTGACCAAAAGCTTGGTCAAAGAGGTAGATTTTAAGGGACATCTTAAAGGAGGAGAGAGAGGCGGAGAGGTTTAGGGTGGGAATTGCAGAGCTTAGGCCCTCGGCAGCTGAAGGCACGGCCGCCAATGGTGGGGCGATGGAAATCGGGGCTGCGCAGAGCTCTCCGAGGGCTGGAGGCCGCTGCCAGCCCCACGTCAATCCTGCCCCTCACTCACCTTTCTCAGGGCCCCTGACGGCCTCAAATTGGTCCAGAGGAAGGCCCGACAGGTGCCCGCGGCTCGCCGTAATTTCCTGTGACTTCTTGCGCTGGGAAAATAAACCCGACACAGTAGACATTCCAACGGCACAAGTCTCCAGGTAATTCAGGGCCACTGAAACTATCTTTCCATGCGGAAAGTGATGGCCGTTTCACCCACATAAGAACAGTTGCTGCACCTCCAGGAAATCCTGAGAGACATAAAAGAAATGATGTTCCAGAAATGAAAATCTTTTTTTAAAAACAAGCCAAAGCTATAATTCCACTTCCAGAATCTAGATTCAATAGTCACTTTCAAAAGGGGAATTCGATCAATACCTGAAGGGGAGAAAATTTGCAGGGTTATGGGCAAAGGGCAGGGGGGGGAGTGGGACTAATTGGATAGCCCATTCAGAGAGCCAGCACGGGCACGATGGGCTGAATGGGCTCCTTCTGTGCTGTATCATTCTATGATTCCACGATTCTAGAAAATGCTCGTCATACAATGAAAGCTCTGCCCCTTTAATGGGCGGGATTCTGCCGTAACCCGAGCAACCTGGAGGTCTCTCCAAATCACCACTCGCCAAATGGATTAGGCTCCCCTCGAACACTTGGGCTTTCTACAGAAATAAAAGGAGGGGCGACGCAGAAAAGCATGAGGGAAGATCACATTGACATGCGTCTGGATAGCAGTCTGGTCCGTCCAGATCATGTACGATGATGAGAGGGCCTACAGCACTGAATGAGAAAAGTGAAACAGAAGGAATATCACTCAAGGCCCCCTCTGAGAAGCAGTAGGCCCGGTAAGATTTGCCCTGTCAAGGGCCTGCTAGATTTATGGAGGCGTCCACAATTCAGCATGTCTGAGAGGGACCAGAACCTCATCAATAATTCCCTGCAGGAAAGTGAAACCACGGGCCACGGCACTTACAGGCTCCAGTGGCCAAGGAAACGCTCTCTAAGACGCTCCTGGGAAAATAAGATTGGGATAGCGATATAGAACAGCAGTACCATGCCCCCGTGCACCAAGGGGTGTGGGGGGGGGAATCTTATTCTTGTTTGGGTTTCTTTCTTCTCCTCTTTCTTTTGTTTGCCATTTTTATCCCTTATAGAATCAGAATCTTACAGCACAGAAGGAGGTCGTTCGGCCCATCGTGCCTGTGCCAGCTCTTTGAACGATCTATCCAAAATTTTCCTTTTCAAGTATTTATCCAATTCCCTTTTGAAAGTTACCATTGAATCTGCTTCCACCGCCCTTTCAGGCAGTGTATTCCAGATGAGGACAACTCGCTGCGTTAAAAAAAATTCTCCTCATCTCCCACCCCTCCCCCCCCCTCCCCTGGCTCTTTTGCCAATTACCTCAAATCTGTACCTTAAATCTTAATTTCCTCCCTCTCCTCCTCTCCTGACCACGCTGACTCCTCACTGACTGCTCTCCTCCAATATCCTGGCCAAGTAGTCCTTTCTCGTTTGTGAGTCGAGTTAGAGTGTCGGCCGGCTGTTCGACTGTAGGGAGCATCACAGCCGAGCTTTGATACCCTGTCCTCGCTTGATATCCAACACGGGGTCATCGGAGAGCGATCAGGGACGGGAAACCCTGGCTGAGTTCCCTCTCCCTAGCTCAGGCCGGCAAAATGTAGAGTCCGCGATACTCACCCCCAGCTGAGATCAGTCCGTTCAGCACAGGCTGGGGATTGAACCTGGTGCTTTCTGGGCGGCTGTCAGAGGCTGTCCTTATCAAACAGCTGTTGTTTGTTCATCAAGCTGCCTCTTGTTTCTGGGCACCATTATCACCTGCTTTTAAAGACTTTCTGGATCATCTGTGGCCATACTTTATAACAACTGGGTTTATAGTTTTATCCAACTGAGCTGTGAAAATAAAGGTTTAAATTACCGGTGTCCACTTGGTTTACAATAACTAAATAGCTAATTGGATAAACGGCAGTTTAAAGTGAGGGCCCTGGATCACTTTGCTGGTGGCCTTTATGCACTATAGAGTATCTCAGAGTCTCCCCCCTCAATCCCTCCCTTTACATAAAGTCTGTCTGTATCTTGCTCTCTCTCTTCTTCAGCTTTTTCTCCCTCACTCTCTCTTTCTCTGCTTGTTCCAGTTATCAACATTGTGAGTGTCAGTATTTCAGGCTCTTTCCCTCAGTTCTTTCTCTCTCTCTCTCCCTCAGCTCTCTCTCTCTCTCTTTCTCACTCCACTCTCTCTTTCTCCTCCTCTCTCAGCTCTCTCTCTTTCTCTCTCTCTCCCTCACTCACTCAATTCTCTCTCTCTCTTCTCTCTCTCTCCCTCACTCACTCAATTCTCTCTCTCTTTCTCTCTCTCTCCCTCACTCACTCAATTCTCTCTCTCTCCCTCACTCACTCAATTCTCTCTCTCTCTCTTTCTCCCTCACTCACTCAATTCTCTCTCTCTCTTTGTCTCTCTCTCACTCACTCAATTCTCTCTCTCCCTCACTCACTCAATTCTCTCTCTCTCTTTGTCTCTCTCTCACTCACTCAATTCTCTCTCTCTCTTTCTCTCTCTCTCCCTCACTCACTCAATTCTCTCTCTCTTTTTCTCTCTCTCCCTCACTCACTCAATTCTCTCTCTTTCTCTCTCTCCCTCACTCACTCAATTCTCTCTCTCTCTCTCTCTCCCTCACTCACTCAATTCTCTCTCTCTTTCTCTCTCCCTCACTCACTCAATTCTCTCTCTCTCTCTTTCTCTCTCTCTCCCTCACTCACTTCCCTCTCTTTCTCTCTCCCTCCGCTCTCTCTCTCTCGCTGTCTCGCTTATTCACTCAATTCTCTCTCTTTGTCTCCCTCCCTCAGCTCTCTCTCTTGTTCTCTCTCGGCTTTCTCAATTCTCTCCATTTCCCTCCCTTGACTCTCTCTCTCTCTCTCCCTCCTGCAGCTCTCTCTATCTCATTATACCAGTTATATTACCATGTGTCAGTATCTCTGTCTCTCCCTCCTCCCAAAGTAACCCCCCGGGTTTCCATAGGCTCTGCACGTGGGTGTACTTTGCAATTGTGTATGTTTACATCCATTCTTTAGTGTTCCACTCTGTCTGGTTTTGGATTAGAGAAAAGGGCCTTCTCCTAATGCGAATTTATCTGAATGCCCATTAAGGGTTAATGGAATGATGACTGGTCCCTTCACTCTCTGCTAACATGAGAAAGATTCTAAATGAAGTTTAACAAGTTAATTGGGCCACTTGGTAACTTTCTAAACTTGACATTTGTGCCAGAACGCAGTTATACTGCAGCAGGTGTGATCCTGAAGAGGATGCAGGTGGTCTCACACCTGCTGCCTGAATGTGCCTTTAAATCTAAATTATACTGTAGTGATGTAAAATAGAAAGCCCGTCTCAGACTCTGGGATATAACTGGGCTGCCAGTAGCTCTTTTCACGTTGGGTTAAGTATTGTGGCAGAGACGCCAGCTTTGGGCATGTGCCTCATGCAGGCAGCATTTGTTTATATTTGTTGATGAGGTGTGGGCGACGCTGGCAAGGCCGGCATTTATTGACCATCTCTAGTTGCCCTGAGAAAGAGGTGATGGTCATTCTCTCATTGCTGTTTGTGGGAGCTTGCTGTGCGCACATTGGCTGCCACCGTTTCCTTCATTACAACAGTGGCGACGCCTCACAAGTACTTCATTGACAGTAAAGCAGTTTGGGACGTCCTGAGGCCGTGAAAGGCGCTATATAAATGCAAGTTCCTTCTTTTCTTTCTTTTCTCCTTGAACCGCGACAGCCCATATGTTGCTGCCATGATGTTGCTCCCACACTACAACCCCAATGGCGCCAGCCTCAGCTCAGTGGGTAGCACTCTCACCTCTGGGTCAGAAAGTCATGGGTTCAAGCCCCCACTCCAGAGACTTTTAGCACATAATCTAGGATGACACTCCCAGTGCAGTGCTGAGGGAGCGCTGCACTGTCGGAGGGGCTGCCTTTTGGATGAGTCGTCAAACCGAGGCCCCGTCTGCCCTCTCGGTTGGACATAAAAGATCCTGTGGCACTATTTCAAAGAAGAGCTGGGGAGTTCTCCCCAGTGTCCTGGCCAATATTTATCCCTCAACCAACATCTTTAAAAAAACAGATGATCTGATCATTATGCTGTTTGTGGGATCTTGCTGTGCCCAAATCGGCTGCCGCGTTTCCTACATTACAACAGTGACTGCACTTCAAAAGTACTTAATTGGCTGTAAGGCACCTTTGGGACGTCCTGAGGATGTGAAAGGCGCTACATAAATGCAAGTTCCTTCTTTTTTTTCTTTTAGTGCGAAGTTTCAAGCCTCACAAATGAAAACTAAAAGGAAACAGCAACCTGAAGACACCTCAGGATCTCCACACCAGGAATACATCACTGGAAGGAAGAAACTCTTATAAAATCGAATCGGGGAACTGGAAACAATGGGCCTGGAATACTAATTCATGTGACCTTTGTGTATTGACTAAAGTTACAGTCTCCGCCCCCCCACTCCCCCCACTCCCCCCCCCTCCACGTTTGCCCCCCCCTCACCACCCGACAGTAATTTTCTTATTGTCCTGAAGTGTGGCTATTTCAACAGCGCACAGCTGCTTTTCTCCTTATCTGGCTTGATATCGGGAGGGTAGGCAAACAGAGGCAGCCAGCAGCATCGGCAGGACAAAGGCAGAAACAAAACCGAGAGGAGCTGCTTTTCTGTAGGCAGACAGCCCGCCACACCGTAACCAAGCAGCGGGGGAAGCAGGTCAGGGGAGCTGCTGACAAGTCTCTCCCCCCACCCCACCCCCCACCGCTGGCCCTCACCACCGTTCGCACAATGCACGAGTGAACAAAAAATAAATAAAAGAGGCAGTCCCACGGGTTAATTTCCCCCACCCGATCCCCAAACCCCCTTTCTATTTTTTTCCACATCCCTTCCGAGAATCGATACTTTGCTCCGTTAACTGCGATAATTTAAAATGGAAGTGATAACTTCTGTTTAAGACTATAGCTCTGTGTGTGTGTGTGTTTGACGCAACGTTTAGTGGTAATAAATGCCAGATGAACAGTAAATGGGATACTGGTAACTCTAATAACAGATAATTACATTGGACGGGGCAAGACTTTCTATTAATAGGCCAGCAGTGGACGGTAATTAGTTGTTTTTCCTGCATTACAGCTTTGATGGTTGATTAATCAAAAGAATTGTTCTCCCTGACTCTATTTCAGTCCTATTCTTGGCACCGAGCCACCATTTTCTTTTTAAAAAGTATGCAAATTATATAATTGGTACTCTAACCAAAGCCCCAAGCTCTCTCGACGTGATTTACACCATTTACATGTTCACGCTGTTTTTTTTTTCCGGAATGGTAATTGGAGGGATGTTGAACACCGAGTTAAATTTGTGATTCATTAAAACAAAGTGTATCACCTCCACCGATGGTATGGTTAGACCCCCGTAGGCACTAGGGAAATGTTAGGAGTGACATTCATGATCAACAACATCGAGCCGGATCATAACCACCTGGTTTAGTTGCACTCTCGTCCCTAAGTCAGGAGGTCGTGGGTTCCAGTCCCACTCCGGACGCCCCAGCACAAAGTCTAGGCTGACACTGAGGGAGTGCTGCACTGTTGGAGGTGCCGTCCTTGGGGTGAGCTGTTAAGCTGAGGCCCTGAATGAGCGAGCTTTTGCTGACTGTGTACAATTCCCATTGCACGGAGGTTTTCTTCCCATCGCTAATTTAGTGACGGTCATGTTTCATGACACCGGACTCACAGCCTCAACTCAGAGATAGAGAAGACTGAGGGATACCTGCTTAAAAACTAATAATGTTTCTTTTCAATGTGCTATATCGTGACCTGAATCATAAAGTGCACCGATGTGATGCCTGACTCTTCCAGCCCCCTCCCCTCTCCCCGATCAGTGAGCTGCTCGCCGAGCGCTGGCAGCTTGCCGAAAGTATTGTAGTGAGGCCCCATTAACCGTGAAAATGGTTCGGGCCTCTCGATGGTGTCAGTGGGGTGTTCCGTGCAATCGCCCTGCCCATCGCCCACGCCCAAAACGAAAATCGCCCCCCCCCACCGATGTAAATGTAAATTTTGTTTTTGGATAGATTTTGTACACCCAGAGACTATGGGGTAGAAGTTGGCAGGTGCTGTGCCCGTTATTCGGGCGTAAAAGGGGCGCAATCCATACCAATTTAGCAGTGGGACGGCTTGCGCCCAATCTGCACAGGCGTTGGTTCCACTGCTAATTTCGTGGGGACCCAGGCAGATGCCTAAAACAGGCCTTAAATATGTTAATGAGGGTCCTAACGCCCGTTGAAGGACCCCCCCCCCTCTACAAAACGTGTTCCCGATGAGCAGTGCCGGTGACGGGCCTGTCCCGCCCGGGATTATTCAGAAGCCCTCAACTCCAGGTAAGGGTTTAAAAAAGTTATTGTTTAAAAAACAAAACCTTTCTGTGGTGCCAAGAGGAGTAGGAGTGCACGGTTTCGGGACGGTCTCAGGCCTCGCCGTTCAGCACCGCACAGCACCGAGCCTAGGCCTCCGGAAATGGGCCGAGACGAATTTCTACCCCAGCTATTGAGAGAGAATAAAATAGCAGTGGCGAAGGATTCTTTTCACTTTCTGAAGAGAAAGAAAGGCTCATAAATCTTACTCCTGACACATCCCACCAAAAGGTTTAAAAAAACAATCGTCAAGCACCAAGGAGGTTTAAGACCCGTGGTTGACTGTTCTGAAGTCTTTTTCGATGCAGGAGGCCGGTATCTCGTAACTGGTGCCTCCAGATCTCGGCCAAGGATTTGCTGCCCGTGAGCCTTGAAGGAAATGCTCCCGAAACTGGTACACCCAAACTGAGCGAGGTTGATTAAGGACAGGCAATCAGTTGACAATGTTAGGAGGCTAATGGATGTCATGTCCTGTGCCACATTGTTACATCAAAAGAGCCTTGTGCTTTCTTTGCGTGCCAACATGGCCTTTGATTAAGTCAATTGGCAATTCCTGTTTGCCATCGGAAGCGGGTTGGATTCAGGGCCAGTGTTCCTTAAATAAGGTTCCATATTTTATTCCGTACCGCGTGTGGGACTGACAGCAAACATGACCTCTGCACCGTCCCTAGACTCTCAATGCAGCAGAGCGCAGGCTGGCATGGTGATGTTCAAGTGATCACATGTTCTGTTTCCCGGGCAACTATCAGTTCCATGTGCACTCCCCCCTCCCCTCCCCTCCCCCCACTCCCACCCCCACCTTCAAACTTTTCCATTTATAACGTTGGTGAGGAGGAAGAACAGGGAGGAGACGAATGATTGTTCTCATTCGATTGTGTGTTTTATTTTCGTTTTCTTCGCTGCCTCCCTCGGGCCTCATTCCCTGCAGGCTGGAGTGTCAGGTGACCAGCCTCGTACTGCCTCTGTTCTGATGGCGCGTCTCAACTCAAGAATTCGCCACATGGGGCATTGAAGACATGAACCTGCATGTTGTTGCCAAGTGGTGTGTAACCCCAACACTTTGGACCATGCCCAGCACCCATCGGGGGAGAAATTCGACAGGGGTGGGAGCGCAAAACGGGGGGTATCCCATCGATGGTCCGTTATAAGCCCCGCATGATATTCCATTCCATTGACTGCAATAGAACTTAATATCGGGCAGAGCGTATAACGGGCGGGGCGTATAATGGACAGGGGAGTATAATGGACGGGGAGTATAATGGGATGGGGCGAATAATGGACAGGGGCGTATAATGGACAGGGGCGTATAATGGACAGGGGCGTATAATGGACGGGGAGTATAATGGGATGGGGCGAATAACGGGCGGGGGATTATAATGGACAGGGGAGTATAATGGACGGGGAGTATAATGGACGGGCAGTATAATGGATGGGGGAGTATAATGGGCGGGGGAGTATAATGGGCGGGGCGTATAATGGACGGGGAGTATAATGGACGGGGAGTATAATGGACGGGGGAGTATAATGGACGGGGCGTATAATGGACGGGGAGTATAATGGGCAGGGAGTATAATGGGCGGGGAGTATAATGGGCGGGGCGTATAATGGACGGGGAGTATAATGGACGGGGAGTATAATGGGCGGGGAAGTATAATGGGCGGGGGAGTATAATGGGCGGGGAGTATAATGGGCGGGGCGTATAATGGACGGGGAGTATAATGGACGGGGAGTATAATGGGCGGGGAGTATAATGGACGGGCAGTATAATGGATGGGGGAGTATAATGGGCGGGGGAGTATAATGGGCGGGGCGTATAATGGACGGGGAGTATAATGGACAGGGAGTATAATGGACGGGGGAGTATAATGGACGGGGCGTATAATGGACGGGGAGTATAATGGGCAGGGAGTATAATGGGCGGGGAGTATAATGGGCGGGGCGTATAATGGACGGGGAGTATAATGGACGGGGAGTATAATGGGCGGGGAAGTATAATGGGCGGGGGAGTATAATGGGCGGGGAGTATAATGGGCGGGGCGTATAATGGACGGGGAGTATAATGGACGGGGAGTATAATGGGCGGGGAGTATAATGGACGGGCAGTATAATGGATGGGGGAGTATAATGGGCGGGGGAGTATAATGGGCGGGGCGTATAATGGACGGGGAGTATAATGGACGGGGAGTATAATGGACGGGGGAGTATAATGGACGGGGCGTATAATGGACGGGGAGTATAATGGGCGGGGGAGTATAATGGGCGGGGAAGTATAATGGGCGGGGGAGTATAATGGGCGGGGAGTATAATGGGCGGGGAGTATAATGGCCGGGGGAGTATAATGGGCGGGGAGTATAATGGACGGGGAGTATAATGGGCGGGGAGTATAATGGACGGGGAGTATAATGGACGGGGAGTATAATGGACGGGGAGTATAATGGGCGGGGAGTATAATGGACGGGGAGTATAATGGGCGGGGCGTATAATGGACGGGGAGTATAATGGACGGGGAGTATAATGGGCGGGGAGTATAATGGGCGGGGAGTATAATGGACGGGGAGTATAATGGGCGGGGCGTATAATGGACGGGGAGTATAATGGACGGGGAGTATAATGGACGGGGCGTATAATGGACGGGGGAGTATAATGGACGGGGAGTATAATGGGCGGGGAGTATAATGGGCGGGGGAGTATAATGGGCAGGGGAGTATAATGGATGGGGAGTATAATGGGCGGGGAGTATAATGGGCGGGGAGTATAATGGGCGGGGGAGTATAATGGGCGGGGAGTATAATGGGCGGGGAGTATAATGGGCGGGGAGTATAATGGACGGGGAGTATAATGGCCGGGGGAGTATAATGGACGGGGAGTATAATGGCCGGGGGAGTATAATGGGCAGGAGTATAATGGGCGGGGAGTATAATGGCCGGGGGAGTATAATGGGCGGGAGTATAATGGGCGGGGAGTATAATGGCCGGGGGAGTATAATGGGCGGGGAGTATAACGGACGGGGAGTATAACGGACGGGGAGTATAATGGGCGGGGCGTATAATGGGCGGGGGAGTATAATGGACGGGGAGTATAATGGCCGGGGGAGTATAATGGGCGGGGAGTATAACGGACGGGGAGTATAACGGACGGGGAGTATAATGGGCGGGGCGTATAATGGGCGGGGGAGTATAATGGACGGGGAGTATAATGGCCGGGGGAGTATAATGGGCGGGAGTATAATGGGCGGGGAGTATAATGGGCGGGAGTATAATGGGCGGGGAGTATAACGGACGGGGAGTATAACGGACGGGGAGTATAACGGACGGGGAGTATAACGGGCGGGGAGTATAATGGCCGGAGGAGTATAATGGCCGGGGGAGTATAATGGGCGGGGAGTATAATGGGCGGGGAGTATAATGGGCGAGGGAGTATAATGGGCGGGGAGTATAACGGACGGGGAGTATAACGGACGGGGAGTATAATGGACGGGGGAGTATAATGAACGGGGCGTATAATGGGCGGGGAGTATAATGGCCGGGGGAGTATAATGGGCGGGAGTATAATGGGCGGGGAGTATAACGGACGGGGAGTATAACGGACGGGGAGTATAATGGGCGGGGAGTATAATGGCCGGAGGAGTATAATGGGCGGGGGAGTATAATGGGCGGGGAGTATAATGGATGGGGAGTATAATGGGCGGGGAGTATAATGGCCGGGGGAGTATAATGGGCGGGGGAGTATAATGGCCGGGGAGTATAACGGACGGGGAGTTTAACAGGCAGGGAGTTTAACAGGCGGGGCGTATAACGGACTGTGCGATGCTGCCTGTTTTGCATTAGGACCCAAGACCAATTTGTTCCCCATCGTGTTGGGTTTTATTTTATTTAAGGATAAAAGTGAATTTAATTCAAGTGGACTCCACACAGTTTGTCTGGACAATCAGATAAACTGGGCAAACTGCACCTGCCCAAACCAAAGATGTTAACACATATCATACATCAGTTTGTCCGGAAGGATTATCGGATTTGTCTGTACCTCATGCATGGCCAGGTTCTACTCCCAGACAGTCTGCCCTCCAGGCCTCCCAGACAGTCTGCCCTCCAGGCCTCTCAGACGGTCTGCCCTCCAGGCCTCCCAGACAGTCTGCCCTCCAGGCCTCCCAGACGGTCTGCCCTCCAGGCCTCTCAGACGGTCTGCTCTCCAGGCCTCCTGGACAGTCTGCTTTCCGGGCCTCCCAGACGTTCTGCTCTCCAGGCCTCCCGGACAGTCTGTTCTCCAAGCCTCCCTGTCTCTCTGCTCTCCAGGCCTCCCAGATTCCCTTGAGCGCCTTGAGAAAGAGAAGAGGATAAAAGCACAAAAATATTTTCCTTACAGTAACGAGCCTCTGCACTCCAGTTATCTCATTACGAGATGCACATTGTTGTACCTTTAATATATAATTAAGATATTTGTGTAAAACTTGCATTTGGCACATTTTTTTAAAAAGTTACACTAAGTGTCCCTCGGCCTTACTGAGAAAACCGTTCTGAGTTTGAGCCTGCAGCAGATTCTTGGCAAATAGTTGTTGATTGTTTGATGGTTACGCGCAGCACAGACTGTGTCAACGGTCGTGCCTGTTTTCAAAGGGGAGTTTAAAAAACATGTCTAGACAATTATTGCAAAAACAAACAAGTTTCTATTTCTTTTTGTTTTACCATTGGAGAATTTGAAGCCCAACAACGTAACACTTAAAAGCAAATGAAACCAAACCCTTCTATTGTTTCCTTGTGAACTCAGCGTTGGTTTCCCCGTGTTTACACCTTCTGCACTCTGCAGCGGGTGTTTGATGCACCCTTAGAGTTTCTTTGCTCGTGGAACGTAAATGCCACAACTCGCCAAGGCTTCTTCGACAGCACCTCCCAAACCCGTGACCTCTACCACCTAGAAGGACAAGAGCAGCAGGTACATGGGAACAACACCACCTGCACGTTCCCCTCCAAGTCACACACCATTCCGACTTGGAAATATATCGCCGTTCCTTCATCGTCGCTGGGTCAAAATCCTGGAACTCCCTTCCTAACAGCACTGTGGGAGAACCTTCACCACACGGACTACAGCGGTTCAAGAAGGCGGCTCACTGCCACCTTCTCAAGGGCAATTAGGGATGGGCAATAAATGCCGGCCTCGCCAGCGACGCCCACATCCCGTGAACACATTTTTAAAAAATCACCTGGAAAAGTCTGGACTGGGTTTAAGAAAGGTGCAGACCTGACAACGTCCAGTTCAGTAATGTATGAATAACCTGTTTAATAACCCTGGAAATTAAGTTTTGAGGTCTGATTTTATGAATCTGGGCTCCCTGGAGGGAGCATTACTCACCTGAAGAACACGTAAGGGGAAAGGCACAGAATATTTTTCGATGTACATTCCCAGTAGGTCCCAGTCTGCTTGCAACTGCAAGTTACAGGCCAGTCAGTTTAATACAGGCCAGTCAGTGTAATGCAGGCTAGTCAGTGTAATACAGGCCAGTCAGTTTAACCTCGGTGGTGGGGAAGCTTTTAGGAATGTTAATCCGGGACAAAATTAACAGTCACTTGGACAAGTGTGGATTAATAAAGGAAAGCCAGCACGGATTTGTCAAAGGCAAATCATGTTTAACTAACTTAATTGAGTTTTTTGATGAGGTAACAGAGTGGGTTGATGAGGGCAATGCGGTGGATGTGGTGTCTATGGACTTCCAAAAGGCGTTTGATAAAGTGCCACACAATAGGCTTGTCAGCAAAGTTGAAGCCCATGGAATAAAAGGGGCAGTGGCAGCATGAATACAGAATTGGCTAAGTGACAGGAAATAGAATAGTGGTGAATGGTTGTTTTTCGGACTAGAGGAAGGTATACTGTCGTGTTCCCCAGGGGTCGATACTAGGACCACTGCTTTTCTTGATATATATTAATGACTTGGTCATGCGTGTACAGGGCACAATTTCAAAATTTGCAGATGATACAAAAGTGTAGTGAACAGTGGGGACGATAGTGATAGACTTCAAGAGGACATAGACAGGCTGGTGGAATGGGCAGGCATGTGGCAGATGAAATTTAACACAGAGGAGTGCGAAGTGATACATTTTGGCAGGATGAATGAGGAGAGGCAATATAAACTAAAAGGTACAATTCTAAAGGGGATGCAGGAACAGAGAGACTTGGGGGTATATGTGCACAGGTTGTTGAAGATGGCAGGGCAGGTTAAAAAAGCACATGGGATCCTGGGCTTTATAAATAGAGGCAAAGAGTACAAAAGGAAGGAGGTTATGCTGAACCTTTATAAAACACTGGTTCGGCCACAACTGGAGTATTGTGTCCAATTCTGGGCACCGTACTTTAGGAAAGATGTGAAGGCCTTAGAGAGGTTACAGAAAAGATTTACTAGAAAGGTTCCAGGGATGAGGGACCTCAGTTATGTAGATAGACTGGAGATGCTGGGTTTGTTCTCCTTAGAGCAGAGACGGTTGAGAGGAGATTTGATAGAGGTGTTCAAAATCATGAGGGATCTCGACAGAGTAGAGAGAAACTGTTCCCATTGGTGGAAGGATCAAGAACCAGAGGACACAGATTCAAGGTGATTGGCAAAAGAATCAGAGGTGACATGAGGAAAAACTTTTTTACGCAGCGAGTGGTTAGGATCTGGAATGCACTGCCCGCAAGGGTGGTGGAGACAGATTCAATCATGACTTTCAAAAGGGAACTGGATAAGTACTTGGAGGGAAAAAAATTGCAGGGCTACGGGGAAAGAGTGGGGGAGTGGGACTAGCTGAACTGCTCTTGCAGAGAACTTGGCTCGATGGGCCGAAGGGCCTCCTTCTGTGCTGTAACCATTCCATGATTCTATGATTCTAAGTGCGCTGACATAAAATGGGCCCTTTAATTTTCAGCTTATGGCAAATTATTTACACCCAGATAGTCCTTTCTATTTGTTCTTGGGATGTGGAGGACTGCAAATAAATTGCCTGTCGTGTTTGCCTACATAATAGTAACAACACTTAAAAATATCCCACTGGCTGTGATGCACTTTAGGCCATCAAATTTTTTCTTAAAAAATCTCAGAAAGACATTATTTTTGGCTGATTTTCCCCCCTCCCCCCAGTTATATTGAGTTTCTATTTTTATTGGGAGTATTCCTTTAGTAAATGATTTTGGGGGGTTTAGTTTACTCTGTGTGCTATTTTTAGTGTAATGGACAACACATTTGTCTCAAAATCCTATCTGCGCCATTAATCGTTCACCATGAATTTAAATGACCGCCGACAGAAAGTTAACGCAAACATGATAGCCGCTGTGCTAAAAACAGACATCGAGTAATTTAAACTCCACTTTTAGGGTTTAACCTGTGTAAGTGTCATTTGACTGAGTGCCGCAGTATATCGATGTTGTAACCTGGCACATTAGCCCCTAATTTCCTCAGGGCCAGAGGCAAAATGGTGGGGGAGGGTAAAGTGGGTGCAAGCGGCCTGGCGAGGGGCTAAAAATTGGGGGGACCCTGGAAATTCTCAGCCTCTGCCTAGTAGAGGGCCTGGGGGAGGTGGGAGTTATGTGCACTCCGTAAAAATTGGAGCGCAAAAGTACCCAGGAGTAACTTACACCCATATCCACTTTTTCACTAAAATTAATGAGGTGCACAGTGCTAAAACATAACACACCTCACTCGTCCCTGTCTATCTTCTGAACACGGTAACGAGTTGCCTGCTGTGGTGTATGAGGAATATTTGTGGGGAATTCTGATAGCTATGCTGGTAAAAAGACCGATTGGTGGTTTGTGATGGTGAAATACCATTCTAGTTAATTATAACCCTGTACTTTCAAGCAACAAATTAAGGTCCTCACTATTAAGCAACTGGCACAATTGTTTTTACATGTGGTGGTCATGTGATTGTAAATCATGATTAAAAACTGGATTCCTCCTGCATATATTTGTAAAGTTTAGTGCAGTCAATCTGTGGTGTGTGGCTGAGTGATGTAGCACAGATCCTGGAAGTTGTGAAAGTGCAAATTACTCAGTGCAGTATTGTACAATAAAGTGACTGTATAGTTCAGCTCTGGTTTATTCCTTCGTGCACCTCCTGATTTGAATGATCAATGTAATTACACTATTTGTCCTCGGCCAACACTTATTTCCCAACCAACACTGCCAAAACCAGATTAACTTGGCATTTACCTCATTGGCTGTTTATGGGACCTTTCTGTGTGCAAATTCGCTGCCGTGTTTGCCTATGCAACAACTATGCTTCGACAATATAACTCACTGGCTGTAAAGCATTTTAGGATATCCCAAGGACGTGAAAGGTGCGATATAAATGAAAATTCTTTATTTGCATACCCCAAAGTGGCCGACCAGTTTATACCCTTGTCACCTTGTAATATGCACATCCTGTACTTGATATAATATCATAAGTCAAAGGCCAGGAATTGTCTCAGAGCTGTTGCTGCTCCACTGCTGTAACTTCACCAGAACTGTACTTCCGGCAAAGTTATAGAAAGAAAAGTACGAACTTGCATTTATAGAGTGCCTTTCATGACCACAGGATGACCCAAAGCACTTTACAACCAACAAAGTTCTTTGTTTTTGAAGTGTAGTCACTGTTGTAGGGAAACGGGGCAGCCAATTTGCGCACAGCAAGGTCCCACAAACAGCAATGTGATAATGACCAGATAATCTGTTTTTGGTCATGTTGGTTGAGGAATAAATATCGGCCAGGACACTGGGGAGAACTCCCTTACACTTTGGTGATAGTGCAGGAACACTGCAGAGGAAATTCCCTAACTATCTCTTTTCAGATGTTGACTGACCTGCTGTGCATTTTGCGTCAAAAGTTTTAACCCTTTGTGATACGAGTGACAAAAACATTTCTCTCCCTCTGCTTTTTTAACGAAAAAATTAACTGTTTTAAAATAAACTGTCAGCTGGGGGAGTGTTAAATAATGTCCTTAAATTGGGGAGCTGTTCATAATCAGCCACATCGCAACCAACTCAGAGATGCTCACAATACGCCAGGAGCAAACAAGGCAGCCAAACCACTAGCACAACACCACTTAATAAAATTAATTCACTTTTAGTATATGCTGCAGTCTGTCTTTTAGAAAAGCAAGGGTCAGATGTCCAAAAGCCAAGCAAGTAAAGTGGCCAACTCCAAGGACCTACAAACAACAACAACAACAACAACAACTTGTATTTATATAGTGCCTCTAATGTAGTAAAACGTCCCAAGGCTCTTCTCAGGAGCGATTAGCAAACAAAATTTGATACCGAGCCAGATAAGGAGATATTAGGACAAGTTACCAAAAGTTTGATCAAAGAGGTAGGTTTTAAGGAGCGCCTTAAAGGAGGAGAGAGAGGGAGAGAGGCGGAGAGGTTTAGAGAGGGAATTCCAGAGCTTAGGGCCTTGGCAGCTGATGGCACGGCTGCCAATGGTGGGGTGAAGGAAATCAGGGATGCGCAAGAGGCCAGAATTGGAGGAGTGCAGAGATCTCAGAGGGTTGTAAGGCTGGAGGAGGTTACCGGGATAGGGAGGGGCGAGGCCATGGAGGGATTTGAAAACAAGGATGAGTATTTTAAAATGGAGGCATTGTCAGACCAGGAACCAATGTGGGTCAACGAGCAGAGGGGTGATAGGTGAACAGGACTTGGTGCGAGTGAGGATACGGGGAACAGAAAGCCGCCATTGCTCAAAAGTTGAGGGAATTAGCGGTGACCTTTGCTGCCAGTAGTAGTGAATTACAGATAGTTGAATGTCCCTGAAGGTCTTCCTATACCAGGTGCAAAGCTCGCTCCTAGTGAACCTGAGGCTCTGTATGCTCCCTCACCATGCCCATGTAGTTGTCTCTCTTGCTGTGGGTCTGCAGCCTAGGGTAGTACCCTCAACTGCTCTACTGTGCTATGCCCACTAAGGATGCTGCACCTATGCTGTCAGGCAGAAATCTCCTGTGTACTATGCACTTCTGTCACTGCTATGCCATTACTTCTGAAATCTTCTCCTTCATTAAACTCACTAGGGTTGGTTTTTATGCCTGGAGAGGTCGACCACTGGTGTAATTTAGGCAACTGGTGCCTGGGAAATTGGGTAGCTGGTACTTCTGCCCGATTGCTGCTGAAAATGCACCTGACCAGGCTTTCCAATGGAGCTGAACACTCTCTGTTCATCACCCCTCTTATTTCGAGCGAGGGCCTAATTAAACATGCAACCTAACAAGGTCCTTCTTTGTTTGTTTGCTGATTGGGCAGAAGAATATAGTTGGACTTCTGCCCATGAAGACCAGACCAAAGGACTTCACAGACAATGAAGTACTTTTGAAGTGTAATCTGTTTTTTAGTGATGCTGATTGAAGGATAAATCTTGGCCAGGACATCTGGGAGAACACCCCTACTCTTCTTTGAATGGGATCTTTTATACCAACTTAAGAGGGCAGATGGGGCCTTGGTTTAACATCTCATCCAAAAGACAGCACCTCTGACAATGCAGCACTCCCCCAATGCTGCACTGAAGTATCAGCCTGGATTATGTGCTCAAGTCCTGAGTGGGACTTGAGCCTGCAATTTTGTGACTCAGAGACGAGAGTGCTACCCACTGAGACACGGCTGGCACCAAGTAACTGAATCAATCTGTGCATTTTTGACAGCTGGAGTCTAATCTTTCCAGAGGCTCGTGGACCTGCCGTGCATTTGCTGCATTTTCTGTTTTTATTCGAGATCTCCAAATGCTCACGTTTTTCTTTTATCTGCTCCAGTTGTCATATCTGAGGGCCTGAGTAAATCCAGTACAAGAGGATGTAGATCCAATGGCTTTACTTGAGAGTGGCTGGACTGCTTGCTGTCAGAATACTAAAAAAAAACCCCCACACACACAGGGATATTAATAGACAAAGTACAAGCAAGCTGCTAAAAACCGCATGTCTCTTGGTGGATGCTAGTGGGCGACTGCTCTTTGATGAGAGGCAATCACCAGTCAAAGCAATTCACATATAGATAAGCACTCCCACTTCCTTATCTTCCTTGTCCTGCCTGTCTTAATATTGGCCGAATCCATCACGACTTGTCTCAAACACAAGCCAGACTTTTTCACCAGACCTGGCAGGAGCACTGACACAGAAGTCTAATGTCAGCTGATAATGGTGACCATTCACAGTAGACCATTCTGAGTTGGTACAGTCCATTCAAATGGCTGATGTCGGACTAACTCATGTTTCGAAATGTAAGGGGGTGAGATCGCACTATTAGTGCACGAACTTTTAATGTATGAAACTCCTTTGCCATTTTAATGGAGGAATTAGCCTGTTTAGTTTAAATGGGTTAATGATGCCAATAAAACTGCAGACAGAGGAATTTCAAGTAGATTTAATAGAAATGTTTAAAATTATCAATGGGTAACTCGTGAAGGATTATCCCCATTGGTCAGCGAATCAGCAACAAGGGGGAGTAGGTTTAAAATTAATACTGGAAGCATAAAGGAACAGTTACAAGAGTTTTATTTCTGCGAGACGATATTAGAATATGGATTACATTTCCCCATTTGGCTGTCGAAATCGATTCAATCGCAGTATTTAAGAGAGAATTAGGTGAACATGTGATGAGAGGACATATTGAAAAGGAGGGAAATGGAATTAGAGCAGATAGCAGTAACACGGAGCTGTAACTAGCATTAAATGCTGATATGCAGCTGTTGCAGTTTCACCCCAGTAATAAAGTCAGGGATGAGAAATGGCTATTCATTCCATTGAAGTCTGTCCCTCTTGCACATTTAAGGAACTGGAATCTTTCTTTTTAATGAAAAACAGGGTTTTTTTCTGCCTTTAATGACCTGCTAACAAAATCAAAGGTTTCAGAGCTGATCCTGGGGTTTCACTAACAGATTATTAACTATTGCTAAGTGAGACATTTTACCCCATAAAGCTTCCATTATGGCATCTAATTGTACTTTCGGATGAGACGTTAAACCAAGGCCCCGTCTGCCCTCTCAGGTGGATGTGAAAGATCCCATGGCACCATTTCGAAGAACAGTAGGGAAACTTTCCCCCATGTCCTGGCCAATATTTATCCCTCAACCAACATCACTAAATAACAAATTATCTGCTCATGATCCCATTGCTGTTTGTGGGACCTTGCTGTGCGCAAATTGGCTGCCGTGTTTCCTACATTACAACAGTGACGACACTTCCAAAAGTACTTCATTGGCTGTAAAGCGCTTTGGTACGTTCCGAGGCCATGAAAGGCGTTGTATAAATACGAGTTCTTTCTTTATTTCTTTCATTTAGAAGAACCGATCAAATTGCCCAACAGACCAATAGAATTCTTCAGATTGCAAGTTTTAATGCAACTAGTGCAGCACGATAGTTCTGCTGCAGGAGGCCAGAAGCAATGTCAGTGCCAGTAGTTACCTGATTTTATATTTTGTACCTGTGGTGAGTTTACCTTCCCGTAAGCTACACTGAGCCGTCGATATCTATAATAAGGCAACAGCAATGGCCATACTGTGTCTCCCATCATTACTTGCTCCTTATAAATATAAAGGACATGAACACTGCTCCTTTGAGGGTGTCCAGGTTCTCAAGGGCTGGGCTTGAAGGCAGCCTTAAATATGGGCCTACTTCTCTGTTCAACCAATGGGCCCAGGCCAGTAGGGACTAGGAACACACTGGGAAAGATCAAAATGTGGAGAGGTGGCAATCGTAGTTTATGGGTATTCACTTAAGCTCCCTTCTCAAGGGACCCTGACAGGAATATGAAATTGTCTTTGGACAAAAGGGACAGATCAGTGATCGGATTAACTCAGCGTCTGATCTTACCCCTGTGGTTGATGATGCTGCCACTGGCAGAGGCAAGAAGGTGGGAAGCTGATTGTGGCTTTGCCACAATAACCTGGACCCATCACCCTGGACCCATTACCCTTGACCCATTACCCTGGACCCATTGCCCTGGACCCATTGCCCTGGACCCATTGCCCTGGACCCATTACCCTGGACCCATCACCTTCGACCCATTACCCTGGCCCATTACCCTGGCCCATTACCCTGGCCCATTACCCTGGCCCATTACCCTGGCCCATTACCCTGGCCCATTACCCTGGATCCATTACTCTCAACCCATTACTCTCAACCCATTACTCTCAACCCATTACTATCAACCCATTACTATCAACCCATTACCCTGGCCCATTACCCTGGCCCATTACCCTG
Source organism: Heptranchias perlo (assembly GCF_035084215.1). Taxonomy (NCBI): domain Eukaryota; kingdom Metazoa; phylum Chordata; class Chondrichthyes; order Hexanchiformes; family Hexanchidae; genus Heptranchias; species Heptranchias perlo. The sequence continues at coordinate 8,087,228 of NC_090332.1, read as the reverse complement.
GATCCATTACTCTCAACCCATTACTCTCAACCCATTACCCTGGCCCCATCACCCTTGACCCATTACCCTGGCCCCATCACCCTCAACCCATTACCCTGGCCCATTACCCTGGCCCATTACCCTGGCCCCATCACCGTCAACCCATTACCCTGGCCCATTACCCTGGCCCCATCACCCTCAACCCATTACCCTGGCCCATTACCCTGGCCCATTACCCTGGCCCCATTACCCTGGCCCCATTACCCTGGCCCCATCACCCTCAACCCATTACCCTGGCCCCATTACCCTGGCCCCATTACCCTGGCCCCATCACCCTCAACCCATTACCCTGGCCCCATTACCCTGGCCCCATTACCCTGGCCCCATCACCCTCAACCCATCACCCTCAACCCATTACCCTGGCCCCATTACCCTGGCCCCATTACCCTGGCCCCATCACCCTCAACCCATTACCCTGGCCCATTACCCTGGCCCCATTACCCCGGCCCCATTACCCCGGCCCCATTGCCCCGGCCCCATTGCCCCGGACCCATTGCCCCGGCCCTATTGCCCCGGCCCCATTGCCCCGGCCCCATTGCCCCGGACCCAGTGCCCCGGACCCATTGCCCCGGCCCCATTGCCCCGGCCCCATTGCCCCGGACCCAGTGCCCCGGACCCATTGCCCCGGACCCAGTGCCCCGGACCCATTGCCCCGGACCCAGTGCCCCGGACCCAGTGCCCCGGACCCAGTGCCCCGGACCCAGTGCCCCGGCCCCATTGCCCCGGCCCCATTGCCCCGGCCCCATTGCCCCGGCCCCATTGCCCCGGCCCCATTGCCCCGGCCCCAGTGCCCCGGACCCAGTACCCCGGCCCCAGTGCCCCGGCCCCATTGCCCCGGCCCCAGTGCCCCGGACCCATTGCCCCGGACCCATTGCCCCGGACCCATTGCCCCGGACCCATTGCCCCGGACACAGTGCCCCGGACCCAGTGCCCCGGACCCATTGCCCCGGCCCCAGTGCCCCGGACCCATTATGTGAGACTTCCTGAGCAGAGCTGAGCAATAGCTGTGCTGGGTGATGGGAGTGGGCAAGACAGTTGAATGCAAACAACTCAAAAGTGGATATTTTTTTTGAAATACATAAAAGCATTTCAGTGCAACATGATTCGAAAACATCTGAGGTTAAAAATGGATCAGTCAATCCAGGGATGACAGAAAGTGACATGTAAAGTGCATGATTCATGAGAAAGGATGGATTAAAAGTGAAGGGACTCGAACTGTGTCAACCATGCCTCCTGATCTCTGTTACGTTGCGACAGAATTTCCAGGGACAAGGACAGGTATGTTCCTAGCTGGAGATGTTTCTCCCGTCGAGCTCCACATCTGTCGATTGCCACAGAAACCAACAAAAAGACCATCATACACAAACAGAGGAGGCTTCTGTGGGAGGTAAAGTAACCCAGGCAAAAGTGTCCACTCTAGTGCATTGAATAAAGGCCTAGAAATTGGTCCATTTTTCAAGCACTGCTCGGACTACTAAGGCCCCAATTTGGTGGGCTGGAAGCGCGAGGACCTTTCCGGCCAGATATGCGTCTCTCGCCATTTTGGGTAAGGACAAACAAGAGGCGTCCTTTACCCACGCCCGAAGCTGGCGTTAGGCCCTTTGCAAATGCAAATAACCAGAAGTGCTAGCTGACAAAACCCGTGTTTGGACCGCGGTAAACTATTGAAGGGTGAGAGGCGATGGCGAGTCACGTCAAGATTTCTGTAATAAGCTGTTTTTGTTGCCCTGTTTTAATTATTCTGCAATAACCTGGGCTCCGTCCAGAAGTTCATCCAAGGAGAGGTGAGCTACTGATAGGCGAGTTGTAGAGGTGGGAATCCATGAAACTTGATCTTGTAAATATCAGGTTGGGACAAGTGCCTCAATCTCTTGAGCTGTCTGACAAAAACAAGGAGTATCTAAGTCAAAACACATTTCACTTGGACTCACGATCCTGTTTAAAGAGCTGTGGACGTTCTACAATTACACTATTCATCATCGGAGCAATCAGGAACGTCCAGGTTCGTCGTGTAAAAGTGTGATTTTTGGCACAATTGTGCAGTGTGAACTGTGCCAGGTAAACACTATGAGGTAGAGTTTCTGCTGGATTGCGCTGGTTTTATCAGTGCAATCCGAAAAGATCGAGGAATTTCATTCTACGCTGGGCCAAAATTACGTCCAGCGTAATTCGAGCTTCCGCGATCTTTTGTGCTGGTTCAAAAATTATCGCGCTGAACCGGCCCCACCCACAAAATTGGCCATGCCCCCCCCCACCCCCGGAATGAAGTAACGAGGATGGCAAGTTTCTGCCGATTGCGCCCGCCTGCGGCCATTCGAGGAGGGTCTTCAAATTAAGCTAGTTTTCTGAAGCGCACAGGCACAAGTAGGCACATTTTAAAGGTTTTTAAATATTAAAAAATATTTAATTTATTAAGAAACTGACTAATATACAACAATGAAAGTAGTAAACGGTTCAGTGTAGTTTTTTTTGTCATTTTCAGTGGTTTAAAATCAGGTTGCTCACATTTGAAGGATTCACACTCCGATTAAAAATGCATATTGTTTGTGATAAACCCATTTTCAGCTGTATTAATAAAACTGCACCACTCTTAAATACATCAATGAATATTTTTTATTGCAAAAAAAATAATAAACGATTACACTCTGTTAAGTTTCCAGATTGCGCTGATTCGTGGAGGGTTTTAAGTTTGTGATTATGTTAATACACTTTAGCGGAAACTTGGAATGATACCCGGCCTGTGCCGATGGCGCCCAAAACAGAAAATCTACCCCTACAATTTAGGACACGTATTGATGTCAGCGCTTACTGGATCTAAGCACCCAAGTGACGGCAACATGATGCGCCTGATTCACCCACTGCTGGAGAATTTTCCTGTAGTGACCCGAGCATGCAATCAGCTCAACACACAGGAAGAAACTCCGCAGGTTTCTAGTTTACAACCGGAGTAGTTCAACATTTCAGATCTTACCTAACTATTAAACATTTGGGACAGTACAGAGGCACCCTGTGGTGGGTACCCTCCGTTTTAGTTCCTCTTCCTCTTAGGGTTGGCCAGAGGAAAACTACAAGCTCAGTTTTGAAATATTTCTTGTCCAACCCGGCATGATTACAGGACTGTCACAAAAATGGTTTGACATCCGAGGCAACAGTAAACACGCCACTCCATTAACTGGACGTTATCTCCATTAACTGGACGTTATCTCCATTAACTGGACGTTATCTCCATTAACTGGACGTTATCTCCATTAACTGGACGTTATCTCCATTAACTGGACGTTATCTCCATTAACTGGACGTTATCTCCATTAACTGGACGTTATCTCCATTAACTGGACGTTATCTCCATCAACCGCAGCACAGAATCTGGACTGACTGATAGGATATCAATGTTTGCACCAATAATGTGATCTTGTCTAACGTCACCTCGAATCAAAGTTAGAAAAGGCGGAGCTGACTGTATTTGGGGGTAAAGCTTGCGAGTAAAAGGGACTTATTTGTACTGACCACTGGGTGTGGTCCCGGCCCACTTTGGGAACACTTTGAAGCAGTGTTGGAATTGCTTGGGTTACTGATCAAGTGACATGAACTGTACTGGTCTGAGTTTACTGGTCACTACAGGAACATTCTCCAGCAGTGGGCGATTCAGTACTTTCTCGTGATAAAAAGGTTAGGATTCATGGTGCAAGACACTGCCAAGGTTTAGAAATGTCAGAGATTAAACAAGTTATATCACAAAGTGACACCAAGTTTGAATTTTAAAGAGCCTGTAGATTGTAGAAGGAAAGGGAGGCAGAGAGGGGGAATGAGTTTTCGAGGTCTGTGGAAAGAATGAGTTAAAATAGATGATTCTTGATTTGAAAACCAAAAGAATGCAGGAATTAAGATACGCATGTCAGACGATGCATTTGGAACTTGGAAAGAACAAGAGAGGAAAGTTTAGAGCAACAATGATAGCGTCAATATAATAGAGAGGCTCTGGAAAGGTCAAAACAGAGAGAGAGAGAGACAGACAGAGATTGAAAGTTGAAGTCAGAAACATCATCTGTGAGACAACAAGCTCTCTGTTAATTTTCGGTTCACGAATGCTAGCAGGGCCCCTGAGATATGGGACTGGTGTTCAAGTCTTGGACAGAGGTATAAGGAGTTAAGAGTTTGCCAATTAGACGGTGTCCTCGGCAAGATATTGCAAACATTACTACACTACGGGGTAGATTTTATGAATGAGCACTCCCCAGCGCAGAGCTTCATGTGACAAGAATAGAAATCGGCAGTTCAGGCGCAGACGGCAGCATGCCTCGCTTGATGTTCCATCAATTGCAAAGCACTGTGCTGAGATCGTTAATTTGTTAAATACACCCCTGTATGCCCCTGCACCCCTGGAGATGCAGAGAGATGCCTTTCATGCACTTGGCTCAGGATCAGTAGGGGCAGTAATAGTGGGGGATTTCAACTACCCGAATATTAACTGGGACACAAACAGTGTGAAGGGTACAGAGGGCGCAAAATTCTTAAATTGCATTCAGGAGAACTTTTTTAGCCAGTACATAGCAAGCCCAACAAGAGAGGGCGCAGTTCTGGATTTAGTTTTAGGAAATGAGGCTGGACAGGTGGAAGGAGTATCAGTGGGAGAGCATTTGGTGGTAATGATCATAATTCGGTTAGTTTTAGCATAGTTATGGGAAAGGACAAAGATAGAACAGGAGTTAAAGTTCTCAATTGGGGAAAGGCCAATTTTACTAAGCAGAGAAGAAATTTAACAATCAGTGTCAGAGCAGTGGGAGGCATTCAAGGGGAAAATTCAAGGGGTTCAGAGTAAACATGATCCCACAAAGAAAAAGGGTGGAGCTGCCAAATCTAGAGCCCCCTGGATGTCAAGGAGCATACAGGATAAGATAAGGCAGAAAAGGAAAGCTTATGTCAGACACCGAGAACTCAATACTACAGAAAGCCTAGAGGAGTATAAAAAGTGCAGGGGTGCAATTAAAAAGGAAATTAGGAAAGCAAAGAGAGGGCATGAAAAAATATTGGCAAGTAAAATCAAGGAAAACCCAAAGATGTTTTATAAATACATTAAGAGCAAGAGGATAACTAAGGAAAGAGTAGGGCCTATTAGAGACCAAAAAGGTAAACTACGTGTGGAGGCAGAAGATGTTGGTTTGGTTCTTCATGAATACTTTGTGTCTGTCTTCACAAAAGAGGGGGACAATGCAGAGATTGTAGTTAAGGAGGAGGAGTGTGAAATATTGGATGGGATAAACATAGTGAGAGAGGAAGTATTAAGGGGATTATCATCTTTGAAAGTAGATAAATCACCAGGGCAGGATGAAATGTATCCCAGGCTGTTAAAAGAAGCAAGGGAGGAAATAGCAGAGGCTTCTCACCATCATTTTCCAATCCTCACTGGATACAGACGTGGTGCCGGAGGATTGGAGGACTGCTAACGTTGTACCATTGTTTAAAAAGGGAGCAAGGGACAGACCGAGTAATTACAGGCCAGTCAGTCTAACCTCAGTGGTGGGAAAATTATTGGAATCGGTTCTGAGGGACAGGATAAATCATCATTTAGAAAGGCACGGAGTAATCAAGGACAATTAGCATGGATTTGTTAAGGGAAGGTCGTGTCTGACTAACTTGATTGAATTTTTTGAGGCAGTAACAAGGAGGGTCGATGAGGGTTGTGCATTTGATGTGGTCTACATGGATTTTAGCAAGGCCTTTGACGAGGCCCCACATGGCAGACTGGTCAAAAAAGTACAAGCCCATGGGATCCAAGGGAGTTGGATCCAAAATTGGCTCAGTGGCAGGAAGCAAAGGGTAATGGTCGATTGGTGTTTTTGTGACTGGAAGGCTGTTTCCAATGGGGTTTTTCAGGGTGCATAAGACCATAAGACCATAAGAGATAGGAGCAGGAGTAGGCCATTCGGCCTCTCAAGCCTGCTCCGCCATTTAATGAGATCATGGCTGATCTGATTTTTACCTCAACTCCACTTTCCCGCCATTTCCCCATATCCTTTGACTCCCTTGCTGATCAAAAATTTGTCTAACTCAGCCTTGAATGTATCCAATGACTCAGCCTCCACAGCTTTTTGGGGTAAAGAATTCCAAAGATTCACGCCCCTCTGAGAGAAGAAATTCCTCCTAATTTCCGTCTTAAACGGGCGACCCTTATTCTGAGACTATGGCCCCTAGTTTTAGATTCCCCCATGAGGGGTAACATCCCCTCAGCATCTACCCTATCGAGTCCCCTCAGAATCTTGTATGTTTCAATAAGATCTCCTCTCATTCTTCTAAACTCCAATGAGTATAGACCCAAGAGGCTTAGTACGAGGTCCCTTGCTTTTTGTGATATACATTAATGATTTGGACTTAAATGTAGGGGGCATGATTAAGAAGTTTGCAGATGATACAAAAATTGGCTGTGTGATTGATAGTGAGGAGGAAAGCCGTAGACTGCAGGAAGATATCAATGGACTGGTCAGGTGGGCAAAAAAGTGGCAAATGGAATTCAATCCGGAGAAGTGTGAGGTAATGCATTTGGGGAGGGCAAACAAGACAAGGGAGTACACAATAAATGGGAGGATACTGAAAGGTGTAGAGGAAGTGAGGGACCTTGGAGTGCACGTCCACAGATCCCTGAAGGTAGCTGGTAGATAAGGTGGTTAAGAAGGCATATGGAATACTTTCCTTTATTAGTCAAGGCATAGAATATAAGAGCAGGGAGGTTATGTTAGAACTGTATAAAACACTGGTTAGGCCACAGCTTGAGTACTGTGTACAGTTCTGGTCACATTACAGGAAGGATGTAATTGCACTCGAGAGGGTACAGAGGAGATTTACGAGGGTGTTGCCAGGACTGGAGAATTTTAGCTATGAGGAAAGATTGGATAGGCTGGGGTTGTTCTCTTTGGAACAGAGGAGGCTGAGGGGTGATTTAATTGAGGTGTACAAAATTGTGAGGAGCCTAATTTAGATCAAGTGGATTGAAGGACCTATTTCCCTTAGCAGAGAGGTTAATAACCAGGGGGCATAGATTTAAAGTCCCCCCCCAATCACCAACCCCCCCTCCAGCCCCCCCGATCACCGACCCCTCTCCAACCCCCCCGTGATCACCGGCCCCCTGCCAGACTCCCCGATCGCCGACCCCCCAATCACCGACCCCCCCACAACCCCCCGATCACCAACCCCCCTCCAGCCCCCCCGATCACCGGCCCCCTGCCAGACTCCCCGATCGCGGACCCCCCCCACAACCCCCCAATCACCAACCCCCCCTCCAGCCCCCCCAATCACTGACCCCCCCCACAACCCCCCAATCACTGACCTCCTGCCAGACTCCCTGATCACCGACCCCCCTCCAACTCCCCCGATCACCGACCTCTCCCCAGCCCCCACTGATACCGATCTCCCCCACAGACCCCCCCACGATCACTGACCTCTCCCCCACCATCCCCCCAGACCCCCGATCACAGGCCTCCCCCCACCTTCCCCACCCAGTACCGGGTCCCTGTCTACGGCCTCCTGCTACTGGAGTTCCGTCCTGCCCACCGGCCAGGCTGTCCAATTGGCCGGCTGCCAGCCAATATTTAACAACATCATGTTAATGAGGTCCTGCCATTAAGATCGGCAGGATCTCCGCATCCCCGGCCTTACCGTTTCCTTCGGCCGATCTCGGCCTCACGCACCCCCTCCCCGCCTCCCTATTGATATCGGGGCCAAAGATCCTGTGGTACTGGTTCTCCTAGTTTCCTAGAAAAAAAAAGATTCAATGGTCATTCATCTCATTCCTATTTGTGGGATCTTGCTGTTTGCAACTTGCCTTGGTGTGTTTGCCAACATAACAATAGTCACTGCACTTAAAAGTAATTCACTGAATGTGAAGCACCTGGGGATGTTTGTGAGACATATGATAAGTTGCTGTATATCACAAATCCATAGCAAAAGAGTTTCTAAGATTTCAAGTCCCTCGCACACTCTCGTTTCTCCCCTGTCTGGGACGTTTTACTACGTCAAAGGCACTATATAATGCAAGTTGTTTTTCTTGTTGTTGCTTTCCTGAAGATGCTCGGGCCCAAATTTCCTCACTAGTTACGCCGGCAAGGTGCCACAACAATTTCCCTCCCCTCCCTCACCTGAGGCGGGCACCTTAGTGGCACTGGGAATGGCCCTCGTGCCCAACCCTCAATATGTTAATAACCCTGAGCCCAGGACGTGAAGCCACAGGCACAGGTAACGGAATAGGTGGACGACCCACCCTGCTGTAAGATCCGCCCCCTTAGAGTCAGCTGATCCCTCTCAACTGGTCACTCTTCATACAAGGGCAGATATTCAACCAGGGAGGGCATCGACGCTGAGCTCAATTGAGTTCTCAACTGATATCCAATAGGCTAGTAGTCAGATGCAGCAACTCTGGTTGATTTTCCCTTTCTCTAATCCAGGAGTTCTGCGGCCAAAGAACATACTTCAGCTGGAATTAGCTAACCCAACACGGACCAGGAATTAAGCCGGGGTCCTTCTGCTCTGTCCATAGGGCCTACACCGCACAGCGTATTGATTCCCTAGGTCACTGGGAGAACTGCAGAACACTTACCTGGTGCTGTAAGTTGGTCCATTGAACTTCATAAACTAAACCAGGCTGACATTCTGGTTTCTCCCGTTCAGTGAATCCAGCCCACGGAAGAAATGGTTTTTTCATTAGATTCAATTCTTTTTTTGTCCCCCAAACTCATGCCAATCCTAACCAGGGTGATTACGACTAAAAGGAATCATCATACGATACACGAGCATACATTTAGAATTGGCACTGCTCTTCACATCATAAATATCCTGCTAGCGTGACGAGGCACATGCATTGGCTGGAGATTAATCATTCATCTTAAAACTGCCCTGCCCCATAATTTCCAACCTGATAATTATGTGAATGTTTAACACAATAATCTCAGTCTTTCATTTTATGTTCCAATTTGTTCATTTCTTTAAAACAAATTCCTACATAAACATTTCCGAATCTGCCCCTCTACTTGTGTCAATAATTAGTCCTGCGCTCTTCTCTCATGGTGTTTCAAATGGGCATAAACTAAAGGGAAAAAGAACCAAGACAAACTCAGGTCCTTTCTCGTTCCTGTGCAAATCGAATAGCTCGAATGCAAAAAATAAACTTCCTACAAACAGCCTGCCTGCGACGTTGAGTAACTTGCCAGTGAAGTGATGAAGGCTCGTGTTGATTGCGCAGCACATTGTGTTGCCTGAAGACTTCAGATCAGCTAGGATCAATTTTGGAGCAGTGAAGGAGAGAAAGAGGTCAGTCTGTGAGCAGAAGCTGGGTGCGAGATAAACAAGCAAGTGATGTGAGTGATGTGGAAGGGGGAGCAGACAGAGGGGCGCGAGTACAATTTTAGAGGAGCCATTCACTTTGATACAATGAGGAACTGCAAGATACCCAAGTACATGAGTTTTGAGTGGGATTTACAATTTTTCCATCCTCCAGGATGGCACTTTCAACTTTGCCCGCCAAAACAAAACTCTCAGCAACACAGAGACCAACTTGTTAATTGTTTATGTGCCAATATTTGCATTTCACAAACTGTCAGTAACTGGTAGCACGATACAGATATTGTGAATCCCTTATTTGAAGATTCGTCTTTTTGTAATATCCCAATATAACAACTTGCATTTATGTAGCACCCTTAATGTAGGGAAATGTCCCAAGGTGCTCCACAGAGACATAATCAAAAACAAATGGGCACCCAGCCAAAGCGGGAGATATTAGGAAGGGAGACCAAGGGATTGGTCAAAGAGGGTTTTAAGGAGGGCCTGAAAGGAGGAGAGGGAGGTGGAGGGGATTAGCAAGTGTGGGGCCTGGCTGACTGAAAGCAATGCCACCAATAGCAGGGTGAAGGGAGGGGGAAATACACAAGAGGCCAGAGTCAGAGGAATAGAGAGATCTGGGGGACAGTTGTAAGGCTGGAGGAGGTCACAGAGATAGAGGTAGGGCGGGGGGAGGGGGGTGGGGCAGGGCCATGAAGGGTTCTGAACATGAGGATGAGAATTTTAGATTTGAGGTGTTGGGGTAACGGGACCAGTGCAGATTAACGAGGACAGGTGATGGGTGACCAGGACTTGGTGTGGGTTAGGATAGGGGCAGCAGAATTTTGAATGTGCTGAAGTTTACAGAGGGTGCAGGGTGGGAGGCCGGCCAGGAGAGCATTGGAGTAGTCGAGCCTGGAGGTGACAAGCGCATGAACGAGGGGCAGAAGTCATCAGTGTTACGGAGGTGGAAGTAGGTGGCCTTTGTGATGGAGGTCAGAAGCTGAGCTCGGGGCTGAGGATGCAAACAGTCTGATTCAGCCTGAGACAGTGGCCAGAGAGGGGGGTGGAATTCGTGGCAAGGATACGGAGTTCATGGCGAGGCTGAAGATGGTGTCTCTTTTCTTCGCACTGTTTAACTGAAGAGGTGTGTGGTTTTGGCAGAGGTCTGGTAGAGCTTGATGTATTCCAACTAGTGGAATAGTGATGATGGTCAAACCAGTTATTGCCCTGTAGGCTGAAGTCCGTACCTCTTGAGAAGATGGGGGGGGGCCATACCAGAGGAATAACGGGGATGGGAAAGAGTAAAGGTTTTGCTGTGGACAAGAACGTCAAAGGTGGAGGTGAGGGAGGGCTGAGCATATTGAAAGCTGATAAAGTATTTTGACGAAAGGAGGCCCAAAGGCTAGACACTTGGCAGTTTGAAAGTGACTTGAGGGAGAGTTCACTCTAGGGGTGAATGCAGAAGGAAATTGGCTTGGAAGAACATAGTGGGTGTGGGTAGTGAGGGATACGATGAAGTGGTCTCAGATGGCCTTGTCAGTGATCAAAACCATGGGAGCAGTGATGCCACAGAAGACGGCAAGGTTGAGGAGGTGGTCATGAATTTAGATCGGAGAATTGATATGGAGGGAGAGACTTAGGGAGGACAGGAGGGCAATGAATTCAGAGGAGAGAGCGCGATGAGAGCTGAGATGGAGATTGAATATATTGGCTTTTGTCGTTGTTCTTCCCCGTGATATTTGGGGAGCTATTGCCCTGTTTCCACCAGGCAGGTGACCTCGAACTCTCCCCTAGTCTTTCTACATGCCACAACCTTGCCGACACCAGGCTTGCGCACGCTGGTCCTGCGTATAGCGTGAGCATCGTGACGACTCCAGGCCTGTGTACCTCACAGCAGCTCACAACATATAAAGCAACAGTAGCTCGGGATTATACCGGCTGCAAAAAGAAATAATAAACAGAAGGAGGGCAGGAATTCTGAGAGCTTCTGCCGTCTGAGTTTCTGGTGACTCAAATGAAGTAGCTTCCTGTTCCATTAACAAACTGTTGTCACCCTGCTTGTTTCTTTCTTTCCGCAAATGACTTAACTTGCTGACCCAGCACCGCTTCCAGAAACAAAAACAAAATCCAACAACATGAGTGGAACTTGACCACAGGGCAGAACTTTCATTAACACCTGACCCAAGCTGACAATATTTCTGACAAACAGCTAACTACTTGTAAAAGCAATGCTATTTATTAAGGATGCAGACAAGGTCTATCCACAATTAGAATTATATATATAACAAGAGTGGGGGTGGGGGAGGAAGGGGTGAGAACTGGACAGTGCATCAATTAACACACTGGCCTTTTACTCCTATCAGCCCAGAAAATCTCCCAGTATCATAATACCATACAGTACAGAAGGAGGACATTCGGCCCTTCGCGCCTGTGCTGGATCTTTGAAGGAGCTATCCAATTAGTCTCATTCCCCTGCTCTTTCCCCATAGCCCTGTAATAATTTTCCCTTCAAGTATTTATCCAATTCCCTTTTCAAAGTTACTATTGAATCCACTTCCACCGCCCTTTCAGGCAGTGCATTCCAGATCATAACAATTCGCTGCATAAAAAAATGTTTCCTCACGTCGCCTCTGGTTCTTTTGCCAATCACCTTAAATCTGTGCCCTCTGGTTACCAACCCTTCTGCCACTGGAAACAGTTTCTCCTTATTTACTCTGTCAAAACCGTTCATGATTTTGAACACCTCTATCACCTGAAGTGTTCAAAAACCTTCTCTGCCGTAAGGAGAACAACCCCAGTTTCTCCAATCTCTCCACATAACTGAAGTCCCTTATCCCTGGTACCATTCTAGTAAATCTCTTCTGCATTCTCTCTAAGGCCTTGACATCGTTCCTAAAGTATGGAGCCCAGAATTGAACACAATACTCCAGCTGAGGCCTAACCGGAGTTTTATAAAGGTTCAGCATAATCTCCCTGCTTTAGTACTCCATGCCTCTATTAACAAAGCCCAGATCCCATATGCTTTTTTAACAGCCTTCTCAAATTGTCCTGCTGCCTTCAAAGATTTGTGTACATACACCCTCTCTTTGTTCCGACATCCCATCCCCTGTCAGTTGGCTATAAGGTTCCTAAGTAAAATTTTTAAAAATTATTCATTCACGGGATGTGGGCGTCGCTGGTGAGGCCGGCATTTATTGCCCATCCCTAATTGCCCTTGAGAAGGTGGTGGTGAGCCGCCTTCTTGAACCGCTGCAGTCCGTGTGGTGAAGGGTCTCCCACAGTGCTGTTAGGAAGGGAGTTCCAGGATTTTGACCCAGCGACGATGAAGGAACGGCGATATATTTCCAAGTCGGGATGGTGTGTGACTTGGAGGGGAACGTGCAGGTGGTGTTGTTCCCATGTGCCTGCTGCTCTTGTCCTTCTAGGTGGTAGTGGTCGCAGGTTTGGGAGGTGCTGTCGAAGAAGCCTTGGTGAGTTGCTGCAGTGCATCCTGTGGATGGTACACACTGCAGCCACAGTGCGCCGGTGGTGAAGGGAGTGAATGTTTAGGGTGGTGGATGGGGTGCCAATCAAGCGGGCTGCTTTGTCCTGGATGGTGTCGAGCATCTTGAATGTTGTTGGAGTTGTAATCATCCAGGCAAGTGGAGAGTATTCCATCACACTCCTGACTTGTGCCTTGTAGATGGTGGAAAGGCTTTGGGGAGTCAGGAGGTGAGTCACTCACCACAGAATACCCAGCCTCTGACCTGCTCTTGTAGCCACAGTATTTATATGGCTGGTCCAGTTAGGTTTCTGGTCAATGGTGACCTCCAGGATGTTGATGGGGGGGATTCGGCGATGGTAATGCCATTGAATGTCAAGGGGAGGTGGTTAGACTCTCTCTTGTTGGAGATGGTCATTGCCTGGCACTTGTCTGGCGCAAATGTTACTTGCCACTTATGAGCCCAAGCCTGGATGTTGTCCAGGTCTTGCTGTATGCAGGCTCAGACTGCTTCATTATTTGAGGGGTTGCGAATGGAACTGAACACTGTGCAATCATCAGCAAACATCCCCATTTCTGACCTTATGATGGAGGGAAGGTCATTGAAGAAGCAGCTGAAGATGGTTGGACACTGCCCTGAGGAACTCCTGCAGCAATGTCCTGGGGCTTTGATGATTGGCATCCAACAACCACTACCATCTTCCTTTGTGCTAGGTATGACTCCAGCCACTGGAGAGTTTTCCCCCTCATTCCCATTGACTTCAATTTTACTTGGGCTCCTTGGTGCCACACTTGGTCAAATGCTGCCTTGATGTCAAGGGCAGTCACTCTCACCTCACCGCTGGAATTCAGCTCTTTTGTCCATGTTTGGACCAAGGCTGTAATGAGGTCTGGAGCCAAGTGGTCCTGGCAGAACCCAAACTGAGCATCGGTGAGCAGGTTATTGGTGAGTAATTGCCGCTTGATAGCACTGTCGACGACACCTTCCATCACTTTGCTGATGATTGAGAGTAGACTGATGGGGCGGTAATTGGCCGGATTGGATTTGTCCTGCTTTTTGTGGACAGGACATACCTGGGCAATTTTCCACATTGTCGGGTAGATGCCAGTGTTGTAGCTGTACTGGAACAGCTTGGCTAGAGGCGCAGCTAATTCTGGAGCACAAGTCTTCAGTACTACAGCTGGGATGTTGTCAGGGCCCATAGCCTTTGCTGTATCCAGTGCACTCAGCCGTTTCTTGATATCGCGTGGAGTGAATCGAATTGGCTGAAGACTGGCTGCTGTGATGGTGGGGATATCGGGAGGAGGCCGAGATGGATCATCCACTCGGCACTTCTGGCTGAAGATGGTTGCAAACGCTTCAGCCTTGTCTTTTGCACTCATGTGCTGGACTCCGCCATCATTGAGGATGGGGATGTTTATAGAGCCTCCTCCTCCCGTTAGTTGTTTAATTGTCCACCACCATTCACGACTGGATGTGGCAGGACTGCAGAGCTTTGATCTGATCCGTTGGTTGTGGAATTGCTTAGCTCTGTCTTTAGTATGTTGCTTCTGCTGTTTAGCATGCATGTAGTCCTGAGTTGTAGCTTCACCAGGTTGGCACCTCATTTTTAGGTACGCCTGGTGCTGCTCCTGGCATGCTCTTCTACACTCCTCATTGAACCAGGGTTGATCCCCTGGCTTGTTGGTAATGGTAGAGTGAGGAATATGCCAGGCCATGAGGTTACAGATTGTGCTGGAATACAATTCTGCTGCTACTGATGGCCCACAGCGCCTCATGGATGCCCAGTTTTGAGCTGCTAGATCTGTTCTGAATCTATCCCATTTAGCACGGTGGTAGTGCCACACAACACGTTGGATGGTGTCCTCAGTGCGAAGACGGGACTTCGTCTCCACAAGGACTGTGCGGTGGTCACTCCTACCAATACTGTCATGGACAGATGCATTTGTGACAGGTAGATTGGTGAGGACGAGGTCAAGTAGGCTTTTCCCTCGTGTTGGTTCGCTCACCACCTGCCGCAGGCCCCGTCTGGCAGTTATGTCCTTCAGGACTCGGCCAGCTCGGTCAGTAGTGGTGCTACCGAGCCACTCTTGGTGATGGACATTGAAGTCCCCCACCCAGAGTACATTTTGTGCCCTTGCTACCCTCAATGCTTCCTCCAAGTGGTGCTCAACATGGAGGAGGACTGATTCATCAGCTGAGGGAGGGCGGTAGGTGGTAATCAACAGGAGGTTTCCTTGCCCATGTTTGACCTGATGCCATGAGATTTCATGGGGTCCAGAGTCAATGTTGAGGACTCCCAGGCCACTCCCTCTTGACTGTATATCACTGTACCGCCACCTCTGGTGGGTCTGCCCTGCCGGTGGGACAGGACATACCCAGGGATGGCGATGGAAGAGTCTGGGACGTTGGCTGAAAGGTATGATTCTGTGAGTATGGCTATGTCAGGCTGTTGCTTGACTAGTCTGTGGGGAAATGAGTGAGGGCAGTCTCTATTCGGGCAAGGCTCCACAGCGCACGCTGCTGTTAGTATAAGATGATGGCGGGCAATCGCTGTCTGTCCTGTTGGTAGATGTCCACCATGTAACTGATGAAGTAACCCTGAGGCTCGGGACAACAGCTGTCGGAAGACATTTCCTGGAGGCCAGGCATGTGACCGTGCACTCGTGTGTCCAGGGTTCGGTGCTTAACCTGATTGGGCTGCAGAGGGGCATCAATTGAACCTCAGCACCTTGACCTGGTGAAGATGGCGTTTGATGGGATATGGTGCGCGCCCATGTTGTGGGCAGGAGGATGGTGGCAGTGCAGTCGCACATTTTATGCTGAGTTGCACTGCTCACCTTGTTACCCAGGAGGAGTCCTAGGGGTAGAAATTTGAATGCGTCCCACCCGCTATTTTTGGGCGTAAAACGGGCGCAACACAGACCAATTTAGCAGTGGGATGGCCTGCGCCCGATTTGCACAGGCGCTCGGCTCACTGCTGAATTCGTCGGGCCCATTTCTTTGCCTTCCCAGGCGGCCGCCTTAAACAGGCATTAGGCCCCTTGCATATGTAAACGGGGGGCCTAACGCCTTTTGAAGGACCCCTTGTTGAAATGACTTTCCATCGCAGTCAACGGACAGAGAATAAGACTGAAGCGGCTGAAAGCTGGAAATGAACAGGAGTCTGGAGTCAGAGATTTCAAAAGGAGTTACAGGGCTGGGCAAACCTGCAGAGGTAAAGTGGGACAAGGCCTTGTAAAATAGGGCGGACTGTAAAACAGGCAGCCGATCCAATCGCATCAGTTTCCCACTGGGCAGGGTTAGGTTAAAATTACCCCCAGGGAGTGGCACTGAGGGAGAGAGGTGTTGTGAGAGAGACTGTTATGTCTGTCTACACTCACTGTTACTTCAATTGTCCAAAAAAAACCCATCAGTTCAATTTTGAAGCCGACTAAATAATCTCGGCCTGCGTTTCGTTGATGGTTAGAAAAGGTCGATGCTAATTGCTTACACCTGTGGCGAAGAGATTCTAATTTCCAACACTTACGAGACGGAGGGATAGAAAGAGAGAGAAAGACACAAATAGAGAGGGGCCGACAAATGGTTTCTTTCCTCTTTCTAATCCGTGCTTGGCCCCTTACCTCTTCTTGATTTATGTGTTGCTCCTTGTCGACACCATCAACAGCTACTGAAACTTTTATACATCCCTTTGTCACTTCCTGACTGTATTTACTCCAATGCCTCCCTTCCTCTCCTCTCTGTAAACTCCAACTTACCTAGAACTCTGTCGCTCTTGTTTTATCCTGCATTATGTTCTGCTTGTCCATCGCCTCTGTTCATACTGATCTTCACTGCCTGCCTGTCTCTTAATACATTTAAATTTAAAATCCCCATCTTCAAGTCCATCCAAAGCCTTGTTCCGCTTTACCTCTGCAAGTTTGGCCAGCCCTGTAACTCCTTTTGAAATCTGTGTTGCTCTGACTTGGGATGCTTCATTGCGTTAAGGGCATTAGAACTACACAAAATTCAAGTTCTGGTTGCAATCATATGACTGCCAAATGTGTGTGTCCTCGGGAATCTTTCAGAGACAGTCTATTGGTAAAAGTGAAACTAAATGTTGTTCAGTCCTTTTTGTTCATATGCATCAGCTGAAAACCAAGGCAAGCCTCAGTCTAATTTTGTGCCACCTTGGGGTAAAAATTGGTATGTGCTGTGCCCGTCTTTCAGGTGCAAAACAGGCATGACGATGACAAATTTAGTTGTGCGAGGCCCAATCCGCATGTGCGTTCAAGCCATTGCTAAATTTGTCGGGCCTGTTTTTAAGGCATCCCGGGCGGTCGCCTAAAACAGGCACTCAGCTTCTTGTTCATGTTAATTGGGGGCCTAACACCTGCTTAAGGACCCCTCTGTGAAATTGGTCTCCGATGAGCGAAGCAGGAGCCGGGCCTGCTCTGATCGGGATTCTACAAGTGGCAACTGCGGCCTAAGCACCGACCGGCACCGACAGGCACCGACAGGCACTGACAGGCATCGACCGACACCAACCGGCACCGACCGGCACTGATAGGCATCGACCGACACCGACAGGCATCGACCGACACCAACCGGCACCGACCGGCACTGATAGGCATCGACCGACACCAACCGGCACCGACCGACACCGACAGGCATCGACCGACACCGACAGGCATCGACCGACACCGACAGGCATCGACCGACACCAACCGGCACCGACCGGCACTGACAGGCATCGACTGACACCGACAGGCATCGACCGACACCAACCGGCACCGACCAGCACTGATAGGCATCGACCGACACCAACCGGCACCGACCGGCACTGACAGGCATCGACCGACACCGACAGGCATCGACCGACACCAACCGGCACCGACCGGCACTGACAGGCATCGACCGACACCGACAGGCATCGACCGACACCAACCGGCACCGACCAACACTGATAGGCATCGACCGACACCAACCGGCACCGACCAGCACTGATAGGCATCGACCGACACCAACCGGCACCGACCGGCACTGACAGGCATCGACCGACACCGACAGGCATCGACCGACACCAACCGGCACTGACAGGCACAGACCGACACCAGCAGGCACCGACCGGCACCGACCAACACCGACAGGCACCGACCAACACCGACAGGCACTGACCAGCACTGACAGACACCGACTGGCACCAACCGGCACCGGCCCGCACCTACAGGTAAGTTTTAACATTGCTGTGGAATCAGGAGGAGCAGGAGTGCCCCCCATCCTCCCCCCATGACTCTACAGTGTCCTGATCGGCCTCCCCCTGCTGCTGCTCCCCCCACCCCGGGACTTAGCCTCGGGCCGTAACCGGTGAGGCAAGCGGCCCAATATTCATTCTGTTCTGAGGGGATGAGTTGCCTGTGGAGGTGCGACAGGCGCTGGCAGCTCGCCCAGTTAATGCGAACGAGGCCCGAGGCTCAATTTCAGGCCTGCCTCGGGCCTCCAGGCTCAGGGCGCTCGGTGTGGCCGAATCGCAGCCTTCGCCACCAAAGCCGGGCTCTGACGCAATTTCCACCCCCTAAATGACAGCAGAGGTCATTGGGTGGCAATCATGAGCCCAGCATGAGTCAGCGCCTTCAGGAGAGAAGGGGAGAAAATTGTGTGGGGTGGGGGAGGGAGGTAAAATCAACATGGGAACAGGCTCCTAAAATAAAAATGGTGCTTTCACTGAGAGGCGTTGAACTGAGACAGTTTCTGCGCGCCCCTCTGGGAATGCCTTGTCTTATCAATTGTGCCAATAGTGCCAATATATTTCTCAGCTCGATCTCTCCCAATCTTTGTGTGTTCCCGTACAGTCTTTGGCAGCACCAGATCTGCCAGGTTTCCATGGCTACGACCGTTGAGCATTTCCTCTGCTGTTCCCCTTGCCGTAAAAGAGCATTTCTTGGAAACTTCACATCAAGGAAACCACAAAGGGTTAATGCTGCCAAATGGGCGAAAATGTTCACAGATTCATTATTGATTCTGTTTCATTTTTTGTTTAGAAAGTCGGAGCCCATGTAATTTTTTATCTATCAGGTTTCAGACTATCTATGCAAATATTCAATCTCAGTTTCCCTTTTAAAACAAAGCATTGTTTATTTAGCCGGAGCCAAAAATTCAGGCATGCTCTGTGGTTTTTTCCCTAACAAGATCACTCCCAGTGGGGATGCAAACATTTCCTTTGTTGTTCTTCGGTTAAGAAAATTCAAAAACAACCTCATTGAATTCTGCCTTCAGTGTGGGCATTTAATACATTTTTTTAAAGGGAATCATTAGCATGTCTGCTACTTTCTTTTCTAATCAGCTTTTTAAAACAATTTATCTGCTCTCCACTTTAGGCCTTCCTCCGTCACCTCACGCCGTTTCCTAGCCAAGAGAAGCAGGCAACCTGAGTCGCTGCCAATGTTACTCTAATTGCCTTCTTAATTTTTCCCTCCCTCCCTGTGGAAAAGTTGCTTGCCTCCAGTTGGTGCACTTTCCTATCTTCCTGGCCAAGATCAGGAACTTGCCATATGTGATATGATAAAGCTGCTTTCTGTATTGTTCTTGTGTTGAACTTATTCTAAGGTCATTAAAATCCAAGAACGAATAATAAAGGAATAGATTTATTACGGTCGATAACAACTTTACATACAACAGCATTCAACAGCTTACAAACTCCATCTTCCAGACTTGCGGCCCAGATCTAACCAGTCACTTAATTGCAACATCCGACACATCACTTCCCGGTATAGAATCATAGAATCATACAGCACAGGAGGAGGCCATTCGGTTCCTCGTACCTGTGCCGGCTCTTTGAAAGAGCAATCCAATTAGTCCCTCATCCCTACTCATTCCCCACACCCCTGTAGGCTTTCTCTTTCCACAGGTTCTAACTTCCTTTACCTTCCTTGTATCTCTGGTATATGTAGAATGACACCCCCTCCTTTTCTATCCATTCAATCTTTCAGTCAGTTCCATCTACTGGGGTAAACCATCTTTCTCCTATCACAACAACAACTTGCATTTATATAGTGCCTTTAACGTAGTAAAACGGCCCAAGGCGCTTCTCGGGAACGTTGTCAGACAAAACTTGACAACCAAGCCACAGAAGGAGATATTAGGACGGGTGACCAAAAACTGGGCCAAAGAGGTAGGTTTTAAGGAGCGACTTAAAGGAGGAGAGAGAGGCGGCTAGGCGGAGAGGTTTAGAGAGGGAATTCCAGAGCTTGGTGGGGCGATGAAAATCGGAGATGCGCACCTTATGAAAATGCCATCATTATTGTGACATGACTGGCCAGCCATTTGCTTACATCATTATTTTCCTAATAAACTGATCTTATTTGCCAAACAACACAATTATGCCTGTGAATATTATTTTAGTCACTCGATTGTTTTGAGGCGATCCTCGCATTTGCATCCTTGGGCACCTCTATCTCTTCTCTCCTTATGTTGTTAACCCCTACATGGCCCATAACCACTGGGTGGTCTTCTATTCTCTACAATGGTCTTCCTTTCCTTTCCTCAACGTGCACAGCTCTAGCTCAAAGTAGGCAACTCACTGTTCTGTGGGTTTTCCCCTCATCCATGCCTTTGTTACCTCTCGACTCGACTATTCCAATGCTTTCCTGGTCAGCTTCCCACCTTGCACCCTCCTTAAACTTGAGCACATCCAAAGTTCTGCTGCCCATATCCTAACTCGCACCAAGTCCCGATCACCCATCACCCTTGTGCTTGCTGACCTACGGATTATCAGACAAAATAGATTATCTAAAGGTTGATCTTATTGTTGTTTGTGGGACCTTGCTGTGTGAAAATTGTCTGCCATGTTTTCCTATACAACAAGAGTGACTACAGTTCAAAAGTAATTTGTTGGCTGTGAGGCGCTTTGGGATGTCCCGAAGACATAAAAGGCAACTATACGCTACATAAATGCAAGTTCTTACTTTCTGAGTAGCAAGGTTGCTGGTTCACGTCCGACTCCAGGATTAAGGCTATAAGTCCTGCAACTGTGATGTTGGTAATTCCAGGGCTGTGCATACCCATGGAGAGAGTACACCCCACACTGGCAGCCGAGAGGGTATGACCAGGTTGAGAATTGCAAGACTGGGCACCTCCCAACAATGAGTGATAGGTGCTAGACTGTAAGCGTGGTTGGCTGGACGCAGATGGGACTTTTGGTGGCAGCAGCTTTTAAAGAGCTGCTGTTTCAATGGGAGTGCCTCTTTGCGAGGAAATCTTAGCGAATTCCGCCATGGAGCCAAGGGTTGGCATGGGGAGAACTGATCCACTTTGCGGAGGACGCATTGGCGGGGGGGGGGGGGGGGCGGTGGAGCTTAACGGCGTAGGGGCATCAAAGGAGATTGGCGGTCTTTGAAGTGGAAGGTGAAGGCAGAGGTGCAAAACTGCGTGGATGGAGGCAGCGAAGAGAACGAGTGGGTGCTGTCGAGCCTAGATACCAAATGAGGAAGAAGTTCAATGGATTCAGGAGTGCCAAAGGAGGTGTACATATCTTTGCACATTTTAATATCGGGGCACGTAGCACGGACCAAAATTGTGGGTTGCAGCCTCTATTGGGAGGTGCCAGGGAAAGCAGCCAAAGCAAGTTTTGCCCTTTTCCTACATAGTTGCAGAAGAGCCACAGGACACAATATTTTGCATAGCCCACAGGGCTTGCATTGTGACATTTAAATGTTCAAAGTCCTGCACCAAACCAGCACTGCCACCAGAACCTACTTTGAACTGCGAGTACCCAATGAGTGATGTGCACTGGCCGCAGGGCTGTCTGTCTGGCAGCTGAGCCAAGTTCCAACATCTGGATGTCTCATATGTATTTTCAGGAAAAATCTGTTCCCAACCACTAAAAGTGAATGTGCACAAAAAGTGGTGGTGGGGATGGGTGGGAGGGAGACCACCCCTTCGAAGCAGCTGACACAATACCAGGAGATGACCCTTGGCATATTTAGCCTCAAGTCATTGAAAGGAACACAGCTGAGGCAGTTTCAGGCCATTCTCCAGACCCCGCATCCCATGGTGAAATGTCACCTCCACTCCTCAAGGCCTATACTGCCAGTGCCCATCTACAGGACTAGAATACAAGGGGGTAGAAGTTATGCCACAGCTATACAAGGCTCTGGTTAGACCACACCTGGAGTACTGTGTTCAGTTCTGGGCACCGCACCTTAGGAAGGATATATTGGCGTTGGAGGGAGTGCAGTGTAGATTTACTAGAATGATACCTGGATTTCAAGGGTTAAGTTACAAGGAGAGATTGTACAAACTAGGGTTGTATTCCCTGGAATTTAGAAGATTAAGGGATGATTTGATCAAAATTTTCAAGATATTAAGTGGCACTGATAGGGTAGAGATAGAGAAACTATTTTTGCTGGTTGGGGAGTCTAGGACAAGGGGACACAGCCTAAAAATTAGAGTTAAGACTTTCAGGAGTGAAGTTAGGAAACACTTCTACAGGCAAAGGGTGGTAGAAGTTTGGAACTCTCTTCCGCAAATGGCAGTTGATGCTAGCTCAATTGTTAATTTTAAATCTGAGATTGATAGATTTTTGTTAACCAAAGGTATTAAGGGATATGGGGGCTAATGCGGGTATATGGAGTTAGGTCACAGATCAGCCATGATCTCATTGATTGGCGGAACAGGCTCGTGGGGCTAAATGGCCTACTCCTGTTCCTATGTTCCTATGTTCCCAACAACGCCCTGCTGACCACTGAATGCTCTTCCCACTCAGGGAGCACTTAGGAATAATAGTAGGTTAGGCAGTAGGCAAAATAAACCTTTTGGGACCACCAAAGGGAAGCTCAGCAGGAGAGGCTACATCAACATCACTTAATTTCTCCTTAGTGCAGACGGCTTCTGTTCGAACCATAGAGGTTTACAGGACAGAAGGAGACCATTCAGCCCATCGTGTCCTGATGGGGCTATATTAGATCAATCCAAAATTAATCCAAATACACTGCTTTCTGTATGTTCTTCTGCTTAAGATGTTTTGAAATTCATCCTCTAGCTTTTCTTCAAATAATTTTGAAAAATTAACCAAATAGATATTTTTAGAGACTGAAAGAAGCATTTTTTTTTCATTTGGCTAGCTTAATTGCTACCGATGCATCTTGGGAAATTGTGCACAGTGCACATGCTCAGACTGCAGAACCTGCCTTCAGCTAACTGTGTCAAAATATCAAATCCAAGCCCAGGCTTTTGGAAGGGACCGAGGCCTTCAGGTAAAAACTTTTAATGAATGCCTTAAGAGACACAAAAGACAGTTCAATGGATACATTTGATAGTGTTATTCTGAAACGTAATATTTTGAGTTTTTTATTTGAACAAAAATTATTTTGGACAATAGAAATTTCGGTCACCAAGAAAAACTATCTCTAAATGAGCTTCTTTCTCTAGAAACACATCCAATTGTATCTTGAATCCATTCATTGCATCTTCAGTGACTTTCCCTGGTAGCTTATTCCACAACTCTATTATGTTTCGAATGACAAAAACACTTGACTTGATTTTCCTTATTGCTCCTAATTTCCTCATTTTTAACTTGTCTCCATTGGTGTTTTGCCATCATGACCAATTTGGCCAGATCAATTCGGTCAATTCCCTTCATACCTCAGAATAATAATTGAACTCACCAATCGGAAGAATGGTGCATGGTGGGGACAGATTGATTTCGGAAGTGGCATCCGACAGGTGGACAAAGTCAGAATCACCAGCAGATGGTGGGCAGTAAACTGGGCAAAAAAAACACAGTCTGCCTCTGCTCAAGAACGATCTTTCTGGGCACAGTACATCTGTCCGAAGAACTCTGAAAATACTTAATTCCGAATCTTGTCCTCCGGGAAGTGCCTACCTGTGCTTGAACTATAGGACAACTCCTTCTACCATCTGTCCCCTGGTCTCACTGTGTGAGAGAGAGAGAGAGACCAAAGCCGGGGATGTAGTCCATTAAGAATGATTGATGATAGACAGCTGGTACGTCAGGGATGGCAAGATCAGTGAGAAATGATCAATTGGTCTGAAGGCAATGAATGTTTACACAGTGCTATATAAATTTATGATCTATGTACAGGAATTATGAAGGCCTTCCTTTTTTTGAGTAACAAAATAGGGTATACCGTTTGGAACGCACATAAAAACTTCAGCCCCAGATTAGTGTCAAATTGATTAAAAGTTCATTTCATTTTTAAGTTGTGGTGAAATGGCACGACAATGCAGGCAGCTGGTCAGCTTGGTGACAAATTGAGGAAGCTTCCGTGACAGCAGGACAATTACTGCGACATCGTAAAGGGACGAGGGCTCAGGGTTGACTGTTTGCCACGTTGGCCCACCGACACTTAATGTGCTCGTATTGGAGTCATGTGCCCATCCATTCCAAACGGGGGTGTTAGCCCATTTAAGATCGATGGGTTAGTGCCTCTGTTCAAATCGTGGACGGGGTGTGGGGGGTGGAGGGGGTGGAAAGTCATTAACCGTCCCTCCACCAATATCACAGACCTCGCCTACCTGTAACTTCTGGGCTTCTATTTGCACTGTAGATAGTGGGAGACAGATGGAGGCTTTTATAGGGAAATAGTGAAACAGAGACTGGAATCAGAGAAAAAGTGGAACCAGGTGAATATTTATGAAGCAAAGGCGGCCCTGTTAGTCAAGGCGGCTTCACGGAAAAAAACAAACGACAAGAATCACCCATTGCGGAAAGTGAACTGAAGGAGCCGTCTTTTAAAAAAAAAGAGATGGCGGAACAGCCAATGAGAGAAAGAAATGTTTCGGGAGGAGAACAATAATAGAGCTGGGAAACTGGAAGTGAGACATTGAGGAAGAGTTCCACACATGAATGAAAGGTCTCCAGGCTGGCCTTCAATGGGCTAAATGACTGGTAAAATGTCATATTATGGGATGTCTGGGATTTTTTAAAACCCCTCATTTTATTTTAAGTTAATGGGTTTGTGGTGCAATTCTGGTACTTTCATTGTTTTGTCAGAGAAGAGGGCTCTTCTCGTGTTTACGGGAGTACTGCACTGTTTGATCAGACTGTAAAAGTGAATCAGGCCCTTAGGTTTGTCCCGTGCCGAAAGGAGTTTCTTCACCAACAGTTCAAGAAGGCGGCTCGCCACCACCTCCTCAAGGGTAATTAGAGATGGGCAATAAATGCCGGCCTCGCCAGCGACGCCCACATCCCACAAACGAATTTTTTAAAAGTTCATTATAACAAGGTTTCGCTGCGAATGTAATGTTGGTCAAACAGTGTTCAGCCATTTCTTCGACAGGGCCCTTCCTAACCTTTTTTGCAGTCCGCAATATCTACAATGTAGGGATTCACAAGACATCGGCCAGTGTTTAACGTATAGCTGATAGTGAAAGTTCAGAGGGCTGTACAAAACCCACCGATGAAGCTGCCTGAAAATCAGAGATTGTGTAATGCTAATATTTATTTTTAGCTGTTTTAGAAAAATGACATTCGGGCGATGATACTCAGGGGATCTCTGTGGTCCGTCTCACCAGGAAAGGAGCAATTATGACAAAACTTCTTGCCCATGTGACTGGTAATCCCTGATCTCAATTTCTAGATATTTGCTTTCCAGCTGCTTTCAGTTGCTGTTTCTTTTTGAACCCAATCCCTTCGCCATCAGAAGCAGCTTCCCGCACGGGTTAAGCACCATTGCCTGACTTTCACAGAGAGATGGTTATACAACGGCAGCAATGAACGAGGACTTACATTTATGTAGCACCTTATCGCGTCTCTCAGAAATGCCTCAAGATGTTTGACATACAACTAATTACTTTTGAAATACAGTGAATATTATTATGCAGGCAAACATGAATGATGGAAGAAAGAACCTTGCATTTATTTAGCTGTTCACAAGCTCAGGACGTCCCAAAGTGGTTTACAACCAATTAAGTACTTTTGAAGTGTAATGCAAAGTAGGAAGCACAGCAGCCAATTTGCACACAGCAAGCTCCCACAAACAGCAATGGAATAATTGACCAAATCATCTGTTTTAGGTGTTGGTTGAAGGATAAATGTTGGCCAGGACACCACGAGAACTCCCCTGCTCTTCTTCAAATGGTGTTGCGGGATCTTTTACATACACCTGAGACGGCAGATGGTTTAATTTCTCATTCGAAAGACGGCACCTCCAACAGTGCAGCACTCCCTCAGTTCTGTACGGAAGTGTCAGCCTAGATTATGAGCTCAAGTCTCAGGAGTAGGAATCAAACTCATGACCTTCTGACTCTACCAACTGAGCCACAGCTAACACTGCGAAGACATGCACAGCGAAGGACATAAAGAAACACTATGAATCTGCAATAAATGCTAGAAGCACAGAGAAAGTCCATCAGCATTTGAAAAGATAAAAGACAGGTTAACATTTTAGACAGGTAAATGTTTTAGACAGGTTTACATTTTGGGTGAGAACCTTTCATCAGGTCTCTGAGTTCTAATGAAGAACCATATCCAAAATAACCTTTTGTCCTCTCCACAGATGCTGACAGACCTGTTATGTGTTTACAGCATTTTCTGCTTTTATTGCATTATGGCAAGCAAATCCTTTTTTTAAAATATCGATCAGTATTGATTATCAGGGCAGTTTGCAGTTTGGGCTCATATCCAATGGAATGGATTAAGACCATTTTGAGCGGAACAAAATTTACATCCATTTTAAACTGTATTTCACTCGAAAGCTTTTTTTTTGCCAACTTTAAATTATAGTATTATCTGCTGTGCGATCCATAGGAATACTGAGCAGTTACAACACGGAAACAGGCCATTCAGCCCAACAAATCCGTGTTGACGTTTACCCACCATGTGAGCGAACAGACCTAATCATATCTACTCGCCCTGTTCCCATATCATTTCAATCCCTTTTCCTTCATCTTACCTAACCGATTTAATCTTGAATGTTGACATAGTTTCTGCCTCAACCAGTAACCCTGGAACTGAATTCCATAGCCTCACAACTCTCTCTGTGTAAAGAACTTTCTCCTGCCCTCTGTTCTAAATCTCTTACACTTTACCTTGAGGGAGAAATTGGTCTCCATCGCGCCTGTTTATTTTTCAGCGTGAAATGCAGATGGAAGAGACCAATTTCCCGGGTGATCCTCCCAGAAGTCCAACGGATACCAAATTGGCAATTGGCGACTTTCCGACAGCCTAAATCAGGTGTTAGGCTCTTTGCATTTGCTAATCAGAGGCCTAACATCTGTTTTGGGACCCCGATGCCAAATTCGGCAAAAACGGCTCAGTTTTTCTGAGTGCGCTTTGGCCTAACTAGCGGTCCTTAAAGCGACCCATTGGAAGCGGCCAAAGAAGAGGTAAGTTTCTCTTTTATCACGTACCTTGATGTGGAGATAAGATCACAGCGGGCTGCTCCTGGCCAGCGCTTGTCCCCCTCTTGTTCACCAACCCCACCCCCCCACATGATTTTGGGAAGGCCCCAACCAGCGAGCTGCATCGAGATGCCTGATTGGTGTCCGTAGCTCGCCAGTATAATGGAGACGAGGCCCAAGGCCCAATTTGGAGCAAGCCTCAGGCCTTCGTCTTCAAGCGCGCATTCCAGATGGTTCCCATCGTAAAACCAATTTATTTCCCCTTGTACCTAAGGCACCTCAATCTTGACCCCTCAACTATTGGAATCAGTTGGCTTCTATTTACCCCTGTCCCTTCCTTTCATAATTTTAAAACACTTTTATCATATCGTCACCCCATGTTGTTCTAACAACAAAAGCCCCAATTTTTCAAGTCTTTTTTTGTATTTGTGTTTCCTTATACCAGGCATTAACCTAATGAATCCATCTTGTACCCTGTCTATAACGTCCAAATCCTTCCTACAGTGAGGAGCCCAATACTGCACATAGCGCTCTAACAGAGGTCTTTTAAAGGCTTTTTATTGGTTCATCATCACCTCTTGGCTTTTATATTCTATACCCCTTGTGATAAAACTGAGAATTCCGTGAGCTTTTTTACAGCCTTATCAACCTGAGGTGCTGCCTTTAATGCCCCGTGAACCTGTACCTCCCAAGTCCCTCTACTTTTCCACAACAGCGAGCCTCTCTTATTCAGAGTATAATTACTGCTGTTTTCTCTTTAAACCAAAAATGTATCACCTCACACTTTGACATTGAATTCCATCTGCCACTTTTGAGCCCATTCCCCTAATCAATATCACTTTGCAGCTTCCTTTGGTCTTCTAAAGAATTAACTATACCTCCTATTGGTATCATCTGCCAGAGTTGACATCACTCCCTCTAGGCCTGTATTCAAATCATTGATATACGCAATGAACAGAGCTGATCCCTGTGGGACACCGCTACCCACTGCCAACCACTCTGAGAAACTGCCCTTAACTCCTGCTCTCTGGGGATGAAATTGGCCTCAGGCGGTAGAATAAATTGGGCGATAGAGAATTGACAGCCCTCCCGGCACAGTGCCGCCCAGCCCCCACAGCAGGAATCCGCGCTTTGCAACGTTGGTGAAGCTCGAACGGCTGCTGTGCAGACTCTGGGCTCCGCAATGGAGAGACGGGTGGATCGCATGGATAGGGGGCTTTGAAGGGGTAGGTGACCTGCGATCTGCTCTCCCGCATAATCAGTGGAAGTGACGAGGCCCCGGCCCCAAGGGAGCGGCAGTGGAACGATGGGAGCAGTACGTGCTGGCCTCTCTCAGCAAGTCAGCAGGGCCAGACTGGCCCCGGTAGTAGCCCAGTTGTACAAGTCTGCAGACAGGCCCTCACTGGCCACGGGCATCTCAAGGGTCTCCACATGGGCAACAGCAGCCTTCCACCAGCTCAGCTGAGGCCACTAGGGGAGCACTTCATAGGAGTAGCAAGAGTTGGCAAAGCTTCTTTAAAGAAATGCACCATAGGTCGATCACCTGGGTGAGAAATGAATGGACGGCAATTATTATATGTGGCATGACCTTCATCGCATTTGACACTTTGGTCTGCAGTGTGTTTTCACGGCAGCGACAGAATGTCATTGATATAAGAGAGAAAGGACTTGCATTTATATAGCGCCTTTCACAACCCCAGGACGTCCCAAAGGGCTTCACAGCCAATGCAGCACTTTGGAAGTGTAGTCATAGAAGTTGTCTGAATGGTTTGAATGTTCTTGAATGCAGGATGAAGGGAGTGGGGAAGGATGTAACGAGGACTGTTATTTGGAGAGGGTCTGTCTCAGGGCAGGAGGGTGGGAAGCTCAGCGACGATCGCTGATCCCCGACACCTCTCGCCGTAAGGTGCGAATGTAACCCTGTTTCATAAGAACACAACAAATAAGAGCAGGAGTGGGCCACACGGCCCCTCGAGCCTGCTCCGCCATTCAATAAGATCATGGCTGACCTCTGACTTCAACTCCACTTTCCTGCCCAATCCCCATATCCCTTGAGTTGCTTAGAGTCCAAAAATCTATCGATCTCAGCCTTGAACATACTCAACGACTGAGCATCCACAGCCCTTTGGGGTGGAGAATTCCGAAGATTCAAAACCTTCTGTGTGAAGAAATTCCTCCTCATCTCAGTCCTAAAAGGCCGACCATTTATCCTGGGACTATGACCACTAGTTCTAGACTCTCCGGCCAGGGGAAACAGCCTCTCAGCATCTACCCTGCCAAGCCCTCTAAGAATTTTATACATTTCAATGAGATCACCTTTCATTCTTTAAAACTCTAGAGAATATAGGCCCATTCTACTCAATCTCTCCTCATGGGACAACCCTCTCATCCCAGGAATCAATTTAGTGAACCTTCATTGCACCGCCTCTAAGGCAAGTTTAATCCTCTGATGACGATGGCTACTCCATGGCTACGAGATGTTGTGCAACATGCAGCAGAGCACAACACAACGTGACTCTCTACCTGGGCATATTGCAGGGAGACCCACCCCCCCACTCCTCGAGCAGTCCAGACACCTGAACCTCTGGCTGAGCATTCCTATGGTGCACTTTATAAAGATCCAGGTTGTCCCCTGGCTTCGTCTCTATTCGTGCAGCTCGGACATGCTGGGATTGCGCAGGGGGCGTCATCAGGCACGTCTACAGGGGGTATCCCGACAAACAAGAGCAGGGGAGTTCTCCCCAGTGTCCTGGGCCAATATTTATCCCTCAACCAACATCACTAAAAACAGATTATCTGGTCATTATCTCATTGCTGTCTGTGGGACCTTGCTGTGTGCAAATTGGCTGCCGCGTTTCCTACATTACAACAGTGACTACACCTCAAAAGTACTTTGTCGGCTGTAAAGCGCTTTGGGGCGTCTTGAGGTCCTGAAAGGCGCTATATAAATGCAAGTTCTTTCTTTCTATCCCTTGTCCCTCCAGCAACCATTTTGTCACATTCCTCATGGAGTCGAATAGTGTCTGTGTATGAAAGCATCTTGGCAGCTCCCTGGGTACCTTTGACAGACCTGCGTTACGTTGTTCCTGTGACTGGGTGTGTGTGCGCGTGCATGTATGTGTGCGTGCGTATGTATGTGTGTGCGTGTGCGTGTGCGTGACAAAGGCTACCATCTTTAGCCCAGTTCAAAACAGAATAGGGGTAAAGGGTAGCATTTTTTAAAATGTGTGAAAGGGGTCAGATTGTGAACACATTCATCTATTTGCCTGTGTGCTGAAGCAAAAATGGGTCTATTCATGTGTGTCAGTGCAGCCTTTAGTCAAAGAAATTGGACTTTCTCTGGCAGCTCTTTAATTACCAGTCGGCCACTCCTGAAACCGGACTATCCCAGTTCAAAAACCAGTACCGGTGGAGAGCTCAAAACTAAGCCATTAATTTTGGAAGCTGGTCCCATTTTTTTTTCTTCTACACGAGTAGTGAAGCTTCTAAGTGGAGGCTCTGGCTGATCCTGAAGCCTGGCTCCATCGAACGTCAGCTGTTCCTCTCCCAGTTAAACTAATCGCTGCACCTGCAGCTCAAATACGTCGCGAGAGGAAGTCGGAGCCATGACGTGATTCTGTTGGCGGGCTTCTCGGGGTGATGAGCGCAAGATAATCTGTCTTCAAAATTTTAAACGGCCTCCAAAGGGGAGCTCTTAATAAATGGAGTCTTTATACGAGTGGGAGAGGCGAGCCACAGGCATTCTTTGTGCCGCTGCTCTCACTTTTACATCCCAGTTGACTTACAGCTGTTTTTGTTTTTTTGTTGCTTCAGTTTTCGCTGTTTTTTTCATTGTGAAGTACCAGTCTTTAGGCCCTTGTACGAGCTCCCCTCCCTCCGCGCCCCCCAACCTTTCCATTTAGTTGACTGGCTGTCAGTTTTTATTTTGTGGCCTGTTAAATTCCTAACATTTTAGTGGAGCCTTTTTTTTCCTCGATCTAAAGGCCCGAATTCCTTCACAACTCTGCTCCAGGACTCATCGTCACATTTTTTTTAGCTTCCTGCAGCCGTCTCCTCCGTGTTCTTCAGGATTTTGCGGACCTTGAGTGAGGACGACACATGGGAGAGGGAGCGAGAGGGAGAAGGCGAGCGAGGGAGGGAGGGAGGGAGAGAGAGAGAGAGAGAGAGCGCCCTTTCCTGTCAGGGATTCACGCTGGATAGACTCCTGAGGGGAGAGGAGGATAAAAAAAAAGGGCTTTACCTCTGACCCCAAAGATTGCTGATTTACCTCAGTGCCAAGACAGAGAGAGATGATGATGGATTCCACAGCAAGAACAACAAGTTACATCTGTCTCAGCGGCCGGCCTTTACTGCGACTCCTGTCCTCGCTCCTGGTGTATGTGAACAGCAAGCTACCCCGTTGGCATGGATACGATGATCCCCTGTCACTAAATACCCTCCCTCCAGACTGGAGTGAAAGTCTGGGATCTGGAGAACCATTAAAAGTCCCAGGAGAGAAGGCTTGGAATTCTACTTATCTAGGATTTTACCATCTGATAGGCCGAGCTCTCACGTTGGTCCTTGCAAGGCACTTAACCTTCTAATGAATGCAAGTGTGAACATTTATCACGGTGCGGTTTAGCCCACATAACTATTTTCTCATGTGTGTGTCCTACATTACCAACCTCTCCTTCCAGTGTAACATTTACATCTTAACCTAAGGGCTTTATCACTGTCTGAATGGCTCATTGTCATAGGCCGAATTCCAGGACCACACACACACACACATATTGCCCTAACTTTGTGTCACTATTAAAGTGGTCAAGGGAAACACGGGAATGGGATGGCACCTGGGAAGATGCTAACGCTCTCTGGAGTTTTTTTTATAACGGCTGATTTAGTAAATCACACCACGAATCGCTGTTTTTTTTTTAACTCAAGCCACTTTCGA
Organism: Heptranchias perlo; assembly: GCF_035084215.1. Classification (NCBI taxonomy): domain Eukaryota; kingdom Metazoa; phylum Chordata; class Chondrichthyes; order Hexanchiformes; family Hexanchidae; genus Heptranchias; species Heptranchias perlo. The sequence goes on along the minus strand of NC_090332.1, from coordinate 8,055,131 downwards.
AAAAACAATAGTTTGTTCGCAGGCTGGCTCCAAGCCCCTGAGAGAATCACGAAAGCTCCCTTTTAAGGCTGAATACGCAGGGGGTAAGAGCAGTGGATAATATTAGACAAGTATCTCACAAAGCTTTCTGAGAAGCGGAAAGATTAAACGGTTAAATAAAATGTGACCCAAAATGTCCCTTTTGGACCAAAGGTGAGGCCTACGCAGCTAATCCCCTTTAGAAGCTACTGTCTGGCAGCGGAGAAGAAAAAGGAAATTTGCCAGAGAGAGCGAGAGAGAGAGTTCAGGGCTGTGAAAAAGAAGCAAAACGGCAGAGAAAACACAGAATCGAGCAGCACACCTCATAACTACGCAACCGAAGAGAGCGAACACTTCATGCACTTGTCCCAAATCGCTCTCCGTGATGTGTTACTGCAGCCGCTAACCTCTTTATTCTGTATCAGGAGCAGCACCACTCATAATTTATATCCTTATGTGAAGCCACATGGCCACTTGTGTTCTAAAACAAGGGGTTTATGGTGTGGCCAACACACAGAAACCAGAGGGAATTTACAGTGTCACTAACGCACAGAGACCAGAGGGAATTTACAGTGTCACCAACACACAGAAACCAGAGGGAATTTACAGTGTCACCAACACACAGAAACCAGAGGGAATTTACAGTGTCACTAACGCACAGCTTAATGTTTGGGGTGTCGACCCTTCATTTCCCAGCTCTGAACAAATGCCCTCACCCGAGGCGCTAACACCTCTTTTGTTTTTAATTGATTCTCGGGATGTGGGCAAGGCTAGCATTCATTACCCATCCCTAGTTGCCCTGAGAAGGTGGTGATGAGCCTCTAGAAGGATACGATGTTTTGATATGACTGAGTGGCTTCCTAGGTCACTTCAGAGGGCAGTCAAGAGTCAACCAGGTTGGTGTGAGATTGGAGTCACATGTAGGCCAGACTGGATAAGGATGGCAGGTTTCCTTCTCTAAAGGACTTTGAATTTTTACGACAATCCGAAAGCTTCATGGTCACTTTTACTGATAACCAGCTCTTTATTTCCAGATTATTAAAAAACTGAATTCAAATTCTCAAAGTGCTGTGGTGGGATTTGAACTCATGCTCCCTGGGTGATTTGTCCAGGCCTCTGGATTACTAGTCCAGTAACATGATTATTACACCACTGTACTTTTTATCCTTATAGACGCTGCTGCATATTTCCAGAATTTTCTGTCCCCAAGAGTGACAAATGTTTGGAATAATCTACTAAGAAAATGAACAAGGCAAAAACATTGGGATCATTGAAAATACAGTTAGATGCCAATATGGGAGAGCTGATGTCCCAAATATTCGATGGGCCAAATTGCCTTTTCTCATTATTTTGCCGCATGAGCTTAATTCCTACTTAATTAAAAAGACTGAGTGATAAAATGTTACCAAAACCCCCTCCTGCCAGATATACGTTGGGGTTAAAGAGGTGACATCAGAAAAAGTGGGATGGATAGAAAATAGGAAGCAAGTTGAGAACGCAACGGCCCATGTACACCAGTAAATTCATCGTACTTGTGTAATGGCCAGGGTTATACATTGACAGAGTTCAGGGGAGGTCAAACTAAGGTGACCAAATGACACTTCACTGTCTAGTCTTAGAGGGTCTTCAAAAGTCTTTACATTTCAAGTGAGTGAGCCTAAAGCTCCCATTGAGAGCTCAATTTTATGATTATAAAGCCTGTAGATGTGGTTATAAAGTGCTCGATCGCCCTCCAACAGGCCTGAACTACAACAGTAATCATCACTAACCAGAAGGACCTGATTGTCTACGTTTATTCTGGTACTTTCCTTTCGAGAAGAGATATTTGTACTCGTTGTCTCAGTTGGAATTTCTGTTCTGTACTACAGCACATGTGCAGATGCTCCGGTTTACCTGAAAATACTGTGGCAATATGAGTATTAAGACCAATAAAATAACAACAATTTGCATATATAAGGCAACTTTAACGTAGATAACTGCCCCCAAGGCACTTCACAGAGGCATATGGAACAAAATGGACGTGAAGCCAAAGGAGGAGATATTAGACGGGGTGTGATATGTGTGATACTTGCATATTGTTAACTGAACACTCGCTGGCCTCCTGATGGGAGTAAGCACCTTGTAGCAATTACACTTCTGTTGTATTCCTGTGTTATTCTTTGACGGGAAAGAAAGAAGAAAACAAAGAACTTGCATTTATATAGCACCTTTCATGACCTCAGGATGTTCTAAAGCGCTTTACAGCCAATGAAGTACTTTTGAAGTGTATTCGCTGTTGTGTGTAGGAAACGTGGGTGAAAATTTGCACACGGAAAGCTCCCACAAACAGCAATGTGATAATGATCAGATAATCTGTTTTTAGGTGTTGGTTGAGGGATAAATATTGACCAGGACACCTTACTTTTCTTTGATCTAAGCAAAACATGAACTGGTTACACAGGTGATCCAATATGAATACTGAATACTAGTGGGGCTTAGATGTTGAAAATTAGGAGGCCAAATTTGATGGAAGTTTCAGAAAAGGTATGCAGACGAGTAAGCAATTTGTACAAATTCTTTGTGTAAACTACAAGCATGGTTTAGGTCAAAATGAAAAGTTGTAAATACATGGTTTGAATTAAAAAACTGATAGCAAAGCAAAGAGAACTTTCCAGAACTGCTCAGCAGGCCTCTGTCAACATCTGTAAAGGTAAAGATGGGTTAACTTTTCGGATGTGGAGCTCCCTTCAGAACTGACAAAGGGTTTTGTATGTACACAGTTCTGAGAAAGGGTCAATACCCAAAGCATTAACCTGTCTTTGCCCTTTACAGATGCCGTCAGATCTGCTGTGCACTTCCAGCATTTTCTGGGTTTTTTTTTCTGCAAGAGAGAAGATAGTTTAACATTTTGCAGGGGAAAACTTTATGGCTATGGGGAAAGAGCAGGGGAGTGGGACTAATTGGATAGCTCTTTCAAAGAGCCGGCACAGACACGATGGGCCGAATGGTTTTATTTCAGGTATGATTCTCTGGTTCTATTTCAGGTAGGCTCCTTCGTCACAACTAAAATGTGGTTGGAAATAGTTTGTGCATTTCATTTATTAAGCTCATGAAACAGCCAAGATCCAAGCTTCTCTTTGCTCTGTAAGGACAGCGGATGGTACATTATGGGGTAAATTTTGTGATTTGGCGATGCTCGTGCAGAGTTTCGCACAATTGGAGTGTATATCGGGGAGAAGCCAACTGTCCAATTTGCGACATGTTGGGAGTGCTAAAAGGTGTCCTGGCCAATATTTATCCCTCAACCAACATCATTAAAAAACAGATTATCTGCTCATTATCACATTGCTGTTTGTGGGATCTTGCTGTGCGCAAATTGGCTGCCGCGTTTCCTACATTACAACGGTGACTACACTTCAAAAAAATACTTCATTGGTTGTAAAGCACTTTGGGACGTCCTGACGTTGTGAAAGGCGCTATAGAAAGTCCAGCCTTGCTTCCCTTCTTTCCTTTCTCTTTGAGCAGTAAACCTTCTTCCAGACGTCTGACCAAATCCCCCCACATTAACGCTGCCTGTGATGTGCAGCTAAACCTTCTACCTTCTTTGCATGCTAGGGGCTAATCTCCCCTCTTCCTCTCCCCCCGCTCCCCCAGCTCCTTGTATCACTCCATGATGGTGCTCACTAGTACGGGTAGAACCTCATTGCAAAGATTTACTCTGTTCTCCAGGCTTCGCCACATCTCCTCCCACACTTGAACGTTGGAATGGTTGGACTTTCCAAAACGTGTAGGTCACCGGCAGCTCAGAATGTGTGAGAAGATCCCTAATGCTGGCTCATTCTGATTGCCTCATACCTTTACCCCCTCCTGCCTGTCGTGGGCAGGGCGGGGAGTGGGGTGGGGGGAGATGTACTGTCGAGGCCCTTAACTCTGGTTTTCTCTCTCCACGGATGCTGCCTGACCTGCTGAGTGTTTTCCAGCATTTTCTGTTTTTATTTCAGATTTCCAGCGCCCGCAGTGTTTTGCTTCTGAAAATAATTTCAATTGAAATACCGAACACATTTACAGCGTCGCAATACATAACAACCAGAGGAAATGTTATCCACTATATTTATTACTTATTCATAATAGAGAAGAGTTGGATGGATAGGCAAACAGATTGACAGACAGGCTGATAATGGGAAATGATAAAATGGGTATGTTGTATCTAAGACAGAGCAGTTTGCTTGATCAGTGCCCCTGCCACTAGGCTTAATATCGACCAACGGTGCACCGTGGCTGCTGTATGTACAATCTACAGGATGCACTGTAGCAACTCACCAAGGTTACTTCAATAGCACCTCCCTCCCCTGCGACCTCTACCACCAAGAGGGACGAAGGCAGCAATGTTGTGGGAACACCATCACCTCCCAACTTCAAGCCATAACCCATCCTGAATTGGACGTATACCCCGTTCCTTCATTGTCGCTGGAATTCTCAAACCGACACCATCGTGGGGGCACCATCGGCACAAGGACTGCGGCCGTTCAAGGAGAAGGCCCACCAATGCCTTCTTGGGGCAACTAGAGGTGGGCAGTGGTGACTAGAGGTGAGCAGTGGCGACTAGAGGTGGGCAGTGGTGACTAGAGGTGGGCAGTGGTGACTAGAGGTGGGCAGTGGTGACTAGAGGTGGGCAGTGGTGACTAGAGGTGAGCAGTGGAAACTAGAGGTGAGCAGTGGAAACTAGAGGTGAGCAGTGGCGACTAGAGGTGGGCAGTGGTGACTAGAGGTGGGCAGTGGTGACTAGATGTGAGCAGTGGAAACTAGAGGTGAGCAGTGGAAACTAGAGGTGAGCAGTGGCGACTAGAGGTGGGCAGTGGTGACTAGAGGTGGGCAGTGGAAACTAGAGGTGGGCAGTGGTGACTAGAGGTGAGCAGTGGCGACTAGAGGTGGGCAGTGGTGACTAGAGGTGATCAGTGGTGACTAGAGGTGAGCAGTGGTGACTAGAGGTGAGCAGTGGTGACTAGAGGTGAGCAGTGGCGACTAGAGGTGAGCAGTGGAAACTAGAGGTGAGCAGTGGTGACTAGAGGTGGGCAGTGGCGACTAGAGGTGGGCAGTGGTGACTAGAGGTGGGCAGTGGTGACTAGAGGTGAGCAGTGGAAACTAGAGGTGAGCAGTGGAAACTAGAGGTGAGCAGTGGCGACTAGAGGTGGGCAGTGGTGACTAGAGGTGAGCAGTGGAAACTAGAGGTGAGCAGTGGAAACTAGAGGTGAGCAGTGGTGACTAGATGTGAGCAGTGGAAACTAGAGGTGAGCAGTGGAAACTAGAGGTGAGCAGTGGCGACTAGAGGTGGGCAGTGGTGACTAGAGGTGAGCAGTGGTGACTAGAGGTGAGCAGTGGTGACTAGAGGTGAGCAGTGGTGACTAGAGGTGAGCAGTGGCGACTAGAGGTGAGCAGTGGAAACTAGAGGTGAGCAGTGGTGACTAGAGGTGGGCAGTGGCGACTAGAGGTGGGCAGTGGTGACTAGAGGTGAGCAGTGGCGACTAGAGGTGGGCAGTGGCGACTAGAGGTGGGCAGTGGTGACTAGAGGTGGGCAGTGGAAACTAGAGGTGAGCAGTGGTGACTAGATGTGAGCAGTGGAAACTAGAGGTGAGCAGTGGAAACTAGAGGTGAGCAGTGGCGACTAGAGGTGGGCAGTGGTGACTAGAGGTGAGCAGTGGTGACTAGAGGTGAGCAGTGGTGACTAGAGGTGAGCAGTGGTGACTAGAGGTGAGCAGTGGCGACTAGAGGTGAGCAGTGGAAACTAGAGGTGAGCAGTGGTGACTAGAGGTGGGCAGTGGCGACTAGAGGTGGGCAGTGGTGACTAGAGGTGAGCAGTGGCGACTAGAGGTGGGCAGTGGCGACTAGAGGTGGGCAGTGGTGACTAGAGGTGGGCAGTGGTGACTAGAAGTGGGCAGTGGAGACTAGAGGTGGGCAGTGGTGACTAGAGGTGAGCAGTGGAGACTAGAGGTGGGCAGTGGTGACTAGAGGTGAGCAGTGGAGACTAGAGGTGAGCAGTGGCGACTAGAGGTGGGCAGTGGTGACTAGAGGTGGGCAGTGGTGACTAGAGGTGGGCAGTGGTGACTAGAGGTGGGCAGTGGTGACTAGAGGTGGGCAGTGGAGACTAGAGGTGGGCAGTGGTGACTAGAGGTGGGCAGTGGTGACTAGAGGTGGGCAGTGGTGACTAGAGGTGGGCAGTGGCGACTAGAGGTGGGCAGTGGTGACTAGAGGTGGGCAGTGGTGACTAGAGGTGGGCAGTGGCGACTAGAGGTGGGCAGAGGCGACTAGAGGTGGGCAGTGGTGACTAGAGGTGGGCAGTGGTGACTAGAGGTGGGCAGTGGCGACTAGAGGTGGGCAGAGGCGACTAGAGGTGGGCAGTGGTGACTAGAGGTGAGCAGAGGCGACTAGAGGTGGGCAGAGGCGACTAGAGGTGGGCAGAGGCGACTAGAGGTGGGCAGTGGTGACTAGAGGTGGGCAGTGGTGACTAGAGGTGGGCAGTGGTGACTAGAGGTGGGCAGTGGCGAATAGAGGTGGGCAGTGGTGACTAGAGGTGGGCAGTGGTGACTAGAGGTGAGCAGTGGCGAATAGAGGTGGGCAGTGGCGAATAGAGGTGGGCAGTGGTGACTAGAGGTGGGCAGTGGTGACTAGAGGTGGGCAGTGGCGAATAGAGGTGGGCAGTGGTGACTAGAGGTGGGCAGTGGTGACTAGAGGTGAGCAGTGGTGACTAGAGGTGGGCAGTGGTGACTAGAGGTGGGCAGTGGTGACTAGAGGTGGGCAGTGGCGAATAGAGGTGGGCAGTGGTGACTAGAGGTGGGCAGTGGTGACTAGAGGTGAGCAGTGGTGACTAGAGGTGGGCAGTGGTGACTAGAGGTGGGCAGTGGTGACTAGAGGTGGGCAGTGGTGACTAGAGGTGGGCAGTGGTGACTAGAGGTGGGCAGTGGTGACTAGAGGTGGGCAGTGGTGACTAGAGGTGGGCAGTGGTGACTAGAGGTGAGCAGAGGCGACTAGAGGTGGGCAGAGGCGACTAGAGGTGGGCAGTGGCGACTAGAGGTGAGCAGAGGCGACTAGAGGTGAGCAGAGGCGACTAGAGGTGAGCAGTGGTGACTAGAGGTGGGCAGAGGCGACTAGAGGTGGGCAGTGGTGACTAGAGGTGAGCAGAGGCGACTAGAGGTGGGCAGAGGCGACTAGAGGTGAGCAGTGGTGACTAGAGGTGGGCAGAGGCGACTAGAGGTGGGCAGTGGTGACTAGAGGTGAGCAGAGGCGACTAGAGGTGGGCAGTGGTGACTAGAGGTGGGCAGTGGCGACTAGAGGTGAGCAGAGGCGACTAGAGGTGGGCAGTGGTGACTAGAGGTGGGCAGTGGCGAATAGAGGTGGGCAGTGGCGAATAGAGGTGGGCAGTGGTGACTAGAGGTGAGCAGTGGTGACTAGAGGTGGGCAGTGGTGACTAGAGGTGGGCAGTGGTGACTAGAGGTGGGCAGTGGCGAATAGAGGTGGGCAGTGGTGACTAGAGGTGGGCAGTGGTGACTAGAGGTGAGCAGTGGTGACTAGAGGTGGGCAGTGGTGACTAGAGGTGGGCAGTGGTGACTAGAGGTGGGCAGTGGTGACTAGAGGTGGGCAGTGGTGACTAGAGGTGGGCAGTGGTGACTAGAGGTGGGCAGTGGTGACTAGAGGTGGGCAGAGGTGAGTAGAGGTGGGCAGTGGCGACTAGAGGTGGGCAGTGGCGAATAGAGGTGGGCAGTGGTGACTAGAGGTGGGCAGTGGTGACTAGAGGTGGGCAGTGGTGACTAGAGGTGAGCAGTGGTGACTAGAGGTGGGCAGTGGTGACTAGAGGTGGGCAGTGGTGACTAGAGGTGGGCAGAGGTGAGTAGAGGTGGGCAGTGGCGACTAGAGGTGGGCAGTGGCGAATAGAGGTGGGCAGTGGTGACTAGAGGTGGGCAGTGGTGACTAGAGGTGGGCAGTGGTGACTAGAGGTGAGCAGTGGTGACTAGAGGTGGGCAGTGGAGACTAGAGGTGGGCAGTGGTGACTAGAGGTGGGCAGTGGTGACTAGAGGTGGGCAGTGGTGACTAGAGGTGGGCAGTGGTGACTCGAGGTGGGCAGTGGTGACTCGAGGTGGGCAGTGGTGACTAGAGGTGGGCAGTGGTGACTAGAGGTGGGCAGTGGTGACTAGAGGTGGGCAGTGGCGAATAGAGGTGGGCAGTGGTGACTAGAGGTGAGCAGTGGTGACTAGAGGTGGGCAGTGGAGACTAGAGGTGGGCAGTGGTGACTAGAGGTGGGCAGTGGTGACTAGAGGTGGGCAGTGGTGACTAGAGGTGGGCAGTGGAGACTAGAGGTGGGCAGTGGTGACTAGAGGTGGGCAGTGGTGACTAGAGGTGGGCAGTGGTGACTAGAGGTGAGCAGTGGAGACTAGAGGTGGGCAGTGGTGACTAGAGGTGGGCAGAGGCGACTAGAGGTGGGCAGTGGTGACTAGAGGTGGGCAGTGGTGACTAGAGGTGGGCAGTGGTGACTAGAGGTGAGCAGTGGAGACTAGAGGTGGGCAGTGGTGACTAGAGGTGAGCAGTGGTGACTAGAGGTGGGCAGTGGTGACTAAAGGTGGGCAATAAATGCGGCCTTGCCAGTGACGCCCACATCCAACAAACACGTTTTGAAAATGTTTTCAAAATATTCCACAAGGCAACGACAGTGGGAGGATATTTTGTTGCTTAGCATTTATTAACTCTTTTAGTAACTCATTAACAAAGTAATTAGAAATGAATCATTATCGCAGTCTACATAAACCGTTCTTACTGGTACACCTGTTGTGTCAGAGAGAGATGAACCATATCACCAGTGATCCCACTGAGTTTTGCTGGAACAGCGACCTAATCCCAGACTTAAAGCTGGAACAGATGTGATTTAATTTCAAAGTGATAGGAAGTATTTTAGGAAGTGCCTGCTCTGATTGGCCTAACAGCTACTTTCCTCCCTGGTAAGCCTGTCTTGGCATTAACCCTTTCATGGGACAGTGTCCGACTTCAGGGTTAGAATCCCAGTACATTGTGGCAAAGATCTTTATTGGAAGATCAATTCTAAGTAGTTTGGAAAGTACGCAGATACTGGACTTTGATCAGTAATTCCTTTCGTGAAGATCTTTGAGATGTTTCGAAGTGCTAAAATGTGAAAAAAATACAAGTGTTCCTGTTATCCTTTTTATTATGTGACTCATTTTTTTTTTCAGAGTGACATTTTTTTTTACTTTGTTGCTTTCAAAATATTACAGGTCTCTTCTTCAAGATTACAAACCATTACCGAGCAGACACTGGGACTGTAGCCGCTTTCTCCGATAAACAGCGCCAAGGCTCCTGATACGGTTCAACCCTGATAAATACTTAACATTTTTTGACCAAAAGAAACTTAAATCAAATATTATGTTTGCTTCAGGATTTCTGTAAACAATAGATGCAGACAGCCAGTTTGCAAACCTTCATACCATGCTCAGATCTAATCGTTCATTTAGTAATTCGATCTAGAAGACAGGAGACTCTTGAAAAGATATTTTAGCGAGAAGTGATTTAACCACAACATCAACTTGCATTTATATAGCGCCTTTAAAACGTCCCAAGATGCTTCACAGGAGCGTTAATCAAACAAAATTTACTTCTGAAACAGGCTCCTTTCTCTGGGTAAGAGCTGGCCATGGATTGTTCAACATAGTCAGAAACTGCGACCATTGATGTTATTGGGCAAATATCTAACTCACTCATATCAAATTCCTCTCTCCGCTAATGCAATGCCAAGCGATCACATGACGACATCATTTCCAGGTGATAGAGCATTAAGCATTAATAACAGTTAATTGAGGAACCATTAACGTTCGAAACAGGAATGTAGAACAAAAGTGGGGGGATGGGAAAAGGTTACAGGATTGAATTCCATGCTTGGATTGGATTTCTATTTCCCTGCCTTCCACTAACTTTTGTATTTTCCATATATTCAACGTGGGGAACAGCAAACGTTGGGGCTCAGCAGCCCATGATTTTTCTTTCCGTTAAAATGAATGGGGGGGGGGCCGGGGATGTGGGTGATGGTGGGCTAGCTTTAGAACACTCAGAGACCCCTGGACCGGAGATTGTCATACTATGTGGATTGGTGATATGCCCATTTATTCTTTGATGAACGTCCATTATCTGCTTCAGTAATTCATTAATGATCCTTATCATTTGCTCTTCCTGTTGCTGCATTATTGCCAGCAAATCTTGTTCTGGAATCAATAAGATTATATTCTTATTATATATTATTACCTTTGCTGAAGCATCTCACAGGACTAATTACAAAATAAATCAGTCACTGAATTAAAGGAAATTATCCATATTGGTAAAGGAAAAGGAAAAGACTTGCATTTATATAACACCTTTCACGACCTCAGGACGTCCCAAAGCGCTTTACAACCAACAAAGTACTTTTCAAGTGTAGTCACTGTTATAACGCAGGAAACACAGCAGCCAATTTGCACACAGCAAAGTCTCACAAACAGCAATTAGATGCATGACCAGATAATCTGTTTTTTAGTGGTGTTGGTTGAGGGATAAATACTGGGCCAGGACACCGGCGAGAACACCCCTGGTTTTCTCCGAAATAGTGGCCGTGGGATCTTTTACGTCCACCTGAGAGGGCAGACGTTTAAACTCTGATCCAAAAGATGGCACTTCCGACAGTGCAGCACTCCTTCAGTATTGCACCAAAGTGTCAGCCTGTATCAAGTGCACAAGCCTCTGGAGTGGGGCTCGAACCCATCACCATGGAGATGGATGGCTTTTACACTGTAACGTTATTCTCCATTTGAACATTGCAGCTTATTGGCATCGAACCTCATCTGGAGTGAAGCTGGATTCACCCCAACACCATTGGCTTTTTGATTGGCAACGGATAATGTGTTAATGGCAGAGTCAGGGTTCAACAGCAGGCCGAGATTAACTTTACAATGGGCCTGGTAAACCCTCAGCTAATTCTGGTCCCATAATGTTCCAACAAAAGAGAACAGCCCACACTTTTGCTGTCACTTGCACTGAATACCTGAACTATTCTATTGCAAAGCGAACTATGTACAGGATTATTGAAGGCTAAACAGTCCTGACTTCATTCTTCTAGCCTGATGGTTTCGGTACTGGTGTATCGTACAAGTAATTCTCCCTGGAAGGTTTGCATACAGCTGAACCAAACGTGGAGCTGACACTCTGTGTTCCTGCCTCCGTGGAGATGTAAATCATATTTGACCTCTTTCAGCTGTACATATAAATCAGGTTCTGTGCAGCGGACTTGGTGGATAATTGGCAGGAAATTGGACATGAATTTAGATTTGAGGTTAGGATCAGATCAGCCGTGATCTTATTGAATGGCGGAGCAGGCTCGAAGGGCCGATTGGCCTACTCCTGCTCCTATTTCTTACGTTCTTATAAACACAGCGGCTGTGACATGTTGTAACACAGATGGGGGTTTTGCAAGGACGTCAGGTAAACCGTAGCTTCAAACAAACATTGGGAAATGCCCGAATATTGTGAAAAATTACATTTCACGTTCTGATTGTTTTTTTTAATTCATTGCAAAGGTTAAATCTGGGGCAGTAAAACAAAAGCAAAACCTCTCCGCCCACCCACCTCCCTAATCCTCTCCGCCCACCCACCTCCCTAATCCTCTCCGCCCACCCACCTCCCTAATCCTCTCCGCCCACCCACCTCCCTAAACCTCTCCGCCCACCCACCTCCCTAAACCTCTCCGCCCACCCACCTCCCTAAACCTCTCCGCCCACCCACCTCCCTAAACCTCTCCGCCCACCCACCTCCCTAAACCTCTCCGCCCACCCACCTCCCTAAACCTCTCCGCCCACCCACCTCCCTAAACCTCTCCGCCCACCCACCTCCCTAAACCTCTCCGCCCACCCACCTCCCTAATCCTCTCCGCCCACCCACCTCCCTAATCCTCTCCGCCCACCCACCTCCCTAAACCTCTCCGCCCACCCACCTCCCTAAACCTCTCCGCCTACCTACCTCTCTAAACCTCTCCGACTGTCTATCTCTCTCTCCTCCGTTAAGAAGCTCCTTAAAATCTCTCTCTTTGATCAAGCTTTTGGTCACCTGTCCTAATATCTCCTTATGTGGCTCGGTGTCAAATTTTGTCTGATAATCACTCCTGTGAAGCGTCTTGGGACTTTCTTCATTATAGAAGTTATATCAACGCAAGTTTTGTTGTTGATGGTACAAGAAAGGTTCAATAATAACTACTTACAGTTAAATAGCAACTTTCATATAGGAAAAATCCCAGGTTACTTTGAAGAAGGGGGGAGGGGAGAAAACAAAACAGATGGAAGGAATGCAAAGCATCATAGAATTATAGAAAATTTACGGCACAGAAGGAGGCCATTCGGCCCATGGTGCCCGCACCGGCCGAAAATGAGCCACCCAGCCTAATCCCACTTTCCAGCACTTGGTCTGTAGCCCTGTGGGTTATGGCACTTCAAGTACATATCCAAGTACTTTTTAAATGTGATGAGAGTTTCTGCCTCTACAGATCAGATGACAAGGAGGCTCGTAGCTTGGTCATACAGGCGACTTTCCAAAAGGTTGTTACAGGTGGAGAGAGCAGAGTGAACTGGAGGGGCTTTAGGGGAGTGGGGGGTTCCAGAGAGTGGGACCGAGGTGACTGAAGGCTCTGCCACCAGCTACGGGACAAATTGAGCAGGAGATCAAAGAAGATCAAAGTTGCAGGACCGGAGGGGGGAAGGTAGGGCTGTAGGAGGATGCAGGGATGGTGGGGAGTTTGGGGAGTGGGGGAAGCCACTAGGCAAGGATTTTAATTCAACTGGGGGACAAGGAGCTGTGTGAATTAGTGAGGATGGGGGTGATGGTTGAGGAGAGCTCAGTGTGGAGTAGAATACAGGTGGCTGTGTTTTGAACGAGTTGAAGTTTAGGGAGGGGGTGTCAGGACTAATGTCGGAGAGCGATTCTTCACACAAAGCTGTGATTAATACCTGGAATGGTCTTATGGGTAGGGTAGCTCTCTCCCTCTTCAGGCTTAATGACATGTGGGGTGAAATTTCACCATTCAGTATCAGCGTTCGAACATATTAACATAAAAAATTGCTCTCCTGCCACTGTAACAGAGGTTTAACCCGATGTAAACCTTTTACTGATGTTGAGCACTATCGTTTAAATCTGATGAGATCTTTAAAGAGGGATTGTAATCATCAATTCACTATCTTTAAAAATCAAGGGTAGAATTCTCCTATTCACAATTGGTAAGGACACTGGGAGCAATAAAGAAGGGTCCAAACTCTCAATTATCTCCCCAGTGTTAATCTCTAGTTTGCTGTTTTCACATGACAGGTGTAGTGTTTCACTGGTTTACGTTTTGACTTTGGGCGATAGTGTAAAACGGGCGATGTCCAATCAGGCGCCCGTTGTACGTCTCTCCTCATTTTCATTTCTACTGAAGTCAGTGCTGTCGGGAGATGTGGATTCCCACCCTACTGGCCCTCCGAGAGCAGGCCTGGTATAAAACCAGCAGCACGCTGGGAGATGTGATGGCGGAGGGCCGTGCTCACTGGCTGTGGGTCTCTGCTTGAGCGCTGCTCGCCCACCACTCAGAGGACACTGCAGACACTACATGGTAGAGGTAGAGTATTAGAGGTAGAGAATCTTTTTTTTTATTTGTTCATGGGATGTGGGCGTCGCTGGCGAGGCCGGCATTTATTGCCCATCCCTAATTGCCCTTGAGAAGGTGGTGGTGAGCCGCCTTCTTGAACCGCTGCAGTCCGTGTGGTGAAGGTTCTCCCACAGTGCTGTTAGTTAGGGAGTTCCAGGATTTTGACCCAGCGACGATGAAGAAAGGGCAATATATTTCCAAGTCGGGATGGTGTGTGACTTGGAGGGGAACGTGCAGGTGGTATTGTTCCCATGCGCCTGCTGCTCTTGTCCTTCTAGGTGGTAGAGGTCGCGGGTTTGGGAGGTGCTGCCCAAGAAGCCTTGGCGAGTTGCTGCAGTGCATCCTGTGGATGGTACACACTGCAGCCACTGTGCGCCGGTAGTGAAGGGAGTGAATGTTTAGGGTGGTGGATGGGGTGCCAATCAAGTGGGCTGCTTTGTCCTGGATGGTGTCGAGCTTCTTGAGAGTTGTTGGAGCTGCACTCATCCAGGCAAGTGGAGAGTATTCCATCACACTCCTGACTTGTGCCTTGTAGATGGTGGAAAGGCTTTGGGGAGTCAGGAGGTGAGTCACTTGCCACAGAATACCCAGCCTCTGACCTGCTCTTGTAGCGACAGTATTTATATGGCTGGTCCAGTTAAGTTTCTGGTCAATGGTGACCCCCAGGATGTTGATGGGGGGGATTCGGCGATGGTAATGCCATTGAATGTCAAGGGGAGGTGGTTAGACTCTCTCATGTTGGAGATAGTCATTGCCTGGCACTTAATCTGATCCAAACCCTCAGTGTGGCTGCTCTTTACTAGGACGTTCCTACCGAATTTTGCGCCACTATGGACATAAGTTCAGCATGAATACCCCTAGTGCAACAATACATGTTCATTCAGTTCCTTCATGCTGTGAGGCTGAGGAACTCCTATAGGCCCACACTCCTGGCAATACCATCAGGGCTGACTATAAAAGAACGGAGCAAAAGAAAGAACTTGCATTTATATTGCGCCGTTCACGACCTCAGGACGTCCCAAAGCGCTTTACAGCAAATGAAGTTGTTTTGAAGTGTAGTCACTGTTGTAATGCAGGAAACGCGGCAGCCAATTTGCGCACAGCAAGATCCCACAAACAGCAATGTGATAATGACCAGATAATCTGTTTCAGCGATGTTGGTTGAGGGACAAATATTGTCCGGGACACCGGGGAGAGCTCCCCTGCTCTACTTTGAAATAATGGCCGTGGGATCTTTTACGTCCACCCGAGAGGGCAGGCGGGGCCTCGGTTTAACTAGACATCTAAAAGACAAGACCAGTTGCTGCAGTTGAGCAATAGCTCATTGCGTGAAGCACTTTGAGATATTTCACTGCGATATATAAATGCAAGGGTTGTTTCCTTATCGTTCAGTACTGACAACATCCTTAAAAGTGCAGTCCACTCATCCTGAACACACTGCTGGTCATTTGTTTCACCAAAAAGGGAGGAAAAAACAAACCATTTGGGACAAATTACAGAAAATAATTGAGGGCAAGGTGATGAATTACAGATGTGTTTGGGGGGCCTTCGCTGGTAAAGGGGGCTTGTAATCATGTGGAATTATATCATTAATGTCAAGAATATGGTGCAAATGGCTTGCAGATGTGTGAGGTGGTCAGAACTGTTTATCATTAGAGAGCTCGGTGATTGAACTGTTATTGAATGTGTTGTAAATCGATTAGACTTTTGTAATTCATTAACCAGACAGTGGTTAGTAATGAGTGCGCCTGCTGTTAACACAGGCCCAGGGCCCCAAAGCAGGCAACTGAGAGGGAAGGGGAGGTCGGGCAGCCTCCTTCATGTTTTTACAGAGTCAGGTGCGATCCTGCTGTCTTACGGCCGGCGGCGAGCTTTGGGGGGAACGCGTGCCGTGGACAGCGACAAACTGACCTTGGTAAACCGAGTGGAACTATGGCTCTTAACGTCAGCCTGGTTCTCACACGGCCTGGAGTTTAAAAGTCACCATATATATTATTTAACCTGATGACAGGTTGATGAGAGCGGGTAAGTGTGTGTGTACCCAAAGGTGGGGCGGGAGGCGAGGGGAGTGGGGGAGCGCTTGGAGTGACTGGCGTGCGATGAAGGGGAAAACTTTAACCCCCCAGGCCGCACGGTGGATCACTGCCGGGCTGATGGGCGATAAAACATAATGCCCGCTCCCCTGACACCCACACCGCCTGCATTTGTTCCAGGGGCTGGCTTCCCCTCAGACTGAAAGGCTTTGAGGGAGCAATTGCTATGTTTGTTTATGGTGTCTGCCCAGCCATCTGTACGCTGGAAGATGGCAGCTTTGTCCCGACTGCTCTCCGGAGATTGCCGTGCCGGCAGGCGGAGACCGCGACATCGCGCGACCGCGTTAGACAAGCGGACGGCAGCGCTACCTTGCGGGCTTCTCTTCTCCCGCCGGCACATGCACCTCCGAGGCAGTCTGGCCGGGCGTCTGCCCGGTGAAGCGTCTGAGAAGCCCCGCTCCGTTTGAGGAGCCCCGAGTTCTCTGAATTGTGTTCTCCAGACATGTCACTGATAAAATGTGATTTTTCTTCGCCCGCGGGGATCAGGCCCACTCTGCCCGGCTGTAGATTTCAGTGGGCAGGTCCGAACGAGCCTTTGAAAGGGGTCTGCAAGGGAGAGAATGGTTCCCACACTGCGGAGTTCAGAGGAAACAGGAAGTGGGTGACTCGGGGTCATGGCCTGTCAGGCCCCTAACATCTAATGTAACCTGATCCCCTAACATTTTGGGGAAAGAGACGAAACACTCTGTGCCTGGGAGAACAAATCACTGAGCGCGATGACAGGAGGGAGGCAATAAAACTCAGCACCTTCTCCTGTCTGGGAGAGTTGGGTGGAATAAACATTATTTACAACCAGCAAACTGCCGCGGAGAGATTATCACCTTGTCACCTTCACTTTCAGCCTCCGAGCCTGTGCCAGTAACCAACGCATGCTCTTTTGTTCCCCACCCCCCCCCCCTCCACCGCTAGCCCCAGTGCTGCAGTGCTGCTGTCAAGAGGCAGCCCTGACTTCGGCCTCAGGCCCCAGGCCCCCCCCCCCCCTAGGCTGTGGCCCTTGGCCCCAGGCCCCAGGCCTTAGGCCCCATACCCCAGGCCCTAAGCCATGGCTTTAGGCCCCCATAGGCCCCAGGCCCATGTGCTACGTACACTGAGGGAGAGGGCTGCCGATGATCAAGGACGCACTGGTCTCACCGTCGCCGTCTCTCTGCTTCGCGTAAAGGACCCGACCTCTGGAGGCTCGACGGCTTCTGAAGGCCCAGAATTCCGTGGGGCCCGGCGAGCTGCCTTAAAACTAAACGCCCGGCCTCCTCCCCCCCCCCCCCCCCCCCCCCACCCCACCTCCAGCTGTGGGAATTGTGGGTCTCCACCCTCGAATGGGCCTCTCGGTCAGGACAGGGGCAGATTGGCGAGGGGAGACTGCGACTCTCCATTTGAACCCCTGGACCTCTTCTGGGAATATAAAAGCCCCCACTTTATGGCACCTCAAAAAATGGCTTTTCCCCTCCCCATGGCAGCGCCGGAGCCCACCCAGCACCATTTAGTACTAGAATTCCCGACATGTAGGGGATGGGTCACCAAGGCTTGGCCCGCCCTCGTCCGACATCACGGGAAGCTCCACGGCCCAGAAAGAAAGAAAAGACTTGCATTTATATAGCGCCTTTCACAACCTCAGGATGTCCCAAAGCGCTTTACAACCGAAGTACTTATGAAGTGTGGCCACTGTTGTAATGTAGGAAACGCGGCAGCCAGTTTGCACACAGCAAGATCCCACAGACAGCAATGTGATAATAACCAGACAATCTGTATTTAGTGATGTTGGTTGAGGGATGAATAATGGCCAGGACACCGGTGGGGAGAACTCCCCTGCTCTTCTACAAATAGTGCCATGGGATATTTTATATCCACCTGAGAGGGCAGACAGGGCCTTGGTTTTAGTGTCCCACCCAAAAGACACACCTCCCACAGTATTACACTGAACTGTCAGCCTGGACTTTATACTCAAGTCCCTGGAGTGGGGTTTGAACCCACAACCTTCATAAGGTCAGAGGTAAGAGTGTTACCCACTGATCCACGGCTGACACCACGCCCTGGATCGTAAAGCTGTGGCCGTGACTTTTGAACAGCTGGGTTGTGTATTTGTACTGCACCTGTAGTGTAACCAGCCGCGAGTCTGGAGCACCAGCAGACTCCACGTGTCGTGGGAGTGACTCCACGATATAAATGTGACACCAGGCCCAGTCACCGAAGCCTTAAAATTCACCGTATTGGACTGTTTAGTGATATCATTGGAGGAGCGACTTCATGCTGGCACCTTACGGTACGCACAGTGTAAAAGCTGACACTGGTACGTGTATCACAGATTATCACAGAGGAGCTGCGCACTGTTGGTACAGCACTGTTTATTCAGGGAATCCCACCATTTATACAGCTGCTGTACCAATCGGAGGTGCAGGATGAATTCAAAAGAGCTCTTCCTTTACCAGGATAGGTTGCCTTGCTCTCCAGCATTAGTGTAACGTGTCATGCCGTGGCTCAGTGAGTAGCACTTTTGCCTCTGAGACAGACGGCCGTGGGCTCAAATCCCCCCCCCAGCAACTCGAGCACAAAATCTAGGCCGACAGTCCCAGAGCAGTACTGCACTGTTGGAGGTGCCGTATTTCATTTGAGACGTTAAACCAAAGCCCTGACTGCTCTCTCGGGTGGATGTAAAAGGTCCCGTGACATTCTTCGAAGAAGAGCTGAGGAGTTCTAACCAAGATTTAGCCCTCAACCAACATCATTAAAACAGATGACCTGGTCATTATCTCATTGCTGTTTGTGGGACCTTGCTGTGTGCAAAATTAGCTGCTCTGTTTCCTACAATACAACAGTGACTACACTTTAAAAGTACTTCATTGGCTGTAAAGTGTTTTGGGGCATCCTGAGGTCGTGAAAGGTGCTGTATAAATGCATGTTCTTTCTTTCTGTGTTAGGTATGTAAAGTGCCTAACTCACACGCGCAGGAGTCGGCACTGAGGCCCACATCCAGTACTCGGTACCAAGCCATTTACCCAGTGGCACCTGTAATTAAAGCATGACGCTTCTTAATGAAAGTGGTTAGTAACTGACCGTTTTTGCGGCGAGGAACCGATGGCACTCTGTAATGTCAAGGGCTTGACCTCTGACCCCTTGAGACCCGATAGCATCGTAGGCCCAGGCTTTCCCGCAAAGGTTTAAATCCTGGGTGTCCTCTGAACTCATCAATAATTTACTGTGTCGAGTCATGTAGGGGAAGAAAATGTTTTTTTTTAATAAACAAGCGTGTTAATAATCAATAAAAAAGGGGTGTCTAATATGCGATCCCCAAACCCTGGCAAGCTCACTCTTGGAGCCCAGGTAACTAATTCCTGTTTGTGTTTATATTTCTAATGTGCTGGTTTGTTGTTTTATGAATTTTGTGGGCCTGGAGATTTGGAAAGGGCTGTTCTTAGCTCTGTTACCTCATTGGCGAATAAATCCGAAAATCCAAACATTGAAATCTGTTAGTATCAGTGATTTTGAAATAAATGCAAATTAACGGGACCATGGATTTAAACTTTTCCCTTCCGAGACGTTGATGGACCTGCTGAGTTAAGATTCTGACTCGTGAAGTTCACTGTGAACTTTTAACAAGCTTGTATCACATTCCTATGCGCTATTCTTTCGCAGTTTAAAATAGATGGGTTAACGGCTAGAGATAGGAACATAAAACACATTACAGGTTTGGTCATGAACTTCCCCAGTCAGCGTTTCTGCCCCGACTTTGTGTTTTCAGCATTTTCTGCCTTCGTTTCAGCTTTCACCCCTCGCAGATTTTCTTTTTAATCTCTGTCGTAAGACCCTGAGGTGTGATTCATTTCGCCACACTTTCCCTTTTCAGTCCTGGACATGGACAAAAGGCCAATGCTCCAACGTGGGCAGAAAGACCAAAGGGTGATGACAAAGGGAAATGAGGGCGGTGGGATGTGGTGGTGGGGCGGGGGGGGGATAGAAAAAAGAAGTAACCCAGGACAGGAAAGTGGGCGGGAGTGTTACGCTGACTTGTCAGTATTGAAGCTGGACCTTATCGCATTTTATTTACATCTAGATCACAGCTTAATGACCACATTTGCTCCAGTGTCTGGTTTAGTTGTTGGGGTTCTGTGAGGTTTTGAGATGAAACTTGCAGCATTCCACAGTGGGCGGACTGTCTGTTATTACCATCAGCCCCGTCGGTCAAGTGACAGACACCTTGGCCTACTTTGGTTTCAGCTCACTTAGTACCTACAGGGAAGGCTTAGATCTGAGCAACTAGAGCAGGAAAGAAGAAAAAAAATAGATCAATCATCATGTTAACTTCTAAATGACTTTATCTTAGTGAAGGAACTCAGCCTTTCTCTGAGAAATGTTTCTAACACAAGAAGAACTCTTGAAAGTGTTCTAGCAAAGTTACTCCTCTCCCGACTCGCGCTGATGTACGGCTCCAAGGCCAGCACTTCAGGACCTAGCTGAAGTAGCTTATGTGTGAACCTAGACAGCAAGTGCTGATGGCCTATTCACCCTTGGGGGGCTTCACTGCCGAGCCCGATCCTGCTCTCACCTGACATCTCGTTGCCGGCAGTGGTCACTGGATAGTGATGAAGAGCTGAAACTTTGCCTGATTTCCCCCCCCCCCCCAGACCCTCCCTGCTCCTTAACCTGAGGCTCTGAAGCTAATCGCAGCACCCTAACTGAGATTAGCTAAATCTCCACGTATCAGGATCTGAACCTGGGACCTTGCTGGTTTGTGCGGCTCATAGTCACACCAGGCAATGGATTCACTCAACAACAATTTACATTTATATAGCGCCTATAACGTAGTAAAAACGTCCCAAGGCGCTTCACAGGAGTGCAATCAAACAAAATTTGGCACCGAGCCACATAAGGAGATATTAGGACAGGTGACCAAAAGCACGGTCAAAGAGGTAGGTTTTAAGGAGCATCTTAAAGGAGGAGAGAGAGGCGGAGAGGTTTAGGGAGGGAATTCCAGAGCTTAGGGCCTAGGCAGCTGAAGGCACGGCCGCCAATGATGGAACGATGAAAATCGGGGATGCGCAAGAGGTCAGAATTGGAGGATGCCGGCAGATGGACGGGGAGCAGGAACAGGGCAGCAAGTTCAGCCCCCTGATTTTTGGAGCGCTGTCATCCTGTTCCCAACCCTAAATCAGGGACAAAAATCGCCCCTAAACACCTGGGGTTTTTTCCTATTTTTTTTCAAAACTATTGGGTCTCCGTTCCCGAAAGCAGATTGTCGGGTTCAAAATCGGACGGGTGATCAACCCAGCCGGGACACTCCCGTTTAACGATCTGACTCCTTTAATCAGTCTCTACGCAGCACAGCTGAGATTCCAGTGACCGTGCACTTTGACGCCCCAATGCACAGGGTTGCCAACTCTCCAGGATTGTCCTGGAGTCTCCAGGAATTAAAGATTAATTTCCAGGACGCCGCTACTAGCAAAACCCATGGAGATAAAAATCACAGGGATAATAAAAACAATTGTCTGTCGTTTTTAAATTTTCATTTATTAGTTATAAAAGTACCGGGGACGGAATAAAAAGATTGTTTGACTGACAAACAAGAATCATCCAATCGAGTAACAAAGAGTTTGTTTTCTTTCCAATGGGACAGGGAAGGCGGGGCCCCGCGATGACGGACGTGTCGGGCAACCAATGGCGGAAGCGCGGGGGCGGGTCATGTAACGTAACCTCCAGGAATACATCCGACCAGGATTGGCGACTCTGAATACACAGCAACGCAGGGGGTTTGGGGGAGGGAGCTGCTCTGACTGGATATTAAATTGTAAACAATTTTACAACACCAAGTTATAGTCCAGCAATTTTATTTTAAATTCACAAGCTTTCGGAGGCTACCTCCTTCCTCAGGTGAACGATGTGGAAATGAAATCCTCGAAATGAAGTCGCATTTATAATTCACAGAACAATGCTTGGTGATAACAGTAAACAATTTTACAACACCAAGTTATAGTCCAGCAATTTTATTTTAAATTCACAAGCTTGTGAATTTAAAATAAAATTGCTGGACTATAACTTGGTGTTGTAAAATTGTTTACAATTGTCAACCCCAGTCCATCACCGGCATCTCCACATGGTGATAACAGACAGTTTTTTCAACTGCCCGTTGCCAAGGCAATCAGTGTGCAGACAGACAGGTGTTACCTGCCAGGTCTCAGAATATACAAATCACCAAAAAAAAAAACAAACAAAAAAAAACAGAGATAGAGAGGTAGAAACATAGAAAAGACAGCAACTGACCCGTTATATTAAAAACAGATAACTTTTATTCGCTGGTGGGGTAACGTGTAGCGTGACATGAACCCAAGATCCCGGTTGAGGCCGTCCTCATGGGTGCGGAACTTGGCTATCAATTTCTGCTCGACGATTTTGCGTTGTCATGTGTCTCGAAGGCCGCCTTGGAGTACGCTTACCCGAAGGTCGGTGGCTGAATGTCCTTGACTGCTGAAGTGTTCCCCGACTGGGAGGGAACCCTCCTGTTTGGCGATTGTTGCGCGGTGTCCGTTCATCCGTTGTCGCAGTGTCTGCATGGTCTCGCCATTGGCAACGGGCAGTTGAAAAAACTGTCTGTTATCACCAAGCATTGTTCTGTGAATTATAAATGCGACTTCATTTCGAGGATTTCATTTCCACATCGTTCACCTGAGGAAGGAGGTAGCCTCCGAAAGCTTGTGAATTTAAAATAAAATTGCTGGACTATAACTTGGTGTTGTAAAATTGTTTACAATTGTCAACCCCAGTCCATCACCGGCATCTCCACATCATGGATATTAAATGGTTAAAAAAAAATCCATGCAATCACAGTTGCGACTGGCAACAGGCCTGAGCGAGCGTCGCGAACCTTCAGGCTCATGGTGAGCTGACACTGTCTCTTCAGCAGAGAGTAGGCCAGCAATTACATGATGCTGTCCTGGCAGGTGGACAAGAAAGGAAATGACTGTTATTCAGTCTAGAATACACACAGGGAGTGGTTCCCCCCCCCACGGCTGCTGACCCGCACAGACCAGGAAGGCTCTAGGTTCAGTCTCTCTCGGTTTTTTGTGCTGACTTAGCTGATCGCAGCTGGGGTGGGATAGGGGTGGGACAATCGGCCTCTCTTGTTCCCTCTCCTGATGAAACATATATCCATTTCCTCCTATTTAATACCCAGCATCTTTGATAAATCAGGCCCACTTAAAAAAAAAAATTAAATGAGTTCCATGAGAATTCTTGTTGAGAAACCGAGACGAAATACATAAGGACGATAGCTTTTAGCGTCGGACATCACCAAGTATAAAAGAGATTTAGAGATGAGGTGAATTGGGAGCCATGACACCAAACCTGGGATTTAAATGCCTGAATATTGCAGGGGGTAAAGAGGCTCGGAGGCCCACAGTCCTGAGGCTCAGGATGAGCTGGAGTTCACAGGCAGTGTGACAAGTCTTGATTTTAACACAGTGGGGAGGATGTAGGGAGGAGAAAGGGAAGGTCGATGTATTTGGAGCTTAGAGGGAATGATAGGAAAGTTCAGAAGTTCAGAGGACGTTGACCATATCAGCGCCAACAATAAAAAAAGCACATGCTTATCGAGGCTGCCCCGGCCCATTATTTTAACCCTTTATTACTGTAAGTGTATGAATTAGCCAGCGATCCGAACAACTCGCTACGTAAATAAATTCTCCTCATCTCCCCCCTGGCTCTTTCTTTTGCCAATTATCTTAAATCTGTGTCCTCTGGTTACCGACCCTCCTGTCAGTGGGAACAGTTTCTCCCTGTCTACTCTATCAAAACCCCTCATAATCTTGAACACCTCCATTAAATGGAGCGAGTTGTTATGATCTGGAATGCACTGTCTGAAAGGGCGGTGGAAGCAGATTCAATCGTAACTTTCAATAAATACTTGAAGTGGGAAAAATTTGCCGGGCTATGGGGGAAAGAGCAGGGGAGTGGGTCTAATTGGATAGCTCTTTCAAAGAGCCGGCACTGGTAAGATGGGCCGAATGGCCTCCTTCTGTGCTGTATTATTCTATGATTCTATGATAAAGCTCCTCTTAACCTTCCCTGCTCTAAGGAGCACAATTCGAGTTTCTTCAGTCTCTCCAGATCCAATCTTAGACCCAAGTATAAAAATAACTACCGTGCAGTGATAATAATGCTGAAGACAACCCTGTAAAGCAATAGGCCTGTCTACCTTCTCCGTGACCAGTGGTCAGTGTGGAGTGTTATGCTTTTGGAGCCCAATAACAAGCTGCAGCCTATTGACCTGCTGTCATCGGGACAGGGGAGTGTTTAAATAAATGGCTGTTTTGTTGCTCCCTTGCAAATTGGTGTTGATAAAAGTTATTTCCTGGGTGAAAGGGGTGGAGTAGGTCAGTGTGCTTCACCATCCTGGGAACTGATCCTTGTCAGGCCTGTTCTCACTGCTATCACTGACTCCTCCTTTCGGCCGACAATCTGATGATTGTTTTGGATCAGAAAGTGCTTTCCCAGGCCACTCACCTCTGGGAACTGTGAGACTGCACAGGCAGCAGCCTGACAGATGACTCTCGGCAATAGATTAAACAAATGGGAGAAATTAGCAGTAACTGAACACCCACTTCCCCCTTCCAAACCACACACACACCGACACACACTCACACACACACACACTCACACACACACACACTCACACACACTCACACAGACACACACTCACACACACACCGACACACACTCACACACACACACTCACACACACACACAGACACACACTCACACACAGACACACACTCACACACACACACAGACACACACACCGACACACACTCACACACACACCGACACACACTCACACACTCACACACCGACACACACTCACACACCGACACACACTCACACAGACACACACTCACACAGACACACACTCACACACACACACACTCACACAGACACACACTCACACAGACACACACTCACACACAGACACACACTCACACACACACACACACTCACACAGACACACACTCACACACAGACACACACTCACACACACACACACACTCACACACAGACACACACTCACACACACACACACACACACAGACACACACTCACACACAGACACACACTCACACACACACACACTCACACACACACACACCGACACACACTCACACACACACACACTCACACACACACACACTCACACAGACACACACTCACACACACACACTCACACACACACACACCGACACACACTCACACACACACACACTCACACACACACACACAGACACACACTCACACACACACACACCGACACACACTCACACTCACACACACACCGACACACACTCACACACAGACACACACTCACACAGACACACACTCACACACACACACACTCACACACACACACACTCACACACACTCACACACCGACACACACTCACACACACACACACACTCACCGACACACACTCACACAGACACACTCACACAGACACACTCACACACTCACACAGACACACACTCACACACACAGACACAGACACACACTCACACTCACACACCGACACACAGACACACACTCACACTCACACACCGACACACAGACACACACTCACACTCACACACACACCGACACACACTCACACACAGACACACACTCACACACAGATACACACTCACACACAGACACACACTCACACACAGATACACACTCACACTCACACACACACCGACACACACTCACACAGACACACACTCACACACAGACACACACTCACACTCACACACACACCGACACACACTCACACACACACCGACACACACTCACACACAGATACACACTCACACACCGACACATACTCACACACAGACACACACTCACACTCACACACACACCGACACACACTCACACACAGACACTCACACACAGACACACACTCACACTCACACACACACCGACACACACTCACACAGACACACACTCACACTCACACACACTGACACACTGACACTCACACACACACCGACACACTCTCGCAGACACACACTCACACTCACACACACCGACACACACTCACACAGACACACACTCACACAGACACCGACACACACTCACACTCACACTCACACCGACACACACTCACACAGACACACACTCACACTCACACCGACACACACTCACACTCACACACACACCGACACACACTCACACAGACACACACTCACACTCACACACACACTCACACAGACACACACTCACACTCACACACACACTGACACACACTCACACAGACACACACTCACACACACCGACACACACTCACACAGACACACACTCACACTCACACACACACCGACACACACTCACACAGACACACACTCACACTGAAACACACACCGACACCGACACACACCGACACACACACACCAACGCACACTCACGCACAGACACACACTCACACTGAAACACACTCACACACACACCGACACCGACACCCACACACACACCGACACACACACACTGACACACACACACACTCACACAGACACACACACAACCCGACACACACTCACACACACACACTCACACACACACAGACACACACTCACACTGAAACACACTCACACTGAAACACACTCACACACACACCGACACCGACACCCACACACACACTCCGACACAAACACAGACACACATTCACACCGACACACACTGACACACACACACACACTCACACACACACACCGACATACACTCACACACACCACACACACTCACACCGACACACACTCACACACACACCAACATACACTCACACACACACTCACACAGACACACACTCACACTCACACACACCGACATACACTCACACTCACACACAGACACGTACACACACTCACACACACACTCACACTGACACACACTCACACACACCAACACACTCACACACACTCACAGACACACACTCACACTCACACACACACCAACACACACTCACACTCACACACACCGACACACACACCGACACACTCACACACACACCAACACACACTCACGCTCACAGACACACACTCACACCGACACACACTCACACTCACACCGACACACACACACGCTCACACTCACACACATACCGACACACACACACACACAGACACACACCGACACACACACACACACCGACACACACTCACACAGACACACACTCACTCACACCGACACACACTCACACTCATACAGACACACACACACACACACACACCGACACACACTCACACACCAACATGCACACAGACACGTACACACACTCACACGCAGTCACACTCACACACACCGACATACACATACACACAGACATATACACATACTCGCACTCACACACACCAACATACACACACAGACACGTACACACACTCACACTGACATACACATACAGACACATACACTTACTCAACATAGAGAGGCACACATACACAGAGACACGCACACACGGAGACACGCACACACGGAGACACGCACACACGGAGACACGCACACACGGAGACACGCACACATGGAGACATGCACACACCAACACACACAGACTTGTACACACACACAGACATGCACACACAGACAGATGCACACAGATACCCACACACACAGACACACGCATACACAAAGATGCGCGCGCGCGCACACACACACACACACACAATCATACACAGAGACACACACACACACATGCACGCACAAGCACACACACAGAGCCACATATAAACACACACACACACACACACTTCCCTTTTGGAATTAACAGAGAGCGCTTCCACTTTGGCCAAGTTGAAAGTATTCAGGGTACAGTTATAGCCTTCAGACGGAACATTAAATCGAGGTGTTCTGGCCAAAAATCGCCCCAACTCCATCAATAAAAGAAAAAGGTTTTTTTTTGATGATGTCAGGAAGCACTTAGTCACACAAAGGGGAGTGGAAATCTGGAACTCTCTCCCCCCAAAAAGCTGTTGAGGCTGGGGGTCAATTGGAAATTTCAAAACTGAGATTGTTAGATTTTTGTAAGGTAAAGGGAATTAAGGGATATGGAACCAAGACGGGTAAATGGAGTTGAGATACAGATCAGCCATGATCTAATTGAATGGCGGAACAGGCTCGAGGGGCTGAATGGCCTCCTCCTGTTCCTATGTTCCTAGATTAACTGACCGTGTATCTCATTGCTGCTTCTGGGACATTGCTGGTACAAGAGGCTGCCACATTTGTCAGCCTGACAACAATCACTGCTCTCCAAGAAAAATCGAGTGCAGTGCTTTGAGACATTTCAATGACATAATAAGGAGTTATATAAATGCAAGTTGTACTCCTGGGAGCAGAGAGGATTAAGAGGAGATTTGATAGAGGTGTTCAAAATTCTGAAGGGTTTTGATTGAGTAAATAAGGAGAAACTGTTTCTAGTGGCAGGAGGGTCAGTAACCAGAGGACACAGATTTAAGGTGATTGACAAAAGAACCAGAGGGGAGATGAGGAGAAATTTTTTTACGCAGCGAATTGTTACGATCTGGAACGCGCTGCCTGAAAGGGCGGTGGAGACAGATTCAATAATAGCTTTCAAAAGGGAATTGGATAAATACTTGAAGGGAAGATTTTTACAGGGCTATGGGGAAAGAGCAGGGGAGTAGGACTAATTGGATAGCTCCTTCAAAGAGCCGGCACAGGCACGATGGGCTGAACGGCCTCCTTCTGTGCTGTATCATTCTATGATTTAAAGCCTGTTAATTGAGCCTCTTAATTGAAGTTGTCCTATTTGTAATCAATCAGCAATAATTTGGAACCACAGAAGAGTCTTCTATAAATGACTGTGCTATTAACCATGTGTAGATATGCTGGTGTCAATGGGTTTTTGTAATATGGTGATTATCAGCAGACTCAGTACTGGCATGCTTCTTGGGCGACTATCTTACGAGCTATTTGCATGAGGGCCCCAATGTTAACTGAGCTGTTGACAAGAATTGCTCTGGTCAGCTGATTAGAGTTTATTACTAAACTATCTCATTTGCATGCTTGCCAAGTTTGTCACCTAATCTGATGTTTGACTATTTTTGAATCTCAAGCCGTCGGCCAATCTTCGGACTGACACTGGAAAAAAAAATCCTGATATCCAGTGTGCGTACGTGGAGCCAGGAAGACCAGTGCCCAGTTTAGCCAAATGACAATTATACAGCCACACATGGGAGGCCACAGGAGCCGGCCAATATGTAGACTGTATGAATATCTGTCTCTCTCTCGTTTTTCCCTTTTCTCCTGAAGGTGCTGGCACACTTGCTCGATTATGGCTCCGCAGTTGGCTAGCGCCCTTCAGCAAACATTACTTGTACATGAGCTTGCTGAGTATCAGCAGGCTATTCAACTACAGAGGGGATCACAGCCGACCTCCATCCTGTCCTCGCCCGGCATCAAACGTGTGCAGTGCCGGCAGGTACTGGTGGATAGCAATCAGGAGCAGGGTCTCTGGCCCCATTTCCTTTCCCTTTCCCTAACCCAGGGGAAGGTGGCCGATTGGTATCGCCCTTACTCAGTTCAGCCTGGTCAAGGATCAAACCTGGAAGCGGACTGATCAATATTGCCTTCACCTTTTACCCATTGTTGGAGGCTCGCATTATTGTGTTATGGGATTCCCAGGCAGCCCCTGTGAAGAGCAGAAAACGATTATCTCTTTGCGTTTGGAACTTCGAAGAATGTGACAGGGAACTGAATCATAGAATCATAGAATTTTACGGCACAGAAGGAGGCCATTCGGCCCATCGTGTCTGTGCTGGCCGAAAAAGAGCCATCCAGCCTAATCCCAGTTTCCAGCTCTTAGTCCGTAGCCCTGTAGGCTACAGCACTTCAAGTGCTTATCCAAGTACTTTTTAAATGCGATGAGGGTTTCTGTCTCTACCACCCTTTTAGGCAGTGAGTTCCAGATCCCCGTCACCCTCTGAGTGAAAAAATTTCTCCTCAACTCCCCTCTAATCCTTCTACCAATTACTTTAAATCTATGCCTCCTGGTTATTGACCTCTCTGCTGAGGGAAATAGACCCTTCCTATCCACTCTATCTAGGCCCCTCATAATTTTATACACCTCAATTAAATCTCCCCTCAGCCTCCTCTGTACCAAAGAAAACAACCCCAGCCTATCCAAACTTTTCTCATAGCTGAAATTTATCAGTCCTGGCAACATCCTCATAAATCTCCTCTGTACCCTCTCTAGTGCAATCACATCTTTCCTGTAATTGGTGACCAGAACTGTACACAGTACTCTAGCTGCGGCCTAACTAGTGTTCTATACAGTTCTTGTATAACCTCCCTGCTCTTATATTCTGTGCCTCGGCCATTAAAGGAAAGTATCTCGTATGCCTTCTTAACCACCTTATCTACCTGTCCTGCTACCGTCGGGGATCTATGGACATGCACTCCAAGGTCCCTCACTTCCTCTACTCCTCTCAGTATCCTCCCATTTATTGTGTATTCCCTTGCCTTGTTTGCCCTCTCCATTACCTCACACTTCTCCGGATTGAATTCCATTTGCCACTTTTCTGCATACCTGACCAGTCTATTGATATCTTCCTGCAGTCTACAGCTTTCTTCCTCACTATCAACCACACAGCCAATTTTTGTATCATCTGCAAACTTCTTAATCATGCCCCCTACATTTAAGTCTAAATCATTGATATATACCACAAAAAGCAGGGGACCTAGTACTGAGCCCTGCGGAACCCCACTGGAAACAGCCTTCCAGTCGCAAAAACACTCTTCGACCATTACCCTTTGCTTCCTTGCACTGAGCCAATTTTGGATCCAACTTGCCACTTTCCCTTGGATCCCATGGCTTTTACTTTTCTGACCAATCTGCCATGTGGGACTTGTCAAAAGCCTTGCTAGAATCCATGTAGACTACATCAAACAGTTACCCTCATCGACCCTCCTTGTTATCACCTCAAAAAATTCAATCAAGTTAGTCAGACATGACCTTCCCTTTACAAATCCATGCTGACTGTCCTTGATTAACCAGTGCCTTTCTAAATGACGATTAAAACTGTCCCTCAGAATTGATTCCAATAATTTGCCCACCACCGAGGTTAAGCTGACTATCCCTTTCTATCTTTTTAAACAATCCTCCGGCACTATGCCTGTAGCCAGGGAGGATTGGAAAATGATGGTCAGAGCCTCTGCTATTTCCTCACTTGCTTCTCTTAACAGCCTGGGATACATTTCATCCGGGCCTGGCGATTTATCTACTTTCAAAAATGCTAATCTCCTTAATATTTCCTCTCTCACTATGTTTATCCCATCCAATATTTCACACTCCTCCTCCTTAACTACAATCTCTGCATTGTCCCCCTCTTTTGTGAAGACAGACACAAAGTATTCATTAAGAATCATACCCACATCTTCCACCTCCACACGTAGTTTACCTTTTTGGTCTCTAATAGGCCCTACTCTTTCCTTAGTTATCCTCTTGTTCTTTATGTATTTATAGAACATCTTTGGGTTTTCCTTGATTTCCAGAATCAAGTACTGTACCATTGCCAAATATTTGATTTACATGACTGGGTTTCATTATCCCTGGATGAAATCTGGAACTTTCTCCTTCAAAAGGCTGTGGGTGCTGGGACAATTGTAGCTTTCAAGGCTGAGATCGACAGGTTTTTGTTAGGCAAGGGTGTCAAGGGTTATGGAATCAAGGCGAGTAGGTGGAGTTAAGATACAGATCAGCCATGATTTAATTGAATGGCGGTGCAGGACCGAGGGGTTGAATGGCCTACTCCTGTCCCTAATGTTCCTATGAGTTGAGCCGATGTATTTCGAAGCCCTCCATTCCCATAGTGTTGTTTTTTTTCTCTTCTCCTCTCCTGAAGGAGCTGAGTCTTGCTGGAGTCTGGTCCAAAGGACACAAGTGGGCCTCCAGTCCCACGCCCAAGTGTCGATTGTTGCATCGTGCACAAACCTAGACGACAAGGGCTACTCACAGTAAGTCAGATTATACACTATTATACAACACAACAGCGGCCCATCCCTTAAAGTCTAATTGCTTTGGTCAATGGGACATTAACTGCGTTTGGTGAGGGGGATTTGCAGGATGGCAGGTGCCTATAAACATCAGGCTCCCGCACACACGAAATGACTGCCTCTCTTTCTCTCTCTCTTTCTCAATACTTTTGGCACTTTGAAGTGTGACGGACACGTGCTAAACACAAGACTTTTATATAGGGCTGGATATTGCATTCATTAAGCAGTGGCATTCTTGTTTAGTGCCAATGCACAGACTTACTGACAAAAAGTTTTAAGTTCTCCGTTTTGTTTTGCAATCTGTTTTAAGCCCACTGATACCAGACACCCGGTTTGCTAATGAATGTGGATACAGTCTATGTGCCATGGAACAGTAAAGCCTGCAGCTGATGGGACATCATCTGGAAACAACAGAGGTGAATCTATGTATCCTGCAGCTGGGGAATTCTTTGGCCGATTTTCAGACCACATGCTGGACTTTTACAACTCTCGGCTCTCAAACCATATTTTACTGCTCCGCAGAAGTTTGATATTACAATTTGTTCAACTCACATTTGAATACAAGGAGGCAGGTTATGAAATAACATTGAGCCCATAAAGTTTTATGGAGAGCCGTGTGAAAATGGTGTAACTAATTCCAACCCTCTGAAGTCTCTAGGGGAAGAAGTTCAAACTTAACACTGACATATGAGTGCTCTGTATGAGCATTTTCAAATCCCTCCATGACCTCGCCCCTCCCTATCTCCGTAACCTCCACCAGCCCTACAATCCACTGAGAACTCTGCATTCCTCCAATTCTGGCCTCTTGCGCATCCCCCATTTTAATTGCTCCACCATTGGCGGCCGTGCCTTCAGCTGCCTAGGCCCTAAGCTCTGGAATTCCCTCCCTAAACCTCTCCGCCTCTCTACCTCTCTCCTCCTTTAAGACACTCCTTAAAACCTATCCCTTTGACCAACCTGTCCAATTATCTCATCATGTGGCTCGGTGTCAAATTTTGTTTGATTACACTCCTGTGAAGTTTTATTTTGTTAAAGGCACCATATGAATGCAAGTTGTTGTTGTTCCGTGCAGCTTATTGGAACACTACTCTCTACTACTGGACCCTGGCTTCAAACCTAGCTCAACAGAGGAGCGAAAGGCTCTGGTGACAAAGATGCTGATCTGCTTAGTGATGGTGTCTGCTTGGCTCAGTTGGTAACACTCCTGCCTCTGAGATAGAAAGATCCAATCTCCAATCAGGGACAATCTCGGTTGACACTCCGGTGCGGTACTGAGGGAATACTTCATTGTCAGTGTTGCTCTATTGATGTTAAACCAAAGCCATGTCTGCCTGACTCAGTTGTCTGTAAAAGACCCCTTGGCACAATTGAAAAGGAGGGCACAGTCCTGGCCATTCCTCAAACAACTGCTAAAACTAATTATCTGGTCATTTATCTCATTGCTGTTTGTGGGGCCTTGCTATGACTGAATTGGCTGTTGCATTCCTCTACATTACAACAGTCACCACACTTCAAAAGTACTTCATTGGCTGTGACGTGCTTTAGGACACCCTGAGGACATGAGAGGTGCGATATAAATGCAAGTTCTTTCTTTATGTCAAAGAATGGTGGGTGACTGCAGCATCATTTTTACCTTCCTCCTTTTCCTGCTCATTTTCTCCCATCCCCTCACCTCTCATTCTCCTGAAAATGTCAGCTCCTTGCACTGCGTATTTTCCACATGCCCAATTTTCTTCATGTGTGAATTCAGACGGTGAATGTCAGCAGGCTTTTGACCATGGAAGTGGTGTGTGTATCGCATCCAAACCCGATCCTGACTTCTGCACACACACACATAGACACACACAGACACACACTCACACACACACATAGACACACACTCACACACACACATATACACACACACACAGACACACTCACACTCACATATATACACATACACACACAGACATACACTCACATACACACACACACACACACACACACAGACATACACTCACATATATACACATACACACAGACATACACTCACATATATACATACACACACACAGACACACACACACACAGACACACACACACATATATACACACACACACAGACATACACTCACATATATACATACACACACAGACACAGACATACACTCACATATATACATACACACACACAGACATACGCACACACTCACACTCACATATGTACACATACACACACACACTCACATATATACATACACACACAGACACAGACATACACTCATATATACATACACACACACAGACATACACACACACAGACACACACACACAGACATACACACACACACACTCACATATATACATACACACACACAGACACAGACATACACTCACATATATACATACACACACACAGACACACACACAGACAGACATACACTCACATGTATACACATACACACACAAACATATACACATACACACACAGACACACATACACACACACAGACATACACTCACATGTATACACATACACACACAGACAGACATACACACACAGACAGACATACACTCACATGTATACACATACACACACAGACAGACATACACACACAGACAGACATACACTCACATGTATACACATACACACACACAGACAGACATACACACACAGACAGACATACACTCACATGTATACACATACACACACAAACATATACACATACACACACACATACACACACAGACATACACTCACATACACACACAGACACACATACACACATACACACACACACCATACACACACACACACATCACACACACACACACAACACACACAGTAGGAGTCACTGGATAGCGATCAAAAGCAGAAACACTGGGCAATGTTTCTCTTCCTAACCCAGTAGAGCAGACACCAATTCAATCCTGGCTGAGATCAGCTAACAGCAACAACAACACCTACTTGCATTTATATAGTGCTTTAATGTAGTAAAAACATCCCAAGGCGCTTCACAGGAGCGATTATCAGACAAAAACAGCACAGACCAGGGATTGAACCTGGGATCGTCCTGCTCTGCATGACTCAGCTGCTCACCACCATCAGGAAGGTCCCATGCTGTGCTTTTTAAATAAAATACTATTACAGATTCAATTATCACTCACTGCCATCCATTTAATAACAAATGTCGCAGGGAAGCAAAAACATTACATCAGGGAAACCAGGTCAGTTCCTGCAAACCTTCTCACAGGACTGGTTGTGAGGCTGAAACCCGCAGTGAACAGTTGCCATCACATTAACCTGAGAGAATTATGACCCCCCCCCCATTACTAAAACTTTACAGATCTATAAACAGATTTTATTTTAAATCTCTGTGAAATTTGCTTTGCTTTTTTTATTACCAATACGGCTGATACTTTGCGTCCCCCGAGTATTTATAAAGCCTGGTAATAGGGAAAGGGTTCTTCACAATTTCACAGACTGCAGGTCTTATGCGGCCAAATTTTTTTAATGCAAAGAGTATATTGAATATTGATTGTAGTCATTCAGATGAAGATGTCGGACTGAACATTATTTGTCCTGCCTTAGTCACTGGATTTTACTGATCTGCAAAGTGACACTTTGGGGAGAATCGTGTTACAGGAACTTCAACCGCCTGGTTATTGAGCCAAGAATGGTGGAGGTGCCACACTGCTCTGGTATTGATCTGCTTTCTTTCGTGTCTACAAGAGAACAGAATGGGAGAGTTCACTGGGAGGTGCCAATTCACCTTATCAAAAGTAAGCCCGGTCGGTTTCTGCGTTCCATGCCCGACTCTGAGACTTCTTACCCACTTAAAGGTTAGGTCAAGGGTGAGATTGTTTCAGTCCCAAGACCTCCAGTCATTGCCGGATAATAGTCGCAAACCCTCCGCCGTCCCTTCCCCCCCCCCCCCGAGGGGTATGAATTTCCAGGACCAGACAGGTGCCCAAGTCATCAGAAGGCTTGTGTTCACCAAATCTACATTGATTGGAGCTTTGTGATGGACTCGAATGGCGGCTTGAGTTCAGTACCTGATGCTTGACGCTCCTCCAATAATGTGGGGTCCCATTTATTTCTTCACGCCCTGCCGCACATCAATGCTATTTTTGCTTAGCGTGTAAGATAGAATTCTTTGCTAATGCATTTCCTATATTTACACATGGGTAGATCTAATACAAGGCAAGAAGAATATGATGTGATGGTTTGGGCAGGTGTAACCCAGGAAGTATAGAGTGGACCGGTGACCATCCTCCAGACTTCTGACCCGTGCTCCCTGTGACCACGGCTTCCTCAATGGGATCATGGAAACGCCTGAATAGAGAGAGAAATATTCATTCCAACCCGAGAGGACACAGCTGCCAGACAGAAATGTACATTTGTTATTTTCTAACTGCATCACCTCCCGCAAGGATATGAATTCTTACAGGGATACAAGCTCCCGTATGGATATGAAGCTTTTTTCCCCTTTTACCTTCCTCTGGAGCTTCTCCATTTGTGCATCGTTTGTACCGGAGAGGGTGAGATGGGTGATTTCCTTGCATGTTTGACCAGCTGTGAGATGTACAAAAGGACTCCCAATTTGGCATTAATTGCCACTAATTGGCAATCTTGCTTGGAGATACCACAGGATGGGAAATGGAAAAAGACCACTTGGTATATTGGAGGGGGCTCTTCTGGAGGTGGGGCCTGAGGCATCTTGTTGGGAAGATCTTTACTTTGCATCTAATCATGCTATACCTGACCTGGAGTGGTTGATGCTAACATTCAGTACCTGAAATGTCCCCACAATCACAACTAACAGCTGTCATTTTGATGACCACCAAAATTATATTAAAAAATAGTCACAACATCCCAGTGGGACCCAAACACCTCATTCTTGAGCAATGAGCAAATTCTCATCCTTGTTTTCAAATCCCTCCATGGCCTTGCCCCTCCCTATCTCTGTAACCTCCTCCAGCCCCAAACAACCCTCCGAGATTTCTGCGCTCCTCCAATTCCGTCCTCTTGCGCATCCCTGATTTTAATCGCTCCACCATTGGCGGCCGTGCCTTCAGCTGCCTGGGCCCTCAGTTCTGGAATTCCCTCCCTAAACCTCTCAGCCTCTCTCTCCTCCCTTAAGACCTACCCCTCTGTCCAAATATCTCCTTATATGTCTCGGTGTCAAATTTTGTTTGCCAGTCGCTCCTGTGAAGCGCCTTGGGACATTAAAGGTGCTATATAAATGTGAGATGTTGTTGTTGTGACCTCTCTAAATAAAGAGATTAAATACAAGGTGAGGCCTATAACCTCCTTAACGCAAATGTTGAGGGATTAAAGTTTGTGCTTGGATATTACATTTTGGTGTTATGGTATTCCCCACCAGCAGGAACACAATTTTGTTTTCTCTAAAATTAATTATGCCAGTGGCATAACACAGGCAACAATTGTCAACACAGGCATTAATTCTGACCATTCTATTTGAGAGCCACTTGAGACTTTAATGATGGGGTGTAATGCTAAATATGTCACCCATCCAATCCTCCATACCTAATCACAGTGTTAAATTATGGTGATATTAGGGCAACTTGAAACTGGTCTAAACAATACTAGTTCACTGAAGCACATCCCAATCAGATAGAGGAAGCATTTTTACATTAACTGGTCGATCCCTTTTGGCTTTTCCCACAGAAAGTCAGGACAAAGCATATTTCCCCAAAGTGCATTAGTGATATTGTAGGCATAGGTATGGGGATCTGCAGCTACTGGAGATCCATCTAGTGGTGGAAGAGTGAAGCTGCAGGCGTGACTGTGTGTCACAGAATGGTGATGCCCAAATAAGGAGGGCATGACATATATGGCAAATCTAATATATTACCAGTTGATTGCCTGTGGCATTGTGCACCGGGTGGGGAGGGGAGGGGGGGGGTTGGTAATTTTAACTTTGGGTGATAGTGTAAAATGGGCCATATTGGATCAGCCACTCATTATACACCTCTTCCTATTTTAATTTCTATTGAAGTCAAAGCAAGGGCTAATATACAGTACTAGTAATGGGCTTTATAAATAACATTACATGACAGGTCTTTTAACATTGTAATGGCTGATCACAGCACCATCTACAGGCATAACTGGTACTGCAGGTATAATGTGGCCACTTTTACAATGGTTTTTGCCATAGAGAAAGCCTGACATAGGAGTTTCCCTACATTTTGAAATGGATAGTTGGGAGCCACTCAGCAATAATAGGTCATTGCTGAGGCATGAAAAGTGCAGGACTCAGGCACATCTACAACTTCTGTGTACCATTCTCCCCTTTTTGCTATACCACTAGTCCGTGTTGGGACGATTGTAGGGCCAATAGGAACCAGGAGACGTTTTGTGCTACTTTCACCTCTTGATCTGGGAACTGGAGAAAAGTCGGGCCCTGGACATTGTCAGAGGCGTGCAGTGTGTCTCATTAGTGCTGCCATGCACCATTGGAGGCAGGAGTACTGGGTGGCCTGCAGCTATTAGAAGATTAACAATGGGCCGGACCTTGCTGGTCAGGTAATAGCGTGTTAACGACGTACACCATTATTATTGTGCAAACCCGCCAGCAAGTTCAGCAGATTAAGCAATACGCCATGAGTTGTGAATCTCCAAAATTTGCTGGTCACTTTACGCCACTGCACCGTTTGCTTCGCACAAACAAGATCTCACCCTCAGCCTCCCCGTTATTTTTAAGAACTTGCTGGATTTGCACATTAATTGCCCATTAAACATCACCACAGAAAGTTAGGGCTGGAACTTAACAGTGTAAGTACCTTTTTAACAACGTGATAATTGTTAATGCAATGCCAATCAACCTCTCCGGTCCAGAAAGGGAACAATTTAAACTGTTGAGTCTGATTCCTGCAAGTGGTAAATTGTTGTTAGAGATTTTACATTTTTACATCTTTTTCTTCTTCCATGCAAGTTACGGCGCAAAAGAATTTTGAGCTGGAGTGTGCAGGAAAAAGTCTAACAGGGCACTCCACGAGATGCCCCACTCCAGTAAGATCCGGCTCAAAGCAAACCTGGCTTAAAAATAGTTTCTGCAGTACTGGTAATCAAAGGTACCAATGGACAGCAGCCAATGCGAGAGAAGAAGCTGAACCCGAGAGCATAATAGCCTATAAGAGGAGTTGGAGTTGATGTGAGGCCATTAAACGCATTAAACCTCATCCCTCTAGCGCATTAATTCCCTCATAATTGCATCCACATGTATTTAGATTCCCCCTCCCCCCCTCAGCCACCCACCCCCCACCCCCCAATGTTTTTGCTGTCCTGCCCAGCCTGGCAAATCATTCCAAACATTTGCCGCTCCAGAAAAGCTCTTGCTAACATCTGTTTGCAGTTTATTTTCCAATTATTTCTATTTATGTCTTCTGTTTTCCTTTCCTGGGTTCCTTTATCTATTCTAATTAATAGGGTAGAAATTCTGATTGGTGAACATCACAAATGAATGTTAAACACAGTCAGGCGACATTCCTGGGTATGCTGTTTCTACACGGACATTAACCTGTTTAAAATAAATTGATTAACATCCATGTAAAAATAACATGTGGTATCATGTTAGGCATTCTTACATGAAGTTTGTCAATCGTAATTTCTACCCCAATATTTTATATACTGTGATGATATTCATCACTACCCCATTAACTGCTGTGTTTTTTAGATTGCTAGGCTTTACCTTCTCTCTTTTCACTTAAGATCGTCCCCATTGCACTTGGAATCAATCTCATTGCTCTTTTCTCTACCCTCTGTCTTTATCAAAGTTTGACGGGATCAGGTGCAATGTTGGTTTTGCACCCCGTCCAATTTTACTCTCTATTGAAGTCAACAGAGAGTTATATCGGAGAGTAAATCCAACCTTTCACCTGATCCCATGGGTTTCCTGCCCAGCGAGTTAGGTTCAAATTACCCCCAGAGTGTTAGATCTTGACTTTGTGCGTTAATGTAAGACGGGTAGTAGCGAGTTGACAGCCTACATCTTTCCCCATTTTTATTGAAGTCAATGGAATAAAGATAGGGAGAGATGTAAAACGGGCCGACGACTCGCTGTCATCCATTTTACATTATCGCACAAAGTCAAAATTTGCCCCTTAGTGCACCTTCTGAAGACATGTACATCTACTGCTCTGTCCTTATATCCTAGAATTCTGTTAGCTGTTATTACACTTTTGCTAAATTGTCTGGATATGAAAGTGTCCACTATTACACCCAGGTCCCTTTCTAAATCTCCCTTTGTAAATTCAATCCCATTCATTTATACTTATGGGTCACTTATACTTGTGAGAATGAAAGGTACCCTTGAAACAGAAGTTATATATTAATTGCCCACTCTCACACTAAATGCCTTAGTGCTTTAGACTCAGATGATAAGGCCTCATTTACCTGCGTTATGGTCTTCAAAGTGATTTATTGATTTAAAAACTCTGTCATTGCCTCTGCCCCCGTTATTCAAGTGATTGCAGCCATGCACGTTTTTTTTTGTTGCATATGCTGGAGCTCTAAAGCACTCTAGCACGTGGGCTCGTGCCCGTGATTGCACACAGGATATGTTTTCTAATCTCACCTGCTTCATCCTGGAGAGATGCCAAGCTGGGGCCCAGTTCCTTCCAACAGAGAAGGTGAGAAAAGTAAAAGAGGACCTTCAGTTCCTCCCACGGGCCCTCTACCAACTAGTGATGGAGCCCTTAGACCACGAGCGCTAGAACAGACCTGTTCAGCCTCAAATGCTTTGTGGGAAGTGAAGAAAAAAAATAAATGTTTTTCATGGTACTCTTTGTGATTGTGCAGGAATCAGTCACCCTATATACCTAAGAGCATTCAGTACATTACAGCTGTATACAATGAGTCATATTTTCCTCTTTTTTTTCTTCCAAAGGCAGAAGAAATGCCCATTTTTCAATGTAACCCATTTATAAAATTGCAAGATCATATAGTTTTGAAACAGGCCTTTCATCAGAAAGCAATTTTGTTAATGGTAATGAAAATTGGAAGCCAATCACGGTGCAGCTGTAATAATTCTCAAGCGGTGCCAGCCTTGGTTCAGTGGGAAGCACTCTCGCCTCTGAGTCAGAAGGTTGTAGGTTCATTTTTCCACTCCAGAGACTTGAGCACATAATGTAGGCTGAAACTTCAGCCTTACTGAGGGAGCGTTACACTCAGAGGTGCCGTCATTTGGATGAGATGTTAAACTGAGGCCTGCCTGCCCTCTTGCATAGACACACAACACCCCATGGCACTATTTGAAGGCGAGCAGGGGAGTTCTCTTGGTGCTTTTGCGTCTACATGAGAGGCGTCTCATCCAAAAGGTAGCACCTCCGAAAATGCAGCACTCCCTCAGTACATAGTCCATGGTACTGCCACATTTGGAGTATTGTGTTCAGTTTTGGACCCCTCAAATGGTGAGGGATGTCAAGGCCCTGGAGAGGGCACAGAGGAGGGTGCCCAAAATGATACCCAGTCTTAGGGCTCTTAGTTATCAGGGTAGCCTGAAGGATTTTGGGGCTATTTTCATTAGCAAGGCACAGCCTTAGAAGAGATATGATTGAAAGCATTCAAAATGATGAAGGGATTAGGTTCGGTCCAGTTGGATAGGCTATTGGTGTTGGGAAGGGATGGAGGAGAGGTTTAATGTTAGAAAGTATTTCCTTTTGCAGAGAATCATTACCTTCTGATGAATATGGATTTCCTGCAGTCCTTCAAAAGAGAGCTGGACACATTCCTGAAAGAGGAAGACATTTCAAGTTATGCAGTC
This sequence comes from Heptranchias perlo, assembly GCF_035084215.1. Taxonomy (NCBI): domain Eukaryota; kingdom Metazoa; phylum Chordata; class Chondrichthyes; order Hexanchiformes; family Hexanchidae; genus Heptranchias; species Heptranchias perlo. Next base: position 8,013,563 of record NC_090332.1, on the reverse strand, counting down.
GGGCACTGAGAACATGGCAGCACCAAAGGCAGCTGAAGTGGAGACCTTACTTGTGCAGGCTCAGTCCGAGCATTTTTCATGAGTGCTTCCATTGCTGTTACGAAGCGCAGAATGCTGACAGAACTAAATATGCTTTACTTACGTGCTCTTCCTCTTCACTGCGGTGAAATCAAGACTCATTGCATAGCATCCTCATCTAACTCACGCTCCCTCAGGATCCCAAAATTGTGGAGCTTCCTCAGTCTTCCCTTCCTCCTACAATCCTCAGGCTTTTAAAACCCAAACTCATTGTCACCTACTTCCTGATTTTCCCCATCTTCCCTCTTACTCTCTCGGTGTGGACCTGCACTAACGACTTTGAACCTTCACCTTGGTGTCTGGACAAAAGTAATAAGAAGAATTCTAGCTATTTCTGGCATGAATTGCATATTAAATGTATTTGTTACATGTTTGGAGTTTACTATTCTGGGCTCTTGCGCATCCCCAATTTCGTTCACCCTACTATTACCGGCCGTGCCTTCAGCTGCCTGGCCCTTAAGCTATGGAATTCCCTCCCTAAACCTCTCCGCCTCTCTCTCCTCCTTTAAGCAACACCTTGAAACCTACCTCTTTGACCAGAGCTTTTGGCCACCTGTCCTAATATCTCCTTATGTGGCTCGGTGTCAAATTTTGTTTGATAATCGCTCCCGTGAAGCGCCTTGGGACGCTTTACCACTTTAAAGGCGCTATATAAATGCAAGTTGTTATTGTTGTTGTTGCACTACTGTAGCCACGTTGAGAAAGTAGGCAGCAGCTGTACATGATGTCAAGTCAAACAGAAATTATTGATCACCATTTAGCACCTCACAGCCTACAATCATTAGCAGGAATGAGATACGCTATAATTACCCTCTACATCCTCTGCGGAAACTGAGAGGAAGAAAAACTGGATGAAAGTAGAGCCAAATAAAAACAACGTTATATGGAAACCAATGTTTCCAAAGGTGATATTGACATCTTTCACATGAGCATTTCTCCTTGTGTGCCCCCTTTCCCTTGGATGGCACCAAAGGCTCCATGTTTCTTGATGTGGAGCAGTGAGTGCAGAGCTCAGGGCTGGGAAACTGGAAATGGTCTCCATTACAATCATGGTGGACTCTTGACAGGCAGCTAGGCCATAAGGTCTAGGGAATTCTCTCCCTGAACCTCTCCGCCTCTCTACCTTTCTCTCCTCCCTTAAGACACTCCTTAAAACCTATCTCTTTGATCAAACTTTTGGTCCCCTGTCCTAATATCTTCTTATGGGACAAAAAATTTTTGTTTGATAATGGTCCTGTGAAGTGCCTTGGGACGTTTTACTACGTTAAAGGCGCTATATAAATGCAAGTTGTTGTTGCCTTCATGTTAAGGCTGATCCAAGGTGCCCAGCAGCTGAACTGTTGGAGGTCTTATCAGGGATTTGTATAGAGATGTAGGTTGTCCATTGGGAGATGAACTGATTCTCTAGGCTGACCAGAGAGCTGTCCTAAGCCAGGATGCTTGGTTGGCGCTTCTGTTACAAGATTTTATACATCTGGATGAGGTTAGAATGCATCCTGCAAATTTGCCATCGGACTTTGGATGATGGTTTCCCCGGGGAAACACTGGGAAAGAAGTTTCCTCAGGAAGTCTTCTGGAAATGAAATTCTTGATTAAGGGGTCAAGGTACCATTTTTTGCCAATTGTTCCTTTTTTTCAACTGAGTGGAGATGTTCTGTGTCTCTGGCTCATCCTTATCCATAATCATCATCCTTGTTCATGTCCCTGGTAAATGGCAGTCTGATAGGCCCACTGTTAAATATATGGCAGCAGTCAACAAATGAGTGTGGACGAGGCTGAGGATGCTGAGCTGTCAAAAAACAGGCATTTAAGAATATGTTCTTGTTAAGTGAGTGGGAGAAACTATGGCAGATGGAGTTCAATGTGTGAGGTCATCCACTTTGGATCCGAGAAAGACAAATCGGGATATTTTCTTAATGGTGAGACACTAGGAGCTATGGAGGAGCAAAGGGATTTAGGTGTCCAGGTACACAAATCACTAAAGGCTAGTGCACAGGTACAAAAAGTAATCTAAAAGGCTAATGGAATGTTGGCCTTTGTCTCAAGAGGGTTGAAATACAAAAATGAGGAAATGATGCTTCACTTGTACAGAGCCTTGGTCAGACCCCATCTGGAAGACTGCGTTCAGCTTTGGACACCTAACCTCAAGAAAGATATATTGGCCTTGAAAGGGGTACAGCGCAGATTCACCAGAATTATACAAGGGCTTAAAGGGTTAAATTATGAGGACAGGTTGCGTAAACCTGGCTTGTATTCCTTTGAGCTTAGAAGGTTGAGGGGGTGATCTAATTGAGGTATTTAAAATGATTTTTTTCTCGCGATGTGGACACCGCTGGCAAGGCCGGCATTTATTGCCCATCGCTAGTTGCCCTTGAGAAGGTGGTGGTGAGCCTTCTTCTTGAACCGCTGCAGTCCATGTGGTGAAGGTTCTCTCACAATGCTGTTAGGTAGGGGAGTTCCAGGATTTTGACTCTGACAATGAAGGAACGGCTGATATATGTCCAAGTCGGGACGATGTGTGACTTGGAGGGGAATTTGGAGGTGGTGTTGTTCCCATGCACTTGCTGCCCTTGTCCTTCTTGGTGGTAGAGGTCGTGGGTTTGGGAGGTGCTGTGGAAGAAGCCTTGGTGAGTTGCTGTAGTGCATCCTGTAGATGGTACACACTGCAGCCACTGTGCACCGGTGGTGGAGGGAGTGGGTGTTTAAGGTGGTAGATGGGCCCTGGTCCCTGCACCCTGCCATCAATGGCAATTGTTTGAGTCATCGTGTCTCTGACCTTTGGTCACACATCTCTCCATGTTACTACCTCCCTCCTTGCTTTTTAGAAACCTACTCAAAATCTTTCTCTTCCACTGTGCCTTCAGCAACCCCACCCCACCCCCTCCAAATATACCACTCCCCTTCCTTTCCCTTCTGCTTGCCGTCCACTGTCTTTCCCTCCATCTTGTAAAGCACTTTGAGAGATGTTTGTGTAGGTGAGGAACACTATAAAAATGCTAGTTGTTGTCCCTCACGTCCACACACATACATTCCAGTCGGGTTCACTGGGTTCTGATAGGAAGCAGGAAGCCTGGATGATTATTTTCCCCTGGTGATAGCCCAGAGGCCAAACACAGCTCTTCTACTGCTGGAGTAAAGTCTATTTCACAGAGTTTGGCCCCCTTTACTACAACAGTGAGTACACTTCAAAAGTGCTTCATTGGCTGTAAAGCACTTTGGGACGTGCTGAGATCATGAAATGAACATTAAATGCAACTTCTTTCTTTTCACTACGACTAAATTAAAATTTGGAATTGCATCAAGAAAAGAAGTGAGGTGTAACCTCTGGGAGTGAGGGGACAATTGTACTTGTTGCAAAAAATAAGGATTACACCCAGCCCCCCCCCCCCCCCCCCACTACCCATCCCCCACCCTCTCCCCTCCCCCAATCCTGGCAGATCCACACTGGATATTGTTCACAAAGTGAGATCTGAAGAATAAAGATTTATTTGTGGAGGACGTATTGATTGTTCCGAATCGGAGAGGAAACATTATGGAAAAAACAAGGTTCCCTGTGAGTAATGTTTGCCTTTGGAAACCTGATAGTCTAAGTGGAGACTCTGCAGGGTTCTAATCACATGATAGGAGAAACACGAGACCTGTACATCGATTCGAAATGTAGTCGGAGGGATAAAGAAGCAAGTCGGATGATGTCAATCAATACAGTTCTTTTACCAGTTCACCCTAAAGGTAAGCTTCAAAGATTCATCTTGCAATGATCTTAATCTTCCATTATTGGCACCCTGTATTAATACAACTCTTTTACATTGTGTAATAGATTTTGCTTTTCCAAATAATGTTAGGATTGAAGGGTATTGGTTTCCTTCTGACAATTACGTGAACAGGGCATGGATGGGAAGAGAAATCTTTTTACCGTGACCTCCAGCCCTTGTTAATACAATGTGCTGAGAGGGATCTTTGAAGCTAAATGAGTAAGGTTCTTGGGATGGTGTTGCAGGAAAGTAGCTCAACTCCAGCAGGTTTACACATGGCTTGTTTCTTTTTGTTACCCAGAAGTGGTCGTTAACAAGTGAACATCTGCAGGATCGTTAGGGACATGGGAACAGGAGGAGGCCATTCAGCCCCTCGAGCCTGTTCCGCTATTCATTTAGATCAATGCTGATGTGTATTTTAACTCCATTTACCCGCCTTGGTTCCATAATACCCTTGCCTAACAAAAGTCTATCAATCTCGGTTTTGAAATTTTCAATTGACCCCCAGCACCAACAGCTTTTTGGGGGAGAGAGTTCCAGATTTCCACTAGCCTTTGTGCGAAGAAGTGCTTCCTGACATCGCCCCTGAACAGCCTAGCTCTAATTTTAAGGTTATGTCCCCTTGTTCTGGACCCCCCCACCAGAGGAAATAGTTTCTCTCTATCTACCCTATCAAATCCTTTAATCTTCTTAAACACCTCAATTAGATCACCCCTTAATCTTCTATACTCAATAAATACTTGAACTTGATTGAGGACCCATGAGTGGCACCAGGGTAATGGGGCATAGACTTAGGTTTGTCTGCGGTCCCCCACGTCACTGAGTTCCCGATCTCGGCTGTGGCCCAGATAGGAATTGCCAAGTGAAAGTGATTCATTTCTTTAACCCTAGATTCATTAACTCTCTCTTTCTGAAGGCCCTGTGATGTTTTACTCACTACAGATGTCCAACTCAATCGCCTGTCCTTCCCCACGTTATCATCCTGTTCCTTTTTAAAAAATTGGCACCACGTTCGCCTTCCTCCAAATCCTGAGTGCTTCAAAACGTTGCCAGGTTGTGCTCGATTTCATCAATCATTTCCTTCATTACCTCAGCATACAGTCCATCTGGGCTGGGTGCCTTGATCTCTTTTAAGCTTGGAAGTTGCATCACCCTGAGGCATCCTGCTTTATCTGAACGATACTGGCTAGGGTTTGCGTGCTTTCCTTCAAACAGCGTTTGCATGATAATACAACAACAACTTGCATTTATATAAGGCATTTAACATAGTAAATCATCCCAAGGCGCTTCACAGGAGCGTAATCAGACAAAAAAAAAATTGACACCGAGCCAAAGAAGGAGATATTAGGACAGGGTGACCAAAAGCCTGGTCAAAGAGGTAGGTTTTAAGGAGCGTCTTAAAGGAGGAGAGAGAGGCGGAGAGGTTTAGGGGGGAAATTCCAGAGCTTGGGGCCTAGGTAGCTGAAGGCACGGCCGCCAATGGTTGGGATATACTAAATGTGATGCTTCTGGGTGGGTGTGCATGTGAGTAGGGGAGCAATATGACTACTTTTTGCGCTTCTGGCACATGCTATGGTACGCAAGTTCCCAATACGCGTTTGTGATGTGCACCGTGAATGTCAAAGCAGTAAAACTCCCCTGACATAAGCAGAATGGTAGTAGCCCTGAGCGTGGCAATAATAACCTCCAGCTTCACCTCCCCCCTGAGGCGCTGATGCTCTTATGTCCCATAATATCCAGGGGCTGGTCTCTTGAACTGGCCTGCGCAGCCTGGGCCGACTAAAGTGGCTCCTACTACCGACCTGACTGAGATTTACCTTAATAAACTTGCTAACAAATGGCTTCCAGATCTCAAAGATTATGAATTGAAATCCCATAGCAAGTTATGAAACTGAATTTTTAAAAATCTGGCAATTTGTGAGTTGGCACCAAAAAACCATGACCACAAAAGCGGTTGGATTGCTGTAAAAAAAAAGAAAGCCAGCTGCTTCACTGATGTCCTTCGGGGAGGAAAACTTGCCAACATATGACTCCAGTCCCACACTGCGTGATTGACCCTTAATGCCCTCTGAAGTGACCTGCCAAGCCACCCTGTTGTTATGAAGCAAGGGCTGTATTGCTAGAAGAAGAAGGTCCACCAGATTCTCAGGGCAAATGGTCAATAAACGAGGTCTTGCAGAGATCACCCACATCCCAAGAACCAAGTAAAAAAAAAATCAAGTGCAACAAATAAACTTTTATTTTAAAGCATATGATTGCCAGGGAGTTTGTTTGCTCTGGAAGCACATTGGTTAACATTGCATTCTATTTTAACCCAAACATTAAACCGTCTGAAATAAATTGTTTAATGACTACATTAAAATAATGCACAAAGGACTTTTATGCATATTTGTGAAACTAGTGCATTGCAAGAAGAAATTAAAACCACTGACGACCAAATTTGAAATTTCTGACAGTCCACTCCAAAGCCAGGCAGTCTGGTTCAAAACTGGATGAGCACTAAATGAGTCCAACCATTCACGGGCCAGGCCGATTATCTCAGATTTTCCCACTTGATTCAAAAAAAACAAGAAATCAAAACCAAAAAAGGAACAAAGGAAACTGTAAAAAATGAAGGTTGGTCAGGACAGAGGAGGAGGATCAGGCTGCTGGCAGCAATGTCACTTTGACATTAAGGGAGAGAGTTTCCACATGGTGAGTTGTGCTGCTGTTATGCCAATGGAAAAAGATTTGTGCCTGCCGGGGGGAGGGGGAGATAGGGGGTTGGGGATCTCAGGGCTGGTGGTGGGGGGGAGATCAGAAGGGTGGATCTCAGAGCTGGGGGAGGGGGAGATTGGGGGAGGGGATCTCAGGGCCAGGGGAGGGGGAGATTGGGGGTTGGGGATCTCTGGGTCAGGGGAAGGGGAGATTGGGGGTTGGGGATCTCTGGGCTGGGGGTTCGGAGATTGGGGGGAGGAGATCTCTGGGCTGGGGGTTCGGAGATTGGGGGGAGGAGATCTCTGGGCTGGGGGTTCGGAGATTGGGGGAGGAGATCTCTGGGCTGGGGGTTCGGAGATTGGGGGGAGGAGATCTCTGGGCTGGGGGTTCGGAGATTGGGGGAGGAGATCTCTGGGCTGGGGGTTCGGAGATTGGGGGGAGGGGATCTCTGGGCTGGGGGTTCGGAGATTGGGGGGAGGGGATCTCTGGGCTGGGGGAGGGGGAGATCAGGGGTTGGGGATCTCTGGGGTGGGGGTTCGGAGATCAGGGGGAGAGGATCTCTGGGGCGGGGATTCAAAGATTGGGCGTCGGGGATCTCAGGGGTGGGGCCGGGGGCGTTGGTGATCGGGAGTGCCCTTTAATGAGCGCTCCTGCTCCTCCTGGCTCTACATTCATGTAAGTTACTTGCCTTCTTTGTAGTAGACGTTCCGTAGGGCTGCTTTCCCTGAGTACGGCCCTGGGCTGACTGCCACAGGGAAAACCAATGTTGGAACGGGGACCCCAAGCAGGTATTAGGCCCCTTATTTTCATACACAAAGAGCCAAATACCTGTTGTTTGTCCTCACCCAATATGGCGGGTGCCATTTATTCTGCAGAGTGCATCCCGCAACTTTGATGGCGACATTTTATACAATTACACACATGCCAGGTTTCATTTACTGGCTGCAGACTTTCCAATAGTGCCAGTTGCACAGAGGGCATAAAACACCACCCGAGGAGATGCTCTGTGCCACCAGGCGCACCAGGGCCGCCCCATGTAAATGCAGCATTAGAGTGTTAACCGCTGCCCCACTAAAGGGGATGGCAGAGACACCAGACGGTCGTGTGAGGAGCTGCTGATCTCCATTTCCACAGAAGTGTCCAAAGGCAGTTCAAACTATCAAAGATAACAAACGCTGAAAATGTGAAACACAACAGAAAAACGCAGAGCAGTTTAGTCAGCATCCATAAAGCATCCTTAATGTTTCAGGTTGAATGCCTTTCGTCGGAACCGGCCAGGCCTTTCCAGTTCTGACGAAAGGTCGCTGACCTGAAACGTTAACTCTGTTTCTCTCTCCACAGATGCTGCCTGACCTGCTGAGTATTTCCAGCATTTTCAGTTTTTATTTCAGATTTCCAGCGTCTGCCGTATTGATCAAGAGAAAGGACGGGTTCATCTTTGAGATTTGGACCTGTTCGGTAAGACAGTGCTCCTAAGACAGCAGTTGTGACAGTGTTAGGAGAACTGCACACAGCCCCTCCGTCTCCAGCTCTCCCCCCACATACTACGACATGAAACTTATTTTATACACCTCAGAAGGATGATATGCTGAGTGGGCCTCGGCCAGGATTCAAACCTTCCTGGCCCCCTCTCAACCAAATGAGCAACCAAGCGTTCTGAAGGACAAAATACTTACGTTACATTTAAAAAATCACTCACACAAAAACAAATCGTCCCTCATATGGAAATGAGTGTCATTGTATGATTCTTTACCTGATTCTGGCCCCTTTGTGCAACACCTAACTGTTTGGCCACTTTTGGCTGCTGACACTTTCACTGTTTTTGTGCCCACATTCTCACAAAGCCCTCTCCCCCCCCCTTCTATCTATCGCCTCTCCTTCAGAAGCCTCCTCATAATCCTGCATTTGGACATTGCTCCTCATCGTTGTCCCTCCATTCCCACCTCTGTGAAGTGCTTTCGGATGTTTTATTGTGTCAGAGGTGCTGTATTAGTGCAAGCTGCTGATAATGGGTACTTATTATTCCCCTCTCTGCTATTTTAACAGAGGCGCTAACCTGTTTAAAATAAACCTGTTTAACCCCTGCATTGAAAACATTGACAGAGTAATTTGATACGAGTGCGTTAAGTGTTTGTGCAACAACACGGCCTCCAGTAATTCCTACCGCACAGTCACTATTGTAAGTGTCGCAGAGCCTTGTTCTGATGCTAAGAAAATCACGGCCGGTTTTCCTTCGGGGTATAAAATTGTATTCTCTCAAACGATTGCCTCTCCATCTTTTTCAGGTCTTCAAAATGGTCGGCAGCACCTTGTGTTCAGGAGCTTTCAGTTCCTGCTCTAACAAAGCCCCCAAAAAATGCCTCCTCTTGTTGGAATCTCCCAAGATATCTACAACCCACCTAAGGAGCTAGCCTTTCCCATGCCAGGAGGTGCTAATGGGCTCATCCTGACAGACACGTGACCCGAAGTGTACCAAGGACAGGTCAAAGTGCAGGGAGCAAGGAGACTCCATGCCCTCTTCTTAAAAAAAAACCTCTGGAAAAGGTAACATTTTCCAACATAATGAACTTTGAAGTGACTATTCCCACATTTTAAAGGAGCGATTGTTTGAGACGGTATCACTGACCAGCTGGGCACTGCTTGCTGGTTGGCTCCCGGTCCGGGAACGCCTCCATTTTAAAATTCTCACCCTAGTTTTCAAATCCCTCCATGGCCTCGCCCCTCCCTATCTCTGTAACCTCCTTCAGCCCCACAACTCTCCGAGATCTCTGCGCTCCTCCAATTACGCAGGGATGAAGTTTAGGTAGGTTTTGAAGAGGGAATTTTCCATTAATCCCGTCTTCAAAATAACTTTTGGTCACACTAAACAAAACTCATGTTCTGTGAAGACCCACACTGCACAATACTGCAACTATAAAAAAGTGGCTACTGCCAATTGTCAGCATTTCAGCTCTGGGAGGCGGTAAAGGAGAGATCAAAATCACAACAACAACAACTTGCATTTATATAGCGCCTTTAATGTAGTAAAACGTCCCAAAACGCTTCACAGGAGCGATTATCAAACACAATTTGACTCTCTGAGATCTCTGCGCTCCTCCAATTCCGGCCTCTTGCGCATCCCCGATTTTTATCGCTCCACCATTGGCGGCCGTGCCTTCAGCTGCCTGGGCCCTAAGCTCTGGAATTCCCTCCCTAAACCTCTCCACCTCCCTCTCCTCCTTTAAGACACTCCTTAAAACCTATATCTTTGACCAAGCTTTTGGTCACCTGCCCTAATATCTCCTTACATGGCTCGGTGTCAAATTGTGGTTGCTAATCGCTCCTGTGAAGCGTTTTGGGACGTTTTACTACATTAAAGGCGCTATATAAATGCAAGTTGTTGTTGTTGTGATTTTGATCTCTCCTTTACCGCCTCCCAGAGCTGAAATGCTGACATTTGGCAGTAGCCACTTTCTTATAGTTGCAGTATTGTGCAGTGTGGGTCTTTACAGAACATGAGTTTTGTTTAGTGTGACCAAAAGTTATTTTGAAGACGGGATTAATGGAAAATTCCCTCTTCAAAACCTACCTAAACTTCATCCCTGCGTAATTACCGCAGACACTGAACAAGAGATGCTGGGCTGGATTAAAAAAACAAAGGAAACAGCGCGAAAGGGAAAAACAACTGGGAAAAGGGCCCGCAAACACATAAGAGAGTGATTATATCAAAGAGGGCATGTTGGTGCCCACAGGCCACAGGCTTTATAAAGGCACTGACAGTGGCAGACCACGCTGGTGTACGTGGAATTCAGCGAGGGGATGACGCAAACCGGAAATGCGTGACTCAGATGCATCACAGAGAGACGGACAAGTACACAGATGTGTGTGTGTGTGTGTGGCGGGAGCGGGGGTGGGGGAGGGAACAAGGGGATACATGGAGAATAAAACCCACGGATGAACATAAAACACAAGGAACCACTCCCGTCTATTCATATTACAGCTTGCAAGACTTTCACAAACAATGCCGACCACCAAAAACGCAGAACAAAGTTGCGTCACGTTACTCAATAATTAACATCCGAAGCAAGCAGGCCTGGTCCTGGACCTGATCCCTGCCAACCAGGATAAACAATGCTGTAAACATTCTGCAGGCCATGTCAACAAATGCAAACATCTGACACAGACCATGACAAGTCAATTGAGGAGGAAACATCTTGAACAAAACTTAATGACAACAGCATGCCAATGAGACACCAGAATGTGGAAAAGAGACGGTAACTTGACAGTGCCAACACTACTCAATACTTACAGGGCTTCTACCCCTGTCAGATTGTTTCTTTCCCCCGGGGCAGTTTTCTCTCCTCCTCTTCCGAATGCGTTCATTCCTCGATGGGGCGCAGTTCCATGATGGCGGGCTGGTCTTCTCTGGTACCTCACCTCTCAACAAAGTCAACAGTTTTACCACCTACATTAGTGCTTGCTTCGAGTTAGGAATGCTTCATTATTCGAGTTTCCACAGGGGTGCAGGCATCTCCAAGCTTTTCTAAATAGTCCCAACCTTTGCAGTAATAACGCCCCATTACTATGATGTGACTTGTGTCAGTGAGTGTGGACAGGCCCTAATACTACAGTGTGACTTGTGTCAGTGAGTGTGGACAGGCCTCATTATTACAGTGTGACTTGTGTCAGTGAGTGTGGACAGGCCCCATTATTACAGTGTGACTTGTGTCAGTGAGTGTGGACAGGCCCCATTACTACAGTGTGACTTGTGGTAGTGAGTGTGGACAGGCCCCATTACTATGGTGTGACTTGTGGTAGTGAGTGTGATCAGGATATTTGACAGCAGGAGCCATCACAGTCCTCGGCCAGTGTCCATGCACTTCGAGCAGGAGTCAGCGGGTAGTAACTAGGAGCGAAACCCCTGAGCGATTTCCACTCCCTCTAACTCAGAGTTGCTGAGGCCAAGTGTCATGCTTTCCTATCTCCCTGGCTGAGATCAACCAAACCAACCTGGGACCTTCTTGATCTATATGGCTCAGCCTGCTCACTGAAAACACTTGCAAAGTGGCATCAGGAGAAGTAATTTTCAAACGTTAATTATTCTCACTTACAAAGTTTCTCAGCAGAGTAAGGCCAAGCTTGCTTTTTAAAAGCATGAAGTTCGTAGGAGGGAGGGAAAGAAAGAATCCATTGTTTTGAAGAGCTGGGTGCAGATCCCTCCCAATAGAAGATCCAATCACAGTAAATAGCCATTTGCTGAGTGTTGTATCTCAAGGTCACCCATCCCTCACTGAAGGTCAGTCAGGGACTGGATGCTGTGAGCCTGTGCTGCGTATTAGCTAACATTCGGCAGCCAGTGTTACTGCTCCCAACCGATTTGCTGAGCTCCTGTTGAGCTGACTGTTAGTGGCATGGGGACACTGCAGGCTGACACAGCCTTTGGCTCTTATTCCCTGTGAACAACTGCCTCGCCTCCATCTGGTGACTTCAGTCGAGACCAGGAACTCATTTGTTCGAGGATCACAGAGTAAACCCACAGCCTACCATGTTCCACATTAATGTTCCAGTACATGAGAAGCTCATGGACTTCGATTTCACTGGGATTGAGATTAGGACTCGGTTGCCTCCCATTCCTACTAAACTGCTGACCACCCATCTTCCCTATCTGGCCTCCATACCAGCTGACATTATAGTCCCTCTTTTCAGGTGCTGTCCCTCTTCCCTCCAGAGACACCATCATCAGTTCTTCCTTGAAATATCCACCCTTATCCCCTCTGTCCCTGCAAACTGCTGCCCCATCTTCCTTTCCTCTCCAAAGTCCCTGAACGTATTGTCGCCTCCCATCTTTCCCGCAACTCCACGTTTCAATTTTTCCAAACAGGTTTCTGTCCCTGCCACCGGACCGAAACAGTCCTAACCAAAGGCACAGTTTTGGTCTACTGTGTACAGTTTCGGTCTCCTTATCTAAGGAAGGTTATACTTGCCTTAGGGGTGGTGCACTAGATTAATTCCTGGGATGAGAGGATTGTCCTTTGATGAGGGATTGAGTAAAATGAGCCTATATTCTCTGGAGTTTAGAAGAATGAGAGGTGATCTCATTGAAACATATAAGATTCTAAGAGGGCTTGACAGGGTAGATGCTGAGAGATTGTTTCCCCTGGCTGGAGAATCTAGAACTAGGGGTCATAGTCTCAGGATAAGGAGTCGGGCATTTAGGACTGAGATCAGGAGTTTCTTCGCTCAGAGGGTTGTGAATCTTTGGAATTCTCTACCCCAGAGGGCTGTGGATGCTGAGTCGTTGAATATATTCAAGGCTGAGATGGATGGATTTTTGGACACTGGGGGAATCAAGGGATATGGGGATCGGGCGGGAAAGTGGAGTTGAGGTCAAAGATCAGCCATGATCTTATTGAATGGCGGAGCAGGCTCGAGGGGCTGTATGGCCTACTCCTGCTCCTAATTCTTATGTTCTTATGTTCTTAAACGACAGCCTCTGTGACTGTGACTGCGATTGTGGTGCGCTATCTCTCCCCGACCTCCCTCTCCTCCTTTAAGACCCTCCTTCAAACCCACCTTTGACCAAGCTTTTGTTCACCCCTCCTAACATCTCCTTCTTTGGCTTGGTATCCATTTATTTCTGATTACACCTCTGTGAAGCACCTGATATTTTTCTCTGTTAAAGTCGCTATATAATTACAGTTTGTCATTACTGATGCCACAGCACTCCTGGGTCTCCAGGATTCCAGGACTTTAAAGGGAAATAGGGGCCCTATATGGGAGGAAAATGGGAAACCCATTAAACTACAGAGTTATGTGTTGTTACTTTCGTTTCCACTTTCTAAATGGCTGCTAAAAAGGGCTTTGAGAATTGGAACTATTTTAATGGAAGTAGTAGGTCCTCTCACGTTGATCATTTCCTGTTGGCACCTTGACCTTTCCTCCATCTTCTCATGATGTGTGCTCAAATGCTCAAAATGGCACTGGCACTGAAAACACAAGCCTCTGAGTGAAGAAACTCCTCCTCATCTCAGTCCTAAATGCCCGACTCCTTATCCTGAGACTATGACCCTAGTTAACAATAGGCAGCTAATAACATCTACCACCATCATCAATGGAATGCCTATCATATCATAGTAGGTACAGCAAGGAGGAGGCCATTCGAACGGCTGCAGAACATTCTGGAGGGGGCGGGTGTACATCCAGAGGTCGTGGTCCATATCGGAACCAACGACATAGGTAGAAAGAGGGATGAGGTCCTGCAGGAAGATTTTAAGAAGTTAGGAAATAGAGTAAGAAGCAGGACCTCAAAGGTAGTAATCTCCGGATTACTCCCGGTGCCACGCGCTAGTGAGTATAGAAATAGGAGGATGGAGCAAATGAATGCGTGGCTGGAGAGATGGTGCAGGAGGGAGGGTTTTAGATTCCTGGGGCTTCGAGACCGGTTCTGGGGGAGGTGGGACCTGCACAGGCTGGACGGGTTGCACCTCAACAGGGCTGGGACCAATATCTTGGGGGGAGGTTTGCTAGTGCCGTTGAGGAGAGTTTAAACTAGTTTGGCAGGGGGTTGGGAATCTGAGTGTAGATTCAGATGGGACAGAAATGGAACTGGAGATAGAAGGCAGAAAATTAGCAAGTGACTTTGGAAGGCAGAGGAAACAAAGGTTAGAAAATAAACAGCAAGGGAGTTTGGCAGCGCTTAAAGGTATATACCTCAATACAAGGAGTCGAGTGAATAAGGCGGATGAGCTGAGGGCACAGATAGACACGTGGCAGTCCGATATCTTAGCTATTATAGAAACATGGCTTAAAAAGGGGCAGGAATGGCAGCTCGACATTCCTGGTTACAGGGTTTTCAGACGAGATAGAGAGGGGAATAAAAAAGGAGGGGGTGGCAATTTTGATTAAAGAAACAATTATGGCTGTAAGGAGGGATGATATGTTAGAAGGATCATCAAATGAGGCCATGTGGATTAAGCTAAGGAACAAAAAAGGGGCAGTCACACTGCTGCGAGTGTACTACAGACCCCCAAACAGTCAGAGGGAGATAGAAGAGCAAATATGTAGGCAAATTTCTGAGAAGTGCAAGAACAGTAGGGCAGTAATATTTGGGGATTTCAATTACCCTAATATCGACTGGGATACAAACAGTATAAAAGGTACAGAGGGCGCAAAATTCTTAAATTGCATTCAGCAGAACATTTTTTAGCCAGTACATAGCAAGCCCAACAAGAGAAGCGGCAGTTCTGGATTTAGTTTTAGGAAATGAGGCTGGGCAGGTGGAAAGAGTATCAGTGAGAGAGCATTTTGGTGGTAGTGATCATAATTAAGTTAGTTTTAGCATAGTTGTGAAAGATGGAACAGGAGTAAAAGTTCTCAATTGGGGAAAGACCAATTTTACTAAGCAGAGAGGTGATTTAGCAAAAGTGGACTGGAAACAGCTACTTGAAGGTAAATCAGTGTCAGAGCAGTGGGAGGCATTCAAGGGGAAGATTCAAGGGGTGCAGAGTAAACATGATCCCACAAAGAAAAAGGGTGAGGCTGCCAAATCTAGAGCCCCCTGGATGTCAAGGAGCATACAGGGTAAGATAAGGCAGAAAAGGAAAGCTTATGTCAGACACCGAGAACTCAATACTACAGAAAGCCTAGAGAAGTATAAAAAGTGCAGGGGTGAAATTAAAAAGGAAATTAGGAAAGCAAAGAGAGGGCATGAAAAAATATTGACAAGTAAAATCAAGGAAAACCCAAAGATATTTTATAAATACATTAAGAGCAAGAGGATAACTAAGGAAAGAGTAGGGCCTATTAGAGACCAAAAAGGTAAACTACGTGTGGAGGTGGAAGTTGTTGGTATGATTCTTAATGAATACTTTGCGTCTGTCTTCACAAAAGAGAGGGATGATGCAGATATTGTAGTTAAGGAGGAGGAGTGTGAAATATTGGATGGGATAAACTTAGTGAGAGAGGAAATATTAAGGAGATTATCATCTTTGAAAGTAGATAAATCACGAGGGCCGGATGAAATGTATCTCAGGCTGTTAAAAGAAGCAAGGGAGGAAATAGCAGAGGCTCTGGCCATCATTTTCCAATCTTCACTGGATACAGACGTGGTGCCGGAGGATTGGAGGACTGCTAACGTTGTACCATTGTTTAAAAAGGGAGCGAGGGGTAGACCAATTACAGGCCAGTCAGCCTAACCGCGGTGGTGGGCAAATTATTGGAATTAATTCTGAGGGTCAGGATAAACCATCATTTAGAAAGGCACAAAGTAATCAAGGACAGTCAGCATGGATTTGTTAAGGGAAGGTCGTGTCTGACTAATTTGATTGAATTTTTTGAGGCGGTAACAAGGAGGGTCAATGAGGGTAGCGCGTTTGATGTAGTGTACATGGATTTTAGCAAAGCTTTTACAAGTTCCCACGTGGCAGACTGGTCAAAAAAGTACAAGCCCATGGGATCCAAGGGAAAGTGGCAAGTTGGATCCAAAATTGGCTCAGCGGCAGGAAGCAAAGGGTAATGGTCAATGGGTGTTTTTGTGACTGGAAGGCTGTTTCCAGTGGGGTCCCTTACTTTTTGTGATATATATTAATGATTTGGACTTAAAAATGGGGGGCTTGGTCAAGAAATTTGCAGATGATACAAAAATTGGCCGTGTGATTGATAGTGAGGAGGAAAACTGTAGACTGCAGGAAGATATCAATGGACTGGTCAGGTGGGCAGAAAAGTGGCAAATGGAATTCAATCCGGAGAAGTGTGAGGTAATGCATTTGGGGAGGGCAAACAAGGCAAGGGAGTACACAATAAATGGGAGGATACTGAAAGATGTAGAGGAAGTGAGGGACCTTGGAGTGCATGTCCACAGATCCCTGAAGGTAGCAGGACAGGTCGATCAGGTGGTTAAAAAGGCATATGGAATACTTTCCTTTATTAGCTGAGACATAGAATATAAGAGTATGAAGGTTATGATGGAACTGTATAAAATACTGGTTGGGCCACAGCTTGAATACTGTGTACAGTTCTGGTCACCACATTACAGGAAGGATGTGATTGCACTAGAGAGGGTACAGAGGAGATTTACGAGGATGTTGCCAGGACTGGAGAAGTTTAGCTATGAGGAAAGATTGGGTAGGCTGGGGTTGTTCTCTTTGGAACAGAGGAGGCTGAGGAGTGATTTAATTGAGGTGTACAAAATTCTGAGGGGCCTAGATAGAGTGGATAGGAAGGACCTATTTCCCTCAGCAGAGAGGTCAATAATCAGGGGGTATAGATTTAAAGTGATTGGTAGAAGGATTAGAGGGGAGCTGAGGAAATTTTTTTTCACCCATAGGGACTCACTGCCTGAGAGGGTGGTAGCGGCAGAAACCCTCAACTTATTTATAAAGTACCTGGATGTGCACCTGAAGTGCCGTAACCTACAAGGCTACGGACCAAGTGCTGGAAAGTGGGATTAGGCTGGGTGGCTCATTTTCGGCCGGTGCGGACACGATGGGCTGAATGGCCTCCTTCTGTGCCGTAAATTTTCTATGATTCGGCCCATCGTGCCTGTGCCAGCTCTTTGAAAGAGCTAACCAATTAGTCCCATTCCCCTGCTCTTTCCCCATAGCCCTGTAATTTTTTTCCCTTTAGGTATTTATCTAATTCCCTTTTGAAAATTACTATCGAATCTGCTCCGACCACCCTTTCAGGCAGTGCATTCCAGATCATAACAACTCGCTGTATAAAAAAATGTTACCTCATGTCGCCTCTGGTTCTTTTGCCAATCACCTTAAATCTACGTCCTCTGGTTACCGACACTTCTGCCACTGGAAACAGTTTCTCCTTATTTACTCTATCAAAACCTTTCATGATTTCTCCTCAAATGATTTCTCATCAAATCTCCCCTTAACCTTCTCTGTTCTAAGGAGAATAACCTCAGCTTCTCCAATCTCTCCACATAACTGAAGTCCCTCCTCCCTGGTACCATTCCAGTAAATCTCTTCTGCACTCTCTCTAAGGCCTTGACATCCTTCCTAAAGTGTGGTGCCCAGAATTGAACACAATGCTCCAGCTGAGGCCTAACCCAGATTACATGAAACCATTGCATTTTTAAATGTGCGAGTCAAATGTCAAGACTGAGACTTTTTTCCCTGGAGAGTAGGAGGTTTAGGGGTGATCTTATAGAAGTCTATAAAATAATGAGGGGCATAGATAAGGTAGATAGTCAAAATCTTTTCCCAAAGGTAGGGGAGTCTATAATGAGGGGACATAGATTTAAGATGAGAGGGGAGAGATACAAAAGGGTCCAGAGGGGCAATTTTTTCACTCAAAGGGTGGTGAGTGTCTGGAACGAGCTGCCAGAGGCAGTAGTAGAGGCGGGTACAATTTTGTCTTTTAAAAAGCATTTGGACAGTTACATGGGGAAGATGGGTATAGAGGGATATGGGCCAAGTGCAGGCAATTGGGACTAGCTTAGTGGTATAAACTGGGCGACATGGACATGTTGGGCCGAAGGGCCTGTTTCCATGTTGTAAACTTCTATGATTCTATGATTCTATCCCATTACATAACTACATTAGCCTCACTAGCTCAGTTGCTTAAGGCATCATTCATTGGGTGAGGGTGGGATCAGGCTCGACCATGATGTCCACTGTCATGGCCAGCTGACATGGTGCGTGAGGTATTTTACTGCATATAAGGGCTTGGCAAATCTACCCTGATGTATAAAAGCTGGGATAACTCTGATTCCCAATAGTGTTCCTTTGGCTACTTTGGCTGTTGAGTGGGAAAAGGAGAAGGAACGATACTGAATTCCAGTACGACATCCCACAGCACCGGGCCTGATTAGGCTACATGTAAATGGGTGCTGAGGCATGAATTGTAAGATCTTCTTTAGTCACATAGTGGAAATAGAGAAAATGGAAATGTGAAAGGGAGTAAAGGCTGTTTCAAACTGTTCCTCTCCCATATCGAGGTCAAGTCATTTTCACCAACGTTTCATGCACCACATAAACTGCGGTGTAAATTTTAACCTTTAGCGCTTAGGTGCGAAGCATCATCTGGGCACAGAGGGGGAAATCGGGTGGTGTGGACTGCGAGTCTGTAGCAGAGTCTGCCCAACTTTCCGCTCTGCTGCACCCAGACTGTGCTTTACACTCAGCCACTAAAAACATAAATCGACCCCAGTATTTCTGGAACGTTATTAATGACCTCACTTCATAAAGTTAAGTAAAGAAAGGCTGACAGATCCGCCCCACCATTGACGGCCGTGTCTTCAGCTGCCTCGGTCCTAAGCTCTGGAATTCCCTCCCTGAACCCCTCTGCCTCGCCACCTCTCGCTCTCCTTTAAGACGCTCCTCAAAACCTACCTCTTTGACCTCACCCGTCCTGATATCTCCTTAAGCGGCTTGGTGTCAAATTTTGTCTGTTAACACTTCTGTGTAGCGCCTTGGGAGGTTTTACAGCGTTAAAGGCCCTATATAAATGCAAGTTGTTGTTGTAGTATGCAAGTAAAAGCTGGTATATTTTACTCACTTATAATGTATGATCTTCACAAATAAGCTTTGAATTTTCATCACTTGAGATGGTTTTCCAGGAAACCTTTCCACAGAATCCTTCCCAACTTCCTATCAATTCTTGAAGCCGTGGTAATAAAAGCAACAGACAGCGGTGATAACTAATAGAAGCACAAGTCCTGCTGGTGTACCTTGATGTGCACCCTCACATCCCCGCACCTCAAACTCCCAGTCTTGGCCAGGTTGTCGAGACGAACACATCAACCAAAGGACTGGTTGTCCCCGCATAAGGAGGACAATCCGGGCAACTCTAGCACGACTTAAAGTGGCCAGTTACAGAGTAACATTGGCAAATACCTCGGAGGTGGTTGAAAAGTCACTCCCCCAGAAAGCTGTGAATGGTGCAGAGGAACCTTAAATGGGGGAGTGGGGAGGTGGGAGGGGGGGGGGGGTGGAATTACTTTTGAATGCGGGTGGGATGAACACAATTCTGGTTGTGTAGTGAATGGTGGTTTTCAGTGTTGAATCAACAGAATCATCATGAATGAAGGAGAAGGGACATTGACCCTGCTGCGAGACGGTATAAATGGAGAGGAAACAAAGTGCTTGAAATGCCAACATGGACACAAAGGAGCCTTTGAGCAGCAACGCTTAATGCCGTAGTTCTGCTTCTGTGAGGCAATAGGACCTACAAAAAGGATGAAATGTTCCAACGTCTTCGGTCGCACTTGGGATTCTTTAAGAGCAAGACTATTTTTGGCATGGTAACTGATGCAAGGCCTGCACTAACAAAACAAACCTAAAGTATGTTCACATCAACACAAACTCAAGCCCTCCCCACAAACTGCAGCTGCTACCGCTGGCCAGCTTTCATCCGCTCCAGGGGAATACATGTTTATTGGCAGCGTACTCCTTTCATGCCTCTGTGAGTCTGTACCTGCATATCACAAGGCCAGAAATCATAAGTGAATTTTGTTCTTTGTAACTGACTCACAAAATCCCATTCTTTTGTCAACACAGAGCTGGAAGGAGCCATTGCTATCTATCTGGCCAATCCTAGGCTTCAATAAAAATATACTATAACCTACTCTCACATCCTTCAAACCCTTTCTCGGTCAACTATCTATCTAGTCCCCTCTTGAATTTGCCAACACTAACTACTTCCACTGCCTCCGTGGGCAGTCTGTCCCTTAGATTCACCACCTTCTGTAGTGACCATTAAATCCCCATTATCTCAGCCTGATTGTAACTTATTTGTAAATCCATTACTTAATTTCTTTCTTTAAGATGATAGTTAGTGTTTTGTGTGTGTGGTGTTTTTTTTGCCTGTCAGTTTGAGGGATGTTACAGCCATAGTGCCCTGCAAACCTCATTTTGCTTTGTCCCCATCTCTCCGGCGTCAGATTCTAGAATTAAGTCTGATGCTATCCCCCCCCTCAACCCAACCCCTCCTCAAATTTGGTTAGAGCTGGGCAATACATCACTTTCCATAGTGTCAGCATTAAGCACTTGCAGGTCGGAATGAAAAGCCTGCCAGTATGTCTGAGCCATAACATTAAGATGCCCTATTGCACTAGTATAACATAGAATCATAGAACCGTACAGCACGGAAGGAGGCCATTCGGCCCATCGTGCCTGTGCCGGCTCTTTGAAAGAGCTGCCCAATTAATCCCACTCCCCAGCCCTTTCCCCATAGCCCTGCAAATTTTCCCTCTTTGAGTATTTATCCAATTCCCTTTTGAAAGTTACTATTGAATCTGTTTCCACCACCCTTTCAGGCAGTGCATTCCAGATCATAAAAACTCGCTGCGTAAAAAAACTTCTCCTCACCTCTCCTCTGCTTCTTTTGCCAGTTACCTTAAATCTGTGACATCTTTCTATTTCTCCCACCCACCATCCTGCAGCCTCACTGAGTCAGATTAACAGCCTAGTGCCAATTAGGGGCAGTTTTATACGCACAAGGGAGTGGTTTGAAACATCCCAAAACTCGTAGGACGCTTGCAGCCAGCAGATAGATGAGGCTTTCATCCCATTCATCTGGGCTGGATTTGGACACGAGACTCGGAACTGAAAGGTCAGTGTCCAATGAGTTGTACCAACCATTCCTCCATTAAATTCAATATGATGATCGTGAAAACAATGGCCAGGATTTTCCACTGGAGTGACGCTGACTCCCCACTGTAACTCCGGTGGATGGGAGTAGGAAATTCTTCAGGAGCCACTCCGCTGGGTTCCCATTCTCCCCCCCCCCCACCATCCCGCCCTCACCCCACCCAGAACTTCCAGGAATTTCTGCCAGAAGTGATGGTGGAAGGGCCATAGAATACATCCACCCAAATATGGACGGGCATAATCAAATGAATGCAAAAGATAGAAATATGTTATCCTATGTAGGTTTCATCATTTGCACCCTAGCAAGACTGGGCTGTAGGAACGTGCCCCCAGGACGCCTGCATTGTTACAGCGTGTTGAGGGGTGAATAAAATATTAAATGCCAAAAAGGGGTGGAAGGCAATTCCACAGACATCTTACATAGTATTACATAGAATTTACAGCACAGAAACAGGCCATTCTGTCCATACTGGTGTTTATGCTCTACCACAGCCTCCTCCCACCCTACTTCATCTAACCCTATCGACATAACCTTCCATTTCTTTCTCCCTCATGTACTTATCTGGCTTCCCCTTAAATGCATCTAAGGGACATCTTGCTCCCTCTTGCAAGCCAGGATCTCTGACAGAGGTGGGAATCCTGCCAGGTAATCCACCAACATTACTTAATTTACCTTGTCCCCGGAAAAATCCAAGGTCGGGGTGAGTCATTGGGACCAGCAGATCTCTCACCCCGCCGAAAATGCGCCAGGACTTTTCCATAGGGGAAATCTCGGCCGTTTTTATCTTATTAACATCCCCGTATTCTAATTAAAACAGGGCGGGAGGATGATGTTCAGAAAACAATGAAAATGGTTGTAGATACGTGAAGAACCTCGATGGGTTTGATGAGCAGGATGGTGAGATCCTTCTCGCTAATTGGCAATTAATAGTTCTGAGCGGTGCCTTTGGTTCTGTCAGAAGCGGGGCGGGTGGGGGGGGGAAGACTTGAGTGGGTTTTGGGACCTTTATAAAGTCAGGAGGAAAGTGCACGAGGAAGGGCAAGTGTGGTGGGAAAATGGAAAAGCCAATTGAAGAATGCTACAAAGGAGAGAAGATTATGGGACGGAAACAGGATTAACTGAAGAATGAGGGAAAGTAATCAAAGTGAAATTACAGGATAAAAGAAAAAGCCTACAACAATAAATCGACATAATTTAAAGAAAATAAACTCAAAGCACAAAAATATGAAAGTCAAGGAATCGAGCCAAAAGAAAGAAAAAGATGATAAAAGATTTTTTTAAAGTGTAAAAATTGAGAATGGGAAAGAATATTAACAAAGAGGCACTAATACAGGAATACTCGCTGAAAAAACGCAAAAGATTGCAAGTAGAAAAAAGAAGCATGTGCAGAGACAAGGTGGAGAGAGTTGGAAAGGATGGAGATGCAGCGGGATGAGATCCAGGTGTGAGAATGAAATGATTGTGACTGGGAAATCAGGACCTAACAGTTGGTTAAGGGCCAGGGAGCAGACTGGGGAGATGGTGCTTAAATCCAATGACATGTCTCGGGAATATATGGGATGGAACAAATCGTGTCGAACTTCAGAAAAGCAGCTACAGGCAGGGACAGACATAGAGAAATTGAGTGAATCATACCGTTAAGTTCTGGATGAAAATTGCTTATATAATCCAGTGATTTAAATGTATACAGGATATTAAAGTGATGCTACATATAAAAAGACTTGCATTTAGACAGTGCTTTTCATGACCTCAGGAGATCCCAAAGCGTTTTACAGCCAACGAAGTACTTTTGATGTGTGGCCACTGTTGTAATGTAGGGATATATAATATATAAATTGGCAAGCACGATTACACTTTTTGAGTATGCTGTTAGCAACTGAAAATTGGTGAAGGTAAGTTACCGTGGTGACTAAATAAAAATTGTTTGTATTTTAATCAAAGAGTGGTAAACATTTGGAATAATCTGCTGGAAAAGTATTGGAGTCAAAGACATCAGGAGAGTTGAATATACAGAGCAGGTGAATTAGAGTACCAGAAAGATGAGCTTTGATGGGCTGAATGGCCTTTCCTTGTTTTTATGTGGTATAAATGTGTAAGTAGCTAGCGTCACAGATGTTTTGTTGAATCCTGGGTAGATCTGAATTATTACAGAGTTCTGTTCAGTTCAGTTACAAAACATTTTATTCCCTTTCATCTCCAGTTGGTTCTTGCCTTCATTCTGTTTGCTCCACAGGCTCCGAAAAGTGAAACTGTACAGAGTGGAATCGTGGCGATTCGTCAGACCAAGGGAACGAAAGCTGGAAATCGAGTCAATTCATTTCAGGCACCATTCGCGGACACCTCTCGACAGGCAGCCCAGGAAATACAGTGGCAAAGGTGCAACTTTTTTATAAATTGAGAAGCCAATGCCCATAATGCAAGACACAACCAAGGTTAAAAAGTGTAGGCCAGAAAAAGGGGTTAAATCAAGAAACTGTGGTGATTATGGGGCCATGCCCGGGGTTTAAAAATCGATTGATTGCTGGAAGAAGCAAAGATTGAGGGAGGTAGAGTTTGGTCCTGGGTTCAAAGAACGAGTTATTTGGTAGAACACAATGTGATGAGTCTCGATTTCAACATGGCGAGGATGCAGAGAGGAGGAAAGAAGTGTAGGATGGTGCATTTGCAGCTTAGGAAGAACAAAAGAGGACAGAGGGGCACTGACCATAGTAAGATTGATAAAATAGAGGGAGAGAGGAAGGTTGAGAGAGGAATCAGCTAACAGACCTTAAGCCCTTTCCTGTATCCTGTCCTAGAGTGCAAGAAAGATGTCAGGAAACCTTCACCAGATATAGGAACAATATACAGGTTGTGAGGGGATTTTTTAGTTGCCCAACAAAGTGCAATTTCTACCACTGGATTGCTGTTTAAGGGAACTAGCCAAGGAACCATAGAGACAGAAGGGTAGATTCTCAAAAGTTTCAAGAGATAGCACTGGCGAAGAGGTGACTGCTGGAGGGACCGGAAGACAATAGGTGACATACCTTTTCAATAAGGGTATATCCACCATTTCGAATAGTGTGTTTATAGAGGCTACAAGCAGAGATAAAATTGGATCAGGATGTGTCAGGCTAATCAAAATGCCAAAGGGATTGGAAATCACACTGAGATATCAGTAATGCATTTGCACCGAATTCATGTTCTGCTATTTTTTAAAATTCCTTTTTAGCGGCGAGTCACCGTTTCAGACCAGTTTGTCGGTTTAAAAATTCAGGGGGAAACTGTTTTGGTTTGAAGTTGGATTTGTGATTTTGTGCTGGCAGCCCTTACACTTCAATCATGAGCAGGGTTGTGGTTTAAGTCGTTTATAATATTTATACAAAGCAGGTAAAATATGTAAGAATCATCTGATTCCGGCCATCCAAACCCAGCCCTTGCTATGTAAACTCTGACATCTTTCATCTGTCGAGCAGCACAGCTGCTTTGTGTAACGGCGGCCAGCTCCTGTGTGCAGATGGAGGCTGCAGGCTCACCGAGTTTGATTTGAAATAGCTTGTTTACACCCTGAGCACACACACGGAGAGCAAACTGTACAGTGAAAGGGCGAAACAAAAAACAAGCAAATAAGAACTGGCACGTTCTTCGATAAAGGCAGTAAAAGTGCCCCCTTAAAAGTGACAAGAGATCTGCTTTCAGGTTTCTCAAATAAGAGCAAGCACTGAAGATGATGCAGGTTTGCACCAGGTCACCGATTCTCAGCACTGGACGGATATTAAGGACACATGCAGGTGGATTTAGGGGGCGGACCAGGGAGGGATGAGAATGAAGTTGGGTTTCTGCGCCATGTATTTACACATGCTTGGTTTGAAGCATGGTGATGTGTTGTTTGAAGTCAACCCTAATGGCTTGCGTGCATGGCAAACCTTTTAAAACTGTTATGACTCCACATTGCCGTCCTTTGTAAACACTCTCTCTACATTCTCAGGCCAAACTGCTGTTTGATATTTTTCTGCAGACTGTTTATTATAGGCTGATGGTCTCTTGCTGTTTCGCCCCTGCCCGCTCACTCTTTTGCTGGCCGCTTGACAAAAGGCTCCAAGTGGCGCAGACTTTAGTTCAATCCCTGCTCTGATCTAACTTCGCTGGGGTGGCAGTGGTGGCCTTCCCTGACTAAAGAAGCAGGGGAAACAAATCAGCTAGGTGTTCCCATTCCTGCTCATAGTCCAGCGGCCAAGGAGAGAGTAAGTGGATGTTGAGTGGACAGGTACAGTCTTAGCTTTCTACTGGCCTGTCAATATTCACCTGTGTAAAAAAAAACCCAAGGGGACAGAATTGGAGGGCGGCTGGTATCGGCCTCTGCGAGAGGAGAGGGAAAATTGGACTGAATGTTTTTTAAACCAACTGAAAATAATCTCAATCCGCGATTTGAGAACACTATAACATGGCACCAACTTCACTTTTGATAGATTGGGTGTTTAAACACTCAGTGTTTTGTTCTTTTTTTATTCCTTCTCAGATGTGGGTGACACTGGCATTTATTGTCCATCCCTGGCTGTCCTGAGAAGTTAATGGTGGCCCTCCTTCTTGAACCACTGCAGTCTTTGTGCTGATGGTACTTCCATGATGGTTTTAGGTAGGGAATTCCAGGATATTGGTCCCAATGATGGTGATAGTATGTCCAACTTAGGATGGTGCGTAACTTGAAAGAGGACTTGGAGGTGACGGTGTCCCCATGATGTCATTGCACTTGTCCTTCTCGATGGTAGAGGTTGTGGAGCTGCCAGCTGTTGTTGAAGTAAATTGTCCTCTGTACTCCCAGTAAATATAACGATTGCTGAAAATGCTACTCACTCCTTTGCCCTCTGATGTCAACCATGGCTCAGTGGTAGCATTCTCGCCTCTGAGTCAGGAGGTTATGGGTTCAAGCCCCACTCCAGATACTTTGAGCACAAAATCCAGGCTGATACTCCAGTGTAGCACTGAGGGAGTGCTACATTGTCAGAGGTGTAGTCTTTTGGATGAGACATTAAACCAAGACCCCATTTGGCCTCTCAGGTGGACATAAAAGATCCCATGGCACTATTCAAAGTAGAACAGGGGAGTTCTCCCCAGGGCAATATTCATCCCTCAACCAACATTACTAAACCAGATTATCTGGTCATTATCTCATTGCTGTTTGTGGGACCTTGCTGTGTGCAAATTGGCTGCCATGTTTCGTACATTACAACAGTGACTACACTTCAAAAAGTACCTCATTGGCTGTAAAGCACTTTGGGACGTCCTGAGGTCATGAAAGGCGCTATATAAATGCAAAGTCCTTTCTCCATGGGTAGGATTCTGCAGTGCTGTGCCCCAGGAGGTTGCAGGTGCAGGGAGAAATAACAGGCCTGGCAGTACAGGCCCTGCACTCATTTCCCATTGGATTGCGAGTCTGTGGTTTGCTGCGTTTAGAGTGCTTGGATCCATTTTGTGCCTCAGCCTCATTAAGGCCCCGGATTTGATGCAGAAATATTTAACCGAACACCTAGTGCAATCATGTGGGATTGGCCCCAGGTTTGCTCTTTTTTCCTTCAGTGCCAAGTTGAAATGGGAGCAAGGGCTCTTAAAGGGGAACACGTTTTATAAAGGTTTTTTTTTGTTGCATAATTTACATTAAGTTTTTACTACTACATTTGTTTTTTTGGATACTATTGGACCTTCCGTATCATTCCAAACGGCAAGTTGCTCGATCATTGTATCCTCCCTCCTCCTCATTCCGGCGTCACTCCCCTTACTCTTAACCCTCCATCAAGTACCTACTCACTCACCCGTTGCCTCCCAAGGGCAGATGGAGAGAGGCCAAAGGTGTCTTCACCCTCACCCTGTTACCCTCCTCCCCTCTCGCCTGACTACCCACTCTCCCTAGCCATTTCCCTCGGAGGTTTTGCTTGCTTTCAAAACTCAACTTACTTATTTTTTTTTTAAAAACTCAAATTAAATGAATTGTAAACAATTTTACAACACCAAGTTATAGTCCAGCAATTTTATTTTAAATTCACAAGCTTTCGGAGGCTTCCTCCTTCCTCAGGTGAACGATGTGGAAACGATTTCCACATCGTTCACCTGAGGAAGGAGGAAGCCTCCGAAAGCTTGTGAATTTAAAATAAAATTGCTGGACTATAACTTGGTGTTGTAAAATTGTTTACAATTGTCAACCCCAGTCCATCACCGGCATCTCCACATCAAATTAAATGAAGACATTGTCTGACTGCCTCTCTATCTGTATATCTCTGTCTGCCTGTCTTTATCCCACTTTGTCTCACAGGTTCAGTAATTAGTATGGTTACACTTTCTAACTGTCAACAAAACACAGGTGATACAGACTTCCCATTTGCTTCAAAATTTAACTTGTTTGTTTTTGAAAAATGAACTCAAATTATCATGAGGAAAGACTCTCAACTTAATACACTTTTAGAGTTTATGGAACAAAAAAATAAAAGTGACAACAGGTGTGTAAATAGTACAGTCTGTTTTTATCAGTCTTTCTCTCTCCCTCTAACACACACACAACCTCTGTTTTTTAAAAAAAACCCTCAACATAAACTTAACCATAATAAAGTTTTCCTATCTTTTCCAAATAATTTTCAAACACAACATCAGCCAAAACTTCTAGAAGCTAAACAGAAATATGTAGCAGCTCAGCTGACCAAATGATAATGATGAATCCTGGGAAATTGAGTACACTGCACATGCTCAGAATGCACAATCAGCAACCAGCTAACGGATTCAGAGCTCTGGGCAGAAATATCAAGTCTAAACCCAGGTTTTTGGGCACGGTTGTGGCCATCAAGTGAAAACATTAATGAAGGAATTGAAAGACACAAAAGATTATTCAATGGATAAATGTTATTGTGAAATAAGTAATTTTAATTTTTTTCCCCTTTTTTTGGATAGTAGACATTCCAATCTCTGTGGAAAAAAATAGCATATGAAAATTTTTCCAGAAAATATTTTGAGTAAATGGAGGGGGGAAGAGATAACACAGCACCACACAGGAGCTGTGAATCGTAAGTCATAAGGTGAACATTGGAAATCCTATAGGAGCTCTACCCACTGGTGTTAGAGGGAAATCTAACAGGTAAGTGTGGACATTTTCATATCAAATTACCAGCAGTTTTAAATGGAGCGCTCGACCTATGTAAGAACTTTAATATGTTATAGATTTTTTTCCCACATTTTTGACATTTTTATGAAAAGTTTTGAGAGTTCAGGACATTGGAAAGTATTAGACCAGAGAAGACTGCAGTTCCCCGGGCTGGTCCCAAAAACTAAACCATCTCACTCACTCCCTCAAATATTTATCCACTTCTCCCTTCAGGTTTTCTACCTTATCTGCCTCTATTACCTCCTTGGGCAGTCTATTCCACACCTTCACTACCTTCTGCACAAAATAGTTCAATTGAAACTGATTGGACACCATCCCTTTTTTATGCTTGAGCCTACAGCTTCTGGACCTAGAGTTTGTGGCAATTTCAAACGTTTTATTGGGGTTCAATTTAGCTATTCTCTCAAGAATCCTGAATACTCAAATAATATCTCCCCTGAGCCTTGTCTTCTCCAGAGTTAACAATCTCAGGCTCTTCAACCTCTCATAGCTCAGATGCCTTAAGCTAGGTATCAGTTTGGTTGCCCTTTCCTGTACTTCCCTCAATGCCTGGATATCCTTGCTATAGTAAGACAACCAAAATTTTACACAGTACTCCAGGTGTACTCACACCAGTGCCTCGTACAGACGCAATATCGTCTCCTGAAAATCGGGAGAGATGTAAAACGGGCGACTGATCCAATATCACCTGACTTACACCATCACCCAAAGTCAAAGTTACCCCCAAGCAATCTTAAAATGCGTTCTGAGCAAAAGCTGTCTAGTGTTTGTGTTTTGGGACAACACTATGCCAAGTTGTGATTCCATAGGCGGGTTCAAGTCCCCACTCCAGACACTTGAGCACAAAATCTAGGCAAAATCGGAGGTGCCGTCTTTCAGATGAGATGTTAAACCGTGGCCCTGTCGGCCCTCTCAGGTGGACGTAAAAGATCCCATGGCACTATTTTGAAAAAGAGCAAGGGAGTTCTCCGTGCTGTCCTGGCCAATATTTATCCCTCAACCAACATCACTAAGACAGGTTATCTTGTCTTTATCACATTGCTGTTTGTGGGAGCTTGCTGTGCGCAAATTGGCTGCCACGTTTCCTACATTACAATAGTGACTACACTTCAAAAGTACTTCATTGGCTGTAAAGTGTCTTTATTTAAAAAAATATTTTAAAAAGATTAAATTTCCATAGGAGTTCTCCCAATCATCCACCGTAACTTCAGAAGATCCACAGAAACCCTGGTGAAATGGTGTGCAGTTACACTGGTTCCCCAGGGTTTACGAGCATTTTCCGCGAGAACCCCTGCGGAAATTCAACTCCAAAGTGTTTAGCAAACTTTCTTCTCACTTGTTTTGGAGGCATGCAACACGACAATCTAAATCACCTCAAAAAGGCACCATGGTGTTTCTCCAATGTGGCATTACTGTGACAAAATTGGTTCTTGCGGTTTTTTTGAAGTAAATTTTCAGCCAGTGAACCTTTAAGTCATAACTCCAGCTTCCTAAGCTGCATGTGTTTTAGTGCAGCACAAGAATGTAATGTAATAACTGCCTCAGTAAATACTCTTCTGTGCATCGCTGGAAACATAAAGCTGCTAACTGCCCTTTAGCCCTTGACCTCAGCTTTTCATGTCCCCGTGTAATGTATGTGTGTTTGTGCTATTAAGACAGTGATTCTTAAAGATGATTTGTGCTTAGGGGTGATGTTAAGATTCTGCCCACCCAGGTTGGTGCTGCTCATTCCCCCCGCTTCAGACAGATTTCCTGAAATAAGGAAAATATGTCATTTTCCGCATGGCTTTGGTGTCATTAAAGCAGGAGCAGGTGATGACCGTGACCACTAAAAGGTTATCTTAGATGGAACGTAATTCCAATAGTGAATCTACACAGGACTTCAGATGGACTATTTTTTTTAAAAATGCATAAAACTACAGACAGGAGACAGGAAGTGGAGATGAAGATGATTGCTATAACAGCTAGGTGCAGTCAGTCCAGCGTGTAAATGTAACACAATATCTAGATAGCACAACCAGTGATTTGTTAGCCTGAGACATACTATAACAACACTTTGCGCATTCCCCCTAATCTCCAGTTGATCTCGCAGAAACTGTATTCACCAAACAAAGAGTGATTTAAGTAACATTTAAATTGCAGTGATTCGGCACGAGGTCTGTGAAACTGCTAAAATAACAGGTTTTATGATTATATATCCTATTTTCTGTTAATTGCATATTGTCGTCTTAATCAGTTTATGATGACTGAATAAGTCAAATTCCATTTTTATTATTCCCGGGATTTTTACCAGTGCTTTGGGAATTTGCATTCCACAATTCTATTTTTCCACGAACAGTCACCTTGATTGTAATCATCGGGTCAGAAATGATCTGACAGGAAGTGTTGTATTGCCCATTACAGGGCAGCTTGTAACAGTTAAAGGGAAAGGAAAGCGGTGCCCCCTGATGGCTCAGTTGGTAACTGCACTGCCAGACTTGGTACAGACCAGGAAAGTCCCCTTAAGAAACATAAGAAAGTCCAAAGTGAGAAAAAGCCACTCGGCCCATCAAGGCAATGCCATCCAGAGTTCTTTCGTGATTATTCACTGACTTCCACCTTAGCCACCTGTTCATCCATTACTTTAAAGAACACTAAGTTCCTTCCCATGAAAAATAGTCCATCAGTGCTGTTAATACCCCTGTATCCCTCTGCCCTCTTCTCAACAAATAACAACCCAGCTCCTTTTTAAGGGTGTGAATTGACCCCAATTCAGCCACATTTTCTGGGAATCTGTGGCACCCAGGCTCAATCAATCCTTAATATAAAAACACAAAATGCTTGAAACACTCAGCAAGTCAGGCAGCATCTGTGGAGAGGGGAAGGTAGGGTTAACCTTTCAGCTCGATGACCTTTCATCAGAATCGTTAGCCCTGCCTTCCTCTTTCTCCACAGATGCTGAGTGTTTCCAGCGTTTTCTGTTTTTATTTCAAATTTCCTGCATCTGCAGCATTTTGCTTTTCCCTCAATCACTCCCTGTTCTGTGATGGATACTCCAAGTCACACACCATCCTGAATTAACAAGTCATATTGTCATTCCTTCATCATTGTCAGCTGTGGCTCAGTGGTAGCATTCTCGACTCTGAGGCAGAAGGTTGTGGGTTTGAGCCCCACTTTAGCACAAAGTCCAGGCTGACGCTCTAGTGCAGTACTGAGAGAGTGCTGTCCTGTTGGAGGCGCCGTCTTTCGGATGAGATGTTTAACCAAGCTTCTATCTGCGCTCTCAGGTGGACGTAAAAGATCCCATGGGACTATTCAAAGGAGAGCAATGGAGTTCTCCCCAGTGCTCTGGCCAATATTTATCTCTCAACCAACACCTAAAAACATTGCTGTTTGTGGGACCTTGTTTTGTGTAAAATTGGCTGCCGCGTTTCTTACATTACAACAGTGACTACATTTCAGAAGTATTTAATTGGCTGTAAAGTGCTTTGTGGATGTCCTGACGTCATGATAGGCACTACAGGACAAAGCAGCCCGCTTGATTGGCACCCCATCTACCACCCTAAAGAATTAACTCTCTTCACCACCGGCGCACTGTAGCTGCAGTGTGTACCATCCACAGGATGCACTGCAGCAACTCGCCAAGGCTACTTCGACAGCACCTCCCAAACCCACGACCTCTACCACCTAGAAGGACAAGAGCAGCAGGCACATGGGAACAACACCACCTGCACGTTCCCCCCCAAGTCACACACCATCCCGACTTGGAAATATATCGCCGTTCCTTCATCGTCGCTGAGTCAAAATCCTGGTACTCCCTTCCTAACAGCACTGTGGGAGAACCTTCACCACACGGACTGCAGCGGTTCAAGAAGACGGCTCACCACCACCTTCTCAAGGGCAATTAAGGATGGGCAATAAATGCCGGCCTCGCCAGCGACGCCCACATCCCATGAACGAATTTTTAAAAATATAAATCCAAGTCTTTCTTTCTTTATTGCTGGGTCAATACCATGGATTACTCGACCTAACACCAATGTGAGAGCACCATCAACACAAGGACTGCAGCAGTTTAAAGAGAATGCCCACCACCACCTTCTCATGGTAACTAGAGGTTGGCAATAAATGTGATTTTGCCAGTATTGCCCACATCTAGCAAATAAATAAAAAAAACTCATCGCAGAGTGTCTGCCTCAAGAGTGGCAGGAACATTACAATCAGGCCTTTCTTAGCACTGTTGCCTCATTGATGGATAAATCCTATATCAGAACACCAAGATCTGTTAGCATCAGCAACTTGACATATTTGCAGATTACTGGGAACGTTGATTAAGACTTCATATGTGACCTGCAAGACTCCATGGCATTCACTTAAGCAGCCCAAATAAGCTTGGACACTTCTGTTTTAGAACATGCTCACCAACACGCTTGTGTTGTTGCTACACAATGGGACCAGAGTCGTTCTTACCTTCTGGCTCTTTAAGTCATCGGGGAGAAGTCTGAATCTGAATTCTAAACGAACACTTTAACGACATGTAAGAACACTGCTGACTCACTCACTGCTCCGCAACTGCGCATTAATGTAGGTAGGTAATTGCTCAGCCTGTGCTCGTGATGGCGCTACAACCTGGAGCAAATCAACATTTTGTGAATGGAGGAGCATTGGCTGTGGATAGTGGTCACCAGTGAGTGTAAAAGAAAGGTGTGCGGGAGATCAGCATTGGTTTCAATCCCTGGACACAGACCAGAAGACATAATTCCTTCGGTTATACTCATTGACAGTATTGATATATTCATGGGCAACTGATGCCCGAAAACTTATCCATTAACTGATCTACAGGGTGAAATTCCAGCTCCCATCCACCCAATCTCCATTCTGCCCTTGCAAAGCCTTCGTACCTCATGGCTAGTGTCAATGGATTGCATCTGCTTCAGTGAAATATTGCATTAGCCTGAAATGCAGGGCAATCTTTCACTAAAAAGGACAATGTCCATAGGACAATGACCAAACCTATACCCATGTGACCATAAGGAAGCAAATACTTTGAGTTGAGAATAATTCCATATACAGGTGCCACTCTGTTGATAAGTGAAAGATTAAAAAAACAATAAAATCCTCATATCTGTCAATAGAATCAGGGTCGATATTATGGGCAGAAACCAGCTTGGCAACATAATCCCGAAAGGTCAATAGAAAAATTACAGCATTAGCACTCGTCCAGACTCCAGTACTGTACTGGAACATCTCTCGTCCAGACTCCAGTACTGTACTGGAACATCTCTCATCCAGACTCCAGTACTGTACTGGAACATCTCTCATCCAGACCCCAGTACTGTACTGGAACATCTCTCATCCAGACCCCAGTAGTATTGAGGTGTCAGATGTGGCTCGGTGGTAGTACTCTATCCTCTGAGTCAGAAGAGTGTGGATTCAAGTACAACTCCAGAGACTTGAGCACAAAATCTAGACCAACACTCCAGATTTGGTCATCTCCCCTAATTTCTATTTTCAGTGTCTGTACCACCACCCTCTCTAACTTGGGTTGTTGAATTTATGCAAAGGGAAAGTTGAAACTTTGCCCGTTAGCAGTAGAGGGAGCAGCAGTTTGAACAGGCACACGGAAAGGAGTTAAAACAAAAAACCAGTAGACGCTATTTAGGACCTAACCAGGCAAGAGTAAATTTAGCTAAAAACAATAAATATTTGTTGACTAATGGAGAAGAATAAATCTATTTAATGTGGGGTGACCTGTGGAGGTATGGGGATGAATTATCACCACAGCTACTAGGTGACTCCAGCATCATTTCACTATTTCTCATTGCAGGCTACGTTTATTGAGTCCAAAGGCTGAACAAATGCAAAGAGTAAACAAAGGGGAACAGACTTCAAAATGTGTTACTGGCATCTGATGTTGACATTTAAGATGAAGATTGTTTAAACTACCTACCCGTTTGTTAACTAATGGTTTATATATTGGCAATTACAATGGAGGCACTGCAAATGGCACACAGAACGGTAGGAAAATGAACCAGAAATCTGGGAATCTATTATTAAACGGAGGTCTGTAAACAGGATAAAGATAATGATTAATATGAGTATAATATCCATCATTATCTAACCTTTTACACCACATCATTCCTCAACATTTTATAGGTCTGTTACAAAGAGAGAAAACAAATGGGCCCATATTTTGCTGATTATAGCTGGACACACAAGGGTCCATTAATATTAAGACACATTGGATGTAATACTGACTTTGGACGAATGTTCTTTCATTGAAATCAATGGAAAGACTGAATAGACTGGGGCTCTTTTCTCTTAAAAAAAAGAGAAGACTGAGGGGTGACCCGATGGAGGTCTTTAAAATTACAAAGAGGTTTGACAGGGTAGACGTAGAGAAAATGATTCCACTTGTGGGTGAGTCCAAAACTAGGGACCATAAATATAAGATAGTCACCAATAAATCCAATCGGGAATTCAGGAGGAACTTCTTTACCCAGGGAGTGGTTGGAATGTGGAACTCGCTACCACATGGAGTAATAGAGGCGAATAGAACAGATGCATTTAAGGGGATGCTCGATAAACACATGAGTGGGAAAGGAATAGAAGGATATGCTGATAGGGTGAGATGAAGAGGGGTGGGAAGAGGCTCGTGTGGAGCATAAACACCGGCATCGACCAGTTGGGTCGAATGACCTATTTCTGTGCTATAAATTCTATGAAACGAAAATGGGGAGAGGTGTTTAACGGGTGGTCAAGTCGATGTCGCACATTTTACACTATCGCCCAAAATCACTGTGACCCCCGCTTATACTCTGTCTCAGCCAATGAATATACTGACAGTGTGATTCTATGTAATTATACACTGCTTGTGTAGATCTACATAATGGGAACCACAGATCTGCTCTGCCGCTGACCTTTCACTCCTGACCCCACCAGATATCCGTGGTATGGACCGGGTCGGCCATTATAAATATTTCCGGGTGGCGACCGCGCATAACTTGGGTGCTCACTGGCAGGGAGGTGGAAGACACTCACTGACAAGCCACCCAGAGGGCAAGCTGGTGCGACTGGCTCACACGTAGTTTAAAATGTTGACAACCGGTCCCCTTTATAAGCGGGTTGATTTTCCTGATGCTGCTGTCAGTATTGTGGGACGTCCAGGCCATGACCTGGGCCTAGATCCTGGTGGGCCCCAATAGTGACCCTCCATGGACCTGGGCACCTGTATCTTTCTAGGGTCCATATCGCTGGGCACTCACGAGGCAGGACCTGTTGGGCTTCCAGCGGCAAAAGCCAATCCTATGGCCCAGCCCCTGTCTGACGTTATTGGCCTTCCCAGTCCCCAGGAGGATTTTGCCTTGGTGTTTCTTTAGGGCAGAGACTCGGCATTTCCAAGACCTGCCCCATTTTTGGCTCCTGCCAGGCCTCTCCTGCCGCCTTTACCCCAACATGGCACCCCAGGTCTCGAAGAAATTCAGTGCACAACCTTTATATCAAATGCTTTTTATCCAATGTAAGACAGGCAAATGAGGTAGGTTTGCCTCTTTAGTCAATTTTCACTTGTCCCTTCTAATTATTTCCCTTTCCCAAATATACAATGTGGGTGAAATCCTGTTTTGTAACACTCAATAATTTTTTTCACTAACATTATTGGCAAGATGAATTTTATCTCCAAACAGCCTCAAATAAAAAATGCTTTCTTCAAATTCTTTTCCTGTAATAGTGTACTGAACCCAGTCAGTCTAATACGGCAAGTGAACTATCACAGGTGAAGCTTGGCTAACATGAAGAGCTGTCACTTTCTCCCAACTATCAAAGATAACCAAGTGTAAACTCCAAGGTATCAGTCCAACCTTACAACCCACCCAGTGTATCTCTGACCCAGTACTACAGGTGACTCATTCATTGTCCAACATCAACAACAACAACCTGCATTTATATAGCGCCTTTAACATAGTAAAACGTCCCAAGGTGCTCCACAGGAGCGTCATCAAACAAACTCTGACACCGAGCCGCATAAGGAGATATTAGGACAGGTGACCAAAAGCTTGGTCAAAGAGGTAGGTTTTAAGGAGCGTCTTAAAGGAAGAGAGAGAGGCAGAGAGGTTTAGGGATGGAATTCCAGAGCTTACTTGGAAATCATTGTGGCCTTTACAGCATTTATCCACCTGTCCCCACCTTTATCCATACAGCTTTTAATCCCATTCTTATCAAGATATTTGCCCTGCATCTTTGAACAGGCCATGATGCAGGGAATGCTGCCATTCTACAGCAAACAGGAGTGAGAACCCTGCCTACTGTACAGCCCAGGGATAAAAGTTGGAACATTCCTGATCTGCACACCTGACTCCCACACAGGGCAATGCATTTGCTAACTGACATACTGAGGAGCTATGGTAAAGATTCGTATAATGTTCAGCTGTTAGGGTGCAGCGGTGAAGGCTAGTCCCACTATGCCCTGTGTTTATCCTGGATATCAATGGAAGAACCTGCTTTTATATATATATATATATGTCTCTGTTCTCGGGCTACAGGGAATGCTTCCAAGGCTGCATATATTGACCATCCTTAGTTGACCTGAGAAGGTGATGAGTCCTTTATAGCAACTGTTTGCAAACAGACACTACATGGGTGACTTTTAATACCTTTTAAAATGCACAATCCAGAAGGCATTAAGAGTGACCCATGCAGTGTGGACTGGAGTCACATGTAGGCCAGTCTGGCTACAAGAGGCAGGTTCCTTTTCCCTGAAGGAATGGGCATTAGTGACACAGTGGGTTATTTCTTCACCAGGTACCAGCCACACATTTCCAGATATGTATTGAATTCAACTTCACAATATACCACGAACTCATGACCAGTACCCAACTAACCACTATGCTACACATAACCACAATTCCAGTAATCATTACCTGAATGGCAGCAAAAGGTGAGATAAACCTGCAAAGATTTATGTCTTAGAACTGATAGCTCCAACACTGGTGATCCAAAATGGGACGATTCCATCCAAAACGTCACTGTGTTCGATTGCACCTGTGACTCACCATTGGTATCTATCCATCATAACTAGCTTAAATTCCTTACAGACCTCATAACCATGGATGGGCAGCTACCTGCTCTCAAAGCTCATGATGTGCATCACTATGAAGTGGGATATGGGTGAAGATGGTTCAACGAGCAGCTGGTCCTTCCTAGAACTAACTCCAGGAGGTGGGGGGGGGGGGGTGTTGGGGGGTGATAGATGATGGGGGCGGGTGTGCGGCAGTGGCAAGTTTGAGACCATTGAGAACCTTACAGCGGCCTTTTTTAAGCTAAGCTGAAACACGTGCAGAGATAAATGCTTTTCAGCCAGGGGCAAATAGCGCACAGCATGTCACACCGTAATTCCTTATGACAACAAATCTAAACAACTAACTGTGATATTTAGAAGGACGTACAAGCATTTTAAACCAGCTGAATGAAAACAAAACAAAATAAGAGGCTACAAATGCACGGCGGGTCTGCCAGCATCTGGAAAGAGAAAAGATGAGTTGACGTTGGGTTGACGTTTCGGGTGTTAAGTCCCTTCTTAGAACGCCGATAAACCCCACTTTTTTTTATTGATGTGAGGCAGCCCTTAATTATGGCCCAATCTAAGTGATTCTGAGAATGGAGGAATCAGTCTCATAGCAAACTCCAGGTTTTTAGTGTGTATTGTGAGAGAGAGAGAGAGGTGATTGACAGCTACAGCTGATATTTCTGGCATTTGACTTGCCTGTGGAATATCTCTGGCAGATGTTCTAATCTGCTATTGAAAAAAAACTTCTCCCTGCTCCGACTCAGTGTTAAAACATCTGTTTCTGTTTAGAAAAAGCGGCATTTAAAACTGAACAGGATGTGCCACACACTGGGAATTGTTTAAATGGCGCTGGTGTTGCTTACATTTTTTGCAAGTAAAGCAATTAAAGATTTATTGCAGCTCAGTCTAGATATGTCTAAACTGTCTAAATGGTGAAGGATTATCACAGTGCCACTGTAACACAGTTTAGCATCACCCGCATCATCCCTCCAAAAAAGAACCTTCATTTCACTGATTTCCTGGGTTGTTATCTGTGTTGCCAGAGTGCTTTTTTCCCCCAATTTTCTCTCCTCTCCTGGTTGAATAATCATACAGCATAGAAGGAGGCCATTTGGCCCATCGTGCCTGTGCCGGCTCTCTGAACAAGCTATCCAATTAGTCCCACTCCCCTACTCTTTCTCTATAGCTCTGCAAATGTTTCCTTTTCAAGTATTTATCCAATTCCCTTTTGAAAGTTACTATTAAATCTGCTTCCAACACCCTTCCAGATCATAACAAATTGCTGAGTAAAAAAAAAGTCTCATCTTCCCCCCTGGCTTTTTTGCCAATTATCTTAAATCTGTGTCCTCTGGTTACCGACCCTCCTTTTTTTTTATTCGTTCACGGGATGTGGGCGTCGCTGGCGAGGCCAGCATTTATTGCCCATCCCTAATTGCCCTTGAGAAGGTGGTGGTGAGCCGCCTTCTTGAACCGCTGCAGTCTGTGTGGTGAAGGTTCTCCCACAGTGCTGTTAGGAAGGGAGTTCCAGGATTTTGACCCAGCGACGATGAAGGAACGGCGATATATTTCCAAGTCGGGATGGTGTGTGACTTGGAGGGGAACGTGCAGGTGGTGTTGTTCCCATGTACCTGCTGCTCTTGTCCTTCTAGGTGGTAGAGGTCGCGGGTTTGGGAGGTGCTGTCGAAGAAGCCTTGGCGAGTTGCTGCAGTGCATCCTGTGGATGGTGCACACTGCAGCCACAGTGTGCCGGTGGTGAAGGGAGTGAATGTTTAGGGTGGTGGATGGGGTGCCAATCAAGCGGGCTTCTTGAGTGTTGTTGGAGCTGCACTCATCCAGGCAAGTGGAGAGTATTCCATCACACTCCTGACTTGTGCCTTGTAGATGGTGGAAAGGCTTTGGGGAGTCAGGAGGTGAGTCACTCGCCGCAGAATACCCAGCCTCTGACCTGCTCTAGTAGCCACAGTATTTATATGGCTGGTCCAGTTAAGTTTCTGGTCAATGGTGACCCCCAGGATGTTGATGGTGGGGGATTCGGCGATGGTAATGCCGTTGAATGTCAAGGAGAGGTGGTTAGACTCTCTCTTGTTGGAGATGGTCATTGCCTGGCACTTATCTGGCGCGAATGTTACTTGCCACTTATGAGCCCAAGCCTGGATGTTGTCCAGGTCTTGCTGCATGTGGGCTCGGACTGCTTCATTATTTGAGGGGTTGCGAATGGAACTGAACACTGTGCAATCATCAGCGAACATCCCCATTTCTGACCTTATGATGGAGGGAAGGTCATTGATGAAGCAGCTGAAGATGGTTGGGCCTAGGACACTGCCCTGAGGAACTCCTGCAGTGGAAACAGTTTCTCCCTATCTATTGTGATGACAATATAAGTGATGGCACTATAATGGGTGTGATCGCACTATAATGGGTGTGATCGCACTATAATGGGTGTGATCGCATTATAATGGGTGTGATGTCACTATAATGTAATTGATGACAGTATAATGATTGTGATGTCACTATAATGTAATTGATGACACTATAATGGAAGTGATGACATTATAGTGTAATTGGTGGCATTAACATGGAAGCCATGGCACTATTTTTCCATATCAGATGTGTTTAGTAAGTTCTCGATTTTGCTAAAAATTGAACAGAGGCAATGTTGACACTAAATTACACTCACACGGCAACCAGATAAATTATTACCCCTATTGGAAAACCATGAAGAGCCTCTTTTTGAGCCAAGGGAAAATTTCCTTCCTCCTCCGATCTTCAGACGTTTAAAATCCAAGCACGACATCACACCAATCACGGCTTTCTGATTTACCCCCACCTTTCCCTTTTACTCTTTGCAACTTTGGCAGCGTTTCACAGTATGAGCTTTGGCACTTCACCTCAGCTTCACACTTAAAATAAAGAAATTGAGCCAATGTTTTGCTAGTCTTAATTTACTTCAAGAATACTACACATATATATGTATACGTGCACATACAAATATATATGTATACACAAACAGCCTATTCAAGCAGATCACAAATACAGTGAAATAAAACAATATTTCATGATTCTCTCGTCTCCCATCATTATTTATTTTCGGAACATAGGAACAGGAGTAGGCCATTCAGCCCCTCGAGCCTGTTCCACCATTCAATTAGATCATAGCTGATCTGTATCTTAACTCCATTTGCCAGCCTTGGTTCCATATCCCTTAATTCCCTTTTCTAACAAAGAATGTTCCTCAATTTTCTTCCTCCTCTCCTGTAGGTCTTGATCCTGATTGATTGTCCCCTTTC
This sequence comes from Heptranchias perlo, assembly GCF_035084215.1. NCBI lineage: Eukaryota > Metazoa > Chordata > Chondrichthyes > Hexanchiformes > Hexanchidae > Heptranchias > Heptranchias perlo. The sequence goes on along the minus strand of NC_090332.1, from coordinate 7,973,006 downwards.
CCATCTCAGGGGTTTTGAGGTCAATCATAGCACCCTTACTGCCACCCAGACTGAGATGAACTATTGCAGCACAGACCGGGGATCAAAACTTGGAACTTCCCATCCTGTACGGCTCAGTTACGTGCGCTTTCTGTCGGCTGAGGCATCACTTCATTTTTTTAACGATAGACATTTAACACCTGGTCTGCCAATATTCAAGGACAGAAAAAATAGTGGACACAAAATGGAGAACAATGAGCCGCCTACTCTTCCATTCATGGGGAAGCTACAAATAAATTGTGAAGAGCTTGCTCATGTATGGAATGAACTGTTAAATCCACTAGAGCGTTGAACAACCAGAATGCACCACATGTGTGGGGCAGATTTAAGACTAGTAGAAACATAAGAATTCAGAACCCAAGAGCAGGTCAATTATGGTGTCCAAATAGGACACAAAGTAATTTTACGAGAGCAATGTGCTACCAGAGGAAACTAAACCCTCATGCTGTGTAAATCTGCACTTTTCAAACATGGTAGAAAGTTATTGAATAATAGCAAATAACCTACCTCTTTGACCAAGCTTTTGGTCACCTGTCCTAATATCGCCTTATATGGCTTGGTGTCAAATTTTGTTTGATAACGCTCCTGTGAAGTATCTTGGGTTGTTTTACTACATTAAAGGCGCTATATAAATGCAAGTTGTTGTTGTTGTGATTTTGGTCTCTCCTTTACCACCTCCCAGGCAGCATATTGTTGTTGTTGTCGTCGTCAAGGTGGATGTAAAAGATCCCACGGCACTATTTCAAAGAAGAGCAGGAGAGTTCTCCCCAGTGTCCTGGCCAATATTTATCCCTCAACCAATATCACTAAAACACATTATCTGGTCATTTATCCAATTGCTGTTTGTGGGACCTTGCTGTGTGCAGATTGGCTGCCATGTTTCTTACATTACAACAGTGACGACACTTCAAAAGGCTGTAAAACGCTTTGGGATGTCATGAGGTTGTTAAAGGTACTACATAAATGCAAGTCTTTCTTTTTCTTGTACATATTAAAGTATATAGACTTAGTTATAATTAGAATTGAGGTCAAAACTCTGTATTCATCACACTGTATCTGAGGAAGCTTCTCTAGCACTTCCATGTACAAAATACAAACACAAATGCCATCTGAAGAAGGTCTCTTTCTCCATTGCAACCTTTTGTCTCTCTCTATTTTATTGCTATTATTATGGTTCATGCTTTATGACCTTTCCAGTCTTGTTCCTTCTAAAGTGCCCGACACACTCTTCCCCCTCCACGTGTCCACACAGTAATCAAGGTTTACCATCACATCTCCTACTCTAACTCACTGGGGCAGATCTTCACTTTGTGTGATAGTGTAAAACAGGTGATAGCAAATCAGAAGCTCCGCTTTACATCCATTGACTTCAACACAAATGGGGAAAGACTTAAAACCGCCTGCTGATTGGTTATCGCCCGTTTTACGCTATCGCACAAGGTTAGGATCTGCCCCTTTGTGTCTGTGCTGAGTTAGCTGATCTCAGCCAGGCCAAGAATTGGGACACTACAATTGGCCTTGGAGTTCTTGAACTAGGAAGGGGGGGAAAATCAGGCGAGGTTCCCACTTCTGACTTCTAGCCGATGAAGACATGCTGGAAAGTCAACTAGGGGTAATTTTGACTTTGTTTGATTCACTATCACCCGTTTTACACCTCTCCCGATTTCTATTTCCATTGAAGTCAATCGGACAGATGTGAAACGTGCTGCCAACTCGTTGTCGGCCATTTTACACTATCTCTCAAAGTCAAAACTCCCCCCAGCGTGTGTCCACGTCAACTGATGACAAAACTGACTTGGCTTTGGTGTCCTGTGGTCAGATAGACTGTCGACACCCACCATCTAACCTCGTAGGTGAAGGGTGGCCAGTTTAGCGTCATAATCGAGGGATCGCGGCAGCTATGGAACAAAACCCCAGCGAGAGAGAGTCAACGTCGTCAGGAGAGAAGTGGGGGGGGGGGGGGGCGGGGCAAAGCTGAGGATGAAAAATGTAAAATATCGCTCTTCAAAAAAAGGAATTTTCCATGATCCGTGCAGATAGTCATATCTGAGCGAGACATCATTTGTGGTGTCCCTCATAAACATAATTGCTAGCCTGAATTCCCTTTAGATTTCGCTGGGTTCTGGTCCTCATAAATCAACAGCAATGGGAACCCTGCTCCTTCCTAATTCATGGTGCAGAGTTCAGGCCCATTCACTTGGCAGCAGCAAGTGGCTACTATGAGGAAGTGGTGGGTCATGGGAAAGGTCCCGTCATGTCTGTAGTAGCACACACTAAACAAATAAAGCCACATGGACGCAACAACTCTGGCACACATTTAAAAATGCCTGAGGGAGTAGCTGTTCAGGAGTTCAGCAGGTCTGAAGGGAGGCCGACTCTCATTGTCCTGCCACAGACCTGTTTAAAGGAAAACCTAAGTAAAATAAACGATCGGGTTGATCTTCGGTTTTAGCAGCGCAATTTGGAGGGGGCTCGTTTCCCCGGGCGACAGGGCGCACTGCGTACCTTTAAAATCGCCTCATGCGCCATTTTAACACTTCCGCCAACCCGTTTAAAATCAAGATTGAAAATGACGTTCAAACTTTTCAAATTTCGCTCTGAACCGGCTGTAGCTACGTATCTATAAAATTAGCGACGTGATTGGACGAAGCACATTCGCTATGACATTCCCCTGCTCTCTGGCATTATCCCATTTATTTGAAACAAAAGAAAGATTTGAAAGACTTGCATTTATATAGCGCCTTTCATGACCTCAGGGCGTCCCAAAGGGCTTTACAGCCAATGAAGTGCTTTTTTTTTGAAGTGTAGTCACTGTTGCAAAGTAGGAAATGCGGTAGCCAATGTGCACACAGCAAGATCCCACAAACAGCAATTAGGTAAATGACCAGATAATCTGTTTTCTCAGTGATGTTGGTTGAGGGATAAATATTGGCCAGGACACCAGGGGAGAAATCTCCAGCTCTTTTTTGAAAGAGTGCCGTGGGAGCTTTTATGTCCACCTGAGAGGGCAGACGGAGCCTCGGTTTAATGTCTCATTCAAAAGACGGCACCTCCGACAGTGCAGCACTCCCTCAGTACTGCACTGGAATGTTAGCCTAGATTTTAGAGGTGTACCAACTTCAAATAGCTGGACACACCGTGTTCTACTGTCAGGCTTAGAGAGTACACAATCAGAGCTAAAATCAAGACAGACTTAGAACTTACTACAAGTATAGATTATTTAAAACACTACAAGATGCTTTAAATGGCATCCTCTCTTGTGTGTCCTCCGCAGTTATTTATTTAGATTGTTTCCTCTTTCCCCGCTGCTACTTCCTATTACCACAGTAACAACAACTTGCATTTATATAGCGCCTTTGATGTAATAAAACGTCCCAAGGCGCTTCATAGGAGCATTATCAGACAAAATTTGACACCGAGCCACATAAGGAGATATTAGGACAGGTGAGAGTTAGCTTTTAAGGAGCGTCTTAAAGGAGGAGAGAGAGGTAGAGAGACGGAGAGGTTTAGGGAGGGAATTCCAGAGCTTGGGGTCCAGGAAGCTGAAGACATGGCCGCCAATGGTGGGGTGAAGGAAGTGGGAGATGCACAGGAGGCCAGATCTGGAGGAGCGCACAGATCTCAGAAGATTGTCCGTCGGTCGGGGGATAGGGGTCTAAGCTTCGGATAGCAGGGTCACTGACTAGTGGGCAGCACTGCTGTTTACACGTTTTTTTTTGTTGTCTCTCTCTCTCTCTCTCGTGGTGAGATGGTGTGCTCGATCGCCATGTAATAGCTCTGCTTCTCCTGCAGCCGGGCCAAGGACTTGTGGGACTGGTCCTACCAGAGCAGGGCGGATCAAATGACAACCAGCCGAGGCTGGGATTCGAACTTGTGACCCACTGGATGTGAATTTGAGCAAGTGGGCCTCCCACATAGACAGCACTTTTTTTTTTAAAAAAAGGAAGATTACAGGATGATACCAGGGATGAGAAACTATAATTGTGCAGAGACATTTGAGATACCTGATCTGCTTCCATTAAAGAAGAGAAGGCTGAGCGGATTTAATACAGTTTTTAAAAAAAAAAATGAAGATTTTTAATAGGATGAATAAAGAAAGATTATTTCCTCTGACCGGGGAATCAGTGACTAAGCGTGAGGAGAGAAGTTAGGAGAAATTTCTTCACTCAAAGAGTTATTATAACGTGGAATGCTTTGTCACAGGGAATCGTTGAGACAGAGGTCATTGCATCATTTAAGGAAAGAGCAGGTAAACATTTGTAGCAGAGAAAGATACATGGATATTTCAGTGCATAGAATTGCATAGAATTTACAGCGTAGAAACAGGCCATTCGGCCCAACTGGTCTATGTCAGTGTTTATGCTCCGTACGAGCCAGGTATGAGCACGGCAGTGGTATTACTTTTGGATTGCTCCAGCAAAAATCTGGCACTGACACAATTAGGGGTGGATTTTGACTTTCTGCGATAGTGTAAAACAGGTCAGCAGCCCGTTTCACATCTCTCCCGGTTTTTATTTTCATTGACTTCAATTTTGGTGTCCAATTCTCCACTCTGTGTGAAGCACCTTGGATGTTTCGCTATATGAAAGTTGCTATATATTAGTGTGAGGTGTTGTTGCCCGGGGCTGAATTGTGAGCTGGTATTTCGTGTCCGTGCACTTTGCATACATGCCCGACATTCCGCATTCGACACCAACAATCGGTGTTCCACGTGTCCTACCTGCTGGTGCTCCAGCTAAGACGGACAGCGCTGTACAGTGTGGCCGTGAGTTCCTGTGAGATCGGAAATTCCCGCTCACAGTGTACAGTGCGGTCAATCGTACCAAGAACGCAAGCAGAGAGAACCTCCATAGTGGTGCCTGGTGGGGGAGTGGGAAGAGGGGAGCGGCAGACTTGGGGATGGAGGTGTGGTGGCAAAAGTAGTGTGGGGAAGGGGAGGCGGAGGGGGGGGGAGAAGAAAGAGAGACAGGAGCCAGCAGCACTTGCTTCAGTTGCTTTGACAGTTCATAGGCTTTGATTCACGGCTGTTCTTGAGATGTCAGCTTTTACTGATTCTCTTGGTTGGCGTGTACGATGCTGTGACAGCTTGAGATAAGGAAGGTCACTTAACTACCAAATGCTCCAACTCCACACAGTCTCCGGTAGGCCCCAACATGAAATTAGTGCACAGAATTTGAAAGCTGATCACTAATAGGATCATTCATTTGTAAATAAATGGATGATTGTTCATCATCTCCTGGGGAAATTAACAAAATTCTGGAATAATCCCAGGTGCAATGTTGGCTCAAACTAATCCTGCAGGAGTACAACTGCATCTTGTGTGTATTTAACAGAACATTCAGCACCACTGTTCTGTCAATAAGAGGAATTGAATTTTTCTTTCCCAATAGCTCAGTTTATAAATGTCACTGTCATCATAGAACTCAGTTATATCTCAGTTAGTGTCAGCCATGGCTCAGTGGGTATCACTTTTGCCTACTAGTCAAAAAGTTGTGGGTTTCAAACCCCACTCCAGAAACTTGTAGTACAAAAATCCAGGCTGAACCTCCAGTGCAGTACTGAGGGAGTGCTGCACTGTCAGAGGTGTTGTCTTTCTGATAAGATGTTAAACCAAGGCCCTGTCTGCCCTCTTGTGTGGATGTAACAGATCTCATGGCACTATTTTGAAGAAGAGGAGGGGATTTCTCCCCGGTGTTCTGGCCAATATTTATCACTAAACCAACATCACTGAAACAGATTATCTGGTCATTATCACATTGCTGTTTGTGGGACCTGGCTGTCACGTTTCCTACATTACAACAGTACTTCAAAAATACTTAATTGGCTGTAAAGCGCTTTGGGGCGCCCTGGGGTCATGAAAGGCGCTATATAAATGCAAGTTTTTCTTTCTTATATAGACCAGGTAGGCCCCAGGTTCGAGTAGAATGGATCCGTGAAGAAAACCCCTCTTTTTTTTATAACTAATAAACAAAAGTGTTCAAAGAAAATGAATGACATGCACAATATTTTTATTGCCTCTATGATTTTTCTCCCGGGTTGCTTGCAGCAGTGTCCAGGAGATTAATCTTTAATTCCTGGAGACTCCAGGACAATCCTGGAGAGTTGGTAACCCTACTTCATGAGTTATATCAATCTGCAATCACTGAAAAATCAGCAAGGGTCTAATGCTGGTTCATAAATAGAGGAAATGGGTTTAATCTTTTAGAGGGCTCTGACTTCATGAGAAATCTTCTCATTGACTTGTAGTCGTATATCAGCCCTGTGCTTGCTGTACCCCTTTACATCGGCTCCTGGTCCGGCAAGGCCTCGATTTTAAAATTCTCATCCTTGTGTTCAAATCCCTCCATGGCCTCGCCCCTTCCTATCTCTGTAACCTCCTCCAGCCCTACAACCCTCCGAGATCTCAGCGCTCTTCCAATTCTGGCCACTTGTGCATCCCCGGTTTTCATCGCTCCACCGTTGGCGTCCGTGCCTTCAGCTGCCTAGGCCCTAAGCTCTGGAATTCCCTCCCTAAACCTCTCCGCCTTTCCCCCTCTCTCTCTCTCCTCCCTCCCCTGAGACGCTCCTTAAAACCTAGCTCTTTGACCAAGCTTTTGGTCACCTGTCCTAATGTCCCCTTATGTGGCTCGGTGTCAAATTTTGTTTGATAATCGTTCCTGTGAAGCGCCTTGGGACGTTTTACTACTTTAAAGGTGCTATATAAATGCAAGTTGTTGTTATATCATTCTGCGCTCACTGCTGCAAATGAAAAATCAGCAGGGGTTCGTAAACAGAAGAAACCGGTTTGATGTTTCAGTGAGGTTCCGACTTCATGAGAAATCTTTCCATCGACTCGCAGTCGCACGTTACGAAGGTTTAGATTTGGTTTCGATTCAGCGCATTAAACAGCCGTCATGAAATACTGTCGATGCTGAACGGCTGCCACGTTTGCCTTCAAAAACATGTCACTGTGCTCCGAAAGCAATTCACTGTGTGAAGTGGTTTGAAGTGTTTCGCTGGTATGATCAGGTGCTACATAAATGCAACTCATTCTTTTATTCGTGTGGAAGGCTACTCTTCAAACTATATATAAAGAAAACCCCCCCACAGGTTTCCAAACACAAAGATGGTGCCCCTTTTAATTACGCCACGCGGCTTAAATTGCTGTTTATTTCAGTCCTTTCACCACTATTGCCATGGAAACCTAAACAAGAAAATAAACTGCCCTTTCTACCTTCGGACAATTGGCATTCCTGCGGATTTAAGTATCATATTTCATTGATCTGCCTTGTTATCTCCGAGAGAGAGAGAGACAGACATTTTCATAACAATATTACGAGCATTGTGAGCGACTACAGAATGCTGTAATGGTGAAATTGGGAACGAGATTTACTTTCGAATAGCTGCAATCACACTTTAAGCCGTAGTTTTGGCAGGTGTCCTCCCAGCTAGCAGGTGCAGGGGAGACTATTATGGCTCGTGTTGCCCTCTGGTTTGATTACGGCTTTCATTTAGAGAGACAGAAAAATAAAGGGAGTGTGAAAAGCCTGTGGAGGGACCTGGACAAACAGCGTGTGTGACCCTTGGAGAAGGTGGACAGCATTCACCGCCAGACCCCTGCGGGCAGCTGCTGTGCACACTCTCTCTGCAGTTTTTTTTTTCCAGAGTGACCCATCAGCAGCCTTGCTGAGTAACCACTAAGGCTTTAGAATTTCCTTGGAACGGATTTTAATTTTGTAAAATAAAACAAAAAAACATTGACATTATTGACACATTTTGGGGCTTCTTCACCTTAGTAAACAATGAATTTCTCAGAAGCTTTTAGCCAGTTAACAACAACAACTTGCATTTATATAGCGCCTTTAAGGTGGTGAAAACGAACCAAGGCGCGTCAAAGGAGGGTTATCAGACAAGTATACGAACACGGAGTCACATAAGGAGATATTAGGACAGGTGACCAAAAGCTTGGTCAAAGAGGTAGGTTTTAAGGAGCGACTTTAAAGAAGGAGAGCGAGGTGGAGAAGTGGAGAGGTTTAGGGAGGGAATTCCAGAGCTTAGGGCCCAGGCAGCTGAAGGTACAGCCGCCAATGGCGGAGCGATTAAAATCGGGGATCCGCAGGAGGCCAGAATTGGAGAAGCGCAGAGATCTCGGAAGGTTGTGGGGCTGAAGGAGGTTACAGAGATAGGGAGGTGGGAGGCCACGGAGGGATTTGAAAACAAAGATGAGAGTTTTAAAATCAAGACGTTGCCGGACCGGGAGCCAATGTTAGGTCAGCGAGCACGGGGGCAATGGGAGAACGGGAGTTGGAGTGAATTAGGATACGGGCACCAATCTTAGAAAAGGCATTTTTTTTCCCACCCAATTTTATTTGAGAGTAACATGGAAATGACTGTGACTACCCGCCAGAGATCATCACAGATAAATGACAGTGTCTAGAACCGTGAAAGTACAGTGAGATATTAGTGTGCAAATGCTTAATGCATTAATCAACAGAGCAACAACTCCGCCGCAATAGTGGGCAAAGGAATCTCGAATGAGAGCGTTAAGTTTTTTCTACCCCAATATCACACAGCCTAATCTCAAAGCCCTGGGAGGCTTGTCTCACTGTTTGTGTCAGTGGTCCTTTTTTGTTTGTTTTAAAGATGCCCCTCACAGAGCTCCATTGCCGTTAAAAACGAGCTCTAAACACTAGACAGAGTCATCGTAGGATACAGGCAGTTCAAGAATGGCAGATAAGAGATGTGACAAGGGATTGCTCACATTTTGTTTATTTTCTTCCTGTGACTCCCCAGTTCCACCCAACAGAGATCAATCGGATCGACAATGCATGTGGCCTGGGGGGGGGTTTAATTCCTTTGTGGCTATTTTTGGTGCACTAGTTAAAGCATTAGTTAATAGCACTAGTTAAATTCCTGTCTGCACTGTTCTAATGCACTCATTAACCTGCTTATTTTTAACGAGTTAAAATAGCGCAGACAGTAAATTTACACCAACCTGTTAACCAGCCTGCCACAGATATCCCGAGGAAATGAAACCCTCCTTCCCCCCACGTCTATAGTTTTATTTGGAAGTGGATGTGATTGACAAACTCGGCTCAGCAAATGTGACCATTTCAAATTAATTGATGGAAACTTTTATTTTAATACTCTGAACATAAAACAGCTAAAATTGCGATTTGGGTCTCCCAATGTATTTACGTGTAAATGCATTACTTTATGTGGTACTGTGCCATACAGTCCAGGAAGATCCCATGTTTGATCCTTGGTCTGTAGTAAGAAAATTGGCCAATTGGACAAGATATCAATAGACTGCTGGTGCCCATGGGACTTTAACCAAGCACGAGTAATCTAGAGGAAAGCAGGGCTATCTCAGTACTGCTCTGAAGTATAGCCCTCCGAGATCTCTGCGCTCCTCCAATTCTGGCCTTTTGCGCATCCCCGGTTTTCATCGCTTTACCATTGGCGCCGTGCCTTCAGCTGCCTAGGCCCTAAGCTCTGGTATTCTCTCTCCCCCTTTAAGACGCTCCTTAAAACCTACCTCTTTGATCAAGCTTTTGGTCCCCTGTCCTAATATCTCATGTGGCTCTGTCAAATTTTGCTTGATTACGCCCCTGTCAAACGACTAGAGATGTTTTACTACGTTAAAGGCGCTATATAAATGCAATTTATTGTTGTTGAAATGCCAACCTAGATTATGTGCACAAGTGGGACTTGAACCCACAGCCATCTGACTCAGAGGCGAGCGTGCTACCAACCGAACCAAGAAACCAGAAAGGATGCAGTGGAGAGAGAGGTTGGAGGCTAAAGATGCAAGTGTGAGATCGCCTATGAGATGACAAGCTTCTTCTTGTATCCTGACCTGCTGCAGGTGCAGCAGCAATTGGGATATGAATCTCATAATATCACTTGCTAAGGGAAGAAAAGGTGACCTGATAGAGGTCTTTAAAATTATGAAGGGGTTTGATAGGGCAGAGGTAGAGAAGATGTTTCCGCTGTGGGGGAGTCTAAAACTAGGGGCCATAAATATAAGATAGTCACTAATAAATACAATAAGGAATTCAGGAGAAACTTCTTTACCCAGAGAGTGGTTAGAATGTGGAACTCGCTGCTACATGGGGTGGTTGAGGCGAATAGTGTAGATGCATTTAAGGGGAAGCTCGGTAAGCACATGAGGGAGAAAGGAATAGAAGGATGTGCTGAAAGGGTGAGATAAAGTAGGGTGGGAGGAGACTCGTGTGGAGCATAAACTGGCATGGACCAGTTGGGCCGAATGGCCTGTTTTTATGCTGTAAATTCTATGTAATTATATGTAAGATGAGACCATAATTTTTTTTTTGCACAATCTTAAATCGATATTATATTTTCCAAATCAATTTCTGGGAAATTGTAACCTAAACATTACTGAGCTCAAGAGTAAGAGAGAAAATGGCAGATGTTTTATCTTTTGCAAATTCTATTTTGCTAATCATTGCATGAATCATGGGACGATTTGCATTTTGTAAACATCATAAATTGGTGTGAAAACAACACAGATGCTTTCATTTGTAAACGGGACAAGGCAACTACAGCTGTGGGTAATTACTGGTCAATTAAGAGACTAATTATCGTGCCCTTAATTTACAGGCACTATTTACTAGCTACAATATTAAGCTGCAACACAGCAACGAGCCGTTCAATCTAATTGTAGCAAACAATCTACTCACTGAGGCTGAGCCTGTGCCTCCGTCATGTGAGGTGCTTGTTAGATGGTAAAATATAGGGGAGAAACCTGGTGTCTAAGCGATGCCGAGCATGCAGCAAGTTAATGACGCATGCGGCCTACTGGTGCTTTATTCTTCGACTGCAGGAGAAATTGGCCTCTCATCAGACTCATAGGACTTATTCGGAAATTGTGAAGCTGCGTCCAAAACCTGCCAGAGATACACAGTAAAATAAAACTACACGTTCAACGTGGAAATCAATGAATTGTCAATGTTTGCCAGTACCGTAGGTGCATTGTTCCAAAACAGCGATTAAACAATAATAACTTGCATTTATATAAGAACATAAGAAATAGGAGCAGGAGTAGGCCAATCGGCCCCTCGAGCCTGCTCCGCCATTCAATAAGATCATGGCTGATCTGATCTTCACCTCAAATCTAAATTCATGTCCAATTTCCTGCCCACTTCACGTAACCCCTAATTCCCTTTACTTCTAGGAAACTGTCTATTTCTGTTTTAAATTTATGGGGCAGCAAATTCCACAGACCTACTACCCTCTGAGTGAAGAAGTTTCTCCTCATCTCAGTTTTGAAAGAGCAGCCCCTTATTGTAAGATTATGCCCCCTAGTTCTAGTGAAACGTAGTAAACCATCCCAAGGCACTTCACAGGAATGTTACCAAACAAAATTTGACACCGAGCTACATAAGGAGATACTAGGACACGTGAAAAAACGAGGTAGGTTTTAAGGAGTGCCTTAAAGGAGGAGAGAGAAGTAGAGAAGCGGGGAGGTTTAGAGAGGGAATTCCAGAGCTTAGGGCCGCCAATGGTAAAATCAGGGATATGCAAGAGGTCAGGATTGGGGGAGTGCAGCACATTAAGTAAAAAAAAAGGATTAAAAAAGAAACAAGTGTGAAGGCTGGAAATCTGAAACATGAAGTGTTGGAAATACGCAGCAGGTCTGTTAACATCAGATGAGTTATGGGGGTGAGTTCTGGGATCTGGTGCCCCCAACAGGGAGCGAGGCCCGGAGAGGGAGAGCTTCTCGGGACATCGCAAGCAGCAGCTCGTGATTTTCTGCGCATTCATTTCAGTGGGTGGAAATTATGGGCCGCGTGCCTGCAATTTCCCAAAAAGCATCCCCGCAAGCCCCACGCTCCGTTGGGAGCACGGATCGCAGAATCATCCCTATCATTTCAGATAGGGAGACTCTCTTTTCAGATGCTGCCAGACCTGCTGTTGTGCTTCCAGCATTTATCTTATAAGGAAAACTAGGAAATAGAAGCAGGAGATACTTTCATAAAGTGCCTGGATTCAGCTTGACTCAGTTGATGGCACTCACGTCTCTGATGTTAGAAGATTATGAGCTACAAATTGGTCAAGGCCCATTTTGGGGCCTGAGACAGCTGGCACGCTCGGAGCACGTGCCAGAAACCACAGGCCCGAGGCCCACCCGAATTTGGGCCTCGGGCCTCATCAGCATAGAGCCGGCGAGCTGCAGGCATCAGCCAGGGATCTAGAGGCAGCCCGCCAGTTTGAAATGGGCGAATTTGGGCCGGCCGCCTTACTGGCAGTGGCAGTCGGGTAGGTCGTGGAGGGGTTGGGGGGTGGGGGAGAACGGTGGGGGGTGCGATCGTGGGCTGGCAGCTTTACATAAATGTAAGTTTAAAAAAAATTCTACTTACCATTTTTGGTGGCAGCGTCCAGTGGCCCCTTTGGGGATTGCGCAAGAGGCCAGAATTGGACGAGCGCAGAGCTTGCAGAGGGTTGTAGCGCTGGAGGAGGTTACAGAGATAGGGAGGGAGCGTGGCCATGGAGGGATTTGAAGACAAGGAAGAGAATTTTAAAATCAAGGCGTTGCCGGATGGAGGTCAGCGAGCACAGGGGCGGCGGGTGAACAGGACTTGGGACAAACATTCATGCTGCTTTATTGGGAAGCACCCACATGAAAGTTTCAAACAGCTGGGGAGTATCTAAAGTTCCCCGGGATCCACCTGACTGTCTCGTTGAATCTTTACAAACATACGAACCGTATGCCGGAGCTGACACAGTGCAAGAGGCAACAAAGAACGGCTTAAAGTTTCAGATGACATCAAGTGCACATGTCAACTTGGGGGCCCTGTGCCACTTGCAAGAGTCTTTAGTTCCTGGTTTTCGGTCTATTGAATGAGTCAATGAGTTCTCTGTTGTGTCGCAGTTGAGCCTAAAGACCTTGTGTTATATTACTTTCTAATTCCAGGAATGTTCTTGGACTTGAAAATCCTTTCAGGATTGCTTTGACGATAGCATCTCTTTGAGAGAGTCTAACGGAGCTGGTGAGTAAGTCGATTCCAGGGGTCCTGTGATGCACTAACTAGAAGCCTGTTCCATTATTCGAAAGTATCAGGTGCTTTCCCTTTGCACAGTTTCTCAACCCCCTGGGTATGTCCTGTGAAATATGCATGAAGCAGCTCATTGTCGGGGGCTGCAGCTGATGGAAGTGTGATTGTTAGGGAGCTGGTGTAGAAATAAAACCTTTGGCAGACAGAGCGGATCATTACACGCTGACTGTCAGCACACGGCCATTAGCGAAGACATTTCATTAACTGCTTGTAATGAACATGAATAAACGATGTGCCCATTAATAATACAGAGGTCTTCCCATTTGATACGAGCAAACAAATCCAGATGATACTGTCAGATTCTCCAGCTTTGGAACGTTCCCATTGAACAGGGCACTCCAGCAGAGACTTCCAGGGGTCTCTAATGTCATATAAGCCGGCACGGCTACACTTACTGCAGCACTTTCCACCACCTGTGGGATTCTGAACTTTAGATCATTTTGTTTGATTTTACAATGCATTTAAAATGAATGTTTAATGACAGGTAGCAAGGAGCTGGTTAAAATTTAAATTTAATGACATTAATTTATAATGCGCTCCTCTTGTATGAAACAGCCATCTGACTACGTTATCGTTATTTTTTATTAAATGGGTTGATTATAAACCACTACACTGTGTGGAAACACATACTACTGCTTGATGGGCTCTTTACTTTAACGCTGGTCATTCAGAGCTGAAACCCTAGGTACGGATTGGCTGGGGTTTCCACTCAACAGTGACAATAACTTGCATTTATATAGTGCCTTTAACGTGGTAAAACATCCCAAGGTGCTTCACAGGAGCGTAATCAAACAGAAGTTGAGACTGAGCCACATAAAGAGATATTAGGACAGGTTAGGACCAAAAGCTTGGTCAAAGAGGTGGGTTTTAAGGAGCGTCTTAAAGGAGGAGAGAGAGGGAGAGAGGTGGAGAGGTTTAGGGATTTGCCAAGACCAGTCACCGGGAAAGGTTCGGAAGGAAATGGGCCAACCTGGCAGCCAGTCTGGGGTGCTACTGGGTGCCCTCTAAAGCCAGTCTAAAAGCAACCAATAATGGCTACCTGGGTGATGAGATACTGCAGGGGGCAGACAGGTACGCATTAAACTGTATAGGGTCAAGACCTTCAGGAATAGAGAGGGGCGAAAGTTGTCGAGGGAAAGAAAACATAAACGTAAGGGCACTCTGGGACTGACTCTGGTTGAGGAAAGTAAAAAAAAAGAACTTGCATTTATATAGCGCCTTTCACAACCTCTGGATGTTCCAAAGCGCTTTACAGCTTTGAAGTGTAGTCACTGTTGTAATGTAGGAAACGCGGCAGCCAATTTGTGCACAGCAAGATCCCACAAATAGCAATGTGATAAATGACCAGATAATCTGTTTTTAGTGATGTTGGTTGAGGGATAAATGTTGGCCAGGACACAAAGGTTACTATGGGTCAAATGCAGAATGAGCTCTAGTTGCCTCAGTCTGGCCTCTGGGGACTTGGATTCAACTGTATATAAAACTAAACTTAATATCGCTGCGTTATCCCACAGACGTCTGGATTGAGAATGTGAACGGCAGATAGTAATGGGCTTTTGAGGCTGAGCTCGAGGATGTATAAGTGCAGTCATTCCAGAGGTGCTGCTGGCCTGCACCGTTCCCCTGGCAGCTGGAGCACACCTGTCGTTCTACCTTTCCTGTAAGGTCAGAATGTTCCTGACCAATCAGAAACATTTTTGGATGCAGATAATATTAGATATTAAATCGTGTAACTATACAGAAAAGATATGCGCAACTCAAGAAGGAGCAAGTATTACGTTGGTTGGTGAAAGGTTCGATCAGTTTTTATCAAACAACAAACTGCTAATTACTCCATTTGTGAAATGATTGTCCTTTGCAAATATAAAAAGAGAGAGATAATCATCGAATCATAGAAAGGTTACAGCACGGAACCATTCGGCCCATCGAATCCACGCCGGCTCTATGCAAGAGCAATCCAGCTAGTCCCACTCCATAGAATCAGGCTATAGTAGTATGGCATAAAGGTTGCATATAGACCAGGCAAATGTATGTGTGCCACTAATCCATTTAGTGTAGTCTAGAATCAATGAAAAAGCTTAGGAGGATTGTTATGACCTCTGGTCTGCTGTGGATACCATCTTGAGTTCAGTGGCAACAGTCACTCCCTTAAATAGTCCGGACATTGTTCTTTTCTGGGAGTTAACCCACACAGTCCTCTATCTACTACAACCCAGAGGAGTAACAATGGAAACCCCTTGTGACCTGAACCGGATATCAATGCCTTTTGCACGGGTTGTAGCGCTGGAGGAAGTTACAGAGTTCAGAAGGGGAGAGGTCACGGAGGGATTTGGTAAGAGATTGGATACGGGCGCCAAACTTTTGGATAAGCTGCTGTTAATGGAGGGTGGAAGATGGAAGGCCAGCCAACAAAACATTGCAATAGTATGCCTAGAGGTGACAAAGGTTTTCAGCAGCAAATGGGCTGAGGTAGGGGTAAAGGCAGGTGATGGTACAGAGGTGGAAGTAGGCAGTCTTTGTAATGGGGAAGATATGGGGTCAAAAGTTTATCTTGGGGTCAAACTGACTGCTAAGGTTGCAAAGAGTCTGGTTCAGGCAGAGAGAGTGGCTGGAGAAGGGGGCGGAATCAGTAGCAAGGGTATAAAGTTTGTAGCAGGGGCTGAAGATGATGGCTTTGGTCTTCCCAATATTTAGCTGGGGGAAATTGTGGCTCATCCGAGACGGGATGTCGGTCAAGCAGTCTGACAGCGCAGAGGTCAGTGGAGGCGTTGGGAGAGGTAGAGCTGGGTGTCATCAGCGTACATGTGGAAGCTGACCCCATGTCTTCAGATGATGTCGCCAAAGAGCACATGTAGTTGAGGATAAGGAGGGGCCCAAGGATGGATTCCTGGCAGACTCTGGAGGTAACGATGCAAGGATAGGAAGAGAAGCTGTTGCCAGAGATGATCAGACGGGTAAATGAAGAACGAACTGAGGGCAGTCCCACTGAGTTGAACAACAGAGGAGAGACACTGGAGGGGGATGGTGCGACTGACCGTGTCCAAGGCTGCAGAGAGGTCGAGGAGAATGAGGAGCAATAATGCATCACAGTCTCAGCCACAGAGGATGTCACTGGTATCTTTGATCAGGGCTGCGATAGGGTGGAAACCTGATTGGAGAGATTCAAATAAGGAATTATAGGAAAGATGGGCCTAGATCTGAGCGGCAACAACACATTCAAAGACTTTGGAGAGGAACAGAAAGTTGCAAGAGGTTAACGAGGATGTTTTTTTGAGAAGAGGGTGTAATGGCAGTGATTTTGAAATGGAGGGGACAGAGCCTGAGGAGAAGGAACCATTAACAATGTTAGCTAGCTTGGGGCCAGGAAGGGAAGTTAGGTGGATGAAGTTTCCTTTTAACTCCCCACATAAATCACACAAGAGCACTATATTAAACCTAGGTAGACTACCAGTTTAGTGAGTTAGCTGTTCTCAGCCCGAGTAGCAGCTGGGATCCTGAAATTGGCCTCAGCATCCTTGCACTTCAGAAGGAATATTCAGCCCGAGGGCCCAATCCTGATCGCTAGACAGTGACTCTCGTTGGAAAGTAATACACGAGGACATCGGCTGATCACAAGATTTGGTTGGTTGGTTGTGATGCCCTCTGTAATAAATAAATAAATAAAAGAACGAACTTACATTTATATTTCACCATTTCACGACCTCAGGACGTCCCAAAGCGCTTTACAGCCAATGAAGTACTTTTGAAGTGAAGTCACTGTTGTAATGTAGGAGGCATGGCAACCAATCTTCACACAGCAAGATCCCACAAACAGCAATGAGATTGCTGACACCCCTAGTCATGCCCCGATATGAAGACTACCGGGGTGAAGTACCAGAGGTCACCTAGCGCCTGTGGAACTGTACCCCAGCAAGAGACTGCACCTTCAGGAAAGGAGAGGAGAAAATCTATACCAAGAAAAAGAAAAGGAAAAGCTTATGGGTTGAATTCGTGCCACGCGATATTAGCAACAAAATGTGACCGTATGAAATTCTTCTTATCTTCAGTGTGGCTTTATAATATGTCTTGTTAACTAACTCCAGGCACAAGTCCGCACCCTTTCAGTGTGAGTCGGGTCTGTTTAAACACCCCTCTCAAACTCTGAACCTGCAGCAAAAGATCTTCATTAACGCGCAAGGTGTTAACTGCTCGCAGCACTTAATATTCCAAGATGTTTCCTCTTCATATTTCAGGAGCTGTCTGTGGTACATACATCACCCGCTGGGCCATTCTGTCAGTCCCACTCATTTAATTAGCTAATTACAACCTGCTGACATTAAACACGGAATATGGTGTTCAGAGGAAGATTTTTTTTCAATTCAAAATATTATTTAGCCCCAGCGAACATCTGATATGCGCTCCCTGAGGGTACTGAGTGGTAACTGGTCCCTCCAACACAGACAGTCCCTCGCTAATCTGTTTTGGGCTGCAGTAAAGCGGTGCCATCTGTCATTGCTTGTGCAGTCGGATTGCAGAGCAACACTGTGACGGAATGACTGGAAGATATCTGACGTCCAGGAGATCGCTGGTCTGAAGCACAGACATCAGTGGCTTCATGTTTGGGATGGGCCTGTGGTGCACGAGCTGACTGCTGCGTGTTTCCTGTCAAGTGATGCTTAAAAATGAATCACGTAAACACTTTTTCCCTCCAGTTTTTCTTCCCCCTCCTCCTCACCTGAAGGGACCAAGTTACCTTGAGGTACCGGTTCCATAGGAGCCAGCAGCACCCACCCCACCCCCATCCCCACCCCCCAACCTGGCCTTCTTGGGCCCCATACTTTGACAGCACTAGATTGTAACATAGGAAGATAGGAACCGGAGGAGGCCATTCAGCCCCTCGGGCCTGTTCCACCATTCAATTCAATCATGGCTGATCTACACCTCAACTCCATTTGCTCCACATCCCTTGATCCCCTTACCCAACAAAAATCTATCGATCTCAGTCTTGAAAATTTTAATTGACTCGACATCCACAGCCTTCTGGGGGAAGAGACTTCCAGATTTCCACTATCCTTTGTGTGAAAAAGTGCTTCCTGATTTCATTTCTAAATGCCCGAGCTCTAATTTTAAGATTATACCCTCTTGTTCTGGATTACCCTACCAGAGGAAATAGTTTCTCTGAAGAAAAAGAATTGTATCTACATAGCACCTTTCACAACCTCAGGACATCCCAAAGTGCTTTACAGCCAATGAAGTACATAGTCACTGTTGTAATGTAGGACAGCCAATTTGCACACAGCAAGGTCACACAAACAGCAATGCAACACACAACCAGATAAGCTGTTTTAGTGATGTTGGGTTGAAGGATACATTTTAGCCAGGAGACCAGGGAGAACTCCCCTGCTCTTCTTTGAAATAATACCAAGGCATCTTTTATGTCCATCTAAGAAGGCAGGCTTAACGTCTCACCTGAGAGATGTCACCTCCAACAGTACAGCACTCTGTCAGTAATCCACTGGAATGTCATACTAGATTATGTATACAAGTCTCTAGAGTGGGACTTCGGTCTCAGAGGCGAGAGTGCTACCCACTGAACTACGGCTGACACCTACCCTATTGAACCCCTTAATCATTTCAAATACCTCGATTAGGTCAACGCTCAACTCAAGAGAATACAAACCAGGTTCATGCATCTAGCCTCATAATTTAACTCCAAGGTCAATATATCCTACCTGAGGTGCAGTGCCCAAAACTGAACGCAGCACTCCAGATAAGATCTGAGTAAGGCTCCATATGAGTGAAGCAACACTTCCTAAGTTGACTAAGTTCCTCCCCTTGACTTATTTTTAGGTTGCCTTGTACCGCTGGTATTTTGTCCTCTTCCTATGAAAGTGTATACATAATACTTATTATAAGTCTGCCATTTCCTTATTATCCATTATAGTCTCGCCTGCATCTGTCTATAATGGGCCCACATTCTCCTTTCCTACTCTCTTTCTCTTAATATATTCATAAAAACTTTTACTGCTAACTTTGATATCCCTTGCGAATTTTTTTTCATATTATTTTCATATCTGCGTGTCAGCAGTCAATTTGACCACAAGAGCATCATGAACAAAAGAAAGACAGAATTTGCATGAATATAGCACCTTTCACGATGTCTCAAAGCTCTTTACAGGCAATTAAGTACTTTTGAAGTGTAGTTGTAATGTAGGAAACGCAGCAGCCAATTTGCACACAGCAAGGTCCCACAAACAGCAATGAGATAATGACCAGGTAATCTGTTTTAACAATGTTGGTTGAGGAATAAATATTGGTTACAGGGAGAAATCCCCTGCTCTTCTTCAAATAGTGCCATGGGATCTTTTACGTCCACCTGAGAGGGCAGACAGGGCCTCGGTTTAACATCTCATCCAAAAGATGGCACCTCCGAAAGCATAGCACTCTCTCGGTACTGCACTGGAGTGGCAGCCTAAATTTTGTGCTATAAGTCTCTGGAGTGGGGACTTGAACACATAACCTTCCAACTCAGAGGTAAGAGAGCGACCAACTGAGCCACAACAGACACCAAGACTTAGCCTGTCCATGTTCACAGAGGAACACTGGTGATGATCAGAAGCAGAAGCCCTGGCTAATTTTCTTTCTCCCATCCTACCTCAGGACGACTGAATCTTTTGAGATATTTACCATTTGTTTTGTGCCCAGTGTCAAAGTTTTTAACTGCTGATCCTAACATGGCTAGTGGAATAGAGAAGAAGAAACTCCCTTCTTAGATATGGGCCTTGCATTAGCATTTGTTAAAAAACGTTGGCCATGGGGCTCCACTGTGTATAAGAACACACTTTTAGGAATTTCCAACACGGGTTGCGGGACAGCTGTCAGGTACAGGAATCCTGGCGAATTTTCCTCTCTTAAACCCAAGGCCGCTGGAGCCAATTGTAGCGTCCCTGTGGCCGCCCCAAATGAGGTCAACTAACTCGGTACAGGCTGGGAATTAAATTTGGAGATCTTCCTGGTCTTTATGGCCCAGCTAAACACTGCATAAATTCACTGGCCCAGAAATTCCATACAATAGGTTGTGTCGGATTTGCACCAATGGAATTGTGCCCACCGATGCTCAGCAGAGCTGAATCTGCCAGAATTTCATGGGTCAACTCATGTCCATTTCCATTGGAGGATCTCCAGAGTAAATCCCTTGGAAATTAGAGTGCAGCCTTTTTAAAAAACAGTTCTGGCTGAGGGCTGCAGCAGCAAGATGGGAAAGTGTTGGGATCATTGAGTTGACTGGATGGGTCATATGTCGTTTTGTCCCACTTTATAAGAATATCTTCCATTGGAGGACCTGGCACAGACAGCTGAAAAAGGGACAAGGGCAATGCAAGGAGGAAGGGAAGAAGAGCTCACTATTTTAGTGAGACTGATCTCCAAACACAGCTTGAGGAGACTAAACACAGGAGAGACAGATTGCTGAGTCTGCATGGGAGAGCACCTCAAAATCATGTCTCTTGGGCCATGTGGAGAGAGCTAACGCTGGCATTGGGTGCCAACTCTCTCACCCCAGAACTGCAGACCAGTGCTGCAAGAAGTTCAATGATGTGGTCACTCACCCTTTTCTTTCTTGGGCATCAGTACAGTCTTTTACATAGAATTACATTGAATTTACAGCACAGAAACAGGCCATTCAGCCCAACTGGTCTCTGCTGGCGTTTATGCTCCACACGAGCCTCCTTCCACCCCACTTCATCACACCCTATCAGCATATCCTTCAATTCCCTTTTCCCTTATGTGTTTATCTAGCTTCCCCTTAAAAGTATCTATGTTAATGACCTCAACTACTCCATATAGCAGCAAGTTCCACATTCTAACCACTCTCTGGGTAAAGAAATTTCACCTGAATTCTTTATTGGCTTTATTAGTGTCAGCTGTGGCTCAGTTGGTGGCACTCTCACCTCTGAGTTAGAAAGTTTGTGGATTCAAGTCCCACTCCAGAGACTCTGAGCACATAATTCAGGCTGACACTCAGTGCAGCATTGAGGGAGTGCTGCACTGTTGGAGGTGCCATCTTTTGGATGAGACATTAAACTGAGGCCCTGTCTGCCCTCTCAGGTGGACATAAAAGATCCCATGGCACTATTTGAAAAAGAGCAGGGGAGTTCTCCCTGGTGTCTTGGCCAATATTTATCCCTCAACCAACATCACTAAAACAGATCATCTGGTCATTACCACATTGCTGTTTGTGGAACCTTGTTGTGCACAAATTGGCTGCAGCGTTTCCTACATTACAACAGTAACTACACTTCAAAAATACTTCATTGACTGTAAAGCGCTTTGGGACGTCCTGAGGTTGTGAAAGGCGCTATATAAATACAAGTCTTTCTTTTTATCTCATATTTATGTCCCCTACTTTTGGACTCCCCCGCAAATGGAAACATCTTCTCTACATCTTCATCCGTTAAAATTAAGAGCTGCGTAACTAATCTTTCACACTGCAGTATGGTTAGAGGGGGCACTAACTAGGGATCTTACTGTTTGAATAACCATCTCCCATAACAGCACTGACTTGCATTCAGAACTTCAAAGCCTCTTCCTTCACTTTAACAGCTGTCCAATGTTATCTGGGAGATCGTCTTCAATTGCTGGTCTTCACCTAGTTCACACAAAGAGTCAAATTTGGTAGCAATTAATTCTTGGAGCTTTCCGGAAGGAATACACTCTGCTCAACTAAGAACCCAGAAATATTCAAGGAATTGAGTTGTCACCTATGGCAGCTGATGTGTCCCCAAGGAACGAGATATAACATGTCTCCTCAGCTGAATAGCATATATTCCCAAATTAATAATGTTTGGGTGAAGGATGACTGCTATGAAGTGAGTTGTTATGATCTGGAATGCACTGCCTGAAAGGGCGTTGGAAACAGATTCAATGGTAATTTTCAAAAGGGAATTGGAAAAATACTTAAAAAGGAAAAATTTGCAGGGCCATGGGGAAAGAGTGGGGGAGCAGGCCTAATGGGATAGCTCTTTCAAAGAGCCAGCATAGGCACGATGGGCCGAATAGCCTCCTTCTGTGCTGTATGATTCTATGAAGTATTGGTTGGGCAAGTGAGTTGTTGCAATGAGTGATCTGTTATTGCTCAGACACCGACATTTTCCCTGCTGCTGGGACTTCATAATCTAAAACTGGGGTGTTGGGTCAGCAATCCTGCTACACTCAGCAAGTGTAGAAATTTGTCACAGGATGTTGCACCTCAGCAAGTCACCGGCTCGAAGTCGAAAGGACTGAGGTTGAAATGAAGGAAAGATAGTGATTTAATTATCCCTGTTTAGTGTCTGAAGTTCATTAAATATTTACACCCAGGAGAGATTCCTGTAATATAAAAATAACGAGGGGCACTCAGAACAGTGATAAGGAGTGGGATTATTTCTTGCTCCTCTGGAAGGAAAAGACAGACTGGAACAGAAATTGCAATTTCGAACAGGGTTGAGTTGGCGAACCCAGATAGGGAGAGTTTGACAGACCCTAGCACAGAAAGGCATGACTTTAACTTGATTGTATCAGAAGCAAGATGAGGCTGAGAGAGAGAGAGAGACCTGGGACATCAGCTACACGGGGATGATTAGGAATTAGTGTGGCTTTTAGCTCATTGAATTTTGTTATGATATATAACGATGGAAATGTGGGACAGTTAATTCACCACTGTTTAGATACGTATTTCTTTTCACTTTCCCCTTTACACCACTTTCCACCTCTCTTGTTTTATCGCTCTCCTATTTATTGCTACAACACTTTTCTTTCCTGTATTGTTTGCTCTTCTGCTTGGGGAGATTGTCAGTGCGGGGGTGGGGGCGTTAGTAATGGGTCACAGAAACAAAAAACATTGAGAAATTAGGAGGGTAAGGGCTCTGAAAAACCTTCAGCTTTTAGTGGCTCTATCCTTACCGTGGGTATCCTCTTGTTACTAATGTGCCTATAGAAAGCACCTTTTTATTGCTAATGTTCCCTCACACTCGCTCCTAACCTTTCTAATCTCTCTTTTTGTAGGTTACCTGTACATTTTTTGGCCGTGAAATTTGGCAATGGTTTTCCCGACCTCCTGTCGTAACATCGGCAAAAAAACCATCGGCGCCCTGAATAGAAATGGCGTTAGCAGCTGAAGACGGTGAGCTGAGCCCGAATTTGCTGGCAAAATAACGGCGAGTTTAATGGCGCTCGCCATTATTAATGTGTAAGTTACCCAGAAACTTGCGGTGAGGAAGAGGTACTCTGTGAATTGCCACAAGTTACTGGATGATTTGCATCGCTCCGCCGTTAACCTCATGAAAACGGCAGCTCACCCTCAACCTCCCCGTGAGCTTCATAAAGTTGCTGCATTTGCGCATTAATTGCCAATTAAACTCGCCACAGAAAGTTAGGGCTGGTAATTAACAGCGTAAATACCTTTTTAATGATGAGATTTACATCCCTGCAATACCAATCAACCTCTTTAGCCCAGAAAGGGAACAATTAAAACTGTGGAGTCTCATTCCTACAGGTAGTAAATTGTTCTTAGAGATTTTTAAAAAAAATTCTTACTTTTCCTTTCTGTCTCTTTTTTCTCTCTCTCTTAATCCAATCTTTCTTTCCCTCCCTTTATTTCCCTAGCTGTGCCTGATTTGACTCTAATGCACCCTATTTCCTTCTCCGTCTTCTGTTTCTTTCTCTATCCTTAGATCTCATTGGTTAAGGAGATAGACTGTTGGTTCCGTCATTTACTGAGGTCCCAGATGCCCCGTTGCCCTCGGTTACCAGCTCACACTTCCAGCAGCTTACAGGGCAAACATTTTTTGAACTGAAAGGTGAAGGGAAAAGTCTAACCAAGGGGGCACGCTGCGAGATGTCCTGCTTCAGCAAATTCTGGGCCTATAGCATTTCTCTGGGACTATGGCGGGACACCAAGAGAACCCCCAGGGAATTTCAGGGTCTTTAGATTCGTCTTGGCTTTCAATTTGTGTTTATTATTTGATACATTTTATTTTTGGAGGTTTTTAGTGAGGTGAATGAAGTACAGTCACGATGACTGTACCTCTGATTATTTTCGGTGGACTGTAACTCGAAAGGAAACTGGAATTGTGGAGAAAGCGTTTGCGTAATATAGTGGCAATTAACAAAAGTAGAAAATAACCAATTGGAAAGGAGAAAAATACAGAAAATAAACACTTAGCCAATGAGGAAGAAAAAAATTGACAAACTCAATCGACATGACATAGACCCATTCACAAGGCACAAGAAATGTTACTATAAGGACATAACTTGTACTTCTGATAGGTTCTGACTGTGCTGCCTGTGATATCTTGTATGATGATATATAACCTGCATTTACTTGGAAAATGCAAACAAGATATACAGGTTAAAAAATGGGTCTCATCCATCATTGTGTAGGGGATTTTCAGGAAGGGTATTTTCTTTATGCTAAACTGTAACTTTATCCACGAGACAGATTGGGTGTTAAAATTGTAATCCTTCAAATTATGCTGTGCAACGTGGATGCATCTGTACGAAATTCCTTTGTCTGTTATTTTAACAAAGTGCTAACCTGTTTATTTTAAAAGGAATTTCACATGAATGCATTAAATGCTCAGCTGCTAATAAACGCACAGCGTAATTTCAAAGCCACGATATCATACATCAGAACCACAGGATGTTTGATCCAACAAAGTGCAGTGGTGAGAGAGCACAAAAACAGTTCACTGCACGAGTATCGCAGTCCATTTAATGCACAACCTCTTCTCATTATAAATAATGACATTTACTTTTTTCCAACAGCAATGTCCTCCATCTGCAACTAAGAAAGAAAAAGATTGAATGGAACAACAGTCAACAAGGTGTTGAAGTGATAATTTTACATTTGAAATTCCACAGTTGCATCTAATTGTAAAAGGTTCTCATAGTCGCTTACCATGAACATTGCCTTTCTTCTGCACCATGTACTGATGTACATGGAGCATATCTTAGTAGGTCATTGATCCCTTCATTAAGAACAGGTGACATCCGATGTTTTGTGTGTTTAAATGGTTGCACGATGTATTCGGTATCATTAGATCTAATTACACCCCTGGTTAATTATAGAACATGATTAATTACAACAGGTACATTGCTCTCTGGATTATCACATCTCCCAGATGTCACAGTTATCTCCTCCTCGCATCTCCTCATGTTTGGGTTTCAGGGAAAGTCAATCTAACCTGCGGGTTTGCAGCCTTTTATATTATAGCCTACTCCCAATTGCCAGCATTATTCTATTCACCAACAACTGCTGGAAGATGATAAAAGATGGATGCAAATTAACATGTTATTTATCGGATTTACTGGAGGCAGTAAAGACATAGATCTTCATCTACACCATTTAAAACATGTGGTTTATTGCCACCCTGCTACACTGCAGGTAACAGGTATACAGAGCAGATGGCTTGTAAACAATTACACAGTTATGTTGGTTAGCCAAATGGAGTTTTGCAGCTGCCCTGTGTTTACACTCACTCTAATCCAATTAGGGTGTTTGAAAATGGAGAGGAGAATCACACTTCAAAGGGATTAGGAAATCGATGTAATTTAATCTATCCCATGTCCAAGATTCTCCATGGAAGCATTATCTTTATTGGGGGGTGGTGAATGGATTTCATCTTTTAGCTTTGCCCCTGATTCCAGTTCTTATGATGTCTGCCAGATGTTGGCAAGTCAATATTACTTTGTATAATATATGCCACAGTCCTATCTCCAGGTTATCTGAGCACAGAGGCCTGGTCTCTGTCCAGCTTGCTTGTTGATATGAGTTCAGTTTAGCATCCTCCTTCCTTAGAAGATTTGATTGTTTCTCCATCTTATCCTGGAAATGCTGCTCTGCTGGCCATTCACTACTGAATCCCAACCTGTTCATGCATTATGTAAACTGTAGTCAGGACCAAGTGTAATGGTCCATCTGTATTTCCAATAAGTTTATCTGACCATGAGGAACATTGGAAGTAATGGTCAGAGATGGAGAAGTAAACTATGTGCTAGAGTGTTCTACTGAGTTCCTTTTTGATGACAGACTGTAAAAGCAGAGTTCAATCTCATTAATTGATGAAATGGAGAATGTTTGGGAGGCTAGTGTGAAATTGTCATTCTCTACTGGAGGAAGGCCAGACACAGCAATGGCTGCTACTTGCTCTGAGGTTGTCTAACGGTACACTTGCAGCTTCTAAGATGACTCTGTGACTCATTAGCTGTACAGTAGTAATATCAAAGCCAGGTAGCATCTAATGGCATTATTGGATGTGCTGTCTTTTGGATGGTTTGTATAGCACTCTCTCCTCTGAATCAGAAGTTGTGGGTTCAAATCACACTCCAGACACTTAAACACAGAATCTAGGCTGACACTCCTAGTGCCAGTACTGAGGGAGTGCATGGCACTATTTTGAAGAAGAGCAGAGGAATTCTCCCCAGTATCCTGACCAATATTTATCCTTCAACATCACTAAAAAAAGTTACCTGGTTATTATCACAATGCTGTTTGTGGGATCTTGCTGTGCGCAAATCGGCAGCCGCGGTTCCTACATTACAACAGTGACTACACTTCAAAAAGTACTGAATTGGTTGTAAAGCGCTTTGGGACGTCCTGAGGTCATGAAAGGCGCTATAGAAATGCAAGTCTTTCTTTCTTTTCTCTTTTTGTTTAAAGAACACTCATGCAGCCCTGGGCTTCCTTTATCTTCATTTTACTTTTTAGTCCTTCCTTCATCAGCCTTGGTAAAAGCTGCTGATGGGCCAAGATGCCTTTTAAACCTTTTCAAAGGCATTCATAATTTTTGTCACCCTATTCTGCCACTGCCCTTTAATTTCACTCATCACTTTACCTTACACGCGATTTTCTGCTGCCACTTGGGCTAATGTTTGACTATCGGGCAGCTGACTAACAGTGCTGATAGCCTACACGGCCCAGGCCCTGACCAGTTAGAAACATAGAAAATAGGAGCGGGAGTAGGCCCTTCGAGCCTGCTCCGCCATTCAGTACGATCATGGCTGATCCTCGATCTCAATACCATATTCCCGCTCTCTCCCCATACCCCTTGATGCCTTTTGTGTCTAGAAATCTATCCAGCTCCTTCTTAAATATATTCAGTGACTCGGCCTCCACAGCCTTCTGTGGTAGAGAATTCCACAGGTTCACCACCCTCTGAGTGAAGAAATTTCTCCTCACCTCGGTCCTAAATGTCCTGCCCCGGATCCTGAGACTGTGACCCCCTCGTTCTAGCCTAAGGTGGCAAATGGGGTCCTATTTACATCATAGGCCCACGCTTTGTATATTAATAAGGGCCTGAAACAGGCAGGCATATTGGACGCCCGGCGGTAGGACCCATTCAAAATGGAGCGGGCCCCATCGTCATGGTAACCGAGGCGGTAAGGCAGCCGTTGCCGCCCTGTTAATGCCAGGAGTTGCAGGCAAAAATTGAGCCATGAGTTTTAAACAGCAGCAGCCGTCATTGCGCACCATGATGTAGCCCACACACACGAGATGAATCAACGATTTATAGATCAGTTAGTCCATCATCCATTGTGGGGAAAATGCGCCGGGGAAAATGCGCCAGGGCAATTTCTGAAACATCGGCCCAGGTTTTACTGGAGTGGGGCATCTCGCTTGTTAGATTTTTTTTTCCCTCATCCTGCAGCTCGAAAAATTTTACGTCGCAAATTGCTAGAAGTGCGAGCTGATAACCGCGCGGCGAGGGAAACGGGGGATCTGGGACCTCAGTAAACGGTCCATCTCCTTAACCAATGAGGTTTAAGGATAGAGAAAGAAACAGAGGAACAATGGAGAAGGAAATAGATGAATTAGAGTCAAATCAGGTACAAAAAGAGAAATATAGAGCGGGAAAGAAAGATTGGATTAAGAGAGCGAGAAAGAAAAAAGAGACAGAAGGGAAAAGTAAGAAAAAAAATTAAAATATCTCTATGAACAATTAACTACCTGTAGGAATGAGGCTCCACAGTTTCAATTGTTCCCTCTCTGGGCTGGAGAGGTTGAGAGCAGGAACATAAATCTCCTCATTAAAATTCCCCCTACGTCGTTAAATACCAGCCCTAACTTTCTGTGGCGAGTTTAATTCATTTTAACGGCTCAAATGCAGCAATTTCTTGAAACTCACGGGGAGGTTGAGGGCGAGCTGCTGTTTTTGCGAGGCTAACGGCGGAGCGAAGTAAATCATCCAGCAATTTGTGGCAATTCGCAACTCACGGGGTAGCTCTTCCTTGCCACAAGTTGCTGGGTTATTTACGCACAAATAACGGCATGCGCCATCAAACTCGCTGTTATTCTGCCAGCAAATTCAGGGCCAATTTTAATATTGACTGAAAGATCCCAGAATCCTTAAGGAATACGTAGCATGGTTTCCGATTCAGTCGGTCGCGCCTCCTACGTCTACTGAAATCTTTTGAGGAGGTAACTAAATTAGCAGACAAGGACCACAAGTAAACAGAGATTCCTTGGTTTTTTAAGAAGCCGTTCGGTAAAGCTCCAGCCATCAAGCTTTTAAATCAGATTAAGGAATGAATGGAGAATTAGCTAGCCCTCTCTGTAACAGGCTTCGCAACAAAAATCAGATGGTGATGGTGTCTGCGAGGCAGCAATGGGTGGTTTACATCATGGATCCATTCTGGGTTCTCCGATGTTACAATATTTACCAATTATATGGGGACTAGGCCATACAGTGAGATAGACACGGGGGCCTAGATTTTCTGTTCAAGTTACGTTGGATCCCAGGCGTAACTCCAGCGGAGTGCATCAGAAAATCTTGTTGGATGCCGCTCTGCCAGCTCCTTCCTTGCTCCCATCACTTCCAGCATTTTCTCCCAAAGGTGATGTCAGCCACCTGCCTAAATGTGGGGAGGTGGATTATAATTAGAAGCAAATCAGAATGAGTGCAGGTAGCCTGCTGTCCTTACGCACTCTGGCATGTGACTCAATGACATAGCTGGCTCTTAACTGCTCTCTTAAGTGGCCTAGCAGTGGTATCAAACCGCTACCCAGTGGTTCAAGAGAGGAAGCCCACCATCACTTTCTCAGGGCAACAAGGGATGGGCAATAAATGCTGATTAGAACAAATTGCTTGCACGGAAGGTAAACGCCAACATGGTCTGTCCGTGGCAGTCCCTCAAAGATGGTCGAGGATGATTGCTTCCACTCCGGGAGAGGAAGATGCCTGTGCGTGGATTCTTTTAACGTGGAGTGATCGTTGCACACCAACCACCACACGGTCCCAGCGGAACGAGGTCTTGGCCCAATGGCAGGGAAATCCAAGACGATTAGAGACCAGGCTCTGCTGTAGGACGGGGACTTCTTCAGTACTGCACTGGGAGTGTCAGCCAATTTTTTTTTGTGCTCAAGTCCCTGGAATGGGGCTCGAACCAGTGACCTTCCAGCTCAGAGGAGAGAGAGAGTCCCACTGAGCCACGGGGGAGGGGTTTCCGTGTTGTAACGTCTATGCATTTCGGACCCTCTACACAAAAGATCTGCAACAAATTCATAAGCAAGTGTCTGGTGACACAGGAAGTAGTGAAAAAAAAAGTTTGAAGTGTAAGAATTTTTTTTGTTGAATCCATTGTTGTACCCATTTTAAAAAGCATTAAACGGACTGACAGCACGTTGAGATGTGTGCAATCAGTGTGAGAAATGTGTCCGATAACAAATGAAGTTAGAATAGGAAAAGGAAGATAAGCAGGTGGGAGCAGGAGTGGTGGTTCTCCCAGATCCCTGTATACACACACACTCAACTTGACGCACCTTATCTAGATGAAACAGTGGGCACGTCTAAGCAAGGAGAGAAATATTAACCAAATCAAATCATGCTGACAATTCTTGTTATCGGACAGAGAGGAATAATTTACAGAATTAATCTGTTTAAGTGCACACCTGCTGTCCTTGCGAATGCTTTGGTCTCCCATAACTGCACAAAAAAGAAAGGCACCTTATTTAAACATTCAGCTCACAATTAAAAGATTACAAGCAGCTTAAATGCACCGCATTATAAGCAAATCCAGCCAGTGCACAACATAAGACGGTGAGTGGATGTACCAAAAATTGCAGGCTTTCCTCTTTTAATATATAACACAGTACAGATTACATTAGGCATTTTGCATAGAAGCAAAGTGGTTTTAGATTCACAGCAGCACAAAATATGCGTTGTAACTTGCTATGCTTTCGTTGGATTTAGTATTTTAGTGAGGCCTCCTGGAGGAAGTAGCTAGACATTAATTTGGTTTCACACTGGTTGCTGTCTAACTGCAACATAGAAAAATACAGCGCCAGAAGAACGTACAGCTCCATCTGGACCACATATTATTTCTCATACCCCCTTTACTTTCTCTGCCAAATATCTATCCAGTTCCTTGTTGAATTTGTCAACACTGCCTGGCTCCATTGCCTCTCCAGACACACTGTTCTATATGTTCACCACCCTCTGTGTAAAGAAGTTATATCTAAACTGTCTCTCCACCTTCCGGAACCTTAGATTTCCCGTAAAAGGATTAATCAATGCGTAACCGTGGATTCCACACAGCAAGCTGTCATTTTCATCTCAATCATGAGGAAGAGCTTTGTAACTCAAGTGATAACATCAGGACAAAGTTAGAAAGGTCGTACGTACGATAAAACATTTTCTCATTTACCTGCTGAGCATTCCAATTTTAACCACCAGTTAAAGTGTTTTTTGTTTGTTTATTTTGTGCTCATTAAGATTAGTGATGTCGGTACTGGGGAATGGAACACTTTCCATTTCAAGCAGCTATTACCAGCATCAAGCACTGGCCTACGTCAAGCTCCCTCTACCCTATCCCAACCTCCGAACACCCCCTACAGTACTAGTGGAAGGTTCTCCGAGTGAGGTTGCCAATTTAAGGAGAGATTTCCCATAGGGAGGCCTGCCTGTACCCGAGGCAGGTTGCATGGACACACCGTACCCAAGCACGTGGGTCCACAGACTCTGCTAGAGCTACTTGGGCATGGCAGTGGAGATGTACCTTCACCACCAACTCTTGATCAGGTACTACTTCCTCCAACAACAACAACTTGCATAGTGCTTTTAACATAGAAAAACACCCCAGGGCACTTCAGAGGCGTGATCAGACGAAGGTGGACGCGGATATTAAGGAGCAGATATCAGATGGGGTGGCCAATAGCTTGATCAAAGATGTGGGTTTTAAGGAGAGTCATAAAAGGAGAGGAAGGCGATGTGGTTTAGGGAGGGTCTAGGCAGCAGCCAATGGTGGGGCAACGGGAGGGGAGAATGCACATGTGGTCAGAGTTGGAGGAATGCAGAGTACCCAGAGGATTGTAGGAGGTTACAGGCCATGAAGAGATTTAAACACAAGGACAGGAATTTTAAATTTAAGGCATTGGACTGGTAGCCAATGTTGGTCAGCAAATGGAGGAGTGATGGGCGAGCAGCACATGGTGCAGGATTGGATAAGGACAGCAGAGTTTTGGATGAGCTGAAGTTTACCCAGGAGTTGAGAATAGGAGGCTTGCCAGAAGAGCATTGGAAAAGTCGAGTCTGGAGATGATAAAGGCATAGATGTGCAGTAGATGGGCTGACGCAGGGACTAATGCTACAGTTAGAGGAGCAGACAGGCGCTTCTGCGGCCGCAGACGTGATTCTAGGATGGTATCACTGAGTGGCTGCAGAACATTCTGAAGGGGGAGGGTGAACAGCCAGAGGTCGTGGTCCATATCGGTACCAACAACACAGGTAGAAAGAGGGATGAGGTCCTTCAGGCAGATTTTAAGGAGTTAGGAAAGAGATTAACAAGCAGAACCTCAAAAGGTAGTCATCTCCAGATTACTCCCGGTGCCACCAAACATCCTTAGATACAGGGGTGGTGCCAGAGGACTGGAGAATTGCAAATGTTACACAATTGTTCAAAAAGGGTGTAAGGATAAACCCAGCAACTACAGGCCAGTCAGTTTAACCTCAGTGGTGGGGAAACTTTTAGAAACGATAATCAGGGACAGAATTAACAGTCACTTGGACGAGTGTGGATTGATTAGGGAAAGCCAGCATGGATTTGTTAAAGGCAAATTTGTGTTTAACTAACTTGATCGAGTTTTTTGATGAGGTAAGAGTGTAGATGGAGGCAATGCAGTTGATGTGTATATGGACTTTCAAAAGGTGTTTGATCAAGTGCCGCATGGTAGGCTTGTCATCACGATTGCGGCCCATGGAATAAAGGGGGCAATGGCTACAATGGATACAGAATTTGCTAAATGACAGGAAACAGAGAGTAGTGATGAACGGTTGTTTTTTGGATTGGAGGGAGGTGTACAGTGGTGTTCCCCAGGGGTCGGTACTAGGACCACTGCTTTTCTTAATATATATTAATGACTTGGACTTGGGTGTACAGGGCACAATTTCAAAATTTGCAGATGACACAAAACTTGGAAGGGTCGGGAACAGTGAGGAGAATAGTGATAAACTTCAAGAGGACATAGACAGGCTGGTGGCATGGGCGGATGTGTGGCAGATGAAATTTAACGCAGAAAAATACAAAGTGATACATTTCGGTAGAAAGAACAAGGAGAGGCAATATAAACTAGAGGGCACAATTCTAAAAGGGGTACAGGAACAGAGAGATCTGGGGGTATATGTGCACAAATCGTTGAAGGTTGCAGGGAAGGTTGAGAAAGCGGTTAAAAAAGCATACGAGATCCTGGGCTTTATAAATAGAAGCATAGAGTACAAAAGTAAGGAAGTTATGTTGAACCTTTATAAAACACTGGTTCGGCCATGACTGGAGTATTGTGTCCAGTTCTGGGCACCGCACCTTAGGAAAGATGTGAAGGCCTTAGAGAGGGTGCAGAAGAGATTTACTGGAATGATTCCAGGGATGAAGGGCTTTGGTTCCGTAGATAGACTGGAGAAGCTGGGGTTGTTCTCCTTGGAAGAGAGAAGGTTGCGAGGAGATTTGATAGAGGTATTAAAAATCATGAAGGGTCTAGACAGAATAGAAAGAGAGAAACTGTTCCCATTGGTGGGTCAAGAAGCAGAGGGCATAGATTTAAGGTGATTGGCAAAAGAACCAAAGGTGACATGAGGAAAAACTATTTTATACAGCGAGTGGTTAGGATCTGGAATGCACTGCCCAAGGGGGTGGTGGAGACAGATTCAATCATGGCCTTCAAAAGGAAACTGGAAATGTACTTGAAAGGAAAAAATTTGCATGGCTACGGGGATAAGGGAGGGGAGTGGGACCGGGACCAGCTGGAATGCTCTTGCATAAAGCTGGCACGGATTCGACGGGCCAAATGGCCTCCTTCTGTGCTGTAACCTTTCTATGATTCTATGCAGAGATAGAAGGAGGTGGTCTTTGTGATGGAGAGTATATGGGGTCGGAAGCTCAGCTCCAGATCGAACAGGACACCAAGATTTCAAACAATCTGATTCAACAACAACAACTTGCATTTCTATAGCACCTTTAAAAAGGAAGAAAACTTCCCAAGGCACTTCAAAAGCAGGTAATCACACACAACTTAATAGAAACAGACAAAAGTTGTTCAACCTTAGTGGCTTGGGAGGGTTACGGAATCAGTGACAAGGGTAGGAGTTTTGTGGCAGAGGCTGAAGACAATGGCTTCAGTTTTCCCAATGTTTGACTGATGGAAATTGGCACTCATCCAAGACTGGATATTGGACAAACAGTCTGACAATTCTGAGGCAGTGGGTGGGTGATGAAGTAGAGCTGGGTGTCATCAGTATACACGTGGAAGCTGACCCCGTGTCTTCAGATGATGTTTCCAAGGGCAGCATGTAGATGAAAACGACGAGATGGCCAAGGTCATATGCTTGGGGGACTTTACAGGTTAACAGTGCAGGGGTGAGAAGAGAAGCCATTGCTGAAGGTGCTCTGGCTATGATGGGATAGGCAACAGGGGAACCAAGCGAAAGCAATCTCACCGAGCTCGACAGCGGAGAAAAGGCATTGGAGGGTGGTGTGGTTGACTGTGTCAAAGGTTGCAAAGAGATTAAAGAGGACAAAGAGGGATAATGCAGAATTGTCAATCATGAGGATATCATTTGTGATGTTAGTTATGGTCGTTTCCGTGTTATGGCAGAGTTGGAAACCCGATTGGAAAGGTTCAAACATGGAATTGCAGGAAAGATGGGCACTGATTTGCGAGTTGGTAACATATTCAAGAACTTAGGAGGAATGGGAAGTTGGAGATGGGGTGGTAGTCTGCAAGGACAGGAGGGGTCGAGGGTGGTTTTTTTTTGAGGATGGGTGATAATAGCAGTTTAGATTGTATCACTGAGGTGCCAGCTTGTTGTACAAGCAGAAAAGTAGTCCTTAGATGTTACAGATTGAAGGAACACAGTAGTGACAAATACATCAATGCGGGCGGTCACTAAGTGAATGTGCATCATACAGCTGAGTTACTTTACAATGATGTGAGGTACAATGACCTTCAAAAGCATGAGTGTGTAATGTTTTCAGTTGTACGCTGCATCTTGAAAGTGTGCCCCAGTGAGATATGGGCATGCAGAACATGCAATGAAAGAGCTGTAAGGCTTAGCATTGGTGAATACATATGGAACACGTTGGCAATTTTTAAATTCATTCTTGGGATGTGGGCATCAGTGGTAAGGCCAGCATTTATTGCCCATTCCTAGTTGCCCTTGAGAAGGTGGTTATGAGTCAGCCACCATCTTGAATTGGTGCAGTCCATGTGATTGAAGGTGCTCCCACAGTGCATGGTGCACTGATGTCCTTTGGTTGGTGGGGGGGGCCTGAAGTGCCAAATTGGACAATACTCCAGACATCCACTCTATGCAGAACCATGCCCATGTGGCCACCCCTCTAACATGGCGCGGGGGGTGGTGGTCAGATGTTGTACTTCTGTCACTTGTCTACGGGATCCGATTTGTGCCTGCACACTGGGTTTCCTTTCACTTTGTTTATTCATGGTACTTCTCATCCTAAAGGCACAGCCCAAGAGACATGATTTGAGGTTTTCTGTCATGCAGACTCAGCAAGCTGGCTCTGTTGCGTTTGGTCTCCTTCAGAGTTTGGAGGTCACTCTCACTAAAATTGTGAGCTATTCTTCTGTCCCTCCTTGCATTGCCTATGTCCCTTTTTCAGCCATCAATGCTAGATTCTCCAATGGAAGATATTCTTGTTACGTCCACCTGAGGGGCCCCGGCTTAACATCTCATCTGAAAGACGGCACCTCCGACCGGAGTGCCAGACTAGATTTTGTGCTCAAGTCTCTGGCCCGGGACTTGAACCCACAACCTTCTGACTCAGAGGCAAGAGCACTACCCACTGAGCCAAGGCATACAAGTATATTGGCAGCTCAAGCTATTTCCCATTGAACATCTGGCTCTCAGGTCTCATTTGAAACTCAGTGGAACAGAAGAAGCACAAGTTTAATATACAGTTATTCCTAGTTTCCGTGAAATCACCATCCCAAAGCCAGTTCTATTGTCATTAGTTGATTGCAGAAGCACAGTACCTGTTATTTTCAATGCCCGATGTTTACCCTTTGTATGGAATGACTGCACTCTTTCCCAGTGATCAATTCTTGATTATCGCTTGGTAAACTTGCAGTAATCACATCACAATCATTAACCTTCATCATCGTGCATCAACAACACAGAATGAACTGGTCTCTAATTGCCATGGCAACATTATTGGCAAACAAACAGGCCCAAGACTGAATTAAATATATGTGCGCGCACTGGAGATGGCACAGAGAATATTACTTTAAAGTAAACAAGGAGTAAGAGCAGAAGGAATCAATTTGAATTAGTGATGGGCAGGTGCAATGCAGATTATCAGAGTGGACTTCTTTATTGAAAGGATAATAAATCTTTGAAGACTAAAGAATTAGGGGCGTTCAAAGTACAGGTGGATGCTGTAATAAAGAGAAAAGCTTGCATTTATTTATAAAGCACCTATAAATAAATGTGCTTTATAAACATTTCACATACAATGAATTTGTTTGAAGTGGAGCAACTGTTGTCATGAAAACAAAATGGCAACCAATTTGCACACAGCAAAATCCTACAAACAGCAATTGGGTGAACGACCAGTGCATTTGATTGGTGCTGGTTGAGGGATAAATCTTGGCCAATAGATTGGGAGAATTTGCTGCTCCTCTTCAAATAATGTCATGGGAGCTTGAATGTCCACCCGAACCAATAGAAATAAACTTTGGTTTAGTCATCTTGTACAAAGGATAGCATTTCTGGCAACGCAGTATTCTCTACAATACTGAAGTGTCAACCCATATCATGGACTCACATCCTGGAGTGGGACTTGAACACATGGCCTTCCAACTCAGAGGCAAGAGTGTGGCTAACTGAGACAAGCTGGGAGAGTTGGGGTACAAGAGGAACAAACTTTGATGGGCTGAATGATCTTTTAACATTTTCTTAAAATAACCTCTGTGAACTGCACCGTTATTAGGGAGGGAAATGCTTATATCCTGGAATGGTTCCAAGACTGGTTTCATTGAGTGGTTGTGGACTATTGGAACATCATGGTTTATGGGACCATCTGACCCCCATGATGAGATTACTGCCTTGGAATCACTCACAATGATCCACTTCTCTACATATTTCATCAGACAGAAGATACGGTGTCGAGTCCCACAGGTAGCATGACAGACATAAATTGTTGGCAATAAATTAGTCTAAGTTTCAGGAAATAATCTAACCAAACTACTGGGAGAAAATGGAAAGGTGGTTTTATGGGCTATAGTACCAACCGTGCAACTAACACACTAATGAGATAGTCAAGATAAGAGGTTTAGATTTCAGAAACTACCAGTCCCCAGTGCCGTGATACGTGACAGGGTGCCGTGACGGAGACAGGTAGAAATCAGTGGAAAAATGAGGGAAATGAAACATTTTCAAAATGTTAAAATGCACAGAAAAGGAGTAGGTGAATTATGAAAAATTAAACCTTCCCTGTCCTGATTAGTTCAGGGAAAAAAAAAATCACTCCTGGCAGTGGTTCAGTAGATGCAGAAACCAACAAGGATAAGCCACCAGTTTGTATAAAACACAAATGCTTCAATAAACTCCATTAATATTCAACAAACTAGCAAAGAACTTAACCATAAAAACAAAGGAAACTTATAAACATATGTAATTTGACTGGGAGATGCTCTTTGTAATTACAGTCCTGGGTCCAGTTCAAAGTTTTGCCCCTTTCATTTCCTATTTTTTTTTTAAAACAATATTACCCAAACTTACTCTTGTAAAAAAACACATCTGATGTTCTCTGTAATTAACAGCCCACTGACAGAATTGTGGGAATGTGATTTTTAAGCATGTTTTTGGTTAGCAACATTCTTCCATTTTTCATTAAAAGAAAGATTTTATCCCCTCCCCCCCTTATGAACAATGTTGCACTAGTCACACTGGCAGATTTCATGAGTTAACTACAAAAGGAATCATTCTCTGGTACATACTGCCGCTTAGAGGCAGACTGACTGAACTACACCCAGCTCACAATTCACTTACTTCTCAAGTAGAAGACATGCTTTTTTTCCCAACTAACTTCTGCCATCATTGATATCTTGTTGATATAGAAGGCTATATTTTCTGCTTCTGCCACAGAGCTTTGTCTTCTGTATGGTATCAGCGACTTCAATTATCCTCCCTCCATCACAAAGTCAGGAGTGGGGCTGTTCGCTGATGATTGGAGCTGAATGCTGTGCATTCACAATTCCTCAGATATTGATGCAGTCCATGCCCGCATGCAGCAAGACCTGGACAACATCCAGGCTTGGGCAGCTAGATGGCAAGTAACATTAGTGCCACACAAATGCCAGGCAATGACCATCTCCAACATAAGAGAGCCTAACCACCTCTCCTTCAGATTCAATGGCATTACCACCACCGACTCCCCCACTATCAACATCCTGGGGGTCACCATCGACCAGAATCTCAACTGGACTAGAGCAGGTCAGAAGTTGGATATTCTGCGGCGAGCGGCTCATCTCCTAACTTCCCAAAGCCTCTCCACCATCTACAAGGCATAAGTCAGGAGTGTGATGGAGAACTCTCCACTTGCCTGTATGGGTGCAGCTGCAACACTGGAAGCTCCACATCATTCAGAACAAAGCAGCCCACTTGATTTGCACCCCATCCACTGCCTTAAACATCCACTCCCTCCTCCACCAGCGCACCATGGCTTCAGCATGTACTATCTATAGGATGGACTGCAGCAACTCGTCAAGGCTTCTTCAACAGCACCTCCCAAACCCATGACCTCCACCACCTGGAGGGACAAGGGCAGAGCAGGTGCATGGGAACACCATCATCTCCAAGTTCCCCTCCGAGTCACACACCATCCTGACTTGGAAATATATCACCGTTCCTTCGTCGTCACTGGGTCAAAATCCTGGAACTCCCCACCTAACACTGTGGGAGCACCTTCACCACACGGACTGAAGCGGTTCAAAAAAAGGGGGAGCGCACAAGTACTTCTCAAGGGTGACTAAGGATGGACCATAAACGCTGGCCTTGCCAGCGACGCCCAAATCCCGTGAATGAATAATTTAAGAAAATTTGGAAAAATAAACCCACTGTTTATAGACTTAGGAAAGACAACATTTCAGATTATCTGAGAAAAATCATACTAAAGCCTGCTGGGAGATTCCCCACAAAGCACATCCTCAGACAGGCACAAGGGTGGTTGTTAACTCCCTTCAACTGACAGTGATAACTCTGGGAAGTAATATCAACTCAAAACCCTAGGCTTTTCTAGCATAGGTGAGCCATTTAAATAAAAATGTTAATTAAGGTAGTCCGAGAAACAAGAGGCAATTTTATACTTCTTGAACCTTGTAGTTTCTGGTCTCCGTGAACATACACACACTAATAAAAATGTAATGTTCCATAGCGAGGGAATCAAAAATCTAGAAGAGGCACCCCAAGTTACCAAAAAGAGACAACGACACTTCCTTTTTCTGTGTTGACCAGCCGCCAATGCACTAAGTGTTAAATGTCCCAGTCACAGAGTAATAGATATTAACTAATTTATTTACAAATACTTTTTAATTCAACTTAGGTTACATTTCACTTGCATATATAGTTTTTCCAAAATTGTATTTGTACCTTTAAGGTGCCAGGTACCTTTAAGTTCCCTGAGAGCTCAGTTTACCCAGTAAGTATCTGAGCCATACTGATCAGGAGGTCCCAGGTTTGATCCCCCACTCCATGCTGAGTTATCGGGTTATGAGACAGGCACCCTAATGGGCCTCGATGTCCCGGGAACCCAATGCTGGTCGAAGGCGGGAAGGCGAGTTTGTGTGGACATCGGCTGTGAAGCCCACGCAGTAGAACAGGCTCCTATCGCTCACTACAAGGTACCTGAAGGCCAGGGTCATCGATGGAACTGTACCCAGAAGGGACTCAACATCTTCAGGACAGGAGAGGTGTGAGGGAGGGAAAGAAAACGGTCCTGAAAAGAAAAGCTGCAAGTATTGAGAACATGAGTGTGTTGGCTCCCTGGATGGTCTGTTGGGTAAAGACACCACCCAGTGCACCACTAGGACATTAAGACCAGAGGTTCAAGATCCGACCTTGGATCCTTGGTGAATTAGCTGCTCTCGGCAGCCGTTGTGTTGTTCCAACTGGGGTCGGTGCCACTGGGTTAGGGAGGGGAATACCGGCCAGGGTTCCTGCACCTAATCACTGTCCAGCGTGCGCACGCGGACAGCATTGAGCACGACTGCGACGCCCTCCACGATAAAACATCCCATCATCACTGCTCTAGGCTCACACGTGAACATAGCATGCCAGTCGTATACCTGTTGCCTGCAAGAGTCCATCCCTTCAGGACAGCGAGGAGAAAATTTAAATAATATATAAATAAAATCTCCATATCTATAAATAAATAAAATTATTCCCACTGCATTCACGTCGCACAGTCTGTTATTACATTATACCATTTGCTGTAAAAGTTTTTAACTTTCAACAACATTCTCTGAGTCAGGTCCCAGCTTTCGTCCCATTTATTTTTGTCCGGGCTGGTGTACGTTGCCATATTTTCTGTATATTGCAAAATTGACTTCAGGAACCTGCAAGTGAAAATGTACAATTTTTTTTTTAAAATGGGTAAAAACCATTCAATGACAATGTACACTGAAGTCTTATTAAGGCATGTAGTAAGTCTACTCTGTATTACTGGCATTTCAGGGTATCATATAACTTGTGCTTTCCAGAACATGTATGTTCTAAATGACTGGGGTCTTACCAGAGTGGAGGAATGGAAATATTTCAGGGTGCAGATACATTGATCGTTAAAAGGTAAGAGTGCAGGTAGAAAAGGTCATAAAAGAAAGCAAATGGGTTTTATACAACAAGAACAACTTGCATTTATATGGTGCCTGTAACGTAGTAAAACGTTCCAAGGTGCTTCACAGGAGCGAGTGTCAAACAAAATTTGACACCGAGCCACATAAGGAGATATTAGGACAGGTGAGCAAAATCTTGGTCAAAGAGTTTAGTTTTAAGAAGTGTCTTAAAAGAGGAAATAAGAGAGGCGGAGAGGTTTAGGGAGGGAATTCTAGAGCTTGGGCTTAGGCAGCTGAAGGCAAGGCTGCCAATGGTGGAGCGAAGAAAATCGAGGATGCACAAGAAGCAAGAATTGGACATATTGGGGTCAATTTTCGGATGGCCGAGCGGGTGCATTCGTGGCGGGGGGGGGGGGCTCCTAAAATTGGGGACACCCGGAGCGGGTCCAGAGCCTGGCTCCAACCCGCCCACTTCCGGGTTCCCCAATGACGCGAATCGGTGCGCGCACAGCCCCCACATGCAGGACTCCCACCGGCAATCAAAGCTGGCGGGATCCCACTTAAGATCATTATCTGGGTACTTGAGGTCGTTTACAGACCTCATTAATTGGAGATTTTAGGAGGATTCGGATTTTGGACTACCCAGAGCGTGTTTCCCATGCTGGGGGAAACACTCCCTGTTTAAATAGACGTGTTGCAGCCAGCAGCAGCTACAAAGGTCCATTTAACAGGTGCGGGGTAAACCCTCATTCATTGCAGCAGGGCACTCGTCGCCTCAGACAAAGTTTTGCCTGCCACACTGTTATCTCCACACTCCAAATTATTAAATCAAACCCTAAACTCTGCTGTCCAAACACATTTACCTACTTTGTGGACCCCCTCACACTCTCACCGTCAGGATGTGGGCAGGGGGGGGGGGTCCACTGCTGCATTCATCACTCCATTGGAGGACGAGCAACATCACCAGCCTCGCCAGGCACGCCGTCCACCTCCGCCACGTGGAGCGACACAGCACAGTGCTGCACAAAGTAGTCGTGCAACTACACATACACCCACTGTAGGGTGACCCAATGGGTGGCATCAAGGGTGTTCATGGAGAACCTCAAAAGGGCATTATTGCACAAGCCAGTCAAGAATGGCCAAGACGTGGCAGTAGTGGTGACAATATAATATGTAATGTGAGTTGATCAGAAATCAAATATAAGTAAAAACCATGACAAACCTTCAAACACCCTTGTGCATCCCCTTCATGCTCACGACAAGTTTGCCTTACGCCTCCTACTACACATATGTGATGCATGCCCTGTGGCTACAGCACAGGTAGTGGCAGGTTGAGTGAGGCTGACCGCGATAGAGATGCATTGGAGGGTGAGTATGAGAGAGAGCCATGAGATTGTATGAGGATTGGGCTGAGTGGTAGTGATGGGATGAGTACTGGTGAGGTGAGGAAGTGCAGGTAAGATGAGGATGAGGTTTGAGTGGGTGTTGTGACAGAGTAGTGTTGGCAGTGCAGAAGGAGATGTGGGGTGGGGGCGGTGATGTGGCAGACGGAGTGTAGGGGAATGAGTAAGTGTACTCACTTCGGCTGACCTGGTTAGGTCATTGAAGCGCCTCCTGCACTGTATGCAGGTGCGCAATATGTTGGTGGTGCTGGTGACCTCCTCTGCCACCTCGAGCCAGGCCTTCATGTTGGCAGAGGCAGGCCACTTCCTCCCGTCCGCTGGGGGGGGGGGGGGGGGGGGCGGGGAGGACCTGGGGTGAGGCATCATTAAACCTGGGAGCAGCCTTCCCCCTGGGCTGCTCCATGTTGTAATTTTGGCTCCTTTCTGCAGCAGTCAGTGGAGGACTGCCCCTTTAAATAAGGCCCCTCCAGTTGACAGCCTATGATGGGGGTGCACAGTCCGCCCGCTGAGCAGCTTTCCAGCGCGAAACCGGAAGCCAAGGTAAGTGGCTTCAATTTACTTACGATCGCGTGGGAAACCCACCGATTTTACTGGGCGGGTTACCCACGCGCCCAGTCGACCCCCCGCTGGCAACCCGCCTCCCTCCTAATATCGGGCCCATTATACGCAAGGGTACGGAGTACAAAAGCAAGGAGAAGTGATGTTGTACAAGACATTGGTTAAGCCACAGCTGGAGTATTGTGTGCAGCTCTGGGCACCCCGTTATCAGAAGGATATTAGAAAGGGTACAGCCAAAATTCACTATGAAGAAAATCTGGCAATAAAAAACTGCAATCAGTAAAAGTGAACCATGAAGCTGTTGGATTGTCATAAAAACCCAACTACTTCACCAATGCCCCAAAGGGAAGGAAACCTGCCATCCTTACCCGGTCTGGCCTATAGGCGACTCTGGTCCGGACACCAACATGGTTGACTCTTAATTGCCCTAACAAGTCACTAGGGACGAGCAACAATTGCCGGCCTTGCCAGTGCCGTCCAAATCCCTTGAATGAAGCCAAAATAAAAGAAACAAGGAAAAATTTTTTTTTTTTTTTTAAAAGCCTGTCGTGGAATGAAGTTATACTGACCAGGAAGGTCCCAGGTCTGACCCAGAGTTGTGCTGAGTTAGCTGATCTCAACACACCTGTACTGGAGTGGGAAGAAAAACTAGCCAAGGTTTTCGCTCCTAATCACAATTCAGTGACCCCTACTGAAAGGTGCTCGTGTGTGGAGGTTTGTGATGCTCGATAGTTGAATAGTCTGCTAACGTTCACACGTGAAGAATGACCATTTGGGTGAGGAACAGGAGGGAGGGTGGTGTCCATGAAACCACACCCAATCACAAGTCACCGTTATAGTCGGACAGAAGAAAACTGAAGGGAATCCTTCTCTTCTCCTCCCCCCACCCCACCCAAAATAAAAGTACCATGGAGTCACAGCATTTTAACGAACACAGAGCTTACTAACCAACACTACCGATTTAAAATCGTATGGGTTTATACTGATAGATCTTACAGCCAGCTTCCCACACCTGAAAACAGCAGAACGACAGACATGACTAACCCAAGCATCAGATCGGACAGTGGAGGGAAGGCGAGGAATGAATCGTTCAAGTCAGTGGGAATACAGTCCATTAATTCACTAGCACGGGCGGTAGCAAATTATGTTTCAACATCCCAATGATCTGTACAGCAGCGCAGCAATGGGAGCTTCTCTCTCTTCCTGATGCTCCAACCAGTCTGGTTAGATAAGAATTTTTTTCTCTCCTTTTTCTGGCAGTTTATTCCCATCTTTTCCCCAAGGCACGGACAGGTTGCTGGGCTATAGTTTCACGGGCGTTGGACATCTTGCCCAAGTTGCCACGTGTCACGCGTTTTTGGAATCACTGTCACAGGACGTGTATTTTGGCTTCATTGCAACAAAACTGTGGCCTTTCCCCTTCCCTGCAAAGTCCAGCACTACCACCTGCAGGACCATTGCAGTACGACAGCTGATTGAACAGTCTGCACCAAAGTAATTTAAATGAAGTTTGTATCAGTGAGATGAAAAGACCTCTTTCCTCAAAAGAGACAGGCAACTATTCTTTTCTCAAAAAGAACTTGTATTTATATAGCGCCGTTAACATAGTAAAAGGTCCCAAGGCGTCTCGCAGGAGCGTTATCAGACAAAATTT
Source organism: Heptranchias perlo (assembly GCF_035084215.1). NCBI lineage: Eukaryota > Metazoa > Chordata > Chondrichthyes > Hexanchiformes > Hexanchidae > Heptranchias > Heptranchias perlo. Next base: position 7,929,002 of record NC_090332.1, on the reverse strand, counting down.
GACACCAAGCCACATAAGGAGATGCGAGGACAGGTGACCAAGGTAGGTTTTAAGAAGCATATTAAAAGGAAAGAAAGAGAGAGAGAGATTGATTTAGGAAGCGATTTCTAGAGCTCAGGGCCTAGCCGGCTGAAGGCACGGCCGCCAATGGTGGGAGCCATTAAAATCGGGGATGCACAAGAGACCAGAGATCTTGGAGGGTTATAGGATTGAAGGAGGGTTCAGAGATAGGGAGAGGCAAGTGCCATGGAGGAATTTGAACACATTAAAACAAGTACCACACTACAGCTGGGACTAGAAGCAGCCCTTTTTTTAAAAATTAAGTATTGTGCCCAGTAATATCCTAACTAGCAACCTAGAGGCTGCAGCACTTACTTCAAGTAGCATTGACATTCAGAAGAAGCCTTTTCACTCATCATCTGCCCATTGAGCAGTTCCACTGTTATAAGTAGGGTAAGTAGGCTGAAGGTGGGGTGCAAATACTGAATACTGTAAAAGAAAATGGTATCCATTTCTGATAGTGATCAAATCCACCAAATATTTGCAAAATACATTCACTACACACATTACCAATTCACCAACACACTTCGGGAACCATACGGGTAACAAAGAAATACAGTCCACTATTCTCAATTCAAAGCTGCTCAATCTGAATCATCTACAAAAATAAAACACAAACAACCTCCAGTGCTGCTTTACTGAAATGTCTTAATTTGTACATCTGGATCATTTTAATTCTTTTGAGCAAAAAAACTGAATTAAAAGCAGACTGTACACAAACATGTATGCATCTCACACGCCCGCACACACACGTGTGCAAATCTCCGTGTGCAGTAAAGTGCTTTACCAAGAGCAAAAGATTGAGAAAAATCTGCGCCATCCGGGTTTTGGCTCTTCTGGTGGAGAGTGCCATAGGCAATGTACTTCGTAGGAGAACTTGCACGTATCTGAGTATTATAGGGACTAATATAGATAGCTGTAAAATATCTCATTTGCACACATAGTATAAACATAACACACACTCATGGGTGTGTATCATATCTGGAGAAAAAAAGACCCACACACATTAGCAACTATCTTCAACAGCTGAACAATGGCGATCATTTAAAAAAAAATTACAGCACAGAAAAAGCAACTTTGGATATACGATCCTGTTTTTTTCTTTAAGTCTCCTGTTGGTTTTTATTGCTGAGTTAAGATGGTCTGTCTCTGTTTTGCACATCCTGTCCATGGACAGGAAGTACAATTCTTAGAAAAAAAGGATACAGAGACACTGGAGAAGGTGCAGAAAAGATTTACAAGGGTGATACCAGAACTGAGAGGTTATAACTATCAGGAAAGGCTGAACAGGCTGGAGCTCTTTTCTCTAGAAAAGAGAAGGCTGAGGGGTAACCTAAAAAGGTCTTTAAAATTATGAAGGGGTTTGATAGAGTAGATGATTCCATTTGTGGGAGACACCAAAACCAGGGGCCATAAATATAAGTTAGTCACTAATTCTATGTAAAGTCTTTGAAAATAGAAAAAGTTTTTTCTTTTGTTTAAAATTCTCTGCATTCAAGCAAATGATTATCTGCTACTGCTGTTGGTCAGTTTATTAACCAGACTTTTTTGTTTTTTGACTGGGAAGTAATTAAAAGGTGCCAACAAACCAACCACGAGAGAGAACTGATTTATTTTCAGTGATGTTGACATATCCAGTGGAGATATGACCTTTGTGTGGAGTCTATGACACCATTTTGTCAAGGCAAAGAGGAAATTGTACACATGGAGTCGGAGGAGTGCTGTGTTATTGTTCAGATCTACTGAGATCCAGAACTTCACTGCTTTCAGAATTGGGGGATGTGACACAGGATGTCAAACCGCACGTGGACAGACTGACACGCGTGTTAACTAATTGGAATTTCCTATGAGGACATTCAGGCTGGACTATTCTTGTAGTGTAAATACACACACCAGCTCAGAGGGGCTCAGTTTTCATAAGATTTATTTTTGAGCCAGACAATTGTAGCAGCAACGGACAGTGAGCTCAAACGTCTTTGGGATGCAAAATATCGCGCACCGAAACCTCACCTGTTCAACATCCGAAGATAATTCTGCCTCTGCCGCGAGCGCAGGGATTTGCTAAGCCACTGTCGGTGGCGAGCTGCAGCACCGCTCATGATCTGCTCCGAAACGGTCTGGCACTGCGAGGCCACCTTCCTCAGTAAGGCCACCACTTCCAGAACGACCCGCGGACAATACAAGGTGCACGTGTGGCCGTCCAGCACCTTGGTCACCAGGTGAAGTTGCCTGTGATGGGAGAAGCATCCTCAGTCAGGACCGCAGCGTTGTAGAAGCCTCTCGCACGCAACAAGAGGACCTCGGGAAGGATACAACAGCAACAGCTTGTAGTTATACAGCGCCTTTAATGTAGTGAAAAGTCCCAGGGCACTTCACAGGAGCGATTATCAAACAAAATTTGACACCGAGCCACATAAGGAGAAATTAGGACAGGTGAGCAAAAGCTTGGTCAAAGAGGTAGGTTTTAAGGAGCGACTTAAAGGTGGAGAGAGAAGTAAAGAGGCAGAGAGGTTTAAGGTGGGAAGTCCTGAGCTTGGGGCCTAGGCAATTGAATGCACGGCCACCAATGGTGGGGCGAAGGAAGTGGGGATGCGCAAGAGGCCAGAATTGGAGGACCACAGAGATCTTGAAGGGTTGTAGGGCTGGAGTAGGTCACAGAGCTAGGGAGGGACATGGCCATGGAGGGATTTGAAAACAAGGATGAGAATTTTAAAACTGAGCCGTTGCCAATCCAGGAGCCAATGTAGGTCAGCGAACACAGGGGTAATGGGTGAACGGGACTTGATGCGAATTAGAATATGGGCAGCATAGTTTTGGATGAACTCAAGTTTACATTGGCCTTGGAGGTGCAGCGCAGATTCAACAGAATGATACTGGGGCTAACAGGGTTAAATTATGAGGACAGGTTGCATAGACTAGGTTTGCATTCCCTTGAGTATGGAACATTAAGGAGTGATCTAATTGAGGTTTTTAAGGTGATTAAAGGATTTGATAGAGAGAAATTATTTCCTCTGTTGGGGGAATCCAGAACAAGGGGGCATAACCTTAAAATTAGAGCTAGGCAGTTCAGGGGTGATGTCAGGAAGCATTTCTTCATACAAAGGGTAGTGGAAATCTGGAACACTCTCCCCCAAAAAGCTGTTGAGGCTGGGGGTCAATTGAATTGAGGTTTTGTGTTAGGTAAGGGTATTAAGGGAAATGGAACAAAGGCAGGTAAATGGAGTTAAGATACAGATCAGCCATGATCTAAAATGAATGGCGGAACAGGCTCGAGAGGCTGAATGGCCTTCTCCTGTTCCTATGTTCCTAGCAGCTTGCCTTGTGCATCAGTGACCACACTGCTTACAGTTCTAGGACTCCACAAGTTCAATGAAATCGCCAAGCTCATTTAACAAACTGGCATCAATGCACTATAGGAAAACAAAAAAAAGTGAAAGAGTCAAAAAAGTTCCTGAAATGTGACACTTACGCCTCGGTTAACAAATACGGTGAGGGGCTCAGCTCTTCGGCGTACACCGGTTGCAGCCGGTTTATTAGGTTAGAAACAAGTTCCTCTATCAGGACACTGTGAACAGCTTGTGCTGTGGGACCTGAATGGTGAGACCTGCAGAGTGGTGGCAAAAAGAAACTGTTTCAAACATTATTAATTTAATAATCAATACATTGTCCCATTATTAAATCAATACACTTGCCCTATTATTACTTTAATCACTACATTTGCCCCATTATCTACTTGTGCATGAAAGAAAAACATTAACATATGCTTCCCTTGATAACATTATGCTTCCCCCTCTCCCCAGTTTTCTTCCCTCCTCTCCTAAGGACACAATGACTTGCGCTGGGATACAGTTCCTCCAGCACCAACAAACCTTGCCCAGCTGTTTCAGCCACACTCTGTTCTCACCAGCCAGGCTGTCAATAAATTCATATTTTTAACAGCAGTTTCTAATTACTTTGCCGATATTAATGTATTCAGCTCTGCTCAGTCTTCCTACCCAGGTCTTTCTTGTTCTAGTGGGGGTCTGGGTATCGCATCCCATTTCTGCAGGCTTCCAACACAGTGTCGAAGCTGTAAGAATAAGCAGTTGGATCAATTAAACACCCTGAACAATCATGATGTGGAGATGCCGGTGATGGACTGGGGTGGACAAATGTAAGGAATCTTACAACACCAGGTTATAGTCCAACAGTTTTGTTTGAAAATCACAAGCTTTCGGAGATTATCTCCTTCGTCAGGTGAGTGAGTGAATGAGAGCTGCTCAAATCACGCATCACATATTAGGCTGGGAATCAAAGGTGTCGTTGGTGTTCAGACAGGTTAGCCACGGAAAACAGTACGTCCCAGTATACTGAATACACAATGGGTCAAATTACACAGACAAGGAGAGAAAGAGACCCAAAAGGCAGAGAGAGAGAGAGAGAGAGAGAGATTTGAGAACCTCTCATTCACCTGACGAAGGAGATAATCTCCGAAAGCTTGTGATTTTGAAATAAAACTATTGGACTATAACCTGGTGTTGTAAGATTCCTTACCCTGAACAATCGACAGTGTAATGGCAGGAGCTTGCTCATTTCATTAAATAATGGGCCACCTTCACCTTGTATCGCATGGAGTTTCTGCTTTTTATAACTCTGCATGGGAATCAGAAGAAATAATCAGGAATTCTTGTTCCAAAATTAACAAATTGGCAGCTTCCCCACCCCTCCCCTCATGATGGCTCAGTTGGTAAAAGCACTTGTGTGGCTGAGCCATACTGAACAGATGTGACATGGCTTTCAGGCACTACCCACTTATAGACACAGACAAATGCAACACCACAGGTCACCACCAAGAGGATTGGTAGTCACGCACGCACGCACACCTCCAGTACCTGGATTGGTGGGAAGTGGGGAAAGAGGTGAAAAGGTGCATTTGCCAAGTCTTGCGTGCAAGTGCTGAGCTGACTCCACATTACTGTAAAGGGATCTGAACTGCTGCAACCGTAAACTTGCATACAGATGACCTTTACTGTAATTGGAAAATAAAATTACACGTCACTGCTCTCCGCCAAATATCGGGCTTACAATTCTTGATAGTTTCAGAAAATGCTAGAAACACGCAGCAGGTCAAGCAGCATCTGTGGAGAGAGAAAGAGCGTTAAAGTTTTATCGACCTGAAACGTTAACTCAGTTTCTCTCTCCACAGATGCTGCCTGACCTGCCGAGTGCTTCCAGCATTTTCGGTTTTCATTTCAGATTTCTAGCATCCGCAGTATTTTGCTTTTGTTTTAATAGTTTCTCCTGCTAACCCAGCTGAATGCATTTTCTCTTATACCCCAAACCATTATTCCCCCCCCCCACCCTCTCTCGTCCCTCCTTTGAATAATTTTGCTTCTCTGCTCCTCGTCAATTTTATCTGCCACCGGGTTTGGCTGGGTAAGCAGAGTGAGACGTGAGTTACGGGATCTTTGCAGACCTTTGCGTGAATCCTGTGCACCAGAAATTAATTTGCTTGCGAGCTTCGATAAATTAAACCTAGATCGTATACCGAATATGCCTGGTGCTCAGTGTCGTTAGGTCTGTACCCATTATTCTGTTCTGCAAGTGATGGACATCCTATACAGGGCTTTTACATTAAAAATAGGAAGAAATTCAGACCTCCAAAACAATTAAAGGAGAGTGGGGGAAAAGAACTGGGTACCTGCTGTTTGAGTCTTCCAATTGGATGGAACCGAGAGCAATATGAATGCGTAGAACCAATGATCGTTCTCAGGCACTCGTTTTCCTAGAATAATACACTATGCATCAGACGACATTAGGATGTTCACATGACAAGTGCAATTGTACGTAAACTGTGAATGCAAGATTTATCTGGTTACCGTAGCAACTCCATGTCCCTCCCTACAGCAGCGGTGTAGTAAAACGACAGCCAGTGCTACCATGTGACTGGCCATTTCCTTAGGAAACACCTTTAAGTCTAGCTCGCCGTGGCTTAGGTGGTCCCGGATCCGAGGACCCTCTTGATGGTTTAAAAGGTCCCAGAGAATCTCCTGCAGAACAGACCCGACAAGAGATATGAATTAATCGGACCAGTTATTCTGACACAAACTTTTACCAGATCCTACCCTCGTGACCCCTAAACGTCCTAGTGCAATGTTCCCAGACCCTGGGATCCCTTCCCCCCAAACAAATACTTATGGCCCCGAGACATCATCCCAGTGCCACTAGATTCCAGGTGCCCCCCTTTCCCAGTGTTCCTAGATCTCAGGGCCACTGATAAGTCCCTGGTAATGCTATTGGCCTTTTCTTATAAAACCTCCAACTCACTGCGATCAACACCAGGACAGATCAGCTGGTATTGTTTTTTTTTTAAAACTTTCTCTTGGGATGTGGACAATGCTGGCAAGACCACATTTATGACCCATCAATAGTTGTCCCAATGCTCCGTAACCGACGGCTTGCTCGACCAATTCAGGAGAGCCGCAAGAGTCGGGCATGTCACGTGGACTACAGTCACACGGGTAAGGGTGGTAGGTTTCCTTCCCTGAAGGGAATCAGTAAACCAGCTGAGTTTTTAATGACAATCCGGCAGCGTCCACTGCCATTTTTCTGGAGCCAGTCCACAAATTACCAGATTCCATGGTGGAATTTGAACTCATCATCTCACGGATTGCTGGTCCATAACCATCACACTGCAAATGTAAACATGCATATAAAGCGAACAATTAATATATAACGGCTTTAGGTTCCTTGTTAACTTGCAATCATTATACCTATTCTAGCAGTTTTGCTTTTTTTTTTACTGCTATTTAACAGCTTACCTCAGTAGCTTGCAGCTTACAAAAACAATGGGCAGGAAAAGACCAGCTGGTCCATCAAGCCTGCCCCACACTCATGCTGGCTGAAGCATCATGACTAGACACTTCCTAACCACTGCAGCCACTTAATCTCCCGGGAGAGGCAAAACAAAAAAAAAGAGAAAACGCCCTTCTGGCAATGACGCCTGCAAGAATGGTGAAACATCGAGATATTTTATAATCCTACTAGCAAGTGGCCTGGAGTGTCGGGCACAGCTGTAACGTTTAGCTGATAACCTGGCTTGTCCATTTAAAGGGTACTCGCTGTGGTGAGGTGGTCTAATCCAGATCATTATAGCAACTTGCTGAGGCCAATCAGAAGGAAATTGTAACTGCGTGTAAATTCCAGGCTGCAATGTGATGTGCAGAGCGCAACGGGCATGCACCAGACACAAAACATTACGGGGTATAATTTCCTGTAGAAAAGGCGTAATCGGGAAGTTACACTTGAAACTACGCCCATCCGTTCGCCCATTTTGCCGGTGTCAATTTACACCCAAGTTTCCTGCCAATCTCATTAGCATACGAGAGAATGCAAAAATGGGCGTGAACAAGCAGGAACCAGCATTAAAAAAAAAATCAGGTCCTGAGGAAAGCACCAAACTCACACCACATATTCCTTGTTTAAGTATGAAAATTAAAGTTTCACGCCATTTAACTATCATTCATGGTCATTAGGCACAACACGTCTAAGGACATGCAATCGTGGAAGCTTTTCAATTTTTAAATGTGACTCTTACTGATGCCATAAAAATTAATTCAGACACACAGAAAGTACAGCACAGGTCTCAGAGGAGGAGAAAAAAACCTCAAAAATACTAGAAAAATAAACTGTTTTCTGCTTTGCCTCGAATTATGGGCTTAATTTACACCCTTTTTTAAAATCAGTTTCATTGCAGGAAATTCGCGCATACGGATCTTTATCGAGGGCGCGGAGCCATTAGAATGAGCTGAGATGCATTCGGGCACAGAGATCGATACACAGGTGTAAAAGAGGGAGGAAATTCAGGCAGAGTGTAATTACATGCATAGCACACATGCACCTGAGTTTCCTCATTCTTTCGCACCGGGTATTTGGTCTACACCCCAATTACGTGTCTCGGGGCGCATAAACACAGGAAATTCCACACCTACATGTACCTCTTTATTCCCTTTCAAATAATTGTAAACAGTGGTGCATAACCTGTTTTGGATGTCTTGCTATACATGTCACTGTCAGGGGAACCATACTGGAAAAGGACGTACCATTATAGGATCTCCCAGAGCTAGAGGAAGCTGGTTTACATAGTCATTGTCTAGGTATTTTGCCAGCATCTGTAGGGAAAAACAAACTGCTGTATCTCATGCGGTTTCATAACTAGGGATACAAGTAGCAAATGTCTTGATATTTTCTGCTGCCTTTGAGAGAAACTGGATGGCTTGTAATAATTCTCTCGCGCACACACACGCACACACACCTCCCTGTGTTTTTTGCAAACATACACGTTCACAGTACTCACTTATACAGATGCAGTCCTTCAAATTTAAAACAAAACTACTGTGATTCTATTCAGCCTTTTTAAAACTTGTTCCCCCCTCAAAGATGTGCAGCTCAATTAAGCAAAATGATTTGTGCATTAAAGCAATCAGTGGCGCAGCAACTTTAAATAAAATGGTGGACAAGAGGGACCCTCAAACACAATCTTAAGAGGTGCAAGAAATCCAGAGAATTACAAATACTTTAAAAGGTAAAGAAAGAAAAAGAATTTGAATTTACATTCAGCACCTTTCACAACCTCAGGATGTCCCAAAGCATTTTACAGATAATGAAGTACTTTTTGAAGTGTAGTCACTGTTGTAATGTAGGAAATACAGCTGCCAACTTGCACACAGCAAGCTCCCACAAATATCAGCGAAATAAACGACCAGATAATCTGTTTTTGTTGTCGGTTGAGAGATAAATTTTGGCCAGGACACCAGGAAGAAGTCCCCAGCCCCTTACAGAACGGTCGCTATGATGCGTGCAGTTTCCGGCAGCGTTGTTTAATGGGAGCTTTACTAATGCTTTTTGTAACCCAGCAGTAAAATCACTGGTGGCATTAATGAGCTATCGTGCTACTATCGTCTCCAACCTGAACAGAGCTCTCAGAAAAAGGGAGAAACTGTTTCCACTGGCAGGTGGGTTGGTAACCAGAGGACAAAGATTTAAGATAATTGGCAAAAAAGCAAGAGCGGAAATTAGGAGAATTTTTTTTTTAACCTCAGCTATTATGATCTGGCATTCACTGCCTGAAAGGGAGGTGGAAGTAGATTCAACAGTAACTTTCAAAAGGGAATTCGATATATACTTAAAAAGGAAAAAAATTGCAGGGCCATGGGGAAAGAGCAGGGGGAGTGGGATTAATTGGTAGTTCTTTCAAGGAGCCAGTACAGGCACGATGGGTCGAATGGCCTCCTTCTGTGCTGTATGATTCTCTCCCTTCCTGACTCTTTTATTCGTGCCATCATCTAGAACTATATTACTGGTCAGCGTATGTTTCACAACAGGAGCAGTGAAAAAGCAGCAGTTAAAACTACATTTTCTAATCGCCACAGAAGTCAAACTTACCTCATCAAATGTGGTGTAGAGTGTTGTGGACTGTAACAAAAAAAACAGAAATTATGAAAGAGTCAAAACAATTAGTTAGGCCACACTTGGAATACTGTGTACAGTTCTGGTCACCCTATTATAGAAAGGATATTATTAAACTAGAAAGAGTGCAGAAAAGATTTACTAGGATGCTACCGGGACTTGATGGTTTGACTTACAGGGAGAGGTTAGATAGACTGGGACTTTTTTCCCTGGAGAGTAGGAGGTTGAGGGGTGATCTTATACAAGTCTATAAAATAATGAGGGGCATAGATAAGGTAGATAGTCAAAATCTTTTCCCAAAGGTAGGGGAATCTATAACGAGGGGGCATAGATTTAAGGTGAGAGGGGAGAGATACAAAAGGGTCCAGAGGGGCAATTTTTTCACTCAAAGGGTGGTGAGTGTCTGGAACGAGCTGCCAGAGGCAGTAGTAGAGGCGGGTACAATTTTGTCTTTTAAAAAGCATTTGGACAGTTACATGGGTAAGATGGGTATAGAGGGATATGGGCCAAGTGCAGGCAATTGGGACTAGCTTAGTGGTATAAACTGGGCGACATGGACATGTTGGGCCGAAGGGCCTGTTTCCATGTTGTAAACTTCTATGATTCTATGATTCTATCAGTGAATTTTCTGCTTGCACACATTTAAGACCGTATCCCTGACATACACCAATTAAAACAGCAGATTCTCTGCACACTAGTTACATTAGGAATCCACCACCTGTACAGTAATAAGTGGGATATTCCCCCAAATCCAATGCTCCACAGCACATTATAAAATCAAGTGACACTGGGTCACCACATAAGTGTGATTTAAAAATAAATAAATAGCTCCATTAAGTCAAAACCCCATTTTAATACAATATATTGTGAGGCTGTAAAATTTTAAACATAGGTATTGCTGGATGATAAAAGACCAAGGTCCACCTAGTTCGCCTTCTACCATCCTGGTGGCCACACAATACAACGATAATGGAATTGTTGACTAATCATAGTGATCAATCTCTATCAATTAGTCCACAACAGACCCAGACATGAGGTGAGGAAAACCCCCAGTGGTGGAGAGCTTTGGGAACCATAGGTCCAAAGTCACCTGTTGCTCCCAAGCCAGTTACACTTAACGTCACAAATTACTCATCTACCATATCCAAAAGTGTTACTTTCTGAAATAAATCTAAGTTGCATTTGGATGAATCAACACTATCCGCTTCCACCGACTCCCTAGGGAGCCTGTTCCATAGACTGACCACTCGCTCACTGAAATACTTTTTCCACAGGTTAGTTTTGAATTTACCCCCCTTCAAGCGCAGGCCTTGTCCAGAAGAGTAGAACCAGAGGACAAGGTGAAATGGGTTATTCATATCATAGGGAACTTCAGGTAACAAAGAACCTCATGTACATAAATCTGAATGAGGGAAGCAGTCACACTGTCAGGACAAAAACATGAATAAACCAGGTTGGGTGATGCAGTGGGGATAGATAAAGGCCTTAGACCTTTGAAGCTGGGGTTCACATCCAATCTAGACTGATGGGATGAAAGTGTTTGCTCACAGTAAGAATTCTACTTGAAATGAGTTGGGGAGCTTCAATTCAGTCCCTATTGGTCACATGGGCCACAGCACAAAGCTGATTTTAATTTGGAGCTAGCCAGCAACTTCAGTGGAACGATGTCACACAATTGGGGCTACTCGAAGTTGGAGCTAAGGCAAGTGGGTTAGATGCAGAATAAAAACTCCCTCTGCTCCACTCCAATGATGTTAGACCCCACCTAAGAGTGCTTGATTGCTGAGATGGCTGCCCGAAAATGGTGCTTTATATCCGAGCATCATCATCCTTCGCAAAATTTACACACGCAAAGAAAAAACATCTCAAGCATGGTTAAACCAAATCAAAAAAATTAATGGAAGTTAACAGAGGGGAGAAAAAGGGCACAAGGCTGGTACTAAACACTGCAGTTTTCAGTTGATTTCAGATATCATTGTCCAAGCTGCAACTGATTTGGGCCTCCATTTAGTTGGTTACTCGAAGAAACAACAGGGGCGAAATTGGACACGGGCAGGTACACGAAACAGGCGGAATCGCGATACTCAGTAATATTGAAGTCAATGGGACCGAATATTGCGTGTAAAACAGGCCACAGATGTTATACTGCCTGTTTTGCATCGCCGCCCACCTCCAAGTTTACCCCCAGCATTTTCCAGCTGAGCCACAGGTTTATATTATTGCACCGCACATAGTTTGAGGACTTAACATGAGTTCAAGGCCCACAGTGCAGGTTAGCACCGAGGTTCTTCGGAGTAAAAAAAATAAAAAAATAAGGTGAATCAGGAATTAGTGGTTAGGTGATGTCAAGTTTAGGTTGTAAAAGTCTGGAGATTGCAGGAGGTAAGGAGTTTCACAGTTTTGAAGTCATTGGAGGGATTGAATAAAAGTAGGAGACGGTGTAATGAATCTTGATTTCAGTACAATGAGGATACAGGGAGCAGGAAAAGCATGTCCTATCACCAGCACTCTGCTCTTTCACTAGTGGAATTCTGCATTTTGGAAGATTTGACACAGTGGAATTAATTTGAAGTTGACATAACGTAGCCCTTCCGACGATTTTGTTACCCTTTCGTGTCTCCCGTGGAGTGATGGGCAATATATGAGGTGGGAGGGTGGAGGGGTCCAGGGGCTCCTGTGCCATATTAAAGAAAGAGCATGCATTTATATAGCACCTGATCACATCCTCAGGACATCCCAACACACGTCGCAACCAATGCATTAGTCTTGAAGTGCTCTCACTCTCGTTATGGTAGGCAGACTTGCTAGGACAATCTGAAGTTAAGCAGATTTTCCCTTTAGTGTCGCAGGTCTGAATGTATTTACCTCTGCAGTCAGCAGCCTATTGGGACAGTCATTAACTGTTGTAAAAAATTTTCGGAGTCCCATCTCTAGCTGAGGTAGTAGAAGTATTACACAGTCCGCATACCTGTGGGAAAAAAGATTCATATCACCATTCTTTGAAGAAAGTTTCAACTGAGTAACATCCTGGCAGTAAGACAAGGCTGGAGTACGAGCAGTGTTAGTGAAATTTTTGCTGCTTATTTATTAACTTTCCCCAAACCTGGAGTTCTATTGGTGCTTTCAAAGTTAAAAATCGAAGCAAAAATGGTTAAAAACTCAGAAGGAAACGTGAGGATTTTCCCTTTGTTCAGGTGTTCATGGTTGTGAAGCAGCAGGTGGGATGCACCATCAGAGGGTGAGGTTGAGGCAGATTCAATCATGGACTTCAAAAGGGAACTGGATAATTACTTGAAAGGAAAAAATTTGCAGGGCTACAGGGATAGGGCGGGAGAATGGAACTAGCTGGATTGCTCTTGCATAGAGCCGGCACGGACTCGATGGGCCGAATGGCCTCCTTCCGTGCTGTAATCTTTCTATGATTCTATGACCTAGTTTAGATTCAAATTATCCCACTGATGGACCAATGTAGAGCTCTTGGAGGTTTATTCATCTCCTGGCTCACTGACGTTAGCGACTAAGTCAGCGTGTGTATAAAGTGGGAAAACTTGCTCTGAGTTTATTGCTAATGTTAAACAATGGAGAAAAACTTACCTCTTGCTGTAAATACAGTATATAAATTAAGCCAAAGAACTTCTGCCTATTTCTTCACCCTTTCTCACTTTATTTGTGCAGGTTTTTTTAAATTGGCGTTACTGAATTAGACTCTGCACATTTTTCTATCCCACAGTGCTTCATCTGGCTTTATATCGTTGGAACCAACAGTCAGAAACCCTATCAATGTCTTATTTATAGCAGTAAATGGGAGCCAAACAAATGCAGCTTTTGACTCCTGTTTCTCACTGTAAATGATATGAATTAAGAAAACAAATAAAAACTTGCATTTATATAGCACCTTCCACAACCTCAGGACGTCCCAAAACACTTCAAAAGTACTTCATTAGCTGTAAAGTGTAACCACTGTTGTAATGTAGGGAGCACAACACCTAATTTGTGCACAGCAAGGTCCCACAAACAGCAATGTGATAACGACCAGATAATCAGTTTTTTTTTTAGTGATGTTGGTTGAAGGATAAATATTGTCCGGGACAATGGGAAGAACTCCCCTGCTTTTACTCGAAATAGATTTTTACTTCCACCTGAGAGGGCAGGTGAAGCCTCGGTTTAACGTCTCATCTGAAAGACGGCACCTCTGACAGTGCAGCACTCCCTCATAAATGCAAGTCTTTCTTTTTTACTTCCTTATAAAGACACAATCCTCAGACTCAATAAGCAATGCCATGATATATATATGAATCTTACCGCTGATTTTTGTAAGCTGCTAGTGCCTCCCTCCAGTAAGGCAGCATAATCTCAACTACAAAATCAGATTTCCCAATAAAATCTTCTGCTACAGCAACAGCTTCCTCATTAATATCTGCTTAAAAAAAAAGCACATGAGCATTATATGTTCAGGATTGGTATAAACTCAGTGTACTATTTGATTTTCATTAGACCCCTCTTTTTGCTGCCAGTTGCTGATTTGATGCCATGATCTTAAAAAAAAATACACCCTCTTCCTGTGACTGGAGGACGTTACAGTAAAATGTGGTAGCTGTTGAGCACAGTGGTTAGGAAAAACTGGCAAAAAGGGGGAGATGAGGAGAATATTTTTTTTAAACTCAGCAAGTCGTTATGACCTGGAATGCACTGCCTGAAAGGACAGTGGAAGCAGATTCAATAGTAACTTTCAAAAGGGGATTGGATAAATACTTGAAAAGGAAAATTTTACAGGGCTACAGGACAGCAGGGGAGTGGGACTAATTGCAATAGTTCTTTCAAAAGAGCCGGCACAGGCATGATGGGCCAAATGGCCTCCTCTGTGTTGTAAGATTCTACGAGTAACTAAAAGTTAGTCGCATGACTATTAACAAATTGGAAACTATCATGTATATGCCACCTCCTGAAGGGTTGACTCCTTCATGGTGTACCACAGGTACCTGTCCTTTGGTACTGCCACCAATTGGCCATTCTTCACTGAATATTGATCGGGAACAGCAATCCTAGCCCAGTTTTTTATCCCCCTCCCTAATCAGAGGGCACTGAAGCCGAATGTAGCAGCAGGGATCGTCTAACTTGGCACATGCTTGGGATCAGAGTGGAGAGCTTTCTAGCTCAGACGCTCCTTCCCTTAACCAGCTGAGACAGTAAGAGTTCTACAATTAATTTCCAGCTTCATTTTGCGCGACTCACCAGGGAAGACGGCAAGATCTTCCAGCTGTGTCAATCTGAAATAAGGTCGATGGAGGAGCGTGGACGTTATCTGAGGCAGGGCATCCCTCAGTATCTGCCCTAAACCAGCTGTTAGCAACAGCAGCATGGAGCTGTACCTAGGAATAATTAAATAGCAATGAAAAAACATATGAATAATGTGCTTCAAAAAAAGTTGTAACAGTGAAAAACAAAAATGCTAGGATACAGAGTGGTTTCATCAGCATCTGAAAAAAGACAGACTGACATAAAAACAGAAAATGCTGGAAACACTCAATAGGTAAGGCAGGATCTGTGGAGAGAAAAGCTGTTAACGTTTCAGTTCGATGAACATTGGTCAGAAATGGAAGATGTTAGAAATTCGACAGTTTTTAAGCAAGTGCAGAGCCAGGGAAAAAGTGGGGGAGGGGAGGAAAGAACAAAAGGAAAGGTCTGTGATTGGGTGAAGAGCAGGAGTGATTAGGTGACAAAAAAGGGATGATGGTGCAAGGCAAAAGGAGGGCAGTAATGGGACCCCCATATCTGAAACTTCCTCCAGTCCCATATCCCCTCCTTCCCTTCGCCCCATCATTGGTGGCAGAGCAGTCAATCCCTCAGACCTACTCTTTGGAACTTCATGTCAATTGTATTCATGTGATTTATATCAATTAAGTGTTAATTGTATTCAGGTGGTGCATATCAATTGGAGACTCTCTTCTACCCATTTATATGAAAGCTTAACTAGGGTGTTGGGAGCGTGGATCTCGGTGAATAAAGGCTTGGAAGCAACTGAGGCCGTATTCTATCTTCACCACCAGGCTATCCAGTTGTAACACTTCAGCCCTAAACTTCACCTTTAAAAACCTCCGAAAGACCCATCTCTTTGCCTCAGCTTTCAGTCAACCCTCCTCAACCATCATACCTTCTAGTTTGCCGTTTTGTTTACCGTGGACCTATTTGGGAAACGCCCCGAGATATTTTCTTACATCACAGGTGCTGTATAAATGCGAGTTGTTGTAATGTTTCTTTTTGCATTTTTTTTTACTAAATGGACACTGCAAAATCATCATAAATGGAAGGCGTGCAAAGCTGACTTTTGAACCAAACGCTTACATAGGAGGGATCTCTGAAGGAGCTGCAAATCCATGCCACAAGATGTTGCGGAGATTTAAGCTTCGTGGTGACCCCAAGAACACTCGCAGAACGTTCATCTGTGTTTCGGCAACAACACATACAGAATTAATTTACTATAATGTGACCCAATACACACATCACAGAGCACCAGAGTCATGGGGGCATCATTTAGACAAATTTAATACAGGAGACAAGACAAATGTTGGCAGTGACCTGTTAATAAAATACTTGGGATGAAGACCGATGAAGTCAGAAACATTCCATCCCCAATTCGTTAACCAACAAGCACAGCAATAAAATAAGGCTAAAAGAAAAAAGTCGGAAAAAAATAAATTCTTACCACGCTCTGTCCAAACACTGTAGCTAGTTCTTGTGAGGCCAACAGGTCTCTCAGGAGAAAAGGGCAGTCTTTGCCAATCATGAGGAATACCTAACATACAGGAAAATCATCTGAATATCAATGTCCACGATTGGAATACACACTTATCTGGAAATTATCTATAGTTGAATTTCTTTATTTTTTAAGTTGCGTTGACCCAAGTGGCAGATGACCATGAGTTTCTTCATTCTTAAAACTCATGATCCCAAGTAATATTGTCTCACAAGTTGGACTCTTCAGTTCTTCAATTCTCTCACACCTCTTCCTCAAGGCTCGTCAGTCCAAACGATGACAAGAGCTCACATCATGTCTTTGCACAATGTTGACACACAGGAAGCAAACTGTTAAGTGACTGTTGGTGTTACAAACAGGAGGAATTGACATATGCCTCAATGTGAGGCACTTTATCCCCCAGTCACTTAAAAGAACATTTCCTTACCGTTTACTGTACTATTCATGGCCCTTTTTTTTGGGGGGGGGGGGGAAAGAGAGAAGAAAATTGTTTATCAAACTTTCATGTCAGGTTCCGTGTCCTGTGCATGAAGAGTTACATAATTAGAAAGCATGTCTTCTGGACAAAAAAAAGACAATAGAGAAAGTGTAGAAAGTGCCTCTCCACCCCCATCTCGAGCACTATACCACTGGAGGGAGGAGGGAGCACTGTGGCCTTGGAGGGAGTACAAACAAGAGCAACTACGTTGATATGTGGAATTGTGCAAGGGTACTAGGGATGTTTGCGTTGGAAAAAAACAGCCAGCTTGGAAGTGACCTTACTGAGATATTTAAGGTCTTCAAAAGGAATAGATAAATTGGATTCTACAATAATGTTCACTGTTAGCACAAGCTCTAGGATTTGGGGACATGGTTTCAAACTCACGAGAAAAGTTGAATAAATAATTTCTGCACACAGGTGATAAACATGTGGAATAGGAAATGTAGGGAGAGAAAGATATTATAAATTTGAAGCTGTTGATGAATACATTTTTAGCAGATTGTGCTATTGAAAGGTAGGGTATGAGAGATAAATTAGGGTATGAATTTTGATCATTGGAACTGCCGCAATGGATGGAGATGGTAGTTCCCACTTCTGTGCAATCCTATGTTACTTAAGAAAAGTTGAGCCTATATGGGGAGGGAGGAAGGAGTTAGCTTAAGTATATCTACTGGTGCATCATGGATAATCATGGCCTCTTAGAGACTGCTTCTTTTTTTATATATAAAGCCGGGAAGGAACGTCCTAAAGTATTTCCTGTCATCCCTCAACGTGAGCAGCACAGAAAAACAACTTAAAAAAAAGTCGGCAAGTTGTTATTATACTTACATCGCCCAAAGCTCGTTCTAGACAAGCTGTTAACTTCATCAGGCTGAGAGCTATGGCTGTGTGTTGTGAACTCCTGATGGCCTCAAACGCTTCAAGAAACAACTAGAAACCATGCAGAAACATAGGTCGTTTTGATGGGCTGTTTGTCATTATGCAGCAGTACATACGTGAAATAGCAAGGGTACAATACAGGGTGCAGGAACAACAACAACTTGCATTTATCTGGCGCCTCTAACGTAAAACGTCCCAAGGCACTTCACAGGAGCGTTATCAAACAAAATTTGACACCGAGCCACATAAGGAGGTATTAGGGCAGATGACCAAAAGCTTGGACAAAAAGGTAGGTTTTAAGGAGCATCTTCAAGGAGGCGAGAGGTGGAGAGGTTTAGGGCGGAAATTCCAGAGCTTAGGGCCTAGGCAGCTGAAGGCACGGCCGCCAATTGTGGAGCGATTAAAATCGGGGATGTGCAAGAGGCAAGAATTGGAGGAGCGCAGAGATCACGGAGGGTTGTAGGAGGTTACAGAGATAGGGAGGGGCGAGGCCATGGAGGGGTTTGAAAACAAGGATGAGAATTTTTTAAAAAGTGTTCCCGGACAACTTATGCTACATATAAAAGATATTCCAATATAAAAACATTTACTCAATTGATGGGCAGCTCAATAGAAACCCCTTTGCTGGATGTTAGGCTTTTGGACATTTTCACACAAATTACTCAAATCAAATTTACAAAAAAGCTCAATTTTCTTCTGGCAAATATAATGTCCATTCTATCAACTATTGGGCCTCTCTTTTTGTCAATAACTGGCCAGATCTTCCTACTTCAAGAAGGGCATCACAAGCAAAATCTTCAAGTTTGCAGATGATACCAAAAACGGCAGAGCAAATAATAAGGAAAAACTTAAACAGATTAGAAGGATTTAGATCACTCAGTAGCTGGGCCAATAGATGGCAGATGCAGTTCAATTTAGATAAGTGAAAACTAATTGGAATGGGAACAAGGAATCAAAAGAGGAACTATGAATTAAATAGAACAATGGTACAGCACGCTGGTATAACAAAGAGATCTAGGGATTCTAATAATGGATCAAATTAATGAAACTGCCAACTAGTGTTTAGCTTCAGTTGAAAGAAAAGGCAAATGAGATACTGGGTTGCATTAGCAGAGGGATTGATTACAAATCAAAACAGATTGTATTATTGCTGTAGAAGGCACTGTCAGTTCCAGTTACCTAAATTGCCTTTTGAGAGGGTACAAAAATGAGGGAATTTAAGGAAACTGTTTTTTCCCCCTCTTCCAGCTGTGCCCCCTTTCTCTTCCTCTCCCCCCCCCCCCCCACCTTCCCGGCTGCAATCTGGCCCTTGCCACCTTATGATTCCCTCCTTTAACTGCTACATCATTGAAAACTCATTTCTTCCAGAAAGGGGCTCTCTCCTAATCGCGGGAGCGGCGATATTCATGAAGCTGCTCCTCCAGAACCCTCACCAATGTGTACCTTTCGCCAGCAAGGGGGCTGGGGAGGGAGGGAGAGAGAGAGAAATACAGGCTGTTACTGCCAAGGTCACCAGAATGAGGGAAATGCATGGATAGTAGGATTGGATGTCCCTGAAGGCATTCACTGCCTGCATGTCTTGGCCGTGGGTGCATCTTGCCATCAACATCTTCTGCAAAATCAAATTGGCATCATGGTAGGTCTGCTCCTGGGCCTGACGAAAGCCATAGTATGCAAGTCCAGGATTCGTAGGATCACCGGGGAAGGTCTCCACCAGCTTGCCTACGTTCAGAGTCCTGGTGCGTTCCCGCCAAACAAGCATGAAGTGTCTTCCGGTTCACTTAAAGCTTACCAAGACCGATGGGCATCACAAAACGCCTGTTGTGCACTAAACTCGAGCTGGAAGATACTGGTTTCCGCAGAAAATAATTATTTTAGTTTGGATAGGTTGCATGGTACTTTGTTAATGGCACCCTCCCTTGAAAAAAAATTTGATGCCATTCAGGGAGTGGCTACCAGACTTCAAATCAGGCTCTCTCACTAATTTTTCTTCCTTCAACTGCACTTCATTTCTCATCAGCTTCTATCTTGTTGCCCAACTTATAACCCACTGTTAATCTTAGAGCAGTATCATTACCCACAGCTCATTAGACAAATTAAGTCATTTGACAACATGTAGTAGCTTCAACATGGCAAAGAAAGGATGGGGCAAGAAAAAAAAACCTCATATTGATATGTGTAAATAGTACAATACAAGCCAGGATAGCAAGATACAAGCCTATAAAGGGAAAGATTTACCTGTAAATACATTGTAGCTCAAGTAATGAGAAATGCCATATGTTTGCAAATAGTACAAAGTTAATTTGCTGAGTCATACCTCTGTATTGTTGGTCCATGTAAACCAAAGTCCATATTGGTCATCAAACTGCTTTGCACTGAATGACAGTAGATACGAATGGACAGTTTTACAAACTGGTCCCAGTAGCCTCACACTTTCTACATAGTCCAGATCTTGCTCTTCTGTAACAAGTGTTAGGATAGCATTATCACACCTGTCCCCACCTGTCTGTATAATGTACTGTCACAAAATAATTATTAAAACATGGAAGTAGCTACCTGCATCCAAAGTGCATAGATAAAATGTAATGGCCTCCCAGCAGACTTGCCCAGATACAGTCACAATGTGCTTAAGATCAGCACTATCCACCTTTTCAAGTCCAAGGTTGCAGACCATATGATGCACTTCTACAGAAAGGCAGGTGTTTATTGGCTCATATGTTGCCATTTAAAGCCAAATGAATACGATCCTAAAAAATAAATTAGATTAATTTATATTGAATTCTTTCTTTTAAAGGGTTAATACTCTACTTTTTGCTCTCCTAGACTTTTCAGTGCTTGCTCCTTCATATTTACTACTTCAACTGGGAAAGCAGAGCAATCTCACCCAAATTTACCCATGACCAGCATCAAGGTGTGGCTGGCAGGCAAGAGGCTTCTGTGCACAGGGTCGATTCCAACAGTTATTTTTCTCTTTTCTCCTGGGAGGTGCTGATTTGGGCTTGTACAGTTTCAACAACCGCTCTCTGGTACTTTACCCAAAAGGGCCATTCCTCTAATGAGTCCAATGAGTGTCAACTGCCTATTTGACTGGTGGGGAGGGGCAGGTGGTATCATAGCTGAGCTGAATTCCATCTTTAACTGACAGCCACACATATGCATTTCCAGCTGGCACATTAATGGAAAGGGATCAGGAACAGGACGCTTCCCATTACCAGTTCAGGGTCACAAGTTAAATCAATACAGATCAGGAGTTGAATGTGGGACCTTTCATAATAAGTATGGCTCGTTACCAGACAGTGCATTTGCTAACTGGGCCCTTAGGTGAATGCCTTTTTTCCCCCTCTTTAGAGCTGCAAAAAACACACCTAATGACAGTCAAGTTGGAATTTCAGCCAACCTCTGGTCAGTAATTCTATAGCTAGTTAACATAGTTTAATATGCAGCATTGAATACAAGTTTCCTTTTACATTTACACAAGATAGCAAGAGTTGGGGGGAAGACACTTCAGAAACTCAACTCTACAGAGCCACCTACTGCCAAGAGTCTGAAACAACAGACAATTGCCATAACAAAATTGAATGGAAAATGCTGACATAGCAATTTACAATGTTGACACAAAGTTGCTACCAAAAATCGAGAGTACAGTTGGTGGGTCGGAAGTGCACACCTTACACATTTTTAATACAGAAGCTGCAGTTGGCACTTGTGGGATTCTGCATTATAACTGGCACATTATCAAATGCGAATACTATAATTTATTCACACGCCATCAACTTGTATAATGAGTGTAAACAATTTTACAACACCAAGTTATAGTCCAACGATTTTATTGTTGGACTATAACTTGGTGTTGTAAAATTGTTTACAATTATTAACCCCAGTCCATCACCGGCATCTCCACATCATTGTATAATGAGACCAGAGGTCTCAAAAGCAAATGTTGTCTGGTGCAGCAAATAAAGTGAGCAAAAAAAAAAATCAAGATACTGGAAATCTGAAATTAAAAACAGAAAACCCTGGAAACAATTAAGCGGGTCGGGCAGCATCTGCGGAGAGAACCGACCAAAGCTTTGCGGCTATGGGCCCTTCTCAGAACTGGCTCAGCCTTGAAGGGTCCACACCGCGAAACATACCCCCTTGTCTGTTCTTCCGCCCTGACCCGCACCAGTGTTTGCAACGGTTTTGTTGCAGCAATTAAGGAGTGTCGGGAATCGATTTTTCCATTGACAGCGACCCGTCCATCATAAGAAGCCCGTGCGCGCCTTTGATCGACATGGGGCGGGGCACGTGACTGACGGGCGGGCGGCAGGTGGCGCCGCGCACGTGACTACTGGCCTTAGCCCACGTTATAACACCGGGCAGGGTCCACACGCGTAACGAAAGCAATAAATGCTGCGCCAAAAAAAAAGAGAGAGCAATTAAATAAAAAAAACCTGCTGAACAGCAGCTAAAAGGCATCACATTCCCTCAAGACTTGAGCGCTCGCGCCGACCCGTTCTTAACGGTCCGCGTCGCGAGCGGATGTCGTCGCTCGAATGACAGCGCGCGGCTCCCTTTCAAAAAAAAATAATTAACGGTCATTTAACGGACGGGCGGGCGTTTGTGAAGGGATTTTGTGTGACAAGATGGAGGAGGAGGAGGAGGAGACTGAGGCACTCGACGAAATGGGAGGAGAAGCGGACGATGACATGGACGAATTGAAGTCGAGCGTGCCCGTGGGCCGGATGGGTTTGCCCCTCCGTAAGAAGATAGCCAGAGCGTTCTCGGATCAAGGAGAGCTCCGTAGGGGGGCCCCTGGGCGGCAACGGAGGTCCAGTGTGTTCGAGGAGAACGCGGTACGTGGCTGGCTGGAGCAGTCAGGGTACATTGGGAGATATCTTCCCTCGGTGGCAACCTGCCTGGCGTTGCCAACTCTGGTTGGAGGCATTCCTGGAGGTCCCATCACGTGTCCTCCTGCCGCGTCCCGCCCCACACTCCTGCCATTGGTCGTTCGACATGCCCATCTTCGTGGTGCCCCGCCTTCCCACCCTCCCTGAATGATTCTTGACTGTCAATCAAACAGCCTTTTTCCCATCTCCCAAGATTTTTGCAACTCGTGAGACAAAGAAAAAACTTTTTTTTATTGCCCCTATGATTTTTCTCCTGGGTCAGTCTATTATTAGGAATATTGGAACTGAACCAGTAGCTCTTACAGCACGTCAGTGGACTCCAAACTGGAGGGCCATGAATCTGAAACCTTCTCTGATTCTGATCAGAGTTGTCCACATTCAATGAGAAGATTTCACCAGCTATTCGGCTGGAGCACCACTGATCAGGGACCACACACCGCCCTAACTGAAGGGGGAAAAAAATAGTCATGACCAGCACAGAAACAGGCCATTCGGCCCAACTGGTCCATGCCGGTGTTTATGCTCCGCACAAGCCTGGGTTGCAGCTGTGTCCTGGAAATTAGTCTTTCATTCCTGGAAACTCCAGGGCAACCCTGGAGGGTTGGTAACCCTAAACCTGAGGGGGATTTTATAAAGGGTGCAAACTTACCCGAGTGTTAATAAAGTCTTGGATTGGTGGAGCCAAATTATCATGAAGAACGGGGCGGGGGCCTGCCTGACACCATGAGATGCATTTGTCCAGCTTTCTACATGCCGATGAGTTTAAATAAGTGCTCTATAAGAATAAGTGCCTTGTAAAGTTCAATGAAACCTCCTCAGGACAGCCCGAAATTCGGTTTCTCCTGTGTCATTGGAGGTTTAGGGTTGCTAGTCAAATCTTGAGGCTATCTTTTGCTTTCTCATTTTGTCGTTCAATTGGTACTATTTATTCTCAGGGAAGATGTTTATATTCTCCCCAGAATTGTAATATGAGTTCTTTGCAAATCATTGTATTTAATACTATTATGTTTCTAACACACTTAACATTTAAAATCTGTCTACACTATTATATGTATACTTGGCAACTTACCAACAAGTTCGGATATAATTGCCAAGTGTGAGCTCATGGATTTTTTAATCGCGAAGATCAAAATCATCTGTTCAACTCCCTCCGCTGTTCTTTCCCTTCCCTTTGCCCACCAAGCCAAACCTTCCTCACCTCATCACCCTCGTATCCTGCCACAAAACCCCCATCTCTATAGGTTCTCTCCTATTTTCCCCATCCACTTTCCAAGCTCACCTTGACATGAGACCTACCTCCTGGTTCCTGGACCCCATTCCCACTAAACACATGACCACCAAATGTCCCTTCCTGGTCCCCATGCTAGCTGACTTTGTAAATAGTTCCCAATCCTCAGGCACTGCCCCTGTCCCTTTCAAAAACACCTTCCTCAAAAAAAACACTCTCCTAAAAAAAAACTACTTTCGACCCTCCCACCCCCTCACTAGCATACTGGATAGGGGAATGTCCTATCCATGTTGTCCATGGACTTTCAGAACGCATTTGATAAGATTCCGCATAAGAAATTATTAGCAAAAATGAACGCATGCAGAACTGGGAGATAACCTTGGGACAAGGGTTGATAATTGGTTGGGTGGTAGAAGTCAGAGAGTAGGGATAAAGGGTAAGTACCATGATTGGCGTGATGTGACAAGTGGTGTTTTCCCCAGGGATCTATACTGGGGCCTCAGCTTTTCAACACGTATATAAATGGATAGAGAGTAGCATATCTAAGTTTGTAAATGACACTAAGTTTGGAGGCACAGTAAGTTGTGTAGATGGGAGTAGAAAGTTACAAAGGGACATGAAGGCCTAGAAATTCGAGCATGACCTAAAACGGGGCGCAGGGAATGATCCCCGCGCCTGAATAGATAGGCCCGAAGTGCGACTGATATTGGGCCTCGTTATCATCGAACCGGCGGATACCTAATGGGCATCGCCAGGAAGCTCACTAGCGAAGAGAACTTGAAGATGGGACTGCTGCAATGCTAGCAGCGGCCCTCAGGTAAGTTGTTAAATACAACCCGGAGGAGGGGTGACCGGTGGGAGAACGAGTCGGGAGGGTGGACCAAAATCGGGGGGAGGGTTAGCGGTCAGCGGCAATCGGGGAGGACAGAAGAAGGGATCGAGGTGGGCAGAGGCCGGGATCGGGGGGGCGGGTAGCAGCGATGATTGTGGTGGGGGGGTGCTGGGTGGTGGCCGGCAGCGATCCATGTGGTTTTAATGTGGGGTTTTGTGGGGGGGGGCATTCCTGCTGCTTCCTGCCCGCTATATTGGAGGTTCAGGAAGCGATTTAGCGCCCGAAAAACAGACATTGCATGGTCAGATTTCTAGGCCAAACAGACTAAGGGAGTTGGCAAAACTATGGCAGATGGAGTTCAATGTGGGCAAATGTGAGGTCATCCACTTTGGATCCAGGAAAGATAATTCGGAATATTTTCTTAATGGTGAGAGACTACGAGGAGCAAAGGGATTTAGGGGGTCCATATGCACAGATCACTAAAAGCTAGTGCACAGGGACAAAAATCAATCAAAAAGCCAATGGAATGGCTTTTATCTCAAGGGGGTTGGAATACAAAAGTGAGGAAGTGATAGATTAGTTGTACAGAGACTTAATCCAACCCCATCTGGAATACTGGTTCACTTTTAGGAACTGAACCTCAGGATAGATATATTGGCCTTGGAGGGGGTACAGTGCTGATTCACCAGAATGATACCAGGGCTTAAGGAGTTCATAGTAGTATAGCACAGGAGGCCATTCGGCCCATCGTGCCTGCGCCGGCTCTTTGGTAGACCTAGCCAATTAATCCAACTCCCCTGCTCTTTCCCCATAGCCCTGTAAATTCTTACCTTCAAGTATTTATTCTTTCCCTTTTGGAAGTTATTATTGAATCTGCTTCCACCACCCTTTCAGGCAGTGCATTCCAGATCATAACAACTTGGTGCGTAAAAAAAATGTTTCCTCTTGTCGCCTCTGGTTCTTTTGCCAATCACCTTAAATCTGTTTTCTCTGGTACCGACCCTTCTGCCGCTGGAAACAGTTTCTCCTTATTTGCAGTCAAAACTGTTCATGATTTTGAACACCTCTATCAAATCTCTTAACTTTCTCTGCTCTAAGGAGAACAACCCCAGCTTCTCCAGTCTCTGCACATAACTGAAGTCCCTTATCCCTGGTACCATTCTAGTAAATCTCTTCTGCACCCTCTCTAAGGCCTTGACATCCTTCCTAAAGTGTGGGGTCCAGAATTGTGTACTATACTCCTGCTGAGGCCTAACCAGCGTTTTATAGAGGTTAAATTATGAGGACAGGTTGTATAAACTTGGTTCATATTCCCTTGCGTAGAAGTGTTACCGGGCCCAGCAAGGAGTCCTTGGGCCTCCCCAGCCTGGCCTCTACCAAATTCATGGCAACATGTGACTTCATTATCAGTAGTTTAAACTGTATTGGCCTTTTAAGAGGTGTACTTTTGATTCAAAGTACTTTTGATTCAAAGTTCTTTATATAGTATGAAAGAAGCTATAGTCACAAAAACACCTGTTGCCATTTTTAAAAAAAATAGGTCCGCACTGCCAGGCGATGCTTGAACAGCTTTATGACATCAAGGCGGGGAGCATCCCAGAGCACCTTTGTTAAAAGCAGTGGGACTAGTGATTTTGGACTGGCGAATCTGAGCCTCCCAAAGCTGGGAAACATACTATTGGCTAATAGAAACCGATAACTTTTCATTTAGATTTGAGCTCTGAAATTCCACAGAGGTAGCTCCGGCAAGAGACCAGTCGAACCCCCCCCCCCCCCCCAACCCAACTAAGACTTGATATTGTGGGTCACTAGTTGTTTTGGGAGGTTTTGCTAGTCTTCTGCCAGAGTTATGGTGTGAGGCCAGGAGACCCCACTATAGAATTTTTTTACAAAAGAGGCAGTGAATATTTTTATGAACATGACTTTTTTTCAATGTACAACACAGATGAGCGTTGAATTTTAAAAGTACATCCCATAGACTTACCTTTCCCTTTAATCACTACACAGACTTTTATATTCTTATTTGCCCCTGCCAGTTAAACTAGTAATAGTTCTGGTTAAAAATCATGTTTGTGAAGCAGCTACATCAGTCTGAAATGTTCCATAAACCTATCTTTTTTTGTTAGAATATGTTTTTAAAATAAGCATGAATGCGATACTGAACATGTTACTTATGACCTTGTATGTCTTTTTTTCTACTAGGCTGTTTCTGATGTGCTGTCTAGTCAACTTTTCTTATCTCCAAAGGAATGGACTATAAATTATCAAGCATTTTCAGCACAAAAATTTTAGATAAATAATAAAAAAAAAAGTAAATGGCATACAGTATGCAGAATATTATATTGGAAAAAGGAATAAATTATTAACTTTCTTTCTGAGTGTAGTTTCATGAGATCCTAAAGGAAAGACTACACGATACCATCCTTCAAGTTGTGCATGCAGACAAGAGTGAACTGGAAGAAGAGGACGATGATGTTTTCGAAGAACCTTTAACGTGGAAACCTAGCCTGGTGAAACAAAAAATGGCTAATACCTATAAAATGGTTCCAGATAAGGAATTTGATTTTGCTGCAGTCGCAAAAAGGATAGATGAGCTTTTAGAGGTAATATACAATGCAGCATAGTTGTTTTTTTTTTAAAGTATGACATTTTATAAAAGCTATTTTACTGGTGGCAGAATGTTAATATTTTTGTGTTTTGCAAGATCTGTTCTCATGATTGTCTCAAGAATAGGACATATGAGGTATGAAGCTTTTTCTCATGGAGATTCCATAATGAGGCTAGAGGGTTAGCACAAGGTCTTCTACTAAACTCATGACATCACCATTTCACTACAAGCAATCATACATATATTACAACAGTTCAGTGTTCATTAACATAGGATTAAAATTATTTAAATTAGACCAACGAATATCCCAGGCATTGTTCACGGTAAGTTAGAGGGTGTACAGGGATGTGGAAGTGGAGGCGGGGTGTACATATTAGAGAAGGAACTTGGAAATAAGTTTGTAAAAGATCTCTGCAGAGATAGTGAAGTGAGTGGTTTTTGATTCCTGCAAAATAATGTGTTCCTTACTCGTAGATAGATAAACAAAAACCGCAGTTACTTAAAGAAACTTCCATGTAATAAGGGGCCTCACCTCTTCACTATCCATCTCTTTAGGGTATGGCTTTTTATTGTAAAGGGCAAGAAGTATATAAAACTTTCATTAAATTATTTGCATGTTTCCTTCTGTCCCAATATCTCTGCAACAGTTCTTAGTGTGTTTAAGTAGAATCTGCATTGGAATGTAATGTCTGGAACATCAATATGGTGAGCACAACGAAAGCTGCTCTCTATTGATCCTTCCACCATGCTTAAAACTAATGACTGTCATATAGCTGAGTAAACTTTGAGATTCAGAATGACAACTGCTGAACTGCATTAGCCGGAAGGCTGGGTATGAAAACATGCTCTCATACAGCCAGGGCGCAGTGCCTACCATGATTGGGTTGCAGAGAGGCAATCATCTGTTGTTGAAGCTCTGTACCTTCACCTGGTGGAATTACTGTTCAGTGAGGTATAGATTGTCTTTATGCTGTGGTCATGAAAATGATGGCAGTGCATCTGCATTATGTTGCTGAAGTGGGAGGAATTTGGTTATGCATTTAGCAACGCTGGATGCTAGGGATACCCATGAGTCCCTAATGTGTAATGCTTAAGCCATGGTGGGGAGGTTTGAAATCTCAAAGTTTGGTCTTGCAATACAATCGATTGCAGAGTGAACTGGCATAAAAAGACAGCCACTTTTTAAAAAAAAATT
This sequence comes from Heptranchias perlo, assembly GCF_035084215.1. Taxonomy (NCBI): domain Eukaryota; kingdom Metazoa; phylum Chordata; class Chondrichthyes; order Hexanchiformes; family Hexanchidae; genus Heptranchias; species Heptranchias perlo. The sequence goes on along the minus strand of NC_090332.1, from coordinate 7,900,629 downwards.
GATGATTGAGGCCTACTGGTGCTGTAACAAAGTACACAGCGAAATTCCTCCAACCCAGTCAAGGTGGCCTGACCCTGGGACTTCTGGCGGCGTCAAGGCTATTGGAAGTGTGCTGCCAGAAGTTCCATTCCACTCCAAACCTGCCCCACCGCAGCCTCCCCAAGAATTTACAAACATTCAAAATGACAGAAAAGAGGGAGGTGGAGAGCTTTAGGTAGGGAATTCCAGTGCTCGTGGTCTAGATGGCTGAAGACATGGCTGCAAATGGTGGGGCGAAGAGAGTGGCGAATGCACGAGTGGCCGGAGTTGGAGGAATGCAGAGTTCTCAGAGGGTTGTATGGCTGGAGAAGATTACAGAGATAGGGAAATACGAAGCCATGAAGGAATTTAAACACGGATGAGAATTTTTAATTTGAAGAACTGAGAACCATTGTGGCTTAGTGGACACAGTGGTGATGGGTGAGTGGGACTAGGTCTGGGATAGGATATGGGCAGCAGAGTTTTGGATGAACTGATGTTGGAAGATGGGAGGCCAGTCAGGAGAGCATGGGAATAGTGAAACATGTAACAGCTGTAAGCAGCCAATTGAATATAGTGAGCTATGTTGTTTTTTGCACAAAAATGGATGCGTCTAGTGACAATGTCATTGTCAATAGGAAGGGGCAGTGAAGCTCAGTTCATAACAGCTTGCTGAGCTGAAACGATGAGTGGAAGCACATTAAACCTCTTCCATTGTTAAAAAGATAATTCAATAAGCCTGCTTTCCACCAGTGGTGTCAATAGGAAAATACACCCTATAAAGTTTTGATAACACTGTTCACTGTATTTCACTTTGATAGCATAAGGAGAAAAGTAAACGTGCTTTCGTTTCAATTTACTAGAAAATGAAATTGTTTTGCTATTGCCTTTCAGCAATTCTAGTCTTATTTCTTTTTTTAAAGGATAAACTAAGAGATGCGGAATTTGATATTAACAATTGTAAGGCCCTGACTCTTTCCCTTTCTGATGACATAAGATCAATAGCAAAAGAATTGGCACCTGATCGATTTAAATTAATCGCTAGAGTTTTCTTTGGAGAATTGAAAAACCAAGGTTTAATAGTAAGTAAAAGTTTCCAGTTGATAATACTTAAAACACATTGATTTAAAAGTGAATAAACAACATATATCTCTGTGGATACAGTATATGGAGATGTCAGTGATGCAGTTTTATTAGAACATAAGAAATAGGAGCAGAAGTAGGCCATCCGGCCCCTCGAGCCTGCTCCGCTATTCAGCAAGATCATGGCTGATCTTCTACCTCAACGCCATTTTCCTACAATATCTCCATATCCCTTGATGCCTTTAATATCTAGAAATCTATCTATCTCTGTTTTGAATGTACTCAATGACTGAGCCTCTACAGCCCTCTGGGGTAGAGAATTCCAAAGATTCACCACCCTCTAAGTGAAGAAATTTCTCCTCATCGCAGTCCTAAATGGCCTACCCCTTATTCTGAGATCACCTCTCATTCTTCTAAACTGTAGAGAATACAGGCCTAGTCTACTCAATCTCTCCTCATACGATAATCCCGCCACCCCAGGTGCATTTGACCGGGTGTGGCACCAAGGAGCCCTGGTAAAATTGAAGTCAATGGGAATCAAGGGGAAAACTCTCCAGTGGCTGGAGTCATACCTAGCACAAAGGAAGATGGTAGTGGTTGTTGGAGGCCAATCATCTCAGCCCCAGGACACTGCTGCAGGAGTTCCTCAGGGCAGTATCATTGGCCCAACCATCTTCAGCTGCTTCATCAATGACCTTCCTTCCATCATAAGGTCAGAAATGGGGATGTTCGCTGATGATTGCACAGTGTTCAGTTCCATTCGCAACCCCTCAGATAATGAAGCAGTTCGTGCCCGCACGCAGCGAGACCTGGACAACATCCAGGCTTGGGTTCATAAGTGGCAAGTAACATTCGGGCCAGACAAGTGCCAGGCAATGACCATCTCCAACGAGAGAGTCTAACCACCTCCCCTTGACGTTCAATGGCATTACCATCACTGAATCCCCTACCATCAATATCCTGGGGGTCACCATTGACCAGAAACTTAACTGGACCAGCCACATAAATACTGTGGCTACAAGAGCAGGTCAGAGGCTGGGTATTCTGTGGCGAGTGACTCCCCTCCTGACCCCCCAAAGCCTTTCCACCATCTACAAGGCACAAGTCAGGAGTGTGATGGAATACTCTCCACTTGCCTGGATGAGTACAGCGCCAACAACACTCAAGAAGCTCGACACCATCCAGGACAAAGCAGCCCGCTTGATTGGTACCCCATCCACCACCCTAAATATTCACTCCTTTCACCATCGGCGCACCGTGGCTGCAATGTGTACCATCTACAGGATGCCAAGGCTTCTTCGACAGCACCTCCCAAACCCGCGACCTCTACCACCTACAAGGACAAGGGCAGCAGGCACATGGGAACAACACCATGTACACGTTCCCCTCCAAGTCACACACCATCCCGACTTGGAAATATATCGCCGTTCCTTCATCGTTGCTGGGTCAAAATCTTGGAACTCCCTACTTAACAGCACTGTGGGAGAACCTTCACCACACGGACTGCAGCGGTTCAAGAAGGTGGCTCACCACCACCTTCTCGAGGGCAATTAGGGATGGGCAATAAATGCTGGCCTTGCCAGCGACGCCCACATCCCATGAATGAATAATAAAAAAAGGTAAGGAGACCAAAATTGTACACAATACTCCAGGTGCGGTCTCACCAAGGCCCTACATAATTGCAGTAAGACATCTTTACTCCTGTACTCAAATCCTCTTGTAATAAAGGCCAACGTACCATTTGCCTTCCTAGTTGCTTGCTGCACCTGCATGTTACCTTTCAGTGACCCGTGTACAAGGACACCCAGGTCCCTTTGAACATCAACATTTCCCAATCTCTCACCATTTAAAAAATACTGTGCATTTCTGTTTTTCCTACCAAAGCAGATAACTTCACATTTTTCCTATAATATTCCATCTGCCATGTCCTTGCCCACTCGCTTAGCCTGTCTATATTCCCTTGAAGCCTCTTTGCATCCTCACAACTCTGATTCCAACCTAGTTTTGTGTCATCAGCAAACTTGGAAATTTATACATTTGGTCCCCTCATCCAAATCATTGATATAGATTATGAATAGATGGGGCCCAAGCACTGATCCCTGCGGTACCCCACTAGTCACAGTCTGCAAACCTGAAGAAGACCTGTTTTTGCTACTCTCTGTTTTCTGTCTGTTATCCAATTCTCGATCCATGCCAGTATATTACCCCCAATTCAATGTGCTCTAACTTTGTTCACCAATCTCCTGTGTGGGACTTTATCAAAAGCCTTCTGAAAATCCAAATACCACCACAGGCACTGGATCCCCCTTATCTATTCTACTAGTTACATCCTCAAAGAACTCCAATAGGTTTGTCAAACATGATTTCCTTTTCATAAATCCATGTTGACTGCCAGATCCTATTAATATTTTCTAAGTGTCCTATTATCACATCCTTTTTAATAGATTCTAGCATTTTCCCTATTACTGATGTCAGGCTAACAGGTCTGTAGTTCCTTGTTTTCTCTCTCCCTCCTTTCTTCAATAGTGGGGTTACATTTGCTACCCTCCAATCTGCAGGAACCATTCCAGAATTTTGAAAGATGACAACCAATGCATCCACTATCTCTATAGCCACCTCTTTCAAAACCCTGGGATGTAGATCATCAGATCCTTGGGATTTATCGACTTTCAGTCCCATTAATTTCTCTAGTACTGTTTTTTTTACTAATACTAATTTCTTAAGATCTGTTCTTTCATCACATGATGCTGGTTTGTCCATGTTTCATCACATATGGGTGACATTAAGCTGTACCTTTAAACACTAAAGACCATATTTTCCTCAATTTGCAAATAAATGGATAATTCCCCTATTTTCATAGATATTAACAAACCTCAATCAAAATGGAAGAAGTATGCAATTTTGGTGTGGATGAATTATTGCAATACAAATTTGATTGCAGAACAAAATAAAATTGGCCAATTATGAAACGCCTATAATAATAATCACACTACTCAAGCAACTAAATTGCTCCTTGACAAAAATTTCAATTTAGAGATACAGTTGTTCAGGCAACATTGGAAAACTCAATGGACCCCGAGATGTACATGAGTTAGTAGTTGCTAGAATCTGTTCCCCTGGTAATGTGCACAAGAGAAAAATTGGATCTGATGTATTTGAGTGTTTCCAATTAAGGAAAAAATGCATACAAAATTAAAATAGTATGTAAAATCAGATTTACATTCTAATGTCAATCAGAATGCTATTGTCATCTCTCAAGATCCCAATAATTCAATAATAAATTTATGCCACTACATATGCCTGTTTCTGTGCTTTAGACTTGATGTAACTAATCTATTTAATATTTGGGTACAGGACAGAAAAGGGAAATGTTTAATGTTTTATTGAAAATTAAAATGAGTTCTCACAGGTATAGTTTTAATAAAAATTAATACCGATATCTGGTCTGCCTTTCTGTACATTTACAAAAGAAAAAATGTAGTGGGGGTGAATTGGCCTAGCATTAGCGCAAAATGGGGGACAGCAAATTGGCAACCTGTATTACACCACGCTCGATTTTCTTTTCCATTGCGCCATCGCCCAAGACCAATTTCACCCCTAGTATGTTAAATTATTAGTGATAATTTCATTTCTGATCAACTCATTTTATTTCTCAATTCAATGTTTTTGCAAAGTTATGATGATGCACCTAAGTGCAGTTTCCTTATTACGAGTATTTGCCTTGAGTAGGAGAGAGACTGAAACACACAGGACACTGACTGTGCCAAGGGAGTCAGTGGCCCAGAAATTGGGCCATGTAGCACCCATTTTTCAGGTGCTACATGGCCTACTAAGGCCCCAAAATGGCTGTCAGGTAGCGCATCTACACTTCTGGCTGGAAGTGCGCCGACCACCACTTGTGGTAAAACAAGAGGCTTCCTTTACCCACGCCTGAATCAGGCATTAGGCTCTTTGCATATGTAAATAAGGGGCCTGATACCTGCTTGATGTCCCCGCTCCAACATTGGTTTTTCCTGAGACAGCGCCTCTGTGGAGTTGGGAAGGGCAGGAGTGCTCCTCTCAACCCCACAGTAAAGGACCTGATCGCCACTTCCGACCGCAGGCTCTATGACAATGAGGCCCGAAGCCCAATATGTTGGGAGCCTCGGACTTAAACATTCTGACACAGCGTACTTACCCTTCACCCCAGAGTACCCAAAATGGGTGCTCCCAAATTTCCAGGCCACTATTTTCAAAGAATGGACATAATAAAGGACAATTAACTGCTAATACAATGGACCTGCTGCACAGATGGTGCAACGTCCATCATTTGTACATATTGACAATATAAAATGAGACTTTTTTTGGAATTGCATTTCAATCTGATGGACACTGCCCATATATTGTATATGATACCAGCCTTATTGTACCTGAATAGGGTTGCATCTCAAAAGGCAGTTATTGTGTTTCCTTCGCAGTGGATTTCAGATTATCATTTACGGTTATTAATATTCTGCTAAAATATTTAATTTAAATGAAAACTACATCGTTTTTAAAATACTGTCTCCTTAAACCCCACCTCCCCTACCACTCCACGCTTACCTCCAACAACAATGCCAGGAGCTCATGGACATCTTTGTTACTAAGATTGAGACCATCCGTTCAACTGCCCCTGCTGCTCTCCCGCTGTAGCCCTGATCCCATGACTTAGTTTTTCTCCTATCTTCCTTCATACGGTCTCCAAGCTCATCTTGTCCATATGATCCTCCTCCTGCTATCCTTGACCCCATTCCCACTAAGCTACTGACCATCCAACTTCTCTTCCTGGCTCCCATGCTGACATTGTTAATGGTTCCCTTTCCTCAGGGACAGTCCCCCTCCCTTTCAAAGCCGCCGTCATCATTCCTCCTCAGCCCCACTGTCCTTGCAAATTAGCACCCCATCTCCAACCTCCCGATTCTCTCCAGAATCCTTCAACATACTGTTGCCTCCCAAACCCGTGCTCATCTTTACTGCAACTTCATGTCTGAATTTCTCCAATCAGGTTTCTGCCACAGCACTAAAATAGCCCTAATCAAAGTCATATCCTCTGTGACTGTGACCGTGGTGCATTTTTCCTCCTCGACCTCTCTGCAGCCTTTGACTTGGTCAATCACACCATCCTCCCTAACGCTTCTCTTCTGCACTCCAGCTCAGTTCAATGGGACAGGCTCTCGTACCTAATCCAGTAGTGGCCAGAATATCTCCATCTCTATCCACCCCCACACTGTTACCTCTGGAATTACCCCCCCCACCCCGACTCCCTCCTTCCTCATCTACATGCTGCCCACCTATGCCCCTGCCTCAGCCCATCTGCTACTGAAACCCTCTTTTTTTTTATTCGTTCATGGGATGTAGGCGTCGCTGGCAAGACCAGCATTTATTGCCCATCCCTAATTGCCCTTGAGAAGGTGGTGATGAGCCGCCTTCTTGAACTGCTGCGGTCTGTGGTGAAGGTTCTCCCATGGTGCTGTTAGGTTGGGAGTGCCAGGATTTTGACCCAGCGATGATGAAGGAACGGCAATATATTTCCAAGTCGGGATGGTGTGTGACTTGGAGGGGAACATGCAGGTGGTGTTGTTCCCATGTGCCTGCTGCCCTTGTCCTTGTAGGTGGTAGAGGTCGCGGGTTTGGGAGGAGCTGTTGAAGAAGCCTTGGCGAGTTGCTGCAGTGCATCCTGTAGTTGGTACACACTGCAGCCACGGTGTGCCGGTGGTGAAAGGAGTGAATATTTAGGGTGGTGGATGGGGTGCCAATCAAGTGGGCTGCTTTGTCCTGGATGGTGTTGAGCTTCTTGAGCGTTATTGGAGCTGCACTCATCCAGGCAAGTGAAGAGTATTCCATCACACTCCTGACTTGTGCCTTGTAGATGGTGGAAAGGCTTTGGGGAGTCAGGAGGTGAGTCACTCACTGCAGAACACCCAGTCTCTGACCTGTTCTTGTAGCCACAGTATTTATGTGGCTGATCCAGTTAAGGTTCTGGTCAATGGTGACCCCCAGGATGTTGATGGTGGGGGATTCGGTGATGATAATGCCGTTGAATGTCAAGTGGAGATGGTTAGACTCCATGCCATTGTCACCTCCAACTTTAACTATTCCAATGCTGTCGTGGCTGGCCTCCTATTCTCTACCCTCTGTAAACTTCAGCTCATCCAAAGCTCTTCTGCCCATGTATTATTCTACTTACCCATCACTTCTGTCCTTGCTGACCTACATTGGCTCCCAGTCCTTCAATATCTTCAATTATAAAATTCTCATCTTCACATTTAATTCTCTTCGTGGCCTTTCGCTTCTCTATCACTGTAACCTCCTCCAATCGTACAACCCCCCCAAACTCTCCGCTCCTCCGACTCTGGCCTCTTGTGAACCTCCCCTTCGCTGCACAGTTTGTGGCCGTGCGTTCAGCTATCCACGACTCATACTCTGCAATTTCCTTCCTAAAGCCCTCTGCCAACCATCTCCCTCTCTTTTAAGACTCTTTCTAAAACCCACTTGCTTGGCTGACCTTTTGGTTGCCCCTCCTAATCTCTCCTCCTTTGGCTTGGCATATTTTTTGTCTAATTATGCCTCTGTGAAGCCCTTTGGTACATTTTTCTACTCTAAAGGCACTATATAAATGCAAGTTCTTTATAACAATTCTACTTACAATAAGTAACTAGTCATTCTTTATAACTTTTTAAAAAGCGATGCTGAGTGTGAAACTCCCCTTTTAAGAATAACAGTTGTAAAAAATAAGTCGATTTATAAGGAAATTTAGTTCTAAAAAAAACTTGTTTTTTAGATAAATTCCTGACCTGATTTTTACATTGAAATAAGAGCACATAGTACATTGTTTTTGAAATGTTAGCGTTATATGTAAACCTGAACAGATTTTACTTTAATTCTATAGATTGCCAGCAAATTTCTCTGGGATCCAGAACATGACAGTTGGTGTGCAGGTCTCTTTCAAACCACTAGATTTTTTGTAGTTGGAACTGTGTATGCTGTATATTTTGAGTAGCAGTATTGTATTCAAATGTTTACCATTTATTTGAAAATTTAACAGAGCTGTTTAAAAAAGTGCATTGCATGTTGCTGTAGAAATTAAACCTAAAATTAACAATGTATGTATGCTTGGAGGATATTCAAAGAGGATTGTTTTAACTAAATTTAAAATGTCAATTGTACTTTTGAAAGGTTTTTTCTGATATTGAGTCTTAGCTATTTTGTGTTATAGTAACTATTTTGCAGTAGAAATAAATTTACAAAATTTGCAATCATCAGTAGATAGAAATTGCATAATTTATGAAAAGTGTAAATCCACATGCAGTAAACAAATGTTTATTTTCAACACAAGACACCAACGGAAAATATCACAAGGATAACACTCATATGACTCTCCCTTTCTGGTGCATTATATAGACAGTGCTTCTTCCTGAATGTTGTCAATTATTTTCCTTTTGCATCTTAAGATACTCCTATGCAGATAGCTCACATCAGTCAAGAATTGTTAAAAAAAAATCCAATTGTGTTTATTCCACACATTTTATTATTCCACACATTTTACTTGGAGATAAAAATAATAATGCCTGTGAACACAAGCATTAACTTCTTTCCAAAAAAATCTAGTCCATCTTCTTGGATTCATCTATGTTAAAAATATTAATGACCTTCAAGGCAATTTATAATCTCTTGGCGGTGTTATTAGTTTTTGACATACAGTCTGAATCACTAGAAGTTGTTGGTTATAAATGAGGCTATATCCAGTTCTGGATATGATCTGTTCAATGGGACTGTGGCATAGATGGTGGTGAAATTGTGATATATTTCAAATATGGATGGCAACTTCCCACTGGCAAGAATTGTAATCTTCAAAATCCTTTGAACCGAAGTAAGTTTCAAAGTAAGATACTTTTGGTAGCCCTCTGACACCCATGATTGCTGATTATTGATGAACTCCCCTGATCACTCAAAAGTAGTCAATATCTCCATGCAAGTGACCTTTCATTTGTTATTTTGGAATATAAAGAGCACCTTTTGGCTAGCCAACTATGTTAACTCAAATGAGTGTAAACAATTTTACAACACCAAGTTATAGTCCAACGATTTTATTTTTAATCCCACAAGCTTTCGGGGGCTTTCCCCTTCCTCAGGCAGTGTGGAAAAGTCTTTTCCACACTGCCTGAGGAAGGGGAAAGCCCCCGAAAGCTTGTGGGATTAAAAATAAAATCGTTGGACTATAACTTGGTGTTGTAAAATTGTTTACAATTGTTAACCCCAGTCCATCACCGGCATCTCCACATCACAACTCAAATGAGTGAATTGCTATCTAAAACTTTTATTAATTTACCAGTCAAAAGATCCAGAGATCATCTGGGTTACAACCAATTGGCCCCTCAAAGCACCACCTCTCAGGCAGTAAACATTGGAATTGGATCACAGCCCTGGTTTAATGAAAAAGATTCTGCAACATTGACCTACAAAGAAAAGAATTCTGTCTTTAGTTTCATCTTGTTCCAGTTAGTTAAGGTTTAAAATGGAGGCTGCTCCTTTCCCTTGACACAAAATGGAAGCCAGACTCTGAAAAAGGAGAAACTCCTTTTATCATGAATCAGTCAAGATAAAGGTGGTTTGATAGCTGGCACAGCATGATTAAAATATTAATAGACATAGTTTTGTCAGATGTGTATATAATTTCTATTGGTGCCCATGTATGAAAACATTCTGATGGCAAATACCAAAAGCAACACAACTGTTACATTCAGTTATCACATTGTCTATCTAGGCGTGAAAACTGTTTAATTTTGTTTTCTTGATTACTTCAAAAGAAATGGTTATGTATCAGAAAGATTCAATTGGATAAATATTCAAGTTCTGGCTGCTAATCTTTAGTTGTGGCAAGGAAGTACCAGGCTCCATGAGTACGGGATGCTCGCATATTCTATGCGTAGCATCTTATCCTGAAATATTCATCCTGAGACTGGGCTACGAACCAAGGATTCATCCAAAGGACTGTCACCTTCCAAGAAGACTTAAAAAAGCAGAATTCTAATCATCATATTAATCACCTGCGGACTGATTCTGAGTCCTCCATTAATTTCACCCTGCCTCCTTTTACTCTGGTTCTCCAAGTACTATTAAAGTATCACTTTTTGTACAGTGATTATGTTACTGAACTTGTAATTCAGAGGCCTGGTCTAATAATCCAAAGAACGTCAGTTTAAATCCTATCATGCCAGTTTGAGAATTTGTATTACATTTTTAAAATCTGGAAATAAAAACCGGGTATCAGTAAAAATGACAATGAAGATGTTGGATTGTCATAAAAATGCAACTAGTTCACTAATGTCTTTTATGAAGGGAAACCTGCCGTCCTTACCCAGTCTAACCTGTATGTGATTCCAGTCCCACACCAACGTGGTTGATTCCTAACTGCCCTCTGAAGTGGTCTCGTGAACCACTCAGTTCCATCACTAGGGATGAGCAATAAATGCCAGCCTTGCCAGAGATGACCACATCTACAGGATGCACTGCAGCAACTCGCCAAGGCTTCTTCGACAGCTCCTCCGAAACCCGCGACCTCTACCACCTAGAAGGACAAGAGCAGCAGGCACATGGGAACAACACCACCTGCACGTTCCCCTCCAAGTCACACACCACCCCGACTTGGAAATATATCGCCGTTCCTTCATCGTCGCTGGGTCAAAATCCTGGAACTCCCTTCCTAACAGCACCGTGGGAGAACCTTCACCACACAGACTGCAGCGGTTCAAGAAGGCGGCTCACCACCACCCTCTCAAGGGCAATTAGAGATGGGTAATAAATGCCGGCCTCGCCAGCGATGCCCACATCCCGTGAACGAATAAAAAAAAATCCTGAGAATAACTTTTTTAAAATGGGGAAAACATATTTTTAAAAACTAAATTAAAAAAATACTTAAAATGAGAAAGGATTTCTTTGCAGTCTTAGAATGAACGTGACTTTTCTTAAAGTGGTTTTCAAATTGGCAGCATTGCAGCTGCAAAAAGGCAAACCTTGCATGACCTGGGCGGGCTTTACACCCCAGGGCCAGGCTGCTGATTTGAGACTCATTCATTTAAAACCTGATCTATTTTAACATGAAAATAAAGAGATGTGAAAAAATAAATGGGTTTGCAATCGGTCTGACCCCCCCTTTTTGTTTTTTGTTTTGTCCCTCCCACATCTCATGATGTTTTCTGCAGCGTTAAGACCCCCGAGGACAACCCACTACTTTCCACCTAATCAGAACCCATTCAGGTGGGCCGACCACTGAGGATCGCGGAGTTGAGCCGGGGCCGGGCGCTTGCTGAGGGAAGGGTATTGGTCGGCCGGTTGGAAATCACGGTGTGCAGTTGTTTGTTTTAAAATAAAAAAAATAAGATGGCCGCCGCGGTGTCGTCGAGCCGCCTGTGCGACAGTAACCCGGCAACTCCGGGAGCGCAGTCCGGCAGGGTAAGTGTCTGGGGACGGCGAAGTAAAACGGCGCCGGCTCCCGGTATTGGGTTGTGTTTGTCCCCGGGGCGTACACTCGCGGGCTGGAGGCCTGTTTGGGGCCTGAAGCCTGGGCCTGGCTTTGCTCCGTCCCCATCAGGCAGCCGCCCGCCGTGGAGAGAAGGGGGCGGGTTGTTTATGTGTTTGTAGCACAATGGATCCAGCAAAAGTGGTGCGAGCAGTGCAACTTTTATATAATCCGTGGAACCCATTGTCACCTGTTTAAAATGGAAAGGACCTGAGTCCAGTCACCAAGTGTATGTATGATCCATCTCCCTGTTATTTTCTGGTGACATTAATTTTTTTCCCCCTCTAGGTAAAGCTAAATAGTTAATAATAACTGATCCTAGAGTGTCTTATTGCTTTGGAACACAATTCTTGATTGGGAAAATAACTTTTCCCTTTATGCTTCTGCTCCTTGTTTTTAAATCCTGCTGGAGTTACTCAGGAGGACAAGAGTAAAAGGGAAACAAAAGCAAAATACTGTGAATGCTGGAAATCTAAAATAAAAAACAAAATGCTGGAAACACTCAGCGGGTCAGGCAGCACTGCAGAGAGAGCAAGAGAGAGTAAAGGGTGAAATAAATGGAGGACTGATTCAATTTATTTTCATCACCGGCACTAGACATGTGAAAAACATTTGTGCAGAAAATAATGAATGAGAATGTTTTAGGTAAAGTGCAGCATCTCCACTGGCTTCATATTAAATGGACACAGGGAGAAATCTGTGTGTGTGAGGGAGGCGTGGAGGCTGATGGAGATAATTCACAGTATATCTAACATTGAAAGTTTTGTATACAGCGTCTATCCACTCCAGAGACTCGAGCACATAGTCTAGGCTGACACTTAGTGCAGCACTCCCTCAGTGCAGCACTGGTCGGAGATAATGGCCGTGAAATTCCTTGAAGTGAAGTAAAGCCAACGGAGTGGGAGCAGTTCCGAGGAATTTCCCGGCCTATGTCTTTAAGATGAGGCATTAAGCCGAGACCCCCCCCCCGTCCGCCTTCTCAGCTGGATGTAAAAGATCCCGCAGCACCATTCGAAGAAGAGCAAGGTGTAATAAATTGGAGAGCCAGATAATGAAGGATAGAACACTAGAGCCTGGTCTTCAGTTGCTTCCAAGCCTTTATTCACAGAGATCACACATCATGCACTTCCTACATAAGCTCCCTCCTATAAATGGATACAAGACAGTCCCCAATTGATACCCACCATCTGAATACAATTAACGCTAATTGATATAAATCACATATATACGATTAACACTGGAATTTTTCTGATCTCCTAGCCAGCATTTGTCCTTTATCCAACACTACCAAAAAAATCTGATCATTTATCTTATTGCTGTTTGTGGGACCTTGCTGTGCGCAAATTGGCTGAAGCGTTTCCTTACATTACAACAGTGACTACACTTCAAGAAGTACTTCATTGGCTGTCCTGAGGATGTGAAAAGTGCTATATAATTGCAGGTTTTTTTTCTTTTACTTTCTGTCATTTTTGCTTTGTCCCGTCATGCTTCTTTATCATGCTAAAATTTCCTTATTTTGAATGTTTTTTTCAAACCTACTTATATTTACATCCGGCTACATCGCCCCACAAGACCTCTGGTCCTCCCAGGTCAATTGTTCTATCTCTCACCTGTGGTGACTGAGACTTTTTCTGTTCTGTCCTTGGCCATCAATTTTGTCTGCCTGGGAATTTCTGGCCGTGAAGAGTGTTTAAAATCTTGGGTTCAGCTGTCAGTTGGCTTCCACCACAGGATTGCACCGAAACTTCCCACTCTGTTTGTTTTATTTAAGTCCTGCTCCCTCTCTGCTGTTTAAATCCTGCTTTTCAACCTGCCCCAATTCTCCTACGCTACTACTTCCAGTTCTGACGAAAGGTCATCGACCTGCAACGTTAACTCTGTTTCCTTCTCCACAGATGCTGCCTGACTTGCTGAGTGTTTCCAGCATTTTCTGTTCTAATTCTCCTATATTCTGATTAACACTCTCCCCATTAATCTGACACACATGCTCACCCCACAACACCCTGCCCAATATTCTCACATTCTGAGACCCCCTCCAGTACTCTCAAATTCCCAGTACCTTGCTCCTCCCAGATCCCATAACCCCACTTCACATCTCTCATACCTCCACATCCATGAGCCCTGTCCACATCTCCCATACCCAGAAACACTTGCCAAATCCTCACCTATGCTAAAACTCACCGCACTCCCAAGTCCCAAGATTATATTTCCCAGTTCTTACATAAACATATATTTGTAAACTTTGTTCCGTGCCCTTTTCCCTCAACATTCTCCATCATAAGTGGCTTAATTCCCTCCTTCCTACTAATACCTCATCCCACCAACCTCTTCCGTGTTCGTGTCACTCAATCTTTCTGTAACTCCTAACTTTCCAAAACCTTTCACCATTCCCTGCCACTAACCTTTCTGTCTAACCACTGTTTCCTTTACTAATGTTTGAAACTTTCACTTACTCTTCCCCCGTACCCATCACATCCAACTTCAAATTGGATTAACAATCTCCAACACAACCCACTTTTTTAGTGTCAAGGCTCCCACCTTTCAGTACCACAAGATGCCTTGCACCCAATGTTCCCTAGTAAGAAATCAACACCTTAAGGAGAGGCGGGTGAAGAGTGCTAATTGACCTTCTCCACGCTTAGTTACGTCAACACAGCACCTTCATCCATTTACATCTGAAAATTGGCTCACAGTTTTAATTCTTCTGAGTGTACTTTGGCTGCTTTTCGTAGCTGAGATAGATTAATTCTAGTGCTCGTCGCGAAGGCTTTATGTTTATGTTTTTTAAAAAAAAATTTGGTCCGGTGTAAAAGTAACTGTTACTACAGGCATATTTACAAAAGCACGTTGTAATTTTAATAAGATAAACTTAAAAAGAGATTTTAAAGTAGAACTGGCAGTCACTTTTAAAAAAAACTGTAGTTTCTTCCACATAACAACAACTTTCATTTACTACCTTTAATATAGTAAAACGTCCAAAAGTGCTTCATAGGAGTGTAATCAAACAAAATTTGATACCGAGCCACATAAGGAGATTTTAGGACAGGTGACCAAAAGCTTGGTCAATGAGGTAGGTTTTAAGGAGCGTCTTAAAGGATCCAACCAAACAGGATCTCTCTTCCACTTCGAGTTTCTTGCCATTGTTTTACATTTTACTCGTCACTTTAGGAAGACACAGAGGAGACGTCAAATGACGATGCAGCAAGTCAGCCTGTCAAGCGCCGACGTATGGGCTCGGGAGATAGCTCAAAAAGCAGCGACACCACTCAGGACTTCAGGTACAGCTTCACTCATTCTTAAAAAAAAACATATATTTCCCTTTCCCGGGATATGAAGTGGATTAGTTGGAAAAATCCAGAAATTGATGTTGAGGTTAAAAACCTACTCCAGTCATCTCCGAGGAATCAGGAACATTTTATTTTTGCCAGTGTTAACCCCAGACCGCCACGTAATCTTATTATTGAGATTGTAATGCACTTTCACACGTTTACACTAAAAGGATAAGTTCTATCGAACTTGACCTATTGCAATGTTTGTTGGTTAAACTGTCAAGATCGATCAGTACTAAAGAATTTTTAATTTTTATTTTTCTTCTCAGCTCAACCTATTTTCCAGCAGAGATGTTGATAGAGTATAAATGGCCAGCTGATGATACGGGGGAGTATTATATGCTTCAGGAGCAAGTTAGTGAATATTTAGGTGTGACTTCATTCAAGCGTAAATATCCAGGTAGGAATTCCAGATTTTCAGTTTAGAAAGTAACACCTGGTTGTGTTTAGAAATTGTTTTGTTTGTGTATTGAATTATATTTAAATGCTGTGCCTAATTATTAAAATATATTCAATTCTCATGAATACCAACAGTGGCCCTACAGCTAAATCTGTAATGTATTAAATTTGCCATATATGCCATACACCCCTTATTTGATAGTCACCATTCTGTGACAGTCATGCCTGCTGCCGCACACTTCTGCCATTAGATGGAGCTTCATAATCTCCAGAGGCTGCAGATCCCCATACCTGTACCCACAGCATCACTAATGCACTCTGAGGGAAATTCATTTTATCCTGACTTTCTGTGTACAAAGCCATGGGAGATCCATTAGTGTGCCAAGGACCACTCTTAAGTCTTGAAGCCCATGGGAATAAAGGGACAGTGGCAGCACGGATACAAAATTGGCTAAGGGACAGAAAGCGGAGAGTAGTGGTGAACGGTTGTTTTTCAGACTGGAGGGAAATATACAATGGTGATCCCCAGGGGTCGGTATTAGGACCACTGCTATTTTTAATATATATTAATGACCTGGACTTGGGTGTAGAGGGTATAATTTCAAAGTTTGCAGATGACACGAAACTCAGAAATGTAGTAAACAATGTGGAGGATAGTAACAGACTTCAGGAGGTCATAGACAGACTGGTGAAAAGGGCAGACACGCAGCAGGTGAAATTTAACACAGAGAAGTGTGACGTGTTACATTTTGGAAGGAAGAATGAGGAGAGACAATATAAACTAAATGGTACAATTTTAAAAGGGGTGCAGGAACAGAGACACCTGGGGGTATATGTACACAAATCTTAGAAGGTGGCAGGACAAGTTGAGAAGGCTGCTTTTTTTAAAAAAAGCATATGGATCCTTTATGAATAGAGGCATAGAGTACAAAAGCAAGGAAGTAATGCTTACCCTTTATAAAACACTGGTTAGGCCTCAGCTGGAGTATTGTGGTCAATTCTGGGCACCACACTTTAGGAAGGATGTCAAGGCCTTAGAGAGGGTGTAGAAGAGATTTACTAGAATGGTACCAGGGATGAGGGACTTCAGTTAGGTGGAGAGACTGGAGAAGCTGGGGTTGTTCTCCTTAGAGCAGAGAAGGTTAAAGGGAGATTTGATAGAGGTGTTCAAAATCATGAACGGTTTCCAGTGCTAGAAGGTTCGGTAACCAGGGGACACAGATTTAAGGTGATCGGCAAAAGAACCAGAGGCGACATGAGGAAACATTTTTTTGCACAGCGAGTTGTAATGATCTGGAATGCAGTGCCTAAAAGGGTGGTGGAAGCAGATTCAATAATAACTTTCAAAAGGGAATTGGATAAATACTTGAAGGGAAAACATTTACAGGGCTATGGGGAAAGAGCAGGGGAGTGGAACTAATTAGATAGCTCTTTCAAAGAGCTGGCACAGGCATGAAGGGCCGAATGGCCTCCTGTGCTGTAACATACCAAGATACTCTTGTTTGCAACTGCTACATGTCCTGTAACTTGGAAGTTCCTCCACACTGACTTGACGCCTCCAGTTTTTGAGATGGTTCTGAGTGTTCTCAGTTATTGAAGTTCCCCCGACTTCCCCCCCCTCACCACCCCGGGTAGCCATTTCTACTGTTAAAGAACCA
Organism: Heptranchias perlo; assembly: GCF_035084215.1. Classification (NCBI taxonomy): domain Eukaryota; kingdom Metazoa; phylum Chordata; class Chondrichthyes; order Hexanchiformes; family Hexanchidae; genus Heptranchias; species Heptranchias perlo. Next base: position 7,883,605 of record NC_090332.1, on the reverse strand, counting down.
ACTCCTCAAGAGTGTGAGTTTATAGTTACTTTCGGTAAATTATACCATGGCGTCAATTTTAACTTGGGTCAGGAATTGGGGGTGCGGGGCCGAAGTGGACCCTGGAGCCTGTGGCCCAGGAGATTGTAACTGTCGCTGACTCCCGCCTGAAGTCGGTAGGAAAAACATCATTGCCGGAGGGCATGAGTCCTAATTGATGGGGTCAGCCTTTCGCTGGGAACCCACGGAAACGATCCCCTGCAAGGTAAATAAGGAATTGGGGGAGGATTGGAAAGTCTGCAATTGGTGGGTAGGGGAGGCATGGTATCCTTGAGGGGCTAGGAGGAGCACTCCTGCCCGCAAGGAACCTTTCAAAGTTTAAAAAAAACCCCTTACCCAAGCCTTGTATGGCCAGGATCCATGAGCTGGCGGGCTTGAGACCGTATGGGCCTTAGTCGGGCCTGTGTTTAAAATGGTGTGGCATTCCGATGACATAATTGGGACAAGACTGCCATTTATATTAGGCCTCTTCTCCTCTGGTGCCGGCGATCGTCCCATGTCTGATTTCAGGCTAGTTAAAATAGTGGGGGTGGGAATGTGTCGGGAACGTGGCGCAAACCCCCTTCCCATCCACGGCCATCTTAACCCCCACCTCCGCCCGCACCGTTCCCACCAGGCAGGGTGGTTAAAAATACACCTTCATCTGTTAGTCGGTGAACAACTTAGTGTCGGCTCATGTAGTGTCTCAACATTCTGACCCCACCTTGGACATGTCTGCCAAGGCATCTTACTTCATTGTAATACTGAATCAGGTATTGAATTTTATGGCCCAGAAATCCCTAACCAGGCAAGGAGCCTTTACTCTACAATTTATATAGGCCCTTTATGGCCTTTATGAGGTTCTGATGAACCAGAAAGGGAGTGCAGCAAGGTTTGATCCAACAAACGGCCTGTTTTTGAGTTGTCAGCTTTTTTGAAGTTGTTGATCCCCTTTTGCTAGCTCTTGTGGTTTAAAATATTCTCTGATTTATATCCAACAACCCCCTTACCCTAACATAAATAAGATTACTGATTGTAATCAGTCTTGGGCATTGGTTATTTTCTTCATTATTATGGTTTTGCTGTGAGCATTGGTGATTTAACGTGAGTTACTAAATATTTTGTGTGTGTGTGTGAATAGAAAATAATTTTAGTTGATGATGTGAAGGAGGTTTAGTTACTGAAGGATTGCACAACTTTCTAAATATTGATTAAACTTAATTCCATAAAATAAATGATGTGTGTTCTTTGACAGATCTGGAACGACGTGATCTATCTCACAAAGAAAAACTATATCTGAGGGAGATGAATGTTATCACAGAAACCCAGTGCACCTTAGGTAAGCTGTCTGCTGAATTAAATCACCCTGCTGATCTTACTGTTCAACTTGTATGGACGGGATAGTTATTTTAAATGTATTCGACTTGCGCTTTTTAAAAAAAAATCACCAACCTCATATCTCTAGAGGGATTCGTTGTGATCAGAGTATATTTTTTCAAAGTCCAACTTTGGGTGTTATTTTTTGTTGTAATTCTCCGACCCTACCAGAAGCAGGGAGATGGTGCGCATCAAACCACATCCCATTTGACTGTGGACTACACGCAGTGAAGTCTGATTTACAGGCCACAACTTTGTTACAATCTCAGTACAAAATAGAAGTGATATACACCTCTAGAAAGGCACAATGTCTACAATTCAGAGAGCTGTTTAACATCAAACTTATGTTATTTTTAAAAAAAAATGATAACACATACCATCAACAAAAATAATTTTCAATAGTTCAAGATCCCAAACAAAAGCACGAATACATCTAATCAGTCTACACTTTAAATACAAAGATAGAGGAGCCAGAAACGTGAGGTATAACACCTGCATAAGTGCAACCAACGCACAAGAATATATTGAATGTGTTCTGTAAGCACTGGAGTTATCGCCAAAAGACTCGGTAAAGATTATCAAACTCGATCGGAGAGGAATCTAAAATGCCAGTGTTGAAGCTGGAATACAAACCTGGTTTGGCTTAGTGACAAAAATCTAGCATGTCCAGATTTGGTTCAGTGGTGGTTCAGTGGTGGTCCCTTTCAATTTAGTCACAATACATCAGAAATTTAAAGCCAGCTGCAGTTTTTAAAAAAAAAACAAACCTTGTCCCAGCCGAATGCGATACATATGTTATAAGGTTAGATCAAACTGGTTTTCGAGCGGTAGGCTTGAATGGTGGAACCAGATTACTTCTGAGCAAACATAGTCTGTGATTTGTTCAAAGTCATCAAAAAAGGCTGGTGGAATTTTGGCCTTTATTTCAAGGGGATTGGAATTCAAAAGTGAGGAACTGATGCTTCAGTTGTACAGAGCCCATCTGGAGTACTGCGTTTAATTTTGGGCACCGCACCTCAGGAAGGATCTGTTGGCCTTGGAGGGAGTGCAGCGCTGATTCACCAGAATGATACCAGGGCTTAAAGCGTTAGATTATCAGGACAGGTTGCATAAACCTGGCTTGTATTCCCTTGACAATAGACAGTTGAGATGTTTAAAATGATAAAAGGATTTGATAGAGTAGATACAGAGAAGCCATTTCCTCTGGTGGGGGAATTCAGAACAAGGGGGTCACAATCTTAAAATTAGAGCTGAGCCATTCAGAGGTAAAATCAACAAGCACTTTTTCACATGCCAGGTAGTGGAAATCTGGAATTCTCTCCCCTAAAATGCTGTGGATGGTGGGTCAATTCAAATTTTTGAGGTTGAGATTGACTGATTTTTATTAGGTAAGGGTGTCAAAGGATATGGAGCAAAGTTGGGTAAATTTTGAAGTACAGATCAGCCGTGATCTAACTGAATGGTGAAACAGGCTGAATGGTCTACTCCTGTTCCTATGTTCAGTTAAATATACGACGGCCAATTATTTTTGAATCTAAATGTCGCTTATAAAAATTAAACAAACCACCTCACCCGGTAAAGGATATTTAAATGGTTGGATCTGTTCATTGAATTATTAGAGGATAGTAGAACCCATTGGAATTTATACTGGAAAATATAGGGTAGACTAGGTAGATCCAGTAGATAGAAAAGGATTATGTATATAAAAGCTATCTATAAAAGAATAGCTTAGCATTAGATTGTGGTTTCTTAATTTTCCCACTTGAGGCGTTAGATAATAGATTTTCTACTGTAAATATATCGCTGATAGGTTATTTGCTTGTTTATTGCGTAAGATTAATAAATTTGCTTAATATTTTAAACATAAAACAAGACCTGAGGAGATACTCTGCCATTTTTGAAGAGTGCAGAGAGATCCAGTGGAGGCACTGAATGGTTACCAGGATCTTAAGTCTAAGATAGATACTTTCAAAGGTACAGGGAGTTGGGACTTACTTCTGAGAATGATCTAAGATGTGAGAGCTGAAAAAAATCTAGAGAAGGTAGAAAGACCCAAAAATGTAAATGGCTGGTTTAGACTCTTAATCAGTATTGGACTGACAAGACAGCCGTTCTGGTAATGTGTACAAATTTTTGAAATAATAAACACTTTGTATTGTATTTTAATAACTTCTGTTTAGGTTTAACTGCTCTGAGAAGTGAAGAAGTTATTGATCTGATGATCAAGGAATACCCAACCAAATATGCTGAATATGCTGTGGTTCTACAGGAAAGAGAGCGACAACAGATCACAGATCGCTACAAGGAGTACTCGGTCAGTGCTGGGGGAGTGACTGTTTAACTGGACTCAAACTGTATACTTGATGTATAAACTTCTAACCTCTTCTCTTTCACCATCTTCCCCTCCGCCCCCCTGCCCCGCCCAAATTCAAAGCTGTGACATAACACTTAGTTCATTGTGTGTGTATATATATTCTTCTGTAGCACAAAACAGACCATGTTGTGTGCAGCTGTCTTTCTTTCTCCCCATCTCCAATCTCGAAGGGCTAAAAACACTGTCCATTTCACACATTGTATGTCTTCAATATACAGCGTTTTCCAAAGAGAGAAAAACTTCACATCTCTTTCCAGCGTTTTCTGAAGTATGCAGCCCAAAAATTGATCATAATCACAGCTTCAAATTGCAGTTTAGGCCATTTTGGATCCTGTTTCTAAAGAAGGGTCCAGCAAACATTTTAAAAAGAAAAAATTGGAATTTATATTTGGACTTTGTTTTCTTTAACTAAAACTCATTGTAGGTGGAGGCATTAAATTGTAAAATTCCAAATTACACCATCTTTGTGCCACCATGTGGAATTGGAACTTATTGAGCAATGAAAGATGTATTGTGGCATATAGAATCATTCAGCACAGACAGAGGCCATTTGGTCCCTCGTACCTGTGCCGGCTCTTTGAAAGAGCTATCCAATTAGTCCTGTTGCTCTTTCCCCATAGCCCTGCAGTTTTTTTCTTTTTTAAGTATATATCCAATTCCCTTTTGAAAATTACTATCCTGTTTTGCAAAACATGCCTACGATCCAAACTATTTAGGAATTGCTTAATCTCAAGTTTCATTCTCGTATGAACAGCCTGGAATGTCTGAATTTGTATACGTTTGTTTTGGTTTTGCGCTCTCCCAAGGTGAACAACATCATTGTTGGGTAATGGGACACTATTATTGGCTTCTATGAGTGAGCTCGCTAGTTTAATGCTGAATTATGAATGGTTTTGTGCTACGTAGCCATGTCTGCATCGCATTGGGCTCTGAGACTGCCAAACGCATCTCACTTAGGACACTTACACAATGCTCCTCCAAGGCTCCCCTTCTCTGTATCTTACTTTAGCCTCACACATGATTTGTTTTAAAACTTTTTTTTCTTTTCGCAATAGTCTGTGAAAACACACAAAATTGAAGATCGTGACGTTTGTTCATTAATTCTGTAGCGAGTGTCTGCAGAATGGTTGTTCTGAACATTTATATTTGATAACTTGTGATTATTTGAGCAGCAAATGCAGTTACAGAACACGCAAAAGGTTGAGCCCAGTAAAGTTCCAGAATACATCAAGAAAGCTGCAAAGAAAGCCGCAGAGTTCAACAGCAATTTCAATAGGGAGCGGATGGAGGAAAGGCGGGCTTATTTTGACTTGCAGACACAGGTAAGATGGATTCCACACTGGTCATGGTCTGAGGTGACTTTAAACACCAATTGGTATCCTAAAGTGCAATGACCAACCAACCATAATTTGTTACACAACTACTTTTCACAACAACCACCTGCATTTATTTGGCTCCTTTGACATAGAAAAACATCCCTAGGTTCAAACTTTATCTAGTGGCTATTTATGCTTTGATATTCTCTATCCTGGTTGAATAATTACAAATTGATCACGTGACATGATAACATCATGTCTGGAACTTTCTGCATTTTGGAGGGAGGAAAGGAAGAAAATTCCAAAACCGATGCAGGATCATTACAGCTTGTGTTTCCCACCATTGCTATTTTATTAAAACACATTCTGTTGCCTCACAGAACAACCACCAAAAAAAAATTGCCCAATCGCTAATCTCATTTGCTGTTTCTGGGACATGGCAAGTGCAGAATGACTGCCTCGTTTGCTTAAATAACATCAGTCACTTGACTCCAAAAGTAATTCATTGTGTGAAGTGCTTTTAAATGTTTAGATGATGTGATGAAGTGCTATATAAATAATTATTTCTTCTATTGTCCTTGGCCACTGTGCCTAATAATCAACCCTCCCAAATTTCCAATCTTTATATGTATAAGTATATATATCTTCAGTAACATTGCTTCTCATCACTAAAACCAATCCAATTCCAGTTCAGTGTCTTAATTTCCATTTTATAAGTGATGTCCCCTAAAATTGACTTTGCATCAGCCAAGGAAGAAAAAGTCACCAAGTTGCAATAATTCCAGCTCGTTTCTTCAACTGGTATAAACTATAACCAAGGCATGCCACTCATTGCCAACCATCACATCATACTTCCATGGTATCTACACCAATGTACCCCACAGAAAACCAAAAATGACAACCTGCATCCAACCATTCCAGTTACATTTGTGGTTATCCAACTCAAGGGTGAAACCAATGGCATACCAGTTTAGTACAAAATACACAGAAGAAAGCAGACAAGCTTCAGGGGAATTGTGATCTCCAGTCAGTCGATATTTGTTGTCTTCATAGTATCATAGTAGGTACAGCACGGGAGGAGGCCATTCGGCCCATCGTGCCTGTGCCGGTTCTTTGAAAGAGCTATCCAATTATACCCACTCCCCTGCTCTTTCCCCATAACCCCGTAAATGTTTTCCCTTCAAGTATTTATCTAATTCCCTTTTGAAAGTTACTATTGAATCTGCTTCCACCACCCTTTCAGGCAGTGCATCCAGATCATTACAACACGCAGCGTAAAAAGATGTTTTCTCATGTTGCCTCTGGCTCTTTTGCCGATCACCTTAAGCATCTGAAATCCTACAGACTATGACTTGCTTCACAGAACCAACAGACCGGGGCCCCATTAACGCTGAAAAGGGGTGTGGGGGCAACTATTGCAAATTGAAAGAAATCATTTGTCCATTGAGTCCATGTAAGCAGAATTGGCAGCACTGTTTCTGCTTGTGGACTTTATATTCTGTATAAAAATGCCTTATTTACCAACCTGAGTGACGTAGCTTAAGGAATCGTCATTTCTGCTATGTTTAGAATTTTTGTTTTTGTTTTTCCCATTTCAGGTAATCCAGGTACCACAGGGGAAATACAAAGTTCTTCCACCGGAAAGGACAAAAGTTGGGGCTTACCCAGTTGCTCTGATACCAGGCCAGTTTCAGGAATATTACAAAAGGTGAAAAGAAAAAACCTATTGTAAACCCTGTGCAAAAGAGCATATTTGTCACCAGGATGGTTGAACATTAATTAAACACCATTGTAATTTTATCTATCTAGGTACTCTCCCAATGAACTCCGTTACCTGCCTGTAAATACAGCCTTGTATGAGCCACCTCTGGACCCAGAATTGCCAGCACCCGACAGTGATGGGGATTCTGATGATGCAGAAGATGGGCGTGGTGAAGATGAGCGAAAGGAAGACAAAGGCTTTTCGGTAAGAAACTAGCCGAACAGAAACCCGACTATATTTAAATCTTTATCCGATATAAATTGTAACAAGTCCGGTCTATTCTACTCTAATGTGTACTTTGTGTAAATGGATAAAAATTTCCGAATCAAAAACAAATTCCATTGTAGTGCGGTAGAGTCTGCTTCTGCTAAGTGTGTAGCAAATAAGTGTGTACTTTGGTTAAGTGTATAGAATGATGCTGTTACTATTGGTATCTAACTATTAGGAATAATTTATATTATCATTACATCTGCACACAACTTCTAGCAGCCGGTGATGTGACGTCAGAACCTCGCATGGTAACGCTGCAAACGAGGTTCTTGCTACAGTTAATGGCAGCGGCCTAGTAAGTGGAAAACTTAACTTTTAAACCCATTCTTAATGTTCAGATTTAATTTCATGCTAGTGCTCAGATAGCAGAGGTGTTTTCTCATCTTTTCAACGTTTATTATTTGAAGCCGCGACTCCCCCTTTTGAAAAGAGAACGTCCTCAGATTTTAAATAAACTTCATAGGTGACTTCCTCTCATCAGACAAAGTGTTTCTATTAAATGGGCTTGCTCTGACTAAGTTGAGACACATAATTTACAAATGTTGTGTCACTTTTTGATCATTCATCATTAGATGAGATATTCGATTTCTTTTGAAAGATGACATACTGGTATCCATGTATGTATCTGCCCATGGTGCTCATATAAAACGCTTGCTTGCATTTTCTTAAATTTCCACGAACATGAAACACGTAGCTCCTTTTGAAAGCGATCGTTCTGTCCTGGTCTGAATCTTCACCTCATAGGTACATAGACTATGAAAACTCTGGGCATCCTGGAAACTGCCTGGGTATGTGCCCGTATGACTTTAAATAGTAACGAGAATTATTTTTGTGAATACAAACTTGCAAAGGACTTTCTCCTATCAGACAATTTTTTGCTTCTCAAAATGGACATAAGGGGGTGGGAATCATTACTTTGTCTGTATGTATAAATGCATTGAAGTGTTACTAATAAATAGTTTTTTTCCTCCCCTAAATTTGATACGGGACTAATTCTCATCAAACAGTGGGTTCCATTTAAAATTGGCTGCATTGTGAAATTTAACCAATATATTTAAGTGCTCAAAATCTACGCTGCAGTAGTGTAACTTTTAACACTGTACTTTATCAAAGGATTAGGTTTTTGGTAGAAAAATCACTGCTTTCAATTGCTGATTATATAGGAAACATAGGAACAGGAGTAGGCCATTCAGCCCTTTGAGCCTGTTTCGCCATTCAATTAGATTATGGCTGATCTGTATCTTAACTCCATTTTACCTGCTTTAATATCCTTATCCTAACAATTATCTGTCAATCTCAGTTTTGAAGTTTTCAATTGACCCCCAGCCTCAACAGCATTTTGGGGGAAGAGAGTTCCAGTTTTCCACTACCCCTTGTGTGAAGAAGTGCTTTCTGACATCACCCATGAATGGCCTAACTCTAATTTTAAGGTTACGCCCCCTTGTTCTGGATTAATGCAAGAGCGCTGCTATTCCTTGAATTTTAGGTTTGTAAGCATACATTATGGCAGAGAAACTGGCTCTGAGTAAATTTCACGCCAATAGATTTCCACTTTCTAAAGACATTTCCACACCTGTCTGTGATTCTCGTCTCATCGCATTGTATTACTTTTGAATGATTTTTTCCCAAATCATTTATCAACTCATGATGGCGTTTTTGTGTCTTGGCCACTTTTAGTACATTTGAGTGAGGAAAAGTGTGTTAAATCCTCTCCTGACTTGGTACCCAATAGGTTGTTCTTTCATTTTGTTGCAGGATACTTCTTCTGGGAGTACAACAGATGGTGAAAGCCCTATTGACCATCAAGACGATTCATCACAGGGGAAGCAGACACCAAGAGAAAAAGGAACACGGCCATGGAAAGATGCAAAACGCAGTGTGACACCCAAATCAGTTACTGGGTACAAGGTAGAAGATAAAAGCCCCTGAGACTTCCTTTCTGATGAACCTCTCCCTGATTATTTTTTTTGTACTGGGTGGAATTGGTGAGTCTGTACTAGCCACAGCCCACTAATGCATCTCGTGCTGTTTTTCGCCCTCTGCTTCATTATCTTATCCTGTTTTATTCCTCCTGAGACTTACTGGTGAAGCTACCTGGATTCTTTTTCCTATCGGAACTGTATTGGGCTTACATTTTGTCCCCTTTGGGGCTTTCTATTCTCTCTCTGCTAAAGCTGCTGCTCTGTTAGTACACATCCGTACTACATGACAGATTTAACTACTAACTTTATTGTTGTTGTAATGATTCTATTGCTAAATAGCTAAAGAGGGTACTTTATATAAAAGGTCAAAGTTGTATCTTTGACAAAATAAGTTTTGAAATGCATTTCAGTGTTTTTACTTTCTATTGCCGTGTAGCCTGGCAGTATTGTATGTTTTTTTTTTCTGGTTTCAATATTTGCCCTCAGAAGTTTTAGGCCAGTGTTGTGTTTTATGCAAGTAAAAGTACATTTAGAACAATTTGTTTTAAAGTGCAGTTACAGTCCTTGGACTATTGGAGTCTTCAGATTATAGGATTCAGATTGACTGCCACTTGGACTAAAACCAGTGTAAGTCACTCACTATATGGTCTAGTGGCCATAAACTCAAACTTGGCAGCTTGTGTACATGCTCAAACAATAATGGTTTTAACACTCAATTTTGCCTCCAAACCAAAAATTGGTTGTGTTCCACTAAAATCAAGGATAAACACCATACTTTCGAATCATTACTGCCCAGTTATGGTATGTCTTTAGGAGGAGAATGGTGCATTGTAATTGTTAAGTAAGTCTTTGTAAGTGAGGAATGGATTACTTCTGAAGTTTAACTGTTGTTTGTTTTCTATGAGGTCGGTTTTAGCCTATACGAGGACTTGGAATTCACTCTGCTTCATTTGTTTATTGCTCACATGTTTCAGACCAGGTTTAGTGTGGGAAGAGGAGGTGAAGGGTGTGGACTGGAGGTTGGACTCCTTTTGTGGCTAGTTCTGTATTGGGGTGGGGGGGAGGAGGAGGAAGGAGCAACTGTCAAATCTGTGCAGGTAACTTATTTCGTAGGGCTGGAAAATTATTTTAAAATGAAGTAAATTGTTTAACACCTCATTTTTTAGTATCAGTATTCAACATTGCTTTTGTGCGTTTTGTTACATCTTGATACACTTTTTGCAAAAAGTGCATTAAGGGTTGAAAATAAAATGGAGAATAATGAATGGATGCCCGGAGTGATTACCAGATAATACCCTCATTGCCAGGTTCAGACGCTCTTATGGTTTATAACCACCATCTGCAGCTCAGGGTGAGATTACTCCCTGGAAATATTTTCCATGTACCTTTTTTTTTGTTGGTGTCAAAGTGAACATCAGTGATGTGTGATAATGCCAACACTGAAAGGTGAACAACTTTTAACATAATCGCTGCAAGTTTTTTGAGTGATAATTGGCAGTGGATTACCAAAATATATATATATTACAACAAACTCCGGTAATGTGACTCAATTTTGAAAAAATAAATATTTAATCTGGCAATGCTTATCATGCCTATTATTTTACATTCAGATGTTCCTCACCCATAGCTCAGCTGGTTACGGCATTGACTTGCTGAGCCATAAAGACCAGGAAGGTCCAAAGTTTGATCACTTGTCCGTGCTGAGTTAGCTGATCTCAACAGGGGCCCACAGTAGGGGGGGGGCGTTAGAATTTGGCTTCAGCAGCCCAGGCTGGGGAGGGGTATGTCAGCCAGGGATTGTGCCCCTCGATCCTTGGGAGGGTGATTGTGGCCTGTGGAGCCATATCTATCCCAGGCAATGACCTTCAAATTGCCGATGAATGCAGAATGAGTCCACATTTTCATGAGGAGAAGGCAAGGTGGGGAGATGGGAAGATTTGAGGGGAAAAATTCAGAAGTTTACTGCATTCTTGCCAAAATCCAAACCAAAATTATTCTGTCTGTGTTTGGTGCAAAAAATGAGCAGCATGTTTGCTATTCCCTTGAGCAGTAAAAATCAATATTTAAGTTTGTTAAATATGATCGTAGTAGACGGGGAATTTCTTTTCAACAAGCAAAGATGATCTAATTTATTAAACTTATGAATGTTTCCTGTTATGTTCACTGTGTGAAATATTTTTTTTAGTGCTTAAACCTTTTTTTTGCAATTTTGACTGTAAAAATCTTCAGTAGATATTTTTATTTATTTGCTCTGTACCTGCTATCATTTTTTAAAATAGCTGTACAATACTGAGACACATGGAGGTGGAAAGCAGGAGTAAAATTGTGCAAATTGTGCAAAAGGACAACTATATTCTTCTCAGTTAAAGTTTGTGTGCTAAAAGATTGTTTGTCATTCAGATTCTTAGCTTGGGTCCAAATGAGCAGTTACCTTAGTGACAAATGTGTTCACTACTTAATTTTGAGCACAAGATGATGCTTTATTGTTTTTTCTTCTGGGCTGTATATAGGAGATTACTTTGCATCACCTAAGTATGCACAAAGGATAGGCGATAACCTTCAATTACCAAATTGCCTGTGAATTGGAACTTCCTGATTCAAACTGTAACAAGAAGACAGCTAGGCTGAAGTGGTGCCGTGTGGTATTAATAATGAGGGCACTAAGACTCTTAACAGTATTCACCCACTTATTTTGAACAGGTTGCAACAGCAAACATGAATTTCATACCAGTGTGTTCATTTGCACTTGTCACTAATACCGTACAGTGCAATTTCAATCCAACTGGTCTGGTACTGGCACCTTTCTCAGTCTGACGTGACATTTTGTCCTTCTTAAAACAGAGTGTAATATTGGCCCGAAAATTATTTCTGAACTTGGCTTTCTAGTTTTCCCACGTATGCTGCATTTAAGCCTTAAATGCCCTCTGCAGAGTAGGACATTTGAAATGTGAATTAAAGTGTTGGAAGCTGTTTGAGAGATCTGAAGTTTAGCCCTCCGGGTGGAGAATTAATTTGTTGGAGCAGGAACCTTTTTATTTTTAAATATGGACTAAGCTTTGATGTTTCTTTTTCTCTTTTGGCTCATAGCGAGCAAGGAGTACCCTGATGATGGTACTTTATGATGACATTGTAATCAAAATGTTGAATTATAGTAGCTATTTTTTACTTAACCTATTTTGCTGGTTCCTGTGAAACACAATCAGAATAATTACTTTGCCCTTGCGAAAACCTATTCTAATTTGGCATAGAAAGTTGGTGTGGAACATTTCATCCACACACAAGTGGGCTATGGTTGGTATTACCATGTTACTGTGCCAGAAACACAGAAAACCATCTAATTCCCAATAGAGTTACATAGAGTCTGCAGCACAGAAACAGGCCATTCGACCCAATTGGTCTATGCTGGTGTTTATGCTCCACACAAGCTTCCTCCCACCCTACTTCACCTAACCCTCTTCATCTAAAATAGCATATCATACTTTACTAGTCCAGAAAGGTAGTTATATATTTTGGATTTTTTTTATTACCAGCAAATGGGAGGCCATGTTACAGCTGGAATTTGAAGTGTGAACACCAGTGGTTAAAGTGGAATTTGAGATAGGGCTTATGCCATGTTAGATGAAACCTCTTTCTCCCAGTAGCAACACTTTGGCCTCTCTGTTTGACTCTGTGGTAGCACTCTCTCCTCTGAGTCAGAAGGGGTTCAAGCCCCATTCCAGGAATTGAGCACATAATCTAGGCTGATACTTCAATGCAGTACTGAGGGAGTGCTGTACTGTCAGAGCTGCCGCCTTTCAGATGAGACGTTAAACTGTGGCTCCATCAGTCTGTTCAGGTCGATGTAAAAGATCCCATGGTACTATCCCTTAACCAACATCACAAAATCAGATGGACATGTCACTTATCTCATTGGTGTTTGTGGGGTCTTGCTGTGTGCAAATTGGCTGCCATGTTTTCCAACATAACCAGTGTGACAACACTTCAAGTTACTTCATTGGTTGTGAAGCATTTTGGGACTTTCTGAGGAGGTGAAAGGCACTGTATAAATGCGAGTTCTTTCTTACTGGAGGAAACAAAGTTTAATTCTTTTCAAGATCCTTAGTTTTCTTCAAAATCCTTTAATAACAAATTTGATATTCAATCACAAGCTTTTAGTGTCATACAATTTCTGTTTGTTGGAGAGAGGAAGCTTTAATTTTTTTTTTAAAAAAGCATTTGATGATTTTAAAACTCCCCTAACAGCAAACAGGGAATTCAACCTGGAGTCATCTGGGCTATGGGGAAAGAGCAGAGGGAGTGGGACTAATTGGATAGCTGGCAATTCAAAGAGCCAGCACAGGCACGATGGGCTGAATGGCCTCCTTCTGTGCTGTAAGGTTCTCTGATTCTTCTCCACATAGCATTCATATATTTTTAAATTCTATTAACGTATCGGAGAATACCCAGATACCTTCCTCGGAGTGGGATAGGAGGGGGAGAGAGTGTGGAGAAGCAGCAGATTGGGATTGGGAGGAGAGTGGCAACAGAAGCAGCAGCTAGGGGCTAAAGTGGGAAGCAGCGGCAGCAAATTGGAGCTCAGGTGATTGAAGAGCTGGACTCGCACTGCAGGTTGTCCTGGCCCACTTTAACCGCTGGTGGAACAATTCTTGGACTGTAAGTGTACAAGTCCTGAGCTGAGGGCAAGTGAATAAATTCTATTGTTGTTTGTTGAGCTTTGACAGAAGAGGCTTGAAAATATCAACTACATTTACACATCAAGCCCCAGTGTGATATAATGTACATTTAACTTGTACAGCATTAGTATTTAGTTCTTGGCCATTGTAACTGCAGTATTATTAAGTTACTGATGAGACAAGAACATGACATTAAATTTTTTAAAATATAGGTACATACGCAAGGTTCAAACAGTTTTCATGGCCATCAAACTGTACTTTTTTTAACTTGCTGAATAACCGACATAGATACAGTTTACTTTAATGTCTTGCATCCTATGCATATGAGCACTTTTTTCTACATAGCTGTGTTGATGGTTGTAGAATGATCGTAATTTATTGAGTGGATGTTGCATAGTTTCTCCTAGAGTAGCAGAATTTGCGGAGAAACAGAAAAATGGAAGAGAGTTATAACCAATCTGAACTTGAACTGTATTTCTGACTTTGCTGAGGGCTAGCGCTCTAGGTATTAGTACAGTGAATCGTACAATGTTTTGATGTTCAAACGATAGTTTTACACTAGTTTTCTGTTTAAAAAAAATGTAGCGGAGTAATCTCAGAACTGTAAAAATAGTAAGATGTTCCATTGTTTGAATAGTTTCCAAACTGTAGAACTTATTTTATAGTGTGATATTTAAGAGGCGCTGTCTCTCAGTTCTGCAGCCTCAGTTTAAAAAATACTTAAATACTTGTTACCAAATTTTTGATGTAAACTTCTAACATCTGAACGACTTTTTTTAATAAAACATTAAGCCGATTTTAAGAGTGCCTCTGTCATCTTTTAGAAAGTGTATAGTATTCCAGTATGGTCTACATAGACTGCTCAACAGCCCAGAATCGACTCTCTCGGGCAATTGTACATTAAATGCTGAGATGACAGCAGCACTGTCTGGGTACTTGAACATGAATTAGCTAACAGATGCATTTATTCAATGCAGATTCTGTGATTTAATTGGGGATATTTTGTGGAACTAGGTTAATGACCTCCCTTTTATGCATCTTTATATACTTATGTTCGGTTAAGAGGTCTTAAAAAAAAAAAGATTTCTCTTAACGGATTTTAAATACTGGCAAATGTAGACCAACAAAAAAGGCTTCAACAGCTTTCCATCTTGAATAATCTGGAATTAAGAATGGTCAAACCTATGGAGGAGTATTTATTTTCTTAATAAAAATTAACCGTGTTAGTCTTTCTGCTATTCTGGTATAGGAATATCTGTAATGTAGTTCAATTTAATTCAGAAGGGGGGAGGGTAATAACCCTACTGATATTTGTCAAGTTAGTCAAATACTATTGGTTCTCCAGTGGTGATGCTCACGATAGGTTGGATGGTATGCTGCTTTATAATGGGAGCGTTATACCACATAACGCATAAACTATTGTTTCTGCTGCTAAGATAGTTATGTTTAATCTTGCCTATCTCTTTAGGATCAAAAGATTGATTTGCTGTCAATAGGCCCATCTTGAAGTTAATTACTGTTGATGAGGGAAGTTTGCCAATCAGCAGTTGCTTGTAAATTCCTGGCTCCCGGTCAAAAAAAGACAGCTGGGAATTACTACTTTTTTTGTAATACTTTTGACACTCTGAAGTGTGATGAACACTGGATACAAGATTTTTTTTTTAACGTGTGTGTGTGTGTGTGTGTGTGTGTGTGTGTGTTGGGAATAAAATGCTCCCAAGCGTGTGACTTTAGGTTTAATATGTTCCAAAATTTCCTAAACTTTCAGTACTATTTCCATATTTGCATACATTATCTGAATCCCTAATTACCATTCACTGTAAAGGTCCCTCTCCCAATATCTTTTTATGTAGCTCGTTCTGTCCAGTCTTTCCTAGAACTTTCTTTGGTCATGATTGTATGTTTTATGCTTTTTATACCATGTTCTATATGTGTTTTAACTGCTTTTTCAGTGTGTGCCTTCTGTCTAGTGTAATTATTATATTTAAGGTGAATCCACTAATTTAAACTAAATAGCTGATTTGTATTTTTGCATCCACAAGAAAATAAATTCTTTTAAAACCAGGATTCTCTTTGCTCCTGCTCAGCCCTTACTCTGTGTTCTGGACTGCTAGGTTCCACTGACGTGATTTTTACAGTGCTGTTCTAACTATTGCCCTTCCAGCCTAAGATCATTCCAAATGCAATATGTGGGATTTGTCTAAAGGGTAGAGAATCCAACAAGAAAGGCAAACCTGAGGCACTCATACACTGCTCCCAATGCGACAACAGCGGTAAGTTGGCATAAATCAATCGATGAAAACCATTCGCCCTCGTGTGTAACGTCTTGTGTAGTTTCTTCTGCCCTGAAAATGACCGTGATGGTGAACTGGATAGCACTATAGTAAGATAGAAATGCGACAACAAAAAATTAGCACTTTAAATTATTGCATGATGAATTATTCAGTTATGTGCAGAGTCTTGCAATGCAAATATGTACATGCAAAATATCTTTTTGCCTGTGGGGTGAATTATGCGAGAGAGTATCGCTTTAATATGCTAAGGATTAAACTGCATTAACTTTTTTCTACATATATGTTAGAAAATTGTATTGTACTAAAGATGATATAGAACCTTCTAAAACACAAATTCTTCAACAATCTGATGCTAAATTAGTTAGACCACACTTAGAGTACTGTGCACAGTTCTGGTTTCCATATTACAAAAAGGATATAGAAGCACTGGAGGAAGTGCAAAAAAGATTTACAAAGATGATACCAGAACTAAGGGTACAAATATCAGGAAAGACTGAACAGGCTGGGGTTCTATAGGATAGAAGTACAGAAGATGTTTCCACTTGTGTGGAGTCCAAAACTAGGGGCCATAAATTCAAGATAATCACTAATAAATCCATTAAGGAATTCAGGAGAAACGTCTTTACCTAGAGAGTGGTTAGAATGTGGAACTCACTACCACATGGCGTGGTTGAGGCGAATAGCATAGATGCAGTTAAGGGGAAGCTAGATAAGTACACAAGGGAGAAAAGAATAGAGGGCTATGTTGATAGGGTGAGATGAAATACGGTGGGAGGAGGCTTGTGTGGAGCATAAACGCCGGCATAGACCTGTTGGGCTGAATGGCCTGTTTCTGTGCTGTAAATTCTATGTAAATTTAAAAAAAATGCTGGGTGGAGAGAAAGAACTTGCATTTCACTGCTAGTTGTAATCAGTACAAGTGCAATTGCTAATGCTCTATGGAATTGTCACAATTTGGTGATTCTTACTTAAAGTAACTTGCTCGCTGATTTTAAAAAAAATGCCTGCTTTCTGAGTGGATAACTTGCCAATGCTGTCCGTAGGTCACCCATCCTGCTTGGATATGTTCTCGGAGTTAGTGGCTGTAATAAAAACCTACCCTTGGCAGTGTATGGAATGCAAGACCTGCATAGTGTGTGGCCAGCCACATCACGAGGAGGAGATGATGTTCTGTGATCAGTGCGACCGTGGGTATCACACCTTCTGTGTGGGAGTCAGCGCCATCCCTTCAGGTAAGGTTCATTTGCATTTCGGAACACAGTGTGCAACACCTGTTGCTGCTCAAATATTGGCTGTCAGCTGTTCTAAACATGTGATGAGTCAGGTCGTTAACCTAAAGAGATAAACTTGCCTTAAATTCTTTTTACATTGCTGGGTCTCCAGAACATTGCTCATAGTGAGTTGTGGGATAGTTTAATAATTTCAGAAGCGGTGTTATATAGTGAAATACACAATATATGATTATATAAATTTGTTCTGATAATTGCCATTTTGTGCACTGAAAGAATTTGAATTAGTCACATTTTAATTAAGCAATGTAAGTAACGGCAAGGTGGGAATTTAGTGCTTAAAAACTTAAAATTATCAGTTACTTTGAATTAAGCATCTTGGAACATTTTACTACGTTAAAGGCAAGTTATTGTTGTAAGAGGATCGGACTGTAATACAAGGGTCACATGTCCACAGTGCAGCGGAGGGAAAATTGCACAGCTAAAAGTAGCAAACAAAGCACAATAAATAGAAAAAACCTGCAAAATGCAACTTTTTTAAAACAGTGACATAAAATAGGATCTGATCTCACATGCATGGACTAAATGATCACAGTCATCTGCTGCTGAAACTCTGATCCATGCCATTGTTACTTCTAGCCTGGACTATTCCAATGCTTTCCTGGCCAGCCTCCCATCTTTCACTCTTCATAAACTTGAGCTCATCCAAAACTCTGCAACCCTTATCCTAACTCGCACCAAGTCCCGTTCACCCATCACCCCCTGTGCGCGCTAACCTACATTGGCTTCCGGTCTGGGAATGCCTTGATTTTAAAATTCGCATCCTTGTTTTCAAATCCCTCCATGGCCTCGCCCCTCCCTATCTCTGTAACCTCCTCCAGCCCTACAACCCTCCGAGATCTCTGCGCTCCTCCAAATCTTATCTCTTACGCAACCCCCACTTCCTTTGCTCTCTCATTGGCGGCAGTGCCTTCAGCTACCTAGGCCCTAAGCTGTGGAATTCCCTCCCTAAACCTCTCTGCCTCTCTCTCCACTTTTAAGATGCTCCTTAAAACCTACCTCTTTGACCAAGCTTTTGGTCACCTGTCCTAATATCTCCTCATTTGGCTCAGTGTCACGTTTTGTTTGATAATCGCTCCTGTGAAGCACCTTGAGACGTTTTACTACGTTAAAGGTGCTATATAAATGCAAGTTCTTATGTGTCACTAAACACCAACTGGTCACCTCAGTACTTGAAAATTTCTCATTTGATTTTCATGGGTCATCTTAGTGAGTTCTTTTTGGCAGAATCTGAATTGTTAAAAAAAAAAATTGGAATCTTTCGTCTCTGCACATTGATTTGTTGTATCAGTAAATTGATGCTCAAAAGATTTTTGCCTAACTAAAGTATCTTAAAAGTTCTGGGTTCATTTTGGAGATAGAGGCCGACCATCTGACTCAATGACTACAACAACTATCTTCTCCGCAAAGTAAAAATGCTTTCAGATTTTCCCTAAGTTTGCTATTTACTTTCTGTTATCAGGCCCTATCCCATTTATTGAAGGAATTCTCCTTTTTCGTGAGAATATGTTCTGGAGACTTCCTCATGGGGCAATGAGTACTTTTTCTTTTTAACGAAAACTCCTTGAGAGTTCACTGCTTTAACGTTTATCGAGATCTTGGCGTCTCAGTCAGACAGAAGTGCGTGTTTGTTGTGAAGCTGCCGTTGCTGGAACGCTTTTAAAATGCCATTTTGAGGAGTATGTGATAACTCAAATAGAATAGATTTTGTACATTTTTAGGAAAGGGAAAGGTTTGTGTAAATGGTTAGCTAAAGTATTGTCGCCCCCCCCCTCCTCAGAAAGATGGTATGAAAGACTCCCTGCTGGGGTAACATTCCGTGGGTACCTTGCCTAAGTGGCCATCACGTGAGAGTATCAGCGGGGCACATTATAGCTAAGCTTGATTAATTCTCCAGTAAGTGATTGGATTGTCAGAGCAATCTCACAGGAATCCCAAGAGACAGCTTCCAACAAGTAGTTGAGACACTGCAAGGTGGTGATTTCTAGTGAATGCAGAGAACTCTCAATTTTGCGGGATCCTGTGTTTGTGTTGTATTTTAGGCAGCTGTGGTAGCATTCTCCCTACCCTCATGCTGATTCCTGATATTGTATCAGGAGGCCTTGGAAGAATATTGATTGTACATTCTGGTTTATGTAGCACTTGTTGCAGTACAACAACAACAACACCTTGCATTTATATAGCACCTTTTTACGTAGTAAAATGCCCCAAGGCGCTTCACAGGAGTGATTATCAAGCAAAATTTGACACCAAGCCACATAAGGAGCTATTAGGCCAGGTGACCAAAAGCTTGGTGAAAGAGGTAGGTTTTAAGGAGCATCTTAAAGGAGGAGAGAGAGGTTTAGGGAGGGAATTCCAGATCTTAAGACCTAGGGAGGAATGCTAATCATGATACTGGAAGAACCCCTTGCTCCTCTTCACATAGTGCTGAGAGATCTTTTAATATCGACCTGAGCAAGCAGTATCATATCCATTTTAGGCTTCTACCTGACCATGCAATAATTATCTTATTATGGTGTGTTCTTAGCACTACATTAACTCATGTAAGCTACACTTCCAACTTAAACTGGTGGTTTTTTTGTAATAAAGAAAGGGTACCCTGTACTTGAGTAAAAGTTATATTTTATTTGGAAAATACCTCTTTACAATTTGTTTTTAGTGGTAATCTGGTCCATCAAAAATTTGCAGCTGTATTAACTTTGGTGCTACAATGGCTGAGATATGAAACCTTTCAACTAGAAGTTTGACATTTTGCATTAGTTTCCGCTCCTTTTTGGGTGACTTTAATGGATGGTTATTGAACAGGCTTGACGGGCTGTATGGCCCACTCCTGCTCCATTTTCTCATGTTCTTGTTGAGCAATTTAAAAGGAAGCAGAATCAATCACACCTGGTTTGCCACATCTTGTTTGCACCAGGCCCCTTCGGATCGCAGTTCAATGCAGCTGCTGGGCTCTTGGGTCTGTGTATTATGTTTTCATTCCATTCTTTTGAACTGTTTCAGGTCGTTGGATTTGCGAGTGCTGTGCAAATGTTCCTTCCACGACTAAGAAAGGGACACGGAGAGGAAAAAGCAACAAAGAAGGATAGAGCTATGATGCCAGAACCAATCCAGGAAGTGTGTGGCCAGATTAAAGTCCCTATCAAAGCTTTGGTCCACTAGGAATGTCAGGTGCTTACATGATCTCAATGTGTTTTATAAATACCATTTTCATTATTTGTACGGAAAAATTATTTTGAACCAAATAAAATGACAGGATGAAACGGTGCCAAGTAGTTGCATGAATTTATTTTGGGTGACATGTGCTGTCTGGATTTTTCAGCCAATAGGAAACTACAGCAAAATTTGTGGATAGAAATCTAATGACCTGAGTGTTCACACTCGGTTAAAATGGTTACTGGCATATGGTGCAAAAAATGAAATTTAAAACTCTGAATTTATTTAAGTCAAAAGTATTGGAGATGATTAAATTACAAAAAATAATCCGCAGCAGTCTTACTGACTAATAACTGCAGACTAATAAGTGTATTGATTTTCAGAGTTCAAAGCAATTATTACTGTGGGAAACACTAATATGAAAGTGTATGTTATTAATAAATGTACCATCTGCACATTTCCAACTCTCTCTTGCCTATTCCTCCAAGCTCCATGGTTTAGAAATTCTCCTACCACATCCCACTCACCTATTTGTCCTCTCCTCCTCATTCTCCAATGCATTGATTTCAAAATTATTCTCCTAATTTACAAATCCTTCCATGACCTCACCCCACCATAACTCTACAGTCTCCTCTAACTGCTCTCCCATTTCTGGCCTACCTTGCATCCCATTCCTCTCCATCAGCTTCACCATTGGTGGCAGAACCATCTGCCATCCTGGCCCTGAATTCTGGAACATTCTTCTTGAACCTTGTGCCTTACTACCTCTCTCCCCACCTTCAAAAGCTTCCTCAAAACCTACCTCTTCAGTCACCTTCCTCTCGTCTTACTGCTCATTGTCCCTTTGCCTGTTCTTCCTTTTTGTGAAATGCCTTGAGACATTTTGCTACTTTCGCAGCACGTCGAAAGTGCGAGTTGCAAGTAGGCGGACTGTTGTTAGTGCTGTTGCCTCATTTGTTGATAAATCTTAGATCAGAACACCATGACATCTAAACAAATTAATGGAATGATTGACTTTTTGACTTTATGGGAGGGGATTACCTTTGGGTGTTCTGCCTGCTCCATTTTCCTGGGTAAGGGTACTATAGCAGGCTCCTCGGGAATGGGGGGGGGGTGGAATTCCTGTCAGTGCAAAGTGTGGAGAATCCCAGTGATGCTGCTACAGGGTGCTGCAGCATCAGAAGAGCCAGGAGTGCCGTTAAAGGGGCAGAAATGCCCCAAAGATCCAATCAGATGTCCCACTGGAGCCGTTGGCCAAGATTGGGGTCAGTGTTGCAGGTGGAATGGAGGGGAGAAATCTGCTGTGGTCCAGGGCCCTGCCCATCATCCCCCCCCCCCCCTCACCCCCATATACATATTGCAGTAGGAACAGTCGGGGGCTGTCCCTCCAATATATAGCTTTGAGGTGCCATGGTATGCATCTAAGCACAGAAAGGTTGAACCTTATGGCTTCAATGTTACTCAGTTCGTTCTGAACTTTGTAATTGATGGGGAGGAGGAAATCTTGAACTTGTCATAGTGGTAGCACTCTCGCCTCTGGGTCAGAGGGTCATGGGTTCAGAGATTTGAGAGGAGAGAGGGCTTTTGCCATGTAAGTGGAAACTTCTTTCTCCCAGTAGCAGCACTTTGGCCTTTGTCGGTTTTACAACTAGTCCGGCAATGACTTGTTTTCAAATCGCTCCATGGCCTCGCCCCCTCCCTATCTCTGAAACTTCCTCCAGTCCTACAACCCACTGAGATCTCTGTGCTCCTCTAATTCTGGCCTCTTGCGCATCCCCGATTTTTATCGCTCCACCATTGGCGGCCGTGACTTCAGCTGCCTGGGCCCTAAACTCTGGAATTCCCTCCCTAATCCTCTCTGCCTCTCTCCTTTAAGACGTGCCTTATAACCTACCTCTTTAACTAAGCTTTTGGTCGCCAGTCCTAATATCCCCTTATGTGGCTCGGTGTCAAATTATGTCTGATAACGCTTCTGTGAAGCACTTTGGGACATTATATAAATGCAAGTTGTTGTTGTGCTCTCGCCTCTGAGTCAGAATGTCATGGGTTCAAGCCCAACTCCAGGACTTGAATGTTATATTGGAAAATTGTAGGCGCTCTACCTGTGATTTCCCGATACACACAGGTGGTGGGGAGGGCTGCGAAGATCGACCCTATTGTCTCTACCGTTGAATGTTTTTGAATTGCTTCCTTTATAACAGACTCCAGGGCTTTCCTCCTAAATATGTCAAGCTAATGGACTTATATTTCCTGTGATCCTATTTGTTTTAAATTGGAACAGCATCACTATTTTCTAGTCATCCTGTGTTGTTCCAGTATTTAATGAGCCGTGAAAAATTTTCCACCGCAGCTTTCCACTATTTATTCCCTCATTTCCTCAAGTATTTCTGGATGTATTCCATCTGCTCTTGTTACTGCATGAATGTTCAAGTACTCCATCTTTTTAAAGCACCATTTCATTACTAATCTGTTTTCTCTATGAACTTGGGTGCATTGCTTTATCCATCCAAATACCTGGAGGAACACATCACACTTTTCTTCTTTAACCTAAAACTATTGTGGAAATTTCCTTTTGTTTTTATACCATAATTAAGTTTCTCTACTCCCAATGCTTTGGCTCTCTTACCTGTTGAGGGTACCTCGTATTCTATAATACTTCATACAGGAAGATTATTCAATGGTGGAGGTATGGTGAAAATGATTTCATAGAATCTTACAGCACAGAAGGAGGCCATTTGGCCCATTGTGCCTGTGCCAGTTCTTTGAAAGAGCTGTCCAATATCGTCCCACACCCCAGCTTTCTCCCCATAACCCTACAAATTAGTCCTCTTCAAGTACGTGTCCAATTGCCTTTTGAAAGTTCCTATGGAATCTGATTTCCATGCACATTATCAAAAGAGGGTATCCTTGGAAGAGTTGGCCTTGCGTGAAAAGGAGGAAGGATGTGAATTTTGTTCAATGAGCAAAGTATGACAGTCATAATTTGATACGCTGCTGCTCTTCGGATATGTTTGGCTTATGAGGCATTCTTCTGCATCTCATGTTCTTCTTCACGTTGCTTGTCAACGAGATCTGAAGCAGAGCAGTATACTGGGCTTGTTCATTCTAGTATGGAGGAAAGCCGTGTGTTTGGTGAGCAGTATGCCCAGCCTCTCACTTTTCCTGAGACCCAGAAGATCACCATTTGGCGCAGTGCTTCTTACACTGAAGATATATTACAATTGCAACACAGCTGTATATGAAAATGTCAGAGATTTAATATATGGCGTTAGTCTATCTAGGGGAAGCCACAAAAGCATTAAGAACCTGAATGGATCAGATATGGGTTTCTGCTCCGAAAAAAAATAAAAGAATGTTTGAGTTTGTCTTTCTGTAACTGTCCGTCAGGTTGTGAACTGTTGTTGAATTCTTGTCTCCCCCCCGTGAGTGTCATTACACACTGAAATTTAAAATCATTGATTGGCAGTACCTTAAAACAGAAAGTAAAGATAGGAAGAAGTGGCACCCAAAATTAATCACTGACATGATGTCCGTACAGTCCATTCCTGTAATGGTGGTATACCACAATGGTGATACTATGGCAGCCACAGGTGCAAGAAATGGCTATCTATGTGAAAATTAAGTTTGTGAAGGAACAGTCCAATGTGCTGCATTGTCTATCCTCATGACATGTTGGTCACCATGAAAGGAAATGGAAGGGCAGAACCATATGAGAGGGAAATGGCACATGAATATGTGCTTTCTGACAAATTAATGATTGCAGCCTTGGCATTGAATGAGGTGTATGTGAAATTTTTGCATATTAGTTAGGCAGAGGTTTCCCACTTTGATGGAATCCTGGCACATCTCCAGCAGGGCGGGAGTTCCACCCGTCCCAAGAGCCTGCCCCTGACCTTGGCTGATTTTCCAGAGCCAGGATTATTTAAATAATTTGGGCAGGCTTCCGGTGGAGAACCCATCTTGTGTGGACGGGATTGGAAAATGGCTGTTGCACATGACAGAGACCTCTGGGGCTGGCCAAAAAAGTTTGCAGTTTAAAATTTTTTTTAAAATGCCTTAACTAATGTAATGGACCAATTCCGTCTGCCGGAGCTATGATGGGGAGCCTGTGTAATTCCAGGAAAACATCCTGCCCCAGGTTTCTCGAGCGTAGCAGTCTACCACATGCTCATCCTGCTGTTGCTGTTAAGTCTCTGTGGGTTTGTCAACTAATGGAAAGAAAGACTTACATTTATGTAGCGCCTGTCGCGACCTCAGGGTGTCCCAAAGCACTTCACAGCCAATGTAGTACTTTTTAAGTGTATGTTCCATGTCCTGATGCTGCTGCTCTTCTGATTGAAAGTTGGTCATGTTGGCTTTCTTGTACGCAATGGTCAATCTCATACTCTTGAGACCGATACACACACTGCCAACTATGTTTGATGTATTAAAGGATATGGTCAGCCTCACTGTTTATGCTTCTGATATTAACACCGAGAGGCATAGGGGATGGAGACATCAGAACAGATTTTGCAATGTCCAGGTGGAATTGTGTTGGTAGCAAGGAAGGCTGGCCTTGTCTAATTTTGTTAGGTTCCCTGTGCATGGAAAATGGGTGCATGGAGCCCGGCCAGCAGCGCAGTTAGCTGGGAGTGGGAAATTACACAACACAGCTGGTCTTATAATGCTTTTAACGTCCTGCCAGTTGGTATGTGGGGGTTGCTTCGGTTTGGCAGCAAAAGCCACTCTCCTGTCAACGCTGATGTTATAACTGCTTACATAGAAGTTGGCAAGAGACTGAATGGAGTCTCCCAGGTCCTTAAGTCTCAGAAACACAGAGAAAGGAAGAATTTTCATTTATATAGTGCCTTCGATGTTCTCGGGACATCCCAAATCCAACCAAGGGATCATTTTTGAAGTGCAGTCACTTGCTGTGTGAGCAAGTATTTTAAGCACAGCCAAGTCCCACAAACAGCAAATGAATGACCGGATGATCTGTTTTTGATGGTCTTGGTTGAGGGGGGAATGTTGGTCAGGACACTGGGAGAATACCCTGCTCTTCTTTGAAAAGTGCTATGGGATCTTTTAAATGTGCTTGAGCAGTTAGAAGGGATTTCGGTTTAACATCCCATCTAAATGATGGCACCTCTGACAATGCAGCACTCCCTCAGTATTGCACTGGAATATCAGCCTAGGGTTATGTGCTCAAGTCTATAGCTGCACTTGATCCCATGACCTTCTGATACGAAGATGAGAATGCTACTAATGGAGTCATGCTGACACTTAAGAAGGAAAAGGGTACATGGTTATCAGGAGTAGTGTAAAGTAAGTGTATCCACTTTTGCATTCATTATTCTGCTATTCTGAGTTTGTTTCTTTTAATAATAGGAACTTTATCCAGGAGGAGTTCTTTTAAACTTTCTGCCTGCGAGGTTATTTGACTTCCTTCCTTCACAATGTCCAAGTGTGTTTGGAATCATCGCGGTATTATGGTTGCCACTAAACTGAAGGTTTATAAGGCTGTTGTCATTACCAATCTTCTATATGGATGCAAAACATGGACACTCTATAGAAGGCATACACAACGGCTGGAAAGGTTTCACTAAAGACACCTTCGCACCTTACTCTGTATTGGGTGGCAAGAGAAGATCACCAACAATAAAATGCTGGAACATGCTGACAGCAATAACATTGAGGCTCCGATAATCGATGCTCAGCTTTGTTAGTTGGATATGTTCGGATGGACGACGTATGGATGCCGAAGCGGGAGAACCGGTGGCTGGCAGAAGAAAACAGGGTGGAAAGAAAGGCGCCACGAGGATACAGTGAAGATTCACTTGAAGCAGAGAGACATCGTTGTTGACTCTTAGAAACCCCTGGCCTCCGAGAGATGGCAACGACATGCTGGAGTGAGAGAAGGAGTGAAGGGTTTTGAGCTACAACATCGTGCCAGTGTGGAGTCGAGGCATGAGAGATGGAAGAATCGGCAACGTCAGATGAGCAATAGGAGAACCCCACCCCAGGAATGTGAGGCTTGTATACAGTGTCTGTCATTTATCGGCCCGCATAGTCATCAAAGCACCCATCTATCACGGAATTATGTTCCCTTCATTGTTGGCACCGTCATCCTCGAGTACAAGGAATACACTACTACAGTGTCTTTTTACCGTTGGGTGTGAACACACCTGAAATAAATGGGATGAAAGTCTACTCTCTCTGCTGACCGAAGTGACTTAAGCGAGATATGTTTGGACAGGCTAATCCCAATTCCTACTAGGCAAGGATCCATAACACAAAACTAGCCACAAATTGGCACCAGTTTGGAAGTGTTCATCAGATGGGCCAAAATTGTGGTTTTGGTCAACCAGGTATCTGACACAAGTAGAAACCCATTACCATGTTAAAGCATCTATAAAAAAAGCAATTGAAATCTCCACACAGTTAGCTTCCATTGGCCCAATACAGAATGCACACTGACTCCCAATACATTCCACTTATTTTAGTCCAGAAAGCTTAGCCTTAGCCAAATCTTAGGGAACCCTAAATGTGCACAGGAGTAATGCTAGAATTTAAACTAGCTAAAACTAGGCAGTTTACCAGCCCAGAGCACTGGTAATCTTGCCTTTCTAGGACCATCATATCCGTTAGAGCATTGATCGATGCGTTCATGCTGAGCCACGTCTGGGCCTGAAAACGGGCCCAGACTCATTTCTAGATGTCTAAGGACAGGTTGGGGCAGATTAAAGAGACCCTAAATCAGCATTTGATTTTCACTTTATCTAACCTAGGTTTGCTTGATGCAAACTCTGTGCCCAAAGGGAAAAAGTGTCCTAGTCCCAGTGTTATTATCACTTACTTTGATAAGCACAAATTTATATTAAATTCAAACTGATCTGAAGAGGGCTCCCTTGTATAGTTTTTGAGAACAGTTATAATGAAGACTGACAGGAAGCAATGGACGTTGGGAAAAGGTTAAAACACAATCCAGAACAAATGCTTTGGCAATCAAATGTAAGAAGGACTACTGGTGCTGGGATTTAACTTTTCTGGCTGCTTGACCTAAATCTATTATACACTGATCCATGAAATCCTGTGGAAATGTCACTTCTTTCTTATTTAAATTTAATTAAAGATTCAAAGTTGAATAACTTATGAAAATATGAAAAAGGCACGATGCCTGCATTTAATATTTTTTCTTAAAAACTCAGATTCCAAATAAAACATCGAAACTTTACAGATCTTGAGCTAGATAATAATAATAATAATCTTTGCATTTTATATAGTGACTTATCACACTGACACATTTCAAAGTGCTTCTTAGAAAGAAAGACTTGCATTTATTTGGCACCTTTCACATCCTCAGGATGCCCAATTTAAGTACTTTTGGAGTGTAGTCACCT
Organism: Heptranchias perlo; assembly: GCF_035084215.1. Classification (NCBI taxonomy): domain Eukaryota; kingdom Metazoa; phylum Chordata; class Chondrichthyes; order Hexanchiformes; family Hexanchidae; genus Heptranchias; species Heptranchias perlo. Next base: position 7,855,775 of record NC_090332.1, on the reverse strand, counting down.
TTATAAGCAAACGCGGCAGCCAATTTGGACACCACAAGGTCCAAAAAACAGCAAGTGAGATAGTCAATTAATTTGTTTTTGGGTGGTTTTTGCTGAGGGACAAATGTTGGCCACAGGGCAGTTAAGAGTCAACCATGTTGATGTAGGACTGTAGTCACTTATAGACCAGACCTGGTAAGGATGGCAGGTTTCCTTCCCTAATGGACATTAGTGAAGCAGTTGGGTTTTTATGACAATCCAACAGCTTCATGGTCACTTTTACTGATACCAGCTTTTTTAAAGACTGAACTCAAATTCTCAAACTACCATGGAGGGATTTGAACTCATGTTCTCTGGATTACTGGTCCAGTAACAGAACCATAATCCCCTGCGTTCCTGGTATGAATTCATTTTTAATGGTTTTCATTAAATGTGACAGAGGTTACAGTTTGAACATCTGGCTGATGAATTTACTACATTATCATCATACTCCTGCAAGAGTGAAATACAAGATATCCATTATTTATTTTTATTCATTCATGGGATGTGGGCGTCGCTGGCGAGGCCGGCATTTATTGCCCATCCCTAATTGCCCATGAGAAGGTGGTGGTGAGCCGCCTTCTTGAACCGCTGAAGTCCGTGTGGTGAAGGTTCTCCCACAGTGCTGTTAGGAAGGGAGTTCCAGGATTTTGACCCAGCGACGATGAAGGAACGGCGATATATTTCCATGTCGGGGTGGTGTGTGACTTGGAGGGGAACATGCAGGTGGTGTTGTTCCCATGTCCCTTATATCACTAGAGGTTTAACACAGCACACATCTGACATTCTCAAGTATGGTTCTTTAGCCTTGATAGGCTGGTGCATTAACATGCTCTCCCCTGAAGGTATCTCACCGTTATTTATGTGTCTTCCACATTATTTTGTGGTGTGAAATTGTGCCTCTTTCTGAGGAAAGGCCAAGAAATTTAATCGAGTAGAAACCAGACTTAAAGTCCCATGATCTCTGCTCAGCCCAGAGACATTAGGGCTCTCGTAACCTAAGCTATGCTTTGTAGTTGTATTGTCCCTCTCCTGCACATGGATATATTATTACGTTAAATCTGTGTTATCAATTAATTGTCCTACCAAAGATTTGTTGAAAATTTCCTAAGTAGTATTTTAGAGATTAGTTGACTATGCTATTTTTCTTGTCTAATATATTTTTTCCCTAAACAGCAAAAGAGCAACCTCATACATCTCTTCATCTGTAGATATGATGCATAAACCAGATTGTGTGCATTCTGGCTCCCCTTTAGATGTCTCATAATAATGAATTTTGGACAGACTCCATAGCAAGTACAGGATGAATTCCAAAACAACACAATGTTATACTTACACAGGCACAAAATGTTCCTGCATGCTTTCTTTGTTTTTCTTTGAAGGCTGTTCTGAAAGAATGCTACAGAATAGCATCTACCAGGATCAGAGCCTCTCATCAGTCCTTGTTATAAACCAATGTTGTCCTATACATTAGCCACTAGCCACATGTGGCTAATTGGGAATCCAGATGTGGCGAATTGCATTTCTGATTAATAAATAATGAGTAATTAACATCGTCATTGGGCGTGTGATTTCAATACTGATATTCACACGGTGTATGCATGTGTACTTTAACCTTTTTGTGCGTTTGTTGGTAAAACGGTAAGACGGAAGGCAGAGTGCATGAGTGTTTTTGATCGTTGAGTACTTTACTTCCTTGGTTAATGGATAGTGGTAGATGTTTGGTAAGCAAATATACACATGTGAAATACATTTGCTGTATTGTGAGAGTGTATGTAAGGCTTTTTCTACTAAAATTAGTGCATGTGGCTAAAATGGTGTTGGCATAGCCACACCTGTAATTAGTTAGCAATTTCTATTTGACAACCCTGTTGTAAATACTGCAGGTGGATCCTCGCTTTGTGAGGAGACAGACCCCAGACCCAGATGATCTGGAAACAATATTCACTTTGGTTTGACAGACCACAGTGACTTACTCAGATGCTGCGATCAACAGCACAGAACATCCACTAGCATGATGACATAGTGAACAAGCGAAATATCCTACTGTCTTTTCAAGCCCACTGTCATTGCTCCTAATTCTATTTTCTTCCCATTATGCTAATTCTCATCTTTGAGCACTCTTTTTTTTGACTGGAACGGCAGATCTCAGACTTGTCCGTGGGTGGTTGCTGGGGAGCACCCATGAGGAGTTGACAGGAGATGCACTTGTGATAGGAAATAACAGATAATGCTAATTTTATTCTCCTTCCCAAAGTGAAATGCTCCAACAAGTCGCCCAAGAACCGACCAAAACTTTTCAAGCCGTGGAAGCTGGATTAAAGAGACAGGCAGCTCTGGGAAATGCAACCATCCAGATGAGAATCTGGCTACCACAGTGGTTGCTATCCAATCAAGTTGTCTGTAACACACTTTACAGTCAAATATCTCAATATAGCAAAATTCAGTCTTCAGTAAAAAAGCAAGCATGACATTTTGGAAAATGCAGGCAATGTAATACAAATAATCAGGGGAGTTTGTGCTTTGAATTTTGTTAATTGAACAATTCTTATTATGGCATGAAGTTCTAGTTACTGTAAAGTTTTACATAAAGTTAAGTTCTGTTTGCTAAATGGCTTTGTTTAGGAACATAGGAACAGATGTAGATCATTCAGCTCCTCGAGCAAGTTCAACCATTCTATCAGATCGTGCCTGTCATAGTTATACACAATATAATTTCCTGCATTAGAACTTTGCAAAAGCTGATTGTGGTGTGGAACATTTGTGCCACACAAGTGCCAGGCAATGACCGTCTCCAGTGTTATAAATTGGATAACCAGGTGGTGAAGGATAGAATACTAGTGCCTAGTCTTCAATTGCTTCCAAGCCTTTATTCACAGAGCTCCACATTACACCCACACCACACCCTCGATCAGCTCTCTTATAAATGGATACAAGAGAGTCCTCAATTGATATGCACAACCTGAATACAGTTAACACTAATTGATATAAATCACATGGATACAATTAACATCCAACAAGAGAGAGCCTAACCACCTCCCCATGGCATTACCATCGACATCGTCGAATTCCGCACTATCAAAATCCCGGGGGGTCACCATTGACCAGAAACATAATTGGTCCAATCACGTAAATGTTGTGGCTACAAGAGCAGGTCAGAGGCTGGGTATTCTGTGACGAGTGTCTTACTTCCCGACTCTCCAAAGCCTCTGCACCACCTACAAGGCACAAGTCAGGTGTGTGATGGAATACTCTTGCCATGCCTGGATGGGCGCAGCTGCAACAACACAAAAGAGGCTCGACACCATCCAGGACAAAGCAGTCCGGTTGATCACCATCCCATCCATCACCTTAAACATCCACTCCCTCCACCACCGGTGTACCGTGGCTGCAGTGTGTTCTATCTACAGGATGCACTTCAGCAAGTCACCAAGGCTTCTTCGGCAGCACCTCCCCAAACCCATGACCTCCACTACCTTGAAGGACAAGGGCAGCAGGTACATGGGAACGAATACCATCACCTCCAAGGCACACACCTTCCTGACTTGGACATATATCGCCGTTCCTTCATTGTCGTTGGGTCAAAATTCTGGAACTCCCTACCTAACAGTGGGATTATGTTCACCATATAGACTGCAGCGGTTCACCACCTTTCCCAGGGCAACTAGGGATGGACAGTAAATGCTGGCCTTGCCAGCAACGCCCACATCCTGAGAATGAATATTAAAAAAAGATATCGACATTGCCATGCATGTAGTGTGTTTAATCCCTTTGTTTCAGTCCATGTTTTGTGTATACATTCAGTGCTACAGAGATGGGAGACCTTTGAAACACACACACACACCCATTTATATATAGATGTTGCTTTATAAATGTTAGATGTGTAATTTTATGACTGTGCTGCCAAATTTAATAATTGACTTCTGTGTTTATTCCAACCTCAGTTTGAACAGATTTAAATGAGGATATTAAATATTATATTGTCTGCCAAACTTGGAGATAGAATAACTATTACTCAGTGTTGATATTTAAAAAAAATTTAATCTTACTGCACCCTTTCAAATTTGGAAACTTTTTAAATGCAGAAATACGCCGTTGACTGCTGAAGTGTGCAATTATTATTAACTGTTTCCATTGATGCCCAATATTAATATTGCTTACACAACTGATTTCAAAAGGCAATAAGTAACACATTTTTATCCAATATTTAACTAATAATGTACTATTAATATTCTTTTGAAAAGTAAATACATCTTTGTCTCAATTACTCTCTGAATATAGTCAGAAACAATTACTGGTGATTGCATACTTCAGCAGAGAAAGGCACAGTTCCTAATGTTGATTTAAGCTGAACTTGTATTTTCTGCCAGTTTTCAGGTGTCGTGTTCCTTTTGACATCATCCTCTGAAACTAAATTAAAGATGTAAGGCTTCCTGAATAAGTGTTGAAAATTGTTGACATCTGGTTTCTTAATAATGCTCCAGCCATCCATGCATCTTCTACATGCTACAATATATTTTGAATCATACTAAGGAATTATATAAAAGTATATGGTACTGTGAAAACATTTGAGGTACACATTTCCTATAATTAGTAACATATTAACTAGACAATATTGTAATATTAATGCAATCTTTTTTGGAAACTTGTTTAATCTGAAATTATGCAGAGATGAACTAGGATTTCCAGATACAATATCATTGGGGCAGATGTTGACTTTGTGCGATTGTGTAAAACGGGTGATGGCGTGTTGGCAGCCCCTTTGACAACCTAGAATTTGCGGTCAAAATAGCAATGTGGCTAATGGTGCTCACCGCTTTTATGCACAAATCGCACAGCAACTTCAGGTGAGGGCAGATGTGCAGTTAAGCGCAAAAATCTGGAAGTTGCTGTCTGAGATGCGCCGCTCTGCTTTTAGCTTCACGAAAATGGCATCTCGCTGTCTGACTCACCATTGAAATGCATTGAAAGGCATGAAGTTCCTGTACTTGCGATGTAGATACAAACTAAACTCGCCACAGAAAGTTAGGGCTTGTCTATTTCAGTCTAAATACCCTTTTTAACGGCGTGATAAGTGTTAATTACTGCCAAACAACCTCTCTGGCACTGAAAATTAAATTAATTTTTTTAAAAGATTTTCTTTCTGGCTTTTTCTTTCTCTCTTAATCCTATCTTTCATTCCCTTTCTTTATTTCTCGTTCTGAACCTGATTTGACATTGAATTCACTGTTCTAACTTACACTTCCTTGTTCAGACTCTGCACTATTCATTTAACAATCCTTCAATCTGATTGGTTAAGGAGGTACACAGTTTCTTGCCCTGTTCGCTCAGATCCCATATGCCCTGTAGAGGGCACCATGCCACTTCCAGCAACTTGTGGTGCAAAATCTCATGGAGATTAAACGGGCAACAGCAAGACTCACTAACGGCGGGCGCCGTTCATTGACCAGCTACAACAAATTCTGACAAAATCTACCCATTGTGTTTCTAGATCTTGCAGTTTCTTACATATATAATAAAAACAAAAAATGCCGAAATGTCAATTTCCGCAACATTGAAGTTAACGGAAATAAAAATTGGGGGAGATGTAAAACGAGCTTCCGATTCCCTTGAATATAGAAGATGGTGGGGTGATCTAATTAAAGTATTTAAGATGATTAGAGGATTTGATAGGGTAGACAGAGAGAAACTATTTCCTTTGGTGAGAGAATCCAGAACAAGGGGGCATAACCTTAAAATTAGAGCAAGGCCGCTCAGGGATGATGTCAGAAAGCACTTCTTCACACAAAGGGTGGTGGAAATCTGGAACTCTCCCACAAAAAGCTGTTGAGGCTGGGTGAGTTGAAAATTTCAAAACTGAGATTGATAGATTTTTGTTTGCAAGGATATTAAGGGTTACGGAACCAAGGCGGGTAGATGGAGTTAAGGTACAGATCAGCCATGATCTAATTGAATAGCGGAACTGGCTGGAGGGGCTAAATGGCCTACTCCTGCTCCTATGTTCCGATGCTATCACCCGTTTTACACTATTGCATAAAGTCAAAATCTACACCATTGTGATTCTAGATCTCGCAGATCCTTACATATATAATAAAAACAAAAAATGCTGAAAATACACAGCAAGTTAGTCAGCACCTGTAAAGAGAAAAGACCAAATATGATGTTTCAAGTGTGTAGTTTAACAGACCACGCATTATTGTTTTTTTTTACAGATGCTGACTGTTTTTCATTTATTTGTGAGATATGGGTGATGCCTGTAAGACCGGCATTTATTGCCCATCCCTAGTTGCTGGGAGAAAGTGCTAGTGGCCATCTCCTTTAACCATAATGACTATCTTTTATGATTTTATTTCTATCCAGGTTCTCCATGATCTTATCTTTAATAAGAGTTTCAATAATTTTACCCACAATGGACATCAAACTCACTGGTCTGGGTTACTTTTGCTACCTTTTTTAAAAATAGGAGCAACATCTGCCTTTCTCCTGTCCCCAGGCACATCTCCAGTATTCACTGATTTCTGGAAGATTTTGCCAAAGTTCCTGAAATTTTCTCCCTCATTTCCTTAAGGATCCTCGAATGCATCTTATGTGGCTCCTGAGATTTATTTACCTTAGGTTTTCACAGCTGTTTGGTAATCATGCTGATAGTAGTGTGAATAAGTGTTACAACTTATTTCTGCAACACCCTCTAGTTCCCTTTGCAGATCAAATAAGTTGTCTCTCTCATCCTTGGTAAAAAATGTCGCAAAAAATTGATTTAGTACTTCTGCTACCTATGTAGCATCAATTTTCATGACCTCACCCGATCCCACTTTCAGTGGCCCCATTCCACACCTTGCTTTTCATTTTCTCTTAATATAACTTAAAACTTTATTATTATCCTTCAGTTCTCTTGCCATATTCAATTCATTTTGATGCCCTTTTTACACTCCAGGCATACCTTTTGCTAAAGAATCCGTCTTAATTCTGTACCATTTTCCTTAATGGCCTTAAATGCTTTTATTGTATTCTTTATGAGTTGCTTGGTAGTCCCAGTGACAGGAGTGCTGCTCTTGCAACTGCTGTGTGCTGGATGGTGGCGAGCTTCTTGAGTGTTGTTGCGGCTGCACCCATCCAGGCAAGTGGTGAGTATTCCATCACACCCCTGACGAGCCTTATCAACGGTGGAGTGGTGTTGAGGGATCAGGAGGTGAGCCACTCGTCGCAGCTTCTGCCCTGCTCTTGGAGCCACAGTGTCGATATAAATGGTCTAGTTAAACTTCTGGGTCCATTTAAGCATCTGGCGTGTATTTCCAGCATTTTCTGCTTTTATTTCAGATTTCCAGCATTTGCGATTTTTCCATTATATTTTTACTACTTGTTTACACATAATTTTTGTAGTTTCTGCTTGGTGGATAATACTTTTGTGAGACTGAAATCCAGTTTGTCCTATTCCTGACATTGTAAATATTTTATGCAGGTGTCAAAGGAATTCTTTCACGCTGACAGTACTTGGAATATTGATGACTGCTGAAAACCTGGCATGGAATCTATAGGAAATTCTCAGAAGAGTTGCAGTGTTTTTTAAATCACATAGAATGAAAAATGAGTTGGTGACTAATTGTGTTCTTGGCAGCTTGAACAGATTCATGGTAATCTCAAAGTGTTCCTTTTATTTGGCATGATGTACATTACCATTCTAGAAGCTAAAGTAGGTTTGCTTTGTTTTGCATCAACTAATATTCCCTCCCTCACTCCCTTACGCACACACAAACCGATGAACATGCACAGTGTCTGATAGAAGTTACTGTTTCCAAATACATACTTTTCCATTTAAGGAAATCAATTTCATATTACTGGAAAAAAAAGGTTTATTTAAGCATGCCTGCATTTATTAGAGAAAGATTTTGTGCCTTATTTTTGCATTCTTGGTCATTTTTTCTGGCCAATTAGTGTCAGCCTTGACTCTGGTAGCACTTTTGCCTGAGTCAGAAGTTCATGGGTTGAAACCCAACTCCAGGCCCTGAGTACATAATCTTGCCTGACTGTTGGAGTTGCAGTCTTTCGGACGAGACGTTAAACCAAGGTTCAGTCTGCCATCTAAGGTGTATGTAAAAGATCCCATGGCACTATATTGAAGAAGAGCAGGGCAGTTCTCCCAGTGTCCTGGCCAAAATGAATCCCTCAACCCAACATCACAAAAACAGCTTTATTTGTTATTTATCTCATTGCTGCTTATGAGACCCTGCTGTGTGCATACTGGCTGCCACGTTGTCCTACATTACAACTTCAAAAGTAATTAATTTGCTGTGAAGTGTTTTGGGACTTCCTGAAGGGCGTGAAAGCAAGTTCTTTCAATTATTTCCAAGCAGAAGATGGTACATCGGGCTGTTAAATTTGTTCTGGGAATTTTAATGGCACAACACATTGCCCAATATGGGTTTAACACATATGCTTACCAGTAATAGACTAAAAACACCAATTTAGTCAGTTACTGGGGATGGGTCCAGGAAGGAAAGGCTTGCAATAGTCCCTCCATTTCTGCCTTAAAATGTATTTATATAACGATATGTTACTGCATATAAAATATCTTTGACCTTTGTGCCCAGTTGACATCATTTCAGCTTTCCACTTGCCACCTAAATCGCTACAAAGGTGTAGGTAAATGGGCATTATCTAAGTATATCGGCATTGACTATAATGGAGGACGGTCCTTCAGAATGGCTTGGGGTACAAATGTCTGGGATTCCCATGACCCAGAGAAAAATCTATGGATTGGGTCCTGCTGCATGAACCAATGGAGGGTTTTTATGGTTCAGGGAGTTTCTTCCTCTCAGTTCTGGGGAAGTGTTCATATCTCAAAGGTCAACTGACTCATATAGAAACATAGAAAATAGGAGCAGGAGTAGGCCATTCGGCCCTTCGGGCCTGCTCCACCATTCAATATGATCATGGCTGATCCTCGATCTCAATACCATATTCCTGCTCTCTCCCCATACCCCATAATGCCTTTTGTGTCTAGAAATCTATTTAGCTCCTTCTTAAATATATTCAGTGACTTGGCCTCCACAGCCTTCTGTGGTAGAGAATTCCACAGGTTCACCACCCTCTGAGTGAAGAAATTTCTCCTCATCTCAGTCCTAAATGTCCTACCCGGGATCCTGAGACTGTGACCCCTTGTTCTGGACCCTCCCCAGCCAGGGGAAACATCCTCCCTGCATCCAGTCTGTCTAGTCCTGTCAGAATTTTATAGGTTTCAATGAGATCCCCTCTCATTCTTCCAAACTCGAGTGAATACAGGCCGAGTCGACTCAACCTCTCCTCATATGACAGTCCTGCCATCCCAGGGATCAGTCTGGTGAACCTTCGCTGCACTCCCTCTATGGCAAGTATATCCTTTCTTAGGTAAGGAGACCTGTCTGTCCTGCCGAATGTCTCCGGCGTCTTCTGTTTTTACGGGCTTTGCGGGATCGGATCCGCCCACAGGTCGGCTCCAGGGAGGCCACAAAATTAAAATAAAAGCATAAATACAAATGAAAAATAAAGGGATTTAACCTGGTAAGTGATTTAAGGGAATACAGAGTCAAGAATAAGCAAGAACCATTGGCCGGTCAAAGCTCATCTCTCTATTTCCCTCCATTGTGACATCTCATTGCATTTTGGAAACCCCAAGTTTTTTTCCCCCCCAAGGTTTTTTTTCGGCTCTTTCACCATGTTTGGTTTGATTATTCCAAATGACCAACGTTCAGACAGATTATCATCAACATACAATTTGTTAAAAACGTTCCATCTTTGCATCTTGTCTGTAGAACACTTGCTGGAAAATGTCCTGCCCGATGCAACGATCAGCTTCCAGCGTCCGTCCGATTCCCAGCGATTACTATTTTGAGTTTGTTATCGTCCGCTTTTTTTGGGTGCCTTTTGTACCCTGGGACGTCCCGTAGCGTGGTGCCGCTGCCATGGGAGACGGGGAGATGCCGAGAGTCTGAGCGAACAGCCGCCGTTATCACTAAAGTACGAACCTTACTTGTCTTTCGGAAATGATAAATATTATCGGTGTAACGGTGACAAGAAGCAGGAGCGAAGCCCCGAGGCTGCTCTGCGCTCGGTCCGTCCGTTACCGGTTTACACGGGCGGCGCGCGAGCTCCGCACCAACCGCCACCGCGCGTGGACTGACAACCGGCGGCGCACGCGCCGCACTCGGCAACCCAGGACCGCGATATTGGTAACTTGTAATGGGGCTCCCTCTGCAATACTGTAACGGGGCTTGCACTGCAAAAACTGCAACGTGTAACGGGACTCCCTCTGCAATACTGTAACAGGGGGCTTGCAATGCAATACTGTAACGCGGGCTCGCAACGCAATGCTGTAACAGCAGCTCTCTGCAATACTGTAAAGGGGCTTGCACTGCAATACTGCAACGTGTAACGGGACTCCCTCTGCAATACTGTAACAGGGGGCTTGCAGTGCAATACTGTCACAGGAGCTCTCTGCAATACTGTAATGGGGCTCCCTCTGCAATACTGTAACAGGGACTCCCTCTGCAATATTGTAACAGGGGGCTTCCTCTGCAATATTGGAACCTGTAATAAATCGCTTGCTCTGCATTACTGTAACCAGAAGCACTGGGTTCTCTATTATTTTAATTTACTCTGTAACTTTCATGTATTCTCTCTCTTTCATAAATTTAGTCTGCACCTTTAAAAATTCCTTCTGTTTCATTGTTTTATATTTTAATTTTCAAGAATATTTTAAGAGAACTGCAGTGAAGATAGGGAATACAATGGTGAATTAAGAAAACAAAAGAAAGGGGTTGGGGTTTTCTGCATGTGCACTCACCACCCTGTGTCTTTCCTGTTCATTAAAATGATAAAGGAAAAATCGTAGGCTGCTGAGCGCATTAGTGGAAACACCTGTCCATTTTATCCTACCCTGCCAAAGAGATAGATTCCAGTACATAGCTACCGTGATCAGACCGGACAACAGTTGATTAGGGTGGTCAGTGGGAGCTGAATTGAGACTTGCCTGGGTGGATATGGTAACTGTAAACCACTTGTTAGCATACAGTGCCCTTTTCCATGCAGTGGTATTGGTTTGGGTCCATGAGTGGTATTCTCAGCACAGTGAGTTCCCAATCTCAGTTGTTCTGTCAGGGGAAGCTTCTGAGCAATGGCTGTGCTTCTCCCTGTAGGTAGGGAGAGAAAATCACCCTGGGTCATTCTGGCTCCAGTTCCTAGTGGCTTATTACAGAGTAGCATTGGCAGAGGTAATTTAATGCATTGAAGTAGTGACGGTGCCCAGTCCCTATTTCTTTGACATTAGTTTGTTTTTTATTCGTTCATGGGATGTGGGCGTTGCTGGCAAGGCCAGCATTTATTGCCCATCCCTAATTGCCCTTGAGAAGGTGGTGGCGAGTCACCTTCTTGAAACGCTGCAGTCCGTGTGGTGAAGGTTCTCTCACAGTGCTGTTCGGTAGGAAGTTCCAGGATTTTGACCCAGCGACGATGAAGGAACAGCGATATATTTCCAAGTCGGGATGGTGTGTGACTTGGAGGGAAACATGCAGGTGGTGTTGTTCCCATGTAAAGACCAGATTCAATAAATATCCATTAGATTATTCTTTTTGTAAGTTTGATAATGTTTCTCATTGTTTCTTTTTTTAGCATGTGGGGAAGTACCACTATCCATCAGATTGAAGAAAATGGTTATTCGAAAGAAGTTATTACAGAGAAGCATTGTGTTCAGTCCAGTACTCCACTGTCACACGTTCAGCTGGCTTGTAGCTGGCAGTATTGTGCCTTCCCTCATGACAAACGAGATGTGTGTGTTTGGAATATCCACGATCCTATTATGCAGGTAATTTTTTTTTGAAGCGAGGTGGATTAGGAATAAAATGGGTCAAGTGTTGCTTTACTTGGTGGACATTGAATTAAAATTGAGATTTTTTATCACTATTAGCATTAATGGTAAAAATAATTGTTCAATTGGGAACACTGCGTTTAAAAGAAAAGTCAGGTTTACACAATAGCACTGGTACAGCTGAGCACCCCCTCCACAATGGCAGTAACAGTGATGTGGGGTGAAGACTGACGTGCCTCTGCATAATCTGAACTCCAGTTCCACTGGCAGTATTTTCTGGTCCCCATTTTCTGGGATTTACCTGTCCCTGCTGCTTTATAGTAATGCAAAATTCCACTGCAATGTTTATGTCCATTTTTAAGTACCAATAAAAAATATTTTTTTGAAAAAGAAGAAATGACCAAATTAATGCCAAATTCCAGTTTTTGTGTTGTGTACTAGAATCCACTACAAATTGGATTGAGAGTGTCCAAACTTATTTCACAGCAGGTTTTTCAGGTGCTCCTTACAGCTAGGAATGTGATTAGTTGAAATGAGAAATCCCCACATAGTCAGTAAAGGTTTATTTGGTTTACTTGGTTACTGAGAGGTAGATTTTCAACTTGCTGCCCGGGCGTAAAACTGGTGTTACCGATTGACTATCCGTTATAGAAATTGATTTTAATGGGAATGAAACTTGAGCGGATTCTATAACGGGAGGCCGATTCGCATCGCCAGTTATGTGCCCAGGTGGCAAGTTGAAAATCTGCCCCGTGTTTCTGAGTCACTCTGGGAATATAAATGAAATTATGAGTAGCTTCTGCTTGAAGAAATACACAGGATCACAAGATAGGTTTCGATGAGCAAGTCCATTCGGCTCATCTAAATCCAACCATCCAGAAAGAAACTACAGTCTCCTTTAAAAAGCATCTAAATGTTTCTTGAATGATTCCAGCCCACATGTTAATCACTCTTTGTGTGAAGGAGGACTTCCTGATAGCAATCCTAAATTTGCCTTTTTCTCAACTTGAACCTGTCCTTCCTTGTCCTGCTGAAATGGTTTAGCTTGAAGTAGTGGCCTGGAATTTCCTTGATCCCGTTTACGCCAAAAGTTTTGCCAGTTTTTACGCCGATCTTGCCGACGTGAACTTAGGCCCAGATTTCCTGTGGAGCTCATTTCCCTACGCCAGAATGTAAAAAGTGGCGTCAAACAAGCGCAAATGCAGTGCCGCCAGTGGGGTGACAGCAAGTGGGCTGCTGTCTTGTGCCATGGCGCCTCACTCCCAGCGCCTCTTGCCTCTGCTGTTCCTCTTCCATTATTATGCAGAACAAGGGTGTGCCCATTGGGAAGGCCATTCCAGCTGATTAGTTCTTCTGAATACGTGAGGGAAAGAGTAGGGTCCGAAAAATTTCAGGTGCATTGAGACTGACGGCAATTTGATGAAGTACAGTGCAGGCCTCAGTACGAAAAATTCAAAAACATTGCAAAGAAAATCAGTATCAAACTCCAGAAATCTCAGTAATGCTAATACCAGGTGACTGCGGCTAATGTTTTGGGCGTATGTCTAGGCGGTGCTTTACTGGCATAAATACAGAAAACTTGCGTGAGCTGGTCTTTTGTCTGGGGGTGGAGCTGCAGGGAGTTATGACAGACACATCTCGGAAGCGCCGCAAATGATTGAGGAAATTTAGCGCTTATTGACGTCTCGGTGTAAAACCACCATAAATCATTTACGTGTGAATTTCCTTGCAAAAAAAGGTGCTATGCAGCTCTTACGCTGAAAAAATTCAGGAATCCGTGTTCTTCATTTACCTTTTCTATCCTATTGACTGCCTTAAAATATATCTGAGGCCCCCTTTTAGTCACCTCATTTTGAGGCCGAATAGCTCAAGTTTTATTAATCTTTCTGGATTAACATGCTGCTGGAATGAGTTATTGAAAAAAAATTGCAAATTTCCTATAGCCTTATATACAAGTAAAAGCCAAGTATGCTCATTTATTTGCAAAAGAAGTGGTAATTTGTATCTCCAGCAAAGAACTGAAAGCTGGCGAGGAAGAGTTATGTACATTCATTTATCTTCAATTAAAATATTAAATTGCAATTTGTTTTATTACCATGAAATAATGCATCAAACTTCTTTGTTAGGAAACAAGTTTGTTTGGTCGCCTCAGTTGCAGGGAGTCCAGTTAGAATAGCAACAACTTGCATTTATGTAATGCTTTTAGTACAGTAAATGCCCTAAGGCGATTAATAATTCTGAAATTTTTCATTATAATTAATTATGTTATTTTAAATCAGTAAGCTCTGCCATTAGAATATTCTGAATAAAATGGTTTAAGCCAATATTCTTGCATAAGTGTACAGTTATTGATAGGTCCATTCATCTGCTTTATATAGACCCTGGAATTAAAAGGCCACCATCAATCAATTACTGCATTAGCATTTGGAAACCACTATGAACCGACACTTCTGTGTTCTGCAGCTGAAGATTACATAATTATATGGGATGTGGAAGCATGCCGAATGAGAATACAACAAGGTACACATTTTTCTAATGTATTTTGCAGTGATAAAACAGTTCTGGTTCCTTGACAGATCTTATTTCTACCCTGCGTTATTTTTTTAAAAAACACTGGGTATAATTAACACACCAAGCATGAACAATTATTCTTTGTATACACAGTGAAAAAGATGTGGTAGTTATTTTATAGTGAAATCTAGACATAGAGAAAAGCTATTAATATTTGGAAGATCTGGAATGTGTACAGTTGATGATCTGGATTCTTTTCCCTCAGTCTGGTTCAGCAAACACTGACTCGAACACACCTTCAGAATTAAACAGATCTTTATTTTCCGCGGGGCTTTACTCTAGTGCATCGGCAGTAACTCCTACCGGAGTCCGTCGAGTCCAGCAGAGCAAGGCAAAACTACAGTCAAAGGGTTACATTCTTATACAGTTTTTGCAAGAGCACTAACATAACTGACAATCATCAGGGCCAATCATAAGCAGTATTCTGGTAGTCACGCCCCGGTTACATAGTTCAAAACACTTAAAGGTCAAGGTAATCATTAACCTGTTCCAGCTGCACAATGTCCAGTAAACAACTCAACAAGACAATCATCTCCAAACCACAGAATGTTCCAGTTGCACAATGTCCAGTAAACAACTCAACCAGACCCTTGATCTTATCAGGTCACCTGCACTGTTAGGACATAACATGATACTTTGTAATGAATGAAGCACATTGTTCTATTGTTCTACTCTCAGCATGTTGCAATACAGTGGTCGTGAGCTATTTAGCAAGGGGTAATGTCAGCATTCTTTTAGGGTCCCTAAGCCTAAGGATTCTCACAGTGACCTGAGATCATACTGTTGCCAATTTAAGTAGTGCAGTTGTTAAATTTAAGTTTACACAGCAACAATTATGTATAATAAAAAATCAATGGGACTGATTTTGTCTAGGCACTCTGGGGGTAATTTTGACTTTGTGCGATAGTGTAAAGCGGGTGATAGTGAATCGGCAGCCCATTTTACATCTCCCGATTTTTATTTCCGTTGAAGTCAATGATTCGCTATCACCCATTTTACATTTTCTAACAAAGTCAAAATGACTATGTGTAGCAACATCATGAACAAATGCAGGAAGATTTCCTCTAGTTGGTATTTCTAGTGAAATCACAAATACTTACCTTTTGATCACATTTATGATTTGATTGGAAATACCAACAGAAGAAATCATCCGACATTAAGATGTTACAACATATAGCAACCAGAGAAACAGATCTTTCCAAAAGTCAAGGTGCCAAGAAAGGCAACAATCAAGTTCCCCTTTTACTTTTTTTGTAATTTTATCAAAACATCAATATATGAATATAAATAAGGTACTCACTAATAAATCCAATAGGGAATTCAGGAGAAACTTCTTTATCCAGAGAGTGATTGGAATGTTGAACTTGCTACCACAAGGAGTAGTTGAGACAAATAGCATAGATACATTTAAGGGAAAGCTAGATAAACACAAGAGGGAGAAAGAAATAGAAGGATATGCTGATAGGGTTAGATGAACAGGGGTGGGAGGAGGCTCGTGTGGAGCATGAACACCGGCATAGACCAGTTGGACCAAATGGCCTGTTTCTGTGCTGTGTATTCTATGTAATATGTAATATTCTGGACCTTTCACCCATCTGCTGCCAAGTGAATGGGCAAAGGGCCTTCTCCTGGACCTCTACCAATGCTCTGTTTGAATTGCTTGATAGGAGGCCTTTTTGTACTGTTGTTGTTTCAGGTACCAGATAATGAGGCTTGGGCCTGGGGGTTACTTCCTTTTCTGTACAGACTTCTACTCAGCACCTTCCCACAGAAGCATGGCTGTTTTAGAAACTCAGCAGCCTGCTGGATCTAACTGTAGTGCTGCTGTCCTTTGTCATTCTAGCAGACTTCCTTTATAAAAATTTATTGATAAAGAATTACAAATAACTTCAACACCTAGCCTCTAAATTCCTGTTGACATTTAACAATGTGTTTGCTTAAGGATTGAGAGCTGATGACCTAATTGGGGAAATTGGCTGAGAAAACTGGCTTGGAGAAGTGTACTGAATCCAACAGTGCAAGGGAGCTGAGCTAACATTTGTAAACATAGTCACTGACTCAGGGAGTTTGAGTTTCATCTATGAAGGTTAACTTTCTGTAACTCCTCTAATGAAGAAAAATAAATGATAACATTTTATGGGAACTGTGTTGAAAAAGTTTGCATTTGAGATTTTTAACCTTTGCAGCATTGTGAACTTGCTGTGGTATCGAATGTGGTAGCTCTGCATTGGAGTTTTTGACCTTTGTCAAAACTGCCCAATGTGGGAGCTAACCAAGCGGCAGAAATAAACAAATGAATGTTGAACCTAATCATGATTCTTTGTAAGTAGGAATATTGATGGTGATTCTCACTGCTTAAGCTTTTCTTTCTGGACTTTAAATTGCAGTTTTGAATTGCACTGTGCTCAGGATTATATAGAATTATAATGGAAACATGCTGTTTGACCCAACCAATCCTTGTTGGTATTTATCTTTCACATGAGCATTGGTCCTGATCCCATGTGCCCACCCTTTTTCCATACTCCTTTACTCCCTTTTCTTTCAATGACCTAGCTAAGCTATACTTAAATGCTAACATGTTCCCTGCATCAATCACTAACTCCGGTAGTGTATTTCATAGCCTCACAATCCTCTGTGTTAAAAAGCTTATCCTGCTCTCCTACATTTAATCTTAT
Organism: Heptranchias perlo; assembly: GCF_035084215.1. Classification (NCBI taxonomy): domain Eukaryota; kingdom Metazoa; phylum Chordata; class Chondrichthyes; order Hexanchiformes; family Hexanchidae; genus Heptranchias; species Heptranchias perlo. The sequence continues at coordinate 7,838,672 of NC_090332.1, read as the reverse complement.
ATCTCATTCTAGATCCCTCAATCACTGGAAATAATCTCTTTATATCTACCCTGTCCCAACGCTTCATAGTTTGAAACACTTCTATCAAATCAACCCATAATCTCCTCTGTTCTAGTGAAAACAGCCCCTATTTTTCAAGTATTTCTTCACATTTGTATTTCCTCATATCAGGCAACATCCTAGTGAATCTGCACTGTACCGTCTCTATTATCTCAACACCTTTCCTACAAAATGTTCCTATAACATCTTTCCTGGAGTACTGTGTACAGTTTTGGTCTTCTTACCTAAGGAAGGATATACTTTCCTTAGAGGGTGTGCAACGAAGGTTCACTAGATTGATTCCTGGGATGAGAGTGTTGTCCTATGAGGAGAGATTGAGTAGAATGGGTTTATATTCTCTGGAGTTTAGAAGAATGAGAGGTGATCTCATTGAAACGTATAAAATTCTTAGAGGGCTTGACAGGGTAGATGCTGAGAGGCTGTTTCCCCTGGCCGGAGAGACTAGAACGAGGGTTCATAGTCTCAAGATAAGGGGTTGACCATTTAGGACCGAGATGAGGAAAAATTTCTTCAGTCAGAGGGTTGTGAATCTTTGCAGTTCTTTACCGCAGAGAGCTGTGGCTGCTCAGCCGTTGAGTTTATTCAAGACTGAGATCGACAGACTTTTGGACACTAAGGGAATCAAGGGATATGGGGATAGGATGGGAAAGTGGAGCTGAGGTAGAAGATCAGCCATGATCTTATTGAATGCGGAGCAGGCTCGAGGGGCCGTACGTCCTACTCCTGCTCCTATTTCCTATGTTCTTTTGTTCTAATATGGAGCCCAAAAGTTTACATAATACTCCAACTGTGGTCTTATGAAGGATTTATATAAATTCACAATTACATCTCAATTTTTATATTCTATACCTGCCATAAAACTCAATATTCCATTCGCTGTTTTTTAATTGGTCTTACCAATCTGAAGTGCTGCTTTTAAGGTCTTACGAACCAGATCGCCCACATCCCTCAGCTTTTTCACATCACCCAGTGTCCCCCTTTCAAAGTATAATTATTATTTTCATTTTTTTTTTAACCAAAATGTATCACCTCAAATTTAATGACATTGAATTCCATCTGCCATCATATTGCCCATTCCAGCATCTTATCAACATCCCCTTGCAGCTTGCTTTGGTCCTCAGAATTATTTATTATGTTTCCTATTTAAGTGCACATCACTTCCTCTGGTCCTATATCCAAATCATTGATTTACACAGTAAGCAGAACCATGTGGGACAGTGCTACCCACTTCCAACCTCTCTGAGAAACAAATTTAACACCTATTTTCTGTTTCCTCCCTTCTATCTAGTTTTTAATCCAATTTGCTAACCTCCCCCTTAATCTTCTCTAATGGTCTCCTGTGTGGCACCTTGTCAAGAACTTTCTGAAATTGTGTTCAGCACGTTGAAAGAAATACTAGTCTTTATGAATACCTTGGCTTAATGTTTGTATATTTTTGTATGGGAGTGGTTGTAACTATTCAACTTGATACTTGCAGGCTTTGTACCTAGAGGAACTGTTGTAGGAACTCTACTGGGAAAGGTGTTATATTTATGTTTCAGTCCAGATGACCAAACACTGGTCACTTGTGCAGACAACAAAATCTATGTGTTGAACTGTAAGGTAAGTTTTAAAAAAAAATAGTCATTATTTACCTTATTTTAGAACTTAGTGATACCGAATTATTGGGGCCGATTTTAATCCCGAATGTTTTTTTTAGAGGGGGTGGGGGTAGAGTGAGCGCAAACCACATTCGCAGGCCTGAGTTTGAGGCCCAAGATATTTTAGCTCCCAGGCCTCACAACATTTTTACACTTTCTTAGGGTTTTTTTTGGGTAGGTCAGGAGGAAGAGAACAGGAAACATTTATCAAAGTGATGAATGTTAGTGCTGGCGAGAAAGGCTTCCTTAATGCTGTCCCATATAAAATAGGGCTCGACCTCAACCTCATAAACTACCTCCTGTTGCACTAATGTGGCATTTGAATTTCCAAAACCAGCCATTTTTGTGATCTGCCGAGTGATATTGCCAAGTTGATAGTGAATTACACCCAATTTTGCCATGTGATTTGGGTTGGATTTAATTCCACATATTAGAGGTGAAAGGACAAAGGTTAAGATCAACACATCACCCATCCTTGATTATTGTGCTTTTTCAATTTTTAAACTATACTTAATGAGTTCAATTAATAGTCTAAATTTTACTAATCTGCCGTATGTATAATAAAACAAATTAGTTAACCATCGCCTATTTCTTAGCAGATGGTTAGTGATTAATAAATCACATAACTTTCTATTGATAGTCAGGTGATAGACCAATATCAGGTTAAAAAGAGAAATTCATATTTCTGTAAAACGGGCCAATTTATATACCTGTATTTAATGCTCTATTAGCAGGAGGATATTTTGGCTGTCTTGGAAGGTCATCTTGGTGCAGTAACAGCTGCAGAATTTTGTCCTTGGCAATCAAACATACTCGTATCAATCTCTGAAGACAGGACTTTTAAGGTATGAAAGTTGCAGTTTTTTGAAATTTTATAACTTAAGCAGTTTTTCTTCTAGAACATTATCTCTCATCTACAATCCTTCCAGCCGCAATGTTCTCAATCAAAATGTATCCCAAAACCTCCAGTGTTCTTCCCAAACCAACGATCTGTCCATCTCCCAGGCGTCAATTGACACAATATCAACTGCTTTGTTGGAATACATTTTCCAGCCCCAAAAAATGAGTCATTAACTTGACAGATCTCCCTCTGCCTCTTCTTTTATTATTTCTATTTCTTTATATACTGGATTCAGACCAGGACTTCATAGAAATTACACCTCTGCCGGTTTTAGGTGCGGTTAAGGAGCTATCTACTCGAATCCCATTTCCTTGCCCTTGTATCCTATATTATTTTTAAAAATTTATTTACTAATTCCTATTTAAATGATGTTGTAATCTCTGCTTCAATAGCCACTTGTGGTAATGCTGCTCTGTGTGAAAAAAATTCTACAAACTATCACTTCGCGTTTCTAGTGATAATCGTGAGTCCACAGGCGGGAAATTCAACTCACTGCCGTCCGTTTAGCACCTGAAAAATGGGCGGCTAGGAGTTGAAAGTGAGAGGCAGGGGGTCAACTTGGCCGTCCCATCGATGCTCACGGCCTGCCCGATGCCATATCCAGACAGGCCTCCAAATGGGTGAACAGCCCACCACCTGAAACAGGCGTAAGGCTGCTTTACTGTACAAATCAGGGTCTCTGATGCAAAGTTTGGGTACAAATGGGTGGAGCTTGCTCTGTGCCAGCTCCTCCTAGTTATACCAAGTCTTGAGCAGACTTTAAGGTTAGTCTGCTCAAGTAAAGCTGGAGGCCGGTGAAAAAACATCCACAAACGTAATGAACATTATTCTGTAGCAGTGACATTTCTCTTTATTTTTATATAAGGTTTGGGATCTCACCGGTAGTGTATTACTGTATCAGTCAGCAGTGTTATCAAGTAAGTTTGCTTTGGTCTTATTAAATTTTTCATTATTGAAGATGTGTAAATTGTTTAATGTGTGATCATTTCTAAGCTATTTGGCTGATGATCTGAAGTTTCTCATTTTTACATAGGCTACCCTCTGTTGAGCTTGTGTATGGACAACAGAGCTCATCAGTTTATTACTGGATCTGCTAACGGACAGGTAGGATTAGTGATGCCTTTGTACAAAATTCCTAAAACATTGTAGAGAAGATAGTAAACGGTTTTCAGATTTCTGTTTGATGAAGTAATGCTAATTCGTTCAATATTGTTTCTCTCCATACCAGACACTCTTTGTACATGTGTAATGCTGGATCAAACTTGTTTTCAATGTTCAATTTAACCAGCAATTTTCTAGTATTGTTCTATTTATGTCTACCCAATAACCTTACCTGTGTCAGTTATACTTCAAGGGCATGATTTTGACCCCGAGCCGGGTAGGGGGTGGGGGTGTCAAATTGCGGATGAGAAACCCGGAAATACGGGTTTCCCGGACGTCCTTACGATTTTGACATAAAGACGTTTTTTTTTGTCGGTTTGCTAACCGACTGACCGGCCTGATTGACAGGCTGGTCTCAGTCGGACAGGAGAGCAGCCAGGGAGAGGGTGCGTTCAGGTAAGTCTTCAGATAAGTCTTTGGTTGTATGGGGGGGGGGGGCACGGGGGCATGGGTGGGCACAGGGAGGGAGTCGTCATGGGGGGGGGGGATTGGGTGTCATTGCGGGGGTCCGTGATCGTTGGGGGAGGGATGGGGGTTATCGCGGGGGTTTGCGATAGTTGTGGGGAGGGATCGGGGGTCATCATGCGGGTCCGTGATTGTTTGGGGGGGGTCGGAGATCGGGGGGGGAGGGTGTCCGCGATCACTGGGGGGATGGGAGATCGGAGGGGATCCGCGATCGTTATGGGGGTTGGTCGGAGATCAGGGGGGTGGGGTAATGTCTGTGGTCGCTGCAGGTAGGCTTGTTGGGCCTGAGGGAAGCACTCCTGCTCCTCCGGGCCCACGAGCTGCGCCAGAAAGGCACTTACCCGTTAGTTTTGGGCCTTCTTGCCTCCTTTTGCGTGGCGTGAAGGAGAAGGCCCAGGAATTGCGGCCCCCAGAGGTTGAAATTGGAAACTCTGCAAAAATGGAGGCCCGCAGCCTCCTAGAAAGGTTTTAATCACCAACCCGCCTCCTGGGAGCGGGTTGGTCTCCCGCCCCTTGTCCCGCCCCGGTGAAAACTGGAAGTGGGCGGGTTGGAGGCGGGTCTGAAATGGTTGCGATTTTGAATGCCCGCCCGCCCCCCAATCCACCCCTTTTTCAATGTTAAAATCGTGCCCCAAGTATCACACCTCAGCCATCACACCTTATTTGTAAAGTACGTATCACACTTGCAACTAATTCAGCTCAAGTTTCAGATCCATGAAACTGCAACAAATCACAACGGAACAGGTAGGGAAAATACCAATCAAAAGTAGGCAAAGTCATACAAATAAACTCCCAATGGAAAACTGGTAAGAATGCATGAAAATAACCGATCAACTAACCAATCACCAGAAAAGAAGAGAACCAGTGAACTTGCTCCAGAGACCAACTTGGAATCTGACTAAACTGAGAAACTTATAATTGGAAATTACATCTGTGACATTATAAATTCATTAATATATGACATAATTACAAAATTATTAAACTTACCAATACATTAACATTTTTGGTATTTTAAAATGTGTCAAACAATGTTTTTTTTGTCTAAGGTTTGTATGCCTCTGAGAAATCTAGAGCTAGAGTTCATGGGATTTCCCAGTGCAGTCATTCTCGGCTAAAGAGATTCAATAAGATGCCAGGCTATAATTCCCAGCATGTATCTGTCCACAATTCCAAGAAATATTTGTGATTGACAGCAAGACTTGTTATTCACAGAGTATGCCGGGGCTTGCTCTTTATAAGCCTCACTCCCTGCTGCGCTCCTTTATATCCATGGAACGTTACTGAGAAATTTCCAGGGAAATCAATTTTACGAGCAGTGACAGTAACCAGAATTTGTTTTTTTCTATTAAATGTTAAAACAAGGTAAAGTAGAAACTGTAACTTATTCAAACGGCTGTTTATTTAGCAAATGCAGTATGTTATATGTGAAACATAATGTTGTAAATTGTACCAGCTGCATTTCTTTTATTTATGTTCATTTCCAAACTCAAAAATATCTAGCAAAATAGATGATTAATTTAAATAACAGAAATTGCTTCTAAATAAAAGTCCTAAATTTAAACACGTTCATCTAAACCAAACTTTTTAGTAACATTAAGTACATTTTCAGAGATATTTATTTTCCAGAAACGAATCAGAAAGACTTGCTACACTGTCTCCAAGGAGAGTTCTTACAAACTTATTTCCAAATTCTTTCAGTGGATATGTGCACCCTTTCCATTCCCATTTACCAGCGTTATTCCTTGCAACAGCATAATCTTTCACTCACAATGAGCAGTGCCACAGAAGATCTGCTAATACATATGGAAAAGATAGCACGAAAGGAAAGGATATGATATTTATACAGTGAATGAAAGAAACTGCATAATAAACAAGTAATAACATAACAGTCTGTTATATCTGGGCACATCTGCAGTTTGTATATATGTCATATGGTGTTGGGTCCATTCTAACCCATATGGCTTATTGCTTAGTTAAAAAGGAAATTTGAATTAAGATGGGAATTTACTTGTTTTTTGGAGGTACTGAGTCAAAAGCATATATCGCACTTAAATGAGATGAATTGGTAACTGGGAGTAACAATGTGTTTGTCCCTTTCCTGTAATATATAAAAGTGCCTTGATATTGTGTTATGCTATTTTCCTTATGCTCTGATCAGTTACACTGAACCTCACTACTTTATTGAAGACACCTAGAATCCAGCACTACTGCTCCATTACTCTTTTCTGGCTAAAATAAATGTGGCCCTCAATTTCCACAGGGATTCTCCCGATCTCTTCCTGTAACTGTGATGGGAGATCAGCAGAACCCCGGAGAAACCGCGTAAATGGATTCTCCTGATGTCCAGCGGAAGTACGGTGGGCGATCAGGAGAACCCTTACAGAAATTCGGGGCCTGTTACTTTGTAAATTCTTAGAAGTTAGTCTGATGGTGCACTGGCATTGTGCAACGGTAATTCAGTGAATCGTACCACTTAGTGGCAGGATATGGGCAAGAACTTTGTTTGCAATTTCTCGCTTATTGAGTTCCTAATCTTGTCATCAAAGGTGACCCAAGCAGAGACTACCTGTTTTCCCACCGGCAGCGACATTCTGTTTCTGAGACACTCAAGGTCACTGTCATGTGCACTCCTTAGCAACTATTTAGATTATTCTTAGCTTACGTCTGGAAGTAACTGGCAGCAGCTTACTGTTCCCTTGGCAAACAATGGTATGCAGGGTGAAAATAAAACACTAAAGGGGTGAAGTTGGACATGGGTGGGGTCACAAAACAGGTGACATCACATCGGTCGCCCATTATAAGCCCCGCGTGATATTCAGTTCCACTGACTTCAATAGAAGTGAATATTGGGTGTGTTGTATAATGGATGGCGAATGCAATTCTGCCTGTTTTTGCGTCCTGGCCATGTCCAATTTCACCCCTTCTGTACACCTGCGATACTCAGTGGGTGATTGTGCCATGTTTTTTTTTATTCGTTCACGGGATGTGGGCGTCGCTGGCAAGGCCGGCATTTATTGCCCATCCCTAATTGCCCTCGAGAAGGTGGTGGTGAACCGCTGCAGTCGTGTGGTGACGGTTCTCCCACAGTGCTGTTAGGAAGGGAGTTCCAGGATTTTGACCCAGCGACAATGAAGGAACGGCGATATATTTCCAAGTCGGGATGGTGTGTGACTTGGAGGGGAACGTGCAGGTGGTGTTGTTCCCATGCGCCTGCTGCCCTTATCCTTCTAGGTGGTAGAGGTCGCGGGTTTGGGAGGTGCTGTCGAAGAAGCCTTGGCGAGTTGCTGCAGTGCATCCTGTGGATGGTGCACACTGCAGCCACAGTGCGCCGGTGGTGAAGGGAGTGAATGTTTAGGGTGGTGGATGGGGTGCCAATCAAGCGGGCTGCTTTATCTTGGATGGTGTCGAGCTTCTTGAGTGTTGTTGGAGCTGCACTCATCCAGGCAAGTGGAGAGTATTCCATCACACTCCTGACTTGTGCCTTGTAGATGGTGGAAAGGCTTTGGGGAGTCAGGAGGTGAGTCACTCGCCGCAGAATACCCAGCCTCTGACCTGCTCTCGTAGCCACGGTATTTATATGGCTGGTCCAGTTAAGTTTCTGGTCAATGGTGACCCCCAGGATGTTGATGGTGGGGGATTCGGTGATGGTAATGCCGTTGAATGTCAAGGGGAGGTGGTTAGACTCTCTCTTGTTGGAGATGGTCATTGCCTGGCACTTATCTGGCGCGAATGTTACTTGCCACTTATGCGCCCAAGCCTGGATGTTGTCCAGGTCTTGCTGCATGCAGGCTCGGACTGCTTCATTATCTGAGGGGTTGCGAATGGAACTGAACACTGTGCAGTCATCAGCGAACATCCCCATTTCTGACCTTATGATGGAGGGAAGGTCATTGATGAAGCAGCTGAAGATGGTTGGGCCTAGGACACTGCCCTGAGGAACTCCTGCAGCAATGCCCTGGGGCTGAGATGATTGGCCTCCAACAACCACTACCATCTTCCTTTGTGCTAGGTATGACTCCAGCCACTGGAGAGTTTTCCCCCTGATTCCCATTGACTTCAATTTTACTAGGGCTCCTTGGTGCCACACTCGGTCAAATGCTGCCTTGATGTCAAGGGCAGTCACTCTCACCTCACCTCTGGAATTCAGCTCTTTTGTCCATGTTTGGACCAAGGCTGTAATGAGGTCTGGAGCCGAGTGGTCCTGGCGGAACCCAAACTGAGCATCGGTGAGCAGGTTATTGGTGAGTAAGTGCCGCTTGATAGCACTGTCGAAGACACCTTCCATCACTTTGCTGATGATTGAGAGTAGACTGATGGGGCGGTAATTGGCCGGATTGGATTTGTCCTGCATTTTGTGGACAGGACATACCTGGGCAATTTTCCACATTGTCGGGTGGATGCCAGTGTTGTAGCTGTACTGGAACAGCTTGGCTAGAGGCGCAGCTAGTTCTGGAGCACAAGTCTTCAGCACTACAGCTGGGATGTTGTCGGGGCCCATAGCCTTTGCTGTATCCAGTGCACTCAGCCGTTTCTTGATATCACGTGGAGTGAATCGAATTGGCCGAAGACTGGCTTCCGTGATGGTGGGGATATCGGGAGGAGGCTGAGATGGATTATCCACTCGGCACTTCTGGCTGAAGATGTGATGTAGTAATGAGCCACGCAGCAGGAGAAGCTCAGATATAAAGTTTTTAGTTATACATGTACATAGATCGGGTTGTTTCTCTTGCTTTGTAAAAAAAAAACCTCCCCATTTTTGATTTCCAAGTTAAGGAGGGAGGTCCCCAGCTCAGATCGTTTATGGGATCTCTCATCGAGTCATTCAATAGCGAACAATGCAAATCAGCATAATTTCTAATCCTGCATACCAGTTGGGAAGTAACTGTGGTGGGGAATTGGAATTTTCATTACTGGCTGGGTACTTAATTGGTGCTAAAATTTCCTTCTTCAGATGTTAAAAAAAAAAGAAAGACTTGCATTTATATAGCACCTTTCACAACCTCAGGACGTCCCAAAGCGCTTTACAGCCAGTGAAGTACTTGTAAAGTGTGGTCACTGTTGTAATGTAGTCAAAAGGAATTGAATTGTCATTGTATAGAATAGGAAGAGGGAAATCGAGTGGTGCTGCCTCAAAAGTTTCTTAAAGTTTCAGTTATCTCTAGTAATTTTCTGAGTCGATAGTCAGTCTACTTACAGTATGTGGAGCAGACATTTATTTGTAAATAACTACAGCTAAAGATGATCAATCTATTCATTTCTATACATAATTTATGTTTTACCAACTTGCTTCTTGCAGCTAGATGTATTCACTTTACTGGATGGTCCGCAGTGCCGTCGTGTGCTGCACATTGACCTACAGAAAGAACAGCAGAAATACTACTGCAAGATCCAGCAGAAAGTCAAATTATCAGAGAATTCAGGTACTGGGCTGAACTAGATTCAATTATTTTAATCTCACTCACTCCAGGCTTATTGCTATCTTTAATATCTTTACAAATGATCTGGAGCTAGGAGTCACAAGCACAGTGGCTAAATTTTCAGATGATACGAAGCTAATGAAGGTGGTAGACTCCGAAGCTGAACGGGTTAAGCTAGAGGAGGATTTGAATATACTTGAGTATTGGGCAGATGGATGGCAGATGAAACTCATTGTAGAGAAATGCAAAGTGCTTCACATGGGGACAAAAAAATCTAGGAAGGGACCATTACTTAAAGAAAATAACGTGCATGGAAAATGAAAGAGGTCTGGGGTTCCTGATTGACAATAACTTGAAGCTATTGCAACAATGCTTGGTGGCAGTGAGTAAAACAAATCAGATGTTGGGATGCATTAACAGGTCAATATTGAACCTTGTAAACAATTTTACAACACCAAGTTATAGTCCAACAATTTTATTTTAAAATCCACAAGCTTTCAGAGGCTTCCTCCTTCCTCAGGTGAATGTGGAACTGAAATCCTCGAACCTATCGCATTTATAAATCACAGAACAATGCCTGGTGATTACAGAGAGTCTTTTCAACTGCTCGTTGCCAAGGCAACCAAAGTGTTCAGACAGATAGGTGTTACCTACAGGCCCACCGAATATACAAACGGCCAGAACTAAAAAAACAGATGATGTGGAGATGCCAATTAAAAAAACAGAGCGAGAGAGGTAGAAACATAGAAACCTCCGGAAGGAAAAGACAGCAATTGACCCGTTATATTAAAAACAGATAACATTTGTTCGCTGGTGGGGTAACGTGTAGCGTGACATGAACCCAAGATCCCGGTTGAGGCCGTCCTCATGGGTGCGGAACTTGGCTATCAATTTCTGCTCGACGATTTTGCATTGTCGAGTGTCTTAAAGCCGCCTTGGAGTACGTAATATTGTACGAATATTGAACCTGCCACTTTATAAATCGTTGGTGCAATCGCAATTAGAATGCTGTGTATAGTTCTGGTCGCTGCAGTACGAAAAGGATATTGGAGCTATTGAGAGGATACAGAAGAAAGCAACTAAAATGATTGAGGGGATGGAGAGATTTTTTTTTTATTCCTTCATGGAATGTGGGCATCGCTTGCAAGGCCAGTATTTATTGCCCATCCCTAATTACCCTTGAGAAGGTGGTGGTGAGCCGCCTTCTTGAACCGCTGCAGTATGTGTGGTGAAGGTTCTCCCACAGTTCTGTTCGGTAGGGAGTTCCAGGATTTTGACCCAGCAATGATGAAGGTATGGCGATATACCAAGTCAGGATGGTGTGTGACTTGGAGGGGAACGTACAGGTGGTGGTGTTCCCATGCGCCTGCTGCCCTTGCCCTCATAATTGGATTATGAGGAGTGATTATGTAAATTGAATTTGTTCTCACTGGAAAGGAGAAGGTCAAAAGGAATGACCTCAGGCAGCAATAGTGTCATTCACAGGTTAAACCGTTATCCATTGTGTCTGAAAACATGTTCTAATTCTGGTACAGGTAATGCAGTCATGCAAGAGGTTTGAAAAAATGTGAGATGCTTTTCATAAATTGCTGTATTATTGACCTGCTTAACTGAACCAGTAACTGTGAAAATTAAATATCTGGCCACTCACTATTAAAAGAAAACTTATTTTGTTGATTTTTAATAAGACACTTCATGAATCTAGTAATCTTGATCTGAGATGGTTTTATTAAAAATTATTAGGACATCACCTTTGACTTGTCTGCCCTTGCAAATTACCGCCCCATCCTCAGCCTCCTTTTCCTCTCCAAGGTCCTTGAACGTGTTGCCACCGCCCAAATCTGTGCCCATCTTTCCTGCAACTCGATGTTTGAATATCTCCAATCAGGTTTCCAGCCCTGCCACTGCATCGAAATGGGCTTAAACAAAGTCATAAATGTCATCCTCTGTGACTGTAACCGTGGGTAATTATCTGTCATTATCAGTCATTGTCGTCATTGACCTCTGCAGCCTTTGACATAGTTCAACACACCATCTTCCTCCAACAACTCTCCTCTGTTGTCCAGCTTAGTGGATCTGCCCTCACTTAATTCCACTTTTACGTATCTGATTGTAGCCAGAGCATCTCCAACAATGGCTTCTCTTTCCGCACCCACACCGTTACCTCTGGAGTCCCCCAAGGATCTATCCCTTCTCTTCCTCATCCACATGTTGCCCCTTGGCAATATCATCCAAAGACATGTGGTCGAGATCTACAAGTACCTTGACGACTACCAGCTCTACATCACCTCTCTACTTCCCCATGCCTCTGTGATGTCAGACTGCTTGTCTGACATCTAGTCTTGGATGACCTCGAGTTGAGTATCCAACCCCATACCCTCTCCATAACATCGGCCACCTCTGCCCCTACCTCAGCCCATCTGCTGCTGAAACTCTCTTATCTATGCCTTTGTCACCTCCAGACTTGACTATTCCAATGGTCTTATGACCAGCCTCTCATCCTCCACCATCCGTAAACTGCAGCTCAACTGAAACTCTACTGCCCGTATCCTATCACGCACCTAGCCCCCCTCACCTATCATCCTTGTCCTCGCTGGCCTACAGTGCCTCCCAGTCCCACAACACTTCAAATTTAAAATTCTCATCCTCATTTTTAAATCCCTTCATGTCCTCGTCCCTCCCTAAGGCTGTAACGCCCACAAGCCCTACAACCCCTTCCGAAATCTCCATTCCATCAACTCTGGCCTCTTGTGCGTCCCTCCTTCTTCACCCTACCATTGGTTGTCTAGAAGTTATGATCTGAAATTCCCTTCCTAAACCTCTCCACCTCCTCTCCTCCTTTAAGACCCCCCTCAGAACCCCTCTTTGACCTGGCTTTTGGTCACCCCTCCTAATATTTCCTGTGTTGCTTTAGTATCCATTATTTTTGATTACACCTCTGTGAGGCACTGTCTGATTTTTTTAATGTTAAAGGTGCTATATAAATGCAAGTTGTTGTTGTGATCCTACCGTTTTGTTTTTTCGGTCAAGGTATATTAAGAGTATGTGCATGTACATTTTGCCAGGCAAAGTCTATCTTTCGTGATAAAGATAATATTGTATGTACATGTAAAGCCAGAAATGGAATGGGGATGTGCATTGCTAGTTAATCATTATCTGAAAGAGAAAGAGATCTTAACATTTTGCATGTGACACTGTAGGGCACAACCAATATTGTATTTTCAACATTCTTAGTTTATATGTCTGATTTCCATAATTCACATTTTTCTACCTTTCGTTGATGTAATTGTTAATCTTAATTGTTAATCTTTTTTCTATTTACAGATGTTGAGTGTATAAACAGTCTGAGTAATTGTAAGAATCTGCATTATTCTTCATCCTATCTCAATGATAATGATTTGGAAAGTGGACCACATGCATATATTGAACTTCCAATCCTCAGAATGTCTCATTGTGAATATTTATTAAGCAGCTTACTGGAAAAGGATTCAAGGTACGCATTTTTACTCATTTAAAAACTGCAAATAAATGGATGATTTTTGAATGAGAAAGTATTGCCTAAGTAACTTTAAACAGAACTACCCATATCAATGCTTATAGAACAAGGAGGGGAGGCTTAGGAATGCAATCCTAAGGCAGGGCAGGGAGTCAGTGGCAAGATGAGACTGGGGAGCAAGTGTGATTATGTGGAGCATAAGGGGTGAGGTCTGTCATAGGGTGGAAATGTGTAGCGCAGAGGTTAGCGAAGGATGAGGCTATGAGTGGGAGACCTGGAGACAAAGTAGCAGAAAGGCAGATGGGCTATGAGAGAAAGAGGTACTTAGGTGAGCCGTGGAGGTCAATTAGCACTTTTGCTTGCCTTTTAGCTGGGCTATCAGTGTGGAACTGTTAAGGCAGTTGAGATTTTTTCCCCCTAGTATATGATTGATTGTTTTTCTAAAAAGCAGCTGATTTATTTTTACTGCTTTATGATTGTTTCAATGTTTCGAAGATAAAATAAACAATCAGAAAACTGGGACTTGAGCTTACAGTCAGACAGTCACTGCAGACAAAAAATATTTTGTTATATGGATGGATATGGCCATTTATAACTAAGTAGAAACATTGCTGGCCACAAAATACTCAATTGTAGCTGTGCCCAGATCAAACATCTTTTATCAACTAATGAAGCAATTGAGAGACATTCTATATGACTTTGTTCTCCAGATTCCTGCTGTGGGGAAGTATCTAACTCAGAATACTAAGAGAGACAGGGATGATATTTTTGAGACATTGGCAGTCATTATGAGGGACTGGATGAACAATGAGGAGGTACTAGTAATTTTTAGAGGTCAACCTGGTGTCTATTTTCAAAAAGGTTGACAAAGCAGACACAGACAGCTACAGTCCCATTAGTCCTACTTCAGTGCAGTGTAAAATAACAGGATTAATTATCAGGAATAAATTGGAGAATTATCTGTACAATAATGACCTGGTAAAAAGCAAACAACATGAATTCAGAAGGGGACAGTCCTGCCTGGGCAACCTCTTTGACCTTTTTTTTGCAGAAGTGACATCCCAAATGGACTATGGAAAGCCATACAATATGGTGTATTTAGACTTCCAAAAAGCATTTTGCAAAGTTTCATACAAAAGGCTACCTCTGACTTCTGATGCTTCATCAGTCCTCTTAGAGGCTCTGGGTATTGGGAGTTCTCACCTCCTCCTGCATCAATGGCCTTGTTTGGGGCAGGCAGATGCTCTGCCCCACTAGGCCAGATGGAAATTCTGGGGCAAGGGTAACCTGACGTAACTGGATCGCAACCTATTTGCGGTTATTTCACTCCACTGCTGCTAGAGTTATGGCAGGAGTGCAGTGTGAGGGACTTGAACTTTTGGCTTCTTATTTCTTTTACTGTTCAAATATATTTGTTTAGCTGTTAAAACCTAAGTCATAGTCCAATGAAGTGTTATTCTGCCGCCTTCCAAAGTCAAGGAGAATAAATTGAGGGCGCCTGAGTAAAATCAGTAAGCCTAAATGAAATGAAGAGGGTTCTCTGTTCAATCCGTGATCACGCCTATATATCTGGGAAAGTAAAAACACTGTCTGGGACAGTGGGAATGAGGACTTATCGTACGAAAGTGGTCTGAGATCAATAATATGAAGAGTAAAACCCCCAAAATGTAACAGTTCCGTAGTCAAAAGCGGAGATGTGAATGGTGATCATATGTGTGCCTGAAAATGATTGCCACCATTTTACTACAGTTCCAGGGGATAGCTCTTTCAAAGAGCCTGCACAGGCACGATGGGCCGAATGGCCCCCTTCTGTTCTGCATCACTCTATGATTCTATGATTTTGCTGTTTTTGATTTGGACATTTTTAATTGTTTATATTACTGTTTGCTTTTTGTTTCAGTTTTATACCAGAAAACTCCAGCAGCCTGTGGGTAGGGACAATAAATGGGTTATTCAATATTAATCTGGCCACTGGTGAAATTGATGCTACTGTGCAATTTGAAGGTAATTTTGTGTCATACACGGGCCTTATTTATGCGTATAGTCCATTCAGCTCTTAATCATTGCGATTTTATGTTCATTGCTTAAGTACTTAACTACTTTCAGTTTTAATTAAATATTTTGTCTTGTTTCATAATACTGTGTATGTTTCAATATGCATAAAAGTCTAGGTGGTTAATAATATAAAATATCTTGTTTCAGATCATCTCGGGTTAAGCATTCAGACAGTTGGATCTTATGCAATAGGAAGTAGAAGCACTAACAAGGCAAGAGGAAACCCTCAAAAATCTCTTCAACAGGGAATTAACAAAATAAACTAGTTTTAATTTTGTATACATTCTAACTGCCATGCCTATGTTAACAATATAGGTATGTTTACACTGAACCCAAATTGTATTTCCATTGAGTATAAACAACATGTCAGTGCAGTATTGCTGTCTGCAAGTAACACTATGGAGTGGTGGAACCTGTGTTTCTGTCAGTGATTCTTCCCTCCCGCTCCATAACAACTTGCATTAACATAGCGCCTTTAACATAGTAAAAGGTCCTAAGGCGCTTCACAGGAGTGTAATCAGATAAAATTTGACACCGAGCCACATAAGGAGATAAGAAGATAGATGACCAAAAGCTTGATCAAATAGGTAGGTTTTAAGGAGCATCTTAAAGGAGGAGAGAGAGGTAGAGAGGTTTAGGGAGGGAATTCCAGAATTTAGGGCCTAGACAGCTGAAGGCACGATCGCCAATGATGGGGCGAAGGAAATCGGGGATGCGCGTGAGGCCAGAATTAGCACAATGCTGAGTTCTAGGAGGATTGCAGGGCTGGAGGAAGTTACAGAGATAGGGAGGGACGAGGCCATGGAGGGATTTGAACACAAGGATTAGAATTTTAAATCTGAGGCGTTGCTCGACCGGGAGTCAATGTAGGTCAGCTAGCGCAGGGGTGATGGGAGATCGGGACTTGGTGCGAGTTAGGATACGGGCAGCAGAGTTTTGGATGAGTTCAAATTTACGGAGAGTGGAAGATGGGACGCCAGCCAGGAGAGCGTTGGAGTAGTCTAGTCATATCATTCAGTTCCCAATCTCAGCTGCAACACAGTGGGAATGCACCCAGCAGGGGCCTGGCAGAGAGGCCAACAGAGCCAGAGTCATCATCATGGCTGCCTCTTGGTGCTGGTATTAGAGCAAGAGTCTGTGGGTAAGTGGTCCATCCACCTTCTGGACTGTGGTTGGTATGGGGAGACCCAATAGGTGAAAGGGAAAAAAGTAACTTAAAAAGAAAAGAGAGTGTGTTATCCTCACAAAAGAAAAGGATACATATGTTTCTGGGTTGTATTTGCAGAATTGTGTCAGCCAAAGGTCATGCACATGCCCAAAAATACACAAGAGACTATCATACACATCTGTATTGACCTGGTTACTTTGAAAATAGACTTTATTCAAGCAGGTCAGGAATGGTTCTAAGCACGCATTGCAGCTTCAATGGACATTCGCCCTTGGGCTTCCTCAGAGAACAAGTGTTTGTGTGTCTTTGTTTATTAGGAACGGGGAGGAGTATTTCTTCCACCACATAAGCATGTGTTCAGTTAACTAGAGAGCAGCATTGACATTGTCATTAGAATCCCTGAAAGCTGAACCATTGTAACCTCCAGATGAAGGATTTGGGGATGGGGAACAAAAAGTGTATAAAGCTCAGCGCACACCTTAAACTTTGTACATGGTGTATTTAGTATTCATTACATTTCAAAACTAGACTGACAGTGTTACAGGTATATAAATACAGGTATATAAATATGAGTTGTTGTGTATTGACTAGCATTGAATTATATATTACAAACTATGGAACAGTTTCTTCAATATTAGCAGTTTATTTCAAAATCAACCCTTTATACATGTATAGATGAATCACCAACTGTTTTAAAAATAGTTCCACTGTAATTATGCCAGGGACAAATGAGGGAAATATATCCTCTGACGTATTTCCTACCTTTAGTGCCATAGCAACACCCGGATACCAGGCGCCTGTTGGTCCCAGACATCCAGCTTTGCTGTGGCGGCAGAAAAGTTTTTAGACTGGGAAGCCTGTGCAATTAATTGTCTGCGCTTGCCACAACGGGAACATTAAGCATTTTTACTGACAGCCTTGCTGGCAGCTTCCAAGCTACGCTGCAGCAGACCTCCGAGGCTTAATGGAGCAAAACTCTGGGTGGACTCCCTGGTGAGGCTGGGGAGCCCACCAAAAAGTGTGGTAATGACTCTGAGGCTGGAAGACTGGCCAGGGTTAGAAGTGCATCTTTTTGGTGGGCGGAAGTCCGCAAATCTGCAAAATCTAGGCTCGAGTCTCTACACAAACCTTTGTTTTTCAATTGTGGCCAGTCTTTGCACAATTTTTACAAGTACTTTTCTGATGATAAAAATACTCAATATTTTTACAAGAGTAAAACATTTTACTGCAATCTTTGAATGCGTACCAGTTATTGGGATTCAGTCTGTTTTATTCCTACAGATTTTCTGTCTCCTTTCTTCTATGTTTGGAAAGGATATTGCTCTGCTGGAAGTTCATATGCATGAACTTGCAAGAATGTGTCTGCAATATAGCAACCTGGCAGAGTGCGAGAAGGAACCACTCAGTGTCATTGCCAGGTAAAACAGCCCCTTACTAGATATTTAAAAAAGATGTTAATACTTTAAATTAATAAAGCCTACTCAGTATGTATGTAATAGCTGGCAGAAGTGCACTATAATAACTTGTGCAGCTTAATAGCAGCAAATATTAAATTGTATAGCAAAAATGGTAAATGTAGTAGTATCAGCAAACTAATCTACAGATTTAGTATATTTCCATGGCATTCGTATTCATGATTCGTATTTGTGACTAAACCATCTAACTTTGGCAGGAGGGGGCGCCTCATTGTCAGTAAGTTTTGTTGGAAGCTCCAGACTAGGGGGTGCCCAGGAAAGGTGGCCTGCCCCGAGCCCCTCCCACCAGATGGTTTGCACCGATCCTGTGGGTAGGCTGAAGATTTTTTAGGTAGGCCAGCTGTCATAATTTTGACCCCCTCCCCTCCCTCCCCCGGATCGTGAAGTGTTAACAGAATCTTTTGGCTGCTGATTTCCCGAAGCCTGGAGCTGCCCCTGACTTTCTCGGTCTTACCACCAGTGCTTGGTCCTGCCAGGGGGAGGGCCAATATGGGGATTGCCCATCCCAAGCCATGTAAATGGCTGTGGGGAAGAAATTCTAAGGATCCTGGGGTTGGATAGGAGCAGCATACATCAGGTCGAGCGCTGGGGCAGGGAAAATCAACCCTTAAAATCAAACAAATAAGAAAAGCATGGGAAAGAATGGAAAGATTAAAGGAAGGAAACAAATTTAAAGTGTCAACTATATGTGAGATTCCTGTCTCTGCAATCATGTTACTTTCCATTTGCCTATCTATAATCCATAGTGCATCCAGCTATTCTTTAATTACCTTCATTCCTTATATTTGTTTCCCTTTCATTTTTATTTAGTTTGGCTGGCATTTTCACTATTTACTACATCCCTCTAATCATTCATTAATTTAACGATTATTAATATGAGCTACTGGAGTCACTTGATTGGCAGACAGTACTGATCAGCTGATCTTTCTTTCAGAACACCTTTGCTGCCCACTTCCCCTTTGAACTGTGACCTGAAGAAGAAAGAGAAAAGCAAGCCAGTTGGTCACTCAAAGACAGGTACGCGCTGTTTCCCTGTTTCTCCAGTATGTGAACAGAAGTACAATGATTATGTTGCAGCCGGATTTATGGCTGCTGATTGAATTTACAGTACTTAGTTGGCATTCATTTTAATACTTGTAATTAAAAAAATAAATAATCTGAATCTACTATTCCCTTTTATTTGGAGGCTGTCTCAGATTGTGCACAACTAGTCATGGGTGGTTCATACTGTGTTGTGTTTGTAGTTGTTTCTCTTCTTGTGATATATTATTGTCCCCCAACAGTTATAGAACCTGTCTGATTTTCATTCCATTGAAATCAATGGGTGGTCAATTGACTCCACCAGATTACTGCCCAGGCAGCGAAGATGAAAACCCACCCCCTTGTATCGTAGTTTTATTTCGTGTTTAGATTAGAGTTCAAACTGTATAAATTGGAACTGACCTCTTGCAATTGTAATGTTTTTGTTTGTTGATCTTACTAGGCTAGCTTTTAAATCTATTAAACAGCAAGCCACCCATTTTAGCTAAATATCATGCCAAGAGCTGAGATTTGCTGCAGATCATCAGAGGATGAACTTGCTGTGATGGTTTTACAGTTGTTAATTTTGTGTGATTGTCAATACACATTAACTTCATGGAGTTCACTAAATGTTTATGTTGGCAGAAGCAACTGCCGGAAGCACAAAAATGGAACATAGGACCAGGAGTAGGCCATTCAGACCCTCGAGTCTGTTCTGTCATTCAATTAAATCATGGCTGATCTGTACTTCAACTCCCTTTATCCGCCTTGGTTCCCTAACCCTTAATACCCTTGCCTAACAAAAATCTATCAATCTCAGTTTTGAAATTTTCAATTGACCCCCAGCCTCAACAGCTTTTTGGGGGAAGAGAGTTCCAGATTTCCACTACCCTTTGTGTGAAGAAGTGCTTCCTGACATCACCTCTGAACGGCCTAGCTCTAATTTTAAGGTTATGTCCCCTTGTTCTGGACTCCCCCACCAGAGGAAATAGTTTCTCTCTATCTGCCCTATCAAATCCTTTAAACATCTCAATTAGGTCACTCCTTAATCTTCTATACTCAAAGGAATACAAGCCAAGTCTATGCAACCTGCCCTCATAATTTAACCCTTTTAGTCCTGGTATCATTCTGGTGAATCTGCGCTGCGAATCTGTGAATGGCTCCAAAATTGACTATATTCATAAACTGTGTACAGTATTTCGAATAATATTTGATATAAAGGAATGTTTTTACATTTGTTACCCAGTTTGGAGAGTCATATAACTGTTATATACCATTTTGTCACAATGTCATCTGGATTTATTAAATTACTGCCTAGCAATCACATCTAGATATTTGTTATTCTCTTATGAAACCTAGTAACATATAAATTGTAAGGGCTGATTTTACAAAATCACATTTCTGATGGGGGACCCATGACCCAACTCTGTAGTGTAGAACCTAATCACCATAGGGTTTTAAATAAATGGTTTGTAGCTACACATTGAGTGTAGCTTTGGCCTCCTAGCGGAAATGGGTGGGGCAAGAGCTGGGGCTGCTCGGAGGAGTCAGCGGGGGACCCATCCCAGTTCCTGGGTTGCCCCTCATTTGCATGATAGAGGCCAGCTACCAGTGTGAAATGCACTCCCCATTGGCAACTTGCCGTATGGGAGACGGCCAATCGGGTGTTTCTGCAGGCTGCCCGAAACTTGTTGGGGTTAAAATCAACCCAAGGTGGTAGTAAGTAAATAAACACAGAAAAATATAATAATCTGACAGAAATCTGATGACCTTGTGGAACCCTTCATTGACCCTGCCAAAATCCAGGGACCACAGTTTGGAAACATATGGCATACATTTATTTGAGGTCTGTATCTAAAAGAGGATCCATATAAATTTAGAACTAAAATCTAATTTAAGAGAAATTGTCCACCCTACTTCCATAATAGAGCTGCCAGGGGATCTAAGATCGCGACATTGATAATGGTAGACTCGGACACTTGGTTAAAATGAAACACTGCAGTACTAAATTGCTCCTTTGGGTGAACAACTGATCTGCTGCTATTGAGTTCATGGACTTCAAAACTGTACTGGTAAGTGTAAAGAAAAACCATCATCTCCTCTAAATGGAACATCCTTCTGTAGAAAAAACTGAGGAGAATTATTGCTCCAAATTGATACTTTAAACGGTGTGTACGTTTTATAGGTACGCACTTAACCAGAGAGAATTTCAATCCTCCAACTGGTAACATGATTTGGCAAAATTGCTTTAGTACAGACTGAATCAAACCTAGTGAGAAAGGGAATTGAGAGATATAGAGATCTGCTTGATTCACATAGGGGTTAAGAAGAGTTGCATGGAGAGCTCAGGTGAATGGATTTGGGTGTATAGGAAAGTCTATGATTGAGCTGGTCATGTGGCAGGAGGTGCATTTAAGGGATAAATGGCCTTTTCCAACTGCAAATGTTCTTAATATTATAATTAACTTCTGCTGAAATTGATTTGGTCCTGAAGCCAGAAACTTTGCATAAAATAATAGCAATCCAAATGTAAACTGGAGGTGACTTTTTAGGCAATTTCTTTTTCAGTTTTGATTTTTAGGTATGCGCACTTTTCCATTTACATCTCACTGATTAACGTTTTGGCAACTTTTGGATACACTTTCGATTGTACTTAGATTGTACTAAAAAGAAAAAAGGGGTTATGCCACAGAAAATATGAAGGAACATATGGCAGATTGTTTATGGTGATGGAATAAAACTGCATGGACCACGCGGCATCAGACCACTAGGCACCGGACATGATAAAGGCAAACCGAGCCCAATCGACCCTGCAAAGTCCTTCTCACTAACATCTGGGGACTTGTGCCAAAATTGGGAGAGCTGTCCCACAGATTAGTCAAGCAACAGCCTGACATAGCCATACTCACAGAATCGTACTTTTCAGCCAATGTCCCAGACTCTTCCATTACCATCTCTGGGTATGTCCTGTCCCACCAGCAGGACAGACCCACCAGAGGTGGCGGTACAGTGGTATACAGTCAGGAGAGGGTGGCCCTGGGAATCCTCAACATTGACTCTGATCCCCATGAAATCTCATGGCATCAGGTCAAACATGGGCAAGGAAACCTCCTGTTGATTACCACCAACCACCCTCCCTCAGCTGATGAATCAGACCTCCTCCATGCTGAGCACCACTTGGAGGAAGCACTGAGGGTAGCAAGGGCACACAATGTCCATCACCAAGAGTGGCTCGGTAGCACCACTACTGACCGAGCTGGCCGAGTCCTGAAGGACTTAGCTGCTAGACTGGGCTTGCGTCAGGTGGTGAGCGAACCAACACAAGGGAAAAACCTACTTGACCACGTCCTCACCAATCTACCTGTCGCAGATGCATCGGTCCCTGTGGAGACGATGTCCCATCTTCACACTGAGGACACCATCCAACATGTGTGGCACTACCACCATGCTAAATGGGATAGATTCAGAACAGATCTAGCAGCTCAAAACTAGGCATCCATGAGGCACTGTGGGCCATCAGCAGCAGCAGAATTATATTCCAGCACAATCTGTAATCTCATGGCCGGGCATATTCCTCACTCTACCAGGAGTGTAGAAGAGCATGCCAGGAGTAGCACCAGGCGTACCTAAAAATGAGGTGCCAACCCGGTGAAGCTACAACTCAGGACTACATGCATGCTAAACAGCAGAAGCAACATACTAAAGACAGAGCTAAGCAATTCCACAACCAACGGATCAGATCAAAGCTCTGCAGTCCTGCCACATCCAGTCGTGAATGGTGGTGGACAATTAAACAACTAACGGGAGGAGGAGGCTCCGTGAATATCCCCATCCTCAATGATGGCAGAGTCCAGCACGTGAGTGCATAAGACAAGGCTGAAGCATTTGCAACCATCTACAGCCAGAAGTGCGGAGTGGATGATCCATCTCGACCTCTTCCCGATATCCCCACCATCACAGAAGCCAGTCTTCAGCCAATTCGATTTACTCCAAGTAATATCAAGAAATGGCTGAGTGCACTGGATACAGCAAAGGCTATGGGCCCCGACAACATCCCGGCTGTAGTACTGAAGACTTGTGCTCCAGAACTAGCCGCGCCTCTAGCCAAACTGTTCCAGTACAGCTACAACACTGGCATCTACCCGACAATGTGGAAAATTGCCCAGGTATGTCCTGTCCACAAAAAGCAGGACAAATCCAGCCAATTACCGCCCCACCAGTCTACTCTCAATCATCAGCAAAGTGATGGAAGGTGTCATCGACAGTGCTATCAAGCGGCACTTACTCACCAATAACCTGCTCACCGATGCTCGGTTTGGGTTCTGCAAGGACCACTCGGCTCCAGACCTCATTACAGCCTTGGACAAAAGAGCTGAATTCCAGAGGTGAGGTGAGGTGAGAGTGACTGCCCTTGACATCAAGGCAGCATTTGACCGAGTGTGGCACCAAGGAGCCCTAGTAAAATTGAAGTCAATGGGAATGAGGGGGAAAACTCTCCAGTACCTAGCACAAAGGAAGATGGTAGTGGTTGTTGGAAGCCAATCATCTCAGCCCCAGGACATTGCTGCAGGAGTTCCTCAGGGCAGTGTCTTAGGCCCAACCAGCTTCAGCTGCTTCATCAATGACCTTCCCTCTATCATAAAGTCAGAAATGGGGATGTTTGCTGATGATTTCAGTGTTTCGTTCCACTCGCAACCCTCAAATAATGAAGCAGCCTGTGCCCGCATGCAGCAAGACCTGAACAACATCCAGGCTTGGGCTGATAAGTGGCAAGTAACATTCGTGCCAGGCAAGTGCCAGGCATTGACCACCTCCAACAAGAGAGAGTCTAACCACCTCCCTTTGACATTCAACGGCATTACCATTGCCGAATCCCCCACCATCAACATCCTGGGGGTCACCATTGACCAGAAACTTAACTGGACCAGCCACATAAATACTGTGGCTATAAGAGCAGGTCAGAGGCTGGGTATTCTGCTGCGAGTGACTCACCTCCTGACTGCCCAAAGCCTTTCCATCATCTACAAGGCACCAGTCAAGAGTGTGTTGGAATACTGTCCACTTGCCTGAATGAGTGCAGCTCCAACAACACTCAAGAAGCTTGACACCATCCAGGACAAAGCAGCTGACTTGATTGGCACCCCATCCACCACCCTAAACATTCACTCCCTTTACCACCGGTGCACCGTGGTTGCAGTGTGTGCAATCTACAGGATACACTGCAGCAACTCGCCAAGGCTTCTTTGACAGCACCTCCCAAACCCGCGACCTCTATCACCTGGAAGGACAAGGGCAGCAGGCACATAGGAACAACACCACCTGCATGTTCCCCTCCAAGTCACACACCATCCCGACTTGGAAATATATCGCCGTTCCTTCATCATCGCTGGTTCAAAATCCTGGAACTCCCTATCTAACAGCACTGTGGGAGAACCTTCACCACACGGACTGCAGCGGTTCAAGAAGGCTGCTCACCACCACCAATCTCAAGGGCAATTAGGGATGGGCAATAAATGCTGGCCTTGCCAGCGAAGCCCACACCCCATGAACGAATCTAAAAAAGATTGTGAATAACAATGGCTGGAGCCGTGTGTTGAAAGGACCTGCACATGCAAGTTTGTTAGAAATACATTATAACAAAGATCAAAGACTACAAGAAGGAAAAGCAACATTAAGGTTTTTAGTGGGGACTGAATTAGTTTTATGGTAGCTGGATGTCTCTGAGTGCCAGGTTGTGTAACTGAGGCCCTCTGTAGCAGGCCTTAAGTGATCCCTGTCAAAAGCTGCACATTTTTTCATTCATCATCTTTCAGACTCTGCTGTTTTTGCTATTGTTCGCTGTGATAGTTTGGCTTGTCTTAAAAGATGATGACTTTGGCATGTGTAAGAAAGAAAAATCACTTTAGAGGGGGTGGAAAAAAGTACGGTCTAAAGAAAATCTTCATTTCGACCATATCACCAGATTCAAAAACATGGCTCTGCTTTTCAGGTTAGATGCACAAATATTGCATGTCTCAAACTATGTTAGGGTTAACATAGTGAAATTGACTGCTATTGATGTTTTTAAATTTTAATTTTACTGCTGAACTGAGCCATCTATATATATATAAAATTTGGTATTATTAATCTATTATATAAATACATGATAAAAAAAAATCTTAAAAAATTTTACAGCTGAAATGAGCCACATATATATCAAAAGTGAAGATAAATTGTTTCAAATAATTGATCCCTGAAGGATGTCATGGAGATTTAATTCCCAAAGTCATATGTTTTCTTTACACAGGTGATATTTGGGAATGCTTCTCATTTTTCTACATTAACATTGTGAAAGAGAAAAGAACAGCTTATATAGTTTAATTTTAATTGAAGATACCTTATCAGTCAGAATGTTCCTTTAAAGGGAATACTTCAGACACCGTATCCAATGAAAACCCAGCTCATTTAGAGGGAAAGCTTGGAATTTGTTTCTTTGCAATTACAGGAATGAGTAGACTTTGTGGCACAGAAAATCCACGGGTTGCAATCCATGGTGTCTGCTGGTGCCCTCCAGCGGGGTCAGCGGGAGGGCATCTACTTTTCCTGGGGTCCAGCGAGCACTCGCGCCACTGCGGGCACATCTCTAATGAAGGGTGCCTGACTTGGACAAGTGAATGACTTTGATATTAGGACACTGATATGTTGTGCTACTGACAGATGTAGTCAGTATGCATGCGCTTTAACTGTGTTTAGTGAAAGGGGCATGGACGTTCTATTAACAAGCTTCTAATAAGCGCAGTTTTCAAGTTTGACAAATATCAATGCTAGGTTGTTTCAGTCCTCCAGTACATAAGATTTGTATGCTGAGATAGGCACCTTAGGGTTGACTTTTGCAGAGAGTTTTTAGGAATGCTTGATTTTCAAGCTTTTACTTGTTGAAAGTTAATTTGGGACTCAATTTTGACACATTGGGGGCGATATTTGTTTAGGCCCAATATTGGGTTCAAAATGATCAGCACGCTCACGGCGGGGCCTCATTTGAATAATTCCGGTGAGCTGCGGGTGTCTGTCAGGCCCCCTGAGGCAGCTCGCCGGTTTCTTCGGGACCAATATGGCCCGGCTGCAACGCCACTGGCGGTCCTCAGGTACGTCCTGGGACGGGAGGTAGGAGAGGTGAACGGAAGGAGGATGAGCCTGAACCGGCAATGGTCCACAGTTGTGCTGTGGAGCCAGGAGGCGCGCTCCTGTCTCCAGATTAAGGTAATGTAAAAAGAAAAATCTCACCTTTCTGTTGGCGGCCTCCAGTGGACCCTTTTAAGGAACCGGAAAAAACTGCTCCACTCAGTTTCTGACCAATTTTGAAGAAGGGTCCTTAAACAGGCGTTAGGCCCTCATTAGCATATACAAAGGGTTAGGGTTAATGCCTGCAGAGGCAGCCGTCAGGGACGATTCTGTTCCACGCCTGAGGGGTAGAAATTATTCCTCGTTTGCAGGTGTTACGTTAGGCTTCTGGCATATCTTAATTAGGGGCCTAACACCTGTTGAAGGGCTCCTATATAAAATTAGTTTAAGATGAGCAGAGCAGATGCCGAGCCTGCCCCGCTCAGAGTTTTTCAGCAACCCCTGCAGCCACCATCGGAAGCTACATTTTTTATTTTACATTTTAGATTTTTAAAAAACCTTTTTGGAGCAGGAGTGCTCCCCCTACTCCACAGTTGTCACAATTGCCCACGCCGCCCCCCACTCCATTGCCTGCTCCAAACGCCCTTTTGGGACTTATCTTTGGGCCGTTGCTGGTGAGGCAAGCGGGCCGACGTTCGGCAATTGTAAATTGCGAGCTAACTGTGAAAGTGCGATGGCGCCGGCAACTTGTGCATATAATGTCAGAGGCCCGAGGCCCAATTTCGGGCTGGCCTCTCGCCTCTTGGTTGGGGCACGTCAATATGGCATCGGACCTATTTCAGGCGCCTTTGGACATGTCCCCACAAAATTGGACCATTTTGTTCCCTTCTCGTGCTCCAGAAACAAGCGAAAAGATCCAATTTCACCCCCCTGGTGAGTGCAATGGGATTGCCTTCTATTAGTGGAATTTAAGACTTTTTTTTTCTGAAGAAGGGTGAGTTCAATGATGTTCTTTTAAAAAAAATTCAAATCCTTGCGCATTGTCATACCAGACTTTGTGATTAGTTATGTCACGGTCCTTATGGTAACTACATTTTGTAAATTATGGAGAGATTTCACTAGGGGCCCTGCTTTCTGAAAAAATGTTGAGTAAATATTTTTATTTGGGAGGGAGAAGAGCCAAAAAAGCCAAGTGGCATAATGTTACTTTTTGATGTGATTTACGTCATCATGTCGTGCGTTTGTACAGAATGAAGAAAGGTTTGTTAAACACTTTTTTTCAAAACAGTTGCCCTTTTCAACTCATACTTTGGGAAGGAGGTATCCTCTGCTGCACCTTTCCTTTGTGATAGAAATATGTTATTTACTTTTAGTAGCCAATGGCAAGCAGTATTATATCTGGCAAAAGAGCATATGCAGATTATTAAGCACTAAGCAGGAAGAAACGACAGGCATTTCTAAAAAGTCCACAAATCTCGACAGGTTATGGTTATAATGGCTTTGACTGAAGTTTGAGAGAATAACTCCAGCAGTACCCCTGTCTGCACTTGGCAGTCCCTCAGACTATCAGCACACAGCATTAATAAGCTTCATACTGCCTTGACTGTTGTCAATTTGTGCCTAAGCTCTCAGCACTTAGGTTAAGTGTGCTGGGTTCCCATGGAGAGACTGTGCAAGCAGAAACTGTACCTGGTGGATTTCTCAGTAGCTTGGTTTGTACTCTTAAGTGTGGTAGTGGGTCTCCATGTATGTCAGAAACCTAGCTGACCAAAATAAAGTACTGTGCTATAGTGTATATGAAAAGAAAATATTACCATACTATAGCATATATGTTAACGCTAATACTGTACTGTAATACCAATATATAATACTGTACTATAACACTGTACAATAGCAATAATACAGCATTATAACACTAACATATGTAGGTAGTATACTGTAACTAATATAGTGTTATTCTATAACCCTAATAGATTCCTGTACTATAACATTTATATATTAATGCACCATAACTAATATATTGCTGTGCTGTAGCATTTAATGCCATACTGTAACACTAATATATTGCTCTACTACAACACTAATACTGTACCAGAACACTAATATATAGTGCTGTATTTTAACAGTAATACTATACTGTATAACACTGTAGCATTGCACTATAGCACAATACTCTACTATAACACTAATGTATTACTGCATTATAATACTAAAATGAATTTCTGTGGTATAACACTAATACTGTATTAAAGTATTAAAATATGATCAAATTAAATCCAATGGACGAGATGATTCCACAATATATTTTGTGAGGTTATTGTTTTCTTAACGTAGCATAATCTTTTTTTATGATACCATTTTATTATTTCACTCATCTGTCTACTGGCTAACTAAATGATATACAGTAAATGGTTACTTATTTAGTGCTGGTACAGTTATTCCTGTTATATGCCAACCTAGGTAAATACACCTTTTTTCTTCATTTATGCTTATTGCAAATAACAGTGTTCCTTCTCTAATGCATGAATGCAAACATCAAAGACTGGCTTAACACCTTCCAAAAAGTAACATGTCTTTTCTTTTTAAATTCCTGGAACTAGTGACCAGCGGTATAAAAGACAAGCCAGTAGTGTTTCATACCAAAGTGAAGTCTTCTGGCTACACCTCAGCACCTAGGTAAGAGCCACTGATAACATGGCAAAGATTAGTGGTAAGCTCAAAGATTGGGAAAACTTTAAAAACCAGCAAAGGATGACTAAAAGAATAATAAAGAGGGAGAAAATAAATTATGAGAGTAAACTGGCAAGAAATATAAAAACTGACAGTAAAAGCTTCTACAAGTATATAAAAAGGAAGAGGGTAGCTAAAGTAAACATTGGTCCCTTAGAGGATGAGACTGGGGAAATAATAATGGAAAACAAGGAAATGGCAGGGGAATTGAACAGATATTTTGTATCTGTCTTCACAGTAGAAGACACTAATAACATACTAATAATAGTAGAAAATCATGGGGCAAAGGGGAGGGAGGAACTAAAAACAATCACTATCACTAGAGAAAAAGTACTAGATAAACTAATGTGTCTAAAGGCTGACAAGTCCCCTGGACCTGATGGCTTGCATCCGAGAGTCTTAAAGGAAGTGGCTACAGAAATAGTGGATGCATTGGTTGTAATCTTCCAGAATTCACTAGATTCTGGAAAGGTCCCAGCGGATTGGAAAACTGCAAACGTAACCTCCCTATTCAAGAAGGGAGTGAGTCAGAAAGCAGGTAACTATAGACCAGTTAGCCTAACATCTATCATTGGGATAATGCTAGAATCCATTATTAAGGAAGTAGTAGCAGGACATTTGGAGACTCATAATACAGTCAAGGAGAGTCAACATGGTTTTATGAAAGGAAAATCATGTCTGACAAATTTATTAGAGTTCTTTGAGGAAGTAATGGGCAGGGTGGATAAAGGGGAATCAATGGATGCAGTATATTTGGATTTCCAAAAGGCATTCGATAAGGTGCCACATAAAAGATTACTGCACAAGATAAGAGCTCATGGTGTTGGGGGTAATATACTGGCATGGATAGAGGATTGGCTAACTAACAGAAAACAAAGAGTTGGGATAAAAGGGTCACTTTCAAAATGGCAATCTGTAACTCGTGGGGTGCCGCAGGGATCAGTGCTGGGGCCTCAACTATTTACAATATATATCAATGACTTGGATGAAGGAACAGAGTGTGTTGTGGCCAAATTTGCTGATACAAAGATAGGTGGAAAAGCAAGTTGCAAGGAGGACACAAAGTGTCTGCAAAGGGATATTGACAGGCTAAGCGAATGGGCAAAAATTTGGCAGATGGAATATAATGTGGGAAAATGTGAAGTCATCCACTTTGGGAGGAAAAATAAAAAAGCAAAATATTATTTGAATGGAGAAAAACTACAAAATGCTGTGGTACAGAGGGATCTGGGTGTCCTCGTACATGAAACACAAAAAGTCAACATACAGGTGCAGCAGGTAATCCAGAAGGCAAACGGACTATTGGCCTTTATTTCTAGGGGGATGGAGTATAAAAGCAGGGAAGTCATGCTACAACTGTACAGGGTGCTGGTGAGACCACACCTATAGTACTGTGTACAGTTCTGGTGCCCTTATTTAAGGAAGAACATACTTGCTTTGGAGGCAGTTCAGAGAAGGTTCACTAGGTTGATTCCGGGTATGGAAGGGTTGTCTTATGAGGAAAGATTGAACAGGTTGGGTCTATACTCACTGAAGTTTAGAAGAATGAGAGGAGATCTTATTGAAACATACAAGATTCTGTGGGGACTCGATAGGGTAGATGCTGAGAGGATGTTACCCCTCATGGTGGAATTTAAAACTAGGGGACATAGTCTCAGAAAAAGGGGTCGCCCATTTAAGACGGAAATGAGGAGGAATTTCTTCTCCCAGAGGGTCGTGAATCTTTGGAATTCTTTACCCCAAAAAGCTGTGGAGGCTGAGTCATTGAATACATTCAAGGCTGAGTTAGACAAATTTTTGATCAGCAAGGGAGTCAAAGAATATGGGGAAAGGGTGGGAAAGTGGAGTTGAGGTAAAAATCAGATCAGCCATGATCTCATTAAATGGCGGAGCAGGCTCGAGGGGCCTAATGCCTATTCCTGCTCCTATCTCTTATGGGCTCTTATGGTCTTATTAACAGGCAGTGGACTGTCCGAGGAGAAACCTTTAACTTAAGTAAAGCAAGAAAGTCTGTGGGGCATATTGTAAGGCCCTCTGATTGGTTTTGTCATCTGAAGCATGGCTTTCGCACCTCAGACGCTTGCTCATGGGGGGAGGGATCGGGGGTCAGTTACCGGGGGGGGGGATATTGGTGTCGGGGTGGGGGGGTCAGTGTGGGGGGCCGCAATCATTGGGGGAGGAGAATTGGGTCATTACGGGGGTCCACGATTGTTGGGGGGGAATCAGGGAGTCCGCATTCATTGTTGTGGGGGGGGGGGGGGTGCCCACGATCGGGATGTGGGGGGGGGGGGTGCGGAATTGTTGGGGGGTCGCTGCAGGTAGGCTTGTTGGGACTGGGAGAAGCACACCTGCTCCCCTGGGCTCACAACCTGTGCCAGAAAGGCACATACCTGTTAGTTTCAGGCCTTCTCGTCGCCTTTCACGTGGCGTAAAAGAGAAGGCGCGGGAATCCCGGCCCCCAGGGATTGAAATTGGAAACTCTGGGAAAATGGAGGCCCGCAGCCTCCTTGAAAGGTTACAATCACCAACCCGCCTCGTGGGAGCGGGTTGGTCGTCCGCCCCTCGTCCCGCCCCAGTGAAAACCGGAAGTCGGTGGGTTGGAGGCGGGTTGAGGCGCAACCAAAATGATTGCGATTTTGAATGCCCACCCTCCCCCCAACCCACCCGTTTTTTTCCCTTTTAAAATCATGTCCATTGAAATCAATGTTTTGTGACTAATGTTATGATGTTGTTGATTTTGTTATAGGGTGAACATGTTCTCACCAAAGGTAAATCCCCCAAAACGTGTCAGCTCAGGCATGCAAGAGAAAAATGGCTGTCTCAAGTAAGAAAACCATTTGCAAGGAAGTCTTCTTAATTTCTGAAATTTGATCACAAAAGGGTTGGGGGTGTTGTGCAATTGTAAAAATCTTATTGGATCCATCACTCTTTTTAGCCTCCTTTCTAATATTCTCGACAGAACACAAAAGCATGGAAGTACATGCAAATCAAGCATTCTGTATGTATGCTTATGTGGTGTATTTGAATTTGTTATGCTTACTAACAGGATACTGTCCCTAACGGTAAATATAAAGTGAGCTCTTTATTACTTGATTGGTCATTAGCAAAATGTACTTCAATAAATAAGAAACTTCACTCGTGTAATGTAATGTTATAGTTGAAATGAACTATGATGTCCTGAGGGGCTCTCGCTTCCTGAAAGGGTGGTGGAATCAGATTTAATGGTGGCTTTCAAAAAGGAATTGGACAAATACTTGAAGGGAAAAATTTTGCAGGGCTACGGGGAAAGAGCGGGGAAATGGGTTGCTCTTACAAAGAGCTGGCACCGGCTCGATGGGCCGAATGGCTGCCTTCTGTACTGCAACCGTTCTATGATTCTATCCTTCTATGTCCAATGCTGTTTTTGTACAATGCCTTGTAGGTGAAATTGGGGACTCAAAACAGGTGAAATTGCATTTGCCGACCGTTAAATGACTCGCCTGATATCCAGTTCTAATGAAATCGGTGGAACTGAGTATCGGATGGACAGTGTGTTTTGTGTCCCCGCCCATGTCCAATTTCAACCCCACACTTTCCTGTTAATTTGGGGAAAAATAGTGTTTATGATCAGTAAGAACTAGAATATGTTTAATTATCCTATATTTCTACATGAAGACCTGTTGCTGATGCTTAGTGCTACGATTTACTATAGGGGAATTACCAAAGAATACCCACTGGACAGTCTGGCACCAAGCACACTTCATGTACGAGTTTCTGTTTCAAACCAACCAACACCTGTATGCTGCATCCAATACTCAGGTAATCTGCATGATTGGAGAATGATGAGAATGTTTTCTAGAGGCTGTGAATCAAGAGTTCGCTAAATTGAATTGATTCACAACGTGTCTGCTGGCTCTAAGAGCTTATGTGAAAAGGGTTTTGGCACTCTGAATTCAGTTCTCAGTGGGGGAATGCTTCTCTGCACAAAACTGCTGCAACCATGGGATGCTTAACTGTGGGAAATGGAAAAATTGTTGCAGTGGTGCAGTAGTTGCTTCCATCTGAGGTTGGGGTTGAGGCACATTTTTGGGCTAGGGTAGAGTTAGAGCTTTACTCTGCAAGTAGTTATGTAAGCAAGTAACTAGGATTGCTTGATACTGATACTGGGTATCGGAAATAGATAGGGTTCCATTCCCAGCACTAACATTCCTTATCTTGATGAGCACAAAACAACACAACAATAACTTGCATTTATATAGCGCCTTTAACATAGTAAAACGTCCCAGGGTGCTTCACAAGAGCTTTGTCAAACAAAATTTCACACCTAGCCACATAAGGAGGCATTTGGACAGAACAGGTAGGTTTTAAGGAGCATCTTAAAGGAGGAGAGAGAGGTAGAGAGACGGAGAGGTTTAGCGATGTAATTCCAGAGCTTAGGGCCTAGGTAGCTGAAGACATGTCAGTCAATGGTGGAGCGATTAAAATCAGGGATGCGCAAGAGGCAAGAATTGGAGGAGCACAGAGATCTCGGAGGGTTGTAGGGTTGGAGCAGATTACAAAGATAGGGAGGGGCGAGGCCATGGACGGATTTGAAAACAAGGATGAGAGTTTTAAAATTGAGGCGATCCCATACTGGGAGCCAATGTAGGTCAACGAGCACAGGGGTGATGGGTGAACGGGACATGGTGCAAGTTAGGATACGGGCAGCAGAGTTTTGGATGAGCTCAAGTTTATGGAGGGTGGAGGATGGGAGGCCAGCCAGGAGAGCATTGGAATAGTCAAGTCTAGAGGTAACAAAGGCATGGATGAGGTTTTAGCAGCAGATGAGCTGAGGCAGGGGCGGAGACGGGCGATGTTAGGGAGGTGGAAGTAGGCGACCTTGGTGATGGAGCGGATATGTGGTCGGCAGCTCATCTTAGGGTCAAATAGGATGGCAAGGTTGCGAACGGTCTGGTTCAGCCTGAGACAGCGGCCAGGGCGAGGGATGGAGTCGTTGGCCAGGGAATGGAGGTTGCAGTGGGGACCAAAGACAATGGCTTCAGTCTCCCCAATATTTAGTTGGAGGAAATTTTTGCTTATCCAGTACTGGATTTCCGACAAGCAAGGTGACAAATGAGAGACAGTGAGAGACACACTCTAAACGCTGGTTCTTGAGAAGTGGGACAGAAATGTCAAAACCTCATGCACATTTGGCAGAGTTATATAAGTAGTGGCATCCATTTCAAACACTGGAGAACAACTGTCTCAGAGAGGGAATCTTCTTACAAGCCAAGTAGCACACAAAGCATATTCGATTAACATTTCGATTTGCTCTTCCGCTGACTCAGCCAGATTTGTAAGTGAGCTGCTGCACCTTACTGACGAGGTTTGTTTTGATTTAGCTGATCTCAGCTGAGGCTTCAGAAAGGGGGCCACGGTTAACCTCAGCACCTCAGGTTAGGTAGAGGAGAATCTTCCAGGGCTCTTGCCCCAGATCATTATCAAGTGATTCCTGTTGGAATATGTGTATGTGGATGAGGAGGCCAGCCGGATCAGGCTCTGCTGTGATGTCCACCACCAAGTAGCCTCTTGGCACTCACTGTCAAGGCTCACACATGAATAATGGCCACTTGAATGAGGTACTAGAAGTGACAGGGCTTCTGGAACTGTATCCCAGCAAGGAATTAAAGGCTTCAGGGGAGGAAAAGGGCGTAAATTGTTGAGAAAAAATATTTTGATTTAACAAGTTCTGTATGCAAACCACGTACTACTTTAACTAAATACTTCAGCTTAATCCTCTCCAACTACTGCTATTTAAAATGGAACAGTATTCTCATCTAGTCTTATACATTTTGGCGTTTTCAAAGGTTATGAAAAATAACTATCCAACTCAAAAGTCTAATTATTTGCTGCTTCTCACTCCCTGAAATGTTCCATCAGTCCAATTCCTGTAGCAGTGTTTTGCTTTTTATTTGGGGAAATGATATTTCCCCACGTGAAGTGAGCTCACTGCACTTAAAACTTTGCTCTGGTTGATTAATTGACATTCACAACTGTCAACATTAGCATTTCTCAATAAGATGAGCAGCATGAATCAGCTTTCTGGTGAGAAAGAGCTCATTTTTGCTGCAAAATAGTAAGTTTCAAATAAAATGTCCTTTCCGCAACAGTGAACATAAATGAGATCCTGCTGGCAGGTAAACATAGTGAAGAACAGTGATGTCTTCAGGCTCTGA
This sequence comes from Heptranchias perlo, assembly GCF_035084215.1. NCBI lineage: Eukaryota > Metazoa > Chordata > Chondrichthyes > Hexanchiformes > Hexanchidae > Heptranchias > Heptranchias perlo. The sequence goes on along the minus strand of NC_090332.1, from coordinate 7,803,789 downwards.
ATTAGAACATACAGCAATGAAAATGCACCTAATGAAATTATAATATGCAGTAATTTACATTTTACTAATTTCTTGTGACTAAAGTAAGTAGCAAACCGCAGGGGAAAATTGTACGAATATTTTGTTATGATGTGTTCCTGCTAAGTGAACAAGATGGGGGGAGGGCAGGGGTGGGGGAAGGCCGGGGGCATACAAATTGATTCAGTCAGCCAGACTAAAATCAATGTGTCTCCTGTGACATATCCAAAATATTGGGTCATTTTGCATGTGCTGATGTCACTTTTTGGATGGAAAATATTCCAAAGCACATTCTTCATTGAAACATGGATATTCTGGAGCTGACAGATTTTTGACCAAATGAAATAACAGAACCAGTACATGGAGAAGGGATGCAGAAGTCATTTTTCACGAGTTCCTTTCTGGTACTACTTGAGGAGAAGTAACTGGAACACGAGGGGCAGAATTTTAACTTTGAAAAGTGGTTGGGTTGGGGGCGGGGCGGGGGCATTGAAAATCGCATCAATTTCAGACCCGCCACCAACCTGCCCATTTCCGGTTTTCACCGGGGCGGGAAGAGGGTTGCAGACCCCCCCGATCTCCGATTTTACCCCCCCCCCAATGATCTCGGACCACTGCGACGACCCTCAAATCCCCCCCCCGCACCGGTGACTGACTCCGATCCCTGCCCCCATGACTGACTGCTCCGATGACTGACTCCCCCCATGCCCATCGGTGCCCACCCATGCCCCCATGCCCCCCCCGTGCCCACCCATTCCTCCCCCCATCCATACAATGAAAGACTTACCTAAAGACTTATCTTTTCACGTCCTCTTCCAGGCGCTGCTCAAACTGACAAAAAAAAACAAAAACAAAATACTGCGGATGCTGGAAATCTGAAATAAAAACAGAAAATGCTGGAGCAGCTCAGCAAGTGAGGCAGCATCTGTGGAAAAAGAAACAGAATTAATGTTTCCAGATGACCTGAAATGTTAACTCTGTTTCTTTCTCCACAGATGCTGCCTTGCTTGCTGAGCTTCTCCAGCATTTTCTGTTTTTATTAAAAAAAAAGACATTACGTCAAAATCGTAGGGACATCCGGGAAACCCATACTTCCGGGTTTCCCGTCCGCGATTCGACCCCCCCTGCCCTCCTCCCGCCTCCGGGCTAAAATCCTGGCCGAGGTGTTACTTTCCCGTTCTTTCGATTTTTATCATCCGCATTTTATGGCCCTGTCTTACTGCAGTTTTAGGTGGAATGTGATGCTTTTATTCAAGCCACAACAACGGGAAAATAGTCATTTAACCGCCGAGTAAAGACTATTGGCACATTGCATTTTTTGTAATAGGTGCGATATCACCTTGAGGAGGTAGTCCACCATTGCTTCAGTTTAATACCAGCTGTGGTATAACTTCAAATGGTGATGAAAGTTTGAAATTTTTTCCCAAGCTCTTTACTAACATCATAAATGTAATGTGCATTTCGACAGTGATAAGTAGAGTTCTGCTTGTGCAAGAAAACAGGCAAGTACGTCTCCATTTGTTTCAGAAAATGACTGAGCAATAAAGCTGCAGCAAAAATCTGGGGGCTGCAGCACTGTAAGCAGCTGTTGGTTTCAAAGTGGTAGTTGCAGTATAACAGCGCCATTAAACACATTGGGGTATAAAGGTGTCTTGGCCGACAATGTAAAAGGGACAAAAGCAAATCAGCAGCCCGTTTTGCATTCCACCCAAGACAAATTTATACCCTATTTTCTTTCTTGGTGCTTTTGGATTTAGTTTTTGTGTAAACTGTCATTTTCTCCTTGTATTTTTCACATTAAGCCATTGTGACTATTTTCCTTCATGTTTTGTCATGCACATTCATTTGTAAAAATGCAGAAAGTATGTAATTTCTGTGTTATTTTGCTCAATATATACCTCTCCAACTGGCACAGACCCAGAAAGTTTACTCCAATGTGTAAATTGTATCTCAAAAACTTACATCAGTTTGTGTTGGCATTTGAGTAGTGCATGGCATCATTTCAGATTTTGGAAACATGATGTCAATGAACTGCAACACACCAGAAATATGATCAAAGTTTTCATCTGTTGCAGCAAACTCACACCCAGGCCATCTGTAAAGTACAAAATTTGCTGCAAGAATTGGAAGCAGGAGAGGCAGCAGTGCTGGTATGGTTGGCTTTTACAGAAAGTTTCTGACCTAATAATGGAAGTGTGCTGTTTCTCCTGTTTCTGTGACACCTCCATTTTAACTCTGAAGCTTACTATTATTGCCAACTGTATCAGTGCTGCTGCCTCTTCCATTCCGGGTTCTGACAGCTCTCCCTCACTTCTGATTCTGACTACACTGCTCCTGTAAACTGAATCCTCCCACCATTCTACTGCTGTCTGCAGGCCAGATGCTGGAGGCTGGCTCTGAGTTGGTTGCTGGAGGCCAGCTGTTGACTGGCGGCTGACTGGGGACTAGGGGCTGGTGGCTGGCCGTGGACCGGCTGCGGGTAGCTGGCCGTGGACCGGCTGCGGGTAGCTGGCCGTGGACCTGAAAGAAGCAAGAGCAGTCTTTCAACAGCAGTCAAAATACTGTTTTGTGACTTGCATCTTTTTAGTGTATATTCTTTAAAGCTGGTTATGTACTGCGTTTGCAAACATAAATCTATTGAAAAAATCTGCTTATTACCTGGACAATAATGAGGTGAATGAAAAGTTAAAAGAGCGCGTGCATGGCTCATGCGTGTGGGTGGGGTGTGCACGTGGCAGGTGTATGGTATCCCTATCAGCCATGCACCTGTCAATGAAAATAATAATAAGTATCTAATTTTAAAATACTGTAACCAGTTGTCGGAGACGACAAGGACCTTTACCCAGGAATAAAAGCAATGGCACTTCCTCAGCCTCTGATTTAACGATTTTTTTTCAGGAGATGGAAAGCTGCTTGCCGTTGGACTGGCTGACAAATCCATGCTTGTTTATAATTCTTCACTTACTGGATCCCCAGCCGTGTTTAAAGGTAATAACTGTAAATAGGTTATTATTTTAAAAGTACAAAAATATGTAATGAAGATGTTCTGTTGTTGACATTATTCTACCAATAAAAGCATAAGTGCATTTTTTGAAACCTTGTAATGGTTGTCAGAATATTTCTACTTTCCAGTTAACTTGTCTGTCATATACACACAGACACACCCGTGAGTTTTGTCTTCTCCAGCACATCAATGTCAAGAAGAAGCACAAAACTTTATAATAATGTAGTCAGTTCCACCCCCCCACACACAAATTGGTCGTGACCAAGACCTCATAGGTTACAGACAATTTAGTGTGTAGTTATTTTAAAGACAGACCTTAATATGTTTATCTTGAATTCCTCTCTATTTCTGCAGAAGTCTTAAACCATTTGTTTCAAGAGTTAACGTCTCTGCTAAAATAGCAGAGAAAGGAACATCAGACAAACGGATTAAGCATTTGTACGTTAGTATACTTTTGGAATAATTTCAAGGCCACGGATACAAATACTTAGCTGCCTTCCTAGGCTTAATTTCCAGAACAAAATCGGTGGTATGTGTTCAAAGTAAAAACCATTGAGCATGAATCTTCATCAGAAGACCGTTTGTTCCCTGGGGCTGTCAATCGATCCAATATTACTCCCCTGGATAAATTACATTTTGGCATTTTTTAACCAGTCTGCAAGATTGAAAACCTTACACCTGACCATCCCTTTCTGAACACTGAACTCTTTTTCACCAGCCTGATAAGTGATTTAATGCCAAGAGTTGGGCGGGGTAGGGGAGGTGAAATTCTTTCTGTCAAAACTTTTAATGGGAAACTCGCTGTGAATACTTAACTGAATTTCCTATTTTTCTATTTGCATCAACTTTATCGTTACAATTATTGATGGGAGGAATTCCTTCTTGGAGATGAGCTTGTTTGGCAACTTAAGCCTAGATTTTTCTGATCAGCGTTAAGCCATTTAACATAACGTCAATTGGAAAGTCTAGAGCTTAATGTCAAAAAGAAAAGTCAGCTATGTTAGAAAAAAAGTTCAGAGGATCTATTGTTAAATCAAAAATTGTAAGTGGATCTAATGTTTAAACACATTTGCATCTTGTGTTCTAATGCTATGTTCTTGTAGTGTTGCTTTAAACTTTACATGAAGGGTCACGTGAACAAAATATAGCATTTGTTTGCAAAAGCTGGATTTTTACTCCCCTCTAGTTTCTCACCTGTTAACTATAAACTATTTTCTCAGTTTCTTCGTTACATTATTCAGGGTTAAAATAAAATTAATTATGTGGAAGCAAATCGCACTACTGCATATATATTAGCATTACAATGGATGGACACAGCTGCAACAACAGTCAAGAAACTTGACACCATCCAGGGTAAAGCTGTTTGCTTGATTGGCAGCACTGCCACCACTGGCACAATGTGGCTGCAGCATGTATTGCTTGCAGGATGCACTGCAGCAACTCACGGAGCTTACTTTGACAACGCATCCCAGCCCTGTGACCTCTATGACCAAGAAGGACAAGAGCAGCAATATCATGGGAACACCATTACCTCAATGTTCCCCTCCAAGTGACACACCATTGCTGACTTGGATATGTCACTGTTCCTTCATCATTGCTGCGTCAAAGTCCCAGAATTTCCTACCTAACACTGTCATGGGCGTACCATCAGCACAAGGACTGCAGTGGTTCAAGAAGAAGGCCCGCCACCACTTCAGGGTAGTTAGGGATGGGCAATAAATGTGGCCTTGCCACCATCACCCAAATTCCAAGAACAAATAAAAAGGATCTTATGTGGGTAAAATGGTGGTTGTAATGTTGATTCAGGAAAATAAATTATGTTTGAAATAGCAAATCATACCAGAGCAATGCTGGTAGTGGACACAAACTCATTGGCATTGATGCCAAACAAATCAGTTCAAATTTCTAATCCTATTGTTTCAATAATACTATACTGTACACAAGAGGGCAGCACAGAAACAGCAGTCTACAAAACTTGTATCCGCACTTAAACATTTTTTTAAAACCAAATTGTTTTGCAGATTAAATTAAAATGTATTAATATATTTATAAAACTCACTTTTTAAATGTTTATTCTTTATCCTTTAACATTTTTACTAATGGTTTGTGCAGGTCTGTTTTAAGAAAAAAACACATTTGTTAGATTTGTTACTGTTGTCTTTCCACAAAAGTGCTACAACAGTTGTAATTATGGCTCATTCCTTGCCTGTTTCGTAAATACTTTAGACCAAAGGCTTGCAAGACAATTCTGAACAATAAATTGAACGCTATGACAGTGGGATTCAAATTTTTTCAAAAACAGAAATATCAACCCATAGGTTCTTAAGTAGAAAATTTCACTTCGTATGTTAATTCACTTAATTGTATTGTAAAATTAGGCAGATATACTGCACCAGTATGATACTGATATGGTGGGGGTAATTCAATAATTTCTTTCAGAGTAGACCCCATACTAAAACAGTTAATAAATACATTAGTAAAGACAAAGCAGAATCAAGGGAGGAAAAACTTTGGTCCACAGTGACACTTAATGATATCACCACTTTGTTTTCTGATTCGCATATTTTACAGCCTTTAAAAGTCGCTCCAGAGTTTAAATGCAGGCAAGTTCTTATACAGTGATCAACACTTCTTATGTGCTTTAATTAAGGTCATGATGGAGCAGTGAATTGTGTTGGTTGGACTCAGAATAATAAATGGCTCTTGACAGCATCGGAAGATAGGTCGTTATGGATCTGGCCAGCTCATGGTTCAACACCTGCATTGATGCTGGTAGTTATATATACCTATATTAAAAAGATTGTGTGCCACACTGTAACACTTTCCTATTTCAGTCACGCTATTTCAGTTATGCCTGTTTTTTATGCTTTTCTATCACGATTCAACGGGCTTGGTCTTAAGGGTAGATGGCACTGTTGAATGCGTACCTCTTAGTTTCCAGCTCTGTCTTTGTGATAGCACTATTGTCTACAGCACCATCCACCTTGGAGCTGCTAAAATCAGACCTGTGGTCTGATGCTGTGCGTCCCCTCACTGCTGCCGCATCTTGCGGCTGTGACTTGGGGCTGAAGCCAGTTCAGAACAATAGGATGAAAGTCCCCTTCATCTGTTGATTATAAGAATCACACTGGAAAATAATTTGGGCAGTTTAGGCTTCTAGTTAGCATGGAACAAGAGCCAAAACATTTCCCTTTATTTGGCACTAATAAGTAATCCTCACTCAGAGAGACCCCAGGGTGGTTGGTTTGAGAAATGGAAAATGTCACACTGGTGCAGTAGAAGGTGCTGTTTTGTGCTTCAGGTTGAAGTACCACAGTGTATCAGAAATACAGTAGAAGGAGCTTTATTTTGTATTAAACTGTGATATACCTGACATGGGAACGCTTGATGCTGATAATAGGTGTCTAAATCAGAAAAATGCTCCATTTCTCCAAACTATGGTAAAGGAAGATTTATAAGAGTTTTACATCATCCATTATGTTGATTTTCTTGAAAGTGCACAAAGGATGAACCCTGTTTTTCTATGAGTGATAATTTACCTGAGTATGAAATCAAAAAAAGAATCCGCATGAATGAATTATTGCAACTTTCCAGTTGACAGCTGTGTGCATCCTTCTAGATGAATTACAGTTCTATTACATCACTTTTAACCAATCCAGAGTGACCACTATGATAGTGAGGTAACTTCTAAAAATGAATATGGTGCATAGAATCAGCATCTGTGCACAATAATATGACTCATGGGCCTCATAATCTGGCACCAATGAATTACTCACAGTGCAGCAAATATCCAAATTGTTTTGTGTAATTTCACTTTTATTTATATTTAGCCTGGTGTTATTTCTAAATTACTTAATGTGGAGTTAATTAAACATACTGCAATAAGATCTGAAAGGTCATGCTGATCTGCCTGGTAAATAAGTACAGAACAATAGATGTAATTGCTGAATTAATGCTAAAGAATGCTGCATAATTGATAATGCTTGACAAGAGCTGGGAAACTATTAACCAACCTGATAAGTGTATATTTGTTCATAGCAGATGCAGCATGCATGCTGAAATCAACAATATTCGATCAGCTGAACATCTGAATGGGCGCATTTTACAAACTTTTTCTATTAATAAAACAATTTTCATTTACGTCATCAAAGCAAATAAAAATTAAAGCAGTTTTTTTTTAAAAGGCATACGCAATTCATTAAGGTTTATAAGGTTGGCTCCGTGTTGGTAGAGCTTTCTAATAAAGTCACTCTCAGACAAGGGTCTCGAGAATATAGGAATAGCGAGTAGGAACCATGTTTGTTTAGTTGTATTTAAAGGGTATTTGAAAATCTGAAAGTCCAATTACCACTGGGAAATTTAGTTTGGAGGAATGTAAGAATATTTTTTTAAAAAGAAAACCGCACCAGACCTATTCTATCTATTATCCATATATTATTTGCAACGTTATGGGCTGTACGCAATTTATTTAATCTCCTGAGGGAGCTAACCAGCCATAGAAAAAACTTCCAAAGAGATAAGTCTCAAACTTCTCCTTCCCACTTACCCTCTCCAAGATTGACTGAATTCCAGGATATCAGTGGATCATTAACAACCCACACTATTCAGTCACTATTGTGCACTCCACAGATGACATTTCTATGGTTTGTGGAGCACAAGAACCATCGTGTTTTATAGAGTTGTTTGTGCTGATTCTTCTGTTGTTCAATCGTATTCTTAACCAGGTACTCATCCACCTCTTTTTTTCAATTTGTACAAAAATCGTACAGCACAACAAAATAGTGGTCAGATGTTATTCATTATAAAATACGAATCAAGCCTACAGACACAATGTCACGTCCATTTAACATTTCAGCAATTATGTTTCATTTATCAAGTTCAACTCTAATCTGACATGAGAACTGCAGAACTGTGTAAATTGTGGTTTGATCCAGCTCTTTAACTCCTTTGAGAATCAATGCATCATTATTAGCTTTTGCCAGGAATCTGTTCTACATTTCTGTTGCTCTGTGGAGTAAAAGATTCTTCTGATGTGCAATCTTGATGACACCATTTTTGTGTAGGAATGGAGTGAGTGTACATCACACAGGCTGTGTCCATTGGCGCTAGGCATTGGGCGGCCTAACCAGCGCTCGTTAGAAGGCCTGCGGGAGACATCTTGGAAAACGGCCCCAAAAGATTTTTTACCATGATTTTTGTGTTCCTCCTGGCCCCAGAAAAATCTTCAGGCCCGCTCTCAGCAGCTCAGTGCCCTTCCCCAAAAGGCCTCGCCCCTTCAGGGCATGACTTCCGGCTCGCCTCCATGAAGGAGCCAGTGAATTCACCCCTCGCCCCCCTGCAGTGGTGAGCTGTCTATATGCACTCGCTGAGCATTGGCAGCTCACCCAAAATATTTAGATGAGGCCCAAACATGAAAAGGGTTTGGGCATCTCGCTGGAGCCATCGGGCAGGTGTAGCACACACCCTGCCCAACTTTTGCTCCAGTTGATGATCCCCCCTACAATCTCTGGGTTACCATAACCATTAGGCTATCATACTGTGCCATAGTTCACAAAGCATGACTAGTAGGGCGTCATGGGTAACCATGCGATTCTGGAATTTGCTTGATTAGAGAGGCAAAGTGGAACTTCACAGATTCACCTGAAATTGGCCACTGGGCTTTTTGCCTCCCGAGGATTTAGCATTAGTAGCAAGCGGATAGGGTGATGCATAAGATTGCACCATCCATTGAATTGGTTTGAGCTGTATATCTTCTATCATCTCTCTTATGTTCTAACTCTGTGGTGTCTTCATAAATTCCAATTGTGTTTTTTGCGATTTACTGTTCCTGTTTGCCCATTTCTTTTACATTTTAAATAAATCTTTATAAGCAATTTAAAAAAAAATCAAATACACAGTTTGGGTTAGCTGTTTCTTCCTTTAGGGAGCACTTAAGATATCAATTGTCTATAAGGAAGTGTATATGCAGCTGGAATGTTCCAAGTTCTAGTTGGATGACAAAATGCTAATAATCCCTTCGGACACAAAACCAATCTATTTCCGATCGTATTTGGTCTTTCATCCTGAGGTAGAGTTGCCAGTCAAAATAGGGAAACTATTGCCAATCTAATTGAATCTTCCTATCAAAATGGGTGAAATCAATAGGATTTTTATTCTATTTTATAATAATACACTTTAAATGTTCAAATCACAATGTACATAATCCAATTAACAAAGTAAGTTAAACCGCGCAAATTGCTTTTCTTATTTTAAATCCTTGAGTTATGCAAATATACCTCTGTCTTTCTGTCTATTTTTAGGGGACTGAGACATTTTCGAAGCCAGCGCGATCAGCTCAGTTCTATTACATGGACAAATTCCTGTTGTTCTCTTCAGGATCAGAGTTTCAGCTGCACAGATACCATTTGGATACAAGCAGGGATGACATTAAAAGGTTAGTTCAAGTTTATTTTGAAATTTATATCTTTTGGTGATTTTTGTTGTTTGTTTTGTGTTTACCAAAGTGTGGGGTGTTGGTGAATGGGACACATTTCTATGCTGGACAGCATACCCTCATCTAAGAAAATACCTTTTGCATATTGGTTTAGTACAGAAAATAACTTTAACTTCTTATTTCTTATCTTAAAATGTTCCTTCCAAACTTTTAAATTTTGTACCCTTGAGATATTGTTTTCCATTTGCCTTTTGCGTGAGATTTTAGAGTGCCTTGGCATGCTGTACTTTAGCCAAATTCCCTGCCATCGCTGGCTCTTTCTCAGCCTCAGGCCTATCTCACTCCCTTCCCCTGCCATTTCAGTGGGCCTCAGTCTCTCACCATTTAGTGCCTTTATATCCAGCAGCATCACAGCCACGCTGGGTCTAAGACCCCTGATTTCACAGGGAGGATATCAAAGAGGAAGATAAGGGAAACAACCAGAAGGGAAGATTGGGGAGGCTGCCAGAGAGGGGGGATATGGAGAGCAGCAAATGAAAGGGGATAGGGAGGGCACCCAATGAGGGGGATAAAGGCGGCAGCCAAATAGGTGAATAGGAAGGGAATTGTTTTGTGATGAGAATATATAATTTTCAATCCTCTGTATATATAGTATTTCAATTACTCAACTATTTATATGATCTGAATAAATGCATACAAAATACAGTAATCTTTTAATTGTATTGCTTATCACAAATCAACTTAAATAACCATTTCGTAATTAGATTAATAATCTACAGTTTTAAGGCGTTTAACTTTTAGGTTATAGATATACTATATCAATACGGAATGAGGGGCATCACATATATCTAAACGCCAGGAATCTGTGGGAGTGGAAAATGGGGAATAGGGATGATTGAGCAGACAGCTGTCACATACCCAAAGGAATAGTGCGCAGGCACAAGCCGTAAATAGGTTTTTGAAGAAGTCACTAATAGTGGATGTGGGTAACCCGATAGATATAGTATATTTGGCCTTTTAGATGGCTTTTGATAAGGTGCCTCAGAAGAGGTTTCTCTACAAGATAGAATCCTGTGAAATTAGTGGTAATCTGCTGTAGTGGATTGAGAATTGTCTGAATGCCCGTAGGCAGAAAGTAGTGGTCAATGGATTTGGATCTACTTGGAGACTGGTTATCAGTGGTGTCCCACAGGGATGGTGTTAGGACCGTTGCTATTTACTATTTTCATTAAGGACCTAGATGTAGGTGATGGGAATGATCCGCAAGTTTGCGGACGGCACCAAATATCAGCAAATGTTAGGACTGTAGAGGATGCTCAACTACTCCTAGCAGATCTGGAATAGTTGGGGGAATGGGCCCGTGTTTGGAAAATTATTTTTAACTTAGAAAAGTGTAGTGTTATGCACATGGACAGGTCTAATGCTAAATATAAATACACCCTATAGGGAACAGAATTGAAGCCAGTGGTGAAAAACTGAGATCTGGGTGTTAGTGCATCAATCTCTAAAGGTTCATGACCAATGCCGTGAGACTATAGCTAAAGCAAACAGGTCTCTAGGTTGTATTCACAGGACATTTCACTACAAAACAAAGCATACCATTATGTCCTTGTATAAGACCTTGGTTAGGCCTCAGTTAGAATACCGTGCCCAGTTCCATAAGGGAGGGAAAACAGTAAAAGGGAATACGCAGTAAACGGGAATATATTGAGAGGGGTAGAGGAAGTGAGAGACCTTGGAGTGCATGTGCACAGGTCCCTGAAGGTGGCAGTACAGGTAGATAAGGTTGTGAAGAAGGCATACTGAATGCTCTCTGTTATTAGCCGAGGTATAGAATACAAAAGCAGGGATGTAATGGTGGAACTGTATAAAACGCTGGAGTATTGTGCGCAGTTCTGGACACCACATTACAGGAAGGACATAATTGCTCTGGAGAGAGTGCAGAGAAGATTTACAAGAATGTTGCCAGGGCTTGAAAATTGTAGCTACGAGGAGAGGTTGGACAGGCTGGGATTGTTTTCCTTGGAGCAGAGGAGGCTGAGGGGAGACTTGTTTGAGGTGTACAAAATTATGAGGGGCCCAGATAGAGTAGACAGAGAGTACCTGTCCCTAGCGGAGAGTTCAAGAACTAGAGGACATAGATTTAAGCTGATTGGCGGAAGGATTAGAGGGGACATGAGGAAAACCTTTTTTACCCAGAGGGTGTTGGGTGTATGGAATTTGCTGCCCGAATTGGTGGTAGAGGCAGGGACCCTCAACTCTTTTAAAAAGTACCTGGACCTGCACCTAAAGTGCTGTAAGCAGCAGGGCTACAGACCGGGTGCTGGAAGGTGGGATTAGAATGGGCACCTGATTGTTCTTCGAGCTGGCACGGACACGATGGGCCGAATGGCCCCCTTCTGTGCTGTATCTTTTCTATGGTTCTATGGAAATCACAGGAGTCTGTTTAGGTTTCAGGTTTAGATTGTCTTTAAAAGCTTCAGCTGATGTCTTATCAGTATTTTGGTGGAACTTGTGAGCTCTGTTAAAATTGGGTATCTTAGCAAAAACATCAAGCCTCACCAATTTATGATACTCTAAGCTGTTTTTCATTAGCTAAACATTGAGAGGAGGCTAGCTAAAACTGCTCCATGGAACCGATATGACAAGTCTAGATACTGTTCTCTTCTTAGAGCACCAATGAAGATGCAGGTTCTATTAAAAGCTGATTGCTGGTGAAGATAACAAGTTATGAATGTTGTTACATCTAACCTTCTAATTAGGAGAAGGGAGAATATGGGATGCCCTGAGGTTAGTAAATTGATGTCACTTGGAGCCCTCATGAAGGGCAAAGAGCCATAATTAAGCTTTTTGAGGCTCCATCAACCAGTTAGCACTAGTTAGTTGTTATGATCTGAAACACACTATCTGAAAGGATGGTGGAAGCAGATTCAGTTGTAACTTTCAAAGGGGAATTGGATATATACTTAAAAGGGAAAAATTTGCAGGGCTTTGTGGGAAAGAGCAGGGGAATGGGACTAATTGGATAGCTCTTTCAAAGAGCTGGCACATGCATGATGGGCCGAATGGCTTCCTTCTGTGCTGTATGATTCCACCACAGCCTCACAAGGGATCTGTAACATCTTCATGCTGCTGAACTCACTTGAATGTTTAGATTCCTGAAAATTCCAGTTGAATTGATGTTGTCTCCAGCCTAAGTCCTCAGTGAGTAATAATTTAGAACTGGGAGCTCAATCTACTCTCCTAGGTTTTATTACAACTTGCTGACTTACCCATGAAAGTGGTTAAGCACTTCATAATTAGTTTATACACTGATACAAACTGGAATACCATGAACGCTTAGTGGCTTTGTTTCTAAACTTGACTGCCAAAAGCTTACTTCTGGGTATGGATTTGACTTGGTTTTGTAATTTTACTGCTTACCAGAGAAATAATCAATTTAAAATTGGGTGGTCCACAGACTGAATGTAGCTGTATAGAGGTCTGTGAGGATGCCTGCAGTTAAGGCTCTCTTACGCTCTCTCTCTTTCAAAGTGGATACTGAAGATCAGTCTGCATCTTGTTCGTACTCCCTGCCTTGTAACTCACCCCATTTTTGAGGTATGGACTAGCCCCTTGAGGCTTTTCCTACCTGAATCTTAAAGTTTGGGAGCCTCTCTCTTGAGCTGTTAACTTTATTCAGTGAATTTGGGTTCTTAATTCTTGACTAACCCCAAATGTTTCTGCCTTTCAGTCGCCAAAGCATGGCAGCAGAGAGAGGAGGAGATGTGCTTTGTTTGAATTTGATCCTTCTCCCCCTTGTCCATCTTGACCAGGATGGGGGAGATTTGCTTCAGTCACAGGCAGGGAGGAAGGCATTTCGTTGGTCACAATCTTTATGATGAGAAGGCCTTTGTGGAATTGTCATATTTATTGTACGCCTTATTAGTTTGAGGACCTTTCCTTTTTCAAGATCAATTCTAAATGCTTAATATTACATCTATTTGATATGTAATACTTAGGGCAGAGTATTTATTGGGACTTCTACTCCTCTCTTACTCACCTTTTCCACCCCCCCCCCCCCCGCCCCTTTCTCTATACTTTTCATTTTGGAGATGTTAAAAAAAATACATTAAATATTATCCATGTATAGAGAGCACCCAAATTAGCTTAGGAATCCAGAAAATATCAACTGCATGCTCTTGTTCAGTGGAGCATCAAGATGTATATTAGTTTGCTGGACATTATAAGGTCATTATCCTTTAGCTTAAGCATGTTATGCAACACCTCTGTCAAATTTGATTTAAACTTCAAAGAGTTGAATCTCAACTTTCAATTTGCCCAATTGAAGATGGAGAACTGTGCCAATTTCAGTAGGTGTGAGTCAAAGTTGATTATAATTTTTGCCTTGGTGGAATTGGTCTTCCTTAAAAAGAAACATTTGGTAATTAAAACATTCTGTAATAAAAAGTTTAATGTGTATTAAAAGATCTCACAGCTTTAGGTTTTCTTATTATTAGATTATATGACTTGTCCCATGAGCTTACATCCTTGATCCAGTGAATATTCCTGCAGAAAGCAGTGCATCCCTTTACCATTGAGAATTGCACAGCTAGTGCACAGGAGCAAAAATCAATCGTTAAGGCTAATAGAATGGTGGCTTTTATCTCAAGGGGGTTGGAATACAAAAGTGAGGAAGTGATGCTTCAGTTGTAGAGAGCCTTGGTCAGAACTCATCTGGAGTACCGCATTCAGCTGTGAGCACCAAACACCAGTATTGACCTTGGAAGGCGTACAGTGTAGATTCACCAGAATGTTGCTAGGGCTTAAAGAGTTAAATTATGATAGATTATATAAACTTGGCTTTTAATACTTGAGTTTAGAAGGCTGAGGCACGATCTAATCGAGGTGTTTAAAATGATAAAGGGGTTCGATAGGGTAGATACAGAACAAACTGTTTCCGCTGGTGGGGGATTCCAAAACAAGAGGGTATAATCTTAAAATTAGAACTAGGCCATTCAGGAGTGAAATCCGGAAGCAATTTTTCACACAAAGGGTAGTGAAAATCTGGAAAACTCTCCCCCAAAAGGCTGTGGATGCTGGATCAATTGAAATTTTCAAGACTGAGATCAATAGATTTTTGTTGGGTAAGGGTATCAAGGGATATGGAGCACAAGCAGGTAAATCGAGTTGAGGTACGGATCACCCATGATCTAACTGAATGACGGAACAGGCTACTCCTGTTTCCATGTTACTGTTCACATTTACTGAAAGAATGAGATATTTAAGTTTGAATATTTCATTATAACACAGTATTTGTACTGATCAGTCCCTACAATAAATGCAATGTCAGTTTTAGCTACAGATTATGATAAGCAAATCACATCTGTATTCTTTAATCTATCTACAATTATGGAATTCATTTTTGTATATTATTCTTCCCTTCTTTGGTCATGTAGAATTGGATAATCTAAAAATCTAATAAGTGCGCTCTTCTATTTGTTTGTAAACAGTGTTATTGGAAAAGGATCCGGGGCAAATAGCTGCTTCATTTCATTACTTACTGGTCACCAGGCATTGTCTTCTCTTGTTTGTCATCATCACCTGCTTTCTGTTGCTAAGGTCATTTTCAATCCAGTTGACTAATATGCTGTAAAATTTATGTATTTTCTTTAAAAGCCTCAAATCCAGAACGTTGTCATATGCTTTCTGAAAATCCAACCTTATTCTTTGCTCATAATACCCATAACCTACAACTTTCCTCCCCTTCTCAAAGAATTCTGGTAGATTGTGATGCTTGGCACGTTGATTGTAAAACAATGCTGATCATAATTGTAATGGTTCTAGATCTGTTGAATTTTTTTTTTATTCGTCATTGGGATATGGGCATCGCTGGCAAGGCCAGCATTTATTGCGCATCCCTAATTGCCCTTGAGAAGGTGGTGGTGAGCCGCCGCCTTGATCTGCTGCAGTCCGTGTGGTGAAGGTTCTACCACAGTGCTGTTAGGTAGGGAGTTCTAAGATTTTGACCCACCTGTTGAATCCCAAATGGAAAATGGGATGGGCAGTAAGATAGAAAACCGTGTTAATTTACAGGGGTTCACTATAATGTTCTATAACAATAGTAGCACAATGGTATGGAATGGGGGTGGAGGGTGAAGATGAGATGACTGCAAGAGACTGTTTACCCTTACATGGATGTTGTTGCCCTTTCCTTACCACAGCTTTGAGAGTGGTTATCTTACCTTGGGCAACATATTACAGGGTATTTTGTTCTCGCATAACAAAAGAATATTCTACCTCTGATATGTGCTGGACAACTTAGATTAGATAATATAGCCAATAGATGCTATCAGTGAACCCTCTAGCATAATTAACAATAATCCACCACTAAGGCATGTCTAGTTTATTTCTGTTCAAGAGTGGCAAGAAACCATCACTATTTTGTTATAATCAGGTAGGAATATAGGGGGAGAAATTGGACTTAATTGCCTGGCGGAAAACTGAGGCAAAAAGGACCAATTTCACTGGGCTGTGTACTATGCCCCAAGGATGCCTGAAATACATCTGACGCCATAATGGCCTTGCATGATATTCAGGAGTCCCAGGCTGTTGCCTTAAATAAACATTATGCCCCTTGCCTATGTTAATGAACACCAGGCTTGCCCCATTCAAGTTTTCCAGTGTTTGCCGTGGCCACCAAGAAACAAGTAAGATTTCTTCATTGATTTAACTTCATGTGGAGCCAGGAGGAGTAAGGGAGTCCCTCCCAGCTCCTGAGGGCTGCTGCTGATATGCGCTAGCCCCTTCTCATTCTCTCCCCTCCCTCCCACAGTCTACCTGAGGGTCACTGCCGGTGAGGCAGCTGGCCCAAATTGGTAATCTTCAAACTGGCCAGCTGCCTCTGGAGGCTCAACAAGCATCAATAGCTCGCTGCAGATATTAAAATGCAACCTGAGGCCCAATTTCCAGCTTCGTGCCTCCAGCTTCTGGTTTGGGTTTTCTTTTAAGGAATCTATTAAGTCATTTTTGCGGTAGAAAAATAATTGACACTATATGATTCAGGAATTTATATACTGCACACCAACACTATAAATTTGGGGTATGATTATTTCCCTTATTTTAAATTCTTTCAAATGTGCCTTGTTGTGCAGATGCCAAATTCCATTTGTAAATTTTGTTTGATTACTGTGGTAAACAAAATGATCTATTATTGGTAACAAATCTTGTTTATCTACAGCTACAAAAAGAAGAGCAAAAGCAGGTTGGTTGGCAAATTCAAGATGGCTGGCACCCAGGAGATCAGTTGCCTGTCCGCAGTGAATGACTTCTACTCCTGTATCCTTTTGTTGGTCATATAATGTTTACATCTTTAATAATTTTGGCGTGGGGCGATTTGTGTACTGCGCAGGTATCTTCATCGTATATAAAAATTCTAAAATTAACTCTAGTGCACTAAAAGCAATTTTACCCTGTATATATATGTGTACATTGTGCAGTTCTCTATCAAGAGGGACAGAATGAAGAGTAGTCATGAATGGTAGCTTTTGTCATTACTGGTTTGGCTGCCTTAGTTTTCTGCATAGTTGCCAAGATAAACAATTTAACACCAGATTTTCTTCGCCTCAAGTCTATTACACACCGTGGGTGTTTGCTCTAGTTTAATCAATAGGGAGAACATGTGCTTAGACCATCATGTTTTTTTTCTTCAAAGAAAGCAAATGTCATAAGGAATATTCTCCTCTGCTATTTTTAACGAATAAGTAGACGTGGGTTTAAACCAACACTGCTTTACATTCGTATCTAGTTTTTGCTAAAATAGTGAACAGAGGAAAATATACTCCAACATATATTATCCCTGACTTTGTCTCAGGTTGGAAGCCTTGATAGCCCAAAGTTTCTTTGAAGAAGAGAGTAGCTTCATTCTCAGTTAGCAGCCCTCAAGATATATGGCACGAAAGTGGCCTTACATTCTTTTAGATCTGCCTCTACCTCAAGTGGGGCCAAATAATACTTGCACTTGTCACACTGAATCATTTGTGTGCTTCGTGCGAAGAATTACTTTTGAAGTGCAGAATACAGGCAGCCAATTTCGAGCAACACTTTGTCCCACAAACAGCATTGAGATAAATGACCAGTTATTCTGCTTTTTGGTGGCATTGTAAGAGGAAGAAATGTTGGACTAGATGCTGGGAGAACTCCTGCTTTTCTTTGAATAATGCTGTGGGATCTTTAACATCCACCTGAACAAGCAGATGGTACAACTCTGTGGGAGTCTGTCTTGTGAAGCGGAGGCAATGAGACAATTTCCCTCTGACATGTCCATAAATGTGTGGACGGGTCTATAAACACTGGTCCTAGGGTAGTGACGGGTATGGACAAAAGACTTAAGGTGTCATTGCACCAATATTTGCTGTCCCCTTATCTTCCTCATCTAAATCATGCAGTGCTATGAGAACCCCAAAATGTATTCTCATCCTCACCACTTTTAATGGCAGCAGAACCAAGAATAATTAAGGAAAGTATTGATAGAAAAAAACACAAAATTGCGGCAGTGGCAGTTGACCCAACAAAGCCAAATGTGTGGAGTAAAGTTCAGCAAAGTTTAATTGCAAACACAAAAAAAAATCACTTTTACCAGCAACTCAAACTGTGATACCCCTTTAAGAAGTTTACTTGAGCAGACCAGTTACCTAGATTCACGACATACCTATATTACAATGTGCGCTGTGGGCAGGGCTTAACCAAAGTTATGACTTTCATTGTGGGTCTTGATCCCCATAAATATGCTATTTAAATAAGGCCTGTGCTTGCCTATGGCATGACCTTATTCTGCCCCCTGAAATCCCATGTTTGCAAAATGTCATTCCAGAATGCAGGGACCAGGTGGCTGAAGGCACTGCCGCCAACCATGGGCCAAAGAGAAGGAGGGGATGCACAAGAGGCCAGAGGCAGAGGAATGAAGAGTTCAGGGAAGTTGTTAGGCTGGAGATGGTTACAGAGGTAGGTTGGGACGAGGCCTTGACAGGATTTAAACATGAGGATGGGAATTTTAAATTGGAGGCTTTGTGTGGACCGGGAGACAGTGTAGGTCAGCAGGAACAGGGGGTGATGGGCGAGCGAGATTTGGTGAGAGATAGGCAGTCTTTGTGATGGAGAGGACATAGGGTCCGAAGCTCAACTTATGGTCGAATAGGACACCAAGATTGTAAACAATCAGGTTCAGCCTGAGACAGTGGCTGGAGAGGGGAATGGAATCAGTGGTAAGGGGGACGGAGGTTGTGGTGGGACCCAAAGTCGATGGCTTCAGTCTTCCCAATATTTGACTGGAAGAAATTGTGGCTCATCCAAGACTGGATGTTGGATAAGCATAAAAGCATTGGAGGGGTCGAGACAGGTGGTGGAGAGGTAGAGTTATATCTCGACAGCGCAGAGGTGGAAACTGACTACCAAGTGGCATCATGTAGGTGAGGAAGAGGAGGGGGTCAAGGATAGGTCCTTAGGGGACATTGGAGGTCATGGTGTGGGGTAGGAAGAAAAGCCATTGCTGGAGATGCTCTGGCTACAATCGGATAGGTAAGAGTGGAACCTACCAAGGGCAGTTCCACTGAGCTGGACAACGGAGGAGAGGCGCTAGTGGAGGATGACGTAGTTGACCATGTCAAAGGCCACAGAAATATCAGGGAAGACGAGAGAGATAGTGCACCATAGTCACATTCACAGAGGATGTCATTTGTGATTTTGTTTAGGGCCATCTCGGTACTGTGGCAGTGGTGCAAATCTGATTCGAGAGATTCAAACAACATGTTGCGGGAAAGATAGGCACAGATTTGGAGGTGACTGTCAGGAAATAGGCCTGTGGGCGATGTCCTGGACATCGCCAATGTACACCATGTTACACCAGGCAGTGCAGAAATCATAGTCTGTCTGGGTCTAGGTGTTCTGAAAAATAGTCTAATCTGAAAGGATTATCAATAGTGTTTAGCTTATTCCTTCAGATAGCCCTTCTAGGAGTGGTGTTTGTTGGTAATGTGGCTATAGATCTCCTCCAGGTTACTGTCCTTGTAGAACCTTTGGTCTCATCCCACATTCTCCATTTGAGTGTGGTGAACTGCTAGATCCATCTCCCACCCCCATCCTTTTTCTCTTTTCACCCTCCCCTTCTCACTTTCATTTTCATGATGTACCTTTCTCTTACCTGTGTTGCTACTGACTTTTGAGGGTCTCCAGGTGTTACCTTTTATACTTTTACTCATTGTTGTGCCTATAATGTCATATTCATAGAATCATACAACACAGAAGGGGGCCGTTCAGCCCATTGTGCCTGTGCCGGCTCTTTGAAAGAGATATCTAATTAGTCCCACTCCCCTGCTCTTTCCCCATAGCCCTGCAAATTTTTCCCCTTCAAGTATTTATCCAATTCTCTTTTAAAAGTTATTATTCAATCTACTTCCTCTACCCTTTCAGGCGGTGTATTCCAGATCACAACAACTCACTGCTGGGAAAAAAAAAGTCTCATCTTGTCTCTGGTTCTTTTGCAAATTACCTTAAATATGTGTCCTCTGGTTACCGACCCTTCTTCCACTGGAAACAGTTTCTCCTTATTCTATTGTCACAGATTCAAAGATGAATATTGTTGTAAAATCTCCTAGTTGTCTTTGTTATGAGCAAAGCGGAAGTAATGTTATTGAAAATAATGTAAATTCTATAAGTAGGAACAGCTGAAGTAGAACAATTTTTTTAATAACAAAGCAGTAAGAAAAGTTAATTTTAGAAAAGCAGACATGGTTAAACGGTTATAAAAGAAGACTGGGTAAAGTATGCAATAGTCTGTTTTCAATTTGCTACGATTCTTGTGCATTTGTTTCTGTGTACTTTTATTCTCATTAGGTCAGCTTTCTGAATGAGATCCAAAACCATTCTTTATTATAGGGAAATTCTTGTTGAGTTTCACCTACTTTCCGAGTTAAATCTGACGCCCACATAGTGGAGGTTTATTATTTCTGCCTGAAGTGCCCATGTCCATTTTCCTGCTACCATGTCTCTCCACCTATCGGATTGTGGATGAATGGACAATTTTCAGCAATATAACCCTAGGAGGTGCCTAATAAATCTCCCTATTCTATATATCATAATGCAGATATTATCCATTTAAAACAGTGCCGTTTTGGAGCTCTGAATCCATCACATTATGATGCCAGTTTTATTAAGATATTCTTTAATTCTCCCATATGCAATACATGTAAAATTACACAGACATAACAACAGAATGTTCTGTCAACATCTGGCTAGATTTAAACTCATTTGTTGGGTTCAGAACCAAACTAGTTGAAAGCCCAAACTGGTCGGAATTTGGCTGTTTTTGGGTTTATTTTGAAATACATGAATTTGGATCAAGCTCATGCCACGTTGAATTTGGACGCATGTTTGTTGTGCAATTGATTAAACATACTGCAGAATGTCCAACTACAGGCAGCATGATGGCACTGTACACAGGTGTTACAATGCCGTATCTCTGAAAACGGTAGGCATTTGGGGTTGTGCCCACAATTTCCTGACATGGCAGGGTTGAAGTCTTGGCTGAGTTTCCAGCAGAACGAGCAGAGTGGAAATGAGCTTCATCTCAGAGAGCTTGGGAAGGCAGGGTGAGAGTCAACCTCCATTCCTCCTGTATACCACACTACAGTTGGTTACGAAGCCTAACAATCAGTTGCTTGCATGTTCTCGCCATGAAGATGAAGATAAAAATAATTGAACTTGGATGATTGCATTTAAACATTATTAGATCATTATCTTCATTTTTTTGATAAACTTTACCTGCATAACTGATATTGTGAGTTATGGTTTATGTTATTGATTGAAGTGACAATTTGATTGACTTGTGAACTTTAAGCTTTTCTGTCCCAAAAAGATATTAAGCCGGGTCTCAGGTATCCCAGGCTGTGGCTTAACATTGGAGTATCTGGGATCACATTTTGGGCCCAGTGCCTCCGTCTGCCCCAAACAAAGACATTGGTGTAGGAGGTGGAAGGGCTGGTGGCAGGGACACCCTGGGATTGCTTTTCAACTTGCCACTCAGATGTAAAACTGGCATTGCGGATGGGCCAGCAGAAATGGTGCCCACCTGGTGGAAACCAGGTCACACTCAGGTTCCAGGGAGGAATTGGTCCCAAATATTTGCGGGGCATGATCCTGGCAATTACACCAGTATCGAGTCTGCCGGGGCCCTCCGGTGCTGACCTTGCTGGAGTTTGCAGGGTCAGCGGGAGGGCACCTCATTTACATGAGGCCGGCTCTCCG
The DNA here is from genome assembly GCF_035084215.1 of Heptranchias perlo. Taxonomy (NCBI): domain Eukaryota; kingdom Metazoa; phylum Chordata; class Chondrichthyes; order Hexanchiformes; family Hexanchidae; genus Heptranchias; species Heptranchias perlo. Next base: position 7,782,055 of record NC_090332.1, on the reverse strand, counting down.
TGCCTCGCCCGACCTTCACCCCCCACGGTGAGGTGCATTTCTGCTCATGTGGAGGCCGATATGCCTCATCTCACACAGGATACCGGCCTCCAGTCCTACACCAGGTCTTGACTGAACAAGGAAATGCAAACTCTCAGAGAAGGGAGGTCTCACCTCTCGCTTTATCCCAGAGCTGCCCCACGACGTTGTTGTAAGAGCTGGGCAGAGGTTCTGCTCCTTACAAGGCCAACTGTTAAATCCCAGAACTGGTAATGTATCTGAGTCACTGCTGCTTTCTGATAGGTTCCACTGTAATCCTGCTGGAGTGATGGCAGAAGTCTGACAGAACACTGGAGGAAATTTGAGGCTGCTGTATTTTTGTTAAAAAGAAGTTAAATGTGGCCCCTTACAAAGGAGGAAGTTTTCTATTGTTTTCCCAGCCCAGCAAACTCCCCCGGAGTCTCCGTCTTCTTTCTAATGGCGTGTTCCCCAGATGTGCCCCTGGTGACATGGCTGCCTTCTAGTGTGATGGTAATGAAAGGACATCCCCTTGACTTTCTGAACTTTTTGGGAGGTTAGTAACAGAGATACCAGACAGGTGCATCTCTGTACTTACACCAGGATATGTCCTCCCCCACCCCACACACATAGAATTTCGACCCAAATATATTCTTGGTACAAATAAATAAGTTATAAAAAGGTACTGTACGGTTGTGCATAAAATCCGAGTTGAACTTGCACTTTTAAAGAAATTGTGCACTGGCTGGAGGTTTGTGTTGCAGGAAATAGCATTTAAATACTGTGGCTACAAGAGCAGGTCAGAGGCTGGGTATTCTGTGGCGAGTGACTCACCTCCTGACTCCCCAAAGCCTTTCCACCATCTACAAGGCACAAGTCAGGAGTGTGATGGAATACTCTCCACTTGCCTGGATCAGTGCAGCCCCAACAACACTCAAGATGCTCGACACCATCCAGGACAAAGCAGCCCGCTTGATTGACACCCCATCCACCACCCTAAACATTCACTCCCTTCACCACCGGCGCACTGTGGCTGCAGTGTGTACCGTCCACAGGATGCACTGCAGCAACTCGCCAAGGCTTCTTCAACAGCACCTCCCAAACCTGCGACCTCTACCACTTAGAAGGACAAGGGTTGCAGGCACGTGGGAACAACACCACCTGCACGTTCCCCTCCAAGTCACACACCATCCCGACTTGGAAATATATTGCCGTTCCTTCGACGTCGCTGGGTCAAAATCCTGGAACTCCCTTCCTAACAGAACTGTAGGAGAACCTTCACCACACGGACTGCAGCGGTTCAAGAAGGCGGCTCACCACCACCTTCTCAAGGACAATTAGGGATGGGCAATAAATGCTGGCCTTGCCAGGAACGCCCACACCCCAAGAACGAATTTTTAAAAAAATTGAGTTTGTGCTGGTTGTGAAGTGACAATTTAGCCACTAACCGTCAAGCTAGGAACAGCAGCAGTGAAATAGTATTCATTTTCTCATTTAAAAAAAGGTAACATTTTCTGTTTGATTTGGTAATAACTGGAAAGTTTGAATGACCTAAAGTTCACTAATTTTCCTTTCCTTAAGTTCATATTTAATAAGATTATTGTATTGGTTCTCTTTCCCCCCTACTCCCCGTCCCGAGGCTGGCTTTGCAGAGTTATCCTTCTGAACCATACACACAGTATTGGTCCAATGTTCAGTTCCAGATCCCCGCAGAGTTAGCTGATCTCAGCCAATGTGATGGTAGAGTTGCTACGCTGAGCTTCAGCTCCCCAAGTTATAAGAGGGGAAAGTTGGTCACGATCCCCACTCCTGATCGCTGTCCTTTGACCCCTGATCAAAGTGCCTGCGTGTAGATATCAAAAGAGGATGGGACCAGGTTTGGTTTCGATGCCCATTATGGTTGTGTAACCTGCCAACACTCATTGCCAAGGCTGAAACATAAATAATGGCCAGTTGGTCACTGGCACCCATGGACTTTTACCCCTGCAGGGGATCAGTGCCTTCAGGAGAAAAGAGAAAAAAAAATTGGCGAAAATATGACTTCTTTGATGAGATCAACCATACGGTATTAGGCACCTTACGCCTATTAATGTAATTTATCCCTGTTAGTATCATTTTTGGAACAAAGTTGTTGAACTCAACAAGTTTACCTATAATTAAATCTGAAGGCTGTGGTTTCTGCATTTGGGTGGTAGAGAAGAGTAAAGTGCTTTTAGTTTTTTTTGATAGTTTATAGGTATTACTGTTTCTATGATACCACTCATTACTGTTGACCTTGACGGAAAGAAACTGCAGATGTTGTTCTGACAGCTGGCACAAACCGTGCTTTGGAGGTGTTTGATCTGAATGTTGGTCGAAGTGTAGTAATTGTTCCAGATGCTCATGCCAGACCTGTGCACCAGATTTGTCAGAACAATGTAGGTCATTGCTTATACTACTTTTTTCTCTATCTCAGCACTCTAATATATTGCAATCTATGGTATAACACACTTTGTTAATAGCACAACTCCCTTCCCTTTTTATATCGTGTGTTTCCACAACATGACACTTTGGGGTAAAAATTTGTTGCTGCCCGTTTTCGGATACGTAACTGACAGTATGCTTCCATCGCATGCCCGAATCAGGGGGCTCGCCTGCAATTGGTTTTTTTGGTTCTCCCTATCCATTTCAGTATTTTATATTCGATTTTTTTTTTTCCCCCCCTAATGTCTTCTATAACTTATTTTCTTTGTCCACGTTGGTTTTACTGTCCTTTTGGTCATCAATTTGTTTCTGGGATAAACTGCTTCTACATTGTGAAAGAAATCTCTTAAAACTCCACATTCTCAACTTTAAATAGTCCTTTGCAATTTGTTTTTGCATACAGCATTTCATTCCTTGAAAGTCTACTCTCCTGAATTCAAATTTATTATTTTTTCAATGTCAGCTATGGCTCAGTTGGTAGCACTCTCGCCTCTGAGTCAGAACTTGTGGGTTCAAGTCCCACTCCAGAAACTTGAGCACAAAATCTAGGCTAAAACTCCAGTGCAGTACTGAGGGAGTGCTGCATTGTTGGAGCTGCTGTCTTTCGGATGAGACGTTAAATCATGGCCTCGTCTGCCCTCTCAGGTGGATGTAAAAGATCCCACGGCACTATTTCAAAGAAGAGCAGGGGAGTTCTCCCCGGTGTCCTGGCCAATGTTTATCCCTCAACCAATATCACTAAAACAGATGATCTGGTCATTATCAAATTGCTGTTTGTGGGAGCAATTGTGTGCAAATTGGCTGCAGCGTTTCCTACAATACAACAGTGACTACACTTCAAAAATACTTCATTAGCTGTAAAGCGCTTTGGGATGTCTTGAGTTCGTGACAAGCGCAATATAAATGCAAGTCTTTCTTTTAAAAATTAATAGTCTGGTTATAGTTCACCCACCTCCTAATTGGCTAAATTGAAAGAATTTTGAGATTGTGCAGAAAGAAAATCTATCCATCGATGTCCAATGACTTTTGAAAAGTCCTATAAAGAGCACTCCTAGAATAATTTAAAAAGGTGAGATTTTACAGTTTTTTTTACAGCAGTGTTTCGCCAGACATCTGCATTTCTACATAAACATCGGCTCCTGTGAAAATAATTTTTAATTAATTGTGGCTCACAACGACTTTGCCAAAAACTATTTCAGAAACAAAAAGCAGACTCTGCAATTCCAGTTTACTGTTTAATATTTTATTATCAGAAATTAAAATTTTATGATGTTATGTGTACACATTCACATGGTAGGCAATGTGAGATGCCATCTGTGGTTAGAAAACTATTCAAATTTCAGTGAAACTTGACAAATGTGGGGGAACAAAACTAGTATTCCGTTTAATAAGGACTTTTATTCTTGCCTTTTGGTGACCATGGTACCATTCCAGCACCGAAATCAAAATATAACCAGGTTACACATTTTAGACAGTTCTTAGAATGTTGTAGGCCTAGAAGTTGGATCAGGCGAGAAAAGGACGCTGGAAGGTCCAATATGGCGTGCGGTGTGCACAGGGTCATTCCATGTCAGGTATGCAACATTCACCAGCTGTTAGGTCTGTTGCCTGTGCAAATCAGGGGCCAAATGCCTATTTCGGACCTGCTCCTGAAATTGCAGCATGTGCCGTACATGCGGTGGTCAGTTCTCTCAGGCACAGAGCAACTAAACCAGCGGTCCTTCAAGGGGCCACTGAAGGCTGCCAACAGAAGGTAAGTAAACATTTCTTTAATGACCTGCACGTGGAACTAGAAGGAGGAAGAGTGCTCCTTCTGGCTCCATGTTAAAACTGCAGGCCGGCCACTGCACGACACCCCCCCCCTTCCGCGCCCCCCCCCCCCCCCGATCTCCTGCCCCTCCCCCTCCCCCTTTCCAGACTCACTGTTGCTCTGCTGCTGGCATTCCCGTCGGCCGATCTTCATCTTCTGCGTGTCCAGTGCATTGCCTCCTGGGGCATATCTGTCGTCCCCAGCAAGCTGATCGCCACCTTATGAGCCAAGAGGACCAATTTTGTGTGGTCTTCTTTCTCATTATTTCGGCGCGGCGGTTCCCGTTTGCCACTGCGTTCACGGTAAATCAGCAGAAAAACTTATTTAACAGCTGCTAATTTGTTTTAGGTGTGGAAAGTGGGCCATTATTACGTTAGTGCTCTCAACGGTATAAAACGATTCATTGGGAGGAGCTTGCAATATTTTCTTTGAGATTCTTGTGAAAGATGCTGTACATCGGCGCCAAAGCAATCTGCATCAATCCATTTGTAACATAGAGAGTAACCTCCATGTAAAAATATATAGGGGGAGAATAGCGGTTTGGGCATCGAACGGGCCTGATATTGCCGATGCATCCATGGTGTCCGCCCAATGCAACAGTCTGGAGGTTCGAACTACTTTCAGATTTGGACCTCGTTAACATTTTGCTGCAGGCGCCAAATGGGTTCACCGAGCTTCAGCTCGCCAGTTGCCCGTGGCGGAAAAACGGCCGACTGCAGCATGCAGGAGGCCGGCAGGTAAGACTTGAGGGGATGAAGCGGTGGCCCAGTTGCTGGGGGGCTGAGGGGGGGGGGGGGGGGCGGAGGTTGGGGAGCAGTTGAAAGTTTCCCCCGTAGTACTAATGTTCGGTGATGAGCTTTATGTGTACGCAAATAATGTAGACAATTCCTAATTGATAAGCCACAGCTAAATGTGAGTAGTACAAGTAAGTCAGTTTGCACCTCGAAAATGCTATTCCTTTGTAATCACAATATTCCTCCAATATAAGTGAAACAGTTACAACATTTTGACATAAACATGCTTTAATCAAAGAGATAATGAATAACACTTGTTATTGTTTGCCATCATTTTCAATGGTAACTCATTTAATTCATCAATCCGTCATTGCTAAGTCTGTATGATGTAATATCGCAGTTTGAAGTTGTACTTTTTGCATTATCCATACTGCATGTAGATTTCTTTCAAACAATTCTAAAACTGAATGTTCTTCACAGTCTCTTTGGTACTCCAAGTTTTAATTAATTAATTATGGAAATGATCAGAAATTCCTATTTGTGATCTTTTATTTTTGAACAATGGGGTCTAAATTTAACATCGTTGCAGCCATTTCATGGGCCTAAAACAGGCGCAACGATAAACAGTTTAGAAGTGCAGAGGCCCATGTCCAACCTATGCTCATTTCAGACCTGGACTCCTAAATTTGTTTGCCCTAAATGTCATTTCCGGGACTTGAGCAGCCCAACCAGCGATCCTTAAAGGGACAGTTGGAGGCTGCTCAGAAAAGGCATGAAAACCTTGAAAACCTTTAGTATTTTGTAGAGTCGGAAGGAACAGGAGTGCTACTCCTGGCTCCACAAAACAACTCCAGACCGCTGCCAGCCCGTCCTTGTCCCCGTCCCGATCGCGCCCCCTTCCCTCCTGGACTTACCACTGAGCCTCGGCAGGGGGTGAAATTAGTAAGGCCCCTAGAAGGGTAGGAGCGCCTGATTGACGCCCGCAGAATGCCTGATATATTCTCTTAAGGCCCGAGGATGAATTTACTTTGGTCCTCGGGCCTCTCCATTGTGGGGTGCCGTCGCTGTGCGCAGCCGGAATCACGCCTGGTTTGGGGCGCTAAGGAGTTTAGGCCCCAATGTCTGTTTATCATCAGGTTTTGATATTACCTCTCACACCCTTCCCTCCCCACTCCTAAAATGCTTTAGTAACAAGTGTGCAGTACTGCTTTTTTGGCACTAGAGATGGCTAATGTACTTTGTAACTGCTTTACTGCATAGTGACCGTTAGCAGCAGGAGAAAGGAACGCTCTGTGAACTTGCAGTTATAAATTAACTCTCTTATTGGTGAAGGAGGATTTCAACATAAAGAAGTAAATTTAAAGTAAATTGTAAATCCTATTCATGAGTTATATGTTATGTATTTATATAACATATTGTAACAATGTGAAGGCGACACACTTCTTTGATGGTTCAGTGAGCTTATTCTGTAAGTAGGTAGAGTTGATCCAGAAAGGAAGCTACAGACTCGAAGGGGACCAGGTTCAATCCATGATCTGCTGAATGACCTGACCTCAGCCAGAGTGGCAGTAGGGCTGACGCTATTAGGTGCAACACCCTTAGGTTGAAGAGGGGCAAAATTAGACCCTGATTGCTGCTGGAAGTGTGCATGGGAGGATATCAAATCAAAGCAGGTTTGGGTTTGGCCGTTCATCTGCTGACACTTACTGTCAAGACTTACCTGTGATTATTGGAACTTGGCCAGGTACCGAAGGACGCATTTCAGTGGAAAATGTAATTGGGCGCGGTGTAAAACGGGCTGCAGATTCACAATCGCCCCTTTTGCATTACCGCTGAAGACCAATTTCACCAATGTTTTCAGGGTCGGGTGAGAGGTAAGGGTGGCAAGGAAAAGGATGCCTATATACCTTTAAGAGGCTTTTTGGCCACAACCCACCTTGCCACATTGCATAGAACTGATTTAGGCTTCATTCTTTGTTCTATTTCATCCATTTGAAACATCAGTCGTAATCAGATGCTGGCTTCAACACAAAAAAGAAATAAACTATGTAAAATGACTGCCACAAATTTTGTTTCATTTTAGTTCAGATTCTTTGAGATTTGGAGCATTTATGTAACTTGTTTTATGCCTGTTTCTGTTTCCAAACAGAAATCTGTCCCTACTTATGATAAGCTTGTTGAAAGTTTTTGGTATTTCCTGCTGATCCATGATTTTTGTGGTCTGTGTCATTCAGAAAAGGACAAAGATACAAAGACTTGAGAGACAGTAGCTTCTTCAGGCTAAAATAAGTGCAGACTTTGGCTATTAAGCACAAGCTAAACAAGGACGTTAAAGACCACAGTCACTCTCTTATCCTTTTTATATAGGTAGAAATGCAACAGAAAAAAAATAATTCCAAGGAAAGATCCAGATCTTGCTTAAGTTTTGTGTCTATTGCTGCATCAGTATTCATGTTTTTTGTGAGGTGTGGGTAGAAGTACTTCTAGAAACAAATACCTCAAAGAAAGCAATACCTAGTCAAGTTTTAATGTCATTACCCTGAGAGGACAGGGCACAACCTTATTCATGGTTCTTGTATGCTCGTCCTTGATGCTGCAGTATCCTTGGAATCAACAATTGCATTATTGCCCAACTTTCACCCTGGGATGTCTGACCTGCTGAGGAAGCAAGTTGTGTCTGATCTCTGTTCTGGGGAAAAAGTGGAAACATGATCCAGCTAGGGTTTGGCAGCCATTTCGAGCTCCTCAGAGGCAACTAATGCAGTTAACCATAAAGTTCCCAGCTTCAATCCCTGGTCTCTGCTGAGTTAGCTGATCTTAGCCAGTATGGTGGTGGAAGTGCTACACTTGAATTAGCGTCACTGGGCTAGGGAGAGGAAAATCAGCCCAAGTTTCCACTCCTGATAGCTATCCAGTGGTGGAAAGTGCATATGTGTCTATTTCAGGGTAAGAAAGGATCAGCCCGGACTGGAATGCCTTTCACGGTGAATTCCCTGCCAGCATTCACTTTCACGGTGAATTCCCTGCCAGCATTCACTTTCACGGTGAATTCCCTGCCAGCATTCACTTTCACGGTGAATTCCCTGCCAGCATTCACTTTCACGGTGAATTCCCTGCCAGCATTCACTTTCACGGTGAATTCCCTGCCAGCATTCACTTTCACGGTGAATTCCCTGCCAGCATTCACTTTCACGGTGAATTCCCTGCCAGCATTCACTTTCTGGACTCTTTGCATGAAGAAAGACATTGGGCAAGTTATTGGAGGGTTGCCATTGTTTGTGGAGCCATATTCTAGCCTTAAGAAAGTAGGGAATAAAGCAGGGGGGAGGAGAAACGAGGGTTTGAACCTTCTTTGCTGGCGCACGATTAAGGCTTTGGGAAATCTATGCTTTCCAGTGTGTACTCCAGATTAATTTCTCCAAATCTTTATCTACACCCGGTAGCCGCCAAAATCAAATTTGTGTCATTGCCCCAGATGCACTTTGTTATGCAGCTTAAGTTAGAAGAGCAATATAAAAAAAAATGACATACGGCTGTAAATCGGGAAAAGGAAGCACTTGTGAAGATGATGGCTGAGTGTTTACTTTACAGAGTAACTTTAAAAACAAATAGACTGCTGCAAAAAAGGGAACATTTGCACACATTCTGCACAATCATAGGCCTTTGCTGCAGGCTTAGTACCAAGGTGGTGGTATGTGAATCATATTCTGCAGCGTTTTGTAAGAAGTGACAGAATGAGTGCATATAATAAACCAAGAATTGTCTTTTTAAAAAAGCATCAGCTTGGTCAGGTTGAATTAGTTTACCGGGAATTTTATCTGGATGAATTCCCAAAGATTTGTAGTTAGTATTTAGCAAAGACTCGCCTATAGCTAAAAAACCTGAAAGGTCTTTTTCTGGTTTAGAAATGTCTGTAATTACTGAGACCATAGTTGTCTCCAGCATATCAGATTCCAAAGTTTCAAATGCTTTGTGACCATGTCCCAGTAGGCTCAAAATTCTTAGCATAGAATTCCAAATGTATGTCACCCATGTTTGATGGCTTGCCTTTTAACAGTTGTATTAGCGATTTCCTCTTGGGTAATTGATGCACAATAGGTGTTTGAATTCCTAGAGAAGAGGTTAGATCAGTTTGTGATAGAAGTTGATTCATGCTGTAGTTGAAGGCTAGCATTAGGGTTAGGGTTAGGGTTAGGGTCAGGAGTGCAGTTCAAAAAGTAGAAAAGGTTATATTGTCTTTGCCAAACCATGGATGAGGAGCTAATAATGTTTAAATGGAGTTAACAATAGTTTTGGTCACATTTTTCAGAAGAAGTTGAGCAAGAACATACTTCTGCAGCATTGCCTCCATCAAATCTGATTCTGAAGCAGATGTGACTGAATTCTATTTTGCTACACGATAGTGTGTTGTAATAATCCTTGGCATAATATCCAGACCAGTGAAATATAACCACAGAAAGAACGTGAATTGCTCTGTGTGCAGATTCCCAAGATTCAGGGCTGTGGTTTGGACACTTCTGTTTTCTAAATTATTTAAGAGACCAAAAATCATGAATGTGGAAACTTGCACAGTTTCTTTGTAACATGGAAAACAATAAATTACTCTTTTCTTCTTAGTGCATATTTTTGTTGAGGTTTTTTGTGTTCTTGAAACGAATGGTTTACTCTGTGTTCTGCAGTCCCTCTGTTTCTACCATTGGTGGTTGCTTCTTCAGCCACTATGCCCCCATCTTTTGGAACGCCCTCCCTCAACACCTCCATCTTCTCCTTCCCTGCGTTCGAAAGCCAACTAGTAATCTTTTACTTCAATCATGCTTTCACCCACTTAAACCCACACTTTTTTCCCCTTCTCCTTTCTGCATGGTTTACACTAATACCACTGTCATTTAGAATGCTCTGAGGCATTTTTTTGTATTGGGAAGCACCGTAGAAAGGCAAACCGTTGTTGATGGTAATTATATGGAAACAGAATATCTTCTACTTTTTGCACTCACTGTCAGCATTAATACCGAGTCAAATTTAGCATGGGTGAGAAGAAGAGTACTTAAGTGAAATTGACCGTGGTAAAGTTCTGTCTATTATACCCCAAACAATACGGCTTAACCCCCAAACTCAGTAAAGCACTACCTTATGCATCCGTCTTGCATTTTCATTTCCCATCCTATCCTTATGGTGTCTTAAAGGCAGTTTGCCAATTTGTGCTAAATCATAGGCAATTTTGTGCTGTAAACTAATGCCCAGTAGGGTTGGGACCGCCCAAATGCATTTCGCATAAGATGCTTGCAGCTGGCAGAGAGAGGAGCCTTTTCCCAACAAACTGGGCGACATGGACATGTTGGGCCGAAGGGCCTGTTTCCATGTTGTAACTTCTATGATTCTATGATTCTATGATTCATCAGTCCGAGCTGGATTTAAAAACAGTTCTCAGAGGTGAATGAGCAGTGCTACCCACTCTCAAGGAAACAAATTTCAACAGAACTGTACGAAGAAATGGTGAAGGATCTCTGATCAATTTCAAATAAAGAGGCCAATAAAGGGAAAAGGAGTAATAATAAATAATGAAATGAAACAAACCAGCTCAAGAGAAAGGAATAAGGATGGAGTAAATTGATTAATAATAAACACAGACATAAAGAAATAAACATTAACTCGGGCCTTACAGAATTAGAGAGCTTAAATTTTAGATTAAGTTTCTATACTTAACTTTTTGGAGTGAGACTTTGGCTCAGTGGCTTTCCCTTCATAATTTTAAAGACCTCTATCAGGTCAACCCTTAGTCTTCTCTTTTCTAGAGAAAAGAGCCCCAGCATGTTCAGTCTTTCCTGATGGGTATAGCCTCTCAGTACTGCTATCATCCTTGTAAATCTTTTTTGCATCTTCTCCTGTGCTTCTATACCCTTTTTGCAATATGGAGACCAGAACAGTGTACAGTACTTCAAGTGTGGTCTAGCCAAGGTTCTATACATGTTTAACATAACTCCTCTGCTTTTCAATTCCATCCCTCTAGAAATGAACCCCAGTGCTTTGTTTGCTTTTTTAAGGCCTTATTATCCTACGTCGCTACTTTTAGTGATTTACATTGACTCTGGGTCTCTGCTTGCGCTGCCGGTAACTGTGAGGCCTTGTAAGAGGCAGAACCTTCACTCGGAGTAGGTATGGCCGGGGATGGGGACTCCCAGCATCCTGGGCACCTGCACCTGCTGGCCCATCCAGGCTGGAAGGCCCAATGGTTCCTGCTGTCGGAGGGGATGGAAGGAAGGGTTTAGTGGGGATTTTCATGGCTATATTCTCCCTTTTGAGAAGAGTAATTCCATGAAGGAAGAAAAATATGAAATTGTAAACTGCAGTCTTGAATATAATATGAACCTAATTAATTGAAACCAATCTTTGCTCTATTATTTTATATATATATATTATGTGTGTACATATATATGCAAAGAGAGAGAGCGATTATTTTTAATAATAATTGGATGCTGGTGCAAAAGACAAAAGTAGCTAATTGCTTTGGTTGGGAAGTTATTTCCATTATTTTTTATTGCAATTTCCCTAAGCTTGCCAAATTTACATCAAAGTTGAATTCCTTTTCATTCAGATGACATTTGTATTCCAGAGAAGATGCCAAGCATTAATAAGTGCTGGCAGTAACATATGACCGTGCCATATTCCTGTTTGTTGTAATAAAAAGTAATATCAATTAACTTCTCACAACTTACTACATCTGAAGCCCAGCCATGGAACCAAAATCAAGGTTTGTAACTCTGTGCCCTGACTCATTTGAGTCAACATCTGGCAGAGCAAATGTACAGCACCAACAAGCTCCCCTAGCATGTGTTAAAGATAAAAAAGATCAATCTCATCACAAAAAGTTAATGCTACCTCACCACTTGACCCTAAAACCCCTAGTTTGGGGGAATTGCTTTGTCTTGAATAACCTGGGCTTTTCATCATTTGCATGTTAAAAGCAAATAGAAGTGAGATAAATGTTTGCTACGGTGGTGTACTGTATATAAAGAGTCTCTTCAAATTTTTAATTCAAACTCATGGTAAACTTGGAGTTATTAGGCCAGAAATTGCTGCAATGGCAGGTTTGGCGGCGAAGGACATAAATTGGACTTTTATGCTCACCATTGACATCGCACTACATCTACACCGCAATTTGCTGGAACGTTGATCCAATTAAGACGCAGCGATGTCAATGTCACATCATTTTCCCTATAACATGCTACACTTACCACATGTCATGTCTCAAATTAATCATATACTGTTTTTTCGAATGGTTAGGATCTGGAATGCACTGCCAGAGGGTGTGGTTGAGACAGATTCAATCATGGCCTTCAAAAGGGAACTGGGTAAATACTTGAAAGGAAAAAATTTGCAGGGCTTTGGGGATAGGGCGGGGGAGTGGAACTAGCTGGATTACTCTTGTATAGAGCCGGCACGGACTCGATGGGACGATTGGCCTCCTTCCGTGCTGTAACCTTTCTGATTCTATTTAATTTGCATTTGAATGAGTGACCCTCTTCTGAGTGTTGAAACAGCCTTGCATCTTGAAAATTATTGCCTTCTGATACTAACAGGATTGTGGATTACAAAACTGGCTCAAAAAGACTGCCAAGACAGATAAAAATAATTAAAAACCCCTAGGACCAATTTACTACCTGCTGGAGTGAGACTCCATAGCTTCTTTATGGGCCTCTAAAGTTGAGTGTCATGTTAGGACCAGAATTCACATCATTAATAGGGTCCTCTACGACGTTAATTACTTACCCTAAATAGCAGCGGCAGGAATAATTCGTAATAACGTCGTAAATCCAGCAATTTCACGATCGCCATTAAATTCAATGGGGAGCCTCACGGCGAGAACTGACTTTAATCGGCTTTGGCGAGGTTAACGACGGAGCAGTGCAAATTGTCCAACAACTTGCGGAGAATCGGAACTCAAGGTGTCTCTCGGTTACTCTGCAGATTGCTGGATTTTTTATGAATTAATAATGGCGAGGGTCGTTAATGCATCATTCTAATGCTGCAACTTCCCAGCAGTTTCTGGCCCAATAATACTTGAGTGGAAAAAAAAGTGTAATCTAGAGCAACAATTCTACTGTAAGTGTGCTGATGTAATAGATGTCAGATGCTGGAGCATAGAACTCCACTATGAAATTTGTGTTGCGCAGCTGAGGAAACACAGGCCTGGATTTTAGCATGGAGCTGGGAAGAGAGCAGGGGGGATGTTCAGTGGATGCGAAACCTGGAAGTACAGTTGGCGGGTCGGAATCTGCGATCGTGACCTAATTAAAGGATAAGCGTCGTCGGGGGTTGGGTGGGGGAGGTTGGGGAGAGATCAGCGTCTTCGGGGGTTGGGTGGGGGAGGTTGGGGAGAGATCAGCGTCCTCGGGGGTTGGGTGGGGGGAGGTCGGGGAGAGATCAGCGTCCTCGGGGGTTGGGTGGGGGGAGGTCGGGGAGAGATCAGCGTCCTCGGGGGTTGGGTGGGGGAGGTCGGGGAGAGATCAGCGTCCTCGGGGGTTGGGTGGGGGAGGTCGGGGAGAGATCAGTGTCCTCGGGGGTTGGATGGGGGGGACGGTGAGAAGTCAGCAGGTAAGCTTTTTGGCCCTGGAAGAAACACTCCTGCTCCACAAGCATTGCAATAAAAGCACTTACTTGATGAACCGGCCCTTTTCGCCTCCTTTTACCTGGCAAGATTCACGGGCCCTGGGAAAGTCGTCCTGGAGGCTGTTATTTTAACCTCCCACCCACCCCCAACCCAATTGTTCTTTGGAGTTAGAAATCCCCCCAGAATCACTCTCAAAGCCCCCTCGAGTTTGAATGTAGTTGATAGGAACTCTGTGCTTGGGTGGTCCAGTGTTTTGAAACTCTTTTCTTCAGCAGTGGAAGTCTGACCCTGAAGTGAATGAAATATAGTCATGTGGCATGGCTCCACGTTTCTACATGTAAACAAGCCTAGAGATGTTTTGTAAACTGAAAGACCTGGCCAAATTTCTGAAATTGCTATAACTGGCACGTGTTCCCAGGCGTATGATGACTGGCTCCTTAACGTTTCAGTGACTTCTGCTGAAAATAAAAAAATAAACTCAAATAATGGGTAGGAACAGTCATTCAGTGAAAGGCTAATCATACTTCCAAGAGTTTTGTGGTGTCATTCCAGATGTCTCCAGGCCCAGGGAATTTATGGGATGATAAAGGACAACAGAGTACAACAGCTTAGGAAACTACTGTTTTCAGCTGAAGGCATGGATGATATACCAGGCTATTAACGTCTGAAGATTAATACTAAGTTGCTCAGTGTACTAATACATACGTATGTTTAAGTGCTTTCAAAGTATGTTGAGTATTAGCTTGGGGACATGGCTGGAGTCTTGGGGGGGGTTGGGGGATGGAGAGTTACCCCCACCCCCTGATAGCAGGCAGGCACTGGATTTTTCAGATGCAAGGGGCAGGTGGTGCTAGCAATGCCCCTGCAGTGAGCAACTTAGTTTCTCCCCACTGGCCCTGTAAGCTCTCGTGGAGTCGGCTCTGGCAGTCGGGATCCCAGTGCAGCTGCTGGAATCACGTCTCAAAGATTTTCAGGGCCAATCTTGCCGAGAAATCAAAGCATTGTTAACTTTTTTTATATCGTGAAGCAAAGAATGCAATAGGAGAGCAATTATACGTATGCAAAAGGTAGACGAGTTGTGCAATATCAGATTTTTAGAATTGAAAGTGAATGAGAATATTATTTAATTGCAGATTTTTAAGGACTCATGTTAAAACTCTGCTGTTACTTGTTACATTCACGTAGATTTATTAAAGATGGAAAAAGAAAGCAGCATGGAAAAGAGATTGACTTGTTGTGCTGGAATAAGGTTCAGTGAAATATATATCTACTCTGGAGTTTACAAGAGAGACCCCTCCGTCTGAGATTGTAACCAATGATTCTCAATTTACACTAGTATGTGGGAGATCAACGCGAGCCACAAATACCAGCATCAGATCCCAGATCTTATAAAATGAATCAAAGCAATGCCTCTTTATTTCCAGTTGTGCGTGGGATACACCTTTTAGCTGCTATAACATAAGTTCTATCATCTTTATTATATGGCCAGTGTTTTCTTGTCTTTGAAAGCCTAATAAGTGTACAGCTGGCCCCAAGACTATAAGACTACAAGACTATAATTTACCCCTTAAATCAGAAAGGGATTTGCTATCAAAAGGAAAATACTCTATACTGGATAATGGTATTCGTACAAGACACATAGGAGCTGAACAACTTGTGTTTTATTCTACTGTGTGTAAAGCTAAAGAAAAAACTTTTAAATCACTGGTTTATGATGATAGTTTAATAAAGTATTTGGAAATCTCATTACTGGATAATACCCCTGGTCCGGATGGATTGCATCTGCGCATCTTAAAAGAAGTTAGGGAAGAAATAGCAGAGGCACTATTCCATATATATAAAAATTCATTAGAAAAGGGAATAGTGCCAGAGGACTGGGGGACAGCTAATAGAAACAGAGAAAATAGGAGCAAGAGTAGGCCATTCGGCCCTTCGGGCCTGCTCCGCCATTCAAAATGATCATGGCTGATGGTCTAACTCAGTTCCCTGTTCCCGCTTTTTCCCCATATCCCTTGATCCCTGTGGCATTAAGAAATATATCTATTTCCTTCTTGAATATATTTAATGACTTGGCCTCCACTGCCTTCTGTGGTAGAGAATTCCACAGGTTCACCACGCTCTGAGTGAAGACATTTCTCTTCATCTCAGTTCTAAATGGCATACTCTGTATTCTGAGACTGTGACCCCTGGCTCTGGACTCCCCAGCCGTCGGGAACATCCTCCCTCCATCTAGTCTGTCTAGTCCTGATAAAATGTTATGTTTCGATGAGATCACCTCTCATTCTTCTAAACTCTAGTGAATATAGGCCTAGTCGACCCAATCTCTCCTCATACGTCAATCTTGTCATCCCAGGAATCAGTCTGGTAAATGTTGCACTCCCTCCATGGCAAGGACATCCTTCCTCAGATAAGGAGACCAAAACTGAACACAATACTCCAGATGTGGTCTCACCAAGGCCCCGTACAACTGCAGTAAGACATCCCTGCTCCTGTACTCAAATCCTCTTGCAATGAAGGCCAACATACCATTCGCCTTCCTAACTGCTTGCTGTACGTGAATGCTCGCTTTCAACGACTGGTGTACAAGGACACCCAGGTCTCATTGCACCTCCCCTTACTCACTGCCTGCCACCCAGAAAAAGACCCGTTTATTCCTACTCTTTGTTTCCTGTCTGTCAACCAATTCTCAAGCCATGCCAGTATATTTCCCCCAATCCCATGTGCTTTAATTTTGCACACTAACCTCTTGTGTGGGACCTTATCAAAAGCCTTCTGAAAATCCAAATACACCACATCCATTGGTTCTCCCCTATCCATTCTACTAGTTACATCCTCAAAAAACTCCAGTAGATTTGTTAAACATGATTTCTCTTTCATAAACCCATGCTGACTTTGTCCAATCCCTTTAATGCCTTCCAAGTGTTCTGTTATCACATCTTTTATAATAGACTCGAGCATTTTCCCCACTACTGATGTTAGGCTAACTGGTCTGTAATTCCCTGTTTTTTCTCTCCCTCCTTTTTTAAATAGTGGGTTTACATTTGCCACCCTCCAATCTGTAGGAACTGTTCCAGAGTCTATAGAATTTTGGAAGATGACCACCAATGCATCCACTATTTCCAGGGCCACTTCCTTTAGTACTCTGGGATGTAGATTATCAGGCCCTGGGGATTTGTCAGTCTTTAGCCCCATTAATTTCCCTAGCACTATTTTTTTTTTTTACTAATACTGGTTTCCTTCAGTTTTTCCGTCTCATTAGACTCTTGGTTCCCTAACATTTCTGGGAGGTTATTTGTGTCCTCCTTTGTGAAGACAGAACCAAAGTATGTGTTTAATTGTTCTGCCATTTCTTTGTTCCCCATTATAATTTCCCCCATTTCTGACTGTAAGGGAACTACATTTGTCTTCACTAATCTTTTTCTCTTGACATATTTATAGAAGCTTTTACAGTCAGTTTTTAGTTCCCTGCTAGTTTTCTCTCATACTCGATTTTTCCCCTCTTAATCAATCGCTATGTCCTCCTTTGCTGAATTCGGAACTGCTCCCAATCCTCAGGCTTGCTGCTTTTTCTGGCAATTTTATATGTCTCCTCTTTGGATCTAATACTATCCCTAATTTCTTTTGTAAGCCACGGTTGAGCCACCTTTCCTGTTTTATTTTTGCGCCAGACAGGAATGAATAATTGTAATTCCTGCACACGTTCTTTAAATATTAGCCATTGTCTATCCACCGTCATCCCTTTTAGTAAAGTTCCCCAATCTATCATAGCCAACCCACACCTCATACTTTCATAATTTCCTTTATTTAGATTCAGGATCCTCGTTTTGGATTCAACTATTTCACTTTCCATCTTAATGAGGAATTCTATCATGTTAAGGTCACTCTTCCCTAAGGGACCCCGCACAATAAGATTGTTAATTAATCCTTTCTCATTGCACAATACCCTGTCGAGGATCGCCTGTTCTCCAGTTGGTTCCTCAACGTATTGGTCTAGAAAACCATCGCATACACACTCCAGGAATTTCTCCCCCACAGTATTATTGCTAATTTGGTTTGACCAATCTATATGTAAATTAAAGTCACCCATGATTATATTTGTACCGTTCTTGCATGCGTCTCTAGTTTCCTGTTTAATGCCCTTCCCTACATCTCCACTACTGTTTGGCGTCCTATAGGCCACCGCCACCAACGTTTTCTGCCCCTTGGTGTTTCTTAGCTCCACCCATACAGATTCCACATTGTGATTTTCCGAGCCAATATCTTTCCTCACTATTGCATTGATTTCCTCCTTTACTAACAACGCTACCCCACCTTCTTTCCCTTTTTGCCTGTCCTTCCTAAATATTGAATACCCCTGGATGTTCAGTTCCCATCCTTGGTCACCCTGCAGCCATGTCTCTGTAATCGCAACTATATTATAACCGTTAATATTTATCTGCACTGTTAATTCATCAAGCTTATTGCGAATGCTCCGTGCATCAAGACACAATGCCTTTAGACTTGTCTTTTTAAGATTGCTAGTCACCTTAGTTTTATTTTGCACTATGGCCCAATTTGTTTGTCGCCCTTGTTTTCTCTGCCTGCCACTATTGCTTCTTCTCTTTCTGTCTTTTGTTTCTATCCTTGTTTCCCCCTCCTCTGTCTCCCTGCTCAGGTTCCCATCCCCCTGCCATTCTAGTTTAAACCTTCCCCAACAGCACTAGCAAACACCCCTGCGAGGACATCGGTCCTGGTCCTGGTGATTTCTATATTTTAAAAGGGTGATAGAATCAATTCAGGGAACTATAGACCAATTAGCTTAATGTCGGTGGCAGGAAAGATAATGGAATCCTTACTCAAAGGTGTAATAGAGAAACATCTTACTCAAAGATGTAATTAAAAAAATCTAGAAACCGAAAATATAATAAAGAATATCAAAAGGAAAAGTCATGCTTGACTAACCTTATTGAACTCTTTGAAGAAGTAACAGAAATAGTAGACAAGGGTAATGTAGTAGATGTAATATATTTGGATTTCAAAAGACCTTTGATAAGGTACCGCATAGTAAACTCATGACTAAGGTCAGAGCTCGTGGAGTCAGGGGACAAGTAGCAGAATGGATAGCAAGTTGGATACAAAACAGAAAACAGAGTAGGGCTTAGACTGGCAAAGGGTGGGAAGTAGTGTTCTATAAGGATCGGTGCTACGACCACTGTTGTTCACCAATTACATAAACAATTTGGACTCTGGAATTGGAAGTACAATTTCAAAATTTGCGGATGACGCCAAATTGGGAGGTATAGTTAATACCGAGGAGGACTGCAACAAAATACAGGAAGACATTAATAAACTTGCAGAAAGGCCGAGCAATTGGCAAATTAATTTCAATATAGATAAGTATGAGCTATTACATTTTGGTAGGAAGATTTGGGGGCCAGATACTGCTTGGATAATAGTGTAAATGGGATAGAGGTGCAGAGGGATCTGGGGGTACAGATACACAAATCACCAGAAGTACTGACACAGGTTAATAAGGTCATAAAAAAAGCAAACCAAGCACTAGGGTTCATTTCTAGAGGAATAGATTTGAAAAGCAGAGAAGTTATGTTAAACTTATATAGAACCTTTGTTAGACCACACTTGGAGTACTGTGAACAGTTTTGATCTCCATATTATAAAAAGGATATAGAGGCACTGGAGAAGGTGGAAAAAAGATTTACTAGGATGATACCAGAACTGAGAGGTTATACCTATCAGGAAAGATTGAGCAGGCTGGGGCTCTTTTCTCTAGAAAAGAGAAGACTGAAGGGTGACCTGATAGAGATCTTTAAGATTATGAAAGGGTTTGATAGGGTAGATGTAGAGAAGAGGTTTCCACTTGCGGGGGAGACCAGAACTCGGGGCCAGAAATATGATAGACACTAATAAATCCGGTAGGGAATTCAGGCGAAACTTCTTTACCCAGAGAGTTGTTAGAATGTGGAACTCGCTACAAGGAGTAGTTGAGGCGGCATAAATGCATTTAAGGGGAGGGTAGATAAACACGAGGGAGAAAGGAATAGAAGGACATGCTGATAGGGTTAGATGAAGTAGGGAGGGAGGAGGCTCGTGTGGAGCATAAACACTGGCATAGACCTGTTGGGCTGAATGGCCTGTTTCTGTGCTGAACATTCTGTGTAATTGTTACTACTTTACTTAAACCACCTTTGAACACCAAAAGCTTTTGCCCACCTCCCAAAAAGATAGCCCAGGACTTCTCTGCATAAAGAACAGGAGCCTTTATGTGGTAAACTGGCAACTGTTTCCAAATTTGGGATTAATGAGGCATGGTGCAATGTTTATCTGATCTTACTGCATTCTCTTTTTTTCCAAACACTTTTCCTCATGTAAATATCTCATTGAAAGTTTCTGTACCCAGACCGAACTCTTTTACGGACTGAAACATACGTTTTTGTTCTCTTCTGTATTGGAGTTAGTGCAGCTCAGGTCTAACAAATAACTCCAATCGCCATGAGTTGTTTACTGGACGATATGTAGGATGACCAATAAATCTCTTGTCAATCTGGATGATGGGAAATATCACACCGTCAGACCACTTTATACAGTCTGAGCAACTGCTCTGATTTATTTATACATAAAAGAATAAAATGAATTAAAAAGACTTAGGCTAAGTACTAAACAGCATGATATTTACATGAGTACTGGAAAGCTTTTTTTTTCACAGCTTCTTGGAATGTAACAATTTGTTTGAATGAGGCTGCTGAGCCTTCTCTTTCTTTGGTTCACATTCTGTCGTTTCAAAGTATATCTTTCAGGATTAGATGTTATACATAGAGTATGTGAGCATACAATAAACGTGGACTCTGGTGCGTTCTTGCCAGAACTAAAGACTAATAGCGAGATGTAGGTTATTTATCCCTTGGAGCCTCTTCGATGTAAAGCCATTTCTTTTGAAACAGCCAAGCAACCAAAATGGTGTCAGTGCTCACACCCGGCTAAATAATGGGATGGCGACCTACAAAGTTATGTTCTTTTTGGCAGTTCTATCGGACCACAACTAGAAATTACATGCCCATCTGGCAATAGCTACATCCATTAACATTTTAAACATGCCGTCCCACCATCATGGAACCTTTATCTTAACTGATTCCAGATCAAAAGGAATTTCCCTTTTCTTGGTACAGCATAAGCCTGATGTCTGTGATACTACACATAATAGTTTCTGATCTCAGCCGCCCCTTTGTGGGTTGGGAGCCAAGAGAAGCCGAACCTGTTAACCAAAGGGAAGGAGTGGAACGCGGTGAAGAAAAATCAAAAGGGGAGTCATGTTGGGCCACTCCCATGCAACTCTTAATGATTTGATGCAAAACAACATCAATCGTAGAGGCCTAGTAATAGGTTGCCTGACTGCTTCCTTTATGGACCAAGGATGGCCTTATAATGTGGGGAGAAGTATTGAGAGGAAAGACAAAGGGAAAGAAAGAAACTGGGATTAAGAAAAGAAACTGCCTTTGGAGACGTAATTCAGCAGTAAGAATGTATTGTAAATGAGCTCCACGGTTTTTACTTTAATCATCTCCATCCAATGATTTTTGGTGCCCAAATTGTTTCTATCCATTTCCTAAGTTAATCACAACATCCTTTCAACTTGGCTGCACATTGTGGAGGAAATTCTAGAAAAGTTAGTCAGTACTGAAAATTCAGGAGAACTCGCTGGCTGAGGCCTGACGTACATTGCTCATCTTTCCTTCACGTGTTGTGTAGGATTTAAAAGAATTCACCAACCTCATGATGTTTCTGAAGGAATGCTAGCAGCTTACAATTGACTTTACCACTAATCCATCTATAGCCGAATCAAGCCTGCCAATTTAGGACATGTGCCAGCTAAATAGATGAAAGAATTAAAATGGCAAAAACTAAAATCCATAAAATGAACCCACAAATATTAGATCTCGAGCAAAGATTGAATACTTTCCGGATAAAGAATAGAACAAAATGACTAAAGTTGCTTACTTTGACAGTAGAGGCATAATAAGGGTGGCATTAGTTTTTTTTCTTAATCCCAGTTTCTTTCTTTCCCTTTGTCTTTCCTCTCATTAGGTCTCCCCACATTATAAGGCCATCCTTGGTCCATAAAGGAAGCAGTCAGGCAACCTATTCCTAGGCCTCTACTACTGATGTTGTTTTGCATCAAATCATTAAAGAGTTGCATGGGAGTGGCCCAACATGACTCCCCTTTTGGCATCTGACAGAGTCGACACATGAAACTAAGATGGCTGCAAAAATGAGCGAGGATCTAGTGTAATTGGCCCTCACCCCATTTTCCACAAACCCCAGCTCCAGTATCACTGGAAAGCCTTGGAAACCCAGACTAAAATCCTGCCCAGATGTCTTTCTTTGGTCGTCACTTAGGAGTTCAGAATATGGTCAACTGTACCTTGAACCAAACCTCAGTCCATCCCTATGAATTGTCTGTATAGTCCGTGATCATCAATTGGGCTCTTTGTTATTAAAATGTAATCATTTCAAATATTGTTTAATCCCTTTTGGCCATTGTAATTTATAAAATTGCCGGAGTACCTGTCAGGAGAAACTACTGATTTTACATATTGTAACAGTTTTTTATTTAGCACTGGAAGAGTTAACATTCATGGCACATAGTAATATCTGATGTGTGTTTGTGGCTAGGGGAAAAACATCTTAAATATTCCTAAAAGCCCTTTTCCCTAAATGACTTTATACAAAAGCAGACACAATCCTCGATTCCTTGGATCTGTATCGGACATTGGCTGCGTTGCTTCTGACTTGCTGCTGTGCTCGCTGCAGTGAATTTAAATGAGTTCTCCAGCGAATTTTGGTGTAAATCTGCCACTGGAGGATTGGGGAGCACAGCAGTCTAAATTATGGCATTCATCGCCAATCACCGGTGCAGCGAATTCCGGGCCAATGCTTTAGCTCGCTAAATGCAATTTCAACCCTTTGAAGTCTATGGAGCCAGTTTTCAGTGACCTAAAGTCCACTTATGACTCAAAAAATATATGTTGTTACACCAGATTAAAATAACTAATCCACTTGCAATAATGAACCTGAATGACTGTTATTATCACTATTTACCAATGGTTGATTTAGGGCCTGGCTTCATTTTGTGCCAAAATAGTCATAGATTTGTTAAAACCAAATTGGTAGTAGTTACATTTTTTTCTGCTTTATTATGAAATAAGTTCATTAAATAAGTTAAACAAACTTGATTTTTCACATCTGATGTGGATATTCCTTGGTTTTGGTTAGACCATCACTAATGAAAGCCAAAAGCATTCAGATTATTATCATAGAATCATAGAAAATTTACAGCACAGAAGTAGGTCTTTCGGCACATCTTGTCTGCGCCAGCTGAAAATGAGCCACCCAGCCTAATCCCACTTTCCAGCACTTGGTCCATAGCCACGTAGGCAACGGCACTTCAGGTGCTCATCCAGGTACTTTTTAAATGTGATGAGGGTTTCTGCCTCGACCACCTTTTCAGGCAGTGAGTTCCAGACCCCCACCACCCTCTGAGTGATAAAACTTTTCCTCAGCTCCCCTCTAATCCTTCAACCAATCACTTTAAATCTATGCCCCCTGGTTATTGACCTCTCTGCTAAGGGAAATAGGTCCTTCCTATCCACTCTATCTCGGCCCCTCAGAATTTTGTACACCTCAATTAAAATAAAAGCATATTTGCCATGGATTCTTTGTAGCATGTGAAGTGTCACACTTTGAAAGCAGGAAGCAGCTCTAAAAAATGTGGTAATACTTGCTGATTAACCAAATATGAAAAGCTACTTCACTTTATAACTATCAAAGGATTAGTTAAGGAATGCAAAGTTGAATCAGGTTATTGTACATTGAAAGCAGCAGTAAGTCAGTAGCAAGGAACATTAATTGTTATTACAGATGTGTTAGGATTTGATATGGCAGTTACAAAATGGAACATTGACTCATCAAAGGAATATGATGAGGGTGTGGTAATAAATTCTGCCTGCTCTTATCCTTACAAGGAAAGAGGTTTTGCTTGCACTAGTAGGAAGCATCTGCTGTATCAGTGAGTGGTTGGTATAAGGTGGGAAAGAATGAGAAATATGTTTCCATTCTGCAGTATGTCTGCACTGTGCTACCGTATAATGATGGAAAAATGTGGTACCTAAGGCTTACCAAAAACCTGGTTTCAATCTTTTCTTGTTTCCTATGAGAATAGTTTGAAATACCTAAGGTAGATTCACTAAGTCTATTTAATTTCTCCTAAGAGATAAAGAAAAAAATATGTGTGAATGTTGAAATCCCTCTATATCGTTTTTGTGTTATATTTGTGGAATAAGTGTCTACTAATCTGGATGTATTAAGGAATCACATTTAACTTGCAAAAACAGACTGTAACAATTTTTACTTCTCCATTAAAAAAAATCATAGAATCATACAGCACTGCAGGAGGCCAGTCGGCCCATTGTGCCTGTGCCGGCTCTTTGAAGAGCTATCCAATTAGTCCCACTCCCCTGCTCTTTCCCCACAGCCCTGCAAATTTTTCCACTTCAAGTATTTATCCAATTCCCTTTTGAAAGTTACTTTTGAATCTGCTTCCACTACCCTTTCAGGCAGTGCATTCCAGATCATAACAACTCGCTGTGTAAATTTTTTTTTCCTCATGTCGCCTCTGGATCTTTTGCCAATTACCTTATATCTGTGTCCTCTAGTTACCGACCCTTCTGCCACTGGAAACAGTTTCTCATTCATTCTATCAAAACCCTTCATGATTTTGAACACCTTTGTCAAATCTCCCCATAACCTTCTCTGCTCTAAGGAGGGCAACCCCAGTTTCTTCAGTCTATCCACATAACTGAAGTCCCTCATCCCTGGTTCCATTCTAGTAAATCTCCTCTTTGCCCTCTCCAAGGCCTTGACATCCTTCCTAAAGTATGGTGCCCAGAATACTCCAGCTGGGGCCTAACCATTGTTTTATAAAGGTTTAGCATAACTTCCTCGCTTTTGTACTCTATGCCTCTATTTATAAAGCTCAGGATCCCATATGCCTTTTTAACAATCTTCTCAACTTGTCCTGCCACCATTAAAGACTTGTGTACATACACCCCAAGTCTCTCTGTTCCTGCATCTCCTTTAAAATTGTACCATTTAGTTTATTGCCTCGCCTTATTCTTCCTACCGAAATGTGTCACTTCACACTTCTTGAGTTAAGTTTCATCTGCCATGTGTCTGCCCATTTCACCAGACTGTCTATGTACTCCTGAAGTCTGTTACTACCCTCCACATTGTTTACTACATTTCCGAGTTTCGTATCATCCGCAAACTTTGAAATTATGCCCTGTATACCCAAGTCCAGGTCTTTAATATATATCAAAAACGACCCCTGAGGGATACCACTACACACTTCCCTCCAGTCTGAAAAACAACCGTTCACCACTACTCTCTGTTTTCTGTCCCTTGGCCAATTTTGAATCCATGCAGCCACTGCCCCTTTAATCCCATGGGCTACAATTTTGCTAACAAGTGTATTCTGTGATACTTTATCAAATGCCTTTTGAAAGTCCGTCAACCTTACTACCCTCATCAATCCTCTCTGTTACTTCATCAAAGAACTCAAATCAAATTAGTCAAACACGATTTGCCTTTAACAAATCTGTGCTGGCTTACATTTATTAACCCATATTATTCCAAGTGGTATCAAAGTTTTTGAGATCTTTAGATAAGACCACTAAAAAAGGAAAGTGAATTCTTAGCTTTGTATCTAGAGGCATTGACTTCAATGGAAAGGAAATTTGGGCAGGGTGTATAATGGGCGGCTGATCAACTACCGCCCGTTTTGTACCCCCGCTGAAGTTGAATTTCATCCCCACAGAGTACAGAAAAGAGTGGGTAATGATGAACCTGCACATGACCTTAATCAAGCGCAGTTGGAGTTCTGGGTGCAGTTTTGGGCTCCCCATTAGAAGAAGGATGTAAAAGTCATGGGAAAGTTGCAGCATAGATGCACCAGGATGTTACAGGGATGAGAGGCTGCAGTCAGAAAAAGAGACTTGAGAAGTTAGGACTCTTTTGCACTACAGCTGAGATTAAGAGACGAGCTAATAGAAGTCTTCAAGGTTATGAAGTGTTATGATGAGGTAAATAGTGATCGATTGTTTCCACTGGTTGGCAAGACATTAACATGAGAGCAGAAATTTAATATAACCACAAAAAGAAAAGGGAAAATTTGGAAAAAATCCTTTATACAGCGAGTGAATAGAATATGGAATTCGGTATTACAAACTGTTGTTGTAACAGAGTCCATAAAGAGAATTAGCTAGTTGCTTGAAAAAGAGGAATATTAAAAGGTATGGGAAGCAAACAGGAGAATGGAGAAAACACCATCACAGACTTGATGGACTAAATGAATTGTTTTGGTGCTCTAGCATTCTCTGATTCTGAGACCCCATGCCATTCTGAGGGCCTTGCATGTAAAGGGTAGGGTAGCTTATTGGAAAATTGCATCCACAGTTTTCCGATAAGCTTCCCACTGCGGTGAGGCCCTTGCACCCCCTTGCACTAGGCCCAGTATTTCTTCCATCCCATCCTCTCTAAGCTCTATTGCTGCCTGTACCCTATGAGGTGGCTTCCAAAGCTTGGCAGAGGCAGAGGAGCTTGGAAAAGTTTGCCCTGTGATTCCACGTGTACCTTTCTCCAAGTGTACAGAAGCAGACAGAAAGTCACTACAGCAGAAACAACTTGCATTTATTTAGCACTCCTCGTGTGCCGGAAAAGATCACAAAGCACTTGACAGTAAGAAGGACAAAATAGTGGATGTCGAGCCGGAGAAGAAAAGGAAAAAATACAGAGGGTTGGGGTTGAGGTGGAGGGGGGGGGGGTGCGGAAATCGAAGGCATGGCCAAAGAGGAGGGCTTTTAAAAGCAGGGAGGCGCCTGGTAAGATAAAAGGAACTGGTCAGGGAGTTCCAGAAGGTAGACCCAGTAGCTGAGCAAACAGTCACCAATGGTGAAGGGCAGGGGACAAGTAGAAGCCCAATTCTAAAGGAGCAGAGGGTGTATACAGGGAACGTAAGGCAGGAGGAGGTCACTGAGATTGGGTGGAGGGGTGTCAGGGAGGAATTTGACAGCGAGGATGAACATTTTGAAGCAAACTCATAGGGTACAGACAGCAATGGAGCTTAGAGAGGACGTGATGTATGGGACCTAGTGCAAGGGAGGACAAGAGTTGCAGCATTTTGAATGAATTGAAGCTTGTGAAGGGTTGAGGTAAGGCCACCCATTATTATTAGAGAAGTCGAACCATGAAGTGGTGAAGCCATGAACTAAGGTTTCGGTGACGGAAGGTGAGAGAGGGTTGGAGTTCGGCAAAATTACATTGGTGGAACGAAGCATTCTTGGTAATTGAACTGATGTGGTGTGGAAGCTGGGTTTGGGGACAAGTTGTACGCTAAGATTCAGCCTGAGGTGGCAGCTATGGAGGTTGATGGAGTCAAGGCCAGAGGCATGTAGATGCTTGCAGGATCCAAAAAGAATGCCTTTGGGTTTGCCAACATTATGTTGGAAGAAATTTGGTGATGGAAATCCTATGCTGCAGTAATGTTTTCCCACTCTTCCTCTGATTCTGTGGCTCTCTTAAGACCATATAAGCCCAAAATTGGAAAGAATGAGAAAGGCCCTTTGGTCCATGAAACAGACAATGTGCAATCTACTTTATTATGGGATCTACCTCACTTATTTAATCTCCTGAGGGACAATTCTGCATGACTTCTTCCTGATTTCCCTCCACCCAAAATAATTTTAAAATAAACATCAGCGTATCTATTCATACATGCTTCTTCACTAGTCAACCCTGGCTGGTTATTTCGCATA
This sequence comes from Heptranchias perlo, assembly GCF_035084215.1. Lineage (NCBI taxonomy): Eukaryota > Metazoa > Chordata > Chondrichthyes > Hexanchiformes > Hexanchidae > Heptranchias > Heptranchias perlo. The sequence goes on along the minus strand of NC_090332.1, from coordinate 7,754,581 downwards.
GATGACAGTTGATTGATCCCAAAAGCACAGGAACCATTGTATTCCGTGGGATGTTGCTATCCTTATGCTTAGTCTTAATTCTAACCATGTTTTTATTCAGTTCTTTTCTTGAAGGAACCAATTAGCACATTATTAGCTGCTTTTACTAATAGCCTGTTCTACAAATCCATTACTCTGTGGAGAAAAAAGCTCACAGTTAAGGTAGATAGCCATCTTATATCTACATTATCCATGCATCAGCATTCTAAAGACTTGTATCATGTCCCTCTTCCATTAACATCATGATGCCTCTGATAAAACCATTTCAAAGTCTTCCCCTGGAAGGTGCCTCTTCATTTTTTACGGAAAACAATGACTTGATCTAATAGTTTAAGTTGATAGTATATTGTTTGGTTAATGTTGTTACAAAAACAAATGATTTTGATATGATGCTCAATTTCGATCTGGTTCCTTTACCCTGCACAATTAGGACACTCTCTTTTAACTTTAAAATTCACAGTTATAATTGATATCTATTTATAATCCTATGTGGTCTATCTCTATCTTGTTTTAGGGCTCAGTGTTTAGTACTCAGCCTTCAGGATCCTATAATCTTTTTCTGACAACTGCCATAACAGATGGGATCAAATTGTGGGATATGCGGACGCTAAGGTAAGAAAATGTTTATCGATCGTTCATAGTGGAATTGCTCGCTGAGTCCTATTGTAAAAAAATAAGCAATTGCTTCACACATTACAGAAATACTCACTTCAGGTGCGGTGAATACTTTCATTATTAATGATCACAAAAGTGCTGGTCAACTAGATTATAGATTTAGGTAATGCAAAGTAACTCTCCTGTATTAATTTACAAACAGTGTTTTAATCAGCTCTGACCCTGTTGTCATGCCCATCTGTCCTTTACTTCCAACAGTGCTTCAGGCAACTTTTATTGCAGAAAAGTATCACTAATTGGCAGATAACGTAATCTCATTTGCCTATTCTTAAGTCACTGTTAGTTTATTATTTTGCTTTTAATCAACGTGGAAGCCAAATCCAGTTTACTTGCAAAATGCTTCTCTTAACCAATCTTATGCAGCACCGACCATTTAACTGTGGAAGTTCACTAAGATGTATCAAATATTTAATACAGCAAGACATAAGACATTGCACTTAAAATTATTTTGAAAATCTGCAGTCGCAGTCTCATTGATACAAGGAATCAGTTTTTATTGCTGGATTTTTTTTCAAAACATTGACCAATCTCCAGGTATAATCTTTTTCAGTAGTTTCAGAATTAAGTCAACAAATGGAAAGATGTGGCACTCAATATGATTACTGTAGTTTCTTTAAAAATTACACATTTGGTGTTTTTTCAATACATTGTGAAGTTTTACGTGGATCTGGTGTACTCGGTCACCGCCTTTGTCCCTTCCGACATGGCGTGCTTGGCTAGCTCCCCGGCAGCAGCAGGCACACGGCGGTCTGGATCTCCGGGGACCTGATGGTGCGACGTTTGTTGTAATGGGCCAGGCGTGATCGGCTCGAAAATATCATTCGCAAAGGATAGTTGAGTTAAAGTGTAAATTGCCTTTTTTTAGTATGTGTGTGCGATCAATCAACTAACAGTGGAAGCGGGAATCTGTGTAGACTTCAAGGCGCTGGTTTGTTGATCACTGATAAATGCAGGGCTGGTTTGCCAAAAAAAGTAAAATTTGAATCGGAGGGCGCTAAATTGGGCCATGTAGCGCCTGTTGTTTCGGCGTGACGCGGCCTCTTCGACATCCAAGATGGCGTCTTGGATGCGCACGCACGTTTCCAGCGTGACGTGCGCCAGATGCCATTTTGGTATAGGAGTTAGCGCAGGCACAGATAACGAACGCTGGAATCATGTAAAGTCGGGAGAAAATGGCTTCAATCAGTGTGCAACGCTGATTTAAAGTGATAGACACCATTTTGGGACTTAACGCTCAACTCAACGCACAGTCTTAACCCCGACCATCTGAACGTATCTTAGAGCGCCTGGAGGACCTCCCACCGGCGCTATTTAAGGGGACCATGCAGGATTTACAGGTTAGTGGCTGGATTATTGCTTCTGGCTGCTAAGACATTTGTAACTGTTTTTGGAGATCTGCTACACTTGAATACTAGGATGCAGGGACATAGCCTAACATTTAGAGCCAGGACTTGCAGGAGTGCAGGAGTGAAGTTATGAAATGCTTCTACTTGCAAAGGGTGGGAGAAGTTTGGAATTTGGAATGGCCTTCTGCAAATGGCAGTTAATGCTAGCTCAGTTGAGAATTCTAAATCTGAGATTGATAGATTTATGTGAACCAAGGGTATTAAGGGATATGGGGCTAAGGTGGGTATATGGAGTTAGGTCACAGGTCCACCCTTATCTGATCAAATGGTGGAACAGGCTCGAGGGGCAAAATGCCAGCACTACATGCTGCCTCCTGATATGTGCCAGCTTCTCCTGCAAGAAAGCGGGACGTGTGTCTGAGTGATGTGCCTATCATGGTTGAATAGCTGCCTGTGTGTGGCCTGTGAGTTGTGGGTGGGTGGCTTGCAATGGTGGTAATGTGTAAGGATGAGAGGGTTGAGTACTGATGGAAAGAGTTTGTTGGTATGTAGGTGATGGGGGGTGTAGTGCATGGAGCAATGGATGCGACTAGTGGTGTAGTTGGTAGGAGACACCACTTGACAGTTGACCTCACTCATCTTGACCACTCGTCAAAGCATTGAACTCCTTCCTGTTCTGCATCCATGTTCATGATGCTGTGCGCCTGGCATTGACTTCATCCCCTACTGCCTCCCACTACCTTTTGGGTGTTTGTCTGGAGGGCCTCCTGCTCCCACCCCCCCCCCCCCCCCCCCCCGCAGATGTAGGATGTCCCTCCTTCTGTCCACCTCTTGCACCAAGGCATCTGGTGCATCAGCAGAGAATCTTGGTGCACAGAGTCTCAGATTGGCAGATTGGTGAGGTCTGGCATGTAGATTGGAGAATGTGAGATTTAGTGGTGCGCAACCTTTATTCAAAGTTTTAACATGACTCATCAGTATGTAAAAATTGGGATAGGACCTGCATCTGTGCTTTACGTGTGCGATATCTGATCTCCGTTCAGACTCGGTGCAGACAGCAGGCTGTTATAGTCAGCAAATAACAGGTACCAGCTACCTTTAAGAGATTTCTAACAGACAGCCTGCCTTTAAGGGATTGGAGCTTCCCCCTGCTGATGGAAAGTGCGAATTGCATGGAATCCTCGTTCAATACTGATTTCCAACGCAGATCGCAGATTGCAGGTAAGTCCTCAGGCCTGACAAAAATCTCGTCCTGCCTGCGCAGGGACCATTGGGCACGCGTTAATAGTGGATCGTGTTACTCCCGCCCAAAAACAGGCCCTATCCAATTTTTCCACCAGTGTGTTTTAAACGAATTTTTATAAATTTCAAATAAAAAGAAGGTATATTTGGAAATATTTGTCCCACACAACTCTTGCAATGAGGCCAACATACCATTCGCCTTCCTAACTGCTTGCTGCACCTGAATGCTCGCTTTCAACGACTGGTGTACAAGGACACCCAGGTCTCATTGCACCTCCCCTTTTCCCAATCTATCACCACTCAGTTAATAATCTGCCTTTCTGTTTTTACAACCAAAGTGGATAACCTCACATTTATCCACGTTATACTGCATCTGCCGTATTCTTGCCCACTCACCCAACTTGTCTAAATCACATTGGAGCCTCTTTGCATCTTCCTCACAGCTCACATTCCACCCCAGCTTTGTGTCGTCTGCAAACTTGGAAATGTTACATTTAGTTCCCTCATCCAAATCATTGATATATATTGTGAATAGCTGGGGCCCAAGCACTGATCCCTGCGGTACCGCACTAGTCACTGCCTGCCACCTGGAAAAAGACCCGTTTATTCCTACTCTCTGTTTCCTGTTTGTCAATCAATTCTCAATCCATGCCAGTATATTCCCCCCAATCCCATGTGCTTTAATTTTGCACACTAACCTCTTGTGTGGGAGCTTATCAAAAGCCTTCTGAAAATCCAAATACACCACATCCACTGGGTCTCCCCTATCCATTCTACTAGTTACATCCTCAAAAAACTCCAGTAGATTTGTTAAGCATGATTTCCCTTTCATAAACCCATGCTGACTTTGTCCAATCCCGTTAATGCCCTCCAAGTGTTCTGTTATCACATCTTTTATAATAGACTCTAGCATTTTCCCCACTACTGATGTTAAGCTAACTGGTCTGTAATTCCCTGTTTTTTCTCTCCCTCCTTTTTTAAATAGTGGGTTTACATTTGCCACCCTCCAATCTGTAGGAACTGTTCCAGAGTCTATAGAATTTTGGAAGATGATCACCAATGCATCCACTATTTCCAGGCCACTTCCTTTAGTACTCTGGGATGTAGATTATCAGGCCCTGGGGATTTGTCAGCCTTTAGCCCCATTAATTTCCCTAGCACTTTTTTTTTACTAATACTGGTTTCCTTCAGTTTCTCCCTCTCACTAGACTCTTGGCTCCCTAACATTTCTGGGAGGTTATTTGTGTCCTCCTTTGTGAAGACAGAACCAAAGTATGTGTTTAATTGTTCTGCCATTTCTTTGTTCCCCATTATAATTTCCCCCATTTCTGACTGTAAGGGAACTACATTTGTCTTCACTAATCTTTTTCTCTTGACATATTTATAGAAGCTTTTACAGTCAGTTTTTATGTTCCCTGCTAGTTTTCTCTCATACTCGATTTTTCCCCTCTTAATCAATCGCTATGTCCTCCTTTGCTGAATTCGGAACTGCTCCTAATCCTCAGGCTTGCCGCTTTTTCTGGCAATTTTATATGTCTCCTCTTTGGATCTAATACTATCCCTAATTTCTTTTGTAAGCCATGGTTGAGCCACCTTTCCTGTTTTATTTTTGCGCCAGACAGGAATGAATAATTGTTGTAATTCCTGCACACGTTCTTTAAATATTAGCCATTGTCTATCCACCGTCATCCCTTTTAGTAAAGTTCCCCAATCTATCATAGCCAACTCGCACCTCATACTTTTATAATTTCCTTTATTTAGGTTCAAGACCCTAGTTTCGGATTCAACTACTTCACTCTCCATCTTAATGAGGAATTCTATAATGTTATGGTCGCTGTTCCCTAAGGGACCCCGCACAATAAGATTGTTAATTAATCCTTTCTCATTGCACGATACCCAGTCTAGGACCACCTGTTTTCTAGTTGGTTCCTCAACGTATCGGTCTAGAAAAGCATCACGTACACACTCCAGGAATTCCTCCCCCACAGTATTATTGCTAATTTGGTTTGACCAATCTATATGTAAATTAAAGTCACCCATGATTATAGTTGTACCGTTCTTGCATGCGTCTCTAATTTCCTGTTTAATGCCCTCCCCTACATCTCCACAACTGTTTGGGGGTCTATAGACAACCCCCACCAATGTTTTCTGCCCCTTGGTGTTTCTTAGCTCCACCCACACAGATTCCACATCGTGATTTTCGAGCCAATATCCTTCCTCACTATTGCATTGATTTCCTCCTTTACTAACAGTGCTACCCCACCTCTTTTCCCTTTTTCCCTGTCCTTCCTAAATATTGAATACCCCTGGATGTTCAGTTCCCATCCTTGGTCACCCTGCAGCTATGTCTCCGTAATCGCAACTATATCATAACCGTTAATATCTATCTGCGCTGTTAATTCATCTAGCTTATTGCGAATGCTCCATGCATTAAGACACTGTGCCTTTAAACTTGTCTTTTTAAGATTGCTAGTCATCTTAGTTTTATTTTGCACTATTATTACAAAACAATTATTGCAAACAATTTTAAATGGAAAGGGCATAATTTAATCAGAGAATTTTGAAGACAGCAAAAACAATTTGTAGATAAATGGGGAGCTTTATGTCAAATGACATTTAGGTCTTCGTTCTCTAGAAAATTTATGCTAAAGCAAATCCAGTATGGATTCTACTCCATTTCCAAATTTGTCATGTAAACACCCATTAACCATGAGGATTGTACTGGTGTGATATAATGTACTATAAGTGGTGGGATGCCTCCTTTATTTTAAGATAGCTGGAGGCAGAGTAGTGGGGATTGGGACTTTTACGTACTGTGGAACCACTGTTATCCACTATAATAAAGAGGACTCCCTCATGGAGAATAAAAATTGGCAGATAATTGAGTGTCCCTAAATTTGGACTTACACATATAATACCCTAGACATGAGACTGAAGACAATAAATTGGGTTGTGAAGCAGATATCTGTAGATAGGAGGAGATTGATGTTAGTGTGGTGTGCAGTGAGGCAATGACTTGTTCCATACTGTCCGGCAAAAAGTCTGCCAGTTAACCAGGAAGGCGGATCTTTGGAGTGGATAATGGAGGTTCTACTGTGTTTCTTATCCTTCAGACACTACAGGAAAATAGTGAGGGGAGTAAATCCCAGTGATGGTGTCCCATACAAATTTCAAATTGAGGATTACATGACTCTTCTCTCCCCACCATTGCCCCATTCTATGTAAATGTTGACAGCTGGGTTGTTCAGTTAGTTTTTCTTATGATGTTATTGTTGGATATGTTTCTCACAGCTCAAGCTTCTTAAATAAAAGCAAAGAACTATATTGGCGGAAAAGTTATGTATGAATATCAGGTGACTGATTATTTGAATGCATAATTTTTGCATTACTTTTATGGATGGTACTTGAGGATTGTTGACGTTTGTGTCAAAATCAATTGACTAATACTCAGACAATTTAGTGTGGTAGAAAAATAAGGACTAAGCAACCAGCCTTTATCATTTTTTAGCCAGGTTCTTATGGCCTGTTGGCCACATTTCAGCCATCATCGTCATTTTGGTATGTATTTTCAGTGCCAGCTGATACACGTATATGGGTTTAAAGTTTGAACTGATTGACATTGATACTCGCAACAGCCGTGTGTGATGCTCTCACTGTCACCCTGCAAATGTTGCTGTTGATTCCATGTCCAAATGTAAAGCCGTCTTCAAGGAAGTTACAATGCTGGACCCTGCTTCAGAGAGGCTTTGTGTGTGTGTGTGTGTGTGTGTGTGTGGTGGGGGGGAGGGAAGAGGTAATAACCCTTATAGTTTTAACTCAGATCCGTTTCACAATTATCAGGATTAAATTACATTTGACCATTTGTATGCTGCTAATATATTCATCCTAAAACGTTCCCCATCCTGAGAATTCTTTTCAGGAATCAAGTCAGTCTTTAAGGTAAAACATGAATCGTATTCAGTTTTTTGGGATTCCTTCCCTCAGTACTTTACGGGCCACCTCACCTTATACATGAGAAGAACAGGGTAAACAAACAGTGATCCCATTGACAGTGGACCGACCATTGATCGGTGTAGGCCGGTAAGGATGTATTCATTACTATTTTAAAAGAATTTGTAGTGATTTTCCAGGTGTGGACAAAGTATAGGAAGTGATCGGTCTGGGGAAAGCATTCTGCTCCACCAAGTAGAAATCCATATGTTTGGATACATGGGAAGAAAGATGTACTCCCAGGATACTTTTGGTCTGTCTCACATATATAGTGGGCCAGTTTTCTACACAGATGATGGAACCTAATTCCCCACTGCAGCAGAAATTTACAGTTGGCATTGTGAATATAAATATTTCGTCTGGAGCCAAAGATATTTACTCCCCAAATAAATTGATCTTCAGAACTGCAGGCAAAGCTACTGCAGCTCCCCCTTCAACCAGTGACAACCGTTCGGGAAGGAGGCGAAGGAGATTCTGGAGTTTTACAAGGCAAATCTGTAGAATCTCAGACAAGGGGTGGTCTGCTGTTAAAGCGACATACTATCATGCCAGAAGCTGATGCTGTACTTCTTTCAGGGATATCTTGTGGTTCAAATTGCAAGGAATCATTCACTAGAATCAATTACTTGTACATTATCAAGTGGATATATTCAGTAAGAATCCTCTTCCTATTATTTTGCCTTAATCAAAAGTTCCTGATCAAACTCCTGTGAAAGGAGAAACTCACGGTGATCACACACCTTCAAAGTCTGCTTTGGATACTTGCTGGTCAGAACCTAGGATAGCAAGGAATGTATATAATATGCTGTACCCAACCCTTTAGTATCTGGAGGAAAGTTTCTTTCTGCCCAACCACAAGTAAATACAGCAGAACTCCAGAATATCCATTTGATCTTTTCCAGACTATCTAATGCAAACTATATTATTGGTCAGTCGCCCTCTTTGATATAACGGGCCAGAAATCGCTCCCGAAATAACAGAGGAGCTCAACAGCGCTCTCTGTTTTTAATGGTGAATTGAAGGACCAAGTTCCCATGTTTGAACATGCGCACTAAAACACGGAAATCGTGAACTTGCTCCTATTGGTTCGCCTGCGGATTTGACAGCTTTGAATTTAAGGGCCATCGCACGCTGCGATCAGAGAAATCATTGAAAAAGTGCAAATTTGCTTATCTGCCCACAGGAAAGACGCAGGTCTAATTACGCCACCAAACAGTTATTCTTGAAAATACCAGGTCTAAACTAAGTTTTAAATGCGCGGCTAGTCTTAATGACTGCCAAACAACTAAAAATTAAATTTAAAAAATGTGGAGTCTCATATTACTCCTTATTTTAATAGTTTTTGGACACTAAAAAAAAAGTTTAAAAATTTTTAAAAAATTATTTTTCCCTTCTATCCCTTATCAGTTATTTCTTTGGCTTTTTATAAAAAAAATTAAATTTTTTATTTACAATGACATCCAGAATACTAACTTTAAATGAATGACGTCTGCTTGCCTGCTTGAGCAATGCAGCCTGAGTCTGTGGGCGTGACTTCTCTTCCTGACAGATTTTGTGGGTATGTCTCCTCACAGACTTTTCCAGCCGCGCAGCAACTCACGTTGCTCAGAGGCTGGGTTGATAGCGCACAATTTTTTAAAAGTTCAAAATCAAGCAATTCAATGCCACAGAACCCGCAGTAAGTATTTTTTTATTTAATTTGCAGGTGCTGCAGTGAACGCTGCCTCGTTGCTCTGCACGATTTCTGGCCCAACATTCCAATTTCGCATCCAATTTCTTATCTTTACAATCATAGCCAGAGCATCTTGAGCAATGGCTTCTCTTCCCACTCCCACACCATTACCTGTGGAGTCCCCCAAGGATCTATCCTTAGCCCCCTCCTCTTCCTCATCTAAATGCTCCCCCTCAGGAACATCATCAAAGACAAGGCATCGGGTTCCACGTGCGCTGACAAAACCCAGCTCTACCTCTCTCAGCTCCTCCAGTGCCTCTGTGCTGTCAGCCTGCCTGTCCGACATCCAGCCCTGGATGAGCTGCAATTTCCTCCAGTTAAACATTGAGAAGACCGAAGCCATCATCTTCGGCCCCCACCATAAACTCCGTACTCTCACCACTGATTCCATCCCATTTCATGGCCATTATCTCGTTGAAGCTGACTGTTCACAATCTTGCCATCCTATTAGACCCTGAGCTGAGCTTCTAACCCCATATCCTCTCCATCACAAAGACCGCCTATTCCAGCTCTATAATTTCACCGATCTTCTTCCCTGCTGCCAAAACCCTCATCCATACTTTTTCACCTCCAGACTCACTATTCTAATGCTGTCCTGACTGGCATCCTGTCCTCCACACTCCATAAACTTCAGCTCATCCAAAAATCCACTGCCCAATTCTTACCCGCACATAATCCCACTCACCCATCATCCCGAGTTCGCTGACTGACATTGACTTCTCGTTTCCCAACACCTCCAATTTAAAATTCTCATCCTTGTCTTCATATCCCTTCATGACCTCGCCTTTTTTCGCTGTAACCTACTCCAGCCCTACAACTCTCTGAGAACTTGATGTTCCTCCAACTCTGGCCTCTTATGCATCCCCACTCCCTTGTCCCACAGTTGACAGCTATGCCACAGCCTTCTAGCTCCTAAACTCTGGAATTCCGTCTCTAAATCTATCCACCTCTCTCTCCTCCTTTAAGACCCTTTTTAAAACTTACCTTTTTGATCAAGCTTTTAGTCACCCCTTGTATTATCTACTTCTTTGGCTTGGTGTGAAAGGAGGATTGAAAATTTGTGCCCAGAACCTCTTCTATCTCTTTACTTTCTTTATTGATGGCTGCAATTCTTTTCCAATGATTGGAATCTCTACCCTGAGAGCCATTTGCAGAGTTGGTCCTTTGTTTATTGCAGTCACATTCGGAGTGATTTGCTATACTACCCTTGTGTACCCTATGGTTGCTCTATTTGAGGATAATTTTAACCTAACGTGGGAAACTGAGGCGATCAGATTTTACACGCTGCCTGATCTTACTTTCCATTGACTTCAGTGGAAAGTAAAATCGGGCGGTGTGCAAAATTGTGTGATGTGTAAAACAGGCAGTGTGTAAAGTCGGGCGGTGTGTAAAATCGTGTGATGTGTAAAACAGGCAGTGTGTAAAATGGGCGCCCGATCCGATCGCATTGGTTTCCCGCCAGGCAGGTTAGATTAAATTTACCCTCCAAAAGTCACTGAAGGGCTCCCTGTACTCAGCATGTTGGATGATGGTCTTTGCATATTGGATATCAGTACAACTATTCTCTGGTCTAGGACAGTCTTCATCTCAGTCCTACCCTGAAGAATTACACAATTTGTGTACTCGCTGCCTCCTCCACGTGTCGCAAATCTACCATCAAATCACTGAAAACAGGTACCTTTAATTCATCTTCCTATGATGGAAATGACACATTCATTGTGCTAGGTGAGTGATATTGTGGAAGTGATATATAAGGATATGTGGTGCAGATGGCATAACTTCTGTGCTGGTGCTTGGTGCATTGCATTGTGCTGGTTGCCCTGATAGTTCTGCTTCATCTACGCAGAGAAGTTATGATCCGAGTCGCCTAAGCCCCTCATCATTCAGCAACATCCGGTGATAAGAAATTGCCTTATCATATGATGCATAACATCAAATTGTCACACTGTAATATTTGTAGACTAGTTACCAAAAGTACAGATAACTTTGTTGTATGGAGAATGAATGTCATTTAGAAGAAGCTTATCTGAGTCCATGGAGGTGGGGGGCGGGGAAGTGTCTCACCTAATCTTTCCCAGGGTTTTCAGGACTGAAGAATTCCATTATCTTCGTTTCTGAGGTGTAATCCTCCCCTGTAGCTCTCACGGCTTGTCAGTTGAATGCAATTTTCCTTGGCTGACTTTTCGGTGTCATTGAACTTTTCGCAGATGTGGAGGACTTCGGGCCTGTATAAAGTGATTATGACTCCAGTGTTTGAAGTGCTGAAAATAATTTGATTGGTTAGCATTAAACCTTATAAAAACTATATAAAGTGCCTTTATGCCTGACAGTGTATACAGCCCCCCCTGAGGGACTTACCTTCTCTTTGGCACTGAGTTTATCATTCAATTAGAGCTACCTGCTCCAAATTTTGCACATTCAATTTGGGTGTGGTGTTAAGAGCGATCATCACTCTGAGCACGTGCATTGATTTTGTTTCCAAAAATTCCTCCCTAGAATTGATGAGTGTTGCCTTTAATAAGACAGAGTTCGCCACACGAAATTTCCATGCAGCTGGAGACCGTATTCATTTATATATTTCCTTTTTAAAAAAAAAACATTCAGACCAGACATAACACCCAGGGCCTGAAGGCTTGACTTTTAATTTCATCGCTGGCAGATAGCTTAATTTCAGATGCGAAATGCTTGAATTTCAATAGTTTAAATACATTTGCTTAGATTAGCCAGTAGAAAACAGCTTAGATTGGAGACCTAGATTAATTTGTGCTGGAGGTAAAGCCTTGATTAAGTGCAAATAAGGCACCAAAATTGTTTTCTGGACTTCATTGTTAGAAGTAAGTGATTTTTAATTCTGCAGCTGTTTCTAAATAATATCATTGAATAAGTATTCTGTATTTTCAATTCTGAACTTATTCTGATTATTCCATTACCTAAGGCATAGTTTGTTCCAGTTTTTGTTTTGGTTTTTTTTGCTATGTACTTGTTTGGCGTCTCATCATCCTGTCTTCTCAGAACTGGCAGCACTTCACCTTCTGTCAAACCTGGTATAATTGGTGGAGCTGATTCTGCTTCAGTATGTAAACAAGCTGGGTGCTGTTTGAAATACTGCAGCAGTCTTTTATTCGCTGTAGATTTGTCTTAAAGGCACATTACCCCTGTATGTACCTTGAGTTGTGAAATGTGTACATTGTTAAAACTTTTGTTTTTTTCAATGCTGCAATAACAGAAATTGTTAAAAACGTATGCTTATTCATTCTTAGTGATTTACATGTCTTTGTCATCAGTTTCTTTATTTGGGGTCTTATAGAAATTTGTCTTGCATGTGAATCAGAAATATTGCCTATTTACTCAAATACTTACAATTATCCACCCATATTAGTATCCCACCGAAGACAATAGAAATTGCAATCAGTTAATGAATAGAAAATATTATTTTTAGTCCTGATGTCTCCCAGACTGCTCTCCAGAATGGCTGAATGCGGTGGTATGACTAGAATACGTGAAGGGAGATGTGCTTCTGGCCACAGTCTCTTCAGCAGTCTTTGGGTTATGGAGGGATGAAACTTGTGAAGCTTGTGTGGGGTTTGATCTTTATGCATTTTGCTGCAGTTGGTCGTGTTGAGGGTCTGACTCCGTACTCCCTATCATTCCTCCCTCCTTAACAGATGGCCTAGGTCTCACTCCCAGGGTTTCTTCGAATTTTCTGTCCTGGTCATGGAGGTGAGAGTGGTGCACCACAGGGTGGAGATGTGTCTTCAGGAGACTGTTGGGGGCTGGAGGAGGAGTTTCAAATGGGTTGGCTCACACTGAAGTCCACAAAAAGCTTCAGGGTTCAGGAGTCAGTGGCTCATCTGGAGAAAACAGTATTGATCACCCCTGGAGAGGTGACATTTATCAACGAGCTGATGGAAGGACATAAGCTGACTCTGAATCCACTTGAGGTGAGTCTTCATGGGCGCACCTTGTTGTGCTGACATACATCAGAGTGAGCTGAGGCATCAATGGAGTACAGGCATCAGAGACTGAACACAAAATATCCCTCACTCCTCGGCAACTTTCAAAGCATCAAGAAGTATGAGTGACTCTCTGGTTGCAAACTCACTAACCTAAAACGGAGAACATGCCAACTCATGCCAACACAAGAACAGGAGTCCTATCCCCTTGCATGTACAGTGGTTATGTTACTGCACTTGTAATCCAGAGGCAAGTTCAAATCCCACCATGGCAGTTTGAGAATTTGAATTCAGTTAGAAGAAAATCTGGAAATAAAAAGTGACCGTGAAGCTGTCGGATTGTTATCAAAACCCAACTGGTTCACTAATGTCCTTTAGGGAAGGAAACCTGCCGTCCTTACCTGGTCTGGTCTACACGTGACTCCAGTCCCACACCAACGCGGTTGACTCTTAACTGCCCTGTGAAATGGCCTAGCAAGTGACTCAGTTGTATCAAACAGAAGAAGGCCCACCGCCAGTTTCTTAGGGAAACTAGGAATGGGTAATAAATGCCAGCCTGGCATACATTCATCCCCAGAATGAATTTTTAAAAATGCGGTCCGAGTCTTGCATTAGATACCTTGTTGACATGTCATATTGAAACTTGCCACCCCGTATAGAAGGAACCCCACCTCCTCCTTACCAATACACCGACCTATTAAATAGAATAACTTGTTGATATCACTCCAGGATAGGACACAATAAGGGTGAATATTCTCCCTCACCTCCTCCACCTATTTCAGATACCGGTAAGCAGTGGTAAGTAGTGCACTGCCCCAATCTCGCCCGAAAATGGGGACAGAAATCGGCCCCTAATCTTTTTCCACAATCTGAAGATCCAGTTATGGTCCAAAAGGTGATGAGTTGGAATGAGTTTTCATTTTGTATCATCATTTTTGTTAATTAATTACAGTAATACAGTGCACAAACATCGGCCAATAAATCTGTAGATTTTCTCCAACGCTTGAAGAAAAGTTTCAGATATTACAGAAGCTCTCTAAAGATAAATGGGTATGAATTATTAATTTCCAAACCACGGCAGAAAAGACAAAATGGGAAATATTGTACAATGTTTTTTATATTAATTCAGAGCTTTTATGAGCTTAAAGGGCTGCAAAAGTTGCAGCTCTGATGAGACAGAGACTTGCTAAGCCTTGCAGACCATTTTATATGCCCTGCATTGGCAGCCTTGTGACTTTTTATTTTCTTTGCTCACTGAAAATATTAGGTTCTACTTGATTGCAAAGTTCACAGTAGGACACATTTTGACAGGCAGGAGTTATGTTTCAACCTCTTTAGACATGCACACAGTCCACAGTCACATTCATCCCAACACCCACCAAGAAACAGAAAGACATCACCATCCAGGAATGTGCATAGACCACAAATATATAGCATGATTTCCATAATATCAGACACAAATGTTTATGTAATGAATGCCTGTGGTAAAAGTGACTTTCATTACAAAGACAGCCATAGTTTACATAACTACAGTTCAAAAAATGCTGAGATCAATTTGTGAACCCTTGGGAACTGTGAAGCTTTTTCCACTTGGCCCAGCATCATTGTCAAAGTATCCCACATGATCAGAGAAACACATTAGGGACACAAAGCAATTCCACATCTGGACTTTCAGACTTTCTGTTAACAAACTGTACCTTGCCTCAGCAATTATTGCATAGATCTAGCATAAAAGAAGCACACATCTTAAAGACTCAGAGGGAATATAACCAGTTCAATTAAACCGACCACAAGGCGTATAACGAATGTGTAACGAATGAGCTGATGACCTTTACGGTTTGTTAAATAAATTCAGTGACCGGGGCGGATGTGGGAAATCGGGAGTGCCCCCGTCAATGGTTCCATAGCCCTGTATTATCAGCGCCTGTTTTTGTCCTGTGAAAATCCCGACGAATCCCGTGCCCGTTTGGGGAAGCTAGACCGCTCCTGTGAGACCGTGTTTTATGAAATACAAGCAATAACTTCTTTTAAGTGTCACTATTTATTATCTGTATCTTTATATTCTATTATAAATGGTGAGTGGTTGCAACATTTCAGTAGCATTAGTCCTATTTGATTCCGAGCTAAGCTTCCAACCCAATATCCTCTCCCTCACAAGGACGGCCCATTTCCACCTTCGTAACATCGCCCGCCTCTATCCCTGCCTTTGCCTATTTTTGTGATAAAACCCTCATCCATGCCTCTGTCCTTCCAGACTCAACGACTACAATGCTCTCCTGGCCGGCCTCCCATCCTCCACCCTCTGTAAACTTCAACTCATGCAAAACTCTGCTGCTGACATCCTATCCTGCACCATCACTCCTGTCTTTGCTGACCAACATTGGCTCCCAATTCTCGATGCCTCCAATTAAAAATTTCCATCTGCGTGTTTAAATCCCTTCATGGCCTTTTCCCTCCCTATCTCTGTTACCTCCTTCAGACCTACAACCCACTCAGAACTCTCCTTTCCGTCGACTCTTGTACATTCCCCCTCCCTTTGCCCCATCGTATTCCCCCTCCCTTTGCCCCATCGTTGGTGGTCGTGCCTTCAGTCATCTAGGCACCATGCTCTGGAATTCCTTCTCCAAACCCCTCTCCCTCTCCACCTCCCTGTCCTCCTTTAAGACCCTCCATAGAACCTGCCACTTTGATCAGGTTTTTGGTCATCCCTTTTAATATCTTCTTATTGGGCATGGTGTCCATTTTTGTCTGTAAAGTGCCTTGGGACATTTTTCTATGATAATAGGCACTATATAAGCAAATGTAAATTGTAGCTGTTGTTGTTGATGTATTGTGTCCCGAGGAGGCGCTAAAAGGGTAACGTTATGTGACTCATTAGGTAAAGGGGCTCAAACAATGTTATGTGACAAACTGTATTGAGCCTGAACTCCCCGATGATTATAAACAGAGGGTCCAGTTTTCGTATGCCAACCACCCTCTTTATGCTGAGAATGAGTTGGTAGCAAACGAAAATTTAACAAAGAAAACTATGCATGGCCACCCAAGGCCCACCCAACTCAATTTTCAAGGGAGCCTTGATACAAACAGCCAGCGTTCCTGCTAGATACAGGTGGGAGTCTTCTTTAAATATTCAAATCAGGGTCCTGCGCCAATTGTAGAACCCCGTTGTGATTTTCATGTATCAGTGGACTGGGCATGTGCCGCACATGCTTGAAAGACACCTCACTTCACTCATCCTCTCAGCTGCTTCTCATTTCTTTCTGGCTGTACCCCTGACATTGTGCATTGTACCAATTCTCCTCATTTTTAACGGCGCTCTTACCCAATGACTGTTCGCACTTTCAATACCGCACATTACAATGGAACCTCAATGCAGACACCACAGATATCGTATTGTGCAATGAGTTATTCCTTGGAGTTCTGAAAACCTCATCGCAATGTATAGATAAGCAAAAGTTAACCTATGGTAGTGAAATCTCCCCTCCCCCCCTCCCCATTGAGAGGAAGATCCCTGTTGGTCGCTGGACCATTCTCCAAACTTGATGGTTTGTCCACGCTCCCTGCTGTTGCGGCACGCTGTTTCTACAATTTCCCTTGTCTTACATCAGCCAGCTGGTGTGCTTTTACTGCTCCTCCCCATTGGCAACCCCTTTGGGGGCACATCATCATTCTGAACACAAGATCAGCCCACATAATTGTTCCGGGCTTATTTCTTCCCTCCCCAAAACTGAGCTGTATAACTGACCCAGGGTTTACTGCCCTACGCTAGTGAACAGGAAAAGTGACCATCTAATAGACTTTTCCCCATTGACCGGCAAATGCCCCCACCCGCCACTGAACAGCAAATTTGGCCCTGGGATAGAGCAGTCCACTGAGTAGAAAATCCAGCCCTGCAGCAGGGACACCCAGCTTATCACAAACCCCTCCTGCCACCTGGAAATCCCTTTCCTTTGAGAGTTTACCACCTTTACCTCCCCATTGAGATAGTTTACCTGTCTTTTCTCCACTGTTCCTGCCTTTCCTCCACCTCTCTCTTTCTCTTCCTCCCCTTTTCCCTTCTTATCTCTCCTCTCCTCTCCTCTCCCTCTCTCCCTTCCCTCCTCCTTCACTTCTTCTCATCCTTTACACCCTTCCCCTCTACTCTCCCTCTTCCACCCTCCTATCTGCCTCTTTCCTCCCTCTGTTTTTGTCTGTCTAACAACTGGGTTGAATCATCCCCCCACCCTTGACCCATACTTGACCTAAATACTACACTTGGTTTCTACACCCAGTGCTCAGTGCGACATGAGATCGAATCTCAATATATTAAAAGTCTTGTGCCTGCAAACGCTTACTGGTTTCCTGATGCCAGACCTAGTTCCTGTGTTACGATTTTGTGTCATGATTTTCTGCAATTCCAGGAGGAATGCTTTGTAATGCTTCTATTTACCTGGCCTCTGATTGGCAAGGCATGTAAACTCTGTTCCTCCCCGTTCGATTGTTACATCTTTTAAATCCAGTTGTGCCGTCCTGGTCATTTTCAATCTCAGACATCAAAGAAGCTGGCTGCACGGTTTAACTTTTTCTTTGTCCAAGCTGGCCTTTCTCAATCTTGCTAGTCGCA
This sequence comes from Heptranchias perlo, assembly GCF_035084215.1. Lineage (NCBI taxonomy): Eukaryota > Metazoa > Chordata > Chondrichthyes > Hexanchiformes > Hexanchidae > Heptranchias > Heptranchias perlo. The sequence goes on along the minus strand of NC_090332.1, from coordinate 7,737,001 downwards.
GGCCGGGACAATCTTTTCAGTTTTTTGTTTCGACCCAGCTGGCCTTGTTCACAGGCTCCCAGCTGGGGCCGGGGGCCATCTTTTAATTTTTTTTCTCTTTGATCAACTGGCCAGACAACTTTGATTTTTTTTTTGGCCAACTGACCTTGGCCCAAGGTTCCTTCCTATTGGCTTGGTACAGTATTTAAGATTTTATGGCTGATTGGCTTTGGTTCTAGGTTCCAAGCCACGGGCTGGGATTATGGCAGCGACACAGAGATGAAGAGAGATTGGGTCACAGACACAGACACAGGGCGGGTGGACAGAGAAGGAAAGGAGACTTTGGGTGACAGAAAGAGATGGGGGAACAGATCAGGTGACAGAGAAACGATGGCCAGGGTTTTTCCACTTCGCTCGCTAGCCTACAAATTTCCATCCATAAAAATGTATGGATGGAAAAGCACGGGCTGGTGAGCACAGAAGCAGAAACCCCAGCCAGTGAGAAGAGATTGGGGAGATAGAGACATCGCTGGTGTGTCGGTCATACTCTAGATGTCACATTCCAGTCATCATACTTCAAAATATCCTGCTTTGTTACAGACTCAAAGCAGTCTTAAAAAAAGAGAAAGAAAACCAGTCATTTCATGATGTGTTCTGATCTGGAGCCAGAAATTTATAAGCAGCTACAGGCCACTTCTCCAGAGGGAGTGCTTAAGCAGTGGCTTTAAAGGAACAGACAGGTTAGCAGTTAGACATCATAACTATTCTCCAGACCTTGTATTACCATGAACGGTGCCACTGGAGATCTGCTCCTTAAAATATAACAAATTAAAATTCTCAATTATCAAATCAGACGAGCAAGCTAACTCTATTTAAACCATTGATAGCTCAGTGGATTATCAAGCTATTATCAGTAATACCAGGCTTTCAGTGTAGGCCAGTGCCCCCAGGACAAGGGTAAAAGCTGAGCTCTTGCTTTAATGGAAAGAGGTGCATTCCCTTCCTCACCCAACCCGACAATAATGTGGCTGAAACATTCTCAAGCACATTTTGAAAACAAATTGACTAAATTATGAAATGATTTCCTTGAGTCACTATGTGTAGCAACATTGTAAACAAATGGAGCAAGACGTCCTCATGTTGCTATTTCCAATGAAATCTTAAATGCGCTCAAAAAGAACTCACAGGAACAGGAGTAGGCCATTCAGCCCCTCGAGCCTGTTCGCCATTCAGTTAGATCATGGCTGATCTGTATCTTCACACAAAGGGTAGTGGAAATCTGGAACTCTCTCTCCCAAAAAGCTGTTGAGGGTGGGAGTCAATTGAAAATTTCAAAACTGTGATTGATAGATTTTTGTTAGACGAGGGTATTAAGGGATATGGAACCAAGGCGGGTAAATGGACAATTCCTCTGCAAATACCAAGCAGAGGAAATTTTCACCCATTTCTTTCAAATATTGCTATAGCCTGCGACTAGAGGAAATCAAATCATCATCGCTACTGGCGTTAATTTCTTGTTCACTTGTTTGATTTTGGGCAGAGGTGGTAGGTAGTTTTATCACCTTGGAATTTATTATCGCTATTTCTACCTGTTATTGTCTCTGGCTAAAATTTCAGATAAAAGCTCAGGGGAAAGTCGTCCAAAAAGGACAAGGCAAAAGACACGAGGAGAAGAGATGGTTCTCATATGTCTGAATAAATAGATTAGTTCCCTTTCTTTGTGGAAGTTACTAACAGAGAGCAGCAGAGCTGGGAATATCTGAATTTGGAGCTCTGCTTTTCAGATATCTGAATTTGGAGCTTGTATTTTGATTAGGAGTCACATACTTTTCTAAATCCTTTCATGGTGTAGTTCTTTGAAGCAATACTAATGTTATAAAAATTGACCATACCATTAACAACCTGTGAAGCAAATTTAGAAACATATAACTAGATGTAAAATTTGGATTCAAATGGAACTTTGGAGGTCAATCCTGCTTACAAGGGGATAAAAATACAGTAACCATGTTGATTCTTTCTGACTGCGTGAAATGCAAGGGCAACAACAACAAGTTGCATTTATATAAAGTCTTTAATGTAGTAACAGGAGCGTAATCAGACAAAAATTGACACCGAGCCAAAGAAGGAGACGTTAGGACAGGTGGCCAAATGCTTGGTCACAGAGTTAAGTTTTAAACAGCATCTTAAAGGAGGAGAAAGAGGAGGTGGAGCAGAGGGTTGTAGGACTTGAGGAGGTTACAGAGATGAGGGGGCAGGGGGTGGGGGGGTTTCAACACGAGGGTAAGAATTTTGGAGAAGGCTTGGAAGTGGTATACCCCAAGGTCATTGGTGTTCTCAGTATATATAGGTGATTTAGACTTGGATATAGGGAGCACAAAGTGGAAATTTACTGAAGGAGGAGGTTTGGCAAACAGTGAGGTAGACTGTAAAAGATTTTTGGAAGACATGGACAGGCTAGCGGAATGGGCAGACAGATGGAAGATGCAATTTAATGTGGATATGTGTAAGGTGATAAATTTTGAGAGGAAAACAAGGAATGGGAGTATACACTCAATGGAAAGATACTGAAGATGTGGATGAACAAAGAGACTGAGGGTTTTAAATGCATAATTCCCTAAAAGTGCGAGTGCAGGTAGATAAAGCCATAAAAAGGCCAATGGATTTTGTGGTTTTATAAATATGGGCATAGAGTACAAGAATAGATAAGTAATGATCAACATGTACAAAACATTGATTATGTCACAATTAGAGTAATGTGTACAGTTTTGGGCATCCTGATGGACTGATAGGGCATAAACCTGGTTGATCTAATGAGGGAGGTCAGAATTTACGGAAAAGAGCTGCTCTGCCAGATATATACTAAGCTTTGACTTTAATTCTGCCAAATGTCAGGGAGGGTGTACGGTGTGCCCAGCAGAGCAAGAGTGCAACCGTGCAAATGATGGGTTTAGGCCAGGATTGGGGCTAAAAGGGTTAAATTATGAGGACGGACTTGTATTTCCTCGAATATAGAAGATTAAGGGATGATCCAGTTGAGGTGTTTAAAGGAGTTGATAGGGTAGATAGACAGAAACTATTTCCTCTGGTGGGAGTCTAGATCAAGGGGGCACAACCTTAAAATTAGAGCTAGGCCGTTCGGGGGTGATGTCAGGAAGCACTTCTTCATGCAAAGGGTAGTAGAAATCTGGAACTCTTTCTCCCCCCCCAAAAAAAAAATCTGTTGAAGACTAGGGGGGGGGGGGGGTCAATTGAAAATTAAGGGTATTAAGGGTTACGGAACCAAGGCGGGTAGATGGAGTTAAGATACAGATCAGTCATGATCTAATTGAATGGCAAAACAGGCTTGGGGGGCTGAATGGCCTACTCCTGTCCCTATCAGTCCTAAATTCCATTGTTCTGCCCTAGGATCCGCCAATCTAAATTATGCCATCCATGAAACAGGGGCAACGTAGAACAGCGGCTGAGGAAGGCTGCTGTCGGGATCTTTTTGAAAATTATTTTTCATTTTATTTTTGAGGCTCCTTGCTTCTGCTGAGGTTAGCTCATTTCTGTACAGGTGCACATTGTCTCTGTGCAGTGTCAGTGCACAAGGAGCATTATCAGTCCCAGTGATTCTGCTGCTTGTCTCATTGCATAATCATTCGTACAATGGTCTGATCTGGAAGAAATCTGCAAGAAAAGTATCCGAAACATGAAGGGAAATTTTAACTCCTGAGCGGATATCCGGCGGGATGCAAAGGCCACCCACACGGGATCTGCAGAGGGAGGCCCAGTTCACTAAAGAGCTGGATTAACATCATGATGCGAACAAGCTTGTTACTGATCTAAGCCACAATGGTTTTTCCTGTGAGTCTGTTCCACATATCCGCTAATGTGTGGGGGGAAAATGTGTCTTGCAGCTTCTAGTCTCGCTTGAGACTTATTAGTTGTAAACTGTGACCTCCAGTTCTGTACTCACTATCTAAGTCAAATAGCCTGCTGCTATTAACATCATCTAGCTGTCTCAGTATTTTAAAACCTGGATCGTGTTTCCTTTTAATTTTCCCTTAGAGCCTTAAGTCTTGGAATCATAAGTGTTGCTCTTCTCTGACCTCTTGGCTGGTGCTTTCCAGTCACATCCAAGATGGAAAAAGATGCTGATCAACATGGTTTCCGATAGAACTACTTTTTAATTTGGATTTTGGAAGAGATATTAAACCATGGTCCCATCTACCTGTTCAGGTGGACATAAAAGATCCCATGGCACTATTTTTTTTAGAAGAGCTAGGAGTTCTCTTTGTATTCTGGCCAATGTGTATCCCTCAACCGACACCAACAAAATAGATCAGCTGGTCATTTATCTCTTTTGCTGTTTGTGGAACCTTGTGTACAAATTGGCTGCCACCTTTGCCTACATAACAACAGTGACTACACTTTAAAAGTAATACCCGAAAATGCTGGAAATACTCAGCAGGTCAGGCAGCATCTGTGGCAAGAGCAACAGTGTTAACGTTTCAGGTTGATGACCTATCGTCAGAAATCTCTGGCGGAGTTCAGGCAGAGGGGTTGCGCTAATTTGGCATTGGCGCAGGCCCTGGCTGTGATTGTGCTGTGGGTCACCGACGGCTCCGGGACCGGCTGCTTGTGCACGGATCCGGCTCTGTGCGTACCTCTGGCCGTGGAGAATCAGTTCAAGGTGGGTGTCCCGGGGGTCGGGGGTTCTTTACCTCAGGGGCCTGGGGCCAGGGGTCGGAGCTCTCTACCCCAGGGAGTGGAACTTGTTAAAGTACAGTTTGTTTTACCTTATCTATCTGGGGAATATATTATACCGAGAGATCTCGTCCCCCACACTTACCTTCTCCTTTAAATCACACTGCATTGTTACTCTTTAAATTTACACTCAAACCTTGTTATAACAAACTTCATTATTACAAAACACCCATTGTAACAAATTGGGCCGATTTTAACCCTGCCTGTAAGATGGGAACGGGGTGGGCAGGTGGTTAAATTAGCGGTCATGTACTTACCACTACGTTCCCGACGTACTCCCACCTGCTACCATCTTAACCGTGCCATTGGCTGAGGCGCCTGCCAGAGACAGGCGGGGGCCCCACTAATACATGTAAACCGAAGTCCTATGACACAATTAGGACCCCGACACAATTTTTATGTAAAATCATGGAAGTTCTGCCCAGTGCCTAAACTGCCAGTAAAACCTGGCGGGTTGGTCTTTCAGAGACATTGAAGCAGTATTTAAAGGGGCATTCAGCTACAGGTAAGTGCATCATAGAAGTTTTCTGCTATTTGCATTACCAGGAGGGTTTCCAACTTCCAGATCGCTTCTTTCTGATACTTTTTTTTGCTTTACTCACCTTTAGCAAGCTCTATCTGCGTACAGTGGGTTCTCTTATTGCCAGTTTTATTTGGGTGGAGCAAGAGGAGCAACCAGCACCTGCAGCAGCTGCGCCTATTAGAAGACAGCAGATCTGCTCCTAGGAGGCCACATGTAGCGCACAAGGTGTACAGGCCAAGAGTCACTTTCTTGAATCTATCCAAGGAGTAGTGCATCAGGAGGCTGCGCTCCTCCAGGTAGGCTGTTGCAGACCTCTACAGCCTCCTGCAACAGGACCTGCTGCCTGCTGGACCAGGTGGCCCTGCTTTCCTAGTGGCTACCACAGCCCTTAACTTCTTTGACTCCTGTCAGTTTGCTACGGGGACATCACCCGCAACTCCCAGTCTGCAGTCCACAGCAGGCCACCAGTTCCCTGTTTGCCAGGGCTAACCAGTGCATTACCATCCCCACTGAGAGAGCTTGGGGTTATGCAGCAGTGGCTGGCTTTCCTCAAACAGGGCATCATTGATTGTTCACATGTTGGCACCAGCATGGCACCAGCCTTCGTGAATAGGAAAGAGCTACCACTCCATTAATGTCCAGGTAGTATCCAATTCCAGAAACAGGATCATGCAAGTTTGTGCAAGATACCAGGCAGCTGTCATGATGCATTTATCCTATGACATTCCCCTCAATATTTGACCGTTTTAGGAACGTCGCAAGATGGCTGCTGGGGGACATATGGCTCGTGAAACCCCTCCGTAATCCCACCACCTCTGAGCAACATAGTCATAATCAAAGCCAGGAGACCAGCAGGATGATTATTGAGCACATCATAGGGCTGCTGAAGGAGACGTTCAGGTATCTGGATAGGTCTGAGGACTCTCTACAATGTGCCCCAGAAAAAGTCCCTTGCAGCAAAAGGTGTGAGGGATGAGTTAATTGCTCAGTGATTTCGGTAACATACTGATTTCCCTACCTATGAAAACTTACACAAAGTCCCTCTGTATGAACAGTCCTTGTTACATCCTTCACCACTCCCTTCGTCCTGCATTAAAGAACATTGAAACCATTTTGCCAGCTTCTACATGAATGTCTACAGTGACAGTGCAGACTCAAAAGCTGCTTTAAAACCACACTGCAGACCATGGTGCCAAGTGTGATAAAGGTGATGAATTTAATTCCCAACATAATAATTGCCTTCCATTTATTTCTCACCCAAGTGTCAACCCATAGTGCCTTTCTGATAAGAAGGTTTCCTAATGAGGTGCTCCCCTAGTGACCTCAGGAAAGCTGGTGGGAGGCTGCTCTTGCTTATGTGGGGACTAGTGAGGGGCCATAAATATAAGATAGTCACTAATAAATCCAATAGAGAATTCAGGAGAAACCTCTTTACCCAGAGAGTGGTTAGAAGTGGAACTCGCTACCACATGGAGTAGTTGAGGCGAACAGCAGAGATACATTTAAGGGGAAGCTAGATAAACATGAGGGAGAAAGAAATAGGAGGATATGCTGATAGGTTAGATGAAGTAGGAAGGGAGGAGGCTTGTATGGAGCATAAACACCGGCATGGACCTGTTGGGCTGAATGGCCTGTTTCTGTGCCGTACATTCTATGTAATTCTATGTAATGAGATGCTCATAGCTGGTGACTTCTGGGTGCTCTAGCCTGTGAGGTCCTGTCCACAGACTGCTGCACCTTGGCTGCTGCCGGGATAGTTTGCTTGGAATGCAATCTGTCTTCAGGGAATGGGACCTTGCTTTAAGAGGTGCATTCCCACTTTAAATAGGCCTGTGGGGGTGGGGAGGGGGGGTGCTAGAATATGGAATATAATAGAATATAAAGTGGGTGGGCTGCCCGTTTCCCGACACGATCGGGTGGACCACCGCTCAATCATATTGAAATGAGGTCCGGCATTAAAATCGGCCGGGCCTCATGATGGCGACATCATGTGAGCTTCCTGATTCGCGCCCCAAGTTAAAGTCAGGGTTACTGTTTCACTGACCCTTGTCAGCAGAAGTGCTTAAATTGTGTCAGGAAGCTCTGCCAAAGAAGAACTCCTTTGTAAGCCCCATGAGTTTTAAAGCGGTGAGTTTTGACAGAATTAAGAAACTAGTCCAATCTACATTAATATTAACAAGCAAAAACCTGCTTTATTTTCATCAGAGTCTGCTCTTTGCATATAATTCACTGAAAATCAAAAAGAGTGATCAATCTATGGAACAGGCTCCCTAGGGAGACGGTCGAAGCAGTTAGTATTGATTCAGTCAAATGCAACTTAGATAGATTTCTTTCAGAAAGTAACATTTTGGGATACAGTATATGAGTAATTTGAAACATGATGTGGTGAGTGTAACAGGCTTGGGAGGAACAGGTGACTTTGGACCTATGGTTCCCAAAGTTCTTCACCACGGGGGCTTTCCTCACCTCATGTCTGGGTCTGCTGTAGACTAATTGATAGAGATTGATTGCTATGATTAGTCAACACTCCATTATCATTGTATCATGCGACTACCGGGATGGTAGAAGGCGAACTAGATAGAACTTGGTCTTTTTTCGTCTAGCTATTCCAATGTTCCTAAGATCAAATTTCTGAGTATTAGAAATTACGGCCTGGATAATTTATGGGAGCTAGCCACTTACGATTTGTACCAAATAATCAGGTTCGCAAAACTTTCTTTTCAGTGTACACACTAGAATCGACAGAAATTCCAATGTAGCCTGGATACTCTGTAATCTTTTCTACCATCCATTTTAATTTGTTACACATTTTAAGTGATTTGGAGAGAAATATTTGAAGCAAAACCATGGGAGAAAAATGAAAGCAGAATTACTCAGATGACTCATAAAGAATACTGGCGCAGAAAATCTTTGTTTTCTGTATTCAGACCCACTTACATGTAGACATCTTTAATGTAACACAACTCCCATCTGCAGACAGTGAGATGCCAGAGGCAGCAGAAGTGATTATGACGTGCTTATATAGCCTGCGTGTGGGAGGAAATATTTATTTTTTCTTTATCAAGCTTCAAAGGGATACAAATTCCAGTGTGCTGTTCCTTAGTTCATGCTAGGAATGCACATTGCAAAATTATACATTCTCGCCCTTCAACTTTCCATCCATTAAAGTCAGTGGCTGATCCATTAATTTATTGATTCCTTGTTGTTCCTGATTCTTCATTAATTAATGAGTTGGCTGGTGTCATCTGCTGTATTACTTTTTTCAATTCACTACTGTACCAATTTGTTTGTGGTCACTGTTCTTACGAGTTTATTGAATCATTGGTGGCCAGTGCTCTATTAACTTATTAATTCATGGTGCCTGCTTACCTGTGTCATTATGCCCATTAGTAATCTTTTTCTGTTGTCAGTGAGTAGTGATGCATGTGGTTTGTGTTGGTTGAGTTTTCCTGTTGCAATTGTATAATGTCATAAAAGGCAATGACATTCTGTTGTAATTTAAGTTTTCCAGCTTATTCCACTAATTTTTAATCTGCACTTTACGATAATAGGATATTATTTTATTGTTTCAGGATGCAGTGTCATCATATCCTTTGTGAGCACATCAAGATAAAACTTTTCAACACCGTACTGGTTTTGAATCCCCATGTGCAGTGCCATGGAGATTGATTGGTAAATTTTAAATATTTAATGCTCCCCTAGCACCGCCCAGGTAGAAAACGCACACCCGGGTAACACATCTACAGTGTTTGTAGCGCAAGGTCTCAGCCTCTAAATTTCTACCCCACCCCCCCCCCCCGAGCCCCATGTGCCTCTACCACCTGCATACGGGACCATAATTTCAGCCCCAGTATTACTGAATTTAACTGAAGCAAGTCAAATCATTTTATGTTACCAGGAACACACATACTTACCCAACAACAGTCTAACAGACACAAGAGACCAAAAAATATTTGTTACCACACAATAAAAGAAAAATCCATAAAGTATTAAGTAACATTTGTTTTTGCTTACTAAACAAATATCTGTTGCTCAGACAATGCTGTGTTTTTGTGTGGTTTCAAAATTGGTAGTGTGTCTAACTATTATGATGAAAAACACCTGTATGTCAAAGGTTTGATCTAATTGTAGCATGAAAGTGTTGTCAAAGGACTTATTTTACTTGCCTTCACATTTAAGATACTCTAATAGATTGGCTTAATTAAGCTACTTATTGCTGTGTGTTGATATGTCGTATTTGCCACACTGAAACATTGACACGATTTAGAAAATGGTAGCTATAGGACGCTGGCTAGCTGCCAAAATCAGATATGGAACGTATAAAGACAGTCATGAAAAATAATCTGAGTGACTTATTTTTAGATGTCTGAGGCTACATTTCTGCAAGACTGTAACAATGTAAATCTAGCAGCCTGACATCTGAGAGGGTTTTAATGGCCTTTGATTTCATTGAAGTGAATCTTTAATTTAGCATTCTTTTCTAAAAGCAATACAGCAATGTCAAGTTGCCTTCATTGGTCAAACATGTGGAAGAGTTAGTTTTACAAGTGTGGTGGCACCATTTCCTTATGTACTGCCCATATATATATATATAGAGAGAGAGAAAATAACCTTAGTTGGTCTGTAGGGCTGTTTGCCAAATTCTGTGATCTGACAAGCATCGGTAAAGATGATTACATTCAGTAAGGCTGGTCTGAAAATGATCGTCAGTTTCTTAAGAATTGCTAACAATTTTTCTGATACTTCAAAACCTAGTATGGGAATAATTCTGCTCAATCATTAGTCCGTTAGGACATAGGAAAGCATTACAGAAACCCCATTGGGTAGATCTTTTGTCCAAATCTGCCTGATTTCAGGCTGATCTGGGATGGGTGGAGACAGAAAATCTGTTGGGGAGTTGTTCTGCCATCCCTTCACTGGTCACCGCCACTTTCAGAATTTTCCGTAAGAACTGAGAGGGTTTGGTAAATTTGTCTGCCCAAATATCGGTGCACGTATTATAATCAAATGATGGAAACAATATCTTTTTCATAAAGACAGTGCCTCTTTAAAACAAAATGGTAAAATGATTCTAGCCAATTATCTTATTCACCACTGGAAGGGACGTGAGGCAACTTTCCTGGGCATAGTACTAAAGGAGAAAGATAACTCTCCAAAAGCTCAGTAGGCACATTTTGACAAAGGCAGCGTTGCTCAGTCGGACACAGGATGTGACAGTGATTGAACCTTTTTTAATAGAGCTTTATATTATATTGTCACTTTGAAAATGGGAGGTCATGAGAACTAATATTTTGATGTTGTTTGTCAGAATTTTTACAAGATTGTGCAGCTTCCAGAACATGAAAACTGGTGACAGCTGTCTAGAAAATAAGTCTGTTGTTAAAAAAAAAAGTGAGTCTTACACTCTCCTGATAGCTCAGCAGGTTTACACAATGAGTGGCTAAGTCATATGGACCAGGGAAGTACCAGGTTTGATGCTCAGACTGTGCTGAGTAAGTCAATATCAGACGGAGCAATGGTAGGACTGCTACAATTGGCTTCACTTTCCCTGAGATAGGAAAAGGGAAATCTGCCAGGGTACCCACTCCAAATTACTGTCCAATGATCCCTGCTGGAAGTGCACAAGTGGATGTTGGTTGAGGGCAGGATCGGATTCAGCTGTGATGCCCGGTGCCATGGAATAGCCTGCTGATATTTGTTAAGGTCACAAACATGAATAGATGAGGTATCGAAGGAGGACAGCACCTGAGGAATCTTAACTTTGGCGGTAGATCGGCAGAAACTCTGGAGTGTCAACGTAAATGGCCGTTTACGCCATTGTCGATCTTTTACCTGGAGTTATATTAGACAATTGGGAGAACCCCTTAAGGAAATTCTATCTCCTATTTTCTGTCCAGCCATAAGAAGGCCTTTTCTATTTAACAGTTATATTGAAATCCCTAGCTCTGTAGCACAAAACCACCCACCAAGTTGACACTTATTTAGCAATCTCACTGTTGGGGGCTGATATGGTCCTACCCACTTATCTCAAAGCCATTTATGTCGACATCCCACTTATATTGACAAAAAGGTGAAGTCCCAGTCCCTTCTCCATACATTTAAACAAAAAACTTACTGACACTAACATATACTTTGGCCCATTTAAGTCGACAAATATTTTAAGTCCCTAACAGCATTAAAGGCTTATGTTGCTTACTGCTAAAACTGACACCTGACCTGGACCAGCAAACTCCTTCATCCTCGTGATTGATGCCTGCGATCCAACCTGGACCAGCAAACTCCCTTAAGTGCAATTCGACAGAGCATCATCCCAGCTCCTGTGGCATCTCCAAGCGCCCCAAGGCTTGAAAGTTTGTAAGTTCCTGCTTGCTAGGGGCTTTCTCCTTTGTATAAGTAACTTTTTTATTGCATCCTTCCCACTGCAGACAAATCGCACTGTAATAGCAAGCTGCCTGGTCAGCTTCACATTCATTGAAAGGGAACTGCTTACGTTGACAAAATTGGAACGGTCCACAACTAAGAGGGTAGGACTGTAATAGTGAATATAAATATCATGCTATTAGAGTAGGAGGTAGTCTTCTGAAGTTGGGGAAAGGCATATTGTCAAAGTAGCATTGAGGAAGTTTTATTTTGCTTCTGATCCATGCCATGCTTTATCTGAGAATGCTTCATGCTGGCACACAGTTCATAACGCATTTCCATCCATCATGTTGATGTGTACAAATTCACGAGACACAAGAGAAACACATATTAAATCTGCTCATATCTCTTTTGCCTTGCGATCTGCTGCATATTCGTGGGGACTGTCCCCAGTGCCTGCACGTACATCAGATGCTCCCCAAGCCTCATTCTTTTAAAACCCAAATCCTTGAGATCTGGGTCCCAGGCTCTTCGGTCAAGAGGCGACAGTGTGTGATGACAGGAACATTCACCTTGCAATTAGAGTCCATGGGGACATATTAAGTTGGGTGATTGTTTGTAAGGAAGTGAGGGATGGAAAACTTCCAGATGAAGGATGAGGGTGTAAAAAGTACAGTGCTGCTTCCTGGACATTGATGGTAAACAACTCACTTACTTTATCAAAGAGTGAGGGGAAGTGACTGTAAGTATCTGATATACTTTGCACAGTATATTCTTACAAGGTTCTGCTGGATCTTCTTACTTTGCCTGCCCCGATAAGGTCATTAAACTTTTTGTGGCACTGAGTTGCTGCACATGCTTTGGTACTCTTGACATTTACTGCCCTGGTCACTGCTGCTGTATTGCTATATTTTGGGGCCTCCATCTCTAAAACCCAAACAGTGTGACCCTCCTCTGCTTAACTTCTTGGAGAAGGATGGCCATGACTTTTTCACTGAACAAGGGGCTATCAGCCCTCCTGCAGGCCCTACCTGCGGTAAGTCAATGTAGGTTTAAAAGAAAGGAAACAGGGATCTGTCTGCAAAGCTATTCTCTCTCACTTCTTTCATTCAGAAACAAAATATCAGTTTCAAAATCTGCCTTCAAGTAATACATATTGTTATCAGAGGTTACATAGAATTACATAGAATTTTACAGCACAGAAACAGGCCAACCGACCCAACTGGTCTATGCCAGTGTTCATGCTCCACACGAGCCTTCTCCCACACTACCTCATCTAACCCTATCAGCATATCCTTCCATTCCTTTCTCCCTCATGTACTTATCTAGCTTCCCCAGCAGATATTTCTGAACAAACAGTTCAAATCAAGTCTAGCAGATTCAATAGTAACTTTCAAAAGGGAATTGGATATATACTTGAAAAGGAAAAAAGTTACAGGGCTATGGGTAATGAGCAGGCGAGTGGGACTAATTGGATAGCTGTTTCAAAGAATTGGTACGGGCACGAAAGGCCAAATGGCCTCCTACTGTGTTGTATGATTTTATGATCTCCAATTCCAATGCTTTTTCTGCTCCTCTTTAACCTGCATAAGGCCTTTAAATCTTACAACAGCGGACAATTTTCCACCCCCCGCGCCCCCCTCCCCCGCCACCAAATGTTGACCTCCCAATTAGAGGAAGTACTGCTGCTGGAGCCTTGCCTGCAATTTAAAAATTAGACTGATTCTAGGAAAGGTAGCGAGAACAGCTCATTTTGCTTCTGAAAAGTTACAAAATATGTTCTGGCATTCTTCTGCTCAGGCTTTCGCCCAAGCAGAAAATCCTACCCCAATAGTCAGATCGGCTTAGAACACAACTCTACCACTCCCTAACAAATCTGACTGCAGTTTAATACGTCAGTCAAGCAATTTATGTAACTTACCAAGCTGGCCATTTTAGGAAGCCAGATTTTAAGGAGATACATTCCAGGCCTGTCACCAAGTCTTTGAAAAAGCATGGTTCTATAAAGGTCATCAGACTAGCTTAGTGTGCAGCAGTTAAAGTTGATAATTATGCCTGGAGGTATTTGGCTCCTAAAAAAATAAATATCATTTAGGAGCCAAATTAAAATGTTTGTGGAGCCAGGTCATGCGGAGTGCCACGGTTTCCTTTGAATCAAGCAGCCATTGGAAATTCAATGAGCTTTTTAGGTGCCAATTCAAATACTGAGGCACAATGGTGAGAAAATTGAGACCCGATTAAAGTGTTATAGACAACATACATGGATGCAATCGTTAAAATAAGAGTGTAAGACTTGCATTTATATAGCATCTTTCACGACCTCAGGAGGTCGCAAAAAGCTTTACAGCCAATGAAGTACTTTTGAAGTGTAGTCACTGTCGTAATGTAGGAAGATATGATATAGTGCAGGGGTGTACAACGTGTAGTCCTAGGGCTATATGGGTTCCCAGCTCTGGCAATTCAACTTTAGAAGCCTATGCTATGCAGTCTTATTTGTTTGACTATTGTGGTTGTGGAAATTTGGAAAAAGCTGATGTCAGCACCGATGCCTCAGTGATGGATAAATCCTAATTCAGAACATCAAGGTCCTTTAGTATGAGCAATTTGAGATATATGCAAATTATTGGGATCATGGATTTAAACAGGTCCTAGGTGGTGTAGATAGACTAAGTCTCAACTCAGGAGTTGAAGGAGCAATCCTAGGAGAAGGTATCTCCCGGAAGTTCCCCCACAAGTTTCACCTCGTTCAGTGATGCTCGTAATGGATTATTTATTGTATGGCTGAGTGATTTCAAATTCCACAGGAATGGGCGCAGAGCCAGTGGAATCTCGAGTGTCTACTTGGCTCATCAATAGCATCTGAGGAGTATGGTTGGCTCTTGCCCAGTTTCAGGCTGATGTAAGGCCAGTCAGTGAATCTCGGGACTGTCAGCCAGTTGTCTGATACATCAACAAGCAGGATGGGACCAAGTCTCGGTCCCTCTGCCAATACACATTGTTGATTGCCCAGTGGTGTAGGATCCGTAGAGTTGCATTCTTGTCTAAGCACTTAGCTGGGATAGACGTAACAGCTGATAGTCCTGACTCATTTGGAAGTTCGCCCAAATAGGTAGATGATTCACTTTGTGGTTTTCTGTGAGATCTTGCAAATCAAAATGGACCTTTTTGCCTCCAAATTCTACTGTTTCTGCTTAAAGACTTCTAGATGAGTCAGCCCAGAGGCTGGACCAATCGTCTTTCTGAAAAATAAATGCTTCCAAATGCACTTCCTCTATTTTTCATGGTTCCCAAGGTCCTCTAGATGCAGAGCAGGCAGTGGGAATCTTGACGTTAGAAGTTTGGCTCTCAGACATTCTCACTACCTAATGGGTCGTTTCTCTCAACTATCAGGTCGCATCTTTCACTCGGACCTGAAAAGGTTCCATTTGACAGTCTGGCTATTGAGAGGACATATCTTTTAAGGAGTGGTATCCACCAACTGTGCTTCCAACACCAAATAGAAGAAGTTTGTACAGTGGTATTCCACCAGAAACTGTGAACAAAGATTTGCAAACTTAAACGTTGCTGTTAGCTCTGGTTTCACCTTGCCAGCTTAGTAATCTTTGTTCAAGCAGTCAATCAGCCTTATTTGATTTGGAATGGTGAACATGCTGTCCTGAGGTCTCACACAACATTTTTTGTCCAAAAGTTTATATTTGCCATTGATGGTGATGAGAGCTTCATTTTAATATGTAAATATATATATATTTCTGGATGCATATTAGCACATCCTGAATTTCCCGTGAATCTCGTCAAGAATGCGCTGTGTGCTGAGTCTGTCTGCATAAAGCACGCATTGAAGACAGGCACATGCTGGGATGTCAGCATTTAAAGTGTGATCCTCTGTATTGTGAGAAAAAAACTTGAAAGTGAAATTTAGATTTATGCTGGATGTTATTGTCACTGCAAATTTTTGTTAGGTTTTTTGGAGAATTTGTCAAAGATTGTTAGTCGCTGCAGCTATAATTTTAAAAATGGGCATCTCTCTATTTTTTGTGTCATTTGGAAGAGGAAAAAGAGGATCATCGAATGTTACAGCTTAGAAACAGACTATTCAGCCCATCAAGTATGCACCAGTGTTCTTCTCTACATGACTACTTAGTCTAATCCTACTTTCCCGCTCGCTCGCTGTACCCTTTAATATTGCTCCTTTTTCCAGCAGTGACTTCCTCATGGGACACCAGTGGAATGAGAGTTTGTGCAAAGTTTATCAGAAGGTTGGATTCCCTAAAATCCACGGGGTGTCATTGACGGACCCATGCGAGCCTACGGGCTTCTGCACACAATCCCATGATCTTTATCAACTTCAAGCACTTGCACTCCATCAATCTGCCTGTCTTCTGTGACCATCAGTACAGAATAAAGCAAAAATCATACCTTCGTCTTAAGACAATCCACAGAGGCAGGATTATTTAACACAGAAAGAAGACTGTAAGGATGGCTCCTAGGAGAACAGGGCTACCCTCTTTAACCCTGGCTCCTGACATCTCTGGGGCAGCTATGACCAGTGACAGAGTGCAGGCAAAATGAGGTCCATGCACCCAACAGAATCATTATTGACTACAGTACAGGCATTTTAATGGAGCGTTTCAGATGCCTGGACTGATCAGGGATGTCTTACAGCACAGCCCTTTAAGGGTTTCGAAGATCATCCTAGTCTGCTGCATGCTGCACAACTTTCTTATCCAAAGAGGCATAGGCATGGAATGGTCAGAGGAGGAGGAGGCCACCCAGACACAGCAAAGGACAGAGCACGATGAAGAAGAAGAGTCAAATAATTTTTTTTTAATCGTCTTTCAGACAGCAACGGACACACATAAAGGCCTCATTGATAAGACCTTCACCTAACTGCTCCATCTGCCCAATACATGAGCAGTGCTCCCCCATGTGCACAATGCAGTACCCAAGTACATCCTCACCAGCATTGACATGTACACTAACTCAATTACCATGGACCCTATTCCTTTTATCTGCTATTACATTGTTCTACATCACCTCAAGAAAACTTTCAACATAGTTGAAATAAAGTGCAACCAAAATAATAGACTTCCAGTGATTTTTGTATATATCTGGTGTTTTTTGCCCCAGTTCTTCTCCATGGTGACAGTGTAAGTTTTATGTGCTCTCGAACCTAATCTGATTCTCCTGGGTACTTCCCCAGTGGCATGAATAAGTAAGCTGGTTGGCTGCTATGTGTTACTGTGAGACTTTTGAGATTGAATCATAGAATCATCGAAATTTATGGCACTGAAGGAGGCCATTCGGCCCATTGTGTCTGTGCCGGCCAGAAAAGAGCCATCCAGCCTAATCCCACTTTCCAGCTCTTGGCCCGTAGCCTTGTAGGTTTCCGCACTTCAAGTGCATATCCAAGTACTTTTTAAATGAGATGAGAGTTTCTGCCTCTACCACCCTTTCAGGCAGTGAGTTCCAGACCCCCATCACCATCTGGGTGAAAAATTTCTCCTCAACTCCCCTCTAATCCTTCTACCAATTTCTTTAAATCTATGCCCCCCCTGGTTTTGACCCTGCTGCTGAGGGAAATAGGTCCCTTAGCTGAGAGGCAACAGCATCATTCACAACTACTATAGAATCATCAAATCATAGAAGGTTACAGCACGGAAGGAGGCCATTCGGCCCATCGAGTCTGCGCCGACTCTATGCATGAGCAATCCAGCTAGTCCCACTGCCCCGCCCTATCCCTGTAGCCCTGCACATTTTTTCGTTTCTAGTTCCCTTTTGAAGGCCATGATGCCTCCACTGCTGAGCACTGTGTCACCATGCCCACTGATCTGTATGAGAGAAGACCTTGAAGCAACAATGATTCCAGTGAAGGACTGCCTCAAGGTTATTTTCTTCTGCAGGTTGATGATGAAGCTGCAGATTTTAGACAAAAGTCTCTATACCAGAAGTTTGATATTTGCGAGAGGTACTATAACCGGGATTCGGATCTCTGTCATTGATGACTTTGCTTCAACTGTCCATGGAGTTGCCACATGCTCCATGATAGACTGGAATTCTGATAAGTGGTTATTTACAACCACACAGAGGTGATAGTGGAATTCTGCACACATGCAGTCAGATCTTGTGGGGTGCCTGGCACACTTCTCATGATTGCAGAAAACGGTGCTCGGATAACATCCTTCTTTTAAGTGCAGGACCTGTGAAGTCTGGCTTCCAGGGCTGTGCAGCTGTAGAAAGACATGAGCTGGCCCTCCTGCCAGCAGGTGCCTGCTCTTTATCTGCCTCCACTACCCGCTCCTGTTCACTCATACTCTGTGATTCAACCGGTTTACCCATCTCAAACTGACCACCTAAATCCCTGGATGTACTTGCGCTGGAGCCAGTTATGGACAGAGTAAGTGATGATGAGTGCTGCGAAGCACAGATTTTATGGGCACCACTGGGGCCTGCACTGTTTCTTCATAGATGCCTAAAGAAACAAAGAAAGAACGTATGTTAAAATGGTGCTGGAAAGCACCCACTGAAAAAGAGGTTACATTGCTAAAGTGTATCATGGTGATTTGCTGCACGTTGGACGTTTGAAGTGTGCTTAAAGAAGTGACAGCCCAGTGGCCACCCTGCATCCCAACTTGTGTGTGAGCAAATGAACGTGCATCATGAAGGTTAGTTATGTGCCGAGCTTGTTTTGTAGAGTCATCTTTCCAAATGGTCATGTGATCCATCAATGGACTGTAAAATTAGGCAGGGTTTAAATCAGGCATTCGCCCCATTCTCGCCAGGCAGGTTGGGTTAAAATTGGGGCTTGTATATTTGTTTTCAACCTATAAATCTTTACCCCAGAACAAAAAGTATCTTGTTATGGGAAGCAGGATGATGTGTATTTGATTATTTGTATAATTTGTTGGCGAAGCAGTGTCGACCTAAGATGATCACAGCGGTTTTGTTGAAGAAAATTATAAGCAGCTGGGAAAATAGACAATTTGAAATGAAAAGTGAATGCTCTTTTGCAGATTATGTCCCTTTCGACCCTTGTTTGGGATTGTCTTTCTATGTTATTTGACCCAAAAAACAGAATGCAGATGTGCTGTTGCCACAAGCGTCTCTACCCTTTTATTAGAAGGAGAAATGCATAAAGCGTTTGATATTAAGTATAGGGTGCTATACATGACCTCTAGTCATGTCATTTCAAAACACTGAAGTTATGTTGCTGGTCAAGTATTATTCAATGAAAATGGGCAACCAATTCCATTTTTTTCCCTGACCTATATGCTCATCAAGGAAAAGAAGGATAATTCTGGAAATGGAATATTTCTCCATTTTATACCCGGCTACTGCAGATTCGGTGGTCATCAGGCACAATTCAGAGCCTGCATTCGACTCCCCCTCGCATATTATCCTAACACCCAACCACACCTAAACTACAATAATGTGGTATTTCCAATCACGACGCTCTCAGGCACGGTAGCCTCAATATTTCAAGGTTAGTGCTGATTAATAGATGATTTGACACAGCTTTGCAGTGTGGGCTCGCACCCATCACAAATTGCAGTAAAGTGCCCAAGTTGATTTCATCTGAGAATATAGGAATCCTCAATGGATTTTAAAGAGGAGACTTTCATCCCATTATTGCTGTTCTGAATCTATTACTAAAATCTATTACTAAATCTAGATTGCAGTTAATTGAGGTATCTATTAACATTTTCGAGATGAAAAATATCTTCTCAACTAGAGCTATTGTAATGTTCATTACTTCTGTTAGTAGTAATGAACTTCTGTTAAAAGTTCTCTGGCTTTTTTCTTGATCATATGCTTACTTTGCAAATGTGCCACAATTTATAATAAACCCATTGTAGTGAAAAAATGTTTATTGAAAGGAAATGGAATTACTTCCCCTCTGCAATGTTTTGATATTTATTTTAAAGGAGTTCTGGCCATAACTTTTATTTTTTGTGTAAGGCAGCACATTTCTTTGCAAGCGAATATCCCTACTGTCAAGCATGTCAAAGCTTATGGAACTCAAAGTGAATGAGAAGCTGTTGAGAAGCAGATTTTACTAATGATTTGACTGGTAAAACCTGCAGTTTGGCTTTGAAATCAAGTTGTGATGCTCTTGCTCTCAGTGGCCAAAAATAGAGTGATTTTGTTTTGATGTTCAGCAATAAATCAGAGGGAAACAGTCGCCCTCAATATTTCTAGTCATTTATCAGTAAGACGTCCATATTTTATTGAGAAGCTGGCCTTTTGCTCCGTATATGGTGAGCTGTTAAACTAAGCGTCCATCTTTATGGAGAAAAACAGCAGTTCATGATAAATGAGGAAGGACAGGAAGCTAGGAAATGGTGGAGGGGTAGCTCTGTTAATTAACGATGACATGAGTATAAAGAGAGAAATGACATTAGTTCTAAAGACCAAGATGTAGAATCAGTTTGGGTAGAGATAAGGAATAGTAAAGGCAAGAAGTCACTTGTGGGAGTAGTTTATAGGTCCCCTAACAGAAACCACACTGTAGGACAGGGTATACAGGAAGAAATAATGGGAGCTTGTGAGAAAGGAACTGCGATAATCATGGGTGATTTGAATCTACACATAGATTGGAAGAATCTGATTGGCAAAGGTAGCCTAGAAGATGAGTTCATAGAGAGCTTTTGGGACAGTTTCTTAGAGCAGCACGTTCTAGAGCCAACCAGAGAGCAGGCTATTTCAGATCTGGTAATGTGTAATGAGATAGGATTAATTAATGACCTCATTGTAAAGGAGTGTCTAGGTAGCAGTGATCACAATATGATTGAATTTCGCATTCAGTTTGACGGAGAGAAGAGTAAGTTTAAGACTAATGTTTTAAACTTAAATAAGGGCAATTATGAGGGCATGAAGACAGAGCTGGCTAAAGTGAACTAGGAAATTAGGTTAAGGGATAGGTCAGTAGAGATGCAGTGGCAGAAATTTAATGAGATATTTCATAACACTCAGCAAATATACATTCCAGTGAGAAGGAAAGACTCGAGGGGAAGGATGTATCATCCGTGGCTAACTTAGGAAGTTAAAGATAGTATCAAATTGAAAGAAAAAGCATACAGTTCCGTGAAGATCAGTGGCAGGTCAGAAGATTGGACAGAATATAAAAAACAGCAAAAAATGACTCAAAGAATAATAAGGAGGGAGAAATTAGAGTACTAGAGAAAGCCAGCTAGAAATATAAAAACAGATAGTAAGAGTTTCACAGGTATTTAAAAAGGAAAAGAGTAAGTAAAGTGAACATTGGTCCTCTAGAGAGTGAGTCTGGGGAATTAATAATGGAGAATAAGGAAATGGCAGATGAATTGAACAGATATTTTGCGTCCGTCTTCACCGTAGAAGGTACAAATAACATGCCAGAAATAATTGTGAATCAAGAGGTGAAAGGGCGGGAGGAACTTAAAACATTTACAATCACCAGGGAAAGGGTTCTGAAAAAAATATTAGAACTAAAAGCTGACAAGTCTCCAGGTCCTGACGGACTTCACCTTAGGGTCTTAAAAGAAGTGGCTGCAGAGATAGTAGATGCATTGGTATTAATTTTCCAAAATTCCCTATATTCTGGAAGGGTCCCATCAGATTGGAAAATAGCAAATGTAACTCCTCTATTCAAGAAAAGAGGGAGACAGAAACAGGAAATTACAGTCCAGTAAGCTTAACATCTGTCATAGGAAAATGCTAGAATCTATTATTAAGGAGGTTATAGCAGGGCACTTAGAAAATCTAAATGCAATCGGCAGAGTCAACATGGCTTTGTGAAAGGGAAATCGTGTTTGACTAATTTATTAAAGTTCTTTGAGCAAGTAACAAGCAACGTGGACAAAGGGGATCCTGTGGATGTGGTGTACTTGGATCTCCAGAAGGCTTTTGACAAGGTGCCACATCAAAGGCTACTACACAAAATAAGAGCTCATGTTGTAGGAAGTAACATATTGGCATGGTTAAAGGATTGGTTAGCTAACAGGAAACAGAGAGTAGACATAAATGGGTCATTTTCAGGTAGGCAAGATATAACGAGTAGAGTGCCACGGGGATCAGTGCTTGGGTCTCAACTATTTACAATCTATATCAATGACTTGGATGAAGGGACCAAATGTATGGTTGCTAAATTTGCTGATGATACAAAGGTAGGTAGGAAAGTAAGTTGTGAAGAGGACATAAGGAGTCTGCAAAGGGATATAGATAGGTTAAGTGAGTGGGCAAAAATTTGGCAGATGGAGTATAATGTGGGAAAATGTGAACTTATCCACTTTGGCAGGAGGAATAGAAAAGCAGTATATTATTTAAACGGAGAGAGATTGCAGAACTCAGGTACAGAGGGATCTGGGTGTCCTAGTACATGAATCACAAAAAGTTAGTATGCAGATACAGCAAGTGATTAGGAAGGGAAATGGAATGTTGTCATTTATTGCAAGGGGAATGGAACATAAAAGTAGAGATGTTTTGCTACAGTTGTACAGGGCATTGGTGAGACCACATTTAGAATACTGTGTGTAGTTTTGGTCTCCTTATTTAAGAAAGGACATAATTGCTTTGGAGGCGGTTCAGAGAAGAATTACTCGACTGATTCCTGGGATGAGGGGGTTACCTTATGAGGAAAGGTTGGACAAGTTGGGCCAGTATACACTGGAGTTTAGAAAAATGAGAGGTGATCTTATTGAAACATATAAGATCCTGAGGGAACTAGAAGGGATAGAAGCTGAGAAGATGTTTCCCCTTGTGGGAGAGACTAGAACTAAGGGCCACAGTTTAAAAATAAGGGGTCTCCCATTTAAGCAGAGATGAGGAGAAATTTTTTCTCTCAGGGGGTTGTGAGTCTGTGGAACTCCCTTCCCCAGAGCGGTGGAGGCAGGGTCATTGAATATTTTTAAGGCTGAGTTGGATAAATTCCTGATTAACAAGGGAGTCAAAGGTTATAGTAGGTAGATGGGAAGGTAGGGTTGAGGTCACAATCAGATCAGCCGTGATCTCATCAAATGGTAGAGCAGGCTCAAGGGGCCGAATGGCCTACTCCTGCTCTTAATTCATATGTTCGTACGTAAATGGAAGTTCTATCAACAAGCCTATATGAAGGCCTCAGAGTTACTCTGTTCCCCATTTTCACTAAAGACCTGGTGAATGTAATTTTAAAAATGCATTTATGGCTCAGCTGCGGTTCAGTGGTTTCACTTGCGCCTCTGAGTCACAAGGTTGTGGTTTCAAGTCCCAATCCAGAGACTTGAGCACATAATCTAGGCTGACACTCCGGTGCAGTACTGAAGGGGTGCTGCACTGTGGGAGGTGCCATCTTTTGGATGAGACGTTAAACCGAGGCTCCATCTGCCCTCTCAGATGGACATAAAAGATCCCATGGCACTATTTCGAAGAAGAGCAGGGGCGTTCTCTCTGGTGTCCCGGCCAATATTTATCCCTCAACCAACATCACTTCAAAAAAAACAGATGATCTGGTCATTATCTCATTGCTGTTTGTGGGACCTTGCTGTGCACAAATTGGCTGCTGCGTTTCCTACATTACAACAGTGACTACACTTCAAAAGTACTTCATTGGCTGTAAAGCGCTTTGGGATATCCTGAGGTCATGACAGGCACTATATAAATGCAAGTTCATTCTTTCTTTCTTCTTTATGTATTTATTTTTACGAATTTCGTGCTCATCAAGATGTTGGATGTTTCTGCATCCATTGTCAACATCAAGTAGCCACAGGTGAGGTACAGCACTGTTACATGGATAGTGAAGCTCTCTTCACTTAGATCCAGCAGGGTGCCTAAGCCACAGTCTTGGAGGAGTGTGACTGCACGAGTGTGACATTTTCTATTTTCATACACCGATAGTGTAAAATGGGCTTCAATGGAAATGAAAAGCAGGAGAGATGTATAAAGGGCAGCTGAATCTATATCGCTCGTTTTACCCAAGGTCAAAATTATCCCCACCTTGGCCTTGTTACAAATTTTGAGTTTACATTAGATATTCAGTCAGCTTCAGCAGCACCAGTGGATTTCATGTCTCTTACAATTAGGAGTTCACCTTTATTGTCCAATATTTAGTGCTATGATAGTGTGACTCGGGGACTGGAACAAAGACACCCCTGTGTTAAATGAACTGGATTCTGTAAACCCGCACGTGCCACCACATACGCCTCACTAATGTTCCAAAAGGCAGACTGATTAACACTCTAGTGAGACGAAGCTGAACATAAATCAATGAACTGGTTTGTAGGTGAAATGAACAGAGTAACGATTACAACAAATGACAGATTATTTTGTCATTTTTCTTACTAGAGAATTTTCCGAACCTGGTCAGTACTACCTGAAAGAGAATATTCTCGTTTCCTCGGATAGAATTTCCATGGGGGTTCTCCAATCTCCTGCAGCAAATTTGGCAGAAGATCGGTGGAAACCATGGAGAAATGGCGTAAACGGCTGTTTATACGTTTCGCTGGGGTTTCCATTGACCTTCAACGTTGCATTGGGAGATCGGCAGAACCCACACGGAAATTACTGGTGGCTAGGTCTGTCGCCCTTACCAGCTCTTCCCATCTGACTCATTACGATGTGTTCCTTTGTCCTTTTGGTTCTTAGTTGGAAAAGTATCTAAGGGCTTGACCTCTGATTCCACCCCTCCCCCCCACCCCACCTAGCTCTCTGTGTCTGGAGATTGGTTAACTGCACTGCCACTTGAACAGGCAGTCAGACTCCTAGGTGTGGGTCTCAGCCAGACAGTCTCATGCTGAGTGTGTGTAAATTCAGCCCCTCCCAACATATCAAGTGTGAATGTGTACTGAAAGTGTCAGAATGTGATAACAACCCACCGATTGTCCCAAGACTTTAAAGATAATAATTTTGATGGCTGGCTTATTAACTTTCAGTGGAGCTCATTGATATACTTATCCCCACTTTACCCCAGTGGGCTCCAGGCTTTCTTCCTCTAAGAGAGGATGTTGGACCCTCAGGAATTCTAAATCTGACTTAATATCAAAAACATATCATAGCCTAAACCAAAAATCCCTTCTAGGCTAAATAGACAAAAATCCCTAAACATGAGAGGCCTCTTTGAGTGAGATTAGTAATTTAGTGCTAAACAGTTATGAACTATAGTCAGTTTTGTACTGTGGGCCTGTGCTCGCTAGGAACTGGATTGAGACTTTCTTTTCTCATTTTATTTAGGACTTTTACATCCAGCAGAGGAGACTTTAATTCCATTAGGCTATGCTAAATTTGAGGACATGTATTTTTAATGTAGAATTAAATTTACATTTGGCTGCATAGAGTTGTCCTCACTGTTATAAATAAGACCGTTTGGCATAGTCTGAGGAAGAGGTATCAATTATTTATTATCCCTTAAATATAATTTGAACAAGTAAAACCACAATTTAATTATCTAATCAATGAAGAAGTTGGTATCAGAAATCCAGGAAACTATCTCACACTGGAAGCCCTCTGTCATTATACTCAAGTTTCACTGCAAAACGGGTGTTTTGTAAACAAGGCACATAACTTGGGATCAAGATCCTGCTTATGGATGCTGTTCTCTTTATGTTGTCAACCCCACCCCAAAGAGTAGTTAATTCCACATCCAAAAGAGAAAATTGAATGGTAGTGTAGTGGTTATAATACCATGGCAATTTGTAAAATTGAACTCAATAAATCAGGTATTTAATGAAAACCCAACTGAGATCGTGGGGAGAGGGTCTGGAGATTGCAGGGGAGCTTTGGATCGTGGGAAAGGGGTCAATGGATCACAGGGAGGGGGACGATCGTGGCAGATTTGCTTGGGGAGCCAGGGGAAGCAGTCCTGCTCCTCTTGGCCCACAAGCATTGCTGGAAAAGCTCTTACCTGCTGGATCCGGCAGTTCTCGCCTCCCTTTAGCTGCCAGGTTTCCTGAGCCCGAGGAAACCCGGCCCACAGCCTTTAAATTTAAATGGCTACTAAAATGGCACGTAGACTCATTAACATATTTAAATTACAGACCTGCCTCTCGAGAGCTGGTTACTCACCCGACTCCCAACCCGCCTCGGTTAAACCGGAAGTAATCGCGTTCATGGCAGGTTGGAGTTGGGTTTCGCATTTTTAAGAATTTAACCCCCCGGCCCCTCGCCCACCCATCCTGGGGGTTAAAATTCCACCCGATGTGTTTGAAGATTATTGTAAAATGTTCCATATCTGCAAATATTGCTTCATAACTGCCCACTTAGAGATGTGAGAGCAGATGTAGGCTTCATGTCAGTTCCAAAATACGGAGAGATTGCCAAAGAGATGTGCTAGTGTTTGCCACAGTTTCCAGCGGCTGAAGATGGTGTAATAAAACTTTACCAAAACCTCCGTTAGATTTTTCCTCCTTGCTTCCCTCACTCTGAAGAACTACCTTCGTCTTCTTGGCAGCCCCTCCTCAATGATCCAGCTGAGTTCAGGAAATTGTCATATGGGCAAACGCAGCCAAAAAACTACATAGAATCATAGAAAGTTACAGCACAGAAGGAAGCCATTCGGCCCATCATGTCCGTGCCGGCCGAGAAAGAGCTATCCAGCTTAATCCCACTTTCCAGCACTTGGTCTGTAGCCCTGTAGGTTACAGCAATTCAAGTGCTCATCATCCAAGTACTTTTTAAATGAGTTGACGGCTTCTGCCTCTACCACCCTTTCAGGCAGTGAGTTCCAGACTCCCACCACCCTCTGGATGAAAAAAATTCTCCTCAGCTCCCCTCTGACCCTTCTACCACTTACTTTAAATCTATGCCCCCTGGTCACTGACCCCTCTGCTAAGGGAAATAGGTCCTCCGTATCCACAGTATCGAGTCCCGTCATAATTTTATACACCTCAATTAAACCTCCCCTCAGCCTCCTTTGTTCCAAAGAAAACAATCCCAGCCTATCCAATCTTTTCTCATAGCTAAAATTCTCCAGCCCTGGCAACATCCTCGTAAATCTCCTCTGTACCCTCTTTAGTGAATCACATCTTTCCTGTAATGTGGTGACCAGAACTGTACGCAATACTCAAGCTGTGGCCTAACCAATGTTTTATACAGTTGTAGCAATAACTCCCTGCTCTTATATTCTATGCCTCGGCTAATAAAGGAAAGTATCCCGTATGCCTTTTTAACCACCTTATCTACCTGTTCTGCTACCTTCAGGAATTTGTGGACATGCACTCCAAGGTCCCTCGCTTCCTCTACACCTTTCAGTATCCTCCCATTTATTGTGTACTCCCTTGCCTTGTTTGCCCTCTCCAAATGCATTAGCTCACACTTCTCTGGATTGAATTCCATTTGCCACTTTTCTGTCTACCTGACCAGTCTATTGATATCTTCCTGCAGTCTATAGCTTTCCTCCTCACTATCAACCACTCGGCCAATTTTTGTATCATCTGCAAATTTCTTGACCAAGCCTCCCATTTTTAAGTCCAAATCATTAATATATTTCAAAAAAAGCAAGGGACCTAGTATTGAACCCTGCGGAACCCCACTGGAAACAGCCTTCCAGTCGCAAAAACACCCATCAACTATTACCCTTTGCTTCCTGCCACTGAGCCAATTTTGGATCCAACTTGCCACTTTCCCTTGGCTTCCATGGGCTTTTGCTTTTTTGACCAGTCTGCCATGTAGAACCTTGTCAAAAGCCTTGCTAAAATCCATGTACACTACATCAAACGCACTACCCTCATCGACCCTCCTTGTTGCCGCCTCAAAAAATTCAATCAAGTTAGTCAGACACGACCTTCCCTTAACAAATCCATGCTGACTGTCCTTGATTAATCTGTGCTTTTCTAAATGACGATTTATGCTGTCCCTCAGAATCGAGTCCAATAATTTGCCCACCACCGAGGTTAGACTGACTGGCCTGTAATCAGCCATGATCATATTGAATGGTGGAGCAGGCTTGAAAGGCCAAATGACCTACTCCTGCTCCTATTTTCTATGTTCCTATGTTACATCATAGCAAATATTAGTTTGCATTTGGTGACTTGCACTGTTGGCAGGTTTCATCCATAGAAACTTTTAAATTAATTTTTAAAGGTGAAAGGATATATGTATTTATTTTTAATTGTGGTGGGGGGAGATAATTGCTCAATTCAGATGTAGTAACTCTAGCTATTCCTGCATGGAATAAGGTGATCTTAGCAATGGTTCCTCCACGAGCTATAATACATCTTTTGCATATGATACAGACACTGTCTGTACCAATCCAGAGATTAATATTAATTTGCCTCTTCTGATGAATACAATCTTCACACAACATGAAGGGAACACAGGAATTGTAGGCCATTCATCCCCTTGAGCCTGTTCCGCCACTCTATTACATCATGGCTGATTTGTACCTCAACTCCATTTACCCGCCTTTGCTCTTGAAGTCAATGGAGATAAAAATCGGGAGAGATGTAAAACGGGCAGCCGATTCGCTATCACCCGTTTTACACTATCACAGAAAGTCAAAATTACCTCCTATGAGTCTGTCATTGTCCCTTTCTAACTTTCTGCTCCCGTCTACACAACTTACTGTGCCTCTTAACAGTGTCATTTGCAAGCTTGGATATACAGCTCTCCATTCCTTCATCTAAGTTATTGATATATGTGGTGAAAAGCTGAGGCCGCAGTATAGATCCACGGGGAACACCTCTTGTCACAACCTACCAATCAGAGAATGTTCCTTTATCCCTACTTTCTGTCTCCTACCTCCCAACCAGTTATGAAGGAAAGACTGGCACATTAATACACCAAAAATGACTATTTAAGATCTTGTGTGTCTTTAAAATTGTCAAGTATCACACAGTACAAATGAATGTGAAAGCATCATTTGCAGTCCAGCTAATTTCAATAAATCCTTTGTTCAACTGTCCCAACTATTTTGTTTTTAAACATGTTGGAATTCAGAGCCAAAAATGCAAGACAATTGACATTTTCTGGCACTAAGCAATCTTAATGTTTGGTGACCGTTGTTACAGTTTTGAAAAATAGATATTCCCAGCCAGTATTGCTATGGGCAGGCTTGGCAAGAAATCATTGAGTTAATGCAGCATTGCTAGGAAACAATGACTCATTTTTCTTCTACCAGTTTAGTGGGTTCTTACTGTATGCCTCACTGGCAGACTCAAAGAATGAAGCAAGTTCTTTTGATGCTGTCAGCTGTGGTTCACATGAAAGTGGTGTTAATTCTTGCCCTGCAGAAGATGGTGTCCGTAGCACGCGATTCAGTGGGCTGCTGTGTTTGATGCTTTTCCTTTTCTGCTTGAGGTTGCCAGATTGTGAGCTATTTGACGCATGTAACATGTTTGTTATTATTAACAATAATAGATTATTTTTCGAAGGTTTTGACTGCATCTGTGTAGTGTCATTATCATAGAAAACATTCCAAGGCACTCTGCAGAAGGAGAAAAAGGGGGCAGCACATGGTGCAGTGGGTTGGACACTAGCCTTTCATTCTGTAGCCTGGATTCAGATTCAGCCCAGACGGCTAGGATGACATTCTCCTCTGTTTGCTAGCTGTAAGGGGCCTCAGTGAAATGAGTTTGGGAAGTCTTCATCCAATTCCTATGTATGAGAATACAGCGCAAAACTAGCAATAATTGGCAATCTTACTCAGAGAGGCCACAGGAGTCTGTGCAGCAACTGGGAAAAAATATCACAATGGTGCAGCAAGTTGGGGTTGCAGCTCATTGTTGGGCAGAATCGAGGCAGCTATGCTCTGCATCTGGCTAAGCTATGCCTGGTCTGGGAGTCCTCGATGCTGATACTGGGTGCCTAAAATAGGAAGTGTTCCATTCCCAAAGTCTAATTCCTCACCTTGATGAGCACAAAAGCTTATTTTTAAGGAAGTAGAATAAGGGAATAAAAATAACGGATGCAAAGCCATGGTGGGAGAGTTGGGAGAGGTGATTGCAAACTTCGTCTAAAAGATAGCTTTTGAGAAGGTTTTTTAAAGGGGGAAGGAGATTTGGAGATGTGGTAGGGTTTAGGGGGGGAATTCCAGAGAGTGGGGCTGCAACATCTGTGCCACGAATGGTTGGGCGGGAGGACCCACAAATGCTACACTTTGAGGACTGGAAGTTGTGGGAGGGAATAAAGGCTAGAGGAACTTGCAGAGATGGGATAGGGGCTTGCCTTGGAGGGATTTGAAGACAAGGACAAGGTTTTTAAATTCAATACGTTCAGGAACAGGGGTGGGAGTGATGGGCGATCAGTACTTAGTGTGGGATAAGATACAGGAGGCTGAGGTTGGACTAAGTTGGAGAAATTTTGACTCATGATTTGGTGTCAGATAGGTAGCTTGTCAGCACAGACCATGGAGTCAAGGGAAGTAGTGGGGAGAAAAAGCTGGGGAATTTCAGTTCAGTATTAGATTCCAATGTCAGTTCACTAAAGCTAATCGCAAAATGTTTGCTTGTTCTCTGGATAGTGTAAGATCAATAAGATGATCTTGCACCCAACTATCCAACTGGAAAGCGGGCCTTGTTTTTAAATACAGTCTCTGACAACTGCATACTACAGCGGATAGTTTTGACTTACAAGCAACTTATTCTCCTAACCTAATGTTATCAGATGTGAAATCTAAGGCGAACAGCTGTTAAATTTGATGTTAAATTTGTTCACCACATCCACATTCCAGATCCTGCCTCTTTGCTCTGTGCTTGTCCCTCTCTATGCACGAATTTTAGCAGATGTGGCATTCTTTGCATTGCTGTGGGTAAAGACTGGTTACTGAGAAATGTGGTTGTAAGTTTAAAAAGCTGAAGCAGCACTATTTATCTAAAGGTCCACTAGTAGAGCTGACATTGGCCTCTTTTTGCTAACATAGGCCTTTATTCTGTAAGAACCACAGACATTGTCATAACCCCATTCAATGACAATCCTTCATTGACAGGAGAGGAGACCAGACAAAAACATGACTGGGGAGCTGAAAAGATGAAACCGTTATGTATCTTGAAGATCTTGCTCTGAATCTCCTCTGATCATCTGTTCACATAGCTTAGATCCTCCTTCCCTCCATATCTCAAAGATTTACCTCCTTCACCTGAGATCCATTGCTCCTCTCTGTCCTACCAAAATCACTCCAATTTTCAATGTCTCTATTCCATACCTGCCCTCTGTCTCCATCTCAGACTGTTCTCCTCTATACACTTGGGATCAGTTTTGTTGCACTTCTCTATAGCCTTTCCAATCCTTCACATCTTTTGTTCATGGTGTAATGAGCAGAACTGACATAGTACTCCAAGTGCGGTCTAGTCAGTGTATTGTAAAACTTTCAGCCGAGATTTTCCTCATAATTTCCAGGCCTCTCCATGTAAGAGGAGCATTGCAAACCATAATGGGGTTGCTCAGTCACCTGGGATGTTGCCTTTGCTGCAACGTCAGATAACCAGTCTACTATCACACAGGGCTTCTATTTTCTTACCCCATCTTCCAACAGGGACAAAATCTACTCAGGGATAGATATAAGTGAAAGTGTTTTGCACTGAGTCATTTCCACCCTCAGGTCTGGCTCCAAAGCCAAGCCAAGCTAAGTCAAGATAGTTGGCAAGCCTTTGAATGCCAAACTTGAGTACAAACAGAGAACCTCCAAGCACTTTTCACCTTATTGTACAGCAGTGGAACATTGCTGTAGCTAGGGTCCTCACAGCTCTACATTCGAGCCCACTATGTAGGATGGTCAGATTGTAGTTGGGTGGCAACCAAGCTCTCTTTCATTATGACTGCTATTTGTCTGGCCTATACCCTTTGACCTTCCCAGCTTCAGGTCATGGAGGTATGCAAGCCACTTCACCATGCCTCGGCTGTAGTCAAGAAGGAGAACACAAATGATAAGTCGTCAGGAGACAGTTCTCTAATGACCTGAAACAGCCACTGTATTGTTACCCTAGTTTAGGAGAACGAGGACAGTTAATCCTTATCTAATCAGACTAAGAAAGGAGACACTTAGGCAGTCATCTTTCTTACTGCCAATTTTCTTCCCACTTTCTCTCTTGAAGGCATTGAATCCTGCTGGTTTACAATTATATAGACACCAGCCCACTGGTAACTTGCTTAAGTGGCCATTCTACATTTATGATCCTAGACTGTGGATGTTGGCTCAGATTTGATGTCCTCCTCTTCATGGGGACATCAAAGTCGAGCTTGACCCTGTCCTCACCCGACGCGCACACTTACACTTTGTAGAAGAGGTCGCTGACTGATTTTCCTTTTCTAGCAAGTGGTACTGAACCCCATTGTAGTGCCACTCTGACAATCCCAACTAACTCAGTACAGGCCAGAAATTGAACCTAAGACCCTTCAGACTGATTGACTTAGTTTCACACTGACTGAGCCATCAGGGAAGCATTACTTACATCTTTTCAAAGATCATTCTGGAATCTTATACCCAAAGGGACAAATGCATAATTGAAATCACAATTATTTTTTCAGGGTAATGTGTGTTTGATTCAGTCTGCCATGGTTTGACTGTCACATTGTTGGATAAACACTTTAGTTCCTAGTGATTTATGACCACCTTACCAAGCAACCCTGTTAGTGTTGTTCTAAATTATAGCCCCCCTTAACTGATCAAAGCTGTGCATTACAGTATATATGTATATAATATATCTCTTGATTCAATTAAAAACAGCCCTGCTTTCTGTAAGGGACTTTTGCATGGACGATGCGTTTTGGCAAATGGACGGATAGGACAAAAGTCTCCAGAACTCAAGCTGACTGCTGCAACTGAGTTACGAGCAGTCTGTTGAGTGGGAATATTTATCGGATCTGACTCCTGGTCATGACAGATTTGATTTATTTTACATAAATTGTGTTTTCAATGAGGGTTTTTCTCATAGTTTGTTTGTCTTTTTATAAGTCAACGAAAAAATAGGAAACCGATGACCTAACTTTACTGTTGTGATGCCAGTGGGAATGTGAATTTTATTTCTGTTGGGACTTTTCCACCCATACCATTTGTATAAATTGTCAAGAACTTCTCAGACACAACAATTCCATTGATTGTTCACACTACTATATCGTTAGTCTAGAATGTTGTGCGTTACAGCGGCTGTCCAATTGCAACTTTGTAACATACACAATTTTAAGGCACAGCCAAAAAAAATGGTACTCATCCTTATTTTTGCTTGAATACAATTTAGCAACTGATTTCTGGCCTTGCTTTAAGTAACCTGTTTATCTACATAAGCCTTGAGACTATACCATGTGTCTGTGTGTACTTCATTGGCTGTAAAGCGCTTTGGGACGTCCAGAGGTCATGAAAGGTGCTATATAAATACAAGTCTTTTTTAAGTGTGAATCTCCATCAACTTCATGTTTTAAATATTTTCATAAATATAATTGCATTAACATTAAATGAAATTCATATATTCTCCCTTTACTCACAGAAATCATAATATCTTTTACACAAAACTTCTGCTTTTGCTCTCTCCATTTGGTTGAAAGACCGGTGATTAATTGTCTGTTATGGGACTGCCTGATATATTTTCAAATTCCCATTATTGGAGAAATATTGACAACAGAAAGGAAGGATTTGCATTTGTGCAGCACCTTATCATATCTCAGAAACATCTGAAAACACTATACATATAAAGAAATACTATGAAATGCGGTGACTTCTATGTCAGTAAACGTAACAGCCAATTTGCCCACAGCAGGATCCCTTAAACTGCAATGAATTGAATGACTAGTTAATGGCCCTGAATTTGCTTGGCTGTACAGACAGAGCCCTGCCATAACTCCAGCGGGTGTCTGGCAGAACAGCTGCACATTCCTCCTGGGCCTGGAAATGCAGGGATCCAGAGTGACGTTGGAGTTTTCAGTGGTCTTTTAAGGGGACGGACTCTCCGCCCGCTCCAAACAAGACCACTGACATGGAGGGAGCAGGGACTCCCTACGTTGTGAGTTCCCGTTTCCTCAGCCTTAAAGGGAATCGTTGTAAGTTTGGAGGCTGGTACATTCTGTGAGATGAGGCGTTCTGAAGGGCACAGGTGGCCTTTACCACAGTGGGGAGGTTCAGGCCAGGGAAACAACCTGGACCCTTGAAGATAAGGTAAATATATTTTTTTTACTCATGGCATTATCGTCCCTCTTACAAAAGGGGGGGGCTGAAGAGGCAACAAAATCAACTTTCAGGAGTCAGGGGACCAGTCACCACCCCCAGGAGAGCAGCAGGTGCCTGAGATTCTGGCCTGCATGGGCTGGCGGGAACCCAAGGTGCACACCTAGCAGTGTGGGAACTTGCTGGCACAATGTTAATTAGGTGCCTTCCCCCTCACTCTGCAGACTCCAGTTTGGGATCAATGCTGGAGGGCAACGCTGGGCGCAATCCTGGCTTGATTGCTGGGATTGCACCCGCAAGCAATTTCGGGGTCCAACTGTTTCCCATCTCCTTTTGGTGGTGGGCGGAAAGCTGATCAGGATACCAGAAGAATGCCTCGCTTCTTCAAATAACACCAGAGGATCTTTAGCAACCATTAGGGATGGGCAATAAATGCCGGCCTCGCCAGCGACGCCCACATCCCATGAACGAATAAAAAAAAACTTGAATGACCAGACGGAACCTCAACTTTAACATCTCATCAAAGGATGGTATTTCTGACAACGCAGCACTCTTCAGTAATACACTGCAGTTTCAGCCTAGAACATGTGCCCACAACCTTCTGAATCGCAAGTGAAGATGCTGGCAAGTAAACAAAACTGACAATTATTGAGCTGATATATTGTTAATAATTCCCAATTATTTGGAGCATATTCTTAAAAGGGTTCTTGACCCCAGCATGCTTCTGCAGCTGATTTTTAAATACATTTATGTATTCATATATTTTTATATATTTGGGAATCTTTGTTGTAATCCCACTTGCGCCAGACAACTCTTTAAATTAGCAGGGGTGACCATGACCAGACACACAGCATTGAGTCAGTCACATCTATCATTAATCACATCTACCATTAAAGTGGAAGTCAGTGAATTTGTTGTGTACAAGTTTCTAGTTTCTTCATTTGATGGGAGAAAACTCATAGAATCTGATAGAAAGCCAGTTCAGTGTTAAAGGTTGACTAACAAAAGAGGTCGGACAGCATTTGCTGGGAATAGACATATACACTCGACTCAACCCACTGATGTGTAAAATACGGGGACAGCAGGGTCATATACTTGTTCTTGTGGTTGATCTGTACGAACCATACTGTCAGATTTAGAGAGGCAGTATCTTCAATCTGTTTCCTATTCTATCCCATAAATTTCAATCCATCCACTTTCTAAACTGAACTCTTGAAGTACAGCAGCAACAACTGCATTAACACTGAACTGGATTTCTATCAGATTCTATGAGCTTTCTCCCGTCAAATGAAGAAACTAGAAACTTGCACACAACAAATTCACTGAGTTCCACTTTAATGGTTAAATACATCCCTTACTTTCAAAATAAGAAAAATGGGTTGAAAAATGTAGCTAATGGGCCTAAACAGGATTGGGATTTACTTGAGGATTTTTATGTTTCCCATAAAATGCTATTTAATTGTGAGAGCTGATTAGCTTAAGGCCCATTAAGGCTGTTGCCCCTAAAACATTTCATACTCAGGAAATCCCACGCATTGGCCCAGCACTATCAAAATCATCTATTATTCCAACACACTATGTAAGTCGATTGCAAGCCTAAAGACAATTTCACAGAATCACAAGATAAATAGAGATGAGAAAGATCTTTCAACCCACCTTAGATCATTTAGAAAAACATGCCAGAATCCAACTGTCTCAAATAACTCCAAGGGTTTATTCCTCTCCTACCCTTTCCGGAAGTTTATTCCATGTATTGATCACTTTTTGTATGAAGAACCTACAGATATTAGACCTAAATTTGCCTTTTGGCAGTTTGAATCTGTGCTCCCTTAGCCTATTGTTAAACATTAATCTAAAGTAACATTGCCTTTTAAATATTAACATATAGGGGTAGAACTTGGACCTCATGGTGCCCATTTTATGGGTGTAAAACGGGCCAATTTCGGGTGCCAACGTCTTGCGCCCAAAGTACACCTGAAAGACGTCTGACCCAATATTGGATAAGGCTATTTTTCAGGAGACCCGGTGGATGCCCATAACGGGCCAGGCCTGCTCCACTCAGGATTCTTCAACAGGTACATTTAAAAAAATGCTAAGAATCATTTCTGTGGAGCCAGGAGTTCTCCCCTGATTGCAAAGGACTTCTAATCGGCTCCCTCTCTAGGGCCACTCTGGCAAGGTAAGCCAGCTGATATTAATTTTCTTAAAATGGGCGAGCTGCCTGTAGAGGCATGACAGGCACCGGCAGCTTCCCAAAATAATATTTATGAGGCCCAAGGCCCAATTTTGGTTGGGGAGCGTGCTCTGTGCATGGCGCCATTTCAGGCCCGGAAACGGGGCTAAAGGAATTTCCACCCCATGATGTGGTTAACATCTTCGGTTGGGGGAGAGGGAAGTTATCCAATTGGAACAAGGTAAGAGTTACTGCTGGCAGGGAATGGCCAAAGTCTCCATTATTGTTATTTGCCAGGCCTGATGCTAAAAGCAGCAATTTAAAATTTTAATTTTCCATTGGTAGTGTTCAGCCATTTCCTTAAAATGGGCGAGCTGCCTGTGGAGGCACTGAGAGATATCGTGACTGAAAGGGGAAGCTGGGATGTCCAGCTCAGCATGAAGTCCAGGCTGCAAGAGAAAACTTTAAAAACTTTTTTTTTAAGACCAATGATTTTCCCTACATAACAACAGCAGTTCAAAGTAGTTAATTGTATGTAAAACACTTTGACACATTGCTGAGAGACATTATATAAAGACATTATCTTTTTAACCAAATATGAGTTAATCCAGAAATGGACTCTTGCCTTGTTAATGACACAACTCCAACTGTGTCCCGGGGAAAACGTCATTTTGAACAACTCTTAAGCCCCGATTTTCAGAGTCTGGCAAAATTGGGATAGCGCTCACACACAGTGCAGGCATGCCAGCGCTGGCAACAGCGAGATCCAGTCTCTCCAAATGTTGTCCCTCCCCTTCATTTGAACAGATTCCCTGCGTGTGGAAAATATGCGTAGGTAAGCACGCCTGCCAGCTGGTTGGCTGCAAGTCACAAAATTGGACGAGTCAGCAGCTCTTAAAGGACTACTGCTCACCCTTAAAGGGGAAGTTGCCTGCAATTGTTCAGCCAGAAGGGAGCGACTGATTTAGAAGCATTACATGCATAAAAGATCCCTGCCTTCAGATGCTTTGGAGGTGTTGCTACAGGAATTGTAACAGAGGAGGGTGGTCTATATAATGCTGAAGGGCAGACTCTTGGATGGAGGTTGCTGAGTGAGTGAATGCAGTCTCCCAGGTCCACTGTAACTCGGTGAAAATTAGAAAAAAAGTTCAGTGATATCACAAGAGGTGCCAAGGTACGGGAAGGCACCTTTGTATACATGCTTACTCTTCCTTCATAGCTGACATGGACATACATGTTAACCTGGAAAACTAAGAAATATAAGCATGAGTAGGATTTTGTTACCTTGGTTTGGAAGGCCCAAATATCAGGGCTCAGGGGCCACATGTGGCTGTAGGGCCGCAAGTTAGATGTCCCCTGCCAGAGAACATACTCAATGATGTAATGACACACGCACAATTACAAGCCAACTGCACATTAGAAGAGTGCAGAAATGTATATAGACACCATGGCGGCAATTTTAAACCCCAAGAATGGGTGGGTTGGGGGCAGATGGGAGGTTTTTTTTTTATTATTCGTTCACGGGATGTGGGCGTCGCTGGCGAGGCCAGCATTTATTGCCCATCCCTAATTGCCCTTGTGAAGGTGGTGGTGTGCCGCCTTCTTGAACTGCTGCAGTCCGTGTGGTGAAGGTTCTCCCACAGTGCTGTTAGGAAGGGAGTTCCAGGATTTTGACCCAGCGACAATGAAGGAACGGCGATATATTTCCAAGTCGGGATGGTGTGTGACTTGGAGGGGAACGTGCAGGTGGTGTTGTTCCCATGTGCCTGCTGCTCTTGTCCTTCTAGGTGGTAGAGGTCGCGGGTTTGGGAGGTGCTGTCGAAGAAGCCTTGGCGAGTTGCTGCAGTGCATCCTGTGGATGGTACACACTGCAGCCACAGTGCGCCGGTGGTGAAGGGAGTGAATGTTTAGGGTGGTGGATGGGGTGTCAATCAAGCGGGCTGCTTTATCTTGGATGGTGTCGAGCTTCTTGAGTGTTGTTGGAGCTGCACTCATCCAGGCAAGTGGAGAGTATTCCATCACACTCCTGACTTGTGCCTTGTAGATGGTGGAAAGGCTTTGGGGAGTCAGGAGGTGAGTCACTCGCCACAGAATACCCAGCCTCTGACCTGCTCTGGTAGCCACAGTATTTATATGGCTGGTCCAGTTAAGTTTCTGGTCAATGGTGACCCCCAGGATGTTGATGGTGGGGGATTCGGTGATGGTAATGCTGTTGAATGTCAAGGGGAGGTGGTTAGACTCTCTGTTGTTGGAGATGGTCATTGCCTGGCACTTATCTGGTACGAATGTTACTTGCCACTTATCAGCCCAAGCCTGGATGTTGTCCAGTTCTTGCTGCATGCGGGCTCGGACTGCTTCATTATTTGAGGGGTTGCGAATGGAACTGAACACTGTGCAGTCATCAGCGAACATCCCCATTTCTGACCTTATGATGGAGGGAAGGTCATTGATGAAGAAGCTGAAGATGGTTGGGCCTAGGACACTGCCCTGAGGAACTCCTGCAGCAATGTCCTGGGGCTGAGATGATTGGCCTCCAACAGCCACTACCATCTTCCTTTGTGCTAGGTATGACTCCAGCCACTGGAGAGTTTTCCCCCTGATTCCCATTGACTTCAATTTTACTAGGGCTCCTTGGTGCCACACTCGGTCAAATGCTGCCTTGATGTCAAGGGCAGTCACTCTCACCTCACCTCTGGAATTCAGCTCTTTTGTCCATGTTTGGACCAAGGCTGAAATGAGGTCTGGAGCCGAGTGGTCCTGGCGGAACCCAAACTGAGCATCGGTGAGCAGGTTATTGGTGAGTAAGTGCCGCTTGATAGCACTGTCGACGACACCTTCCATCACTTTGCTGATGATTGAGAGTAGACTGATGGGGCGGTAATTGGCTGGATTGGATTTGTCCTGCTTTTTGTGGACAGGACATACCTGGGCAATTTTCCACATTGGCGGGTAGATGCCAGTGTTGTAGCTGTACTGGAAAAAGCTTGGCTAGAGGCGCAGCTAGTTCTGGAGCACAAGTCTTCAGCACTACAGCTGGGATGTTGTCGGGGCCCATAGCCTTTGCTGTATCCAGTGCACTCAGCCGTTTCTTGATATCACGCGGAGTGAATCGAATTGGCCGAAGACTGGCTTCCGTGATGGTGGGGATATCGGGAGGAGGCTGAGATGGATCATCCACTCGGCACTTCTGGCTGAAGATGGTTGCAAACGCTTCAGCCTTGTCTTTTGCACTCACGTGCTGGACTCCGCCATCATTGAGGATGGGGATGTTTGCAGAGCCTCCTCCTCCCGTTAGTTGTTTAATTGTCCACCACCATTCACGACTGGATGTGGCAGGACTGCAGAGCTTTGATCTGATCCGTTGGTTGTGGAATCGCTTAGCTCTGTCTATAGCATGTTGCTTCCGCTGTTTAGCATGCATGTAGTCCTGAGTTGTAGCTTCACCGGGTTGGCACCTCATTTTTAGGTACGCCTGGTGCTGCTCCTGGCATGCTCTTCTACACTCCTCATTGAACCAGGGTTGATCCCCTGGCTTGTTGGTAATGGTAGAGTGAGGAATATGCCGGGCCATGAGGTTACAGATTGTGCTGGAATACAATTCTGCTGCTGCTGATGGCCCACAGCGCCTCATGGATGCCCAGTTTTGAGCTGCTAGATCCATTCTGAATCTATCCCATTTAGCACGGTGGTTAGTGCCACACAACACGTTGGATGGTGTCCTCAGTGCGAAGACGGGACTTCATCTCCACGAGGACAGTGCGGTGGTTACTCCGACCAATACTGTCATGGACAGATGCATTTGCAACAGGTAGATTGGTGAGGACGAGGTCAAGTAAGTTTTTCCCTCGTGTTGGTTCGCTCACCACCTGCCGCAGGCCCAGTCTAGCAGCTATGTCCTTCAGGACTCGGCCAGTAGTGGTGCTACTCGAGCCACTCTTGGTGATGGACATTGAAGTCCCCCACCCAGAGTACATTTTGTGCCCTTTGCTACCCTCAGTGCTTCCTCCAAGTGGTGCTCAACATGGAGGAGGACTGATTCATCAGCTGAGGGAGGACGGTAGGTGGTAATCAGCAGGAGGTTTCCTTGCCCATGTTTGACCTGATGCCATGAGATTTCAT
Source organism: Heptranchias perlo (assembly GCF_035084215.1). Classification (NCBI taxonomy): domain Eukaryota; kingdom Metazoa; phylum Chordata; class Chondrichthyes; order Hexanchiformes; family Hexanchidae; genus Heptranchias; species Heptranchias perlo. The sequence goes on along the minus strand of NC_090332.1, from coordinate 7,697,062 downwards.
GGGGTCCAGAGTCAATGTTGAGGACTCCCAGGGCCACTCCCTCCTGACTGTATATCACTGTACCACCACCTCTGGTGGGTCTGTCCTGCCGGTGGGACAGGACATACCCAGGGATGGTGATGGAAGAGTCTGGGACGTTGGCTGAAAGATATGATTCTGTCAGTATGGCTCGGTCAGGCTGTTGCTTGACTAGTCTGTGGGACAGCTCTCCCAATTTTGGCACAAGTCCCCAGATGTTAGTAAGGAGAAACCTTGCAGGGTCGACTGGGCTTGGTGTTTTGCCGTTGTCGTGTCCGGTGCCGGGTGGTCCGTCCGGTTTTATTCTTATTATGACTTTTCGTAGCGAGATTTTACAACTGAGTGGCTTGCTCGGCCATTTCAGAGGGCAATTAAGAATCAACCACATTGCTGTGGGTCTGGAGTCACATATCGGCCAGACCGGGTAAGGACGGCAGGTTTCCTTCCCTAAAGGACATTAGTGAACCAGATGGGTTTTTACGACAATCCGGTAGTTTCATGGCCATCATCACTGATACTAGTATTTTAATTCCAGATTTTTATTTAATTAAATTTTTAATTAATTAAATTTAAATTCGCCAGCTGCCCTGGTAGGATTTGAACTCATGACTCTGGATTTTAGTCCAGGCCTCTGGATTACTAGTCCAGTAACATAACCACTATGCTACCGTACCTGTGGTTAAAATAATAGCTTTTTCACAGACTGTATCCCGACTCCAACGCCCCCACTTTTGGATTTAACCCAGGCAGGTTTGTATGCGTGCGGACAGCAGACACCAGGAAGTCCCGCAGCCATTTGAAGCCAGCGGGCCGTTTCTTAAAGGGGCAATGTACCTCATTGAAATACTTGAGGTACATAATATTCTGTGTATTGGAAAATTAAAATGAATTTAACCGTACCTGTTTGGGTTTCCCATCACTTCTGATTCAGGTCAGGTGAAAGCAGGCAGGAAGGGCCGGATCCATGAGGTGAGTGCCTTTATTGCACTGCTTGTGGGCCCGGAGGAGCAGGAGCACTTCACCCAGGCCCAACAAGCTCACCTGGCCGACAGGACCCCCGCGATCGGCCAACGCCCCCCCGCACCATGGTGGAAGCCCCCCCCCCCACCCTCCCCCAGACCATTCTTCAGGACCTTACGTTTCAACCTTTCTGAGTACTTTGCAAAATGGAGAGGATCATTCCGGTGGAATGGCTTACGATGAATCTGAGGTTGCTCAGCTGTGAGCATGCTGGTGTAGAAGTAGGGGTACATCTCCCTAGTCAAAGAATTTGCAAAGTATTTATATGGGGATGAAAGTGTGCTGGGCTGTAAAATCCACTTATTAGCCTTCCTGGTAATCATCTCTCAGGGAAAGCTTAGGTGTCCTAATTAACGAGAAAAATGTGCTCCGAACAGGACAAGCGAAATCAAAGAGAGAAATACTTGTCAAACTAGAGCACTGAAAGAAAGTAATGTTCTTTCAGATCTGTGCGCCGATATGAAGGACACCAAAACCGTTGCCAACCTTGTGGGATTGCCCTGAGCCCCTGCGGGAGATTTCTGGCCACAGGATCTGAAGACAAGAGTGTAAGTAGAGTTTTACAACAACACCAAATGCTTCAGCAATGTACTGTTTTCACAGAATGCTTATTGTAATTGTGCCCGTCATTGATCCAGAGAACTGCATCTGCACAACCACTGTGCAGATAAAACAACAACTTACATTTATATAGCATTTTTATGTAACAAAACACCCCAAGGTAACATGACCAAATTTTACAGGCAGCAATTTTTGGAAATTAAATAAATAATTTCCCTCATAGTATCTAAAAACACATGGGGTGGGGTTGGGGGGAGGGTGAGGAGGTGATATTCCACTTGCTGGTGATTTTATGCCAACTTTACTGTCATACAAAAGTAAAAGTGAATTAATGCCAGTTCGCAATTTCCAACACTGGCTTTTTGTGCTGGTGGACTGAAAACACCAATTCTGGGGTGGTCGTGGGGCAGGGAGGGGGGAGGAAGAGGAACCAAATAATTTCAGTAAAACTGAGTTATGGGACACATGCATCTGGAGATATAATTCACACTGTAAGCAAGACTTGATACAAAGTCAAAGCATGCAGATTGTGTTGGAGAAAATAAGTGAGCATGTGGAGGTATCATGAATAAATCAGAGCTGTAACCAACAGGGAATTGTTGGGAGTGAAATGTGTGAACAAAACAGGTAAGGTAGATCACAAACCCAGCTAATCATTTGGAGCTGCGTCTAATTTTAAGAGTGACATGCATGCAAATTCCATGACCAAAGAACAATAAAACTCTGAGCTTAAGCTGTGTTTATGTAAAGCAGTTACACTTCCTACCCTTTAAGAGACAGGTTATTTAAACATAACTCCACCGTAGCAGTGGAATAATACATTGTGTGTTATACTATGTCATATTATAAAACAGTGTGTCATCCAGTTTACTTTGAGCAATGCCACTGGAGATTTGTTAGTTTTTATCACACTTTGGCTTTGCCATGAAACTTTTTTATATTCAAATCTTTCTACTCCACTGGCTTAAACTGCCTATTTATAAAGCAGCAACAAATCAGCACTGAGACTTAAGGCATTTCCAAATTAAAGTGAGCAACGCAGCTAGAAAAGTACCAGTGAGGAACTGGTACCAATGTTTGAGAACAACAGGAGGTGACTGAGAGGTGAACTGATAGAGATATATCTAAGATAGTAAATGGTATAGAAAATGTAGATCCAGAACACTACTTCAAACCAAACCATGATAATAGAACAAGGGGGCACAAGTTTAAATTAATGAAAGGCAAATTTAGGATCAATATCCAGGAAATTCTTCTTCACACAGAGTAGAGGAGGCTGTGATGGGGAGGTGTAACTGTTTGGTCTTTCTGGATGGATAAGCTAAAATGGATCAAATGGTTTTCCTCATCTTTGCCTATGTCGTGAAATTAACGCAGACAGGAATTTAACACAAAAGTGTCACCCCATGCATTAAAAGTAACACACAGCGGGAATTAAAACCTGTGGGAAATTTGCGCTTAGTGCGTCAGATTACCTTTTTTAATTGCTCAGTTATGTTTTTACATCTTGCCATTTTGTGAAAAATGGAAAAGAGTGTTGTAATAGTTTCAATTTAAACATAATAATAGCTGTTGATATATCAACCATGCATGTGACTAACTACCCACTTGGTCAGGCTTTTTGTATTTGTACTTTGATGGAATGTAATATTTTTAGCACTTTGATCTTTTTATTACAGGAGATCAAGGGAGGACTAGAACTCCAGACTGGCCTCATATATCTTGAAAAATGACAGGGAGCTATATGTGATTCTTTACCTTGCAGCTATTTCAGTTTTCTTTTATCCCAAACGGCTTAAGCTGTTCTAGGGTGGATTTTCATCCACTTTATTGAGTTTGATCATTTTAATAAATAGTAAACGTCATAATCCATCTTTACTGAGAGGCGTTGAATATTTTTGTGAGTAAACCATGCATTAAATTTGACTTGCTTTTGTGCTTAAGGAGTGATAGGATTTCAAACAATTTGAAATGTGGACAATTAATTTCCCGATTGCACAGTAGATGAAATTCCAAAGAGCAGACTGATACAAACTAGGCGATAAATCAATAGCAGTGGCATTCTAGGCATGCAACTGGTGAGCTGGGTGGAAAAGATTACTGACTTAGAATCTGGACATGAGGAACCAGTATACACGGATGAAAAGTGGAGCTATAAAGGAAATTCATGATATCTTGATTGAATTAAAGAATTCAAGAAATTGAGACATATTTGAAAGGTTAAACGTTTTCAGCTTTCTCTAAATTAAATGGGCAACAACAGTTATATAACCTTAAAAGTGAAATTACTGCTCAAAACCAATTATATTTCACAAGTTTGCAATTATTCAAAAGTGTCTAAGTTTTTTATTATCTAACACAGTTCACGTCTACGCATCAGGACATGAATTACACTTTGAAGCACTACCGTCATAACCCTCTTCCTTTAAGATCACAACACACAGCGCAAATCAAAGTATTCCGCACCCCCAGGGTTTTCCTGTATCTGGAAAAAATACTACGTTTTGAAGGAACAGACTGATCTTATCAGCTTCTAAGGGGATGATTTCCTCTAGTTCAAAAATAATACATTTATTTTTGTTAGAAATAGCGACCTGGGGAAATCTCCCTACCCCCCCACCCATAAGCTCTGTGCAGGGATCCTATATTGAGAAGTTCACTTTGTTCTCAAACTGCCGAGCATGTATTTTGTTTAAACTCTTTATTGAGAATTTTTTTTTATCAGTAGAGTATTAAAGATAACACTAATAGAGATACAGCAGCATCAACCAAACTAGGATGTGCACACGCAAGGATACAGAGAAAAAAGCACAGGGTTTTCAGCCATATGATTGTAGTTTAGTTCGGAATTGTAGTTTAGATCCTGATTCTACTCCCAAATGGCCTAGTTCTAATTTTAAGATTATGCCCCCTTGTTCTGGATTCCCCTATAAGAGGAAATAGTTTTTCTATATCTTCCCTATCGAATCCCTTTATAATTTCAAACACCTCAATTAGATAATTCCTCAATCTTCTAAACTCAAGGGAATACAAATCAAGTTTATGCAACCAGTCCTCATAATATAATCTTTTAAGCCCTAGTATCATTCCCGTAAATCTACGCTGTACCTCCTCCAAGGCCAATATATCCTTCTTGAGTTGCGGTGCCCAAAACTGAACACAGTACTCCAGATTGGGTCTGACCAACTGTACAACTGAAGTATCACTTTCTTACTTTTGTATTCCAACTCCCTTGAGATTAAAGCCAACATTCAATTAGCTTTTTTTGATGACTTTTTATACCTGTGCACTAGCTTTTAGTGATTTGTGTACGTGGACACCCAAATCCCTTTGTTCCTCTACAGCTCCTAGTCTCTCACCATTAAGAAAATATTCTGATCTGTCTTCCTCAGATCTCAAAGCGGATGACCACACACTTCCCCACATTGAACTCCATCTGCCACAGTTTTGCCCACTCAGTCTGTCTATGTCCTTTTGTAACTTCCTGCTTCAATCCACACAAGTTACTGTGACTCCTAACAGTGTCATTTGCACACTTGAATATAAATCCCTCCTTTATGACCCTTCTTTAAAACCCACTCCTTGACTAAACTTTGATCACCCCTCCTAATAACTTCTTCTTTGGCTCAGCATTTGTTTTCCTTCCATTTCTGTGAAGCGCCTTGGGATGTTTTTCTGTGTCTAAAGCGCTCTATTAATGCAAGCTGTTGTTATAATTAAGAATGGCCATCCTGCACGCATGGAAATTGGAAAATGGCACATAGGATATCCCTGCCCACATTCTAATGAAGTTCCTGAACAGGCTCACTGTTAATGCAAGTCTAACACAAATGGGGTGGAGACCCGGTGTTCCCTTTTTACACCGCTTTATCCCCCATGCAGATGTGTCATATCAGACATGAAATCAATCCCGATATCTGTTAATTTTTTATGTTTCACCCTGTCAAATACTTTCTGGTAACTCTGGAAAATTCAGAGATACACTTTTCTATTCATTTTCATTGCCAGTCCACAAATCATCCTCAAACCAAATATGACTTTGCATGTTCCTTTCTCACTTCTGAAACTAAACTGTTCTTCAATTAATTGCCAATCCAGTTTCATTTTTGTTCTTCCAGTATGATTTTTCACAGTGTAGCACATGAGACTGCAGCAGTTCAAGAAGAAGGCTCACCACCACCTTCTCAAGGGCAGCTAGGTTTGGGCAATAAATGTTGGCCTTGCTAGCGATGCCCACATTTCTAGAATAGAACCATAGAACCATAGAAAAGATACAGCACGGAAGGGGGCCATTCGACCCACCGTGTCTGCGCCGGCTTGAAGAACAACCAGGTGCCCATTCTAATCCCACCTTCCAGCACCCGATCCATAGCCCTGCAGCTTACAGCACTTTAGGTGCAGGTCCAGGTACTTTTTAAAATGAATTTAAAAAACCTATTACTTGGCTTTTCTTCAGACCTTGAATTGATGAATCTTTGATGTCTTCCTTATCACATAAAATTTTCACCATAACAATTTTTGTCCTTAATACAACCACTTATTGCATTCCCCCCCCCCTCATTGATTATTGACTTACATTTTTTGTGGAATTTTTCTGCTCTTCTGGCTTCTGTCTAGTTCATTTTCTCTAGCTGTTCTTCCATCCACATCTCACATGCTTCTATACACATTTTCCTTTATCCCCTGACCTAGTTCCTTGTATTTAAATTCGTTGTATCCTTTCCATTTTCCTCTCGGTTGGAGGATTTATTTTCCAACAGATAATATTTCAACCCAAACACATCAGAGGACCTTTACCATTTAAGAATTGTGAAGATGGTGCACTTTCTGCTCAGAACATGGTTTCCAAAAATATTGTTCTAAAGACAAACTATTGTTAAAAGCAAAACAAAGGTTATTTGATGTATTCTCGCTGGGAAGGAGACAAAAGCAGCACATTCTTTCTGAGTCTGGCGATCTGACCACCCTGCGTTACAAATGTGAAGAACGCTAAACACAAAATAGTTCTATTTTTGGACAAAAGTAAAATTGAATTGTTGGCTATCAGTTTGACTTGTCTTGCAAGATAAATGTCTTTGTACCATTTATAAGCGGAAGTCAGAGGTGGAAAGGGAGATTCTCAGTGGAATCTGAATAATTTCTGAAATATACTGAATGTAATGGAAAACTACAGAAAACAGCAATTTAAAAAATTGTTATTTGTGAGAGCCCAGAGATTTAGGTCAGCCAAATGGATTTTCAGTTGTCACAGTAATTCAAAAAGGAGTGAAACAAATTCAAGATTTATTTTACAGATATCAATACATTTTGATTGTGATGCACTTCACTCCATCTATTAACCAATGTTTCAAATCAGCTAATCTGCTTCTTAATCTTATTCATACTAAAAGCATTCCCTTAAAGGGGAGTTCAATCTATGGAGGTGATTTTAACTTGTTTCACCTGGTAGCGGCATCAAACCCCGTTAAACCCAAAAATACCGCCAGGGCCATTTTGAAAGGGGCCTAATGCAGTGCACCTGTTTCAGGCGGTAGGCCCCTTTTAATATACAAATCCTAGAGCCCCGATTACTATTTTAGGTAGAACTGGTTGAAGTGTGCCCTGTGCATGCTCAAATCAGTTCTACGGGTGATGGAACCGAAGAGACCCATTAAGGTAAGTTTGAAATTATTTTTGTGGAGTGCTCCTCCGGGCCCCACAAAAATGATCTGGGCCACTGCTGTCCCGGGACCTCCCTCTGCAATCGCAACCTCTCCCCCTCTCCCTTCCCGCACTTACCTTGCTGGCAGCCAGGGCAGCCCGATATTGGCCAGCCTTGATCCGGCGAACTGTATCAGGACTCCACAGCTTGCCGGCCCAATAACTGAGGCCGCAGCCTCAAAATCACAGCTACCTCTTCGCTGCGAGTATGGGGTGACCGGCTGGTGCACTCCACCTGCTCTTTGCCCAAAAGTCAAAATCGACCCCCTTGAGTTTTGACAGTGTACTCATGAACAAAATTCTTTGCTAGGTCTTCTCAACATATGTTCTGGAGAGTTCCAGCTGGTATCGCATTGTTTCAGTGCCCAGGAAACACCATTTCAACAAGTAAATTATGAAGAGCAGTCCACCACCCAGGAGACACTACTTCATCTAGTTTGTTATGAAGAGCATAATTACTGCACGTACTCAGCAATTTTGTTTTACACTTTCCCTTATAAGGGAAATATATATTCTTTAGCAATCAAAATATCGTCACAGATTTATAGCACACATCATTAATGAAAATTGCAAGTATATGTTCAAAATTTTTACGTGCCAAATATTAAAGGAATAAGCCTCAAAAATGTATCCGCAAGCCGTAGCCTAGTAACTTACCATTGTTTGTTATTTTGCTTTCTCAGTCACTATCACTGACCTGCCATTGAGATCTTTGGGTCCATTACAGACTTTCCCATTATTTTTGGAATCCTATACGACTCAAAAATGATGCTCAAATATTGGATATTTAATGCCACGTTGGGGAACTTGTCTTGTTGTGTTGGGATCGAGCCTTTAACAGCATGGCCTAAATCTAAGTTTTTATGTCTTCACATTGCAGCCATAGCACACTTCCACTTTCTTATAACAGAAGGTTGCGAAAAGGAACACTCCCTCATTCACTGGTTTATGAAGGGAGCCTGCAATTATATCCGAACAGACATCCTTCTGTGCCCGTGAGAACTGAGTTTTGTCTTTCACAAAATGTGATTGTCATTAAAGCAGTTAGATCCTTGTGGCCGCAATTATTGTTAACATAGATGATCTTTCTCCATTAGTGATGCATAAACCCAGTTACCAATGTGTGAGGCTGTGCTTAGATCCCATGATAAAATTCTCTTTAAAATAGAGCCAATTGTGCTTTCTCATCTGTACTAAATGGAGTTGCTCTGCTTACTGCATTTATCTAAATGATCTAGCATTGCTATTTTTCACATCTGTACTTAGACTACTGACACATAATAGTCTCAGAGGAACTGGCAGCTTTTATTTGAGACAAAGGGAATCATTCTGGTTGGAGGGACAAGTGTGGAAGTGTAACTATAAAGCAAGTTGTTTCAGGTATGCAGAAATCCCAGAATAATAATGAAAAGGTTACCATATATTATATAACAGACTTGTATGTGTGTGCTGCTGTGTGTGACTCTGCTGTTCTTATCTGGGTGGTTATAGCCATGTTTGTCCTATGTGTGCCTATGGCTGCACAATACCCTGATAGTGGTTGTCTACTATCTGTTGACATGTGTGACATTATGCTGCCTGTGTAACATGTACATGTGAGACTATGGCTATGTGCTGCTCTGTACAAGTGCCCAGTTGGTGTAAATGAGGCAATGGAAGTTTTGTGGCATTTTCCTAAATGGGTGGACTTTTTTTTTCTCTTCCTGTTGAGGTGCACATGCCAAAACCAGAAAACTATCAAAAGCTGAAACAGCCTTTAAACGGCTGATGACTCAAGAACGTGCTTGACATTTGTTGCGTGTGGTTAGATGGGCCTTATAACTTTAGATATTGGTATATGCAATATTCCTTCACTCGTATTGCAGGAAAAAAAACATAGGTATGTGAAAGCCTGAAGTGGAAATCCAAATGTTGAAGGCAGAAAATTGGAGGTACATTTCTACAGCCAGGCTGCCATGGAAAAATTAAAAATGATGCATTCTGGAACTGAAAAATCACGACTGGCAGAAATCACTACACTTAATAAAATGTCTTATAATTTGAATTAAAAATCTAATTCTCTATGTGAAGTATATTTTGCAATGTTCTATTGAGATATATCGAACTCATATTTCCCTGATCTATCAGGACTGTGTCCTCCATACAGTTTAATATAAAGCTTAATTTTCCAAGACTTTCTTTGGTGGGAGGACATCAAAGAGTTTCTAGTGTCACCTGACATCCTGAACTCAATTTCCAACAAGTTAAGCATTTATAGTTAATATCATTTCTTATTTTTGAAACAGTTCATGTCCCTTTGAATTTCCTCACAATTAATGTTTTAAGGTTGAGAACTACCACATGGGTGGTATTGGTTCCTGGTGCTTTGCTGTAAGCAGGATTAAGTGAACAGTTCATTTTGTTTTTTCATATATATCTATCTCTTACTTCCTACAGGGCACTATTTCCTGGCTCACCATAGACACGGGGTGAATATATTATTATAAGGAATCCAAGAAAATTATTAGCAACATCCTGGTATAGTTTACATTTTTCATGCGTCAAATGCAGTCACCTTTTTTTTTCTTCCAACAAGCAGTTAAACATTGCAATATGTGTCAGATCACGCGAATGGAAATCTTTCTGAAATTACCGAATGGATGCTTTCATGCACCAGAGGTAGCTGGTTGAAAACGATTGCTGCAAAATGGTACCATTTTTTTCCCTCTAAAGTGGTTAAGCTTTGGCCTCGATTTTCTCACTCCCAAGGGCGTAGCACTAATCTTAGAACAGCAGACAAAATTAATGCCAAGTTTGTAGAAAGTCATAATATTCCCCTGTAGTTTGGCACAAACCAATCAACACATGTAAATCTTAAGAGGAATTAATTTGAGCTTGAATGAGTGACTATTGACACGCAGGCTTAATTTTTGTACCCCAGTGTGATGGTTTTTTTGCTGCATGGTGGAATCAACAAAAAAAAAGACTTGCATTTATATAGCATCTTTCATGACTTCAGGACGTCAACAAAGCGCTTTGCAACCAATTAAGTACTTTTGAAGTGTAGTTACTGTTATAACGTAGGAAACGCGGCAGCCAATTTGTGCACAGCAAGGTCCCACAAACAGCAATGTGATAATGACCAGTTAATCTGTTTTTTAATGATGTTAGTTGAGGGATAAATATTGGTCAGGACACGGGGAGAACTCCCCTGCTCTTCTTTGAATAGTATCATGCGATCTTTCACGTCCAACCGAGAGGGCAGACGGGCCTTGGTTTAATGTCTCATCCGAAAGATGTGACCTCCACTTCCTCAGTACTGTACTGAAGTGTCAGACTAGATTTTGTGTTATCCTGAGTTCACTTTCAGGGACCTACACCTAAAATAGATGATTCCTAGATATTTTGGGGGTGATTTTAAACCCCAGGAATGGGTGGGTTGGGGGCAGGTGGGAGCTGAAAATAGTTGTTTTTTTGGGTCACAACTGCAAAATTTTCAGACTTTGCATTCCCAGTGGGAAGCCTGTGCTTTTACGCGCCAATGTTAAACCTGGAAATAAAGCCGGGTTGCAGTCGCGACCCAAAAAACAACTATTTTCAACTCTCACCCGCCCCCAACCCACCCGTTCTTGGAGTTTAAAATCACCCCCTTTGTGTGCGTAACATTGTTAACTGTAGGTAGTGCTTTTTAGTTGGGAATTCCACAATTGTTGTGCTGAAGATGTTTCTTAATTTTGCGGATGAATTTAATGCATGGCTACAGTGCGAGTATGCAATGTTGTATAAATTAGGGATGGAGCACTCAGTATAAACTATCATATGATCTCTAGCAACACATATTGTTATCTGCTTCTAATTGAATGTTGTTGTTTCCTCCAACTACTCTAATGGCAGAATTTTATTTCTCATTAGTAATAACTGAAATTGGAAAAAATAGCTGAAGGACATCGGATGCAGGTGATACTCCACAACTGAAAATTGACAATATTTTCTCTTGTTTCTTGTGGAGACACTGGGGGCTTTTCTAGATATGTATTGGTGCTCTGTGTTGCCAAATCGAATTTTTAAGTTGTTTATGTGATTGTTACAGTGAAATGGAGGCATTTTTCAATCCCCTCACATTTCTAAAAGATGTAGGTTAACAACTTCATTAAAATAACGAACCGAGAAATTTCAACCAAACCTGTTAACGGAATAGTGATAAATAGGCCGGGAAATTCTTCAGAGCTGCTCCCGCTCCACTGGCGTCACTTTGAAGTATTGCCAGTGGATCGGGAGCAGCTCGGAGGAATTTCTCGCAAAGGACTTTCTATCTCCTGGAATGCGCTGCCTGAAAAGGTGGTGGAAGCAGATTCAATAGGGAATTGGATAAATACTTGAAGGGGAAAAAATTGCACGGCTATGGGAAAAGAGCAGGGGAGTGGGACTAGTGGATAGCTCTTTCAAAGAGCCAGCACAGGAATGATGGGCCGATTGGCCTTCTTCTGCGCTGTATGATTCTATCATCTATGATTGAGCGATATAAAATTAAAAGGCAGAATTAAAATCAGCAACATACATATAACTAGCTTTTTATTTGATTGCCTATGTGATTGTAGCTAAAGTTTGTAGTGAACCAAGTTCTATCAATGAGACATAACCAGTAAGAGGCATTACCAATTGTCTTGTTTTTATTACTACTGTGGGCATTAATTTCTCAAAATAATATTGGAGAAATGCAACGGCATAAAGAGTTATGGATGTTATTCAGTGAGTCATAAGCTGCAATTTAATACACTGGTTTAGGATAGCACCTAAACCCCAAGATAAAATTACATAATTTGTCTACTCTATGCAATCTGTTATGTTTTATGATATACATATTTTAGTCACAAAAATGAAACAACCTTGGTGACGGTTAAAAGCAGAGCAGAAATTTCAATTATTGAAGACTAGTTTTGTTATGGAATAAGTTTGTTTCATTATTCACAAGAGGAATGAAGGAATTATTTTGCAGTTGGGAATGAAAATGACAGGAAAAGTAAGTATTCAGTTTTGTTATGCCAGGTGTCCCAATATAGTTAATTGCAAGGTCTGGCCACTAGGTGGTTCTGTGGAAGGAGTTTCCGCTGATCAGCAGGTAGATAGATCTGATGGTGCTCCTTAGATCCTGTAGACCTGGAAGTCGCTTACTCTTGTTCTTTCCAAATGATCTCCAAGGCCTGACGAACCATGGTTAAAGCATCCATGTGGCATGTAATGATTGGTCTGGAGACCTCTTTGTTAGGAGAAATGGATGTAGATATTCCTGGTACTGACACTCAGTCCAGGTAGCACTGTAGTATGTTGAATCCTTCTCAATATTGGCTCAGAAGATAGCGTTGGAATCCACCATTAACCTTGCCATCTGTCTCAGGTCCTCCAAGATGACTCTCATTGCCTCCACATGTTGTACTCACCCAGCGCTTTTCTTTGCAGTGCAGGTCCCTTGAGATCTGAGTCTGCTGGTTCTGGAGCAGTGGCTGACTTCTGCAGAGCCTCCGATCCCCACTGTCAGAACCCACTTGCATTTCTGATTTCTCCAGCCCCCTCATGTGCCGTGTCTCACCCAGTGAGAAACATTTATTAGAACTACCTACATCCTCCAGGGTGAATTTCTCAGGGCTGGTAAGCTGAGAGGGTCAATGATGACGCAGGGCGAAGATGTGATTGGTAGGGCATCTTTCTTCCTCCTGCTCGTCACTGGCACCTTACTTTGGGTTAACATGAAGAAACATTATAATATTAGGTGCCTACCATGGCAGTTTCTCTGTAGCTTTTGAAGGTGCCCGGTCATGTTGCTTGCTATTGTATTTGTACGCCCAAACTGTAAGTGGAAGTGAATCACAGGGTGATTTTTGAAGCCTCCTGCCCAGTGGAAACGGAGCAATATCGCCCTGAAAACGCCATGGAAGGACACCGCCCCAATGTTGCCGTCACTGAGGCTGTCTCCATTTTTCTGGGGTCCTCCACTCCACTAAATCCAAATTTTCAGTTTCACCCGCTTGCAGTCATTTCAGCTTTATTGGTGAACATGATTTCACAGGAACGAATATTCAGCCTCCTTTATCTGCAGATAGGATTGCTTGCGTGTCATTAATTGATTAATCGTCGTAGCCAGTGTGCTGAGACTGATTCCTAAAATCTTACTCAAAGTCAGCCGTCAGGGTAGCTCGAATACAACAACTTTTTATTATTTTAAAATAATTCCATTTCCATTGTATATGGTGCAACTACAAGCATCATGCCAGATTTACATTTAGTTAGGGTGCCAGGGGTATTACGTACTTGGTGACGAGTGCACCCTTTCTTTCCTACGTGTCCTGAAAGAGGACATCTAGTGCTAGAAACACCTTACCATTTTGTGGATGGTTCTGTAAACAGAATCAAAATAAGCCTACTTCCTTCTTAAAAGGTTATTTAGGTCCCTAAAGCACTTAGCAAAGAAATTGATGAATAGCATTTAGGGACGGATTTATCTTGTGCAATAAATGCCTCAGGATGAAACATAAAATATTATACACTTGCCTGAAAGTTTAAAAAGTTAAATATATCTTTACTTTAAATCTTATTGCTGGGCACCAGAATTCTAGTACTATGCCAAAGGCTGTTTACAGCCCTCCAGCTGCTGGTGTTTTAGCCCTTTAGTGTCATCTCATTCCTCTACTCATTTGTCATTGATGGGTGTTAATTATACATTTATCATGGTCAAATTATACCCTTGTTAAAATACGTAGTTTGAGATGCTTGGGGTTTCCAAAAATGTAAGTTATCATTATAACTGCAGACATATTTTCACCTGGCGAATCTGACCGAGAGTTTTGAGTTTGCCATGATAAAGGCTTCCTTCCTCCAATTCTGGCATCTTGCACATCCCCGATTTTCTTTGCTCCTCCACCATTGGCGGCTGTGCCTTCAGCTGCCTAGGCCCTAAGCTCTGGAATTCCCTCCCTAAACCTCTCTGCCTTTTCACCTCTCTCTCCTCCTTTACGATACTCCTTAAAACCTACCTCTTTGACCAAGCATTTGGTCACCTGTCCTAATATCTCCTTATGTGGTTCGGTGTCAAATTTTGTTTTATAAAGCTGATGTGAAGTGCCTTGGGACGTTTTACTATGTTAAAGCGCTATATAAATGCAAGTTGTTGTTATTGTTCTGCAAAAAGACACTCTTATCGCTTTCGAGTAATTAAATATTTACACGAGAGATTTTGCTGTTATCTTCAAACTTGTCCCTTTGTATCGACTTAAATTAATAGAGTTCCGTTTGCTCGTACCTCTCTTGAATGCTTTTTATTTGCTTTTTTAAAGGTCTCGAAGGTTTTTCTAATTGAAGCTTTCCAGCTGTACGATAAATCGGTTATGCATCACCATAATTTTCTGAAACCTAGACAGTCAGCAAAAGCATATTGCAGATTGCACATTACATCAGCCATGGACTCCGTGGAGTGTTCATTTCCCTTCACATGTTAACTAAGAACTAAAGAATTAATTTCGACCCACAGAAACGTTCTTGTTTCTTACAACAGTCTATTGTCATAAATTTGAAGATGATTTATGAAGAAATTAAGAAAGAAGAAAATTGAAAGAAAAGTAAGAAGAGAAAAAAGGAGAGAAGTTTCCTCCTCCAATCTTCTCTCTTTTCTTGCTCCCCTGAAGTTGTTCACATCCTCTCCTGGATACAGTTTTCTACAGGTAGCAGTCACCCTGCTTTACCTCACCCACGTGGCCATTATTCATATGTGAGTGTCGACAGTGAGTTGTGGCAATCTATCTGATGGATGAGGACATCACATACTAGCTGCATCCTGTCCTCGTTAAGCTCCCACACATATGCACTTCCAGTAAGTGCCACTACTCATTGATGGGAAACTTGGACAATTTTCTCTTCCCTGATCTAGGGGCATTACAATCAAATATACCTCTCTTCTTGCTGCTCCAGTTGGGTTCAGCTAACTCAGGACAGGCCAGGGATTGAACATGGCACTTTCTAGATACCTATGGTTCAGGCAGTAAATTTGAGACCTCTTAGTCTCCTTTGAATTTTTTAATGATTAACGTAGCAGGAACAAATTAATTTATTGCTATACATCTTTATTCATGGATATTATTACTATCAAATAAAATTTAGAAAAGTAGTTAGACATATGTGACATATCAACAGGCTGCACCTGGAGGCAACTGCAACGAGCATAGCTTTTCTCACATAATTGATCCTGATGGTTACTGACAGCAAGAAGAAAGAAGCGGGGAATTTGTGCCTGGAACAAACTCAAAGCTCCCATGGGCCACTACAGGCTCCGACAACTTTGGCTCATCAAATGACGGCATTGTCTAGGAGATGGTTCCGCAGATAGGAACCATGTGTAATGCATCATCACTGGTATTCCATCTAGACGTTTTGTATGGATGCAGACTGCTGATTTGTAGCCGCAGCAGTTCTTGTGTTTCTAGGGTAAACGTGATGCCTGGCTTAAGCACCAGAAAATTCCTGCGATGCTGCTGCAGTGGAGGGATGACTGATAATCCAGCCACATTCCTGCATTGCTGTAGAGGACACATTGTGGCATGAAGTATAGCCATCCTCAATCTGGCCATCTGTCTTCATGGCTTTGGATTGCACCAAGTCTTAAAGCAAGAGATGGGTTTGATCTTCAGCCTTGCCAAACAGAGCTATAATATTCCATCACTGGTCAGATGGAAGCTTTGCAAAATACTAAAGTTATTGATGGTAACAAGAAAGACCCAGCTCTCTTGGCTGTTTCACAGTGTTCTACCAGCTGTTCTAGCCACCAATGTCACAGTCAGTCTTTCTTGATGGAGTTATTTACTTGGGCTTCTCACTAAGAAGTTCATGACTATCCAATTCTGTTTTTTCCTGTTTGCAGTGATTTAGACACTGCTTTTCTTTCAGGTGATGATCTAACCATTCTGTGGAGGGTGGCATCATCATCAAAGAGAACAGCATTACTTTTACGAGTGTATGAAAAAGGTGAAGACCAGTTGAACCATTAAGCTTGCCCTATACTGTCATGGTGTAACTTCTGCACACCATCATATCAATCCACCCCTCCGTCACCCATTAGCCACGCAATCTCTTGCAAGAGGAAAAATGCCAGAGGAAAATAACTTCGGCCAGTTTCTGTCCAACTCCCAAAGGTGATCAAACAAATTCCAGGAGACCATAGTGACTGAGAGACACATCCCTCATTTACCCATTTACCTTCTATATGCAGTTTTGTCGACCACTTTCAGGAACTCATCCAGCTCCATTTTGAATGCTTGGAGTGAATCCACAATCAATCCATGTGCTGGCAACTTGTTCCAGAGGTCCACAACTTTGCAAAAAAAAAAGTACCTTGTAACACCTTACCTTGCTCTATGGTTGCGTAACTTATATATACGTTCCCTGGCCCTCCCTAACCTATCTAGCTCGAATAGTCTATACACATGGGCTGAGCCTAATCCTTTCCTTATGGTAAAGATTATTTTTATTTTGATGGTGCCCAGCAAGTTATCTGTGAAAAGAAGTAATATCATGAGGCAAAGCAAACTTCACTTGGGGACTTATTCAGGTGTCAACCTGTTTTTTTCAAGAACTAATGCCGATTTGTCCTGACTCTGCTTGCATCCTCCAAGGAAGCCACACATCAAATTGAACAGTTTGTTGGATATGCCACAAAATTCCAGTTCTGCAGCAAGAGTATTAAGGGTTATGGAACCAAGGCGAGTAGATGGAGTTAAGATACAGATCAGCCATGATCTAATTGAATGGCAGAACAGGCTCAAGGGGCTGAATGACCTACTCCTGTTTCTATGTTTCTACTACAATTCCATTGTCTACCAATATTCTGATAGTATTGAAGGCTGCCACTCTGACTTTGTTCAGGCCATCAAGGTAATCACTCTGCTCCACACCATGAAGTGGAGACAACCATACACTGATTAGTTTTCTGCAAAATGAAGTCCGCAGCCAAACGTTATAGTATTTTAATCAGGAGGTGCAGTAGATACCCATTTACTCTATCACAATGCTTGAGATCTGAACGAGCCAATTTACATTGTGGAGTAAGGAAAGCTGGCTCACTCCGTTTCCTTTTATGGTTAAAGCAAAGGATTCATAATAAAAGTTATTTTATTGCTAGTATTGAACCTATTCCCTATTAAATAGATTATAACAGACATAAGGTAGTGATTTCTAGGCTGCAAAACTAGCTAAGAGGTTCAAAATGATATCCTGAAGTGCAAAAACAAAGCTTGAACAGGCTCTAAATGTCATCTGAAGCTTGAGATTAGATTACACTCTGCAAATCACTCCCTTTTGCGCAAAATTTTGCAGTATCTAATATTTCAATTTTATGTGAAATTTTAGTTCCAATTCTGAGCCAGCTGTTGGTTGCTAACCTTCACTCTCAGCGCACTCCATGTCATTGATGTGTGATAGCATTCATAGTGCAGCATTGCAATCAATAATACTGTAATTGGATGGAAACATTTCAGGCCTCCATTCAGACCGAATTTGATGTTCTGCAGGGCTCCTTCCTGACTGCATCTGAATAATTTCAGGGTTCAATCCAGAATGGATCTGTAAAATTGAACAAACATGTGGTTGGAATGAGTCAGCAGATCACCACTCCCATTGACACAAAGTTGTCACAGAGCCAGGAAATACACCCTGCTCGATCCGCCCCACTTATCACTGCAGCTAGTCAAACCTTGACTGATGACATTCAGGTAATGAATGGAAAATAAGGAATCAATCACACTGCATGGAGATGTTACTACATGTTTGCTGAGAAAAGTTACAATTAGAGAAACTCAATGTCAAGTTATATTCACGGGCATACTCTACTGGAAAAAGAGAGAGAAAGTAGACACGTGGTTAAATGTTTGTCTGCATGTACCATCAACAATAATTTCTAGGCTTATATGTGTGTGTTTAAAGTGGCAAAGGCCATCCGGTATTCAAAAGGTAAGTAGATTGTTTGTAATTCTAATGATTGTAACACATTTATAGTGACATACACGCAACCTTAGATTTGAAGTTTTGTAGTGCCTGTTTCAAGTTGGAGATTTTCTTTTGAAAAGTAACATGAAAATTTCTGATGTATTCAGAACTATGACCCTTACTCTGATGAATAAATAGGAAATGGTCAACAAGATACTGCAATTAGTACTTTCAGGTAAAGTAACATTCTTGTTCAGTGCTTTTCTACATTCTGGCATCGATTTTAACCCCCAGCTGGTTTCGGGTGGGGGGGGGGGGCAGGAGTGGGGGGTGCGGAGCGATGCAAAACGTATTTGCAGGCCTAAATTTTGAGGCCTGAGGTATTTTAACTCCCGGGCCTCACCTGCATGATGTCAGTCAACTGCCTGCCCAAAACGAGGCAGGGAAGACCACGTCTTTCCTTGTGGGACCCGGTAGAGCAATGCTGCTCCTCCTGGCCCCACAAAGAAAAGCTATTCACTTAGCTCAGAGAGCCTCATCATCCTTCCTGACAGCTGCTGACCTGCCTTCACCTGGTGGGAAAGCCGTAGCGGCTTCCCCGCTTTGGCCCAGGTTAAAATGCAATTGGAGGCCCATTGACGTAATAGGACCCCGATTTGGAACAATTCATGAGACCCCAGCCTGCTTGCATTGGATGCCTCAGCCACCTAACTGCAGTGAGCAGTTAAAATAGGTTGCCAGGATTCCAGCAGGAATGGGGTGGTGAGATAGAATGCTCCATTTTAAAGGCTGCCCCTGCCCCATTCCCGCTGGGCGGGGTGGGTTTCATCGAAATTACAGCACAGAAACAGGACATTCGGCCCATCAGGTCTATGCCGGTGTTTACACTCCACATGAGTGTCCTCCCACCCTACTTCATCTAATTGTATCAGCATACCCTTCTACTCCTTTCTCCCTCATGTACTTATCTAGCTTCCCCTTAAATGCTTCTATGCTATTCACCTCAACTACTTCATGTGGTAGCGAGTTCCACATTCTGTGTAAAGAAGTTTCTCCTGAATTTCTTATTGGAATTATTAGTGACTATCTTATATTTATGACCCCTGGTTTTGGACTCCCCAACAAGTGGAAACATCTTCTCTACATCTACCCTATCAAACTCCTTTATAATTTTAAAGACCTCTATTAGGCCACCCTCAGCCTTCTCTTTTCTAGAGAAAAGAGCTCCAAACTGTTCAGCCTCTCCTGATAGTTATAGCCTCTCAGTTCTTGTATCATCCATTTTTGCACCTTCTCTAGTACCTCTATATCCATTTTGTAAGATGGAGACCAGAACTGTGCACAGTACTCTAAGTGTGGTTTAACCAAGGTTCTATACTAGTTTAACATAACTTCTCTGTTAAAATTGAACCCTCTAATTTGGAAAATAAAAAATTACATATATTTAGAACAATGCATAGTATTCCGGGAGTTTTCATTGAGTCAAGCACAGTGTATGAACAAAGGATTACAGGCTTGAGTTTATTCTGTGATACTTAATAATGAGTGATTAGCCACGATCTTTCTAGTTGAGATTCTGTAAGGAGCATCTGGGAAGTTTTCATGCAGTTATGGCAGCAGTTTAGTCTTCAAACAAAATCATGCAACTTGGCTCGGTTCTTGACAGACAGTGTTAGGCACAGCTGCATCTATCACCTGGACTTAGTAAAATGATGGGCAGTAGCAATGACAGTGAAAAAACTAACTTTGCATTCCATAGTGCTGATGTGGAATGGGAAAAGGTGAGACCAAGTATTCTTTCTGTGCACAAACTGATTTTTTAATGGCAATAATGTTGATTTAATGAATCAAAAATGTGTCTTATGTCAAAAAGCACATTTCTGTTCCTCATGCAGTTGAGCCAACAAATATAGTACTTTTTTTGTCCTAAACTTTTCATTACAACATTCTTTTCTGAGAAGTGAACTGTTTAATAAATGAACTATTTGTCCAACAAATCTGAAGTCATGGAGTAAAATACTTAACTAATCATTTTACTTCTGCAACCCAGATTAACAGCAAAAAAATGTTGGTACCATTTCTAAGCAACTTTATACAGAGAGAATGAAGAAAATGCACAGTGATTTTCTCAAAGGTAAATAAGTGAATGATATCATTCATATGCCCAATGGCATATGATTTATTTTATCCAGTTTCTCATGATTTAATTTTCCATAATTCACTGCAACACAGTCACTTATTTGATTTATATCACAAGTATGAAGACTGAAATTTAAACAAATAAGGATACTTTTTATTCAGCATTGTATTGTTTGTTGCAAATTTGCTAGCACTAATGCAGCTAGAGATGTGAATCACAACAGGCCGGATGTCCAATGAATTGTTTGTGCAATGCTGTACTTGACCTCCAGGAAACAGAGGATTCACATTAGAAAACGGAAGAGAATAGGTTGAGAGACAGAAAGACCCATTGAGGCTGGTATTGAAGACCTGAGGTAGGGAATGCTGGTCAAGAGCAAGGATGGGAAACCGGGGATGGGTGGTAGAGCAAGGAATGGCAGCAAGGCATTGAGGCACAGAACAGAGGGACAGTGGTCAGATGGAGGTAGAGGCTGGCACTGGGTGAGGTGCAGAATTACTAGTATGGAGGTTGCTGAAGTATACCTGTGCAATAGTGTGGGAGGACTGCACTACAAACAGTGGAATTCTGTCCTACGCAGCAAAACAACAAAGTTATTTGTAGCCAGACTTGTACATAAAAGAAATGAATACACCACTATTCGTTAAGTTTGGAACTAATTGTTATTTGAGAAATATGACCAGGCCACGGACAAAATTCAGCGATGTGAATGCAACTTCCCTTAAAGAGGAGCATTCACGCCATCGGGTGGCCAGCAGGAAATCCTGTCCTCCAAGTAAGCGGGCTGCCCCTCACTGACACAATTGGGTGTGCAGCCCAGCAATCAAATGCTGAGGAGGCCCGGTGTTATAGCATCTGGGCCTCATACCGGTGATGTTGGGCGGGCATGTCACCTGCACCCCCTCCCCAACCACCCCGCCTGCCCCTCACCTGCCCCACCCCCCCCCCCCCCCCACTTCCCCCGCCTACCTGAAAACTGCTGCCAGTTAAACACCCCCCTTTTTGTTAGTTCAGGTTTCTAACAAATATTGTTTTATTTTAAGCACAATGAAAGAATGACTGCAAGGTAGATTAAAAGCAAATGAACTAACTTTCTTGGTGCCTGTGATGTACCTGTTTAATGTATTTTGTTGCCGCATTTGCCCCTGGCGTGATATCTGTGTCTCTCTGTTAGTTGTAAATTTGCTCTGCTACAAAGTATTTCCTTAGTTGAGGGACTAATACTGCTGGAGGGCTTCATAGCCAACTGGCAAGCTGCAGAAATATGGAAGGCCTGCTGCTTGGTATTATTTACACTATTATACAACTTATATCCCTTTTCTTTCCATTTCCGAGATCTCTAAACCTACTTTTGTGACAATCTTAGAAATGTTGATCTGCCTCAGATATTCTCTCAGGTTCAGTGGTGCTAGTCACTCAAGTAAGAATATATTTCTTATGTTCAGGAGTTTACCTGTGCTACCCAGAATCTAATTATAAAATAGCGTAATTCAGGAGTGCAACAATGGGACCCCCTTGTGTTATTGTGTCCGTTACGTGTGCCCTCACATGTGCTTCTCCAATCGTTCAGTAAGTGGACTGACTTAAGCTTTAGTGAGACCAGAATGGATATGAATCATTAGCCATTTTATTCAATGCACAGAATAACAGTTATAGCCAATTTCACCTTAATACAACATTGCTTCAGTCCCTCCTCGTAAATAAGAAATATAATTGTTAAAATGGCATGCTGACCCTTTAGTGGGATAAACAGCATTCACTTTTCTTGGACAATCTTTTTCTCTTCAACCTCACCAGCTATCTGAGCCTAGGCCAGCTTTCTTCTTAATGGAGACTTGCCTTCTTCCTTCCTTCACTCGGCAGCTTTTTTTGTAACTGCACAAGAATTTTCCACTCCTTTTTCCACCCCTGGGCACAGGAAGTTTGGGGGGGAGTGTGGTGGGGGACGCGGCGGCTGTCCCTTCAACCAGCTAACGCCTCCTCAAGAATGGATCCTTACCAGACTGCCTCATACTGGGTATGTCTGACTTCAGCCCTTCCCAACCTTCAGCGTGAATTCCTGCTGTAAGTCTGAAATGAAATAATGAATTACCTATTGTCCCCAGTCATTATAGAAGACAGTGAGGATGGTTAGATCTATCTGCATGCTAAATTTTAAGTCTTTGTGGATTCAATTTAACTTAAATACAATCACTTCAATATAACTAATTTCCAAATACTTTCTGTGAAAAATTGGTCAAAAAATCCCAAAATGCAACATGTTGTCATTTCCCCAATGTACAACGACCACTTGCACATCTCTTTCTACCCTCTCCTCAATATCCTTAACCTTTGCCTCTGGCAAATCATTGTCCCTTTGCCCTTGTTTTTATGGCAAAAAGAAGAGTCCATAGATCACACTGGCGAATCCCCTCCTACCCCTTCTCCTACTCCCTCCATCCCTACTTTCTCTTTCATTCCCCTAAACTCATTCATTTTTACCTAAAGTCACCAGAAAAGTTGTTGCCCTTTGTCTAACCTGTCATTTGAGTACACAAATAAGAGTAATTGGCGAGACCTTTCCACCTCTGCACTCCCCAGCCCTCAATGTTTGCCCATTAAAGTAAATGGATGTAAAATCACAGACTGGTGAAGCAGAAAGACCCGACCAATGTTTTAAAATGATATTTTTTTGAATTCTGAGCATATTTAGAATTTTCCCTGTCATCAACACTAACTTTGTTTAATTGAAATATCTGTGAATGTAAAATATATAGCATAACAATAACACTAGGATCAAAATTACCATGGGTAATGTAACCGTACAAATGCTTAATACACTTGCAGCAAATTCCTCACCACTATTTTAATGGGGGCATTAAAATAAATGGTTTAAAGCCTCTGCTAAAATAGTGGAGCGAGGAAGATCATTCGAGCATGTTAAATATTCATACAATAACATGACCCAAGGTCTTTCTACCTTATAGACTCAAAGTTCTATAATGATTAGAGGCATTTGTTCATGGGTGATAAGATTTAGACGAATAAAGGCCAAAATTTAAAAGAACCATTTTCCAGAAGTAGCCCTTTAACAATAACAAAAGAACAAGAGACTTCCTTGATTTAAAACTGTTAATGGAACAATAGAAGCATTCTTTATAAAAAAAGGAAATTGTACGTATATGTTCAGTTTCAATGTCTGATTTAAATGAGTTTACCCTTCCCTGTTCCTGCTCTTTACAGGCTTATCTGTTTGAACTTGGCTCCAGTAACTTCATCCACAAATTATCGGGACATACAGAAACTGTCATCAATTTGGCGTTTAGCTCTTCTGCACCCAAGGTAATACATTTTCATCGTACTTCCTGAATGAATGGATCAATTGGTAAACATGTAGAAAGCTACTATCCACAATTATTTAGTGCAGAGTATTTATTTACTGATATAAAGGACCAGAATTTGCATTGAATGGATAATCAAAACGTGAATTCATTTTGAACTCTAACTCAGTTCTTTATAAATGTACAAATATTTCTTTTCTGTCAACCGAGCAATGGAAAATGCATAACAAAACTATTATTTTGTAAGTGTAACATAACATAATTATTTTATTTCTTCCTTGAATCCATGTTTTGGTTATTTCAATGCCGTGGCTTGCATTAGTATTGTAAAAGCATCCGAATAATCTGTTAACGCTGTGCAGTTTCTTCATGGTTTCAAATATAGTTCATATATAGTGGAACTTTCATTGTATGCCATAATGGAGGGGGCTATCTTCTATGTAATGTAAATTGATGAATAATGAAGACCCCTCCCCAAATTTTGATCTTAGATGTAAGCAGCCACATTCTAGGCACAGCAATGAAGACAAGAATAATAGAAATAAAGAAGAAACATTATGTTTTATATATAAATACTGAGAGGTCAGTTGTGTGGTTTGCTTAGTGGGAGCACTTTTCTAAATGGTCAAATGATATTTGCAGTTTTAAATGACAGTAAGGACTTTGCTGCTGTAGTATGACCGTGCACATGAAGCCTGGAAAGAGCTGCTTTATGAAGGATTAACATGCATATTCAGTGAGGGTATAACAGGGACTAAACCTGCTGTCCTTGTCCTTCTAGGCAGTGGAGGTCACAGGTTTGGGAGGTGCTGCCAAAGAAGCCTTGGCGACTTGCTGCAGTGCATCCTGTAGATAGAACACACTGCAGCCACCGTACGCTGGTGGAGTTGCATGAGCCTGGCCCGTGTGGATTTACCTTCCAATTTTCCTTTCTTTCCTTTGTAGAAGTCCTGTCCCTCATTTCCTTTCTATGGCAACACATGGGGAATTTTGTCTGCAAATCCATGCCATACCAATCCATCATGCAGCACATCAAAGTTCCAATATGCAGTGTCTCCGTGCCACAATGTTGTAATTCCCACTTAAGATCAAAGCAGCACGACAGGATAAATTAGCTTATCTTTACTTGTGGGAATAGTATTGCAGAGCATAATAAGGGATGCAATTCAAGAAGATTTGTCTTACAAGACCATGAACAACAAGTCAGCATAGATTTATGGAAAATAAATCATATTTGACAAACAAGATCTGCGGACATACCAGATGCATTGGTATCATGTATTTGGATTTTTAGAGCCAGTTTTGTAGTTCCTCTAGGGACATAGCTCAAAATTAGAATATATCTTTGATTTTCCCTACTGTGAGCAGCAGCTGTTGAACATGCTCTTTAATGGCAAACAGCTTTATGGTAAGAAAGTGGAGGAACTGTTGGAGGGCAATAAAAGCCAATTACACAACCTTCAAGTTATTCCTGGATTAGCATCAATGGAAAGGGCATCTCATTGTGGGACTAGCCACCCCATCTATCAGTCTAGAGAGTGCCCTCAGACCCTTTGTGGTTTTACCTGAGGCTTTTGCACAATGCATCATGTGGCCCATTGTTCTCAACCAGAAACCAGAACCTGGACTTTGGAGTTCTAGTCACAGATACCCACAGTGAGACCAGGCCAAACCTGTCACTTTCCCAGGAGTGACTCCTGCAACTCCAACCCACTAAGGATCTGGATGGTTGATCACTAGACAAACATTATAGGAGAGGATCACCTCAGATGTTTGGGTCCAAGAGACTATCAGCTTGGGTTACCCTTTCTGCTTTTGTGCTGAATCCCCATGATTTCTCTTAACTGGCTGAGCTAGGCTTCTGTTTTCTACAGTGATGGAGAAATTCTTTTAGGATCGAAAAATTGTCAGCATTTACTTAACGTATTTTATGAGAGGATACATTCCATCCTAGATCTTCAAACACTGATCCAATCAATCTCAAGGATGCCTATTTTCACATTGTAAATTGTCAATGCCATTCAATGTATCTAAGGCTCATTTTTCTTGGTTGTAGCTACCGATACAGTATGATACCTTTTGGCCTTTGCTTAGCAACCAGGATCTTCACAAAAAATCTATTCATCATTTCAGAGATGTGGTGCTTCCATATCTTTCCATATTTAGATGACTGACTCATGAGAGTTACTTGTTGAAAGACAGTTCTCCAGCAAGCTCTCACCACATTCCAGGAGCTCAATTTCATTGTTAACTGTGAGAAATCTTACCTAGCAGGCAGACAATTGACCTTAGTAGGTGGGAAAGGGAAAATCACTGACTCCTGATTGATATCCAGTGATCCCTGCTGCAAAGTGTGCATGTGTGGATGTCAGGTGATAACAGAATATGTTATGGGCATGATGCTCCTCCCCATGACGCAATAGCCATCTGTCATTCACCGAAGAATGGTTACTTGGGCAAGGTACAACAGCAAGAGTCAACGCCTTCAGGAGAGGAGGAGCAGTGGTGTTACTTGTGAGGTTGACACTCCAGTGCAGTACTGAAGGAGTACTGCATGGTCAGAGGTGCTTTTGAATGAAATATTAAACTGAGGCCCTCTCTACCTGTTCAAGTGGGCATAAAAGATCTCATGACGGTATTTGAAGAAGAGCAAGAAATTCTCCTGATGTCCTGGCCAAAATTCCTCTCTCAACTAACACAACAAAAGAAGAATTTATCTGTTCATTCATTAATTCGCTGTTCATGACATTTTGATTGATTGTAATGTTTGCCTACATAATAATAAAGATTGCACTTCATAAGTAGTTGGAAAGCATTTTGGGATGTTGTGAGGAAGTACTAGTCACTCCCATAAGTGGTCTGAGCATCTTTCATTTAGGGGTGTGCCCATACTGTCCAATATCTAACTGTACAAAAATGTAATCCAGGGTGTAGCAATAATATTCCCTTGTGATCTGAGCTGTATATTCATGTCTTTCACACCCGTGCTTCTTCAATCTCTTTGAAGATGATGTGGAGATGCCGGTGATGGACTGGGGTTGACAATTGTAAACAATTTTACAACACCAAGTTATAGTCCAACAAATTTATTTTAAATTTCACAAGCTTTCGGAGGCTTCCTCCTTCCTCAGGTGAATGTTGTGGAAACATGGACTGAGGAAACACTTGGTGAAATGCCAGAGGCGGTTTGATAGGCTGCTTTATTTCCCAGCGAGTGAACATGCAGGGTAACAGTTATGTTCACATTTACTTAGCTCGAGCAGTACAATGTGTCTCTTCGTAATAATACAAAATAATAAACACATTACACATACTTGACTTAAACTAAATAACTCCTAACCACACTCCTGCATTCTCCTTCTCAGCGTGGCGAAAGTATCCCCTTGCAGCTTTCTGTTTCAAAAAAAACTGCCCGTTTTTCCCTCTGACTCTTTTTTTAAAATCTCCCTCCGTTCATATGCTATACATGACAGAGCTCTATAAATGCAGGTCCTTTCCTTAATATCCATGTTGCATTAATTTGTTATAATATTCACAATGCTAATATACCTACTCTATTGTACTTTTGAAGAGTGATATTGTATTGCTGGTACGATATCCTGCCCCCAGCACATTTATTTTAGATCAGTGAGTTGAAACAAATTAATGGCAAAGAGCATAAAAATAAACTTTTTGCATCTGTTACGGGCCTTGGAAAGGCTTCTAACCGTACACGTAACTTGAATTATAAATCTGCTCTTTTAAAGGTTTGCCATCATTACAGTAACGATATTTATCTTCTTCATAAATCGCACCGAGTCTCCAAGCAGCCTTTCCCAGATCTTCACATCTGTGTATTCTTCATTTTGCAATCTGTTTCTCTGGCATTAACAGTAAACTCACTGGAAACATTTGAAATAGGGTGCATCAGACTCGGGCAGTTATTTTTATCCAAATTTTTGATGATCTCGTTCTCTCTCAACTCTACAGTCTCATAGATTCCTCCGAGTTAAAGGATCCTATGTATAATACCCCATTAAAGCCAAACATCAGCACAATTTAAAACAGATTTCTCCTCCCTGTTATACATCTTTGCTGCTGAAGTTTATAATGAATCCTTATTAACGTAAAGACTTTGGGATCAACAGTATATACAGTTACCGGGGGGCTCGGTCAAACGACGGACCCTTGAGACTTGGTACACAAAAGCAGGGAATTTTCAGCAAATCCCTGGGGGAACAGTGGCTCAGTGAAACACAATCCATCAGTCTGGCAGTCTGTAAGTTTGAAAGTTTAGGTTGTAATCTTGGTTGTTGGAATTGCTCACAGAGTAATATAACTATATGTACTTAATGAAAAGCAGCAGCAAAGACACAAGCACTTCATTATTGCGTCACATGAAATGCATTCAGAGGCAGTTCTGTACAGATAAAATTCTAACGCTATTCATCGGGTGCTGATAATGAAAAAAGACAAAGTAGAACCTGCATCTTGGCAAAGATGACAGTGTCAGGAGTTCAGTATTTCTGTTTTCTTCTCTCCAAATGTCCTGCTGTGAATCTATGCCCACTTTATTTATGTATTTCATCAAATTTTACCAACTGGAGTTCAAGCAACAGGATTGTGTCTGTCAAGGGTTTAGCGAAGGGAGGGTAAAGCTGTGCAGCTGGAGGCTCCTGGCCTGAGAGACTGGTCACTATTCACTGAGATCGAGGCACAGACATGGACAGGGACAACATGGTTACTGGAACCATGGAGGGTTCTGGGAAATCCCATTTGCAAGTTTTAAAACATGTCAGTGTAAGCTTCGTCCAGCATCTAAACATACAAAAAAAAATGGTTTGAGATTTCTATCTAGAACTTATTATTTTCTGGTGAAATTGTAATTTTGTCTTTGAGTCACCAATATATAAAAGTGAATGTGACAACCATCCGAAAGCATAGAATGAGAAAAGGACTTTCAGAATATGAAGCTGTTTGTCCCTCAGACCATGTACAAGAGGAGGTCCCATATTATATGGTTATATGCAGAACTCCACAAATACTGGTTAAAATACCTGAGGACTGGAGAATGGCAAATATTCAGGCACTTAGCCGAACGTCTATAGTGGCAACAGTGCTTAATGGCTTTCAACTGGATGCTATATATGAGCATTTGGAAGGCACAGGATTCATAGGATGCAGTCTGCATAGTTTTACAAGTTAAAAAGCATTCCTTAGAAACGTACTAGAATTCCTTGAGGGGGTAGGGAAACTAGTGGATGAGGGAAATTAGTAGATGGAGTTTATTTGGATTTTCAAAAAAGCATTTGACCATTGTGAGCCTGGTGAAGGAGCATAAGGCTCATGGAATGGTTGACAAACTACTTCATCCATATTTCAGATGAAACATTAAATAAAGGCTCTGTCTGCCACTGTAAAAGACCCCGTGGCACTAATAGATGAAGAACTTGGGAGTTTTCCCAACCTCCTAGCCAACATTTACCCTCAACCAACACACAAGGGGAGTCAATTTGACTTTGGACAATAGTGTGAAACGGGCAATAGTGAATCGGCAGCCCGCTTTACATCTCTCCCGATTTTCATTTCCATCGAGGTGATCCAGCTGATCCAGGCAAATTGCTCGCTATTGCAAAGGGTTTAAATACCAGGAGACACAAGAGTTGACAATTAGGGAGTTGGGAGTAAGAAGGGAAGTCAGAAAGAACTATTTTACCTAAAGGGTAATAAACTTGTGGACAAACGTAACAGGGAATATTGTTGAAGCAGACAGAATCAATGGGTTCAAAGACAATTATTCTTTCATTGTATGAATGTTATTTTATGTGTTCTGCACATATAAGATGTAGAATTTAGTGAATTTTAATTTAACGTTGAAAATAATTTGGTAAGAATATCTTGCCATGTCACCCAATATTTCTTTGGGTTCTACATCATAACATTACTAGTATTCTTCATGCTCTGATACTGCTTTCATTTGTTGGCATTGCAAACCTCTGTGCCAGACAAATGGAATAACAGTTTTTGCATCTGAATAACTGAAAACAAAGGTTATCAAAGAGATTAGAAATTCTGACAGCTCTAAGATTTAAACCCTAAATTGTAAAGTCTAAATCATAACCCTTATGTGAATTTAAGGCAGTAATCTATTCTCAAGGTTCAGTTAGCATTTGCAAACCCCTTGAGTGTCAATTGCGGTTTCTAACATCATGCAGACCTCTCAATTGTATTACAGTCTTGCAAGTCACTTGGGGGTATCTAGTAACTTTAATGTAATATTACTTGAGATATAGTCAGAAAGCCAGGACCAGTAATATGACCCTCTATCAACGCTATAAAAACAAAGATGTTTCTATTTCCTGCATGAAAGCTGGTATAAGAGCATAATGAAAATATCTTATATAAGATTTTTTGTTTTCTATACACGACAAGATCACTGCTTGTGAATGAAGCACTAATCGGCATGGTATTTGGCCCCAGCCAGTTTAGATTTGCAGTTGTCCTGTTAGACAGGATGCATCATTAAACACTGTATATGACTAAGGAGATTTAGCATGGAAGAGTAAATTAAGTCTATCCTTTTGTTGAGCCAGCTTAGCTGAGTCAGCTTTTTCTACAAATGTGCATTATTGTGGTTTAACTGAAAGGTATCATTTCCTCTCACCGCGTGCAGTGTACCATGTGATGACATTTTGTGGCAGTCCACAAATATTAGCAATTTCCTAAAAAATGTGGAAAAATGAAACAAGTTCCACTTTATGAATAGATTCCATAAAGTTCTTCAAATACTTAGGGAATAACATCAGAGTAGAATAATGACGGATAGAGTCTGTCAAATGCCTGATATTTATACTAAATCTGCTGCAAAAGATAAAGGAGATAGAGTGATCATTCTTTCCATTTGTCCTC
This sequence comes from Heptranchias perlo, assembly GCF_035084215.1. Classification (NCBI taxonomy): domain Eukaryota; kingdom Metazoa; phylum Chordata; class Chondrichthyes; order Hexanchiformes; family Hexanchidae; genus Heptranchias; species Heptranchias perlo. Next base: position 7,666,471 of record NC_090332.1, on the reverse strand, counting down.
CAACAGACTTGAGTTTGAGCAATCTTTGGTGGATTTCAACCCCGTTATTTTATAATTTCAAGGTGTTAATCTTTTGGATGAACTGAAGATAAAGTCAGATCCCACATCGTATAATGTGATTCCGTTACTTGGTACTTTTGAGCACCTTTTTCTTCTCTTTTTGTGGATGTTTATTCTAATGTAAAAGCAGCTCTAATTTTTGTAGCTACATTTGATTTGGTGTGAATTATCAATTTTAGCCCAGCACAAAATAAGCTTTTTGTTCACTAAGTCACCTTGAAAAATCACACGTTTTTTAATTCATTCTCACGTGTGGGTGTCACTGTCAAGGCGAGCATTTATTGCCCATCCCTAGTTGCGCTTGAGAAGATAGTGGTGGGCCTTCTTTTTGAACTGCTGCAGTCGATGTGGTGAAGACACCCCTACAATGCTGTTAGGTAGGGAGTTCCAGGATTTTGATCCAGTGACAATGAAGGAACGGCCGATGTATGTCCAAGTCAGAATGGTGTGTGACTTGGAGGGGAACTTGGAGGTGATGGTGTTCCAATGCACCTGCTGCCCTTGTCCTTTTAGGTGGTGGAGGTCGTAGGTTTGGGAGGTGCTGCCGAAGAAGCCTTGGCGAGTTACTGCAGCGCATTCTGTAGATAGTACACACTACAGCCACGGTACGCCGATGGTGGAGGGAGTGGATGTTTAAGCCAGTGGATGGGGTGCCGATCAAGTGGACTGCTTTGTCCTGGATAGTGTCGAGCTTCTCGGGTGTTGCTGGCGTTGCACCCATCCAGGCAAGTGGAGAGTATTCCATCACACTCCTGACTTGTGCCTTGTGCCTTTACTCAATATGCTGTGATAATTTTGACAGATTTGTGAGAAAGTAATAATGTAGGTATAGATGATAACAGGGTGAATACTAAAGTATTGAGCAGACACCACTGTCACTTAGAAAGCTATCTGTGCAGAGGCCCCTACCAACTTGTATAATAATACTGTATGTAGATTGTTTTATATGAACAGGTGGAAACCTCTGGCACAAGCCCATCAAACTTTGGATGCTGCATGTCATAGTTCCAGAAATATAAGAAAAAAAAGCCACTTATTTCTTGCTAGTTTTTAGGATATTCATTGCCTAGATTCTTCTCAAAGGCAAGAGTCAGGAGATTTACAAGCAACTGCCAAATTTACAAAAACTTGCCTCAACAACAAATATACAATTGACCTCATGTAGTGCCTATTTAGGCAACTTCTTCACAGGGAGCATCGACACAATGGCCTTAAAAGAACAGGCCTAGCTGCAACTTAGCAGCTAAACATCATAACCCTGTCTACCCATGAGTCATGTCATGGAGATCAGCCAGATAGAGATGGCTCATTTGAAGTATGGAGGATTAGGGACACCAATCCCATGTCAAAGTACGTTGGGGATCCCATCTACAGATAAACTGTTTAGGGATACCTTTTGAAAATATGAATAGATGATGCAATGAAACAATATGGAAAACACTTTTTTTTAATCAGCAGTCATTGATATGTCGATCAGGCTACCAGTACTGACGATCAGCATGTCAGCACTGATGGTTTGCATGTACGAAGATCCTACAAACAGCTGTGAAATGAATGACCAAGCTGTTGTGTGATATTGGAGGGAGGAGTGTTGGCAAGGGCACTGAGAGAACTCACTGTTCTGCTTCAAGTGATGCCATGGGATCTTTGACATCTACCTGAACTGCAGACAGTGCCTCAGCACTCTCATTGAAACATATAAGATTCTGAGGGGGCTTGACAGGATAGATGCTGAGAGGTTGTTTCCCCTGGCTAGAGAGTCAAGAACTAGGGGGTATAGTCTCAGGATATGGGGTCGGTCATTTAGGACTGAGATGAGGAGGAATTTCTTCACTCAGAGGGTTGTGAATCTTTGGAATTCTCTACCCTAGAGGGCTGTGGATGCTCAGTTGAGTATATTCAAGGCTGAGATAGATAGATTTTTGGACTCTAGGGGAATCAAGGGATATGGGGATCGGGTGGAAAAATGGAGTTGCGGTTGAAGATCAGCCATGATCTTATTGAATAGCGGAGCAGGCTCGAGGGCTGTATGGCCTACTCCTGCTCCTATTTTTCATGTTCTCATGTTCTCATAGTACTTAGTTACTCAGTGCAGTGTGCTGGCTTCGTAAGCTGTCAAAGTATAATACATTTATTATTGACATCCTTGACGAAAGAGATTGCACAGGTATTGTTACTTGACCTCTGATGTGAACCCTGAAATTTGAGGTGTTCATTGATAATCTTCAAATTTGTTTTAAAAAAAACATGTAAAGGGGATAAATTGTAAGATCATTCTGAAATACCACTGTCTAGTGATGTCCTCACAAATGGAAACACATCAGGGAGGGAGTGCAGTCTATGGTGGTTTTTACAAATATTAGCATATCTCCTGTGGCTTTGGTTATAGAAAGTTGGAGGAGGCATTTTATAATGACAGGAGCATTAGACAATGCAATACACAATTATATCATAGAGATTATATCATGTTACATTGCGCCTCTAGCCAAGCTGTTCCAATACAGCTACACCACTGGCATTACCCGACAAAGTGGAAAATTGCCCAGATATGTCCTGTCCGCAAAAAGCAGGACAAATCCAATCCGGCCAATTACCGCCCCATCAGTCTACTCTCAATCATCAGCAACGTGATGGAAGGTGTTGTCAACAGTGCTATCAAGCAGCACTTACTCACCAATAACCTGCACACCAATGCTCAGTTTGGGTTCCACCAGGACCACTCAGCTCCAGACCTCATTACAGCCTTGGTCCAAACATGGACAAAAGAGCTGAATTCCAGAGGTGAGGTGAGAGTGACTGCCCTTGACATCAAGGCAGCATTTGACCGAGTGTGGCACCAAGGAGCCCTAGTAAAATTGAAGTCAATGGGAATCAGGGGGAAAACTCTCCAGTGGCTTGAGTCATACTTAGCACAAAGGAAGATGGTAGCGGTTGTTGGAGGCCAATCATGATGATTGCACAGTGTTCAGTTCCATTCGCAACCTCTCAGATAATGAAGCAGTCTGTGCCTGCATGCAGCAAGACCTGAACAACATCCAGGCTTGGGCTGATAAGTGGCAAGTAACATTTGCGCCAGACAAGTGCCAGGCAATGACCATCTCCAACAAGAGAGAGTCTAACCAACTCCCCTTGACAGTCAACGGCATTACCATCACCGAATCCCCCACCATCAACATCCTGGGGGCCACCATTGACCAGAAACTAAACTGTGGCTACAAGAGCAGATCAGAGGCTGGGTATTCTGCAGTGAGTGACTCACCTCCTGACTCCCCAAAGCCTTTCCACCATCTACAAGGCACAAGTCAAGAGTGTGATGGAATACTCTCCACTTGCCTGGATGAGTGCAGCTCCAACAACACTCAAGAAGCTCGACACCATCCAGGACAAAACAGCCCGCTTGATCAGCAGCCCATCCACCACCTTAAACATTCACTCCCTCCACCACTGGCGCACCGTGGCTGCAGTGTGTGCAATCTACAGGATGCACTGCAGCAACTCGCCAAGGCTTCTTCAGCAGCACCTCCCAAACCCGCAACCTCTACCACCTAGAAGGACAAGGGCAGCAGGCGCATGGGGACACCACCACCTGCACGTTCCCATCCAAGTCACACACTATCCTGACTTGGAAATATATCGCCGTTCCTTCATCGTCACTGGGTCAAAATCCTGGAACTCCCTACCTAATAGCATTGTGGGAGAACCTTCACCACATGGACTGCAGCGGTTCAAGGCGGCGGCTCACCACCATCTTCTCGAGGGCAATTAGGGATGGGCAATAACTGCTGGCCTTGGTAGCGATGCCCACATCCCATGAATGAATATGAAAAAAAATGTTATTTCAACATCTGACCACTACAGAAAGGGTTGAATCCAATTAGAGTAGGACATCACCCCAATCAACGTCCTGGGCAGCTTCGCAACTCAAAGACTAAAGGACGTGAGCGGGAACGAGTGAATGAGCTGTAAGGCTGGAAACTGGGAGTGATGCTTGGAGGGCTAGTCTAGGAGGCAATGGGCGGACTGGAGTTAGTGCCAGGATTTGGAAGTGAGCAGGCAGCTTGTGTGTGGTGCAATGAATTGGGGTTAGGGAGTACTGAGAGGGTGTGATTTGAGGCCTGGGAACAATCAACTTTAGGAAGGCTGAGAACTGGGAAGCACTTGGATTTTACTTGGAGTAAAATCGTGTTGTAATTGTACAATTTTTAACATTTCTGTATAGGTAGTCCCTGTAGCATATCAGAAGTTCCAGACCAAGTTTCATAATTCTTAGAAATCTAATACATTGAAACAAAATTCTGTGTACTATGTAATTACAATTTGTACAGCTCTGTTTTATGTGCAACATAACAGGGCTGCAGGTTCAAACAGTGAATAAGACCAAAATATATTTTAACTTTTAAAAGTTACATATGTTATTAGTTAAAATTAGCTTCTAAAAGCTCCCAGACATCTCCTTTTGAAGCAACGGGTAATAAATCTTACAACTCATGGATAGAAATGATGAATAAAATTGGCAAATTTCAGCAAAGGAATAAACTCTAGTGGTTCACCTTGATTTGAATCATAAACATATTTAGACTGCATTTTTTGTAAAGTAAGCAAACAAAAGTTAAAAGAATTTCATCTCGCAATCTATGGTACAGTATGGTTAATACGAACCCAAAAAGAAATTTGAGGTGAATGGTGAAAGAATGTCAATTTGTAATGACAAACTAGAATAGTTCATTTTGCCATTTTTCTAGTCCAGCTGTGGGCAGAATAATGTGGGGTGAGTAGCACTTACACAGAGGCCTGAAAGATTACACATGTGTGAAGGCCCAAAGAATATTGGAAAAGAATACCCAGTAAATAAAAGCAAGCTTCAGAAAACCCAATCCCCAGACCTCTATTAGGTGGATTTCCAATAGGACATGGGCAGTTTTACAGTTAAGTTTCAAGATTTTGTTGTGAATTACGTTGTGCTTGTTATAACATAAATGTTATTTTTTTAAATGTATACTGTCAGCAGACTGACCAAACAACATGACTGTTCAAAGAAAAAACGTGCAATTTGATTGTTTCTATGATAGTTATTCATGAAGGTTAGTGTTGAGAAAAATAGATTTTGTTCCCATTTCCTGATGGATGGTAGTAGCTTTTCCTACCTGTGTAGTGACAGATAATGGTTATTTGAGCCAAACGTGACGTTAAGATGTGATACATTATATACAACTTTTAACTTTAAAGTGTCATATGTTAGATGCAAGACTTTTAATCATAGGACTAGTGTGCAGTGATAAAGAAAAATTATTGTTTACTGGAGGTTTATTATTTTTATTTATATATTGAAAAATGGAAATGTGTGGTGTGTAGGTATATTGACAACCGTTATCAACACTTCTGATTAGCTCACGAGTTCCTGGATATTTTTATAAATGCTCATACTTCATATTTTAAATTTAAACATGTATTCAGCTACACTTAAATTTCCCATGTGACGCACAAGCAAACCATGAATATTGGAACTTCTGCCTCCTGACTAAGTATAGTAGGTGTCCAAAGACCGGTGTCATTTTTTTCAGCCTCTATTCTTGATCATCAATGTAGGTTTTTTGACTGTGTTCCACTAAAAATGCCATTTGTTCACTTCATAGTGCAATAAAAAACACCGTAACCATGTCTAACCTTACAAACAGCTTACATTTATGTAGCACCTTATCAACCCTCAGAAAACATCTCAAAGCATTCCCATGGAACACATTACTATACAATGCAGTGATTGTTGTTGTGTATGGAGATGTGATAGCCATGTCTGCAGACAGTACATCCCCACAAGCAGCAATCAGATGAACGATGAGTTAAGCTGCTTTTGGTGATGTTGGCTGGTAATAGGACACACTTGTACATAGTTAGACTTGATTTACAAAAAATAGTATTTTATGTTGAATTATTTCAGTAGACAGTCATACATCTGAAAAATTCCAACAACTTAAAGGTTAATTTGAAACATCTGTTTAATTTTATTTTTAATACGGTATATAGTAGAATATAATGCACAGAACTGGAACTCTAATTTTATCCCATGTCTGAGCAAAACCAATGTTCTTTTCTCACTTGCAAGATGGAAGTATCTCACTTCCAGGTATCAATTATCCACTGCAGACATGAGGAATGTTGCTGAATGGTTATATGTAATCCACAGGGAAAGTCTGGATTTAGTTCCAGGGTTAGAAAACTTTCCACTGTTAGTCATATCTGGGTTTGGAAACTAATGACCAGAAGTTGCTCTATTTTACTTCTAAATGCATTGAATTGTATGAGCCAAGCAAGGTGTGTACCCTCTTAAGATCATTGCATTGTGCACTGCTTTCCTGAAATTTGAGCTTTCAAACTTGCAACGGTTTCTCTATGACCGTGTTTATGTAAACTGTGCATTTATGCTAAACATTCACATTTGAGCGGAAACCAGTAAACTGTCAGAATTCTTGCCGTGCTGGATGGTAATAATAACTAACACATATATATAAATAGCAACACTTGGATAGCATCATCATTGTTGGTCAGTTATAACTAATGTGTTCATATAAATAGAACCTCAGCTGCAAATGTGAATGTGTCTAAGAGCCAGACAACGTCTAACATCCATATTATCATTGTGCAATAGTTCTACTCATACTCACAAGAATTATTTGCCGTTGTATAGATTCTTTATATTTATCTTTCAACTAAGTTCTTGGCTGGTTGCAACTACACTCATTTATTAGAGTATTAGATTTTTTTTAAACTGTGCTTTTCCAAAACAGCTGTACATTTATTTAGCTACATCGAAACTACAGCACAGAAACAGGCCATTTGGCCCAACTGGTCTATGCTGGTGTATATGCTCTACACGAACCTCTTCCCTCCCTACTTCATTTAACCCTATCAGGATACCCTTCTACTCCTTTCTCTCTCATGTGCTTATCTAGATTCACCTTAATTGCATCCATGCTATTTGCCTCAACTACGCTTTGTGGTAGCGAGTTCCACATTCTTACCACTCTGGGTAAAGAAGTTTCTCCTGAATCCCCTATTGGATTTATTAGCGACTATTATGTATTTATGATCTCTAGTTTTGGACTCCCCCACAAGCGAAAACATTTTCTCTACGTCTGCCCTATCAAACCCTTTCATTAACTTAAAGATCTCTTTCAGGTCACCCCTCAGCCTTCTCTTTTCCAGAGAAAAGAGCCACAGCTGTTCAGCTTTTCCTGATAAGGATATCCTCTCAGTTCTGGTATCATCCTTGTGAATCTTTTTTTGTACCTTCTCCAATGCCTCTATATCCTTTCTATAATATGGTTAGATTTCAACAGAGTTCAGTTCCAAAAATGAATAATTTGCAAACCTTGACAATGCTGTCAGGGGCAGGTACTAGCATTAAATTTTCAGCAGTTTTGGTTTGGCTGATCAATTCAAATCTAATAATATTAAAAAAGAAAGACTTACATTTATATAGAGCCTTTCCCGATCTCAGGACAACCAATGGTCACTGTGTTTTATTTCTTCTTCTGTTACTGGGTCCTTCTTTCGTTTTCTCACTTCAGACAGAGCCATCAACCATAGCAGGTCAGGTACGATGGTTAGATTTGGGATACTTCGACCGCTAGTCACATAATGGCAGTAGGCATGGAATTAGAATTATAGAATCGTACAGCACAGAAGGAGGCCATTTGGCCCATTGTGCCTGTGCCAGCACTTTGAAAGAGCTATCCAATTAGTCCCACTCCCCTGCTCCTTCCCCATAGTCCTGTATATATTCAATTCCCTTTTGAAAGTTACTATTGAATCTGCCCTTTTAGGCAGTGCATTCCAGATCATAACAACTCGCTGCGTAAAACAATTTCTCTTCATCTCCCCTCTGGTTCTTTTGCCAATTACTTTAAATCTGTGTCCTCTGGTTATCAACCCTCCTGCCAGTGGAAACAGTTTTTCCTTACTTACTCTATAAAAACCTGTCATAATTTTGAACACCTCTATTAAACACCTCCCTTTAACCTTCTCTGCTCTAGGGAGAACAATCCCAGCTTCTATAGTCTCTCCACATAACTGAAGTCCCTCATCCCTGGTATCATTTCCACCATGCTGCTTCTTTCTTCTCTGCCTGATCAGCTTCCCAATGCTTCTTCTGCCCAGTCTACTCTGATTCTCCTCTCACCTGCTGCACCTGTTGCTGGAATGGGTTAGGCAGATTTCACCTTGTAGCGTAGGATGGGATAGCCTTACCCTCCAATAGATTTACTTAACTTTCCCACATCAGCAATCTGCCTATAGAACCCTCTTCAGTGAGGAAATTCCCAGATTTTTTTTCCTAAATTGGTCGAAGGATCTTCCCCCTTTTTTTGCATCTTTGTAAGGTGCAACATTAAAGTCAGCAGCAAACAAGAATAATGAAGAAAAGTACTGACAGGGGAAATAATGCAAAAATGGAGAGATACCCATCAAAACTAATTAATATACAGAGCAAAATGCAGCAAAGGGATGATAGAATTTCAAAAAAAACGTAAAAAAGGTTTTCACAAAAACAACCTTCTCCCTTTAAGAGTGTGGCTTCAGCAAACAAGTTCTCGGGACTCCCATTACGATTAGCTTTATAGGCAAGACTTGCATTTATGTGCAGAGAGTCGTCACACTCATAAAATTGGTACCCCAAAAGTTCATACTACATTTTAATATTTAAACGAGGCTGCACATGCTGACAGCAGATTATTTCGCCTTAAACTGCGCCTCATAAAATCGGACATGCAACAAATTGAGCACGCGAGGTCAGCACGGGGTTTTGCATAATTTACTGTAACGTGTTTATGATTTAACTGTGCCACCTGAGCAGAGGGAGTCTCTCCCAAATATTTTCTTTAATAAAAGACAGGGGGAGTACTTTCCATAGAAAACACTGCTCCCCATCGTTCCTCCTTCTTTAAGTATCTGAAACACAGATGATTGCTGTGTCCCCATCACCATAGCTTTGAACAACTTCTCCATTTCACAGTTAACCTAATGCTTTGTGAGGTGAGATAGTCCTCTAAAAATGTGAAATTGATTATACAATTATGAAATGATGTGATACATTGTCTATTATCATCTCTGAAATGGATTAAATCAGATTGTTATTCTCTGCAGGCAACTGATTATAGTTTGCTGGATATTCTGCCAAATCTGTGTTTTTGCAGTCGTACATTATGTAGCTTCTCTTGACACTGATTTAAGTTTACTTCTCAGCATTTTAGTGCACAATGTCCCTTGAAATGTTGTGTACATTTAAGCTTAGACAAGGCTTGTAAAATAAGATAGACATCTAATGAATTCCAGATAAATTACTAGCACCAGTCGAATTTGGAGAAGGATATCATCTAAATTCTTTGTAGAATTTTATGAATGATGGTGCCCCTGGTAGAACTGGATGTCTTAGCCTATACATCATCATTACACCAGATGAGGTGAAAAAGTTAGCCAAGCTGACATATGGCAGTAATAATGGCAAGAACTGCTCAGTATAACCGTCCCTGTGTTCAGAAATATAGCGACTGATGCATGCAATTCCAAGTACTAAGACATTGAAATTATAGAATCATAGAATCATAGAAGTTTACAACATGCAAACAGGCCCTTCGGCCCAACATGTCCATGTCGCCCAGTTTATACCACTAAGCTAGTCCCAATTGCCTGCACTTGGCCCATATCCCTCTATACCCATCTTCCCCATGTAACTGTCCAAATGCTTTTTAAAAGACAAAATTGTACCCGCCTCTACTACTGCCTCTGGCAGCTCGTTCCAGACACTCACCACCCTTTGAGTGAAAAAATTGCCCCTCTGGACCCTTTTGTATCTCTCCCCTCTCACCTTAAATCTATGCCCCCTCGTTATAGACTCCCCTACCTTTGGGAAAAGATTTTGACTATCTACCTTATCTATGCCCCTCATTATTTTATAGACTTCTATAAGATCACCCCTAAACCTCCTACTCTCCAGGGAAAAAAGTCTCAGTCTATCCAACCTCTCCCTATAAGTCAAACCAACAAGTCCCGGTAGCATCCTAGTAAATCTTTTCTGCACTCTTTCTAGTTTAATAATATCCTTTCTATAATAGGGTGACCAGAACTGTACACAGTATTCCAAGTGTGGCCTTACTAATGTCTTGTACAACTTCAACAAGACATCCCAACTCCTGACCAATGAAACCAAGCATGCTGAATGCCTTCTTCACCACCCTATCCACCTGTGACTCCACTTTCAAGGAGCTATGAACCTGTACTCCTAGATCTCTTTGTTCTATAACTCTCCCCAACGCCCTACCATTAACGGAGTAGGTCCTGGCCCGATTCGATCTACCAAAATGCATCACCTCACATTTATCTAAATTAAACTCCATCTGCCATTCATCGGCCCACTGGCCCAATTTATCAAGATCCCGTTGCAATCCTAGATAACCTTCTTCACTGTCCACAATGCCACCAATCTTGGTGTCATCTGCAAACTTACTAACCATGCCTCCTAAATTCTCATCCAAATCATTAATATAAATAACAAATAACAGCGGACCCAGCACCGATCCCTGAGGCACACCGCTGGTCACAGGCCTCCAGTTTGAAAAACAACCCTCTACAACCACCCTCTGTCTTCTGTCATCAATCCAATTTTGTATCCAATTGGCTACCTCACCTTGGATCCCGTGAGATTTATGTTGTGGGATTCTAGCACGTGAACAATTAACTCGTGTCTAACTCTTTTCTCCACACTTTTAACAGAGGCATGAATCCATTTGTTTTAAACAAATTCACATCTCCATTTAAATAGTGTTGGAAGAAACTTCAGAGCAATATTTTAAGTGTTCGTACACTACTATCTACAGCATGCTTTCAGGGCCTAAGTGTATTAAATCTTCTGTCATTAAAAATGTTGCATGCCCAAGAACATCAACATTTGAAATCTTGCACTTTCACCATGTGTTATTCATTTTCTAATTTTCTAATGGTACCAGGGATGTGGGACTTCAGTTATTTGGAAAGACTAGAGATTGTTCTCCTTAGAGCAGAGAAGGTTAAGGGGAGACCTAATAGAGGCGGTCAAAATTATGAGGGATTTTGATAGAGTAAATAGGGAGAAACTTTTCCACCGGCAGGAGGGTCGGTAACCAGAGGACACAGATTTAAGATGATTGGCAAAAGAACTAGAGGGGAGATGAGGAGAATTTTTTTTACTCAGCTAGTTGTTATGATCTGGAATGCACTGCCTGAAAGGGTGGTGGAAACTGATTCAGTAATAGCTTTCAAAAGAGAATTAGATAAATACTTGAAAAGGAAAAATTTGCGGGGCTATGGGGAAAAAGCAGGGGAGTGGGACTAATTGGATAGCTCGTGCAAAAAGCCAGCACAGGCATAACGGGCCGAATGACCACCTTATGTGTTGTATGATTCTATGACTAATTTAATTTAGTGGATTTGTGGTATGCATTTTTAATCAAATTGGTTCTTGCAGTGCTCAATTGGGACATCATTTACTTGTTTCTAACTTTTAATTTAAACTCCTGACTTGTTTCCACCATCTTTTTGAACAAAGAAACAAAAAAAAACAGGCATGGACTAAAAAATAGCCAGAAAAGAAAAATGGTGAGAAAAAGAGTGCTTCATTTCACTGCCTGTGCCACTGCCGGTGGTGTGGTTTGAGGGAGATAGGACGGTAGAATTGAAGCCTCGTGCCAACTTCTGCAAACCTCTCCTAATTAGTTCTACTCTAAAGCTCCATGAGTAGCAGCTGTTAAAAAAAAGTTTACTCCCAACAAGTTGCTCTTATCAGTAGAATGTGATCGCAAACCAGTGGTCCCCATTTTAGAGTAAAAGCTGTTCATGCTGGAATTTAAATTTCACAATATAAAAACAACAACTTGCATTTATATAGCGCCTTTAACAGAGCGTTATCAGGCAAAATCTGACACTGAGCCACGTAAAGAGATATTAGGACAGGTGACCAAGAGTTTGGTCAAAAAGGTAGGTTTTAAGGAGCGACTTGAAAGAGGAGAGTGAAGTAGAGAGGTGGAGAGGTTTGGGGAGGGAATTCCAGAGCTTGGAGCCTAGGCAGCTGAGGGCACGGCCACCAATGGTGGAGCAATTAATATCGGGGATGCGCAAGAAGCAAGAATTGGAGGAGCGCAGAGATCTCGGAGGGTTGTAGGGCTGGAGGAGGTTACAGAGATTGGGAGGGGGAGGCCATGGAGGGATTTGAAAACAAGGATGAGAATTTTAAATTGGAATGTAGAAGAATATGGCCGGGATTTTCCATGGAGCTGCTCCTGCTCTGCCGCCATAACTTCACCGGTAGTACAGCAGAAACGCCATTTACACAGGTAAATAGGGTTTCCACTGCACTGCTGGTAAAGTTATTGTGGTGAAGCAGAAGCAGCTCCTAGGAAATTCCTGGCCAAAATCCCACGGCACTATTCGAAGAAGAGCAAGGTAGTTATACCTTCAACAACACTAAAACAGCTTATCTGTTCATTTATCTCATTGTTGTTTGTGGAACCTTGCTGTGCACAAATTGGCTGCCGTGTTTCCCTACATTACAACAGTGACTATACTTCAAAATGTACTTCATTGGCTGTGAAGTGCTTTGGGAGACCGTGAAAGGTGCTTTGTAAATGTAAGTACTTTCCTTCACATGTGATTTTTGTATTACCATTTCATTTTCAAGTTGGGAACTTGAAGAATGGGGACTTCTTCCTGCAGGCCTTATAGAATTACATAGATTCTGGAAAATTATAGTTTCTGGAAAATTCTTCAATTTACATTACTCTGCTCCTGTGGGTCCTGCTTTCATTTATATATTCACACAAAAAGTGCCATAGATTTTTCCACTTGAAAATTGATTTTTTTTTTGGTCATACATCAATGTTGTAAATAAAAGTCGTACCTCAGTGCCCATTCAGAATGATGCAGAAATGCAACATAACACAAAGAGCTGTGTTAGGTGCCAAGAAAGCTGTTCAAAATTTGGTTTCCCGATGTGTTTAAATGCATTAATAAGATTTAACACCCTAACATAATTCTGAATTATAATGCACTAATAAGGTTTTAATAGCAGAACGTTCTTAACCTACCAGTAAACCCTGACTGGATTGTTCTCTCAGATCCCACTGAAGCTGAATTTAAAGGGGCACTTAGCTTCAGCTAATTGGATGACAGGATCTTTGCGCTATGTAGATTGCCAGAAGAATTTCCACTTCCCAGATCGTTTCTCACCTCTTTACCTTAGCACCCTCCGTAAGCTTTATCTGCTTAAAATGGGTGCTATTATTACCAATTTCATTCGAATGGAGAAATAGTTGGAGGAAGAGGAGCTTTCACAGAAGCCTCAGCAAGCAGTATCAGCAGCAGTTGTGCCTATTAGAAGACAGTAGGTGAAGGGGCTGCTTGCAGGAGGCCATACCCAACACACAGGGTGTACAGGCATACTGACGATGCCAACTCAGAAAGCTGCTATTAAACCACACTGCAGACCAAAGTGCTAAATGTGACGAAGGTGATTAATTTAATGGCAAATATAGTAATTGCCTTCCATTCATTTTTTTTTTATTCGTTCATGGGATGTGGGCATCGCTGGTGAGGCCAGCATTTATTGCCCATCCCTAATTGCCCTTGAGAAGGTGGTGGTGAGCCGCCTTCTTGAACCGTTGCAGTCCGTGTGGTGATGGTTCTCCCACAGTGCTGTTAGGTAGGGAGTTCCAGGATTTTGACCCAGCGACGATGAAGGAACGGCGATATATTTCCAAGTCGGGATGGTGTGTGACTTGGAGGGGAACGTGCAGGTGGTGTTGTTCCCATGTGCCTGCTGCCCTTGTTCTTCTAGGTGGTAGAGGTCGCGGGTTTGGGAGGTGCTTTCGAAGAAGCCTTGGCGAGTTGCTGCAGTGCATTCATTTCTCACCCAAGTGTCAACCTGTGGCGCCTTTTTTCTAAGAATTCAATGGAAAAGTAAAGGGCTGAGTGTAAAACGGGCTGGCAATGGCGATCGGCCCATTTTGCGCTATCGGTGAAGTTGAAGTTCATCCCCTTAATGTTTAGCCTGCTGATCGCAGACTTCCAGGGCCCGATATTAGGAGGGAGGTGGGTTGGCAGCGGGGGGTCGACTGGGCACGTGGGTAACACGCCCAGTGAAATCGGTGGGTTTGGCACGCAATCGTAAGTAAATTGAAGCCATTTACCTTGGCTTCCGGGTTTCGCGCTGGAAAGCTGCGCAGCGGGCTGTCTGCGCACCCGCATCATAGGCTGTCAGCTGGGGCCCTATTTAAGGGGGCAGTCCTCCACTGACTGATGCTGCAGAAAATAGGCAAAATGACAGCATAGAGCAGCCCAGGGGGAAGGCTGCTCCCAGGTTTAATGAGGCCTCACTCCAGGTCTTACTGGATGGAATGAGGAGGAGGAGGAGGAGGGAGATCTTCCACCCGGCGGACGGGAGGAAGTGGCCTGCCTCTGCCACCACGAAGGCCTGGCTTGAGGTGGCAGAGGAGGTCACCAGCACCACCAACATATCACGCACCTACATACAGTGCAGGAGGCGCTTCAATGACCGAACCAGGTCAGCCGAAGTGAGTACTCTTACTCATTTCCCTACACTTCGACTGCCACATCACCGCCCCCACCCCACATCTCCTTCTGCACTGCCAACACTACTCTATCACATCACTCCTCACACCCACTGAACCCTCATCCTCATCCTACCTGCACTTCCTCACCTCCCCAGTACTCATCCCACCACTACCACTCAACCCAATCCTCATACAATCTCATGGCTCTGTCTCACACTCACCCTCTCATGCATCTTTTTTACGGTCAGCCTCACCTGTGCTGTAGTCACAGGGCATGCATCACGTATGTTGTTGGAAGCGTAAGGCAAACGTGTCGTGAGCATGAAGGGGATGCACAAGGGTGTTTGAGGGTTTGTTATGGTTTTTACTTATATTTGACTTCTGATCAACTCACATTACATATTATATTGTCACCACTACTGCCATGTCTTGGCCATTCTTGACTGGCTTGTGCAATAAGGCCCTTTCATGAGATTCTCCATGAACACCCTTGATGCCACCCATTGGGTCACCCTACAGTGGGTGTATGTGTAGTTGCACGACTACTTTGTGCAGGTGCCTGTTGCGCATCACTGTTGTGTAGCTCCACGTGGCAGAGGTGGACGGCGTGCCTGGCGAGGCTGGTGATGTTGCTCGTCCTCTAATGGAGTGATGAATGCAGCTATGGAACCCACCACCCCCACCATCCTGACGGTGTGAGTGTGAGGGGGTCCGCAAAGTAGGTAAATGTGTTTGGACAGCAGAGTTTAGGGTACGATGTAATAATTTGGAGTGTGGAGACAACGACGTGGCAGGCAAAACTTTGTCTGAGGTGACAGAGTGCCCTGCTGCAATGAATGAGGTGCTCCCCCCCCCAACTGTCAAGGAATCCTCTGCTTCTCCCAGTGGCTGCTGACTGAAACACGTCAGCAACAACAGGGAGTGTTTCCCACAGCATGGGAAACACGCTGAGGAGAGTCCAAAATCACATCCCTGCTAAAATCTCTTCCCAATGAAATCTGTCGACGACCCCAAATACCTCCCTAACTATCTAAACTGTCATCCCGACGGCTTTAATTGCCGGTGGGAGTCCTGCATGTGGGGGCTGCGCATGCACCGATTGGAGAACCCGGAAATGGGCGGGTTGGAGCCGGGCTCCCAACCCGCTCTAGGATTCCCGAATTTTTGGAACCCCCCCCCCCGCCACGAACGCACCCGCTCAGCCATCCTAAAATTGACCCCCCAGTGTGTATTCAGTAGTATTTTAAGCAAGGCGAAGGCGAGGATAATCTCATTGTACGAAGCTGACTTCATGATTCACAGTGACTAGTATGATTGCTTACTTAAACTACATCTACGTTTGGAAAGGTGAGATCATTATGAAAAAAAATGGGGCAAGTGAATTATTATTGCAAAATATGGAGAAGGAACTATATCACAGAACTATCATTGAATGTTATGGACGAGAAGCTATGGGCCCGATATTAAGAGGGCGGCGGGTTGGCAACAGGGGGTTGACTGGGCGCGTGGGTTTTGCGCTGGAAAGCTGCGCAGCGGGTGGACTGCACAGGCGCATCATAGGCTGTCAGCTGGAGGAGCCCTATTTAAAGGGGCAGTCCTCCACTGACTGATGCTGCAGAAAATAGGCAAAATTACACCATGGAGCAGCCCAGGGGGAAGGCTGCTCCCAGTTTTAATGATGCCTTACCCCAGGTCTTATTGGATGGGGTGAGGAGGAGGGGGCGGACAGAGATCTTCTCCCCAGCGGGAGGAAGTGGCCTACCTCTGCCACCAAGAAGACCTGACTCGAGGTGGCAGAGGAGGTCACCTGCACCACCAACATATCGCCCACCTGCATACAGTGCAGGAGGCGCTTCAATGACCTAAGTAGGTCAGCCGAAGTGAGTACACTTACTCATTCCCCTACACTCCATCTGCCACATCACCGCCCCCACTCCACATCTCCTTCTGCACTGCCTACACTACTCTGTCACATCACCCCTCACACCCACTCAAAGCTCATCCTCATCTTACCTGCACTTACTCACCTCACCAGTAGTCATCCCACCACTACCACTCAACCCAATTCTCATACAATCTTATGGCTCTATCTCATACTCACCCTCACATGCATCTCTTTCACGGTCAGCCTCACTCAACCTGCCACTACCTGTGCTGCAGCCACAGGGCATGCATCACATATGTGCAATAGGAAGCGTAAGGCAAACATGTCGTGAGCATGAAGGGGATGCACAAGGGTGTTTGAGGGTTTGTCATGGTTTTTACTTGTATTTGATTTCTGATCAACTCATATTACATATTATATTGTCACCACTACTGCCACGTCTTTGCGAATCTTGTCAGGTTTGTGCAATAATGCCCTTTCCTGAGGATCACTATGAAGACCCACACCTGATGCCACCCATTGTGTCACTGCAGAGTGGGTGTAGGTATATATGCAGGGCTCTTTTGTGCAGACGACTGAGAGACGTCGGCGATGTCCCCGTTGGCACCCTGGAAGGATGCGAAGGAGAAGTTGTTGAGGGCATTGGTGACTTTGACAACGACAGGTAAGAAGATGGTGCTCGGGCCAGCCGAGAGCAGCTCGGCATGAAGGAGGCTGCAGATGTCCACGACTACATGTCAAGTGACTCTGAGGCTCTGTGTGCACTGCTGCTCAGAGAGGTCCAAGATGCTGAGCCTCGGGTAGTGCCCTCTGCGATGCATCTCTCTCTGTCGTTGCCCTCCCTCCTGCTGTGCAGGTGGATGTGTCACATCACTGTGTTGTGGAGCTCCACGTGTCAGAGGTGGACGGCGAGGCTGGTGATGCTGTTCGCCCTCCGAGGAGGTCATGACTGCAGCTACGGCGGCCCCCATCCGGAAGATGTACATCTGAGGGGGTCCGCAAGGTAGGTAAATGTGTCTGGACACTGGGGTAAGTGTGCAAGTTTGTGAATTTTATTGTTAGGAGGAGGGTGGTGGAGGCCAAACTTTGTCCCAAGTGACAGAGTGGCCTCCTGCATTGAGTGAGGGTCTCCCCCCCCCACCCCCAAACCTGTCAAATGGACCTTTGCAGCTGCCACAGGCTGATGGCTGCAACAAGTCCATTTGAACTGGGAGTGTTTCTCCCAGTACGGGAAACAGTCTCAGTTGAGATGAAAATCCCACCCCTCCTAAAATATCCTACAAATCAGGTCTGCTAACGACCTGAAGTATCAAAATAATTACCTTAAGTTTAATTGCCAGCAGGAGTCCCGCATGTGGGGGCTGCGCGCCCATGTAAGCGCGTCACTGGGGAACTCGGAAGTGGGCGGGTTAGAGCCGGGTACGGACCCGCCCTGGGAATCCCGGATTTTCGGAGCCCCCCCCCGCCACGAACCCGCTGGCTCGGGGGTCCGAAAATCGAGCCCTATATCACAGAACTCAGTGCAAAATATAGATGGGGTGGTATATCACAGAACTATTATTGTACCCTTACACTAGAATTTGCCATAATTAAAATGTTATTTGTTGGTTGTTGGGTGGCACGGTAGTTTTGAACATTGCTATGGGAGCTGGGTTCAAATCCAGACCAGATTGATGGGATTGAAGTCTGCTCTCCTTGAAACATAAAGAAGTGGGTTTGGAGAATAGCACTCCTTGTGGTTATGAGACTTCTGCATTAAAGTTCTCATAATCTTACACAGTTTACCAGTCTCACTCAAAAACAGCACAATGACAACCGGTGTGGGGAATAAAGATTTTTCGCTGGTGCAGTATGTTGCGGGAGGAGGTCTTTTTCTTAATATAAAGAAGAAAAATTACAAAAATTAAAATAGCTTTTTCTGTAAAGTCAGTTATATATGGCATTTACACAATATTATCCATTCAAGGCCACATTGGAAGAAGGGTTTATTTATTTTTAAATAAAATCTTATAAAGCTTTCAAAAAATGCTCGCAGATCAGTGAGTGGGACTTTTTTAAAACGTGTCATATTAACTATTCATCTGCAAACAACTTAAATTTGTGCCTCAAAAATATGTTGTGCCAATACAAATGCATGATGCATTCTTATAAAATTCTTTGGGCTGTTATTTGAACAGGTAGCAGGTAAAAGAATGTCATATGAGCAGGTTAAACCTTTGTACACCGATATATTTTTATAAACTTGTTAATGCAGAGTAATTTTCAAGGTCTTCATTTTAACCAAGAGCAGTCGAATTGTAAAAAGAAACAAAGTATGGGAGGAAAGGTGGGCAAGAGCCTCAAAAGCGGCAGTGGGTACAGAGAAAGCAGCAGGAAGGGGTCATAAGTGAAGACAGCAATGTGCTGGCGTTGTTCACAAAACAAGTCAAGTTGGCATGCTTTTTGGTTCACCAAACTGGAAATTTACTCCTCCTGCTCCATCGATGGGTTAGAAAGCACAACTTTCTAGCACTGATTAAAGGACTCTTGCCATTTGACGTAATGTGCTAATCTATTTCACTTGCTGCTGTGCTACTGCTCTAACGAAGAAAAACTAGCAGCTGTTGGAAGAAAAGCATTGCTCAAACCTGTAAAATACATCTCCTGCATATCAATCTATGCGTAGTTTAAAGGGAACTAAAAATGCATTAAAACAAATATTTCGTTGTGTACGTGAAAATCTATGATACTAATTTCACCATGTTTACTACCATGCTGGACTGGGTGATGGATTGGTGAAAAGTGCACCTCATGCTTGTATGGCCAATGGCTTCACTCCCAGTAGAAAGATGTTCGAAAATGCAGCTGTATGAGTGATTGTTTTGTTAGACTTCTGCTCCAGCTGTGCTTTGAGTAGGTCTTCTCCTGTGTTAAAGTTGCCAAGCCAAATTTGGAAGCCTGCGGTGTTTTTATGAAACTTGGACGAAGCACATTTGAGTTTTTGAGGTGACTATTTTCTATTTATGGAGACAAAGATGGTTTTCAACATGCTCTTTCTGAGAATGATCCAGTGCTTGATGTGAAAGAAATCAAACTAGGGTCGTCAAGATTCATGAAGCATTTTCAAATTATTGTGGTGAGAAGTTATTCTACACAGCCCTGTATTGGAAATTTCAGAGTTAATGAAGTGTACGACTGGCTCCAACCATCTTCTGCTTATACTGATTACCTTCTGCAAAATCACATTAGCCTGGATTTTCCATTTGGTGGTATGCGTACAACAGTTTATGAGTGTTTTTCACCTGTGACATTAATGACTGGTTGGTAAAATGTTTATTATGCTGGCATTAGCTCTGATGGGGCTGACAAAGGTCGTTAGAGTGAATTGGCAGAGTTACCATCCGTTTGTCCAATTTTCTGTTCTTTTTCAACAAATAACTGCAACCAGATTTACTAGAGCCAGGTCTTATTTCTCTCTCTAACTCGAAGTCTGCA
The DNA here is from genome assembly GCF_035084215.1 of Heptranchias perlo. Lineage (NCBI taxonomy): Eukaryota > Metazoa > Chordata > Chondrichthyes > Hexanchiformes > Hexanchidae > Heptranchias > Heptranchias perlo. Next base: position 7,646,458 of record NC_090332.1, on the reverse strand, counting down.
GTCAGCGAGGCAGCCATTTGTTTTAGTGGCATCGGCCAGGTGAGGGGGTTTCAAAACAAAGACACTTTCCTTGTTGCATTCCGACCCCTGCTTTGCTATTTGGCTGGACTTCCTCCCATCCCCTTACAGCCAATGGTAGCTGCATTGCTGGCCTAAGCTTTGCAGGCAGTGATTTCAATATCCTTGTCTTGGGGCACATATTGCTGTCATTGCTATATGTGGTGGCATCGTAAATCCATTTGTGAAGATTTCATCTATTCAGGATTTCTAATGAAATTGTAAACTTATTCTTGATGCGATCTTGAGGAATGTGTTTACCACGTCGCCATGCACAGTGAATCCATGGTGGAAAATGGACCCTATGATAGGTATATAGGTTTACTACCGATTGTTGAGTATTATCACACAAACACTTTTAGTGCAGCTACACACAGAAAACAAATGATTGCTCACCGGTTTAAAAGCTGGTAATGTGTACCCCCCGTGTAAAAGCAAAGATCAGTATGGCCCGGTGGATTGTACAATTTTATATCGTAGCCTGTGTGTGAGAACATTTCAGATTTCTCTCGACCATACAGCTGCATGGTTGAAAAGTTAAAATAAGAAATCCCGAGTGAATGAAGAGATTCCAGACGTGGTTCGCAGCCAGAATCTCCACGCAAGAAAATTCCATATGTTCCTCGTGTTCTTAAAGAGAGTTTGTCTAAGCTGCAGACATTTCAGCCTCTTATTTTAGTTTTGCTGTACAACGCAGCAATGTAAAATGTAAAATAGATAACACAAAATTCTATCGTTCCACACATGATTGACGGTTCAGTCTAGACAGTAGAGGCTTAACCTCAAAGGAGCTGTGGGAGTTGTGACCCCCAAAAGCCCCGTAAGGAAAAGAACAAAGGTATTGCAAGCCCCTCCCCTTAGGAAAAGATCCACTCCTTTTGCCAGGCCAAAAAGCAAATTCCTCCTATTTCATAAATAAAAATGCCTGTTGCCCAACTGTTATTTTTCTACATTCAATATAGCAATAATTGTGTTTAAATACTTTTTTTTGAGACCTGGATCAATGGGAACTGAGTGATGAGATAAAATAAGCCACTAGAGACTTGAGATCAAATTCCGTCCTGGAGTGACATCATGGTCAATTGATTGATGTCCCAGTGTACTATGCTATAGGAACTCGGGATATGGAGGACATGCCTATAGATTGGAGTTGCCATCTTTTGAATGACACACTAAATTAAGGCACTGTCTGCCTGTTCATGTGCCCATCAAAGATCCCATGGAACTATTTGAAACAGAGCACAGAGTTCTCCTGATGTCATTGCTCCCTTAACCAATACCACCACAAAACAGATTAACAGGTCACTCATCTCATTTGCAGTTTGTGAGACAATGCTATCCACAATTGGCTTTCCTGTTTGTCCATATAACAACAGTGACTGAACTTCAAAGGAAGTGCTTTGAGACATCCTGAGGAATGTGATAACATGACATTCATGTCCTTGTCCCACCTCTGCAATCTCCTGCAGCCCAATTTCCCAGTCTGAGTCCTGTGGTTCTCCAACTCTGGCCTCCTGTGCGTTTTCCTCTTTTACTGTTCCTCATTTGGTGGGAGAGCTTTCAGCCATCGAGTCAGCAATCCCTGGGGGTGTCTTCTTAAACGTCTTTTGCCTTAGTACTTCCCTCCCTTTAAAAGCCTCTTAAAGTTTATCTTTTCAATGGTGCTTTCAGTCAATTCTGCTAATTCTTCTATTATAGCCCAGTCCATTCTCCCCACTGTGAAGCACGTGGGACAGTCGTTATATTAAAGGTGTGATACAAATGTGAGTTTCTGTTAAACTGGCGAAATTTGCTTAATGGTAATGAACAGCTATAACTGTTTTATAACTATTTAGAACAGCTAAAAATGCTTTGGCATTTTCAATTTTAAAAAAAAAATTCCAATATTTAAATACATACAAATATTTTCTGAAATTGTTGCCTATTTTAATTGTATGGTGTTTGTAACAGATATATTGGTACAATGAGTTTGTTAGCATGGATATACTAGTGATGCTTTTTTAAGGGTTAAGGCAATTTGCTTAGTCTTGGTCCTTTGAGTTCAGTTAGATTGCGGGGAATACAGTTTGGGAGTCACCGCCCTTGCCTGGCTTCATATAACGGGCTGCTGCTGACTTATTTCTCCCTTCTGCGTTGATCTGTTTTCTCCACATATTAGGTGTTTTTTTTAAATTTAGTGGGTAGAGGGCTTGAGTGGGCACCTAGGAAGGAAGTCCAGAAAGCTCATTATATCTCCAGTGCCACATGGACGCCAAACATCATTTGCTCCAATAACTGCGTGCCACAGGCGTTTCATCCACATGTTTGTCATCATGAGGGAGGGGGGCACAGCAGTGCCTATACCTCACAGCTACCTGTGGGAGTTCTTCTAACTTGTATGTTGCAGGGGACCTCACTCTCCAGTGAGTAGACCCAGCAGCATGGGACTAGCTCTATGGGGATTGCAATGCCAATGTTTTTGACTTCCCAGACGTCTGGGTGGATGCAACCTGAACATGTGTAGGAGTGTGTCTTTCTGGCCTTATTCCTGCCAGTGGTTGTCTGACAGGGAAGGCTGAAATATGTGGAATTGATGTGGGATGCGGTATGATTGATGCCTACACTTTGTTGCATATGCTGCTTGGGGATTTTCAGTTTCTAACTGCTTAAAGGAGCTGCATCTACCTTATTTTAATTGTGTGCCTACCAAAACCAAAATCAGATCAACTGGCTGTTCACGTGGTTGTTTGTTAGACCTTGCTGTGTATAACATGAGTGCCACATTTGCCTACATGTCATAAAGAAAGACTGGCATTTATATAATGTAACAACAGTCACCGCTCTTGAAAGTAATTCAATGTTTGTGGTGCAATTTGAAATTTTACTGAGAGACATGATAAAGCACTTGTATAAATGCAAGACTTTCTTTTTATTTTAACCCATTTAAGGCCTCATAAACTAAAAGTATTATTGAAATGCTGACCTTTACTATTTTTAACAGCAACTTTATAAATCATGCTTTATAAATAAAAGTAGTTGATTGTGGCATTACACTAAATGTATTTGGAGCCTGGTACAACTAGAAATGTATTTGGAGCCTGGTACAACTAGAAATGTATTTGGAGCCTGGTACAACTAGAAATGTATTTGGAGCCTGGTACAACTGGTGCAAGCTCCACCCATTTGTACCTACATTTCGCATTCAGGATCCTACAATCGGAGTCTGGCCCGATTTGCATATTTCAGGAGCCTAATGCCTGTTTCAGGTTGGTGTCCAGGACGACTAAAAGTTGCCTGAACCAATATGGCGTCCGGAGCAGTGCAGTGCAGAGCCATGGGGTTTGGAAGTCTAATTCTGATTTTATGCCGGAGAAACAGGCAGCTGTAAGTTGAACTTCTCCCCCTTTAGCTGTTAAAATCAGACAAATGCTTAGGTGTGAGATTTTCAGTCCTGAGCTGTATTTGAAGCTTCAACTCTTACCAAAACATGAACAGAACTAAAAGCCCAGGCCACAAGGGTCAAAAGTATATTCTTCTATCAACTTTTTTTTTCTAATTTTCCCTTATTTTTTCTCTTTTGTTCTGTTTCTCTCTTTCTCTGTATCTCCTTTGCTGTACTTTCTCTTGCTGGAGAGTGGATTGCCAAGGACTGTACTGATATGTACTTTTGGTGTCTGGCTGCGTGTATGTCACTTCAAAATTAAAACTTAGTGAATGAATAAATTATTGAATTTCTATACTGGACCACTTAGCTATATCTTCACTCTCATCTCCAAAACCTGGCTGTACCTTCATTCAAAGTTGCTTAATTCAAATTATCTCTTCATTTGAGTTTTCTCACGCAAAATAAAAGCCTCTCATACTCTTTTATTTAAATTGCTTAATTTGAGTTATTGGATAATTCCATTTTTTTTCAAGCAAATAACAACTTTGAATTAACAGGAGTAGAATGTAGTCTTTTTGAAGAAAAATAACTGGATTCGCTTCACGCCACTGGTATGGCTGGAGTTCAGATCATTATAGTTGGATCAAAATTGCTCCTTACCAATATTAATCTTGCATTTGGGAACATTTGACTCCTGTACAGCATTAAGAGCCAAGTTGAACAAAACTGGAATCCAGCCAGAGAGTTGTCACAGGTTACCGCTAGTCAAGGAGCCAGTGATGACAATCCAAGCATTTTTAGGTGCCAACACAAAGTTTAACTACGCTGATGAAAGATACAGTTCTGGGAAAAACTTCAAGATCACTGCATATTACTATTGTGAAGCCTCTTGTAAGATAATTTCTAATAAGGTGAACTTGTGCATAATGACATAAGATTTTCCATTCCTGTAATAAAAAAAACTTGTGTTTTTATAGCATCTTATCACATCTTTCAGAACCGTCTGAAAGCACTTCACATACAATTAATTTACTTTGAAGTACAGTGAATGTTATATGGGGAATTGGGGGGAACTGTTTGCAAAGAGCATTAGTCCACAAATAGCAGTGGCTGATTAATCTGTTTTTGATGGTGTTCATTTGAGGAGGAAAGTTAGCCAGAGAACTCCCTGCTCTACTTAAAGCATAGCCATGGGATCTTTAATGAGCATCTGAAGGCAGACAGGGCCTCAAGTTAACATCTCACCCACAGGATAGTGCCAACAACTATGCTGCACTCCTACAGTCAGAAATGGGGATGTTCGCTGACGATTGCACAGTGTTCAGTTCCATTCGCAACGCCTCAGATAATGAAGCAGTCCGTGCCCGCATGCAGCAAGACCTGGACAACATCCAGGCTTGGGCGGATAAGTGGCAGACAAGTGCCAGGCAATGACCATCTCCAACAACAGAGAGTCTAAGCATTTCCCCTTGACATTCAATGGCATTACCATCGCCGAATCCCCCACCATCAACATCCTGGGGGTCCCCATTGACCAGAAACTTAACTGGACCAGCCATATAAATACTGTGGCCACAACAGCAAATCAGAGGCTGGGTATTCTGCGGCGAGTGACTCACCTCCTGACTCCCCAAAGTCTTTCCACCATCTACTACAAGGCACAAGTCAGGAGTGTGATGGAATACTCTCAACTTGCCCGGATGAGTGCAGCTCCAACAACACTCAAGAAGCTTGACACCATCCAGGACAAAGCAGCCCACTTGATTGGCACCCCATCCACCACCCTAAACATTCACTCCCTTCACCACCGGCGCACTGTGGCTGCAGTGTGTACCATCCACAGGATGCACTGCAGCAACTCGCCAAGGCTTCTTCGACAGCACTTCTCAAATCCGCGACCTGTACCACCTAGAAGGACAAGGGCAGCAGGCACATGGGAACAACACCACCTGCAAGTTCCCCTCCAAGTCACACACCATCCTGACTTGGAAATATGCCGCCGTTCCTTCATCGTCGCTGGGTCAAAATCCTGGAACTCCCCTCCTAACAGCACTGTGGGAGAACCTTCACCACACGGACTGCAGCGGTTCAAGAAGGCGGCTCACCACCACCTTCTCAAGGGCAATTAAGGTTGGGCAATAAATTCTGGCCTTGCCAGCAACGCCCACATCCCATGAAAGAATAAAAAAAACAGTGCTGTGCTGGAATGCCAGCCTAGATTTTGATCTCAGGTCCTGTTGTAATGAAAGATATCATGGTCAACATCAATTTTGTGCAATTAAATCCTGAATAAGAGCATCAATTTGTTGATCATACAATATTGTCAGTACAATTTCAATATGGCATAATGGTTAGCATTAATTTTTTAAGATTATATCCATTGGACTTGTGAAAAACATCCAGTAGTACAATTACAGATTTTGTCCAGGCAAATTGGGCTTTTGTATGGAAAGACTTATTGAGTCTGGAGGTAACAAAAGCATGGATGAGGGTTTCAGCAGCAGATGGGCTGAGGCAGGAGCACATCACATCTCACGCTTCAGTATTGACTTGGTATTACCACATGATTCTAGTTAGACAGGACTAGATAGGTTGGGTGTAAAGAACACTAGGAAATTAGTTACAGAATTGGTATTTCAGAGAGGGTTTTGCACTTGAATCATCCCATTTGGCATTCTAATTGGAGCTAAAAGCCTGGCATTTGGAATATGTCTTCATATGGAGAATATTATTTTTTATAGTAGAATTTCATGTTGGAGTTTAATTTGTTCTGAACATTAGAGCTAGCAAACATGTTAATTTTGCACTAAGATAAAATCACTGTGTTAGTTAGCTTTACTGGAGTGAATGCAAACTTTTACCTGTAGTCCTAAAATTGCTTCTGGGAGTAAACAGGTGTAACTCGCTTTAACCCACTGAGCTAGCGTTCATTTATTTTTGTTTATTGAGCATTTATTAAGCAACAATTAACAGAAGAATTTGAGGGGTAGAAATATATTACGATAATATTAAATGAGAAATCATTTCATGAACACAGCAGCATAGATTTATCACGTTTCTCTTTCCTAATTAGCTTGGAGGAGGAAAGCAGGAGATGATGATCTTGAAATTTGCACTGAGCATTATTTATACTCGTCACGTGTGTATGACGGTGGTCAGTGGGTAATTGAGCAGCATTATTAGAGACTCAGTCGTGTGTTACCTGTAATGCACCTGACCTCCAAAGGAACACACTGAGTAAATCTGTGGGCTTCCTGCAAGGGCACTAAAAAAAGCTAGAGAAAAAAATGAAGGAATAACCAATTATAGGAGAAAAGGAAGAAGAGTTGCAGCCTTTGCTGTCCATAGATTCCTGTCCAACAATGATCAGGGCTAACTCCTCAAATTGTGACAGCTGTTTAGCATTGCCTGTTCTAATTCTCCTTCATGTGGAAGCACACAAAAGTTCTGAAGCAGTTAGAAAATGCCTACGCTCTCCAAACACTCGCATGTGCCCAGTGCATCTCCTTTCCTGTGTGAGGGTATTGCAAAGTGGCATGCTTGCTGGTTGTGTTGGAAGCATTCCTTCAGAGCACAGCATTAAATTGTTACGTGCAAGGTACTAATGTAACGCACTCAAATTGTGACCTACCAAAAAAGGGAAAAGGCTATCTGCGTGCTTTGTATTCCACCTTGACAAAACCGTGCACAGCGCACTTCCAGCAAGAAAGGCTCCCCCCACCCCACCCCACAACTCCAACCAGGATTCTGAAGTTGGAAAATTACCCCTAATGTCAGAAATATTAAAGCTGGAGGTCAGGATAGTTCTGTAATAGTGAAGACATTCCTATTTTGGAACTATTACAAAATGGCAGAGGCATACAAAAGATTTTGCTGTCAGAAGTATCCAATATTCATAATACAGAATGAGCAATGGCTATTTCTGAGCACCATTTTGGAGCCAGTCTAACATCTCAGTATGAAATTAGTGGATCTATCATGCTAATGCCAGGCGACTAGCTGTCAATCAGTGAGACATCTGTAATGTAGAACTGACTGTTGCTCCAGAGAAACTGAGCGGTGTTGTTGCCAGCATTGATTTTAAGTGTGTGGCAAGATTCAGAGCAGCTGACACAAACACGCAAGTGATATATAAAAACATTTGAGCATAAATTGCTTATATCACATAATATTTACCTAGCAACAAGATTACATCATTCACAGAAAACCAGAATGTTGCTCCATTAGTCACGCAGTTGCTGGTATTGAAGAGGACCATGACCCTGTCCAAACATTGACATGAATCAATGGCAATTAAAGCCTTGTGTGTTAATCTCTTTTTTTATTATTACTTTATAATCCCAATGTACTGTGGATGTGTCTTGAAGAAAGGAGTGAGGAATCTTATTTATGTATTAAGTTAAATTTCAAACAATGCCATTATAGCAAATCGGATTTGAACGCTGGGATTTCTGCCATTAAATGATTCATTTTAAATATTGTGACACAAATAATTTGCCGCATTCTGACACCAACCACCACATTTGGATGTTTCTTTTTTGGTGGAAGATGAAGGAGCAGAGAAGCACTGGCAACTTTATTTTGTTAATTCATAGGCGGTATGCTTCTAAGAGAACCTTTAAATGTTTTATTGAGTATTGATATTGCAGGCTGGATTTTCCTTCCAACTACAGCTGTTTTCGGCAGTTTTGGGGACTAAAAAGAGTAAAATTGATAGTAAGGCTTCCTGAAATCAGTCCCATAAATATTGCACCAGAATTGTCCTCCCATATATCATTGAATCATAGAATGGTTACAGCACAGAAGGAGGCCATTTGGCCCATCGAGCCCATGCCGGCTCTTTGTAAGAGCAATCCAGCTAGTCCGATTCCCTTGCTCTTCCCCCATAGCCCTGCAATTTTTTTCCCTGCAGGTATTTATCCAATTCCTTTTTGAAAGCCATGATTGTATCTGCTTCCACCACCCTTTCAGGCAGTGCATTCCAGATCATAACTAGTCGCTGCGTAAAAAAGTTTTTCCACAAGTCGCCTTTGGTTCTTTTGCCAATCACCTTAAATCTGTGTCCGATCCTGAGTCTATAATAAGGATAGCGTGACTGAACACCTCGAGAATTTTCAGTTAATCAGAGAGAGCCAGCATGGATTTGTGAAAGGTAGGTCGTGTCTGACAAACCTGATTGAATTTTTTGAAGAGGTGACTAAAGTAGTGGACAGGGGAATGTCAATGGATGTTATTTATATGGACTTCCAGAAGGCATTTGATAAGATCCCACATAAGAGACTGTTAGCTAAGATAGAAGCCCATGGAATTGAGGGAAAAGTATGGACTTGGTTAGGAAGTTGGCTGAGCGAAAGGCAACAGAGAGTAGGGATAATGGGTAGGTACTCACGTTGGCAGGATGTGACTAGTGGAATCCCGCAAGGATCTGTCTTGGGGCCTCAATTATTCACAATATTTATTAATAACTTAGATGAAGGCATAGAAAGTCTCATATCTAAGTTTGCCAGTGACACAAAGATTGGTGGCATTGTAAGCATTGTAGATGAAAACATAAAATTACAAAGCGATATTGATAGATTCGGTGAATGGGCAAAACCGTGGCAAATGGAATTCATTGTAGACAAATGTGAGGTCATCCACTTTGGATCAAAAAATAATAGAACAGGGTACTTTCTAAATGGTAAAAAGTTAAAAACAGTGGATGTCCAAAGGGACTTAGGGGTTCAGGTACATAGATCATTGAAGTATCATGAACAGGTGCAGAAAATAATCAAGAAGGCAAATGGAATGCTGGCCTTTATATCTAGAGGACTAGAGTACAAGGGGGCAGAAGTTATGCTGCAGCTATACAAAACCTTGGTTAGACCGCACCTGGAGTACTGTGAGCAGTTCTGGGCACCGCACCTTCGGAAAGACATATTGGCCTTGGAGGGAGTGCAGTGTAGGTTTACTAGAATGATACCCGGACTTCAAGGGTTAAGTTACGAGGAGCGATTACACAAATTGGGGTTGTATTCTGTAGAGTTTTGAAGGTTAAGGGGTGATCTGATCAAAGTTTATAAGATCTTAAGGGGAACAGATAGGGTGGATGGAGAGAAACTATTTCCGCTGGTTGGGGATTCTAGGAGTAGGGGGCACAGTCTAAAAATTAGAGCCAGACCTTTCAGGAGTGAGATTAGAAAATATTTCTACACACAAAGGGTGGTAGAAGTTTGGAACTCTCTTCCGCAAACGGCAATTGATGCTAGCTCAATTGCTAAATTTAAATCTGAGATAGATAGCTTTTTGGCAACCAAAGGTATTAAGGGATATGGGCCAAAGGCAGGTATATGGAGTTAGATCACAGATCAGCCATGATCTTATCAAATGGCGGAGCAGGCACGAGGGGCTGAATGGCCTACTCCTGTTCCTATGTTGCTATGTCCTCTGATTCTCGACTCTTCCGTCAATGGGAACAGTTTCTCTTTATTTACTTTATCTAAACCCTTCATGATTTTGAACACTTCTATCAAATCTCCCCTCAACCTTCTCTGCTCTAAGGAGAACAACCCCAGCTTTTCCATCTATCCACGTAACTGAAGTCCCTCATTCCTGGAACCCTTCTAGTGCCCTCTCTAAGGCCTTCACTTCCTTCCAGAATTGGACACAATACTCCAGTTGTGGCCAAACCAGTGCTTTATAAAGGTTCAACATAACTTCCTTGCTTTTGTACTCTATACCTCTATTTATAAAGCCCAGGACCCTGTATGTGTTTTTAACCGCTTTCTCAACCTGTCCTGCCACCTTCAAAGATTTGTGCACATATACCCCCAGGTCTCTCTGTTACTGCACCCCCTTTAGAATTGTACCATTTAGTATATATTGCCTCTCCTCATTCTTCCTGCCAAAATGTATCACTTCGCACTTCTCTGCATTAAATTTCATCTTCCATGTGTCCGCCCATTCCACCAGTCTGTCTGTGTCCTCTTGAAGTCTATTACTATCCTCCTCACTGTTTACTACACTTCCAGGTTTTGTGTCATCTGCAAATTTTGAAATTGTGCCCTGTATACCCAAGTCCAAGTCATTAATATATATCAAAAAAAGCAGTGGTCCTAGTACCGGCCCCTGGGGAACACCACTGTATATCTTCATCCAGTCCGAAAAGCAACTGTTCACCACTACTCTCTGTTTCCATGCCTGGTTCTCACTTATCCACCATTCCTCTTTAACACTTTTCTGGAGCCCACCCCACTGCATTTAAACGGGGCATCAAGTGGGGATGGGCAACAGTCCCACTGTACTTCCCCCTCCAGTCCCGAACCAAATTAAAACCACAACCATACAAGTGGTGATATGAACAGCACAGTGGTAACCCTGACGCATTGAGAAGGCCATTGAAACTGCTATACATAGTCCCTTATCAAATCTGCTGTAAATCCACTCAACTGATCACCGCATACATTTCCCACCATCCAAAAGTACTGCTCCCCACTCTAACATCACCCAACCATACCAAACCATCACTGCCCACCCCAAAAGCTCGACTTCACCCCAGCCTTTTCTTTCAGGTTGGTTAAGAAGTACAGCTCGAGCTGGACCAGAATGATACGGTTTCACAACAGTCTTAGTGGGCAATTGAGTGGTCGATGAGACTGGAGCGGGAGACCTGCAGATGGTGGCATGAACCAAAAAGGATGGCTTCAGTTTTGCTGGCATTAAGCTGAAGGAAATTTTGGCTCATCCAGGACTCAATGTGAGACAGAGAGTCAAATGGTGGCAGCAGCCTTGAAGTCAATGGTGAGGATAGGTGAGGTTGCTGAATGTCAGAATTCATGTCAAAAACAACTTATTGTTTGTGATAGAGGGGTAGTGTGAAATGGTCTAAAGGGAGGGGCAAAGATGGCCCCTCAGGTGACCATAAGACCATAACCATAAGAGATAGGAGCAGGAGTAGGCCATTCGGCCCCTCGAGCCTGCTCCGCCATTCAATGAGATCATGGCTGATCTGATTTTTACCTCAACTCCACTTTCCCGCCTTTTCCCCATATCCTTTGATTCCCTTGCTGATTAAAAATTTGTCTAACTCAGCCTTGAATGTATTCAATGACTCAGTCTTCACAGCTTTTTGGGGTAAAGAATTCCAAAGATTCACGACCCTCTGAGAGAAGAAATTCTTCCTCACTTCCGTCGTAAACGGCGACCCCTTATTCTGAGACTATGCCCCCTAGTTTTAGATTCCACCATGAGGGGTAACATCCTCTCAGCATCTACCCTATCGAGTCCCCTCAGAATCTTGTATGTTTCAATAAGATCTCTTCTCATTCTTCTAAACTCCAATGAGTATAGACCCAACCTGTTCAATCTTTCTTCATAAGACAACCCTTCCATACCCGAATCAACCGAGTGAACCTTCTCTGAACTGCCTCCAATGCAAGTATGTCCTTCCTTAAATAAGGGCACCAGAACTGTACGCAGTACTCCAGGTGTGGTCTCACCAGCACCCTGTACAGTTGTAGCATGACTTCCCTGCTTTTATACTCCATCCCCCTAGAAATAAAGGCCAATATTCCGTTTGCCTTCCGGATTACCTGCTGCACCTGTATGTTAACTTTTTGTTTCATGTACGAGGACACCCAGATCCCTCTGTACCACAGCATTTTGTAGTATTTCTCCATTCAAATAATATTTTGCTTTTTTATTTTTCCTCCCAAAGTGGATGACTTCACATTTTCCCACATTATATTCCATCTGCCAAATTTTTGCCCATTTTCTTAACCTGTCAATATCCCTTTGCAGACACTTTGTGTCCTCATCGCAGCTTGCTTTTCCATCTATCTTTGTATCAGCAAATTTGGCCACAACATACTGTTCCTTCATCCAAGTCATTGATATATATTGTAAATAGTTGAGGCCCCAGCACTGATCCCTGCGGCACCCCACTAGTTACAGATTGCCATTTTGAAAATAACCCTTTTATCCCGACTCTTTGTTTTCTGTTAGTTAGCCAATCCTCTATCCATGCCAGTATATTACCCCCAACACCGTGAGCTCTTATCTTGTGCAGTAATCTTTTATGTGGCACCTTATCGAATGCCTTTTGGAAATCCAAATATACTGCATCCATTGATTCCCCTTTATCCACCCTGCTCATTACTTCCTCAAAGAACTCTAATAAATTTGTCAGACACGATTTCCCCTTCATAAAACCATGTTGACTCTCCTTGATTGTATTATGAGTCTCCAAATGTCCTGCTACTACTTCCTTAATAATGGATTCTAGCATTTTCCCAATGACAGATGTTACCTGCTTTCTGTCTCACTCCCTTCTTGAATAGGGGTGTCACATTTGCGGTTTTCCAATCTGCTGGGACCTTTCCAGAATCTAGTGAATTCTGGAAGATTACAACCAATGCATCCACTATTTCTGTCGCCACTTCCTTTAAGACTCTCGGATGCAAGCCAAGAGGTCCAGGGGACTTGTCAGCCTTTAGACCCATTAGTTTACCTAGTACTTTTTCTCTAGTGATAGTGATTGTTTTTAGTTCCTCCCTCCCCTTTGCCCCTTGATTTTCTACTAATATTGGTATGTTATTAGTGTCTTCTACTGTGAATACAGAAACAAAATATCTGTTCAATTCCTCTGCCATTTCCTTGTTTTCCATTATTATTTCCCCAGTCTCATCCTCTAAGGGACCAATGTTTACTTTAGCTAGCCTCTTCCTTTTTATATACTTATAGAAGCTTCTACTGTCAGTTATTATATTTCTTGCTAGTTTACTCTCATAATTTATTTTCTCCTTTATTATTCTTTTAGTCATCCTTTGCTGGTTTTTAAAGTTTTCCCAATCTTCGGGCTTACCAGTAATCTTTGCCATGTTGTATGCTTTTTCTTTTAACCCGACACCATCCTTGACTTCCTTAGTTAGCCATGGTTGGTTCACCCTTTTTGTGGAGTCTTTCCTCCTCACGGATATATTTTTGTTGCGAGTCATAAAATATCTTTTTAAATGTTTGCCACTGCTTATCCACCATCATACCATCTAATCTGTTTACCCAGTCCACTTTAGCCAATTCCGCCCTCATTCCTTTATAATTGCCCTTATTTAAGTTTAATGCAGTAGTTTCAGACCCAAGATCCTCGCTCTCAAACTGGATGTGAAATTCTATCGTGTTATGATCACTGCTTCCCAAGGGATCCTTTACTTTGAGATCATTAATTAATCCTGTTTCGTTACCCATTACCAGATCCAAAATGGCCTGTTCCCTGGTTGGTTCCTCGACATATTGGTCTAAGAAACAGTCCCTAATACACTCTATGAACTCCTCCTCAGGGCTATTTTTGCCAATTTGATTTGTCCAATCTATGTGACAGTTAAAATCGCCCATGATTATTGCATTACCTTTTTTACAAGCCCCCCTTATTTCCTGATTAATATTTTGCCCTACAGTGTAGCTATTGTTAGGGGACCTATATACTACTCCCACCAGTGATTTCTTTCCCTTGCTATTTCTTACCTCCACCCAAATTGATTCGACATCTTGATCTTCTGAGCCAAGATCATTTCTCACTATTATACCAATTTCATCCTTTATTAACAGAGCTACCCCACCACCTTTACCTTTTTTCCTATCCTTCTGAAATGTTAAATAACCCTGAATATTTAGCTCCCAACCTTGATCACCTTGCAACCACGTCTCTGTGATGGCAATGAGATCATGCCCATTTGTTTCTATTTGTGCCGTCAATTCATCTACCTTATTACAAATGCTGCGCGCATTCAGATAAAGAACCTTTAATTTTGTCCTTTTACCATTCTTTCCTACCCCGGCCCCATTTGCTAGTGCCCTCTTATGTTTGTACGCTCTGTCCCTTCCTGACACACTCTGTTTATCATTACCCCCATCACTTTCCTGTACTACTTCCTTGTCTTTTCTCTTTGTCAATCTAAACTTCGCCCCACCTGAGCTCTTCCCCCCCCTCTATTTAGTTTAAATCCTTCTCTACCGCCCTACTTATTTGGTTTGCCAGAACACTGGTCCCAGCATGGTTCAGGTGAAGCCCGTCCCAACGGAACAGCTCCTCTTTCCCCAGTACTGGTGCCAGTGCCCCATGAATCGAAACTCACTTCTCCCACACCAATCTTTGAGCCACGCAGTCATCTCCCTGATCTGATTTACCCTGTGTCAATTTGCTTGTGGCTCAGGTAATAATCCAGAGATTATCACCTTTGTGGTTCTGCTTTTTAATTTAGTCCCGAGCTGCTCAAACTCCCTCAGCAGAACCTCTTTCTTAGTCCTACCTATGTCACTGGTACCTACATGGACCATGACAACGGGATCCTCCCCTTCCCACTCCAAGTTTCTCTCCAGCCCTGAGGAGATGTCCTTAACCCTGGCACCAGGTAGGCAACACAGCCTTCGGGACTCTCGCTCTTGGCTGCAGAGAATAGTATCTATCCTCTAACTATACTGTCGCCTACTACAACCACATTCCTTTTTACTCCCCCCACTTGAATGGCCCCCTGAACCACGGTGCCATGGCCAGTTAGCTCATCCTCCCTGCAGTCCCTGCACTCATCCACAAGGGCTGCAAGAACCTCATACCTATTGGACAAGTGCAGAGGCTGAGGCTCCTGCAATGCTACCTCCTGGATCCCCGTACCTGTCTCACTCGTAGTCACACCATCCTGTCCCTGACCACGTGCCAATTCTACAGTATTTAGTCTAAGGGGCGTGACTGCCTCCTGGATCAAAGTGTCCAGGTAACTTCCTCCCTCCCTGATGCCCCGCAATGTCTGCAGCTCGGACTCCAGCTCCTCAACTCGGAGCCGAAGTTCCTCGAGCTGCCGACACTTAACCGCAGATGTAGTCGCCCTAGACAAAACTGTCCAGTAGCTCCCACATATTGCAGCTGCAACACATCTCCTGCCCTGTCATAACTATTTTATTTATTTAATTGATTACTACAATGCCAATCAAATTATTTTTAGGTTGAACCAAGTACTGGCCTTGTTTAATTTATTAAATTAAGTTTAGTTTTTTTTAAATTTAGTTTTATACTATAAGTTACTTAGCCCACGGTCCTAAGAAAGAAGAAAACATGTAGGTACAGGAGGCAAAGCCATTCAAGGAGATGGTATTGTATATTGGGGCAGTACAAATGGAATCAGGAGAGCAAGATGCTGTGAAGATGGAACACAGAGGCGAGACCACAGAGATCTTATTATAAAATTCATCTTCTGAAGAAATTAAATTGCGTATTTTTTACTGTGACTTTAGGTGTGCAAAAGCTCCTACACATGTCTAAGGTTTCAATGCTTGCAAGGGTGTCCAAACAGACTTCCCATTCTGGCAGTTACTGCAGTATATAATCAGTCTGCACAGATACCTATTCCCTATGCATGCGACTGGGTAACTGAACACTTTGTTATGTGTTCTCCATCTGCCATATCCATGTGTTTAAAGCTGAGTGCCAGAAGAAAATTTCAATTCTAAGTCCTCTTTGGTTGGAAGTACATTACCGTTACAATGCATCCTGTCAAAGTCCTGTTACTATTGCAGCTTATCCATTACTCTCATTAATTTTGGATAAATATAAATAAATGCTTAAAAAATAATGAAAATATGTGGGAACATCTAACACTCAATTAGTAATAGTAAGGACAAATATATCAAGAGAAATACAGGCACAAAGCTGGCTGCAGAATTGGACCAATTAATGGAGATGTGGAATTTCCCCTATGTGTTTTGTGCAGGGGAACGTATTTATTTTCATAAATGGACTCAGTGAACACTCACATATTCACAGTGACTAATATAGTTGCTGCAGGGAGGAAGATCGATTTTAAGCAGCCTCAGTGCAAAAGGCTCATCGTCCCAGTCTCTGAATTTGCCCAAGAGGCACTTTGGTTAGTTCATTAATTATGCTAAATTATTTGTGTAAGAAAAAATAGAAACCATTCTTATATCACAATGTGCCAGATTAGCACAATAGAGAATTTCAAATTGGAAATGATCCATTGTTTTTAAAACACTGAAAAAGTGCTGAAAGAAGGTGCATCAGGCTGCACTTACTCTGTGCCTGTAACTTGGGTACAAAGCTTTGATCCTTCATGGAGCCTCACTGCTTTTCATCTGGAGTCAGGTTGGGTCCTGACTCTAGATTTGCATGGCACAACTTTCATGTTGTCATGAAGTGAAGCTACTTTGCACCAATGTTGAAAGAGCTAGTCCTTCCCCTGTCCTTTCCATAGAATCATGAATATATTTCATATTTTCTGACAAATTTGGAGAAAATGATAATTGGTGCAATTTAAACTCCAATTGAAAGAGTATTGGAGTTTAAGGGTCACTAATCCATTCACTCACATAAATGGTCCACATTAAAATAAATTGAAGCAGCTCTATAACATACATAGTTTATGTCATTCGGTGCACAGAATCCATCCCAATTTGTAACTCTCCAAGCCAGCAATTTAATCTGCACTTTTCCAAGTGCATCAGACATTTTCTAACAATTCCCCCACCAATAGGTGAACATTGTAACAATCCCAGGAAGGTCCAAGATATCTAGAAAGGAGCTATTGCTTTCTTTCAGAAAGCCCTTAGGATCGAGGTCCCCATGAGTGCAGCACTGTGTGTTCTAGACAACTTGCAATGTTAGTGGGTCTGCACTAGAAACATGGGGGGCAATTTTCCTGGATCTGTGCCCAGGTGCACTGAATCGCTTAGGTGCAGCAAATATTGGACGGGTCGAAGCACATGCCTGGAAAGCAACCCACCCAGGGCTCTAATATTCGCTGTGCCTGGGTGCAGACCCAGGAAAATCACCCCCTACAGAATCATAGCATCAGTTTGGTGGTTAGAAAACTTTTCATGCTCGTTGGAAGGACAATTATACAACCAATTTACGACGCTGGTTTAAAACCCATTTGCAGTGGTTTTTAAGGCCTTAGGGATAACATTTCTGCTGGGGTTATAGATATATAAGGGTTTATTCCCTGACTGACTGACTGCGCCAGGACTGCCACCACCAATCGGGTGAGCAGGGTTTGGCAAAGTGAGCGAGTAGGGCTTAGTACTGCTTCTTGCTGAGAGCAGAATTTTGCAACCAGACAGCCCTTTGTGCGCAGAGGGCTATCACACCTTTCAGGCGACGTCCTCATTAAAGCCCCAAAAATCACTTTAATGGATGCAAAGTATCTGGCTGCCCAATTTACCAGCTTTTCTGTTGGGAATGGGTCAGTGTCATTGAACACCCATTTTTAACGGGCGTTGGAGAGAAGGAACGTTCAGTCATTTTGAGCACCATTTGTGCCTTCACAAGTTAGTACTCAATTTATAATTACGGGTTTTCTTGCGTGCTTTTCATTCTGTGGCATTTTGGTTTCGCTATTGACCTACATTTTGCATTTTTCAATTTGTTTTGAGGGGGGCCTGTCTGTTGCACATGTGGCTTGTTGGCAACTGCATTTTAAGTCATTGCGACCCAAATTCAGAGACCGGGCACCCTGCGTATCTTTTTGCTCCTTTTGGAAAAGGAATGCACAAACAGTCTTGTATACATAAGTGGTTTAAAATACTAATCGCATTATTGCCGTCTGCTCCACCTCAACTACCATTCCTTCTCTCCCATTTTATTGTGCTTCATCTCGTGAGCTCCTGGAATGCAGTTGGAATAAAATAAACCTATTTTATTTGCCCCAGTACTGTGAGGTGCATGTGTGCTCAGTATTTCTTACCTCGATGCCGGCCCCTTGTGAACAAGTACGGGGGGTGCCTTCTATTGGTTAACCGAGTACTCCATCTAAATGATTCTCCTGTGGGAGGAGGAGGTGTGGTGGCTGTTTGCTGGGTGTCATGTTTGTGCCTCTTTGAATAGAGGTGGCCCAGTCCCTCCTTGTGCTGAGCCGTAACATGGTGCCAGATTTATTGCCGCAGTGGCAGTGTGTTCCTGCAGGCTCTCTGGCACATTGTGAATCATTTGAGCAGGGCAGCTGGGTGGAAAGAAGAATACAATGTCATCTTGAAAGACATCTGTGCCAACTCATGCCATTCCTCTGTTAATTGGCACTCCCTCAGCATGAGTGGTCTGTGTGGGAGGAGACCACTTAGATGCAATGAGGTAATTGAAGCCTTGCATTGTGGCTCTCTCCAGCATATTGAAACCAGGCGACAGAGATTGCTGTGCTTTGAACCCAATGTGTCTATAATCAGAGATTCAATATTGAAACCGTGCTTTTGCTGCAGATAACCCTGGAAGGTTTCCATGGAGGTTTGCACTTCGGTCAGGCAGTCATGCATCACTGGATAGACATGGGCAGTGGACTCCTCCACAGTTGCCACCAGACTTTGCAGCATGCTTGCCACACTCTCAAATAACTGGATGGAACACTGACGCTCAGGGATGGGACTTTGTAGGAAAATCCCGTGACGTTCTAGTTTCTGCTCTTGCACAGCCATTTCCGCTTACTTCTCCTCACTCAAGCTCTTAGGTTCACGCAGTGCTCGCTCCTGCAACTCTTAAATCTCCCAGAGTAGATATCCCTTGGCTGGTGCTTGCCAAAGTTGGAGTGAGTGACGCACGGGGGCTGTGAGATGTCAGGGCCATGATGAACGGTGTCTTCTATCATTCTTAGGAACACCTATATGAACAGAAAAAAAATGGTGAAATGCTATCAGTCAGACATCCCTTACGGCACCTTACATGGCAAGATAATGTTAGTCATGCTGCTGTGGTGCAGTGTAACGTTATGGGTTTGATTTTGAAAGGATGACAGGATAGCAGCGGGGGAGGGGGGATCAATGGGCGCACGGCAAACACGAGAAATAAAAACTTACCTTTCCCCACGCGATCGCAACTCAATTGGTGCCCCTTAACGTGGCTTCTGGGTTTGCCGTCCGAAAGCTGCGTAGCGGGCGGACTGCGCACCTGCATCACAGGCTGTCAGCTGGAGCGGCTCTATTTAAAGGGCCATTGCTCCAAAGGCTTTACACCAAAAAACACAGTGGAGCAGCACAGGGGCAAGGCTGCTCCAAGATTTAGTGATGCCTCACTTCAGCTGCTACTGGCCGGGGTGAGGAGGAGGAGGGAAGTGTTTTACCCAACTGACAGAAGGAAGTGCCCTGCCTCTGCCACCGCCACTAAGAAGGCCTGGCTCGAGGTGGCCGAGCAGGTCACCAGCAGCAGCAACATATCCCACACCTGGGTCTAATGCAGGAAGAGGTTCAGTGACCTAAGTAGGTCAGCAAAAGTGAGTACACTTATTGATTCTTCTGCATTCCGTGGTGCACATCACCACCACCCCCCCCAACTCATTCTGCACTACCAAGACTACTCCATCACATCACTCCTCACACCCACTTAAGGCTCATCCTCAACTTACCTGCACCTTCTGAGCACTTCCTCACCTCCCCATATGTCACCCCCCCCCCCCCCCCCAACTACCACTCACCCCAATCCTCATCCAGTGTGATGTCTGTCTCATACTCACCCTCTGATGCACCTCTTTCACGGTCAGCCGCACCCAAATCAATGCATTCATCGGCTGACCACTTCACCATCACTCACTCACACGTCTGTACTTTCTCCCCTTGAAGGAGAAGAGAGGGCGAGGACTGGAGGGTGGCCACAACAAATAGTGGTCCTCACAGACGCGGAGCAGGAGGCCCTGCAGATCAGCAGCACCCTCGAGTGCCTGTCCGTCGGGGACGCCGAGACTGGCACCCCACAAACGTCTGGTGACACAACTTTAACATTTATCACACACAACATGAATTGATTTTAACAATGATTGGCATGTTGAACACCTCAGTATGCTCATCGCAACATGACACATCGGTGATGATGCTTAATATTGCCTTCTGTTCTCTTACAGGTCCTTCAGCGACCGGAGTGGCAGGAGAGGGCGATTCCTCAGAGGAGCTCCCGGCCTCTGAGGGCGCACCGTCACATCATAGCGAGCCATCCACCAGCGCAGATACTCACACCTCGGTGGGTCCTAGTAGTCAGTCGGTTGGGTTGGCATCTGGCGAGTCACCACACACAAGTGAGCACGAGCAGACACTGGTGGCAGGGGCAGCTGAGGAGAGTCCGCGTCAGTGGGCGCACTCCTCTCCAGGCTCTGCTCAGCTGGACGCAGATGCTCAACCCTGGGGGCCATCCTTTAAAAGGCGAATGTTCGAGGGACAGCAGCACATTTGCGAGGTACTGGAACAAGTGCCATGCACACTTTCCACAATAGCCCAGAGAATGGAGGAGTCCAACTCCTGCATAAGTGGAATGGCGGCACAGGTACAGGAGGGAATCTCTGAGATACTGTCGCGGGTAAGTGCGGAAATGTCTGCGATGGAGAGAAGACTGGCCTCCATTGAACTTCAAGCACGGCTCACAAATGAGTCCATTCAGGCCCTGACAACGGTCGTTTGGACTCAGGGTGAACAACATTCTGCCACCTTGAACAAGCAGACAGAAACTTTACAACTGGGCCTTCAAGGCTTCACACATATCTTCCAAACTGTTGTCCAACAGGATGGGAGGAGTGATGTGCGCCTGGCCCAGGAGAAAGGGGACATGGAAGTGGGGACGCCACTCAAAGCGCTCCCACATCTCACCCGTTGCCCCCTTCTCAACCAGTTCCCACAATGCTGCCTCCTCTCCAGGTGGCCGAGTCTGCCCCTGCACAGGTGCAGGTGGAGCAGTCTTTAGAGGGGCCCTCACGGGCTCCAAAACCCAGAGAGCGTAAGCTGAAAGCATCTAAGCAGTCAGGACATGAACATGAGCAACCTGCCACTGCCTCTGCTGTAGCCACAGGAGATGCACCACGTAGAAGCGGCAGGAAGAGAAAGGCTAAGGATTTGTGAGCACGAAGGGTTTGCACAAGAGTGTTTGACAGGCTGTCATGTTTTTCGTTCATATTTGGTTTTTGTTATATTCACATTAAATGTTATCATTCTCACCAGTACTGCCACGTCTTGCCCATTCTTGACTGGCTTTTTTGATAGCGCCCTTCCATGTGTTTCACCATGAACGGCGACACTTGACGCCACCCATTGGGTCAATTAACAGTGGGTGTATGTGTAGTTGCAGGACTGTTTTGTGCGGGGGGGAGGGAGGCTGGTGTTGGCGCTGGTCTTTCCAGGTGGTGTGAGGATCGGACCCTTCTCACTTTCTGATCTTACGAGAACCGTTCACATATCAGTGACTCCCTAGCCTCATGAGCAGCCAGGTGAGCCACTGCTCTGCCCATGGGTTCATCCTCCTCCTCCTCCTTCTCCTGCTCAATGTGGATGGCAGATGTGGATGGGGCCTCCTCAAACGGCACCCTTCTCTGTTGCGCCATGTTGTGCAGGACACAACACACTACTATAATATAACCCACTCTTGCTGGTGCGTATTGAAGCGCTCCCCCAGAATGATCCAGGCACCGAAATCGCATCTTCAGCAGTCCTATCGCGTGTTCAATTATAGACCTGGTGGCGATGTGGCTGTCGTTGTACCGACGCTGTTGCTCGCTGATGGGGTTCCTCAGAGGTGTCATAAGCCACGTGTGCAGGGGTATCCCTTGTCTCCGAGGAGCCAGCCCTTAAGGGTGTTCAGTGGGTGGAAGAGCCCCGGGATGTTGGATTCCCTCAGAATGAACGAATCGTGGCAGCTACCAGGGAATCTGGCGCACACATGAAGGAATCTTTTGCGGTGGTCACGAACGAGCTGAGCGTTGATGGAATCATACCCCTTTCTGTTGACGAACAATCCTGGCTCATATGGATGTGCTCGTTTTGCTATATGGGTGCAATCGATTGCACCTTGCACCAGTGGGAAGCAAGCCATAGAGTGGAATCCCACTGCCCTCTTCGTCTGGCTGAGGTCGTCCATGGGGACGTTGACATATTGCGAGGCCCCACGAAACAAGCTGTTGGTGCACTTGTGTGCAGACGACTGAGAGACACTGGCGATGTCTCTGGTGGCACCCAGGAATGATCTGGAGGCTAAGAAGTTGAGGGCAGTGGTGACTTTAACAGCGACGGGCAATGAGATGCCGCCAGGCCCAGCCGGGAGCAGCTCGGCATAAAGGAAGCTGCAGATGTCTGTGACCACCTGGCGACTCACTCTTAGCCTCCGTATGCACTGTTCTTCAGAGAGGTCCACGAAGCTGAGCCTTGGTCTGTAGACCCTGTGGCGAGGGTAGTGCCTCCTGTGACGGTGCTCTCTTTGTTGTTGCCCTCTGTGTTCTTGTGCAGGTGACTGTGGCTCAGCACTGTGTTGTGGAGCTCCAAGTGGCGGAAGTGCACGCTGTGCCTGGCAAGGATGATGATGTCGTTCATCCTCGGATGTAATAGTGAATGCAGCCATCGTGCCCCCCCCATCCTGATGGTGTCAGTTTGAGGGGGTCCACAAAGTTGGAAAATATGCGTAAACAGAACAATTCTGGATATAAACCAAGAATTTTCAGTCTAAACACAAAGATCTCCCAGCCAAAAAATTGTCTGAGAGAACTGAGTGCTCTGCTGCAATAACTTACCTTTTATCCCCATCTGTCAAACAGACATTTAAATGTCCCACTGGCTGCTGCCTGAAACATGTCTCCTACAACATGAAATGTTTCCCACTGCACGGGAACCACACAGAGGCTGAATGAAAATCGTTCCCCTGCCTCAATCTCCACAAAATTAAGTACTTCAACGAGATCAACGATCTTAATATCGTCCCGCTGGCTTTAATTGCCGACGGGACTTCCGGATTCCTGAAGCGCGCGCACAAGGTGCGTCTGTGGCAACCCGGAAGTCAGCGGGTTGGAGCCGGCTTCCGTACCCGTTCGGGATTTTCCCGATTTTCGCAGTCCCCAACGCACCCGAAATTCCATTTTAAATTCGGCCCCTATATATCCGTGAGTGAATGGGGAGAGAAAGAATAAAAAGTGATGGATGATGCTAGTCCAGAGTTTAGGAGAAACCAAACTCACTCTTCCCCAATCCCTCCAGAATTTGGTGGTAGGCTTTTCATATCAAATCAGTGGATGGTAATTGGGAGGGCTTGCTCCAGTCTGCATTTGTTCTCTTGTTATTTGTGGCCTTTTCTTCTAAGATGTAAAATGTATATATTTTGAAATACCACTCAAGTGCCCAGCTTACATGCCCAGTTTGTGTGAGACCACAAACATGAAGTGTGGTTTCAGTTGGCAGTGTAGCGTAGGCCCTGCTGCCAGCTGGGACAACATGACAATATAATCGATGTGTATATCATAAATTTTGTACTGCTGTGTATTCCTCAAGGCTATTGAGCTGTGATTACCTTTACGTGACCTCTCACGGTAGGTCAAAGAGGTTTCGTTAAACTGGCCAGTTTGTTGTACTATACGTATTTTTCTGATAAATGGAAAATTCTTTTGCTGTTATGAGTTGGAAGTGTTAGACAAGTAAAACCACAATGTTTGGATATGAAATATAATAATAATCTCATGACCGTGCTTATGTCTGTAGCAAATGTGTAGAAAACATATACAGCTGTGGTAACCAGACGGCCCAGTGATTATGGTTGGAGCGAGATTAGGTCACAGATGTGCAGGCATTTCTCTGAATGAGCAGAAGTTGAGGAGGAGGGGGGGGGGGTCCACAGACAGATCAAAACAATCACATTTCCTTGTAAACTAGCTTGGGTATGAGTACAGGCAGTATAACTGTTGTCTGTTACAACAGACTGCTCTCCAGATTGAGATAATACCTGTCTGTATTTTGCAGTGCAGTTAATAAAGGATAATCTGTTGTTTTGAGTTTGATTATGTGGTGTCCAAAACCATAAGACTCAATTATTAAAGTCAACAACAGCGTGCTTGGTGGGCTGAAGTTGCAAGATTTATGTGCAACATTAGAAGGATACTTAAGTGCCAGCAGCAAAGTTTCCCCTTTAGTAAAATGGGCATACGAGATCCATAAAACCATAGAAGTTTATAGTGCAGCAGAGGTCATATGACCTATTATGCCTTTGGTGGCTCCTTGCTAGATTAATCCAAAACAAATCCTACTGCTTTGCTATCTCACCATAGCGCTGTATTTTAGGAGCTTGGGAATGTACTGGACGGGAAAAGATGACTGGTCCGTCTGGCCAGCCCCAGTGTCTTAAGAAATAACATATCCCACAATACCTCTACCAAGTTTTGCTCCAGGTACCTTTCCAATTTTCTCTTGGATACAGTCACCCCCTAATACCGCCATCAGAAATCCATTACATACATTCACCACCCTCTCAGTAAAGTAGTTAAATCTAATCTGTTTTTCCACTTAAAGCTATGCCTCTTATTGTGGGATCTGTGACCGTGTTAAATGGGGTAGAATTTCCACATGAGTTCTCCCGATCATCCACCCTTAACTTCGGCAGGAGATCCATGTACATCACGTCTACTACAAGAAAGGTGCATTTGTATGTGTGATAGAGCTGCAAAGCTGCCTGGTTGTTTTCTGTGCTGCCTTAATGAAGCTGGACCAGTTAATAATGAACTCCTTCTGCCATGCATCCTTTGGCCATAGGCAAGGGGGGGTAATTTTATGTGATGCAAAATGGATCGTCCATGCCTTTGATCATATATCGGGAGAAGCCTCCCTTATGCTCAGCTCACCTTGAAGAAATCTGCTGGTCAGAAATAGTAAATGAGCAGACAGAGAGTGCTGTTGGCTGTCTTGGCCAAAGCACATAGTCTACTTCCAGCGGCGTTAAGTTGATGGCCGGTTAGACCTACAGTCTGTGTTTAAAGAACGAATGTTTAAAATCAGTTACCTTTACTTAGCCAACAATGTCAGTGTCAGTAAATGTCAAGCTTTCTTTCTATTCTCGGTTTAGTTGCTGTTACTACCATGTGGTTAGCACGGACCAAACAGATAGCCACAGGAACTCTAGTTTCATTGGGGTAGATCTTGACTTCAACGGAAAAAGAAAATGGGGAGTGATGTAATACCGGCGGCCGACACCCTATCACCCATTTTACACCATCGCACAAAGTCAACATCGACCCCATTCACTCTAGCAGACACAAAGCTTTTTTAATAATGTTGGCCAGGAAACCAGGAGAAGTCCACTGCTCTTCTTCAAATAGTACCATGGGATCTTTTATATCCACCTGAGAGGATAAGCAGGCCTGGGTTTAACATCCCACATGTAGTATGGCACCTCTGACAATACAGCACGTCCACAATACTGTACTGATGTGGCAGCCTAGATTATTTACCTAAGTCCTGGTACAGGGCTTGAACCCACAATCTTCTGACTTAGAGGTGAGAGTGCTACCACTGAGCCACGGCAAGTTACCATTTTGGGTGTTACTCCTTCATTAGAATATATATATTAAAATGTTTGTGTCTGTTCTATATCGATAATTCAGCTGGGTTGTTCCATTGATATGAAGCTTAATACGGCATGCTGAACTTTTTGTTCAGTTGTGAACAGGATACAGAGCAACACATTGGACTGTTCCCTCAGCACAATGGTACAAAAGCACTTTGCTGCAGGCCCAAGTAGTACTAACATCCAGTCCAAGAGCAAAACAAAAATTGATTGCTGATCAGTATAGGCTGAGCCATCTGATTTTTTCCTTGGCTTTTGACAGTAAAAAGGAGAATGGAAATGAGTAAAAGCTGATCTTATCTTTGCAATCCAAACTGTGCCCACATCCAGAAGCCAAATGCTCTTTTTCATAAATGCTTATTTATTTAATACAGAGGAAGGGAAGTAAAAACTGTTATCTTTTGCAGACGTCTGCCTGCAACTGTAGACGGCGAATGCAAGGGAGATAATGCCCACCAAACCAGACGAAGCACTCTATGCTCTCATTCAAATCTGGTTTGAATATTAAGCTTTACGTGCACAGCATCCGGGCAGAAAGCAGCATTCTTCTCCATTCGTCACACTTCTCATTACAAGTAAGCAGGAAAATTACAGCAATATCTGTTTCTTTAAGTGGCCTTTTGGCCAGAACCCACACGACCTTCCCTTACTGTATGCTGCAAGAATGTCCCTCAGGCAGCCATCTTTACTTCTTTTAATCCCATCTTGTGCATCAATCATATTGTATGCTGCTCCCACTGCCAGAGAAAAGCATTGCAAAAAAAACTCCCATAATCTTTTTGTTTTCTGAAACTTTCGAGTTTCGGATGAGTTTTTGGCTTTATTTTCTATATCGATTGAAAGTACTTTCCTTCCATGTTGCAATGGGTCCTCCCAGAATCTCCAATGACCCCTGCTAAACAACAGTGTCAGTGACCTACGACTTCTGCCCTTTTTGGCAAAGCTGGAATAAACAAAAAGAATTCAGAGATTCAACTGCCTTACAAAAGCTGAGATGACTGAAGGAAGGGTTAAGATGCATGAAGCTATCAGGAAAGTTAAACCTGAACCTGCAAGAACCTTTTCATGTAATGAACTGTTCATTATGACAAATTGATCAAAAAATCCCAGGAGGACTTGACATTGGGTTAAAGGTGCAGACTTGCCTCTTTAAGGCCGACAGCCACTGCCTCATCATGCTTAGTGGCAAACTAAGTGCTGTGAAGCAAGCATCAAGCTTCGCAAGTTCATAGGTTTTATAATCTTGTTCTCAGCAGAGGGACCATCGTCAAGTACCTCTGCTGCCATTTCAACCCAGTTTCAACAGGATGTTCCCAGCCTTAGCTGAAGAAACCTTAGTGATGATTACTGAAGTTGGATAAGTGAGGTTTGTACCTGGTATTTGACGGTGCTAACCACCCAGGTTCAAGTTTATATTGGTGTCAGTCTTCTTCTGTGGTTATCAGAGAAACAGGTTTGCTACACTGCAAGGATTTTGAAAATGTGCTGCATGATCAGGAACGGGCTCCATTCCTGCTATTTCATAATCCTCAAGAGAAAAGAGATGACAATTCCTTTGTCTCAGAAAACTTGTACCAAAAGGAAAACTTTCAAGATGGTCACTTTTCCACCGTCGTGTAGAATATAGGGTAGATTTTCTGAATTCACACTTCTACTGCGGAGCTGTACACCAGGAGTACGTATCAGGAATTTCGGCAAGAAGGTCACTAAGTCCCAAAAGAGTTTTAGGTTGGAGTGATAAAAATTGCAGTACAGGAGGCCATTCAGCCCATCCAGCCTATGCCAGTACTAATTCTTTAGCTGGAGCTATCTACTCTAATCCCATTTCCCTGCCCTTTCCAAGTATCTATCTCTTTTCTTTCTTTTCAAATATCCATCCGATTCCATTTTAAATGATTCACAGGGGACAGTTTTCAACTGCTGGTCGCCTGTTTGTTTCCTGAGAAGCAATTGAAATTCAGGGTGGGGGGTGGGGGCATTGCAACCGCAACCGGCCTATTAAGGTCCTGATGTATTTTTCAGGCATGCCTGTAAATGGGCGTGCAATCCCCCCCCACCCCACCGAAATCAGGCGGGCAGCTGCTTGAATATGCAAATTAGAATCCTATGCCAGTTGTAGGGCCCCGATTAAAATGTTCAGGTCCAAATGGGTGGAGTGTGTGCCGTGTATGCTTTGCCCAATTGTGCCAGCTATTGGGCAGCTTGACCATTTATTAAAGGGACAGCTGTAGGCCGACGAGAAATATGGCCCAGGAAGCTTTCAACTTTTTGTTTGGTGGGCCCAGAAGGAACAGAAGTGTAATTCCTGGGCCTCCAAAAAAAAACGTGGCCCACTGCCAGCCCATTCGAGGCCCCAACCCCCATCCGGATCACCTCCCCCCTCCCCCCATCCCCCGACTGGATCAGCGTGAGAGCTGGCTGATTTCCTGCCTTCCCAAACCCAGCGAGCTGCAACATGGCACCCGCTCGGTGCCAGCTTAGTTCCCGTAGCTAGCCGGCAGCATGCTAATTAGGTCCGGGCCTCAAAATGGCTTGGGCATCATGCTGGCACAAACGGATGGGCAGACTGGCCGACTTTGCACAAGTTTTGGGTGCTACTTGAAAATTTCTCCCATAGTCTCTGCCCCAGTAGCCACTTGTGGTAAAGAATTGTGCGAAAAAAAATCTTGCAACTTCCCTCTCCATTCTTTGGTTGTGAAGCAAATGATGTTTAAAGAATTGGTGAAAATTTATAAATTAATGAGGCTAAATCTAATTTCTTTGTAATATATTTTGTTAGTTATGGAATAGAGATGTTCTGTTTTCTAGCCTGCATTATTATGATTATTTCCGATGTAGGTTGTACTACTTGCTGTAAACGCCATTCACTTTTTTAATTTACTTTGATAATTTTGTTTCCTCAAGATTAGCAATTGACAATGAGCTTTTGCTAAATATTTGTAGAGCAGTCCAATCTATGACAGACAGAAAATTCCAGAAATCCACAGCAGCTCCATCCCCACATGAGAAAGAAAAGACAGGTTCATGTTTCAGATGGAGAGCATTTAGGAACATAGGAACAGGAATAGGCCATTCAGCCCCTCGAGCCCGCTCCACCATTTGATAAGATCATGGCTGATCTGTGATCTAACTCCATATACCCGCCCTTGGCCCATATCCCTTAATACCTTTGGTTGCCAAAAAGCTATCTATCTCAGATTTAAAATTAGCAATTGAGCTAGCATCAATTGCCGTTTGCGGAAGAGAGTTCCAAACTTCTACCACCCTTTATGTGTAGAAGTGTTTTCTAATCTCACTCCTGAAAGGTCTGGCTCTAATTTTTAGACTGTGCCCCCTACTCCTAAAATCTCCAACCAGCGGAAATAGTTTCTCTCCATCCACCCTATCTGTTCCCCTTAATATCTTATAAACTTCGATCAGATCACCCCTTAACCTTCTAAACTCTAGAGACTACAACCCCAATTTGTGTAATCTCTCCTCGTAACTTAACCCTTGAAGTCCGGGTATCATTCTAGTAAACCTACGCTGCACTCCCTCCAATATGTCCTTCCGAAGGTGCAGTGCTCAGAACTGCTCACAGTACTCCAGGTGCGGTCTAACTAGGGTTTTGTATAGCTGCAGCATAACTTCTGTCCCCTTGTACTCTGCTCCTCTCTATATAAAGGCCAGCATTCCATTAGCCTTATTGATTATTTTCTGCACCTGTTCATGACACTTCAATGATCTATGTACCTGAACCTCTAGGTCCCTTCGACATCCACTGTTTTTTTAACTTTTTACTATTTAGAAAGTACCCTGTTCTATCCTTTTTTGATCCAAAGTGGACGACCTCACATTTGCCTACATTGAATTCCATTTGCCACAGTTTTGCCCATTCACCTAATCTATCAATATCCCTTTGTAATTTTATGTTTTCATCTACACTGCTTACAATGCCACCAATCTTTGTGTCATCGGCAAACTTATATATGAGACTTTCTATGTCTTCATCTAAATCATTAATAAATATTGTGAATAATTGAGGCCCCAAGACAGATCCTTGCGGGATTCCACTAGTTACACCCTGCCAATGTGAGTACCTACCTATTATCCCTACTCTCTGTAGCCTTTCACTCGGTCAACTTCCTAACCAAGTCCGTACTTTTCCTTCTATTCCATAGGCTTCTATCTCAGCTAACAGTCTCTTATGTGGAACTTTACCAAATGCCTTCTGGAAGTCCATATAAATAACATCCATTGACATACCCCTGTCCACTACTTTAGTCACCTCTTCAAAAAATTCAACCAGGTTTGTCAGGCACGACCTACCTTTCACAAATCCATGCTGGCTCTCCCTGATTAACTGAAAATTTTCAAGGTGTTCAGTCATCCTATCCTTAATTATAGACTCCAGCATTTTCCCCACAACAAATGTTAGGCTAACTGGTCTATAATTCCCTGGTTTCCTTCTCTCTCCTTTGTTAAAAAGCGGAATAACGTGCAATTTTCCAATCTAGAGGGACGGTTCCTGAATCTAGAGAACTTTGAAAGATTATAGTTAGGGCATCTGCAATGTGCTCACCTACTTCCTTTAAAACCCTGGGATGGAAACCATCTGGTCCTGGGGATTTGTCACTCTTTAGTGCTATTATTTTCTTCATTACTGTTGTTTTGCTTAAGTTAATTTTATTGAGTCTCTGTCCCCGATTCAATATTAGTTTTCTTGGGATTTCCGGCATGCTATCCTCTTTTTCTACTGTAAATACTGACGCTAAGTAATTATTCAACATGTCCGCCATTTCCCCATTGTCAATGACAATATCCCCACTTTCAGTTTTTAAGGGGCAACACTGCTCCTGATCACCTTTTTCTTCCCAATATAACTATAAAAGTTCAAACAGAATTTTAGCAGAATTTGATGCATTAGTTTGAAGTGCGTCCAGCTGAAACAATAATCTCTCTTTCCTTTTCCCAGATGCTGATGGACTTGTTGTGTATGTCCAGCATTTTCTGTTTTTAATTAAATTTCACGGTTTTTCCTTTACACCTCATTATTGATTTGTTCCTGCTAGGAAGACATTTAGCACCTGCAGTCTTCTAATGTTAGAAAGGTGTCAGCCGTGGCTCAGTGGGTAGCACTGAGTCAGAAGATCATGGGTTCAAAGTCCCACTCCAGAGACTTGAGCCCATAATCCAGGCTGACTCTCCCAGTGCAGTACTGAGGGAGTGCTGCACTGTCAGAGGTGCCGTCCTTCGGAGGAGACATTAAACCAAGGTCCCATCTGCCCTCTCATTCTAGATTAATCTGTACCCATTTGCAGTTTTGACGACCATTCTGTAAATAATTGCCTTCACTGGTGAAGTTCAAAGCACAATCAGATTGTTGTGCAGATAAATTTTCCTTCAGTCAGCATGAGCATAAACCAGGTTTCCCAATACTCTCTGTTGAGAACACGAACAACAAAAGTAGGCAGCAGCTTTTCACCTTTTGAGTGGTTTCCTCCCTATTTCATTTTCCATTTGCAAAACTATTGCCCGGCATCCAGAGGAACTAATACAAAAGGCACAAATGGACAGTTTTATAAGAATCAGTAGGATATATGAGCCAGTAGAATATATGATACGGCAGTAAAGAGCTACTTTATAGGAAAGGGAGCCATAAGAAGGTGAAAAACTGCTGTACACGTTCACAGCAAAACTCTGGCCTACTCCTACTCCTGTCTCTTATGGTCTTATGGTCAAAAGATAATGAGGTAGATTT
The DNA here is from genome assembly GCF_035084215.1 of Heptranchias perlo. Lineage (NCBI taxonomy): Eukaryota > Metazoa > Chordata > Chondrichthyes > Hexanchiformes > Hexanchidae > Heptranchias > Heptranchias perlo. Next base: position 7,614,982 of record NC_090332.1, on the reverse strand, counting down.
TCTTCTTTGTCAATGTGAAATGAAAAAGTCATCAGCGTGACAATGGAGTGGAGAAACCAGCTTTATAATTACACAACTTTTTTCACTAACATTAGAGAACAGAAGACAATGGGGTAGATCTTGACTTTGTGCGATAGTGTAAAACAGGTGATAGTGAGTTGGCTGCCCATCTCCCCATTTTTATTTCCATGGAAGGGCAAATCGGCTGCCGACTCGCTATCACCCCTTTTACACTTTTCCACAAAGTCCAAGATCCACTCCAATATCTGTGCATGGACCTGCTCATGTATGAAACTTTACCAATAAAGAGAGCGTTTTAGTCAAAGTCGCATTGTCTCTGAAAGCACCAGCCAGAAACCTAATGGAATAAATAGTAGAAACACATGTCCAGCCTTTTTGGAGATGCAGTTATGACCTCTGGCCATTCACAGTTAACATTTTAACACTTTCTAACTCACCTTTCTTTGGGCGCTTCGCCTGAGTTAATGATCCAAGCAGCACACATTTTCTGGCAGTGTGCTAAAGTACACAAGTAATGTGCAATGTGTTAAGTATTTGAACATATTCTAACAGGAAAAGTCAGGTAAAAAGTTATTTCCTGACAGCTCCTTTTGGTGCTTATGTGATTTTGAAGCCAATCTTTAAATGCACCTGGAAAAGTGCTGCCTTTTTCCTTTGAGATTAGCTCTGAACAGACAGGAAATTACGGTTTGAGCAGCACTTGGTAGTGGCCAAAAGTTACAGGCCATAATTCAATTATCTGTGGAAAGGACTGCTGAATCATCAGGCTTTTAAAATATAATCTACACGTGTAAAGTATATCTTTGTTAATGAAACAGAAGTATTTTAAGGTGACATAGTTGTTGAACTTTCATAGACTGATGTTTAGATAAACTGCATGAACTGTTAAAGTAGTCAGTAAAATTATCCGGTGTGGAAAGTGGAATTTCTAGTAATTATAATAAGATGCTAAATAGCCACTGGATTGTATCTGAATTATATCTTTCTGAACAGTTGGTCCTCAAGCATGAAATATTATTTGGGGCAAACAACTTTACGATCCCATAATATTGAGCACATGAAGCTGCTACATTACAATGGGCACTAAAGGATATCGCAACCTTGATATTTAGTATATGGAGCCTGTCACTCCATTACAATGCTCATTACAGGATGCTACAATCTTGATATTTAGTATATGGAGCCTGTCACTCCATTACAATGCTCATTACAGGATGCCACAATCTTGATATTTAGTATATGGAGCCTGTCACTCCATTACAATGCTCATTACAGGATGCTACAATCTTGATATTTAATATAAGGAGCCTGTCACTCCATTACAACGCTCATTACAATATGCTACAACCTTGATATTTAGTATATGGAGTCTGCCACTCCATTACAATGCTCATTACAGGATACAGCACCCAATTTCTTGTTTAAAAGTTCTTTTGGAGCAGAAATTATGCAAATTGCTTAGCCCCTGTGCTTTGATTTGCTCCACCCAGTAAGCAGTAGAAGGTAACCGTGTGAGTCCACAGGCATGCGGCCGGTGAAGTCAGGCACAAAGTCCAAGCAGCACAACACATTTCATGATGAAGAAATTTGCTATTTCTTTTGGAGTTTTGAATTTGATGTTAATGTGTCCCAGGTCAGACTTCACAGCCAGGATTTCAGCAGCAGGCGGGAGTTGCGCGGGTGGGAGTCGAGGTGGGCCGAGACCGTCCCAAGGGAACGGTCCCCAGCGTTTAAGGTTAAGTGGTGGTGGGGTCGGAGGCAGGCGGGGGAGGGGGAGGGAAGCCCAAGGCTTTCTTATGGGGCGCGAGGGAGCACTCCTGCTCCTCTCAGACCACAGTGAAACCAAATAAAATAAATAATTTTACTAACTTTTCTGGGCCTCTTACAGCTAGGTTTCACTGGCAGACCCGGCACAGTGTGCGACTTAAAAACTGCGCTGGGCTTCTAATTGCATCAAAGATCCCGGATACTAAAATATTAATAAGGCCCCCGATGCTGCTGAAAGCCCAGTAGTTAAAATGGCGGTGGGCGGGAGCATGTCAGGTTGCACGCAATCGCAATTTTAACCACCCGCCCACCCCTTTCCCGTTGGGCGGGCAGGGTTAAAATCAGCCCTCACCTTGTTATGCACCACTTCCTCCTCCATAACATAGCTTGCCTGTATAAAATGGACTCATTACTGTTTGGCTGGTTTGGCCTTCAGAAGTTGGCTTCTTAACGGTTTGTTGGACGTTTTCAGTGTTGGTTGGAAGCTTTCATGTCAATTCACATGCTAATTAGTTTCACCTGCGTCATTATTAGTGCATTATTTTCTACTGCTGTACAGTTCCAAGTTTTTGCATTGCAAGTCTTTTAGTTGCCAGGCTTTTTCCTACACTAGTGCTCAGTCTAGGAATTCCTTTGAGGTTTGGAAGAGGAAGATTAATTCATGAGGCAACAAGAAAAGCAAGTATGTTTAAACCTAAGTACTTATGTATCCACCCATTCTTATTCCAGTACTTCCATTTACAAACCTAGACAGTCCTACCTTGGCTTCTCAGATGGCACCTGCCTTTGCTGCCTCACCTTCATAAGGGAGCTATGCCATCTCCCTGAGATTGACCTACAGGAGATTGGAACAACAGGGGCCGACTGGATAGGATGGATGGACTGTCACCCTGACAGGCAGCTGCTTCAACTGTCTGTCCTCCTGCTATGTTGGAGCATCTGGGCATTTCCTTAGGATGATTCTGGATCAACTTGGGAACATATAAAGGAGAGGGCAGGGGGGGGTGATTTTAACCCTACCTTTCTGGCAGAAACTGAGCAGGTAAGCAGTTAAAATCCCACCGGGTGACTTACCCGCTGATGTCACACCCGGATCCCGCCACTGTCGATTTTTACTAGCGCTTCTGGGCAGAGGTTAAACCCCCTCTACCCAAAGCCGGCGAGGTTGATCTTTAAATATGCACATCAGAGTCCAATTATATCGTTGGAACCCGACTGCAGTTTTAACATCGGCCTTTTTCACCAGTTCCAGCAAGGTGAAGGCCTGTCAGAAGAGGATCAGTAGCAGAAGAGGCCATTCAGGAAAAGTTTCTTTATTTTCCATTGTGGGACCTAGAGGAGCAAGAGTCCTCCTCTGGACCCCACAAGGAAAGTTTAGGGGTCCCCTGCCCCAGACTCTCTGCTCCCCCCCACTATCTACTGCAAAACGCCCCCAGAACCCCAGTACCCACACTTGCCTGAGAGCCGGCGGGCAGCCTGATTCCACCCAATTTTCCATGGGTCGGCAGCCGATTCCCACTCAATTCTCACCCGTTCTAGCTGGGAGGTCGGGCCAGTGGTTAAAATTGCCGTGGCCTCATTCTGCTGCGGGCGGGCGGGAAATTAATACCCGCTTCCTGCAGGAAATCTGCTGGAATCAAAATATACCCAAAGTGTTTCCTGCAGCAATATAGACATGAAAACATGTGAAAAAGCTTAAAGTATGTCTCCATGTTTCACATGCTGTCTCGCTAATGGCTAAAGGTAGCATTTGTGCCATGATTGCTACGGCATGATGCTAATAATCTGCCAAAAGGAGAAATTTGCAAGGCTATGGGGAAAGAACAGGGGAGTGGGACTAATTGGATAGCTTTTTCTAAGAGCCAGCACAGACATGATGGGCCGAATGACCTCCTTCTATGTGGTATGATTCTATGAAATCTGGGTAGTCTTAATACTGAACTACTCCTAAAGCCTGTATTTTTTTGGTGCATCCTCCCAAATGTCCTACAAACCTGGTAGACTGCATTCAGTCTATCTGCTGCCTTCATCCAGGCAATTTGGACCTCTGCCTTTATAGGATGGTGCCCTTTTGCACCTTCCTTTGCTGCACTTCCTGTGCCAAGATCTTCAAAGCCTCATCTTCAAATAGGGAAATGTCATTCGAAGGATGAATAATGTAGGAGGTAAGGTTAGATAGGTATTAGAACATAATTTTTAGGAACAAGAAATGGCCCTTCGGCCAAAACAAGTCCATCTGTTTTTTTTTATATAGATGAACCCACACACCCCTTACTCACCATATGCTTCAAACCCTTCTTTCTCCGGGAATTTGTCCAATTATCTCCTGAACCCATTTTTACCGACTGCAACAATGACCTTCTCTGGTAACTTATTTACATCAGCATGTGGGAGTAAACATTCTGCCTGACTTCCCTTCTTACTTATAACTACCTCTTTTTTTTTAAGCTTATGCCTCTGGTATTTGAACACTTCATCATACTACACAATCTGCCTATATCAGTTTTGTCAAATCTCTCCAAAATCTTGCAAACTTCAATTAGATCACCGCAAAGTCTCCTCTTTTCCTAATTACTTTTGGTAGCCCAGGGAACAGCTTCACAGAGTCTTTCCTGAGGTGATTTGAATGAGTGGGTCAGAGTCCACAGTGGAATGGGTTGGCCCATGGAAGAAACTTGTTGAACGCATTCTATTTTCTTATGTTCGTGCATGTGAAGTGAACTGAGAAGATGAAATACTAAACAAGTTGACCAGCAGTATTGACACTAATGATGAAGGAGGCACAATCTCCGACTGCTGCGTAAAGACACAGGTGAAATTCTGAGTAAGACAAGTGACTGCATGTAGTGTGAGAATTCAGAAGCTCTGTTTTGTTCACATAGTTTTGTTCACGGGACGGTTTGTGTGCGAGCTCTGCGATAGACCTTTGTCTCTTGGGTCTTTGCTGGAGAAACCGTGGTCCAGAATTAATCTCGGAAGTTCAGTACATTCAGTTTATGTTCATTGCATAACTTATTTATGAGAATGTAGTGAATTATGCCAGCAAGGGAATATATGACCAGCTTCTTGCTGGCAAACTCTGCCATGTGTTGTTGATGAAAGACCTTACTGCCAGTAGGTAGCACTATAATTTATTACTCCAATAATTAGCTTTGTAACTTAAACATTACCTTTGGATTCAGTGTTCAAATGCAATAAAAAGACAGTGTCCAAAAATGCAATAAGTAAAATAATCACTTAAAAGTTTTCTCTGCAGGTATTTCTGACTCTGAATCGAGAACCCTTTTAAAAAAAATACCCTAGAAATGAGCGTATGTAATATTATCATATAAATGCTTAACAAATTCATATGACATTACTTTATCCATTCTTTTTACAGAGGGATTAACCCATTAGCAGTAATAAAAGAAAGAAAGAACTTGCATATATATCGTACCTTTCATGTCCTCAGGACACCCCAAAGCGCTTCACAGCCAACGAAATACTTTTGAAGTGCAGTCACTGTTGTAATGTAGGAAGCGTGGCAGCCAATTCACACACATCTAGATCCTACAAACAGCAATGAGATAAATGATCGGATAATCTGTTTTGCTGTTGTTGGTTGAGGTTAGCTGGGACACCCCCCCGCCCCTGCTCTTATTCAACATAGAATCTTTTGCATCCACCTGTTTCCCATATGTTACATTATCAGGCTACATCGAAACTACAGCACAGAAACAGGCCATTTGGCCCAACTGGTCTATGCCGGCGTTTATGCTCCACACGAGCCTTCTTCCACCCTCCCTACTTCATCGAACATTATCAGGATACCCTTCTATTCCTTTCTTCCTCGTGTGCTTATCTAGCTTCACCTTAAATGTATCTATGCTATTTGCCTCAACTACTCCTTGTGGTAGCAAGTTCCACATTCTTACCACTCTTTGGGTGAAGAAGTTTCTCCTGAATTCCCTATTGGATTTATTAGCGACTATTTTATATTTATGACCTCTAGTTTTGGACTCTCCCACAAGTGGAAACATATTTTCTACGTCTACACTATCAAACCTATCATTATCTTAAAGACCTCTATCAGGTCACCCCTCAGCCTTCTCTTTTCTAGAGAAAAGAGCCCCAGCCTGTTCACCCTTTTCTGATAAGGATATCCTCTCAGTTCTGGTATCATCCTTGTGAATCTTTTTGCACCCTCTCCAGTGCCTCTATATCCTTTCTATAATATGGAGACCAGAACTGTGCACAATACTCCAAGTGGTCTAACCAGGGTTCTATACAAGTTTAACATATCTTCTTTGCTTTTCAATTCTATCCCCCTAGAAATAAACAACAGTTGCCTTTTTTATGGCCTTATTAACCTGCATTGCTAATTTTAGTGATTTGTGTATCTGTACCCCTAGATCCCTTTGCTCCTCCATCCCATGTAGACTCTTATTATTCAAGCAGTATGTGGCCTCCTTATTCTTCCTACCAAAATGCACCACCTCACACTTATTAATATTGACCTTACACTTATCTATATTCTGGAGACATTGGGGGAGACAGGGGCTATCTGGTGACATTCCCAGGCTGTCTTAGGAACTCCCCCCATTACAACCTCCTTTGGGCCAGCTGAAGCAATCCTGCTGAGAGCAGGCGTGGGTTTTGTTCTGGGCCTTAACAGGGCTCCAATAGAGTTACCTGACTTAGGTAATCGGTCCCAGTAGGAATCGATTACCTTAAAATTAATGGCTATGTATCCCCATGTGGAAATTAAATTGAAAAATGTGGTACTCCTCTTTGGCCCTATCAGGGCCTCACTCTCGGCCATTAGAGTGGCATTATTTTGCTCAAATTTTCCAGCTGGAAACCAGAACGGGCGCCTCTGTTGCAACCGTACAAACACGGGCTGCCAATGCTGACTATTTATTTGGCCCTATTTCTGGGATGCGATCCACATCCTTGACTACAATCACCCGGGAGTCCCACACCGCCGCACTTCCAGAATTTTTGGCCGTTAATGTCTGACCAGCTTTAACATTCAGACTTGAATGTTCTTGACTTTCCGTAACTAGTTTTGACAATTATTTTTCCTTCAGGATGTCTTTGTTTCATTCTCTTCAATGCATTTCCTTAATTGACTGTCCCAACATTCAGTTGTTCTTCTAATTTTCCTTTCTCTCTAGCTGCCTTGACTAAAAGGTTTCCTGTTCTGTAAATGTTGATCTAGTCCAGCCTTCTCCATCTGTTTCCAATTGAGTCTCTGTCTTGTACTTCACTCACAGACAATCACCCAGCTCCTGCTATAGTGCGAGTGAAACATTGTTGTGGCAATAAGATTTCATTACGAAATGGTGTCACTGAACTCTCAGTGCTGGATGCCTCAAGGCTAAAACTGTGGGTGGTGCAGGCTTATGCTATGGGCTGGTCTGTGACTGCCACAACCTAAATCACTCGTAACCAGCAGCACTAACTAAAAGGTTTCCAGTTTGTTTTACTGGACTGGATTGAACTGCATCACTAAAGATGACCGTAGACTTTCACCCCACTAGCAATTGTGGTTTTAAAACCTTTGATGTACAAATAAAAAAAGAAAGACTTGCATTTATATAGCGCCTTTCACGACCTCAGGACATCCCAAAGCACTTTACAACCAACAAAGTACTTTTGAAGTGTAGTCACTGTTGTAATGTAGGAAATGTGGCAGCCAATTTGTGCACAGCAAGGTCCCACAAACAGCAAAGTGATAATGTCCAGACAACCTGTTTTAGTGATGTTGGTTGAGGGATAAATATTGGCCAGGACACCGGGGAAAACTCCCCTGCTCTCCTTCAAAATAGTGCCATGGGATCTTTTACATCCACACGAGAGGGCAGATGTCTTATCGGTTTAATGTCTTATCCGGAAGATGATGGAAGTGTGTAAAACAATATGTATTATTACTGGGCACATTACAAACTGGGCCATTAATTTACATCATCAAAAATTGAAACGGAAACAGTATTATATATAAAAATAAAAGATACAGGTTTCTTTTGATTACAGCAGCATAGATGAGAGCAATGCCTCAAAGTAGTATCTAAACCAACTGTCCAATCTGAGCTCTTAGCGTACTAATCTGTTCTGGGAAATGGCAATTGGTTCCTTTATATAATAGACATCACAAAGTAAAGATGTAAAGAGTCAGATCTTAACTCGACTATACTGAAGATGGTTTGTGATGGAGATTTGAGGTGGACCACTAAATATATTCAGGGAAAACCAGACAGAATAGGTGGTTTGTCAATGAAGTCATGTCATGCGGGGATTGTGGTCAAATAAGATTAGTGTGGTTTGGAATACTTTTTAGTGTAATGTAATGAAAGGTGCTTAGTTACAACTTGCATTGGTAGGCTAAAGATTTATAAAATACTGCTGATGGGAATGTTATAGTTATTTTCAGAGGCCAATGTATGGTTGCAGTAAACTGCTTTCGTCACAGGATGAAGACCCTTCGACTTCATTTATATTTTGTTCTTATTTATATCTTTTTTATTCAGAAATCCGGTTGAAAGACCAAGGCCCCTAGTGTAAGACACCACGAAGGTTGAAAAGAGTAAAAGGGATGATATAAATATGCTGTTACAAACTTTGGGCCTGCACTAGATTTTCTCAGCTTCAGCTTCACTGGTCTATTCTGTAAGTGGGCCTTGCATCCCTTATGATTAAGAGTCTACCTTTACTGCCCAATATCTGGTCATAAGATTGCATGACCGCTTGTTATGCGGACTGGATGCTGAAAACTCGCACCGCCCACCATGTATTTCTCCTATATTCCAAAAGGTGGACTGATAAACACTTTAGTGAGACAGAGCCAATCATAAATCAACAAACTGATTAATATTTCATATATTATGTGAATGAACAGAGTACTGATTGTAGCGAATTCCAACTTATTTCATAATGCTCCTCATAACAGAAGATAACAGAGCACCTCGCTACCCCTAAATACATTATTCAGACTTGCCCTTCTCCCTGAATCTAGTCATCACTATCCCTAAGTGGAAGGCTTTCTCTCTTGGGTGCCTGGCTCTTGCAGGCTGACCTGCCAGTCCATGTGTTTCTTGCTATCTTGGCTGAACAGGAAGCCAAAAACCTCTGAATCTCTCCCAGCTTTCTGTGTCCTGGGATGGGCCAATTGAGCTGCTAATCAAACTGGCAGCCACCCTCCTAGGAATGGGTACCTGCCAGACAGCCTCAAGCATGGTTAATTTTGACCCACCTTTTCTCTTTCCAGATGTTGACAGACTTGCTGTGCATTTCCAGCATTCTCTGTCTTTCGTTCAGATTTCCAGCAGTCAAAATATTTTTTCTATTTATTGAATAGCACAAAACGTACTAGTATCAGTCCCTGTAAGAATCTGTATGTTCCAGTTTTGCGAAACCTCCTTCAAATGCACTCGCGGAGATTTACGATTGGAATAATATCTGGAATATTTACTTTAGTAGAGAGAAACACTGGGATTAATAAACTGATCTATTTGAAGCCATAGTGAAATGAGGTAACTATAAGAATTCAGTTTCTGGGAGGCAGTAAGAGGATATTAGTAATATGATATCTCAATTGAAATACACTGCATCAAGCTTGGAATAATGTTTTAGAAACCAGCAAACCTCGGCTATATCATGGATCATATTTCTCAAAAAGGTCCAGATACACTTTTATTTTCTAATGCAGTAGAACGTACGTATAATGAAATCTTGCTTACCACAGTAAATTACCAGGAGCCGGCTGATTGAACGTTAAGTAGGAGAGACAAGCCTTAATTTAGAAATGGAGAAGACAAGCTATTCAGATGTGTGCAGGGGGAAGATGACCTGTTAGTCAAGGCAGCTGGAAGAAAAAGACAAAAAGGTCGATTTTGAGTGGCCTCTGCCTGGTATTAAGGGGGCGGTAACGGCCTCAAAGTGGTGTCGTTCACCGTACCATCCCATTAACACCGATGATGCAGCTAACGCCATTTTAAAAGGGGCCTATCGTCGGGTGCCCAAAGCACCCGCCTGTTTCAGCAATAGTCCATTTTTAATATATAAAACGGGGTCCTATTTAAGTTATAGGTCATTTTAGGTCAGAACTGGTGAAGCCTGCTCAGTACAGGCTCCGATCAGCTCCATGGAAGAGAAGAGGCCTTTTAAAGGTAAGTGTTGAATTCTTTTTGCTCCTCCCGGGGCCCAAAAGAAAATCTGGGCCACTGCCCATCCCCCGCCCCCGCAACTTACTTTGCTGGCGTCAGCTCTGGCCCGATTTTCAGGTGCCAGTCTGACGAGCTGCGTCGGGACGCCTGGTTGGTGCCCGATAGCACATCTGGCAAATTTAAATGCGCTCTCTGCTGATCGGTCATCCAAAAAATCAAAATCGACCCCAAAGGAAACAAATTCCCTCGGCTATTTTTAGCAACATTTGTGAGTGAATTTGGGAAGACATCCTCTATTTGCTATTTGTAGTGGGTGTAAAGAATGTGTTTACGATCAAAAGCTGTTTATATTGGAGCCTCTGGTCTCGGACTAATAAAAAGTACCCAGAATTTCTACTGTACGTTTCTTCTAGTGTTGCTCGCTGGACATTCAGAACAGTAGGTATTGTCTTTCTATGGACTGCCACATTTACAAACATTATCATTTGGGTGGGGAAGTCTTTATACAAAGCCAGATAAACTGTGCCCAAAATGATCATGCTGTACTCAATAGGAAGATTTCTTTGCTCTCGGTACCGAAAATTGTCTCCCACTGCATATTACCAGCCCTGACCATGGCAGGATGCAACAGCAGACATTGCTCGATTTCAGAGAATGCTTCAAAGCCTTGCAGCTTCGCATAGCCTTCAAATTTCTGAGAGAAGAAAAGTTTGCAAAGAGAACACGCTGTTATTTGTGTTGGTACAAACATTGATAAACATGATAGGGCAAAATTTCCATCCTTTTTTGCATAATTTCAGCATATAATTGGAACAAGTAATTTATTTTTTGAAAGCAAAATGGGGCTGAAGCCATTGATGCTGGTTTTTGCCTCAAAACCCATCTCCCCGAATACCCTCATGCATTTTGGCCCTTCCCACGATTCACCCACCGAGTCCTGAGTGACCTCATTCACGTAAATTGTGCTGTGGGCCAGTGGGGCTTAAATTCTGAATTTCCTGCTTTTCACTCGCAAAGCGATGGGAGTGAGTTAGACTGAGGATTATAAGGCGCGGCTGTTGCCAGGATCCATCTGAGACCGGCGGAAGTGAGGGGTTTTTGAGCCTGAAGAGTGTGGAGAGTTTCAGCATCAATTTCTCCAGCTGGGAAAGACTTTCTAAAGTGTTTTTTTTTGGCATTCTATCTACACCGTGATGGACTTGCTTCTCACTGCTTCTGACAGCATGAGACCACCAGGAGATTTTCACCCACCCTCCCACCTACAGTGAGGACTTCACAGGAGCAGGTATGCCATTCCTTATGGGCATATCCTTGTTTGCCATTATAATGGAGGAGGATCACTGGATGGAGCAAAGGAGAGTCAGGCAGCATTTAAGGAAGATGCTGCCCTTGTCTACCAATACTCTTTGGTGAGCTCCAGGTAGCTGTGCCTTGTGCAGAAGCATCTTGGCGTTGCTAGTTGGTAAGCACACTGCTGAGCCCCCTATATCTTCAACTGTCCCTTTCTGCAGTCTCGCTCTGTGCTGTCCCACTATGTCATGACCCACAATTGTTCTTGCACTCATTCTGTTGCTGGTGAGAATACACCAACTCCAGTAAGTGAAATACAAAATCATCAGCTTTAGCTGGCTAATACTATTCCTTACAATAAAAAGTGCACCAAGTGCTGTTCTACGTGCCAAATATGGCTATGTCACCCAAATAAGGAGGGTGATTGTGACTTCTGAGGACGTGTTGCGTGAAACAAGACTCATGCACTGAACCTTTATTCATTTGATCGTGAGGAATCTTGATTCATAAATTTGCAGGGCTATGGGGAAAGAGTAGGGGAATGGGATTAATTGGTAGCTCTTTCAGAGAGCCGGCACACGCACAATGGGCCGAATGGCCTCTCTGTGCTGTATGATTCTATAAATTTCTCCCTATAGTTCAATTGCCCCTCTCTTCATTTGGCCAGTAAAGCTACAAAGAACACATTGCTGCAATTCTTCTGACTACCAACCAGGTAAAGGCTTGGCAGTAACGTATAGCAAATGCACAGATGAAACCTGGTGTGTGATGACAGTACATAATATTACTTGTTAAAGTGTTCAACTTTGTGAGTCTGTGCCTTTGTACATTAAAGTGTTGTGTGGACATAATTCCTGTAATGATTTTCTGTCACGCTTTTTTCTCTCATGCTATTCTTGTCACGCTACTGCTGTCACACTATTGCCGTCACACTTCAATTTTCCTATTCACTTTAATGGTGCTGATTCAGTCCTCCCATCTGAATCCTTCCTCATATTTAGCTGTGATTGGCTAGAGAGGATCAAGTGACATGGTCCTCCCAGCCACGTCTCTCAACACTGTTTGATCCAGCTGACCCAATATTAAGCAACACGGCAATGGCATTATGTGTCTGGGTCTATCCGTACTCCACAGCATGTGTAGTTTCCACTGCCTCATCAAGCAGGTTAATGGGCTCTTCCAGTCTGCTCCTCGTGTTAAGTGGAGGCACTGAAAAGCCAGTTTTACTTGATGTGTCATACAATCCAGATGGAGAAGAGTGGTGACATTACTCGACTTTGAACTTATGTAATGTTCTGATGTAGTTACAATAGCACTGCTGGAGGAGATAGTGGTGTTAGTAGATTTATTTGCTTAGAACACATCAAAAAGTGAATAACACAGAACATTTTTGCCAGAGATTTACAAGACTATTATCATCGCTGTGTTTATTGCAGAAGACTTCATAAACGTTGCTATGATATCATTTAAAATGATTACAAAAATAATAAACATATCACTTATCAGATTCATCAGTAGATTCTTTGTGGAGTTATTGTCGCCTCTGTTCCTAAGATTATACATTGTGTCACAGGATCTTTGGTGGCTTTTTTGTGCAATATTTTAGATAATTTATTCTTTTGCAGCAGTCCTCTGCTGCTCTGTACACCTTGAGTAACTTTTGACTCTTTTTTGACAATGACGCCTCATGTATTTTGAAGGCTCTTTGGTTCCCTGCCAAAGAATGATCACTTCAGTTTTTTCTACCGTGTCACAAATATTTAAAGTGATACTTTACTCACAGAAAATTGATGCATGATACAGGTTGAAAAAGTGGAATCCCCTGACTAACATCCTAACATCACTGCTATAGCAATGTTTATTCACCTTAAAGAGACCAAAAAATGATCTACAAATAATAAATGAATCATTTCAGTTTACCTCCAGTTGAGGAACTTAACTCATCATTGGTGATAATTTCAAATCCAATAGAGTTGAAAAGGGACACAATCGGTTCAGGGGTAAAGGTGTGTGGTTACTGCCACAAAATGGTTCAAGCTACCTTTACGTCTCACAGTCCAAAAACAGAGCCTTGCGTTCCTAGCAGCAGTGGGCTATAAGGAATTAATCTAAGTCTGTGGCAACTACAGGTTAACATGTGGAAGTAGAGTGAGTGACACGCCTCCCCTAAGATACATACACACACCCCCCAAAAATAAGAAGCCTCAGTGCCAGCAACAGTTAAAATAGGAAGTGGCCAGTATTGTAAATAATTCCATTTCTTTATTTCCATCAAAGGCCTGATGTGTAGGATTTTGCAGAACTGTCTTGTCTTTAAACCGAAAAATGAGAATGATGTTTTTTGTTTATCCAGATGGACCATTCACTTAATCTTCTAGCCACACACTTAGCTGGATGTTCCAAAGCTAACAGATATTCTGTGCAGAAAGCCAATAACGTGGCAACAAACTGACTTACATAGGCGGTTTAGTAAGACTGTCACTCCGAGATCCTTGGAAATTCTGTTACAGCAGCTGGTCTCATAAATGACAAGGCACTTGGTGGTATTGCCGAAAAGATAATGGGCCAGAATTTGCTGTTAAAATAACGGTGTGGCTTATGGCGTTTGCCGTTATTTATGTGCAAATGGCACAGCAACTTCAGGCGAGGGGCAGATACGAAGTTAAGCTCAAATATCCAGAAGCTGCTGTCCAAGATGCCCCGCTCCACCGTTAGCTTCATGAAAACGGCATCTCACTGTTTGACTCACCTTTGAAATACATTGAATGGCGTGAAGTTGCTGTATTTGCGCGTACATACGAACTGAATTCACCACAGAAAGTTTAAGTCTTGTCCATTTCAATCTAAGTACCCTTTTAATGACGTGATCAGTGTTAATTACTGCCAATCAACCTCTCTGGCACTGAAAATGAACTATTACAAGTGTGGAGTCTCACTCCCTCAGGTATTAATTGTTGTTGAAGATTTTAAAAATGTAATATTTTAAATTTTAAAGTTCTGTCTCTTTTTTTCTCCTTCTCTTAACCCAATCTTTCTTTCCCTCTCTTTATTTCTCTTTCTGTACCTGATTTGACATTGAATTCACCCACTCTAACTTACACTAACTTCTCAGTCCGTGCGCTGTTTATTTCACAGTCCTTCAATCTGACTGGTTAAGGAGATACCCAGTTGCTTGCCCTGTTCACTCAGGTCCCTGTCGCCCTGTTTCCCTCGCTGCGACGTTATCAGCTCGCACTTTCAGCAACTTGCCACGCCAAAAATGTAAAAACCTAAACGTGCAAGGGCACGTCTAACTAATGGCAGACGCTGTTAGATGCCCTGCCATGGCAAATTATGGCCCATTGCTAGCATTATTAGCTACCATTTGCTGTGGTGGAGGATAAATGGACTGCACGCTGTGCTTTTCCTGAAAGGCTGGAGTTCAATCAGATAAGCACAGTAAGTGCCTGAAGTAGTATTTCCACAAACAGCTTCCGTTCTAAGGCATTCTTTCCCAGTTCAAAGTCTAGTAATGTAAACACTCTTTTCTATCTGGATTGTATGACACATCCACTAAAACTGGCTCTTCAATGCCTCCACTTAACACTAGGAGCACACTGGAAAAGGCCATTAACCTGCTGGAAGGGAGAGGTGAGGCCAGGGCTAGGGAGACCTAAGGACTCCTTGCAAGGCCTGGGTCAGCACTCCTGCTCCTCCTGGACCACAAGGATTCCAAATAAAAATAACATTGAAATACTCACCTCGCGTTGTCAGGTTTGGTGTCATGCAGACCACCCCCGGATTTCAAGTTAAGATGGGGTCGCGGCGCCAATGACATCATTGGGCTGCGACTTTTCCATGTAAAGTAGGCCCCTGCCAGCCTCAGTTTGGGCGGCCCTCCCGTGCTCGATCTGAAGTCAGTTAAGATGATAGGAGGTGGGAACACATCAGGAACACGGCCCTAACCTCCCCCCCCTCCCATCCCTTCACTGCCCGCACGGATCCTACCAGATGAATAGTGCTAAAATTGACCCTATAGTGTTTAAACAGAGTACAAGAAAACGGAAGGAGAGAGACTGGAAAATATGTAAACCAACGTATTGCTGACGAAAGTGTGCTAATCTCAGCCTTCATTTGCAAAGAACAGTTCACATTTCTTAATGTTTATACTCCAAACACTGACTTATATTACTGACATATTTTTGGTTCTCATTCTAACACTACGAATAGAGGTTGACTTTAACCATGCCCTTTCACCTCAAGTGGATAAGTCAGCAACCAATCCCTCTCTGTGCCTCAGAGTACAACTAGTCGGTCATGGTCTTTTTTGAAATTGGTTGGCTGTCTGGCAAAAGAACAACCCTAATGCCTCAGATTCTACTTTTTACTTAGATCCTACTGCTATACTCAAAGATTGATTGTTTTTTTACTTCCCTAAGGGTTCCTTGCTATATTTCAAGATTATATATAAATTTGATTTAATGTGCGTTGATGCTCCTAGGATTCATTTTGCTGGCTTTCTGTAGAGGTTGTCCCAGAGGAGACTTGTCTCCTGGCTGGATCATCCTAAGTTTCTTACTTTTGTTCACCAACATCTGCAGGCTATTTTGGAACATAATAGATTGCCTGAAATGACCTTCTTTTGCTGCATGCATTTTATTTTATGGGTTGTATGGGTTCAATAGACAATTGGATGTATTCCTGGAGAAAGAAGGGATTGAGGAAGATATGGTGAGAAGCAGCTAAGTGGAGTTGGTTTCTGAAAAAGGAACGGCTTTGTTGTGTCTAATAGTCTTCCTGTTCCTATGCAGTCATGGTTGCATCCCATTCCACACTGGACATCTGAAGCGATTTTGCTTCTTAACAGTGACTCTAACAAATAGCAAACAAACATTCCAGGTAACTTGCCTTAGAAAGGCACCAGGGGCAAATTTCCTGTCAGATTACACTAGGAAACTGGCATATCCTGGGCACATGGGGGAAGAAAATTGGACTGGGAGCCATTTTGATGGCAGTTCCAGAACTTCCTGCCAAATGTGTCATCAGGTGCATAATATGCTCAGCTGAATATGAATGGGTTATTATAATCACAGGCAAATGAGGAAAACAAGTCATATGATGTGTTTTTTGTCATATGTGCTCTAGTGATGTTGGGCACAAGAAATGCAGGTGCACCCTTGGCATCTAATATTGCTAAGGGCCTCAGGTGGTGATTCAAATTTTGAACAGCCTGTTTTGGCAATGCAATGGATCATATAGTAGGAAACTGGCAACTTTAAAACAATGTTACTATCTGTTCTTCTGGGACTGTGGGCCTACGTACACTGCAGCCGGGTGCTGCAGCGAATTCTTTGCCCCCACCTAAGACATTGGGTGGTAAATGGCACCAGTGCCTGCCCAAAATATTTAAGTGCCCCTGATCCTGGAAAATGGGGCTGGGTCAGGCATGCAAACAACGGGCAGTCATAAATCCCACCCCACCGCAATTCTACCGACAGAGTGGGACAGCAAGAAATGTATCCCCATTGTCTTTATGGAAATTTCTCTGCATCTACCATTGATGACCTAATTTGCATGATTGTGATATAATTTTCAGCATGATGACATCTTCCTATTCACTGCAATGCTGTCAGGCCTTGTGATTCATCAGTCCATGTACTCTGCTAACTTTGTCGTCATCAGTTATCAAGGAGCCAACTACAGCAGTCCGCTCAATAACACAAAAACAAAAACCCTCCGACTTTATTGTTCAATCTTTTTGCAGTAATGAAGGTGTCCTCTCTACCAGTCACGTTGATTTCTTCCTGTCCTCTCAGGTGTTCGGTTTGGTAAATTAGATTGTTTCTTTCTGCAGGCGCCTAAGTCAGGAAATTTGTTGCTAGCTTGGTACTGCTGTGTCCTCTGGTGTTGCTAAAATGTCTCATTTTGGGCACTTCTAGATCAGCCTAATGTCCAGTCTGAAGTGCTGATTCTCACAGAATGAGGCCACTCCAGGACATAAACTACGCTAGTGGATGCTGTTGTGAACTTTCTTCTGATTCCATCCCTCTCCCTGGCCACTGTATGAGGCTGAACCAGACTGTTCGCAACCTTGGTGTCCTATTTGACCCTGAGCTGAACTTCCGACCCCATATCGTCTCCATAACCAAGACCGCCTAATTCCAACTCCGAAATATCGCCTGTCTCCGCCTCTGCCTCAGCCCATCCACTGTTGAAAACCTCACCCATGCCTTTGTTACCTCCAGACTCAAGCTCTCCTGGCCAGCCTCCCATCTTCCACCCTCTATAAACTTGAGCTCACCCAAAACTCTGCTGCCCGTATCCTAACTCACACCAAGTCCCATTCTCCCATCACCCCTGCGCTCCCTGACCTACATTGGCTCCCAGTCCAGCAACGCCTCAAATTTAAAATTCTCATCTTTGTGTTCAAATCCCTCCATGGTCTCGCCCATCACTATCTCTGTAACCTTCTTCAGCCCTACAACCCTCCAAGAACCCTGCGCTTCTCCAATTCTGGCCTCTTAGGCATCCCCAATTTCCTTCGCCTCTCTACCTCCCTCTCCTCCTTTAAGATGCTCCTTAAAACCTACCTCTTTGACCAAGCTTTTGGTCACCTGTCCTAATATCTCCTTCTGTGGCTCGGTGTCAAATTTTGTCTTATGAAACGCCTTGGGATTTTTTAATGTTAAAGACGCTATATAAATGCTAGTTGTTGTTGTTCCTTCTAAGTTCCAATGCCCCAGACTGCATGTTATTCCTCTCACTGTGTTGAAATCGGAATTCATTGCACTGTCTCCCACTCCAACTCATTCTTTCTCAGGGCCTTAAGACTGTGGAATTCCTTACCCCAGTCAGTCTCTCCTTCCTCTTATAATCTTCAGGCTTTTAAAACCCAAACTCGACATCACCTAGCCACTACTTCCTTACCTACCTTGTCTTCTCTTTTATTCTTTTCAACCTTGGTGGATTCTTGCATTATGGATAATCGAGGTTCCCCAGAATTTGGTCTTCAATGTTGGGTATAGCAGTGCTCTAGGCATGGGAATGAAGATAAGTAGAATGAACATTTTTTTTAAATGATCTGGTTTTATTCTCTACTAAAAGGAGATGAAGTACAAATCACAAAAGAATCATTGTATAGCTTCAGCATCTCCTATGAAAGGCTTCTCCCATAAAAAAACTCCCATAAAAAATCAGAAAGCCAGATAATTGGAATGCAGGTAATGTAGTTGTAATAAAACTGTTGGACTATAACCTGGTGTTGTAAGATTCCTTACATTTGTCCATAGATCCGGATGGTTTAGGGCCTGGCTGTCTATGGAGTGTACAATCCAAAGGCCAAATTCATTCCTATCCCGATTCACAATTCACCCCAATCGCAAATCCATTTGCGTTAACGTAGGCGATGTTATCATGTCACCATTTAGTTTACTGAGATCGAATCTTTCTGGCCACAGTTTTATTGGAGGCGTCACTCGTTGGGTAAACACATTCGTTAAAATTTGATACAAAATGTTAAATGTTCAGACAGTAACATTGTCAACAGTGATTTCTACCCTTATATCTTCATCAAGTCACATACACTTTGGCTACAGTCCAGACACAAATGTCACAAGTAAGCTCTTACTGTCCATAGACAAAATAATGCTGCTAGCACTTGCTGTTAAACAAATTCACAGCTGGGATCCTTTTCATTACAAAGATGTTTGTGTTTTTATTGCACAGCTGGTTGTACAGCTGTGTAATAAAAGCACACCCACAAGTATTATGGCATTTCCATAAATTATTTTTAACAGAAGAAAACACATAAATTTAACGGATTTCAGAGGAGTTATCTGGAGGGAATGATCGAAATACCAGAGAATTGCAATACCTGCTTTCTAATGAGCTTTGGTTTCTAATGACTGTTGAATCATATTTACTGTTTACTTCAGCTCTTAAAGTCCAACCTACCTTTTAATGCTATGTTGACCTTATTATAACCTCATCACAACTCTTAACTGTCGTCTACATTAGGGCTTGATAAAAGGCCACATTCCAATTGTTCAGTCTGTCTGTGGCAATACATTTCGAACCATTTTTAAAAAAAATTATTCCCCATTTTCACTCTAATGCCCCTCAGCTTTTACATCCATAATTCCCAAATTGGTAAAGTACTCAAATCCATAGAAGCCCCACCCCCAGATAATTACAGAATGAAGAATAAAATATTGAGCTGATAATATATTTTAGATGCTTTAGGCAATGTTGCCACTCAGAACTTCCAAGGAAAAGCTGATCAAAACCCAATTTAAATGTTATTGTGATTAAGTCCCCGCAGTGCCCGGCGCTCAAAAAAACATCTGCACCATTTTGTTGAAAATTTTGTTGCGCTTATTCCCAGATCATTTTTGTGAAGGATTTTCTGCAGTAGAGTGCAAAATATAATTCAAAACAGTTTTTTGTTATTTTAGGTAGGCTGAGATTTGTTGAAATAGTACCCACAATGGTTTGGAGAATCGTAGAATGGTTACAGCACAGAAGGAGGCCATTCGGCCCATCGATCCCTTTGTAAGAGCAATCCAGCTAGTCCCATTGCCCCCCTCTTTGCCCGTAGCCCTGCAAATTATTTCCCTTCAAATATTTATCCAATTCCTTTTTGAAAGCCACGATTGAATCTGCTTCCACCACCCTTTCAGACAGCACATTCCCGATCATTACTACTCACTAATGTCGCCTTTGGTTCTTTTGCCATTCAGCTTAAATCTGTGTCTGCTGGTTCTCGACCCTTCTGCCAATAGGATCAGTTTCACTTTATTTACTTTATCTAAACCCTTCATGATTTTGAACACTTCTTTCAAATCTCCTCTTAACCTTCTCTGCTCGCAGAAGAACAACCCCACCTTCTCCAGTCTACCCACGTAACTGAAGTCCCTCATCCTTGGAACCATTCTAGTAAATCTTTCCTGCACCCTCTCTAAGGCCTTCACATCCTTCCTAAAGTGCGGTGCCCAGAATTGGGCACAATTCTCCAGCTGTGGCCAAACCAGTGTTTTATAAAGGTTCAACATAACCTCCTTGCTTTTATACTCTATACCTCTATTTATTAAACCCTGTCTGTTTTTTTAACCGCTTTTTCAACCTGTCCTGCCACCTTCAAAGATTTGTGCACGCATACCCCAGGTCTCTCTGTTCCTGCACCCCCTTTAGAATTGTACCATTTAGTTTATATTGCCTCTCCTCGTTCTTCCTGCCAAAATGTATCACTTTGCACTTCTCTGCGTTAAATTTCATCTGTCATGTGTCCGCCCATTCCACCAGCCTGTCTATGTCCTCTTGAAGTCTATCACTATCCTCCTCACAGTTCACGACACTTCCAAGTTTTTTGTAATCTGCAAATTTTGAAATTGTGCCTGCACACCCAAGTCCAAGTCATTAATATATATCAAAAAAAGCAATGGTCCTAGTACTGACTCTTGGGGAACACCACTCCTCCACTCCGAAAAACAACTGTTCGCCACTACTCTTTGTTTCCTGTCACTTACCCAATTTTGTATCCATGCCGCCATTGCCCCTTTTATTCCATGGGCGTCAATTTTGCTGACAAGCCTATTATGTGGCACTTTATCAAACGCCTTTTGAAAATCCATATATACATCAACTGCGTTGCCCTCATCAACCCTCTTTGTTCCAGTACAGCTACAACACTGGCATCTGCCCGACAATGTGGAAAATTGCCCAGGTATGTCCGGTCCACAAAAAGCAGGACAAATCCAATCCGGCCAATTACCGCCCCATCAGTCCACTCTCAATCATCAGCAAAGTGATGGAAGGTGTTGTCGACAGTGCTATCAAGCGGCACTTACTCACAATAACCTGCTCACCGATGCTCAGTTTGGGTTCCGCCAGGACCACTCGGCTCCAGACCTCATTACAGCCTTGGTCCAAACATGGGCAAAAGAGCTGAATTCCAGGGGTCAGGTGAGATGAGAGTGACTGCCCTTGACATCAAGGCAGCATTTGACCGAGTGTGGCACCAAGGCGCCCTAGTAAAATTGAAGTCAATGGGAATCAGGGGGAAAACTCTCCAGTGGATGGAGTCATACCTAGCACAAAGGAAGATGGTAGTGGTTGTTGGAGGCCAATCATCTCAGCCCCAGGACATTGCTGCAGGAGTTCCTCAGGGCAGTGTCTTAGGCCCAACCATCTTCAGCTGCTCCATCAATGACCTTCCCTCCATCATAAGGTCAGAAATGGGGATGTTCACTGATGATTGCACAGTGTTCAGTTGCATTCGCAACCCTTCAGATAATGAATCAGTCTGTGCCCGTATGCAGCAAGACCTGGACAACATCCAGGCTTGGGCTGATAAGTGGCAAGTGACATTCGTGCCAGACAAGTGCCAGGCAATGACCATCTCCAACAAGAGAGAGTCTAACCAGCTACCCTTGACATTCAACGGCATTACCATCACCGAATCCCCCACCATCAACATCCTGGGGGTCACCATTGACCAGAAACTTAACTGGACCAGCCATATAAATACTGTGGCTACAAGAGCAGGTCAGAGGCTGGCTATTTTGTGGCGAGTGACTCACCTCCTGATTCCCCAAAGCTTTTCCACCATCTACAAGGCACAAGACAGGAGTTGATGGAATACTCTCCACTTTCCTGGATGAGTGCAGCTCCAACAACACTCAAGAAGCTCGACACCATCCAGGATAAAGCAGCCCGCTTGATTGGCACCCCATCCACCACCCTAAACATTCACTCTCTTCACCACTGGCACACAGTGGCTGCAGTGTGTACCATCCACAGGATGCACTGCAGCAACTCACCAAGGCTTCTACGATAGCACCTCCCAAACTCGCGACCTCTACCACCTAGAAGGACAAGGGCAGCAGACTCATTGGAAAAACACCACCTGCACATTCCCCTCCAAGTCACACACCATCCTGACTTGGAATTATATCGTCGTACCTTCATCATCGCTGGGTCAAAATCCTGGAACGCCCTTCCTAACAGCACTGTGGGAGAACCTTCACCACACGGACTGCAGTGGTTCAAGAAGGCAGCTCACCACCACTTTCTCAAGGGCAATTAGGGATGGGCAATAAATGCTGGCCTTGCCAGCGACGCCCACATCCCATGAACGAATAAAAAAAAAACTCAATCAAGTTAGTTAAACACAATTTGCCTTTAACAAATCCATGCTGGCTTTCCTTTATTAATCCACACTTGTCCAAGTGACTATTAATTTTGTCCGGGGCTATCGTTTCTAAAAGCTTCCCCGCCACCGAGATTAAACTGACTGGCCTGTAGTTGTCGGGTTTATCCTTACACCCTTTTTTGAACAAGGGTATAACTTTTGCAATTTGCATTTCCAGTTCTCTGGCACCACCCCCATATCTAAGGATGATTGGAAGATTATGGCCAGCACCTCTGCAATTTCCACCCTTTCTTCCTTCAGCAACCTAGGCTAAAATCAGGGCCTAAAACTCAGCTCATTTTTGAAATACGCCTAGGTTTTATTACATATCAAGACGTGAATTAGGAGAACTAGAATAAAATTATTTTTAACTTGAACTCTGCACGTGGGCTGCCGAAAATACTTCTTGACATTACTGTTATTGGGATGCTTTTCTACTTCTGTGTTCTTTATCTTGTGCGTGGACTGACCAGGAGGTATATTCCGCAGTGGAAGCCAATGTTTTTTTTCCCCGGTGGTTACGAGGAAAAATGTTTGAAGACCTGGTGGAAATATGGTCAGTTGTGTAGCTTTTGATATTCTCCTTCTTGGAAAATTTCCAAAGCATGAAAGGTTTTTTTTTACAGAGTAAAACCTGGCTGAACATCAAAGGCTGTACAGCACACTGATGTCAAAGTAGGCCCACTGCTAGAGTTAGGTGAAACTTTGCATAATCATTCCTTCACACCATATGTGCTCGATTAACTGTCCACTATTGAAAGTTTTACCATCAGAGAAACAGAGAATGCTCTTTGAAATCCGCATGTGTCTAATAACTCGTTCCTAAACACCTACATTTTTAAAAATTCATTCTTGGAATGTAGCTGGCAAGACCGACATTTTTTGCCCATCCCTAGTTGCCCTTGAGAAGGTGGTGGTGGGCCTTCTTCCTGAACCGCTGCAGTTTGTGTGGTGAAGGTGCTCCCCCAATGCTGTTAGGTGGGGAGTTCTGGGATTTTGACCCAGTGACCATGAAGGAACGGCCGATATATGTCAGGATGGTGTGTGACTTGGAGGGGAACTTGGAGATGATGGTGTTCCCATGCGCCTGCTGCCTGTGTCCTTCTCGATGGTGGAGGATGCATGTTGAAGAAATAAGTTACCATCATTTAGTAACTTCAGTGGAAGTTGTGATTCAGTAATTATCATAGCCTTGGCATTACACTGTGTGACACTATCTTACAAGCATTTAATGCATTTGTTTAAAATTCCTCTGTCCGCTACTTTAATAGGGTGTTAACCCATTTGAAATAAATGCGTTTGTACCTCTGTTGAAGTAGCACACAGGGGAATTTGAACATTCTTACGATAAAGTTGTCCGGTATCATTTTTTCTTCTTTCTCAGGTTGTGGGTAATATCTCTTGCCCATCCCTAATTACCGTGAACTAAAGAATGGCTTGCTAGCCCACATCAGAGGGCATTAAGAATCAAGCCGGTTTAACATGTGGGCTAAACCAGTTGGGGCAGCAGGTTCCTTTCCCAGAAGGACATTAGTGAACCAGTTGGGTTTTTATAACAATCTGGTTCTTTTTTTTTTCTGGTGCCAGTCCAGAAATTACCAGATTTATTGAATTTAGTTTCACAACCCACCATGATGGAATTATGGATTTATAAAATCAGTGCTGGGCTACACAAGCACCATAACCACTACACTGCCATGCCCACTTAAATCTCGGCACTTTTAATGGAGTTCTGAGCAGCCTCTTGAGTTATTAACATAGTCATAAAAGACTCTTTTATCCTCACAGTAGCAACTAATCCCCATTCCACGTTAACCTGCGCATGTTGTGTAAAGTTAAAAGATCTGCTCACTTGGAAAATATTTTCTGTCAGTTACATTTTAAACAGAGCCTCTGTGGTGTCAGCTGTGGCTCAGTTGGTAGCACTCGTGCCTCTGAGGTTAGGAGGTTGTGGGTTCAAGTCCCACTCCAGAAACTTAAGCATAAAAATCTAGGCTGACACCCCAGTGAAGTGCTGTACTGTCCCTGTCCTACAGCAGAGCTTGGTCTCCAATCATCTTGGATTTCCCTGCCATTAGGCCAAGACTTCACTCCATTGGGATCGTGTGGTGGTTGGTGTGCAATGGCCACCCCATGTTAAAAGAATCCACACACAGGCATCTTCCACCAAGTCATCCTTGACCCAGAGAGAGAGAGAAACCGAGGCACCGACTGCCCTCTCAGGTGGATGTAAAAGATCACATGGTACTATTTCGAAGAAGAGCAGAGGAGTTCTTCCTGGTATCCTTCAACCAACACCTAAAAACAGATTATCTGGTCATTATCACATTACTGTTTGTGGGACCTTGCTGTGCACAAATTGGCTGCTGTGTTTCCTGCATTACAACAGTGACTACATTTCAAAAAGTACTTCATTGGCTGCAAAGAGCTTTGGGACTTCCGAGGGTTGTGAAAGGTACTATATAAATGCAAGTTTGTTCTTTCTTTCTAGTTGGTAATTCATTTCCAATAAATGAATTGCTAACATTTTGCCGTCCTAATCCATGACTAAAGATCCCCAGAGATGCTAGACCCCTGTAGTCAGGAGTGGAGGATCAGGGTGTTGTAATCCATGTAACCAGGGGGTAAGAATTCCTCCGATTGTTTTATGCAGCAGCATCATAAACAAAGGCGATTTCTGTTCTGTGCTTCCAGCAAAATCGTAAATGCATTCTTCTCAAACTTGTTTACGATCTCATTAGAAATACTAAACAGAGCAAGTCTTTAGAGTGCTGCTCCACCCAGCAACAAAGGAATTCTTACCACATGCTTTCAAAAGCAGACCACGTATTTCTAATAAAAACAAATTTCTAATAAAAGCTGCAAATGCTGGAAATCAGAAATAAAAACAGCAAATGCTGGAAATACGCGGGCAGGTCCATCTGTACCTGAAAAGGGAAAAGACAGGTTAATGTCTTGGGTATAATCTCACGATCAGAAGGTTACAGGACTGAACAAAATAAAGGAAAGGGGAAAGAGAACAACGGGCAGAAGTCCTGATTCCTGACTTTTATCTTTGCTTTGTTCAGTCCTATAAAGGGGTTCGCTTAACTTCCATTTTCTAGTTCCGATGAAATGTCCGTACCCGAAAAATTTACCTAAATTACTTCTGATTTAATTTCAACCAATTTTGATCAAAAATTTAGAGTTACACTCTAGTTTTGCGTCACAAGTTGTCAATTTGTTCAGGAAGTGAAGCTACTTACTTTCTAATGCATTCCTGTAGTAATTGTTTACTATTCACCGACCCCAGCATTGTTTTATTGTACAGAGTCGTACAACACCAGGTTATAGTCCCAACAGCTTTATTTGAAATCACAAGCTTTCGGAGCTTTGCTCCTTCGTCAGGTGAGTGAAGAAGGGTTTCCATAAAAGCATTGCATGTATAGTCAGAGAACAATGTCTGGTGATTACAGATAATCTTTCCAACTGCCCGTTATCACCCCTCGGCAGAGAGATAATTACAGCAATCAAAGGAGTGGATGGTGTTCAGACAGATTTAGTCTGGGACACATTACATTCAAGAATACTGAATACACAAGGGGTCAGATAACAAAGACAGAGAGAGAGAGAGAGGGGCACCCGAAAGGCAGAGAGAGAGAGAGAGAATGACCAGTTGTATTAAAAACAGATAACTTTTTTTCGCTGGTGGGGTTACGTGTAGCGTGACATGAACCCAAGATCCCGGTTGAGGCCGTCCTCATGGGTAAGGAACTTGGCTATCAATTTCTGCTCGACGATTTTGCGTTGTTGTGTGTCTCGAAGGCCGCCTTGGAGAACGCTTACCTGAAGATCGGAGGCTGAATGTCCTTGACTGCTGAAGTGTTCCC
Source organism: Heptranchias perlo (assembly GCF_035084215.1). NCBI lineage: Eukaryota > Metazoa > Chordata > Chondrichthyes > Hexanchiformes > Hexanchidae > Heptranchias > Heptranchias perlo. Next base: position 7,588,724 of record NC_090332.1, on the reverse strand, counting down.
CGACTGGGAGGGAACCCTCCTGTCTGGCGATTGTTGTGCGGTGTCCGTTCATCCGTTGTCGCAGTGTCTGCATGGTCTCGCCAATGTACCATGCTCCAGGGCATCCTTTCCTGCAACGTATGAGGTAGACAATGTTGGCCGAGTCACAGGAGTATGAGCCATGTACCTGGTGGGTAGTGTCCTCTCGTGTGATGGTGGTATCTGTGTTGATGATCTGGCATGTCTTGCAGAGGTTGCCGTGGCAGGGTTGTGTGGTGTCGTGGACGCTGTTCTCCTAAGAGCTGGGTAATTTGCTGCGAACGATGGTCTGTTAGAGGTTAGGTGGCTGTTTGAAGGCGAGTAGTGGAGGCGTGGGGATGGCCTTAGCGAGGTGTTCGTTGTCATCGATGACATGTTGAAGGCTGCGAAGAACATGGCGTAATTTCTCCGCTCCGGGGAAGTACTGGACGACGAAGGGTACTCTGTTGGTTGTGTCCCGTGTTTGTCTTCTGAGGAGGTCTATGCGATTTTTCACAGTGGCCCGTCGGAACTGTCGATCGACAAGTCGAGCGTCATATCCCGTTCTTACGAGGACGTCTTTCAGCGTCTGTAGGTGTCCATCGCGTTCCTCCTCGTCTGAGCAGATCCTGTGTATTCACAGGGCCTGTCCATAGGGGATGGCCTCTTTGATGTGGTTAGGGTGGAAGCTGGAAAAGTGGAGCATTGTGAGGTTGTCCGTGGGCTTGCGGTAGAGTGAGGTGCTGAGGTGCCCGTCTTTGATGGAGATTTGTGTGTCCAAGAATGAGACCGATTCTGAGGAGTAGTCCATGGTGAGTTTGATGGTGGGATGGAACTTGTTGATGTTATCGTGTAGTCTCTTCAGTGATTCTTCGCCGTGGGTCCATAGGAAGAAAATGTCGTCGATGTATCTGGTGTATAGCGTTGGTTGGAGGTCCTGTGCAGTGAAGAAGTCGTGCTCGAACTTGTGCATGAAAATGTTGGCGTATTGGGGTGCGAATTTGGTCCCCATGGCTGTTCCGTGTGTTTGGGTAAAGAACTGGTTGTCGAAGGTGAAGACATTGTGATCCAGGATGAAGCGGATAAGTTGTAGGATGGTGTCTGGAGATTGGCTGTTGTTGGTGTTGTTGAGTACTGAGGCTGTCGCAGCGATGCCGTCAACGTGGGGGATACTGGTGTATCACCGGTCTGTGACTCCAGTCCCTCAGCAATGTGGTTGACTCTTTACGACCCTATGAAGTGGCCTAGCAAACTACTCAGTTGTACCAAAGTACTACAGGGCAACCAGGGAAGGGCAATATTGCCAATGAAATTTTAAAAAGCATAGCCCAATGTCCAAGTGTTATATGGGAGCTGTTGGTAAGCGCGGTGTACACTGTGTGAAGGAGATCCCACCATCTTGTAATTCTAGAAAAATTACAAACGCAGTTTGTCCTGCTGTCAAGCTTTCTCTGCTATGGCGGCTATTCCACTTACCCAATTTATAGCACACATACAGGAACCAGCAGTGACCAGACGGCAGCGAATTATCAGCTTTTATCAGTGCACGGCATAATAACAACAACAACTTGCATTTTTTTTATTCGTTCATGGGATGTGGGCGTCGCTGGCAAGTCCAGCATTTATTGCCCATCCCTAATTGCCCTTGAGAAGGTGGTGATGAGCTGCCTCCTTGAACCGCTGCAGTCCGTGTGGTGAAGGTTCTCCCACAGTGCTGTTAGGAAGGGAGTTCCAGGATTTTGACCCAGCGACGATGAAGGAACGGCGATATATTTCCAAGTCGGGTTAGTGTGTGACTTGGAGGGGAATGTGCAGGTGGTTTTGTTCCCATGTGCTTGCTGCCCTTGTCCTTCTAGGTGGTAGAGATCATGGGTTTGGGAGATGCTGTCGAAGAAGCCTTGGCGAGTTGCTGCAGTGCATCCTGTGGATTGTACACACTGCAGCCACTGTGCGCCGGTGGTGGATGGGGTACCAATCAAGCGGGCTGCTTTGTTCTCGATGGTGTTGAGCTTCTTGAGTGTTGTTGGAGCTGCACTCATCCAGGAAAGTGGAGAATATTCCATCACACTCCTGACTTGTGCCTTGTAGATGGTGGAAAGGCTTTGGGGAGTCAGGAGGTGAGTCACTCGCCGCAGAATACCCAGCCTCTGACCTGCTCTTGTATCCACAGTATTTATGTGGCTGGTCCAGTTAAGTTTCTGGTCAGTGGTGACCCCCAGGATGTTGATGGTGGGGGTTTCGGCAATGGTAATGCTGTTGAATGTCAAAGGGAGGTGGTTAGATTCTCTCTTGTTGGAGATGGTCATTGCCTGGCACTTGTCTGGCACGAATGTTACTTGCCACTTATCAGCCCAAGTCTGGATGTTATCCAGGTCTTGCTGCATGCGGGCTCAGACTGCTTCATTATCTGAGGGGTTGCGAATGGAGTAACTTAGTAAAACGTTGACACATTGCAACCTTTGTTTTCTGTGGAATCCATGGGATATCAAAGTGAGAGAGGTACGGTGCTGGTTTCCACTTAATGTTGGTTTGAGTTGGGAGTGGTTATAGTTCGAACTCATTTGCCGCACGTTAACAGATGAGGCGCATCTGAAATATTCACATCTATTCCTTGACATGGGGGGAGAATTCCTCTGGTCTCTGTGTGGTGACTTTGTAAATATGCTTGTAAGGATTTCCTCTGTTCAGAACTTCCAGAAAATTCCACCACCAGTACCGGATAGGGGATATCTTCACAAGCACCATCACAATGTTGCTACATGGAGCCACCAGACCCATTTTACCCCCGTTTGTTTTTATTTCTACTACAGAAAATCTGCAAATTATCAACTTCGCTTTCTAAAGATGAATTTTGTAGTAAACTAATACTTTAACTGGTAATTTGTTACAGTATTATATAGTAAACTTCAAAATATTCATTATGGTTTAATTGATATTATCATGTACTATTCCATTGTTTCCTCATTAACAAATGTTACCAAATGTGTAATTAATCTAAAGGATCACATTGCTCTCCCTGGGTTCAAACTCACAATCGAAGAGCGTGGAAGTCTTGCTTACCCAATAGTTGAGTGAGTTTTTCTGATACTGTGCAGTGCTGGAAGTTTCTGGTTCCTCGAATAATAGAGTGTGAATTTCCTTGGGGGTTCTCCCACTTGTCTGCCTTAACTTCGGCAGTACAGCGGCAGAAACGTCGGAAAATGGCGTACAAAGTGTTTACGGTGTTTTTCCACATATACCAAAGCTCTTCTGCCGAAGACATAGCAGACGAGCGTGAGAACTCCCACGGAAGTTCACCCCCATAGAATTTTACAATTGTAAACAATTTTACAACACCAAGTTATAGTCCAGCAATTTTATTTTAAATTCACAAGCTTTCGGAGGCTACCTCCTTCCTCAGGTGAACGATGTGGAAAGGAGGAAGGAGGTAGCCTCCGAAAGCTTGTGAATTTAAAATAAAATTGCTGGACTATAACTTGGTGTTGTAAAATTGTTTACAATTGTCAACCCCAGTCCATCACCGGCATCTCCACATCATAGAATTTTACAGCACAGAAGGAGGCCATTCAGCCCATGGGGCTTATACCAATTCCCTTTTCCAATACCTCTTTAAATTTTTCTTTTTCAAATATTTATCCACTTCCCTTTTGAAATCTATTATGGACTCTGCTTCTACCAGTGTTTGTACTGGGCATTCTATGTCCGAACAACCCTATGTAAAAAAAAGTATCTCTTGGTCTCTCTGTACATTCTTTTGGTGATGATCTTAAATTTATGCCCTCTAACCGACCAGTGGAAATAGTCTCTCCCGATTTATGTTATCAGAACCTCGCATGTCTTTGAATACATCTGCTAGATCTCCTCTTAACCTTCTCTGTTTTAATTAAAAGAGCCCCAGTTTCTCTAGTGTCTTTTCATAACTAAAACCTCATCCCTGCGATCATTTCAGCAAATCTCTTCTGCACCTTCTCTGTGGCCTCAATATCATTCCTAAAGTAAAGCACCCAAAACTAAACACAATATTGGAACTGCGGCCAAACAAATGAATTATTTAGATTTAGCACTAGCTGCTTGCTTCTGTACTCTGTACCTCTATTTATAATACCTAGGATCTCCTCTGCCTGTGTTGTTAGTTGACCTCAGTCAGGAAGGTGATCAAGGTGCATCTTGCAGCTCATCTAACCCTCCCCACACCCCCAACACACCTTTGATCTTCAGAGGCCTACTGCGCCATGTGTCTCTGGTCTGACTTTCACATGATTGAAAGGAGCGCAGGAGGAAAATGGAGTGCTTTTAAAAAAGTGAACGTTTTAACAATAAGCAGAAGGAGCTGCTTCATGGTAAGCCTGTGCGGGTAGACCTTGAGCAAATCAGTGCCCTGGGTTACAGCCCTTAACAACAAAGATAGTGTGTGTCCCCCCACCCCGCCCCACCGTATTTATCAAAACGTATCCACAGTCACACTGAGGTATCTTTGCGACTGTTTGACACAGGACCGTTAACCTTGCCATGGGAAGGAAAGTTGGGTAGGGTGCGTAACGGGCGGACAATCCGTAACCGCCAGTTTTGCAACCTCACCGAAAGTGAAAATTACCCCCATTTGTATCGTCTGGATCATAATGCAGCCGTTTTTTTTCAAACCCCTTATCTACCGTGACTGAACAAAATAGACTGCTACCAAATTAAAACCAGGATAAAATGCTTCTTTCTTATTACTGTCTCCTACACTTGGGCATCTATTTAATACAACAAATAGTCAAGTCACCAAATGAGGTCCCCACAGAGCACACCCACTACTTGGCAATACGACCTTATAGTTAATCAGATGTTTTCAGATCGAGCTGGAGCCATCATTTAAAAAAAAAATTATGTCATCCTCATCAGATTTGTACATTGTTAAGCAGGACCCTCAATGGAGATTGATTTTTTTTTAAAAACATTGTCAGTCTGAAAATAGACTAACTACACCCATAATAATGTTAAGTAGTGGACACGATCTGTGGGGATCACCCCAGCTGACATCACCCCAACTCTCTTGCTCGACTTCTCCATTGGTGAAATAATATCTTCCAATGCGGAAGGCCTTCAACAACTGATCTCTAAACACATAAAGCAGAGAATCACCGGATGACTACCTCAAGGGACAAATACTAGACATTGTAGCTACCTTTCCTTTAAGACCAATGTGATGATTATGTGTGATCAGTATTGTATCAACATCGTAAGCACAACAGCCAAAGGACGCTCCCTCCATTCACTATTTCCGGCAAGTTTGTAAACACAACCTAAAGAACGAGTTTATGATTTCATGGGAAATTGTGAAAGTCGGACATCTCGCTTGGCTTGCGATGCCACTGCACATAGCGATCGGAGGAAATCTTCCCCGCAGGTTGCAGAATTCAGTTACAAGAATTACATGGAATTTACAACACAGAAACAGGCCATTCGGCCCAATTGATCTATGCCGGTGTTTATGCTCCACACGAGCTTCCTTCCTCCCTACTTCATCTAACACTAACTGCATAACCTTCTATTACTTTTCCCCTCATGTGTTTATCTAGCATCCCCTTAAATACGTCTATGCTATTTGCCTCAACTACTCCTTGTGGTAGCGAGTTCCACATTCTTACCACTCTCTGGGTAACGAAATTTCTCCTGAATTCCTTATTGGATTTATTAATGACTAATTTATATTTATCGCCCCTAGTTTTAGACTGCCCCACAAGTGGAAACATCTTCTCTATGTTTACCCTATCAAACCCCTTCATAATTTTAAAGACCTCTATTAGCCACACCTTAGCCTTCTCTTTTCTAGAGAAAAGAGCCCCAGCCGGTTCAGTCTTCCCTGATAGGTATAACCTCTCAGTTCTGTTATCATCCTTGTAAATTTTTTCTGCACCTTCTCCAGTGCCTCTAGATGCTTTTTTTGTTGAAGTAGAAATCATCCCTGCTGTTGGTGGAATCACTGAAAAATGAGCAGAAAGAGGTTGCAGTCACCTTTCAGCATCGGGATCCTGGATGCAAATGAATTGATCAGTTTTAGGCGCCTATGCTTCCTAGTTGCTCATAAGCTTCCCAGCTCAATGTTTACATTAATTGCGTTAAACAGGAACCCGTCTTCCTTTTTTAAACTAAACTAAATTCTTACTGCAACCCTTAATACATAACTTACATTGTATCTATTGATAGAGAGGGGAATTTATTATTTTTAATTCCTTTCACTAATTAAAGCCTACCTCTGTCTCAAACTGCCAAATGTGTTAAATTGGGCCTGTCGCCATGACCTTCAATGAAACGTTTTTTTCAATGAGATATATGACTTTTCTATTTTGCCTTGCTGTGGAACTTTCCACAGTTCATTTAAACTCTCTGGCTGGCAATGTGTGTGCTTTTTCATGAAAGTAAATTTCAGGAGGCCAATCCATCACTTATAGTGTTCCACACCCTCCTGGAGACAGGCATGCAACACCCTGTGATGTACAATAAATAATGACATAAAGCCGTCGAGAACCAAGTTCCCATCAACAATTTAACATGCTTAATCTGTTATTTTGTAAATCACATGTTTGTATTTCACAGTGCAGAGATTCATAGTGCACTTTTTAGTATTGCTTGTTATTATAACCAAATTAAATATTACAGCAAATGTCTGCAATGCCACGTTAGATAAAGTTGGACCAATTTATTTTACTCAACAGCCTTATGAATAGTTTGGCCCTTAACAGTATAATTAATCTAAACTTCTGAGGTAAGGAGTCATTTTCTTTAATACTATAATCTATCGGACCATCAGTTGAGATGGACTTTTGTGACTGAGGGCAGTTTGCAGGCATGAGGACTAAGGGCAGCGGGACAGATGTTTTATTTTCAAGCAAAACATTCTTTTTTCATAGAATCATAGAAATTACAGCACAGAGGGAGGCCATTTAGCCCATCGAGTCCCCGCCAGCATTAGCTCTGCTTTAATTCCATTTGCATGCTGTTTATCCATATAATATCATGTTCTTCCTTTTGAAATACTTATCCAATACCTTTTAAATGATGTTATAATCTCTACTTCAATAGCCACTGGCCATACAGCATTCCATGTCCTAATAACCCTCCACGTGACTTTCCCCTTCAATCTTCTAGTGATTAATTCTGAGCCTATGACCCCTTTTTACCGATTAGACAACTAATGGAAATGCTTTTTAACTATTTACCCTCTCAAAACCTTTCATAATTTTCATTATTAGATCCCCTTTGAACTTTCTTCCTTTCAGTGAAAATCCTTTCTGCATAACTGTAACCTTTCAAACTACTATCATTCCAGTGAATGTCCGCTGCATCTTTTCCATAACTCCAATAATGTTCCCATAATGGAATGCCCAGAACTACATGCAATAGTTCATCTGTGACATAACCAATAAATTGTAAACAATTTTACAACACCAAGTTATAGTCCAACAAATTTATTTTAAATTCCACAAGCTTTCGGAGGCTTCCTCCTTCCTCAGGTGAATGGTGTGGAAAACCAATAAAAAAAGACTTGCATTTATATAGCGCCTTTCACAACCTCAGGATGTCTCAAAGTGCTTTACAGCCAATGAGGTACTTTTGAAGTGTAGTCACTGTTGTAAAGCAGCCAATTTGCACAGAGCAAGGTCCCACAAACAGCATTGTCTTATACTAGTTCATCATCACTTCCTTGCATTTACATTAATTTCCCCATTTTAGAGCCAAGATCTTGTAATTTTTTTCTTGTCTCATGAGGCATTGCAGTGAGACAGCAACCCTGAAGGAAGCACCTATGCACCTCTGCTTTTTGCTGCTATTTAACAGCCCCACCTCAGTAGTTTCTATAACTTCCAAATGTCCTGCGTGCAAGAGAGTAAAATGCTGAGTTCTATTCTTTTTCTATAATTTGACTTTTTAATTTTTTTTTGTCTTTTTCATCCTCTTTTCAAACCGTTCCCTGACGCCTTTCCTAAACATGAAGGAAGATGCAAGAGAGAAAATCAACAACAGTAACACAAGGTTCAAATTGTATCAGCAAAGTATCAAAGATAGTGTATATTTAAAATTGTCAAACAATCGTCTGAAAGTACAGCTTTTCCTCAACATTGTGCTGTTCTTGAGAGGCAGGAGACAGTTGTGTTGCTAAGAGAGAAGCATTTACGTGAAGCATGTATGTGAAGTTTATTCAAAACAGTACTGGCAGTGCTACAGCTATTGCTATACCTCTAGAATCAGCTGCTTGTTTGAAATTTGATATCGCTGATCAAGAACAAACCAAATGGCAGCCCCTTCACTGAGTGGTAGATTTAACAAGGTGCAAAATGCTCTGTTTATTCTATTTAACTACAATCAACTACACCCGATGGCAATTTTAAGACTGAAAAACAGTGGAAAGTGCACTGTAAATTTGGGAGCCAAGTGAAAATACCATTGCCTCCAAAGCAGCACTCTAACAGAGTGTGTTATATTGAGGGACAGCTGTACACTGAAGGTCATCACACACTCGCAGAGTCTAAATGACATTTGTAAACCATTCAATTTGCCTAACGCTGCATAGGCACCAGTTCCCAGAGTGGGAGACTGTTAATGCCGGATCTGCACCCCATTTGCTCTTGATGTGCACGACCAAGGGGGCAGGAGGGTCTCACCTGAAACAGGCACTGACATTTAAACTGTGTTAAATTGATGCTGGAGTTCCGTAACGCCTTATGTGTCATTTAGGAACGTGGGACATAGGGACAGGAGTAGGCCATTCAGCCCCTTGAACCTGTTCCGCCATTCAGTTAGATCATGGCTGATCTGTTTCTTAACTCCATCTACCCGCCTTGGTTCCTTAACCCTTAATACCCTTACCTAACAAAAATCTATCAATCTCGGTTTTGAAATTTTCAGTTGATCCCCAGTTTCAACAGCTTTTTGGGGGAGAAAGTTCCAGATTTCCACTACCCTTTGTGTGAAGAAGTGCTTCCTGACATCATCCCTGAATGGCCTAGCTCTAATTTTAAGGTTATGTCCCCTTGTTCTGGACTCCCCCATCATTTACCTCAGATTAGTGTACGTCAGTTCATCACAACGCTAGCTGAGAAGCAAGGATGTTTAAAAGGACAGCCAGCAACTATTGGTTTTGCAGCATTTTGGACATGACTGTTAGCAATCTTAAAATATTTGGGGGATGGGGGATTTAGAGTACTGCTTTGAGGGTCCGTTTTGCAGCTCCCAGCATTCCCATTATCACAATCGATGTTCACTTCGGGTCTCACTCTATTTATACTACTTGGAGGGAGCAGAGAGCAATGAAGGAGAACTATCAGATGCACCAACACAAACTCCTAATCACTCCTTGTACCCTCCCCATTACCAGTCCTCCATCCATCTCCTCCATGCCCTGCATTAAATCAGCATTCTCAACATTTGCACAGCCACCCAGACCATTCCTCTTCACTGCATGCCTTTCTCACAGCCACATAAAAGAAACTGTCTGCACATCCTGCAACTCCAGTGCCAATATATTTTATTTTCCAAAAGGTGAAGTGTATTCACATCTAGTGTTTGCTACCATGCTGATCAGCTAACCTGTCCAAGCAGGAGCAGGCAGAGGTGGCACAGGAGGAGTAAGGAGCAGCTGTCCAGAGGATAATCTCACATCTGTCCACAGCGAAAGATGGCAGGGATCCTCATCTCTGCAGCCCAGCTTTTAGAAGAAGGATACTTTCCAAGCAAGACAAATTGTTGGAATTATTAAGGTGCCTAGAAAATTTCATCACATGGTGACCAATGTGGAGGAGTCCACAGTCCATATTTGTGAGGTTCTCATGCACTGAAACTCTGCAATATGCCTTGAAGTGCCTGGCACCTCCGGGGACATCTGCAATGCAGCATCTCAAGGCAGAGGCCATTATGCCAGTCTTTGTATCTCTCATGAGCACTCTGCCAAGGGGCCTTGGGCTGCATGTTACCTCCTCCTTGTATAGGTTAGCTGATGAGCTTTGCCGAATTCAGAGAGCCACGAATAGGGACTTCACCAATGTCACTGATGCCATGATGGTCCACCAACCCACAGGCCACGTGACCATAGTGACATGGAGCCCAGGATCAGGAGCAGTCCAGAACTAAAAATTTATGAGATATTGCCTCTCTCGATGACAGCACATCCACAGCATTCCACCAGCAACCCCCACCCCCGACTATTTCACATGTGTTCGAAAGCGGCCTTGCTGCCCCTGCAGCTGTAGAAGTGCTGCAGACTGAAGCAAGGCCTTTTGGGGCAGTGCCCAAATAGCTCGAGGACCATCTCAATCCCAGGAGCGATTCATATACACTCAGCTGCCAGGGTAGCATCAAGAAGCAGCATCGTCTTGGGTTCTGCTGCACAATACAACAGGCTGTTAGGAGGGGTGAAGCACCATAGGCTTTTACCCAGCATATTGTCCTCAAACTGACTAGCTAAATCTTCTGGGGTGGATGTACCTGTGCTGCCGCTTGCCAGTGTGAGGTTGAGTGACAGGATGTGGTGTGAGGTGCGTGGTTGCTCTTGGCCACTAGCCCCCAACTCAGTTTCTGTTGCCAAACCTACAGCCACAGAAAATGTATAACCAAAAGGCCACACAGCCTTTGCCAAAGTATTGGCATTGACCCATGTTCAAAGCAAACTTGGACGTCGGTGAGTGCGTGACTGAGTAGGATAGAGAGTAATGGAAGGATAAGCGCTGTACCAACCCTGAGCTTCCTCTTGTTCTACAGGGTTCTATAACAAGGGGGCATAGATTCAAGGTAAAAGGCGGGAGGTTTAGAGGGGATTTGAGAAAGAACTTTTTCACCCAGAGGGTGGTTGGAGTCTGGAACTCACTGCCTGAAAGGGTTGTGGAGGTAGGAACCCTCACAACATTCAAGAAGCATTTGGATGAGCACTTGAAATGCCATAGCATACAAGGCTACGGACCAAATGCTGGAATATGGGATTAGATTAGACAGGGCTTGATGGCCGGCGCGGACACGATGGGCCGAAGGGCCTCTATCCGTGCTGTATAACTCTATGACGGTCTTCTACAGAGGTAGAGGCATGCATTCACTACCACAAAGTGGTGATATGTGCTTTCCCGCAACACGTGTGTCAGGATTCTATCTGGAGATATTGGGAAGAGAGGAATATACAACATGCAGGTGCTCAGCATGGAAGGAGTTGGCAGGGAGTTGGGGAGTTGTCCTATGTAAGCTTCAACTGAAGGAGGTGTGCTGGGCAAGGGAGGTGCTGGGAAAAGGAAGGGCTTTTCTGCTGCTGCAGCCTGACATCAAAATGTAATTTTTTTTATATGGCTGTGGTGGTGCTTTTTGTTCTTCACTTCTGGCAGTAGAATCACTGATGGAAGGTAGTTAAACCAACTGGAGATTGTCACTTGGAAAACCCATAGCTAGATGGGTTGTGAAGAGAGAAAGAGATATAGCAGAAAAGGCAGGCATATAAAGAGTTAAAAAAATAAAGAAAATGAAGAGAAATGCTGGCTGCCAATCTACTATAGTGATGGAAGAACTTTGTCACATTTTACAATTTAGCTCTCCTGGTGTAGAATTTGGCGCACCAGGAACATAAATCGGGAATTTGGGCACTGAGATCCGCATGCCCGACTTGCAGCCAACGTCATCTTCTGTCCGTTAAATGAAGCCCTGTGCTGAAAGCAGTATATCATAAAATCTTCCCCCATGGTGTTATCCTGGTGTCTTGGTACATGAGTCACTTAAGGTTCAAGGCCAGTGCTGTGAGTCTATACCAAAAGCAAATAGTATTAGGATGTATTGCTGTAACAATCCAATACAAAACAAAAAGCACTATTGCGTCCTTGTATAAAACTTTGGTGACGCCTTTTGGTGTCCACTTTTGGGCCCCTCACATGGTGGGTGATATAGAGGCCCTGGAAAAGATTCAGAAGAGGGCCATTAGACTGATACCTAGATTAAAGACCCTTATTTACCATGATAGACTTAAGAGAGATGGGCCTTTTTACTTTAGAAAAGCGTAGACTAGGAGGAAATTTGTTTGAGGTTTTAAAATAATGAAGGAATTAGACGCTGTCAGTATGGATAGACAATTTGAGTTAGATAGATTAGAGAGTACCAGGGAACATGTGTATAAGAAATGTAAGCATAGAACTAGATTGAGATGTCAGGAAGTTGTTCTTTTCACAGAGTGTCATCGACCTCTGGAACAAGTTGCCGGCATCTGCCATGAATAGGGATTTGCTGCCAGTGTTCAAAAAGTAGCTGGATGAATTCCTAACTACGGCCAATATGGCAGCTTATAAAAGGTAGGTGAGGCATTGGGCAATGTGCCTCATGGTCACTGGTCTCCTGGAACTTGTTTTGGATTGCCTTTAATGGTCGGAGAGGAATTTCCCAGATTTCTTTCACCCCTGAATTGGCCGGGAGCATTTTCTCTGGTCTTTTGCATTTCTCAGGAGATAGTGGAGCTGCTGGTGGGTGGGGGTGTATGATGGGGGTCGTGATGCTCAGTTGCACCATGTTGATATGGGACAAGCTTGATGGACCAGCTGGTCTTTACCTGTCTGACATTTTTGTATGTTTGTAGGATTTCTTTCGGTGTCAAGCAATGCCTCAGGTATAAAAACAGAAAATGCTGGAGAAGCTCAGCAAGTGAGGCAGCATCTGTGGAGAAAGAAAGAGTTAACGTTTCAGGTCGAAGACCTTTCATCAGAACTGAAAGATGTTAAAGAGTTAACAGTTTTTAAACCTTCCACTCTCTCCCCCTGCCTTTCCCTGGCTCTGTACTTGCTTAAAAACTGACGAAAGGTCTTCGACCTGAAACATTAACTCTGTTTCTTTCTCCACAGATGCTGCCTCACTTGCTGAGCTTCTCCAGCATTTTCTGTTCTTATTTCAGAATTCCAGCGTCCGCAGCATTTTGCTTTTGATTTAATGCCTCAGGTATATGGCTTGAACAAAAAATTTCACACTGGGGATCTGTCCAATGTTGGAAGCTCTACTTCTGCCACATCCTCATCTAAGAATATCACTGGAGCATTTTTGTTGCTTTAATGAGATTTTAAGCATTGCCTGGTAATACTGGATTCTCTTATGACTCTTAAAATATTATATCACTTCAGTTTTGGGATAGGGTTTAACATTGTGTTGTTTAAAATTTGTAATAAAAACTCATAGCTTTGCTGATGTTGTGCTAGAAGGGGCTGTGTGGTTGAGTCTAGGGGTTTTGAGTTGTCTTTTGGCCTAATAAAGTATGGTAGGTTTTCACTTTGTTGTGTACCATTGTGTTGTGTAGCTGTCTACACTGAATTGACCCAGTTGGCAGCCCTACTCCCCAACCAGAGGAAATAGTCTTTCTCTATTCACCGTATCACAACTCTTCCTCACTTTTAAAACCTTTGTTAAATCTCTTCTCAGCTTTCAGTTGAGAGGATGGCAGCCTCAATAGGAGTAAATCCCATGTTGCTATTCTCTTGCTGGGTTTGTCAATCCATCCCATTTGTGATAGCTCAGAGCTGGACTTATATGTGAATTGGCCCAAGTCTTTAAGTGATCAGAAATTAAACACGGTCCTTTTCAAGTGGACCTTTTTACTGGTATTTTCGCAGCCAGTTTGCAAACCCATTTCTGACATGGTAAAACCTATATAACCTCCAATGACAACAGATGATTATTTCATAGTGCATAGTATTGCTGTTTCTATGTGTAGATATTATCCAGACCTGGAAAAGTGCTCCCATTGTTCTGTAACAACCACTTCACAGTTATTTATGGCAGTGTTTGAGAACAGAATTTTCCAAGTGAATTACAATTCTGTTCTTTATCAGCAAGACACCATCACAGATACCTTCTGACTTCCTGGCGAGGTGTTTGACTTCCTATTGTTCCAAGTGCGTAGCAGACATGACCTTGACTGCTGAGCTCCTGTTTAATCTCTTACTGGCTGCTGAACCTCTGTAAAAGTTTCAGGTTCATCACTGAAGTAATGGTAACTCTGAGACCACGCATAACATTCCTCATCTGTGTGCTGACACTCACGCTATTAAAACAGCAAGAAAATAAAATCCAATAGATAGTTCATTGAGGAGCTTTGCAGGTCAGAAGAAACGCAGATGTGAGTTAAGGAAAATCAATGTAGTACGGCATTTTAATCAAGAAAAAATGGTTATTTAATCTTTACTACCACAAAAACTATCCCCTATTACATCTTTGGCTCCACTCGTACTGAAGAAATAAATGTCACATACCAATTGTTAACAAATGCCCATATATTTAAGAATACTCCTGCACTTTAGACAAACATTACAGGCAGTTTTATTGAACATATCTGAAGCTTTGCCGTTACTTGGCTCTAGTAAATGGATACATTGGATTCTAAGTTGAACTTTCTGTTATTGGACAATGCCAGTTTTTTTTGCAGTGATGTATATTAATAGACTGTAAAGGTCGTTGCAACAATAAGGATCTGAATCAGTTCATTATGGGTTTTATCTGTCAGTGCAAAATTTGAACTTTGGGATCACAGATGGCAGGTATAGCTAGCTCAGAACTATTCCAGCACAAGGGCTTCATGGTGTTGTGGTTTAATTTTTCTCCAGTCTCTTTGTGCTGCTAATAAGCCAAGCAACAACAGTCAATCTTTTAAGTATCTTACTTTTTGGAAAAGGTTCAACCATTTTTTAGAGGACTTTATGAGAAAATACTTCTGTCATCGCGCCTATTTCTTATCACCAGAGTTAGGCAACCGGTTGTGATAGTAAAACTATCACAAGAAAGGCTTCAGGAAAAATTATCATCGTTATGCAATCTTGAAATTTTACGTAGAGAAAAAAAAACATATTATGGCTAATTTGGAGGAATAGATAGTGCTGTGGATTTCAAGCCCAGTCCAGGGTGATGGAATGAAAATTCCTCTTTCTGCTAGCTTCAAGGGTCTTTCCTAGTTCAAGACAGTCTCAATGGAGTTCATAACGGGCATGGTTTGCAGCATCACAACTGCCACTAATTTGAGAATCTCACGCAGAGGAGCCACAATGACAATTGGCCTGCGAAATGCAGATGTTACACTGCGTGATGCAGAGATAGATGTAATTTCCGAGATTGGAACCAAAACACATTGCAGGTGTTAAATCGCACCACATGGTAACAGTAATGTTAATGCAGTCAGATGAAATGCCTCTGTCTGGTATTTGAGCAAGGACGTTAACCTGTAAGTGGGCTAGCACCTTGGTTAAAATAGCAGACAAATGAATTTCACACAGCATGATTTCAACCCAATGTGGGCTACTTTCCAAGTGTCAGGAAGGTTTGCACTGACATATCACCGTTTGGGGAATAAAAGAATGGGTGTAAAGCTATAGAAATTGTTACTACCAAGTTGGACAGGTTCTACCTGTATACTTAAAAGATTAATTGAGAAAACTATTAAGATTATCTAACAAATTTATTTGATCTGTCAGTGGCTATCTTATATTTATGCCCCGTTGTTCTGGATTCACCCACAAGTGGAAACAGGATGGACGTGGAGAAACTATCAAACCCCTTCATAATTTTAAAGACTTCTTTCAGGTCTCCTCTTAGTCTTCTGTTTTCCAGAGAAAAGAGCCCCAGCCTGCTCAACCTTTCCTGGTAGTATAAGAGCCAGTCGTGTAGCAGCTGCGAGTTTCCTGGTTTTACACTATTGCTATTGCAGACCAGGTAACTTCGAGTGAGATTTATAGGGTGCAGCAGCTGCCAGAACCAGCTGATGAAGTTGGAAGTGAGAAGTTTTATGAGCTCGAAGAGCCTGGAAACATTATACAGTGATTTTTGCAGCTTGGAAATGCTTTTTGAACCGTTTTTTATTTGCATTTTTCTCTACAAAGACTTGCGTTTGCTTCTGACTGCCTCTCAGAGGCTCAGCCCACCAAAAGATGTTCAGAACCCACCCCTACTCACCCGCAATCAGGGCATCTCAGGAGCAGGTATGGCTTTTCCTATGGCGATACCTCACTCACTGCATTATCATGGAGGAGGATGGGAAGCAGTACAGGATGGAGCTGAGGAGGGTCAGGCACCATTCAAGGATGATACAGCCCACAAAAGAATGTACAGGCAACACAGGTCATATCAATAGCTCTCATAAGAAGACTACACTTTACCAAAGAGACTACAGGGCATCTCTGTGAACCTGCTGCATGAAGACCTGGAGCTGCATTAATCTGCCCACACCACTCTCCTAATGACAATGAAGGTGACCACTGCCCTCAACTTTGACAGCAGAGAGTCTCTCATCAGCCAGGGGACAGTATGGGCATGCATTCATCAGGTCACTGACACCCTTTTCAACAGAGCAACCCAATTCATAAGCTTTAGCATAATAGCAAAGGAGCAGACAGAGAGGGCCGAAGAGTTTTTGTGGAGTTGATGGCTTCCCCAAGATGCAATTAATGGCACCCACATTGCATTGAGGGCGCCTACAGATCACCCACTCAGCCTTTTTTTTTTATTCGCTCATGGGATCTGGGCATCGCTGGCAAGGCCAGCATTTATTGCCCATCCCTAATTGCCCTTGAGAAGGTGGTGATGAGCCGCCTTCTTGAACCGCTGCAGTCCGTGTGGTGAAGATTCTCCCACAGTGCTGTTAGGTAGGGAGTTCCAGGATTTTGACCCAGCGACGATGAAGGAACGGCGATATATTTCCAAGTCGGGATAGTGTGTGACTTGGAGGGGAAGGTGTAGGTGGTGTTGTTCCCATGTGCCGGCTGCCCTTGTCCTTCTAGGTGATAGAGCTCGTGGATTTGGGAGGTTCTGTCGAAGAAGCCTTGGCGAATTGCTGCAGTGCATCCTGTAGATGGTACACACCGCAGCCACGGTGCCGGTGGTGAAGGGAGTGAATGTTTAGGGTGGTGGATGGGGTGCCAATCAAGCGGGCTGCTTTGTCCTGGATGGTGTTGAGCTTCTTGAGTGTTGTTGGAGCTGCACTGATCCAGGCAAGTGGAGAGTATTCCATCACACTCCTGACTTGTGCCTTGTAGTTGGTGGAAAGGCTTTGGGGAGTCAGGAGGTGAGTCACTCGCCGCAAAATACCCAGATTCTGACCTGCTCTTGTATCCACAGTATTTATGTGGCTGGTCCAGTTAAGTTTCTGGTCAATGGTGACCCCCAGGATGTTGATGGTGGGGGATTTGGCGATGGTAATGCCGTTGAATGTCAAGGGGAGGTGTTTAGACTCTCTCTTGTTGGAGATGGTCATTCCCTAGCACTTGTCTGGCACGAATGTTACTTGCCACTTATCAGCCCAAGCCTGGATGTTGTCCAGGTCTTGCTGCATGCGGGCACGGACTGCTTCATTATCTGAGAGGTTGCGAATGGAACTGAACACTGCAATCATCAGCAAACATCCCCATTTCTGACCTTATAATGGAGGGAAAGTCATTGATGAAGTAGCTGAAGATGGTTGGGCCTAAGACACTGCCCTGAGGAACTCCTGCAGCAATGCCCTGGGGCTGAGATGATTGGCCTCCAACCACCACTACCATCTTCTTTTGTGCTAGGTATAACTCCAGCCACTGGAGAGTTTTCCCCCTGATTCCCTTTAACTTCAATTTTACTAGGGCGCCTTGGTGCCACACTCGGTCAAATGCTGCCTTGATGTCAAGGGCAGTCACTCTCACCTCACCTCTGGAATTCAGCTCTTTTGTCCATGTTTGAAACAAGGCTGTAATTAGGTCTGGAGCCGAGTGGTCCTGGCGGAACCCAAACTGAGCATCGGTGAGCAGGTTATTGGTGAGTAAGTGCAGCTTGATAGCACTGTTGACAACACCTTCCATCACTTTGCTGATGATTGAGAGTAGACTGATGGGGCGGTAATTGGCCGGATTGGATTTGCCCTGCTTTTTGTGGACAGGACATAGCTGGGCAATTTTCCACATTGTCGGGCAGATGCCAGTGTTGTAGCTATACTGTGGAGATGCCGGTGATGGACTGGGGTTGACAATTGTAAACAATTTTACAACACCAAGTTATAGTTCAACGATTTTATTTGAAATTTACAAGCTTTCGGAGGCTTCCTCCTTCCTCAGGTAAATGTCAGGAACTCCTTGAAGCTTACGCATTTATAAATCACAGAACAATACTTGGTGATTACAGACATTCTTTGCAACTGCCCGTTGCCAAGGCAATCACCGTGTTCAGACAGACAGGTGTTACCTACAGAACCCCCGAATATACATTCAACAACAAAAAAAAAACAAACAGGAAAAAAAAAACAGAGAGAGAGAGGCAGAAACATCCGGAAGGCAGAGAAAGCCAGCAAATGACCCGTTATATTAAAAACAGATAGCTTTTGTTCGCTGGTGGGGTTACGTGTAGCGTGACATGAACCTAAGATCCCGGTTGAGGCCGTCCTCATGGGTGCGGAACTTGGCTATCAATTTCTGCTCGACGATTTTGCGTTGTCGTGTGTCTCGAAGGCCGCCTTGGAGTACGCTTACCCGAAGGTCGGTGGCTGAATGTCCCTGACTGCTGAAGTGTTCCCCGACTGGGAGGGAACCCTCCTGTCTGGCGATTGTTGCGCGGTGTCCGTTCATCCGTTGTCGCAGTGTCTGCATGGTTTCGCCAATGTACCATGCTCTGGGGCATCCTTTCCTGCAACGTATGAGGTGGACAACATTGGCCGAGTCACAGGAGTATGAACCATGCACCTGGTGGGTGGTGTCCTCTCGTGTGATGGTGGTATCTGTGTCGATGATCTGGCATGTCTTGCAGAGGTTACCGTGGCAGGGTTGTGTGGTGTCGTGGATGCTGTTCTCCTGAAAGCTGGGTAATTTGCTGGAATTTGCTGGAACAGCTTGGCTACAGGCGCGGCTAGCTCTGGAGCACAAATCTTCAGCACTACAGCAGGGATGTTGTCGGGGCCCATAGCTTTTGCTGTGTCCATTGCACAGCCGTTTCTTGATATCACGTGGAATGAATCGAATTGGCTGAAGACTGGCTTCTGTGATGGTGGGGATATCGGGAGGAGGCCGAGATGGATCATCCACTCAGCACTTCTGGCTGAAGATGGTTGCAAACGCTTCAGCCTTGTCTTTTGCACTCACGTGCTGGACTCTGCCATCGTTGAGGATGGGGATGTTCACGGAGCCTCCTCCTCCCGTTAGTTGTTTAATTGTCCACCACCATTCACGACTGGATGTGGCAGGACTGCAGAGCTTTGATCTGATCCGTTGGTTGTGGAATCGCTTAGCTCTGTCTTTTGCATGTTGCTTCCGCTGTTTAGCATGCATGTAGTCCTATGTTGTAACTTCACCAGGTTGGCACCTCATTTTTAGGTACGCCTGGTGCTGCTCCTGGCATGCTCTTGTACACTCCTCATTGATGTGAACAGGAAGAGATTCTACTCCCTCAATGTCCGGATAGCATATGACAACAGCAGAGGAACTTCCATGTCAACAGCTAATGTGCAACAAGTTGCCATAATGCCTTCATGCTCCATCATTTAACCCTCTCTGACTTCTTCAGGGAAGAGAATGAGATCCATGGATGGCTTCTAGGCAACAAAGCATAACCCCTGCTCCCATGGCTGAAGATCCCAGTCAGAGCGCTCTAAACAGATCCCTTGATAATTTGACATCAGCCTAATTGAAATATTAATGATTTCTGTGGGAACTGACATCTCCAAATGTTGAAGGGATCTACATTATATCCAGGACCCTGCAACATTTGTTATGTTCAGGCTACGCAGCCACGTGTCAGTAAGTGTGATTTTTTTTTAATATTTAATATTAAAGTTCTTCAGAATCAGTGTGTCGTTTCTAGGACCAAGATCATTGCATATTGCACTCCAGTAAAAAGGCATTTAGTTGAAATCGTGCCATGTGAAAGCATACAAACACTGAATGTGGTTGTATGAAATTCCACTGTCCACTGCTTTAACATGGACATTAACTTGTTTAACCTACGGCAGCCAATTTTTGCACAACAAGGTTCCATAAACAACAATGAAATAAATGACCAGAAATTCTGTTTGTTGGTGGTGTTGGTTGAGGGATAAATGTTGGCCAGGACACCAGGGAGAACTCCTCTGCTGCACACAGGTTTATTGGCATATTTTGTGATAGTATGAAGGTGCATATTTTCAAACAGTTGACAAATTTAGAATAGAGTGGATTATTTAATATGAATAATCTCCACTCTTCAAATTATGCTATCCTCCACTTAACATTAGGAAGTTAGTCACTGGGCAAATCCTCCCCATGACTGATTGCCCAGTGTAAACGCATATCACACTTTCTACCTGCACCCTATTTATATAGTGCCCCCATGTGGTCAATCCTTTGTTCATTTGAGAAAATTTACTAAAAATATAAAAGTTAAATACAGGGTCCAGGAATAAAGCTCTACCTCTTGTTTTTTTTTAACTGTGAGCAAGAACTTGTTCTGAAATAGAATAGAAAACCTGCAACTTGCAGTTGTACGTTGGTGTATATTTGTCCACTTAACCATAAACACTGAGATTATTACTTTCAAAGCAGGATAACGTCCAGAAAGTGCGAGTTTTATCTAAGGAAATACGCACATATTTGGCATAAGAATAGAACTATATTTATACCTTCATTTCAAATTTACACTAAAAGTTGTGTCAGAGTTCCATCATCCCCAAGCTGCATCTATACCAAGAAATACACTGAAATGGACCGTATTTAGATGAACAAAGAAGCCCATCAATGAAGATCATCAGGAGATCCAGTCAGCTGTTTGTGCCCTATAGATTCCTCACCCAAATAGCTGTATCTGGAATTTATCTAAATTCTTAGTTTGTGAAAACTGATATGAAGAGTTCATTTAACATGACTGCATTTTTCTGATCCTCCAAAGTATTTCTACTCCACTTACCCTTTAATGTGCCTTGTAACCATTTTGACTGGTGCTGCTGGAGTTCAAAAGGACATATGGTCTGCAGTGTAAGTAGCAAGCAAAGGCTGGAACATGGCTGCACAGTAAAATCCCTAACCTGTGTTATGTGATCTTATTACTCTCCTAAAACAGTACAAGCTTATCTGATCATTACCTTCTGTTTGCTATATACGGAGCTAGAAATCGTCCTAGGAGTCCCTTGTATCTTTCTGTCATATGGCTTTCACTGTCTTACTCCATCTAATGTTCCTTTTAGTTATTCTCCACTAACTTTTGTGTAACTCCCAGTTGCATTTACAGCCTGTTTCCTTCAATAGATCTTTTAAATTAGATCAGTGTGGTTTCATGTTTCACCAAACCATTATTCAAATATCGTTTGATAAGTGCAGATGCAGGTCATATTCCCAAGTTGGCTGTATACCAACTACGAAGAATTACATAGAATGTACAGCACAGAAACAGGCCATCAGGCCCAACAGGTCTATGCCAGTGTTTATGCTCCACATGAGCCTCCTCCCACCCTTCTTCATCTAATCCTATCAGCAAAACCTTCTATTTCTTTCTCCCTCATGTTTTTAACTAGCTTCCCCTTAAAAGCATCTATGCTATTCGTCTCAACTACTCCTTGTGGTAGCGAGTTCCACATTCTAACCACTCTTTGGGTGAACAAGTTTCTCCTGAATTCCCTATTGGATTTATTAGTGACTATCTTATATTTGAACTCCCCCACAAGTGGAAACATCTTCTTTATGTCCACCCTATCAAACCCTTTCATAATCTTAAAGACCTCTATCAGGTCACCCCTTAGCCTTCTCTTTTCTAGAGAGAAGATCCCCAGCCTGTTCAATCTTTCCTGATAGGTATAACCTCTCAGTTCTGGTATCATCCTTGTAAATCATTTTTGCATCTTCTCCAATGCGTCTATATCCTGATTATAACATGGAGACCAGAACTGTGCACGATACTCCAAGTGTGCTCTAACCAAGGTTCGATACAAGTTTAACATAACTAGGATGCTTACTTTGAGATGGTCATGTATAAGTTGGACTGTTTAGATTTGTAATACAAAGTGAATGTTCACTTTTTGGCCCAGCACCATTAGCGCAGAGTCGGGTAGTTTCATGGAACATGTAACTTCCGGCAGGGTGTGATTTGTCTGGAAACTGTGCTTACACATAAACAAACTAAAATATACATTATTTCAGGTTATTCGTTTAATTTTTGGAGGTGGGAAGTTGTGGGTTTTCCAAAAATTAATAGAAAAGTAATAATCACACAGCTATGCTTGAACTTTTGGTTGGTTTGTGCAATGAATGGTACAATGAAATGACTGACTATTATAATTATTATTATTAAACATCAAGAGAAAAACTGAAAATGCTGGAAATCTGAAATAAAAGCAGAAAATGTTGGTAATGCACAACTGGCCCATCAGCATCTGAAAAGAAACCACAGGTCAACGTCAACCTACCTGTTACAGTTTGGGCTCTTAAAAACACTCTTCGACAGTTGTACCAGATTATCCCGAAGCAGACTTTACGATCCAGTAATGAATGCCTTAGGTTGGATTATAATGGCATTGAATTTCATATCACACACTACACCAGACTTGTAAAGGCCAATATCACTATATGATATATTCACATATATTTCTGAATTGTAATGTCATGGAATCTTTTACATCCACCTCAATAAGCAGGCAGGGCTCTGATTTAACATCTTATCCACCTCTAACAATGCAGCACTTTCTCACTACTGCACTAGAGTGTCAATCTAGATTATGGCCTGGAAATGCCAATGTGGGTTCTCCCACCATAACTTCAGCGGGATAGTCCGCCAAAATTAGAGGAGAACACCCATGGAATCTCAAGAGCCTACGTGCATAAGTTCTGAAATGGGGCTTGAACCCACAACCATTATTAACACATGCAAGGGGTCCAATGCATGTTTTAGGTGGCTGTCCCAGACTGTCGCAATAAGGTCCAATTTCTACCACTTGGTATCTTCACTTGGGAATTTAATATTAAATGATTTCATCGGGTTTATTTTAAACAAATACTAACTGGACCAAAGGGTTAATCTGATTATTTGCAGCTAGAATTTTTGAATTGCTTGGCTACTGAAATCAGTTCTTCCTGTTTGTGTTATGTTGGCGAATGGTGACATGTTCCAGAAACATTGCAGCTTGCGATCAGACTCAATGTGGCCAGAGCACGGATTTCGAAAAGTGGTTCCTGGCATATATTGATGAATTATGGTTCTAATTTGTATTCTTTTACGTTCTGGATTTTGTATGTGATGCAGGCAGGCCAGTCATTTATGTGTTGAAACAATAATTTTCAGCCATATTTCTGATGTCTCCACAATGAGGCTTCCATTTACCGTATGGTGTTGACCTATACACTATTATTTCTGCAATACTCCAAACTCTGGCTGTGCAGACATCAGAGAGGCCATGTTTTGTTTGTACTTTAATACTTGATGACAGAGGATGGGCTCGATTTTCCTGTAAGAGTTGCTGACTAACTATGATTCTGGCATGTCCTGATGCAGCTTACCACATGCGTCAGTGATATGCGCACACATTGTTAACTGATGACTCATATGATTGAGGCCAAATTATTTAGCTGTATGTTATTTGTCCTTTGTAGCATTGATCTATTTGGCATGTTGCACACTGCTCATCATTTTCAGAAGTGCTAGAGCTCAGCATATTAGAGTTTGGGTTTGTGTCTTCATTGTACTGTACTTTTTTTTTGTCTTTGCATTTTCTCCCTTCCCCTCCTAACAGTGCTGGGTGCAGTAGTATGTAAGGGTGCAATAGTGTAATGGTAATGGTACTGTACTAGAAGCCAAGATGTTGTGAGTTCAGTTCCTAGCAGGACAAGTTGTGAAATTGAAATCTGTAAACCTGGTAATTTGTGAGTTAGTGTTACACATGTCCTTCGTGGAAGGAAATCAGCCACCGCACCTGCTCTGCCTACTCATGACTCCAGACGGCATGTAACAAGGGCAGCCGATCTGATCGTGTCAGTTGTAAAGGACAGCACGTTCATTGCTTCTTCTCTGGACTGGACACACAGCTTTTGTTGGGTGTCGAGGTTCTCACCAGTTCAAGGCATCATAAGTGGCGCCCATGTGAACATAACAACCCCATGGCCTTCATGAAAAGAAAGGATTTGCACTCAATCACTGTCCGGATGGTATCTGACCACAAATACATCATTATCTAAATCCAGGAAGCAGCCATGATGTCTTCATTGTGTTGGCATTTCAAGGTGCCTGCATTATCTGAAGGAGACAAAACACTGGATGGATGGCTCTAAGCAGAACAGAACTCTCCTCTGCAGACTTGGCTGCTGTCCCAACTGAGAAACCCACTAACAGCAGAGGAACACCTTGGCCTGTACACCTCAGCGTGTGTTTGCTGTTCCTTGGTTGCCACCTCCACCATCTAGAAAAGAATGCCTTGCAACTTAGGCACAATGAAAGAGTGGGCGCCACAGGGAAATGGTCGTGCCCAGTGTTTCAGATGGTGCCTCATAATCATACCATCATGTGACTGAACACAGCAGCTATTTTGCTCACAGCCGCAAACATCAATGAGATGAATAAGCAGTTAATCTATTATTGATGGTCATTTATCTCATCGTGTGAAGAATGGGGCAAGGACACCAGTAGAATTCACTGCCTTGTGACACTTTTAGCTCAGTATCTTTGGCAAGGATTGTATGACTAGAACATGAAATAGTGTGTGACTAATGGGGTGAAATTAGTATTGAACATGTTAATATGTATGGAATTCCATTGTCTGCTACTTTAACAAAGGTGTTTAAATCAGTTAACAGCTTCATTAAAATAGGGCAAAGATGAATTTCCATACCTGCATGTTTGTCACAAATATTAGTGAGTGTGATTTCAACCCTTACGCATCAGCTTGCTTAAATAAAATATTTGATAGAAAAGAAAATTGCACCTAAATTGTTCAATCTATTTCTGAATTGTGTTCAGTTTGTGTTGCCACGAATTGTGACGGATGAAGCAAATCGCTACTATCCTGAGCTTCATTAAGCAATAATGATTTATTGCTCTGTTATCCAACGACCTTTGAAAATGTCCTAACCTATTCCTACAGAGTCTGCACTTGTATCTCTCATTATATCTCTCATTCCCATAAACTTCATTCCCATCACCTTCAAGTTTATTCTCTGCAGCCAATGACCCTGCCATTTCCTCTGCATCATTACGTTCAGTTTCCCAATCTCTTTCTTTATCTTTGGTCCCACAGGCGCACTTATCTATTTTTGTCCTCATGCCTTCTTAACGTGGTCGGCTGGTGCTCTGCAATGCTGTTTGACTTCCTTCTTGCTTCTCCTCACTTTGCTTATCATTTCTGTATTAATTATCGGCGTGGAGCAAAGGAGAGCGCAAATGATAGGAAAACACTGTCACTAAGAAATAAACACATGTTAAGACATTAAAGAGGAAAAAAACCATGAAATATGAAATGAGAGAAAACTTTAAAAATTAAAATTCCACTGAAGAAATGTAAGCTTTAAGCAAAAGCAGCGTAACGGTGTGAGAAGCTTGAATGAATAACGTTACCCGCGCGCCAAAAATGTTTTTGACAAAATGAAGCATACATATTATTAGTTAAATTACCCATAACTAATGCCGTAAGTTTTCAATTTTAAAAAATTTGTCCTGAAATAGTTCCACTCTTTTCCCCCAGACCATTCATTTCTTTCCGATTTTCAGTGTTCCATTATCGTCCTTAAGGGACCACTGGAGGCCACTCACAAAAAAGGCCTCAAGACTTCGAGAAATGTGTCTCTTTTGTTGGAGTCGGACGAAGCAGGGGTAATCCTTCTGGCTCTGCAAAACAACTGTGAGCCGCTGCTGGCCTGCCCTCGCCCTCACCCCCTCCCGATCGCCTCCACCACCCCTGCCCACCCCTGCCCCCAGACATACCTGTTGGCCTTGCCAATGGCCAAAATCGGTGAGGCCTCAATAGGCAAGCTGCATCAGGACGCCTGATTGACATCCACAGCTTAACTTAATTATGGTGATGAGGCCCAAGGACGAATTTAAGACGATCCTGAGGCCACCAGAATCGCGCCCTTCCTGGGACACTAACGAATTTAGGCCCCATTATGTTCAATATGGTGATTGTGATTTTTGCTCAGATTGTGCATTACATTTACAAGTTCTGTGTTGACGCTGTATTTGTCACCTTTCTCTGCTTGTGGATCAAGTAGACCATCTGTAGATTTTTTTTAAAATCAGAAGACAATTTAGGAATGAATTATGTACAAAAATGTTCTAAAGCTATTTGAGAAATTACCCAGATAGTTGTCTTTATTACTTGTGTCTGAAATTTATTCCCATACAAGTACATGTTTGATTAACAAATGCTGGCCACCCAGCATCTCAGATGCAGTTTGCATACATATTTTCTTTTTTTCTCTTCTTTGTTTTTGTCTGCGCTCGTGTTTTGGATGCCAGGGCCCTGACCCAGTTCGACTCGACCTTGAAATTCTGTGGCGTGCCCACTGCTACTGACTATGGCAAACCAGCAGCCTGTTTTACACCACACCCGATCTTTTCTATTGAAGTCAACGGAAAAGAAAATTAGACAAGCTGTAAAAATAGGCCACCGATTTGCTATTGCCGTTTTTCATTACTGCTGAATTCAAATCTCACCCCCTATTAACTGGTCATTCACCTTCTGGCTGTTTGTGGGATCGTGCTATGTGCAAATTGGCTGCCGCATTTGCCTACACAGTCACAGTGACTGCACTTTCAAAAGTAAATCATTAGTGGTGAAGTGAATTGGGATGTCCCGAGGACGTGAAAGGTGTTCTGTAAATGCAAGTTCTTTCTTTCTTCATATTGCTGCCCTCGGCCATAGTTATTTGTGTGGATCAGAATTGTAGAGGACAATCACCAAAACACCGGTAAAAATCCCAGAATCTCAGGTTATAAAATGGAAACTGTTGGAACCACTCAGCTGGTCAGGCAGCATTGTGGAGAGAGAAGCAGAGTCAACGTTTCGGGTTGATGACCTTCCATCAGAACTGGAAGTTTATAAGCGAGTACAGAGCCATGGAAAGAAGTTGGGGGGGGGGTGGGGTGGGCATGGAAGGGAAGGTTTCTGATAGGGTGGAGGGCAGGACTCATTATATGACAAAAGGGATGATGGTGCAAGGATGGTGACAAACGGTCATCGACCTGAAACGTTAACTCTGTTTCTCTCTCCACAGATGCTGCCTGACCTGCTGAGTGTTTCCAGCATTTTCTGCTTTTATTTCAGATTTCCAGCATCTGCAGTATTTTGCTTTTGTTATTAAAAATGGAATTTGGCTTATCCAGTCACCATAAACCAATGGCCCTAGCTATACAGAATAGCACTCTGTGTATATCATAGGCAAGGCCGCTGGTTTTCATTAACAGAATTGCACCAGCAAAAATCCCACGGTGACTTGTAATCAGAATGGAATTTGACTTCATCAGTCAACTGTAAACCAATGTCCCTGCATGTAGCTAGACTGCAGTGTGTGCACATAGTACTCCGTCTGAAATGTTTACTGCCACTGAACCATACGATCGTGTGAAAATGGCTGCGATTATTGGCCACTAATTGATGTCAGTGAGCGATAGTCTTCACTGAGTGACCCCAACCTACTGTCGCTTGGTAACGCTACAGAAATCCGTCAGCAGTCAGCTCGAAACAAGTTTAAAGCCTTCCCATTTTTAAAAATAAGTATTGTGCTTTTCCCTAGACAAAATCAGGATTGGTGGCCAGCCATGCATTCCCCTTTCCAATGTAATTGCTGTTGTTCATTTTAATTCATTACCAGTCCTAAAATAATCCCTAATGGGTCTTAAAAATCACTGCTAGCTGGCTCTGTGGGTAATATCCTTTGTTAACCTACTCTTAGAAACCAAACCGCCAGTGCCTCTGCTATATAAATCTTTGTCTTTCCCTACTGAGAATCCTCTCTCTATTGCGAGGAGCACGCGAACAAATACTACTGGATGTCCAAGTCACCTGAGACATATACTGATTTTTGGGAGTAGTTTGTGAGAGGCGAGGTGAGCCAGGAAAGCAGCTATTAGTGTTGATTTAGATAGTCTCGTGGACTTCGAAACTACTTTGACTTCTGTGCCTGTTGGAACCAAATCAGCTGTACTGTTCTGAGAAATCAGGAGTGAAGTGAAAGGCGGTTACTCTCCAACTCTCAGCAAAACATATGGCATTAGTGGTCTTGTCTGCAACAGCTCAGGATTATTGGGATATATATTTATGTTCTTTTCCCAGTCGTACATTCTGCAGATACATGGGAGTTCACTGCCTGAGCCAAGGGCATTAACTACGCTTTTCAAAAAATAACATCATTATTTACTACCAGAGGCAAATGAAACAGAGTAACTAGGGTCATAATTTAATATATTTGCTAAAGTGTTGATGCACGTAATGGGGACCGAGCCACAGCTTGATTGTATTTACGAAAGCCAGTCAGTTTGATTTGAATTACTTGTGATTCTGATTAGCAGAGAAAGCAAAGTGTGAATATTTTAGCTAGGTTTAATCAACCATGTCAAATCTTACTCATTTGATGTCAGAGACTCGTTCATTTTGCTCTGAACTCTATTTTGATGTCTCCCACTCTTAAAAATATATACCATTCTATGCATTTCAATGGGATTACACTTTATCTTCCTGGCCTTGAAATTACACTGTGGGGTATTGGCGTATTTAAAATTTTTAAATTCTCATCCTTGTTTGCAAATCCCTCGATGGCCTCGCCCCTCCCTATCTCTGTGACCTCCTCCTCCCCTACAACCCTCCAAGATCTCTGCACTCCTCCAATTCTGGCCTCTTGCGCATCCTTGATTTTCATCGCTCTTCCATTGGCGGCCATGCCTTCAGCTACCTGGGCTCCAAGCTCTGGAATTCGCTCCCTAAACCTCTCTACCTCTCTCTCCTCCTTTAAGACGCTCTTTAAAACCTACTTCTTTGACCAAGCTTTTGGCGACCTGTCCTAATATCACCTTATGTGGCTTGGTGACTCATTCTGTTTAATAACGCTCCTGTGAAGCGCCTTGGAAAGTTTTACTACGTTAAAGGCGCTATATAAATGCAAGTTGTTGTATGAACCCTTAACACCCTCATTTGAAATTCCTCTGTTTGCTATTTTAACAACATCATTAATACATTTATTTCAAATGGGTGAATGTCTCTTAAGATAGTGGACACAAGAATTTCATATGTAAACATTAAAGGGGTGAATTTCCTCAATATTTTCAGCGCATTGGTGGTGCATAAACGGCACAGGGAATTTTGTCAGGCAGGAATATCAGGTGGTAACAGCTTCTGCCCAATTTCTGCCACTGAAACGCTTCCCCTGAGTTCCTTCCATGCAATCTACAGAGTCCCGATTGACCTAACTTGCACATGTCACAGTGAGGGCCAGTGGGGTAGCTGCTTCGAGTTTCCTGGTTTTACACTCCTAATGCATTCTGGATAACTTAGGTGGAGATTCATAAGGTACAGCAGCTGCCAGCGTAAAGCTGATCCAGGCAGAAGTGAGGACTTGCTGAGTCTGCACAGTTTGAATAGCAATTTCTGCAGCTGGAAAACAATTTTTCTTGGTGCTTTTAAAAAAATGTTGTTGCCATTCTGCCCACAGGCACCTGAACTTATTTCTGACAGGGTCAGACCACCAGCCCCTACCCTCAGTGAGGGCTTCTCAGGAGTAGGTATGGCATTTCCTTGTATGCCATTATCATGGAGCAGGAGGAGGAGGAGGAGCAGGTCAGGATGGAGCATAGGAGAGTCAGGCAGCATTTAAGGAGAATGCAGCCTACCAGATGTTAGTGTCAGCCGTGACTCAGTGGAAGCACTCTCGCCTATCAGTCACAGGGTCGTGGGTTCAAGTTCAAGACTTGACCATAAAATCCAGGCCGACACTGCAGTACTGGGGAGCGCTGCACTGTCGGAGGGGCCGTCTTTCAGATGAGACGTTAAACCGTGGCCCCGTCTGCTCTCTCAGGTGGACGTAAATGATCCCATGGCACTATTACAAAGAAGCGCAGGGGAGTTCTCCCCGGCGTCCTGGCCAATACTTAACCCTCATACCAATATCACTAAAAACAGATCATCTGGTCATTATCACATTGCTGTTTGTGGGACCTTGCTGTGGGCAAATTGGCTGCCGCATTTCCCATATTACAAAAGTGACTACGTTTCAAAAGTACTTAATTGGCTGTAGAGGGCTTTGAGACATCCTGATGTCATGTAAGGTGCTATATAAATGCATGTTCTTTCTTTCTTTTTACTCTCCCCTCCCCATATAATATACAAACCACACAGATCATATGACGTCCGTTCTGAGGTCTTGTGTATAAGAAGAGTGCACTTTACCAAAAAGGCAACAGTGCAGCTCTGTCACCTTCTGCAGGAGGACCTGCACTCATGCTCACCCACCCCCACTGCTGTCCCTGTGGCTATAGAGGTGACCATCGCCCTCAACTTTTACAGCACAGAGGCATTTCAGGCAGCCACAGGTGATATGTGCAGTGTCAGCCAGGCTGGAGTATGGGCACGCATTCACCAGCTCACTGATGCTCTCTGCAGGAGGGCAGGTGAATTCATCACCGAAGGCATCACTGTGAGATAGGCCCATCCACTTTTATGAGGTTGCCGGCCATCCTCAAGGCCCAGGGTCCAATCGATGGCACGAACGTTGATTTCTGAGCTCCCACAGAACATCCCCCCAATGACCTCAATAGAAGGGGCGTCCACTCGCTGAATGTGCAGACTGTGTGTAACAACATACTTGGAGGTCTGGGTTAGAACACTCTGTGTCCTCCTTCCGTGCCTGGGTGCAATGTCCTTGTTGCTTTGTTTGAATGCTTGCTTGCTCCACAGACAAACTTGGAAAGTATGATTAAAAAGATTGATGCAGTGAAGTTATCTCAGGGTCAAGTGAGTGAACCAAGCACTGCACCTTCCTTAACTGGTTGTTCCCCCAATCTGCTGCTGAAGTGTGCAGAATGAACTATCTTTTTAAAGGCTGCACTCCAGTTACCATGCACTATTTTTTTTATTCGTTCATGGGATGTGGGCGTCGCTGGCGAGGCCAGTATTTATTGCCCATCCCTAATTGCCCTTGAGAAGGTGGTAGTGATCCACCTTCTTGAACCGCTGCAGTCCGTGTGGTGAAGGTTCTCCCACAGTGCTGTTAGATAGGGAGTTCCAGGATTTTGACCCAGCGACAATGAAGGAACGGCGATATATTTCCAAGTCGGGATGATGTGTGACTTGAAGGGGAACGTGCAGGTGGTGATGATCCCATGTGCCTGCTGCCCTTGTCCTTCTAGGTGGTAGAGGTCGCGGGTTTGGGAGGTGCTGTCGAAGAAGCCTTGGCGAGTTGCTGCAGCGCATCCTGTGGATGGTACACACTGCAGCCACAGTGCGCCGGTGGTTAAGGGAGCGAATGTTTAGGGTGGTGGATGGGGTCCCAATCAAGCCGGCTGCTTTGTCCTGGATGGTGTCGAGCTTCTTGGGTGTTGTTGGAGCTGCACTGATCCAGGCAAGTGGAGAGTATTCCATCACACTCCTGACTTGTGCCTTGTAGATGGTGGAAAGGCTTTGGGGAGTCAGGAGGTGAGTCACTCGCCACAGAATACCCAGCCTCTGACCTGCTCTTGTAGCCACAGTACTAATATGGCTGGTCCAGTTAAGTTTCTGGTCAATGATGACCCCCAGGATGTTGATGGTGGGGGATTCGGCGATGGTAATGTCGTTGAATGTCAAGGGGAGGTGGTTCGACTCTCTCTTGTTGGAGATGGTCATTGTCTGGCACTTGTCTGGCGCGAATGTTACTTACCACTTATCAGCCCAAGCCTGGATGTTGTTCAGGTCTTGCTGCATGCGGGCACGGACTACTTCATTATCTGAGGGGTTGCGAATGGAACTGAACACTGTGAAATCATCAGCGAGCATCCCCATTTTTGACTTTGTGATGGAGGGAAGGTCATTGATGAAGCAGCTGAAGATGGTTGGGCCTATCACACTGCCCTGAGGAACTCCTGCAGCAATGCCCTGGGGCTGAGATGATTGGCCTCCAACAACCACTACCATCTTCCTTTGTGCTAGGTATGACTCCGTCCACTGGAGAGTTTTCCCCCTGATTCCCATTGACTTCAGTTTTACTAGGGCTTCTTGGTGCCACACTCGGTCAAACGCTGCCTTGATGTCAAGGGCAGTCACTCTCCCCTCACCTCTGGAATTCAGCTCTTTTGTCCATGTTTGGACCAAGGCTGTAATGAGATCTGGAGCCGAGTGGTCCTGGCGGAACCCAAACTGAGCATCGGTGAGCAGGTTATTGGTGAGTAAGTGCCGCTTAATAACACTGTCGACGACACCTTCCATCACTTTGCTGATGATTGAGAGTAGACTGACGGTAATTGGCCGGATTGGATTTGTCCTGCTTTTTATGGACAGGACATACCTGGGCAATTTTCCATATTGTTGGATAGATGCCTGTGTTGTAGCTGTACTGGAATAGTTTGGCTTAGAGGCGCGGCTAGTTCTGGAACACAAGACTTCAGCACTACAGCCGGGATGTTGTCGGGGCCCGTAGCCTTTGCTGTGTCCATTGCACTCAGCTGTTTTTGATATCACGTGGAGTGAATCGAATTGGCTGAAGATTGGCTTCTGTGATGGTGAAGATATCGGGAGGAGACCGAGATGGATCATCCACTCGGCACTTCTGGCTGAAGTTGGTTGCAAACACTTCAGCCTTGTCTTTTGCACTCACTTGCTGGACTCCGCCATCATTGAGGATGGAGATGTTCACAGAGCCTCCTCCTCCTGTTAGTTGTTTAATTGTCCACCACCATTCACGACTGCAGAGCTTTGATCTGATCCGTTGGTTGTGGAATCGCTTAGCTCTGTCTATAGCATGTTGCTTCCGCTGTTTAGCATGACATGTAGTCCTGAGTTGTAGCTTCACCAGATAGGCACCTCATCTTTAGGTACGCCTGGTGCTGCTCCTGGCATGCTCTTCTACACTCCTCATTGAGCCAGGGTTGATCCCCTGGCTTGTTGGTAATGGTAGAGTGCGGAATATGCCGGGCCATGAGGTTACAGATTGTGCTGGAATACAATTCTGCTGCTGCTGATGGCCCACAGCGCCTCATGGATGCCCAGTTTTGAGCTGCTAGTTCTGTTCTGAATCTATCCCATTTAGCATGGTGATAGTGCCACACAACACGTTGGATGGTGTCCTCAGTGTGAAGACGGGACTTCGTCTCCACGAGGACTGTGCGATGGTCACTCCTACCAACACTGTCATGGACAGATGCATCTGCAACAGTTAGATTGATGAGGACGAGGTCAAGTAGGCTTTTCCATCGTGTTGGTTCGCTCACCACCTGCCACAGGCCCAGTCTGGCAGCTATGTCCTTCAGGACTCGGCCAGCTTGGTCAGTAATGGTGCTACCGAGCCACTCTTGGTGATTGACATTGATGTCCCCCACCCAGAGTACATTCTGTGCCCTTACTACCCTCAGTGTTTTCTCCAAGTGGTGCTCAACATGGAGGAGGACTGATTCATCAGCTGAGGGAGGGCAGTAGGTGGTAATCAACAGGAGGTTTTCTTGCCCATGTTTGACCTGATGCCATGAGATCCGGCGTCAACGTTGAGGACTCCCAGGGCCACTCCCTCCTGACTGTATATCACTGTACCGCCACCTCTGGTGGGCCTGTCCTGCCAGTGGGACAGAACATACCCAGGTGATGGTGATGGAAGAGTCTGGGACGTTGGCTGAAAGGTATGATTCTGTGAGTATGGCTATGTCGGGCTGTTGCTTGACTCGTCTGTGGGACAGCTCTCCCAATTTTGGCACAAGTCCCCAGATGTTAGTGAGGAGGACTTTGCAGGGTTGACTGTGCTTGGTTTGCCTTGTCCGGTGCCTAGTGGTCCACCCGGTTTTATTCTTATTATGACTTTTTTTTAAAGCAAGATTGTGCAACTGAATGGCTTGCTAGGTCATTTCAGAGGGCAATTAAGAATCAACCACATTGCTGTGGGTCTGGAGTCACATATAGGCCAGACCGGCAGGTTTCCTTCCCTAAAGGACATTAGTGAACCAGATGGGTTTTTACGACAATCCGGTAGTTTCATGGCCACCATTACTGATACTATTTTTTTTAAAACCCAGATTTTATTTAATTGAATTTAAACTCCCCAGCTACCATGGCAGGATTTGAACTCATAACTCAGGATTAGTAGTCCAGGTCTCTGGATTATGAGTCTAGTAACATAACCACTATGCTACCATATACTGCAACAGTTTACATCTGATTTATAAATGATTTACACTAAAGAGCTGACCCAAAAACCCTCATGTAATTACCTGTCCTGACTATCAGTAAGTGCAAATCTTTTTTTAATGGTGTCACCGCAGCACAAGTCACCAGGTGGAAGTTCTCCCCCTAAGTGATTATCGGCTAATTTCCCACAGTGTTATTTCAAAGCCCCTATTCCTGACCCTGTCATTCCCCTGATGTTGACAGCTCTGGTTTAGTAACTAGAAATAATGCATGTCAGAAGGTATAATAATCTAAAGTTGGCTGGAATATGAGGGTTTCCAGTACGTGATGATGCCTGAAATTGAAAGTTAGACACGACTGTAATAGTTTTAGCCATTTCTGCAACTTTTTAGTTAACAGTCTACGGGGATGAAATTGGCCTCCGGCACTGGCACAAAACGGACAGCCCGTTTTATTGAAGTCAATGGGAAAGAAAATCGGACAGCGTGTAAAACGGACTGAGGATTCGCTATCTCCCGTTTCACCCACTCTGTCCTTTAACAGGTAATTTGATTGAAATCAAAATCAAAATACTGCAGATGCTGGAAATCTGAAACAAAAAGAGAAACTGCAAGAAGGGCGGGTCAGTCAGTAGCTGTGGAAAGAACGTTTCAGGAGCTTCTTCAATACTGAAAAATAAGAGGTCGACAGGCATAACACAATCAGAAAAAGGAGGAGTGGGAAAATATCGATATACAAAACACACAAAAATCATGAGTGGAATGAAGTAACAGATTATCTCAGTCAAGTAATGAATGGCAACATTAAGACATTAAAATGGGAAAATGGAGGAAGATGGAAAACCCAGGGGTCAGGTACGGAATGAAAACAGAGATGGAAATGAGAATATAGTTCAAGTCTGAAGTTACTGAAGTCGGTGCCCAGACCAGAGGGTTGCAGGGTTCCTGGGGGAAAGGTGAGATATTAGGGGGGCGATTTTAACTTGGGGATTGGTGACGGGCAGAGTGAACCCACCACCCACCTGTTGTTACCACCATCAGGCCCAAGCCATTTTCAAGCCCTGGCCTTATTTACATGCAGCTGGCACCCCAATGCAGCTCACTGCTTGCGAGAGGGCTGAAAATTTGCCGGCTCCCACTTTTTTTTTAGGTGGAACCAGGATTACTCCCACCTAAAGAAAACAGTAAAACATTTCCTAGGCTATTTTCTGAGCACCCTCCAGCGATCCCTTTAAGGGATGTCATAGGACCCTGATTTGCACTTTACAAGTGACTTACCGCCTGAAACAGGCGAGCACTCGGGCCATCCATCTCAGGATCCTAGCCCAGATAGTGGTGGCCAGAGCATCAGTGTAAACGGGCGGTAAGTGACCTGATGCCATTTTCAGGCCGTTAGTGCCCCGTTTACACCAAGCGGGGGGTTCTTAAAATCGGCCCTATTGTTCTTGGAGCTTGTGTTGTGCTTTGTTGGAACAGTGTACAAGGCCAGTGACAGAGAGGTCAGAGCAGGAAAGAGAGGGGGAGTTAAAGCTGAAGACAGGAGAAAGGGTCAGATGAAGTGGGAGACCTTCCTGGCCCAAAAAGAAAGCAACAAAGGTGGAAATGGCAGGAGAAAAGCTCAACATCATGTCGAGCTCAGAAATCGTTGAGATGGGGATGTGGGGAATGAAGCTGAGGCCCATACTGAGCTCTAATCATTCGGGGTCAGAGAGGGGAAGATCAGAAGGAATGGGGAAAATTCAGCTAGGGGTGAAGTTGGAAGGAGATAAAGGGTAAGAGGAATCAGGAGGCAGGCTGGCATCCAAGAGTTGTTCGAGTTTCCGGTCCGTGTCACCTGAAAAGAAGAGAAAAGCGCTGGGTGAGATGAAGGTTGATACGGAACTAAGGATTAGCACAGCTCTGAAATAGTGAGTCAGTGTTGCTGAAGTGAGAGGTTGAGAGCGTGCATGCGTCGGCACATGTGGAGAGGGTGGATTTCATGAAACGACAAGAACAGTGGTCAGAGGACGGCTGAACATCACGGAAATATCAGAGATCATGGACTGGTGCAAAACAGGAAGAGCGAAATCTGAGATGGAATCCATGTGGAAGGAGTCGGAGCTGGAGGCTGAGTGCTGAGGAAAGAGACATGGCTGTAAATGTGAGTCGCAGCAAATAGATGCTCAAAAACAAGAAGGGAAAGGGATAGCAATGACATTGGACAAGCGGAAACTACAGTGAAGAGAGGAAGGTAACTTCTTCAAGGCTGGAATTCCTGGAAGTGAAGTGTCAGCAAATCAGACAAGTAAAAAGAAACACAAGTGGTTTGGCTGAGCACTGAGAACTGTCCATGATTTTAAGTATTTTCCTGTTTTTAGGTGGAACCTTTTTATCAGAGCTGGTACGGTCAATGTCAAAAAAACATAGAGAGGAAAGTGGGACAACAGATAGAGGTTAACTGTTGGGGCAAGATTCTCCACCGATTTGTAGTCAATGGATAGAAAAACCCTATTACTTTCACAATGAGGGTGCTAAGGAGTTTAGCAGCCTATTAACTATTTTCTTTAAGAGCTGGGAAGTATAAAATGAAACCACTCAGAGAGGAGGGGTGGTGGTGGATACATAGACATTTGAAAGACAAAGGGGTAAGTCTAACATGCTCTAAAATGGAAGGGAAAGCAGTTAAATGTGAACAACATCCACTGGGAGACTCCAGCAGAAAAGTAGGGAGCACAGCTAGCATCTGAAACTGTCAAAGTCAACGCTGATACATACGAGCAATCGAAAATGACGGGCAGGATAAGACCAGCAGGTCCATCAAGCCTTTCCCACACTCATGATGCCTGGAGCATAATGACTAGACACTTCCCGGCCCCCTGCAGACGTGTCGGAGGAGTTCGAAACTTCCACCCCTGAGCCATGATGTTGCCAATATGTAGTTGCTGCATTGCTGTGGCCCATTTCCCAAGTGTCCCTTTTGCATTTCTCATCACAATTTCTAATTAGAACAGAGCTGGCGTATTCCAGGAGTAGCTGGACTGCGAGCACACTGAAAATACTCTATAGGTTTGTGTCATTCTTGTAACATAGTCATGACTCATGCCTTGCACTGTCTTACTGTTCTGGCTGAAAGAAATACTGTGCGCCCAACCAGAAGAGGAGAGAGTGGAATTAGGAGAGGGGCAAATTACAAATTAAGTAAGTAATTTAGAGGGAAAACATGAAATATTAAACTGCAGATGTCATTATTTTGGAGCTGCGAGTTCAAAAGTTAACGGAAATAAAGCCAAGAAAACCTTTGGCAGAGTTAAGCAAAAAAAAATAATTTCCTTTGATTAGACAGTTCGTTCATTAAGCTGAACAGCTGGCAAACACAGTGAGGATTTCAGTGGTAAAACTGACTCATATCCTTGGTGAGCGGCTCATTCAATGTGTTTATACAAAAGAATGTTATTGTACGTTTTGGATTGTGTTTCTTAATCTAATGCTTTTTTTTTTCTATCTTTGAAACGGAGTTAAATTTATGTAGTAGATAAAATCTGACATTCATCGGCAGTCTTTCCCCCAATCTTTGGTTGACCTCTCACTGTTGGTGCGCACCACATGTGTTGAAACCTCCTAGACTAAACGTTTGACAAAGCAGCAGCTCTTATGTATCAAAGTACGTATTAGTGATGCCCAGTTTTTAGTGAATAAATCATCCTACGCATCAGTTGGTAAAATAAACATTCATTCTTTGACCAGAGAGGATACCTTCACGCAGTAGTTACCATCAAAATAGTTTTGTTTTAGTTGCTCTGATTTCCTCTGCTCCTCTTGTATTCACAATTTA
Source organism: Heptranchias perlo (assembly GCF_035084215.1). Classification (NCBI taxonomy): domain Eukaryota; kingdom Metazoa; phylum Chordata; class Chondrichthyes; order Hexanchiformes; family Hexanchidae; genus Heptranchias; species Heptranchias perlo. The sequence goes on along the minus strand of NC_090332.1, from coordinate 7,550,686 downwards.
TTCTGATGCAGTTCTATGGGCACCAACTAGTACCTAGTCCGAGTAGTCATTTTATATGTATGATCCTCAGCGATGAGTGTCGGCAGGCCATTGCAGGCCTGATCCTGTCCTCACCCGATGTCAACACATGCACATGTTCCAGCAGGAGCCATTCGGTAGTGATCAGGATTTGGCAATCATGGCTGGTTATTTAGTTCCTTCTGAGCCAAGTAATGCTGAGGCCAAACTATATATCCCTACACCTGCCAGAGCTGAGATCAGCTAATTCAATAGATCAACGGATCCTGGTCAGTATAGCTCACAGCCATACTGTGCACTGCGTTTATTGATTGAGTCAATGGACAGTAAACGTAAAACTTGGCGTAAACAAGCGGAAATCAGCATAAACAATTGGGGCCCAAGGAGAGGGCCAAACTCACACCATATATTTCTTTACGTATGAAAATTAAAACCACCTAACCATGTTCATCAGGCACAGCATGTTTACAAATATGCAATCGTGGAAACTATTCAGTTTTTAATGTGAGTCATACTGAAGCCATAAAAATGCATTCAAAGAAACAGAAAATACAGAGCAGGTCTCAGTGAGGGAAAATGTTTAAAAATCACATAAAAAAATCACAATAAAACACCAGAAAAATGACTTTGCTTCCTGCTGCGTCTAAAATTCTGGCTTAATTTTACACCCGTTTTGAATCAGTGTAACTGCAGGAAATTCACGTGTATGGTTCTTTAACTCGAGGTCTGGGGCATTATAATGAGACGAGAAGCGTTCCAGCTCAATTATCAATAGATGGACGTTAAAGAGCAAGGAAATTGGGGCATAGTGGAATTATGTGCGTAACACACTTGTGTCTGAGTTTGCTCAATCTTTTACGCTGGGAATTTGCTTTACGCCCCGATTGCGCGTGTCTCTGGGTGCAAATACACAGGAAATTCCACCCCCATGATAAAATTGAAAAATTTCATACTGAGCTAAATCTCAGACAACAACATTTCATTTTTGTCACTCCTCCCCCCTTTTTAGATTCGATACCCATGCTGCCAAGATGGTGCTCATGAGCATCAACTTCCCGTTTATTCCCGAGGTGACTGCATCGGCATTTCTGCTTAGGAACCATGGCAATGTTGCAGGGTAATGTTCCATTACAGTGGATGCACATTTTTGTCATGGAATCATGGAATCTTACAGTGCAGATGGGGGCAATTCGGCCCATCATGCCTGTGCCAGCTCCTTGAAAGAGCTATCAAATTCGACCCACTCTTTCCCCATAGCCCTGCAAATTTTTTCCCCTTCAAGTATGTTTCAAATTCCCATTTAGAAGTTACTAGTGTAGCTGCTTCTATCAGTTAATTACCTTTTCTCATGTTCTCTACTTGACCTGGAAGTATTTGATGCCGACACTGGATGCCTGCATTGGGAAAACAAATTCTCCCAAAAAGAATCTAAACACCCCTATATATTAAACGCAGTCATTCTTCAGTCAACTTGATCTACTAACTGATGTGATACTCACACAGCATAGGCTAAATTGACTTCAAGGCTGAGGAACACAGAACTGAGGACGTAAGGCAGTGAATGATCATTGAAGAAGGAACCCCGCCAACTCCTAAAAAAAGGAAAGAGATAGAAATATATACCAAAAAAGAAATGTAAACAGCAACTAGAACAACAAGTGGTGGGAAAAGCTATTTGCATAATGAAAGAAAATAAAGGAACAAAACTTAAATAGCACACGCCATTATGGAACGAGTTAATGTATGGCATATTATTTTTTGAGTTATTCCAACAAGGGTGCTCATGCCAAAATTATTTGGCAGTATTATGTCAGAGGCTGCTTACTTAACTGGAGTGGGTTTGCTCAATTGCTTTGACACAAAAAAAAAGCCAACTGTATATGCTTTGCTAGTCTCCTGTCAGCAATTGATACATGACAGTATGCTTTCTGTGGCTTATTGAAGTAAAACACATATTGGGTATAGTGTTTCATCAAGGCCTACTACATTGGATCAATGTGTGCCACATAGAAAATATACAACACGTGATGTGATACTCATGCAATCATATGACACTTGAGTGACCAAGTCACTGGGCGCTATATCCAGTCTGATTGCTGAATTGTTTAAGTTTTGTATCACAACCATGAGATGTTGGATATCTAATTTGTACTGTGCAGTTCCTTTTTTCTCCTGATGCTCATTTTTTGTTTTCTCTCTCTTCTCGCCAATTTTCTCTGCAACTTTTCTCCCTCTCTTCCTCTCCTGAAGGCATTGACTCCTTGCCAGGGTATGGTTTCAACAGCACTGTACACTTCGTGTCTCACTCAAATGGGTTTTCTTCACACGTGAGATTTGACACGGCTGAGCTCCACCCTGTTATTTCCTCTTATTACCTTCCTATTGTCAGGCACGTTCACTTAAAGCAGCCCAAGGAGGCCATCCAGCACATTGTGCACGAGAGCCTGTTCACAAAGTGCCCTCAAGACTCATTAGAACCCCATTATTTATTTCATTCAGGGTCCCCGTCCCCTGTAAACCTCTCTGCATTCTCCTGTCTTCTTAACCTTCTCACTGCCTGACTCATTTCTTGGTGTCTGTGTTGCGTTTTTAAAAGCCTCTCCTGATTGTCCACTGTAACATCGGCAGAAGAGCCACAGAAACCCTGGAAAAATGATGTAACCACTGTTATGTAAACATTGTTATTAAGGGATCAAGAGCAAAGGAAGAATCCATTTTGTATTGAGCCCTAATGCTAAAAGCCTGCAGAACATTGCTGACAGTGGCAGTCTACAGACATCACAAGCAGCCTGATCTCGAGGTTAAACAACACATTGAATACATTTAAATCTGAACTTTCTCACAAATTCATACATGCTTAGAGACCAACATATCTGTAATGTAGCCACAATAGATACATTCTGTGATTTGCTTAACTTAAACACCAGCCTGGTAGGCCCTGGGACCGAGACAGATGTATAGAGAACCAATTCCCTTTTGAAAGTTACTGTTGAATCTGCTTCCAGGTAGTGCATTCCAGATCATTACAACTCGCTGCGTAAAAAAATGTTTCCTCGTGTCGCCTCTGGCTCTTGCCGATCACCTTAGATCTGTGTCCTCTGGGTTACCAACCCTTCTGCCACTGGAAACAGTTTCTCCTTATTTACTCTGTCAAAAACGTTCATGATTTTGAACACCTCTCTCAAATCTCCCCTTAACCTTTTCTGTTCTAAGGAGAACAACCCCAGCTTCTCCAGTCTCTCCACATAACTCATCCCTGGCACCATTCTAGTAAATCTCTTCTGCATTCTCTCTAAGGCATTGACATCCTTCCTAAAGTGTGGTGCCTAGAATTGATGATAATACTCCAGCTGAGGCCTAACCAGTTGTTTTATAAAGGTTTTAGCATAGCTTCCTTGCTTTTGTACTCTATGCCTCTATTAATAAAGCTTTATATGCTTTTTTAACAGTCTCCTCAACTTGTCCTGCCACTTTCAAAGATTTGTGTATGTGCACCCCCAGGTCGCTCTGATGTAAGGTGCCTCAAGCTCATGTCAAATAATGTAGTTAGAAAGATATAAAAATGGCAAAGTTGCAATGTGAGGTTAGAAGATGATGCAGAAGGAAGAGATCTAGAAAGTCGAGCCCCACGACTGTAACGTGTGATCTTCTACAGCAAAGCATCGGCGTGTGCTGTCTGTGAGTATGTTCATTTAACCCTTAATTATATTCAAGGCTGAGATAGATAGATTTTTGAACTCTAGTGAAATCAAGAGATATGGGGATCAGGCTGGAAAGTGGAGTTGAGGTCGAAGATCAGCCATGATCTTATTGAACGGCGGAGCAGGCTCGAGGGGCCGTATGGTCTACTCCTCCTCCTATTTCTTATGTTCTTAATAAACTTTTGTAAACAATTTTACAACACTAAGTTATAGTCCAACGATTTTATTTGAAATTTACAAGCTTTCGGAGGCTTCCTCCTTCCTCAGGTAAATGTCAGGAACTCCTTGAAGCCTACGCATTTATAAATCACAGAACAATACATGGTGATTACAGACAGTCTTTGCAACTGCCCGTTGCCAAGGCAATCACAGTGTTCAGACAGAGAGGTGTTACCTACAGAGCCCCCGAATATACAGTCAACAAAAAAAAACAGAAAAAAAAAAAGAGAGAGAGGCAGAAACATCCGGAAGGCAGAGAAAGCCAGCAAATGACCCGTTATATTAAAAACAGATAGCTTTTGTTCGCTGGTGGGGTTACGTGTAGCGTGACATGAACCCAAGATCCCGGTTGAGGCCGTCCTCATGGGTGCGGAACTTGGCTATCAATTTCTGCTCGACGATTTTGCATTGTCGTGTGTCTCGAAGGCCGCCTTGGAGTACGCTTACCCGAAGGTCGGTGGCTGAATGTCCCTGACTGCTGAAATGTTCCCCGACTGGTAAATAAACTTGTAAGTGTTTGACTCCTGCGTCTAGAACCCTAATTTCTGGTACTTAGTCAAGGACTGCAACATCTGTTTATTCTTGCAGTTATAGTGATCAGTAGAACCCCTGTGGAAATTCACCTCACTATGTAAAAAAGCCTCTCTCCCTCCGACTTCCACCACCCTCACAGACCGACAGAGATCAAAGGGCATTCCAATAGAATGGCTAATGGTGTTTTTCCAAATTCTCAGACCAGCTAACAAATCGCTTATTGTTTGGTCTCTGGGAGAAACAACTTCCTTTTAACATATTAACCACCTGTTGTCATTGTTTTTAAAATCCCAGCATTAAAAGTAATTGTTTTTCCCAAATCTTCTCTGTGGAAAAATGGTCAAAAAGTACAGAAATGTGACAGAGACATTCACAGGGTTTATGTTCTTGGAGGTAATCGCTGATCACCCCCCTCAGCGGATTGAGTGTAGAATCTAGAATTGGGCAAAAGTACTTGAGTTGGAAGATGGAACATAAGGAAAAGACTATTAGGCCCTTTTTCAGATAAACCCACCTGCCCACCATTTCACCACATCCTGCAATCAAATCCCTCTCCAGAAACAACAACAACAACAACTTGCATTTATATAGCGCCTTTAACGTAGTAAAAAGTCCCAATGTGCTTCACAGGAGCGTTATCAAACAAAATGTCACACTGAGCCATATGTGGAGATATGAGGACAGGAAAGCGGTAGGTTTTAAGCAGCGTCCTAAAGGAGGAGAGAGAGGCGGAGAGGTTTAGGGAGGGAATTCCAGAGCTTAGGGCCTTGACGGCAGAAGGCACAGACGCCAAGGGTGGGACGAAGGAAATCGGGGATGCGCAAGAGGCAAGAACTGGAGGAGCCCAGAGATCTCGGAGGGTTCTAGGGCTGGAGGAGGTTACAGAGAGAGGGAGGGGCGAGGCCATGGAGAGATTTGAAAACAAGAATGATAATTTTAAAATCACGCTGACTATCTTCTAAGGAGACCGTGCTGTTACATCCTTCCTCAATGAATAACTTCCAGCTGCTACTTTAGTTCAGGAAAGTTGACAAATCCATCTTACTACCTGTGGCTCCTGATTGGAATTGGACAGGCTGAACTGCAAGATGACTATATAACATGCACTCCATTTATTGTGAATAAGACATTAAGGGGAACAGATAAGGTGGATAGAGAGAAACTATTTCCGCTGGTTGGGGATTCTAGGAGTCAGGGGCACAGTCTAAAAATTAGAGCCAGACCTTTCAGGAGCGAGATTAGAAAACATTTCTACACACAAAGGGTGATAGAAGTTTGGAACTCTCTTCCGCAAACGGCAATTGATACTAGCTCAATTGCTAAATTTAAATGTGTGATAGATAGCTTTTTGGCAACCAAATGTATTAAGGGATATGGGCCAAAGGCAGGTATATGGAGCTAGATCACAGATCAGCCATGATCTTATCAAATGGCGGAGCAGGCACGAGGGGCTGAATGGCCTACTCCTGTTCCTATGTTCCTGTCTGGACACTGAAGTAAATCAGACAAATTGCACACATTGAGCCGAGTGCGTTAAAAATAATGTATGTATTGTCAGTTTATCTGGACATATCGGCAACACATGCGTCATTCTGGAGGCTATGGACATAGTGTTCCATGTAGTAGTTTGGTAGCAGTTAAAAAAAGTTGTTACTTGCTTTCCAAACTCTAGACATCGAATTTAATGGCCCACAGATTCCTCCTCAGTGACAAGTCACTTGATGTAATTTGCCTGGACAGTTTAGCTCCCTCTAGTGGTTGGACATATTATATTCATCTAAGAAACAGGTTACGTCCCCAATTTCTCTGGTTACAACACACATTAGGCAAATTGGACCATTCCGGTCAGCAGTACACTATAAACGCTCTCTAGAGCTGGGGTGTAACAATTCAGGGATGTTACAGGTTAGTAACATGTTGGCAATTACAGAGGCTGAACCCAGCTCATACTGAGCTATCAATGAGCATGAAGGGACTTTCAACTTGGGAAATGCCTGTTTTACCTCCAAACAATGAGCACTAAGACACTGAAAGTTGAGTCGTGACCTCGCACGCCCGTTCGCGCACAGAATTTGCCCGTTGCCACTTTGAACTGGGTTTCTTTCAGGCCAATAGTGTGCTCTCTTGAAATTCACAGGCGCCCAATCAAACATGCTAATTAAGGCTCTGCACTTATATTAGGAGCCAAATGCCTTTTTCAACAGTTTTGGCATCCCATGCGCCAATTCTAAATCAGCCATGGATATCATGGACGTGAAGAACCTGGAGGGCGCCATTTCTTGCAATACTTAAAGGGATCATCAGCTGCTCTCAGGTAAATCACTGGTTAGTTTATTTGCACTGCCAGCGTGCAGCTTTTGAGCTATCTTGGACCTTTGACTTGGCTGGAATTGCCAGTAATCATTTCTGAAAATAATTTAGTGTGTCAGCACAGGTGTTTTGTCCAGGGGCTTCTGACAAACTTCTAATTGGCTTTGGTGCTTGCACTGACGTTGGGCTGGATGAAGAGGAGGAGAAGGAGAAGGTTAAAGTATATCATTCCAGGATGCAGCAAGCAACATCTGCAACATCAGCCAACATCAGCTGTGCAGGTCTGCATTCGCCAGGTGACATAAGCGCTCTTTGCCAAATCCAATGACGTCATCTCCTTCCCCATGGATTCCACAAAGCAAGAAGACAGAGCTCTGAGCTGTGCCAGGATTGATGTAGATTGAGCAAGGGATAGTTAAGTGATAAGAGAAATATGTGGTTACCGGGTCAAGCACCCTGTGACATGCATCCTTAAGCTACGCCCTGCATCAGCTCAGGCTCTCCCTCAGCCCAGCACATCCATAGAGGCCTCTTCAGCAGTTGATAGCATGTGAAATGAAGGAGTCCCTCCTCCTGTTGCGGGTCCTCTCCCTGGCATTGTGCGGTAGTTTGCCCTGAAAGAGGAAAGGAAATGTGTTAGTGAGTGGCCTGCTGAAGAGTTCTGAATATCTGTGTGTGAGGGTGGAATCGGTTGTTTGGTGTTATGAAGAAACACTGGGTGTGTGCAAACAGGGCATTAATAGTGAGAGCCGTAGCAGCGGCAAAGTCTGGAATTGGCATGAGAAGGAGGGCCGCGGAACTGTGTTGTAATTATTGGATGGTGACATTGACAATAAGACTGTGAATAGGAATCTTACCTTAACAACCTGAGTCAGATCATTAAACTTCTTTCTGCACTGCTTCCAAATCTGAGGGACTATACTTCTGGCATTGACATGCTAAGCCACCTTGGACCATCCTTCCCTGGGAGAGTGACTGGACACTCTTCTCCCATCTGATGGAAATAAGACATTCTTCCTTCTCTTTACTTCCTCCACTAAAGCCTCCAGAGCATTGTAGGAGAATCTGGGCTCGCTCCCAGTCCAATCGATGATTTTTGCCTTCCAGTACACAAGCAGCCTTCAGTTCAGCTCCACAATGAGCACTGCACCTCCCCTTCAAGAGATACAGGCCACTGGGAACTGAAGTTGAGTCTACCCAAAATCACTTCCTTTCCCAATGGGCGAGATGTCATCGGACGCAGTTACCCTGCCCATTTCGTGTCTTTTGAAAGTTCCCGCCCCCCCCAATGTCCCTGTGTAGGTGACGCTGCTGTTTTGGCCGTGCCAAGTAGCTGAATCATGAAATATATATTCTCCGCAAAGAACATTTTGTTATCATTTTTGACCAACCTGATTTAACTTTTTGAAGATGGGGGGATGTCTATAGATGTTGCTTATACGGACTTCCAGAAGGCATTCAATAAAGTCCCTCATAAGAGACTGTTAGCTAAAGTTGAAGCTCATGGAATTGAGGGCAAATTATTGACCTAGTTAGGAAATTGGCTGAGCGGCAGGAGACAGAGAGTAGGGATAATGGGCGGGTACCCAAATTGGCAGGATGTGACTAGGGATCTGTGTTGGGGTCTCAACTATTCACTGTATTTATTAATGACATAGAAGATGGGATAGAGAGCCACATATCCAAGTTTGCCAATGACACAAAGATAGGCAGCATTGTAAGCAGTGTAGATGGAAGCATAAAATTACAAAGAAATATTAATAGATTACGTGAATGGGAAGAACTGTGGCAAAAAGATTTCAGTGTAGGCAAGTGTGAGGTCATTCACTTTGGACCTAAAAAGGTTAGATCAGAATACTTTCTAAATGGTGACAAGCTCGAAACAGGGGAGGTCCAAAGAGACTTAGGGGTCCAAGTACACAGATCATTAAAATTATGGACAGGTACAGAAAATAATCAAAAAGGCTAATGGAATGCTGGCCTTTATATCTAGAGGACTAGAATACATGGGGATAGAAGTTATACTACAGCTATACAAAGGCCTGGTTAGACCACACCTGGAGATACTGTGTTCAGTTCTGGGCACCGCACCTTAGGAAGGATATATTGGCCTTGGAGGGAATGCAGTGTAGATTTACTAGAATGATAGCTGGACTCCAAGGGTTAAATTACGAGGAGAGATTGCACAAACTAGGGTTGTAGTCCCTGGAATTTAGAAGATTAAGGGGTGATTTGATCGAAATTTTCAAGATATTAAGGGGAACTGATAGGGTAGATAGAGAGAAACTATTTCTGCTGGTTGGGGAGTCTAGGACAGGGGGACATAGACTAGAAATTAGAACCAGGACTTTCAGGAGCGACGTTAGGAAACAATTCTACACGCAAAGGGTAGTAGAAGTTTGGGACTCTCTTCTGCAAATGGCAGTTGATGCTAGCTCAATTGTTAATTTTAAAACTGAGATTAATAGTTTTTGTTAACCAAAGGTATTGAGGGATATGGGGGCTAATGCGGGTATATGGAGTTAGGTCACAGATCAGCCATGATCTCATTGAATGGCGGAACAGGCTCGAGGGGCTAAATGGCCTACTCCTGTTCTTATGTTCCTCTAGAATCTCGTTTTCGCTGCTCTAGTCTCTCTCTGCTGCTATAAAGCCGTTCACACAAGATGACAGAATACTTACAGAGGGAGGCCATTCAGTCCACCTTAGTGCATCCATCCAGAAAGACCCTAATTTACCTCATCAGGGTATACAACTACTTCTTAAAATAATTCAAGGGTTTTCACCTCTTTTGCCCCACCCAGAAGTCTATTCCATATGTTGATTACCTTGTGAGAAGGACTGGTCTCACATTTTCTATAAATGCGGGAAAGTGGGATCAGGCTGGGTGGCTAGTTTCTCAGCCGGCGCTGACACGATGGGCAGAATGGCCTCCTTCTGTGCCTTAAATTTTCTATGATTCTATGATTAGTTCTAAATCTGCCTTTTTTCTATTTTGAGCGTCTTGTCCCTTTACCTTACTGCCATGGTTTAATTTGATTTAGCCTTTCTATACTGTTTACTATTTAATATACTTCTGTAAGGTCACCTCAATCACCTCGTTTCCAAGCTGAGAAGTCCTGATTTCTCCGGTCTTTTCTCAAAACTCAGCCCCATAGCTGCACTCAAAACAAAACTCATCATTTACGAGGCATCACTGCTCATGTGCGACCCAGCTAAAGGAGTCATTGTGTGCTGGAGATATTTCAATCTACTTCGGTTCTGATTTATGACAAGTGGTTGGTTGGCGTAGTTTAGTCATGTCGGCCCCCAGTAATAGGTTTAATTTTTGTTTGAGTCATTAAATATGGAGATGGAAAATCTAAACCTCTGGTAATTGTACCAAAATTTGTGGAAACCGGGCAGTAGACAGGACAAATATAGGAATAATCTCCACCTGTAGGAAACAGGTGAACGTTTTAGTGCTGAATATTAAAGGAAAAACTCATGCCCTTATTCAAGTGTTTCATGGAGAAAAATAAACTTGTTTGTTTAAAGTTCGATTTGATATTTTTTCCTCAGCTGGGGAAAGGTGTCAAGGCTCTCTGGTATTTCTCTCTGTTTCTAATGTTTTAAAATAAATGAGAAATGTTTAAAAAGTCTCTTAAATCCCCACAAACTTCAAATGTAACTCCGTTGCAAATGTGTTTTCATTTTACTTTTGTCAGCCAGGTGTCTGACACATACAGAAACTTAACGGTTAATTGTGTGAGGCTCCACTGCCAACCTGGATGCCAGTACAGTCAGAGATAAAGCCCTAACCTTGTAGCCCCGATTCTCCTATCTGCATTCACCTCGAGCGAGGCTCTGCACTGGCAATGAAACCTCTTGAGATGACCTCCTTTCTTGCTTTTGCTTAAGAGTCTCCAGACCAAACTACTGAGCAATCCACCAAAGCACCGTTTCCATTTGCCCAATATGGAGGGCACACTCTCTTCCCGTAGAGACATCCTCTACTTAGAAATTGATTAACAAGAAGCAAGGCTTGTGGGCCCCCACGTTTTTAACCAGAAGAAGCTACGCATTTTACCAGCACAGACCAGTGGCAAGCTGGGGTCTGGGCAGCTGAAGGCTTGGCAACCAATGATGGGAGGGGGGGGGGGGGGTTTACACAAGAGGTTGGAGTCAGAGGAATGGTGAGTTCGGAGGGAGGAGTTGTAGCACTGGAGGAGGTTACAGAGATAGTGAGAGGGGAGACAATGGATGGATTTAAACAAAAGTATGAGAATTTTTAATTTTAACTGATATTGTAGAAGTTCTCTTTAAATGCATCAAACTAGAAATAAACTGGAAAATACAAAGCTTTGGAATAAATGAGTAATATGTATAGAAATGTGGATGGATGGATGCTGGTACATTTTTAATACAGGGTACGTCACACTTAAGATATAGGAGTAAGTTTTGCTGTTCCCTGTACTGTCAATGGGGCCTCATACACAGCCAATGAATATCGGACAATTCCACGCAGTGTACCCACGATTTTCCAGTCTACATGAGGCCCAACCATGATGTGGTGCAGGGGATCACATTTAGCCATGCAAGTCCCTTAAGTAGGTTCTGCACAATAATCTTAGTAGTTTTGTCCTGCGATGTGGATCTATAGCTCTGATATTCCTACTTAATAAACACTCTGCAGCTGCAGGAATAAAAATTAATTTACCACATTTTTTTGCTAAATGGAGAACCCAAGGTAAAGGACCAGGGTCCTTGGTGCAGGAAATCACCAAGGTAGAAAAAAGTAAAGGATAAGATGAGATAAATTAGGAAATAGTGAATAGATAGTCCCGAGTTTGGGGTTTAAGAATGTGAAGATTGTAGAAGGAAGGAAAGACTGTGGTAGGCGAGGGTTTCCACAGTTCTGAGGTCTTGGGAAGAATGAGTTAGAGTAGGAGAATCTTGAATTCAGCACAGGAAGGACATAATCAGGAGGAAGAGCAGGTAGGATGGTGTATGAGCCTTGGAAGGAACAAGAGAGGAAAGCTCACAGGAGCACTGATCCTAGTAATAGCAATAAACTGACTTGTAAGGGAGGATCTTATTCTTTAGTTTCACTCAGACAGGCAGGGGGAGATAATAAGATGGCGACCTGTTCCGCCAGCTCCTCACCGCTCACCGCACGCCCAGAATTTCCCCCAGAACTGACAATTGAGGTTGATTATGCCCCGCCAACCACCCAAATATTCAAAGTAGGCAGTACTGATAGGATGATGCTAAAGGTCATATTCTTATCAAGTAACGCCAGCTTGTTACTGGTGTCCAGTATTGCTAAGGGCTGGCAGAAGGCCATTGATAGCTTAAATTCCCCTCCTGAAAGTGTGAATCCTTCCCAGAAGGAATTTTACATTTTGGCGATAGGTATTTAAACTGCCTCTCCCGCTCCTTAGGCAACTAGCTGGACTCCCCTGCAGCTGGCAGTTGAGGCCTGACAACAACAACTCGCATTTATATATCGCCTTTAACGTAGTAAAACATCCAAAGGCGCTTCACAGGAGTGATTTTCAAACAAAATTTGACACCAAGCCACATAAGGTGACCAAAAGCTTGGTCAAAGAGGTAGGTTTTAAGGAGCATCTCAGGGGAGGACAGAGAGGCGGAGAGGTTTTGGGAGGGAATTCCAGAGCTTAGGGCCTAGGCAGCTGAAAGTACAGCCGCCAATGGTGGAGCGATTAAAATCGGGGATGCGCAAGAGGCAAGAATTGGAGGAGGGCAGCGATGGCAGAGGGTTGTAGGGCTGGAGGAAGTTACAGAGATAGGGAGGGGCGAGGCCATGGAGGGATTTGAAAACAAGGATGAGATTGACGCAGAAGTTTACCTCCCTCTTTCAAGGTGATCCTTTTCATTATATATAAACCCCACCTACCCACCTTCTCACTTTATCTCTCAATCCCATTCTTCTGCAGAATTGTCTCTTGAACTCATTTATACTGCCCCTTTAACTTAACCCACAATTATTTTGGTGAGAAGATTATGCTTTGCTTCCCATCTTACATCTAACTTCCTCATTTTTAACTTGTGTCCCCTGGTATTTGAACCTTTGATCACAGTGAGCCATTTGCCTGGATCAATTTTGTCAATTCCCATCATTCAATAATATTCTGTAAATAGAGATGAAGGGATGGATTTTCAATTTGAAACCCTGGCGTAAAACTGGCATTATGGATCAGCTGCCCGTTATAGAAACTGCCCGAGTTTCATTCCCATTGATTTCAATGCCCGAGTGTAAAGTTGAAAATCTACCCCCGGGCCTCTAATATTTCTTGAATAGCGGCAAGGGACTTTAATTTCCTTTCTTATATTGTTATATGTTTTTGGGTGAACACGTGCTTAAGGAGGCAAAGGATGTGCCATCACTCCAAACATGGAAGTGCAATTCCACCCGTGCAAATTTTTCCATTTCCTGCAACAGCCACTCTTACGGCCTCTCTGAGGGGGATTGCCAATTCATGCTGAATTGGAGTTCTCTGACCTCATGCCTACAAGGAACGGGATTAAGGTGCTCATTTGATTTTGTAATTCTGAATTGCAGGAGTCGGACCCGTTAACTGAAGATGTTTCCACTTGTGGGGGAATCCAAATCTAGGGGCCATAAATATAAGATAGCCACTAATAAATCCAATAAACAATTCACGAGAAACTTCCTTACCCAGAGAGTGGTTGGAATGTGGAACTTGCTACCACATGGAGTAGTTGAAGCGAGTTGAGCACAGATGCCTTTAAGGGAAAGCTAGATAAGTACACGAGGGAGAAGGGAATAGAAGGATATGCTGATAGGGTGAGATGAAGTAGGGAGGGAGCATAAACACCGGCATGGACCTGTTGGGCCGAATAGCCTATTTCCATGCTGTAAATTCTATGCAATTCTATGTAACTGCCATATTATCCACATCACCATTTTTACACAGGTGACTGGGTTAATGACTGCTTACCTTTAAGGCTAATTGAGATCATTGACATCTATTTCCAAACATTCAGTATAAAATACTCCCTGATTATTGTGAAAGATATTGAGGCAAAATTGGTCTTCGCCGAAATCGCGAAACAGGCAATAGCGAATCGACAGCCTGTTTACACCATGCCTGATTTTCTTTTCCAATGACTTGGAAGGAAAGTCGGGCACGGTGTAAAACGAGCTTCCGATTCGCTGTCGCCCGTTTTGTGCTATCACCGAAGACTAATTTCAGCCCCATTGTTTCTTTCAGACTCGCCATTTACTTCACGTTGTGTGGCTTAGTTTTACACCTCTTTTATTTTGAATTTTTCTAAACCAGCTAATCCTTTACACGAGCAATTGAGAAAGAGACAAAGAAAGAAACTTTCTATCTGGAGTTTACAGATAGAAACCAGCCTTAGGAAATATCTGGGACATCATGATAGCTCCCCTTTTATCAACTAACAACAAACCAGAATGTCACCATACAGCTAGTCTTCATCATAGCAGAGGAAGTGGTTAGACCGCAGTAGAATACTGAAAGAGACAAAGAGAAATCTGCAACACAAAAACAGTTCTTCCTTACCCATCATTTTCTCCTCTCCTCCCCTCCCCTGAAGGTGCTAACTCTTGTTGGGGTATTGCTCCGTGGCTGCTGAGAACCAAGTAACTATTCTTCATGCGTGAGCCTAGTTATATGGAATGATACCTGGGCTAAAAGAGTTAAATTGTGAGGACAGGTTGCATAGACTAGGCTTGTATTCCCTTGAGTATAGAAGACTGAGGAGTGATCTAATTGAGCTGTTTAAGATAATTAAAGGAGTTGATAGGGTAGATAGAGAGAAACTATTTCCTCTGGTGGGGGAGTCAAGAACAAGGGGGCATAACCTTAAAATTAGAGCTAGGCTGTTCAGGGATGATGTCAGGAAGCACTTCTTCACACAAAGGGTAGTGGAAATCTGGAACTCTCTTCCCCCAAAAAGCTGTTGAGGCTGGGGGTCAATTGAAAATTTCAAAACTGAGATTGATAGATTTTTGTTAGGCAAGGGTATTAAGGGTTACGGAACCAAGGCGGGTACATGGAGTTAAGATACAGATCAGCCAATGGAATGATGGAACAGGCTCTAGGGGCTGAATGTCCTCCCCCTGTTCCTATGTTCCTGCACTGTGAGTATGGACAGATTGTTCAATTATGTAGGGATTTACGGCCGAAACCAATCCTGTCTTTGTTTAACACCCATACATGCACACTTTTTAACAGTGGTCTCTGGTCAACAATATAAGAATAGGATATGAATGGAATAAAGAAAGGATAAGGATTGAATAATGAGATTAAAAAAACGAAGACAGTTTTTGTATCTGTTTGACCCACCTGGCCTTATCATTGCACTGTTAAACTGTTATCAGTTAGACTTATGTGGGCAGGAAACGTCTGCAATTGAGAAACTCATTAATTGAGGCCTCTCCTAACTGATAATAAGCACAGAAGAACAGCACCACTTAATTGGAAAAAGGAAAGCATGATCTCAAAGAAAACTTGAGGCCACCGTGGTCACAAAATATGTGGGTATGGATCGGCCACTGAATAAATGAGCTCCACTTTGTACTCCTTGCAGCTGCTAAACCATCTGACTAAATACTTCAAGAAATAGAAATAGCAGCTAACCACAAAGAAAATATCTGCTTGCCAAAGGCCGTCTTGACCCCAAATAGCAAATGATTATAAGAGTCTTTATCAGGGATACAGGGTCTGGATATCGTCAGTCAGGAAATGCTGCTTTTTTACAGTACAGAAGAGAGATATGTGGCCTGGAAGGAACGTTACAGAAGCTGATTGAGTAGGGAGATATCATGCTAATACTGTACAGTGCCCTGGTCAGACCATGTATATGGGTTTGGTCACCAAGACATAAAGGAAACATTCAAGCCTTGAGATGGTGCAGGGAAGAGTCACAAGGCTAATCTCTAGCATCAAAGGATTGAGTTAAGAGGAAAGACTGGAGAGAATAAGTTTCTTTAGCCTTGAATGGAGGTGACTAAGAGGCTTATGGAAATATGTAAGATAGTAAATGATATAGATAAGGTTAGTCTGGGCACTACTTCAAGGTTTTTACGGGATATTAGAACAAGGAGCATAGGTTAAAACTGATGAATGGCAGATTTAGGACAGATGTCAGGTAGAGCTTCCAAAAGCGATCAGCATTTGGAATGGTCTTTTAAGTAGGGTAATGAAGGTGAAAATATTAAACTTATTTAAAAAGCAGTTAGATGATTTGAAGGTGGAAAGTTTTCTTTATTCTGGATGGATGAGCTAAGATGACAGGAATGGCCTCCCTCATCCGTATCTATCATGTGTTAATGCAATAGTCCATTTTGGATTCTGATCTAATTGTTGGTAAAAGTGGAGTCCAAGCTGTTGTAATGCAGATTTTAAAAGTCTCATCCTTGTTTTCAAATCCATCCATGGCCTCACCCCTCCCTATCTCTGTAACCTCCTCCAGCCTTACAACCCGCCGAGATCTCTGCGCTCCTCCAATTCTAGCATCTTGCGCATCCCCGATTTTTATCGCTCCACCACTGGCAGCTGTGCCTTTAACAGCCTAGGCCCTAAACTCTGGAATTCCCTCCCTAAACCTCTCCACCTCTCTACTTCTCTGTCCCCCTTTAGGACGCTCCTTAAAACCTACCTCTTTGACCAAGCTTTTTGGTCACCTGTCCTAATATCTCCTCATGTGGCTCAGTGTCAAATTTTGTTTAATAATCGCTCGTGTGAAGTGCCTTGGGATGTTTTACTAGGTTAAAGGTTCTATATAAATGCGAGTTGTTGTTGTTGTTGTGATGCAGAACGCACTGCTCTTGTACATTACATTGAATGCCTTCAGACAGATACAATGGGAAAATGGGCAAACTCGTGAATTGTTGCTGTGGGAGCAACATTGAGGCCACTGCTATCTGGGAGAGACCTGAAGAAAACCACCTGGTAATGCCCTTGATACAGCATCCAAACATGGTACTGAGTAACTTTCTCCGAAAGCTGGAAAAGTATTAACCGTTTGATTGGAAATGATCAGAGGTTAGGTTTTCAAATTTGGGCCCATTAGGCGATTCCAGGGGATGCCCGGGGGCCATCAGATTTCTGTATTTTGTGATGTGCGTACAGTAGTGTAGTGGTTCTGTTACTGGACATAATCCAGAGGCCTGAACTAATAATCCAGAGAACATAAGTTCAAATCCCACCATGGCAGTTTGAGAATTTGAATTCAGTTTTTAAAAAACTGGAAATAAAAAAAAAAATGGTTAAAGTAAAAGTGATCATGAAGCAGTTGGATTGCATTAAAATCCAGCTGCTTCACTAATGTCCTTTAGGGGAAGAAACCTTCCGTCCTTACCCGGTCTGGCCTATATGTAAGTCCAGGCCCACACCACTGTGGTTGACTCTTAACTGCCCTCTGACGTGGCCTAGCAAGTGACTCAGTTGTATCAGTGGTTCAAGGAGAAGGCCCACCACCAACCTTCTCAGGGCAACTAAGGATGGGCAATAAATGACGACCTGAGAATGAATTTAAAAAAAGAATTTGCTAAATTTATTTGTTTATTTTTGTTCCTGTACTCAAATAAAAATGTTTCCTGCAATCATTGCACAATTTATTTTGGAAATTGAGGCTGTATTTTGAAGGTTAGGGCAGTGGGACCCCAGGAGTGTGTCATTATTCGCAGTGGGCCCTCTACAGAGAATCGTTTGAAAGGCACCACCCCAGAGCTATTATAGGTGGTATTCAGGTCCCTTCACATTCACAAAGAGCCCACACATGCCAACCCGGAAAAGTCACAAATGCTGACCAACAGCTTTGAAGGAGCTGGCTTGACTTCAAAAAAACATGATGTGGCGATGCCGGTGATGGACTGGGGTTGACAATTGTAAACAATTTTACAACACCAAGTTATAGTCCAGCAATTTTATTTTAAATTCACAAGCTTTCGGAGGCTACCTCCTTCCACATCGTTCAAAAAAACATGACAGTTCAAAAACAGCCCTGGATACAGGCCCATGATATGTTGTTACATTGAAAGTGCAATGGGGCACAGATTTATCATAACTAAAACTGCATTTATACCCTATATTCCATCACTTTACAGTGCCAAAAAATTGTGGGGACTTTCCCTTTTTTTTTACAGATGAATTGTGGGTTATTTTGAACATGTGGTAAATCTGATTGTTTTAAAATAATTTATACAGTTGTCACGGTACCACTGGTCTTAATTTCCCCCCTCAGTTCATGGTGGCACTGTTCTTCCCCTCTCCATTTCATTCTGCCACTCTTCCTAACTCCCATTTTATGCCAAGGCTCTTTTTTCCACTCCCTCTTCAGCTCCTGGTGATACTCTCTTTCCTCCCACAACAGTTTTTTAAAATTCAATCTCGGGGATGTGGGCGTCACTGGGAAGGCCGGCATTTATTGCCCATCCCTAGTTTCCCATGAGAAGGTGGGTGATGAGCCTCCTTCTTGAACCGGTGCAGTCGGTGTGGTGAAGGTTCTCCCACAGTGCTGTTAGGGAGGGAGTTCCAGGATTTTGACCCAGCGACGATGAAGGAACAGCGATATATGTCCAAGTCGGGATGGTGTGTGACTAGAAGGGCATCTTAGAGGTGATGGTGTTCAGGATTTCCAGATCTTGCAAGCAACCATGTTCAATTCCTTGGAGCAACCACAAGAGGTAGGAGTAGTGAGCGGCACTGATTTCTGTCCACAGATGGGGTGGCGAGTGGATACTGCCCCAAAAACACTGCTGTCGTCGTCAAGTGCTGATAGTCGGCATACATGAGACACTATTATCCAGGAGCCAAGCAAAAACAGCAGAGGTATGCTCATCAGAGAGAGTCCCCACATGTACACTTTACAAGACTTCTCCACCAGCCTGAACTGTTGGCACGGAGGGATTAACTCAGAGAAAACAATATCTAGGGCAAAGTCTTTTAAGATCCCGTGTTGCCGGTAATTTTCAGTTCATTGATGAGGAAAAATCGCAGGCAGTGCTCCATGTGGCTTTCTGATCAGCCGCCCACTTTCTGAAAGATCCTGTTCCCGGGGAACATTTCACCCATTATTTGCTTAGCTGGTGTATTTACAGTCAGCTCTACCTACGTAAAGTGGGAACAATGCCAAACACAAAGTAGTCCTTTAAACCGTTGAAGAGCTGCTAGATGGTTCAGTGGGAAATAGGGTTACCAACTCTGGTTGGACATATTCCTGGAGGTGTCATCACATGACCTGCTGTCTCCAACTGCCCAGCCCCCACACTCCTGCCATTGGTCACCCAACACATCCATCCTCGCAGTGCCCCGCCTTCCCACACCTATTGGAAAATGAACAGATTCTTCATTACCCGATTGGATGATTCTTGACTGTCAGCCTTTTCTCCCTTGTCCAATATTTTTATAACTAGTAAACAAAAGTGTTCGAAGAAAATAATAAAAAACTGAATTTTTTATTGCCTCTATGTTGCTCACAGCAATTCCTGGAGATTCCAGGGCAATCCTGGCGGGTTGGCAGCCCTAGTGGGAAAACATGTTGCTTAGTATGGAACTGAACCATAGAGACCAAGATGATTCCAGGTTCAATCCCTGGTCTGTCCTTACTTAACTCATTCTAGTTGGGGTGGATATAATTGGTTTCAATTACCTGAGGCTAAATAATGGGAAAAAACTGCCTCCCGTACCATCATTCCCATTCGCTAGACTCCTGTAGGAAAATGTGTGTGGACATTGGATGAGATTCCTTCTCGGTCAAATGACCTTTTAACACTCACTGAAAAAACAGCTTCTTATTTGAGAATGCCCGGTGCATCACCATCTTCAGCAAGGGTGAAAACTGTTGAGCGGTGAGAGGGAAAGATCCTGCGAGAGCACTAAATCCTTGGAGCTACTGACCTTCAATTGCCCCTCAATTTACACAGAGGCTCAGACTTCACTGGGACAAGGAAACACTCTGAACTACTGTTAGATGAAATACTTTTCGAGTCACCGTGACTGTAATTCTCAGCCACCCTGATGGGCCGCTGACAGCAGGTTGGATTGCTAGACTAAATAATTACATACCTGGAGTTCCATCTGAACGCAAGGAAGCGTACAGATTGGCAAATTATTAAAGCAGGCATCCTAAATGTGGTTAAGTACAGGACAACCAGGCATGCTATTATGATAGAGGCGAGTTAAGAAAGCACAGCAAGAGAGACAACGCTGAATATGGAAAATGAATCGCATTCATAACTGGCCCCATTGTGCTCCAGACCCACCATTTGCAACGCAGCACTTACGACTGAGTTTAAGATTGAGGGCTTGCTCATATGTTACTGATTGTTGTTTACTCTGATGGGGTTTCTGCTGCTGAAACTCAAAACCCAGTCGCGAGGCCCAGCTACGGCACACAGCCTTGCAGGCAGTGGGTGCGGGGAGAATCAAGCGGCAATTCACAGGGCACCCAATTATGCAGCAGGTGATTTGAGGGCAAGTGATGAGGTTGCGCTACCAGCATGCGCAGCCTCATTTCAATGTTTAAATTATTATTAAAAAGGATCCCGCACTGTATTGCACATCTCTGGGCTCTGCACTGCTCACAGCACAAGACGTTCCTTTAAGAACTGGGTGCAGGCTTCCAAAAGGGAGAAGGTAGGTTTTTAATTGTGTTTTTTTCAGGGGGGAGGGGGTTTGTTGCCTTTTCTGTAACCTTTGCTTCATTTTGCTCCATGCATCAGTTGGATAGCTCTCCATTTCTGCTTTTTCTCCCCCCCCCCACCCCACCCCCGCCAATAGTTTGCTTCATTATTCTTGGTTGTATGCCGGCACACCATACAAAGAGGCGAGGATGGCCATTCCTTTGGAGGTTTTGAATGCACTGCATAATTGAGACAAGAACGAAGAGTTTGTGAAGGGCCAACAAATGCAGATGTAACGACCCCTGAGGCATTTTGCTCCCACACGTCACTACCTCTGCTTCAATTCCATGTTCTAACCATCCTCTGTGTAAAGACATTTTTTGAACCCCTCCTTTAATTCTTCTCGTAATCTTCTTAAATTTGTGCACTCTTGTTACCATTTTTCCCAACACTGAAAAGAAGCTATTACTATTTATCTTATCATAATCCTGAAGACTCTCTTCAGAACTCCTCCCTCAACCCTGGTAACATCCCCATGAATCTATGTTGAACCTTTTCCATGACTAATATCTTTCATAAGATTAGGTGCCCAAAACTACACACAATACTTCAACTGCAGCCTAACTAAGGTATTGCACTAGTTCAATATTGCCTCCTTGTTTTTGTACTCTGTGCCTTTAGATACACAACTAAAGATTTTGTTTACCTTTTTATGGCCTTGTCTACTTGTGCTGCTGCCTTTAATGACCTATATATCTGCACGCCACAGTCCCTCTGCGCCTTTACTGCATTTAAACTCTTCATGTTTTCTCGTCCTTGCTTCCAAAATGTGTTAGTTTATATTTTTCTGTATAGAACTGCATCTGCCACCTATCTGCCCACCCTGTGGACTGATCTACATCATCCTGCAGTCTTTCACAATCCTTGTCACTATTTGCCATACGCTCCTATTAGGTGCCATCAGCAAATTATTGATATTACTCCCTCAATTCCTAGTCCATATAGTAAATAAGAGTGGCTCCAACACAAACCCCTATAGAACACTAATCATCACATCTTTCCAATCCAGGAAACTTACTTTTACCCCTACCCTCTGATTTCTGCCCTCCAACCTTCTCTGTATGGATGTTGCCACATTCCCCTTAATTCCATGTACCATTATCTTTAATGTAAGTCTTTATATGGCATGGTTTCAAATTTTTTATGAGTTGGTGCCACCATTGGGTACAAGTATGATAATCAATGCAAAACAGGCAATTATTATAAATCCATTCAGGAAATATGAAATTGATCTGAATTCCTGAAGAATGGCACAACCATATTAAACATTTTCACGTTGCTAGAATGTGTTTGCAACTATCTTGCTTTCATTTTGATTTTGGTCTGAGTTATAACCGGTTTGAACAACAGTTAGACACGATTAGTATCAACTAGGTTCGTGATGGAAGCCATCTGCTCACAGCGGCTTTTCCATGCAACAAAGAGGGCGCTATTCTAGGATATTCCAAGCAGACAACATAAGTGCAACAAAAACATTGACAGGAGTGCAATTTCATATTGCGTCATTGGAATTGACAGGCAATAGAGACACTGTTCCAGCCATATCCTGAAAGCGAGTCTAAACAGCATTCCGTCTGGTTAGGATGGTAAAGAGTTGAGACTCTTTTGCAGCCAATGCCTTCTAACAACCAAGAAAATCATGAATGGATTTCAGGTGTACCTTAAAGGTGAAGTCAACTATACTTAGATCATGTAATGCTCTGATTAATATTAGGAATCTTCCAACACCAGGTTATAGTCCCAACAGTTTTATTTGAAAATCACAAGCTTTCGGACCTGACGAAGGAGATAATCTCCGAAAGCTTGTGATTTTCAAATAAAACTGTCGGACTATAACCTGGTGTTGTAAGATTCCTTACATTTGCCCACCCCAGTCCATTGCCGGCATCTCCACATCCTGATTAATATTAAGCAACTGTACATTATACCACAATGGTAGATCTTATCCTTTATGGACATTTGTAGTTAAAAAATCCAGAGCTTTTTGGTAAATCTATTTTATTGACAAATTCTGGGTGGTGGCTGCAAGGCAATGTCTGTTAAAAAAAAAAATCGGATGTTCAACATAATTTATATCCCAAGACAGTGAGGCTTGGAGTTCCCTCCGCATTTGAGCCCAGAGACACCCGTAATCTGAGCACAAACAAAGAACATGGCTTAAAAGATGGCGGGATTTTGGGTGTAAGTGAGCTATGAGTGTAACTACAATACACCCATGTTTCCTCGATCTTTTACGTTCGTCCATCAAACCCTCCGTCCGAACGATTCTCCGCCCACAAAACTGGCCACGCCCCCAACTCTCAAATGCGAGTATCCTCCAATTACGTATGTTCAGAGGGGGTCTCTCAACATTGCAACCTGATTTCAGGCGCAGCAGAAAACAATGTCATTTTACTGGTCTTTTAATTGCAATTTTTTGAGCATTTAAAAAAAAATATTAGCCTCACTGAGACCTGCTCTGTATTTTCTGTTTCTTTTAATGCATTTTTATGGCATACGTCTAAGTAACATAAAAAAATTGAAAAGCTTCCTCGATTGCAAGTTCTTAAACATGTGTGCCTGATGTGCATGAATGACAGTTGAATGAATTGAAACTTAAATTTTAAGACTCAAAGAAGAAATATACTGGTGTGGATCTGATGTTTCCTTGGGCCCCGATTGTTTACTTTGATTTTCGCCCATTTTAAGTTCGAGCATATGCTAAATAGATTGGGAGGATACTTGGGCGTGACTTGTTATCGGCAAAATGGACGCACTTTCAGGCGCGACTTCCGGGCTGTGCTCAAGGAAGAAATTCCAAGCCTCTGAGTATTAAAACTACCCCTCAACGTAAGGGCTGATTCTTGCGTGGGAGTTCTGAAACACAAGGAGAAACAATAACAATTCTGCTGGAAAGAAATGGACTAAGTTATCTTTTCACGGCTCCTCCTGTTTATTCAAGCTCCTGTTACACACCCTTGCAGAGTTTGACGTTTGGCATTTTGACTAAGGGAGTCAGAACGCGTCACCGTGTTCGAACTATGAGGCGCACAAATGAAGCACTGCTGCTGGCTAACCACTCATATGGAAGCTGATGCAGCATTTATGCACTATCTGCATGTAGGACACAATCATCCCTGTTGCAGAAAATTACACCCTGACTTTACTTGTACACACATCATCGCAGCTTCCATTGATGTCGAACTTAGCTTGCTATGGCCTTGTTAAAACCATTTAGGGATACCTCATCCAATTTTACACAGTCCATTCACTTCAGCCAATTTCTCAAGATTTCACACCTGATAAACCTTGACAATGGAGCCGCACATTCAGCATTGCATGGAAAGGTAACTGCCGAGGAAGATAGCATATGTACAGCACCCAGTGCCACACTGATAGGAACCGAGCAGGAGGAGAAACAGGAGCAGGGGTTAATAACTGGTGCGGACAAAACACCTCAGGTGTCATTGCACCTGCATTTGTTGTCCCCTCACTTAGTTTAATCATGCAGAGCTCTAGGAACTGCCAAAGGAATCCCCATCCTCACCGGTTTGTATGGGGCAATTTAATGTCGGCAGAACCAGGAATAAAGAAGGAAAGTATTAGCAGAAACAAAGCTGAGAAATGCAAAAAAAAATGGCAGACTAGCCAGCAAAAACCAATTAATGTTTGGAGCAAAATACAGCAAAGTGTAATTGCAAAAGCAAAAATCCAAATATCTTTAGTAGCAGCTTAAACCATAATCTCCCTTTAAGGAGTCTGCTTGAGCAGGCCAGATCTCAAGATTCCTGATTAATACGGGTGAGGTGAGGAATGTGGGCAGAGCCTCTGCTAAAGGCATGAAATTCAGCACAGGACCTATACTTTTATCAGTGATAATGAGGCTCACACATGAAGTACGACCTTTTTCCTGCCACCCCTCCATCCTCCCCCCCCCCAAAAAAAATCATTTATCACAAAATACTGTGTGCAGCGAATCAGGCTCATAAGTTACATCAGTGAAGCCTCATGTAACTTACTCTTAGACTTTTACATGTTGGAAGTCCATGATTTATGAACTTAAAACAAACAGCAACAACAACATTTCTTACTGTAAAAATATGTTTCAGATGAATTTAAAAGAAATGGGTACATCTCCTCAGAAGAATTTGGGGACTGAGGTTGAACATTAAGCACCAATGAGACGGAGCAGCGATACAGGGTCAAGTCACGTCCTTCCGGAGCTACAGCGCCTAGGGCTTTGGAGCTCAGGGCCTGCTTATAAAAGTAGACTACTCTCTGAGCAGGACTGATGACTGCAGTCATTTGAGTTTGTCCGAATCTACCTGCAAGTTCTGGCTTCAAGTATGGAGAAGTAAAGTAGCTGGATCAGTGTCCGTGCTGCAGGAAAACTTATTGGCATTGCAGTCTACCGTGGAGTGCGTAGCTACTCCAGGGACATCTGATGTGGAACAGCCAGTGCAGAGGCCCTACGGCCAGTCAGAGTATCTCTTGTGAATGCTCATACTGCTGTCATAGAAGCCTTATAAGACCTTGTGCCCCAGTCTACAATAGGGTACCTTGTCCAGTTTCAACATGCTGGAATATCTCATTGATGGCCTTAGATCTGTTTCCATGGAGATCAATGCTGAGGCAGTTCGCAGCAGCAGAGTCACGGCTAGAGTAGGCATGGATGAAGCAGCCAACTCCCAAGGCAGTTCTATAGCACCATCCAGCCCACCCATGTAAATGGCAGTCGATATGGACATGACAAAGACCATTGCAGGGACACTTCATAACCCAAGGCAAGGATGTATAGGACCACATGATTCCTAAGCAGCTCGCACTGAAACCCTGCAGCCAGCTGGCACACTTGCACCTCCCACTGCTGAATTGCTCACAGGTAAAAGTCACATACAATACAGTATCACTGGGGAGAAGCCTCGAAGGACAGCAAAGAACCTGGATAGTGCATTATCCGAGCAGAGACAATTTAACTTCATTTGCACTCCAAGTTTTGGATCTTGTTCACCCACTGACATTCTGCCAGCCGGAATGTTTACCCTAAAAAGTGATCAGCATATGGAATTGAATCCAGGGTGGGGTAGTTGAGCTGAAAATCCTGGAATCATTTAAGACGCAGTTTGATGGCCTCCTGATCATGTATTTATCTTGTGAATGTTGCACGCGCGCAATTTTTCTTTGTATATTAGCACCTCAGCGGCAGGGCATACAATGGCTCCATACATGCACAGAGGGATCCAGACTGGATCAACATGCCAATTTTTGGGCCTTTTTTGAAATTATGAGGAATGGTTCAATTTAGGTCAGTTTGGGACTGGAACTCAGTTTGGCCTTCGTCCTTCTTTGAGATACTTTAAATGTTCCGAAAATTTTAAAAGTGATAATGCTTCATCGGTAACCATCAATTTAAGCGGATGGGAAGGAAAGGGGGTTCGTCCATCTTATCTTTTTGTAAATTTTCACATGATTCTTTTTCTCTCCCAGTAGTTACATTTTTAAAAAATAAATAAATCCTACTGCAGTGTTTGAGCCAAGAGACAAAAACCCGTCTGGTTTGAGCCAAAGTAATGTGTTTCCTGTGGTACGTTATAGCTTTAACCCGTCAAAGGGCCCTTTGAATTCACCACACAAAAGAATTGGCTGAGTTGTGAATTAGTGATTAGCAATTCAAGTCTGTTGATCAAGGATTTTGTTTTAGTAATTTTGTACGCATTATTGAATTGTATATGTTTCATTCACCTGGATTTGCAAAGTATTTTGCATTTATGTAGGCACATCTTTCAGAAACAGCCCAAGCATCAATGAGTTGCATTGTTCAGTTACTGTTGTTAAGTGGGGACACAGTAGCCATTCTGCAACAGAAATCATAGAATCTTACAGCACAGAAGGAGGCCATTCGTCCCATCATGCCTGTGCCGGCTCTTTGAAATCCAATTAGTCCCATTCCCTTTGCTCTTTCCCCATAGCCCTGCAAATTTTTCCCCTTCAAATATTTATCCAATTCCCATTTGAAAGTTACTATTGAATCTGCTTCCACCACCTTTTCAGGCAGTGCATTCCAGATCATAACAACTCGCTGCGTAAAAAAAATTCTCCTCATCTCTCCTCTGGCTCTTTTGCCAATTACCTTAAATCTGTGTCCTCTGGTTACCTTCTGCAAATGAGATGAATGGCCAATTAAACTGTTTGCAGCAGTATAGGTTGAAGGAAGAATATTGGTCAGGACACCAGAAGATCTTGCTTCTCTTTTTCAGATAATGCTGTAAGATCTTTAATGTCCACATAAACCGGCATCGGTTTAATGTCTCACCCAAAGGATGTGACACCTCCAACAGTGCAGCACCCTCTCAGTACTGCACTGGAGTATCAGCCGAGATTGCGTGCTCAAGTTCTGAACCAGGAGTTGAAGCAACAGCCTCAGAGGTCAGAGTGCTACCAACTGAGCCAAACTGGCAATTAATTACATAAGAAACATCAGGGAATAAGAAAAGGTCATTTGGCCCATCAGAACTCATCCCTTTAATACATTGAATGGTAAGAAAAGAAAGAGCTTGCATTTTATATAGTGCATCCCGCGTATTTCACGGCCAATGAATTACTGTTGAAGTGTAATCATTGTTGTAAAATAGAGAAACATGGCAGCCAATTTGCGCACAGCAAGGTCCCACAAATGTTGAGTGATTCCCATTCCTTGTATTTCCTTCCAAAATGCACTATCTCACACTTCTTCACATGAAATTGCCTCTGCTACCTGTCTGCCAATTCCACTAACCTGTCTATGGCCTTCTGAAGTAAAGGTCAGAGAAGCACTGAACTTGGTGGTAGGTAAGGAAGCCTTCCTGTTAAAAGTGTTTCTCTGAACATCAGTCATTACATTGGTCTTCAGGTTTCTGTAGCAGAGTTCAGTTGAAGGAAGTGTAATTTGTGCCTTCAGACTGCTGGCTCTGCTTTTCATTCACAAACTTTCTGCCAATCAGTTAAGTGCCCTTTGAAATGGCCTAGCAAGTCACTTAGTTGTATCAAACTGCCACAAAGAGTGACTGCAGCTGTTTAGGAGAAGGCCAATTACCTTCTCTAGGGATGGGCAATAAATGCCGGCCAGAATGAATTTTTTAAAAATCAAAGGCACAGAAATCGGAGCAAAGATCAATGCTGTGAATGCCCAAAACTGCACCTCCATGAAACTCACCTTCGCTCCAAAAACGTGACTATTTTCCCATTGGAAGACTTCCTTTTCATATAGTTATTCGTTTTCCTGCTCTACGTCTAGAAAAATATTTTGTAGCAGTTATGAGCTCCTTCTCTCCTTTTTTCAGCCTTGGTGAATGTCCTCACTTTGGACCTTAGCTCTTCAACCAGTTTCAGTAAAAGAAAATTCAGCCTCTGCTGTATTTGTTTTAACATTTTGACTATAAATGACTCAATTAGTGTCTGCAATGAAGACCATGTGTTACAAGGTATTGAGTGTGTCCAAATTAGATTTGCTAAATATTTACATTACACATGGATTTAGTCAACAGTAGCAAGAACTTGTATTTGTATAGTGCCTTTAATGTTATTAATGTACCAAGGTGCTTCACGTAGGGCGCTAAAAGTTAGAAGAGTTGAACAAAGCACTCCTGAGGAGGCTTTTGAAGGTGCAAGAGAGGTAGCAAGGTCAATAAGTTTAGGGAAGGAGTTCCAGAGAGTTTGACCGTAACGGCTAAAGGCTCTTTCAAATCTCTGAACAGATGCTATTTTTTCCTTCCTCCCTTTCCAACCGATTTTCTCCCCTTCTTTTCACCTAAAGGCACTGTCTCTAAGCTCGGATATAGTCCCATGGGGGCTGGCTACGTGTCCGAATGATCATTCATGTGTGAGCCCAGGCTGTGAGGCTGTTTGACTATGAGGGCATCACAGCCAAGCCCAATACTGTCTTTGTCCCCAATAGCTGCACACATGCCTTCCAGCAGGGGTCTTTGGGTAGTGATCATGAACCCCAACTGATCGCAGCAGTCTTACTACCTCCCTAGCTGGGCATTGACCTGGGATTTATTTTTTATTTCAAAATATACTTTACTTCATAAAATTTAAAGATACACACAGTTCAATGTAAAAAACACAATTCCAAGCAATACAGTTCAAAGCAATACAATAAAGATTGTACACAATACGATCCCATCATTACAGTTCAAAACACAGTACATATCTTCTAATACATGCTGTACAAAACAAAGTGGGATGGCCTTACAAGGTAACCTTTCCCCATAGAGCCTTTGCGTAGGCCGTACCTCGCTTCATTGCGTCCCGCAGCACGTAGTCCTGGACCTCGGATTGTGCCAGTCGGCAGCACTCGACCGTGGTCAGCTCCTTCAGCTGGAAGACCAACAGATTTCAAAGGGCCTTCTTCACTGAGTTGATGGTCTTCCAGCAACGGTTGATATCTGTCTCAGTATGCATCCCAGGGAACAATCCATAGAGCACAACGTCCTGTGTTACCCGGCTGTTGGGGATGAACTGGGACAGATACCAATGCATCTCTCTCCATGCCTTCTGCGCGAAGAGGCAGTCCACCAGGAGATGGACGATGATCTCGTCCCCGCTACAGCCTGGAGGGCAGCTCACGGTGGCGCTGAGATTCCGTGCATATAGAAAAGACTGCACTGGGAGGGACTTTCTCACCACCATCCAAGCTACATCCTGGTGCCTGTTGGTCAGTTCCTGCGACGAGACATTCTGCCAAATGGCTTTGACCATCTGGTCGGGGAACTGCCCGATCGGACCCACACGCTCCTTTCCCTGCAGGACCCCTAGAACATTCCGTGCCGACCACGGTCTGACGGCCTTGTGGTCAAAAGGGTTCCTCTTCAAGAACTTCTCCACCTGGGACAGATGGTGGGGTACGGTCCAGCTGGACGGGAAGTCCTGCATCTGCTCGGCCAGCCTGGCCAGACCCAACCTTCTCGGTGTGTTGGACAGGTAGAAACTCAGCACTTAGTGACACTTGGTGTTTGCGTACCGGGGCTCTA
This sequence comes from Heptranchias perlo, assembly GCF_035084215.1. Classification (NCBI taxonomy): domain Eukaryota; kingdom Metazoa; phylum Chordata; class Chondrichthyes; order Hexanchiformes; family Hexanchidae; genus Heptranchias; species Heptranchias perlo. Next base: position 7,521,233 of record NC_090332.1, on the reverse strand, counting down.
CACACATCCTGAAGCAGCCACACACAAAGGTGGTCATCAGAATCAGGGCGGCATTGGAGACACCCTTCTCCCCTTTGTCTGGGGGCTTGTACATGATGTCCCTGCAGACGCGGTCCACCTTGGACCTCCAGACAAAGTGGAAGGTGGCTCGGGTGACTGACGGCAGACCGGTGGGAAATGGGCCAGACCTGGGCCACGTAGGGCAACACCGCAAGCACCACACCCCTAATACCTGCGTCCTTCCTGATGGACGTGGCAAACGGCTGGAGACAACACATGAACAAGACCGCAGAGAGAGTGCAGCCCTGCCTGATTCCAGATCTGATCGGAAAGCTTTCCGATTCCCAGGGCTGCACTACGGATGCCCACGTAGAGCAGTTGGATCCAATCACGGATTCCCTCCCCAAACCAAATATTGGAGAGCACATCCATCATGTATGTGTGGGAAAATGGGGCAGGTAATGCTCCCGAAATAATGGAGGCGCTCAACAGCGCTCTCCGTTAGTGGCGAAATGGAGGAGCGAGTTCCCGCGTTTGCACATGCACAGTGAAACACGGAAATCCAGAACTCACTCCTAGTGGTTCGCCGGGGATTTGACAGCTTTGAATTAAAGGGACATCGCACGCTGCAATCAGGGAAATCATTGAAAAAGTGCCAACTTGCTTATCTGCCCAGCTGGAAAGTAACTAATTACGCCACCAAGCAGGTTATTAAAAATACCAGGTCTAAACTAAGTATTAAACGCGCGGTGAGTCTTAATGACTGCCAAACAACTAAAAATTAACATTTAAAAATGTGGAATTTCATTACTCCTTATTTTAATAGATTTTGGTCATTAAAAAAAATGTTTTTTAAATTAAACATTTTTTTTACTTCTCCCTTCTGTCTTTTTTATTTAATTCAATTATTTCTTTGGCTTTTTATTTTAAAAATGTTAAATTTTTATTTACATTTACATCCAGAATACCAACTTCCAGTGAATGAAGTCCGCTTGCCTGTTTGAGCAATGCAGCCTGAATCTGTGGACGTGACTTCCCTTCCTGACAGATTTTGTGGGCGCGTCTTCTCCTCTCACAGACTTTACCAGCTGAGGCAACTCACGCTGCTCAGAGGCTGGGTCGATAGCGCACAATTTTTTTAAAGTTCAAATTCAAGCCACAGAACCCGCAGTAAGTAATTTCGTTGATTTAATTTGCAGGAGCGGCGGTAAGGGTTTGCCTCGCCGCTCTGAGCGATTTCTGGCCCATCCTGCCGAAGGTCCTCTCCTGGCCCAAGCTGATGAGGCAGCTGTCCTGCATGTAGGTGATCGTATCCCTCTGTATAGCTCAGCTCTCCCAACTCTGTATGGATAAACTCACTGTGCTATCAGGGAAACTTGAGGCATCACCCTTTAACTGACACTGTGCAACACCTGATGACCTGAGCCACAAATCCCAGTATTTTGCTGAAAGAAAATTTGCATTGATGGCCTCAAAATTACATTGTGTGAATATTAGCATGTGAATATTTGTGCATTTATACACAACTTTTAACAGTACAATACAACAGTGACTACACTTCAAAAGAACTTTATTGGCTTTAAAGAACTTTGAGACGTCCTGTGGTCGTGAAAGCTGCTATATAAATGCAAGTTCTTTCTTCTCTTTCTTTTCATTAACCTTTTTAAAATAAACGGGTTTACACCTCTGTTAGAACAGCGAATTGCAATGAATACATTAAGCATTCATACATCAGTGTTAGCATAATTTCAAGACTTCAGTTCGTGATGAGAGGGGACACCAATGTTGCATGAGTGTCAAGGACTGCTTAAGTTTATAACAGGCCACTTGCATTTTGTTTTTCATGCTGCAGCTCACCACAGCCACCCTAGATGGCAAGCTCCAACTGTTTGTACCATAGCGGCCGAAGACCCTGAAGGCGCAGTGGTGAAGAGTGGAATCCCAACTTGGACAGAGCGTAGATAAGTCATAGTATAAACCGAGAACTGAAAGGACTTTCCATGACGGGAAGCCAAATGATAAATGTCACAAATTGGAAAACAGTTAGCGGGCGAGTTAAGGCATTCATGTTGAAGCAAGTGACAGGTACTTCCTGTTCTCAATCTCTCAGATTGTTAAGGGAACCAGAGATGTCTGGATGTTGTTCAAGGATTCAGCGAAGAAGATGGAAAAAATTGTGCGCCAGAACAGTTGTGTCACGGGTTTCAGCTTGCGTCAGACCATCAAAGAGGCGATTGCATGCCAGAATTGTTTACGTTCTAGTGCCTGAAAATGAATGGCTTATCTGTGACTTTATCATTTTGAAAAGGAGAGAGCTCATACTCTGTGGACTGATCCATATAGCTCACTGTTTTGGAAGCACTGTGTTAACCCACTGAAGATGTTTAATTGGAGTAAAAACACACTGAATACATTTACAAATTATTTTACTAAACGGCTGTCATAAACCAATGGCAGTTCAGTAAAAGAATTTTCCTTATCTTTACAGAGTAAAATATATCCTTTTGTCATCACATTTCCCTCGAGTCGGGAGTTTAAAATCCATTCAACAAAGGTGGGTGAATGTCTACATTTCTCTGCAATTGACTGCCTACCAATAAAATCATGATGTGGAGATGCCGGTGATGGACTGGGGTTGACAATTGTAAACAATTTTACAACACCAAGTTATAGTCCAGCAATTTTATTTTAAATTCACAAGCTTTCGGAGGCTTCCTCCTTCGTCAGGTGAATGATGTGAAAATGAGGATTTCATTTTCACATCGTTCACCTGACGAAGGAGGAAGCCTCCGAAAGCTTGTGAATTTAAAATAAAATTGCTGGACTATAACTTGGTGTTGTAAAATTGTTTACAATAAAATCATGGACTGTCCAGGTTTGAATCGCACGATTCCCAAGAATATGATTTTGTCAGTGGGTTATAAATGATGGAGAAAACCAGATATCTTCCCATTCTTCATTCAGAAAAGAGTTTGAATGAAAAGAATGCCATTAACGTTACTGAACGTACCTGACTATTGGACTGCACATGTTCCTCAACTCACTCTACGCAATAGAGGAAATGCCAACTGAAGGGTTTATATAGAGAATGAAAGGCCCATAGTAAGATTGGAAACTTATAGAGGTTTTCAGATGATACATGAGCAAAGTTTCGTGAGCTGTTCACAAGTGTGCTTTGACCCCCCCCCCTCCCAGATAAGATTAAAAGGGGTGAATTTCCCTGGGCTTTCTCCAGCAGGTCTACACCCCTCGGACACTCACCCACTATAATCGGCAGAAAAGAATGGTCTAACCCATGAACATTTTTTTCATCATTCTCACGTTGAATCCCACTGTGTGCATATTGTGTAAAATAACAAATAGACAGCATAGACTTTTTTTTATTCATTCATGAGATGTGGGCATCGCTGGCAAGGCCAGCATTTATTGCCCATCTCTAATTGCCCTTGAGAAGGTGGTGGTGAGCCGCCTTCTTGAACCGCTGCAGTCTGTGTAGTGAAGGTTCTCCCACAGTGCTGTTAGATAGGGAGTTCCAGGATTTTGACCCAGTGATGATGAGGGAACGGCGATATATTTCCAAGTCGGGATGGTGTGTGACTTGGAGGGGAACGTGCAGGTGGTGTTGTTCCCTGCGCCTGCTGCCCTTGTCCTTCTAGGTGGTAGAGGTCATGGGTTTGGGAGGTGCTATCAAAGAAGCCTTGGCAAGTTGCTGCAGTGCATCTTGTGGATGGTACACACTGCAGCCACTGTGCGCCGGTGGTGGAGGGAGTGAATGTTTAAGGTGGTGGATGAGGTGCCAATCAAGCGGGCTGCTTTGTCCTGGATGGTGTCGAGCTTCTCGAGAGTTGTTGGAGCTGCACTTATCCAGGCAAGTGGAGAGTATTCCATCACACTCCTGACTTGTGCCTTGTAGATGATGGAAAGGCTCTGGGGAGTCAGGAGGTGAGTCACTCGCCGCAGAATACCCAGCCTCTGACCTGCTCTTGTAGCCACAGTATTTATGTGGTTGAAGAGAGTGAACCAGTTTTTGGAGTTTAGGTGATCTTCTCAGGCTGCTTGACCTACACTTTCATGGTATGCAATGTCATCCTCAATTAGACTGCATCTTGTAACTCCCTCTCATACATTTCCATTTTTAAAATTCATTCTCGGGATGTGGTCATCGCTGGCGAGGCCGGCATTTGTTACCCATCCCTAGTTGTCCTAAGAAGACGATGATACAACTGACTAGCTTGCTCAGCCACTTCAGAGGGCAGTTAAAAATTAACTACATTGGTGTGGGGACTGCAGTCACATAAAGGCCAGATCAGGTAAAAACGGAAGGTTTCCTTCCCTGAAGGATGTTAGAGAACCAATTGGGTTTTTACGACAATCGGACAGCTCCATGGTCACTTTTATAGCTACCAGCCTTTTTTAAAAAAAATTGTATTGCAATTCTCAAACTGCCATGGTGGGATTCACGTCCATTGTTTGATATTGTACTCTGCTTTGTCTCACTACACCTGTTGGATGTCTGCCTACTGCATTTCTCCATTAGATAGTGGAAAATAGGAATCGTTAGGGTTTGTTAAGTTCTGTACTTGATGGGATTAAACACAGTGGCCAGGGTGTTCCGCCTCTGTGCTTGCTAGCCCTTGATTTCCTGTCCCCGTTAAAATGAATGGATGGAAGATCGTGCCTGGCAAGTGCAGAAGCAGGAAATCCCGGCCAATGAGCTCGGAAAATGTCACTACTTTTATTGTCATATCTTTTATTAATCTGTATTCGTAAAAAAAAGTAAGAAGTTAGAAAGAAGGACCACATGTCAATTCACCATATCCTACCTGTCCAAAATTGGAGTAAAAGAGGTTATTGAAAAGTGAGAATATTATAGTTCTGATTTTGCTTGTTAAGGGACTTGTTAACAATCAGTTGAGCAACATTCTGCAGCTGCACAGTCGAATCAAAAAGTGATTGTTTTACTCCAGATCAGAGCTGGAGCTCAACAAAAGGGGAAGATTTCCAAGTAAATTAGAGTTGAAGTTAATGCTGATAAGTTAGCACTGTCAAGTTGGTGAAATTAGTGCTGCTAACAAGGCTTCAAAGTAGGCCGTTCAGGGGTGATGTCAGGGAGTACTTCTTCACACAAAGGGTAGTGGAAATCTGGAAACCTCCCAAAAAGCTGTTGAGCTAGGGGGTCAGTTGAAAATTTCAAAACTGAGATTGATAGAGTTTTGTTAGGCAAGGAAGGGTATTAAGGGATTCAGAACCAAGCAGAGTAAATGGGAGTTAAGATACAGATCAGCCATGATCTAATTGAATGGCGGAACAGGCTCGAGGGGCTGAATGGCCTACTTCCGTTTCTATCACCACAGTCATGAAAGAAGTGAATAGTATGGAATAGCTTTACAACCGAGAGCAAGTGTATAGCAGACATTGCGGAATATATTGTGACAAAAGAAGACAAAATGTCTAACTGGGGGTGAGTGACCTCGTCTCTTCCCAACCCCCCCCCCCAACCAAAGAAAGACGTTGCATTCACATAGCACCTTGGCACAATCAGGGGACATCCTGATAGTGGTCCGCAATCTTTGAATGACTTTATGAAATGTCGTCACTATTGCGATATAGGCAAACACGGAAGGCAAATTTGCACACAGTAAGGATCCCACAAACAGCAAATGAGAAAAAAATGATCAGTTAATCTGTTTCTGGCGATGTTGGTTGAGGGAGAATATCAGCCCAAGATTTGAGAAAATCTTGCTCGTCTTCAGATAATGCCATGGAGTCTCTTTCGTCCACCTGAACCACTAGAACAGGCAGGAGGCCCAATGATACGTTCAGCACGTGAAGCGCCACCACATAGAATCATAGAATCATAGAAGTTTACAACATGGAAACAGGCCCTTCGGCCCAATATGTCCATGTCGCCCAATTTATACCACTAAGCTAGTCCCAATTGCCTGCACTTGGCCCATATCCCTCTATACCCATCTTACCCATGTAACTGTCCAAATGCTTTTTAAAAGACAAAATTGTACCCGCCTCTACTACTGCCTCTGGCAGCTCATTCCAGACACTCACCACCCTTTGAGTGAAAAAATTGCCCCTCTGGACCCTTTTGTATCTCTCCCCTCTCACCTTAAATCTATGCCCCCTCGTTATAGACTCCCCTACCTTTGGGAAAAGATTTTGACTATCTACCTTATCTATGCCCCTCATTATTTTATAGACTTCTATAAGATCACCCCTAAACCTCCTACTCTCCAGGGAAAAAAGTCTCAGTCTATCCAACCTCTCCCTATATGTCAAACCATCAAGTCCCGGTAGCATCCTAGTAAATCTTTTCTGCACTCTTTCTAGTTTAATAATATCCTTTCTATAATAGGGTGACCAGAACTGTACACAGTATTCCAAGTGTGGCCTTACTAATGTCTTGTACAACTTCAACAAGTCATCCCAACTCCTGTATTCAATGTTCTGACCAATGAAACCAAGCATGCTGAATGCCTTCTTCACCACCTTATCCACCTGTGACTCCACTTTCAAGGAGCTATGAACCTGTACTCCTAGATCTCTTTGTTCTATAACTCTCCCCAACGCCCTACCATTAACGGAGTAGGTCCTGGCCCGATTCGATCTACTTGCCCAGTGTAGGCACTACATCCGCCTCCGGAACAAATGAACTGACCTTTCTGGATAACATGCGGTCTGCTCATTTGCATAATTTTTTGGCACTCCAAACATGGCGTTTGTTCATGACGTGCCGAGAGCATCAAGGCCACAGTGGTCGGGCACCAGAATCCAATAATGGGCTTCTGACTACCTGGTCAATTTTACCTGTGTGGATGGGGGACGGGTAGGGAGAGGCATCGGACACGGGGAGGGAGTAATGGGGTATAGGGAGAGGAAGTGCAGAAGGGTCAGGGGTCCAGAGGTGCCAGGGGCAGGGTTGTCCAGGAATTTTATTGTTTTGCCTAATGCAACCTCTTCTGTGTGGCTGAAGCACTGCTCGGCTGCTCCAGCTGCACTCCAGGGTGGCGGCCACCTAATTTACATAGAAGTCAAGAAGTCTAATGAGCCCAGTGCACAGCTTGTGCCCAACCTCCCAGCCCCGTTTACACTCACTGCCCACACAGGCACACTGAGCGCATTTTGGGCCTCAGGCCTCTACACTCAGCAATACCAGTAGCTGAAGTACATCAGTTGCTCTCCATTGTCCTGTTGGCCCCAGGGTCTTGGTTTAACATCATATCCAAAAAAACTAGGGCCCTGTTGCCCAGCCATCTGTTCCATTATCATCACCTCTCCTTCAGCTTTGGTTTAAGGACAAGGCCTCAAGACAGCTGCCCCCATTCATCTCTTCCGTCTACACTCGTGAAATGGAAGCAGAAAGTGCTGGAAATACTCTGCAGATCCCACGGTGTCTGATGGGAGAAAGGAGAGGTTAACGTTTTGGGTAGAAATCGTTTGTCAGAACTCTGACATGGGGCCCACACCCGCAACATCAGTCTGTCCTTTTTTTATTCAGATCCTGAAAGGCCTGCTGCGTATTCGCTTCAGATTTTCAGCATTTCTGGTTTCTTTTGAGTTCTTTCCAGCCCTGACCACTGGAGTTCGTTACCAAACCAGAAACGCATAAAACTGAGGCAGCCATCCTGAGGTTTAAGACAAATCTTATTAGCAGAAGTCACTTTTTATTCCCTCAAACCAGCTGAGCTTTCCAGCCTTAAACTGAGAATTGATGTCGGTTATTTGATTACTGCTTTTACTTTTTTCCCCTTTGGGAACCTTCTTTTACAACCTTTTTTTATTAACGTGTGCGCTTTCTTTTAATTAAGAACTGCACTGAAGAAAGTGCCGCAGCTCGCGGTCTTAGTGCTGGATCTGCACAGCGTTCCCGACTCTACCCGAAAAATAAATCTTGACAATTTAGGATAATTGCTGTCATAATCAATCAAAAGAGTATTCTCCTCTGCATAGCTCACACTACCCAAACCATGCTTCACTTTTTTTGAAGGACCTAAGATTTATTGCATGGTATTTATTTTCCCATTTCCAGTGCCAAGGAAGAAAGTGCTCCACAGAGAATTGAGCTCACATTCATATAGCACCAGTATTACAGATGTCATTAGCATCATTTTAAAAGAATGCATTTCCAGACTGATGTCTAATTTTGAAGTCGGAATGAAAAGGGCATCAGATTCTTAGTTCCCGCTCCCACATTGAGTGGAACTTAATCACACACTGCTGCATACGAAGGTGTCCCACGTCTTCTGGCTGATTGGGAAGACTGTCCCTGGTTGCTATACGTTAACGACATTGTTAAATATAGTGGGAGGACGTCCTACATGTTCTATTTTTAGTGAAATCGCAAACGTGTTCTGTAAGAACTAGGTTTACCATTTCCCGAGAGATAGTAATGGGGGGGTAATCTTCCCACTGTGTTTACAGTGTCACTAACATACACAGAGCAGAGGGAATTTTCCCGCTGTGTTTACAGTGTCACTAACACACAGAGAGAACAGAGGGAATCTTCCCGCTGTGCTTACAATGTCACTAACACAGAGACCAGAGGGAATTTTCCCGCTGTGTTTACAGTGTCACTAACACACAGAGATACCAGAGGGAATCTTCCTGCTGTGTATATAGTCTCACTAACACACAGAGAGACCAGAGGGAATCTTCCCGTCGTATTTACAGAGTCACTAACACACAGAGACCAGAGGGAATTTTCCCACTGTGTTTAGTCTCACTAACACACAGAGACCAGAGGGAATTTTCCCACTGTGTTTAGTCTCACTAACACAGAGAGAGAGACCAGAGGGAATCTTCCCTCTGTGTTTAGTCTCACTAACACAGAGAGAGAGACCAGAGGGAATCTTCCCACTGTGTTTAGTCTCACTAACACACAGAGAGAGACCAGAGGGAATTTTCCCACTGTGTTTAGTCTCACTAACACAGAGAGAGAGACCAGAGGGAATCTTCCCTCTGTGTTTAGTCTCACTAACACAGAGAGAGAGACCAGAGGGAATTTTCCCACTGTGTTTAGTCTCACTAATTGTAAACAATTTTACAACACCAAGTTATAGTCCAACGATTTTATTTTTAATCCCACAAGCTTTCGGGGGCTTTCCCCTTCCTCAGGCGGTGTGGAAGGGGAAAGCCCTCTGTTCTCTGTGTGTTAGTGACACTGTAAACACAGCGGGAAAATTCCCTCTGCTCTGTGTATGTTAGTGACACTGTAAACACAGTGGGAAGATTACCACACCGCCTGAGGAAGGGGAAAGCCCCCGAAAGCTTGTGGGATTAAAAATAAAATCGTTGGACTATAACTTGGTGTTGTAAAATTGTTTACAATTGTTAACCCCAGTCCATCACCGGCATCTCCACATCATAGTCTCACTAACACAGAGAGAGAGACCAGAGGGAATCTTCCCGCTGTGTTTAGTCTCACTAACACAGAGAGAGAGACCAGAGGGAATCTTCCCGCTGTGTTTAGTCTCACTAACACACAGAGAGAGAGACCAGAGGGAATCTTCCCGCTGTGTTTAGTCTCACTAACACAGAGAGAGAGAGACCAGAGGGAATCTTCCCACTGTGTTTAGTCTCACTAACACAGAGAGAGAGACCAGAGGGAATCTTCCCGCTGTGTTTACAGTCTCACTAACACACAGAGAGAGAGAGACCAGAGGGAATCTTCCCGCTGTGTTTATAGTCTCACTAACACACAGAGAGAGAGACCAGAGGGAATCTTCCCACTGTGTTTAGTCTCACTAACACAGAGAGAGAGACCAGAGGGAATCTTCCCGCTGTGTTTAGTCTCACTAACACACAGAGAGAGACCAGAGGGAATCTTCCCACTGTGTTTAGTCTCACTAACACAGAGAGAGAGACCAGAGGGAATCTTCCCGCTGTGTTTAGTCTCACTAACACAGAGAGAGAGACCAGAGGGAATCTTCCCGCTGTGTTTATAGTCTCACTAACACACAGAGAGAGAGACCAGAGGGAATCTTCCCACTGTGTTTAGTCTCACTAACACAGAGAGAGAGACCAGAGGGAATCTTCCCGCTGTGTTTAGTCTCACTAACACACAGAGAGAGACCAGAGGGAATCTTCCCACTGTGTTTAGTCTCACTAACACAGAGAGAGAGACCAGAGGGAATCTTCCCACTGTGTTTAGTCTCACTAACACAGAGAGAGAGAGACCAGAGGGAATCTTCCCGCTGTGTTTAGTCTCACTAACACACAGAGAGAGAGAGACCAGAGGGAATCTTCCCACTGTGTTTAGTCTCACTAACACAGAGAGAGACCAGAGGGAATCTTCCCGCTGTGTTTAGTCTCACTAACACAGAGAGAGAGAGACCAGAGGGAATCTTCCCTCTGTGTTTAGTCTCACTAACACACAGAGAGAGAGACCAGAGGGAATCTTCCCACTGTGTTTAGTCTCACTAACACAGAGAGAGAGACCAGAGGGAATCTTCCCGCTGTGTTTACAGTCTCACTAACACAGAGAGAGAGACCAGAGGGAATCTTCCCGCTGTGTTTACAGTCTCACTAACACACAGAGAGAGACCAGAGGGAATCTTCCCGCTGTGTTTAGTCTCACTAACACACAGAGAGAGACCAGAGGGAATCTTCCCGCTGTGTTTACAGTCTCACTAACACACAGAGAGAGACCAGAGGGAATCTTCCCGCTGTGTTTACAGTCTCACTAACACAGAGAGAGAGACCAGAGGGAATCTTCCCGCTGTGTTTACAGTCTCACTAACACAGAGAGAGAGACCAGAGGGAATCTTCCCGCTGTGTTTAGTCTCACTAACACAGAGAGAGAGACCAGAGGGAATCTTCCCACTGTGTTTAGTCTCACTAACACAGAGAGAGAGACCAGAGGGAATCTTCCCACTGTGTTTAGTCTCACTAACACAGAGAGAGAGACCAGAGGGAATCTTCCCACTGTGTTTAGTCTCACTAACACACAGAGAGAGACCAGAGGGAATCTTCCCGCTGTGTTTAGTCTCACTAACAGAGAGAGAGAGACCAGAGGGAATCTTCCCGCTGTGTTTATAGTCTCACTAACACAGAGAGAGAGACCAGAGGGAATCTTCCCGCTGTGTTTAGTCTCACTAACACAGAGAGAGAGACCAGAGGGAATCTTCCCGCTGTGTTTAGTCTCACTAACACAGAGAGAGAGACCAGAGGGAATCTTCCCACTGTGTTTAGTCTCACTAACACAGAGAGAGAGACCAGAGGGAATCTTCCCGCTGTGTTTACAGTCTCACTAACACAGAGAGAGAGACCAGAGGGAATCTTCCCGCTGTGTTTACAGTCTCACTAACACAGAGAGAGAGAGACCAGAGGGAATCTTCCCACTGTGTTTAGTCTCACTAACACACAGTGAGAGACCAGAGGGAATCTTCCCGCTGTGTTTACAGTCTCACTAACACAGAGAGAGAGACCAGAGGGAATCTTCCCGCTGTGTTTAGTCTCACTAACACACAGTGAGAGACCAGAGGGAATCTTCCCGCTGTGTTTAGTCTCACTAACACAGAGAGAGAGACCAGAGGGAATCTTCCCGCTGTGTTTAGTCTCACTAACACACAGAGAGAGAGACCAGAGGGAATCTTCCCGCTGTGTTTAGTCTCACTAACACAGAGAGAGAGACCAGAGGGAATCTTCCCGCTGTGTTTACAGTCTCACTAACACAGAGAGAGAGACCAGAGGGAATCTTCCCGCTGTGTTTACAGTCTCACTAACACAGAGAGAGAGACCAGAGGGAATCTTCCCGCTGTGTTTACAGTCTCACTAACACAGAGAGAGAGACCAGAGGGAATCTTCCCACTGTGTTTAGTCTCACTAACACACAGAGAGAGAGACCAGAGGGAATCTTCCCACTGTGTTTAGTCTCACTAACACAGAGAGAGAGACCAGAGGGAATCTTCCCGCTGTGTTTAGTCTCACTAACACACAGAGAGAGAGACCAGAGGGAATCTTCCCACTGTGTTTAGTCTCACTAACACAGAGAGAGAGACCAGAGGGAATCTTCCCGCTGTGTTTACAGTCTCACTAACACAGAGAGAGAGAGACCAGAGGGAATCTTCCCGCTGTGTTTACAGTCTCACTAACACAGAGAGAGAGAGACCAGAGGGAATCTTCCCACTGTGTTTAGTCTCACTAACACAGAGAGAGAGACCAGAGGGAATCTTCCCGCTGTGTTTAGTCTCACTAACACAGAGAGAGAGACCAGAGGGAATCTTCCCACTGTGTTTAGTCTCACTAACAGAGAGAGAGAGACCAGAGGGAATCTTCCCGCTGTGTTTAGTCTCACTAACACAGAGAGAGAGACCAGAGGGAATCTTCCCGCTGTGTTTACAGTCTCACTAACACAGAGAGAGAGACCAGAGGGAATCTTCCCGCTGTGTTTACAGTCTCACTAACACAGAGAGAGAGACCAGAGGGAATCTTCCCTCTGTGTTTAGTCTCACTAACACACAGAGAGAGACCAGAGGGAATCTTCCCGCTGTGTTTACAGTCTCACTAACACAGAGAGAGAGACCAGAGGGAATCGTCCCGACTTGGTGTTGGTCACAGGTTTTGTTTCTGAACTGATTGTCAAGACAAATGGGGGTGTATTTCCCAAATAATGAAGTTCACGTATGACCACTTAGGGCCTATTTTTAGTTAGACATTAACTCAAAACAAGTTAATATCCACCTAAAAATAGAGCACATAGGAAAATAATACAATTGCATTAAGCGTCCCTACCAGAACATCATCAATCGGAAAATACCCTCTGGTATTTAAAGCCTTTCATTCGTCAATTCAACTGTAAGTGAATAAAATTAATTTAATGCATGAATTGTCATGTTCAGAAACGTATATATCCTCAGTCGGACGAGGGGAGATCAGCAAGAATTCTGTTCCACTTCTGATTAGGTTCTTAGAACAAAGTCTTTCTTTTAGTAAAGTATTGAGAATGAGGTGAGAAGATGTTGGGGGTAATTTTGACTTTGGGCGATAACATAAGACGGCGATGAAATGAAAATGGGGAGAGATATGTAACCGGAGGCCGATCCAACATCGTCCGTTTTACACTATCGACCAAGGTCAAAATTACCCCCCTTAACTCATGAGCAATGGAACACTCTCTAATTCAAGTACCCAATGTCAGCATCAACCACTCCTAGGTTGGGTACAGCACAGGTACATGCAGAGCAAGTCTGTCTCCAAAGCCTCCCACAGTTTAAAAGAAATTTTAAAAAGATTAGTATCTTTGTTAAAATAGTGTACACAAGGAATTTGACACAATGCATTAATCGAGTGAGCAAAATGATGGCCAGAAGTTGACATATGGTTTTCTTTTATAAAATGTTGACATGGGGTTTTTCTATTGTGATGAGTTCTCATATGGATTTTCCATTATAAAAGTGTAACATGGGATGCAAAATTAATGTGTATAGGAAGTATGTACCATATGAAAGATTATTAATAATGTATACATGGTGTAAGCATTTAGCATACATCACAAAATACAAAAATTCTACTTCGAAATTTGGCTTTGTTTAGGGGTTGATTTTAACCCCAAGCAGGTTCGTATTGGGGAGGGGGGTGCGAGGTCTAAATTTCAGATACGAGGTACTTGAACTCCCAGGCCTCATTTAACCGTCGCCAGTCCATTTCCGCCGGCTTGCAGGTAAGTGGCGGGGAGGGGAAAAGGGTCTCGCATGAGGGAAGGGGGGGCATTCAGGACAGAGGAAGCCACCATTTCTCATGTCATCTGGAAGAGCACTCCTGCTCCTCCTGGCCCCGGAAAGGAAAGCTTTACACTTAACCTTGGAGGACCAACTGCACACCTGTTTCAGCCTGGTGGGAAAACCAGGGCGACTTCCCTGCTCAGGCTCCAGTCACGATGCTATCGTATTGACGTTATAGGACCCCCCCCCCCCCCCCCCATGATTTTAATAAGTACATGAGGCTCCTGCCTACTTCAGGCGGCCGCTTCATCCGCCCGCAGAACCCTGCAGGTTAAAATTGGAAATGGCGGGGAAGGGTCGCGTTCCGAGCAGGGAGGTCACCTGTTGGTTTATAAGTGCCTGCCCGCCCAGTTTCCGCTGGGTGGGTAGGGTTAAAATCCATCCCTTAGTTCCATTTGCCACATGGAGCAATCCCCTGAATATTATGTTAACTAAATTGTTTTTCTTCAGGAAAATTAACTCAGAAAAAAATCGAGTTCATGCTTTAGTTAGTTTTTGATGTTTTATACAAAAACAAACCAAATTCCAGTTGTGATTTTTTTTAAACTATTTTATGAATATGAAATATCTTCTTTCACCACCCTGGAAGGGTGTTTGCTAAGAGGTTAGACATTCTGACTCCTGTGTTCAAAAGAATGCCTTTGTTTATAGTTTCATAGTATCACAGTGGGTACAGCACAAGAGGAGGCAATTTTTACTTATTCGTAGATAAAACCATAGACTCATACAGCACCGCAGGAGGCCGTTTGGCCCATCATGCCTGCGCCGGCTCTTTGACAGAGCTATCCAATTAGTCCCATTCCCCTGGTCTTTCCCCATATCACTGTAAAGTATCCCTTCAAGTATTTATCCAGTTCCCTTTTGAAAGTTACTATTGAATCTGCTTCCACCATCCTTTCAGACGGCGCACTCCAGGCATAAAAACAGAAATTGCTGACGAAGGGTTATCGACCAGAAACGTTAACTCTTTCTTTCTCCTCAGATACTGCCTGATTTGCTGAGTATTTCCAGCATTTTCTGTTTTCATTTCAGATTTCCAGCATCCCAGTATTTTGCTTTAGATTTAGTGCATTCCAGACCATTACAACTCGCTAGGTAAAAAAACGTTTCCTCATGTTGCCTGTGGCTCTTTTGACGATCACCTTAAATCTGATTAAAAACTTGAAGTATGACAGTTAAAATTATGATTGGGTACCTCACCCAAGTGGCTAATCTCCATGTGGGGAATCTAGAGAATGAGTGGTGGTGAGTCATTCAGCTTGGGGAGGGGGGGGTTCACAGGTCATAGCCCAGCCCTGTCCTGTTCCCGCCCGATGTCCACCCTTTCCAGCTGTGGTCATTGGATTGTGATCCGGAGTGGGAACCCCTATCTTGACTTTCCCATCTTGACCCCCTATTTTTCCCCATCTAACCCATGGGCGTTGAAACCAATTGAAGTGTCCACTGAGATCAGTTAGTTTCAGCAGAGACTAAAGATGGAACTTGAGACCGTCTGGTCCATATGTGGTACACTGGGCAACGCAGAACTCAGCAGATGGAAGGAAAAATCTTGGTGAGCTATCCTGGATCTCTTGCACATAGCCCCTCGCAGCTGGTTCAAGAGATTAACTGCAATCACCATCAGTGCAGTGGGGAAAACCCTGAGATTTGCATTGGTACAGTTGTCTTTTACAGTAAACCACTGAGCTAATGTGTAAGTGTTGCGTTGTTTTTCCTGCGGTGTCCACCGGTATACTTGAGGCATTTTGCGACCGGTGGGCACCGTAGGGTATAGAGTGTCTTTTAGACATTGAGAACAACATTATGATTTAGTTGGGTAGGGTCCCTTTGCTTTTGTTGGGACTTTTTTTTGCTTATGTTGAGCTTCTTTTAGATTGCTTGAACCACATGATTGTTTTATTAGTGGTACTCTAAAAGGGGCACTTCTGCTGACTTTTTTGTGTTGACACTGGCGACAGTGTCACCCTTAGTGGTCCATCAAAATAGGCCCATGACTTCTCCCCATTAACTCAGAAATGTTCTGTAAACGTTGACTGCATCAGCACAGCTGCCTTGGCCTCTCCCTTCTGTCAGCTGTCTCCCCACTCCTTGGTTCTGGTAACCGTCCCCTGTTCCCGATTCTGACCCTCCCTATCCCTGTAATTTCTGGCACCTGAACCCCCCTCCCATCCTATTCTGCTGTAGGTGACTGTTTGTCCACTGGTGACTGGCCACAGCCTGGCTGATGATTGGCTGCTGATGAATGGCCGCTGACCGGCTGGCTGCAAATTGACTAATGATTGCACATTCAAGGTGGGTGTGTGGGAAAAGGACCTTGGAGTTATAGTTCATCAGTTGTTGACGTGCACGGCCAGTGTCCTGAGATAGCTGTGAAAGTAAGTAAGGTGTTTGGACGCATAGCTAGGACAATCAAATACAAAACTGAAAGTATCATCCTACATGATACAAGGATCCGATCCAGCCGCATCTACAATACTTTGTTTTGGTCCCCTCGCATGTTGGGGGATATTGAAGTCCTAGAAAATGTTAATTTTGATTAATACCTTGTTTAAAGCCCCTTAGTTATTAGGGCAAGCTTAGAGAGCTGGGGCTTTTTACCTAGGAAAAGTGTAGACTTTGTGGAGATATGATTGAGGTCTTTAAAATCATGAAGAATGTAGTTTCTGCCCAGGTGGGTAGGTTACTTGAGTTAGATGACCAGAGGAAAACCACGGGGCATCAGTATAAGCTACAGAGCATAGGGTTAGGTTGGAACGCCAGGAAGTTCTTACTTTCGCAGAGTTGGCGATCTCTGGAACAAGTTTATCAGAGCGGGCAGCGAACATGCATTCGTGGTAAATCTTGTGAGGCATCAGCAGGCCCTCCACGCAGTCAGTGCATCTCAGAAAATCGCAGGCACACGATCAGGGATGGAAAATAGCTGGCAGAAGGCCCGTGATTTTCCAGTACGTTGGCTGCCTGTGAGGGCAGTGGGGCCGCAGGGCCTCGCTCTATTTAGCCCCCCTGCTGAGCAAAGGTCAGGTGACTCATGTCCTGTTGGTAAACTGTTTATTTTACCTTATTATACATTGCGTTCAATTGGATGGCTTAAATTATTGCTGGTGGTAAATTTACACTTGGCGCAACAAGGAAAAAAACAGCATTTTATCAGTTGAATGGCATGTGTTTATCGTCCAGCAAGCCTTAGGCTGTAAGCGGGCAAGTTGCCATCGTAGCCCAAGTTGTTAAAGGCGCAGTGCACACTCCACCCAGTTGTGTTCCAAAATGGCAATCGGGCTCCGACTTATGTCATGGAACCCAGATTTGCACAGTGAAAGGGTCTACCGGCTAAATCAGGCAGGCCCAGTGGTAGGTCCTTCCCAAGATGGCGTCGGCCGGATATTAAGCTTTTCCTTACCGTTTTAGAGGCGTTACCACCCTGTTTCTGCCCAGCGGACCAGTGAAAGTCTGCCTCAAACATATCAAACCCACCATTGCTCCACTATGACCAGAAGTTAACGGGAAAGGCATTGCCATCAAAACATGGGACGCTGAGCCAAGTATCTGTTATACCGCCTTTAATGTGGACCTGTTGCTTTTACGTACTGCTGAGGTTACAACCATTGCCAAGTTTGGACTTTCAGCTTCTTAGTATGCAGCAGTACTCAGCTAGAATTGATTACTTCCAGGAAGGGCAGCTCATGGTTTCCCCCAAGGCTGGTCCCAAATGCTGGTTCCAATTAAGTCATTGTGGGAGTACCTTCCCCACACAGACTGCAGTGGCAACTAGGGATGGGCAATAAATGCCGGCCTTGCCAGGGATGCACACATCCTGAGAATGAATATTTTTTTAAAAATCAATGAACCTTCTCCAGGTCATATGCAGGCCATCCCTGTAAGCTGTATTACCAAAGCAAGTCAGGAGAGGAACGTAACCTCTCCCCTTTTGCCCAGAGCAGATCATCAGGAATCAGAAACCTCCAGAGCAGATGAGATAGGGAGCAGAAACCTAAAGTGAGGCTTAAAATATGGTCTCAAACCTCCTCATAAGTATGAGATATTGTGTTTTTTTTTATATAAAGAGAGATGGGGAAACACTTTGTACAGAAAAAACTCGTTTCGGAAAACAATTGAAATTGCAAAAAAATTTTTATGGAGAAAATATGTTTCAACTGGCACAAGCCAATACAACGCCCACGTGATCATATTAAACAAAGCAAAGAGCCAGAGGATGCAACAGCACCGTACGCAACAGAAAGTTTTAGAAACTGTGAAAGCCGCACCAAGGATCAGGTAATGTGCTGCCGAATAAGAAATGATAAAGAAACAATGATAAAAAATGCCGAGAAGGCACTGGGGAAGAAGCGATAAGAATGAAAGTGTTTAATATAGACCTGCATTTATATAAACTTGCATTTATATAGCGCCTTTCACATCCTGTGGAGTCCCAAAGTGCTTCGCAGCCAATGAAGTACTTTTGAAGTGTAGTCGCTATCGTAATGTAGGAAACGCGGCAACCAATTTGCGCACAGCAAGGTCCCACAAACAACAATGTAATAATGACCAGATAATCTGGTTTTAGGTGTTGGTTGAGGGATAAATATTGACCAGGACACCGGGGAGAATGCCCCTGCTCTTCTTTGAATAGTACCGTGGGATCTTTTACATCCAGCCGAGAGGGCAGACAGGGTCTCGGTTTAACGTCATATCCGAAAGACAGCGCAGGTACTCCCTCAGCACCGCACTGAAGTGTCAGCCTACGACCTTCTGACTCACTGGCAAGAGTGATACCCACTGAGCCACAGCTGAAACTGAGTTTAGTCAAATAATCAGGTCAAATTTTCAAAGTGCTGACCGCCTGATCCCTCCCGGTAGGAGGCCCGGTCCAGCTTGAGGGGCCAGGCGTCATTAACATGCCACCGGCAAGCTGCACACCCGCCATATTGGTTAAGGCATCTCAGTAGGCGACCAGGGTGGTGCCTGAAACTGGCGTTAGGCCCATTGGGTTTGCAAATCATGGGCTTAGCACAGAAGTACTCCTCCCAGTTCCACATTAAAACTGGGGCCGATGCTGGCCACCGCTCAACCCCTCCTTCCTATTGCCTCCCTTCTTCTCCTGGATTCTCCCCCCCCCCACCCCCACCCCACTGCGACTGGTGTGAATGGCCCTGCAACTCGCTGATACTATCCTAATGAGGCCGGAGGAAGGATTTGGGTGCGATCCAATTTCCAGGCCGTCCTTTTCTATAAGCAGTTAGAATTATAGTATCATAGATTGGTTACAACAAGGAAGGAGGCCATTTGACCCATCGATTCCGTGCTGGCTCTCTGCAAAAGCAATCCAGCTAGTCCCACTCCCCGCCCTTTCCCCGTAACCCTGTGAATTTTTTCCCTTCAAGTACTTATCGAATTCCCTTTTGAAAGCCACGATTGAATCTGCTTCCACCACCCCCTCAGGCAGTGTCTTCCAGATCCTAACCACTCGCTGTGTAAAAAGATTTTCCTCATGTCGCCTTTGGTTCTTTTGCCAATCACCTTAAATTTATGTCCTCTGGTTCTTGACCCTTCCACCAATGGGAACAGTTTCTCTCTATCTACACTGTCTAGATCCTTAATGATTTTGAACACCTCTATCAAATCTCCTCTCAATCTTCTCTGCTGTAAGGAGAACAAGCCCAGCTTCTCCAGTCTATCCATGTAACTGAGCTCCTTCATCCCTGGAATAATTCTAGTAAATCTCTTCTGTACCCTCTCTAAGGCCTTCACATCCTTCCTAAAGCGCGGTGCCCAGTTCGTCTCGCTGTTAGTCTGTGGTGAAAACTTGTGGGAATACGTCCACCGCAGGTCTGACATTGTGGTAGTGAGTCATGCCGAAGGAAAGGTCACATATTTTCATTTTCATTTTGGGAGAGTCCTCCCGGTATCCTGGCCAACATTCCTCCCTCAACCAACACCACCACAGATCAGCCGATGATTCAGCCCATTGCTGCGTGTGGAACATTGCTGGCGTAGATTGGCTGTCCCCTACATAACAACAGTCACTGCACTTGAAAAAAAGTAACTCCTTGTGTTAGCTTTTCGGGACAATTCAATGTGTTGGGGCACCGTATAAATTTTAAAAAATCCATTTTCAGGATGTAGTCATCACTGGCAAGGCCAGCATTTGTTGGCCATCCCTGGTTGCCCTGAGGTGGTGGGCATTCTTCTTCAACTGAGTGGTTTGCTTGGCCACTTCAGAAAGCAGTTAAGAGTCAACCATATTTGGCGTGGGACTGGAGTCACATATAGGCCCAGACCGGGTAAGCACGGCAGGTTTCCTTCCCTGCAGGACATTAGTGAACCAGATGGGTTTTTAACAACAATCTGACAGCTTTCTGGTCATTTTTACTGGTGCCACCTTTTCATTTTCAGATTTATATTTTAAAACTGAATTCAAATTGGAGGGATTTGAACTCACGTTCTCTGGATTACTGGTCCAGTAACATAACCACTACGTTACTGGACCCCTACTGCACTGGGATGGAGGACATTAGTGAGCCAGTTGGGACTGGAATCACACATAGGCCAGACACAGTGAGGACGGCAGGCTTCCTTCCCTAAAGGACATTAATGAACCAGTTGGGTTTTTACAACAATCTGACAGCTTCATGGACACTTTTACTGATACCAGCTTATTATTTTCAGATTTTTTTGAATGGAATACAAATTTTCAAAACTGCCACGGTAGGGATTTGAACTTGTGGCCTATGGATCTCTAACCCAGTGACATAACACTACATCACCATACCCTGCACCTGTAGTTTGCATCTTCTAGCGGCCACGGTCAGTGTTCCCCAGGTCAGCTCGAACTGCAAGTCAGGTACTGCAACAAAAGTCTTGGATCAATGCCTCTCCCTGGATTATAAAACTGCCAGAATCAGATAACACAGTGAAGCAACGTACCAAAATAGATTTGTTGGACAAAATTCCCACAAAATAAGTGAATACGGAATTTTTAAAAAATACACTTGCTCCACTGGAATCTCCTGCGTCTTGGTTTTCTGCCTGTGGTTTTATATTTTTGAACAGCCAAATTTTCACATAATAGCATTCCTCTGCTTTAATGAGCACTTGAGCTGTGCTGCATGCGAGCAGAGAGCACCCTTAGTACCCAGGGACCCAAAGCCAAAGGCTCCTCCCAAGGAGCTCTCTGGGGTGAGAGAGCATTCGACTTAAACTTTAGCGAGTAAAGAATCAGCTGCGTTGATTAGAATGCAGTCCTGTCTTTCTCAAGGCCCCCTTTTGGCGTTTTGGGACAGGAGGCAACAGTGAGTTGTCTTGGAAAACGTAGGGTATAAAATCAGTTCTCCCTTTTAAAAAGAACAAGCCAGAACTCCGAGCTCACTTGGCACCGCTGATGTCGCTCATCTGCTCTGCATTGGGTTAAAAGCTGGGATGGACTGGGCCTTATTGTGAAGCTGGGATAATTTACAGTTCTATCAAACTTCTGGCAGCAGTCTGGGCCTAGCTGCTACCGTTAGTGCACTAATAGCAAACAGCTGAGGACACTGCGAGATTGAGGCTAAATTTTTAAAAAAAGCACACAAAGAGAGAGCCCACGGTCAGAGGGCTACACTGGGGACAGACACTGGGGAAAGTGTCTCTCAGAGCTCGACTTTCTGAACTCGTTCCCCAGGGTGAAAAGGTGGCACCTTTCTTTGTTGTTGTCTTTTTTTAGCCTGGAATATCTTTGTCTCATTTGAAGCCAAGCCTCACTTCCACCTCAGTGCCCGTTGACAGGCTGGACTGGACGCATAAAGTGTGAGCTCAAATCTGCTCGAGTTTCCTGGGAATAAACCATCTCCCCATCCCCCCCCTCCCCAAGCCTCCATGGATGTCAAATCTAGGTCAAATTTAGTCTGTGTTTATTTACAACAATCTAAACCTTTTCCTTTACACAATTGTGATACTTTGACTATGGATTAGTTGCTGTTACGAGAATCCGGTCTCAATTTCATCTTGAATTCTTCAGAATTAAAAAGGGCCATTTTTTAACTACGTGCGTCAAATGCTTTCTTTTTCCTTGCAGTCAGCTGCTTCATCTGATAAAGGGTCACTGGTATAGACTGTGGCCAAATGAGCCAAATTCTCTTTTTACTGCATGGGATTCCTGGATCGTTACTGGTGTTCTGGGCATCACCTTCCGCCATTCTGTCCATTTTTCCGGAAATCAGGGGCCTTACAGATGGTTGTTCTTTAAAGGCGTTCACATCCTCACGTAAAAGCGTTTGGGGAAGATAGGGAACCAGCAGGATAAAGAACGTGATTTTCAAGAAGGCAATGTCCCTTTAATATTGAGATCATTTAAACAGATTGGGCCCTTTACGTGATTTCAGATTTTGTTTTGGAAATTTCTCCCTCTTTGGCTCGGTGTCGATTTTTGCCTGATTACACTTCTGTGAAGCGCCTTGGGACATTTTTTCTACGTTAAAGGCGCTATATAAATGTGAGTTGGTGTTCATTAAAGGTGAGGCGTGTCAGTGCTGGGGAATGGGAACCTTTTCTGTTTCAGGTGCCCAAGCCCCGATTTTAACCCAGGGCAGGAATCGGGTATGTGGAGGAGGGAGTGGGCGACAAGCCCTGTGGCATTTTGGCATGCGGCCCGGGCAATTCTAACATGGGCTGCTCTCTCGATCGCATCGTGACGCCTGATGGGAACATAGGAACATGAGTAGGCTGTTTAGCCCCTTGAGCCTGTTCCGCCATTCAATTAGAACGTGGCTGATCTGCATCTCAACTCGATTTCCCTGCCTTTGCTCCCTATCCCTTGATAACCTCACCTAACAAAAATCTATCGCACTTAGTCTTGAAAGCTCCAATTGATCCAGCATCCACAACCTTTTGGGGTAGAGAGTTCCAGATTTCTACCAGTCTTTGTGTGAAAAAGTGCTTCCTGACTTCGCTCCTAAATGGCCCAGCATGGGGTTTCCTTTTCCTTCATTTTTGTTTGTCACTTCTTAATCCCCTGCCTGTTCAGCCTTGACGAAGGCAGCTAATGGGTTGAAATGTCTTTTGAGCCTTTCTAAAAACTTTCAAAATTATTGTCCCCCTATTGTGACACTCCCCTTAGATCATTCTCTTTAAAATTCAGTTACAGGTAAAACTTGGAAGAAATTGGCTGAAAGAGAGAAAGCAGTGGGTTCTAGTTGGAGAGTGATGTTATGTTGGGGAGATGTACTGAGTACTCACGAGTCAAAGCTGGGTTCCCTAATATTTCCAGTTTACATAAGTGCCCTTGATTCAGAAATGCAATGCAAGTTAGACAGATTTGCAGATAATATCAAATTGAGGGGGGGAAGTCTAGTGCGATGAAGCAGCTGAAGAATGACTAAAAGGATCTAGATAAAATGTTGTAAATGGGCAGAATTGAAGATGAAATTCAGTATGAGACCATAAGACCATAAGAGATAGGAGCAGGAGTAGGCCATTCGGCCCCTCGAGCCTGCTCCGCCGTTCAATGAGATCATGGCTGATCTGATTTTTACCTCAACTCCACTTTCCCGCCCTTTCCCCATATCCTTTGAGACTCCCTTGCTGTTCAAAAATTTGTCTAACTCAGCCTTGAATGTATTCAATGACTCAGCCTCCACAGCTTTCTGTGGTAAAGAATTCCAAAGATTCATGCCCCTCTGGGAGAAGAAATTCCCCCTCATTTCCGTCTTAAACGGGCGACCCCTTATTCTGAACTATGCCCCCTAGTTTTAGATTCCCCCATGAGGGGTAACATCCTCTCAGCATCTACCCTATCGATTCCCCTCAGAATCTTGTATGTTTCAATAAGATCTCCTCTCATTCTTCTAAACTCCAATAAGTATGGACCCAACCTGTTCAGTCTTTCTTCATAAGACAACCCTTCCATACCCGGAATCAACCTAGTGAACCTTCTCTGAACTGCCTCCAATGCAAGTGTGTCCTTCCTTAAATAAGGGCACCAGGCCTGTACACAGTACTCCAGGTGTGGTCTCACCAGCACCCTGTACAATTGTAGCATGACTTCCCTGCTTTTATACTCCTTCCCCCTAGAAATAAAGGCCAATAGTCCGTTTGCCTTCCGGATTACCTGCTGCACCTGTATGGTGACTTTTTGTGTTTCATGTACGAGGACACCCAGATCCCTCTGTACTGCAGCATTTTGTAGTTTTTCTCCATTCAAATAATATTTTGCATTTTTTATTTTTCCTCCCAAAGTGGATGACTTCACATTTTCCCACATTATATTCCATCTGCCAAATTTTTGCTCATTCACTTAACCTGTCAATATCCCTTTGCAGACATTTTGTGTCTCCATCGCAACTTGCTTTTCCACCTATCCTTGTATCATCAGCAAATTTAGCCACAAGTCACTCTGTTCCTTCATCCAAGTCATTGATATATATTGTAAATAGTTGAGGCCCCAGCACTGATCCCTGCGGCACCCCACGAGTTACAGATTGCCATTTTGAAAGTGACCCTTTTATCCCAACTCTTTGTTTTCTGTTAGTTAGCCAATCCTCTATCCATGCCAGTATATTACCCCCAACACCATGAGCTCTTATCTTGTGCAGTAATCTTTTATGTGGCACCTTATCGAATGCCTTTTGGAAATCCAAATATACTGCATCCATTGATTCCCCTTTATCCACCCTGCCCGTTACTTCCTCAAAGAACTCTAATAAATTTGTCAGACACGATTTTCCCTTCATAAAATGACGTTGACTCTCCTTGATTGTATTATGAGTCTCCAAATGTCCTGCTACTACTTCCTTAATAATGGATTCTAGCATTTTCCCAATGACAGATGTTAGGCTAACTGGTCTATAGTTACCTGCTTTCTGTCTCACTCCCTTCTTGAGTAGGGGTGTTATGTTTGCGGTTTTCCAATCCGCTGGGACCTTTCCAGAATCTAGTGAATTCTGGAAGATTACAACCAATGCATCCACTATTTCTGTAGCCACTTCTTTTAAGACCCTCGGATGCAAGCCATCAGGTCCAGGGGACTTGTCAGCCTTTAGACCCATTAGTTTATCCAGTAGTTTTTCTCTAATGATAGTGATTGTTTTTAGTTCCTCCCTCCCCTTTGCCCCTTGATTTTCCACTATTATTGGTGTATTATTAGTGTCTTCTACTGTGAAGACAGATACAAAATATCTATTCAATTCCTCTGCCATTTCCTTGTTTTCCATTATTATTTCCCCAGTCTTATCCTTTAAGGGACCAATGTTAATTTAGCTACCATCTTTCTTTTTATATACTTCTGGAAGTTTTTACTGTCAGTTTTTATATTTCTTGATAATTTACTCTCATAATTTATTTTCTCCCTCTTTATTATTCTTTTAGTCATCCTTTGCTGGTTTTTAAAGTTTTCCCAATCTTCGGGCTTACCAGTAATCTTTGCCATGTTGTATGCTTTTTCTTTTAACCCGACACCATCCTTGACTTCCTTAGTTAGCCATGGTTGGTTCACCCTTTTTGTGGAGTCTTTCCTCCTCACAGGGATATATTTTTGTTGCGAGTCATAAAATATCTTTTTAAATGTTTGCCACTGCTTATCCACCATCATACCATCTAATCTGTTTACCCAGTCCACTTTAGCCAATTCTGCCCTCATTCCTTTATAATTGCCCTTATTTAAGTTTAATACAGTAGTTTCAGACCCAAGATCCTCGCTCTCAAACTGAATGTGAAATTCTATCATGTTATGATCACTGCTTCCCAAGGGATCCTTTACTTTGAGATCATTAATCAATCCTGTTTCGTTACCCATTACCAGATCCAAAATGGCCTGTTCCCTGGTTGGTTCCCCGACATATTGGTCTAAGAAACAGTCCCTAATACACTCTATGAACTCCTCTTCAGGGCTATTTTTGCCAATTTGATTTGTCCAATCTATGTGAAAGTTAAAATCGCCTATGATTATTGCATTACCTTTTTTTGCAAGCCCCCCTTATTTCCTGATTAATATTTTGCCCTACAGTGTAGCTACTGTTAGAAGGCCTATATACTACTCCCACCAGTGATTTCTTTCCCTTGCTATTTCTTACCTCCCCTCAAATTGATTCGACATCTTGATCTTCTGAGCCAAGATCATTTCTCACTATTATACCAATTTCATCCTTTATTAACAGAGCTACCCCACCACCTTTACCATTTTTCCTATCCTTCCGAAATGTTAAATAACCCTGAATATTTAGCTCCCAACCTTGGTCACCTTGCAACCACGCCTCTGTGATGGCCACGAGATCATACCCATTTGTTTCTATTTGTGCCGTCAATTCATCTACCTTATTACGAATGCTGCGCGCATTCAGATAAAGAACCTTTAATTTTGTCCTTTTTCCATTCTTTCCTACCCCAGCCCCATTTGCTAGTGCACTCTTATGTTTGTACGCTCTGTCCCTTCCTGACACACACTGTTTATCATTACCCCCATCACTTTCCTGTACCACTTCCTTGTCTTTTCTCTTTATCAATCTAAACTTCGCCCCACCTGAGCACTCCCCCCCTCTATTTAGTTTAAAGCCTTCTCTACCGCCCTGCTTATTCGGTTTGCCAGAACACTGGTCCCAGCATGGTTCAAGTGAAGCCCGTCCCAACGGAACAGCTCCCTCTTTCCCCAGTATTGGTGCCAGTGCCCCATGAATCGAAACTCACTTCTCCCACACCAATCTTTGAGCCACGTATTCATCTCCCTGATCTGATTTACCCTGTGTCAATTTGCTCGTGGCTCAGGTAATAATCCAGAGATTATCACCTTTGTGGTTCTGGTGTTTAATTTAGTCTCTAGCTGCTCAAACTCCCTCAGCAGAACCTCTTTCTTAGTCCTACCTATGTGGTTGGCACCTATGTGGACCACGACAACTGGATCCTCCCCCTCCCACTTCAAGTTTCTCTCCAGCCCTGAGGAGATGTCCTTAACCCTGGCACCAGGTTAAGGACATATATAGGCTCATTGGGTTTATCCAGTGAACACCTGAGCCATAGAGACCAGAGAGGCCCCAGGTACAATCCTCAGTCTGTGCCCAGTTAGCTAATCTGAGCCAGTGTGATGGTAAGGCTGCACTGGCTTTAGCTGCCTTGGACTAGGAAAGGGAAAATCAACCACGGCTCTTACTTCTGAGCACTATCCAGCAATCGCTGTGGGACATGTGTATGTATGGGGGACTCCCTGTAGTCAAATAGTCGACCATGGGGAGCATCAAGCAGGCTTACTCCCATGTAAATAATGGGTATATAGGTGAGGCACAGGAAGGTGGCTGGTGTCTAGGGAACTGCACCTTCGGGAGAGGACGAAGATCGAGAAAATTAGTGAGGAAAAAGAGAACGAGAATTGTTTGATTCACAAAGTGAAGATTGCCAACAGCTTAGTCCTATCTGAATTACAGTTGCAGTGTTTTTCATTTGTTTACAGGCAACCAGCCATTCAGTATCAACTTGTCGTATTTATACAAGATTTATATTGATAACAGGAACCATGGCAACAACAATCTCAATTAGACCTTTCTGATTTTAATGTAACAAATGGAGACTCATCTCAATCCAGTACATCCATTAATTAGTCCACTATATTTATATAGAAATGTCAAATATGACAATATATATAGGCCAAAATTTTGTATTGTACAAACAAAACAGTTTAATATAATTATTATGGAGTAGTTTAAGTAGATGATTACTGACATTTAATTTGCATCTGTAAATGTAACAACAGTGAGTTACAAATTTATCTCACATTGCAAGATGTGTTACAGATGAGACTGATTCCAGGGTTCGGGAGATGAGCTATGAGCAATGCTTACATAAACTAGAGCTCTTCAACCTTGAAAAGTGACGTCTTACAGGGGATCTTACTGAAGTATAAAGATTGCTCGTTAGGAGAGAGAAAGCCATTCCGTAACAACTCTTTCAAATACAACAGGGCAACGTGACAAAGGGGCACGGGTGCGAGATTGTGAAAGAGGAGTTTAGGGCCTAAGCCAAGGATGTTTCTTTACACAAAAGATGATCAACAGGAAGGGGGGCTCAATGTCAGGTCATTGGGCACATTTAAGATACATCTGAGCACCGTAATGAGGAGATAGTAGAGTTGGTATTCTGGAAAGATGAGTTTAAATGGACCAAATGGGTTTCTTCATCTGAACTGATCTGGTTAATGGAAAATTAGGCTTTAATTTAATTGGAGGTTTAGATGACAGCACTCTATCATGAGAATGAAGCCAATGTTACTGTGGGTTCAAGAGGATTCCTAATATTAAAAGATCACATAAACTGTTTTTTTTCCCTGGGTCAGGCCCAGGTGTCACCTTCCATGTCCCAATGACGGTACTGAACCCGAAGGGTTAGTGGAACGCGACCCCTTCTTCAGGATGCAAATAGTGTTTGTGGGTTTTTACTGCAGTCACGCTACTACTTTTTCCATCTTCCAGTGGAGGCAGCCCGGACGCTGGCGGCAATGTTGTGATATAAACAGGGTGGCACAGGTGTTGTTGATGCGTCAGCCATGGCTCAGTGGGTAGCATTCTCACCTCTGAGTCAGAAGGTTGTGGGTTCATAGACCCACTCCAGAGACTTGAGCACAAAATCTAGGCTGACATTCCCAGTGCAGTACTGAGGGAGTGCTGCACTAAAGAACATAAGAAATAGAAGCAGGAATGGGCTCTACGGCCCTTCGAGCCTGCTCTGCCATTCAATAGGATTATAGCTGATCTTCGACCTCAACTCCACTATCCCTTGATTCCCCTAGTATTCAAAAGTCTGTCTATCTGAATATACTCAATGACTGAGCATCCACAGCCCTCTGGGGTAGAGAATTCCAAAGATTCAAAACCCTTTGAGTGAAGAAATTCCTCCTCGTCTCAGTGTTAAATGGCCAACCCCTTATCAGCAACTATGCCCCGACACTGTCGGAGGTGTTGTCTTTCGGATGCAGACGATAAACCGAGGCCCTGCCTATCCTCTCAAGTGGATGTTAAAGATCCAATGACACTATTTCGAAGACAAACCTATTCTTTTCAATAACTGTGCTTTCCATCTGTGAAGACCCACATACAACTGCGGATAAAAGGGTCTTCATCTTCTTCACTCCCCTGCTCTTCTTCGAAATAGTGCCATGGGATCTTTTACATCCACCGGAGAGGGCAGACGGGGGCCTTGGTTTAACGTCTCATCCAGCAGACGGCACCTCTAGCAGTGCAGCACTCCCTCAGTATGACACCGGGAGTGTCAGTCTAGATTATGCGCTCAAATCTCTAGAATAAGACTTGAACCCACCACCTCCTGATTCAGAAGCAAGAGTGCTAGCAACTGGGCCACAACTGACAACGTGTCAGATCAGAGTAAAGTTCCCCCAACTGCATCAGTCTGATATTTCAACTTAACTGCCTATTATTATATGAAAAAAGAGAAACTCTGGGAGGTCCAGTGAGCTAATGTACATGGAAGCTGAAAGAAGTGCAGAAGTTGAAGTGACTGTTTCCTGGCAGTGATGTACAGCACACGGTGGGTGGAATGGTCCATTCAGCTGTATTTAATTTCTCCTGTGGCCTGAGGAATCAGTAGTTTCAGTTACACACCAGCCATCCTGTGGCCTGGCTGAGATTGATACTTTAGAGCTAATGAACGCTGAGTTAGGAGCAGCTCTGAGCTGTGGTCTACACCCACTACAAACTGGATTGAGAGTTTGTACAGGAACCAGGCTCAAGTGGGCCAGACTGGCAGCAGCCGTCAGGGCCTTTGTTCTTAACATCTTGCCTGACAGTAAAGATCAGAGGTCACTTGTTCTTGCTCTTCAGATGGTCTCTCAGGTAAAAGATCCCATGGCACTATTTCGAAGAAGAGCAGGAGTGTTCTCCCCGATGTCCAGACCAATATTTGTCTCTCAACCAACACCCTAAAAACAGATTGTCTGGTCATTATCACATTGGTGTTTGTGGGATCTTGCTGTGCGCAAATTGGCTGCCGTGTTTCCTACATTAAAACAGCGACTACACTGCAAAAGTACTTCATTGACTGTAAAGCACTTTGGGACGTCCTGAGGTTGTGAAAGGCGCTATTTAAATGCAAGTTTTTCTTCCTTTCGTGTGTACATTGGAAGAAATCTTGGTTCTGTGAGGTTCGTGCTCTTCCCCTCTCCTTCTCCAGTACTTACATCCCTCGTCCCTCTTATAAGCTGAGCGCAAAATGCACATTGAAAGAAAACATAACTTTCTAATAGATTCCCCAGCTAACAGGAAAATTGAAAAAAACAGCTGAATGCAGCAATTTACCCACCATGCACTGCTGATCCCTGCCCGAAATCAGTCATTTCAAATTCTTTAGTTCCTTCAGCGTCCCTGCACACTAGGAACAGGAGGAGGCCATTCAGCCCCTCGAGCCTGTTCTGCCATTCAATTAGATCATGGCTGATCTGTATCTTAACTCCATCTACCCGCCTTGGTTTCATATCACTTAATACCCTTGCCTAAGAAAAATCTCAGTTTTGACATTTCAATTGACCCCCAGCCTCAACAGCTTTTTGGAGGAGAGAGTTCCAGATTTCCACTACCCTTTGTGTGAAGAAGTGCTCCCTGACATCACCTCTGAATGGCCTAGCTCTAATTTTAAGGTTATGCCCCCTTGTTCTGGACTTCCCCCCCCCACCAGAGGAAAGTTTCTCTCTATCTACCCTATCAAATCCTTTAATCATCTTAAACACCTCAATTAGGTCACCCCTTAATCTTTTATATTCAAGGGAATACAAGCCTAGTCTATGCAACCTGTCCTCATAATTTAACCCTTTCAGCCCCGGTATCATTCTGGTGAATCTGCGCTGCACCCCCTCCTTGTGAATTGGTTCACAAGACCTCCCAAAATCTCTCTGCGAAATCTCAACACGATCAAAGTCAGTGTTTAAGAAGAGCGTCCCGGAGTTACCTGAGTGACATGTGGTCCAGGCATGGTAGTCTCCCATGCACACATTACAAGTCACCAATCTCCCCGTTCAGGTGCTGCTATTTACAATTGATTTTTAACACGGACGTCACAGAGGAAAATCAATGATAATTAGAGGCCGCTGCCTTGTTGACCTCGTTAAGTAAGAAATAAAAACAGAAAATGCTGGAAACGCTCAGCGGGTCAGACAGCATCTGTGGAGAGAGTTAATGTTTCAGGTCAATGACCTTTCATCAGAACCTTGTTAAGTTCGGTCTTGTGCAAAACAAATCTGTTCTTACTGAAAGAAATATTTAAATCAGAGACTCTGTTTGCTAATTATATTTAACCGATGCACAGTCACCCTCATGGAGAGAAAAACTATGGACAAACAGTATCAGCAGTTGGGTCTCTACAGTTGACTGGTAAAAGGGGAAAAATGAGATAGGATTCTCCTTCTTGATCTCCATCCAGTGACCCTTGCTGGCTCTCCACAGCTACGACGCCCTTCACGGTCAAACAGTCTCTCAACGCAGGCACTAGACTCGAGCAGGGGGAATGGTCAATTGGACGAGGTACCAAAGGGTGACCGTCACTTGTGGAACGGTACCCCAGGAAGATTCAGCGGGAAATAAGGAGGAAAAATTGGAGAGGAAACGGTTAAAAAGAAGACAAATGACAGGCTGAGTGCTGCTTTCTTTGCTGTTTTCAACAGCTGCCTCCTCATGGTCACCGTTCTGTTTATTTTATTGACAAATGCTTTCGATTAAGAAGAAAAAGAAATGCAAGTGAAGTGATTACCTCAGAGTTTCTTTACATCGTTAACTCTACTCAATGTAGACGGCTGCAGCTGGACAAGTCCCTGGGCTGTCTGAACATAAAGCAGCCAAACCCACACAGAGCTGAAATTCAAAGAGGCTGGTCTGGTGGAACGGGATATCAGGACAAGGGTTAAAGAAGTTCCATGTCTTCCCTCATAGGAAGACGCACAATCTGCCAAAGAGAAACCAACGACGCCCCTCTGACCAACATCAGAAAGGCCCGACCGAATTGAGGTCTTCCTTTGGGATAAAATGTCCACGCACATTCCTACATCTGTAGGGGTATTCTTAGCCAACGATCAGTCGGGCACACGGGTTATTTGAGCATTATGTCAAATCTTTCGCCCTGCGTGAACAGGAAATGGGAGGTTGATTTAGACACGACTCTCTAGGATGTGGGACTGGGAGATTTGGGAATTCTCCCCTCCCCCCACCAAGGACTTTAATTACAATTAATAATCCATAGACGCTGCTGAAGCTCAGCTGTTAATTGTGTGGCCCCTGTAGTTACCTCAGACTGGGACTATAGGAGCAGAGCAGCCTCTCGGAGGTCTGGGCCTCAACTAAATCCGTGGGTTGTTTGCCCTGGGGCTTCTCAATACCATACTGTGGGTGACTGGGTTGGAAATGCACTGTGACCTGCTGCACTGTCTTCTGGGACTCCCATTTGAACAGACCAAGGCTTCCAATAACAAAAAATAAAGCTCGTAAAGGCAGTGCATTGATTGTTGCCTCTGGCCAGATGCTTCTTGCACAACACGTGAAGGACCCTCGCCCAGCACCTTTACCTGCGCACCTGTCCCTTGCAATTAGTAAAGAAGAGCTGCCTCACATATTAAGTTCTCAAAATTGATCTGCCTATTGGGAGAGCATGCTGAGTGGGAAATTCCAGAGTAAGGCAATCAGCGCAGGCCATTTCTATTCCCCTTCAATGACCAATGATAAAAGAATTGATTGAAGCTTGGATCAGACCGTCTGTCTGCCCGTCTGTCTGCCCGTCTGTCTGCCCGTCTGTCTGCTTGGTCAGAGAATGCAAAAAGGGAGCCTTTCCTTTTGTTTTTATCGCGAAACCAAGGTGAAGGGGAAGGCGCATCGCACAGATCACCCCCCCAAAGTTGAAAAGCGAAGATGAGGTGAATCAAGAAGAAGTGTGAAGGAACCACACTCGAGTTTTAAAAGCCTGAAGGTTATAGAAGAAGGGAAAGACCGAGATGGGTAAGAGTTGAGGTCTCAGGGAAGAAGATTCTAAATACAGAAATCTGCGGAGAAATGCAGCTTAAAGCAGCTTTCTTCTGCCCAGAATTTCCCCGATGTGATTTACACTGCTATTGCACCTTAAAAAAAAGTGTGATATTTACCACTAGCCTCTAGAGGGAGATAAAAGGAAGTTTCCTGTTGATTTGCATGTCCATTGGTGCAAGGATTGGTCTAAAACTGATGTAAAACAAGGAGCTGAACCAACAGGAAATTTCAGTGCAGCCTTTTAATTGCACTGTTCGGGCTGCGCTATTCAGCAGAACACTGGGGCGACAAGAAGGTGAGGCAGGAACGAGCTTGGCTCTTTCATTTCTCTCTCAAATTGCTTCGCTGCATGTCTTACCAATATTATTATTACAGTTGGACAGAATTAGGAATATTCAAGTGTTATCTGTGCCCAGAGGCCAGCAGGGCATGGAACCAAGCCTGAAGTGAAGAATGCAAAACTTCACTCCTTCAGACCTCCTGGGCCCTCCTGGGTGGAGGAGCATTGAAGGCAGGATGAACAGGTTCCTAAGCGGGCATGCTAACAACAACAACTTGCATTTATATAGCGCCTTTAATGTAGAAAGAATATCCTAAAGCGCTTCACAGAAGTGTAATCAGACAAAAAATAGACACCGAGCCAAAGGAGATATTAGGAGGGGCGACTAAAAGCGTGGTCAAAGTGGTGAGTTTTAAGGAGGATCTTAAAGGAGGAGAGGGAGGTGGGGAGGCAGAGAGGTTTAGGAAGGGAATTCTAGGGTGTCGGTCCTAGATGGCTGAAGGCAAGGGAGCGGAGGATGTACAAGAGGCCAAACTCAGAGGGACGGAGTGTAGGGGGGAGGAGGGGGATTTGTAGAACTGGAGGAGGTTACAGAGATGAGGGGGTGGGGTGAGGACATGGAGGTACTTAAATACAACGATGACAGTTTTAAATGTGAGGTATTGAGGGACTGGGAACCAATGTAGGTCAGCGAGGACAGGAGTGATGAACAAGCAGGACTTGGTGTGGGACAGGATAACGCTGCAGCAATAAATATCCTGCTGTTTGACTGGCTTTGTCACTGATATATAGATAATGTCTAAATATTAGCACCGTCGGGCCAATTTTCTGAGTACTTCCAGTGAGGAGCCCCACTCGTTGGCTGCATGTATCTGGAATATCACCCATTGTGCCTGTTTACTAATTCGTAAGGATACATATGTGACCAAAATTCTACAGCTGCTCAAAATCTGCTAAATTGCTTCTTCAGAACAGTGCAGTGACACAGTATGGTCCTGTCACACACATTGGAGTCAGCAGCAATGTCAGAAAATATTCATTTGGATTGGTTCACGATTACTCAGAACGCATCAGGGAGGTTTCAATGCTCAATTTATATTATGAATCCCACCGTGTTTTTCAAAAAGAATGACATAAAATGCACTGACTTAACTGCACCAATGCAGCTTCCTTTCACTTCAATTGCAACTCATACTTCTTAAGAGAATCAGTGCAGAGAAAGAAAGGGATTGCAAGGTTTACTGCTAAAGTTATATTCTGTAGTAGAACTCCCTGGTGAAGTCAGTCACACTCCTTAACAAAAAAAAAGCTTCTCTGAAATGGTCAGCAAGCACATTTGCCTGCACAACAACAGTCACTGACCCATCTTCCTGTGCTGGGGCTCATCAGGCATGCAGGACAGACTCTTATGATTTAGTGCCACTAAGAGGAGCCCACCGCTGCAAGTGTGGAATATTGTGGGAGTGCTTCAAGTCTGAGACCTAAAAAGGTTAATGGTTGGGGGTCAACCAACATCACTAAAACAGATTATCAGGACATTATCTCATCGCTGTTTGTGGGATCTTGCTGTGTGCAAATTGGCTGCCGCGTTTCCTACATTACAATAGTCACTATACTTCAAAAAGTACTTTATTGGCGTCTGTAAAGCGCTTTGGGGCGTCCTGAGGACATGAAAGGTGCTTTATAAATGCAAATTCTTTTTATATGGAGGGACCCAACTACTAGGTCCTCTCCCTCCATTCTTCAGTTCAGGAGGTTTAATGCTGCTACCCCAGGGACAGACAACCACCACCCTCATCCTGGGGTTGGCGGAGTCAGGCAACGAAATCCAGGGGTCTCCTGGGCCCCACCTCCCTGTTAAAATTGGATAGCCCTGTGGTGAAGGATGGAATACTCGAGCCTGGTCTTCAGTTGCTTCCAAGCCTTTATTCACAGAGATTCCCCTTACACACACCCCACACCCTAGCTAAGCTCTCCTAGAGAAAGGATACAAGAGAGTCCCCAATTTACACACACTGCCTGAATACAATTAACACTCGTTGATATAAATCATACAATTAACATTCCCTGGGCCGGAACGCGGCAGTAGCCCTCAGCACCTGATTTCGGGGCAGGATAGCAGAGGAAAATCCAGCCCTGGCTGTCCAAAGTGGAAAGTCATCAAATCCACGGCACCAGCATCCCTCCTATTAATGAGCAGAAAAATTGAACAGAATACAGCACCGTTTAAGATCCTCCTACCCTGAAATACAGCATGGAAGTAAACAAGTACTTAAACAAAGGTCTTATCAAGGCTGTCCGACGGCAGCGTTTTGTACAAGAGCCAAGTACACTGGTATTAATACTGATGTCAGAAATATTGCAGCATATTATTCCTGTCTTTGATCCAACAATGAGTTGTCTGTGACTGGAGGTGACTAGTTGTGAACTGATAAGCTCTGTGCGTGAGCTACTAATACGGAATGTAAGAAGAGGGTGCTTATTTGATCACATCATTTCCTCCTCTGCTTAGATCCTAGCCTTCATGTGTGTGTTGGTGGTTCCCCCCCTCATCCTACTTAATCCTCCTGCTTTGTGTTTGACTTCCTTTGCAATGATCATGTAATAAGTTTTCGATACAGTGTATGACTAAGGTTCTGGCTTTTCTAAGACACTAACCATTAAGGAGTCATTTCTAGGCCTCAGTGTGACTGAAAAACCATAAAAGGGAATCAAAACTGATGAAGAAAGAAAGGAGTCGATTTTTTTTTTACCCTGTAATCAACAGCCCAGTATCAAAATCGCATTCTCAAAAATTGCACCTTTCAAAGTCACATCTTCCCACAGTCCAACGTTGGGAAGAGCAAAGTCATCGACCGGGAATTTCCTGGAATTCCTGTGACTTTCACCGTTGTGAACTTACTCCAAAATCTCCTGGAAAAGTAATTTAATTACACCGCAGCCAGCACAATGGTCAATCAGGGACATCAGAAGCAGCGCAGCCGATGGCTTAACCCCGTCTGCACCAGTGAACCGATTAAAGAGATCAATATTGGCTCGACCCGAGTCATAGAATTCTGAATTTTAAAACCCTTCACCATACTGAAATCAATCACTTGAGGAACATTATCCTGGGTTATGGACACACTTGGACGCTGCATTCAGTTTTCAGGAATATTCTACGGCACAGATTTATTTTTTTACCATTTATTCAGAAGATGACATTAGTCATTTAAGCGACTTAAAAAGCCTCAAATTGAACAACGGAGTGGCAGGGGGGCCATGGGGGGGGGGGGGGGGTTGGTGAAATTTTTGACTTTCTCTCACCTGTTTCACGGCGCATGCTCCACCAAGTTTTTCACCCATTTTACAGCAGGGTCCTGAAACAGGTGCAGGGCCCTTCTTTCCATTTTTAAATTGATCCAATGCTGACTACAGGCAGTCGCCAGGTACGCCTAAAAACAGTGAGGACCAATATGTTTTTGTACAAATGGGATTTAATCTGCCATTGTACAGATTAGGTGCAGGACCTCGCGCCCAGAAATTGGTATAAATTGCACCCATTTTGCCCTCCGGAAACGGGCAAAACGCATACTGAGTTCTACCCCAATGTGTCCAAATAACTTCTGTTGAATTTGGCCCCCGTCAAATGGGAGGATGCCGGATCAGGTAAATTGAGATTGATCCACCTGGTCAACATTATCTAGTCCCTTTAGAATCCTAAAAACACCAATTAGATCACCTCTCAACCTTCTCTTTTCCAGGATTACCTCACTATTTCGGCTCCGTATTGACCTTTCAATATATCCCAATATCTGGTTTACTTTACTCACTGCCACTGAGCATTGTTGCAATAGCTTCAGGTTATTGTCAGTCAGGACCCTCAGATCGCTTTCATTTTCCATGCACATTATTTCCTTTCCTGAATCTTTTTGCCCCTTTGTGAAGCACTGTGCATTTTTCTGCATTGAATTTCACCTGTCACCCGTCTGCACAATTCTCAACTATATTCAGATCCTCCTGTAGCATATCCTGTTCAGCTTTGGATTCTCCCACCTGCAGCATATCCTGTTCAGCTTTGGATTCTCCCACCTGCATTAGCTTTGTCTCACCTGCCAAGTTAGCCAACTGTGTTTGTTTACTCTTAGCTCCAATAGCTTAGTTTATGAAGATATAAAACAAAAGAGATCCCAAAGCCCCAAAGCCCCAGAGGTAACATTCTCCCAGGCTGATGACAATCCCTGTACCACCACCCTCTAGGTTCAATTGGACAACCAATTGTAAAATATTTACACTGATTCCCACTTTCTTTATTTTCAGTACCAGGTTTTCCAGAGGAACTGTATCAAAGGCCTTACTGAAATCCAAGTACACCACATCCACTGTCTTACCCATATCAAGCACCTTTGTTACACCCTCAAAGAAAACCAGTAAGTTAGATTGATCAGCCCTCCCCTTCACAAACCCATATTGGCTAGGAACATAGGAAAATAGGAGTAGGCCATTTAGCCCCCCAAGCCTATTCAATGAGATCATGGCTGATCTGTGACCTACCTCCATATACCCACCTTAGCCCCCATATCCCTCAATACCTTTGGTTAACAAAAATCTATCAATCTCAGATTTAAAATTAACAATTGAGCTAGCATCAGCTGCCATTTGCGGAAGAGAGTTCCAAACTTCTACCACCCTTTGCGTGTAGAAGTGTTTCCTAACGTCACTCCTGAAAGCCCTGGCTCTAATTTCTAGGCTATGTCCCCCTGTCCTAGACTCCCCAACCAGTGGAAATAGTTTCTCACTATCTACCCTATCAGTTCCCCTTAATATCTTGAAAACTTCAATCAAATCACCCCTTAATCTTCTAAATTCCAGGGAGTACAACCCCCTAGTTTGTGTGATCTCTAATAATTTAACAATTTAGCTATCTATTATGATTGTATTTCTCTCCAGATGCTCCGTGATCTTATCTTTAATAAGGGTTTCCGTAACACAGTGACATTACTAGAGTATGCTGCTCATTGAAGCAACCATTCTCCAGTTTTAAAGACTAAGATCTAAATCTCTCGGAAAATTCTGTTTTTTTTAATGGAATATCATCTTTCCCTCTTCCAGCACAATGCTTCACTTCTTCATTCAGTGAAAGGTCAGGAATTGGTTCATAAATTTGTAGACTAATTTTTGGCCGCTTGAGTATTTCCGCACACCCTCCTCTAAACCCGACAGGTCTGAGTCTCCTGATTACGTCTGTAGCATTTAGGTCATTATTTTAAAATAAGTATTGGAAACTGGATGCATTTCAAATGTAGTATTAGAATTTCCATTCCGAATGCAACAGGCTTCGCAATGCGTTTCAGAATTCCTCCCATTCTCTCCTTGGTAATGTTTTAATTAAATAGGGAACGCTATTAGAAGAGCTCACATCCTTCCTGCTGTTTATTTTTGTTCTTTGGGGGGAATCCATAGGAATTTGAATTCCTTTTCAAAAACGAATTGCTGTTGTGGGTAGTTTCTTTGTTGCAACTCACAAGTGGAAATTAAAAATGCGTCTTACTCATATTGGATGTCATCCAGACTCTACAAACGATTTCCTCAAAGCATATTATACTGCGGAAGGCTTGACATGGAGTGCAGTGTGAAAGCAATTCTCCCCACTGAGCCTTTCTCAGCCCGAATCCTTCCACACCACTTAATTTCTCGCTTTCCAGGTGCGGTGCCGCAAAGGCAATCCTTCGATTGTCTTTGGATAACAGCATTCCTTTTTGCATCATCTAGGAAAATTCTGTTTCTTTTTAATGGAATATCATCTTTCCCTCTTCCAGCGCAATGCTTCACTTCTTCATTCATTATATTTTCCATATCACTGGAAAGGGCAACCTTTCCAACAGGGAAAACCAGAGGCATATCTGCCTTTTTAGTCAAACTTCAGTCAGGGGCCCACACAACCTTAACCCTTGGTCCTATTTCTCTCAATGTCAGTGTCAGGTGTACTGCAATCTGCACCACTGTGTTAGAATCTTTCTTTCTTCCATAATGTGCATGTCCTATTGTTCCAAAATGACACCTCCAACTCAAACACTTGCTGATTTTCTAGGGATCTCAGATTACGTTAGGCTCAGATTTTGAATTTTATACTAATTGCTTTAGATTTATTCTTTTTGCTGATCTATTGCTGAAGTCTGGCTCCTTCTCATTGACCAAATCTTTTCTTTGCGCCAATTCAGCTAAGGGTAAAACAGCAAAGACTGCAGTATCTTAGCAAGGTCTTCTGGATTCACACCCAGAAAAAAAAGCTTCCATAGTGCAGCAACTCAGTTTGGACTCGCAGGAGCTCTACTGCATCCAGCAGTCATCCATTTAAATCAGACAACCAAAGGACACATTAGAAGACTTTGTCATCAAGTTCAATGGTGAGCACCTCTTCCCCAAGAAACAAGGCTTGTGCAAAATCCTCCTGCAAAAGAATATTTGAGATTCTGAAAATGATTCTAGCTCCCCAATGGTTTCAGTGGGTAAATGATCAGTGTGTTCTAACATTGAGACATAGAGACCATGAAGGCATTGGGTTTCATTCCTAGCCTGTGCTGAGTGAGCCAATTTTAGTTGGGATTGAAATGGGGAACACAATTGGTCTCAGCATTGCTGAGCGATGTCTGCCGTTGGTTGCTATACTGCTGGAGTGTGTGTGTGTGTGTGTGTGTGTGTGTGTATGAATGGCAGCACTGGCAGCATTCAGGGCAACTTGCTCTTTAACCAATTTGAATACTGGTGAGGGCAATGGTTTCTCTGGGGATTACAGCCAGAGCCAAGTCCACGGCACCGTGGGTGGCTCAGCTCTACAGGGGGGAGAAGGAAGGTCAGGAAAGCAATAGTGAAAGGGGATTCAATAGTTAGAGGAAAAGACAGGCGTTTCTGCAGCCAAAGGTGTGATTCCAGGATGGTATGTTGCCTCCCTGGTGCCAGGGCCAAGGATGTCACTGAATGGCTACAGAACATTCTGAGGGGGGAGGGTGAACAGCCAGAGGTCATGGTCCCTATCGGTACGACATAGGTAGAAAAAGGGATGAGGTCCTGCAGGCACATTTTAAG
The DNA here is from genome assembly GCF_035084215.1 of Heptranchias perlo. Lineage (NCBI taxonomy): Eukaryota > Metazoa > Chordata > Chondrichthyes > Hexanchiformes > Hexanchidae > Heptranchias > Heptranchias perlo. The sequence goes on along the minus strand of NC_090332.1, from coordinate 7,481,190 downwards.
GAGCTAGGAAAGAAATTAATAAGCAGGACCTCAAAGGTAGTAATCTCCGGATTACTCCCAGTGCCATGTGCCAGCGGGAAAAAAAAAGTTATCTGTTTTTAATACAACAGGACATTCTCTCTCTCTGCCTTTCGGGTCTCTTTCTCTCCTTGTCTGTGTAATTTGACCCTTGTGTATTCAGTATACTGGGACATACTGTTTTCCGTGGCTAACCTGTCTGAACACCAACGACACCTTTGATTCCCAGCCTAATATAAGATATGCGATTTGAGAACCTCTCATTCACTCACTCACCTGACGAAGGAGATAATCTCCGAAAGCTTGTGATTTTCAAATAAAACTGTTGGACTATAACCTGGTGTTGTAAGATTCCTTACATTAGTATAGAAATAGGAGGATGGAGCAGCTAAATGCGTGGCTAGAGAGATGGTGCAGGAGGGAGGGCTTTAGATTCCTGGGGCATTGGGACCAGTTCTGGGGGAGGCGGGATCTGTGCAAGCCGGACGGGTTGCACCTCAACAGGGCCGGGACCAATATCCTCGCGGGGAGGTTTGCTAGTGCTGTTGAGAAGGGTTTAAACTAGCATGGCAAGGGGGATGGGAACCCGAGTGTAGATTCAGAAGGGGGAGAAGCAGAGCTGGAAATGGAAGGCAGAAAATTAGTAAGCGAGTTTGGAAGATAGAGGAAACAAAGGTTAGAAAATAGGCAACAAAGGAGTTTGGCAGTGCTTGATGGTATATGCCTCAATGCAAGGAGTGTAGTGAATAAGACAGATGAGCTGAGGGCACAGATAGACACGTGGAAGTACGATATCTTAGCTATTATAGAAACATGGCTTAAAGAGGGGCAGGAATGGCAGCTCAACGTTCCTGGTTACAGGGTTTTCAGACGAGATAGAGAGGGGAATAAAAAAGGAGGGGGTGGCAATATTGGTTACAGCCATGGACTTGGCTCTGGCTGTACTCCCCAGAGGAATCATCGCCCTCAAACCGGTTAAAGAGCAAGATGCATTCAGGGAACTCCTGCATTACCTGCCTGGTCCTTTTTGTCTGTCACCCATTCCCTCTCCGCCTGCACACTCTTAAGCTGCGGGGTGACCAACTTCTGAAACCTGCCAACAGCTGTGAGGAGGGATGATACGTTAGAAGGATCATCAAATGAGACCATATGGGTTGAGCTAAAGAACAAAAAAAGGGGCAGTCGCACTGCTGCGAGTGTACTATAGACCCCCGAACAGTCAGAGGGAGAAAGAAGAGAAAATATGTAGGCAAATTTCTGAGACGTGCAAGAACAATAATATTAACTGGGATAGAGTCAGTGTAAAAGGTATAGAGGGCGCACAATTCTTAAAATGCTTTCAGGAGAACTTTTTTAGCCAGTACGTAGCAAGCCCAACAAGAGAAGGTGCAGTTCTGGATTTAGTTTCAGGGAATGAAGCTGGGCAGGTGGAAGGAGCATCAGTGGGAGAGCATTTTGGTGGTAGTGATCATAATTCAGTTAGATTTAGCATAGTTTTGGAAAAGGACAAAGAAAGGATAGGAGTAAAAGTTCTCAATTGGGCAAAGGCAAATTTTAATAAGCTGAGAAGTGATTTAGCAAAAGTGGACTGGAAACAGCAATTGAAGGTAAATCAGTGTCAGAGCAGTGGGAGGCATTCAAGAGAGAGATAGTGAGAGTTCAGAGCAAATATGTTCCCACATGGAAAAAGGGTGGGGCAGCCAAATCTAGAGCTCCCTGGATGTCAAGGAGCATACAGGGTAAGATAAGGCAGAGAAAGGAAGCTTATGTCAGACACCGAGAGCTCAATACTACAGAAAGCCTAGAGGATTATAGAAAGCGCAGGGGTGAAATTAAAAAAGAAATTAGGAAAGCAAAGAGAGGGCATGAGAAAATACTGGCAAGTAAAATCAAGGAAAACCCAAACCCATAAATACATAAAGGGCAAGAGGATAACTAAGGAAAGAATAGGGCCTATTAGAGACCAAAAAGGTAAACTCTGTGTGGAGGTGGAAGATACGGGTATGGTTCTTAATGAATACTTTGCATCTGTCTTCATAAAAGAGGAAATATTATGGGGATTAGCATCTTTGAAAGTAGATAAATTGCCAGGCCGGGCTGAAATGTATCCCAGGCTGTTAAGAGAAGCAAGGGAGGAAATCGCGGAGGCTCTGACCATCATTTTCCAATCCTCTCTGGCTACAGGCCTGGTGCCGAAGGATTGGAGGACTGCGAATGTTGTACCGTTTGTTAAAAAGGGAGAAAGAGATAGACCGAGTAATTACAGGCCAGTCAGCCTAACCTCGGTGGTGAGCAAATTATTGGAAATAATTCTGAGGGACAGGATAAACCGTCACTTAGAAAGGCCCGGAGTAATCAAGGACAGTCAGCATGGATTTGTTAAGGGAAGGTCGTGCCTGACTAACTTGATTGAATTTTTTGCGGAGGTAACAAGGAGGGTTGATGAGGGTAGTGCATTTGATGTAGTCTACGTGGGTTTTACAAGGTCCCACATGGCGGACTGGTCAGAAAAGTAAAAGCTCATGGGATCCAAGGGAAAGGCAAGCTGGATCCAAAATTGGCTCAGTGGCAGGAAGCAAAGGGTAATGGTCAACGGGTGTTTTTGAGACTGGAAGACTGTTTCCAGGGGGTTCCGCAGGGCTCAGTACTTGGTCCCTTGCTTTTTGTGATATATATTAATGATTTAGACTTAAATGTAGGGGGCATGATTAAGAAGTTTACAGATGATACAAAAATTGACCATGTGGTTGATAGTGAGGAGGAAAACTGTAGACTGCAGGACGATATCAATGGACTGGTCAGGTGGGCAGAAAAGTGGCAAATGGAATTCAATCCAGAGAAGTGTGAGGTAATGCATTTGGGGAGGGCAAATAAGGCAAGGGAGTACACAATAAATGGGAGGATACTGAGAAGTGTAGAGGAACAAATGGACCTTGGAGTGCATGTCCACAGATCCCTGAAGGTAGCAGAACAGGTAGATAACGTGGTTAAGAAGGCATACGGGATACTTTCCTTTATTAGCCGAGGCATAGAATATAAGAGCAGGGGGGTTATGCTAGAACTGTATAAAATACTAGTTAGGCCACAGCTTGAATACTTGTACAGTTCTGGTCACCACATTATAGGAAGGATGTAATTGCACTAGAGAGGGGACAGAGATTTACAAGGATGTTGCCAGGACTGAAGAATTTTAGCTATGAGGAAAGATTGGACAGGCTGGGGTTGTTTTCTTTGGAACAGAAGAGGGTGAGTGGTGATTTAATTGAGGTGTACAAAATTCTGAGGAGCATGAATAGAGTGGATAGGAAGGACCTATTTCCCTTAACAGAGAGGTTAATAACCAGGGGGCATAGATTTAAAGTAATTGATAGAAGCATTAGAGGGGAGCTGAGGAGAATTTTTTTCACCCGGAGGGTGGTGGGGGTCTGGAACTCACTGCCTGAAAGGGTGGTAGAGGCAGAAACCCTCAGCACGTTTAAAAAGTTCCTGGATGTGCACTTGAAGTGCCGTAGCCTACAAGGCTACCAAGTGCTGGAAAGTGGGATTAGGCTGGATAGCTCTTTTTCGGCCGGCACAGACACAATGGGCCGAATGGTCTCCTCTGTGCCCTAAATTTCTATGATTCTATGATCAGATGATCTGATCATTGTCACATTGCTGTTTGTGGGACCTTGCTGTGCGCAAATTGGCTGCTGCGTTTCCTACATTACAACAGTGACAACACTTCAAAAGTACTCCATTGGCTATAAAGCGCTATAAAAGTACAAGTCTTTCTTTCTTTCTTTTTTTACTGTAACCTCACCAGTAGAAGTGAAGGTAAGGGTTGTCTTCTACAAGACTGCCCTCAGCCTTTCCACTCTATCCGACCGTGCAAAGCACATTGATGGTTGCTTTACTTTGGATAGAAAATCAGCATATCTGCTTTTTTTTTGACACAATAGAGCAATAGAAGATACAGATTTCCCTGCCAAGGCTGGCTCTCCTGAGGTCCTGCAGTGATACATTTTGCACGTGTGAACATATCCAATTCTGCAAGTCAAAAGGATCGTGTTATGCGCTTGAGCGAGCAGTTCATTGCCAACTTTCCTGGATCCTGTCATCATTTGATCTTTCTGTGCCAGACACTGAAGCCTACGACAAACCACAGACCCAAGTGTCTGGTAAGGCTGTTCTCATTCCATATGGGGCTCAGTTGGTAGCACTCTCACCTGCTGAGTTAGAAGGTTGTGGGTTCCAGCCCCACTTCAGAGACTTTGAGCACATAATCCAGAGCTGCCAACAATGGGGAAAATATGAGGAGTGACATTTGCAATCAACAAGAGTGGTGAAAATTATAAACATGACTTTATTTTTGTGAGGCATCAGAGGTCCCATTCTTGAACTGTGTTGAGTAGTTGTCTCTTCTAAACAGCGGCATTCGATAGGTTTGATGTTGGTGGTAACTGTTTCAAACCCCAGCTAATGACAACGCTGCTGCATCTCTGTACCTGCCCAGGTGAGCCCTCCAATGAACCGTGTCACAAGCAGCGTGAGGAAGTCAGGGGTGAGAAACGGCCACTTGGCCCACGGAGACTCATCCCTCTGGGACATTATGGGGCAGGAATTCATTGGCGCCTGTTGCTGTCAAACATGCCCTTTCCGGGAGACCTGAGGCCAGCCTGAAATTGGGCCCAAGACCTCATTAATATTATTTGGGCGAGCTGCCAGCACCTGTTGCGCCTCGGTTTAATGTCTCATCCATAAGACGGCACTTCTGACAGTGCAGTACTCCCTCAGTATTGCACTGAAGCGTCTGCCTGGATTATGTGCTCATGTCTCTGCAGTGGAGTGGTTAAACCTCTCAGGTGGACGTAAAAATCCCATGGCACTATTCAAAGAAGAGCAGGGGAGATTTCCTGGTGCCCTGGCCAACATTTAACCCTCAACCAACATCACCTAAAACAGGTTATCTGGTCAATTATCTCATTGCTGTTTTTGGGACCTTGCTATGTGCAAATTGGCTGCTGCATTTTTCTACATTACAACTGCGACTACACTTCAAATGTACTTCATCGGCTGTAAAGCGCTTTGGGACATCCTGAGGTCATGAAAGGCGCTGTATTAATGCAAGTTCTTTTTTTCTTACAAATAGTACTTTGGAACCTAGCCTCCAAGATGGGTGATAATGTGGGCTGGATTAACTCTTCTGATTGTCCCTCTCTCTCAGTGGAGAAGGACTTGCCTATCCTTCATTTGCTAACCCCCCCTCCTCTGATAATGTAGCTGAGATTAGAGAGTCTCTGTGTGAGAAATTGTGGGCACACACTTATATCCCATCGTACCATTGCACTGGACATTGGAGCCTTGGCACACTGTGCAACCCACAGCCTAGATCATTAAGATTACTGTCCACAGGTTACTACAACCTTGGCTTGTGTGATGTATTATTTATTACACATAGGACCTGGGATTGTATGAAGCACTCACTAAATAAAAGGGTGAAATGCTTTTAATGAAAAATGAGAGAATGCCTGTTTTTTTTTGTGATTAATGACTGACCACCAAATTCTGAATTCTCAGAAATCACACATTTCAAAGTCCCTTGATTTCATTAGCAAGGCATTAATCAGGGAGAGAAAGGGAATTCTGCTGTTCTTCATTAATAGAGGAATTATGTGCCAACATTTTTCTCGTTGGTGCATTTGATCCAATCTCGGCTACAGTGAGTGAACACAAAAGAGGCCTGTGACCAGCGGTGTGCCTCAGGGATCGGTGCTGGGTCCGCTGTTATTTGTTATTTATATTAATGATTTGGATGAGAATTTAGGAGGCATGGTTAGTAAGTTTGCAGATGACACCAAGATTGGTGGCATTGTGGACAGTGAAGAAGGTTATCTAGGATTGCAACGGGATCTTGATAAATTGGGCCAGTGGGCCGATGAATGGTAGATGGAGTTTAATTTAGATAAATGTGAGGTGATGCATTTTGGTAGATCGAATCGGGCCAGGACCTACTCCGTTAATGGTAGGGCGTTGGGGAGAGTTATAGAACAAAGAGATCTAGGAGTACAGGTTCATAGCTCCTTGAAAGTGGAGTCACAGGTGGATAGGGTGGTGAAGAAGGCATTCGGCATGCTTGGTTTCATTGGTCAGAACATTGAATACAGGAGTTGGGATGTCTTGTTGAAGTTGTACAAGACATTAGTAAGGCCACACTTGGAATACTGTGTACAGTTCTGGTCACCCTATTATAGAAAGGATATTATTAAACTAGAAAGAGTGCAGAAAAGATTTACTAGGATGCTACCGGGACTTGATGGTTTGACTTATAGGGAGAGGTTGGATAGACTGAGACTTTTTTCCCTAGAGAGTAGGAGGTTAAGGGGTGATCTTATAGAAGTCTATAAAATAATGAGGGGCATAGATAAGGTAGATAGTCAAAATCTTTTCCCAAAGGTAGGGGAGTCTATAACGAGGGGGCACAGATTTAAGGTGAGAGGGGAGAGATACAAAAGGGTCCAGAGGGGCAATTTTTTCACTCAAAGGGTGGTGAGTGTCTGGAACGAGCTGCCAGAGGCAGTAGTAGAGGCGGGTACAATTTTGTCTTTTAAAAAGCATTTGGACAGTTACATGGGTAAGATGGGTATAGAGGGATATGGGCCAAGTGCAGGCAATTGGGACTAGCTTAGTGGTATAAACTGGGCGACATGGACATGTTGGGCTGAAGGGCCTGTTTCCATGTTGTAAACGTCTATGATTCTATGATTCTATTCATATTTAGCTGAAGGTATAATGAGGGTTTTATGGCTACATACTAGTCAAACCGTGAAATATAACTTATAACACGCATGTTTAATGCACATGAGACTGCCCCCTAGTAATTAAGTTAATTGATAGTACAGTCATTATACATTACGGCTGAGTTTAATTCATTGTAGAATATATAGACTGGTAGAATTCATGTTCTATGTAATACTGCTGACAAAGACCCTACACTGCTATTAACAGAAAGCATACAGTAACGTGGTTGCACACTGGACAATTGCAACTTTGGAAGAGGTGATCAAAATCATGAAGGGTTTTGATAGAGTAAATAAGGAGAAACTGTTTTCACTGGCAGAGGGGTCGGTAACCAGAGGACACAGATTTAAGATAATTGGCAAAAGAACCAGAGGCGACATGAGAAAAAAAAATTTACACAGCGACTTGTAATGATCTGGAATGCACTGCCTGACAGGGTGGTGGGAGCAGATTCAATAGTAACTTTTAAAAGGGAGTTGGATAAATACTTGAAGGGGAAAAATTTGCTGGGCTATAGGGAAAAAGTAGGGGAGTGGGACTAATTGGATAGCTCTTTCAAAGAGCCGACATGGGGTCCATGTGGAATGACCTCCATCTGTGCTGTATGATTCCATGAAGTCTCTGAGGAGCTCATATTGTGATCAAAGCAGCAGATAAAATAAAGCCAGATGGAATGTAATAACAGATATAAATACTTCCTGTTGCAATATAACCCTAATCTCCTGGAAACCATACCCGCAAGTTTCCCATTAACTGCACACTTCACTTTGCTCTTTCATTCTGGACGATTACCAAGAATATGCTGAATGTTGTCAAAACCGCACAGTGATTGTGTAATCTAGAGTCGCCAACTAACTGTTTGTCCTTCAATTTTCAAAAACGTTAATGCCAATCGGCAGGACTGCTCCTAATGAGTGTCACAGCCCAACAGCTACTATCGAACTATGCACCTTTGGTGACTGAGGACTCTCTGCAAGGTTCGGCTTGAGAACAAGACATAGGATTGCACAAAGGCAATGCATCAGGCTACAAGGAGTGAGACACCCTGTTTGGTTGAACAATATTGTGTCACATTTGTGAACAGGAATCAGTCCGCCAAAATTAGGAGAAATTATTTATATCACATAAATAACAATTAGGTGCCAATAAACCTTTGGCAGCAGGTCGCAGGGCAGTCTGTTCTCCCTTGGTGTGGTTTGGCATTTGATCGCTGCCTATGTTAACCTAGCAGACGCCAATTGTGTTCCTTGCCCATGATCTGAATCATTTTGTGCCGTCATTGGATAGAATCATAGAATGATATCACACAGAAGGAGGCCATTCGGCCCATCATGCCTGTGCCGACTCTTTGAAAGAGCTATCCAATTAGTCAATTAGTCCCACTCCCCCTACTCTTTTCCCATAGCCCTACAAATTTTTTCTTTCAAGTATTTATCCAATTCCCTTTTGAAAGTTACTATTGAATCTGCTTCCACCACCCTTTCAGGCAGTGCATTCCAGATCATAACAACTCAATGCATGGAGATTTTTTTTTGATGCAAAACAAAAGCTAAATTTTTCTGTGGTGTCATTTTTGAGTCGCAATTTATGCTGTTTTCAAACAAATCAATGGCTCATGTTGTGCATTATTGGTGATTCAATGGGTGAGTTTGCTCACCGTTCCCAGCGTGCTCACAGTGCTGGGACAGAACAGAATCGATTTCAAATGCCTCTTGTGTGCCTTAAAGTCACTTCCCACAAGTCCCTTCGATCTTTTTGGCCCTTCCCCACCATCCACCTGTCGAGCACCCCACCCCCACCCCGGGTCCCTTTGCATACTGGTCTAATGGCAGCTATTTGATCCTGAAAGGCCTGAGATGCCACATGCAGTGGCCACCATTTGTAGGCTGCACTCCAATCTGCACCCCCTATTTCCTCTAGAGCTGTGCTTCCATGGAGGTGGAGGCTTCAAATGGTCCCAGGCAGTCTCTTCTCTGGAGGCCTGCTGTGGCTTGCAATGAAGCTCCATTGCAAGGAAGATAACACATCCAAGAAGTTGCTGCAAAGGAGAGCTTTAGACTTGAGAGTCACACCTGTCAGTTGCCGCACATCTTGGGAGATGTTCCTCGGAGCCTGTATGATGTACCTCAAACATCCTTTTTTCTCAAGTGAATACCCATGAGTTCAGGCTCCCACAAACCTGAAGCCATAGGCCGCCATCTCCACATCCTCCCTCACTTCCCACTCCTCTGGATCCCCCTCATGGTCAATCACCAGGTGCCAATTCCTCACTACCACCCAGGTGAAAGTCTCTGAGCTGGTGCCTGGAGGAGAAGAATCCAGTGCCGGAGGTGGAAACCTGTTGGGGTTTGGGGCAGAGGTCGATGGGGTGGGTTGAATCAGGTGGATGTGCGGCCTGGGCTGATTCTCCTCCTGCTCCCCATCATCTCTGTGCGTCACGAGGGGGACGAAACGCCCCAAGACCTCCTCCTCCTCGTCAGCATCAGCCTCCCTCCGCCAGCTGAGCCCCCATCCCATTGCTGTGGTAGATCTGCATGGAAGGACGGAGGTATGAATGGCTTACCATGACCCCCTCGGGATGAAGGAGACCTAGAATTGGGATGGAAGTCTGAGTGTGTGTAGTGTTGCAGAGGATAACATTACAGAGGGTCAGTTATCAACCTGCTGGGGCAAAGTACTGCCGACCTCAACATCTGACACAAAAATAGCCATGTATGTGTCCACGATTTGCATGGCTTTGTCTTCATGGGGGGCAAGAGACTTGAGGATGGGACTCCCCCACTCTCCTCCGGTGAGCTACCTTAGCCAGCCATTCTACACCAACTTTTCCTAAAAAGAGATAAGTAAATAAGGGTAAGATTGGCAGTTAAGGAATATGCATGGGAGAGGTGGAGTGAAGTGGGGTTGTTACATGGGGGAAAGGTCTTTTGGCATGGTGCAAGGCAGTTTTGTGCAACAGAAACTATGTAACCATAGTGCAGGATAGGGAGGTAGAGTGCAGGCCGAACAGCACTTTTAAAAGGCTGCACGGAAATTTCCTGGACGCCCAGCTGCTTAAACCCGTTTTACGCAGGTTTTGCACCGGTACTTGCGCCAATGGACACGCTAATGATCATACCTAGGAATCTTCCATTCCTCGACGTCAGTGGTGGATGTACCAATTTCAAAAAAAATAAATTATATTCTGAAGTTGATGTCACGCTGTGTCTTTGGCGACAAATGCGTAAGAAGTTCCTTTGTCCTCTATTTTTAACAAAGGTGCTGACCTGCTTGTTTCAGGTGGAGGACAGGAAAATTTCACATGAAGGCATTGACGTGCCTGTTACTAATATGTCAGTGTGTTACACAGCGTGCTTTTCAACCCAGGAGAAGGGTAAGGACTAACTAGTGATGTCTTGCTGTCTGAAATGAGGACCATATTTATTTCCCTGCCATAATGATGATTTAATGCTGAGAGAGTTGCAATGATGTTTTAATTTCACTACATTCTCTCCGCTACTTAACATTTCTTGGTATTCTGGTGAATCAAATAGTTTCCAAACACGAACTGCTTTTAATAGTCTAACGGCCCGATTCATTACTACCTAGAAATACTGCAAAAGCAACTCCAAATTTGAGGAATGTATGGGACGTATTTGGGAATAATGCTGGTTCCATTAAGCAGAGACCACCATATGCGCGATTACTTAGAAATAGACGTCAGGTACCTCCTGCCAGATGTATTTTATTTTTCACAAGCGCTGTATAAGCTATTGGTTGTGACATATCGAATTTATAATTTTGTTTGATTCTCTGAACTTCCAGTTAGGATGTCCTTTCCATGAATCTCAGACATAAAGCAAGCCATCAATAAGAGCCATTCGAAGTGACGCGCATGTGAGCATAAGACAGTGTTAATTGCCAGACTGGTCAGGTTCCAACATGTAGAACATTAATGATTCTCCAGCAACCTGTGAAAGTAGTCAGTCAAGAAAGACAGGAGTTTAGCCTATTCGTCTCAGGTATTGAAATAAGAAAGTTGGAGCTAGGGTTTCTCTCAATGTACCAAATATTTTATGTACATAGAATAATACAACACTGAAAGAGACCATTCGGCCCATCATGCCTATCCCTGCTCTTTGAAAGAGCTATTCAACCAGTCCCACTCCCCAGCTCTTTCCCCATAGCCCTGCAAATTTTTCCTTTTCAAGTATACAGCATATCCAATTCCTTTTTGAAAGTTACTATTGAATCTGCTTCCACCACCCTCTCAGGCAGTGCGTTCCAGATCGTAACAACTCACTGCGTTAAAAAAAATTCTCCTCATCTCCCCTCTGGGTCTTTTGCCAATTATCCTAAAATATATAGGAAGTCGTAAGGCTAGTTTTCTATCTGAATGTTTCTGTGGTGAAACTGATAGACCGGGAGCAGCTGTCTCCGGTTCAGTAGTATGTTTATTGCTTCCAGGTAGCAAACTTCCAATAGATTTAATTTACATCTCAAAGTTAAAAAAAGTACAAACTTTAAGGTAATATATAAACAAATAGATAAAAGAATAAAATTATGTTTACTGATATTTTTAGCTTAATATTGAATGGGCAGCTTTGCTTTGTTTTTAAATTGTAAACAATTTTACAACACCAAGTTATAGTCCAGCAATTTTATTTTAAATTCACAAGCTTTCGGAGGCTTCCTCCTTCGTCAGGTAAATGTTCAGGAGCTCCTTGAAGTCTACGCATTTATACATCACAGAACAATACATGGTGTTTACAGACTGCCCCTGCAACTGCCCGTTGCCAAGGCAATCACCATGTTCAGACAGAGAGGTGTCACCTGCAGAACCCCCGAATACACATTCAACAAAAAAACAAACAGGAAAAAAAACAGAGAGAGGCAGAAACATCCGGAAGGCAGAGAAAGCCAGCAAATGACCCATTATAATGGAGATGATCTGCAGGTTTTTAAATGGAGATGATCTGCAGGTTTTGCACCATCAGCTGCTCAGAACCATCCCAACTCCCTGCCCTCCCCCACCTCCCCAAGAATATCAGATGGAAAATAACCCCACAACCACCCTTGCAGCCAAATGCAACGATCCCAGGTGCCAGTGTCTTTGGCTTGCTTTAGCTTTAATGATCAGTAGTGTCTCATTGAGATCAATGGTTCACAGGTCAATCACTTGAAGGGTTAACGCAGCGACTTCACTTAATATGAATGAGCTGTGAATATTTGGCCATTACTGGTACTGAGGTCACTGCGCTGTGCAACATTGTGCTTTTCATCACCGCAATTAGGACTAATGCCTTGGAGGACTACACCTGCGACCGACAGACTGACATGTCCCAGATGTTAGAGAATTCCGAAGATTTTCGTGGTCGAATTGAATTGAAGATCTAGACTGGTAAAGGAGTGGTGACACCACGAAGCCATATCCGATACACAGATGTGAGAAGTTTGCTTTATAACATCTGTACCCAGCAAGCCACTTTGAAACCCACAATATACAAGATCATTTGGGGTCATCACAGTACAGTCAAGAGTCCAATGTGTCTTTTTCTTTTAGCCTCGTCTGATTGCTTTAGGACAGTGAAAACTGTCCCAAAAATAATTCCCGATATTAAAAAGATTGCAAAGTAGGCTAGGGTGAAGAAGGCCCTTCCTCCAATTAGATCTTATCCTTCCAGTTTACCAACCCTACTATCTTCCCACGACAGCATCTATCTGTTTCAAATGAGTCAAATTTAGAAAGGAAAAATGTAATCAATATAAGCTTAGTGAAGAGAAACTGCTGATAGCCTCCATCAATGGTACAAAACCATCTAGGAACATAGGAACAGAGGAACATAGGACCAGGAGTAGGTCATTCAGCCCCTCGAGCCAGTTCCGCCATTCAGTTAGATCATGGCTGATCTGTATCTTAACTCCATCTACCCGCCTAGGTTCCGTAACCCTTAATACCCTTGCCTAACAAAAATCTATCGATCTCAGTTTTAATCTCATGAAAATTGGATGAGAACTCTACTCCTGTACTCAGCCATCTGCAACAGGCAAGATCCAGCATTCATATTTTGCCCACATGGTTTCTCTAGAGCATATGGAGGATGGTAGCCGTGGACTAATGGCCATCCTAAGGCAGGTTTCCCAACGCCAACAATTAACATGAACATTAACATGGACAACGCAAAGCAAACGGGGGAGAAAAATCCAGCTAGTATGCTGAGGTTAGTAAGAAGGAATTGCATCCGTGATCCAACTATTTGAGTAATCTATGAAAACAAGTCTCTTTTCTCTTTACATGGTGGGATGGAAGATATCGGAAGCGATCATCCAGTAAAAGGTCTTTCCATTCTCTCTTTAATACAAAAGTTTTCCGGGTTTCAAATATTAAATCTTCAGACGGAATAATGTCGACTAGTTTGCGTTGAATTCCAGCTAGGCATCATCAAAAGTTCTGTGTGAAATATGTCAGGTAACATTCTTTTTGACAGAATGGAAGTTTGTTATTCTTAAACAGAACTGTTATATTTGATACAGGACTTGTCTGGCTTTGATATGCTTAGCTGCAATGGCCTTTTGCTTATTAACAATAAGGTGTTTTCATTTCCATTATTTTAAAAGGGTTAACAACCTTGTTAACTCAAACAGGAATTTAACATGAATGTGTTAAGCAGTGTGCTAAAAATAGCGCACAGAGGAAATTTAACCTCCAGACATTTTTTTTGTTCCCTCCAATTTTTCTCCCCTCCTCTGTTGAGGCCACTAACTTGTGTTGAGATATGATTCCACAAGTGCCGACTGGTCTTCAGTGCCTTGCCCGAGTGGTCATTCCTCATATGTGAGTCATGCCAAGATCAACGACAACATCTTGCCTTTAAGGTAGTAAAACGTCCCAACACACTTCACGGGAACGTAATCAAACAAAATTTGACACCGAGCCACATAAGGAAATATTAGGACAGGCGACCAAAAGCTTGGTCACAGAGGTAGATTTTAAGGAGCACCTTAAAGAAGGAGAGAGAGGTGGAGAGGTTTAGGGAGGGAATTCCAAAGCATAGAACCGGGGAAGCTGAAGGTATGGCCGCCAATGGTGGGCCGAAGGAAATCGGAGGTGCACAAGAGGCCGGAATTGGTGATGACAAAATGCATCATAGGTCTGGTGGAAAAGAGGCGGTACCGTCCTGGAACATACATCAGTCACACAATAACATCTAATGAACAACCACAACAAAATCTGTTATTCGCACTCATTCGCCCACCTCCATCACTCAAACACATTCATTTTCTCCCCGACCAATTGCCGGCTCAGTCTCATTATCCATTTGTGGGGTTTTCGCAGAATTGATCTATCATGCAGTTGTGTCTTTGTGTTGCTAAATTTAGTTTTTCAACTGATCATAAACTGCCCTCGCCTTATATTCAGAGTTTGGTTCACAAATAAGGAGGTAGCTCACGAGTGGTTTGCCCAAAGAAACTTGGGCAAAACCAACGGGCCCGCCTTGAGGGGCCCCTTTCCAGAGCGTGCGGAACAAACATTTTATTGGGGAGTTTATTCACTGAAACCCACCTTGAGACAATCTGTCAAATAAACGTGTTGTACATTAGCAAAACTGAATCACTTTGAGCTTCAAGTTGAGAATTTTCTGACACAAAATAACGAAAGTGAAAAGAATCACAACACCAAGGCCATTGGCCGCCACTGTTCATGATCAGGCGGTTTATTGCGAAAGTTTCCCTTATCTGAAGGATGCTGTAGGAAATGGCTGCTCTGTTAACTGGAGTTTTAGGCTGTACTTACACAGTTGTACCGGGCCCTGATCTGTCTCCTTTAAGAGGCTCCTTAAAACCTACCTCTTTGACCAAGCTTTTTGGTCACCTGCCCTAATGTCTCCTTCTTTGGCTCGGTGTCAATTATTGTCTGATTACTCTGCTGTGAAGCACCGTAGGATGCCTTACTACGTTAAAAGCGCTATATAAATGCAAGTTTTTGTTGTTGTTTTGCAATGATAAGGCACTAACAACATAAATTCAAGTATTATTTATTTAATGCAGTGAATGAATCAATCAGGAATACAGTGTCGCTAGACGTTCTGTTAGATTGTCAGAAGCTCCCTGATGAAAACCTCTCCTATAAAGGTATCAGTTTCTTCTTCAGCCCTCTTGGGATGGGCTGTGAGGAAGAATAAAGGACTTGTAGATGTAAGGAATAGAAAAAGAACTTAACTGGGGTGATGAGTGGACTTGTAGTCATCAGTTTGGAGCATGTGTTTCATGTTGGTGATAAAATAACCGCAAATATCCAGAAATAATCTACCAGTCATACTTTGCATCCTGGAACATTTAGGAACAGTTTATTAAGTTCTTCTTGGATAACTAAAATATTTTTTTTTGTAGCTTTCAAGTTACGCAAGTATTTTCTAAACTACAACATCTGCAACAAAAGGATTTTCTTCACATTCCTAATTTTAGCTACTAGATTATAGAAATGTAAAGAACGAACCATGTAATAGTTTTCAATTGAGAAAGTGTTTTTTACTGCAAACTAGCTAGGTCATGGGTTCATTCCCTGGCGTACTATAATTGGCCTAATAGGTATAATTAGCATGTATCTTATTTATAGCGTGGGTCTATAGGATGGCATTAACCTCTTGACAGTTAAATGAGGGATCATGCATTCATTATAACCCAATGTAAAATGGACGATTAACCTTCTGAGTTAAACATCACAGAAAGGAGCCAATGTGCAAATGGGACAGCCTATCAATATACTTAAAACATCAATGAGCATGCTTATCTTTCTAGTTACCCATTGTTATTATTCCTTACATCCAGCGCAAGGACATTGAAGCAGAAAATGATACAATTGTAGAAGAGGTTTATCGTTTGGGTGCCTGTAGAGACTCCTTCAGATCATAAGAAGGTTCGCGCCTGAAACATTAACTTGTCTCTTTTGGATGCTACCAGTCCAGATGTGTATTTCCAGCATTTCATGTTTTTATTTCAGATTGCCGGCATTAGTGATTTTTTTTTTTGCTTTCTGTTTATCTAATCAAAATAAAGCTTGCTGCAATATTGAAGCTCCACCACTAGATGCCAGTGCTGATTTAATGGACCGCAGTCCCAGCACTCCCAGCGGGGAGGCTGCTCTCCCATGAACACAATGTTGTAGTCTCAGGTCTTGAACTCAGGCTGCTTGCAAGTGTAGCTCCTCTCTGGTAGCTCAGGAACACAGGAACCCCCCTCATATTTACAAGACATGCTGAAGAGTGAAAGGAAGCAAAATATTTTACTTCATTATCTGTTTATCCATTTTGACGACCTGAGTCGTGAAGATTTGACATTGGCGTCTGATTGGGACCCAAGTCTGAAAGTCCAAGACCTAACAGTGTGTTTTGGCAGGCTGAAGAAGTTATCTTTATCCTATCCTTTAAAGCTCAATGGTCGGTTTTTGCCAGTGTTGCAGTGAGGAGATGTGTCCAGCTCCATATCTTGAGATTGGAGATTTAAAGTTGCAACTACCTGCATCTTACAACATTTGAACCAAACATAAGGATTCCCAATATTGCTGCATTCTTCCACATGGCTTTCCTGGAGTTATTCTTTTGAAAAGCGAAGCTAGGATTGTTCTCTTTAGAGCAGAGAAGGTTTTGATAGAGTAGATAGCAAGAAACTGTTTCCACTGGCAGAAGGGTTGGTAACCGGAGGAGACAGACTTAAGATAATTGGCAAAAAATCTAGGGAGGACATGAGGAGAAGTTTTTTTACCCAGTGAGTTGTTATGATCTGGAATGCACTGCCTGAAAGGGTGATGGAAACAGATTCAATAGTAATTTTCAAAAGGGAATTGGATATATATTTGAATAAGGAGAAATTTGCAGAGCTATGGGGGAAAAGCAGTGGAGCGGAACTAAGCTCTTTCAAAAAGCCGGCACAGACACGATGGGCTGAATGGCCGCCTTCTGTGCTGTATGATTCTATGATTCAATGAAAAGGAATGTGTTTGCTTTGGCATAAATTAACAAATGCATAATATATATTGCAACCAGTGACCGTTGGTGTCAAAGACTGCAGTTATACCACAACAAATTAGGGATGGGCAATAAATGCCAGCCTCGCCAGTGACGCCCACATCCCATGAACGAATAAAAAACAATGGTCTCAGATGGGTATCTGTGGAGCGTGAACAGCTAGCAGACCTGAGTTATACTATGCACACGCTGAGCTTAGCAACAAAGAAGCTCTACCCATGCATGCTTGTATAAGTGTGCATTGCTCTGCCCTTTGGAAGCGTCATTATTTTTAATGCTGGGGGGCGGGATGGGGGTTTGATCAGCTCTTCTCTAATAACATTTAAAACATTGAAAAATAAGATTAGAAAGTTCCCAGGAACACCAGTGGACCACTTGGACACTTTTAAATGCAACCTCGCACCCAATCGGGGTTATCCTACACCCGGAGTGAGTCCCAATTGGTACGAGGTGGTCTCATGTCTCCGGTTTTAGGGCGCTCAGTGGTCATATCGAAAACCCATATCCTGAGTCGTGCTGCCACATGTGCATCAATGTGCATCCGAAACCATCAAAAAAAGGCAGAGTAACTGTAGCCAGAGACCCTTAAATACCAGACGTCATTGACGCCACTGCATCAGCCAATGAGTTGGAGGTGGGGCGGGACTTACAGCAGGTAAAGGCCAGCAGATCCATCAAGCCTGCCCCACACCATGATGGCCAGACCATCATGGCTAAACACTTCTTCCCTCCAATTATGTGGGTAAAATCAATCCCAGTCACAGCAGTGCGGTCTCCAGGCGTGATTGACGGGGGAATTACCCAATCATCTCCATTCTGACCGGGAATAGTGGTGTCACTATATGCAGCCCTTCAATATAGCGATGGATGCAGGCAGGGAACAATAGGCAACTGGATGTCACTGGAGTTGGAGGGGTGGAATTTCCATTGGTTTCTCCAGGGTTTTCTAAGTTACAGCGTACGGTTATCAGGATAACTCCTGTGGAAATTTTATCTCAGATATCTGTTGGGGATATCTTGGAATCAGTCTGGGGAGACGTAACGACTGCAGAGAATGTCTCGGGAGTTAGGCAGGGAGAAGTGGCTGCGGGCCTGACTTTGGAGTCCGATCAGGAATGGGAGGTGGATGCAAGAGGATGTTTTAAAGTTGGAGTGGGGAAATGTGTGTGTGTTTGTGTGTAGAGGAGAGAAATACAGAGCTAAGCTGAGAAGTCCTAATACTATAATGGATCCTCAGAGAAACTGCTCACACTGTCAACAGCTTCATTGATATCACATAGAACTTACAGCACAGAAACAGGCCATTTGGCCCAACTGGTCTATGCTGGTGTTTACGCTCCACAAGAGCCTCCTCCCACCTTACTTCATCTCACCCCATCAACATAGCTTTCTATTCCTTTCTCCTTCATGTGTTTATCTAGCTTCCCCTTAAATGCATCTGTTCTATTCGCCTCAACTACTCCATGTGGTAGCAAGTTCCATATTCTAACCACTCTTGTTGATATCCACCAAAGTCCTGCTCTCCCCCTCCCCCCCCCAGCCCCAATCATCCAGAAAGCCATCAATTTCAAGCTTGAAGTCCAGATAAACTTCTGTGCTGATTTTTGAAGTTTCTCTTTCTTTTTCCAATAGTTTGTGCTCAGTAGCTTTAATTTACTGATATTGTAATAAAAGTTAATGGTTCCGATCTCTATAAAAGCTAAATAAAGTACCTTTACAGGCAGGTTTGGTGCACAGACATACATGATAGTGATTGAGAAATTTAGAACAAGAAGCTTTGAGAATTATGAATCTGTCTCAGATGTTATGACTCATGTGGCTTCCTGTAGAATGTTCTTTAATACAGCCACAATTGGCTGGAACTGATAAACTATTTTATTGCTCCATATTTTGAACACCCAGAATAAATCATTGTCGGGTTAATCGGAAAACAGAGAACCAAGTGGAGACCGGGATTTACAAATGGAATTTTTCCCACTTTCCAATTTTATAGATAACTCTTCCGACAGAAAGTTATAATCATGATGTTCTCATTAAAATTGTTCTCTTTTGGTTGTTTAAGAAGCTGACTCACCCAAAGTTACCTCCAAGATGCAGTTGAAGTATAACATGTAGCTCTGGTTAATTTTGGCACAGTCAAGCACGACTCAGGTCCATTCCGGTCAGGTTATGATGCACAGGTCTAATCCAGTGCGTTCCAATCAGCTCTGGTGTGTGTAATGCTAGCCAGTGAGTACCTTGATTGACTTAAATGGTAGATATTGGGAGTGGAGGTGGAAACTGAGTCATGCACTAAGTTTGCATGCTATCTTTTTTCCTTCTGGGACATGGGCTGAAGTCCAGCCCAGACTGATGGATTACATAGAATTACATAGAATTTACAGCACAAAAACAGGCCATTTGGCCCAACTAGTCTGTGCTGGTGTTTATGCTCCACATGAGCCTCCTCCCACCCTACTTCATCTCACCCTATCAATGTATCCTTCTATTCCTTTCTCTCTCATGTACTTATCTGGCTTCCACTTAAATGCATTTATACAATTCGCCTCAACCACTCCATGTCTTAGCGAGTTCCACATTCTAACCACTCCCTGAGTAAAGAAGTTTTTCCTGAATTCCTTATTGGATTTATTAGTAACGATCTTTATGATCTCTAGTTTTGGACTCCCCCACAAGTGGAAATATTTTCTCAAGTCTACCCTATCAAACCCTTCCATAATTTTAAAGGCCTCCATGAGGTCACCCCTTAGCCTTCTCTTTTCCAGAGGGATTGGAAAGCCTCCTCTCTTTGCTAACTTAACTAAAGTGAGCCTGCACAATGTTAACACAATACCTTGCAGGCACGGGTCCACGGTACAAGACTGCCCCATAATCCAGCACCAAATGGCACCAGGCAATCAATCTAACTCATAAAGAAAGCTGATGTGGGAAATGTAGAATTCACACTAGCGCTGCAGGAGATGGTCTTCCGAAACATGCTCCTAGGGATGAATTGAGGGAGATTCACTCTGCGCCTGGCCTGTGCCGTACTTGATCTGGGAATTGTAAACAATTTTACAACACCAAGTTATAGTCCAGCAATTTTATTTGAAATTCACAAGCTTTCGGAGGCTTCCTCCTTCCTCAGGTGAATTCCTCCTTCACATTCACCTGAGGAAGGAGGAAGCCTCCGAAAGCTTGTGAATTTCAAATAAAATTGCTGGACTATAACTTGGTGTTGTAAAATTGTTTACAATTGTCAACCCCAGTCCATCACCGGCATCTCCACATCTTGATCTGGGAAGGCTTTGATGCTGACACTGGGTGCTAAAAGCAGAGAAATGTCGAGTTCTTCAGCCCTGACATCCCAAACCTTGATAAGCAGAACATTTTACCACCCCCCCTCTCCCAAAAAAAGCAGAAATATGAAAGTGGGAGGAAGTTTTATCTTAACGCAGTTTTGTAGAAAATTGTCCAGATGCGATGTCTTGGTTGCATAGACAAGAATTCGTTCCAGACTTGCAACATCATTCCAGCCAGGAGCAGATAACATTTTTTTTCCCCCCAAATGAGAATTAACTCCTTGATCTGAGGAACTCTCTCAGTTTGAGACGGCCGTGCTCTTTGCAAACAAGCAATTGATTACTCACCTTCAGAGTTAGGCTCACTGCAAGAGAACATTACTTGAGGCTTTGCTCAATGAAGCAAGATGTTACAGGATGTAAAACAAGAGATAAAGAAATGGAAAAGAGTCTCATTATAGAGTCTACTCTTGATTCAAAGCTGCTTCATTCACTTATTATCTGATAACATATTTAGCACTGAATTCACACTTTGCTGTGTAATTTATGTTGATTAATTCAAATGATTGGATATTTCAAAATGTTTTAGCATCAAAAAAGCGACTTTGAATTATCAGGGGTAGACTGTAGAGTGGAAGGAATTCTGTTCCATACAATGGGTCAGGGTGGACACGAAAGCCTGGACATTGCAGTTAGAAATGTTACTGGACCAATGCTTACTGCTTCCATGTAACATTACTTTGTGCAGTGTTCAGTGGAGGTGTTAACCCAGTGGAGTTGTTAATCCAGTGGAGGTGTTAATCCAGTGGAGTTGTTAATCCAGCGAAATTGTTAATCCAGTGAAGGTGTTAACCCAGTGGAGTTGTTAATCCAGTGGAGGTGTTAATCCAGTGGGGGTGTTAATCCAGCAAAATTGTTAATCCAGTGAAGGTGTTAACCCAGTGGAGTTGTTAATCCAGTGGAGGTGTTAATCCAGTGGGGGTGTTAATCCAGCAAAATTGTTAATCCAGTGAAGGTGTTAACTCAGTGGAGTTGTTAACCCAATGGAGGTGTTAATCCAGTGGAGGTGTTAACCCAGCGAAATTGTTAATCCAGTGAAGGTGTTAACCCAGTGGAGTTGTTAACCCAATGGAGGTGTTAATCCAGTGGAGGTATTAACCCAGCGAAATTGTTAATCCAGTGAAGGAGTTAATTCAGTGGAGGTATTAATCCAGCGAAATTGTTAATCCAGTGAAGATGTTAACCCAGTGGAGGTGTTAATCCAGTGCAGGTGTTAATCCAGTGCAGGTGTTAATCCAGTGGATGTGTTAACCCATTTGAAATAAACGGGCCAACGCATGCGTCAGAACAGACAAGAGAACAAAATTCGTATGGACGAACTAAGCATCTGCCGTCCAATGTCATCCTCCCCAGCAATCCCCCCTGCTTAAAACTGCTTATACCGTATCTGTATACAGTGCACATTCCCGTATACCTGTACTTAAAGGGGCAGATTTCCAGCATCCGCAGTATTTTGCTTTTGTTTAAAGAGTCATATTTGGACGTGGTTAAAAAAATACGCTGTACATTGGTGAGAATGGAGATCCAGTACATGGGTGGGCTTTACCAGTGACTGGAGCCCCCACAATCCCAACCCAGAGGCAGCAATGCGCCCAAAACAAAGCGTTTAGGAGGAGAGGAAAGCGTTGCAACAATAAAATGGTCCAAAAAGTGTCGCCTCTTTTATTCTTTAAAGATAAGCTGCCTGTGTTTGGCGATTGTCATGTGAAGGAATTTCCCTTTATATGTATATATATAAAACTAATATTAAAACACAAATCTGCTTTAATATTTTACATTAATATTCCACATTAGTCACGGGTGCATATTCGTAATTAATATAAATATTTAAAACAATTTGCGCATTTAAGGCGCTATATAAATGCAGGAACTTTTAGTTAAGAAAGACTGTGACAGTAATCCAGCCCCTACTTTAATTTCGCACAAAAAAAGTTTGAAAACAAAAAAAAAGCGCAGAGATCTGCTTTAATATTTTGCGAGGAATTTTCATTCAACTGGACAAAAATTAACTGCACTTGGTAACAAATAGATGTTTTTTTAAAAAAAAAATGATGCTAACGAAGGCGAGATGTATATATATATGTGTGTGTGTGTATTCATATATTTATATATATAAACAGTTGGGTGAATGGGAGAGCTGAGTTTAAGCCTGTAATGCTTCATGCCCTGCTCTCCACGAGGTAAAGGTCCGTGAATTCCGCGCAATCCGATGCGTTTTTGTTATTAATTTACAATAAGGCACATTCATGTCAGACTGTCTCTCCCCCTTCACACGCGATGGCTGCACACTCGCTCCTCCCAGCCCCGTCCACGTTCTAAAGGGGTTCGGATTGAGGCGAGGGAGGGAGGATGAAGGAGGGGTTAACAGGAGGCTCCCAGGTAGCCCCCCCCAGTGAAAAGTTTCGGTTGCGAATGAGGCGATCAGGGTGGGTGGGAGGATTATGTAACTCCTCTGGAGAACTGAATGAGCACCACTTCCTCCTGCCTGATTGACAGCAGCCTGTATAAGTGTATAAAAAGAGCAGAGCGAGGTGCGGTTCGCCTATTTCCAGCTGCTAGCAGAGCAGCGCCTCTCACCCCCAGTCAGTGCAGAGTGGAGGACTCTCCAGCCAGTCCCCACACACAGTCCCTGACACCAAATCTGTGTTAAAACGGGTCCATTTGCTGCATCTTCAGGAGTTCAAACGCCAGGTGAGGTATCCTTTTTTGGTTGCATTTTTGCTTAATATATAAAAACTAATATTACTCGTAACATTTAAAATATATATTTGTTCCCAAGTGCATTTAATTTTTGCCTGGTTGAATGAAAATTCCATACAAAATATTAAAGCAGATCACTGCATTTTTTTTTCTTTTTGCTCTCAAACTTTTTTGTGCGAAATTATAGCGACTGGATCACTGTCCCAGCCTTTGTGGAAAAAAAAGTTCCTGCATTTACATAGCGCTGTAAAAAGGTCTCAAATTGTTTCAAATATTCATATTAATTATAAATATGCACCCGTGAATACTGTGGAATGCTAATGTCAAATATTAAAGCAGAACTGTGCATCTTGTGAAAGTGGGGACCGGGTGCTGTGCCCCAATTTGCCCGCTTTGCTTGCGACTTGTCCCGGGTTTGAACCGCTTCTTGAAGCCTGCTGTCCTCTTCTATCTACAGGACTGATGGTGTGGGGGAATGGACTGCGGTGGCTTCTGCCTGTGCTGCTGGCATTGGGAGCCAGGAGTCAGTCTCTCGGTAAGGAACAACCACCCCCTTTTGCTTCTACCCTTCCACTTAAGTGCCATTTCTCAACCACTGTTAAACTAACACCATTAGTTAGTTGGGTTAACTTTTTTTTTTCTCTTGTTGGATTGTTTTATGTTTTTTTTTTGTTTCCAGAAGTTGGCCCCGAAGAGGAGACTGTCTTCGATCTGTTCCAGATCAGCAACGTGAACAGACGGACCGCGGGAGTGAAGCTGTTTCGAGGTCCCGACCTCAACACCCCGGCTTTCCGGTTCTCCAGATTCGACAAGATCCCACCAGCCTCCGGCGAGAAGCTCCGGGAGATCGTTAGGCTCATGCAGTACAACGAGGGCTTCGTCCTGGTGGCGAGCCTCAGGCAGGACAGGAAAAGCCGAGGCACCCTGCTGGCCATCGAGGGCCCCGGCTACAAACGCCAGCTGGAGATCATATCCAACGGACTGGCCAACACTCTGGATTTCCAGTACTCGGTGGAGAAGTCCCAGAGCCTGGTCTCCTTCCAGGACGTGGACATCGCCGATTCCCAGTGGAAGAACATCACCATCCACGTGAATGGAGAGAATGCTTACTTGTATGTGGGTTGTGAACTCGCCGATAGCTTCATCCTCGATGACCCTTTCTACGAGCAACTGACTGCAACCAACAGCAAACTGTATGTGGCCAGAGGACTAACACCAGGGAGGAACTTCAAGGTATGTAAGCCCCAATGGAACCCTATCTCGAGTAGAGTTGGAGACAAACCATGAATCAAACTCTTCATTGGAATTAGTAATGATATAGTTCTGATTATTACACATGATAAATTTATCCTTTCTTCAATAATTCAAAATAACAGCGTTGCATCTACTGATTCCTTTTAAAATGATATTGATCTAGAAGTGACTGGTTTGGTTGCTCACAGCCCAGCCCTAATAGTGATAAATTAATTGTGTTACTGTTTTGTCCCCCAGGGCTTCTTGCAGAATGTACGGTTTATCTTTGGTACTTCTATTGAGGATATTCTCCGGAATAAAGGCTGCATCCAGACAGGTAAGGTTGCATTTACTGTCCACTCCTAAGGTGTTTGGTGGAGGGGGTTTTAATTGTTTTGCAGTTCAGTTCTGTTCTGAAATACGCCAAAGATAACATCCAACTTCAAAATGAAATCGTTCCCCATTTCCCTTTAGTCGCAGAGGTCCATTAACGTTTGTGGCGGTTGTTACTTGGGTCGTAACTGGGAGCTGTCAGCTAGGGTGGAGCCTCTTGTCTTGGTCACACCCACAGGGCTGACAGCTGCTATTATATATTAATAATACAATTATTTTTATATCACAAACAAAGGGAATTGAAGAACGCTTTCAGGTTGGGGTTATTTTGGGAAGTATTGCGGAAGTAAAGGAAGGAATCTGCGCTCTCCAAGTCTGAATGAATGAATATCATCAAAAGGACTCACTTGTTTAACTAGTTTGAGGAGAGATTCTGCAACAGGTTTTGGGAAAAGTTGGCTTTTTTTGTCTGAATTGTTACGTTTTGTTTGAAGGCACAGGGTTGAGATTCCTGTGATGGACAGATTGCAGATTTTTAAATTTTACTTCCGGAGAACTTGCTTGGAATAGTACTTGGCAGAAATATGTTGGTGGAAAAGAGGATCATTTATATCAGATGGCTCTGTCAAAATATTCAGTGTTAATGGTGGAATATAGAACGGTACCATAGTCCAGCAAAGTACAATCTATGTATTCTAGAAAACTCCAGTTGTCGCAATTGGGGAGCTTCATGAGGAACCTCCGTGGCCACAATGGCCCTACTTAATGTCAGTAAGGAAATATTTAGTCATAGAAGATGGGATAATCTCCAATGACAAATCTCGATAATGGGTGGCGGGGAAGGGGAGGGAGATGTGGAGGTAGGAGGGATATATTGCTTTTCACTTCATTCAGCTCACACTGGTCTTTGAGCAGAACCTAGCTTGGACTTATGTCATCTACCCCCTCCTATGGCGAGGAGCTTCCCATTGGATCAGGAATTGGGCCATTTCTTTATTGGCTGGTTTAACCATTCGGTGCACTAGGTGGCAGACAACTCCATAAACAGAAAGCAAAATGCTGCAGTCGCTGGAAATCTGAAATAAAAACAGGCAGCATCTGTGGAGAGGGGAAGGTAGGGTTATAGTTTCAGGTTTATTTCTG
Source organism: Heptranchias perlo (assembly GCF_035084215.1). Lineage (NCBI taxonomy): Eukaryota > Metazoa > Chordata > Chondrichthyes > Hexanchiformes > Hexanchidae > Heptranchias > Heptranchias perlo. Next base: position 7,455,638 of record NC_090332.1, on the reverse strand, counting down.
ATGAAAGGTCATTGACCTGAAATGTTAACCCTGCCTTCCTCACTCCACAGATGTTGCCTGACCTGCTGAGTGTTTCCAGCATTTTCTGTTTTTATTCCATAAACAAATCCTGGTGTTAAGTAGTTGAACTTTAACTTAGCTTTAAGTCAAGCCTTCGATAGTTTCTAATTATGCCCTTTTGCTCTTTTCGAGTTCAGAATGAAGACCTTCTCCATGTTAACCCCACTGTTCAAGTTTATATAATTTCAAAAACTTCGATCATGTGCCCCCTCATGGATTTCTTTTTTTCAATGTGGTCAAATTTAACTCCCCTTATTCATAGAACCATACAGCACAGAAGTAGGCCATTCGGCCCATTGCATCTGTGTCGGCTCTTTGAAAGAGCCATCCAATTAGTCCCATTCCCCCACTCATTGTCCATAGCCTGGGAATCATTTGAGAAACATTTGAACACTGATGAGGGACTGGATGTACTTTCTCAGCCACATCTATCTTGTGATTAGTAATGATTAGCCTTGCACATTCTCATGGGCTGCATTAATATTGCAGAGTCCACTAAGTTCTAAGATGTCAAGTGGGGGAGGGGGCAGGTAGAGACTCTATGGTTTATCAGTGTCTTCAATCTCAAGGAGCTGAATGGCCTAGTTCTGTTCCTATGTCCCCCAAAATTGATAGATTTCACAGGCTCTCCCAAGAGAACAAAGCAACCCTGGAAATAGTTTGGGGTACGTCAAGAGTGCAATAGTATTCATGGTTTATGATTTCACCTGAACCCATTAAGTGCGCAACATCCTTAAAACAAACTCCCAGCTTTCTATTATTCTCTTCATAAGAAGTACGACATATATTGTTTCCTCACAATATCATTGAAAAGTTTCTAGCTTGTTATACTGCAGAAGCTCTTGATGCCGTTATTTTACTGGTCAAATATCACCAATGCTATATCTGCGTTCATCTTAGTGCTATTTATGTCAAAGTCACTACAGTAAAGGAGCAAACAATAAAATGTCAAAGCAGGGAAAATATCACCAGAAATACCAGGCAGATATCCTCAGTTCCATCCAATGTTTTATTTTTCTTGTGAAACCATTGCCATACCTGACTTGAAAAACATGGAGAGGGAAATCTGCCGCACCAATAGACTGCTCTCCGTTATAGATAGGCACCAGCACTAGGTGCTCAGTCAAAACTAATTACAGCAAGTAGCTGAAAAAGACAAGCCGCCTGTTAGACAGAATATACAAAGAATTGGGTTCGAAGACATTGATTCCAGCTTGGGGCTCAGAAGATGTCCTTGAGCTGAACAAATTGGACCCTCCTGGGTTACCATTCAGTCGTGTGATTTCTGCAAAATTTCGGCTCTTATCCTGTGTTGCGTTGCCGAGTGCTGCAATTTCGCGTAAAAAACCCCAGGGACAGCGAAATGCCAGTTTCCAATGGATCTGAATGACGATGGATGACTTGCTGCAATGAACTCACTTGCCCTAATTACGATATTGGCTGGGAATTTCCTCAGAGCTGCTCCCACTCCACCTCGTAACTTTGCCGGAAGAGCATGGGGAACCCTGCTTACGCACATAAACGGGGTTTCCGTTGCACCTCCTACGTAGTAACAGCAGCCGCTCTGATGAAATTCTGGATCATTATCTCAATTTGACTGCGCCCTTGCCTTCTAACTCTACTCCATAACATCTATGAAGGTATAGATTAATTCCACTTATATCCAATTGCAATCGCATTCTTTTTTTTTATTCGTTCATGGGATGTGGGCATCGCTGGCGAGGCTGGCATTTATTGCCCATCCCTAATTGCCCTTGAGAAGGTGGTGGTGAGCCGCCTTCTTGAACCGCTGCAGTCCGTGTGGTGAAGGTTCTCCCACAGTGCTGTTAGGAAGGGAGTTCCAGGATTTTGACCCAGCGACGATGAAGGAACGGCGATATTCTAAATGACACAAGTTCAATAATTTGCATAGTTGGCATTGTAACTCACACAATCTTTTTGTTAAAAGGCAGTCACGTGATTCCTAACTGCCTGGGAAACCTGGTACATTCTGTATTGAGGGAACATCACTGTAAACCAGATTGGAAATATCAATCATCTGAGAATGTGATGGCAGGAAGTTGTGAGCTCATTGGGTCTGTTCCTCTTTGTGCTTCCTATATCAGGCCACCCAATGTTAATCTCCGTCAATTTTATAACAAGAGTTGAAAAAGTAGAGCAGAAGATTGTGCTGAGTGGAGCTGGTGTTCATGTTGTTTAGTATTAGAATCCCAGGAAGACAAAAGCAAAATACAGCGGATGCTGGAAATCTGAAATAAAAACAGAAAATGCTGGAAATACTCGGCAGGTCAGGCAGCATCTGTGGAGAGAGAAACAGAGTTAACTTTTCAGGTCAGTGACCTTTCGTCAGAACTGGAAGAAGTTAGAGATTTAGCAGCTTATAAACAAGTACAGAGCCAGGGAAAGAAGGGTGGAGGGGTTGGGGGGTGGGGGGTGGTTGGAGGAAAGAAGAAAAGGGAAGGCCTGTGATGGAGTGGAGAGCAAGAGTGGTTAAATGACAAAAGGGATGATGATGCAAGGTAAAAGGAGATGGTAACGGGACAAGTAAAGAAACAAAAGTTGGGTTTCGAGGAGCTGTAAATGGTAACAGCAGAACCATTACCAGCACCTGCTGTCCAAGAAATTGGGCATGATGTGGAGATGCCGGTGATGGACTGGGGTGGACAAATGTAAGGAATCTTACAACACCAGGTTATAGTCCAACAAATTTATTTTAAAATCACAAGCTTTCGGAGATTATCTCCTTCGTCAGATGAATGAATGAAAAGGTTCTCAAATCGCATATCTTATACTATGTTGGGACAGCATCACACCAATCAAAAGGTGTCGTTGTTATTCAAACAGGCCAGTCACGGAGAACAGCACGTCCCAGTACACTCGATATACATTGTGTCTATTACACAGGCAGGCAGAAAGAAACTCAAAATGGCAGAGAGAGAGAGAGAGAGAGAATTTTAAAAAACATATAAATTTTTTCCCCCTTTTTGCTGGTGGGGTTACGTGTAGCGTGACATGAACCCAAGATCCCGGTTGAGGCCGTCCTCATGGGTGCGGAACTTGGCTATCAACTTCTGCTCGACGATTTTGCATTGTCGTGTGTCTCGAAGGCCGCCTTGGAGAACGCTTACCCGAAGATCGGTGGCTGAATGTCCATGACTGCTAAAGTGTTCCCCGACTGGGAGGGAACCCTCCTGTTTGGCGATTGTTGCGCGGTGTCCGTTCATCCGTTGTCGCAGCGTCTGCATGGTCTCGCCAATGTACCATGCTCCGGGGCATCCTTTCCTGCAACGTATGAGGTAATTGGGAGAAATTGGGAGCGGTGGTTATGATCTGAAATTGCTGAACTCAATGTTGAGTCCGGAAGGTTGTGAACCCCAGGAAGTTAAATTTATTTCTGAGCGTCTGATAAATCTACATTTAATTGTAGTATCGGCTTTGCGGAGATGGAATCAAACTGTCCCCGTAATCCTGCTGTTCATACAGACAACGGATGTGTATAATATACATCACTGTGTTCCTGGCATCTGAGCTGACAGCCACTGTTTTGGCTGCTGGTTCTGAAATTCTGCCTTGGTGTGAATTGTTGGGCTGAACGGGGAGACTGATGACGAGTGAGATAGCAACCGGGTTTGTTAACTGGTTGTTAATGTTTGCAGTCCGAAACATTGTGCGGGAGTCCCGCTGATTTACCTATCTCAGGGCCTGTCTGAAAATCCCTCATTGTAACAGTTGGCGTGACAGCTGTGTTCACAGCTGGCTGAGTAACTTCACCAGTTGTATCGGTCTCTGCCTGGTGCTGATAGATATTTTTTCTCTCTCCCTAAGGATTGGTGATGCGGTTTTTCTCCTTGTAATTTTTTTTGCCCTCTGTCCTTTCTTTAGTGATCGTACTTTTTGTTGAGACTGCTGTGCTTTCCCTTTCCCTGTTTCCCGTATTGATTTAAATCTCCCCGCCTCAAGTCCCACTCCAGAAACTTGACCACAAACTCTCCAATGCACTATTGAGGGAGTGCTGCACTGTTGGAGGTGCCGTCTTTTGGGTGAGATGTTGAACCGAAGCCCCCGTCTGCCCTCTCAGGTGGACATAAAAGACCCCATGGTACTATACGAAGGAGAGCAGGGGAGTTCTCCCCAGTGTCTTGGTCAACATTTGCCCCTCAACCAACATCTAAAAGAGATGATCTGGTCATTTATTCCATTGCTGTTTGTGGGAGCTTGCTGTGCACAACTTGGCTGCTGCATTTCCTACCTTCCAACAGTGACTACCCTTCAAAAGTACTTCATTGGTTATAAAGTGCCTTGGGACATCCTGAGATCGTGAAAGGCTCTATATAAATGCAAGGCTTTTTTTCTTTAGTAACCTCCTGTTCCTTACTATCTAAATGCCTTGCGATATGTATCACCGGGCTGGTGTTTGTATGGCTGGGGGTTGGTGATGTGCTGCTGAGCAATGAGTACTTGCTTTTCCATAAGTGATTGCCAATTGGGTCCTGTCCTTTAACCAGAAGAAATGAGCATAATATGAGGTCAACTTCACTGTTCAGCAATTTTCTTGATGACTGTAATAACGTACTGTGTACAGTGAAGGTGCAGCAATGGTGCTTGACTTCTGTTTATAATCACTTTATGCTACCGGTACATTCTAGTTTATGATCACTTTTGCAAGCAAATCATTCCATATGTTACCATAATAAGTAAAACCAGCATCATGGATAATTTCTGCACCCTCCACTCCTTTAGTGGACTCGATGCCAATGGTGTTCGTAACAGAGTCCTCATGGGGAGTGAAGATGTTATCCTATTGGGTACTACCACCTGACTTGTGTCACTTGGGGTTAATGAAGTCTGACCTATCCTACAAGGAGGGCAATGATATTCTTTAGTTCCGTTCCCTAGCCACCGATTCCATCCCTCACTCTGGCCACTGTCTGAGGCTGAACCAGACCGTTCACAACCTTGGCGTCCTATTTGACCCTTAGCTGAGCTTCTGTACAAACCAATATTTCAACTTCTGAAGTAGCCTGTTGTAGGCTCATTCAGGGGTTAAATGCCTAACAGTAGCAGTTTGGCATTGGCTGCCCGGGTGTGCACTATTTCCAATGAATGTGAGATTCAGGATAGGAAAAGGAAACTATTTGCGTTTGTATAGGAACTGATCACATCCTCAGGACATCTCAAAGTGTTTTACAAGCAATTAATTACTTTATGAAGTGCTGTCACTGTTATGTAGGCCACGGCAGCCAATGTGCGAACACGGCAAGACCCCACAAACATCAAGTAAGATGAATGGCCAATTGAGCTGTTGGTTGAGAGAGAAATGTCAGCCAGGACACCAGGAGAACACCCCCGGTCTCCTTCAAATAGTGCCATGGGATCTCTTACGTCCACCTGAACCGGCAGATGGGGCCCTCGGTTTAACTTCTCATCTGCAAGACAGCACCTCTAACAATGCAGTACTGCACTGAACTGTTAGCCTGGCAGGAATTCTATTGTTGTCGGCAGTACGTTACCTCGCAGTAACAAAAAAAACTTACTTTAAACAAGATGTGATCTAGCAGTTCAAAAACAAGGCCCACCACCACCTTCTCAAGGCCAACTAGAGATGGGCAATAAATCCTTGCGATGTCCATATTCCGAGAATGAATTAAGAAAATGTTCATACGAGAACACAAGAACACAAGAAATAGGAGCAGGAGTAGGCCATATGGCCCCTCGAGCTTGCTGCGCCATTCAATAAGATCATGGCTGATCTTCAACCTCAACTCCACTTTCCCACCCTATCCCCATATCCCTTGATTCCCCGAGAGTCCAAAAATGTATCGATCTCAGTCTTGAATATACTCAACGACTGAGCATCCACAGCCCTCTGGGGTACGGAATTCCAAATATTCATGATCCACTGAGTGAAGAAATTCCTCCTCATCTCAGTCTTAAATGGCCGACCCCTTATCCTGAGACTATGCTCCCTAGTTCTAGACACACCAGCCAGGGGAAACAACCTCTCAGCATCTACCCTGCCAAGGCCCCTTAGAAACTTATATGTTTCAATGAGATCACCCCTCATTCTTCTAAACTCCAGAGAATATAGGTCCATTCTACTTAATCTCTCCTCATAGGTCAACCCTCTCATCCGAGGAATCAATCTAGTGAACCTTTGTTGCACCGACTCTAAGGCAAATATATCCTTAGATAAGGAGACCAAAACTGTACACAGTACTCCAGGTGTGGACTCACCAAAGCCCAAAGTCCACACATGTGTACTTTCCAGCAGGAGTTAACAAGCAGAAATGTTGGCTGACTAATGGTCACCATGAGTTAAAGGCCCTCTAGGTCCCAGAGGCAGTGTCTGCCAAGGAGAGCACCGAGCCTGATTGTGGGCATAGGAGGGATGAGCTATAGGGAATGATTAGATAAGCTAGGGCACTCAAGCCTTGAAAAGAGTCATCTCAGAGGGGACCATGTAGAAGTATGAAAGGTACTTAATGGGACAAAAGAAACCCTAAACGATACTTTAAGGCTTGACATGTTTAGGACAGATGCCGGAAAGTATTTAAACAGAGGGTGATAAACAGCTGGAAGAGATTGCCATGAAGGATGGCTGAGGCCAGGAGATTGGACTTGTTCCAGAAACAGCTAGATACTGTAACGGGAAGATGGCATGATTAATGTTCTTGAAGGATGAGATCAAGTGGGCCAAAAGGGCGTTCTTGACTGCACCCATCCTGTAATCTTATGATTTTTATTTTCTTCTCGTAGTCCATGTTTAATTGAAGCCAGTAGTAGCACCCATATCACCATCCTACCTAAGGTCAGTAACTCAGCACAGGCCCACGGGTCAAAGCAGGGAACGTTCTGGCCCGTACGGCTCAGTCCCACATTGGACGTTGCGCTTAGCAACTGACTTTAGTGATGTTGTTGGAGCTCATCAAAATCAAAAAGGTCCAAACTGCGGTCACTGGCAATGTCTACAGAGTTCTGCTTGAATGTTATTGCCAGGGTCCCATCAGGCAAACATACAAATGAAAGAGACACCGATTGTTGCCAGTGATTACTCAATGATGTTCTTTGCGAATATCAGCAGCAGTTTATTTTCAGCTCATGTCTCAGCTGTGGTACCCGGGACGCTTGACATTGCAAATTGGATCGTGTGCTCACCACACTTTTGGAAGTGGAATTGTTCTTCTGGCAGTGTGGGAATGTAACACAACACTTTATAATGCTGTTCATGGGTTCCACTGATGGAGTTCTTGCCAGATAAAGATCAGGGTTGTTTCGGGTTTTTTTTTGCACTGGTGCCTTACCAGTATCTCTGGCTGGGTGAAAATGAGGTGCTTTAGTTCAAAAGATTAATAAAGAAAAATTGCCGCCATTACAGGGAGGGAAAGCCCATCGGAGATGCATATCACAATGAGATCCTTCCAACGAATTACCCACCCATGTCACAAGGTTACCTCCAATTTCATGTGCTTTTGTTTTTGCTAATTATCTCCTGTGCAGAACCATGTCAAATGCCTTCTGGAAGTCCATATAGACATCATCCATAGACACACCCCTCTCCATCATGTTAGTGACCTCCTCAGAAAATTCAACTAGATTAGTCAGGTACGACCTATCCTTCACAAATCCTTGCTGACTCTTTTTGATCAGCTCAGACTTGTCCCAGTGCTCAGCTATTCTGTCACTGTTGATAGATTCCAGTAACTTCCCTACAATCGATATGAACTTGACAAACCTGTAGCTTTCTGGTTTCACCCTCCCACCCTTCTTAAATAATGGAATGATATTTGCAATTTTCCAATCCAAAGGCACAATTCTCGAATCTAGAGACCATTGGAAAATTATGATCAATGCGTCTGTAATTTTTTCACCTATTTCCTTTAATAACGCTGTGGTACTGGAAATTTGTCTATCTTAAGTCCCATTATTTTCTCCATTGCCATTTTCTGAGCGGCTAGCAACAGTCCCTTTAAGACTGCTCAATACCAGCATGCACTCTGCCCATGTGTCCCTTAAAATTACAATCGGGGTCCTAACTATGTCATTAGGATCCCAATTTGCATGAGTAAGAGACCTACCCCTCATTTCAGGCAGTTGCTGCGGCCACTCGGATAGGCACCTTTCAAAATGGCGGCCGCTGGAGAGTCGGTGTTAACGGATCCCATTTTGAGACCTCTACTGTCCCGTTAACACCGGTTTCATCGAGTTAAACCCGACCCCAAGGAGTGTATATTGGGTGCACAAATCTCCCATGACAAGGACCACCCCTTTCAGCCAGTCCTTTCACAATCAGAATTTCTGCATCCTCAGCCTTGGTTATCTTACAACGCTATACGATTTTGATTCATCAGAACATTAGTTTGTCACTATGTAGATTTTGGAAAGGCGACTATAGTAGATCCCTCAGTGTCAATTTAACAACATGCAGAAAGACACTCATTGGTAAAAGGATTGGTAATGCAGGAGTGCACCAATAGTGCCAGGAAATTACAGTCTCATTTGGAATTCTGAAGCATGTTCTCCTCCCCATAGTTGTGTGCCTCACTGATTTTTTTTTAAACTCTCGAACCTTTATGATCTAATTCAGGATAACTTTAGAGCAGCTTCTCATTTCTTAGTCCTCTACCACAAAGGCACAGTTCAAACGAGCGAAAGGTAAATTTAGGACTGATGTCAGGAAGCCCTTCTTCACACAGTGGATAGGACTTCTAGGTGGTAGAGGGAAGAGCCCTGAGAATTGTTTCTAAACAGGCGGATACGCTAATGGTCTTTTTTGGAGGAGCTAAATGACCTCCCTCATCTGAATCTATCTTAAATAGTAATTAATATCAAAAAACATTACTAAGTTTATGAGAGATGTGCTCGGAAACAGTGAAGGAATTTTTGATTGGGGAATTCTGAAGCAATCAAAGCAGAATTATTTTTTTACGCAACACATGCTAGACGCATTTTTCAAAGCGTAATTAGCATTTGCACAATCCTAATTTTCGTAAATGCTAGGGTAATATTATGAAAGGCAGCGGAGGGGAATCAGTATTCGAGGTTGTCAGGCTTGAGTTCTGGTAATCAGAATGTTTACTTTTGCATGTGCCGAGGTCGCAGAACAAGAGGACATAGGTTCAGGGTTGTGAAGGGCATGTCTAGGACAGATTCCAGGAAGCCTGCTTTTAGACAGAGTGTGCTCATCAGCTGCAATGAGTTGCGTAGAAGGCAGGACACTGGACTCAATTTAAGAAACAGCTGGATGCTGTAATAAGAAGACAGTAGAGTTGGATTTCTGGAAGGATGAGAGCAAACTTAAGACTGACGTCAGGAAGAAATTCTTAACTCAAAGACTGATCAACATCGCAATGGTCTGGATAGGTTATTGGCAACAAAGGGTCATCCAGGATCCAGTTGGAGGAGGCGGTGGTGGGATGTTAATTTGATCTTCTCAATGGATGAGATAAGCTGGACCAGTACTTGTCTTATAATCCTGTGAACACCCCAGGTTTCAATCCATTGCAATGATTTATGAATTTCAAGTTATACCCTTGTATACACATGGTACTTTCCTCCAGTGTATTATTTTCTTAGCTTTTTGGATGCCAAATAGGATGGGGTTCTGTTCAGTAATCAAGGAGGTTTGAGGGCAAATTCAATGGAGCAAAGCCTCACTAGACGGAAGTACAAGTTGGAGATAGGACTATAATAGTATGAGGCCTGATTCTCCGTGTAGTGCTCCTGTCCAGTAAGGCTCTGATCGAAGAGCGCAACCTCCCTGAATTAGTCATTTAGTGTTAACCTCTTGCTCTTCCTGCTCTCCGAGGGAGAAACCTTGCTCACTTCCACACCGCAATCCCTCGAGTGGTCCAGGCAGTGACAAACTACTTGCCCAAATAGGTTTGAGTGTCAGACAGCTGTAATACAGAGTGATGTCTGCTTAATGCCCTATTTAGTAGACAGAACTCCAATAATCTCAAATGCTGTCCACTAACCTTCACGTGAAACCCTGTTGGAAGAATTTTTTTGGTGGGGGGGGGTTGGGGGGAGATTGAAAAATAGACTGGGAGAGGGATTTTCTCTGGGTGACAAAACCTGTTCTTTATAAATGAGAGTATGATTTCATTTTAAATAGAACACAGAGAAAATGTTCTCCTGGGATATCATTGTGATATTCTCATTCCCCCCAGGATATTGTGATATTCTCACTCCCCCCAGGATATTGTGATATTCTCATTCCCCCCAGGATATTGTGATATTCTCATTCCCCCCAGGATATTGTGATATTATCATTCCCCCCAGGATATTGTGATATTCTCATTCCCCCCAGGATATTGTGATCTTCTCACTCCCCCCGGGATATTGTGATCTTCTCACTCCCCCCGGGATATTGTGATCTTCTCACTCCCCCCGGGATATTGTGATATTCTCACTCCCCCCGGGATATTGTGATCTTCTCACTCCCCCCGGGATATTGTGATATTCTCACTCCCCCCGGGATATTGTGATATTCTCACTCCCCCCGGGATATTGTGATCTTCTCACTCCCCCCGGGATATTGTGATCTTCTCACTCCCCCCAGGATATTGTGATATTCTCACTCCCCCCAGGATATTGTGATATTCTCACTCCCCCCAGGATATTGTGATATTCTCACTCCCCCCGGGATATTGTGATCTTCTCACTCCCCCCGGGATATTGTGATCTTCTCACTCCCCCCAGGATATTGTGATATTCTCACTCCCCCCAGGATATTGTGATATTCTCACTCCCCCCAGGATATTGTGATATTCTCACTCCCCCCAGGATATTGTGATATTCTCACTCCCCCCAGGATATTGTGATATTCTCACTCCCCCCGGGATATTGTGATATTCTCACTCCCCCCAGGATATTGTGATCTTCTCACTCCCCCCGGGATATTGTGATCTTCTCACTCCCCCCAGGATATTGTGATATTCTCACTCCCCCCGGGATATTGTGATATTCTCACTCCCCCCGGGATATTGTGATATTCTCACTCCCCCCAGGATATTGTGATATTCTCACTCCCCCAGGGATATTGTGATATTCTCACTCCCCCCGGGATATTGTGATCTTCTCACTCCCCCCGGGATATTGTGATCTTCTCACTCCCCCCGGGATATTGTGATCTTCTCACTCCCCCCGGGATATTGTGATCTTCTCACTCCCCCCAGGATATTGTGATATTCTCAATCCCCCCAGGATATTGTGATATTCTCACTCCCCCCGGGATATTGTGATATTCTCACTCCCCCCAGGATATTGTGATATTCTCACTCCCCCCAGGATATTGTGATATTCTCACTCCCCCCGGGATATTGTGATATTCTCACTCCCCCCGGGATATTGTGATATTCTCACTCCCCCCAGGATATTGTGATATTCTCACTCCCCCCGGGATATTGTGATATTCTCACTCCCCCTGGGATATTGTGATATTCTCACTCCCCCCGGGATATTGTGATATTCTCACTCCCCCCAGGATATTGTGATATTCTCACTCCCCCCAGGATATTGTGATATTCTCACTCCCCCCAGGATATTGTGATATTCTCACTCCCCCCGGGATATTGTGATATTCTCACTCCCCCCGGGATATTGTGATATTCTCACTCCCCCAGGATATTGTGATATTCTCACTCCCCCCAGGATATTGTGATATTCTCACTCCCCCCGGGATATTGTGATATTCTCACTCCCCCCGGGATATTGTGATATTCTCACTCCCCCCAGGATATTGTGATATTCTCACTCCCCCCGGGATATTGTGATATTCTCACTCCCCCCGGGATATTGTGATCTTCTCACTCCCCCCAGGATATTGTGATATTCTCACTCCCCCCGGGATATTGTGATATTCTCACTCCCCCAGGGATATTGTGATATTCTCACTCCCCCCAGGATATTGTGATATTCTCACTCCCCCAGGATATTGTGATATTCTCACTCCCCCCGGGATATTGTGATATTCTCACTCCCCCCGGGATATTGTGATATTCTCACTCCCCCCAGGGATATTGTGATATTCTCACTCCCCCCGGGATATTGTGATATTCTCACTCCCCCAGGATATTGTGATATTCTCACTCCCCCCAGGATATTGTGATATTCTCACTCCCCCCAGGATATTGTGATATTCTCACTCCCCCCGGGATATTGTGATATTCTCACTCCCCCCAGGATATTGTGATATTCTCTCTCCCCCCAGGATATTGTGATATTCTCACTCCCCCCAGGATATTGTGATATTCTCATTCCCCCCAGGATATTGTGATATTCTCACTCCCCCGGGATATTGTGATATTCTCTCTCCCCCCAGGATATTGTGATATTCTCACTCCCCCCAGGATATTGTGATATTCTCACTCCCCCCAGGATATTGTGATATTCTCACTCCCCCAGGGATATTGTGATCTTCTCACTCCCCCAGGGATATTGTGATATTCTCACTCCCCCCAGGATATTGTGATATTCTCACTCCCCCGGGATATTGTGATATTCTCACTCCCCCAGGGATATTGTGATCTTCTCACTCCCCCAGGGATATTGTGATATTCTCACTCCCCCCAGGATATTGTGATATTCTCACTCCCCCCAGGATATTGTGATATTCTCACTCCCCCCCAGGATATTGTGATATTCTCACTCCCCCCAGGATATTGTGATATTCTCACTCCCCCAGGGATATTGTGATCTTCTCACTCCCCCCCAGGATATTGTGATATTCTCACTCCCCCCAGGGATATTGTGATATTCTCACTCCCCCCGGGATATTGTGATATTCTCACTCCCCCAGGGATATTGTGATCTTCTCACTCCCCCAGGGATATTGTGATATTCTCACTCCCCCCCAGGATATTGTGATATTCTCACTCCCCCAGGATATTGTGATATTCTCACTCCCCCCAGGATATTGTGATATTCTCACTCCCCCAGGATATTGTGATATTCTCACTCCCCCGGGATATTGTGATATTCTCTCTCCCCCCAGGATATTGTGATATTCTCACTCCCCCAGGATATTGTGATATTCTCACTCCCCCCAGGATATTGTGATATTCTCATTCCCCCCAGGATATTGTGATATTCTCACTCCCCCCAGGATATTGTGATATTCTCACTCCCCCCAGGATATTGTGATATTCTCACTCCCCCCAGGATATTGTGATATTCTCACTCCCCCAGGATATTGTGATATTCTCACTCCCCCGGGATATTGTGATATTCTCTCTCCCCCCAGGATATTGTGATATTCTCACTCCCCCAGGATATTGTGATATTCTCACTCCCCCCAGGATATTGTGATATTCTCATTCCCCCCAGGATATTGTGATATTCTCTCTCCCCCCAGGATATTGTGATATTCTCACTCCCCCCAGGATATTGTGATATTCTCATTCCCCCCAGGATATTGTGATATTCTCACTCCCCCGGGATATTGTGATATTCTCTCTCCCCCCAGGATATTGTGATATTCTCACTCCCCCCGGGATATTGTGATATTCTCACTCCCCCCGGGATATTGTGATATTCTCACTCCCCCCAGGATATTGTGATATTCTCACTCCCCCCGGGATATTGTGATATTCTCACTCCCCCCGGGATATTGTGATATTCTCACTCCCCCCAGGGATATTGTGATATTCTCACTCCCCCCGGGATATTGTGATATTCTCACTCCCCCCGGGATATTGTGATATTCTCTCTCCCCCCGGGATATTGTGATATTCTCTCTCCCCCCGGGATATTGTGATATTCTCACTCCCCCCGGGATATTGTGATATTCTCACTCCCCCCGGGATATTGTGATATTCTCTCTCCCCCCAGGATATTGTGATATTCTCACTCCCCCCGGGATATTGTGATATTCTCACTCCCCCCGGGATATTGTGATATTCTCACTCCCCCCAGGATATTGTGATATTCTCACTCCCCCCAGGATATTGTGATATTCTCACTCCCCCCCAGGATATTGTGATATTCTCACTCCCCCCGGGATATTGTGATATTCTCACTCCCCCCGGGATATTGTGATATTCTCACTCCCCCCAGGGATATTGTGATATTCTCACTCCCCCCCAGGATATTGTGATATTCTCACTCCCCCCCAGGGATATTGTGATATTCTCACTCCCCCCCAGGATATTGTGATATTCTCACTCCCCCCCAGGATATTGTGATATTCTCACTCCCCCCCAGGATATTGTGATATTCTCACTCCCCCCAGGGATATTGTGATATTCTCACTCCCCCCGGGATATTGTGATATTCTCACTCCCCCCGGGATATTGTGATATTCTCACTCCCCCCAGGGATATTGTGATATTCTCACTCCCCCCCAGGATATTGTGATATTCTCACTCCCCCAGGATATTGTGATATTCTCACTCCCCCCAGGATATTGTGATATTCTCACTCCCCCAGGATATTGTGATATTCTCACTCCCCCCAGGATATTGTGATATTCTCACTCCCCCAGGATATTGTGATATTCTCACTCCCCCCGGGATATTGTGATATTCTCACTCCCCCAGGGATATTGTGATATTCTCACTCCCCCCAGGATATTGTGATATTCTCACTCCCCCAGGATATTGTGATATTCTCACTCCCCCCGGGATATTGTGATATTCTCACTCCCCCAGGATATTGTGATATTCTCACTCCCCCCGGGATATTGTGATATTCTCACTCCCCCAGGATATTGTGATATTCTCACTCCCCCCAGGATATTGTGATATTCTCACTCCCCCCAGGATATTGTGTTATTCTCACTCCCCCCGGGATATTGTGATATTCTCACTCCCCCCGGGATATTGTGATATTCTCACTCCCCCGGGATATTGTGATATTCTCTCTCCCCCCAGGATATTGTGATATTCTCACTCCCCCCAGGATATTGTGATATTCTCACTCCCCCCGGGATATTGTGATATTCTCACTCCCCCCGGGATATTGTGATATTCTCACTCCCCCCAGGATATTGTGATATTCTCACTCCCCCCGGGATATTGTGATATTCTCTCTCCCCCAGGATATTGTGATATTCTCACTCCCCCCGGGATATTGTGATATTCTCACTCCCCCCAGGATATTGTGATATTCTCACTCCCCCAGGATATTGTGATATTCTCTCTCCCCCAGGATATTGTGATATTCTCACTCCCCCCGGGATATTGTGATATTCTCACTCCCCCAGGATATTGTGATATTCTCTCTCCCCCAGGATATTGTGATATTCTCTCTCCCCCAGGATATTGTGATATTCTCACTCCCCCCGGGATATTGTGATATTCTCTCTCCCCCAGGATATTGTGATATTCTCACTCCCCCCGGGATATTGTGATATTCTCTCTCCCCCAGGATATTGTGATATTCTCACTCCCCCCGGGATATTGTGATATTCTCACTCCCCCCGGGATATTGTGATATTCTCACTCCCCCAGGATATTGTGATATTCTCACTCCCCCCAGGATATTGTGATATTCTCACTCCCCCCCAGGGATATTGTGATATTCTCACTCCCCCCAGGATATTGTGATATTCTCACTCCCCCCAGGGATATTGTGATATTCTCACTCCCCCAGGATATTGTGATATTCTCACTCCCCCAGGATATTGTGATATTCTCACTCCCCCCGGGATATTGTGATATTCTCACTCCCCCCGGGATATTGTGATATTCTCACTCCCCCCCAGGATATTGTGATATTCTCACTCCCCCAGGGATATTGTGATATTCTCACTCCCCCAGGATATTGTGATATTCTCACTCCCCCCAGGATATTGTGATATTCTCACTCCCCCTGGGATATTGTGATATTCTCACTCCCCCAGGGATATTGTGATATTCTCACTCCCCCCGGGATATTGTGATATTCTCTCTCCCCCGGGATATTGTGATATTCTCACTCCCCCCAGGATATTGTGTTATTTTCATTTTCTCAGGATATCATTCTAATACACAAAGAAATACATAGAAGTTATAACACAGAAACAGGCCAGTTGGCCAAACTGGGCCATGTTCGAGCAAATAGTTCTAATCACATTTACCCACCCAGTTCCTATATCCTTTCAAGCCCTTTTCCTTAATCCACCTAGCCAATCTATGCGGCAGAAACTTTATTTGTGGTGGAGCAGAAGCAGCTCCGAGGAAATTCCCGGCCAGAGTTTCTGCCTCAACCACTAACTCGGGAAGTGAATTCCACATCCTTAGAACTCGCTGTATAAAGTTCTCTGAACTAAATTTCTTTACGTTTAATCTTGTATCAATGGTCACTGGTTCTACACCCCTCAACTGCTGGAAACAGTCTGATTCTATCTACCCTGTCTCATCCTTTCATAATTTTAGGTATTTCTATCATATTGTCCCATAATCTGCATTGTTCTAATTAAAGAGAGACCCCATTTTTCGTCTTTCTTCGTATTTAGATTTCTTTACAGGCTGATCCTAGTGAATCTGCAATATAACCTCTCTAAAGCCTTGATATCATCAGTCCACCTGGATTATCATTGTGATATTATCAATTCCCCGGTGTACCGTTGTGGTATTATCATTCCCCAGGGTAACGTGATATTATCATTACCATAGAGTGCCACTGTGATACTATCACCCCCCAGAGTATTATTGTGATATCATCAATTCCCAAGAGTATTATTGAGATATTATCAATTCCCCAGAGTATTATTGTGATATTATCAATCCCTTAGGGTATCATTGTAATATTATTTGTAATGTTTCCTACATTACAACAGTGACTACGCTTCAAAAAGTACTCCATTGGCTGTAAAGCGCTTTGGGACGTCCTGAGGTTGTGAAAGGCGCTATATAAATGCAAATCTTTTTTTCTTATTTCCCAGAATGTAGTTGTGATGTTATAAATTCTCCAGGGTATCATTGTAATATTATTATTCCTTCAGGATATTATCAATTCCCCAGAGTATCTCTGCAAAGTTATCGATTCCCCAGAGTATCATTGTGATATTATCAATTTTCTAGAGTATCATTGAACTATTATCGTTCCTGCAGAGTATCAGAGTGATACTTTCAAATCTCAAGAGAATCATTGCGATGGTATCAATTCCCCCAGAGTGTCATTGTGATATATTATCATTCCCCAGAATATCGTTGTGATAGTTTCATTCCCCCAGAGTATCATTGCGATATCATTATGCTCTAGAGTATCATTGCGATATCATTATGCTCTAGAGTATCATTGCGATATCATTATGCTCTAGAGTATCATTGCGATATCATTATGCTCTAGAGTATCATTGCGATATCATTATGCTCTAGAGTATCATTGCGATATTATAAACAGAGTGAATATTGACCGGTGATGACCACTTCCGTTTCAGTCCATGCACACGTGCGGGATTCCCCAGCCGCCTGCAATGACGTATGGCCAGCCAATTGTGCGCATGCGTGGGATTCCTCACGTCTGACAACATCCTTTTCCGCTCATGCGTACTGCACCGGGCCTTCTGAAATTAACTCGCTGCTATTTTGAGCGGGACTCCCTGGCTGCCTTCTGATATCAACTCTTATCTGAACTCACGAGTGTTAATGATGTGCCTTATTTGAACTCACAAGTTAGTGCTGTGCACTGTCTGAACTCGGGAGTGTTAGCACTGTGCATTATCGGAACTCACGACTGTTAGCGCTGTGCGCTGTCTGAACTCGGGAGTGTTAACGCGGTGCATTATCTGAACTTGGAGTGTCAGCGCTGTGAGTTATCAGAACTCACGGCTGTTAGCGCTATGCACTGTCGGAACTCGGGAGTGTTAGCGCTGTGTGTTATCAGAGCTCGGGAGTGTTAGCGCTGTGTGTTATCAGAGCTCGGGAGTGTTAGCGCTGTGTGTTATCAGAGCTCGGGAGTGTTAGCGCTGTGTGTTATCAGAACTCGGGAGTGTTAGCGCTGTGTGTTATCGGAACTCATGGCTGTTAGCACAGTGCGCTGTCGGAACTCGGGAGTGTTAGCGCTGTGCATTATCAGAGCTTGGGAGTGTTAGCGCTGTGCATTATCAGAGCTCGGGAGTGTTAGCGCTGTGCATTATCAGAGCTCGGGAGTGTTAGCGCTATGCATTATCAGAGCTCGGGAGTGTTAGCGCTGTGCATTATCTGAACTCAGGAGTGTTAGCGCTGTGTGTTATCGGAACTCACGGGTGTTAGCGCTATGCGCTGTCTGAACTCACGAATGTTAGCACTTTTCCTTGCTTGAACTCACGAGTGTTAGCACTGTGCCTTGCCTGAACTCACGAGTGTTAGCACTGTGCCTTGTCTGAACTCACGGGTGTTAGCACTGTTCCTTGTCTGAACTCACGGGTGTTAGCACTGTTCCTTGTCTGAACTCACGGGTGTTAGCACTGTTCCTTGTCTGAACTCACGGGTGTTAGCACTGTGCCTAGCCTGAACTCACGAGTGTTAGCACTGTGCCTAGCCTGAACTCACGAGTGTTAGCACTGTTCCTTATCTGAACTCTGCGGTCTGTCTGACAATTACTGGATTAAATTACACTCGATCAAATTATACATTCCAGGCAAATTGTTGGGTGATTATTGTCCTTCCAATTCTTGGCGGTACTGGTACAAATCTAGTTAATTACACCGCGCCCGCGGTGTCACTAAATGCGGTGTATTATCAATTCCCTAGAGTGTCATTTTGATAATATCATTCCTTCAGGACACCATTGTGATATTATTATTCCCCCAGAGTGTCACTGTGATGCAATCATTCAGTCAGCGTATCAACAACAACAACAGCTTGCATTTATATAGCGCCTTTAATATTGTAAAATGCCCCAAGGTGCTTCACAGGAGGGTTATCAGACAAAATTTGACACCGAGCCACATAGGGAGGTATTAGGACAGGTGACCCACTTGGTCATTGAGGTAGGTTTTAAGGAGCGTCTTAAAGGAGGAAAGAGAGGTGGAGAGGTTTAGTGAGGGGATTCCAGAGCTTAGGGCCTAGGCAGCTGAAGGCACGGCTGCCAATGGTGGAGCGATTAAAATCGTCGATGCGCAGGAGGCAAAAATTGGAGGAGCACAGAGATCTCGGAGGGTTATAGGGCTGGAGGAGGTTATGGAGATAAGTGGGAGCGAGGGCCATGGAGGGATTTGAAAACAAGGATGAGAATTTTAAAATCGAGGGATTCCCGGACCGGGCATCAATGTAGGTCAGCGAGCACAGGAGGTGATGGGAGAACGGGACTTGCTGCAAGTTAGGATACGGGCAGCAGAGTTTTGGATGAGCTCAAGTTTATGGAGGTTGGAGGATGGGAGGCCAGCTAGGAGAGCTTTGGAATAGTCCAGTCTGGAGGTAACAAAGGCATGGATGAAAGTTTCAGCAGCAGATGAGCTGAGGTAGGGGGGCAGAGACGGGCGATGTTACGGAGGTGGAAGTAGGCGATCATGGTGATGGAGTGGATATGTGGTCAGAAGCTCATCCCAGGATCAAATAGGACGCCAAAGTTGTGAACGGTCTGGTTCAGCCTGAGACAGTGGACAGGGAGTGGGATGGAGTCGGTGGCTAGGGAACGGAGTTTGCGGTGAGGACCAAAGACAATGGCTTCGGGTCTTCCCAATATTTAGTTGGAAGAAATGTTTGTTCATCCAGTATTGGATGTCGGACAAGCAGTGTGACAAATGAGACAGTGGAGGGGTCGAGGGAGGTGGTTGTGAGGTAGAGCTGGGTGTCATCAGCGTACATGTGGAATCTGATGTTGTGTTTTCGGATGATGTTGCCAAGGGGCAGCATGTAGATAAGAAATAGGAGGGGGCCAGGGATAGATCCTTGAGGGACTCCAGAGGCAACAGTGCAGGAGCGGGAAGAGAAGCCATTGCAGGAGATTCTCTGGCTATGACTGGAACCAGGCGAGCACGGTCCCACCCAGCTGGACAACGGAGGAGAGGCATTGGAGGAGAACATAAGAACATAAGAAATTGGAGCAGGAGTAGGCCAATCGGCCCCTCGAGCCTGCTCCGCCATTCAATAAGATCATGGCTGATCTGATCCCAACCACAAATCTAAAGAACACAAGAAGTCGGAGCAGGACCCGGCCACATAGCCCCTGGGCCCTCTCCGCCACCCACACGGCATTGACCGATCCGAACTCAGCTTCATGTCCAATTTCCTGCCCGCTCCCCATAACCCCTAATTCCCTTTACTTCTAGGAAACTGTCTATTTCTGTTTTAAATTTATCTAATGATGTAGCTTCCACAGCTTCCTGGGGCAGCAAATTCCACAGACCTACCACCCTCTGAGTGAAGAAGTTTCTCCTCATCTCAGTTTTGAAAGAGCAGCCCCTTATTCTAAGATTATGCCCCCTAGTTCTAGTTTCACCCATCTTTGGGAACATCCTTACTGCATCCACCCGATCAAGACCCTTCACAATCTTATATGTTTCAATAAGATCGCCTCTCATTCTTCTGAACTCCAATGAGTAGAGTCCCAATCTACTCAACCTCTCCTCATATGTCCGCCCCCTCATCCCCGGGATTAACCGAGTGAACCTTCTTTGTACTGCCTCGAGAGCAAGTATGTCTTTTCTTAAGTATGGAGACCAAAACTGTATGCAGTATTCCAGGTGCGGTCTCACCAATACCTTATATAACTGCAGCAATACCTCCTTGTTTTTATATTCTATCCCCCTAGCAATAAAAGCCAACATTCCGTTGGCTTTCTTGATCACCTGCTGCACCTGCATACCAACTTTTTGATTTTCTTGCACTAGGACCCCCAGATCCCTTTGTACTGCAGTACTTTCCAGTCTCTCGCCATTAAGAAAATAACTTGCTCTCTGATTTTTCCTGCCAAAGTGCATAACCTCACATTTTCCAATATTATATTGCATCTGCCAAATCTCCGCCCACTCACCCAGCCTGTCTATATCCCCTTGCAGGTTTTTTATGTCCTCCTCACTCTCTACTTTCCCTCCCATCTTTGTATCATCTGCAAATTTTGATATGTTGCACTCGGTCCCCTCCTCCAAATCGTTAATATAGATTGTAAAGAGTTGGGGACCCAGCACCGACCCCTGTGGAACACCACTGGTTACTGGTTGCCAGTCGGATGGTGTGGTCAACCGTGTCAAAGGCTGCAGACAGGTCGAGAAGGATGAGGAGGGATAGTTTAACACAGTCACGTAGGATGTCATTTGTGACTTTGATAGGGCCGTTTCAGTAATGTGGCAGGGCAGAAACCTGATTGGAGGGATTCAAACATGGAGTAGTGGGAAAGATGGGCACGGATTTGGGAAACGACAACATGTTCAAGGACTTTGGAGAGGAAAGGGAGATTGGAGATGGGGCGGTAGTTTGCAAGGACAGAGGCGTCAAGGGTGGTTTTTTTGAGGAGGGGTGTGATGACGGCACATTTGAAGGGGAGGGAGACGGTACCTGAGGGGAGGGAACCGTTAATAATATCAGCTAACGTGGGGGCCAAGAAGGGAAGTTGGTTGGTCAGCAGTTTAGTGGGAATAGGGTTGAGGGAGCAGGAGGTGGGCCTCATGGTCAAGTTGAGCTTTGAGATGGCATGAGGGGAGATAGGAGAGAAACTAGAGAAAGATGCAAGTTTAGGGCCAGGGCAGGGGGCAACCACAGGGGGGAGTTTGGCTTGGTGGGCTCGGGGAAGGGAGGGAAGTAGCAGAGGGAACTGAACGGATGGTCTTAATCTTAGTGACAAAGAAGTCCATGAGCTCCTAGCACTTTTCGTTGGAGGTGAGGGTGCAGGGGGGCAGGGAGAGGGGGTTAAGAAGACGGTTGATAGTGGAGAAGAGAAGCCAGGGTTATCTTTGCATTCCAGGATGATCCTGGAATAGTGAGCAGTTTCATTGTGATATTTTCATTCCCCAGAGTATCATTGTGACATTATAAGTCCCTAGAGTATTAGTGTGATAGTATCAATTCCCTAGAATGTCATTGTTATATTATCATTGCCCAGAATACTATTGTGATATTATCTTTACCCCAGGCTATCATTATGATATCATTCCCCTGAGTATCATTGTGATATTATTAATTCCCTGAAGTATCATTGTGATATTATTAATTCCCCTGGAGTATCATTGTGATATTATCAATTCCCTGGAGTATCATTGTGATATTATCAATTCCCTGGAGTATCATTGTGATATTATTAATTCCCCTGGAGTATCATTGTGATATTATCAATTCCCTGGAGTATCATTGTGATATTATCAATTCCCTGGAGTATCATTGTGATATTATTAATTCCCCTGAGTATCATTGTGATATTATCAATTCCCTGGAGTATCATTGTGATATTATCAATTCCCTGGAGTATCATTGTGATATTATTAATTCCCTGGAGTATCATTGTGATATTATTAATTCCCTGGAGTATCATTGTGATATTATTAATTCCCTGGAGTATCATTGTGATATTATTAATTCCCTGGAGTATCATTGTGATATTATCAACTTCCTGGACTTTAATTGTTCTCCTTGCAAAGTTGACATTTCTACATTTTTTTATCCGGACATTCGGTCACCGTCACTGCCGTGAAAGCTTTTCTCCGACATCTGATCTGCTTCCGTTGAAGAGGCTGGAAATCAGGGAGCTGCGGGTGGCTCGTTACAGGGGGAGAGAGAGAGAGAGAGAAAATAAACTTACTTGAGGCGTTATACTGGACATCGGAGGTCTCCATTTATACAACACAATTCTTTCCACATCGCAGCAAAGCTAATGAAGGCTGGATGAACAGAAATTGGCAAGATTCTTGCAGAGAAGAGCCATGGTCTTTTCAGTGCCAATGACTGAAAGTGTAAAACCAGCAGGAATGTGGATTGGGCACGAAGATCAGAGCGTAACATGTGCAACACTCCAAGGTAAATCAAACCAGAAGAAAGGACTGGATACAGAGATGGATTTAATGAAAGAGAAACCTTAATGAGGGGCGCCATTGTGAGGAAGCACAGCTATTTCTGCCCGAAATAAACGGAGCACTTAAGACACTATAACCGGCAACTTTGCAATTCAAGTTAATGCAGATGGATAATGGTTATCGCTTTTTGGCCGATATAAGTGATTGCCTGCTTTAAGCGTGGATATTTTAACTGCTGGGGACTTAATTATCAATTCCACAGAGTATCATTGTGATATTATCAATTCCACAGAGTATCATTGTGATATTATCAATTCCACAGAGTATCATTGTGATATTATCAATTCCACAGAGTATCATTGTGATATTATCAATTCCACAGAGTATCATTGTGATATCAACAATTCCACAGAGTATCATTGTGATATTATCAATTCCACAGAGTATCATTGTGATATTATCAATTCCACAGAGTATCATTGTGATATCAACAATTCCACGGAGTATCATTGTGATATTATCAATTCCACAGAGTATCATTGTGATATCAACAATTCCACAGAGTATCATTGTGATATCAACAATTCCACGGAGTATCATTGTGATATTATCAATTCCACAGAGTATTATTGTGATATTATCAATTCCACAGAGTATCATTGTGATATCAACAATTCCACGGAGTATCATTGTGATATTATCAATTCCACAGAGTATCATTGTGATATCAACAATTCCACAGAGTATCATTGTGATATTATCAATTCCACAGAGTATCATTGTGATATCAACAATTCCACAGAGTATCGTTGTGATATTATCAATTCCACAGAGTATCATTGTGATATTATCAATTCCACAGAGTATCATTGTGATATTATCAATTCCACAGAGTATCGTTGTGATATCAACAATTCCACAGAGTATCATTGTGATATTATCAATTCCACAGAGTATCATTGTGATATTATCAATTCCACAGAGTATCGTTGTGATATCAACAATTCCACAGAGTATCGTTGTGATATTATCAATTCCACAGAGTATCGTTGTGATGGTATCATACCCAGAGTACCATTGTGATATCATCATATCTCCAAAGTACTATTGTGAAATTATCAATTCTCCAGAGTATTATTGCAATATCAACAATTCACCAGAATATTATTGTGATATTATCATTCCCCCAAAGTATTGTTGTGATATTATCGATTCCCCAGAGTATTTTTGTCATACTTGTGATGATTTCCCAAGGATATTATTGTGTTATTATCATTCCCCCAATGAATCAGTGTGATAATATTATTCCTGCAGGGTATAATTTTGATATTATGACTTAGCAGTTAAAAACCACTGAAAATGCTTGAAATACGCCACTGGTTGGTTAGCACGCAAAAAAGAAAAATAAGTTGAAGTTTTGAGTGTACGCCAGTGTACACTTTGAGTTCTGTGTTTGTCTTTACATTCTGTTTCCAATTGTTTAAATTGCTTTTATTGCTTGTGAAAAAGTGTCAATGATAAAGCACGTGATTAGGTCCAGTGCGACATTCAGTGAGAAACACCAGCACCAGCACCAGCGCGATCTTTTGTCCAAATTCCACAAGTTTGTCCCAGGGGAAGTGTAAATGGCAGTCTATGAAGGGATGGAAGCTCAGTTGCCAAGTTGTTGCTAAGAGAATGCCAGTATTCACAGTGCTACCTGAATTTTAATTAGCTGAATCTATAAGTGATAATGGACAATAGATTGGTTGAGAATATCCATAGAGTGAGACCTTGGCCAGTCCCTCGAAGAGATCACATTCAGTCCAATCTATCTTCTGGAACTGTTACAAGTGTTTTCCAATAACTTTACTGACTGATTGTATGGTGTGAAATGATACTTGCGCTTTTTTTCTTGTCACTGGCTTTATTCAGTGTGTCAGTGCCAATACACTCTCATTAATCCCACACATTAATGCTGTGAATCACTTCTTGGTTGATGGTCAACAGCTTGTACTTCTAAGTGCTAATTCGACATGGTTTTATGAGCCTTTCCTGCCAGCGGCACACATTGATAATTTGAGAGGGATGGATAATCGTGGGCAGCCCGGGGTTCTGCCGCATTGCTGGTGGGCAAGGCAAAAAGGTTGGTCCAAGTGGCAGCTGGACCTGGGCAGGAGCTAGGAGAAGAATCAGTCGAGGTGAGCAAGGGCCCAGTTAAAAAGGAGGCTTTTGAACACGGGAGATGTGGAAAGGTTGCTGGGGGAGGGGGGGTGGGGGGTTGGTGTTTTGGAAGGGGGTTCCGGAGTGTTGGGCGAATCAGCTGAAGGTGCTGCCACTAATGATGGAGCAAAAGGATAGGCAATATTGGTAGGCCACAGTCTGTGAGCAGGACGTGGAGCTGGAGGAGGTTGCAGGGGTATGGAACGAGGCTGAGGGTGGAGTTGTAATTGAGGACTGGGAATTTTGAGAACAATATCCTGGAGGATGGGAGGCCTGAGGAGGTTCACCCCCCCCCCCCAACCGGTGACAGACTTGTACCTCACCCTGGTGCTTATATAACTCAAAACATGCTCTCCAGACACAACTCAGGTTGTGAAGGACAGAATCTATAATTGTACTGCTGGGTGTTTTCTGTTAAATGAAGATTTCACCTGCCCACCATCATTCATTACTGGAATCCCAGTGATAATGTATGTCCTAGCAGAGTTGGTATTAGCAATGCAGTCAGTATGGTCTTCATGGTATCCTGAACAGATCAGAAAGAACTGTGTTCAGAAAGAACTTGTATTAATACAGCCTGACTTTGGGACGTCCCAAAGCGCTTTACAGCCAATCAGTGGCAGGAGATGATTCAATGACAAAATGGAAGATGGTGCAAGGAAAACGGAGGCGATGATGAGACAAGTAGAGATACAAATGATAGGTCCAAAGGAGGTGTAAATAATTACAGCAGAATAGCAGAGAAAGAAGGAAGCATGGAAAACCTGGCAAAGATAGGAAGACTCCCATGGCCTGGGCGACAGTAGGATAAGGGGACACAGAATCTAACTGGTGAAGGGCAATCGTAGGTCTGATAGTAGGAGGCACCTTGTCACACAAAGTGACCTATGCATGGAATGAACTCCAGGGTAGAGGTAATGGAGGCGAAACCCCTGGAATCATATAAGGGAGAGCTGGATGCCTCGACGGGAGGACATTAAGCCACTCTAGACAGGATGGACTGAATAGCCTTACTCGTCCATATTTATAATCTTGCGACCTTGTGGTTTAATTTTCGGTATTTATTTCTATAGAATTAAAGAGTCTGGCACGGAAATGACTCAAAAATATTAACCTTAGCAACATAACGACCTCCATACATGAGGATGTTTATGTAACAGTTTTCCTTTTCTCCGAGAGACTCCACAGCAATAAAATAATATTTTGTCAGCGGCAATAGTTCTGATTTTGCGAGGAGACTAAAGTGCCCAAAGTGTGTGCGGGGTTTTGAGCGGCAGGCAGTGCTGTAGTCCTCACATCTGGGTTTTCCTTCCGTAAAAGCGTCTGCCATTATTACACTTTCTAGTCCCCAGCAGTGATTATTTTGGCTACATTCTGATTCTGGAATCTGTTCCCTAGTGGTTAGGCTCCTAATTTGAGCATTTTATTTGGGCAGGTTGACGGTTTGATCACCAATGAGGCTGTCGGAAAAGATTCATCGTGTTGAGCACGTTAAAATGCTGCTGATTCGGTTCTTTGACGTGTTCGGTAAAAGCAATCACCCAGCAACTGGGGGGAGAAAAACATTAGCAACCGTTGCTGGGCAGCAATTTTGAAATCTCTACCAACCAGTCCAGTTTTGCAAAAGGTTTTAACGCAACACATGATGAGTCAATAATGTAACTCTGTTGTTTCATTTTCATTTCACAGCTGAAGTAACGAGCAACAATGAAAGCCAAGAATTTGTCGGTGTCAGCCCAGCCATCGAGACTGATTTTCTTGGCCATAAAACCAACAAAGTTGTGGATTTCTGCGACCACTCCTGCAGTGATATTGGAAACATGTTTAAGGAGCTGCACGGACTAAGGGTTCTTGTCAGCAATCTGGTCGATGGACTGGTTAAAGTGGTGTGTGTCATGTGTCACTTTTCATCTCACTGAAGCATGTTTTGCTTTTTGAAACAAACTATCCCTCAATGTGTACAAAGGAGAATACAAATGCACAGGACTATAACTCACACTGTGTAGAAAGGAGAATACAAACACATGGAAATATACCTCATATTGTGTACAAAGGAGAAAACAAACACATAGAAGTATACCTCACACTGTGTACAAAGGAGAATACAAACACACAGAAATATGCCTCTTTTGTGTACAAAGGAGAAAACAAACACATAGAAGTATACCTCACACTATGTACAAAGGAGAATACAAACACACAGAAATATGCCTCTTTTGTGTACAAAGGAGAAAACAAACACATAGAAGTATACCTCACACTATGTACAAAGGAGAATACAAACACACAGAAATATGCCTCTTTTGTGTACAAAGGAGAAAACAAACACATAGAAGTATACCTCACACTGTGTACAAAGGAGAATACAAACACACAGAAATATGCCTCTTTTGTGTACAAAGGAGAAAACAAACACATAGAAGTATACCTCACACTATGTACAAAGGAGAATACAAACACACAGAAATGTACCTCGCACTGTGTACAAAAGAGAATACAAACACACAGAAATGTACCTCACACTGTGTACAAAAGAGAATACAAACACACATGACTATACCTCACATTGTACAAAGGAGAAAACAAACACATAGAAGTATACCTCACATTGTGTACAAAGGAGAATAGAAACACACAGAAATGTACCTGACACCGTGTACAAAGGAGTTTACAAACACAGGACTGTACCTCACAGTGTTGTAGAATGGTAAATGCAGATGATATGATAACATTGCTGTACCTGGAAAATATTTTGCAGACAGAAGAAAATGTCATAATCCGTGACATCCTAGAAGATACTTTAAAAAAGGTGAGGCCAGGCCAGTGCTGGCACAGTGGGCGTCTCTTTGACAACAAGGAGGAGTGGACGGTGGACAGCTGTACTAAGTGCACCTGTCAGGTGAGTCCAGTGTCTGCAGGGTCTCCCTGGTTTTTAATTACAGCCTATGTAAATGATTAGTAAAAATAAGAAACGTTACTTAGCTTTCACAATTAATATTTTGTGTAATTATATTTCCTAAGTTAACGAGGTACAAATTGTTCAAAGCTTGAGATGTGTAGTCACAAGCGGAGTTGATACTGTATTCAGGAAATAGAACTGTTCTATAAATTTTATTCAGTTGCTGCTAAGTATTTGTCAGTATTGTTTTAAAATTATGTTCAAATATACTAAAGCCATCATGCCCATCCATTTAAAAAAACCAACTCTTTAAAGGAGCCCTGTTCTCAGGACAAAAGCGTTTAACCGAGCTCCCCAATGGCTCCTTTGGTAACAGCAGTTCGATTGCTTGTCTATGCTGAGTTAGCTAGTCGCTACAACTGTCTCTAGACTAGGGATTTGGGGGGGGGGGGAGAAATCAGCCAGACTTTCTGCTGCTGATTACCCTTCCCTGGAGAGTGCATTTGTGTGGAGATCAGGTGGAGACAGAATTAGACTCGGCTGTGATGCCCTCCACAGTCAAACAGCCTTCTGGCTCTCACTGACTGCGCTTGGACATGAAGCAGGGTCACTTGGGCAAGGTACACCTAGCAAAGAGTCAACAGCCTAGGGGAAGTCAAGACAAAGCAGGCATGATCCGTTATCAGCGAACTGGTGTGCAGCGAATAAGAGAGAGGGTTCAATGATATTCACATCATCATGTTGCATTTTGTCAACAGATTGGGGGGAAAGAAAGGATTTGCCAAACATTTTTTTTTCTATTACTGTCGCATCCCTTTAAGAGCATCAATGAAAGTCAATGAGCTGTGATTCTGGAAGGCTGCTTAAAGGTGCTGTGCCTCAGCTCAACTGTCAGGACATGACCCAGCCCACAGCTTGATGTCAAACACACTCTGAGACCCTTTCATGTTTTCAGTGAAGAATGGTATAATGGCCCTGGCCTGTAGGCTGGAAAGTACTTGTTAAGAGACTAATAATACGCAAATAATAACAGAAAGTCCAAGCAGTAGCACCTGGGCTGGCTCTGATTAATGGCGCTGTAAATTATTACTTTCCTGCAGGTTGCCCATAGTTCCTGCCAAGCCAATAGGGGAAAGTTCTTCATCAAGATTATATTATGATTAGGTTTCTGTTTTCTTTAATGGTGTTCGATATTTAGTGGATGCAGTGAGATTCCTGCATCATCTCCACTCTCTGAGATTCCTGTACCCTCTGCACTCTGTGAGATTCCTGTACCCTCTCCACTCTGTGAGATTCCTGTACCCTCTCCACTCTGTGAGATTCCTGTACCCTCTGCACTCTCTGGGATTCCTGTATCCTCTCCACTCTGTGTCTTTATGTCTGTTCAGTGGTGTACCCTTTCTGCTCTGTAAAGTTCTGAATAACCCCGTTTATGTAACAGCCTAAATAATCCCCAATTGTTTTTTTTCACACAAAGAATTGTCAGAATACTGCATATAACAAGTGACCATTGATGCAAAGACTATGACTTCATTTTAAAGAGATTTGGCTAGGTTTTTGAAAAGTGAGAATATGAAAGTATTGGGAAAGGGCAAGGAGATGGGATTAGTTTCGACAGGTCTAGTTGAGGAGCCAGCACCAGCACAGCCTGGATGGGCCAACTGGCCTCGTCCTGTGCTGTCATTTGTATGAATCTGTGTCTCGTTAGATTGTAGGCTCTTGGGCCATTTCATGCTCTCCTTTCTGCAGCTTGAGGCTCTCCGCCCTCCCGTTCCATTCTCTGTATCCCATCACCCGTGGACACTTTGCCATTTCCTTTCAGCTGTTCGATGATATCCGGATCCTTTCCCCGTGAATGACTTTCTCTCTTCTTGCCGCCCAAGTCGAGTTTCCTACACGTGTTTCATGCTCAGTTATGCACTCAATAAATAGGCAATAATTGATTTCATCTGAACGATAGGCCAGGATCCTCAGGGGTTTGAAAGATCCACTGAGAACCTAGACCTGGAAGACACAGCGGGGAGGCAGTCTAATAAACACCGCCAGCTTCTGGGCTGGAAATGGAAACCGCAGCAAAGAATGAATGATGACTTTTAAAATCAGATTTGTTACAGATGTAATTACAGTCAGGGAAAGGTTTCGATCACAATGGTTGTAATCAGTAGGAGCACTTCTCGAGAGTCCTGGCAGAGGCATGAATTCAACTGAATGTGTGTTTAATTATTGCTGGGGCGGAGTTCTAAATGTATTAAAGTCTTCTTCTCCCCAATGTCCTGGCCAATAATTATCCCTCAACCGCCATCACTAAAAAACAGATGATCTGGTCATTTGTCTCATTGCTGTTTGTGGGAGTTTTCTGTGCGCAGAATGGCTGTCGCGTTTCCCTACATTGTAACAGTGACTACACTTCAAAAAGGTATTTTGTTGGCTGTAAAGCACTTTGGGACGTCCTGAGGTTGTGAAAGGCGCTATATAAATGCAAGTTCTTTCTTTTTCTGTTATCTCCCGTGCACCAAGCCACGGTCTGCAAGTGCGGACGAGGCCCCCCCCCCCTGCTCCGGCCACTGCTAAACTGCTTGCTGCCATCAGTCCTTACTTACCTTGTCCTGGATAACAGGAAGTGGCAGCAGGCCAGTCCTCTGCCGTGATTTCATGCAAGAGATCTCCAACCAGCCCGGACGAGTGCGGATACATTCTTAGCCCTTGTAAAGTTGTACGTGTGGTTATGTGAATAATCGGCAAAAGCTGGAGAAACATGGAAGAGTCCTCACTGCCCTCATAGAATCGTACAGCACAGAAGGAGGCCATTCAGCCCATGGTGCCTGTGCCTTTGAAGAGAGCCTCCGAGCAAGGTCAATTGCAGGAAACTCCATGTATGGCTCTGTAACAGGGTTGGGGATAGTTTTATGTGCGGAGATAACATTCGCGGAGGGATCGAAAGACGGCCTTAAGAGATCGAGGATATTGGGCGTGTGATAGTTACACACGTAACTCACTGACGTCCAAAATTCGGTGATTTTTCAGGCATCGGATTTGATTCGCCCCTCACAATCCACTTGTTTCCGGCTGCAACGACACAGGAAATTTGGGTCCCACCAGTTATACAAAGACTGTGTACATTTGCTTTTAGTAAGGTTCACATCAAGGCTCGTTTTGGAGAATGGATCGCTTCCTATTGCAGCCATCCTATGTCAGCATCAAGCACCCTCAGGTCAGGTATAGCACGGCCAGATGCGGAGTATAATCTCCTGCAACCTTGCCCTGATAACATGCCTTTGTGCCAACCTCACAAGTGCCCCTTATATTGCACAAGTGTGACAGGGTTTTCTCCCATTTCCCACACTGACCATCCCTCGGACTCTCTGAGTAAGACTGCCAATTAATGCCAAATTAAGGAGGGTTTCGAGCCGTGGGCCCGTACCCATAAGGAACCGGAATAAGGCTGCTCAAACTCATTTCAGGTAGGCCTTCATCAGAAGAGACTGGGATGGATGTAAACTCCATTGCCAGAGGTGAAAGGTCAGTGTCTATCCCTCTGCACCATCCAGTTCCTACATTTCCTTATTTGTTAAAAGAACGACAAAAAAGCAGTGTTTTAAAAGTTTTTTTTATTATTGCATAAACAACAACTTGCATTTATATAGTGCCTTTAATGTAGTAAAACGTCCCAAGGCGCTTCACAGGAGCGATTATCAAACAAAATTTGACACCGAGCCATATAAGGAGATATTAGGACAGGTGACCAAAAACTTAGTCAAAGAGGTAGGTTTTAATGAGCGTCTTAAAAGAAGAGAGAAAGTCGGAGAGGTTTAGGGAGGGAGTTCCAGAGCTTAGGGCCAAGACAGCTGAAGGCACGGCCGCCAATGATGGAACAATGAAAATCAGGGATGCGCAAGATGCCAGAATTGGAGGAGCGCAGAGAATTCGGAGGGTTGTAGGTGTGGAGGAAGTTAGAGATTGGGAGGGACGAGGCCATGGAGGGATTTGAAAACAAGGATGAGAATTTTAAAATCGAGGCATTCCCAGACCGGGAGCCAATGTAGGTCAGCGAGCACAGGGGGTGATGGGAGAACGGGACTCGGTGTGAGTCGGGATAAGGGCAGCAGAAAGCAGAAAAAAAGCACGATTGCGCTTCCCTCAAGTCATGATGCATCACAGAATTCAAACTGCTTTACAACCTTCGCTGTACTTAACACACCTAAAGAATGACGATCTTACAGCATCTGAAGCATATGAATAACAACGTACCAAAACTCACAGTTCCATATAAAAAGGGTGAATGTTTATTTTTTCCTTTACGCAGGACTTCAGCATTATCTGCCGACGAATTACCTGCCCCCCAGTGTCGTGCGCGAACCCCTCTTTCATCGAAGGCGAGTGCTGCCCCTCATGCCTCCGTGAGTATACACTCGAAGGATTTGTACGGCTGCCACCTCAGTTCATCATTTTCAACTGTCTTGCCCTGTCCTATACTCTGCACTGTGTGACCTCGTAGGGATCAGAACCAAATACCCCAGGAGGGCAAAACTACCGATTCAGTCTTATTGCATTGCTGCCCAATTAAGTGACCTTGCTAGATGAGACCTTGAAATTTCCGTCCTCTCAGGTGGATGTAAAAGATTCCATGGCATCATTTGAATCAGAGCAGGAGGGTTCTCCCCAGTGTCCTGGCCAATATTTATCCCTCAACCAACATCATTAAGAGATTATCTGGTCAATTGTCTCTACAAGATGTGAGGTTCCTGTACCCTCTCCACTCTGTGAGATTCCTGTACCCTCTCCACTCTGTGAGATTCCTGTACCCTCTGCACTCTGTGAGATTCCTGTACCCTCTCCACTCTCTGAGATTCCTGTACCCTCTCCACTCTGTGAGATTCCTGTACCCTCTCCACTCTGTGAGATTCCTGTACCCTCTCCACTCTGAGATTCCTGTACCCTCTCCACTCTGTGAGATTCCTGTACCCTCTCCACTCTGAGATTCCTGTACCCTCTCCACTCTGAGATTCCTGTACCCTCTGCACTCTGTGAGATTCCTGTACCCTCTCCACTCTGTGAGATTCCTGTACCCTCTGCACTCTGTGAGATTCCTGTACCCTCTGCACTCTGTGAGATTCCTGTACCCTCTGCACTCTGTGAGATTCCTGTACCCTCTGCACTCTGTGAGATTCCTGTACCCTCTGCACTCTGTGAGATTCCTGTACCCTCTCCACTCTGTGAGATTCCTGTACCCTCTGCACTCTGTGAGATTCCTGTACCCTCTGCACTCTGTGAGATTCCTGTACCCTCTCCACTCTGTGAGATTCCTGTACCCTCTGCACTCTGTGAGATTCCTGTACCCTCTCCACTCTGTGAGATTCCTGTACCCTCTCCACTCTGTGAGATTCCTGTACCCTCTCCACTCTGTGAGATTCCTGTACCCTCTCCACTCTGTGAGATTCCTGTACCCTCTGCACTCTGTGAGATTCCTGTACCCTCTCCACTCTCTGAGATTCCTGTACCCTCTCCACTGTATCTTCTTCACTCTGTGAGTCCTTTCTTGTATTCAAGAGCTAGGAGCCAGGCAGATTTCCTGCAGACTTTCCCCATGTCATGTTTGAGCTGAGAGCAATCAAACTGCTTCTTGGGTTCTTTGCTTTGGCATCTGTCCCATTGAAATTATATATTCCAAATTATGATAACACATGCACGACTCGGGAATTGTTGTTCTGTCTGTTTTTTTGGTTATGTTCTTGTAATCTATGTAGGAGTTTATTTTCATTGCGATAACAAAAGATGGGGGAGGGGGAGTCAGTGTAGGTTACGATGGGTCTATAGAGAATGTTGCTGTGCTGGCAGTTTTAAGGGTTTTATATTTCTAAGTACAGTCTTTGAGCCGGGGAGTCACGGAGAGCTGGTTATGCTGGAAGTGTTCCCTGTGTTTCATCAAGTCGTGAGTCACTGAGGGCCAGACAGGAAGCAGCTGAAAGGAAGTGGGAGGGGAGAAGACTGTGAGAAGAGAGGAATCCGAGCAAGGTCGAAACAGATCAGTGAATGGACACAAGAGGCTGTAAATGCTATGGAACAGTGAATAGAAAAGCAGAGACCAAGATCCGAGGAGATGGCAGAGAAGCAGACCGCTGAAAAGCTGGGACAGAGAGAAACAACTTGTCTTTATAGTTTGGGACTGTGAACGATTTGTGGCATTCTTTCCCAAGATGTTATTTTTCTAATCTCCCATTTATCACTTCCTGATTCCACCCTATACATTTTGGGTCAGCGGCCTGGGATGGCCAGGGCTGTCTCCATGGTGATAATCAATCACTGAGCCACACGAGGCGGAACAGGCACTTGTCCTCAAGAGACAGGGCACTGGACCGTGGTCGTAAACTTATTCAGGACTCTGAGCAACACGGTGTGTCCAACGACCAAGTAAAGCCTCCAAAGCCCAGGCAACTCAGTCCTATTTGAACTTATGTTTCTTACTTGCTGCTTTGTCCTGTTTGAGTTTTGTAGCCTGAAGGTTTGGAAAGTGCTGTCCTTGGCATTGCTGCCTCACTGGTGGGTGACTGCTGCATTAGAACATCAGGGCCTGTTGGTATCAGGAGCTTGAGAGGTGCCTGGGAACATGGATGTATCACTGCCTGGACTTTAGAGCTCACCATTGTTGGAGGAGAAGGGAGAAAGGTTACTTTTGTGGAAGTCGGAAGCCTGCAGCATCTTAAAGGGGCAGGCAGGCTCCAAAAACCAAAGCCACATCGCTGTCCCACTGTAAAAGAAAGAAAGGACTTGCATTTATATAGCACCTTTCATGACCGTAGGACGTCCCAAAGCGCTTTACAGCCAATGAAGTACTTTCGAAGTGCAGCCACTGTTGTAATGCAGGAAAGGCGGCAACCATTCTCGCGCACAGCAAGTTCCCTCAAACAGCAATGAGATATTGACCAGATCATTTGTTTTTAGTGATATTAGTTGAGGGATAAATGTTCGCCAGGACACTGGGGAGAACTCCCCTGCTCTTTTTTGAAATAATGCCATGGGATCTTTTACGTCCACTTGAAAGGGCAGACGGGGCCTCGGTTTAACGTCTCATCCGAGAGGCGGTACCTCCGACAGTGCGGCACTCCCTCAGTACTGCACTGAAGAAAGCTCAACAGGCTCAGCCATTTAAAGGCTCAGTTTTGGGTCACGGTTTTGACCAAAAATGGTTGCAGTGTAGGGCATTGTGCTGGCTCATCAGAACCTTACAAAGTACTTGGCTCTCTATCTAGCCCATGTTATTGCTGAGGCAAACTAATCATTAATAATGTGTATCACTATTCATAACTCGCAGAAATTCCAAATGCTGTCAAAAAATAACATGCTTTGAAATAATTAATGACTTCATGCATAACGAATGACATAGCTGGGTAGATTGAAACATTCTAGAAATAAATCTATGATTATACAATCGAGTCATTAGCACACGATCTGATTTGTATCTCAATCCCTGATTGGACAGACCAGCAGTCATTAATTATTGTCTCAGATATTTGGATTCGAAAGCAATTTCTAACTTTTTAAGCAACCGACTTGAAAGAGCAAAAGGAAAAAAAGGAGCATTTTTAGGGGCCAATGCCAAATTCCAAACTGTCAACAGAAAGAAAAAGATCACAACTTTCAACTTTTACCTAAAATAAAAGGGGAAATCGCTGATTCTATAGTGAATGATCAGACACTTTCTCTACTGAAATAAAGGCTTTTGCTTTCTGCTTCATCTCTTGTTCCATCAAACGTGCCCTCCGACTCTCTCTTCCTTCTCCCTGATCTTCACTGTGTTGAAGTGTCATTGGACGGTCCCCCGCTCTGACCAATCCTTTCTCGGGACCTCAAATACTGTCTATCTCTTTATCCCCCTCACCCTTTCCTCCCTCCTGCAATCTTCAGGCTTTTCAAACCCAAACTAAGCATCGCTTAATCCCAAGCTTCCTGATTTACCGCTTCACGTTTACTCTATTCAACCATGGTAGGAATCCTGCATTGTGACCCTTGGCCTTTCACCTTGGTCTCTCAGTATAGTGCTATTGTGAGTACATAGGTTTTGTTGTGTTCTCTCTTCAGTTAAGGACAGTGAAGATGGTTGGTCTCCTTGGTCTGAATGGACGGAATGCTCTGTCTCTTGCGGCATGGGAACCCAGCAACGGGGAAGGTCATGTGATCCCACCAGCAGTCGTTGCGAGGGCCCATCCATCCAAACGAAATCTTGCCAATCAGCGGAATGCGACAAACGCAGTAAGTCTCACCATTGGATGGATGTCTTAAATGCCTCTTAGGGAATTGGTCATTCCAACTGTAAGGACAAATGAGGTGTGGCGGATTTCCCAACTGCATTAGCCTTAGAGTCTATCAGAACCAAAACCACGTGTTAGTTGTTTACCATAAACTTATCACACAAGAAAAAATAACTAATGAGCTTTTGGTTTTAAAATAGCACGCGCAATAGCTCGGCTGGTAAATCATTGTGTAACGTTTTCAATAGCACCTCCCAAACCCGCGACCTCCAACACATGGAAGGTCAAGGGCAGCAAGTGCATGGGAACACCATCACCTCCCAAGCTTTCCCCTCCAACTCACACGCCATCCCGACTTGGACATATATTGTTGTTCCTTCAATGTCTCTGGGTCAAAATCCTGGAACTCCCTACCTAACAGTACTGTGGGAGAACCTTCACCACACAGGCTGCAGCGGTTCAAGAAGAAGGCCCACCACCACCTTCTCAAGGGGCAACTAGGGGATGGGCAATAAATGCCGGCCTTGCCAGCGACGCCCACGTCCGCAAGAATGAATCATTTTTAAAAACTGACCCATTCAAGCCAGAAGATCCCAGGTTCAGTTCTTGGCCTGTGCTGAATCAGCCATCTCAGACAGGTTGGCAGTTGGGCCACGGAGGTGAAAGGTCAGCCAAGGTTCCCGCATGTTCGAGAAGCTCGCCTGGGCTCGTTCACGAGGAATGGCCACGTGGGCGAAGGACCAGAGAGTGCCCGACATTCACGAAATTGTACCCCAGCCAAGAATGCACGCCCCGTAAAGAGGAGGATTAAAAAAAAGGAGGAAATTGGGAATGAAGAGTGCCTGGGGTAGTCCTTGACTCTGTGCCATGGTGTAAAAGAGGTGATAGCGAGTCGGCAGTCCGTTGTACATCCCTCCCGGCTTTTATTTCCATTGATGTCAAAGTGGAGAGATGTGAAACGGGTCTGCCGACTACACCATTGCACAAAGTCCAAGGTCTACCCCTCTTCTGTTTATTCTCCGTGTAAATCCCTTACCTTTCCTGTCAGATTTAATCGGAGCACCTGATGAGTTTCAGTTTGGATAGCAGTGTGACGTCCCTGACCTTGGAATAGGTGTGAAGAGCCTGAGGCAGCACACACTGAGACTGAATGGGAAGGCAGCTGCTGCCCATCTCGCAGCTCTCAACACAGATCTTGTGAAAGACCTGGTTTGGAATGTGACCGAGGTGTCCAATACCTCCTGGTGCCCCCTGTCTGCTTTGGCAGTCTTCGAGTCTGTACGTCACGAATGTATTTTACCCTCAGTTGTGAAAGGAAGGTGCTGCTGGTGTTATATGTAACGGGCGTTTAACATATTGGTGTTAGAGGGGAAGCTGGATTTATATCATAATCATATTAAAATACAACAAATATTGCGTTGAAGCTTTAAGAAG
Organism: Heptranchias perlo; assembly: GCF_035084215.1. Taxonomy (NCBI): domain Eukaryota; kingdom Metazoa; phylum Chordata; class Chondrichthyes; order Hexanchiformes; family Hexanchidae; genus Heptranchias; species Heptranchias perlo. The sequence goes on along the minus strand of NC_090332.1, from coordinate 7,417,948 downwards.
ACAGGCGCCATTATTTTACGTCACGGTCGGGCTCGAGGGGCTGAATGGCCTACTCCTCTTCCAATGTTCCTAACATCCATTCTCCGGTTATCTGAATTTTCCCAGGACACAGCCCTAATTGACACGTTGGGGGGGGGGTCATTTTCACTTCGGGCGCCTGCGGAAAAAGGGCGTTTAGTGGATCTGCCGCCCGTTACACACCTGATTTTCTGTTGCGTTGACTTCAATGGGCGCGCTGTACAGCGGGTGGCCGATCTGCTGATGCCCGTTTCCCACCGAAAGTTAAAATCAGGCCTGTTGTCTCATTGCAACTCGTCAAACTCCTCCCGTCTGACAGAAATCACCCTCACGGCCCAAGAAAGGTTCAGTTCATCTTTTTGTCATATTCATTCTTGGGACATGGGCATCGCTAGCAAGGCCGGCATTTATTGCCCCTCCCCAGTTGCCTTCGGGAGGTGTTGGTGAACCACCATCTTGAACTGCTGCAGTCCATGTGGTGAAGGTGCTCCCACAGTGCTGTTAGGTAGAGAGTTCCAGGATTTTGACCCAATGACAATGAAGGACTGGCCGATATATGTCCAAATCAGGACAATTTATTTGTATTGTATCTGTCTTGATGCTCATGCCTAGGTTATTGCTGTACCATATGTGTTAGATCAAAGTTTGGGGAGTCTCGATTATCTGCCAATTTCCATTATCCAATGATCCATCTGTTATCAGCCACATATCACTTTTAAATTTGGAGAGTTCTACATCACTGTAATTTCTTACTGTCTTATTTGAATCACAATTTTGTTTTTGCTTATAACATAATGGAATTCTCTCGACCTCTGTGCTGACATGAATTTTGTGTCTTCAGTTCTTCAGGACGGTGGCTGGAGCCATTGGTCACCGTGGTCTCCGTGCTCGGTCACCTGCGGAGACGGCATAACTACCCGCATCCGTCTCTGTAACTCGCCTGTGCCACAGCTCGACGGCAAGGACTGCCAGGGTAACGGACGAGAGACAAAGCAGTGCATGAAGGCTCCGTGTCCCAGTAAGTCCACTCGCATCGCACCTTGGCTGGTCACTGATCGCATTCTTCATGCATCAGGCATAGAGCCAACTGGTTGATTTAGCTGACGTCCGCTGCTATGGCCTGGAAGGATCCTATGGCATAAAAAAAGTTATGGCTCTTATCACCTTCTTAGCTACGGATAGGAGCTTTGCAAATCAGCCTGTGGGTACACTGCCCAATTCTGGGCACTGCACTTTAGGAAGGACATACTTAAGAAAAGACATACTTGCTCTCGAGACAGTACAAAGAAGGTTCACTCGGTTAATCCCGGGGATGAGGGGGCGGACATATGAGGAGAGGTTGAGTAGATTGGGACTCTACTCATTGGAGTTCAGAAGAATGAGAGGCGATCTTATTGAAACATATAAGATTGTGAAGGGGCTTGATCGGGTGGATGCGGTAAGGATATTCCCAAGGATGGGTGAAACTAGAACTAGGGGGCATAATCTTAGAATAAGGGGCTGCTCTTTCAAAACTGAGATGAGGAGAAACTTCTTCACTCAGAGGGTAGTAGGTCTGTGGAATTTGCTGCCCCAGGAAGCTGTGGAAGCTACATCATTAAATAAATTTAAAACAGAAATAGACAGTTTCCTAGAAGTAAAGGGAATTAGGGGTTACGGGGAGCGGGCAGGAAATTGGACATGAATTTAGATTTGAGGTGAAGATCAGATCAGCCATGATCTTATTGAATGGCGGAGCAGGCTCGAGGGGCCGATTGGCCTACTCCTGCTCCTATTTCTTATGTTCTTATGACATCAAGGCCTTGGAGAGGGTGCAGAGGATATTTACCAGAATGGATGAGGGACTTCAATTATGTGGAGAGACTAGAGAAGCTGGGATTGTTCTCCTTAGAGCAGAGAAGGTTAAGTGGAGATTTAATAGAGGTGTTCAAAATCGTGAGGGGTTTTGATAGAGTGGATAGGGAGAAACCGTTTCCAGTGGCAGGAAGGGTGGATAATCAGAGGACACAGATTTAAGATATTCGGTGAAAGAACCAGAGGGGAGATGAGAAATTTTATTTACGCAGTGAGCACTGGAATGCACTGCCTGAAAGGGTGGTGGAGGCAGATTCAATAATAACTTTCAAAAGGGAATTGGATAAATACTTGAAAAGGAAAAATTGCAGGACTATGGGGAAAGAGCGGGGGCAGTGGATTGCTCTTTCAAAGAGCTGGCACAGGCACGATGGGCCGAATGGCCTCTTTCTATGCTGTAAGATTCTATGTCAGAAAATGCTGGAAACACACAGCGGATCTGTCAACATCTGAAAATAGAAAAGACAAGGTTAGCATTTTGGGCAGATTTCATAAGAAAATAGAGTATGGAAAAAGTCAAGGACAAGACCAGGCCAATCGCAGATAATCCCTCCAATCTTCTAAATTGTTAGCAATGCATCCAAATGCCTCCGAAGTCTTTATTCTCCTGCCTGGCAGATTGTTTCACATGTTTATCCCCTTTGGCCTCTGATCTGAATTTACTTTTCATTGGTTTATACTTATGATCCTAGAAATTCTAGCATTTGGGAAGGTGGGAGAGGAGCGATTCCAGTGGGAGAGCCAAGGCTTTGGGGGGTACCCAGATCTGCTGGGTCTCCGCTCCTGTTAACTTCTGTGACAAATTGCTTTGGGGAGGGTTGGGGAGGTTGGGGGGGTGGGTGTTGGGAAGCACTTCGTAGCCCCTCTCCTCACCCCCCCCCCCCTCCCGACTTCAAAAAGTCACATTGGGCCCAGGGGTTTGCACCCAGCTCATTACTGATAGGCCCAGGAGGACCTGTGCCTGCTGAGATCGAGAGTAGATCCCATTGTGGGCCTACCGAAGGTCCCATCGGGCAGCAAACAGAGCGATTGATTACTTTTACCAACTTGGCCCACCCCTGCTTCCTGAAGGGGCACTTGAAAAATATTGCTTGCCGATTTTCTTGGGCCTGATTCGGGCCTTGGCAAGGGTGTGCCCCTTGGGAACGCCTCAATTTTAAAATTCTCATCCTTGTTTCCAAATCCCTCTATGGCCTCGCCCCTCCCTATCTCTGTAACCTCCTCCAGCCCTACAACCTTCCGTGATCTCTGAGCTCCTCCAATTTTGGCCTCTTGCGCATCCCTAGGCCCTAAGCTCTGGAATTCCCTCCCTAAACCCCTCCACCTCTCTACCTCACACTCCTCCTTTGTCATAAAAATGACCTCTTTAATCATTTGGTCACCTGTCCTAATATCTCCGTATGTGGCTCGGTGTCAAATTTTGTCTGATTACGCATCTGTGAAGCACCTGGGGATGTTTTACTATGTTAAAGGCGCTATATAAATGCAAATTGTTGTTGATTCCAGGCCTTCTCAGCGGGACAGTCACCTCCATTACGCTGTTACCAGCAGGGGACGTCCACCCCGGACACTCTAATGTCCGTGTCCCCGCGATTCGGGGCAAGGGTCAGCGCGGCGGGTCACAAGTCCCGCCCTTGTTGCCTTTCCTGTCCCCACGCGCCCGTCCAGTGATCTCCGGCCCCCTGCTACCAGGCCTCGATTGGAAACGGTTTGTGAGCCCCTTTCTGGTGGGCCGGCCAACTGACCAATTCTCTGTTTCTTTGCAGTTGACGGTAACTGGAGCCCATGGTCCCCGTGGTCAAGCTGCACGGCCACGTGTGGGGGCGGCCTGCATGAGCGCAAACGCAACTGCAACAACCCTGTGCCCAAATACGGAGGGAAAAAATGCCTGGGGGACGCCAAGGACAGTAAACTATGTAACAAAGAGCTCTGTCCGATTGGTAGGTGGATACACGTAAGGTATAACTATATTTTTTGTAAGGTATAACTGTATTTTTTGTACGGTATAACTTTATTGTAAGGTTTAACTGAATTCATCGTAAGGTATAACTATATTTTTTGTAAGGTAAAATTATATTTTTTGTAAGATACAACTGTATTTTTTGTAAGATATCACTATTTATTGTAGGGTATAACTTTTTTAATAAGGTGTAACTGTATTTTGTGTACAGTATAACCATTGCACCAATTATTATGGAACTTTAAATGTTAATTTAGTCTACTTTTCTGTGACACTGAAGAAATAAACCCAGGCTCTGGAGATGAATTTTAATCAGCCTGGTTGTTTTTAATTCATTCTCGGGCCGGCACTTATTGCCTGTCCCCTTGTTGCCCTACTCATTGGCCACTTCCAAGGGCAGAAAAGAGCCAACCACATTGGCGTGGGACTGGGGCCGCGTACAGGCCAGGGCTCCCCCGCTGAACGATGTTAGTGAACCAGTCGGTTTTTACCACAATTCGACAAAAGTTCAGTGGATGAGAAAAGAAAGATTAATGGGCTTCAGTGAGAGTCTCGTGACGATCCCGTTCTCTCCTGTCAGTCCTGGTTAATGCGCTGCCCCTAACGCCTCTTCCTTTATCATCTGGCAGATGGGTGCCTGTCCAATCCCTGTTTTGCTGGGGTGGAGTGCAGCAGTTCGCCCGATGGCTCCTGGGCCTGCGGCCCATGTCCTTCTGGTTACCGGGGCAACGGCACGTTCTGCGAGGACATCAGTGAGGTACGAGGCCAAGCTCCGTGGTTTTTTTTTTGGATTCTAAACGTTGTGGCCAAAGCTCCGTTGCCGACCGATTTATTCTTTTTTCTTTTGTTTCTTTGTTGCTAGTGTGACGAAGTCTCTGATGCCTGCTTCAAGGTGAATGGAGTTCAGAGATGTGTCAACACTGAGCCAGGGTTTCACTGTCTGCCCTGCCCACCGCGTTACAGAGGAAACCAACCCTTCGGCCTGGGAATTGAAGCAGCCAAGACGGACAAACAAGTAAGGAGCACATCAAACGAGACCGTTAACGATGAAGTTAATCTTCAGTTTGCTGTTGCGTAGATTAATATGGCCTAGAAACTGGGCTGCGTCGCGCCCGTTTTTCAGGCACTAAGCGGCCTAAATCCCCACAGCAGCAGACGATGCGCGTGCGTCTTTCCGGCCGGGATTGTGCGCCACCCGCCGTATCGGGTAAGGACAAACAAGAGGCGTCCTTTACCCATGTCGGAAGCGGGCGCTAGGCATATGCAAATTAGGAGCCTAACGCCTGTTTGAGGTCTCCTCTCCAAGATTGGTTCGCCCTGAGGTGCGAACTCTGCGTCCCCTGCACACCCAAAAATGAGCGCGCCCAAATTTCTGCGCCTCTGTTTCTAGCGTCATTAACCAGTGCTCTATGTAGTCCACGTTAGGGAGCTCGCACGGTTGAGTGCCCGATCAAAAGGTTTTGGGTTTAAATCCCAGGGCTGGATTTACTGAGCACTCCATCCTTCTGAGTCAGATAAAATAATTACTAACGTCTTAGGATGTGGGAAATACAGGGCCTCGGCAACATTTATCTCTAAAGTACAATATCAGCCATGGAAACAGGGATATGCACCATACTCAAAGTGTCAGGGGGTAGCACTGTCACCTCTGGGTCAGAAGGTCGTGGGTTCAAGTCCCACTCCAGAGACCTGAGCACAAAATCTAGGCTGACACTCCCAGTGCAGTACTATGGGAGTGCCGCACTGTCGGAGGTGCCGTCTTTGAGATATGACGTTAAACCGAGGCCCCGTCTGCTCTCTCAGCAGGATATTAAAGATCCCATGGCACTATTCAAAGAAGAGCAGGGGAGTTATCCCTCGTGTCCTGGCCAATATTTATTCCTCAACCAACATCACTAGAACAGATTATCTGCTCATTATCACACTGGTGTTTGTGGGACCTTGCTGTGTGCAAATTGGCTGCTGCTACATTACAACAGTGACTACATTTCAAAAGTACTTCACTAGAATTCCCTCCCTAAACCTCTCCATCTCTCTACCTTGCTCTTCTCCTTTAAGACGTTCCTTAAAACCTATCTCTTTGATCAAGCTTTTGGTCACCTGTCCTAAGTGTTGTCTGATAACACTACTGTGAAGCGCCTTGGGATGTTTTACTATGTTAAAGGCGCTATATAAATGCAAGTTGTTGTTGTTCTTGTTGTGACCCTACACTGTTTGCCTCTGTAGGTGTGCGAGCCACATAACCCGTGTAAAGATGGGTCACACAACTGCCACGTGTATGCCAGATGTATCTACCTGGGCATCTTCAGCGACCCCATGTACAAGTGCGACTGCCGGATAGGATATGCCGGGGATGGCATTGTTTGCGGCGAAGATTCCGACCTGGATGGCTGGCCCAACGACCACCTGCTCTGCACGGCCAATGCCACTTACCACTGTAAGAAGGTAAGGAAGATGGACCTGAGCACCCAGGGCATTCAAAATATAAGAAGACATTAATAAACTTGCAGAATGGGCCTGTAAATGGGGAATGAATTTCAGTATCGATCAGTGTGAGGTGGTGCATTTTGGTAGGAGGAATAAAGAGGCCACATACTCCTTAGAAAATATGAATCTAAACGGGGTAGAGGAGCAGAGGGATCTGGAGGTACAGATACATAAATCACTAAAAGTAGCGACGCAGGTTAACAAAACTGTTTTAAAAAAAGCCAACCAAGCACTGGGGTTCATTTCTAAAGGGATAGAATTGAAAAGCAGAGAAGTTATGTTGAACATATACAGAACCTTGGTTAGTCCACACGTAAAGTAACGTGAATAGCTCTGGACTCCATGGGGGTGATTTTAAACCCCAAGAACGGGTGGGTTGGGGGTGGGTGGGAGTTGAGTCAGTGCGTATAAGTACAGGCTTCCCGCTGGGAATACAAAGTCCGAAAATTTTGCGGTTGCAACCCAAAAAAACAACTATTTTCAACTCCCACCCGCCCCCAACCCACCTGTTCTTGGGATTTAAAATCACCCCCTATATTATAGAAAGGATATGGAGGCACTGGAGAAGGTGCAAAAAAGATTTACAAGGATGATACCAGAACTGAGAGGTTATACCTATTAGGAAAGACTGAGCAGACTGGGGCTCTTTTCTCTAGAAAAAAAAAGACAGAGGAGTGACCTGATAGAGATCTTTAAGATTATGAAAGGGTTTGAAAGGGTAGACATAGATAACATTTTTACACTTGTGGGGGAGACCAGAACTAGGGGCCATAAATATATGATAGTCACTAATAAATCCAATAGGGAATTCAGGAGAAACTTCTTTACTGAGAGTGGAGACAATGTGGAATTTGCTACCACATGGAGTGGATGAGGTGAATAGCATAGATGCATTTGAGGGAAAGCTAGATAAGTACATTAGGGAGAAAGGAATAGAAAGTTATGCTGATAGGGTTAGATGAAGAGAAGAGGGAGGAGGCCCGTGTGCAGCATAAACACCGGCATAGACCTGTTGGGCTGAATGGCCTGTTTCTGTGCTGTACATTCTATGGAAGTGGCCAGCTCTTTCAGAGAGCCAGCACAGCCTCTGGAGGCCAAATGGCCTCCAACTACGCTGTAAGATTTTATGATTCCCCGTTAAAATGGAGAACAAAGAAATTTCACACGAGTGGACGAAGAGAAGGTGCGCGAATATTCCAAGGCGTTAGTGGCCAGCTCTGGGGTACTGCACACGTTACAAAGTCAGTATCGTACTTGGTGTTTTGTTTGGAATTGTATGCACAGACTAAGCTCGGGCCAAGACACTAACATCGAGACGCCCGGTCTTGACAGTGCACATTCTTCACTGAAGCACGCACGCACACACACACACACACACACACACACACACACCACGTGTGACCTGGACCGAACTACACTCGGTGGAATCCTAAAGAAGCTCATTAATAATAAAAAAATAAATTATTCAATTGATTTGTTTTTAGAAGAAAAATTTACTCAAAGCTTGAAGAATGTAAGGAGAGTCCGTAATCCTTTTGTTATTTTTGGGGACGGGAATGGGTTCTAAATATGTTCCTAATTTGAATGAAGATTTTTGACCTCAGTCACATTGCTGGAGAATCTCTCAGTCGGCTCACAAATCTTCCTCCAGGCAGTAATCTTACACTCGTACGTTACATCAGAAAAAGCCAAACTCTGCACTCGCCTGATTTTTAAAAAATATTCCCTACCGTTTTTTTTTCCACCTGTTAATGATTATCTCTCACTATCTCTATCTCTCTCTGTCTCTCTTCTCTATCTCTCACTCCCTCTCTCCCTCTCTATTTCTCTCTCTCTCCCACCTTCTCTATCTCTCTCTCTCTATCTCTCTCTCGCTCGCTATGTCTCTCTAGATCTCTCGCTGTCTATTTCTCTCTTGCAGTCTCTCTCTCTCTCTCTCCCTCTCTCTTCCACCTTCTCGATCTCTCTTTGGTTCTCTCTCTGTATTTCTCTCACTCTCTCTGTCTCTCTCTCTCTCTAGCTCACTCCCCTGTCTCTCTCGCTCTCTCTGTCTCTTTATCTTGCTCTCTCTTGCTCTCTCTCTATTTCTCTCACACTCTCTCTCACTTTCTCTCTCTTTCTCTCGCTCTCCCTCTCAAGATTTAAATTTATTTAATCACGTTCAACTCCCCTAGTTTACTAGGGGGTAGCAGTCAATGCTGGCGATGTTATCCTACGAATGTTTAATGAACATTCTCTCTCCACTATTTTAAGCCACACTGCACACCGACAGTGATTTCTTCCCTTTAGTTTTTCACAGGTAATATTTACGGAGGGGTTAGAGCAAATAGCTCCAGTTCAAGATCCAGCTCAGACATAAGCGCAATGGGCTGAATAGCCTCCTTCTGTGCTGTAATTTCTATGAATTCTGCCGTAAACGTAGCTTCTTCTCTTAAAAAAACAAAATCTGAAAATAATGAGCTGGCCTCAGTAAAAGTGACCATGAAGCTGTCGGATTGTCATAAAAACCCATCTGGTTCACTAATGTCCTTTAGGGAAGGAAACCTGCCGTCCTTACCCGGTCTGGCCTATGTTTGACTCCAGTCCCACACCAACGTAGTTGACTCTTAACTGCCCTCCGAAGTGGCCTAGCAAACCACTCAGTTGTATCCAGGGAAACTAGGGGTCGGCAATAAATGCTGGCCTTGCCAGCGACACCCACATCCCGAGAACGTATTTATAAAAAAATACTCTTTCAATGGCTTTCAGTTGGTGGCACTATGACTGTATTATACTAATGGGTTTTATGACAACTGTTACTGTACAGCTGTTGGTTTTGAACTTTGACATACTGCAGCCGAGTGAATGTTAGGTGTAGAAGGAAGAGTCAGAAGAAAGGGACTTTGTTTTCTGCTGATGTACAGAAAAAAGCTGACAAGTTTCATTGGAAGACGAAAAGAATCAGATGGTGCGTGTTAGAAAATGAACCTCGTCCGTCTCGTTCTGTCTGTAAAGATTGCGTTTTTGTACAGTTGCAGGAGGTGGCTTCCCGCTAATTGTTCTTTTTTTCTTGGGACAGGATAACTGCCCTCATCTGCCCAATTCTGGACAAGAGGACTTTGACAGGGATGGAGTGGGAGATGCTTGTGACAAGGATGATGACAACGACGGAAGAAACGATGAGAGAGTGAGTTCCGGGACCTTCTCTTCTTCCTGTGCCCCAAAATGCATTGCGACATGTCTGCCAACTTGTCTTGAATCGGCAGGAATAAAATGGAGTCTGTCTCTCCTTTTTTCTTCCTTCCAGGACAATTGCCCTCTGCTCTACAACCCGCGCCAGTCTGATTACGACAAGGACGACGTAGGCGACCGCTGCGACAACTGTCCCTACGACAATAACCCGGCGCAGATTGACACCGATGGCGACGGGGAAGGCGATGCCTGCTCAGTTGACATTGATGGCGACGGTGAGTGTGGCGGAGTAAAGTGCCAGGTGTAACGCAGCTGAGTCATACCTCAGGTTGGTGCGCATGTGGACTCCAGAAGCTGTAGTAACACTGTGCAGGTGTCACTAGGTAAAGGAGTGAAAGTAAATCCAAACCAGACAATTTGATACCAATGATACTGAAACTGAGAGGGTATAACTAGCAGGAAAGACTGAACAGGCTGGGGCTCTTTTCTCTAGAAAAGAGAAGGCTAAGAGGTGACATGAAAGAGGTCTTTAAAATTCTGGAGGGGTTTGATGGGTAGACGTAGAGAAAATGTTTCCACTTGCGGGGAGTCCAAAACTAGGAGCCATAAATATAAGATAACCACTAATAAATCCAATAAGGAATTCAGGAGAAATTTCTTTACTCAAAGAATGGTTAGAACCCCTCATTGTTACCATATGGAGTAGTTGAGGCAAATAAGCATAGATGCATTTAAGAAGCAGCTAGATAAACACATGAGGGAGAAAGGAATAGAAGGATATGCTGAAAGGATGAGATGAAGTAGGGTGGGAGGAGGCTCATGTGGAGCATAAACACCAGCGTAGACCAGTTGGGCAGAACGGTCTGTTTCTGTGCTGTAAATTCTATGTAATTTTGTTTATCTCAGCACAGCAAGGGATGGGGAGTGGAACGTGTTCTCATTTTGCGCACTGGTGTCAAGATCGGACACGCTTAGGTCAGAGACAGTTCGCAAACGAAAGCTCTCAGCGCCGTACTCCAATAATGTGTCGAGTACCTCTTTCTGTACCGGTTTGATGGTTTCTCTGAGGGGGATTGCTGTTTTCGTGCCATTTTGCTGTAGGGCCACATCCACTAGGACAAGATTGCTCAGGCTCTTTTCACAGAGGCTTCTCACAACTAACGGGCACCTGAGGCTTTCCACCTGTCAATCTGGGTTGGATTTGAGCTGAGCTCCCAGAGGTTAAAGGACAGTGCTGTATCCCAAGGGGAGTAAAGTTTGGTTACGGTTACTTTGATGATGCGGTGGGGTTGTGACGTTCCCTGGGATTAAACAACAGGTTGTTTGGTAGTACATGCCAACATCCATTGTTGTTCGAATTTAAACCCTACACTTACCATAATACCACCAAACATCAGTGTTATGAAGCCTTGACAACCAGCAGATTATTTCTTCTTTATCAGGGGTTTATACTAATATGGTCTAGGTCCCTCCATAGTCTGCAGTGGGGCTTCAGCTCCAAGCAGTAAAACAATTATAAGTGTAATGTTTTCACAGACAGGAATAGGTCATATTGTCCAACACGCTCACCCCTTTTTGATAGATCAACTTCATCTGCTCAACTTCCCATCAAATCCCCCAATACCTTCTCTCTCCAGAAACCCATCCAATGGTCTCATGACCCGATTTCTACTACTTTTCCCTGGTTACTGTTGTACTGTGCTGTGATTTTAGTCGCTCCACCATTGGCTGTCGTGCCTTCAGCTGCCAAGGCCCTAATCTCTGGAATTCCCTCCCTAAACCTCTCCACCTCTCTCTCCTCCTTTAAGACGCTCCTTAAAACCTACCTCTTTGACCAAACTTTTGGTCACCTGTCCTGATATCTCCTTATGTGGCTCGGTGTCAAATTTTGTCTGATAACGGGAAGCATCTTGGGATGATTTACTATGTTAAAGAGTAACATTTATATGGCGTATAAATGCAAGTTGTTGTTGGTGTTGTAATGGAGGATTTGAAATGACAGAGATTGTTCTTGTTCATGACACAATCAACGAGACTGATCCCTGGTGTAAGGGGACTGAGTTTATGAGGAAAGACTGGAGAAACTTGGACTTTTAAGCCTTGAACAGAGGTGACTGAGAGGAGATTACAATTACAAAGAATTGCAAAGAATGTACAGCACAGAAACAGGCCATTCGGCCCAACAGGTCCATGCCAGTGTTTATGCTCCACACAAGCCTCCTCCCTCCCTACTTTATTAACCCTATCAGCACATCCTTCTATTCCTTTCTCCCTCACATGTTTATCTAGCTTCCGCTTAAATGCATCTACGCTATTCACCTCAACTACTCCTTGTGGTAGCGAGTTCCACATTCCAACCACTCTCTGGGTAAAGAAGTTTCTCCTGAATTCCCTATTGGATTTATTAGTGACTATCTTATGTTTATAGCCCCTAGTTCTGGTCTCCCCCACAAGTGGAAATATCTTCTCTATGTCTACCCTATCAAACCCTTTCATAATCTTAAAGACCTCTATCAGGTCACCCCACAATCTTCTCTTTTCTAGAGAAAAGAGTCCCAGCCTGCTCAATCTTTCCTGATAGGTGTAACTTTTCAGTTCTGGTATCTTCCTAGTGTTTTGGTATATGAGAGGGTAAATGGGATCAAAGATGAACATGGGACACCAATCGAAACTCAACTATGACAGTAAAACAACAGCAGGGGGAAAAGCTAGTGAATGTTAGGACTGACATCAGGAAATTCCTCATCACACAAAGAGTGATCGTCGCTTGGAATGGATAACCAGGTGCAATGGTGGAGGCAAAAACGCTGGAATCATTTAAGACACATTTGCATAGAGTGAGAAGAGAGGGACAGCGCCAGGACAGGCCGATTTTCCTTCTTCATCTCTACCTATCTTGTAGTCTTTGTTCTCTAGTCATATTAAAACCTGAAGCTGATTTAATCTTTACATTAAGCTGGTGTGTACTGTCATTGTTATCTTAATAATCTTAATAATCTTGTTCCTGTGGTCAACAGACATCTTGAATGAGAATGACAACTGTCCTTATGTTTACAACACTGACCAGAGGGACACCGACCTGGATAGGGTTGGAGACATGTGTGACAACTGCCCTCTTATGCATAACCCTGACCAGGTAAGGAAGGACGGGCATTGCTGCTGCTGTACCTAGAATGGCAGTATAATGGGCACTGGCAGTGGTGCGAGTTGAGGCCCAATAAACAACAGCACTTCACCAGTGCCAACGGGGGTTGAGCCCCAACCCTTCCTTTGTGCCCGCTCTGTTTTCCTCCACAACTCAAAGTGCCACTGGGCTCGGGCATTGTTGTTTGTGGGATCTTGCTGTGCGGCAAATTGCCTGCCATGCTTCCTACATTACAACAATGACTAGACTTCAAAAAGTACTTCATTGGCTGTAAAGCGCTTTGGGACGTCCTGGAATGAGAGGGTTGTCCTATGAGGAGAGATTGTGTAGAATGGGCCTATACTCTCTGGAGTTTAGAAGAATGAGAGGTGATCTTATTGAAACATATAAGATTCTGAGGGGGCTTGACAGGGTAGATGCTGAGAGGTTGTCTCCCATGGCTGGAGAGTTTAGAACAAGGGGGCATAGTCGCAGGATAAGGAGTCGGCCATTTAGGACTGAGATGAGGAGGAATTTGTTCACTTACAGGGTTGTAAAGCTTTGGAATTCTCTACCCCAGAGGGCTCTGGATGCAGAGTTATTGAATATATTCAAGGCTGAGATTTATAGATTTTTGGACTCTAGGGGAATCAAGGGATATTGTGATCGAGCAGGAAAGTGGAGTTGAGGTCGAAGATTAGCCATGATTTGATTGAATGGCGGAGCAGGCTCGAGGGGCCAAATGGCCTACTCCTGCACCTATTTCTTATGTTCTTATGTCCTGAGGTCATGAAAGGCACTATATAAATGCAAGTTATTTCCTTTACATGTGAACCCAGTTCCCCCACTACATGGTTGACTCTTAATGCCCTCAGGTGATGTGAGAGTGACTGCCCTTGACATCAAGGCAGCATTTGACCAAGTGTGGCACCAAGGAGCCCCAGTAAAATTGAAGTCAATGGAAATCAGGGGGAAAACCCTTCAGTGGCTGGAGTCATACCTTGCACAAAGGAAGATGGTGGTGGTTGTTGGAGGCCAATTATCTCAGCTCCAGGACATTGCTGCAGGAGTTCCTCAGGGCAGTGTCCTAGGCCCTACCATCTTCAGCTGCTTCATCAATGACCTTCCCTCCATCATAAGGTCAGAAATGGGGATGTTCGCTGATGATTGCACAGTGTTCAGTTCCATTCGCAACCCCTCAGATAATAAAGTAGACCGTGCCCGCATGCAGCAAGACCTGGACAACATCCAGGCTTGGGCTGATAAGTGGCAAGTAACATTCGCGCCAGACAAGTGCCAGGCAATGTCCATCTCCAACAAGAGAGAGTCTAACCACTTCCCCTTGACATTCAACGGCATCCCCATCGTCAAATATCCCACCATCAACATCCTGGGGGTCACCACTGACCAGAAACTTAACTGGACCAGCCACATAAATACTGTGGCTACAAAAGCAGGTCAGAGGCTGGATATTCTGTGGCGAGTGACTCACCTCCTGACTCCCCAAAGTCTTTCCACCATCTACAAGGCACAAGTCAGGAGTGTGATGGAATACTGTCCACTTGCCTGGATGAGTACAGCTCCAACAACACTCAAGAAGCTCAACATCATCCAGGACAAAGCAGCCCGCTTGATTGGCACCCCATCCACCACCCTAAACATTCACCCCCTTCACCACCGGCGCACCGTGGCTGCAGTGTGCACCATCCACAGGATGCACTGCAGCAACTCGCCAAGGCTTCTTCGACAGCACCTCCCAAACCTGCAACCTCCATCACCTAGAAGAACAAGGGCAGCAGGCACATGGGAACAACACCGCCTGTACATCACAAAATCCTGGAACTCCCTACCTAACAGCACTGTGGGAGAACCTTCACCACACTGACTGCAGCGGTTCAAGAAGGCGGCTCACCACCACCTTCTCAAAGGCAATTAGGGATGGGCAATAAATGCCGGCCTTGCCAGCGACGCCCACATCCCATGAATGAATTTTAAAAAAGGGAAACCGGGGGTGGGCAATCACTGTGCCAGCGTTGCCCACATCTCAAGAACAAATAAAAATAGATTCCATCTGCTTTACTGCTAAACCAGCGGCCTTCACCAGACTAGCGCTGACTGCATTATGAAGGTTATTCATGTGACGCTGTGTTTTGTCCCGCAGGAAGACTCTGACTCTGACCTGGTGGGCGATCAGTGTGACGACAATCAGGATATCGATGAGGACGGGCACCAGAACAACCTGGATAACTGCCCTTACGTTGCCAACTCTAACCAGGCCGATCACGACAAGGATGGGAAAGGGGATGCCTGCGACCCCGACGATGACAATGACGGTATCCCCGACGAGAAGGACAACTGCCGCCTCGTACCCAACCCTGACCAACTCGATGTTGATGGTAAGGGTTTTTTAAAATTGATGTTTGGTACGGCGTCGATAACAGCCCCAGTATGGGGTTGGTAGTCTTAACGATGACGATCAGCCAGCTGCCACTTTGACAAGGAGGCCGAAAGCTGGGTGGCTGAAGTACCCGCCTGTTTCAGGTGGAAGCAAATCAGGGTCCAATGACTAACGCAAGTATTGAAATAACCTGCTGAATACTCAGTGTCTGGGGCCAATAACCTGCTGAATACTCAGTGTCTGGGGCCAATAACCTGCTGATTACTCAGTGTCTGGTGCCAATAACCTGCTGATTACTCAGTGCCTGGGGCCAATAAGCTGCTAATTACTGAGTGTCTGGGGCCAATAAGCTGCTAATTACTGAGTGCCTGGGGCCAATAAGCTGCTAATTACTCAGTGTCTGGGGCCAATAACCTGCTAATTACTCAGTGCCTGGGGCCAATAAGCTGCTAATTACTCAGTGCCTGGGGCCAATAACCTGCTAATTACTCAGTGTCTGGGGCCAATAAGCTGCTAATTACTCAGTGTCTGGGGCCAATAAGCTGCTAATTACTGAGTGTCTGGGGCCAATAAGCTGCTAATTACTGAGTGTCTGGGGCCAATAAGCTGCTAATTACTCAGTGTCTGGGGCCAATAACCTGCTAATTACTGAGTGTCTGGGGCCAATAAGCTGCTAATTACTGAGTGTCTGGGGCCAATAAGCTGCTAATTACTCAGTGTCTGGGGCCAATAACCTGCTAATTACTCAGTGTCTGGGGCCAATAACCTGCTAATTACTCAGTGTCTGGGGCCAATAACCTGCTAATTACTGAGTGTCTGGGGCCAATAACCTGCTAATTACTCAGTGTCTGGGGCCAATAACCTGCTAATTACTCAGTGTCTGGGGCCAATAACCTGCTAATTACTCAGTGCCTGGGGCCAATAACCTGCTAATTACTGAGTGTCTGGGGCCAATAACCTGCTGATTACTGAGTGTCTGGGGCCAATAACCTGCTAATTACTCAGTGCCTGGGGCCAATAACCTGCTGATTACTCAGTGCCTGGGGCCAATAACCTGCTGATTACTCAGTGCCTGGGGCCAATAACCTGCTGATTACTCAGTGCCTGGGGCCAATAACCTGCTGATTACTCAGTGCCTGGGGCCAATAACCTGCTGATTACTCAGTGCCTGGGGCCAATAACCTGCTGATTACTCAGTGCCTGGGGCCAATAACCTGCTGAATACTCATTGTCTGAGGAGATTGGTCACGCGAAGAAGCCACGCATGGAACCACACCTCAGCATGAGTCGGTAACACGGGAGGCGAGAACACTGGAAGAAAAAGGAATTGAGTAAAACGATTAAAGATCATAGAATCACACAACACAGAAAGAGGCCATTCAGCCCATCGTGCCTGTGCCGGCTCTTTGAAAGAGCTATCCAATTAGTCCCACTCCCCTGCTCTTTCCCCATAGCCCTGCAAATTTTTCCCCTTCAAATATTTATCCAATTCCCATTTGAAAGTTACTATTGAATCTGCTTCCACCGCCCTTTCAGGCAGCGCATTCCAGATCATAACAATTCGCTGGTTTAAAAAAAATTCTCCTCATCTCCCCTCTGGTTCTTTTTCCAATTACCTTAAATCTGTGTCCTCTGGTCACTGACCCTCCTGCCGGTGGAAACAGTTTTTCCCTGTTTACTCTATCAAAACCCCTCATATGTGCGGATATCAGTGTGCAGATAGTTAATGTGTTTGAGTAGCATGTCCTACGAATGTGTTAAGCATTTATTCTGCCTGCGCCATTTCGAAACTGTTGACTTTTATGCCTGTCCCTCAGCCAGTTGGAAAGCACTGTCGGAATTAACTGGTATTGAATGTCCCTGGCAGGTGACGGCAGAGGGGAAGCCTGCAAAGACGATTTTGACAACGACAGCATCCCAGACATTTTCGACGTGTGTCCCGAGAACGACGCCATCAGCGAGACCGACCTGAGGAAATTCCAGATGGTCCACCTGGATCCAAAGGGAACGACGCAGATCGATCCCAACTGGGTTGTGCGTAACCAGGGCAGGGAGCTGCTGCAGACAGCCAACTCTGATCCGGGCCTAGCCGTTGGTGAGTAACACTGAGACGGTGGAGCCGATCTGAGGTGCATCAGGTGCCTGTTCCCTGTGTTACTGGACAGTGAGGCCCGCTTGGCATCTAACTCGCCTAGCACACGCTCAATGTGGCTGGCCAGCACGTAGCGGGTGGAAACCTGTGCAGCGCTAATTAGAGTGCCCGAGCAGCGCTCCTGTCACTCAGTCACCATCAACAATGGGCACAGATGGAGAGGCCCAACTTAAATTTTTCTCCCGGGCAGCCTTGACTTTGCACTATGACCCCCCTGCCCCATCAGCCTCTCTCCTATTGTAACGTGAGGCTTCTAAAGACTCTTTCTTCCCTGGGACTGCGCTCCTTTTCCCCTCACCCCCAACTCCGTAGTCCTTTCTCCTTTAGACGTGTTGCAGATGCTCTACAAAGTCAGTGCACTCCAGCGTGTCGTGCTATGCACCGTAAACATATTTTAATATTTAAATGAACCCGCCCTCGCATTATGAGGCGTGGCTAACACCCCCAGACCGATCGTCCCCCAATGCAGCACAGCCTGGATGGCATTATTCGTCCCAGTGCGTGCGTAATAGTTCTTTATGGATAAGGCACCCCCGACAAACCGCTGGCTGAAAATCCTGGAACACCCCCCGACTTACCTAACAGCACTGCGGGAGCACCTTCACCCCACGGACTGCAGCGGTTCAAGAAGAAGGCCCACCACCACCTTCTCACGGGCAACTAGGGACGGGCAATAAATGCCAGCCTTGCCAGTGACACCCACATTCCGAGAATAGATAAATAAAATGTCAAGCTACCCACCCCGTTCAAAATTAATGTAGAAAACCCTAACAACAACAACAACTTGCATTTATATAGCGCCTTTAACGTAGTAAAACGTCCCAAGGCGCTTCACAGGAGCGATTATCAAACAAAATTTGACACCGAGCCACATGAGGAGATATTAGGACAGGTGACCAAAAGCTTGGTCAAAGAGGTAAGTTTTAAGGAGCGTCTAAAAGGAGGGGAGAGGGTTAGAGGTGGAGAGGTTTAGGGAGGGAATTCCAGAGCTTACTGAACGCATGGCCGCCAGTGGAGGGGCGCAGGAAATCGGGGATGTACAAGAGGCCAGAATTGGAGGAGTGCAGAGCTTTCGGAGCTTTTTAGGGCTGGAGGAGGTTACGAAGATCAGGAGGAGCAAGGCCATGGAGGGATTGGAAAACAAGGATGAGAATTTTAAAATCAAGGCGTTGTCAGACCAGGAGCCAATGTAGGTCAGCGAGCACAGGGGTGATGGGAGACCAGGACTTGGTGTGAGTTAGGATACGGGTAGCAGAGTTTTGGATGAGCTCAGGTTTATGGAGGGTGGAAGATGGGAGGTTGGCCAGGAGAGCATAACAAAACTATCCATTTCTGCCTCTTGAGTTGCAATTGCCCTGAGGGGAAACATCTCCTTTGATAATCCATAGGCTTCGATGAGTTCAACGCTATCGACTTCAGTGGCACTTTCTACGTGAATACGGACCGCGATGACGACTACGCTGGTTTTGTCTTCGGCTACCAGTCCAGCAGTCGGTTCTACGTGGTGATGTGGAAGCAGGTCACCCAGACCTACTGGGAGGAGAAGCCGTCCAAAGCCCACGGTTATGCGGGCGTTTCCCTTAAGGTGGTGAACTCCACCACGGGCCGAGGCGAGCACCTGCGGAACGCACTCTGGCACACCGGGAACACCCCCGGACAGGTAAGACTGCCGCCTCACAATGGGCTGTCTGTCCTTCAAGCCTTCGTGCCTCTTCACTCCAGTCCTGCACAGGTGGAGGATTAAGTTACATAGAATTACATAGAATTGCAGAAAATTACTTAGAATTTACAGCACAGAAACAGGTCTGTGCCGATGTTTATGCTCCACACAAGCCTCCTCCCACTCTACTTCATCTCACCCTATCAACATAATCTATTCCTTTTTCCCTCATGTACTTATCTAGCTTCCCCTTAAATGCATCTGTGCTATTCGCCTCAACTACCCCATGTGGTAGCAAGTTCAACGGTCTAACCACTCTCTGGATAAAGAAGTTTCTCCTGAATTCGTTAATGATTTTATCGGTGACTATCTTCTATTTATGGCCCCTAGTTTTGGACTCTCCGTAAGCGGAAACACCTTCTCTACGTCTACCCTATCGAACTCCCTTCATAATTTTAAAGACCTCTATCAGGTTACCTCTCAGCCTTCTCTTTTCTAGGGAAAAGAGCCCCAGCCTGTTTCAATGGCCACAGCCAAGATTAGGAAATGCTTGAGCAAGTTTCGGTTAGTGTGATATTAAAGACGTTCGTAAAATGGCTTAGTCCGTAAATCAAACCCTGAAATAACTTGAACAGAAACCGGGATGTGCAGATGCAGTGAAGCAGATTTGGAATATGGAGGACTGGAAGTCATGTTACAGTCGTATACAGACCACATCTGGAGTACAGTACTGCGTTCAGTTCTGGACGCTGCACCTTAGGCAGGATATATTGGCCTTGGAGGGGGTGCAGTGCAGATTCACCAGAATGATACCGGGACTAAAAGGGTTAGTTTATGAGGACAAGTTGCATAGACTCGGCTTGTATTCCCTTGAGCATAGAAGATTAAGGGGTGATCTAATTGAGGTGTTTAAGATGATTAAAGGATTTGATAGGGTAGATAGAGAGAAACTATTTCCTCTGGTGGTGGGGGGAATCCAGAACAAGGGGGCATAACCTTGAAATTAGAGCTAGGCCGTTCAGGGATGATGCTAGGAAGCACTTCTTCACACAAAGGATAGTGGAAATCTGGAACTCTCTTCCCCCCCCCCCCAAAAAAAAAGCTGTTGAGGCTGGGGGTCAATTGAAAATTTCAAAACTGAGATTGATAGATTTTTGTTAGATAAAGATATTAAGGGATATGGAACCAAGGCGGGTCGATTTAAGATACAGATGAGCTATTGAGTGGTGGAACAGGCTCAAGGGGCTGAATGGCCTCCTGCTGTTCCAATGCAGATCGGCCCACTTGTGATCATTATTCGAGCAGGAGTTGGCTGAAGATGAGCAAGGAAAGGGAAAGCAGCTGGTTTGGGCTAAAGTCTGCCTGAAGGGGCACTCTGCAGAGGAATGTTCCACATAGGAGAACTGGAGGAGAGACACGTCCGTGCGCGTTAGTGCCAGAATGGAGCAGCTGTAGCCTGGCATTTGCGGTATTAGAGACACAGCAGCCAGGGGGCAGTTTGATCCTTGCAGCGAGGATCTGTATCAGGAAAGAAATGTGACTTTAGCAGGACTGGTTATTGACAGGCTGATTTCCAGCAATTATTTTTATTTGATTAAGGGGCAGTGTCCAAACAATAGATACATTTAAATGTTTTTTTAATTTGGACTACATAGAATTACATAAAATTACACACAGAAACAGGCCATTCGGCCCAACGAGTCTGTGCCGGTGTTTATGCTCCACATGAGCCTCCTCCCACCTTACTTCATCTCACCCTATCAGCATATCCTTCTATTCCTTTCTCCCTCGTGTGTTTATCTAGATTCCCCTTTAATGTATCTATGCTATTCGCCTCAACTACTCCTTGTGGTAGTGAGTTCCACATTCTAATCACTCTCTAGGTAAAGAAGGAATGTGACATGAGAACCACTGTAATCACAGCCAAAATACTTCACTCATAATACTCCAGCGAACAAACCTCAACAGTGGTTAGTGGGAAGCTTAACCAATGAGTTACTTTTTGCAAATTCTAACACTTTGATCGTTCCTTCCTGGTAGAACAGAACATGGATGAGGAATTACTCTTTTGTCGATAGCACTTCATATGTTGAAAGTGTTTAATCACATTGATTTATTATTTGTACTATAGTGTGCTGTAAGTTGTTTAAATGTTAAAACAAGAATTTTTAAAGATAAAACAGTAACAGCAATTTTTCCATCGGGGCCTTTAATTTTTAAATCACTTCTGATTTTCTAGACCCTGTCTGCTACCATTCATGCTGATATTTAATTTTCTTCAGTTATTTTTTTTGCACCGTCTTAACAACCTAGACCAACAGAGGATTACTGAGAGCCCTGGTTGATGTCGCCCAGCATGCCTGCTCCAGTCCCTGTGACACCGTCACTGGGATGCCCCACCTTTAACCCAGAGTATCGGGGTGGGTGGGGGCCCCGTCCCATTGCACTTGCTCAGTACAGGCCTGCTCGCGAGTGTGAAACCGGTCGGCTCGGGGCGCGTGCAGATGTGAGGAAGGTGTTTGTACACGCATGGTGTCTTTATTTTAAAACAACAATCAAAGAAAAGAAAAATAGGCTTTCACCGGCCTGTTTTCAAGGAGCAAAGTTATTGGCGGGTCTTTGCTGTAATTACTCCCAAAGAGGGTGGTGTTAGTTGGCATCACCATTTGATCCCTATGTTGTTGCTTAAAGCCACGCTGACTGTAAGGGCACAGGTCCGTTGTTGTAATTTATTCTTGGGATGGGGCCAACACCAGCAAGGCAGCGTTTATTGCCCATCCTTAGTTGCCCTGAGGGCATTGAGAGTCACCCACATAGTGTGGGACTGAGGCCACATGTTGGCCAGGCTGGGTAGGAGGGGGGGAGCGGGTTACCTCAACCAGTTGGCTTTTTATAACAAGCCATCCTGACGTGCCAACCCACAAATTACCACCTGTATTAAATTCACTTTCACAAGTTGGCATGGGGTGAGATTTGAAGTCAGCCATGGTAATGACGGAACAGGCTCGAGGGGCTGAATGGCCTCCTCCTACATAGGAACATAGGACCAGGAGTAGGCCATTCAACCCCTCGAGCCTGTTCCTAACGCCGGCTTCAAACACTGCGACAAGGCCCCGTTACTTTGTGAATCTTTGCTGGAAGCCATTTTTCTCATCAAATCCACTGGAGTTAATGCCGATCTGTTTATGTCTCAGGTTCGAACCCTATGGCACGACCCCAAGAATGTTGGCTGGAAGGATTACACCGCCTACAGGTGGCACCTGATCCATCGGCCCAAAACAGGCTTCATTAGGTAAATACCCTCAGAAAGGTCCATTGCACAGGCACGGCAGCACAAGTTTAAAAACAAATCCCACGGGCATCCAGGACATGCGCTGCCGTTCGTTTGGGCAAATAGCTCAGAGATTGCACAGGGGCCCTGGGGGGAGGGACAGGAGTTACAGTCTGGGGAAGTTACACCACGTCGGGACGGGAGAGGCTCGAGCTGGTCTGCTCCTGTCCTTTTTCGTACTCTCCTTAGCAGCTTTGGGAGAAAGACTGAGAGGAGATACAGGCCAAAGTGGTAAAACCTTAAAATGAGTAGAAGAGCAGCTACACTGATATTAAACGTGAGAGGAGAAGCTGATGAAATGTTAAAAAAAAAGCATGTGGGGTCCTAGGTTCTAATAATACAGGAATAGAGTACAAAAGCAATGAGGTATTATGAGGGGTTTTGATAAGGTAAATCGGGAAAAACTTTTTTCACGGAACGGTGAGTGAACAACTAGAGAGCATAAAGTTAAGATCATCACCGAAAGAACAAAAGGAGAAGTTAAGGGAATTTTTTTTACAGAGGGTTGTTAGGATGTGGAATGCTTTACCAGAAACAACAGGGGAAGCAGGATAAATATTTTAAAATGTAAAAGGTTAAGAGATGGGGGATGGGCAGAGTGCTGGCCCAGACACGATGGGCCAAATGGGGAAAAGGCAAATGAATGGGACTAAGTGAATAGCTCTCTCAGGGAGCTGGCACAGGCACGATGGGCCAAATGGCCTCCTTCTGTGTTGTAAAGTTCTGTGATTCTAGTTTCATCGCTAGCAACAGCATCAAATCAAATCATGGCTCACAGAACAAATGCTATAGTTGGAAAGAATAAAGTTCTGGGGCTTATGGTGTGTGAATGTTGTTAATATATAAATACAAGTTTTTCAACAAATAAACACCTGACACATTCATATGAAATTCTTTTATCACTATTTTAATGGAGGTGTTGACCTATTGATTTTAAATAGATTGACACCTTTGTTGAAACAGTGGACAGAGGAATCTCCTAGGAATGTGATATATGTTCACAGGCCACAATTCACACAGCATAATTTCAAGGCCGCAGTATCAAAGGTGAAAGGTGAGGGTATCAGTCAGTGCCCTGAAAATAAGTGAGAAGAGTTATTACTATTGGATAAAAGTGTTTTTAAATCTAAACAAATCAGTTTAAAAAAAACTGAGTGAAGCGTGAAGTGAAATTCTGTTTGAAGCCCGCCCATTGTGAACAATTCACTAAGGCATGCAGCTTTCAAATAAGGTGGAGGGAGGAGCCTCCTGTTTCCAGGCTTCTTATAGAGAAATTACAGCCGGCGACATTAGCAAATGAATCTTTAATACGTTCGGATGACACCTTTCTGCCCTCTACTTTAATGGAGGTGTTTAGACTATTTAATTTAACCTCTATTAGGATAGCAGGAAAGGAATATCATCCAAACACATTATGGGGGTAAGTTTTCTGAGTTTGCGCTGGTGATGGGGTCCCTCGCCCAGTAATTCTCCGCTGTGCGCTGGCAGTGGGCGAGGGTCAAGGCCAACAGCACGCACGTAGAGAAGTGAGAGTCCGCTGGGATCGCCAGCAATACGTTCCAGGCTAAAACCAGAAAACAAACTGCAAATTCTGAAAATCAGGAACAAAAACAAAAAGTACACCGCAGGTCCATCGGTATCTGAAGAGGGGGGAATGGTTAACACTTCTCTTGTCAGTATCAGTGGACTACACGCCAGTGAAGGCTGGTATTCTCTTTAAAGGGGGAGTACAGTCAAAAGTCTACACATCTGCATATATATAAAATGTAAAAACAGTCTATCTAGTGGACATTTCCAGTCCTTGGTACTTCTTGCCATGCGATCACACTTTAAATGTCACACTCAAGTTATATATATATATATATATATATATATATTCTGTGAGTTATATATACATAGAGAGAGACACCTACATTGAAGTTACACAGTTCAGTTCTCTGTGTCACGCAATTCTCCACAATAACTGTTTTGGTGCAGGTATGTTTATATACCATCTACATACGGTTGCGGATATTTGAAATCCATTTCATGTTGTAAACGACATTTGTAAGTACAGTCATGGTTTGGCAGGAGGGATCCTCAGTTCTGGTTCTGTTTACACAGAGTGGTGGTCTATGAAGGAAAGCAAATTATGTCTGACTCTGGTCCTATCTACGATAAGACGTTAGCCGGAGGACGACTAGGGCTCTTCGTCTTCTCTCAAGAAGCCGTTTACTTCTCTGACCTCAAATACGAGTGTAGAGGTGAGTCTGCCTGCCTTCCATTGTCTCTGTATGTCGACATTTTAATGCGAAACACGCACAGGGGATTCCGTATCCCTCCAACTGCAGCACAATGTTCGGTTCAACTCAGGAACCTCTCGCAGTCACTGTCCGTCACAACACCTGCAGCCAGTTAAAGCAACCTGGACAAAGTCAGAATAAACCCAGCCCCTCCTCCCCCCCCCCCCCCCTCCAAACCCTAACTAGAGTTTTTAATAACGAACACAGCCTTGTCACCTGATCGACTATCCTTCACTAGCTTCCAATCTCTTACCTATCCAACGGTCACAATTTTCCCAACCTCTCTGGTTTTCTGGATAGTCCTATGGTCATCGCTTCTCCAAGCTTTCCCCTCTTATTCTTCCTAAGCTCCAAATGTTCCATCCCACACATTCTTTCTCATCCCTGCAAACGCACTGAGTTGCGATTAAGGCACATTTCACAGTCTTCTACTCTTACCTATCCTTTGCCCATGACTTCAAAATGATTGGAATCCATATCTCCCTCAGTTCTCCCTTCCTCTGATAGTTTGCAGGCTTTTAAAACCCAAGCTGCTGCCACTTGGACATTCCATCCTGACTTACCTCATCTGACCTGACATACCCGCAGATGTCAATCTTAGTGGGATCCTGCACTACAGAACTTGGCCCTTCAACCATGGTTTCTCAATGATTTATATTGTATCTTATCGCACCAGAACATCTCAAAGCCGTTCAGATACAATGACATGACAGCTGCTCTGCTCCATCAACATCCCACAGACATTGCCCAAAATACCTTCTTCGAGTAGTGCCAATGGGATCTTTAACATCCACCTGAACCATTGAAACAGGTAATTGAGGCCGAGGGTTAACATTCGCCTGAACCACTGAAACAGGCTTTGGATTAACATTCACCGGAAAAATAGCTCATCAATAAGGACAGTTCAAGGATAACCACATCTCGCAGATCAAACCACATTTTACCCTCTCACAATCTATGATATCACTTGTAATCCCTCAGTGTGTTCCCATCCTGAGCAGCCTATATTTTATTCTGCAGTAATACCTCCATTATCTGATCCAATGGATGGATCCCGCACTGGATAATGGAAGATAATCAAAAGTCCTCAAAATTTAGCCCCAACACAGGAATGAAGACTCATTCAATACAAATAAGAAACGCGACATTATGTAGTTTCGGTGTCTCGAGCAAGGCTTTACTCCAAGAGAATTCTGATGGATAGTCGCCAAAGGCAGATATTTGAAATGCAAATAAACAAGGTTCCACAATATATATATATATATATATATATAAAAAAATATATACCATAGGAAAGGACAATGGTCCAGATAGATTTTTTGCAGTCTATATCATATAGAAAAGCATTATATACATACACACTACATATACAGTATAATATATTATATATATATAATGTGTGTATGTATATAATATATTTCTATGTAATATAGACTGCAAAAAGTCCCTCCGGACCATTGACTTTCCTGTTCTGGTTGCGATTCAGAGAGGAATCTAGTCACAGCGCCAGACAATAGTTGTTCTTTTGAGTCGCAACCGCAAATTTTTCGGACTTTGCATTCCCAGTGGGAAGCCTGTACTTTTCCACACTGACGTTAAACCCAAAAAACAACTATTTCCAACTCCCACCCGCCCCCAACCCACCCGTTGTTGGGGTTTAAAATCACCCCCACCATCTCTTCCCGTCACTTGATTTGACCTTCAATGGAAAGGTCGGCAGACAGGCTTATGAAGCAGTTAGCCACCCGTACCACGTTCTAACAACAGTTCAATGCCGTGGCTAAATTATAAATGAAGTAACATTTCATTGGGAGTGTGTCACAATCTCTGAGTTCTGAAGACTCAGACTTTGTTCTCTACGGTCTCTGATTTAATTAGAAACCCTTGGTTGTACTGCAGGTTTACACACTCCAGCCGGGCATTATTCTATACGAATAGAGAATTCTTACGAGCCGTTTACCCAAACAAAGGCGCAGCTGTTTTCAGCACTCAATCCCATTGAGTCGTTTCTTACTCTCTCTGGAAACACATCTAATTGTCTCTTGGGCCCATTGATACAGTTCACTTCAATGGCCTTCCCCTAACTCGGCGGGCACTGCTGATTCAGCCTGGGGGCCTTCCCTGTCACGTGGCTCAAAACCACATCAAGCCGCGTGGTTATCCACCAACCCACCGAGGGAGCCTAAGGCAAAGTACGTCTTATCCACTAAAATGCCTGCAGTCATTGAAGGGAGACGTGCACTTTTTTTTTCAAACTATCTAGCATAAAATGAGCCGCCATTTCGCAATGAAAAAGTCACGTTTTAGGAGGACCCCTCCTAATGGCAAGAATTTTAATGCAATGCGACGTCCTGTTTTCACAGATAACTGAGTACTGCTTTTTGCAGCACAAGTAGTGGAATCCTGAACATGCTGTGCAGCCTCGTCACCTCAATCGGACTGGCAGTCCCGACTTCCGCCCACTCTTTCCTCGCTGGCTTCCTGAGTGTAACCTTTGACCGCCTCCCCCCTCTTCGGCTGACCGTGGTGACCTTGCTCGCTCTGTGCACCAGCTCTCTGGACGGCCCGGCACAGATGCGTCAACCAAGCCACTACCGCGGCAGGAAGTTGACCATCTCAACAAGTCTCGTATCGTGACTGTACCTAGATAGAGGGATCATTTAACAAACTTATCGTGCTATGATATAAGTCTGCCGTTACTATTTTCTAATAAGGCTTGTTGTCAAGGAAACCGAGTAGCGGGCTGTTATTTTTTAATCTGATTTAACGATGTTAAAAATGACATTTTCTGGGAAACAAGAATGAATTACAAAAAAAAACTGTTTTAAAACCACTTTGTTTATAACTTTTTCTACCACATTCCATTGTCTGTACATAGAAGCTTCCAGTTAGCTATTGGGATACCAAATGGCACAGTTATTGCAGTAATGGCATACAAATCCTATAGACACTCTCTTATGTATCATTTAATCTATCAACTGACGTGCCAGTTACTTTTTCTCAGCTGGAAAGCGCTAACTGAGTAAAAGCTATGACTGGTATTGGGGGATGGGGCGAAGCAAACGACAACCAATAATGTATCAGCTTAATTTGAATATATATATTCTATATATCGTATATCATTTGAAAATCACTTTGTTCTGGCTTTCACGCACATTACAGAGTCTGTCAATGTTAGTGACGCCTATAAGAAACTCTTTCTGACTTGAGAAGCAACCGACTCCTTCCTGTGTCCTTTGACCTTCCTGTATCTCCCCTTCTCCCCCTCCTCTCTCCCCCAGTCCCTTCCCTTCCCCCGCTTCTGGACGAGGAAGATCCGCAGATCACCGCAGAGTGCGAACATCTTTCAAGGAAAAACACGGCACGTGCGAGGGGGGGAAAAGATGTGAATATTTAGATTGTATCATATTTTCCTATTTAATTTATTTATGGTTATTTTTTCTCTCTCTCTCTTTCTTAAAAAAAATTGTTTGTGGGAGGCAGTGAATTTTTGCCAAAGATTGTAAATAATTTATTTATTTGTTTACACTGAAATAATATCGAAATTTGAAACCGCAACTTGGCCGACAAACCCTAGTCTTTATTTTTTGATTAATGTTAGGTAAATAAACTATCAAAAGGCTCAACCGATGTTCTGTGACTTAAACCGATTTGTGTTTATCTTGTAGCCTCACAGTTACACATACACGTTAAATAAATTTGCTCCACCTTGTTTCCTTTAAACTGTAAATAGTACCGGTATACTGTAAAGCAGGAGTGTCCAAGGCTTTTGTTTTTTGCCTTGTGGGCCTCTCTTAGGTACCATGGAGCCTCTCAGGCCACATGTAACATTTTAAATGGACGTTCCCATTAATCTGCTCTATATCTCAAGCAGCTGGCACTAACAGAGCTTGGCGTTCTGATTTAATACCCGCTCAAAGGTGAGGCACCGGAGCAAAGAACAAGCCCTTTCCAAAAACCTCGGGGCCTGCCACATTCAAACTGGACAAGCCAGCGAGTAACAAAAGGGGCTTCGTTGGACCAGACCGCCAGGCCTCGCAGGCCCCACGAGGGCCTCAGGCCGTACTGCGGACTGCCCCCCACCCCTGCCGTTGACAGTCAATTCCCACATTTTCCGTCGCTCCACTCTCATGGCATTCTGTTACATCAAGCACTTCACAATGAGTACACGGGGGGCTATTCGTCCCCTTCGAACAGCAGGATAACAGTGTTGCTAGATCCAATATCTTGCCCAGTCAATGCATGTCTTCACATTGTATAGCTGTTGAGTACCGCAGGATCATTTGTTTTCTTTTGTCAGGTTTTGATGCTTGTCATGTTTGTTGTGTTTTTAAAAAATATATATATATACACACACAAGGTTATCATATTAACTGTACATAGCTAAAGAGTGCAGTTTGTTAATGAAGCATCTAATAAAAATACTCAGCTTTACGTTTCAGTATTCTTGTATCAGAGTTACAGCAGACGCCTGCAAGAAATGACTGTGGCTTTCCGAGGGGGTCTCCTGTACAGCAATGCGTCCGAATCAGGTGATGCACCACACAGAGGCAAATCAGCATTGTTTCCTTCCTCGGACTGAAGTCTTTGCATTTACAGCACCTTGCTGTTATTAGGCCAGTCAGTGTGTAATGATCTACAGAATACCATAAAACAGAATATCAGCAAATGTGTCGTTAGCAGCCCATAATGGCCTTGGCTAATAAGAAAATAGAAAGAACTTGCATTTATATAGCACCTTTCACGACCTCAGGACGTCCCAAGGTGCTTTACTGCCAATGAAGCACTTTTGAAGTGTAGTCACTGTTGTAATGTAGGAAATGTGGCAGCCAATTTGCGCACAGCAAGGTCCCACAAACAGCAACGTGATAATGACCAGATAAGATGTTTTAGTGATGTTGGTTGAGGGATAAACATTGGGCCGGGGCACCAGGGAGAACTCCCCTGCTCTTCATCAAAATTGTGCCGTGGGACCTTTTACGTCCACCTGAGAGGGCAGACGGGGCCTCGGTTTAATGTCCCATCCGAAAGACGGCACCTCCCGACAGTGCAGCACTCCCTCAATACTGCACTGAAGAGTCAGCCTAGATTTTGCGCTCAAGTCTCTGGAGTGGGACTATGAACTCACAACCTTCTGCCTCGGAGGCGAGAGTGCTGCCCACTGGGCCACGGCTGGCACCTTCAATAAACCGATCCTTCAGTGCTAGAACAGAAGTGCTTAGAAATGCTGGTTTATAACATTAGCGTACAAGAGCTTAACATCTGATATTCCTTTCTAACAAAGGCATTAACCTGTTTATTTTAAATGGCTCCATTGAAGTAGAGGATGAAGGAAAGCCAAGTGAATGTGACGTCCTCTAATGTCGCAGTTATTTCTACATTTAGAATTTTTAGGCTTTTAAGCCCATCAAAGCCTGTCCTTCACAGCTCAACCCCACCAACCTACCTCCTCACCATAACCCTCAATACTCTATCTACAAACACGTCTAATTGTTTCTTCAATCTGTTTATGCCGTCTGCTTCCGTGCTAATTTATTCCATAATTCCGTTACTTTTCGAGGAAGAAAGTTCCTCTCTTAACGTTAGAATCCTTATTCTGAACCTTTCTCTCCGAGGATTTGAACCCTTCACCAATATCAACCGTCACACTTTCACAGCAAGAACATCTTGACTGTTGTCTGTTGTAGAATTATTTTACTTTGAATAAATTCCTTCGGATAGGAATTAAGAAACCCAAATAAAACGAATGCACTCTGTGTGTGGATATGCAAGTGTATGAAATGGTATATTAAAAACAAATAAATTGCATTAAGCTTATGTTGACTGAATTGTGCTTTTGGAGTGAATTGCAGTCTGTAGGGAAATATTCCGTAGCAAAAGAGGCAGAAGGGGAGATGAGGAGAAATTGTTTTTTAACGCAGCGATTTGTTCTGACCTGGAACCCACTGCCTGAAAGGGCGGCAGAAGCAAATTCAATAGTAATTTTCAAAAGGGCATTGGATAAATACTTGAAACGGAAAAATTTACAGGGCTATGGGGGAGTGAGCAGGAGAATGGGTCTAATTGGACAGCTCTTTTCAAAGAGCTGGCACAGGACACAATGGGCCAAATGGCCTCCTTCTGTGCTGTTAGATCCTATGATACCAGAAGGTGGATTTTAACTCTTGGGCAGGAAGCTGAGGGGGTGGGGAAAGGGGAGACGTGGCATTCCCACTTGGGAGTCTCCGTGGGAAAGAATGGCGATATTTGCCCAAGTCAGGATGTTCCCATGGTGTTGAGGGGTGCCACCTTCTGCCAAGTCCACAGCCAGATGGCAGACAGGATCTCAATCAGGGCACAGAATTAAAGCTTGAGTTCTGAGCTTGAGGTGGAAGTGGTGAGTACAGTTTTAGGGAGCGACTTGGTGTGTTCCTGAGTGAGGAGGACATGAGGGAATAGCGGAGGAGTCTGTGCTAGGGACGTTAGGCTCTAGATGCATCATGGGCAACTATCATCTGGAGCTTGCTTTATTGGGGAGGAATTCCTTAAGAGTTTTCCCCTGAAATTGGGCCAGGAATTAGCGATAGTAGAGGTTGGGGATGCAGTACACAAGCTCGCACAGACAAGTGAGTGGGCCGTGCACCGATGGGCCTGACAATCTTTTCTCATCTTTCTTTTCATGTGTTGATCTTTGTATGTTCTAAAATTCATTGACAGCCTTCCCAACCCTAATAGCAAATATCTCCCCACTGTGGGACACAGGAGGGGGTGGGGGAAAAAAGACTTCTGTTTGAACACTCGTGCCGTTTGGTTTATATTTTAGAACTTGTCCACTCTAAAACTGGATGGGCCAGGCCAAAATCGGTTAGAATGTGACTCTTCTCAGGAGGCTTCCTGCACCTTACTGTGATCCTGCTAGACCATTCGGGCCCAGTTTAATTTTACACATAGCCACTGTTGTTCTGTCACATTTAGGGCAACTTTACTGCTGGGAGCCTAACTTGACATTTCTGTCACGTCTTGCAGTGTGGGTAATACGAGGCTACGGGTGTCCTGCAGCTTCATCTTCTCTCAACGGGAAGGCCATTTTTATGCCTCCGCCCCCCCACCCCCACCTCTCGAGGCTTCCTTTGTTTTTGTGTCCCTTTTGAGTTCAGCAAAGAGAGAGAGAGAGAGAGAAAAAGGGCATCGGTAATTTTGAATAAAAATTGCAGAGCCGTGTCTTCCGATGGGTTTAAGGAGCTCCGTCGCCAAAACAAAAGGCAGTGCAGCATTCCTCCACTGGTGCAGCAGGATGTTATAGGGCATCGTCCAATCCCTAATGAATGACATGTTGGAAAAGCCAAGCTAGCCTCCAGTAATAACAAGTACCAACAACAACTTGCATTTATATGGCGCTTCTAACGTAGTAAAACATCCCAAGGCGCTTCCAAACAAAATTTGACACCGAGCCACGTAAGGAGATGTTAGGACAGGTGACCAAAGCTTGGTCATTGAGGTAGGTTTTAAAGGGTGTCTTATAGGAGGAGAGAGAGGTAGAGAGGCGGAGAGGTTTAGGGAGGTAATTCCAGAGCTTAGGGCCTAGGCAGCTGTAGGTACGGCCACCAGGAGCAATTAAAATCGGGGATGCACAAGAGGGAGGAATTGGAGGAGCGCAGAGATCTCAGATTTTTATAGGGCTGGAGGAAGTTACAGCGATAGGGATTGGCGAGGCCATGGAGGGATTTGAAAACAAGGATGAGAATTTTAAAATCGAGGCGTTCCCGGACCGGGAGCCAATGTAGGTCAGTGAGCACAGGGGTGATGGGTGAACGGGACTCGGTGCGCGTTAGGATACGGGCAGCAGAGTTTTGGATGAGCTCAAGTTTATGGAGGATGGAAGATGGGAGGCCGTCCAGGAGAGCACTGGAATAGTCAAGACGAGAGGTGACAAAGGCATGGATAAGGGTTTCGGCAGCGGATGAGTTGAGGCAGGGGCAGAGACGGGCGATATTATGGAGGTGGAAGTAGGCGGTCTTGGTGATGGAGTGGATATGTGGTTGGAAGCTCATCTCAGGGTCAAATAGGTCGCCAAGGTTGCGAACAGTCTGGTTCAGCCTCAGTCGGTGGTTAGGGAGTGGAGTTCGTGACGGGGAGTGAATACATTGGCTTCGGTTTTCCCAATACTTAGTTGGAGGAAATTTTGGCTCAACCTGGTCCAACTCGTGTTGGAAATGTGATTAATGAGGACAGGAGAGAAGAAAAGAGCAAGTCATTGGAAAGTCATTAAGACAGGCTGGAGTGGGGTCTTCAATATCAAATGAAGACCCCGCCAGCCCTGACTCACTGCCACAGAAACCAAGCAGCAGCTGACGTAAAGTCTAATTTGACGACTTTTTATTCGGTCAGAGCTGAGGAATTCATTGATTTTGTAGCTCAACATTCTATACCTAATGCAGTCACTCCAGCTGATACCAAGCCAGCTACAACAAAAACTCGCATTAACATAATGTCTTTAACGTAGGAAATCAACCCAAGGCTCTTCACAGGAGTCTAACCAGACAAAAATTGACACCGAGCCAAAGAAGGAGATCTTAGGAGGAGTGTAGTTTTTAAGAAAGGTCTTAAAGATGGAAGGAAAGGTTTAGGAAGGGAATTCCAGAGCTTAGGGCCTAGACAGCTGAAGGCACGGCCGCCAATGGTGGAATGAAGGGAGTGGGGTTGCATAAGAGGCCAGAGTTGGTGAAACGTGGAGTTCTTGCAGGTTTGTAGGGCTTGAGGAGGTTACAGAGATAGGGAGGGGGACGAGGCCATGGACGGATTTGAAAACAAGGATGAGAATTTTAAAATCGAGGCATTGGTGGACCAGGAGCCAATGTAGGTCAGCGAGCACAGATGGTGATGGATGACCGGGACTTGGTGCGAGTTAGGATATGGGCAGCAGAGTTTTGGATGAGTTTCAAGTCTATGGAGGGTGGAATACGTTACACTGAAGGATCTTACACTGCAAGAACCATACATTGTTTACACACATGTTTCAGGGGCACAGGTTGGAAGAAGACTATTGACAGTTATCGCTGGCTCACCGTGAGTTATGTGGGGATGATATGATTCTGCACAACGAGCATATAATCATCCCAATAAAGCTACAGGATCGAATGATATCTCTCAACCACATTGGCTATCAAGGGATAATCAAAAACAAAGCCCTCTTCGGAAGCAAAGAGTGATTCCCAGCGATGGACAATAATCTACTGAAAGGTTTCTCAGCTGTCAGGCAACAATTGTTGATCACAAGCCAGCACCACTCGCCATAATACATCGAATTTACAGCACAGAGACAGGCCATTCGGCCCATCCGGTCTGTGCTGGTGTTTAAGCTCCACACGAGCCTCCTCCCACCTTACTTCACCTCACTTTATCGACACATCTTCTATTCCCTTCTCCCTCGTGTACTTATCTACTTCAAATGCATCTTTGCTATTCTCCTCAACCACTCCACGTGGTAGCGAGTGCCACATGGTAGCGAGATATTGGACCTACCGCATTAGCTGTGACTAACAGTGAAGGATTTTTGTGGACCCTTTTCCAGCAGGAGATTATGGGCTGGATCTTCCTTTCTGCAGCTGGGACTTCCGCCTGCCTCTCCGAACCTGCAGCGACCCTGACCCATTTTCCTGGGTCAGTGGGGGAGGAACCATTGGCCACGCAGAGCAGGCTCCTGGAGGAATTGCCACTGATGTTGTTGTTGTCGTCGTCGTCGTCGTCCTGGCTTACACATGTGCAATGGATGAATTGGCAAAGGCACTTAAGGACAATCAGTGGATGGGGAATCATACCCCACCAAAGAGTTTAGGTGAATTGAAACTTTCAAAACAGAGATTGATAGATTTTTGTTAGGCGAGGGTATTAAAGGTTACGGAACCAAAGCTGGTGGATAGAGTTAAGATACAGATCGGCCATGATCTAATTGAATGGTGGAACAGGCTCGAGGGGTTGAATGGCCTCCTCCTCTTCCTATGTTCATCATTCTCAATACTTGCTGACAACCTTTTTTCCCTCTCGTTTTCTCCCCTCCTCTCCTGAAGGCACTGACTGTTTGCTGGCAGTATGATTCCCCATCCACTGTTTGCCTTAAGTGACTTTGCCCGAGAGTCCATTCTGCAAACGTAAACCTGGACAACAACAACAACACTGCTGGCTTTGCCTCCTTGGGAATGGCGGGTCAACTCCCTCCTTGGATGAAAATGATTCCTTCCACTTCACAGTCTGCAGCAGAAGTTTGGTACTTTAACGTGGGACCACTGGTTGTTCACCATTTACATTAACAATTTGGATTCAGGAACCAGAAGTACAATTTCAAAATTTGCGGACGACACCAAATTGGGGAGTGTAGTTAATACAAAGGAGGAATGTGTCAAAATTTGATGGGACATTAATAAACTTGCAGAATGGGCATGTGACAAGTGAATTTCAATATAGATAAGTGTGAGGTGGTGCTTTTTGGTAGGAAGAATAAGGAGGCCACATATTGCTTGGATAATAAGAGTCTAAATAGAGTAGAGGAGCAAAGGGATCTTAGGGGTACAGATACACCAATCACTAAAAGTGGAGATGCAGGTTATTAAGGCCATTAAAGAGGCAAATCAAGCACTAGAGTCCATTTCCAGAGGGATAGAATTGAAAAGCAGAGAAATTATATTAAACGTGTATAGAACCTTGGTTAGACCACACTTGGAGTACTGTGCACAGCTCTGGTCTCCATATTATAGAAAGGATATAGAGGCATTGGAGAGGGTGCAAAAAAAATTCACAGAACTGAGAGGATATCCTTATCAGGAAAGACTAAACAGGCTGTGGCTCTTTCCTCTGGAAAAGAGAAGGCTGAGGGGTGACCTAATAGAGGTCTTTAAGATAATGATAGGGTTCGATAGAGTAGACGTAGAGAAAATGTTCCCACTTGGGGTGGAGTCCAAAACTAGAGGTCATAATCATAAGATAGTCGCTAATAAATCCAATAGGGAATTCAGGAGAAACTTCTTTACCCAAAGAGTGGTAAGAATGTGGAACTCGCTACCACAAGGAGTAGTTGAGGTGAATAGCATCGATGAATTTAAGGTGAAGCTAGATAAACACACGAGGAAGACAGGAACAGAAGAGTATCCTGATAGGGTTAGATGAAGTAGGGAGGAGGAGGCCTGTGTGGAGCATAAACGGCGGCATAGACCAGTTCAGCCAAATGACCAGCTTCTGTGCTGTAGTTTCGATTGAACTCGATGTAACCAACTACCGGCACAGGTACGATGGGTTGAATGGCCACCTTCTGTGCTGTATGATTCTATGATTAACTGTCGCAGAATGCATTTGATGGTAAGCCTGACTTGGTTGCACAGATACGTCATTCCAGAGATCAATGGAAGTGGTGAATTGCTCTCCAGTACCTTGCATCCTGTGGTGGGCTGTGGGGCCTCCTGACTTGCTCAGTGGGGGTTTGGACATCCATCGCTTCTAAATCTCTGCAATCTATTTCGGAAACCATTGATGATACCCCAAGGGAGTCAAGGAAGGATGTCTCTCACTGGGAAACATTTTTTCCTGAAAGATTTATTCTCGTTCCTCAGGCACCTGCGCCAGAAATGTAAATATGGAAAAAGTATGAATTTGTAAAAAAAAAGAATCAGTAGAACAGCAGCTTGTTCCTTGCTTATAAAATAAAAAGTCCACCCAGAAAGAACTTTATTTAGCACCTTATCAAGTCTCAATGATAACAGACAGATAATTACTTTGAAGTACAGTTACTGTTGGTGTGTAGGCAGATGTTGTGGCCATTCTACGCACAGCCAGACCCCACAAAGAGCAATGAGTTAAGGATCAGATCATTTGTTTTTGTTGGTGTTGCTCGAGTGAGTATAGTTGGGCAGTGAGGAAAGTTGACTCTGCTCTCCTTCAAACTGTGTCAAATCATCAACTAACAGAAAAGGACTGTTTGGGCCTCAGTTTAACATCTAATCCAAAAGGGGGAATTTTAACTCCCCCCACTTGGAGGAAACCAAGGTGGGGAATGGTGCAGGTAAAATGGGGCAGGAGACTTAGTTTGTGGTCTCCCTTCCCGATCCCGCTGACTGCAATTTTTGAGGCACCAAGGAAACCCGCTCGAAGCTGGAGGGGTCCTTTAAATATGCAGATCGGGTCCCCATGATGTCATCGGAACCTGACTGCCATTTTAATGTTGGCCTGAGTGGGGAAGCAACTGTGGTTTCCCTGTCAAGCCCAAGGAGGCTGGAGGCTGGAGGCTGATCACTGAGAGAAAAGCCAAGCTATTTCTTTCCTTTCTGGGGCTCTGGAGGAGCAGGAGTTCCCCTCAGGGCCCCACAAGGAAAATGTAAGCCTTCCCTACCCCAGACTCCCCCCACCCCACCCCCTTCCCAAACCACTGACCGCCCCAAAACCCCCGTCCCTCCTCATCCCCACACTTACCTTGGGCCTGGCCTGGCCAGCCTACGAGCTGCACAACTTAAAGGACCAGGCAGCCGCTTCCCACCGACTGCCCGGCCGTTTGGGTCAGGAAGTCTGCCAGGAGGCCTGGCCGTTAAATCCGGCCGCTGCTGCTCACGGACAGGCCAGCTGCTCGCTAGGCCGCTTTCGCGCCCAGGAGTTAAAATTCCACCCCTCCCAGCATCTCTGACAATGTAGCACTCCCTCAGTACTGCTCTGGCAGCCTCGAGCTCAAGTGTTGGAGTGAGGCTTGAACCAACAATCTTCTCGCTCAAAGGCAAGTGGGCTATCAGTGAGACAGGCTGACACACAACTCACACCACAACAACCAGTGCGTACTTTATTATGACACTATTAATTACATTTCTAAAGCACGCCTCACCTGGACATCAGCAACTCGGGAACTATTTACAAAAATACGGACACTAAACAGCAGAGAAAGAGGGGAAAACACAGAGACTAGAGAAGGGGCATGGTTTAAAAAAAAAGACAGACTTGCATTTATATAGCACCTTTTATGACCTCAGGATGTCCCAAAGCGCTTTACAACCAATGAAGTACTTCTTGAAGTGTAGACACTGTTGTAATGTAGGAAACGTGGCAGCCAATTTGCACACAGCAAGATCCCACAAGCAGCAATGTGATAAATGACCAGATAATCTGGGTTTTTTTTTAGTGATGTTGGTTGAGGGATAAATATTGGCCAGGACTTCTCTGCTCTTCTTGAAGAAGTTTCAAAAGGCTTTTAAAAGCAATGAGAAAGGTGACATTTCTTAGCTCATTGTTGCATTTGAAATGTATTTATTTGCAAATCGATAACATTGACTCAAGTTACCAGCAGTCAATTGAAAAAAAGTCAAAGTTCTGATTGTCAAGTAAAACCTTTCTTTTATATATACAAAGAAAACAGTTACACTACTGGGAAGTACTTTAAACAAAGGGACTATTTTCTTTCAATGTCCCAAGATCTGGAGCGTTTTCCATCGAAGCTCATAGCATGAGGGGAGAAACGTCCTAACACCAGCTCTTGAGATGTAGCCGGAATAAAGAGATCGAGCTGGGAGCGGACACTGGCCGACAGTCTTGACATTCCTGCCCTCCTCCCCTTCAGTCAAACAGCAGCATTCAGTTATTACAGAGCTCAGGCATGTGGTACACAGCATGCGATGGTTAACTCCTCTCACACATCACTCATAGATACACTATCAGCACTCACTACAGATGTCCAGGGAAAAATAATCTTTCATCTTCAAATTCGTCTAAAAAAATAACGGAAACAAAAACATATTAAAAAGATGCCCCCTGCTCACCATCTCATCGCCCTCCCCCACCCTATCACAATGCAGGGATTGTCCATGTAGCTTACTCTAGTAAAGGCAAGTGGGTTTTTTTCGTTCTAAGTCACCCTTTGCACATGTTAATCCATCTGCCCAGCTACATCCTAGGGGACCCAATGAACTGTTCTACATTTGTCTGTACAGACAGTTGCTCTCTGCTGTCTCTATTACATCCTGGCGGATTGAAGAGCAGAATTACCAGTTTTACCAGCAACAAACTAGGCTTCTCTAATCTCCATTAATTAAAACCTGTCCAGCCCAAGGTAACGATTTCTGTCAGTCATTCCTACGGACAGGAATACAAAAGCCAACGTTCTTTAATATTAAAACACAATTACCAAATAAAACCTGTCTATTTATTTTTTGAACAGTCAGTACATTCATAATTGCAGCTGCACTGGGGGGAGACCAGTGTTTAAAGACTCAACTAGTGGCAGTAAGAAAGAAAGACTTTAATTTATAGAGCATGTTAACACCTCAGTGAAACACCCCCAGCATTTCACACACTGAGTGGCTTTTTTTAGGGGAGTGACTGTTGGATGCCAGTAATGTCTCAGAAGCGTTAAACAAGATGAATGATCAATAGAACCAAAGAACCATAGAAAAGATACAGCACAGAAAGGGGGCCATTCGGCCCATCGTGTCCGTGCCGGCTCGAAGAACAACCAGGTGCCCATTCTAATCCCACCTTCCAGCATCCGGTCCGTAGCCCTGCAGCTTACAGCACTTCTGGTGCAGGTCCAGGTACTTTTTGAACTGGATTTTTTTTTTGATAGTGCTGGTTGAGGGAGGAATGTTGATCAGAACACCAGGAAAATTCCCTACTCTTTCAAGAACAACAACCAGTATGTAGCGCCTTTAATGTAGTAAGATGTCTTAAGGCACTTCACGAGAGTGTAATCAGACAAAAATTCACAATGAGCCAAAGAAGGAGATATTAGGACAGGTGGCCAGGCGCTTGGTCAAAGAGGCAGATTTCAAGGAGCGTCTTAAAAGAGGAGAGAGAGGCAAAGAAGTTTAGGGAGGAAATTCCAGAGCTTAGGGCCTAGACGGCTGAAGGCACGGCCGCCAATGGCGGAGCGATGGAATTGGGGGAAGCACAAGAGATCAGAGTTGGAGGAACGCTGAAAATCTCGGAAGGTCGTAGGGCTGGAGGAGGTTACAGAGATAGCGAGGGACGAGGCCATGGAGGGCTTTGAAAACAAGAATGAGAATTTTAAAATCGAGGCGTTCCCAGACCGGGAGCCAATGTAGGTCAGTGAGCACAGGGGTGATGGGTGAACGGGACTTTGTGTGAGTTAGGATACAGGCAGCAGAGTTTTGGATGAACTCAAGTTTATGGAGGGTAGAAGATGGGAGGCCGTCCAGGAGAGCATCAGAATAGTCGAGTCCAGAGATAACAAAGGCGTGGATGAGGGTTTCAGCAACAGATGAGCTGAGGCAGGGGCGGAGACGGGTGATGTTACGGAGGTGGAAGTAGGCGGTTTTGGTGATGGAGCAGAAATGTGGTCGGAAGCTCATCTCAGGGTCAAATAGAACAGTGAGATTGTAAACGGTCTGGTTCAGCCTCAGACAGTGGCCAGGGAGAGGGATGGAATCGGTGGCTAGGGAACGGAGTTTGTGGTGGGGACCGAAGACAATGGCTTCGGCCTTTCCAACATTTAGTTGGAGCAAATTTCTGCTCATCCAGTACTGGATGTCGGACAAGCAGCGTGACAAATCAGAGGCGGTGGACGGTCGATAGAGGTGGTGGTGAGGTAGAGCTGGGTGCTGTCAGCGTACGTGTTGAACCTGACGTCATGTCTTCGGATGATGCCTCTGAGCGGTTACATGCAGATGATCAATAGAACATAGAGGCCCAAATGTTCCTGGGCCTCAGGAGGGTAGAATGAGGACACATGTCAGGTGCGGAAAGATGGGGACCTGATTTTGTAGTTGGACCCTGTTCCGACAGGTCTCCAATCCTTTTTTTTTAACCATTGTGAAATTGTGAAAGGGGGAAACGGGTTCTTCCAGGGATTGGTCACTTCTCTTATGGCATTAGTCAAAGAGACAGCACTGGTGAGATGACATCCCCCAGGCAACCAAGGTAAAGTACACCAGCAAGATGTACCTGTACTGACTAGACCAAGATGGAGCCTGTTTCCAAATGACAACCAAACCAGCTGGGCCCCTCCCACCCCACCTTCCCAAAAGAGCGGCGAGATTCTGCTGTGATTGTCCAAGGCCTCCTGTAGAGCAGAACCCCAGGAAGCACCGTAAAGGCCATGCCACCTGTCTCTCTTATGCTAATGAAACCCATCCCATGGTGACGGAACGCGGTGTGAGGAATTCTCAGGCCCTGGATCATTAGTGTCCACCTGATTAGATAGGCAGGACCTTAGCTTAACATCTCATCCAAAGAACAACACCTCTGACAGTGCAGCTCTCCCTCAGCACGGCACGGAAGTCTCAGCCTAGATCATGACCTCAAGTCCCGGAGTGGGGCTTGAACCCACAATCTTCATACTGACTGGCAAGAGCAATAGAAAAAGAAAGAAAGGACTTGCATTTATATAGCGCCTTTCATGACCTCAGGACGTCCCTAAGCGCTTTACAGCCAATGAAGGACTTTTCAGGTGTAGTCACTGTTGTAGTGTAGGGAAACGCAGCAGCCAATTTGCGCACAGCAAGGTCCCACAAACAGCAATGTGATAATGACCAGATCATACTTTTTGTTGTGATGTTGGATGAGGGATAAAAATATTGGCCAGGACACCGGGGAGAACTCCTCTGCTCGTTTTCAAAATAGTGCCATGGGATCTTTTATGTCCACAGGAGAGGGCAGACAGGGCCCCAATTTAACACCTCATCTGAAAAACGGCATCTTCGACAGTGCAGCACTCCCTCAGTACTGCACTGGAGTGTCAGCCGAGATGCTGTGCTCAAGGATGTGAAGGCCTTGGAGAGGGTACACAGGAGATTTACTAGAATGGCACCAGGGATGGGGAGACTTCAGTTACATGGAGAGACTGGAGAAGCTGGAATTTATCCAATTCCCTTTGAAAAGTTATTATTAAATCTGCTTCCACCACCCTTTCAGGCAGTGCATTCCAGATCATAACAACTTGCTGGTACCAAGCATGAGGAGACTTCAGCTAGCCAAACTGTTCCAGTACAGCTACAACACTGGCATCCACCCGACAATGTGGAAAATTGCCCAGGTATGTCCTGTCCACAAAAAGCAGGACAAATCCAATCCGGCTAATTACCACCCCATCAGTCTACTCTCAATCATCAGCAAAGTGATGGAAGGTGTCGTCGACAGTGCTATTAAGCGGCACTTACTCACCAATAACCTGCTCACCGATGCTCAGTTTGGGTTCCGCCAGGACCACTCGGCTCCAGACCTCATTACAGCCTTGGTCCAAACATGGACAAAAAAGCTGAATTCCAGAGCTGAGGTGAGAGTGACTGCCCTTGACATCAAGGCAGCTTTTGACCGAGTGTGGCATCAAGGAGCCCTAGTAAAA
This sequence comes from Heptranchias perlo, assembly GCF_035084215.1. Lineage (NCBI taxonomy): Eukaryota > Metazoa > Chordata > Chondrichthyes > Hexanchiformes > Hexanchidae > Heptranchias > Heptranchias perlo. The sequence goes on along the minus strand of NC_090332.1, from coordinate 7,376,209 downwards.
TTGAAGTCAATGGGAATCAGGGGGAAAACTCTCCAGTGGATGGAGTCATACCTAACACAAAGGAAGATGGTAGTGGTTGTTGGAGGCCAACCATCTCAGCCCCAGGACATTGCTGCAGGAGTTCCTCAGGGCAGTGTCCTAGGCCCAACCATCTTCAGCTGCTTCATCAATGACCTTCCCTTCATCATAAGGTCAGAAATGGGGATGTTTGCTGATGATTGCAGTGTTCAGTTCCATTTGCAACCCCTCAGATAATGAAGCAGTCCGTGCCCACATGCAGCAAGACCTGGACAACATCCAGGCTTAGACTGATAAGTGGCAAGTAACATTTGCGCCAGACAAGTGCCAGGCAATGACCATCTCCAATAAGAGAGAGTCTAACCACCTCCCCTTGACATTCAACGGCATTACCATCGCCGAATCCCCCACCATCAACATCCTCGGGGTCACCATTGACCAGAAACTTAACATATAAACTGTGGCTACAAGGGCAGGTCAGAGGCTGGGTATTCTGCGGCGAGTGACTCACCTCCTGACTCCCCAAAGCCTTTCCACCATCTACAAGGCACAAGTCAGGAGTGTGATGGAATACTCTCCACTTGCCTGGATGAGTGCAGCTCCAACAACACTCAATAAGCTCAACACCATCCAGGATAAAGCAGCCGCCTTGATTGTCACCCCATCCACCACCTTAAACATTCACTCCCTTCGCCATGGGTGCACCGTGGCTGCAGTGTGTAGCAGGATGCACTGCAGCAACTCGCCAAGACTTCTTCGACAGCACCTCCCAAACCCGTGACCTCTACCACCTAGAAGGGCAAGGGCAACAGGTACATGGGAACAACACCACCTGCACGTTCCCCTCCAAGTCACACACCATCCTGACTTGGAAATATATCGCCGTTTCTTCATCGCCGCTGGGTCAAAATCCTGGAACTCCCTTCCTAACAGCACTGTGGGAGAACCTTCACCACACGGACTGCAGTGGTTCAAGAAGGCGGCTCACCGCCACCTTCTCAAGGGCAATTAGGGATGGGCAATAAATGCTGGCCTAGCCAGCGACGCCCATATCCCATGAATGAATTTTTAAAAAGTTACCTGGAGAGACTGGAGAAGCTGGGATTGTTCTCCTTACAGCAGAGAAGGTTAAGGGGAGATTTAAAAGAGGGGTTCAAAATTATAAAGGGTGAATAAAAAGAAACAGTTTCCACTGGCAGAAGGATTGGTACCCAGACAACACAGATTTAAGATAATTGACAAAGAACCAGAGGTGAGATGGGGCAAAACTTTTTAACGCAGCGAGTTGTTATGATCTGGAATGCACTGCCTGAAAGGATGGTGGAGCCAGATTCAATATTAACTTTCAAAAGGGGATTGGATAAATACTTGAAGGGGAGAAAACTGCAGGGCTATGGGGAAAGAGCAGGGGAGTGGGACTAATTGGATAGCTCTTTCAAAGAGCCGGCACAGGCCTAATGACCTCCTTCTGTGTTCTAAGATTCTATGATTCTGTAAGTCTCTGGAGTTGGACTTGCAACCACAACCTTGTGTTTCAGAGGCGACCAATTGAGCCACTCTGTCAGAGTTGTCTGGACTAAGTCAATAGGTGTGGTGGGGAGAGTGAACAATTAATACTTACAATGCCCCCTTAATACAGCAATATATCCCAAGAAACTTCTTTACTCAAAGAGTGGTGAGAATGTGGAACTTGCTCCCACAAGGAGTAGTTGAAGTGACTGGCACAGATGCATTTAAGGTGGAGCTGGATAAGCACATGAGGGAGAAAGGAATAGAAGGTCTTGCTGAGAGGGCGAGATGAAGAGGGAGGGAGGAGGCTTGTGTGGAGCATAAATGCTGGCATAGGCCAGTTGGGCCGAATGGCCTGTTTCTGTGCTGTAGACTCAATGTAACTCTGTGTTATGTAAGATGCTTTACAAGGGAAACAGACACTGAGCAGGAGTAGGCGAATGTGAGTGGAAATGACTAAAGGTGTGGTCGAATTGGTACATTTCGAGGAGGCTTACGAAGGTGTGGCAAGGTGGTGGGGTTCGGGAAAAGAATTCCAGAAGTTAGGGGCGTGGTGGTTAATCGCTGTACCACCAGTGAAGGAGGGTAGGGGAGTGGGAAGGGGGCACTGCACAGTAGTTTAGAGTTGGAAGGGCAAAGGGTAAAGGACTAAGACATAGGGCTGCCAGAGATTGGATGGGGGGGATTTGTGAATGAGGACGTGGATTTTGAACCAGTTACTAGTAGGTGGTATACAACAATTTACATTTATAAAACCCCGTTTAACATAGAGGAAAGTCCAAAGCCTCTTTGTAAAGTGGAAAGGGAGGGAAAGGAAGACCGAACAAGCATTAGGAACAAGTTAAGGCAGGTGAGTGAAGGGACGGTCAAAGAGATATGTCTTGAGGATGCTTTTCAAGGAGAGATGTAGCAAGGCAGAGGGGTTTAAGCTGAAAATTCCAGAGTGTAGGGCTGTGACAGCTGGAGGTTCTGCCACTGATAGTGGAGGGGGGAGGGTCATGTGGTATCCCAAAGCCAGTGGAGCGGGAGGGGGAAGGTGTGAGCTGGGATGTGGCTGGAAGATGTTTCAGAGATACAGTGGGGCAAGGCAATGGGGGGACTTGCAAATGAGCACGGGATTTTGATACCAATGAGTTAGCAGTTGAGGAGCCAGTGGAAATTGGCAAGGGCAGAGATGATAGATAAGTGGGATTTAGGTCAGGACAGGAAGTGGGCGACAGAGTCTTTGGACGGGATTTAGCGAGGTGAGCACTGGGGAAGACGAGTCTGGAGTTAGTCAAAGTGGAGATGAGATTGTCCATGACTGTGGTCGTGAGATGGGGACGGAGTATAATGACGGTGGAAGTGATTGGTATTGTTAAGGACTTAAAAAAAAGCCAACCTGTCATTTCTGTATTCAAATTGACAAAAGCTGTTTCTACACTGGCCTTATAGAGTTGTTAGAGGTGCCTGTTCCCAAAAGGTGGAGCGCGTGCAGACAGCAGCAACCCTACCTTATCCATTACAACTAGGCACACCCTGGGGAAAAAGAATTGTCTTCCTGATGGCCAAGTTTAGCAAATATTGCATGTTTATATTGGCGTTGCCATTGGTTGCACAAGATTCGCGTGTTGGGAACTAACGGTGCAAACACTCCTCTAAAGCCTGTATTAAAAACAGTTACAGGACTTGCATTTAATTAAATTCTGGTGTAATAAGTCCCAGTCGTTATAGAAACTATTTTGCTTTGCACTGTATTGGTTGCAGGATCGTGCGAGGCGATGTCAGTCTCTGCCTGTTCCTGGATGAAACAGCAAGGGATGCCAGGGAATTTTCTTCCCTCCTTGGCTGCTAGTTAGCGACATAAGCATTGATGTTCCCATGGACTGTTGTGTGAGGGTACCCCCGGCCCCCCCTCGATCCTTAACATCGCTCATGCTATCCTGACATGTTGCAGGTGCCTCTCAAATCACAAGTGACTTCATCTCAATGCACGTCTGTGAATTGCAAAGGCTGAGCTGGATGAAGATGTAAGGGGCTCTTTGACATGACATGACAGCTAGCGCCCTTTAATGTGACTGATTAATGGCTTCACATTAACTTCACAGCTTGGACACAGAGTGAAACCCGCCTTTGTGTTGCAGCAGTCATATTGAAATATTATCTCACAACAAGATGAGCATTTGTGACAGGATTTTTTTTAAAGCAGCATCTATTACAATCTGCACTGCTGTATATTTTAAAAGTTAACATTGCTAAGCTCTAACATTTTTTTTATTTTTAAAATTTCAAAATAAACTTTATTCATAAAATTTGTAAAGGTACATACAATGCAATTCAAGTCACGCTTCAAACAATACAATACAGGTCGTACAATTTGCAAGGTACATACAGTACAAAACAACAGTCCCAGTACAATCAATAGTTACGCACCATACATTGTAAATACAATTCATGGCACCCTGGGGTGCCTCATTGCATTACAGTCGTTACCGGTTACCGATACAGTACATTTCGTTACATTCATTTATCATTTTACATTTCTGCCCGAGGGGGGTTTTCCCTGATTCCAGCCCCTCAGTAATAACTAAGTTCTAATCAACAGCACAGTCTCTTCCTCTAACTCTTCCTCAAATCTAGGTGGAAGCATTACCTCTTTTATTCTTTCTGGTTGCTACATCTTCATAGCCTGGAAGCTATGCTGTTCACTAAACGCACTTGAATGGAAATAAAATTGATAGGATAATGCTTCCATTAAAATAGCAGACAAAGCAATTTTGGGATGGACACATTGAGCACTCATCTAATAATAGTGCACAACCCAATTTCCAAACGCAGGTCTTTAAAAGCAAAGCTTGGCCTTGGCACCTCCTAACCTCTACTTTCTATTTACCTTATCTTCTCTTTTGTATTGTCCAACCTTGGTGTCACATGGAATAGACCTTGGCTCTTCACTTTGGTCTCTCAATAAAAGAAAACATTTTGCCTATGAAGCAAGATGATATAACTTAGCACACCATGTTCCTGTGTCAGCACAGTGTCAAGTAATGAAAGTTATCTCGGGGCAACTCCGCACATTGCGTTCCATATAAGTTGTTATTACTTGGACTACCAATATTCAAGGCTACCGTATTGACTACAGAAACAAAGAAACTTAAAAAAAACAGCGATGACAATCGATCCAGATTTCAAAACGGAGAATAGATGCAGTTAAGTCATGTTAAGACAGAATGGTTTTAGTTCAAAAAGCCTGGTTCTCTTCTTTTAGAATAAAATTCAATCTCCCTGTCAATGCATACATACATATAAACCTACACCTAAATATCTAAATACAAACATCCATACATTTAAACCTACATCTAAATGTAGACATGAATATATATAAACCTACAACTAAATTCAAACATACGTACTGATAAACCTATATCTAAATACAAACAGATATAGGTTAGAGACCGAAAATATAGCAAAGATTAGTCAGCACAGACTTCAGAAGGGAAAGTCAAGCTTGACCGACCTTATTGATTCTTTGGAGAAGCAACAGAAAGAATAGTCAAGGGAAATGTAGTTGATGTAATATATTTGGATTTTCAAAAGGCCTTTGATAAGGTATCACATGACTAAATATTGGGAAGATCGAAGCCATTGTCTTTGGACCCCATCACAAACTCCGTTCCTTAGCCGCCGACTCCATCCCACTCCGTGGCCACTGTCTGAGGCTGAACCAAACTGTTCGCAGCCTTGCCGTCCTATTTGACCCTGAGATGAGCTTCCGACCACATATCCACTCCATCACCAAGACCGCCTACTTCTACTTCCGTAACATCATCCGTCTCCGCCCCTGTCTCAGCTCATCTGCTGCTGAAACCCTCATCCATGCCTTTGTGACCTCTAGACTTGACTATTCCAATGCTCTCCTGGCTGGTCTCCCATCTTCCACCCTCCATTAACTTGAGCTCATCCAAAACTTTGTTGCCTATATCCTAACTCGCACCATGTCCTGTTCTCCCATCATCCCTGGGCTCACTGACCTATATTGGCTTCTGGCATCAATTTTAGAATTCTCATCCTTGCTTTCCAATCCCTCCATGGCCTCGCCCCTCCCTATCTCTGTAAACTCCTCCAACCCTACAACCCTCCTAGACCTCTGCACTCCTCCAATTCTTGCCTCTTGCGTATCCCCGATTTTAATCGCTCCACCATTGGCAGCCATGCCTTCAGCTGCCTGGGCCCGATGCTCTGGAATTCCCCCTCTAAACCTCTCTGCCTCCCTACCTCTCTCTCCTCCTTTAAGGCACTCCTTAAAACCTACCTCTTTGACCAAGCTTTTGGTCACCTGTCCTAATACCTCCTTATGTGGCTCGGTGTCAAATTTTGTTTGATAATCGCTCCTGTGAAGCGCCTTGGGACATTTTACTATGTTAAAGGCGCCATATAAATATATAGATATAAACAGACATATAAGTATACTCACATACATTAGAACATATGTACATATAAACCTACATCCAAATACAAACATACATGCTTAATAATATACACATACATACAAATATATTTATAAATATACACAGTCATAGAAACATACATGCACATATACATATAAACAGACATTAATGTTCTCATACTTACGTACACAAAAATGTATACAGATAAAAGGGGTGAAATTTGTCTTCAGCAGTAGCGCAAAACACGTGATAGTGAATCAGCAGCGTGTTTTACACCCGATTTTCTTTCCAATTGACTTTTGCGCTGCAGCTGTATTCGAATTTCAACCCCACAGACTGTAGCAAAATTGTGGCAAAATGGATGTTGCCCGTGTTGCCTGTGCTGGATTTTTTTTGCTTGCAAGGTTGGGGGAGTTTTAACCCACCTTGTATATTTAACCTCTCACTGACTCCCGACCCTCTCGATTGCCGGGGGCTGTCCCTAGCCTTCCCCGGCTGCGGCCTTCTACCGCAGGCTTTCCCGCCTAACAGCCGGCCAAACTCTCAATCTGCCGGGCGGGAAACGGAGTAAAAAAATCCTGATGAAGTCCGCCTTCCCGGTATTTTCGGATTTCCCAGCCACTGACACGTGTCCCCGCTCCCTCCCCGCCTCCCCATAAATATTGGGAGCCCAATGTTTCTGCAATGCTAGATTCAGCATACAAGGACTACATCCCAAGGCTGCACACAGTATTAGAACATAAGTACATAAGAAATAGGAGCAGGAATAGGCCATACAGCCCCTCGAGCCTGTCCCGCCATTCAATAAGATCATGGCTGACCTTCTACCTCAACTCCACTTTCCCGCCTGATCCCCATATCCCTTGTTTCCCTTATTGTCCAAAAATCTATCGATCTTATCCTTGAATATACTCAACGACTGAGCACCCACAGCCCTCTGGGGTAGAGAATTCCAAAGATTCACAACCCTCTGAGTGAAGAAATGTTTCCTTACCTCGGACCTGAATGGCCGACCCCTTATGTTGAGACCATGACTCCTGGTTCTAGACTCCCCAGCCAAGGGAAACAGTCTCTCAACATCTACCCTGTCAAGCCCTCTAAGAATTTTATAAGTTTCAATGAGATCACCTTTCATTCTTCTAAACTCCAGAGAATATAGGTCCATTCTACTCAATCTCTCCTCATAGGACAACCCTCTCATCCCCGCAATCAATCTAGTAAACCTTCGGTGCATCCCCTCCAAGGCAAGTATCTCCTTCCTTAGGTAAGGAGACCAAAACTGTACGCAGTACTTCAGGGTGTGTTCTCACCAGAGCCCTATATAATTGCAACAAGATCTCCTTACTCTTATACTCCAACCCCCTTGCAATAAAGGCTAATATACCATTTGCCTTCCTAATTGCTTGCTGTACCTATGTGTTAACTTTCTATGATTCCTGTACAAAGACACCCAAATCCCTCTGACTACCAACATTTCTTAGTCTCTCATCTTTTAAAAAATATTCTGCTTTTCTATTCTTCCTACCAAAGTGGATAATTTCACATTTCCCCACTTTATACTCCATCTGCCACCTTCTCGCCCACTCACTTAACCCGTCTACACCCCTTTGCAGCCGCTTTGCATCCTCCTCACAGTTTATTTCCCCATCTAGCTTTGTATCATCAGCAAACTTGGATACATTACACTCAGACCCCTCATCTAAGTCATTAATATAGATTGTAAATAGCCGAGGCCCAAGCACTGATCCTTGCGGCACCCCACTAGTTACAACCTGCCAACCCGAAAATGACCCGTTTATTCCTACTCTCTGTTTTCTGTCTGTTAACCAATCCTCTATCCATGCTAATATATTACCCACAATCCCATGAGCCCTAATCTTGTGTAACAACCTCTTGTGTGGCACCTTATCGAATGCCTTTTGAAAATCCAAATATACTACATCTACTGGCTCCCCCTTGTCTCCCCCTGTTAAATGGGCGTATGAAGACAAAGGGCAGTGTGATGAGACTTGGGTTAGATTTCCCGGATGGCGCTGTCATTGTACAAGTGTTTAATGCACTTGTGCTAAGTTCTTTTCTGTATTATCTGGCTTTAAACCATTTAGAGGAATTTTGTATGAGCTCTTTAAGTGCTGACCGGCAATCCTACCCTTTAGCTCCAATTTTAAACTAACCTAACCCGCCCGGCGAGAACGGTCTGGGTTTAGGTTTGAGTTTGGGTGGGATGCCCGATTTATACACCGGCTGATTTTATGCTCCATTGAAGTCAATGGGGCATAAAATTGGGACAGGTTTAAATCAGTCGGCCAGAGCATGTTCTCGACGGGTGGGTTAGGTTAAAATTGGATCTTTTGATTCCCAGCTCAATGAAGATCTAGGAGGGAGGAAGAGGGGGCAGTGATGGGCTTCTCACATTGCAGGGTCAAGGTGTAACGGCTTGGTTTTTGATTTGCCACACTTATATATTCTCATCCATTACCACTGGGTTACATTCTTTGTGGTAGAGTTTGGCTCTTCATAAGATGCACATTTGCACATTTATTAAGAACAGAACCAATGCAATAGTGACATGGCTGAGTTGGCCTTCCTGTCATGAACCATTCTTTCTTGTGTAAAGCCTTACCAGGAATGATTACATTATTTTCCTGAAAATATCATGGAAAAACTACATATGAAGCACAGCACACACTGTGAACATCTGTAACGTCTAAAAATGAATCAAGCGTGCCCTCTACCATCAAGCACAATGCTGGCCGAGATTCTTGTGAGAGGTTTATGAGTAATAATGGAATAATTTTTCCCTGAAATGTTCAGACTTGTGAATAACATCCACAGTTATATTTAAAGTTACAGAGCACAGAAACTTTCCTCAGATTATTCCAGCCAGATTTCTTTCTAGTAAGTAGGAAGGAGCGAAGGTGGACGCATGAATACTCTGGGATAGAATTGCTTGGATGAGCGCAGCTCCAACAACACTCAAGAAGCTCGACACCATCCAAGATAAAGCAGCCCGCTTGATTGGCACCCCATCCACCACCCCAAACATTCACTCCCTTCACCACCGGCGCACTGTGGCTGCAGTGTGTACCATCCACAGGATGCACTGCAGCAACTCGCCAAGGCTTCTTCGACAGCACCTCCCAAACCCGCGACCTCTACCACCTAGAAGGACAAGAGCAGCAGGCACATGGGAACAACACCACCTGCACGTTCCCCTCCAAGTCACACACCATCCCGACTTGGAAATATATCGCCGTTCCTTCATTGTCGCTGGGTCAAAATCCTGGAACTCCCTTCCTAACAGCACTGTGGGAGAACCTTCACCACACGGACTGCAGCGGTTCAAGAAGGAGGCTCACCACCACCTTCTCAAGGGCAATTAGGGATGGGCAATAAATGCCGGCCTCGCCAGCGACGCCCACATCCCGTGAACGAATAAAAAAAAAAATTTCCACAGGGATTCCTCGATCTTCTGCTCTAACTTCAGCGGAAGATCAGTGGGTATCCCGGAGAAATGGCGCCAACACCGTTTCTCCAGCGTTTCCACCAATCTTCAGCCAAGGTTAGAGCAAGAAATTGGGACAACGCCCACGGAAACTATTGGCATCTATAGATCCCCTAATGACTTTGTTGGTAAGGGGATCACAATCTTAAGTTATGTAAAGGCCAGAACTAGGTTAGATGTTAGGAGGTTGTTCTTTTCTCAGAGAATTTCTTCAAGCGAGAGCCGGACCTGTTTCTGGCTGGAGCGGAAATCTCCTCGTGCAAGACATTGTAACATTGATCAGGGCCAGAGTGGTCACCTGGACTAGTTTCGATCACCTGGGAGGGGGGGGGGGGGCAGGGGGTGGTCGGAGAGGAATTTTCCAGATTTCTTTCCCTGAATTGGCATGGGATTTTATTTGGTTTTACACCTTTCCCACAAAATTACTTACATGATGCACCAGACATCACAATTGTCACATTTTGGTCGGCCAGCGGCATGTCAATAAGGGGCCCAGTCATTAAAATCGACTGGGCTTCCCGTTGCCACTCCCAGACTGGGCCGACTGCTCACTAGATCGCTTTTCTGGCCTGGGAGTTAAAGTTCCCACCAAAGCTTGACATATCAATATAAACACACAAGCACTGATTTTGTGCTGGAACCACTACTAATGCCGGCAGACATAGAATTGTTACATCAAGTTACATCGAGTCTAAAGCACAAAAACAGGCCATTCGGCCTCACTGGTCTATGCCGGCCTTTACACCTTTACACTCAGATGAGCCTCCACCCTCCCTATTTCATCGAACATTATCAACATATCTTTCTATTCCTTTCTCCCTCATGTGTTTATCTAGTTTCCCCTTAAATGCACCTATGCTATTTGCCTGAACTACTCCTTGTGGTAGCAGGTTCCACATTCTTACCATTCTTTGGGTAAAAAAGTTTCTCCTGAATTCCCTATTGGACTTATTAGTGACTATCTTATATTTATGACCTCTAGTTTTGGTCTCCCCCACAAGTGGACACATTTTCTCTACATCTACCCTATCAAACCTTTTCATTATCTTAAAGACCTCTATCAGGTCACCCCTCAGCCCTCTCTTTTCTAGAGAAAAGAGCCCCAGCCTGACCAGCCTTTCCTGATAAGGATATCCTCTCAGTTCTGGTGCCATCTTCGTGAATCTTTTTTGCACCCTCTCCAATGCCTCTATATCCTTTTCATAATATAGAGACCAGAGCTGTGCACAATACTCCAAATGCGGTCTAACCAAGGTTCTATACAAGTTTAACATAATCTCTCTGCTTTTCAATTCTATCCCTCTAGAAATGAACCCCAGTGTTTGGTTTGCCTTTTTATGGCCTTATTAACCTGCATCACTACTTTTAGTGATTTGTGTACCCCATTTAGACTCTTAGTTTCCAAGGAGTATGTGGCCTCCTAATTCTTCCTAACAAAATGCACCAACTCTTACCTATATTGAAATTCATTTGTCAATTACATGCCCATTCTGCAAGTTTATTAATATCCTTTTGCATTGTGACCCATTCTTCCTTTGGATTAACTCCACCCCCCAATTTAGCGTCGTCTGCAAATTTTGAAATTGTACTTCCGATTCCCGAGTCCAAATCGTTAATGTAAATTGTGAACAACAGTGGTCCCAGCACCGATCCCTGTGGAACACCACTTCCCACCTTTTGCCAGTCTGAGTAGCAACCCTTAACCCCTACTCTCTGTTTTCTGTTTTGTAGCCAGCTTGCTATCCATTCTGTTACCTGTCCCCTGCCTCCACATGCTCTGACCTTAGTCCTAAGTCTACAATGCGGTATCTTATCGAAGACCTTTTGAAAATCCAAATATATTACATCTACTGCATTACCCTTGACTACTCTTTCAGTTACTTGGGGCACAAAGGGCTCCCCTCACCCGATTTTGTGAGGCTTAGCCCTTTTTATTAATTTTAGTAGGCCTCCTTCATGTGGGAAATAAGCACAGAGAGCACAGGGAGGTATGCAATCAACCGGCTGATGGAAAAATCCAGTTCTTAAAGGGCCGTTGCTCACCATTAAAGGGGAGGTGACTTTTTTCAAGTGGCCTCCCTCGTGAACTGGTGGAAGCGAAGACAGATCTCATATGAGATGCCCCATATAGGCCAGTAAATGCGGGCCCAGGGGTACATATGTTAGGCCTAATGACTAATTTTACCTGCCTTCCATGTCGTCTCATTAAGTTATCTCCCCCCTCCGAATTGTGCAGTGCTATCGGAGCCTTTGATGGAATTCCAATCCTGAAAACTTTGCTTGCCGCAGCTCCGAGCAAGACTGTAAAAAAAAGTTTTACAATGGAAAAAAAAAACAAAAAAAAATCTGCCAGGCACAGCACCAGGAACTAACGTAGTACGGGAATGAAGACTAAAGATTTAACTTAGCTATACAGATTTGAAGAGCCTACTTCTACAGGCCAGACCAGCCAAAGGTTACGCATCCATTTCATACGGGCTGCACTACTAGGGAGGAGCCAGTGGCAGTGTGAGACCCACCTTGGAGCTCATTAATGTCACTCTCGTAGGTCTTAATGAGGCTCCGGCCGGTTGTCAGCGCAGCCTTCCAAAAGCTGGCTGTAAAGTAGCACACAGTGCCTCAGGTATGCAGGCCTCTGCACCCCCAGTTCACAATCAAGTAAGGCTCTGCGTTGCCTGCTGGGCCTTGTAAAATCGGGTTCTGTGGGTAGTTGAGGAGAGCGAGCTCCTGTAAATGTATTCTTAAAGCAATGTTCACAACAGTACGGCGGTGATTTGCAAACCCACATCCATTTTGTGTGATTTAGCCAACATAACACTTCCGCAACACAGAACTACACTTCATATATTCATTTGCTATAACCTTTAGCTCGATCAGGTGAACATTAAAAGATCCCATTTGAAGATGAGCAGGGAATTCTCCTAGAGTCCTGGCTCATCTTCGTTCCTCAACCAACACCACCAAGAATAGAATAATCAGTCCTTCATCTCATTGCTGTTTGTGGGACCTTGCCGTGCAGACGGTGGCTACCAGTTCAGAACAATCCATTAGATGGGAAGCACCTTGGGATGTCCAGAGAGATGTGATAAGGCGCTATATAAAGGCAAACTCCTTTCTTTACATGTTGTGACCAGCCTGATCCACAGCCACTTTAGGATGAAACCTGCAGGAAAAGAAAAAGAGGATAACAGATCTGTAAACATTTAACCCTCATCTGTAATAAAAATTAATTTGATTGAATCATAAAAACATACAGTACAGAAGGATGCCATTTCGGCCCATCGTGCCTGTGCTGGGTCTTTGAAAGAGCTCTCCAATTAGTCCCCATAACCCTGCATTTTTTTCTCTCTTCAAGTATTTATCCAATTCCCTTTTGAAAGTTACTATTGAATCTGTTTCCATCACCCATTCAGGCAGCGCATTCCAGATCATAACAACTCACTGCATTAAAGAAAAATTCTCTGCATTTCCCCCTCTGGTTCTTTTGCCAATTACCTTAAATCTGTGTCCTCTGGTTACCGACCCTCCTGCCACTGGAAACAGTTTCTCCCGATTTACTCTATCAATAGCCGTCGTAATTTTGAACACCTCGATTAAGTCTCCCCTTAACCTCCTCTGCTCTAAAGGAGAACGGTAAGTCAGTGTAAGCGTTAACAATGAGATTACAGCAACCTTTTGAATGTCTCTTTTTGGCGACGTCGGGCTGATTGAGAAAGTACAGCTGGACTTAATTCCTTCATTAAGGTTGGACTGGAAACGTCAATCAGACCAAACCATGTGTTCTGCTTTTTCTAAAGTTTGGTGGCGCAGCAACGTCACTCTGAGGGCGAGCTGCTGAGCAAAGATACATCAGCACTTCCTTCAATTAAGCAAGATTTGTTATTTTTGTAAGCTTTATCAATGAATTGAAAACACGTTTGATCACTTCGACTCTGAGTGCTTCAATTCCTGTTCTCCTACGTGTCCCGTCAGTGTTAGCGACGGCAAGGACTGTGCAGAGAGTTGTATTTTGTCTTTGATTTTTGAACCCTCTTTTCCAGTGAACGTTAACGATTCTCGGTCACGTCCGCTTGACCAGTTTGCGAATTATATTGGGACCATCGCTCTGAGCTGCAAGTTTCTCTTAAAACACCGTTTTAGCCAGTTGCTACAGCAGGCTTATCTTAAAATTGTATTTTATGTAAAGATTGCTAGTTTGCTGCTGTCTCGGTTGCTTCTGAGAGATAAGTGAATGAAGAAAATGTGAAATAAAGAGCTGGAAAAAAGCACAGCAAGTTGGAAGAGGAAAATTGGTGAATATTTCTGCTGCCACCCTTCATCGAAACCGGCCAACTCAAATGACAAGTCACACCCCAAAACACCAACCAATCTTTCCCTTTCCAATTCCCATTGTGCATTTCCATTTTATTGTAAGATGTCGGCCGCATGAACCATCTGCACCTCTCTAATTGTGTTCGAGATCTCAAATAAAGATCTTGGTTTCGGCTCCTGGTTCACTGTGTACAGGGCAGACTGAACTGAGCCAAATGCCAGTTTTCATATCCTTATTTCTTTATCTCTACCAGGGCCACCGGTCCCAACGAGTGCAGAGGTCGACCCCAGCAACATACCATTTCACCGTGACCTTCAATCCCATCCTTAAATCACAAACATGAACGTGCAGGAATCACACAAATTCATTCAGGATGTGACAAAACCCCACCCCCCTTTTCCACTCGGATTACCAGGTGCAGCTGGAGTGTTGAACTTGGCTGAAGAGGCCACTGGCAGTTTACAACAACAACAACTTGCCTTTATATAGCACCCTTAACGTAGTAGAATGTCCCAAGGCCCTTCACAGGAGCGATTATCAAACAAAGTTTGACACTGAGCCACATTAGGACAGGTGACCAAAAGCTTGGTCCAAGAGGTAGGTTTTAAGGAGCCTCTTAAAGGAGGAGAGAGAGGTGGAGAGGCGGAGAGGTTTAGGGAGGGAATTCCAGAGCTTAGCAGATGCTAGCTCAATTGCTAAATTTAAATCTGAGATAGATAGCTTTTTGCCAACCAAAGGTATTAAGGGACATGGGCCAAAGGCAGGTACATGGAGTTAGATCACAGATCAGCCATGGCCTTATCAAATGGCGGAGCAGGCTCGAGGGGCTGAATGGCCTACTCCTGTTCCTATGTTCCTATGTCTGACAATCAGCGACCCGGCCACTCCCCACAGATACCGCCACCCCCACTTGATTGACTCACTGCAGAGGGGGTCACATGACTGCTCATTTTTAAACCTGTGCGGCGGTTTAACTGACTCAGCGCGGGCTCGGCTACAGCGCGCGTGAGTGACGTCAGCAACCCAGCAATAGCGTGCATGTGTGACGTCAGTAACCCGGCAACAGCGCCCGTGTGATGTGTGTTGTGGGGCGGGAGCGCGAGCTGACTGATGGGAGAGTCCAGGGGACTGAAGAGGATCAATCGGTCTCCATCCACCGCCATCGTCTCAATCCACCGCCATCCTCAACCTGGAGAGGATCAACTGGTCCCCATCCACCGCCATCGTCTCAATCCACCGCCATCCTCCCCCTGGAGAGGATCAACTGGTCCCCATCCACCGCCATCATCTCAATCCACCGCCATCCTCCCCTGGAGAGGATCAACTGGACCCCATCCACCGCCATCGTCTCAATCCACCGCCATCCTCCCCCTGGAGAGGATCAACAGGTCCCCATCCACCGCCATCATCTCAATCCACCGCCATCCTCAACCTGGAGAGGATCAATCGGTCTCCATCCACCGCCATCGTCTCAATCCACTGCCATCCTCAACCTGGAGAGGATCAACAGGTCCTCATCCACCGCCATCGTCTCAATCCATCTCCATCCTCCCCCTGGAGAGGATCAACAGGTCTCCATCCACCACCATCATTTCAGTCCACTGCCATCCTCCCCCTGGAGAGGATCAACAGGTCTCCATCCACCACCATCATTTCAGTCCACTGCCATCCTCCCCCTGGAGAGGATCAACAGGTCTCCATCCACCACCATCATTTCAGTCCACTGCCATCCTCCCCCTGGAGAGGATCAACAGGTCTCCATTCACCGCCATCATCTCAATCCATTTTCCATCCTCCCCTGGGAAGAATCAACCGGTCTCCATCCACCGCCATCATCTCAATCCACCGCCATCCTCCCCCTGGAGAGGATCAACAGGTCCCCATCCACCACCATCATTTCAGTCCACTGCCATCCTTCCCCTGGAGAGGATATTAAATGCATCAAGGGATATGGGGTTAGTGCAGGAAAATGGCGTTGAGGTGGAAGATCAGCCGTGATCTTATTGAATGGCGGAGCAGGCTCGAGGGGCTGAATGGCCTACTTCTGCTCCTATTTCTTGTGTTCCTGTGTTCTTGTGTTCTTAGGGCCTAGGCAGCTGAAGACACGGCCACCAATGGTGGAGCAAAGAAAATTGGGGGTGCGCAAGAGGCCAGAATTTTAGGACCACCGAGATCTCGGAGGGTTTTAGGGCTGGAGGAGGTTACAGAGATAGGGAGGGGCAAGGCCATGGAGGGATTTGAAAACAAGGATGAGAATTTTAAAATCGAGGCGTTGCTGGACCGGGAGCCAATGTAGGTCAGTGAGCACGGGGTGATGGGTGAACGGGACATGGTGCGAGTCTGGATAGAGGCAGCAGAGTTTTGGATGAGCTCATGTTTACGGAGGGTGCAAGGTGGGTGGCCGGCCAGGAGTTTATTAAGGCAACATCAGGTCAGCACATAAACATAGGAAGCCCCAATCTGTGCGCAACAGCAGAGCAAGGCTAAACTCAAATGAAACAATTGAAATTAGTTTCAACCGTGATACCACTTTTAGCTACATCTGCTACAACTACACGTTCTAGAAAGAGAGATAGAGAGAAAAGGAGAGAGCACAACAGGAGTGTTACATCTCCAAGTTGCACCTCAGTGGCAGGACGCGAGTCTGCGCCTGTGACTCCTGTACAGAGAGTTCCTAATTTTGATAATGTCATCATGGCCAGTTGGCAAGTGGAGGCCAACAGGCACTGTAGGTCCAAAAGTTCTATTAAATCGTTCTGTTTTACTAAGGTCCTTTTGTTTACTCTGTGAATACCGGGATGACCCCACCTCCCAACAGCATTCACTTCCTCTCTCTTCATAGAAAGCAAGCAAAGGAGGTGGAACAGCATCAGGTCCCAGCTCTGTAAACACCTCAGCTGGCCATAAAAGGTGTAGGGCACATGGAGAAGCAACTCTGTCAAGGGCTATGGGTGAACAGAAGACGGGCCATATTATAAATACCACTGATGCAACTAGGAGAAAGGCAATGAACTGGTCTGAATGAATCATAGAATCATAGAATCATACAACACAGAATGAGGCCATTCGGCCCACTGTGCCTGTGCTGGCTCTATGAAAGAGCTATCCAATTACTCGCACACCCCTGTTCTTCCCCCACAGCCCTGCAATTTTTTCCCCATCAAGTATTTATCCAATTCCCATTTGAAAGTTACTATTGAATCTGCTTCCACCACCCTTTCAGGCAGTGCAATCCAGATCAGAACAACTCGCCGTGTAAAAAAATTCTCCTCATCTCCCCCTCTGATTCTTTTGTCATTAGGGAATGGAACCATTACGATCTCAGATTTATATTGGGTTGAGGTGTTGCCCTCTTTGGATCCTTATAATTTTTTAAAAAATCAATCAGTCTCTTCCTACACTAAGATGAGCAATAGGTCTCTCAGTACACCGCACATACAATATCATAGGGTCTCAGAAGAGCAGCAGTCAAACAGAGACCCATGACCTCTGTAAACCACCCTTCTCTATAAAAGCAACTTGCATTTATATAGCACCTTTAAGGTAGATAAATGTCTCAAGGCGCCGCACAAAGACGCAATATTGAGTCAAAGAAGGGGATAGGAGGGGTGACCAAAACTGAGTCAAAAGAAGTGGGTTTTACATTAGGCCTTAAAGGAGAATAGGAAGGTGGGGCTTTAAGGAAGGAATTCCAGAGCGTGGAACAAAGGTCAACGGCAGGGCGATAGGAATAGGACTGAATGAGACCAGGGTCAGAGAAGAAAGAAAGCAAGAAAGTAAGAGCTTACACCTATGTTGTGCCTTTCACATCCTTAGGAAGCCCCAAAGCATCTCACAGCCAATGCGTTACTTTTAACGCATAGTCACTGTTGTTTTGTAGGCAAACACGGCAGCCAATTTGTGCACAGCAAGGTCTGCCAGACAGAAAATGGCTTAAATGATTAGCTCGTCTGTTTCTGAACAACAGGAGAACTCCCCAGCTCTTCTTCAAATAGTGCCGTGGGATCCTTAACGTCAATAAGTGAGCTCAACATTTTTCATAAGAATGAGGAGAATGATCTGTCCACTTAGAAGATAAACAATAAATCTTGGACGGTTGGAGCACTGACCACTGCCTATTATCAACAGCCAAATGCCTATCTCCCCGATGCTGGCTGACCGCTGTTTCCTTCCCCTTTTCTACAAGTTGATCACAAGGACATAATTCATACGTTCAGCTCGTCAGATCTGAAGTCAAACACAGAGCTGGAACAGTAGGAGAAAAGAACACCAGCCGTTCTTCATTTTTGCGGTTTGGGAAATTTCAGCTTTAGCTTTTCAAATGTTTCGCATTTAGCTAAAAAGACATTGCACATCACAAAAGAATGACAAAAACATTAATGCCATTAACTTTAATTATTATTTATGCTATGAAATGCATATTCCACTTGCACTGTTACCAGGCTGATAGTTATTTATAAGGCATGAGTTATTTATTGTGAGCTTCCATTCGCTCAACGCCCCCTGCAAGAAATTGCTCAACAAATTAGTACGGGTATGTTTTGTTGAGAGATTTGGAAGGAAACCAGAGGTTTTATTTGTTTAGAGTTCGCTCAATAAACAGCAAAGCTGCAACACATTGCCAGCTCGCTGTACTCAGTTGCTGGAAGCCTCACTCAAGACAAAAAGAAAACAAATGTTTCTGTTAAAAATGATTCTGTTGCCCAACAAGAGATGAAAGGTTTTCAGTGAATGTTGAGAATTAAGGCGAGCTGACTGAGATTCAGTTCTGCTGCCGCTTGTGAAGCAGTTTATGATCCTCACCGATCGTCATGGAAGTAGTTTTCTAACTTAGAAGTCCTGCCCAGATCTGACTCCCGAGCACATTAAAGCCAGGTGTAGCGATGACCCTTTGCTAATAGGCCATTTCGCACCGTTTGAGCTTGGTCAATAATACTGCGGGAAATAGGCTTGTATTCCTGGAACATAGAAGGTTAAGGGGTGATTTGTTTGAGGTTTTTAGGATTTTGAAAGGAATTGATCGGGTAGAGAGAGTCTGGTGGGGGAGTCTAGGACAAGGAGACATAACCTTAAAATCGGAGCCAGGCCATTCAGGAGAGAAGTTAGGAAACACTTCTTCACACAAAGGGTAATAGAAGTGTGGAACTCTCTCCTGCAAAAAGCAGTAGATGCCAGCTCAATTAATAATTTTAAATCTGAGACGAAAATATTTTTACTAGCCGAGGGCATTAAGGGACATGGAGCCAAGGCGGGTGGGTGGAGTTAGGATGCAGATCAGCCGTGATCTGATTCAATGGCAGGACAGGCTCGAGGGGCTGAATGGCCTACTCCTATGTTCCTATGATTTTGGCTCAGTTGGTAGCAGAAGGTTGTGGGTTCAAACCTCACTCATGGACTTAAGCACGTAGTCTAGGCTGAAACTTCAGTGCAGTCCTGAGGGAGTGCTGCACTGTCAGAGGTACCATCCATCAGTTGAGATGCAAAGCTGAGATCCCATATGCCTAATCAGGTGACCATTAAAGATTCATGGCACTGTTTAGAAAAGATCAGGGTTCTCCCGGTCTCCCAGCTAACATTCTTCCCTCAACTACTAGCACCAAAAAACGATTAACTGGTCATTCATCCCATTGCTGTTTGTAAGACATTGCTATGCGCAAAATGGCTGTCACATTCTGCTATGTAGCAACGATAGGGGTTGAAATCAGTCTTGGGCAGTAGGGCAAGATGGACACCAAATCGGCAGCCCCTTTTTACACCCTGTCCGATTTTCACTAAAGTCCATATTGACACAGTAACGGCTAGTGCCCATGTTGTGCCACACCCAAGACCAATTTCACCTCCAATGACTGCATTTCCACAGTAATTCAATGTACGTGGAATGCTTTGGGACTTGCATTTATACAGCACGTACCACCTCTTAAGAGATGTGATAACGTACTATACAAATGCAAGTTCTTTCTTTTCTTGCTCTTTAGAATCATAGAATTGTACTGCACAGAAGGAGGCCATTCAGCCCATCGTGCCTGTGCCGGCTCTTTGAAAGAGCTATCCAATTAGTCCCACTCCTGGATGTTGCTGGTACAGAATGGCTGGTGAGCTATGACGACAGAGCAGTCACTGTACTCCCAAAATAATGTAATTGTGTGAAGCAATTTGAGAAGTTTCGATAATGTGATAAGAAGCAAGTTTTACAGTGATTGGCAAAAGAACAAGAGGCGACATGAGGAAATATGTTTTTATGCAGTGAGTTGTTATGACCTGGATTGCACTGCCTGAAAGGGCGGTGGAAGCAGACTCGATAATAATTTTCAAAAGGGAATTGGGTAAATACTTGAAGAGAAAAAATATGCAAGGCTATGGGGAAAGAGCAGGGGAGTGGCACTAATTGGATAGCCCTTCCAAAGAGCCGGCACAGGCACAATGGGCCGAATGGCCTCCTTCTGTGCTGTAACATACTATGATACGATGATAAATGCACATTTTGTTTTTACTTTGAATTAATCTAGTACTCCCAAAAGTCTGTGGATGCCGGGGCAATTGGAGCATTCAAGGCTGAGATTGACAGATTTTTGTTAGGTGAGGGTATCGAGGGATGTGGAGCTAAGGTGGGTAAATGGAGTTGAGGTACAGATCAACCATGATCTAATTGAATGGCGGAGCAGGCTCAAGGGGCTGAGTGGTGTACTCCTGTTCCTGTGTTCCTATGTTATCCACACCATTTAATATTTCACACACTTTGATGAAGTCCCGTCTCATTTGACTTATTTCTAGACTGTAGAGATTAATCTTCTCTGGTCTTTTCTCATATCTTATCCCCTTTATGCCAGAATTCAGTCTTACTGCTCTCCTCTGTTCCTTTTCCAATGTAATGTGGTGTGGTGATGTTGGCAAAACACGCAACACACTAAATATAACTAAAAGTTGGCTCGTGGCATACAGCCTGGACTCCATTACTAGCACTGAAGTGTGCAGAAAAATCCTGGCAGCACCTGTGTGTGCTCAGTACGTCCTGTAAGAACCATCTCCAATACTGCAGTCTGATGCATGACGTAAGTTATTGTGTGTATCCCTAGCGGCAGAAATGGCTTTAATAAACGTTTCCTGCCTGTCTCTAAAACACAGTTATGACCCGGATCGTTTTTGGAAACAAACGGTGTGGACTGCGTGGACTGATCCGTTTGCGCGCTTGTCTCTGTCCAGATGTGCAACCAGTCACTGCTGAGCCATTGAGGCTCAAAAGCAATGGGACTGCACTGGCCTGCGAGGTCCAACGATGGTTACGTATGGAAATGAAGAATGCATTTTTTTAAACTACATTTGTTAAAGTGCCACAAGTAGAAAATAATTGGAACCATCTGGAAAATCCTTGCGTAGCAAAATAAGCAAGGGCAAGAGGTCCAAAAGAAGCAAAGTAACGATCTTTCTGATGCTCCGGTTTCAACCGGATGCCTGTGAGCATTTGACCGAAACAATCATTTTCCCCGCCCACAACTTGGAACAGCGCATGTGCTTTTTGTTTGAAAGGAGAGCTGTTTATTTACCTTTCACTCCTATCTCGGATCCCCTGCATTATTAGAGCCCGCACTTTTTAGCAGAGACACCATGTATGTTTCATGTAGTCAAAATCTTTTCCCAAAGGTAGGGGAGTCTATAATGAGGGGGCATAGATTTAAGGTGAGAGGGGAGAGATACAAAAGGGTCCAGAGGGGCAATTTTTTCACTCAAAGGGTGGTGAGTGTCTGGAACGAGCTGCCAGAGGCAGTAGTAGAGGTGGGTACAATTTTGTCTTTTAAAAAGCATTTGGACAGTTACATGAGTAAGATGGGTATAGAGGGATATGGGCCAAGTGCAGACAATTGGGACTAGCTTAGTGATATAAACTGGGCGACATGGACATGTTGGGCCGAAGGGCCTGTTTCCATGTTGTAAACTTCTATGATTCTATGGTTGTTCAGGCTGGTTCCCATTCAGTTGTTTTACATGCGATAGAATGTATGATCAGGCGAATCTTGATGCGTTGGAGGATTGGGCTCGTGACTGGCAAATGATGTTTAATTTGGAAAAGTGCAATGTTATGCATGTGGGCAGGGCAAATGCTCAACATGCATCCATCCTTCAGGGAACAGCATTAAAGCAGGTGGAGAAAAAAAGAGATCTGGGCATTCTAGCACATAAATCTCGAAAAGTTCATGAGCAATGCTGTGAAGCAATAATGAGAGCAAATAGGGTGTTGGGTGCATTTAAGGACAATTGATTATAAGACTAAGACTATAAGACTATATTTTAGGAACATAGGAACATAGGAACAGGAGTAGGCCATTCAGCCCCTCGTGCCTGCTCCGCCATTTGATAAGATCATGGCTGATCTGTGATCTAACTCCATATACCTGCCTTTGGCCCATATCCCTTAATACCTTTGGTTGCCAAAAAGCTATCTATCTCAGATTTAAATTTAGCAATTGAGCTAGTATCAATTGCCGTTTGAGGAAGAGAGTTCCAAACTTCTACCACCCTTTGTGTGTAGAAATGTTTTCTAATCTCACTCCTGAAAGGTCTGGCTCTAATTTTTAGACTGTGCCCCCTACTCCTAAAATCCCCAACCAGCGGAAATAGTTTCTCTCTATCCACCCTATCTGTTCCCCTTAATATCTTATAAACTTCGATCAGATCACCCCTTAACCTTCGAAACTCTAGAGAATACAACCCCAATTTGTGTAATCTCTCCTCGTAACTTAACCCTTGAAGTCCGGGTATCATTCAAGTAAACCTGTAGCCAATATGTCCTTCCGAAGGTGCGGTGCCCAGAACTGCTCACAGTACTCCAGGTGCGGTCTAACTTGTCCTTGTACAAGACTCTGGTCAGGCCTCATTTGGAATACTGTGTCCAGTTTTGGTCTCCTCACATAGTGGGTGATATTGAGGCTTTGGAAAGTGTGTAGAGGAGGGGCATTAGACTAATTCCCAGTTTAAAGCATCTTAGTTATCAAGATAGACTAAAAGAGCTGGGTGTCTACACTTTAGAGAAGCGAAGACTTAGGGGTGATCTGATCGAGGTTTATAAGATGATGAAGGGAATAGATTGTGTTTGAGTTGGCAGTCTCTTCCAATCAAATAGGTTAAGGAGAACCAGGGGTCACAATTTTAAATTGTATAAGGCCAGATCTAGGTTAGATATCGGGGGTAGTTCTTTTCCCGAAGAACAGTGAACCTCTGGAACAGGCTGCCGGCTTGTGCGTTGAATTCCTTCTAGTGAGAGCTGTTTCTGGCTGGGGCGGAGACCACCTCTTACCAAATGTAGGTAATGCATAGAATTATCAGGGCCAGAGTGATCTCCCGGAGGAGTTTCGATCGCCTGGTGGGTCAAAGAGGAATTTCCTGGATCTTTTTTCCCCAAATTGGCCTGGGTTTTTATCTGTTTTTTCGCCTCTCCCCGGAGATCACATGGTTTTGGGTGGGGTGGGGATTGTATCACAATTGTGTGGGACAGGCTGAATGGATCAGAGGGTCTTTTCCAGTCTGTCGTTGTTTGTATGTTCGAATGCCGAACTGTATTCCCAAATCGGTAGAGTACAAATCAGTGGAGGTCATTTTAAAAAATCCATTCTTGGGATGTGGGCGTCACTGGCAAGGCCGGCATTTATTGCCCATCCCTAGTTGCCCCTTGAGAAGGTGGTGGTGGGCCTTCTTCTTGAACCACTGCAGTCCATGTGGTGAAGGCGCTCCCGCAATGCTGTTAGGTGGAGGGTTCCAGGATTTTGATCCAGCGACGATGAAGGAACACTGATATATGTCCAAGTGACTTGGAGGGGAACTTGGAGATGATGGTGTTCCCATGTACCTGTTGCCCTTGTCTTTCTCGGTGGTAGATGTCACGGGTTTGGGGAGGTGCTTTATTTTATGTTTTGCCAACATCATGCTATAACTGTATGCTGTCCTGGTCAGACCCCGCCAGCTTTGGTCACTGTGACGCAAGGGACACATTCGAGACCTGGGGCCATGAGACTAATCTCTGAGTTATAATGACAGATTAAAGAAACCCTTTAGCCTTCGAAGGAGGTGACAGAGAGAAGAGTTGGTAAAAATGTGTAAGTATAGAAAAGGCGCATCTGGAACACAGTTTCAAATTAAAACATGACAGTAGGACAATGGGCTACAGATTCAAACTTATACAATTACAAAGAATTACATCGCGGTAACAACAAAGGCTGTCCAGACCAACCAGTCCATGTTGGTGTTTATCCTCCATACGAGCAGTAATCCTAATCGCATGTGCCTGCTCTGTTCCTGAATCCCTTTATTCCCCTTTCCTTCAAACACCTATCTAACCTATCCTTAAATGTTGACGTGGCCTCTACGTCAATCATTGACTCCAGTAGTGCATTCCACAGTCTCACAACCCTCTGTGTAAAAAAAATTCTCCTGCTCCCCGACCTAAATCTCTTACATTTAATCTTATATCTCTGTCCTCTCATTCTAACTCCACTATCATTGGAAACTGATTTTTTTTCTATCTACTTTGTCCTATCCCGTCATAATTTTAAACACCTCTATCAAATTACCCAGTGATCATCTCCATTCTAACGAAAACACCTCCAAATTCTTAAATGTTTCTTCATATTTGTATTTCCTCATACCAGGCAGCATCCTAGTAAATCTGTGCTGTACCCTCTTCATTGCCGTAACATCCTATCCACTGTGCGGAGACCAAAACTGCACACTATACCCAACTGTAGACTTACTAAGGTTTTATATAGATTTACCATTACATCTCAACTCTTATATTCTATACCTCTTGCCATAAAACCTAAATTTAGGACTGGTGTTTGGGAACACTTTGTGTCAGTGGACATGAAGGCCCATTTTTTCCCTTGTCCTCTGGGCTGCTGCCCTCACTTGTATGTTGTGTAAAGCATGCGCATTAGTAATCACAAATACTATCCTTAACTTCTTTAGTTGGCCACGGATTAATCACTTTTCCCATGGAGTTTTTATTTCTCAATGGAATGTATATTCGTTGAGAATACTGAAATATTTCTTTAAATGTTTGCCATTGCTTATCTACCATCATACCATTTAATCTAATTTCCCAATCTATCTTAGTCAACTCGCCCCTCATACCTATGTAATTGGCTTTATTTAAATTTTAAAACTCTAGTTTCTGACTTAAGTACGTCACTCTCAAACTCAATGCGAAAGTCTATCATATTATGATCACTCTTCCCCAGAGGACCTTTTACTGTGAGATTACTAATTAACCCTGTTTCATTACACAATACAAGATCTAAAATAGCCTGTGCTACTCCAAATGTCTCTGGGCCTCCATCTGTGGCTCACCCAGGTGGAGATTTTGACAGAGCTGGGATTTGAGATTGTTCCCTCTCCTCTTTGCTGTCCAGTAAGGGAATGCTAATATGGAATGAAGCTTCCCAGCCTCCATGCAGCAAGTGAAAAGGTTCTATTACACCCTCAGAATTTATCACTCCTGTGGGGTGGTGGGGGCTTCCCCTGTCATGTGGGTAAGTGCCTGGCTTCCATCAGCAACAACCTATAGTGGCACAATTGAAATCAAAGACTCACTGTGGAAAATTAATCGCTGAGCAGAATGTGTATTTCAACCAATAGATCAGGTGGGTGGGCTTGCCGATGCAATCACCAACAGGAGATCTTTGGTCTGAAGGAAATCGACTACTCTTTGTCAAAAGCAAAATACTGGAAATCTGAAATAAAAACAGAAACTGCTGGAAACACTCTGCAGGTCAGGTGGAGAGAAACACCTTCCAGTTCTAAAAAGGTCATCGGCCTGAAACGTTAACTCTGTTTCTCTCTCCACAGATGCTGCCCAGTCTGCTCATTGCGTAGATTTTGTAAGTGCCATAATCATGGGAATTGATCGTGCCATAATCATGAGAATTGATCATGCCCATTGGGTTATGTAATTTCGTGCACTGAATCATAAGTTTACCCATTGACCAATGTGAAGGTGCATAAAATGTGTGGAATCTATCCCGGAGAAGGGCAAATTGTGCGGATTTCCGTGTGGAGAAAATGAATTCTGTGCTGACAGAAAGAATTGTTCATATGCATGCAACCCTTCCACATATCACACAATCTGCATATTGTGAGCAGTTAATTTAAGTACGAAGTATTATTTGTCTGGTCAGGAAACCATTCACAAGCCATCTCCTTTGATAATTGGAAAGCGTGAGTCACTGCCTTGGCCTGGGAAAGGCATCAATTGAGATTTCCCAGAACTTGTATCAGTTCAACAGCTCTTTCAAAATGTGATCAGAGAAAAAGTTCCATTTCATTCCTGGCCTTAGTGATACCGTTAAACTATTACAGAAAGTATTACCTGAACACAAGACCTGGTCTGAATTTGCCCTTCAGAAACTTTATACAACTTTCATCGTATTTCTTAAGAAGTCATTCTTACTAAAGGTAATGAACCCATTTCAGATTTCCTCCTTGTATGTTTGCTTAAAGTCCTCCTAGTTGCAGATCACTGTAGTTAGGGTAATCCTCAACCCACTCACCTGATAAACCAGATCGCAAAAAAGATACATCTTTCAGATTGTAAGAGATGAGGGCCAATTTTAACTTGGTCCGCCGACCACTAATGGGGGAGTGGTGACCCTAAAATCAGGGTGCTGCATTTACTTCCCCATTCCTGCTCCAATCCCACCTGCTGCCATTTTGCCCAGGAGCCCACCTGAATCAGGCAGGAACCCCTTTGAGCAAATCGGGGTCCTACAATTTACAGAGGACCCCGATCACACTTTGAAGGTATA
Organism: Heptranchias perlo; assembly: GCF_035084215.1. NCBI lineage: Eukaryota > Metazoa > Chordata > Chondrichthyes > Hexanchiformes > Hexanchidae > Heptranchias > Heptranchias perlo. The sequence continues at coordinate 7,349,650 of NC_090332.1, read as the reverse complement.
AACCGGCAGAATGTGTACCACGCACGTTCCTCCCATTTGTACAGGCTGGTTAGCGGTCAAACCAATAGTCCATAAAGGGACCACTGGAGACCCATCACAAAACGGCCCAGGTTTTATTTAATATACGTTTTTTTTTTGGTGGGGCCCAGGAGGGGCCGGAGCAAGAATGTTCCTCCTGGGCCCACAGAAATAATCCAAACCACTTGCAGCACGTCCAAGGAGCCTCCTGGGATTGTCTCCCCCCACTCCTGTCACCCCCTCCCCCGGCTTCGACTTTCGTCTTCTGGTTCAGCGTGGGAGCCGGGTGACTTCCCGCCCGCCCAGGCCTGGTCACCCATCTGGCACCTGAGACTCGCAGCGGAATGGATTGTGCATTTTTTCTTCCATTTTTTTTCCCCCCTCCTTTCAAATATCTTGACTCATGTTCGAAATACCGTTTCACAGGCATCAGCTGCTCTACAGTACTGTTTCCCCAGATCCCATTCTTTATGTGCGAACCTGTCGGTGAGCACCGGCAAGTTATCGACTGCCTATGGACATCGCAGTCACATCTGATCCAAGCCTCATCCAACATCGCCAATGTAAGTCACTGGATACTAATTGGGACAGGAAAGCTGGCAGACCTCCCCTCCCCTGCCGCCAGCCTTGGGGTGTTCAGGCCAAGATAGAGCCTGGTACTGCCGGTTGTGATTAGCTAACTCCTGAATCTCTACGCAAAGGATGCTGAATGTATGGAATGGACTGTCCAGGAGGCAGTGAGGCAGATAACGTGGGAATTTCTAAGGGAGATTTGGATAGATATTTGAGGGAGTGGGTGATTGAGGGGGGATTAATTGTTTGGGATCGGCCAGATGGACTGCAGAGTCTTTTCCAGTTCTATACTTTCCTATAATCCCATGTATGGCTCAGAATCACAATGGGCAGCAAACCATCAGGTGATGGGGGAAAGGAGGGGTAAGATGTGGGGGAAAGAGAGGTACAGTATGGGGGAAAGGAGGGGTAGGATGTGGGGGAAAGAGAGGGAGAGGATGGGGGAAAGGAGGGGTTAGGATGTGGGGGAAAGAGAGGGAGAGGATGGGGGAAAGGAGGGATTAGGATGTGGGGGGAAAGAGAGGTACAGTATGGGGGAAAGGAGGGGTAGGATGTGGGGGAAAGAGAGGGAGAGGATGGGGGAAAGGAGGGGTTAGGATGTGGGGGAAAGAGAGGAAGAAGATGAAGATTGAGGGGTCTTACCTTTTTTGTATTATGAAGGTCTTGCTTTTTTATAAAAGGGGTCTCACACTTTGTATGTATGGGGTGTCTTGCTTTTTGTGTATGGAGATCTCACCTTTTGGAAGATTGGGAACCTTCTTTTGAGGATTGTGCTTTTAATGTGTTTGGGGGTCTCACATTTTCACGTATGGGGGCCTTACATTTTATATGTATGGGGGTCTCACATTAATGCATAATCACATGCAGCCCACTCACTAGTTTTGACATGTATAAAAGTCCCCCAGCTCCAAAGGACTGGACATCCCCGTCTTATGTGCCATGCCTGGATCATTACTAAAGATTAGATCCAGAATAGCCTTTGACCAAGTTGACTGCTCAACAAGCGGTAATGATCCTCCATCACACTTAGAAACAGCCTTTTCACAATTCTAGCCTTTTTATCGGCCTCTCTAATACTCTCAAGCCACTAATTAAAGTAACAGTGTTGACCTGAGTCTTAACTCTGTGGCTGCACCACTTTGCATAATCTTCATAACAATATCTCGATTTATACTCTGGTTTTGATTAAAACAATAATATCACTATTGATACATTTGGCACAGGGTGAGTCACTCTTACTCTTAATGCCCATCATGCTACCACTGTATAATGGGAGAATAGCTTCAATATCTCATTCTGTGCATACTGGTAGGGGACCATTACGCTCTAAGCATAGATGAGGCACAGTGAAGGAGGTCACAGGGTCCAGAGCTCCAGCTGACAGCAGTGTTTATTCAGAGGAGGAGCTTGCTAGGTCAGCACAAAACCAGTTGTCATCTTAGATGTATTAGATTGGAACAAGCAAATTAAGTAAAGGCTCAGATTTGTTGCTTAATGCATTAACTTTGCCCTTCTTGTGTCGGTAAACATCATCCAAATGATTTATTCACAGAAGATTAAGGAGCCTTAGGGAATTTCCTCGGGTCACACATGAACTAATACCATTATGGACATCCTGAATTATTATGTGTATTGCTATGATGATGTATCGTGTTCGGTATGAAATTATTTCATGCTATTTTGCCCAGTCAAGGGAGACACATCAGCCGTCTTCATTTTCAGTGCTCTTATTTGCAGTTCCCATCACACTTGGGACAAAAAGCAAACAGTCTTGAGTTTCTATCTGCGAAGAGGAGCTTAAGGAGATTGCAGTGGTGGAACCCTGATCCGACAAATCTGGATGCCAGACTGTTGCCTGGGATGGAGACTAACGTGAGCTCTCGTATATTGCGAACAGATGGCCATTTCCAGCAACAAAATCAGTGCCAAATCGCAGTGTGATATCAACACCTTCCTGGCTGGAATTTTAATAGGCCTCTACTCGAATAAAGTATTGAAAAATGCAGCTCGCTCTTGAAATGTAGAATAGACTTCGTCCTAAGTAATAGTTGGAGGATTTGTGTGTGCTAACAGAACCCAACTAGACATCCTTCTCTTGGTTGTGCTGCATCTTTCCCACATTTCTTCAAATGAGTAAGTTAAGTACACACTGAGATTGTGCAGCATTTACTGCCTTCAGTATCTGATTTTTTCCCGCCTCCTGATGATTGAAGAAATACGATGCAGGTATAGTTATTGGGCAGAGTTCCTGCTTGGGACTCTCACGAGACCGCGACACATTGTTATCAACAATTGCAAGAGTCTTCTGTTAATGATTTCATCATCCTCTCACACCGCATTGCCCTCTTAACACTGCGACCCCTGTTTTCAATCTTGCTGCCTTTCATAAGTGATTAACTCATTCTTTCACATATCTCCCACTGGCTTTATGGTTTGCGGTTGTCAACTCTTCTTTGCTTTGATATCTGCTCTCGGGTTGTAGTTTAATGCATGCTGAGGTCCCTCTTCCCCAACCCAAGTGACATCTCTACTCAGCCGCTAGTCTCTTCTGTAGAAATTTGGAGAGATTTGACCCGTTTTGTCAGTCGGTCAGTTCACCAATTGGCAAGGGCTATGAATTTAAGCCGGTTATCGAGACTGCACCTCACTATTTACCAAGATGGATGTGCTCTTACTTTCCTTTCTTTACAGGCCAATATTAACGATTGCTTTTCCCTCCTGACCTCTCCAGTGGCTGCTTGCACTTGTTTAATTTATTGTACACTGACTCTCCAATCATACCGACTCTGCAATAATGTAGGAATGCAGTTACAAAATGTTTCCATCTGCCGATTTGGCTCCTCTTTGCACTACAAACTATTTCTAAAATAAATTCAAGTGCAGTAAAAGAGAAAGTTTCTGTGGGTAGCTTCCATAAATCATTCTTCTTGTCAAACTATTTGTCATGCTGAATTTATCTGGTTCTCTAGCGAGGCTGTAGCATGCTCCTGTCCCTTTGCTTAGCTTCCATCATCATCTGCAGGGCAGCCTTTACAGAAAAATACTTCAAAGTGTATTTTCAAGTTGTTTTTTTCATTCATTTTCACCAAGTTCTTATGATCTGGGATGCACTGCCTGCGGGGGCGGTGCAAGCAGATTCAATACTAACTTTCAAAAGGGAATTGGATAAATATTTGAAAAGGAAAAATTTGCAGGGCTACGGGGAAAGAGCAGGGGAGTGGGGCTAGCTCTTTCAAAGAGCTGGCACAGACACGAAGGGCCGAATGGCCTCCTTCTGTGCTGTAAGATTGTATGATTCTATAATTCATTACCCCATGCTGTCCTGAAGGCAGCAAACCATTCTTCTACTGGTGGTAGTGACACTCTGCTATCTTGCCCGAGTCGCTTTCTTTATGTGTGAGTCTAACCATTGAATCTTGATGGGTTCATTTACAAGTGGACCAAGCCTCGCCCTCTCCTCACACATACACCTCCAGGAGGAGGTCGGTAGATAGCAATGAGAAGCTGGAAAACCTGATCAATGCTTTACTTTTCCATCCAGAAGAACTTCCGCCAACAGCCCAGTTGAGTTCAGCCAGCTCAGCTCAGACTAGATAGTGAGCCATTGAAACTTCCCGGTCTTTATGGTTCAATCTTACACCATCTGGTACATTTATGCATGGAAGTGGGGGCTTAAAATAGTTTCTCAACACATATACCCATGCATACTTGTACAGTGCACGTTAATGTGCCATTGACATAAGTGATGCTAACCGAAAATCATGTGCGAAGCAACTGATAAAGCTCAAGTATAGGATACATTGGGTTATTCAATGTAATAATAGGTTGAAAAGCAGCCCTGTTTTCAAGAGCAGTGTTTCCACAAGAGTATTTGCACATTCCAGTTCTTTTCTGCCAAAACTCTTGGGTGAAGATGCTTTATTTTGCCTTTTACTTTTAGCTTGTGACTTGTCCATTTTCTATTTTGATCACAGCTGAGCTGATGGTGGAGATGCAACTTTCGCCTTTCAAATCACAAAAATTAAAATATTGACCAGGGTTCCAGCTTCTCGTTGCTATCTGTATGGCGATGGTGAGGCTTAGATCTTTTGTCCACTTAGTCAAATAATCCACCGGTACCCAATGCCTAGGCTCGCACACATGTGGAAAAAAAAAGACTTGCATTTATATTGAGCTTTTCATGACCTCAGGAAGTCCCAAAAGCACTTTACAGTCAATGGAGTACAATTGAAGTGTAGTCAATGTTATAATGTAGGAAACACAGCAGCCAATTTGCACAAAGCAAGGTCCCACAAACAGCAATGTGATAATGACCAATTAATCTATTTTAGGTGTTGTTTGAGGGATAAATATTGGCCAGGACACCTCTGCTCCTCTTCTTCAAATAGTCTTTTATGTCCACCCTGAAAGGGAATATATCCACTGAAAGACAGCACCTGCCAACTGTGCAGCACTCCCTCAGTACTGCACTGGAGTCTCAGCCTACAAGTCTCTTGAGGGAATTAGAACGCACAACCTTCTGACTCAGAGGCTTGAGTGTTACTACCGAGCCATGGCTGACACCTTCTGTGTGCCTTGCTTCCCTTCTTCAACCCACAAGGCATATGTCCACAAAGTTAGCTCCAGTCCATCCTTATGTGTTGTATCAACAAGTAATTGATTCCACAATTGAGCTACTCATTGGAAAATAAGTTTAAAAGGTTTTGAAACTGGCCCACAAATGGTACAAAAAGCTAGGAAACTGGGAGCTTGGTATTCTTGTAATCTACAGAATGGATTCAAGGCTGTTGTTTCTGAGGAAGTATCCTGATTGAAAGAGGGTCCGTAATTCCTCTGAGAGGGGAGGTATGACATAATTGAGTGACATTCCTGGACAAAGCTGTGGCACAGGTCTTACGTGGATAATATCCAAATAAACAGATCCGGAGAGTTCTATAGTCAGAAGTCATGTATTATCGATGGTGGCCAGAATAATGCACTAGCCTGCTACAGCCCTGTCATGTTTCAAATGGGCAGAAATGATATTGCCACACATACCAGTCTTCTATGTCCATATGTGCAAGTCATTAACTAATGAATTGATCAGGAGGACAGTTTGTCATATTTCTTGTCTCCTGAGACTGGAGCATCTGTATGTTGAACAGGTGGTTGATGCTTTAGATGGGCTTTCCAATATTCTGAGAGCAAGACAGATGTCACACAATCACTTTATATTGAGTGAAGACATTTACTATAACCAGAAACGTTAGAACTGGAAATGTATTGCTAATTACTAATGTTGTACTCATCTTTCCAGGTTCCTGTCATGAGTCATACGCACTATTATGCTGGACGTTTACCAGGAAGGAGAATGTTTGAGACGGGATTATGCTTTATAAATTTTATGGTATTTGAAGATGGACTTATGGTTATTCCTTGTGTTCATTTTAATTTTTTTTTCAAGTGACTGTGGTTAAGCTTTGAAATCCCACCTTATGAATCTTGCTCATGAATCCAAGATTCCAGAAATTCAAGAGATTGAGGCAAGCTTTGAAGTGGGAATGATCCACAACACTAATGACAACGCGCGAATGCAGACTTGGAGACTGCTAACAGTCAAGGCTTTATTTGTGCCAGGAACATCAGGGATAGTTAGATAACCAATGGCTCAATATCTGTGCATTCTGGTTTTGAATGGAATACACAGAGACAAGTTATGACAGCAATAACTTTACTGTTGTCAACTACCAGAACAGTCTGGAAAAGTGTCACCAGGTCCATGGAAAAGATCATACTTATTTATTTCATGTAAAAAATGGAGATCTCACACATTTGTCTCTGAAGCTAAGCTAGTGGTTTTAGTAAGATCCTCCAAGTTAGCAGCCATATCAGGCGAAAAACATGAAATATGTTAGAAAGCATAGACATCATATTTATAAATGTAAGGACTTGCACAACAACAGGTTATAGTCCAACAGTTTTATTTTAAATCACAAGCTTTCGGAGCTTTGCTCCTTCATCAGGTGAAGTGAAGAGATGCATATAGGCACAGCATATATAGTCAGAGAACAATGCCTGGTGATTACATATATATATCATATTACATATATATCTGACTATATATGCTGTGCCTATATGCATCTCTTCACTTCACCTGATGAAGGAGCAAAGCTCCGAAAGCTTGTGATTTAAAATAAAACTGTTGGACTATAACCTGGTGTTGTGCAAGTCCTTACATTTGTCCACCCCAGTCCATCACCGGCATCTCCACATCATATTTATAAAGTGGAAGGTACCTGAGTCTGCTATAAGAATTTCATGGGTGGGACTTCTAGTATAGGAAACTACCATCCAGAGAGGAATGCATACCCAATGGAGGAAGGAGGTAGGATAGGGTTATGTTACTGGATTAAGTGGCTCAGAGGTGTTAATAAGCCAGTACATATCCCACCATTCCAGTTTGAATATAATTTTAAAAAGATGGGGGTTAGAACTTATGTCTGATTAGACCAGACCTGGAGTACTGTGTTCAGTTCTGTGCACCGCACCTTAGGAAGGATATATTGGCCTTGGAGGGAGTGCAGCGTAGATTTACTAGAATGATACCTGGACTCCAAGGGTTAAATTATGAGGTGAGATTACACAAACTAGGGTTATATTCCCTGGAATTTAGAAGATCAAGGGGTGATTTGATTGAAGTTTTCAAGATATTAAAGGGAACTGATAGGATAGATATAGAGAAACTATTTCTACTGGCTGGGGAGTTTAGGACTAGGGGACATTGCCTAAAAATTAGAGCCAGGACTTTCAGGTGTGAAGTTAGGAGAAACTTCTTCACGCAAAGGGTGGTAGAAGTTTGGAACTCTCTTTCGCAAAAGGCAGTTGATGCTAGCTCAATTGTTAATTTTAAATCTGAGATTGATAGATTTTTGTTAACCAAAGGTATTGAGGGATATGGGGCTACAGCAGGTATATGGAGTTAGGTCAAAGATCAGCCATGATCTCATTGAATGGCGGAACAGGCTCGAGGGGCTAAATGGCCTACTCCTGTTCCTATGTTCCTATGGTATCAGTTTTTAAAAAAGTGAGCACAAGGATTGTCATAAAAACCCAACTGGTTCATTAATATCCTTCAGTGAAGGAAACCTGCCGTGCTTACCCGGTGTGGCCTTTATATATGATTCCAGTCCTACAACAATGTGGATGACTCTTAATTGACCTCTGAAGTGTCTTAGCAAGCCATTCAGTTTTATCAAAAAATAACAAGACCTTCACCACAGAGCAGTGATTCAAGAAGAAAGCCCACCACCACCTTCGCAGGGCAACCAGGGATAAGCAATTAATGCCGGCCTTGTCAGAATCACCCACATCCTGAGAATAATATTTTTTTTAATTGGCTGCTACAAATGGCAATCTTGTTGCCTACACAGGAAAGCAGTGGGCAAGACTTGCAAGAAACTATCCCATTGTAGCTAATAAGAGTGACCATGAGGGAAGTCAGTGAGGGGGATTTCTGGAAACGAGGGAGTAAATGAGTAGGTTACAATCTACATTAGCTGTGAAAGGAGCATACTTGATGGTCTAAATGATTTTTTTTCCCCTGCCTTGGGCTTTCTTACATTCCGAACATTGAAAAAATGGCATTCCTGAGAAAAAAGATTAGACATGAGGAAACCCTGCAGGCCAGATTTTCCGATTGCCATTATTTTAGAAGTAGGGATAAATGGAAAGTCAAAGGTTTAAAATGAAGCCTTCTGACTGTGGCCTGTTCGAGGAAACCAATTTAGTTGCACCACTTAGATGAATTCACCTTTTGGGTCTTGTGAAATGCCTAATTTCCATTTATTCCAGCATAAGCTCGAGGTTTCCATCCTGAGATACATGGAAATACATAGCTAGTTACATGATCGGTGATGTTCTCGCTGCCAAAAATAGGGAGGGGAGGGGGGGCATCCTGTTTTTTTACTCAATACAAGCAGTAAAAATTTATTGCTGGGAAAGTTCCAATTTCCCTTCTCCCACTGGAGTTGAGGAAGGGGGCAAGCTAGTAATTGGAGAGATGGTAACAGTAACATAACACCCTGTTTAACTTTTCAGTTATCATTGCCACTATCAGTGGGGACGCACTAGTTCAAATCTTGTCTTATCTGGTCTGGATCATGTTTCCCTATCAACATTATTTTGTTCTTTGAGAAAAAACTCAGGGTCTGTGAATATCTTCATGACTTGGACACCTAGGTCCTCGTCACTTTTCTCTAAACCCTTCCCAAAGCATTGACGCTCTTTTGGAGGTAAGGCATCCAAAATTGAACACAAAGTAGTTTAAATCTATGCGTTAACCGCTAATGAATTAAGTAGGGTTAAAATAATTTGTTTGATACATAACTGAATACCCTGGTTGATGCATAGCTGAATACTCTTGAGACGCATCAAAGTATTTGGCTGTCCAAATTCTCATTGGACTCTTTCAGTGAATGGACACCCAACTAGATGTCCTTTTCTATTTGTTCATTGTATACAAAGGTTGCTTATTTCCTGTTCCAATGTCCATCACCTTATATTTTCCACATTAAACTCCATTTGACATTCCTCGGCCCATCCATTTGATTTGTCCAGATCCTATTTGCATGCTACCACTATCCCTTCAATTGGTCGCTTGACTACAGAGCTTGTTTTCCTTAGTATAATACTAGTGGAAGGGCACTTGTCTATCTCATTTATGATTACTGTAGACAGCAAGGGAACCACAGCAGATCCCTGGGAAGCTATGCTAATCACTGCTCCTCAATCAAACCTTTGGTCATTTATCATCACTTTCTGTTTCCTAATGCAAGCCAGTTCTCGAGCCAGACCGCCATGAATCCCATCAGCCTTAATCGTCTTTTACAGCTTCCCGTGCAGAATGTTATAAAATACCTTCTGAAAATCCAAGTACATTAAATCCACTGAATGTTAGCATTCAGCTGGGTTTGTTCCCCTTAGAGCGGAGAAGGTTAAGGGGAGATTTGATAGAGGTGTTCAAAATCATGAAGGGTTTTGATAGAGTAAATAAGGAGAAACTGTTTTCAGTGGCAGAAGGGTCGGGAAAAAGAGGGCACAGATTTAAGGCAATTGGCAAAGGAACCAGAGGCGACAAGAGGGAAAAAACTGTACACAGTGAGTTGTTAAGAACTGGAATTCACTACCTGAAAGGATGGTGGAAGCAAATTCGATAGAAACTTTCAAAAAGGAATTGGATAAATACTTGAATGGGAAAGATTTGCAGGGGTACGGGGAAAGAGCAGTGGCGTGGGACTAATTGGATAGCTCTTTCAAAGAACGGGCACGGGCATGGTGGGCTGAATGGCCTCCTTCTGTGCTGTAACATACTATGATTCTCTGATTCTAGTTGTCAATTAATGAAGTTACCACCTCAAAGAAATCCAGTACAACTGTGAGGGAAAACGTATTGCTTCTGTACTCGTTGAATAAACATTGACAGTACCTATGAGGTGTCCTTGAGCATTTTCCCCACTTTTGATATTAGGTCAACGGCTTCATAGTTGTGCAATTCTTATCTCACTCCTTTCCTGAATACTGGGGATGATATTTGCTAATCTTCCATTCCTCAGCATCAGCTAACAAGAGTTCCTAAGAAAATATATAAGCTGAAACCATGCCTGTTTCCTCCTCCATTTTCTTGCGGATTCTAGGTTTTATTCCATTTGGTCCACATTGTCCCGCAGGCGTTCAACCACTTTCAGCTTCTTACTTAATTAACTTCTACATCTGTTGTAGATTCCTCTGCTGATTTGACTCAATCTGGAATTTGTCCACATCCATCACTGTGAAGACTGAGGGGAAGAATTAATTTAACACAATTCTCATGTCTTGATCCCTGTGATATTCTCCCACTCCACCCATTTCTATTGCTTAAACTATCTGATCTTTGACACTCTGGCCGCCTGGTTTTGGTCTCTCCCCTGTCCAATAGTTCAGCGTGAATAGGGTGGTAAGAATAATATTGCAAAAAGTTACTTATCGCTGACTTCTCGCCCGACGGTCACGGATGCAATTTTCGAGGGGGTCCCTGATTTAGGCGGCCACGCCTCTGCTGGAAAATGGCCTGAACCAGCGTCACTTAAAGGGATCACTAGAAGCAGGTCTGGCAAGAATATTATTTGGCAGCTTCTTTGGCTCCAGAATGAGGTCGTTGCTCTCCCTGCTCCTTGTTGATAATCCTCGGGACCCTTCGTTAATGCTCCCAGTGGTCCCCCCCCCACCCCCCGGATCGACCCCACCCACTCCTTTAATCCGGTGCTGCGGAGCCCATGCTCCATGGTTGCCTCAACTGGATTTCTCACCCTCCCAAAATGCCAAGCTATCAGCGCCTGAAATGCATAGGCCACTCGCCATTCGAATTTAAGTGATGCCTGACAGTCAAAATAATCGCTCCACCCACCACTCGCCAATGACAAAGATCGGGGCCTTTGCCTGTTTGTTTTTTGGGTCTCTCTTCTTGCTATCTTCAATGCATCATTTTGTTGCTTTGCTACCCTTTCTAATACTCTTTTTAGTTGTCCTCAACTGAAGTTAGTATGACCACTTGTATCTTTTGAAGTAATTCTGCTTCTCCTTTAGGTTGCTTTGACCGTCTTGTTCAGTTCCAAGCTGTTTAGCTATTGATATTTTTTTTCTTTTGCTCATAAGGATGTGCTTAATTCTCATATCCATTAAAATAGTTTTAAAATGTTCCATATTTCTTCACATAGGATTACATAGAATGTACAGCACAGAAACAGGCCATTCAGCCCATGCTGGTGTATATGCTCCACACGAGCCTCCTCCCACCCCTCTTCATCTAACCCTATCAGCATAACCTTCTATTCCTTTCTCCTTCATGTGTTTATCTGGCTCCCCCTTTAATGAATCTATGCTATTCGCCTCAACTACTCCTTGTGGTGGAAAGTTCCACATTCTAACCACTCTCTGGGTAAAGAAGTTTCTCCCGAATTCCATACTGGGTTTATTAATGACTACCTTATATTTATGGCCCCTAGTTTTGGTCTCTTCCATGAATGGAATCATTTTCTCTACGTCTACCCTATCAAACCCTTTCATAATTTTAAAGACCTCTATTAGATCGCCCCTCAGTCTTCTCTTTTGTAGAGAAAAGAGCCACAACCTGTTCAATCTTTCCTGATAAATATAACCTCTCAGTTCTGGTGTCATCCTAGTAAATCTTTTTGGCCCTTTCTCCAGTGCCTCTATATCCTTTTCATAATACGGGAGACCAGAACTGTGCACAGTGCTCCCGGTGTGGTCTAACCAAGGATCTATACAAGTTTAACATAACTTCTCTGCTTTTCAATTCTATCCCTCTGGAAATGAACCCTTGTGCTCAGTCTGCTTTTTTTTATGACCTTATTAACCTGCGTCACTACTTTTAGTGATTTGTGTATTCTGTACCTCTAGATCCCTTTACTCCTCTATCCCATTTAGACTCTTATTATCCAAGATGTATGCGGCCTGCATATTCTTCCTACCAAAACGTATCACCTCACACTTATCTATATTGAAATTCATTTTTGTTTTCTAATCCTGCTTCCATTATTTATATTGTTATTGCTGGTTTAAGCCTTTATAATATCGAGTAATATAACAAAAAGTCTTGAATATAGCACACACTTCCTGCAAGTGTCACACTTGTTTCCTGTAGCATTTTACTCATCGCACTTTGTTGATAACCCCTGTAATGTTATAAAGCAGTGTGTCCTGCCACGGACCATGAGCAATTCCACGGGAGATATTCTAGTCTATGAAAAGTCTTGTGTTTGGCAAATATCTGTACGACAAATATTGTCCCTAGGGTGCGGGAAATGTTTGCAGGCCAAAAAATTCTGATTGGCTCAAATGTCCTATTGACAAAAACTTAATGTATCACAAGCCACCATCTGTTAGGTGAACCATGTGATTTGCTCAGATGTCCCATTGACTAAAAGCCAATGAATCAATAATCAACGTCTGTAAAAAGAAACAATGGGTCTCTTTGTAAAGAACTATTAATGATCAACAGTAACCACAGATTGCTGACAAAATTTCTATAGACCCTTAAAATTAAAATTTACCACATAATAAATGTTTAAGAAATCAGCACATGTCTGTCCTTCTTTGAGGAGCCTTGCTTTCTCCTTGTGCTCCATTCCTGGAGCTCACATTCCTTACATCGGTCTTCCCAACAACAATTTGCATTTTTATAGCGCCTTTAACGTAGTAAAATGCCCCAAGGTGCTTCACAGGAGCTTAATCAGAAAAAATTTAACAATGAGCCACATAAAGAGATATTAGGACAGGTGACCAAAAGCTTGGTCAAAGAGGTAGGTTTTAAGGAGTGACTTAAAGGAGGAGAGAGAGGTGGAGGTGGAGAGGATTAGGGAGGGAATAGATTGCTGTCTGAACTTCAGCCTTGACTGTTAAATATTCTGTATCTCATTAAGTATTCCCATGCAAACTCTCAGCCACACAGCGATTTGAAGCATCGCTGGCAAGGCCAGCATTTATGGCCCATCCCTAGTGGCACTTGAGAAGATGGTGGAGATCTGCCTTCTTGAACCGCTGCAGTACGTGTGGTGAAGGTGCTCCCACAGTGCTGTTAGGTGGGAAGTTCCAGGATTTTGACCCAGCGACGATGAAGGAATGGCGAGATATGTCCAGGTCGGGATGGTGTGTGACTTGGAGGGGAACTCGGATGTGTTCCTCTGCACCTGTTCCACATTGGAGCAGCGACTAGAATAGGTTTGTTCCCTCCTCCTGCACTGCTCTGGCTGGTAGCACAATGGTTTTGAAGTGCAAATTTAAATAACAGATGGGGAACTAAAACAGATGGAGATTTTTTATTTCAAACAGAAGTAAAAAGCTCTTAAATTTTATTATGTGACTGGTTTAGTATATTAATGTGATATCTGCAGGAAAGGGAAGCAGCAAGTACCATGACTCACTGGGATGTGTGTGCGGCACAGGGAAGAACTTACAAGTATAACGGGCCAGATTTTGCTGTAATGGGGCACCTAATGCCGTCCTCCATTACTTAGACTTGCCTCTGCCCCCTTCAGCTCAAAACATTTTTGCCCACAAAGTTGCTGAAAGTGCGAGCTGATAACGGGGCAGCAAGGGAAACAGGGCATCTGGGACCTGAGTGAACCGAGCAAGCAACGGGGTATCTCCTTAACCAATGAAATTTAAGGATTGGGAAATAAACACAGGAAGGACCGAGAAAGAGGGTGAATTAAAGGGGGCGAATTCAATGTCAAATCAGGTACAGAAAGGAAATAAAGAGAGGGAAAGATTGGATTAAGAATGAAAAAAGAGACAGGAAGGAAAAGTAAGATAAAAAAATGTCAAATTTAATATTTGACATTTTTTAAATCTCCTCGAAAAATTCAAAACCTGAAGAAATGAGACTCCACTCTTGAAATAGTTAATTTTTGGTGCCAGGGAGGTTGATCGGCAGGTCATTAACAATTGTCACATTGTTAATGGGGTACTTTTTTTTTATTCGTTCATGAGATGTGGGCGGCGCTGGCGAGGCCGGCATTTATTGCCCATCCCTAATTGCCCTTGAGAAGGTGGTGGTGAGCTGCCTTCTTGAACCGCTGCAGTCCGTGTGGTGAAGGTTCTCCCACAGTGATGTTAGGTAGGGAGTGCCAGGATTTTGACCCAGCAACGATGAAGGAACGGCGATATATTTCCAAGTCGGGATGGTGTGTGACTTGGAGGGGAACGTGCAGGTGGGTGTTGTTCCCATGTGCCTGCTGCCCTTGTCCTTCTATGTGGTAGAGGTCGCGGGTTTGGGAGGTGCTGTCGAAGAACCCCTGGCGAGCTGCTGCAGTGCGTCCTGTAGATGGTGAGTTTAATGGGCAATTAGTGGGCAAATACAGCAAGTTCCTAAAAAAAACAGCAGGCTACGGGCGAGATGCCGTTTTCGGGAAGCTAACAGCAAAGCGACGCAACTTTTGAATATTGGCATTTAACTGTGCGTCTGCTCCTCGCCTGAAGTTGCTGTGCCATTTACCCATAAATAACGGAGAGCGCCATTAGCCTTGCCATTATTTTGACAGCAAATTCTGGCCCAACGTGTTGCTCTTGTCAAGAATTAGTGTCCCAGAAATAAGTGAGTGGGAAATAAATCGCAAAGTTATTAACACCGTAAACTAAGGCATTCTGCACTGCAATAATGCTGAGTGTTCAGCATCTTTCAATTACATTCGTTTATTTGTATTTTGCACTGAGACGGAGCTTGGGGGTAATTTTAACCTAACGTGCTGGGCGGGAATCCCATGGGATTGGGTGGAATGCAGGCTTTACACCCTGTCCGATATTATTCTCCGTTAACTTCAGTGGAGAGTAAAATCGGGTGGGCTGTAAAACCAGCATCGCACCCGATATCACCAGCTTCCCTCCGAGTCACACTTGGACATATATCGTCATTCCTTCATCATTGCTGGGTCAAAATCCTGGAGCTCCCTACCCAGAATGTTTTTGGATCTGAGATGTGTGAGACAGTGCAAACGCCTTAAAGAACAGTTTCAGTAGGCTGCAAAGGCAGCAAAAGTCTTATCGAAGGATTTTCCACACGATCTACAAATAAAATACATTAATTACAGAAATAAAACACTGTGAATGATCTGAATTAAGCTTCCATCTCATGTGAACCCAAGGAAAGGGGTTGAAAGATTCACTCATCAATGGGAAAGTGCCTGAAAACGTATTGGTGAATGGCACCTTTGAGGTGCTGGTGGGTGTATTGAGGCAATGAAGGATTCCTCTACTTGGAACTCAAGGGCACCTCCCCAGAGAAGATCCATCCAAAACCCCTGGCAGAAGATAGCTGACTTTCTGCAACCTCCAGAGAACCTGACTGAAAATGTGGAAGATGGCACACCTTAGGAAAGGCGTCAAGATAATGCTACCCAGCAGATTCCTGTAACAAGTATCTAACCCAAGTATGTATGCCACAAAGTGTACCCTTAGAACCTATTAGTCTTGTGGTGCCCTCCCCTACGAAACTGCAACCTTACAGCCCTTTGAATGCTTAATGTGTACACCCATACACTCATTACAACACTTACATTATAACAGTGACTACACCTCAAAAGTACTTCATTGGCTGTAAAGCACTTTGAGATGCCCTGAGGTCATGAAAGGTGCTATATAAATGCGACTCTTTCTTTCTTTCTCTTTCCTTCATACAGGATTCATGTTACATTACAACCTGCTGTCGTACTGAATTCTCAACAGTGATTCACACAGCATATCCTGGCGACACACCCTAACCTCATGATGCTTTTCAGTTACTCACAAATAGGATGGGCTGCTGGACCATCATATGTATTTCATCAATGACCTCCTTTCCAGGAAGAGCAGGCAACCCTGTCATGCCGTTGCTATTCTGTGGTCCTGTTGAACAATGCATCGCCAACTTATCTGTTCACATGTGGATAGGAGATTGGTTGAGGTATCACCCGTGGCTCAATGGGTAGCACTCTCACCTCTGAGTCAGAAGATTGTGGGTTCAAGCCTCTCTCCAGAGGCTTGAGCACAAAATCTAGGCTGACGCTCCAGTGCAGTGCTGAGGGAGTGCTTGACTGTCGGGGTGCCGCCTTTTGGAAGAGACGCTAAACCGAGGCCTCACATAAAAGATCCTCATGGCACTATTTCAAAGAAGAGCAGGGCAATTCTCGGCGTGTCCTGGCTATAATATTTATCCCTCAGCCAACATCACCAAAAACATATTATCTGGTCATTATCACAATCCTGTTTGTGGGATCTTGCTGTGCACAAATTGACTGCTGTGTTTTCCTACATTACAACAATGATTATACTTCAAAAGAACTTCATTGGCTGTAAAGCATTTTGGGACATAAGAACATAAGAACATAAGAAATAGGAGCAGGAGTAGGCCAATTGGCCCCTCGAGCCTGCTCCGCCATTCAATAAGATCATGGCTGACCTGATCCTAACCTCAAATCTAAATTCATGTCCAATTTCCTGCCCGTTCCCCGTAACCCCTAATTCCCTTTACTTCTAGGAAACTGTCTATTCCTGAGGTCATGAAAGATGCTATATAAACACAAGTCTTTCTTTCTTTCTAGATAATCCATGAGAAAGCCTGGAAGGAGGTGAGAGTATAACAGTTGAGGGAGGAGATGTTATTGACTGGCAGTGCTGTCCCTGAGGTAGAGGTTGGCTGCACGTGTCCTCCCAACAGATAGTAGACCTCAGCTACTATCCACAACCCGTGCAGATAGTTGACCTCGGTCAAAGGACTGAAAAAAAGCAATAAAGGGCGGGGATTCCTGCTCCAACTCATCATTTAGTGACATGTCCTGGGAAATGCATGGACATTGGGTGGAGAGAGCAATGAGCTTGGTTCAAATGGCACCTGTGGTCAAAGAGCCTGCCAACACCATCAGGTGGCTCACACATGAAGAATGACCACTGGCACAAGGTACTGGGGGGAATCACTGTGGAACTGTACTCCAACATAGGTCACTGCCTTTGGGAAGCGAAGGGATGAAATGAACGGTGAATAAATTGATGTTACATAAAGAGTGGTCTTAGTGGAGTTAAAGCTAATCATTAAAGGACACATCATTTCTACATTTGTACCATTCTGTTTACAATGTTCTTTTTTACAAGGTTAGCCCATAGTCTGGAATGGAATTTTGTTTTTAAATTCTATGTGTCATTGTGGTTTGCTCCTCAATAGATCTCAAAACAAGTCTTTGACAGATACAGGAAAGGTTATTGTAACTGATACTGACACAGTAAGGCAGATACATAGAAACAAGCCAAACGAGGCAAAGGACCAAAATGGGCTTGGATTGGAAGTAAGTTCCTTTAAGATAACAATAAAACTTAAATATAATTTTCAGGACTTTATTTTACTAAACACACCATCCTTTATCTTAGCTCTAATGTAACTCTAATATATCCAGCACGTACTGGACAATATGATTATACACTCTCTACACACATTACCCTGTCATTGGCCACAGTAACATCACAGGACTAAACAGAATCAATTTCTACTGAGTCACAGTTAAATATAAACTTTCTAAGCCAGAACAAATGAGCTGGAAATACAATAAATGTATTAATTAACCCTTTGAAGACTTCACTGCACTGACAGTTTGGTTCTGTTGGTAGCACTCTCACACTTGAGGAATGGATTATGGCTTCAAACCCCTTCTCAAGTGCTTAATGTAAGTTGACGCTCCAGTACAATACTGAGGAAATGGTCCACTGGGAGAAGTCCAGTTCGTTCAGGTGGATGCAAAGACCCTGTGGCACTATTCCAAAAGCAGGGAGCTATCCTGGCCAGCACCAAGTTAACCATTCATTCATGTTTGTGGGATTTAGCTGAGTGCAAAATGGCCATGGCTGCATAACAGCAGTGGCAGCACTTCAAAGTGATAGTGTGCGTGAAGTCCCTTTGAGATGTTTCGGAGAGATGTGACAGGGCGTTGTACGAAAGTAACTCTTTCTTTTCTTTCAATTCTTGCTCCAAAATAAAGTTACAATGCTACAGTTTTTTCTCGAGCTAAGAGGGTACTGCACCACGAGTTTAGAATCAGAACATGCCTTGGATCCCGTTTTTAAAAAATATTGGCCCTGATAATCTGTGGGGAGGACATCATAAATACCAGGATGTGCTTCAGTGGGAACCTCTGGTGCTGACCTCATCAGAGTATGAGGGGCCACAGGGAGGATTCCTACTTTACATATTCCTGGCAGGCACCCATGCCGCTAGACGCACATGTCGGCTACTCGCCAGTTGAGGGGGGAGGAAGCAGGAATACCAGCATGATGGTGCTTACTCTCCAGCAGTTGACATTCCCTCCCCAAAAACATGAATGGAGTAGCCCATCAGCATCGTCCACCCTCCCCCCCGCCCCCCCTCCCCCCCTCCCACCTTACGAGGGGCTAAAAAATACTTCAAAAACTTTCATCACCTTCAGGGGTCCAGGCCAATCCAAGAGATTCGTCACTCCTTCAAGGCTCAAAGCCCATCAGCAACTGCCATGAAAATATCTGCTAAACCTCCATCCAGCTTCCCCTGACTGCAGCTGAGAATCCCTTTGATCTCCACCAGAAACATTCCCCTGCCAACTTCTACCACCCATGTTTGATGGCCGTCAGGAGCAAGAATTGGAGACATTCAGGTGGAAAATGGCATTCGGTGTCACCCGATCCCGATTTGCATATATGCACGAGCCTCCTGCCTTTTTCCGATGGGAGCTCCGGCTGCCTGGGTGGAGATCTGCCCGAGAAATTGGGACAAACTGCAAATGTCAGAGTGACTGCCCACTGCAGTTATTTTCGTTCCTACCGCTAAGCACAAACTGGGCAGTCGCAACATAAAAATCACCCCCTGTCTTTTGGATGTGACATTAAACTGAGGCCCCCTCTGCCAAGTCGGGAAAGAGCAGGAATCTACCCAGTGCTCCAGCTGACAATTAAAGCCACCAAAACAAAAAATTATTAACTGCTCATTTATCTCATTGCTTTTTGTGGGATTTTGCTGTGCACAAATTGGCTGCACTTTTCCTACACGGTAAGAGTGACTGCACTTCTAAAGCAATCCATTGGTTGTCATTCACTGTGAGATGTCAGGTGGATGAGACAAGATACTATAAAAAGGCAAGAGTATTCTTCTTTAAATCTATTTTGCTTTTCTACTTTTTATTTTTGGAATTTTTGAATGAGGGAGTAATAACTGCAACTTGTGAGGGATATAAAACACAAGCAAAAAATATCAGTAAAGGACTGTAAAATAACATTGTACGGTATAACTACCGTCTTCTTCATCCTCCCCAAACTGCTTCTTCCACCCTCTCCTCACATTTTAAATGCAAGGAACTTTCTTTGTGTCCAAAATCAAGGCTTCTACAGTAATGTTTCTCCCTCCAGTCCCTTTCACTCTGATCCCTTGCTACTTCCAACTTCCAAACTCCTTCCAACTTCCACCCCAGCCCTGTTCCATAGTTATTCCTACATCTCTCCGCCCCCCCCCCCCCACCACTCGTCTTGTCCATGAAGCCCTTACGAGCTCCCTCGACAGACCCTTCCCCTTCCCCCTTCCTTAGCACCCAAATTCCCATCCTCAGCTCTCAGCTTGGTGACATCAAACATCCCAGAGGGATATGGGCCAAGTGCAGGCAATTGGGACTAGCTTAGTGGTATAAACTGGGCGGACATGTTGGGCCGAAGGGCCTGTTTCCATGTTGTAAACTTCTATGATTCTATGATTCTATCCTCTGGCAGTGTCTCTACCTCTTTCAAAAGAGACGTTATCACTCCCATCCTTAAATCCACTCTCCAGTTACTGCTCTTTCTCAAGTCTTCCCTTCACCTCCTAGACGACATTGTTACCTTTCAAGCTCTCCCAGTACTTAACGTGTGAGACCCAACAATCTGGTTTCCACCTTCAGCCTAGTGCAGAGACTGCTCTGGTCAAAGTGGCACTGTCTGCTCCCTCATTAGTTTCTAAGGCTATTCCTCGATTCTCTAACTGCCTGTCCAACATCCAGTCTTGGATGAATCAAAATTTCCTCCAACTCATTGTATGTAAAACTGAAGCCATCCCTTTTGGCTGCCATCAGTTCCTATCTCTCTTAATTCCATTGACTGTCACCTCAGGTTAAGTCTAGTCATATGGGACCTTGGTGAGCTCCTTGATCCTAAGCTGAGTTGTCTTTGGACAGGTATTTCAGCACCAAAGCCACCCTGTTCCACCTTTGAAACATCATCCGCCTACCACCACCACCCACCCCACCCCACACGCCCGGCCCCACACCGGTGCCAAAATTCTAATCCATGCCTTTATCACCTCAAAGCTCAATTTCTCTAATGTTTTCCTACACAACTTTCTTGCTTTCATCCTCCAAAGCCCTGAATTTCCATCGCCTCAGTTCGCACCAAACTCCAATAGCTCCCTTTTCCCCCATTGATTCAATTTCAAAATCCTTGTCCTTACTTTCAAATTCATTCATGGCCTTGCCCCACCCCACATCAGGTAGCACCTTCAGCCCTATGCACCTTCTCAACACCCTTCACTCCTCCCGTCCTCTTCAATCCACCGATGGTAGCTGTTCTTTGAGCCACCATGACCCTGCACTCAAGAACCCCATCCCAAATTCCCTCTGCCGTAACTCCTCCCTCTCTGCTTTTGTAGAATTACGTAGAATTTACAGCACAGAAAGCTGCCCAACAGGTCTATGCCGGTGTTTATGCTCCACACAAGCCTCCTCCCTCACTACTTCATCTCACCCTATCGGTATATCCTTCTATTCCTTTCTCCCTTTTGTGCTTATCTAGCTTCCCCTTAAATGCTTTCAAGAACCTTCTAAAAATGTTTCTTTTCACTTTCTCCTTAACCCCCATTGCTTAATTCCATTTCCACCAATTCTTCCCTCCCACTTGGTGTATATATTCTTCTCTACTCTGTGAAGAGATCAGAGATGTCTGTACAACAACAAAAAATTTTTGTACAATTAAGCCCATCGACAATGATATCAAAAAGTCCTGTAAGCTAAGACAAGAGGTATTGTGGCAAGAGTCTCGACGAGGACTAAGCTGAGGGGAACCATAAGAGGTCTATTCATGTCCACTACTGGCAGAGTGGTTGGGACCAGGATGGCAGGTTACAGAATTTATGACAGGGATGGTCTTAGGCATGATTTTCTGTGTTCTGAAGGTTCATTTCAACAGTGAACAAGTACTTGTAGAAATTTGCTCTTAGCAAGTAGTACTTACTGTTATCTCTGACTCGGATCAGCTTGAGAATGGGAGGTGGGGCGTCAAGTAATAGCTAAACGGGGAAACAATGAGCCCCCACTACTCGAACAGCAGGAAAGCTCAGGAAAGAATGAATATATACAGAAAGGTTAGAGATTGCAGCTTTTTTGCAGCACTCTCTCTTTCTGGCTCTGCCTCTGGTAAGTAATGGATATAGAATGAGCTGAATGTAGGTCAGCCAGATCTGAGCTGTAGAGCCCAGGATCTGATAAAGTATATCATTGCGAGTTTAAGCGATGTGTGGTATTGGGTGAAAGGTAATTCACTGGCAAAGTGGCACGTAGAGTACGGTAAGAGTTAACTACCTGTGAATTCTATGCCTGTGATCAGTCTGGTTCCTAATTTTTTTCCGGGGCTGCATTTGAACCTTGGAGAAGGGTTACGTTTAATCTCAAAGTGTATTCATGGCAGTACATTGCATAAAACATAAGTACGACTACAGTTATGGTCTTACGGGGTTACTTAATGTATGCTGCAGGTTTCTAGAAAATAATAAAATGGTTCTGCAATCAGCTACTTATTGAAATCCAACTTTCTTATACTTGTAAGAAGTTATTGTTCTCTTGCATTTCGATTAGGGATTAAACTTCCGTGCCATATTATTTTTCAAGATTTTGGCAGCAAGCGATTCTCATGGAGTGACAGACTCGGCAATGTCACTTAAGGGTTTGTTTGGCCTGTTCAGCAAGCTGCTGTTGATAATAAATTTCGGGCAGGCCATTTGACACCAAGATAAAGCTGGTGTCCGGGTGGGAGGTAATAGATGGTTCATCAGGGACTCAGGAGAATAGAAGGAACACACTTAACCGGTAGTTGTCTTACAAGAAAACACCACGTTAAAGATGAATTCTAATGAATAGGTCACTCTGGGACCAAGATAAATGGATAGCACATATGCACTGGTAATACTCTGCAACTGAGACAGCACTGAAAATGAACACTAGTCAGTGCATAAATTAAAAGAAAACATTTTGGTTCTCACCACAGCCCTGTGACCGTTCTTTGAAAGAACTATCCAATTAGTCCCACTCCCCCGCTCTTTCCCCAAATTTTCCCTTTTCAAGTATTTATCCAATTCCCTTTTAACAGTTACTATTGAATCTGTTTCCACCGCCCTTTCAAGCAATGCATTCCAGATCATCACAACTCGCTGCGTAAAAAAAAATTCTCCTCATCTCCCCCCAGGTTTTTTTGCCAATTATCTTAAATCTGTGTCCTTTGCATATCGACCCTCCTGCCAGTGGAAATAGTTATTTTATATTCATCATTAGTAATAGCTGCATCATAGTCATTTCTACCGTGTCACAAATGAACCTGTTAAGAGTAACTTTATAGAAATCAAAGGAGATGACATTGGCTGATTTTCCATTTCCAAACTTTTTTGTATAAGGGAATGTTCGGCCCCTATGTGCATGAAAAAAGAATTTGAAAGTTGGACATAAAGTCCTAAAAGTGAGGTAAAACATATTGTCAGTCTCTGTCAATAATAATTCTCAAACCATCTGAGGTTATTCTCCCGGATGGTCTGTAGTACAGGTATCTCACAACTAGAGGCAAGGGTTTACGTCCCAAGATATTTTTTACTTCATGAAAATTCACCTACCACTTTTTGGAGGTCAGTTCAGAAGTTTTTATTTGGGCTTCTGGATAATATATTATACTGTGGATGCTCCTTCATGGCACTAAAGAATATAGACTTTGTCTACTTTCGCCATCTGCAAGCCAATCACTGTAACACAGACTACAGCAAGGTGACAAAGAGGAATATCATTAAAAGGGAAAAAGTGATTCCAATGCTTTCTACCTCAGATTGGATCCAGATGGTTTTCTCTCTCTCGCTCTCTCATGTAGTTAAGTAAATAAAAAATTGCACCGATTTGGCTCAGGGAGATGAAATTGCAACTCATTTTCCAAGTCATTTTCGTAAATCAAGTCCCCCCAGTTATTCCAAGGATGTGTCAAGTAGAGTTTTATTTTTGCTGCACAAAGTGTTTCAGCATGACAGTGTGGAATTCAGTCTCATTGTTATGTAGCAAGTCATATTCTGGAGCTTTTTATTCACTTTAGAACTGTCTGGGCCTTCCAGATTAAGAGGCAATGCTTGTTGATCCCTTTAGAAAAAGACAGTCCTCAGGGATGGAGTAGCATATTAAAGATAGCAATCTCCCACCTAAATAATTGCCTCTTCCGAGAGAATCGGAAGAATTTCCCATATCACAGATCTGTTGGGGAGCTGCGGTAATGTAACTCGGATTCCCTGGAAAGTTGTGAGTGTGAGAATCTACCCGGAAAGGCTTTTGTCTCGATAAACCATTTAATGGTTTCAGATTGAACTCAGGATGGGCAAGCCCGCACTCTTCTGAAGTGTGAACAATCTGCTCAAACCAACTTTCTGACAGGTCAAAGTGAAGTACCTTCTGTAGCTGAGGCCAGAGCACACCGAATCAGGAAATCACACATATTAGGAGGAGTGATCAGATCTTTTCCTGTCAGCTTCACCATAAGACACGTATAATTCATTGCAGATTCAGACATAAATGGAAAGGAGCAGTCCAACATTTCAGTAGCTCGCCAGTGAATCCCTGTTCCTATTACTGGGATTTCAGAGAGCTTCTCTTATCCAGTCAAAGTTAGGGTCAAACAGAAATGACCTGTCAAAGCTGTAAACCAATGGGGATATTTCTTGTAGCAGAGAACAAAGGGTGTGAGGGTATGGACTGTTTGGAATATAGGAACAGGAGTAGGCCACTCAGCCCCTCGAGCCTGTTCTGCCATTTAATTAGATCATGGCTGATCAGTATTTTAACTCCATCTACCCGCCTTGGTTGCATATCCCTCTTATCTAAGCTCTTATCTAACAAAAATCTTTCAACCTCAACAGCTTTTTGGGGGGGAGAGAGCTCCAGATTTCCTCTGCCCTTTGTGTGACGAAGTGCTTCCTGACATCAGCCCTGAACGGCCTAACTCTAATTTTAAGGTTATGCCCCCCTGTTCTGAACTCCCCCCACCAGAGAAATTTGTTTCTCTCTATCTACCCTATCAAATCCTTAAACACCGCAATTAAATCACCCCTTAATCTTCCTGTTTGGTTAACCAGGTACATGGATCCTTAAGAAAGTGATGGTGGTAAATTCTATGAGGCAACTCACGGTAAAAGAGTCGGCAATGGAAGCAAATAAGATCTGCATGTTGCTCCAGAGGGCGACAAGACATGAAACTGGCCGTTTGATATAATAGTCTCTATTAAAATAGTGCACAGAGGTATTTCATATAAGCAACTTCATTATTTTTATCATAATATTCAACAATTTTAAGGATAACATGTACCCAGGAGCCCTAACTTTACTGGCTAAAGGAGAAAATTATTTACCTTCTGTTACTTGGATGCTTTTTGGGAGGAGAGTTCGAGTTGCTGAGAAAGTTTCTTTGCACCTTTGGGCAGTCTGAGTTTAGATCTGACCATGGACTTATTGGATGAAGAAAAGTAGACTGCCAGCAAGTCAATAGCAGACTGAGATTCAATGGGTTCTCGATTCGCGTGTAATGCCACTAGATGGTTAACACCCAACAAATTAGTTAGGATAATATCCTGGTTCAAGGCAATCATTTAGGCAGCAAAACTTAAAGAAAGAACTTAGTTATATAGCGCCTTTCACATCCTCAGAACGTCCCAAAGTGCTTCACAGCCAAAACATTACTTTTGAAATGTAATGACTGGTGTTATGTAGGCAGATATGGCAGCCAAATGTTTGCACAGCAAAGTTCTAAAAATATTAAATGAATGAATGAACAATTAATCTGCTTTTGATTGAGGGAGGAATGTTGGAAAGGACACCTTCCAGTTCCTTCAAATATTCCCAATGGATCTTTTATTTTCAGATGAACAGGGAGACAAGGCCTCATTTAACAACTCATCCAAAAGACAGCTCCTCAGATAATGCAGCACTCCATCAGTACTGCGAGTATCGGCCTAGGTTAGTGAGGCTTGAACCTACAGCTTTTGGTTTGGAACCAAGCTGACACTTTTTCTTATGGTGTTTATCAATCTGTGAAGAACAAAGCTCGGATCCTAATATCTAGAGTGACTACCCACTAGACAAGGATAATAGTGCCCTTGTCAATGGGTCTAGCATGAAGGTAAGCAACAGTGCCTCAATTATGTTTTCTGCTACCCTCTACTGTGAAATCAGTACGGTAGAAAACATGCAATTTACCTTAAATGCATCTCAAAACAAAATGCTGGATAAAATTGCCATCCAAAACATGTGATTATGATCACTGATGTTGGTTTATTCACTGAGTAGTTGAACTACACAGACCATAAGGGTCACAGGTTCCATCTTCAGTCTGTGCTGAGTTAGTTGATTTCAACTAGGCCTTCATATCCATGGCTTAGGCAGAGGAAAATCGGCCGGCATTCCTACTCCTGATCACAACCCTTGCTAGAAGAGTGCATGCATGGACCCCAGCACTACAGAACAGGTTAAGTGGTCATTCATCTCATTGCTGTTTGTGGGACTTTGCTGTGTGCAAATTGGATACAAAACAACAGTGACTGCACTTCAAAAATAATCCATTGGAAGTGAAGTGGGACATCCTGAGGGCTTGAAAGGTGCTATATAAATTCAAGTTCTTTCTTATTTACCTGAATAGCATCTTCTTGGAGCTTAGCACCACTCCTGTACATAGATGTATATTCACTATATGAGTGACATGCAAGCACACTGTAGAGATATTTTCGGCTTCCACAGAGAGATATGGAAAGTACCACAAGTGTTGCTGGAGTGCCCTAATCGCTTGATCTATGAGCATCCTACTTCTGGAGTTGGCATCGTTGTACTGCTGCTGCAGTTTAATATGGAAGTTCACCAAAGGACTCATCAGTCATGTCTCTTGTCTTCCAGGAGCCAGACTTCCTTTCCATAAATTCCTCAAAATGAAGGAATCATGCAGATTCCTGGATAGTGGGCATTGACGTGCATGGTTACGAGCAGCTGGTCACAAGCCATTTGCACAGTTAGCAAGTGGAAGTCTTTCCTATTCAGAAATAGGATTATGAAGGGGCGCACAAGTGATAATATAATGCTGCACACTATTGGGAAATGGGGCACCTTGTAGAAGCCAAGTTGCCATTGCTCCTGCTGTTAGTTGTTGCATGTTGAACTCAATGAACTCTGGTGTGCCTTCAGGTAAGGATTTTCAGTCAAATCACAAATGGCAGCAGTTGGCTGCACAGCAACTCTATCCTGTCTAGTGTAGACATTTACTGCAGTGCTTCCCATGACTTCTACCAGTAGTTTTGTTCTCTTGTTTGTATCAGCCGGAGACAATGCCCCACCAAACAGCACAAGCAGGTGACAACTTCTCTGCCTGGCTTGGGCCACGTCAGATACTGTTCCTTGGTGAATTCCAGGTTTCTGGCCTTTGCATGTAAGTGTCTCAGCCTGGACTTTCTCACTTAAGCTAGTTAAGGCATTTCGTAACTTGGGAATTGGGATCCAATTTTCTCTGTGCCTTTGACTTTAGATTGCATGCCAGAGTGGTACAGGTCTCACCTTATTGCCTTAAAGAAGGATTTAGTACATCATGAAAACTAAACCTAGCTGAAGTGAGGTAGGCATAATATTTATATATAGACACTAGCTGAGAAACCTAACTCCACTCCAACCACAGTGACAAAAGTTAACAGCCTGTGTTAAGGATTAACAAGTTTAAAAAAATACTTAAAATGAAAAATAGTTTTTGATGGAAGCAATACAAAAGCAGCATAAGATCTGACCTTTAGGAATGAAATAATAACTTTGAAATGTGGTGCTGATCTGAATATTTGTCAAAAGCAAAATACAGCGGATGCTGGAAATCTGAAATAAAAACAGAAAATGCTGGGGAAGCTCAGCAGGTCAGGCAGCATCTGTGGAGAAAGAAACAGAGTTAATGTTTCAGGTCGAAGACCTTTCGTCAGAAGTGGAAGATGTTAAAAGAGTTAAAGTTTTTGAGCAAGTACAGAGCCAGGGAAAGAGGGGTAGGGAGGGAGGGAGGGGAGGGGAGGAAAGAACAAAAGGGAAGGTCTGTGATAGGGTGGAGGGCAGGAGTGGTTAAATGACAAAACGGATGATGGTGCAAAGCAAGGAGGGTGGTAATGGGACAGGTTAAGAATCAAAAGGTTGAGCAGGAGTAGCTGTAAATGGCAACAGCAGAACCATTACCAGCACTCGCTGACCGAAAAAATAGGAGCAGTGGTTATGATCTGAAGTTATTGAAATCAGTGTTGAGTCCGGAAGGTTGTAAAGTGTCTAATCGAAAGATGAGGTGCTGTTCCTCGAGCTTCCGTCGAGCTTCATTGGAACAGTGTAAGAGGCCGAGGACAGAGAGGTCAGAGTGGGAGTGGGACGGGGAATTAAAATGGCAAGCGACAGGCAGGTTAGGGTCATGCTTGCGGAGAGAGCGGAGGTGTTCAGCAAAGCGATCACCCAATCTGTGTTTCGTCTCCCCGATGTAGAGGAGACCGCATTGTGAGCAGTGAATACAGTATATTAAATTGAAAGAAGTACAAGTAAATCGCTGTTTCACCTGGAAGGAGTGTTTGGGGCCCTGGATGGTGGGAAGGGAGGAGGTGAAGGGGCAGGTGTTGCATCTCCTGCGCTCACACGGGAACGTGCCATGGGGAGGAGAGCGGGTGTTGGGGGTGATGGAAGAGTGGACAAGGGTATCGCGGAGGGAGCGGTCCCTTCGGAATGCTGAAAGGGGAGGGGAGGGAAAGATGTGTTTGGTGGTGGGATCAAGCTGGAGGTGGCGGAAATGGCGGAGGATGATACGTTGAATGTGGAGGCTGGTGGGGTGGAAGGTGAGGACAAGGGGGACACTATCATGGTTCTGGGAGGGCGGAGAAGGGGTGAGGGCAGAAGTGCAGGAAATAGGACAGACACGGTCGAGGATCCTGTCAACTACAGTGGAGGGGAATCCTCGGTTGAGGATAAAGGAAGACATAGCGGAAGCACTGGTGCGGAAGGTGGTATCGTCGGAACAGATGCGACGGAGACAATGAAACTGGGAGATGGGAATAGAGTCCTTGCAGAAAGTGGGGTGGGAGGAAGTGTAATCAAGATAGCTGTGGGAGTCGGTGGGCTTATAATAGATATTGATTGACAGCCTATGCCCAGAAATGGAGATAGAGAAGTCGAGGAAGGGAAGGGAAGAGTCGGAGATGGACCATGTGAAGGTGAGGGAAGGGTAGAAATTGGAAGCAACGTTGATGAAATTTTCCAGTTCGGGGTGAGAGCAGGAAACGGCACCGATACAGTCATCAATGTACCGGAAAAAGAGGTGAGGGAGGGGACCTGAGTAAGATTGAAACAAGGAATGTTCCACATATCCTACAAAAAGGCAGGCATAGCTAGGACCATACGGGTTCCCATAGCGACACTTTTTATTGGGAGGAAGTGAGTGGAATCAAAGGAGAAGTTGTTCAACGTAAGAACAAGTTCAGCCAGGTGGAGGAGGGTGGTGGTGGATGGGGACTGGTTGGGCCTCCGTTCAAGGAAGAAGCGGAGGGCCCACAGGCCGTCCTGGTGGGGGACGGAGGTGTAGAGGGACTGGACGTCCACGGTGAAAAGGAGACGGTTAGGGCCGGGGAACTGGAAACTGTTAAAGTGGCGGAGGGCGTCAGAAGAATCGCGGATGCAGGTCGGAAGAGATTGGACAAGGGGAGAAAAAATAGATTCAAGATAGGAGGGAACAAGTTCCGTGGGGCAAGAACAGGCTGAAACGATGGGTCTCCCAGGTGGTTATTGTGAATATGATCTGAATATTTGTGTTTGTTAGCTGGATTTTAAGAACAAAATAAAGGATTGCTGTAAACTTCTCTTTTTAACTGTGTCGTATCAAATAAAACCAATAGTGAAAGAAGTTTAGAAGAGTAGAAGACTGGTAAACATGCAGAGAGCTCCATGTTGTTCTGAGATAACTAACAGGATGAATCATGGACATTAATTGATAGATAAGAAGACCAGGAACCTTGTGGCACATGGAAGGTCAGTATGAGATGAAAATAGGCGCCTGACAACCAGAGAGGAGCCTTCGTCATTCTTGAAGATAACTTGCGACTGCCCCAAAATAATCACAAGAAAAATGTTGGTTGGAGTCTTGGTCAGACCCCATCTGGAGCACTGTGTTCAGTTCTGGGCACCGCACCTCAAGAAGGATATATTGGCCTTGGAGGGGGTGCAGCGCAGATTCACAAGAATGATACCGGGGCCTAGAGGGTTAAATTATGAGGACAGGTTGCATAAACTTGGCTTGTATTCCCTTGACTATAGAAGAATGAGGAATAAATCATAGGATCATAGAATCATACTGCATGGAAGGAGGCCAATCATGTCTGTACCGGCTCTTTGGAAGAGCTATCCAATACCAGAATGGTACCAGGGATAAGTTACTTCAGTTATGTGGAGAGACTGGAGAAGCTGGGGTTGTTCTCCTAATAGCATAGAAGGTTAAGGGGAGATTTAATAGAGGTGTTCAAAATTATGAGGGGTTTTGATATAGATAGGGAGAAACTGTTTCCACTGGCAGGAGGGTTGGTAACCAGGGGGTACAGATTTAAAATAATAGGCAAAAGAACCTGTTTGGGGGGGGTGGGGAATGAGGAGAATTTTTCTTTACATAACGATTTATTATGATCTGGAATGCACTGCCTGAAAGGGTGGTGGAAGCAGATTCAATAGTAACTTTCAAAAGGGAATTGGATAAATACTTGAAAAGGAGACATTTGCAGGGCTATGGGGAAAGAGCGGGGGGTAGTGGGACTAATTGGATAGCTCTTTCAAAGAGCCGGCACAGACACGTTGGGCCGAATGGCCTCCTTCTGTGGTGTAAGATTCAATGATTAAAAAAAAAACCTTATGCAGCTGCATTAGTGATATATCCTGAAACTCCAGAGGAATCCTGGGTTTAGGACACAAACAGACATATTCAAAGGCCAAGCACAGAGTGCACTTTTTATGTATATCAGACCATAACACAAGTAAGAGATGAGAGCATTCAGCAGGAATGTATTCCCGCAAGTATAAATACCCACCGCAGTGTACAGTGTTTCCAGCTGCATTGCAATGTGGCAGGTCCCAAAAAGACAAGTTCTAAACTTGTACAGTCAGCTTAAACAGCAAGATTAACCTCACATTTATAGAATCTTTTGACAAATGCAACTATCGTTCCATCTCACCAATATCCGGTCTGAAATTACGGCCACAATTATTGCAGGAGAGAGCTCGGGTACTCAGAAAAGGTCACAAAGTCGCTGGATTTTTGGCAGATTTATAGATCGGCATCCGACGCGTAAAAAGGTTTTAAAATCCACGTACATTTGTAATAAAACATTCAATGTTTTTTTTAACATTTTCAGTGTGTCCCACTGATTCGCTTGTAAAATTAACCGCAAATGTTTGTTTACGATCTTTTCTCAGGGGGGTTTTCAAGAATGTGGGAAATTATATGTGGAAATTGGCTACCTATATGGTCTCACCAATCACAGTTTAGTGAGAAGATGTACACAGATCACAAATGTTCACAACATTTTGGAACATCTGCATAAGACTGTCTTATGTGAGTGTCTTTGGTGAGAACATATGAACAGAGGAAAGTCCACCTCATTCGAAGATTGCCTCTCCCCCTTCAGTAAAAGACAGTTAACTAATTGGGTCAACTCAATTAGTGACCCAAATTAGTCCATTTTATTTTCTTCGTAACTACACAACTTTTTCAACCTCCATCACTTTGGGTTTGAATGTTCATTCTTCTTTTAAAAAAAAAACGCTCTCCTGAATGAAGTTATGGTGAACCTTTCTAAAACACTGGTTAGACCTCAGCTAGAGTATTGTGTTCAATTCTGGGCACCGCACTTTAGGAAGGAAGTCAAGACCTTGGAGAGGGCACAGAGGAAATTTACCAGAATGGTACCAGGAATAAGGGAATTCAGTTATGTGGAGAGACTGGAGAAGCTGGGATCGTCCTCCTTAGAACAGAAAAAGTTAAGCGAAGATTTAATTGAGGTGTTCAAAATCATATTGGGTCTTGATAGGGTAGATAGGGAGAAACTGTTTCCACTGGCAGGAGGGTCGGTAACCAGAGGACACAGATTTAAGATAATTGGCTAAAAAGCCAGGGAGGATTTTTTTTACGCAGTGAGTTGTTATGATCCGGAATGCACTGCCTGAAAGGGTGGGAGAAGCAGATTCAATAGTAACTTTCAAAAGATAATTGGATAAATACTTGAAAAGGAAAAACTTGCAGGGATATGGGGAAAGAGCAGGGGAGTGGGACTGATTGGTAACTCTTACAGCATCTTGCAACTATCAAATTCAAGCTACAGGAAATTCTGGTGTGGGTTGATCAAGAATTGGATATGCAATGGTTAATTGCCATAAGAATGGTTGCAATATGAAAAGGTTAATTGGCTCATCAAGCTGAAAAATTATTTCTATCGCCATCTTGCCTTACTTTTAAGCATTTTATGCTCCATTTAGAAAAACTCTACAGATCCAGCATTCACTACGTTAAGTGCCAAATTTTTCCATATGACTTTGCATTCTGTTCTCCC
Organism: Heptranchias perlo; assembly: GCF_035084215.1. Lineage (NCBI taxonomy): Eukaryota > Metazoa > Chordata > Chondrichthyes > Hexanchiformes > Hexanchidae > Heptranchias > Heptranchias perlo. The sequence continues at coordinate 7,317,648 of NC_090332.1, read as the reverse complement.
AACTGATTTAGCTAGTGGTTTCCTTCATATTTCGCGTGTATCCTCCTCTACAAGTAGTCAGAAAAGATTTACTGGCCTAGGTTGTCCGCCTCTCTGTCTCCCGCTCTGGCAACGCCTCAATTTTAAAATTCCCTTCCTTGTGTTCAAATCCCTTCATGGCCCTCGCCCCTCCCTATCTCTGTAACCTCCTCCAGCCCTACAACCCTCCGAGATCTCTGCGCTCCTCCAATTCTGGCCTCTTGCAGATCAGCGACCTCCTTCACTCCACCATTGGCGGCCTTGCCTTCAGCTGCCTAGGCCCTAAGGTCTGGAATTCCCTCCCAATACCTCTCCGCCTCGCCACCTCTCTCTCCTCCTTTAAGACGCTCTTTGACCAAGCTTTTGGTCACCAGTTCTAATATCTCCTTATGTGGCTCGGTGTCAAATTTTGTTTGGTAACGCTCCTGTGAAGCACCTTAGGACAATTTACCACGTTAAAGGTGCTATATAAATGCAAGTTGTTCTGTTGTCATTGGAGCTCATCTCCCATAAAAAGCCCATATTCCTTTGTAGCTTGAACCGTTGATAGGACAGAGTTAAACTTTTTGGATGGTGATGATCTGAACCATATCAACATTACTTGCTAAAGACAGGAGGAATTTCCTGGCCGCCGGCTGTGTCTAGTTTCATATTCTGTGCAAATGTCGTATTTCGAATTACAGCAAAATATGTGCTGAAAAATAACTCCTACTAGAAGGTCACACAGCATTGGAACTGGATTTTCCAGTGCTCAATGTGATCGTTGCCCAAGGTATTTGACGAACATCTGTATATCTTCTGGTCATTTTCCACTATTGTTTTCGGTACCAGGTAGATTCCTGGTGTGGACTCACCATAATGGAATTTAATCAATAGAATCCCAAGATAAATCATTCAGTGATCAGAAACGAGTGCAAACTGGAAAAGCACCAGAGTTGGACAGGGCCAAATGGAATCCTTTGTTTGAACATGCAATTACGCAGCAATAAAAAAAGAACTTGCATTTATACAACGCCTTTCACGACCTCAGGATGACCCAAAGTGCTTTACAACCAATAAAGTACAATCACTGTGTAATGCAGGAAACGCGGCAGCTAATTTGCGCACAGCAAGCTCCCACAAACAGCAATGTGATAATGACCAAATCATCTGTTTTTAGTGATGCTGGTTGAGGGATAAATATTGGCCAGGACACTGGGGAAAACTCCCCAGCTCCTTCGAAATAGTGCAGTGGGATCTTTCACGGCCACCTGAGAGGGCAGTTGAGGCCTCGGTTTAACATCTCATCCGAAAGACGGCATCTCCGACAGTGCAGCACGCTCTCTACAGGAGGTGCCGTCATTCGGATGAGACGTTAAACCGAGGACCCTGTCTGCCCTCTCAGGTGGAAGAAAAAGACCTGAAGGCACTATGGGAAGAAGAGCAGGGGAGTTGTCCTGGCCAATATTTATCCCTACAACAACATGACTAAAACAGATTATGTGGTCATTATCTCTTTGCTGTTTGGGGGACCTTGCTGTGTGAAAATTGGCTGCTATGCTTTCCTACTTTACAACACTGACTACGCTTCAAAAAAGTACTTCATTGGTCATAAAGCATTTGGGACATCCTGAGGTCGTGAAAGGTGCTATATAAATATAAGCTGTTTCTTTTCTTGGGTAATGTGGGATTCCCAAGCTCCATTGCAGAGATGGAGCTAAATGTGAGCGTATACCTTTCACATGGCCCCCAAAAGTGAGAAGCTGTTACAAACTGAATGGTCTGCTAACCGTTTGGCTGTAATATTATACAAGGATTATTTCTCTCCCCTATGTTTGTCCTGGCTCAATAGCCCCACTTGAGTCTGCTACTGTATCACAACCATTCCAGAATTTGCACTGGAAATATATGAAGAGTATCAGCTGGGACAGTGGACGCATGCAGAAAATGTGGGTAGTATCTATGGGAGTTCACTGTAACAAACATGTGGGACATGTACCCAAACTCATGGGCTGGATTTTGCTTGTTGTGGCGGAGTAGTGCGGGACTTCTGCTCACCCTTCCCACCCTGCCGCAACCCTGTTCCATTTTCCTGGGCCAGGGTTCACCCATCACTGACCTACATCAGCTCCCAGTCCGGCAAAGACTCGGTTTTAAAATTCTCATCCTCATGTTCAAATCCCTCCATGGCCTCGCCCCTCCTTATCTCTGTAATCTCCTCCAGCCCTACAACCCTCTGAGATCTCTGCCCTCCTCCAATTCTGGCCTCTTGCGCATCCCTGATTTTCATCGTTCCACCATTGGCAGCCGTGCCTTCAGCCGCCTAGGCCTTAGGCTTTGGAATTCCCTCCATAAACCTCTCTGCCTCTCCACCGCGCTCTCCTCCTTTAAGTCGTACCTTAAAACCTGCCTCTTTGACCAAGCTTTTGGTCATATGCCCTAATATCTCCTTATGTGGCTTGGTGTCAAATTTTGTTTGAAAACGCTCCTGTGAAATGTTCACTGAAAGCTAACATGCAGGTGCAGCAAGCAATTAGGAAGGCAAATGGTATGTTGGCCTTTATCACAAGAGGATTTGAGTACAGGAGTAAAGATGACTTACTGCAATTATATAGGGCCTTGGTGAGACCGCACCTGGAGTACTGTGTACAATTTTGGTCTCCAAGAAAGGATATACTTGCCATAGAGGGAGTGCAACGAAGGTTCACCAGACTGACCCCTGGGATGGCGGGATTGTTGTATGAGGAGAGATTGAGAAGACAAGGCCTGTATTCTCTAGAGTTTAGAAGAATGATAGGTGATCTCATCGAAACATATAAAATTCTTATAGGGCTCGACAGGGTAGATGCAGGGAGGAAGTTTCCCCTGGCTGGAGAATCTAGAACCAAGGGCCATAGTCTCAGAATAAAGGGTAGGCCATTTAGGACTGAGATGAGGAGAAATTTCTTCACTCAGAGGGTTGTGAATCTTTGGAATTCTTTACCCCAAAGGGCTGTGGAGGCTCAGTCATTGAGTACATTCAAAACAGAGATCGACAGATTTCTAGATATTAAAGGCATCAAGGGATATGGGGATGGTGCAGGAAAATGGCATTGGGGTAGAAGATCAGCCATGATCTTGTTGAATGGCGGAGCAGGCTTGAGGGTCCGGATGGCCTACTCCTGCTCCTATTTCTTATGTTCTTATGAAGCGCTTTGGGACGTTTTACTATGTTAAAGGCGCTATATAAATGCAAGTTACACAGAAACATAGAAACATAGAAAATAGGAGCGGGAATAGGCCATTCGGCCCTTTGAGCCTGCTCTGCCATTCAATATGCTCATGGCTGATCCTCTATCTCAATACCATATTCTCACTCTCTCCCCATACCCCTTGATGCCTTTTGTGTCTAGAAATCTATCTAGCTCCTTATTAAATATATTCAGTGACTTGGCCTCCACCGCCTTCTGTGGTAGAGAATTCCACAGGTTCACCACCGTCTGAGTGAAGAAATTTCTCCTCATCTCAGTCCTAAATGTCCTACCCCGTACCCTGAGACTGTGACCCCTCGTTCTGGACCCCCCAGCCAGGGGAAACATCCTCCCTGCATCCAGTCTGTCTAGCCCGGTCAGAATTTTATATGTTTCAATGAGATCCCCTCTCATTCTTCTAAATTCGAGTGAATACAGGCCGAGTCGACCCAATCTCTCCTCATACAACAGTCCTGCCATCCCAGGAATCAGTCTGGTGAACCTTCGCTGCACTCCCTCTATGGCAAGTATATCCTTTTTTAGGTAAGGAGACCAAAACTGCACAAAATACGCCAGGTGTGGTCTCACCAAGGCCCTGTATAACTGCAGTAAGACATCCTTGCTCCTGTACTCAAATCGTCTTGCAATGAAGGCCAACATACCATTTGCCTTCCTAACTACTTGCTGCACCTGCATGTTTGCTTTCAGTGACTGGTGTACAAGAACACCCAAGTCCCTTTGTACATCAACATTTCCCAATCCATCACCATTTAAATAATACTCTGCCTTTCTGTTTTTCCTTCCAGAGTGGATAACTTCACATTTATCCACATTATACTGCATCTGCCATGTATTTGCCCACTCACTCAACTTGTCTAAATTGCCTTGAAAACTCTTTGCGTCCTCCTCACAACTCACAATCCCACCTACTTTTGTGTTGTCAGCAAACTTGGAAATATCACATAATGCAAGTTGTTGTTGTTGTTGTTGTTGTTGTTGTTTGGGACAGCATCACACCAATCAAAAGGTGTCGTTGTTATTCAAACAGGCCAGTCACGGAGAACAGCACGTCCCAGTACACTCGATATACATTGTGTCTTTTACACAGGCAGGCAGAAAGAAACTCAAAATGGCAGAGAGAGAGAGAGAGAATTTTAAAAAACATATAAATTTTTTCCCCCTTTTTGCTGGTGGGGTTACGTGTAGCGTGACATGAACCCAAGATCCCGGTTGAGGCCGTCCTCATGGGTGCGGAACTTGGCTATCAACTTCTGCTCGACGATTTTGCGTTGTCGTGTGTCTCGAAGGCCGCCTTGGAGAACGCTTACCCGAAGATCGGTGGCTGAATGTCCTTGACTGCTAAAGTGTTCCCCGACTGGGAGGGAACCCTCCTGTTTGGCGATTGTTGCGCGGTGTCCGTTCATCCGTTGTCGCAGCGTCTGCATGGTCTCGCCAATGTACCATGCTCCGGGGCATCCTTTCCTGCGACGTATGAGGTAAACAACATCGTATAAGATATGCGATTTGAGAACCTTTTCATTCATTCATCTGACGAAGGAGATAATCTCCGAAAGCTTGTGATTTTAAAATAAATTTGTTGGACTATAACCTGGTGTTGTAAGATTCCTTACATTTATTTTCCAGGGAATGGATAGATTGCTGGATCAGTGAACTCGTTGGGTATCCAGCACATTTACAAGGTTGCAGTTTAAAGAATGTGCTGCTGTGCGTATCTGTTGAATGTATAATAATCGTAGTCCACAGAACAGCAGCAAGGAGCAGATTTTCTTGGAGCCCATATGGCAGTGAACCCGTGGGACTAATAAGTTATAATTTGCGATGTAAGAAATGTTGATGGAATAAAAAGCAACCTAATGTAAAGGAACTAAAGAGCAGATTTACATCCAGGTCCCCTTCCAATGGGAGGAAATGCTTTCACTGCTATGTTCCATTGGGCAGATAAATCAGAGGAATCACCAATTGTTAATGCAGGCATTTGGGAGGTTGAGGGCCTTCTCCTGAGAAGCAACTCTGAACTTATTTAACTTCTGCACATGGAGAAGAAAAGAAAAATACTTGAATTTACAAAGCACCATATGTCTCTTAGAAACCACTCAAAGCACTTCACTTACAAGGAATTAATTTTTGAAGTACAGTGACCTGTTTTGTAAGCAAACACAGCAGCCATTTTTCAAACGGCAAAATCGGGCAAATGACATTTGACAGCAGTGTCTCTGTGAAGTGGGTCTGCATGGGGTTAGAGTACCTTCATGAACTGGCTCGGGCCCAGATTTGCATATTTAAAGAGATCCCGTCTGTTATGGCCAGGAGTTCTGGGTGCCCATTTAAAGGCCTGGCTGAAAGTTGAATCAGACGGTCAAATAGGTGCCCAAGACATCAACCAGATTGTCCTCTGCCGGTCGCCTGTTATTCAGGCAAAGAACAGGCAACCTGCAGTTGAAAATCCCCCCTCATCTTAATTTTTCTTAAGTGGAAACTATTTTACATTACTGGATACCTACCTGGAATACTTAGTGCATTATGAGTTCAGTGGAGTGCTGTTATATTGATGGATTTGGCCAGCAACCCAAATGCTCATTATATCCGACTAATGAGTATATCAGAAGGTAACAATCTCCAGTGTGTACTCCTGATGCCTTGATTCGCAGTGTGTGCTGCATTGCTCAGCAGCACACAGCACTCATTATCACTTTAAGCTGCTGATTGAATAGCTGTTCAGCCCCAACGAGTCAATGAGCTGCTCAGCCCCTCAGCTCCAACACTTTAATGTGCTGCTCAGAATTTTAGTGCTCTTATTTTGTTTCAGTCTTTGTTCTTGACCACTCTGTGTGCTGGTGAACTGAGTAGCATTGCTCAGCTGTGTAGCCAATAAGTCCTCCATAGGGCCCTTTATAGTTAACCCATTGTAGCCAGTTAAGGACAGATTAGCAGCCGATTGGTAAAGTCATTACACATTTATATGCTAGATAGAACTCTCAGCACTGGGGCAATGATTGTCCAACAATGGGGATATGTCACTAAAGTGGCGGTTTCAACCAAACTGCACTGATCACTGTAAACAATTGCAATGACCTAGCATCAGATTGGTTGTGCTTTTGGAAATGGACGGCATGGGATAGAGCCTGAAGTTATTTTTTTAAGAAGTGTTTTCCATTTGTTTTCCTAAGCTTTATCTAGGCACCATAACAAATGAAAACACTTGAAGACACAAGACTTGCCTACAAGACTACCCTGAAACACGGAAGCCAAAAAAAATCTAGAGTAAAATCCAAAAATGTTGCATGTACTCCGCCCTACAGTCATGGATTAACTTTGAATGGTGATCAAGATTAATCTTTTCTACACTGTGTTGTATCTTCAATACCTCTACATTCGCCTCAACTCCCCATCAGGTGATACAGAACCAGGCCAATCAGCCTGGTCAGATTCCAACTTCACAGGTTTCAGTGTGGAGAATGGGTCACTGCCACAGTCCTGCTTGGAATCCGGCCTCAGACATGAACATAAGAACAGGAGTAGGCCATTTGGCCCCTCGAGCCTGTTCTGCCATTCAATTAATCATGGCTGATCTGTACCTCAACTCCTTTTACCCGCCCTGGTTCCGTAACCCTTAATACCCTTACCTAGCAAAAATCTATCAATCTCTGTTTTGAAATTTTCAATTGACCCCCAGCCTCAACAGCTTTTTGGGGGAGAGAGTTTCAGATTTCCACTCCCCTTTGTGTGAAGAAGTGCTTCCTGACATCATCCCTGAACGGCCTAGCTCTAATTTTAAGGTTCTGCTCCCTTGTTCTGGACTCTCCCCACCAGAGGAAATAGTTTCTCTCTACCTACCCTATCAAATCCTTTAATCATCTTGAACACCTCAATTAGATCACCCCTTAATCTTCTATACTCAAGGGAATACAAGCCTAGTCTATGCAACCTGTCCTCATAATTTTATCCTTTTTGCCCCGGTATCATTCTGCGCTGCACTCGCTCCAAAGACAATATATCCTTCCTGAGATGCAGTGCCCAGAACTGAACGCGGTACTCCAGTTGCGGTCTAACATGAGTGGCTATGTCTGCTGGAACTGGTTTGGGATCTCCGAAAGAGAAGTCTTGGAAACCTTGGCAGGACCTCCCAAGCCCGAGGCCTCTACCGCCCAGAAGGACAAGGGCAGCAGGTGCATGGGAACACCATCACCTCCAAGTTCCCCTCCAAGTCACACACCATCCCGACTTGGATATATATCGCTGTTCCTTCATCGTCGCTGGGTCAAAATCCTGGAACTCCCTACCTAACAGCACTGTGGGAGAATCTTCACCACACCGACTGCAGTGGTTCAAGAAGGCGGCTCACCACCACCTTCTCAAGGCAACTAGGGATGGGCAATAAATGCCGGCCTCGCCAGTGACACCCACATACCGAGAATAAATAAATAAAAAGCACATTCAAGGTCCTTCTGGTAATAGTTTCCTGTCCACCTTGTGCTGATGACTCCATTTTGACTACATGCATCTACTCATGGGACATTCCTGCTAAGTGACTTCCGTTGCCACCGTTAGGATAGTCCAGGAAGCAAACAGAAACAGACATAACCATGTCACGCCACACGTAACCCCACCAGCGGAAAAAAAAGTTATCTGTTTTTAATACAACTGGACATTCTCTCTCTCTCTTTCTCTGCCTTTCGGGTCTCTTTCGCTCTCTGGCTTTGTAATCTGACCCATTGTGTATTCAGTATACTGGGATGTAATGTTTTCCGTGGCTAACCTGTCTGAACACCAACGACACCTTTGATTGCTGTGATCGTCTCCCAGGCTAATATATGCTATGAGATCTTAGAACCCTTCACTCACTCACCTGACGAAGGAGGTAAGCTCCGAAAGCTTGTGTTTTTCAAATAAAACTGTTGGACTATAACCTGGTGTTGGAAGATTCCTTACATTTGTCCCTCCTTTGTAGCCTTTAATGGCTTCACCAATCTAGTATGCCTTCCAACTAGAAGTAATAGCACTGACCACTTGAAATCGCTCGACAAAACATCTATTCCACCCAGATCTGATCTGATAAACATAGAATTACATACATAAAAAATGACAACACAGAAATAGGAAGCATATTGAGACTTTGGGGGGGTGGGGGGTACAATGCAACTAAGTTGCTGCCTGGTGTGATATACAAATATGAAGAAAGACTTGAGAAATGGAAGCTTTTCATTAGGACAATGCAGATTATGCGGCGATATGGTAGAAGTGTTTAAAACTATGAAAGGATGGGATGTGGTCGATGGAATCAGACTGTTTCCAATAGTTGAGGGGTCAAGAACGAGGGGTCATGGGTATAAGATTAAGTATAAGAGATTTAGAACTGAGGGCAGAAGAAAACTCTTTACACAGCGGGTTGTCAGGCTGTGGGATTCACTTCCAGGATCAATGGTTGAGCCAGAAACTATGTCAACATTCAAGAGTACATTGGATAGGTGGATGAAGGAAAAGGTGTTGAAGAGGATAAAAGAACAGGCGGGTAAATGTGTCATGTGATGGGTAAATGCTGACATGTAAATGCTGGTTGTGCCGAATGGCCTATTTCCATGTTGTAACCTCTATGCAGCCACCCATGTACCAGTCTTACCCGGGGTTGGCAATGCTGCGACAGGCAGGCAGGGAAATCGGCCCCTTCATTACAACATTACAATTGCCACATCCTACATTACAACAGTGACTACATTGTGTCAGCAGTGGCTCAGTGGGTCACACTCTTACCTCTGAGGCAAGAATGGTTGTGGGTTCAAGTCCCCCACCAGAGACTTGAGCACCAACTATAGGCTGACACTCCCAGGTCAGTAGCGAGGGAGTACTGCACTGTTAGAGTGTGCTGTCTTTTGGATGAGATGTTAAACTGAGGCCCTGTCTGCCCCCCAGTGGATGCAAAAGATCCCATAACACTCTTTTGAAGAAGAGCAGCAGAGTTATCCCTGGTTTCCTGGCCAATATTGATCCCTCAACCAACATCACTAAAACAGATTACCTGGTCATTATCACATTGCTGTTTGTGGGACCTTGCTGTGTGCAAATTGGCTGCTGCGTTTCCTACATTACAACAGTGACTACACTTCAAAAGTACTTCATTGGCTGTAAAGCGCTTTGAAATGTCCTGAGGTTGTGAAAGGTGCTATATAAATGCAAGATCCTTCTTTATTTCTCCAGCCATTATTTAAATGCATTAAGCTCAACAAGGATCAGTCAGCTAAGATACCTGCTGGGAGGGAGGGGTGGGAGAAAACTCTTCATGGCATTTTTGAGGGACAGGGATCCAACAGTAAGCCTTCCCGCTCCACTTTCCTTTCTATTCTCACACTATCCCACCTGATTTTGGGTGGTCTAGCAGAGGAAAACCCAGCCCACATTCTCCAGGCCTTTCTGTGCTCTCAACAACCACCTGGATTTAATTTAATCAGACCAACAAAGAAAGAACTTGCATTTATATAGCGCCTTTCACCACCTCAGGACGTCACAACGCACTTTTGAAGTGTAGTCACTGTTGTAATGTAGGAAACGCGGCAACCAATTTGTGCGCAGCAAGCTCCCACAAACAGCAATGAGACAAATGACCAGATAATCTGTTTTTTAGCAATGTTGGTTGAGGGATAAAGGCTGGACAGGATACCTCCTCTGTTCTTCCTCAGATAATTCCATAGGTGTCTTTACACCCACCTGAGAGGGCAGACGGGGCCTCAACTTAATGTATCATCCAAAAGACGGCATCTCTGACAGTGCAGCACTCCCTCAGTACTGTACTGAAGGGTCAACCTGGATTATGTGCTGAAGTCTCTGGAGTGGGGATTGAACTCATGACCTTCTGACAAAGAGGCAAGAGTGTTACCACTAAGCCACAGCTGGCACAAAATCTGATCTCCCATTGCCTCTGGTTATATCATGCCACCTAATCCACAAACTGTGCAGTTAGCTTTCTAGTAAAAACTCCGTGCTCTAGAAATTACTGTTGGTGACAACAGCAGGTGGATGTTTAATGTATTCTTGTGACATTCCTCTATCCGCTGCATAAGTGGGTGTTTACCCATTTAAAATAAATGGATTAAATCCTGTGTTAAAGTAGCAGACAGAGGAATGTCAAACCAATAAATTCAGTGTATGTCCATTTATGTCGTTTCTAGACTTATTCCAATGCTCTCCAGGCTGGTCTCCCACCTTGCACCCTCCGTAAACTTGAGCTCATCCAAAACTCTGCTGCCTGTATCCTAACTCGCACCAAGTCCTGTTCACCCATTACCCCTGTGCTCGCTGACCTACATTGGCTCCCAGTCCGGCCACCATTTTAAAATTCTCAACCTCGTTTTCAAATCCCTCCATGGCCTCGCTCCTCCCTCCCTCTGTAACCTCCTCCAGCCCTACAACCCTCCAAGATCTCTGCGCGCTCCTCCAATTCTGGTCTCTTGTGCATCCCTGATTTTCTTCGCTCCACCATTGGCGGCCGTGCCTTCAGCTGCCTAGGCCCTAAGCTCTGGAATTCCATCCCAAAACCTCTCCGCCTCTCTGCCTCGCTCTCCTCCTATGACGCTCCATAAAACCTACCTCTTTGACCAAACAAGATCTCCTTATGTGGCTCGGTGTCAAATCTTGCTTGTTTACACTCCTGTGAAGTGCCTTGGGAAGTTTTACTACCTTAAAGGCGCTATATAAATGCAAGTTGTAGTTATAGGTCACACTGTGACTATCGGGGCGGCTTTCCCTGTCAGTGCTCATGGCCGTACAGTTGTGCACTAGGGATTACCAACCCTCTAGCATTGTCCTGGAGTCTCCAGGAGTTAAAGATTGATCTCCTGGACACTGAGGCGAGCAAAACCTCGGGGAGAAAAATCAGAAGTGGCTTCAAAAAAATGATGTGTTTTTTGTTTCATTTTCTTTGAACACTTTTGTTTATTAGTTATAAAAATGATTGAAGATGGGGGAAAAGGCTGTTTGATCGGGCGGGGCGGAAGGTCATGTGATGAAACCTCCAGAAACACGTCCAACCAAGGTTGACAACCCGAATTTACAACCCCCCACCCCTTCCACTCTCCCCACCCCCATGCTTTGATTTTCCACCAAGAATTGACGGGGAGGGAACCCTGGGCTGAGGGTACACACTTTCCCAAAGCAGGAATCCTCCCCTTGTATACTCAGAGGATGTGAAGATACCCGTGCTCTGGATTTTTGCAGTACGTCAAATGCACTGGCCCCGCAGAACTAAACTTGCAATTCATTTAATTCGAGCCTGCTCAGTAGTTGTGGACGCCCAGTTTGGATGGTTTTTGACTGCGACCGCAATGTCTTTTGAAGAGGCAGACATCTGAACTCAATATGTTGGCCAGCAGCCACTTCCACACAACCACACAGTCAGTGCTAAACTGACCCCGGCTGGGCCTAGTTTCACTGAGAAGCCTGAGCCAAGTTTGTGGAAATGGTATAATGCACAAAAGCTTTCAAATTGCCCTGTGAACAAATAGGCTCCAATTCACAAAGGAGTTCCAAGCCAATCACATATAATCAGTGTCCTACAGGCTCCTTTTAACGAATCATGCACATTTGGTGCATGTTTTTCTAAAACTAATTAACTACCAGCCTAATTTCCCAGCACTTCTCATTAACAAGCCACAAATTGTGCGCAGTGTAAATCCACAGTGAACCATCCTAAAGAAATGTGTCCCTCCCCTAGAACATTACTGGCAAAGGAGGTGGCGGGGGGTGTTGGATAGAGGGGGAAAAAAAGAAATGATTTAATGGAACAGAAATACAGGTTATAGACACAGAGCTGGAAAAAAAGAAAATCTATGTTGTCTGGGTTCATAACCACAGGTATTGCTGATGTAATTAGATGAATTGCCAGATAATTGTAGCCCTGATGGACTTCAAAAGTGAAAGGGGTTAATGGGTATATGATAGAAAAAAGAAAGTACTTGCATTTATATAGCGCCTTTCACGACCTCAGGACATCCCAAAGTGCTTTCCAGCCAATGAAGTACTTTTGAAATGTAGTCACTGTTATAATGTGGGAATCCCGGCAGCCAATTTGCACACAGCAAGATCCCACAAACTGCAACGTGAGAATGGCCAGATCATCTGTTTTTAGTGATGTTGGTTGAGGGACAAATATTGTCCAGGACACTGGGGGAGAACTCCCCCCCGCTCTTCTTCAAAATAGTGCCATTTTACGTCCGACTGAGAGGGCAGATGGGACCTCAATTTAACGTCTGACCTGAAAGACAGCTCCTCTGACAGTGCGGCACTCGCTCTGTACTGCAATGGAGTGTCAGCTGAAATTTTGCGCTCAAGTCTCTGGAGTGGGATTTGGAACCCATAGCCTCCTGACTCAGAGGCGAGAGTGCAACCAACTGAGTCACAGCTGACACTAATTGTCACTAGATAATGTCTGCCCACCACACACTGATCCAACTTTCAGGAGACGTGGCTCTTCCTTCAATATTGTATGTTGATGATGTCTTCCAGAAGCTGGACCACTGTGTGGGAACACTACAGCCAGGGAGAGCCCACCTAGGCTAAACCTACAAGGGCCATTCCATTTGTACAAAGAACTGGTTCAAAAATTTGCTTAATTTAAGAGCCCTAATTAAGACTCCCTCATCTGTCTGTACTCCGATTCTGGTGTGAGCGAGCATGCATGGATTCTTAATGAATTCCCAAAGAATACTGAATCCCACTGTGGACTTTGAAATGTGTACAAGGATCAATGCTGGGAATGTTTTTCCAAGAATTTTTTGCCTCAACACGAACTGTGTAGTATAAATGGCCTATAAAATACAAATTGCCCCCATTAGCAATGAAAGATTAGTTAGCAGTTATAATTAAGCAATACTAGCTCCCCAGGTAGCTTGCTCCTGAAGGCAGTGTAAAGCTAAGCCGTACAGAGTGGAAAAGTCCCACGTTCAATCTGTGCTCTGTTAGTTAATCTCAGAAGGGGCAGCATTATGAATCTGCAGTTGTCCTCAACACTCCTGGATCAGGGAGGGGGGAAATCTGGCAGCGTTCCCACTCTTCATTATCATCCATCAGCGCCTTATATCAGATGAGAGTAGGATCAGACCTGGCTGTAATGCCCCCTGCAGCCAAATAGCTTTCAGACACTCACCGTTTAGTCTGACAGATGGCCTATTGGATGAGATAGAATCATACAGCACAGAAGGAGGCCATTCGGCCCATCATGCATGTGCTGGCTCTTTGAAAGAGCTATCCAATTAGTCTCACTCCCCTGCTCTTTCCCCATAGCCCAGCAAATTTCTCCTTTTCAAATTTATATCCAATTCCCTTTTTGAAAGTTACTATTGAATCTGCTTCCACCGCCCTTTCAGGCAGTGCGTTCCAGATCATAACAACTTGCTGCGTTAAAAAAAATTTATCCTCATCTCCCCTCTGGTTCTTTGCCAACTGTATTCCACACATTGAAGCTGTGAAGCAATTCGTCCCATGCTGAAGTGGGATATATGCAGCCCTTAACAACAAATAAATAACAACTTGCATTTATATAGTGCCTTTAACGTAGTAAAACGTCCCAAGGAGCTTCACAGGAGCGATTATCAAACAAAATTTGACACCGAGACACATAAGTAGCTATGAGGACAGGTCAAAAGCTTGAGCAAAGAAGTAGGTTTTAAGGAGCGTCTCGAAGAGGAGAGAGAGGTAGAGAGGTGAAGAGGTTTCGGGAGGGAATTCCAGATGTAGGTCAGTGAGCACAGGGGGTGATGGGTGAACGGGACTTGGCGAGAGTTAGGATACGGGTAGCAGAGTTTTGGATGAGCTCAAGTTTATGGAGGTAGAAAGAGGCGAGACTGGTATGTCAGGCAGGTACTGAATGTAAGGCCAGCATTTGTTCCCATTCTCTGAACTTGAAGAAGACTCATTTCAGCACATCATCGTCCATTACCTGCTTTTAAACGTCATCTTGGAGCTTAAAAGAAAAGGTAAAATAATTGTGCCTCTAAAATGCGATTATATTTAAAAACGTAACGGATCTGTTAGCGTTTAGCAATTTATGCAACAAACAGACCTATCAATGGCCATCCCATCCACTGGATGGAGTAACCTCATGCACTGCCCTCCTTAACCTCTGGCTACTGCTGCTCCTGGGGAAGGCAATACACACACACAGGGAAAGCACCTGTGGCCAATTTCAGGGAAATTTCCGTCCAATTCCTCCCCAATTCCAAAAGGTAACTCCAGGACACCACGGTTACTGTAACTCATCCCTGTGTGAACTTAACTGACCCACGCACCTCTGATGTGCCCCCCAGTGGCTTCCTCCACAGGCAGGAACTTGTCATGTTCCTTCTTAAAGTGTTGCGCTGCACCGATATTTAACCAATTTTTGTAGTAATCACACATTGAAAGCACCACAGGACTACCACCAAGGCTGAAAACGATTCAGTGGTCCCAGCGGAGAGCCATGCCCAAACAGAGCGTAGGTCAGAGATAGGGCTGAAAGGTCTGGGCAAGGCCTGTGGCCTTTCCTGGCGAAAATTCCATTGAAGCTTTTATAAGGGCCTACTGGGCCAAAGTAATATTCAAGACTGAGGTCGATAGATTATTGTTGGGTCAGGGTATCAAGGGATATGGATCAAAGACGGATAAATGGAGTTGAGGTACGGATCAACCATGATCTAATTGAATAGCGGAACAGGCTTGAGGGGCTGAGTGGCCTGCTCCTGCTCCTAGTACGGAACTCCCCAGACCCTCCCTCTTGACTGGGAAGTCTGGGGTGTGGGGGAGGGGTGGAAGACTTGATTGCCCCAAACCCCCACGGAAATTTAAGATGGGACTTGGAACGGTACCGATTCCCGAAGGAACTGGGTAACAACCCAAATTGTGGTCCCCACCTGCAGATCCACCCGTTCTACGCCTTTAGGCCCCAACGGAATATCGCTCCCATTAGTACTTAGTGGAAGGCCGATTTATTGAGTTTTATTAAGTAAACTTTGCAGTGTTGTGCGTTTAAACTTTATTCTGAACAAAAGGAATGCAGCTCATGGGCCTTAGAAAAAGGGATGCTAGAGGTTTTAAGCTGGGATTCCCTGGTGTTGATTTACTGATGTAAACTCTGTATAATCCCAGCACTGGGTGGTCAACTATGTAATCCCGGAGCTACACTTCACCAGACTTCTCAGAAAGAGACAAAACCACCATCCTTCTGCAGACGTGTGAATCCATTTGATGAGCAGCTCATCGAGCTTTGCAAACAAACAATAGTCACCAGCAGACAGCAGGGTTCAGTCTGGCCACAAGAATGTTGACTTGCACTTATAGCACAGGACTGACTGTGAAGCTGGACTAACCACAGACAACTGATTTAACCAACTCAACCAAACTATTTACCCCATCTGGAAAATACACGCACAGACACACGCACTGACAGACACACGCACTCACAGACACATGCACTCACAGACACATGCATTCACAGACACATGCACTGACAGGCACATGCATTCACAGACACACGCACTCACAGACACACGCATTCACAGACACATGCACTGACAGGCTACATGCATTCACAGACACACGCACTCACAGACACACGCACTGACAGGCACATGCATTCACAGATACACATTCACAGACACACGCACTGACAGACACACGCACTCACAGACACACGCATTCACAGACAAATGCACTCACAGACACACACATTCACAGACACACGCACTGACAGACACACGCACTCACAGACACACGCATTCACAGACACATGCACTGACAGACACACGCACTCACAGACACACACATTCACAGTCACACGCACTGACAGACACACGCACTCACAGACACACACATTCACAGACACACGCACTGACAGACACACGCACTGACAGACACACGCACTGACAGGCACATGCATTCACAGACACACACATTCACAGACACACGCACTGACAGACACACGCACTGACAGGCACATGCATTCACAGACACACGCACTGACAGGCGCATGCATTCACAGACACACACATTCACAGACACACGCACTCACAGACACACGCACTCACAGACACACGCATTCACAGACACACGCACTGACAGGCGCATGCATTCACAGACACACACATTCACAGACACACGCACTCACAGACACACGCACTCACAGACACACACACTGATAGACACACGCACTCACAGACACACGCATTCACAGACACACGCACTCACAGACACACACACTGACAGACACACGCATTCACAGACACACACATTCACAGACACACGCACTCACAGACACACGCACTGACAGGCACATGCATTCACAGACACACACATTCACAGACACACGCACTGACAGACACACGCACTCACAGACACACGCACTCACAGACACACACACTGACAGACACACGCACTCACAGACACACACATTCACAGACACACACATTCACAGACACACGCATTCACAGACACACACACTGACAGACACACGCATTCACAGGCACATGCATTCACAGACACACGCATTCACAGACACACACATTCACAGACACACACATTCACAGACACACACACTGACAGGCACATGCATTCACAGACACACGCACTCACAGACACACACACTGACAGGCACATGCATTCACAGACACACGCATTCACAGACACACACATTCACAGACACACACATTCACAGACACACACACTGACAGACACACGCATTCACAGACACACGCACTCACAGACACACACACTGACAGGCACATGCATTCACAGACACACACATTCACAGACACACGCATTCACAGACACACGCACTCACAGACACACACACTGACAGGCACATGCATTCACAGACACACGCACTCACAGACACACACACTGACAGGCACATGCATTCACAGACACACACATTCACAGACACATGCATTCACAGACACACGCACTCACAGACACACACACTGACAGGCACATGCATTCACAGACACACGCATTCACAGACACACACATTCACAGACACACACATTCACAGACACACACATTCACAGACACACACACTGACAGGCACATGCATTCACAGACACACGCACTAACAGACACACACACTGACAGGCACACGCATTCACAGACACACGCATTCACAGACACACGCATTCACAGACACACGCATTCACAGACACACACATTCACAGACACACACACTGACAGACACACACATTCACAGACACACGCACTCACAGACACACACACTGACAGACACACGCATTCACAGACACACGCATTCACAGACACACGCATTCACAGACACACACATTCACAGACACACACATTCACAGACACACACACTGACAGACACATGCACTCACAGACACACGCATTCACAGACACACACACATTCACAGACACACGCACTCACAGACAAACACACTGACAGACACACGCATTCACAGACACACACATTCACAGACACACACACATTCACAGACACACGCATTCACAGACACACATACTCAGATACACATACTCACAGACACACACGCGCTCACAGACAACATACACTCACAGACACACACGCACTCACAGACAACATACACTCACAGACACACACGCACTCACAGACACATGCACTCACAGACACACACATTCACAGACACACGCATTCACAGACACACATACATGCACTTACAGGCCTGAATTTTCTCTGTCGGCTTGTACTGTACAGAAGCAGAATGATTGAATCGAACCGTGCAGACTGTAGCTCAATAGAGCAAAATGGGAGGAATGGAAGAATGAAGAAAATAACTGAAAAAACTCTCGTCTTCCAAATAATCACCTCATTGGTTTTTACTTAACAGGACCCCTTCCAAAGTAGCTGGTAGTTTCATTTAGCCTGCAGTATGTGTAGGCCTTGGGTCAGTGGGTCGTGCCCTCACTTCTACATGTGAACGGTTGTGGGTTCAAACCCCATTCCAGAGATTTAAGCACATAATTTAAGCTGGTACTTTGATGCAGCAGTGAGGGAGTGCTGCACTGTCGGCTATAAGACATTAAACAGAGGCCCCTTTGGCCCGCTCAGATGGGTATAGAAGATTGCATGACAGTGTTTAAAGAAGAGCAGGGAGTTGTCCAGCCAACATTTATTCTTCAACCAACAGCAAAACAGATGATCTGGTCATTTGTCTCATTGCTGTTTATGGGACCTTGCTGTGCGCAAAGTGGCTGTTGCGTTTCTCTACATTACAACAGTGACTACACTTCAAAAAAAGTACTTTGTTTGCTGTGAGGCGCTTTGGGACGTCCTGAGGTTGTGAAAGGTCCTGTGTAAATGTAAGTTCTTCCCTTCTTACACCAGCTCCACAGTGAAGCTGTTTGATGCAGTTTCAGCCTGGAAATGGGTTCCTTTTCCTAAGCTGGAATCTGCGGGTTAATTAGGGGTGAGGGGGTTAAACTGTGTCAGGGAGTCCGTGATGGAATGCAGTGGAAGAGAACATGCAGTATTGGCTGTAATTGACTGGTGGGCCACAGGTCTCTGGTGCGGACAGCGTGACTCCACACTTTTCATTCAGTCGTGTTCTCCTGGGGCTAAATTTGGAAATTAAACTTCTAAACCATATCGTTTGTGGTTCAGTGGGGAGCACTTTCGTCTCTGGACTCCAAACTCGTTGTAGGTTCAAGTCTCACTCCAGAGACTTAAGCGCAAAATCTAGGCTGGCAGTACCGAGGGAGTGCTGCACTGTCGGAGGTGCCATCTTTCAAACTGAGGCCCTATCTACCCTCTCAGGTAGACATAAAAGATCCCATGGTGTTATTTCAAAGAAGAGCAGGGGAGTTCTCCCTCGTGTCCTGGACAGTATTTATCCCTCAACCAACATCAATAAAACAGATTAACTTGTTGCTGTTTGTGGGATCTTGCTGTGCACAAATTGGCTGCTGCTTTCCTACAGTTACAACAGTGACTGCACTTCAAGAATACATCATTGGCTGTTAAAGGACGTTGGGACGTCATAAAAGGCGTTATATAAATGCAAGTCTCTCATTTTTTTTAATCACGACCAAGCACGACTGCCAGTCAATGGAGGTAAAGCAATCTTATTCCCTCCCTCGACATCACAAAAAAACCCCCAGAGGTTAAAATCCCTAAAGGTTCATTCCACGCAGCATACCCACAGCTGTGCCAACAAGCCCAATATCCCAGTGTATTATCCCGCAAACTCCGCGAGGTCAAATTCCTCTTGTCGATATTTTTGCTGACAAAGTTATTGAGGGTAACTCTTGCATCCGGAGCTCCCAGCAGGGAGCGGCACTCATACGAAGTGCCTGTGTGAGTTCCCAAGAGACGTGCGCTCCCTGTGAGCGCCACTCCCCGCTGGGAGCACTGGATCGTTGAACGGGAGCAACTAGTGCCTATGGAACGGTAGCCAGCGAGTCATTTAAGAGAGATGGAGAGAACAAAATGTATTTTGTTTTTGTTTTTTAAGCTCCTTCCTACTGGCCTCATCTGAATCCAGCTGCTTTCGATATTATTAGGAGTCTCATCAGTAAACAATCCATTGCACAAAATTTCACATTTATTTCATAGTGGCCGGACAAGCTGCAATATTGTGAACAGACTGTGTGGACTACAGTCACAACTGCTTTTGGCAAACATGCGTGCATTCCATTTCCATGTGAACACTGCACAGTAAAACGATTTGGCTGGATCTTGTGTGTGTGTGTCTGTGTGTGAGAGAGAGAGAGAGAGAGAGGAGGGTTTTTTGTGATTTATTGGAAGTGCGTGGAAAAGGGTTTCTGCTCATCGCCGTGGCCTGTGATGTCACCACTCGGTCACACCGAGCCGCAGACGCCATGTGGCATTTCCAATCAGCGCTCTTGACAGAGTAGGTGATCCGAGGAACGTCCAGCACCTAGAGGTTTGTTTCGGTTTTCGCACAAGGTTCCTCGCATTACAAGAATAGATAATGTGGATTTTATTACATATTACGTAGAATTACATAGAATGTACAGCACAGAAACAGGCCATTCGGCCCAACTGGTCCATGCCGGTGTTTATGCTCCACACGAGCCTCCTCCCTCCCTACTTCATCTAACCCTACCAGCATATCCTTCTATTCCTTTCTCTCTCATGTACTTACCTAGGTTCCCCTTAAATGCATCTATACTATTCACCTCAACTACTCCATGTGGTAGCAAGTTCCACATTCTCACCACTCTCTGGGAAAAGAAGTTTCTCCTGAATTCCCTACTGGATTTATTCGTGACTATCTTATATTTATGGCCCGTAGTTTCGGTCTCATAACAAAAGCAAAGCTTTTTCAGGTTTCTGCTGGCTTCAATAAACTAGAGTTGTCTGATTTTATACCCCCCCCCCCACCCCACAATGCATTGAGGGATGGATGCAATCGATGGAGGGACGTTACTGTCCTGCTGCCTTTTCTTAAGCCATTTTGTTTTCTTTCTGTCCGTTAGCCCCCACCCCCCCATACCATGTGCCACCCTCTGCCAATGCGGCTCCTCAGCGAGGCTTCTTGGAGGGACCCGAGAGTGACGTGAGTCGGCTCTTCTGTCACTTCATCCCTGCTTACCTGCAGTGAAACACCTCACGTCTCTCTTTGATAGGGTTGGTATTCTGGAAGGACGAGATCAAAGGGGCTGAAGGACCTTCTTGATCCTGAGACCTTATGACCTTCTCTGTGCCTCTCTTTAGATGGGTTGGCTGTGATCAGGAGTTCATTGTATGTGTTATGTGAGTGTAGGGGAGAAGGAGAGGGTTTGGAGACTGTACTTTTGCTTCCGGATCATGTATTTGACTCTATGGAGATCTCACAGAGGAGGGTCTAAAAATAAAAGAAAGACTTGCATTTATATAGAGCCTTTCACAACCTCAGGACGTCCCAAAGCACTTTACAGCCAATGTTGTTTGTAAATAGAGCATTTGCAAAGTGCACTCAAGAAATGTACCCTTTTTGAGGTAATTGCAGGTTTGAAGAGAATTGTGTAATAGGGAAAGAACACAGATGAGGCTGACCAAAATTCAGGACTCAATGTGAATTGGCATGGCTGATCTATTCACACTGGACTGGTGTCAGTCAATATAAGTCAGCAAAAACAGCACACAAATGTGCAAAAGAGTTTGGAAGGATGGTGGCTCAGTGGTGAACCTCATCACTCACCAGTCTCAAACTCGAACTAAGCACCCGCTTCTGCCCAAGTCCAGATTGGACGGAAAATGGGTGCAAAGAAGTCCAATTCAGGGTGCCCGAACAACGTCCGAATCAAGTCCGATGCCATATTAGTTTGGGCGCTGTAGACGAGTCCCTGACGGCTGCCTAAAACAGGCGTCAGGCCTTTCGAGTGTGCTAATAAGGCGGCCTAACGCCTGTTTTAGGACCCAAACCGGAAATTGGTTTGCCCTGAGTGCTGGGCCTGCTGCCTTCAGGTTTCTCTGGTCCACGTGCAGCCTAACCAATGATCCTGAAAGAGAATGTTGGAGGCCGCCGTCAAAATGGTCAGTTTTTCTTTTAAATGTTTACCGCAATGTGGAGCCAGGATGGGAAGAAGCTCCACATTAAAACTGCGGGCCTCTGCCGGTCACCACTCACCCTCCTCCCGATTGCCATCCCGTTAGACCCTTGGCTGGCTTCCCAGCTGGCCAACTTTCTACCCCTCTATCCTCAACTGACAAGATGGCTCTGGGCCCAAAACTGGTGCCCGCAGCTCGTCGGTACTATACTAATGAGACCGGCAGACCAATTTGCCGTGGTCCTGTCCTCCCCGGGCCTCATTAGACATGTGCGCTGCATCTGGATCGCATCTCGATTTGGGTGCGATCCAATTTCTAGGCCAGTGAGTTGTAGGTAATAATTTTGCAGAAAGAGGGCACAATTTTCAGCTATGAAGAATTTTAATAGAGTAGATAGGGAGAAACTGTTTCCACTGGCAGGAAGGTCGGTAACCAGAGGACACAGATTGAAGATAATTGGCAAAAGAACAAGAGGGGGAGATGAGGAGAATTTTTTTTAGGCAGCAAGTTGTTATGATCTGGAATGCGCTGCCTGAAAGGGCGGTGGAAGCAGATTCAATAGTAACTTTCAAAAAGGAATTGGATAAATATTTGAAGGGGAAAAATTTGCAGGGCTATGGGGAAAGAGCAGGAGGAGTGGGACTAATTGGATAGCTCTTTCAAAGAACCGGCGCAGGCACAATGGGCCGAACGGCCTCCTCCTGTGTTGTAGGATTCTATGATTCTACTTAACAAGCTGCATTTTACATCCATACAACTTCACAGAGTGCCTTAACGTCCTTGGTAAAATGCACCCAACCACATGCAGCGTGGGTGCTGTTGCCCATTGAAACCAGATGCCGACACTATTCCCTCGCAGCATCGAATCCCATCGCTGCTCATTCCAGCTTATGGGGATTCTCTGGGAAAGTTGCGCTGTCCGCCCACCTTCTCGTGAAAATCCCGTGCAGTCTGCTTGCCAAAGGGAGCTGGCTAAAAATTTCTTTGTGGTTTTCACTCACTACTCGTGCACACAGCACATTCACAACAGCCTGTGACTAAGTTTGGTAACGAGGTGAAAGAATTTAATGCGCGGTGATAAGTGGAGCTGGTATTCCATGAATGCCCGACTAACAATCATTTTCTTTGAAAAATAAAATAAGTTCAGTGATTTATGGTATATAGGGTCACAGTGAACTTACACAAGGCAGATTTTGCAGGGGAAGGATCTAAAACTTCCCACTCAAGAGTCAAACTTTCCACCGTACAAGATCTGTTTAAAATGTTGCTAATCGCAAGAAGAGCCTGTGGGAAAAGTACAACGATAATTTTATATGCGGGTTACTCAGTTAACTGGGCTTTGACTGAGTGTCAAACGCAGCTGAATCCAGTGGCTTGCCTGAAAACATGTGGAACGGACTCGCCAGGGAGCAAAGCGGAATAGAACAAAAACAACTTGCATTTATATGGCGCCTTTAACGCAGTAAAACATCCTAAGGCGCTTCACAGGAGTGTAAACAAACGAAAATTGGCACCGAGCCACCTAAGGAGCTATTAGGACAATGGGTTAAAGAGGTAGGTTTTAAGGAGCGTCTTAAAGGAGGAGAGAGGGTTAGAGATTTAGGGAGGGAATTCCAGAGCTTAGGCAGCTGAAGACACAGCCGCCAATGGTGGAGCGATTAAAATCGGGGATGTGCAAGAGGCCAGAATTGGAAGAGCGCAGAGATCTCGGAGGGTTGTAGGGCTGGAGCAGGTTACAGAGATAGGGAGGGGCGAGGCCATGAGGGGATTTGAAAACAAGGACGAGAATTTTAAAATCGAGACATTGCCGGATCGGGAGCCAATGTAGGCCAGCGGGCACAGGGATAATGGGTGAACGGGACATGGTGCAGGTTAGGATATGGGCAGCAGAGTTTTGGATGAGCTCAAGTTTATGTAGGGTGGAAGATGGGAGGCCGTCCAGGAGATCAACAGATTCCCAGAGAGTGCAACAAATTCGCAAGAGGGTGGAACGGAATCAATGAAAGTTAATCAGATTCCCAGTGCATTGAACAGATTCCTAAGGAATGAAACAGAGTCTGAGAGTAGAACAGATTCCCAGAGAATGGATCGGATTCCCAGAATTAAATAGATTTCCAGTTAAAAAGATTCCCAGAGAATGGAACGTAATCCCAGGGAGTGAAACAGATTCTTAGAGAATAAAACAGATTCCAAGAGAATTGAACAGATTCCCAGTTAAACAGATTCCCAGACTGAAATCGATTCGCAGAGGGTAAAACATTTTCCCCGAAAATCAAACAGATTCCCAGAGGGTGGAAAAGACTCCCAGAGGCTGGGATGGACTCCTAAAGAGTGAAACAGGCCCGTTACCTAACCTTACATGCAACTATAGGTGATCAAGAGCAATGCCACTGCAGTACCTGGCCTACTGAGAGCGCACAGCACAGATTCCAACCATAGGACTTTGGTCCTGTTCATTGAAATAATGGAATGGACTTTTAGAGAGTGGAACGGATTCCTTTCCAGCACAGCCCCTCACTGAATTTGCCCCAAGATAGGTTTGGATGAAAAAAGCCACTGAGCCCTTTATGTCTGATCCATCCGGAAAAACGAACCTGCCAGCTTTCCTTCACTTGTCAGCCGTGGCTCAGTGGGTAGGACTCTTACCTCTGAGTCAGAAAGTTGTAGAGTTCAAGCCCCACTCCAGCAACTTGAGCTGAGGCTCCAGTGCAGCACTGAGGGAGTGCTGCAATGTAGGAGGTGCTGTCTGTCAGATGAGATTTAAGCCGAGGCTCTGTCTGCCCTCTCAGGTTGGGGTAAAAGATCGCATGACACTGTTTCGAAAAAGATCAGGGGAATTTTCCCTGGTGTCCTGGCCAAAACTTCCCCTTATAACACATTTATTCTCTAATGAGGTGTTCATACTATATGAGCCCTCACAGTTAGTCCTTCAAATCAACTATTCTGAGCACATACATGCACACTCCAAGACTTAGCTGTCCTCCAGGTTCAATTACAACTGTTTACAGATCTGCCATGGGCACGTAGGGTTTCTCTCTCTCGAGTATTAAACATCACAGCATATCACAGAAGGTACAGCACAGGAGGAGGCCATTTGGCCCATCGTGTCTGTGCCGGCACTTTGAAAGAGCTATCCAATTAATCCCATTCCCCTGCTCTTTCCCCACAGCCCTGTAAATTTTTTCCCTTCAAGTATTTATCTAATTCCCTTTTGAAAGTTATATTGAATCTGTTTCCACCGCCCTTTCAGGCAGTGCATTCCAGATCATATCAACTCGCTGCGTAGAAAAATGTTTCCTTATGTCGCCTCTGGCTCTTTTGCCAATCTCCTTAAATCTGTGTCCTCTGGTTACCGACCCTTCTGCCATTGGAAACAACTTCTCCTTATTTACTCTCTCAAATCCATTCATGATCTTGAACACCTCTATCAAATCTCCCCTTGACCTTCTCTGTTGTAAGGAGAACAACCGCAGCTTCTCCAGTCTGTCCACACAGCTGAAGTCCACCATCCCCGATATCATTCTTCTGCACCCTCTCTAAGGCCTTGACAACCTTCCTAAAGTGTGGTGCCCAGAATTGAACACAATACTGTAGCTGAGGCCTAATCAGTGTTTTATAAAAGTTTAGCATAACTGTGTTACTATATCTGTAAGTTAGTATTGTCACAGTAATTCTGGGATTGCTATCGTTGGGGTTTGTCTCCTACTATTAAAAGATCAGGTAATTCAGACAATCAAGTGCTGAACACAAGACCAGGACTTGGGCTGAATCTGGGTGGCTTTCACTCGGCCTTACATTCTTTTGAAATGGATATTATGAATAACGTGTTGTGAGCTGTGGGAAGGGAGCAGGAGACCATCGGAGCTGGCATAGTATCTTCTGGCTCTTGGGCAATGGAAGTAGGGATCAGACCAGAGAAGGTTAAGGGGAGATTTAATAGACGTGTTCAAAATTATGAGGGGTTTTGATAGAGTAAATAAGGAGAAACTGTTTCCACTCTCAGGTGGGTCAGCAACCAGAGGATGCGGATTTAAGGTATTTGGCAAATGGACCAGAGGGGAGTTGAGAAGAATTTTTTTTACGCAGCAAGTTGTTATGATCTGGAATGCGCTGCCTGAAAGGGCGGTGGAAACAGATTCAATGGTAACTTTCAAAATGGAATTGTATATATACTTGAAAAGGAAAAATTTGCAGGGCTCTGGGGAAAGAGCAGAGGAGCCGGGACTAATTGGATAGCTCTTTCAAACAGCTGGTACAGGCACGATGGGCCGAATGGCCATCTTCGGTGCTGTACCATTCTACAATTCTATGGTCAGTGCTGCATCCAGTGGCCACTTCATGCCTGATGGAGACTGACCTCTCTGCGTTCTACCTTTCTCTATCTGTGTCTCTCTCACTCCCAACCAGCCACTAACACAGAGGAAATTTGGGATTCATACTTTTCTCAACAATTTTTGCGACTGGTCAGATATGTGTGATTCATAGGACCATAGGAATTGCTAGACAAAAAAGATCAAGGTCTATTTAGTTCGCCTTCTACTATCCTGGTAGTCACATGATACAATGATAATGGAATTGTTAACTAATCATAGAAATCAATCTCTATGAGGCGCGGAAAACCCCCAGTGGTGGAGAGCTTTGGGAACCATAGGTCCAAAGTCACCTGTTCCTCCCAAGCCTATTACACTCACCACATGTCATGTTTCAAATTACTCATATACTGTATCCCAAAATGTTATTTTCTGAAAGAAATCTATCTAAGTTGCATTTGAATGAATCAATACTAACTGCTTCGACCGTCTCCCTAGGGAGCCTGTTCCATAGATTGGCCACTCGGTCACTGAAATTTCGTTGAGGGGTTCTCAATTGAACTTCCATTGAAGGATTCTCAACCAATTCAATGCCTTTTACAACATTATTACATAGAATTACATAGACTTTTATAGCACAAAAGCAGGCCATTCAGCCCGAATGGTCTGTGCCAGTGTTTATGCTCCACGTGAGCCTCCTCCCACCTTACTTCATCTCACCCTATCAACATATCCTTCTATTCCTTTCTCCCTCATGTACTTATTTAGCTTCCCCTTAAACGCATCTTTGCTATTCGCCTCAACTACTCCATGTGGTAGTGAGTTCCTCATTCTCACCACTCTATTATGAAAATACAACAAAAAAAAGTCAAAACTATGGAAAAGCAATAGTTGTGAATGAAGGAAAATTATTAGATAAATAAGGCTCAACCTGTCAGGATGAAGCCATTAATGGAGATGAGTGCGTGGATGAGGTGATGAGATATGACTTTCCACTGCTTCCACATGCAGGTCTGATGTAAATGTGCACTGTGACGGACCCAAAGTACAAATAACTAGCACACAATGACTTGGTTTATCTGACTAACTAATTGAAAGTTATGGTCAGTTGATGGAGCCACAGAATTGTTGCAACTATTCAGGGAAACTGCTGCTCTGGTGTGTCGTTTTACAGTAAAATAAAGCAATTACCGGCCTTGCAGTAGAACGTTTGAAGTGTGACCGTTGACAAATGCACGGAAGCCACAGAGATCTTTGGTTTGCAAGCACGGTCAACTGTGTAGTTTATTTGTTGACAAGCTGCAATAAATCACTTTGCACTGAAGCCATCTTGGCCTTCGAAAGGCAGGTATGAGGTTTTGAGTTTCTTTTGGGCTACAATGTATAACAGGGCTTTTGTCCTGTGGTAGAAGGCAGTATTAATCTGTAATACAAAGTTTCACTTGTGGTTCATAATATTACAGCCCTCAAAACCCCCAAACTCTCAATCAGATAAAAGCCAAACTGTAGAACATTAGAACATAAGAAAGTCCGAGCAGGAAAAGGCCATTCCGTCCAGAATTCAACTCTTATTATTCTATTATTAAGTCCCCCTCACCATTACCGCCCATTGACCCTTGACCTTAAAGAACACCAATTTCCTCCCAGCTACGTCCCCATAAAATATAAAACAGTGTCTCTAGAACCCTCCATGGTGCCTTTCTAACTCAAGGAGCTGAAAGTCTTTCTCTTCCAAAACATAAATATGAATTTGGTATTGACTCTGGAAAACGTCTGGCCTGCTGATTGAAGAAGTGGAAATCCTTCGATGTATTTAGTTCTACCTGAAACTCCTTGCACCATTCATAAATCTTCATTTATTGATTTTTGATCAGATCTTATCTGCATCGCTGTTCTCTGTCAAGACAGGCACCTTTTCTGAACTCGGTCAAGTTTGCTAAGCTTAAACCCAGGTGAGATTGTTGGTACCAAATGGCCTGTCAAAGCAATGAGCAAATTCAGATACCCAATTGATTTTGATTTGAAAACTTCTGATCATCTCTCACCTCCCATCACCAGGGCAGACATGCTGAATGATTCCTTTCAAAGAGGAATCAGCTCTGAGACTTGGCCAGCTACCATCCAACTTCAATACGCGATGTCAACTTTAGAATCTTAGCCAAGCTTCTGGCAAGGAGTCTAGATGCCTTTCTGCAGAATATAGTCAAATCAAACAAGGTCGTGAAGGTCAGCAAGCCTTTTGCAGAAACTGTATTTACAGAATCCTCACCTAACGTTCCCAGCATTTCATTGAATCCTGTCCGTGTTTTGTTGAATCTGAAAAGCGAGCAAATGTCCCAGCTCTGAACTATTACTGGAAGGGTTGTGCCATACACATCAATAAACCAATACTTATAAATCTGAATCTACACCATTAGGGCAGTAACTCTCTAAACTAGGACCCCTCTGAAGGTTCGCTGAATTTATCCCAATAAAAGAGACCCATACAGACCAGGAAACTCCCAGTCCCGTACCTGCTCTGTGCTGAGTTAACTGATTTCAGCTGGGGAAATGGTAAGGATGCTACAATTGGGTTCACCACCACTGAATTAGGAAAGGGGAAAATCAATCAAGCTTCCCATTCCTGATTCATATCCAGTGACCACTGCTGGATGTGCATATGGGCCGGGCATCAGGTGAGGACAGTATTGGGTATAGTTGTGATGCCATCAATGGTCAAACAGCCTTGACTCGCTGCCAAGGCACTCACATGAATAACAGCCATTTGGGGGATGAACTGGAGATAGGCAATTAGAAAGAAAGCAATGTCCTCAGGAGAGGAGGAGGGAACAAAATTTGCAAGGAAATTTGTTTGTTAGCTTTGTCCCTCCACGTGGGCATTTGATGGACTTAAATATTGTGTTACTTGAATTACTCTTTTTGATCTTTAAATAACAATTGTCCTCACGGGTTAGATGTACCATCATGAATGTCTCTCCTGGTTGGAGCGAATCAACACAGGTCAAAATGGCGGCGCACCTATTGTTTTGTTTCCAATCTCTTGCACTTATGTAGAAAAATTCTGTACACTTCTAAACAGACAGATGCTTCAATTTATTTGGTGTAACTAGAAATCCAGTATCCATTTGGGCCAGACTGACTCTTTCTAGGGAGTGAGGGATGCCTAGTTCTGCTTTATATTAGATACCATTTCTGTGCTGCAAAGAGGAGATTTATGTCCTTTGAGCGCTTAGCTGAGAAAGTCTGGGTCTGGATTGAATTTTAGTCCCCCATCTGTTACTTTATACTCCTGATGCATTTACTTTATATGTTGATTTACTGAATGTATGTTCATAACAACGTGCCTTACTATACTTTAACCATCTCCCATACTTTATAAAAATTACAAGACATCGAAACACATTTTAGCCTCTTTGAGCCTATCTCACGCATATCCCCTCTATGGGCTAATTCCGATTCACTCAAATCCTCCGTGGAACCTGGATTTGTGCCTGGTATGGCTTTAGGCTCTGGAGGTTCATTGATGTCTTTGAAAAGGACACTCTCAAATCTTTTCAGCAATTAAGGGAGAATTTTATGATGACCATAAATCCTTCCATAAGGACCTACAGATGGGACAATTCATTACTTAAGGAAACCTTTAAGACTTAAGAACTACTTTTACTCCGTTAGACAAATTCAGCTAATCAAATAATACCAGGACTAAATTGTTGTTACATGCCTCCTCTTTATTTACAGATATGGTTACAGATCGCTGGCACTCGACCATGATAAAGGGTTGTTACAAAGAGAAGTCAAGACTGGAGGACTGAACATTTAAGAACCAGCTCGATGCACTGGGTCCGTTTCACCCATCACCCCTGTGCTCACTGACCTACATTGGCTCCCGGCTCAGCAATGCCTCAAATTAAAATTCTCATTCTTGTGTTCAAATCCCTCCAGTGTCTTGTCCCTTCCTATCGCTGTAACTTCCTACAACTCTCTGAGAACTCTGCGTTCCCCCAACTCTGGCCTCTTGTGCATCCCCGATTTTCTTCACCCCGCCATTGGCGGTCGTACCTTTAGCTGTATAGGCCCTAAGCTCTGGAATTCCCTCCCTAAACCTCTCCACCTCTCTCTCCTCCTTTAAGTCGCTCCTTAAAACCTACCTCTTTGACCTACCTCTTTTGGTCACCTGTCTTAATATCTCATTACCTGGCTCAGCATCAAATTTTGTCCGATAACGCTCCTGTGAAGCGCCTTGGGACGATTTACCACATTGAAGGCGCTATATAAACGCACGTTGTTGTTGTAAACCCCTGAGATTCAGCGAGAGATTTGACCCCAGCAGTTGGTCTGCTTTCAGTTGGACGAAGTTCCCCAAATGAAGCTGGGATCTCTGAAGCTGTTCTTCTCCCACCGTACCCTACTTGTCACAATAAATAATGTTGGCGTGCACTGCTAATGCAGACCACTTGTACAGACGTCTTCAAAGGAAACTTATTTATTGGTTTTTAAAGTGCTGTGCCATTTTAAGAATATTATTGTCAAAGGGTATTTTTTTAATATATTGCTACGGTTGGCCTTTTTATTGCACTGCCATGTTGAGTCATTTCTTGCTCCTCTTTCTGCAACCCGCTGGTCTTGAAGGACGACCTACTTTATAGCTAAGTACATATTACTCCGCATCACCCTATTGCCATCTCCCTTTAGATTTCCCAAAGCAGCATCGGAACAAGTGGCAGCTCTGAGATATTGGTGTTTGATAATAAAGCTGTCACGGTCCATTGACTGTCAGCTCTTTTCACCCATAGCCCATAGTAGCTACATTGCACATAGTACACAGCAGTGTGATGAACTATTACCAGCCTCCGTTCCTCTCACTTGCTCCCCGTTTATCCATTAGAACGTAGATCCAATATATCTGTTGTAAACCATGGAGCACTTCTATCAATACAATGACTACTGGACAGAGACAGACAAAAAACTCAATATGCAACGCAAGCAATTTGTCACATTGTTCAGAAAATACGACTGTAGCCTTCCTTACATTACTCTACATCTCAACACAATGCAAGGGATTTCATAAAATGGACTGCAATCTGGGAGACACAGTGACACAAAGAAAGGGTGAGATTGCTCTAAATGCAAAGGCATTGCACTAAGTAGGAGTTGCATTTATATAGCATCTTTCACGACCTCAGGACATCCCAAAGCACTTTACAGCCAATGAAGTACTTCTGAAGTATTGCCACTGTTGTAATGTAGGAAACGTAGCAGCCAATTTGCGCTCAAACTGCAGTGAGATAATGACCGGATAACGTGTTTGAGTGATAAATATTGGCCAGGACACCAGGGAGAACTCCCCTGCTCGTCTTCGAAATAGTGCCATGGGATGTTTTACACCCACCTGAGAGGACAGATGGGGCCTCGGTTTAACGAGGTTCAGTCGAAAGACGGCACCTCTGACAGTGCAGCACTTCCATAGCACTGCACTGGATTGTCAGCCTGGATAAGGTGCTCAAGTCCTAAGAGTGGAGCTTAAACCAACAACCTTCTGACTCAGAGGCGAGAGTGCCACCCACTGAGCCGCAGCTGACACCTAATATGATACAACTAATATGGCCTCTAACTAACATATATCCAGGCCGGTGAAACATAAGACATCATCACCTGCACAGGGAGGCTGTGTACTGTAAAAACAAATATATATGAAGGTAGGTGTACGGGTGGCTGGAAAGAGTCTGGTTCACATCCTGAGGCAACT
Organism: Heptranchias perlo; assembly: GCF_035084215.1. Classification (NCBI taxonomy): domain Eukaryota; kingdom Metazoa; phylum Chordata; class Chondrichthyes; order Hexanchiformes; family Hexanchidae; genus Heptranchias; species Heptranchias perlo. Next base: position 7,285,848 of record NC_090332.1, on the reverse strand, counting down.
AATTACAAATCCATAATACGTGAAGACATGAAAGCAGCTGCACGGGAATCAGATCTAAAGCAGACGTCGCAAATCCACAGGAAACACAACCAAATACCTGTCTGATGCACATTTTAGACCCCGGCATAAATACCGAGGACATTTCAGTAGCTGGATGTGGATTCCTGTCCATCCTCTTAAATCACTATTACAGGGTCTGCCTTTCCATTCTATAAACAGGTGTTTATATGAATCCATTGCAAATGCTAAATATAAAAATGACCCAGGCTTACAATGAGCCCCCATTTAAAGAAAAAAATAACAATTCACTGCGGCGTCAATATGGAGGTGGGTGCTGTGATAGACCCAGGATACCTCCAGTTTCAAGTCATGAGAAATTCCAGACTGTATCTTTTTCTACACAATTTTAGCTGGCTCAAAATGGCAAACTCTACTGTAGAGTGCCCTCTGAATTGGACGTGCAACTGCTTTTCTGTATGTGTGCGAAAACACACCGTTCCATCTTCTTTCATTATGTATTCCCGAGATGTGGGCGTCACTGGCAAGGACGGCATTTATTGCCCATCCCCTAGTTGCCCTGAGAAGGTGGTGGTGGTGGGCCTTCTTCTTCATTACAACAGTGACTACATTTCAAAAGTACTTCATTGGCTGTAAAGCGCTTTGGGACATCGTGAGGTTGTGAAAGGCGCTATATAAATGCAAGTTCTTTCTTGAACCGCTGCAATCCGTGTGGTGAAGGTGCTTCCACAATACTGTTAAATCAGGAAACAGTTTGATACAACTGAGTGGTTTGCGAGGCCACTCCAGAGGCCAGTTAAGTGCCAACTACAATGGTGTGGGACTGGAGTCACATATAGGCCAGACCAGAAAAGGACATTAGTGAACCAGTTGGGTTTTTAACAACAATCCAATAGCTTCATGGTCACTTTTCGTGATAACCAACTTTATACTCCCAGATTTTTTTTTAAACGGAATTCAAATTCTCAAACTGCCATGGTGGGATTTGAACTCACAATTTCTGGATTATTAGTCCAGACCTCTGGATCACGAGCGGCCTTGCAGTTAGGGTACACAGCACTGAGCCTGCTTACCGCCCATTGCCAGGAGTGCAGCACACCTGACCTTTGGGGAGAGTGCCCTGAAGTGCCAAAGTGGGCAAACCTCCTTACACCCACCTCATGCGGTTACATGTCCATTTGGCCACCCATCAGACGGGGGGGGGCCAGGTGCTGTATCGCTCTGTCACTTGTCCATAGAATCTGTTTTGAGCCTCCACGTTGGATTCCTTTCACTTCATTTATGCCAGGAACTCCATTCCCAACTCGTTCCCTCCACTAACCTTAGCAAAGGCTAATGGTTGCCTAAAAGATAATTTGTCCCCATATGCAGCCACTTACCTTTAAGTTGGCACATCCCTTTAAATTGGACCAGCTGACAAGATATTTTGCTCCCACCCCACCCCCACCATTAGACTTGCTCCCTGCACAAAACCAAAGCTGCATCGATCACAGAAATAAATGTTGTACTGAGCTGACAGTGGAGAAAGGGGGGACAGTCAGTTACCATTGTTGCCTCTGTGTCCTATTTGGAGGCCGAACTTCCACCCCACAAATGTGATGCTCCATTGGACGCTTCGTCAAACGCATGCAGAGCGCCTGGCCGCTAAATCGGCCTTTTTTTTGCGCACTTCACAGATTGACAGACTTTTCAACATTTATGCCAGTTAAGTGTTTGTTAGCTGCTTGAGAAGCATTATTGAGAAGCATCTCTCAGGTGGACGTGAAAGATCCCACGGCACTATTTCAAAGAAGGGCAGGGGAGTTCTCCCCGGTGTCCTGGCCAATATTTATCCCTCAACCGACATCACTAAATAACAGATTATCTGGTCATTATCACATTGCTGTTTGTGGGAGCTTGCTGTGCGCAAATTGACTGCTGCGTTTCCTAAATTACAACAGTGCATTTCAAAAGTACTTCATTGACTGTAAAGGGCTTTGGGACGTCCTGAGGTTGTGAAAGGTGTTATATTAGTGCTAGTCCTTCTTTCTATTATTCCATTGTGACTGGCTGCTATTTATTCATTATCGGCAATGAATTCACATTCTCAGGATATGTGTGTTTCCAAGCCGTGCTTTCCCGTGATTTTTTCTTAGCAGGCCATAAATTGCAGGCATTTAACATGTTTTCTCATACAAGAAGAAAATATGACCCTGGTCCCTTAGTGTTTAAAGAATTTTTAGAGTTCGTGCAGTAAAACATTAAACCTCATTGCTTGGCAAGTAGTCAGAAGCTGAATGCTGATGTATAGGGAAAACAGAACTGAGATGGATACTGCAGGATAAGACTGGATAACTGTGGGAAGTGGATGAGTCACGTCTCATGCAAAATATACTAATGAACTGAAATCCTTTTGGGTTTTCCACTCGTGTTGGCTTTGAGCTATCTTAGTGTACATGGACGATAAGAGAATGAAGACACTTCCTTCAAATAATCTTTACATCAACAAGAAATGTCCTGTTATTGAGATCTCAGAGATGTTCCAGTGAACCCTGGTAACTCGAGTGAGTATCAAATTGCTAGTGGAGATTTTAAACAGGATTTTCTTGCAATCAATCACAACTGTAGCGTCAGGAAAAGGGTTATTTTTTTCCCCTGTAATGTTTCTCTTGACATCCAAATATCCAGTTTCCCTAGTTCCTCACACTTTATGAATGTTTAGGTCATTGTAACTCTAGACACTATAGTTGCATCGACGACAACTTTTGCAAGTCTCAGCTTGGCTCAGTTGGCCACACTCTTGCCTCTGAGTCAGTAAGTTGATTCCTGGGCTGTGGAACATAATCTAGGATGATGCCTCAATCCTGTATTCAGGGGGTGCTGCATTGTCAGACAAGATGTTAAACCTGCCTGCCCGTTCTGATGTTTCAGGTCGATGTTTAATAGGCGTCCTGTTTGACCCTGAGATGAGCTTCCGACCACATATCCGCTCCATCACCAAGACCGCCTACTTCCACCTCCGTAACATCACCCGTCCCCGTCCCTGCCTCAGCTTACCTGCTGCTGAAACCCTCATCCATGCCTTTGTTACCTCTAGACTTGACTATTCCAATGCTCTACTGGCCGGCCTCCCATCCTCCAACCTCCATAATTCCTACTTATTATTAGTCCAGGAACTTAACCAAATCAGTGCCGGGTACAGTAATGATTTGGATATGTTCCTGGGATAATAATCCAGAGAATGTGAGTTCAAATCCCCAGGTGGCAGTTTGAGAATTTGAATTCAATTTTTTAAAAATCTGGAAATAAAGAGACGCGTACCAGTAAAAATGACCATGAAGCTGTCGGATTGTTGTAAAAACCCAACAGGTTTGCTAAGGAAGAAAAACCTTCTGGCCTATTGTCTGTCTGACTCCAGTCCCACACCAATTTAGTTGACTCTTAACTGTCTTCTGTAGTGTCCGAGCAAGCCACTCACTTGTATCAAGCCGCTGCAAAGAATACTGCAGTGGTTCAAGAAGAAGGCCCACCCCCACTTTCTCAGGTCAACTAGGGATGGGCAATAAATGCCAGCCTTACCAGCAATGCCCACATCTCAAGAATGAATTTGAAAAAACTCCTCACTTCCTAATTTCTATGTGGTGTCTCCTGGTTTTGTGCCTTTACTTGTGTCTGTCTTGTCTCTCGTTCATATCTCTTTTCTGCTTTTTTCTCTCTCTCTCTTCGTATATCAGTCTTTGACCTCTTATGTTCCCCTGTGGGTGAACTAGGAGCGAATTTTCCTCCACAATGAACCAAAGGTAGTCAGCTTATTGGCATCCATCAGACAATCTGCAAAAGGCCAACACAAATCCGTAGCCTATCTGTACATACACCCCAATGGTCCAAGCTTTATGTTGCCAGGAAATTCACATTTTCACTCTGTATCTTCTTTCAGTTTACAGTGTGTTTCAGTCAGTGAAATGTACAGACTTCCTTTTAATAACCACTTCCCACCAGCAGAGAGATTGTAACTGTGTCCTCTATAAATTTCGAGAGTGTAGAGGGGATCTTCCCCGCAGAACAGAGCACGAGGGGTTCGATCTTTAAGAGAATCAGTGTTCCTGGAACGTAGTTTGACGCAGCAGAAGTGCGTGTGGGGAATTCGAGAGAGGAGGCCAGCAGGTCCCACACAATCGTCCCGTTAAGTAAACCGAGCGTGGCCCACTAAGTTCCAAGCTTACATTCCCATTGTCCCGTTACGTGAAGCTCTGCGCTGAGAGAGAGGATTCATAAACTTTAATCCTGACAGGAAAAGCCAAGGACGAGAAAAGGTCAATCAAGTCTGTCCCACCATAGGCCAACTGTCCCAGCCTTTATCCAACTGCATTTTGAACGCCTCTGAAGCACACACACACCTCTCTCTCTGCTATCCTGCCTGGTAGATTGTTCTGAAGCATTCATCACCCCTTTAAGTTGAAGATTGCTCATTTGCAGAGGTCGAGTGACTCACTCCCAGCAGCTAAAGCAGTAAATTTGAGTAACATCAATTAATTTGCCATTGGATGAATTATATTAAAGGTGAATTAATAAGCAGTGGAACGGAAAATAGAAAAAAAAACTGAAGTAGTATTTTTCAGCTCGACCTTCCTTTTAGCACATTTTTACCCAAAAATACAGCTCTAAATATAACAGCAATTCATTTTGCCCGTGATATTGTGTTTGTCACTGATATCGCATGGTGCGATTTCAACCCATCCAAGGTAAATAATAAGGGGGAGAAATTCAACTTCATTTCGCCTGTTTTTTTCAGCGTAAAATGGACAAAAGGGAGACGAATTTGCCGGGGGGGGGGGGCTCAATCTCCAGCGCCCTATCTCCCCCAGAAGCGCTCCAGCCGCCATATTGGATCGGGCGACTTTTAGTTGTCCCAGGTGGCCGCCTGAAAGCAGTAGGGGGGGCCTCAGTAAAATATTAAAATTAGGCTCCTTCTCTTGTTGAAGGTCCCTTTTCCTAAATTGAACTGTGGGTGCACTGGATTCGCTGATTCTTAAGCCCACCTAATTCATACTTGGCTCCAACAGTCAGGAAGCAGGCTCGAGCAACAATAACAACTTGCATTTATATAGCGCCTTTAATGTAATAAAAAAAACGTCGCAAGGTGCTTCACAGGAGCGATTATCAAACAAAATTTGACACAGAGCCACATAAGAACATAAGAACATAAGAAATTGGAGCAGGAGTAGGCCAATCGGCCCCTCGAGCCTGCTCCGCCATTCAATAAGATCATGGCTGATCTGATCCCAACCACAAATCCAAAGAACACAAGAAGTCGGAGCAGGACCCGGCCACATAGCCCCTGGGCCCTCTCCGCCACCCACAGGGCATTGACCGATCCGAACTCAGCTTCATGTCCAATTTCCTGCCCGCTCCCCATAACCCCTAATTCCCTTTACTTCTAGGAAACTGTCTATTTCTGTTTTAAATTTATCTAATGATGTAGCTTCCACAGCTTCCTGGGGCAGCAAATTCCACAGACCTACCACCCTCTGAGTGAAGAAGTTTCTCCTCATCTCAGTTTTGAAAGAGCAGCCCCTTATTCTAAGATTATGCCCCCTAGTTCTAGTTTCACCCATCTTTGGGAACATCCTTACTGCATCCACCCGATCAAGACCCTTCACAATCTTATATGTTTCAATAAGATCGCCTCTCATTCTTCTGAACTCCAATGAGTAGAGTCCCAATCTACTCAACCTCTCCTCATATGTCCGCCCCCTCATCCCCGGGATTAACCGAGTGAACCTTCTTTGTACTGCCTCGAGAGCAAGTATGTCTTTTCTAAGTATGGAGACCAAAACTGTATGCAGTATTCCAGGTGTGGTCTCACCAATACCTTATATAACTGCAGCAATACCTCCTTGTTTTTATATTCTATCCCCCTAGCAATAAAAGCCAACATTCCGTTGGCTTTCTTGATCACCTGCTGCACCTGCATACCAACTTTTTGATTTTCTTGCACTAGGACCCCCAGATCCCTTTGTACTGCAGTACTTTCCAGTCTCTCGCCATTAAGAAAATAACTTGCTCTCTGATTTTTCCTGCCAAAGTGCATAACCTCACATTTTCCAATATTATATTGCATCTGCCAAATCTCCGCCCACTCACCCAGCCTGTCTATATCCCCTTGCAGGTTTTTTATGTCCTCCTCACTCTCTACTTTCCCTCCCATCTTTGTATCATCTGCAAATTTTGATATGTTGCACTCGGTCCCCTCCTCCAAATCGTTAATATAGATTGTAAAGAGTTGGGGACCCAGCACCGACCCCTGTGGAACACCACTGGTTACTGGTTGCCAGTCCGAAAATGAACCATTTATCCCAACTCTCTGCTTCCTGTTTGATAACCAATCCTCCACCCATGCCAGAATATTACCCCCAATCCCGTGATTTTTTATCTTAAGTAATAATCTTTTATGTGGCACCTTGTCGAATGCCTTCTGGAAGTCTAAATACACTACGTCCACTGGTTCCCCTTTATCCACCCTATACGTTATATCCTCGAAGAACTCAAGCAAATTTGTCAGACATGACTTCCCCTTCATAAAGCCATGCTGACTTTGTCCTATTAAATTATGCTTATCTAAATGTTCCGTTACTGTCTCCTTAATAATAGACTCCAAAATTTTACCCACCACAGATGTTAAGCTAACTGGCCTATAATTTCCAGCCTTCTGCCTACTACCCTTTTTAAATAACGGTGTTACATTAGCAGTTTTCCAATCTGCCGGGACCTCTCCTGAGTCCAGGGAATTTTGGAAAACTATCACCAAAGCATCCACAATCCCTACTGCCACTTCCCTCAAGACCCTAGGATGGAAGCCATCAGGTCCAGGGGATTTATCCGCCTTGAGTCCCATTATTTTACTGAGTACCATCTCTTGAGTGATTTTAATCGTATTTAGCTCCTCCCCCCCGAGAGTCCCCTGTTTGTCCAGTGTTGGGATATTCTTAGTGTCCTCTACTGTAAAGACTGAAACAAAATATTTGTTCAGCATTTTTGCCATCTCCATGTTTCCCACCATTAATTTCCCGGTCTCATCCTCTAAGGGACCTATGTTTGCCTTAGCCACCCTTTTTCTTTTTATATAACTATAGAAACTCTTGCTATCTGTTTTTATATTTTTTGCTAATTTATTTTCATAATCTAACTTCCCTTTCTTAATCAATCCTTTAGTTACTTTTTGCTGTCTTTTGAAGAATTCCCAATCTTCTATCCTCCCACTAAGTTTGGCTACCTTATATGTCCTTGTTTTTAGTCGGATACTATCCTTGATTTCTTTACTTAGCCACGGGTGGCTGTCATTTTTTTTACACCCTTTTTTCCTCAGTGGAATATATTTATTTTGAAAGTTGTAAAATAACTCCCTAAATGAACACCACTGCTCATGTACCGTCTTACCCTTTAATCTATTTTCCCAGTCCACTTTAATCAATTCCGCTCTCATACCATCATAGTCTCCTTTATTCAAGCTCAGTACGCTTGTTTGAGAATCAACCTTCTCACCCTCTAATTGGATATGGAATTCAACCATGTTGTGGTCGCTCGTTCCAAGGGGATCCTTAACTAGGACATTATTAATTAATCCTGACTCATTACACAGGACCAGGTCCAAGGTTGCCTGCCCCCTTGTAGGATCAGTTACATACTGCTCAAGAAATCCATCCCTGATGCACTCAATGAACTCGTCCTCAAGGCTGCTCTGCCCAATTTGATTTGTCCAGTTAATATGATAATTAAAATCCCCCATAATTATGGCTGTTCCCTTATTACATGCCCCGACTATCTCCTGATTAATACTTCTTCCAGCAGAGTTGCAACTATTAGGAGGCCTATATACTACGCCCACTAATGTTTTTTTTCCCTTATTATTCCTTATCTCCACCCAAACTGTTTCATTATCTTGATGCTTTGTCCCAATATCATTTCTCTGTATTACAGTGATTCCTTCCTTTATTAACATAGCCACCCCACCTCCCCTTCCTTCCTGCCTGTCCTTCCTGATTGTTAAATACCCTGGCATATTTAATTCCCAGTCGTTGTCACCCTGCAGCCATGTTTCTGTAATGGCCACAAGATCATACCCATACGTAGTTATTTGTGCCGTTAACTCGTCCATTTTATTACGAATGCTACGTGCATTCAGATAAAGAACTTTCAAATCTGTTTTGTGACGCTTAGTTCCTGCTTTTTCCTTTTTTAACACTTTACCTATTACTCCATACCTTCTGTCCCTTCCTGTTACGCTTTCCTCTCTCTCCCTGCTCAGGTTCCCAACCCCCTGCCACTTTAGTTTAAACCCTCCCCAACAGCACTAGCAAACACTCCTCCTAGGACAGCGGTCCCGGCCCTGCCCAGGTGCAGACCGTCCGGTTTGTACTGGTCCCACCTCCCCCAGAACCGTTTCCAGTGTCCCAGGAATTTGAATCCCTCCCCCTTGCACCATTCCTCTAGCCACGTATTCATTTGAAATATCCTCCTATTTCTACTCTGACTAGCACGTGGCACTGGCAGCAATCCTGAGATTACTACCTTTGAGGTCCTATTTTTTAATTTACCTCCTAACTCCCTATATTCTGCTTTTAGGACCTCATCCCCTTTTTTACCTATATCGTTGGTGCTTATGTGCACCACGACAGCTGGCTGTTCGCCCTCCCCCTCCAAAATGTTCTGTAGCCGCTCCGAGACATCCTTGATCCTTGCACCAGGGAGGCAACACACCATCCTGGAGTCTCGGTTGCGGCCGCAGAAACGCCTGTCTATTCCCCTTACAATTGAGTCCCCTATCACTATAGCTCTGCCACTCTTTTTCCTCCCAGCCTGTGCAGCAGAGCTACCCGTGGTGCCAGGAAGTTGGCTGCTGCTGCTTTCCCCTGATAAGTCATCCCCCCCAACAGCATCCAAAGTGGCATATCTGTTTGAGAGGGGGATGGACACAGGGGACCCCTGCACTACCTGCCTGCATCTCTTACTCTTCCTGGTGGTCACCCATTCACTTCCTGCCTGTATACCCTTTACCTGCGGTGTGACCAACTCGCTAAACGTGCTATCCACGAGTTTCTCTGCATCGCGGATGCTCCACAGTGAGTCCACCCGCAGCTCCAGCTCCGAGATACGATCGGTCAGTAGCTGCAGGTGGACACACTTCCCGCACACATGGTCGGCAGGGACACTGGTAGTGTCCATGACTTCCCACATCTTGCAGGAGGAGCATATCACGGGTGCGAGGTCTGCTGCCATGACTTGCCTTAGCTGAGTTACCCCTTTTAAATTACGTTGAAATTAGAAAATGTTAACTATACTAGGGACCTAGGTTCACTAAAAAAAAAACACTATCTGCTATAAAACCTGCAGATCTTCCCTTTCTTATTACTTTACTTACAGTAAAATGGTAGAAATACTCACCTGAACCTACTCACCTGAACCTACTCACCAATCAGCTGCCTCCCCTGTGCCGCGTCACTTTCTGACTGGTGACGTCACCCCGAACTGCCGCTGGTCTCAGAGTCTCGCTCTCAGAGTAAGCTCTGGTCTCGCTCTCTCCGCGCTGTTTATATCTCCGCTCTGGTCTCGCTCTCTCCCGCCGCTCACCGACTGGACTCTCGCTCTCTCCGCGCTGTTTATAGGAGATATTAGGACAGGTGATCAAAAGCTTGGTCAAAGAGGTAGGTTTTAATGAGGATCTTAAAGGAGGAGAGAGAGGTGGAGAGGTTTAGGGAGGAAATTCCAGAGCTTAAGGCCTAGGCAGCTGAAGGCACGGCCGCCAATGGTGGAGCGATTAAAATCTGGGATGCGGAAGAGGCCAGAATTGGAGCGTTATTTAAAGGGATCCTCAGCTGCATTGGAGTTAAGTCTCTAGTTAGTCTTTCTCGGCTGCTAGCAGGTTTTTGTTTTTAGCTGTCTTGACTGTTATAGCTGTGTTCAAAACCCACAAACAGCGATTTTTTTAGAGCTTCGACGCGGTTTCTGTGCAGGGGCTGCAGCTCATTATAAATGAAATCGTGGACGTGTTGCCTGGCCTGCCATTGGGGCCGCAGGATGAGAAGCAGGAAGAGCAGCGAGGAGGAGAAGAGAGACCTGAAACCTGAAGACACGGGTAGTAGGGCTGGAGGAGGTTACAGAGGATGGGAGGGGCGAGGCCTTGGAGGGATTTGAACGCGAGGATGAGAATTTTAAAATCGAGCCATCAGTTGGTCTCAGGTGTACCAGAAGCAACTCACAATCTGTTTCCCAACATGGAGTCCAACTGTTCTGAAGGCGTAATACAAGGAGTTCTCTGCAAACTCCTGTGTCAGCCGTGGCTCAGTGCGTAGCACTCTCACCTGAGTCAGAAGATTGAACATGAAAATCCAGGCTGACACTCCCAGTGCAGTATTAACAGAGTGCTGCACTGTCGTAGGCGCCGTCTTTTGGATGAGATGTTGAAATGAGACCCCATCTGCCCTCTCTGCCGGACATAAAAGATCCCATGGTGCTATTTCGAAGAAGAGCATGGGGAGTTATCCCCGGTGCCCTGGAAAATATATATTTCTCAACCAACATCACTAAAACACATTATTTGGTCATTATCATATTGTTGTTTGTGGGAGCTTGCTGTGCGCAAATTGACTGCGGTGTTTCCTACATTACAACAGTGACTACACTTCAAAAGTACTTCATTGGCTGTAAAGCGCTTTGGGACGTCCTGAGGGCGTGAAAGGCACTATATAAATGCAAGTTCTTTCTTTTCAAACTCAAACAGATTTTCAACCTATTTTGCAAGATTTGCAAGGATAAATGACCAGGTGTGCGCCTTTAAGCTGATGTCTATGTTACAGGCCTATGTCTTGGAACTGACTTTCCTATCACTCTTAAAAAGAGCGACAGAACCGTGTGGCAGTATAACTCCAGCCTGCCCAACGGCTCAGCCCAGTCCGTGAAGTGTGACTGCACATCTCTGGGGCTGGTGCTCACAACAGTGAAATCCAAAACACAGGCATTGCCAATTTTTGGGGCCATTTATAAAGAAAGAAATTCAAATAAGAGTATAACTTTCACAGTATTAATGTGCAATTGCATTTACATTGCATTTATTTGCACATTATTTTTGCACATTATTTGTGCCTCTGGATTATCTATTGGTTTTTAGATGTTACAACTTAATTTGTCAGTCCTTAAGAGGACAACTGCTGATGTTTGGTGAGAACTGGTTACAGAAGCCCTGATAGATTTAGTAACTGAGAACATGAACTCTGAATTGAAGTTCCCTCTCCCTGATCCTTATAACGCGTGAGTTTTTATAAGCCCCCATAAAATGCGGACACAAGAGACTCTCTGCTTGATGTCGGCCAAGATCTTTGCTGGGCAAAGATGCCCAATGTCTGTGTTTTTTTTTAATGGTTTATTAAATTCCCTGGCTGCGTTCTGGGTCTTTTAGGAATTGACGAGTACAGCAAAGGAGGATTGAGCAAGTGAGAAGATGCAGAGATGAAATTCATCCTGCTGATAACTTCATGCAAAAAAAAAGTCATCACGAGAGCAAAATTTAAAAAAATCAAGTGTTGACGTCACGCCCACTTTATTATGGCTAAAATCATCGACAGGACTAATTTCACTTGCACTGTTTTTCAAGATAATCTTAGCTTAATTATTCTAATATATCCCTAACTGCAGGAAGACTTGCATTTATATAGGGCCTTTCACAACCTCAGGACTTCCCAAAGCACTTTACAACCAATTAAATACTTTTTGAAGTGTAGTCACTGTTGGATTGTAGGAAACACAGCAGCCAATTTGCACACAGCAAGATCCCACAAGCACCAATGAATTAAATGACTAGATCATCTGTCTTTCAGTGATGTTGATTGAAGGCCAGGACACAAGGGAGAACTCCCTTCATCTTCTTAGAAATTGTGCCATGGGATCGTTTACATCCACCTGAGACCTCAGGGCCTCGGTTTAGCATCTCATCTGAAAGACGGCAGCTCCGACAGCGAAGCACTCCCTCAGTACTGCACTGAGAGGGTCAGCCTGGATTATGTGCTTGCAAGTCTCTAGGGTAGGACTTGAACCCATGAACTCTCTAACCCAGAGGCAAGACTGCTGCCCACTGAGCCACAAGCCGACACCAGGGCCTCAGATTTGAACTCTCATGAATAATAATACCCCTTAACTGTACTGACCCAACTCCGCAGGTTTCTGTGCACAACTTTTCAGAGTTTAAAATAAAGGAACAGGGAGTTTCAGCAATGTAAACATCCAGCACCTGCCTGCAACTGATACTCAGTGTTCCCAGATCCTACTTTTCCTGTGTTTTCCTTATATTTGTCGAAATTGTTTTCTATATAAATTTGAATATGCCCCCTCCCTGAAGAAAATACTGGAAACCTTGGGTTGAAAAATGACTGTTAACATTTTAACTGAGATTGATAGGCTTTTGTTAGGCAAGGGCACTAAAGGTTACAGTTCCAAGGCGGGTAGATGGAGTTAAGATACAGACCAGCCCTGATCTAATGGAATGGCAGCACAGGCTCGATGGACTGAATGACCTGCTCCTGTTCTTATGTTCCTAACAGATTAATGTTTGTGAGAACTTCCTCTGACTGTTATTTTAATGAAGGCATGAACCCTTATTAGTACTAATTACTTACGGGTCCTAATATTACACGGTGTTGATTTTACCCCACAATTTATACTTCTCTTCTTGTATTCTCACTCATGTGTAGCACGTTTTCCAAGGTTGTAACATTTTAACTCGAGCTTCTCTCCGTCATCTTTTTCTGCCAAAACCTTTGTCTTCCGCTGTTGCTTTCTTTCTCTCTCATTCCATCTCCTACCGGACTGGCAGATCACCAACCATCTGTGCAACGTGCTGAGATTCTCTGAAGGACACAATGTTGCCCATTTTCTTGGAAAACCTGAGAGCCTTGGCAGCTGTTAAAAGCCTGAAGAAATCCATCCCGATTGCGGGGAGTCGTTCCAGAATTCACATGTGCTTTGGCGATGAGATGAGAGCTCTGCTTTTGGAGGCGTGCCATCGCTGGGTTGGAAGAATCCGTGGAAGTTTCATCACTGACCTCCCACCTCCAACCGGCCCGCTCCTGCGCTTCTAAACATTGGTCGCCCGACCCGTCCATCCTATGGTCCACCGCCTTTCCGCGCCAATTAGAAAGCAAGCAATCTTCGTTATCCAATTGGATGATTCTTGACTGTCAATCAAAGAGCCTTTTCTCCCCCATCTCTAATATTTTGATAACTAGTAAACAAAAGTGTTCAAGGAAAATTAAAACGCACAATTATTTTTAACACCCCTTTGATATCTCGCCTGGGTTTTTCGCAATAGTGTTCCAGCAGATTAATCTTTAATTCTTGGAGACTCCCGGACAATCATGGAGGGTTTGGTTGGCAATTTTTTATTGTCTGTCGATTTTTCCCCATTTGTCTTGGATGCATAGTTCTATGACTGACGCATTCAGCGGTGCAGTTGCCTCAGCTCACTGCCAGAGGTCATGAATGCCCACTACCCTAGGTGTTGAATCAACATGGTTTAGAAAAAGACTAATTTCTCCTCTCTCCATGATGGCTGAGCAAATGGAGTTAAACAGTGGGCTTGAAATTACGCTGTGGTATAATAATGTGCAAACGTTTAATGCTTTTGTCTGAAATGCCTTTGCCATGCGGTTTTAACAGAGGCGCTGACCTTATGCACTGTTATGTCACTTCAAAGTCATTGGGGCCGATTTTCGGATGGCCGAGCGGATGCGTTGGGGGCAGGGGGGGGGGCTCCTAAAATGGCAGAATCCCGGAGCGGGTTCGGAGCCCGGCTCCAACCCGCTGACTTCCGGGTTCCCCAGTGACGCGTTCGGGTGCGCGCGCAGCTCCCGCATGTGGGACTCCCACCGGCAATTAAAGCTGGTGGGATGCTGCTTTAAATAGTTATTTAGATACTTAAGGTACTTGACAGACCTCATTGAGTGGAGATTTTGGCAGGGGTGCAATTTTGAAGGATCCTCAGCGTGTTTCCCGTGCTGTGGGAAACACTCCCTGTTGGAGCAGACGTGTTTCAGCCAGCAGCCAGTGGGAGATGCAAAGGATTATTTGACGGGTGGGGGAAAGCCTCATTTATTGCAGCAGGGCACTCTGCCACTTCAGACAAAGTTTTGGCAGAAATACCTTTGTCTTTCCACTCAAAATTCTTAATTTATACCCTAAACTCTGCTACGCAAACACATTTATCTACTTTGCGGACCCCCTCAAACTCACACCGTCAGGATGGGGGGGTGCCATAGCTGCATTCATCACTTCATCCGAGGACGAGCAACATCACCAGCCTCGCCAGGCACGCCGTCCACCTCCGCCACGTGGAGCTCCACAACACAGTGCTCCGCCACAGGCACCTGCACAAAATAGTCGTGCAACTACACATACAGCCACTGTAGAGTGACCCAATGGGTGGCATCAAGTGTGGGTGTCCATGGTGAACCTCATAAAAGGGCCTTATTACACAAGCCAGTCAAGAATGGCCAAGACGTGGCAGCAGTGGTGACAATAATAATATTTAATGTGCCATTAACAAAAATCAAATATATATAAAAAACACGACAAACCGTCAAACACCCTTGTGCATCCCCTTTGTGCTCACAAAACCTTTGCCTTACACTTCCGACTACTCCCGGTGCTTCTACTGTGGCTGCAGCAGAGGTAGTGGCAGGTTGCTCTTGTTCTTGCCCTGACCGATTAGATGCTTTGGGCCTTCACCCTCTGGGTTTCGGTGCCCGTGAGGACCCCTCCAAAGACTGCTCCTCCTGCACCTGTGCAGGGGCAGACTCAGCCACCTGGAGAGGAGGCAGCATTGCGGGTACTGGTTGAGAGGGGGGCAACAGGTGATTCGTGGGGGCGCTTTGAGTGGCGTCCCCACTTCTGTGTCCCCTTTCGCCATCATCCCTCCCCTGGGCCAGACCCACATCACTCCTACCACCCTGCTGGACGACAGTTTGAAGGACATGTGTGCAGCCTTGTAAGGCCAGTGCCAGAGTATCTGCCTGCCTGTTTAAGGTGGCAGAAAGTTGCTCACCCTGAGTCCGAAGGGCCGTTGTCAAGGCCTGAATGGACTCATTGGTGAGCCGTGCTTGAAGCTCCATGGAGGCTAGCCTTCCCTCCATTGCAGACATTCCCGCACTTACCTGCGACGCTATCTCAGAGATGCCCTCACGTCCCTGTGACAGTATCTCAGAGATTCCCTCCTGTACCTGTGCCACCATTCCACTCATGCAGGAGTTGGACTCCTCCATCCTCTGCACGATTGTGGAGAGTGCGCGTGGCACCTGTTCCAGCATCTCACAAATGTGCTGCTGCCCCTCGATCATTCTCCTTTTAAAGGATGGCCCCCAGGGTTCAGCATCAGTGTCCAGCTGAGCAGAGCCTGGAGAAGAATGCTCCCACCGACACGGACTCTCCACAGCTGCCCCTGCCACCAGTGTCTGCTCGTGCTCACGTGTGTGTGGTGACTCACCATGTGCGACCCCAACTAAGTGAGGACGGGGACCCCGGGGTGTGTGTATCTGCGCTGGTGGATGGCTCACTCAAATGTGACGATGCCCCCTCAGAGGCCGGCTGGTCCTTTAAGGAATCGCCCTTCACCGTCATGGCAGTTGCTGAAGGCCCTGTAAGAGAACAGAAGGCAATATTAAGCATGATGACAGATGTTGAGGTGCTGAAGATGGCAAGGCATGTTAACATCAATTCCTATTGTGAGTGCTGAATGTTAAAGTTCTGTCACCAGCCGTTTGTCAGGTGGCAGTCTCGGCGTCCCCGACGGACAGGCACTCGAGGGTGCGGCTTAGTTCCAGAGCCTCCTGCTCCGTGTCTGTGAGGACGACCAGATGTTACAGCCCCCCTCCGGTCTTCGCCCTTTCCAGTGCATTCTGGGCCCTCTTCTCCTATAAGAGGAGAAAGCAGAGAGGCGTGAGTGAGGGATGGTGACGTGGCCAACCACTGAATGGATTGGTTTGGGTGAGGCTGACCGTGAAAGAGATGCATCAGAGGGTGAGTATGAGACAGAGCCATGACATTGTATAAGGATTGGGTTGAGTGGTAGTGGTGGGATGAGTACTGGGGAGGTGAGTAAGTGCAGGTAAGTTGAGGATGAGGTTTGAGTTGGTGTGAGGAGTGATGTGATAGAGTCGTGTTGGCAGTGCAGAAAGAGTTGTGGGGTGGGGGCGGTGATGTGGAAGACGGAGCGTAGGAGAATCAGTAAGTGTACTCACTTTGGCTGACCTAGTTAGGTCATTGAAGCACTTCCTGCACTGGATCCATGTGCGGAGACCTCCTCTGCCACTCGAGCCAGGCCTTCTTGGTGGCAGAGACAGGCCACTTCCTCCCGTCCGCTGGGTAGAAAATATCCTTCCTCCTCCTCACCCCATCCAGTAGGACCTGGCGTGGGGCATCGGTAAATCTGGGAGAAGCCTTTCCCCTGGTCTGCTCCATTGTGTAATTTTGGGTGCTTGCTCCAGGAGCAGCATTGGAGGACTGTCCCTTTAAATAGGCCCCTCCAGCTGACAACCTGTGATGCGGGCGCGCAGTCCGCCTGCTGCGTAGGTTGACGATCGGAAACCCGGAAGCCATGGTAAGTGCCTTCAATTTACCCGCGATCACGTGGGGAACGGATTGATTTCACTGGGCGGGTTACCCAGGCACCCAGTCGCCCCCCCCACTGCCATCCCACCTCCCTGGTAATATTGGGGCCATTATCTCTCTTCCCCCATTGATTTGTGTCAACAGCTGGAGCCATGATTCAACTGAGGGGAAAGATACGAATCTAAGGAATCAGTTTTCCCTCAACCCAGAACATCTAAACAGCCATGGGCTTAGGAAGGCTTACAGCTGTGGCTAAGTTGGTAGCACTCCCGCCTGAGTCATGAAGGTCGTGGGTTCATAGTCCCACTCCAGAGACTTGAGCACAAAATCTAGGCTGACACTGAAGTGCAGAACTGAGGGAGTGCTGCACTGTTGGAGGTGCCGTCTTTTTGGATGAGACATTAAGCCGAGGCCTCATCTGCCCTCTTAGGAGGACGTAAAAGATCCCAGCACACTATTTCGAAGAAGAGCAGGGGAGTTTTCCCCAAGTGTCCTGGCCAATATTTATCCCTCAACCCACATCACTAAAACAGATTATCTGGTTGTTATCACATTGCTGTTTGCAAATTGGCTGCCATGCTTCCTATATTCGTCCTATATTACAACAGTGACTACACTTCTAAAGTAGTTGATTAGCTGTAAAGTGCTTTGGGGCGTCCTGAGGTCATGAAAGGTGCTATATAAATGCAAGTTCTTTCTTTCACACCTACAATTTTCCAACATACACTTACAGTGTGGCAAAGGACCTGGTCACGACTCAGAAAACCTACCCTTGAATGATGGCACCTTGTTTACTGATTCATCCAAAGGAGACTAGAACGGAAAAATTCAACACTGCCTGACGGTGGGATTCAAATGTTAATTTAAATTTAAATGATCAGATCCTTAAGTGGGGCAAGACGCCCACTTCTAGATTGGATAATTATTTTTTTAAAAGCCCTGACACAAACAGATCGAGTTTCAGAACTGATTGCATTCTTGTTACCGTGGAGATTAGTGCAAACGGCAAGTGATATTTAATACTTCCATTTTTATACATTTCATCTCAGCCTTGGTGTGAATCTGTTCAACAAATACTTCCATCAAAACACCATGCAAGTCCAGGATTTTTTTTAGTTTTGAGAATATCAAAGACCCTTTAAGAATCTTGCTGCCTATTTTTACAGGATTAACATCGGTTATGAAAGGGTGGAAAATTTATCCCGTTGTTTCCATGTGAACTGGATATCCTGCAGATTGGGCAATTTTAGGAATTCCTTGGCCATACCTGCACTCCCCACTCAGGGCCATGTGTAAGGTAGGAATTTCGGAACAAACGGGAAAGCTGCCTTAATTGCAAACATGCTTCATGCAACACAAAAAAAAATTGCTTCTGGGCTTAATTACATCCATTCTCTTCTTTAATTGTGGCTCTAATTGATGATTTTGCTAATGCTTCACGCCTGCTATTAATTGACGGTGAAAATGTCACTCAGTAGTAAGACTGCCCAAAGTATATTTTAAGCCAAAAGAGCAATTTAACGCTGAGTGTGAATACAGTTAAGTGATGGTCACATACACATACGTACCAAGTGCCAGCTATGGCTCAGTGTGTTGCACTTGCACCTCTAAGTTAGAAGGTTGTGCGTTCAAATCCCACTCCAGGAGACTTGAAGCACCAAATCTAGGTGCTATCTTTCAGATGCGATATTAAACTGAGGCCCAGTCTGCCCTCATGGATATAAAAGATCCCATGGTGTTATTTCAAAGAAGAGTAGAGAAGTTATCCCTGGTTTCAACTGGGGAGAACTTCCCTGCTGGCGTGGACACGATGTGTCGAATGGCCTCCTTCCGTGCTATAAATTTTCTATGATTTAACCAACATCACTAAAAACAGATGATCTGTTTGTTGGATCTTGCTGTGCACACATTGGTTGCTGCATTTCCTACATTACAACAGTGACTGCACTTCATAAAGTGCTTAATTGGCTCTAAAGCACTTTGGGATGTCCTGAGGTTGTGAAAGACGCTATGTAAATACAATTTTTCTTTCTTACCAGTGACAGCACGTTAAGAGAACTTTGAGAAGCCAAAGGCTATCATTGTGGCCAAATTAAGGCTGAAGGAAATCCCCTGTTCTTGCTCAACGACCTGTAGCTAAAGGCCACGTGTCACTCTATGAAGTTGAACTTGGCCCAGAAAAATTTCTAAATATGCCTTTCACGACCTCAGGATGTCCCAAAGTCGATGCCCCCCCCCCCGTCCCAACCCCCCCCTGCACAGTCAATAAAATACTCCCGAGGTCACTGGGAAACGCGGCACAGCAAGGTCTCCCAAGCAGCAATGAGACGATGGCCAGATGATCTATTTTTAGTGATGTTGGTTGAGGGACAAATATTGGCCAGGATACCGGGGAGGCCGGCCCTGAAAAATCCCCTGTCATTCCTGCCCCTTAGCATTTACAGCAGGATGATCCATATTCTTCCCTCCAATTTTCTCTCCTCCTCTTCGGAAGATGCTGACACATTCTGGAGTACTGCTCTCTGATGCCTCATTCAAGTGGCCACTCTTCATGCGCTAGCTCTAAAGGTGGCAGTCGGGCGGGCCGCTTGGACGTGGGAGGCATCACATCCAAACCTGATTCTGTCTTCTCCCGGTGTCCATCCATTAGCAGGCCAAGAACCGAACCTGGGATCTTCCTGGCTGTTTATGACTCAGTACTACGCAGGGCGATGCATTTCCCAACTAAGCAGAGGATGCAGCTTTTAAAGAACTTCAAATATCGCCTATTTTTTTTAAACAGTGATATGCTTTAATGCAATATTGTACCAAGTACGCAACTGATAGTGGGTCTAAATCCAATTTGCCAGTCCTGAACAATGCTAGGAAGAGATCAGGCCAACGAAGTCAATGGAACTTTCTCTCGCAAAACTGGAACTTTCAAGACTGAGATCGATGGATTTTTGTTAGGTAAGGGCATCGAGAGGTATGGAGCTAAGGCGGGGAAATGGAGTTGAGGCACAGATCAGCCATGATCTAATTGAATGGCAGAGCAGGCCCGAAGGGCTGAATGGCCTCCTCCTGTTGCTATGTTCCTAATGGACCTATTACCCACCCCTCCACCCACACAACCCCGCTCTCGGCCGCACAGACGCTGGACCCAAAGTATGGTCTGCCTGTTCAGTCCTCACACACTGCTGGCAGGCTGCAAGAGAAAAGGGGCACTTAACTTTGCAGCATCCCCCGGCCCTGCTGTTTGGCCTCCGCAGACCCTCCGACCTGAGGGGTTCACAGGCATAAGGCCCACTGCCAGCTTCTTCACACCACTCATCAACTGTGGCTCAGTTGGTAGAACTCTCACCTCTGAGTCAGAAGGTTGTGGGTTCATAGCCCGACTCCAGAGACTCGGGCACATAATCCAAGCTGGAACTCCAGTGTAGTACTGAGGGAGTGCTGCACTGTCGGAGGTGCCATCTTACAGATGAGACGTTAAACCCAGACCCCCATCTGCTCTCTCAGGTGGGCGTAAAAGATCCCATGACACTGTTTTGAAGAAGAGCGGGGGGGAGTTCTCCCCAGTGTCCTGGCAATTGTTATCCCTCAACCACCATCACTAAAAACAGATGATCTGGTCATTATCACATTGCTGTTTGTGGGGCCTTGCTCTGCACAAATTGGCTGCTGCGTTTCCTACATTACAACAGTGACAACATTTCAAAAAGTACTTCATTGGCTGTAAAGTGCTTTGGGATGTCCTGAGGTTGTGAAAGGCCCTATATAAGTGCGTGTCCAAGTCCTTCTTCTGCTTCAGGGCAACTACAGGAGAGTAAGGCAGGAAGGCCTGGTAGGCCTCCTCTTCCTCGTTTCCATGGGGGAACTTGGCCTGCAGTCCCAGGTCTGAACTTGTATGGAAGCCTCAGGGGTAGAGACCCTTGGCGCTGGCTTTCAATCCCAATTTCCTGTCACTATCACCTAAGGAATAAGCATTCCCTGAGCCCCACTTGACATGAAACACGGGCCCCAGTGTACTGTTTAAGGAACTACTTGAAGTAAAATATACATTTAACACGGACCGTTCAGACAGAGTCTGGACTTCAGGAGCAGATGTTCTGAGTGTCAAGTTATTTTTACATAGATTTACTGCCATGAAGAGAGAGAAGAAAGACTTGCATTTATACAGCACCTTACCACATCACTCAGAAACACTCGGAGCATTTCGCAGACGATGAATTACTTTTTAGTGCAGTGTCTGTTGCTACATAGGTAAATGCCAAGAACCACTTTTGCACAGCAAGATTCCACAAGCAGCAATGGAGTGAATGGCCAGTCAATCCCTTCTTGTTTTTTTTGGTTTGGTGAAAATGTGGAAATTCCGGAGTAGGGACTTCCTCCCTATGTTCCAAGAACATAGAAAATCAAAACTATATTAGAAATAGTGGCCTAGAAATTCGAGCGCATCCAACATTAAGCCTCGGGCTTCATTATCATCGAGTGTTGGCTGAGACTAGGGTCGCCAATCCTCCAGGATTGACCTGGGGTCTTAGTTAACACTCCTGGAGACTGCTGTAAGCAACCCAGGCGAAATATCATTTAAAAAAAAATGTGTATGTGCTTTTCTTTTAATTTTCTTTGAACAATTTCATTTATTAGTTATAAAAATATTGGAGACGGGAAAAAGGCCGTGTGACCAGCAGGGACGGGTGGAGGTGGGAAGTCATGTGATGAAACCTCCATGAACACGTCCGTTCAGAGTTGACGACCCTAGTTGAGACTATCATTTAACACCCAATAAACAGGGGCTGCATGGCCAAATTTCTAGGCCAATTAATTACTTTTGGTGCAACCAATGCTCTATAGACAAACACAGCAGCCATTCTGCGCAAAGCAAGATCCCACAAACAACAATGAGATGCGTGACTGGTTACATTAGTTGTTTTGATGGTACTGTTAGAGGCAGGAATGTTGGCCAGGACACTCGGAGAATTGCCTGCTTTTCTTCAAATAAAACCACGGGATCATCAAGGTCTTATCCGAGAGATGACACCTTTGACAACGCAGCACTCCCTCACCACTGGACTGGATCATTCATTCCTGCTCTATGTTGTGGGGCATTTCTAGCTTAAAAGCCTTCTAGCAACACTTTGAAAACTTGAAAGGAGTATATGCGAGATTCCGAAAGCGTGGTTTGATATATAAACTGGGAAACTGCAAAGATAGCCAGCAAGAGATTTCTTGGACGCATTGTTCCAGTAGATAGAATTTTATCAACTCCTCCGTTATCTGCTATTAGTAAATATGTACAATCAAAGCAAATAAAGGAAATACAGCCAAGTGAACTGCAATGCTGAAGCATCTTCAGCTAGCTTAGACATTGACCCTGAGTACAAAACCATCTACAGCACAGGCTAAGCAATCAGCTGCCCTCCTGTATATTTACAGGTCCATTTACAGTAGCATTATATATTGTGATATACTGCATTGTTTATCATAGAATCACACAGCACAGAAGGAGGCCATTCGGCCCATTGTGTCTGTGTCGGCTCTTTGAAAGAGCTATCCAATTAGTCCCACTTCCCCGTTCTTTCCCTAAAGCCCTGCTAATTTTTTTTCGTTCTCATATATTTATCCAATTGCCTTTTGAAAGTTACTATTGAATCTGCTTCCACCGCCCTTTCAGACAGTGCATTCCTGAAATGAAGGACTTGTATTTAGATAGCACCTCTCATGTCTTAGAACATCCCAAAATGCTCAAGAGTCAATGAATTACTTGTGAAGCGTAATCACTGTCTTGTCGGCACATGAGACAGCCATTTGCGCATGGTAAGAGATCCCACAAACAGCGATGAGATGAATGACCAGTTCATCTGTTTTGGTGATGCAAACTATAGTGATGTTGGAGAAAACGAGTTAATCAAGTACTTCATACACTCCACCTCCGTCACTGTCTGATTCCCTTAATCGCTAAGGTTGCTCTTTGTCTAAGGCATTGCACGTTGTGACCATTCTCAAAAGGCCGCCAACCTCAGCCGATCAAAAGCAAAAACCAAGTTGTCCCTTCACTAAGTCAACTTCATCTCCCTCCTGTCTATTATTTTGCTATTAAACCACTAATAGTAGTAATAATAACTAGCTACTGTACATTATCATCCTCACTTGGATGGTTAGGTCACTTGGGCATCATTTGCTTAGTAGAACTCATGAACTATGACTTTCGCAATGCACTCACGATATAACTGTAGCTTTGGTTGCAAAGCAGCTTCATTTCACACTGAATCTGCCGTTATGGTGTAAATGCAGCCTGAGTCCAGATTCAGGGCCCAGACTGACATTGGAGTGAAAGGGTGGGAGACTCCCTGGAGGAGGTAACTCCATTATACTTTGCTTTGCAATCAGTTCGGGCCTTAACACCTGATTTATCCCCCCCACACCCCCCATAAGTTTAATGTTGGTGTGAAACCAAAACTCCTTTCGCCTTGACACTAAACCTGCAGTGTGAATCTACCATTACTTAGTCTCAACCAGCACTCTATTCTGGATTTTGTTCATCTTAGGAACATAGGAATTGCTAGACCAAAAAAAAGACCAAGGTCCATCGAGTTCGGCTTCTACCATCCTGTTAGTCATAGAATCATAGGATCATAGAAAGGTTACAGCACGGAAGGAGGCCATTCGGCCCATCGAGCCCGCGTCGGCTCTACGCATGAGCAATCCAGTTAATCCCACTCCCCCGCCCTAACCCAATAGCCCTGCACATTTTTTTGTTTCAAGTACTTATCCAGTTCCCTTTTGAAGGCCATGATTGAATCTGCCTCCACCACCCCCTCGGGCAGTGCATTCCAGATCCCAAACATTCGCTGTGTAAAAAGGTTTTTCCTCATGACACCTTTGGTTCTTCTGCCAATCACCCTAAAACTATGCCTTCCGGTCCTTGACCCTTCCGCCAATGGGAACAGTTTCTCTCTATCTACTCTGTCTAGACCCTTCACGATTTTGAATACCTCTATCAAATCGCCTCACAGCCGTCTCTGTTCCAAAGAGAACAACCCCAGCTTCTCCAGTCTATCCACGTAATTTAAGTCTTTCATCCCTGGAATCATTCTAGTAAATCCCCCTGCACCCTCTCTAAGGCCGCATGATACAACAATAATGGAGTTGTTGACTAATCATAGCAATCAATCTCTATCAATTAGTCATCGTCTAACAACATATTATGACCCTCAGTGTTACTGCAACTTAGTTGGGCACTTTCTGTCCATTATCAGTGCCAGTGGCAGCTCCCCTTTTGTCCATATGACGTTTAGCTCTCTGGTGTGTTATGTATCGGCATGTTTATCAGCAATCCTGACATATCTTGGCTAACTTATCTTACATGCTGTACTCTCCTATCTCTCCACTCTGGCCAATTTCTGAATTTATGACCAGTTCTTTCTACCTTTGGCTGATCTCTGTAGTATTGTTGTCAGAGGTTCCTGAATTTGCATTTCTCCGTACTGCGTGGTTTAGCCCTCTACCTTTTGTCCCCAGAAGAATTTTCTTCCCGTCTTCTTACCCCTTTATGCTTTTCTATACTCATTAACAGGAACACTTGTGAAAACAGACAGGAAGCTTGAGTTGGAACAGGAACTTGTTGAAGACATACTTGGGGCTGCAGAAAGAAGCTTTTCCAACTTATCCAGAGCTTGTCTAAATGCAATGGAGGTACCAATGCTCCAATTAAAGCTTAAACGGCAGATGTCATCTGTGGTTCATTGGGTAGCACTCTCACCTCTAAGTGAGAAGGTTGTGGGTTCACAGTCCCACTTGAGAGAGTTTTTTTTTTATTCATTCATGGGATGTAGGCATCGCTGGCGAGGCCGGCATTTATTGCCCATCCCTAATTGCCCTTGGGAAGGTGGTGGTGAGCCGCCGCCTTGAACCGCTGCAGTCCATGTGGTGAAGGTTCGCCCACAGTGCTGTTAGGTAGGGAGTTCCAGGATTTTGACCCAGCGACGATGAAGGAACGGCGATATATTTCCAAGTCGGGATGGTGTGTGACTTGGAGGGGAACGTGCAGGTGGTGTTGCTCCCATGTGCCTGCTGCTCTTGTCCTTCTAAGTGGTAGAGGTCGCGGGTTTGGGAGGTGCTGTCGAAGAAGCCTTGGCAAGTTGCTGCAGTGCATCCTGTGGATGGTACACTCTGCTGCCACTGTGCGCCGGTGGTGAAGGGAGTGAATGTTTAGGGTGGTGGATGGAATGCCAATCAAGCAGGCTGCTTTGTCCTGGATGGTGTCGAGCTTCTTGAGTGTTGTTGGAGCTGCACTTGTCCAGGCAAATGGAGAGTATTCCATCACACTCCTGACTTGTGCCTTGTAGATGGTGGAAAGGCTTTGGGGAGTCAGGAGGTGAGTCACTCGCCGCAGAATACCCAGCCTCTGACCTGCTCTTGTAGCCACAGTATTTATATGGCTGGTCCAGTTCAGTTTCTGGTCAATGGTGACCCCCAGGATGTTGATGGTGGGGGATTCGGTAATGGTAATGCTGTTGAATGTCAAGGGGAGGTGGTTAGACTCTCTCTTGTTGGAGATGGTCATTGCCTGGCCCTTGTCTGGCGCGAATGTTACTTGCCAGCTATCAGCCCAAACCTGGATGTTGTCCAGGTCTTGCTGCATGCGGGCATGGACTGCTTCATTATCTGAGCACACAATCTAGGCTGACGCTCCAGTGCAGCACTGAGGGAGTGCTGCACTGTCGGAGGTGCCGTCTTTTGAATGAGACATTAAATCGAGGCACTGTCTGCCCTCTCAGGTGGATGTAAAAGATCCCATGGCACTATTTCGAAGAAGAGCAGGGGAATTCTTCCTGGTGTCCTGGTCAATATTTATTCCTCAACCAACATCACTGAAACAGATTATTTGGTCATTATAACATTGCTGTTTGTGGAACTTTGCAGTGTGCAAATTGGTTGCCATGTATCCTATGGTGATTACACTTCAAAAGTATTAATTGGCTGTAAAGCGCATTGGGACGTCCTGTCGTCATAAAAGGCGCTATATTAATGCAAACGTTTCTTTCTTCTTATCGTCTTTGAGCAGAGCTTTGCAAACCAGTATAAGTACTTGTGCTCAAAACTCTTTCCAAGCCAGGAAAACTTAAATTATAGCCAGGCTGCAACCAGGCAGTATAAACTGGCTGACTGGAGCCATTACTAGTCTCCAGATATTTATACTGAGTGCGTCAGTACATTTATGCTGAGTGTCAGCTTGGCTCAGTTGGTAACACTCTTGCCTCGGAGTCAGAATGTTGTGGTTTCAAGCTCCGCTACAGGAACTGAGCACATAATCTAGGTTGGCGGTACAGAGGGAGTGGTGCACTGTCAGAGGTGCCAACCTTCAGCTGAGATGTTAAACTGAAATACCAGTCTGCCAGTTCACGGTGCTAGTGATGCCATGGCACTGTTTGAAGTAGAACAAGCCATTCCCCTGGGTCCCATGGTACTCCTTGAGACATGGGCAGTTATTCTGATGTTCTAGCCAATATTACTTCCTCAACTGAAAGCAATTTAACTGGTCAACCGTTTCATTGCTTTCTGGGGCTTTTGTGCAGAAAATGGCTATTGTGTTTGTCCTATAAAGCAGTCGCTGCATTTTAAAGTAATCCATTGTACAGGGAGTGTTTTAAGAACTTTCTAAGAGATGTGGTAAGGTGCCATATAAATGCACGACTTTCTTTCTTTCTCCTTTACTATAGATTTTCCTGCATTCATCTTCTTAGCATTTCCATGGCTTTTGTTATAAGCATCTGCTTTCTAAGTTTAAAGCTTTACTGCTGTGCGACTGGATTCCCCCCTTTTTACAGCCCACTGTTTCAAGCAATGATTCAGAAAAAGTTCTGTTTGCCTCGTCAGCTCAATCTCGCCATCCATTATAATGAGCTCTAAAGTGACAGCCGTCTGTTTCGCCAATGGAGCTGATCCTTTATTGTGGAATCCTGATCCGTGTTTTGTCACACATCATAAAAGTTTTCAAGAACTGTGCCCACGGCCATTAAATGCTACAACGGGATCTTTAGACTTCCAGGAGCTTATCCCCGGCCCCGTCCCTCCACCCTTCACCCCCTCCCCGCCCCACCAAGAACTTTTTAGCAAAGTGCAGAGCTTGGCGTCGCTGTGTGATACATAGAAATACATAGAAGCTACGACACAGAAACAGGCCATTCGGCCCTACCAGTCCGTGTTGGCGTTTACCCTCCACACATGCAAACAATCCTAATCACATTTGCTCACCCTGTGCCCACAGCCCTTCTACCTCTTTTCCTTCGCCCTCCTATCCAATCTAACCTTGGATGTTGACGTAGTTTCTGCATCAACCACTAACCCCCAGAAGTGAATTCCACAGCCTCGTAGCTCTCCCTGTGTGAAGAAGTTTCTCCTGCCCTCTGTTCTAAACCTCTTCCATTTGATCTTGTATCTATGGCAGCCTCTTAACTAATAAACAATAATGAAATAATGTACGCAACAAACAGGGAGTAGAAAGTATTAAAACCCTACGCTTTTGTCGAATTAATTGCATTGCGCAACAGGTGATGTAGTCTGTGCGGCTCATCAGCTGCATCTTAACTAAGTCCAGCTTTGCAATTGGCCCTCCAGATCTTTGAGTGCTTGAGGGACCCATAACTCTTTTAACCCAGCTTGAAAAGCAGCTCCCTGAGCACACTCTTCAGTGTCTGCTGTTCCAGCAAAGAAGACGTTGTTGAAATAATATAATAAAAATATTCCTCTACGTTTTTTAAAATATCATACTGGGTGCAAAACGTTCAGTACAATACAAGTTAAAGTATAGATGGCTATTTGGTGGAAATCACCAGCAAATGTATGTCGTTCTGGTCCCCAAACATGATATACAAGAGATAAGAGGGTAGAGATAGAAAGTGTACAACTGCTGAAAAACTGACATGATAGTATAGGGGGTGAGTTTACATACCGGGGGAGGGGGGGCTCTGACAATCTTCTGCCATAACTTTGGTGGAAGACCGACATGTGGAGAAACGGTGTGAACGGAAGTTACCGCGGAAGACCGGTGAATCTCCCCCACCGCAGAAATTCAACCCAAGGTGAGAGATGTTATTGCTGGGAAATGATGCACTTTCCATTCCAGGCCGGCAGTGTCAGTATCTCCTGGTCAGGTATAGAGTAAAACTCCCTACACTCTGCTCAGGAACATATGTCAACCCTGACCTCAGAAGTGCACCCATCCATAGGCCCAGCGTGACCGTTTGACCTTTTCCCAGCACTTCAGTAATCCTTTGGCCTATCAAAGTGAGATTGCCAATTTAATGCTTATTATTATAGAATCATAGAATCGCTACAACACAGAAGGAGGCCATTTGGCCCATCGAGCCCATGCTGGCTCTTTGTAAGAGCAATCCAGTCAGTCCCATTACCCCACTCTTTCCCCGTAGCCCTGCAAATTTTTTCCCTTCAAGTATTTATCCAATTCCTTTCTGAAAGCCACGATTGAATCTCCTCCCACCACTCTTTCAGGCAACTCATTCCAGATCATAACAACTCGCTACGTAAAAAAGTTTTTCCTCATGTCGCCTTTGGTTCTTTTGCCAATTACCTTAAATCTGTGTCCTCTGGCTCTCGACCCTTCTGCCAATGGGAACAGTTTCTCTTTATTTACTTTATCTAAACCCTTCATGATTTTGAACACTTCTATCAAATCTCCTTTTAACCTTCTCTGCTCAAAGGAGAACAACCCCAGCTTCTCCAACCTTTCCACATAACTGAAGTTGAATCACGAACGGTTTTGGTACTGTGGGCCCAGGCTCAATAGGAACCGAATTGAAACTTTTGCAACTTATTTCATTCTCAGATACAAATGCTCGGCCACTTCAGGGAATAGTTAAGACTCAACCACACTGGGGTGAGACTGGAGTCAAAGTATAGGTCAGACCAGGTAAGGACAGCAGGTTTCCTTCCCTAAAGGGACATTAGTGAACCAGTTGGGTTTTTATGACAATCCGACAGCTTCATGAGCCACTGTTTACTGATACTGGCTTTTTATTTACAGATTTTTTTTTGTAATTGAATTCAAATTCACAAATTACCATGGTGGTGAATTGAACTCTCACTCCCTGGATTATTCATCGAAGGTTTCTGGATTACTAGTCCAGTAACATAACACTACAATTTCTCATGGGGCCTCTACAGCCAGCGAACTGCAAAGACTTTCAACCCAGTAAGGTAACTGTTCACACTAAAAGGTAAACTTTCTGAATTTGCGCTCCCACCGTGAAGTTTTACAAGCCAGGAGGCAAGATCTACCCTTTCGAGGTTTTGTCTTCAACCAAAAGAAAGCAGTTTGGTTTAAATTCAAGTTTAGTCAAAGGATAGTTGACCTGAAGTTTAGCCAGCTCAGTTGTCGCTGATTGTCACTGATAAATAAAAGTACCTATTGGGCACACAAATAACTTAAATAACTAATAGTTTATGTAGTGCCTTTCACGTCAAAAAGTATCAGGTCATTCCACTTCCACTTGTCTAGCAGCACCTCCGACAGCGCAGCACTGCGTCTGAAGTGTCAACCTAGATTATGTGCTCCAGTCTTACACCCATGACCTTCTGACTCAGAGGTGAGACTGCCACCACTCAACCAAGGCTAACAGCTGAAACTATTTCATGCAAAGATTAATAGGTACACGGATTACATTACCAGGAAATCCATGGACTCAGATACTATAAATGGGATAAGGAAATATTAGACATGCTTCTGGAAAAAAAGAATATAGAATGAGAAGGAAGGGATTTAGGTCAAGCAAGAAGAGTCTGGTTTGTTAAACCAAACGATCTGTTTCTTCTTCCTAAACTGTCCTGTTCCTCAATTTGCTATGATTCCAAGGGTAGAATCATAGAATCATAGAATGATTACAGCACAGAAGGAGGCCATTCAGCCCATTGAGTCCGTGCCGGCTTTATGTAAGAGCAATTCGGTTAGTCCCATTCCCCCGCTCTTTCCCTGTAGCCCTGCAAATTTTTTCCCTTCAAGTATTTATCCAATTCCTTTTTGAAAGCCACAATCAAAGCTGCTTCCACCACCCTTTCAGACAGCGCATTCCAGATCATAACTATTCATTGCGTAAGAAAAGTTTTCCTAATGTTGCCTTTGGTTCTGTTGCCAATCAACTTAAATCTGTGTTCTCTGGTTCTCGAGCCTTCCGCCAATGGGGACAGTTTCTCTTTATATACTTAATATAAACGCTTCATGATTTTGAACACTTCTATCAAATCTCCTCTCAACCTTCTCTGCTCTAAGGAGAACAACCCCAGCTTCTCCAGTCTGTCCACGTAACTGAAGTCCCTCATCCTTGGAACCATTTTAGTAAATCTTTTTTGCACCTTCTCCAAAGTCTTCACATCCTTCCTAAAGTGCGGTGCCCAGAATTGGGCACAATATTCCAGTTGTAGCCAAACCAGTGTTTTATAAAGATTCAACATAACAACCTTGCTTTCGTACTCTATGCCTTTATTTATAAAGCCCAGGATCCCGTATGCTTTTTTAACCGCTTTCTCAACCTGTCCTACCACCTTCAAAGATTTGTGCACATATACCTCCAGGTCTCTCTGCTCCTGCACCCCCTTTAGAATTGTACCATTTAGTTTATATTGTCTCTCCTCGTTCTTCCTGCCCAAATGTATCACTATGCACTTCTGTGCGTTAAATTTCATCTTCCATGTGTCCGCCCATTCCACCAGCCTGTCTATGTCCTCTTGAAGTCTATTACTATCCTCCTCACTGTTTACCACACTTTCAAGTTTTGTGTCATCTGCAATTTTTGAAATTTTGCCCTGTACATCCAAGTCCAAGTCATTAATATATATCAAAAAGGCAGTGGTCCTGGTACTGACCCTTGGGGAGCACCACTGTATACCTTCCTCCAGTCCGAAAAACAACCGTTCACCACTATTCTATTTCCTGTCACTTAGCCAATTTTGTATTCATGCTGCCATTGCCCCTTTTATTTCATGGGCTTCAATTTTGCTGACAAGCCTATTGTGTGGCACTTTATCAAACGTCTTTTGAAAGTCCATACACACAACGTCAACCACACTACCCTCATCAACCCTCTATGTTACCTCATCAAAAAACTCAACCAAGTTAGTTAAACATGATTTGCCTTTAGCAAATCCATGCTGGCTTTCTTTTATTAATCCACACTTGTCCAAGTGACTATTAATTTTGTCCCAGATTATCGTTTCGAAAAGCTTCCCCACCACCGAGGTTAAACTGACTGGCCTGTAGTTGCTGGGTTTATCCTTACACCCTTTTTTGAACAAGAGTGTAACATTTGCAATTCTCCAGTCCTCTGACACCACTCCCTTATCTATAGAGGATTGGAAGATTATGGCCAGAACCTCTGAAATTTCTACCCTTCCCTTAGCAACCTAGGATGCATCCCATCCGGACCGGGTGACTTATCTACATTAAGTACAGCCAGCCTTTCTAGTACCTCCTCTTCATCAATTTTTAGCCCATCCAGAATCTCAACTACCTCCTCTTTTGCTATGACTTTGGCAGCATCTTCTTCCTTGGTAAAGACAGATGCCAAGTACTCATTTAGTACCTCAGCCATGTCCTCTGCCTCCATGCGTAGATCTCCTTTTAGGTCCCTAATCGGCCCCACCCCTCCTCTTACTACCTGTTTACTATGTACATGCCTATACTAGACGTTTGGATTCCCTTTTATGTTAGCCGCCAGTGTATTCTCATATATAATATACAATAGCCGCCAGTCTATTCTCATACACTCTCTTTGCCCCTCTTATTTCCTTTTTTCACTTCTCCTCTGTACTTTCTATATTAAGCCTGGTTCTCATTTGTATTATCAACCTGACATCTGTCATACGCCCCCTTTCTCTGCTTCATCCTACTCTCTATCTCTTAGTCTTTCTGACTTCCTTTCTCAATGATAGAAGCATTCATGGATTTCCACAAATTGAGTGCGTAGTGAGACAAAGGAGAAGTTTGTTGCTGGGGCTTATCTAGAAAACTGGATCCATAAACTGGTATCCTGAAAGATTAGCACAGAAAGTCCAATAGCAATTCCAATTACTTCATGCATATGAGACATCCTATTGTTGAGCAGTGACATCCCTCTCTTACACAGGACTGACCTGTATCTCAGTTATTGGGTGAGTTTATTTCCCTCTTTAATGGCCTGGCTATTGAAGAGGAGTCATTGGTAGTCAAGGGAATTCCTTTCTCAATGATAGATGCATTCATGGATTTCCACAAATTAGATGCGCAATGAGACAAAGAAGAAGTTTTTCGCGAGGGCTTATCTAGAAAACTGGATCCATAACCATCCTAGGTCCCTTATATGTTGAAGAATCCTCAACAGTTGGGCCTGACACCAAGTTCTATCATGATTCATATTGCAGCTGTTGTATCTTTCCATATTTCTTCCCAGCCAGGTTCCCCGGGGCAACATCTCTACATTTGTCTTGATTGAAAATCTAATCTAAATCATTTCTCTTTCAACTCCTCCTTAACATTTGAATCTGGAACTTCATACGCTTTTGAGCATGTGAATTCTGGCTGGTTTTATGTGTGCTGCACTGTGTCAAGGAGTGAGTGTAAGATCAAAAGGTCACTCCACTGGAGACACATTGCTCAAAACAGTTGCTTTAGACGCCATCTGCAATGTTGCTACTTTGACCAACTCTCAAATCTTTACCAAATGTTATTCTTTGGACCTATCAGACAATGATGATGTGAAGTTTGGCAGATCACACTTGACTGTAGGTGTTTCATCCAGACAGGGAGAGACACCCCTTCCCGTTCTAAGCGCCAACTGAGTCAGACTTACACAATATGTGGAGCATGCTGTAATGAAGGAGAGAGTAACTCGTACTCTATCACACTCCCACAGCTTGAATAAACCCAACAGATTAAGGTGCAAGCAGATTTATGTATTGGTTGGACTCTATCAATCTTTGGTAGTTGTTTATGAGACGTGATGTCAGTGAGAAGCCATGATTCCCCAGAATCTAGCTTTGCGATCTTTTGCACTGCTTGAGCAATTTGGGAACAACAGCCTGGTTGAAGATGATTCAGTTGTAGCCTAGGTCGAGTTGCCCTTGAGAAGGTGGTGGCGGGCTTTTTTCTTGAACTGCTGCAGTCCGTGTGGTGAAGGGGCTCCCGCAGTGCTGTTAGGTAGGGAGTTCCAGTACTTTGCTTTTCTGAGCATCACAGACATGCACATTGAAAGAATAGTAGCTTTTACGGTGGATGTGCTCTGGGTGATTGACTGATGGTGCCTGTATTTCCTGGTGGGCACATTTGTTCTGCACCGAACATTCTGGGCAAAGTGTCAATGGCATAAAGTGCCCCCACTCCTGCAGAAATTAACAAAACCTACCAACTTTCTACAACAGTGCATCAGTCACCTTCTAAGTTCATGGTGCCTTGGCTGATGCCATGCATTGTGCCTGGAATAACCCTGTGGCCAAGGAATTGATTATTGCCATCAATTTCACTGCATAACTCACCACTGAGCTTGACCTTCTAAAGGCACTGCTCCTCTGTCACATCCTGCTTCTGGCTGCTCCCCTCTGCTATTGTCACATTATCCTTTGGTCCTGCTTCTCTTCTCTAAGAATCAATACAATTGGCACCTACAAACTTTAACCCAGTATTGGTATTAAAGTCTGGTCTAATAATGACTCGTGGCATATTGGTGTCAAGCCTAGGCTATACCTGAAAGTAACATAGAATCATACAGCACAGAAGGAGGCTATTTGGCCCATCGTGCCTGTGCCAGCTCTTTGAAAGAGCAATCCAATTAGTCCCACTCCTGCTGCTCTTTCCCCAGAGCCCTGCTATTTTTTCCTTTTCAAATTTATATCCAATTCCCTTTGGAAAGTTACGATTGAATCTGCTTCCACCGCCCTTTCAGGCAGCACATTCCAGATCATAACAACTCGCTGCATAAAAAAAATTCTCATCTCCCCTCTGATTCTTTCGCCAGTTATCTTAAATCTGAGTCATCTGGTTACCGACCCTCCTGCCAGTGGAAATAGTTTCTCCTTATTTACTCTATCAAAACTCCATAGAATTTTGAACACCTCTATTAAATCTCCCCTTAACCTTCTCTGCTCTAAGGAGAACAACCCCAGCTTCTCCAGTCTCTCGACGTAACTGAGGTCCCTCATCCCTGGTATCATTCTAGTAAATCTCCTCTGCACCCTCTCCAAGACCTTGGCATCCTTCCGAAAGTGTGGTGCCCAAAATTGAACACAATACTCCAGCCAAGGCCTGACCGGTGATTTATAAAGGTTTAGCGTAACTTCCTTGCTTTTGTACCCTATGCCTCTATTTATAAAGTCAAGGAACTTGTATGGTTTTTTAAAAGCCTTATCAACGTCCTGCCACCTTCAAAGATTTGTGTATGCCCTCCAGGTCTCTCCAGGTCTCTCTGTTCCTGCACCCCCTTTAAAATTGTACCATTTAGTTTATATTGTCTCTGCTCATTCCTCATTCATCCTCCCAAAATTCATCTTCCTTAACTTGATTGGATTCACCCACTAATGATATTTTCTTTGCTTGTCAGACTGTAAGCACTTACTGTTGAGTCAAAGCCATATCAGATAATGCAACTTGTTCAAACAGATTAAACACCAAGCCTGTCACTTTTCCAACCGGTGTTAAGCCAGCACAAATATTACTGCTGCTGCCAAATTAAAGTCTGTGGTTTGCTAGGGGAGAAGGGCGGGTGGGTGGGAGGTGGGGGGGTTTAATCTGAAAGGTGGGATCGCTGAATGACCCGTTGTAAGGAGCAATAATGTGTTAGGGGCAGTTGGGTGAGGGTTAGAAGGGCAGAGAGCATTTTAAATGAATGTTAGCAGTTCCTGATGCTGGATGGGACTGCATAACTTGTATAAGTTACAGTTTATGAGTATTGAGGATGTGGGATCTGAAGGGGGTGTGAGGTGTGGCTGGCAGTTCCACTCCCTGATATGTATCCTCCATTATGTTTAGATTAAAACAAATTTAAAGGTGGCAGACTTCCAAAAGATTGCTCTACAGGTGCGAAGAATGATTAAAAGCCGCAATGAATAACAAATGAGGAATGTGTGCCATGACCAATTCCCCCTGTTAGTAACAGCCTTACGTTTAGCGTCGTTGGGTGACAGTGCGACCATTTTCTTCAACATTAGGATCACCAGGTGGATAAGGATGAGGGAGGCCATTTGGTCCATCGAAACTCATCCATTCAGATAGAACTTATAGTCCTGTATCACAGTAACCAGCTGTTTGTTAAATGATTCCAGGGTTTATTGCCTCTACTACCCAACCATATAGCCCATTCCACATGTTGCTCGCTCTTTGTTTTGTGTTGGAGCTTTTTAGTCACTGGCCTTGAATATCAAACACCTTTCTTGGCCTGTTTTACCTACATGACAATTATTACTTCAGTACGGTACTGAGGGAGTGCTGCATTGTTGAAGGCATCGTCTTTTCGATGAGACATTGACCTGAGGCCCTGTCTGCCTATTCAGGTGGAAGATCCCATGCCACTATTGAAAGAAGAACTGGGGGGTTCTCCCAGTGTCATAGAATCATAGAAAGTTACGGCACAGAAGGAGGCCATTCGGCCCATCATGTCCGTGCCGGCCGAAAAAGAGCTATCCAGCTTAGTCCCACTTCCCAGCATTTGGTCCGTAGCCCTGTAGGTTATGGCACTTCAAGTGCATATCCAAGTACTTTTTAAATGAGTTGAGGGTTTCTGTCTCTACCACCCTTTCAGGCAGTGAGTTGCCGACCCCCACCACCCTCTGGGTGAAAAATTTTCTCCTCAACTCCCCTCTAATCCTTCTACCAATTACTTTAAACCTATGCCCCCTGGTCACTGACCCCTCTGCTAAGGGAAATAGGTCCTCCCTATTCACTCTATCTAGTCCCATCATAATTTTATACACCTCAATTGAATCTCCCCTCAGCCTCCTTTGTTCCAAAGAAAATAACCCCAGTCTATCCAATCTTTTCTCATAGCTAAAATTCTCCAGCACTGGCAACATCCTCGTAAATCTCCTCTGTACCCTCTCTAGTGCAATCACATCTTTCCTGTAATGTGGTAACCAGAACTGTATGCAGTACTCAAGCTGTGGCCTAACCAATGTTTTATACAGTTCTAGCATAACTTCCCTGCTCTTATATTTGGCTAAAAAAGGAAAGTATCACCATATGTCTTCTTAATCACCTTATCTACCTGTCCTGCTACCTTCAGGGATCTGTGGACATGCACTCCAAGGTGCCTTTGTTCCTCTATGCCTCTCAGTATCCTTCCATTTATTGTGTACTCCCTTGCCTTGTTTGCCCTCCCCAAATGCATTACCTCTCACTTCTCTGTATTGAATTCCATTTGCCAATTTTCTGCCCACCTGACCAGTCCATTGATATCTTGACCAACATTTATCCCTCAACCAACCCTACTAAAAGTATCTGGTCATTTTCTCACTGCTGTTTGTGGGACCCTGCTGTGCACAAATTGACTGCTGTGCTTGCCCTCAAAACAACACTTCAAAATTACTTCATTGGTTGTGAAGCACTTTGGGACGCCTTGAGGATGCGAAATATATAAACGCATGTTCCTTCTTTCTTTACTGCATTTCGAAGCCAGATGAAGTAGATTGAGATGTTTCGGAGAGGTGTGATGAGAAGCTGTACATAGCACTTTGAAAATGGGTCTATACCGTTCAGTCCTAACATCTGTTTTCAGCTGAAAACTCAGAGAGAACAAAAAGATAAAGCACTGTAGAAAAAAACTCAGAGAATAACACAGTCCAGCAGTAAATATTTCACTAGCTTCCATCCTTCACGCTTTTATCTGACATCAGTGGAAGTCTGCCACAGAAAATATTGTATTTCTTCTAAAATAGAAACGCCCCTGCTCTAAATCACACCGCTCAGTGCACTTCTTTCCAGAAAACGTTACACTCTTTGAATACCCTGGAATCAGTGCGCTGTGTATGGTACATAGATTACCATCCGCTCAGGGAGAATTTATCATCGTCTTTGTCAGCTTTTTGTAATCCAAAGCCTTTCACCTGCCCCAGGAGTCAGAAAGAAAGAAAGAAAGACAGAAAGACAGACAGACCGAAAAGAAAAGAATGAAAGAAAGCTCCATTACTCAGATTACCTCCTTTCAAGGCTGAAAAGCCTGAGTTTTCTCATCTTCCTTCATCCCCCTTCAGTCACAAAAAAAGGAGGGATTTTTTTTTTTTGCATTTTGTTGCACAGCAAAGTTTGATTTTTTTTTTTTGCGATGGACCCAGCAAAGCAAACATATGAGGCGTAACTCCACAAAATGGTCCCTATATCAACTTCTCAAATATTTGCAGCTCTACGTATCTCAGCGAGGAAGTTTACAGAAAACATTACGTTTCTTCTTGAAAGAAACAATGCAAGCTCCCCCAGATATGTTGGCAAATTCAAAAAGGAACTGTTTAGACAGCTGGCAGAGGAAGGGATTGAGGATATCATATGGTACTTTTCAAACTTTGGACCTCAATGGTCTCTTCCTATATATTCCTATGCTCCTATGCTGTTAGCCCCACTCAGAGTTGGTGGGCTCTCCATGGTAATAGTCGAGGAACTCCTCTCCTCTGAGATCTGTTCCACTGATCCCAGGAACATGCCCACGTCACCAGTTGGATGTGGCAGCGCTGGCTAAGAAGAGTACACATTTTACCAAGTGGAAAATAAATTTGCACGGAACAAACATATAACATGCCATCATGCTTTCAAATCAAATATTTTGGAGCACTAAACATGCCTGTCTTCTTTCAGACTAGTTGGTTTGGTCACTTTGAGATGCATGCTATGGGAATGAGAGCCGAGAAGATAGATGACCTCCCAGGTGGACACAACAAGAACAACTGTGTCACTCTTTCAGATATTCTGTTTTGCTGCGACAACAGTAATTGTTTAGACGGTGAGTATTGATGAACTTTTAGGCTGGACAAATTATGGCAGCCATCTCATTGGCACAGAAAGTGCTCTTAACTGAAAAGTTTGAGTACGAGGTTTTCTGGAACCACCCGTGCCAATGCTAGGGCAAGTCAGTGCGGTCCTTCATCTTCTATGGCCATGGCATGGGACCATTAATCTCAAGATAGGTCCTTTCTCAATGGCCAAGTTGTATGTAGCACACCACAGAGAATCGCCATACTTTGGCAATTGATACTGCAAAACATCCCACCTCTTCCCTTGACCAATCGAGACACTGAAGTCACCGTTTGAGAGTGGCTAAGCTTTTCCCAAGTGATAATCCATGTTGCCTTGTGTTTCCATTTGCACCCGTGCCCTGCTGACATGTCAGAGCTGCGGACTGAGCTCATGAGCCATGGCTCCAGATCATAGCAGTGATCTCCCAACAGCTGGCCTTTGCGGCCTGTTTTTCCCATTCAGCCAAGGCACGTTCAACGAACTCAATTCACAATCACTTGGAAGATTCTTCTCTGAGCGTCACAGGCCACCTGCATTTGAGGGAATGGAAGCCTTCGCTATTTGATTATCTGTCATGAAGAACGGACACTGGGGGTGATTTTAAACCCCAAGAACGGGTGGGTTGGGGGCGGGTGGGAATTGAAAACAGTCGTTTTTTTGGGTCGCGACCGCAAAATTTTCAGATTTTGCATTCCCACGTTAAACCGACGTTAAACCCGGAAATAAAGCCGAGTTGCAGTCGCGACCCAAAAAACAACTATTTTCAACTCCCATCTGCCCCCAGCCCACCCATTCTTGGGGTTTAAAATCACCCCACTGTGTCTGGAAGGCTGGTAGTCCAAATTGCAATGGGACTGTTAGAAAGATAGCAGCAATTGAATGCAGTTACTGGCTTCCCCGGAGTGTTGGGTGCCGTTGATTCTACGCACAGATGTGAGCACCAGTAATAAATAACATCCATTGGATATCCCTCACTGACTGATTTACTCACCTCCTGAAAGAGCCCCAACAAACCATTGACGCTTTGTTTCAAAATCTGTGCTGAGTAATCCCTACAGCACCTGTGCTCTTCTGACAAGTCCCTCTGGCCAGGACCGCTGATTTACGCTGACTGAATTGAAGCAAATTCTGTTTTCCTTATTTGAGACTCTAAGATTTTTACTGGTGTTTTGAGACCTTAATCCATAATTCTGTCCATTCATAATTAGGCCCGATGGTTTATGGTGCCTGAATGAGGCGACTAGCATTACATAGAATTACATAGAATGTACAACGCAGAAACAGGCCATTTGGCCCAACTGGTCCATGCCAGTGTTCATGCTCCAAACGGGCCTCCTCCCTCCCTACTTCATCTAACCCTATCAGCGTATCCTTCTATTCCTTTCTCTCTCATGTGTTTATCTAGCTTACCCTTAAATGCATCTATGCTATTGTTAAACTTGTACAGAACCTTGGTTAGAGAGAGTTCGCAGGCCACATGTGGCCCACAGATCACAGTTCGGATTCCCCTGCATTGACATTCATTACTAATATCGCAGTACGATTCCAATGCAATAAGTTCGAATACATTGACCACGCTCCTACATGCATCCATCTCTTTACACATACATGTTGGAATAATGCACTGTGGGAGTCTTTCAGTGCACTTGAGATACAGCCCGTATATTTAAAGGGAAACTGTTCAAAAATGGAAAATGTTAACAATTTCCTCATGACCGCACCCTGACTGATTGCTCCTCAACTCCTATGTGTAAAGTATACCTCCTGTGGGTTGTTATTTCTTGTCCTTCCTAAAGTGCATTCTTGGTAAGGGAACAAAATTGCAGCTGGCTCATACTTTGTAGCTGCTTTATGTAACTTTCCACCAGGGCGTCACTCATCAAATAAGTAGGTATTTTGGGGAGGAGGGGGGTATGATGGGCCAAGCAAAGCACAACAAGTTAATACACAAAAACGGTTGAATTTTACTGCTGTTCAATGCTCTACTTGAAGTTGATATTGGCTGCAATTAATTCTTTCAGGGGGCGCTTATGGTTTTGCTAGAAGTAGAAAACTGAGGAAACGTTCAGGGATGCATTTACCACGGTAGTACAAGTGACTGGAGGAATAACTAACCAAAGCTGGTGTTATTCACAATACGCCACCAAAAATCCCTCCGTTCCTACAGACAGCAGATGTGTAAAATATACGTTACTTGCAAGGTGCTTTCTAGCATCCGAGGTGATGCCCACTGCCTCTAAGTTGGTCGCTGGTTTTGAAATTCCATGTTAGTGTGAATTGGTTGGACTGGACAGTGAGGCAGATGCAATCGAGTTGGTTCATTAGTTGTTAATGGGGCATTCCGCACACATTCTGTGAAACCCCACTGCTTAACATAACACAGGACCTGTGCGAAAGTCCATCATTGGGTTGAGTAACTTCAGAGAAGGAAAGAACTTGCGTTTCTATAGCACCTTTCACGACC
Organism: Heptranchias perlo; assembly: GCF_035084215.1. Classification (NCBI taxonomy): domain Eukaryota; kingdom Metazoa; phylum Chordata; class Chondrichthyes; order Hexanchiformes; family Hexanchidae; genus Heptranchias; species Heptranchias perlo. The sequence continues at coordinate 7,245,772 of NC_090332.1, read as the reverse complement.
TCGGGACGTCCCAGAGTCCTTCACAGCCAACGAAGCACTTTTTGAAGTGCAGTCACTGTTGTAATGTGGGGAAATATGGAAGCCAATTTGCACACAGCAAGCTCCCACTAACAGCAATGAGGTAAATGACCAGGTCATCTGTTATGGTGATGTTGGTTGAGGGATAAGCGTTGGCCAGCACAATGTTCGACAGGATTCGCTATGGGCTGTAGAGCAAAGTGGGCAATAGCGAATTGACAGCTCGATTTGCAATTTTCCCGATTTTCTTTTCCATTGACTTCCATGGCCCCGCCCCTTCCTATCTCAGTAACCCCCTCCAGCCCTACAACCCTCTGAGATCTCTGCAATCCTCCAACTCTGACCTCTTCTGCATCCCCCACTTCCTTCACACCACCGTTGGCAGCCTTGCCTTCAACCGCCTAAGCCCTAAGCTCTGGAATTCCCTTCCTAAACCTCTCCACCTCTCTCTTCTCCTTTAAGATGCGCCTTAAAACCCACCTCTGTGACCAAGCCTGTCCTAATGTCTCCTTCTTTGGCTCGGTGTCAATTTTTTGTCTGATAACGTTCCTGTGAAGCCCCTTGGAATGTTTCACTACATTAAAGGGGCTATATAAATGCAAGTCATTGTTGTTAAATTTATACCCCAGAAATCTGCCTCAATCTATTTTTAACATGTCTTCAAGATGAAGCAAAATGGTTTATTTTCTATGAGGGATAACAATAATTTGGTTTAAAAGCAGAAGAGCAAGATATTGGATAAAATGGTTGGCCTGTGTAATAGGATGACTTTAATCGCAGTCGATGCACTTTGCATTTCTCCAAAAGAGCCTTTTTCTGGTTATCTTAACCTTATCGCACCTATTTAAACTTTAACATCCGTTCCCCCTTAAAACGATTCAGGGATATCATCCGTTAAGTCGGAAAAAAATATAGAAAACCTGACACAAACAGGGAGTTTTCCAAACTCTCAAGTTATTTTGCAGTTAGCCCAGCGATGATGAAGTGTTATCCAGTCTTTTTTTGGCACTCAGGAAAGCTCTGTCTGACACCGGTGTGAGAAGCTGCAAACAGTAGCTGCCAATTTAGCCAGACTGCTGCAGCCTTCCCGGGAGGCCTGCAGTCCGACAGGTCACGTCCTGTGTCTGGCATCACCACTCCACTACTCTCATAAAGTCATTCCTTTCCATTTCAGTCTCGTGCGCTCCGAGCCAAGGAAAACAGAGGAGAGAAAAAAAATAACAAAGCTGGGGTTTCTTTGGGGGAAAGAGAGATTTTGTGTACTTTTTTTTTTAAAATGCTTTTTTTTTTTTGGCTCGTCCCCGAGGTACAGATTCCATCCAGATTATGGAGTTAGTCTTAGGTTTCGAGAGAAATGACAATTAGAATTGGCGTCTCGCTTGTTAAGCTTGTTGGAGACAATTACAAAAAAAAAAGGGCAAGAGCAAACTTGCTGAACTCGCCAAAACCGGATTTTTTTCAGAGGGTCAAGAATTGGATATATGCTTGAAAAGGAAAACTTTGTAGGGCCATGGGGAAAGAGCAGGGGGGGGGGGGAATGGGGCTAATTGGATAGTTCTTTCAAGGAGCCAGCACAGGCACGATGGGCCGAACGGCCTCCACAAAGGGTAGTGGAAATCTGCAACTCTCTCCCCCAAAAAGCTGTGGAGGCTGGGGGGTCAAATGAAAATTTCAAAACTGAGACTGATAGATTTTTGGTAGGTAAGGGTATTAAGGGTTACAGAACCAAGGCGGGTAGATGGAGTTAAGATACAGATCAGCCATGATCTAATTGAATGGCAGAACAGTCTTGAGGGTCTGAATGGGCTCCTCCTGTTCCTATGTTCCTTCCTATGTTCCTTCTGTGCTGTAAGATTCTAGGATAGGTTTCAAATGAAAGGAGACTCAGGAGATCGGGCAGTTCAATGGCCAGACTCTGTAGTGAGCAGTTGTGCGTTACTGTGATGCAGGCAATGCGATACGGAGCTGGAAGCAAACTTATACCCGAAAGATTTGCACCGCTCGCTCTTCAATCTATAAGATTAGCACCCAAAGACGACACTCACTTTTAAACCACTTGTGCTGCACGATCCACTCTGCAGCCTCCTTGCAGCTCCCGAGTATGACTTGGTTGACACGCATAAAAGCATGGGGCACAAACCAGGCTTAACACAGTGGAGACTATTTCTTCATGAGGGTTTGAAGTCTGCTTCTTTCTGGAAAAGCGCCATTAAAATAATCTTAGTGCCCATGGACGAGAATGGGAAGGGGGTCACCCTGATTCCGTATCTGTGACCGTTCATTTGGAACCGCACTGCACGATATTAATAACAGATGCAGCAACAGGCCGGGATGAATGTGCTTTCACTAATTTCACCCCTACTGTCTGCTTGATGCCTGCCTCTGCTCTTGTATTGCACCTTCAGATGCTTTCGCTATGTGAAAGATGCCATATAAACGTAAGCTACTGGACAACATTCCTTTGCTCCCTCTTTGCATGAAGCTGAGACACCCGTCAGATGTGGTTGTTATTAATGCATTACCACAGTGACTCTTTTCAGAAGACGTTCTCAGGATTTGATCATCGCTGGCAAGGCTGGCATTTATTGCCCATGCCTAGTTGCCCTGAGCCGTTAGATCAACTGAGTGGTTTGCTGGGCCACTTCAGAGTCAACTACGTTGGTGTGGGACTAAAGTCACGAAAAGGACGGCAGGTTTCCTTCCCTAAAGGACATTAGAGAAACAGTTGGGTTTTTCTGACAATCCGACAGCTTCATGATCACTTTTACTGATTCATTGCCAGATTTTGTTTTATTCAGAATTCGAATCCTCAAACTGGCGTGCTGGGATTTGAACTCATTGGATTATTATTCCAGACCTCCGGATTACCAGTCTAGTGATATAACCACTACACTACCGTACCCCAAAACTACTTCATTGACTATGAAGCCCTTTGGGACGTCCTGAGGATATGAAAGGTGCTACATAAATACAAGCTTTTTCTTTCCAATGTGGCACAGCATGATCCCAATCTGTCAGTCTGTAGATGACAAATGACAGTGTTGAGGCAAAGAATTAACCACTTTGCCATTATATTGGGAGAATTTTGTAAGCGAGTGTTCCACAGGATTTGTCCTGTTCTTCTTCTTAAAATTTGCAAGGTTGGGGGGAGCGCGCGGGAGATTTCCCCCCGTCCCTATTTGTAGTGAAATCGTGAACGCAAATATAAGGAGCATTGGTTACAATTTCGCTAAGTACAGTGATCAGAGTAAATCCTTCCTCTTACCTCCCCAATATGTGCTAATGGCCACCCGCGCGGGATATAGGAGTAAAATGTCACCTTGTGCACTCCCATTAAAATTAAATAATGGGCTCCCACAGGGCAAGCTCCGTATCAGCAGAGCTAACACAGGATTTATCCCATTAAGTATTTAAAGGGTTATTGGAATTTGGAGGTCGGATTTTCCTGACCCGAGGCAAAGTAAGTTGCTGTGAGCTTTGGAAAATCCTCAAATTGCAAGGCTTGGAATTTAAGAGACGTTTGAATCAAATCCGAGTGATAAATGAAGCGGTCAGCACGCACCATTCCTTTCATCTGGGTTTAGCAGAACACTAACACGAACCAGGTGCCGCTATCTCTTACCTTTAAGAAGGAGGCAATGTCAGGAATGTTTGACGCTGAAAACCTCATATTGTCAACGCTGGGAAAGAACTTCGGACTTGAGGTAAAAAAGGTGAATGGGTCACAGGTAGGAAGCCTCTATTTGAAAAGAAAATCATTCCCTAGGGCTTCTTCCCCCCATCCCAATTTCCCCCTTCCTCTCCTTCCTTCCCCTCCTTGCCTCCTCCCTTCCCCCCTGACCTTTCTCTATCCTGCCTCTCCCCTTCCCTATCCCACCTTCCCCCTTCCCTATCCCACCTTCCCCCTTCCCTATCCCACCTTCCACCTTCTCTATCCCACCTTCCCCTTTCTCTAGCTCACCTTCCCCCTTCCCTATCCCACCTTCCCCCTTCTCCATCCCACCTTCACCCTTCCCTATCCCACTTTCCCCCTTTCTTTATCCCACCTTCCTCCTTCCCTATCCCACCTTCCCCCTCTCTATCCCACCTTCCCCTTCCCTATCCCACCTTCCCCCTCTCTATCCCACCTTCCCCCTTCTCTATTCCACCTTCCCCCTTCCCTACCCACCTTCCCCCTTCCCTATCCCACCTTCCCCCTTCCCTATCCACCTTCCCCCTTCCCTATCCACCTTCCCCTTCCCTAACCCACCTTCCCCCTTCCCTATCCACCTTCCTCCTTCTCTATCCCACCTTCCCCCTTCTCTATCCACCTTCCCCTTCCCTAACCCACCTTCCCCCTTCCCTATCCACCTTCCCCCTCCCTAACCCACCTTCCCCCTTCTTTATCCCACCTTCCTCCTTCCCTATCCCACCTTCCCCCTTCTCTATCCCACCTTCCCCCTTCCCTATCCCACCTTCCCCCTTCCCTATCCACCTTCCCCTTCTCTATCCACCATCCCCTTCTCTATCCCACCTTCCCCCTTCCCTATCCCACCTTCCCCCTTCCCTATCCCACCTTCCCCCTTCCCTATCCACCTTCCCCTTCTCTATCCACCATCCCCTTCTCTATCCCACCTTCCCCCTTCCCTATGCACCTTCCCCTTCTCTATCCACCATCCCCTTCTCTATCCCACCTTCCCCCTTCCCTATCCCACCTTCCCCCTTCCCTATCCCACCTTCCCCCTTCCCTAACCCACCTTCCCCCTTCTTTATCCCACCTTCCTCCTTCCCTATCCCACCTTCCCCCTTCTCTATCCCACCTTCCCCCTTCCCTATCCCACCTTCCCCCTTCCCTATCCACCTTCCCCTTCTCTATCCACCATCCCCTTCTCTATCCCACCTTCCCCCTTCCCTATCCCACCTTCCCACTTCCCTATCCACCTTCCCCCTTCTCTATCCCACCTTCCCCCTTCCCTATCCCACCTTCCCCCTTCCCTATCCACCTTCCCCTTCTCTATCCACCATCCCCTTCTCTATCCCACCTTCCCCCTTCCCTACCCACCTTCCCCCTTCCCTATCCCACCTTCCCCCTTCCCTAACCCACCTTCCCACTTCCCTATCCACCTTCCCCCTTCTCTATCCCACCTTCCCCCTTCTCTATCCCACCTTCCCCCTTCCCTATCCACCTTCCTCCTTCTCTATCTCACCTTCCCCCTTCCCTATCCCACCTTCCCCCTTCCCTAACCCACCTTCCCGCTTCCCTATCCACCTTCCCCCTTCTCTATCCCACCTTCCCCCTTCCCTATCCACCTTCCCCCTTCCCTATCCCACCTTCTCCTTCCCTATCCACCTTCCCCCTTCCTTATCCACCTTCCCCTTCTCTATCCTACCTTCCCCCTTCCCTATCCACCTTCCTCCTTCTCTATCCCACCTTCCCCCTTCCCTATCCACCTTCCCCCTTCCTTATCCACCTTCCTCCTTCTCTATCCCACCTTCTCCTTCCCTAACCCACCTTCCCCCTTCCCTATCCAACTTCCCCTTCTCTATCCACCTTCCCCTTCTCTAGCCCACCTTCCCCCTTCCCTAACCCACCTTCCCCATTCCCTATCCAACTTCCCCTTCTCTATCCACCTTCCCCTTCTCTATCCACCTTCCCCCTTCCCTAACCCACCTTCCCCCTTCTCTATCCACGTTCCTCCTTCTCTATCCCACCTTCCCCCTTCTCTATCCCACCTTCCCCCTTCTCTATCCCACCTTCCCCCTTCTCTATCCCACCTTCCCCCTTTCCTATCCCACCTTAATCCCCTTAGCCCCTTCAGCCCCCTCCCCATACAGATTTTGGCTGTGCTGGTGGGTGCGCTACTTAATGTGGAACTGAGCCAACAAAGCTCTTTTCCCCATAGCCCTGCAAATTTTTCCTTTAATGGCGGCTTGGACACGATCCCACCCGCGGAGCCATCCCCCAACGTGAGTCGGAATCACGAGAAGAGGGAGCAGAGAGAAAAAAACCCTTAGGGGGAAATGTTCCCTTTTTCCACATACGCTGCTCATAATTCCAGCACACAGGAGCTCACCACTGATAGTTCTTGGAGGGATATTTTTGTACAAATCCAGCTGACCAATAGACAGACATGAATCCATGGCATCTGGACTATATCCTGCAAAATGACCACACCTGACCTGTGAGCTCACTGGCAACAAAGCAGCTCACTTGGAATTAGCTCCACATCTGTCCAAGCGGTTATTGTCACTCATACCTATGACAGGAGGCCACTGTTATTTAACAAACTTTTTCCAACCAGCCTGTGCTGTGCAATATTAGCAACTAATGAGTCAACAGGCTGCTATGCGACTTCTTTATTCGCTGTTTTAACCATTTAAACAGATTGGTTGCTAATATGGGGTATAGTAGCCTAGTGGGCTTCGTACTGGACTAGCTCAAATCCCACTGAGGTGAATTATGAAGTTAAATTCAATTCATTTGGTCATCTGTGAGCTGGTACCAGAATCAAAAATGACCATGAAAGTTGCCGGACTGTTGTAAAAACCCAACTGGTTCACTGATGCCCTTCAGGGAAGGGAATTTACTGTCCTTACCCGGTCTGGCCCACGTGACTCCAGTCCCAGACTACATGGTTGACTCTTAGTGCCCTCATGTCAACTAGAGATGGGCAATAAATACCACTTTGCCAATGTTGCCCACAGAACAATTTAAAAAAAAAAATCACACAGAGAGATTTCAACCCACAAATATCTGGTTTCCTTTATCCCACATCTCGGAAACTTTCCAGGATTTGATGTATGTGCTAACCACTTTTTGGCTGAATTTAAAACAATTCTAGCCTATAATGGCATTGTCTGAATTATTTTTAGCTTACAGGTTGACTGGACGCTGTTATACAGCCCGTCAGAAATGAGTGCTTGAATTCTACGTCAGAACTTTCTTTAAATGAATAAACCAATTTTTTAACATTGAACCATAAACTGCAAAAGGAAACATCATATTCAACAGTGTAAATATTGGCTGCTGTCTCACCCAGTTTATGAAAGAAAGAGCTTAAGTTATAGAACACCTTTCACATCCTCAGGGTGTCCCAAAGCCAGCGAATTACTTTTGAAGTGTAGTCACTGTTGTAATGTAGGCAAACACAGCAGCCAATTTACACACAAGGTCCCACAAACAGCAATGTGTTAAGTGATCAGCTCATCTGTTTGTTGGTGGTGTTGGGTTGAGGGATAAATGTTGGCCAGGACACCTCTCCTGCTCTTCTTCAAACATGCTTTCCTTCAATACCACACTGGGAGTGCCAGTCTAGATTGTGTGGTCAAGGTCTCCAGAGTGGGACTCGAACCCACGACCTTCTGACTCGGGCGACAGCACTACTAACTGAGCCACGGCCGACATATGCGGAGATCAGTTGTAGCTGCTTAAGTTCTGCCACGGCTGGGGGAAGCTACCCCAGCACAGATGGAGGTGGGGAGGGGAGGTGAGGGAGTGAGGTACGAGACCTAGGACCTCCTGCTCTATAGGGCTACAAGCTGCACGCTGCCATTACCAACTGAGCCACGAGGGAGCGTGCAATGAAATGCTTTAGATAGTCAGGATTCATATTTAAAATTACCACCACATTCTCTCGGCAACGTGTTGAAAAGGGGCAGCTTTAGGAGAAAGATTTGTTTTATTCGATCCCTAACTTTCACCTAGTTTTCCAGAGGATTGTGCACAGATAGAGGGATTACTGGTAACTTGTAGCTCCGTGGCTGCACAGCGATTCAGAAGTTTACACGTATTTAATTAAAGTCAGATTCTGAACAGCAGGTGCTATAAATGTTAATATTGAAAGCGCCGCTGAATTTAAAGTCCTCATATTTCACATCAAAGGACAAATGATTTGGGAGTGAAAGGCACAAGTGACTGAATGAACATTTGTGAATCTTATTTAATAAGCACCATCAAGTCATGAGCTTGCAGTGGTTACCACAGTCAACTTTTGGCCTGCGGAATATTTGGAACTCTCAAATTTTCTTCCCTCCCCCTTTTTTGTTGTTGCCCTGACAAATTTCTCTCCTCCCCCACCTCCTCTCTTGAAGGTGTTAACTCCTCACTGGGAGTTACGGTTTCACAGGCCCTCTGACACCTTTCCTCCAGGTACTTAACCCAAGTGAGCATGTTATGCTAAATCTTTTATAAATCACTGGTTAGGCTTCAGCTGGAGCATTGTGTCCAATTCTGGGCACCACACTTTAGGAACGATGTCCAGGCTTTTGGAGAAGGTGCGGAGGAGATTCAGCAGGATGGTACCAGGGCTGAGGGGTTTCAGTTATGTGGGGAAACTAGAGAAGCTGGGATTGTTCTCCTTAGAACAGAGAAGATTAAGGGGAGATTCAATAGAGATGTTCAAAATCGTGAGGGGTTTTGATAGAGTAAATAGGGAGAAACTGTTTCCACTGGCAGGAGTGTCAGTGACCAGAGGACACAGATTTAAGATAATTGGCAAAAAAGGCCGGAGGGGTTAAGGAGAAATTTTTTTACGCAGCGAGTTGTTATGATCTGGAATTCATTGCCTGAAAGGGCGGTGGAAGCAGATTCAATAGTAACTTTCAAAAGGGGAATTGGATAAATACTTGAAAAGGAAAAATTTGCAGGGCTATGGGGAAAGAGTGGGGAAGTGGGACTAATTGGATAGCTCTTGAAAGAGCCAGCACAGATACGATGGGCCGAATGGCCTCCTTCTGTACTTTATGATTCTATGTCTGAGTCTTGACAGTGAATGTCTGCAAGCTATTTGAATGTGGTAGTGGTGGGGACAGGGAGGGGCACATCACAGCCAAGCCCAATCATGTCCTCACCCAACATACCTGCACATGCACCTTACAGCACGGAGGCTATCGGATAGCGATCAGGCGAAGGGACCTTAGCCGAATTTCTCTTCCCGAATCCAGGGACAAGGAGCCCAGTTGTAGCTTAAATCAACCAACTCTGTGGAGACCGGGGATTGAACATGGGATAGCTACAAAGGGTATTAACCTGCCTCACGTGAATGGCACTCACTAAAACCATAATTTGTGAATCATATTTTTTAATTATTGCCTGGTGACATCAGCATAATACTCAGTGGGCTACTAGGGAGGTAGGCTGCAGATTGGGAAATTAGATTAAAAGATATGACGGTAGATAAGCATTAGCGAACATTAAAAGAAATAATTCATAATTCCCAACGAATATACATACCCTTGAGGGATAAAAACGCCACAGGAAAAGTGATCCTACCGTGGCTAACTAGAGAAGTTAAGGATAGTATAGATTAGATTAGTAGATGCATTGGTTATGATCTTCCAGAATTCCCTAGATTCTAGAACGGTCCCTGTGGATTGGAAGGTAGCAAATGTAACCTCACTATTCAAGAAAGGAGGGAGAGAGAAAACAGGGAACTGTAGGTCAGTTAACCTGACATCAGTAGTAAGGAAAATGCTAGAATCTCTTATTAAGGGCGTAGTAACAGAGCACTTAGAAAATCATAATCAACTCGATTTTATGAAGGGGAAATCGTGTTTAACAAATTTATTAGAGTATTTTGAGGGTGTAGCTAGCAGGGTAGGTAAAGGGGAACCACTGGATGTAGTATATTTGGATTTTCAAAAGCCATTCGATAAGGTGCCATATAAGAGGTTGTTACACAAGATTAGGGCTCACGGGATTGGGGGTCATCCCACCGCCCTTTAAAAATCAAGCCCAAAGAGTCTGCAAAAGGATATAGACAGGTTAAGTAAGTGGGCAAGAAGGTGGCAGATAGAGTATAATGTGGGGAAATGTGAGGTTATTCATTTTGGTAGGAAAAATAGAAAAATGGAACATTTTTTAAATGGTGAGAAACTATTAAATGTTGATATTCATGGGATTTGGGTGTCCTTGTACACGAAACACAGAAAGTTAACATGCAGGTAGAGCAAGCAATTAGGAAGGCAAATAGTACGTTGGACTTTATTGCAAGGGGTTTAGAGTACAAGAGTAAGGAAGTCTTGCTGCAATTGTACAGGGCTTTGGTGAGACCACACCTGGAGTACTATGTACAGATTTGGTCTCCTTATCTAAGGAAGGATATACTTGCCTTAGAGGCGGTGCAACGAAGGCTCACGAGATTGATTCCTCGGATGAAAGGGTTGTCCTATGAGGAAAGACTGAGTAGAATGGACCTATATTCTCTGGAGTTTAGAAGAATGGGAGGTGATCTCATTGAAACATATAAGATTCTAAGAGGGCTTGACAGGGTCGATACTGAGAGGATGTTTCCCCTGGCTGGAGAGTCTAGAACTAGAGGACATAGTCGCAAGATAAGGGGTCAGACATTTAGAACTTGATAAATTGGGCCAGTGGGCGGATGAATGGCAGATGGAGTTTAATTTAGATAAATGTGAGGTGATGCATTTTGGTAGATCGAATCGGGCCAGGACCTACTCCGTTAATGGTAGGCCGTTGGGGAGAGTTATAGAACAAAGAGATCTGGGAGTACAGATTCATAGCTCCTTGAAAGTGGAGTCACAGGTGGATAGGGTAGTGAAGAAGGCATTCGGCATGCTTGGTTTCATTGGTCAGAACATTGAATGCAGGAGTTGGGATGTCTTGTTGAAGTTGTACAGGGCATTGGTGAGGCCACACTTGGAGTACTGTGTACAGTTCTGGTCACCCTATTATAGAAAGGATATTATTAAACTAGAAAGAGTGCAGAAAAGATTTACTAGGATGCTACCGGGACTTGATGGTTTGACTTACAGGGAGAGGTTAGACAGACTGGGACTTTTTTCCCTGGAGAGTAGGAGGTTAAGGGGTGATCTTATCGAAGTCTATAAAATAATGAGGGGCATAGATAAGGTCGATAGTCAAAATCTTTTCCCAAAGGTAGGGGAGTCTATAACGAGGGGGCATAGATTTAAGGTGAGAGGGGAGAGATACAAAAGGGTCCAGAGGGGCAATTTTTTCACTCAAAGGGTGGTGAGAGTCTGGAACGAGCTGCCAGAGGCAGTAGTAGAGGCGGGTACAATTTTGTCTTTTAAAAAGCATTTGGACAGTTACATGGGTAAGATGGGTATAGAGGGATATGGGCCAAGTGCAGGCAATTGGGACTAGCTTCGTGGTATAAACTGGGCGACATGGACATGTTGGGCCGAAGGGCCTGTTTCCATGTTGTGAACTTCTATGATTCTATGATTCTAACTTGTACACCAGTCGCTGAAAGCGAGCATTCAGGTGCAGCAAGCAGTGAGGAAGGCGAATGGTATGTTGGCCTTCATTGCAAGAGGGTTTGAGTACAGGAACAGGGATGTCTTACTGCAGTTATACAAGGCCTTGGTGAGACCACATCTGGAGTATTGTGTGTAGTTTTGGTCTCCTTATCTGAGGAAGGATGTCCTTGCCATGGAGCGAGTGCAACGAAGGTTTACCAGACTGATTCCTGGGATGGCAGGACTGATGTATGAGGAGAGATTGGGTCGACTAGGCCTATATTCACTAGAGTTTAGAAGAATGAGAGGTGATCTCATCGAAACATATAAAATTCTAACAGGACTAGACAGACAAGGAGGATGTTCCCGTTGGATGGGGAGTCCATAACCAGGGGTCACAGTCTCAGGATAAGGGGTCGGCCATTTAGAACCGAGAGGAGGAGAAATTTCTTCACTCAGAGGGTGGTGAACCTGTGGAATTCTCTACCACAGAAGGCAGTGGAGGCCACGTCATTAAATATATTCAAGAAGGAGATAGATATATTTTTTAATGCTAAAGGGATCAAGGGATATGGCGAAAAAGCGGGAACAGAGTACTGAGTTAGACGATCGGCCATGATCATTTTGAATGGCGGAGCAGGCCCGAAGGGCCGAATGGCCTACTCTTGCTCCTATTTTCTATGATTCTATGATTCTATGACTGAGATGAGGAGGAATTGCTTCACTCAGAAGGTTGTGAATCTTTGGAATTCTCTACCCCAGAGGGCTGTGGATGCTCAGCTGTTGACTATATTCAAGACTGAGATCGATAGATTTTTGGACTCTAAGGAATCAAGGGATATGGGGATCAGGTGGGAAAGTGGAGTTGAGGTCAAACATCAGCCATGATCTTATTGAATGGCGGAGCAGGCTCGAGGGGCCGTATGGCCTACTCCTGCTCCTATTTCTTATGTTCTTATGTTCTTAGAACTCAGAATGATAAAGTTACAACGGTGTGCCTTAGAAAATGGTGTTCGTTACAACAACTTGCATTTATATAGTGCCTTTAACATAGTAAAACCTCCCGAGGCACTTCACAGCAGAGTAATCAGACAATAAATGACAATGAGCCAAAGAAGAAGACATTAGGGCAGGTGACCAAAAGCTTGGTCAAAGAGGTAAGTTTTAAAGAGGAGACAGAGATAGAGAGACAGACAGAGGTTTGGGGAGGGAATTCCAAAGCTTAGGGTCTAGATGCTGAAGTCATGGCCACCAAAGGAAGTCGAGGATGCACAAGAGGCCAGAATTGGAAGAGCGCAGAGATCTTGGAGGGCTATAGGGCTGGAGGAGGATACAGAGATAGGGAGGGCGAAGGACATGGAAGGATTTGAACATGAGGATAAGAATTTTAAAATTGAGGCATTGGTGTACCAGGAAACAATGTAGAACAGCGAGCACGGGGTGATGGGTGAACGTGATGAGGTGAAAGTCAGGATACGGGCCGCAGAATTTTGGATGAGCTCAAGATTATGGAGGGTGGAAGATGGGAGGCCGGCCAGGAGAGCATTGGAATAGTCGAGTCTGGAGGTAACAAAAGCATGGATGAGGGTTTCAGCAGCAGGTGGGCTGAGGCAGCTCACTATCTTTTCAATAAGACAACATGTGTCTGGCATCCCTGACGATGGTTCATGGGTCCATGCCATGAGGGCCAGTGATTTGGTAAATGCCATGAATCTCTGCACTCACCCGTTGTGATCTAACATGTCCTCCAAGTTGCCGTATCACATAAGAAGCCACAATGGCAGCCAAAATGAGTGGATAGAATCATACAGCATAGAAGGGGGCCATTCAGCCCATCGTACCTGTGCCGGCTCTTTGAAAGAGTTATCCAATTCGTCCCACTCCCCCCTGCTTTTTTCCCAATAGCCTGAGTGATAGCAAATCATTTGCTGCAACAATTCAGCTCATCCTAGTCATCACCATTTATACAATGATCAAGGACTGAAACGCAACAAATATCAATTATTTATACAATCACTTTTTCCCCCTCCAAATACACCGATTATGGTTTTTCAGCTCAGGTTAACAGGGATAGTCCTCAATGGCACATGGGAGTGTCATCCAAAGGGTACCAGGCCACACACGGAGTATCGATTCCATCCAATTATAGAGAACAAGGTTCTCGAAGATCAAAAGAAAAGGAAACCAAATACTGGACTGTTGGAATAAAAAACAGCAAATGCTGGAAAATAGACAGCAGGTCTGTCAACATCTGGAAAGAGAAAAGACAGGTTAATGTGTAGGGTAGGGAGATCTTTCGTCAGAACCCCACCCGAAGCATTAACCTCTCTTTTCCCTATTCAAATGCTGACAGGCCACCTTGTGTGTTTCCAAGATGTTTTCTGACCCGTCTAAAATTGCGTTTACTGCCTCTGTTTTTCAGTGGGTGCATACATTGATAAATGAAATAATCGAAGACACTGCCAAAAGGAAAATAATCACAGCTCCGTCGATGTTATAAAGCAAACTCTTCAGTGATGAAGTCTTTTATCACGTTGTTCCCACTTCAGGTCATTTCGGAGTCAGGGTTCATCTGTCAGAGTGCCGGTGACTCACCGACCTTACCTCGGAGGAAGCAGGCTCCCTGGCCTCCATCTTCTATAATCCCCTTACCACCTTCCCGATGCAGCTTAATTCTCCACCTGAACAGACCGTGGTTTAACCTGCCGCCCAGAGGATGGTGCCTCCGACAGTGTAGCACTCCCTCAGTACTGCACTGAATTGTCAGCCGAGGTTGTGCGCTCAGGTGCTGGAGGTTTTGGGGCTCAAACACTCTTACTCAGAGGTGAATGCGCCAGCAAGTGAGCCAAGCTGATTCGAACCCACATGCACAGAGGGATATGTGTGCGTGGTCATTTTTCATGTGCCTCCATGGTTGGGTGCGTGTACGACTGGTCATTTAGACCCCTTGTGCATGCTGGCACTCATTGTTTGAGCATTGCACCGTTCATACCCGGCATTGTGCTGGTGCCCTACATTACGACAGTGACTAGAAAATAGACAGCAGGCCTGTCAACATCTGAAAGTCCTTCAAAAAGTCCTCCATCGGCTGTAAAGCGCGTTGGGACGTCCCAAGGCCACGAAAGGCTCTGTTCTTTCCTTTATTCTCCCCGGCTGAAGAAGAAGCACCTGAGAGGAGCAGGCGGGGGCCTCGGTTTAACGTCTCATCCGAAAGACGGCCCCTCCGACAGTGCAGCACTCCCTCAGTACTGGCACCGGGCGTGTCAGCCTAGTAGTGGTGTGTTTTAATATCTTGACAGACTTGAAGCACAGCATGTATCTATTGACAGTGAGGGCCTGGAGAAGGGGGTGGGGTGGGAGGGGGTTGTACCCAGTTTCCCACTTAGTGCTAAGGATGTCCAGCACCGTAGCAGGAGTACCGAGTGCTGCAGCCTGCGTGCTGTCTGCTCAGCTTTTTCCTTTAGGAATGCTCGAATATTATTTGCACTGAAGCCACGAATGCTGCTTGTCAGCTGCTTTTGACCATGTGGTTTGGGAGGGGGAGGAGGGGGGGGGCAACTTGTAATGTAGCAGCTAGATGCTCATTAACACCTCTAAACAAGGAGCGTCCTGGGAGCAATGACACCTCAGGATGATTATTGACCTGTATTTCCTCCCAAATAAAACAGAACCGGTTGTAAAGTTCACAAATCTTAAATCCAAAGGGGTGCATTTGTCCAACACTCCAAGACATAATGTCTCTCTTGTAACCTTCAGTTCCACCCTAATCATGAGTGAAAACAGGGGTGCTGAAAGCAGAATTAACTGTTTTGCCCATAAACTCTGTCCCGTTTGGAACTCAACACGATTCTCAATCTGGCACGATAGCGACCTCTGGAGGTAAAAACGAGATACTGCCTCTAAAAACCTCCACACGACAGCGAGATGCACTTGTGGCCTTGGAGGTGCTTTCATCGTTGACATTTTTCACTTAAGCTCCCTTCGAAACACAGTGGGGATAATTTTGACTTTGGGTGACAGTGTAAAACGGGCGATGTCGATTTAGCTGCCCTTTATACAAAGAATTACATAGAATGTACAGCACAGAAACAGGCCATTCGGCCCAACTAGTCTGTGCCGGTGTTTATGCTCCACACGAGTCTCCTCCCTCCCTACTTCATCTCACCCCATCAACATATCCTTCTATTCCTTTCTCCCTCATGTGCTTGTCTAGCTTCACCTTAAATCAATCCATGCTAGCCGCCTCAACCACTCCTTGTGGTAGCAAGTTCCACATTCTCACCACTCTCTGGGTAAAGAAGTTTCTCCTGAATTCCTTAATGGGTTTATAAATGACAATCATATTTATGGGTTCTAGTTTTGGACCCCCCCCCCCCATAAGTGGAAACATCCTCCTTACTTCTACTCTATCAAACCCTATCATAATTTTAAAGACCTCTATCAGGTCACCCCTCAGCCTTCTCTTTTCAAGAGAAAAGAGCCCCAGCCTGTTTAGTCTTTCCTGATAGTTAAAACCTCTCAGTTCTGGTATCATCCTTGTAAATCTTTTTTGCACCTTCTCCAATGCCTCTCTATTTTTTTTTGTAATATGGAGACCGGAACTGTGTGCAGTCCCCTGTGTATAAAGGGCAGCAAAATCGATATTGCCCGTTTTTACACTATCACCGAAAGTCAAAATGACTCCCGGTCAAACAAGAAAGTTAAAACTATCAGCGATGACATTCTTTTGTGAAACCTGACATTCAGCATTAAATGATACGACGACAACTTGCATTCATATAAAACCTTTAACGTAGAAAAACACCCCAAGGCTCCTCACAGAGGCGTGAGGGAAAAGGACACTGAGCCAGAGAAAGAGATATTAGGAGAGATGACCAAAACCTTGGTCAAGGAG
The DNA here is from genome assembly GCF_035084215.1 of Heptranchias perlo. Classification (NCBI taxonomy): domain Eukaryota; kingdom Metazoa; phylum Chordata; class Chondrichthyes; order Hexanchiformes; family Hexanchidae; genus Heptranchias; species Heptranchias perlo. Next base: position 7,229,661 of record NC_090332.1, on the reverse strand, counting down.
GTGGGTTTTACAGAGGAGAGCGAGGTAGAGATGCAGAAGTGTTTAGGGGGGGAATTCCAGAGAGTGGGGTCTAGATGATTCATGGTTGGGGCAAAGGGAGAGTCAGACGCACAAGAGGCCAGAGACAGAGGAACGAAGAGTTCAGTGCTGCAAAGCAGGAGTCATAGTGATCTTTATTTTCCCTGTTTTCTCCCCTCTTCCCCTCGAGGCACTGACTCTTGCTAGGATTTGCTTCCGCAGGCACACGTGTTTCTGTGAAGCCTTCTTCACTTGTGAGCCAAGGCAGTGAGTGCCAATATACTGTTCAACTACGGAGGGCTTCATAACCAAGCCTGATCCTGTTCTAACCCACTGTTCATAGCCGAGCACACTCCAGGAGGGGAGCAATCAGGAGCAGTAACCTTAGCTGATAGTTCCCTCCCCAGCCAAGGGCTGCTGAGTCCAATTGACCCAGGTGAGATCAATCAACTCAACACATCCCAGAGACCAAAGCCTTGGACCTGCTGATCAATACCACATCAGGCGATGGGCCATCAGAGGCACTGGTATATCCTGTCATCAAAGCATTATCGCCCCAACAACTTTGTTTTTGGGTTGGTGCAGATTTAATTGAGGTGTTCAAAAATTATGAGGGGTTTCGATAGAGTACATAGGGAGAAACTGGCAGTAGGGTCAGTAACCAGAGGACACCAATTTAAGGTAATTGGCAAAAGAACCAGGGGGGAGATGAGGAGAATTTTCTTTTAATGCAGCGAGTTGTTATGATCTGGAACACACTGCCTGAAAGGACGGTGGAAGCAGATTCAAATAGTAACTTTCAAAAGGAAATTGGATAAATACCTGAAAAGGAAAACTTCACAGTGCAATGGGGAAAGAGCAGGGGAGTGGGACTAATTGGGTAGCTCTTTTCAAGAGCTGGCATGGGCACAATGGGCCGAATGGCCTCCTTCTGTGCTGTAAGATTGTATGATTGAGATGCAACTACAGCAGCTCTTGGGCTCCTGGCAAAAGCACAAGAGGTGAAACACAGTGCTGGCAACTGTCCTGGTGCTGATCCAGGACTGACTGTTCAGCCTCATCTCTCCAGCGGATGAAATGAACCAACCTGATTTAGTCCAACGCTCTAAGTGGCTTTATATTGCATTGAGCTCAGGAGACAAATTATGTTTTTGGTTTTATGTATACCAAACAGAGATGCCAATAATTTAATCACTCAGCCACTATAGGCTTTACGAAAGACTGACACGGCCAAACCATAATGAGGGGGCAGAAAGTTCTTAAGAATTTATTTTTACGTCAGCTTTTCCATTACATAGAATTACATAGAATGTACAGCACAGAAACAGGCCATTTGGCCCAACAGGTCCTTGCCGGTGTTTATGATCCACACAAGCCTCCTCCCTCCCTACTTCATCTAATCCTATCCTTCTATTCCTTTCTCTCTCATGTACTTATCGAGCTTCCCCTTAAATGCATCTACACTATTCACCTCAACTATTCCATGTGGTAGTGAGTTCCACATTCTAACCACTCTCTGGATAAAGAAGTTTCTCCTGAATTCCCTATTGGATTTATTGGTGACTATCTTATATTTATGGCCCCTAGTTCTGGTCTCCCCGCAAGTGGAAACATCTTCTCTATGTCTACCCAATCAAATCCTTTCATAATCTTAAAGACCTCTATCAGGTCACCCTTCAGTCTTCTCTTTTCTCGAGGAAAGAGCCCCAGCCTGCTCAATCTTTCCTGATGGGTATAACTTCTCATTTCTGGTATCATCCGAGTAAATATTTTTTGCACCTTCTCCAGTGCCTCAGTGTGCAGTCACCTTTACCTTGTGTTTGTCTCGGTATAGTTTCAATGTGATTCACAAACCATGGAGCTGAATTTTACTTTTCTTTTGTTCAACTTGGGACCCCGATAGAAAAGAAGTGGGTGGGGATCACGTCTGCACCCCACTCTCCGCCATTTCTCACCAGAGTTATTCGCCTGGTCTTGTCATAGGATGCCATTTCTTAATCTGTTGTCCAGTCATTTCAGGTAGTACATAGAATTACGTAGAATTTACAGCACAGAAACAGGCCGGTCTGTGCCAGTGTTTATGCTCCACTCGAGCCTCCTCCCACCTTACATCATCTCACCCCATCAGCATATCCTTCTAGTACCTACGGTCAAAGAACACAGGGCTGAAATTGCACCGGATAATGAGTAACAAACTCATTTTAATGACATTTTTCTCTGCACTATTTTAATGAGGGGGCTAACCCATTCAAAATAAATGAGATGAAACCTTTGTTAAAACAGTTCCTGGTTGACAATCCCCATTCAGAGTCCTCTTCATGAGGGAAATATTAGAAGAGACCTTTGGAATGCTCAAAGTACAGTCAGTCATCTTAATGGTTGTTCCAGTGCCTGGCAGAAGTATGATGCCCAGAAGGCTTGCCTTGCTGTCTGAAGTGGGAGTGTGGTGAACCTGCCAAATGATGAGCAATAGGGATTCAGTAGGCCAAGGAGGAGTTCTGCTGCCTTTGTAGAGCTAGGGTACCATGGCCAATGCTTCCCTTAAAGGGATGCTTCTGGGTCAGCCTATTTATAATCAGTGGACATCTGCTCAGCCTCCATGTCCAGGTGGCCAGTAAGAATTGCAATCACGCCCACCAGGTCCTTGAAGCACATTCTAGAGGCATGAACAACCCAAAGCATTCAAAGGAGGGCCAACTAATTTGTCTCCTCTCTCTTTTTGTGCATTACAAAGTATAATGTCCAAAAGGTCCACCATATATTCACAGCATTGCTGTCTGAAGTGAGAAAGTGGTGGGCCTGCCAAAGGATGAGTTGTAGGGATTCAGTCGGTCGAGGAACTTCAACCAACCTGATACGACATGTACACCATGGGGGTAAGAAATCCTACTTTCATTTTGTCTTGAAAAGTCTACCTCTTTGATCAAGCTTTAGAGCAGCCCAGTGAATTTTACCTCAGTTGGATTAGGAGTCTGAATATTCCGCCTCACACCAAGACCTAGTTCCACTGATTGGCCGTGACTTTTTCTGACTAGTTTGTTTGAAATTGTTAAATTTAATTCTCTCCAGCTGTTTTTAAACACGTGTTAATGAGGTCACAGATACTTTGCCAGGTCTGATGTCATTTTACTCTAGTTGTTGTAAATCTTTCAACCTTTAGTTACTTTGTGTTCCTAGAATTCTCTTCCATTAACTAATCTGATTCGCTTCTCCTCAAAATTAGTCAGCATGGCAACAGGGTGTAGCTGAATTGTAATGAGGGGACTGGTGTCCAATGAGTTTGACCCTGGTGTTCGCTCTGAGTGCAATGTGACTTGAAGAATGCAGACCAGTGTGCCAGATGGCAAGACAGAGAGTTCCCAAAGCTTAATGCGTCCTCCAGCAACCCGAGCTCAGCAAATCACAGTGAACTGAACAGTTGTCAGCCGTGGCTCAGTGGGTAACACTCTCGCCTCTGAGTCCGAAGGTTGTGGGTTCAAGTCCCCCTACAGAGACTTGACCGCATAATCTAGGCTGACGCTTGCAGTGCAGCACTGAGGGAGTGCTGCACTGTTGGAGGTGTCGTCCTTCAGATGCGACATTCAACTGAGGCCTCATCTGCCCTCTCAGGTGGATATAAAAGATCCCGATGGCACTATTTCAAAGAAGAGCGGGGAAGATTAGTAAACGGGTAGTAAGAGGAGGGATGGGGCAGATTAGGAACCAAAAAGGAGATCTGCAGAGGGCATTGCTGAGGTACTAAATGAGTACTTTGCCGAAGAAGAAGATGCTGCCAAATTCACAGTAAAAGAGGAGATAGTTGAGATACTGGATGGACTATAAAATGGACTAAACAGGAGGTACTAGAAAAGCTAGCTGTACTTAAAGTAGATAACTCACACAGTCTGGATTGGATGCATCCTAAGTTGCTGAGGGAAGTAAGGGTGGAAATTGCAGATATGCTGGTCATAATCTCCCAATCCTCCTTATGATGTGGAGATGCCGGTGATGGACTGGGGTGGACAAATGTAAGGAGTCTTACAACACCAGGTTATAGTCCAACAGCTTGTGATTTCAAATAAAGCTGTTGGACTATAACCTGGTGTTGTAAGACTCCTTACATCAATCCTCCTTAGATACGGAGGGTGGTGCCAGAGGACTGGAGAATTGCAAATGTTACACCCTTGTTCAAAAAAGGGTGTAAGGATAAACCCAGCAACTACAGGCCAGTTAGTTTAACCTCAGTGGTGGGGAAGCTTTTAGAAACGATAATACACTGGGAGCATGGGCTCGAGAATTTCCCCTTGAGTGGGCTTTCTTTAGCACACGGAAGTGGCCAATAATGGCAGGTAGACTTGAGCTCTCTCGACAGTCTCCGCTCATCAAACGGCCTTTTCCAACCATCTTCACCACTTTTTTTTATTTGCTTGGCCAAAAGCAAACTCTTGGTTCCTAGGCTGAGCGGCTTAAATGTTCTGTCGTGCGTGTTGACCGCGGCCACGGTCAGTGGAAGGAGGGCTCTGAGGGGATCGGGGCGTGGGGAGGGGGGTTCCCAGCGTGATCAGGGGGGCAGGGGGGAGGCCCGAGCTGAGGAGGAGGCCCAAGGATTCCTTGAAGGGCCTGGGGGTGGAGGGGGGGAAACACTCCTGCTCCTCCTGGCCCCACAAGGAATTCTAAAAGGAGTAAAAGGGACTCCCCCTGATGTTCAGTTAATTTTACGTGGCGGGCAACTTTTGAGTGTCAACCACACCCCTGCCTGCCTTTTGCGGGAGCCTCGTCGATGGCCTGATTTGAGTGGGGGGGAGAGCAAACATCTAAACAGCCGGGAAGGCAGCGGGTTGGAGCCGGGAGGTAGAATTTTAACATTTTAACCCCTTATGGCGTTTCCTGCTCCCAGTAATTTACATATGATCTCTGATAAAACAGACCTTCTTTGCTTAAAATTATCAAAGAATGGGGCAGGGTAGATAGAAGCAGACTGTTTCAGGGAGTTGAAGGGTCAAGAACGGATACAAGAGATTTTAAGAGATTTAGAACAGAGGGCAGGAGAAACCTCTTTACACAGAGCGCTGTGAGGCTGCGGAATTCACTTCCAGGGTTAGTGGTTGAGGCAGAAACTATGTCAACATTCAAGATTTGATTGGGTAGGGAAGATGAAGGAATAGGGGTGGAAGGGAGAAGGGATCAGGTTGAGTAAATGTGATTGGAACTATTTGCCTGTGTGGAGGGAAAAGGCCAACACAGTCCGGTTGGGCCGAATGGCCTGTTTCCATGTTGTAACTTCTATGTATTTTGTGTTTTGATATAGGATTTATCCATCGGTGGGGCAACAGCAATAAGTGCAGCTCTTTCAAAACCGCCAGGCTCGTGAAATTCAAACAGGTAAAAACCAGAATAAGAAACATAAGAATCAACAGGGACTGAGCTGCCTTCTCTGTGAGGGCTTGGGGCCACAGTTTGGATCCCTGGTGTTGGGCATTCATGAGCTCGTATTCGTACAGTGTCATTTCAAGGGTTAAACTTACCTCCATGTCCCGCATGTTAGAAAGTCTGTGAAGAAAACATTGCTATACATCAGTCAGAGAGGACATCTTGACCCTTTGTATTAGGCCGAGTGAATTTATCCTGCTCTGCCACCCTGGGACCTATATGCATTTTATTTCTACTGTCGCCTTAATCAGCTGGTGTTACTGGCACTATATTGAGTGGCTATGGAAGGCCACGACTGTCCTGCTGCTGTCCAGTTTATGAAACTCCCTGGTATAATTGGCCATAACTCTGCCTCATCTAATTGAGCCAGGATACCTGGACGAGGTGCATTCCTCAGAATCAACGTCCACATGCTCGTTTCTCATTAACGTGCTTATTTATAATCATAATCGCTGGCTTAAGCTGAGTGCACACATTGACAGTGGGTAAAAAAAAAAATATTTTGTGCTGTAGGCGAGCACGTGCTTCAAAGAAAGTGCCAGAGTATAGAATATAATCTGCAGAGGCTGGCCTGGCTGTCAAAGACCAGTAAAAAGCACATTTAAAATAACTCAGAGAAAATTTAAAAAGGTGCCAAAAACTAAGGGGAATAACAGGGGAGGAGATTGGAAGGATCTGCAGATCGGCCAACAAAACAAATGGTAGGAATTTCAGATTATTCGGGTACAAAACTGCCCGATTGGATCAGAACCAGTTGTGCCAGCTTTTCATGTGGTTTAGTTTTCAGCGATCACACTCGATATCATTTCGTCCAGAAAGTTAACATTCATTTTTGTTAAGTTAGTCATTCTCAGGATGTGGGTGTCGGTGTCAAGGCTGGCGTTTATTGCCCACAGGGCACAGCCTGATTCACATTTTGTTAATGTTGCCAATGCTCTCTTGGCCGGCCTCCCGTCTTCCACCCTCCATAAACATGAGCTCAACCAAAGCTCTGCTGCCCGTATCCCAACTCACGCAAAGTCCCGTTCACCCATCACCCCTGTGCTCGCTGACCTACATTGGCTCCCGGTCCGGGAACGCCTCGATTTTAAAATTCTCGTCCTTGTTTTCATATCCTTCCATGACCTCGCCTCTCCCTATCTCTGTAACCTCCTCCAGACCTACAACCCTCCGAGATCTCTGCGCTCCTCCAATTCTTACCTCTTGCGCATCCCCGATTTTAATCGCTCCACCATTGGCGGCCGTGTCTTCAGCTGCCCAGGGCCCTAAGTTCTGGAATTCCCTCCCTAAACCTCTCCACCTTTATATCTCTCTCGCCTCCTTTAAGACGCACCTGAAAATCTACCTCTTTGACCAAGTTTTTGGTCACCTGTCCTAATATGTCCTAATATGTGGCTCGGTGTCAAATTTTGTTTGATAATCGCTCCTGTGAAGTACCTTTGGGTGTTTTATTATGTTAAAGGCGCTATATAAATGCAAGTTGTTGTTGTGCCACTCATATCCTGAGAACAAATTTTTTTTCAAAAAAAGCTCCTCACCTCCCTTAAATCCCTGCTGCCACAATCTTATGGCTTTCGAAATCCAACAGCCTAGTAAATAGCCTGAACCTAATCAATGCTTCCCTGATTCACCTTGTCCATTGTTTTTTTACTTGTTTCTACCTTGGTGCGACCTTCACTGTGGGACTTGGTTTCTCAATAAAGAAAGGACATTGTTGTACATCGAGACAGGCAGCACTGCAAACAGGGCAGTAAGTGTACGCAAGTACTGCCAAATAAAGGTCTGAAGTGCCTTAATGAAGTCCGAAAGTAGTCTCACAGGGAGAAGATTTCCTCAATTAGCTTCTTGTGGCAAGATTTTAATGGCTATAATTATACTTATGGTTACAATTTTGCTACAAATGTTGAACAGAGGAATATTGTTGTTTCTAAATGCATTACACAGGTCCCTCCTCAGTGAGTGAATGTGTTTACTCGGTGCCTACTGCCCGACCTCTAGGTTTGCCTGTTCTCAGTAGGTCCATCTGCCACTGGCCAATGATGGGTCTCCAATAATCCAAAACCCATCCGTGCCCGCCAATGGTTTGCAAAGAGGGGAAAAGTTGATCATCTGAGATCAGTCATAACTTACATTTATAACGTCCCCCCACTCAAGTAGAGGGACAGCTGAAAGCCCTTTACATGAAGGAGAGAAGAACGATGAGTAGGAAGTGGGGATGCTTTAACAGGGGACATTGTGATAGAGCTACGTTTTATGGGCGTTTTTTGAAGCAAAAGGGAGAGGCAACAAGGCAAAGTGGTTTTGGAAGGAAGTTCTAGAGAGCAGGCACGTAGCGACTGAAGAATCAGCCTCCAATTGTGGGCGGAGGGAAGGGACAGTAACTCAGAGTGTGACCTGGGCCATTCCAGTTGAAGATGTCTCAGGTAAGATGGAGCAAGGCCGTGGAAGGATTTGAAAACAAAGTCAGACCTTGAAATCAACATACCGGGGGGCCGGGGTAGCGGGGGGAGGGGGAGCGGTGATGGTGGGGGGAGATGGTGATGAGGAGTCAGTGGCACCTTCCAAGGGTAGGGTTGTGAGTGTGTGGGACTTTGTGTGAGAAAAGATACGGCCAGCAGATTCCTGAATTAACTTGGAGCTTGTGAAGTGCGATGGAGAAGAGGCTGGTGAGGTGAGCATTTAGAAAGTCAGTCACCATCAGATAAATGGGAGGATACTTAGAGGTGTAGAGGAACAAATGGACCTTGGAGTGCATGTCCACAGCTCCCTGAAGGTAGCAGGACAGGTAGATAAGGTGGTTAAAAGGGCATATGGTGATACTTTCCTTTATTAGCCGAGGCACAGAATATAAGAGCAGGGAGGTCATGCTAGAACCGTATAAAATACTAGTTAGGCCACAACTTGAGTACTGTGTACAGTTCTGGTCACCACATTACAGGAAGGATGTGATTGCACTAGAGAGGGTACAGAGGAGATTTACGAGAATGTTGCCAGGACTGGAGAATTTTAGCTATGAGAAAAGATTGGATAGGCTGGGGTTGTTTTCATTGAAACAGAGAGGCTGAGGGGTGATTTAGTTGAGGTGTACAAAATTATGATGGGACTAGATAGAGTGGATAGGGAGGACCTATTTCCCTTAGCAGAGGGGTCAGTGACCAGGGGGCATAGATTTAAAGTGATTGGTAGAAGGATTAGAGGGGAGCTGAGGAGAATTTTTTCCCCCCAGAGGGTGGTGGGGGTCTGGAACTCACTGCCTGAAAGGGTGGTAGAGGCAGAAACCCTCAACTCATTTAAAAAGTAAGGAATCTTACAACACCAGGTTATAGTCCAACTGTTTTATTTGAAAATCGGAGGCTTTCTCCTTCGTCAGGTGAGTGTGGGATTCCATGGAAGGTTACCACATTTATAGTCAGAGAACAATACCTGGTGATTACAGATAATCTTTCCAACTGCCTGTTGTCAAGGCAATCAAAGTGTTCAGACAGAGAGATGTTACTTACAGGACCACCGAATACACAAACGGTGGTCCTGTAGGTAACTCCGAAAGCTTGTGATTTTCAAATAAAACAGTTGGACTATAACCTGGTGTTGTAAGATTCCTTACATTTGTCAACCCCAGTCCATCACCGGCATCTCCACATCATTTAAAAAGTACCCGGATGTGCACTTGAAGTGCCGTAACCTACAGGGCTACGGACCGAGTGCTGGAAAGTGGGATTAAGACGGATAGCTTTTTTTGGCCAGCACGGACACAATAGGCCGAATGGCCTCCCTCTGTGCCGTGACTTTCTATGATTCTGTGATCAGGGACCACCAGGGACTTAACAGCAGAGGAAGAGAAGTAATGAAAGCAATTGTGAGCAATGTTACAGAGGTGGAAGAATGGAGCTTTGGCAAACGGACAGATCCAGTGTTAAAGAGGACAGCCCTTGATGGAGGAGAATGGCTGATGGCTACAGTGGGGATGCCCCTGTGCCAACCAATAAAGGGGGAACATTGTGAAAGAGGTAACTAGGGGCCATAAATATAAGATAGTCGCTAATAAATCCAACAGGGAATTCGGGAGAAACTTCTTTACCCAGAGAGTGGTTAGAATGTGGAACTTGCTACGACAAGGAGTAGTTGAGGGGAATAGAATAGATACATTTAAGGGGAAGCTCGATAAACACATGAGGGAGAAAGGAATAGAAGGATACGCTGATAGGGTGAGATGAAATAGGGAGGGAGGAGGCTCGTGTGGAGCATAAACACCAGCACAGACCAGTTGGGCCGAATGGCCTGTTTCTGTGCTGTACATTCTATGTAGTAACGTACGTTGCTGGATTTTTAATCAAATAAGTACAAAGGGAGGGGCTAGCATAATCTTTTTTTAAGAAATGTTTTATTTTAACAACTAGCTCAAGGATACATCCATCCATTCATAAAAGTCTTGCATTTAGCATACATTCTAAATGTCACACAGTAGATGTCACACAGCAGATGTCACACAGCAGATGTCACACTCCAACTTTACGCCACATTTTGTCACAGATACTAAACAATCCTTAGAGAAAGTCAATCATTGACCTGAAATTTATGAGCAGTTGGAACTACCCTCTGATTGATCGCATCAGTTTGTAAGTAGCTAAAATGACCTGCGTTTGCCTATTTCGAGCAGTGGCCTTAAAGGGACAGCCCAGGTTACCAGCTAAACAATTGAGTTCCAGAGCAGAGTTGTGAGCAGCACCACAGTGGTATAAATAGCACAGTGATCCTTCTTTACCGCGGGCGGGGTCGGTGCTACAATCACATTGGTCTCTACATATAGGAGCATCCTAAATGTGCTTGTGACAATCTCCTCTGTTCAGTATTTATTTTATATCAGGTTTCTGATTTGCTGTGCATAGCATTTCTTGACATGCTTCACATTGGCATTCCAGCAATAGTAGACTATTGCAGTGGACTTTTTTTACACTGGCTCTAGATCATACATCATACATCATACACTGAAGTACTTACTTGGAGTTTGTTCACTGTTGTAATGTAGGAAACGTGACAGCCAATTTGCACACAGCAAGCTCCCACAAACAGCAATGAAATAAATGATCAGATAAACTAACCAATATTTATCCCTCAATCAACATCACTAAAACAAATTATTTGGTCATTGTCGCTTTGCTGTTTGTGGGATCTTGCTGTGCACAAATTGGCATCCACGTTTCCTACATTACAACGGTGACTACACATCAAAAGTACTTCATTGATTGTAAAGAAGCGCTTTGGGACGTCCTGAGGTCGTGAAAGGCGCTATATAAATGCAAGTTCTTTATTTCTTTCAGATGATCTGGTTTCAGGTGTTGGTTGAGGGATAAATATTGGGCCAGGACACCGGGGAGAACTCCCCTGCTCTTCTTCCAAATAGTGGCCGTGGGATCTTTTACATCCACCTGAGTTGTACTTCAATGGCTGTAAAATGCTTTGGGACATCCTGAGGTAGTGAAATCCACACTATAAAGGCGTTTCTTCCTTTCCCCACTGCACCTGCAGCTCAGTAGGATGCTTAATGGAAAACCTTAGTCAGGAAGAAAGGAATCCTCACAACCTGCCAGTGTTGAGTAGAAGAACAATCACTCTTTAGTCTTGTGATAAAAATCCAGTAGTTAGGACAATTATGCTTTAAATTCATATTGGCAAACTGTTTGTTTTCCATGCCTGCATCTGGCAGGCATTATTAACAGGGATTTACTTCAGCTTGCTATTTTTCTTTGGGTACTTTTCGAGCGTGTTCTTGTTATTTTAATGTGCTGACGTTCCTTTCCTTCTGTGTGCCTTTTTAGTTAACATACTCACCTTAAATTCCTGAATGTGCAGTATTGAGATGCAAATCGTTAACCTGTTTCTTCTTAAACAGGTTAACGACCATGTTATAATCGTGCAGATGGAAATCTAATCTCTTCACTTGAAAGTAGAAGACACGGGAACTGAACTCCCTCTCACGATTCAAATCAGAGAGCTTTCCCTTATTACTTCCATAGCGAAATAAAAACAACTATCATGGTCTTTTCTCTCGTCGATATTCAAGTTTCTCCATAAAATGGGCTTGAAGGAGTGTTATTTCATCTGACCGTAACTCCCCAAGCCTGATTTGAGAGCCAGTTTGTATATCTCTGTGTATCGACAGCAACAACAGCTTGTGTTTATACAGTGCCTTTAACACAGTAAAACGACTCAAGGCGCTTCACAGGAGCGTAATCAGAAAAGATTTGACACCGAGCCACATAAGGAGATATTAGGACCGGAAAGTTTGGTCAAAGAGATAGGTTTTAAGGAGCGTCTTAAAGGAGGAGAGAGAGGTAGAGAGGCGGAGAGATTTAGGGAGGGAATTCCAGAGCTTAGGGCCTAGGTGACTGAAGGCACGGCCGCCAATGGTGGGGCGAAGGGAGTGGGAGATGTGCAAGAGGTCAGAATTGGAGGAGCGCTGAGATCTCGGAGAGTTGTTGGGCTGGAGGAGGTTACAGAGATAGGGAGGGGCGAGGCCATGGAGAGATTTGAACATTTTGATGAGAATTTTAAAATCGAGTCATTGGCGGACCGGGAGCCAATGTAGATCAGCAAACACAGGGGTGATGGGTGAACGGGGCTTGGCGCGAATTAGGATACTCATATCATAGTAAGCCTGAAGTTGTACAATACACTGGAGTACTGTGCATGGTCCTGGTCACCACACTACTAATAGAATATACAAACCTTGGGGAAGATTGCGTGGAAGAATGATTCCAAGAGTGAGAGGGTGAGCTCTGAATAAAGGAGAAGCAAGTTTATTGGAGAGGGTTAAAGGGAAAGGGGCCCTTACTGAGGTATATCAAAAATATTAAATGGCTCAGATAAGGTAAGTCCTGAATATTACTTTAAAGTAAGGCTGGATAGTAAGGCTGAGGATCATAAATACAAAATAGAGAAAAACAAACTTGTACCAAGTACCTTTAGTGTGAGTCTGTGCTTTTTATGCTCTTCTCATTTGCTGTTTTATTTCACCAATTGTCTCACTCTTCATTCCACAGATACCACATGGTGGAAATCCCAGATATTACATAGAAATTACAACACAAGAACAGGCCGTTCGGCCCAACCAGCCCGTGCTGGTCCCTATCCTCCACACAAGCATCAATCTTAATCCCCCCGTGCCCGCTCCGTATCCCTTTATTCCCCCATTTCTTCAACCACCTATCTAACCTGTTCCTAAACGTTGACGCGATCTCTGCTTCAGTCACTAACTCCAGCCGTTCGTTCCACCGTCTCGCAGCCCTCTGTGTAAAAATGTTTCTCCTGCTCGCTGTCCTAAACCTTAAATTACCACAAGTCACTCCGCTCAGTAAGTCACTTACAGCTCTGTACACCAGAGGGAGCCACAGTGCCACAGATTCAACACTCATGAACAGTACCTTTACTGTAAAGTGCTGAACTCAACATTTGCCCAAACTAACGGATAATCGAACAATGTCATCTTTTTTCTCTCATATGATCAAATTGACAGTAAGTTCCAATGAAAATTAATAAGTGGCAAGTGTGACAAAGTGCAGGGTTTTGTCCGTGAGGTATTTAGGCTCTGGTTAGCGGAGTAATGTGTTCAGTTTCTGGACACCGCACCTCAGGAAGGTTACACTGGCCTTGGATTCACCAGAATGATACCGGGGCTAAAAGGGTTAAATTATGAGGCCAGGCTGCACAGACTAGGCTTGAATATAGGAGATTAAGGGGTGATCTAATTGAGGTGTTTAAGATGATTAAAGGATTTGATAGGGTAGATAGAGAGAAACTATTTCCTCTGGTGGGGGGAGTCCAGAACAAGGACCTTAAAATTAGAGCTAGGCCATTCGGGGGTGATGTCAGGAAGCATTTCTTCACACAAAGGGGAGTGGGATTCTGGAACTCTCTTCCCCCAAAAAGCTGTTGAGGCTGGGGGTCAATTGAAAATTTAAAAACTGAGCTTGATAGATTTTTGTTAGGCGAGGGTATTAAGGGCTTCGGAACCAAGGTGGTACATGGAGTTAAGACACAGATCAGCCGTGATCTAATTAAATAGCAGAACAGGCATGAAGGGCTAAACGGCCTATTCCTGTTCCTATGCTACAGGTCTCAAGGCGATATTCCCAAGATCACTAGATAATTGCAGATGAGATAGTCCATTTGGCCCATTCTGATTCATCCATTCAGAGACCCTAATGTCACCTCATTGTCCCATTCAATTGTTTCTTAAATAGTCTCAGGGTTTTGTGCCTCCATTACTCTATCTGCAGGTTTATTCCACATGTTGAACACTCTCTGCGTGAAGAAGAATTCCCAGCAGCGGCCCAAGGTTAAATAACGGAAGAGTGGAGGTGGAGTGGGAAACTGTGGAGTCGTGGGAAGCATTCCTGCTCCAGCAACGATTTTTTAAAAAGTTATTGCAACTTAAGCTGAGACAGGCTTTAGGCCCCTCATTTACACACGAGAAAAGGCCCATCCCAATATCGTGTCGGACATCGTTCAGGCATACTTTGGGAGCGGGACACTGGTCCCCGAAATTGGCCCCCGCTGCGCCTGTTTTACATCCGTGAAACGGGTGCAAAGAGGCCTGATATCAACCCCGACATTCCTGTCACCTGACCTGTAATTCTAATATAATATAAAAACAGAAAATGCTGGAAACACTCAGCAAGTCAGGCAGCATCTGTGGAGAAAGAAACAGAGTTAACGTTTCAGGTTTCGTCAGAGCTGGAAGAAGTTAGAGATTTAGCCTTTTTTAAGCAAGTGCAGAGCCAGAGAAAAGCAGGGGGAAGGGGAGGGAAGAAAAGAACAAAAGGGGAAGGTCGGTGATAGGGTGGAGGCCAGGAGAGACTTAATGACAAAAGGGATGATGGTGCAAAGCAAGGAGGGTGGGAATGGGACAAATAAAGAAACAAAAGATGGGTCCAGAGGAGTTGCAAATGGCAACATCAGAACCATTACCAGCACCTGCTGTTCGAAAAAATGGGAGCAGTGATTATAATCTGAAGTTATTGAAATCAATGTTGAGTCCGGAAGGTTGTAATTCCAATAACCTTACACAAGGTGGCAGTGTAGCACCACCCAGCCGGCAGCAGACGTCAATCAGAAGTTTATTGGCCTCAAAAAGAATTTCTTTGGAGGTTCTCCCGATCGGCCATTGTAACTCTGTCGGAAACCCCGTATAAACCACGTGAGCCATCTTCCGCCGAATATACGGCAGCCTTAATGTATCAACATATTCCTCACAAAACCATAAGACCATAAGAGATAGGAGCAGGAGTAGGCCATTCGGCCCCTCGAGCCTGCTCCGCCATTTAATGAAATCATGGCTGATCTGATTTTTACCTCAACTCCACTTTCCCGCCTTTTCCCCCATATCCTTTGACTCCTTTGCTGATCAAAAATGTGTCTAACTCAGCCTTGAATGTGTTCAATGACTCAGCCTCCACAGCTTTTTGGAGTAAAGAATTCCAAAGATTCACGACCCTCTGGGAGAAGAAATTCCTCCTCATTTCCATCTTAAAACACGATGTAGTCAATTTGTACAGTGACTCCATTAAAGGTATATGTGAATGTAAACTCTGGTAAATTCAGCTAAGAAGAAGCTCTAAGAAAGACCCTTTCATGAGGCCGGATTTGTGTTCGTATCAGGGCTTTAATGATACTTCGAGTGTGTAACATCACAAAAGGCTATTGCCAGGGGCAGCCTGTTAGTTGGGTACCTTGGAGGATGGTTGAGTGGACATGTGTCATTCTGGCGCTCTTCCAGTGAACTGCTTAAAGCTTCTTTTACATTAGTGACAATGGCCCTGCATTCACATAGCGCCTCTAACATGGGAAACGGCCCGAGGCCCTTCACAGAGGACCTGTAACGGTAGCAGCAGTGGCAGAGTTTGGAGAGAAGGCCATGAGCACGGTCAAAAAGATGGATTTTAATGGAGGATCTCTGTGCTCCTCCAATTCTGGCCTCTTGTGCGTCCCCGACTATAATCGCTCCACTATTGACGGCCGTGCCTTCAGTAGTCTAGGCCCTATGCTCTGGAATTCCCTCCCTAAACCTCTCTCTCCTCCTTTAAGCCGCTCCTTAAAACCTCCCTCTTTGACCAAGCTTTTGGTCACCTGTCCTAATATCTCTTTATGTGGCTCAGTGTCAAATTTTGTCTGATTACCGCTCCTGTGAAGCACCTTGGGACGTTCTACTACGTTCAAGGCGCTATATAAATGCAAGTTATTGTTGTTGTTGTAAGGAGGCTTTTAGAGGCCGGGAGAGATGTAGGAGGGTGGAAGGGCTTAGGAAGGGATATCCAGGGAGGGGCTGAAGGGCCTGCCACCTGACAATGAACGGATGGGGGTGGGGGGGGGGAGAAGGCTGGGGAGTTGTACAGCAAGACACATGCTCGGGTGAATGAAGGTGCACAGATTGGGGTGCAGCGCTGGCGGAGGTGGAGTGGGGTGAGTCCATGGAAGGATTGGTAACCAACAAGGACTGGGCGATGGGCTAACCGGCCATTGGCCGCACTTGTGAGCATAAAGCCCCCGACCTTCGACCTGCAGTGACGGCAGGGTAGTTGTAATGGAACTCAGTCACATTGAGGGCAGGTATTGAGTGAGATGGTTCCGAGGCCCTTGCTGGGCCCCCCTCCTAATAGATGACTTAGGAACATAGGAACATAGGAACAGGAGTAGGCCATTCAGCCCCTCGTGCCTGCTCCGCCATTTGATAAGATCATGGCTGATCTGTGATCTAGCTCCATATACCTGCCTTTGGCCCATATCCCTTAATACCTTTGGTTGCCAAAAAGCTATCTATCTCAGATTTAAAATTAGCAATTGAGCTAGTATCAATTGCCGTTTGCGGAAGAGAGTTCCAAACTTCTACAACCCTTTGTGTGTAGAAATGTTTTCTAATCTCGCTCCTGAAAGGTCTGGCTCTAATTTTTAGACTGTGCCCCCTACTCCTAGAATCCCCAACCAGCAGAAATAGTTTCTCTCTATCCACCCTATCTGTTCCCCTTAATATCTTATAAACTTCGATCAGATCACCCCTTAACCTTCGAAACTGTAGAGAATACAACCCCAATTTGTGTAATCTCTCCTCGTAACTTAACCCTTGAAGTCCGGGTATCATTCTAGTAAACCTACGCTGCACTCCCTCCAAGGCCAATATGTCCTTCCGAAGGTGCGGTGCCCAGAACTGCTCACAGTACTCCAGGTGCGGTCTAACCAGCGTTTTGTATAGCTGCAGCATAACTTCTGCCCCCTTGTACTCCAGTCCTCTAGATATAAAGGCCAGCATTCCAATGACTTGGATTCTCAATGTCATTACAAGGGAATTAAATACAGGTTACTTCAAGCAAGAGGAGGACAGTGGACTCCGAGGAGGCCGCAAAGATTGTACAACGTAGCCAGGGCTGCTAGAACCGAACCCCAAAAGAGGTCGACAGTGTGGGGATTGGTTACGGCCTGTTCTGTGGTCCATGGCAATAACAACAACTTGCAATTATACAGCGCCTTCAATGTAGTAAAACGTCCCAAGGCACTTCACAGGAGCGATTATCAAACAAAATTTGACACCGAGCCACATCAGGAGGTATTAGGACAGGTGAGTAAAAAGCTTGGTCAAAGAGAGAGGTTTTAAGGAGCGTCTTAAAGGGAGAGAGAGAGAGAGAGAGGTGGAGAGTCCCTGTTTGAGTCTCTCTCCACATCCCCAAAAGCACTGGGAGATTTTTTAACCAGCTGATGAATACTGATAACAAAATTAACGGGGTAACTCAGCACGTGTAGTAGGACTCATTATCAAGTGAGATTAGGTCGAAGGAGTCCTGTTGCCTTTAAAGCTAACACAGCCGAGGTGTGATTTAAATCCAGTCAAGTACTAGCGAGTCCAGACAAGTCCTGACAAGGAGCAAGTGTTTTGAGGTCAAATACTGTGGCGGTGTCATTTTTTTTTCAGTCAAATTCCCAGTCTGATGTCCAGAAATCAGGACACTGGTGAATTGAGTTATTTTGCAATGAAAGTAATAACAGTACTTGGATTTACATCGCATCTTATCACATCAAAACATCTCAAAGTACCCCACGTACAATAAGCTGATTTGAAGCGCGACAAATGTTGCTCCGCAGGCAGACGGGACAGCCGCTTAGAAACAGCAACGTTCCACAAACAGCGATGAAGCGCAGGCCCAACTAATCACCGTGACTCAGTGGGCAGCGCTCCCGCCTCTGAGTCAGAAGGTCGTGGACTCAAGCCTCGCTCCAGGGTATTTAAGCACATGATCGAGGCTGACACCCCCAGTACGGTACTGAGGGAGCGCTACACTGACGGAAGTGCCGTCTTTCGGATGAGACGTTAAACTGAAGCCTGCCTGTCCTCTCAGGTGGACGTAAAAGATCCCGCGTAAAAAGATGACACTATTTCGAAGAAGAGCAGGAGAGTTCTCCCCGCGGCGTGTCCTGGCCAATATTTATCCCTCAACCAACGCCTAAAGCAGATGATCTGGTCATTTATCACATCGCTGTTTGTGGGATCTTGCTGTGCGCAGATTGGCTGCTGCACGTCCTACATTACAACGGTGACTACACTTCAAAAAAAGCACTTCATTGGCTGTAAGGCGCTTTGGGATGTCCTGAGGTCATGAAAGGCGCTTTATAAATGTATGTTCTTTTTTGACTCCTGAGTGCATTGAAGTGTGAGTCCAGTACCTTGAGGGTGAATACTGACATGTCTGCTGTTAAAGGCACTCACTCAAGGTAGAAGTGCCCTTCGACACTCATTCAGAGGGCCGAGAGCGTGTGCACAAGTTTGCTGCACCCATAACGAAGTGAGCAGTGTCGCTGTGCAGCTGACCGAGTAGCTCAAG
Organism: Heptranchias perlo; assembly: GCF_035084215.1. NCBI lineage: Eukaryota > Metazoa > Chordata > Chondrichthyes > Hexanchiformes > Hexanchidae > Heptranchias > Heptranchias perlo. Next base: position 7,211,368 of record NC_090332.1, on the reverse strand, counting down.
GCAGCTCCAGGTGGAGCACTAAAGTCATGCAGACCAGATCAGAATGGCTCAGATCTGATTCTGAGCATTGGGAAAGATATATATTATCAGTAGGAAGTCATTTTAGTCCTGAAGTGGTTGGATAAATAAAATGGCCATGAGTTCCTTCGTTCTCTTCTGCCCTTTCCTAGAGGGAGGACAATATCGTGATTTGAGCTCTGTTGTTTGTTTTGCTGATTAATAACCTGACTGGTTAATACTGCCTCCGCATCAAGAGACACACAAGAAAACAGGATCATTTCAAAAAAACACTTTTGGCGCTTAGTTTCCTTCATAGAAACCTTCAGACTCCCCGCCCACTGTCAATCCAGGTGGCGGTGAGCCCCAATTATGAGCTGCTTTCTCCGCCACCTCATACAAACGGCAACACGAGAGTGTCTTTCTACTTGCTGTGTCATCGTCCGGGCTGGGGATGGGGTCGAGGTGGGGGGGGGATCGTTGACCTCCGTTTATATTTCCTGTCAGGCATCACTGTCCATATAGAAACCCTACTGCAGGATGGAAGAATTTGCATTTATATAGCACCTTTCACAATCTCAGGACGTCCCAAAGCGCTTCACAGCCAATGAAGTACTTTTTTTTTGGAAATGTAGTCACCGTTGTAGAGTTGGAAATGCAGCAGCCACTTTGTGCACAGCAAGATCCCACCGACAGCAATGAGATCATGACCAGATCATCTGGTTTTTAATTATGTTGGTTGAGGGATAAATATTGGGCCAGGACACCAGGGAGAACTCCCCTGCTCTTCTTCAAAATGGTGGCCATGGGATCTTCTACATCCCCTTGAGAGGGCAGACAGGGCCTCGATCTAACGTCTCATCCGAAAGACGGCACCTCCGCCAGTGCAGCACTCCCTCAGTACTGCATTGGGAGAGTCAGCCTAGATTTTGTGCTCGAGTCTCTAGAGTGGGGACTTGAATCCACAATCTCCTGACTCAGAGGCAAGAGTGCTAACCCACTGAGCCGAGGCTGACACCCAACCCGATATTTGGTGCATTTATGTTGCCGCACCGATTCTGGGCGAGTGACCCTATAACCGGACTCCCAGTGCTGCCATCACTGGTTTATATTCACTTGGAACCATTCTCCCAGTAGCGGGGAGGCAAAACCTGATCGCAGTTTCACAGCACCTGCGGTAAAGTGAGTCACAGCAACCAATGGGAGAAAGTAAAGTTGCACTTTTATATCTCTGTTTGTCACAGTGACAACAACAACAACTTGCATTTATACAGCGCCTTTAAAGTAGTAAAACGTTCCGAGACGCTTCACAGGAGTGATTATCAAACAGAATTTGACATCGAGCCACATAAGGAGATATTAGGACAAGTGAACAAAAGCTTAGTCAAAGAGGTAGGTTTTAAGGAGCATCTTAAAGGAGGAGGAAAGAGGTGGAGAGGCGGAGAGGTTTAGGGAGGGAATTCCAGAGCTTAGGGCCTAGGCAGCCGAAGGCACGGCCGCCAATGGTGGAGCGATTAAAATCGGGGATGTGCAAGAGGCCAGAATTGGAGGAGCGCAGAGATGTCGGAGGATTGTAGGGCTGGAGGAGGTTACAGAGATAGGGAGGGGTGAGGCCACGGAGGGATTTGAAAACAAGAACGACAATTTTAAAATCGAGGCGTTGCCGGACCGGGAGCCAATGGAGGTCAGCGACCGCGGGGGTGATGGGTGAACGGGACTTGGCGCGAGTTAGGATACGGGCAGCAGAGTTTTGGATGAGCTCAAATTTACGGAGAGTGGAAGATGGGAGGCCGGCCAGGAGAGCACTGGAATAAGTCGAGTGCGGAGGTTAATAAAAGTATGGATGAGGGTTTCAGCGGCAGATGGGCAGAGGCAGGCGATGTTACGCAGGCTGCAAACGCCCACGGTAAATCTCCCCGAACGGGGAGCATGAGTCGGACATTTGAACGCAGGTGTGCGCCGTAGGCCGAGGCGATGAGTGACGTGAGGAGCAGGCAGCTTCCAGAAGCTGTTAACTTTGCTGTTCAGCTGACAAGATGAACAGCAAATAAAAAATAAAACCCCTCACACATTAACCAGACCGAATGAAAGAGCGTCTTAATTACAGCTGCGTAAGAAAATAAAAACCGCCTCGAGGCTGGGCCACAAAGATTAGATCTGACGACAGGACCCCCACTGCAGCCTTACTACAAAGATTCAGGGAAATCAATTAATTCCAGGATTTATGTGAGTGTTAATTTGTGGTCACTTTTAATCCCTTGATAATAATTATATTATCAGAGCAAAAGTATCTAGTAATCTAATAGTGCTGCAGGCCATAACACCACATGAATTATCAAAAATATTCCTTGAAGTTCCTTGAGGTTTTTAAAATATATATATATATAATTTTAATTGTTTTGGTGAATTTTAGTTACGGGAGTGTAACACTTTTTTTGATTTTGGACACCCAATGTTCTGCATCAAACACTCCCAGTTCGAAGCCAAGTGTGAATCGCGGCTTAATGCTAGCAAATCACCTCAGAGTCAGAAAGTCATAGGTTCATAGCCCCCCTCCCGAGACTTTGAGTACATAATCTAGGTTGATAATTAAGTGCAATATTGAGGGAGCACTGCACTGTCGGAGGTGCCATTGTTTGGGGTAGAAGATGTTAGATCCAGGCCCCATCTGCCTACTTAGATAGATCTAAAAGATCCCACTGCGCTATTTCAAAGAAGAGCAGGGGAGTTCTCTCTGATATCTTGGCCAATATTTATCTCTCAACCCACATCACTAAAAACCGATTATCTGGTCGTTTACCTCATTGCCGTTTGTGGGACCTTGCCGCGTGCAATTTGGCCGACGCATTTCCCTACATTACAACCATAAGATCTTTCAGGTACACCTGAGAGGACAGGCAGGGGCCCTCGGTTTAACGGTCTCATCCAAAATACGGCACCTCCGACAGTGTTGCGCTCCCTCAGCGCTGCACTGGAGAGTCAGCCTGTCGTCGTGACGACCCGCATCGAGAATCACTTCCCATCAACACAAAAGCGATCGCTTAACATCAGCTTTAATTACACAACATAAAAGCATCACTTGCTTTACGGTCATTCCTGACTGTGATTCACAATCTACTCAATTATGGTCAAACAGCAAACTTCACCTGCATCGTTTCCATAAATGTTACATCCTTTTAACAGAGTAAATCGAATTATCTTTAAATAAACAACAACAACAACTTGCATTTATATAGCACCTTTAATGTAGTAAAACATCCCAAGGTGCTTCACAGGTGCGTTTTCAGAGCCACATAAGGAGAGATTAGGACAGGTGACCAAAAGCATGGTCAAAGAGGTAGGTTTTAAAGAGCATCTTAAAGGAGGAGAGAGAGGTGGCGAGGCAGAGAGGTTTAGGGAAGGATTTCCAGAGCTTAGGGACTAGGCAGCTGAAGGCACGGACGCCAACGGAGGAGCGATTAACATCGGGGATGCGCAAGAGGCCAGAATAGGAAGAGCGCTGAGATCTCAGAGGGTTGTAGGGCTGGAGGAGGTTACAGAGATAGGGAGGGGCGAGGCCATGGAAGGATTTGAAAACAAGGATGGGAATTCTAAAATGGAGGCGCTCCCAGACCGGGGGCCAATGAAGGTCAATGAGCACAGGGAGAACGGGACTTGGTGCGAGTTAGGATACGGGAAGCAGAGTTTTGGATGAGCTCAAGTTTATGAAGGGTGGAAGTAACAACAACTTTAATTCACACGTGAAGAATGACCCTAGGATGAGGTGCCAGAATGACCCTAGGATGAGGTGCCAGAATGACCCTTGGATGAGGTGCCAGAATGACCTTAGGATGAGGTGCCAGAATGACCTTTGGATGAGGTGCCAGAATGACCTTAGGATGAGGTGCCAGAATGACCCTTGGATGAGGTGCCAGAATGACCCTTGGATGAGGTGCCAGAATGACCCTAGGATGAGGTGCCAGAATGACCCTTGGATGAGGTGCCAGAATGACCCTTGGATGAGGTGCCAGAATGACCTTAGGATGAGGTGCCAGAATGACCCTTGGATGAGGTGCCAGAATGACCCTAGGATGAGGTGCCAGAATGACCCTTGGATGAGGTGCCAGAATGACCCTAGGATGAGGTGCCAGAATGACCCTTGGATGAGGTGCCAGAATGACCCTAGGATGAGGTGCCAGAATGACCCTAGGATGATTGGCACCCACCAAATCACACCCAGAATAACCTTCGGGAGAGAATGAGAAAAACATTCAAGTCACTCGATGTGAGAGACCAGGCGATGCCCGGCGAATATAAAGTACATTTGTACACTGTCGACAATTCCCGTTTAAAGTGTTACCGTCAGGAGCTTTTAAATAGACCCTCTTTTGTGAGCGTATCTAAGATTGGAACAATGTCCCATGTGATGCCTCATTACATTCGTACTCTGTGTACTGAGATCCTCGATACTTGTTGCCGATGTATCCGTGGGCCCACTACGATACATCTTAGCACCCTGTGCCCATCCGGTTACATTGATCGAAGCTCTTTGACATTATTTTGAACGCCTCAATTTTTAAATTCTCATCCTTGTTTTCAAATTCCTCTATGGCCTCGGCCCCACCCTATCTCTGTAACCTCCTCCAGCCCCACAACTCTCCGAGATCTCTGCCTTCCTCCTATTCTTGCCTCTAGCGCATCCCCAATTTTCATCGCTCCACCATTGGCGGCCGTGCCTTCAGCTGCCTAGGCCCTAAGCTCTGGAATTCCCTCCCTAAACCTCTCCGCCTCGCCACCTCTCTCTCCTCCTTTAAGACGCCCCTGAAAACCTACCTCTTTGACCAAGCTTTTGGTCACCTGTCCTAATATCTCCTTATGTGGCTCGGTGTCAAATTTTGTTTGATAATCACTCCTGAGAAGCACCTTGGGACATTTCACTACGTTAAAGGCGCTATATAAATGCGGGCAGGCGGTGCCCTCTCTTCCTCACGTACTTGGTCATTTTGTCTTTCTCTTTCGTCCTGGCACGCATGACCGAGGGTGAAATCGGTCGGATGTTTTTGGGGAGGGTCTGAGGGATGGTTATACTCACGGCCTCCTCTCGGAGACCTCCACGGGGGGGCGTGTGAATGATCCCTTGCCATCCGGGGTCATCCGGCTGGGGCCTCCGCCCCGGCCTGCGAGGTTGTCCCCCGAGAGATCCGAGAGCGGGCCTTCAGGAGCGGGTCGAGCCGCTGCGTCCTTGTCCGGAGCCTCCGTCGCGGGAGCCTCGGATGGCGGAATCGCAGGCAGGAGGGACGAGCGTTGGTGAGGGTTGCTCACGTTGGTGCCCCCAGCTGCAGGGACTCATTCAGACCCCATCGCCAGTCGGCATGCAAATCAGCAAGATTAAATGAAACGTCCCGGGCTCGAGTCGCTGCGTTAGCACTGTGAAGAACCACCAGGAAATATTAAAGATAAACAAGATGTTGAGCAACAGCGACAGTAATAACTTGCATTTATATAGCGCCATTAACGCAGTAAAACATCCCAAGGCGCTTCACAGGAGCGATTATCAAACACCGAGCCACATAAGGATATATTAGGAACAAAAGCTTGGTCAAAGAGGTGGGTTTTAAGGAGCGTCTTAAAGGAGGAGAGAGAGGCGGAGAGGTTTCGGGAGGGAATTCCAGAGGTTAGGTTCAGGACCTTCAGTCCAGTCCAGCGCGGATAGCTGGTCCGAGAGTATTCCCCGCCCAGCAGCAAGTTCAAAGGGATCCAAGGGCGGCAGAAAGCCGCAGCAGAGGTGAACGTCGGGGCCTCCGCGAAGCAGTGTGGTTTCAAGAGTTAAAGGCTGCCACTGGCCTCTGCCAGAAAAGCTCTCCGGAGCCATCCTTCAGATCACAGGCTGGAGGATCAGTGGGACGGGTGTAAGATGATCTCACACTTGTGGCTTCAAGCATGGCTTAGTCGCGAAAGGCTGGGAGCCTGTCAAAGTTAATGAATGACCTGGAGAAATGCAACTGCTTGAAGAGAGAGAGAGAAAGCAATGGTGAACCTGCATATGATACACACACACACATCACACATCATACAGATTACACACACCACACACACACATCATACATCATACACGTTACACACACCACACATCACACATCATACACATTACACACACCACACATCACACATCATACATCATACACGTTACACACACCACACATCACACATCATACAGATTACACACACCACACATCACACACACACATCACACACACATCACACACACATCATACACATCACACACATCACACACACATCATACACACACATCATACACACACACACACATCATACACATTACACACACACACATCATACACATTACACACACACACACACACACACATCATACACATTACACACACACATCATACACATCACACACACACACACACACAGGGTAACAGACGGTTAGCACTGAAGTTTGAGGTAGCCATTGAAGGGCGCGGTTGTGACAATGCTGTAAACAGCACCTCAACCAGGGCAGAAGTCACAGATTAAATTCACTCCTTGGCAAAACCTGCTTTTGTTCAATAATAACTTGCATTTATATAGCGCCTTTAACGTAGTAAAAACATCCCAAGATGCTTCACATGAGCGATTATCAAACAGAATTTGACACCGAGCCACATAATAAGGAGATATTAGGACAGGAGACCAAAAGCTTGGTCAAAGAGGTAGGTTTTAAGGAGCGTCTCAAAGGAGGAGAGAGAGGCGGAGAGGTTTAGGGAGGAAATTCCAGGGTTTAGGGCCTAGGCAGCTGAAGGCACGGCCACCAATGGTGGAGCGATTAAAATCGGGGATGCGCAAGAGGCCAGAATTGGAGGAGCGCAGAGATCTCGGAGAGTTGTAAGGCTGGAGGAGATTACAGAGATAGGGAGGGTCGAGGCCATGGAGGGATTTGAACACAAGGATGAGAATTTTAAAAGCGAGGCGTTGGTGGACCAGGAGCCGATGTCGGACAGCGAACACAGGGGACAGACCTGAGGGAGATTTCTCTGGTGCTGTCACTGAACACACGACACATTTTAAAATAGCCCTCATCACCTCGTCTTGTGTTTACAAACAACCGGGTGGGGGAGGGTGGATCATTTTCACCTCCACCGATTGGGCGGTAAACTGGCAGAGAGCGGTCTGGGCCCATTATAGAACCCGTCCCACTTTCATTTCCAATTTAAACGGCGATCAGACGGCCCCTCTACAACAGGCGGACGATCCATTCCGCCAAGTGCTGGAGGTGAAAATTAACCCCCTCCCCATTTATTTGTCCTTGTGAAGGTGCTGCCCTTTAAACCCATGGCCATGGTGGGCAGAGCCTGGTGTAGCACTCAGCTATAGAGAGCAGAAAGTTCCAGGTCTCGTCGTTGATCTGAGCCCGAGGAACGGTTCCATTCCTCTCCGATCCCCCCCTCCCCCGGGCTGTGGAAGGGGACAGGAATCGGCCGGGTTTCCTGCTCCCGATCGCAACCCAGCGACTGTCGGGAGGCTAATGTCTGTGGGATGTCAAGACGGGCGCAGGAAGAGCCTGGATGTGACGCCCTCTGTGGCCAAATAGCCCATGCCCACACGTGTTCAATTGCCCTTTCCATAGTATCATAGTAGGTACAGCACAGGAGGAGGCCATTCGGCCCATCGTGCCTGTGCCGGCTCTTTGAAAGAGCTATCCAAATTAGTCCCGTTCCCCGTGAAGTTCAACGGTGAGGGGGGTAGGGAAGGGGGAGGGAGGACGACCAGAGCACTCCAGGACTAGCACACATAATCCAGACTGACACCTCACTGAGGGAGCGCTGCAGTGTCGGAGGTGCCGTCTTTCAGATGTGACGTTAAACCGAGGCCCCTTCTGCCTATTCTAGGGGTTCCAGTAAGCAAAAGCAACGCCCGACAATCCGGAGGTGATTAAAGATCCAACGGCACTATTTGAAGGAGACCTCCCAGTGTACCGGCCATAACATTTATCCCTCGACCAACACCACCATAAAGGACAGAGTATCTAATTGTTCAGCTCGCTGCTGGATGCGGGGCCTTGCTCTATCCAAGATGGCTGGCGTGTTTGACGACATAACAACAGTCACTCCACTTCAAAGTGATTCATTGAAGGGTGGGCGCTCGAGGTGTTCCTGAGGGAGGTGATGAGGGGACATGTAATGTGAGTCTTTCTTTCCTTCCGTGAAGCCACATTCCAGCTGTGGGGAATTACAATCGGACTTGCTACATAGTGATTCCCCCCCCGCCTCCCTTTACCGGAAAGCGCAATCAGGTGGACGTTGAGCGAGCAGCGAGCTCGGCTGTGGACCTGCCCTCCCACAGTCGAGCAGCCTGCTGACACTCGCTGTCTTAGGCTCACACGTGAAAATGGCCACTTGTGTGGCCAACCGAGCAGCCGGGGGGACCGTGCGGCAGCGCGAGTCGGTGCCTTCGAGAGAGGGGGCGGTTACGGTGGAGGTGGAGGCGGAGGAGGGGGGGATGGGGGGGAAAGGATTGGTTTCAGTATTTTTTTTTGCCGTCGCCACACAAGGGATTAAAAATAAAAGGCAGAAAATGCCGGAAATCCTTCTTCCGAACTCGTGACAAAAGGTCTCCACCTGAAATGTTAGCCTGTCGGGGCTCTTTGCCGTGTATTCCCAGCACTCTCTTGTTATTTTAGCAGGGGCTACAAAACAGAAAACCTGACGCCCTTTAACTGCAGTGACTGCAGTTGGCTCTGAAGACGAACAATAGCCTCTCTCGATCGGGATGACAATGTAACCTAGGGCTAGAAATATGAACTGGACCAATTCCTTTGCTAATTTGAAGCAGTAACATTACGTGATTGATGTCAGCGGTAAGGGCTCTTGGGTGTCTCGTATTCCCCCCCCCCAGCCATAGCTTTCCGCACTGATGTGCTGTGAATCAATGTGACAGTAAGTGACTGCCCTGAGGGCAGAATGGAGAACAGTGTAAAACGGCATCTTGAGTCAATAACACTCGAAAGTCTGTCCCGAGCTTCAGAAATATAATAATCCCCCGGTGGGGCAGTGTGTGACTCTCCCACCCTCCCTTTTTACTGAAGGCGCTGCGAGGGTATGTTTCCATGAGCACAGGTAGGAAACATAGAATCAGACAGCACAGGAGGAGGCCATTCGGCCCATCGTGCCTGTGCCGGCTCTTTGGAAGAGCTATCCAATTAGTCCCACTCCACCTGCTCTTTCCCCTTAGCCCTACAAAATTTTTCCTTTTCAGGTGTTTATCCAATTCCCTTTTGAAAGTTACTATTGAATCTGCTTCCACCGCCCTTTCAGGCAGTGAATTCCAGATTCCGGCTGAGCTATGGACAGATACGTTTTGTGAGAGAAAGGTGCCCCGGCTAGTTCAGGGCTCACCGGCCTGTACATTGTGAGCTTGTCCCCCATTAACAGGGTAGAACAGGCCTTGCAATGCACCGAGATATTAGTGATAACTGTTAGAGAGTTGTTTCAAAAAAAAGTTATCAAATTTATCTATTGTGAGGCCTGGGTGAGGGGGGGGAGAAGCAAAGAGTTCTATCGATACCACATGACAGTGGGACGCGGTGTTGACAATGGGAGGCTGCACCGTGAGGGGGGAAGGTGAAACGGGCGTATTGTCTTTCACTCCGTAACTGTACGAGGAAATCCCAGATGTGGTGCACGTTAAAAATAGAATCTTCCGCCCGTGGCAGAGCGTTCCACGGGCCCTCTGGTCCGTGAGAATTTCTCGCTTTCGCCGACGGCCGTTAGTCGGACGCTGCTCTGTGAGATGTACGGACGGAGAAGGTTCCGGGGTTTTTTGGGGTCTAGGGATACGGAGCAAAGGTGGGCAGAACGGAGTCGAGCTACAGATCGGCCGTAGTGACGGAACAGGCCCGACGGGCTGAGCGGCCTCCTCCTGCTCCTAAAGTTCAGCGGGGCTGAGTTAGCTGATCTCAGCTGGGGCACTGCTTTTGACTTCAGTGACGTATGCTCCCCTCTCTCTTCCCCCTCCCCCCCAGCCAACCTTCCCGCAGTCCGGGGACCCCTATTTGAAAGCATCTCCCTGATTCCCCACCCTAACGGAGACGCTTCATTAGGAGTCTGGACAGTGAGCAGTGGCAGGATATTTGATCCTGGAAGCCATCACAGCCAAGCCTGCTCCAGTTCTCACTCCACATAGCGTCAGCCATGGCTTATTGGGCCGCACTCTCACCTCGAGGTCAGAAGATCGTGGGTTCAAGCCCCACTCCAGAGACACAAAGTCTAGGCTTACACTCAGTGCAGTGCTGAGGGAATGCTGCACAGTCAGAGGTGCCATCCTTCAGATCAGACATTAAGCCGAGGTCCTGTCTGTCCTCTCGGGTGGAGGTACAAGATCCCACGGCACTATTTTGAAGAAGAGCAGGGGAGTTCTCCCCGGTGCCCCGGCCCAATATTTATCCCTCAAACAACACCTAAAAACAGATTATCTAGCCATCTATTTCATTGCTGTTTGTGGGATCTTGCTGTGCGCAAATGGACTGCTGAGTTTCCTTACATTACACCACGCTTCAAAAGTGCTTCATTGGCCGTAAGGCGTTTTGGGACGTCCTGAGATCGTGAAAGGTGCAATATAAATAAATGCAAGTTCATTGCCTGGGTGGTCTCCTGGCAGGGCGGATGGCCCACCCATTGTAGGACCCGCCAGGTCCTCATTCCATTGATATCAACGGGATCAAAAGTTAGCAGGTTGTACACCAGGCAGGCGTTCCACTCTGCCAGGTTACCGCCCAGCCATCGAGGATGACAATCTACCCCAATGAGTTCAGAATGAAAGACCTGCATTTATGCAGCACCTTATTATTGATGAACTGTCCCAAAACTGTCCCAAAAAGAAATAAAGAGCTGGTATCAGTAAAAAGTGATCATGAAGTTGTCGGATTGCTGTTAAAAGCCCAAATGGTTCCATTAACGTCCTTTAGGGAGGGAAACCTGCCGTCCTTCCCTGGTCTGGGCCTATATGGTGACTCCAGACCCACACCATTATAATTGGCTCTTAACTGCCCTCTGAAGTGTCCCAGCAAGCCATTCAGTTGTACCACCACCTTCTCAGGGACAGGCAACAAATGCCGGCCTTGCCAGTGACGCCCACACCCCGAGAATGAATTGGAATTTTGTTTTATTCTCTTAAGAGGTAAAAGTGTCTTTGGTTGTTTTGGTTGAGGTAGCAGGACGCCAGGAGAACTTCCTTAATGGCCACCTGAACAGGCAGGTAGAACCTCACCTCACCTCACCTCAGTTTAGTGTCTCCACTGAAGGGGATATTCCAGCACTCCCTCAGACACTGGAGTGTCAGCTTTCTGAAACAGCACCAAGTGTGCTACCAGCTGAGCCAAGCTGGCACACGACGAAAGTTTACTGACATTTTGGTCGTGAATTTCCTGGGAGTTGCTCCTGCCCCGCCGCTGTAACTTCACCAGAAGACCGGAGGTAACCACATTTACCCCAGTACATCGGGTGGGCCCCACACTCCCGGGTTATGAGGCTTCTGCGATGCTAATTCATCAGCTGTTCTGAGTTTTGCAGGTTGACGTGTGTGCAAACATTTTATTTGCAAGCCGAGGAGGTTTGTTAAGCAGGAACTTCTTCTGTTGTTTCTTATTAAACCATTGTATAGACACATTCTTCCAGCTTGCTTCTTAGAATGGTCACCACTGCCCCAATCTCTAACCTCCTACAGCCCTCCAACATCTCTGCGTTCCTCCAACTCTGAACTCTGTGCATCCCACACTCCCTTCACCCCTCCATTGGTGGCCGTGCCTTTAGCCGTCTAGGCCCTATGCTATGAAACTCCCCCCCTAAACCTCTCCACCTCTCCATCTCTCTCTTCCTTTAAGACACTCCTTAAAGCCTACCTCTTCGATTGGACATCTGCCCTGATGTCTCCTTCTTTGGTTCAGTGCCAATTTCTGTCTGATAGCTCTCCTGTGGAACACCTTGGGACGTTTTATTATGTTAAAGGAGCTTTATAAATGCAAGATGGCGTTGTTTTTGTTTTGACGTTAGGCTAATGGGATCAGATGTGTCATCCTTTTTAAATTGTAGGCACTATATTTGATTCCGATACAGTACCCAATGATTCTTTCATGACGAAAGTCAGTGCTCGACCAATTTCCTCCCTCAGCACCCTGGAATACTTACCATCTGACCCAGGGTATCTGTTGGCCTTCAGTCCCTTTAGCCTCTCAAGTACCTCCTTCTTACTGACTTTATATTAGGAATATGCTTGTCTCGAAGTATTTGCCAGAGGCCTGAAGGAGCTGCAGGGTAAGGAGAGTCTCCGATGGCTCTGTCAGTGAATGCTCCGCCCGGTGTGATATGCTGAAACACAACGATGTAGGCCGGAGGTCCCTGGCCTGAGTTGGTTGAGTTGATCTCAACTGCCCGTCTCTCTCAGAGGAGGCGTCAGCGGATAAGCATCGATGGAGCTGCTCGTTCCGGAGGACGACAACAACAACTTGCGTTTATACAGCGCCGTTAACGTAGTAAAACGTCCCAAGACGCTTCACAGGAGTGTAATCAGACAAAATTTGATGCCGAGCCACATAACGAGATATTAGGACAGGTGACCAAAAAGCCTGGTCAAGGAGGCAGGTTTTAGGGACTGCTCGTAGCCTCACTGCAAATAAATTCAGTTAACATTCGGGCCTCTACTTTCAGACTTTGGCCTTCAGTGTCTGACTGTTTTTTATGATCCCTGAACACTTTGAAACAAGTCGTCACGTGGCTCCCTGTTTGTCCGTCCGCCTCTCCCTCTCTAGTACCCCTTTTGTTCTTCAGAAAAGCTCAGATTTCCTGCGGCTTTATTTCTCAGTCTCACCGGCACCTTCCGGGCCGTCACCTCGTCACATGTCCAATTACTTCCCCCGCCTGGTCCCAGGAAGCCACGGCTTTTGTTGCCAAATTGGGCAACTTGCAGTGTAGCTATCTTCGCCTTGTCGCACCGGCAGGCTAATTTGGTAGCAGTGAGGAGAAAGATAATGGCGGGTGTATGAGTTGCAATGACCTTTTCCTGCAACAATAACTTGCATTTATATAGCCCCTTTAATGGAGTAAAACGTCCCAAGGCGCTTCACAGGAGTGTAATCAGACAAAATTTGACACCGAGCCACATAATGAGATATTAGGACAGGTTGGTCAAAGAGGTAGGTTTTAAGGACCGTCTTAAAAGGAGGAGAGAGAGGCGGAGAGGTTTAGGGAGGGAATTCCAGAGTTTAGGGCCTAGGCAGCTGAAGGCACGGCCGCCAATGGTGGAGCGATGAAAATCGGGGATGCGCAAGAGGCCAGAATTGGAGGAGCGCAGAGATCGCGGAGGGGTTTTTTTTTATTCGTTCACTGGATGTAGGCGTCGCTGGCAAAGCCGGCATTTATTGCCCATCCCTAATTGCCCTTGAGGTGGTGGTGAGCCGCCTTCTTGAACCGCTGCAGTCCGTGTGGTGAAGGTTCTCCCACAGTGCTGTTAGGAAGGGAGTTCCAGGATTTTGACCCAGCGACGATGAAGGAACGGCGATATATTTCCAAGTCGGGGTGGTGTGTGACTTGGAGGGGAACGTGCAGGTGGTGTTGTTCCCATGTGCCTGCTGCCCTTGTCCTTCTAGGTGGTAGAGGTCGAGGGTTTGGGAGGTGCTGCCGAAGAAGCCTTGGCGAGTTGCTGCAGTGCATCCCGTGGATGGTGCACACTGCAGCCGCAGTGCGCCGGTGGTGAAGGGAGTGAATGTTTAGGGTTGTAGGAAGTTACAGAGATAGAGAGGGGGGAGGGCCCCACCCCTCCCCCCACCCCTCCCCCCACCCCAATGGGGCCAAGATCAATTGTAGCGGCCCTGGAAATAAGGGGAGTCTCTGGCCTGTCGGAGCAGGAGAGGGTTAAATGTGATCCTCTGTGTCTCCCCTTCCTCAGGCTGTGTGGGAAGGCTGACTGCACTGGCATGATGTTCAACAGACCGCAGCAGCTGGAAGTGTACTGCAAACACGGCTGCTGGCCATCGAACTCCTCCCCTCGCCTTCCAAAGCGGAACATTTATTTTAGGAAAGTGGAGGTGAAGTTCTTGGTGGAAAAAAAAATCTGAACTCGAAACTAAAATAAGAGATTTTCCAAAGTACCTTTAGGGAATGTGTCCCTTTGGATTTTAAAAAGCCAGCTGGCCTCACAGGGGAATTTCCTCTTTAAAGGAATTAGACTCGTTGTTTTCTCCAGCAGGGAGTTGATGAGTTAAAACAGGTTATGATATTGGAGAGGAAGGAGAGAAAGACTTGTGTTTATACAGCACTTTCCACAGCCTCAGGATGTCCCAAAGCGCAGTCACTGTTGTAATGTAGGAAACGCGGCAGCCAATTTGCGCACAGCAAGATCCCACAAACAGCAATGTGATAATGACCAGTTCATCTTTTTATGTTGCTTGAGGGATAGATGTTGGCCGGGACACCAGGGAGAACTCCCCTGCTCCTCTTCGAAATAGCACCATGGGATCTTTTACATTCACCTGAGAGGGCAGACGTTTAACATCTCATCCAAAAGACGGCACCTCTGACAGTGCAGCGCTCCCTCAGTACTGCACGGGAGTATCAGCCTGGATTTTGTCTTCAAGTCCAGGGAGTGGGACTTGAACCCATGGCCGTAAAGTGCTTTGGGACTTCCTGAGGTCGTGGAAGTTGCTATATAAATGCAAGTCTTTCTTTCTTTCCACATCAAAGCGCTTCGCATAATCAATAATATTTCGAAGTGGAGTTATTTTGGCAAAAGGAACAACCATTCTGCATTTAGCAACATTGAATGAGTGGCTGAACAGATTCTTGGTTTTGATTGAGGGAGTAACGTTGGCCCAGGACACCAGGAGATCTCCCCATCTCTTCTTCAAATTGTGCCGCGGGATCATTAACCTGAGGGGACCCCAGTTCAACGTCACATCTGACGGACGGCACCTCTGACAGTGCAGTGCTCTCTCAGTACTGCACTGGAGTGTCAGGCAACTGATCCAATTACAGGTCAGTTATTTTTTGATAGTTTCTTTGCCATGTTTTTCTTCATTTTGCTTCCCCTTGAGGTTAAGATGCTCAACTTCTGTCTCATAGCTTGTGTGTCACCTGATCCCTTGCAGTGCTGTAGTCCTATAACACATTCCTAGGTATCTACTGTCCATAAATGATAATTAGCACAGTTTATTTCTTACTGTAATCCTTGTAATCCTATCATACCTGTCATTCAATGCTATCTGCCTTCAGCTTTTGCATTATTATCATTTTTCTTTGGTGTAATTTTTTTTCCCTTTCCCCTTTCAGATGCTTCACAGGTGACAGCCACGTTCCAACATCCATCTTCAACTATGAGCCTGGGGGCTGTGTTCATAGGCTAATCGACCATGGGGGGGAGGGACACCATATTGATCTGGTCCCTCACCAAACACATGAATTTACCAGCAGCAGTCACCGGAGAGTGGCCAGGAGCAGGGACCTTATCTGATTTTCCCCAGAGGCTCCGAGGCTGATTAGCGATCTCGTCGCACTGCTCCAGCTGATAATCAACGGACTCCGCACAGTCCGAGGAGTCAACCTAGCAACTGCCTGTTCTGAATGGCCCGGCTACTCATTGGATGAATTTCCACAGGGGTGGGGGGTAATGGCATCGTGACCCTCAATATTACCATTTCATCTGTCACAGCGCAGTCTGTGCTCAGTGCATCCCACCGGGCAAGGAATAGAGCACAGTGAGGGAGGGGGAGAGATTAGGCACAGTGAGGGAGGAGGCACAGTGAGGGAGGGGACACAATGAGGGAGAGGCAGAGATTGGACACAGTGAGTGAGGGAGGGGGCACAGTGAGGGAGGGGACACACTGAGGGAGGGGCAGAGATTGGACACAGTGAGTGAGGGAGGGGGCACAGTGAGGGAGGGGACACACTGAGGGAGTGGCAGAGATTGGACACAGTGAGGGAGGGAGGGGGCACAGTGAGGGAGGGGACACACTGAGGGAGGGGCAGAGATTGGACACAGTGAGGGAGGGAGGGAGGGGGCAGGGATTGGACCACAGTGAGTGACGGAGGGAACAGGAAGCGGCCTAGATTATATGCTCAAATCCGAGTTAAATTTAATAATTCAACAAAAGTGATGATTTGTGTTCCCTCAATGCCTCCATTGATGGATCGTCACGGAGCAGAAGGCCCCAGATTCATTTCTTGGTGTTTGCTGAGCTGGCTGATGTCAGTTTAGGGGAAGGTGGGGACTACAATTAGTCTCATGTAACAGAGCTAAACATCCCCTGCAGTTAAATGACTTCCTCAATCTCTCAATTCCATTGGGCAGTGAGTGACAGCCACCAAATGCTACTCCACAGAGAACAATTCCCACAACAGTTGAGAGAGGGGCAATGTCCACCATGCTTCCTGCAGGAAATGTGTGTGTCTGTGTGTGTGTATATATGTTTGTGCTTTGTGTATGTGTGTATATGTTTGTGTGTATATATGTGTGGGTGTATATATAGGTGTGTGTTTTGTGTGTGTGTATTTATATATGTGTGTGTTGATGTGTGTGTGTGTTTGTGGGTGTGTTTATGTGTGTTTTTTTATGTGTGTATGTGTGCATGTGTGTACATGTATAGGTGTGTTTGTGTATTTGTGTGTGTATGAGTGTGTGTGTATATTTGTGTGTATATGTGTTTGTGTATATTTGTGAGTATGTGTATTTGTTTGTGTGTATATGTGTTTGTGTATATTTGTGAGTATGTGTATTTGTTTGTGTGTATATGTGTGTATGTGTGTGTGTGTATATATGTGTGCACATCAGGTAAGGGCAGGATTGGCTTTGGTTGTGATGCCCTTACAGTCCAATAGCCGGACAACAATCGCCGTACAGGCATCACTGTTTGGGTGGGGTAGTGGGGGATGAGGTGGGAGGTTGCCTCGTGCTCATGGTAATGTACCCCAGTACAAATCAGCACCTTCAGGGCTGGGAGGGGGGACTACTGTAACCATCGCGGGAGAGAGTGATGATTATCGGTGACACACGGTGCAGTGTCAGGGTGTAACTGAGACGATTGGAGTTGGGAGCCGTTCCCTGCCCACAAAGTCTGATCAGCATTTGCAGGTGTCACTCAGCCAGCACAAGCTGGCCGTACCTCGTTTCTGGGTGTGCCACTTTCAGAAACATTATCACCAGCACTGGAGAAGTTGCTGTGAATTTCTCAGCTCGCTGCTCTCGGTCTTGTTTGTCGAGTGCGTCACAATGTGCTCAGTTTTGCTGTTTTACCTGTCTCCTAATTTTGTCTCCTTTACCCCCCCACCCCACCTGCCCATCTCCCGAACTTGACAAGTGGGCTGGTATCTGACCATCCCAGGACACGACTGCACTTATGGGGGAAGCGTCACATTTTGGGAGGGAATTCCAAAGTGGGGGAATGTAGTGACTGAAAGATCAGAGTCCGATGACCGAGGAGGGGGTGGGGCATGATCGGTAATGCAGAGTGTTGGGGGGGTGGCGGAGAAAGGAGGGAGTGGGCTGGAGAAGGTTGCTCAAATAAACGTGGATAAAGACAAGGACTTTGAAGGGCAGGCAGTCAGTGACGTTTGGCAAGGTGAGAGATGGTGGTGGGGTGCGTGCAGGCTCGGTACAAGAAACAATACTTGGGTATTGAGTGGCAGAGGTCTGGGGTAGATGAAGTTTGCGAACGATGGAGGAGATTGAAGAATGGACATTTGGCAACTTCCGGCAGAACCTGAGCACAAGTCTGTGCCTAGTTCTGTAAACCCTTTTTGTTAATTGCTGTCATGAAAAAGGACCAGCCTTTATATAGCCCCTTACCGGGCCTCTCAATAACACCTCACTTCACATGAATTGCACTCACTGTTGTTATGCAGTGACTATTTTGCACAAAACAAGATCCCGGAAACAGCAGTGAGATCAGCGATCAGTTAATCCGCTGATTGAGGGAGGAATTTTGGCCAGCTCGTCTTCGAATAACACTTCAGGATTTTTAATGTTCACCCGGAACGGAAGATGAGGCTTTAGTTTGACGTCTTATCTAAAGGATGATGCACTGACAATGCAGCACTCCCTCAGTGCTGCACCGTCAGCCCAGATTACATGCTCAGCTCCCACAATCTTCCGATATAGAGGCAACTGAGCCAAGTTGACAAACTAGTAATGATCCCTACAGTTACTTCAACAACAACTTGCATTTATAGAGTGCCTTTAACATAGTAAAATGTCCCAAGGCGCTTCACAGGAGCGATTATCAAACAAAATTTGACACCGAGCCACATAAGGAGATATTAGATCAAAAGCAAAATGCTGCGGAGGCTGGAAATCTGAAATATAAACAGAAGATGCTGGAAATACTCAGCAAGTCAGACAGTATCTGTGGAGAAAGAAACAGAGTTAACATTTCAGGTCGATGACCCTTCGTCAGAACCCTAATAAGGAAATATTTAGGACAGGTGACCAAAAGCACGGTCAAAGAGGTAGGTTTTCAGGAGCATCACAAAGGAGGAGAGAGAGGCGGAGAGGTTTAGGGAGGGAATTCCAGAGCTTAGGGCCCAGGCAGTTGAAGGCACGGCCGCCAATGGTGGAGCGATGAAAATCAGGGATGCGCAAGAGGCCAGAATTGGAGGAGCGCAGAGATCTCGGAGGGCTTTAGGGCTGGAGGAGGTTACAGAGATAGGTAGAAAAACAGCTGGTCCTGGTGGGGCCAGATTCTGGGAACTTTCCACACATTCTTGTTACTTCCCCTCAAGGCAAGTTGATTGAACTCGAAGGAATAAAAAATGGGTTGCTTTGTTGTGCATACTTTTCATTTCTTTTCCTTTCATCAATGGTATTTTTTTTCTTTGTCCCTTTCTTTTTAATCACCAATTTTTCACCACTCCCCTCTCCTCCCCTCAGAAGGTATTGACTCCTTGTTGGGGTACAGATGTGCAGACAACACCTCCAGAGCACAAATTCAAGGCTGACTCTCCAGTGCAGTACTGAGGGAGTGCCGCACTGTCGGGGGTGCCGTCTTTCGGATGAGAAGTGAAACCGAGGCCCCATCTGCCCTCTCAGGTGGACGCAAAAGATCCCATGGCACTATTTCGAAGAAGAGCAGGGGAGTTCTCCCTGCTGTCCTGGCCAATATTTCTCTCTCAGCCAACATCGCTAAAAACAGGTTATCTGGTCATTATCACATTGCTGTTTGTGGGATCTTGCTGTGCGTAAATTGTTTGCCGCGTTTCCTACATTACAACAGTGACGTCACTTCAAAAATACTTCATTGGCTGTAAAGCGCTTTGGGACGTCCTGAGGTTGTGATAGGCGCTATATAAATGCAAGTCTTTCTTTCTTTTCGTTCTCTGATACATTGCCCAAGTGGCTGTTAATCATATGTGAGTATAATTTGACCTTGGAGTCCCAGCTCAGCCGAGGCCTATCCTATTCCTAATATCCCCACATCACGTGCATTTTCCTGCAAGGGTCACTGGGCAGCAATCAGGAGATAGGAACCCTGGCGATATTTCCGGGTTTAACATCGGCGCGTAAAAGTACAGGCTTCCCGCTGGGAACGCAAAGTCCGAAAATTCTACGGTTGTGACCCACAAAAAAAACCAACTATTTTCAACTCCCACCCATCCCCAACCCACCCGTTCTTGGGGTTTAAAATCGCCCCCTCCGTCTCTGTCGATAAACCGCTCACAACAATAGGTTCACCGTGAACAGAGAAACTCTGAGAATACATGGCCGTCGGCCTCTGTAAAAAGGGCAAAGGTCAGGTTACTGTATCAGGTGTGGACCCTTCATCAGGCATCCGACATTTGCAGCTAGTTTTTCCTTCCCGTTGCCGCTGGTTAATTGTGTAGTCACGCAGCTACCACTTTCATTCCTCAAGTGGAGCTTGGTCAAAATCTTCGGTCCATTTTAAGGTTGCCAACCCTCCAGGATTGCCCAGCAATTGAAGACTGATCTCCAGGACACTGCTGCGAGCAAAAACTCAAGAGAAAAATCATAAGGAGGGGGGACGTTACATTTTTTCTTCATTTTCTTTGAACACTTTTATTTCTTAGTTATAAAAATATTAGAGATGGAAAAATATGGAGGACTGGGCAGGGGGGGGGCAGGGCGGCCACGTGACGAAACCTCCAGGGATACGTCGAACCAGAGTTGTTAACTCTAGTCCATTTGGATTCTGTCACCTAGGTGTGGTGAGTAGGGAACGCTGAATCAACTAACCTGCTTTGCTTCGCAGTTTGCTTAGCAGGCCACCCTCCGAGCTCTGTCCATAAGGAGACCAGACAGCTGCTTAAACAAGCGGGAGGCTTCAGCTGTCCAAACTGGAGTTTCTTTCTGAAGGCCCCCTAATAAAATTTTAATCTCACTGCTTCATTGTGAGGAGACCAACCCCTTTCCTCAGTAAAGTGTTTGCCTGTGGATCTGTAAAGTTTGGAAAACAGTCCAACGGAAGGTAATTCAGACCCATTTACACAGCAGGAATTCGTTTGTTTTGATTTACTGGATTAAAAGTACTTCTGACCTAGGACTGTTCTTCACCACACCATCCCCCCTCCAATGTCCACCCCTTTTCTCCTGAAGGTGCTGACTCTTTCTGGGCCCTTCCAATACCCAGCCAAGGTAGCCACTCTTCATAGAATCATACAGCACAGAAGGAGGCCAGTCAGCCCCTTCGTGCCTGTGCTATCTCTTTCAGCTATCCAATTAGTCCCACTCCCCTGTCCTTTCCCCACAGCCCTGCAAATATTTCCTTTTCGAGTATTTATCCAATTCCCCTTTTGAAAGTTACTATTGAATCTGCTTCCACCGCCCTTCCAGGCAGCAAATTCCAGATCATAACAACTCACTGCATAAAAAAAAATTCTCCTCATCTCCCTTTTGGTTCCTTTGCCAATGATATTAAATCTGTGGCCTCTGGTGACCCTCCTGCCGGTGGAAACAGTTTCTCCCCATTTACTCTATCAAATCCCTTCATGGTTTTGAACACCTCTATCAAATCTCCCCTTAACCTTCTCTGCTCTAAGGAGAACAAACCCAGCTTCTCCAGTCTCTCCACATAACTGAAGTCCCTCATTCCTGGTCTTCATGTATGGACGTAGACAGTGAGTGTCAGCAAGCTATTCAGCTGGAGAGGCTATCACACCTAAGCCTAGTCCTACCCCCACCTAACATACCGACACACACAATGGAGCATTGGGTAGGGACCTTGGCTGATTTTTTTTACCCGCTCCTTAGTCCAGGAGTGCTGAAGCCAATTGCAGCAACTGTTCCCTTTAAGATCACTTAACCTAGCACAGGCCAGGAATCCAGAGTGTCAACAAGATATTTGGCCATAGAGGCCATGAAATCCAACTGCAATCCTATTCTTACCCAGTGCTATATTTTCCACAGTTAATTATTTTTTATATAGCTGTTTATGACACAAAAACAAAATGGAGGACGCGTGCGACTTTTAAAGGGGCAGGCCCCGATGCAATATGATTTAGTTAGTGGGAACAGCAAAAAAAATTAGCCAATCACGACACACCTGAAACAATAAACCTTTAACGCTTCTCAATCAGCCAACAAGCCGCTTAACTGATATAAACGATGAGAAAAGTTTGTGAATTAAGCTGTGGAGTGAACAAAACGATTGTGAACGAAGATTATTTCCTAGAAGTAAGAATTGCACTGGCCGTTCCCCGTGTGTGAGCCCTACAGCGTGAGTGCTGGTGGACTATTCCACCATGGAGGCATCACAGCTGAACCTGATCTCGTAACTCACCTCGCTCCAGGTGTGGGAACCCCGGCCGATTCTCCTGTCTCTCGGGGCTGGGCTCCCGCTTGCTGTGGCCCAAATGCTCGACTGGTCGAGATCATCTAACACATCACAGAGCAGGAATAGAATCTTGTCCGAAACAGTAGAACCAGAGGACAGGGCCTGCGCTTGACGTGGGGTAAATTCTAAACTAATCTGCGGGTACTATTTCAATGAGCGAGTGGTCAATCTATGGTAGAGGCTCCCTAGGGAGGCGGTGGAAGCAAATTGTGTTGATTCCTTCGAGTGCAAATGTGATAGATTTCTTTCAAAATATAATATTTTGGGATACGGTGGATGAATATTTTGAGACATGACATGTGGTGAGTGTAACTGGCTTGGGAGGAACAGGTGGACATCTGGTTCCCAAAGCTCTCCACCACTGGGGGTTTTCCTCGCCTCATGTCTGGGTCTGTTGTAGACTAATTGATGGAGATTGATCGCTATGATTAGTCAACAGCTCCATTATCGTTTTCATGTGACTCCCAGGATGGTGGAAGGCGAACTAGATAGAACTTGGTCTTTTTTCAATCTAGCAATTCCTATGTTCTTTTGCATGTCTCAGTTAAAAGCTACCATTACCAACTGAGCTACTGGGGGAACTAAACAGCACCCAGTTACATTGAGGTGGTATGGAGTATTCTGAAATTCTCTGAGGTACATAGGAGCAGGAGGAGGCCATTCAGCCCCTCGAGCCTGTTCTGCCATTCAATTAGATTATGGCTGATCTGTATCTGAACTCAATCTACCCGCCTTGGTTCTGTAACCCTTAATACCCTTACCCAACAAAAATCTATCAATCTCAGTTTTGACATTTTCAATTGATCCCCAGCCTCAACAGCTTACTGGGGGAGAGAGTTCCAGATTTCCACTACCCTTTGTGTGAAGAAGTGCTTCCTGACATCACCCCTGAATGGCCTAACTCTAATTTTAAGGTTATGCCCCCTTGTTCTGGACTCCCCCCACCAGAGGAAATAGTTTCTCTCTATCTACCCTATCAAATCCTTTAATCATCTTAAACACCTCATTTAGATCACCCCTTAATCTTCTATATTCAAGGGAATACAAGCATATTCTACACAACCTGTCCTCATAATTTTACCCTTTTTAGTCCAAATAAGGCATTTAGTGCTCCAGTAGTTCAGATTCTGGGAAAGCAATGTCCCAGCACTGGCTCCCTGTGTTTACATTGCTGGAGCTGCCACCAATATCCCAATGGCAGAATCATACTCCCACATTTTCACACTGAAGTTGTTCTCCCACGATGCGAAGTGCCAAAGGTTAAAACATTGATAGATCTCACTATGACCTGAAGGAACACTGAAACTCACCAATCCCTGATGGCCCCGGTAAGTAGCTGAGCCAGGCAGACCAAGAAGGTCCCATGTTTGATACCTGCTGTGTGCTGAGGTAGCCGGTCCTAGCTTGGGTAGATGTAGATGCGCTACAATTCGGCCCAACGCCCAGGACTAGAGAGAGGAATATCGGCCAGGGTTCCCGCTATTAATTGCTGTCCAGTGGGCCCTGTTGGAAAGTGTACCATGGATGAGGACCTAGAATGAGGATAGGGTAGGGCTTGGCTAGAATAAGGACAGATAGGGTTTGATTAGTGTGAGGACAGGATAAGATTTGGTTAGGATGAGGATAGGATAGGGATTGACTAGGATGAGGACAGGATAGGGATTGGCTAGGATGAGGATAGGATAGGGATTGACTAGGATGAGGACAGGATAAGGCTTGGCTAGAATAAGAACAGATAGGGCTTGGTTAGGATGAGGACAGGATAGGGATTGGTTAGGATGAGGACAGGATAAGGCTTGGTTAGGATGAGGATAGGATAGGGTTTGGCTAGGATGAGGACAGGATAAGACTTGGTTAGGATGAGGATAGGATAGGGTTTGGCTAGGATGCCCCCTCTCCCCCCACCCCCTGCCTCCCATGGTTAAATAGCCTGCTGACACTTGCTATCTAGGCTTACACATGAAGAAAAGCCACTTGATGAGGACAAGAATGCCCGGGCAACTGGGACATGTGGAAAATAGAAGACAAAAGACACTGAAACCCTAAATTTCAGTTCAGAATAGACTCCTATAACCCAATGATGATTTGAGTTCTTAATGTTCTGACACCAATCCCTCAGCAAACCTTAGAGGCAGGGAATTCCTGAGATCTGACCTTTAGGGCAGGGTAGGTAGGACCTTTTAGATAGGGATCATGCTCCATAATACTTTGATTGTCCACTTGTGTTTGTGAGGTTGAGTACAAGCCTAGAGCTTGGTCAATAATTCCATTGTTTTCCAGTTCTAAACCATTACATCACTCCTGATCGATCAGGAGCAGCTTTTTAGCTGCATGGCTTGAGAAGACTTCATCAAACAAATGACAGGTGTGAATACTGTAAACACTATCAGTAGACATGGTGCACACAGAGGCCAAGGAGGCTGTTCAAGTTGCAGGGACAGCAAGTTTGCACAGATCAAGCCACTGACATTTTCCATTATGAATTAGCTTAACTGAAATGAAAATAAACCGTCATCTCTTCAAGAGAATAATTCAGGGTCGCTGGATTTCGTCTGGGATGCCAGCACAGGTAGATCGAGCACTCAGTTTAAAGGGTGTAAGTGGAGGAGTCAGATTCCATTGAAAATGGAAAGGATGGTATTTGATCTTTGATTTGTGGGGTAGATCTTGACTTTGTGCGATATTGTAAACCGGGTGATAGCGAGTCAGCAGCCCGTTTCACATCTCTCCCCATTATTATTTCCATTGACTTCATCGGCAAAGATGTAAAACAGCTTGTGGCTTTCAAAAAGGAATTGGATAAATATTTGAAGGGAAAAAATTTGCAGGGCTACAGGGAAAGAGCGGGGGAATGGGACTAACTGGATTGCTCTTACAAAGAGCCGGCACGGACTCGATGGTCCGAACGGCCTCCTTCTGTGCTGTAACGATTCTATGATTCTATCGCACAAGGTCCAAGCTCTATACCCCAGAGGGTGTTCAACATGTGGAATAAACTTCCAGATAAAGTAGTGGAGGCAAAAACCCTGGAATCATTTCAGAAACAATTGGATGCTACAGCGGAGTGATGTTAGGGCCACTGGATGGATGAATGAAGATGGGCCAAATGGCCTTCCTCGTCTGCAATTATCTTGTGATCAGATAGTTTAAAATGAAGTTAAGCTGTCAATATCTTATTAAAAGTCTTTCACAATTCGCTCCCCAGCAGGTACCAGCTCTTTTGCTGTAGTACGGATTCATGGCCACTGGCAGTCTCCCACTGCCTCACCCAAGTAACGCTTCTTCTAGCATGAGACCAGCACTAGGCCGTATTGAGCAAGCAGCTCCCCAGGTCCAATCTGCATTATTGTGCTGAGTTTGCTGATCTTAGCCGGGCAGCTGTTGGCCGGGTGCGGGGGGGCGGGGTTGGGAGGGGAGAATGAGGGGGAGGGGGAGGTGCTACAATTTGTCAGCAGTAGGGGAAATCAGTCAGGGTTCTTATTCCTGATCTTTTTCCAGTGACCACTGCAGTAAGTGTGCATATAACGGGCACCAGGTGAGGAGAGGATCGGATTTGGTTGTGATGCCCTATGTAGTCAAATAGCTTGCTGCCCATCAGGCCTAGTTTTACCACTCCCGGGTGTGATCTGAATGGAATGGGTATTCTTCGGGATCCGCTCCCCTGGGTCACGGCTCACCTCTGCCATCTCAGCCGTATACAACGACCATCAAAATATTATGAGTATATTATTATTAGATGCAAATGATAAATTATGTCATATGATAATGTTTCCGTGACCTGAACTTTGATAACCGCTCTTTCCCCATAGTCCTCCAAATTTCTCCTTTTCAAGTATTTATCCAATTCCCTTTTGAAAGTTACTATTGAATCTGCTTCCACTGCCCTTTCAGGCAGCGAATTCCAGATCAGAACAACTCACTGCGCAAAAAAAAATTCTCCTCATCTCCCCTCTGGTTCTGGTTTTCCTGATTTTTACCAAGGCCCATGGTACAGGACACCAGAAAGGTTAAAACAGGGTAAATCAGGGTGACTCCAAGCCAGGGTTGTAAAAGCCTGACGATTGTAATAAGGAGAACAGAGAGGAGGTAAAAGAGTTTGAAGCCCTGGGAAAGAATGAATTAGAGTTGGCAACTATGTGAGGAGTCTTAATTGAGACAGAGTGGGGACGTAGTGAAGAGGAAGATAGATTTGGAGCTTAGAAAGAACATGGGAAGGAAAGTTCAGAAATAGTATTGATGATATAGAGAAACAACAACAACAGCTTGCATTTATATAGCGCCTTTAACATTGTAAAACATCCCAAGGTGCTTCACAAGAGCGATTATCAAACAAAATTTCACACCGAGCCACATAAAGAGATATTAGGACAGATGACCAAAAGTTTGGTTGAAGAGGTAAGTTTTAAGGAGCGTCGAGAGAGAGGCGGAGCGGTTTAGGGAGGGAATTCCAGAGCTTAAGGCCTAGGCAGCTGAAGGCACGGCCGCCAATGGTGGAGCGATTAAAATCGGGGATGTGCAAGAGGCCAGAATTGGAGGAGCGCAGAGATCTCAGAGGGTTGTAGGGCTGGAGGAGGTTACAGAGATAGGGAGGGGACGAGGCCATGGAGGGATTTGAAAACAAGGATGAAAATTTTAAAATGGAGGTGTTGCCGGACAGGGAGCCAATGGAGGTCAG
Source organism: Heptranchias perlo (assembly GCF_035084215.1). Classification (NCBI taxonomy): domain Eukaryota; kingdom Metazoa; phylum Chordata; class Chondrichthyes; order Hexanchiformes; family Hexanchidae; genus Heptranchias; species Heptranchias perlo. Next base: position 7,184,885 of record NC_090332.1, on the reverse strand, counting down.
CGAGCACTGGGGGCGATGGGTGAACGGGACTTGGTGCGAGTTAGGATACGGGAAGCAGAGTTTTGGACGAAACGTTGTGACGGAGAGAAGGGGGAAGAGAGGTTGGTGGCTACAGGTGAGAGAGGGATCACCTGTTGGACAACAATTTCTACTTGCTTCCCAACAAAGTGTAAAATGAAGGATATGGAGACGTAGTGGGGTCAATCTTGACTTTGTGCAATTGTGTAAAACGGATGATAGCGAGTGGGCTGCCCCTTTTACATCATGAAGTCAATGCAAGTAAAATAGGGCAAGATGTAAACTCTCCATCACCCATTTTACACTATCGCACAAAGTCAAGATCTACCCCACAGTGATTCAGTTATACTGGACTGAGAGAGGACTGGAGCTTATCTGTACCCAGGTCATGGAAACTGAAGGAAGCTGATGAATGTAAGAAATAAAAAAGGAAATGAATACTTGCATTTACATAGCACCTTATCACTTGTATGAGAAATATCCCAAAGTACTTCGCACACAAAGAACTACATTGAAGTGGGACAGCTGTTGTTAAATATTGTAAACAATTTTACAACACCAAGTTATAGTCCAGCAATTTTATTTTAAATTCACAAGCTTTCGGAGGCTACCTCCTTCCTCAGGTGAACGATGTGGAAATGAAGTCCTCGAAATGAAGTCGCATTTATAATTCACAGAACAATGCTTGGTGATAACAGACAGTTTTTTCAACTGCCCGTTGCCAAGGCAATCAGTGTGCAGACAGACAGGTGTTACCTGCCAGGTCTCAGAATATACAAATCACCAAAAAAAAAACAACAAAAAAAAAACAGAGATAGAGAGGTAGAAACATAGAAAAGACAGCAACTGACCCGTTATATTAAAAACAGATAACATTTGTTCGCTGGTGGGGTAACGTGTAGCGTGACATGAACCCAAGATCCCGGTTGAGGCCGTCCTCATGTTAAATATGATGTGGAGATGCCGGTGATGGACTGGGGTTGACAATTGTAAACAATTTTACAACACCAAGTTATAGTCCAGCAATTTTATTTTAAATTCACAAGCTTTCGGAGATTTTCTCCTTCCTCAGGCAAATGTTTCCCATGTTAAATAGGCAGAGCAGTCAATGTGGACTCAGGACAATCCCATCAGCCGCTGAGTCAATGACCAGTTCATTTGTTTTAGTGGTGTTGTTTGAGGAGGGAAAGTTGACAAGGAATATAGAGTTCAATCAACAGCAACAATAACTTGCATTTATATAGCGCCTTTAACGTAGTAAAAACGTCCCACAGCGCTTCACAGGAGCGATTATCAAACAAAATTTGATACCGAGCCCCATGAGGAGACATTAGGACAGGTGACCAAAAGCTTGGTCAAAGAGGTAGGTTTTAAGGAGGGACGTAAAGCAAGACAGAGAGGCATAAGGAGGGAATTCCAGAGCTTAGGGCCTCGATGGCTGAAGGCACAGCTGCCAATGGTGGAGAAATGAAAATCGGGGAGGCGCAAGAGGCAAGAATTGGAGGAGTGCAGAAATCTTGGCGGGTTGTAGGGCTGGAGGAGGATACAGAGATAGGGAGCAGTGAGACCATGGAGGGATTTGAACACTAGGATGAGAATTTTAAGCTCGAGGCGTTGCCGGATCGGGAGCCAATGTAGGTCAGCGAGCACAGGGAGGATGGGTGAACGGGACTTGGTGCGAGTTAGGATACGGACAGCAGAGGTTTGGATGATCTTCAGTAAAAGAGTGAATTATGAGTTCAGGAGGTCATCAATATGTAGAAGGAAAAGAGTAGGAGAGAGAACAGAGCACTGGGAGACCTCTGAGTTAACAGAAAAAAGAGTCAAGAGGATGAGGCATCATCTACAGCACAGACAGGGCGATTTCAGAGGAAACTCAATAGCCATGAATCAAAAAACAAAATACTGCAGATGCTGGAAATCTGTAACAAAAAATAGAAAACACTCGAAAATCTCAGCAGTTCAGGAAGCATCTGTGGAGACAGGAGACAGGAACAGAGTTAATGTTTCAGATATAACCAGTCCTGGCGAAGGGTTATACCTGACACGTTAGTTATTTTCCTTTCTCCACAAATTGTGCCTGACCGGCCGAGTATTTCCAGAGTTTTCTGTTTTTAGCCATTCTGGTCGGAGGCCATATCACGATAACTTGCTTGGTCAATGATGGGTACAACTGTAGCTCCCCACTAAGCCCAACTCTGATTCCTGGCCTCCGCCGAGTTATGTAGATACTCAGTCGTTGAGTATATTCAAGACTGAGAGCGATGGATTTTTGGACACTAAAGGAATCAAGGGATAGGGGGATAGGGCGGGAAAGTGGAGTTGAGGTCGAAGATCAGCCATGATCTTATTGAATGGCGGGGCAGGCTCGAGGGGCCATATGGCCTACTCCTGCTCCTATTTCTTATGTCCTTATGTTCTTATCTGATCTCAGCCAAGACAGGAGCAGGGACATTATGGTCGGACTCGACAACATAGACAATAATGCCCGGGTTTCCACTTCTGACTGCTGTCCAGTGACCCCTGCCAGAAAATGTCCGTGGGTGGACATCCAACGAAAATGGGGTACATAGAATTTTACAGCACAGAAGTAGGTCATTTGTCCCAACAGGTCCATGCCGGTGTTTATGCTCCACCCCAGCCTTCTCCCACCCCACTTAATCTCACCCTATCAGTATAACCTTCTATCCTTTTCTCCCTCATGCCTTTATCTAGCTTCCTCTTAAGTGCATCTATACTAGTTGCCTCAGCTACTCCATGTAGTAGCAAGTTCCACATCCTAACCACTCTCTGGGTAAAGAAGTTTCTCCTGAATTTCCTATTGGATTTGTTAGTGACTATCTTATATTTATGGCCCCTGGTTTTGGTCTCCCCCACAAGTGGAAAGATCTTCTCCACACGTCTACCCTATCAGACCCTTTCATGATCTTAAAGATCTCAATCAGGTCACCCCTCAGCCTTCTCTTTTCTCGAGAAAAGAGCCCCAGCTATGGTGCCCACCACAGTTGAACAGCTTGCCAACACACAGAATTTCCATGGGGGTGCTGTCCCAGGGAAAAGGGGTTTCTGCCGATCTCCCACTAAAGTTACAGTGTGGGCATTTGCTGCGAACTGTACCCTAGCAAGAGTCAGTGCTTTTGGGAAAGTGGAGTGGGGTTTAAATTGTCACAGATCTAAAAAGCATTCATTAGTTTTTATCTTTACAGCTGATCACACATGAGGGCATTTTAGCCAGATTAAATCCATCCAATCAAAGATAAAGATATTCCCATGTGGACAGTGCTCATTCATGGTAATCTCAGAAGCATGCTGAAAGATTTCATTCAGACTCTGAGATCGAACCAGAATCTTCACCGAAGGAGAACGTCTGCATTTGAATGAAAGGTCCCGAGATTTTCCTTATCCGATTCGAATCAGCACATTTCCTACAGTATTGACAAAACACATCAGAGGGGAGATTAACCAAAAGCCTTTGTTCAAATCGGCTTTGTACTATAACACAGACCCTACAGAAAGATAAACTGTGCTTCGTATCTGCAATAGTTTCAGTGTGACCTCTTGCACATCCCCGATTTTAATCGCTCCACCATTGGCGGCCGTGCCTTCAGCTGCCTAAGCCCTAAGCTCTGGAATTCCTTCCCTAAACCTCTCCTCCTCTCTACCTCTCTCTCCTCCATTAAGACGCTCCTTAAAACATACCTCTTTGACCAAGATTTTGATCGCATGTTCTAATATCTCTTTATGTGGCTCGGTGTCAAATTTTGTCTTGATTACGCTCCTGTGAAGCGCCTTGGGACATTTTACTATTTTAAAGGCGCTATATAAATGCAAGTTGTTGTTGTGAGGGAATGGGAGTTCACACTGTGCCCTGGAAGTTTTGGAACGACTCCACTATCTAGGTATAAAGTGCGAAAAATGGTTAGTTCCCATTTCTCGCACGAATTTCCCTGCTCTCCTGAAAGTAATTCTCCCTCACAAGATAATTACAGACCAGGTGGGCCATTTGGTCTTCCATCCAGAGAGATACTAACGACCTCTCCGTACCAGGTAGAGTTCCACAGGTGTCAGGCACTCTCTGGTACCTTGCCCTGTGTGTGGCAGGATATTTAACCGTGGGAGGTTTGCGAGGGCGGTGGGGGGGGAGGTCAGGAGGGAAATAGGAGTACCCGAGCCACACTGTCCTCTCCCGGCATCAATCGCAAGTGTTTCCAGCAGTTTCTAAAACTATTCCGTAGAATTTGACGTCCTCTTAAGTATTTGCTGCCAAAAATACCATAATTGACTCATTAGTTCTCAACAGTTAATTGAGCACATTTAGCCGGAGCCAAAAATAGCCACAAGGGCATTCAAAATGTGCGTTGGTGATTAACTGAGCAGAACATAACATTTTGGGATACGGTATATGAATGATTTGAGACATGACACGTAGTAAGTGCAGCATGCTTGGGAGGAAAAAGATGACTTTGGACCTATGGTTCCCAAAGCTCTCCACCACTGGGGGTTTTCCTCGCCTCATGTCTGGGTCTGTTGTAGACTAATTGATAGAGATTGATCGCTATGATTAGTCAACAATTCCATTATCGTTGTATCATGCGGATGGTAGACGGCAAATTAGGTGGACCTTGGTCTTTTTTTAAGCTTTTGTAAACAATTTTACAACACCAAGTTATAGTCCAGCAATTTTGTTTTAAATTCACAAGCTTTCGGAGGCTACCTCCTTCCTCAGGTGAACGATGTGGAAATCGTTCACCTAAGCTAGCAGTTCCTAAGAACAAAGGGTAGAATTAATGCAACCTGCATTTTGTACACAATGTTATACGGAACTAAAACTCTGCCTCCAATACCCAAGAGATTCCACCACCCTAAAGCCTCTGCAACTTGCCGTAGTTAGGTTTGTGTGTGCGTTATGTGTGTGTGCGTGCGCTCACAGTACTGACCTGTGATGTGACTGCTTAAGTACAAACAACTTATCACACCGACTCCTAAAGTCCGACCAGTCAGCAGATGAGGGCCTTGGCTCACAGCCCAGGTGGCCTCTGCCTTCTCCTCTCAGGATTAGATCATCCCTCATCTGCAGCCGTGATAATTAATCCCCCTTGGCTTCTTTTGAGGGAAAGAGAAAAAAATTAACTAAGGGAGCAATGTCAGTCTTGTACCTGACTAGAGTAGAGGGCTTAGCAGCTCCTCAATTAGCTTCTTCTCAAGGACTTTGAGAGTCGTTGATTGCCGAGAGTCCATTGAACAGCTTTGTGGAAGAGAATTGTAAGGCGCATTGGAGGTTTTTACATTTGGTGCTTCTTCAGTTTCTATTGCGGCAGTGTTTGTGTGGCAGATCTCTGCACATACAGTGCTAAAACTGGCTCCCTTATCCCAACTGTTTACTATTCTGTCAGTGGGACAAGGTGACAGTACAAGTGCTCTGCTGCCATCTGAACCGAACAAGCGCCAACTGCGAAAGCACCTTTTGTGAAATGAAGGTGTCAAGAGGTAACAGTGACTTTCCCCATGCCTCTCCTAAAGGTGCTGACCCTTGCTCGTAGGAGCTACAGATTCTGCTCTTCCCATTAATAAGAAAGAAAGATTTGCATTTATACAGTGCCATTCTCGACCTCAGGATGTCCCAAAGCGCTTTACAGCCAATGAAGTACTTTTGAAGTGTAGTCACTGTTGTAATGTAGGGAAACACTGCAGCTAATTTGCACACAGCAAGATCCCACAAACAGTAATGAGATAATGACCAGATAATCTGTTTTTAGTGATGATGGCTGAGCGATGAATATTGGCCAGGACACTGGGTCTTCTTTGAAATAGAGCCATGGGATCTTTTACATCCGCCCCTCAATACTGCATCTTATTTTCATCACTCCACCATTGTTGGTTGAGGGATAAATGTTGGCCAGGACGCCAGGGAGAACTCCCCTGCTCTTCTTTGAAATAGTGCAGTAGGATTTTTTACATGCATCCAAGAGGCAGACAGGGCCTCAGTTTAACATCTCATCTGAAAGTCGGCACCTATGACAGTGCATCTCTCCATCAGTACTGCACTGGGAGTGTCAGCCTAGGTTTTGTGCTCAAGTCGCTCGAGTGGCATTCAAACCCATAACCTTCTGACTCAGAGGCAAGAGCGCTGCCCACTGAGCCACGGCTGACACCTCGATCAGTGTATTTTCTTCATTCTCATGAGCAGGACGGTCGGGGCTTAGCAGACTATTCAACTGTGGTGGCATCGCCATCAAGCCCCAACGTCCTCCGCATTCGCAACTCCCAGCGGGAGTCACTGGGTAGCGATCAGGAGCAGGAAACCTGGCTGATTTGTTTCTTTTCCCTAGCCCTGGGGCTCATTGCGTCGGCCCTACCACCATCACCACCCCAGTTGAGATCAGCTTCCGCAGCCCCAGACCGGGGCTGAGATTTTCCTGGTCCGTCCGGCTCAGTCACACATTGAAATGACCAGCCAACACATCGAGGTGGGCTTTGTGAGAAAGGTTTTGCGTGCAGACTGTTGGGAATCCGACATACATAACGTAACTCAGGGCCTAGACGGCTGAAGGCCTGGCCGCCAATGGTGACCAAATCATTTCTGCTGAGCTAGCAATCATAAAATTAGAGCCAGGCCATTCACCAGCGAAATCAGGAAGCACTTTTTCACTCAAAGGGCAGTGTTTCCGCTTGTGGGGGAATACAAAACGAGGGGTCATAAATATAAGATAGTCACTAATAAATCCAATAAGGAATTCAGGAGAAACTTCTTTACCCAGAGAGCGGTGAGAATATGGAACTCGCTACCACAAGGAATGATTGAGGCAGATAGCAGAGATGCCTTTAAGGGGAAGCTAGATAAGTACATGAGGGAGAAAGGAATAGAAGGATATGCTGATAGGGTGAGATGAGATGGAATGAGAGAAGGCTTGTGTGGAGCATAAACACCAACACAGACCTGTTGGGTCGAATGGCCTGTTTCTGTGCTGTAAATTCTATGTGATTCTATGCAGAAATCTGTGACCCTCTCACCTAAAAGGCTGCGGGTGCTCGGATAATTCCAAGACTGAGATCGATAGATTATTCATTATATAAGGTTATCAGGGTATATGGAGCAAAGGCTGATAAATGGAGTTGGGGTGCCGATCCGCCATGATCTAATTGATGGCAGAGCAGGCCCGAGGGGCTGAATGGCCACCTCCTGTCCCTAATGTTCCTATGAGATTGGCCGGGTCTTTATGCTGTATTTATATTACAGTGCTCACACTGGAAGGAGCACTCCACGAGCAGCTCTAGCACCCGCCTCAGTATGTGACCTTTCCCCCGAGGGGTCAGAGGTGGAACAAGGCCAGCAGCAACCATGCCGCTGCTAGGTGCTGCCATTTTTTTTTCTGAGCTCTCGGCCTGCCCTGGTTTTTGTGTTACTGGATCCGCAGGGGCCGGGAAATTAAAGTCACAAACACGACATTTGGTGTGTCAGCTGTGGCTCAGTGGTAGCACTCTCGCCTCGAGTCAGAAGGTCATGGGTTCAAGACCCACTCCAGAGACTTGAGCCCATAATCCAGGCCAACACTCCCGGTGCAGTACTGAGGGAGCACTGGACTGACGGTAGAGTTGCCAACTCTGGTTGGAGGTATTCCTGGAGGTTTGATCACGTGACATGTGATCACATGACATATGACCACATGACATTCAATCACAGTGACATTGGCCGGGCTCACACAGAAAGATATTGCCACTCGGGGGCGGCTGGCGCCAGGGGAACTGTATCCCAGTGAGAGTCAGTGCCAGGGGAACTGTATCCCAGTGAGAGTCAGTGCCAGGGGAACTGTACCCCAGTGAGAGTCAGTGCCAGGGGAACTGTACCCCAGTGAGAGTCAGTGCCAGGGCAACTGTAGCCCAGTGAGAGTCAGTGCCAGGGGAACTGTAGCCCAGTGAGAGTCAGTGCCAGGGGAACTGTATCCCAGTGAGAGTCAGTGTCACGGGAACTGTATCCCAGTGAGAGTCAGTGCCAGGGGAACTGTACCCCAGTGAGAGTCAGTGCCAGGGGAACTGTATCCCAGTGAGAGTCAGTGCCAGGGGAACTGTATCCCAGTGAGAGTCAGAGCCAGAGGAACTGTATCCCAGTGACAATCAGTGCCAGGGGAACTGTATCCCAGTGAGAGTCAGAGCCAGAGGAACCATAGCCCAGTGAGAGTCAGTGCCAGGGGAACTGTATCCCAGTGACAATCAGTGTCACGGGAACTGTATCCCAGTGAGAGTCAGAGCCAGGGGAACTGTATCCCAGTGAGAGTCAGAGCCAGGGGAACTGTATCCCAGTGAGAGTCAGAGCCAGGGGAACTGTATCCCAATGAGAGTCAGAGCCAGGGGAACTGTATCCCAGTGAGAGTCAGAGCCAGGGGAACTGTATCCCAGTGAGAGTCAGTGCCAGGGGAACTGTACCCCAGTGAGAGTCAGTGCCAGGGGAACTGTAGCCCAGTGACAATCAGTGTCACGGGAACTGTAGCCCAGTGAGAGTCAGTGCCAGGGGAACTGTATCCCAGTGAGAGTCAGTGCCAGGGGAACTGTACCCCAGTGAGAGTCAGAGCCAGAGGAACTGTATCCCAGTGAGAGTCAGAGCCAGGGGAACTGTACCCCAGAGAGATGCTGCTGGGGGAAACGTGATTCAGTGACTTCAGGAGAAGAAGGCGAAAAAACAAACAAAAATGCTCTTGAGAAGGTGGATTATTATATTGGGGAAGGGAAATTCCCCTTTAAATACAGGGCTATTTACATATACGCTGTCCCTTTAAGAGGTGCGTTGCTGACCTTTCTGACCTTTGGTCCTAAGCGTTCATATAGTTTGTCAGGAGCCGAAACTCACTGATTCGGATTCTTCCTTCATGTAGACGGGGTGGGTGCGTTAAAATCCAGGTGGAAGGCCGGCCCCAGGAATCTCCTCTCGTCTCCGAGCCACGGTGGTGTCAACCATGGCGGGATCCAGGAACGGTCTGTCGACACGCTAGGCCACTGGGGCAGGCAGACCCACGCCAGCCCCACCTGCTCGGCGATATAGCAGCGGTATGTCCCATCGTTGGCGTGCAGCATCGCCAGTGCATTCCGACTTACTGCAGGCAAAGCTGGAGACAGTCCGAGAAACAAAAGCGCGCAGGCGGGTAGCACGAGTGTGAAGTCCTTTTCTCCCGAGTTGCCAGCACCAGCGCCCGGGAATACGAGTCGCTGACTTGGGAGACTGGGCAACCCTAACTGTCGGAGGTGCCGTCTTTCGGATGAAACGTTAAACCGAGGCCCTGTCTGCCCCCTAAGATGGATGTAAAAGATCCCATGGCACTATTTCGAAAAAGAGCAAGGGAATTCTCCCCGGTGTCTTGGCCAATATTTATCCCTCAATCAACAATGGTGGAGTAATGAAAATCGGAGATGCGCAAGAGGCCGGAATTGGAGAGAACGGGACTTGGTGCGACTCAGGATGCAGGCAGCAGAGTTTTGGATGACAAGTTCAAAAAAAAGCACTGAGGTGAAAGGTCGTTAATATGCTAGCTTTCCTGTAGCTTCCTGGCACGTACCTTACAAATATGATGAAATCTTTATTTTCAAAAAAAGTTCCCCCTTCCTGAGCAATAAAGCTCAGGCCTCTGATTACTTTGCTAATTGTTGCTCTGCAATGAATGGCTATGGTCAGTCTGCTATCGCTCTGCGATCTTTTTCATCTTCCCTCCGTTAATGCGACACCTTTGATTATATCCCCCATTTTACCTTGCCCTTATCAGTATTCAATTTCTTCTGCCATAGTTCCACCCGCTTGTGAATTTTGTCCACTTCCTTTTCGAATTCCTGAGCTGCCTTGACTAGCCCCACTCAATTTAGTATCATCTTCACCTTTGACCATCTTTCATTGTGTTCCTGATTCTAAGTCATTCACGTAGATTGGAAACTGTCCAGGACCCAGCGCTGATCCCTGGGGGACTCCATTCAGTACATCTCCCCAGCCTAAGATCTCTCCACTAGCTAACCACTGCTCCCACTCTTTCAGCTAAATCCTTATCCTCCTCCGAGTTTCGCCTAGGATACCCCTTGCCTTATGCTTGTGCGACAGCCCATCGTGCGAGACTTTATTGAAGGCATACGTTAAACCCGTCCAAATTAAAACATGCGGTTTTTGCAGTTCAGTTTTTCCATTTCCTTGTTAGCTCTCCTCGTGTCTCAGAACTTCTTCCCGCTGTACTTTTCAGGACGTTTTGGCTTATGGGCCAGTGTTGGTGCATTCAGCGACTCACATACAGAATTCATAAAGAAAATAAGAAAGAACTTGCATTTATATAGTGTCTTCCACCAGCTCAGGACATCCCAAAGCGTTTTACAGCCAATGAAATACTTTTCAAGTAAAGTCACTGTTGTAATGGAGCGAAACGGGGCAGCCAATTTGCGCACAGCAAGATCCCACAAACAGCAATGAGATAATGACCTGATAATCTGGGCTTTTTATAGTGATGTTGGTTGAGGGATAAATTTCAGCCAGGACAACGCCCCTACTCTTCTTTGAAATAGTGGCCGCGGGATCTTTTACGGCCACCTGAGAGGGCAGAGGGGGGGCCTTGGTTTAACGTCTCATCTGAAAGACGGCACCTCCGACGGTGCAGCGCTCCCTCAGTACTGCAGGAGATGGTTTGCGGCAAAGGAGGGAGGCAGACTGGATGTGAAACCGCGGAGCAGTGAGAGATGCCACACCCACCTAGGTCTGCGCCACCACCAAATACGGCAATTGCATGATTCATGTCTTTTAAGAGTGGCCTAAATCTATCGAAGTCAGCGCCAACGGCAACTCAAGAGGTGGAAAATTTACACCGTGGCTTTAATTTAATTTCCCTACATTACAATAGTGACTTCAAAAGTACTTCATTGGCTGTAAAACGTCCTGAGGTCGTGGAAGGCGCCAAAAAAATGCAAGTTCTTTCTTTTGTAATGTGCGACTCGGTGAGTTCATCCCAGCAGGTGTTAAATAAAAATGTTTATCGGCTGAAAAAACAAAGGAGAGAAAACGGAATATAGCCTGATTGGCTTATGGTGCGCGTTTTAAAATTCCTGCCCGTTTTGGTTGAGTTTTCCAAGATTGTCAGTGACTGCAGTCTGCCCATCTCTTTCCCTCCATTCTCCATCAGTACAAGCGACGACCTGAGAGAACAAAATGTCATTAAAACGTGTGGAGAAAGCCCAGTGATACTGCTGTGAGCTCCGGAATTGGAAAATAGTCGCTGCCACACACCACAGCTGTGTTACAGGCGAGTGTCAGGCTCAGCCGGGGAGCAGGCCTTTCACACTTCATTATCCACCTCCCCCTTCACCCCCGCCCCCGCCCAACGCCACCCCATCCCTTGCAAAATCTAAATAACGTAAAGCAGAAATTCAAAATGGCTCCTCCATCAATGCAGCAAAAAAAAAAGCAAAATATTGCTGATGCCAGGGATCAGAAAGGTCGGGCAGCGTCTGTCATCAAGTAGCTAAGCCATAAAAACCGGAACGGTCCCAGGTTCAATTGAGGCCTAGGGTTGCCAACTCTGGTTGGACATAGTCCTGGAGGTTTCATCACATGGCCTCCAGCCTCCATCAGTCCCGCCCGGTCAAACAGCCTTTTTTCTCCATCTTCATTATTTTTATAACTAATAAACAAAAGTGTTCAAAGAAAATTTTTTAAAAACGCACCATTTTTTTAATGCCACTATGACTTTTCTCCCGGGTGTTCGCTCACCTCAGTGTTCAGGAGATTAATTTTTAATTCCTGGAGACTCCAGGACAGTCCTGGAGGGTTGGCAACCCTATCCTGGCCTCAGACAAGATCAGACAATGGTGCTGTGCATTTGGCCCCAGGGTCACCAGGGATTGAATTGGGCAGGGTCCTCGGACCTGATTATTAGCCAGGACGCTCTGCTGGAAGCCGCATGTGTGAATTTCAGACGGAGCCCAGAATTGTGCTCGGCTTTGATGTTCCCCCAGGGTCTTCGGATACTTAGGGGGTCATTTAAACTTCGGGCAATGGTGTAAAACAGCAGATATTGAATTAAAGAAAGAGAGAAAAACTTGCATATGTAGAGCTCCTTTCACAGCCGCAGGACGTCCCAAAGCGCTTTACAGCCAATGAGGTATTTTTTGAGGCGTAGTCACTGTTGTAATGTAGCAATCGTGACAGCCAATTTGTGCACAGCAAGATCCCACAAACAGCAATGAGATAAATGATCAGATAATCTGTTTTTAGTGATGCTGGTTGAGGGATAAATATTGGCCAGGACACTGGGAAGAACTCTGCTGCTCTTCTTCAAAATAGTTTTTTTTTATTCGTTCATGGGATGTGGGCATCGCTGGCAAGGCCAGCATTTATTGCCCATCCCTAATTGCCCTTCAGAAGGCGGTGGTGAGTACCATGGGATCTTTTATGTCCACTTCAGAGAGCAGATGGGGTCTTGGATTAATGTCTCATCTGAAAGACGCCACCTCCGACAGTGCAACACTCCTTCAATATTGCATTGGGAATGTCAGCCTGGATTATGTGCTCAAGTCTCCGGAGTGCGACTTGAATCCATGACCTTCTAACTCAGAGGCGAGGGTGCTACCACCACCATCTTGCATCCCTGCCTGGATTTCTTTTCCATTGAAGTCAGTAGAAGGGAAAATGCGCCCAAAGTTAAAATGGCCCCCTTAGTGTCTAGGCTGGTGTAATCAAAATGGCTGCTGGAGCAAGGTACCAGATATAGTGTCCAGCCTCTATGGGGCTGTACTCTCAATAAAGATTTAGTGTGTTCAGGAGCAGAGAGGAGGAAATTGGAAAAACAACTGGATTCTGTCTCAGCTGCCTGGTAAATAATCATACTCTGGAAACCTTTCTATTTTTTAAGTTCATAATGATGCAGGTTTGGGGAACCTTTTCCTTTAAGGTGGAAAATTAGTACGTGCTTTTTCCTGTATGTGTCCCACAACACTAATCCTTGTATATAAACACCCAGAGGGACCTGTTACTTTGTTTTTAAACCCGTCCCTAACGTGTTGGTTAATGGACAACACCGTTAAACTCAGCAGCAACTGGTTTAAAAATAACATGGCAGCTCCCAGTGAGTGTATCTAATAATGCTACAAGACTCCGTACTGGCTGGTGAAGGTGTTCCATAGGGAACCCTAGCCTTGTCTCTCTGGAGGGTTTCCATATTCAATGTAAAGATGTTTCTTTTTTGTCTTAGCAATTTTCTCCCCTCTTCAACAACAATAACTTGCATTTATACTGTCATGATGTGGAGATGCCGGTGATGGACTGGGGTTGACAATTGTAAACAATTTTACAACACCAAGTTATAGTCCAGCAATTTTATTTTAAATTCACAAGCTTTCGGAGATTTTCTCCTTCCTCAGGCAAATGTTTCAAGATCTCCTTGAAGCCTACGCATTTATACATATTGAACAATAATACATGGTGTTTACAGACTGCCCCTGCAACTGCCCGTTGCCAAGGCAATCACCGTGTTCAGACAGAGAGGTGTTACCTGCAGAACTTCCGAATACACATTCAACAAAAAAACAAACAGGGAAAAAAAACAGAGAAAAAAAAACACAGAGAGAGGCAGAAACATCCGGAAGGCAGAGAGAGCCAGCAAATGACCCATTATATTAAAAACAGATAACATTTGTTCGCTGGTGGGGTAACGTGTAGCGTGACATGAACCCAAGATCCCGGTTGAGGCCGTCCTCATGGGTGCGGAACTTGGCTATCAATTTCTGCTCGACGATTTTGCGTTGTCGTGTGTCTCGAAGGCCGCCTTGGAGTACGCTTACCCGAAGGTCGGTGGATGAATGTCCATGACTGCTGAAGTGTTCCCCGTGAATGTCCATGACTGCTAAAGTGCTGCATTTATACAGCACCTTTAACATAGTAAAACGTTCCAAGGCGCTTCACAGGCGTGTAATCAGACAAAAAGTGACACCAAGCCAAAGACGGAGACATTAGGAGAGGTGACCAAAAAAAATTGGTCAAAGAGGTAAGTTTTCAGGAGCATCTTAAAGGAGGAGAGAGAGGTGGAGAGATTTAGGGAGGGAATTCTAGAGCTTAGGGCCTAGGCAGCTGAAGGCTCAGCCGCCAATGGTGGGGCAAAGGGAATCGGGGATGCTCAAGAGGCCAGAATTGGAGGAGCGCAGAGATCGCAGAGGGTTATAGGGCTGGAGGAGGAAGGCAGTGCCTCCTTGCTGGGGTAGAGCTTCATAGGTGCCAGTCAATCCTGGACAACATCCAGATGTGTTGGCAAGCTATTCAACCAAGAAGAATATCACAGCCAAGACCAATCCTGCACTTGGGAAGAAAGAACGAACTTGCATTTATATAGTGTCTTTCGTGACGTCCCAAAGTGCTTCACAGCCAATAAAGTATTTGGAAATGTAATCCCTGTTGTAATCTAGGCAAAACTTATCAATAGAATCGTAGAACCATAAATGTTTACAGCACAGCACAGCACTGCCTTCCTCCTCCAGCCCTATAACCCTCTGAGATCTCTGCACTCCTCCAATTCTGGCCTCTTGAGCAACCCCGATTCCCTTTGCCCCACCATTTGGCCCATCATGTCTGTGCCTGCTCTTTGCTAGAGTCATCAATACTCATCCCACTGCCCCGATTTCTCCCCGAACCACGTGTTTTTCTCTGCTTCAAATATTTATCCAATTCTCCCTTAAAAGATCCAATGGCCTCTGCCTTGCCCAGTCCCAGTGGCAAACCATCGCATTCTCCAACATACCCATTGAGTAAAGACATTTGTCTTAACCTCTCTCCACCCTCTCAGTGACATATGACCTCTTGTCAGTGAAGCCTCAACCAAGGCAAATCTTTCCTTGTTCAACTATTGAAACCCTTCATAATTCTAAAAAAACCTCCATGAAATATGCGCTTAGCCTTCTCTCCTCCAGTAAACGTAGTCCCCGATGTCCATACACGCTGGACAATCTTAGTGAGTAGGGACACTGGCCAAGTTCCCCCTTGCTACTGTTGACCCTACTGCGAAGATCAGCTGACTCACCACAGAACTCTTACATCTCTTTCTGCTGACCCTCCAAAAGCATGCCGGCAACACACGGGGCCGGTAAAAAAGCAGGAGCAGCTCTTGGAGGTGACGGAACCCCATTTGAGCCCAGGTCTCCCCCCACCACATCCTTTAGATGTCCTTACTTACCTTTGTGCTGAGAGTACATTTTGCTGGTGCGGTGAAGCGGGGAGGTGTTGGCTGAGGTGAGAAGCAGTCTCGGGGGGGCCCTGCTCAAAAGACAGCTGAGTGCCAGCAC
The DNA here is from genome assembly GCF_035084215.1 of Heptranchias perlo. Taxonomy (NCBI): domain Eukaryota; kingdom Metazoa; phylum Chordata; class Chondrichthyes; order Hexanchiformes; family Hexanchidae; genus Heptranchias; species Heptranchias perlo. Next base: position 7,169,582 of record NC_090332.1, on the reverse strand, counting down.
TTTTGTCGTAATCTTTCTAAATTGGCCCGTGGGGAAGAGAATAGCAAAGTGGGTTACCTCACTACTTTAACTTCTGGGACCCAGGTTCAAATGCAGCCCGAGACTGAGAGGATGAAATCCTCCCTCTGCCTGCTGGCTGTTAGGCTCCAACGTAAAGAAAGAAAGATCTTGCATTTGTATAGCACCTTTCACAACCTCAGGACGACCCAAACGTTTTAGGCGGTTCCTCCAAAGCATAGGCCGACGTCAAAGTGATTGGTGGGGAGAGGTCATGACCCTGCGCTGGCTCCACCACTGCTAATAGACGCAGGTCCAAATGGCTAAATTTTAGCTGCTTTTACATTGCCATTAGTGCTACTGATGCATGGATCTCACACTGTCAAATCTGGCACTTTGACCTCGCTACCGATGTAGGGATTGCCAACTCTCCAGGATTGTCCTGGAGTCCATTGGCAGCCGTGTCTTCAGCTGCCTAGGCCTTACCCTCTCGAATTCCCTCCCAAAACCTCTCCGCCTCTCTACCTCTCTCTCCTCCTTTAAGGCACTCCTTAAAACATATCTCTTTGATCAAGCTTTTGGTCACCTGTCCTAATATCTCCTTATGTGACTTGGTATCAAATTTTGTTTGATAATCGCTCCTGTGAAGCGCCTTGGAACATTTTACTACGTTAAAGGCACTATATAAATGCAAGTTGTTGTTGGTGGTGGTGGTTAATGGTGATGTAATGGTAGTGATGATGGTGGTGGTGATGATAGTGGTAATGATGGTGGTGATAGTGGTAGTGATGGTGATGGTGGTGATAGTGGTAGTGCTGTTGGTGGTGGTTAATGGTGATGTGATGGTAGTGATGATGGTGGCGGTGGTGATGGTGGTGATGGTGATAGTGGTGGTGATGGTGATGGTGGTGATGGTGATAGTGGTAGTGATGATGGTGATAGTGGTAGTGCTGTTGGCGGTGGTGGTGATAGTGGTGGTGATGGTGATGGTGGTGATGATAGTGGTAGTGATGATGGTGGCGGTGGTGATAGTGGTAGTGATGGTGATGGTGGTGATAGTGGTGGTGATGGTGGTGATAGTGGTAGTGCTGTTGGTGGTGGTGGTGATAGTGGTGGTGATGGTGATGGTGGTGATGATAGTGGTAGTGATGATGGTGGCGGTGGTGATAGTGGTAGTGCTGTTGGCGGTGGTGGTGATAGTGGTGGTGATGGTGATGGTGGTGGTGGTCACGGTGATGGTGATAGTGGTGGTCATGTTGGTGTAACTGATCCATACTGATCAATGGTCTAAAGTTTGATTGCGCACCGGAAACAAACATTAGTAAGGCATACTTTCCCAAAATGGAAGTTTAGACTTATCTAATTTCCCACCTGTTGCTCAGTTGCAGTGAGCAAGTGCAGTACATCCACCGCTTTAACAAACAACAGCTCAACATAGCACCTGTCACATAACAGACGGCTTTGCAGGAGGCAGTGGCAAACAATGACAATGAGGTCGCTCACCTTTGGATTCATCCTGAATGGGCCGTAGGGGAGAGTGATGTCAGTCGGAGCCAGAGGCAGGCGGGAGCTGGAAAGGATGGCCTCTGATTTACCAGCGATGGAGACGCAGCAAAATCATGGTGTTGTGCGGTATGCCCTAAATCCTTCTCTTCCCCTATTATCCTGCCATTCATCTGCAGCAAGCCAGGGCCTCACAGGGTGTGACTCCAAACATCTCAGTGGCATCCTTGTTACATTGCAAAGTAAGAGGGAGCACAAAGGCTGCTGTACACACAACACTCTTACTGCAGGGACGGTGGGTGTCAGAGACGAAACAAATATTGACCCTCTGCTTGTAAGGTTGGGGCACTATTGTATTGGGTTTGATATGTCCACATTTGAGCATGCACACACCCCCTCCCCCTGGGATCATCTCTAAATATTAGATTACTGGGCCTTTGTTCCCAATGGAGAATGAGAACATTGTAATGTATCGGTCTCTGCTGAAAAACAACCCCTAGACCGCAGAAAAGAACAAGCTCAGCCTCCAGGTCACCAAGGTTACGTCATGATCTGCGGGTGGGTTAGTAAAAGCAACTGTAAAATGGTGAGAGCTCGCTCACAAACGCAGGCCTGTCCTCAGGGGAGATGGCAAAGAAATGAACACGCCAAGGAATTTCGTGAAAGGATTGTTTTACATTCTCAAGAACTGAATCCGTCCCTGCCCTATCCCCCGCTGTAAGAGTCTGCACTCTGTGATTTGGGCCACTATCTTTTCTGTTCCTCCCTTTTCTGCCGATTTGCGTGGAACTTTCAGTGCATCCAACCTATCGCACACCTGCGCTGGTGTCCGCTCTATGTTGGAGCTGCCCACTGTAATCTCATTCACCTGCCCATTCCCCGTACTCTCTAACCATGTTCTTCTTCGAGTGTTTCGTTCCATTTTATATGTGATTGACTCAGTTTCAAAAGCCCCATTTGTGGCTATAACTCCGCCTCCCCCCACCCCCGCACTGGATTCAACATATTTCAATAAATCTGCACTGGATTCAACATATTTCAATAAATCTGCACTGGATTCAACATATTTCAATAAATCTGCACTGGATTCAACATATTTCAATAAATCTGCACTGGATTCAACATATTTCAATAAATCTGCACTGGATTCAACATATTTCAATAAATCTGCACTGGATTCAACATATTTCAATAAATCTGCACTGGATTCAACATTTTTGATTAATCTGCACTGGATTCAACATATTTCAATAAATCTGCACTGGTTCCAACATATTTCAATAAATCTGCACTGGATTCAACATATTTCAATAAATCTGCACTGGATTCAACATATTTCAATAAATCTGCACTGGATTCAACATATTTCAATAAATCTGCACTGGATTCAACATATTTCAATAAATCTGCACTGGATTCAACATATTTCAATAAATCTGCACTGGATTCAACATATTTCACTAATCTGCACTGGTTTCAACATTTATCAATAAATCTGCACTGGATTCAACATATTTCACTAATCTGCACTGGATTCAACATATTTCACTAACCTGCACTGGATTCAACATATTTCACTAATCTGCACTGGATTCAACATGTTTTATCTGTTTTGGATAACAGATTATTCCAGTCATCCAGATTTAGCTATTCATCAACAACATATAGCCCAAATGATACTTCAGTTTTGAGGCTTGGTATCGCTGTTTTGCTACTGGTTTCCCCTTACAGGAATAACAGACACTATCTCATTAATAAAAGTGTCTTATACCAATTCTTTCCCAAGTACTAGAGATCTATAACTCACAAGCTCTGCAAGCTAGGCTCAGCCTCACCCCTCCCTATCTCTGTAACCTCCTCCAGCCCTGTAACCCTCCGAGATCTCTGCGCTCCTCCAATTCTGGCCTCTTGCGCATCCCTGATTTCCTTCACCCCACCATTGGCGGTCGTGCCTTCAGCTGCCTAGGCCCTAAGCTCTGGAATTCCCTCCCTAAACCTCTCCGCCTCTCTCTCCTCCTTTAAGACGCTCCTTGAAACCTACCTCTTTGACCAATTTTTGGTCACCTGCCCTAATATCTCCATATGTGGCTCGGTGTCAATTTTTGTCTAATTTACGTTCCTGTGAAGCACCTTGGGACGTTTTACTATGTTAAAGGCGCGATATAAATGCAAGATGTTGTAGACTTGTTGTAAGGGTCTCCTCACAGTAGTGAAAGGATGCCCTGGAGCTACTTCAAACTCCCTCGAAGCACAATCGAAGAGGCTTTTGAATGAAAGCAAAGTGGTTTTGGGAGAAAGTTTCAAACAGCAGCGGACATAGCAGCTGATAGACTGGCTACCAATGGTGGACTGGGGAACAAGAAGTAATCCAGAGTTGGGGAGGCTGCGAGCTGGGACTCACGTCTGGAGAAGCCACCTGAGAAAGGGCCACGGAAAGATTTGAAAATGAGGACGAGGGCCCTGAAGTGGATGTTGGTGGGGAGGGAGCCACTGGAGTCCGGCAAGGAACAGGGGTGGTGAGTGGATTAACGGGAGGGAGGGGAGGCCAGTGAGCAGAGCACTGTTCTCGAGAGCGATGAAGTCATGGGTTAAACTTTTGCTGGCAAAGTGGGAGAGAAAAGAGCTCAAGCAAGAAATGTTTTAAAGCTGGAAAGGAGAAGCTTTGGCATCTAACGGCCTAAAAGGTGCCTAAGGCACTAAGTGAGGCCTAATGAGGTCGGCAATCGCAAAGAGGGCCGAGAGCCAGCGCACCATTTGGAACGGTCTCTGAAGGGACAGCAACCGTCTAATTTTAAATTAAATTCAGCCACCCTTGCCTTTTGCTCCTCATAGCTTCTGACTCCCCCCCCCCCACCGATCCCAATGCTCTGCAGTACCTCAGTGACATCCTGCCTCTCGGTCCCCTCCAGGAAAGTACACGACCGCACTACGGAGGATGCGGGGCATGGGGGGAGGTGGGGGGAAGGGGCAGCAGCCCTTTGCGCGCTGCTGGCACTCAATAACCTGCCCCTGGCGCATCGTGAGGGGTGACCTCACGGAGCCCCGGTAATTGATGCAAGTGAACCGAGCCCCTTTAATCCAGCCGGGACAACCTGCCCGTGTGCAGACGTACCGAACAACCGCAAGGCGTTGGAGCCCGTCACCTGGGCAACACGAGAAATGGAGGCCTGGCCCAGGCGTTGGAATGCTGCCAGCACCTGCCGGATTGCATCCAGCTTCAGTACGGTCCTCTCAGGGGCAGGGGGAGGGGCGGAAAGATGACAGCTGATGTGGTCAAGGCAGGATCAATAAGAAAACTAGCCTGAAACCACAACAGAAGATCTCCCCCTACCCAACTCCCAACCTCCTTCACACATTAAAACTCATTAACTCCAATTTAAAAACTTTTTTTTGTTCATTAGAACAAAATTCTTCTTCTTTCGAAACATATTTCATGATGCTCCATCTTTTGCGAACTAGATATGAACAAGCTGAGCAAGTGAAAAGCTATCTGTCAGGTGCAGTGTTTGCCAGCTCCATGCCTTCTGTACACTGCTCCTTATTAGTTTTTTGTTCTCTGCAGTTCTGTGCCTGTGGTGAGCCCAGCAGTTCATTTGGTTTTCTCTCCCCTTCATCTCTCCTAAAGGTGTTGTCGCCTAGTGAGTACAACAACATCGTGTATTTATATAGCACCTCTAGCGTAGTAAAATGTCCTGAGACGCTTCACAGGAACGTTATCAAACAAAATTTGACACAGAGCCAAAGATGGAGACAATAGGAAAGCTGACCAAAAGTTTTGTCAAAGAGGTAGGTTTTAAGGAGCGTCTTAAAGGAGGAGAGAGAGGTAGAGAGTGGGGGGAGGTTTAGGGAGGGAATTCCAGAGCTTAGGGCCTAGGCAGCTGAAGGCACGGCCAGTAATGGCATTCTTCGAAAAATGCCAAAGGATCTTTTATGTTCACCTTCAGTGCAGTACCAAGGGAGTGCTGCACTGTCGGAGGTGCCGTCTTTCAGATGTGACATTAAACCAAAGCCTTATCTGCCCTCTCAGGTGGACGTAAAAGATCCCATGGCAAATGTCTCCACAGGTCCTATATTGGGTGTAAAACAAAACAATGTCCAGAAATCCTTAATGGAGTCATATTAAAACATTCTTTTTTAAAAATTAAAGTTTTGCTTTATTTAAAAGTATATCCAGAATTCTGCTGCCTGTATACTAACTCGCAGCAAGTCCCGTTCACCCACCCCACCCCCTGTGCTCGCTGAACTACATTGGCTCTTGGTCCGGCAATGCCTCGATTTTAAAAATCTCTTCCTTGTGTTCAACTCCCTCCATGGCCCTCGCCCCTCCCTATCTCTGTAACCTCCTCCAGCCCTGCAATCCTCCGAGATCTCTGCACTCCTCCAATTCTTGCTTCTTGCACCTCCCCGATTTCTATCACTCCACCATTGGCGGCCGTGCCTTCAGCTGCCTAGGCCCTAAATTCTGGAATTCCCTCCCTGAACCCCTCTACCGCTCTCTCCTCCTTCAAGACACTGCTTAAAACCTACCTCTTTGACCAAGCTTTTGGTCACCTGTCCTAATATCTCTTTATGTGGCTCGGTGTCAAATTTATGTTTGATAATCGCCCCTGTGAAGCTCCTTGGGACGTCGTACTGCGTTAAAAGTGCTGAATAAATGCAAGTTGTTGTTGTTGTATCTGTCAAATATTGATGTTGAACCAAAATGTTTGAGGAACTTAAATGTGTTAGAGGTAATTTTGACTTTGTGCGATAGTGTAAAACGGGCGATAGTGAGTCGCAGTCCGTTTTATATAAAATCATAAGATATAAAGCTTTCCAATTAATCTCCTTCTCCTTTTCCCCTCTATCCAATTTTCTCCATTAATTTTCCCCCTCCCTCATCTCCTGCAGGCAGCGATGACTCGGTGGGACACTGTTCCAAGGCAGCCTGTCACCTTCCAGTTTGACAACCAGGTGGCCATTGGTCACGCGTTGGGTTCAACACCAAGTGTCAGCACAAGCCTGACCCTACTTCCACTCACGTATACTTTCAACAGAGGCTCCGGAACGCAGGAGCAGGAATCCCGGCCAAAATGTTCATCCCAGATCACCCATGTGATTTAATTCCAAACTCATAACGAAGCCCTGAGTAAGTTCCCTTCACATTTCATTGTGGTTGAAAACCGATCACAGTCCCACATACTGGAGCATAACCATCCAGTTATATTACCTTTTCTTTCTCTCCCTCTATCGTTATATTACCCGTCCTCTCTCTCTCCATCCAGTTATATTATCCTTCCTATCTCTCTCCATCGTTCTATTACTCTTCCTCTCTCCATCCAGTTATGTTATGCTCTTGCTCTCTCTCTTTTCATGACCTCAGGATGTCCCAAAGTACTTTACAGCCACTGAAGTACTTTTGAAGTGTAGTCATTGTGGTAATGTAAGATATGCAGCAGCCAATTTGCACACAGCAAGGTCCCACAAACAGCAATGAGATAATGACCAGATAATCTGGTTTTTTTAGTGATGTTGGTTAAGGGGTAAATGTTGGCCAGGACACCAGGGAGATCTTCCCTGCACTTCTTCAAAATAGTGGCCATGGGGTCTTTTACGTCCAACTGAGAGGGTAGATGGGACCTCGGTTTAACGTCCCATCCGAAAGACGGCACCTCTGACAGTGCAGCACTCCCTCAGCACTGCACTGGAGTGTCAGCCTAGACTATGTGCACAAGTCCCTGGTGTGGGACTTGAACCCACAACCTTCTGACTCAGTGACTACACTTCAATAGCACTTCATTGGCTGTTAAGCGCTTTCAGATGTCCTGAGGTCGTGAAAGGAGCTATAGGAATGCAAGCTCTTCCTTTCAAAGTGTGACTCTCCTTCCATTGGCTGCACTCTTATAGACGGCCAGATTAAAAACGTGGAACCTTTAATCTACCATCAGATTCGGGCTGTTATTCCAATAATGAAATGGAGAGAGTCAATCTCCCCCCAACGTTATCACTCCATTAGGCAGTGGTGCTCCATATTACGCTGCGTTGGCCCAGCAGCACATCAGAGACTAGCAGCCAACGGGTAATGTTAAAAGGGAGCAAGCCCGGGGACCATTCTCCCACGACTGGAACAGGTAAGTGTGCAAGCAGATGCCCCGAGAATACACATCACATTTTGGTAGTGTCTCCATTTGGTTTGAAGATATGCTTTTACATAGAATTATATAGAATTCATAGAATGTACAGCATAGAAACAGGCCATTCAGCCCAATAAGTCCATGCCGGTGTTTAAGCTCCACACAAGCTTCCTCTTACCCCTCTTCATCTAACCCTACATCAGCGTAACCTTCTATTCCTTTCTCCCTCGTGTGTTTATCCAGCTGCCCCTTAAAGGCATCTACGCTATTCACCTCAACTACTCCTTGTGGTAGCGAGTTCCACATTCCCACCACTCTCTGGGTAAAGAAGTTTCTCCTGAATTCCCTATTGGGTTTATTAGTGACTGTCTTATATCTGTGACCCCTAGTCCTGGTCTCCCCCCCACAAATGGAAGCATCTTCTCTGCATCCACCCTATCAAACCCCTTCATAACCTTAAAGACCTCTATCAGGGTCACCCCCTCAGCCTTGTCTTTTCCAGCCTGTTCTTCCTCTAGTACGTCCACATCAGAAGGTGGAGGGTTCTTTTTTCCAAGCATGCTTGCTCTAGGGGTCCTTTTCTAAAGCACCGTCGCCATAGCAGCAAAGCCCAAGCACAACTATGTCAATGGAATCTAAAAGGGGTTAAGCATTGACAGGTTATGCAGGCTGCTGCTTTGAAGGTCAGGCTTTTGGAAGAATGGCTACCCTGCAGTGAGTAGCACTCCGAGTAATCCAGCACTTCCTATGACATGGTGTTCTGCTGTGCTATCACACGTCTCCCCGGAGACACACAATAGGGCACCGTGCTTTCAGCGTTTAGCATTTGTATAGTGCTGAGGCTTTGACAGTATTCTGGTGTTATCATAATCATCCTTTCTACTGTTCCGATCCCTTTATGGTTTACCTCACTTTGTTATTTTTTCTCTCGCCGGTTTTCTCCCTTCCTCTCCCGAAGGCATTGATTCAATTTGGTGTCACGCGGTGAGGGGGGAGGGGGAGAACAGGGCCCCTGTCACTTTCTCACTACAAAACCAGGTGCTGGGTCCCTGGTCCACTATCGCCATCCAGCTGGCACAGGTTCCGTAATACCATCCGTCTCAACGTGTTACTGACTCATCCGTAAACGTAAAGTTACAAATTGGAGCGACGACAGCAACTGTACACAACGACAACTTGCGTTTATATCGCACCTGTAACGTAGTACAATGTCCCAAGGTGCTTCACAGGAGCGTAATCAGACAAAGCATTGACACCGGGCCACATAAGGAGATATTAGGGCAGGCGACCAAAAGCTTGGTCAGAGAGGTCGGCTTTAAGGAGGAGAGAGAGGGAGAGAGTGGAGAGGTTTAGGGAGGGAATTCCAGAGCTTAGGGTCTAGGCAGCTGAAGGTACGGCCGCCAATGATGGGGCGATGGAAATTGGGGATGTGCAAGAGGCCTCATTATCTAAACTTACGCATGTTTCTTGCATTGAACTGTAACGATTCTAAATAATTCTTTGCACGACCTGCACGCGGTTTTTGACTCAGTGCAGCATTTTACCTGCTTTTTAATTGGCTCCAATCACGAGACCTTCTACATGCTTGAGCTTTGAGAATGAGAACCCAAAGCAGAAACGCGCATCGCCTGTGCCAGCAAGTAAAAATGATTCGTTCCCTCAGTGGCCCAGTGGCTACAAGCAATGCTTCGAAGCACTAATCCAACAATAAAGTCACCGCACTTCAAAAATAATTCATTCTGTGATGCACTTTGAGGCACTTCCACTTAATATGGTGCTATATGAATAGTAATAGTGTAATACAGTAAAGTGTAGTGTACTGTGGTAAAGTATAGAGTAGTATACTATACTGTAGAATAGTACAATATAATGTAATGTCGTAAAGTGTGGTGTAATACAGTGTAGTTACTGTGGTATAGTATAATATACCATGGTACAGTATATATTGTGCAATGTAATATACTATAATAGTATGGTACAGTATACTGTAGCGTACTATAAGATTGTGCAGTGTAGTATAGCATAGTGTATTACAATAGAGTTTAGCATAGTGTAATATAGTGTAGCATAATGTTATGTAGTATAGTACAATGTACTATATTATAGTGTGGCATAATACAGTACAGTGTAGGACAGCTATCTTAGAGAAACTGTGTTCAAAGGTTCAGACTCAGTAGAGAGGCAGTCACTTAAGTTGTGTTTAATAACAACTGCCAGTTAACCTGTGCCTGGTTGCTGAAATCTTGCCAGACCATTTTTGGCCATAAGAACATCAGAAATAGGAGCAGGGGTTAGGCCATACGGCCCCTCGAGCCTGTTCCCCCATTTTATAAGATCACGGTTCATCTTCGACCTCAACTCCACTTTCCTGCCCGATCCCCACAGCTTCCCCCTCGACACCAGGCGGTGATGTGGTTGATATTAGCCTGGGTTCCATGTCCATTTTATAGGTCATGACCATTGGATCATTTCAGAAGCCTGGTTCAGACTGTACATTGAGTACATCGTTCAGCGTGTCAGCGGTGGCTCAGTGGCTCGCACTCTCGCCGCTTCATAAGAAGGTTGTGAGTTCAAGTCCCACTGTAAGAGACTTTAAGTATAAAATTCAGACTGATGATCTGGTGCTGTCTTTCACATGAAGTGTTAAACCGTGGTCCTGCCTATCCTCACAGGTGGATGTAAAAGATTCCATGGGATTATTTTGAAGAAGAGCAGGGGAGTTCTCCCCAGTGTCCTAGCCCAACATTTATCCCTCAACCAACAGATTCTCCGGTCATTATCTTATTACTGTTTGTGGGACCTTGCTGTGGGCAAATTGGCTGCTGTGTTTCCTACATTACAACAGTGACTACACTTCAAAAGTACTTCATCGGCTGTAAAATGCTTTGTCCTGAGGTTGTGTAAAGGCGCTGTATAAATGCAAATTCTTTCTTTCTTATTTCTGGTCACAAAGCTACAAGGGAAACATTTAAGCCCTGGTGGTGGGTAGGGAAAGATGACAAGACCAATCATTAGTGTCAGAGAACTAAGTCATGAGGACAGACTAGAAAATCACAGCCCTTCCTCCTTGAAGAGAGACAAATGACGGAGGGGAGCTAGATAGATATTAAGCGGAATAGAAGGTGAGTGTAACGATGAGGGAGGAGAGCTGCCCTGAGGAAGGATCCTACCAGCCATGCCTCATTCTGGCCGGGAATAAGAACATAAGAAATAGGAGCAGGAGTAGGTCATATGGCCCCTCGAGCCTGCTCCGCCATTCAATGAGATCATGGCTGAATAGTGGTGTCACTGTATGCAGCCAAGAAAATCAGGCATGACTGGTAAGACAATGCCTGTGCCAGCTCTGCTGCTCCATCGTTACATTACCCTATCCTGTTCTTTCCCTGGCTGTTGTAATGAGATCATCTAATTGCAGTGACACCTAAATGTGGACATCCCAAGGCTTTTATAAAACCTGTAAATGGTATATTTCACTAACTGGATTGGATCCGCCCCTCTGCTAATTGGCTTAATTGCTGATTGTTTTCAGTCCACTGCCAGTATTTACTGCTGAGTCAAACCTCCTGTAAATCAGGGAACTCACTCGTTCCAAATTACACTTACTCTGAATTTAAATTTACCACAAATGATTCGCAACAAATTTAACTTTTGTGCAGAAGTGCTGGCAGCTGTGGGTTGTGCCAAAATATCTTTTGCACTAATATTTCCCGATTAACGGTACATTAGAAATTGCAGCTTGTCATTAAGACCAGTTACATACAATTACACAGAATTTACAGCACAAAAACAGGCCATTCGGCCCAACTGGTCTGTGCTGGTGTTTATGCTCCACACGAGCCTCCTCCCTCCCTACTTCATCTCACCCTATCAGCATATCCTTCTATTCCTTTCTCCCTCATATTCTTATTTAGTTTCCCCTGAAATGCGTCTATGATTGCAGTTAAATGAATATAATGCCAAACCTGCTATCTTCTGATTGGTGAGGCTTGTGCTATCCCTGGCACTGATTGGGCAGAGTCCTGATCTCAAAACCATACAAGAGCTTTGGATTGGTTCTTCCTCAGGTGACCCGGTGACCCAATGACCCCCCACCACCCTTGCTGGAAAATGCTCATGTGTGAACACTGGGCAAGGATTGGGGTTAGCTGCGATGCCCCTCACAGTCAAATAGCCCGGCATCACTCACTGCCTGCGCTCACACACAAGGAACAGTTCGGGCAAATGATTTGTTGAGACAAGTGAGTTGCTATAACCCGGATTCCTCTCAGTAATCGGCATTTTATGGGTACAGTAGCATAGTCCTTCAGTAACAAGCCAGAGGTCATGAGTTCATATCCCATTATCTTCTCCCGGTCACCTGCCCTTTGGGAATGTGAGGAACTCCCCTTCTTCTTACTGCTATTTTCTCATACAACCCAAAGCGTTTCCCTTTCTTTTTATGTGTGCTTTTGCTTCCCATTTTCTCCCTGAAGCCACTGATTCATGCAGAGATCTCGTTCCATAAGCACTGGCAGTCTTCCTAGACGTCACCCAAGATGCTATTATTAAGACAAGTGATGAGGCACAATATCTGGCGAATTCTTACACTTGCGCAAATTGCTGACCAGTTACTGAGCTAAGGTATTAGCCTTAACTCAGTGGTAGTACTTTTGACAGTCAGACGATTGTGGGTTCAAGTCCCACTCCAAAGGACTTGAGCGCATAATCTAGGCTGACGCTCCCGGTGCAGTACTGAGGGAGTGCTGCACTGTCGGAGGTGCCGTCTTTCAGATGAGACGTTAAACCGAGTCTGCCCTCTCAGGTGGACGTAAAAGATCCCATTTCAAAGAAGAGCAGAGGAGTTCTCCCCAGTGTCCTGGCCAATACTTATCCCTCAACCAACATCATTAAAGCAGATTACATAGAAAGGCACTATATAAAGGCAAGTTCCTTCTTCCAAGTACTATAGTTTTTGCAAAAAAAAATCCCACGGTACTACAGTGAATTTTTTCAAAATTCGTCCTCAGGATGTGGGCGACACTGGCAAGGCCTCATTTATTGCCAATCCCTAGTTGCCCTGTGAAGGTGATGGTGGGCCTTCTTCTTGAAGCAACTGTGCTACAACTTAATGGGTCATTAGGCCACTTCGGGGGGAATTAAGAGTCAGCCACACAGTGTGGGACTGGAGTCACACTTAAACCAGACTGCGTAGCGGTGGCAATTCCCAACCCGGAAGGACATCAGTGAACCAGTTGGGCTTTTTTTTAATGACAATCCAGCAGCTTTCGTGGTCGTTTTCTGGTGCCAGCCCACAGCTCAGATTTACTGAATTCAATCTCACAATTTGCTCATGACTTTGGGTTTGCAAATTCATTACCATATCCAGTCTGCTACCCAATCCCGGAGTTATGGCGGGAGACCAGCGTATCCACGGTGAAATCTCAGCTTCACTGTTCTGGGAAAAAAAAAATCTGAATGAATCTAAAGTAGGCCATACAGTGAACGAGAGCTGGACCTGTTTCTGGCTGGGGTGGAGATCACCTCCTACAAAAGGTAGGTACCGTTAAATCAGGGCCAGGGCGATCTCCTGGACTAGTTTCGATTGCCTAAGGGGGGAGCGGAGAGGAGTTTCCCAGATTTTTTTCCCCCCTAATTGTTCTGGGTTTTTAATCTGGTTTCTTCACCTCTCCCAGGAGATCACATGGTTTTCGGCTGGAGTGGGGATTGTCTGAATTGCGATGCACACAAGGCATCGAAATTGTGTGGGACAGGCTGGATGGACCAAAGGGTCTTTTCCACTCCGTCATTGTTTGTATTTCAAAATCCTTCATTGAATTTGACGCCGATCCTTAACATCGCCTGGTAATCCCAGGGAACCCTGTAACGTAATTTATAGCTGAAGAGCTATGTGTCACAATGCACGTTTAGTGCTACGTCCTGAAAGAAAACACCTGTGTTCCAGACCATTTGTGGCAGAGGTGCTCGGGAGATATATTGCCTCTCCAACGGAATCTATTCACAGACGGCCAACTTCAAAAGCACATCTGTTTGTAGGAGGAAGAGAAAATAGATCCAGCTGCTGGCTTTCACTCTGCTGCAGAAACAGCTGGATGATCATTCTTCAAGCTGCACTGGTTCAGCCTTTCTGCTTCCAGAGAAAACCCACAGGCAGCAGAAAGCTTAAATTGAGCTGCTCGGGCCCCACCAGCGTTATCTCCCATTAATTCTTCTTGTCTTTCCTTCCTATTTCCCACTCCAGGATTTGTCCCCTCGTCCCCCGGTTCCTGGCTGCCACTACTACAGTTACCTCACCCAATTGGCCATTTGTTATGTGTGGGCCGAGACAGCGGGGGCAATTTTAACCTAACCCGCTAGGCGGGAAACCCACAGGATCGGGTGGAACGCTGGTTTTGCATCCCGCCCAATATCGCTCTCCGTTGACTTCACTGGAGAATAAAATCAGGGGCGGGCCGTTGTGTGTTAGTGACATTGTAAACACAGCGGGAAGTTTCCTTCTAGTTTGTGTGACTTAAGAGACAATGTGAGAGATCAGAGGGGTATCTTCCCCTTGTGTGAGCAAACCTCCTGCAATCTTTGGTTGGGGCAGGGGAGGGGGGCATAAACTGTGTCTTGAGGAGCCCGTACATTATTAAAAGTGCAGCTGGCAACAAACGTTCGCTTTTGCAGCTGTCAGCCACACTTGGGAATATTAAGCAGCCTTCTTGACTAGTTCTTGAGGTGGTGGAGACCCACATTCTCATTGGTCTTGCGAGCTGCCACCCGATTCTGGCCAGCCTACAGTGCTGGCTGGAAAAGTCAATGGAGAGGGGTGGGGGGCATGGTGCCAGGGGGCCAGGGCACCATCACCCTCCCGAAACCAGCCCAGCAACATGCCGGCGCCATCTTGGAAACTTGGTACGACACAGGGTCTGTGTAAGGGTTGCCAACCCTCCAGCATTGCCCTGGAGTCTCCAGGAATTAAAGACTAATCGCCAGAAGGCTGCTGCAAGCAACCCAGGAGGAAAATCATAAGGGGCGCCACAAAATGATGATTTTCTTTACATTTTCTTGGAACCCTTTTGTTTATTAATTACAAAAATATCCGAGAAGGGGGAGAAAAGGCTGTTTGACTGACAGCCGAGAATCGTCCGATCGGGGCGTCGCTAGTATGGACACATTGGACGACCAATGGCGGGAGGGCGGGGGCAGGGCAGTTGGAGATCAGGCGATGACACCTCCAGGATTATGTCCATCCAGAGTTGGCAACCCTAGGCCTGCGAGTGTTGGGCGCCGTGACTCCTAACTGCAAAACTGTGCAGAATGAACATTCTGTAAACACGACCATTTTCCAAGCACTGCATACATCCCAGAAATTGGTACATGCCTCCTGAGCAGCTGGTTTTGTTACATAAATTATTGGCCTGCTACTTCTTAACACAAAGTGGGTCGGGAGAAATGATGTTTCACAGCTTCAGGTAGCGTGAAAAGCAATCCAGCAAACAATCCAATTATTAACATCCTTTCTCTGTGTGACCAACTGACCTGTCAACACTCGATTCCTGAGTTCCCTGACGGGCAGTAATTGCAGAGCGAGCCTCCCTCTGTGTAGGTCTTGGTTGAAAATATGAGGCCTGGTCAGTAATTAACTAGCCCCAGAGGCACTGGAAAGGGAATGCGGCTTTGGTTCCCTAAGCATTAGCGCATCAGCTTAGCTCATAAGAACATAAGAAATACGAGCAGGAGTCGGCCATCTGGCCCCTCGAGCCTGCTCCACCATTCAATCAGTTCATGGCTGATCTTCTACCTCAACTCCACTTTCCTGCTCGATCCCCATATCCCTTGATTTCCCCCAGAGTCCAAAAATCTATCTATCTCAGCCTTGAATATATTCAACAACTCAGCATCCACAACCCTCTGGGGTAAAGAATTCCAAAGATTCACAACCCTCTGAGTGAAGAAATTACTTCATATCTCAGTCTTAAATGTCCGACCCCTTATCCTGCGACTATGCCCTCTAGTTGTAGACTCTTCAGCCAGGGAAAACAACCTCTCAGCCTCTACCCTGTCAAGCTCCCTCAGAATCTCATGTGTTTCAATCAAATTGCCTCTCATTCTTTTAAACTTCAGAGAGTATAGGCCCATTCCATTCAATCTCTCCTCATAGGTCAACCCTCTCACCCCAAGAATTAATCTAGTGAGCCTTTGTTGCACCGCCTCTAAGGCAAGTATACCCTCTCTTAGATAAGGAGACCAAAACTCTACACAGTACTCCTGGTGAGGTCTCACCAAAGCCCTGTACAACTGTAGTAAGACTTCCTTACTCTTGTACTCCAACTCCCATTGCAATAAAGTGCCATTTGCCTTCCTAATTACTTGCTGTACTAATAAATTTGTCAAACACGACGCCCCCTTCATAAAACCGTGTTGACTCTGCCTAATCATATTATGATTTTCTAAGTGCCCTGTTACCACTTCCTTAATAATGGATTCCAGCATTTTCCCGACGACCGATGTCAGGCTAACTGTCCTGTAGTTCCCTGTTTTCTCTCTCTCCCTCCTTTCTTGAATAGCGGGGTTACATTTGCTACTTTCCCATCTGCTTGGACCGTTCTGGAATCTAGGGAATATTTGGAAGATCATAACCAATGCATCCACTATCTCTGCAGCCGCCTCTTTTAGAACCCTCGGATGTGAGCCAGAAGGTCCAGGGGATTTATCGACTTTTAGTCCCATTAGTTTCTCAAGTACTTTTTCTCTACTGATAATAATCACTTTAAGTTCCTCACTCTCATTAGCCCCTTAGTTCTGTTGGTGACACTCTTGATTCTTGCTCTGGGGGCAGAAGGTTGTGGGTTTGAACCCTGCACTAGGAACACCTAGTCTAGGCTGACACTTCAGTACAGTATTGAAGGAGTGCTGTATTGTACGTGGTGCCTTTCTCAGAGTGAGGCATTAAACCAAACCCCACCTACCTACTCAGGTGGATGTTAAAGATCCTATTTGAAGAAGAGCAGGGAATAGAAAGTCTTGCATTTATATAGCGCCTTTCACTACCGCAGGACGTTCCAAAGCGCTTTACAGCCAATTAAGTACTTTTAAAGTGTAGTCACTGTTGTAATGTAGGAAACACAGCAGCCAAATTGAGCACAGCAAGGTCCCACAAACAGCAATAAGATAACGATCAAATAATCTGTTTTTTTCCAGTGATATTGGCTGAGGGATAAATGTTGGATCAGGGAACCAGGAGAACTCCTTTGCACTTTTTCAAAAAGCACCGAGGGATCTTTTGCGTCCACCTGAGAGGGCAGATAGTGCCTCGGTTTCACGTTCCATCCAAAAACGGCACCTCCGACAGTACAGCACCCCCTCAGTACTGCACTGGGAGTGTCAGCCTAGATTGAGACTTGAACGCACAGTCTTCTGACCCAGAGGTGAGAGTGCTACAAACTGAGCCGTGGCTGACGCCTAATTGCTAAAGTCTAATTGCTACAATTGGGCACGTCCTGAGGTTGTTTAGAAGACAATTCCCTGTAGACATATCCTGAGGTCAATTAGGGGGTTACTGTTTCTCTCTAGATTGGTAGCTGGTCTTAGGTCCTTGGCTGCACCCCAAGATAAGAAAAAACATCAGGAATATAACTGGCTGACGTTCTCTTTTTTTTTCCAATGTTGGTGCTCATGGTAAGTTGGAAGTTTTATAATAACAGGGGTCGTATGCTAGGTCGTATTAGCCAGGACACTGACATCAGTCTTGGGGCAGCCCAGGGCCCAGGGAGCAGTGGCGAGGGGGCCCAAGGGTTTGGCAGTACGGGAATGGGGGAAGGGTCTCATGGTTGAACAGTTATTTTGAGGAGAAGTCCCAAGTTCTAGGAGCACTGGGAGAGGGGGTCCCGGGAACACTGGAGAGCGAGATTTTAGGAATAGCAAAGAGGGTCATTGGGAGAGCAATCTGGAAGATTTGCGACGGGAGGTTTCAGGATCAGGGAGAATTGGCAATAAGGTCCAAGGGCTTGTGAGCACTGAGGCCCAGCAGGTCTGAGGAGAAGTTTTAGAGCATGGGGGGAGAGGAGGAGAGGGGGAGAGGGGAGAGGGGTGGAGAGTTTGGCAGTCTTAGTTGCTGCGAGCTGAAAGTACTGAGGGGAGCAGGATCTAACAGTCTTCTGGAGGAGGGGTCCAGAAAAATGGATGCTAAAATACCATCAACCCTTTTGAACCATCAGGCCCCAGCCCCCATGCTCATCAGCTAACCACACCAACCAGACCCTTTTTTGCAATCCTCATGTACCCCTTACCACTCTCTCAATAGCCAGTCGGTTGCTGCCTTAAAGCATTCAAATGTAAACATTCTGCTCGTAAAAATGAATGGATGGAAAATCAAAGATAAGGGGGTGCTCAGTTTCCTCAAATGCACTCCCGGCATAAACCGCGAGTGCAGAAATGGAAAGTTTTGTGCATATTACTGAGTTTGCTGACTTATTTTAAGAAAGAACTTGCATTTATATAGCGCCTTTCACGACCTCTGGACGTCCCAAAGTGCTTTACAACCACTGAAGTACTTTTGAAGTGTAGTCACTGTTGTGATGTAGGAAACGTTTGTTTTTATTACTTATTTCCAAGTTTTTACATATCTATTATACCTTAAAAACAGTGGGGGATATCAGATGGGCGATAACAGATCAATCACCTGTTATACATTTCTCCCCATTTTCATCTCCATCAAAGTCAAAAAGGCCCCCAGCGAGTGGTCTTAAACGTCTCCTGACAGTGGGCGTATAGCTGGCCATCGGCAGCCCCTCTTCACCCTCAGACACTGGCTACTGCTCTCCGCCTGCCTCAGACCAGTCGGTCTCCCCCCTCCCGGAAAATTTGCCCTTCTGGGACCGTTCAATAGTCAAATTACTGCTGGGGGCAAGCAGGAATCCCTGATACCCACACCACCACTAAAGGGGACAATATTGAGCTGCCATCGCAATATAAGATACAGTCACCAGTCTAGTTTGGGAAAGACAGATTTAGGAAATCCAGTTTTCCTCAGCTTCTCCACACCTAAAAGAAAGTGTTTTACTTTGACCTTGGCCTATGTGAGGGGGCTTTCCTCCCCCCACCTCCTTTCACATCCATCTCCCGTCTCCATTCCCCCTCCTTACCTACTCCCTCATCCCCCCCCTCAACGTCTTATCCTCCCTGACCCACTTCACCCTCTCCTTCTCCCTCTTCCTCACCGTCCCCTCCACTGAATCTGCCACCATTGCTTTAAACTTCTTCCCTTCTTTCCTTCCCTATCCCCTCGTCTTTCTTTACTACCCACCCACCCAACCCCCTTCCTTCTCCTGTTCCCTACTCTCCTCTGCCGAAGATCCAAGAGCTTGTTGGGCACTGGGGCCAGAAAGAATGGGTGGTGTAGCAAGCAATACACAAAGTATGCAAATGTCTTTAGGATTAGAGGGGAGGAAAATTAGGCAATTAAAAAAAACAATGGGCTCTTGAACTGTGCTCAGTTAGAGTCGGTGGGAGTTCATCTGGAGCTTCCTACTCCCTCCCTTCCCCCCTCTCCCATGAGACTCAAGCCCTTGCTATGACCCTATGTACAAAGAACGACTCATGCATATGGATAATGAACCCTGCTTCCAACTCCAGGAACAGCAAACCCGAGCCTGCTCTGGGAAAGGGTTTTACGTTACCGTAAAACAAATTGTTTCCATCTCGTGAAAGTTTTGTTGGCCCTTTTAACATTTCTGGTCTCCAGTACAGAATTACTACAGAGAACGCGAGCAAATGTATAAGATTGTCGAGCCATTATTAGTTAGTTGCATCGGGGGGGGGGTCTTAATCTGATGGCGGATTTGTACATCCACATTTCGAGGGTCTACGATGTCATGGTCCAAACCTTTATACTCACGGTGATAGTACATCCGCAGTGTTCCACTTTCTGCTAATAAAATTCTCATCCTTGTTTTCAAATTCCTCCTTGGCCTCGCCCCTCCCTCTCTCTGTAGCCTCCTCCAGCCCTACAACCCTCCGAGACCTCTGCACTCCTCCAATTCTGGCCTCTTGTGCGTCCCCGATTTTAATCGCTCCATTGGCGGCCTTGCCTTCAGCTGCCTAGGCCCTAGGTTTTGGAATTCCCTCCCAAAACCTCTCCGACTCTCCACCTCTCTCTCCTCCTTTAAGACGCTCCTTAAAACCTACCTCTTTGACCAAGCTTTTGGTCACCTGAGCTAATATCTCCTTATGTGGCTCGGTGCCAAATTTTGTCTGATAATCGCTCCTGTGAAGCGTCTTGGGGGCATTTTACTACGTTAAAGGCGCTATATAAATGCAAGTTGTAATACAATGTAGTAATACGTTGGCGATTTGTTTAAGCTCAGATCACAGGAATCCAACGTCCATACACCAGATCCCTGTGTTTACGTTGCCAAAAGCAGTTCCCTTAAACCAAACCAATGCATAAAAGTATGGGTCTATGAATCTGCCATCAGGGAAATGTCTTAACATAGACATGACGAGTCAGCGCACAAGTGTCGTCGTTCCTAGGTGGGCAACGACAAATAGCAGGAATTTCCTCAGAGCTGCTCCCGCTCTACCTCCGTAACTCCGCTAAAATGTTAACTTATTTTTCTCCTTCAGCTGCTGATGGGTCGGTCGTCTGTTTCTAGCTTTTTGTGTTTTTAATTGGGATTTCCGAAGTTCTCTGCCTTTCTTTTTGACTCTACAGAGTAGCTGAATGTTTGTTTTTGAAAGAAAGAAAGAATTTGCATTTATATAGCGCCTTTCACAACCTCAGGACGTCCCAGACTGCTTTACAGCCAATGGAGTACTTTTTGAAGTGTATTCACTGTTGTAATGTAGGAAACGCGGCAGCCAATTTGCGCACAGCAAGATCCCACAAACAGCAATGAGATAAATAACCAGATAATCAGTTCCAGTGGTGTTTATTGAGGGATAAATATTGGCCAGGACACTGGGGAGAACTCCCCAGCTCTTCTTCAAAACAGTGCCATGGGATCGTTTATGTCCACCTGAGAGGGCAGACGGGGTTCTTGATCCCCCTCTCAGACTCCTGATCTCCCTCTCCCTCAGGCTCCTGATCTCCCTCCTTCTCAGGCTCCTGATCCCTCTCTCCCAGGCTCCTGATCTCCCTCAGGCTCCTGATCCCCCTCTCCCTCAGGCTCCTGATCCCCCTCTCCCAGGTTCCTGATCCCCCTCTCCCAGGCTCCTGATCTCCCTCTCTCAGGCTCCTGATCCCCCTCTCCCTCAGGCTCCTGATCCCCCTCTCCCAGGCTCCTGATCTCCCCCTCTCCCAGGATCCTGATCCCCCTCTCCAGGCTCCTGATCTCCCTCTCCCAGGCTCCTGATCCCCCTCTCCCAGGATCCTGATCCCTCTCTCCCAGGCTCCTGATCTCCCCCTCTCCCAGGCTCCTGATCCCCCTCTCCCAGGCTCCTGATCTCCCTCTCCCAGGCTCCTGATCCCCCTCTCCCAGGCTCCTGATCCCTCTCTCCCAGACTCCTGATCCCTCTCTCCCAGGCTCCTGATCTCCCCCTCTCCCAGGCTCCTGATCCCCCTCTCCCAGGCTCCTGATCTCCCTCTCCCAGGCTCCTGATCCCCCTCTCCAGGCTCCTGATCTCCCTCTCCCAGGCTCCTGATCCCTCTCTCCCAGGCTCCTGATCCCTCTCTCCCAGGTTCCTGAACCCCCTCTCTCAGGCTCCTGATCCCCCTCTCTCAGGCTCCTGATTCCCCTCTCCCAGGCTCCTGATCGCCCTCTCTCCCAGGTTCCTGATCTCCCTCTCCCAGGCTCCTGATCCCCCTCTCTCAGGCTCAAGTTCCCCCTCTCCCAGGCTCCTGATCTCCCTCTCTCAGGCTCCTGATCCCCCTCTCGCACGCTCCTGATCCCCCTCTCCCAGGCTCCTGATCTCCCTCTCCCAGGCTCCCGATCTCCCTTTCTCAGGCTCCTGATCTCCCTCTCTCAGGCTCCTGATCGCCTGCTCTTTGCATGAGGCAAAGCGTGTGGAACACTCATCAAGATTAAGCTCAAATGTCTTGAAGTTTAAGAGTGTGGTGACTGATGGAGGTGTCTCATAAATGGGTCAGCAGCACTGGTCAGGTTTCATAGCTGGAAATTAGAGTGGGGGCTATCTTATGCATCTGTCACCTTACATGTGAGAATATATGTAAGCACTGGTGTGCAGACACTTTGAACTCTGGCCTTTCTTTTGTATAACTAACACCAGTTCTCAATCTGAGTGGAGAGATCACTTTTTATTTATATTCCCCTCTCTCTCACATGCACAGTTTCTCACAGAGAGGCCTTTTACACATCAATTTTCTTTCATGCTTTTTCGGATGGAAACAAGACACAATGAACCGAGACCCTGCAGTTCTGGCGCAAAGACAATCTCAACTCTGCTGCCCTCTCGGGTGTCACTGTTTTCTCTCACTCATCTGTTTTTAGTGATGTTGTTTGAGGGATAAATATTGGCCAGGACGCCGGGGAGAACTCCCCTGCTCTTCTTCGAAATAGTGGCCGTGGGATCTTTTAAGTCCACCTGAGAGGGCAGACGGGGCCTCGGTTTAACGTCTCATCCTAAAGACGGCACCTCCGACGGGGCAGCACTCCCTCAGTACTGCACTGGGAGAGTCAGCCTAGATTTTGTGCTCAAGTCTCTGGAGTGGGGACTTGAACCCAGGATCTCCTGACTCAGAGGCGAGAGTGCTGCGCGCTGAGCCAGGTATTTATCTCATTGGTGCCTGTGGGATCTTGCTGTGCTCAAAATGGCTGCCGCGTTTGCCAACATAACAGTCAACTCATTTCTGCGCTCGCTAGCCTGTGGTTTCCCTTCCAGCGGGAATGGAATTGGAGAACCCCGGCCTGCGGTTCAAATGAATTGCGTATGAAATATTTTGGGACATTTCTGAGAGGAAAATGATGACCCTGATAATCGAGGACAGGACATCTTCGTGCAACACATGGCGTATTTTGAAAGCTGCTTTTGAACTTCCAATAATTTCCACTTCGGCAAACTCAAGTATGTATTTTCCTTTGACCTTCTGTGACCCCTTGACAGAGCCTTGCCTTGGGGGGAACTGGATACTTACTGTCGTGGGATGCTCTTTATTCCACTCAGTTTTGCTCAAAATACTGATTGACGTCTTCTTTCTAAAGCTTGACCCCTGATGAACTGGTCACGGCCGGGGCCTAGCGCTGTAACAGCCTGCCACCTGAGCACTCGTGCCCTCTTTGTGCGGCTCCAGTTAATGAACAACCAGCCCTGCGTGATTAACTCAGTCAGAGGACGGGCTCACTCATTTTCAGCTCAGGGTAGTCAGGCTTGTACTGGCTTGTCTCTCGAAAAGGCCTCAGGGAGGTGGGGGAAAAGGTGTCAAACCTCCATCCCTATATCAACACAGGCCTCGTCTAACCCGTCTTTTCTCTTTTCAGATGCTGACGGGTCCCACTGTGTATTTTTGCAGCATTTTTAACCTCGTTTAAGGTTCCTGAATCTGTCGCAGACAAGCCACTGCCTTGCGGAAAGATTAACATTCCTTCAGGTTATTCAAGAAGAATTTCGCGCCATTCGCAAGTGAACGATCGGGTCGGTATTCTTATTCGCGGCAAATAAAGTGGCCTCCTTCTCCAAGGCCCAAAAGTGTCACTTTCTTCACAGGAGATTGAGAACGGGGCTAATCGCTGACCTGTCTCCAGACAGCCACAAGCAGCCCGTCAACACACCTGGTTACGACACGTTAACTGGCTGTTGAGGTCAATTTAAACATTCTCCAACCAACCCGCCCCCTCCCCCCTCCCCACCCCTTCCCTCTGATAAAAAGTTATCAGTTTGGGTAAAAAGACGCTGGAAATCTGAGATAAAAACAGCAAATGCTGAAAATACGCAGCAAGGTCCACCAGCATCTGAAAGGAGAAACAAGGGGGTTCATGTGTTGGGTCGAGACGTCTCAGAGTGCTTTAAGTCGTCATCCTTGACTTGTAGGCAAGTGTGCCAGCCGCACTGCGCACAGCAAGATCCCACGATGAAATGAATGACGGGTTAATCCGTTTTGCGTGATGTCGGTTTAGGGACGAATGTTGGCCAGGATATCGGGAGCACCGGCTGCTCTTCTGCAAATGGTGCCAGGAGATCTTTAGCTGCTTTTATACTTGTAAACAATTTTACAACACCAAGTTAT
This sequence comes from Heptranchias perlo, assembly GCF_035084215.1. Lineage (NCBI taxonomy): Eukaryota > Metazoa > Chordata > Chondrichthyes > Hexanchiformes > Hexanchidae > Heptranchias > Heptranchias perlo. The sequence continues at coordinate 7,145,807 of NC_090332.1, read as the reverse complement.
AGTCCAGCAATTTTATTTTAAATTCACAAGCTTTCGGAGGCTACCTCCTTCCTCAGGTGAACGATATGGAAACGATGTTCACCTGAGGAAGGAGGTAGCCTCCGAAAGCTTGTGAATTTAAAATAAAATTGCTGGACTATAACTTGGTGTTGTAAAATTGTTTACAATTGTCAACCCCAGTCCATCACCGGCATCTCCACATCATGCTTTTATACTGTGAGTGGAGTGTTTATGCCAACAGCTCCTAAAGTGTGGGTCTAATGTCCTCCAGGGAAGGAAACCTTACCCGGTCTGGGCCTCTACGCGACTCCAGTCCCACACCAACCCATGGTTGACCCTTAACTGCCCCCTGAAGCGGCCTAGCGAGACACTCAGTCGCATCAAACTCTCTCAGGGCAACATCCACCTAAACCAGTGCAACGAGCAAGCGTGGAGTACCAGCCTCTGAGAGTGCAGCACTCCCTCAGAAGCGTACTGAGGTGTCAGCCTAGATTTCAGCGAGTTTACACCAGAAACGTCAAGCTCCTTTCGGATGGTGACAAGCCTGCTGTGTATTTTTGACACTTTCTATTATTTTTTTTTTTTGAGTCCTCTATATGTTTTTTGTAAAATGCACATCTCATGGAAAGAAAAACACACACCGAGAGTCTGAAGTGGGACTGTGCGTCGGTTGCTTAGAAACTACACCTGGAAAACTAAAACAAAAGGCAGACATCTCACATGGGGCTGTTTATGTAATTCGCAAATGGCACCAGCAGTGAAGTTCCAAGTGTGGGGAGAATCTTTTGAGTCAGCAAACTCTTTTCATATCTTTTAATGAGCCATGAAGCCGACATTAATTTAACTAAATTTCCAACTGCTTGAAAGAATATGTGTGTCCGTGTTCCCCTGTGTCATCACCTCTGTGCTCGTTGACCTGCACCGGCTCCCAGTCCAGCAACGCCTCGATTTTAAAATTCTCATCCTTGTGCTCAATTCCCTCCATGGCCTCGCCCCCTCCCTATCTCTGTAACCTCCTCCAGCCCTACAACTCTCCGAGATCTCCGCGTTCCTCCAACCCTAGCCTCTCGCGCATCCCTGATTTCTTGCACCTCACCATTGGCGGCTGTGCCTTCAGCCGTTTAGACCCTAAACTCTGGAATTCCCTCCCCAAACCTCTCTGCCTCTCCACTGCTCCCTCTCCTCCTTTAAGACGCTCTTTTAAACCTACCTCTTCGACCAACCCGTTCTAATGTCTCCTTTTTCCTGTTTACGATCCTATGAGGCGCCTTGGGATGTTTTACTACGTTAAAGGCGCTATATAAATGCAAGTAGGATGCAGGGAGGATGTTTCCCCTGGCTGGGGGTGTCCAGAACGAGGGGGGTCACAGTCTCAGGATACGGGGCAGGACATTTAGGACTGAGATGAGGAGAAATTTCTTCACTCAGAGGGTGGTGAACCTGTGGAATTCTCTACCACAGAAGGCTGTGGAGACCGAGTCACTGAATATATTTAAGAAGGAGCTAGATAGATTTCTAGACACAAAAGGCATCAAGGGGTATGGGGAGAGAGCGGGAATATGGTATTGAGATAGAGGATCAGCCATGATCATATTGAATGGCGGAGCTGGCTCGAAGGGCCGAACGGCCTATTCCCGCTCCTATTTTTCTATGTTGTTGTAGCAACCTGTCAGAGATGATAATAACCCTTGTATTTTTACAGCACCTCATCACATCAAAACGCTTCAAACCATGATTTCCTTTTGAAGTGCATTGACTCTTCGCAAATGTGACCAGCCATTAGAAAGAAAGAAAGACTTTCATTTATATAGCGCCTTTCACGACCTTAGGACATCCCAAAGCGCTTTACAACCAATGAAGTACTTTTGAAGTGCAGTCACTGTTGTAATGTATGAAACGCGGCAGCCAGTCTGCACACAGCAAGATCCCACAAACAGCAATGGGATAACGACCAGATAATCTGCTTTAGTGATGTTGGTTGAGGGATAAATATTGGCCACGGGGAGAACTCGCCCGCTCTTCTTCAAATAGTGCCATGGGATCTTTTATATCCACCTGAGAGGGCAGACAGGGCCTTGGTTTTAACATCTCATCCAAAAGATGGCACCTCCGACAGTGCAGCACTCCCTCAGTACTGCACTGGTGAATCAGCCTGGATTATGTGCTCAAGTCTCTGGGAGTGGGACTTGAACCCATGACCTTCTGACATTCAGAAGTGAGAGCACAAGCCACTGAGCCACAGCTGACACATTACCAGCGACTGCCTACAAACAGCAACGAGTGACTGGTTTATCTGTGGGGGGTGGGGTGTTGGTGGCTTTGGTTGAGGGAAGCATGCTGGCCTGGGCATCACCCTGCTCTTCCTCACCTAAACTGATAAGACAGGGCATTCAGCATCCTCCACGGTTCTGTCTCCGTCACTGTGGAACTGAGCAGCAGCCTGGATTTCGTACCTCATTGCAGGAGTGGGGCTTGAACCTAGGGCCTTCCTGGCTGAGCAGCGAAGGATGATATCAGCTGACACACTGTTGCTTGGTGAAGGGGAACATCTCATTCAAGATCATTTCCAGATCGTTGCCCCTTCTGATCCGTTGTTTTCTGATTTAGGGAAATGTGGCATGAAGCTGGCATGCCAAGACTTGTCCAAATGCTGAAGCATCTAATTCAGAAAAATGAATGTGTTGTTTTCATTTTCGTTTTGAAGTTGGAAAGAAGTAAAGGCCATAAACCCAATCAGAGTCTTGAAAATTTGAATTCAGTTTAAGAAGAATCTGGAATTAAAAAGTTGGTTATCAGTAAAAGTGGCCTTGAAGCTCTCGGGTTGTCGTAAAAAAAAACCCAACTGGTTTCACTAATGTCCTTTAGGGAAGGAAACCTGCCGTCCTTACCCAGTCTGGGCCTATATGTGACTCCAGTCCCACACCACAGTGTTTGATTCTTAACTGCCCTCTGAAGTAGCCTTGCAAGCCACTCAGTTGTATCAAACTCTCTCAGGGCAACTAGGGATGGTCAATCAATCCTGGCCTTACCAGCAAAACCCTCATCCCAAGAATGAATTTTTAAAAAATGAGTCCCAGTCATTGGGTCTGCAAAGGGACCATATCAAATCCATTTAAAAGAAAGAACAAACTTGCGTTTATATAGCGCCTTTCACATCCTCAGGACATCCCAAAGTGTTTCTTAGCCAATTAAGTACTTTGCAGTCACCATGTAATGTAAGGAAACTTGGCAGCCAATTTGTGCATAGCAAGATCCCACAAACGGCAATCAGCTAATTGACCAGATAATCTGCTTTAGTGAAGTTGGTTGAGGGATTAATGTCAGCCAGGACACTGAGCAAACTCCCCTGCACTTCTTCAAATAGTGCATGGGATCTTTTACATCCCATGGGAGGGCAGACGGGACCTCGGTTTAATGTCTTATCTGAAAGCCAGCACCTCCGACAGTACAGCACTCCCTCAGAACCAGCCTGAATTATGTGCTCAATTCTCTAGAGTGGAGCTTGAATCCTTTGCCTTCTTAACTTAGAAGTGTGTGTGCTACCAACTGAGCCAAAGCAGATACTTTATTAATTTCCCACATACCTGTCACTTCAAAAACTTGACTCCATCAGCGGTCAGTTCTAATCCCAGATAGCTACCTGCCTGGTCCCAGATATCTGACTGCAGTTAGTTCTGGTCCTAGAAATCTGTCCGCAGTTAGTTCTGGTCCCAGACATCTGTCCAAGGTTAGCTCTGGTTGCAGACATCTGTCAGAGGTTAGTTCTGGTCCTAGAAATCTGTCCACAGTTAGTTCTGGTCCCAGACATCTGTCCACAGTTAGTTCTGCTCCCAGATGTACCCCAGCTGGACTCAGTGCTTTCATGGGAAGAGAAAAGGAAAGAAAATTGTGAATAAATAAAACGCACCCAGTTATTTTTCATAATTGTTTGGAGCAACCCAGGGATTCTAAATTTAAAATGTTTTAACCTGCATCGAGTACTGAGGTATTGCAGCATTTGAAAGAGAACAAAATTCATTATCACCCCCGAAAATGGGGGTGAAATGGTCGACGGGCTTGTTCACGTGGGCTAAGGAACTGCGCTAAATTGGTCTCCGTGCCAGTTTAGCATGAAATAAGTGAGCTGCCAGCGTTAGTCACCCAGCAGCGAGAAGGTATCCAGGCTAGCTTCCCCGCCATCGTGGGCAGAGCTGGCAGAGCAGGTCAGCGCCAGAGGTAAGACTCCTAGCTCATAGCTCTCCCGATGTCCTGGCCAATATTTATCACTCAACCAACGTCAGTAAAACAGATTATCTGGTCATTATGACATTGGTGGTATTGGGATCTTGCTGTGCGCCAATTGGGTGCCGCGTTTCCCACATTACTACGGTGACTACACTTCAAAAGTACTTCATTTGCTGCAAAGCGCTTTGGGACTTCCTGAGGTTGTGAAAGGTGGGGGGTGGGGGGGTGAAGGGTGGGGAGAGTAAAGGTCATGGTCAAAGAAAGGGGTTTTGAGGGTAGGAGGGAGGTGAACTGGTTTTGGGAGAGAATCCCGGTGGGCAGCATCATGGTAACCGATTGCCCAGCCTCCGGTAGTGGAGCAGTGACATAAGAACATAAGAAATAGGAGCAGGAGTAGGCCTTGCGGCCCCTCGAGCCTGCTCCGCCATTCAATCAGATCATGGCTGATCTTCTACCTCAAATCCACTTTCCCGCCCGATCCCCATATCCCTTGGTTCCCCTAGAGTCCAAAAATCTATCGATCTCAGTCCTGAATATACTCAACGACTGAGCACCCACAGCCCTCTGAGGTAGAGAATTCCAAGGATTCACAACTCTCGAAGTGAAGAAACTTTTCCTCATCTCAGTCCTAAAGGGCCGACCTCTTATCTTGGTCTCCTTCCTTAGGTAAGGAGATCAAAACTGTACACAGTACTCCAGAGCCCTTTATATAATTGCAGCAAGACTTCCTCACTCTTATACTCCAACCCCCTTGCAATAATGGCGAACATACCATTTGCCTTCCTAATTGCTTGCTGTACCTGCATGTTAACTTTCTGTGATTCATGTACAATCCCTCTGAACACCAACATTTCTTAGTCTCTCACCTTTTAAATATTTTGCTTTTCTATTCTTCCTACCAAAGTGGATAATTTCACATTTTCCCCACATTATACTGCATCTGCCACCTTCTCGCCCACTCACTTAACCCGTCTACATCCCTTTGCAGCCTCTTTGCATCCTCCTCACTGCTTACTTTCCCATCTCGTTCACCTGAGGAAGGAGGAAGCCTCCGAAAGCTTGTGAATTTAAAATAAAATTGCTGGACTATAACTTGGTGTTGTAAAATTGTTTACAATTGTCAACCCCAGTCCATCACCGGCATCTCCACATCAGAGTTAGGTGTGTGGAGGCTGCGTAATAATGTACAATATTAAAGGGTTTCCCCTTCCCCTCACCTCCCCCACCCCCTTCTTTAGTGTCGCCCAACTGAAAGGAATTCCTAAGCTTAAAAGCAGGCTCTAGCTGGCATTTGGTCCCAGTGTTTAGTCTTTGATATGATATTGTCCTTGTGACACAGATCAAAGTGATCTCGATTGGCTGATTTACGGTAATATTTATATGGATATTTACTGGAACAGGTGTCAGTGACTTACTGCCCTTTTGTTGTCTGGGTTCCACATTTGAACCTGAAGCCAAGCTCCAGTCTATCACATTATTGCGCAGTTACTATGCTCCAGAACTTGAACAAAGGCCCACCCTTCGAATGTAACATGATTCAGGGGAGGTGCGCTCTTTCTACTGTGACTCCCAGTGGAACACCACTTGTATCGTTTTTATTGAGGGCACGTGCAAACGGTGAGGCCACGCGGGGGCCAGATCACTGGGGCGTTATCGGGAGCGCTGACCCAAGAGCGTGTGATGTTGTGGGGCCAAAACCGGCAACACTGGGGAATTGTTCTGAGTGGGACGAGAAAGAAAAGAGGGAGGCAGGTCATGAGACGTTAAACCGAGGCCCCTCTCGGGTGGGCTTAAAAGATCCCATGGCACTATTCGAAGAAGAGCAGGGGAGTTCTCCCCGGTGTCCTGGCCAATATTTATCCCTCAACCAACATCACAGATTATCTGGTCATTATCACATTGCTCTTTGTGGGATCTTGCTGTGCAAAAATTGGCTGCTGCCTTTCCGACATTACAAACGGTGACTACGCGTCAAAAGTACTACATTGGTTGTAAAGCGCTTTGGGACGTCCCGAGATTGTGAAAGGTGCTATATAAATGCAAGTCTTTCTTCTTCATTTAAACTTTGTGCACTTTTAAGAGTGAAATACAGTTAAAATAGGCTTTACACCAAAACAGAAGAGCCTCACTCCAATTTGACAGGCCCAGTTAATTCAGCAAAATAATAAAAGATCCAACAGCAATTTACATTTATGCCTTTCGTGGGACACAAAATGTCCCAGAGTGTCTGGCAGGAAGGAGCGGTGGAAACTGAGCAGGAAGTTAAGGGAGAGGTGGTGACCGAAAGAGTGGGCCCAGCCATTAACTGCAGCTCTCTGACCTTCGAATTGGAATTAAAGGCCAGGGCTGATTGAGAGGGCAGTAGTCCCACCATCTCCACCATCAGGGCCAATTGAGAGGGCAATAGTCCCACCATCTCCACCATCAGAGCTGATTGAGAGGGCAGTAGTCCCACCATCTCCACCGTCAGAGCCGATAGAGAGGGCAATAGTCCCACCGTCAGAGCCGATTGAGAGGGCAATAGTCCCACCATCTCCACCATCAGGGCCGATAGAGAGGGCAATAGTCCCACCATCTCCACCATCAGAGCCGATTGAGAGGGCAGTAGTCCCACCATCTCCACCATCAGGGCCGATAGAGAGGGCAGTAGTCCCACCATCTCCACCATCAGGGCCGATAGAGAGGGCAATAGTCCCACCATCTCCACCATCAGAGCCGATTGAGAGGGCAGTAGTCCCACCATCTCCACCATCAGAGCCGATTGAGAGGGCAATAGTCCCACCATCTCCACCATCAGAGCCGATTGAGAGGGCAGTAGTCCCACCATCTCCACCGTCAGAGCCGATTGAGAGGGCAGTAGTCCCACCATCTCCACCGTCAGAGCCGATTGAGAGGGCAGTAGTCCCACCATCTCCACCGTCAGAGCCGATAGAGAGGGCCGTAGTCCCACCATTTCCACCGTCAGAGCCGATTGAGAGGGCCGTAGTCCCACCATTTCCACCGTCAGAGCTGATTCACAGGGTAGTGGTCCCACCATCTCCACCATCAGAGCCGATTGAGAGGGCAGTAGTCCCACCATCTCCACCATCAGAGCCGATTGAGAGGGCAGTAGTCCCACCATCTCCACTACCAGTGTTGCATTTTGGCACCGCTCAGGACTGCTCTGACCTCTAATTCTCAGAGCAAACAAGGTATAAATACTTTCATGGGCGGCCAGGATGGCTGGCTCACAATGAGATCTCTGAGAAACAGCGATCGGATGGGAGATTATTTTCAGTTCTGATTATGAGGTCCTCTTTCAAAAAGGACTGCACCAGTCACATTGGTCAGGTTAACCCTCGCGTGTTTATTTTGTTTGTCTGGATCTGATTTGTATTATTTTATTGTAATTTCTGTGTTTTATTCAAAACATAATGAACTGTGCGTATCCTAGCCTGACTGGCAGGGTTTCCATTGTAAAGTGATGCTTTTCATCATCATGCAAGGTGATTTAAGATGTTAAAGAAAGAAAGAACTTGCATTTCACAGCCAATGAAGTACTTTTAAAGTGTAGTCACTGTTGGTAATGTAGGAAACATGGCAACCAATTTGTGCACAGCCAGATCCCACAATCAGGAGTGTGGTAATGACCAGATAATCTGTTGAATTGGGCTGTTGGTTGATGTGGAGATGCCGGTGATGGACTGGGGTTGACAAATGTAAGGAATCTTACAACACCAGGTTATAGTCCAACTGTTTTATTTGAAAATCACAAGCTGATGTTGGTTGAGGGATAAATATTGGGCCAGGACACCAGGGAGAACTCTTCTTCAAACAGTGCCGTGGGATCTTTTACGTCCATCTGAGAGGGCAGATGGGGCCTTGGCTTAACGTCTCATCCAAAAGACAGCACCATCCAAACAGTGCAGCGCTCCCTCACTGTTCGCCGTACCTCTCGCACACTCCGCAACCATCTCATACACCAACTCTACAGCAGACGCCACAACCTCGAAACCAAGATAGAGTCCATACTCTCAACCTGTACTCAGGACACAGCAGACCAGCTACGTTATACCGCCAAACAGACGAGGCAACGGAACTACGCTGCCTACATGAAAACCAAGAGCAGGAAGCTTGAGAAACTCGGCATCACCACCAGCAACGACCAAGCTTCCCCTGGTACCACGGTTGCAACCACAGGGAAGTCTATTGTCAATTTATCCGACCACACCCTTCAACCAGACGAAATCGAAGTTCTCAGCCGAGGGCTCAATTTCTGCCCCACTACCAAAATGGACCCCACTAGTCTCGCGGCGGACACAGAGGAATTCATCAGGAGAATGAGGCTCCGGGAATTCTACCACAAACCCCAAGATTTCAGCAGCGAACCCAATGAGACAATCGACGATCCGGAACAGCAGACAGAGGGATCCGCGGTACAGCAACCGAAGAGGAAAGAGTCAAACTGGACTCCTCCGGAGGGTCGCTGCCCTCAGCTGGACATGTATGCTCAAGCTGTCAGGAAATGCGTCAATGCCAGATTCATCAGCCGCACTCAGAAGACAGTCCAGAATGTCACCCGAGCACAACGCAACGCCATCAACGCTCTCAAGACCAACCGCAACATCGTCATCAAACCAGCGGACAAAGGAGGAGCCATAGTCATACAGAACAGAACAGACTATTGCAAAGAAGCATACCGACAACTGGACAACCAGGAACACTACAGACGGTTACCCGCAGATCCGACCAAAGAACACACCCACCAGCTCAACAAACTGATCAAGACCTTCGATCCAGACCTTCAAAGCATCCTACGCATTCTCATCCCACGTAATCCCCGCGTGGGAGACTTCTACTGCCTCCCAAAGATACACAAAGCCAACACACCCGGACGTCCCATCGTATCAGGCAACGGAACCCTGTGTGAGAACCTCTCTGGATACATCGAGGGCATCCTGAAACCCATCGTACAGGGAACCCCCAGCTTCTGTCGTGACACTACAGACTTCCTACAAAAACTCAGTACCCACGGACCAGTTGAACCAGGAACACTTCTCACCACGATGGACGTCTCGGCACTATACACCAGTATCCCCCACGATGACGGCATCGCTGCGACAGCATCAATACTCAACACCAACAACAGCCAATCTCCGGAAGCCATCCTACAACTCATCCGCTTCATCCTGGATCACAATGTCTTCACCTTCGATAACCAGTTCTTTACCCAAACACACGGAACAGCCATGGGGACCAAATTCGCACCCCAATACGCCAACATTTTCATGCACAAGTTCGAGCAGGACTTCTTCACTGCACAAGACCTCCAACCAACACTATACACCAGATACATCGACGACATTTTCTTTCTATGGACCCACGGCAAGGAATCACTAAAGAGACTACACGATAACATCAACAAGTTCCATCCCACCATCAAGCTCACCATGGACTACTCCTCAGAATCAGTTTCTTTCTTGGACACACGAATCTCCATCAAAGACGGGCACCTCAGCACCTCACTCTACCGCAAGCCCACGGACAACCTCACGATGCTCCACTTTTCCAGCTTCCACCCTAACCACGTCAAAGAGGCCATCCCCTATGGACAGGCCCTGCGAATACACAGGGTCTGCTCAGACGAGGAGGAACGCGATGGACACCTACAGACGCTGAAAGACGCCCTAGTAAGAACGGGATATGACGCTCGACTCATCGATCGACAGTTCCGACGGGCCACAGCAAAAAATCGCATAGACCTCCTCAGGAGACTAACACGGGACGCAACCAACAGAGTACCCTTTGTCGTCCAGTACTTCCCCGGAGCGGAGAAACTACGCCATGTTCTCCGCAGCCTTCAACATGTCATCAATGAGGACAAACACCTCGCTATGGCCATCCCCACACCTCCACTACTCGCCTTTAAACAGCCACCCAACCTCAAACAGACCATCGTTCGCAGCAAACTACCTAGCTTTCAAGAGAACAGCGTCCACGACGCCACACAACCCTGCCACGGTAACCTCTGCAAGACATGCCAGATCATCGACACAGATACCACCATCACACGAGATGACACCACCCACCAGGTGCATGGTTCATACTCCTGTGACTCAGCCAACGTTGTCTACCTCATACGTTGCAGGAAAGGATGCCCCAGAGCATGGTACATTGGCGAGACCATGCAGACGCTGCGACAACGGATGAACGGACACCGCGCAACAATCGCCAAACAGGAGGGTTCCCTCCCAGTCGGGGAACACTTCAGCAGTCATGGACATTCATCCACCGACCTTCGGGTAAGCGTACTCCAAGGCGGCCTTCGAGACACACGACAACGCAAAATCGTCGAGCAGAAATTGATAGCCAAGTTCCGCACCCATGAGGACGGCCTCAACCGGGATCTTGGGTTCATGTCACGCTACACGTTACCCCACCAGCGAACAAATGTTATCTGTTTTTAATATAATGGGTCATTTGCTGGCTCTCTCTGCCTTCCGGATGTTTCTGCCTCTCTCTGTGTTTTTTTTTCTCTGTTTTTTTTCCCTGTTTGTTTTTTTGTTGAATGTGTATTCGGAGGTTCTGCAGGTAACACCTCTCTGTCTGAACACGGTGATTGCCTTGGCAACGGGCAGTTGCAGGGGCAGTCTGTAAACACCATGTATTATTGTTCAATATGTATAAATGCGTAGGCTTCAAGGAGATCTTGAAACATTTGCCTGAGGAAGGAGAAAATCTCCGAAAGCTTGTGAATTTAAAATAAAATTGCTGGACTATAACTTGGTGTTGTAAAATTGTTTACAATTGTCAACCCCAGTCCATCACCGGCATCTCCACATCATGACTACTACACTGAGAGTGTCAGCCTAAGCTTTGAGCTCAAGTCTCTGGAGTGGGACTATGAACCCGCAACCTTTGGACTCAGAGGCAAGAGCATTACCGCTGACATCCAATGAGCTTCTATACAGGCACTCTCACGCTGGAGGAGTGCGGCCGATGGTAGACACAATGCAGTTCTCCCACAACCCTAAGTGTAAACCACCTGACAGGCACTGTGCCAGTGGCAACACAGGCCCGTGGTAATGTGAGTTTGCACCAATCTGTCTCCAACAGAATAAGGCCTCAGGCTGCAGCAAAGCATACAGAGGGGAGCGAGCCAGTCCAGCAATCTGAAGCCCAACATGTTGTCAGAGACCAGCAGCTGACACCGAATATAAAAATGGGGGAAGCTGCCGCAATTGCAACAGTGACTACACTTCAAAAATACTTCATTGGCTGTAAAGCGCTTTGGGACGTCCTGAGGTCGTGAAAGGCACGATGTTAATGCAAATTCTATCTTTCTTTCTTATAGCTCACAAGTACAGGACTCAGCTCTGTAGAAGGTAGATCCAAACAAGGCAATTGTGCATTGAGCTCTCACAAAATAGGTGGCCGAGGTCCCCCTTTGGACCCCACAGGAGGTCTTTTCTTTTTATAAGGGAATCAGAGGTTAAAGCGTCTGTACCCTGTGCACCCCACTGCAAATTGACCTGGGATCACACTCGCTCTCCAGGTCAAGCTATTGTCATGCGTGAAGATTTCTGAGCAAAGCCTATGGACCCCGACAGTCCTATTCATATGTACAGTCCAGTGTTTCTCTTTAGAAGCTGGGGCCTACCAGGAAAAGGTTTAAATTTAGAGATAGTATTTCTTTCTTCTCCCAATCTTTTTTCTGCCGTCAAATGTTCTCTCCTCCCCTTGTGACAGCGCCTTTACCTTTAAGCCATCAGGGTGACCCAGTAAGATATATATTATTTTCTTTCCTTTCTCTCTCTTCATCTTTGAGTCACCATCTTACCAGTTTATGGGCTAGACACTCCAGCCCTGAGCTCCCTCCCTGTAACAACAACAACTTGCATTTATATAGTACCTTTAACATTGCAAAACGTCCACAGGAGCGTTATCAGACAAAATCTGACACCGAGCCACATAGGGAGATATTAGGACAGGTGAGCGAAAGCTTGGTCAAAGAGGTAAGGTTTTAAGGAGCCTCTTAAAAGGAGGAGAGCGAGGCGGAGAGGCTTAGAGAGGGAATTCCAGAGCTTAGGGCCCAGGCGGCTGAAGGCACGGCCGCCAATGGTGGGGCAATGAAAATCGGGGATGCGCAAGAAGCAAGAATTGGAGGAACGCAGGGATCTCAGAGGGTTGTAGGGCTGGAGGAGGTTACAGAGATAGGGAGGGGTGAGGCCGTGGAGGGATTTGAAAACAACTCATTTTCCAGGTGCTACGAAGAGGATAAGGGGGAGGAGGACTGTCAGGTCAGAATTTCCAGTGTCTCCCTAGTCGGGCAGAGCCAGGGAGCGTAGCGGACATTCCCGGCCATTCCGTCTCAATTCCTGGAACTGCAAACCGAGGAGAGCCCACTTGAAGTGGCACCCCAGGAAATTGGCTCTGGTCCTTGCCTTGGACGCCCCCCACCACTCCCCCCCCCCTTTCAGACCCACGGCCCTGCAGCAAGCCGAAGAGGACCATAAAAAGGGTAAGTTTGAACTTCCCTTTACTGATACCCAGAAGCTCTTTGTCCTCCGGGCTATTGTTTGTTCTCCAATAGCAGCAAGAAGGCCCCAAGGCTGGTGGCCAGACCCTCAGCTGCAGGTCTTGCCGCTGATTCGCAGTGCAAGGGCTTGCCAGGGGATGTGTCAGGGGTCCGGCCGACCAGTCCTCATAGCCCAGCACAAAAAATTCAGGGGTGTGGTGTGCTGGACAAACAGGGAACACTTCCAATGAGTTCCACAGCAATGTGCACTCACAAACCACGCTCAAATGAGGGGTTTTGATAGATTAGATAGGGAGAAATTAGCAGGGGGGGGTCAGTAACCAGAGGACACAAATTTAAGATAATTGGCTAAAAAAAAGAGGGGGGCAGTTGAGGAGAATTTTTTTACATGGCGAGTTGTTATGACCTGGAATGCACTGCCTGAAAGGGCGGTGGAAGCAGATTCAATAGTAACTTTCAAAAGGGAATTGGGTAAATACCTAAAAAGGCAAAATTTGCAGGGCTATAGGGGAAAGAGCAGGGGGAGTGGGACTAATTGGATAGCTCTTTCAAAGATCCGGCACGGGCACAATGGGCCGAACGGCCTCCTTCTGTGCTGCATGATTCTATGAAATGGCGTCACACTTTATTGGAGGTAAGTCCAACCACCAGGACAATGACCAGGTTCAAAGGGTAAGCACACGTCAACGCATGCCTTGGTTTAGAGCACTAACAGGCTATGAATGACCTCCCAGTTAGAGGTCAAGCAAACAGTGAGCCATTGTCAAAACGTCGGCCTCCTACAAAAAATGCCTGCGCCCCTTTATTCCTATCTAGATGTCCAACGGTGGGGTCCCATTCACATTACAGCGCCGGTTATTGTCAACGTGGCGGGCGCCCTTTCAGGAAATCCCGTGCCTCTCCTTTGTTGGCGCTCCCCCTTCTTTGTGACAGATACTGTATCTGGAGAGAGCGCGGGAAGGAAAAGAACTTTTCAGAAAGCCCACCGGGACGCCACGATATTCCAAAAGCTCCAGCTCCACGACTCTGCTAAATGAAGCTCTTATTGTGAGCAACAAGGGGCACTAAGCCCTCAGCCCACTTCTGTTGGATGAAGAGGCTCTCGGGGCTGCACTGCGAACACATGAAGAGTTTCATTTCTTTTTTTTTTTGACCCCGGGCGATTAATTTGTCGATGCTGCCTGTCGGCAATGGCCGTGCTTTAAGTACCTGCTGCCTGGTGAATACAATGCGGTTAGTTAGGCAAATAACAAAGAGAGGCCCTAGCAAGGAACTGTGATCATTCTTGCAGCATCATCCACTATTGGAGAGAGCAGGGGGGGGGCGTGCCGTTTTGTCCCTCATCGCCTCTCATTTGGTTACTTCCAAAGGTTTTTATTTAAGGCCCTCTGGAGCCACTTAGTGTCAGCTGTTGCTCATTGGGTAATTCTCTCACCTCTCATTCTGGAAGATTGTGGGTTCAAGTCCCACTCCAGATATTCGAGCACACAATCCAGGCCGACACTCCCAGTGCAGTACTGAGGGAGTGCTGCACTGTCGGACGAGTCGTCCTTCGGATGAGACGTTAAACCGAGGCCCCGTCTGCCCCCTCAGGTGGACGTCAAAAGATTCCACAGCACTGTTTCGAAGAAGAGCAGGGGAGTTCTCCTCAGTGCCCTGGCCACTATTTATACCTCAACCAAACTCATTAAAACAAAAACAGAGTATCTGGTCATGATCACGTTGCTGTTTGTGGGACCTTGCTGTGAGCAAATTGGCTGCTGTGTTTCTTACATTACAACAGTGACTACACTTCAAAAGTATGTCATTGACTGTAAAGCGCTTTGGGATATCCTGAGATTGTGAAAGGTGCTATTTAAATGCAAGGTTTTTTAAAAAAATAAACACTAACAGAAACAGTTGCAACACAATATCCCATAATAATGCCAGTGGAGAACAGGACTACCAATGAATCAAATAAATACTAATGCTGCTCAAATCTAATTACAACATAACACTTTACTTCAACAAAAGCAAAATACTACGGACGCTGGAAATCTGAAATAAAAACACAAAACGCGGGAGAAGCTCAGCAAGTGAGGCAGCGTCTGTGGAGAAAGAGACAGAGTTAATGTTTCAGGTCGAAGACCTTTGGTCAGAACTGTTCAGATGCTGCGTCTATGCTTTACTTTTAATGTGCTTCAGTAAGCTGGTACAGGAAACTTCTGCACATGTCCACTTGACTGAATGTACTCCAGGCACAAGGATTTTATGATCAGTTCTTTCATGCACCGTTAACCATTTAATCACTTCCTGCGAGTGAAAGGAGCTCTCAAACCCAGTGTTAATAGTGCCGTGTCCAGTTATACCAGGGCACTTTGAAGCATGGGCAGGAACGGGTGATGATGGGATGGATACAAAGCCCTTGAAGTGGCAGCTGTAGTCAGAGCTAGGAGCCTAGGAACGACTGCTGGTGATATTGGCAAACAAAATAAAACTTCACGCATCCGTCTGACATTCCCGAGCACTACTTTAATGCGGGAGTTAACCTGTTTATTTTGAACGGATTAGTGCCTCTGCTAAAATAGGAACATCATACCAAGGTGTCCTCCCGCGAATACCAGCGAGTCAGTCTCAGGCTAGGAATAGTGTTATCTTTCTAAAGTTTGTTTTTTTCCTTTTTCTTTCCCCTTTTCTCTACTCGTCTCCTGAAAGCGTTGATTCCTTGTTGGGGTTCAGTTCAGTACCGCAGGCCCTGAAACCATTCTTCATGAGTTCTAGAAGTAAAGGGAATTAGGGGTTACGGGGAGCGGGCAGGAAATTGGACATGAATTTAGATTTGAGGTTAGGATCAGATCAGCCATGATCTTATTGAATGGCGGAGCAGGCTCGAGGGGCCGATTGGCCTACTCCTGCTCCTATTTCTTATGTTCTTATGAGGAAGCCTGGCTATGTAACCACGGAGGCCGTCACAACAGACGCTATTGCAGTCCCTACTCGTCGCCCAAACAAGCAATCAAGACTGGGAATCCAGGCTGATTTTGCACCCCCCCAACCTCAGCCCAGAGGACAGTTTATAGCAGTTCTACATCATGCCCAGCTCGAATCAGCTAACACAGCAATCGGAACATGGAGCCTTCTGGTTTACATGCCTTGGCACCACACCATCAACCTTTAACTAATTAACCAGCACCTTCAACCTTTAACTAAATAACCAGCAGCTCCAACCTTTAACTAACTAACTAACCAATCAGGGAAGTTTGATTGATTGTGCACCGTAATTTTGGCCATTTCTTATCTGTTAGTCACGAGCAAAAATTCAATATAAATAAATCAGGTAAGAAGATAAGAATTAATTTTTTTTTGGAACCGGAAAAGACCATTAGTTTCAAATAAGCCCATCCCTTTTTAATAGACATTCAACGGCATTACCATCGCCAAATCCCCCACCATCAACATCCTGGGGGTCACCATTGACTAGAAACTTAACTGGACCAGCCATATAATTACTGTGGATACAAGAGCAGGTCAGAGGCTGGGTATTCTGCGGCGAGTGACTCACCTCCAGACTCCCCAAAGCCTTTCCACCATCTACAAGGCACAAGTCAAGAGTGTGATGGAATACTCTCCACTTGCCTGGATGAGTGCAGCTCCAACAACACTCCAGAAGCTCAACATCATCCAGGACAAAGCAGCCTGCTTGATTGGCATCCCATCCACCACCCTAAACATTCATTCCCTTCACCACCGGAGCACTGTGGCTGCAGTGTGTACCATCCACAGGATGCACTGTAGCAATTCGCCAAGGCTTCTTCGACAGCACCTCCCAAACCCGCGACCTCTACCACCTAGAAGGACAAGAGCAGCAGGTACATGGGAACAACACCATCTGCACGTTCCCCTCCAAGTTGCACACCATCCCGATTTGGAAATATATCGCCCGTTCCTTCATTGTCGCTGGGTCAAAATCCTGGAACTCCCTTCCTAACAGCACTGTGGGAGAACCTTCACCACACGGACTGCAGCGGTTCAAGAAGACGGCTCACCACCACCTTCTCAAGGGCAATTAGGGATGGGCAATAAATGCCGGCCTCGCCAGCGACGCCCACATCCCATGAACGAATAAAAAAAAAAGCAACTCCCATCTATCCAAAAGATACTCAATTGCCCATTGAACCCATTTAAAGAATGAACTTGCATTTATATCGTGCCCTTCACGACCTCCCGAAGCACTTTCCAACCAACGAAGTACTTTTGAAGTGTAGTCACTGTTGTAATGTAGGAAACGCGGCAGCCAACTTGCGCACAGCAAGATCCCACAAACAGCAATGTGATAAATGGCCAGATAACGTGTTTTAGGTCAAAAGCAAAATACTGCGGATGCTGGGAATCTGAAATAAAAGCAGAAAATGCTGGAAATACTCAGCAGGTCAGGCAGCACCTGTGGAGAGAGAGAGAGTTAACGTTTGACTGTTTCTCTCTCCACAGATGCTGCCTGAACTGTTGAGTATTTCCAGCATTTTCTGTTCTTCGGACTGTGGAACTATTTACACTGCCTGCTTCATAGGTCTTCCCGGTGACTTGTTCCACAGCAATATTATCCTTTGGGTTTAAGACGATGAGTCTGACTTCTCTTATTCCCAACGCCCCGATGAGGTTTATCTTCTGCTCCCTGGTATTTTAACCCTGCACCATGGTGGACAAGAAACTGTCGACTGCCCAAAGTGACCTGGAACCAGTAGCCCCTGCACCGAGTTTACCTCTGCTGCCCTGTCGATCCATCGCTATGTGAACACTACACCGAGAAAGAAACTGGCCACGTCCGCTATCACAATGTGGTATTTTTATTCATATTTTCACACAAATGCCCTTTTCAACGGTCGAAATAGGAAAACGAATTATTATACACGGTAAAAAGACAACAGAGCAAGTTAGATAAGACTGAGCCCAGTTAGTCACTTGTATAAAAAAGGGCCCTTGCATTAACACAGGGGTCACTTGCAGTTCACGACTGAATGTCGCTCTTCTTTTAGGAGGTAATTTCCTTTGTTTCTGGGGACAACAGTTCCCAATGTGCTGTCTCCATGGGATACGCCAGGGGTTCACGCCCCTCCGCTTCCCCTTAAACCATGGTCATAATCTTTAAGGTCTCGGGTTGGAATCTCCGGATCTTTTTCTTCAGTGCTTTCGACGCCTTTATGCGGCAAATCCTGGCCTCGGAATGGCTGCTCCGGCTGGTCGCCCCCGCCGTCTCGGAGCCCTGCGGCCAGACGAGGGAGCTACTGCCCCCCGCGGGGATGCTCAGGCCTCCGTCGCTCGACTCGCCGTCACCGAAGCAGTTGGCCGTGTGGTCGCTCCGCTCGTCCCCGCTGGTCTCGGCCACGGTGGAGTGGAAGAGCGAGGCGCACTCGGCCGAATACTCAGACTGGTCCGACTCGCTCCGGGCCTGGTCCCTAGATGGCCGACTGAAGCCTGCATTGCCCCTGGCCACCCCAACCCTCCCCGCTCTCTGCCGGTGGGCTCCCCGGCACAGCTCGCCGGCAGCGGGGGCCTGGGCGAATATCTCGACGGACGACAGCCACCTGCGCTGTTTTGCCGTCGTCCCTCCTTCGCGGGCCTTGGCATCGGGGGCGGAGCTCTGGAAGGAGGGTCTGTAACACGACGGGGACCGCCTGCCGCACATGGGGTAAAGGCTGGACTCCGAGCACGAGCGGCCCGCCGATTCCGGGCCCGCGTCGGCCGTTGCCGTCGTACCGCTGCCCAGTTGCGGCCTGCAGCCGCCATTTCCATCAGGGGTTGTCCTAAAGCCCTCGCCGGCTCGGACGGGCAGCCGCTTCCCGGCTCGCACCTTCTCGCCGTTCCTCCTCTTGATCTTTACCACCTTGGTTCTGCTGCCGGCCGGTGCGGTTTGCACCCGTAGCCGGGGTTCTGCCGGCACAAACTGAGCATGCACAAAACCGTTCCCGGGCCAGGCCTGCCCGCCTCTCCTGGCTGAGCCCCCGTACCTCTGGCCGCTCCTCCGAGGCGCTTCGGCACCGGGTGCGGTGGGGTCGCTGTAGGTCAGCCGTTTGGAATCGGACCGCACGGGTAGGCCCGAGCCACTGGCCACGGGCGTGAACGGACGAGCGCCGACGGAGGCCGGAGGCTCTCCCGCCAACCGATTAGCCGAGGGCGCGACTGTCGAGCGGCCGGTAGCCTCCTGCCGCCTCAGTCTAGCGATGGCAGCGGTTTCTGCTGGGAGTCTCCAGCTGGAGCCCTGTCGTGGGAGGGCAGCGTTCTCGAATTGCCCCCTCACTCCGTCGCCGTTACTGTTATTTCTCATGGCCTCGGCGGGTCGAGAGAGGTCCTTTTCTGGCATGGCAGCTTTTGGACTCGTTTCAGGATCTCGGTCGGTGGAGGCCTCGTTGATCTCATGTACGTGACGTTGGGCTGGTTTATTTACGTGACCAAGTCTGGCTTCGAGTGGCATTGGCCTTATCGCTGGATTGGGAGGCGCTGTGCAGGTTAGACTGCGTCTGCCATCCTGCCCAGACAGACAGAACAAAGGGCTCTGCAGGGCCACGGCGTGGAGGGGGCTAGGGTAGTTGTAAACGTCGCCGCTGTTCTTGGAGACCAGATCGCATCGATACTTCTGATCTGCAATCGGGGGCTGTAGGTCGCCGCCAGCACGTACGAACAGAAGAACATTCAGACCAGGGGGGGTTGGAGGGTCTCTCCGCGACGGCTGGAATCTCTCCAAGTCACCTGTATCGCGAGTGAGAAGGAGAAAAATACACATCACAATATTGGGAATCGTTGTTCATTGTACTGTCACCTGTTAGCCGGTGCGTCTGTCAGTCAGTCAGTCAGTCACGTCTCCCGTGGGTCACTCGGTACCCCCCCACCCAGTCAGTCAGTCCGTCTCCCCCTCGCTCGGTCCGTCTCCCCCCCGCTTGGTCCACCTTCTCCTCACTCGCTCCGTCGCCCCCCACTCGGTATGTTACCCCCCACTCGGTATGTTACCCCCCACTCGGTATGTCACCCTGTCAGTCAGGAATGTGAAGCTCTGAATATATCCACAGAGAAAGGAAGACAGATAAGGAAAGAAAAAAAACCCGGAAAGACAGACAGAAAGAATTTGCATTTATATAGCGCCTTTCACAACCTCAGGACGTCCCAAAGTGCTTTACAGCCAACAAAGTACTTTTGAAGTGTTGTCACTTTTACAACGTGGGAAACGCGCAGCCAATTTACGCACAGCAAGATCCCGCAAACAGCAATTAGATGCATGACCAGATAATCTATTTTTAGTGATGTTGGTTGAGGGATAAATATTGGTCAGCACACCGGGGAGAACACCCTTACTCTTCTTCGAAATAGTGGGCTTGGGATCTTTCACGTCCTCCCGAGAGGGCAGGCAGGGCCTCGGTTTAACGTCTCATCCGAAAGGCGATACCTCCGACAGTGAAGCGTTCGTCACCTGATCACGTGAAGTGCAGACCCGTTGGGCTGCAGAGCCCAACCACCAAGAACTCAAGTGTATCTCTACACCTCTCCACTGGATGAAGTGAACACTGAGGGTCTATGTTACCCAAACACACAGACTTCAAACCTTGGATTATATGGATATTTTCACCTCATTATACCCATAGACACACCCCCAGCAGGTGAAGTAGGCACTAAGGATCTGCATCACCCAGACAACTTCGAAATGACACCGTGGGTTAACTGCACCCAAACACTTAAGTGTGTTGATTTGAAATTCCTCTCCCCATTACTTTAATGGGGGCATTAACCTACCCATTTCAAACTGGCTATCGCAATTTTCGGGCAGCATAATTTCAAGATTCTTGTGAGTTCGAACTGTGCTCTCAAAGTCTTCAGGCTTCTATTTAACAAGTGGAAAATCCTGCACAGACCCAGCGACCCCTCCACCCAACACAAATTCCCAAAGCTCTGTGTCAGGAGTACACACTGGGAAAATCTCCCTTATATGTACATTTGCACACCATTAAACTCTGAGGCACTTCCGTCAGCGGAGGTGGAGTCCGAGGCTACGCCGTTTCTCTCGTGCCTCAAGATTTTAATGCCCTCTTCGCTTCCGTATCCAGTGCAAGTGACCAGATCAGACCCGTTGACCATCAACGGGCGACAACCGTGGCTCAGTGAGTAGCCCTCTCGCCTCCGAGTCAGATGGTCGTGGGGTCAAGGCCTACTCCAGAGACTTGAGCACAAAATCTAGGCCGAAGCTCCCAGTGCAGTACTGAGGGAGTGCTGCACTGTCGGAGGTGCCGTCTTTCGGATGAGACCGTTAAACCGAGGCCCCCCCCATCAGCCCTCTCAGGTGGACGTAAAATCCCATGACACTATTTCGAAGAACAGGAGAGTTCTCCCTGGCGTTCTGGCCAATATTTATCCTTCAACTAACATCATTGAAAGAAAAACAGATTATCTGATCATTATCACATTGCTGTTTGTGGGATCTTGCTGTGCGCAAATTAGCAGCCGCATTTCCTACATTGCAACGGTGACGACACTTGAAAAAGTACTTCATTGGCTGTAAGGCGCTTTGGGACATCCTGAGGTCGGTGAAAGGCGCTTTATAAATGAAAGTCTTTTCTTTTAGGACAACGCGAGGTATATGCAAGAGCGAGAGGCAAAACTACCTGTAGAAACCGGTCTCGGCCTGGCGACTCCTGGCTTCCCAGCGGTAACGGTGAGCACTGGTTCAGCGGTGGTCCTGATCCCCGGCCCAGGTCGCTTGCCCGGCCCTTGCTGCTTGAAGCCTGCTGACTTCACGGTGGTTTCGTCGGCAGATCGAGGCCTGTACTCCGATTTGCTGGCCTTGGTCTCGGCTTGCTGGCTGCAGTACAGCAAGCTGCTCTGGGAGGACGACATGCACTCGCTGTACATGGACGTGCAGGAGTTGGACAGGGAGCAGGAGCCCCCGTCACTCAGCTCATAAAATCCTGCAGACCGGAAACAGAGTCAGATTTAGACAGCCCGCATTAGACGCACCGAATAGATTAATAAGCATCTCGGGGCCTCCGCGGTTACAACGTCACAGAAAGCGAAATACCGCAGATTACCGGGCATCGGAGATTAAAAACAGAAAATGCTGGAAACACTCAGCGGGTCAGGCAGAGTCTGTGGGGGGAGAGAGAGAGAGAGAGAGATAACGTTTCAGGTCGATGACCTTTTCATCAGAACTGGAAGACGTTAGAGATGAACAGTATTTAAGCAAATACAAAGCCAGGGAAAAATGTGGTGGGGGCGGGGGCAGGGAGGGAAAGAACAAAAGGGAGAGAGGTCTGTGATAGGATGGAGAGCAGGAGTGATTAAAATGCCACACTCTGAGTGGAACACTCTCCATTGATTACCTACCCTATAGGACTCTCTTTCACCAGCCCGTAAATTACCCTATTTATTCAGGAGCATCCCATGCCGGGATTTGAATGCACAACCTCTGGGTAAATAATCCGCTACCATAACCACCAGGCTACCGTATCCTTACTGCTGGTCATTAAAATGCAAGTCCGAGCAGCATCTGTTTCTCACTGACACCGAACTGGAAGCGACAAGTAGAGAGTGCAGTAACGTCCAGAAGATGCAGTAAGAGATTTGCAAAAGAATTTGGATCGGTTTTGCTATTGGACAGAAAGATTCAAGACCGAGAAATTCAAAGTATTACACAGAATTTACAGCACAGAAACAGGCCACTCGGCCCATGTTTACGCTCCACACGAGCCTCCTCCCATTTTACTTCATCTCACTCCCTCAGCATTACACGTTGGTCGAACAATTTATGGAATTGAATCATCACCAAGAGAATTTGGAAGGGACCCAAGAAAAAGGAAAGATCATTTTCAATTTCCAGACAACGTGGTGCTAATATAATTCAGGGGAACAGCCTGATCCATAGAATGCAAGTGTACAGAAGTTATGCTGAGGCTTTACGATGCAATTGGTCAGACCAGGCCGAGGGGACTTTGCCCAGTTTGGTCGTCACCTCGTTACATAAACTTACATTAGGAAGACTGCAGGCAAGACGGATCCCATGGATAAAGGGGGTGAACTGAAGAAGGATTGGAGAAGCTTAAACTTTGCAGCCTTGGAAACCTATTAAAGGGAGCGACCTCACTGAAGTATATAAATGGCAGAGATAACATAAACCCTGAATATTACTTCCTTTCAGAGTCAGCCAAGAAAGTGGGACCAGAAGCACATAAAGGAAAACGAGCGAAAAGTAAATTCAGAACAGATGTCGGGGGAGAAAAACGATCTCCTTGAAGAATGATGGTGATTGGAATGATTGGCCACGCAAGGTAGAAGATACAATAGATGCACTAACATTGGGGGTTAATCAAAGTACAATTAGAAGCCATGAGGAGAGTTAATGTACGAGAGGGATGGGCTTCGATGGACAATACCACACATGTCGGGAACGCTGTCTCACAAAATGACCCCAATTGAGTATAGGCTTAAACTGGCTTGTTAAACACGAGATGTGACCCTCCAAGTAAAAGGCACTGACTGTTGCTATAAATCTTGTGCACACGACAACGCCTGTGTCGTACGTTAGCTCTGCTAACAAAAAAAGAACGGCTGGCTGTTCTGCTGCTTCAGTGAGTCTTGTTGGAATCTGCCTGCCTGGAGGGTGAGAGCATTAGGATTATTCTGCGTGTCTGAGCCTCTTTGCCTGAAGTGCAAGGGACTTAACGGTGTTTTTAAGCATCACAGCAACCTTAAAATAGAAATAGCTCTTAGGCTGCATTTGCAGCAATGGCACTGACTGGTGTGAATAATATAAACGAGCTCTCACTCGTGCCCACAGGCGGCCAGGGAGACACACACCTGAGCGTACCGTTCGAAACCGGAGCTTATAGACTAGGCTGGGAGATACTATTGTACGAGCACAGTGGGACAAGGAACCTGATACAAATGCATTGAAGGATTCATACAATTAGATTGCACTGTGTAGTTTCCAGGCTTACATCATGCTGTTGCGTTATGTATTCAACAGAGGGAGTCTAGTCCTGGAGCATGGTCGCTGAAACAGGATGTGACAGGAATAAAGTACGGGGACAGCGATCTTGTACAAGGAGTGGTTTATCTTCCATTTATGTTCAAATCCAATTCCATTCACTACAGAATGAGGAGGTCACATAGAATTTACAGCACAGAAACAGGCCATTCGGTCCAACAGGTCTGTGCTGGTGTTTATGCTCCACACGAGCCTCTCCCTATCTTACTTCATCTCATCCTATCACCAAATCCTTCGATTCCTTTCTCCCCGAGGTACTCATCTAGCTGCCCCTTAAATGCATCTTTGCTATTCGCCTCCACTACACCGTGTGATATCAAGTTCCACATTCCAACCACTCTCAGGGTAAAGAAGTTTCCCCTGAATTTCTTGTTGGAATTATTAGCGATTATCTTGTATTTATCGCCCCTGGTTTTGGACTCCCCACAAGTGGAAACATCTTCTCTGCGTCTACCCGATCAAACCCCTTCATCATTTTTCACTACATAGTCAGAGGGTGAAGGAGGGTGGCAGTACATAAATGGCCGCTGTTGGATGCCATGTGCAGCTATTTATTCAGACCCATGGCTCTCAGCCCACCAGAGAGAGCCCGCTTGATCGGCAGCCCATCCACCACCTTAAACATCCACTCCCTCCACCACCGGCACACTGTTCCTGCAGTGCGTACCGTCCACAGGATGCACTGCGACAACTTGCCAAGGCTTTTTCGGCAGCACCTCCCAAACCCGTAACCTCCACCATCTAGATGGGAACACTATCCCGACTTGAACATATATCGGCCGTTCCTTCATCGTCGCTGGGTCAAAATCCTGGAACTCCCTACCTAACAGCACTGTGGGAGAACCTTCACCACACGGACTGCAGCGGTTGAAGGAGACGGCTCACCACCACCTTCTCAAGGGCAACTAGGTGGGCAATAAATGCCAACCTTGCCAGCGACGCCCACATCCTGAGGATGAATATTAAAATAATGTGTACACGACAGCAACCTGGTTTGTGCATCGCTGGTCTGTACATGCCTCGTCCTAAGATAAGGGAAGGCTTCGGACTAGAAAATGAAAGTCAAAATCATGATAGATTTTTGTGAGGCAAGGGTATTAAAGGTTATGGAACCAAGTCAGGTAGATGGAGTTAAGATACAGATCAGCCATGATCTAATTTGAATGGCGGAACAGGCTCGAGGGGCTGAATGGCCTACCCCCGTTCCTGGGAGTGTGCATAGTTATTTTCCCAGTTACCGCTGGCTCTCTGTAATCTGTCCCACTGTATATTTTCACATCGTTCACCTGACGAAGGAGGAAGCCTCCGAAAGCTTGTGAATTTAAAATAAAATTGCTGGACTATAACTTGGTGTTGTAAAATTGTTTACCACTGTATAAAACAGGGCAGGCTCCAAAGTCCTGGACGGCCCCAACACATTCGCTTCCATGACACAAGTCATACATCACCTGAACTCGGTCTGCTGTCACTCTCCAGCTGGTCTGTGGAAGCCTTGTTGACGTCCAGCTTGAGCTCGCTGATTTGTCGGTCCAAGTGTTGCAGATGAGTTTTCAGCCCCGCATCTTGTTTTCTTAAGTGTGACTGGAAAGCAAACAAGGACTGTTTACTCAGCAAACCAGAAAGACAATTAAAAAAAACTCTACTCTTGACATTCAGCTGTGAAAGTTACATGGGTCAATTTCAGCGGATTTACACTAACGGAAGGCCATTGGTTGTGATACTGCACAGCCACGGTTTGATATAAGTGGCCTGAGCTCGGGAGACCCCCCCTCCCCATTGGAGGTGTACATGTTCCCCGGTTGTATGGGCTGCCACTACCTTCACAAAGATAAGCACAGCCATTCAGCCCATCTAACCATAGCACCCTATTGTTTCCCCCATCACGGCATCTAACTGCTTCTGGAATGACTCGAGAATTTTTGCCTCAACTACTCTTCCCATTAAAACTGAAATGGCGGCGCCCATTCCCTCCCTTTTCCCCATGAAAATCGTGGATACCTGGACTTGCAAGGCAAGAAGAAAGGTAAACGGGAGAGAGAGCTGGTCATGGATCTCCGCTTCAGGATAGTCACCCCACTACCACTTTATATAAAGAAAGATTTACATTTATATAGCACCTTTCATGACCTCAGGGTGCCCCAAAGCGCTTTATCGCCAATGAAGGACTTTTGAAATGTAAACACGACAAGTTCCCACAAACAGCAATTTGATAATGACCACATCATGTTTTTTCTTTAAAAGTGATGTTGGTTGAGGGATAAAAGTTGGCCAGGACACCAGGGAGAACTCGTCTTCAAATAGTGCTGTGGGATCTCTCACATCCACCCGAGAGGGCAGACTGGAGCTCGGTTTAACGTCTCATCCGAAGGACGGCACCTCCAACAGTGCAGCACTCCCTCAGTACTACACTGGGATTTGAACCCACAACCTTCTGACTCAGAGGCGAGAGAGTGCTACCCACTGAGCCACGACTGGGACCTTGCATACAATATGTAAGGGGGGCATTTCAGCACAGAGCGGTAACTGAACACGTGTCCTTCCTGGTCTATACAGCTAAGTACCCACGTGGGCAACACGTTTACCAACTGAGCCATCAAGAGAACATATTGTTTTTAAAAAATTAGCTATTATGTATTTCTTCTCCCAGATCAAGCTATCCAATGAGGAGGAAACTAGAGATGGAGTTACCTCCTGGAATAAGAGAGAGTCTGCAGTGATTTATTTGTTGGTGTGTCTGTTTACCGTTTTGCAATGACCCAAATCCACTTCAAGCACTGACTAACCCGCAGCCAAAGCATCCTGAAGTCTAGACTTTCTTGATTAATGGCAGCAGGTCACAAAAAACCATCCTGAAGATATACAGCGGTCATTGATAATTTAGTACGTCTCAAAGATCTCATTTCAGTCATTTCAAGAAAAACAAAGACATTAATCGTTATTATGTGATGCAAGTATTCGGTTTCCTATAATTATAGCTTTCAAATGTGGAGAGAGAGACACACACAGACACAGAGAGAGAGAGAGAGAGAGACACACACAGACAGAGAGAGGGACGCACGCAGACAGACAGAGAGGGACGCACGCAGACAGACAGAGAGAGACGCACGCAGACAGACAGAGAGACGCACGCAGACAGACAGAGAGACGCACGCAGACAGACAGAGAGACGCACGCAGACAGACAGAGAGACGCACGCAGACAGACAGAGAGACGCACGCAGACAGACAGAGAGAGAGAGAGAGAGAGACGCACGCAGACAGACAGAGAGAGAGAGAGAGAGACGCACGCAGACAGACAGAGAGAGAGAGAGGGACGCACGCAGACAGACAGAGAGAGACGCACGCAGACAGACAGAGAGAGAGAGAGAGAGACGCACGCAGACAGACAGAGAGAGAGAGAGGGACGCACGCAGACAGACAGAGAGAGAGAGAGAGGGACGCACGCAGACAGACAGAGAGAGAGAGAGAGAGGGACGCACGCAGACAGACAGAGAGAGAGAGAGAGGGACGCACGCAGACAGACAGAGAGAGAGAGAGAGACGCACGCAGACAGACAGAGAGACGCACGCAGACAGACAGAGAGAGAGAGAGAGGGACGCACGCAGACAGACAGAGAGAGAGAGAGAGGGACGCACGCAGACAGAGAGAGAGAGAGAGAGAGAGACGCACGCAGACAGACAGAGAGAGAGAGAGAGGGACGCACGCAGACAGACAGAGAGAGAGAGAGAGGGACGCACGCAGACAGACAGAGAGAGAGAGAGAGGGACGCACGCAGACAGACAGAGAGAGAGAGAGAGACGCACGCAGACAGACAGAGAGACGCACGCAGACAGACAGAGAGACGCACGCAGACAGACAGAGAGAGAGACACACAGACAGACAGAGAGAGAGACACACAGACAGACAGAGAGAGAGAGAGAGGGACGCACGCAGACAGACAGAGAGGGAGACACACAGACAGACAGACAGAGAGACGCACGCAGACAGACAGAGAGGGAGACACACAGACAGACAGAGAGAGAGACACACAGACAGACAGACAGAGAGACGCACGCAGACAGACAGAGAGACGCACGCAGACAGACAGAGAGAGAGAGAGAGGGACGCACGCAGACAGACAGAGAGGGACGCACGCAGACAGACAGAGAGGGAGGCACGCAGACAGACAGAGAGAGAGACACGCAGACAGACAGAGAGAGAGACACGCAGACAGACAGAGAGAGAGACACGCAGACAGACAGAGAGAGAGACACGCAGACAGACAGAGAGAGAGACACGCAGACAGACAGAGAGAGACACGCAGACAGACAGAGAGAGACACGCAGACAGACAGAGAGAGACACGCAGACAGACAGAGAGAGACACGCAGACAGACAGAGAGAGACACGCACACAGACAGAGAGAGACGCACACAGACAGAGAGAGACGCACACAGACAGAGAGAGACGCACACAGACAGAGAGAGACGCACACAGACAGAGAGAGACGCACGCAGACAGAGAGAGACGCACGCAGACAGAGAGAGACGCACGCAGACAGAGAGAGACGCACGCAGACAGAGAGAGACGCACGCAGACAGAGAGAGACGCACGCAGACAGAGAGAGACGCACGCAGACAGAGAGAGACGCACGCAGACAGAGAGAGACGCACGCAGACAGAGAGAGACGCACGCAGACAGAGAGAGACGCACGCAGACAGAGAGAGACGCACGCAGACAGAGAGAGACGCACGCAGACAGAGAGAGACGCACGCAGACAGAGAGAGACGCACGCAGACAGAGAGAGACGCACGCAGACAGAGAGAGACGCACGCAGACAGAGAGAGACGCACGCAGACAGAGAGAGACGCACGCAGACAGAGAGAGACGCACGCAGACAGAGAGAGACGCACGCAGACAGAGAGAGACGCACGCAGACAGAGAGAGACGCACGCAGACAGAGAGAGACGCACGCAGACAGAGAGAGACGCACGCAGACAGAGAGAGACGCACGCAGACAGAGAGAGACGCACGCAGACAGAGAGAGACGCACGCAGACAGAGAGAGACGCACGCAGACAGAGAGAGACGCACGCAGACAGAGAGAGACGCACGCAGACAGAGAGAGACGCACGCAGACAGAGAGAGACGCACGCAGACAGAGAGAGACGCACGCAGACAGAGAGAGACGCACGCAGACAGAGAGAGACGCACGCAGACAGAGAGAGACGCACGCAGACAGAGAGAGACGCACGCAGACAGAGAGAGACGCACGCAGACAGAGAGAGACGCACGCAGACAGAGAGAGACGCACGCAGACAGAGAGAGACGCACGCAGACAGAGAGAGACGCACGCAGACAGAGAGAGACGCACGCAGACAGAGAGAGACGCACGCAGACAGAGAGAGACGCACGCAGACAGAGAGAGACGCACGCAGACAGAGAGAGACGCACGCAGACAGAGAGAGACGCACAGACAGACAGACAGAGAGAGAGAGAGAGACACGCAGACAGACAGAGAGAGAGACACACAGACAGACAGAGAGAGAGACACACAGACAGACAGACAGACAGAGACACGCAGACAGACAGAGAGAGAGACACACAGACAGACAGACAGACAGAGACACGCAGACAGACAGACAGAGAGAGACACGCAGACAGACAGACAGAGAGAGACACGCAGACAGACAGACAGAGAGAGACACGCAGACAGACAGACAGAGAGAGACACGCAGACAGACAGAGAGAGAGACACGCAGACAGACAGAGAGAGAGACACGCAGACAGACAGAGAGAGAGACACGCAGACAGACAGAGAGAGAGACACGCAGACAGACAGAGAGAGAGACACGCAGACAGACAGAGAGAGAGACACGCAGACAGACAGAGAGAGAGACACGCAGACAGACAGAGAGAGAGACACGCAGACAGACAGAGAGAGAGAGACACGCAGACAGACAGAGAGAGAGAGACACGCAGACAGACAGAGAGAGAGAGACACGCAGACAGACAGAGAGAGAGACACGCAGACAGACAGAGAGAGAGAGACACGCAGACAGACAGAGAGAGAGAGACACGCAGACAGACAGAGAGAGAGAGACACAGACAGACAGAGAGAGAGAGACACACAGACAGACAGAGAGAGAGAGACACACAGACAGACAGAGAGAGAGAGACACACAGACAGACAGAGAGAGAGAGACACACAGACAGACAGAGAGAGAGAGACACACAGACAGACAGAGAGAGAGAGACACACAGACAGACAGAGAGAGAGACACACAGACAGACAGAGAGAGAGACACACAGACAGACAGAGAGAGAGACACACAGACAGACAGAGAGAGAGACACACAGACAGACAGAGAGAGAGACACACAGACAGACAGAGAGAGAGACACACAGACAGACAGAGAGAGAGACACACAGACAGACAGAGAGAGAGACACACAGACAGACAGAGAGAGAGACACACAGACAGACAGAGAGAGAGACACACAGACAGACAGAGAGAGAGACACACAGACAGACAGAGAGAGAGACACACAGACAGACAGAGAGAGAGACACACAGACAGACAGAGAGAGAGACACACAGACAGACAGAGAGAGAGACACACAGACAGACAGAGAGAGAGACACACAGACAGACAGAGAGAGAGACACACAGACAGACAGAGAGAGAGACACACAGACAGACAGAGAGAGAGACACACAGACAGACAGAGAGAGAGACACACAGACAGACAGAGAGAGAGACACACAGACAGACAGAGAGAGAGACACACAGACAGACAGAGAGAGAGACACACAGACAGACAGAGAGAGAGACACACAGACAGACAGAGAGAGAGACACACAGACAGACAGAGAGAGAGACACACAGACAGACAGAGAGAGAGACACACAGACAGACAGAGAGAGAGACACACAGACAGACAGAGAGAGAGACACACAGACAGACAGAGAGAGAGACACACAGACAGACAGAGAGAGAGACACACAGACAGACAGAGAGAGAGACACACAGACAGACAGAGAGAGAGACACACAGACAGACAGAGAGAGAGACACACAGACAGACAGAGAGAGAGACACACAGACAGACAGAGAGAGAGACACACAGACAGACAGAGAGAGAGACACACAGACAGACAGAGAGAGAGACACACAGACAGACAGAGAGAGAGACACACAGACAGACAGAGAGAGAGACACACAGACAGACAGAGAGAGAGACACACAGACAGACAGAGAGAGAGACACACAGACAGACAGAGAGAGAGACACACAGACAGACAGAGAGAGAGACACACAGACAGACAGAGAGAGAGACACACAGACAGACAGAGAGAGAGACACACAGACAGACAGAGAGAGAGACACACAGACAGACAGAGAGAGAGACACACAGACAGACAGAGAGAGAGACACACAGACAGACAGAGAGAGAGACACACAGACAGACAGAGAGAGAGACACACAGACAGACAGAGAGAGAGACACACAGACAGACAGAGAGAGAGACACACAGACAGACAGAGAGAGAGACACACAGACAGACAGAGAGAGAGACACACAGACAGACAGAGAGAGAGACACACAGACAGACAGAGAGAGAGACACACAGACAGACAGAGAGAGAGACACACAGACAGACAGAGAGAGAGACACACAGACAGACAGAGAGAGAGACACACAGACAGACAGAGAGAGAGACACACAGACAGACAGAGAGAGAGACACACAGACAGACAGAGAGAGAGACACACAGACAGACAGAGAGAGAGACACACAGACAGACAGAGAGAGAGACACACACAGACAGACAGAGAGAGAGACACACACAGACAGACAGAGAGAGAGACACACAGACAGACAGAGAGAGAGACACACACAGACAGACAGAGAGAGAGACACACAGACAGACAGAGAGAGAGACACACAGACAGACAGAGAGAGAGACACACAGACAGACAGAGAGAGAGACACACAGACAGACAGAGAGAGAGACACACACAGACAGACAGAGAGAGAGACACACACAGACAGACAGAGAGAGAGACACACAGACAGACAGAGAGAGAGACACACAGACAGACAGAGAGAGAGACACACAGACAGACAGAGAGAGAGACACACAGACAGACAGAGAGAGAGACACACAGACAGACAGAGAGAGAGACACACAGACAGACAGAGAGAGAGACACACAGACAGACAGAGAGAGAGACACACAGACAGACAGAGAGAGAGACACACAGACAGACAGAGAGAGAGACACACAGACAGACAGAGAGAGAGACACACAGACAGACAGAGAGAGAGACACACAGACAGACAGAGAGAGAGACACACAGACAGACAGAGAGAGAGACACACAGACAGACAGAGAGAGAGACACACAGACAGACAGAGAGAGAGACACACAGACAGACAGAGAGAGAGACACACAGACAGACAGAGAGAGAGACACACAGACAGACAGAGAGAGAGACACACAGACAGACAGAGAGAGAGACACACAGACAGACAGAGAGAGAGACACACAGACAGACAGAGAGAGAGACACACAGACAGACAGAGAGAGAGACACACAGACAGACAGAGAGAGAGACACACAGACAGACAGAGAGAGAGACACACAGACAGACAGAGAGAGAGACACACAGACAGACAGAGAGAGAGACACACAGACAGACAGAGAGAGAGACACACAGACAGACAGAGAGAGAGACACACAGACAGACAGAGAGAGAGACACACAGACAGACAGAGAGAGAGACACACAGACAGACAGAGAGAGAGACACACAGACAGACAGAGAGAGAGACACACAGACAGACAGAGAGAGAGACACACAGACAGACAGAGAGAGAGACACACAGACAGACAGAGAGAGAGACACACAGACAGACAGAGAGAGAGACACACAGACAGACAGAGAGAGAGACACACAGACAGACAGAGAGAGAGACACACAGACAGACAGAGAGAGAGACACACAGACAGACAGAGAGAGAGACACACAGACAGACAGAGAGAGAGACACACAGACAGACAGAGAGAGAGACACACAGACAGACAGAGAGAGAGACACACAGACAGACAGAGAGAGAGACACACAGACAGACAGAGAGAGAGACACACAGACAGACAGAGAGAGAGACACACAGACAGACAGAGAGAGAGACACACAGACAGACAGAGAGAGAGACACACAGACAGACAGAGAGAGAGACACACAGACAGACAGAGAGAGAGACACACAGACAGACAGAGAGAGAGACACACAGACAGACAGAGAGAGAGACACACAGACAGACAGAGAGAGAGACACACAGACAGACAGAGAGAGAGACACACAGACAGACAGAGAGAGAGACACACAGACAGACAGAGAGAGAGACACACAGACAGACAGAGAGAGAGACACACAGACAGACAGAGAGAGAGACACACAGACAGACAGAGAGAGAGACACACAGACAGACAGAGAGAGAGACACACAGACAGACAGAGAGAGAGACACACAGACAGACAGAGAGAGAGACACACAGACAGACAGAGAGAGAGACACACAGACAGACAGAGAGAGAGACACACAGACAGACAGAGAGAGAGACACACAGACAGACAGAGAGAGAGACACACAGACAGACAGAGAGAGAGACACACAGACAGACAGAGAGAGAGACACACAGACAGACAGAGAGAGAGACACACAGACAGACAGAGAGAGACAGACACACAGACAGACAGAGAGAGACAGACACACAGACAGACAGAGAGAGACACAGACAGACAGACAGAGAGAGACACAGACAGACAGACAGAGAGAGACACAGACAGACAGACAGAGAGAGACACAGACAGACAGACAGAGAGAGACACAGACAGACAGACAGAGAGAGACACAGACAGACAGACAGAGAGAGACACAGACAGACAGACAGAGAGAGACACAGACAGACAGACAGAGAGAGACACACACAGACAGAGAGAGACACACACAGACAGAGAGAGACACACACAGACAGAGAGAGACACACACAGACAGAGAGAGACACACACACAGACAGAGAGAGACACACACAGACAGAGAGAGACACACACAGACAGAGAGAGACACACACAGACAGAGAGAGACACACACAGACAGAGAGAGACACACACAGACAGAGAGAGACACACACAGACAGAGAGAGACACACACAGACAGAGAGAGACACACACAGACAGAGAGAGACACACACAGACAGAGAGAGACACACACAGACAGAGAGAGACACACACAGACAGAGAGAGACACACACAGACAGAGAGAGACACACACAGACAGAGAGAGACACACACAGACAGAGAGAGACACACACAGACAGAGAGAGACACACACAGACAGAGAGAGACACACACAGACAGAGAGAGACACACACAGACAGAGAGAGACTCACACAGACAGAGAGAGACACACACAGACAGAGAGAGACACACACAGACAGAGAGAGACACACACAGACAGAGAGAGACACACACAGACAGAGAGAGACACACACAGACAGAGAGAGACACACACAGACAGAGAGAGACACACACAGACAGAGAGAGAGAGAGACACAGACAGACAGACAGACACGGCGGGGCAGCCACGGACAGCAGTTCAAAGCTGACACGAGGAAGATGAAAGCAAAAGAAAGAATTCATCCCCATGACCTACGACCTCGCCAGGCTCTAGGCTTTGAAGGAAATAAGCATCAATATTGAGTTTCCTTTCACAAATTGATGGTGCACATCATTTCACGCTAGAATCACACAGCACAGAAAGAGGCCATTTGGCCCATTGGGACTGTGCTGGCTCTTTGAAAGAGCTATCCAATTAGTCCCACTTACCTGCTCTTTCCCCATAGCCCTGCAATTGTCACCTTTTCAAGTGTTTATCCAATTCCCTTCTGAAAGTTACTACGGAGTCTGCTTCCACCACCCTTTCAGGCAGCGCGTTCCAGATCATTGCAACTCGCCACGTAAAAAAAAAAATTCTCATTTTTCCTCTGGTTCTTTTGCCAATTATCTTAAACCTGTGTCCTCTGATTACCAACCCTCCTGCTGGTGAGAACAGTTTCTCCTTATCTAGACTATCAAAGCCCCTCATAATTTTGAACACCTCTATTAAATCTCCCCTTAATCTTCTCTGCTGTAAGGAGAACAATCCCAGCCTCTCCAGTCACTAATGCCAGACGCTGTGATTCACCCTTAATGCAGATTCTCAGCTCCCCTGCCTGCTCAGTTAGGAAAGGCAGGATGTAACTGTGCCCATATGGGCCAGAAAGCCCCAGGCTCATTCCCAGTCTGTGCTGAGGTAGTGGACCTCAGTCCAGGTTGCAGTTAGTGAGGGGTGTCACAACTGACCTCAATCCCCAGGGCTAGGGAGGAGGACCCAGTGCTCCACTCCTGACTGCTGACCACTGCTAGAAAGTGCCCATGCACCAGGTGAGGACAAGATCAGGCTCGGCTACGATGCCCCCCATGGTCAAGCAGCCCACCGTCACTCAGTCTCGACGCACGGATACAAAAATGACCACTTGGGAGAGGCACCCATGGAACGGTAGCCTGGAACGAGTCAGCACCTTCAGGACAGTTGGGGAGAAAACTGAAGGGAAATAACATGAACTTGTTTAAAAAAAACAAAAGCACTGGTGCACGGTATCAACGGTCAGTGTCAGACTAACGTGGGCAGGTTCGTATAAAGGAAGAACCGTCCCCATGAAAAGGTGACCTTCCTTCCTTTCACTTGGTGCCAGCAGCAGTGACGAAGCCCCACAGATCCCATGGCACTATTTCGAAGAAGAGCATTGGAGTTCTCTCCAGTGTGCTGGCCAATATTTATCCCTCAACCAACATCACTGAAACAGATTATCCGATCGTTATCATATTACTGTTTGTGGGATCTTGCTGTGCGCAAATTGACTGCCGCATTTCCCACATTACAACAGTGACTACACTTCAAAAGTACTTCATTGGCTGTAAAGCGCTTTGGGACGTCCTGCGATCATGAAAGGCGCGATATAAATGCAAGTTCTTTCTTTTCTTTTTCAAGTGACCTCCAGTGGAAAGAGTAAGTGCGTGGAGTATGGGTGAGGATAGGATCATACTCAGCAGATGCCCCTGCAGTCGAATAACCTGAACACTTACTGCCCCGACTCACTTAGGTCAGGTACCGGAGGGTGACCAGAACGGTGTCCTGGCATAAATCAGCACCTTTAGGACAGGCGAAAGGGAGAAAACTGTCAAGAAAGTACGGTGTAACCGGGCTAGATACTACAGAACAAAGGCAAAATGACACCTTTAAGAAGCAAGTTGCAACGATCTATGAATGAATAGGTGTCCTCACAATAGGTGTCCTCACCTCCACATCATGACAACCTGGAAACACACAATTATCTGGTACTTGCCAACCTACAGCTTCGTAAATCAGGCAAACCCAGCCAAGGAGGAGGCTTATCTTAAGGGCAATTGTTCCCTGTCTGCCTTTAATTAACAGGTACAGGCTGCTGTTTACTGAGGTCACTCCCTCCACATCAATGCCCCATTCTTCTCAAAGAGGATTTCTTCTTTTGTTTGATTTCCTAAACATCTTTATCTCATCTTTTTGTCTAGCACTAAAGCAGCCTTCAGTGAACAGTCATCCCCCAGATGTTTTGAAATATTTCGTTCCCTCTCTCTCTCTCTCTCTTCCTCCCAGTTAAATTGGTCTTATTACCCGCTACTGAGGGAGTGCCGCACTGTCGGAGGTACCGTCTTTCGGATGAGACGTTAAACCGAGGTCCCGTGTGCCCTCTCAAGTGGACGTAACAGATCTCCACGGCACTAATCTCGAAGAGAAGCAGGGGTGTCCTGATTGTTTCAGATTATCTGATTATCCCACATTGCTGTTTGTGGGATCTTGCGCACAGCAATGAGATAATCAGATAATCTGAAACAATTTCACAACACCAAGTTATAGTCCAGCAATTTTATTTTAATTTCACAAGCTTTCGGAGGCTTCCTCCTTCCTCAGGTGAATTTTGTGGAAAAAAAAATTTTTTCCACAAAATTCACCTGAGGAAGGAGGAAGCCTCCGAAAGCTTGTGAAATTAAAATAAAATTGCTGGACTATAACTTGGTGTTGTGAAATTGTTTCAGATTGTCAACCCCAGTCCATCACCGGCATCTCCACATCATAATCTGAAACGTAATTCATTGGCTCTAAAGCACTTTGGACATCCTGCAGTCATGAAAGGCACTATGTAAATGCAAGTCTCTATTTCTTTTTACAAGAAAACAATCGAAAATTTAATCCATTCTAAAAGCCTGAATTATTAGTGTTGAACTTTTGAAGTGTGGGCAGGTGGAATCTAGTTTGTGGAATTGGTTGAGATGTCCCCTTGGAGAGGATTGAGGGGGGTGGGCGGTGGAAATGAGAGGAATGCACATCTGTAATGAATGTGTAGTGCGAGCAGATCACCACCGGAACAGCAATCGCCTAGACAGCAATTATCAGATGGGAGCGGGGGTCTGGGCCCTGGAGACGATCTGCCCAGTTTTCACACCCAGTTGATGGGGGCTGCTGATGTTTTAAGTGTGTAAAGCCGATTTGGGCTAAATGTAACTGTAAAGGTGAATGTGTATCCCGTGCGATGTGGATTGAGACTTGATGGCTCGCCGTCTGAGCGGTCACAAGCACTAATTAGCCGCTAAACACCACACCAAGCAGGTGACGGGGCTGTTCAACCAAGGGGTGAATCACTGGGGACTGCTACCCGTCCAGGGTCTCTCTCTCTCACCATTTAATCCAGTACTTTTTTAAAAAAAAATAAAAACTATGAATGTTTTACATCCGGTGCTTTATTTATGTTTACTTGAGACTCTTTAAAATAAGAAAGGTAATAAGAGGAAAACGGGGTGCAGTTTTCCTCTTATTACCTTTTTTATTTTAAAAAGTTTGAGGGATCAGCGCAAGGCAAAGCATATCTGAGTCTTAACCTCAATCACAGTCTGCGACGAAATATCAAGAATTAATTACATTTATATAAAACCCTTCTATATATGTATGTATAAATCCTTATGAATAACCTATTTAATCCTAAAATATATTCATATATCCTTTAAATATAAGTATAACCCTTATATAACATAAAATCCTGAAATATTTTATATAAATAAATAAATAAAAACACTCGAATACATAGATAGAACCCTTAAATACACTTCGGTAAAATTCTTAAATATATATGTAAAACACTTAAACTTTAAATATAAGTAATTAAGTGTATATATTCTTAAACATAGATTGTTGTAACGCTTAAATACACCTACAAAGCCCTTAGATATGATATATCTTTAGGAATTAGACATATATCCCTTAAGCATATAAGACCGTTACAAATATACATTACATTTTATCTTAAAGTAAATCCACAGCAACCCGTGGATTTTGTACAGCAAAACACAAATATATATGCAAGCAGAAAGTCTGGAGGATTTAACTGTTCTAGTTAAACAGTAAAACCTTCTAACCCTTTACATCAACAACTCGTTAAAAGTTACAGATTTTTTTTAAAAAATGATTGGAGTACAGGTTTTAAGGATCTAAAACACCGCAACTGGTGACTGGAAATAAATCAAACCAATTTGTGGTTAAAAAAATACTAACATGTTGCCATTAAACAGCAACTGTCAGATCAGAAGTTATTTCTGGCAGTGGGTTTGAGGCTGGAGACTCCTTACCAATTGCTCCTTCAGTGCACTCAGAGTGGCTTCTAGCCGCTGCTCCTCCGTGTAGCTCTCCCTGTTCCTCTCGTCCCTGCCGCACTTCGCTCTGGGGTGCTCCATCTCCAGCGCCCTTCTCACCAGCTCCCCCTGCCTCTCCTTCAGCAGGTCGAGCTCCTGCAGCCCCGCCAGGGCTGCCCGCAGCCTCTCGCCCGCCCTGCAGCGATCGAAAGCGGCCGAAGGGGCAGGGGTGGACCCGGGCATTGTGGAGACCGCTGTGCATTGGCCGTCAGCTCCCTGGAGCTTGACAGGGTCTCCCCCCTCTAACTATAGCGGGGGGGTTGGACGAAATGGTCAGGTTCAGTGTCCAGAGAGAGAGAGGCTAATGTGAGTATCTTACACAGAGAGAGAGAGAGAGAGAGCTGGGCTCACACAGTAGAGTGGGAGAGCAAACACTTAACACTTCAATCCCAACATACTTGCTGGCAAACTAAGCCCCAGCCACCTGCTCAAAGCAATCCCTCTGATCACCTCCCCCCACCCTGTCCTAAAATCATAAGCCAGCCTTCAATTGGTGAGACCAGATTTACACCCTGGTCGTCATCAGCTCCTGGGCCGTGCCCATTGACTTCGGAAATCCCAGTGCTGCTTTGCAAATGCATCCCAAGTAAAAAAAAAGATATTCTTAACATAAAGGAAGTTTACACGAGTCCCTGCTCAACAACTCCAGAGGGCATACAGCCAACTACTCCAGGATCCCTCACTAGAGTCCCAGCACGTCACACTTCAGTCCCCATCCTATTTCCCTTATCTCGATCTCAAACATCTGACCCCCCCCCCCCCAAAAAAAATTAAATTTCCCTGTAGGAAGGAGAGATTAGGAGATTGTATTTTTAAAGGAAAGGGTTTATTTAGGACATGGAGTTCCCTGCCAGAGACCGTGCTGCAAGCAGAATCAGTAATAGCTTTTACAAAGGAAATAGATTTTTAAATAAAGACTTGCATTTCTATAGCAACTTTCACAACCTCAGGATGTCCCAAAGTGCTTTACAGCCAATAAAGTACTTTTGAAGTGTAGTCATTGTTGGTAACATAGAGGAAATGCAGTAGCCAATTATGCACTGAGCAAGGTCCCACAAACAGTACATGAGATAAATAGGCAGATTATCTGTTTTAGGCACTAGTTGAGGGATATATATATATATATATAAAGCAGGACACACTGCTCTTCTTCAAATAGTGGCATAGAATCTTTTGCATCCACCTGGGAGGGCAGACAGAGCCTCAAATTAACATCTCATCCAAAAGACACCTGGATTATATGCATCAAATCTCTGGAGGGGGACTTAAACCCACAACCTTCATGACTCAGAGGCAAGTGTGCTACTCTGTGAGCCACAGTTACCCATGCTATAAAGGCCCCTTCAGCATTTTCACAGATCCCTCATGGTGATCCAGGACATAGCAAGAACCCAGATATGTTCTTTGGTTGTCATTACCGATCTGAACTTTTATTTACACACTTATTGTATCGACAGTAACAACAATGGTCATCATCAAAGTAATGGGAAGGGAGTTTGGGAGAGGGGGACGAGATCACACTTCTGGTAATTTGACACTGGAGTTATAGCTAGAAGAATAATAATGAAATGCAGCCTGTTGTCCTCTCCTTCAGAAGGCATTGATTCCTCTCTGGTGTTAGGCACAACGGCCTCTGGCCTCCCTCAGGTACCTCACCAGAGTGGCCATTCTTTACGTGTTGACAGTGCAGTGTTGTCATGCTATTCGACCATGGGAGGCAAACAGCCGACCCTCTGACAGTCCTCACCTGTTTCCCAACACTTTTCAGCAGGAGGTACCGGGTAGAACGGTGGCTGATTTTGACCCTCCAGATAACTCAGCGCAGACCGGCTTTGAACCTGGGACCCTCCAACTCAGTTAACAGCCACTTTCACCAAATAAGCTGTCAGGTCAGCTACTGCCCCTTCGAACTCAATATCCCTGCAATGTTAGTCCTTCTCTGAGCTAAAATAATTGGATCCATGGGCTCACATTACTGTATGGTTCAATGAAAGAAAAGAAAGAATGACTTACATTTCTATAGCATCTTTCACAACCCCAGAGGTCCCAAAGTGCTTTACAGCCAATGAAGTATTTCTTGAAGTGTGGGAATGTAGGAACTGCGCGGCAGCCAATTTACGGACAGCAAGCTCCCACAAACTGCAATGAGGTGATGATCAGATCATCTGTTTTTTTTACTGATATTGGTTAAAGGATAAATATCGGCCAGGACACCGGGAGAATTCCCTGGCTCTTCTTCAAAATAGTGCTGTGGGATCTTTTACATTCGCCTGCAGTAATTGTAGTACCCTTATTTCTGCCCTGGCTGAGATCAGCTAACTCGGCACTAAATTCTACTCGGGGGACCTCCTAGCCTGTATCATAGACACATGCAGCACAATCTTCTGACTCAGAGGCGAGAGTGCTACCACTGAGCTGCGACTAACACCGTGACTTGGATTGGAACAGGAGGGAGGCTACAGATCGGAGTCACAATCAGCAACGCTCTCCTTGGTCGGAATCTGTTCTGTGCTTGCTTGTCCTCGTTCTATATAACATTGCCCAGTGCCAGCTCCCTGCACAATCATTGATAGAAATTGGCACCTCCTGCTAACACACTTGGAGTGGTGCCCAGTGTATTGCAGTGGACAATCAGAACTGGTATTGAATGCATGCATTTACTGCAGGGGCGAGTGCTAGGGCTTAACACTACATTCAAAATCAATTTGTTTAATACATTCATAGATATGTATATATAGCTATGTATATGAATAGTTAAATAAATAAATTAAAAGTCCTTGAGTGTGTATTTAGTGAATAGTATTGTCTCATGATTTCTGTAGTATAAGAATTTATTTGTTAGAACTCTGTTTTGTTGTCTACTGATGAAGCTCTAAAGTAAATTACTGTTTACTTAGCACAGACTGGGGATTGAACCTGGGACTTCTAATCCCCTGTCTCTACATAGAATTTACAGCACAGAAACTGGCTATTCAGCCCAACAGGTCTATGCTGGTGTTTATGCTCCACATGAGCCTCCTCCCTCCCTATCAGCATAACCTTCCATTCCTTTCTCTCTCATGTGTTTATCTAGCTTCCCCTTAAATGTATCTGTGCTATTCGCCTCAACTACTCCATGTGGTAATAAGTTCCACATTCTAACCGCTCTCTGGGTAAAGAAATTTCTCCTGAATTTCCTATTGGATTTATTAGCGACTATCTTATATTATAGTCTTGGTCTCCCCCACAAGTGGAAAAATCTTCTCTACAGCTGTACGGCAGTGCCACTCACCAGGGTCTCTTTGGCCTTGAGTTGATTCCAAAATGACATGGTGGGCAACGTAAGTTTGGAACAGAGTCCCACCTCCATGGCAGACCATGTATTCCGATACCTGAGACAGACAGGTCCACAGTATTCTGGGACGCTGTTGATGAGTGACCAAACTGACCAGCTCGTTGGTGGGAGCTACAGAGATAAACTGGAGCGTAATCAGACAAAAATTTACACTGAACCACATTAGGAGGTATTAGGACCATCTTGGTCACAGATTAGGTTTTAAGGAGCATCTTAAAGGACAAGAGAGATGTGGAGTGAGGAGAGGTTTAGGGAAGGCATCAGGAAGCTGGCAAGCAGCATGGTTACAGCCAGTTAAACTCCACGATACCCCTATGCACTCTTGGGAGCCCCTAAGTCTCGGCTCTTGCCAGTCTGTGATTTCTCAGGGCTGATGCGTGACA
Organism: Heptranchias perlo; assembly: GCF_035084215.1. Classification (NCBI taxonomy): domain Eukaryota; kingdom Metazoa; phylum Chordata; class Chondrichthyes; order Hexanchiformes; family Hexanchidae; genus Heptranchias; species Heptranchias perlo. Next base: position 7,103,542 of record NC_090332.1, on the reverse strand, counting down.
GACACCTAGGTGACCAAAAAAAAAACTCACCGGATAAACTCGCTGACCCATCCGGGACCCTGTTTCTAACTTGTAATTTCTTTTGTTGGTGAAATATTAAATTCTACCTCATGGGTAAACCTTACACTTATCCCACAGTAGAATGGGACTAGATGCTGAACCTTCATTTAACTGTGAAAATAGTGTCTGTCTCCCCCTGCACATACAACGAGTAATTTTGCTCCACTGCAGAGAAAAACCTCGCCAGATAGCAGCATGGGTCGCTGATTTGGCCCCATAATGTTATAGGGCCATCTCCATGCTGGGTTATTATTATTGCTCTAACCTCTTCCTGAATAAACACAGCCCTGATCCTAAAGCAAGATGGTGTTATACTGCCACCTGGTGGATCCCTGTTATTTCACCTTTTAAAAAATATCATATTTAAAACGTGTCACCTTCGAAGCACCCCATGTTAACATTTACTTTTATTTTTCTGTGTTTTTCTCATCCAATTGCTCCCCTTCCTCTTCCCCTGAACAACAACTTGCATTTATATAGCGCCTTTAAGGTTGTAAAACATCCCAAGACGCTTGGGAAGACACTAACTGCTTGCCAGGTTATAGTTCCACGGACACCAGTTAGGCACCAATGCCTCGCCTCAGTGACTATTCATGTGTTAGTGTGGGTCGGCACATTATTTGAATGCGGGGGTAAGGGGGCATCACAATTGAGGCCAAACAGTTGTTGTTGGATAGTGAGTAGGACGGGGGGAACTTGGTCAATTTTCCCTCCCAACCCCAGGTTACTGAGGCCAATTATACCGTTCCTACCATTACCCCAGCTGAGATCAGCTAGCTCAGCTTATGTATACACAAGTATTCCGGCCTCTTGTGCATCCCCGATTTCCCATCGCTCCACCATTGGCGGCCGTGCCTTCAGCTACCTACGCCCCAAGCTCTGGAATTCCCTCCCTAAACCACTCCGCCTCTCTCTCCTCCTTTAACAAGCTCCTTAAAATCTATCTCTTAGACCAAGCTTTTGGTCAGCTGTCCTAATATCTCCTTATGTGGCTCGTTGTCAAATTTTGTTTGATAATCGCTCCTGTGAAGCGCCTTGAGGACATTTTACTACGTTAAAGGCGCTATATAAATGCGAGTTGTTGTTGTATGGTGGTGCCGCCTATGCAAAAACACTTCTATGAACCTTTGAGCCGATCAGATGAAAAGCTGATTCCCCTGGAGTTATCGGATGCCCCGTTGTCACATTGTACAGAAGTAAGAGTGACTGCGGAAACTGTCATTCCTGGAACTGTTTCTGGGAATACGTTTGCCAAGATCCTTCTGAACCATCTAAACATCAAAAGGCCCCGATCACTAAACAGGCACAAGATCGATGGAGACATCAGGCTCCAAATAATCTGCTTTGGTGACGGATGGCGACTCGGGAGGTGGAAACTGAAGTCGACTCCCACATTCGGCATCATAGATTTTATCCATCAGTGAATAATGCTCCGTCTCTCTCTCTCTCTTTCTCTTTAGGAACTGAGGACCTGCTGTGGAAATAAGTGAAGCCTAGTGGCCGTGCCTTTGGAGGCAGTGCTGTCATATAAACAAGTCGGTCCATGTGTCTCTAGAGATAGTAGTGATGGGCGGGCGAGACCTTGTGCAAGACAGGATGAGGGCAGCAGTTTTAGATGAGTTGAAGCTGGCGAGGAGACTGTGGGAGATGTTGAATCTGGTAATGAGAGTACGGTTGGGAGTTTCAACTGAAGTGGAGGCGAGGTTGCACAGAAGTGGACAATGCGTTGGAGGTGTAAGTAGTTACACTGAAAGGTCCTTAAATAGGTTTTGGGTCCCTCATTAACATTTTCAAGGGGCCTAATGCCTGTTTAAGACAACCACCTGGGAGGTCAATATCGCTTCGGACGTATTTCAGGTGTCCTTGGGGTACAGGGCATAACCCTGTGAGATTGGTCATTTTTGCCCCCAGAAAACGGACACGACGAGGATCAATTTCTACCCCTAAGCTCAAAGCTGTGGGGTTCAGGATAAACCTTGGGTATGGATAAGAAACTGGCTGTAGGGTAGAAAGCAATGGGTACCTGTTAGAGGAGTTATGTAGGGGTGAAGGAAGTACCAAGTGGATTGCTCCAGGGATCAGCGTTGGGACCACTACTGTATCAAATTGACATAAAATGACTTGGACTCAGAAACTCAGTGCAAACTGGTCAAATTTGAAGCAGATTCTAAACTAGGAGGGGCTGTGGAATTAGCTCAAGAACTACAAAATGAGTTGGTCAACATATGTAAGTGGGTGGAACAATGGCAGATGATATTTAATACCAACAAATGCACAAAGGAGGAAAAATGGACAACACACTTACTCCATGAATGGTGTGGTAATAGCTAAGGATGAAGTTGAAAGAGATGGTGTCTTAGTAGATCCAACATGTCCAACAAGCGACCTACAAGGCTACGGACCAAGTGCTGGAAAGTGGGATTAGGCTGGGTGGCTCATTTTCAGCTGGCGCGGACACGATGGGCCGAATGGCCTCCTTCTGTGCCATAAATTTTCTATGATTCTAACTAATGGAGAGCAGCAATTAACAAATCCAATAAAGAAGAAGGAAAGACTTGCATTTATTTAGCGCCTTTCACAACCCCAGGACATCCCAAAGCACTTCAAAACCAATGAAGTAATTTTGAAGTGTAGTCACTGTTGTAATGTAGAAAATGCAGCAGCCGAATTCCACACAGCAAGATCCCACAATCAGCAATGAGATAATGACCAGATAATTTGTTTTTTTAGTGATGTTGGTTGAGGGATAAATTTGGCCAGGACTCCAGGAAGAACTCCCCTGCTCTTCTTCAAACAATACCATGGGATCTTTTACGTCCACCTAAGAGGGCAGACAGGACCTCAGTTTAACATCTCATCCGAAAGACGGCACCTCTGACAGTGCAGCACTCCCCTAATTACATGCTCAAATCTCTGGAATGGGACTATGAACCCACAACCTACTCACTTCAGAGGTGAGAATGCTACCAACCGAGCCACAGGTAACTCAATGGAATGTTGGACCACATACCCCAAACAGTAGAATACGAGTCATAGCAAGTTACGATCAAACTGTACAGTGCTCTGGCCGGTTCTGAGCACCGAGACACAAGGAAGACATTCAAACATTGGAGGCAAGGGTCACAAGTCTGATCCCTAGTGTTAGAGGTCTGAGGTATGAGGAAAGATTGGAGATGCTTGGGCTTTTCGGCCTTCAAAGGAGGCGTCGAAGAAGTGACCTTGTAGACCTCAACTCCACTTTCCCGCCTGATCCCATTATCCCTTGATTCCCCTAGAGTCCAAAAATCTGTCTATCTCGAAGTAATACATTTCAGGAGGACGAACGAGGAGAGGCAATATAAACTAGAGGGCACAACTCTAAAAGGGGTACAGGAACAGAGAGATCTGGGGTATATGTGCACAAATCGTTGAAGGTGGCAGGGCAGGTTGAGAAAGCAGTTAAAAAAGCATGTGGGATCCTGGGCTTTATAAATAGAGGTATAGAGTACAAAAGTATGGAAGTTGTGATGAACCTTTATAAAACACTGGTTCGACCACAACTGGAATATTGTGTCCAGTTCTGGGCACCGCACTTTAGGAAAGATGTAATAAGACTGCCTTACTTTTGTACTCCAACCCCCTTGCAATAAAAGCCAACATTCCATTTGCTTTCCTAATTGTATGCTGTACCTGTATGCTAACTTTTTGTGTTTCTTGTACGAGGACACCCAAGTCTCTCTGAACACCAATAGTTTCTCACCATTTAAAAAATACTCTCTTTTTCTGTTTTTCCTACCAAAGTGAATAACTTCACATTTCCCCACATTATACTCCATCTGCCACCTTCTTGCCCACTCAGTTAACCTGTCTATATCCCTTTGCAGACTCTTTGTGTCCTCCTCACAGCTTACTTTCCCACCTGGCTTTGTATCGTCAGCAAACTTGGATACATTACACTCGGTCCCTTCATCTAAGCCATTAATGTAGATTGTAAATAGCTGAAGCCTCACTAGTTACAGCCTGACAGCCTGAAAATGACCCCTTTATCCCTACTCTCTGATCTCTACATCAACCACAAAATCATAATTTAATTGGTGTTTTTTCTGTTGCTTATCAAGCATATTATTTAATTAGATTTTTTTTGTTTATTTATTATATTAATGGTGCCTAAGGGCACATGTCACATTGATTTTATGTTTCTGTTTGGTGACACTGGGGCAACAAAAAAGGCCAATTGACTTAACTCCTCTGTAATTATCTTGTGAACTTGCAATCAGCACAAACTACCAACAGTGTGGCCTTAATTTTGCATCAAACGGTGACTTTATCTACGAGGTCATCAGCGGAGCCACAAGTAAAAAAAAACTTTCGACTTTCAGCTTATAGTCTCGCCAATTCAATGCATGTTCCTTGGAGCAAAAGGTCAACTTTGCCATCCTTTCATTCACAGGGTGTGGGAGGCTGCAGCCCCTGTTCCACTATTTAAGGGGGCTGCTCCTCAAGTTCTGGCTGCATTTCAGTCCCACGCTCCTGATCTTTGGCTGCCCGGTGAGGGTGGGATGGGATGGGGTGGGGCGGGCAGGTCGGTGGACGTCCTCGTAGGCCTGCTCCTGGGTGGCTATCCACAGGTCCAGGTTAGACGCGGCCCGCGGGGGCGGTCGCTCCGACGGTCTGCCTCTCTTCCGCGGCGTTCTCCGCGCCCGGGTGGCCCTGGAGAGGGAGCACGCGGTGTCTGCCGGTACGCTCGAGGCTTTCCGCGACCGGTGGGCACCGCAGGGGCTGGAGTGCATCCTGGATCGTTGTAATAAAATTATTATTTGACATTTATTTTGGGTTTATTGGTTGTCTGCACACGAACACACCCTTATAAAAGGGGGGTCTAAAATAAAAGGGGGGAAAAAAGCTGAATAAAGAACTTTGCCATCCTGCTTTGTCTTAAACCTGTTTAAAAAAAATGTTGCTATGCCAGTTTCAGTCATTATAATTGGACGGAAGTCGATTGGAATTAACACGTATCAATCATTGGCTTATATATTGAGCGTCTGTTGGCTGCTCAGATGCTGTTGGAGATCTGCCTAGCAGTTCATTCCTGGAACACGGGTTAATCCGGTCCGGAGTTCACCACCTACCCAGCACTTTCATTAACGTTCCAGGTGCTGGCCGGAACGAGGTAGGGGTAGGTTGGAAAAACTGGAGTGTGGAGTATGGCGGTGGTGCACCGGACACACGGAGCTCAGCGCTTCAAACACAGAAAAACCTTTGGTGAGTGATCCTGTGCTAAGCTACCAACACCTTAACTTGTCTTTATTGTGGAAGAGGAGACACACTTGCTCTGGGAGCTTGAACTGTTAATTTTTCCCCCCCATCTATCATAGCTGCAAGAAAGGAGGAGTCTGCGCTCATTCGATCCAAATACCCACATAAAACACCGGTAAGAATTGGCCTGGATCTCCTCCAAAGGCGATTGACTCAATCCCTCTCTCAATCTCTCGCTCTTTCGATAAAGATACTCGTTTCTTTCTGCAGGTTATTGTGGAACGGTATCCCGGCGAGCTGTATTTGCCTTCACTGGACAAAACCAAATTCCTGGTTCCTCAAGATGTGATCATGAGCCATTTCGTTACCATCATCAGGTATCATTGACCAGGCCACGAATAAAACGTTGCATTCAGGCCTAATAAATAGATTGGTCAACATCTAGTTACTGGTTTTGCCAACAGTGGATTTGTATGTGTGTTGTGAAATGGGGGTTTATATGTTATTCCAATGCTCTCCTGGTCAGCCTCCCATCGTTCACCCTCCATAAACTTGAGCTCTACTGCTTGTATTCTAACTTTCACCAAGCCCTGTTCACCCATCACCCCTTTGCTTGCTAATCTATATGGCTCCTGGTCTGGGAATGCTCACCCTTGTTTTCAAATCCCTCCATGGCCTTGCCCCTCCCTATCTCTGTAACCTCCTACAACCCTTTCAGATCTCTGTGCTCCTCCAATTCTGGCCTCTTGCACATCCCTGATTGGTGGCTGTGCCTTCAGCTGCCTAGGCCCTAAGCTCTGACATTCCCTCCCTAAACCTCTCTGCCCCTCTCCTTAAAACTGACTTCTTTGACCAAGCTTTTGGTCACCTGTCCTAATCTCCTTGTGGCTTGGTGTCAAATTTTGTTTAATGCTCCTGTGAAGTGCCTTGGGACATTTTACTGTTAAAAGTGCTATATAAATGCAAGGTGTTCATACATGTGCAAAATGACCATTTGTAAATGTGATCAGACCCTGTTGTGCATGTGGTACAGCTCTTTAAATGCCCTGTCCAGTGTTGGACTACAATGAAATGGTATTCATCCTATTTGTCTTTCTTGATAACTCGCTGCTGTATCGACATTGCTTCCAATGTTGACATCCTGTTTTTTTTGTGCAGGAGTAGGTGTGGCTATTGGCTATAGCGATTGAACTCTGTCAGCCTCCTACCAACTGGTGAGGCTAGCAGAAAAATAGCTATAATAAACAGGATATAGAGGCACGGGAGATGGTACAAAAAAAATTACAAGGTTGATGCCAGAACTGAGGTTCTAATCTGGGAAAGATAGGCTGGGGCTTTTTTTTCTAGACCTGGGTGAGGTCTTTAAAATTATGAAAGGGTTTGATAGGGTAGATGTAGACTAAAACTAGGGCTCAAATATAAGATAGTCATCAATAAGTCCAATAGGGAATTCAGGAGAAATGTCTTTACCTAGAATGTAGAACTTGCTACCACATGGAGTAGTTGAGGCAGATCGCATAGATGTATTTAAGGGAAAGCTAGATAAATGAGAAGGGGTTCGATGAAGACATGTGTGAAGAATAAACACTGGCATAGACCAGTTGGGCCAAATGGCCTATTTCTGTGTTGTACATTCTATAATACTACTCCTGGGGTCTACTTGTTTGGTATATTAAAAATCCATATCCCATTGGATTTGGATATGATTGAGGTACACAATGTAGTTTTCTTACTAATGTTTGCCCTTTCCTCAGGAACCGGTTGGCTCTGTCATCTAATCAAGCTTTTTACCTTGTGGTGAAGAACAGAAGTCTAGTAAATATGTGTACTACTATTGCTGAGTTGGACCAAGATTTCAAGGATTCTGATGGCTTCCTCTACATGTCCTATGCATCCCAGGAGATGTTTGGTGCAGGCTGTTCAGGTTCCTAGGGAATTCAAGGAGGTTGGAGCCTGGCGAGAGACTTTTCCTGATTGCATTTCAGAGTATCTATCTCTTGCCTCATGTCAGTCTGTACTGCACAGAAGTAGTTCCTAAAGTGCTACAAAGTCCAAAAAGTTGCCTAGTCTTTTGGAAGGTGAAAAGCAAACTTTTTTCCAATGAATTTGTGGTGGACACTTGACATTTCATTTAATCAAACCACTATAAAATTTGCACTTTTTGTTTAGTAAATTACCAACAGATTGAGTTAAGAGTTTACTAGAGCAGTGATGGATGTACATGGACTAAGGAAGAGGCAGTAGCACCGATGAAATAATCACCAAGCTTTGGAAAGCAGAGCTTGATTGTCAGACCCCTTTTTTAAGCCATGAAATTACAGTGGGTGACATTCAACTTTTGCTGTAGAGCAAAACAGGCTTCAGAAAGAAAAGTTGGGTGGGGCATAACAGGCTGCTGATTGGCTACCACCTGTTTGCATTCCTGCCAAAGTCAAATTTCAGGAGTGGATACAATGGCACTTCTCCATCTGGCCAGATTTGTATTGCTGTCTCCAGTGTCATGCACAGTTAAGTGGTACACTTCCCTTCAAACAATGCCCACATTTAATAGCTTCAGTTTGGCAGATCTATCTTGCAGTTGGCATACTTTAACAAGTCCCAGAATAGTGCTGACATGTCCTGTAGTCTACAAGTTGTGCCTGTTTTAGAGCAATGATGGCAGTTGCTTTCATGCCATTTGTAAATGTCATCCAGTGGAGGCCTTAATATCTTCTAAAGTCTAAACTTAGGATAGTGCCTTCACCCTTCCACCAACCCACAAGTGGCTTGTAACTTGAGTACCTGTTGGGTGCAAAGGGCATGGTGAAGAACAGTGAGTCAATGGAGATATAGCATTGGAGCATGCTATAGAGCAGCCTGTGATCTGCTGCCTCTTTAGGTCCTGGTTAGTCTACTCATGGTTCTCAGTTGCAAAATGCAGTAGTTTGGAGCCTTTCTGCTATTAGCTTGTACAGTACTAATAATTGATTTGATCTAGTTCAGACACAAGGTGCATGCTGTCATTGGGTTTATTTATAGTATTTGTATCCTAGACTAAAGGAGGGCATCAATTGCACTTATACCAGTGTGCTTCCCCCCTGACACTTATGTCACTGCTTTAACTTCTTCCCTCCCCTGCCCCCATCACCATTTTCACTACCTCAAGACCTAACCCAGTTGGAAAGAAAAATCAATTTGTATTGCTGATTTGTTTTTAACAGTTCAAATGGACAAAGGAGAAAAAAGTGTCTACAATTCAGTTTGAACGAAACCCTAGTGTCAGTATTCAGTCACAGATCTTTTGTACTTTAAGGCAATCATTGCTCATAAAGGAAGTTTATTTACCTCTTGTTTTTTTTATTGGAGAATAATTTAACTGCTCAATCCAGCACTACTGTAATAACCTCTTACACCAGTGCACCTCTTATTGTGAATAGCACTGTAACTGATATCCTGAAGTAAACTTTTATTTTGGTAACAGTAAGGTGGAATGGTTTACCTCAAAGTCTACAACTCAACTCAAACTTGGGAGGAATGAAGTAATTCCTGAGAAAACACTTGCTTTTCTGTATTAGCATTACTAACAGTGTGTAGAGGTGTGACATTTACTGTGAGAATATTCCAAAGATGAAGTATTGCAATCCAAATGGATGGCTAAGGCTACACTTTTTTGGGGGGAGCCTCTAGGTACAAGTGCACCATGAAGTGCTAAAGTATTCTTTCCCAATTTGCAAACTGAGGTAAATTGATTTGTAATCAGGTGGTCTTTCTAGTGAAAATTCTAGGAAAAATTTCCTTTTGGAATAAAAGATTCTTTAAGACCATGAGGTGAAATACTGTGCAAAAATGTTGTTTCCAGCCCAGGATAGCTGTGAGACATGTAAAGGAGTAACCAAGCCACACTGCAGCAGGACATAGCCTCTTCCCACCCTGCTGCTAGCTTCCTGTTCTAGGAAAGATGCAGGCAAATAAGTGCATTTTTGATACTGCTGAGCATCATTCCATTTAGATACTACTCTCTCCATGTACTGCGTGTCCATGTCGCCCAGTTTATACCACTAAGCTAGTCCCAATTGCCTGCACTTGGACCATATCCCTCTATACCCATGTAACTGTCCAAATGCTTTTTAAAAGACAAAATTGTACCTGCCTCTGGCAGCTCGTTCCAGACACTCACCACCCTGAGTGAAAAAATTGCCCCTCTGGACCCTTTTGTATCTCTCCCCTTAAATCTATGCCCCCTTGTTATAGACTCCCCTACCTTTGGGAAAAGATTTTGACTATCTACCTTATCTATGCCCCCTCATTATTTTATAGACTTCTATAAGATCACCCCTTAACCTCCTACTCTCCAGGGGAAAAAAGTCTCAGTCTATCCAACCTCTCCCTATAAGTCAAACCATCAAGTCCCGGTAGCATCCTAGTAAATCTTTACTGCACTCTTTCTAGTTTAATAATATCCTTTCTATAATAGGGTGACCAGAACTGTACACAGTATTCCAAGTGTGGCCTTACTAATGTCTTGTACAACTTCAACAAGACATCCTAACTCCTGTATTCAATGTTCTGACCAATGAAACCAAGCATGCTGAATGCCGCCTTCACCACCCTATCCACCTGTGACTCCACTTTCAAGGAGCTATGAACCTGTACTCCTAGATCTTTGTTCTATAACTCTCCCCAACGCCCTACCATTAACGGAGTAGGTCCTGGCCCGATTCGATCTACCAAAATGCATTACCTCACATTTATCTAAATTAAACTTCATCGGCCCAATTTATCAAGATCCCGTTGCAATCCTAGATAACCTTCTTCACTGTCCACAATGCCACCAATCTTGGTGTCATCTGCAAACTTATTAACCATGCCTCCTAAATTCTCATCCAAATCATTAATATAAATAACAGCGGCCCCAGCACCGATCCCTGAGGCACACCGCTGGTCACAGGCCTCCAGTTTGAAACACAACCATCTTCTGTCGTCAATCCAATTTTGTATCCAATTGGCTACCTCACCTTGGATCCTGTGAGATTTAACCTTATGTAACAACCTACCATGCGGTACCTTGTCAAAGGCTTTGCTAAAGTCCATGTAGACCACATCTACCTTCTTAGTTACCCCTTCAAAAAAACTCAATCAAATTAGTGAGACATGATTTTCCTCTCACAAAACCATGCTGACTGTTCCTAATCAGTCCCTGCCTCGCCAAGCCTATGGGCTGCAGTAGTTTAATGAGAAGGCTCCATCTTCTTGAAGGCAACTAGTGATTAGCAATAAATGCTTGCCACAACTATAAATCTGCAGAATTAATTTAATATAAGTACCAGACTATCTTTATTTTAAGCTAGTACCATGGATACTGATGAGGGACACTAAGCTGTATCAGTATGATTCAGGAATCTAGACTGAATTATCAATTACAACAGGAACAGTTCATTTAGTCCAGAGAAATGGGAGTTTAAGAAAATCCAGCAGGGCTGGTGTATCTCCCCAATGAATGCTTATAGGTTGACTTTTAGGAAGGTGATATTAGCACATGATACTTAAAGATACAATCTGGAGCTGACTTTGAAGGTGAGTTAACTTCCATATACTGTTTCCATCCCAGAAACCTGTAAGCAAAGGAAGTAAAAGTCCACATACCTATTTAGGAGGAGGTGTTGATGATGGGAAGTAATTCAAATACATTACACTGCAAGTTCAGTACCAAATTGCAACCTTGCTATTAAGACTACCATTTTAGATCAAATTGAAGTGGTTTGTGCTTGTGGCCCATTTTACCAAGGTAAATGTGATTAAATAGTCTAACCATCACATTGAGCAAACCAAGAGAAGCCAGCAGATGCCAAGGAATAAGCAAGCTCTGTTCTGTAATGTAGTTTCCAGGGCACTGTCAGATGCAGCTTTTGTACTTGAGGCAGTGCTTCAGCATCAAACCTACTTTTATGGTGTTGCTGGAGGTGGAGTGGCCAAATCAGTGTAATTTGGCTGCTTTTATATCAAAATATTTATACCCCTCTTGACATAAACTCAGTGCAAAAAAAAATCTCCCATTCCCTAAGGTGTTGAATCCTACTATGGTATAAAGTGCATAGTGGGGTGCAATCTTTTACATTTGCCTGATGGGGCAGATGGGGCTTCGGTTTAACGTCTCGTCCGACAGTGCAGTATCGCACCGGAGTGTCAGCCTAGAGTACATGCTCAACTCTCTGGAGTGGGGTTTGATCCCAAAATTTTGACTCTGGAGACAAGAGTGCTACCAATTGAGCCACAGCTTAAACTGAACCCTTAGAGGCCTTGATGAGGAGTACTAGCAGCCATCCAATTGTGGAGGACATCACAGCCACGTCTTATCCTGTCCTCACTAAAAGAAAATACCAAACTCCAAGTACTGTGTTTTTGTTAAAAAAAAGACTTTTATTCTAAACCAACCGTGCCTCATTTATCATACCCATAAAACTTTACAGCACATAGAGGCCATTCACCCATTGTGTCGTGTCGGTTCTTTGTTCAGCAATTTAAAACAAATTCCACGCTCTCCCCATAGCTCAATATCTTCCTCCATAGAACCATGGTAAGAAAACTAATTATATAGCAATAAAATAAACTATAAACAGCTTACTGAAAAACTGGGGTTTTATTAAAACTGATATGCATCTGGTGTTGGCCAAAAAAAGTGCCAGAATTCTCTGTACAGCACAATTATCTCATACAAATAACCTCTTTTCCAGAAAGTGATGCAGTGATTTTCCTCAACAGTACCGTGGGTGTCAACTACAACTTAAAATACAAAACACAAAAACAATTTATAGCTACAGAAAAATATTCAGTAGTACACACATCCGATTATAGATTTGTACTGTAACAGTGTTAATATTTGATTCCAAACAGCACCCGTGATACAAACTGGGATGTGAACACCACCAGCCTGCGATACAAGTAAAACTGACAAGCAGAGTATACTGTCCAATTACATCCATCCCATCTGTGCCAACAATTCAGTTTACACAATCCACTCAAAGGAATACTCCCACCACCATTTAAATACCTTCCCTTTAAGACAAAAAAATACATGGGCACCTTGGCCACACTGAGGTGCGTGCAACTCTGTATTGCAATGCAGAAACCCAGCAAGTGAAACCGTTATGAATTACAATACAAATCTTGTAGGCTGTTTAACCCAAATACTTTTGCAGTATTTTAGCAACTTTAAATAACTATATATTTTGGAATGTGCAATCAGTTTAACTCTTACAGTCTAAGTCAATCAGGGTATGCACACAGCAATATGGCAGAGGGATATAAGGTCCTTCAATACAATGGTACATTCTAATATTTGGTCTATTATCTATGAGCGGTAACATGCGGTAATCAAAGCTTCACCCAATACAGTATCCTTTTCAATCAATTACAAACATCAATGGGCTTTTCGTTCTGACCCACTGTATTTAATGCAAAATAGATTTTAAGGCACAGAAACAATGTAGTTATACATCAGCCCAGCATCAGGGAGGAGTAACACCCAAACATCTATTCAAGCAGTTTGCAACATTTTTTTTGTTTGAAAAAAAACTCGTGGTTAATACTGAATTGCTTTAAAGTCTCTTAGCATTTAAAATAATTTATTTTACTCAAATTCAACCTTGAGAAGGGAGGGAGGGAAATTGAGGTTTAGATATTAACGCCCGATTCCCCCCCGCCCCATAGGGGGGTAGGGGAATGACGTCCTTTGAAGTAGGTGATCAAAGGTAGTGGTGACAAAAAAAAAGTGGCCATGATAAAATACATGGACTCTGGTCAAAGTGGGGTCAATGGGCCAAATGATATTTCCTCACTCTGACTTTATGTTCATGGGCGACAAAAGGCTCCCCCCATACAGTGGAAGGACGCAGGATTGTTCCTAATGTTACCCACATGGCTGTCAACCGTATCTGGCTACAAGGGGAGAAACCAAAAGGGTGCTTGGGATTTCCCATGATGTTGGGAGGGAGAAAAAAAAAAGGTATTGGAATCTTACCAAAAGAGTCAGTAACTCACTCTAAAATTGCTGTCGCACACCTTCTAACTTCTACTTAAGAACAGTATTAGCACTAGTTTAGAAATCAGACTGCCTATCTCAAGTTGTATAGCAGCATTTTTGTGTGTGTGTGTTGGGGGGGGGGGGGGGGAGGAGGAGAAAAGAGAATGGGGGGTAGAAGCGTCTAATCTGAAAGGCAGGAGATAACAAAATAGGGATCAAAAAGCCCATATTAATCAGTTTTAATTCAGGCTGTTTGAAAATGTTTCATATCACTGTATTTAATTCAAAATAGGAATGCCAGTTACTTTCTTAAGGTATGAGGTGTATTGTACTGTATGGAGCATTATCAGACTGTCTTGTTCCATACTCAGGACACCATTGTAAACTCTTAATAATAGATTTTAAAAAATTAAAAATCCAAATACATAAGCGCACTGGTTTCCAGTAATAACTTAGTTAAAAATATGCATTTCGTGAGTGACCTCAACAGCAATACAATCTTCAATTTCTCTGTCCTGTTGAAAACAGATACATTCAAACATAACTCATTTTATAGGGAAACAGGCTGACTTTATGGAGTTATCTTAAATTTTTAAAACAGTGAGCCACGTTCTTGTATTATTTGCTTTTTCATTGTCAGATTTCTAGAGTGGAGGAAGATAACTTTTAAGATGGAGAATTCCACCCTGAAATTGGGGAGGGGAAACAGAAGTCTCATATCCACAAGAGAGAGAATATGTTGTAGCTAGATTTGTTCTAGCTTGTGCATAGGCATTACATCAAAAGGACATTGTAATCAAGTGGAATTTTCACTCCCTTTGGCAGTAGGACACTGCAGGACATCCTTTTTTTTTGTTTTGGCTTGAAATTATTGGCCACACCAAAACTTTCCAGCATTTCTCACCAATGTAACCACCCCTAGAACACCAGATACTAATCATCCCAACTGAATACTGACTTGGCTGAAGGCCACCCTCATTATGATGGTGGATTTTAGTTGAGGATGATTGGATAATGCAATTGTTGATAGTCTGGACTAATGCCCAGGCCTTGATGAGGGCAAAATAGATTTAATTTTAAAAGGGGGGAAAAGAAAAGGAATAAAATGTTAAAAAAAACTCAGTAAATCTCCTCCCCATCTCTCTTGAAGGCACGGACTCTTCCTGGGGTATAGCTCCATGGGTACTAGCTGCCCTCTGGTACCTTGCATATGTGAGCTTACTCAGCAAGTTTTGGCAGATTGGTTAACCAGAGGGTACTACAGTCAAGCCCAATTGTGTTCTCACCCAATGTCTACACGTGCACTCAAAGTTATCAGGCACTGCTGGGAGAATCCCATAATATGGATTTTTTTTTTAAAAATTAAATAATTTATATGATCATTGTTGAATTAAGAATACTTTCATTAAAATTAGATTCATTACCTAGGAAAGAGATTTAAAATGGATGGTACTGATCTATTTATTGTATAGTTTACACTTGGTCAGATTCAGATAATTAACATTAAATGATGGAACAAGGGGGCACAATCTTAAAATTAGAGCTAGGCCATTCAGGAGTGAAATCAGGAAGCTTTTCACCCAAAGGGTAGTGGAAATGTGGAACTCTCTTCTGCAAAAGGCTGCAGATGCTGGGGGTCAATCGAAATTTTTAAGGCCGAGATCCACCGATTTTTACTAGGTATTTTATATGGGTTTTAATCAAGGGACATGGATCAACAGCAGGTAAATGGAGTTGAGGTACAGATCAGCCGTGATCTAATTAAATGGTGGAACAGGCTCAAGGGGTTGAACGGCCTACTCCTATGATTGACGGCGTACATTATGAGTAAATGAAGAGATTTCACATCACCCAATTTCTATAGTTGCACTGATCAGTGATTAACAAGCCCTAGTCGTCATGGTTTATGTTTAGGCTACACTGGTCAACAGAATTTGTTTCTGCAATTTTTTTGTTCAGTCAAGACACGATTAATTATGAAATCAAAATAAGGATATTTTTTAGAAAGGGCTTTCATACCAAAAAAGATACATTTGACGAGGGGAACAAAATGGGCTATACACATACTCTGATGCTGAGCTTCTCAAAAGGGACTCCCATTAGCTTTTGTTGGGCTCAGCATGGACCAAGCCCGCTTGGCAAAATACACTGGCAAAATATAAAACAAGTTCTTATTTAATACCTAAGATTTTACATAAATATTATTCAAAGTCTCAAACTGCAGTAAAAATACAACTAAACAAATATATAAAGCAGCATCTTCAAGTGAAAAGAC
The DNA here is from genome assembly GCF_035084215.1 of Heptranchias perlo. NCBI lineage: Eukaryota > Metazoa > Chordata > Chondrichthyes > Hexanchiformes > Hexanchidae > Heptranchias > Heptranchias perlo. The sequence continues at coordinate 7,087,973 of NC_090332.1, read as the reverse complement.
CTTTGACAGATGATTTACATAGTGGTCGTATGCATTCTTATTTTACTGAAAAAAATCATAGCACAAATATATTGTATGATTTCGAGTAGCAAGAGTCAGAATCAGTCTCTTTGAATGTAAAGTAATTAATGCTTTAAAAAAAATTAAGATTGTATTTGAACAGAGGTAAAAGATGATGATACGCCATCAACAACCTGTTATTCAAAAAGCTTAGCTAGTTTTAAAGTACACAATAACACTGGCAAGATGAATCAACTGGATTACAGATAAGAATGTGAAACAGTTCCATTTTCTACATTAAAGTTTAGTATTATTGGACTATTTAAAATAAAAAATGACATTCTCTGATAGAAAAAAATTCACACTTAGAGAACTCTGAATCATCACTGGATCCTCTTGCATTTCCCTGATTATTACTGGCCGCTGGTACAAGTACAGAAAGGTATAATTTAAAACAAAATGATTCTTTCAAAAACAGATACAATCAGCAGGGGCACAAAGTGCTCCACTGTTCCCTTTCTCGTTTAACTTATGAGGAACTATACCCTTTATGACTCATTTCAAACATGAGGAACTCAAACTCCACTGCCGTAATACCATCATTTCATTTTATTAACACAAATGGCTGGAGTGTCCCCACATACATCCAGAACAGCTTTTACCGTGGTATGAACGCCAAGTTCAGGTCTCAGAAAAAGGGACCTACTTACGCTATTTATATGGTAAAGTGGAAATGGCCTCATGCAGGTCAGCTCCTGAAATAAAAGCTCGTTGTTCTGGGCAATCGGGAGGGGGGGGTTTCCTACTGCTGGCACTGACAGCTGCTGAACCCTACATCTTGCCCGGAAGTCTGGCACCGAGCATGGCCTAAGCATGCTGGCAGACCGAATCAGCTCAGCACATCTACAGGGCTGTACAAGGAGCTCAGGAGTAACAGAGGCAGATCGGGAGGCAAAAGAAAATGAACGTAGATCGGTAAATTTGCTTTTGGTAGTGATGTTGACTGCGCGGGACCCACTGGTTGTGCTGCTGTGATGTAAAATGCCTATTAACTTACCAACATTCAGTAAAAATCCCAACCTCAACAAAGAAACATTAGTATAAGAAGAATTACAGACATTTGAAAGCTACAATGCCCTACAGGCTGCTTTTTATGATTTTACTTGTCCAGTACTAAAAAGCAAAATGATGTAGCAAAATTTTGCTGCATTTGACACTGAAAACTAAGGATATACCTTTGTTCAATACAGTGGAATGTAATATTTACTTGTAACTCAGCTCTTGATTGTGCAATACCCATGTACAAAAAAAAAGAAAATTAGAAACATTTTCAAAATGTGCCAACAGAACAATTTTCTTTAAATAACATTCATACTGAACAAACCATATAACTTTGTGAGGCATTGCAGCTTTAAAAGGACTTGGGAGTGATAGTTGATTGTACCCTGAAAGCATCAAGTTTGTGTAAAGCAATAATCAATAAGGCAAATTGGGTACTAGGATGCATCTGGAGAGCATTGGGTTACAAGTCAGAACAAATTAAATACAGTCAGTCAAATCTATGATAGCTATACAGTACGAAAGAAATCAGTGTTCAAACTGGTCAGTAGACTTGTAAAAATATCTTCAGCATACGGACTACATTTTACACACAGGCTAACTTTTTGAGAAGGCTTGTCACATATGTTGAGAACTAGCAGCAGAATATTTTGTATATGCCATTGTGTTTTGATTTAGAAAATAAGTCTTTTTAGTGGATTCTTGCAGCCTGGAAGAATTGAATAAGTTAATAAGAAGGTGGATAAGTAGAAACCAAAAGGTGAAACGATTCACACTCTACAAACTTTTCACGTAAGCCTTCATAGCCATTCCTTTCTCAAAAAAAAATTGAGACGACACTGTAAAAACAGCTGAACTTCATCAACGAATTCCGGTGTTTGAGTGGCTTTTACTGTATCTTTCAAAAGTAAAGTTGCAGTTTTAAAAAAAACCCTTGGCGGTGGAGTTTTATGACCTTATACTTAACGTACATAATCTTAGCTACAATTTTCTGAAATTCCACTTCTAAAAGGTGAGCCATTAATCTCAGAGACATGTCATTTAAATGATAGCCCTCTTAAATCACTTCAGAAACAGTTACAGTTCTCAGAATTTATTCTACATTAAGACTTCAGATCTAAGTGGCAATGTCTCAGTACTTTAATTCCTTTTCTATATGGTAGAGTTTGTTCTATTTAATGCTCAAACTTTATATTATATGACTGCAACAAAACTTTAGACAGTATCCCTTTTGTTGGTTTATCAACAGTTGGTTCCATCTTTGCTCCTCCTTTCCTGAAGGCGTACACTCCCTCACTGAGGTAAAGTTTCACAAGCACCTGGCCCCCTCCATTACCTCACTCAAATTGCCACAATTCATGTGTGAGCCTCGAGATAGAGAGAAACTATTTCCTCTGGTGGGAGAGTCCAGAACAAGGGGGCATAACATTAAAATTAGAGCTAGGCTGTTCAGAGGTGATGTCAGGAAGCATTTCTTCACACAAAGGGTAGTGGGAATCTGGAACTCTCTTTCCTCCCCCCCCCCCCCCAAAAAAAGCTGTTAAGGCTGGGGGTCAACTGAAAATTTCAAGACAGAGATTGATAGATTTTTGTTAGGCATGGGTATTAAAGGTTCTGGAACCAAGGCAGGTAGATGGAATTAAGATACAGATCAGCCATGATCTAACTGAATGGCGGAACAGGCTCGAGGGGCTGAATGGCCTACTCCTGTTCAGCTATTCCTTTGACAGTCAGTGCTGGTAGGTTATTTGACTGCAGGGTCATTATATTCCGGTCCAATCCTGTCCTCATTCCACAGCCACACTTACGGCAAGGGTCGTTTGTACAGTGATCACAAATGCAATTCCTGGTCGATTTTACCTTCCAGGTGTGCTACAGTTAGTTGTAGCACCCCTAACTGCTGCTCTGCCTATGATCAGCACAGACAGGGAACAAACCTGGGACATCCCTGGTCTGCATAGCTCAGCGACGGAACCTCTACTCACGAGCCATTTGTGAGGAGCTTCGCTGATGTATTTTTAAAAAAATTATTCATAATCTGTGCAATATGGCTGCTTCATCTGTCTCCCGGATTCTTGGGGCACATTTTGTCAAACATAATGAAAACTGCAACATTTAAATTGAATTTGTATAGTGACTACCATGATAAACCTTTGAGCAAGGTAGGTCATCTTAGCATTTGAGAAGACAACTATGTCGATCATCGACAAAAGGGATACCGTCTTTACATAGAACTGTTTTGACTCTGCCAGAGTGAAAAAAAAATTAAGGTCGTGAGCTAGAAGAGAACGTCAAGTCGATATACTGGTCAACTACACGTAGAGAGAGTGTCAAAGTTCTTAAGACCACAGTAACGGTTCAATGCATAAAAGACTAATCAAGTTTCTTCAGACAGACAACCCAAAAAACCCAACTAGACTTGCAATTTAAATATGAACGGGCACGCTGTAATGACCTCAGATTAAATTTTGTTGCTGTTTAAAATATTCAAAGTGCAATGTACCATGGGTTACATGCAAAACTGATCCTTCAGTTTCACACGCAGCATATTGATCTCGAGGTTGGCAGCAACAAAATGCACTTCCTTTCCCAAATATGAGAACCATAGCTAGGTGCAGTATAAACAGTCCTTCTGTACCAGAGACCCAAGATCAAATCCAGCTCAGATCCAGGAGGTGAGGGTCAGGTGTTAACGAAGAGAGCTAAGTAGTGAGATAACATTCTTCATCTGTTCTGATCAGATAGGACCCCATGGGCCTACAGTAGAAAAGCGCCATAAAACACCTAAAAAAAAATTTACATTCTGTTCACATTTTTTTTCCCAAATAAGGTCTCATTGCATTCACATAATTAATCTCCCAAATAAAAAAAGGGAATGTTTGCATGGTCCTGTCTCCAAGGCAGTGAGTGCTAAGACAGAAACTCTTTCTCCAGTTCAAAGACACTTGGTCTGCTAGGCTTGGATTCACTTCTGCAGAGGGGTACTGTGCCATCCTGGCTTTGGCCTTCCATGTCCATGTCGAGTAGAGAGTAGGCACCAAAGGGCAAACTGGGTCGACGCTCAGCAGTGAGGAGTGTGTCCAAACTAGGAGCTGTGGCATCTCCTGAACCTTCTGGGGACTCATTTTGGCTGATCGAGTGAGACACAAGTCGCCAAGGGTCTGTTCTGATTCGGGGCAAGGAAGGCCGAGGCCTAGGCACCATGTCCCCAGATTTTGGTCTCTCGGGTGTAGCGTCCCTTTTTGGGGCCCTTCGTCTTGCAGACGCTGGGTACATGGTTTTGGGATCTGGAAGACGAGGGAACTCTGATGACTCTCTACGTGGACTGGAGTCAGCAACTCCATTAGCTAAGAGAAATTAACAAAAGAAAATGAAGAAACCATCAGTGGTTTCACGTCCATCTGAAAGAGTAAGATTCTGCATCCAAATAAATAACAACAGACATACAATGCAATGAATTTGACAAGCTGATTTTTGTGCATTGCCTACACCAGGTTGGCACATAATACCCTAAACACGAAAATCATATGGCCAAATAAATAGGACAACTGTTCTGGAAACTCATAGCCCAATAATCAAGTTTGTACTTAGCAAGCCTCAGCCTCCTTCCATGTACTGCATATATAGAACGGTTACAGCACAGGAGGCAGCCATTCGGCCCATCGAGCCCATGTCGGCTTTTTGCAAGAGCAATCCAGTTAGTCCCATTCCCCCGCTCTTTCCCTGTGGCCCTGCAAATTTTTTTACCTTCAAATATTTATCCAATTCCTTTTTGAAAGCCACAAATGAATCTGCTTCCACCACCCTTTCAGGCAGCGCATTCCAGATCATGACTGCTCACTGCATAAAAAAGATTTTCCTTATGTCACCTTTGGTAGTTTTGCCAATTACCTTAAATCTGTGTGCTCTGGTTCTCGACCCTTCCGCCAATGGGAACAGTTTCTCTTTATTTACTTTATCTAAACCCGTCATGATTTTGAATACTTCTATCAAATCTCCTCTTATCCTTGTCTGCTCTAAGGAGAGCAGCCCTAGCTTCTTCAGTCTATCCACGTAACTGAAGTCCCTCATCCCTGGAACCATTCTAGTAAATCTTTTCTGCACCCTAAGGCCTTCAAATCCTTCCTAAAGTGCAGTGCCCAGAATTGGGCACAATACTACAGTTGTGGCCAAACCAGTGTTTTATAAAGGTTCAACATAACTTCCTTGCTTTTGTACTCTATGCCTCTATTTATAAAGCCCACGATCCCGTATGCTTTTTTAAAACCACTACTCTGTTTCCTGTCACTTAGCCAATTTCGTATCCATGCTGCCACTGCCCCTTTTATTCCATGGGCTCCAATTTGCTGACAAGCCTATTATGTGGCACTTTATCAAAAGCCTTTTGAAAATCCATCTACACCACATCAACCGCATTGCCCTCATCAACCTTCTCTGTTACCTCATCAATAAACTCAATCAAGTTAGTTAAACACGAATTGCCTTTAACAAATCTGTGCTGGCTTTCCTTTATTAATCCACACTTGTCCAAATGACTATTAATTTTGTCCCGGGTTATCATTTCTAAAAGCTTTCCCACCACTGAGGTTAAACTGACTGGCCTGTAATTGCTGGGTTTATCCTTACACCTCTTTTTGAACAAGGGTGTAACATTTGCAATTCTCCAGTCCTCTGGCACCACCCCCATATCCAAGGAAGATTACAGCCAGCACCTCTGCAATTTCTACCCTTACTTCCTCATAATGTGACCCATGGATATTTGTAGCCCACCTGCCCTTTTGTGGCTCTCACCATACGTGCTGTTCCATATTTCTCTGGGCCTCCCATTCATTACCTTGCTAGCAATGGAGGTGTTGACGGATTCACTGTTAATCTCTTTCCTTTTCTTGCTCTCCAGCAAAAGAAGGCAAGGGTGTGTGTCTTATGAGGAGAGAGGTTTATCTCAAGTTCCATACAGGTGACAGAGCTCTGCTGAAATACAACTGTCAAATAGAATATTGGTCCAAAGGGGAGGTTCTGTGCCCTTTCTGGTGAGAGAAGTACCCAGGCCTCCAAGTTGGTAACAGGCCTACAGTGGCGTGATTAAAATCAGGTGTGGAGTGGGGAATTCCAGGTGCAAATCCACATCCCTTCATTCATGATGCAGCATTCCAGAGAGTGGCCCCCGAGCAAGACACTTGGTTGGAATTGTGGCCCTTGACAAAAAAAAACTTACTGGCTGGGCTTCCTTCTGATGGCATCTGCCCGCGGTGGGTTACATTGTGTTTAGCAGCTCCCTCTGCTGGCACTGCACTGGATTCTTCCAGACTTACAGAAGCGGGTGCATCAGTGTCCGACAAAGGAGACTCGTCCAGATTCCTGTGCGTTCCATTCACAAAACTGTTTGAAGGATTGTCAGTCAAGAATTCTGGTTTGTGGATGACAGTGTCAGGAGTGAGGGGCATGTTACCAATGGACGTTTCCTCGCTGTCTGACCGGAGCAAGGACCTTGTGGAATTACATTCGGATATGGAAGACATTGACAAGAGATTAACAGCGTGCGAGTTCAGCGAGGGAATGTTTGTCTCGTCCTTCTTGGGTGCTGTCCTGTTTGGAGGACTTGTGCTTCTGCGAAACCTGCTGGTTCTCTGAAAGAGGCCTTCCTTTTTCTTCTTCTCCTCCTTGACCTCAATTTCTTCCAAAACCTGCGATTTGTTCACTTCTCTGACGTCAAACCCTAAGGCCACAGATGCAAGCAGCACAGCACACCCGTACAGTACCATATCAGTTTTCTTCCTCTGAGTTAATCGCTTCAGGCTGTTTGTGGGAGTGACCTGCGGGGTGCTGTTGGCTGAACTGACTGGTGTCGCCTCCTCCTGGCTTTCACTGCCACCATCTCCCTCTCCCTGATGATCTTTACGAAGAGGTAGATTAATATACACCTGATTAGGTAATTTGGACTGCTTTGGTCGGTTTTCGTAGTCTTCAGCTGCTCGTGTCTGCTCAGAAGCACTCCCTGTGGATAAGACAATCGGACAGTTCAGTAACTCAACCAGCACCTGTTAAACGACGATAATTAAGTTAACAGGTAGTTGTTCACAAAAAGAGGGGGGGGGGAGGGATTTCCTCGGGCTTTCTCCCACCCACAGCCGTAGCTTCAGTGGAAACCCTATTAATAGGCATAAGTGGGGTTTACGCCAAACTCACAGCAGCAAAGAGGAAGAATCCCAAGGAAATTCATCCTTCTAGAATCATAGAATGTTGCTGAACAGAAATGGGCTGTTTATCCTATCAATTTCATGCTGGTGTTTCTCTCCGTGACCCACCTTGTCTAAATCCCACTCTCCTGCTCGCCGCCCGTACCTTTTAATAGTCCTCTTTTTTGAGTAACTTTCCAATTTATTCTTCTAAAGATAATTTATAGACCTGATCTGACCATTTTTCATTTCCTGGACACCCTATTCCTGCGCAAAAAGTAGGTAACTGCTCCAATTCCCTATCAAGCACTTCAATAAGCCTGTACTCTCTGCACTAGATGCCACTCTGTTCCACAAGTTCATTCGTTTTTATTCCTTGAGCTTAGTCACTCCCACTCCATGTACTATGTATTTCATAATATGAAAAGCCATTTGCGATTTCTTTCCAGTTACTAAGTCTAAACCACTGAATTTTATTTTTTCATCTAAGGTGGTGTCTTTATTCCCTCCCTCTTTTTCTGAAGGCACCAACTCCATAGGTGCCGGGAATGCTCCTGTTCCCTACCCAAGTAGTCAGTCTCCATGTGTCAGCCTAGATATTGAGCGCTAACAGACTGACTGTGGAAGGGATCACAGCCAAGCTGATTCAGGTCCTCACCGGCCATGCGCACACTTAACACTGGACAGTGATTAGAAGTAGGAACCCTGACCGATTGCCGGGGTGTCGAGGTCCCGACTGATCCAAATCTGTACTGCCCAGGGATCTAACCTTGGAATTTCCGATCAGTCCCACACCGGACAATGGCTTTATATATCAGGCCATCAGGGGCACTAGATCTCTGAATGTGAGATCACTTGAAAGCTAAACTATTTGGTGAAGGTAAATACCCTTAAAAAGAAAAGAGCTTGCATTTATATTTATATCTTTGGGATCAATGGCCGGATCCAGGTCTCAGGACACAACGCTGCCGTAATAATGAACAGGGTGATCATCTGGAACACACGCCCAAATTTCAGGTCAACAACGGAACTAAATCTGCGCAACCTCTCAGGGAATACTAAATACCGTGAAAAAGAAACACTCCTTTCCTCAGTTCAAAACATCTACTATAGTATGGGCACATTTTAAAAAAACCTTCCATCCTGCTTCCCCTCGTGGCATAGAGGGTTTATCCAGCCATACAAACCATACAAAGCCCTAGGTTCAATCTCAAGTCTGTGCTGTTAGTTGATCTCAACCAAGGCTGTTGTAGAAGCACTACAATTGGTTTCAGTGTCCCTGGGCTAAGGCGATTAGAGTATGGACATGTAGATGTCAGGTAAGGAAATGAATGGGCTTTGGTTGCGATTTGCCCCTCCCTGTGGTTAAATAACCTGCTGGATCTCACGATCATGGTTTAGATATGAGTAATGGCCACTTGGGTGAGATACCAGAGGGTCCCTGCCTTCAGATAACCATACGATCATCAGCAGTAAGCCTGTATGATTTACCCTTTCCTAGCCCGGGCCACCAGCGTTAACTGTTCATCCCCCAACTGAAATCAACTAACTCATCACAGACTATCAATCAAAACTGGTCTGTAACTCTGGCACTCCCCTAGATTGGTTTTCACGCACACAAAAAAAATCATCCGCTGTCACATCAATGAATCATAAATTTCCTTTCCTAGACCAGTGGATGATTAAACTGCACATGGAACTTCAACAGACGTGGAATAAAAGGCATTTGTTAAAAATGTAAGCAAAAATTCATACCCTGGTCTTCAACATTTGCAAAAACTGAGGTTAGAGGTAAAGTTGGAGTCTTCAATAAACTTGTAGACCATGGATTGTTTCCATCTGACAAAGGCCTGGTCCTAAAATTTAAAACAAAAACCATTTTGCATCATCTTACTTCTCATTGTGTGCTAGTTTTTTATCCCCCCTAGTCATCCAACATGTACAGTGAAAGAGAAGAGGACCTGTTAACACAGCCATTCACACAGCGTCTTCTGAGAAAACAGAGCCATCAAAAAGTAAAACTGTGCTTTCTTCAACAGGTGCACAATCACCACCCAGCAGCACTGGCTCGCTTCAGAGTGAGTTGTGTGCAGGTTCAGAGTCTAGGAACCCTGGTTCGCTTCAGAGCGAGTTAGATGCAGGTCCACAGCCCAGTAACACTGCTTCACTCCAGTTAGTTACATACAGTTTCACCGCACAACAGGACAATGATAACCCATTATGGCTACCACTACAATTTTTCTTAAAAATTCCTCCTTCGCCTGCTAATTGTCTCTTTCCCCATCCTTATGTCCTGAAGGTGTTCCACAGACACCCTCTGGTACACTTTACCTCAAGTGGTCATTCTCACGTGAGCCAGACAGCGACTGTTTGCAGGTGGTCTGAATGTTGGGAGCATCACAGCTGTGCCTCATCCTATCCTCGGCTGATGCCAAACACAGATTGCCAGCCAGATTTGGAGTGAGAAGCTTGCCTAATTTCTCTTCTTTAGCCCAGGTGTGCTGAGGCCCATTATAGTGCTCCTATTATCACCACTCCACTTATCATCAGCCAACGCAACAAACCGGAGATCCAACTTGGGGTTTTCCTGGTCTCTATGGCTCAGCTACATCACTCTTTAATCAGCTGAGCCACCACAGAAATCTTCAGCCATTAAAATTCTATTGAAACAGGCAGGCACTGGGACCCTGAAGACATTCAATTGTTACTTCAGCCTTCTCTGACCAGAGTTACCAAGTACAAAAAGCTCAACTTTCCACTGTACCAGCAGCTGTAAAACATTTAGCTGCATATTCCCCAGATACTGAAAAACAAACAACTTCCGTTGATTCGGACTGAAAAATTTATTTACCCAAACATTTTTCCGAAACAGCTGAACAACCTAATCCTTGCAGGAACAACCAGCCTGTGTCTAGAATGAATGCTTAAAAGTTGTATGGCCATTTTATGTATTTTTCTCCAAAATGCTTGTGTATAATGATCCAGGGATTATAAAACAAAAGATAGACTCCCTCACTAAATCAGTTTATCTAAAAAATGTTAAACCCTGCAATTTTTTACAAATATACGTGCATATCTATTACCCGAATAGATAAAGGCAACAGCTGGTGCAGCACTAATTAATATGGAACAGGAATGGCGCACGGTTGATTCCCAGCCTGTGCTGAGTGAGCTGAAGTTGCAATTTGGGTGACCTCAGCAGAGGGAGGTGGGGGCGGCGGTGGGGGGAGGATTGAATCAGCACGGGCTCCCATTTCCCGATCACTCTTCTATGATCTCTGCTGAAAAGCGCACATAGGTGAACATCGGGTGAGTATGGGTTCAGGCGCAACTGTGACATCCTCCACAGTCGAGCATTCTGCCAACACGTAACAATTTAGCCTCACAAATGAAGAACGGCCACTTGGGTACGTACTGGAGAGCTGTCAGTGCCCCCCCAGAATTGTACCCGACCACAACACGAGTGAGTGGGGGAACAAGGCCCATCTTCCAGTACTCACCTTTCCTCACAACTGGCTCGCTCCTTGGTTTGCATAGAACTAGGACCCCAAGTCCGCCCTTTCTTCTTGCATGCTTTCTGCACATCTTCATCATAATCTTCATGTCGGTAGACTGTGCTTTTACCCCAGGTTCTATTACTCTCATCAAGGGTAACTGTACAAAACAGAGTCAGAACACTTTGTTACGGGTAATCTAAGAGTCTTAAGAACATGGATTTATCCCTGCAGGGTTACAGAAAGTGTCAGCTGGATTTTAAACCAAATAAAAAGCATAAAAAGGCAGAGACAGCCAGGCGACACAGAACACGACAGTGCATCATTAAGGCCACGAAATCCCAGCAGAGAAGATCACAGAAGTTAAAACATTTCGTTTCGGTTTTTGCTAAATAGACCTGACAGCCGAAGAGAACCACAACCAAATTCCAGCAGCAAGCCGATGGGGCAACAATAGCAGAACCCGCTGAAGAGAGGAAAAGATGGATCAGTTTGTCAATTGACAGACGTCTGACAACAGGCAGATTTAATCTCAAATGCACTGTTCAGTGGTGATTGCCTAGAGTCAGGCTGTCAAAATATGAAAGCATTCACTTCAAAAGATGTGAAGTCAAGGATGAAGAAAGGTCAGTTTATTCAACCCATTCTTCTTGTATTAACTTTCAGCATGGTATCTAATTGTACTTTGAATAACCCCAATGTTTTTATCTCTATTACCTTGCTTGGTAGATCATTCCGAACTTTCATCGCTCTTCAAGGGGGATTGTAAAAAAGACTGCCTATAATCTGCATATATTAAGGAAGGCACACAGAATTTAAAATAATCAGACCATGTGAAGTATTTGAGGGAGCACTGTAGAGGAATTTAAAATAAAATGTTAGCCAATAATAGTGATAACTTTTTTTCTCCCACTTTTCCTCCCTGCATGGATAATTTCTACCTACGTCTGAATCCAGTGTTGGGAGCACATTTTGGTCCAGGCCTTATGTTCGACAGCTATCGACACCAACTTAACTTACCATTAGATAGTCGGCTACTGCAGGGCAGACTGGCCTGACATCCTTTGCTACTTCGTCCCAAGGACTGGGGTTGGGGGAAGGAAATTAAGGCAGTGTCATCTAGCACCTTGTCTGAGGCGTTCGTTTAAACTGAGAATTTAGCATACACCACTGAAAGTCAGTTAGCTCATTACAAGATGACAGAACGCATGAAGATTGGGGTGGGGGGGGGTGTGTAATTTTGACCGTGAGATAGTGTATAACAGGTGATAGCAAATCGGCTGCCCGTTTTACATCACTCCTGATTTTTATTTCCATTAACGCCAATCGGAGAGATGTTAAACGGGCAGCCGATTCACACTATCACCCGTTTTACACTAATCTCTAAAGTGATCGTACACATACAAGCACACCAAAAACATTATGGAACTAAAGGAATTGGTTTGATTGCTTTAGGGACACCACTTAACAGTGCATTATGGAGTACGAAGATGACTTATTGCCTGCTGACAATTTAACACAAAAATCTTGCCTTTTGTCTTAGCCCTACTGAGGGATTTCCTTGCACATTCACTTGCGATATCCACATCCTGTTGGTATACATATATGCTGTTCCGATGGCCGCTGGAATTGGCAGTATCAGTTTTGGAGCTCACTGAAGAAAATAAACAAAATTGGGGAGGGGGGCAGGGAAAAAAGCTGCGTGTTTTAGTTAAGTATAATTGTTTTTGAACCTCTATTATTTGTGCGCAGAATTTAAGATATTGAGAACGCAATTTATGATAACCACTTTTAATAAAAACAATACCGCAGTCAGGTTACTTTGTGACACTTTTTGTTGCCAATTTTGTCCCTTTCTCTGAAGGCTTAGACTCTGGTGTACAGTCCCACAGGCACCAGCAGCTCTCTGGTACTTCTTCTAAGCTCAATGTGCCTAGATGATAAATCCCAGTGTGGGTATTCAGTTATGAAAGCCTAGCCCGATTCCCACCCTCCCATATACACGTTCCAGTAGGAGTCAGTGCCATTAGAACCCTGCGTGATATCCCCTCCCGCCCTAGTTTGGGTGCAGAGGGTAATTGTAGCACCCCACCAGGCTGAGATCAACTAAATCAACACAGATATAAACAGAAACCCCTGATCTCTATGTCTCTGCATTGGGTGGTGCCTTTACCCATTCGACCATCAGCTTCAAAAATTTCTGACCTCTCAGTTCCTGTGTATCAGTACATTCGGTTCCTGGTACTGGACCAGCTCCAGAACTAAGAGACTGATCATGTGTGTGACTAATGCTGGAAGGGGACGTACAAGACCCAAACCAGGATGCCATCTCCCTGGCCATATGAATTGCAGAGAATGCCGATTGCTTGGTGCATTTTTCTAACAGTGCTCCCTATCTAAACTCAGTTCCTTTATCTGGCCTGGAGCTGTGGATTTACTTCCTGGAAGAAGCAGAGTTGAAGGCCTCTTTGCATTGGGGAGAACTGAATTGGGGATACCTTTCCAGTGAATCAGACTAGCATATGAGCCTTTTTGACAAGACCACACACTGCTGAAAGTGAGATGAGGGCAGAAATAGCCTATGAATAGTATCAGCTATGAGGAAGGTTTAACCATGATGTAGATCCCAAAGCCAGAAGCTGACATCAAAAGAAAGCCAAAAAGGAGATATCAACCAGAGGCTAATCAGAACTTGCTCAGTCAAGGTAGGCCTTGTGGCCAAAGTAAAGCAGGCTAAAAGATGGGGTTGGTAACTTTTAAAACCAAAGTCAACAGAATTATACTGACCGTTTAAAAATTTGGAGATCATCACTAAAATTGTAATTTAGTTAACAACATTATTTTAGGGGGATGGCGGGGGAGACAGCAAAAAGATAAAACCTTTTGCCTAGGTCGTCTTGGAATAAACAAGATTGTCACGAGAAATGAAAAGCAAGATTTTGGTCCAGAATAAGAAACTCAAAGAATGCCTGGACAAAATGTACTGCAAAGATATAAATTCCCTCAACCTTTGGTCATTTTTTTCCCTGCCCCATAAATACAGGAAAATTCTATGTGGAGGATAACTGAAAAAATAAAGAATCACATTCCAATCGCTTCTCTATTTGCCAAGCACTACAAAGCAGTTGCAAAGCACAGGATTGAACAACAGAAACTAAATTCCGCTTACGCTGTATAGCCCTGAGTCGAGGGATGATGGTAGGGCTGCTTGGCGGACTATAACTGCTGCCATTCAAGCTTTTCCGCTTGTCGAGAGTTGGAGATGCTTGAACTGTGATCTTGTGCTGAAAATCTATCAATTTAAAATAATTTAAAATGTCACAGTACGCACAGAACATGTTCCATCACAGTTACAAGCCCGACTCACAATATTACAAAGATGAAATCACTAAGGGCTTGGAGAAACATGAGCTGATATCAGGTCATGCTTGACCAACCTTCTAAAATTCTTCAAAGAAATAAAAGAGGATAGATAAGGAAATGCAGTGGATGTGGTTAATGAGTTATGAAAAAGTATTTGATAAGATACTTAAATAAGAGACTTATGGTGAGGAAAATGTCAGAGAATGTGGCCACCAGCATAGATGGCTGGAGGACTAAAAGCAAAGGGAAGGCTAAAGGGACTGGAAAGATACAAGTAATCCTCCACTGGGGTTTATTTAGCGGCCATTCTTATTTACTGTACATATAAACTATTTGAACTTAGGAACTGAGGGAGAAATAGCGAAATGGCACCAAATTGGTATAATGGCAAACTGTGACCAGGATTGCGACAGGATACAGGAGGGCATTAATAGGCTAGCACAATGTGCAGAGAAGTAGCAGATGCAGTTTAATGTAGAAAAATGTGAAATAATACATTTTGAAGTATAGGGAAAGGGAATACATCTTTAAGATTTTAAATGGAGTAGAGGGATGTTGATGTGCAAATACAGAGGTCATTAATGGTGGCAGCACAAGTAGATAAGGCCAATAATAGGCAAATGGAATCCTTGGTTCTATACCTCGAGAAACAGAATACAATAGCAAGGAGGCGCATGTTCAACATCTTAATTATGCAGTAGATGGAGCATTGTGTGTTATGGTCACACTGTTATAGAAAGGGCATAAAATAACGTAGACGGTGCAACATTGGCTCACTAGATGTTACAGGGAATGAGGGGTCACATTAATGAGGAGACACTTGAAAAGTTAGGGTTTTTCTCCCCCCACTAGAGCTTTGAAGTCTAAGGGATGAACTGATCGGGGTCTTCAAGACCATGAAAGACGATGATAAGGTAGATGGTGATAGATTGTTTCCACCTGTTAGTGAGATGGTAACATGTGGGCAAAAGTTTGAAAATAAGCATAAAGAATTAAAGGGGATATTAGAAAGTTTCTCTACACAAAGAATCCTCTGCCAAAACCATTGCTGAAGCAAAGGTCAGCAATTCTTTTGAACAGGAATTAGATAGCTGTTTGAAAAAGAAGAATATTAAAAGGCCTTGGGTGGCATTAGGCTAGGTGGCTCATATGGAGAAATTATTGGCAAAGTGTTGATGGCCTGTTCCTGTTCTGTTGCATTATATGTATTAAAGCACCCCTGCACTGAAATTTTAGCTTGTTTGTGGCGACTTTTCATGCCTTTTCTCCTGAAGGTGACTCCTTGCTGGCATACAGTTCCACGGGCACTGGTAAACCTCTGGTATCTCTGGACATGTAGAAGTTCAGAGAGTGTCGGCAGGCTATGACTGCTGAGGTATCAGTCAAACCCATCCTATCCTCACCGTTCATTAAAACATGTGCACTTTCCAGCAGGGGTCACTGGATAGCAATCAGGATCCAACACACTGGCTGATTTATCCCCTTAAGAAACACATTTCTTAATACACATTTGCATCAGACTGAAATTCCTGTTTAGCTTGACATGAGTATTCCCCCTGTGCACACACAGACACCTTAGTTTCTAAGTCCATACCTGAGGGCAAACTGATTCGGTTTCCATCTTTTAGCTTTAGCCGGTTTTTCCTGAACTTGCCTTTTCTTTTCTTCACTTTTGGTTTCTCTTGGTTCAGCTGGAAGATGAGAATGTTCAGCTCGCGTTCCAGCACATCAATCTCCCGCTCCGCCAACTGCTGCTCCCGTCGCTTCAGCAGCTCCTCGTGGGACTTCTGCTGCAACTCCGCCCTTGTCAACTCCTCCTCTCGTGATCGTAACTCCTAGGAACCACAACAGGACAAAGCTAAAGAGAAAACTGCAAATACTGGATTGGTCGCAACAGCAACTTGCATTTATGTAATGCCTTTAACTTACAATCGACATCTCAAGGCACTTCACAGAGGCATAATAATAAAAAAAATAATGGACACAGAGTCAAAGGAGGAGATATTAGGAAGAGCAATCATCAGCTTGGTCAGAGGTAGGTTTTAGGGAGGGTCTTAAAAGGAGGAGATGGTGGTGGAGAAGCAGGGATATTTTGGAAAGGAATTTCAGAGTGTAAGGCATAGGCAGCTGAAGGCATGGTCGCCAACGTGGGGTGAAAGGGTGGGAGGAGGGGTGGTGGGTGGGTGGGTGGGGTGTACAAGGAGGTCAGAGTTAGAGAAGCAAAGATTTCGGGAGCGAGAGCTTGAGGAGGTTCCAGAGATAGAGGAGAGACCATGAAGGGATTTAAACATGAGGATGAAAATTTTAAGTTTGAGGCACTGGGGGACCGGGAGCCAATAAACACAAATGTGACAATGACCAAATGTTTGCAACATTACATGCTTCAGTTGTATCATTGATATCGGTATGTTAAATAAGCCCAATGAACTACTAGAAAAATCACATCTAGGCCAGTATGTTTCAATGTTGTGCCAACAAACTTCTTGTACGATACTCCTAATTAATTGCTTCAAATTTGTCCCACCAATGACAAGACCTGTAATCACCAGTACTTCGCCCTAGTGTTATACAGCTCAAAATGCTCTCTCCAGACACAAGCCACATTTGGATATACAAAATAACTAAAATAAGGGTGAAGTAATTACCAGTGGTTACAGGTCTGCAATTGGCGGCGTTAATGAGTTAACATCACTAATCTATATCCTAAATCTACTGGGAAATGCATTACACAGTTCAGGAGAACACAGCGTGAAGACTTCACCCATCCACAATTGTTCTTTAAATCACAGTGACATTAGTTTTTACAACATTTCAAACCGTATGAAGCTAGAATCAGTCAATTTCCATGTGCTGAGTTCATTAAATTAAATCTACACTGGAGACTTATACAAGAGAATTTGGAGTAAATTTCATACAAGTTCATATCGTATGTGGATGACAGGCATTTTAGACATCAGCAATGACTGAGTGACAACGATACAGTATGGACAGCAGAAAATATGTCATTTATACTGCACTATGTCAAATCAAATTGTCTTAAAGCATATTACACATTGAATTACTTTGCAGTAAAGTGATTGTGGGACATTTCAGCTATAGAATACTGCCACATTTCCCTAATGGCACTTAATCACGGGCGTGACTTTACTCTGAATCCTCTCTTGTCCCTGTCGCCAAGTCACAACCTGAGCTTACACAGACGACAAACAAGAGAGGATGTGAATTTTATAACTACTGTGAAGATAGTTTATTTTGAATCGGGAGCCGTCCGACGTAGCCCTCAAATTGAGATGGGCTGGACCCAAGGCATCAGTATTTTTAGGATATGGGCCTTCAAGATGTTATGCCAACCATTGTGATGTGGAGGGCGCCCTTTTAACATTTACAGGTTATGTCTTAGCAGCAGTTTGCAGATTATACGTCATAACCAGATATAAATTTGTTCCTACTTTTAAATGATCAAAAAGTAATTAGTGCATCCAGACAAATTGCTCCA
Organism: Heptranchias perlo; assembly: GCF_035084215.1. Classification (NCBI taxonomy): domain Eukaryota; kingdom Metazoa; phylum Chordata; class Chondrichthyes; order Hexanchiformes; family Hexanchidae; genus Heptranchias; species Heptranchias perlo. The sequence goes on along the minus strand of NC_090332.1, from coordinate 7,070,385 downwards.
ATCTTCTGTATCATGGAAAACACACTGCAACTGAAAGCAAATGTTCTCACCGGGGTTTTAGTAAAGTATAATTGTGGGTCTGTGGATTTTCTGGGCTTAAATATGGGTTATAGCTTCACATATATAATATATGACATGAGGTTAGCCAGTTACCAGTAACCAGTTAGCCTTTATTTTTTTTGTTGATGCTAGTTGAGGAAGAAACATTGGACAGCACACTAGGAGAACTTCATGCTTCAGCTTAAATAATGGGTCCACCCTGAATCAGCAGAACAGGCAGACAGGGCCTCAGACTCTCAACTGAAAAATAGTACCTCTGACAATTCAGCGCTCTCTCAGTAACTACACTGGAATGTCAATTTAGGTTATCTGTTCCAGCTCTGCCATGGGACTTGAGCTAAAACATCTAAGGTAACGGGATTTTTAAAAAACTGCACTAAATACTTTCAAAGAAGAAAAAAAACTGGACTCACTTTTTCCTTTGTCCTCAGCTCATTAAACATTTGCTGTATTTCCATCTTCCAATCGTCCTGCATGGAGTGAAAGGACTCTTGGGGCATGTCAGTTATGACTGTCGCCTCGATAGCAGTAAGCTGCTCCAAAATGGTAGCAAACGTTGGACGAACGTGAGGATCCTGGTCCCAGCACTCTGAAATGTACAACAGAATTATCCTTTCAAAAAAAAAACATTTATTTACTGTTTTTTCCCCTCCAATTTTCTCCCCACTTCTCCCGAAAGCACCAACTATTCCTGGAGTTTGGTTCCGCAGCCAATGGCACCCTCTAGTACCTTGCCTAAGTGACCATTCTTCGTGTCTGAGACTAGGCAGAGCTCATTGTCAGGCTATTAAATCTGAAGGCTATCACAACCAGGCCCAAGTTCCGCAGGGGTCACTGGAAAACAATCAGGTGTAAGAATTCTGGCTGGTCTTTCTTTTCCTCTCTAGTCCATGTATACAGAGGTCTCCTGTAGCATTCTAACTGCTGCCTAACTGAGATGAGATGAGCTACTGCAGCACAGACCATAACTCAAACCTAGATCCTTTTTGGTCTGTATGGCTTGGTGCTACACCTGGTAAAATTTGTTTTACACAATAGCTCACCAGGGGAATTTTGAGCTGTTCAATTTTACACAAAGCAAAAAAAAACAGGTCCACCAACAGAAATATAGAAGTGGAAAATTCTGTTCTATTCTGACAGAAATTTTATTGCAATCATTTGTACATTATAAAATTGATAGCTATGGTTTTACACACTGAAATCTAGATTAACCACTGGGATATTTTTTCTTGCCATATAGCCACCATGCAGATTCACTTCAAAGAAGAACAAAATTCACTCCCTGGTCTGTGCTGGGTAGCTGATCAGACAGGCTCCAGTTCCCCCAGGTTAGGGAATACAGGGAAAAGAAAATAGCAGACTCCTGATCCAGCGATGCCTGTTAGAAATGCCTGTGTGCAGATGTCGGGTGAGGACCAGAAGTGCTCGGCTATGATGCCTCCACTCGCTCACTTGAATGGCCTGCTGACACTTTACTGTCTAGGTTCACACACGAATAATAGCCACTTGAACAAAGAACAGAGGACATCTGCCACCCAGAGAACTGTATGCCAGCAAGAAGTCAATGTCTACAAATTTGGAGCTGGATAACCTCCTAATCATTTGCTGCAGATTTTGATCGAACAAGGAGGACTGTAAATATACCTTAAAGAGAAACTATAGCAGGAATTGCTGTATAATGCCTTCATTTATGCTCCAGATGGCACGCAGCACTGCTTCAAAACCAGACTTATAACACTTACACATTTTGTAATTCTACTACAAAGTGATGAACTAAATAGAGTAACCAAGTTAAACAGTGAATTCTTTTTTTAAATTAATAGACTAAGATGAAGGACCAAGGCCACATGTGCAGGTATCACCAAGGTTGAAAAGCCAGAAGACAAAGCAAGGCAAATCAGTAAGTATTAATAACATGAACGAAAGACAAAGAAAGAACACCAGAATATCCTTATGAGAATTAGCAATGCATATGGGAGGTGACCACCCTAGAGGACCCTAAATATCTACCATGGAGGCCTACAATGGATCCTTTCCCTCCACCGAGAAAGTTAGAGTAATCCCAATACAAACTAGGGTGGATACCACACCAAAAACTGAAGCCCAAAAGCAGGAGTGGATTTGGGGCTCAGTGTGACTGGTAACATTTGCCTCAAATCTGGACAAACACATAGCGTACCATAATTTACTATCCCACTCATTCCCATCACACATAGCGTACCAGTTTATTATACCCACTCACTTCCATTATACATAGCGTACCACAGTTTATTATACCCACTCACTCCCATTACATACAGCACACCAGTTTACTATATCCACTCACTCCCGTTACACATAGCTTACCGTAGTTTACCATACCCACGTAGTCCCATTACACATAGTATACCATAGTTTACTATATCCACTCACTCCCATTATGTTGAAGTACTGATCCATTTCTTGGCAAAATTGGTTCTGCACTTGCCAAGATTAAACTGCAGTTTCAACTGTGATCTTTCAGCTGCGCTCCTGTCTTACAAAATGCTCACCATGATCCATCTGGATTTTCTGGACCAGCAATAGGGCCAAGTCCATGCCCAAGAGCAATAAAGCCACTTAAACATGGAATAAAAGCAGAGACTTTGAAGTGAAAAATCCATCCATAACATTATCTTGTGATTAATTTTTTTCACTTTACAAGTCAACAACAAAGAAATGTCAAGCAGCAAACAGGATAAGCTATTGCCACAGCTCATACAGAAAGGTTTTTGTTGTTAAGGAAGTGAGAGCATGAAAATGACATCACTACTGACTTGTTACTTTAAAATGTAACTTTTGACATTTAACAAACTGACCTAAGTCAGTAGCAAAGTAGATTTATTTGGATTCTGGCTGCCCAATGTGCAACAGAGCCATGCAACTAGGTCCCAGGTTCAATTGCTGGTCTGTACTGAGTTAGATATCATCAGCCGGGGCACACCAGGGATACCACAACTGGCCCAACCCTTCAGTCAAGGTGGATTTGCTGAGCTCTGTTCCCTTCTTGTGTTGTGCAGAAACCCAACACTGGATGCAGTTGGCTTAGTATGTGAACGTAATAGTGCTTCACTGCAACAAGTTCATTGGCTACAAATACTTCACGCAATGTGAATGTGAAATCAGCAGGTAAAACGTACAGCAAAGAGAAAAACCAATCACTCGTAAATCAAAGTTACTAACCTTAAATAATTCATAATGAAACATTATTCAAGAAATCAAAGAAGCCTATTCTTTCAAAGAAGTCCATTTTACAAAAAGACCCCCTGCTTACCTTCCATTAGCTTGGTGAATGGTTCAGGACATGTAGATGGAATAGGAAGGGTTAATTTGTTGACAGCTACTCCATACGCTACTGCAAGGCCATCAATCCCACGATAAGGGACTTCTCCCGTCAATAACTCCCACAGCAACACTCCATAGCTGCATGCAAAAAGAGAGGACACCAAACTTATTAAGTATCAACAGTAGGAACTTTAGGAACAGGCTATTCAACCCCTTGAGCCTGATCCGCCATTCAATTAGATCATGGCTAATCTGTACCTCAACTCCATTTATCCGCCTTTGCTTCATATCCCTCGATACCCTCACCCAACAAATATCTATCAATCTCAGTCTTGAACATTTCAAATGATCCAGCATCCAGTGTTTTGGGGAGGAAGAAAACCCTGGATTTCCACCACCCTTTGTGTGAAAAAGTGCTTCCCGATTTCACCTCTGAACGGCCTAGCTCCAATCTTAAGGTTGTGTCCCCTTGTTCTGGATTCCTGCACCAGAGGAAATAGTTCCTCTGTATCTACCCTAGCAAACCCATTTAACATTTTAACCACCTCGACTGGATTACCCTTGAAACTTCTAAACTCCAGGGAATACAAACCAAGTTTATGCAACTTGTCCTCATTATTTAACTCTCTCAGCCCCGGTATCATTCTGGCAAATTTGCACTGTGCCCCCTCCAAAGCCAATATATCTTTCCTGGGGTGCGGTGCCCAGAACTGAACGCAGTACTCTAGATGGGGTTTGACCAAGGCTCTTTCCAAATGAAACTTCATGAGATAAAGGCCAACATTCCATTAGCTTTTTTGATTACTTTTTTTTAAAAAACCTGTGCACTAGCTTTTAGTGATGTGTGTTCCTGGGCACTTAAATCCCTTTGCTTCTCAACAGCTCCTAAGTCTCTCACCATTAAGAAAATATTCCGATTTGTCTTTCTCGGATCCCAAGTGGATGGACGTCACACTTCCCCCCCCCCCCCCCCCACTGAATTCATTTGCCACAGTTTTGCCTACTTGCTTAGTCTATGTCCCTTTGTAGCATCCTGCTCCCATCCACACAACTTACTGTGCCTCCAGTAGGCTATGTTCAATACCTTTGTTGGTCTAAATGAATCAAAAATGGATAACGATTATTATCCATTTATGCTCCAATTAATTGATCTTATTTGCAAGAAAAGTTACTGTGCAACAATTAAACTTAGTGCTTCTAGGTAGCAAAGAAAATCATTCCCATCACTGATCCTTAAAGTGAATTGTTATTGCTCAGATTTAGTCAGAAAACCAATATTTTCATCGCCTCCAAGACTTTTAATGCAAAATTGCAGTACTTAAGCAGCAAATCAGGCTTAGGCACTCACAGGATCTGTCACAGGACGTTGCACTGTACCAAATCACTTGTCGACTGACTGCTATCCAGTGAATCTTCCTGGAAGCATGTGTGAGGATAGGATCAGGGTCAGCAGTGATGGCCCCTTCATAGTCAAATAGCCTGGCAATACAGTCCACCACTTATACTGTCCGTGTTTCTCAGGGACAGCTACCTATATTGGGCAAATAGTGCTACCCATCTGACATTACGATAGGAGTCAATTACAAAGGCACCCCGCTTAGAACGTATGAAGTACACTGGCTATTTCAGGCATGCTTTGTCACAGAATCCTTGTTTTTAACAGATCTTCCTGCAAGTTTTCATCCCTCATCCATTGCTCATCTTCCGGCAGCTGCCTGAGAGTTTGCTTTTCTTTCTCTCTCGCTTTCCTTTCTTGCTGTGCCACTTCGGTACTCTCCCGTTCAGTTGGACAAAAGGTCAGCGCTACAGTCCCGTGGCTGCCTCCTGCCACTTGTTTTACAACAACAACTTGCATTTATATAGCACCTTTAACATAGTAAAACATCCCAAGGTGCTTCACAGGAACATTATCAAACAAAATTTGACACCGACCCACATAAGGACGGACTTGATGCAAGTTAGGATATGGGCAGCAGAGTTTTGGGTGAGCTCAAGTTTATGGAGGGTGGAAGATGGGAGACCAGCCAGGAGAGCATTGGAATAGACCAATCCAGAGGCAACAAAGGCATAGATGAGATGAGGTAGGGGCAGAGACAGGCAATGTTACGAAGGTGGAAGTAGGTGGTCTTGGTGATGGAGCAGATATGTGGTCAGAAGCTCATCTCAGGGTCAACTAGGTTGCAAAGATATGGAAGACAATTTAAGCATTGTCCTGTAAATGATATTTAACCTTGCTTTCTCCTGCTCAGAAGGTAAATTCTATAGCCTACACTCTATTCAAGGTATCACACTGGTTTGTATGGTCTGAAGAAAGTGCATAGCCTCAGACAGTGCCAGGGGGAGGGATGGAGTCGGTGGCTAGGGAACGAAGTTGGCAGCGGCAACCAAAGACAATGGCTTCGGTCTTCCCAATATTTAGTTGGAGGAAATTTTTGATCATCCAGTACTGGATGTCAAACAAGCAGTGGGACAATCCCTATCCCTACCACCCAATCCCTTTGGCGGGCGAAGCACGTTAGCACCAACACGCCCGTTATAAGCAGTAGGGAGTGTACTTACCATGAGGAAATGAACACTTGGGCAATGTACCAGAGATCTGCCAGAGTCCCCCCACAAGAGTCAGTGGCCTCAGGAGAGAAAGGGAAAGAGGTGGATGGAAAAGGACAGTAGCTTTCAAACCTGCATTCTGGCTTAATTACAGAAAAAAGAAACTGTTGTTACCTTACTCAAAATTAATTCTGTATTCGCAATAGCTTCCTTAAAGTACTTAGTAATTGCAGCATAATAATCCACAGTTCAGTGTTAAGACAGTTCGAGATCCTACCTACCTCCAGACATCACTGCCTTTGGAAAACATGGAAGATTTGATAACCTCAGGTGCCATCCAAGCATAGGTTCCTGCAGCACTCATTTTAGTCGTTTTGTGCCACTCCCTGGCCAAGCCAAAGTCCGTGATCTTCAGTGTCTTGTTGGCTATATCATCATTTTCAATCTTCTCGAGTAACAAAACTGGGAAGGGGGAGGGGAATATGAAAGGCAATTTAAGCATTGTCCTGTAAATGATATTTAATCTTGCTGTCTCCTGCTCAGAAGGTAAATTCTACAGCCTGCCTACACTCTATTCAAGGTATCACTCTGGTTTGTACGGTCTGAAGGAAGTGCATAGTCCACCTCTATACTTTATGATCAATATTACCACCAATGGAACATTTTTAAGTACATGAGTACCCCTAGAAAAGCCACAGCCTGTACCGGCCCCCTCACAAATCCCAGTTCCATAAACAACTGGCCAGGTCACTATGTGTAATAAACTGGAACTGAGCTGAATGGATTTGCAAGATGGTGACAAAGCATTTAAATGTGGCCCAGTTCTTTTTTGAGGGGGTGCAAGGGAATAGGGGAGAAGGAGAAGAGTATTTTTCTGCAGTTCTCCTCAAGATGATAGGCTCCAGGGGCACCTGCAACCTTCTGGTACCTCGCAGAGGCACCAATTGTAGCACCTTAAAAGGGAACTTGTGGTTTGTTCAGCTTGGGTGATGCACCAAGCTGTGCCTTTACCCCAGGAAAATTGTTAAGTTGAATTCAGATGTCAGGAGTCCATCTATTCAAATAAAAAACTGTTTAATTCTCATCAGTTAGAATCCATTACAGCACACACCAGAATTACAATATCAAAGTGTTTAAAATAGGATAATCATTTGAATATCAGGGACTTACAGAAGAATTTTTTTTAAACCATAAACAAGTCCCAGATGTAATTCTGCTTCATGTTGCAATGGATGTTAACATGGAAATTAAATTCTACCTCCAGTTCAACGTAGGAACATAGGAACAGGAGTAGGCCATTCAGCCCCTCGTGCCTGCTCCGCCATTTGATAAGATCATGGCTGATCTGTGATCTAACTCCATATACCTGCCTTTGGCCCATATCCCTTCATACCTTTGGTTGCCAAAATCTCAGATTTAAATTTAGCAATTGAGCTAGCATCAATTGCCGTTTGCGGAAGAGAGTTCTAAACTTCTACCACCCTTTGTGTGTAGAAATGTTTTCTAATCTCACTCCTGAAAGATCTGGCTCTAATTTTTAGACTGCGCCCCCTACTCCTAGAATCCCCAACCAGCGGAAATAGTTTCTTTCTATCCACCCCATCTGTTCCCCTTAATATCTTGGTTGAGGTGAGGAGACCAAGATGAAACAGACTCCTTGAACCTTTAAAGACACACAGCCCCCAGTGCAGGCACAACTGAACTTAAAATCTACCTGATCCCATAAGCACAGTGCAACAAAAATGTAAACGCTTCACAAAAATACATATTTGCAGATAAATGCTTGAAAATTTAATTTAAAATAAAAAGCCCTTACCAGGGAATTCCTACCAGCATTTGGGCTTGCTAAACACTTCAACTTGAAACATTGGAGCATGTGCAGCGAGGTCAAAGTTCTTATTAATTGCTCTAGAAGCATAACCCCACCCCAAAAAACAGAACTAAAATTGTCCAGAGTTTTACAGCAGGGTTCTTATTTTGTACAGAGGTGCCAAAAACCACAAAGTTGTCCACAGAATTGCCAGTTTAAACGCAAAGGTGAGGTGCCTCATAATGGTACACTCTATCAACAGCAGAACCACACAACTTGCAATTTAATCTCACACTTTTATTGATCTTCCCAGATCAACTCCGGTGCTAGCTCCCATTTACCAGTGTTTAAACTGCAAACAATGCCTGTATTGTAACACTTATCTCGGGAGTCAACACCATTAGGGCAAGTTTCGAATTCCACTCCATCATGTTGTTGAATCTCAAAAGTATTTAATTAGTAGTTTGAGACGAATGATAGAATAATAGTTGACCACAGAATTTCTGAAGCATTAGCATGATAGCTGACCACTGATAGTTTCCGGAGTATTACCCAAATTTGTCCTGTGTGTCACCACTTACCGCTCTTAGGACAAAAGTGAGACACAACAGGCACTTCTGGTTTTACGCTGGGTTTTGGGACAATGACGCTAAACCGGCCTCCATGCATCAGACTTCTGTATGGCAGGCTGATTTGCAAAACGGGGACTCAGCCTTCTGTGCATGTGCAGAAAACCACCCAGGTTTCCTTTTTGCAAATCAGCCTCCTCCAACTGGCTTGTCAGGCAGCGGAGGCATAAGTCAGGATAGAATAGTTGTGTATTTTTTCTTAAAACTCAAAATTACAAAAGGTGCATGGCCTGAGACAAGATGCTGGACCAGCCCTGTGCATCAGTGTGGTTGCATTGTCATGTGATTTGACCTCTAGGCTCATACATAAAGAATGGGCACTTAGGCGAACTATCGAAGAGCTGCTGTTTTTTTTCTCCTCCCTGCTTTCAAGGAGTTGACTCATTCTGGGGTAGGTGGAGCCAAACCCCCAAAACAGTTAATTGCTTAAAAGGCGAGAATGCGGTATGACCAGGACAATGTAGTTTTTGTACGGCATCTTCCAATTTATATTCACTCAACTTACCTAGTTATATTATTTAACATTATGTTCATTCAGATGCACCAAAGTTAATTACCAATTCAATCAATCCCCAATCCTTTTCCACTTCACCTTTAGTTATTTCTGCACAATCTATTGTATACTAATGACACATTTCCCAATGAATAACACTGTACACTAATCTGTACAGGATTTCATCTGCTACTGATCTGACCATTTACAGATTTTATTTAACTCCTTTTGTAGGTCTCTGGGTGTTTCTTCCAATTTAAAATTCCCCCCTAGGTTAGAATCATCTGAAATTAACCACTTTACATTGGATTTCTGAGTCATATCGTTTATAGGAGCCTCAGCACCAAGTACCGGGGACTCAACTCAGGACTCTCTCCCTCTCCCCCCCCCCCCCCAACTAATAAGCCCAATCTATACGCATGTCCAGGTTTTACCTTCTATTGCTTCCACTTTCAGTTTCAGGTGCAGAGAAGAGTAAAGGGAAGAGAACTGGCATAAAAAGATCACTTTTTAAGTCAGCAGGGCTCAAAGAGTTAGAAGGTTGTGGGTTCAAGACCATTAATCTAGACCAACACTTCAGTACACTACTGAGGGAATGCTGCATTGTCAGAGATGCCATCTTTCAGATGACTTGTTAAACAAAGATTCCTGTCTGCTTCTTTAGGTGGATGTAAGAAAATCCCATGGCATTTTTTTTCCCCAAAGAGCAGGAGTTCTCCCAGTGTCCTGGTCAATATTCCTCCCTTCTGAAATATCACCAAAAACAAGTTACCTGGTCATTTATCTCACTGCCGTTTAGGGGACTTTGATGTGCGCAAATTGGCTGCCGTGTCTGCCCACAAAACAACGACTGCACCTCAAAACAATTCATTGGAAATGAAGCCCTTTGGGATGTCCTGGGGATATTTTTTTTTATTATTCGTTCATGGGATGTGGGCCTCGCTGGCAAGGCCAGCATTTGTTGCCCATCCCTAATTGCCCTTGAGAAGGTGGTGGTGAGCCACCTTCTTGAGTGGCTTGCTAGGCCATTTCAGAGGGCGATTAAGAATCAACCACATTGCTGTGGGTCTGGAGTCACATATAGGCCAGACCAGGTAAGGACGGCAGGTTTCCTTCCCTAAAGGACATTAGTGAACCAGATGGGTTTTTACGACAATCCAGTAGTTTCATGACCACCACTACTGATACTAGTTTTTTTTTTTATTCCAGATTTTTATTTAATTAATTGAATTTAAATTCCCCAGCTGCCGTGGCGGGATTTGAACTCATGACTCTGGATTATTAGTCTAGGCCTCTGGATTACTGGTCCAGTAACATAACTACTATGGTACCGTACCCTTGTATGAAAGGTGCTATATAATTGCAAGTCTTTCTTTAGTTATATTTTTTCTGTACTTTGCATTTGAGACCTTTATTCGATATAATCAACACCATCAAAACATTTAACTACAGAACATTCTGAAGAGGGAGGGAGAACAGCCAGAGGTCGTGGTCCATATTAGTACCAACGACATAGGAGGAGGGATGAGGTCCTGCAGGCAGATTTTAGGGAGCTAGGAAAGACATTAATAAGCAGGACCTCAAAGTTAGTAATCTCCAGATTACTCCCGGTGCCACACACTAGCGAGTATAGAAATAGGAGGATAGAGCAGATGACTGCGTGGCTGGAGAGATGGTACAGGGAGGAAGGCTTTAGATTCCTGGGGCATTGGGACCGGTTCTGGGGGAGGTGGGACCTGTACAGGCCGGATGGGTTGCACCTCAACAGAGCTGGGACCAATGTCCTCGCTGGGAGGTTCACTAAGGCTGTGGGGGAGAGTTTAAACTAATTTGGCAGGGGGATGGGCACGAGGATGTAGCATTGGAAAGGAGAAACAAGGTGCACAAAGGATTGGGAAAGACAGATAGCACTAGAGTAAGAAATAGTATGGTATTAGGTGGGTCAGACTAAGAGAATACAAGAAGGTCCAAGATAGGTTTACAGTGCATGTGTTTAAACGCACGAAGCGTGGTAAATAAGGTTGGTGAGCGCCAGGCGCAAATAGCCACATAGGAATATGATGTTGTGGCGATAACAGAGACCTGGTTCAAAAAAGGGCAGGATTGGGTACTAAATATTCCTGGATACAAGGTGTTCAAGAAAGGTAGGGAAGGAAAAAAAGAAAGAAGTGGGGGGAGGTGGCAGTATTGATTAAGGAGAATATTGCAGTGCTGGAGAGAGAGGATGTCCTGGAGGGGTCAAGGACAGAATCTATTTGGTTAGAGTTAAGAAACAATAGATGTGCCATTACACTAGTGAGTGTATTCTATAAGCCATCAATTGGTGGGAAGGATATACAGAAACAAATCTGCAGAGAAATTAGAGGTTCAAGAGCCATACAGCAGTGATAATGGGGGACTTCAATTATTCTAATATAGATTGGGATAGTAATAGTGTAAAGGGCAGAGAAGGGGAAGAATTTCTGAAGTGTCTTCAGGAGAACTTTCTTGATCAGTATGTTTCCACCCAATGAGGAAGGAGACATTGCTGGATCTGGTTCTGGGGAATGAAGTGGGTCAAGTGGAGCAAGTGTAAGTAGGGGAACATTTAGGGAACAGTGATCATAGTATCATAAGGTTTAGATTAGCTATGGAAAAGGACACAGGAATCTACAGTAAAAATACTTGATTGGAGGAGGGCCAATTTCAGTGGGTTGAGAACAGATCTGGCCCGGGTAAATTGGAATCCAAGATTGGCAGGCAAAACTGTAATTGAACAATGGGCGGTTTTAGAGGAAATGGGTCGGGTACAGTCTAGGTACATTCCCATGAGGGGGAGAGGTAAGGCAACCAAAGCCAGAGCTCCATGGATGACGAAAGAGATAGCGAGTAAGATGAAGCGGAGAAAGGGGGCGTATGACAGGAGTCAGGTTGATAATACAAGTGACAACCAGACTGAATATAGAAAGTTCTGAGAAGTGAAAAAGGAAATAAGAGAGGCAAAGAGAGAGTATGAGAACAGACTGGTGGCCAACATATAAGGGAATCCAAACGTTTTCTATAGGCATATAAACATTAAACGGGTAGTAAAACGGGTAGGGCCGAGTAGGGACCAAAAAGGAGACCTATGCATGGAGGCAGAGGGCATGGCTGAGGTACTAAATGAGTACTTTGGCAGCATCTTCCTTGGTAAAGACAGATGCAAAGTCACTGTAAGAGCAGCATTATGGGAGAACTAACAGCACTGTGAGGAAACTTTTAGAAACGATAATCTGGGGCAAAATTGTCACTTGGACAAGTGTGGATTAATTAAGGAAAGCCAGCATGGATTTGTTAAAGGCAAATCTTGTTTAACTAACTTGATTGAGTATTTTGATGAGGTAACAGAGATGGTTAATGAGGGCAATGCGATTGATGTGGTGTATATGGACTTCCAAAAGGCGTTTGATAAAGTGCCACATTGCTGCAGGAGTTCCTCAAGGCAGTGTCCTAGGCCCAACCATCTTCAGCTGCTTCATCAATGACCTTCCCTCCATCATAAGGTCAGAAATGGGGATGTTCGCTGATGATTGCACAGTGTTCAGTTCCATTCGCAACCCCTCAAATAATGAAGCAGTCCGAGCCCGCATGCAGCAAGACCTGGATAACATCCAGGCTTGGGCTCATAAGTGGCAAGTAACATTCGCGCCAGACAAGTGCCAGGCAATGACCATTTCCAACAAGAGAGAGTCTAACCACCTCCCCTTGACATTCAACGGCATTACCATCACCGAATCCCCCACCATCAACATCCTAGGGGTCACCATTGACCAGAAACTGAACTGGACCAGCCATATAAATACTGTGGCTACGAGAGCAGGTCAGAGGCTGGGTATTCTGCGGCGAGTGACTCACCTCCTGACTCCCCAAAGCCTTTCCACCACCTACAAAGCACAAGTCAGGAGTGTGATGGAATACTCTCCACTTGCCTGGATGAGTGCAGCTCCAACAACACTCAAGAAGCTCGACACCATCCAAGATAAAGTAGCTCGCTTGATTGGCACCCCATCCACCACCCTAAACATTCACTCCCTTCACCACTGGCGCACTGTGGCTGCAGTGTATACTATCCACAGGATGCACTGCAGCAACTCGCCAAGGCTTCTTCGACAGCACCTCCCAAACCCGCAACCTCTACCATCTAGAAGGACAAGAGCAGCAGGCACATGGGAACACCACCATCTGCACGTTCCCCTCCAAGTCACACACCATCCCGACTTGGAAATATATCGCCGTTCCTTCATCGTCGCTGGGTCAAAATCCTGGAACTCCCTTCCTAACAGCACTGTGGGAGAACCGTCACCACACGGACTGCAGCGGTTCAAGAAGGCGGCTCACCACCACCTTCTCAAGGGCAATTAGGGATGGGCAATAAATGCCGGCCTCGCCAGCGACGCCCACATCCCATGAACGAATAAAAAAAATGAAATTTAACACAGAGAAGTGCAAAGTGATATATTTTGGTAGGATAAGGAGAGGCAATATAAACTAAAGGGTACAATTCTAAAGGGGACGCAGGAACAGAGAGACCCGGGGGCATATGTGCACAGGTCATTGAAGGCGGCAGGGCAGGTTGAGAAAGCGGTTTAAAAAAACCGTATGGGATCCTGGGCTTTATAAATAGAGGCAAAGAGTACAAAAGGAAGGAAGTTATGCTGAACCTTTATAAATTACTGGTTCGGCCACAACTGGAGTTTTGTGTCCAATTCTGGGCACCGCACTTTAGGAAGGACGTGAAGGCCTTGAGAGGATGCAGAAAAGATTTACTAGAATGATTCCAGGGATGAAGCACTTCAGTTATGTGGATAGACTGGAGAAGCTAGGGTTGTTCTCCTTGGAGCAGAGATGGTTGAAAGGAAATTTGATAGGTGTTCAAAATCATGAGAGTGTCTGGACAGAGTAGATAGAGATAAACTGTTCCCATTAGCGGAAGGGTCAAGAACCAGACGACACAAATTTAAGGTGATTGGCAAAAGAACCAAAGGCGACATGAGGAAATTTTTTTTTAACACAGCGAGTGGTTATGATCTGGAATGCACTGCCTGACGGGGTGGTGGAGGCAGATTCAATCGTGGCCTTCAAAAGGGAATTGGCTAAGTACTCAAAGGGAAAAAATTTGCAGGGTTACGGGGAAAGGGCGGGGGCGTGGGACTATCTGGATTGCTCTTGCAGAGAGCCGGCATGGGCTCAACGGGCCGAATGGCCTCCTGCTGTGCTGTTATGATTCTAGAATTCTAACTGATCCTTCATTTTATCTGCTGTCCATTGCGAGAGCCAGTTTGTGCAAGGCAATGTGCAGTTGTCTACATAACACCAAATGCACTTTGGAAAGTAAATAATTCGATGCAAAGTTCTTTGGGGCCTGAGAAGGCATTATAAAAATGCAAGTTTGTTCTTCAATGTAGTTAAAATAGAAAACAAGCTTCAAACTGTACAAACAACTGCAATACTGCCTTCTGCTGAACAGGGGCAGCATAACTACACCTTCTGGTTTCGGTTTAATTGAAAAAGACATCCAAAAAACAAGGGGATAATAGGCACTATCAGGAATGAATGCCTCTGCATTCAGAAGCAGAAAGAGAAATTGATGGAAATACACATTTGAAAAACAGAGACACAAGTTAACATTTCAAGAGGAAATACGTAGTCAGAACAGTCAGTTACATTACAGATGCTGAAGGACCTGCTGGGTACTTCCAGCATTTTGCTTCAGCTTCTCCTGATTTTTCTTCGTCCCACTCTATGCCTCAGCATTCTGATATCTGCTGCATCTTTTTTTGCTTCAGATGCAGAGAATATTTTTTCCAGCAGAAAGTCATCTGTCAATATAATTTGGCTCAAAATACAACTACTTACTCTTGGATTACGTGTGACTACATTGGCAGTGAAACAATTCCCAATTATCCAATATAACTAGCATATAATTAAATGGCCTGTCATGACTACTGTGAGATTACAATCTGCTTAAGAGGGAAAATCATAGCATAAATCTCCCAATGATTACAGATGTGCAACTTGCCTCCCCAATCAATGACACTATTGCCTCATGCCAGAAGGTGCTTAACTCAAGTCTGCATACAAACACAAACTGACTGCACTTAGATTAAATAGTCATCAAGACAGGGAAGACTGGGTGGTCCAGTGTGTTTAGATACTGGCCTTTCACCCCTCGACCCTGGGTTTAAATCCAGCCCAGAGAGGTGAATGAAAGATCTGATCGCATAGACTGCACACTGCAACCTAGCCATGAGCATTCAAAATCTCAGGAGGAATTTGATCTCGAATGGAATTTTAATTGAGAAAGCCTTTTAAAAAAAATAGTAAGTAGAAGTAGTATATTGTCAATTCCTGTTCCTTCCACCTCCCCCACCACCACGCTTCCTTCATAAAAGTCAGTTTGTGAACTGTCGTCCCGCCACTTTATCTCTGGTTTTCAGTTTAAATTAGAACCCGTAGTTTTGCAGGATTCTGTCAGTTTAGCAATGTTTCCAGACTAAACCCTTGACCTAGGTAAAATTTGCTAACATAATTAGTAATTTGACACATCTCTTAGTAATTTGGTAATAAATTCTATTTCTTTACAACAACAATGCTACATTAAATGCCTTGGTATCAAAGATCAATTCAGAGTGAGAGAGGAGCCAAACATTTAGCAAGCTGTATATTCCATAAGCCCTTACATCTCATACACTGAAAAGTTCTTCATAGGATTCAGTCCGGCAAAACTTTTTTTTGTTAAGTGTGAAATTTTTCAGCACAGAAGGCGACCATCCAGCCCATCGTGTACCGGCTCTCTGAAGGAGTTACCCACTTAGTCCCATTCCCCTACCCTTTTCCCTTTCAATTTTTTCTTTTCCAAACACTTAACCACTTCCCTTTTATAATGCAATTATGGATTCTGCTTCCACCACTGTTCCTGGTGGGGCATTCCGTGTCCCAACAACCCTCCGCGTAAAAGAAAAAGATTCCCCTAACCTCTCCCTTTGCTCTTATGATCATAAATTGATGCCCTCTAGCTACCGACTGACTGACTGTGGAAATATTTACCTCATCAAAACTGCTCATAATTTAGTGGGGGAATATTTGCTTTGTTGAATGAGCAGGAGCAAATAAGAGAGGACAGAACAGGATGCAATTTGGAAGAACTGTAATAAGGACAAAAGTCCCATGAAATTAACCCGACTGAGTGTACAGAAAGGCCCAGAGAATTTATACAGCAGTGTCAAGAGGCAAGGCCCAAATTTCCATGTAAGCTGACTCATGCTCCAACAACCTTGGCTCTGTCAGTGATAGTTAACTGTGTTTGAGCTGCTGCATATAAAGGAGTATTTCAGACAATGAGCACAGTCTATAAAGTGTATAAAGCTTTGCTGCTGGCATTGTGCTGATTCTTGGATACAGAACGTTGAGGTGCAGTTGCAGCAGCCCACGTGTGCCTGGGATAGACACAGAGGTTGTACTTAAACATCTGCACCGTTGCTGCTGTGGGCACATAGGCTAGAAGGCCCCAGATTAGGGTCACAGTCTGTGCTGAGTTGGGTGACGGCAGTTGGGGCAATGGTAGGATGCTAAAACTGCGCTTGACATCCTGGGTTAGGGCAGGGACAACTGGCCGGAGAATCCTGTTGGAAATGCATGCTCGGTGAGGACAGGCTCAGGCTCAATTACTCTGCCTTCCACAATGAAACATCTTGCCGTCCCTAGAATAAAGGCCACTTGGGCAAGATATTAGACTTCACCCACTGTGCAAAGAATCCCAGAGTCAATGCAATCGGGGGGGGGAAGGCGGGAAAAGAGGAAACAATTGACCAAACTAGCAAAAGTTGACCAACATCTTGAAAAAAAGCTGACATAGCCCCCAAAAAGCTGACAGCTGAAAAAAGAGTCATTCAAGACAAGGGAGTTAGTCTGAAAATGCAGTGGGACACGGGTTTGGCATTATCTAGGCAGCAGGCATTTTTTAAAATGGGATCTTGGGATGTGGAAGACGCTGTCAAGGCCACATTTATTGTCCATCCCTAACATTCCACCACTTTTACTCAAGTACAAAAAAAAACACCGGCAGCGCCGATTTTTTAATTACAGAAGAGGGATGCGAGTGCTGTAGACAGGAGATTTGTTTTCTATGGGAGCATGCTGCACCCTCAGAACACTTCAATTTTGGACACCTGATTCGATGCATTCATTGACATTTTGGAGCCAAATGTAATTGAGCATCAATCTCAGTATGATTTTTCAATAAAATGCACCATCTCTCCAACCTGACTCCTTATTTTATTTTTAAGCCGTGGCTCATACACAGCTGCAGTGACAGGGATGGTCAAATAAAGCCAGTAGATGCAGTCGTGCCCAGGACCGTCCACCTTATCTCAAATGAACAGGTGCAAGCAGCATCGGGAAAAAAATAAACCCATATATAAAACAACAGTTGGGCGTGCCCCCGAAAATTTCTTTTGCGGAAAATAAAGTTTCAGAAGCTGCATTTTGGCAGCTTATTTATTATACATCATTTCTTCAAGGAGAAACACTAAATAACGCACTTGTAACTGGGACTCTCAGAAACCAACAGCTCATTTTAAGTTGTGCGGCCTCAAATTAGTACACAACCCTCCAAACTATCTGGTTCATGATAGGCTCTAGTCCCACCTTCTAAATTACCTGATTAGTTGATCCCGACAACCTCCAATGCCAGTGGAAAAAAGCCAATTTTTCTTGTTAAATACTGACAAGCGGACTGTCAACTTGAAATGATCGCAGGCATGCATACCATCTAATTTTGAAGTGCAGTCATTGTTGTTTTGCAGGTAAACTTAGCAGCCAATTTGCACACAAGAAAATCCCATGAACAGTAAATGAGATGAATGGCCAAGTAATCAATTTCTGGTGGTGTTGGTTGACCAAATAATGTTGGCCAGGACATGGAGAACTATACTCCTCTTTTGATTAGTGCTATGGGATTTTTCACATCTACCTGAACTGGCAGATGAAGCCTCACTTAAGCATCTAATCCTAGAGATACATCTCTTGACAATGCAGCACTCCCTCAGTACTGCATGAAGTGTCAGCCCAGGTTATGTGCTCAAGTCCTGCAATGGGGCTTAAACCCACAACCTAGTGACTCATGAGGCCAGAGTGCTACTGCTGAGCAAAGTTGACACTTTTGGTATTAATTTTGGTATATGTGCTGTTGAAGCAAAAACAACTCATACCTACGCCAATATGCCTTGATCTTGATTTATGTGTCACTCTTTAATTAATCATCTCAAATTGCTCCCACCATTTCCAATGCCAGTGACAGACCTGTGGCTACCAATACTTGTGTTTCGCAGCTCAAAATGCTCTCTCCAGACACATCCCAATTATGGACAGTCTAAATTGCACTTTCATAGCTCAAGTGGGCATAGCGTAAAAACGCCATTTGCTTACCCGTAAACTTTATTGAAATCCTAGTGGGAGGAAACTCCTAAAGTGTAGTTGTGTGAAAATATAACATACCCATCCTTATGCATCATTAGTGAACAATGCTCATTTAAGTGGGTGGGTGAGGGAAGAAGGAAGAAGAGAATGAGAAAAAACAAAAGAGAAAGCGAGAAAATGAAAGAAAGAGAAAACGAAAACAAGAGAACGAAAATGAGAGAGAAAACGAAAGAGCAAGAGAAAGAGGGAGGGACTTCTCCATTTTACCGAAAATAGTGCCTCCCCTCAGTCCCACCCAGTATCAAATACTGAGATGGACTATAACCTACTGCCTTAATTTGGGCATACGCATTACTCAATTAACCCTGCAATATATATCAGAAAAATATACAACAAACTAATTCAACACAGCCAATGCACCCCATTCTATTTTTTTTTTTGAGGTGTACATCAGATTTGTATTAATTCTTTTGTACCAATTTCTCCTGAAGGCACCAACTCTTCCTGGGTTTCTGATCCACGGGTGCTGGCAGTGATCTTGCAAACGGGAGCAACTGATTCCGCCCCCACCACCCCCACCCCAGCCCCTGCCTACCACCCCCCCGCCCCCACCTTAACTCAGGGCACGGAGACCAATTAGACAACTCCCACTGCGGAACAAGATCAGACTTGTCCAGGACACCGCACCCTGCCCCCCCCCCCCCCCCCCCAGTCAGTTTGTCACCATTCACTGTCTAGACTCACACAGAGAAAAAGTGACTGCTCCATTAGGAATCAACGTCATTGGCAGAGAAGTGGAGAAAATTGTTCGGGAATAAAACGAAAGTCCACCAAGACCAATAACACAGGTTAAAAGGTTGACCATAAAATCCCTTAAACAGTTTACTGCTTGTAATATAATTAGTAGAAGTTGCTCCCAGACAGCTTTAGAGAACTACAAGATGTACAAGGTATATTGCAGCAAGTGGCCAGCGAGCTGGCTGGCATAGAAAGTCTTTTGACAGAAGCAGTCCCATTAGCTGCGCTGCTGTTGTGCTAGAATCAACAGTAGTGTTTTCACTCCGAAGGTGAACAGAGACATTCCTGAAATTTCTAATCGTACGTAGATCTGGCCGAAACCAAAAAAAAGGCACCAAGGACCAGCCTGGCGATAAGCCAAGTTTCACTTGAACCAGCGGCCCAAGTTTCGGAGAGCACTTTGCTCTTCCGCTTTCTGCCAGTAAGGCACAGTGCTTCAGCAGGCAGCCAGCCAACATGCAGAGCTGAACAAAAACCCAGGCTTGAGGGCCAGTGATTGAGGCATTCTTGTGGCCCAAATGCCTAGCAACCTGCATTCCACAGAAGCGTTTTGTTTACTTTCCAATCAAGTGGAATTCAGCTGAACCCTGACAAACGCACAACTGATCTGCCAAGTAACTGTACACTTGGATCAGGACTTCTATACGAATGCTAATGGTATACTGGAATTTAAATGGCGTTTTTATATTATCCCGATGGGAGAGCCACACTCAAGGGGAAACCCATGGCTTGTATTTGTGTATCAGTCCTCGTGTGGAAGAATGTCACAGGGTGCTTTATGGTGGGGGGAGGGGGGGGGGGTAAGGAGGGAGAGAGCACAGAAGGATACTGAGCATGAGATGTGAAAGACTGATGGAGAAGGGAACTGAGAGTTAGGTCAAAGAGATAGGGCCACATGGAAGAAGGCCCAGACGTTGCTGTAACTGACAGCAGCTCTCAATACTTAGGCAGGTCCAGGATATGGTCAGAGTTCCTCCCAGCACATTATTAACGTAAAATGGACCTTAAGGTTGGATCATACTTGAACATGTTCCGCTGGATTTGACTCCATATTTACGTAGCCTCTGTTAATTGCTGCTGTTCAGCATCACCTCACACACACTCCAACACAACTCCACACACTCTTGCAGAGTGAGGGACAGGCTGACACAGGAGGTGAAGATTGGAACACACCACCACCTACTTCAGGCGCAAGAATATCTCAACCACATCGGCAGGAAAAGTAGGACAATCACCGTGTACCACTGTCTGACCACCTCCGTCCCGGGACCCCCCTGAAGCACAGAAAATGATAGTACCAATAAGCAGAATAATGCTGATATGCTCGTATCAACGTATCCTCCTTGTAAATATGGTGTTAGAAAAATTTACAACGGTACCAAGATGTAAATCTGTGTACGATTCTTTTCTTTTTAAGTGGAAAAATACAAGGCATTGCCCTGAAGGTAGGGAAAAAAAAGTAAAAATGAAACTTTACTCCCCGAAAAATGTAAACTGAGGTACTTTGGAACATACTCAAGAGACGAGATAGTTCTCTTCAAACAAAGACTGACATACCAAAAATGAATCAATGCATCATTGTTATATGCTCATACAATCTCCAACTTATTCACACAGAACAGCAAGAGTGCCATACAAGAGTGTAGTGTTAAAAGATCAAAGATCCCCAAGCTTCAGAATCGAAGATTAATTAAAAATAGCTCCCCCAATGACATAGCACGTGTATCCAGTAACTAGCCGAGCCATGAAAACCGGGTAAGCTACCAGATTTGATTCTTGCGCTGTACTGAGTTAGCTCAACTCAGCCAAGCAGCCACTGGGGGGTAGAACGACTATAATTAGCCGCAGCACAGCTGGACAACGAAAGGGAAAGAAATGAATCGGAAAGTAAGCTTGCTACATTCAACTTGGAGCTGGAGTAGAACGTGACAGAATCACTTCTACTGTGGCAACTGTCCTGACAAAAAACATTGGTAATCTTCACCAGACAATCCTCAGGTTTGGTATTCAAAGTACAGCTTTGGGGGGCACGGGGACGGGGGGAAAATTACCAATGCATGTCCACAACAAGGACAGTTTTTAGCCACTGAATTTGCTGTGAGCGAATCTCACCTGCTGGTAAATTTTCATTCACAATGCAAAACACTGAATTTAAGAATGAAGTTATGCAATGCACCAACTGAAACAAGAATGCCACTACGAGAAGCAAAGAAGCGTATCCTGGCCGGACTCCTTTTTCGGGGAAATAGCGGAAGAAAATAAAAATGTGGTTGACTCCGAAAGCTTTTTGAAGCGGCCTGGGAAGCCATTTGTACAAATATCAGTTTTGAACCAGGGATGAGCAATAAATATGACCATGCCAACATCGTCCACAACCCAAGAACAAATAAATTCTATTGTTCACAGACCCAGAGGCAAGAAGGAATTTTATTTAATTCTGCTTCCCCCTTCTAATTTTCTCCCCTTCCTCTCCTGAATGTGCCGACCCGTGCGGGGCTACACTTCGATGGGTGCGTGCAGCTTGCTTCCTCGCTAGATTCTTCATGCAAGAGCTTAAAAAGGCTATTCCACATTTGGGAGGCATCTGTACTGAACCTGATCCTTCAAGAGGTGTCACTGGATAGAAATCAGGAACAGGAACCCTGGCTGAATTTTTCCCCCCTTCACAGCCCAGGGTGCTGTGGCCAGATGTAGCAGCCAACTGCCACCCTGGTCACCTCTGCAGAGAGTAGGAATTGAACCCAGGACTTTCTGGTCTGAATGACTCAGTTGTACGATGGCCTTTATCCATTTAATTGTATTGCTTTTCTAAGCATCTTGGAGTGACGCAACACTACTGAAAGAAAGAATGCGGAATCCCAGACTCAGCAACTCTGACTGACAAGTTAAGACAGCCTACAACAAATATTTTACATTACAATTATGATAGCTACCTGACTAAACTTGCAATGATGAATACTTGAAATGCACATATTTCAGGGACGATTGCAAAACATGTTTGAAGGCATCAGGCTCAATCTAATTAAAGGACATGTACAACACCCACGATTTACTTTTAAACAAATGTTCTGAGCCAAAAAAGGTCATTTTTTGGGTGTGGGGATAATAGGTCAAATGAATCTTTTAAAAACATTTTCAGATACAGTCCCAATAGTGCCAACACACCTTCAGCTCCTAGTGCTTTTCGTTCCCAGTGAGCTGAAAATTCCTCATCTTCCTCCCTGAATCATCACTTTGCTGAAATCAAGACCCATTGCACATCATCCTATTCTAATTCATTCTTTCGCTAGAACTCAAAACTGTATCATTCCTCAGTTCCCTTAAGGTGCTTTTACTTTGTAGCTCAAATATCAGGAGAGCAGCGCAAATGATTCCTCCCTCACCCTACGTACATACCTGCCTCTGTTTTCCAATGGATGCCAAACAGAAACAGAGCCAGCAAATCAAGGAGGAGTTGACGATGCCCATAAAAAAGTGTAAACAATTTTACAACACCAAGTTATAGTCCAGCAATTTTATTTTAAATTCACAAGCTTTCGGAGATTTTCTCCTTCCTCAGGCAAATGTTTCAAGAGCTCCTTGAAGCCTACGCATTTATACATATAGAACAATACATGGTGTTTACAGACTGCCCCTGCAACTGCCCGTTGCCAAGGCAATCACCGTGTTCAGACAGAGAGGTGTCACCTGCAGAACCCCCGAATACACATTCAACAAAAAAACAAACAGGGAAAAAAAAGAGAAAAAAAAAAGAGAGAGGCAGAAACATCCGGAAGGCAGAGAGAGCCAGCAAATGACCCATTATATTAAAAACAGATAACATTTGTTCGCTGGTGGGGTAACGTGTAGCGTGACATGAACCCAAGATCCCGGTTGAGGCCGTCCTCATGGGTGCGGAACTTGGCTATCAATTTCTGCTCGACGATTTTGCGTTGTCGTGTGTCTCGAAGGCCGCCTTGGAGTACGCTTACCCGAAGGTCGGTGGATGAATGTCCATGACTGCTGAAGTGTTCCCCGACTGGGAGGGAACCCTCCTGTTTGGCGATTGTTGCGCGGTGTCCGTTCATCCGTTGTCGCAGCGTCTGCATGGTCTCGCCAATGTACCATGCTCTGGGGCATCCTTTCCTGCAACGTATGAGGTAGACAACGTTGGCCGAGTCACAGGAGTATGAACCATGCACCTGGTGGGTGGTGTCCTCTCGTGTGATGGTGGTATCTGTGTCGATGATCTGGCATGTCTTGCAGAGGTTACCGTGGCAGGGTTGTGTGGCGTCGTGGACGCTGTTCTCTTGAAAGCTAGGTAGTTTGCTGCGAACGATGGTCTGTTTGAGGTTGGGTGGCTGTTTAAAGGCGAGTAGTGGAGGTGTGGGGATGGCCATAGCGAGGTGTTTGTCCTCATTGATGACATGTTGAAGGCTGCGGAGAACATGGCATAGTTTCTCCGCTCTGGGGAAGTACTGGACGACAAAGGGTACTCTGTTGGTTGCGTCCCGTGTTAGTCTCCTGAGGAGGTCTGTGCGATTTTTTGCTGTGGCCCGTCGGAACTGTCGATCGATGAGTCGAGCGTCATATCCCGTTCTTACTAGGGCGTCTTTCAGCGTCTGTAGGTGTCCATCGCGTTCCTCCTCGTCTGATAAGACCCTGTGTATTCGCAGGGCCTGTCCATAGGGGATGGCCTCTTTGACGTGGTTAGGGTGGAAGCTGGAAAAGTGGAGCATCGTGAGGTTGTCCGTGGGCTTGCGGTAGAGTGAGGTGCTGAGGTGCCCGTCTTTGATGGAGATTCGTGTGTCCAAGAAAGAAACTGATTCTGAGGAGTAGTCCATGGTGAGCTTGATGGTGGGATGGAACTTGTTGATGTTATCGTGTAGTCTCTTTAGTGATTCCTTGCCGTGGGTCCATAGAAAGAAAATGTCGTCGATGTATCTGGTGTATAGTGTTGGTTGGAGGTCTTGTGCAGTGAAGAAGTCCTGCTCGAACTTGTGCATGAAAATGTTGGCGTATTGGGGTGCGAATTTGGTCCCCATGGCTGTTCCGTGTGTTTGGGTAAAGAACTGGTTATCGAAGGTGAAGACATTGTGATCCAGGATGAAGCGGATGAGTTGTAGGATGGCTTCCGGAGATTGGCTGTTGTTGGTGTTGAGTATTGATGCTGTCGCAGCGATGCAGTCATCGTGGGGGATACTGGTGTATAGTGCCGAGACGTCCATCGTGGTGAGAAGTGTTCCTGGTTCAACTGGTCCGTGGGTACTGAGTTTTTGTAGGAAGTCTGTAGTGTCACGACAGAAGCTGGGGGTTCCCTGTACGATGGGTTTCAGGATGCCCTCGATGTATCCAGAGAGGTTCTCACACAGGGTTCCGTTGCCTGATACGATGGGACGTCCGGGTGTGTTGGCTTTGTGTATCTTTGGGAGGCAGTAGAAGTCTCCCACGCGGGGATTACGTGGGATGAGAATGCGTAGGATGCTTTGAAGGTCTGGATCGAAGGTCTTGATCAGTTTGTTGAGCTGGTGGGTGTGTTCTTTGGTCGGATCTGCGGGTAACCGTCTGTAGTGTTCCTGGTTGTCCAGTTGTCGGTATGCTTCTTTGCAATAGTCTGTTCTGTTCTGTATGACTATGGCTCCTCCTTTGTCCGCTGGTTTGATGACGATGTTGCGGTTGGTCTTGAGAGCGTTGATGGCGTTGCGTTGTGCTCGGGTGACATTCTGGACTGTCTTCTGAGTGCGGCTGATGAATCTGGCATTGACGCATTTCCTGACAGCTTGAGCATACATGTCCAGCTGAGGGCAGCGACCCTCCGGAGGAGTCCAGTTTGACTCTTTCCTCTTTAGTGATTCCTTACCCACGGCAAGGAATCACTAAAGAGACTACACGATAACATCAACAAGTTCCATCCCACCATCAAGCTCACCATGGACTACTCCTCAGAATCAGTTTCTTTCTTGGACACACGAATCTCCATCAAAGACGGGCACCTCAGCACCTCACTCTACCGCAAGCCCACGGACAACCTCACGATGCTCCACTTTTCCAGCTTCCACCCTAACCACGTCAAAGAGGCCATCCCCTATGGACAGGCCCTGCGAATACACAGGGTCTGCTCAGACGAGGAGGAACGCGATGGACACCTACAGACGCTGAAAGACGCCCTAGTAAGAACGGGATATGACGCTCGACTCATCGATCGACAGTTCCGACGGGCCACAGCAAAAAATCGCATAGACCTCCTCAGGAGACTAACACGGGACGCAACCAACAGAGTACCCTTTGTCGTCCAGTACTTCCCCGGAGCGGAGAAACTACGCCATGTTCTCCGCAGCCTTCAACATGTCATCAATGAGGACAAACACCTCGCTATGGCCATCCCCACACCTCCACTACTCGCCTTTAAACAGCCACCCAACCTCAAACAGACCATCGTTCGCAGCAAACTACCTAGCTTTCAAGAGAACAGCGTCCACGACGCCACACAACCCTGCCACGGTAACCTCTGCAAGACATGCCAGATCATCGACACAGATACCACCATCACACGAGAGGACACCACCCACCAGGTGCATGGTTCATACTCCTGTGACTCGGCCAACGTTGTCTACCTCATACGTTGCAGGAAAGGATGCCCCAGAGCATGGTACATTGGCGAGACCATGCAGACGCTGCGACAACGGATGAACGGACACCGCGCAACAATCGCCAAACAGGAGGGTTCCCTCCCAGTCGGGGAACACTTCAGCAGTCATGGACATTCATCCACCGACCTTCGGG
Organism: Heptranchias perlo; assembly: GCF_035084215.1. Classification (NCBI taxonomy): domain Eukaryota; kingdom Metazoa; phylum Chordata; class Chondrichthyes; order Hexanchiformes; family Hexanchidae; genus Heptranchias; species Heptranchias perlo. The sequence goes on along the minus strand of NC_090332.1, from coordinate 7,044,548 downwards.
TAAGCGTACTCCAAGGCGGCCTTCGAGACACACGACAACGCAAAATCGTCGAGCAGAAATTGATAGCCAAGTTCCGCACCCATGAGGACGGCCTCAACCGGGATCTTGGGTTCATGTCACGCTACATGTTACCCCACCAGCGAACAAATGTTATCTGTTTTTAATATAATGGGTCATTTGCTGGCTCTCTCTGCCTTCCGGATGTTTCTGCCTCTCTCTGTGTTTTTTTTTTCTCTTTTTTTTCCCTGTTTGTTTTTTTGTTGAATGTGTATTCGGGGGTTCTGCAGGTGACACCTCTCTGTCTGAACACGGTGATTGCCTTGGCAACGGGCAGTTGCAGGGGCAGTCTGTAAACACCATGTATTGTTCTATATGTATAAATGCGTAGGCTTCAAGGAGCTCTTGAAACATTTGCCTGAGGAAGGAGAAAATCTCCGAAAGCTTGTGAATTTAAAATAAAATTGCTGGACTATAACTTGGTGTTGTAAAATTGTTTACAATTGTCAACCCCAGTCCATCACCGGCATCTCCACATCATAAAAAAGTGCATCTTTGCTGATGCCAGATCAAGGCAAGCTGGCCTTTTTAAACTTGCTTGAGCAGCTGACTGCGTGAATGCCATCAGTTCCATCTTTAGAATGTATAAATGTCCCTACAGTCTATATTTGTTCCATTCATCATTCAGGCTAGAAAGCCCAGGCTTTGGGGCATCTATCCACTGTTCTCTGCTTTACCCGATCTTTCCTTTTACTCTTTCGTATCTTGGTTTTATTCTGCATTATGGGCTTTGGCCTTTCACCTTGGTTTCAGAATATTAAAAAGTGTCCATCCACCCATTACAACACCACCAATAGATTTGTAACACAGTCTACTGATGATAATTCATAATTGCCTTCTGAAAAAATTCAAAATCTCCAGTAATTCAAATTAAGCAATGTAAACAACAGTGGGAATTTAGTGCGAAGAATTGCAATTATTCAACAATTCAAATAAAGCGACATTGAATTAATAGCAGACTATAATTAGCTCAGAATGCACTGCAAGGCAACAGCACTGCAGGGCAAACACCGCCATATGTAATCAAGAGTCTAAGTTACAGAGCTATCTGCGAGCTATGGCCAAAACATTTCCTTTGGGCAAGCAGATCCCCTTCTTTTGAAGATGGAGAATGTGATGTGACACTTCCAGAATCAAACCATGTGACAGGAGCCATTCAAGCCTCATCTTGTGCGATATCCAGCTACTTGATCAGGATTAGCTATTCCACAATCAGCACAGAAGGGGCCCATTCGGCCCATCGTTGAAAGAGCTATCCTACAACCCCTGCTCTTTCCCCACAGCCCTGCAATTTTCTCTCCTTCAAGTATTTATCCAATTCCTTTTTGAAAGTTACTACTGAATCTGCTTCCGCTACCCTTTCAGGCAGTGCATTCCAGATCATTTGCTCATGATTTTTTTTTAAAAAACTGCCAAAATGTAAACCTCCTCCCCAAGTAAAACAAAAACTGGCCATAACTCAAACGGTACAAGCTTTGGATATCCATGGGAAAACATGGAATGAAGAAGATTCCCAATTCTGATAAAAGTTAATTTACAACTGTTATGTTAAATTATTTTTGTTTAAACTTAAAAGTTTCTGAAGAGCCTACTAAGAATCAAACAGGTTTGGAAAATGAATAAGAAACAATACAGAACCACAGTACTTGGGATTATGTACACCACTTGTACTCATAACATGGCCTGTGAGCCTTTTGCAACTCATCGCCCCCTTCAGTTGTAGGCCTCAGCGCACTAGGCACTCCCAGGGCTTCTAAGCCTCCATTCACAACCTACCCAACTATGGATTAAGCACCACTCCTGCTTCTTTTCCTGCTATGCAACAAAAGGCAAGGTTATCCCAGCCTCCACACAGCAGTTGCAGGAACACTAGTAAAACAGAACTATAGTTTTCCTTTCCACTTCCTGTGGGGAAATTGCATTGTGGCATTCAAACATCAACCAGCCAAAGTGGAAGGACTGAACACAAAAGTTTGTTGTCCAACTCTGGGTTACAGGTTTCCTGAGAGTAACTCTGACGCATAACGTTGGTTGGGATTGTAGCCCTTGATTAAAAGTTACTGAGCAACACTGATCTACAATAAAACTTTGACGTCAGAAAATAGGACACCAACTTCAAAACAAATGAAGCTTCTTGAGATTGCAGCTTAATGCCAAATTAGGGACAGTTTTGTGCATGCATGCCCACGAGGAATTAGATTGAGACTATCCAAACCTATAGTCAGCCAACAGAGAAGAGGAGATTCATACCCAGGTTCCAGAGATGAACCCACACAGTCAGAGCTGTGACTATGGGCATGTGACTGAGTCAGGGCATGTTTAGGGCAGAAGCCAGAAGGTATTTCCTTATACCAGTGATCAAAAGCTTGGGCTGCCAGGAAGAGTGGTTAAGGCTAATGATTGAGGCCAAGACTGAGCTCATTTAGCAACTAGGTGGTGCAATGGAATGATAGTAGGGTTGGTATTCTGGAAGGATGAAATCAAATGTGCTGATGGGCATTCTGCATCTGAACTCATCTTGCGATGTATGAGCCTCAATGTTAACGGTCAGCAGGCTATTTGACTGTGGAGGCCTCATAGCCAAATCCAATTCTGTCTACGCCAGAAGTCAACACACACAACCAGTTCTAGCATGGGTAAGTGGATAGCAATTGGAAGAGCCAAATTTCTCCCTTCCTTAACCCACTGGTGCTGAGGCCATTCGTGGTATCTCACCACTGATTCAGTTGAAAGCAGCTAACTCAGTACAGTCTGAAATGTATGATAGGCTAGGTGAGTTGGAGCACTTGTGGAGCAAGTATATTTAGGCCAAAGAGCCTTTTCTCACTCTTGGCCAAAAAAAGGATAGTTTCAGGAAGCAGCAGGAAAACAGATATGGTCACTCACATAGCACAAATATCTTAACATTAAAAGGAAAGGAAAGTCTGAGGGCTCAAATGTATACCCCTAGCTAGTAGAGTGGAATCACAGGATCCCAGACAGCTCTCAAATTGGTCTGAAGTCACAGCCCCATTTTGTTTCCAATGAAGCTGTTCTGGGACATACCCTGTATCTAAGGTGACCTGGAAATAAGGCAAACTTGCAATGCAACTCAGAAAATATGATAGAAAATTTCAGGCATACTTCTCTGCACTTTGAAAAACAACCCTGCTTAGACCTTGCTTCCCTTTTAAACAAGTGTATTATAGCTGAAGTTAAGTTCAGGATTAAACCTTCTCAGGATCCTATCTACTGAATAATTTCTCAATAGATCTGCTGTGCTCGGTCAAAACTTTTAAAAAAGGGAATGTATTAAATGCAACAGGTCTGTTTGGCACAATTTACGTGATGTCAATGAGCCAGAACGTCCCTAAACCTACAGGTCAATCATCACTTAAGCGGTTTAGCAAGCTTCCTTGCAGAAGAGTGAATTCATATTTCATTTTGAACAGTCAAAAATAAATAATGGTAGAGAGAGAGGTTTGAAAGGAAAGGAAACCTGCATCACACCACTTCTTACAATCTTTCCAGGTAACCCACAGTTCCTCACCACTGGAATCAGTCTAGACATTTTTTTATTCAGCAATGATCTGAGTATGCTGCGTCATCATAATTCAACTCCTCTGACTGCACTAGAACCTGGAGAAAAGAACTACGAATGGTAAAAGAACGGTCTTTTAAAACAGTGAAACAAACAAATGTCATCAGTCACAGAATCAGACTGGAATGCTTGGTGCTACCATAACAAGACATTGTTTTCAGGCTGGCTGGATGAATTGGGCAGCTTTAGCACTGTGTACTGCCAGGGTTTTTGAGACGCTGGACATGGACAATGGTGCCAATTCAATAAAAGTTATTCAAGCATAACGACACACATTACATCTGAAAGGCTGCTGTGGAATAAGTTCACACAAGATTGGGGTGTCAGTAGAGATCATTTATTTTCATTAATATTCAACAATTACTCACACCACTAGCCTAAAAGGGGGGAGAAGGGAGAGAAAGACATTTATATTTAGACCCCAGGCAGACAGTCGAGCAGTTGACTTTTTTTGTACTGGGAAACAAGTTCTCTAACCTCCACTGAATATAATGCAAACCATTTTAAGGGGCAGATAAGGCCACTTGGCCCATCAGTCCTTCTAGTGTTGCAACTCCACCCAGCCCAATATCTCACTGTATTTCCTTCAGTGGTGAATTAGCTTATCTCAACTACACTAGCAGTAGGAACGTCACACTTGGCCTTAGTGCCCCCGGGGTTAGAAAAGTGGGGGGGGGGGGGGGGGGGGGGGGAAAGAGAAGCATTCCCAGTCCTGATCGTTATCCAGTGATCTGGCTGGAATTGTGTGTGTCTAAGACAGTGAGCTAGGACAGAATTGAGCTCAGCCGTCTTGCCCCGCGCAATCAAATAGCCTGCTAACACTCACCAGTAAATGATGAATCATGCACAAGCACAACATTTGTTTTGATTTCATATCATGTAATTCAAGCTCCACAATGTTCCTTTTCTTAAGAAACCATACAATTCAAAAGGTGCAATGGAATTGATATTGTCCTTTCACCCCGATTCATATCCAGTCCAGACTAATGGGGTGAAGGTCTCCTCCTGTGCCTTCTAGCTGTGAAAATTACCCCCTGGGGTTATAGCATCTGCTGCCTGCGCTGCATTATTTACATTATAGCACTACCATCAAAGTCCCAGCTGCAACAGGGTCCCGATATGAAGCATTATGATTCCCAGCCCAAGAGATGCAGATCTAGCTTAGCAAAGTCAGAAATTACATACGTGTGAAAGTGCAAGTGGGATCAAGTTTTTTTTTTGATTGTGTTCCTTGATTATAACACATTATTATACATGGTTACGTAGTGCTAATGAATGAACTTTACAAAGTGGGAGCCCAAGATTTTAAAAGGAGTGTTATAGTGCAACACAATAACCAGATAACTAGGTTATAATTTTTAAAGTTCCAAACAGAATTTTATGTATAAAAAATGTGAAAAAAACATTTTGGAAGGTTTATATAAACTCACTAGAAATTAGAATTCTTATATTAATTAACTTTTTTTTAACTCCTCAATTTCCTCTCTCCTCTCTGGAAACTCCAACTCATGGTGGGGTACAATTCCACAGTGCCTTGCACCCTCTACCCAAGCGACCATTCATGTGTGAGCCTAGACTGCGAGCCTTGCAGGTTATTCGATCACGGAGCACATTCAATTTAAGCCCGATTCTGTCCTCAGCCATGCACTTTCTAGCAAGGGTCACTGGGTAGCAAGAACCTTGGCTGATTGTCTGTGTCCTCCCTAAAGCCGGGTCGCTGAGGGCAAATTGTAGCACCCCTACCACCACCCAGCTCAAGGCGCACAGAGGCTGAATGTAGCACTCCTGCTGTTGCCCCAGACTGAAATTAGCTACCTCACCACAGACAAAGGATCGATCTTTGGACTTTCCTAGTCCAATTATCTGATTATTCACTAATTCCTGAAGCTGTACTCTTTTGCAGACTTTACATATCAGGTCTGGAACTACTCCAATATTATGTTTACATGTGAGTTCTGATAAGCTAGCCAGGCCCAGCCCAGTCCCATTAAGTGTAATGATTTAGTACGATGAGAAGGTTATACTTTAACAGTATGTGTACTGCTCAACAATCTGATCTCTGGTGCTTATCACCCAGTGTTAGCTATGACAGGTTTTCTCAATTTGTTAAAAAAAGAACTTTTTCTTTTTGGTTTTATTTAATGAATAGTACAGCAAAAGTCTAATCTAGGATCTATCAACAGAGCAGGCAGTCTGCACTATAACAAAAACTGGCTGGAATGTGCTGCCAGGGAGTAACATATCAAAGGGAAATTCAGGTTAATGCCATTATGTTCTCTCAGTAGGTTAACCATCTGAACACAGTTACTGCCTGGAAACACACTTCCACCAGCTTTATCTTTAAAATACAAAGAGAAAGAAAGAAAACGAGATAGTCACCCACTTCAGACCGATAGACTATCACAACCACAGCAATAGTGCTTGTGAGCTTTGCTTCAATGCAAGATATAGAGAAAACATACACTGAATACATTATAGAGGAATAGGACACATTGTATAGCTCACGTTACCCCCGAGGAAGTGCACAATGCAGGTCTTCAAAATGCTAAAATGTACCTACATTAGTATGTTTAAGTTTGAAGCTTTAATGTCACAGCCTATTTTCACACATTATACTTACCTGTTTGACCCTTCTATGAACCCCAAGCTCTAAACATTTGGGATTGTAGCCAATGAAAAAGTGTATTCCAAATAGTTATCTTATGGTTGCTTGTTAATTGCATACATTAACATTACATGCTAACAAGACTGCATTCCGGGGGTTGATTTACTTAACTGCCAGACAAAGAATTAATGCTCTGCATGGTTAATGATCTGTGTTATTGCTGTTGCCGAGCAAAGCAGTTATAATTTAAATTAACACAAAGATTCTTCAATCTGAAGCAGGTCACTATGTTGCATTGTAAAGATGTAAAAATCTAAAGATTTATACCATGGTTGAGGTCAGCAATACTTTAAGTATTACGAAGCAGGAACAAAGTGCCTACTTAGTTTGTTAAAATATTGCAGAAACGGATTTCAAAAACCACTTGCATTGCTACTTAGGTTTCTATCCAGAGGTCGGTCGGGGGGAGGAGAGGTGAAAGATCTCAAAGATTTTGGATTGGCGATTTTTTTCGTTCCTTCTCACCCCCCAACTGAAATCCATTCATTTCGATTTTGGGTTGCTTTAGGTTCAGTTTTCCAGTGGAACTGTCAAATTACCCATCATTGAACATTCAACATCCACATTCAGATAAGCAGGCTGTACAGGAGGAGGACAATGGAGAGAGAAGACATCACTTGGACACTGCCCCTTTTAAAAGTTTGGCATCATTCAGCAGCCACATCTATCATGTGGACTTTCCCCACTATTGCTAGACATGGAGCTTCAGTCTGGAAATATACCGCTGTTCTTTTCAAAGGGCAACAGCTAGATCAATGTCACAGAATGCTCCGTACATGGAAGTCAAAATACATTCCAAGAAGGAGGAAGGCGACATCAAAGGTAAATCACCTCACATCCTTCCTCATTCATTCAACTTCCACATACATGTGAATTGTGCTAAAGTAGTACAGAAAACAGAGGTAGGAAGCTTTACAACTTAATAGTAACACTCGCTTGTCACACCATTGAATTTGGGGATCACAAAAGCATATGACATGGCACACGTAGGAAAAAACCTCAACTTCTGAGGATCACAAACAGCTGAAGAGTAAAGCAGTATAGGGAGATTTGTAATTGTTGCCTGCATTAACCATGAATTGACAGATTGACACCTTGCTAGGTACAGTGACTGATGCAATTGGGGTACTTTAATTAGGGATGGTGTCAGCTCTACCAAAAGCATTGCACTCTCTGCTACAGTGAGTGACAGCAAGATCAGGACCAGGTCTTGCAGGGCTGTGGAGATAGAACCAAAGCCTTCAATCAGTAGATTCCAATAGATTCTACAAAGGGTACTTCAGTAGATTACTTGTCTCAACGTTTATGGAAACATTGTCAATCAAGGCCAATTGTGGGTCTGGGGAACAAGGAGAGGCGATATTAATAACCTCCACCTGCGGTTGAGCACAGGCAAGCACCAGCATATTGGGTCGGTGGCAGTCTGACTGCAGTGGAGTTGATGCCAGTATAGTAGTCAAGACGGGTCGGCAAGGTGCCAATGTTCTCTCAGTAAAAGGTTATTTCAATACTGAAACCTCAGATCACGTCGAGACTTATGCTCCAGTCCCTTACGATACTAAAGGAACTCCAGAGTAATCGGACTGCTACATTTTACTGCTGGAGCTGGAAGAGGTTGGACATGGACTCAAGGAGTTGTACAACACAATTTAGTCAGGGCTTTGCATTTGGACCATTCCTGGGAACATCTCCTACACGCACTCAATTCTTTGGCCGACTCAAGATTGCCTTTTTTCCCCAGAAAGCTCAACTCCAATGAGTGTGGAACATTGAAAGAAGTCACTATACACTGCAAGATTTTCCAACAAATTTAATGTTCACTACAAGTCCCATTGCTGCTTCACCAAGAACAGGCTTTACACCTATAACATTTCCAAATGTTGCATGCTACAGGCACTTACCACTAGAAAGGATTCCTGAATTTGGGCACTGCCATTGACTGAAGCTAATGATCAGTAGTAAGGAATAGAACCCCTTCTCACTGATCGCATCCAGCATCTCGTAGAATAAAGCTTCTGCTAGTCTATCTCAAAGTGTCTTAATCCCAGTTTCAGAACAGCAAACCCCATTGCAATATCAACCACATTCACTGCCAATATCAGTCACCCACAAGGTCTAAGTGATATTGCTAACTTCATCCAAAAGTCAGTCTGTTTTGAATAATACAGCCTAAGAACTGAATTGAGACTATTTTCCAAACGTAAGTAAACAAGATCTCATTAAACTGGTATAATTTCAAAGCCAAATCTTAAATGCAATGAGTGCGGTAATCAAATGTGCACATCATCAAACTATATTTTCCTTGCCCCCCTTCTATTTCTCATCTACATGCCGCCCTTCGGCGACATCATCCAAAAACACGTCAGGTTCCACATGTACGCTGATTGCACCCAGCTCTATCTCACCACCACCTCCTTTGAACCCTCCACTGTCTCTGATTTATCACGCTGCATGTCCGACATCCAGTACTGGATGAGCCTGAGATGAGCTTTCAATCACATACCCACTCCATCACAGCTTACTTTCACCTCTGTAACATCACCTGTCTCCGCCCCGCCTCAGTTCATCTGCTGCTGAAACCCTCATTCATGCCTTCGTTACCTCCAGACATGACTATTCCAATGCTCTCCTGGCCGGCCTCCCATCTTCTACCCTCCATAAACTTGAGCTCATCCAAAACTCTGTTGCCCGTTTCCTAACTCGCACCCATCATCCCTGTGCTTGCTAACCTACAGTGGCTCCCGGACCGGGAACGACTCGATTTTAAAATTTTTATCCTTGTTTTCAAATCCCTCCAATGGCCTCGGCCCTCCCTATCTGTGTAACCTCCTCCAACCCTAAAACCCTCCAAAATTGTTGCACTCCTCCAATTCTTGCGTCTTGCGCATCCCCGATTTTAGTCGCTCCATCATTGGTGGCCATGCCTTCAGCTGTCTAAGCCCTAAGATCTGGATTTCCCTCTCTAAACCTCTCTGCCTCTCCTCCTTAATTGTAAACAATTTTACAACACCAAGTTATAGTCCAACAAATTTATTTTAAATTCCACAAGCTTTCGGAGGCTTCCTCCTTCCTCAGGTGAATCGTGTCGAAGTGACATTTTCGAATCCTTCGCATTTGAAAATCACAGAACAATGCCTGGTGATTACTGCCCGTTGCCAAGGCAATCACAGTGAGCAGACAGAAAGGTGTCACCTAAAAGGCCACCGAATATACAAACCCCCAAAAAAGAGAGAGAAGGAAGACAGTCAATGACCCGTTATATTAAAAACAGTAAGAACGGGATATGATGCTCGACTCATCGATTGACAGTTCCGACGGGCCACAGCGAAAAATCGCGTACACCTCCTCAGAAGACTAACACGGGACGCAACCAACAGAGTACCCTTCGTCGTCCAGTACTTCCCCGGAGCGGAGAAACTACGCCATGTTCTCCGCAGCCTTCAACATGTCATCAATGATGACGAACACCTCGCTATGGCCATCCCCACACCTCCACTACTCGCCTTTAAACAGCCACCCAACCTCAAACAAACCATCGTTCGCAGCAAATTACCCAGCTTTCAGGAGAACAGCGTCCACGACACCACACAACCCTGCCACGGTAACCTCTGCAAGACATGCCAGATCATCGACACAGATACCACCATCACACGAGAGGACACCACCCACCAGGTGCACGGTTCATACTCCTGTGACTCGGCCAACGTTGTCTACCTCATACATTGCAGGAAAGGATGCCCCAGAGCATGGTACATGGGCGAGACCATGCAGACGCTGCGACAATGGATGAACGGACACCGCGCAACAATTGCCAGACAGGAGGGTTCTCTCCCTGTCGGGGAACACTTCAGTAGTCATGGACATTCAGCCACCGACCTTCGGGTAAGCATACTCCAAGGCGGCCTTCGAGACACACGACAACGCAAAATCGTCGAGCAGAAATTGATAGCCAAGTTCCGCACCCATGAGGACGGCCTCAACCGGGATCTTGGGTTCATGTCACACTACACGTAACCCCATCAGCGAACAAATGTTATCTGTTTTTAATATAACGGGTCATTGACTGTCTTCCTTCTCTCTCTTTTTTTTGGGGGTTTATATATTCGGTGGCCTTTTAGGTGACACCTTTCTGTCTGCTCACTGTGATTGCCTTGGCAACGGGCAGTAATCACCAGGCATTGTTCTGTGATTTTCAAATGCGAAGGATTCGAAAATGTCATTTCGATACGATTCACCTGAGGAAGGAGGAAGCCTCCGAAAGCTTGTGGAATTTAAAATAAATTTGTTGGACCATAACTTGGTGTTGTAAAATTGTTTACAATTGTCAACCCCAGTCCATCACCGGCATCGCCACATCATCTCCTCCTTAAAACCGACCTCGCTGACCAAGCTTTGGCCACCTGCCCTAATATCTCCTTATGTGGCTCGGTGTCAAATTTTGTTTGTTAACGCTCCTGTGAAGCACCTTGGGATGTTTTACCATGTTAAAGGTGCTATATAAATGCAAGTTTTGTTGTTGTTGACCACATTGACAATGCTTTAGGTTGCCGAATTGTTAACTAGCTTCATTAAAGATCACAATCCAATCTAAAGACCCACTCTGTCACTAAAACATTACAGCATAGCTGGTGTATAACTGCTTTCTGTTTGGTCCTCTTGAGACAGATGCAAGACCATAAGTTGAATTTATTCGGTAGATCAGATAACTTGCATGAAAATGTCTGTGCATGCTACGATTTCAGTAAAGCCTACATTAAAACAGTGACTACATTTTTAAAGTACTTCACTGCCTGTGCATTATATAAATGCAAGCCCTTTCATGTCCTTTAATAGCAGACACAATATACGTCCCCACAATTTAGGCCTTTTCTACCAGGCATATAGTATATTGTAGTGGCTATGAGCAACCAGAGGTCGTGAGTTCAAATCCCACCATGGCAAAATCAACACAAAAAAATGACCATGAAAGCTGCCGAACTGTCACAAAAAAACAACTGGCAACCTGCCTAACCCTATCTAGTCTGGCCTAAACGTGACTCCTGTCCCACACTACAAAGGTGGTTCTTAATGCCCTCAGGAAAACAAGGGATGGGGAATAAAAACTCCCTTGCAACAACATCTACATCTGAAGAACAAATTTAAAAATATTTCAGTAAATGTAACGGCGGGTATGCAATACTTTTGCATTATAACGACTTAAATAGTAGTAAACAGCCAGCAGTTTGTCTGATTACAGTACACTATAAAAGCAAATTGCCTTAATTAGTTGTTCTTCCTATAGTGTATTGATGCCAACAGCCCCAATAAACTTAGTGACAACAATAGTGCATTTAAAACATAATATGAACATACCAAGATTATCTGACCAAGAGAATTTTTCAGTGCACTATTTTCATTCCACCTACGGTATGCATTAATGCAAGTTCGATTAAAAAAACCTAACACATGCACCCATTTCATTTCACCTACTTAAAATACAATAATCCCAGAGTGTTTTATCACTGCCTCAAAGCTTCTGCTGCCTACTGGCTCCTCTTCTACCCACCTCTTTCCCACCCAGCAATGCCTTAATCTCTAGCCCAGGAGGCACATTTACCGTAGGCCAGGAATAACAGTCTCAAAGTTTTCTCTGTGAATTACAGAGCCAGACTGATTATTCCTACCGGACACGTTTCAGCCAACAGATTTGTATCACAGCAGCTGATTCCCCATAGGGCATTTTTAAATCCGTCTCCTACTTTTTTTTGTTAAATTAGGTGCGAATGTAAACCAGGCACTGTCCCTTTTTAATTCATGACTATTTTTTCTCTAAAAATTAGCAAATGGTGGAAAATATACTTGTTGTTAACTTAAGTACCACAAAAAGAACCCAAAAAGGACCAAAGTGTAAACAGGGAACAATTCATAACTCAGCAAAGCTCAATTCACTTGCATTTTATACCAGAAGGATAAACTAGTCACCTTATCCACTGTGACTACGCCATAGAAAAGGCAGGTATCTGTCCATAGACAATTTTTTTAGCATTCTTCAACTTTTATCCAAAGCAGGGGGGAGACTTCAAACCTGATAATAAAAAAAAAACCCACAGGAAAAGGCCATTTGGCCCAACAAATCTATCCCTTTTCACGTACATACCTTCTCACCACGTCTTACAATCCTGTCTCCCTACAGAAATATGTTCAATTGTTCCTTGAACCAATATACACTGTCCACTTCAAAAGTAATTCATTGGCTGTGAAGTGCTTTGAGGCACCCTTAGGACATGAAAGATGCTACAGAAATGCAAGTTCATTCCTTCTTCTCCTGGGTAACTTATTGTACTGTCCTTTTGTTGAGAAAGTTCTGCCCGACTGACCTTCTTACTCAGAATTTCTTGTTCTATTATTTTCATTTGAACCCTGTATTCTTTTCAAAGAAATTTATTTCCTTTCAAATAAATAGGTGAGCAAAACTGCACACAATAGATGAGATTTGATCAACACTTTATACAGCAGCCATACAATCTCTCTTTATCTGTACTCTATTCATCTCCAAATGCACCCCAGTGCTTGACTTGACCTTCTGACTGTAGCTTAGTCCACTGTAACTAAGAGTTGTCCACTGTAACTAAGAGTTGTCCACTGTAACTAAGAGTTGTCCACTGTAACTAAGAGTTGTCCACTGTGAGTAGCCTTTAGATTTTTGGAAGATGTGATGCAAGCAGCAACTTTTCCCGGTTAGCACCAGGGCCATGTCATCTTCTCTTGAACCAACAGACAGCATAAACAGAGCACATCTGCAGTCATCCTCATCACACACGGTCAGCAGAAGGAAGTTACATCAGGGAGGTGCTGAGCTGCAGCTAATGATGCACATCAACTCCTTTTAGTATTATACTTTGTGAAGCCAATTGCAAGTGTTTATTATTCTACCATTCCATGTAAAATTGTTTTGCTCTTTAAACCCAGGAGTTTCCCAGTTTGGACACTTTTATTTTAAAGCTTGTAAAAGAGTGGATTGCCTCAAAGCTGTTACCCAGTTTGTTGACTTGAATTCAGTAAAATGTAAATTCAAAAAACCAGAAGGCATTTTTTTAATCCTTTGATCTTTTCCCTGATCAACGCAGCACCCCATTTAGCACACATTCCCTCTCGATTCCTTACTCCCATTAGGAATTATTTTAGTTCTCCACACGGAACTGCTTTTGCCGTCGAATTATTAAATTACCTAAAAGGTTAAATAAAGGGGAGAAATAAATTGCATTTTCTAGCACCTTTTATATCCTCAGGATATCCCAAAATGGCTTCACAGCCAATTAATTACTTTTAAAGCATGGTCACTGTTGCTTTGTAGATAAATACTGCTGAATCTGGCTGTACTATTCCTCATTATTTGCCTTTCCTTCTATTTTTGTATTATTTACAAACCCGCAGTGTTTGCCAGTGATAGACATGGTCAAGTCATTAATATATTATAATAAGGGCTCTCATGACAGACCCCTGAAGTACACCACTTATGACTTGCTCCGAGTTCATCTATTACTAACCATAGAATCATCGAATCCTACAGTACTGAAGGAGGCCATTTGTCCCATCGTGCCTGTTCTTTGAAAGAGCTGTCCAATTAGTCCCACTCACCTGCTCTTTCCCCAGAGCCCTGCAATCTTTTCCTTTTCAAGTAGTTAACCAGTTCACGTTTGAAAACCACTTCCTGTTTTTAAGCCAATTTTCTGATGAGTGCCATACCTCACCTCCTATTCCATATGTTAACTTTATCTTAGCTAGTAACGGATGTAAAAATCGTTCCAGAAGCTTTCTGAAAATCCATGTATATAATACCAAGTGCATTACCTACCGTCCTCCAGGTCAGTAATATATTCAAAAAACTGCAGGTGGTTAAGTTAAACATGACCCATATTTCCTGAATCTGCTGATTATGTTTTCCCGAGCTTTCACCTATTAGATTTGCCATAATCGTTTCAAAGGCAGATGTTGAACTTACTGGTCTACCATTTTCAGCTTTGTCTTGATTTGTTTTATAATAGTTAAGCTGGTCACTTTTCAATCCTCAGAAATTTCTCCATGCTCCATACACAACATGCTGCAATCAGTACCCGCCAAGCATGGAAAATACATTTTCAAAGCTTCTGTCAAGTGCCTGGTCGTGTCATACACTGCTCGAGTTTCCAAGAAAACAGTCAACTATTTGATCTGTAACGGCATACCACACACACCTTATTTAAAATGAGCTTTCCTGATAAATATCTTCTCTCTCCCCTCTACACATGCCTTCAAATACTAAGTACAAAAACCTTTTCCTCAAGAACTAATTACTTGCAAAAAGAAACTTTCTACTGCATAATTACACAAAAGAAGCCACTTGATGTCAACTCCAATGAGAACAGTCCCAGTTCAGAATCTGTTTCAACGTAAAACACTATTTCCATTCATAACAGGGTAAAGGAAGCATGTAGGTTACAGGCTCAATCCCTGGTCTCAACTGAGTTAACTGATTTCAACTGGGGCAGCAATAGGGCCACTATAATTGGCCACATTGGCTCTAGCCAATGGAGGGACAAAAAATAAGCTAGGGTTCCTGTTGTTGATTGTTAGAAAGTAGTCTCTACTGAAGGCTGACAAGTGTGCGGATGGGAGGACAGGACAGTATTCTTTTTGGCCGTGATGTGATGTGATAGACTATTGACACTCGCTGTCTAGGCTCAATGGTTACTGGGAAGAGGTGCCAGATGGTGACCAACATGTCACCCCAGCATGCGACAACAACTACAGGAGGGAAGAAAACTGAAAGGGAAAAAAAAGGTACCCTTTCACCACTGGATATCTCAAATATATAATGTAAATACATTGGGGTACAGTTTCTGCTTTGGGCGCAAATTGCGCCAGCTAGGTTATAGTTCAAGTTTCCGCTAAAATGCATTAACATAATCACAAACGTAAAATCTTCCATGAATCAGTGCAATCCGGCAACTTAACAGAGCATAATAGTTTTTTTTTCTTGGCAATAAAAAGTATTCATTGATATATTTAAGATGTATTTAAGAGTGGTAACCTGCGGTAGTTTTATTAATACAGCTGAAAATGGGTTTATCACAAACAATAAGCATTTTTAATCAGAGCGTCTAGTCCTCCACCTGTGAGCAACCTGATTTTAAATTACTGAAAATGACTTAAAATTATACTGAGCCATACTACTTTCATTGGTGGACATTAGTCAGTTTCTTAATAAATTAAATATTTTTTTAATATTTAAAACCGTTTAAAATGTGCATACTAGTGCCTGTGCACGCTTAATTTGAAGACCCTCATCGAATGGCCGCAGGCAGGCGCAATCGGCAGAAACTCCCATTCCTTGTTATTGCATTTGGGGGCGTGGCCAGTTTTGTGGGCGGGGCTGGCTCAGCACGATGATTTTTGAACCAGCACAAAAGATCGTGGAAACTCAAATAATGCTGGACGTAATTTGCACCCAGCGTAGAACAAAATTCCTCAATCTTTTGTGCTGATCTGATCGAATTGCGCTGAAAAAAAACAGCGCAATTCAGTGGAAACTCTACCCTATTATTTTTTCTTTAGGAGTCTAATGTTTCCCAACTGTAAGCACTGAGCAACTGAGACTAGAAGAATGTTTGAAAGTTTATTCAATTTGAAAACGATGAAAGGTACCAAATGAGTAAACAAAGATGTCGGTCAATTAAAAAAAAGTATCAACATTTACTGTAACATTATGTACAGATAATTGTAAACTTTAGCAATGTAAATCCTTCCAGTATTAATAATTTGAATTTCAGGAAATTCTACCCATCTCCTTACACACGCCTAAATGCTAAGAAGTTCCCAAAGAGCACCTCAATAAGAAATTCTGCTGGATACACAGCAGATCTAAATTCTCTATGTCATGAACTGCTGATTACTGGGTATGATAAAGGAACCTTATATGCAAATCTATACATTTAGACTAACACAAGTACTGCACATAATGGTACTAAGTGCAAGGCAAGGAATATTGAGCGGAGGTATTAAACAGTGTTAAAAAGAAAAATTGTGAATTCTACAAATCTTCCATCACCCCTCTCTTTACCAAGCTCCACTGGCTCCCTATGCCCAGACAAAATGACCTTCAACATCTTAGTCCTTGTCTTCAAATTCCTCCACACCCCTCGGACTTGGGTTTCCTGCTTATTCCCCACTCCTTCCACTCCACCATGGGAAGCCAATCTTTCAGCCATTACTCCTCTGTCCTCTGGAATTCACCGAAGCCACTATGCCTTGCTGTCTCCTTCTCTGCCTTCTGAATAACTCTTTTTCTTTAACTGCGTTTTCAGGCTCTATCTTTCCCACCTTAAATTTTGCTCCTTCTTCCTGCCTCATCAAGCTTTTGGTCACCTGTATTAACGTCTCCTTATTTGGCTCGGTATCAATTTTTGTCTGATTGCAGTCCTGTGAAGTGCCTCGGGACGTTTTATTATGTTAAAGGCGCTATATAAATGTAAATTGTTATTAAGCACTCAAGACATTTACTTCTACTTGAGGAGCGCTATGCAAATCCATGTAGTGGGAAATGCACAGCCTAGGTCAGTCAGCATCTGAAAGGTTAACATTTCAGGTGGGATCCAGAATTGAGTATTTTTTTTTAAGCACAGAAGTATGTTGTGAACAAAAAAGGGGCAACAGTATTGTTATATTTACAGTATAAGTGTTCAGTATTGATTGTGTTACAACATTCAACTGTAAGCATATTAATTAGTATTTTATAATATATTGTAAAATATATAAATTATAATATATCCAGGACAACTGAGAAAAGAAAAAGAATTTGCATTTATATTGCACCTCATCACATCCTAAGGAGATTCCAAGTGCTTTACCATCAATGGATTACTTTCTGAAGTGCAGTCACTGTTATATAGGCAAACAACGCAGCCAATGTGTGCACAGCAAGATCCCACAAACAGCAAATGATTGAATGACCCAATAATCTTTTTGGTGGTAGGAAATAAAATGGCCCAAAAAAGTGGTGTTTTAAACCACTCTGCTGATTTCCGGTAAACCAAAAAGTTTAAGACTGGAATACTGGGAGTTTTAGACAACATGCTCAAGAGAACAAAGAACTCTTGTACTGCTTGAGCTAAGATGTCCAGACTGCTCAGGGCCATTGACTAAATAGTTGTCTGGAATAGTACCAGATAAGAAAAACTATGATCATGCTTAAAACCCGAGAGAAAGACAGGAGTTGAATCAGCAACTAATTGGATTTTGGCCATTACAAGTCTTTCTTTCTCTTAGGTTTTAAGCATCAGCATGAAAGTACCAGAAAAGAGAAACAATTCCAGACAACATAACTTTATATTGTATACAAGTAAGGCCTAGCTAGTGCCAAGTTATTGTGATACTTTAAACTGCTCTTGTGCATGCAAAGATTTTTTAAAACTCACATTGAATAGTATCCACCAAATACGGTGTGTACTCCTGTGTGTAAACCTGGAGATAGGATTAATTATGAAAAAGTTAGTAATGTAGTGTCAGACTATATCTTTGATGACTTTAGAAAGAAGAGGTTAACTAGTTCACTCAATAGTGCACAGTGTTCCCAAGGGGGTTAGTTTGTTTTGAGTTAACTATTAATATACTTTGGCTAGATGTTGTAATAATGTGAGCCACAATTTTAAGCTTCTAAAAGCCCTTAGATGTGAGTGATCGATCTCCAGATAATTCTTTGATGAAGCACTGAGATAGAGGGGTTATAGATCTGTCTAATACTTGAATGTAATATCCTGCATATTCTTTATACCCTTGAGCGTGTTGTCTAAAGTTCCTAGAGTACTACTCTTAAACCTTCAGGTTTTCCCAGAATTCAGTAATGTGATTTAAAACACCACCTGTTTAGGCAACTTTTCCTGCTGGGAGCTATGACTATAAGAACATAAGAAATAGGAGGAGTAGGCTATACGGCCCCTCGAGCCTGCTCTGCCATTCAATAAGATCATGGCTGATCATCTACCTCAACCGCACTTTCCTGCCCAATCCCCATATCCCTTGATTCCCTTAGCGTCCAAAAATCTGTTGATCTCAATCCTGAATATAATCAACGACTGAGCATCCACAGCCCTCTGGGGTAGAGAATTCTAAAGAGTGAAGAAATTTTTCCTCATCTCGGTCCTAAATGGCCGACCCCTTATCTTGAGACTACGACCCCTAGTTCTAGACTCTCCAGCCGGGGAAACAGCCTCTCAGCATCTACCCTGTCAAGCCCTCTCAGAATCTTATACGTTTCAATGAGATCGCCTCTCATTTTCTAAACTCCAAAGAATATAAACCCATTCTACCCAATCTCTCCTCATAGGACAACTCTCTCATCAAAGGAATCAATCTAGTGAACCTGCGTTGCACACCCTCTAAGGCAAGTATATCCTTCCTTAGGTAAGGAGACCAAAACTGTACACACTATTCCAGGTGTGGTCTCACCAGAACCCTATATAATTGCAGCAAGACCTCCTTACTCTTATACTCCAGCCCCCTTGCAATAAAGGCTAACATACCATTTTGTCTTCCTAATTGCTTGCTGTACCTGCATGTACAATGGGAAAATTCCCCACTCTTCTTCAAAAGGATTGTTTACATCCACCTGAGCAGGCAGATGGGGAAGGCAAATGGGGACTCCATTTAATGTCTCATCCAAAAGACAGCACCTCTGACAATGCAGCACTCCCTCATTACTACACTAAAATGCCAGCCTAGATTGTGTACTAATGTCTGTAGTGGGGCTTTAACCCGTAACATTGTGACTCTCAGGTAGGAGTGCTACCACTGAACCGAGCTGAGATCCTGGATGTATATATGGCTCTTGTGAATAAAATCATTCCCAATTCAAAGCCATGCTCTCATACTGACATTTCCCTTCTTCAGTCTCATTTTCGCAAACGATACATGGTAAAGCTTTGGTGGCTGTAACACACAAATTCGTTTTTCCCCATCCCATCCAGAAGGCATTGACTCCATGCTAGCATACAGTTCTATCAGCACACCTCACATGGACATTATTCATCTGAGCCTAGATGATGAAAATCTAGAATATTTGACTCCATGATTGATTAGTCTGTTGGCACTCACTGTCCAGTTTAACACCTAAGGAATGGCTATTTAAAAACAATTTGCATTTATATAGCACCCGTAACGTCGTAAAACATCCCAAGGCACTACATAGGAGCGTTATCAGACAAAATTTGACACCGAGCCACATAAGGAGATATCAGAACAGGCGACCAAAAGCTTAGACAAAGAGGTAGGTTTCAAGGAGCATCTTAAAGGAGGAGAGGGGTAGAGGGTCAGCTGAAGACACAGCCGCCAATGGAGGGGCGAATGAAATTGGGATGGAAGAGAGACCAGAATTGGAGGAACACAGAGCTCTGAGAGGTTTGTAGGGCTGCAGGAGGTTAAATAGATAAGGAGGGGCGAGGCCACGGAGGGATTTAAACACAAGGATGAGAATTTTAAATTTAAGGCACTGCCCATGGGATCATACTTCAGCATGAGGCACCAGCTTCAGCAGGAGGCTAGGGGGATATTAAAACATGCTGGTGTTGATTCAATGCTTGTTTTAATTCAACTCTTTTATAGGGCTATGAAAACCCTGACTCCAGAGAAAGTGCAGCACAAGATTAATCAATGACTCCTGAAAACAGAACAAACCAGGAGTATTGTGCAATTAATCTCCTGCTGCATTTGTCATCACACCCCGTGAATAGGATGTTCTGATGAGGAACCGCAGCAAGATTACATCTGGGGCAGCACCACAAAAGCAGCAAACATTTAAATCAGTGCTCGCATTGGCATTAGGAACACAAGAGCTGCTGCAGCTGCACTTCTCCGTTCCATGTCAATCCATGAAGTCTGAACACAACGCCAGCAGCAAAGCTTCACACACTGCTTCTGCTGACTGTGGAACTCTCTCTCGCGTTATCACCTGGAATTCTGTCTCTCACTCAAACTGTACACCAAGTTAACCATCACTTGAAGGGAAAGGATAGGAAAAAAGATTTTTATATGCCAAGTGCTGTTGGAACATGGAATGTCCTACCTGAAGTTGGTTAAAGCAGATTCAATTATAGTTTTTTTTTTAAAAAGGGGAAGTGGATAAATATTTGAAAATAAATCTTTTTTTAAAAAAAAGGTATAGGGGTAGAGCAGGGAATTGGGACTAATTAGATTGCATTTTGAGAGAGCTTGCACAGGCACAATGGGTCAAATGGCCTCCTACTGTGCTGTAACATTCTGATTTTATGAACCAGGGTCACTGATGGTCACAAATACATTCTATAAGGAATTCAGAAGAAACTTCTTTACCCAGAGAGAGTGGTTAGAATGTGGAACTCACTACCTCAAGGAGTAGTTGAGGCAACTAGCATAGATGCATTTAAGGGGAAGCTATATCAGTGCATGAGGGAGAAAGGAATAGAATGATATGCTGATAGGGTGAGATAAAGTAGGGCGAGAGGAGGCTCGTGTGGCGCATAAACACCGGCATAGACCAGTTGGGCCGAATGGCCTGTTTCTGTGCTGTAAATTCTATGTAAGCCCACCTTAGCAAACTGGAAATCTGTAGGCGATTTTACATTGTCAAGAGAACAGTGCTCATCCTCTATGAGCTGCTCTCCCAGTTTTCCCACTAGAGACCCAATAGGGAGTCAGGGTTCTATTTTCTCTCTAACTGCAGCTATTGGAGCCGATGAAAAGACATGTGGCCCTGAGCATCAAGGACATGGAGTTGACATCCTTTGCGTTGATAGTGAGTTGCCAGGCATGGGAGTAGCATGTACCTGTTGCTATCATGATCAACTTAAAATGCAATGACAGCTGCTGTTCTCTCCAGCTGCACGCACCCTGATATGCAAGTAATAGCCTCGGAAAAAAAAAATCATCAGTAACTTGACATTTGGCTAACATGCTGAGATTTGATGTGGAGATGCCGGTGATGGACTGGGGTTGACAATTGTAAACAATTTTACAACACCAAGTTATAGTCCAACAAATTTATTTTAAATTCCACAAGCTTTCGAAGGCTTCCTCCTTCGTCAGGTGAACGGTGTGGAAACCGTTCACCTGACGAAGGAGGAAGCCTCCGAAAGCTTGTGGAATTTAAAATAAATTTGTTGGACTATAACTTGGTGTTGTAAAATTGTTTACAAATGCTGAGATTTGGTAGAGTTTGCACAGTCACACACATACCGGCAGCTCCACGCACCAAGAAAAGGTTATTTGTGTGCCAAATGGCGGCAGTTCACAGGTTACATGGCTTCTATCCTCAGTACTGATTTAACAAGGATTCTCTTCTTTTACCTAAACTAGATGGGGGAGGGAAGGTCCTTCCAATTTGCTTGAGATTTGTGCATTGTACCCAGAGATTCCAAAAAGATATAAATTTACCAGATGCAAACATTTTTAAGTATGTATTTTTTCACACAAAAGTGCAGTAAGTGATTAATACTGAAATGATGTGGAGATACCGGTGATGGACTGGGGTTGACAAATGCAAACAATCTTACAACACCAAGTTATAGTCCAACGTTGGGTACAGGGAACCCCCAGCTTCTGTCGCGACACTACAGACTTCCTACAAAAACTCAGTACCCACGGACCAGTTGAACCAGGAACACTTCTCACCATGATGGACGTCTCGGCACTCTACACCAGTATCCCCCACGATGACGGCATCGCTGCAACAGCATCAATACTCAACACCAACAACAGCCAATCTCCAGACGCCATCCTACAACTCATCCGCTTCATCCTGGATCACACTGTCTTCACCTTCGATAACCAGTTCTTTACCCAAACACACGGAACAGCCATGGGGGCCAAATTCGCACCCCAATACGCCAACATTTTCATGCACAAGTTCAAGCAGGACTTCTTCACTGCACAGGACCTCCAACCAACGCTATACACCAGATACATCGACAACATTTTCTTTCTATGGACCCACGGCGAAGAATCACTAAAGAGACTACACGATAACATCAACAAGTTCCATCCCACCATCAAGCTCACCATGGACTACTCCTCAGAATCGGTTCCTTTCTTGGACACATGAATCTCCATCAAAGACGGGCAACTCAGCACCTCACTCTACCGCAAGTCCACGGACAACCTCACGATGCTCCACTTTTCCAGCTTCCACCCTAACCATGTCAAAGAGGCCATCCCCTATGGACAGGCCCTACGAATGCACAGGATCTGCTCAGACGAGGAGGAACGCGATGGACACCTACAGACGCTGAAAGACGCCCTCGTAAGAACGGGATATGACGCTCGACTCGTCGATCGACAGTTCCGACGGGCCACAGCAAAAAATCGCATAGACCTCCTCAGAAGACTAACACGGGACGCAACCAACAGAGTACCCTTCGTCGTCCAGTACTTCCCCGGAGCGGAGAAATACGCCATGTTCTCCGCAGCCTTCAACATGTCATCGATGACGACGAACACCTCCACTACTCGCCTTTAAACAGCCACCCAACCTCAAACAGACCATCGTTCGCAGCAAATTACCCAGCTTTCAGGAAAACAGCGTCCACGACACCACACAACCCTGCCACGGCAACCTCTGCAAGACATGCCAGATCATCGACACAGATACCACCATCACACGAGACGACACCACCCACCGGGTACATGGTTCATACTCCTGTGACTCGGCCAACGTTGTCTACCTCATACGTTGCAGGAAAGGACGCCCCGGAGCATGGTACATTGGCGAGACCATGCAGACACTGCGACAACGGATGAACGGACACCGCACAACAATCGCCAGACAGGAGGGTTCCCTCCCAGTCGGGGAACACTTCAGCAGTCAAGGACATTCAGCCACCAATCTTCGGGTAAGCGTACTCCAAGGCGGCCTTCGAGACACACGACAACACAAAATCGTCAAGCAGAAATTGATAGCCAAGTTCCACACCCATGAGGAGAGGTTGAGTAGATTGGGACTCTACTCATTGGAGTTCAGAAGAATGAGAGGCGATCTTATTGAAACATATAAGATTGTGAAGGGTCTTGATCGGGTGGATGCAGTAAGGATGTTCCCAAAGATGGGTGAAACTAGAACTAGGGGGCATAATCTTAGAATAAGGGGCTGCTCTTTCAAAACTGAGATGAGGAGAAACTTCTTCACTCAGAGGGTGGTAGGTCTGTGGAATTTGCTGCCCCAGGAAGCTGTGGAAGCTACATCATTAGATAAATTTAAAACAGAAATAGACAGTTTCCTAGAAGTAAAGGGAATTAGGGGTTATGGGGAGCGGGCAGGAAATTGGACATGAAGCTGAGTTCGGATCGGTCAATGCCCTGTGGGTGGCGGAGAGGGCCCAGGGGCTATGTGGCCGGGTCCTGCTCCGACTTCTTGTGTTCTTTAGATTTGTGGTTGGGATCAGATCAGCCATGATCTTATTGAATGGCGGAGCAGGCTCGAGGGGCCGATTGGCCTACTCCTGCTCCAATTTCTTATGTTCTTATGTTCTAACCGGGATCTTGGGTTCATGTCGCGCTACACGTAACCCCACCAGCGAATAAAAGTTATCTGTTTTTAATTCAACGGGTCATTTTCAGTCTTTCTCTTCCTTTCGGATGTTTCTCCCTCTTTCTCTCTGTTGTGTGTTCTGGCCGTTTGTATATTCGGTGGTCCTGTAGGTAACACCTATCTGTCTGAACACTTTGATTGCCTTGACAACGGGCAGTTGGAATGATTATCTGTAATCACCAGGTATTGTTCTCTGAATATAAATGCGAAAGGTTCAAGGATTTCCTGACATTCACCTGACTAAGGAGGTAGCCTCCGAAAGCTTGTGATTTTCAAATAAAGTTGTTGGACTATAACTTGGTGTTGTAAGATTGTTTACATTAATACTGAAAGGACGCATTTAGCAATGGTCTCAAAATGCAGCAAATCCCTGTTTGAGCAGCACTTCTTCCTTTGACTACTGACATCTGTGTATCTGAATTTAGTCCAATTTGCCTAAGACTTTTGTCTAACCACAACTCCCCAAATGACTGTAAATAGGCTCAAGTTACACAACTGGAATTTTCAGAGAGTTATGCCCAGTGCAATCACTTTGTCCTCAGCAGCATCTCCATGCACAAGAAAACATGGTGTAAATGTATATTAGTCTGCGATTGCTATTACATTTAGAGTATAATGCACTATCGCCAATCAAAGCCTTTGGCAGTTACTATAGTTGTAAACAAAATTCAAATGCACTGTGGATAACAAGCAGCAATCAGTCCAATGTGCAATTAGCAAGTAATACTACATCTCATGTTTTAATTACTGTAACTTATTTTGCTCATTTTCTTTCTTCTCTCCTAAAGGAGGTGACTATTGCTGGGGTCTGGGTCAATGGGTGCCAACAGCCCTCCGGTACCTCACTATTTGCTACTCTTCACGTGAGCTGAGGCAACGATTATCAAGAGCCTTATTTATGGAGGCTATCACAGCCAAGCCTCGGCCTCACCCGACGTCTACACACATGAACTTGCTAGCTGGGGAGTACGGGAGTTACTGAATAGCCACCAAAAAGGAGAATCTTGGCTAACTTCCATCCCCCCCGACCCCTGTCCTTTATCTGGCCTAGAGCACTGAGGTAAAATGTTGCACCACAACTGCAGAAATTGGCTAACTTGGCACAAACCAAAAATCAGGCCTGATCTGTAAACCATTTAACCTACACCAGGCAGTGCCTTTACTCACTAGCCCATTAAGAGACGATGTAAAATCTAATTAAATGTGTCTTTCAAGGCACAAGAGAGAGAAACAACTAGCCCCAGTCCTCCTAAATTAGGGAGGGGAGTAAAAGCACAGCCAGGGTTCCCATTCCTGATGGCTGTGATGCCCCTGCAGTCAAGTAAACTTACCGACACTCACCATCATGTGTAAAGATTGGCCACTTGCACAAAGCACCACAGTGCCATTGGAACCAGTGAAGAGTCAACACTTTCAGGAGGAGGACGGGGAAAAAAAATAAAACCATAACTCTTGGGCTGCAATAGAAGCACAGTACACTGCATGGGTAGGACAAGGGTTCACAGACTTCCTGGTGAGGTGTTTTGTCGCAGCACTGATAAAGAAAGACTTTTACAACACCAAGTTATAGTCCAGCAATTTTATTTTAAATTCACAAGCTTTCGGAGGCTTCCTCCTTCCTCAGGTGAACGTTGTTAGAAATTGTCAACCCCAGTCCATCACCGGCATCTCCACATCAAAGAAAGACTTGCAATTAAACAGAGCCTTTCACGACCTCAGGACATCCCAAAGCGGTTTCCAGCCAGATGAAGTACTTTTGACGTGTAGTCACTGTTGTAATGCAGGAAAAGGTCACAGAGGTTACGTGCCTACCCACATCAACTGGGGAATGACATGCATGAAGATGGGGAGAGAAAAACTGAAGGGGAAAGACAGTAGAAGACATAAGGTGCAAGTACTTTCCCCTATAGGATGCCTTCTCTTTCAAATGAAAATAGTTAAAATGTAGACTGTTACATTGAGCAATCTTAAATCCAGACAGTATTTGGAAGTGTGGCATCCAGAAGGTAGAGCAGCGTGGAAGCCAAGGCTGATGTGGCAGGCATGGAATCTAGTCTTGGCAATTGTAACACACCTGCTCAGAACTCTCCTGTTCAGAACAATGGGAGCACGTGCTTGACAGCAAGAGGTCTTGCTGCCCGAGCTGCGTATTTTTGCATTCACAGCTCCACTCTCACGGTATTCAGTAAGACAGGCCTCACATGCAGTATTACCAGAAGGGGGAAAAAACATTTAAGATTTAAAACAAAGACTCATCTACATCTGAACTCAACTTTTCTTTCAAAGTAATCCACTTTTCCTCCAATGAATTTTGGAGCTAAATTTGACATAGCATTGGAAAGAATGCTGTAACATGAGATGAAAAGTACAAAGTCTCAAATTAAAGGGACTCTGAAAGCACAATGTCAATGAGCATTCGATCAATGCAGATTTTTTGGGAGGGGGCAGGGAGGAAATTGGAGAGTCACACCAGACAGCCAACAATGAGAACATTGGCAGCAACTTGGGAGAAGGCTGCTCACCTGCTCGCTTGGCAACAAAGACGAGTAGGTCAGGCTGACCGAACATGGGAAATAATTTATAAATAGAAAAACATTAAAAAAATAAAGTTGGCTATCTACACTCAGCTCTCAACCTATTGCTCATGTGAGCCTTTGCCTTTTTTATATGAAAGAGTGATAATGTCAACTCTCTAACTGGCCTGCAAAACTAAACATAAGCTTACTCCCTCCAGAAGATTTCTGTAAAAGATAATGGCGGCAGTGTGAAATTCTCGTTCCTTGTCCATTTAAACTGTGGAAAATATCCGATGGTATTATTTCAGATTCTGTCCTTCCAAGACTGGGCTGTGCCTAGAGAAAGTACTTTGAGTTGTTTAATACTAGATGCAGTATTGATGGTTGCAGGTTTCGGTGGCAGCAATTTGAGGCGATGAACTGAAGTCTCTTTTATATTGGGCTGAGTGCCAGGTTAGTGCTGCTGACTCCTGTTGCACGGGTCTCTTATTGCACCGAAGTAAACTTTCTGCCAGCTGGGACAACCTTCTTTTTAAAAAACTGAGTCTTGCCAGCCGCCAGCCTTATTCAATTCAGCAACTTGACTTTAGTGTCGCCGCTGGCTGCACAAGATCCATGTGACATAAGTAGGCAGATCTAGCACAACATTAAACCAGAAATATAAAAGCAAATTTAGACCGTCATTGGCAAAGTTTGTTGGCGCAGCACTAAGTGCAGTGCAGTGCAGTGTTTCTCAATATGCTAAATAAGCTCAGTATGAGGGGTGACCTAATAGAGGTCTTTAAAATTATGACGGCATTCGATAGGGTAAACGTAGAGAAGGTGTTTTCACTTGTGGGGGAATCCAAAACTAGGGGTCATAAATATAAGATAGTCACTAATAAATCCAGGAAGGAATTCAGGAGAAACTTCTTTAATCAGAGCGTGGTTAGAATGTGGAACTTTCTACTGTATGGAGTAGTTGAGGCGAATAGCATAGATGCTTTTAAGGTGAAGCTAGATGCGTACATGAGGGAGAGAGGAATAGAAGGATATGCTGATAGGGTTAGACGAAGAGGGGTGGGAGAAGGCTCGTGTGGAGCATAAACACCAGCATAGACCAGTCGGCCTGAATGGCTGGCTGCTGTGCTATAAATTCTATGTAAGACACTGCATGTAAACAGTATGTATTCGTACTGATTCGATGGGTATCACACAGAAGTTTAAATGTACACACCTTTTTTTTGAATGGCCACAAAATGTTCTGATTAGGCTTCAGTACTTGGTCCTAATTCAAAACTTGAATTTTTTTAACAACTTGGAGAGGAACCAGGGACTGGGTCGTGCAACAAACAATATGAATGGACTTCATTACCGTCTCTGACATATTTCAACAGCGAGTTTGTTCAACACTTCAATTTCCTAATATTAACAACTTATGCATCTTGCGTCCTTTCCAGATGTCTGATAACTTATACATATGAAGGGAACTGATCCAAGCAAACTGCTCACTGTGGTGAAGGGCTCAAATACCAGGCAGCACGAGTTAAAAATAAGGAAGTGAGGAGTAAGAAGGAAACTGGGCAGAATCTTTTTCATCCAAAAGGCAGCAGAGCTGTTGAATAAGTTATGTGGGAGTGCCACTGAGGCACATAGGATTCAAGGAACAATCCGATGTACTTCTGAAGGGCTTATAAGATATGGTACAATATTCCTTATGGTGAGAATTTGGATAGGTGGAGTTGATCTCTGTAAAAGGGACAGACTTGTTGGGTCTAATGGTCTTTTCATGTTCCTAAAAATTCTGCCCCTCGGGTGAATGCAAATGAGTGTGATAGCTTTAACAACAGCTTGTACAAAGTTTAAAGTTGCAAAATAATTTGAATTTGTTAGCGATTTTAATTCATTAATCAGGGCTCAATACAAAACTTTTGGACATACGTAGCATGGCAGCATACCAATAACAAAATAGCAGTCTCCAACATAATGCACTGCATAATTAACAGAACTAGTGTTTATATGGATTAGGTGATATAGCAAAACATAAAACTGCACACTAACATATGGAAAACTACTGTGCAAATTTGCTCTACCTAGAACTAAAATTTCTGATGCCTCAATATCCATAGGATCATTAACTTTATAAACATCCAAGATACGCACAAGGCATTACTTGCCTGCACCGGGGTAGCTGGTCTCAGGCACAGTGTAGTATTTGGAAATCAGAAGGGGTGGAGAAGATCAGCCAGGGTTCCCTGATAGAAAGTGCACTTCATATGGCTTTTGGGTAAGAAAAGGATCAGGCTTGGCTATGATACCCTCCAGAATCAAACAGCATGCAGACACTCACCATCTAGGTGCATGCTGCAGCGGTTCAAGGCGGCTCACCATCACCTTCTCAAGGGCAATTAGGGATGGGCAATAAATGCCGGCCTCGCTAGCGACGCCCACATCCCATGAACGAATAAAAAAAAAATCTAGGTGCATGCAAGAATGGTCATTTGAATGAGGCATCTGTGGAACCACATACCAGCAAATATCAGGGAGGAGAGAAGAAACTGGGGTGGGGGGTAGGGAAAGAGAGGGAATACAAGGCCTATATAGTGACAACTGCCATGCTTTTAAATGCATTTGTCAAAAATATACTCACAATTTTTCCTACGCTCTGCAAACCTGCCATTATAAATACAAACGGGAGGAAAATGGAGAGAGAAGAAACAAGAGACAGCTAAAAGAAATAGCAAGGAAAGACAAACATAGAAAGCTAAATGTATTTTGAAGAGGGAATATAAAGTATAAATAAAAATAATGGAAATTCCTCCCCCCCCCCCCCCCAATCAACCTCCAATCGCAGCCTCTTCTCTCCCTCTCCTGAAAGCAGCAGCTCATGTCAGTTTATGGCTCCACAAGCGCTGGACTCTGGTACCTCCTCCAAGTGACCAGTCTCTATTTGTGGGCCTAAACAATGAACGTCAGCCAAATACCGAACCATGGAGGCCACCATAGCCAACCAAAGCTGTAATCTCACTTCAGCCTTCAGATGACTATTATAAACCACCCAACCTCATCAATGAAACCTCCAGTAGCAGAACAGGAGAGAGGCACTCTGGCACTGAGCAGAGTTGGCACTGAGCGCTGGTAGCAGCAATTAAACTGGTTCATCCAGGGGCAAGAAAAGTTCTGCCACATAAACAGGAAGGTCACTAGCAGGAGTGCAGGTAATTTGGATTCTATTATAGCATCACAGTCCTGATAGCTACATTTTACTTCCCACCTGCGGAAAAAAAGGTCCTTAGACCATCCTGTGAACCACATCACATTATTCTGCAATGTCGTCAGTTTGGCACTGCTTTGAACTGTCATTAGTTGAGATTTTATTTGGAATCCATAATAGATCATTTAAAAAATAAATCTATAAACCACTCAGCTTTGTGAAGTCATGTGAACCCCCTTGGTTAAATTACAGCCTATTACTCACTCTCAATCATTCATAATTCTATATGCACAATTTAGAATGTAATTAAATGGGACACAATGTACAACGACTACCAGACCCAATAATAAATATTCCTTGAATTGCGTCAAGGCTGAAAGAATTTCTTTGTACATTTCTGGTCACAAGCAGTAGCAACATTCAACAAGCCACTAGACCATGCCACAGGACTATTCCAAAGACCTTTCAAAACCAGCAATCAACAAATATCTATATAGATGTCTCCAAAAAGGACTAAGAGATCATAACTCTAGTATAAATGTTCACTGCTCTCATCTGTAGGTCTGCTCAATATGATTTTTTCCCCCTACAAGACTACCTGAAACCAGACACTATCTGGAACGTTTTAATGCAAGTCACATTAAAATCTAAAAGACGCGTTGCAACAATTCCCAATGTCTTCAAACCCAACTCATCTCACTAGTCCTTTTCTTGCTAGTGTTCTCCCTCTCTCCCCTTCCTTAAGGCATTGATTCTTGTTGGGATACAGTTCCACAGGCACCAGCCATCCCCATTACCTTGAAAAGTGACTATTCTTCGCACGAGAGCCTGGACAGTTCATGTCAACCAACCTCCACATATTCCCCCATGTGTTATTGGCGTTTTGGTCAGTAAGCAGAAGTTAGATAAGCACGGGAGGGAGGGAGGGAGGGAGGGAGGGAGGGAGGAATAGAAGGTATGCTGATAGGGTTAGACGAAGTAGGGAGGCAGCTCACTTGAAGCATAAACACCGCACAGACCAGTTAGGCCGAATGGCCTGTTTCTGTGCTGTAGTTTCAACGTAACTAGTCTGAGACTGGCACAGAGTAGCGCTTTCAAACTTTTCAGCAATCTCCTGCAAATACTGGCATGCTCCCCCAAACATTGAAACACCCTCAGGCATCTGCTGTTATCATTGCAGAAAATATGTTTCATTAGTACACGGCTACAAAGCTAACAAATACAGAAAAATTCAGGACTGACGACAGTTGGACTGAAATCTGATGACCTCAGGGATCCCCTATTGTCTTGGTCTCCACTTTGAAAATGTACAGCATGGGGGGCATTAAGTTAATGGTCCTCAGTCTACGAATGCAAGAATGAACAAGAATGAAAATAAACAGCACTATAGTCGATCAGGTTAGGCCCAAAATCCATAAAATAGAATTCCCCTCTATCTAGGGTACCTGTCAAATTTTGAAGATTCCAGACCAATGAATGACACTATGATTTTGATAAGTACAAAAAAAATCCAGATGCTTTCTAATTGTCTACCATTCTTAATTCAAATTATCTGATGATTAATTTTTCAAGCTCTAAATTCCCACTTAGCTGTGTTGTTTAATTCAAATAATCGGATACATTTTTTGGGACATAAAGCAACTTTGAGTTGTCAGGGGTAGGCTGTACACAGATGCTGTACGACTCCCCTGCAACATAAAAGAGGAATTGGTGTTCCTTGCCTTTATTTAAGACATCCTCAACCATCACAGTAACCTGCCATGAATTACTACACCTGCCAGCACTAAAACAGAATCAACAAACTAGAAGTTAACCACCATCTCATTGAACTCCACTCAATTATAGTATACACAGATTACTACATGCTGGAATCCACTTTGAGGACACAGCATTAGGGCTGTGGTTTTCAAATATTTCCTGTACGGAAATGTTGACACGCTCTCAGAGACACCCCCACCCCACAAAAAAAAATCGCAGGGACCCCATTATTCTGTTTGACTCATCCTGCTCCTGCCATTGAACCGTTTACTTAAATTTACTGGTCAAGGACCAGGAGACTAGTGTTATGTCGAGCCGTACATTTTTAATGATTAAAATAACTTTTTAAATAGATATATATGTCTCCCGTGGCATTGCTCATGATCAGCCAGAGGATAATGTTATTTTGTAAGGTGCTTTCTATCACGTAATGTACATTTATCCTGTTAGGTGGAGCCGTGTGCAATCTGGCCACTCTCTTTAAACGAACCAGGTCTAATCTGTTTGGTGGTTGGCTCCTTTTGTAGACAATGGTTGGACGACCTTCAGCTCTAATAAACAGCCTCCACCTACACTCGCCTTTGTGTTATACAACTCAAAACGCTCTCTCCAGATATAACCCAAAATCCGTAATTGTTCTGCTAGGTGTTTCTCACAGTTCAAGAGGAACACAACAGCAAAAAAATCTAATACATCTACCGTTTCTATTTACTGAAATAACCCATCTGCAGTGCGGCTGCATGAAAATTTAACACACATATCAATACATCTTGCCAATCTCCCAATCTACCCAGCTTGAAACGCCCGATGTTGCATGCAAAACGCTTTAACGCACTGCTTCACTGTTCCATTTACGGCAATTTAGTTCTAAAGTTTGTCAAAGTCTAGAATAAGCACAGCCACTACCAAATGAACTGGGATCTTCCTAAGAGGCATTACTGAAATCCTGGTGCCAACACTGATGTATAAATCTTTCCGTACAAAATTCAATCATTTTGGTTTAAAAATGTAACCTATTTTAAACGCGAGAAACATAATAAACACAGCTCTATGCGGCTTTGTGATTTGGTTGACTTTTATCTTGCTTGCAATTTTTTCTCCCTTCCTGAGAGAATCAATTTGAGAGCGACAGCAAGCTGTTCAACAAACAGGGTGGGGGGAGAAGACAGGGGTCACAGATGAACCCTCACCAGTCCTCATCCCAAACATTTCCAGTGGGAGTCACTGGATACCAATTAGGCATGGGCACTCTGGCCAATTTTCCCCTCCCTAATCCAGCAATGCTGAGGCCAATTGTGGTGCCCCTATTGTTGCCCCAGTTAGATCAGCTAACTAAACACAGACCATAGCTCAAACATGGCACTTTACTGATTTATATGGTCCACTACTCACTGTCTCACTTTTTTCTTAAAATCACAAACCTTCTAACATATCCCAAGTTCCTGAAAGCTCCAATATATAAAAATACTTAGGTATACATACAGTCTTTGTTCAGTAACATTCTACATTAGCCCGTGCCCTTTCAGTATATGCAAACCCAGGTGTCATTTAGTAACGTTATATGTAACCCACTCATCCATTTAATAACATCTAAGCCCCCAAATAACAATGTTTTTTTATTCATTCATGGGATGTGAGAGTTGCTGGTAAGGCCAGCATTTATTGCCCATCCTGAATTGCCCTTGAGACGGTGGTGGTGAGCTGCCGTCTTGAACCGCTGCAGTCCGTGTGGTGAAGGTTCTCCCACAGTGCTGTTAGGAAGGGAGTTCCAGGATTTTGACCCAGCGACAATGAAGGCACAGTGATATATTTCCAAGTCAGGATGGTGTGACTTGGAGGGGAACATGCAGGTGGTGTTGTTCCCATAT
This sequence comes from Heptranchias perlo, assembly GCF_035084215.1. Lineage (NCBI taxonomy): Eukaryota > Metazoa > Chordata > Chondrichthyes > Hexanchiformes > Hexanchidae > Heptranchias > Heptranchias perlo. The sequence continues at coordinate 7,011,342 of NC_090332.1, read as the reverse complement.
GCCTGCTGCCCTTATCCTTCTAGGTGGTAGAGGTCGCAGGTTTGGGAGGTGCTGTCGAAGAAGCCTTGGCGAGTTGCTGCAGTGCATCCTGTGGATGGTACACACTGCGGCCACTGTGCGCCAGTGGTGAAGGGAGTGAATGTTTAGGGTGGTGGATGGGGTGCCAATCAAGCGGGCTGCTTTGTCCTGGATGGTGTCGAGCTTCTTAAGTGTTGTTGGAGCTGCACTCATCCAGGCAAGTGGACAGTATTCCATCACTCTCCAGACTTGTGCCTTGTAGATAGTAGAAAGGCTTTGGAGAGTCAGGAGGTGAGTCACTCGCCGCAGAATAGCCAGCCTCTGACACGTTCTTGTAGCCACAGTATTTATATGGCTGGTCCAGTTAAGTTTCTGGTCAATGATGACCCCCCAGGATGTTGATGGTGGGGGATTCGGCGATGGTAATACCGTTGAATGTCAAGGGGAAGTGGTTAGACTCTCTCTTGTTGGAGATGGTCATTGCCCGGCACTTGTCTGGTGCGAATGTTACTTGCCACTTATGAGCCCATGCCTGGATGTTGTCCAGGTCTTGCTGCATTCTATGTAACTCTGAGTTAATTAATAAAATTCTACAAGCCTGTGGTCTATTTAGTAACATTTCTGTAAATTGCATTCTTTATAAACCCTGTGACTGATTTAGTAACATTCTATATAAACCTGTAACATATTTAATAACATTTCATTTAAACTGGTTGGCCTATTTAATAACATTCTATGTAAACCAGTGACCAATTATGTTAAAAGTTAGATTATTTCTCAATCTGACATTTAACACTATTTTATGTAAATACGATCCGTTTCTAACATACATAAATCCGACCCTTAGAATGGAATGTAAACAGTATAGTGTCACAATGTAGTCACAAGCTTTGGCCACTAGATAGTGCTGTGGTGCCGGTCTCGCTCTCTTCCCAACTCTGTCTTGCCATCTTGTTTTCCTTTGGTTTTGAATCTTGAAGTATTGAGAGCTTGCCTGCAGGTATTGTTTAACTTTTTCATTGTTTCAAAAGTAAAATATTCCAGTATATTGCTTACCCAATATATATCGCCCAGCATGCTAGTTCTCCCCCAGCGCTGCTCACCCACCTGATACATAATAAATATCTCCCCCACATGCTTTTCTCCTAGAAGCGCTGCCTACTTGCCCAATAAATAAATACTGTTGTACTGTTTGCTCAGATTTCATGATACTGCCCGACACCCCATTTATAAATAAATATTTCCCTGCTGCCTGCCTTTGCTCTTAAAATTCAATGTTGCTACCAACTCACCCAAATTTATAGATAAATATTTGCTGGGGAACATGGGGCATTAGACACAAAGATATGACAGACACATTACAAGACAATGCAATGGACAGAGATCCCAGCAACAAAAACACAGCAGTGGGAAGAAATGCATCAGGGTGCAGAGACACACACAAACATTATCAACAAAGAGGGAAACTGATGTACACAGACATAGATATGGGCAGAGACATAAATCAGTAAATAAACAGTGGCACAGTCTGGACAGAGGGACATGGATGACAGAAATCATTAATTCACAGACAAATTTTGGAAAAACTTCAACCCAGAAAATTATATGAAGAACAACTTGCATTTATCTAGCACCTTTAATGTAATAAAATGTCCCAAGGCGCTTCACAAGAGCGTAATCAGACAAAAATTGACACTGAGCCAAAGGAACAGCCATTAGGACAGACTCAAAAGCTAGGATAAAGATGTAGGTTTTAAGAAGTGTCTTTTAGGAGTAGAGGTGGAGAGGTTTAGGGAGGGAATTCCAGAGCTTTGGGTCTGGATGGCTGAAGGCACCACTGCCAATGGTGGGGTGAAGAAAACGGGGGATGGACAAGACCTAGAGTTCTCGGAACGCCGAGATCTCGGAGGATTGTAGGTTAGAGAGGCAGGGAGGAGTGTGGCCATGGGGGGATTTGAACATGAGGATGAGAATGAGGATGAGAATGAGAATTTCAAAATTGAAGCATTTGGGTACCGGAAGCCGATGTAGGTCAGCGAGCAGAGGTCATGGGTGAGTGGGAATTGGTGCGAGTAAGGATACAGACAGCAGAGTTTTGGATGAGCTTAAGTTTATGGATGGTGGAAGATGGGAGGCCTGTCAGGAGAGTATTGAAATAATCGAGTCTGGAGGTAACAGAAGTATGGACGAGGGTTTCAGCAGCAGATGGGCTGAGGCAGGGGCGGAGACCGACGATATTAGAGGTTGAAGTAGGCGGTCTTAGTGATTGAGCGGATATGGGATCGGAGGCTCAACTCAGGGTCAAATAGGATGCCAGGGTTTCAAACAGTCTAGTTCAGCCTCGGACAGTGCTCAGGGAGTGGGGATGGAATCAGTGGCTCCAAAGACAGTGACTTCCTGATGTTTAATTGGAAGAAATTTCAGCTCATCCAGGACTGGATATCGAACAAGCAGAAATGGAAATCAGGCAGGCAGACAGAAAGATTAATTGGAAATAAGATCAGCATGCACACAGATCAGAGAGAGAGAGAATTCAAGCAGATATTAAACATCATAAAACACACATATCGGTAAGAAAAAATGTTATACCAGAACAGTAGACAGGTCAGGGTGATCGAATAACAGATACAAAGATCAAGGAGTGAGAACACTCACCATGAGATCTACTAGTTACATATAAATCTGTCCAATTTCTAACATTATATATCTGACCCATTTCTACGGTTGTATATAAATCTGACCCATTTCTAACATTTTATGTAAATCTGATCCATTTCTAACATTTTATGTAAATCTGATCCATTTTTAACATTGTATATAAATCGTACTCATTTCTAACATTGTAGGTCTTTAAAATTATGAAGGGGTTCGATAGGGTAGATGTAGGAGAAGATGTTTCCACTTGCAGGGAATCCAAAACTAGGGGCCATATGTATGAGATAGTCACTGGTAAAGCCAATAAGGAATTTAGGAGAAATGCCTTGACTCAGAGTGGCGAGAATGCAGAACTCACTACCACATGGAGTGATTGAGGTGATTAGTATAGATGCATTCAAGAGGAAGCTAGATAAACACATGAGGGAGAAAGGAATAGAAGGATATGTTGATAGGGTGAGATGAAGTTATGGTGGCTGCAGGCTCATGTGGAGCATAAACACCAGCAAAGACCTGTTGGGCCGAATGGCCTGTTTCTGTGCTGTAAAATACTATGTAGACAACTTTGATCCAGTCATATCATTATTGTATACAACTCCAATTATAGCTATATAACCCTGACCCAATAAAACACTGTACATAACACCAGACCATTTATATTATTGTATACAACTCAAATTATAATCCTGTATATAATACTGGCCCAATAAAACACTGTACATAACACCTTTATAGCATTACATATATGTAACTCCCACCCATTTATAACACTGTAAACAGCTGTGACCTCTTCGTCCATGTATCTAGCCCTGCCCCATTCGAAACATTGTATGCAACTCAGACCTTTATAACGCTGCATATAGCTCTAGCCCACTTACAGCTGCATATAACTCTTAGCGCCAATGTATATCTGACCCACTTAAAAGACTGTATATACTGTAACTCACCATATACATTTCCCTCTCCCCATGAATGTGACCCCCTAACTCCCTCCCCAAATTTTAAATAGCCCTGATTCTCCTCAATGTATACAGATATGACCCTCCCGTACACTGTACATGTCGGTATGGGTGACCCTCCCGTACACTGTACATGTCGGTATGGGTGACCCTCCCGTACACTGTACATGTCGGTATGGGTGACCCTCCCGTACACTGTACATGTCGGTATGGGTGACCCTCCCGTACACTGTACATGTCGGTATGGGTGACCCTCCCGTACACTGTACATGTCGGTATGGGTGACCCTCCCGTACACTGTACATATCGGGATGACCCTCCTGTACACTGTATATATCGGTATGACCCTCCTGTACACTGTATATATCGGTATGACCCTCCTGTACACTGTATATCGGGATGACCCTCCCGTACACTGTATATATCGGGATGACCCTCCCGTACACTGTATATATCGGGATGACTCTCCCATACACTGTATATAGGTATTTCTGACCCTCCCATACACTGTATATAGGTATTTCTGACCCTCCCATACACTGTATATATCGGCATGACTCTCCCATACACTGTATATAGGTATTTATGACCCTCCCATACACTGTGTATATCGGTATGACCCTCCCGTACACTGTGTATATCGGTATGACCCTCCTGTACATTGTATATATCGGTATGACCCTCCTGTACACTGTATATATCGGTATGACCCTCCTGTACACTGTATATATCGGTATGACCCTCCTGTACACTGTATATCGGGATGACCCTCCCGTACACTGTATATCGGGATGACCCTCCCGTACACTGTATATATCGGGATGACCCTCCCGTACACTGTATATATCAGGATGACTCTCCCATACACTGTATATAGGTGTTTCTGACCCTCCCATACACTGTATATAGGTATTTCTGACCCTCCCATACACTGTATATATCGGCATGACTCTCCCATACACTGTATATAGGTATTTATGACCCTCCCATACACTGTGTATATCGGTATGACCCTCCCGTACACTGTGTATATCGGTATGACCCTCCTGTACATTGTATATATCGGTATGACCCTCCTGTACACTGTATATATCGGTATGACCCTCCTGTACACTGTATATATCGGTATGACCCTCCTGTACACTGTATATCGGGATGACCCTCCCGTACACTGTATATATCGGGATGACCCTCCCGTACCCTGTATATATCGGCATGACTCTCCCATACACTGTATATAGGTATTTATGACCCTCCCATACACCGTGTATATCGGTATGACCCTCCCGTACACTGCATATATCGGTATGACCCTCCCGTACACTGCATATATCGGGATGACCCTCCCGTACACTGCATATATCGGGATGACCCTCCCGTACACTGCATATATCGGGATGACCCTCCCGTACACTGCATATATCGGGATGACCCTCCCGTACACTGCATATATCGGGATGACCCTCCCGTACACTGCATATATCGGGATGACCCTCTCGTACACTGCATATATCGGGATGACCCTCCCGTACACTGCATATATCGGGATGACCCTCCCGTACACTGCATATATCGGGATGACCCTCCCGTACACTGCATATAGCGGGATGACGCTCCCGTACACTGTATATAGCGGGATGACCCTCCCGTACACTGTATATAGCGGGATGACCCTCCCGTACACTGTATATAGCGGGATGACCCTCCCGTACACTGTATATAGCGGGATGACCCTCCCGTACACTGTATATATCGGGATGACCCTCCCGTACACTGTATATATCGGGATGACCCTCCCGTACACTGTATATATCGGGATGACCCTCCCTTACACTGTATATATCGGGATGACCCTCCCGTACACTGTATATATCGGGATGACCCTCCCGTACACTGTATATATCGGGATGACCCTCCCGGACACTGTATATATCGGGATGACCCTCCCGGACACTGTATATATCGGGATGACCCTCCCGTACACTGTATATATCGGGATGACCCTCCCGTACACTGTATATATCGGGATGACCCTCCCGTACACTGTATATATCGGGATGACCCTCCCGTACACTGTATATATCGGGATGACCCTCCCGTACACTGTATATATCGGGATGACCCTCCCTTACACTGTATATATCGGGATGACCCTCCCCTACACTGTATATATCGGGATGACCCTCCCTTACACTGTATATATCGGGATGACCCTCCCCTACACTGTATATATCGGGATGACCCTCCCTTACACTGTATATATCGGGATGACCCTCCCGTACACTGTGTATAGGTATTTATGACTCTCCAGTACACTGTATACCTGTAGGCAGGTAGAACCCCCTCCCCTCCCCCGAAGGCTACTCACTGTTGCTGGATTTCAAGTCCCGGTGGATGATCGGCACGATGGCCTCGGCGTGCAGATAGCACATGCCGCGGGCGATCTGCACGGCCCAGTTGACGAGGGTGCGGGGCGGGATGCGTCGGCCGGCCAGGGCCCGGTTGAGGGGCCCTCCCTGGGCGTACTCCATGACCAGGCAGAGGTTGGGCTCCTGCAGGCAGACGCCGCGCAGCGCGATGATGTTGCGGTGCCTCAGCATGGAGAAGAGGCGGGCCTCTCGGCGGGCGCTCTCGGCCGTGGCGCCCACCTCCTCGTCGGGGTCTCGGCGGGCCGCCTTGACGGCCACCAGCTGGCCCATCCAGGTGCCCCGGTAGACTTTGCCGAAGCCGCCGACACCGATGATCTCCTGCAGGGTCAGCTGGCTGAACTCGATCTCGGTGGCTACGGCCTGGGCCCCGACTCCGACCCCGGCCTGAGTTGAAAGCTCGCCCGCCTTGCCCCTGGGCCGAGCCGGGTTGCGGGTCACGTAGTTGGACGGGAAGATGCCGACCCGCTCGCCGATCTTGCCCGTCCACCAGCCCTCGTCGCCCGACACCTTGGCGTCCGTCGACAGCACCTCCAGCACGTCGCCCTGCCGCAGGCTCAGCTCGTCCTCGGCGCTCGCTTCGTAATCGAACACCGCCGTCCAGAACGGGCCTGAGCCGGCGCCCGAGCCCAGGCAGGCCGACCGGCACCGGCCGCCGCCAACTCCGACATCCGGGCTGAACAGGGCCTTGAAGGGATCCATAGCAACCGCGCCGCCGCGGGTTCGAGTCGCGCTCATGGGCCGAGTCCGACCAGCGCAGCAGCGGTGGCCGCGTCCAGCCCCGCCGCCACCGCCGGTACCGGCGCCCGCTCCGGCTCCATGGACACGGCCCCTCCTCCTTCTTCTTCTTCCTTCCCCGGGTATTCGCTTCTCTCCCCGACCCCCACAGCCGCGCCGTGCTCCGCCCGCGCCCGTTGCTACCGGGATGCTGGAGCCCCCGGGGGGGGGGGGGGGAGGAAGGGAAGAGTTAGGCCGCGGCTCCCTGCGCTCGCCGCGGGGTTACTGTCAGGCACAGCGCGGCCGCCGCCAATCCGCCCGGACTTTGAACCGCGGCGGCGCCCATTGGACCGCGCCCGTCACGGGACTGCGGCCGAGCGAGAGGGAGGGGTTGCAGGGAAGGAGGGGTTGCGGACGAGGGGGGGAGGGGAGGGGTTGCGGACGAGGGGGGGAGGAGTTGCGGGGGGGAGGAGTTGCGGGGGGGAGGAGTTGAGGACGAGGGGGGGGGAGGAGTTGCGGGGGGGGAGGAGTTGAGGACGTTGAGGACGAGGGGGGGGGAGGAGTTGCGGGGGGGGAGGAGTTGCGGGGGAGGGGGGGGAGGAGTTGCGGGGGAGGGGGGGGAGGAGTTGCGGGGGAGGGGGGGGAGGAGTTGCGGGGGAGGGGGGGGGAGGAGTTGCGGGGGAGGGGGGGGAGGAGTTGCGGGGGAGGGGGGGGAGGAGTTGCGGGGGAGGGGGGGGAGGAGTTGCGGGGGAGGGGGGGGAGGAGTTGCGGGGGAGGGGGGGGAGGAGTTGCGGGGGAGGGGGGGGGAGGAGTTGCGGGGGAGGGGGGGGGAGGAGTTGCGGGGGAGGGGGGGGGAGGAGTTGCGGACGAGGGGGGGGAGGAGTTGCGGACGAGGGGGGGGAGGAGTTGCGGACGAGGGGGGGGGGAGGAGTTGCGGACGAGGGGGGGGGAGGAGTTGCGGACGAGGGGGGGGGAGGAGTTGAGGACGAGGGGGGGGGAGGAGTTGAGGACGAGGGGGGGGGAGGAGTTGAGGACGGGGGGGGGGGAGGAGTTGCGGACGCGGGGTGGGGGAGGAGTTGAGGACGAGGGGGGGGGGAGGAGTTGAGGACGAGGGGGGGGGAGGAGTTGCGGACGAGGGGGGGGAGGAGTTGCGGACGAGGGGGGGGAGGAGTTGCGGACGAGGGGGGGGAGGAGTTGCGGACGAGGGGGGGGAGGAGTTGCGGGGGGGGAGGAGTTGCGGGGGGGGGGAGGAGTTGAGGACGAGGGGGGAGAGGAGTTGAGGACGAGGGGGGGGGAGGAGTTGCGGGGGGGGAGGAGTTGCGGAAGGGGAGGAGTTCAGGACGAGGGGGGAGGAGGAGTTGAGGACGAGGGGGGGGGAGGAGTTGAGGACGAGGGGGGGGGAGGAGTTGCGGACGAGGGGGGAGGAGGAGTTGCGGACGAGGGGGGGGGAGGAGTTGCGGACGCGGTGGGGGGGGGAGGAGTCGCGGACGAGGGGGGGGGGGAGGAGTCGCGGACGAGGGGGGGGGGAGGAGTCGCGGACGAGGGGGGGGGAGGAGTCGCGGACGAGGGGGGGGGAGGAGTCGCGGACGAGGGGGGGAGGAGTCGCGGACGAGGGGGGGGAGGAGTCGCGGACGAGGGGGGGGAAGGAGTCGCGGACGCGAGGGGGGGAGGAGTCGCGGACGAGGGGGGGGAGGAGTCGCGGACGAGGGGGGGGAGGAGTCGCGGACGAGGGGGGGAGGAGTCGCGGACGAGGGGGGGAGGAGTCGAGGACGAGGGCGGGGAGGAGTCGAGGACGAGGGGGGGGAGGAGTCGAGGACGAGGGGGGGAGGAGTTGAGGACGAGGGGGGGAGGAGTTGCGGACGAGGGGGGAGGAGGAGTTGCGGGGGGGAGGAGTTGAGGACGAGGGGGGGAGGAGGAGGAGTTGCGGACGAGGGGGGGGGAGGAGTTGCGGACGCGGTGGGGGGGGAGGAGTCGCGGACGAGGGGGGGGGGAGGAGTCGCGGACGAGGGGGGGGGGAGGAGTCGCGGACGAGGCGGGGGGAGGAGTCGCGGACGAGGGGGGGAGGAGTTGCGGACGAGGGGGGGGAGGAGTTGAGGACGAGGGGGGGGAGGAGTTGCGGACGAGGGGGGGAGGAGTTGAGGACGAGGGCGGGGAGGAGTTGAGGACGAGGGGGGGGAGGAGTTGAGGACGAGGGGGGGGGAGGAGTTGAGGACGAGGTGGGGGGGGAGGAGTTGAGGACGAGGGGTGGGGAGGAGTTGAGGACGAGGGGGGGGGAGGAGTTGAGGACGAGGGGGGGGGAGGAGTTGAGGACGACGGGGGGGGGAGGAGTTGAGGACGACGGGGGGGGGGGAGTTGAGGACGACGGGGGGGGGGGAGTTGAGGACGGGGGGGGGGAGTTGAGGACGACGGGGGGGGGGGAGTTGAGGACGACGGGGGGGGGGGAGTTGAGGACGACGGGGGGGGGGGAGTTGAGGACGACGGGGGGGGGGGGAGTTGCGGACGACGGGGGGGGGGAGTTGCGGACGACGGGGGGGGGGGAGTTGCGGACGACGGGGGGGGGGGAGTTGCGGACGACGGGGGGGGGGGGGAGTTGCGGACGACGGGGGGGGGGGGAGTTGCGGACGACGGGGAGGGGGGGGAGTTGCGGACGACGGGGGGGGGGGGGGAGTTGCGGACGACGGGGGGGGGGGGGAGTTGCGGACGACGGGGGGGGGGGGAGTTGCGGACGACGGGGGGGGGGGGGAGTTGCGGACGACGGGGGGGGGGGGGAGTTGCGGACGACGGGGGGTGGGGGGAGTTGCGGACGACGGGGGGGGGGGGGGAGTTGCGGACGACGGGGGGGGGGGGGGAGTTGCGGACGACGGGGGGGGGGGAGTTGCGGACGACGGGGGGGGGGGGGAGTTGCGGACGACGGGGGGGGGGGGAGTTGCGGACGACGGGGGGGGGGGGAGTTGCGGACGACGGGGGGGGGGGAGTTGCGGACGACGGGGGGGGGGGGGAGTTGCGGACGACGGGGGGGGGGGGGAGTTGCGGACGACGGGGGGGGGGGGAGTTGCGGACGACGGGGGGGGGGGGAGTTGCGGACGAGGCGGGGGGGGGGAGTTGAGGACGAGGGGGGGGGAGTTGAGGACGAGGGGGGGGGAGTTGAGGACGGGGGGGGGGGGGAGTTGAGGACGGGGGGGGGGGGGGGGAGTTGAGGACGGGGGGGGGGGGGGGGAGTTGAGGGGGGGGGAGTTGAGGACGGGGGGGGGGAGTTGCGGACGAGGGGGGGGAGTTGCGGACGAGGGGGGGGAGTTGCGGACGGGGGGGGGGGGAGTTGAGGACGGGGGGGGGGGGAGTTGAGGACGGGGGGGGGGAGTTGAGGACGGGGGGGGGGGAGTTGAGGACGGGGGGGGGGAGTTGCGGACGAGGGGGGGGGGGGGGGGAGTTGAGGACGGGGGGGGGGGGGAGTTGAGGACGGGGGGGGGGGAGTTGAGGACGGGGGGGGGGGGGGGAGTTGCGGACGGGGGGGGGAGGAGTTGCGGACAAGAGTGGGGGGAGGGGTTGCGGACAAGAGTGGGGGGAGGGGTTGCGGACAAGAGGGGGGAGGGAGGGGTTGCGGACAAGAGGGGGGAGGGAGGGGTTGCGGACAAGAGGGGGGAGGGAGGGGTTGCGGACTAGAGGGAGGGTTGCGGACAAGAGGGAGGGTTGCGGACAAGAGGGAGGGTTGCGGACAAGAGGGAGGGTTGCGGACAAGAGTGGGGTGGGGGGGGAGGAGTTGTGAACAAGAGTGGGGTGGGGGGGAGGAGTTGTGAACAAGAGTGGGTTGGGGGGGAGGAGTTGTGAACAAGAGTGGGGTGGGGGGAGGAGTTGTGGACAAGAGTGGGGGGAGGGGTTGCGGACAAGAGGGGGGGTTGCGGACAAGAGGGGGGGTTGCGGACAAGAGGGGGGGTTGCGGACAAGAGGGGGGGTTGCGGAAAAGAGTGGGGGGAGGGATTGTGGACAAGAGGGGGGAGGGGTTGCGGACAAGAGTGGGGGGGAGGGGTTGCGGACAAGAGTGGGGGGGAGGGGTTGCGGACAAGAGTGGGGGGGAGGGGTTGCGGACAAGAGTGGGGGAGGGGTTGTGGGGGGGAGGGGTTGTGGGGGGGAGGGGTTGTGGGGGGGAGGGGTTGTGGACAAGAGTGGGGGGGCAGTGGTTGTGGGCAAGAGTGGGGGAGGGGTTGTGGGCAAGTGTTGGGTGGAGGGGTTGTGGGCAAGAGTGGGGGCGGAAGGGTGGCAAGAGTGGGGGGAAGGGGGCAAGAGTGGGGGGAGAAGGGGGGTATGAGTGGGGGAGAGCGTGGGAGAGGGAGAGGGAGAGGGGGCAGCAGAGGGGGAGGGGAGAGGGGGCAGCAGAGGGTGAGGGGAGAGGGGGAGGGGGAGGGGAGAGGGTGAGGGGAGAGGGGGAGAGGAGGGGGGAGAGGAGGGGGGAGGGGCAGACAGAAGGGGCGAGAGAGGGGTGGGAGAGGGGAGGGAGAGGGGAGAGAGAGGGGGCGGGAGAGGGGAGAGAGAGGGGGCGGGAGAGGGGAGAGTGATGGGGCGGGAGAGGGGGCAGCTGGGGGGAGAGGGGGAAGCAAGGGGGAGAGAGAGAGGGGGGAGAGAGAGAGGGGGCAGCAGGGGGGAGAGGGGGAAGCAAGGGGGAGAGAGAGAGGGGGGAGAGAGAGAGAGGGGACGGCAGGGGGGGAGAGAGAGAGAGGGGGCGGCAGGGGGGGGGAGAGAGAGAGAGGGGGCGGCAGGGGGGAAGAGAGAGGTGGCGGCAGGGGGGGGAAGAGAGAGGTGGCGGCAGGGGGGGGAAGAGAGAGGTGGCGGCAGGGGGGGGGAAGAGAGATGGGGTGGCGGGGGAAGAGAGAGGGGGCGGCGGGGGGGGGAAGAGAGAGGTGGCGGCAGGTGGGGGGAAGAGAGAGGGGGCGGCGGGGGGGGAAGAGAGAGGGGGCGGCGGGGGGGGGAAGAGAGAGGGGGCGGCGGGGGGGGGAAGAGAGAGGGGGCGGCGGGGGGGGGAAGAGAGATGGGGCGGCAGGGGGGTGGAAGAGAGAGGTGGCGGCAGGTGGGGGGAAGAGAGAGGGGGCGGCAGGTGGGGGGAAGAGAGAGGGGGCGGCAGGTGGGGGGAAGAGAGATGGGGCGGCAGGGGGGTGGAAGAGAGAGGTGGCGGCAGGTGGGGGGAAGAGAGAGGGGGCGGCGGGGGGGGGAAAGAGAGAGGGGGGCGGCGGGGGGGGGGAAGAGAGAGGGGGCGGCGGGGGGGGGGAAGAGAGAGGGGGCGGCGGGGGGGGGGAAGAGAGAGGGGGCGGCGGGGGGGGAAGAGAGAGGGGGCGGCGGGGGGGGGAAGAGAGAGGGGGCGGCGGGGGGGGAAGAGAGAGGGGGGCGGCGGGGGAAGAGAGAGGGGGCGGCGGGGGAAGAGAGAGGGGGCGGCGGGGGGGGGAAGAGAGAGGGGGCGGCGGGGGGGGGGAAGAGAGAGGGGGCGGCGGGGGAAGAGAGATGGGGCGGCGGGGGAAGAGAGAGGGGGCGGCGGGGGGGGAAGAGAGAGGGGGCGGCGGGGGGGGGAAGAGAGAGGGGGCGGCGGGGGGGGGAAGAGAGAGGGGGCGGCGGGGGGGGGAAGAGAGAGGGGGCGGCGGGGGCGGAAGAGAGAGGGGGCGGCGGGGGGGGGAAGAGAGAGGGGGCGGCGGGGGAAGAGAGAGGGGGGCGGGGGGGGGAAGAGAGAGGGGGCGGCGGGGGGGGGAAGAGAGAGGGGGCGGCAGGGGGGGAAGAGAGAGGGGGCGGCAGGGGGAGAGAGAGAGGGGGCAGGGGGGAGAGAGAGGGGGAAGGGGGCGAGAGAGAGAGGGGGCAGGGGGTGAGAGAGAGAGGGGGCAGGGGGTGAGAGAGAGAGGGGGCAGGGGGTGAGAGAGAGAGGGGGCAGGGGGTGAGAGAGAGAGGGGGCAGGGGGCGAGAGAGAGAGGGGGCAGGGGGGCGAGAGAGAGGGGGGCGAGAGAGAGGGGGGCGAGAGAGAGGGGGGCGAGAGAGAGAGGGGGCAGGGGGGAGAGAGAGGGGGCAGGGTGGGGGAGAGAGAGGGGGCAGCAGGGGGGGAAGAAAGGGGGCTGCAGGGGGGGAGAGAGGGGGCAGGGTGGGGGAGAGAGAGGGGGCAGCAGGGGGGGAAGAAAGGGGGCTGCAGGGGGGGAGAGAGGGGGCTGCAGGGGGGAGAGAGGGGGCTGCAGGGGGGAGAGAGAGAGAGGGCCGGGGGGGGAGAGAGAGAGGGGCCGGGGGGGAGAGAGAGAGGGGGCAGGGGGGAGAGAGAGAGAGGGGGCAGCAGGGGGGAGAGAGAGAGGGGGCAGCAGCGGGAGAGAGAGAGAGGGGGGAGGGGGCAGGGGGGAGAGAGAGAGAGGGGGGAGGGGGCAGGGGGGAGAGAGAGAGGGGGGTGAGAGGGGGGTGAGAGGGAGGGCAACAGTGGGAGAGAGGGGGGAGGGAGGGGGAGAGAGGGGGGAGAGAGGGGGCAACAGGGGGGAAGAGAGAGAGGGTGGGGAGAGAGAGGGGGGTGGGGAGAGAGAGAGGGGGGAGGGGGCCGGGGGGGAGGGGGAGGGGGCCGGAGGGGGAGGGGGGGAGAGAGGGAGGGCAACGGGTGGAGAGAGAGAGAGGGTGGGCAGCAGTGGGGGGAGAGAGGTGGGGGCAGCAGGGGTGGAGAGAGGGGAGCAGCAGGGGGAGAGAGAGGGGGGCAGCAGGGGGGGGGTGAGAGAGGGGGGCAGCAGGGGGGGGAGAGAGAGGGGGCAGCAGGGGGGGGGAGAGAGAGGGGGGCAGCAGGGGAGGGAGAGAGGGGGGCAGCAGGGGGGGAGAGAGAGGGGGGCAGCAGGGGGGAGAGAGGGGGGCAGTAGGGGGGAGAGAGGGGGGCAGCAGAGGGGGGACAGCAGAGGGGGGAGAGAGGGGGGGCAGCAGGGGTGGGGGGGAGAGAGGGGGGGCAGCAGGGGTGGGGGTGAGAGAGGGGGGCAGCATGGGTGGGGGGGTAGAGAGGGGGGCAGCATGGGTGGGGGGGAGAGAGGGGGGCAGCATGGGTGGGGGGGAGAGAGGGGGGCAGCATGGGTGGGGGGGAGAGAGGGGGGCAGCATGGGGGGGGAGAGAAGGGGGGCAGCATGGGTGGGGGGGGAGAGAGGGGGGGCAGCATGGGTGGGGGGGGGAGAGAGGGGGGGGCAGCATGGGTGGGGGGGGAGAGAGGGGGGACAGCATGGGTGGGGGGGAGAGAGGTGGGGCAGCATGGGTGGGGGGCAGCATGGGTGGGGGGGAGAGGGGGGGACAGCATGGGTGGGGGGGAGAGGGGGGCAGCAGGGGTGGGGGGAGAGAGGGGGTGTGGGGGGGGGAGAGAGGGGGGGCAGCAGGGGTGGGGGGGGAGAGGGGGCAGCAGAGGTGGGGGGGGAGAGAGCGGGGGCAGCAGGGGTGGGGGGGGGGAGAGAGGGGGGGCAGCATGGGTGGGGGGGAGAGAGGGGGGCAGCATGGGTGGGGGGGAGAGAGGGGGGGCAGCATGGGTGGGGGGGAGAGAGGGGGGGCAGCATGGGTGGGGGGGGAGAGAGAGGGGGCAGGATGGGTGGGGGGGAGAGAAGGGGGGCAGCAGGGGTGGGAGGGAGAGAGGGGGGCAGCAGGGGTGGGGGGGTGGGAGGGGGGGCAGCAGGGGTGGGGGGGTGGGAGGGGGGGCAGCAGGGGTGGGGGGAGGGAGGGGGGCAGCGGGAGGGGGGGCAGCAGAGGGGGGGCAGCAGGGGGGGGAGAGGGGGGCAGTAGGGGGGAGAGAGGGGGGCAGCAGAGGGGGGACAGCAGAGGGGGGAGAGAGGGGGGGCAGCAGGGGTGGGGGGGAGAGAGGGGGGGCAGCAGGGGTGGGGGTGAGAGAGGGGGGCAGCATGGGTGGGGGGTGAGAGAGGGGGGCAGCATGGGTGGGGGGGTAGAGAGGGGGGCAGCATGGGTGGGGGGGAGAGAGGGGGGCAGCATGGGTGGGGGGGAGAGAGGGGGGCAGCATGGGTGGGGGGGAGAGAGGGGGGCAGCATGGGGGGGGGTGGGAGGGGGGGCAGCAGGGGTGGGGGGGTGGGAGGGGGGGCAGCAGGGGTGGGGGGAGGGAGGGGGGCAGCGGGAGGGGGGGCAGCAGGGGTGGGGGGAGAGAGGGGGGCAGCGGGGGGGGGAGAGAGGGGGAGAGAGAGAGGGGGCGGCGGGCGGGTAGACAGAGGGGGGCGGCGGGGGGAGAGGGAGGGGGCGGCGGTCGGGGGTGGGGGAGAGAGAGAGAGAGGGGGCGGCGGTCGGGGGGGGGAGAGAGAGAGGGGGCAGCGGGGTGGGAGAGAGAGAGGGGCGGCGGGGGGGGGAAGCAGGAGAGGGGCGGCGGTGGGGGGGAAGCAGGAGAGGGGCGGCGGGGGGGGGAAGCAGGAGAGGGGCGGCGGGGGGGGGGAAGCAGGAGAGGGGCGGCGGGGGGGGGAAGCAGGAGAGGGGCAGTGGGGGGAGCAGTGGGAGAGGGGCAGCAGGGAGAGAGAGAGAGACAGCAGGGAAGAGACAAGCAACGGGGACGGGGGTGTGGAAAGAGAGATGGGGGAGAGAGAGGCTCCTTTGACAGGCATCTTCAATAGCAGCAGGCACATGGGAACAACACCACCTGCACGTTCCCCTCCAAGTCACACACCATCCCGACTTGGAAATATATCATGATGTGGAGATGCCGGTGATGGACTGGGGTTGACAAATGTAAGGAATCTTGCACCAGGTTATAGTCCAACTGTTTTATTTGAAAATCACAAGCTTTCGGAGGCTTTCTCCTTCGTCAGGTCCTTCTCACCTGACGAAGTAGAAAGCCTCCGACAGACAGCAGTGGGAGAGAGAGAGGCTGCCGGGGTAGTGGGGGGGGGGTGGTGAGGGAGATAGAGAAATACGGACAGCAGTGGGGGAGAGAGATAGACAGCAGGGAGAGATAGTGAGACACACACAGCAGGAAGCATCTACACAGGGCAGCGTGCATCGTGTCAATCACCTTGACGTTCCCGATGTCCATGTCCACTACTGTAAACCAAGCTTACTCTTCACCAATCTCTTAATCCTCATACAAGCTCGGCAAAGTGGCATGAAGTTGACCCCATCCCCATCCCTATCCCCATCCAGCGTAATCATAGGTGGGACCTCTCCCTCCCTACAGCTATCAGGGTGAGTAAGAGACTCACTGAACCCATCTCTGGAGTAAAAAACCAGACTGTTTCCCCTTTTTGCCACATGTCCACCTCACAACTTAGTCCTGGATTGATAGGCTGGAGGAACATGCCTAGGAGATTTGAACCATGAAAGAGAATGGTTTGGACACATGTTTTATATGCCCCGAGCTTGGGATGTTGTTTTCGTCGAAGACAGACCAAAGTTCTCTTCACCCCTTCTTAGTGCATTCATCAGGACCCCTAGGTACTGATATTAATTAACAATTGGAACAGATAACTTTGAGATCTTGAGCCATGCAAAGCCATAATACTGCATTTGGGGGCACCAACACCATCTCCCACCGGCTGGCCTATTATTCAAGTTGTTAGAGTGCACTAGATCCCCAGGCGAGTTCACCAACACAGTATCATCCATGAGAAGGAGCATCACAATACTTTCAGAAATGAGTGAAACAGACACTGCAGGTTCATCCTTCACGATGCCACCTAACACATCACTGATGAAGACATCAAAGAGGATGGGTGACAGTGGACAACCTTGCCTCTCTTTTTTCTACAGAGATGGTTTTCAGTGAGTCTCTTACTCACCCAACACAGATCTTGGAACTCGAGGACACATCCCAGATAAAATCCAAGATTTGGTTACAGAATGCCACAGCCTCCAGCTTCTTCATGAGGCCTGCGTGAGGCACAAGGGCGCAATCCTTCTGAACATCAATGAAAGCAACGTAAACAGGTTTCCTCTGAACCTCACGATGCTCTACAATCTTGAATAAAGCCAGAACCTCTTCCACACGTTCCATCAAGAGCAGAATTCAGCCTATTCCTTGCTGATTACAGACGAAAAAATAACGGGCAGGAAAAGACCCGCTGGTCCATCGAGCCTGTCCCACACTCACGATGGCTGGAGCATCATGACTAGACACTTCCTACCTACACCCCCCCCTCCCCCAGCCACCATGTAATCTCCTGGGAAAGGCGAAAAAAAGCCAGGACAACAAAGTGGAAAAACTCTGGAACGTTCCTCTCCGATCCCCTGAAGCAATTGAAACCAGTCAAGGTAATCACATGGACCAAGTGTTATCTGTAAAACCACTTACCTTCCATATGATGCGATCTCTGCCCCAGTCATAAACCGGTCCAGCTCCCTCTTGAAGTCATGATTATTTCACAGGCCTCCAGAGCATCTGATGTACGTGGCACAATAACATTAGAACCATCTTAAACGCCAATGACATCAGCAAGATTCCATGGTTATCATCAGGCTCACTGGGACTTTACCGGCTGATATGATCATGTTGCTTGAAGTAAACGTTATGAAGATTATGAACGGGTTTGATAAGGTAGACGTAGAGACGGTGTTTTCACTTGCGAGGGAGACCAGAACTAGGGGCCAGAAATATGAGATAGTCACTGATAAATCCAGTAGGGAATTCAGGAAAACTTCTTTACCCAGAGAGTGGTTAGAATGTGGAACTCGCTATGACAAGGAGTAGTTGGGTCGAATAGCGTAGATGCATTTAAGGGGAAGCTAGATAAACACCTGAGGGAGAAAGGAATAGAAGGATACGCTGATAGGGTTAGACGAAGTAGGGTGGGAGGAGGCTCGTGTGGAGCATAAACACCGGCACAGACCAGTTGGGCCAAATGGGCTGCTTCTGTGCTGTTCATTCTATGTAATGGTTTCCTCCAACCACAAGTCTTTTTCTTACGGAACTGACCCTCCTCAGTGTTCCTTCAGACTTTGTACATTGAAGACAACCTTCTCTACTGTCAACCTTTCAAGGTCGGTGAGGCCTTTTCCGCAAATGTTAAGACATTTCATTGACCTTTCTTTCTTCCCAGTGTGGTCCGTATGTATATTTGTCTCCTCTGGAGTTGCTAACATGATTCCATCCTGACAAAAAGATCTTTATTAACTGTTTGGTAAAAAAATAAGCAATTCAGATTGTGCGATATACGCTCGTTTCTGGCTCTTTCTTGATTCCATTTAGTGCCTATACCTGTACAGGAGCCAACTTATAGTGTCAGTTCTATTGTTGGAGAAATACCTTTACCGTCTAATGTATATATTTATTTTTTCTTTGCATTTACTATAAGCAACATCACTCAAGGGGAAACAGGGGATCTCCCATATTCCTGTTTCCAGCCCTAAGACCTATAAAACGGTTGAGTATTGTTCAGCCTGGCTGAGGGTACCCAGCCTACTGCTTCTGGCTTGTCCCATTGCCACAATGATTTGCTGCCATCTGGTGGATAGTTGCCATTTGCTCAATGCAGGAATCCAGACATTCAGTCCATGTCTGCATACCCCAAACCGTTGCCCTTCCAATAAACAGGGTCACAACTAACTAGGTCTGACCAACAGACGCAGAATGTCAATTTGGCCCAAGTCATTGTTGATTTGCTGACCTAAAAAACCCAGCAATTTTATTTCCATTTTCAGCATGTTGCACAGCTCTTCCGTGGCACAGTATTGCAAAGAATTTCAGGCAGGTGATTCTCTTCAGTCATCATACAGCTTGTGGGTTAATATCATCCTTCAGGCGTTCTGCAACTGTATCCTCTACTTTGATCCCAAGGGCAGAGTTCATTTCTCAGGAAGGGTAAAGCCTCTTTAGTAATGGCAAAGGAGTGGGCCTTTCCTGTCCCCATCACACTGAATCAAGCAGCAGGACGAAGCTAGTAAGGAACGTCTCACAGGCTTAATTCCCTTTTCACCTCATCAAACCATCTTCTCTGCTTCTTTCAACAAAAAGCAAAGTACTGCAGATGTTGGACATCTGAAACGAAATGTTGTTTCAGATGTTCATCGAGTTCTGAGCAAGAGTTCATACCTAAAACGTCAAATGACAGAGAATGAATACTGCATTGATCCAGGTGAATGATGAGTGATCCATCACACTCCTGATGTCAGCCTTGTAGATGGTGGAGAGGCTTTGACGGGTAAGGAGGTGATTACTTGATTGAGTAACTTTAGATAGCAGGGAGAAACTACAAAACTTTCCCTCAGGAGATTACATAAGTAGGTACAGAGTCCACGTAGAGCAAATTGCACAAGGTCTATTGGTGGGGAGGGTTGTGGGAGGACAGTATCAATGGGCCAAATGGCCTGTTCTCATTCCATATATTATAAAATCACTACTGCTGAAACTTCAATGCCTCTAGTGTACGAAACTTCCTTTCAAAGGTAAAAGATCGAAATAAGGATCAATTGTGTAAAATAAAAAAGGATTAATTATATTATTTTGGCCTCTGATCATTTGGGAGAAAAATAAGTGAAAATGGCTGCCCCTTTTCCTCACCTCAATAAATACTACACTTGTGCGAAGACCTCACAATTCCAGCTGAACTTTATTTTCAGTGAGATAGGAAAGTCATCACATTGGGGAAGCATAGTAACTTCCCTTATCCCTGGTGTGGTGTATTGGCACTCCCATATGCAGTATCTCTGTGCATGGGTGATTAATACTCAGCCTCGTCAGTCATTTTACTAACCTTGTACCATTTTTTAAAAAGGGAATGAGAGATAGACCGAGTAATTACAGACCAGTCAGTCTAACCTCAGTGGTGGGCAAATTATTTGAATCAATTCTGGAGGACAGGATAAACAGTCACTTAGAAAGGCACGGAGTAATCAAGGACAGTCAGCATGGATTTGTTAAGGGAAGGTCATGTTTGACTAACTTGATTGAATTTTTTGAGGAGGGAACAAGGAAGGTTGATGAGGGTAGTGCATTTGATATAGTCTACATGGATTTTAGCAAGGCTTTTGACAAGGTCCTACATGACAAACTGGTCAAAAAAGTACAAGCCCATGGGATCCAAGTGAGAGTGGCAAGTTGGATACAAAATTGGCTCAGTGGCAGGAAGCAAAGGGTAATGGTCGACGGGTGTTTTGTGACTGGAAGGCCGTATCCAGTGGGGTTCCGCAGGGCTCAGTACTAGGTCCCTTGCTTTTTGTGATAGATATTAATGATTTGGACTTAAATGTAGGGGGCATGATTAAGAAGTTTGAAGATGGCAGAAAAATTGGCTGTGGTTGATAGTGGGGAGGAAAGCTGTAGACTGCAGGAAGATATCAATAGACTGGTCAGGTGGGCAGAAAAGTGGCAAATGGAATTCAATCTGGAGAAGTGTGAGGTAATGCATTTAGGGAGGGCAAACAAGGCAAGGGAGTACACAATAAAAGGGAGCATACTGAGAGGTGTAGCGGAGGTGTGGGACCTTGGAGTGCATGTCCACAGATCCCCAAAGGTAGCAGGACAGGTAGATAAGATGGTTAAGAAGGCACATGGAATACTTTCCTTTATTAGCTGAGGCATAGAATATAAGAGCAGGGAGGTTATGCTAGAACTGTATAAAACATCGGTTAGGCCACAGCTTGTGTACAGTTCTGGTCACCACATTACAGGAAAGATGTAATTGCACTAGAGAGGGTACAAAGGAGATTTACAAGGATGTTGCCAGGACTGGAGAATTTTAGCTATGAGAAAAGATTGGACAGGCTGGGGTTGTTCTCTTTGGAACAGAGGAGGCTGAGGGGTGATTTAATTGAGGTGTACAAAATTATGAGGGGCCTAGATAGAGTGGATAGGAAGGACCTATTTCCCTTAGCAGAGGGGTCAATAACCAGTCGGCATCGATTTAAAGTGATTGGTAGAAGGATTAGAGGAGAGCTGAGGAAAAAGTTTTTCCCCCAGAGGGAGTTGGGGGTCTGGAACTCACTGCCTGAAAGGGTGGTAGAGGCAGAAAGCCTCAACTCATTTAAAAAGTACCTGGATGAGCACCTGAAGTGCCGTAGCCTATAGGGCTACGGACCAAATGCTGGAAAGTGGGATTAGGCTGAGTGGCTAATTTTTGCCCGGCACGGACGCGATGGGCCGAATGGCCTCATTCTGCACGGTAAATTTTCTATGATTCTATGATTTACAGAATGCTCTTTCATAGCCAAACATTGAAAACTTGATTCAAGTTTTATTTACAGTAAATTTTGTACACATATTGTATTTTGGTACAACATCCCTTAAGAATGCCATATTGCTAAAAACAGGATATCAAAATAATTACATTGGTAGTGGAGATAGTGGAGACCATTCGGCCCATCTAGCTTTCCTGGTGCCAACCAGATGCCCACAGTAACACCTTTGATAATAAATGGGTACCCAGAGGGGAGGTAGAGAGCACAGTGAGGGAAGGGGGCTAAAGAAAATGAAAAATAAATCTCAAACCTAATATCACAATTATTTATTAAAGCAGCTGATGGATTCCTTATTAGAGTGTAGCTTTTCCAAGTGTTAAAAAAAAAATCCTGAACCTACTTCTTAGACTATTACTAAAATTATGTTGCTTCCCGTTTTTCATTCTATTACACTGGATACCATGGATCGGAGACCCTGTATGTACATACACTACTGTTACTTTTTTTAAAAAAACTCAATAATGAAAGGTCATTGTCCTGAAACGTTAACTCTGTTTCTCTCTCCACAGATACTGCCTGACCTGCCGAGTGTTTCCAGCATTTTTCTGTTTTTATTTCAATAAAGGCAGCAGGCACATGGGAACATGTTCCCCTCCAAGTCACACACCATCCCGACTTGTAAATATATCGCCGTTCCTTCATCATCGCTCGGTCAAAATCCTGGAACTCCCTTCCTAACAGCACTGTGGGAGAACCTTCACCACACGGACTGCAGCGGTTCAAGAAGGTGGCTCACCACCACCTTCTCAAGGGCAATTAGGGATGGGCAATGAATGCCGGCCTTACCAGCGATGCCCACATCCCATGAGTGAATAAAAGAAAATTTAAAATTAAAAAAAAAAAATAGCAAAGTTGAACCAAATTCAAACTAATGACGTTATTTTCATAGCAACACAGAATGAATGTCCTCCTACAGCATCATCAGATAACAAGTGCTATGAATAAATACAGCCCCAAGACCACAAATCTGCTCTGGTTGGGAGGCAGTTAGATGGAGTTGAGATACAGATCAGCCATGATCTAACTGAATGGTAGAACAGGCTCGAGGGGCTGAATGGCCTACTCCTGTTCCTATGAATGCCACCCAGGTTAGCGATTTGGAATAGAAATCTCATTGTGAAGATTGCTATTCAGTCTAGATGTTTTTGTTTTACTCCATCAGGCATCATCTAGCATTGGTATGAGGCAGCATTTGTAAGGAGTCTTCGCGCACTGTACATAAAGTCAGCAAGGGCGTAAATTTAGTGACCTTCAGATTTGCAGCGATGGACTGTAATTAAAAAGCACACTTATAAAATGCTCGACTTGCATTTTGTTCCCTTCTCACTGGTTTGTATTTTAATGAGAAAAGGGTGCTGCCTGGGCATATGGCATGCCAGACAATGGCTTGTGCTCTTGTCAAGGGGGGAAATAAAAGTGATATAAAAGATGCACTTCAATAAAGGTTTACTCTGTAAAGGTTTTAGTTGAAGCGGTAGGTAGTCCTTTTGTGTATCTCCTAGCAAGCAGCTCACCACATAATTGGCAGAGGTCAAACAGCAGGTCTCTCTGCCACAAGACACAGGTGGCCTGAGGAGACTTGAGGAACTGGGAATGAAATAAAAGGATTTCAAAAACAATCACACAGGTACGTACGGATGTGGGAGGTCATTTGGTCCATCTAGCTCCTTCCATAGAAAAGCATTGTGTTCACCCTGCCACCCCCCCACTATCTAACTGGCTTTGGATGATCCCAGAATTTCCGCCTTCACAACCATACCCATTCAAGGCATTAGTCACACTTTGCATGAAGAAGTGGCTTCTGATACCAGCCTTGGGCTTGCCCTTTTCCAGCTTCTACCCACGTCTGCTTGTCCTGCAATCGCAGTTTAACTTTAAGTAATGCTCCGGATTAACCTTTTCTATTTCACCCACGTTGTAAACCACTGTAAAGTTTCCCTCTTGTTCATCTTCTTTCAAAGTGATTTTTTTCCAGCCAGTCCTCATAACTCTATCTGATAGTGAAGTTACAAATATACACTTTTTAAAAAAGTATTTATACAATTGTAACAAAATATAAAAATCCTCAAAGAACAATAAGCTATTAAAAATTTAGAAATTATCAAAATAAACAGCTGCTAATTACACTTGTGTGCAGCCTCTAAGCCTGATGGACTAGTGGTCACAACGCACCATAACAGTCAGTGGCTTCTAAAAAGGAGTCCGTTGCTACACCAGGATTTGCAGTTTAGATGTCGCTAGAATGCCTATGTTTACTATTCGGTACTGTGTGGACAGTACTGTGGGCAGCAGGAAACTTGGCCCTTCTCCAAATGATTTCCAATCACAGTTTTATAAAATATACATCGCAAATAGAATTACCTGAAAAATCAACTGGGGGTCATTTCTCAGTAAACCTGCAGTAAAGGTGTTGGGACCGATGAGCCTCTGTTTATGAGATTATCGCACATCAAGGACATTAAGTTCAGTGCCATCCGTTAGGCACATCAACTGAACAACTCTCCCCATCTACATGTAAAATTTAAACTATGTATATGAATGTCAGGGTGTGAGTTCAAGGCTGTTATGTAATCTTGAGGTTAAGATGAAAGTTTCAAAGTTCTCAAGCTTCACTCTTGCAGTTTATGTCATCATCTGCTTATATCTGCCCTTTAACAGAAGATTAAGGGGTGATCTAATTGAGGTGTTCAAGATGATTAAAGGATTTGATAGGGTAGATAGAGAGAAACTATTTCCTCTGGTGGGGGGGGGGGGGGTCCAGAACAAGGGGACATAACCTTAAAATTAGAGCTAGGCTGTTCAGGGGTGATGACAGGAAGCATTTCTTCACACAAAGGGTAGTGGAAATCTGGAACTCTTTCCCCCAAAAAGCTGTTGAGGCTGGGGGTCAACTGAAAATTTCACCGAGATTGGTAGATTTTTGTTAGTTAAGAGTATTAAGGGTTACGGAACCAAGAAGGATAGATGGAGTTAAGATACAGATCTAATTGAATGGCGGAAGAGGCTAGAGGGGCTGAATGGCCTACTCCTGTTCCGATGTTCCTAACAGCGCACATTACCCTCTATTGACCAGTTACTCTGCTCCATTCAGTGAGTCCCAAATCCAGCAGCCACTACAATTAGTCACAGGAAGGTCAGGGCCTCGCTCACAGCTTCTGCAGAAATTTGAGGACTAAGTCTCGGAGTTTGGTGCGTAGTGGCTCATTGTTGTCACAAATGATATGTGTTGAATCTTCTTCGATTTGAATCAGGGTGTCTTCAGACTGAAGGTGGACAATGTGTCCTTCTGGCGTGTCCTCGACCTTGACATCCGTGATGCCGTGCTGCAGGAAGAACGAAGGGGACAATTTACTGTAAGCGGAGAAGAGCGGCATTCCAGCTCCTCCGCTGGCGCAAGCCGCACCCTCAACTAAATCGCTCTTTAAAAATAAAGACATAAGTGGTTCAGTGACGCACTGTATTGGGAGTACCAGTGTATTGTGCCACAGGAGTGGGGAAATTGTGGTTCAATTCCCCCATGTCACTAAACTTCCTCCCTCAGGATCAAACAACCTGCCGATGCTCACAATTCATTGGGAATGGTCACAGGCAGGGATAGAAAACTGATAGGAAGTACTTTTAAAGAACTGCATTCACACAGCTTCTCTACAGAACTTGGTAAACACCCATAAACATCCATAGCTACAGCACATATAGGGTAGGGGATCCTTCAGTCAATCTGCTCAGTCTCTGCTTCTTCCCCACCCCCGCCCTCAACTTTGTGACTAGCATTTGCTGAACATTATAATTGGTGAATCCCATATACTTGAGGCTCTGAACAATTTACAAATATCTGCTCCACGAATGTGTATAAGACTTTAAACAAACATAGAATGGTGGCATTTGGGGAACGTTTTAATCTGAAGACTTACCTTCTTTATTAATGTGTGGCATACATGAGGAGGGTGTGTGTCTTGCCCCAAACATGGAGAAAGGAGAATGACCTCACCACGGTTGTGATAGAGCTCCTATGGTTACAATGCAACTTAGCAATTGCAATGTGTCAGGGTCACTACTACAGAGAAGGTACTGGACCACCTTCTTCAAGCTCTAGCTTTACAGACACTTAACTTTGGCACATTCTGTGCCTCTAATAAGTTCAACAACAACAATAACTCGCAACTATGCAGCGCCTTAAACGCAGTAAAACGTCCCAAAGCTCTTCACGAGTGTTATCAGACAAAATTTGACATCTAGCCACATTAAGAGATATTAGGCCAGGTAACCAAAAGCTTGGTCAAAAAGAGGTAGGTTTTAAGGAGTGACATAAAGGAGGGAGAGGTGGAGAGGTTTAGGGAGAGAATTCCAGAGCTTGGAGCCTAGGCAGCTGAAGGCACGGCCACCAATGGTGGAGCGATGGAAATCGGGGATGCTCAAGAGGCCAGAATTGCTTCAGAGAGCACGAACATATTTACCTTCTCTAGGCTCTGTACAAACTGTTCGATAGTGATCGAACCACACAGAAGTGGTTTAGGAGGTTTGAATTCGGGAGTATCGTCATTTATCCGCTTCCTCTTCTTGCCAGTTGGCTGCTGCACTGGCTTTGGGAGTGACTGCACGAGAGAAGATTGGAATATTACAATTCATTTAGTAGGAACATAACGCAGCAAGTAAGAGCCACTCGGCGCATCTCTCCGCTGTCTTAACGGACAGTGTATAATTTGACCCATCATGAATTCTACGCAAATTACTCAATCTCCTAAAGGAGGCAATCAACCACAAAATTAAGCCGGTTCGCTTCGGGATCAAGTTGACTTCAAAATGAGATGCCTGAGAGTATTGGGTATTTCAATAATTATAGTAAGAAGGTCTGGATTATTCCAGGGTGTTGTTAATGATTCACCAATCAGGCTGGTTAACTAATGGGAAAAGTGAGAGAGAGAGAGAAAAAAAAAAACGGAGCGAGCGAGCGAGAGAAAAACAGAGCGAGCGAGAGAAAGAGAGAGAGAAAAATGGAGAGAACTTGTATTTATATAGTGCCTTTCACAACTTTAGGACATCCCAAAGCACTTTACAACCAATAAAGTACTTTTGAAGTGTAGTCACTGTTGTAATGCAGGGAAACGCAGTAGTCAATTTGCGCACAGCAAGACCCCACAAACAGCAATGGGATAAATGACCAGATAATCTGATTGTGACGTTGGTTGAGAATAAATATTAGCCAGGGCACTGGGTGAACTCCCATGCTCTTCTTTGAAATAATGCCATGGGATCTTTTACGTTTAACGCATCATTGTCCCTTTGGCCGTTATATAACCTTAATCAGTAACACTGCTCCTCCGTCAGCTTAATAACTCTTATCTTGAACTAGCTGCTAGAGAGCACACATGAGCAGCAATAAACAACATTGTTATCCACCCTGTGATTTTTCCCATCTCGGCTTGGGGGAGGCAGAAGGGTGGGGCCAAGAGAGGTAACATACATGTCGGGCTATCCTGTGGTGCTCTAGTATGTTGCGTTGCTGGCACCATTTATTTAAATAAATCAAGTGGAATTGAAGAAAACAATTCCAATCCTTCAAGTCTACTGGGCTAGTGTAAATTCTCTTTACATGACTTACCTGCAGAATGTGCTTATTGTCTTTGGTCTGCAGTACTGCAGACACAGTTGCCATGGAGATGCCAGGTTTGATTTCAGAAGGCACGAGGGATTCCGCAAGCTATAAAACAATGATACCATGAGAGGAATTAAATGAAAGGAGAAAAAGATAAACTTTGCATTTATATAGAGTCTTTCATGACCTCAGGACGTCCCAAACTGCTTTACAACCAATGAAGTGCTTTTTGAAGTGTAGTCACTGTTGTAGTGTAGGGAAACGTGGCAGCCAATCTGCACACAGCAAGGTCCCACAAACAGCGATTGGATAAATGACCAGATAATGTGTTTTAATGATGTTGGTTGAGGGATAAATATTGGCTGGGACATCGGGGAGAACTCCCCTGCTCTTTTTCAAAATAGTGCCATGGGATATTTTACGTCCACCTGAGAGGGCAGACGGGGCCTCGGTTTAACGTCTCATCGAAGGACTGCACCATCAACAATGCAGCACTTTTCTTTCATTTACGCGTGTGCAAAAATTGAAAAATAAAGAATGATTAAAACACAATCCAACATATGATAACTCAGCACCTTGGGAACCAAGCATTTAAACACATTCTACACAAAATATCAGAGTTTGCCATATGGTTTTTAAAACTGCCGGCAGCCGCCAGTTTGAATTGGCAATACATGAGCTCTTTTTTTCCTCCGCACTTTGTGTCTTTCCCCACATGGTAAGTATTCTGATCTCAGCCATTCTGTTCCAGGGAATGTTTTAAGTGGCGGCTGGCATCAGTCTTCAGTAAGTCTGGAAGGAGGGTCCAAGCTCATCCTCTCATGTGGAATGGTGCGTAGTTTGAGGAGATTGAGGGGTGAAGGAAAGGAAAACAATAAAGTAAACTTACAAGAAGAAATGCAGAAAGACTCCAATCGGTTAAAAAAAAAACCACTTACATCGGGCATGAGCTCAATCTTCTCATAGCGCCGTTTGAAGGGGAGGGTCAGTACTTCAGCTCTACGGTAGGCCATTGGTGGGGGCTGGCAATCAATCATCAGATCTGTGCGGTGGGATTGGGCAGGTGGAGGTTGGGTGTACTGCTCCGGGCACACAACATGCAATGGCTGGAGAAACAAAACAGGGGTGGGTGTGGGGTAAGATGGAAATGAAACAACAATTCCCAGATCACGTTCACATCCTGTCACTCACTGACAATGAGGGCACGAGAGGGAAGGAAAACAAACTATCTTTGCCTGGGGCTGATTTCCATAATTTTTAACATGAGAAAACAGCACAGCACAGAGATACAACATCCCTCCGTAGCCAAATCGATGTCAAACAACACCTTCCCCCTCCCACTAGAGTTTCAGAATCTCAGACTTTGTACGCTTTGCACTTGTATTTATACACTTCACTCATCATGGCATTGCTGTCTTCACAAACAGAGTGGTGTGTATGCGGAATGGACTACCCAGTAGGGTGCTGGAGACAAAAAGGTGGAGACAAAATCCCTGGAGTGTTTTAAGAAACAGATGGATGAGTAAGGATTGGCCAAATGGCCGCCTTTGTGAAGTGAAGGCAATCTTGCACCTGACAATTCATCGGGCGGCATTCTAATTATTTTTTTTACACACTCTAAAGTTATAAAAATGAACTGAAAGATGTAATATATTTGGCTTTGTATGCCACATCATTGATATAGATTTGTAAAACACATCCACATAAAAGTTCTGTGCGACTTTACAAAATGTACAGAAATTTAAATGTAATGGCAACAATACAAAACCAACACAACTGGTTGGGAGGACCAACCTCGCTGTCTGAAGTTTTCTGCCTACTGCTGGCCAAAAAGACATTCAAAACAAGAGCACCCCACCCCACCCCACCCCCACCTTACCTGCACCTCCTTCAATAATTTCGAAACTTGAATGAAGTTTAATCGAGTGTCAATTGGGCAGTAAACACATTTCATAGCCAGTGGCTGGTACGGTGCCAATGCGTCCAGGTAGGAGAAATCTGGTTCTAGAAGAAAAATCAGATGCATCAGATTGCGACGGCTTTCTTTTTTTTAAGGCAGATTTTTTAATACTCAACAACAACTTGCATTTACATAGCGCCTTCATCGTAGTAAAACGTCCCATGGCGTTATCAGACACAATTTGAAACCGAGCCACATAAAGAGATATCAGGACAGGTGAAAAGAGGTAGGTTTTAAGGAGCGACTTAAAAGGAGGGGAAGAGGCGGAGAGGTTTAGGGAGGGAATTAGGGATGCGCAAAAAGGCCAGAATTGGAAGAATTCAGAGATCTCGGGGGGTTGTGGGGCTGGAAAAGGTTACAGAGATAGGGAGGAACAAGGCCATGGAGCGATTTGAATACAGCAATGAGAATTTTAAAATCGAGGCACTGCTGGACCGGGAGCCAATTTAGGTCAGCAAGATAAAGGATATCAGTGGTGGAAAATGGAGCTGTCCACCTTTTGCACAACAGGGAGGGGAACAATAAACCTTCTATACATATTTTAATAAATTGTTTTAATTTAAGTAAAACCAATAAGGAATTCATTCCCATCCTGAGGAAAAAAAAGTCTTGTCCGAGAGGTAGCACTTTAAAAGAGCAGGGTTTGAGGGGAGGCAAAATGGGTTTTTTTAAAAACTTAACTGGAATGCTTGGGCAATCTACAATAGAGAAGTAGGGAGTATTAAGGAAATGTATATGAGGCTACGATTCTGGCCAAACCACAGGGCAACAGATCACAGAAGCTTATATGGCTAAGTAGGGATACTAAGGGATGTACTAGGGATAAGTCAGCCAGCAAACTGGGGAATTGGGTGAATTATAAAGACTAGCAAAAGCAAATGAAAAAAGCAAATTGCTGCGAATATCTCAAATATCAATAAAGTGTTTCTCAAATATGTATCTACAACAACTACTTGCATTTATATATCGCCTTTAATGTAGTAAAACGTCCCAAGGCGCTTCACAGGAGCGATTTTCAAACAAAATTTGACACGGAGCCACACATCTCAGAGGGTTGTCGGGCTGGAGGAGGTTACAGAGATAAGGAGGAGCGAGGCCATGGAGGGATTTGAAAACAAGGATGAGAAATTTAAAAATTGAGGCGTTCCCGGACCGGGAGCCAATGTAGGTCAGCAAGCACATGGATGATGGGTGAACGGGACTTGGTGTGAGTTAGGATACGGGCACCGGAGTTTTGGATGAGCTCAAGTTTATGGAGGGTGGAAGGTGGGAGGCCGGCCAGAACAGCATTGGAACAGTCGAATCTGGAGGTAACAAAGGCATGGATGAGGGTTTCAGCAGCAGATGAGCTGAGACAGGGCAGAGACCAGTGAGGTTACGGAGGTGGAAGTAGGCGGTCTTGGTGATGGAGCGGATATGTGGTCGGAAGCTCATCTAGTAAACAAAGGGAGTATAAAAGTATTGATGTACTTAAAATGATAATGGTAAATTGGAATCCAGGAACAAATGACTAAGCAGTTACTTTAGATCTGACTTTACCCACGAAGAGAAAGGAGAGTTATCCAAACCAGGCATCAGATTTCTGGAAATGACAGAGGAAGAGCTAGACAGTAAACTAATAATAAAGGATATATGGTCATAAAAGAGTGAGATTTTCTTAAAACAGCTTGCACCCAGGAGTGTTGAGAAAATGGGGAATGGAATTCACAAAGCGTTGACTGACAGTTTTGTATATTCATTAAATTTGAGAGAGATTCCAGAGGACATGGCTAACACAACTTCACCAATATTTAAAAAAAAAGGAATCAAGAGTAATGCCTGAAAATTATAGACAAGCAACTTTAATGAAAGAATCCTGACAGGCAAACTTATCAACGTCCCCAGAGCTAAATACTCTTAATATCCAGTAATACTAATCTTTTCCAGTTCCTAAAAATGTTCTTGTTTTTATATTGTTTTGTCTCCAACCCATCAGCTACAGCTTTAGCACATGAACATATAGCATCTAGTTTCAAAATGGAGGGCTAATCAAGATACTTGAGTGAACGATTAGCCTCATGCTTCATATAGCTCCCCATTTTTCATTTCAGCAGATAATTTGCATTTTAATGCATCACGACCTCACACTAAACTATCATCTCAATTTATTGTCAGCCCCTCCTTTGGGCCAGTCCGTATCATGCACTCCAGGCTGGCCAGACGGGCAAACAGGTAACCTGAGCCCTGGCTTTGCAAATGCTGTAATTAGCTGCGACTGCTCTGCCAACATTCGCTTTGTTGCGATGGGAAACTTATGCTAGCTGTCCACTATTAATCGCCAGTCTGCAGTATGGAACATACCGTCCAGGTGGGAAATTGTGAGCATAAACTGGAGTCCTGCCATTGAATGGCGCAGTTCAATTTGCCGTGCAAATGGCCCAGCCACAATATTTGAATTTTGGTTTCAATAAGTCAACGTGTGATGCACCGACTTACAATATGTCTTTGAAGCTCCTCCACCAACACCTCACAGTTTATCCTTCCTTCCCTTTTCTACTGACAATGGTTCAGTTACCTGTGAAAATGATGGTGTTGAGGCTGGATTTGCCCCACAGCTCCAGGAAGTGGACAACGTCCCCATAGCGCAGGGATGGATGGCCTGTGAATACCACGCACGGCTGCTTGAATTCATTGCTGAACTCCCCGTGGATACTGGGATAGTGCTTCAATTTATTGGTCTGAATCAGCTGAAAACAAACGAGAAAGGAAAGGAGGGAGAAGAAGAAGAAGAAAAGATAAAGAAAAATGATTAAGAGCTACCGGCAATGCTGGAAAGATGCAGCATGATTTGAGTGGGTTCAGCACACTAAACAATTCGCCACTACTCCCACCCTTAGCCTGGAGGGTGGGCAGGTGAGATGCTCCCAAGTTCTGCCAGATAGTGCAGGACAACAGTCTGGAGTGGCATCCTTAAATTCTCCCTCCCTAAGGGGAAGTGATTGGTTTGATCTTCTGCTATGCATTTACCCATAACCAACTGGTTAAGATTAGGGTGGGAGGCACATAGGGGTGCCATGTCCCAGTGCTTTGTGAGGCAAAACATTAGAACCCAACTTACTGCAGCACCTTGCGACTCTTGGACCACCGCATTCCAATAAAAGCTAACGTTAAGGATTAGGTCATTTTAATAGCTGCCTTACTTCAGGAGTGCATACGTCATATTTAAACATCCCCTCCTGGATTAATTAGCAAACTGTGAACAGCTACTTGTTATTTATATTAATAAATACACAATATTATCACATTCAAAGCAACATCAGGGGAGTGCTAATGGTGAGATCCCTTAAGTTCTGGCTGTGCCCTTACCTCTGCGTGTGGGAATGGCGGCTCTGGCAGGTAGACCTTTGACTGCTTATTGTGACAAAGCCTTAAGTGAGAGGGGAAGAAAGTGAAACAATTAGAGTTCAGAGTTTGTCATAACTGGTTAATGCCACCAAACGGTAGAAAATAAAACTGCAAGTTAGGGCATTAAGCCTCATACACACAGACACTGGTATGGTAGTACTGGACTATTATCCAATTATTCAATAATTCAGAGAATTGTAAATTCAAATCCCACCTTGACAGTTTGAGAATTTGAATTCAGTTTAAAAAAAAATGGAAATAAAAAGTTGGTATCAGTAAAAGTGACAAGAAGTTATCGGATTGTCATAAAAACCTAACTGGTTCACTAATGCCCTGCAGGGAAGAAAACCTACTGTTCTTACCTGGTCTGGCCTATGTGTGACTCCGAACTGCTACAAGGGTCAAAATCCTGCAACTCCCTATCTAACAGCAACGTGGCAGCACCTTCACCACACAGACTGCAGTGGTTCAAGGCGGCGGCTCACCACCACCTTCTCAAGGGCAGCTAGGGTTGGGCAATAAATGCGGCGTTGCCTGCAACGCCCACACGCTGAGAATGAATATAAAAATAAAAAGCACCTCGATTGTATTAGTGTGGAGCTGATTTTCACAGTAAGTTTCAATTTCCCTATTCATGGGGAAATTTGACTCTTGGAAATATACTAGCCACCAATAGGTGGTGCATAATAGCAGCTTGGGAAGAATTCCACTTTTCCCCTCTTCTTACTGCAGATCATATAGAGAATATATGGAATAGAGCTTGAGTCGCACACTTCAATTTTCCACAAACGTGCACAACCCTATTGTCACAAATCTTTTACAGTGTGAATTTAAACAGTTCTACAGAATTTCCTTATAATCAACTGTGCATCATTACTTGAGGTGTCGGCCATGGTTCAGTGGTAACACTCTTGCCCAGAGTCAGAAGGTTGTGGGTTCAAGCCCCCCTCGAGGATATAATCTCGGCTCGCACTTTAGTGAGGGAGTGCTGCACTGTTGGAGGTGCCATCTTTTGGATGAGACATTAAACTGAGGCCCCGTCTGCCCTCTCAGGTGGACATAAAAGATCTCACGGCACTATTTTGAAGAGCAGTGTCCTGGCCAATATTTATCCCTCAACCAGCATCTACAAAACTGATTAACTGGTCAATTTCTTTTTATTCGTTCATGGGTTGTGGACGTCACTGGCTAGGCCAGCCTTTATTGCCCATCCCTAATTGCCCTTGAGAAGGTGGTGGTCAGCCGCATTCTTGAACCACTGCAGTCCGTGTGGTGAAGGTCCAGAGTCAGAAGGTTGTGGGCTCAAGCCCCTCTCTTGAGGATATAATCTCGGCTCGCACTTTAGTGCAGTACTGAGGGAGTGCTGCACTGTCGGAGGTGCCGTCTTTTGGATGAGACGTTAAACCGAGGCCCTGTTTGCCCTCTCAGGTGGACGTTAAAGATTCCATGACACTATTTTGAAGATCAGGGGCGTTCTCCCCGTGTCCTGGCCAATATCTATCCCTCAACCAGCATCTACAAAACAGATTAACTGGTCAAATATTCCATTGCTGTTTGTGGGACCTTGCTGTGCACAAATTGGCTGCCACATTTCCTACATTACAACAGTGACTCCACTCCAAAAGTATTTCATTGGCTGTAAAGCGTTTTGGGATGTCCTCAGGACATGAAAGCTGCTATATGAACGAGAGTTCTTTCTTTTTGAGAAACCTGTAGTGATTAGGTCAGAACCATTAATCCTTCAGTGTGGGTGCCAACATGTACCTTTGGCATGGCAAGCACAGGATGCTGGCTATGCCACAAGGGGAAGTAAAAGAATAAAAAAAAAATGACCCTAATCTTAACTAAAGCCACCCACAAACATCCACAGCAATTAGTTCTCAGTAATGCTAAGAACGAAATGGTTACTTTGAGTGCCCAATTCATTAAATACATGATTGTCGCACACTTACCACTCTGCAAAGATCTGGGAAAACTCCAGCGAGCTGTTGGCTACAGGAGAGATGAAATAGAATGGGACGCTGGAGAGTCCGGCCGAATCAATGTACTGGTACAGACATTCCAGCAAGTCATAAATTACGCCCGAGGGATAGCATGGAACCAGGACATTTCCACCACTTCGGATAGTCACAGCTAAGGGTGGAAAAAACCCACACCAACGTATTACAATGGGAAGCAACATCTCGAGAACCCTTTAGAGACAAAGATTTTTTTTGTCACAAAGCATGATTGGATAATTCAGCACTATGTGAATACACTAACCTTAAAAGCTAAAGAAGCGGATTTAGAGGGTATCAGAAAAACCCTTGATGCGTTTTTTATTTGCTTGACTTTTTTTTTAAAAAAAGGAAGTATTTTTGTTTTGTGTTCATTAAGTTTGGGAACCCAGTGTCAACATCAAGCACTCCCAAGTTAGATACATTACAGCCAGATGCAGAGTGAAGCTACCTGTTCTCTGCCTCAACAATGCGCCTTAGCACCAGTTTTGGAATTGCACCACATGCCACATCGGTGCGACACTTTAGTTTGTCACAACCGCCTTCCCTACTGGCTCTCCTGGTCGGACTGCTCATTTTCGGCCAATTTGTGAAGAATTTTGCACTGTTAACTGCTCATCAGAATATTAGAGACTTCTGAACCTCAGCTCATATGGGGTGAACATAGCTATCAAAAAGAGGAGATATCAGTTTGGATTGGATTCAAACCCAAATCCAAGGCAGAAATATTAGAATTTAAACATTCATCTCGAGATGGTAACGTACACTTTCAATACCAAGAGGCCTCAAAAAAAACCAAACAAAACACACTCAGCAGGCACAAAATAAAATGTTGAGCCCAGCACTGAGGAAGCTAAATACACGCAACCTCACCACACCTCCTTCCCAGTGTGTTACCTAGGTTACTGCAGAATTCTCCCAGCATGCCGTCGGGATTAGCAGTGGGGATCTGCGTCAGTCCGGACAGGATGAGGACGTCACTATTTTTCAGGGAGGTTTGCTCCATGGGCTGAAAAAAAAAATTTGTTTTTACTAATTCTTCTTTCTTGAACTGATTGCACTTTAACTTTGAGAACGTGAGTGAATTTTAAAGTCTGAACTTATAATTCAAATGAGTACTTCCCACCACCACCCCCCCCTCCACTTTATAATGTACTTATCTTTATTATAGTTTTCAGAGTGTCCATTACTTCAAAGTGTCAAAAGTATGTAATTTTTTTTAAACAAGAAATGACATGCAGCCATTTCAGGCTGTTTTTCAGACCTGAGGACAGGAATTTACAAATACCCTCCAATGGGGTCTGACACCAAATTGTGAATTGGCTTGGGACATTAAAGGTGCTACATAAATGCAAGTTGGTGTTGTTCAGGACTGTGGTGATGATGTCCACCGACATTCACCTGAGGAAGGTGCAAGCCTCCGAAAGCTTGTGAATTTCAAATAAAATTGTTGGACTATAACTTGGTGTTGTAAAATTGTTTACTAATGGTGGAGTTGAGGGAGGAGGAAAGGGGTGGGTGGCATTTACCAGCTGGGATGTAGGGCTGAAGGATGTTGCTGTTTTTCCATATTATTGAACTTACTGTCAATCGTGCTATGCTTCTTCAAATAAACTTGACTCACCGCGTCGCACGGGCTGAAAAGATATCGAACGCAGCTTACAGTCATATGTTTAGTTTTTAAACAGTTACCTGCGGATGAGTGGTGAGTAGCGAGGACCCAGATACGTAGGCCACTTTCTCATAGTGCGACTGGATAATCCAATTTGAGCTGCCCAGACAGTAGCCCGAGCTGAGCGGAGTGATCTGAACTGCGCCAAAGAGCTCCTGATATTCCACAGAAAAAGAGCAGGAGAATTCAACCAACAGCATTTTAAAAAGTATTTTTTTAATAAAAGTAATCTCTTTCCACTCCTCAATGTTTCTCTCCCTTCCCCCCCCCACCACCCCTTTCCCCCTCCTCTTCTGAAAGTAATGACTGGTTAATAAGAAGCAGTGTGTTGGCAGGCTATTCCACCATGGGATCTTCACAGATTTCCTCATCTGAAGTCCACATACACACACTTTCCAGCAGAGCTCATTGGCTAGTGATCAGCAACTAGAACTTGGCTGATTTTTTTCTCCTTTCCTTGTGCTGAGGCCAAATGTAGCATGCTATTACCACCCTGACTAAGATCAGCTAACTCAGCACAGATCAGGAATTAAACCTGGTCCCTCTGATTTCTATTCAAAAGATCAATACACATATCTTCTTTTGCGATACTTTAATTCAAGTGAAAGGTGATTCAGACAGTCTCCTGCAGAAAAAAACATATATCACGTATATAGCTGTCTTACATCTGCATGCGATTCCTGTTAACTTTCCCCATTATAAATACCTATAATCCATATTTATAATGGAAACTGCCTATGTAAACTTGTCACGCTTTAATTACACTTTCCTGAACGTAGAAGTGCTGCAGCTCCATCGCTGATGGGATGCTGTAATTACGGCGTGACAAGTTTACACGTACAGTTTGCATTATATATGTTGACGTGCGAATTTAGAATTGAAATAGATAAAAATAAAGACAGAATGTATAGAACTCTAAAATGGTGACTGAATTGCATCTGTACACCCTGGTCCAATAATCCATCACCTTCTAATCACGTTTCATCTGAGGATTACACTTGGTTCTGACTCTCCACATGCAACGCCAAAGGAGATCAACTAACACATTATTAAAAAGTTTCCATAGGCACATAAATCCGGCTGTCATGGGACGTTTTACTACGTTAAAGGCTCTGTATAAATGCAAGTTGTTGTCACAATTTTTAGTCAAGCTTTTCTTTCAACATTTGCCATTGTTTAGTTGCTATGTCAACATTTCCCATTCAATTTTGCTATGTCAACTGTCACAATATAGTCCAGGCTCTGACCACTAGGTGGTTCTGTGGAGTAAGTTTCTCAAGTCTCTCTCCCAACTCAGTTAGCATCTTATACACAAAGAACCTTACATTTGTCAACTGACTGAAGGCAAAATATATATATCTTCCAGCTAAATTTTCCCAACAACTGGATAAAATCTTACGATCAGCAATGTCAATCACTCAGGAAGTAGAGCAAAAATCAAACTACAAATGCTGGAAATCAGCCAAAAACTGAGGTGAATGGTTTCACCCAAAATATTAACCCAACTTTTCTCTTCCAAATGCTGACACCTTTGCTCTGCATTCTAACCATTTTGTTTCCCTCACTCAGGAAGTTCAGTAATCACTGTAATTAATCATAAACAGGTACTTACTATTTTCTGAGAGTACCCTACGAGCTGAACTTTGCTTAGGGCCAAGTTGACTTCCTGCATTGTGTAACAACGTTTCCACGTCAAAACCTCCACAGCATCCTTTAGAGGAGCAGGTAAGTGCCTGGAAACAGGAGATGCATAACACTTTGAGAACTAGGTGCACATTTGTGTATGTATACTGGATGTACTCAGTCTAAACTTCCATATCCCTGGATTAGGGAGTCTGGTGGCCAGTGGGAGGTGCGAGGACAGAGTAGAAGAACCAGAAACCCTCAAAAGGCTGTGAAGCAGGACCCTGTGACTTTAGCTCAGGACAGGCTGCATACAGTTGGCCTGTAGTGCTAATCATTTTTCAACTCTTTTGCAATCAGTAACATTTCACATTGGCAATGCATCTTACAACTGTAGATGCACACAAAAACCATTTTTTAAAAAATCCAAGTTGTTAGAAACTTAGATAAACTTACAAGAGAATGATCATTATAATTGCATACCATGTAATGAAACTGAATACCCAATGAACTGTGATATGGCCGTTGAACATGGGTTCAAACGGGTGCTCTTGGCCCCCACACTGAACTGAGGTAATGAGCAAAGGCATTTCCACACAAAGAAGACGACTGTGGGTAATTCTTGAGCACCTCAGTTGTTTCAGAGTGACACTGGCAGTGAATTAAGAGCACTGGCTCAACTTCTCTGCTTTGCATAGCATGTGGCAGGGAGACACCGGTGGGAAAAGGGGGGGGGGGGAATAAAAATCAAAGATTTTTATGGAGAAACTTTCAATTCAACGCCTCCTACTAAAGCGGGGGAGTGGGGAGGGGGGGGGGATTAAGAAAATATATGGAGCTGGAATTAGGTTGGAATTACCTCACATACAAATGGCCACCTTAAACTGGATTCGATGCACAGCTTATAGCTCATTTTGCAGGCCACAACCCCTCTTCTGAAGGTGTGAACTCAAGCTGGGTTGCACATTCACAGGTAACTACTACTGTCTGATACTTCACTAAATTACTATTCATCACATCTAAGTCTAGGCCATGACTGCTGGCCGACTATTCAATTTCGCAAGAAATAGCGTCCTGGGGCAATATTCCTGCTAAATTCACAATGTTGCTAACAAATGGAAACCGGAAGAAATCTTTCCTCCCCACCCATCCCCCCACCAATGTGATAATGTTTAGGAACCGGTGGTAGTCACCAACTCTATTTGTGTTATAGGCAGTTACTCAGAATCGAATGGGACCATTCCATACAGCTTTCCACAGGCATTTTCTCACAGTAATATCAGGCTAGTGTTTTTTTGCAACCCGCCCTCCTAGAAATTAAAAAGTGGGCAAAGAGCACAGCGTGTACTTGTAATAACCTAAAAACAAAAATGTAAAACGAACCAAAATTAACAAACATCAGCAGTAAAGCTGTTAAAATTCATAGTGCTGGTCATATAGCTCCAGAAAATCCTCATGAAAACCTCATCAGAAATAAAATGGGAAAAAAAAATAGCAAATTGTATAGTCTTAGCCCGAAATAGTTATGCTCGTCACTGTACCTGAGCATTTCTCGGTTCTTCCAATAGGTGGCAGACTGTGGCTTTGGCACCCGTTCCATAAAGTTCACCAGCTCTTCCATGAGAAGCCTGTTCCATAGAACAGGAGGGAAGCAAAATATAATCATTGAAATGTCAGTGATTTAAATATAATGGAAATGTACTAAGTTGTATTGGGCACAAATCAGTGTGTATACCACTACTGCGAGTTCAGGGACACACCCCAAACTTTCTCCTTTAGATGCTGTGCCTTTTCAGCAGTTTTGTTTTTAACTCCGATTTTGCGGTCTTTCTATTTATTTCCGAATATATTTCCATTTAATAAGGCTTAGCGATGTAGGAGGTCAGCCAGGGATATTTGATTTGGCAAGGAATAGCAAAACAAGGGGAAAGAACTACAAGCTGAAAAGGGGTAAATTCAAGCTAGACATCAGAAAACATTACTTCACTGAGAGAGTGGTTGATTTTTGGAACAGCTTACTAAGGGTAAGTAGTTTCAAGGTCAAATTGGGCAAATATCTTGACAAGAAATACATTACTGGTTAAAACTGGAGGGCAGAATAGATGGATCTATTGATGGATTTTCCAGCCTTGAGATTTTGTGTGCTTCTGATGATAGGTGTTATATGGACCGTTGTGTACTTTTAAAATTCATTCGTGGGATATGGGCGTCACTGGCAAGGTTGGTATTTATTGTCCAACCCTGGTTGCCCTTAAGGAGGTGGTGGTGGGCCTTCTTCTTGAACTGCTGCAGTCCGTGTGGTGAAGGCAGTCCCATAATGCTGTTAGGTAAGGAAATCCAAGATTTTGACTCAGCGACGATGAAGGAATGGCGATATATGTTCGTCAGGATGGCGTGTGACTTGGAGGGGAACCTGGCGGTGACGGTAAACCCATGCACCTGTTGCCTTTGGCCTTCAGAGGAAGTTTAAGACTGTCCTCAGTTGGGACGTTCCCTACAGGCGACACTCGCTATTACTCATGAAGAACGGCCTTTTGAGAAAGTTACCAGTAGGCAAACGGTGCATGTGGAATAGTATTCCAGCAAGGGGCAACATCTTCAGGAGAGAATGGGAGGTTAGAAAATTAGCTGACACAAGCTGCAGGAAAGAGAATAAAATAATAATAAAATAAAAACAGCTGAACCACTCACCTTCCGATCTGCATTGTGGGTTCTGTGGCATATACTGTCCCAGTGAAGCCAGTGTGCTCTGTGATGTACGGCAATGCCATCATACAGTGATAATTTGATATCAGGATCACATCTACGGTGGACAGGTCCAGCAACTCAGTCTACAATGCAGGTTACAAAGATTTTAAGAGGAATACTGCTACAAAATGAAATGGACTCCACTGCAAAGGACACAGTACCATTTGCACACTCTGCTTAAAGGGGAAAGAGTGTTTAAGGGAAAGCATTTCCCCAATGTCTATGCATAAAAACATTTGTTACATTTCTAAAAAAAAAAGGTCCCTTTTCCTGCCCCATGAGGGCTCCACCGTCACTCTTGGTCATTCTGGTGGCATGACTGAAGAGGATGAACCTCATGCTTTTCAGACTGGCCAGAAGCAGGTCCGGAGCTGCCTGACTCAAGGAAAACATGCCATGGGCAAAGCATACAACTACTTAATGGCAGCCTAGAGAAACTGTTACTGCTAGAGAAACCAGTCTGAATGAGAGTCCACTACTTTATTACTAGAGGGACATAGGGGCAGGTCATTCCAGCCCCTCAAACCTGTTCCGCCATTCAATTAGATCATGGCTGATCTGTATCTTAACTCCATTTACCCGCCTTAGTTCTATAATCCTTAATACTCTTGCCTAACAAAAATCTATCAATCTTAAGTATGAATGGGAGTCCACTACTTTACTGCAAGTCCTTAGACCCTAAGCTCTGGAATTCCCTCCCTAAACCTCTACAGCTCTCTCGCCTCCTTTAAGACATTCCTTAAAATCTCTCTCTGACCAAGCTTTTGGTCACCTGTCCTAATATCTCTTTATGTGGCTTGGTGTCAAATTCTGCTTGATAATGCTTCTGTGAAGCGCCTTGGGATGTTTTACTACGTTAAAGGCGTGATATAAAGTTGTTGTTGTTATTGCTAGAGGTACTAATATGAATGGGAGTCCACTGCTTTGCTACTGGTACGAATGGAAATCTAATGCTTCACCACTGAAGACATCAGGCTACTGCTCTTTCTCATGTCATGTCACCTACTCAGACACAATGTAATTTTTTTTTACCTCAGGTAGGCAGAATTCTGGTACAGAGTCAACGAACACTCGCCCAGCACAATCTTTCAGCTCCTACAGTGAAAACAGTATATTAGTACTGGTAAAATTATATGCAAAATATTACAAGTAAGGTAACAGTATCTTGTAAGCATCTAATCGTTTCTCAACGAGTGAGGTAAAATTTGTGCCATTTTCACAGAGTTTAATCAGAAATTTCAATACAGAAAGAGGCCATTTAGTATATCGTGCCTGTGCTAGCTGCACATCAGAGCCCATAGGAATGATTTGTAACAAAAAAAATCTTCGTTCAATGGCACCCCTCCCTACCTCGCATGCTCACCACAGGAGAATCCCAAAGTTCTAGCCTTGATTTCCTTTTCCTTGTCTACATGCTGTCACTCAGTGCGTCACCATAGGGATGGAGTTACTCCCCATATGTACGCTGCCAACACTCCACACTCTGCCACTTCCCTTGACTCCACGACAACCTCTGTGTTGCCCAAGTTGTGGATCAACAAGAAATCTTATCAAGAGCAAAGCCAACCTATTTGTCTCCTGTCAAAAAACCTGGAGCACCTGATCTCAACTGGGGTGTCATTGGAAAGCAACAGGTGCATTCCAGGCACTTCCATGGGGAAGGGGGAAGAAACAAAAATGGAAAAGTCACCTTTATACTGCTGCTATGTACTTCCTACTGTTTGCCTGCAGAGAATGTACAAGCGGAAGTGCCAGGCATAATGTCCAGCCCTTCCTCTTTAATGGAAATGAGACACATCACTGGGTCTCACCCAAATTAAGAAAGGCAAAAATATTATCTACTGCAACAACTTTCTGAGAATAATTATTAACAGTATTCAGAATGAATTTTCTCACGTTTATACAGTGTACCGCTTCTACTATACCTTTTCTAGCATGGTATTTCCATCTTTTGAAATCCAGCCTGGTAGCTTAGAAAGTCTTGGGCTTAGGGAGAAAAACAAACATGATTTTAAAAAATGCTTTTTCCCGGTTAAAGCATTTTCATTTATACGTAATGATGTTTAAAGGCCTCTTAATACAAGCACCATTGGTCTGAGACTGGCACCCGTGTAGAATGATGTGAGGCCTGTAGACCCGAGTTATACTGCAGGCTGTAGCATTACACTCTGCATAGGAATGACAGAGCTCTGTGTATGCATCCTCGCATCCACGTGCAACAGTCTCTTCACCAACATCTGTACACTGGTTAAAATTTTACATTAGAATGGAGCTAACTAAACAGACCAGTGGGTGGACAAGTGATTTGACACAGCACACCACCATCCATGACAAATCCTGCAAATTTCCACACTTATCACATGATGCTACAATTCTACGCAAAAAGTCATGGAGGTAGTGAAAATACCAACAAAATGCAACAAATCACTTGACATAGCTGTTGGCTTGCGCTCAATGTTAAAAATGAAGTTTTAAAACTTTTAAAATCTGGTTTCATTCCAGAACAGGGTTACATGGCAAAGGCTACAAAGCAAAACAAGCAAGACTA
Source organism: Heptranchias perlo (assembly GCF_035084215.1). Taxonomy (NCBI): domain Eukaryota; kingdom Metazoa; phylum Chordata; class Chondrichthyes; order Hexanchiformes; family Hexanchidae; genus Heptranchias; species Heptranchias perlo. Next base: position 6,968,915 of record NC_090332.1, on the reverse strand, counting down.
CTTCCGGGAGTTGGTCTAACACTCCTTCCCCAAGTATAGGTGGCTATGCACCAAAATTATACACACTTTGTAACACACTTTAGCATCCTGTCCTCACACCACAACCAGCATGGTATAATTTCAAAAGTTTCAATTTCACATGGGGGACTTACTTGAGTGTTGAATCCTTTATTTGCATGGGCAGCCACCTCAGACATAGACTGTCAAATGCCCTTTCATGTTCTGGATGCATATCGATACTCAGACAACAGGATTAATGATTCCACCCTTCCTTCAGATTTTGCGACAATTTTTCCTGAAGGCACTGACTCACGCTGGGTTACAGTTTCAGGACTGTAGCTGTCCTTCAATACCTTGCACAAGCGATCATTCCTTCTCACCTGGTCGGTGATATAGAGGCCGTGGTAAGGATTCAAAGGAGGGCCGCTAGAATGCGCCCTGATTTAAAAGTCCTTAGTTATCACGATAGGCTGAGAGCGCTAGGGTAAAAAAACTTTAGAAAAGCGTAGACTTTGGAGTGATTTAAAGCGATGAAAGATGACTGTGTCTGTGTGGGTAGACCATTTGAACTAGATAGGTTAGGGAAAACAAGGGGTCATGTGTATAAGCTATGAAAACATAGATGTCTGGAGGTGAATTCGCGGCAACAATTCAAAAAAAATCTGGATGAGTTCTTTGCTGTGGCTAATATCACCGTATACAAAAGGTAGGTGGGATGTAGGATGTGGACCACCTGGAACCTGTTTTGATTCACCTTCAGGGATTGGAGAGGAATTTCCCAGATTTTTTCCCCCCCCGAATTGGCCTAGGATTTTTTAACCTTTTTTTTTGCCTCTCCCAGGAGATTATATGGCTGCTGGTGGGAGGGGCCACTGGGGGTAATGATGCTTAGTTGCATCATGACTGTTTGGGACAGGCTTGATAGACTAGCGTTTCGTATGTTCCTGATATGTGAGCCTAGACAGTCAGCGTTAGCAGGCTATTTGACTATAGAAGGATGACATCCATTCCTCACCCAATGTCCACACTGGAAGAGTTTCCAGATGGGAGTCACTGGATATTGATTTGTGGGGCCACTGGAAAATCGCAAAGGATTGTGGCAAAAATTGCAGAGATTTTCCATCATTTCTTGTGTAGCAATTGCAGGCTACTGTGGATAAGTCTTGGTACCCTCTGTTGCTAAATCTGACAGTTAGATTGTTTCATTAAGGGTTAAATTGTTATACAATTGTTAATCGCCACTCTCTTCCCAACTCACGGAGTTAACCTTCTTCCCACCTCCCATTTTGCGCTGGTACGTCTCGTGACGCGCTGACGCGCTTCTTGCCCTAACCCTCATTCACGTTGCCACTCTTAAAATCCCCCCAGCTCACAATGGCACTCTCCTCCCTCCACAGTTCTTGAAGCCAGTCTCCTCCGATGGTGCTGCTGTTCCAGAGGATTGAACTTCGCTGAACGCTGATGAGAATTCCAGATCTCGCAAAAGTACCAGAGATCACAGATTTTCTGCCCACACAGTGCAATCTTACCTGAACAACAGCAATGTCAGGTAGGAGCAGGACGGTTTATGCGGTCTTGAGGAGGGAGGAAGGCCCCCCCGAGAGGCAGGATTTTCATACATTTCGTGATTTAAAAAATCTGCAGCAGGAACACAGGCTGATTTTTGTTAGTCGGAGCCTAGGGTCACTGATACCAATTATTTCACCCATATCGTTACCTTAGTTTAGCTAAGGTAATTCAGCAGAAACTGGGGATTTAACCCAGGGGCAACAACATTATTGCTGTTGTTCAGTGAGTTGGGAAGAGAGTGGCAATTAATAATTGTATAACAATTTAACACTTAATGAAACAATCTAACTGTCAGATTTAGCAACAGAGAGTACCAAAACTTATCCACAGTAGCCTGCAATTGCTACACAAGAAATGATGGAAAATCTCTGCAATTTTTGCCACAACCAGGTGGTGTAAAGTCAAATCATCAGTGGAGCTTATGTGATTTACGATTTTAAATGTCACCTAGAAATATTAGGAAACTCAACAGGATACACCCTAAGTACAGTACCCAGTGAAGGCTGATCCAACTGATCACAGGATTACTTTGCCGTGCGTTTTTCCACTGAGGTTCCCCAGCTTACCTGTGGACAAGTGGCAAAGGCAGGAAGTGGAGGGCCGAGGTCATGTCCAACCCACAGTCCAACATGATGGTGGTGGACTTGAACTTCAGGACATTGCATGGCAATGTCGGATGACCAGACAAGCAGTACTGAGGGAGAAAGCAAAAGATCAGGGTTTCATTCCTCACAGAAACACACACCACACCACACACATAAACATATAAACACAGATAGGGAAGGGAAGCAGTACTAATAAAACAAATTATTCTCCTCCAATTAAAGTGACCACGTCGCCCAGTAACTTTGCCATTGGAACTCGCTGAATTAATTCCCCTATTGGCTGGAGCAACACTGATAACTCAATCTTTAACTTGCTGGTTACGGCTTATGAAAAATAATAGATTCCAGCAAGCAATAGTTTCTTTTCCTATACCCTCTCCTGTCCTTACTCAATGGCCACATGGGCACTTTCTGCAGGGGCTGTTAGATAGCAATCAACAACAAACTGCATTTATATGGGCACTTCACAGAGATGCAAGAAAATAAATGGATGTCAAGCCAAAGAAGGAGACATGAGAAGGGGTGAGCAAAAGCTTGGTCAAAGAGGTGGGCTTAAAGGAGAAATGAGAGCTGGAGAGGAGGAGGGGTTTACAGAGGGTATTCCAGAGCATGTGGCCTAGGCGGCTAAAAGCATGGCCGCCAATGGTAGGGCAAAGGGAGGGGGTGCACAGAGTCCAGAGTCAGAGAAATGAAGTGTTCGGGAGGGGCTGTAGTGTTGGAAGAGGTTACAGAGGTATCTGTAGAGGCGCCATTCGGGAAGAACCTTAGTTGATTCTCCCACCCCCTTCCCTTAACGCAGGGGTACTTAGGACATTTGTAACCCTCATTGTCACTGCCTCAGCTGAGGTCAGTTAACTCAACACAGACCACGGACCAAACCTGGGAGCTCCTAATCTGTATTTTTCAGCTATTCACCAGACAAAATTGCTGAGTCATTCTCCACATCCTTATAGACCGTTGCCAGCCTACTGCCTGATTTTCCCACGATGTGGCAGTGGAGTTAGCAGGAAATGCAAGACAAATGACAAGCTGATGTCATGTCCACCACAGTAATGTAAAATTTGTATATCCTGGGGTTCAGGTGGCCTCAGGACTTCACAGAGGACAGTCTCTAGCCATAAACTGCAATTTATGATCATTGGCAAAAGAACCAGATGGGAGATGAGAAGAACATTTTTTAAGCAGCAAATTGTTATGATCTGGAATGCACTGCCTGAAAGGGTGGTGGAAGCAGATTCAATAGTAACTTTCAAATGGGAATTGGATGTATACATTGAGAAAGAAAAATTTGCAGGACTATGGGGAAAGAGAGGAGGAGTGGGACTAATTGGATAGCTCTGTCAAAGAGTCAGCACAGGCACGATGAGCTGAATGGCCTCTTTCTGTGCTGTAAGGTTCTATAATTTCAAGAGGTGCAGATCTGTAATGACGTTACTATATTGTAAGAATATTGGGGATAGAAATAAAATTGATATCTCTTGCTTGGCAATATTAACCATGATGCATTGCGAGCCACGCTTGCATGTTTTTGCTTAAGTGGAAAATCACTGACTTCAAACTATCACTAAACTTTGTTAACCACACCACAAAATAATCACAAGCTGCCTGGCTGACTCAGGAAGATAGTGGAACAATGGTTCCAAGATAGCTGCAGAAAGTGGAACAATGGCAAGACAGTTAAGGCAGTTAAAGAAAAAAAACATTGTAAAACCACTTCGACCTTTCTAGATAACCACTTGGTCCCTTCCCACTGTCCAGGGCCCCAAACACTCCTTCCTTGTACTTCTTTCAATTTAGTATACTGTATTCACTGCTTACGACGCGGTCTCCTCTACATTGGGGAGACCAAACGCAGACTGGGTGATTGCTTTGCTGAACACTTCCGCGCAGTCCGCAAGCATGACTCTGACCTTCTGGTCGCTTGCCATTTTAATTCTCTGTCCCACTCCCACCTCTCTGTCCTCGGCCTCCTACGTTGTTCCAATGAAGCTCAACGGAAGCTTGAGGAACAACACCTCATCTTTCGATTAGACACTTTACAACCTTCCGGACTCAACATTGATTTCAATAACTTCAGATCATAACCACTGCTTCCATTTTTTTCCAGACAGCAAGTGCTGGTAATGGTTCTGCTGTTGCCATTTGCAGCTCCTCTGGACCCATCTTTTGTTTCTTTATTTGTCCCATTACCACCCTCCTTGCTTTGCACCATCATCCCTTTTGTCATTTAATCACTCCTGCCCTCCATCCTATCACAGACCTTCCCTTTTGTTCTTTCCTTCCCTCCCTCCCTCCCCCCTGCTTTGCCTGGCTCTGTATTTACTTAAAAACTGTTAAATCTTTAACTTCTCCGGTACGGGCTCGATGGGCCGAATGGCCTTCTTCCGTTCTGTAACCATTCTATGATTCTTCCAGTTCTGACGAAAGGTCTTCGACCTGAAACGTTAACTCTGTTTCTTTCTCCACAGATGCTGCCTGACATGCTGAGTATTTCCAGCATTTTCTTTAGATAACCACCTGGAGGTTTGTGCATAACAACTCCATATATGGTCTGAAGGAACTGTTTCGATGACTATAAGAATCCAAAGCCCCCTGAGCTCAGGGTAGAGAGAAGCCAGCGGAAAGCACCACGCTACTAAAGAAGTTTAGACCACCACGGCACGATAGTAGTTGTGCACTCTACCCGGGATTGAACGGGGTAATACTGTTCTGATCTTTGTATCGCTACTGCTTATAATGTGCGTATTTATATGTTTGGATTGAATTTCAATAAAGATCATTGATTGCCATATTGGTGTCATCTCCGAATCTCTTACAATATATACTGATACCAATGAAATATATGTGTAACAGGCAGACAAGTGTGCGCAATAGAATGAATGCTCATGATTCTGTGCTGGAAAGGCATAATTTTCCCATTATTCACATAAGGTTCACAGCTTGTACTGTTTACCAGTGTATATGCAAGAGATTTATTCATTCATGAATATGCACACACCCTAAATCTAAAGATGGAGAGCCACAAGTTTTCAGACAGCCTGGCACATATTTTTTTCTTTTTTTAAAAAAAAAATCACCACTGGTGAGAGAGATCATTTATCAAATATTCACACATATGCACTGGCATATAAAAACCAGGAAACTCCAAACAGCCAAGTTAACACTATGGAATATACACACTATTATAACATTGGAAAATGATCTACATTTTGGAATATTCTTCAGAAATAAAAACAGCAGGTTACAATTAAAAGGACGTCTGGGTGAATTGTGGTACCTCAGGGACTAAGATGGGCTAAAGTATTCACTCATTTTCTCAGTATGTCTGAAAGAAATACATTTTCAATGAGTTCTTATTAAAACAAGATTTCCTAGTAGCGGTTCATCATTAATCATGGGCATGGATGAAGAGAGACCTGTTCAAGATCATCTCCTGTACCCACACAGTCACTTCCAGGGTGTCCAAAGTTCCATCCCTAGATCCCTCTTATTCCTCACCTATATGCTGACCCTCGGTGACATTAACCATTAGCACAGGGTCAGCTTTCACAATAGCCACCTTAACCTTTCCAGCATCACCCTTGTTTTCACAACTGTTGTTGTGCTATCCCAACACCAGCCAAACAGACAGAACTTTTTGCAGCTCAACATCATCAAAACTAAAGTTATTCCTATTTGGCTCCAGCTAGAAACTCCACACATTGGCCCCTGATCATATCCCCTTCCTGGTCAAGTTCAACCTTGGTGTCCTTTTCAACCCTAAGGTGAGCTTTAAACTGCAGTCACTCAATCACCAAAATTGCCTACTTCCATTTCTAAAATATTGTCCATCTCCATCCCAACCTCACCATGATTACCGCTGAAAGCATTATCCATTCCTTTAACACTGGACAGTCTGTAAGAATACTGGAGATAGGAGTAAAATGGACATCTCTCGTTTGGCCATATTAACCATCCTGCATTGCAGAATGGTCTATCCTGGATTGCTTTTTCTTAGATGACTCAAACCACACCACAAGACAGTTACAAGCTGCCTGCCTAACTCCAGAAATTTCATTTCCACACCGTTCACCTGAGGAAGGAGGAAGCCTCCGAAAGCTTGTGGAATTTAAAATAAATTTGTTGGACTATAACTTGGTGTTGTGAAATTGTTTACAATTGTCAACCCCAGTCCATCACCGGCATCTCCACGTCATAACTCCAGAAAGATAGCGGATTAATGGTTCTGAGATAGCAGCAGAAAAACTATTGACTTTACGAACAATGGCAAGACAGTTAAGACAGTTAAAGGAAAAACCATCGACTTTAGGAACAATGGCAAGACAGATAAGACATTTAAGGGAAAAACCACTGACTTTAGGAACAATGGCGAGACAGATAAGACAGTTAAAGGAAAACCACTGACCTTGCTAGATAACCACCTGGAGGTTTGTGAAAAACAATTTCTTATTTGAAAGGGTGTGCATGACCAGAACTATATAAAGGAAGGGCATAGCACCGGGTAGAGTTGTAGAGGTCAAGATGCCGCATCGTAAGGAGCCAGCTGGACTATGCGCTCTACCCAGAGGAGGAACAGGGTAATATCGTTTTACTTCTCTGTAAATTACTACTTAAATACTGAAATGTATTAATACTTGCAATAAAGAACTGTTGTACCCAATTTGGCGTCACCTCCGAATCTCTTACACCGTTCCTTAGCCCTCCTTGCTGGCTTCCTGAACTCTACCCAACATATATTCCAACTCATCTAGAACTTTGACACCCACATCCTATCTCACAAAAGCCCTGCTGACCTGTCACCCCTGTCTTCGCCAGCCTCCGCTAGCTCCCTACCCTCCAGGGCATTGACTCAAAATCCTCATCCTCACCTAAAAACCCCTTCACAGCCTTGCTCCTCTACAACTTCGTCTGGTCTACTGTATATTTTTGCATTCTACCATCTTACCCCTACATTCCAGAACTCCCTCCCTATCTCTTCCCCACTTTCAAAGCCTCCTTAAAACCTACTTCTTCTACCACCTCTCGTCCCTCCTAACCCTACCGAGGACTGATCCTCACCTCCCCTTCCCCAACCGTGGGTCGTTTTGCTACATCAGTCACGGAATCACCTGAGGAAGGAGGAAGCCTCCGAAAGCTTGTGAATTTCAAATAAAATTGCTGGACTATAACTTGGTGTTGTAAAATTGTTTACAATTGTCAACCCCAGTCCATCACCGGCATCTCCACATCACGGAATCATAGACTTTAGCAGCATTGAAGGAGACCAAATGCAAGTTGATGGGGGGAGTACACAGGGCACTTTTGCATGGATGAGTTAGGGGCACCTTCCTCATCCTTATCGGTCTTGTGAATATATAAAACTCAGGAAGGAGAAGAGGACTTTCGGCCCATTGAAGCTAAACCCTCCAAGCCGACTCACCAGAGCATCCAGATGTACCTCGAAACAGCCTCATGTAGCTTTTTGCCCCTACAAATCTGCCCAGCATGTTATTCCAAAACATTAATTCGAGTAAAGAAGCCTCTCCCCTTCTGACGAAAGGTCTTCGACCAGAAACGTTAACTCTGTTTCTTTCTCCACAGATGCTGCCTGGCTTGCTGAGCTCCTCCAGCATTTTCTGTTTTTATTTCTCCCCTTTACAGCTCTGTAAGTTCATAGTTGCTCATTCAAAATGCACGTCCTCTGCTCCTAATTGGAAGTGAAGTGATATTCTGGGTTGACTCTACCTGCACGCAACACAACCATCCCATATTAAGCAGACCTCCTTGAGATTAATCTGATCAACCTCTCTTCCTTCTTCACCCTTAAATCAGTTTCAAAATGAAAAATAAAAATTCCTCACCAGCTTCATCCTTTCCCCCTCTCACGCACCAAGAACCGTTTCCATGGAAAGCTTTTTTTTTTCGCGCGAGGAAGTCAAATGTCAAAGTTCGAGCGGTGGCTGGGGGTGGGGGTGAAAGCAAACGAGCCGGGAAGATAATACGCGTGCGCCCGCCGGCGCAAGGCACGGCGGGATTTGTAGTCCCGCGCTGACCTCACTTGTGTGAGTCACACGGCGGGGCGCCGGGGGTGGGCAACTACAAGTCCCAGCGGCCTCCGCGCGCGCGCTCCCGGTATCGTCGATTCGTCGTGTGTGTGTGGTGTGTGTGTGTGTGTGTATTTGTTGGGCCCCCTCTGTGGGAGTTTGGTGTTGTTAATCATGGCGGGTGTGAGGCAGACAAAGGCGCTGCGGTTCACTCCTGAAGTGGAGATTTAAGAAAGTTTCTGAGGGTTTCTTTTTTTCTTAAATGAGAGATTTATCTCTTTTTGGAAAAATAACTCATCTATTTAAATGGATGAGGTTATTCATAACAATCACAGAGGAAGCTGAGAAGGTGGTAAGTGCTTTAATTATTCCTGCTGAGAGAGAGAGCGCTGGAGGCTGTTTGTTTATTTTTTATGTGTGGGAGTGGATGGGAAGTGATTCTTGAGTCTTGTTTGAACTTCCCTTTTCACATTACTGTATCTGGATTGCTTTTACTTCAGGCCACGGACAGGATTTTTTATATATATATATATATGTGTGTGTGAGAATCTTGTATGGAATCAACTCAGGGCTAATTAACAGAACTGTCATTTTAAGGAAAATGCTGAGATTTATAATCAGAAAGGTGACACTTGATTGCAGATTTGTTTAAACACAAGGAACGGTGCTGATGTTATTCCAGAGTGCAATGCCTCAAAATAAATAAATGACATTTAAAAGGAAAATTGATGAATGTAACTTCAGTTGAGTGGGACATGGCATTTCTGAATGTAAGAGTGGTGTTGGAAAGTTAGAAAAGGTCCTTTCTGAAGAATCTCATGAGTGTCATGGTATGCAAGTAAGTTACAGTGGACTTTTGCATTGCATGATCTCACTGTACTAGATGACTTATGGCAGGTCTCCATGTGGAGGCAAGACACCCATAAAGTCATTGAATATATGTCTAACTGAGTTGTGGTCTTCTGCACTTAGCAAAGGATGGTATCATCCAATGTTAGCACCACACATTTAAAGCCAGATAAGTTATGGTAAAGATCATAGGTGGCTTCATATTCTTTAAATGTGACTTTTGAGTTTCTATGCTGCTGTGCACTGTGTGATTCACATCTGAGTTTTCACAGACTTATTATGCGTGTGCTGCAGAACCTGCAGCATACCTGGGTAACTTGCTGTGCCAGTTTGAAATTAGGAGGCTAGCTTGCCTTCGCTCTGTTTAAATTGAGGCTGTGCGGTGCTCTGTTCTTCATTGAATAGAGGTATGAGGATCAGATTCTCAATCAGCGGATATCTTTGAACATGCTTGCAAAATGGGTTGTTTTAAATTTGGTGCAGATTTTCTCAGTTATTTCATCTGGGACATCTCTTGTTTGGCAATATTAACCATCCTGAATTGCAAATCATTTTTGATTGCTTCTTCTGAAAGTGGAAGATTACTGGCTTAACACAATCACTGAATTTAGATGACTCAAACAACAAGACAGTAACAAGCTGCCTGCCTGACCCTGGAAAGATAGCGAATTAATGGTTCCAAGATAGCAGCAGAAAAACCATTGACCTTAGGAACAATGGCGAGCCAGTTAAGACAGTTAAAGAGAAAACCATTGACTTTAGGAAGAATGGCGAGAAAGATATAACAGTCAAAGGTAAACCATTGACTTTGCTAGATAACCACCTGGAAGTTTGCGAAAAACAATTCCTTGTTTGAAAGGGTGTACGTGACTAGAGCTGTATGAAAGAAGGGCTTACCACTGGGTAGAGTTGTAGAGATCAAGACACTGCACCATAAGGGGCCAGCTGGACTATGCACTCTACCCAGAGGAGGAACAGGGTTATATCTTTTTACTTCTCTGTAAATTACTGCTTAAATACTGAAATATTAATACTTGCTTGTGCTTGCCATAAAGGACTGTTGTACCCAATTTGGTGTCACCTCCGAATCTCTTACAAAGTGGTGAGTCAAGCAGGAGGTGACAAACAGCAGCCAGTGATTAGAGTATAAGCGAGTCCCTATGACAGTGCAACTCTGTTTGTTAAGGGAGGAAACCGTTTTGCGGGAGTGCAGGACTCGTAAAGGGACCGCCAGTAATATAGGTAGTCATGGGGGACATAGAAGAGGTGTTAAAAAGGAAACTAGAGAAATGCCCCCACTGACTCCACACTAAACACTTTCATAGGTTCTCTGTTAATAAGGGGTAGGGTCAATCGTAGGGGCAGGACCATCTTTCCCTTTGTGGTATTACAAGGTTTCCTGACCAGATAGGCGCTCCCATACCTCCTTGCTATACATAGGTCATAGTCTGCTTTATACCATTCCCGTAGGTGTTTATCCGTTACCCACTTTTAGCACCCTGTTATTCTCAATATTGTTCAATCCCTGCTGCACTTGTAGCACAAAACTTTCATACATCCCACAGGTAATTCCTGTAGGAACCTTCTGATTTTCATAGTCCTGATTTGTGGCGTTAATCATCTCATTGATTTTGCCGTATTCTTAGTCAATTCCTGGATGGAAGTCATCCCCTGCCCAGACTCGTATATTAAATCTTGGTCCACCTGATTCAGCCCCCTGAGTATACTCTTAAGTTGTAACCTTATGACCTCATCATGCTCCCTCAAGGATTCTGTGTCTATTCTGTTCCCAATGCCAGTTCCTGCAGCGGCCCCTATTCCTATCCATTCTGCCATGGTATGCTTTTTCCGTGTATTTGTGTTCTCTTGTTCCAAAGAGGACCCCTCCTTACTATCCTCCCTTCCGGCGTTCAGTTGGTGGAAGGCGCGTACCAATTGTTATAGCATTGCTCAGTACAATCGTACATAGGTGGGACACCACAGGCCGGGGGTACACAGATCTTTGAGAGGGAAACTAGTACCAACGCCAGGTCGTATCGGATGTTGTTGTATAATTTCTGATGAGTGCGTATGACCACCAACCCATTGCTGGGTCCCGGTTGTATTAAGGGACACTCTGGGTTATCTGGTTTCACCGTGGTGTTGGTTTCATTAAATTCAGACGCAATCTTGAGGATTAGCCACCTTGTCCCAAAGACCCTCTGCCCATTCCAGGTACTATTTTCCTTCAGGCTGGCTTGGCCTCCTGATGTATTTATATATTGGCACATAGGGAAACTGCGAACCACCCCATCCTGATTGCTGATATGACTCCCTTCACTGGGTATCCCAAAATCGGATATGTATTCCCTATCCTTGAGAAATTTGGGAGTCCATTGTTGGTAAGGGGAGGTCTTATTATGTCGACAAGTGAGAATCTGGGGATATCCTGGTTCATTCGTGACCACCGGGGTATTGTTGGTGACTGTTCTTTCCATGGACGAAGTAATGTCCACCTGACATGCCGTCTGAGCCTCTTCCTGTCCCTGGGACGTGATGTTGTTCTTGCAGATGGAGCTTCATACACAGTGTGGTCCAATTACTGTACACCAACTCTCACACCCCTGTTCTCCTTTACTCAGTACAATTAGTCCTACAATGGTGGTGAGGAGAAGTACCCTGGACACCATTTGTTATCCGAATTCTCATCTGCGAATGTCGGTAAATCAAGCACAGTGTCTGCTTACTTATCAATTAATTTTTTGTCTTCCTGTGCATTTCTACAGTTTTCAGTTGGTTAATATGGTGCTATCAGTTGTGTTTTGCCTTCCCTGTTCCTGTACCAAATAAACAGCCGGACTTGTCTTGTCTACAATTGGCAACTGCCCTTTCCACTTTGGCTCAAACTCGTGAGCTCGTTTCCCATAGTCCAGCACCATTACAACATCTCCCACCTCGTACCGAAATGGTGACCATGGCATTTGGAGGGCATGTAGATCTGGTGAGGTTTAGATACGGGACATGGATGCCACCGTTGGTCCTGGTAGTTGCCAGGGATCACCAATATTTGCTGCCTTTTTGGCAGCTTGGTCTGTGCTGAATTACCTGGGGAATGGGGGTCGATAGCCTTAGAATGGGCTTTAACTTTTCCAATAGAGCAATTGACTGCGGGTTTTAAGAACTTGCCACAATTTCTGGAAAAGATGGGCATGAATAAGGAGTTTACCATCAGTGGTATTAAACTGATTTTTCTGGAACAGCGGCAGAGATAACACGGTGTTAATGGTTTAGGCACTATCGATCCGTCGATGCGTACATCCATAGCTTCTGGTATAGGATTCTTCTAAAGGGGATGGATTTCGAATTGCAACAGGGGAAGTGGGCACTCATGAGGTTCCCCTTCATACAGCATTAACCATGGTAGTGACATGGTTTGTTTAGGGGTGATGCCCAAGTGTCTTGCCACGAGTAAAGGTCCAGTGGCTCAACCGGGCTTTGGATATTAGCGTATCGCCAGGTCATACGAGCAGGTACAATGGTGTATGCGGGGAGTGAAGCACTAGAATCGAATCCAGTTATAAAGGTGAAGTGCTTGAACGCCCAAAATGTGGCCAACAGGTGGCGTTCACTGGGGTCACAGGCCTTTTCCACTGCGGTGAGGATTCTGGATGTATATGCAATGGGGAAGAGTTTCCCTTGAATCTCCTGACTGGAGCTTGGCGGCCATCCTCTATCAGTAAACCCCACCTCTAGATGGAATGGCTTCTCGGGATCTGGGCAATAAGGCATGCGGCCTGCATTACTGCCTCCTTAAGCGTCGGCACTGCCATAGTATGCTCCTCCATCCAGTGTTCCCTTACATCATCGTTTTTCCCTTACAGTAGCTCATACAAAGGTTTAGTCAATTCAGCGAAACGTGGAATAAATGCTCCCTGATATCCTACCAGTCCTAACAGTGATCAGAGCGCAGTCTTGGATGCGGGCAATGGGAGCCTCTGTGTGATTTGCACCTTGTGCTGGTCTGGGCTCTGACCGGTCGGTGTGAGAGAGAGATACCCCCAAGGAGGTGACGTGTGATTGCATTAGCAGTGCCGTTCTGGGATTGACCCTCCAGCCAGCTTCCTGTAAAATCTGCAGCAGCTCTGTCAGCCATACTTTATGTTCCTCCTCAGCCTTTGTAGCCAGCAGCAGATCATTGACATATTGCAGAAGACACTCTGGGTGGGAGAACCCCTTTAAGCCCTCAGCCATTCGTTTGTGAAATATATTGGCGGCGCTGTGAAACCCCTGTGACAAGCAGGTCCAGGTATATTGTTGATCCTTGAACGTAGAAGCAAATTTGTACTGATCCTCTCTTTGGACTGGAACACTTCAGAACCCATTCAAGATGTCTAGAGTGGAGAACCACTTTGCCCCCGGTGGGATCTGGGAGAGGAGATCCCTTCCCTTATGACTGATGGGCAGGCTGGTGTCACTGAATTGAACTTTCGGTAATCAATCATGAGCTGCCAGCTGCCATCAGGCTTCCACACGGATCAAACAGGTGAATTTGTGGTGAAAGTGCCTTTCCGTATAACCCCCTGTTGTAGCAAGGAGTCGATAGTGTCCCGTACGTGGGAGTGACTTTCTAGCGGTATTGGCTGTTGTTTAGCATGTGGATGAGGTGGTCCGTTGACCCCCTCTTCCCCCTGCAACTTTCCACAAACATGCTTATGCGTTGCAAATACAGATTGATGACTATGCTTTTGATATTGGCGTGGCGTGGTCGGGAATGGAATAGGCCTCAGATTTCTTTACCGCGAACACTGTGCATCGGACAGGACCCTCAGGTCGATGGACGGACATCCAAACCATAGACAGCTGTTACAATAATCAATCACTACCCCAGGTTGGGGTCCAATTTATGCATTGTGTCGGACCCCAATATCCCTCTCCCATCCACCTTACGCATCGCCACCGTGGTGTTTAACTGACAACTGGTTTCTGGAAAATGTAGCATTACCAAAATCTGCCCAACAGCATATTGAGTAGATCCGCCAAATCCAAGCAAAGGCAAGTGCGTCTCTCCAGTCGCCGGATGGCTTTCGGGGTGAGAAGTATGTATGATCGTGACTACAGAGCCAGAGTCTACCAACATTTGCTGCTGCTGGCCCCCATCTAAAGCAACAGAGACAAAGGGTCATGCATCACGATCTCGCCAGAGCCTCATTACCGGCTGGTTTGGGGGGGGGGGTGCGTGGGGGTGATGATTTTCATTGGCTTCCATCTGGGACGTGAAGTAGCGATGGAGCCGAAGCAACGGCTGCCACTCTCTGTCCCCCTTCTTGCGTTAGTTGTGGGTTAGTAAAGCCAATAGTTTATCCAATTTTGCATTGTTTAGGCTTTGGACGTTCGCCCAAGGGATATGTGTTGAAGGGGGTCTGTTCTGCGGCTCTCTCTGAGGTACCCTGGCCCTCACCCCACTCCTACAGTCCGGACAAAATGTCCAGTACAGTCACAACGGAAGCAGTGGGACTCAACTCGGTCTGAGAAACGGCCTTCCGTTCAAGCAGACCCTTGGGGCTCGATTTTAGGGTCGGGTTTCCGGCGGGTTACCAGCGGGGTGGCCCCGAAAATCCCGATCTCCGGTCACGTGACCGGATCGCGACGAAATCCCGGCCACTTCCGGGTACCGCGCTGACGTGCGGGGCTGCGCGCGCAAGCCCCGCTGGTGGGAATCCCGCAGGCAATTAAAGCCAGCGGGGTTCCACTTGAGAGTACTTAACTTGCTCGTTGTGGTCAGTTAATGAGCTGAAGCAGCTGTCAAAAGAGGAAGTGTGGGATTTTAGGTTCAAGGCAGTGAGTTTCCCACACTGGGGGAAACAGACTCCCTCCAACCAGGCGTGTTGCAGCCAGCAGCCTGTGGCAGGTGCCAAGGTGCGCTCCACGGGGGAGAGCCCTCACCCACGCAGGAGGCCACCGCGTCACATAGGGCAACCCCTGCCCTCCACCACCCCCCGCCAAGCCAGAGGACAGACCGACACGAAACCGCAGCCCCAGTCCGAGGAACCACACACCTACCCTGCACAACCCCTCAGACCAACACCTGCCAGTTGGGTGGTGTGTGGAGACCCTCGGAGGACGAAGAGCATGACCAGCACCAGCAGCCTCGCAGTCCACGCCGTCCGCCGCAGAGACGGACGGCGTGGACTGCACAGCAGGAGGGAGGGCTACCGCAGAGAGAGACGCGTCGCAGAGGGCACTACCCTCGCCACAGGGTCCACAGACCGAGGCGCAGCTCCCCGGACCTCTCCGAGCAGCAGTGCACAGGGAGGCGCAGATTCGCTCGACATGTAGTCGTGGAGATCTGTAGCCTCTTTCATGCCGAGCTGCTCCTGGCTGGCCCCAGCACCAACTGCTTACCTGTCGCTGGCAAAGTCACCACTGCCCTCCACACCTTCTCCTCCGCATCCTTCCAGGGTGCAGCCGGCTACACCGCCGATGTCTCTCAGTCGTCTGCGCGGACGAGCCCTGCAAATACACCTGCACCTACTCTGCAGTAACACGATGGGTGGCATCAGTGGTGGGTCCTCATAGTGATACCCAGGAGCGGGCATTATTGGACACAACGGACAGGATTCGCGGAGACATGGCAGTGGTGGTATCAATATAATGTGTGCTGTTTGTTGCTCTGAAATTCAATATGGGTAACACCCATGACAAACCCTCAGACACCCTTGTGCACCCCCTTCATGCTGACGAGACGTTTGCCTTACGCTGCCTACTGCACATATGTGATGCATGCCCTGTGGCTGCAGCACAGGTGGTGGCAGGTTGAGTGAGGCTGGCCGTGAGGGAGATGCACGAGAGGGTGAGTATGGGATGGAGCCATGAGATTGTATGAGGATTGGGTTGCGTGTTAGTGGCAGGATGAGTACTGGCGAAGTGAGTAGGTGACTGGTTAGAACTGGTAATCTACTGTCAGCTGGGGCCGACCCAGGTGATTGGCATTCTAGCTAGCATAAATTCAGAAGGGTTTTGCGAATGCACGGAGTGAGGGAGCACGGAGTAGCAGTTATCGACAGAGTCTCGTTTCGACGGAGTCTATAATTGGGAATTTGGTGAGTAAGGGGTGAGGTGCATTTGATTAGTCAGCGGGGAGGAGCGTACTGAGAGCGGGGGGGAGCATACTGAGAGCGGGGGGGAGCGCACCGAGAGCGGGTCACAGCAACAACAAAACAAAACTGCAGTGTGACGTCACAGGTAAGGCAGGTAGGTGGTTGGTGGTGAGTATCTCTTCTGTTTTCTTCTTTCTTAGGACTGTGTGCTAAGTAACTTACAGCATAAAACTAAATTAAAAAAAAACTAAACTTAATTTAATAAATTAAACAAGGCCAGTACTTGGTTCAACCTAAAAATAATTTGATTAGCATTGTAGTAATCAATTAAATAAACAAAATAGTTATGACAGGGCAGGAGATGTGTTGCAGCTGCAATATGTGGGAGCTACTGGATAGTTTTGTCCAGGGCGACCACATCTACGGTAAGTGTATGCAGCTCGAGGAACTTCGGCTCCGAGTTGAGGAGCTGGAGTCCGAGCTGCAGACATTGCGGGGCATCAGGGAGGGAGGAAGTTACCTGGACACTTTGATTCAGGAGGCAGTCACGCCCCTTAGACTAAATACTGTAGAATTGGCACGTGGACAGGGAAAGGATGGTGTGACTACGAGTGAGACAGGTACGGGGATCCAGGAGGTAGCATTGCAGGAGCCTCAGCCTCTGCACTTGTCCAATAGATATGAGGTTCTTGCAGCCCTTGTGGATGAGTGCAGGGACTGCAGGGAGGATGAGCAAACTTGCCACGACACTGTGGTTCAGGGGGCCATTCAAGTGGGGGGAGTAAAAAGGAATGTGATTGTAGTAGGCGACAGTATAGTTAGAGGGATAGACACTGTTCTCTGCAGCCAAGACCAAGAGTCCCGAAGGCTGTGTTGCCTACTCGATGCCAGGGTTAAGGACATCTCCTCAGGGCTGGAGAGAAACTTGAAGTGGGAGGGGGAGGATCCAGTTGTCGTGGTCCACGTAGGTACCAATGACATAGGTAGGACTAAGAAAGAGGTTCTGCTGAGGGAGTTTGAGCAGCTCGGGACTAAATTAAAAAGCAGAACCACAAAGGTGATAATCTCTGGATTATTACCTGAGCCACGAGCAAATTGACACAGGGTAAATCAGATCAGGGAGATGACTGCGTGGCTCAAAGATTGGTGTGGGAGAAGTGAGTTTCGATTCATGGGGCACTGGCACCAATACTGGGGAAAGAGGGAGCTGTTCCTTTGGGACGGGCTTCACCTGAACCATGCTGAGACCAGTGTTCTGGCAAATCGAGTAACTAGGGCGGTAGAGAAGGCTTTAAACTAAATAGAGGGGGGGAGAGCTTAGGTGGGGCCAAGTTTAGATTGACAAAGAGAAAAGACAAGGAAGTAGTACAGGAAAGTGATGGGGGTAATGATAAACAGAGTGTGTCAGGAAGGGACAGAGCGTACAAACATAAGAGGGCACTAGCAAATGGGGCCAGGGTAGGAAAGAATGGTAAAAAGACAAAATTAAAGGTTCTTTATCTGAATGCGCGCAGCATTCGTAATAAGGTAGATGAATTGACGGCACAAATAGAAACAAATGGGTATGATCTCGTGGCCATTACAGAGGCGTGGTTGCAAGGTGACCAAGGTTAGGAGCTAAATATTCAGGGTTATTTAACATTTCGGAAGGATAGGAAAAAAGGTAAAGGTGGTGGGGTAGCTCTGTTAATAAAGGATGAAATTGGTATAATAGTGAGAAATGATCTTGGCTCAGAAGATCAAGATGTCGAATCAATTTGGGTGGAGGTAAGAAATAGCAAGGGAAAGAAATCACTGGTGGGAGTAGTATATAGGCCTTCTAACAGTAGCTACACTGTAGGGCAAAATATGAATCAGGAAATAAGGAGGGCTTGTAAAAAAACGTAATGCAATAATCATGGGCGATTTTAACTGTCACATAGATTGGACAAATCAAATTGGCAAAAATAGCCCTGAAGAGGGGTTCATAGAGTGTATTAGGGACTGTTTCTTAGACCAATATGTCGGGGAACCAACCAGGGAACAGGCCATTTTGGATCTGTTAATGCGTAACGAAACAGGATTAATTAATGATCTCAAAGTAAAGGATCCCTTGGGAAGCAGTGATCATAACACGATAGAATTTCACATTCAGTTTGAGAACGAGGATCTTGGGTCTGAAATTACTGTATTAAACTTAAATAAGGGCAATTATAAAGGAATGAGGGCAGAATTGGCTAAAGTGGACTGGGTAAACAGATTAGATGGTATGATGGTGGATAAGCAGTGGCAAACATTTAAAAATATATTTTATGACTCGCAACAAAAATATATCCCTGTGAGGAGGAAAGACTCCAAAAAAAGGGTGAACTAACCACGGCTAACTAAGGAAGTCAAGGATGCTATCAGGTTAAAAGAAAAAGCATACAACATGGCAAAGATTACTGGTAAGTCCGAAGATTGGGAAAACTTTAAAAACCAGCAAAGGATGACTAAAAGAATAATAAAGAGGGAGAAAATAAATTGAGAGTAAATTAGCAAGAAATATAAAAACTGACAGTAAAAGCTTCTACAAGTATATAAAAAGGAAGAGGGTAGCTAAAATAAACATTGGTCCCTTAGAGGATGAGACTGGGGAAATAATAATGGAAAACAAGACACTAATAACATACCAATAATAGTGGAAAATCAAGGGGCAAAGGGGAGGGAGGAACTAAAAACAATCACTGTCACTAGAGAAAAAGTACTAGGTAAACTAATGAGTCTAAAGACTGACAAAGTCCCCTGGACCTGATGGCTTGCATCCGAGGGTCTTAAAGGAAGTGGCTACAGAGATAGTGGATGCATTGGTTGTAATCTTCCAGAATTCACTAGATTTGGAAAGGTCCCAGCGGATTGGAAAACCGCAAACGTAACACCCCTATTCAAGAAGGGAGTGTGACAGAGAGCAGGTAACTATAGACCAGTTAGCCTAACATCTGTCATTGGGAAAATGCTAGAATCCATTATTAAGGAAGTAGTAGCAGGACATTTGGAGACTCATAATACAATCAAGGAGAGTCAACATGGTTTTATGAAGGAGAAATCGTGTCTGACAAATTTATTAGAGTTCTTTTGAGGAAGTAACGGGAAGGGTGGATAAAGGGAAAACTATGGATGCAGTATATTCGGATTTCCAAAAGGCATTCAGTAAGGTGCCACATAAAAGATTACTGCACAAGATAAGAGCTCATGGTGTTGGGGGAAATATACTGGCATGGATAGAGGATTGGCTAACTAACAGAAAACAAAGAGTTGGGATAAAAGGGTCATTTTCAAAATGGCAGTCTGTAACTAGTGGGGTGCCGCAGGGCTCAGTGCTGGGGCCTCAACTATTTACAATATATATCAATGACTTGGATGAAGGAACAGAGTGTCTTGTGGCCAAATTTGCTGATGATACAAAGATAGGTGGAAAAGCAAGTTGCGATGAGGACATAAAGTGTCTGCAAAGGGATATTGACAGGTTAAGCGAATGGGCAATAATTTGGCAGATGGAATATAATATGGGAAAATGTGAAGTCATCCACTTTGGGAGGAAAAATAAAAAAGCAAAATATTATTTGAATGGAGAAATACTACAAAATGCTGTGGTACAGAGGGATCTGGGTGTCCTCATACATGAAACACAAAAAGTCAACAAACAGGTGCAGCAGGTAATCCGGAAGGCAAATGGAATATTGGCCTTTATTTCTAGGGGAATGGAGTATAAAAGCAGGGAAGTCATGCTACAACTGTACAGGGTGCTGGTGAGACCATACCTGGAGTACTGTGTACAGTTCTGGTGCCCTTATTTAAGGAAGGATATACTTGCATTGGAGGCAGTTCAGAGAAGGTTCACTAGGTTAATTCCGGAAGGGTTGTCTTATGAGGAAAGATTGAACAGGTTGGGTCTATACTCATTGGAGTTTAGAAGAATGAGAGGAGATCTTATTGAAACATACAAGATTCTGTGGGGACTCGATAGGGTAGATGGTGAGAGGATGTTGCCCCTCATGGGGGAATCTAAAACTAGAGGGCATAGTCTCAGAATAAGGGGTCGCCCGTTTAAGACGGAAATGAGGAGGAATTTCTTCTCCCAGAGGGTTGTGAATCTTTGGAATTCTTTACCCCAAAAAGCTGTGGAGGCTGAGTCATTGAATACATTCAAGGCTGAGTTAGACAAATTTTTGATCAGCAAGGGAGTCTCGAAATATATGGGGAAAAGGCGGGAAAGTGGAGTTGAGGTAAAAATCAGATCAGCCATGATCTCATTAAATGGCGGAGCAGGCTCGAGGGCCGAATGGCCTACTCCTGCTCCTATCTCTTATGGTCTTATGCTCGGGTTACGACCATGGGGTCATCCCCGCCTTTTATAGGGCCAAGCTCCCGTGCCAACGCATAAGCCTCTTCTGCCTTCAGGAGTCATTCCTCAGTCACTTGTGAGGTGACTTGCCCCTGGGCATTTCGCCGAACACTTGTTGTTATCACATTCACTAGCATCCCTGTGATAAAGTGCCAGAGTCTCCGCCATCACAGTCCGGTTTGTGATAGCAGACTGCTTTCCTATCTAGGTCATCCCAGTCTCTATTATCATCATCCCCATCTCCTGCACGTTCTCCCATTGAAATGGCTGAGACCAGAGCCACTTGCCTTCCCAGCTTTCCCTGCACCTGGTAGATTTTTAGTCTACACTGAGTATGGACTGCCTCTCCTGTGGCTCGGTTCCTCATCTCCCGTAGTGCTCCCCGTGCCTCGTCTAATCGTCGTTTCAATTGACTATTTCCCCATGATGTTTAAGCTGTTGGGACCCCAACCCTTGTACAGTGGCTGTGGCTGCAGTCATTTAGGCACATTCCAGCATTGTACTTAAATCCCCATTCCTTTGGTTCACTTTCTCCATCTCTTTTTTTATGTTTTCCCATCTCTTCCTCTTTTTCACAATAATTGCACCGTCCGCTTTTCGCTTCTTTCCGCGCAAAAATGAGTTGCATACATCAACAGTTTACGGGCTGCCTTGAGCTTCAGTTTCTTTTTGTCCACTAATCCTTGAATCCAATTTTTCACCGCTTCTTATGGCGTCTTGCCCGCCATGGGTATCGGGTCGGCAACGGGGACTTTGCCTATCTGATCAGGAAACCTTGTAATACCACAAGGGAAAGATGGTCCTGCCCCTACCTTTGACCCTACCCCATATTAACGGAGAACTATGAAATGTTTAGTGTGGAGTCGGTGGGGACATTAGAAGGGAACGCCCTTAAGGAATTTGAGACCTACCCAAAACATTTAGAGAAGGGGAAGAATGGCATGCCACCGACCTGTCCTATTGCCGATTGATATCCATTGTGAACCCACATGGTGATATGTTCCCTTGGAGCACATCACCATGTGGGTTCACGATGGGAGAAGAGGGTGTGGAATGTCATGTTCGGGTGACCAATCGTTGGAGGAAGACGAGCTCAGCTTATCAAAATAAGGGTAGATACTTTGTTACCACTAGTGCCACTACGTTCACTTATGGGGGTGTCACCTGTCCTATAAGTAGTCCTTCCTTCTGCCTGACCCCTACCGAAATTACCCGGGTGGGAGACCACATCCTTATGCTGGTCCAAATTCACAATATAACTGAGATCCAGGTCAACGTTTCACCGCAGGTAGAGGTCATGCAGGCTATAGTGCCCTATGGGCATTCAATTCCTTCACTATCTCTAAATTACAACAACTTGCATTTATATAGCGCCTTTATTGTAGTAAAACATCCCAAGGCGCTTCACAGGAGTGATTTTCAAACAAAATTTGACACTGAGCCACATAAGGAGATATTAGGACAGGTGACCAAAAGCTTGGTCAAAGAGGTGGATTTTAAGGAGCGACTTAAAGGAGGAGAGAGAGGCGGAGAGGTTTAGGGAGGGAATTCCGGAGCCTAGGGCATAGGCAGCTGAAGGCACGGCCGCCAATGGTGGAGCGACTAAAATTGGGGATGCGCAAGAGGCAAGAATTGGAGGAGTGCAGAGATTTCGGTAGGGTTGTAGGGCTGGAGGAGGCTACAGAGGTAGGGAGGGGCGAGGCTGTGGAGGGCTTTGTAAACAAGGATAAGACTATTAAAGTACAAGGGTATTTTGGCCCAAATGCAGGTATCCACACAGCACCTAGTAGAGATGAAGCAGGACAATGAGGCAGCTGAGCGACGAGTATAAAAGTTAGGGGATCACGAGTGGTGGGAATTGGTCTATAATGCAGGAACGCACCCATGGTATTGAATAATCTCCATGTGCTTTGTAATAGCACAAGTGATTGTATTAATTGTTTTAATTATCTTGGTATGTTGGTTTAAGCATGCGATGTGGCGATTGTCACGGCAAATGTATAACTATGCATTAGCATCATTGATTAGGTAATGAGGGATCAGAAATTGTCCTTCACCCTCAAGGTGGGGAGTCTGTAAGAATATTGGGGATAGGAGTAAAATGGACATCTCTTGTTTGGCCATATTAACCATCCTGCATTGCAAATCATTCTTGATTATCTTTTCTTAAAGTGGAAGATTACTAGCTTAACACAATTGCTGAACCTAGATGACTGAAACCACAAGACAGTTACAAGCAGTTGCTGCCTGACCTGCTGAGTGTTTCCAGCATTTTCTGTTTTCATTACTGTTTCAAGCTGCCTGCCTAACTCCGGAAAGATAGTGGAACAATGGTTCCGAGATAGCAGCAGAAAAGCCATTGACTTGAGGAACAATGGCAAGACGGTTAAGATAGTTCAGGGAAAAACCATTGACTTTAGGAACAATGACGAGACAGATAAGACAGTTAAAGGAAAAACTATTGACTTTGCTAGAGATCTGGAGGTTTGTGAAAAACAGTTCCTTGTTTGAAAGGGTGTATGTGACTAGAACTGTATAAAAGAATGGCACATCACTGGTTAGAGTTGTAGAGGTCGAGACGCTGCACCATAAGTGGCCAGCTGGACTATGCGCTCTACCCAGAGGAGGAACAGGGTAATATCGTTTTACTTCTCTGTAAATTACTGCTTAAATACTGAAATGTATTAATACTCGCATGTGCTTGAAATACAGGACTGTTGTATCCAATTTGGTGTCACCCCCGAATCTCTTACGCCATATATAAAGACAATAGCTGAATGCAGTTGAGTTCCTCAATTGGGAGGCAGCTGTACAAACTTGACTATGAATGGAGTGGCGATGGTGGTCACATGTGACCTTGTAAGAATGGCTGAAAACACTTGAGTGAATCAGTGAAGAAATGTCTGCCCAGAAATGCCGTATTTAAAAAAAAAACTTTGCAGCAGGCTACATTAGAGAAGTTTTTGTTTTGCAGTTATTGTTCATGTCTTTCCATGGTCCCCCCCTCATGGCGCACTACAGTTCTGAGCTTCTAGCTAAGACGTGAAGTTCTGTGAAGAGCAGGAAAGTAAAAAAAAAAGTTGTGCCATCACAGACTTCCAATGGTGCTGATTCCAGCAGAATCAGCATGGCAGAAATAACTTCTCTAGAAGCAACTTTTGTGAGGATGAGGTTGGTTTGGTCCTGTAAACAGCAATAATTCATAAGAACATAAGATAAAGTCAAGGATGAGAAAAGACCATTCAGCCCACTGAGCTTGTCCTCAAGCATTTCAACTTGCCCAGTGAGCGTCCAAATGCACCTTGAACTCCCTAATGTCTTTGATTCCTATCTTATGTGGTAGATCATTCCAAACACGTATCACCTAAGATTACTTTGTAAATGTACTTTTCAGTAATTTAATTTTATACCCTCTGCTGTCCTTGAAGTAATATTTTGGGTTCACCTTATCTATACTATTTAATACTTTACATATACTTCAATGAATTTTGCTTTTCGCCACCTTCTCTCTGGACTTTGGAGCTTAGCATTCTCCCATTCTTTGTACTTCATCCCCTTTATACTTAGGATCATTCTTGTTGCTCTTTTCTGCACTTTTCCTCAAGCACGTATATGTGTCCCTTTTTAATCCCTCAACCAACATCACCCAAACAGATTATCTGGTCATTATCATATTGCTGTACGTGGGACCTTGCTGCGCGCAAATTGACTGCCGCGTTTCCTACATTACAACAGTGACTACACTTCAAAAGTACTTCATTGCCTGTAAAGCACCTTGGGACATCCTGAGGTTGTGAAAGGCGCTATATAAATGCAAGTTCGTTCTTTCTTTTGAAGTGTGGCTTCCAGAATTGCACACAGTGTTCAAAGTGAAGTCCGATGAGTGCCTTCTAGACCCTCAGCATAACCGCTGTAGATTTATACTCCATGCTTCTGGCTATATACCTCAACATTCTATTTGCTGTTTAATTACTTCTCCACATTGAGTTGTCATTCCCAGGTCTCCACTATCTCCCTGTGCTAATTCTGTTGCTTTCACTGGATGTTGCTCGTTCTGTCTTCCAATGCCAATACTTTTCATTTGATGGTATTAAATTCCATTTACTATTTACCTGCTCAACAATAAACTTAAATCCTGCTGCAAAACCCTAATTGCGTTCTCTTTATTTCAGCGTTGTCTGCAAATTTAGCAAGCATACAATTTGTTCACTGCATCACTGCCATGTTGGTGATGAAGACAAGGGTCGATGCACTGATTCCTGTGGTACGCCACTTTGCACTATGCCTCTCATGAGTACACTGTTTCCTATCTTTTTTTAATCTAGTTTCTTATCCAGTCCCACAATCTTCCCAGGATTTCCATGTATTGTAGTTGAATTAGCAGTCTTTCAATTGGGAATTTGTCAAACGCTTTCTGGCAGAACGAAAAGCTTGCATTTTATGGCTCCTTTCATGTCCTCAAGATGTTCCAAAGCACTTCACAGCGATGTACTTTTGAAATGTAGTCACTGTTGTTTTGTCAGCAAACTTGGCAGCCAATTTGTGAACAGCAAGGTCCCATAAACAACAAATGAGACAAATGACCAATTAATTTGTTTTGAGTGGTGTTGTTTGAGAGAGAAACTTTTGCCAGGACAACAGGAAAACTCTCCAGCTCTTCTTTAAATAGTGCCATGGGATCTTTTATATCCACTTGAACAGGTAGATGGGACCTTGGCTTAACGTCTCACCTGAAAGATAGCATCTCTGACAATGCAGCAGCGAAGTGGCAGAACCCACTAAAAGGGGATCTGTCTTCAGATGCTGCTATTCCTGTTTTTATTTCAAATTTTCAGCTTTTGCCATTTTTCTTTTTCTCGCTGTAGGCTGTATCATGGGCTTAGCCTCCTTAATTACTCAGTCCAGTGGAGCCAAAGCCCGTTGTTATTGTTTGGGTCTTTTCTGTTTAGTGCTCATAGAATTAGAATCCCCTGATTTGTGGTGGTGAGTTTGGCTGATTGTCTACTGCTCCAGCTTGCTGCGGACCAACTGAAATATGGTTTCCAGTGTGTTACTCCATCCTCTTGCCACTTGACACAGTGCTTTTACACAGAAACAGGTCATTCGGCCCAACTGGTTTGTGCCGGTGGTTATGCTCCACATGAGCCTCCTTCCACCCTACTTTATCTAACTCCATTTGCACAGTCTTCTTTGTATTTAAGATATGGAAGTGATTTCTTAGAAAATAGTGAACATTGTGAAGGAAGTTCATTTATTTGCAGAATGCTGGCTAAAATATGGGACATGGACTGGAGATGCCAATACTAGAGAATTTATTTTTCTTAACTGCCCCCCTCCACCCCCCCCCCCCCCCCCCATTTTTCTCCCTCCCTCTCTTGAAAACATTAACTCTTGGGTATAGATGCCAGCAATCTCCTGGTATCTTGCCCTGTGGTTATCTTTCTAGTGTGAACTCGAATATTGAATGTCAGCAGGCTATTTGACCATGGGGTATCACAGTTGAGCCCAATCCTGTTGTCACGTGCAGTTTCCGGCAGTTGTTTGATGGCGACCAGAAGGGGGAATCCCTTAGCCAACACCATCAAAAACAGATCAACTAGTTATTCATGTCATGATTGAATGTGGAACCTTGTGCCTACTAAAATGCCCCATTTGCTACATAACAATCACTTCACTTGAAAAGAACCTCGTTTTATGTAAAGCACTTTGAGACACCTGAGAGATGCAATAAGACATCATATAAATAGAGCTCGTTCCTCTCGCCATCTTTTGGGGAGTTTCTACTGGGCGTGCAGAGCCCATTTCCCACTGTGTACATGCACTGAAGAACCAAAGCTGCTGGAGTTGTAGTTTCTCAGTGAATTTACTGTCCGTGTTTGTTCTCTCTGTCGCTAGTAACTATATAGATGGAATGAGAAGCTAGCAGAGGAGTGTTGTGTCTCAGGCCATTTTGCATATCTATCTAGGCCATGTTTTACATAAATATATATATTTTTATTTATAAAATATATATTGAGCAGAGGTTTGTAAAGACAGAGAGTGCACCTCTAACAGTGAATTGCTAACAGAGTGAGGATTTTCAACTGGGAATTTGGTGAGTGTGAATTCACTGGTAAGTATTAAGTGTATTTTATGTTGATATTTTTATCAAACTGAAATTTAACTTAGTTTAATAACTTTAAAAAGCTGCAAATCAGTGGCAGTTAATAAATAGTTCACAGACAATCAGCTGTAAGTAGATTCCTGACTAGGTGTTAATTATTGTTGCTGGAAGTTTACTAACCATTTGTAACTAGGGTGTGTCACAAAGGTATATAGTACAAGGATCTTTGCAAAAGTGCAGAGCTTGAGCACAAGTTGGTAAAGACAGAGTACCCCTCCAACAGAGTGAATTGCTAACAGACTGAGGACATTCAACTGGGAATTTGGTGAGTGTGGGAATTTGGTGAGTGTGGGAATTTGGTGAGTGTGGGAATTTGGTGAGTGTGGGAATTTGGTGAGTGTGGGAATTTGGTGAGTGTGGGAATTTGGTGAGTGTGGGAAGAAGGTACTAAGTGTTTTAAACCAAGGAATGGTAAACTAGAATCATAGAATGGTTACAGCACAGAAGAAGGCCATTCGAGCCATGCCAACTCTTTGTAAGAGCAATCCAGTTAGTCCCATTCCCCCGCTCTTTTCCCGTAGCCCTGCAAATTTTTTCCCTCGAAGTATTTATCCAATTCCTTTTTGAAAGTCATGATTGAATCTGCTTCCACCATCCTTTCAGGCAGCGCATTCCAGATCATAACTACTTGCTGCATAAAAAAAGCTTTTCTTCATGTCGCCTTTGGTTCTTTTGCCAATCACCTTAAATCTGTGTGCTCTGGTTCTCGAGCCCTCCGCCAATGGGAACAGTTTCTCTTTATTTACTTTACCTAAACCCTTCATGGTTTTGAACACTTCTATCAATTCTCCTCTTAACCTTCTCTGCTCAAAGGAGAACAACCCCAGTTTCTCCAATCTCTTCAAGTAATTGAAGTCCCTCATCCCTGGAACCAATCTTTTCTGTACCCTCTCTTAAAGCCTTCATACCCTTCCTAAGTTCGGTGCCCAGAATTGGACTCCAGTTGTGTCCGAACCAGTGTTTTATAAAGGTTCAGCATAACTTCCTTGCTTTTATACTCTCTGCCTCTATTTATAAAGCCCAGGGCCCTGTATGTTTTTTTTAAACCGCTTTCTCAACCTGTTCTGCCACCTTCAAAGATTCGTGCACATATACCCCCAGGTCTCTCTGCTGCACCCTCTTTAGAATTGTACCATTTAGTTTATATTGCCTCTCCTCATTCTTCCTGCCAAAATGTATCACTTCGCTCTTCTCTGTGTTAAATTTCATCTGCCATGTGTCTGCCCATTCAACCAGCCTGTCTACATCCTCTTGAAGTCTATTACTATTTTCCTCACTGTTTACTACACTTACAAGTTTTGTGCCATCTGCAGATTTTGAAATTGTGCCCTGTACACCCAAGTTTTTAATATATATCAAAAAAAGCAGTGGTCCTAGCATCGACCCCTGGAAAACACCACTGTATACCTTCCTCCAGTCCGAAAAACAACCGTTCACCACCACTCTCTGTTTCCTGTCACTTAGTCACTTTCATATCCATGCTGCCATTTTATTCCATGGGCTTCAATTTTGCTGACAAGCATATTATGTGGCACTTTATCAAACATCTTTCGAAAGTCCATATACACGTAAACTCTATTGCCCTCATTAACTCTCTATTACCTCATCAAAAAACTCAATCAAGTTAGTTAAAGACAATTTGCCTTTAACAAATCCGTGCTGGCTTTCCTTCATTAATCCACACTTGTCCAAGTGACTATTAATTTTGCCCCGGATTATCGTTTCTAAAAGCTTCCCCTCCGTGGTTAAACTGGGTTACACACTTTTTTGAACAATGGTGTAATATTTGCAATTCTCCAGTCCTCTGGCGCAACCCCAATATCTAATCTATCAACTTTTAAAACTTAAATTAAATAAAATATAATTTTTTTTTAAAACACTAAGGGCCCGATATTAGGAGGGAGGCGGGTTGCCAGTGGGGGGGTTGACTGGGCACGTGGGTAACCCGCCCAGTAAAATCGGTGGTTTCCCCACATGATCGTAAGTAAATTGAAGCCATTTACCTTGGCTTCCGGTTTTCGTGCTGGAAAGCTGCGCAGCGGGCGGACTGCGCGCCCGCATCATAGGCTGTCAGCTGGAAGAGCCCTATTTAAAGGGGCAGTCCTCCACTGACTGATACTGCAGTAAGGAGCCAAAATTACAGCATGGAGCAGCCCAGAGGGAAAGCTGCTCCCAGGTTTAATGATGCCTCACTCCAAGTCCTACTGGATGGGGGGAGGAGACGGGGGAAGACAGAGATCTTCTCCCCGGCGGACGGGCGGAAGTGGCCTGCCTCTGCCACCACGAAGGCCTGGCTCGAGGTGACAGAGGAGGTCACCAGCACCGCCAACATATCACACACCTGCATACAGTGCAGGAGGAGCTTCAATGACCTAAGTAGGTCAGCCGAAGTGAGTACACTTACTCATTCCCTTACACTCCGTCTGCCACATCACCGCCCCCACCCCATGTCTCCTTCTGCACTGCCAACGCTACTCTATCACGTCACTCCTCAGACCCACTCAAACTTCATCCTCATCTTACCTGCACTTACTCACTTCGCCAGTATTCATCCCACCGCTACCACTCAACTCAATCCTCATACAGTCTCATGGCTCTGTCTCATACTCACCCTCTGATGCATCTCTATCGCGGTCAGCCTCACCCAAGCTGCCACTACCTGTGCTGCAGCCACAAGGCATGCATCATATATGTTTGCCTTGCGCCTCCTACTAAATATATCGTGAGCATGAAGGGGATGCACAAGGGTGTTTGAGCGTTTGTCATGGTTTTTACTTATATTTGATTTCTGATCAACTCACATTACATATTATATTGTCACCACAACTTCCATGTCTTGGCCATTCTTGACTGGCTTGTGCAATAATGCCCTTTCATGAGGTTCTCCATGAACACCCTTGATGCCACCCATTGGGTCACCCTACAGTGGGTGTATGTGTAGTTGAATGACTACTTTGTGCAGCACTGTGTTGTGTAGCTCTACGTGGCGGAGGTGGACGGCATGCCTGGCGAGGCTGATGATGTTGCTCGTCCTCCAATGGAGCGATGAATACAGCAATGGAACCCCCCTCCCCCATCCTGACGGTGTGAGTGTGAGGGGGTCCACAAAGTAGGTAAATGTGTTTGGACAGCAGAGTTTAGGGTATAGTTTAATAATTTGGAGTATGGAGACAACAGTGTGGCAGACAAAACTTTGTCTGAGGTGACAGAGTGCCCTGCTGCAATGAATGAGGGTTTACCCCGCACCTGTTAAATGGACCTTTGCAGCTGCCACTGGCTGCTGGCTGCAACACGTCTGTTTAAACAGGGAGTGTATCCCCCAGCATGGGAAACACGCTCTGGGTAATCCAAAATCCGAATCCTCCTAAAATCTCCAACTAATGAGGTCTGTAAACGACCTCAAATACCCAGATAATGATCTTAAGTGGGATCCCGCCAGCTTTGATTGCCAGTGGGAGTCCTGCATGCGGGGACTGCGCGCGCACCGATTCGCGTCATTGGGGAACCCGGAAGTGGGCAGGTTGGAGCCGGGCTCTGGACCCGCTCCGGGAATCCCCAATTTTAGGAGCCCCCTGCCACGAATGCACTCGCTCGGCCATCCGAAAATTGACCCCTAAGACTGAGCGGAGCATAAAGGGAGCCGTGTGAGGAATCAAAAAATCAAGAAAAAGTCAAACAGTGACGTCACAAGACAAGGAGAAGCACCGAGGGTAAGTCAGTAAGTATTTAGTTCATTGGTTAGTGTTTTTAGTGGTTATTGTTCTTAGTGGTTAGTGTCTTTAGTGGTTGGTTAGTGTTTTTTAGTGGTTAGTGTTAGTAAATTGCTTTATAGATAAACAAACAGTTTAAATAACTAGTTAACATGGCAGGACAGCTGGGGCCCATTGCATGTGCATCCTGTGCCATGTGGGAACTCCAGAACACTTTGTGTATTCTGGAAAACCACGTGTAGGAAGTGCCGCCAACTGCTCGAGCTCAAACTCCAGTTTCTGAGCTTGAGGGGCGGCTGGCGTCACTATAGTGCATACGGGAAGCTGAGAGTTTCTTGGATAGCATGTTTCAGGAGGTGGTCACCCCACAGCTACAGAGAGTTCAGGCGAAGAGGGAGGGAGTGAGTGAGTGCCCACTAGGCAGGCAGTGCAGGAGTGTCCTGGGAGTGGCATTTATAAACCGGTATTCAGTGTTGAATATGTGCTCAATACCAGTGAGGGTGTTGACACCTCTGGGGAGTTCAGTCGGGAGCAAATCCACGGCACTGGGAGACTCAGCTGCACAAGGAGTTAAAAAAAATGCAGTTGTTTATAAGAGGTTCGATAGTCAGGAGGATAGACAGGCGTTTCTGCAACCGCCGATGTGAGTCCCACATGGTGTGTTGCCTCCCTGGTGCCAGGACATCATTGACAGTGTACAGAACATTTTGAAGGGGGAAGGGGAACAGCCAGAAGTTACAGTCCATGTGGGAACCAATGACATAGGAAGGAAAAAGGTCAAGGTTCTGCAGTCAACATTTCAGGAGCTAGGGAGAAAGTTAAAAGTAGTAATCTCTGGATTGCTGTCAGTGCCATGTGCTAGTGAGTATGGAAATAGTAGGATAGGATAGGTAAATGTGTAGCTGGAGCAATGGGGTAGGAGGGAGTGCTTCCAATTCCTGGGCCATTGGGACCAGTTCTGGGGCAGTAGGGATCTGTTCAAGGTGGACAGGTTGAACCTCAACAGAGCTGGGACTAATGTCCTTGCGGGGAGGTTAACTATTGCTGTGGGGGAGAGTTTAAACTAATTTGGCAATGGGTTGGGCACCAGGACGAAACATTATAGAAGAGAAACAAGGTGTACAGAAGAATGGGAGGGACAAGCAGCACTAGAGTAAAGAATAGTTCAGAAATAGGAGGGATCAGACTGTGGGCAAATGCGAAGCAGTCTAAGATGAGATTGGAGTGCATGTGCGTAAATGCACGTAGCGTGGTAAATAAGATTGGTGTGCTGCAGGCTCAAGTCGCCAAGTGGGACTATGATATAGTGGCAATAACAGAGACCTGGCTCAAAGAAGGAGAGGATTGGGTACTTAATATTCCTGGCTACCAAGTATTCAGGAAAGAGAGGAAAGGAAAGAAAGGAGGGGGGATGGCAGTATTGATCCAGGAAACTATTATAGTGCTGGAAAGTGATGATGTAGTTGAGGGGTCAAAGACAGAATCCATTTAGTTAGAATTAAGGAACAATAGAGGAGCTATTACACTGCTGGGTGTATAGTATAGGCCACTAAATAGTGGGAAGGAGATAGAGGAGCAAATTTGCAGGCAAATTACAGAAAGATGCAAGAACTATAAGAGTAGTGATAATGGACTTTAATTATCCCAATAAACACTGGGACAGTAACAGTGTAAAGGGCAAAGAGGGGGAGGAATTCCTGAAATGTGTACAAGAGAACTTTCTGGAACAGTGTGTCTCCAGCCCAACCAGGGAAGAAGCAGTGCTGGACCTAGTTCTGAGGAATGAAGTGGGTTAGGTGGAGCCTGTTTCAGTGGGGAAGCATTTGGGGAACAGCAATCATATTATTAGGTTTAGAATAGTTATGGAAAAGGACAAGGAACAATCAAATGTGAAACTACTTAACTGGAGGAGGGCTTATTTCAGTGAGTTAGAAAAGGATCTTGCCCTGGTGGATTGGAAACAAAAATTGGCTGGCAAAACGGTAATTGAACAATGGGAAGTCTTCAAGGAGGAGTTGGTTCGGGTACAGAGTAGACACATTCCTACAAGGGAGAAAGGAAGGGCGTCCAAAGCCAGAGTTCCCTGGATGAGTAAAGATATAGAAATTAAAATGAAACAGAAAAAGGAGTCTCATGATGAATGTAAAGTTCATAATACTTTAGAGAACCAGGCTAAATACAGAAAGTATAGAGGAGATCCAAAAAAGGGAATAAAAGAGGCAGAGAGAGAGTATGAGATTGCAATGTTACACTCCATTCAAAAAAAGGGGAGAGGGATAAACCCGGCAATTACAGGCCAGTCAGCCTAATGTCGGTGGTGGGGAAACTTTTAGAGATAATAATCCAGGACAAGATTAATTGGCACTTGAAAAAGTATGGGCTATTAAATTAAAGTCAGCGCGGATTTGTTGAAGGAAAATCGTGTTTGATTAACTTGATTGAGTTCTTTTTTGAAGTAACGGAGAGGGTTGATGAAGATAATGCAATTGCTGTTGTGTATATGGACTTTCAAAAGGCATTTGATAAAGTACCGCATAATAGACTTGTTAGCAAAATAAAAGCCCGTGGGATTAAAGAGACAGTGGCAGCGTGGATACAAAATTGGCCAATGGACAGAAAGCAGAGAGTAGTAGTAAACGGATGTTTTTCAGACTGGATGGAAGTAAGTATACAGCGGTGTTCCCCAGAGGTTAGTATTAGGACCACTGTTCTTTTTGATATATATTAATGACCTGAACTTGGATATAGAGTTTTACAGATGACACGAAACTCAGAAATATATTAAACTATGTGGAGGATAGTAACAGACTTCAGGAGGATTATAGACAGACTGGTGAAATGGGCAGACACATGGCAGATGAAATTTAATGCAGAGAAGTGTAAAGTGATACATTTTGGTAGGAGAAATGAGGTGAGGCAATGTAAACTAAATGGCACAATTTTAAAGGGAGTGGAGAAAGAGCGAGACCTGTGGGTGCATGTACACAAATCTTTGAAGGCAGCAGGACTGGTTGAGAAGGCTGCTTCTTTTTAAAAAAAAAGCTTATGGGATCTTGGGCTTTATTAATAGAGGCATAGAGTACAAAAGCAAGGAAGTTATGCCGAACCTTTATAAAACACTGTTTGTTTAGGCCTCAGCTAAAGTAATGGGTTTAATTCTGGGCACCACACTTTAGCAAGGATGTCAAGGCCATAGAGAGGGTGCAGAAGAGATTTACTAGAATGGTACAAGGGATGAGGTATTTCAGTTATGTGAAGAGATTAGAGAAGCTGGGGTTGTTCTCCTTAGGGCAGAGAAGGTTAAGGGGAGATTTGATAGAGGTGATCAAACTTTGATAGAGTAAATAAGGAGAAACTGTTTCCAGTGGCAGATGGGTCGCTAACCAGAGGACACAGATTTAAGGTGATTGGCAAAAGACGACATGAGGAAACATTTTTTTACGCAGCGAGTTGTAATGATCTGGAATGCACTACCTGAATGGGTGGTGGGAGCAGATTCAATAGTAACTTTCAAAAGGGAATTAAATAAATACTTGAAGGAAAAAATTTTACAGGGCTATAGGGAAAGAGCAGGGGAATGGGACTAATTGGATGGCTCTTTCAAATAGCCGTCACAGGCACGATGGGTTGAATGGCCTTCTCCTGTGCTGTACCTACTGTGATATGTTCTGCTTTCTCATGTGCCTTGCATTTCTCAAAAAGTGATAGTCATCCTACACAAGATGTTTATTTTGCTTTCTCTGCTCCAAAAGAGCATACTGTTTGCTTTTATCAAATGAAAATTGATCTAATTGATTAAGCAATAACTCCCCTCCCTTTCTGTTTTCCTCATCAGTCTTCTTGTCAAAATTATGAATGGTT
The DNA here is from genome assembly GCF_035084215.1 of Heptranchias perlo. NCBI lineage: Eukaryota > Metazoa > Chordata > Chondrichthyes > Hexanchiformes > Hexanchidae > Heptranchias > Heptranchias perlo. The sequence continues at coordinate 6,934,696 of NC_090332.1, read as the reverse complement.
CCTAAATTATTAAAACTCCCATCCAAGCTCATTTTGACCTGCCTTGATGTCTAATTAGCCTGAAGCGGTAAGAGCTTGTTTTTGAAAATGGTGGGATTGATATTTAAGAAAACAGGGGAAGGACTAATAATAATGTCAAGTTATGCAGTGTGCCTAATTTCCCAAGATACTTTATACAGCTTTCTGCTCAGTAGCTTTTCATTAAATAATTTTGAAAAACAAGAGGGCCAATTTCAAAAGCTTATTGAGGTAATATTTATATTGAGTTTTTTTTAAAAAAACAGAGCGAGTATGGCAGAACGAGAAAAACGTGTTCTGATTACAAACCTGTTGTAGTTGTTCTGTTGTAGCTTTTGTTTTGTGTTCTATAAACTTCGGTAAGAGCATTAGTTTGAGGGGAAGAAAGAGAGACTTCGTGTTAAATGTTAATTCAATTTTCAAACAAAAATACCAGTTGAATTTTGAAGTCAATTAATTATCCACCTATATTTCGCTGACAGCAGTAAAGGTCAATCTGATACATCAGGCAGGGAGAGCCGGTTTTGGAGCAAGAGTTTGAGAGGGTAGACACGCAGATTAGAGAAAGGGAGCAGAAACTGGAGGGGGAAAGTTGGTGCTGAGGGACGGCGGGGGGAAGGCATGTGGGAAAGGTTAGAACAGCAGTGCCTAGAGCAACTCATGCTCTCAAACATATCTGAAGTTCTGTGGCTAGAGCCATCAAATAAATACCAATTGCACCAACATAGAAGAGATGGTTCAAGGAGAAAAAATGAGCAAAACATCTACAAATGCTGTAGTGAGAGGAGATTGAGGGGCTGACATCTTTTACAATCCAGTTTGATAGTCCCTGATGCTTTGTTACCTTCTAAGTGCTTGGACAAGAGATACATTGCATAGACTGGAAAAGATGCAAGGGGAGGGAGAGCAACCAGTCATCATGGTCCATGTGGGAGCCAATGGCGTAGATAAAGGCTGAGATGAAATTAGGAAACAAGTTTAAGAGCAGGACTTCACAAGTGGCAATCTCAGGATTACTTCCCCAGCCATGTACTGGAGTAGGGAAGGATGAGAAGATTAGGGAAATCAATGCATGGCTAAAGGGGCAGCGTCAGGAAGAAGGATTTTACTTTGCTGTGCATTGGCACCAGTTCTGAGACAGATGGGAGCTGTTCCAAGAGGATAGGCTATATCTGAACAGGGAGGGTGCTAATATACTGGTTAAAAGGTTATATAGGGAAGTGATGAGGTATTTAAACTGGGGAGGGGGTTACTGAATGGAGAAAGGACTGAAGTAGGGAGAAATTAGACGAAAAAAATCATATGTTAAGTTGTTTGAAGAAAAAAAATAAGGTCAAAATTAAAATGTTGCAATGCAGAGAGTGACGGAAACAAACTGGGAGAAAATATTTTACAGGAAGATCTAGTCTTAATAGCAATAACAGAAACCTGTCTGCAAACTGGACAAGAAGGGGAAAATAAACATATTGAGATATAATGCAATTAGGAGAGATAGGAAAGACAGCAAAGGAGCTGGAGTGGTAATATAGGTAAAATAGGGAATACATGACGTAGAGAGGGGTGATGTAGACAAAGAGAAGAGTCTATATAGTTGGAGCTCAAAGATTTTTAAAAAGAGCTTGGTGCAAAGTACCAGGGCCTGACAGGACATATCCTAGGATCCTGAGGGAGAGGATTCCTAGAGTTCTGAGAAATTATATTCCAGGGCTCCATTGTGGATATTTATTGCAGACCTCCAAATTGTGGGAAGGAAATGGAAGAGGAAATCTGCAGTCGGATTAGGGAAATGAACAACAATAACAGGGATTATTGTTCTGGGAGATTTTAATTAACCACGTGGCAATTAGGACAGAGCGAGGGAGTACATGGAGAAGAGGAAAGGAATTCCTAAAAGATGTACAGGACTCCTTTCTCAAGCAGTGTTAGTCGGCCTATAAGGGAGGAGTTGTTGCTATAGATCTGGTTTATGGGTAATGAAATAGATCAGGTAGATGAGCACCTTGGGCATAGTGACCCGATAAGATACGGTTTAAGGCTCAACTAGAAAGGGGAAAAGTCAGTACAAAAACAAGAACACCCGATTTGGATTTTGGCAGATTTTAGAAAGTTGAGGAGCAAACTAGCTGAGGTGGGAAGAGAAATTGGCACACAGCACTGTAAAGCAACAGTGGGAAGTTAAGAGATTGCAACAGTACAGAGTAATATTTCATTAAAAAAGGAAACTACTAGTACTTTTAGGGTGCCATGGATAAATAAAGACATTGGAAACCAATTACAAATGAAAAAGAGAACCTATATGATTAATAATGAGAAAACTGAAGGAGAATATGAAATATAAGAAAAGAGGTTAAGAGTGGGATAGGAAAGCTAAATGGAAATATGAGGGGAAATTGTCTAAAAATATCAAAAGGAACAGTAAAAAGAGAATTGTTAAAAGCGGGTTGGGACCCCTGGGAGGAGAGAATTGGCAATTTATAGATGATGATCAAAAAATGGCAGAGGTAGTTAATAAGTATTCTGCATCAGTCTTTATTAAAGAGGATATCAGAGAGGCAGTGAATCCCAAATTGGCTGAGAGCAAGATGAGTGATATTATTAATGAACGATAAAAGAAAAAAATTAGATGGGTTAGTTAGGCTAAAGGAAGTGGAAGTGCCAGAACCTGGCAGAATACATCCTAGAATCCTGAGGGAGAAAATTGCAGAGGCCCTAGAAATTATATTTCATAGAATCATACAGCACAGAAGGAGGCCAGTCGTGCCTGTGCCAGCTTTTTGAAAGAGCCATCCAATTAGGCCCACTCCCCCGCTGTTGCCCCAGACCCCTGCAAATTTTTCCTTTTCAAGTATTTATCCAATTCCCTTTTGAAAGTTACTATTGAATCTGCTCCCACCACCCTTTCAGGCAATGCATTCCAGATCATAACAATTCACTGCGTAAAAAAAAAAAATTCTCCTCATCTCCCCCTCTGATTCTTTTGCCAATTATTTTAAATCTGTGTCCACTGGTTACTGACCCTCCTGCCAGTGGAAACACTTTCTCCCTATCTACTCTATCAAAATCCCTCATAATTTGAATACTTCCTATTAAATCTCCCCTTAACCTTCTCTGCTCTAAGGAGAACAATCCCAGCTTCTCTAGTCTCTCCTCATAACTGTAGTTCCTCATCTCTGGAACCATTCTAGTAAATCTCCTCTGCACCTTCTCCAACGCCTTGACATTTCATGGCAACAACAACAACTTGCATTTATACAGTGCCTTTAACATAGTAAAACATCCCAAGGCGCTTCACAGGAGCGATTATCAAACAAAATTTGACACCGAGGCACATATAGAGATATTAGGACAGGTGCTTGGTCAAAGAGGTAGGTTTTAAGGAGCGTCTTAAAGGTGGAGAGGTTTAGGGAGGGAATTCCAGACCTCAGGGCCCAGAAAGCTGAAGCGCGGCCACCAGTGGTGGAGCGATTAAAATCAGGGATGCGCAAGAGGCCAGAATTAGCACTACTGAGTGTGGATGTGTGCTAGAGGGCTGGAGAGTTGCCAGTGTAGTACTCATTTTTAAAAAGGGAGATGGAGCTAATCTCATAATTACAGGTCAGTTTGTTTAACATCTGTGGTAGGGAAAATTTTAGAGTCTCGAATTAAGGATGAAATTGCCACATAGCTAGATAAAGAGAAAATAGAAATAGCCAGCACGGATTTCAAAAGGGACAGTTGTGCTTCACAAACCTCATAGAGTTCTTTGAGGAGGTAGCAGATATGGTAGAGGGGGGAAATGCAGTGAATGTCATGTCCATGGACTTTAGGAAATCCTTTGACAAGGTATCACATGGGCGATTACTAGGGAAGATTAAGGGTTATGGAATTGTGGGGGGTGGGTTAGGAATGTGGATTTAAAAATTGATTAGAAAGGATAAAACCGAAAGTAGGAGTTAAAGAGCAGTTTGTCAGAGTGGTTTGAAGTGGGTAATGATGTCCCACAGGGATCGGTTCTGGGTCCTTTTCTGTGTCTATCAATGATTGGGATATATGTCCAGAGGCCTTAATGTTGAAATTTCCAGATGATACCAAAATAGAAGCTGTAGTTAATTCTTCAATAGACCAAAGGAAACTGCAGAGGGATATTGATAAGATGGGGGAATGGTCTAAAAAGTGTGTGGTAAATACATTTTAGTAAAAAAAAAACAGCCATAAGTGTACTCTGCTGTGGAAGAGCAGAAGGATTTGGGGGTCCAGGTCCACAAGACATTAAAGGCAGCGCCTCAGATTGATACGGCTGTAAAACAAAAAGATGATGGAATTTTATCACGGTATAGAATAAAAGCAAAGATGAGCTTTGAAAAAAACGTAAGACCTCAGTTAGAATACTGTGTGCAGTACTGGGCTCTAAACTATAGGAAAGATATTGGGGCTTTAGGGAAGTTCCTATTCATAAGGATGCTGCCTGGTATGAGGAAATAAAAATACAAAGAACAATTTGAAAAAGTGGAGCTTTTTTCCTTAGAACAAAACAGGTTACAGGTGACGTATCTCTGTAACCTTCTCCAGCCCTACAACCCTCCAAGATCTCAGTGCTCCTCTAATTCTTGCCTTTTGCGCATCCCCAATTTTAATTGCTCCACCATTGGCAGCCGTGCCTTCAGCTGCCTAGGCCCTAAGCTCTAGACTTCCCTCCCTAAACTCTCTACCTCTCCTTGTTTAAGACGCTCCTTTAAACCTACCTCTTTGGCCAAGCTTTTGGTCACCTGTCCTAATATCTCCTTATGTGGCTCGGTGTCAAATTTTGTTTGATAACAGTCCTGTGGGACGTTTTACTACGTTAAAGGCGCTATATAAATGCCAGTTGTTGTTGTTGACGTGATAGAAGTGTTTAAAATGATGAAAGGATGGGACAGGGTAGAAAGAATCAGACTGTTTCCAGTAGTTGAGGGGGTTAGATCGAGGGGCCATAGACACAAGATTAAATGTAAGAGATTTAGAGCAGAGAGAAGGAGAAACTTCTTCATCCAGAGAGCTTGAGGCTGTGGAATTCACTTCCAGGATTATTGGTTGAGGCAGAAATATGTCAACATTCACAATTAGATTAGATAAATGGATGAAGGGATTTAGGAGCCAGGCAAGTAAATGCAAATTGGATTTTTGCTTGCATGGAGGGTTTTACCACACGGACTGCAGCGGTTCAAGAAGGCAGCTCACCGCCACCTTCTCGAGGGCAATTAGGGATCGGCAATAAATGCCGGCCTTGCCAGCAACACCCACATCCCATGAACAAATATATAAAAAAAATACCAATATGGACTGGTTGGGCCGAATGGCCTTTTTCCATTTTGTGACTTCTGTGTATTTCTATGTAAGGTATTAAAGTAGATATTTTTAATAATTGGATTTTTAAAAAAAAAATTTCAGCTTGGAGCTGTTTCTCTGTGCTAGGAATGAGTTCTAGGCGCAGAGTCTTTCACATATAGATTTATTAGAGAAAATGATACAGACAACACGCATAATGTGCAAAGGCTGCAGGAGACCTCACGTTACAGTTGCTGAGTTCAGTTACAGGATCTTCCTAACTTCGCGCTGCAATGGTCTCGCTTTTATTCCTCAGCTGAAAGGCCATTACATGATGTCCCACATTCCATGAAATTTATCCTTGGTTTATACTAACTACCATGAGTTCATCATTCCACAGATTTGGTATCACTGGGTGAAAGGTCCATTATGGGTCTCACGACATAACAAAAACTGTCTTGTCTCGTCACATGTACAGAAAAGGTGAACATATAGTCATCAAAACAGGTGGATTTATCTACCGGAAGGTCAGGTCTATGCAAATAACAAGACAACTATCTTCATGATGACAATGATACCCACCTTACAAGGGGTCTTGGAGATTTGGGCTGATTTTTGGCCATTTTCCAGAATGCTCTCGCCAGCAAATTCCGGAAAAGTTGTCTATTTGTTGCAAAATGGTGTCTTTAACATAAAATAGATTTTCAAATGCAGTCTTTCCTGCTAACATTCCTAACAACTGTCATTAGGATTTCACTGCAGGGAAATGGTGAGTGTGTGAAATATTTGTATTATATCTGCCTGTATGCTAAAAAAAACACCTGTTATACATTTTGTCCTTCTAAGTTTACGTTACGTTAAAGAAAGCATATTTCTATTGCATATTGATGTGCTAAATAAGCTCAATGATACACTCTTGGGCACTGATGATGACATTCAGTCATTAAAGTTAATCGGACCACTTTTTAATGGAATAAAACGGGCAAGGCGGGATAATGGTGACCAAATGGTCCATCTTTGGGGGGGTAGTCATGTTGACCTGTCTGTTCACCATCGAGGGTTTAGTAAATTCCTTTTTCTGTGTTCCATACAGCGGTAACACGATGTCTCACTACACAGACGAGCCTAGGTTTACTATCGAACAGATCGACTTGCTGCAGCGACTCCGACGAAGTGGAATGGCAAAGCGTGACATTATCCAGGCGCTGGAGACCCTGGACCGGCTCGACCAGGAGCACACTGAGAAATTCGGCAAACGGCATAGCTACACTAGCAGTTCCTACGGCAACAGCAACAACTTCCCCGCTTCGTCCTCCACCGTCACAGCTGCGACACAGACCCAATGCAGTGGTGCGTCGCCGTCCCCTAGCAACAGCTATGACACCTCCCCGCCGCCTTGCAGCACTAACCTGAACGGACGGGAGACCATTAACAATGAGAAACTGCCGGTGGCGAACGGCAGGCTGTCACCCAGCCGTTTCCACAGTAACAGCAGCCAGAGGACGTGTAGTTTTCATGTCATGGAAGAGGAGACAGACCTAGAAGAAAAGGTGGAGGAGCTCATGAGGTTAGTTGAAATGACTATTAAATGATTTTGTTGTTGGGGTATAATATACAGAAGAAGCTAATAAGGTAAGCACTACCTTAATTGTAAATCTGAGATCGATAGATTTTTGCTAGCTAAGGGTATGAAGGGATACGGAGCCAAGGCAGGTAAATGGAGTTAGGATACAGATCAGACATGATCTCATTGAATGGTGTACATACTCGGGGGGCTGAATGGCCTACTCTTGTTCTCATGTTGCTATGTAGTACCATCACTGGGATATCAGTGCAATTCTCACTACTATGTCCACTTAAGCTGTGTAAATCACCCAGCACTTCAAATATAGATTCTATCCTCAAATTTGGGTTGTGTCTGGATCGTGGAATGGTTGACACACCTGCAAGCAGCTGCTGGGAGCTCTTTTGAGTAAGTCACCTTCTTGCTCACTTGAGTGGTGAAATGCTAAATAGCCTGAGAGCTACCTAAAGAGACTAGATGAAAATGAATTAGTTTTTAAAACAAAAGGTTTGAATGCAAAAGCGAACTTTGTGAGCATTTAAACATGTGGATGCTGAGACTGTTACAACCTGCTGCCCCAGTCTTTATGTGGTGGAGAACTCTCTCATTTGATTAATAACAAGGTTTCTCTCTGTAATTTAATGGGTTGGATGACCAACCCACACTTTGCTGGGAAACGGGGGTGGAAAGAAATTCAAGCTCCAAAACTTAGAGAAATGTTTTCTAGAAGCCATTAATTTTATTTTTTCCCCTCTTGTTTACATTCTGCAGGAGAGACAGTACTGCTATTAAAGAAGAGATAAAGAGCTTTCTTTCTAATCGGATGATTTCCCAAACTATCGTGAGCCAGGTCACAGGTGAGGAGACCGTTGCCCAAATCTGTGCTTTAAACTGATGTACTTCAAAAGAAAACGCACACAAATCTCTGAGAACTGTGGAGCCATTTACTTCATGTATTGAAAATAACATTGCAAACATGTTAGATCTTTGAAAGTCTGTCTTTCAGTCCCCAATTAACGTGGGCTTGCAAGGTTTATTGTAACTCCCCTCCAAACTTAAAAATGCCCTGTTCTCTTGTTTTTCCAATTAGTATAAGCTTGGAGAGTCAGACCAGGCAGTAAAAACACAGCCAGAAAGGAGAGAGCTGCATTTCTGAGGGATATCTTGCCAATTACAGAGAGTTATTAGCAAGGGTCTCTCAGTTTGTTAGCGCTGCAGCTACATGCATCACTTGTGGGCACTTCTTTATAATTTAGGTTAAAATTTTAAAACTCCCTTTTTATATTTATGCAGCCACAAAATGTGAGGTAAGGTGCCACAGTGAGTGAATTCTGATCTGTGGGCCTAACTAGCAGCCAGCAGAAGAGCAGCACTGACAGAACAAACAAAAGAACGTACTTGCAGTTATCTACCCAAAAGTGCTTCACAGCTGAAGTGCAATTAAATCCCAGCCTTGACTGCCATCTTTCAATGGAGCATTGACCACTTTAACTGAACCATGTCAAGCATAGGGTGGAACTGCTTAGCTGCTGGGGAGAGGGGAGGAAGAGAAAAAGGTGTATAGGCGGTTATATTTCAGCTGCCTTTATCATTTGGCTATAGGAGATACTGATCGTGGGTTGAGATTAAATTGAGGCCCAATCTACCTGTCAAGATGGAAGTTAAAGATCCCATAGCACTATTCGAAGAAGGACAAGTTCTCCTGGCCAACATTCCTCCCTTAACTAGCAACATTAAAAAAACATATGAGCTGGTCTTTCATCTCATTGCTATTTGTGGAATGTTGCTGGTGAAGAATGGCTGCTGCACTTACTTATACAAAGCAGTCACTGCACATCAAAAAGAATTCATTGTGTGAAACACTTTGAGACATTTTGATGTGATAAAGCACTACATAAATTAACGTTCTTTAATTTACTCTTTACCACCCAAATAAAATCTCCTAACGGACTAAATGTTACCCAGATCAGATAGCTGTGCAGTTCCTAGATTAATGATCGGTGGGAAGGCAGGCAACATTTATTCAAGGAACATGCCGTTCTATAGCAGTTGCGGTGCTGTCAGTTAGCCTCTGCACCCCTGGGCTGAGGAAAGGAAGAATGAGCCTTACCTCTCACTCCTCATCCTTATCCATCACTCCGGCTGGAAAGTGAGTGCGTGTGGATGTTGGGCAAGGATGGGATCGAGCTTGGCTATGAAGCCCTCCACAAGCAAATAGCCTGCAGACAGCCATTGTCTAGGCTCATACAATGGTAAGAAACAAGAGGGTGGTTACTTGGGTACCAGAATACTGCTGAGTCCCATTGGACTATTCCTAGGCAAGAGTCGGTGCCTTTAGGAGAGGAGCAGGAATGTGGATGGAGAAACACACCTGTCCAAGTGTGAACAGCATTAACTGGGGATTGCATGTTCTGTGGTTTCAGGAATGAGCCGAAGCTTCATTTCCCAGTGGCTATTGCAGCAGGGACTAGATATGAATGAACCCAAGAAAAGGACGTTGTACAGATGGTACCTTCTGGAGAAGACTAATCCAGGTATTGGATAATTCCATTTTATTTTAGCACACAAAGCAACTTTGAATTGTCAGGAGCACTGACTGTACTTGCAGGACTCTGTCTGGATCTGAATGGGCCCTTGGATGAGATCTATCCTCGAGGTGGGACTCAACTGCAGTAAAGATTTGGATGCAGTGGGATTAGGCTGCTGACAACAGTAAGAGCCGTCCAGGTTTCAGATGTATTTGCATTTCTTTTCCCCTGGTAAACACAGTTGTAGATTGTGACAGATTATAGTCAATGTCTACAGACAACTCTTTGAGCCTTGGATGGTCATCAGCAGCTGAACAAATCCAGGTTTGGGCATGTGCATTTGGTACCAGTTTTGTTATTTCATTTTTGAGACACTAAGGCAATGGGCCAAGTCACATAGTGCAGGACACTGCCAAGATTGAAAAGATCAGGGAAAAAGGCAAGTTATATCAAGAAGTAGTAACTGGGTAATAACAAGCTTGGGTTTTATGACCCTGTAGATTATAGTAGAAACGGGAGACTGAGGGAGGCAAAAAGTTCCATAGTTTTGAGGGTCTGGGAAAGAGTGAGTTAGAGTTGGAGATGGTTATCAAGATAAAGTTGTCCATAATCCTACAACCAGGAAGATATCATGGCTTTGATTATTGCTTCAATTGGCTGACTTCTTGAGGATCAATATTTTGCATTTAAACCGAAATGGGTCTGGGGCAGAGACCAGATCTGAAATATCAAAGCAAATGAGTCTGATAATCTAAATATTTTGAAACTATCATTGAAACTTGCAACAAACGATAGGACGGAATACTTGTTGCTCAGAAATGTTTTTAAAAAATCTTCCTCCAGTCCTTGGAGCTGATATTTTGATCATTAAGTGGCCTTCCTTTCATTTTTTTGGAGGAGCTACCTTAAACATGAGGCCGACCTCATCCACCACGGAGGAACCAGAGTGGAAACAGTCAACGCCACCCATTGGTGCCACATTGGGCAACATCCGGCTCCGAAGGGGTAGCCGATTCACCTGGCGTAAGGAGTGTCTGACTGTCATGGAAAGGTACGTGCTTAAAGCACTGCTCAATGAGCTCTTTTAGTTTCATTGCAGTTATTCTTTGATGACATTGCGTTGATGTACATCATATAAACATGATTCATTACGATGGCGAGTGAGCTTTGCTAAGTGGCTGGGATTGTGCATCGCCAAGAGGTGAAGGTAGGGTGTTCGGGTTGTATTTCTTTCTCCCAATGACGTGCATTCTGACATTAAATGCTTGAACAGTTGCTGTAAACTGAGTGCAAACACATCAACCCGAGGTTTTTTCAGCAGAGGTGTACAGAACGCCTGTCCACCCCCGTAACCCAAAAGATTTAGACGCTGTACTAATGCAGTGTTCCACGTGGATTAGGATATGGGTTTGTGCCCACGCATCAGGATTAATTGCTGAATGAAGGACAGGCACTTCTCTGACCCCTCCTCCATCTTCCCAAAAAAAAACTAGATGACTCATCTATTGCATTAATCACATCAAATCTATCACGAGCAGTGTCTCACTTTAAAATGATTTTCAGCGCTGCTCTAATGCGCTGTACTGAAACGCCATTTTTCTTCACTTGGCGAGCTCTTAATTTCAATTATGCCGTGTGGGAATTGCTGTGTGGCCCTTTAACTTGTGGTGCAGACTGATTTAGCCCCAGCTCCCTGTAGCAGCCTCGCTGTTTCTCTCACTCAGGCAACATTCCACATCCAAGTGACTCAACACCTGGAGCAGCAGGTCTTCTAGGGCCACAAGTGAGGAGAGAGGTGGGTCACCACTGAGTTAAGTAATCCACATCTGAAGTTTAACCTTTGTAAACAATTTTACAACACCAAGTTATAGTCCAGCAATTTTATTTTAAATTCACAAGCTTTCGGAGGCTACCTCCTTCGTCAGGTGAACGATGTGAAAATGAAATCCTCGAGATGAAATCGCATTTAAGTTTAACCTGTTTTAGGACATTGCTTAAAGTGCCATCTCTTCCCATCTGGACCTAATCTGCAATTCATAACCACACTAGTGAGATTGTTGGACTAATCTGCTTTTCATTTCTAGCTGTCACTGTAAGATATATTATTGAATCTGTAACCGGCTTTTCTTCACGTACAGTTACTTCAATGAAAATCAATACCCAGATGAAGCCAAGAGAGAGGAGATTTCAAATGCTTGCAATGCAGTTATACAGAAACCAGGTAAAGAGCTGCATATTCAAAAAATGAAATAATAGTTCATACTGCAGAAGAAACCCTTACATACTGGCTGGAACTACTTTAAGAACAGCTCTATAACATTAGAAGAGCCCGACTCCATATTCTATTGGGAGGGAGTGCAGCGCAGGGGCTGGTTTATGGTGAGACTCCCTTTTTTTTTTAAGGTATTTTCTCAACCATTCCCTTGAACCTTCTCCTAGTGGCGTAGATTTTAGGCATTCGATTATTTGATTACTGAAATAAAAGCAGAAAATGCTGGAATATACAAAGGACACTCAGCACCTAGAGCAAAAACAGATTAACGATTTGGATAGAGACATATTGGCTACTGCTGGAGAGATCATCTAGGAGACTTGTATTTCAGATTAGGTATTCATCGACAAGGCATTGCATAGGGGAACAGAGATCGATTATGAACTATATTTTTGAACCCAGAGGGTGTTTCCAACGTTGCAAGAACATTCATTTTGTAGTGGGTGCCCCCAATGGACATTGCTAACGATTATTACATTTGATTCCTATTGTAATGTTGTGCAATCTTCAAATTTTCAATTTGCTGATTTTTGTATTTTAATTTGTAAGTAAGTACTTTAGTTATTTCAGCTTGTAAAAGCTTTGATCCATGTTCTGATATTCTGTCATACCAAGTTGTTTTAAATGGTAGTGCAATATAAATTTTGCAGTAGTACCACGCTGGACTGTGCTGTTCGCTCCTGGTGCAGACTACAGGCTGCTTCCCTCTTCCACAGTGAGAAAGCAGCTGCTTGTTTGATGGAGACTTGAGTAACACATTTTCCTGTTGTTGTAGGTAGGAAGCTGACTGAGTCCGAGCGAGTGACCCCTCTGAAGGTCTACAACTGGTTTGCCAATCGCAGGAAGGAGATCAAGAGGAGAGCTAACATTGGTAATGTTGTTGCGAGACAGTAGGGTTTAGTGAAGGAGCGTCTCAGAAAGAAAGCTCCTTACCTGCAGCCAAACTATAAGGAGGTTATGATGTCCCTGTACTGTTTTGGCTTGGAGATATAATAGCATGAACAGAAATTGTTTCCATTTCTTTTCACATTTTCCTGCAATTTTCATTCCTTCCCCCACCCCTCCCAAGATACTGACTTCCACTGGGGTACAATATGGTTCTACAGGCAGGGGCTACGTCCCAGTATCTTGTCCAAGTGACTGCTTTTCACATGTGAGCTTAGACATTGACTAATCAGGCAGGCTATCTAACTATAGGGGACATCACAGCTGAGCTTGTCCAGTCCCCTCCCAGTGCTCACACCTGCACACTATCCAGTGTGAGTACGTACATAGCGGCCAGGAGCAAGGACCCTTGATGATTTGTGTCACGCCTTTCCCCTCCTTCTGGCCCCGGGGAGCTGAGGGCAGTTATATCACCCCTAGTGCTGCTCCACTGAGAGAAGAAAACATTGCCCCAGAATTTCCTGACAACTTGTGCCGTATTAATGGCGCAACTACAGCACACACCATCACGATGGTACAGATCTTCCAGGAAATTGTGGCGTGCACAAGTTGTAAGTGACATGCACCAGTATTTATTCCACGCCAAAATTTCCTGGGACCCTCTGTGCCGATCGGCCCTTACCCTCGCCGAAACAGTGAGAGTTTTATCATCATAATTCTGCCCCCCTCCCCCCCCCCCCAATTAAAATCAATGGCGATCGCCATTTAAGCCAGTTTTCATACAGCTGCCACTTAGACTGAAAAATTATGGTCTAAATGGCCTGTCAGCGGCGTGATTAAAGGATGCATTTTCTGATATTGCATTTAAATGATGTGCTAAAATATGTTTGATCAGGACAATAGGTTTGGATCACATGCCTGCAAACATGTGTGCAGAGGGGACCAGAGCTCTGCATGTGCCTGCAGACACGAATGCACAGAGGGGACCAGAGCTCTGCATGTGCCTGCGGACACGTGTGCACATAGGGGACCAGAGCTCTGCATGTGTCTGCGGACACGTGTGCACATAGGGGACCAGAGCTCTGCGTGTGCCTGCGGACATGTGTGCACATAGGGGACCACAGCTCTGCGTGTGTAGAGAAGACCCAAGTTCTGCATGTGCCTCCAGACAAGCATGTGCAGATCTCTCAGTGCACGCTAAGACCTGAGACGGTGGCAGTGAGGGGTATTTGTTTTCATGCCCCATTTAGCCCATAGTGGCTGCTCACTCTTAACTTATTTTCACTCAGCCAATCAGCCTTCCCCATCATCAAATTAAATAGCCTACATTGGAACTAACAGTAAGGCTTTCTGCGATGCTCCCATAGCTTCTTAACATTTTATCTTTAGTGTAGCAATAGTATTTTCTTATGCAAAATTCTGCTTTTTCAAAGAAGCAGCAATCCTAGAAACCCATGGTATCGATGTGCAGAGCCCGGGTGGACATTCCAATAGCGACGATATCGATGGGAGTGATTTCCTGGAGCAGGTAGCGTTTACTTTTTATGTTGTATTAGGTTGTCAACCCTTTTGAGTACTTCAAAAATACTTGCTTTTTTCTGTCAGTTATCTGCAGACCTTTTATTTTAAAAAGAAATTGATTCTTCCCATCTCATGACGACGCTGACTTGCATTGGGCCACAGATCCATGAGTAATGACCACCCTCTGGTACCTCACCCAAGTGGTCATGTTTCACGTGTGAGCCTCGATGGGCTGTTCTACCAAAAAGGGCACTGTAGCCAAGCCTGATCCTGTCCTTGGACACGTGTGGACAGAATATGGTAGCGTTGTGGTTATCAAGAGTTCAAATCCCACTGTGGCAAGATGTTCGTTGAATCTGGTCATTTGTGAGCTGGCGTCAGAAAATAATGATCATGAAAGCTGCACGAAAGTTGTAAAAACTCAACTGGTTCACTAATATGCTTCAGGGAAGGGAACATGTGAAATTGAGGGGCAGGAAAAGACCATCGAGCCTGCCCCATACACCACGATGGTTGGAGCATCACGACTAGACGTTTTCCACCCACCCCCACCCGACAGCCATGTAATCTCCTGGGACAGGCAAAAAATACCAGAGATGAAACCCAGGGCCAATAAGGGGAAAAAATACTTGGGAAATTCCTCTCCGACCACCCTGGGGTGATCGAAACTGGATCAGGAGATCACATGGGACCAAGTGTTATCTATAAAGACAACACTTTATACTCCCCACTGTAGGAAGATGCCATCCCTTCGCTTGACTCTAGCCCACACTACACTATTGACTCTTACTTAATGAGCCGATGACCCTGAGGTGGTCAAGCAAGTCACTTTGTTGCTGAATAAGGTCCATCACCACCTTCTCAGAGCAACTGGGGATGAGCAATGACTGTGGCTGTGCCATTTATCAAGAAGCGGACCTCTTGGCTGATTGTATCTCCTACTAAGTCCAGGGACGCCAAGACCATTTCTGTTGTCTCACCGCTGCCCAAGGATCAGTGATCTCTGCTGCTGGCTCCTTTTGCTTTCCGTATACTGCACTGAGTTCTACATTGAGTTATTAAGTCTTGTTTAATTGCTAATCTTTCCCTTCAAAATAAATGGTGGATCACAACAAAAAAAAAATTGGAATAAAATGTAATAGAACAGAGGGCAGATGAACTGCCCATTGTGGGAGTGAGCTGCACAGACCAGGAAGGTCCCAGATTTGATCCATGCGCTGTTGTTGAACTAGTAGATCTCGGTTGGGGCAGCAGTTGAATCATTACAATTGGCCTCAGCATTCCTGAGCGGGGTCGGGGGGGGGGCGGTGGTTGGGCGAGGATATCAGTGGGGATTCCTGCTCCTGATCTCCATCTAGTCACTCCTGCTGGAAAGTCCCCATGTGTGGACATTGGGTAAATAGGAGCCTGTTGACGTTCAGATTGCAGGCTTATGCCTGAAGAGTGGCCATTTGGGCAAGGTGGCAAAGGGCTACTGACGCCCAATACCCTAGGGCAGTCAGTGCCTTCAGGAGAGGAGAAGGAGGAGGGATGTATTTCTGACAGGTTCCCAGTTCTCCTCATGAACCAATGATTTTTTTTCTAAACACAGGATGACAACACGAGTCACAGTGATCCCCAGCAAGATCCCATCTCTCTCGCTGTCGAAATGGCTGCAGTCAATCACACCATCCTGGCATTAGCCAGACAGGGAGGTAGCGAAATAAAGAGAGAGGTGATTGAAGACGACTGATGCACTGTAGGAAAGGACTGCGATATGGTACATCATTGGACTACCCTAACCTTAATGTAATCTCAATATATCTGTGCGTGATCTTGTTTTGAACTAGTTAATAGGGTTCTCTTCATCCAGATTGCAGTTAACTATCCTGCTAGGTGCCCTAGGCAAAAGTTGTGCCTCTCACCCAGCAGGCCTCCAGTGTCCTGGCTAAAGGTGCTCCTCTGCCCTTGGTGTCTGGCTGCAAATATTCCTGTGGACCTGGTATCCCAGCATGAAGTGTTCCTGAGCCCAGCATTCCAGACAAAATGTACTTGTCAGCCTGTAACCTCAACGGAATGCTTCTCAAGCCTTTGGTATTGTAGCTTAACGGCTCTCCCTCCTCCTCCTCCAGCATTCTAGCTGAAGGAGTTCCAGCTTAAAGTGCCCCCTGCACCCAGCGCTGTGGATTTGAAGTACTCCGCAATGGATGTCCTGGGGATTGAAGTGTTCCACTTGCCCTGACTTCAACCTCCAATATGAAATATTCCCAGTTCAACGTGCACCTTCCTCGGCCACATCTTCCCCCCCGAATTGCTGACCTTGGTTTTCGTTATCCGGGATGGACTTGGGAACTGAAGAGTTAAAAATGCTCAGAGTCACAGTGAAAATAATTTCTCCCGCCGCTGGATTGTCTGTAATAAAAGAAACTAGTACTGGACCCCATCACTTTGCTTGGAGTTTTATGGGAAGGAGAGATCAGTTCCAGTTATGTAGCCAGTGGCAATCTTCTAATGCTAACTGGCCACCGAAAATTGCAGGTGGTTAGGACATCAAATGCACTGTAATATCGTAACATGCAGTTGGTGGGACGGGACAAATGTGGCTCCTTAGGTAATCAGTCTTGCATAAACCGGGAACGCCTGTAACAACAACAACTTGCATTTATATAGCGCCTTTAACGTGGTAACGGGACTGATTTTATATGAAGATCAAACTGGAACCTGGCTAAACATCTGATTGTATTGGATTTGCACTTACAAGAGTTTGGCTCCACCTCCAGCCCAGGAGACGGTTCTATTTTTTTTGCATGCAGTGGCCATGCAGTGAATGTACTCGCTGTAACGGACGGACCTGTTTAACTCCTTTGAAATTCTAAAAGAAAGTCCTTGCCTCTTGGATCAACGCTTCTACAGTAGACTCCAGAATCCTAGGTGAAAGAGCATGTCCGGTGCCAGTGAGCTATTTTGCATTAAAGGGGATCCATATACATCTGAGTTGCTACATGGCCCAAGCATTATTCTGAAGGGAGAATGGTGTCTTTCAGTCATGCTCCATTTCTGTGCTCTATGTTTTAATACTGTTGGTCAGAGGCAGACTGGAAACAATTTATTGTGTGTGTGGGAATTCCCTTGTGCAGTGACATTATGAATGTGAAATAGCGGGTATTCTGTGTGCAGAGCTGTCCACTCGTGATATAGGACTTCCCCGTGTCCTGGCAGAGGAAGTCAACGGGAAAATGTCTGGTCTCAGGTGTCTCTGCCACAGACTCCTCAGTTTTAGCTGAATTAACAGATCACAATCTGGGTGTCGGTAAGAACATAGGAAGTAGGAGTCGGCCCCTCGAGCCTGCTCCGCCATTCAATCAGATCATGGCTGATCTTCAACCTCAACTCCACTTTCCCGCCTGATCCCCCCCCCATATCCCTTGATTCCCTTAGAGTCCAAAAATCCATCAATCTCAGCCTTGAATATACTCAACGACTGAACATCCACAGACCTCTTCATCTCAGTCCTAAATGGCCGACCCCTTATCCTGAGACTATGACCCCTAGTTCTCCAGCCAAGGGAAACAGCCTCTCAGCCTCTACCCTGTCTAGGCCTCTCAGAATCTTATATGTTTCAATGAGATCACCTCTCATTCTTCTAAACTCCAGAGAATATAGGCCCATTTACTTAATCTCTCCTCATAGGACAGCCCTCCCATTCCAGGAATCAATCTAGTGAACCTTCGTTGCAGCACCTCTAAGACAAGTATATCCTTCCTTCGGTAAGGAGACACCAATACACCAGGTGTGGCCCTGTACAATTGCAGCAAGACTTCCTTACTCTTGGCCTTTATTACAAGGGGATTGGAATACAACATACCATTTGCCTTCCTAATTGCTTGCTGGGATGATACAATTGGCCTCAGCTTCCCTGGTTTAAGGAGGGGATGAAAAATCAGGAACGAGTCCCACTCCTAGTCACTATTCAGCAATACGTGGTGAAACGTGTGTGTGTGTGAGGTGGTTGAGGATATTGCTTGAGGCTGTGACTGCCCCTGCAGCGCAACAGTCTCCAGCACTTGCTGTCTAAGCTCCTATATGGAGAATGGGCGCTTAGAGGAGGTACTGATGACAAGTGGAACCTTTTCCAGCAAAGGGTTTCTACCTTCTAGAGAAGAATTGGGGAAGGGAGCAACCTAAAACTTGGAACAGTGGTAGATGAGAGACACCATTAGCCATGCGTGTGCAGTGCTGGATGGCATTTCAGATGGATGTTGTTTGTTTCCCTTTAACTTCTGCTTCTCAATGACTTGAGCTCAAATCAGAAAGTTTATTTCCAGTAAAAAATGTGGGGGGAGGTGTGAAACTGGACATGGGCGGGTGGGTGAAACTGAATGTGGGTGGGGATGCAGAACGGGTAGTATAATATCGGTCATCTGTTATATGCCCATCCCAATATTCCGTTCCACTGACTCAAACGTGACTTTAAAACAACTGGATGTACTGATCTTGCAGTTGGTCCAGCATTGCCCCCAATGCACCTAATAAGCCCCACGGTGTAAACGGTGAATCCCACCATAAGGCACAGCCTCTTCTGGGATATGACTTGGGAAAAAAAAAATTCTTTGCAAATTTAGAAGTCTGTTCAGCAGTTAGAGAAAGAAAAGAATAAAAACAGAAAATGCTGGCAATACTCAACAAGTCAAGCAGCATCTGCAGAGAAAGAAACAGTTAACCTTTCAGGTGGAAGACTTTTGTCAGAACTGGAAGATAGATCTAACAGTTTTTAAGCAAGGACAGAGCCAGGTAAAGTAGGGGTTAGGGGGAGGAGGAGGGAGGGACAAAAGGGAAGGTCTGTGATAGGGTGGAGGGCAGGAGTGATTAAATGACAAAAGGGATGATGGTGCAAGGTAAGGAGGGTGGGAATGGGACAAGTAAAGAAACACAAGATGGGTCATGCTTGTGGATAATTGCCATTTTAATTCTCCATCCCACTCCCACTCCCACTCTGATCTCTCTGTCCTCGGCCTCCTGCATTGTTCCGATGAAGCTCAACGGAAGTTTGAGGAACAACACCTCATCTTTCGATTAGGCTTCATAACCACCGCTCCCATTTTCTTGGACAGCAGGTGCTGATAACGGTTCTGCTGTTGCCATTTACAGCTCCCCTCGACCCATTTCTTGTCCCATTACCACCCTCCTTGCCTTGCACCATTATCCCTTTTGTCATTTAATCACTCCTGCCCTCCACTGGATCACAGACCTTCCCTTTTATTCTTTCCTGCCCCCGGCTCTGCACTCGCTTTAAAAACTGTTAAATCTTTAACAACTTCCAGTTCTGACGAAAGGTCATCGACCTGAAACGTTAACTCACTCTTTCTTGCTACCTGACCACTACCTGATTTGCTGAGTATTTCCAGCATTTTCTGTTTTTATTTCCAGCATCTGAGCAATTATCTCTCAGATGTCCCAAAGTGCTTCACAGATAATTAATTACCATGAAGTGCAATCACTGTTGCTATGTAAGCAAATGCAGAAGCCATTTTACACACCAGATAAATGACCGGTTAATCTGCTTTTAATTGTTGAGGGTGAGATTTGGTTTTGTGTAATAATATTGCAATCAACCCATGGACCTGAAGCACTGTGCCACTCCTGAGAAACATTCCACATACAAAGGAGTGAAGAAACTTCTGTATTATAAATACCAGGCCACTGATCACCCCGTGTATTGTAAATACGGAGCCACTGAGCACAGTGTGTATATTATAAATATAGGGTACTGAGTACCTTGGATATATTACAAATACAGGACACTGGAGCACCTTGTGACTATATTATAAATACAGAGCCACTGAACACATTGTTTATATTATAAATACAGCTATTAAATAACCTCATAATATAAATTGTATGTTATTGATTACCACTAAAAAGTCCCAAAG
The DNA here is from genome assembly GCF_035084215.1 of Heptranchias perlo. NCBI lineage: Eukaryota > Metazoa > Chordata > Chondrichthyes > Hexanchiformes > Hexanchidae > Heptranchias > Heptranchias perlo. Next base: position 6,914,716 of record NC_090332.1, on the reverse strand, counting down.
AACAAACTTTTAAAGACTATCATTTTGCAATTGTATTAATTCCAGAAAATGCGTTTGTAGAAAAGGGAAACAAAGACAGTGTAGGCTGCTAGTAACTAACTTCATTTCTGCTCAAATCAGTCTTGACTGTTGTAATTATAGAGCGACAAAAATTTAGCAGTTTCTTACAAGTAAGAATGTTGCATTCAGCTCTCCAATGAAGTTCTCCGAGCTCCTGTAAGCTGGGCTCAGTGGAAGCTCGCTTGGCTCTGAGTATTGTAGTTTGTGGGTTCAAGATCTACTCACAGAATCTAATCTGACACTTCAGTGCAGTACTGAGGAAGTGCAGCATTGTCTTTTGGATGAGATGTTAAACCAAGGCCCCGTCTGCTTGTTCAGCTGAATGTTAAAGATTGAATGGCACTATTTGAAGAAAAGCAGGACATTTTCCCAGTGTCCTAGCCAACATTCAAAACTGGTCATTCATCTTGTTGACTGTCTGTGGGATCTTCCTGCGTTTGCCTACATAACAATGACTACACTTCGTAGGACCTCCTGATGATATGAAAGGCACTATATAAATGCAAGTTCTTTCCTTCTCTCGTGTCCTTAGGGCAAAAAAGGGAAGCGTGAGGGCAGTAGCTGGAAGTGGGTCCATCCCTGTTCAGTGCCCTTAATTGATCATTAGTTTAAAAAAAAATGAAACCACTGAGAAATTCAAAATTAATTCTTTCTACTGCGGGTTTAATTGCAAAGTTAGTATCTCAAGCCCCACTCTCGAACTCCCTCTCTAAATCTCCGGCTTCTTCCTTTTGTCCCTGCTGTTACAAGTCTTTTTTTAACCGTGCTTTTGCTGAGCTCTCCTAGTTCTGCTACCACATGTCTCGCACTTTCCCACGTGAGGCACCCTGGGCAGTTTTATTACATTGAAGGCACTGTGCAAGTGCAAGTTGCTTGTATGAAATTCCTTTGTCTGCTATTGAAAATGAAGACATTAATTCTACATGAGTTGGTGCCTCGGTTAAAATACCAGACACTGGAACTTCATATCAGCCACACTTTTCCAAGGTATTAAGTTAGTTGTCTTTCACTGTGCCCTCTCCTGAGGCTTGTGTGATTGACCCACTTGGTCCGACCACGACCTGGGGTTTTATTTCTCTGCTTATTACAGCAAGATAACGGGCCGTGTGTCGAATTTAGTTAGAATACTTTCCTTTTATATACCTTTCACATCAAATCATCTGAAATCACTTCACGTAATAGTAACTTACTTATCGATGTTCCGCTGCCTTCTGACTGCTGCATGAGGAGGGGTTAGTGTGTGTCCCTCCACCGGGCAGCTTGCCTACAAGAAGGCAGAGCCGTGCTGCTGACCATTAACTGTTGTTGGGATGTGCCAGCCCTGTGCTGCACGGAAGCTGCAGTCATCTGCACTTGGCTGTCAGGGCTGAGCTGGACCCTGTGATGAGAGCTTTCTCCCCCAGTTATCACCCGGTAGGGTCTTCAGGTTATGATTGCTGGATGACATTTAACGGGGGCATTCTTCAGAAGCAACGTTCCGCATGCACAAACGTCAGGATATGGCGGGCATACCTCCAACTGCTGTCGGTCCCCTGCTCCTTCCCCGTAGCCCTGCAGATTTTTCCGTTTCAGGTATATATCCAGTTCCCTCTTGAAAGTTACTATTGCATCCGTAGTGCAGTCCAGATCACTACGTTAAATAATCTCTCTTTCCCCCCCCCCCCCCCTGAATTTTTTGCCAATTATCTTAAATCTGTCTCCTCTGGTTACAAAACAGCATGCTACACTGTCAGCCTCTGGTGTTTTTTTTCTAGTGATTCGCTGAGTGTTTTGTTGATAGAAAGAAGGAACTTGCATTTATATAGCGCCTTTCACGACCTCAGGTCGTCCCAAAGCGCTTTACATCCAGTGAAGTTTTTTTTTGAAGTGTAGTCACTGTTGTAATGGAGCCAATAGCTATCCCTTCTACATGGGATGGTGGGGGCCGGTGGTGGTGGTGGTAAGGGGAGAGGAATAGCCTTCTATTTAATAATCCCTGTAGTTCTAACTTTCTGTATTTCAGTTAGCAACAGGAAGGCTCCAGGATATGCTGGTTAGGGCACCGGGGGAGTGCATCCGCAGTATACAAATACCATCCTTCCTTGAAAGGTGCTGCCAGTCTGTATTGGGTCTGTTAGAGGCTTCCCCTTTGTTCGGCTTCAGACTCTGGGCTTGTGGATATTTGGAGCCCAGTCGTCAATGGTGATGCAGAGTTTCATGCCCTTGGATACCTGGCACTAATACAGAGCATACCCCTCACTGAACTATGAGAGGGGAACACAGAAGATACCATACCGGGAATCAAAAGACTAATCAAATTTAGATATTGGAATAGGAGTAGGCCATTCAGCCCCTCAAGCCTGTTCCATCATTCAATTAGATCACGGCTGATCTATAGCTCAACTCCTTGTTCCATATCCCTTGATACCCTTTCTTAACATCGATCTCAGACTTGAATGACCCACCATCCACAGCCTTTTGGGGGAGCAGGTTCCAGCTTTCCACTACCCTTTGTGTCAAAGTAGTTCCTGATTTCACTCCCAAATAGCCGCACTCTCGCCACCATCCTCAATGGCAAAAAGTGTTCCTATCACCTGAACTGCTCGTTTGATCAATAATATTCAACAGCTCTCGGTGAATTTATCTAATCATTTTATGTATCTGTAGTGTGTAAGAGTGAGTGAGTAACTTGAAGAAATACGTAAACAGGAGCTGGTATGCACCAGACATCGGGTGTAGGACACAAAAAAAGTTGTGGATCAAGGAGCATCAGTTTTCTGATCTAGGGCCAGGCTATTGCTGACAGTGACCTTCTCTTAGCTCGCAACAAATCCTGCAAATTACAACATTTAACGCATGCAGTGTGATCTGCCGCTCGAGTACCAGAGTTTGCATGAAAAAGCTGGGAGGCAGTGAAAGTGGCCGGTCTCTGAATGATAACAAATCCCTTGTTGCAACAACTAACTTGCCATATCAATAGCTAATTATGTAACTCCTAATGCAGTGGTTATGTTGGTTTGGAGCATCACTCCCAGGGACAGTGGAAATAAACATTTAAGTTGGTGGATTTAATTTTGTACTTATTACATTCTCACAGGCTGATCTGTTGATTAGCTGATATCAAGATAACCATTTACTTCCTGTACACCCTTTGAGCTAATTCTGCCAAACCTATAACCTAATGTACCTGGAATAGAGAAACTGCTCTTTCATGGTTTGTTCTGTCTTGTAATAAGTTGATGTATTTTTCTGCTAAGCAGAACAGGAATATCCTGTAGATTAAGTGAAGGAAGGATTCAGGGTGGCATAATCCTTCTCTGTGTTATATATGTTGTATTTGCTATTTTAGCAGCTGTCTGTGTGTTACTGGGTGTCTGTAATACAATTCCACCTCCTCCCCTAATACAGGCCTCAAATGTTTTGCACACAGCAGGATACTTAGTTATCCAGTACTTTTTTTTTGTATGGGAGACACTGGACAGTGAGCCCGGTGCCAGAGTTGTTGGACTCAGGTATCTGAATGAGCCATGTTGCTAACTTGAGAGCCACACTGTATTTTGACTGGTGGCAAGAAACAGGTTTTCATAAGTTAGGTCTCAACATCAGCACCCCTTTTTAAAAGAGCAACCCATTACAAAGAACTGGGAATGACCAGTTACTTTTTTTTTGGGTGGGTATTTGTTGAAGTATGTGAAGGTTGAGGAGACTTGCCCTAGAAACACTCCTGCACTTCACCCTGCAAGTGCACTGAACCAATACAATTGAAATAATGCAGTCCCTGAAAAGCTCTGGGTACAGGAGAACATTGATCAGGTGGGTGGATAAGAGTGTGTGCATGCGCACCCAATGATGGGAGGTTTTAAATACCAGTCAGTGTGGACATGTTCTGAATGAGGAACCCACACACACTACTTCCACTACCCAGCACTTACATTCATAATTTGAGAGCTGGACTGCTGCTGAGCTTAGACAGGATGATGGACAAGGAGATCCTGCCATTGTATTTTCAGAACCTGTCCATGTAGAAACTGATAGATCAGAATGAGATGCCTGGGCTCTTCAGACCAGCCCTGCTACAGCAGAAGTACAATCGGGTAGATTCAGTTTCAAAAACTAGTGCAGGGGTATAAAAGAAAAATCTATTCACACTAATGTTCCCCTTTAATGAATGATGCCAACTCACCCCAACCAATTTCTCGATTGCTGTTTAAAACAAAAATGTCAGAGATTGGGGGAAAGACACACAAAAAGACTAAGCAAATCATAACTTAGAACGGTAGATGTTTACAGCATAGGTTGTCGTACCAGTGCCAGCTCCTTGCTAGAGCGGTCCAAAACTCATCCCACTGCCCTGCGCTCTCCCCATACCTCTGTATCTTTGCTTCAAATATTTCTCCAATTTTCCCATAAAAGATGCAATGCTTTCTGCCTGAACCACTCCCTGTGGCAAAAACATTCCGTGCTTCAAAAACCCTTTTAACCTCTGCTCACTTCTTGTAATCAATGTATATATTTTTTTTAAGCGATGGCTGGTCTGAATGTACAGAGATGTTTGTTTCTGGCCCTACCTCAACGTTGCGGTCAAGTGGAAGAATTTTAATTTAAATTTTTTTAAAAATAATCATCTTTCTTGCTATTGTTTTAAGATAATCATAAATTTCAGTACACCGTAGTTCTTCATTTATTAAAAAAAACATTGTTCTGGAATCTTCATCGCCTCTGTCCAACCAACAAAAAAAAGGAAACCTGCTCCTCGTACTCAGGGCAACAAAACCAGGAGAGGCAGCTTTCCTCATGACAACGCATGTCGCTCTCATTCCTCTACTGCCTTCCCCCCCCCCCCCCCCCCCCCCAGCAGCGAGCATAGCCAGTACCACTCAAGTCTGTGATGGCGGACAAGCTCAGATTCACACTCCTTGGACCTTCCCCTTTAAGACTGGGTCATTGTCCCAGCCAGATTTTGAGCTACCATTGTGGCCTAGTTCTCAACTTTTTAAGTAACGAGGTTCGTGGGAGATGTCAGCAAGATTTATTTTCTTAAAATGAAGTTTGAGTAGAGCTGCCCAGTAGCAGGCCATTATGGTTCTAGTTTTGAAGCTTTATTTCTGATAATGGGTTTCTCTCTTTGTTCCCTCTCAGATACTGGCTGAAATGCCACTTTACATCCCTCTGCTGTTACCCATTGAACCGTACGGGTGAACTCTGGAAATGGGAACCATTCAATGGTTATGCTCAGATTCACGTTGGCGGGTTCATCACTGCACAGAATGTTTTGAACAAAATCATCTCGGTGCTTCAGATAAATTTCCATGAGGTTTCATATATATATATATATATAATAAAAAAGGAGTTTATGTAGCATAGATGCAGAGTAAAGGAATGTCATCCTACCTAGAATGCAACGCCTACGTGATTTTTTTTAAAAAAGGGTGTAAATGCTAATTTAAAATTGCCCCACCGCACATTTGTAAATGTCTCAGAACAGTAGGCATCGTGTGCAGCTATTCGTTACTACTCTGTATTCTGTTGCAGTTTGCCTTTGAAAGGCTTGTTTTGTCATTTCTGCTTTTCCACAGCCAGGATAGGTGAAATGATGCATAATACCGGTCATAAAAACACCATGCCAGGTTTGTTTTGGTGGGGGGGGCCGGGGTGGGAGTGGGGGGGTGCGGGTGGAAGATGCAGGAAATGTGGCAGGTCTGCATTGAAATAGCCAATTGATTTCCAAACTGGAAGGTGAATAGGATAACCTTAAAAAGCCTTAGAGATTTTTTTTTTAAAATAAATATATACTGAGCAGCAGGTGTATTTTCATTTGAGTCCTGTATCAGTTTTTTTTTCTATTCTGGATTAGTGCCTTTTTTGGACAGTAGACTGTTCTGCAAAAAAGTAAAAATGTTACGATGCTGTTTGTACAGTTTGTTTTAACAAATTATTATTTTTTAAAATTTGTGTTAAATCTCTGTATTGTATCAAGTAGGAAAAAATAAACTATAATTTAAATTGCTCTGCATTTGGTGTCTTTATAATTTTTAAAATGGGATTTCAATTTTAGTTTTGGTCGTCGCTAGTGATGTGGTTGAACTGCTGGTCACAAACACCCTCCACATTAAATGAAGGGAAACAGAAAATCCTGGAAATGCACGTGGTTTGATCAGAACCTGGGAGAATGATAGCAGCATAAGAATGGGAAAAGACTAAAAAAGACCACCAGTGTCAACAGATGGTCTCAAAGTTAAATTTGTTTTATACTATTCGCTTGCATCCCACAATTGCTTCTTTTGGCAATAAAACTATTCAGCTCCCACTAATTTGCTGACTCTGAAGCCCTGATTTTGGGAGCCTCACTACAGTTGAACCAGTCCAGATTTACCTTTTCTACACAATTTAATACCTTGTACATCTCTACAAGGTCCCCTTTCAGTTAGCTCCTTGTCATATCAGTGTCCTATAATTAATCAGTACACCCCCAGCAACAGATGGAAAACCAAGGAATAAATTTTAACACTTGTTTGTACATTAATTTGTATTTTTTTTATTGCTCTTATTTTTCAGCCCGAAGTAACGAGCAGTGTTATCGTACAGAATATTTAAGTATACAACAAAACAGTTGACAGACAGCAAGATGACAAAGCGCCTTTGGATTTCATTAAGTCCTTAAATACATATTCAAAATTATTACATATATTCAAATCTTCAAATTGTGCTTTTATATACAAACCCGACAGATATACAGATTATCAAACCAGCTACAGAATTCTGCGAATACTTCCCACCAGACTGCAACCAGCAATTAGTGTTAAGTTAAAACCCTTGCTAGGCTCCACACAACTGTTGAGCCTTAGTTAGGAACTGGAAGGTCAGTGTTTTATTCATACATAAAATGCCTTCAGCATCAGAAGCTAGAATTTCATTTTTTTTAAATGGTTGCATTTATTATAAGATTATCCAGAAACTAATATGGTACATTTCTGCTCCACAGAGCTACAAACATTATAAATAAATGATTGTATTTTAATCAATCCTGATGCACGCAGGCTATCATGAGTATACTTATAACATTGTAGAGTAGCATGCCCTGTTTTATTTACATCATAGCTCCCATATTTTATAAAATAGAATTTATATTTAAAAAATGCCATGTTTGGACCCAATACTCTTAAATCACATAGTGCCAATTCAAAACAAAAACATTAACTCGTTCACTAATCCTGCTGCTTGCTACAACCTGTACACTGGTGCGCACTACTGCATTGACACCAATTAAGAACGTTAGAAACCTTTTCACCCTCGTACTCCAAATCATCCAGCCTTGAGCCAAATGTATTTTGAACTCACGTCTTTGACTCCATTTCCTTATCGTGTAGATTATTCCAAATGCTGATCATCCTTTGAGTAACAACTTTTTTTCTAATAAGTTTTGAATTTTTACTGATTTACAGCCTCTTGTCCTACAAGCCTTGAAGTAATATTCTGGGTTCTTTGCTGGGTTGTGAGCTGGCAACAGTAATTGCATTGAAGATGTGCCATAGTGAATATGTTAAGAGGTATCAAAAGCCTAGTGTCGCATCGTCCTAAACATTTTTTAATGCATACACAATGTTTAGAACATCAATTGAACCCAAAATACACCAACACTGCAGGTCAACTATAAGGACACAGATACTTAGCAGTGTGATTACTCCAAACTTTTTACAAAGTTAAGTTCTCTATTCCCTCAACTAAAAGAGCTTTAAAGCCATAGTTTTCAGGTGTGTTACAAGTGCTATATCAGTCCAATAATTTACGACCAACCATTCACATGCTCACGTGTAATATAAACACAGAACAAGACCTAGCAGCAGTGCATAGAAAAACACACTCACTTGCAACAATGCACCTCAAACCAGGGCATCTGGTGATGGTGACTTATGTGTTCCATACTTGCCTTCTGTTCAGCTTCTCCACTGCTCTTGCCATATTCTAATGAGTCAATGCATGTTTTATGAATAAAAAGTGCTTAGCCTGCTTGCAGCCACAATCTATTGCAGTGTGAACATGATTACTAAATAATAATTTGTCAGCAAAGGGTGGAGAGCAACTAAGGCAAGTTATACTGTAACTGTTGATCTCTGCCTAGTATTTGTGGAGAGAAATATGCAGTCAGCAGACTGGAGTTATACTCCGATTAGCCACAAAGGAGCTCTGCACCTGCGTGCTCAAATGTTTGTACGGAACATGGCTCCTGAGCCATCCATTTTTAATATGCACCAAAAACCATTTCACAGCAACACAAAAAGTAGCAAAATAGCCTCACTGGAAGAGTCTACAACAGAGTGAAACTGGCAACGTTTCCCACGACACTATCCTTACGGACGTTTCAAATAGATTGCATAGTGGTGTAGAATTGCACAGAGTCATAAATCAGGCTATAAAATCACTTTCATGTTGCATGGAAATCTGTCAGCTCTCCAAATGGAAAATGGACTATTGAAATCAAATGTTCTACCGGCTGTACTCACACATCACTCCAACATTTCAACACTTGCGAAAAACTCCACAGTCTTGAGTTAAGCAAGGCACTGGAATCTTGTTAGTTTTTTTAAATGTAGTGCTACGTTCTTTGAGGAAGCTCTCTGCCTATGTATCAGTTCTATAGCACGAGGAATATTGAGCTCTGCACTTCTCAAACAGCATTTACACAAGTGCCAAGAAAGTTGACAAACTTGTTGCAAAAATTTTTTTTTTTAAATTAAAAAAAGGTACTTTTCACTAATTTACTTAAAAAAAAATCATTGAATTACCATTTCACCGCTTCACCATTTTAAAAAAAGGACCATTTTGAATCTATAGCAGACTGACTTCAGATATGGTTGAGTGACCAGACAGAGCCCTTACATTATGCCTCCTATTTAATTCGTCAGCTTTGATTCAAATACAACTAAACGTGATAACAAAAACAATTCCATTCTTCCCACTATTGTAGCTCATCCTCTTTGTTCTCCACCTCCCCTGTACCTAAAGGCATTTTCTTCAGTGACATTATATCAGCAGGATTAAGGCAAAAATGTCCTGGGTAACCCAGGATGCCTATTTGATGCACACAATATCTCTTAAACGTACCCAGTGGGAAGTATTCACAGAAGATTTTCTCCTGGTCCAAACCCATCTAATAACATTAATATGTCAATTATAGACATGAAAAACAAACAATGAATTATGCCCCCAATTGCACCATATGAACTCCAAACCTCCTGGGGACATTACTTGGGGCAATATACGTGGCTCATTTTATTTTAAAAAATAACCAAGTCATCTTCAGGGCATCATACTCAACAAAATTACTTTGTCCAGTGATTCCTCGAGATAAACATCAGCAAATGACAGCTCATAAGCCACGCAATAATGACAGACTTAATTTGGTCATTATGAGTTTACAAGACCTGTATTGTGGGCAGGATAATTCTGTAAGTGACCACATGCCAATGCTTTTTCCCCCCCAAAGAAGTAAAACGTAACATTTAGCTCAAATTTTTTTTTAAAAAAAACACCGTTGAGCAATGCTGTGAGCTGGTAGCCCTTGCTCGTCAGATCGCATGCGTGGTATAAAATGTCCACAAAACAGACCGTTGTCATATTAAAACCTCTTGTTGTCCATACACCAATACATGTACAGTAATTACCACTCCCAATTAATAGACAACAGACATTTAACTCTGTATTTGATGTGAAAGCAATGGACTGAATACGCAAGAAAAAAAAAGATTTAAAAATATTAACATGAAAGCCTAGAGTTAGGTTTGGATGTGCATTCGATTAACATTTAATCATATGTTAAATCATAAAAATTGCTAACTGTGATTAAAATTTCAAAACCATTAAGAAAAAATGGATGGCTAAAGCCATACTCAAAGCATCATACGATGTTGTCATTGGTGCCTGCAGCGGACAAATAGCAATCTTGGAGAAGGTGCTAAACTTTATATAATCATCCTATAACCTTAAAAGGACTATACAGGGTGATATACAATCACCATTGACCCAGTCTAGAAACCGGTGTTATATTTTCTAGCTGACACTCTTCCTATACAAATGCTTAATGTAGTAAATTTGTATGTGTGCTTTTTTAAAAATAAGCAGGTGCTAAACCATTTACTCTAAACAGGTTAAACCCTTGTGTTAAAAGAGCACACATGAATTTAGTACAATTGCATACAGGAAAGGGGCTGGTTGGAAAATATACCCTGAGATGTTTAAACTTGTATAGACCTGTACTAATTCATATTACAAGGCTGTTTTCCTCTCCCCCTCTTCTAACTGAAGTAAAGAGCTAGTTACAAGGCAGATAGGTGCTTGGAGCAGTCCGTTTTTATAACTGTACATTCACAGAGATAACCAGCACTTTGTGAACCAGGACCTCTTAGACGAAACAAGAAATCTGTTGCAAGTTGGTACCCTAGAATTTCTGTGCTCTCCCCTTCAGGATCCAAGTGTCTGAGCTATCTGTCCTTTTTGCACTTGTGCCTGGCTGCATTCTTTTGTTCTAAAACCCAATATACAAATAAAAAAAACCACAAGCTACACAAATACACAATCCCATTCTGTTCATGAACTGTTTACAAAAGTTTAATATTATAGGTACTGGGAAATAAAAGGTGACTGATTAGGACAGAGATAAAAATATAAAACATGGTCATTGAATCCAGATCTAAAAGTCCTACCTGCAACTGCTGAGAACAAGTGATTGTGCGTTAACACACAGAATGCACACACAAGTGTCAATTTGGCAAACGGTCTCCTACAGAAATTAGGTTTAAAAGTAGATCATCCATTTTTCCCAAGTCATACTTTTCCCTTTCTACTCTCTTTCAAAAAAATATAAAAATATCAAGAAAATAATCAGGTTTATCTTTGAACTCAAACAGTGCCATTTATTAAGCTCAACAATTCCTTCAAATTGAGTTATTCAGCTAGTGCATACGAGAACATCTACATTACAACACTGGCAAAGAGGAGAGGGTCAATAATAAAACCCACAAACACAAAGAAAGGCAATCTAAAGTATAGGACTTCACACTGAAATAGAAGTGTCCAGGTACAATTCACACAGAAAAAGTACTGAACTTGAAGAGGCCGTTCAGCCCATCAAGTAGGGTCCTTCCACACACTGTATAATTTACCCCACCCTATTTAAATCTCCTGAGGGACACTTATGCATAGATACTCCCTGATACCCAAAAAGTAATGATGCAAAATTGCAGAATATTCCTCCATGCGCAAATCTCAAATGCTCACCAACTTAAAGGAGCCCCATTAACTTAAGGGTTTTTTGGGCTCATGGAATACCCTACACTGAAATCTCAAATCTAATAGCATCACGTAGAGAGCCGGAGAGAGTTCACACTATGGCAAATGCTGAGAATTTCTGATTGCTGGTCGCTACAGCAAGGTTGCCTATCCCCTTAAAGGGAATGGCATGGAGAAATTCTGTGGAGAAATTCTGCAACATCTTGTCAACCCACTACCTGTGGGGAGAGAGAGAAGTCAGACTCGTCTTTCACCCATTACCGTCTGAGAAGGACATCCCGATGATTGGCTCCACGTTAAAGAATATTTACACTGAATTCTGGTTCTTTTAGTTCAAGTATCAATGACTGTATATGTGTGTGTTTAAAAACACACACATATATAGCGCAACTACAATGACGTCCATGAATGGATTACATGAAACAGCAAAAAGATCCATCCGAGGGGTGGCAGAGCAAAATGTAAATAGCTCTGACCAGCACTCAATGTGACGCAATAAACTTATTTTTCCCACCACACACAATCAAGAGCACTTAAAATGAATATGCTTGCGTCTCTAGTGCCATTGAATGATTCTGGATATCCTATAAAATGTCACATTTATTAAAAGTGTTTGCAACAGTGGTTGCCCATGCTCAGAGTTCAAGATGCAAATCTAAATATCACAGATACAACTGAAAAGACTGCAGTTGCAGAAATTTTAAAATAAAAATAGAAATTGTTGGAAATACACGGTAGGTCTATCAGCATCTGAAAAAGAAACAAGTTATTTTTCAGGTAGAGATTGCTGGCCAGAGCTGGGAAGAAACAAAGCAAAGCCCTTTATAGATATTTAATAGTAGTTAGCATGCCCCGACTCAACTTTGACCTATACTCTCCCCTCCCCCTTTGTTTTGTTCAGTCCTATAAAAGGGGTTCACCTACCTTCCAGTTTCCAGTTCTGACAAAGGCTCTACACGTGATCCGTTAATCAAGTCTTTTCTCTTTTCAGGTGTCTTCTTCCCTCGTGTGTTTCCAATGCTTTGTTTTTATTAAAAATGATTACTTTGATCATTAAGAACACGCCAAGAAGTGGAGTTCTAGAAACTTGAAATGTCACATGGCACAGAGAGAAAGCTTTTTCTTATTCCTCTTGTAACAGTGCTCTTTGCTCACTCATTGTGACCACTTGACATTTTTCCTTGTTAAAAATTCTAGGTGAACCAAGGAGGTTCTGTTTCTGTGCAAAGCTTCACCCTATCCCAATAGAATTAACATCCACATATCTACAAAATCTGTAATGTAAATTAAATCAATATTTGCATAGTCGGTAAAATGCACTTTTTTCCCCCATGGTCTTTAAGCCAATTGTGGAAATGGTCCAAGTGAGGCAGAGCTTTCTGTCTGAGATCTGGCCATGTTGAGCCACACATCTGCTACCACAATTTGGTTCTGGTTGGGACAGTCAAACTCAATTCCAAGTTTTACCAGCAGTAAAGGGGCTGAAAATCCCATCATTCCCAAAGGTTCGGAACCTACTCATTGCAGCCCCAGATTACTTGAAAACATTCATCAGTTAAAATTGCACTGCACACGAACAGCACTTACATTTCTGCTATTAAATGCGGTGAACCGGATTTATGGGCCCTGATATTGAGGGCTTCCGCCCGGTGGGAACGGGACAGTGACATCTTGGAAATTGTGCCAAAACACATACTGCCCCGTTCCCGGCATTTTTGTCGGGCTCCTTCACATGGGGAGCCCAAGCACGTGCCTGTTTCACTGAGGAGCCACTGGAATTTGTCCACCCCATACCGGCGAGACACCCATGAGTCGTGGAACAGCTTCCGCAGCTTCCAGCAGGAAAGAAACGAGGCCAGCCCTAAAAATGGCTCTGACCTCTCAGCAAGGACTTTGAGTGGATGGCACGAACGCTCGATGCGTGCCCCCCAACCACCCCTGCTCGAAGTCCGCCCACAGTTAAAATCGCCCCCTTGGCGTTTCCTGGTGAAATCTAAGTGCTGCAACAATACAATGCTGAGTAAACAATGTCTCAGGATCAGGAAATGAACACTCAAGTCCTCAAATCCTTTTCATCAAGGTTCAAAGAGGTGCACATGATAATGTTCGATGCAGCAATTGCAGTAAAACAGATTTTGTTTTTGTTGCATGGGCGCGTTGACTCCAAACTAGGAAAAGTGGAGGCAATTCAATGTTATTGAAGGGTGAAGTCAGACCCCTCGTGTGTATCATAAAAAATATTGTTGCAATACATGACCAGCAATTCACAAGCCCAACAGATGATTGAGGTTTTCAGGTGCCATTTGATTATCTTCTTCCGAGGTTTTAGTTTGAAAAAGGAAAATAAAATGAGGTTAACCGTTAGAAGATAAATGATGGGGGGCGGGGGGGGCGGGGGGGGGGGGGGGAAGAGAGGAAAAATAAATGAGCAGTGGGTATACGTCGGTGGATGTGTGTTCTCGGGATGGGGATGTTACTCAGCAAAGGCACCAAGTCCAGCTTAAAGAAGTTTTCTCTGGATGTCCAGTTCCTAACACTTGCTGGTAAGATCTAAAAATCGCCATTCGTTCGTTCATTTCTCACGAAGGTTTTTGCTCAGCGGACCAGGATTTCCTATACTCGCTCTTTCTCTGAGTCCTGTCGCCCGATCGGCCTTCAGATTTGGCGAGTGCAGTGAGAGCTGATAAGTTTGGGTTAGACCTTGAAAAGTTTCCACTTCTCCGATTCTCCGAAGTCGCAGCCAACTGTATCCGGAGGCCGGTGTTGCGGCGTTTTGCTGAGCCAGTGGCTTTTGCGACTCGGTTGGGTCTCACCAGGACTCCGTAGCCTGGGTTACATCGGAAATACTGCTTCCCACCAACAGAGCCATCATTCTTTCCTGAAACATAATTAAATATATATATTTTTAGAACTGTAAGTTAAACACAAATGTGAAACATTCGGAGAGTAAATCAAAGTAACCCAATCAAATGCCCACTTCCTCTTATTCTGCGATTCACCCACAGTGAAGCTAAACAGTTTGGGGAGTTTACAAGAGTAGAAAATATTACAATTATATATCGCTTATCCGCTACACAAGTTGATTTATTACAATGCTGTGAACTGGGCTCTCCTTTTCTAAAGGACGTCACACATGCTCTCTTATCTGATCTATTTAACACCCAGAATCTGGCCCCATGAAATGGTGAGATATGCAATGTTTAGCTATCACCCTTTAAAATGTTTAGACAGCTTCACAAAAGATGGATATTTGGCACACAGAGTGGTAGGACACAAAGGTATGCTTTTAATTCCACACCATCACTGCAGGGAAGAAAATAACAGAGCCTTTCTCTATAAGGTACTCGCTCACGTTATAATGGCTGGCCCAAAGCAGGTCAACTCCCCCTGCCCGTCCTCTGGAGGAGCAGGATGAAAGGAACATAGGAACAGGAGTAGACTTGATCTTTACCTCAACTCTATTTAGGGAAAAAAATAATTTGAAAATGAGAAGGGATCAATTCCTCACACCCCAATCCCCCAAAAAATAAAACAAGTCATTCTCCTAGCTCTCTAGTTTCATATCCTGGCTGGTTCAAAGCAAAAAAGCACAAGATTACAAGATCAGCTGACATGAAGGTCCTTCTGTCCATCGTCACCAAGAGTGAGGAAAGATGGTGGGGCAAATTTCTTTGCGCAGAGGGGTGGAGCAATGGAATGCTTTGCAACAGAGGGTGGCTGAGGCAGAGACCATTGCATCTTTTACAGGAGAATTGGATAAATATTTGACGCAAAGGAAGATACAGGGGCAAAGCTGTAAGGGTTTTGGAGATAGTCTTCTCCTGAGCTGTAAGTCCTACCAACTTCCCATTACAGCTTTAATATCCACTTGAACAGCTTGTGATGTCTCATCCAAAGGATGGCACTTGTGTCAATGCTGAACTGGAGTAGTTTATGAACTCAAACCCTGGTATGGGTCTTGGACCCAGAGGTGAGATTGTTACTTACTGGGCTAAGGTGACCAATAATAGATAAAAAGATAATAAGATATTAAAAAATAATTTACAGAAGGTAGGTGACCATTTGATCAATGCAACCATATTAATATATTTCTCCAATTGTTAGCTGGCAGAACAAAATTCACCATCCACAAACATCAGCATTTTGTGGCTTATACAGTAGACAAATTTAATTATTTATAAAACACAGATACTGAAAAGAAGCACCATCCAGTACTTCACCTGTTCATAACAGGGAAGAGAATGAATAAGAAGAAAGGAAAATGAAAAATTAGAAATAAGAGTGTGGTTTACAATAATCAGACTTCTTTCCTGTGGAAAGGATCAACTCAAGGTCTTGGAAACCAATTAAAAACAAAATGAGAGAAAGTATTGAAATTTAGGTGAAGGTATTTTTGAATCCTTCTATAAAAACAGAAATCAATTGAAGCTTTTCTCAGTCTCTTACCTGCTGGTACATCCAGCTCAATTCCAATCCAAATTCCATCAGCAAATCCCGTGGGTCCTATATACCTGACTGTACCAGTCTTGTTCGTACCGACTGAGACATACTCCCCCTCTTTCAGCCATTCGGGGACAGTGTCAACAGCTTCCTCAGAATCTGAAATGACTTCAAGTTTTTCGCTTGATAACTCATGATCATCAACCCTTGTACTTACAGATCGCTTACTCATAGATCGCTCAGAATCGTCATCTGGCACCAATGCGCTATCTACAGCCAAGCTACAGTCCCATTGCTCTGCTTTGTCTTCAAAGCTACCTTCAAAATCTTGCAAAGTGCTTTCCTCCCCCAAGATGCCAGTGAAAGATTTCAGCTCGGATGTTCTCACTTTTTGGATTCTGAAGGGGTTGGATGCTGCGATTTTGGGCTGCGTCGAATCGGATTTCGGCTCAGATTTTGAGCCAGTTAATGTTGAGGCTGGCTTCTGTACTGGTGATCGATCTCTCAAGTCATCAATTTGGAGGGAATGCAGTGTGGACATCAGGTTGGGCAAAACAGTGCCGTCTGTTTCGTCCAATGATGGTTCGGTTGTCTCAGAGGTAGAGAAGCTGTTTTTAGTGTCACCTGATGCAGATTTTTCTATGGCTTCTGCTGCCATTGCTTCATGTGCTGATACTGCTGTTACCTCAGAGTTTAGTGATCGATTTTGAAAGCTTCCACAATCCTTCCCAGTATCCTTGTTCGTGCTTTGCTGTTGGGGTTGACTTGCAGCTTGCGGAGCAGCACTTTTCGCTTGATTAATTTGATGCTGCACATCCAGAGATCCATTGGTTGCATGTTCTGCAAAGCAGGAGCTTGGTTTCACCTCACCACCCAGTTGTGTCGAACTCTCGCTGCTCGATATTCTTTGATTTTGTAACTGGGCAGACGTGTCCTTATCTGGAGTTGCCTGTTTGGAAGGGGGCAAGCCAACATCGCCGCTCATCACTATGGCTGTTTCGGAGAGAGTTGCAGTGGAAACGCTGTGGGAGAAATATCCACTGGAAGCTTCACTCAAAGGACTCTGAGGCTCTTCTTGGGATTCATGGCTTGGTGCATCTGCAGGCTCATTCTTTGAAGGCACACTTTGAGTCGCTGAGACAGTCGCTGCAGGGTGGGCAGATTTTGTCATCACCACTGAAGCAGAAGGTACTTTCTCTTTTTCTTCCTGAGCCTGATGAAAATGTACAGAAACACCACGTTTTGGCAATGCAAAAGGTGTTAGTGCAATTCACCCCCTCTCTTCACTACCCCCCATAGAAATTTATACTTTGCATTGATCATGTACAAAGAGGCACCTGTGATGCTGAGAACATGAATAAATCTCAGATATGCTCATCATCCTCCTAGCTGGAGAAAGATACCTCAGGGGACACTCCACGAGGGAGTACAAAGGGTGGCGTGGAAGAGAAGTGAGCAAAACTAGGGTAAAAAAAAATGTCTTTTTAAAAATAAATTTGCTCAGTCTGCCCTTGATCTAATTAGCATTATACCATATACATCACTAAAGACAATTACTATCTATGAAAATTGATTTTCAAAATACATCATTTTATTTAAAAGGAAATTAACTTGCATTTATATAGCAAATTATTGAGTCCTTAGGACATCCCAAAGTGCTTCACAATAAATTCTTTTGAAGTGCAGTCACTGTTCTTATGTAGGCAAAAATTAGCAGCCAATTGTGCACAGCAAGGTCCATTTTTAGGCTCAATAAAGAATATTCTGGGTGGAGGAGACAATGACCACTTATTGAAAAATGTGAACACAAAAACTTTGTTCTTGTTTTCAAATCCCTTCTTGGTCTTGCACCACTGTATTTGGGTAATCTTCTCCAAGCCTACGTCCCAGCTGACACCCTCAGTCCTTAGGATTCTGGATTACTGCTTGTCCCTCTGCTCCATCATTGGAAAGCTCTCTCCCAAAGCCATTTGGCCTCGCTACCTCTCTCCCTGCCTTTAAAAGTATCCCTCTTGGACTGTGCCTTACATGTCCCTTCAACTTCCTGCTATGTCCACCTTTCATCCTTGTAAAGCAATCTTAAGTCTTAAGTCATTTTGCAGGAGCACTATATAAATGTAAGTTGAGTGCACGGGGGAAGAGACATGGGACAGTTGTAAATAAATTTTGATCTTTCATAATTTAGTGCAAAAAATGTTATCAGTCTAAGATGTTACAGCTGCCAGACACGCACGTATTGTAGTACTAAGCCTTTTCAAGTCTGAGAGATTGTACTTACGTCTTTGTCTTGTTCAACAGCATCTTCAAGGCTAGCAGACTGCACCAAGATTCGAGGAACAGACTACAAAAAAGAAATACTGATCAGTTATTATGTGCCACATGACCAAATAAGGCTCAAACACCAAATTCAAAACAAACGTCCAGACTGCCAATGGCTCAATTTAAATAATTGCAGCATGCAGTAACCTATGCAAATTTGGTTTTTAAAAAGGGCCTTACTATTAAGTATTTTATGTACATATTCCTACGTAACAGTGACTACTCTTCAAAAAAAGTACATAACTAGTTGTAAAGCACTTTGGGATGTCCTGAGAACGTGAAAGGCGCTATGTGAATCAGAGTTCTTTCTTTCTTTACACTTTTTATTGAAATAATTCAAAACATTATTTTGTCATAGAACAGTTTGTGAGGAGTTACTGAAACCAACCAGAGGAGGGAGCTGGACTTGCAATGAACACAGTCACAACACAGGGCACTTCAGTGATCCCTTCCTATTTCAACTGCAGCCAGGTGGCAAGGTTATGTGTGCATACAAAAAGATTCAATATCCTGTTTAGGAATGGGACAAACTGTGCATAGAATGACTTACCATTGAGTATTCTAATACACCGACAGTGGTATAAAATTAGGAAATATTAGTGTGCCAGGCACCTTGATACCTCCCTGTACTTTTGTGAGTAGTGTCATTTGCTTATCTCAGGCATATTCTGTCCAGCATGTTGAAAAGCCAGCTAGTAGATACTAACATTGGAAATATACAGTTGATATTTCCAATCAACTTTAGAAAGGTTTCCTTAAGTTTCTAGTTCAGTATTTAGGATTTTAGAAAGCCCACACTGGCCAGCTTCAGTGAAACATTGGGAGTGTTTGCCTGCCAAATTCACAATGTCTCCGCACCTACTTCTTGATGATTAAGCTCACCACGTTCACCATTATTGAAATCTTCCATACTTCAAGCCTGCTTCAATTGCTTTTCCCTTAACTTGGGCACACGCATTGCCAGAACTGGCCTGCTTCAACAACGAGCCAATTAAACCACCCAATTCAAATTTCCCCATGCTTCTGGAAGCCGCAATGACTTATTAAGTCCTTATTGTCCCTACATAGGGAATAAATAGACTGAAATAAGACTGAACAAAAAGTGTATTCAGTGTCTGTAACCCCTCCCTCCCCCCAAATATATTTTGTTTATATTCCAGTTAGATTCCTCACCTGCTGATTTGATGGAGGGGCAGATCTTCTCTTCTCATCCCGTGCAGGGAAGAGCGATTTGAGAAGTCTGGGCATCTGAGGTACAAAGGCTTTCACTGGGTTCAAGTAAGAGGCTGCTAGCGCTGAGAACGAGTCTGATAAGAAAAGGGAGATGATGACATAGATATTCATTAAGAAAGACCATTATTTCACTTATATTTTCCCACCCTGGTATTTCTCACTGCCACTTGTTGCTCTGCAACCAGCAGAGCAAGGATGGATAGAAGGCAGAGTCTCCTCCACAACCACCATCACTGCATCTTCATCAACAGGAGGTCCAACCACAACTTGATCACTAACTATTTCCTCAATATCCCTCCCATTTCCATTACCTCCTTCCTGTGCACCCTATACCAGCATTGGCTCAAGACCTAGGATCACCATTTTATTTCTGTATGGGTCCAGGTCGGCATAAATTATCAGTCTCAAATACAATAGGAAACGTGTATGGTTTAGTGTTGCAGTACCCTATTCTCAGCAATAAGCAGCCTGTGATAGCAGGAATAAAGTAGTACAATGCTACAGTACTGACCAAATCTATACATTTCTCCCTCAAGACCACAACCAGCAAGTTCACAAGAGCATTTTCAATCTATGCCATATTCAAGCAGCGCTGGGACTCCAAACTAATTCAGTGATCATGCACTATTACCTCTGGAGTCCCCCAATGATCTATCCTTGGCCCCCTCCTATTTCTCATATACATGCTGCCCCTCGGCGACATCATCCAAAAACACGGCAGATTCCACATGTAAGCTGATGACATCCAGCTCTACCTCACCACCACCTCTGTAGGATCCCTCCACTGTCTCTCATTTGTCACATTGCTTGTCCAACATTCAGTACTGGATGAGCAAAAATTTCCTCTAACTAAATATTCGGAAGACCGACGCCATCGTCTTTGGTCCCAGCCGCAAACTCCGTTCCCTAACCACCGACTCCATCCCTCGCCCTGGCCACTGTCTAAGGCTGAACCAGACCATTCGCAACCACGGCGTCCCATTTGACCGAGATGAGCTTCCAACCACTTATCTGCTCCATCAAGACCGCCTACTTCCACCTCCGTAACATCGCCTGTCTCCACCCCTGCCTCAGCTCATCTGCTGCTGAAACCTTCATCAAGGGAACCAAGGGGTAAACGAGACTGAGGAACTTAAAACAATTAATATCACTAGAGAAAAAGTACTGGACAAACTAATGGGACTAAAAGCCAACAAATCCCCTGGACCTGATGGCCTATATCCTAGAGTTCTAAAAGAGGTGGTTGCAGAGATAGTAGATGCATCGGTTATGATCTTCCAAAATTCTCTAGATTCTGGAACAGGTTTGGAGGGTAGCAAATATTACCCTGCTATTCAAGAGAGGGAGGGAGAGAGAGAAAATAGGGAACTAAAGGACAGTTAGCCTGACATCGGTCATCGGGAAAATGCTGGAATCCATTATTAAGGAAGTGGTAATGGGGCACTTAGAAAATCGTAATATGATTAGGCAAAGTCAACATAGTTTTATGAAAGGGAAATCATGTTTGACAAATTTATCCTCAAAAAACAAGAGTTTTTTGAGGATATAACTATCAGGGTAGATAAAGGAGAACCAGTGGATGTAGTATATTTGGATTTTCAAAAGGCATTCAATAAGGTGCCACATAAAGGGTTGTTACACAAGGCAAGGGCTCATGGGATTAGGAGTAATATATTAACGTGGATAGAGGATTGGCTAAAGGACAGAAAACAGAGAATAGGGATAAATGGGTCATTCTCAGGTTGGCAGGCTATAACTAGTGGGGTGCCACAAGGATCAGTGCTTGGGCCTATATACAATCTATATGAATAACTTAGACAAAGGGACCGAGTGCAATGTAGCCAAGTTTGCTGACAATACAAAACTAGGTGGGAAAGTAAGCTGTGAGGAGGACACAAAGAGTCTGCAAAGGGATATAGACAGATTAAGTGAGTGGGCAAGCAGGTGGCAGATGAAGTATAATGTGAGGTTATTCACTTTAGTAGGAAGAACAGAAAAGGAGAATATTTTTTAAATGGTGAGAAACTATTAAATGTTGGTGTTCAGAGACACTTCGGTGTCCTCGTACAAGAAACACAAAAAGTTAGTCTGTTGGTAAAGCAGGCAATTAGGAAAGCAAATGGCATAATAGCTTTTTTTAAAAATTTGTTCATGGGATGCGGGCATCGCTGGCAAGGCCAGCATTTATTGCCCATTCCCAATTGCCCTTGAGAAGATGGCGGTGAGACGTCTTCTTGAACCGCTGCAGTCCGTGTGGTGAAGGTTCTCCCACAGTGCTGTTAGGAAGGGAGTTCCAGGATTTTGACCCAGCGACGATGAAGGAACGGCGATATATTTCCAAGTCGGGATGGTGTGCGACTTGGAGGGGAACGTGCAGGTGGTATTGTTCCCATGTGCCTGCTGCTCTTGTCCTTCTAGGTGGTAGAGGTCGTGGGTTTGGGATGTGCTGTCGAAGAAGCCTTGGCGAGTTGCTGCAGTGCAGCCTGTGGATGGTACACACTGCAGCCACTGTGCATGGTGGTGAAGGGATTGAATGTTTAGGGTGGTGGATGGGGTGCCAATTAAGCGGGCTGCTTTGTCCTGGATGGTGTCGAGCTTCTTGAGTGTTGTTGGAGCTGCACTCATCCAGGCAAGTGGAAAGTATTCAATCACACTCCTGACTTGTGCCTTGTACATGGTGGAAAGGCTTTGGGGAGTCAGGTGGTGAGTCACTCGCCGCAGAATACCCAGCCTCTGACCTGCTCTTGTAGCCACAGTATTTATATGGTTGGTCCAGTTAAGTTTCTAGTCAATGGTGACCCCAAGGATGTTGATGGTGGGGGATTCGGCGATGGTAATGCCATTGAATGTCAAGGGGAGGTGGCCATTGCCTGGCAGTTGTCTGGCGTGAACGGTACTTGCCACTTATCAGCCCAAGCCTGGATATTGTCCGGGTCTTGCTGCATGCGGGCTCGGACTGCTTCATTATCTGAGGGGTTGCGAATGGAACTGAACACTGTGCAATCATCAGCGAACGTCCCCATTTCTGACCTTATGATGGAGGGAAGGTCATTGATGAAGCAGCTGAAGATGGGCCTAGGACACTGCCTTGAGGAACTCCTGCAGCAATGTCCTGGGGCTGAGATGATTGGCCTCCAACAACCACTACCATCGTCCTTTGTGCTAGGTATGACTCCAGCTACTGGAGAGTTTTCCCCCTGATTCCCATTGACTTCAATTTTACTAGGGTTCCTTGGTGCCACACTCTGTCAAATGCTGCCTTGATGTCAAGGGCAGTCACTCTCACCTCTCCTTTAGAATTCAGCTCTTTTGCCCATGTTCGGACCAAGGCTGTAATGAGGTCTGGAGCCGAGTGGTCCTGGTGGAACCCAAACTGAGCATCGGTGAGCAGGTTATTGGTGAGTAAGTGCTGCTTGATGGAAGGTGTCGTCGACAGTGCTATCACTTTGCTGATGATTGAGCGTAGACTGATGGGGCGGTAATTGACCGGATTGGATCAGGCGGGAAAGTGGAGTTGAGGTCAAAGATCAGCCATGATCTGATTGAATGGTGGAGCAGGCGAGGGGCTATACGGCCTACTCCTGCTCCTATTTCTTATGTTCTTATCCATGCCTTTGTTACCGCCAGACTGGACTATTCCAATGCTCTCCTAGCTGGCCTCCCACCTTCCACCCTCGATAAATTTGAGCTCATCCAAAACTCTGCTGCCCGTATCCTAACTCGCACTAAGTCCCGTTCTCCCATCACCCTCTGTGCTCACTGATCTCGGTCCGGGAACATCTCGATTTTAAAATTCTCATCCTTGTTTTCAAATCCCTCCATTGGCCTCGCCCCTTCCTATCCCTGTAACTTCCTCCAGCCCTACAATCCTCTGAGATCTCTGCGTCCTCCAATTCTTGCCTCTTGCACATCCCCGATTTTCATCGCTCCACCATTGGCAGCCGTGCCTTCAGCTGCCTACGCGTTAAGCTCTGGAATTCCCTCCCTAAACCTCTCCGCCTCTCTCTCCTCCTTTAAGATGCTCCTTAAAACCTACCTCTTTTACCAAGCTTTTGGTCACCTGTCCTAATATCTTGTTATGTGGCTCCGTGTCAGATTTTGTTTGAAAATCGCTCCTGTGAAGCACCTTGAGACTTTTTACCACATTAAAGGCGCTATATAAATGCAAGTAGTTGTTATTGTTTTGTTAATGTTAATCGCTTTAAAGAAGCTATACAGCATTGTGCCATCTCGCAAGATTGTTCTGTGGAATAAATATTATGATTTTGTCATACAAGTGTCATTTTCATGTATTAGTCCAAATTCCCAAACATACTGCAGAGCGATCGTACCAAACATGGCATAGCACCAGCAGAGGAATTCGTACATCCCCCAGTCACCATCCTTTTCCTGCAATACCTCCAGCGTGCAGAAAAGCCACCCAGGAGCCTTTTCTGTTCCAAGCAGTCCTTCCGATTCTCAGGTTAGTACTCGCACACACAAACTTGAGGCACTGGGTCCTCTTGTGGTTATCTTGGTTATCTTGTGGTTATCTTGTTCCAAACAAGACAGCGAGTTTGGTAATGCCTTTGAGGAGTGCCCGCACAATGATATAGTCCCTCTTATTCATACACTATAGAGTTGGCAGGATTTCTGTATCTTTAGCACAAGAGAGCTTGAATTTGTTATGGAAACAACATATACAATACAGTGAGCGACTGATTGAGAAATAAAAATGCATATAGAAAAAGAGTAGAAGAGGGATGGGAGAGCAATACAGGCATGGGATTGTTATTTATAGAATAATAATTCGAGCTACAAGTGCTCATGTTTGCTATGAATCTGTAATGGGATCAAATTTGGATTGACGCCGAAAAATGGCATCTGTATAATTGGAATTCCTTACCATAGCATAGATCCCATCATAGAAGCAGTAGGTGTAATTGAGGAATAATGACAATCCATTAGTTACAGCAGAGGAATTTTTAAAAAACAAATTTGTAGCAATTTCACATGATTACTATAACATTGTAGTAACACAAAAGTTTTTTTTTAAAAAGTTAACAGTTTGTATCACAATATTAGATTTTGCTGGTGGAACAGCTGCAAAGGGCTAGATGTGTTGTGCTGTTGGGCTGCTTAGCTGCCAGTGCAGTCATCTGCTCAGCACATACTCCCCATTGGTGGCTGTCTTCATCATTGTGTAAACAATTCAAATAAACAGTTTAATAAACCTTATCAGAGCGGGGCAGCATTGCAGTGATAAAACACTGGAACTTGCACTGAAAGAGGAAGTATATGGATCTGGAGATAAACCAAATCCAACTACTGGCGATGCTGGCAGCAAGCTGTGGGGGGGGGGGGGGGGGGGGGGGAGCGGGTGGAGGAGGTAAAGAGAGGAGAGTTGATCCTGGCAGCCAATCATAGCTAAAATACTCATTGTACAATGCTGCTTATTTTCTGAAGAAGTTATTACTGCTGCTTCCATTAAAACTTGCATCATCCAGAGCTGTTGAAATTTCAGTCCACTGATTCTTGGGTTGTGTTTTTTTGTAGATACTGCAGTCAGCATATTTTCCTCCCAGTCGCACATCTCCTCTTTCAGCCTATGGTGAATCCTACAGTGCATACCTAACACTATAGTCCAGGTCAAAGAGCTAATTTAAATGGACTCTTGAGATGGCACATGTCTTCTGGTCAACTGTTCAAGGAGGGGTTATTGGGAACCACTGAGGTTTTTTCCAAGTGAATGCACATGCCGGTTTGACATGTGCCTTGAGTATTTTTGTAGGGTTACCCCCGAGATTTCAAGTCCTCCTCTTCCAGCGCTGAAGACTCTTTCTCCCCTTCGAGAGTAAAGAGATCTTTTACTCTCTGGAGAAAATCTAGATCCACATTAAGTACAGAAGGCTATTGAAAGCTTATGGTTCCCAATTTGCATAATTTCTACCCACGATACAGAGAAAGCATGAGTCAAATTTGGTTTGCTGCCCTTTCTTTGCTCCTTTTGTTCAGTTATGTTCTACTAGATGCATCTTGAAGTTTGATTTTAAAAAAATCTATGGTTGAACCCTGAAAAGTTGTGCTGCAATTTTGGTAACCACCTATCAACAGCATGCCACTGATCCATAGGGAGAGTTTAGGGTCTGCAGAAGCATTGGTCATTGTATACAGTGGTAGTTTGAAGTAAACAATGTGTTTTTGTGAATATAGATTTGGTGGCAGGAAGCAAAGATTTTACAAGATAAAGGCAGGAGAAGCAGTTGACAGGAGCTGGGCATTTTCCTGAAAAATAATAGCTTTTAACTAGGTTATGGTCTTGCTTAGATTATAAAGCTGTAATACAGTGGAAGGTTTCACACTGATTGCAGACATTGAAGTAAGATTTGTTCAATATGTACAAAGACTTTCAGGATCTTTCAATCCATTTTGCTCAGTTCTTCTCCAGCTGAAGATCATACCAGCAGAATACTTGACATCTCCTCGATGAAACACAAGCTTTCTACAACAAGGAAGGCTAGAAGAGCTCTTGACATGCTGGAAACATCCCTTGGTGAATTGAAAAATTGACTTTCTACACCTAGTAACAAAGTTACTGGCATAAATTTTGGTTGGAGATCTCAACTGGATCAATGAAATCTCAACTGGTCTTGGCTCAAAAGGAGGAATTCCCATGTAATAAGGACAATTCTTGGTAGTTGGAAGCTGCGTTAAATAGACAAAGGGGTAAAGTACCTAATTATGAAAGAACGTCCTCTTAAATGGAGAGACGTTCCACAACCTATTGTGGGGGTGTGTAAAGGGCAGTTGGTCTGCAAGCCAACGTCAACTGTCTTTCCTTTAAGAATATAAGTTTTCAAAAAAAAACATTAAAACAGTACCTTTGTGACAGCTGAATATCTGCTATTTTTAATACCCCCATAATTCAGGCATTTTGACTTGCCCAAAATTCCTTGCAGTATCCCCTTAGAAGAAAAGTAATTCCAAGTCGCATTGTTGCACCAGTTCTCACCTGCGTCTTGTGACTGGATCGGCATGGAATGCCTGGAAACTGGGGAACGGTATGGGGGCGTCTTCTTGCTTGATTGCAGTGCAGTCGTAGATATGTCCTGGTGACTGTCCCATCGACTCTGCCCGGGGGTAAAAAAAAACAAGAAAAGAAATCCATTCAACATTTTAAGTTATATTTTTGTTGCTATCATCAAAAAAGACATGAGAGAAACACCACATTAGAATTTCGCCTTTTTCTCAGAGTGTGGGCACTGTAACTAATTTTTACGGGGGACACAGGTGGGGGCGAGGCTCTCCATTTACTCACTCATTTAAGTCCCTTGGGGCACCATTCACTAGATAAAAGGGGAGGCTCTGTAGCTAATTTCTAGATGATGCACAAAGGCCACTGCAGCAATATTACTCCCAGCTTGTGCATGCTTGTGCTCGTGTGTGTTTGGGTGGAAAGGAGAGGCATAGAACATATGCGTGTCTGGCTTCTGATTAAGAAGTCACCTTGTGCAGAAATCAAAGGCATAAACCTAAGTTCTAGTATTCCCATCAGACCTAATGAAAGAACTAGGAAACAGCTATGGGTCAGCACAAGTGTATCAATGTTTTCATTCTACTGTAAAAACACTGCAATTTGGACGAGACACTGCACATCATATTTTACTAATAAAAAATTATAGCAATAGTTTTCATTAATATATTATGATTTTTAAAGATTAGTCCTTTACAGGCAAACATTTTTCAATACTTACTGGATCCTTACATAGAAAGCAAAAACCTGGAGCTGCAATTACAACGAATGCAGATGGAGGGAACACCAAAGAAACTCCTTCCCACGAACAGACTCTTAATTCGATTCATTTTAAAGTACAGCTGATTTTATGAATCCAAAGTTTTTTTTTAAATGCAAAATTACTGGAGATTTAAATCGAGTAATGCAGATATCAAATTCAATTTTCAAATCAGCAGTAGGCAAACAGTGGTCGGTTTATGATGATGGTGTGGACCCTTAACACAAATTGGTGACAAAAAAAAATCTTCTGAAAACACATTCAAAGCAGCTTCAAGAGGCCAGTGCCCATGGGATATCATAATTACGCTGCAATTGGGAGTGGGTGTTTCTAACACGATATGCATTTATGGCGTTAATCAGCCTAAGCACTACATACTCATAAGACACACAGGGAATAGGGTGGTTTATCGAAGCGCAGCAATATCAGCTGCATGGTTCCCATGATTTTGTATCCCTGAGGTGCTCAACTGTTGGTTGATAGCAGCATGTGCTGGGATACACTTAACCAGAATTGTACTATTTCAACTGTAAGTTCAGCATGTGGTAGCGATGAAGGAATTAACTAGTAATGTCAAGGTTTGATTATTCAGAAAAGTTAGTCCTTGGTGCAGTTTAATAATTTTATTATTTTGATTCTCTGTTTTATACTAATTGCGGGAACGCAGTTACCTTGTTACGTTCGAGGCTTGATCTTGCACTGAGGTCATGACGGCTCCCAGACAACTTTAAAAACAAAGGTTCAAAAGAAGCACATGTTACTTGAGCTCAAAGTGAAGTAAAACTATTAAGGTATCGCGATAGATCAGAACATGCAAACTCAGGATAACCAGTCGTGTTCTACCAGATCTAAACACGGTGTGTGACAGGAGAAAGATCGAGGGATTGAAATTGTATTGTGCAGCATTTTTAACAAACATATTAAAGTGCTTGTTAAAATAGCAGAAGGGAGGTAAGCGACAGAACTTGATACTAAAGGAATCAACAGGTATTGTGAGAGGAAAATCCACAACAAAATAATCAAACATGGACTCCTGAGAGATTGGCCTTGATGGGCTGAATGATCTTTTCTCACTTTGGAGTTTATGTTCTTAGATATAGTATATACTGAGCACACAATATATTCCCAGTGAATAACTAAATTATTATTTTTACAACAAATTGGCAGTGGGACATCACAATTTCTAATCCTTGTGTTAACGTCATCGTGCATCAAGGATGTTGACCCTTGTAACTGCTCCCAGTTCATTATTTTCTGTGGGAACACTTCATGTCGACTTCAACAATAACATGATTAGATTTTTTCTGCAACTGGAGGCAAAGCAATATTTTGCTGCATTGCTTACACTACATTAGCAGTTCAATGGCCAGCAAGTGATGCTTCATTCATAGAATCTTACAGCACTGAAAGAAGCCTCTCACACCTGCTTTGGCTCTCAAAAAATTATCCACTTATTCCCAATACTTTGCCTTTTCCCCATACCTTTTTTAAATTTCCAACATTTATCCACTTCCCCATGAAAAGGTATTATGAATTCTGCTTCTCTCACTGTTTCTGGCAGGGCATTCCACATTCTAACAACGCTACGCATAAAAAAAAAATTCTCCTAGCCTCTCCCTTCATCCTCTAGTTACTGACGCACTGGCCAGTGGAAATAGTTTTCCCCTAATTACCTTGGAAAAATCTATTCATTTATTTTGAATGGTCCACTTTGGAGAGTCAGCTTAAAGCAGGCCCCACATGAACACTAATGCAATCTTACCTTAGCCATTTTCATCAAACCTACGCTGACGAGTAGGGTGTTTCCCCCATCCTGACATTCAAAGGTCTCAAGTGAAATGTATCTTGGACAGTTGAACTAGACAAAAATCCATCACACAGAACTTTCCCCAGTTTATTAACTTTTGGTGCTAAGCCAGCAGTCTCAGGACAACGCTCCTAGAAACATGGTGTAAAAAACATTCCAATCCTAGCTACATATTCAGACGCAGAGGAAAAATAACTTCGAGTCATACCCGGTTGACGTTTGGAGAGCTGATGCACCTTCTGGTCAGTTTACGCTTTGCATTTAACTGTTCTTTTACTGCAACTTCCTGTTCACAAAACACAGCAGAAAAGAAACAACACAACATAGCATCAGGACAAGGACAAGACCAGACAACACAACAGAAAGAGAAATCTGCAGTTCCACAATGTAAATGTAAGAGTTCATCACATAAGCAAGCAAGCAAGCTAGCAGTTCAATTTTTGTACTACTTTTGCTAATTTCCCTCCTCATTCTCTCCTGACAGCACCATTCTGCTGGAGGACAATTCCATAAATGCTGATCATCATCTCACCATGCAGCTTCTTCATATGTGAGCCCTGGACCACCGGTGCTGGCAGGCTATTCAACTACTGGGTAAGGAGAAATTGGAGGCGGTGGGGGGGGGGTATCTCACTGAGTTCAATTCTGTTCTCATCCAACAAATGCATTTTCCAACAGGTGTCCCTGGACAGCAATCAGGAGAAAGAATTTTAGCTGATTTTGCCCCTTTCTAATTCCATCTTGCTGACTTCCATTGGCTCCCTGCCCTCCAATGCACTGAATCCAGAATCCTTGCTTTGCCTACAAATTCCTCAACAGCTTCACCCCACAATGCAACCTCCTCCAGCTCTATGTCCTGTTCATTCATTCATTCATTCATTCATTCCTTCAACTCCCTTTCCCCACTCAAAGTTTTCAGACATCTTGGACTTACTCTCTGGAACAACCTCCATAAACAACTTTGCTTTGCTATTTTTATTATCACTGTTAAAAAGTCAACTGCAACGCCCGATCTTTAAAGCCATGCTTTTGGACACTACAGTTCATGTCTGCTCTCCTTTGAATGTTCATTATGTTAAAGATGCTGTACAAATGCAAGCTGTTGGAGCTTGAGATGGCCAATGGAAGTAGAAGCTGGTGAATTCCATCTGCCCAAGTTTTTCTACTGTGAATTGATTTTTTTAAAAAAATGATCTAATGCATGTCCACTGGGCTTTGTTTACTTGTTGAAGTGCTCTGGTTTCCACCTGCATGACAGACAAATAAAAATACCAAAGGCCAGTCTTTTTAAGTGAACTGAATTTAACAAAGTTACATGTAAATTTTCACCAACTAGAAAGAAAATGCACGTCCCACTACTCCAATATTTTTTCTGCCAGTAGCTTCACCCCTCCTCTTTTCTCCCCTTTCTCACCTCAATTGTATTCCTTCATAATAGTTTGGTCCCAGTGAACTTTTTGGTCTTCGTGCTGCATTTGCAACAGTTTCAATTCCAGGTTGTTCTTTCTCCCTTTGCAACTGTTCAATATCTCATTCTTAGAGTATCATGGAAAAGGACAAGCTAATATTCAAATGCAGAATGCTGACAGACACACTGATGTGGATGGTTCAGACAGTGCCATCGTAAAAAAGATGCCAGAGTCTTGAGAGAAACAGAAGCTTAGGACATTTGATGAACATCTGACATATTCTAAAATATTGATGCACGACACCAATCCACACAGATAGATGGAAGCACACCTCCATTAAAAATAACATTTTGCTTAGACAGTGATGGCAAATGGGATCTAAAGGTTCGGAAGAGTTAAAAACACAGCAAAAGCTCGTACAAAAGAAACCTTATGTATCTATTCTAAATTTAATTTTTTTACATCGGACTGCCAGCACTGATGTGCAAGTCTCATGCAAGGCTCACATCTAATAAAACCTCTGCACAACTGCAATTTATACATCAGATTTTATATCCCAAACTGCACCTTTCTACTCTCCAGTGACCATTGGCTCATACTCCAGTCTTGCCATTATGCCCCCTGTGAAGACGTTCTCACAACCTTCCTTCAGCTGACACTATACAACTGATCCACCAGCTCATAGCTCCCCTTTGAACCAGCTCTCTCAAATCTTCAGCAGGTCTGGCCGCTCGAGTCACAGGTGAGTGTGTTGAAAAGCTGTGAACTGGAAGATTAGCTACGCAGCCCCAGCTAATCTTATTGGTCAGAAATAACAGAGGCGAGTGTTACTGGAGAGAGATGAAGAAGATGGGGGGAGGCAGAGCAGCATACACTCGATTATCCACCAGTTTCGATTATGTGCCAGAGTCCCCTCCAACACGATGGATAATCGAGGTTCCACTGTAATTAAAATGATAGGCTACTCCTATGGAGCAGTTGATTTTGACCTCCACACACAAAATTGCAAACCAAAAACAACATCTGGCATCTATTTTAACACTAAACCTGGCTCACATTTCAGTCCCCCCGCTTTTCTGAACTTTAACCTTCCTTGCTTGTGCATACACTG
This sequence comes from Heptranchias perlo, assembly GCF_035084215.1. Classification (NCBI taxonomy): domain Eukaryota; kingdom Metazoa; phylum Chordata; class Chondrichthyes; order Hexanchiformes; family Hexanchidae; genus Heptranchias; species Heptranchias perlo. The sequence continues at coordinate 6,883,300 of NC_090332.1, read as the reverse complement.
CTCAGGTGCACAAGTACTAAAAGATAATATGTCCACAAGTTTTAAAAACGTAAATTGAAGAGAGCGCCAGCATTAGCCTGCTGATCAATTTCTTTCCTCTTAACAAAACTCACCTGACGCAGGCGGTCCAGAGTGAGGATATTCTCCACTGCCAATACACCACGGAGATATTTCTCGATATATGCCTCTTTCTCAGTAGACTCTGCATTTTCCAATTCTGCAGCCATTCGTGCCAGTGTTTCACGGTCCTCAGACGCCTGGGCATCCTGAGAAACAGAAAGGAAAAGCCTAGATCATTCACACTACTCACGATGTTGTCCGAAGACAAATCATGGGAAAAAAAATAAGAGCAATTATTTTCATTTTTTGCTGAAGCAGATTTATTGAGCATGTTAATTGTCAGTAAAGTCGGAGGCTGTCATGCTGAAAAACCATATGGTGCTCTGATCAGGCTGCACCTTCAATACTGATCACATAAGCACGTGAAGAACAGTCAGTCTAGCTGATCCCTAGTACCAGTGGACTTAGTTATGAGGAAAGGTCAAAAATCTTGAACTCTTCAGCTTCAAAAGGAGTAAACAGAGGCATACAGTACAAAAGCAAGGAAGTTATCCTAAACCTTTATAATCACTGTTTAGACCTCAGCTGGAGTATTGTGTCCAATTTAGGAAGGATATCAAAGCACTGGAGTGCAGATTTACTAGAATGGTACCAGGGATGAGGGACTTCAGTTTTGTGGAAAGATTAGAGAAGCTGGGATTGTTCTCCTTAGAGGCCATGGGGAGATTTAATAGAGGTGTTCAAAATTATGACTGGTTAGAGTAGATAGGGAGAAACTGAAACTGTTCTGGCAGGAGGGTTGATAACCGGAGGACACAGATTTAAGATAATTGGCAAGTACCAGGAGGGAGATGAGGAGAATTTTTTTTTTTTACACACAGTTAGTTGTTATGATCTGGAATGCACTGCCTGAAAGGGTGGTGGAAGCAGATTCAATAGTAACTGTCAAGGGAAGTTGGATATATACTTGAAAAGGAAAAAAAATGCAGGGCTATGGGGAAAGAGCAGGGAGTGGGCATAATTACAAAGAGCCGGCACAGGCACAATGGGCTGAATAGCCTCTTTCTGTGCTGTATGATTCTATAAATGAGAGGAAACTTTACAGAACTAAGATAGTAAGTGGAATAGAAAATTTGAGCACGACTGCAAGACAAGGGGAAATGGGAACAAACTGATAAAAGGCAAGTGCACCACCAAGACAGCAACATCAGCACGGCCAACTATCTGCTTTTAGATAATGTCTTTAACATAGAAAAATGTCTCAAAATAAGAGGAGGAGACATTTATAGGGATGACCAAAACCAAAAGACCAAAGAGAAGGGTTTTTAAGTCTGGTCTTAAAGGAGGAGAGAGAGATGAAGACACAGCCGCCAATGGTGGAGGAAAGAGAGGGAATGATGCACAATAGACTAGAATCAGAGGAACATCAAGCCAGCATTCAAACGAGTATGGCATCAAGAAACCCTAGCATAACAGAGGTCAATGGGAATCAAAAGGAAAACCTTCATATCTGGAGTCATATCTGACACAAAGAAAGATGGTTGTGGTTGTTGGAGGCCAATCATTGCATCCTAGGACATTGCTGCAGTAGTTCCTCAGGGTAGCACATGGTCCAATCACCTTCAGCAAGTTCATCAATAACCTTCTCTCCATCAAAAGGTCACAAATGGGGCTACTCGCTGATGAGTCGACAGCAGGACTAGGACTGCATCCAGGCTTGGGCTGTCAAGTGGCAGGTAACACTTGTGCCACATATGTGCTGGGCAAAGACCACCTCCAACGAGACAAAGCCCAAACACTAACCCTGGCCTCAACAGCACCACCATTGCCAAGTACCCCCCATCATCAACATCTTGTGGGTCACCAATGACCAGGAACCTAACTGGACCAACCAAATCAACTCCCTGACTACAAGTGCAGTGGAGAGGCTAGGTAGAAGTGGCTCACTTCCTGACCCCTCAAAGCCTCTCCACCATTTACAAGGCTCAAGTCAGGAGTGTGATGGAATACTCACCACTTGCCCTGATGGGTGCAGCTGCAACAATACTCAAGAAGCTCAGCACCATCCAGGAAGAACCAGTTTGTTTGATCAATGTCACTGCCACTAGATTTAATACCCAACACCTCCATCATCAGTGCACTGTGACTGCAGTATGTACGATCTACGGGATGCAAAGCAGCAACTCGCCAAGCTTGCTTCGACAATACCTCCCTCCCCTGCGACTTCTACCACCAAGAAAGCTGAGCAACAATGTTGTGGAAACATAGTCACCTCTAAGTTCTCCTCCGAGTCACACAGAGGATTTGGACGTAGACTGATACTCCGTCATCACTGGGCTAATATCCTGAATTCCCTACCTGACATCAACGTGGTAGCACCATCAGCACAAAAACTGCAGCAGTTCAAGGAGAAGGCCCATCACTACCACCACCCTCTTAGGGAAACTATGGATGGGCAACAAGTGTGGCATTGCCAGCTTTGCTCTGGTCCAGAGTACAAATTAGGGGTGAAGCCATAGAAAGGATATAAACACAAGGGTGAGAATTTTACATTTGCAAATTCAGGACTGATACGAGAAAACACTTCTTCATACAAAATGATTAATATCTGGAAAGGCCCTGAAGGTTTCTATTGAAGGATGAGCAAATGAGCTGAAAGACATCCCTCAATCTGTACTAATATTATGATCTCCATCTATGCGGCTGTACGACTGCAACGTTGCATCTCATGTCTCAATATTGGAAGAGGTCAGCATATAACAGAGGTAGCATAATATGGTGAAAATCAAAAATACTGAAATAAAGTGAAGGATTACAACATACCACATCACTTTAAAAAAAAAAGTAGACAAATTTAGGTGAAGCACCAGGGCCCAAAAAAGAATATGAGCACGCTGTGTGGCTGCGATTGGGAGCTCAGTATTAGGGGAAAAGAAGGTTGAACCTGTATCCACCACTGATGCTCCAACATGCTCCAATACTGCACCATTTAGCATGAACTTTGTACCTTGTTTATAGTGGCAAAGGGGAGCTAAATTGTTAGAAAATAGTTTGGATGGAAGATGATTAACCACTATATACATCGGAAAATTGGGCTGCAGTTATACTGCCACTTTCATTTTGTTCCAAAGTGTTTTTTTATGCACATCAATGCAAAAGAGGCAGTTATGACTCAGGAGACTATCTAACACACTAAAGCCATGAGGGGAGGGGCCATCAGTAGGCAGTCTCACACCAGTTTGAGTTTGTACTGACTGCAACATAACTCCAGCATTAGCTGAGAATAAACCAAAACCGTTGGGTGCATTTTGTTTATGCTCTAAAGTTATAGATCCTGCTGCTATAAATACTGACTGGCTCCAAGTGCTAATTTGTGACAGTGATACAGCTGTTCACACTCTACCTGCCTCCATCAGATAGAGATATGGGTCAGAATTCTCTACTGAAGAGTCATCGAGGTGTGTGAGTGCACTTTTCAGTTAGGGTAGCTTCTTCCAGGAAGCAAGTTATGCTCAGGATTAGTTTTATGACCAAAAGAAAGTACGTCACATAACCTCAAGTCACCAATTTTCTTTAAAATGCCATTTTATTCCTAAACTGTGTTGAAAATGTAACTTGGGAGAGGCTTCAATGCCAAAGGAGACAGAGTGTTCCCATAACCCTATAAATTATAGATTCACTCTCACGTATGGGTATGCTCTGCCTACAACAGCATAAAATTAATGCACCCCACTATTGTTAAAGCAAATTGGGCCATATGCAAAGTTAATTATAACATGTCAGGCCACATATGGTTAATAAGCTCAGCAACAGTGAGAATTGCATTTGTAAGCCTAACCCTAGTAAATGCAAGTTGGTTAAGCAGAAAGTTAAAATTTACCTGCATTCGTCATCACATACCTTGCATTTAATGGCTATTGCAGTCTCCCTGCAATTATTTTCGAAGCAAAAGAATGACAGAATGATGTGGGAATGCAGAGTGCTGAGTTATAGAATCATACAGCACAGAAGGAGGCTATTCAGCCTATCGTGCCCATGCTGGCTCTCAAAGAGCTATCCAATTAGTCCCACTCCCCTGCTCTTTCCCATAGCACTGCAAATCTTTCCTTTTCAAGTTATTATCCAATTCCATTTTGAAAGATACTACTGAATCTGCATCCATCACCCTTTCAGGCAGTGCATTCCAGATCATCAGAAGTGAGTAAAAAAAAATTCTCATCTCCCCTTTGGTTCTTTTGCCAATTATCTTAAATCTGCGTCCTCTTGTTATCGACCCTCCTGCCAGCGGAAGCAGTTTCTCCCTATCTACTCTGTCAAAACCCCTCATGAGCTCCACATCCTGACTTCCACACTGCCCTAAAATAACCTTTGATTAGTGTATACATTACATGCACCTAATGTTTTACTTAAAAGACTTGAAGACAGCAATACACATTTTTGTTAATCAGCCTTCCTTTCATTATTTATAACAAACACAAACACAGACTAGCAAATTGTCTGAAGATCCTGTTATGCAATATCCACAAGCAGCATCCGTAAAGGGTTACACTTCTTTTAAAAAAAAGCTCGCAAAACAACATCAAGCTATGATATTTATTAGGGAGAATCCCTTACTTACCTCTGGAATATTGGAGACTATCTCAAAGGTCACTCCACACGCATTAAGTGTACTTCTGTAGGACATCCTTCTCAAGAAGTTTTGTGCAAAACCCTGTAATTAGATTTTTAAAACTTTTTTTTAAAAAAAGATACATCCCCAGTCTCCCAGAACAGGCATCAGCTGCAAATCAACCCGATGCTGAGTTTCTGGCGCTCCATGACATTCTCTGGCCAGTGTGGCGAGAGTTTTCAACCAACTTGGAACTTTCCCTAAGCAGCACAGCTTAAATCAGCATTCCAGACAAATTGTTTTCTTTTTGGGTCAGCCATGTGTCCCACGCACGCAGACAAAGTCGATAAAGTCCCCCACAGGAGACTGGTCAAGAAGGTACGAGCCCATGGAATCCAGGGTGCCTTGGCACTTTGGATACAAAACTGGCTTAGTGGCAGAAGGCAGAGGGTGATGGTCGAAGGTTGTTTTTGTGACTGGAAGCCTGTGGCCAGTGGGGTACCACAGGGATCGGTGCTGGGTCCCTTGCTGTTTGTGGTCTACATTAATGACTTGGATATGAATGTAAAAGGTATGATCAGTAAGTTCGCTGATGATACAAAAATTGGTAGGGTGGTAAATAGCTAGGAGGATAGCCTCAGTCTGCAGGACGATATAGATGGGTTGGTCAGATGGGCGGAACAGTGGCAAATGGAATTTAACCCGGAAAAGTGCGAGGTGATGCACTTTGGAGGGACTAACAAGGCAAGGGAATACACAATGAATGGGAGGACCCTAGGCAAGACAGAGGGTCAGAGGGATCTTGGTGTGCAAGTTCACAGATCCCTGAAGGCGGCGGAACAGGTAGATAAGGTGGTAAAGAAGGCATATGGGATACTTGCCTTTATTAGCCGAGGCACAGAATATAAGAGCAAGGAGGTTATGATGGAGCTGTATAAAACACTGGTTAGGCCACAGCTGGAGTACTGTGTGCAGTTCTGGTCGCCACACTACAGGAAGGATGTGATCGCTTTGGAGAGGGTGCAGAGGAGATTCACCAGGATGTTACCAGGGCTGGAGCGCTTCAGCTATGAAGAGAGACTGGGAAGATTGGGTTTGTTTTCCTTGGAGCAGAGGAGGCTGAGGGGGGACATGATTGAGGTGTACAAAATTATGAGGGGCACAGATAGGATGGATACTAAGGAGCTTTTTCCCTTCGTTGAGAGTTCTATAACAAGGGGACATAGATTCAAGGTAAAAGGCGGGAGGTTTAGAGGGGATTTGAGAAAGAACTTTTTCACCCAGAGGGTGGTTGGAGTCTGGAACTCACTGCCTGAAAGGGTTGTGGAGGCAGGAACCCTCACAACATTCAAGAAGCATTTGGATGAGCACTTGAAATGCCATAGCATACAAGGCTACGGACCAAATGCTGGAATATGGGATTAGAGTAGACAGGGCTGATGGCCGGCGCGGACACGATGGGTCGAAGGGCCTCTCTCCGTGCTGTATAACTCTAAGACTCTATGACAACCCAACACCATACTTGAGAGTCTCTAAACCCAGCTCCAAGCTATTGAGAAATCTACACAGGTAGGAGCTGCTGTTTGCCAGATATGGAGTGCACACTGTTCCTTGTACGAACACACCTCAGTTGCCGAAGCCCAAGGAGTTAGCACAGGTTCACAGAGCTCAGGCCTAAGGACCCTGAAGACTGCACCTGGGGAGTGTGGTGGGGTTTGCAGCACTGAGCATTGGTAAGCTTCCTGCTGCTTTGCCAGCCAAGAACACATCATAAACAGTCCCTCTCAAGAGCAAATACAATTTTCCTTTCTTGAATTCTTCTTAAACCCCCCCCCGCTTACAGTGCTAACTCATGCTGAGTTACGGTTCCACATGTGCCAGCTGCCCTCCAGTATCATTCTTCACACGTGTGCTCAACTGAGCTTTGATAAGCTACTGAACCACACAGGGCATCACATTAGAGCCCAAGCCTGCCCTTAACCAATGTTCACGCCAGCATGCTTTCAAGCAGGGCCACTGGGTAATGATCAGCAGCAAAATTGGCTGACTTTACCCTTCCCAAAACGAGGGACACTCAAGCCAATTGTAGCATCTCTAGTGTTGTCCTGGCTAAAATCACATGAACACCACAGACCAGGAGCTTCCCAGTCTGAATGGCACAATTCACACTGGGCAGTGCCTTTATAAACTGAGCCATTTGGGAGGCCTGTCTTAAATGTTCAATTAGAATTCTATGTAATTAGGCTGCTCGCCATTTTGAATTCACCCGTACTTCTGCATTGAATCCAGGAAATAAGCAAAATGAAGAAAACGCTCTCATTTTATTAAGACCACCTGATAACTTTCTTCCGACTGTACCTGTCGGCTGTAGACGTTTATGCTGACGCGCTTACGTAACACCAGCCGCATGTCGGCGGGATGGCTAAGCTGCACCACAGTCTTCACGATAAGGAAAACCCGTTCGTCGGCTGGAGTCCCTCTGCTCAAGGATGCACAGTTATGGACATTGGAGTCCCAGGAAGCCTCTGCTTTCACCTTTTGGAAACAATTTTTTTTTAAAAAATCAGCATGGAGCATTACCACGTATAAATTCATAAGAACATAAGAAATAGGAGCAGGAATAGGGGTAGGCCATACGGCCCCTTGAGCCTGCTCCGCCATTCAATAAAATCATGACTGATCATCTACCTCATACCTCACTTTCCCGCCCAATCCCCATATCCCTTGATTCCCTTACAGTCCAAGAATCTATCGATCTCAGCCTTGAATATACTCAACGACTGAGTATCCACAGCCCTCTGGGGTAGAGAATTCCAAATATTCATGACCCTTTGAGTGAAGAAATTCCTCCTCCTCTCAGTCCTAAATGTCCAACCCCTTATCCTGAGACTCTGTCCCCTAGTTCTAGACTCTCCAGCCAGAGGAAACATCCTCTTAGCACCTACCCTGTCAAGCCCTCTTAGAATCTTATATGTTTCAATGAGATCACCTCTCATTCTTATAAACCCCAGAGAGTATAGGCCCATTCTACTCAATCTTTCCTCATAGGACAACCCTCTCATTCCAGGAATCAATCTAGTGAACCTTCATTGCACCGCCTCTGAGGCAAACATATCTCTTTTTAGGTAAGTTCCTAGTTCATCTTACAACCAAAATACTGATAAAGGTAAAAGTCCAAGCAGGAAACAGTAGACTTTATAAAACCTTAACAGATCCAGGGAATGATTTCAAAGCAATAATCTCATTGAGATGAGCTTTAGACATTGTTGCTCAGCATAGCACACTCTTGCTCAGTCACAAGTTAGGGACTAACCTATAGGCTCAATCCCCGTTTCATTTCATTCTATTTAGCTTTGCTCTTGTCATTTGATACAAGAATTTGATTCCCTTGATTAGATTACAGTAATGTTATGCTGGGCCTGATTCCATTTTGGTTCATTATATATCAATGGAGAAATAATTTGCAATTGCTAAAAATTCTCAATCCATGGATATTAAGTGATCCTTCACTTCTTTCCTCTATTCTCCTCCTTCCCCTCCCACCCTGCAAAAAAATCCTAATTTCACCCATCACAAGATCAGGCATGATTCCGGCTCCTTTCTGGTTAGACAGCTTTACTGCCAACTTCGCTATCTCCCTTCAACAACCACCTAAAAACCCTTTTCTCCCTCAAATTTCCTCCCCATTCCTGCTTGCTGTCCAACTTTCTGCCTAGTTTTGTGCTTTGAGAAGCTTCTTTTATTTGAAGAGTGCTATATAAATTCAAGTTGTAGGGTTATCTCACCTCTGTGTCATGGTGTTTTGCAATCTGCAGTTCAAAAAAGTCATCACTATCTTCATCCACAAGGCTGGCATCCAGTGCACCAGGTTCTGGCCCATCCAGATCTTCCCGAGAGCTGAAATCATCTGCTAAAGGTGGGTAAGAAGAGAAGTGGAGAAACAGCACATACATTAATCTAAATAAATGGGATAACATTTGTTGAGCATTGGTAATTACTTTTTAAAAAATGTCATTTTGTAATTTAGATCCATATCCTCTGCCGCTCTCCCTTCCCCCCCAAGTTAATGCCACTCCTCCCTCTTAGGTCCACAATTTCCTCATTGATTGAGAGAGAGAATTGGTTTAGCTGCATACATGGCCACAGACTCAGCAAAATGAAGAGTACCAGGAGGAAGTAATGAGCATTGTGGAAAGGCATTCATTGCTTCCCTGGTTTCTCTTCACTCTTTCCCACCAAACAATTCAGAGGGGACTGAGAAAACCTGACTTTGTGCAAGTGGCATTTGACATCAGGAACCAAACTGAGTGACAGTCAAGCACATCCCCATAGGTAAAGGAAGAAATTAGATCAGGGGCAGATTTACTCTGGCAAGGAATGACTTGGGTGAGGAAGACGTGTTAAGAGAGGACTCAGTAGCAGGTGTCTCCATAACCCCAGTTCTCTGACAGTCTTGGCAGATTGTTGACACACCTGTACATTCTAAAGTGCGTTTTTACGCTGACTGATGTGGCTCTGTCTCCAAGTCCCCACAAGCTGTCACATCCCTGGAAAAAAAAAATACTTCTCCCTAGGCTCTTATGGAAAAATCTGTGGAATGGAAGAAGACGGGATTCCAAGACTCCCTGGGACACTCTGGAATCAATCTAATCACTAGAACACTTTCTGCCTCCAGTTACAGTGCCTAGATGGGGTAGCAACAGTATTTGAAACCTAGAATTTAATTAGATCAGGAACAAGAAAAATAATGGTCTCTGCTCATTAATTCAGGCAGCTAACAGCATAATTGCCATGGGAAAATGCATAAGTACTTTGTCAGAAGGTTGTGTAAACAATTTAATAGTGAGCCTTAGTTAAGGAAATTCACTGCATAACAACGCAATATCAAGGTAAGTGTGCTAACAGTTTTTTAAAAATTTGTTCTGAGGACATGAGTGACACTGGCAAGACCATACTAATTGCCCATCCTCCAAATTAAAAAAAAAACAAGCATAATTTCCCCCTTCAACTGGTGCATTAAGTAAGAAAACTATGGAAAAATTTACCATTTAGATCAAGGAAAACTACAGGAACATGTGTTTCCATTCCAGCCGCTGGGCTCCTGCAATAAATGCCAAAGATATATCAATATAAAAGGGGATAAGCAATGCCACTAATTTATGATTTTCATGGAGAAAAATGGATGGAATTACAGAATTTGATCCCCAACCACTGGCTATAACCCCAGAATTCAGTACAATAAAAATTAAATTTGACCCAGTTATTGTAAACTAGTGGCTCTAATTCTAAATGGATGGAATTGCAGAATGCGATGCCCAAAACGCTGGTAAAAATCTTGGGATTCCATATAATAAAAAACAGAACTTGATTTATTCAAGTCACCATAAGTCGGTGGGCTTGGGGAAAAGATAATTTTGCTGGACCTATAGTGGCCATTATGGCTGTACTTTAGAAGTCATTATTTCTGAATGTTGCGAATGACCCTCTGTCAATTTGAAGTCATGTAATTTGAATTACTGGATAATTCCAAACAGGCTTAAATGCTACAACTTCTAGTATTTTTGTGCAACTGTTAATTTGAATTTCTGGATTATTGGAATTTGTGGCGGGGGGGGGCAAAAATCAACTTTAAATAATCAGTAGACTGTCCTGCAATACAAATTATTTCTTGCACAAAGTTGAATATTTACCTCAGTTTGCATTAACATGCCCCAATACACAATGGCCATTAACAACTGATTTCTTCTTGTCAAGACTACAACTGCATCATAATGGTTAACTTCTTCAGGTTGAATCTAATTGCACATTTGCATTGGAGTGCACTGGCCCAATGCTGAAAAAACCATCCCTGCAAAGATCATAGCGTACTTTAAACGTAACCGGTGAGACACCTTTAGCGGAGTGAAGGGAGTAAGAGAAATTATCGAACCCCATTTTTTCTGCAAGAAAGAAAAGGCACCTGCAATTTTGAAGTTAGGATTTTTAGTCTGCCAAAAAAAACAAGGATTTTATTTTTCTTAAAACATTTTCTGAACGAACCATTTTGCAGGGGACCCTGGGATTCCACTCCCAGCTGATGGAACCAATACGGCATTCCTCTCCTCAGTTAGTGTCAACCTTCGCTCCAGCAACTGCACCTCACGATCTGCATCATCTTCAGACTTATCTGCAAGACATATGGTATAGAATTCACATATGGCTTGCGAACAGCATTCAACAAACTGAGGTGGGTGGTGGGGGAATGGGACATCACATGACCAACGTAACACTATCAGGGCTCATGTTCCATCAATGAAGAATGGGATGGGAAACCACATGACTAACACGAGAATTATGTCAGAAGTCATGCTTGGCCAACCCAGAATGGGACAGGACATCACATGCCCAACATTTGTACTATATCTGGGTTCACGTTCGACCAATATAGAGTGGGGCGGGATAAGCGAGCAACTCTGCATTATTTTAAACACAATCATAATTTCAGGACTCCAATCTCTGAAACTCATAATAATAATGGTAAATAACATTTACATAGCATCTTTCACATCAAAACATCTCAAAGTGCTTTACACACATTTTTTTTTGAAGTGCAGTGACTTATGTAGACTTCCTTTGTACCTGTATTTTAATGGCACCAGGATGGCTTCAGTGACCTCTGCTAGTAAGTACACGAGTCCAGAAATCAGGTGAGGACAGGATCAGGTTCAGCTGTGATACACATTGAGGAGCCTGCTGACACTTACTGTTTAAGCTTACACAAGTATAGCTTCCTGAGTGAGTTTCTGGCGGGTGAATGGGGCTCATGGAGTGACATCTTAGCATGACTCGTGGTCTGAAGGGGACAAAGGGCGAGAATTGGAATGGCTGGGGCAAGAAAAGGAGAATTTAGTGGTTGTAACCAGGAAAGGTTGCAGTTAAATTGTTGCAAACCGATTCTCCAAAATTGTAGACTCTGAGCTTGCTTCACTTACTGGATTTGCCATCGAGTTTCTGGAGCTGCTTGTCAAGATATTCCTGCCTCTTCGTCAATGCACTTAGCCATTTCCGACGGAGTTTCTCCAAATCTCTCTCCTGCAATGTGCAAGAAAGCATGAGTTAATGCTCTTCCACCACCCCCCACCTTTTTTTTTTCCAAAGCAGTTTAACGTCATTTCTCCTCAATTAAGCCCTTTCCAACAAGTTAATCTGCAAAAATTTAAATTTTTATAAATGATCACCTTTCAGTTAATCACATTTAGGATTTCAGTCCAAGAACTAAAATTAATTGGACAGTCTAGATCCAGTTCATGGTGAGCATGGACTCATAACACAAAATTGCCCCTCTAATTCAGCACGGAATGAGCAACCTCATTTGAGAATGGTTGATGTGTGAAATGGAAGAATGTTGCACTAGTACAGTAGAGTGTGTCCTTCTGTGACTGGAGCCGACACACAATGTTGGGGCAGAGCAGAGGGAGTTGAATTAGTTAATACAGGCCCCTAAACTTTCATAAAGGAAATTTCCAACAGAATTGATGTGGCTGTTGTACAATTGACAGCTCTGGAGAACAGCTGACATGAAATAAAGGCAAGAATAGACAGCAGAATTCACAAGCTTCCAAACCACACCTGGTAACTGTCCATGTCGTCCTCTTCTTCCTGTGTAAAAAGTAAAAAGAAAAGAAATTTCAAAGAAATGCCAAAATACACAAGGTATGCATATTTATAACCCAGCTGAGCAATTCAACTAGCCAGGATTGAGTTAACATACAAGGTCTGTGTGTTTATACGGTATGAGTTAATTTTCATTCCTGCCAAGAACAGAATTGGAAGCAGACAGGGCTGAGAGTGCCAGGTATAGTTGTCAACTACAGTATTCAATTAGTCAAGCAATAGAGAACCAGGAGCAGAATCAGCAGCAGGGGTGGCAAATAAAGTGGGCATTTACAGTAACTGTTTCTCAGTTATTACAAAATTCTCATGCTCTTGTTGCTGTTACTCCCTTGAAACTTTCCATGCCAAACTCAAAATTCAATAATTATGCCCATTTTCCCATTAAAAAACAGAAAACCAGTGGCTTTAGCAATGATACTTTAATCCGGTGTTATGTGCTCCTTCTGTGACACTCCTAATTCATCACCATAAATTGCTCTGCTACTACCAACAGTAACAGACTGTAACCTCTTACCAAGTGAGTATCTTGATATTTCTGGGTTCTAGCAGGTCTTGTTTTGACACATCCCACAGCAATAGACAACACTGCTTCAGCAATCAAAGGCAACGTCCCAGAGTCCTGAACTGACCTTACTTCCACTTGAATACGTCGAGACTGACCCTGCAAGGCAACGAAAGAAAGCTGGATCAAGTTTTTGCCATAAAGGCTGATGTGTTGTTCATAATCAAAAAGGTGGACAAATCAGACACAGGCAACTACAGACCAATGAGCCATATTTCAATGTATAATAATTGAACTGATCATCAGAAATACATTGGAAGATTATTTGTCCAAATCAATCTAGTAAACAGCAGTCAAATTTAGAGGAAGATCCTGTCTGACCAACCTCCTTTACACCTAAGTGAATTGTAGACAGCCCTGCGATGTGTTATACCTAGACTTATAAAATGCATTTGAAAAAGTTCAATGCAAAAGGCCATTAGTTAAGTGCAAAGCTGCGAGCATTTATTGTAAATCTTGGGTATGGTTAAAAAAAAAAATTGCCTGAAGGGTAGAAAACAACGGGTACTTGTTAAAGGAGTTATGTCAGGTAGAGAGGTACTAAGCGCCCAAGGGATGGGTGTAGGGATCATGCTGTTTCTTATTTGTATCAATGACTTGAACTCTGAATCCCAATGCAAATTGGTCAAGTTTGCAGATAGTATCAAACTAGATGGGGTAGTGGAATCAAAACATGCACCACAGAAACTACCAATTGAGTTAAACAAAATAGGCAAAGCAATGGTAGATTAGATTTAATGCAAACAAATGTAAAGTATTGCACAGAGGAAGGAAAAATGGGTGGCACATGTACTCCATAAATGGTGCTGAAATAGCTACAGATGAAGTTGAAAGAGATCTAGGAGACTTGGTAGTTGTCCAATTAAATGTAGAACTACAATCATCAAAGTCAATCGAATGTTGAACTGCATTGCCAAAACAGTAGTTTACAAGTCAGAGGAGGTCATGATCAAACTGTACAAGTGCTCTAAGCAGACTTGCACCTTGCATACTGTGGCCAGTTCTGGTCATGGAGACACAAGGATGACACTCAGGTTCTTGAGGCAGTGCACAGAAGAGCCACAAGCCTGATCCCTAATATCAAAGGGCTGAGTTACAAGGAAAGACCAGAGAAACATGGGCTTTTCAGCCTTGAAAAGGCATGTCTGAGAAGTGATCTTATAGAAGGTTCACAAAATAGTAAAAAGTTTGGAGAATCAGGAAAATTATTTTAAATTTAAGAATGAAAGTAGGACAGGAGCACTAGTAAACGACAAGTTTAAATTTGATGTCAAGAAATTCTCTGTACTGGAAGTGATCAATACATGGAATGGACGGCAAGGTAGAATAGTGGAGGCAAAAACACTGAAATCTTTTCAAATGGATTAACGAAGATGAGCCAAATGGCCACTCTCATCCGTAACTATCTTGTGATCTTTTAAATTCTACTTGTAACAGACTTTGCCAGAACAGCTGCTTTTATATTGGTTTTGTGCAGTGTACAATGCCCAAGTCTTCCTACATCTGGCTGTGCAAGACCTGTACTTTGGGAGCCGGCTGCACTAAAATAACAAGAGGCAATATAAAAGCAGTTAATGTCTGTCTGATTGTACAATGGGGGTGCAGATGTCCTGATTGCCTATATACTTTACTTTTTCACAGATAAATTGAATAGAGATGGGGAAAAAAGTACATAAAGAAAAAAATCTTTGATTTCTTCTACCACCACTATCTGATCACTGCCACTAAGGTATCACTTACATAGATGAAATTTGTTAAAATGTTACAAAAGAAACAAAAACTTGAAATTCAACCCAGGATATGGCAGTGTAGTGGTAATGGTACTGGAATAGCAACCCTGAGCTAATGAGCTCAATCCCACCATGTTGGGAAACTGAACTCAAAAAAATCTGGAAATTTGTGCGTGAGCACCAGAAAATGACCATGAAAACTGCCGGATTGTTATAAAAACCCAACTAGTTCAATGACATCTTATAGGGAAAGGAGCCTGTCACTCTTACCCGGTCTGGCCTACGTGTGACCGTAACTCTAGTCCCACACTATGTGGTTGACACTTAATGCCCTCAGGGCTACTAAGGAAGGGCAATAAACACTGCCTTGCCAGTGTTGCTCACAAGGAAGAACACAAGAGGAGACAATTCAACTTATCCTACTCAGGACTTGATATATATTCTCCACACCCCAAATCCATATTCCCTCCATCCCACCTCAACATTAAAGATCCAAAAGGAGTTTGAGACCTCCATCATAGAAGCCAATTAAGGCACAGTTGAAGACAGGAGAGACAGGGCCTCTCCTGTCTCGAGAAGACAGGGCCTCTCCTGTCTTCCTGTTACCTGTCGTAGTTGAAAGATGCCACCGGTGGAAACGTCCTTCGAGAGGGTCACCTCCACAGGAACGTACTCCCCATTCTCATTCAGTTCCAAGATCTGGATCCAGAGCTCTACCTTTCGCATCACCTCACTCCACCTGTTAACAATTTATTTTGAAAAATGGTGCATTTAGTCACTCAGGTGTACAAATTATTATTCCTTAAACAAAGGTTAAACTCAATACTCCCCAAGCTCCTCCTTTATAGCAGGTTATTGGTGGTGATACGGTATTAGTATTTATTATAATTTATGACAGGTTTATTTTAACATATTACATTTTTGTTGGTAATGTTTTGAATCAAATAGCACCTACTATTGCTTCCTTAGACTATTGTTACATATTGATTGTTATTACATCATATTGCACTTGAACAGAACACCAAAGTAAATCTGTTTTTTATTTTTACGGTTAAATCTGAACATACTAAAGTTGTCTTAAAACTTAGTCAGCACATAGGCATCAATATACTGCAGGGAAAAAAAAAATCATGCATTCTAATTGTATGTTTTGCTTTCCTTTCCACATGCACCGAAGCCCCAGCCATGCAGTGACTCCTAGTCGTCTTGGGGCATGCTCCTGGAAACTGTAATCCTGATCAATGGAAAGTAATCTCCAGCAGGTGGACTCCTTCACCTTTGTGGGCTGGCGGGGGGTGGTGGTAGAGACAGTACACAACGAATTCTGAGGCTTTCTCTACTGAGTAAAACTGTGGTGTCTCCTGGGATTTACATACATTATTAATACAGATTTTGCCCAGTTGTTTGCCAGGAACGGTGTGCCAAGTCAATACGCTCGGCAGGGTGTGGAGTGTTGTAATGGAGGGTAGGTAAGTTGAATGAAAGAAAGAATAAAAAAGATGATTCGGGCATGAGTGCTACTAATTGAGGCCAGCTGAGACAACAAAGTTTGTGTAATTTTGCAATTTTTTTTGTGCATTTGTTCTGTTAAAAATGCTTATTGTAGGATGGGTGAAGAAATTGAGGGTTACTATGATGACTTTCTTACTCACCAAATTATTTTTGCTAAATGCAATTGAGTAGGTTTTTTTTTGGTGGAATAAGATTGACAGAAAATTGAAATTGGGGAAAAGGTTTTGAATAAGAGCAATTGTTGAATAACAAGAGTTGACCAATTCAAAAGGAGAAATAACAAGGAAATAGCATGAGGGAGCCAGAAACAGAGGAAAAGGGAGACAAGGTCAGAGAGGTAGACAGAAAGAATGAACAAAGACAGAGAAGTCAACAGAAAGAGAGCACGAGACAGTTATGGGAATAGTGATAATAATTGGTTTAAAATTTCATCCATTTGCAACGCCACATAATTTCTACAATTTTTAATTATACTTTCTACACAAGTTTGTAGAGTAATGATCTAATGGTAATCGATACTCAGTTCCAGAATAATCACCTGTCCCGCAGTGATCGCGTTTTGGCTTGTATTATTCCCAAGTCCCATATGGAAGGGTTTTTTCGAGGGTCACGTGATTTATGTCCATATACTTGAAATGCCAGTGCTCCTTCCGAGAGATACTCCAACAAATCTTCAGAAAGATTGATCGAGAAGTCCTGATTTAAAAGCAACCAGATGTAATTATACATTAATTTCAATGCAATGCACCAACATCCAACACTGCGTGGGCAGACAACCTACTCACAGGGATACATTTTCAACATTCTAGAGTACAAACATTTCTTTACGAGCATACTAGTCCAGGATTTGACAATGTTAAACCGTTTATATTCAGAGTACATATTAAATACTGAAATAATTTGAGATAAAATTAAAACCATAAATGCTGGATACCAGAGAGATGATAAACATAGAAAATGCAGTAAATGTATAGCAGGCTGTTCTGAAACTGAAAGACAGGTTTATCTTTCTGGTATAGCCCCATCTTTAATTAAGGGTTACACCAAAAATACTAACTTACTTCCTCCAGATGTTCACTAACCTGCTTTACAATTCCAGCATTCTCGATTGGTATCAAAATGCTGAAGTATGATTGTTTCTGCTAGTAGGAGCCCATAATAAACCAAACTCTGGCATGAGGAACCAAATGTTGCACTATTAAAATTCATTCTATGAATACACTAATATTCAGAAATCTCCCCCACCCACCTCCCCAGTTTCCCAGCAAAACACCCAAAGATCTGTGGGATTTTCAACATCCAAACAATTCAAAAATTGTTTCAATTTGAAATCTCTGTAACACAGCCAAAACAAACACCTGTGCAAAATGGGAGATGTGATAGAGAATCAGATGAAGTTCCAAGATTTAATCTCTCACCTTACAGTGATCAAAAACAACCATGCACTCCGGGTCCTTGCCAGTAGGGGACAAGGAGGCAGGATCCACCTCTGGTGCAACCATAATCGGTTCAGTCTGATCCCAGAAGGTGTACTGGCAGAAAACAAAGTTTGACAGGTGTCGAGGCAAACCCGTAGCCTGAAGAATTTTTATCTGGAGGAGAAAAGAAGTTGAGGAAATAGGAGTTTTGGTTTTCACACAAAAAACATCTACAGAGAATATACAAGACCACCAATGGTTTACAAAAAAAAAAATCAATATGTGTGAGATTAAAACTAACAGGAGGACAAGGAGGCACAGGCTCAAACTGGCAAAAGGCCCTGACATCAGGAAATTCTTCATACCAGAGTGATCAAAATGTGGAATGGACATCTCAGGGGGGCAGTGAAGACAAAACCTTGGAATAATTTAAGAAACGATTAGCCGCTGTGATTGCTGGGGATGGGTGGGGATTGGGGAGGGGGGAGGGGGGGGGGCGGGGGAAGAGACTGGGGATTCCCATTGGATGGATCAGCCATGCTTGGCCAAATGCCATTCCTGGTTTGTATCTACCTTATGAAATCTGAGGGCAACTCACAAATGCCCGCAGTGTAAACTAGTTAAGTTACATGTTGTCATATGAAATTTACTTGCTGTGTAATCAATCCTCCTGGTTGTGTATGCTATTTATATAAATACAGATTCTGCCTTCTCCCACAAAAAAAAAGTAGTCATCAAACTAAGAACGCTTGCCTTTCTGAGATAAAAACTTAGAGGCTGCTAAACATGTCTGCAATATCATGTATAGTTGCTCATCATCTCGAATACAACAGCGATAACCAGTTAACTGAGTCATTATTAAGAAGGATTAACAACCCTTGGTAGCATTAATAACATATTTCATACCAAATAAGTATTTATATAACAGACTGCTTCACATGCACTACTGTTTTCAGCCAATTTTCAGACAGCAAGGTACCATAAACAGCAATATGCACCAGCAGACTGGAGAACACCCGTTGAGTGACACTTACTCTGCAGATGATTTCTCTCTCCTGCGTTTCACTTTCATTCAGACCGTCCAATGCATCTTCTCCACCAGCAATCCGATCGCTAAGATCACCGCTCATCCGCATCACTTCTACATGCAGGCGTCCTGCAACCTAAAAAGTAGGCAAGTAATACAGCTTATCCCAGCTGATGGTTTAAAAATCCATAATCAAAACTCCTCCAAATTACTCAATGTTTACATTGTAAGTTTACATTTCAGGGTTCACACACAAACCCAAGAGTCACCATTAGGGAAATTTCCCCATATTTGTTCAAAAACCTTGCCGGGGGTTAAATGTTGTTGGGCACCTGACATCGATTGGCAGGGCTCTTTGTGGAACTGCACAGCCTCACTCAAAGATAACACTGATAATGCCCTGTTTGGCTCAGATTCTATTGCACAAAAGACACTGCCACTCATGCCATGAAGGATGGCTGAATGGGGTTTCACCCAGTCATCCTTTGTGGCATTGAATGGCAGTTCCCCTTTGTACAGTAGTATAGCCTCAATCAGAGGGCACTGTCTGTCGATACATAGTCAGCTCTGCTTCATTGCTCTGACAGGTAGTGCCCATTTGCAGAACAGTGAACCCTGACCCAAACAGTCAGGCACACACTGTGACAATGACTTCAGCTCCATTGTGCTCGATGACACAAAGATTGGTGGCATTGTAAGCAGTGTAGATGAAAACATAAAATTACAAAGGGATATTGATAGATTAGGTGAATGGGCAAAATTGTGGCAAATGGAATTCAATGTAGACAAATGTGAGGTCATCCACTTTGGATCAAAAAAGGATAGAACAGGGTACTTTCTAAATGGTAAAAAGTTAAAAACAGTGGATGTCCAAAGGGACCTAGGGGTTCAGGTACATAGATCATTGAAGTGTCATGAACAGGTGCAGAAAATAATCAATAAGGCTAATGGAATGCTGGCCTTTATATCTAGAGGACTAGAGTACAAGGGGGTAGAAGTTATGCTGCAGCTATACAAAACCCTGTTTAGACCGTACCTGGAGTACTGTGAGCAGATCTGGGCATCACACCTTCGGAAGGACATATTGGCCTTGGAGGGAGTGCAGCGTAGGTTTACTAGAATGATACCCGGACTTCAAGGGTTAAGTTACGAGGAGAGATTACACAAATTGGGGTTGTATTCTCTGGAGTTTAGAAGGTTAAGGGGTGATCGGATCGAAGTTTATAAGATATTAAGGGGAACGGATAGGGTGGATAGAGAGAAACCATTTCCGCTGGTTGGGGATTCTAGGAGTAGGGGGCACAGTCTAAAAATTAGAGCCAGACCTTTCAGGAGCGAGATTAGAAAACATTTCTACACACAAAGGGTGGTAGAAGTTTGGAACTCTCTTCCGCAAACGGCAATTGATACCAGCTCAATTGCTAAATTTAAATGTGAGATAGATAGCTTTTTGGCAAAGGTATTAAGAGATATGGGCCAAAGGCGGGTATATGGAGTTAGATCACACATCAGCCAAGATCTTATCAAATGGCGGAGCAGGCACGAGGGGCTGAATGGCCTACTCCTGTTCCTATGTTCCTATTCACATTGATAATTACTCTTCCTTCAATGATGTCAGGTGCCTCACTATATCAGGGCTTTTATATTTGGATCAGTTACGCAGATATCAGTTTCCTGATAAAAACAGCTTTGGGGACGGTTTTAAGTATTTCAGTTTAGAAAACTGGAGATCATCATTCAGCAGCACAGAGCGCTTCTGGTTTCAAATTAAATCCTCCACATATGCAGTTACTTTAAATAGATACCATGGCTATTTCTCTACTAAATAGTTCTTTGACAAAACACATTTAAGGCTTAAAATGCAATTGCACTCATCAGAACTTCCACATGATTCTAAATGTAACAAATGTACAGGTCCACAGATATAAACAGGAAAAACTACAAACGCTGAAAATTTGAAATAAAAATGAAAAATACTGGAAATACACAGTACATCAGAAAGGGAAAGATGGTTAACATTTTGGGTACCGACCCTTCGACTCTTGAAGGACTTCTTTCTGAAGTGCAAGCTTATCTTTCAGATACCAACAGATCTCCTGTGCATTGCCAGCATTTTTTACTTTTATGTCCATAGATTTACTATCTTGAGTTGCTTCTTGGCCCAAAACATCAATAAAAACCTTGGTGGAAAAAAAGGCAGTTGCAGGCAACACAATAGAATTCTGAATAGCAATCACTGCAGTGAAAGGGTCACCCTGAGGGACTCACTTTCAAGCCAATTGTGATTAGCTATTGAAGTCACTTCAGAGTCAATTTAGTAACCAAAGCTGGTGCCTGCTTGGCTGAAGCAGAATCTGATGATCTAATTAAAGTGTTCAAGATGATTAAAGGATTTGATAGGGTAGAGAGAGAAACTATTTCCCCTGGTGGGAGAGTCCAGAACAAGGGGATATAATTTTAAAATTAGAGCTAGGCCGTTCAGGGGTGATGTCAGAAAGCACTTCTTCACACAAAGGATAGTGAAACTCTCTTCCCCCAAAAACCTGTTGAGGCTGGGGGTCAATTGAAAATTTCAAAACTGAGATTGATAGATTTTTGTTAGGCAAGAATATTAAGGGTTACAGAACCAAGACAGGTAGATGGAGTTAAGATACAGATCAGTCATGATCTAACTGAATGGCGGAACAGGTTCGAGGGGGTGAATGGCCTATTCCTGTTCCCATGTCTGCTTGGCTGAGGACTATGTTCTCCTCACTCTCCACAGTTATGATGATATAGCAAACAGCGAATTTAACAAAAAAAACTAACAACCCAGGGGCTTTAAAATACATAAACAGATTTAAAACTTAGATATTCTGATCGTATAATGGTCACTGTTCGGTTCATAAAAGACTTGCACTGTCGGAAATGACCTTGGACGAGAAACTACATACCTTTGACCAAACAGCTTTAAAGAAGAGTTGTTTTTTTATGAAAAAAATACAAGAAAAAGGGAGAGCAAAGCGACATCTCAAAATGTGGGTAATTCCCTTGTATTTTATTTGGGACTTTTGGGAATCTCTCTTTAATGCTGTCAGATTTACTTTCAAATTCAGGTCCCAAAGATGGATGGATAGTATTTCAACATATTGCACCAGCCAGTTGTTCCATTTCCTCAACTTTTTAAACTCTATACAAGGCGGAAAACCCACTAAAAACAACCTTGCAATAGACATAACATGATGCTCTGATTTATCACGTACCTCCCCCTTCTGGTTGATGATTGGTACTGCATACTGCAATTTAACATCATAGAAGAGCAACTCCAAAAAGACATTTGCAACTCCAATCAGACTGTGGTTCTCCTGTTCGTCAAAGAACGGGTCAGCTCGCTTGAAGTAGGACCTCATCATCTGCAAAAAGCATACAATATCATTCAATCAACAATCTACAAATTAACTAAACCAATTCCCGCCTATAAGGCATCAGAATATGATCCATCATCTCAATTATATCCAGAATCACTGAGGCAATGTCTGAATAACAATTAAAAGAAAGAACAAACAAGAATTGCTTAAAAGCTGAAAGAACAACAGAAAATGCCTAAAATATGTAGGTCGGTCTGCATCCCAAGAAGTATAACGTTTCACTGACCTGTGCATTTCTAGCATTCTCTGTCTTTACTTCGGTAGTATAAAAAAGAAATCAACACGCATCAATTGTCTTCCATATGCAACGTGATGCTATCTGGCCCATAAACACCTTGGGAGATTATAGTTTACAATCTGCCTCAGATTTATGGTGTTCAAAGGGAAACAAATTGGCTTAGGTACAAAAAAGTATCATGTCAGATGGTTGCAGAGTGTGTAGGATACAATTATCATAAACTGATAGAAAAAACAGTGGCAGTTCAAAATATATTAGTTGGAAGTGATTAACTAGCAATGCACGCTACAGCTTAGAATCATAGAATAGAAAATTTACAGCACGGAAGGAGGCCATTCGGCCCATAGTGTCCGCGCCGGCCAAAAATGAGCTACCTAACATAATCCCACTTTCCCGCATTTGGTCCGTAGCCCTGTAGGTCACGGAACTTCAGGTGCACATCCAGTTACTTTTTAAATGAGTTGAGTGTTTCTGCCTCTACCACCCTTTCAGGCAGTGAGTTTAAGACCCCTACCACCCTCCGGGTTAAAAACTTTTTCCTCAGCTCACCTCTAATCCTTCTACCAATCACTTTAAATCTTTGCCCCCTGGTTATTGACCTCTCTAAGGGAAATAGGTCCTTCTTAGCCACTCTATCCAGGCCCCTCATAATTTTGTACACCTCAATTAAATCACCCCTCAGCCTCCTCTGTTTCAAAGAGAACAACCCCAGCCTGTCCAATCTTTCCTCATAGCTAAAATTCTCCAGTCCTGGCAACATCCTCATAAATCTACTCTGTACCCTCTCTAGTGCAATTACATCCTTCCTGTAATGTGGTGACCAGAACTGTACATAGTACTCAAGCTGTGGCCTAACCAGTGTTTTATACAGTTCCAGCATAACCTCCCTGCTCTTATATTCTGTGCCTCAGCGAGCAAAGTTAAGTATTCCATATGCCTTCTTAACCACCTTATCTACCTGTCCTGCCACCCTCAGGGATCTGTGGACATGCACTCCAAGGTCCCTCACTTCCTCTACACTTCTCAGTATCCTCCCATTTATTGTGTACTCCCTTGCCTTGTTTGCCCTCCCCAAATGCATTATCTCACACTTCTCTGGATTGAATTCCATTTGCCACTTTTCTGCCCACCTGACCAGTCCATTGATATCTTCCTGCAGTCTACAGCTTTCCTCCTCATTATCAACCACACAGCCAATTTTTGTATCATCTGCAAACTTCTTAATCATGCCCCCTACATTTAAGTCCAAATCATTAAAATATCACAAAAAGCAAGGGACCTAATACTGAGCCCTGCGGAACTCCACTGGATACAGCCTTCCAGTCACAAAAACACCCGACCATTACCCTTTGCTTCCTGCCAATGAGCCAATTTTGGATCCAACTTGCCACTCTTCCTTGGATCCCATGGGCTTGTACTTTTTTGACCAGTCTGCCATGTGGGTCCTTGTCAAAAGCCTTGCTAAAATCCATGTAGGCTACATCAAATGCACTACCCTCATTGACCCTCCTTGAAGCAAACAGTTGAGGGGTTTGACATGCAATCACTAAACTGTCTCCAAGACAATTTGGAGGGGAAAGTGTTTGTAATTTCAGCTTTTTTTTGTCAGGGACGATACTGAGCAAAATCAACCCAAGCTGCTCGTGTATCTCAAGAGCATCTCAAAAGCAGTACTGGCAGAAGCCAGGGTGTATGCTGTCTGCATGCTCTCCTTGCCAGGTTACTTTGCATGGGACAAGGAGAGAACATTTTTTTTTCAGTTTGTTAGTTTGGCTTAATTGGTAACACTCCCATCTCTAAGTTAGATGGTTGTATGTTCAAACTCTGCACCGCAAATTGAGCACACAATCATCCAAAGCTGTTCTTATATCTCAAGGCCAGTGAATTACTGAGAGAACGTCACATTGTCAGAGGCACAGTTTGGATTAGACATTAAACCAAGGCCCTGTCTGCCTCTATAAATTAACATTAAAATCCCTTGACATTGTTCGTAAATTAGATTTAGAATGCAAATGTAATCACCAGACACATCTGTTTTATTTTATATACATGCATGTTTAAGATAGAGGCTATTAGATTTTGAATTAAAATACTGAGCAGACCATCAAAACTTTTGAATTGTAGCTAACCTTATAAAACTAGCAGTCTAATTACCCTTTTTACAGAAACAATACTACAAGTCCACCCCTGTGAAAGGAATGCAGCCGGGTGGTAGAGGTAACATTCCTTCAATTAAATCAAATTGGACCACTAATGTTATCACTTGAGGTTGTTTGTTTATGTTATTTTCCTTCATCACAATGGTTACTGTGTAGAATCTCTTATATACTGGATATTTTGTACTCATTTAGTACACGAGTTATATTACTGTGAAATCTACATTTAAAAAATAATAAAGCCTGATCTTAGGAGGACTAGGGTGTGGAGTGTTTAACTGAGGGTCTCAAACTAAAAAAAAGCAAGCAGATACTGCAACACCATTAACTGAAGTAGTCTTGGCCAATGTTTCTTCAAGTACCACCATCAATAACAGATTAATTGTTATCTCACTGCTGTTTGTGGGATCTTGTAATGTGCAAACCGGCTGCCACATTTGCCTGCATAACAATCACTGCACTTCACGTGAAACACTTTGAACATTTCTGAGAGATGTGATAAGGTGCTATACAAGTCTTGCTATATTTTATTTAAGCAAAAAAGATTATTTTTAAAGTTATAAGCGTGATGGAATCTTTCAAGTCTTGCAAAGCTATCGGCCTACATGCCAAACTACTACTGTGATCCAGTTCAGTTTATAAACAAATATTCTCACTCCAGTTCATTGTGTAGTTTGGAGTACATCAAAAACAGTCCATGGATCCACACATACACAGTGGTAACATCACTAACATACTAACACCAAACCCACAACCCAGTATCAGAGGCTTAACACTTAAAAAATAAAAATTTTAGTTGTGGAGTTGAATCTAGATGCAACTCCTTCCAGTATTAATATCTTCTGATAAACAAATTTTTATTGCTTACGGATATTTCTACATGATCAAATGCAGGTAATAAATTGAGTTTATGACACTACCAGAACCTTTACTATGTTGAGAATGTGCGAGTTGAGTAGCCGAGTTGTTATGGTACTGGAAGGGGGAATAGGCTAGGTAGCTCTTTTTTGACCGGCACAGATGCGATGGGCCGAATGGCCTCCTTCTGTGCCATAAATATTTCTATGTTTCTAAGAGCAAGCCAGAGGTCATTAGTTCAAATCCCATTACGGCAAGCTGTGAAACTGAATTCAATAAATTAATTTATGGGCTAGTAACAGGAAAAAGTGACAATGAAAGCTGCTGGATTGTCATAAAAACTCAACCGGTTCACTAATTGTCTGCAGGGAAGGGAACCTGACACCCCTACCTGGTCTGGCGTGCATGTGACTCCGGTCCCACGTGATGCGGTTGACTCTTAATGACCTCATGGCAATAAATAATGCCTTGCAAGTAATGCCTCCAGCATTTTTTTAAAAATCAAACTCCCCATTTCAGGTACTTTTACTCCTCTTATCCCCTTTCTTGATCTTCCTGTGGCACACGTCAACCACAGCGGAGCGGGTAGAGCAATGAACTGATCCCTGACTTTCAAAATAACTCAAATGAGATGCACAAGAGCAGCCTTGGAGTGAAGAATGTCTTCTTCCAGTTTTCACTCTTCGTGGGGAAACACACAGCCCCCCATTCAGCATCTCCTCATTGGATTTTGGCTCGTATCAAATTTAAAGTCGGGGAGGGGGAAATTGGAGGCCTGTATCTACTTCTCAGGGGTACACACGAATGCGCAAGGGCATTCCACGTGTGGCATCAATGCACTGCTCATCAGGACCCCTTTTACATAATGTTAATGTTTCAGGTATCGAGAAATCAAACATGTTCTCAAGCACATAACAGGGTAGATGAACATATGGTTCAGATTTAACTACTTTAAAGGGTGATGAATATATGAAACAGACTGGTCAGGATGACATCCATAGAGGCAAATAGTGGCTGCAAGTTCCAGAGGGAACTATACTGATATATGACGGAAAGAAATTGAGGGATATAAAAGCTGTTGAAGGGTACGATCAATGTATCTTTCAAACTTTGGGACTGGCCAGACGGACTGCAATGGTCTCCCTCTGGTCCTAAGCATTCCCATGTTCCCAAATCTAAGAATGTATTAAAAAAAGCCACAAATTGTCTACTTACAGGATTGTCCTCTTCACAGTCTTTCCATTCCTGGTAAAGTTCACGGATATCAATTAATCGATTTTCCAGTTTCTCCAGTGACCAGATCTGTTTGCCTTTACCTTTCCGTCGTACCTGGATGGCTGGTTCACTGAGAACGGAGTTTCGCTGTTGGAAAAAGAAAAAGTGATAACAGCGGCTTTCTCCCCCACCCCTCCCAAAACAAACACACACAGAAATAACAGGCAGTCCTCCTTCCGTTCACGTATGCAGTCAAGAAACAAGGACTAGGAATTCTGTTCTTATTTATTGGAGTATGGATCTGTCCAGAATAATGACAGAAACGCAATGAGAAACAGGACGTTGAAGAAAGACGGATAGGGACTCGAAGCCCTTCTGTGGAGGACCTGCCCAAAGTCTTTTTGAAATCATGTACAAGGTGATTCAGGTCAAACTTAAAACTTAGAAAGATTCCAAGTCTGAAATATTGTGTCCTGTGCTAAGGGGTGGGGGCATAATTTTCTTTGGGGACAAGCTGGCTCTAAAATGACATGCCTGTCAATAAAACATCAGATCCACGGTAACCCTCTGTAGCAAACTCAGTGATCAGATACCTAAGCCAGGCAGGTCCACAACATCCCAAGGCACTGCTGATGGTTAACCAATTGGCCTGGTTCACCAAGGGAAACTGGACATATGGATCTGATATTTGGGGCAGGGATCTATCCTGCTCTGCTACAAGTGGATAAGACACTTGCAGAATACTAGCTGCAAGCATGGATGAAGAGTAACAGATGAGGTAAACCAATATGTGGTGCAATGCACATTGAAGATTCAAAGAGCTGTATTTCATTTAAAGTTTCATAGTACATTAAAATAAGGCAGGCATTCATAATAACCCAAGAACTACACGAAGTGCTGCACATTCCACTGGAGAACGTGTTCTATTAACCTTTTGAAAAATCGCAGTAACATTTCCAGACCAAAACGAACAGTATCATAGTAAGGTACAGCACAGGAGGAGGCCATTCAGCCCCTCGTGCCTGTGCCCGCTCTTTGGAAGAGCTATCCAATTAGTCCCATTCCCCTGCTCTTTCCCCATAGCCCTGTAAATATTTTCCCTTCAAGTATTTATCCAATTCCCTTTTGAAAGGTACAATTGAATCTGCTTCCACTGCCCTTTCAGGCAGAGCATTCCAGATCATTACAACTCACTGTGTAAAAAGATGTTTCCATGTCGCCTCTGGCTCTTTTGCCGATCACCTTAAATCTGTGACCTCTGGTCACCAACCCTTCAGCCACTACAAACAGCTTCTCCTAATTTACTCTATCAAAACCGTTCATGATTTTGAAATTGGAGTGTTCTCCGAAATTGTACCTTGTAATATATTTATGATGAAAAGACGGAAACAGCTTCATTGTGAATACCACGTCATATGAATCAACTGCAGTTTGAAGGGCTTGATTACATTATGCCAAGTACAACATACAACTCAAAGATATGGGGCATGATTCGCAGATTCCAACTGGCAGTGATAAATATTGGAAGTGAATCAATGACTGTTGCAGTAAGATCTGGAATCAGACGAGTTTTTTTTAAAAAGTGTTGTGTGCCTTAATGGATATTAAGTGCACTTGTCTGTTCTTTAATCTCTTAAATGTTTAGGAGATTACTCATTTGTATTCTTCCACTGAGTACATGTTTAGCAGCAGATGCCTTACAGGGACAACCAAAACTAATTACAAGATCTCTCCACCTTCAGTCAATCATTCGCAAACAAATTATCAGAGCAGAGATTAATCCCAATGCTGTGCCGTCATTCATGGGCACAGCAGGCGTGTACAGCAAGAATTAACATTAATGATGAACATTTGCATTGTGTGCAGTACTGACAACTCATTTCTGTTATAAGGAACTGCTTTAAATTGAAGTTCTGTTTATTTTGGCTCTTGGTGTCCTGGAAACAATCCTGTTGACATTGTGGGATGGATTTCAGGGTACTAGGTCACAGATTAAGTGCCACTTGCAGTTGTTTGAAAGCCATTTTCAAATCCCTCTATTAGTTCAGTACTAAATTGGGTAATTTCATAACAAAGGGCATGAATAGGTGTGATGTAGGAAATGGAAATTTCACTGGCACGGTACAAGACTCTCCTCCTAGGTTGGGGCTGAAGGACTTTAGTAGGGTAACATGAGGGCGCGCCCTTACTACTCACACCCTCCTGCCTTCCCCAATCCCACTACCCTTAACATCCAATCCTGGAAAAAATTCTCCCTGATCTCCCTCACAAACTTGCAACTCCATCTCCCAAGAGTGATCATAATACAATAGAATTTCATACTGAGTTTGAGAGTGACGCACTTAAGTCCAAAACTAGAGTCTTAAACTTAAACAAAGCCAATTACATATGAGGAACGAGTTGGCTAAGGTTGATTGGGAAATTAGATTAAAAGATATGATGGTAGATAAGCAATGGCGAACATTTAAAGAAACATTTCCTATTCTCAACAAATATACATTCCATTAAGGAATAAAAACTCCATGGGAAAAGTGATCCATCCGTGACTAACTAAAGAAGTTAAGGATAGTATTAGATTAAAATAAGAGACTTATAATGTTGCCAAGACTAGTAAGCCTGAGGATTGGGAGAGTTTTAGAAACCAGCAAAGGTTGACCAAAAAATTGATAGAGGGAGACAATAGAATACGAGAGTAAACTAGCAAGAAATATAAAAAACGTTTGTAAGAGCTTCTACAAGTGTGTAAAAAGGAAAAAAGAATAGCAAAAGTAAACATGGGTCCCTTAGAGGCTGAGACAGGAGAAATTATAATGGGGAATAAGGAAATGGCAGACGTTAAACAACCATTACTATCTGTCTTCAGAAAATATACCAGAAAGAGTGGGGAACCAAGGGTCTAATGAGAGTGAAGAACTCAAAGTAATTAAGATTAGTGAAGAAAAAGCACTGGAGAAATTAATGGGGCTAAAAGCCGATAAATCCCCTAGACCTGATGGCGTACATCCTAGGGTTCTAAAATAGGTGGCTGCAGAGATAGTGATCGTCCAAAATTCCCTAGATTCTAGAACAATCTCAGTGGATTGGAAGGTAGCAAATGTAACACCACTATTCAAGAGGGAGAGAGAAAACACGGAACTACGGCCAGTCAGCCTGATATCAGTAGTCGGGAAAATGCTGGAATCTATTATTAAGGACGCGGTAACAGGGCACTTAGAAAATCACAATATGATTAGGCAGAGTCAACATGGTTTTATGAAAGGGAAATCGTTTTGACAAATCTATTAGAGATTTTGAGGATGTAACTAACAGGGTAGATAAAGGGGAACCAGTGGATGTAGTATATTTGGATTTTCAAAAGGCATTGGTAAGTTGCCAAACAAAAGGTTGTTACACAAGATAAGGGTACAAGGGGGTTGGGGGTAACACGACAGCATGGATAGAGGAGTGGTTAACAGACAGAAAACAGAAATGGCAGACATTAATCAACCATTACTATCTGTCTTCAGAAAACATACCATTTTCAGGTTGGCAGACTGTAACTAGTGGGATGCCACAAGGATCAGTGCTTGGGCCTCAGCTATTTACAATCTATATTAATGACTTAAATGAAGGGACCAAGTGTAATGTATCGAAGTATGCTAATGATACAAAGCTAGGTGGGAAAGTAAGCTGTGAGGAGGACACAGAGTCTGCAAAGGGATATAGACAGGTTAAGTGAATGGGCAAGAAAGTGGCAGATGGAGTATAATATGGGGAAATGGTTATTCATTTTGGTGGAAAGAATTGAAAAAAAGGAATATATTTTTAAATGGTGAGAAACTATTAAATATTGGTACTCAGAGGAATTTGGGTGTCCTCGTACACGATACACAGAATATTAACATGCAGGTACAGCAAGCAATTAGGAAGTCAAACGGCACATTGGCCTTTATTGCAAAGGGGTTGAAGTACAAGAGTAAGGAAAGTCTTGCTGCAATAAACAGGGCTTTGGTGAGACCACACCTGGAGTACTGTGTACAGTTTTGGTCTCCTTACCTAAGGAAGGATATACTTGCCTTAGAGGCGGTGCAACAAAAGTTCACTTGATTGATTCCTGGGATGAGAGGGTGTCCTATGAGGAGACACTGAGTAGAATGGGCCTATACTCTCTGGCGTTTAGAAGAATGAGAGGTGATCTCATTGAAACATATAAGATTCTGAGAGGGCTTGACAGGGTAGATGCTGAGAGGCTGTTTCCCTGCGCTGGAAAGTCTAGAACTAGGGGGCATAATCTCAGTATAAGGGGTCGGCCATTTAGGAATCAAGGGATATGGGGATCGGGCGGGAAAGTGGAGTTGAGGTCAAAGATCAGCCATGATCTTATTGAATGGCGGAGCAGGTTCGAAGGGCCTTATGGCCTACTCCTCCTCCTATTTCTTATGTTCTTAAGTTCTTCTCTGGCCCTCCACCTGTTCTGACACCTCTGTCACTGATGACCTGCTCAACCTCTGTCTTCGAGGCCCTTATTCCCACCAAATGCTAATTCAATTGTTCCCCATTACACACTCCAACTTTGCTCCCTTAAGTCAGAGGGCATATATTCAAGTACACCTGCTGCACAACATTCAGCGTCAGATCTGGGTAGACCATATTAAGCACTACAGTGTCCCACTCTGCTCACTCAATTCGCCCCACTATTCCAGGAGCACCTTGCGGGTAAAGACAACTCAAGGCTCCTTTTCTCCATGACAAGCTGCCTCCTCAAACCCCTTTCTCCTGTTTCCTCCAACAAAACTAACTGCAAAGCATAAGGATTGTTTAATTTCTAAGACCGAGACCATCCATGCAGCTTTCCTTTTTATATTTGTTCTTGGGATGTGGTGTTTAAGACTACTGCAGCGTATAACAAAGCAGAACATGGAGAATTATAATGAACCACAGGACATTTCCAAGCGGACAGCACTTGAATAGCACAAAAAAGTAACCTTGGTTTAATTTTTAATTTGCTGCAGGAAAACTAAGGCAATCAATGAAACCTTCACCATTTCTACCCACTTTGACTAAATAAATTGAAATATATCAAATTTTACCTTTCGGTTTGCGTCAAGGCTAGATGCTGGAATCTGCAGTGTCACCTGATACTCTGTCTTCTTCTCCATCTCGTCAGCTATGTAATTTGCTTCACGTACATAAAGATTTGCCTTGGCAATCTGTTCCTGCAACTTCATGAGACTGTGGTTTAGCATTGCCTCTCTGTAAGGATCAGAAAACCTTTGTAAAAACCAAAACACTAATTCTTGGTTACCTGCAGCACTATCACTGTATTATTACAGGACACAAGAAGTGAATTTCTGCAAAACTACCAAAAGTCAGGCAATTTACTTCGATGGCTTCCTGCATCTTCGCATATCCGAGGGAGTTTTAATGCTGTTCCCTTTTTAAAATACAAAGAGCTGCCTGTAATTATTCACATTGACCATCAGGCCAAAAATAAACAATCATCTGAGGAATTGGGTCAACGCAGAGCTGAGTTCTCCTGTATTACCCATCCACCGTCAAATATTCTGCCAACACTCAATGTCATGGCTCACACATGAACTTGGGCTAGGTACTGAAGGGCAGACTGCAGCTGCAAATCTATGTCAAAGGAGCAATCAGTATCTTCACGAGACCAGGGGAGAATCCCCCCTCCGCCCAACAAAAAAAGACTATTATAACGAAGAATACAAAACTTGCCGATGACCCACCTCTCCTCTGTCCACTGACGTAGCCGCTGTTGAGTGTTGGGGGAGCAGAACGAGAGGCGCTCCATACTGCGGTAATGTTTCCCGGGGGACAAACGCCTGCGCAACTGCTCCAGTTCGTGTTCGTACATCAGGCGCTGCTGTTCAAGTGCAGAACGCTTCTCCTCCTGGTGTTGTCGCTCCAACCTCTGCAGCACTGACTGCATTGCATCTGCCAATGCAATAAATCATGGTATCAGCACAATGCACAAATTCCTACTGTCTCTGCTTATCTGGCTTACAGATGCAAATACCTTCAAAAACAGCTGAAGAACTAGTTTCATACAAGATGTGAGACAGAGATGTTGGGTATCGAGCTAATTTCCTTTAAATCTATGAATACAATTTCTTCACGTTTTTTTACAAGTCCAACCAAGTTACCATCTCTTACCCTTGATGGCTTTACCCTCAGGCCTTTATTCATCTACAGTGACACCTCTACTCTCAGTGCTCCAATCTTGGAGCCTTCCATTACTTGACAGAATTTTTGCAGGTAAAACTTTGCACAGCCTGCTAACACTAATATCCTTCTCAGGAGATGACTCCACTTCACATGATAAAATGAAATAAAAACTCAACTTATTATGTTATTTGGATTGCACACACCTTTATTTCTATGTCTAGAATGATACTGGATCATATGTTTGTGAATTATCTGACCGTTTCCATGGGAATTCCCTCCATTACAATAGATAACTAAGGTTCCTACGTATCGACATTCTTGGCCTCAGCTCCACTGATCTCAAATAGAAGTTTTACCTCTCTTTCATTGCTAAATTTGAGTTCATGAAGCTCAGTTTTGTTTTTAATGTTAAACACTCATTTTTCTCTCAACTCTCCATAAAGCCCAAGTATATCCAAGAATTGAACACTTTCCCCAAATCTGGAGGTGCTCCAAAATATCTCTTCCCTTCCTAGATCTAAGATGCAACTTAACAACTGCTAAAATCCATTCGAGTTTATGCTTCTGGATCCTCCCACATCTTTGTCCCATTGGACAAGTGGTTATTGCAACCATACTGACTTGTGAAAAGGTGATCAGACAGGGCAAGGGAGAGGGGGAAAGGAAAGAAGGAAGGAAGAACAAAAGATCTTACATTTACATTGTGCCTTTTCACACCCTCAGGATGTCTTAAAGAACTTTGAAATCAATGAACTACTTTGAATTCTAGTCACTGCTATGTAGACAAATGCAGTAGACAACTGCGCACAGCTACGTCCCACGAACAGCAAGAGAGATGAATGACCAGCTAATCTGTACTTTTGCTAGTGCTGGTTGAAGGGATGCTGGCCAGGACAGCGAGAGAATTCTCTGTCCTTCTTCAAATACTGCCATAAGGTTTTTTAACGTCCACCTGAACAGGCAGACAGAGCCTTGATTTAGTGTCTCATCCAAAAGACAGCACCTCCAACAACGCAGCACTCACTCAAGTGAGTGCCTAGATTGTGTGTTTAAATCCTGGAGTGCGGCTTTTTTTTTTATTCGTTCATGGGATGTGGGCGTCGCTGGCGAGGCTGGCATTTATTGCCCATCCCTAATTGCCCTTGAGAAGGCGGTGGTGAGCCACCTTCTTGAACCGCTGCAGTCCATGTGGTGACGGTTCTCCCACAGTGCTGTTAGGAAGGGAGTTCCAGGATTTTGGCCCAACGACGATGATGGAACGGCGATATATTTCCAAGTCGGGATGGTGTGTGACTTGGAGGGGAATGTGCAGGTGGTGTTGTTCCCATGTGCCTGCTGCTCTTGTCCTTCTAGATGGTAGAGGTCGCGGTTTTGGGAGGTGCTGTCGAAGAAGCCTTGGCGAGTTGCTGCAGTGCATCCTGTGGATGGTACACACTGCAGCCACAGTGGGCCGGTAAATGTTCAGGTTGGTGCATGGGGTGCCAATCAAGTGGGCTGCTTTGTCCTGGATGGTGTCGAGCTTCTTGAGTGTTGTTGGAGCTGCACTCATCCAGGCAAGTGGAGAGTATTCCATCACACTCCTGACTTGTGCCTTGTAGATGATGGAAAGGCTCTGGGGAGTCAGGAAGTGAGTCACTCGCCGCAGAATACCCAGCCTCTGACCTGCTCTTGTATCCACAGTAATTATATGGCTGGTCCAGTTAAGTTTCTGGTCAATGGTGACCCCCAGGATGTTGATGGTGGGGGATTCAGCGATGGTAATGCCGTTGAATGTCAAGGGTAGGTGGTTAGACTCTCTCTTGTTGGAGATGGTCATTGCCTGGCACTTACCTGGCGCAAATGTTACTTGCCACTTATCAGCCCAAGCCTGGATGTTGTCCAGGTCTTGCTGCATGCAGGCTCGGATTGCTTCATTATTTGAGGGGTTGCGAATGGAACTGAACACTGTGCAATCATCAGCGAACATCCCCATTTCTGACCTTATAATGGAGGGAAGGTCATTGATGAAGCAGCTGAAGATGGTTGGGCCTCGGACACTGCCCTGAGGAACTCCTGCAGCAATGCCCTGGGGCTGAGATGATTGGCCTCCAACAACCACTACCATCTTCCTTTGTGCTAGGTATGACTCCAGCCACTGGAGAGTTTTCCCCGAGTCCCATTGACTTCAATTTTACTAGGGCTCCTTGGTGCCACACTCGGTCAAATGCTGCCTTGATGTCAAGGGCAGTCACTCTCACCTCTGGAATTCAGCTCTTTTGTCCATGTTTGGTCCAAGGCTGTAATGAGGTCTGGCGCCGCTTGGTCCTGGCGGAACCCAAACTGAGCATCAGCGTGCAGGTTATTGGTGAGTAAGTGCCGCTTGATTGCACTGTCGACGACACCTTCCATCACTTTGCTGATGATTGAGAGTAGACTGATGGGGCGGTAATTGGCCGGATTGGATTTGTCCTGCTTTTTGTGGACAGGACATACCTGGGCAATTTTCCACATTGTCGGGTAGATGCCAGTGTTGTAGCTGTACTGGAACAGCTTGGCTAGAGGCACAGCTAGTTCTGGAGCACAAGTCGTCAGCACTACAGCCGGGATGTTGTCGGGGCCCATAGCCTTTGCTGTATCCAGTGCACTCAGCCGTTTCTTGATATCATGTGAAGTGAATCGAATTGGCTGAAGACTGGCTTCTGTGATGGTGGGGATATCGGGAGGAGACCGAGATGGATCATCCACTCGGCACTTCTGGCTGAAGATGGTTGCAAACGCTTCAGCCTTGTCTTTTGCACTCACGTGCTGGACTCTGCCATCATTGAGGATGGGGATGTTTGCAGAGCCTCCTCCTCCCATTAGTTGTTTAATTGTCCACCACCTTTCACCTACAACCTCCCGATTTTGATTCTAATTAGGGTATGTGGCATGTTATTGCCCAGATTCACTCAGAAACTGGCATCTTCACACCCCCCATGATCTTGTAGGCGAACATTGTAGTGCTCAGGTGGTAATTTTCAGTAAACTATGGGATTTATGGTGAGGTTTTACACTATAATAGACTCTGCCCTCTCAGGTGGATGTAAAAGATCCCACGGCATTATTCGAAGGGCAGGGGAAGTTTCCTGATGTCCTGGCCAACATTTAACTCTCAACCGCAACAGTGGCAACAGCAACAACTTGCATTTATATAGCGCCTTTAACTAGTAAAACGTCCCAAGGCATTTTACAGAAGTGTTACCAAACCAAAATTTGACAACGAGCCACATAGAGATATTAGGACAGGTGACCAAAAGCTTGGTAAAGAGTTAGGTTTTAGGAAGGAGAGGTGGAAAGGTTTACGGAGGGAATTCCGGAGCTTCGGGCCTAGGTATCTGAAGGCTCAGCAGCCAATGGTGGAATGATTAAAAGCAAGGACACACAAGAGGCAAGAATTGGAGGAGTGCAGAGATCTCGGAGGGTTGTAGGGCTGGAGGAGGTTACAGAGATAGGGAGGGGCGAGGCCACGGAGGGATTTGAAGACAAGAATGAGAATTTTAAAATTGAGGCGTTGCCAGACCAGGAGCCAATTTAGGTCAGCGAACGCAGGGTTGATGGGCGAACGGGACTTGGTGTGAGTTAGGATACGGGCAGCAGAGTTTTGGATGAGCTCAAGTTAATGGAGGATGGAAGATGGGAGGCCAGCCACCACCCAACAAAGATGATCTGGTCATTTATTCCATTGGTGTTTGTGGGATCTCGCTGTGTGAAAATTGGCTGTCGTGTGTCCTACATAACAGTGATTACATTTCAAAAGTATTTAATTGGTTGTAAAGCACTTTGGGATGTCCTGAGATTGTGAAAGGCGCTATAAAAATGCACGTCTTTATTTCTTTAGAGTAGCGCTATCTGAACCAAGGGAAAGGATAATAGTGGGCAATGCAAATAAAATAAGTGCTTCCTTCCTACCATTGTTTCCAAGAGCCTTCATAGTGACCTCCATCTGTGCAAATTCATAGCTGTAATTGGTCTCACTGGAGCCCTCACTGGCACTATCCCCATCTCCATCCAGTTGTTCACTACTGGAACTTGGCTTCATGGGGCTGTCCTGCTCGTCCTCGTCCTGCATTGCTTTTTGTTTAGTTTTTGGCAAATTAATTCTGTTAAGGAAAAAGAAAGAGTCTCAAAGTTATTGAGTGGACTTAGGCAAACTTTTGGATGTGTTGGATTGGCACCTGTTACCTATCTTATGGCTTTGGTTCTGCCACAGCTAATAATGAAGACATGAAAATACCAGTAAAAGCTCCTCCTCCTCATTTGCAATTCACGACATGCTGTTTCTGGGTAAAACCCAGCCCCTCAATCTGAATCCTGGAGAATGCAGTTGAACAGATTTCTCACAGGATATGGAATTTGCAGTGACAATGCTTACTCACCATGTTTTGCATGAAAATAGATAAAATTAAGTATGGCAACACAGGCCCCCAAAATAGTGAGCAAAAAAAAAGTAAAATGTCAATAGAAAAGCCATTCACTCCATTTCATTACTTTTAATAATTAAAATAGTTTTCCTAATCTCAATTCACTTATTCAAGCTACTTGGGTTGCACTACACAAAAAATGTGACCCCGTTTACAGTTAAAAGTACACACGATAACAGAACTGAAAAAACTAGTGAATTTTCATTTTCTACTCATCCAAACTTACCTGAAGAAATGGTTGTTTCCCCAAAGGATTCGATCGCCGTGGTGAAGCTGCACAGGGCTCGTCAACAGGTAGCCATTCACAAATGTTCTGGGAAGAAAAATAAAAGTTACAACCAGAGAGACCGGGAAAACATTGGTTAAGTGAACAAACACGCAGAGTTAATTTCAGTGAGTAACAAATAATAAACAAATAAAAATGTAATTGCAGGAATTACTAACAAACAGAAAATGTTGCAAATGCTCAGCAGGCCAGTCAATGTCTATAGAAGAAGAGACCATTTATCAGAACAAGCTGCGATGCAATACAGCAAGACATTGCTATGTCTTCATCATCGACAATGCAGTGGATATTTCAATCACAATTTAAACTGTTGGTAAACCATACTATGGCAGGAAAAGGAAATCAGTTTCCTACTGAAAGATCAGCTAGATAGGGTGAATGGCCTCCCTGATCGGCACTGAACTTCATCAAGCTAAACTCTTCTGCCTATATTTTGTCAGTTGTCACGAGGCCACAATTTACTTAGCTTCATCACAGAGCCTGGTCATCCAAAGGGATTTATGATGTTTCAAAGTTGAAGTATCACTATGAACACTAAAGTTAGGCAATGTCAATATCCCCCTCCATCTGGGAGGAGACTGATGTTTCCCTTAAGGGGAGGTAAAAGCTTGTGACAATTTGCCATACTGATTCACTGCTTCTCATTTGGCTCAAAAGCAATATTGCAAGACCAGGTGCAAGTGTCCTGCCCAGCGCCTCAGACAGGGAATGATGGTGGGGCAAGTTTATTTTTAATCAATTAGACAAGTTTGATTGAAAGGCTCTCACCTGGAGCTTTGCTTTGGTGTGAGAATGACTCGTCTCTCTGCAGAGATATCAATGATACAGTGTTCTGGAAGTATTCCCATTCCACATAGTTGGATATCCTGGGAATCATCAGACCCAACTAGAGTGTGATTCTGTCAGATGGAATAAAAATCATGAAATACCAAATCCTGACCCACACCCCAAATGTGTTCTTCAACAAACAGAATTCTTGTCTTAGACACCAACAGCAACTTACAAGTTGCCAATGCAATGAGTTATGAAGATCTGGATTGCATTGCCTCAAAGGGTAGTAGAAGCAGATTCAATAGTAACTTTCAAAAGGGAATTGGATAAATACTTGAATGAGAGAAAACTGCAGGCCTATGGGGAAAAGAGTAGGGGAGTGAGACTAATTGGATAGCTCTTTCAAAGAGCTGGCACAGGCACAATGGGCCGGATGGCCGCCTTCTGTGCTGTGTAATTCTATGAATAAGGACCTTCCACAATGAGTATAATCACATTCATATAGTCCCAAGTAACGTGCCAATATATCCTATTTTCTACCTGCTTTATACGACCACTCGTATCCAGTGGTATATTGCTGAGATAACAGTGCAATATTTCTGGGAAAAAACAGTGCACACAAATTCCCAGATTTAAGTCGGAGGGAAGCACAAAAACACAGAAGGCAGCAAGAAAATATATGAATATACGAGGTTTTGTTTTTCCATTGTCTCCTGTACACATTTCAAAGTGGCTGCCAAGCTTTCCCAGTTGTCTAGTGCTGGGGGAGCACAACTGTTCCTAGAGGCATAGGAAGGGTAGTAGGAAGTGTGAAGACAAGTGTGGAAAGTCAGAGAATCATAGGGTTGTTTTTTTAGGTCTGATCGTACCGATTAAATCATTCCAGTTTAATGGATAATTATTCATAAACAATAGTTCTCAGTGGGTAAATGCACCACAGTGTGGTACTACACCAGAAAGTTCTATGTTCAATTCTCAGTCGGGACTGGAGTGATACCTAGAATTTACAGCACAGAAACAGGCCATTCGACCCAACTGATCTATGTCGGTGTTTATGCTCCACAATTATTTTTAATACCCCTGAGCCAGTAAAAGGGGGGGGGGGGTGAAATCAGTCAGGCCTGCAGCTCACTATTCGGTTGCTGCTGAAAAGTACATATGTGTGTGGATGGATGAGATCAAGACTGAGTTAACTATGAGGCCCTCCACAAACAACCTGTCCGCAATCACAAAGTCTAACACTTAGCAAGGTAGTAGAGTCCTTTGAACTGTAACTCAGCACAGAGTAAGCGGAAGGTTAAAAAACGAGAAAAGACGTATTTTTAAATGCAAGTCGAAACAATGTAATACAGTTACTTTTTGTCAGTTATGCAAAGGCAGCATGTGGCAATAGTAAGAGCTCTGCATAAAGAGATAACGAGGCAGACTGTCTGATGTTACAACAGAAATGACCATATTATCAACAAGCAATAATATTACCTTTAAATAGTAAACAAGTAGCTCATTTAAGGCTGGATCTGCATTCAGATTCACCAAGAAACACTTGTCATCTCCAACTTTGATTCCCGAGGACTGGAGAGAAATGCCAAGACTCTCCAATTGCTTCTGACGCTCCTGTAAATGCAGTCAGATGATATGATACATTTAAAAAGATTCAGTGAAACTAAGGCAAGTTTCCAGTTGAGGACACTAGTGCACAATATTCAACACAGTATGGTTCCAACAACGAACAGGCAAGAGAGAGGAGATGGGGAACTGACATAAGAAAAGTACAGCCGCAAGTCATTGTTACTGTGAGGCAAATGGACCCTTTATCTGTATTAGTCACCAGGCCCAGTTTAAACATCAACCATCAATTAATATAGTTACATTCTCATTAGCCACATATTCAAGCTTGTAACTTTTCAGAACATTGCTGGCTCCGTAATATAAAGAGTAATAGATACCCAGGCACAATTACAAACCAGTAATCGAATCAAGGGATTCAGACATCAAGAACAATTGGTACTATAAGCTATCTGAACCTCTTGATCAGATTACTTACTGTCTCATAATCAATAATAGACTTGGAAGTTGGGTTCAAGATAAGTGGGAAAATTGGTAAATCACAAAGTACGTTAGTGCGACAGTACTGACTACAGGTACAAACGATCAAAACCACAAAAAGATCAATCACAGTTTGGAATAAGAATTGAAAATAAATATGACAAAGCCAATACTAATAAAAACAAGGAGGACCTCTCAAGAATGTGATCTTAGAATGTTATGGAAATACAGCATCTAGATAACATTGTTGACCTGGGTAATCTAATAACATCAGATAGTCAAAATGAAGTTAAACAGATTAGCAAATGCAAAAGTGGCATTTAACAAGACAAAGGGGTTTAATGCGACTATAAACTGAAACTGGTGATAATTAAGAATGTTTAGATGTTGTCACTAGTATTGTACAAATGTGAACACTAGACCTTGAATCATTGCACTACAGACATATTGAAAAGTAGTTGAACAAAAAGAATGACTAATCAGGGGGTCCTTTAACAAGCATGAGAGAAAAGTGATATAAATATTACATACTGTAAAAGAAGAGCCTTTACCCCTCTCTCCATATTTCCGTTTCTTTGCATCTTTTTGGTCCCTGCTTCAAGAAATATTCCTCTCCTGAGAACGTGGACAATCTGTTCCCAACCCTCTGCTATTATCGCTCTGTAACTGTGCTTGGAGATATCGAAGGGTGGTCGGTGACAATTTAACTCTCGTTTTTTCTTAACTCCCTGTGAGGAAGCTTCGGTTTGGCATCAATGACTAGGAAGAGTACCAGAACTCACCACAGAAACTGTGGCCAGCAACTTGTATCTCAGCATTTCAGGATACAGTGTGTTAGAACACCAACAAACTGACCCAGTAAGCTCCCCTATGAGCAATATGTTTAACACCCACAAATCCTTCAAACTGATCAAGTTTTCATTCTGAAAACTAGTTTGTACAGATTGCCACCAGAATTCATATCGAGAAATGAATCAAACTAGAGAATTTACCACTGCATAAACCTCACAATAGCAGTTAGAGAGACCTGGAAGCAGATCCCTTGTCTTTCTGCTCAGCCAAGGAAATAGAGAATTGGGATAGAATACAAAATGCAGCCAAAGTAAGGAGCAAGAAAAATATGAAAGGGGTGGGAAGAGAAGAAGAATATTTCAAGAGGCTACAGTTAGTCTTAGGCCATTTTCTTCTAGAAATTTTCTTCCTTCTTTTCAGCATTATTTCGCAAAATTTGAAGATCACGGTGAAGCATGTCTGGGAGAATGGAATTCTCCTTGCACCTGGCATCAAGCAATCCAAGGTCCCATACAGATGAAAGCTGTATTTACTCTGGCCCAGCATGGCTTTACCTGAACCTCCTAAAAGACCCCCAACTAGTGTGAGTTCTTCCATTGCACACCCCTAACATATTTAGTGTCTTGGAGGGGCAAAAAACACAAATCTCTGGCAAATTATAGGCATTGAAATACACAGAAGCTACAACGTGGACTTAGACCAATCGACCCAACTTGTCAGTGTTGTTGTTTACCCTCCACACGAGCAAATAAGAGTAATCACATTCACCCGCCCTGTTCCCAAATCCCTTCAACTCCTTTTCCTTCATCCACCTATCCAATCTAATCTTCAATGTTGACATAGTTTTTGCCTCAACCAGTAACCCTGGAAATGAATTCCACAGCCTCTCAACTTTTTGTTTGAAAGAAGTTTCTCCTGCCCTCTGTTCTAAATCTCTTACATTTACTGTACATCTGTGGCCCCACATTATTGACCCTCATTTTGTGCTGTGACCCTGCGTCCACTGAAAACTGGGTTGACACTATCCAAATTCATTTCCCGTAGAACCTGTACAGCCAGCTGAAAAACAGTCTGATCTCATCTGTCTAGACTGGATTCAAACTCTGGTCCCCAAGGTGGAAGTGCAACGTGCCACCCAGTCACCAAAAGGCTTCACCTTTGACTTCTGTCGTACACTAAAGGGAAGGTTATACTGCACAACATACCTGTGCGATGGCTTCCGTTTTCCTAAGTTTGTCTTCCCAAGTGACGGTCATTTCCTGAATTAGATTTTCGGACTCTTCCAAGCGATCCTTCAGCTCTGGGGCTTTCATT
Source organism: Heptranchias perlo (assembly GCF_035084215.1). Classification (NCBI taxonomy): domain Eukaryota; kingdom Metazoa; phylum Chordata; class Chondrichthyes; order Hexanchiformes; family Hexanchidae; genus Heptranchias; species Heptranchias perlo. The sequence goes on along the minus strand of NC_090332.1, from coordinate 6,841,042 downwards.
GCCTGATGTGAGAAATCAAATCAAATATCTGTCAGTAAGTATTCATACATGATTAAGTTCAAACAATCATTTCTAAAATACAAACAGGCATTTAAAAATAAAACTAGTTTAAGTCAGTACACAATAAAGAAACCTAGTCTCTTTCAATGAATAATCATTACATTTTTTTTGAGGCTATGCACCTTCCAACAAGTGTACACATTTTCTCCCCTCCATTCCGTTTAACACTTAACTTCACCGAGCCACACATCTCCAGAAAGAGCTAAAGACAATACGGTGAGCCTGACATCAGGAGACAAATCTCTCTTCCAACTTTCCCTCCCCCTACAGAGAACTGCTTGGCATGATATTCGGGATGCAGTGCAGTGGAGGATGGGGGGGGGGGGGGGGGAATTGAACGACAAATACTTTAAATTGGTGGTGCCTAAAAAGAGTTGAAAATAAACACAGCAGATACTGGACTTAGAATTGCCCAGCAGTTAAACAAATTATAAAATAACTGGGAGTTCATTAAAAAATAATGATAATCACTTTGCATGCTCGTATTAATCTACTTGAATGAATACAACAAGCACGAAGGTCAAAGTGCACAAATCACCACCCCAGGAAATCAAAAATAACCCTGTAACAGTACATATTGCTAGTAAGTACAGATATCTACTGTGTAATATAATCCTGAAGTTCAAATGCCATCATAAATCATGAAAGCAAAGGTGAGCAAGTTTCTAAATGATCACCGGAAAATATTAATGTCTTTATAATCCCTCCTAGGCATCAATTCTTTGCATATTATGGGAGGTCTATCTTTAGCATCCAAGTTAAAAAAAAGGGAACTTTGAATTGTTTGACTCATCACTTAGCAAATATTTGACTGTGGGGATCATAGCAGAGCCGAATCCTGTATTCATCAGAAGTTAACATAAGTATATTCTCCAGCAGGGGTCACTGGAACCCTGAATTTTCCCTTCCCTATTCCAACTTAAGCATCCCTATCACTGTCTCAGCTGAAAGCAGCTAACTCAACACTCACCAGGATTTGGACTTGGTACCTCCCAGGTTTGCATAACTGAGTACAACTCCTGTCAGTGCATTTACTTATTGATCCATCCTGGATCAGACAACTGCCTCTGGATTAGGAATTATTTAACGCCCTGCAAAACAATATTCTGTGTAGCTAATATTTAATGGTCTGATGCATTTAAAGTTGTGCTTAACATTCACTTACTTATTTCTATGTCCTCTTCCACAGATTAGATGCACATCCTACTAATCTATTCTCAATGGATTTGACAATTGCTCAGTTTATCTGGGATTCATACCATGTCATACCTCTGCTCTGGAGAGCTGCTCCCGCAGTTTATCTACTTCCTCACGAAGTTCCCGGATGATCCGGGCATTAGGATCCTCATTCACCACAGCGTGGTTAATGATGTTTTTGGCTCTGTCTGCATACCTCAGCGTTGACAGTGTTTCGTCATAATTGTCCGCTGCAGGGCTGACTGTTGCAATCATTGCTGTTTTGCTATTTCCACCAAGACTATCCTGCATTAAAAAAAGCACAGAATTGTACTTCATCTTTCAATTATATCTTACCTCTCCAAATCTGTGCTACGTCGCTTCCTTAGTTTCTGAATGTGAATTAGGTTTTTAAAAAACCTTATAAAGTCACATCTCTACATTTCGAGGTTATAAAGCATAAAAAGCCCACTCTGCCTTAATGCCTCACTGGGTACGTGTACTGCTTTGTATAGAACTGAGCCACATAGGTCAAAAAGATCCCAGTTGGAGTTAGATTATCTCTACCCGTGGAATAAAGAACCTGGGGGAAGGGAAGGGGCAGGGAAGGTAAATCAGCACTAGGGTCCCATTTCTGATCATTATTCAGTGAAATGTGTTGAAAAATGTGCATGCATGGACATCAAGTGATGACAGGAATGGACCTGCCTGCTATGTTCCCCCTTCGCCCGTGATCAAATCGCCGACCAACACCAACTATCAAGGCTCACACAAGGAATGACTACTAGCTGAGGCACTGGGAAGAGCCAATGCTCAAACAATTCTATCCCGCTTTAGTCAGCACCTTGAGAATTATGGACAGTTATGCATTCAGGACTCACGTCAAAAAAGGAAGCAAGATGAGACCGCACCCAACAACCAGGAGAATGAGATTACATCCATCCCAGTCAGTGACCAAATCCGCAGAGCCACCGAGTCCTCCAATAAAGAATCCAATTCATAAGGGAACCATTTTATTATTTACTTTAAAAGTATATATACTTTAAATGCAAATCAACTGGGACAGACAATGAGAAATACAAATCGGATGCAATCTTATGGAGTAAAGGACTGATTGTCAATAGCTCCATGGTTGTCACTGTGGCACTGCTGTGCTTCACTATATGCAAGCTAGTTTGCCCATTCACAAGTATTTTAAATTTTATATTTGGTACAGATTAATGCAGCATGATTTTTTTTATTGGTTTTACACAGGAAGAACATATAGAGCATTACTTTCTTACTATTCACACTAAACTAATCTCTCCAAGTAGCTGCCTATTTATTTAAGGAACAATCACCTAATGGATTTGGATTAGGTCGCACTCAGGCACTTGTGCCAGAAGCCACAGCAGCACCAATAAAACTGCAAAGGTTACTGGCTTGTTATGAACAGTAACCAAGTTCTTTTTAAAGTTGTTTAGTCTCCTCGGTTAAGTACATTGAAAAGGCTGATAAACCAGTGTTTTTATATTACCCAATTAGTTACTAGAGAGGGGAAAGTGTAGCTTAATAACAAACAGCAAACTTAACCAGAAATGGCAAACATAACCCAAAACAGAAAGAATTAGCCAATCTACAGCTGGAATAGATTAAGCTGTAAACTCTAACAGAGTAAACATTTGGTAATGAGTCAGCGAGGGTAAGAGGTAAAGATTCCAAACTATTTCCCTTGCTTGAAGGTGACCCAGTACAGTAACTAAGAGTAAGACTGATAATTAACTAGCTGAATAGAAATACAGCTCTTATTCAGTCAAAATCCCAACCTTTATGACCACTTTTTTTAGTTTTCTCCTCTCCTGAAGTCAGCGACTGAGGTACAGTACCATGGGCGCCAGTACATAGCTGTACACATAGTCCTTCATCACCACACCCAAGTCACCATTCACTATATGTGATCCTAGAAAGTGACCATCAGCAGGCCATTAAATGTGGGAATATCAGAGCTGAGCCTGATCTAGTGATAACCAGATGTCCACTTCACAGCAGGTACCAATGGAGAGAGTTGAGGAATGGGAAGCCCCATTGTTGAGATCAGCTAATTAAGAACAGATCAGGGATCAAACTGGAGAATACTGGGCAGTACATTTACACAATAAGCCAAAGAACCCTACATCACCACATGTTCTATTGAATCATAGCTGTACACATGACAACAGTCCACATTCTTAAGTCTACCCTGTGGCAAAGTTAACTATTAATAGGCTTGCATGTAAGTCCTGTGGCCATCCACCTTTTGATTTTCCCATCGCCTTTTAATTAAAAGAGAAATGCACTTAATGTTCTCCTCATAGCACATTTCATTTATGAAAACAGCTTACTACAAAGCCTCTCAGCACTTAAGACGTGGGGTGGCTCTTTTTTCTCTCCTCATTTCCTCTTTCTCCACTCTTACCACCCCCCACCCCCATAACTGCCTAGGCTCCACTCTGCTTTCAAACTCCTGCTACGCAGGTGTAAACAAAAACATTTATCGGTTTACCTTGAGTAGCCAGGTCAGTACTGAATCCCTGTAGGGAACAAACTTGTTCTTGTTTTTACTAGCAGCCTGATCTGCCAGAGCAGAGATGACCAGGCCTAGAGTTGTTAAGGATCTGAAAAAAAAGTCAGCAGAAATAAACATAACATTAGCAAGAAAAAGGTCTTGGGCTAGAAATTGGGCCGTGTAGCGCCCGTTGTTTCGGCGCTATGCGGCCTCGAAGTGCCAAGATAGCGACTTGGCTGCACACGCACATTTCCCGCATAACATGCGCTGGACATTTGCATGCGCAAATACCGAACACCAGCTGCATGTAAAGTAAGGAGAAAATGGATACAGTGTGCAACTTTGATTTAAAGTGACAGACAACATTTTGGAACTTAACGCTCAACTCAACGCACATCTGAATATGTCTTAGAGTGCTTGGAAGACCCTGCTCCACCAGTGCTATTTAAAGGGACCATGCAGGATTTACAGGTTAGTTGCTGGATTATTGCTTCTGGTGGCTGATGAATTTGTAACTGATTTTGGAGGTCTCCCATACTTGAATACTAGGACACGGGGACATAGCCTAATATTTAGAGTCAGGACATGAAGTTAGGAAACGCTTCTACACGCAAACGGTGGGAGAAGGTTGGAACGCTCTTCTGCAAATGTTGATGCTAGCTCAATTGTTAATTCTAAATCTGAGTGACAGATTTCAGTGAACCAAGGGTATTAAGGGATATGGGGCTAAGGCGGGTATATGGAGTTAGATCACAGATCAATCATGATCTCATTGAATGGCAGAACAGGCTTGAGGGGCTATATGCCACTGCTACTTGCTGCCTCCTGTTATGCGCCACCTTCTCCTGCAAGAAAGCGAGACATGTGTCTGGGTGATGTGCCTGTCATGGTTGAATAGCTGCCAGTATGTGTGACCTGCGAGTTGTGGGTGGGTGGCTTGCAACGATGGTAGTGTGCAAGAGTGAGAGGAAGCATCTGATTGAAAGAGTTTGTTGGTATGTGGGTGACGGGGGGTGTCGTGCTTGGAGCAGTGGATGCGGCTAGTGGTGCAGCTGGTAGGAGACACCACTTGACAGTTGACCTCACTCATCTTGACTACTTGTGTCAAAGCATTGAGCTTCTTCCAGCACTCGTCCGTGGTCGTGGTGCTGTGCGCCTGGCATTGACTGCATCCCCTACTGCCTCCCCACTGCCTTTTGGGCACATGTCTGGAGGGCCTTTTGCCCTCCTGCAGATAAAGGATGTCCCTCCTTCTGTCCACCTCTTGCATCAAGGCCTCTAGTGCATCAGCAGAGAACCTTGGTGCACGCTCTCTCGCAGGCCTGATACAAATTCAGATCGGAAGATTGGTGAGGTCTGGCATGCAGATTGGAGGATGTGGGATTTAGTGGTGTGCAATCTTTATTCAATGTTTTAACATAACTCAACAGTTTGTAAACATAGGGACAGGACCTGCATCTGTGTTTTATATATGCGATGTCTGATTTCCATTCAGACTCCGTGCAGACAGCAGGCTGTTATTTTTAGCTAATAACTGGTACCGGCTACCTTTAAGAGACAGCATCCCTTTAAGAGATTGGGACTCCCCCTGCTGGTGGAAAGTACAAATTGCATTGAATCCTCACGTCAATACTGATTTCCAATGCAACTTACAGGTAAATCCTCAGGATTCACAAAAGTCTTGTCCAGCCTGCGCAGGGGCCATTGGACACAGATTAATAGCGGATCGCGCTATCCATGCCCAAAAATAGTCCTTATCTAACTCTTCCCCCCTTATGTCTATCAACTCTTGGAAGACAAATCCAATATGTACAAGGACCATAAAATAAAATAAATATTTTCCACTGTAAGGGGACATACTTTGTACGTGGTTTGAATGCTGCATTATCAGAGGTATGTGATGGATCAACTTGGCTCAATTGGTACATTCTTATCCGAGTCAGAAGAAAGTGGGTTTGGACCCTGCACCAGGGTTTGAGCACATAACCAAGGCTGCAGAGAGTGCTCCATTTTCAGGGATGCCACACTTTGGATGAGGAGTCTCATCTGGTGGCTCAGGCAGATGTTAAACATCCCAGGGGACTATTCAAAGAGTAGAGATCACTCGACGTCTGCCCAACATTCTTTCTTAACCAATACCACCATAAACAGATTGACTGCTGCTAAAACCCTTTGTCACCACCAGCCTCGACTATTTCAATGGCAGGCCTACTATCCACCCTCTCTAAACTTTAGCTCATCCAAATCTCCGCTTCCCGCATTCTGTTCCGCACCACACTCCTCTCACCCATCCCCCGTTCTTGTTGACCTACTCCCGGTCCCCCAACGCCTCCAATCGAAAATTCTCATCCCACCCTATCTAGAGCAATACGTCATGGAACCAACCACAGAACGGGCTATTTTAGATCTTGCATTATGTAATGAGATAGGGTTAATTAGTAATCTCACAGTAAAAGAACCTCTGGGGAAGAGTGATCATAATATGATAGAATTTCACATTGAGTTTGAAAGGAATGTACTTAAGTCAGAAACTAGAGTCTTCAACTTAAATAAAGCCAATTACATAGGTATGAGGGGCGAGTTGTCAAAAGGTAGATTGGGAAATTAAATTAAAGGGTTTGACAATTGGCCTTTCCCAATTGAGAACTTTAACTCCTGGTCTATCTTTGTCCTTTTCCATAACCATGCTAAAACTAACTGAATTATGATCACTATCACCAAAATGCTCTCCCACTGATACTCCTTCCACCTGCCCAGCCTCATTTCCTAAAACTAAATAGAGAACTGCGCCCTCTCTTGTTGGGCTTGCTACATACTGGCTAAAAAAGTTCTCCTGAATGCAATTTAAGAATTTTGCACCCTCGATATCCTTCACCCTGTTTGTGTCTCAGTTAATATTAGGGTAATTGAAATCCCCTACCATTACTGCCCTACTGTTTTTGCACTTCAGAAATTTGCCTACATATTTGCTCTTGGGTGCCCCTGTACAAAAAACACAAAGTTAGTATGCAGGTACAGCAGGCAATTAGGAAAGTAAATGGCATGTTGGCCTTTATTGCAAGGGAGTTGGAGTACAAGAGTAAAGAAGTCTTACTACAGTTGTACAGGGTTTTAGTGAGAGCTCACCTGGAGTACAGCATACAGTTTTGGTCTCCTTATCTAAGGAAGGATATACTTGCCTTAGAGGCAGTGCAACGAAGGCTCACTAGATTAATTCCTGGGATGAGAGGGTTGCCCTATGAAGAGAGGTTGAGTAGAATGGGCCTATACTCTCGAGTTTAGAAGAATGAGGGGTGATCTAATTGAAACATATAAGATTCTGAGGGGGCTTGACAGGGTAGATGCTGAGAGATTGTTTCCCCTGGCTAGAGAGTCTATAACTAGGGAGCATAGTCGCAGGATAAGGGGTCGGCCATTCAAGACTGAGATGAGGAGGAATTTCTGCACACAAGAGTGTTGTGAATCTTTGGAATTCTCTACCCCAGAGGGTTGTGGATGCTGAGTCATTGAATATATTCAAGGCTGAGATAGATAGATTTTTGGACTCATGGGGAATCAAGAGATATGGGGATCGGGTGGGAAAGTGGAGTTGAGGTCGAAGATCAGCCATGATCTGATTGAATGGCGGAGCAGGCTCAAGGGGCCGTATGGCCTACTATAGCTCCTATTTATGTTCTTATCTCTGTAACCTCCCCCAACCGTACAACCCACAGAACTCTCCAATCCTCTGAATCTGGACTTGTGCACGCCCCCCCATCCTCGCCGTGCCCTCACCCCATTATTGGCAGTCGTGCCTTGAGCCATATAGGTCCCGTATTCTGGAATTCCCTCTCTGAACTCCTCCACCCCTCCTCCTTTAAGACCTGCTTTAAAACGCACCTCATTGACCCTTTTAGTCACCCTTCATAATAGCTCTTTCTTTGTCGGTGTCCATTTTTGTCTGATTACACCCACGAAGTGCCTGGGACAATTTTCTACTTTACGGCGCTGTAAGTTGTTGTTGCTACTGCTGTACCCTCTGATATCAGCCTACTCCTTGTTCCCTGCTCCCTCTCTTCCTTCAGCCTCTAGGCCTCTGCCCTCAAACTCTCTTTCCCAGTACCTTACCACCTTCCTCCCTGCCTTCAAAAGTCAAAAGGCTCTTCTCCTCAACTGTGTTTTCACCGCTGAACAAAACACTCTTTCACTTTCTCCCTCAGTGTCTCCTTTGTCCAACAACCCATGAAGCACTCGAGGAGCTCTATCGAAATACAAGTTATGATTGCTCGATGAGAATTTCTTTTTCGCACTAATCCAAATTCAGAATATACTCTTGAAGTTACAGATACGCACAGCTAGTAAAAAGGAATTATTGGCCTAACAGAAACAAACGTAAGAGCAGAAGGTGGACAGCTGATGGAGTAGAGAGGTTTTACATTTTTTCAGAATAGTAGACCTCAGACATTAGGCAGAGAGCTGCATTATTGGTAAGGGTTGATTTAACACCTATCAAAACGATAGGTAAAACAGAAGGGGGAATTCAGCAAACAATAAAAGGTAGGAATTAGTGTTACGGGCAACAAAATAATTGGCATCTATCAACTGTCAGCTCAAGGTAAATAGGTAGATTAAACAAGAGCCTGTAGGGATCCACAATGTGATAATCACAGGGCATTTCAAAATCTCAGCAGTCAAATGACCAAGCCAAAAGCAACTAGAAGGAAGGTGTTTAAATACAAACGACTTAACACAACATACAGAACACTAGGACAGGCAATGGAGTAGGTTTAGTATGCACCAATCCGCCAAAACTGGCTAGCAATCTCAAGTAGATAGAACTTTTGTGTTAGTGATTACAGCTCAGGGTGAAAATGCAGTTGGGCAAGCTTTTTCAGAAGCCTTTTGGAGTTACGAGAAAAGCTCAGGGGAGGAACTAGTCAAGTTGCAAGTCAAATACAAAGTTTTTTAAGATCCTTTTTAAGGAGTTGGAAAATAAGCATGTCTCTATAAATTATTACAGGTAGAAGAATAAAAGAGGTGCAGTTCCAGAACATATGGCAGGGGTGAGGGCAGATCAAATCCACTATACAGCCCAAATGATAGTCACAGACCCAGTGGCTCTCACATTTAGATAATGGCCTATTCATTTGTTTAGCAATTGAATGACTTAAGGAATAATAATAATCTTCTAGTCAGCATATATTTCTACAAGGTTGATCAAGCACAACTTGCCTTTTAGAAATATATGCTGACTTTGAATTTGTTGTATAGCATCACTTTAATATTTTACTATGTGTCACAACAATGTCATTTTATAAGCGTGAGTCAGTGATTAGATACAGGTTAAACATTTCATCTACGAGATCCCCAGAAACTAACTTGTTAATGTTGCTTCCTTCCTTTAGACGATCTCCAGCAGCTCCAGACTTTGCTGCCCTCTCGCTGCCTGCCAGGTCCACAAGGCTCAGCTTACTCACTTTCTCACCTGAAGTCTACATAGAAAGAAAACATTGGAATTACTTTATATCTGGCTCCAGTGATTTCAAAAATCCTCCATCTACTCACGATTATTCCCATTCCATCCTTAACACTACCTCATTGCTTTTATTCTATGCCTCTAGATATAAACTAAGGGTTCCATTTACCTTTTTTACACCCTTATGTACTTGCCACTTTTAATGGCCTGTGTATCTGCACATAAAGGTCCTTCTGCTCCTCTAATCCATTTAAAATCTTACTTTTCCCTATTCATACTTCTAAAATGTATAACTTCACATTTTTCCACATTGAACTGTGCCTGCCACCTATCTGCCCACCGTTGGCCTATATACATCATTCTTCATTCTTTCACAACCCTCATCACCATTTGCCAAGCCCCTCAATTTGGTATCAGCAAATTTCAACATTGTTCCATCAAGTCCTAAGTCCAGATCATTTATGTATACAGTAACAAAGTGGACCAAACACTAACCTTTCTGCAACACTACTCATCACATCTGCACAGTCCAAGAAACTTTATTTTACCTCATCCACATGGCCACATTGCCATTAATACGTCATTATGCTTGCCACAACTCTCTTATGTGGTACCTTATCAAATGTTTTCTTGAAAATCCGCAGAAACCACATCTACTGCACTTCTTTTTCTACCCTCCATTACTGCTTCAAAGAATTCTACAAGGTTGATCAAACACAACTTGTCTTTTAGAAATAAATGCTGGCTGGCCCTGATCATCTCCCGTTTCTTCGAGTGCTACTAATTTCATCCTTTGATTTCAAAATTCTCATCCTTGCTTTTCAAATCCCACATGGCATCACCCCACCTTACCCTTACTTTCTTGCAAGCACGCTCTGCTCCTCTAATAATGGGCTATTGCTTGCCCCCCCCCCTCCCCATTCCACCATTGGCCACTCATTCAGCCACAATGCACCTGGAATTTCCTCTGGAAAGGAGGTATTTAAATACAAATAACTTCACTGCTTCTCTAATAATGAGCTATTGCTTGCCCCCCTCCCCCACTCCCCCCCCCGACCACCCCAGCCTAGTTCCCACTGCCTCACCATCTCCCTTCCTGCTTTCAGAAGCTTTAATTTTCCCTTTTTGCCTTCTACTCGGCATCCACTCTTTACTCCTTGATGCACTCAAGCAGCACTACAGAAATTCAAGTTGCTATCATTGCTCGTGCCCTCACCCCAGACTGGAGATCACATAGCGTGTGTGTAAGAATAATGTTGAATACTGCATGGGAACGGCTGCTCTCCTCATTCATGTTGGTTGCAGCGACTGTTCGGGACTTGTTCCCTTCTGACATCAATGATTCAATGTCCTGTTGAACGAGAGAAATTAAATTTCATCATTGGTTTTTTAAAAATATTTTTCTCCCCCACAGAACATTTTTTTTCTGTTCTCTTTGGGTTCCCTGCTATCTTCACCCAGACAACCAAAAGTTCAGTCAGACATTCTCTTCCTAATCAACTTTTGACAGCACCCTACAACCAAGTTCTAAGAGGTGTATGTGAGCAGCATGGGGTCACCTGCCCTCTGCAAATAACGTGTTCCCAGAAAACAACCTTTTTCTTGTTAGACAGGTGAAAAAGCATGTTGAGCAGAGTACTGTAAACAGCATATTATCTACTTATGCTTCACTTTTAAAAGTTTCTGCCATTTCATGCTGTAAACGCCTCTCTGGCTCATGCCTGTCCGTACAGCAAATTACCGGTTGCAGTAAATGCACCCTGGTACCCTTAGTGAAGCATAGGAATGCGAGAGGTGCTCACAAGTGCTGTCCACTGAAGCCATAAAGCTTCGGACATAACTCATTCTTCCCAGGATCTTATAGCTCTAATCGTTCCCTATTCCTACAATCTTTGGGCTAAAGCTGGGCATCACCATAATCACTAGTTTCTGATTGAGTTAATCTTCTCATACTCTCTTCAATCTTGGTGGTGACAGTAGCTCCACTCAAAACCATCCCTAGAAAAGGTAGGATACTCTTCATGCACTCCATCCAACTGTACTGCCCTCATATAATGCCCACCTTGTGCCTCAAGCATGTTGAATCATATAAATATGCACACCCATATTTACCATTACCATGTCAGCGTGAAAACGAATATATGAATTAAAAATGTTTATAGGAGGACTGTTAATTGTTAAATGTTTGCTAACTTTAGGTTCTTGAAATACATTTGTTTACATATGAAAAAATACTGAAAACCCCAAATATTCAGTGAATTCTGATAGCAAAGAGTGCCATTGTTCCTTTCAATGTATACTTAGAAAGTAGAAAAAACAAGAACGGGGGTGGATGGGAAACCCATTTGTTTCCCCTCGCGGAGAGTTCAAGAACTAGAGGACATAGATTAAAGCTGATTGGCAGAAGGATTAGAGGGGACTTGAGGGAAAACCTTTTTACCCAGAGGGTGGTGGGTGCGTGGAATTCGCTGCCCGAATTGGTGGTAGAAGCAAGGACCCTCAACTCTTTTAAAAAGTACCTGGACCTGCACCTGAAGTGCTGTATGCTACAGGGCTACGGACTGGGTGCTGGAAGGTGGGATTAGAATGGGCACCTGGTTGTTCTTCGAGCCGGCGCGGACACGATGGGCCGAATGGCCCTCTTCTGTGCTGTATCTTTTCTGTGGTTCTAGAATTCAAATATCACCTGTCTTTTTCTTTCAGATGATTGCTGATCTGTTGTGTATTTTCAACATTTTCTGCTTTTATTTCAGATTTTCAACTTTACATACTTGAATTAAACTTTTCTTTGGACTCCATTAAATTATTGTGATAAGGAAAAATAACGCACATTTGATAGGGATGTGGGTGACCCAGGCAAGGCTGCATTTATTGTCCATCGCTAGTTGTCCTGAGAAGGTGGTGGTGGGCCTTCTCCTTGAACCGCTACAGTCCTTGTGCCGATGGTGCTCCTACAAATAATGTTAGATAGGGAATTCCAGGATTCTGATCCTGTAATGAAGAAGGAACAGCGATGTATGTCCAAGTCAGAATGGTGTGTGACTTGGAGAGGAACTTGGAGGTTGCCACAACATTGCTGCTCTTATTCTACGTGGGGGTAGGGGGTCATAGGAGACAAAGTTCTGTTGAAGTAATCTTGATTTAAACGGTCATCCAGAAAAAAATTATGAAAATGAAAGGCTCTATAGTAAATCTAGGGTTCAAATGTCAAAAATCATCATGGTATATAATTAAAGCAAAATTTATGTTGTTCCCCTAATTATTGGAATATTCACAAAGGTCAAAAACTGAAGTTCTGCCATTTCCTTCAATCAAAAGAATAGTAAATAACATGTCATGCAATAGATTAGAGAGTCAAAAACAGGCAATATCATGTCGGCAATAAAATTCAAAGGCATAGATTTGAAATTCTGAGCAATAGATTTTAACTGGAGTCACGTTACCAGTTTTGAGTATAAAGGTTAATTTCAGTTCAATTGTTACCACAAACCAAAAAGCTGATTTAGACCAACCACTGTGAAACCCTATTCTGCTATTATCTAGCAGTTTGTTGCCCACGAGATCCTGTTCCATGCAGCTTTATTAATTTGTTTTCTTACCTTGTAACTTGTCACAGCCAGTTTGGACAAGCCATCCACATATGGACCAAGAACCTTGTGTTCTCTCACCTTCAAGGTGTGTCGACTCCTACAAAACAAGTATGCAAAAATGAGTAACAAAACAAACTCAATTGTTAGAAATATTGGACTTGTACCTTAAGTGTTATACCTGAACAGTGCTAATAAAACCCAAGCAGCAACAAATGCTATATTCAGACTGAAAGCTCTGCGCTTCCAGCAGTTGGTGATGTACAAAATGGTACCACAGTTTTGCAAAGTTGGAACACAATGAATCACTGACTGCCCTAATGATCTTCTTCAAATAATAAAAAAATTAGAATGACTAAAGGCCGTTCAATACATCACAATTCAGTCCTCCCCCTTTCTCTCAAGCTTTTCTGATTTTTCCTCCTAGTTCAGTTTCTGTACCATTTTCCAAAGCATTTTAGTAGCATGGTGGTCAAAATATAGTACTTTAAGTGTGGACTGACCAGTGTCATTGTGATGCCTTAGAATATATTCTGTAGGCATGTTCAATTACATACATACTTCCAAGTTCCAATTGCTTCACCACATTGGATATTGAAAGTGATGACATCTACTTTTTAATGGTCCCTCTGGTAATTCAATTCCATTCATTGCCACATCGTTTTCAACCCATGCGTAATATGATGATGCAGATAGAAATGAGAGAGAACAGACCATTAAGCCCATCATTTTGCCCCATGCAGTAGACAGGGTAACCTTGCACCCTCCACACTCACGCATCCATCACCCACCCCCAATATGATCTTAGTTTCATTCTGCTCGTGCTTTCTTTGCCTATTTCTTCTTGTTCGCTACTTCAGGGCAATGTTTTAGTTCCTTCTAATCTCCAGAGACAGCTGTTGTCCTAAAGACATGGCTTATTTAAATCACACTCCAGTCAGCATTAAACAGCAAGAAGTCGTAAGCAGTGGTTTACTCCAACAGCTTCCAAGGAAGCAGCTGCTCTTCTGGGCCAGAAAGGCACTTGAGCCTATGCAGCTGAGTAATGCCTAACATAGGCTGACGGCGGCAGCTGTATGAGTCAAGGTGCCAGCCAAAAAGGAAACCTGAATGAGAAGATATTGGAAGTGGCCTTGGTTGGCTTAGGGTATAAAGTGAGATCAGCAAATGCTGGTTCTCCAATCATCATACAGCCAAAAAGAGATATAATAAAACTAAATAACTGAACATGGGTTTCATTTATTTTGGTATTCTTTTATAAAGCAAGATCTTTCATATTCTCTTTCATCACATTTTATTACAGGATAGTAAATGTACGGTAACCTTGCCTCCCAGGAGCAGCAACCCAGTTTGATTTACCATTCCTAGGGGCACATAAGTACGGCTGAGAATGGAAATTTGCCATGTAGAGGAAATTTAAATGCAGTCATTAAAGTTGAAGCAACCAAGAACTATAGACATGTTGCATATCACTTACAGACACATCTATTTTCTTGGCAAGAAGTATGGGTAAAAGGATGTCAGTGCAGACTATCACAGCTTGTATAAATGCATTCTCTACAAAATCACTTCCACTCCTGGATTTATACTGATTTACTTATCAGCTTTTTCCCCCCACTTACCCTTTTGGATCTAGAAGGTCCCGGACCTTCTCGTTGTATATTTCCATGTACGACACTTCAACTGTGAAACTTTGTTCCTCATTTGCCTCTTGTAACGCTCGTTCGAACAGCTTGCTGCACAGTCGGGGGGTCAAACCAGGTTTGTCTTTTGAACCCATCATTGTATACGATTTCCCTGAGCCTAACCATTAAACAGGTGCACACAGGTAGTTAATAAAGTCTATAATACATCAACATGAATTCAATCTCACTTTTTAGATACCATACAGAATTAGATCGGTATGAAATGAACATAGTTACTCAGCATACAGATGCACCTTTTTATTTTAATCAGTTCAAGTACCATCTACTTAACAGAAGTTACACTAGATAAAAGAGACATACATTAGAAGCCTGCAAGTATCCATGTAAAATTATATTTACATCCATTCAAAAGGTGTGCTTGCGGGAAATTCACCTGAAATTTCATATGAAAGCTAAGGTGCTCTGGTAATTATTTGTAAAATATGTTTTATAAGTTGGCTTCATTCAAAGAAATACACTATTGAGGCATCTTACCAGTTTGTCCATAAGCAAATATACAAGCATTGTATCCTTGGAAGGCATTTTGCAGCAGATTTTCACCAAGGCACTTGAACACGATGTCTTGACCTGGAGTGGGAACAATGGAGAAAAAGAGCAGGAACATAGTGGAAACCCCCAAGAATGCAGAAACAGTAGTGATAAGGAGGAAATAAAAACAGACATTTAGTGAGGTAAATATATTTTAGGAGACAGGATAGGAAATGTTCTCAAGTGAGCAGGCCTGATAACTCAAGTGGGAATAAATTCTGTATTCTATACATCCCAGCAGTTGCTCATTTCTCTGGAACCTAATTATGGTAAGCACCAAACCCTGGATGTAAGTGTATATTCTCAAGCCCAGCCTCCAGCAGCCGTTGTCCCAAATCTCAGAGTTTCCTCATTAGCTGTCTGATAAGCATTTGCCTTCCATGTGATGGAAGGACACACACTTGGCAACTTGTATCATGCTAGCCTCTTTGATGCCCTAGACATCCATGTTTATTGCCACATACCAGCCTTACTCATTACCAAATGCTTAATTCAAGTCCTCACACGAAGGGGTTTGGCTAAGAGGTGTATCCTCTATAATTGTGGCTCGCCTTCCAGGGTGCTCAGCAACACTTTAGTGTAGGGCATAGCCCTCCCTCCCTACAACCACTAACACTTTTAGTATAGTCATTCTAATGCAGTGTTTGACGTGTCATTGAAGTGGTTCAGAGTCAAAAAGATCTTAGGTTTAATCCCTGGTCTATGCTGATCTCAGCCAAGCCAGCAGTGTGCTTGTGGGGAAGGGGGGTGGGGGGACAGGAGGTGGGAAGAGGGGGTAGTACTACAATTGGCCTCAATACATATTCCAGGGGGCAGGCATGACTTTATCAGACTAGGTTCCTGCGCCTGACAGTTATCTAGTAACTGCCACTGGTCAATACAGATATGTGGATGTTGGTTGATGCCAGGATGAGACTCAGCTGTAATGCTACCCCCACCACTCAACTGTACAGGTTTACATACTTAGAATGGCCATTTTTTTGTGAGGTACCAGAGGACTGCCAGCATCAAAACACAAGGGGACAAATTGGATCAGTATTTTTGAACTCGAGAACAAACTAGACACCAATACATTTCACACTGGTAATTTTAGCTAGAATGTGACTCCCAAAGGACGAGCCATCGCGAAGAGCCACAAAAGTGACCTCTGTATCCAAAATGGAGCTTGCTCAGTATAACCAGGTGTCGACATAGCACAACAGGGTAGCCACCATCAAAGACCAAAAATGGCACACAACTCTTCCAGTAGTCTCTGCTTAATGTCCGCACCTGCCTGCATAACCTACACACATATATTGTAATTTACTGCAGCAAAGGTTGTCACATGAATATTTTCAAAAGGGATGAAAAATCACAGTGCAGGGCTATGACGTAAGCAAGAGTACAGCGCGTCTGTTGATACAATGCTCTAGTATTTTACCTTGCTGTGCCGCAAACATGCAAATTGTTAAGCAAATCCCCATACAGCAAGTCCCTGACCTCAACCCGGTTAACAGAAGAAGGTTAAGGAGGAAGAGGTTGAGGAGCCAAGATAAGGCAATCTAGAGGGCAAGTCAACTCCTATTGTGACTTCACACCTCAGCAACTGGCTCAAAGGCCTCCATGGTCACTGGCCCACCTTCTCAAATGGTGTGGCATGCAGAGGGGTCTAAACAAAGGGCAGGAGTGAAAGGATAATAAAAAGGCAGAATGTTAGTACCACAAGCAAAAGCTACTGTTGCAGACTATAATGAAGCTCTTAACCATACACCTGTAGAATGGAATTTTTAAACACAACATACCTGCATACTTCTCTTTAATGGACTCATCCATTGACCAGAAACAGTGGTCGTATGCAAAAACCTAGATGATAAAAAAGGACAACAAATCAGAAAATGCCCCTCTCCAATAGCAATCTGAAGTAATCAAGTATCAACACTTTTGGACAATGAAATTAGAAATGATGCATACAGAACTTCAAAAAACCTGCTAATTAAGCCAGCATAAAAATGTTTTTTGAAATAAACAGAATGCATTTCAGTTGGAAGCCATCATCATAACTCAGAACTTTCATTCCAGTTCTGATGAAGGATACAACCTGAAACATTAACCTATCTTTTCACTCTCAGAAACCGATTGATTGCCCTGTTGCACATTTCTGGTCTCCAGCATTCACAATTATTCACAGCATTCACAGACCCTTTTCATCTCAAAATATTTTTGGCCCCAAATTAGCCAAAATTGTAAGAATTGAATAAAATGAATAATCAATTTGGGGGACATTAGGCCAAATGGACCATTTTGCTGCTGCTTTTTGTTTCAAGTATCTGATTATTTTATCAAGGAGTCTTTTCTAATTATAAAATATAAAGTTAGTTCACCATACAGTATGTCGGACATGCAGAGTAAAACCTATGTTGCATTATTTATTGCCACAGAAGAGTACTCAAACTTTAAAGCTCTCCATTACGCGAAGGCCAGATGTCTGGCCAAAACATTTGATATCAGATTATGACGAAATAAGCATAGTTTAAGCGTAAATAAAATTTAATTTAAACAAACACACCCAATGTAAAGTGTATGAGTAGTCCATAAAGTTTATTGTAGAAACATGGGCGCCAATATAGTCTTTCCTGCCATAAAAATGAATAAGTCTTCAGATCTGCATCATAAACTTGACATAACATTTTCTCTCTTGCGTTGTATGATGTATACTTTCAATCTCAAGTGATAGCAGAAAACCTACGGAAATAACTGTTTACATTACAAAAGCTAGGATACCTATAAACAAACACAAGGTGGTACTTTAATATTGGGATGCAGGCATTCAACATTAAAGCACTCAAGCTTTGACCAGTACCCCATGTACATTAGCCACATTGGCTTGAAACAACAGGTAACTTAACCCTCCGTCAACAATCCATTATTCTCCAGTGTATTTCTCTCACAATTCCTCTAGTACTGCACTCAGTTAAGCTATAGGTTTGAAATTATGGCACAGAGTATGGGAAACCAGGCCTAGGACTTCAATGCCAAAATATTCAGCAATTTTTTCTCTCTCATTCTTCGGGATGCGGGTGCCGCTGGCAAGGCCAACATTTATTACCCATCCCTAGTTGCCCTCGAGACAGTGTGATTGTTTGTCACTTTGAACTGCACTGGTGAAGGCTCTCCCACAATGCTGTTAGGTAGAGAGTTCCAGGATTTTGGCCCACCGACAATGCAGGAACAGCTGATATATGTCAAAGTCAGGATGGTGTGTGACTTGGAGTGAAACTTGGAGGTGATTGTGTTCCCATGCACCTGCCACCCTTGCCTTTCTAGGTGGTGGAGGTCACGGATTTGGGAGGTGCTGCCGAAGAAGTCTTGGTGATAGTACATGCTGCAGTGATGGGGAGAGTGGATGTTTCAGGTGGTGGATGGGCTGTCAATGAAGCAGACTGCTTTGTCCTGGATGACGTTGAGCTTAGTGAGTGTTCTTTCAGCTGTACCCATCCAGCAAGTGGAGAGTATTCATTCACACTCCTGACTTGTGCACTGTATGTGGTGGAGAAGCTTTGGGGATTCAAGAGTTGAGCCACTCACTGTAGAATACCCAACCTCTGACCTGCTCTAGTAGAAAGCGGCTCATCAGCACCTGCTCAAGGGCAACTAGGGATGGGAAATAAATGCCGGCCTTGCCAATGCCCTCATCATGAGAATGAATAAAAAAATATGGTACACAGCACTGTAATCTACATCTCTGATCCTTCTTCACCAGCACCAAACACAAAAGAAACACAAATTACAACCTACCTTTGGTTGGCTCCTGTTGTTAAATCACGATATCCATATTTTTCAGGAGAAAGTGCCCAGATGGAAAGAAAAAAAAATTTAAAAATAATTTAGATTATAGTCTGCTTGCTAAGTAAATACATCTTAAAATTATACAATGAAAACTGAGCACACAAGTAGCTGAAGTGCTTTCAGTCTTTTGCCATTGTTGCTCTTGCACAACTCCCTAGTGGTCTGCTCAAGCAAAATAAAACCCATATCTCTGGCAATATATATTCAGTAGAAAAATTAAATTAGATAATATCGGATTAATCACAAAACAAAGTGTGGAACGTTTCAGAAGGTATAATAAACCACAAGAGCAAAGTTTAAGTTAAAACCAGTCTGAACCTCCAAAATGAAGTCAACAGCCATAAAATCAGGCCATGGTAATATATAATGTTACGTTCATGGAAAAGGTTTCATTACCTATGTATTTTTTTGAAACGCAAGCAAGCAAACAACCAGTGTGTTCCATTTAACTCATTTGTGACGACATCTACAAGGTTTAACAATTACAGCAAAATCAGTGCTAAATTATTTGGGTCAACAATCAAGAATTGATTTCAGAAAAAAGTATATTACACTTTGGGCAAGATGTGTTGGAATGTTTTATGTTATCTCAAACTCTTATGTTTTTCAAGGACTTAACACATCAAACTGTGTTAAGTTATGATATATAGGTTGCATGTCTCATTAGATTTTTGGTAAATTTCATGTGCTTCACATTTCACATCAGCTGCTGCTTATGCCCTTACGTGATGACACAGGTTTGTAATTTTTCAGGTTCAGACCACAAAAAATGTGCAACCACAACAAAATGAATATCAAGTTCATGGGTGGTTGCTATATTCCATTTTTGTTTAGTGCTTAGTTTTATTTTTGCCAGCAGCATGCTTCAGTGAAGCACAGAAGGCTCCAGTTGTTGCACTATGTGATTTGGACTGCATTCATACTAAGCTAGTTTCGCTGCACCTAGAATATACAAGAGAACATACACCTTACAAATGGATTAAAATGGAAGTCATGCCAACCCTCCCAGTACACTAAGTGGGATTCTTTCTGTATGCTAGTTTGAAAATGTAGAACGTCCTAAAGAACGTAGGACAGCATTGATCATGAAAGGTAACAAGGTGCTCCCCACTGGCCAAGAATGATGTACTGCATATACTTACCAAGGAGGGAAAGGAAAGTAAAGAAAGGAAGAGAGAGAAAGAAAAGAAACAGAAAAGAAAACAGAATATGCGCAGTGTTTCTTTTCTAGTATTTCTTACCAGTGGAGGAGCTATGCTAGGCTGAACGATATCTCTTAGAAGTTCCAAACTGATTTTAAGATTCAAACCGCCAGCCCCTTAAATATCCCTGAACAGAGTTACTGGGTTTCAATAACGACCACATTCAGAAAACACACAGTTGTCATGCGTCTGTGTTTGTTCAAAAGTATTAGCTGATTTCTCAACCTTTGCAGACAATTGATAAAACTTGCAATATTGTATTGAATTAACCTTGGGACAAGGTTTTGGCTGTAGCCAGTTATTTTTTAAACCATTTTCTACTCTATACCATAACTCTAAATGAATCAAAGGAACTTCTATAAAGGCAAAACAAGACAAAACTACTTCATTTCGGTCATGCATGCACATGCAAAGGAGTGGTGCACCTCTGTGAATTATTGTGTCATCAACAAATAACTTTTTTATGTGCATCGCCAAAACAAAATATACAAAGTCCAATGGTGATTTGCCATAGTAAATATTTTTTGAGACCGTGCTTTAAGTCTCTTACTGCTTTTGGAAGCAGAGGACTAAAATGCTTATCTGAGCCTATTTAATGAGAACAAAGACATAGACATGTCCTTATATAAATTGTTAAAGCATAACATGGTACAGAGAAAACGGTTAAAACTACAACATACTTTTTGTCCAAATAAACATAGAGGTCAAGAACATGAGCATTTTATAAGCTGTGCACTGGAGTACAAATATTTACTTTATAGTGTACAATAAAGGTGTGGATGGATTATAAAAATGTAACCAGAACACCCACGCTGTCACTGCAGCAAATTTTCAAAAAGTAAAATTAAACTGATAGTGTATATAACATGCAAGTTTTACAGCCTTAACTCAACATCTTCAGAACACAACACTCTTAAGTGTTGTGGAGAGACTAGAGTGGCACTAATTGGATAGTTCTTTCAAAGAGCCGGCACAGGCATGATGGGCCAAATGGCCTCCTCCTGTGTTGTATGATTCCATGACTCATAGTACGTTACAGCACAGAAGCAGTGGACAGGCCACAGCTGCTTTGTTCTAATGTATTAAGAAACTGCACTATCAGATTCTGGTCTTAACCGGTCACAGAAAAGAAGCAAGGCAAAAAATTCTGAAAAGAAAACCACAGCTGCTGTCACACAACACATTGCAAGGAGTCAATTACTTTTGCTTTTGGACTGAGAATAATGGGCACACGGGATAATATACATAAAGGAACTTGATTTTTGTTTTCCATCTCTTCAATGAAAAAAAGTTATTTTCAAATGCAACGTTAGTTTATTAACAGATTGGTATCACCAACTCCTATGTAAATAAAAAGCAGAGTTTCATTATTGAGCTGCTGTGGGCCACTAGCCAACTTTGCTTTGGAGGCAGATCCATTTAGTCATCTTTTAAGCTTCAACCACGTCAATAAAGAAATAGGAATGATAATTCACAGTCTGCAAATTTCATTACTTTTTATATCAACAAAAACAGAGAAGCTGGTGTTGTTTACTGTAAGAGCCACGATGCAGAATGCATTCGATATTCAGCTCTCATAGCCAAAAAGGACGTTGTTTTGACACAATGAACCAGTAATAACCAAGACTAGTTAAGTATGGAAAGTATTTTACGATCCTCTAGAAACAAACTGAATATCTGATCCTTATTTACACAAACACTCTAGGCACATGGCTTTATCACAGTAATCATGACAAATGGGGCTTGTGATAACTTCCAATTGTCAAACCGAATAACATTCAATCTACTGGACATTAAATATTTGTAAGAAATGGTTTGTAAAAAAGCTTGTGGCTATAAATAGTAACACCAGTACTGTGACAAAGCTTATTACACAGTTTCATCTTGGCTCAGTTCAAAGCCCTCTCACCTCTCCAAGATTTGAGTGCATAATATAAACTAACACTACAGTGCAGATCTGAGGCAGTACTGTGCTGTGGATGAGACAATAAACTAAGGCCACATCTACTAGTTCAGGTACTCATTAGAGATACCATGATACTACTCGAAGTTCCTCCCTCAAGCATCACCAACAAAAAACTGATTAAATGGGTATCAACTGTACTGCCGTTTGTGGGATTTTGCTGCACATAGTAGGGAGTGGCTATATTTCAAAAGTAATTTATCATCAGTTTCTGAGACGTGATAAGTTACTCTATAGAGACAAGTCTTTATTTGCAAAAACTGAGTGCATGCCAATGATTCGCTAAAGGAAGCCGAGAACAGGTTATTTTCTGCAAGGAATGGAAAGCATGGGAAGAAAAAGAGAGTCATTGGTGAGTTCTAATCTTTGTAGTAAACTCTACAGCACCACTGGTGCCTAGGAACAAGTCACCTGGGTACGGGTTCATAGCACCAGGAGGGGGAACTAATAACAGTGAATTTAGTCATGATCTATCTGTGTATACATTGTTTTTAATGTTGATCTCTGAAATACACTCAGGAAAATAATTCCATTTGAAGATATCTGTTTGGATTACTTCAGTTCTGGCAGAAAAATAATGTAGATTATATTTTTATACTGAATGTTATGTTAAAAGCTTTGAGGGGAAAAGATAATTGGGTTGTGCACCCTAAAGTCATTATTTTATTTGTGTATGTGAAGCAGAGATTAAGCTCCCACCAAGAAAATAGATTAATAAGTAAAGCTATGTTCTTCAGTGCTCCTTCAAAGACATCTTCTAAAACTTGCCATTTCTCTCCTACTTCTTTCCTACTCAACAAGGAAACAAAAACAAGCAGTAACTGTTAACACACTTGCACAATAAAGACCCTTATACTCCAAAACATTCTTAGAATAGCTCTTAGCTATCAAGTTCCAAAAGAGAATATTTTTTGCTGATTCACTTAATAACAAAGGCCTGCAGAAATGCCAATTTGTCAGGGCAATGAGCTTGGAGGGCTCTTGTATATTATGTGATATAACAGGGATGCAGTGGGAGCAAACTGCACCAAGTGTCAAAGTCTCAGATTTCATTTTGATTGTTCATCTTTTTGTCCCTTGCTGCGCAAATACTGGGGTGCCAGTAAGTAGGTTATAGATTCCGCATAGTAAAATGTATGCAGCAATAACCTGCTCCATCAAGTAATAGTTAACTCCACATATCCCATCACATACTAGGCAATAAACTCCCATACTCCTTCCTATGGTGCTCTGTAACCAGTTGCATCTGGAGAGCATGCAAGGGTAGCTCTAGTCTGCTAAACACCCATTTTTCCCTCCCTTCCACTTCAATGTGCACACAAAGCAGCGATCAACAGCTTTGGAAATCTGATGTTATAATGTCTGAAGATACATTCCAAGCTGTACATCACGGTGCATTTTTCCTACAAATGATACTGCATTACATTTCCCAAACTACTGTTTAGCAGGATTAGCATATGTCTTAGCAATTTTCTATTGCTAAAAAATGGAAATAGGCATTTTGAAAACATGAGTAGTTATGTATAATTAATTTAGAACACACTGGCCTATTAAAACAGAGGTTAGTCATGTGTGTTTGAAAACAGCTTTAGGAAGTGGTTATTGATCAAGAACCTACTCCACCGAATAAATTGGGGATCGGAGGCTTAGGGTTTGGGTACAGGGGGAAGGAGGGGAAAAGAACCATTAGGCCAAATATTGAGATATCATGAATCAGAATTCCCAGTTACCCAAAACCTGTGAAACAGTGTTAAATTGGCAGGACCGACCAGGAACCTAGCCACCAGAAGGAGAATCTCAATTTTGTTTCAAAAAATTTGGAAAACTCCAAAACAAAAAAATAGGAACTATGCTTTTATATGCATAACAGCTCTTGGGTAAAGCCATTCAACAGTTTTATGGTACATTCCTTTAGAACCTAGCAATGGGTCATAATGCAATTGCAATCATACAGTAAAATCTTCTACATACATTTCAATAATGGCCCAAAACACCTTTATTGTAATTACACCGAGACTTTGTTCTCTCATTTCATTCTTCTAAATATTGTACAACAACTTGCATTTATATACTGCCTTTAATGCAAAAAGCATTCCAAGATGCTTCACAGACAAGCATAAGGAAAATGGAAGTTGAACCAGCAAAGGAGAGATTACAATGAGTGACCAAAAGCTTGGATTGACAGCTTGGATTACAGCGGTGTTCCCCAGGGGTCGGTGCTGGGACCACTGCTTTTCTTGATATACATTAATGACTCAGACTTGGGTGTACAGGGCACAATTTCAAAATTTGTAGATGACACAAAACTTGGAAGGGTAGTGAACAGTGAGGAGGATGGTGATAGACTTCAAGAGGATAGAGACAGGCTGGTGGCATGGGCGGACACATGGCAGATGAAGTTTAACATAGAAAAATGCGAAGTGATACATTTCGGTAGGAAGGATGAGGAGAGGCAATGTAAACTAGAAGGCACAATTCTAAAAGGGGTACAGGAACAGAGAGATCGGGGGTATACATGCACAAATTATCGAAGGTGGCAGGACAGGTTGAGTAAGCAGTTAAAAAAGATACGGGATCCTGGGCTTTATAAATAGAGGCATAGAGTACAAAAGTAAAGAAGTCATGATGAACCTTTATAAAACACTGGTTCGGCCACAACTGTGTCCAGTTCTGGGCACCTCACTTTAGGAAAGATGTGAAGGTCTTAGAGAGGGTGCAGAAGAGATTTACTAGAATGATTCCAGGGATGAGGGACTTTAGTTACGTGGATAAACTGGAAAGGCTGGGGTTGTTCTCCTTGGAACAGAGACGGTTGCGAGGAGATTTGATAGAGGTATCCCAAATCATGAAGGTGCTAGACAGAGAGAAACTGTTCCCATTGGCAGAAGGATCAAGAACCAGAGGGCATAGATTTAAGGTGATTGGCAAAAGGAACAAAGGTGACATGAGGAAAAACTTTTTTTTTTACACACAGCGAGTGGTCAGGATCTGGAATGCACTGCCCGAGGGGGTGGTGGAGGCAGATTCAATCATGGCCTTCAAAAGGGAACTGAATAAGTACTTGAAAGGAAAAAAATGCAGGGCTACGGGGATAGGGCGGGGGAGTGGGACTAGCTGGCGCAGACTCAATGGGCCGACTGGCCTCCTTCCGTGCTGTAACTTTTCTATGATTCTATGAAAACAAGTTTCAAGAAAGTTTTTAAAGGAAGAAAGAGAGATGGAAAAAAGAAATTTAGGGAGAAAATTCCAGAGAATGGGACGGAGGCAGCTAAAAAAAATTTTTTAATACAAGAAACATAGGACGATGCTGCGACAGAACTATTTGAAGTCAGTGTGTCTTGACTCTCTTTCCAACCAGTCACCGGGTTACGTACAGCAAAGGACACACATGAGCAAGCCAATTACATCTGCACTCTGTGGGGGAACCTCCCCTCATCCACACTGAAAACAGTAAGCCATTGTAGGTCAGTAAAGTAATTACTGTCCTTAAATTTAGTACATCCTTAATCATTACAGTCTTAAATGTTTTGCTGTCAATTGGACTAAATTAAGGCACATCTCTCTTTTAAGGCTGTATAAACCAATTCCAACAGGCGTTGTAGATGACAGCACATAGTGATTCAAACCTAAAAACTGCAATACAATGACTGTTTTGCTATAGTGTGCTATTTTGAGCCCAGAAACAGGTCTGTGCAAATATTAAAATTGTGAAAAGCAGCAAACACGCTCTCATACACAGCTGTTGTGCTGAAGAAAGCACAAAATAAGGGTTTGGCCTTTACAGGTGTGTACTAATATCAAAGCTAAATGAGGCAAAGAATACTTTAGTCAACTTACTAATTTGGATCCAGTCTCACTCATCTTGGTTTAAAAATGCAACCTTTTTTGATGCATCGCACTCTTAAAAATAAATACAGCGAGTAGCTGAGCCTTACAGACAGAGAAGGACCCAGGTTTGATTTCTGGTCTGTGATGAATTAAGTTTAATTTCAGTACAGTGGTAGTAAGGACAGTGCAATTAGCATTGTGCATCTAGATTACGGTTAGCAGGGCCTTATGCCCGATGGCTATTCAGTGACGCTGATGGAAGTGCAGGTCTGAATAGGAGTGGGCTGGGCTACGTTCACTCCCCAACTCAAATAGCTTGCTGAAACTGTCAATGCTCACTGTATGGCCATATGGCAGAAGCAGCAGATGGCAACCCAGCCCATGAAGCCATAATTTTACACCAGCAATGCAGTCAGGAAAAGAGAGGCAAGAAGAAAGATTGGAGTAAAAACAAACGCATCTCCATGCATTTTGTGATGTCTTACTTTCTCATCAGAAATTCAACCAACAGTTTTGATCCTGACATTTATGAGCTAGTTTTCCCTTTCTACTACAGTTTAAAACTATTTCAATAATACTAGGGTGCAAATCTCTCCCTCACTGCCCAACTTTTATTCTCTGAATCACTCCCAAAGAGTTATTACAAATATTCTGAAAAGTGTACATGAGCACCCCAGTACACATACAAAACCATTATGGTGCAGACTCTCACATCGCTAGAGTCTATCTAGTGACGTATGATACTTCTTGAATTTGCATACATTCAGTATCAATAGTGTGTATTATTATGGTACAGATATGCTAAACGGTTGAGTCACTATTATTGAGTTTTGAACAGGTTCCATTCACCGAGCAGCTCTTTTGACAACTCTGCTAAACATCTGTTATACAACAGATTTATGCCGACAAAATGTTTAATTTTGCTATACTGCAAATATTTTACTGCAATTTTCATATTTCCATTATTAAAACACAAACACAATTTATAGCATTACATCTCATCAATTTATGCTGAATCTTGCAAGATTATACTCGGCTCAGCATTTTCAACTTTTGAATGACAAGACTAATGCTGCATGTAAACATCAACCTTATAAAAAGATCACATTTTGGCTTTCTTGTGTGTCTGTTTCATTGGACCATGGTAACACAACAGTTAATGCAATATTGGTCACATAGTTCCCAGGGACCAATTCCCATTCTCACAGCCTGATTCTAACTTTGAAGTCTGGCTCCACAACAACAACTTACATTTATACAGCACATTTAATGTAGTAAAACGTCTCAAGGCGCTTCACAGGAACATAATCAGACAAAAATCGACACGGAGCCATAGGAGACGACATTAGGACAGCTGACTAAATGTTTGGTGTGGAGATGCCGGTGATGGACTGGGGTGGACAAATGTAAGGAGTCGCACAACATCAGGTTATAGTCCAACAGCTTTATTTGAAATCACAAGCTTTTGGAGCTTTGCTCCTTCGTCAGGTGAAGTGAGGAGGATTTGCATAAAGGCACAGCATATATAGTCAGAGAACAATGCCTGGTGATTACAGATAATCTTTCTAACTGCCCTTCATCACACCTCGGCAGACAGATAATCACAACAATCAAAGGAGCGTTCAAACAGGTTAGTCAAAGAGGTAGGTTTTAAACAGCATCTTAAAGGAGGAAAGAGAGATGGAGAGGCAAAGAGGTTTGGGGAGGCAAGATAATAGCTATCAAATTAATTACATTACTAAAGAAACATCTTCAAAATCCATTAAAAATGTGAGACACACTGTAGAGAGCACTAAAGCAGGGGGAAGGAGAATTTGCAGCAAGAGGAAGGGAGAAAGTGTCAGAGATAGAGATAGAAAGATAATGGAAAGTGTGAACAAAGCATGCAGACTGAGGGAGACAGAAAAAGGGGGAGACAAAAATAATTAAAATAGCGGGAGACAAGCAGGGTGGGGGGAATTTACTTTTGTCCAGCAAAATCTGAAAAAACATTGGGTTTATTTTTGCAGAAACTCCCATCTCACTTTCGCAATGATTACTAAAAGCTTAAACCATCAGGATGGGTTTTTAAATTTCTCACTCCCAGAATTCAGGGCCTAGAAGGCTGAAGGCACGGTCACCAATGGTGGGGGGAAGGAAGTAGCTCCAACTTGCCAATCAAGCATCAGACTCCCAGTTTAGACTATTTTACTTTTACACTTCAACACTGGGTTAAGAGATCCTGTTTTTGGGACCGTGCCTTCCAAGCATTACTATCTCCTTTAACATTCCAAGTTGGGAGGCATGCTAGGCTCTGTTGTGCAATAAGGAGACGTAGGGAGCAAATACACAGGACCAGCCCACAGCATTTAAATCGCTGTTTGCATTATGAAATACAGACAGTGGAGGAGAGCTGCACATCCACGGTACTCCTGTAGTGTAAAATAACTTATTCCCTCATCCAGCACCATCCACCCAGTCTCTTCTCACCCACCACACTTCGAATGCCATCTTTCTGCTCATTCTGGACTTTAAAAGATATCAAATTAATTACATTACTAAAGAAACATCTTCAAAATCCATAAAAAATGTGAGAGACACTGTAGAGAGCGCTAATGCAGGGGGAAGGAGAAATTGCAGCAAGAGGAAAAGAGAAAGTGTCAGAGAAAGAGGTAGAAAGATAATGGAAAGTGTGAACAAAGCATGCAGACTGAGGGAGACAGAAAAAGGGGGAGACAAAAATAATTAAAATAGTGGGAGACAAGCAGGGTGGGGGGAATTTACTTTTGTTCAGCAAAATCTGAAAAAACATTGGGTTTATTTTTGCAGAAACTCCCATCTCACTTTCGCAATGATTACTAAAAGCTTAAACCATCAGGATGGGTTTCTAAATTTCTCACTTCCTGAAAAAATGAGTATGATTGTAAAGCTGACAACGTAGAAAGTCTCGAGACTAAATATTTATGCTGTAATAGGGAACTGAAGTATAATCTAAGCTCCTGGCTCAACTTTCATGACCAACACCTTTCGCACACCTGTTCCTTGTAAAATCAGCACAGCCTCTCATTCACAGTCTGCTACATCCTGTTGTGTTTGCCAAGCATTTGTTGCTTAGCATTAATGAACTAAATCTCAGTCAATCTGAACCAGTGGTTAGTAATGCTAAGAATATGGTCACCACCTTCATTTTGTAATTATGGGATTTATCAATTCAGGTTTCTGAACTTGTATAGTAAACAGGGGTGGCATCATGTTGTTCATCAAAATAAGAACAAAGTCACATAGCAAAGCTCAATGCATGACATTTCAAAGTACTGCACCACAAAGCGTCTCCATCAAGGGGAAGCAGTAAACAGAGATCAGGCACTTTCTTAGAGAATTGGAGATAAACACAACCTAGAGGGTACCTTGTTGTACCAGGTTGCAGAGCAGCAATGGTTGAGGCTTGGGATAAGATTAAACACCACCGCCCCCCCCTCCCAAACAGGAAAGTGAACAGCTTGAGGAAACTTCAAAAGAAAAACAAAAAATGAGGGGGCGGGGGGGGGGGGTGATTTAAATAAATTTGACGACCAGTCTTTTCAAACATTTATCAAATTTACATTTTACTCCTTTCATTGTGCAGGGAATAGAAGCAGCACCAACAATATCTACTGAGCTTTCCACTCATGTTTTAGTTTGAGAGTGCTGATGACAACTGTCTTGAGTAGAGTTTCTAGGCCTGACATTCTGAAGGACCTGAATTAACATTAATAGATATAGTCATTAAGCCAGGGTGCTGTAATTAAATTCCCTCACATTGTTGGGTACAATGAATACCTCACATCTGACAAACAAAACCAGACAGTGCAGCAGGTACATCCACTGCTTGCTCCAATGCAGGACACTATACAGCGACATAGTGCTGAGTTCCATATTTTAGCCAAGCGCGAGAAAATTTGGCACAACAAAACTGGGGGACATGGATTCAATCCCAAAACCACAAAAATGTGGATATAATCACATAATTTGCACCTTAAGATACCACTAACATTCCCATGTTTTGCAATAAAAACACAAATTTCACTAGTTCAATCACCATAAATCAGTCACCCTGATAATATATTGTGCGTTACATGGCATTGAACAGTGTACCATCTGGTGCAATGATCCATGCCACAGGAGATCTGCTAGTAATGTAATTTTAAAAATCTGTAACTCGTATCTGTCACAACCTTCCTGTAGTATTTTTGTGCAGAAATTCCTGCTTTTTTTTTTAAAAAACATAACATTTTCTGTAACGCTTCTGTGTCACTCTTATATGCAAATCTATTGCACCTGATTGGATCATTCTTCCCAGGTGATTGTCTCCTAACCCTGACTTACATTTTTTCAAGACCTGCAGCACATCACAAGCAAGTCAGTTAAAACAAACCAACCCACTGAACAGCTCCAAGATAGGTCAGAAATCTTAAAAACTTTTTGAAGTAATAATTCTAATGATTAGAAACGTTTAATATTAGGATTATTTATTCCATCTACCTCCTGCACTCAACTATCTTTCTTACTAGTAGAAGCAGTGTTTCAGCTCCCTCTCTCCATCATACCAGTTCCACATGGTATCCAACTTATTAATTAGTAAAGCCCAGGGTTCCCATCTGCAATTTGATCTTCATTTATTTCAAAAATGCAGAACAATAACACCTACTACACTTAAAGGGGCACACACATACTATTTTAGCTGTTATAATGTTCCCCGTTTGTCTTACCATCAGTGTCACAGGAAATGTTTATAACAACATTCAAGAGAAAGGAAAAAGGTTGAGGCCAAGGTGTAGCCTCAGTGGTTGAATAAGGATGTTCTTGGAGAAATGAACAAAGGGTCAAATTGGCAGGAAATGAAGCCCAAATATAAAAAGATAAAAATAAGTTTAAAAAAGAAAGTTTAAGATGTTGTTGGAACTAAAAATCGAGGGATAGTATGGAAGACAGTAAGATTAATGCTACAGCATTTTTTTAGCTAGGAGAAAAAAAAACAGATTAGACCCTTGAAAGATCTATTGGGATAGGTTAGAAACAAGGATAAAGAAATAGCCAATGAATTAAACAGAAATTTTGCATGTGTTCATTTCTGAAGACAATGTTGCAATCCCTGTTTTACAGGATAGGTGTCTAGGTTAAATTAGAAATAACATATCTCATGGCATTAGCTAAAGTCAATGGATTTAAGATTGATTTGGTCATCCCTCCTAATATGTTTCCCTTACGCCTGTGAAGTGCTTTGAGATTTTTTTTCTATGTTAAAGGCGTTATATATATGCAGGCTGCTGTTGTTGCAGTTATAAAAAACATAAATGCCATTGAAGGAATAAAGTACAAAAGGAAGGAGGTAATACTGAACAAGACCTTAGTTAGCCCACAGTTAGGGCATTGTGTACAGTTTTGGAAAGGCCATTATAGGAAGGATATAAAAGCAATAAAAAAGATATATTCACTCGGATATTGCCAGAGATGAGGGATTACAATAAAGAGAGACTTGAGAAGTTAGTGTTTTTCCTGCCACTGGAGCTGAGCAGGTTACGGCTTGAACCGATAAAGGTCTTCAAGATTATGAAGGGTCACAATAGGATAGTGACACTGGCCAGTGAGACAGTAACAAAAGGGTATAATTTTAAGATGAACATAAAAAGAATTCAAGAGGAAGTCAGGAATATCAAATTCTCTGTCACAAACTGTTGAAGCAGGGTCCATAATTTATTTTAAAAGGGAACAAATAATTGCTTGAAAAAGAGGAATACTAAAGGCTATGGAGAGCAAGAGTGGGATTGACAAGATGGCTCAAGTGGAGAAAACACCAGCACAGACCTGATGGACTGAATAGCCCATTTCTGTGAAGTAACATTCTGTAATTCTATTAAGTCCCATATTTCAAAAGAAAAATCAGATCCCAAAGAACTATTGCCCAATGATCTTAACTTCAGCTGTATTTAAGATATTAATAAGTATAATATTCAAATACTATAAGCAAACATTTGAGAGGGCTTTGCAGTTACTGGGGACATTTTTTTTTGAGGAATTGACAAACAGTGGGAGAAGGAAGTCCAATCAATATCATCCATTTGGATCTCCTGAAATAGCTTCTGATAAAGCTTCACATAAAGGATGAGAGAAAAATACATGTCATGGTATTCTTAAAAAAAAGGTAAATGGAATGAGAGAGGGATGAAGTGGTATGAACAGAGTAGTTACTAACTGGAAGGGTTTAGATTGGGGGCTGGTAAGTAAAGTTCCTCAGGAATTATTACTTTTAGTAATGATCTTAAGGATAGCATTAATAGAACTTTATGACATTTGTGGATGGTACAAAAATGTCTACAAGAGTTTTGAATAAGAAGGAGATTAGTGAGTTGCAAGATAATTTAGATAAATTAAGTTAATGGGGTCAATGTTATTTAATGTGCTGTGTTATACACAAAGAGCAGCCATGCAACTTGAGGCATCGTCTATTCCATGCCTGGATGCCAATTAAAAGTAGCATAGCAGGAAAAGTTACTTGGAAGTAGTCATTGACTTTCAGCAAAAGATTACAAGCAATATGAGATAGCTATAGGGTAAGCAAATACAATTCTATTCTAGTTCAATGAAGAATAAAACTAAGAGCACCATACTGGTTATAGACGATTTTATTTTGTTCACCTGGAGGTATCGTATCTAGTTTTGAAACCCACAACTAGTGATGGCTATTGAATCTCTAGAAAGAGTACAGATGACTTGCATCTTTTGCAATGCACTCACACTTCACTTAGTTCCAGTACGAAGCCACAAAGGCTTCACAGGCGCTAAGCTTGGAGTGTAGATTTTTCAGATGAGATGCTAAACTGAGGTCCTATCTGCCTGCTCAGATCGACATAAAAGATCCCATAGCACTTTTTGAAGAAGAGCAGGCAATTCTTCCCACATCCTGGCCAACATTCCTTCCTCAACCATCATCACCAAAAATAAATTAGCTGCTCATGTCTCATTGCTGTTTGTGGGACACTGGTGTGGCCACAGTGGCTGACACATTCACCTACATAATAGTAACTGCATTTAAAAGAAACCACTGTATGTGCGGCACTATGGGATGTTTCACAGACACAAGCAGCTGCTATAAAAACACAAATCTTTCTTTCCTACAAGAAATTTCTAACTAAACAGAATGCAACAAGAAAGCCTACAGATGCAAATGGCACTGAGCACGATGCAGTGTGGAAATTCCCCCAAGACATTAGTATTATAAATACTTCCAGTCACTTAGCTAGGTTAAACAATGCTTCATATGAATGTCAAGGCCTATAGATCCAGAGCAGCCGCTTTGTATGATCCTGGAGGCTAAGAATAGCTGGAATCAACGCTCCAGTAAGATGTCATGACTATCAGAATCTCCTGAATGTCAATTATCACATACTGGGAATATCTCCAAACGACGAGTTGGAAGAAGAAATTACTCATAACGCATAATTACAGCATTCACTGACTTCTATCCAAAATGTGACAGGTCTTTACAAAACCTGAAGCTGAAGGTGCTTTTTTTAAAAAAAAAATAACCCTCTAAAAAGGTAACTCTCTGGACTACGGGTGGGAAACTGTTTTGAGTATTTAGGCCGGTTTCCAAATCAGCACTTCTACTTTTAACAGTGCAGTACTGTGGGCAGGTTGAGAAAAAAAGTTTCAATGCTTTGGTAGGTCAGATATTTATGTAGGAGTAAATAAAAATCCCAAAGCTCCAGGCAATGTTCAGTGCACGGAGCCAGTGTGGAGGCAGGGCAAAGTCCAACTGCTCAATTCCTAATATGAGCTATATCAAGCATGGGATAAGAGGGACCAAAGAGGGGGAAAAGAGACCCATGTTGAGGTTGTTCTTGATATCTCCTGGTAGCCAGCACAAGCAGTGGGAGTAGTAGCCTGAAAGATTGTGCAGCTACCCTTTCAGATGCAAGGCTGCCATGCCAGACGAACAATGGGGGATAAAACTACAGCGGAGAACTCAAGTCAAAAATCTCAGGAGAAAGTAAAATAAAATACATTTCAAAATTAACTAAAATGATAACTGCCACAACAGCAACTCCAGATTACTGAAACCAGTATTTGATCTACGTTAAGTATGACACCAATTCTATTGATGGAATGCAAAGGAAAATGAACTCTAAGCATTCAAATCAAATTTGGAAACAGAATCTGATGACTTTAGAAATTCAGCAAGATGCATTTTTGACAATGTCACAGGCTGGCATACTGAAGAATTTTACAAGAAGAGCATCAGCACTAGGACACTTTCGATTAACTTTTTTTATTTTCCTCCTTTTGAGTACAAAAGAATCCAGTTGTAGAAATCAACAAGCCAAAATGATCATTGTCGCCTTCTGATGGTAGACGATTCCCCTTATATAGTCCCATTCATTTAATCCCAACCTTGCACTCCAAAGTGGAACAGCGCTCAACACTAACCAGCAATTTAAACAGCTATGTGGTTCAGGCTTTAGCTTGCTGGTTAGCCCTGAGCAACTTTCTGCTCATTGCTGGTTTGGGATAAAGTGAATGTAACTAGAGAGGAGAGGAGAGAGTAAGCAGCTGATTATTCAGTTGTTTCAAGTGCTGGCCAGTTCTGAGGGGCCCCACATGGCATAAGTAATCTGGTGTAACCAATGGAAAACCTATAAATTTGATAAAAACGGGTTGGAATGACTATATCCAAGGATATATTGTGCTCGGCAGCACGAGGGAACAGATCACATAACATCCTCCGTTAAAACAATTATAACCCTATGGACATCAATCCAGGTTCCTCATATTGGCCAGTCTCTCTAACTCCTCAAAACTATTCCTCCAATAAGGCCTATTTCCATTTTTAGAAACATGCATATATTGTGGCAAGTAACTTTAAACATAAGTTGATCATAATTCATAGTAACTAGTTTTCTGAAAAGGCATATCAACACAGCCTAGTCCTGATTATTTCTTGCATCAAAGTATATGAATTACCCAATAATTCAAATTAAGCAACATAAATAACTCAATTTTTTAGCACTAAATTTAATCAGATGCTTGCTTTTTGTGGATAGGAAAGACCTGAACAAACTTCCACATTGTAATGTAGATGCCAGTGTCATATACCACAGCAGCTTGGCTAGGGAAGAGGTTAGCTCTGGGATGGACAGGTCTTCAGCAGTGTAGCCTGGATGTTGTCAGGACCCAGAGTCTATGCTGTGACCAATCCACTGAGCCGCTTCTTAATGTCAAATGGAGTGAACAGAAATGATTGGAGCCTGGCATCTATGATTGTGGGAACCCTTGGGAGAAAGCAGAGTAGGATCAGCCACTATGCACTTTTGTCTGAAGACACTTGTCTCTTGCACTCGCATGCTGAGATCCACTGTGGTTGAAGATGGGGAAATAATGCTCCTGGAGCCTCCTCCCTGTTAGATGCCTGGTTGTCATCCGCCCTTCTCAACTGAATGTGGTAGTGCTACAGAATTTTGCTCTATTCCATTGGTTGTGGAACCACTTAGCTCTTTTGGTGTTTAATGTGCAAGGTTGATCTCATTCAAAGTTATGCCTGGTGCTGATCTTGACACACCTTTCTACACCCCACATTGAACCAGAGTTGATATCCTGCCTTGATGGTGATCGAGGAGTGGGGAATAAGTTTACAGATTGTGGTCGTATATAATTCTGCTGCTGCTGATAGTCCAGAGTGCCTCATGGAGCCCACTCTTTGGCCTGCTAAATCCTTAGTCTGGCAGTGCACACTACATGATGAAGGATATCCTCATGAGAGACATGAGTTTGTCATCACAAGAACTGTGTGGTGGTTACTTTTACCACTGCTATCTTGGATGGACATATTTACGACAAGTAGGTTGGAAAGGATGAGGTCAAGTAGTTACTTCCTCGTGTTGGTTCCCTCACCACCTGACACAGGCCCAGTCTCATCACTATGTCCTTCAGGGCTCAGCAAGCTCAGTCAGCCAGTGGTGGTCTTACCAACCACTCAGTGGTGAACAATGAAGTCTCCAACCCAATATACATTCTGCGCTGTTACTTCCCTTAAAGCACATTCCATGCCATTACTTCCCTCAAAGTTTCCTCCAAGGGAGGAGTACTGATTCTTTATTTGGGGTGGGGGCATAGGTGGTAATCAGCAGATCCTGATCTTGTTTGACCTGAAGCCTGGGCCATCGCCGATGGGTCCATCTGAATTTCTGATGATTGAACCTTGTAGCAATTGTTCACTTCAGAGGGCAGTAAGAGTCAACCGCGTAGTGTGCGACTGGACTCTCCTGTGGGCCAAACCAGGTAGGGGTGGGAAGGCTCCTTTCCCTCAAGGGCATGAAGTGGTAAAAAGTGAACCACGGTTTATAACACGTTGGAAGATTTCATGTTTATATTTTTCCCTGGTGCGAGCCTACAAATCACCAAATTTTTGAATTGAATTTCACAACTTGCCATAATGGGTTTTGAAATCAGCACCTGAGTTGCTACTCCAGTACCATAACCTCAAGGCTACCATTTACATCACCAGCAATGTCACACTTAAAGTGTCAGACTGGATTAGAGTGGAACTTGAAGTCACAACCTCATGACTCAGAGACAAGAGTGCTGCCAACTGAGCGCAGCTGGTACTTCAATATATGCAGATTCTAATCCATCACAGTTTTTTGAAGAAAGTAGATTTGATTTTTATTTTAATATATGCATGTGCAAGAAATTGATCTCAGAAGGTATACATTTACACTGCATTAAAAACAATACTGGTTTCTACATTTGCTAATGTCAGATATAAATATCACATTGGAAAGTCTCAAGTGATTGACACAATGAATTACTCAAAAATATATGCAGTCACTGTTATTATGTATCCAAAATAGACCAAAAAAATTTTTACTCCTAGATCTGTTTTTTTCCAAGCCCATTGGAAGCAGAGTTTATTTACCAAGCCAGACTATGGCATTACAAATATGGAGCCGCATTCCGGCTTAAGCTAACCAAGTGACCATTACTCAACTGAACTCGAACCATCCTCTTTCAAGATTATGGGTGCCAAATTCTGCAAAGATTTTCAACTGTTACTATCATAAGACAACATTGACACAGAAGGGAGTGTGGTGTAGAAATGTAGAAGCAAATACAAGAAAAGAGAATGTCAGAGTCTGTGCAGGTTGCTCAAATGCTACATGTGCTGATTTCTACAGTTCTCCCTCCCACCCCCACTGTTGGGTTGGATTTTCAATCAGTTAATACATTTTCTCTATGGAAGGCTATAACTCTACAAATAGGTTACAGCAAATGATAAATATTTATAGAGTTCATCCACAACATTAAATTATTTTTACCCTCACCTCGTCTGAAGTTAGTGACTCATGCTGGGATCATGGCAACATCAACTTTCCATTACTTCATCCAAATAGCCAATCTCCATGTGAGCCTAGAGAATGTCAGCAGGCTTTTCAACAATAAGAGGCATCATATCAAGCCCAATCCTATCCTCAATGAATATCCAAAAACTTCACTAGAGAGCAACAGGAACCATCAGCTAATCAGCAATATTAGGAGTGAACCGTTAACATTTTTTCTTATCCCATCCACCTGAGACTGTCTGCACTAATAAGCTAGGGGTAACCCTGCAATAAATTTTTTTCACATTCCAGGATGTTCCTTCCCCTCCACCCTGGAATGCTACCAAATGTCCACTGCACGTAACACGCAAAGTGCTACGGTGAAAGTTTTGAAGGTACAAGAAAAGCCTGTGTAAAAGATTACTCAGAAAATTAACTTCACAGTCAAGAGCTCCACAAGTACCTATCACTTGGTAATTGGTAACAATTGCAAATAATGATTATTTGACATGTCAGATCTGCCTGGGAACAACGATATCACGTGGAAGAAGAAAATGTAATTTGCACTCGTTCTATACCTCATCTAATTGAATCCACCAATCCCATTAAACAGGGTAAAGATTTACCTATAGCATCCGGAAAAAAAGTTTGCATAACTTCTACTATTTATTTTAAAACAATATACTGGCACACAATGCATCTGTGTCTCTGCTGCAAGGGATTCAGCTGTTGTTGATTCTTTATAGACAGAAAATACATCTCCAGTGAATTTTCCTGATGTTCTGGCCAACATTCCTCCCTCAACTAACAAAAACAGATCAACTGGTCATTCATCTCACTGTTATTTATGAGATCTTGCTATATGTAAAATGATTGCCATGTTTGCCTACATAATGATCACTGCACTTCCAAGTAATTCATTGTATGAGAAATATTTTGAGACATTTCTGAGAGACATGATAAGATGCAATGTAACTATTTATTTCTTAAAACTGAAAGATTACCTCCACTGATACTCCAATCTGGTAACTATGTTGTTAATGAGAAAATTAGGTCACAGAGAGACATTAAGGAACTTGGGAACATTTACTAAGGTGAAAAGATAGCTCAGGAAAGATCTGATTTCTATTGTTAGTACCCAGTCCGTCAATTTCTTTTTCAATTAATGTCGCTTTCTCTTTGGGTCATGTTGAACCATACTTGTGGGATTTGGTGCTTCTGCATTCAGAAATCTTATATGCTGGGTTTTCCAGTTCTGCAACACCCAGCATGCAGGATTGTTCACAACAAAAAGTAAAGTCTGCCATGAATTAAAACCTGCAATGTTTTACATGTACCATTACTGTAACTGTACATCATGAATTAATGATCAAATATTTGTGTTACACACGGGAGACTACATAGGATGCACAACACTGTCTCTTCTCTATTACATAAAAACCACACTATCAGAACACTATGTTCAGGTTAAAACTAATAGATTTGTAAATAAGATATTGCACAGGAGCTGAAAGACACCAGCAGTGCAATACTTACACAATACATAAACTGTTTCAAATTAAGAAAAACGCAGTCCAAAACCTTTGCAATTCTTTTCAGTAGCTTTTGACTGAGTCTCTAATCAATGTTATATGGGAGCCAACACACGTCGCCTTTCATAGCCTCCTCACATGGTATCAGCAGCATGCAGCGGGGAACTAAAAATTATATTGGGTGGCCTTCCTTCGATGTAAAGCCTGGCCTCATCAGATTCTTTCGCTGTTGACACTTCTTAGCCACTGAAATCATATCTTGTCCAGTTCTCACATACTTCTAACAATGTAGAACCTGAATTCTTCTTAGAACAAAGCTCCTTTGATGGCGCAACAATTTAAAAGGTTTTGAATTTGTCTGTAAGCTTGCAGATTAACAATTGCCAGCAATTGAATCTGCATCTTTGACTGATGGGCAGAAGCTAGTGTTCACATACCTAATACTCACTGTATGTCAATGAATCAATTCAAACAGCATTGAGCACCAGGTTTCTGCATCCTTGCTCATCTATAGATTAAAGAACCTGTCTGCATCTCAGACAGCTGAGCACCAGTCTCCATTTTGTACTTTAACTGAGGGAAGTCAGTATCCATCTGATCTCCAGCCGTTTCAAAATTGTACAACATAAAATGCAGAAATGTTTCAATATTTAACACAGCCAAATCCTTTATCATACTATGCTCACTCAGATTTACTGTTCCATTTCCTTCTTTTCAGCACTTGTCATTATCTTTACCCAAGATACAACAAAGCACTTCCTTATTATCTAATAGCTTGACTCATTGAATTTGTAGTGAAATTTGTTTTAGAACACCTCCAGTTAAGCACTTGATACCGTCAAGTCGTCTCTGCCACAGCATTTGGCTGCAGAAAGGGCCTTATTGTCCAGCTGCAAAAAAATGCAAATTAGGTTATCTCAGTTTATCATCTGTGTTGCAAGCTGTTTTCCCCAATTTGATTTAGCTTTCCTACTGTCTTCTCAACAACATCCCTTTTCATTCTCCACTTAGTTTCTCGACCCTTCCACTGTCTCTCATTTGTCACACTGCTTGTCCGACATTCTGTACTGGATAAGCAAAAATTTCCTCCAACTAAATATTCAGAAGACCGAAGCCATTGTCGTTGGCCCCCGCCGCAAACTCCGTTCCCTAGCCACCGACTCCATCCCTCTCCTGGCCACTGTCTGAGGCTAAACCAGACCATTCACAATCTTGCCATCCTATTTGACCCTGAGATGAGCATCCAACCACATATCCACTCCATCACCAAAATCGCATACTTCCACCTCCATAACATCATCCGTCTCCGCCCCTGCCTCAGCTGATTTACTGCTGAAACCCCCATGCATGCATTTGTTATCGCCAGACTGGACTATTCCAATGCTCTCCTGGCTGGCCTCCCACCTTCAACCCTCCATAAACTTGAGCTCATTCAAAACCCTGTTGCCCGTATCCTAACTCGCACCAAGTCCCGTTCTCCCATTACCCCTGTGCTTGCTAACCTACATTGGCTCCTGGTCTGGGAATGCCTCCATTTTAAAATTCTCATCCTTGTTTTCAAATCCCTCCATGGCTTCGCCCCTCCCAATCTCTGTAACCTCCTCCAGCCCTACAACTCTCCGAGATCTCTGCACTCCTCCAATTCTTGCCTCTTGTGCGTCCCTGATTTTAATTGCTCCACCATTAGTGGCCGTGCCTTCAGCTGCCTAGGCCCTAAATTCTGGAATTCCCTCCCTAAACCTCTCCACCTCTCTCTCCTCCTTTAAGACGCTCCTTAAAACCTACCCCTTTGATCAAGCTTTTGGTCACTTGTCCCAATACTTCCTTATGTGGCTCAGTGTCAAATTTTGTTTGTTAACGCTCCTGTGAAGCGCCTTGGGAAGTTGTTGTTGTTCTTATCACAAATATTTAACCAAGATAAACTTCGTGGGTTCTCAGCGCATTTTCATGCTGCTTCTGGGGCACGTCACAGAAACACAAAGTCCATATTACAAACAAGCAGCATTCACATGCATTTACCATAATATTGGGCTAGGCTGATCAAATAAGCCAAATTCCAAACACAGAAAGCTTTTAGCTGTACAGGCAGGATTTTCCTTATCTACCGCTTTTTTTTAAATATTGGTTTACAGCCACTGGCATCAGTGAAGGAGATTAAAGGGAGTTGCCTTTTAAAAGATCCACCATTGTAAACTTATGGAATGAACGCCTCGTGAGTACATTACTTACTGTATTAGTCAATAGGGACTCCCAACATACTTTTTGTAGATTAGAAAAGCTATTTTTACATAAGTGTATTCATATCAATTTAATAAATAAATATAAATTTATAGCATTCACATGATTAAGCCTTTAGATCTATAAAGTAAGAGATGGGCTTGTTTGACTCAAGTGTTCTTTGCCTGTACCTAAAAATACTGCTAAGTACTTATTTTAAATGAGAGAGATATCTCTAGACCAGTACTGGGGAGACTCATTTGTCAATCCTGCCCCACCCTCCAGTGAGAAAACAAATTCCCAGCCAGTTCCCAGTAATGGCCGGGGACACAGCTTTTGACAGTGGGATGGAGACAGGCAGCTTCGGGTCACAGGTCTGATTTTTAGAAGCTGCAAGATGGGTTGTGCTGTGGATACCATGCCACAGCACCGCCTATGTAGGAAAGTCTCAGAGGCAAGTATGCAACAGCATACTTGGACATAATGTTTGGAGGATTCAATCAGAGGGAAGTAAAATGAATAGGTACCTTTAAGCATGACAGAATAGTGTGACTGAAAGTGTAACACATAGAAAATAAGTATACACAAGACTAACTTATATTTCTGCTTCTGAGGACGGAGTTTTATTTTGTTTTCTTAAGGCTAGCAGTAGGTGCAAAGGCTGACAGACACACCCAGGATGTTCCGTTCAGTTGATACCATGACTGAAGGATTAAGAATTATGGCACAACTGCTACAAACACTAACCCAAGTTGATTAGAAAATAACACAATCAACATACATTACAGTTTGTCAGATTAATGGGCACAACATATTACTGAATTCCTGCACTGGTTTTGAGGCTGCTGTGTCACCACAAATCAAAAAAGTCAGTTGCCCATAACATACAAGTTATAAAGGATCAATGTCAGTATGATTACCATATTTTGTCCAGCGTTTGCTTAACCATTCACATCTGTCAGCCATATTCTTAAACATGAATTATACTTCTCTTTTATATGAAGCTGAGCTTCATATATAAGGAATCTGATGTAGGGGAATTATCTTTTTTGAGAAGTTCCTCAGTAAGATAAATAGTTAAACATATTGAGGAGCTCAATCATTTGTTGACATATTTGAGCTAATAACTATTGTTATCACCCTTGACATTGGCGTTTCCTACATCACAACGGTGACCATACTTCAAAAGTACTTCATTGGCTGTAAAGCGCTTTGGGACATCCTGAGATCAGAAAGGCGCTATATAAATGCAAGTTTGTTCTTTCTTTCCTTGACAGCCTGCTGTCACCTAAGTATCATCGAATGTACTTTCACTCATCCTTGACCTCTTTCCCCAGCTGCTGCAGGGGTGTGGGTTTCCAAGTACTCATCGACTCCTTAAGTAGTGCTACAATCACTACTAGTTTAAATCTTGAGACAGGGTAAGATTCTACAGCAGACTCTTTTGCAAGTCTTTCAAAAACACATTTAAGACCATTGCCAATCAGCCTAGCATCAGGTTCTGGTTTTTCAGGTGTAGGACATACTTGGAAACCTAGCACCATTGCCCACGAGTAGAGTTTCTCAATAGTTCGGTTTAAAAACTTTAATGGAGTGCTCACTCTATCCCCAAACAGATCTATATTATTTACTAAGCCCAGAGAATTTAGCTGTAAGTTGCCAAGAACCAAGGTTAGGGAGCCCCAAATGTGTGCAGGAGTACTGCTAGAGTTTCACCAGCTAAAATCCACAAAACTTACCAGCAATGAGCACTAGTAAGCTTCATGCAGCTTGTCCAATTAGAGCCAGGCTACCCATTAGGGCATCGGCAGGTAGGGATTTCCACAATTGAGTAGAAAGTTTCCACCAGTGACAGGTCTCCAGGTCCCGATGAGCCAATCCAGCAAGTCAAACCAACCACACCATGAAGTAATGCAGACCTGCCTGGCTCAGTTATCAGATCAAGTCTTGATGTGGAGATGCCGGTGATGGACTGGGGTTGACAATTGTAAACAATTTTACAACACCAAGCTATAGTCCAGCAATTTTATTTTAAATTCACAAGCTTTC
The DNA here is from genome assembly GCF_035084215.1 of Heptranchias perlo. NCBI lineage: Eukaryota > Metazoa > Chordata > Chondrichthyes > Hexanchiformes > Hexanchidae > Heptranchias > Heptranchias perlo. The sequence continues at coordinate 6,798,057 of NC_090332.1, read as the reverse complement.
GGAGGCTACCTCCTTCGTCAGGTGAACGATGTGAAAATTTTCACATCGTTCACCTGACGAAGGAGGTAGCCTCCGAAAGCTTGTGAATTTAAAATAAAATTGCTGGACTATAACTTGGTGTTGTAAAATTGTTTACAACAGATCAAGTCTGTCATTTAAGATCAACAATCATCAGCATGAATCTTATCTCAGAGATGATCCAATTCAGAAGAGGCCTTGCTTACCTCCATCCCTTCCCCCAAAGAGGCTAGTGTATGGCTCTAAAGAATATCCTTGCTGATATATGTGCCCATACAATGGTGACTGAATAAAGATTCCCAAAATGTGACTTTGAAAGGTCAATTTTCTGGCCACATTTCCTGGACATCTGAAAGCACAGAAGGTACACACATGACCAAAGAAATTTATTTACCTTTGTAACCACCTCCAGCCCTATAGCCTCCCACATCTTGAAGTCCCCATTCCTCTGACTCTGGCCTTCTGTGCATCCTCCCCTTCTTATTCCCCACCACTGCCAGCCATGCAGTCAGCTGCCAGGCCTCACACTCTGGAATTCCATCCCTAAACCCCTCTGCCTGTCCATCTCCCTCTTCTCCTTTAAGACTGTCCTTAAAACCCACCTCTGATCAAGCTTGTGGACACCCCTCCTAATATTTTTTTTATTCGTTCATGGGATGTGGGCGTCACTGGAGAGGCCAGCATTTATTGCCCATCCCTAATTACTAGAGAAGGTGGTGGTGAGCCGCCTTCTTGAACCTCTGCGGTCCGTGTGGTGAAGGTTCTCCCACAGTACTGTTAGGAAGGGAGTTCCAGGATTTTGACCCAGCGATGATGAAGGAACGGCGATATATTTCCAAGTCGGGATGGTGTGTGACTTGGAGGGGAACGTGCAGGTGGTGTTGTTCCCATGTGCCTGCTGCTTTTGTCTTCTAGGTGGTAGAGGTCGCGGGTTTGGGAGGTGCTGTCCAAGAAGCCTTGGCTAGCTGCTACAGTGCATCCTGTGGATGGTACACACTGCAGTCACTGTGCGCCGGTAGTGAAGGGAGTGAATGTTTAGGGTGGTGGATGGGGTGCCAATCAAGCGGGCTGCTTTGTCCTGGATGGTGTCAAGCTTCTTGAGTGTTGTTTGAGCTGCACTCATCCAGGCAAGTGGAGAGTATTCCATCACACTCCTGACTTGTGCCTTGTAGATGGTGGAAAGGCTTTGGGGAGTCACTCGCCGCAGAATATGCAGCCTCTGACCTGCTCTTGTAGCCACAGTATTTATATGGCTGGCCCAGTTAAGTTTCTGGTCAATGGTGACCCCCAGGATGTTGATGGTGGAGGATTTGGCGACGGTAATGCCGTTGAATGTCATGGGGAGGTGGTTAGACTCTCTCTTGTTGGAGATGGTCATTGCCTGGCACTTGTCTGGCATGAATGTTACTTGCCACTTATCAGCCCAAGCCTGGATGTTGTCCAGGTCTTGCTGCATGCGGGCTCGGACTGCTTCGTTATTTGAGGGGTTGCGAATGGAACTGAACACTGTGCAATCATCAGCGAACATCCCCATTTCTGACCTTATGATGGAGGGAAGGTCATTGATGAAGCAGTTGAAGATGGTTGGGCCTAGGACACTGCCCTGAGGAACTCCTGCAGCAATGTCCTGGGGCTGAGATGATTGGCCTCCACCACTACCATCTTCCTTTGTGCTAGGTATGACTCCAGCCACTGGAGAGTCTCCCCCAGATTCCCATTGACTTCAATTTTACTAGGGCTCCTTGGTGCCACACTCGGTCAAATGCTGCCTTGATGTCAAGGGCAGTCACTCTCACCTCACCTCTGGAATTCAGCTCTTTTGTCCATGTTTGGACCAAGGCTGTAATGAGGTCTGGAACCGAGTGGTCCTGGCCGAACCCAAACTGAGCATCAGCGTGCAGGTTATTGGTGAGTAAGTGCCGCTTGATAGCACCGTCGACGACACCTTCCATCACTTTGCTGATGATTGAGAGTAGACTGATGGGGCGGTAATTGGCCGGATCGGATTTGTCCTGCTTTTTGTGGACAGGACATACCTGGGCAATTTTCCACATTGTCGGGTAGATGCCAGTGTTATAGCTGTACTAGAACAGCTTAGGCTAGAGGCGCAGCTAGTTCTGGAGCACAAGTCTTCAGCACTACAGCCGGGATGTTGTCGGGGCCCATAGCCTTTGCTGTATCCAGTGCACTCAGCCGTTTCTTAATATCACGTGGAGTGAATCGAACTGGCTGAAGACTGGCTTCTGCGATGGTGGAGATATCGGGAAGAGGCTGGGGATATCTCATTTTTTGGCTCAGTATCCATTTTTTTGATTATAGCCTTGTGAAGTCAGGCATTTTTCTATGTTAAAGGCGCTCTAAAAATGCTAGTTGTTGTTTTGCAGCTTTGTCTTAACCACAGAATCTTTTACCAGGCTTACGTGGAAATGTTTCCTTGTAAATTTAAATCTCCTCGTGGTTTCTGCCCTGCAAATATGGCTTTGAAATGCAAGCGCAGCATTCTACGATGTACATTTAAATTTAAACAATACATTCTGGGGTCACAAATGACATTCTGTGATCATGACTATCCCTCCTCAGCCACTCCACAGCATTTAATACGATTGACCACGCCATCCTCCTCCAATACTGCTCCTCTGTCATCCACTGCTTTTGGAGTACCTTCATATGGTTCCATTCTTACCAATTTGAACATATCCAACTCAGCTTCAGCAATGGCTTCTCTTCCCTCTACTGCACCCTCACCTCAGGAGTCCCCCAAGGATCTATTCCTGACCCCCTCCCTCTTCCTCATCTGCCAGCTGTCCCTCAATGGTATCACATTTAAACATAGGGTCAACTTCCATATGTAGGATGATTACTCCCAGCTCTACCTCTCTGCTACCTCCCTCAACACCTCAACTGTCTCTGTGCTGTCAGAGCTCAATATCGGAAAGACGAAAACCGTGGTTGTCAGCCCTCACCACACAACACTCCCATGGTACCAATGCCTTCCCCCTCCCCACGCACCGTCTCAGGCTCGACTGACCATTCGGAATATTGGCGCCCTGTTCAAATTGGATCTTTGTTTCAGACCCTATATCCTCTCCACCACAAAGATCTTTTACTTCCACTTCTACAACACTGCCACTGCTATCCTTGCCTCTGCCCCTTCACTGCTGAAAACTCTTTTCTCACCTCCAAACTCAACTATTCCAGTGCCTTTCTTGCCAGTCTCCCATCCTCCACTTTCCACAAATTCCAACTTGTGCAAAACTCTGCTGCACATATCCTGTCCTTGCTCTTCCATCTTCCCATCCTCACCAACCTACAATGGCTCCCTGTTCCCCAATGCATTCAGCTTACAAACTTCATTCTCATTTTTAAATCCCACTATGGCCTCACCCCATCTCACCAATGACCTTTTGGGCATTCTTCCATCCCCTTATTTTTATTGGTCGCGTCAGTGTAAAAGACATACCGTAGATATTTGGGCCAGCCTTTCATTAAATTTAAAGTTTCCATCAGTGCTTGGGTTGCAATACAAGATTTGCAGCTCATACAAACCACACACTAGATTTTACAGTAATTAAATTATACATTTGTTGCTCCGAAGGACACAAAACTGCACTTCTTTAGTAATGGAAGATAATACAAAGAAACATAATTCTCTTTCTTTTTTAAAACATACATTATACATGCACGTAAATCCAGCGAAACAATTTCTTTGTGCAGAACATTTAAGAATAGGTTAGATAGTTGGTTGAAGAAAATGACGATAAAGGGATATGGGAACAGGATGGGTACATGAGGTTAGGACCACTGCTTATGTGGAGGATATACACCAATGCAGACTGGTTGGGCCCATGGACCTGCTTCCACATTGTAATTTCTATGTAATTCCATGTAAAAAGGCTTTGAATAAATGAAGCTTCAACAGCACCAGAGACAGGAAGGACTCTGAAGTCATTGAATACTCGGTGTTAAGAAATATGTTCTTATGTTCTTATGAATATACCTATTAACATGATCAATCCCTTCTTATCCTTTGTCTCAATCCATATGGATTTGGTTTGTTTCTTAATGTTACTTATGCCCCTTTTTTCTATTGCCATTATGTTGTCTCTAATTAGTACAGCTACCCCACCCCCCTTCTTCCTTCCCAATCCTTTCTAAATACATTATACCCCGCAATATTTAACTGCCAATCCTGTTCCTTGTGTAGCCATGTTTCAGATATCTCTACCCCATCTGGCTCATTATTATGAATTACTGCCTCCAGTTCCCCCATTTTGTTGCTGTGCACACTGCTGCGCAGGCGATTTAGTTTGTTTTTAGTCATTGTTTCCCTCACTTTATTTTTTAACAGTCATGTTGTACTTATGTTCTATAACCATATATGTTCCCCTTATCCCTGACCTTTACTCTAATTTCTTCAAACTTACGTTATCTTCACCAGACCCTCCACCCGTCTTACTACTTGAAAATTCTATTGAAAGCCCTATTTATCCTTTCCGCTGGGACAGTGGTCCCATTCCGGATCAGGTGGAGCCCGTCCTAATGGTACAGCTCCTTCCTGTCCCAATACTGGTGGCAGTTCCCATGAAATGGAACCTCTCCTTCCCACACCAGTCTTTCAGCCACGCATTCGCCTTCCTGATCCGTTTATCCCTATACCAATTAGCATACGGCTCGGATAGTAACCCCAAGATCACCACTTATGAGGTCCTTTTTTAAAAAAAATTTAGTTCCTAACTTCTGATATTATATCAGCAGGACCACCCCCCCACCCCCGACCTTTCCAAGTTCCTCTCCAGTTGCTGAGATATCCTTTACCCTTGGATCAGGTAGGCAACACACCCTCCTAGACTCTCGGTCGCGACTCCAGAGGACGCTACCTATCCCCCTAATTATTGAATCCCCTATGACTACAACCTTTCTATTCTGCTGCTCCCCCCTTGGACTGCCTCTTGCTCCACAGTACCATGGTTAGCATCCTGGCTGTCCACCCTGCAGCCTGCATCCTTATCCTCACAGGTAGCAAGTACATTGTACCTGTCGGACAGGACCAGTGGGACTGTTGGCCACCCAACTTCCCTTCCTGGCCCCCATGTTAGCGGTTAATGTCACCCTCCTGTTCAAATCTGATGGCATTACACCCTTCCTCAAAATAACCGCTCATCAGCCCTCTGTCTTTGCAAACTACCGCCCCATCTCCAGCCTCCCTTTCCTCTCCAAAGTCTTCGAATGTGTTGTTGCCTCCCAAATCCGTGCCCATTTTTCCCGCAACTTCATGTTTGAATCCCTCCAATCAGGTTTCCACCCTGCCACAGTACTGAAATGGCCCTTATCCAAGTCACATAACATCCTATGTGATTGTGACCGTTATAAACTACCCCTTCTCATCCCTCTCGACCTGTCTGCAGCCTTTGACACAGTTGACCACACCATTCTACTCCAACATCTCTCCTCCCTCGTCCAGCTGGGTGGGACTGCATGCGCCTGGTTCCATTCTTATCTATCCAGTCATAGCCAGAGAATCAGCTGCAATGGCTTTTCTTCCCGCTCCTGCACTGTTATCTCTGGAGTACCCCAAGAAGCTATCCTTGGCCCCCTCCTATTTCTCATCTACATGCTGCCCCTTGGCGACATCATCCGAAAACACATCAGGTTCCACGTGTAGGCTGACAACACCCAGCTCTACCTCACCAACACCTCCCTCGACCACTCCACTGTCTCATTTGTCACACTGCTTGTCCGATATCCAGTACTGGATGAACAAAAATTTCCTCCAACTAAATATTCGGAAGATTGAAGCCATTGTCTTTGGTCCCCACCACAAACTCCGTTCCCTAGCCACCAACTCCATCCCACTCCCTGTCCACTGTCTGAGGGATGAACCAGACCGTTCGCAACCTTGGAGTTCTATTTGACCGAGATGAGCTTCCAACCACATATCCACTCCATCACCAAGACTGCCTAATTCCACCTTCGTAACATCGCCCCTCTCTGCCTTCTGCTGCTAAAACCCTCCTCCATGCTTTTGTTCTCTAGGCTCGACTATCCTAATGCTCTCCTGGCAGGCCTCACATCTGCCACCCCCCATAAACTTGCTCATCCAAAACTCTGCTGCCAGTATCCTAACTCGCACCAAGTCCTGTTCTCCCATCATCCCTGTGCTTGCTGACCTACATTAGCTCCTGGTCTGGGAGTGCCTCGATTTTAAAATTCTCATCTTTGTTTTCAAATCCCTCCATGGCTTCGCCCCTCCCTATCTCTGTAACCTCCTCCAGCCCTACAACCCTCCGGGATCTCTGCGCTCCTCCAATTCTTGCCTCTTGTGCATCCCCGATTTTAATCACTCCACCACTGGCGGCCTTGCCTTCAGCTGCCTAGGCCTCAAGTTCTGGAATTCTCTCCCTAAATCTCTCTCTCCTCCTTTAAGACGCTCCTTAAAACCTACCTCTTTGACCAAGCTTTTGGTCACCTGTCCTAATATCTCCTTATGGGGCTCAGTGTCAAACTTTGTTTCATAATGGTCCTGTGAAGCGCCTTGTGTCGTTTTACTATGTTAAAGGCGCTATATAAATGCAAGTAGTAGTTGTTGTTCCCTACCTCCCCTTGGTGCCCCTTACCCTGCTGGCTTATGTGTCGGAGTGTCTCTAACTCACACTCCAGCTCAAAGACTGAGCCGGAGTGTTTCAAGCCAGAGACATTTACTGCAGGTGTGGCAATCTGGAACAGTCTCGCTGTTCACAAACTCCCACATCACAGTCCTGACACGTAGCCTGCACAGTCATTTCTAGTTTTTATTTATTTATTTGTTAGTATTCATTTAATTCTAGAGCTAATAGAAACACTTACGGTCCAGATTATATTTAGTAGATGGATTTAAATTAATTAGTAATTAATTATTTTGTATATTTATATATAGTTTATAGTTAAAAATAGAGCGTGTATAGTAAATTAAAGGCTTCGTTTAATTTCCCCGGGTTCCGCCGCTCCCCACTCTGTGCTAACTATGACATCACCTTTTGAGATATGTCCCTGGGTTTGTTTAACTGCTCCGGTCCCATTCTTTTTAGCTGTTTGTTTAGCTTTAAGGCCATTTAACTGGTTAGCTAACTCTAACACACTAACCACTAAAAACACTAACCAACCACTAAAAGGACACTAACCACAACTAACAATAACCACTAAAAACACTAACCTATAAACTAAATACTTACTTTGACTTACTCCTCTGTGACATCACTTTTTTTTATTTGCTCTCATCGCTCCCGCTTTATGTTCCGGGCCTCCTCCTCTCACCACTCCCGTTTTATGTTCTAGACCTTCTCTCTCACCGATCCCGCTTTATGTTCCGGGCCTCCTCTCTCATCGATCCCACTTTATGTTCCGGGCCTCCTCTCTCCCCGATCCCACTTTATGTTCTAGACCTCCTCTCTCACCGATCCTGCTTTATATTCTAGACTTCCTCTCTCACCGATCCTGCTTTATTTTCTGGGCCTCCCCTCTCACCGATCCTGCTTTATGTTCTAGGCCTCCTCTCTCACCGCTCCCGCTTTATGTTCCGGGCCTCCTCTCTCACCACTCCCGCTTTATGTTCCAGGCCTCCTCTCTCACCACTCCCGCTTTATGTTCCAGACCTCCTCTCTCACCGATCCTGCTTTATATTCTAGACTTCCTCTCTCACCGATCCTGCTTTATGTTCCGCCCTCCTCTCTCACCAATCCCGCTTTATGTTCCGGGCCTCCTCTCTCACCGCTCCCGCTTTATGTTCCAGGCCTCCTCTCTCACCAATCCCACTTTATATTCTAGGCCTCCTCTCTCACCAATCCCGCTTTATGTTCCGGGCCTCCTCTCTCACCGCTCCCGCTTTATGTTCCAGGCCTCCTCTCTCACCAATCCCACTTTATATTCTAGACTTCCTCTCTCACCACTCCCGCTTTATGTTCCAGACCTCCTCTCTCACCGATCCTGCTTAATATTCTAGACTTCCTCTCTCACCGATCCTGCTTTATGTTCTGGGCCTCCTCTCACTACTCCCGCTTTATTTTCTGGGCCTCCCCTCTCACCGATCCTGCTTTATGTTCCAGGCCTCCTCTTTCACCAATCCCACTTTATATTCCAGGCCTCCTCTCTCACCAATCACGCTTTACGTTCTGGACCTCCTCTCTCACCAATCCTGCTTTATGTTCTAGGCCTCCTCTCTCGCCGCTCCCACTTTATGTTCTGGGTCCAGTCATGCATTCCACAGTCTCAAGCCTCTAAGAAAAAAAGCTCCTCCTACATCTCAAACTTAACCTTACATCTATATCCCCTCAACCAATGGAAACATTCTGTTTCTATCTACCTTGTCCCATAATTTTAAACACCTCTATCAAATCACCTTGTAATCTCCTCTGTTCTAACAAAAACAGCCCCAATTTTTTTTTCCATTATTTGTCTTTTCTTCATATTTGTAATTCCTTCTACCAGGCAGCATCCTAATGAATCTGCACTGTACACTCTCTATTGCCTCAACATCTTGCGTATGTGGAGCCCGAAACTGCACACAGTACTCCAATTGTAGTCTAAGGTTTATATGGATTCACTATTACATCACAACTTTTATATTCTATTCCTTTTACCATAAAACGCAGTATTCCATTAGCTTTTTCTGGCCGTATCCACTTGAGGTGCTACTTTTAATGTGTCGAGAACCTAAACCCCCAAAATACCATAGGTGTTCCACATCGCACAGCTTTCCCCATTCAAAGTATAATTACTTTTTTAAAATAAAATGCACCATCTCACACTTGCTGACATTGAATTCTTCCGCCACTTTTTTTTCCCTTTCCACCATCTTGTCAATATCGCGTTGCAGCTTCATTTGATCCTAAGAATTACTTACAATGCCTCCTATTTTATCATCTACAAATTTGGGCACTACTCTCTCGACCCTTGTATCCAAATTATTTATGTACAGTGAATGGAAGTGGTCTCAGAACAGATCCCTGTGAGGCATCATTACCCACTTGCGACCACTCAGAAACTGCTTTCATTTTCTACACCATTTCCTCCCTTCTAACCAGTTTTCATTCAATGTTCTACCCTTCCCCTAATTCCATACCCCTTGATCTTCTCCAATAGTTTCCTATCTCAACTTTTCATCAACTGCAATACTTTAAGGCAAATTTATAAATGTCATTTTGTAGCTGCATGTATGTGGCTGAGCATAACTCAGAGACAACACTTCAAATGTCCTAAAGAAAAACAAACTGCCCATAAAGAAAACATTTGTAGGCAATAACTGCTTATCTACAATCTGGCACATAATGCACACAGTTTTGTGTCTTCAAAGCACAATTCGAACATAGAGAGCATATTTATAAACTAAAGAGTAGGTGGACCGAGTGAATTAGTGCCTGCATGAGTTGAAGTATATTTAAACCTGGGCAGTCATACGGCAAAGCCCAATCCCAAGACGTGGAGATGCCGGTGATGGACTGGGGTTGACAATTGTAAACAATTTTACAACACCAAGTTATAGTCCAGCAATTTTATTTTAAATTCACAAGCTTTCAGAGGCTTCCTCCTTCGTCAGGTGAACGATGTGAAAATCCCAAGATGCTTTTAAAAAAAAATCAGTCACAGTCATATTGAATATTAAATCAGTCATAATTTACATAATGTTGCAAAGTTTAGTGACTGAAAAAGGATTTAAATGTTATAGATGTTCCCACAACTGTGGCATCAATAATCAGTTCCTCTTTGTGCTCCCCCACACACAGACAGCTGGTACCGTAACCAAGGCAACAGAGTTTCAGCAAAAAGCATAGTAGGGAAATGGCACTTGGCACTCATAACATCACAGACAACAAAAAGACAATGTAGCAGCTGAAGACTAGACCAGCAGTGCACTGTGACAATCAAGCAATTTAGGATGCATCAAGCCATGCCAAGTATATCACTCCTTGCTCAGATCAGATTTTGCTCATAATTGCTCTTCTTTTTTTCAGCAAAATAAAGCATGGAGACTGCCCCCTCCCCAAAGAATTTATTTATCTCTCAGCAATTGTGAGAAGAATGTGATCTAAACCCCCCTCCCACAGACTAATCCTAAACTCGATACTGCACTTGTAGGCTATAGCTATGTAGGGAAGGAAACAATCTGAATGTTGTTAAAGTTTAATGCTCCAAAGTGAAATCTATAAATGATAGAAGTAACATTAGAGCTACACACACGCACGCAAACTTCATAGATGCAGACACTGAAGCTTCACAAATTGCAAATTGGAATTGACTGATCCCTGAGCCAGGGGCAGGGACTTTTCATACTGGGAGAGCAATGATTGACACTACTTCAAAAAGAGAGAAAAGAAATACAAACTCGTGGTCAGGTGAGGCTTCCAGAGAGAGAGAGAGACTGGGGCAAGATCACAAGATTCTCATAACTTGAGAGCATAAAACACAAGAGAAAATACTCTTCATCCAAGCTGGATGGCAAGTCCAAAGAAAGAATGAACTTGTGCATTTATATGTCACCTTAGCACATGCTAATTAATTACAAATGTAGTGCCTATTGTTATGTAGGCATGCACGCAGCCAGATCCCACAAACAGCAAACGAGATGAAAGACTAGTTAATCTGCTTTTGATGGTGTTATTGACAGAGGATTATTGGCCAGCAATCAGAAAAACTCTGTTCCTCTTCAAATCATTGTAAACAATTTTACAACACCAAGTTATAGTCCAACGATTTTATTTTTAATCCCACAAGCTTTCGGGGGCTTTCCCCTTCCTCAGGTGGTGTGGAAAAGACAATTTCAAATCCTTTGCATTTTAAGATCACAGAACAAAGCCTGGTGATTACTGCCCGTTGCCAAGGCAATCACAGTGAGCAGGCAGAAAGGTGTCATCTAAAAGGCCACTGAATATACAACCCCCCAAAAAAAAAAGAGAGAGAGATAAGGAAGACAGTCAATGACCCGTTATATTAAAAACATTTGTTCGCTGGTGGGGTTACGTGTAGTGTGACATGAACCCAAGATCCCGGTTGAGGCCGTCCTCATGGGTGCGGAACTTGGCTATTAATTTCTGCTCGACAATTTTGCGTTGTCGTGTGTCTCGAAGGCCGCTTTGGAGTACGCTTACCCGAAGGTCGGTGGCTGAATGTCCATGACTGCTGAAGTGTTCCCCGACAGGGAGAGAACCCTCCTGTTTGGCGATTGTTGCGCGGTGTCCGTTCATCCGTTGTCGCAGCGTCTGCATGGTCTCGCCAATGTACCATGCTCTGGGGCATCCTTTCCTGCAACGTATGAGGTAGACAACGTTGGCCGAGTCACAGGAGTATGAACCGTGCACCTGGTGGGTGGTGTCCTCTCGTGTGATGGTGGTATCTGTGTCAATGATCTGGCATGTCTTGCAGAGGTTACCGTGGCAGGGTTGTGGACGCTGTTCTCCTGAAGGCTGGGTAATTTGCTGCGAACGATGGTTTGTTTGAGGTTGGGTGGCTGTTTAAAGGCGAGTAGTGGAGGTGTGGGGATGGCCATAGCGAGGTGTTTGTCATCATTGATGACATGTTGAAGGCTGCGGAGAACATGGCGTAGTTTCTCCGCTCCGGGGAAGTACTGGACGACGAAGGGTACTCTGTTGGTTGCGTCCCGTGTTAGTCTTCTGAGGAGGTCTACGCGATTTTTCGCTGTGGCCCGTCGGAACTGTCGATCGATGAGTCGAGCATCATATCCCGTTCTTACTAGGGCGTCTTTCAGCGTCTGTAGGTGTCCATCGCGTTCCTCCTCGTCTGAGCAGACCCTGTGTATTCGCAGGGCCTGTCCATAGGGGATGGCCTCTTTGACGTGGTTAGGGTGGAAGCTGGAAAAGTGGAGCATTGTGAGATTGTCCGTGGGCTTGCGGTAGAGTGAGGTGCTGAGGTGCCCGTCTTTGATGGAGATTCGTGTGTCCAAGAAAGAAACTGATTCTGAGGAGTAGTCCATGGTGAGCTTGATGGTGGGATGAAACTTGTTGATGTTATCGTGTAGTCTCTTTAGTGATTCCGCACCGTGGGTCCATAGAAAGAAAATGTCGTCGATATATCTGGTGTATAGTGTTGGTTGGAGGTCCTGTGCAGTGAAGAAGTCCTGCTCGAACTTGTGCATGAAAATGTTGGCGTATTGGGGTGCGAATTTGGTCCCCATGGCTGTTCCGTGTGTTTGGGTAAAGAACTGGTTATTGAAGGTGAAGACATTGTGATCCAGGATGAAGCGGATGAGTTGTAGGATGGCGTCTGGAGATTGGCTGTTGTTGGTGTTGAGTATTGATGCTGTCGCAGCGATGCCGTCATCGTGGGGGATACTGGTGTAGAGTGCCGAGACTTCCATCGTGGTGAGAAGTGTTCCTGGTTCAACAGGTCCGTGGGTACTGAGTTTTTGTAGAAAGTCTGTAGTGTCGCGACAGAAGCTGGGAAGATACCGTGTTATGATTTGAAGTGAGGTGCTGAGGTGTCCGTCTTTGATGGAGATTCGTGTGTCCAAGAAAGAAACTGATTCTGAGGAGTAGTCCATGGTGAGCTTGATGGTGGGATGAAACTTGTTGGTGTTATCGTGTAGTCTCTTTAGTGATTCCTCACCGTGGGTCCATAGAAAGAAAATGTCGACACTACGACATTTTCTTTCTATGGACCCACGGTGAGGAATCACTAAAGAGACTACACGATAACATAAACATGTTTCATCCCACCATCAAGCTCACCATGGACTACTCCTCAGAATCAGTTTCTTTCTTAGACACACGAATCTCCATCAAAGACGGACACCTCAGCACCTCACTTCAAATCATAACACGGTATCTTCTACATATACCTGAACAAGCAGACAACCTCTGACATCGCTCTCTCAGTGCTGCACTGAAGTGTCAACCCAGATCATGTGTTAAAGTCCTGCAATTGGGCTCAATTCCTCAACCTTTTGACTCGGGCGAACGTGCTACCAACTTAGCTAAACTGACAGTTGTAATCTAAAAAGGTGTCAGCCTTGGTTGTGATAGCACTCTCATCTCCAAGTCAAAAGTAAACAATTTTACAACACCAAGTTTATAGTCCAACAATTTTATTTTTAATCCCACAAGCTTTTGGAGGCTTCCTCCTTCCTCAGGTGAACGGTGTGGAAATAACAGTTATTTCCACACCGTTCACCTGAGGAAGGAGGAAGCCTCCGAAAGCTTGTGGGATTAAAAATAAAATTGTTGGACTATAACTTGGTGTTGTAAAATTGTTTACAATTGTCAACCCCAGTCCATCACCGGCATCTCCACACCAAGTCAAAAGGTCATGGTTTTAAGCCACTCTCCAGACTGAAGCACGTAATCTAGACTGACACGTCAGTGCAATACTGAGCAAGTGCTGCACTAACTAGAGGTGCAATCTTTCTGAAGCAACCTTAAACTGAGGTGCCGTGTGTCCTCTCAGGCAGGCATAAAAAAAACGGAACTGTTCAGAAAAGAGCAAGGACGTTCTCCCAGTGTCTTCGCCAATATTTGTCCCTCAACCAACACCACCAAAACAAATGACTTGGTCACTTATCATTTGTGAAAATTGGCTGCCACATTTCCCTACACAAGTGACTACACTTAAAAAGTAATTAATCGGCTGCCAAGCGCTCTGGGGCCATTCCAACAAAGTGAAAGGCACTATATAAATACAAGATCTTTCTTTATGTGGAATTAACGGAAACTTTTTCTCAAAAAGCTAGGACCAAATATCTACAGAGAATAAAATGGTGTGGCATCTCAACTATGAACAGTGGCAGCAGAATTGCATTTACATTTCCACCAATAGCACATTCTGGTTACCTACCAGCCAACACAACTTTGAATGCATGTCCCTACCCATCTGCAGTCTTACTTTGATTTGCAGACAATGGCTAGTACACGACTAGCTGGATGAATGCACTCGGGTATTAACTTCATTTCAACAGTGTTCCAGTGTGGAATTGGTGCAACATGATTCTACTATAACTAACTTTGACCACAAAACATCTAGTTTCTGTCAGAAAATCAAGATCTACAGGAAATACCATTTTCAAGTGTCAACAAGTAGCTCAAAAGAGCGACTGTTGCATTGTCATTTGTTCTGAAACCAGTCATGCTGAAATTCTATTTTTAGGTCCAGCTTTCAGATGTGGTCTGCAATCTACATCTCATCCAAATGACTGAAACTAATGCTAGCAAAGGCCAAAGAATCTTTTCTTGTTTGCCCCAGAAACAAGTCAGGCTTGAACTTTACATTGAGCAACTCCCTTCTCCCCTCACCAGAAAAAGAAATGAAGTACATCCAGCAGTATTCAGCAATGTATACCAGAAAATAACAGCTTGGCTTAGTCAGTAACTCCCTGTTGCCACAGTCAGAAGGTTGTGGGTTCAAGAATCTCTCCAAGACCTATCTTCGCCGGATCGAAATTCTGGAATTCTATTGTGGGAGCACCATCACCAGAAAGATTGCAGCAGTTCAATAAGGTGACCCACCACCATCTTTTTGGGGTAACTAGGGATGTGCAATAAATAAGGACTAGCCAGCATAGCCTACATCCTGAGAACAAAACGATCTAGACTGACACTTCAGTGTTGTTCTGAGGGAGTGCTGCAATGTTGGAGATGCTGTGATTCACATAAGATGTTAAACCAAGGTCCTCTCTGTCTGTTCAGGCAAATGCAAAAAAATTCCCATGTCACTATTTGAAGAGCAAGGAGTTCTCCCAGTGTCCTGGCCAACATCTTTGCTGCCGACCATTTCAGCAGCAGAGATGCAAAGACCAGGTAGATCCAAAACTAAAGATTTTACCAGAATTACAATTTTTAAACATGGATTTCACAGTGGTTGCATGGCACACAAATACCTACACACACTATGCTATTGTCTCTTGCAGAGTTACTTAACCCAAACATTATAGTTCTTTATTTCCTAATACTCCATTAATTTTCCTCTTTGTTTAGGCATGTTTAAGATTAGTTTTCACCAGTATGTGCATTAGGCCAATTATTATTTAACTGTCTGATAATTTACTCTATATTCATGATGGTTAGGCAAGAAAAAGCAATTGTTCATATCTAATAGTCCTGCTTTTTAACTGGATGCTTGGAAGCAAGCGAGAGCTGTCCATTTTGGCCAAACCAGCATTTCTTTTTCCTCTCCTGTCGACAATATTTGAAAGCACTTCACAAAATAGCACTAACTCAAAACAGATCTACAGTTTCATTTATTCATTGATCATAATATGATTAAATTTGATATCAGGTTTGAGAGGGAGAAGGGAGAGTCCCAAGCCCAAGTTTTAAATTCAAGTAAGGCAAACTTCGGAGCAATGAGAAATAAAATAATTGCAGTAAACTGGGCCTAAGTATTAATGGATAAACCTATAAACAGTGGGAATTATTCAAAGAAGTATTTGGTATGATACAAAACCAGCACATACCCCTAAAAGACAATGGCTCCACTTGTGAGTTATGCAACCACTTAACAAATGAGGTAAGAAAGGGAATTAGGGGTTATGGGGAGCGGGCAGGAAATTGGACATGAAGCTGAGTTCGGATCGGTCAATGCCCTGTGGGTGGCGGAGAGGGCCCAGGGGCTATGTGGCCGGGTCCTGCTCCGACTTCTTGTGTTCTTTAGATTTGTGGTTGGGATCAGATCAGCCATGATCTTATTGAATGGCGGAGCAGGCTCGAGGGGCCGATTGGCCTACTCCTGCTCCAATTTCTTATGTTCTTATATCAAGCTAAAAGAAAAGGCTTGGGACGTTTTACAATGTTAAAGGAGCTATATAAATGCAAGTTGTTGTTGTTGTACAAGGAATGCAAGGAAAAGTAGAAATCCAGCAGGCTGGGGAGCTCTAAAAAGCAACAAAAGGATACAAAGAAATTAATAAGGAGTAAAAAGGAAATAGGGAAAAAAAAACTTGCAAGGGATATCGAAGCTAACAGCAAAGTTTTTATAAATATATTGAGAGACAGTGGTAAAAGGGATTGTGGGCCCACCAAAGACGGATGTAGGCAAGAATATAATGGATAATAAGGAAATGACACACTGTTAAATGAGTACTTTGGATCCATTATCAGAGTGGTGGAAGAGGACAATATATGAGCGGTACAAAGGCATTTCAAAATAAGTCACGGGGAGGAGCTTAGTGAATTTAATATAAGTTTAAAAAATGGTCAGAGAAAATAATGGAACTTAAGATAGACAAATCTTCAGGACCTGATGGTTTCCACCCCAGGGTATTAAAAGAAATAGGTGAGGTAATTGCAGATGCATTAATCATAATTTTCCAAAGCTGTCGAGATTCAGGAATTGTGCCTGTTGGTTGGAAAATTGAAAAAGTCACTTCATTATTTAAGAAGGGAGAGAGAAACCAGGTAACTATAGATCTGTCTGTTTAACATCATTTGTGGGGAAGTTACATCAGAGACAGTGATGACAAGTATCAGCTGATCAAAGCAAGTCAGCATGAATTTGAGAAAGGGAGGTCACGTCCAACTAATCTAGTTGAATTTTCTGAAGAAGTCACTAACATGGTGGATAGGGAGTGTCTAAGGATGTTATCTATATGGACATACAGAAAATATAAGGTTCAGCACAATAAATTATTAGCAAAAATGAGAGCACACAGAATTGGAGGTAGCCTTGTGACAGAGGTCAATAATTGCTTGGAAGGGAGGAGAGAGTAGGGATAAAGAGATTGTTCTCTGGTTGGTGGAATGTGACAAGTGGTGTTCTCTTGGGATCTGTAGGGGGGTTTTAGCTTTTTACAATATATATTAATGACTTGAATGAAGGAATAGAGAGTTGTATATCCAAGTTTGCAGCTGACATGAAGTTTGAAGGCATAGTAAGTTGTGTGGTTAAGAGCAGGAAGTTACAAGACTAAGCGAGTGGGCAAAACTTTGGCAGATGGCGTTCAATGTGCAAAAGTGCGAGGTTATCCACTTTAGATCCAAGAAAGACAAATCGGAATATTTTCTTAATAGAGACTAGGAGTTGTGGAGAAACAAAGGGTGTCCAGGTATTCACTAAAAACTAGCGCTTAGGTGCAAAAGGTATTGAAAAAGGCTAATGCAATGTTGGCCTTTATCTCAAGGGGACTGGAATTCAAAAATCAGGAGGTGACGCTTCAGTTGTACAGAGCCTTGGCCAGATCCCATCTGGAGTACTGCGCTCAGTTTTGGCCACTGATCCTCAGGAAATATATATTGGCCCTGGAAGGGGTACAGCGGAGAATAATACCAAGGCTTGGATTTAATATATGAGGGCCGTTTGCATAAACCTGGCTTGTATTCCCTTGAGTTTAGAAGGTTGAGGGGTGACCTAATCGAGGTCTTAAAAATTATAAAGGGATTCAATAGGGTAGATACACAGAAACTATTTCCTCTGGTGGGGAAATCTAGAACAAGAGGGTTATAATCTTAAAATTAGAGCTAGGCCATTTAGGAGTGAAATCAAGAAGCACTTTTTCCACACAGAGTATTGGAAATCAGGAACCTGCTCTCCCAAAAGACTGTGGCTGCTGGGTCAATTGAAATTTGCAAGACTGACAGATAGACTTTTGTTGGGTAAGGGTATCAGGGATATCAAAGGAAGGCAGGTAACTGGAGTTGAGGTACAGATCAGTCATGATCTAATTGAATGGCAGAACAGACTATAGGGGCTGAATGGACTACTTCTGTTTTTTCGTAGCACTAGTTTAGTCTTGTGCATATTTAGAATCAACCACATGGCCATAACTTGAACTTCAGATGGCAGTCTGATTTTAGCTACATCCACATGATTTACTCAACAGTCCAAATGTAAAATTTGTTGTTGGCATTAACTATACCAGAGCAGACGGAATTGAAGATAGCAATTTTATTGTAATCTGGAAAATATTTTAGAAAAGCAGAACAATGGAGTTATATAGCTTTTTATTGTACGGTTAAATCTCTCTGTCCGGCTCCCGCAGTTTATTTTTTAAAATTCGTTCCTGGGATGTGGGCGGCGCTGGCAAGGCCAGCATTTATTTCCCATCCCTAATTGCCCTTGAGAAGGTGGTGGTGAGCCACCTTCTTGAACCGCTGCAGTCCGTGTGGTGACGGTTCTCCCACAGCGCTGTTAGGAAGGGAGTTCCAGGATTTTGACCCAGCGACGATGAAGGAACGGCGATATATTTCCAAGTCGGGATGGTGTGTGACTTGGAGGGGAACGTGCAGGTGGTGTTGTTCCCATGTGCCTGCTGCTCGTCTTCTAGGTGGTAGAGGTCGCGGGTTTGGGAGGTGCTGTCGAAGAAGCCTTGGCGAGTTGCTGCAGTGCATCCTGTGGATGGTACGCACTGCAGCCACAGTGCGTCGGTGGTGAAGGGAGTGAATATTAAGGGTGGTGGATGGGGTGCCAATCAAGCGGGCTGCTTTATCTTGGATGGTGTCGAGCTTCTTGAGTGTTGTTGGAGCTGCACTCATCCAAGCAAGTGGAGAGTATTCCATCACACTCCTGACTTGTGCCTTGTAGATGGTGGAAAGGCTTAGGGGAGTCAGGAGGTGAGTCACTCGCCGTAGAATACCCAGCCTCTGACCTGCTCTCGTAGCCACAGTATTTATATGGCTGGTCCAGTTAAGTTTCTGGTCAATGGTGACCCCCAGGATGTTGATAGTGGGGGATTCGGCGATGGTAATGCCGTTGAATGTCAAGGGGAGGAGGTTAGACTCTCTCTTGTTGGAGATGGTCATTGCCTGGCACTTATCTGGCGCGAATGTTACTTGCCACTTATCAGCCCAAGCCTGGATGTTGTCCAGGTCTTGCTGCATGCGGGCTCGGACTGCTTCATTATTTGAGGGGTTGCGAATGGAACTGAACACTGTGCAATCATCAGCGAACATCCCCATTTCTGACCTTATGATGGAGGGAAGTCATTGATGAAGCAGCTGAAGATGGTTGGGCCTAGGACACTGCCTTGAGGAACTCCTGCAGCAATGTCCTGGGGCTGAGATAATTGACCTCCAACAACCACTACCATCTTCCTTTGTGCTAGGTATGACTCCAGCCACTGGAGAGTTTTCCCCCTGATTCCCATTGACTTCAATTTTACTAGGGCTCCTTGGTGCCACACTCGGTCAAATGCTGCCTTGATGTCAAGGGCAGTCACTCTCACCTCACCTCTGGAATTCAGCTCTTTTGTCCATGTTTGGACCAAGGCTGTATTGAGGTCTGGAGCAGAGTGGTCCTGGCGGAACCCAAACTGAGCATCGGTGAGCAGGTTATTGGTGAGTAAGTGCCGCTTGATAGCACTGTCGACGACACCTTCCATCACTTTGCTGATGATCGAGAGTAGATTGATGGGGCGGTAATTGGCCGGATTGGATTTGTCCTGCTTTTTGTGGACAGGACATACCTGGGCAATTTTCCACATTGTCGGGTAGATGCCAGTGTTGTAGCTGTACTGGAACAGCTTGGCTAGAGGCGCAGCTAGTTCTGGAGCACCTTCTGGTCTCTCAGTATCAGGCATCGTGTAGGGTCAAGGACATGGGTAAATGGTCAGATTCCAGGCCTTCAATCTGCTCTGCATTACCACTTTTTAAAAATTTTCTCAGCGTGGATGATGCTGGCAAGGCTGCTTTTATATCCATACCTAGTTGCCTTTGACAACTAAGTGGCTTGCCAAGCCACTTCAGAAACCATCAAGTATCAACTATATATTGTGGGACTGGAGTCACTTGTTGACTAGACTGGGTAGAGTGGCAGGCTCCCTTCAACAAAGGACATTGGTAAACCAATTTGTTTTTCACAACATTCCAGTAGTTTTCATTAATGTGGGACTGGAATCCATGATCTCTAGGTTGCTAGTCCAGTACCAAAACCCTACTGTACCTGTAGACAATAGAACAGTGACCTGGTGCACAACCATGATCTACAGACAACTGTCAATGGATCGCTCCCTCCTTCCTTGTAATCTCCATTGCACACATTTTGAAACTTAGATGAGCTACATTTCAGAGGGACAAAAAAGATCACAAGCAATTTGAAAGTGGCATTACTGACAATTCAGTCAGCGCTCTAGACTTTTATTCTACCAGACATTTTGTTAGAAATATGTATGCTCTATTTCATGCAATCTATCAATAAAAGTGGTTGATCATCAAATTCTAGGATGGACTGCCACAAAAACAGCATAATTCATAATCCTGTTATCTTGTTCTTTCCTGTAATCTCTCCAAGACGCATTAGGTATAGGGAAGCAGAATACATGCTTCAGAGTTTGGATGACTTGCATTTTTCTCTGGTGATCCATCCTACTACTTCATTTCCAGATTTTTCCCCTCCTTTCCTTGATAGCAGTCATTATCCAACCCATTGCTACAAGACTCTATTCTGTATATCTCAATTTTATATTGTTGACATAGTCCACATGGCACTGACTGAATATCATTTGGGTGAAATCAAATGAAGTGGAAGTGAATTTGGCACAGCTGAGTTTATAAACTGTTTTTTATTTCCAGACTAAGCTTATAGTTTTCAAACATAGTTGCTGTAACTCATTGCTTCACTATATCCTTGGTTCTATTGCAAGAGAAATGCGACGTTCAGGGATCTTGATTTTGCTTTTATTACTTTACAAATTCTTTAAAGAGGGAATGCTTCATCATTAGTTCCCTTCTTCAAAATGAAGTGCTAATCTCAGACAGCAGCATATATTTTTTTGCCTTTTGTTTTTAGTCAATGTTGTATTGCAGTGATGTAATGACAAAAAAAGCAATTATTTAGAAATACACATGTTTATTATTCGACTTCAAATAAAGTGTTTTACTTCACTTAAAGAACAATGGTCTGACTGAGGGACCTCATTTGGTACATTTAAAATGGTACAGATTAGGGAAGCCTAAATACTATTTCAAGGTGAATGAGATCAGCAAAAACAGACACCATCTCGAGTGAAAAGTAAAATTTAAAAATGTTAGGAAGAATTGTTTACTTAGAGGTTGATCACTGTGTGGAAAAAATCTGCCAAGTCTGGTAATTGAGATATTGGAAGTGTTTAAAATGCAGTTGATTGCTACAATGGAGAATACCAGAGGCCAAATGGCTTTTCTCATCCTTCACTATACTTGTGAAGAATCCTTAGAGGAGCACCATCATCTTGTGGCTTGCACTTCATTTCAAAAGCAAACATTTTTATCACCACCAACTATGTCCACCCTAAGATGTTAACACCAATTAGCATGAAATATATTCAATAAATTAAATGAAAAGAGAGATGTTACAGATAACTTGTTGTCACTGATTCTTAAAAAAGAAAGAGTCCTGATGGTATCACTCCATCCAACTTTCAGACGAAGTGTTTAGAAGCCACAAAGGTTGACGCAGGGCTCCTTTTATTTAGCAGGCAGAAACGCTGAGTTTATCTGAAATGCTGTGTGTAACTGCAATCAAAACATGTACAGTGTTAGTTTTTCCCCACCCTAAGTTCTGCAAAGGCATGCTTTGGTTCCAAAAAATATTCTGCAGGTTATCAAATCACCAAAAGTACTCGATCCCCCCTTCCCCTCCACCCTAATCTCAGAGTATTTGCACAAAAATGAAGGAAATTCTGTGCCAGACCAAGAAACACTATCCACTTCTAATGTCACAGCACGCCACACATAGTTTTGCAAAATATGGAGGCAGTCACAACTACCCAGCAAATCCACATTTAGCAATTAAGACTTCTCCAAAGCTGCCCAGATGGCTATGTTTGTAAATATACTGCCTGCTGTGGAACTGAGTCATAAACAGCCGGAAGTACCCACTTTCTGCGCCGAATCAGATAACATCAGTGGGAGCAGCAATAGGGATACGAGTTAGTCTCAGGTACCCCTATGTTAGTTTTTAGGGAGGGGGAAGCCAGGAAAAAGAGCATAAGCCTTGAAGGAAAAAAAATTACGTGAAAAATAGAGCACAGAATTCACGCATGCATTACACAGATTTCCAGCCTTCTATAGTCTATAATTGCACTAAGGCTAATTTTTTTGTACCACATACAAGTTACTTTCAATAGTTTACATTGGCAATATTGCACTGGAGTTAATGTGGTTTTCATAGGTATAACTACAGTCAAAAAGAAGTTTACATTCATTGTGCAACTTAAAGCAGCATCACACCAAGCAACTTCACACTTATCCAATTATCTACCAAAACCAGGTTGTTCAGTCAAGCATCCTATAAAGGAACATTTTTTTCCTCCTTTCATTGAAAATATATAAATCTAATAAATGATTGCACAATTTAACATTCTCCATTTACTAGCCCTGGGAAAGCCAAAATTATGTGTGCACCTAAGTTTAGTGGAGTAGAACATTAATGAGCTAGTCAATCTGCGTATTCCAGGGAACTATAGACCAGTTAGCTTGTCAGTGGTAGGAAAGATAATGGAATCTTTACTCAAAGATGTAATAGAAAGACATCCAGAGAACGAAAATATAATAGATTAGTCAGCACGGATTTCAGAAGAGAAAGTCATGCTTGACCAACCTTATTGAATTCTTTGATGAAGTAACAGAAAGAGTAGACAATATGCAGTATATTTGGATTTTCAAAAGGCCTTCGAAAAGGTACCGCATTGTAAACTCAGCTAAGGTCAGGGCATGTGGAGTCAGGGGACAGGTAACAGAATGGATAGCAAGTTGGCTACAAAACAGAAAGCAGAGAGTAGGGGTTAAAAGTAGCTACTCAGACTGGCAAAAGGTGGGAATTGGTATTCCACAGGGATCGGTGCTGTTCACAATTTACATTAATGATTTAGATTCGGGAATCGGAAGTACAATTTCAAAATTTGTGGATGACACCAAATTTTTGGGGGGGCGGGGTATAGTTAATACAAAGGCAGAATACATCAAAATACATGAGAACATTAATAAACTTGCAGAATGGGCGTGTAATTGGCTACTGAATTTCAATATAGCTCAGTGTGAGGTGGTGCATTTTAGTAGGAAGAATAAGGAGGCCACATATTGCTTGAATAATAAGAATCTTAACGTAATAGAGGAGCAAAGGGATCTAGGGGTACAGATACACAAATCACTAAAAGTAGCGATGCAGGTCAATAAGGCCAGAAAAAGGGCAAATCAAGCAATAGGGGCAAATCAAGCATTAGGGTTCATTTCTAGGGGGATAGAATTGAAAAGCAAAGAAGTTATGATAAACTTGTATAGAACCTTGGTTAGACCACACTTGGAGTACTGTGCACACCTCTGGTCTCCATATTATAGAAGGGATATAGAGGCATTGGAGAGGGTGCAAAAAAAATTCACAAGGTTGATACCAGAACTGAGAGGATATCCCGATCAGGAAAGACTAAACAGGCTGTGGCTCTTTCCTCTGGAAAAGAGAAGGTTGAGGGGTGACCTAATAGAGGTCTTCAAGATAATGATAGGGTTTGATAGAGTAGACGTAGAGAAAATGTTTCCACTTGTGATGGAGTCCAAAACTAGAGGTCATAAATATAAAATAGTCGCTAATATATCCAATAGGGAATTCAGGAGAAACTTCTTTACCCAAAGAGTGGTAAGAATGTGGAACACGCTACCACAAGGCGTAGTTGAGGCAAATAGCATCGATGAATTTGAGGGGAAGCTAGATAAACACACGAGGGAGAAAGGAATAGAAGGGTACCCCAATAGAGCTAGGTGACGTATGATGGGAGGAGGCTCGTGTGGAGCATAAACGCCGGCATAGACCAGTTAGGTCAAATGACCTGTTTCTGTGCTGTAGTTTCGATGTAACTCGATGTACATAACTTTCCCACACCATTCTATCTGAACAGGAAGCAAACATTACATAAGAACATTAGAAATAGGGGCAAGAGTAGGCCATATGGCCCCTTGAGCCTGCTCTGCCATTCAATCAGATCATGACTGATCTTTGACTTCAACTCCACTTTCCTGCCCGATCCCCACATCCCTTGATTCCCCTGGAGTCCAAAAATTAATCTATCTATCTCAGCCGTGAATATACTCAATGACTTCTTACCCTTGGTGTCTGTCAACAGTATCCGCGTGTGATATCACATCACAAAATGCCACTGCACGCAAAGCCCATAGATTGATAGGATTCTTCACCTGCAGTTACCTCATTCCATAGGTGCCTTTGCTCATTTCATGACCCCCAAATTGATACTGAGCAGGCACAATGGAGTGGTAGGATATAGGCTACTTCACAAAATTTCCCACTACAGAGTGACAGACCAAACATTTCCCAAAGCAGAAAGCTCACAACAGAAAGAAGCAAGCATTTCAATGTATACTGCTCTCAAGTGGTTCCAACAGAAACATTAGACCAATTGTATGTAGAGAATGCATTCTGGTCTCTGAGGTCGTGCACCTCTGCCATACATGAATTCTGATGTGGACACATTCACTGCCACATCAAGCCTATAACTCATTGCCCTGGAGCAAACTGATTAAGCAATTAGATTCATGCGATTCCATACCAAATGCATCAGCATTTTCTGGTTTTATTTCAGATTTCCAGCATCTGCAGTATTTTGCTTTTATCATCAACATTTAATTTGCACGAACTGAAGCAGATCATCGAATCATAGAAAAGTTACAGCACAGAAGGAGGTCATTCAGCCCATCGAGTCCGCGCCAGCTCTATGCAAGAGCAATCCAGCTAGTCCCACTCCCCTGCCCTTTCCCCGTAGCCCTGCAAATTTTTTTTCTTTCAAGTACTTATCCAATTCCCTTTTGAAGGCCATGACTGAATCTGCCTCCACCACCCCCTCAAGCAGTGTCTACTAGCCACTCGCTGTGTAAAAAGGTTTTTCCTCATGTCACCTTTGGTCCTTTCACCAATCACCTCAAATCTATGTCCTCTAGTCCTTGACCCTTTCGCCAGTGGGAACAATTTCTCTCTATCTACTCTGTCTAGAACCTTCATGATTTTGAATACTTCTATCAAATCTCCTCACAACCGTCTCTGTTCCAAGGAGAACAACCCCAGTTTCCCCAGTCTATCCATGCAAATGAAGTCCCTCATCCCTGGAATAATTTTAGTAAATCTCTTCTGCACCCTCTCTAAGGCCTTCACATCTTTCCTGAAGTGCAGTGCCCAGAACTGGATACAATACTCCAGTTGTGGCTGAACCAGTGTTTTATAAAGGTTCACCATGACTTCCATACTTTTGTACTCTATACCTCTATTTATAAAGCCCAGGATCCCATATGCTTTTTTAACCACCTTCTCAACCTGCCCTGCCTCCTTCAACGATTTGTGCACATATACCCCCAGATCTCTTTGTTCAAGTACCCCTTTAATTTATATTGCCTCTCCTCGTTCTTCCTACCAAAATGTATCACTTTGCATTTCTCTGCGTTAAATTTCATCTGCCACGTGTCCGCCCATGCCACCAGCCTGTCCATATCCTTTTGAAGTCTATCACTATCTTCCTCACTGTTTACTACCCTTCCAAGTTGTGTGTCATCTGCAAATTTTGAAATTGTGCTCTGTACACCCAAGTCCAAGTCATTAATACATAATCAAGAAAAGCAGTGGTCCCAGCACTGACCCCTGGGGAACACCACTGTACACCTCCCTCCAGTCCAAAAAGCAACCGTTCACCACTACACTCTGTTTCCTGTCCTTTAGCCAATTCTATATCCACGTTACTACTGCCCCCTTTATTCCATGGGCCGCAATCTTGAGCTACCGTGCAGCACTTTATCAAACAGCTTTGGAAGTTCATATACACCACATCAACTGCATTGCCGTCATCTACCCTCTTCTGTTACCTCATCAAAAAACTGTATCAGGTGAGTTAAACACGATTTGCCTTTAACAAATCCGTGCTGGCTTTCCCTAATCAATCCACACTTGTCCAAGTGACTGTTAATTCTGTCCCAGATTATCGTTTCTAAAAGCTTCCCCACCACCGAGATTAAACTGACTGGCCTATAGTTGCTGGGTTTATCCTTACACCCTTTTTTGAACAAGGGTGTAACATTTGCAATTCTCTAGTCCTCTGGCACCACCCCCGTATCTATGGATATTTGGAAGATTATGGCCAGTACCTCCTCAATTTCCACCCTTACTTCCCTCAGCAACCAAGGATGCATCCCATCTGGACCGGGTAACTTACCTACTTTAAGTACAGCTAGCCTTTCAAGTACCTCTTCTTTATCGATGGGTTGATGTTGCTATTTCAAAAATCACACGGTGCACTATAGATCTTCAGACGATAGTGATGCTGTCCCAAAGAGATCTAGATGGTTTTCAAACAGCATTCTTAAATTCCACTTCTCTTCCTATCCTACGCACCACCCCCAACCCATCCAATCAAATCCAAATTGTGATCCACATCACAACATACAACATTGCTCTTTTAAGTCAGCCATACCAGAATCAATACTGCGAGCACTGCAAGCCTTTAGAACCAAATTGGCTAATCAAGTTCCCCAGAATACCAATATGCTCTGGGCTTAAAAAAATTAAGTAACTTGGGCTAATTAGTAGAAATTCACATAAAACCTTCTTTGTTGGTGACATTTTTGTCTTTATTGTTGTACAGGGTCAGGTTGGCAGGGGAATTGATGGGATGGAGATCAGGCCATGGGCCTTGAACCCCCTCGGCCAATTAGTAGGAGTTGCTTTAAGGGGAACTCAATGTCCAACCCTACTTATACATAGAATAAAAGAGCATATGAATGATGCATTCAATAAGTGGATTGATTCAACTTAATGTAACTCTTGGTGAATTTCCAAAGGTCACAGGTACAGATTACTTTCCTGTTTTTATAAACAGTTGGTAGCAAGATCAAAGTCAGTAGCCAATAAATGGCCAACAGTATCTCTGCTGTCCAAACCCCAACTGTATAATATCACGCCAGTGTAGTTTCTCCTTAGTGCCTTTGCAAAGTTGTGGCGCAAAACAAGTTAAACATTTTCAAATACTGCACGGTGCTTCACCTGCTGTAGGCCATGGCTGTGTCTTTTTCTTTAATTTAAAAAGTTTGCATTGCTTGACTCTGCAGAGCTGATGAGGTGATATGCCAGTAAGTGTTGGTAAATCTGCTGCAATACCAATATAGAAAGAACAAGACGACTTGGGGCAGTAGAGTTATTGGCAGAATTTTGACTGCAGTTTTCACCCTCTACAAGTGAAAGACATAAGCTGATCAGGAACAGTCAGCATGGTTTTGTAAAGGGAAGGCTCCACTTGCCTAATTTTAATTAGGGAAATTACAGTGTATAGATAAAGGGAATACGATTGATTTTTTTATATATGCATTATCAAAGCGTGTTTGTTAAAGGTGCCACATAACAGATTGGTTGTAAAGGCAAATGATATTTCAGGGAACACGGGTATGTGAATGGAGAGATAGGTACGGAATTTAAAGCAAAGAAAAAGGGATAAATAGATTTTTTTGGATTGGTGGGATATGGGTAGTAGTGGGCCTCAAAGCTATGTGCTGGTGCCTCTTGTTTTCCATTCATACAAATGATTTGAACCTACGTCCAAAAAGAATATCAAAGCTACAGATACCACCAAATTAGGGAGAAAGAATGCAAGAGATGCAGGTCAGGTTAGTGGAATGGACAGATAGTAAATGCAGAGATATGTAAAGTAGTACACTTAGAGAAAAAGAACAGCAAATATATCCTAAATGGTAAGACGCAGAACAGAGAGGTCTATGAGTTCAAATACATGGGTGGTATTCTGGGTTATATACACAGGGGCAGTGAATATAAAAGAAAAAAAATGATGTTGAATTTATATGGGTGCGCAGACTGTCTGTGGCATGTTGGTCAGTGTGCATAGGTGGAGTAGTGAAGTCACTACACAGAGAATAGCAGCCTGCATGCATGATGACGGAATTGTTTATTTGCTCTGAGAACACCAGATGCAGAGTCATCCAGGAGGATCCCATATAAAATAGATCTTCATATAAAACAGCAGTTTTACATTCATCTGGCCAACAGGTATGGGTGACCCTGGCTACAGGAGCCAAGAGCCAAAAATAGATATAAAAGCAGTCTTAATTTCACTGGCACTTGAGACAGGCACAATTTAAATGGGAGACGTCACCTGGTACATTACCCAACAACACACTTGGCCAAGTCTGAAACAAAACCACGTACAATGACTTAAATCAGTGGCTCAACATCAATAGTCGTGTTTGTGTGGACAATTGAAACTTTATAATTTTTAAAAACAAAATCTTGCATTGAAAGAGTTCATATTGCAGCAAATACAGTAAATACAGCATAAGCTCACATCTAAGTAATGTATTGGAGCATGCCTGTGGACCTGTACCCCAAGGGAACAGATTCTGTCTTTAGGAGGAAAGAGGAAAATGCAACGGCTCCACTTATACAGCTCAGCAACAATGGTCAACAAATGAAGCAAGAGACAGAATCAAGCTAAAGGAAAAGGCTTACGCAAAAGCTTATTACCTAAGCAGTCATTCTTCAGCGAGCAAGTGCTAGCAAGCTATCCAAAATAGGGGATATCACAGCAGAGTCCAACTTATAGACAGACCTTCCTGCAGTAGTCACAAATAGCAATCAAATGTGAGAACCCTGGCTGTTTCACCCCTCCCCCACCTGAGGAACATCTCTACTGCAGCTCTAGCTGACATTGAACCTGGAACCTTCCTGGTCTATACAACATTCATACTTTTCGAGGAAACAAAAAAAACAACAACAACTTGCATTTATATAGTGCCTTTAACGTAGTAAAACGTCTCAAGGCGCTTCACAGGGGCGTTATCAGACAAAATTTGACACCGAGCCACAAAGAGGTATTAGGACAGGTGATCAAGCTTGGTCAAAGAGGTAGGTTTTAACGAGCGTCTTAAAAGAGAGAGAGGCAGAGAGGTTTAGGGAGGGAATTCCAGAACTTAGGCCCTGGGCAGCTGAAGGCACGGCTGCCAATGGTGGAGCGATTAAAATCGGGTATGCACAAGAGGCAAGAATTGGAGGAGCGCAGAGATCAGAGGGTTGTAGAGCTGGAGGAGGTTACAGAGATAGGGAGGGATGAGGCCATGGAGAGATTTGAAAACAAGGATGAGAATTTTAAAATCGAGGCATTCCCGGACCAAGAGCCAATATAGGTCAGCGAAACAAATTAACAACATTTTTTCAAAAAAGAATTGAAAAATTTACAAAATTTAAACTGAAGAGGAATTTTTTTTAAAGCAACTAAGATATTTGAATTTCCTGCTATCAGACTTAAAATATGTTTTCAGAAAACGCCAGACCCTTTGCATTATTTACAGCCATCAAGTTTTGTGACAGCAGACAATGGAGGCATTAACTAGTGCTGGCTCTAGACTACAGCTGGTTTTATATCCGAGTCATAAGAATCTCTGTAAAAGCTGGCCACATTAGGAAGCTCAGTGCCAAACCTCAAAAATATACAGATTTAGAGCTGTGAAAAATCCAAGGCATTTTAATGAGCAACTTTTTTTTTATTCGTTCACGGGATGTGGGCGTCGCTGGCGAGGCCAGCATTTATTACCCATCCCTAATTGCCCTTGAGAAGGTGGTGGTGAGCCACCTTCTTGAACCGCTGCAGTCAGTGTGGTGACGGTTCTCCCACAGTGCTGTTAGGAAGGGAGTTCCAGGATTTTGACCCAGCGACAATGAAGGAACGGCGATATATTTCCAAGTCGTGATGGTGTGTGACTTGGAGGGGAACGTGCAGGTGGTGTTGTTCCCATGTGCCTGCTGCTCTTGTCCTTCTAGATGGTAGAGGTCGCGGGTTTGGGAGGTGCTGTCCAAGAAGCCTTGGCGAGTTGCTGCAGTGCATCCTGTGGATGGTGCACACTGCAGCCACAGTGCGCCGGTGGTGAAGGGAGTGAATGTTTAGGGTGGTGGATGGGGTGCCAATCAAGCAGGCTGCTTCATCTTGGATGGTGTCGAGCTTCTTGAGTGTTGTTGGAGCTGCACTCATCCAAGCAAGTGGAGAGTATTCCATCACACTCCTGACTTGTGCCTTGTAGATGGTGGAAAGGCTTTGGGGAGTCAGGAGGTGAGTCACTCGCCATAGAATACCCAGCCTCTGACCTGCTCTCGTAGCCACAGTATTTATATGGCTGGTCCAGTTAAGTTTCTGGTCAATGGTGACCCCCAGGATGTTGATGGTGGGGGATTCGGCGATGGTAATGCCGTTGAATGTCAAGGGGAGGTGGTTAGACTCTCTCTTGTTGGAGATGGTCATTGCCTGGCACTTATCTGGCACGAATGTTACTTGCCACTTATCAGCCCAAGCCTGGATGTTGTCCAGGTCTTGCTGCATGCGGGCTCAGACTGCTTCATTATTTGAGGGGTTGCGAATGGAACTGAACACTGTGCAGTCATCAGCGAACATCCCCATTTCTGACCTTATGATGGAGGGAAGGTCATTGATGAAGCAGCTGAAGATGGTTGGGCCTAGGACACTGCCCACCGTCAATTCAATTTCAGGGTTTAGCAAAGCTGGATCCCAGCTACAAAAGCATCAGAAGAATCTACCCAACAAATGTAATATATAAAGTATGAGGTGCGAGTTGGCTATGATAGATTGGGGAACTTTACTAAAAGGGATAACAGTGGATAGGCAATGGCTAATATTTAAAGAAAGTGTACAGGAATAACAATTATTCATTCCTGTCTGGCACAAAAATAAAACAGGAAAGGTGGCTCAATCGTGGCTTACAAAAGAAATTAGGGATAGTATTAGATCCAAAGAGGGGACATATAAAATTGCCAGAAAAAGCAGAAAGCCTGAGGATTGGGAGCAGTTCAGAATTCAGCAAAGGAGAACAAAGAGATTGATTAAGAGGGGAAAAATAGAGTACGAGAGTAAACTAGCAGGGAACATAAAAACTGACTGTAAAGGCTTCTATAAATATGTCAAGAGAAAAAGATTAGTGAAGACAAATTACAGCCAGAAATGGGGGAATTTATAATGGGGAACGAAGAAATGGCAGAACAATTAAACACATACTTGTCTGTTTAAGTATGTGTTTAATTGTTCTCCCTCTCACTATACCCTTGGCTCCCTAACAGAAATGTTAGGGAGCCAAGGGTATAGTGAGAGGGAGGAACTGAAGGAAACCAGTATTAGTAATAAAAAGTGCTATGGAAATTAATGGGGCTAAAGGCTGACAAATCCTCAGGGCCTAATAATCTACATCCCAGAGTACTAAAGGAAGTGGTCCTGGAAATAGTGGATGCATTGGTGATCATCTTCCAAAATTCTATAGACTCGAACAGTTCCTGCAGATTGGAGGGTGGGAAATGTAACCCCACTATTTAAAAAAGGAAGAGAAAAAACAGGGAATTACAGACCAGTTAGCCTAACATCAGTAGTGGGGAAAATGCTAGAGTCTATTATAAAAGATGTGATAACAGAACACTTGGAAGGCATTAACGGGATTGGACAATGGGTTTATGAATCATGCTCAACAAATCTACTGCAGTTTTTTTTGAGGAGGTAACTAGTAGAATAGATAGGGGAGAACCAGTGGATGTGGTGTATTTAGATTTTCAGAAGGCTTTTGATAAGGTCCCACACAAGATGTTAGCGTGCAAAATTAAAGCACATGGGATTGGGGACAATATACTGGCATGGATCGAGAATTGGTTGACAGACAGGAAACAGAGAGTAGGAATAAACGGGTCTTTTTCCAGGTGGCAGGCAGTGACTAGTGCGGTACCGCAGGGATCAGTGCTTGGGCCCCAGCTATTCACAATACATATCAATGATTTGGATGAGGAAACGGAATGTAACATTTCCAAGTTTGCAGACGACACAAAGCTGGGGTGGAATGTGAGCTGTGAGGAGGATGCAAAGAGGCTCCAATGTGATTTAGACAAGTTGGGTGAGTGGGCAAGAACATGGCAGATGCAGTATAACGTGGATAAATGTGAGGTTATCCACTTTGGTTGTAAAAACACAAAGGCAGATTATTATCTGAATGGTGACAGATTGGGAAAAGGGGAGGTGCAACGAGACCTGGGTGTCCTTGTACACCAGTCGCTGAAAGCGAGCATTCAGGTGCAGCAAGCAGTTAGGAAGGCGAATGGTATGTTGGCCTTCATTGCAAGAGGATGTGAGTACAGGAGCAGGGATATCTTACTGCAGTTATACAGGGCCTTGGTGAGACCACACCTGGAGTACTGTATGCAGTTTTGATCTCCTTATCTGAGGAAGGATGTCCTTGCCATGGAGGGAGTGCAACGAAGGTTTACCAGACTGATTCCTGGGATGGCAGGACTGACGTATGAGGAGAGATTGGGTCAACTAAGCCTATATTCACTAGAGTTTAGAAGAATGAGAGGTGATCTCATCAAAACGTATAAAATTCTAACAGGACTAGACAGACTAGATGCAGGGAGGATGTTCCTGATGGCTGGGGAGTCCAGAACCAGGCGTCACAGTCTAAGGATTCGGGGTATGCCATTTAGAACTGAGATGAGGAGAAATTTCTTCGCTCAGAGGGTGGTGAACCTGTGGAATTCTCTACCACAAAAGGCAGTGGAGGCCAAGTCAATAGATGTATTCAAGAAGGAGATAGATATATTTCTTAATGCTAATGGGATCAAAGGGTATGGGGAAAAAGCGGGAACAGGGTACTGAGTTAGACGATCAGCCATGATCATTTTGAATGGCGGAGCAGGCTAGAAGTGTCGAATGGCCTATTCTTGCTCCTATTTTCTATGTTTCACAATATTGCATTCAAGGATACCATAACTTGGACCTCAAGAATCCCAACCCATCCATAACTGGCATTTATATCACCTCAGCTAAGTGGAAGAATTTAATGAAGTGTTTGATTAATCCAAGTAAAATGTACATTTCAGAAATTGGAACTTAAAAGATGAAGTGTTTTAAAAATAGCAATCTAGACTTGCAGTGATACCTAATATAATCTACAGTATTAGTTGGTGTATCAGGCAAACCAAGTACAGGAGAATGAGTTGTAATGACATAACTAATGCACAGTAGCTCTACAGATCTAAAATACGAACATACCCATAGCAATTATGTACTACAAAGTCAATCTGTTTATGGTGTAAACTACGTTTAAATGTTGAGAATTTATCTGGTCAGAAAAAATCTCAGATCACAAAGTACACACGAGCGCGATTATTCAGTCCTCTGGTTCCACAGAAACTTACAATCCTCCCATTACAGCATCTGCCTGTCTATTGATTGATTCCAGAGTTTTTGCCTTCATTACCCTACCCAGAAGACCATTTGAAGTATGAATCATTGTCTGTAAAGTGCTCCCTGACATTAGTCCTGACATTGCCTTTTACTAGTTTGTACATATGTGCCCTTGTCCTGCACTTGTGGTTTAACTTGAAATAGTGCTCAAGATTCATCTTTTCTATTCCACTTAGTATCTATATACATCTCTAGAAGGCCTCCTCTCATTGGACCTTCAGCCTTGAAAGAAGGCAAAAGTTTTTTAACCCTTCCTTATAATTCAGTCCAGTGACAGTAAGGATCAGCCTTGCAGTCCTTCACTGCACTGCTTCCAGGGTTTGGATGTTTTCCTTGTGCCTCAGTGACCAGTATGGAGCATAGTATTCAAGGTGCAGCCTTATAAGCAGTGTAGATGGAAGCATAATCTATTAATATCGCTCTGTAATTTTAAGAGAATGGGCAAAACTGTGACAAATGGATTTCAATGAAGGCAAGTGTGAGGTCATCCATTTTGGACCTAAAAAGGATAGATCAGAGTACTTTCTAAATGGTGAAAAGCTCAAAACAGTGGAGGTCCAAAGAGACTTGGGGTACATGTACATAGATCATTGAAATGTCATGAACAGGTACAGAAAATAATCAAAAAGGCTAATGGACTGCAGGCCTTTATATCTAGAGGACTAGAATACAAGGGGGTAGAAGTTATGCTGCAGCTAAACAAAGCCACGGTTAGTCCACACCTGGAGTACTGTGTTCAGTTCTGGGCACCGCACCTTAGGAAGGATATGTTGGCCTTGGAGGGAGTGCTGCGTAGATTTACTAGAATGATACCTGGACTCCACAAACTAAGGTTGTATTCCCTGGAATTTAGAATATTAAGGAGTGATTTGATCGAAGTTTTCAAGATACTAAGGGGAAATAATAGGGTAGATAGAGAGAAACTATTTCCGCTGGTTGGGGAGTCTAGGACTACGGGACTTAGCCTAGAAATTAGAGCCAGGACTTTCAGGAGTGAAGTGGTGGGACTCAGATTGAGATCTCCTGCTGCTTAGGTTCTGATCTTAGTGTTGTGTGTGTGTGTGTGTGTGTGTGTGTGTGTGTGTGTGTGTGTGTGTGTGTGTGGGGGGGGGGGGGGGGGGAGGGGGGGAAAGAAAGCG
This sequence comes from Heptranchias perlo, assembly GCF_035084215.1. Classification (NCBI taxonomy): domain Eukaryota; kingdom Metazoa; phylum Chordata; class Chondrichthyes; order Hexanchiformes; family Hexanchidae; genus Heptranchias; species Heptranchias perlo. The sequence continues at coordinate 6,763,734 of NC_090332.1, read as the reverse complement.
AGAAATAAGGTGAGCAAAGGAGCTGGAAGATAGGGTTACGAGAAAAATAATTGGCGGAGCCTTCCTTGCATTGGTGGCACTCATCTCTTATGAGTGAGTACAAAGTAACACTGGCAGTAGCCTAAAACAGGATGCTTTTCCTCTTGGCCACAGCTAATGCATAACCCATAGGCAGGGAGACAGGCAAAAGTAGCTTGCACAGGATATAATAAATGTGAGATAGAGCTCAGTTAGCTCGATCTCCCGAGAACTAAGCTTTAATGTAAAATTGGCATAATAGTCAGCATTTCCAGAAGATGGAAAAAAAACTGAAAGAAAAAATAATTAAAGATTGACCATAATTAACAATGGATAGGTTAACAGCATAATTATCACCATTACAACTTGTATTTACATTAATTAGATTTTGTTTAAATTTACTAAGCTGTACAAATCACTGTCCAAAGTAACCATGATGTGGAGATGCCGGTGATGGACTGGGGTGTACAAATGTAAGGAATCTTACAACACCAGGTTATAGTCCAACAGTTTTATTTGAAAATCACAAGCTTTCTCCTTCGTCAGGTGAGTGTCGACACTCACCTGACGAAGGAGAAAGCCTCCGAAAGCTTGTGATTTTCAAATAAAACTGTTGGACTATAACCTGGTGTTGTAAGATTCCTTACATTTGTCCTAAGTAAGACATTCACAAATTATTAGAACACCCACACATACCAGTAAGGAGTCTGATTTGCATTTTGCCCAACTCCTTCAGATCAGGAGATTCCTTTCAAAGCCAATGCTAAATACCCTGTACAAAAAAATTTATTGTGCTGGACCGCGACTATTGTTGCGCTATCTCAATGACAATCAAACATCATAAAACTAGAAAAGCCATGAGTGGTGAATAGCTATGCAGAGAAACAAGGCTATACACAAGGACACTAGCAATCAATACAACCTGGAGGTGTGAAATTCCAAATGACAAGTACAGCTCACTCTATTAGCAACAACAGGTCTTATTGTCTTATTTAAATACTTGCACTAATTACCTACTAACTGTAACTCTAATATCCTTCATTCTTTATATCTGCTCTAACCTCCCACTGTTAATGTGGTTTTGGGGCAGCCCAGCCCATCAAATTTCCAGTGACCAACCACAAAGTGCTAGAAAATGGATTTATGTCAAGTTGCTTCACTCAGCTGCTTTCCAAGCTTATCCACATGCAAGTGCTTCTCCTCGGGGAGGGAAAATTGAACCCCGGGGAGGGAAAAATCACATCCCTCTTGTATATTTGCAAGCAGCAATGATAGACATCTAGGAACAGGACTCCATTCCATTCCTCAGCCAGACTTCAGAGTAGTAATGGAATATTTACAAAACAACAAAATGAGTTTACATGCAAAGATAATATCTAGCACTATATATAATGCAAGCATGTGTTATTAATGAACAATGACACAAGATCTTACAAATATTTTGGTTTAACATTATAGACAATAACAATGACAGATACTTTGAACTGATTACTAGTCAGAGATCTAACCACAGTGATCCAGAGTGATCCATCAATAAACACAAGAGCAAACTAAAACTTTTAGAACAGTCCCCTGAAATTAGACTGCTGTTTTCTAATTGCTCTCGGATTAGTTATAATTTGACATGGGCTTTTATTTTGCATTCGCTCAGGTTTTTGTGCTGGCAGCATCTGCTGACACCAACTGTCAGTGCACTTCCTGCTCATGGTGCAGGGTGATGTTCACACAAGAGAATTCCTTGTCCAGTAATACACAGAATAATGGATACCAGGAATCAATTACAACAAGGGTAATCTCAAAGGGATTCAAATTATATCGTAACAAAAAAAAAGGTTAAAGGATGCGGCATTCACAATCATAGCTACAAAATAAGATTACAGCTTTAAAAATCACTCTGATCTATCCATTGTTCTTTATAACACATAATGTGAAGTCCATAGAGGTTGTTTTTAGTTTTTTCTTTCAAACTAGAGTGTCCCATGACAGAAAGAGATACAATGTTTAATACAGTGCCTTTCAGCAAACTCTGGCTATCTAAATTTTCTCACAACTTTTGCAACTTGGAAGAAATTGCAAGAAAAGTTAGACAGCCGGATTAATTCAGTGTCTGTTTTATATGCAGCAAGTTTGTTTCTCTGCAGACACCGGTCAGTGCACTCTGTAGTGTGGCTGCGATTTGACTTGCATACAGAAGGAACGGTGGTGACCCAATTCCTGAAATTTTAATAGTGTTTCAATCAACAGTTCATTACTGAGAATTAAGACAGTTGGTATACAATTGTTTAATGTAACATTTTAATCTTTTGTTTAAATCTTGCAATTATGTGACCCAGTAGTCTCTTCCAGGATACAATATATCGCGAATCACCATCACACACTCAAACATGACAACATTACCTGGCATCTCCTTTACCGAGGTTGGCATTGGCCGGTTTCAGAATGGTCTGATTGCCCTCAACATCTATAACGCACTTCGTGTTCAAATCAATCTCTAAAAAGAAGAAAAATGGTACATCATTTACCAGAACAAATACAGGAGGGGAAAAAACTCATGTCACCCCATTATATTCATTTTTTTTGGTTGGGGGGGGGGGGGGGGGAAGATGTTGGATCTTTTGTTATGTACCTATATCAGAAGGCATGTCGTAATGCAGCTAAATATTTTATATATGTGTAAAAGTAAACATTTTCAGCACGTATATAAACAAATATGATTACAATTATTTCTTTACTGCACATGGCTTTGCCCCATTCTACCTTAATGATCTCCTCCACCCTTATGTCCTCACATGCACTCTCCGTTCCTCTCATAGCAGGCTACTCCTTGTCCCCCTGCTCTATTATTGACTGCTTATTATTCAGCCATGATGTTTCTGGCCACTGCAACTCCCTGCCTAGTTTCCTCCAGCTACCTCCTTGATTTCAAAAATCTCAACAACCTTTACTTAAACCAAGCATCCGGCCCTCACCCTCACATTTTTTGCTTTCTCCCTTCCTGCTTGGCATCTTTTTGTTTCCCTCCTATTTGTAGAGCACTTTGGAGATCTTCCTACACAAAAAGCTCTATAGCAATGCAAGCTGTTACTATTAAAAAGTAATATTCAGCAACACCCCCGGTGCATGGCCAAGTTTATTCAGTGAGCAGTGAACCATACAGACGAAGATCTCAAGTGTGATCCCTAATCTTTGCCGTTAGCTGCTCTCAGCCAGGGCGGGGATAGGGGTGCGTACAATTGGCTTCTGTGACGTTAGGCTAAGGAGCGTTAAATCAACCCAAGTTCCCACTCCTGAACACTATCTCGTGACTCTTGCTGGAGGTGCACATTTGTACACTCCAAATGAGGACAGGATCAGGTAGCGCTGCGCTGTTCCCCCTCCACCGTTCTGTGGCCCAATTCTCTGCCAACACTCACCATCTAGGCTTGCATATGAACAATGACTACTTAGTCCAGGTAACAGAGACTCAGGTGCCCATGAAACCATTTCCTAGCAGGAATCCATGCCTTCAGGGAAGAACAAGTTCCGCACCCATGAGGACGGCCTCAACCGGGATCTTGGGTTCATGTCACGCTACACATAACCCCACCAGCGAAAAAAAGTTATCTGTTTTTAACACAACGGGTCATTCTCTGTCTTTCTCTTCCTTTCGGATGTTTCTCTCCCTCTCTCTCTCTGTTTTGTGTTCTGGCCGTTTGTGTATTCGGTGGTCCTATAGGTAACATCACTCTGTCTGAACACTTTGATTGCCTTGACAACGGGCAGTTGGAAAGATTATCTGTAATCACCAGGTATTGTTCTCTGAATATAAATGCGGTAACCTTCCATGGAATCCCACACTCGCTCACCTGACTAAGGAGAAAGCCTCCAAAAGCTTGTGATTTTCAAATAAAACAGTTGGACTATAACCTGGTGTTGTAAGATTCCTTACATTTGTCAACCCCAGTCCATCACCGGCACCTCCACTTCAGGGAAGAAGGTTAGAAGGGGGAAATGGACAAAAGAAAAGTTATTGAGCAACTGGTAAAAAAAAGTTCAGCTTGCTGTAACAGATGTACAGCCAATTGTTACCAGAGGTGGGCAGGCTCTAATTCTGTTGCTGATAACCTGGACTTTCTTTCCGAAATGCATCTTCCTTCAAGACTTCCCCATGAGAAAAAGGGAAGACACCTTGCTCCACCTTCGTGTCTCACCTAGGCTTTCCCAATGCCAAGCACTACACGCCAGGTGAGAGATAGTTAAGTGAACCGTCTTGTCATGCTCGAGTCACTCCAGTTCTTCATCCTACAAATTCATGAGTACAGACTATCCTTTTGACTTTCCCTTCCTGTGGGGAAGTGGCTGGCCTCCATTCTTTGCCTACCTTAGACATGTCAACATTGGAAATATTCAACAGGGGAAATCCTGAGCACAAAACCACATCTACCACTCTGTGATGTATCCTGGTGCCACTTTATATAATACTGTAGAAATCTATAATCCACTGTTTTTAATAATTAAATGTTAGTCAGCTGTTAAAATGATCCAAATTCGTAGCCGGGTGTCTCTTGCACATCCGCGTACAAGACGCTCTGCGCATTTTGTAACCAAATAATAATCAGGGAGTACAAGCTCGCTGTTAGATTTATGTTATTAGAAATTATTTGAAAAGAAAAAGGATATGAGGAAAAGGAAAGAGAAACAAAATTAGAGTAGAGATCCAGTTGAAGAACAAGCGGAGGTGCAACAGGCCAAATGACCTACTTTTGTGCTATTATTTTTATGATTCTCTCTAGCCCAGGGTGCTGATATCAACTGTAGCATCCCAACTGAGGTCAATGCACTCACCATAAGCCAGGAATCTAACCTAGAGCAACAAGTTTCTGACAAGTTAAAAAAATGACATTTGATAAACAGAATTATATTAACCCAATCCCCCAATAATGTTTAAATAACGGAGGACCAAATACCCTGTTCCAGCTGGTTTTGCTTACTTCCACAGAATATCTTGGTCAGCTGGAGTAACAGACTTGAAATGGAATCTATAAACGCTGGTCATTCATTACTTGGGGAAGAGAGTCAGGCTGCGGGTGGGCATCAATGTTCAAGTGTAATCTGCTAGATTTGCCTACATGCAAAATAGTGGGTTGAGTGCAACAAGGCATTAGCTGGTTGAGAATTGATCATTATTAATAATTTGATAAAAATGTCCATGGCTGTGGAGGTTTACAGATACAGCATGCAAGTTTGCCTGCATTTCATTGGTCATCACAGCCTAAGCCAATTCACAACTTTTAATACAGAGGGAGCACAAGAGAGGGGGAAGAGATTGAATCCACGTGTCTAAATGCTGGATTTTTATGTTTGCACAGGGGAGGTGGCTGGCAAAACAAAAAGGTCAGGGCCTGGAAAAAATGTCCATTTAACATCTATGGAATGCATTGAGTAAACTGAAATGGTATTCTACTAGTTTCTCCTTCTACTGGAGGGAGTGCCATTTGCTTAGCACACTCAAAGCCTACACTGAAAGGCACACAGCAGTAAATATTAAACAAACCTTCAAATTTTCCCAATGAAGTGAATATTCCAATAGATAATGAGCAACATACCCACAGAGAGTTTTCCATTCCTGGGGAATAAAATCTATAAACATACAACCTCAGGTCATACAGAAAGAGAAACTCATACAAAAATACACCTTACAGTAAATCTGGCTGCATCTAAAATCTACAGCATCGGAGGGAGTGCGAGTTCTTTCTGGATGGACGAGCTGGGATGGACAGAGTGGCCTTCCTCATCCATATCCACCTTGTAATCTGCCTCTAGACAATAGAGAATGCCAGCTGGGTACTTTGATGTTAATGGAAACTCCGCTCCCTAGCCACCGACTCCATCCCTCTCCCTGGCGACTGACTGAGGCTGAACCGGACCGTTCGCAACCTTGCCGTCCTATTTGACCGAGATGAGCTTCCGACCACATAACCGCTCCATCACCAAGACCGCCTATTTCCTCCTCCATAACATCACCCGTCTCTGCCCCTGCCTCAGCTCATTTGCTGCTGAACCCCTCATCCATGCCTTGGCTACCTCTAGACTCGACTATTCCAATGCTAGCCTGACTGGCCTCCCATCTTCAATCTTCCATAAACTCGAGCTCATCTAAAACTCTGCTGCTTGTATCCACCAAGTCCTGTTCTCCCAGCGCCCCTGTGCTCGCTGACATACATTGGCTTCCGGTCCAGGAACGCTGCAATTTTAAAATTCTCAACTTTGTTTTCAAATCCCTCCATGGCCTCACCCCAATCTCTGTAGCCTCCTCCAGCCTTACAACCCTCCGAGATCGCTGCACTCCTCCAATTCTGGCCTCTTGCGCATCCCTGATTTTAATCGCTCCATTGGCAGCCATGCCTTCAGCTGCCTACGCCCTAAGCTCTGGAATTCCTTCCCTAAACCTCTCCGCCTTTCTACCTCTCTCTCTCCTCCTTTAAGACACTCCTTAAAACCTACCTCTTCGACCAAGTTTTTGGTCACTTGTCTTAATACCTCCTTCGGTGGCTCGGTGTCAAATTTTGTTTGATAATGCTCCTGTGAAGCACCTTGGACATTTTATTACAAGGTGCTATATAAATGACGGGCAACTGCTTTGCTTAGGTGGAAGGTTTAATAAGATGAACATCTTAACCCTTAACTAACTTTAGCTGTTTTAATACAGTTCTTTTAATTAATATTCCAAGAGGGCAGGCGTTCATGAGATGGCTCCTGGAGTCATGCCGTTAAATCAGCTTTTAGTAGCCTGGAAGCAGACTCATAGATCTAATTTTACCACCTAGATGCCAACTAAGAATTTAAAAAAGAGTGTAAGAGCAGCTTACCTTACAGTTTGCATGTGCCAGAAGGCATCAATTCCTTGCTAAGGATATGGCAGGATTTTCGACTGGGAAGAAAGCATCCAATCCTGTGCTCATTAAATGTCGATTGTAAACAATTTTACAACACCAAGTTATAGTCCAGCAATTTTATTTTAAATTCACAAGCTTTCGGAGGCTTCCTCCTTCGTCAGGTGAACGATGTGAAAATGAAATCCTCGAGGATTTCATTTTCACATCGTTCACCTGACGAAGGAGGAAGCCTCCGAAAGCTTGTGAATTTAAAATAAAATTGCTGGACTATAACTTGGTGTTGTAAAATTGTTTACAATTGTCAACCCCAGCCCATCACCGGCATCTCCACATCATTAAATGTCCACACATGCTTTCAACAGGGATTGTTCGATAGTAATCAAGTCACCAGCCCTGGCTGATTATCCCTTTTCCAACCCAGGAGCATAGAAGCCAATTATAGCACCCAGCTGAGATCAACTAATTGAGCTAAGACCAGGAATTGAACCTAGGATCTTCTACTCCATATGGCTTAGCTGCTCACTGCAGAAACTTGCTGAGCCATTTCAAATCAATTTGCTGCAAAACTGAGCCCCCAATTAAAAAGAAATACATACATGCATTTGAAAAAAATCCTGTAAAACAAGTCTGCCAAAATACTCTGGGATGAGTACTGTGCCTGGCTAAGGCTCTCTCAGAACAGACAAATTTGTAAATTGGCTGTATTGGAACAAAAGGAAACACTTCAAATATTTCACAAAGTATTTCACATTAAATGTACATTTGCAAGCAGGGCTAATGTCTCCAGCTGAAGTTTTACAACTGAAAGTAAAGAATCACAGGCCCAGATGGCATACGTCCCAGAATATGGAGGTCAGGGAGGAGATAACAGACACTAAACATAATTTTCCAAACATCTTTGAAAAGTTAAATTGCCAAAGAACTAGAAGGTTGAAAATCCTACACCCCATTCAAAAGGGGGAACAGGATAAGCCTTGAAATTACAAGCCAGTTCATCATACTCCGATTCTGATTGAACTTTTAAGAGTCAAGATTAATTTAGTTAACACTTAGAAAGAGATGATAATTAAAGAAAGTCAGCATGGATTTGTCAAGGACAACTTGTCCTTGACTAATTTAGTTGAATATTTTGAGGCAATCAGAGTACAGGAACAGAATGAGAGCCGAGTCCATAACTTTAAAAGTGGGAATACAAGTAGAAAAAAATTGGAATTCTTGGTTTTATATATAAGCACCGAATACAAAAGCAAGGATGTGATGTTGAATTTGTACAAGACATCGGTTAGGCCACAGCTTGAATATTGTGTGCAGTCCTGAGCACCCTACTACTTTAGAACCATTGGAATGATACCAGGAACAAGAGGTTACTGTTATGAATGGTATGAGGAAACAAAATAAATTAAAGGGGGAGGGAATGGGATAAAAGCAACATTCAATGTTTCACGTGGTAACACGTTCAAGTTGCACCAAACTGGCCTCCGCTCTTTTGGATTGCATTCCTAGTGTCAATATGTGAACTGTCCCAGCTTGTACTGAAGAACTGATAATAAACTTTACTGCTTGCACTGTTATTAAACAAGGACGGAAGTTCTCACAACAGGACTCAAAAGAAAGGTATACAAATTACAGTACTACGTAACAGAAAATCACTGCCTGCCTCCCCCTTCCCTCATTTAAAAAAAAGATTTGGCTCCTCGTTTCTTCCTCCCCACTCCACCATGTATAGGCAGGCAACTACCCCCTCCGCCCCACACCCACTCCTGCCATTGTTCAACATGGAACGAGTGCATAAGGACACAATTTAACTCCGCCTACCAGCTTTCCCTTTCGTGAAATGGTGGTAGCTCGCTAATGCTCATTTTTCAACTCCGGTCTGAACTCAACCAAGACTGAGAAAACCATAACCATAAATCCTACTTTTCTGGTACAACAATGCCCTATAGCACTTAAATCACCCAAACCCCCCGAGCCCAAAGGCAGCACTGATGACAGGCCAAATATCTGACTCCCTTTAGTTGCGATGATAAACTTGGCATGGCTTTTATTTGTTGTCCCTTTTAATATTTTGGTATTAGAGCCTCTGGAGTTCAATATTAGGACCGGCTTGATATTTCAAACAGTGAGAAGGGGTGAAGGGAGAATAGTGGGAATGAAGGAAGAAGGCTAACTGTTGTAGCAGCAAAGACATCTACTGGAGTTAGTAGAGGAGAATTTGATAAACTGTCCAATTATAAAAATCAGCTTGGGCACCAAATATGCACTATTAACAGTTATGAAATATTTGAGAACATTGATCTCTCCTGAATTAAACAAAACAATTAATAAAAATCTAGTGCCCTTTAAAACTAGGAGAGCGCAATTTTTAACTGCTGGATGATTACTCTAATTTCACTATGGGTAGACTTAGTAAAAATGAATATTGTAACTACAATTACATAATCTTCATGAAAGTAGAGGCAGCATGTTGGCACAGCAGTACCAGCTTGTGAAAGTCAAATGTTAACTTAGTTCATTTGGTAGCATTCTTGACTGGGAGTCAGAAGGTTGTGGGTTCAAGCCCTACTCCAGAACCTGAGGACATAATCTGGGCTGACACTTCAGTGCAGTAATGAGGCAGTACAGCATTGATGGAGATGGCATGTTTCAGATGAGATTAAACTGATGCCTATCTACCTATTGAGGTGGATGTAAACGATACCATAACACTTTCCTTGCAAAGAATTCTTCCAGTTTCCTGACCAATGTTTCTCCCTCAACTGCCGCCACCACCAAAATAGATTAAATGACTATTTATCTCATTGTCGTTTGTGTACCTCGCTGTGCACAAATAAGCAACCTACAAAAACAGTGACTGCATTTCAAAAAGGTAATTCATTGGCTATTAAGTGCTTTTAAGATACCTACATATAACATGGAATATACTTTTACAACTTGATGATTGAATTACTGTTTATTTGTAAATACAAAGCACAAAAACATTAATTGATCTGTATAATATGTGCAATACATACTAAATATTCAACAAGAATTTGATCAGGTGGTACATTACATTACGCAGATTATTGCAAGTAAGCTAATGGTTAGTCACTTGGTTCTCAGTAAAAAGAAAATGACGTGTTTTAAAGGTTAAAAAAAATCTCCATGCAAGCACTAACAATGTAAAGCAGTCCCACAGGAAAGGGAGGGAAATCTGGAAGCCAAGTCAAATCGTGCCCTCTCTGCACCTCCTGTATGCACAAGTGGCATAGGCCTGGGTAGAAGTTGCCTGACCTCTCATATCAGAGAATGGGGGAGAGGAGGGAGAAGGGGAAAGAGGACATGAGAATCAAATAGGAGCAAAAATTTCTCAAATATATTATGTATATCAAATATAAAAACAGAACACATGTGGTTGCTCCACCAGTTATTTGTTTCTACCATTATGGAATTTGAACAATGGATATTTCATTTCACCCCTACACATCACCAAAAATCAACTGCAAGCACCCAAATATATAACTTTCCACAATTTCATTCCAAGGAGCGAGGGAGAGAGGAGTGCTGGGTAACAGCAGAATCAGCAAGGTCAAAATATGTATTCCTTGTTTTCGCTTTTATCCATTTAATATTTAATGAAACCCAAGACGCGAAAAAGCACATGCACACAAGCATGATGATTTTAAACAGTAGAATCCTGGGTATCAATTGGTGTAATTTTGGACAAATTTTCTCAAAATTAAATTCTCCTCCCTCTTCCCCAATAACACAGTAAAGATATTGTGTATGTGTTTAGATGAGAAATTAGATTGTTGTGCTACAAGTAAAAAGGAGAGAGAGAAAAGGGAAGAGAAAGAGAAGATAAACCATACCCACAGCATCTCCTGCCAAAAGAAAGATAACATTACTTGACAGAGTTAAATGAATCACATTAACAATTCAGGTCATTTAGGAATCACAAAATAGATTTGGATGAAGCAAGCCATTTGGCTCAATTAAGCTCATCCTTCCAGAATATCCACCATTTTCCCATTACCACATCTAACTGTTACTTAATAGCATCCAGCATCCTTAACAATTCTTCCCAGAAACCTACCCTGTTGGAGAAGCTACATTAAGTGAGATTCTGTTGAAAGTCCATCTTGTACTGAGGACTCAATTTTGTGATTAAAAGATAGTGTCTGAAGAAATCTGCTGAACCAGGCAGTACCTGGAGCATGTCCAGGTCAGTTCAGACCCTCAAGGCCCCTTAGTGGTTGGTACAAGTAGGAGTCAAAGATAACTGTTTGTTCTTGGTGTGGCTCTAACCTTCTGGTGGATAAATCTATCTGTCATAATTGCTTTTACCCTTTCCCGTAAATGAACACAGGCAGGCAGCTTATGAGTGAAAGCGGCGGATCTCAACCGTAGAGACAGCAAGTCTCAAACGCTAAGCTAACAGAAGTTAATATAATCTAAGGGTAAAGATCATGGAAGGTAGATGGTGTAATAGCCTGGAGATGAGAAAATAATAACCAGGCCACTGTAACAAGGAGGCAGGGATAGGATAGCGAGGGTTAGCCATCCTGTTACTGAGCTCAGCAAATGTAATGGGAGGGTTTCCGCAGCCTTCACAACATTGCACGTGTTGTCTGGGATAATTTCCTCTAATAAGTGAAAGACCCCGCGCCTAGAACTCATTCCTGGCATGAAACAGATCCCACAGCACTATTCAAAGAGCAGGAAAGTTCTCCTGGTGTCCTGGCCAAAATCTTTCCCTTAACCAACATCACTAAAATAGATTATCTGGTCATCAATCATTTTCAAGCTATTTGTGAGACCTTGCCATGCGCAAACTAGCTGCCGCATTTCCCTACATTACAACTGTGACTACACTTCAAAAATACTTAATTGGTTGTAAAGCGATTTGGGACGTCCTGAGCTCATGAAGAGCACTATATAAATGCAAGTTCTTTCTTTTTTTGGATGCAATTACTAAGCCAAGGAGTAGGAAATTTGTAAATGAAGGGAGTTTAGAGCTCCTACAGATGACAGGCATTTGGGCAATATCACAGTCAACTTTTGTCAACAAAAGATGCTGACTTGGTGTTCGACACTGAAAACAACCCACTATTTGTTTGCAAACTCTCTTATTCTGCCTGCATCTGCTGGCAGCAATTCTTTGGAGTCATACCACGCTGAGAAGACCCTGCAAAAGTGCTATGATACATAGGTTCCACAGGCATAAAATCATCCTCAATAGTAGTTTGCGATGCAGACTTGGATGACATTTTGGGATGTACAATTATTTGTACTGATATAAAATTAAGTTCTTATGGAATAGGTCAACAATACCAATGTCAATGCAACAAATCAAGATTCATATTATACTGTATCGTACTATTAGCAGGGACCATCAGAAAAACTTTTTTAAAAAATGAGTCAGTTATCGACTCCAAGTTGATCTCTAGCATTTCTAACAATCCCCATTCCTGCTATTTACTGATCATCCCTCACATAAAGAGATACTCCCTGGCACCAGTCCTTCTTCGAACTGTCTGCAACAGGGTACTCACAATCTGGAACTGGATTCCAAAATGGGCTTTACATGGTTATGAACTGAGCCAAATAGGCCAGAAAGGTCCTAAATTCAATCCTTGGACTGTGCTGTGTAGGCTAATCCCTAATACGAACATACGGCAGGAAAAGACCAGCTGGTCCATCAAGTCTGCCCCACACCACGATGGCCAGGCCATCATGGCTAAACACTTCTTCCATTCTCCGATTTCCCACTCTCACAGCCATGTAATCTCCTGAAAGAGGCAAAAAAACAGAAGGGCTGTCACCCTCATAAGGATGAAGGGGGAAAAAAAACAGGCAGCAACCACTTGTGGTTGGTATCCAGTAACCACAACTGGAAAATGTCATTTTGAATGGATTTAGAAGTGAACAAGATCAGCTGTGACGCCTCTACAATTGAATAGTATGCCATCACTCACCACCTGGGCTCAAACATTAAAAAATGGCAACTTGGGTGAGGTACTGAAAGCTGTTAAGTGTCCACGAGATCATACTCCAGCATGAGGCACTTCCCTTCAGGACAGGATGGGATAAAATTAGATGCAGGGAAAATGGCCTAACAGAACATGCATGCTTCTTCAGCAAGACAAACACCGACAGAAGCAGCAATTTTACAACCCGAGGTTCCAGCATGACAAACTGCTCTGCTGCACAAAGTGAAATCCCAGAATTAATGTGGGCCTTGTTTCTCCTGTCAGGACAGAAGCAAAGACACATCAACTGTGTTCTAATTACAAACATGATAGGCAGAGTGCAGCTTCAAATAATTTACTAAGTATGCCAAAGTTGTCCTGTGGTAAACTGCCAGACTGGATCCACTTGCTTCGGATGTAAAATACTATGCAAAACAAACACATGCAAACAAGACAACCAACAAACCCTACACTGATGCTTCTCACAAAACACCCGGACAGCCTGATAAAGGAAATGATGGCCACGGTTTAACTACCCTATAATGGTTGTGTGTGACTCTTTAAACTGAGACCCCCTCCAGTTTCCTGCTGACAGCTGAGTTCATTTCAGCCAAGAAGGAAGGGTGGGGAAAAAGAAGTGAAAAATATATTTTCCAACAACTTCAGTCTACTTACTTTTAATTTTGGCAGATTTTTTTGGGGGGTGGGGGCAGGAGGGTCTCCTGCCAAATAACATTCTCTAGTCAAGAGGTTATGGTAGCCTAGTGGTTATGGTACCGGACTAGCAACCCAAAGGTCGAGATTTAAATCAAGTTGTGAAATTGTATTCAATAAGTCTGATAATTTGTCGGCTGGCACCAGAACAAGTGACTATGAAAGCTGCTGAATTGTCATAAAAACCCAATTGGTTTACTACTGTCATTGAGGGAAGGGACACACCACCCCTACAGAGTCTAGCCTCTATGTGACTCCAGTCTATGCCCTCAGGACAACTAGGGCTGGACAATAAATATTGCTTTGTGAATGTCGTCCACATCCCAGGAACAAATAAAAAAAGTGATCTTCTCTCAGGAGTTGCACAACAGTGCCAAATGTCTAACAACTAGATATGAAGCAAGAGTAGTTCAGGGTGACTCTCCCCTTAAAATTTTCACTCCATCCTCATAACGAAGTTATTTTGGCAACTCATCATGAGAAAAATTATATTCATAAACTAGAGCTTTTCCACTGCAAGAAGCAGTATGTTATTGCCCAATATACTGTGACTTTTCTCTCCTCCCCTCCCAAAGAATGGGCTCTCATTGTACAGGCAATAACAGCCTTCTGATATTTCAGCCAGGTAGCTATTTTTCATATGTGCATCTAAACACTGACTGTTGGCAGGCTACTCAACACTTGAGGGTGTCACAACCAAACCCAATCCAAAGTCCACAATTATGCACTCTCCAATGGGAGTCACTGGACAAGAATCAGGCGGAACTGATTTGTTTTCCCTCTCTAGTCCGGGCACACTTGGGGCGTGTTAACTCAGCACAGACCAGGAATCAAACATGGGACTTTCCTGGGCTTTATGGTTCACAGAACACCAAACAGCCCTGTGGGCAAATTTACTTTCGGGGAATCTGCAGAGTGATCTTTTAAAAAAACAATATCTGGTATCATTGTACCAGATAAAGCCATGACTTGAGCTTGGCAGTTTTCCTGAAAAACAAAGCAGCAAGGGATGTTCATAAGAAAAACAACCAACATCATTGCTTATTTTCTACTAAACCTTTAAACCCTACTGTTTCACATACAAAACATGCAACATGCATAATTAAAGGATGCTGAATTATCCAATGGAACATGTAATAAGTTTATCAGACAAGTTTACATGCACAATACAATCCATAATTTTCTATCATGATACAGTAATCAGTCACAAAAACAGGATAATTACAGTGCAAGACAAAAGATATTTTAACATCTTTGCACATCTTTAAATTAGCATGCTGGTTATGTTGGGCCACCCTGATAATTCAGCTAGTGAAGATAACACACAGCTAAACTAAACTCAATAAGGAGGTCCCAGATTTGACCTCTCCCCACTCCCAATCTTTACTGAATCATTAGATCTGAGTCAGGGTATTACAATTGACCTCAGTGCCCCTCAGCAGTTGAATGGTCTACTGACACCCACTGGCCAGTCTCACATATGCAAAATGACCATTTAGCAGAGGTACAAGAGTAATGCACCCCAGGAAAGGAGAGAAAATTAGCAGGAAAAAAACATAGGTAAGTTATTTTTCTCCTATGTCCAAGCCACTACACCATGGAGTCAAAAGGATGAGGGCTCATGCCCCAATTTCTAGCCATAACAATGTACAGATCTGAAGTACCAGGCTTCATGCAGTGAAGTGTCACACCTTGTTGCAGGCCTGTGCTGGAAACTATCAAGTAGTGGGGCATGGGTGTGCACATACAGCTGAGTTCCCCAACTCAACCATATTACTGCAAGCTATGAAAATCAGAAGAAAGAATTTCAGAGCGAGATTGGAGGATTTAGAGCATGTTGCCCATTGGCCCTCTAAGTACTGGATTGCATGTAGTGTGGGGAATGGCAGATGAGCAAATAAAAAGGGGAACAAATAGCCTTGGAGGGGCAAGGGGTGTATATTAGAATTTTTTTTTTAAGTTTGCAGTTTAATGGAAAAGGAGGGTAGAATAAAACAAATCTCACTGAGTCACCCCACTCTCAGTTCACCTTTTAGCAGCCAGTTACAGAGCTATAGTGCCAAGAATCTGACAGTAAGCCTGACAGACACTTGGGGGAAAAGGGGAAACATTTCTCCATGGCAGATATGGCATGGAGAAATGTTTCTCCCTTTGACTATGTAAATAACAGGAATGCTGATCACATATTTTACCCAATAATATTACATTTTATTTTTTATTAAATAAAGGCCTCCAAGACATCAGTCAATGAAACCTTCATGGCTTGCATTAAGCAGGATATCATTTTCATCTCTATTGAACTGAAGTTTAATTACAATAACTGCAATCTCACAATCAGGGTTTAGATCAAAATAGATGCAAAAGGCACTGAAACACTCTAAAGAAATTAAAGTAAAATATTGAATGGCCTTGTCCTCTTGTTTTAATATCCTGACATACCCTGCATTAGTGCCCCAGATTAACCTCATCTGTGTAATGTCATTTTCAGTCGCTACTTTGTCGCTACTTTATCTCACTCAAACTCAAGCGCAACAACCACAGAACGCGAGGCTTTATCTCAAGTGACAGCACTGTCGCCCACCAAGATCACGTTTGTATGATAAATCAGAGATATCCAATCTGCGAGCTCCATGCTCTGCCAATCTGGCCCTTGAAGCCCAGGCTGTTTAGTTCTTCTTGCACTTATTTCTCATCTGTTGGTTTGCCCTGTTTTAAATTTGTGAGTTTGCAAGTTTGGAAAGGGCTGCTATTAGCACTATACTCTCATCGGTAGGTAAATCTAAACTCAGAATGCCAAGAACACTTGTGTATTCAGTAGTCTGGGATGTAATGTTTCTCTGGCTGAACACCATCCACTCCTTTGATTGCTTTGATTATATCTATGCTGAGGTGCGATAACGGGCAGTTGGAAAGATTATCTGTAATCACAAGGCATTGTTCTCTGACTATATATAAGAACATAAGAAATAGGAGCAGGAGTAGGCCAATCGGCCCCTCGAGCCTGCTCCGTATATGCTGTGCATTTACGGAATCCTACACTCACCTGACAAAGGAGGAAAGCTCCGAAAGCTTGTGATTCCAAATAAAGCTGTTGGACTATAACCTGGTGTTGTAAGACTCCTTACAAAGATCCATTAGTATCAACAACTTGAGATATATGCTAATTAACGATAACTCTGATTTCACTTTGGTGTGTTGGTCCCAAAGCTCCATGGTGCGCACGTATGGGGGCAATGAAGACTTAAGTTTTGCTACCCATGCATTAGATGACACAAGGTTCATATCCAGGGCAACACTAATGGAACCAATTGCCTCGAAAAAATTGACTGCTAGCACAGAAAAGCATGGAGAATTTGTACACAGTTACAAGCAGTCAAGCCAGAGCCTTTCCACCTTGTCTAACGACTCTGGTTCAGCAAGTGATGCTCGCTCAATGTACAAGTGACAGTAGTCCAGGTGATAACACTGTCTGGGAGAAAATTCCACACTCATGAGGCTATCTCCACTGAGTTTGCATTGATACAGAATGCCGAGGTTGAGCCACATCAGCCCATACAGCCCCATAATAAATATTGCTGTTTAGTTTAACTGCTAGCAAATCACTACTCCAATCATAATCTTGCAACAGATCAATAAGTCAGTCATGTCTTTCTGATGTTACATACACAACAGGGCCTGGGATGGGAAAGGGTAATCTTTCCTGAGTCCACTGGTCTTAGCAGCTTTGAATTGAACTGAATCCAGGGGCAAAGAATGGATTTATACTACAGCCTGTCAGATAGGAATAAAGTATTCCACCACTCGACCAATAGAGTTTGTGGAATATGTACTAAAATTGCCAATGGTTACAACTATGGCCATGTTTTAAGCATCTTCAAATAGTAATGAGGGAAAAATCATTGGGGAAAATACGATCCTAGCATGTACTGCTCTAAAGTGAATGAATCGAAGAATCCTGAATGGTGAGCAGAGTCAATTCAGATACTGAAAGAGGAACTAGCACAACTTGGCTCCAGCAAGGTGATCTTGTTTGTGTAACTTCTTGACTTCATGGAATTGATTAAGGGCAGAAAAGGACATTTCATGACACTGTCTTTGCTGGTCTTGATTAGACACTTTGGAACCGCCAGAGATGGAGAACTCAGACTTTAGTACATAATCTAGGTTGACACTTCAGTGCAGTATGGGTGCTGTCTTTAGGATGAGATGTTAAACCGAGACCCCCTCTGCCCTCGCAGGTGGATGTAAAAGATCCCATGTCACTATTCAAAGAGAAGGAGAGTTCTCGAAAACAAATAGGGCCATAGTGCAAAATAATACTATTAAAAAGACAAGTCTAAAGGCGTTGTGTCTTAATGCGCGGAGCATTCGCAACAAGGTGGATGAATTAACAGCGCAGATAAATATTAACGGGTACGATATAGTTGCAATTATGGAGACATGGCTGCAGGGTGACCAAGGATAGGAACTGAACATCCAGGGGTATTCAATATTTAGGAAAGACAGGCAAAAAGGGAAAGGAGGTGGGGTAACGTTGCTAGTAAAGGAGGAAATCAATGCAATAGTGAGGAAGGATACTGGCTCGGAAAATCACGATGTAGAATCTGTATGAGTGGAGCTAAGAAACACCAAGGGGCATAAAACGTTGGTGGGGATTGTCTATAGGCTCCCAAACAGTAGTGGAGATGTAGGGAAGGGAATTAAACAGGAAATTAGAGACGCATTCAAGAAGGGTACAACTATAATCATGGGTGACTTTAATTTACATATAGATTGGTCAAACCAAATTAGCAATAATACTGTGGGGGAGGAAATCCTGGAGTGTGTACATGATGGATTTCTAGACCAATACGTTGAGGAACCAACTAAAGAACAGGCGATCCTAGACTGGGTATTGTGCAATGAGCAAGGATTAACAATCTTGTTGTGTGGGGTCCCCTAGGGAAGATCGACCATAACATGATAGAATTCCTTATTAAGATGGAGAGTGAAGTAGTCGAATCCGAAACTAGGGTCCTGAATCTAAATAAAGGAAATTATGAAAGTATGAGGTGTGAGTTGGCTATGATAGATTGGGGAACTTTACTAAAAGGGATGACGGTGGATAGACAATGGCTAATATTTAAAGAACGTGTGCAGGAATTACAAAAATTATTCATTCCTGTCTGGCGCAAAAATAAAACAGGATAGGTGGCTCAACCGTGGCTTACAAAAGAAATTAGGGATAGTATTAGATTCAAAGAGGAGACATATAAAATTGCCAGAAAAAGCAGAAAGCCTGAGGATTGGGAGCAGTTCAGAATTCAGCAAAGGAGAACAAAGAGATTGATTAAGAGGGGAAAAAAGAGAGTATGAGAGTAAACTAGCAGGGAACTAAAAACTGACTGTAAAAGCTTCTATAAATATGTCAAGAGAAAAAGATTAGTGAAGACAAATGTAGTTCCCTTACAGTCAGAAATGGGGGAAATTATAATGGGGAACAAAGAAATGGCAGAACAATTAAACACATACTTTGGTTCGGTCTGCACAAAGGAGGACCCAAATAACCTCCCGGAAATGTTAGGGAACCAAGCGTCTAGTGAGAGGAAGGAACTGAAGGAAATCGTGTTAGGGACATTAATGGGGCTAAAGGCTGACAAAGCCCAGGGCCTGATAATCTACATCCCAGAGTACTAAAGGAAGTGGCCCTGGAAACAGTGGATGCATTGGTGGTCATCTTCCAAAATTCTATAGACTCAAACAGTTCCTACAGATTGGAGGGTGGCAAATGTAACCCCACTATTTAAAAAAGAAGGGAGAGAAAAAACAGGGAATTACGGACCAGTTAGCCTAACATCAGTAGTGGGGAAAATGCTCGAGTCTATTATAAAAGATGTGATAACAGAACATTGGAAGGCATTAATGGGATTGGACAAAGTCAGCATGGGTTTATAAAAGGGAAATCATGCTTAACAAATCTACTGGAGATTTTTGAGGAGGTAACTAGTAGGATAGGGGAGAACCAGTGGATGTGGTGTATTTAGATTTTCAGAAGGCTTTTGATAAGGTCCCACACAAGAGGTTAGTGTGCAAAATCAAAGCACATGGGATTGTGGGGGGAATATACTGGCATGGATTGAGAATTGGTTGACAGAGTGGAAACAGAGAGTAGGAATAAACGGGTCTTTTTCCAGGTGGCAGGCAGTGACTAGTGGGGTACCGCAGGGATCAGTGCTTGGGCCCCAGCTATTCATAATATATATCAATGATTTGGATGAGGGAACGGAATGTAACATTTCCAAGTTTGCAGATGACACAAAGCTGGGGTAGAATGTGAGCTGTGAGGAAGATGCAAAGAGGCTCCAATGTGATTTAGACAAGTTGGGTGAGTGGGCAAGAACATAACAGATGCAGTATAACATGGATAAATGTGAGGTTATCCACTTTGGTTGTAAAAACAGAAAGACAGATTATTATCTGAATGGTGATAGATTGGGAAAAGAGGTGCAACGAGACCTGGGTGTCCTTGTACGCCAGTCGCTGAAAGCAAGCATTCAGGTGCAGCAAGCAGTTAGGAAGGTGAATGGTATGTTGGCCTTCATTGCAAGAGGATTCGAGTACAGGAACAGGGATGTCTTACTGCAGTTGTACAGGGCCTTGGTGAGACCACATCTGGTGTATTGTGTGCAGTTTTGGTCTCCTTATCTGAGGAAGGATGTCCTTGCCATGGAGGGAGTGCAACGAAGGTTTACCAGACTGACTCCTGGGACGGCAGGATTGACGTATGAAGAGAGATTGGGTTGAATAGGCCTATATTCACTAGAGTTTAGAAGAATGAGAGGTGATCTCATCGAAACATATAAAATTCTAACAGGACTAGACAGACTAGATGCAGGGAGGATGTTCCCGATGGCTGGGGAGTCCAGAACCAGGGGTCACAGTCTGAGGATACGGGGTATGCCATTTAGAACCAAGATGAGGAGAAATTTCTTCACTCAGAGGGTGGTGAACCTGTGGAATTCTCTACCACAGAAGGCAGTGGAGGCCAGGTCATTCGATGTATTCAAGAAGGAGAGAGATATATTTCTTAATGCTAAAGGGATCAAGGGATATGGGGAAAAAGCGGGAACAGGGTACTGAGTTAGATGATCAGCCATGATCATTTTGAATGGCGGAGCAGGCCCGAAGGCTGAATGGCCTACTCTTGCTCCTATTTTCTACGTTTCTATGTTTTCTCCTGATGTCCTGGACAACATTTATCCCTTAACTAACATCGCTTAAGCAGATTATCTGGTCATCAATGTCAAGCTGTTCGTGTGACCTTGCTGTGTGCAAATTGGCAGCCGCATTTCCCTACATTACAATAGTGACTACACTTCAAAAGTACTTCATTGACTGTAAAGCGCTTTGGGATGTCCTGAAGTCCTGAAAGGCATTGTATAAATGCAAGTTCTTTCCTTCTTTTTCCTTCGGATGCAATTGCTAAGCCAAGGAGTAGGAAATTTGTAACTGAAGCGAGTTTGAAGCCCCTACTGAGGACAGGCATTTAGGCGATATCAGTCAGCTTGTGTCAAGAAAAGATACTGACTTGGTCTTTTCAACACTGAAAAGAAAAGACTATTAGTTTGCAAACTGTCTAATTCTGCCTTCATCTGCCCACAGTGATTCTTTGCAGTCATATCATACTGAGAAGCCCCTGCAAAAGTGTAATGATATAGGTTCCATAGACATAAAATCATCCAGAATAGTAGTGTGCAGTATAGATTCTTAGGTGACATTTTGGGATGCAATTATTTTTCCTGGTATGATATCAAGTTTTTATGGCATATGCCACTAATGCCACTGTAAATGCAACAAATAAGATTCATATTTTGTGTCATACTATTAGTAGTAACCATCATATAAACTTTTTAAAAATGAGTCAGTCATTGATGATATCATCTTTGTTTAATAGCTCCCTGATGGCTGAGCAAGTAAATTCACTGCTCAGTGTGGAATTCGTTCACACAGACTAGGAAGGTTGCAGATTTAATCTCCAGTCTATCTTGGAGGTAGTTGCATGGGGGTTTCAGCAAGTGCAGCAGGCTGGGCTGGACAGAAAAGAGTCAGGGTTCCTGGTCTATATCCAGTGATTCATGATGAAAGTGCAGCTGTGTGGATGTTGGATGAGGACAGAATCAGATTTGCTGTATTGCTCCCCACTGTGGAATAGTCTGCCAGCATTCACCATTTGTGTTCACATGAAGAATGGCCAGTCAAGTGAGGCACCAAAGTGCTCATGGTATCTGCGAAACTATGCCACAAAAAGAAATACCATCTTCAGAAGTGGAGTAAAGGAGAAAAAACAGAGAGAGGCCTGATACAAAAAGTTTTTAAAAGACTATAGCAGGATATCCCTAGTCAAAGCATTAAGCAGCCCTGGTCAGCTGAGGAACTGCATATCTCTCAGATTGAAACGAAAAGCTGATAAATCTCACTTAGAAAGTCCTTGCTTTTCTGCAGCGTTAAAAATTAAACAGAAAACAAATATTTAACTGGGGGGGGGAGCGGATGAGGATAAGAGTTGACCACTGCTAAATGTGAAAAACCTCCTTAAAAAGATCACATCCTGAAACCAAAATAAAACGCCAGCTCAAATAAGTCCTAACTACCGTTGCTTCAACTTGCATAATTTAAATTGAAAATAAGAAAGGAATTTTATCACACTTAAAATCAAATTGTAAAATAGATTAGCCTCAAGGCTAATGGCTAGAAAATGTCCTTCACCAACTGAATCACGTTAACAGGTGATCCTAGAAGTTAGTCAGGAACACCTAGTTTCTTTTATTCATGAAGTGACTCAGCCCGACCTTGAATCCCTCCTCCCGAATAAAAACCTGATTCAAATAATAAACGAAGGGAGGGGATTGAAACAAACCTACTTGGTACAGTTTACAGATACATCTGCACAAATTATTACTTGGGAGTCTGGCAGGATTTGGGGCATCCTGGCTTGATGTTTACTGCTTAGCACACTGTACTACTTGTGAAACAAGTACTAAAAATCAGTTCCGTAAAATGATCACCTCTTGTTTTGGAACGCATCAGCAAAATATCAAAAACAAATAAAATATTTATCAGGGCTACTGAAGGCGATTTCATATTTTAATTATATATACACATCAAGTGAGTCGAACTGGGAAAGCTTTGGACGGTGAAGGGAGCTCTTAAATTACAAGCTTAAAACCCCCATTAATATTAACAAATCAGATCCAGAATAACAATATAATTTAAAGTGCGAACACACACATATATATATAAAAAAATAATGATAATAATGGCTCATGTCTGTCGGCGCTGGGTTACCTCTCCTGTTCATGGGACGAATCCTCACGGCCACTTTCACGTTAGACTCGGACATGTTGCTGACAGGATGAGGCTGAAGCTCCGACTCCAAAATAAAACTTTTTCCCTCAGTTTTAAAACAATAACAATAAAAAAAGGTGGAGGACGAAGGGTTAAGAAGGTTTTAAACGTCGACACGACCGGCGACGACCTCAGGCTCGAGCTCGGACTCTCTCCGCTCCGCGCTGCACTTTTCATAAACTCTCTCTTTCTCGCAACTTTTTATTAACGAGTTTGTTTTCTGAGGTTATTTTTTTTCTTCTTCTGTCGCCTTTCACCTGTTTCGTTCTCTGAGTTTAAAACTATAACCCTTCGCCATGACAGCAACAAGCCGAAGCCGGTAGCGGCGGCCGGAGAGACTTGAAAAGACAGAGAGGGCGGGGGTTGGGAGGAGAGTGCGGGGGGAGAACGTAGGAGATGTTTCGGGAATTTTCGGAGAGAGTGCGAACGATCGGTAATTTCCGGAGAGTGTGAATGATCGGTCATTTCCGGAGCGAGTGCGAATGATCGGTCATTTACGGAGAGTGTACGAATCGGTAATTTCCGGAGAGTGCGCGAATGATCGGCAATCGCCGGCGAGTGAAGGATCGGCAATTTTCGGAGAGTGCGCGAATGATCGGCAATTTTCGGAGACTGCGCGAATGATCGGCAATTTTCGGAGACTGCGCGAATGATCGGCAATTGTCGGATTTTTATTTGCGCCAAATGATTTCGAAGTAAATCGCCGTCGGCTTCATGGGCACAGTTTGCGCAAAGTTTAGACCGGGCCGTCAAAAAATGGGAGAATGTCAGAGCTTTAGGAGATTTTGTATAAATGAGCTGCTCAACATTCAAAACCGTGTAATTTAATCCTCCTTTAAATGCCCTGTGTTGTCTTTGTGGAATCTCCAACCTGTGGAGGTGGAGCCCAATTATCTGGGGATTCAGGGGAAGGTTTAGGCCCCAAGTGCTTTAGATAGAGTTGCCAAGGCTGGTTGGACCTATTCCTGGAGCTTTCATCTGACCTTTTGCTTCCAACCACCCAGACCCCACACTCCCACCATTGGCCGCCCCAACACGTCCATCCTCGCGGCGCAATGCGCCCCATAAGAATTGGAAAGCGAACATACTCTTCATTACCCAATTGGATGAGTCTTGAGTGTCCATCAAACAGCCTTCCTCCCCACCCCACCCCCATCTCCAATATTTTTATAGCTAATAAAAGTATTCAAAGAAAACGCCCCCAAGTTTTTTCTTCTGGGTTGCTTGCAGCAATGGCCAGGAGATTAATCTTTAATTCCTGGAGGTTTGGCAACTCTAATTTGGGCTGTCACAGTCTCTTAATTTATTCTGTCTCATGGAAAATAAATGAGCTAAATCAGGTATGTTTCAAAAATTCAGATCATTGTTCCAAAATGAGGGTGTGTTAGAAAGGAAAAAGGAACTTGTATTTATATAGCCCCTTTCACAACCACAGGACATAACAAAATGCTTCAAAAGGCAATGAGTTGTAAAAAAAGAACTTGCATTTATATAACACTGTACCACATCCTCAGGACATCCAAAGTGCTTGATAACCAATGATTTACTTATGAACTGTAAACTGTTGTTATGTCACCAGCAATTTGCACTTAGCAGGATCTCACAAACAGCTAATGAGATAAATAATCAGTTAATCTGTTCTTGATAATGTTATGATGTGGAGATGCCGGTGATGGACTGGGGTTGACAATTGTAAACAATTTTACAACACCAAGTTATAGTCCAGCAATTTTATTTTAAATTCACAAGCTTTCGGAGATTTTCTCCTTCCTCAGGCAAATGTTTCAAGATCTCCTTCCTCAGGCAAATGTTTCGAGATCTTGAAACATTTGCCTGAGGAAGGAGAAAATCTCCGAAAGCTTGTGAATTTAAAATAAAATTGCTGGACTATAACTTGGTGTTGTAAAATTGTTTACACTTGATAATGTTGGCCAGGAAGGCCTGCATTTTTAGTTTGGGAATGGAGAAGAGCTATACATCGTTTCCATGGTGCTGGCATGTGCTAATGGCTTGAAGCAATTTTTACGTCAAGGGGGAAAGTTTCCCCTTTTTGTACATGGTGTCCCTTTAAGTAACTAAGTTAACTAACTTCCTCCATTGCGTCAGTGACTACACTTCATAAGTACTTTGGGAAGCACTTTGGGATGTTCAAAGGTCATGAAAGACACTATATGAATTCAAGTTCTTTCTTCTTTCTTTAACGCAACCCTGCCCTGCATTATATACCATTTTATGACTGAGAGGATGTATAGGGAATGAGAAAAGACAGATTAATATTTCGGGTGTGGACCCTTTGACACAACACATTTAAATTTCCCAGGAGAGGTAATCAAACACAGGAAAAACTTCCAAGAAGCTAAAACCATGAACTTCCTGCAGATAATGTCACCATGTGCTGAATAATATGCTTCTTAGTGCTTCATATATACAGGTTATTCATCTATGCTTAAATTATCCATGTAATCCTCAATCCTATTTCTAGCCAAATAATCATCCAACTCCTTTTTTTAAAAGTTCATTCGTTTAGCACTAACTTTGAAGGAAACCTGAACCTAGAAAGAAAGACTTGTATTTATATAGTGCCTTTCATGACTTCAGGATGTCCCAAATTGCTTTACAACCAATGAAGTACTTTTGAAGTGTGGTCATTGTTGTAATGTAATGTACCTCACACCAACGATTTTGCAAAGAAAATAATTCTATGAGTCTCCAGTATCATGATGACAGTTGAATCAAAATTCATATTTCTTATCAATTTAATCCATTCTTTTCATCATTTTAAAGACTTCATGCCACCTTTCAAGCTTTTCCCACCATAAAACCCATTTCAGTTCTATAAGTCTATCATTATAGTTATGTTTTGAATCTGCAATCATTCTAGTCAATCTCCCCTGAATCCTCTCAACACATAGAATCTTACAGTACAGAAGGAGGCTATTCAGCCCATCGTGCCTTTGCCGGCTCTTTGAAAGAGCTGTCCAATTAGTCCCACTCCCCTGCTCTTTCTCCATAGCCCTGCAAATTTTTCCTTTTTAAGTATTTATCCAATTCCCTTTTGAAAGTTACTCTTGAATCTGTTTCCACCACCCTTTCAGGCAGTGCATTCCAGATCATTACAACTCGCTGAGTAAAAAAAATTATCTTCATCTCCCCTCACTGGCTTTTTTGCCAATTATCTTAAAATCATCTATGCCCTTTTGAAGGTGACTAAAACTTCACACTATTTGAAAAGTGGCCTCATTAATGATTTACAACGAATCATAATTAACCATTTGGAATTATAATCAAATGCTCTACAGATGCATCAGAGGACCTGAAATTCCTTGTTGACAGTAGCCTCCCATTGCCTGGATAATTTTCATGTATTGCCAAATCATTTTCTGTCAGTGGGGACCCCATCCATTCTATCCAGTCAAAGTCTGCCATCCACAGGTGCAGGGTAGGATTTCCCCAACTGCTTGCTTTGATTTCTAGTCTTACTTCACACTAAGGATGTATCTCATCTGGCCAGGACTCTAGAATGTAATTGATCCGGACCAGGTGGGTAGATGGAGTTAAGGTACAGATCAGCCATAATCTAATGAACCCCTGCTCTTCTTTGAAATATTGCCTTAGGGATCTTTTATGTCCACCTGAGAGGGTAGATAGGGTCTTTGTTTAACGTCTCATCTGAAAGATGGCACTTCCGACAGTGCAGCATTTCCTCAGTACTGCACTAGAGTGTCATCTTAGATTTTGTGCTCAAGTCCCTGGAATGGGATTATGAACCCATGACCTTCTGCCTCAGAGGCGAGAGTGCTACCCACTGAGCCACGGCTGACACTTCAATTACCACATGTCTAGATCAACATGGAGTCATGGAATCAGAGAACGTTAAAGATTAAACAAAATGGGGAGAGGGGGATGAGAAGCAAAGAAAAGGCAGGAAACAAACAGCAAAAAAGACTTAGTAAGAAGAGAGAACCAACAACAGAACATATAGGGTTTGGAAGAGAAAAGCAAAGTGAGGTAAACGGTACATTATGAATATTATAAGATGGGGGAAAAAACTGCTGAATCCATAGGAATGAAATGCCTGAAAAGGGTTCCATGTTTCAGTGCCTTTTTCTTGTGTTCATACTTGAGTTCATAAAGATACAGACTTAACCAGATTTGCACACAGCAGGAAGCAACAACATTAATTGGCATGGGTTACGAATAAGGCTGCAGTAATTGGTTAAACCTTACCCCCAGGCAGATTACCGTGATTGTCAGACAATGTTTTCTGTCAATGAGCTTTAGAAGTTTCCAAACTATTGTCTGATAATTTAGAGTGACAATAGAAAAGATTTCATATTGGAGGGGAGAGAGGCCAGGATAGTGTCACTTCCCAGTAGTGTTCTTTAATTCTCACTGCCAGAGTTGTGACACCACTCGTTAGATCGTTCCCTAACATCTTTCAATTTTGAAACAAAATATAAAAATGTAAAAGTTTTTTGACAAAGAACTTTTTTCATGTTGAGGAGATACAAACTTGATATGAATTGTACTTGCATATTGTGTAACTAAACACTAGAGGTCACCAAAGTCTCTAAGACTTCGTATTTGATCTATAAGATTTCTTGGACACAGATGTGCATGAGGTGGACACAGATCTGCTGACACAGATCTGCTCACTGTTCTCTCTGCCACTTAGTGGTTAAACTAGCAGATGCAACAATGGGAAGAATTTATTCACAAGGCGGGTAGATGGATTTAAGATACAGATCAATCATGATCTAATTGAATGGTGGAACAGGCTTGAGTGGCTGAATGGCCTACTCCTGTCCCTATGTTCCTATGAAACTACTGTTTCTGATACAGCACTAAATGCAAGCCTCAGGGATCAGACCATCGAGGAGCTAGATATAGAGCCATTTGTGAATGAATTCGAAAAGGCTCTACCATCAGGACAAGAAGGAGTCCAGCTTAAGTCCTGAAACAAGGAGGACAGGTTATGTTTAAACATCTGCACAAGTCTTGCTTCCTTGTTGGAGGGAAGGACGGGCACCACAAGACATGAAAGATGCCAACTTCATCCCGTTGTACAAAAACAAAGGAGCTCAGAGCGATTGCAACAACTGTAGGGGAATTTCCTTAGTGTTGCTGGCAAGGCATTTTACACGGGTCATTTTTAAAAGATTGCGAGTGCTTGATGAACGTGTTTATCCAGAGGTCAACAATCGACATGGTCTTTGCACTAAGGCAACTGCAAGAAAAGTGTCAGGAGCAGGGAAAACCTCTTGCAAAGTCTTGTGACCTGGTCAGCAACAAGAGCCTTTTCCAAAAGGAGAGAGTTGGTTCAGCCCTCCCACCCACCCCCGCCCCAGTCCAATCCAATCCTTACAATCCAGTAAGAAGATAATCAACCTGACAGTTCTGAAATCTGTAGTGGTGCCAAACAAAGCTGTGTTTTGGCACCAACATTCTCTGATATATTCACTCTGCTGTTTCGTTATGCTTTCTCATCTAGTCCCAAAGGTGTATTACTCCGTTCAAGATCGGGTGGAAAACTCTTTAATACTGCTCGCTAAAGAGCAAAAAGTAAAATCAAACACCCCTTGGTAAGAGAACCTCTTTTGGCTGACGATGCAGGGTTCGTTTCACACAGTGAAGTGGAAATTAAACAACTTTGCAATAGCTTTTCGCTAGATTGCGATGAATTTGGACTTACCATCAGTCTAAACAAGACAGTAATTATGGTGTGTCAACTGCACCAGAAGTTTCAATACTAACAACGCGCTAGAGGTTGTACATAAATTCTGCTGCCTGGGATCAATTGTATCGAATTACTTTATTTCTCAATGAAGAACTAAACTCTCACATTGGAAAGGCAGCAACCACATTCAGCCAATTGACTAAATGTGTGTGGAATAATAGGAAATTAACATTGATCACCAAGATATGGGTCTACCCTGGCAACTTCAAAATGATCATAATTCACCTGTAGGATTTGGAAGCCGCCTTTTCTTTTAAAGACTGATGTCATCTCCTTGATTAAGCCGCCATACATTGGTTCCTGGCACATGCACAGGATGTATGTTTGATGACTCACTGTTACCTCACCTCGCTCATCATAAACAGTACACGCTAACAACCTGTTAATTGACTTTTCTTGCTGATCTAAGTTGGATGACTCATATTGTACTGGCCTCACCCTTTCATATCCAGTACCCTTGCAGTGTTTGAAATGGCATTCTGACTTGACAAAGCACTGCACTTTAAACTCAGCCAAGGCGCTTTTATTTTGGTGGTGTGGCTTTGCGGAGACCTGTGACTTTTAGGCCTTGCTGTGTGGTTACTGTGCAGATAAATAGCACCCTATTGGACAGCCTCGACAAGGAGGCGCTCAATTTTCTGTGTGTCCAACTTCTGCTCTTGGGATCCATGTAAAGTTGGGTACTAGGTGTCATTGTAGGGTTGCCAACCTGGAGTCTCCAGGAATTTAAGATTAATCTCCTGGACACTGCTGCAAGCAACCCAGGAGGAAAATCATAGCGGCATTAAAAAATGGATTTTTTTTTTCATATTTTGAACATTTTTGTAAATTAGTTATAGAAAAATTGGAAATAGAAATAAAGGTTGTTTGACTATGCAGGGCTATTGGAGGCGGAGGTCATGTGATGAAACCTCCAGGAATACGTTCAACCAGAGTTGGCAACCCTGTCATCGGGAAGTCGATTTTATATTGGAGAGCCGCTGACGACAAGAGTAGCGCACATCTGCCATCAATGTCAATCTAGTGGAGGGAAAGAATTTCTCTGTTAACTGGGGGGGAGGTTTGGAGGGGGAGAATGCCTCTGAATTGGGGGGTGGTGGGGTAACGGGGGTCAGAATGTTGGCTGTGGATGTGACAGAGAACAGCAGATGGATTAGGAGACAGCAAAGGTTAGCAGTTGAATCTGGAGCTGACAGAGATGAGGAATTGGATTGGGAGGTTGCAGAGATCAGGTGTTGGGCAAAGGTCAGGAGTAGGTCCAGTCATCATCCACTTTAACCACTGCTTTCACCCATTGAAAATGGAAGCTGCCTGAGAGAACAACCAACAAATAATGCCCACATCTGGTCAATACAGCTGTATGTTCAAATTCAATAAAAACTTGCATTTATATAGTGCCTTTCACAACCTCAGGACATCGCAAAGTGTTTTACAGCCAATAAAGTACTTTTGAAGTGTAGTCACTGTTGTAATGTAGAAAATGCGGCAGACAATTTGCGCACAGCAAGATCCCACAAACAGCAATGTGATAATGACCAGATGTTGGTTGAAGGATAAATGTTGGGCCAGGACACCGGGGAGAACTCCCCTGCTCTTCTTCGAAATAGTGGCCGTGGGATCTTTTACATCCACCTGAGAGAGCAGACCTAGGTTTAATGTCTCATCTGAAAGACGACACCTCCAACAGTGCAGCGTTCCCTCAGCACTGCACTGGAGTGTCAGCCTAGATTTTGTACTCAAGTCTCTGCAGTGGGACTTGTACCCACAACCTTCTGACTTAAACATATTTGAGTAGACACAAGAGGAACCAGATGAGATGGAGAATTTGTGTCTTTGTAACATAGTTATTGCTAAATAATTGTAAAAGGGACACTAGGCTCACACTAGTAGGTTAACTGTTGACTTGGAGCAAATTGCGGATTGCAATGATATCTTAGGCTTCCAAAGGCTACAAAATTGATTCAGATTGAGCTCTCGCTACTGAATGTTATCACCAAAACATGAAGACTGTCACAGCCTGGCAAAAGAACCAGGGGGGAGATGAGGAGAATTTTTTTTTAACGCAGTAAGTTGTTATGATCTGGAACGCACTGCCTGAAAGGGTGTTGGTAGCAGATTCAATAATAACTTTCAAAAGGGAATTGTTTATACACTTGAAAAGGAAAAGAATTGCAGGGCTATGGGGAAAGAACAGGACTAATTGGATAACATAAGAACATGATAGGAGCAGGAGTAGACCATACGGCCCCTCGAACCTGCTCCGCCATTCAATAAGATCACGGCTGATCTTCGACCTCAACTCCACTTTCCTGCCCGATCCCCATATCCCTTGATTTATCCTAGAGTCCAAAAATCTATCTATCTCAGCCTTGAACATAGTCAACGACTCAGCATCTACAGCCCTCTGGGGTAGAGAATTCCAACCTTGTGTGTGAAGGAATTCCTCCTCATCTCAGTCTCAAAAGGCCGACCCCTTATCCTGCGACTATGCCCTCTAGTTCTAGACTCTCTAGCCAGAGGAAACAATCTCTCAGCATCTACCCTGTCAAGCCCCCTCATAATCTTATATGTTTCAATGAGATCACCTCTCATTCTTCTAAACTTCAGAGAGTATAGGCCCATTCGACTCAACCTCTCCTCATAGGACAACCCTCTCATCCCAGGAATTAATCTGGTGAGCCTTTGTTGCACCTCCTCTAAGGCAAGTTTATCCTTCCTTAGATAAGGAGACCAAAACTGTACACAGTACTCCAGGTGTGGTCTCACCAAAGCCCTGTACATCTGTAGTAAGATTTCTTTACTCTTGTACTCCAACCCCCTTGCAATAAAGGCCAACATGCCATTTGCTTTCCTAATTGCTTGCTGTACCTGCATGCTATTTTTTTGTGTTTCTTGTACGAGGGCACCCAAGTCTCTCTGAACACCAACATTTACTAGTTTCTCACCATTTAAAAAATATTCTGTTTTTCTATTCTTCCTACCAAAATGAATAACCTCACATTTCCCCACATTATACTCCATCTGCCACCTTCTTGCCCACTCACTTAACCTGTCTATATCCGTCTGCAGGCTCTTTGTTGTCCTTCACAGTTCTTTCAAAAGGCCGGCACAGGCACAATGGTCCGAATGGCCTCCTCCTTTGCTGTATGATTCTATGATAACCAAGCTTAGATTTATATCTTTTGGGCAACCTCCCAAAGTTATTTTCTCCTCTCTCTAAGATCCCTCGCACAGACCATTCCAGGAGCCTTCGCCTTTCTTGAGCTGAGTGCTAAGAGTTACACGAGAATAACTTGGGCTGGCTTTCAATTTAATTAAACATAACTTTTTAAAAATGTTCTAATGCTCCAGTTTTCTCCCCTCCTTCCTGAAGGCTACTGCTTGGGTGCGGTTCCACAGTTATTGGCCAACCTCTGGCACCTTGTCCCGGTAACTGTTGAGTTTAGCCAACGAGTGTCGGCAGACTACTTGATCTAGACAGGGCAATGCAGCCGACCCTGATCCCGTTCTCAGCTAACATCCAAACATGCAGTTTCCAGCAGGGATCTCTGGATAGAGATTGAGGGGGTGGGGGCAGGAACCCCAATTGATTGCCTCATCACCCCCCTCTCTAGCACAGGGCAGTGAAGCCAGTTGTGACCTTACTGTTCTGCAGAGAGACAGGAATTGTCTTAACCCACACTCTAGAGCCCACATTCACTCACAAGAGCAATAGTGCTTCAAATTGTGAATTCTAAAGTGTCAGCTGTGGCTCAGTGGTAGCACTTGGTTGTGGGTTGAAGTCCCACTCCAGACACTTAAGCCCATAATTCAGACGAATACTGAGGGAGCTGCACTGTCAGAGGTGCCGTCTTTCGGATGAAACGTTGAATTCAGGCCCTCTCAGTTGGACGTAAAAGATCCTGTGGCACTATTTCAAAGAGGAGCAGGGGAGTTCTCTCCAGCGTTCTGGCCAATATTTATCCCTCAACCAACATCACAAACAGATTATCTGGTCATTATCACATTGTTGTTTGTGGGACCTTGCTGTATGCAAATTGGCTGCTGTGTTTCCTACATAACAACAGTGGCTACACTTCAAAAGTACTTCATTGGCTGTAAAGCGCTTTGGGACGTCCCGATGTCATGAAAGGCGCAAGTCTTTCTTCTTTATCGTAACATTCTTCAGACAATGATGTTGGTGTGTTACACCAACCACTCGATGTCCTCCTCTAGCAGTATGAACAGATAGATCCCCATACTAAACAACTTATTTAACTTGCCTCTGACACACGCTCTGCACTTTATTTATAACCCAGGCCCCGCTTTCATCTGCAACTGGGATAATAATCTAGGCCACAGACTTCTCCATAGCTACAATCAATGCTGCTCTGAGTGGGTGGCAGGAAACAAAAGGGCAAGGTCAATCTCAATTGTTTCTCTGCTATCCTCCCCTCCCTTCGCAGAATTAAGAGCAATCAACAACTTGTCAAACACAGATGTCTGGGGCACGTCACAGATTTTACCTGACCTAATGCGACCGTGTCAAATGGCACTCATGTCAACAAGAGGCAATAGCTGTTGCAGAACACAGGGCTCAAATCACCGAGATTTCTCTCTGAGCACAATAGAAGACAGATCCACAGTGGCATTAGTCATGCATTCTGGAGTGGACAGGGTAGAGAGAAACTATTTCCTCTGGTGGGGGGAGTCCAGAACGAGAGGACATAACCTTAAAATTAGAGCTAGGCCATTCAGTGGTGATGTCAGGAATCACTTCTTCACACAAAGGGGAGTGGAAATCTGGAACTCTCTTCCCCCAAAAAGCTGTTGAGGCTGGGGGTCAATTGAAAATTTAAAAACTGAGATTGATAGATTTTTGTTAGGTGAGGGTATTAAGGGTTATGGAAACAAGGCAGGTAGACGGAGTTAAGATACAGATCAGCCATGATCTAAGTGAATGACGGAACAGATTCGAGGGGCTGAACGGCCTACTCTTGTTCCTATGTTTCTTAGAAGCTCATGAACGTCACCTCCACAAATGTGAGGGTTTAAAGCATGTTCTAATTTTATTTTTTCCATTCTAACCCAGGCTGGCAATGGTTAAACTTGGTACGTTTGTTTGTTGGACTCGAGAGCATATGCTCAAAAGAGCACCGGAAGGGGGGCAGTCGCTCCTGGGCTAGTTATGTGTATTACCCTCTCAGGCGACATAGGAATGGCACCGACAGAGCAAGTACTTGTCCTCTCTATCGCTATTGTTCCACAACATTCACCTGAGGAAGGAGGAAGCCTCCGAAAGCTTGTGAATTTCAAACAAAATTGCTGGACTATAACTTGGTGTTGTAAAATTGTT
This sequence comes from Heptranchias perlo, assembly GCF_035084215.1. NCBI lineage: Eukaryota > Metazoa > Chordata > Chondrichthyes > Hexanchiformes > Hexanchidae > Heptranchias > Heptranchias perlo. Next base: position 6,729,723 of record NC_090332.1, on the reverse strand, counting down.
TACTATTGTTGAATGGGCAGGGCACAAAATTCAAGAATTCTCAGGCTCAAGATAAAGTTATTTCTTTTTAAAGTTAATTTTAATATGAATCTCTCTATTTAGCCATTTAGGTTTCACTTTATCCTGCACGCTCCTTTTTATCTGAGGAACATACAAGGTTTTCCTGTCCACGAGCACAGATTTAAATAAATTCCACTCTTCTTCTGTATCAGTTATTTCTGCTCAACAGCATACCCCACCATCTACCCTCTCCAGCTCTTCCCACATACTTAAAAACTGAGCCCTAATGAAATCTCGTACTAACGTTAAATGATTTACAGCAATAACTTGCCTAACCCACTGAAATCTGACAATACAATCAGTACTGTTGACCAGAAGCTCCCACACATGGAAATCTGATATCACCCTGGGGTCGCTGTTAAGAAGTCAAGCCAGTAGTTTTCCCCTGAGGAAACCATTGGTAACAGTTTCAACAAATATTCCAGCCTGCCTCCCTCTAGAATTAGCTGCCCCCAATCTGTCTATTTGATGGATGAGTAGTTGAAATTCCCCATAACACTACTTTCTTCTAGTGTCCTTCTGAGAATCCCTACGTGGTCAGTTTTCAGTAAAATATTAAAATGTCTACGTGGCAAAGAAGCAGAATGCAAAATGGTTAGAAAGTGTTAATTAGTTAGTAACTGAGATTGGTACAGGTGGCCTGGCCTCCTGCTGGGCCATATGTTTGCGTAGTCAGCAGGTTTGCATGGTCTTAGCAATGTAGAGTCTTTGATGTGATTCAAGGACTGGTCTGAATGTCTCCATGTTTATGGCAGATCAATATAGGTAACGAGCTTAGCCAAAGTTGAAAGACATTCCAGGTTGGGAGATAAGGAACAGAAGGAACAGGGAAGAACATTCCAAGTTGGAAGGTGAGGAAGTATCCCCTTTGATGTCTAACAGCAGCATGATCAGCACATGGACGATTTATGATTGGCCGGAAATAATGTAACCTCGCATGGCAACCTATGCCCGGCTTATGATTGGTGTTGACCCTCGTTAAGTATGTTCCAACCCTATTGATTTGTATAAAAACGTGTGGATCTCTATGTTTTTGTTCTTGCTCTGCCAGCATAGAGGGACTCTATCAGGAGTCCAAATCAATGCTGCAGACTAAGAACCCTGCTATTAAAGTTGTGTTGAACTTTAAAATGTATTCGACTTCAGTTTTTACTGAACCAGACTGAGGGGAAAGAATCCGGATCGTCACTTCCAATTTGTTCACAGAGTTCCCCAGCTTGCCAGAGGCTTATAACATTTACCAAGGATCAACTGTGGGCAATGCTTAATCTAGGTGTGGCCAAATCATTCCAGCTCTTCCTGCTGGCCAATATCCTTCCTCTCTATATATAGAGAGGTTTTCCACAGACTAAATCAAACTCCCACCCCGGTTTAACAAGTGATCAACTCTGCATTTTTTTTTAAAACACTTGGGCCGACTCTGCCAAATTTAATTGGCTCCTGAAAGCAAAGAAAATTTCACTCAGAGTTAACAACCGGCACTTGGTGTTTTGGCTTGTCCACCATTAACACTTCCAATGATTTGAATCCATATGTTTTTTTTAAAAAAACAGTGCCTTGAATCATCACTTTCCCACAGCTCTTTTGTCAAGAGGCTAGGCAGGTATCTGCTTCCAGGCCTCTGCCAGCGCTAGTCTACCTCTCCCACTAGAAGATCTGCAGAAAAGGTTTGGAATGACATCCCATTCAGATTTTTCCTCCTTCCCCTGTGGAAAAGTAACAAGCATTCACTCAGTACCTCTTTGCTTGCTTTCCTTCATCCACCATAAAAAAAACCAGAAGCTCCATGTCAAAGAAAAATATCTTGCACTAACATAGCACCTTATCAGGTTCTCAGGACATCTAAAAGTGCTTTACAACTAATGAGTTACTTTTGAAATACAGTCACTTGTTATATAGGCATAATCCATTCCAACCCCTCCTTTTTCCACTAATTTTCTCTTCTCCAATGCAGATATCTTGCACCTCACCCAAGTATATCTATCAGCCTCAATGGTGAATGTCATGTTGGCATTCCATGAAGGGAAGGGAAGAGAGAAGGAAACAAAAGAAAGATGAGCATTTATATAGCACCTTCCACGAACTCAGGACATCCCAAAGCACTTTACAGCCAATGAAGTACTTTTGAAGTGTAGTTACTGTTGTAATGTAGGAAACGCAGCAGAGCCTGAGCCTGATCTCACCCAGTGTTACCGGATAACAAACAGGAGTAGGAACCGTGGCTGGTTTTCCCCCCACCTAGCACAAGGGCACAGAGACCAATCCTCACCGTGTCTGAGCTCAGCTAACTCAGCACAGACTGGGTATCAATTCTGGAACCTCCCTGGTCAGTACAACTTAGCTATTCGGTGTCTTAAGCATCTGAGCCACCTGCAGAAATGTAGCTCGTAAATCCCACTTCCTACCACTCGCACCGCATGCACTAGTGCATCTGGTTAATTTTTTAAAAAATGAATCAGCCTGGACTTTGAGACCTAAAATCATTAAACCATGAAAAATATAGGAGGACGACGATACAGAGATTTTATCAACCTTTATTTGAAAGACAGTAAGACAGTCACATTTAATACATATTATGTAAACAAATAACTTGCATCAATTGCACACAAATGAGAAGAAAAATCTGAAATAAAATTTCACCTGTTTTACGAAGGTCTATTTTAAACAGAACTGACTTGTTCAAAACCTGGGGAGAAAATTTCATAGATCTCCTTGTATATGGATGGGGAATGTGATATTATAAACTCCATTTGCCCTTTTTAAAAAAACACAATAATTCAAATACTTTCCAGCTATGCCTATGAAGGCGTTCTCCAAGGCGGCCTTCGAGACACACGACAACGCAAAATCGTCGAGCAGAAATTGATAGCCAAGTTCCGCACCCATGAGGAAAGGCCTCAACCGGGATCTTGGGTTCATGTCACGCTACACGTTACCCCACCAGCGAACAAAAGCTATCTGTTTTTAATATAATGGGTCATTTGCTGGCTTTCTCTGCCTTCCGGATGTTTCTGCCTCTCTCTCTTTTTTTTCCTGTTTGTTTTTTTGTTGAATGTGTATTCGGGGGTTCTGTAGGTGACACCTCTCTGTCTGAACACGGTGATTGCCTTGGCAACGGGCAGTTGCAGGGGCAGTCTGTAAACACCATGTATTGTTCTATATGTAAAAATGCGTAGGCTTCGAGGAGCTCCTGAACATTTACCCGAGGAAGGAGGAAGCCTCCGAAAGCTTGCAGATTTCAAATAAAAATTGTTGGACTACAACTTGGTGTTGTAAAATTGTTTACAATTGTCAACCTCAGTCCATCACCGGCATCTCCACATCATGCCTTCATAGTTCTTTTGGAATTCAATTAAGCCAAATAAAGTTCATAACTCAGGCTTCCGCCCCACAGAATCATTTTATCTCTCCTCTCCTGAAGGAACGAAGTGTGTGAAGGAGGATAGTTTCACAGCTATAATCACACACTCCAGAGCCTCTCCCAAAGAGGCCAATGTTCTCCCAAGGGCACCATCGCCAATTGTAGCACACTCTTACTTCTCCACCCCCGCTGAGAACAGCCAACTCAGCAGAGAATCTGGGATCAAACTCAGCAACCTGATGGCCCGTATTGCTCAATTACTCACTGAGTAAACCCAATGCGCCCTCGAGACAGCCCACCAATTGTTCTTAAAAGCATAAAACCTTCAATACTAAATGGTGAATTAAAATGGCTCCCGGGGGATTGAGTGGGAATGATTAGACCGCCCGCCATGTTTTCAACTCTGGGCCTAGATTCAAATGCAGCCCAAGCTGTCTTTACCATCTGCAAGCCTCCTACACAAACTGCGTTTGGGCATCATGCAATCAAGCACCAAATTACCCCTCAAAATGGCCAAAAATACAGCTGCTCTGGAAATGGAAATGTTGAGAGTTAAGGCATGTAGTTTGGTCAGCCCAATAAAGGGAGCTTTGGTCAACACCCAACCTGACCTGGAACTGCTTGATGCCAACACAGTTTGCAAAAAGTGGAACTGTGCCATTCTCCACAGAAACAAGCCACAAATTAAGTGTTCTGTGTACTTAAATTGACAATGAGGTCTTAAAACAAACGCAGGTTTCTTAACACATTAAATGACATTTCAGATGATCAGTTGTAGAAACCCATATACGAGTTTCTCTTCCCCACCACCACCCCCCCGCCATGCCTTATGTTCTTCCCTTTTCTTGAAGGCTGAGACAGATGACAGACACCCTCCTGTATCTGTACAAGTAGCCATTCCTCATTTGTGAACCACAACTAGTCAACTGGGAGACATCACAGCCAAGACCCAGCAGGGGTTCACCAGACAGGGATGAGGAGCAGGTACGCCGGGTCATTTCTGTCCCTCCCTAACCAAGAACTTCTCAGGCCAGTCGGAATTACACTACGGTTGCCTGAACTCAGCACAGAGTGGAGATTGAACCTGGGACTTTCCTGATCTACTCAGCTCAGCACCGTACCATGTTGGGCCACCACCAAATGAGCCATCAGAGGAATTTAGACCCACTGCAGTTTACTCACAATTTGCCCAGCTTACTGGGTAAGGTGGTAAATGTTAACACCGTACAAGAAATAGAAATGTCATAATGCAGCCATTTCCACAATGGGGAAAGGGAAAGAAGGTGGGGGCGGGAAAGAGAAGCGAGACAGAGAAAGAATAAGATAAAACCCCTGGTCTTATGCTTGGACTGAAATGCCCATTCAATATTTCTAACACACGATATAGTTGGGTTTTCTTAAAAAGCCACTTTCTTTTTTTTTAAATTGAAAAAGGCGACAAACCACGATTTTAAAAAGAGTAAAAACATTAAAAACACTTCTAACCCTAATAAAAATTCTAACTTTTGTTGTAGTTTCTGAACAATCCACATCAACAACTAACCTGCATGAATACTTCATTTGGTGGGGTTTTGGGGGGGGAACGAAACACAAATCCTCGGAATTCAGCACCGTCGCAATGCACAATTCATTAGAACTCTGGGACGATGTCCGTTCCTCCCCTCTCCTCCTCTCCCGAAGGTGTCGACTCCGCACCCGTGGTACGATTCCAGCGACTGATGGGCACCCTCGGGTATTTCTCTCAAGCGGCCACTCTTTACGTTTGGATCTTGATCATCGATCTTGCAAAGCCTGCCGACATTCAGGCGGATACCCACGACAGGCGCTGACCACGTGCAATTTCCAGCAAAACGCCACTGGATATTTAGGAGGATTTCTTTCCCTCCCTAACCCGGGTTCGATGAAGCCAACTGTAGCATCGCAATCTCTGCCCTGAGCTAACCCAGCAGAGACTGCGATTTGAACCTCTGTGCCTTCCTGGTCCGTAATCGCTCAGTACCACACCACCATCAGAAGAAACTGAAATTTAACACTAAGCTGGAGTTGTACAGACATTAGAATCTTGATCCAGTACCATTCGGACCCTCTGCCTTTAGAAGACGGGATTTAAAAAAATCAGCAGCAGAGTCGCAAAGCGCTCATTGTGGAAGAGTGGTGGAACCCAGTCGTTTCCCGAGCTTAGCCAGGACAAGGCACCGAGTGAGCAGAACACGAGGGCAGCTCTCGTGTCCTCTCTCACATCCTAGTTCCAAGGAGCAGCATCAGCAGAAGCAATTGGAAAAACCAGACCCCACCCCACCCCCCCAACTCAAACCCGTTAGATCCCTTTACATGACACACGAAAACCTAAACGGAAGTTGGGTGGGGGGGAAAGAACACTCCTTAAGGTGCTAACTCTTCATGCGTGAGTCTTAGACAATGAACGTGGCTGGTTATATTCTTTTATGAGCAGAATCACAGCCATGTCTGTTCCTTTCTTCAGCTGATGCTCACTTTCTCACTGGGCAGCAACCAGGAGCAGGAACCCTGGCTGATTTCTTTTCTCCTCCGTAACCCATTCATACTGTAGCAGCCACACCTCTCCTAACTTAACACAACCGACTCAGCAGTGACTGGAAATTAAACAGGGAGCTTCTAGCTAGTAAGACTTCATGCTATACCATGTGGTGCCTTTAACACAAAGCCATTGGGTGAAGCTCAGATTTTTTTTATGTTAATAAAAATTTAGCTCAGAATAGCATTCCTCCCAACATGAGATAAAGACACCAGTTTTTTTTTATATATAATGAAATCAGACTAGATGTCACTTAGTTTTACAATAATACAAATGAGTTTGAATCTGGAGTGCTATTAGACAGCTCCAGTTCCACACTACACATTAAAAACAGAAATTAAACTACCCATGCAGTTCCCCATTGTGAAAACACTACACGTCCATCCCCCAAACCCATCGATCACTTTTAGTTGCTTTGGGTGAATTCCAATATAACTGGCCCTGCCTCGAGTTTGCAAAGGAGATGTTGGTTGTACTGCCTGAAAAACAAAAGACGTGAAATTTATACTTGTAGCAACTCCAGTTACACTCATGGCTCATTTGGTAACACTCTCGCCTGAGTTGGAAAGTTGTGGGTTCAAGTCCCACTCCAGAGACTTGAGCACATAATCTAGGCTGACACTCCAGTGCAGTACTGAGGGAGCGCTGCACTGTCAGAGGTGCAGTCTTTCGGATGAAACATTAAACCTCGGTCTGCCCTCTCAGGTGGACGTAAAAGATCCTGTGGCACTCTTTTGAAGAAAAGCAGGGGAGTTTTCCCCCAGTGTCCTGGCCAATATTGTCAGACACGCCGTCCTTTGGATTAGATGTTAAAATCTCTAATGGGAATACAGTAGGGTTGGTACCCTGATAGTGGAGATTGAGGTCTTTTTCATCCTAACCTATCTCGTTAAAATAATTATTGTAAACTGATAATGCAGATAAGGAAGAGTGCGTAAGGTAGCGCCAGTGCACAGAAACACATTTTCTCCAATTGTCCTGTGCCATGATCTATTTCCAGCCTGTTCCCAGGCCTCTACCAATCCTGCTGTGAAATCAGTGGTCATGAGGGTGAATCTTCAGGTCACACCCTCTCTTGATTTTTCATGCTTCCCTGTGGGAACGCGCCTGCGCTCCCGTCTCACGCTGAAACCTCTCCCGCAAAGCCAAGGAAACTCAGCACGTCGAGGATGGCAGTGAGGTAGCAAATCCCTTCAGTTTGTTAAATGGCAACCTGAAATCAGACCATCCTTTTAGCCGGGGCCAGAGTTTGGGGTGTGGTGGGGGTCAAGCAGTGATTTGTGCAGAAAGCATTTTCCCCTTCTCATACCTCAGGCATGATCCCAGGTTCACAAAGTGAGATGTTCCCCTTGCAGATGACTGACGTGAGAAAACAGTCTCCTCCATCCCTTCCCCCTCCAAAAAGGAAGAAATTTTCATCATTTGCACAGCTTCACTTAAACTGTGTGCTGAACAACCACCAAACTTTCCAATGGCTCCAAATGGGACAAGCCTTGGGTAACAATCTTGTTCTGCGTGATAGGAATTCCCACCACCCCCCCCCCCCATCTTTTGAAGGTACCAAGTCCTTGCTGGGATTAAGGTTCACCAGATGGTACTTCATCCAAATGGCCCCTCTTAACATTGGAAAGGTATCGTGTTAATGGGAGTAAATATGCAGGGATGGATGGATAGAAAAGCATTAGCTATTCACTTAAACAAAAATACTTGGCTCTTTTGATGGCTCACAGGGTAAAACCGCCACCTGGTGTGACAATGAGATATACAAACCAAGAAGGTTCAATCCCTGATCTGTGCTAAATTGGTTGATCTCAGCTGGGCATTCAAGAGAGGTGGAGGAACAAGGGGCCTCGATATTTATAAACTACAGATTAGCCAGAGTTTTTGGTTTCAAATGCCATCCAAGGAGTCTTGAAAAAGTACGCAAGTATGGACGTCAGAATAGGATCGAGCTCAGGTGTGATACCACCTCATCATGATCAAGTGGCCTGATGACACTCAATGTTTGCTACCTCACCCAAAGGGACCATTCTTAATGAGTGAGATTGGAAGGCTGATGGACTCATGGAACCAGCTTCAGGAGGAGGAGAAAGAGGAGGAGGAGGAGGGAGAAAACACACATAAATAATCAGAGTTTATATTATTGTACGTTAGGTCTTACAGTAACTTCAGAAAAAGCTCCACTTCACTCACCCACTTCACTACACCTGGATGTCTCTGCTGTTTCTGATAAGTTTATAAGTTTCCAATTCTCGGCCTTTCTTTCCTGTCGCTGGGTTTTCCTCTTCAATCTGCCAAACAACATTTATTTACAGAAGTGAACTTCAGGGGGATTGTAGACAAATGATTTTTTTAAAAATTAAAGTAGTTTGACACAACTTTCTTGTTCAGAGAGCAGGGACTCAATCATTTCTGTTGCAATGGTGTCATATTCACGTAGCGTGCTAATGATATTTCTGTGCGATTAATCTCATTAAAGCATTATTTCTGTGAATAAAACGAGAAAAGGGTGTTGCCAAACTATTTTCATGGAGAAAGTGCACCTTTAAATAGGTGTCTGCAGCACAACAGAGTATCAATAAATGGCAGGATACAGACCGGATTCATTCCTCCCTACTCCCTGTTCCCATTCTCAGATTAAAGGGTGATCTAATTGAGGAGTTTAAGATGATTAAAAGAGTTGATAGGATAGATAGTGGGGGGGGGGGGGAAATCCAGAACAAGGGGACATGACTTTGAAATTAGAGCAATGCCATTCATGGGTGATGTCAGGAAGCACTTCTTCACACAAAGGGTAGTGGAAATCTGGAACACTCTCCCCTAAAAAGCTGTTGAGGCTGGGGGTCAATTGAAAATTTCAAAACCGAGATTGATAGATTTTTGTTCAGCAAGGATATTAAGGGTTACGGAACCAAGGTGGGTAGACAGAATTGAGATACAGATCAGCCATGATCTAATTGAATGGCAGAACAGGCTTGAGGGGCTGAATGGCCTCCTCCTGTTCCTATGTTCCAGTCATACTAATTTTGGGGGTGGGTAATAGAATGCTCAAGTCTTTTATGTGGTCAGCAGCTTTGTACAGTGTGAAGTTAGTCCATGAGCCCTAAAGAGAGATGACTGGAGGCAAGTTATACGGCTGCAGACATATCATAGAATCTTACAGCACAGGAGGAGACCATTCGGCCCATCATGCCCGAGCTGGCTCTTTAAAGGAGGGCAGATGAGAAAAGGAAGAATGAATGATTCAGTGGGGTGAATCAGATCGTCCAGTCTGAGGCTTCACCACTTCAGGAGCGGTCAAGGGCCATAAAAGGAGAATTGCTCAAGGCACTAGAGAAGCAACCCATTGTTAGATTCAGTCTTTGCATTTTCAATATAGAAAAATAGTGGTGACAAAAGCACACACATCTACTCTCATACACACGCATGCACGCACACACATGCCTACTCTTACACAACTATCTCTCACCCTGTCTATCATGTCGCTCTGTCCACAAGGGCCTATTCCTCGAAGAATCATTGACACCACGAAGCAGCGCATCGACAGGATTCCTTCAACTGCTGACATCACCATCGATGGAATCAACAAGGCCAGGGTGGTGTCCTGGAAATGGACAGTTTGGATAATTATTGCACAGGACAAAATATTCCACATATGTTATTTTTAAAAGCAGTTTACCAAATTCCGGCATGTTCTCAGTCACACCTCTTCGCAACAAATTGGTCTCTGAAAATGACACTGGGTAAAGAATTGGACTTTGAACAGCCAATGCTATTTGAAGCTCCCTCTGCCCTATATTTTACTTGATTTTCCTGCTGTTTCCTATGAAAATACAGTGGAACAATACAAAGGTAACAGAGGGTTATCTGCCAGTGCCCCAACATTGGTGTCATCTTTGTGTCATTCAGAGCCTTCGTGGAATTGAGTTCAACACTGCTTTTACATTGAGCGCATACAATATCGCACTTAAGCTTCTTTTGCATTGGGAGCGCCAAAACTGTCACTCTTAAGCTGCTCTTATATTGTTTAAATGCCATGCGAGGGGTATCAGCTCTCAACATACGTTTTCCATGCAGCTTGCAGCAACCTCAATGTAATTTTTCCAGATGCACCAAGGCTGGCAAGAAGAAAATGGATCTTGCACAATATAAAAGTAGCTCTGAAGAATGCTGAAGTCAACTCAATGCCAACTCCCTGATTGTGACAGGCCTTTAACGTCCTGGGGGGAGCTGGTATAGTTTTTATTTACTCTAGGCTTTACTAAGATGGTCACAGGGTCGGCAGAAAGACTACGGTATCAGTTTATTGCACAGATTAAAATGTAACAGAACGCTCCCTTCAATGCAATTAAACTTACAAGCCCAATCCTCAACTTTCCTTTACTAAACAGACTTTGTAAAAAATAAACACACCACTTAAAAGCAAGTGGTTGCTGTTGATACTCTGCGAACGGAGCAGGCTTGGTGGGTGAAACGGCGTTACCTAATTTTCCTGTTGTCTCTTTTACGAGTTTGTAAAAACGCCGCAATGCTCGATTACTTACATAGATGCGCGTCGTGTCAAACGGGCAGTCGTTCATCATCGTCGCCCTGCTGGCAACAGCTGGCACCATCGTAGAATTGCAGCCAGAAATCAGGTTCCTGCCGCCTTGCGATATCGTCAGCACAATGGCGAGCACAAGTCCAACCGAGCAGGCCAATGATGTCAAAGAATTTAACAGAGAGATAGTCATCAGTCCCCAGTGCTGCGAAAATTAAAAATGGGAAATACAGCGATAAAGGCGAAGCCAACACACAATGGGACTGCGATATTTGCCCCAACAGCAAGGCGGAGTGAATCATTTACCAATTCGCCGAACTCTGGTTGTGTAGGTAACACACTTACAAGCAGCACAAGCTCCATATTCATCACTGGACCATTGAGTACTTGGTTTACTTCTGCAGGTTTGGGATAAAATATTAAATCCAATTGTACTTTCAATTTGATTGTGCACAAGACTATAAGATCAAAGGATGCTTTGACACCTTCTGTGTATTCCTTGTGCAATATTTTCCCCATCAAGTTTATTTTCCTCCTCAACAATTAATTGTTTCCCCTCCTCTCCTGAAGGTATTACTTCCCTGTTGGGATATATTTCTACTGGCACCAGTCACCCTCTGGTACTTCACCCAACTGAGATGGAGATTGAAATCACCCAGAATGAGAAGTTGATCAGTGCAGAGGCTGAGAGAGGAAAGGAGGAAGGAGGGGTGGGACTTGGGGGCAGTAAGACAACAAGGATTTTAAAGGTGAGGTGCTCAAAGGGGAAGATGGTGCCAAGAAAGTTGGGGTAAAGCCTAAGATGTGATTTGGTGATAAGAGCCACACTGCCAGTGAGGCAGTTTGGGCGGGACAGGTGGTGGAAAGTATTGCCAGGCGAGGAGGCTGCAGTAAGGGGCGAGGAGTCGTCACCTGTGAGCCAAGTTTCAGTCAAAGCCAGGCTATCGATGCAATCATCAATCATAAGGTTATGCATAGCAAGGGCCTCGCTCACAAGTGAAAGGACATAATGGAGGGAAATGCAGACAGGGGCAGTGATTGATCCAATGTAGTTGTCGTCAGTGAACAGGATGGGAGGGTGTATGGCGAGGTTAGCTGGACGGGAAGGTCAGCGAGAGGGGAGGAAGGGGTAGTTGGGGTTGCTGTTATTAAGGAGGCTGTGATGGATCCCTCGATGGGCTCTTCAGAGAGGCACAGAGGGTACCTACAGGCTTATTCAAGGAGGGGATTCAAGCCTGGAATGGCAGCAGGAGAGGAGGAACAGAGGAGCTGTGATGGGTCGGGGGGCAAAGTACGCAAGAGGGGAGAAATGAAAGATAGCGCGACTTGGTGATAGCAAGGGAAGGAGACAGAAACGAAAGGCCAAAGGCTAGCCAGGATAAAAATAAAAGATACTGGACTCAGGTCCGGAGTGGCAGCCATAACGTGTGTGCAATTGAATACAGATTACCCACTGAGCCATTTCGGGAGCCAAAATGGTCATTCTAGATTGTAACAGGAATCCTACCTTTTAAGTAATAGACAACATTGGCAACACAATAGGTTTATCATGCTTCTGAGCATTCCTTCCTTTTCAAGCCTTAAGGTAAACACATAGCTGGGTAACAATGTGTCCCTTTAACCAGGCACTGGAACTAGTTTATGGACAAGGAGTAGAATGCACAGTGATTGTTATTCAAGTATTGTAGGCTATTGCTCAGCAGCAGTCTGATAGAGATAAGGAAATTAACTCATGTGCATTGTACCCTGACCAGTCACTAATCCAGGAATCCACACCTTGTTCAAACAGACTTCACTGCAGAGTGTTGCACACCAATAATATCCTGAAGTTGTGCATCAGCAGGATCTCAGAATTAGGTCTTAACCAAATATAAAGATATCCGTTTCAGATTTTCACTGTAGGATACACAGCAAGTCATTATCAGTTGATGTCCTGAGTTTGTCATGGGGAGTTGTTAATAGGGGGACCCTTTCAGCGCAATGCACTCTTGCTTCTGAGTCCGAAGGTTGTGGGTTCATCCCACTCCAGGAACTTCAGCATAAAAATCTAGGCTGATACTCCCGTGCAGTACTGAGGGAGTGCTGCACTGTCGGAGGTGCTGTCTTTAGGATGAGACATTAAATCGAGGCCCTGTCTGCCCTCTCAGGTGGACGTAAAAAATCCCACTGCCCTATTCAAAGAAGAGCGGGGGTGTTCTCTCCAGTGTCCTGATCAATATTTATCCCTCAACCAAAATCACTAATCCTCAACCTTCATCGTCGCTGGGTCAAAATCCTGGAACTCCCCACCTAACAACACTGTGGGAGAACCTTCACCACACGGACTGCAGCGGTTCAAGAAGGTGGCTCACCACCACCTTCTCAAGGGTAGTTAGGGATGGGCAATAAATGCTGGCCTTGCCAGCGACGCCCACATCCCCTGAACGAACAAATTAAAAAAAACTAAAAAACAGGCTATCTGCTCATTATCTCATTGCTGTTTGTGGGATCTTGCTGTGTGCAAATTGGCTGTCGTGTTTCCTACATTACAACAGTGACTACGCTTCAAAAAGTACTTCATTGGCTGTGAAGTGCTTTGGGGGGTCCTGAGGTTGTGAAGGTGCTATATAAATGTGATTTATTTCTTTCTTTATTGTACACTGACAAGGGGCAAATGGGGCCTGGATGGAATGCCAAGGGAAGTCCCACACCAAGGTCACCCATTACAGCCAACCACACTCCTACACCATTTGTGCACCTGCACCTCACTCAGCAATCCTACTACATATTATGCAAATGCTCCCCTGCACAATCCCTGTTATGGTCAATCCATCTTGTCCCTGTGATTTCGTGTTGTTTTCATATTTGCAAAAGCTGAAAAATAAACAGTTTAAAAAAAAATTGATATTTATTTGCCTTTGACTCTAAGCATATGACAATAATCGAACCACTTACCAGTTTTACTCTGAGTAAGTTTCGCGAGACTAGAATGGCAATGATCCCAGTTGCAATACTCTGTAGATTTAAAACAAAAGAAATCCCAATTAGCCACACCCACACAGGCCCCTGGAAGAGTTAAAGATTCATGATGGGCGGAGGGGAACAATCTGGTAACCTGCATTACCTCATATCCAAATATATATATATCCCTCACCCTTACGCACATTCAAGCAGACATCCTTTCATCGTAGCCTTGATGACTGTTGCCAAGAGACTGTCACAGTGAAAGAGAGAGAACATGATGCAAAAACACAGCAAGTACAAAGAGCAAGGACAGTTTAGTGCTTCAGGTGCAGAATCCTGGTCAGAACATAGCTCTCTACCAGAAACATTAATCCATCTTCCTTCCACAGATACTGACTGATCCGCTGTGATTTCTCCCCCCCCCCCCCCCCCCACAACATTTTCTGTTTTTATTTCAGATTTCCAGCATTTGTATTTTTTTCCCCTTTATCCTGGACTGTGACAAGCAGCAAGTTCAAGAAATGAGAGCAGAGATGGCAAACCAGAGAGTGAATGAGAGGGGAACCTAGGTGCAGACTTGCTGCATCTTTTTTTTGGCTGGGGGGTTTAAAGTGAGGGGAAGGAGAAAAAGTTGATTCATGCAGTTTGTCGAGTCCTCATGCACAAAGGAAGTTTAATGATTAATTGACTCTTGGGGGGCGAGCGATTGCTCCAGTGGAGCTGGAGAGAGAAAGAAAGGGGAAAAGGGAGACAAGTACACATCACTCCACTCACTTTGTTGGTTCACCAAGGGCTCTCCTGATGGTAAAAAGAAAAAGACTTGCATTTATAAACATCCCAAAGCACTTCACAGCCAATGAAGTACTTTTTTTTTTTTTAAGTGTAGTCACTGTTGTAATGTAGGAAAAGCGGCAGCCAATTTGCGCACAGCAAGATCCCACAAAGAGCAATGGGATAATGACCAGATAATCTGTTTTAGTGATGTTGGTTGAGGGATAAATGTTGGCCAGGTCACTGGGGAGAACTCCCCTGCTCGTCTTCAAAATAGTGCCAGGATAAAGTGGAAAAAAAAATACAAATGCTGGAAATCTGAAATATAAACAGAAAATGTTGGGGGAAAAAAAACAGCGGATCAGTCAACATCTGTGGAAGGAAAATGGATTAATGTTTCTGGTAAAGCGCTGTGTTCTGACCAAGATTCTGCACCTGAAGCATTAAACTGTGCATTAAACTGTCCTTGCTCTTTGTACTTGATAAATATTGGGCCAGGGCACCGGGGAGAACTCCCCGCTCTTCTTCGAAATAGTGCAGTGGGATTTTTTAACGTCCATTCGAGAGGGCAGACGGGGCCTCGGTTTAATGTCTCAACTGAAAGATGGCACCTCCAATAGTGCAAGCTCCCTCAGTACTGGACTGGGAGTGTCAGCCTAGATTATGTGCTCTCTGACTCAAGAGTTGAGAGTGCTACCAACTGAGCCATGCTGACACGGCATGTTACTGAATCATACAGACCAGCAAAGTCCCTCATTTGTACGGAGCTACCTGATCTCAGCCAGTGTTACAATTGCCCTCAAATCCTCAGGCTTTCGGAGAGGGGGTGGGAATGGAAATAATTTATCAAGTTTGCTATGCATGGCTGTCTGCTGGAAGGTGTGGTAGGGTGAGCAAGAGAAATTGTGTGTGTGTACACGCGCATTAGTCAAAGACAGGACTGGCCATGGGTGTGACTGTTCCTGTGCCTGAAAAGCTCATTCACTGCCTGAGTTCACACCTGAAGAACCAGCATTTGGGTGAGGTTCTGGACGGCCATCAATGTCCCTGCAGCCACAGCCCAGCCTTCAGGGCAGGAGTGTGGGTAAACAATTTAAACAAAAGTCCAAGGGTAGACAATTCAGAAATAAAGTGGTTTAACATCCCTTCCCTCCCACCCCCTGCCCCGGGGCTGGAGAGAGGGCAAAAAGCAAAAAAGCCACTGTTCCCATTCTTGATTGCTTCTCAGTGAACGTATGCCGGTGTCTGGTGAGAACAAGGATCCAGGCTCAACTATGATGGAGGAATAGCTCACCAGCTTTCACTCTCCAGGGTTACACACAAAGAATGGTCAGTGGACCATGGCACGGGAGAGTTTTTAACACCCATGGAAACCAACCCCTAGAAAAAAAATCAGCCGTTTCAGGAGGGGATCAAGGAAAAAAAAAATTAAAAGTAGAAAATATCTTTAGAAAAAAATAAGGCAGGCCAATTTTAAAAATCATTGATTTCTCCAAGTTGAGTTCTTCCCCCTTCTTTACGCACTCTGGACTCACTCCTCTGTGAGTAAGAGGGCACCATTGGTGACCAGTTTGCTGGATCTCCTTTGAAATCGCTGCCAGGAAACACGAGGAATCTCCAAGGCTGGACTATCCCATCTGATTTTCCATCCGCTCTCCATTTGGCACAGCTCAGATTGGGAAGTGGGTATTGCACCTTCATTCTCTATGAGGCCCAGTTGGTAGCCCTCTCGCCTCTGAGTCAGAAGTTGTGGGTTCAAGTCCCACTCCAGGGACTTGAGCACATAATCCAGGCTGACACTCCCAGTGCAGTACTGAGGGAGTGCCGCATTATCGGAGGTGTCGTCTTTCGGATGAGACGCTAAACTGAGGCCCCGTCTGCCCTCTCAGGTGGGCGTGAAAGGTCCCACGGCACTATTTTGAAGAGGAGCAGGGAAGTTCTCCCCGGTGTCCTGGACGATATTTATCCCTCAACCAACATCAATAAAACAGATTATCTGGTCATTATCTCATTGATGTTTGCGGGACCTTGTTGTGTGCAAATTGGCTGCCGCGTTTCCTACAGTGACTCCACTTCAAGAAAAGTACTTTATTGGATGTAAAGTGCTTTGGAACGCCTTGAAAGGCGCAATATAAATGTAAGTCGTCTTCTTCTCTCACCCAATGACAACAGCCTGTTAGCGCTCTAGTGCTCAGAGCCTCCCGTCAGCTTTCTTGAGAAATTTAACAACTGTATTCCAGGCAGTAAGAATACAAGCCACTGCCAACGACAAAACAAACCAAACAGAAGCACTCACCAACAATCCCGAGATGACAGAAATGATGTTCGCCACCGAGTACTCGGCCGTCACCTTGTCCTCGGGCTTCGAGATGTGCCTCAGGATCGTGCCATGGACAATCGCGCCAATGATGAAATTGATGTGCCCAATAAAAATCAGCGTGATGCCCGTCCTCATCAGCTGCCGGGTGCCGTTCACCTTATCTGTAGGGTCAAGAGAATATCCACTTCAGTCACGCACTAAGGAAACATAGAGCGCAAAAAAAAAACAAACAGGGACTGGGCGATGCAGTGGGTCTTCCAGATAAACCTACCAGATTCACTAAGGACAGCGAAACATGGTTCTTCCCCACTGCTGGCCTTGGTAAATCTGACCAGTTTATCATAGCGCTGTGGTGGTAACAGGAGCCCCACGTGTCAGGAGCTAGCGACACTTGTACAGTGTAAAAGCAGCTCATGCTCTCATCTCTGAGACCGCGGATCAAATCTAACCCCAGACTGATGGGTTGAAAGTCTGATACTTCATTGGCTGTAAAGCGCTTTGGGACATCCTGCGGTCGTGAAAGGTGCTATATAAATGCAATTTCTTTCTTGGAATACAAAGGGATGGAAGTTATGCTATTATATAAAGCTCTGGTTAGACCGCATTTGGAGTACAGTACTGTGTTCAGTTCTAGGCTCTGCACCTCAGGCAGGATATATTGGCAGCGCAGATTCACCAGGATGATATGGGGGCTAAAAGAATTAAATTATAAGGACAGGTTGCATAGACTAGGCTTGTATTCCCTCGAGTATAGAAGATTAAGGGGTGATCTAATTGTGGTGTTTAAGATGATTAAAGGATTTGATAGGGTAGATAGAGAGAAACTATTTCCTCTGGTGGGGGAGTCCAGAACAAGAGGGCATAATCTTAAAATTAGAGCTAGGCCGTTCAGGGGTGATGTCAGGAAGTACTTTTTCACACAAAGGGGAGTGGAAATCTGGAGCTCTTTCCCCCCCCCCAAAAAGCTGTTGAGGTTGGGGGTCAATTGAAAATTTTGAAACTGAGATGATAAGGTAAGGGTATTAAGGGTTACAGAACTAAGGCAGGCAGATGGAGTTAGGATACAGATCAGCCATGATCTAATTGAATGGCGGAACAGGTTCGAGGGGCTGAATGGCCTCCTCCCATTCCTCTAATCCAAGAATTGCTCTCTGTAGGCACTGGTTTCCCAGTTAATACAGAACTTCTCACTGCTTTTACTCTGAGAGATAGCTTTTACCCGACGCCAAAGTCATATTCACAGATCAACAATTTCAGGGAACCTAGAGTAGTTAACGGAGATGAGGGAAGGAAAACTGTGCATTTGAATGCAGCCCTGCTCCTATAGCGTAAAAGCACTTTTAAAAGAAGTTTTGAGTGACAAGTTGAATTGCTGTTTGAATTGCTTCTACAAACTGAAACACAAATATTTGCAAACTGTCTTTTTATCTGCACTTGGCAGGAAACCCGACCTCAGCATAAACACAACCAGTTTACCAGGCAGCATTTATCTGAACCATACACATGCGAGAGAGAGGAATTTCAGATAACTTTGGGGAGGCAGGGGTGGGGGGGCAGGGGAGAAGGGAGAGGGAAGAATTCTTTCACCTTCTCTGGATGCCAAACACAGCCTGATCCAGTCCAAGCCGTCCCGATGACAAGGCAAAGCCTCTATTCAAGAAGTCTTGACTGACACAAGTCTTTATAATGCAGCCTGGTCTCCAGAGGCAGTACTGATGCCTCGGAGAGACAACAAGATGCCTTCTCCTTATCCACCCCGTCTCCCCAACCCTTCTCCTGACATGACACATTCACCTCATGTATGCTTTGCTCCCTGCACCCCCCCCCCAACTCATTGTTGCTCCTTTTCTTTGCTTACATGTTGCAACATTATCCAGCAATAGGGTCAGCTTTCACGTTCATGCTGATGATACCCAGCACTAACTATCTGCAGCCATCTTTGATTTTATTGGCCATCCCTTCGGCTCCCACCAAACCTCGATATTCTTACCCTGACTCCATCGCTCCTCACTTGCTCAGGCTGAACTAGCATGAAAACTGTGTCTTGCTCAGCCCTTAGCTAAGCTTCATACCACATTTCCCTCTGTCACCATGACTATCTACTTCAACCTCTACAATATCCCTTGCCTCCACCCTTAACCTACAGAAACCCGCATCCAATCTTTCATTACTTGCATCAACTTCTCCAATGCCCTCCTCGCTGGCCTCCCAAGCTCCAACCTACATAAACTCCAACTCATCCAAATCTCTGCTGTCCCTTTTTGCAAGTCCAAGGACATTGCAAGTCCCACTTGCCCATCACCCATGACCTCACCGACCTCCCTTGAACCCAAAACATTGAATTCAAAATCTGCACCCGGGTTTGCAAATCACAACACAGCCTCACCCCTCCATATCTCTACAACTTCCTCCAGCCTTACCTTCATGCCCTTTGGCCTTTCAACTCTGGCCTCTTGTGCACTCCCCTTCCCTCCACTGCACCACTGGTGGCAAAGCCTTCAGCCATTTCTGGCCCTATTCTCTCAAGTCCCTCTGCCTCACTAATCCTCCCCCAATCATCAATGGTTTCCTCAAAAGGTCTTCACCCATGTTTGTCATATCTCCCACTACTGCCTGTTTCAGTGTGTGAAGTGCCTTTGGGATGTTTACCATGTTAAATGTAAGATTCCTTACATTTACCATGTTAAAGGCTCTATACAAAAGCAAGTAGTTGCTGCTGATGTGTGTGATCTAACCAAATAACCAAAGGATTTAGAAAGGCAATTATTCACTCAACAGGAGTGAACACAACAGGTGCAGATAGACGCTCCTGCGCATTTTCTATTTACTTGAATGAATTGCTGATAATTGACTGTTGATGTTGTCGAGAATTGAATTTGCTGAATAATTTATGATTAGCTAAGTGCGTGTAAAGATGCCACCATACAGGTCTGAAGGCTTGCTCATCGGTGGTTGAAACTGATGCTGCCCATTGAAACCTTTCACACTGCCTCCTTTTCTCAGCTCCAAAGTCGAACTTTAATCCCCATCTGTTGGAGGAGCAGTAAATTACAGCTCTTAGGCCGCTGACTGCAACAGGGAATTCAAGGCTTCACTTGATAGTCCTTGCAGTTTTCAACTCTCACATTGTGACATGATATTCATAAATCATCACAGGAATAAAGCTACTCAAATGTCAGAGGCTTATTGTTCTAATATAAACCCAATACAACATGAATACACACTTAAAACAATTCTAAATAAGAACAGAATTGTAAACACTTCATTGCTTCCTCGTTTCATCCCATCACTTTCTCTTCTATTTTTGATTTTATACCCCTCCCTAAAATTCTCTCTCCTAAAGGCACTGCCCCTTCCTGGATGTGATGCCCTCCTATTGACAATACCTCCCCATTCTTTAATTGTGAGCTTAGAAAGAGCACGTTGTCAGGATGTTCAACAACAGGGTGCATCACAGCCAAGTCTTATCGTGTTTTACAGACGTAGAGAGGGATACACACACACACACACACACACACACACAGACACAGACACAGACACACGGGCAGACACGAGCTGTCACAATCAGGCACAAAAAAAAACCCTGGCTAATTTTTACCCTTAGCCCAATGGCGTTGAGAACAAGTTGCTTAACAAAGATTGAGAAGCAAAACTTTCTGGTCTGGCTATGGTCCACTGGGCGGCGGCCTTATCCACTTGGCCGTCATGGGAGCTCCATGCATTTGTCTCCAAACAATAAAACACGTTCTAATTCCTTGGGGGTAATTTTTCTTAACAAAATAACTTTATAAATACATTGCCCAGATTGGAACTGGCTTGAATTACACAGATCAACCTTATTTTGGTCAGCTGGATGGCTGACACAAACTGACTCTCCAATTGAAGGTATTGAGAAATCCACACACACCTGAACAGATTTGTTTGCCCAGTGTGGAAGGCACACTGTCTCTCCCTGTAAGGACATGCTTGTGGAAAGTTGGGTAGAACTTAGTGACCCCAAGTATTCACAGTACTGCTGTTGGCATTTAACCAACTAAAATTCTGCAGAACTGATAAATATCCCACTGCTTGTCCAGAAAGGATCACTTAACCCATTAGACCATTGGCTTGCAGGACTATCCAGTAACTAGTACAGAGTGATAGGTCCAAGGCATAGAGAACAAGAAAGGCCTGATTCTGCTCTGGGCTGAGTAGGCTGACCTTAATTGGCTTCAGTGCCGAGCTAGGAAAGTGGGGGAGAAAAATATCAGCTCGGATTCCTGCCCCGATTGCTATCCAGCTGCAAAGTGCCGACCTCGCTCTCCTCCTTTAAGACGCTCCTTACAACCTACCTCTTTGACCAAGCTTTTGAAACTTGTCCTAATGTCCCTCTCTTTGGCTCGGTATCAAATTTTACCTGATTACGCTCCTGTGAAGCGCCTTTGGATGTTTTACTATGTTAAAGGTGCAATATAAATGCAAATTGTTCACATTTGGATGTCAGATAAAGGCAGGACTAAGCACAGCCGCGATGCCCTCCTAATAGGAACATAGGAATATAGGAACAGGAGTAGGCCATTCAGCCCCTCGTGCCTGCTCCGCCATTTGATAAGATCATGGCTGATCTGTGATCTAACTCCATATACCCGCCTTTGGCCCATATCCCTTAATACCTTTGGTTGCCAAAAAGCTAGTATCAATTGCCATGTGTGTGTCGAAACGTTTTCTAATCTCACTCCTGAAAGGTCTGGCTCTAATTTTTAGACTGTGCCCCCGACTCCTAGAATCCCCAACCAGTGGAAATAGTTTCTCTCTATCCACCCTATCTGTTCCCCTTAATATCTTATAAACTTCGATCAGATCACCCCTTAACCTTCTAAACTCTAGAGAATACAACCCCAATTTGTGTAATCTCTCCTCATAACTTAACCCTTGAAGTCAGAGTATCATTCTTGTAAACCTACGCTGCACTCCCTCCAAGGCCAATAGGTCCTTCCGAAAGTGCGGTGCCTAGAACTGCTCACAGTACTCCAGGTGCGGTCTAACCAGGGTTTTCTACAGCTGCAGCATAACTTTTGCCCCCTTGCACTCTAGTCCTCTAGATACAAAGGCCAGCATTCCATTAGCCTTATTAATTATTTTCTGCACCTGTTCATGACACTTCAATGATCTATGTACCTGAACCCCTAAGTCCCTTTGGACATCCACTGTTTTTAACATTTTACCATTCAGAAAGTACCCTGTTCTAAAGTGGATCACCTCACAATATCCCTTTGTGATTTTAGGTTTTCATCTACACTGCTTACAATGCCACCAATCTTTGTATCATCGGCAAACTTAGATATGAGACTTTCTATGCCTTCATCTAAATTGTTAATAAATATTGTGAACAATTGAGGTCCCAAGACAGATCCCTGCAGGACTCCACTGGTCACATCCTGCCAATGTGAGTACCTACCCATTATCCCTACTCTCTGTCGCCTTTCGCTCAGCCAACTTCCTAACCAAGTCCGTACTTTTCCCTTGATTCCATGGGCTTCTATCTTAGCTAACAGTCTCTTATTTGGGACTTTATCAAATGCCTTCTGGAAGTCCATATAAATATCATCCATTGACATTCACCTGTCCACTACTTTAGTCACCTCTTCAAAAAATTCAATCAGGCTGGTCAGGCATGGCCTACCTTTCACAAATCCATGCTGGCTCTCTCTGATCACCTCGAGAATTTTCAGTTAATCAGTCACCCTATCCTTAATTATAGACGCCAGCATTTTCCCCACAACAGATGTTAGGTTAACTGGTCTATAATTCCCTGGTTTCCCTCTCTCTCTCTCCTTTCTTAAAAAGCGGAGTGACATGTACAATTTTCCAATCTAGAGAACTTTGAAAGATTATAGTTAGGGCATCTGCAATGTGCTCACCTACTTCCTTTAAAACACCACCAAGACAACTTGCTTTCATCTTCACAATGCTTGCCTCCGCTTTTACATAGGAACATTAGGAGCTGGAGTACGCCAGCCTTCTCCACCATTCAATTAGATCATGGCTGACCATAACCCCACTGCTGCCTAAACCCTTCATCGCCATCGGCTCTAGACTCAATCTCTCCAATGTTGTCCACAAACTCTGATTCACCCAAAACTCTACCACCATGTTCTGCTCGCCTATCATCCCCTCCCAATGACCTATACCGTCTCCCTGTCCCCCAGTGTGTCAAATTTAAAAATCTTAATCTCTTTTACAAATCACTCCACAGCCTCGCCCTACCCTACCTCTGTAGCCTTATGTCCCCTCAATCCTCTGACTCTGGCCTCTTGTGTGTTATCATCCCCTTCCTCTGTTCCATTACTGATGGCAGAGCTTTCAGCTGCTCTGCAACTCCCTCCATATCTCTACCTCCATCCTCAACTTTAAAAGTCCTCATAAAACCCATTTCTTTCACCAGGCTCTCGGTATCTTCATCCAACTCTCCAACAAAGGCTCCTCTGCTTCCTGTGACGGGACTTGGGATGTTTATCTATGTTTCTTTTTGAAATACAACAGGTTTATTCTGGCATTGCTTGTTTATCTTGGAAAACAGTCATGCTGAACACAGCATTCATTCAAATGATATTTGAGCTCGAGTGTCTATTTCACTCTCTCAAAATGAAGTTAATGTGCACAGCAGCAGTAGAGACAAGGACAGCGTAACAAGCACTAGCTGTATGAACAGGTGAGCATTTTTAGTGTAGAGCATGAATCAAAGGCCCAACTGCAAGATCCATTAATTCTCCTATACACGATCAACCAACTTGATAGGCTTATAAAACAAAAATTCAGAATAGGTAATCTATAAAATGAAAGATCTATCTTTTTCATAGAATCTTACAGCATAGAAGGAGGCCATTCTACCCATCGTGCCTATGCCGGCTCTTTGAAAGAGCAATCCAGTTAGTCCCACTCTCCCCCTGTAGCCCTGAACATGTTTCCTTTTCATGTATATATCAATTCCCTTTTGAAAGTTACTACTGAATCTGCTTCCACCGCCCTTTCAGGCAGTGCGTTCCAGATCATAACAACTTTTTGGATTCACTGTAGCATTGCAGACCAGGAATCCTTCCTCTTAAGCCCTATAATATTTTAAAAACAAAATGGAAAAATACATAATTACATTAGGGATGGAATCTATCATTCCACTCGTCACATAAAAGTTGTTTAACAAGATTTTTGGGGGGGAGGGAGGAGGATTTCGTCCATGGAAGTGTCTCCTGTTCGCTTTGAGAGGTTGTTTGAATTGCTGCTCCCTTCTCTCTCTCTCCTTTGTCTCTCTGAACAGAGGCCGCTCCCCTAAATATGGAGCCCAGCTACAATCACTTACCGAAGCGACACATGTCGCCCAGAGCCCGAATCGGTGGCCGCCGCCTGCTGCACCTCTCCCCGCACCTCCGCCAGGTACCTCCACTGACGTCACCACCTACCTCGGCACCGGAAGCAACACCTGGATGGGCGGGCGGGCGGGCGGGGGAAAGAGACTCTGAAACCACTTCCGCAAAGCGAGCATCCTGGCAAAAACGTGTGATACTGGCAAAATGGGAAACGGGATCAAGCAATCTTATTTTGTATTTATCGTTACCAATAACACACGAAGCCCAGCCTATTAAATAAATACGCCCGAATGAGAAATACTGGCCAGGTCAGTGGAGAACTCCCTGTTGTTCTTCGAATCTTGTCATGGGATCTTTGTAAACAATTTTACAACACCAAGTTATAGTCCAGCAATTTTATTTTAAATTCACAAGCTTTCGGAGATTTTCTCCTTCCTCAGGCAAATGTTTCAAGATCTCCTTGAAGCCTACGCATTTATACATATTGAACAATAAAACATGGTGTTTACAGACTGCCCCTGCAACTGCCCGTTGCCAAGGCAATCACCGTGTTCAGACAGAGAGGTGTTACCTGCAGAACCTCCGAATACACATTCAACAAAAAAACAAACAGGGAAAAAAAACAGAGAAAAAAAAAACAGAGAGAGGCAGAAACATCCGGAAGGCAGAGAGAGCCAGCAAATGACCCATTATATTAAAAACAGATAACATTTGTTCGCTGGTGGGGTAACGTGTAGCGTGACATGAACCCAAGATCCCGGTTGAGGCCGTCCTCATGGGTGCGGAACTTGGCTATCAATTTCTGCTCGACAATTTTGCGTTGTCGTGTGTCTCGAAGGCCGCCTTGGAGTACGCTTACCCGAAGGTCGGTGGATGAATGTCCATGACTGCTGAAGTGTTCCCCGACTGGGAGGGAACCCTCCTGTTTGGCGATTGTTGCGCGGTGTCCGTTCATCCGTTGTCGCAGCGTCTGCATGGTCTCGCCAATGTACCATGCTCTGGGGCATCCTTTCCTGCAACGTATGAGGTAGACAACGTTGGCTGAGTCACAGGAGTATGAACCATGCACCTGGTGGGTGGTGTCATCTCGTGTGATGGTGGTATCTGTGTCGATGATCTGGCATGTCTTGCAGAGGTTACCGTGGCAGGGTTGTGTGGCGTCGTGGACGCTGTTCTCTTGAAAGCTAGGTAGTTTGCTGCGAACGATGGTCTGTTTGAGGTTGGGTGGCTGTTTAAAGGCGAGTAGTGGAGGTGTGGGGATGGCCATAGCGAGGTGTTTGTCCTCATTGATGACATGTTGAAGGCTGCGGAGAACATGGCGTAGTTTCTCCGCTCCGGGGAAGTACTGGACGACAAAGGGTACTCTGTTGGTTGCGTCCCGTGTTAGTCTCCTGAGGAGGTCTATGCGATTTTTTGCTGTGGCCCGTCGGAACTGTCGATCGATGAGTCGAGCGTCATATCCCGTTCTTACTAGGGCGTCTTTCAGCGTCTGTAGGTGTCCATCGCGTTCCTCCTCGTCTGAGCAGACCCTGTGTATTCGCAGGGCCTGTCCATAGGGGATGGCCTCTTTGACGTGGTTAGGGTGGAAGCTGGAAAAGTGGAGCATCGTGAGGTTGTCCGTGGGCTTGCGGTAGAGTGAGGTGCTGAGGTGCCCGTCTTTGATGGAGATTCGTGTGTCCAAGAAAGAAACTGATTCTGAGGAGTAGTCCATGGTGAGCTTGATGGTGGGATGGAACTTGTTGATGTTATCGTGTAGTCTCTTTAGTGATTCCTTGCCGACAACGCAAAATTGTCGAGCAGAAATTGATAGCCAAGTTCCGCACCCATGAGGACGGCCTCAACCGGGATCTTGGGTTCATGTCACGCTACACGTTACCCCACCAGCGAACAAATGTTATCTGTTTTTAATATAATGGGTCATTTGCTGGCTCTCTCTGCCTTCCGGATGTTTCTGCCTCTCTCTGTGTTTTTTTTTTCTCTGTTTTTTTTCCCTGTTTGTTTTTTTGTTGAATGTGTATTCGGAGGTTCTGCAGGTAACACCTCTCTGTCTGAACACGGTGATTGCCTTGGCAACGGGCAGTTGCAGGGGCAGTCTGTAAACACCATGTTTTATTGTTCAATATGTATAAATGCGTAGGCTTCAAGGAGATCTTGAAACATTTGCCTGAGGAAGGAGAAAATCTCCGAAAGCTTGTGAATTTAAAATAAAATTGCTGGACTATAACTTGGTGTTGTAAAATTGTTTACAATTGTCAACCCCAGTCCATCACCGGCATCTCCACATCATGGGATCTTTAGTGATTACCTGAACTACTAGAAAAGGCAGCTGGGGTTTTGGTTTAATGTCTCATCAACAAGATAGGAACTCAGCACTGATATATCAACTTAGATCATGTGTCCTGAAGTGGAGATGGTTTCACAACCTTCTAACTCAAAGGCTAGACTTCTACCAACTGAGCCAAACTGATGAATGGTAAAATACAGAGGTTGTGCTTGCAATATTCCCCTCTTCAGTTCAATTGAAAGAGACATCCAGCAGAAACCAGATGCACTGCAGCAACTCGCCAAGGCTTCAGCGACAGCACCTCCCAAACCCGCGACCTCTACCACCTAGGACAAGAGCAGCAGGCACATGGGAACACCACCACCTGCACGTTCCCCTCCAAGTCACACACCATCCCAACTTGGAAATATATCGCCGTTCCTTCATCGTCGCTAGGTCAACATCCTGGAACTCCCTTCCTAACAGCACTGTGGGAGAACCTTCATCACACGGACTGCAGCGGTTCAAGAAGGCGGCTCACCACCACCTTCTCAAGGGCAATTAGGGATGGGCAATAAATGCTGGCCTTGTCAGCGACGCCCACATCCCATGAATGAATAAAAAAAACATCACCCTTAGGGAGGAATGGAAAATCTGAGAGTGTTACAACGTAGGAATGTACAGGACTGAAAAAGATCATTGCAGTCCATCCAGCCAATCTATGCATCTAGGAACTATCCATTCCACACTGCCTTTCACACCTTGTTAAACACCCAGTGACCAACACAAGTGGAGAAGTGACAGGCCTGAGGGGAACATGAGTTGCCCACATCCCATGAAGGAATTTTAAAGAAGTGGTAAGGCTGATTGTGCATTTACCCTACCAATCGTGGCAAGTCTCAACCAAGGTTTAAAGAGGCGCCTGAACTGCTGTCCAAGGAGCTTCCAGGTCAACCATTGGTGCTGCTTATGCAACATGAACAAATGTGGGTGAAAGCTCCTAGTTTGAGACAGTCAGCTGTCGGAACTCAAGGTTGTGGGTTCAATTCCCAGTACAGAAACTTAAAAATCCAGTGCAGTACTGCTCGAGTGCTACATCGTTGGAGGTGTTGTCTTTTGGGTGAGACATTAAACCGAGGCCCCGTCTGCCCTCTCAGGTGGACATAAGAGATCCCACGGCACTATTTCAAAGAAGAGCAGGGGAGTTATCCCTGCTGTCCTGGCCAATATTTATCCCTCAACCAACATTACTAAGAACAGATTATCTGGTCATTATCACATTGCTGTCTGTGGGAGCTTGCTGTGTGCAAATTGGCTGCCATATTTCCTGCATTACAACAGTGACTACACTTCAAAAATGCTTCATTGGCTGTAAAGTGCTTTGGGAGGTCCTGAGATCATGAAAGGCAGTATATAAATGCAAGTCTTTCTTTCTACCAATGATTATTTAGCTTTTGGTACCCCACCAAATAGCAGGGAGACTAGTGGAGAAAATGCATTTCTTCAGAGGAGGGTCACCCACAATAAAGTTTTAGAAACCATCTGGAAAGTGGCTGGGAGGAGTGACTGAGGCAGCCAATATGGGAATAATTCATCCAGGAACACCTCTGATATAGTCTCAACAGTGTGTGTTATTCAGCTCCCACCTCCCTAACAGTGTCACTCCTCCCAGCAACCATTCCCCTGATCTCAGATCACTTTTTAAAATATAAATTGTTACCTCTCAATATTTATTTCTGTTTTTTTAAAAAGAAATACATTGAAAAACATCACTTGATTGTAATTCTTTGCAAATAACTTGTAAAAGTACAACTGCTGAGAAGTTCTGATTAAGAGTCCAAAGATCAAATATTTGGTGTGTTCTCAGTTTGGTATTGCAATCTGTTGATTGAACTAATCTACATGACCTTTGTTATGGCACTGCATTAAAAAATGATACAAAATCCACAGGTGCAATTTTATTTTTACAGAACTGTGGAATGGAAGTGAGATTTTGCAGCCCATCTTTTTAGCTGATGAAGCGCAGAATTACACCAAAGCTTATAACAGTGCAACTCAGCCCTTCAGCAGGTTCAATCCCATATTATCCCACATCAGAAATAAGAATTAAAACCTAAGCTCCCACCCATAGAAATACACTACAAGTTTTGGCACTGGGCCACATGCATCATAAAGGTTACAATTCCACTCCTTAGTCTATACGGTGTCTCCACTGGGGATATCGTATGATCATAATAATTGGCCTCAGTATCCTTTGGCTAGAAGGGGGAGAAAATCGATCATGATTTGCACTCCTTATTACAGCCCAGTGATCCCAGCTGGAGGTGCAAGTGTGCCGGCAAATGGTTGAGGACAAGATTGAGCTTGGCTGTGATACCCTTTCATAATCGAATAGCCAACTCATTGTCCTACTTCCCATATCAAGAATGGCCATTTCGGCAAGGGTGGCCGGCCAGCATCTGTGTACCAGATCGCAGCAAAATTACCACCTTCCAAGTAGCAAGCATTTTGAGCTTGACAAATTAACACCTGCGACATATTTGTATATTTGTTATATTTAATGTAAGAATAAAGGGGAAGAAAGGATAATATTGTGGAGGCAGGTAAATTTAAACTGCAGCAGTATTACAGCACACTGAAGTTCTTTGGGACTAAACTGGTTTCTTCAGACTCTGTGGTAATGATACAATGCAAAAT
This sequence comes from Heptranchias perlo, assembly GCF_035084215.1. Taxonomy (NCBI): domain Eukaryota; kingdom Metazoa; phylum Chordata; class Chondrichthyes; order Hexanchiformes; family Hexanchidae; genus Heptranchias; species Heptranchias perlo. Next base: position 6,700,871 of record NC_090332.1, on the reverse strand, counting down.
CCCTCATTTGTTGGAAAGAATGACTGAGTAGGACCCCAGCAATCTTCCATGAAAAGGGTAGGAAAATCAAGAGAGTCCTTCAGAGGTCATTCTGACACATTTCCCCGTAACCAATTACAGCGGGAGCGAAGTAAGAACATGCATTGAAATAGTGTCTTTCACGACCTCAGGATATCTGAAAGTGCTTTACAGCCAATGGAATTACTTTTGAAGTGTAGTTATTGCTGTAATGTAGGGAAATATGGCAGCCAATTTGCATACAGCAAGGTCCTACAAACAGCAATGAGTTAATGGCCAGATAATCTGTTTCAGTGATATTGGTTAATGATAAACATTAGCCAGGACACGTGGTAGAACTCCTCTGCTCTTCTTCGAATAGTGGCATGGGACTTTTGCGTCCACCTGAGGGGGCAGACAGGGCCTTGGTTTATCGCCTCATCCGATAGATAACACCTCTGACGGAGCAGCACTCCCTCAGTACTGCACTGAGGTGTAAGCCTCGATTATGTGCTCAAGTTTCTGAAGTAGGACTTGAACTCATGACCTTCTGACCCAGAGGTGAGAGTGCTAGCACTGAGGCATATCTAACACTTAATTCAGTACATTCAGTCCATCTTCTCACCAGGAAGGGTGACCGGTAGAGAGAAACTTTAGAAGGGAAAATAGGTGATGTAGAAAATAAAGTAATAAGACATTGTATTACTCATAACTCACCTTTATCCAGCATTAAGCCCAGACATAACCCTCTTCAAGCCCAACAGAATTGATCATTAAATTGGATAATATTCCCTTCTGGACTGCTGATTGGTAATTGTGCTGCTAATCAGTGTTGAGTCATATGGGTGTGTCTCAGTTATCACTTTCCCCCGACTTGCTAAAATGGCTGTTTTACATGACAGGTTAAGATGGGATTTAGCCTCTGAAAATCCCATTAGTAATCACTTCACAAATTATCCCCATTTAACATGATCAAAACCAACATCATTCATCATCCCATTTTGCAAACAGCTTTTTTTAAAAATCATTTTAAAATTCCTTACTTCCTTTTCAATCATTTCCCCTGCTCTCCTGAAGGTTTGTCCAAAGATAGGTTCTCCATAGGATTGGCCACCCTCCAGTACATTGCCAAATGTGTTAACTTTGGCTGGCTGTGTGTAGGAGCATCACAGGCAAGGCAGATCCTGCACCCCCCAGATATTTACATTGGCACACTTTCCATTAAGGATCACTGGATGGAGTGGGAATGGAGCTGGCTGATTGTACCTGAGCTGAGGATGAGAACACTGAGGCCAACTTTAGCACCCTACCACTACACTGCACCAGTCAAGATCAGCTAACTCAGCACAGGGTTAAAGCTGGATCTTTGTGATCTATGTGCTCACTAGGACAGCATTGTGTTTACCCACTGAACTATTAGGGTCACACTTTTTAAAAAAAAAATTGAACTTTCAAAAGAAGCTCTAATACAAATGATTCATGTGGGACTCCCCCATAAGCCCATTGGATAGTTGAACTGAATTGATAGGTGCATACCTGGAATGGGCCATAGCCGATTCACATTGTACTGAATCGGCTAATTTCAGCTGATAGATGTGGGGAAGTTCAAACGTACTCCGCAAGCTAGGAAAGAGAAAATTGCCCAAGGGTTCCACTGCTGATGGATAGCTCTTACAACAGTGTATCTCCAACTTTGTTTGTAAAGCCCCACATTCTAGACCCTCTCCCCAGTCCACTCCATACTGCTACCTCTCTCCCCTCCTTCAGAAGCTATCCTCTTTGACTATGCATTTGGTCACCTCAATTCTACCACTGCTCCATGTTCATTTTCATAAAGCATTCATTCATTTTATGTTAAAAGCACTTTAACACTGCAAGTTATTGGGTGTTGCTTTGTAACTGTTGGGTGAGTACAGGAATGGGCCTAGCTGTTTTACTCCCTATATCAGAAGATGATTAATCATTTGGGTGAGGTTAGTGGGAGGCTCTGGTCCCCCATGGAACTGTACCTTAGTGTGAGTCAGTGCCTTCAAGAAAGCTAAAAGCATTAATTTGAAAAATAAAACACTAATAACATTGTAATATATACTGCATAATAATGATATAGTTTACACAATTTGGTGTTTGCATTGCTTACACCTTTTTAGCATTTTAAAACATGTTATTAATGCTGATGCAATCAAATTCACAGCTGGGAGAACAACAAAGATGAATAATTTACAGGATTCAATCAGATCCAGCTTAATGATATAGTACAAAGGTGTGCAGTCAGTCAGATTCCACAATGTTAGTGAAAAAAACAGTAGTCAGATTACACTCAGTGCTATAGTGCAATGATGTACAATGTAACTTGGTTTCCCAAAGCGTTTTATAACCAAGGAAGTACTTTTGAAGTGTAGTCACTGTTGTAACGTAGGAAAATGCAGTAGCCAATTTGCACACAGCAAATTCCCACAAACAGCAATGAAATAAATGAACCGATCATCTGTTTTAGGTGCTGGTTGTTGGTTGAGGGTTAAATGTTGGCCAGGACACGGAGAACTCCCCTGCTCTTCCTCGAATAGTGCAGTAGGATCTTTTAAGTCCACCTGAAAGGGCAGATGGGGCCTCGGTCTAACGTTTCATCCAAAAGACGGCACCTCCGACAGTGCAGCATTCCCCTAGTACTGCACTGAAGCGTCAGCCTAGATTATGTATTCAAGTCTCTGGAAACTCAATCAGTGCTACCCTCCATGGGGTGTATCCAAATCTAAAGAAATATTAGAAGTACAGACTCACCTGGGCAGAGAAAGATGGACACCCACTCAGACAAGTGTGCACACATACAAACAAAAGTATATACACACATACATAGGAATAAAGTCACAGCAACAGCCTCAGACTTGCTAAGATTTACAATGACATTTTTCATATACTATAAGCTTATCATTTAGGCTGCAAGAGCTGTTCAGTTTTGCATCTTCATAGAATCCTTAGCATTATATTTGGTTCTTAAATATGTGTATGCATCGCCCTCTGTTGGTCAAAATGTTTTGCTGTTGCTGACAGACACTGGCAGTGCACTAACATATTCTGACAGATTATATTTGTCCTTGATATATTTCTGGAATACTTATTTCTTCCTCTGTTGAACAGTTATCAATGAGTTAAATTTGACATACCACAATTATGGTACAGTACTGTAGAGGTTAAGGTACTGGAGCAGCAACCCAGAGTTCATGAGTTCAAATCCCACCATGCTGAATTGTGAAATTGAATTCAATAATTGATAACTTTTGGGTGCCGAATTGTCATAAAACCCCAACTGGTTTGCTAAACCGCTTTAGGGAAGGGGAACTACTGCCTCTACCCAGTTTGGCCGACGTAGTTGTCTTAATACCCTCTGAAGTGCCCTACAAATAATTGCTACATAGACACCCAGCACCATCTTTGCAGGGCAACAAATGCAGTCTAGCCAGTGCCACATTCATCCCAAGAACAAGAAACACCGATGAACTATGCCAGCAGGAGAAAAGACCAGCCTTAAAGTTGTTTCATGCTACACGCAAGAGGATAAGAGCAGCAAGTATATTTTTCCATTCACCGATCTTCTCTGTCCCCTCCTGAAGACAATGAGTCTTTGCTGGGGTACTGTTCCACAGACATCAAATCACTCTCCACTACGTTGCCCAAGTGGCCGTTACTCTTTTGTGAGCCATGACGGTGCGCTGGAGGTCTATCCAACCAAGGGTACACCACAACAGTTTGATTTTGTTCTGATTCAACATTCACACTCGTGCATTTATAGCAAAAACTGTGTAGAAAATTAGAAGCAGGAATCTTTCTTCCCTTCCTAACTTAGAGGCATGGAGATCAGCTAACCCAGCACCTGGGACCTTTCCCTGTCCCCTATTTTATGGTACCAATAGCAACCTCATGTCCTTATAAACGGAGTGACTGCTGCAATCACTGAAAACTTGACCATGGGAGAGTAAGCATTTATGGTCATTAATCCATTAGCTAGGGAAAAGAACGAACTTGCATTTCTGTAGCGCCTTTCACGACCCAAGGACATCCCAAAGCACTTTACAGCCAATGAAGTGCTTTTGGAGTGTAGTCACTGTTGTAATGTACCTATAGGGAAAAAAAACCAGTAATTAGCAGGCAACACTGCTTCAGAAGGGGAAGGTCCTCAAAAGTCAAGGTTGGCTAGGCAGGAAGTGACATGCTTAGTGGACACTGGGAAGCCTCATTACGTAATACACCTGGACTGCTAGAAGGACCGATAAAATCCTGATGAAAAACGAGAAACCAGCATACAACTTAAGCCGGTAGGTATCCTGCAGGGAAAACTTAGAATTGAGCATAAAATTCATCCACCCCACTTTCCCAACAAGTCTTCTTACAACATGGAAATTTGCACTTTTTTTTATTTTTTTTTTAAAAGGATGCTTACAACTGGAAAACAAAACTGAACAAATGTGAAAGTTGTGTGACTGACCAGTTTAAAAAATAGTTGAAAGTTCTTTCAACCCCCACCTTCAAAGTTCTATTTTCAAATTTACACATTATGCATTTAAATAAGGGTTTTGGTACAATACAGAACCAGTATAACAAATAGAATATCGCAAGGCATCTCTACATTGTGCAAAGCTAATGAGTAAGCTTTTCCATTGTTCCTTAGGACTGGGGCAGACAACTGCATCCCCTCAAACACAACCTACGGCAACACCATCTTTATGACCCCCAGTACAATTACTCTGAGCATTTCTCACACCCATGTGTTACTTCCTACTTAAACTTTTGTGGGACTCAACAAAAGCTTTTGAATTAATAGTCATGTCTGAACTCTTGCTTACATCCATTTTGTCTGGGGAAGGGCAGGGAGGGTTAAGAAATAGCTTGAAATAGAAAAAGGGATCCAAGCCCCTAGCCTTAGAAGTTGATTATTCCCCCGTTATGCTGCACTTCTGGTCTGAACAAACCCAGATCTTCAATGGCGTCCCCGCCTGTCTCTTGTTTGAGATTCCCCAGGAGATAGTGGAGCTAGCCCTAAGGCATCTTACTTTTTAAAAAAAATTCCGGATCACTATAGGGATGTGGTCAGCTTTCTGCACAGTGCCTGTCCCGTATGTATTAGGCAAGGTTGGGAACTCCTGTGTAAGACACAATTAAGCTGGGAAAGTTTTTAAAATGTTGGCATCTTGTAGTTATCTCCAGAATGCCCACCATATTAAAGACAGTGGGAGCCACTGCAAGAATTGATGAGTCAACTTTATCACCAGCTGCAATACTACCAGCAATGAGTTGAGTAACATGTACTAGTACATGGGTTGCCTCCTCCACCACCCCCACCTCAAAGACCTGCAATAACATTTTTAATGGCATCAGAACATTGGAACACTAGTGGAATCGCTGATCTTCCAGTCAACCTTTTGTTGGGTGGCACATATTCACAAGGCACCAACTTATGAGTAGCTGTGCTGGTTCAGCAGGTTGAGAGCTGAAAAAGTCTTAGAACAAAAAACAATCTCTTCCCCCCCCGCCCCCCTCCAACCACCCATGGGCAGTCCAATACAATCAAGGATATTCTGAAGTTTGTGTTGTATCATACTGGAGTACCAGATATCAGTGGGCAACAGATCTGTGGTAATAATCCAATATTGGGTAAAACATTACGCGACTGAAACAGCAACAGAACATTCATGTGGTAACATCCCAACAATCTCCGCCTGGGTGACAGATCTCACTTGTCTTGTTTTCACACTGGGCAACTCAAAAGTTGAGCTATCAGCAAGTGTTTGTCTGCTACTGCTCAACAAAGACCCAACTATCTAGACATTGAGCCTCCCGCCTATTTTACAGGTTGTCAGTGTCTTTCCATCAACCCAGAATAGACCCCAATCAGTTCCAAGGTGGAACGGACTCTACTCATGCGCCCCAAGACCCGAAGCCAATGTTGCCGAAGGAAGTGTTTGAAGGAACTAAAGCAATCCCAGCCTGGAATTATTTTTTTTCCCTTATGAGGGAAGGGACCGTTGCCATCTTGTCAACGGACCAAATCACAGCACTTGAGAGCACATTCAGAAATTGATAACGTGTAAACATTGCAAAGGTTTCACATACAATCACTGAGAATGGAAAATCCACAGTATCCCATGTGCTTCCTCCTCTTGTTTTATTACTACATCTGCTTATTGTGCTAATAGGACTTAATTCAGCAGAATTCCCTTTCCTAGACTAGATTACAGCCTTTTCAAAAATGGTAAATCTCAACATTTCTCCTATACTGTTTGTTCATAATGTTTTGTGATGTGTGACCACCCTCCTCTTCCCCCCACCACACCTTTCAGGGTACAAGTACCACAGGGATAGCAATTTTTGTATTGAAAGAAGGAAATGATACAACTAATGCAGTCAACCTATTGATACACACTCTCCCCCTCACAGCTTTTAAGAAAATAAGACAACCAAACCATTGCTCATTGAACCGTTGGTCACAGATAGGAAAAGGGGAGTAAAATATTATTTTACAACTACTCCCGTTTTAGTTAACAACTGGTTAGTCAGTAGCAGTAAGGATGTGACAAAAGCGAGACAAAATGCACAGGTATCTTGCTGTTCTGCTGGATTGCTCCACTGAAACTGCATAACTCACTAGTAATACAGCATCTCAGAGTTGTAACCGTGTAATACTCTGCTAACCACTGTAAGAAATATATTTATTAAGCAAGCTTTTAATTGAGCATTTCTTGCCCCTCCAAAAAAAAATCCCCGTATAGGCCCTTTTTTTCTTAAACAAAGTCTCCACAAATAAACTATTTGCCTACTGGGTCCCATCATTTTTGGAGTAGCTAAGTCAAATTTCTGTTGCGACACACTAGTTATTGGATGAAAGAAAAATGAGCAACCCAAGTTAATGGTGAAATTCACATTAAAAAAAACTCTGCTCCAACTAGATACTGTCACATGCAATTTAAGGAAACAGTTTTAAAAAAGACAGACATTTCTCACCAGGGGTGCAATTTTGACCTGTGCCATCATGTGAAATGATAGTCGTTAATCCAATGGTAATCAGTATGTGGCACCACATCCAACCTGATGCCCAAATTACCATTGGCAATCCAGACCATGTTTTAAATTTTAAACAATTTTACAACACCAAGTTATAGTCCAGCAATAACTTGGTGTTGTAAAATTGTTTACAATTGTCAACCCCAGTCCATCACCGGCATCTCCACATCATGTTTTAAATTGTGTGTGATGAACTAAGAGTCCAGCAAAATACAGATTAACTGAGATAGCAGGAAATCCATGCAGCAAACAGAAACTAGGAACACCCACCACCCTTGTCCTCTAGAATTAAATGTAAAATTCAGAGCAGGGGCTGCTAAGATTATTCTTGGTTTTTGTTAGAAAGGAAGATGGAGACAAAATGAATTTCAATAACATAACTCTTCGAAATGTTTCGGGGGGGGCGGGGGGAGGAAGAGGAGCAAGAAAAAGGAAAAAAAGCAGCAGACAACTTCTTGCATTTGCTGGTTTCAAGCTTCTCTGCAATTGTGGATTCTCTTGTACCTAAATGAGGGCTCAATTAGCCATTGTAGCTCTAAATGGCTTATTGTAGCTCTAACCGGATACAAGAATGAATGACTAAGACATATAACAACTGATTTGCTTTTTCTGTCACCTTGGTTTAAAGAATTTACACATTGCTGTGATATATATTTTCGTACTTGGGTAGCAATTCTGTTCCACCTTTGCCAAGTCCTTCTGTTCCTCAAGCGGGATAGCTCATGTCTTTGTGCAATAATGTGTTTAACCTTAAAAGAAACCCCACAATGATACACCGTTTAAGGACTGGCATCAAAGCAGCAAAGGCTTTCCCCATTGCCATAAAACAGAGAACCTCAACATGAGCCCCAAGTTATATGCAAACTTTCACTGAAGCAAAAGACCATCAGTAGCAGAACTGACTTGCACCCATAGGACAAGTGATTCAGGATCTCTCACACTTTGTAAAAAAAAGGCAAATGGCTGTAATGTATGATCTCAAATGTTCCAAGCATTGGTAGAACTGGGAAAATGTGATTTTTAGATTTTGGGATAGTCTCGAAACTGCAGATCAATCCAACCGTGGCCATTTGCCTCCCTCACCCAATGTGTAGTTAACAGAACCGGTTTTGCACTGATCTTTCACGTCAAGGTGACTGAATGATTTGTCTTTGACGCAGTATCAGGACATCAGTTGTCCCCGTTTTATTTAAATCAAGCAGGGGACAATCTAAGTATGACTAAAAACTTCCTTTTTCAAAAAAGCTACTTGCTCAGACATTTTAACCAAATACCAGTCCTTGTTAATTTTTGCATTTGCAAGCTTTCAAATTGATTGCCTGAAAGCTCTATGGCTGATCTCTCTCTGAAAAGTTTTGTCCAAACAAAATGAATGAATTGCAGACCAAATAGTTCAAACAAAGTAGGATGCTATCTTTTGTTTTAAAAACTCATAGCAAGTAATGCTCATCAATACACATGGAATAGGATTTTAAATTTTCTGGTAACGTGGTATGGATGAGCATCCTTTGATATCCAAAAACTTTTATACACATTAACTGCAAGGTCGAGGGCAAACTTGAAAAGCATTCTCCTATACATGGATTCAAAACACAACGCCTTGCTACTCAATTCAGCAGGGTTAATAACAAAAGAATAGCCACGCACTGCTTTTTCACTACAGTATATTTGCTTCAATGAATGCTGCATTAAACGCAGACAGGGCTTTGAAAAATGCCACAACACAGTGTTTGGCGATTCTCAAAAATACAGCAATTCTAATTAAGTCTCTGGCTTTCCTTCCCCACCCTGAATTTTTCTTTTCCCACAGTTATCTTAGCATTTCTCAGTTCCCTTTATCTCAAATTTCCATTGTCTATGTGCAGCAAGGGTTTAAAACATTTCACAACTTATACAAAAACTATAACTAAGCTGAGAAAATGCAAGACTTAATCAGAAAAGGTTACTGGCAAACTGGTTCTTGCAAGTGAACTTCACCCTTCTCATTGCTCGCAAAATAAAATAACCAAGAAACTGTGCCCGGTGTCATTTCATGGTCATCGTGCACTATTTGGCTCAAAACAGAAGACAACACACAAATCATCTCAACTTCCTTTGGCCAACTGACCTCACAGAAATACATGGCTAACAAATAATCAATGCAATTGCCATGGTGTGCTCTTGTATCAAAACAACCAGCAGAAACTACACTACCTCAGCCACAACTTGTACCTCAAAATACTACAGGGTGAGGATTACAGGTCTGTATCAATGGCCTGCTTTACATAGATAAAGCTTTAAGAGAGGGGTTGGGGGTGGGGGGGCGGAAAAGAGAAAAAAGGAAGGCAGGCTTTAATAAGCATTCAATTAAAACGAAGGCAGCCTGGTGTATCAGGTGAATCCTAACAAGACTTGTAGCTAATTTGCAATGAATTTTCATTTCTGGATCAGGAATTCTATACACATTGGATGAATGACAGTGGGACATATCAATTCTATGCTTGGATCCAGAAAAATTCATCCAAATTCTAATAACCAATTTGGATATGTTCACTAAACTGGCCACTTAAAAAAAAGACAAGATAACCATGGGTTTTGTGGCCATCACTTTTCCCACTTTTTTTTTGTGCACAAAAGCTGTGCCATTTTAAGAAGATTTCAACACTGAAAAGTAGTGGGAACTTTCTCTCATGGGGATGGCCTCTTAAAAGTGTGTTTACTGGAACATTTGTCAGGAAGTCATTAAAAATCACCCAGCATCCCACATCTTGGAAAACAAATGCCACTATGTGCAAGGATTATACAACATAGAAGAAACATGCACATCACTGGCATATATAAAGCGATACAACGTATTGAAAGAGTTCACAAAAACGTATCTAGCGATACTTCATTTCGTGCATACCTCACTTTTTCTCTCCCGTGGAATCTCCACGTCAGATTAAGCAGCTCCCCCCCTCCCTCCAACCCACCTATACTTCAGTTAAGAGAAAAGCGCCTTTCCAATGTGGCAGCGCTCTGCAAGTCATACGGCTAAATAAAATACGACAGTCACAGGGTGAAGCACAGATGGGACATAATACTGACAAAAGAACTTTTCAATGGTGGGAACGTTCACCATTTGTAGCTGGGAACTCAACATCACCATACTACAACATGCAATTGAGCCAGAATGCGTGGCTTCCTGTGATGTCGTCTTTCGCCCGTTTCAGACCGGTGATGAAATAGCTGCATCAAACGATGACTTCTTGTGTAAGCTAGGAAGAGACAGTGACAGCGGCGAGGGACCCATTCCTGTTGTAGAAGAATTTGCTGAATGTATCTTCGAGCAAGGTGGCTATTCGGCTCTGGTCGATCTGTTCAAAGATAGAAATGAGCAATCACATTAGATACAGGAAAAAAAATCAAGTTGTGCTTTTAAAAAGGAGGAATATTTCTTAATTGGACGTGTTGACACTAACTCTCGCCACATACCCTTTAATTTATCTGAAACAACTATCTAATTCCCTTTAAAATAAAATGCATGGCCTCAGCTTCAACAATGGTTTGCAGCAGAGAATTCCATATTCCAATCATCCTCATTGTAAAGACACCATTCCCTGAACCTCCTCTTCAATTATTGATCATCTTAAATTTAAGAAAAATCTTGTACAATTATAACACTTCTGTTAATACATGCATTATTGGTCTACAAATTCCATCCTTAAATTCCTTTCTGCACTCCAGCAGTCTATTTAGTTCTGTTTAAAAGAAGACATTCGTTTATTTTGAAATAACAGAATTGCAAATATTTTCTTGAATATATGCATTCTAGCATAACTGCCCAGAGGTGTGAAAGACATGTTGGATTCTGGATCTTTAGAAAATGGAGTCACCCAAGTCAAATGCTGATCTACTGACTATTACCCACACCCACGAGGCTCAGTGGTGATGTGCATAAAAGTCAAAACAATTAAAATATGAAAAAGAAATGATATAGTTGGCAGTAAAGTCCAATTCCTTTTGTTCAGATGGACGACAAGATTATCACTTTAAGCTAATTACATAGTTTTAATAAAATGGTTAAAATAGCCTGCTGATAAGCATGTCTTAAGCCCACATATGGAGAATGATCACTTGGGCAACGCTCCGGAGCGCTGGCAGCACCTGTGTAACCAAACCCCAGCACAAGTCATTGCTTTCGGGAGAAGACAGATAAGAAAAAATAAAGCACTTCAAAATCGAAAAGCAAAACTAAACCGCTTACCTCACTGATGAATCCCAGCTGAACAAGTTCTGCTGCCAGCTCCTGACAATTCTCATCTACAAGGAAGAGACAAGTATTAGTGCCACTGACCATACTTGGACAACCAGTGTTCTTGCTTTTGGTAATTATAGCCCAGCTGTTCTGGTTCGTGGATTCTGTTGAAGGCGGCATTTCTAAACATAACTCCTCTTCCCCATTTCATTATTTTCTTAACCTTTTTTAATGTTATTTGTTAAATAAAGCAATATTCTTCCCCCTATTTCAAGTTCCCCAAGCAACAAAACTAGGGGTTATAATTATAAGATAGTCACTAATAAATCCAATAGGGAATTCAGGAGAAACTCTCTACCCAGAGAGTGGTTAGAATGTGGAATTTGCTACCACGGAGTAGCTGAGGAAAATAGCATAGATGCATTTAGGGGAAGCTGGATAAGTACATCAGGGAGAAAGGAATAGAAGGATATGCTGATAGGATTAGACATAGCAGGGAGAGGGGAAGGCTCGTGTGGAGCATAAAAGAAAGAACTTGCATTTATATAGCGCTTTTCACAACCTCAGGATGTCCCAAAGCGCTTTACAACCAATGTAGTACTTTTGAAGTGTAGTCACTGTTGTAATGTAGGAAATACGGCAGCCCATTTGCACACAGCAAGGTCCCACAAACAGCAATGTGATAATGACCAGATAATCTGTTTTAGCGGTGTTGGTCGAGGGATAAATATTGGCCAGAACACTGGAAAGAACTCCCCAGCTCTTCTTTGAAATAGTGCCCACGGATCTTTTACGTCCACCTAAGCAGGTAGACGGGGCCTCAGCACTGCACTGGATAAACACCGGCATAGACCAGGGATCTGTTCTGGGATTCCTGCTGTTCACAATATTTGAATGATAAGGAACAGGGTACCTGTAGAATTATTAACTTTGATGACAAAGATATGTGGGAAGGTAACAAGTAGCATTATCTCCAGATCTTGGCCCAGTTACATAGATGGGTTGAAATATAGCAGATGGATTTTAATGTCGATAAATATAGGGGCAATGCATATAGGTACAGGCAATGGCAAACACACCTGCAACATAAATGTCTCTACTGGCAGAATCTAGAAAGGGCAAGGATTTGGGGGTAATCAATGATAATACTGTGGAAGTATCTGGCCGGTGTGAAGTAATAAAGCAAATTGTTTATTGAGATGCATCTAGAGGGCATTGGATAACAAGTCAGAACAAGTTACACTGACACTGCACATATCAATTTTGAGGCAAACTCTGAAATTTGGTTCTGGTCACCCTGCTTCAAAAAGGATATCCATGCATCAGAAAAGATTCAGAAAAAATGACCAAGGTATTGTTTATATAATTTCACCCCAATGTAGAATCAGAGAAAAAAAAATTCAATATCTGGACAAACATCTGATAAATGGGACTCTTCTATAGCTGCCGTATAACAAATTATTTAATTTTTAATCAACTTAAGCTACTGAATTGATTCGACAAACTGGTATCTAAATTTCTGTGAAATTAAACAAAATCATATGCAAGAACCGAAATTCTGATTTGCACAAAGCAACAAACAGAAAGGTACATACTGGGCAACAGGTCACAGCTGAGGTGTCGGTTTAGCTTGTCTTCCAGTTTCAAGAGTAGAGTTAACTGAAGGATAAAAGAATAAGTAACATAAATAAGAAATGTTTCATTATAATTTTTTTTTCTCGGAACAAGAGTTATTTTCTTAGTAACCAGCTTAAATAAAAGATTCATTATTAAATATGTCCAGATCACACACTGACACGTCTGTTATGCAACTTGTGGGCATCTCATGATTGAACCAGAGATATTTTTAATTGATTAATTTACACCACACAGTTAAACGCTAGTTTAAAGCGCCCTCAATGGCCTATTGAGTAAGTGTACCACGTGATGGAATACTGTCCAGAACAGAAAGTCCCAGGTTCAATCCTGGGTCTAAGCTAAATTAGCTAATCTAACCTAGGGCAGCAGCAAAGAAACAACCTACATATTTGTACAGCACCTCACTATGTCCTCTGGATGCCCCAAAATGCTTCACATCCAACGAATTACTTTTGAAGTGCAGTCACTTATATTTGCACATGTGCTCAGTAAGATCCCACAAATGAAATCAGATGAATGGCCAGTTAATGATTCTTTCTGGTGGTGTTGGTTAAGAGAGGAATGTTGGCCAAAACACCAGAACTCCCTTCTCTCTCCAAACAGTGCTATGGTATCTTTTACACCCATCTGAACTGGCAGGTGAGGCCTCGATTTAACATCTCATCCAAAAGATGGTACCCCCACCTCAGTGTTAGTCTACATTACATGCTCACATCCTTGAGTGGGACTTGAACCCACAACCTTCTGACTTAGAGGCAGCAGTGCTACCAACTGAACCAAACTGATAAGTACAGCAGTTGTCCACAGCCCACCTGGATTAGGGAAGTTGGGGGGTGGGGGGCGGATGGAAGATTTTTGCTCTTGATTGCCATTTAGTGACCCTGTCGGAAAGCACATGTATGGATATTTGATGAAGACGTGCAGGCTCAGCTATGAGTTTCACCACCAAGCAGCCCATCAACACTACCTGTCGAAGTTCAGTTCCATGGCATTATACCACAGCAAGAGTCAGCACCGTCAGGAAAGAAAGGGTCAAAATTCAAAAAACAAATTTAATGTTAAATGAGACACCAACACACAACAGGGAGTAAGCCTGAATACTTCCCATTCCTCATATGGTCTACCTCTCCCCTATTTTCCATGGTGATTGCCTGACATCTTTTTTAAAAAAAAGAATTAAAGAATAAATATTAATTAACAGGGTTATCTCCACTCAAGAATTGATTCAGCAAAGAATCAAGGAGCTGACATAGAATTTTAAAACTTCAAATAAATCAAATATTCAGTTTCAAAAAATAGAACAGAAATTTTGCTCCTGTAGGTTTCCTATACTGCAACATAAAAAAATTGCCTGGACAACACATTAAGAAGTGTCCTCACTCAACCGATTTGCATCAGATAACATGCACTTAATGTATTGGTTTGCAGTAGCTGCTAGATTTTTGAGACAAGTCTACTGTGAGTAATGCTAAAATACTCATCAAATTACATCAGTGAGTATTTTCTGACTGTGCTCTACTCACATTAGTGTCACAAATATACACTTATTCGCACAACCATCATTCTTCACACAACTTGAACATAGGGAAAATAAACAGCCTAGCTCTGGAGAAACAAACATACAAAAAATTCATGACTATCCTGTATTGCATATAAGTTTTTGTTAAACATAATCAGACACTTCCTAGTTTTTTTTAAAATAAGATGGCAGTAATTTTATTCAACTAACTGTAAACTTGTTCAGCAACACTTCAATGGAAGGGGACGAACTTACATGATGTTTGGCGCCTTCATCTACTAAATCAATATTGCATTGCATCTGAACGACCTAAGATAATACAAGAAGAAAAATACAAGAGTTGGTCAATTATTGCTTCACTTCCATTACAGTAAGTGGATATTTCAGTTAAATTAATAATCCTAATTTTGTGTAATTTTAAATCCACCGATGAAGCAGCAATGCTGACCCACTAGACCTGAAAAATTCCAACCCACCTCCATTACTGCTATTGACCATCACAGCAAATACAAAGTCAAATTTAAGTAGGCCCAGCTTTGGTACCCCTCCATCACTGGTGCACTGTGGTTGCAGTACGTACTATCTACAAGATGCAATGCAGCAATTCACCAAGGTTACTTCGACAGCACCTCCAACTTGTACTTCTTGGTGGCAGAGGTTGCATAAGAGCAGCAACAATATGGGAACGACTATGCTGACTTAGATTTATAGTGCTACTTCATTGGTGTTGGTGCAATATCATGGAACTCCCAACCTAACACCATCATGGGAGCACCATCACTACAGGGGATACAACGGCTCAAGAAAGCCCATCACCACTTCTCAGGGCAACTAGGGATGGACAATATATGCTTCTTTGCCAGCATCACCCACATCCCATGAATAAACTAAGTTGCCAAGACAACTGGCTAAGCAGAAAGGGTGAAACTTTTAAGTTTGTGCCATCTCTTACTTTCCTAGTCTCCAGCTCTGCAGGTTCTGGTGTTGGGGTTTTCACAGATGGTGGGATAATAGGTGATGTCACAGTCTCCTGCTGCGGTTGCTGAGGCATGGGCATTCCAAATGCAGTCAAAGGGTAAATACCATTCCTACAAGTTGGAGTAAAAGATCAAAGATCACTGCTTAGCACAGTATGTATCAAAAACAAACATTTCACTTTCAGATAACCAACTCCTGGATCATACCGTTCTGCATATTATCTCAAAAAACAAGTCTACTCAGAGTTCATTTTAATCCACGTGATAAGAAATGAGGGAAGATGCTCATCAACCTTACTGTGGAATTCTTACCTCACATCCTCTAAAAATTTATCCAACTCCAGTGCAGGAAACTGGGAGAATCTGTAAGGAACAGCAAAGGATGTGTCCTTTAAAAAAGCTATGTAAGTCACAATTTGACATACTATTTGAAACTAATTAGAAAGTAGGATTTTTTTCAATTTTTGTTAGACATAGATGACGATGCATAGCTATCCTGCAACAGCCTTCTACTTTCAAACAGCCTCAAGTTTATAAGGCACTTAATCCAAATGCATTAGGGACTGATGGTACATGGAAGTGAATCAGTGGAATTCCACTACTGTCGGATGACTGTAACCCAGTTTGTAAATTAAGTATGGTAATGGCTCAAGTTTTTCAAAAATACAAAGCAAATTTGGCCAGGGGAAGAAAACTGCCTCCTTTGTGCATCAAATAGGATTGGTCAAGTTATTGCCTGAATTGTACCCAGCATTTGCAGATGTTAAAGCACAAAAACAGCATCATCTGTTGCAATGAGACTGCTGTAGGGTGTCACCATTAGACCATGGAAGGCTTTTAGGGTGATCCTTTGGCAGCCCAGGACAAATTCTGTGTCTTTTGTGCTCAGAAAAGATGATCAACTTTGCAAAACCGTGATACTTTTTATATTGCATTTGACTGGTCTTGAAGTTTTACTGATGAATTTTTGTGATCAAGGTGAACCATGGGATGGAACATAGCATGAGATTGTAGGGTACCTGCAAGGAGATCTCCAAAATGAGATTTCTAAACATCAGACTTCCAAATTTTTCTCTTTTTTTTGACCTACTTCCATGTTAATGCTGTTGCTATATACTAATAACACCTTTAACCCAATGACAGCACTGTTTTCCTTTGGGTAGCCAACACTTGTCTTTCAAAAGTTAGGACATCCAATTTTGTTCTTCCGTTGCAGGTCCATAGTGTGCACAAGATAATTGGTGGACACTTGAACATGACGGGACATTAGGGAATCTCCATTCCAACAGCATAGTGAAAACATGGACATTAGCCTAGTCCCTTCCTGACCAGGATCTATGAGGTGCTGGTCACGCCTGCAATACCTGATCTGTACTCCCTCTACATCATGATGGAAAATCTCTGCTAGAACTGCATTCATGTCCATGTTTTTCGTTATTTCTTCCAAAGCATTTTCAGGAATCATGTCTATAAGAGAGCAGAAGACTGACAATTAAAATCTTGCCCAGCCTGTGAATGGGTATCTACTTTTCACAAGTACTGAAGAAACTGTTCGCAATTTTAAATTAAAAAAAAAACACCCTGCGCCTTCATTCCCAATTTTTCTTTTCTATTTCTCTGTAATAGCCAGAATCATTTAAGTGACCCTCCTCCTTCCTGACAGGAGAATGAGGGGATCACAGATGTGGTCATCTGCCCAAATATATTTTTTTAAATGTACAAAGGGTTGGTTGGATAATTTCATAAACCTAAGGATCTGGTACTAATTTTTGGAGTCAAGTGTTTCAAAGAAAATAAATCCAGTGCTTAAAAAAAATTGATCGATCTGGGAACCCGCAGAAGAACTTGAGTTAGAAACCATGACTTGCAGTGTAACACAAGATGGTCTTTTATTTTAAAAAAAGCATTTAAAGCTGATATTCTTTAGATATTGAACCTATGTTGTCAATTAAAAAAAGAATCAGTGTAAAGCTTCAACTATTGCTGTCGAGTATTCAAGTAGATTTTCAGCAAGGTAACTGTTAAACGCAATGTCTACTTCAGATACATTATTAGTGACAATCTTGCTTCGCAATTAAAACATTCATGCATAAATATAAACCTGAAATCAAAGATTTCAGGAAAAGGTATCCTGTGATTCACAACATACTGTTAGTTTCCTAGGGCAGAAAACAGTCTCACTTCAAATTAGCACCCGCCCAGAAGGCTTGGGACTCATTATAATATATATATTTTTAAAAAGTTAATCCCACGGGGATTTGTTGTTCGACCAGATAAGTGACTTTTCAAATTCCAGCTGCTACAATTAGTTTCCCCAAAAGATTTTTTTTTAAAAACGCTGATGAATTGGTTTCTGCAAATTCCTACATAATAAGTAAGTGATCCTTATTCTTCCCACCAAGAGATAGCACAGAAAGCTGACTTTGAAAGGAAAAATGGCCTGCAAATCACTGACTTGTAAATAAAGTCACTTAAAAAAAGTTACTTTGCATGCACTTGGGGAACCAAATGAATGTTTCACAGCAGGCTCCTGCACCCACCAATACAAGTCACATCCCTGGACCTAAGTATTCAGGATGTGGAGATGCCGGTGATGGACTGGGGTTGACAATTGTAAACAATTTTACAACACCAAGTTATAGTCCAGCAATTTTATTTTAAATTCACAAGCTTTCGGAGACTTCCTCCTTCCTCAGGTAAATGTTATTAAGTATTCAGAGCATAAAAGGTTTGCTAACGACGTGAGCTTTCACACCAGGTACTTACGAGGATGACTGACGATGCAATGTGCTGCTAACAACTTTAGTGAAGGTACTTCAAACAGAGCTGGGTGAAAGAGAAGCTCCCGGGCAGTGGGCCGTTTAACAGGATCAACCTCCAAACATTTCTGAATAAATTCCTGTCATAAAGGGGGGAAAATGGAAAAATATATTTAAAGTACACATATTCATCGACCTCAGTTCTATTTTTTCATCTCTCTGAAGCTATCTCCTTTCTTTTAACAATTAAACTCATTATATGTTTGTACATATAATATCCTGAGGGGACTTGAAGAGGTGGATGCTGAAAGGATGTTTCCCCTTGTGGGAGAGACTTGAACTAGGGGACACAGTTTAAAAATAAGGGGTCTCCCATTTTAAGACAGAGATGAGACATTTTTTCTCTGAGGGTCGTGAGCGTGTGGAACTCCCTTTCCCAGAGAGCGGTGGAGGCAGGGTCATTGAATATTTTTAAGGCTGAGTTAGAATAGACGCCTGATTAACAAGGGAGTCAAAGGTTATAGTAGGAAGATGGGAAAGTAGGGTTGAGGTCACAATCAGATCAGCCATGATCTTATCAAATGGCAGAGCAGACTCGAGGGGCTGAATGGCCTACTCCTGCTCTTAATTCATATGTTTCTACCTCAACTCTTTTGGAGTGATTCAGCATTTAACTACATGTTGTGGGCTTGAGGCAATGCTAACCAGAACAAACTGTTGTAAGGAGACAGTTTTAGCAACAATGAAATTAGTCTTCCATTATGAGCAAATGTACAATGATCGATATTTTGTGCTCTAGCCTCCTCCAGTACAATACCCACCAGAGAAGTTTATGGCATAGGAGGTCTGTGCTAGAACTTTGCAAGAGCAATCCAAAACTAATCCCACTGCCCTGCTCTCTCCCCATAGCTGTCACCTTGCCCGGCATCAAATATTTATTCACTTTCCCCTTAATAGGTACAATTGTTTCTACCTTGGCCACCCTCTGTGGCAAAGCATTCTATTACACTGCATAAAGAAATTTCTCCTAACCACTCTCCTCATTTACTGTTTAAAAATCAAGGATCCCTAGTCACTGACTCCTTAACCAGAGGAAATAGTCTTTCCCTATTGTCTCCATCAAAACCCTTCATAATTTTAAAAATCTCAGGCGAGAGCTTAAAAATCTGTTATCTCACAGTAACAGAACACTTGTGGATAATCCTTTCACAAATTTCAGCTTTGGTGCACTTTTAAGTTGTCTTGAGGTCTTGCACTGATCTGCTGTAATCTATTTCAACAAATGCCAACTAAAGACCCGTTGACCACAATTCCCCATGATACAGAGAAGAGTCAAAGTGGAAGTTGAGTGCTTCCCTTCAGGTGTTTTGAGGAAAGGGGAGAAATTAGGTAAATGTGAGAACCATTCTTCAGTGTCCCCAGGGCTTAGTTACAAAGCTGCACAGGCAGAGGTCAAACACATCCTCTGGGCCAGGAGAAGTGTGCATTGCAGCGAGGGGACAAAAGACCAAACTGTGAAATGCTACAGAGAGTCAGAAAGGATAGAAAACCATTTCCTCACAACTGGTGGCCGATAATCTATAGCCAAATAAAACCATGAGTGTCTTACAAACAGGCCACCTGCCCTGAAAACAAGACACTGCAGCAGCACTTGGCTGTGAGGGGGTTAAATAGCGATACTGCATTGTTTAATACAAGTTTACAACTCATGGTCCTCAATGAGGAAACACAATAATGGGGAGAGATGATCAAAAAGAGGGACAAAACAAACCAGTCCTTAGAGAAATCACTGGACCAAATATATCTTGTATTGGCATATTTACTGATGCTTTCTACAGGTAAAGAAAACAAAAATGGCCCCAAAATGGTCAATTGATGAAATTTTCTAAACCTACCAAAAGACAAATATCAAACTTAGTATTCAATGGCTTGTTCTTGGTTGATTCAGAACTTTGGTGTGACTCATCTCCTTAACACTTCAAGTTGACAATCTATTGCATCTTATGTATGGAGTCGTACAACACCAGGTTATAGTCCAACAGCTTTATTTGAAATCACAAGCTTTCGGAGCTTTGCTCCTTCGTCAGGTGACGACTCCGTACATTTGTCCACCACCGGCATCTCCACATTATTGCATCTTACCCAGACAATGCAGCACTTGTATTTTAGATCTGTTTCCATCAGGGTAAACATTTAACCATATGTGGAGTCCTACCTTGCTGTGTGACTTTATATTTTTTTCTCCCAGCCACAAAGTTTTAAACAATAATATCTCTGTGCACACAGAGAAAGACCTCAATTAGGAACTGAAGCCACATCTTTTAAAAATATAATTGAATTGCATCAAAGGATCTGTAGATCTGTACAACCTGAAACTGCCCAATTCCAACATGGACATTTACTAACACAATTAGCACTGCAGTTATATAAAGCTCAATACCATCACAAACATCGCCGTGCTGACCTAAGCTAAGCTCTGATTAGCATTATTTGCAAGACACATTCTTATTAGGGCCTATTAAAATTAACAGTCTAGACCAGTGAAGTTTTAAAAAATATTCTAATCTCATCAATACTAGAAAAATCAAAAGATTAATATTTTGGAAAATTACCCCCTCCTCCCCCCAACTGAGGCAGTTTCTCCCATCCCAATCCGGCCCCTCTCCTCGGTTCCCTGTTCCCTTCCTTGGCCTTGGTCCAATTAACCCCTCACCCTCTAACCCTACTCGACCTGAAGACAGTATTTCCCGTGTCGTGCCACAGATCGACTAGCATTAAAAGAAATAAAGGCAAGAATCACGGTCAAGTACGTAGCCATTTTATACTATAATCTCTTGGAACACATTCTCACCATATATTACCAATTTGAGATTTGAATTTTGAGATTAATCTGGCCTCTATTTGCTACTATAAATAGGATTTTGGAACAGCCTGGCCATTAACAGGCAATTGACGTTGGTGTTCTCAAAAATTAGAGTTCAACCCAATGTGTGCAACAGTGATATTTACAAAGAATAGGATTTTGTAGTATAATTTGCAGTATTAAGAGGGGACCTTGAAATCCCTTCAAAAGGGAATAAACTTCAACTATTTACATATTCAAAATGAGAACAGTTTGCTAGCAGTAACTTGCAAACCAGAAATCCCCAAGATATCCTCCTGTTAATAAAATAGCATGTTGTATAAACAGGTGAAAACCAAGATAGGTCAGACTTTTGCTTATTGAAACAGTGAAAGCCAGATCTAAAGATCAATAAACTAGCAAACTTCAGGTCAGGTGTGCATCCTCAATTCCAGGTCTGAACTCACTCCTTTCTGTATGCCCCAGGTTTTGGCTGGGATGGACAGAAATTTTCTTTCTGAAGTAAGCCAGTCTGTGAAGTAAAAGTGAAAGAAGAAAGGGGAGGACCCAAAGCACAGCATCTACCAGATTCCCTTAAACTAAACCTCAAGGCTCTATTTAATGATGTGCCTATCAAACTTATAGTCTAAGGAAAACTAAAAATGCAAATTTCAGCCAAGCTGGATCTGAATTCCAAGGCTTCTAGTCTCACATTCAAACAGCTGAATAAGTGAACCTTCAGCTTTTGCGGTTGAATTGGTGCAATACTTACTCTTTGCAGAGTGTCTTCAAGTGACTGAATTGCATTATTGATTGCTTCTTGCGACACATATGATGATTCTCCATTACCCTGGATTTCCAATACTGCCATCTAGAACACCGAAAGCCAGCAGTGACGAATGGATTCACACAAAATGGACAAAATTCTACTCCAATTACTCAAACACTACTACCAATACGAAAGTTGCACTCATGATTGTCCTTCCAACCCCTCCCCACCCCCCGAAATAACCTAATGAATTCACAAGTTGCACCCTCCACACACTGACAACTCATAACAAAATCTACTCAGACTTCATGAGAAGTATTTATCACATTTCAACATAAATTCAAAATCAGTCTGATCATCAAAACTTTCAACAGTTAAATTGTGCTAAAACTACAGTTATATTTATGCTTCTATTTCAGTTGATTGCTCTGAATAACGTTTTTTCACCTTGTACCTGTCCAGCATGTAGGGCACCCACAACATTGAGTGACACCGCGAGCTATTCAACCATAGAGTGCTCACCCATCACCCACACGTATGCACTTTACAGTGGGGTCACTGGAAAGGAAATCAGTAGCAGCAACTTTGGCTGATGTTTCCATTTCCTAGCTGGGGGATTACAGCCAAATGTAGCAATGTCCCAGTTCAGATCAAACTGGGACATTCTGATCTATATGGCTTAGTGCTGTACTACAGGTTGCATTTAATCATCATAGGAGCTCTGAATTTTTTTTTAAGAGGAGAATTTTATGAAGGGCACAAGCAGGAAATGGAGAAATTAAGTGCCATCCCAGAAACCTTACGAGGAAAATAAAATTATAGAATCCGTCTGCCCCCCAATGCAACTTCCAATTCCTCACATCAACACACACCCTGCTGGGAATCAGTCACTATTGGGCTGACTAGTGGAAAAAGATCACTGTGATGATGTAGCTGCTAGGTTTACAATAGATGGAAATCTACATCCTTCCCAGCCTCGGATAACTATCCTGAATGAATGATTGTGTACAGATATTCTAGCCACTAAGATTTTCTCAAAACCAATTCCCTGAACACACTATCAACATGACTATTGAAAGTGACAAAACTATTTCTAATTAGAAACTTCATGTGGGAGAGAGGAGTAACAATTTTCTTTGATTTCACTGTAATGCAGCCATGTTCAAAATTTTATATAATTCAGCTTGATTTCCCCTTTCTCTCAAAAATAATTTTCAATATGGATTACCACATACCTCTAACGCACACATTCCAAATGAATAAATATCAACAGCCGTAGTCACATTTGTTACAGCTGTAAAAAACAGAATATATCAGTATTAGATTACTAAATTACTAAAAACAAATTCAATTTCCATTTTAGATACACTACTAGAATATTAAAATCCAAACAAATAAAACAGCACCATATTCAACAAAGGAACTTCTATTTCAATTTCCTTTTTGTAAGGCGGCGGAACTAATGTGCAAGACAGTTTGAGGGATTGGATAGCACACGGTTAAGAAAATGGTCTTTTTAGAGCTCAGAAACTAGGTCAAATTCTAACAGCACTTGGCAATAAGCTACAGTCTTATAGAATCATAGAAGTTTACAACATGGAAACAGGCCCTTCGGCCCAACATGTCCATGTCGCCCAGTTTATACCACTAAGCTCGTCCCAGTTGCCTGCACTTGGCCCATATCCCTCTATACCCATCTTACCCATATAACTGTCCAAAATAGAATCATAGAAGTTTACATAGAAGCTTGCTTCAGATGTCATAGGTTTGGAAAGAAACTGACATGGATCAGCTAGGTTACTATACTCAGATCAGGCTAACTGGCTTCAAGGCAACAGTGGTAAATTGCCAGAAGTTCTCCTAGTTTTGGCAGACTTGGCTGAGGTTACCTGCAACCAAGTCTAGAATTCAGTCCTTATTTGTGCTTCGGCTCTCCAGAGTGTGAATTCCCAGAACCTCAGTAGGAATTACAGTATTGTAGGAGATAATCAAACCCCCAGGAAAAGGAAAATTGAGGAATAGTTTCCTCTCTTTACAATTCTGCTCATGAGCATCCCAATTCCCTCATCAACAGGAACTTGCAGTTATATAGCGCCTTTAACGTAGCAAAAACATCCTAAGACGCTTCACAGGAACGTTATCAGACATAACGTGACACGGAGCCACGTAAAGAGATATTAGGACAGGTGACCAAATGCTAGATCAAAGAGAGGGGTTTTAGGGAGCGCCTTAAAGGAGGAGAGGTAGAGATGCGGAGAGGTTTCGGGAGAGAATTCCAGAGCGTAGGGCCGAGACAGCTGAAGGTACGGCCTCCAACGATGGAGCAATGAAAATCGGGGACGCACAAGCCAGAATCAGAAGAGCACAAAGATCTGGGAGAGATGTAAGTCTGGAGGAGGTTGGATTAGATGGTTTTTTTCCATTCTTCAGAAACCCAAATAACTTCAGATAAGCCAATTGGGTCTGCAGACTCTGAAATGGCACCTTAAAAAGCATGGGGTCTACGAGTATTAGTATGGTTGTGTTTAACTGGAGACTCCTAAATTGGAACTGGAATCAGAAGTTCTGTTGTAGCCATCTGCTCAAAGCAATCATGCCATAACATCACACTGATGGTATTCTTTGCAAAGTCTCTGTGGAGAGCACCCCTGCTCAACACCTCATCTTTATAATTGAAAGATATGCAATGGTGCAAAGCCTTTTCAGCTGAAGCCAGTTCCTCTTGCTCATCAGTGGGTCCAGTGTTTCTTGCTAGGGATGATTTTGATCAATACTGAGCTGAAAACAGCAGTGTCAGTGACTTTGCTAAAGGAGTCATTAACATCATCTGCATGGACAAAGACTTCAGTGCTTTAGTCATCAATTTTTGGCATCAGGCAGTACTGCAGCAGTTATATAACGCTGTTGCGCAGGACTGCCAGTGCAGGAGGTGGCTATCTGAATTCAGGAGGACTAGATGCCTTTGTCACAGAGGAAACTTGGAACATTGCCCAACCACTGCATTTTTCCTCAAATACATTCCACTTAAAACAGATTCATTTTCTGATCAGGAGTAGAAGGTGTGCCTTTTGAAAGAATGGGAATGTAAAATCTTTAGATTCTGGTTACTAAAATAGTTTTCAGGAAAATTAGATAAGTGTATCAACTGTTATTTAACATTTTACGTAGGACGAATTGAATAAAGTTAACTTGCACTGTAAAATTAAAATGGTTTTACGAAGCAAGAAACACTAAGGCTATAGTTCATGCCTTAAACAATGCAACAGCAGAAAATCACATGTCAAAATTTCCTCTCCCAGTGGATGAGCCCAAATCTAACTGCCTATGGGCTAAAAGAATGGGGGAGGGAAAGGGAAAAAGATCTACAATGAGAAGCCATGGCATACTATTTATATCCCACAAATGAGTTGACCATCTTGAGTGCAAGCATTGCAAGTGGATCACAAGACAGTACCACAAGTGGGACGTATTTAGAATCCCACAGCTCTTCATTATCTTGTTGACATCACATATTAGTTAAGTAACAAAAATAAAATAGCTGACATTAAACAAAATACAAAAAAATTCTGCAATATCCCATGTGCAGTAACAGACTGCATTTGTTCACTCCACTTTTGTATGATTTATGTGCCAAGGGAAGAAGAAAAAAATCAAATTAACAGAGGTTGGCAGATGGGATATGGCAATTAAACAACCTATGTCCCACATGTAATCACAGGTGATTTAGTCCAACATTACTTAACATCCCCATTCAATCAAGTTAGTGTTACTATTTAAGCTTAATTAGATTTTCAAATTGTTGCTTACCTCCATATTCTGGGGCAAAAAAGTGCAAGTTCTTCTGTTCCTCTCTACATGTTTTCACATGGTTGTTAATTGTATCAGGCGCAACTGCGAAAGATAAAATGTTTGGAAGTTAGAGGAAACTAAAGAAAAAGCTTCATATCATATTGCACCATTATGATTCAGTCAAACAGAATTGGGGGGGGGGGGGGGGGGGAAATCGCAGTGCTCAAAATCACGTGTAAGCCAATTTGTTCCCCCTCTCCCCACTGAAGATGTTGACACTCTGCTGGGATATAGTCCCATGGATGTTGATAACTCCAGTATCTCAACAAAGATAATATTCATCAGCGAGTCATTTCAGTGAGAGTTGCAGGCTATGTGATTACAAGGAACATCAGAGCCAAACCAAAACCTGTCCCTAACTAATATCTAGACATGTTCACTGACACCAAGGAAAGCAATCAGGAGCAGGAACCCAGACTAGTTTCTGCCTCTCCATTCTCATGAACGATAAAGCTAATTTAGTGCCCCTACCACCACCCAAGTTGCTTTCAGCTAATTTTAGCACAGAGCAGAGGTCAAACCTGGGACTTGCTTAGTTTCGATAAATCAGAGCACCAAATATCCCTTTTTAGTAATCGGATGCCTGCTTTGTCAGACAAGATCAACAGAACCGAGTCAATAAATTTCTAACAAAGTGAACCTGACTACAGTTTTAAAAAATTCAAATGGCCTAGTTCATTATGTAACACCATTTGTTATAGTGAACTACAAAGTAAAAACAACTACCTATTTTTAAGCCTATGAAGTACAGTGGAATGCACCTCAATGGAAGTCAGAGCCACCAGTCAAAGTACTTAATCTTAGCGTTCATATCCTCAACTATTTCATCAGTAATATATTGCTCTTCCAAAAATAAGCAGGATCCTTCTATTTCAGCTGCAGAATAAATCAAGTTGGCAATTTCAAGATCACTAACTTTGGAAGAAGTCAATTTTATTCCAGCAGACTCACCAGAAACACAATGCACACTTCATCTAAAGTAAAGATTGTTTGCTGCAGTGAAACTTGACACTGCTGCGTTTTCCATTTCTCTGAATCCAGCCATCCCAGACAGTGAAATTTTATCTTAGTACAGCAGATCTGATGAGAATAGTTTGTACAAAGTAAAATTGTTAAACTGTACAGAACCATAACTTCCCAATTTAAAAAAAAACACTGCCTACTCCAGTGCCAAATACAGCCAGATGTCCAGTTAGCCTTCACCTACATGAAACCACCACACCTGTGTTTTTAGTGGCTGCATTTAATATCAGGTCTAAGAAAAGTTTTCATCCCAACCATTAAAATTTAAACTGATTTACAAGTAGCTCTGTTCCTCAAACCTAACATTCCAGTGGATAGGAAAAGATCGATTGCCTAACAGCGTGGGGATACTCATTCACATAGAATGGCTGCAGCACAGGAGGTGGCCATTCAGCCTATCGAGCCTGTGCCAGCTCTCTGCAAAAGCAATCCAGCTAGTCCCACTCCCCTGCCCTTTCCCTACAGCCCTGCAATTTTTTCCCCTTCAAGTACTTGTCCCATTCTCTTTCGAAAGCCACAATTCAATCCGCCTCCACCACCCCCTCAGGCAGTGCATTACAGATCATAACCACTCGCTGTGTAAAAAATTTTTCCTCATGTCGCCTTTGGCTCTTTTGCCAATCACTGTAAATCTACGTTGTCTGGTTCTTGACCCTTCTGCCAATGGGAACAGTTTCTCTCTATCTACTCTGTCTGGACCCTTCATGATTTTGAATACCTCTATCAAATCTCCTCTCAACCATCTCTGCTATAAAGAGAACAACCCCAGCTTCTCCAGTCCATCCACGTTTTGTACCAATTGTAAACAATTTTACAACACCACACCGTTCACCTGAGGAAGGAGGAAGCCTCCGAAAGCTTGTGGAATTTAAAATAAATTTGTTGGACTATAACTTGGTGTTGTAAAATTGTTTACAATTGTCAACCCCAGTCCATCACCGGCATCGCCACATCATGGTTTTGTACCAAGTCAGTTTGTCACTTACTGTTAATACAAGTCCAAATTGGGGCAAAATTAATAAAAATGCAGCATACATTTACTCAATATGATCAAGCTATATCTGAACAGTCTGTGCATCTATAACCCAGAGGAAAATTAAAAAGGTGACAGGGCATGAGTGAGAGATGGTGGGTTTTTGTTCATGTATTCTTATCTCAAGTATTAGTGTGTTTTTTTTTAAAAAGAAAAAACAAGTAATGTTTTTTGCAAATAGTGTGAATATATAAATGGCAACACTCAATTCTACACCCCAAGTAATTTGGGGTTAAATAGCTACTTCATAGTGTCCTCAGACCAACTGGATTGCTGGCAGGTGTCTCTGTTCACAGTAAGATCCAGTACAGTTGAAAACCTTGGTTATGTGAATTTCTGAACACAAAGTAACAGAATGAGTCATTCGCTACGGGAGTAGGAAAATCAGCCCGTGACCACCTTAAAGACACAGATACCAATTTGCTAAGATTTGCCAAACACTTCTGTGACGAATAGGGAGTTTCAGATTTTGAATCGAAGTTGTCACTTGAAATTTGTCTTTCTGCAATTGCTAGTTTGGCTAAATATACAAACATCACCAGGAAGCTCAGGCTGGCATCCTTGTTGTGTTAATGAGGGCAAAGTCATTATGGATGGATAGAACTTAAATTAAGCAGTTAACAGAAATGCTTCCTTTGTTTTGCAAGTAATCAAGTTAGATAATTGTTCAATAGAGAAGGTGCAGTCCCATTAACTCTCCAATGTGGTAAACAGG
This sequence comes from Heptranchias perlo, assembly GCF_035084215.1. Taxonomy (NCBI): domain Eukaryota; kingdom Metazoa; phylum Chordata; class Chondrichthyes; order Hexanchiformes; family Hexanchidae; genus Heptranchias; species Heptranchias perlo. The sequence goes on along the minus strand of NC_090332.1, from coordinate 6,672,481 downwards.
TTAATCTGATCTCAAGAAGGAACCAGGCCAATCAATTTAAATCTGGTGACGTAAGCCAGCAAGCAACCATTGTGTTTTAAATTCTGCAGAAGTTGGACACCAGTGCAAGGGTGAAAGATACATATATGATTCCCTATGTCCTAGGAACAGAGACAGATCAGACACTGAACTGGATCAGGAACATAAATGCCGAGGCCACTAGAGCAGGTCAGAGACTTTGGTATTCTGCAGAGTGGTTCACTTCCCAACTGCCCAAAGTCTCTCCACCACCTACAAGGTAGAAGTCAGGAGTGTGATGGAATACTGTCCACTTGCCTGAATATCATTGGAGCTACATCCACTCAAGAAGCTCGACACTATCGAGGACAAAGCAGTCCGCTTGATCAGCAGCCCATTCACTCCCTCCACCAGTGGCATACCGTGGCTGCAGTGTACTATCGACAGGATGCACTGTAGCAACTCGCCAAGGCTTCTTTGGAAACATTCCAAAAACCTGTGACCTCCTCTTAGGAGGACAAGGGCAGCAGGTGCATGGGAACACCATCGCTTCGGTCTCACACCATCCTGACTTGGGACATATATTGTCATTCCTTCAAAATCACTGGGTGATAATCGTGGCACTCACCACGCAACACCATTGTAGGAGTACCTTCACCACACGGACTGCAGTGGTTCAAGACAACCACCATCCCTTCCTTGAGGGCAACTAGGGACGGGCAATAAAAGTCGACCTTGCCAGCGACACCCACATCCTGGAGAAAGTTCATTTTTAAAAATGAACTGAGTTATCACCGGCTGGGGAAGATCAAACAGGACATCTTTGGAGCAGGGGAGTTTGACATCTCAGACTAGGCAGATACACATTTCTGGCCATCTTTATCAGCCCTTCTTTTATCAGTGTATTGCAATTTGTTTGGAAGTGGCCTTGTGGAGCTCTATAAGCCATGAATAAGAGTTACAATATGGATATCAAGAGTTAGTAAATTGTTCTGTCTAATGTTATTATGTATCCAAGGAGACAGCGAGAGTTATAAAGTTCTGTAAAATTAGTGCAAGCTGCTCCATTGTCGCTTGCAACTACCACTCAGATTTTTTTTTAATAAAACCTTATCCATGGTATATAGCTTAAACCATACTCTGACAGAATGTATCTCCTTCTGCTATCCGAATCCTAGGAGATTACAAGGATGCTCATCGGATCCTGAAAGCTAAATATGGTAAGATGGATATCTGTTCTATCCCTAGGCAACTCTACAATACCAGATATTAGCAACATAGTCATTCTCTGTTTGGTAGGAAGCAAGGGCTCACTTATGGGAGAAGGGAGAAGGAGGGAAAGCAAAAAGGGGGGGGCGGGATTAAAAGGCACTAGAAAGAGGACGAGCCCTGCTAATCTAGGGAACCCCTATGACCCTGGATCATGACTTATAATCTCTTCCCAAACTTGATTAAATAAGCAATTCTCTTTTTCTTGTATCAGGCATTTGTTCCACATTCACATTCAGGGGACCACTGTCGAACACAATAGGACTCCTCCTGACAGAAGGCCTAAAAAAAATACGGTCCAATGTTATACACACAAAGTATTTTATTACTGTTAACTGATCTTCCAAGATTGTTCACGGTATGTTGGAGGAAATGCTGTTTCAGAAGTTCAGGAACATTATGCAGTCAATGCACAATGCATTACTCTGTAGCTAAGGCAGAGCTGTGTATCCTCATGAAAGGCCACAAGGTCTAATTGCTGTAAAGAGGTATATACTGAAGTCAATTGGAGGCCAACTGTCGGGGATGTTTCTCCATAGATCAGCAGTTGGTTGTAAATGCCCATATCCTCAAGGTCAGAAGAAACGAGGAGGAAATGCATGATATGCACAAAACATACAAATTGAAATATAACAAGTCAGTGTAGTCATACTTTTCTGCTATTAAATGCTGCACTAGATTTACAAACCCTACTTCACAAAGTTAGTGAATTTTGGCACCTATTTACTAACAGAGGAATGGATAGTAGAACTGGATGCCAAGAGCTCAACACATTCATCAACTCTTCAACAGTAACAAACACTTATTAAAAAATGTTGAGGGAAATACTGATAGGCAATTCACAGCCTGTATATTCTAGGTTATACATGCATAGAAGTTACAACGTCAAAACAGGCCATTCAGCCCAACCAGTCCATGTCAGTATTTACCTTCCATGCAAGCAAATAGTCCTAATCACATTTACTTGCCTTATTCCTATATCCCTTCATTCCCTTTTCCTTCATCCAATCCAATCCAATTTTGAATATTGACATAATTTCTGCCTCAGCTACTAATCCTGGAAGTGAATTCCACAGCCTCACAACTCTGGTGTAAAGAAGTTTCGCTTGCTCTGTTCTAAATCTCTTACATTTAATCTTGTATCTATGGCCACTTGCTCTAGACCCCTCAACTACTGGAAATAGTCTGCTTCTATCCACCCTATCCCATCCTTCCCTAATTTTAAAAACTATCATAGCGCCTGTAATCTGTGTTGTTCTGATGAAAGAAAAAAACCCTAATTTTTCACATCATGCAAGAACATCTTGGGCTCACCAGCATGAGGGATGCAACATACCAGAAAGCAATGCAGAATATAACTAGCAGCAGAACAAATAAGGAGAAAGTCACCCAAATAAAACTGCTGGATCTTGGGTTGGGCGAGAAAGTGGAGAGATTAATACATCGTAGACTGAGGCATCAAGCTTGAGTTTTATTCGCCGGAGAAAGGAGTGCTGCTGTACTAAATCATCTCATTCTCAACTTTCCAAGCACGGGATTGCCAATTCCTTGAGGGACAAAAAACACTCTCAGTCTCCTCTCAAAGCAGCTCCTGAAATATGTGGATTCGTGCCATTTTATACTAAACTTAGAAGTGCTGTTTTTGAACAATACCAGGACAAATTGAATAGTGAGAATGGATCGATATTGGAGTTTTGCTTGATTATTTTAGACACCAGGGAGTATTTGATGGGCTAATGATAAGGGTTGGTTGATGGGCCAAACTGCCTTTTCTTGTCCCACGCTTAATATTCACATGTAGAGCAAACAATAGCAAAACTTCCAGAACGAGTGTGATTTGTTGGATCAAGTGACATATCCCTATTACTAAACATTACATAAGAAACAGGAGCAGGAGTAGGCCATACATGCCCTTGAGCCCACTCCGCCATTTAATGAGACCATGGCTGATCTTCGATCTCAACTCTACTTTCCCGCCCGATCCCCATATCCCTTGATTCCCTTAGAGTCCAAAAATCTATCAATCTCAGCCTTGAATATATTCAATGACTCAGCATCTACAGCCCTCTGGGGTAGACAATTCCAAAGATTCACAACCCTCCTAGTGAAGAAATTCCTCCTCATCTCAGTCTTAAATGGCCGTCCCCTTATCCTGCGACAATGCCTGCTAGTTTTAAACTCTCCAGCCACGGAAAATAGCCTCTCAGCATCTACCCTGTCAAGACCTCTAAGAATTTTATATATTTCAATGAGATCACCTCTCATTCTTCTGAACTTGAGAATGTAGGCCCATTCTTCTCAATCTTTCCTCATAGGACAACCCTCTCATCCCAGGAATCAATCTGGTGAACCTTCATTGCACTGCCTCTAAGGCAAGTATATCCTTCCTTAAGTGAGGAGACCAAAATTGTACAAAGTACTCGAGGTGTGGTCTCACCAAAGCCCCATACAATCGTAGCAAGACTTCCTACACAAGAAATAGGAACAGGAGTAGGCCATACGGCCCTTGAGCCTACTCCACCATTCAATAAGATCATAGCTGATCTTCAACCTCAACTCCACTTTCCTTACTCTTATACTCCAACCCCCTTGCAATAAAGACCAACATGCCATTTTAAAACTTCTAATGCTCCTGCCAGGATATAGTTAAAAACACAGGACATACTACAGGCTCAGTGGTTCACTACCTCAACTGGGAGGGGGGCACATAATGTGACAATACAGATTCCAAACATCTAGAAGGGTTGGCCTTACTGGCTCTTGTTCCTAAAACATTTTGAACTCAATTTAGTTCAGAGCTTTCTCTTGATTAAATTACATGAGAAATCATCCAGTGCAACAATACACAGCCAGAACATAACCTGCTGAAATGTGACCTCAATTTTGTTAAGCTTCAAGTTACACAGTGGTCAAATTAGAAATATCCTACCTTGTGGGGAACAACCACTAGCCTAAATACTTTCAAAATACAAGGTACACTTCAGTAATATTCTGCTATAAATCCAGAGTCTGACAACTGGTAACTTGCTTGCTGTCAAGTAGCTCCAACAGGACACTTGCACAACAGCCAAAACTAAAAAAGTTGAACATGTCCAGCTACAGGTCCTATTAACAAATTCCATACTGGTAGTGGTTGGCAGAGAATAAACTGCAGTGAATGGTAACCTTATGAAAACAAAGCAACCAACATGACTGATTGCATAAAGTATTGCAGGATAAGTCACACGAGGAATTGATTCACATTCTATAGAACAGATCACCTGGCACTGTTTCATGTTTATAATCCTGCATTTCTCAGAACATGTTATGAGTATCAAGAGGATTACTAGACTTACACATCATTATGAGTCCAAAGAAAAAAGGGTAGGCATTGAGAATAATGATTAATTTTCCTGTCATCCCAATTGTCTCCCCTAAAAAGTGATTCTTGTTGCAGTACAAGTCCATGGCCCTCCAGTACCTGACCCAAATAGCATTCTTCATGTGTGAAGCCGGCTTCATGTTTGAGTGCTGGGAAAAAAAATTCACCACAGGGAGTTCAAACTGAACAAGAACTGGTACTAACACGATGTCCCCACCCTCACACTTTCCAGCAAAGGTCATTGGGCAGCAATTAGAAAGCACCTTGGCTGATTTCCTTCCGTCAACCCCCAGTTCCCTCCCCCAAGGGCTCTGAGGCCAATTGCTGCTCCTCAACTTGGTTAAGATAACTCAGTTCAAATCTGGGGGCTTCTGGTCTGCATGGTTTAGTAACACCATACAGGGAAATTTACTACCATGCTAAACTACTCATAGGTTGTTTATTCAACTTACCCCAATTTCCTTAATGGGATTTTGAGGTCATGGCAACCATTGCACGAGAAAGAATCCACTCGTTAGAAAAAGCTCGTTTGTCACAAGCTCTGGGTAATCATTCACGCATTCTCCAAAGGGCAAATACATACACTTTATAAAACTGAACTGACATCCTAGGATTTTTGCTGACAATGACAACATTGAAATTCTCAAGCACACATGTTTGCGCAATATATTCATCTAAAATTTAAAAAGTAGCTGTCTACCTTCCCCAAACCATTTAAGAAACCTCATAACATACCCTCATTCCAATTTTTTTGTCTCTTTCCCCCCCCCACCCACCCAACACAATATTTACCCCTCAACCAATACCACTAAAAGGGGTTATTTGGTCATTATCACATTGCTGTTTGAGACCTTGCAAATTGGCAGCCTCGTTTCCTACATTACAAGTGGCTAGACTTGAAAAGTACTTGATTGACTGTAAAGTGCTTTGGGATGCCCTGAGATTGTGAAAAGCGCTATATAAATGCAAGTTTTTTTCTTTTACAGGGTCTGAAATGGGGGTGGGGGAAAGCAGATAACACTGCAATTCTATTACTGTCAATTTTGGCACATTATTCCTTTAAAAAGTGACTAAACATACAACGTAATAGCCCAAAGCAAATTTTAAATAGTTTTCCAAAACAGATGCCTGATTAAAGCCAATGTTGATCAAACTATTTCACTTCCATATTAGTTTGTTCAACTTCAAAGATGGGTTAAGTGAGCATTCAAAATTAATGAACATAGATTAAACCCAAAACCTGAACAGGATGAATGATTTTTTGTGTGTGTAAGAGTCAATGCAGAGGCCTGGGGCTACTGACTGGAACTTTGCATTAAATTATTGAGTATTTTCTGATTGTGTGTACTCCAACAGTAATCAAAGTTTGAAGCTCTGTTTTGCACAATTCTGTTAAAAGGTAAACTGGACCTGTTTTGCCAATATACATGTTTAGTTATAATCCTTCACTTCATCCACTTTACGAAGTTATCAACAACAATTCTAACCTAGAATATCTGGTGACGGCAACTGGGTACCATTGTTGGCTTTCACAATGTCCTTTCATTTCTAATACCTGGTTTCAAATCCAGTCCATATTCAGGAGATTAAATGAAAATATTCTGCCTGCTGTAAGGGCCTTACTTCCTAGTGGCAAAGCCCACAGCATGAAATGGCATCAAACTGGTAATCCTGCACAGAGATATAACAACTGGCATCTGTGGAGACCTAACATTTCTAGGACTCTATCATGCTAACAGGCATCTTTAGCACTGTATAAACCTTGGAAGATGCTTTAAAATTAAAACGAGAGCACTTAGACGGTCATCTCTGGCGACGCTTTTGTAGAAGAAAGTGAGTGGAGTCTATTTCTCCTACAAGTTTACCATTAGAAATCAGACTTGTTATGGATTTAAACCCATACAAGAAATTAGGAGCATGTTACCAGCATGAAGCAGTGTGTGGATTGGATGACAACAATGATCTAGATCAACTACCAGAGATTTGTTGTGGGTGTCACCCATAACATCCAACATACAAGGCCAATAACTGTCATAGAAACTTTAGTCAATATGTGGCAACAAATATATTCAATACTTCCACTTATATATAATCACCTTTTTTCCATAATTGATCTGGAATATCTAGAGAGATAGGAATCAAAAGCTTACATTTGAGATGGTTTTGTTCCTAACGAGTGAACTTGCATTTATACAGCACCTTTCAGATCCTCGGGACGTTCCAAAGTGCTTCACAGCCAATGAGCTGCTTTTGAAGTTAGTAATGTTTTTAGGCAAACATATCAGTTGTGCAAAGCAAAGTCCCACAGACAGAAATGAAATAAACAAGCTAATCTCTTTTTGGAGGCGTTGATTGGGGGATAAATGTTGGCCAGGACTCAGAACTCCCCTGCTGCTCTTCGAATAGTGCTATGGGATCTTTTACGCCCTTCTGAACAGGCAGACAGGGTCTCATTATCGTCTGACGGTACCTCCAGCCGTGCAGCACTCCCTCAACACTATACTAAAATGTGAACCTAGTTTATGTGCTCAAAACCCTGGAACGAGGCTTGAACCTATAGCCTCTGACTCAGAGGGGAGAGTGCTACCACTGGACCAAGCTGACACTTACTGTATCAAAGCTCAAGTAAAATACCAGCTTGTATTCTCTATGGACTCAACTAGCTGATTAGGCTACGGTTCTAGGATTGATTACAAAAATGCACTTTCCCCACACTCACTCCCAACTAGAGGGTCCAGGAGTTGAATTTAAGAGCTGCTGGTCACTTCAACCTGCTTGCTTCAATACTGTAAGGGTAGTTCAGAGCAAGACCATTGTTTAATGCACAAGGTATTAGGAAAAGTTGCGTCTTGGGGGATGGAGGAAAGGAGAAAATTGAATACTATCCGACTGAAGCGACTTGCGCCAATCAGTGCATCTCGTTAAGTGATCACATATCTGAAGACCCTTCTACCTTGCCTGCTAGATGATGTAGTGGGATGGTGAATTGTCTACAAGAGAACAAAAATAAGAGCAGGGAATATTTTGGAACTCAGGATGTATTTTACTAACTTAAAAGACTTGGCTTCCCTGGAGCCTGAGATGTCCATTAAGCGATAGGTAAAATGATGGATTATTACAAGCGTATTACAAAATGTATACTTGGTCCAAAGTTGCTTTGGGGTTAGTATGCACAGGAGTAGCTTCCTCCAAACGCAAATTTTTCCAATCCTAATTTGTTTCAAGATGGTCGTTGTAAAGTATTATTGCTGATACGCAACAAGAGAATAGGTGGATGAATCTAATGAAACAAAGGTATGGTAAAAAAAAAATCAGATTTTAAGCACCAGGTGGGTTGGCATCTTTTCACAAATGGGAAAGACAACTAACCCATAAGAAATTGGTGCAAGTGCTTGCTCAAAATAAATGCAGAGCTGTAATGCATTAATTACACTATTCTATTTGTTGTGTGGTTGAATGGTTAAAAACAATTCTCATTCTGAGAACACACTTTGTTGGACAATGTTAACTCTCTATAATAAATTATCACTTGCCAGACTCCGAAGGAACATCCGCATCAATAGAATAAAGCTAATTAAGATGTCATTTTATGCAACTCAACTCATTTTAAAACTATAACACAAGTGTTAAAAACTCCATATAAAGTCAACATTGCTTTTGTATTGTAAACACATGCACTCATGCAAGAGCTAAGACTGCTAAGCATTCCCAACATAAATTGCTTACACTGGCACATTTTAAAAGCTAAAGACAAACATAACAATACACAGTCACATCACAGGAGCCGAGAAGTGTCTCACCATTAGCAAATATCCTATGAAAGACTGTTCGCAACAGAGCGGCCGTAAGCGGGAAATAAAACAAGAAATTGATGAGTGATGGAACAGCAAGCATTCACAAATACAAACAGCTGGGTTAGAACCACCGAAAGCTTCAAACAAGACACTGCCTGTACTGTAGCTAGATGGGGAAAATGGGGGAAGAGAAGAGAAGAGAAGGGGGAAAAAGAAAGAAGAGGGGAGAAAAGAGTCTTTGAAATTCATGAAATATTTGTGCAACACTCTTGTTTAACTCACTTTTGTTTAACTTATTAGTTTCTCTAATGTGAGCTGAACAAAAGTCCACATACAGCAATGTGTTTTTCGGCCCTTGCCTAGAAGAGGAAATCACTTACCACAATAATCCAGGTCAAATGAGATTCTCTACACAACTTGTTTTAGTCCAAAGCTAGGATTGCCACCTTTTGTTAATTACATACCGAATGGTTGGACATTGCGGGGTGGGGGTGGGGAGGAATGGATAGCTTATATTCTTCAATTATAAAAATTCATTGTACACTGCAATAACTAGTGTTTTATAGTGTAGCGAGTGTAGAAAACCCCCACACTTCCCATCTGGAAAACACACTTAAAATCGATTTATAGTTTAGAAATTTCATTAATTTAACTGTCTGATGCAAAACCAGACAGGTGCTGTACATATGTGAAAATCAATAATTTTTAAATTCACAGGTACATTTCTCTCCTCCTCACCAGTACCTTGAAGGTGTTAATTCCTATAACTAGGAACTTTTAGTGACAGGTTTGTGGATGCCAATATATTCAAAGCATATTTGTCTCACACATAAATCAAGAACCCTGTTCCTTTGGATAATTGGAACTGCTGCATTAACTGCCCTTCAGATAGTCATAACCCATGCGTGTGCACCCATACAGACCCCAAATGGTCCTTAAATTGGATAGACAAGGAGAGCAATGAAACTGAATCCGATTATATTTACCATTAGGAATGATGAATGATCGAGAACATCAACTGTAGTCCGATCTGCCAGCTTCAGCAAGTTTCTCGAAAAATGCAAAGCAATATATACTCCCTGCCACTACACATGTAATTTTCTGGGTAGAGAACAATGGGGCAATTCCTTAATCGCATCTTTTCAACTGGATGGAATAGGATTTTATCACCATGAGATTAAAATATAGAAATGCATTTGACTATCCACTTAAAGTGAAGATGCTGGAACTTCATCTTTATAGGGGTTGAGAACTGTTAATCTACAATACTTTCTCCTATAAATGCAAGATCAGCTGTAGTCAAAAAGAAAAAGTTTATTCTTGGGTACAAGGGTAAAGATTTGGTATTACAAACTAGTTAAAAGCTCCTGAGGTTAAAGGAGCACCATCCTTAAGAATTTGCACAAAGTTTGCTGATTAGCTAATTGGAAGTGACTGTCTTCCGTGTCATGCATTTTAACGCTCAAATATAGGCCCAAAAATTGGGTATATCATTTGAAGGGCACTCTGAGATGGAACTCCACTTAAGTGCCTTCGCGCACGTAACAAAAAGTAAAACTAGCAACCTAAAAAACAATACAATAGATTGAGCAGGCAAAGAGCCAGCTGTAATTGATTGCAGGCCTCAAACAGTTACATCATCTTGTAAAAGTATGCTGGCTAATGGCATTGGATATTTATCTCATCCAAATACCTAGAAACAATGGGAACAGATAGCTATAAACACTGTGAAAGAAATAACAGACTCCTCCAAGGAAGCCAGGCCTTCTAATCCAAGGCTGGGGGGGGGGTCAGAATGGATGATAGTTAGAAATTAAAAACATCTAAATGTGCACATGGAAAGCCAATTATGAAGTGCCGCATACACCGTGATGGGCAAAAAGCCAACTACAGAAACAAACAGGCTTTTTAACAAGGCTCCTAAATAAAAGGAGTTTGTCTTGGTTGTACAAAAGTCTTCAATGGTGGTCTTTTTGCAGAAAAGCCAAAATCAGAATTCAGGGTAGCTCAGTATCACTGTAGATTGGAAATCAACACATAGAATCAAAACTAGAGTGACAGAGGTTCTATTACTTCTTTAAGTTTTTGATCTCCCCTGTGCCATGAGAAAAGCTCCTAAGTAGCATCCAGAGAACTCAATACAGGAGGAAGGGAAAATCTTGGAGTCTTTAGCTGGACAGCCGTCATTCAGTTAGCAGATGCCCGAGAGCAAGCCACCTGGTACTGGTGTGTGTGGCCAAATGAGGCCAAAGCAAGAAGGAGTCAGGATGAAATGAGTGTTTTTTTTTAAAAAAACAGATCAAAAAGAAAGCACTATCCAATGTAAACAAGATGCTGAATAGATTTCAAATGACATTTTGGCAATACAAGGAACCCTAACCCGTTATTACTTAGGGCAGTGCTCACTCAACTGGTAAGAATCTCCGGGAAAGGGTAGAGATGGAGGTCCTGCTCACAAGGCAGACAACAAACGAGGGATTTTTTGTGAATATTCTCAGAACAGCACACCAAAGCAAAAAACACATTGGTAACAAGTAGAGTCTGCTGTACACTTGATGAGCCACTGAGGACACTGATAGATGGTAAAATAAACATTCTGGAGCCCATTAAGGATGGGATGTGTCACAGAAGTGGGATGTTTGCATGAAGACATTTGTTCAGCCTTTTTGGGTCATGAGGGGATGAAAATTCGACTGATTTAGTCCAGATGATGGAAAGCTATTGCTATAATTGAAGTGCAAGCTTATCTCCATCAAGTTGCAGATTTGCACAGTCTTCCAAGTCAAGTCCCAAGTACTTGATCATAATCACCATCTAGAGTGGGAAACATGAACACAAATCTCCTGCATTCCCTACATCATAGCTCCCAATCATCAGAGCAATACTGTGCAGATTTAAATTTACCTTCCGAGGATATGATGGTGACCAGGGGCTCCTAGAATTGTGCAGCACCTTGAGGTCAAATTCTGCAGCACACTTAACTAAATTCAGCATACAGATTCTACGGCAGGTCTGTAGAGAGCTTGTCACATCTCAATATAATTATCCTGAAGAAGAGATAAACTGGTGGCTTTTGTTCTGAAAAATTAGTCATTTTAAACCATTTAAAACACAGAATATGAGAGGGAAGGTAGACAAGGTCTTTTGGGGATCATGGTCGCTCCAATATGACACACCCACTGACACAAATTCAGAACCAAGCCTACCCTCCATAACAGACTTGTGGAGATGGGCAGGTTTACAGAGCAGGCTTGATGATACAGTTAGTCTGGTTTACTAACGAAACCTAGAGAGGGTTCTATCACTAGAGAATGGAAATCATCTCAATTCTGCAGGCTGAAGTCTTTGTGGATAGGGTGCCTCTGGCTGGATAAGCAGCAGCAAGCTTGCTGGTGGTTTGCTCTGGTTAAGTTTTCAGCTTTAGCTAGTTAAACTCCAGCAGCACCCCTGCGCACACCTGGAAGTCCCCAAGGCTTGGATCAGCCAACCTGCACCTAAGCTCTCTGGACTTGAGTTAAGTGGGAGCTGTTCCTACAGGGAAAAACTGTGCACTCCACACTAGAAAAACACAAACCCTTCAGGTGGCTGTAGATTTCTCAGTAGCTTGAATTAGACTCAAACATGGTGATGGGTTTCCATGCATCCAAACAGCCAGCTAACCAAAAAAAAATCTGACCCTTCGATGGTTTGCAGAATGATCCATTCTATTAGCAACCAGATGTTTGATGATGCCAGAACTTTACATAAGTGAATAAAGCTCTTGGGTTGGGGATACCCCAAAACTATTTTTCTTACGTTCCTAATAAAGGGGATGCAGGAACAGAGAGACCTGGACGTTCGCATACACAAATCTTTGAAGGTGGCAGGACGTTGATAAGGCTGTTAAAAAAGCATACAGGATCCTTGGCTTTATAAACAGAGGCATAGAGTACAAAAGCCTTTATAAATCACTAGTTAGGCCACAGCTAGAGTATCGTGTCCTATTCTGGGCACCACACTTAGGAAGGATGTCAAGGCCTTGGAGAAAGTGCAGAGGAGATTTACCAGAATGGTACTAGGGATGAGGGATTTCAGTTATGTGGAGAGACTAGAGAAGCTGGGATTGTTCTCCTTGGAGCAGAGAAGATTAAGGGGAGATTTAATAGAGGTGTTCAAAATTATGAGGGGTTTTAATAGAGTTGATAGGGAGAAACTGTTCTCACTGGCAGGAGGGTTGGTAACCAGAGAAAACAGATACAAGATAATTGGCAAAATATCCAGGGGGGAAATATGCAGAAATTGTTTTATGCAGCAGAGCGGGACTAATTGGATAGCTCTTTCAAAGAACTGCAACAGACACAAATGGGCCAAATGGTCTCCTTCTATGCCGTATGATTCTACGAAAATGAGAAATGGCCATTTAGTCAAACAAGCCTGCTCCTTGTACAACTGATATCAAACTCACTTTACCACTGTATCCTTCTATTTCCAGAAAAGCATCAAGTGATCTCTTAAAATCATTTATACAATTTGTTTCAATGGTACGCCTGTGTAACTTATTCCATATGTCTACTACCTGAGGAATATAAAAAGGTATAGATAAGTACACCAAGAAAGTAGCACCAGAGGACATAAATGCAAGCTAAATTTCAAATGCAAAAAAAAGTCTTTACTCAAAGAATGATAAAGCTTTGAAGTAACCTACCAAGCAAGATAACAAAACAAATCTAGATGTTATCAAAATTCAATTAGATCCCATGTTAATTCACCAGAGGGATGAGCTCCAATGAGCCAAGACTCAATCTTAAGAAATTCTTATTTGTTCTAAATGCTTTGGAATTCCCTCTAAATCGCACTGCCTCTCTCTCCTTTTAAGATCAACCTCTTCTAATATCTCCTTCTTTGGCTCGGTATCCATCCCCACTTTGGAGCGGAGAATCAGACTTCTTAATCAACAAGGCAGAGGAAGCTTATACATCCAAAGCAGCCAACTTCTCTGAACACCCTTCTCTCACCTCCAACCTCTCCCCTCTATTTGGTTGATGTGATGGTCACCCTTCCTCTTAGCTCTCCTCTGCTTAATCTCAAAGCACATCTTCCTCTGTGTTTCAAATCAAGACTCTGCATACTAACCACCATTTCCCATTCTTTAACAGTGGAACACCTTTATGTCATCCATTCTTCCTTACCTCATACAATCTAAGGCACTTAGTCAAAAGTTTGGGGTCATCTAACCATTACTTCTTGATTTACCTTGCCCTATTGTACACTTTATAATCTTAGTAATAAATATCCTGCACTACAAGCACTGGCCTAAGTTTCTCAAAAAATAAAAGTTTGTGCAGCAATGTAAATGAAACAGCTGTGAAGGGGAAACAAATCAGCTGACATATCAAGGAACAGATAAATATATTTATTAGACTGAAAAATCGTATAATTACATGCACAATGAGCTAAACTAAAACTACGTAAGGACAGCATGTCATCAAAATACATTCCTATACGTATATACTCATGCACCATAAAATCCAAGCCACGTGTGTTTTCATTGTTCCCCTATTTGTAAAGTAACTGTTCTGGTAAACAATAGGATAGCCATGACTAAGTCCCTGCCCTATACCTAGAGGATGAAGGTGATGTGAAGGTACAACAAAGGCTATATTTAAAAAAGTATTTGCACACATTCAAGTTTATAACCCAAAAAGATAGCTAATAGTTCATTACTGTTTTAATTTGAGTTTTATGCCTCCGGTTTTATCTTCTTTAAAGCACACCATGCTGGAAATTATATTGGGACTCAAAGGAGCAACTAAAGACAAATTTCAGTTCCCCCCCACCCCCTCGATTATTGAATTTGGTCAGAGTTGTTTTGGGACGCAAGCTGTACAAGAAACCATCCTCCTTGGTCAGAACTGCCAGATGCTGGCAGAGACTGGAACCCCATAGGCAATATTCTTCAGATGTCACCCATTCTATCAACCTCTGGATGAGCAAACTGCAGTGGTGACAATATCTTTACCAAAAGATGCAGTATCTCATATCCCTCATCTGTGCTGTCAGAGACTGCACTTGGTAAGACTAGAACTGGATGATCTATTGACAGGAGGACATATTGCTGGCACAGGTGCCTTTCTAAAAGATACCCTGATCTGATAAAGTGTTGTAACACTTCAATGATATATCCTAGAGAAGGTCAATCAGCTGGTCTTCGTCCTGCAAAGCTGCATATGATCATTTAAGCTGTTGACAACTTTTTTTGGCCAACTTAAATAGGATTTATTTTTTGGGGGGGCAGGGGGGAGGGAAGCGGGGGAAACAGGAAAAGAAGTCCTTATGATTTACCCATGTCTGTGGTCCTAGACTGACATCTGATTTTTTCTAAATTTTCATGGTTAACATTTAGAGACATAATATTCTGCACAAAAAAGGTCAAATCCCAGCAACAAAACTATGTATTTGCAAAACTATACATATACACACATATATTAGACAGAAAAAAAACACACTTATGGCATTGTACTTCACCTAAGCTAGCAACTCAGATGTGAAGGCCATACTTGAGTTGCTATGGAGAAAATACTGAGCCGCTGCCCAAAGGTGGAGTTTTTAAAAAAAAGGGCCATGGAGAGTGAATTGTTGACAGCATTGCTATCTTTGAAGTTTAAATGGACAATATTGTTATGATTTTCCCTCAAGGACTTGGGCAATCTGAAGGAACATGCACAAATGCATAATTGAGCCATGCATAAAATGCAATGCACCATTTTCACTCACTCCCATTATAATGGTGTCCTGATTGAACTGTACATACAAAATACAGCAAATTAAAAAAAGGTCAATAGTTGTCCTCACAAAAGGTCACTGTGACATAAACCCAAATTATTAGTCATACCACAAGTTTTGTTGCAAATGCCCACTCTCAGTCACAAACAATTCAGTTTTCCTGCTCCCTCCCAAGCACAGGGTTTACCACTATTAACATATAAAGTAAATTTTACCAGTAACAATGTAAAAAGGATATTTTTAATTTCAGATGGTTTTCAATCTCCATTGCATTACATTTAAATCAATTGCTATGGAGAAATTAAGAACCAGACATTATTTTTGTACAAATTTGGAAAAGGGACAAAAGGAGGAGAAAAGAAAGAAACCTCACACTTACCAAATTTTAAGTAGGAAGTATAAAAGCTCAAGGTTTTCTGAAATAAACTAGTTAGAGCCTTAAAATATATATTTAAGACTTGCTAGTTCACCAAACCGGCTTCCTCATGTAATAAATGCACCGTGCAGTGTACAGAGCCATATAGACCATGAAGATCTTGGGTTTTATGTGCCGGGTTAGCTGACCAAGGTGGTGGCAGCAGATGAGAAATTAATGTTAACACAGGGGGAGGATATTTTTTTTAAACCTCTGCCACTTGGTCAATGTTCTGGAGAGCTGCGAGCACCCATGAAAACCTCAGGTGTGTACCACCTTGAGGATAGGAACAGCAAAAATTGCCACGGATTGCCCATCCATTTACTCTCCCGCAAAATAGTAAAAAACAAAGTTGTTGCTTATTGGTCTGGATGCTCCATGGGTTCAATTTTGTGTTGCACAATTATGGTGTTATGTAATGTTAGTGAGAAAGGGCATTTGTAACAATTTATTGTTATAATTTGTTAATCTAGTAACTTAGACATATGAATCTATAAATTTGAGTCCAAAGACTGGTGAGATGGACCAAATTAAGTTCTCTCATTTTGTGGTTTTAGGTTCTTAATAAACTTTTATTTTGCCATATAGATTCAACATAGTGCTAGCAAATTCAGAGTATCCAATACTTACCAGACCCAATTTTTATAAGTCCATTATGCTGGATGAATATGGTGTCACAAGTCAGATTGCCATGGATGATGGGAGGATCACAAGAGTGGAGGTAGCTGGTAAATAAAACAAAATTCAACAAATTGAGCAACTTGGTAGTTACTTTGCAAATGTATAGAATTTTACTAAACTAAGACATTGTTATATTAGCAGAATGGCACCTTACAAGAGGACCATTTTGTGTACAATTATAAAAGAAAATTATACACTTAGCTAAATGGGACACAACTGTACAATACTTAGCATTTTTTTATATAAAAACTTAAATAAATTTTTGAACATTTCCCCATTTTTAACTAATTTCCTACTCTTCTGTAGCCAGCTAGTTTAACAGTACTTCAACCAAGGGGGTGGGCATATTGCCACCTCCCAGGCCGCAACCAATACCCAAATATGGCCGTCTGCCAGGAGGTGCTGAGGACTAGCCGACTGTAACTCTCCCCCATGATTTTACCCTTCCTGATTGAGGAAACTGCAGACAGTCTCTAGTCGGCACCCCCCTGCTCCACGTTTCTCAGGTCAGGAACTGAACAGAAGAACTTACATTTCTATAGCGCTCATCAATGTGTTATTGTTTAGTGCCACCATGTTGCCGAAGATCTCTAGGTGACATTGAATACTCCAGATGTCAAATTAGCAAAGCCTGGACAGACCTATTGAAAAGATTTGGGCGAGGTGAAAGAACAGGCGAGTGTTTAGCTGTTACCCACCAAGCTAAAATACCAGAGGGGCAAGCTCAACGGGCTGAATGGACTTTGTTCATCCTTGACTACTTCTATAGAGAGCGAGTGATTTTGTCCAAATGGATGGAAGGACTTTACCGCTTGTACATGGAGGGTGATCAGAAAAAGGAAATGTTGCAAATTTCAAAACTGAATTTTGTTTACCTTCATCTAATGCTATGCATTAGTTCTGGAAGCACTTAAAACAGCTGTCTGTTGACCTGATTACACAGTGCTGTATCAGAGTCAAAACAAATACCAAAAGGACTCAGACAGCTTTGAAGACATCATTTTAGGTTATTAAAAATATACCTTCAGCAGTCCTAAGCTTTTAACAACTTTTTCCTAGGTTAAAAAAAAATCATGAATGCTGGAAATATGAAATGGAACAGAATGCTGAAAATACACAGCAGGCCATTCAGCATCTGAAAGAGAAAGATGGGTTATTTAAACAAGTTAAGGGCAGAGATTTATGTTCTCTACTTTTTTTGTTTAATCCACGAACACACTAGATGTCAAAGTAGGAAAACATGGACAGAATCTTTCAAACTACATTTGGATGGGAAGATTATGTCAGGAGCAGGCAATGAAGGAATTGGTTAGCTTTTCTTTCAGAAGCTGTACATTTCCACCAATTTGTTTCTTTCATGAGTCCCCCTTACACCCTCATGAAATAGCAAACCCAAAGTTCCAAATGTGAAATGCTAATAGATTGCACTTATATAAAAGTTAATTATTTCTCCCCCCACCAAAAAAACTTCAGGTTAAACACAGACAGCATACACAATTCGCTTTAGTACCTTTGAGTTTAGATTGAGATACAGCAAATTAAAGACTGTCCCAAATTATCACTTATTGCAGAGCAGAATCTAAGATACTTAAAATAGGTAGTAAACAGCAATGGATTTACTATCACTGCCTGTTAACAGTGAACACAAGAAAAAGCCAATCTCTAGGTCCATGTTCAGTTCCAACATTTCCATCTTCCACAACATCACACCCTTGTAACTCTTTCAAGTCAGGGATTTATCCAATATGTTTTTTTTTTGAACATGTCAACTGAGGGCATATTCAACACACTATGCAAGCTGAATGCAAAGGTAGTTTACTCAAATTCAGTGTGGAGTTTTGTTACATTGTGTAAAGCTAGGTCAAATTACTACAAAGAACCTCTTCATCTAGTCACAATTCTCTTTCCCCACTCGCTTCCCAAAGCAATGAAAACAGTTCTAATCCCTGGGAGGACAGCACTAGACACATCTGACCATTTGCACCTTATTTCACAGCTAATTATTCAATTTATAGTTTCACCTCAGGAGGTCCTGAGCTTTCACTACTGCATCCAATGAGAAACCTTATCAAATATTTTCTGAAAGTCAACAATATCCACCTACCTTGCTATCATTCACTATTATATACCTGAATTTTGATTTGTTATGCCCAAACCCCCTTGTATAAAAATACACGAGCTTCAATTTACCAATCTGTCGAATTAATTACTTTACAAAAAAGCTCAATTTCCCCTCAGATTAGATATCACGGAAATAGGCCTGTCACTGTTATTTTTTTTTAAAAAGACATGAATTGCACTGGCCACCATCTGGTCCTCTGTGATCGTCCTGGTCCAATGAAGTTTAAAATTTTCCACCATCCTTTACAATTTCTTTTACTATTCTTGGATGCATTCCATGTGGGCCTGGTTTTTTTTATGAACCTTTAAGTAGTCCAGCTTCTTAATGGCTATTTAAATGGTTAATTATTTTCTAATAAAACTTTAATGCAGCTGCACTACTTCAGTTACAAATTTGGGAATAAGTAATTTTTTTCTATAATGGCAAAGTTCTACTTTACATTAGCTTACCCTAAATGGGCATCCTCACTTTGAAGCACTTGGCTTCAGCTCCAACTTGCTGTAGTCCTGCATCTTCATTATTGGTGAATTGAAATTCAAGTTGTACATTTCAATTGTTATTTTTAAAACAAGTTGATATTTTTAAAAACAAATTTTAAACTTTGTTTTTTGTCTATTAGCAATGTTTAGAAGCTTGAAATTCTCAATACACAAGTTTCATTTTAGAAGAATAATTTGATCATATTGCTCCCAGTGAACTATTGCAATAATTCAAGCAGAATGTTTCTGGTTTGATTCCAGTCTGTGCTGGGTTACCTTATTTCTGCCAGCGAAGTGGTAAAAATACAACTGGCTTCAGGGTCCCTGGGCTGGGGAAGACAAAAATAAACTAGGATTCCCACTCCTAATCATCAGTGACCATGTGATAAGCACTGGACTGGACTCGGCTATGATGCTCTCTATTACTGAATACACTGCTGATACTCACTACTTGAACTCATGCAATTGGATGACATTGAAGGACTCCAGCATCTGTGGGACCATAGCCAAGCAAGAGACAATGTCTTCAGAAGGGTGGGGGGGGGTGCAAAAGAGAGAAAAAAGAAGATATTCACCACCAGAACTGAGATTCATTTGAGGTCTGTGACTTCTTACCTCAAGGCTGACAAAATCTGGGTGCACCATCTCTTCCAAGCCTATATCGAAATGAACAAAGTTACATTCAAATGTGGAATATTACTTTAAAAATTCTCTCAGTTTAATTCTATTGATGTGTGAAATTTATCCTTTCCTACATACACTGAAAGCATGAAGCAATCTCACATCACAGATCTAATACCTGGCATTGCCACCTTTACTAACCCAATCTAAACCCTAGGCAGTAATCTGCAGATGCAGCATGTTGACACTTCCATTTGCTAACCCACCTCGATGCTAGTGTTTACTCGCAAATCGAATTATGTCAGGTCACATTTTAAAGAGCTTTGCTCAGTCAACCAGCAAGAAAAGGACAACATTCCAAAGCTGATTTCACTTCACACTGCAGGCAACAGATAGACAGAATAAACTTCCAACTAGACATCTTTAAAGAGAAAGTCTCTTATTATGCGTGGCCTGTATAGGGATTTGACCCACATCCCTGGCTTTGTTAGCAGCATGTGCATTGGAATCAAAGATGCCTTCTCAGTCAGGCTGAAGTTATGCTTAAACTACCAGAAGTGAAATGTCCTAATACACCATGTATTCATTTCTCCATCTCCCTTCTCCACAACGAGGTTGCTACTTGCACATGAAATTGAAACATTCTTCATCTTTCAGAATTATTGCAGGCTAAACTCTAAGAGCAGTGAGCCTCGGCTCAGTGGTAGCATTCCCACCTGAGTCGGGGGTTTGGGGCGGTGGTCTTTAAATACTCGGTTGACATCTCGCATGGTACTTGTGTCTGATGGGAGTAGACTGGCAACCACCCCCATTGCATCTAGCCAGTTCCCCCAGTCAGGCTAACGACTTGTTCACACAAAAAGGTTGTCTCTGTTATGGAAACAGCTTAGAGCATAATCTGCTGGATCAGGATTTAAAATATCCAATACATCAGCATCAAATCTATCTGGGAATGCTCACTATTCCTGCATATTACTTTCTGGTGCGTCAACCTTGGAACGGCAAAAGTTGCCAAAAATGGGCTGGTTAGGATTCTGATACGACCTTCCAATTGCACCAAAAACTGAATATCAGAACACTAATGCTGTGCAATAGGCAGAGGGATGCATATTTTTCACCCCCTACTATGCTGAGTTCAGCCACATGTTGTGGGCAACAAGGGGTGCTCATACATGAGCATGAACACACACACCCCCACAAAACATGGAGCTTTTACACATCCACTTCTGCATGCTGCCCAGATGGCCAAAAGCAGCACTCAGCCATTCAGAAGCAGCTGGTGCATGCAAAGTAGCAAAAAAAAGAGCAAAATATCTCAATGTAGTCTTTTGCAACCTGTAATCAACAGCCTACCTTTTCATTCATAGTTTTGTGATTTTTCTTAGTTTTCTTCAAAAACTGTTTTAAGCTTCCTGATGACATGTATTCTGTTATAAATATAACCTGCAGGAACATATAAACATAACAACCCCTTCAGCAGTTCCAAATACATTAGACACACATGCTAACAGAATAGATCACGTGCACGAAATCAAAAGCAAAATACTGCAGATGCTGGAAATCTGATATAGAAACAGAAAATGCTGGAAAAGCTCAGCAAGTGAAGCAGCATCTGTGGAGAAAGAAACAGAATTAACGTTTCAGGTCGAAGATGAAATTTCAGTTCTGACGAAAGGTCTTCGACCTGAAATGTTAACTCTTTCTTTCTCCACAGGTGCTGCCTGACTTGCTGAGTATTTCCAGCATTTTCTGTTTTTATTTCAGATCAAGTGCACTCCCTCCCACTACATCTTGCCACTCAATTTATAGTACAATAAAATTATTTCCAAAAAAAGGGAGGATCTTAATTCTCTGCAAAATATGCAGATTACACTGGTTCAATTTTCTTGAACACTTTTAAGACTTTCCAAATAACTTGTTTCCTTTCATATTCTTAAAGGATTCTTTTCAGTATGAAGCATAGAAACTAATGAACATTTCTGAATCACAGAAACTACTGTATATTTTACACTCCAGGTTTAATGAAAATCTTCAGCTATAAATTATTTAGTTGCAAGAAAAATTTTTAAAATTTCAATTTAGATACAAAAAACACAGCTTCAGTCAGGTAAATCAGCCACCAACACTGAGCAGTACCAAGACAGCTTACCCTAGCTTTATTTTCTTTCACATCTGCCCAGTACTTGTGGAATTTCACTATGTTCAGGTGCTCCAGCTGGATGAGATTGTCAAAGACAGCTTTAACCTTATCCTAAGGAACAGAAATATACTCATTAGAAATGGTTAATGTATAAATTTGATTCCTTTCTGCCCTTGCCCCACTTGTAGGGGTGGTTAAAGACTAAAAAAGCTAGTTGCCTGAATTCTTGGACAGAGGCTCCAAGTGAAATTAAGTGGACATCCCATTTGGAGACACTCAATTTCTGGAACTTAAGTTTTTTTTACAAAATGAAAAACCTAGTAATAATCTTATCACCATACTTAATGATCACACTTCAAAAATACTAAAACCAAAGTGAACAAAATAAGGCAGAAGGAGTCATTAGCAGCTCATATCAAAAGAGTTTAGGGTTTTTACTTTCACCTCTTGTAGTTTAAAGTTTTTCCGTTCTGAGAACTGAACTTCATTCCAAACAACTTCCACCCCCTCCTCAGTGTCCATTGCCAAGTATGCGCTGTCAATTCCAGGAACATTCCGCTGATTCACCTACAATTAAAAAACGGATATTCTTCAAAGAAAATGAAGTAATTTATTATGAAAAGATTTGCAATTTTATCACTATTAAGCACTTGTAAGGCATCAACTTGGCTCAGCTGGTAAAACTCTGGCCTTGAAGCCAGGTTTTGGGTTCAAGCCCCATGCAAGACTTGAGTGCATAATCTAGGCATATACTCCCATCCAGCACAGAGGGTCCAGTGTGTTTTTGAAGGTGCTGTCCTTCAGATGAGGTTTCGAACTGAAGGCCTGCTTCAAAATAAGTGCCACATTTGCTTACATAAGTCAATACTTTAGAGTAATTATTTGTACATTAAGGACTTGAGACATTCCTGAGAGTAGTGGTGCAGAGCTACAAAAGTGTACATCTTTCTTTCTCTTTGTTCCAACAGTCAGTTCAATATTAGGTTAGAGGAGAGTGAGGATCTACATTTTTTGAGGGTTTGATATTTTTCTTCTTCCTCCTCCTCCTCTTTTTCTGCCATGAAAGATAAATAATCTTCAGTGTTTAACACTGAAAGGAAAAGCACTAACCAAGTGGTCACAGTGATGACTGGCTTAAAAACGCTTTATCCTCCTTAATATGCCATTAAAAAAATTAAAATAATGGTCCCCTTTTAAAATATGTTACTGGCATTTTCTTTAGCATATACATAGCATTCAAAATCTGCCTTGCTATTGGAAGCAAAGCCAAGTATGCTGGAAATCTGAATCAAAATAGAAGATGCTGGAAATATGCAGTGTTGTTGGTGTTCATTTGATTAAAATGGGTTACTCTTCATAAGAACCAATGTGATTGGGAAGAGATACATGAGCTAGCTCTTTCGAAGACTCACCAAACAAAGAGAATGAGCAAAAAACGGTAGATAGATTGTCATATGAAGCAAACAGTTTTACCAGGCCAAGAATTCTTACCCCATCACCTCTTTTCTATTTTGGTCACATTTTGCTTTTATTTCCTTGTATCCTGCATCATTAATTATAATCAAAAATCTATTTTTCCAGGAGGTAAATCATGATTAAATTTGCCTAAAAGATGTCTCATGCTGCAGTTGGAAGGCAGGTTATTGTTCAGCTTTGGTGAAACTAAAAATAGCAATTGTGCTATTCTGGAAGTGATAAAAAGCACGACAGACAAACAGAAAACTGCAAATGCTGGAAGTATGATGGATAAACAGACCAGATGTCACTAGCAGTATAAACAGCAGGTGCTAGAATTGCGCAGGTCTATCGGCATCTGAAAGATACATTGATGTTGCGGGAAGAGCCAGTTCTTCTGACAAAGGGTCTGCATGCTTTTAGATGATGGATCTGCTGTCCATTTGAAGTATTTTCTGTTTTTATTGGATCAGCTGTAGTTCTTTCTCTGTTCCAAGAATTCAATTTTGTCAGCTTACGAACGTAAGTGAAGAATGCATGAAAAATGATCTCAAAGAAAAAAAATGATTCATCAAGCAATAAACAACTTTCTAGAACTTTGTCAACCACAGGTGTCATCCATTTTAGCCTTGCCGTGTTTACGTTATCACCAACGGGACAAATTTACATTTTTTTAATATATCTTTACCCCATTGTCAACCAAAAATGCAGATCAGGTGATCTTGTTGGGAAAAGCTTCCCGTGAAAAGACACGGCTTTCCATGTTCTAATGGGACAAGCTTCTGCTGGAATATCTGATCAGTCAGCATTTTTGTTGAAGGCGACGATGAGGATGAGTGATGTCAGAGTACTCGGGAAGATTCAAGTTCAGTAAGCTGCTACAAAGGTTAATGAGCTTCTTCAAGGGAACCTAGTCATGACAAGAATGACCAGGCAGCTTCCATTACTGCAATACAAGCAGGTTGAACAAACAGCCTCTACCCCAAAGCCAATCAGAAATGCATATCAGATCATATGTACAATGTCAAATATACATATACTCATGAATATTTGATGGTAAACAGGTTATTTCCTTCATTACTTATGTAAGAAGCCATTAACGGGTTGAGAATTCTTATGCAGCGGTTTTCTCTTTCTTTTCCCCACTCCCAAGTCACCTCAAACCAGAAAGGAATTAATTTTGTCACATGTGCCTCCTGCCACTTGGATTTTCAAATATGGCTTATGAGTCCTCAGGTCCACAGCAAACAATGCCAGAGTGCAAGTAAAATAGGATTTTCTGAAAGTATTTTCAATGATGAAAAGATTAGAAGGTTACAAAAAATAAAGCAAACAAAATCATCTCCAAGAAATTGCATTACAGTGGCTTCAGGGAACTATATGAAGGTTACTTTGGGGCCAAGTTTCCAGCTTGCAAGTTCTGCACAAAACATCAGATTTTTTATGTAGCTAAACTAGAATTAACATTTTATGAGTTACAAGTGCTTAGCCAGTAGGCAGAGATTAAGAGCACCACTTTCCATCAGTAAACTCATCTTGTTCAGTACAAGGCAAGTGGAGTGAATTTCAATAGTTAATTTTTTCTACTATAAACAGATTGCATTCACTGCAACTGGATTCCTTTACATAGTGTAAATAAAGTTGATATTTTGACAGAGACAAAAGTCAAATTGTCCACACAACCATCATCCTATTTTTCCCCAACTCTTCATCTGCACACTACCCCTTGGGGGTACCATATGCCAACACAGGGTCAGCTTCCACATGTACTTGATGACACCCAGCTCTCTCTCTCTCTCTCTCTCTTTCTTCTGTGCTGTCAAACTGTTTATCCAACATCCAGTTTTGGATGAACTTTCCTCCAGTTAAACATTGGGAAGACCAAAGACCATCTTTGCCCTCCGCCACAAACTCCGTACCCTTAACAATGACTCCATCCCCCTCCCCAGTAACTGTCTCAAGTTGAATTACAATGTTCTCAAGCTTGGATCCTACTTGACCCCGAGCTGAGCTTCCAACCATATATCCTCTCCATCAAAAAGGCTGTCTACGTCTAACTCCATCACAATGCCTGCATCTGCACCTACCTCAGCCCATATACCCTGAAACGCTCATCCATGCCTTTGTCACCTCCAGACTTGAATATTCGATGCTCTAGTGGCCGGCCTCCCATCCTCTATGCTGTGTAAACTTAAGCTCATCCAAAATTCCGCTGCCCGTATCCTATCCCGCACTAAGTTCTGCTTACCCATCACCCCTGTACTTGCTGACCTACATTGGTTCTCAGCCTGTCCCCACTCCAATTTAAAATTCTTATCCTCAAGTTTAAATCTCTTCACGGCCTCACCCCTCCTTACTTCTAACCTCCTTTAGCCGTATAACCCCGCCTGAACTCTCCGTTCCCCGCCTCGGGCCTCGTGAATTCCACTTTCCCTTCGCCCCACCATTGACGGCCGTGCCTTCAGCCCTACACACTAGAATCCCCTCTCTAAACTCCTCCACATCCCCCTGCTACTTAAAACTCACTTCTTTGACCAAGCTTTTGGCCACCCCTCCCAACATCACCTCCTTTGACTTGACGTCCATTCTTTTGGTTATTCTTCTGAAGTACTTTGGGATTTTTTTTACGTTAAAAGTTTTAAATAAATGCAAGTTGCTGTAGGTGATTTTCGTAAGTTATTTCCTCCCTCTCTCTTTTTGGTGGGGAAGGAAGAAAGAATACTACTTTACATTTAAATCATCAGTTAACCTGCACAGATGGAAATGCCCACTGAGCAGCAAAGACACCAAACCAGCTTGGTCAACTAAATCGAAGGAAAATATTCAAGATTTTAAAAACATGCAAGTATGACGTGGATAAAGAGTTACATTTTGTACATGTGTGTTATCAATCTTATTTGGGAACAGCTGATACTTGGATTTCAGTGAAGCATAATGGTAAGTGTGTGAAAATTTCTTACTAAGGAACTACAATTATATTTATTGTTCTTCCAAGCCGTGGGTTTGTAATGGTCAAAGCAATCTGAAATGGGTACTGACACATTAAATCATGTTGACTTAATTGTGATTTCCCTTGCGTGATACCAATACGGTTAGTGACAACTGTTGGGTGTTTAATTTTGAAGTAAATATCCATTTTGAATTGAGCCAAGCATCAGGGGGAATGCTGCATTGTCAGAGGGTGTCAAACTCCTGCAAAAAGACATTAAAAATGTCATGGTACTAGTAGGGAGTTCTACTGATGCCCTGACCAAAATTCTTCCTTCAACCACTACCAAAACAGATTAACTGTAGGATCTTGCTGTGTGCAAACATTGCCCACATTCATTTATCTGACAGTGACTGCACTTCAAAGTAATTTGTGTGAAGTGTCGTGGGACATATGAAAATCATTTTAAGCTGTTAGAAAAATGCAAGTTCTTCCACAGAACAGATGCACAAACTAGGTAACAGAATGTATGTGGAAGCATCCCATCACAATGTTAACAATTATATAAATCCAAATTTTCATGGGGGGAGAATGTGGTGAAGAGTAAGGAGGGAAAAATTAATGAATGGGACTCTACGGCCATTTGTTGTGGCAAAGGCCACTCTTTGAGACACAAAAAAAATGAAACATCTTGTGTAGCACTGTTGTTAAACAAAGTGCTGCAAATGAATAGACACAAATGTTCTGGCTGATAATGCTACCCTCTTACAGAAAAAAATCTTCAGCCAGACAGAGGACAGTATGTGAGCCCAAAGAAAAACTGCAACAAAAATATCCGACAAGCTAGAAACACTGACCCAATAGATGTCCTTAAACTCACTCAGGTTATATAAGTTATAAAGACATGGATGAATCAATATACATAAACAGGATTGCTTAATTTGATTACACTGATAGCAATACATCACTATGGGCAAAATTAGATACAACTTGTTATCAACTGACAATGGTCTCAATGCCAGAAAACAAAACAAGACAGGCATCGTGTAAACCACGCTGATGTCTGTCCCTAGCCTGACCCCTTTCCCGCAAATCAGCTGCGCTGAAATGCACTCTAAGCTAATTACGGGTGTGCATATTCCACTGAATCTAGGTGTCCATCAAACTTTCTGCTTATAAACAAATTTTAAAAAACATTTTCAACACTTGAATTTAAGGAAATGTCAACATTAAGGATCAGGAAAAGTACCAGATAAATTTATTTTGTTTAATATTTCTAGAAACAGCTGAGTGCACTGGACACAGCAAAGGCTACAGGCTCAGACAACATCCCAGCTGTAGTGTTGAAGACCTGTGCTCCAGAACTTCTTGGGCCCCTAATCAAGCTATAACACTGGCATCTATACGACAATCAGGAAAACAGCCCAGGTATGTCCTATCCACAAAAGTCAAATCTAACCTGGCCAATTACTGCCCCATCAGCCTACTCCCATTCAACAGCAAAGTGATGGAAGGAATAGTCATCAGTGCTATCAAAAGGCACTTAATCACCAATTACCTGCTCACTAAAGTTCAGACTGGATTCCACCAGGACCACTCGGCTCTAGACCTCATTACACGACACAAGACCTGAATTACAGGGGTTAGGTGAGAGTTAGTGCTCTTGACATCAAAGCAGCATTCAACCAAGTGTAGCTTCAAGGAGCCCTAGCAAAAATTTTCAGGGGAAAACTCTCCAGTGGCTGGTCATACCTAGCACAATGGAAGATGGCTGTGGATATTGAAGGCAATAATCTCAGCCCCAGGCCATTGGTGCAGGAGTTCCTCAAGGCAACGTCCTAGGTCCAACTATAGAATTGGGGCTGTTCATTCATGACTCCAATACGTTCAGCTCCTTTTGCAATTCCTCAGATAATGGAGCAGTCTATGCCCACATGCAACAAGACTTGTACAACATCCAAGCTTGGTCTAATAAATGGAAATAACATTCATGTCACACAAGTGCCAGACAACAACCATCTCCAACGAGAGCGCCTAACCACCTCTTCAATGGCATTACCATCACCGAGTACCCCACCATCAACATCTTGGTGATCACCATTGATCAGAAATTCAACTAGACCAGCCACGTAAATGGCATCGCTACTAGAGCAAGTCAGAGGCTGGGTATTCTTCGTTGAGTGGCTCAGCTCCCAACTCCCCAAAGCCTCTCCACTACCTACAAGGCACAAGTCAGGAATGTGATGGAATACTCTCCACTTGCCTGTATGGGAACAGCTGCAACAACACAAGACGCTCGATACTATCCAGGACAAAGCAGTCCGTTTGATCAGCACGTTATCCACTAACCCAAATATCCACTGCCTCCACCACCGGCATACTGTGGCTGCAGTGTGTACTATCTAAAAGGATGCACTGCAGCAACTCACCAAGGCTTCTTCGGCAACACCTCCCAAAACCACGACCTCCACCACTTAGAAGGACAAGGGCAGCAGGCGCATGGGAACACTATCACTCCTAAGGTCGCCACAAGTCACACACCAACCCAACACGGGACATGTATCGTCGTTCCTTTATCATCGCTGGGTCAAATCCTGGAACTCCCTATCTAATAGCATTGTGGGAACTGCAGCAGTTCAAGAAGGCAGCCCACCACTTCTCAGGGCAACTAGGAATGGGCAATAAGAGCTGGCCTTGCCAGCGACGACCACATCCTGATAATGA
This sequence comes from Heptranchias perlo, assembly GCF_035084215.1. NCBI lineage: Eukaryota > Metazoa > Chordata > Chondrichthyes > Hexanchiformes > Hexanchidae > Heptranchias > Heptranchias perlo. The sequence goes on along the minus strand of NC_090332.1, from coordinate 6,643,732 downwards.
ATTTTTAAAAACTGGAGGCATTAAAATTTGCTTAAACCTCAAAACCCATTAATACTGAAAAACCATCCAGTGTCTCTTTTCCTTTCCCTAGTACACTGTCGGAATCCATCTTTCTAAATAGTATTTTACGGATTGCATGCAAGGTTAAAAGTTAGCATTACGAAATTGTGGTCTATACAGGAATATCGTCTCCCTTCAGCTCTTCATGATGCTTTCTGCATTCGAGGTGGGTCAATATTTTAGTTAAATTTGGAAGCTTTCCACCACAAATATTTAATCCAATCTAGCTTTAAAAAACTCTAAGCTTCCATTTGAAAGCAAAACACAAATATTACATTTCAAACACAGTATCTAAACACACACTGCAAATCTGGAACATCTCAAGCACTGTAAAATGCCTAACTAGCAACAGATGCATATTATTTATTGTATGTACCAAAAAGGTATTTTCAAGATTAGGGCTTTCCACTTACATTAGCAGCCTTATCATACCAAGGCTTACCCAAGGTCCCCAGTTCACTTCCCTGCACACAGTACATATTTCATCTCATTCAGTAACGTCCCCCCACCCACCTCCCTGAGCAAAGAAATTCACTTTTAACCACTTACTCCACAGGGAAAGAGAAAGGTACTCCTGTTTGGGACAAAGCTCGAGGTTCTTCAGAGGCTACCGTATCAAACTTAAGAGATGGTGCAGTAAATTAACCTTGGGAAGAGGCACTCATCACTGGGAAGTCGTGAATGCCTGCGCTGGAATGCAAAACCGGGTATGGTACACAACCTGTGGTTTAATACAGCAGCGGGAAGAAACGGCACCCCTTAGCTATTAATCCAAAACCCATTGATTAAGAACTAAGGACCTCCCAATGGCTCAGTTGGTAAGTGCACTGTCCAATGTGGAACTGAGCCACACATGAAGGAATTTCAACAGACATAATACATTTTCCAAATCATCAATTAATTCGCCCTCTCTCTTTGTAGGCAAAAGATGAGGAACTGCAAAAAAGGGGAAGGACTACTCCATTTGTATCAACGCTGAACACAGTCATAATATGCACTGCAGGGAAGTTATCTGAAAGCTTATACCACGCATCCAGACTGGCATTTCCAACCAAACACTTATTGCTCATGGGTTGAAAGCAAGGTAGAATACAGCATAATTTCTGCTGTTTTAAACTGAAAACATGTGCATAGCAGTGCTGACAGATACGAATCAATGACAAAACTCCCTACACGGGCTAATCAGTTCAGCATATGAAATGGAAAATTCCACTGGTTCTGCAGCCACTTTGGTTGTCAAAGCATCAGTGTTGCTTTGAAATCAGCGTACAAAGAATGTTTTTGCAGCACAATTTCATGAAATGTGGAATTGGTTACAAAAGGAAACTAGGATTTTTTTGGCAGTTTAGGCCAGCAATAAAATAAAGTCAAGTACAGATGGTTGAGGTACAGCATGCTACTATGGTGTTGGCCTAATTCTACAATACATGCAACTATCACATGGCTTAGCTGCAACAGCTATTCAAAGAATTTAGTTAATACAACTCAATTTGGTCTTCAAACCTGAGCATGGTACATCAGGTCCTGGACCAATTTCCCAAGGAAAAATTGCCCCACAGCTTGTGCCAGCAATCCAGTGAGCCTTTAGGTGTGGTCACCTGAACCAAATTTGCTTTTACTGGCATTTACAATTGATCTTTGTTCCAAAATAGTCTTGTAGCAGCTGCTTAACAAGAACATGCAACAGATGAAAAAAAACCTCAAGTATAGCACGATATAATGTGTAGAGCAACAAAATTAATTACATAAATCCAATGTACGAAGGAGTGCAAATCAACCAGATGCAAAGCCGACAACTTCTTGAAATCACCAAATTCATTTCAATTATCAAGTGACACAATACAACGTGGTGTCCAGAAAGCTCCCTCCAGTAGCATAAAACAGACGAAACAACTCACAATTGTATAGCACCTTCAACGTAGTAAAACGTCCCAAAGCGCTTCACAGAAGCGTAATCAAGACAAAATTTAACACTGAGCCACATAAGGAAATATTAAGACAGGTGACCAAGAGCTAAGTCAAAGAGGTAGATTTTAAGGAGTGTCTTAAAAGGAGGAGAGAGGGGCAGAGAGGATAACGGAGAGAATTCCAGAGCTTAGGACCTAGGTAGCTGAAGGCACGGCTGCCAATGGTGGAGCGATGAAAATCGTGGATGCACAAAGGGTCAGAATCTGAGGAGCACAGAGATCTCATAGGGTTGAAGGAAGTTAGAGTTATATTCTACATTACAGCTCTGGTACACGTCCATAGTCCTTGGATTGTGCTAAGGATCAGAACTGGATCTTGCGCTCATATTTAGCTGTAATGGACTTTCTCCCTCATACGAGCGTGTTCAACATAATTCCAAATAAAACCCAACAGCTAGCAATTCAGAAGAGATAGTTGCTCAATAGATCTGTATTTAAAAATGCTACCTCCACAGTTCAAAAAACGTCCAGCCATTACTTGCTCATCCAATGACCAAAAACACCCATTAGAATCTAAAAGCTTTGCAATCAATACATAAATAGACTGCAATTTCAATACCATTACAGTAGCTCTGCATCAAAAGGAGAAAATCAAATCTCAAAACTGTCTTTAAAAAAAATCTCTTCTCCATCATCCTGGGAACAAAAAAAACCAAGAGATTCCCCTCTTGGCTCAGTGAGTACTTGAACCATATAAACCAGATGGCCCAACATTTGATTCTTAGTCGACGGAAGTTAGCTGATCTCAGTGGAACGGCAATAGAAAGGTGCCACAATCAGCCTCGGCGCCAGTGGGTTCGGTAAGAGATAATAGATTGATTTTAACAATTTCAGACATTAGCTCTCTGTCTGATTCTCCCATTCACATTCCACTGCATTCCTTCCATTTTAGAGCGATTTTATTCACCTTTTGGCTTTCTAATGACTTTTCACTACCCAGATGATGGCCTTTCCACAAGAAACCAAGCACTTCTCACTCCTTTCCACTATTGTAAGATCTAATTGCTCCCCAGTAAATGTATTAGTTGCCTCTTTGTAAAATTAGCATATCTACATTATCTCCCTAACCCACCTGCTTCTGTGTCTTGGTCAGTCCTATAAAGGGTCTCTTCTGCTTATCTGTAACAGTTTTAAGGAAGCATCTCCTCTTGCAACACGTATTTCCATCATTTATTGTTTTTATTTTGGATTTCCAGCAAACGCTGGTTTTCTTTTCCCAATCTCTGTCTGGGTTGCAAGGCTTAGGCCATGCTTATCTGTTTGCCTAAGAAGTTAAGATAAAGTTCGGAACCGTTAAACCTCCAAAGTTATTGTTTATCGCTTCTGAATTCAGATTTTGGATTTAGGTGCCAATTATCTAGAAGTTTTATGTACACATCCTCCACTATTAGCTTTTGCCAAAGGAAATGCCAAACATATGACATGCACAGCTCCCAGCAGAATCACTGTTGAATGAAATCCTCCCTCCCCCACCAGTCATGTGCATAGATACACAATCCCTTTGTAGCATTCTTATACTTACTTCATTCTAACCTAGTGACCCATTTACCACAACCACTCCCTGGAAACCCACTCAGCAATGAGTTAATCTGATGAAAGAACTCACAGCAATAAACGAATCACAGCAGTGTATTGTGGAAGGGATGAGAACTGCTCAGCCATCTCCTTCAGCTGAAAAATTACTGATCTCACTGCAATTTTGAAAAGTTTGCACCTTTATATGTTTTAAAAATCTGCAAGAATTTTAACAAGTTGTTTTTATACAAAGGTTTTTTTTCCAACCAAATGTACACAAGTGTACAGATGTAATGTGAATTGTTGATTTTTCCCTCCACTTTTCATACAAAAATAGTCCAGCCTCTGCCCCATACCGCCTTCTGCTAGCATAGCAGGAACCATGGACACAAGCTCACTTCCTACCACTCCGTAGCACAAACTTTTTAAACTCAATGCATATGGGCAGGTTATGTGGGGGTTGGGGGGAAATATCACAGCCAAACCGGTTCCTAATCAATATCCAGTGACCTGCTAGCAAGTGCAACTGTATGGACGTCATGCAGAGTTAATGGCCGAGACTGTCCCGTGATTGAATCACCCTGCTGACACTCATTGTTTGGGTTCACACAGGAAGCATGGGTACTTGGAAGTTATAGGAGGGTGTCCAGCTTCTGTGGAACTGTACTTCAGCATGAATCAGGGCCATCAGCAATGGCCAGGGGAAAGTGCAGTAGATAATTTCACCCAATAACAATTTTGTTTTAGACATCAAATGCCTGAAACATTTTGGTGCAATAATGTAAGTTAGGAAGGGAAAGGCCGATAGAGGTTGTGAAAATTTTGATAGACTATTTCACAGAACTTGAGACTTCCACACTCCTTCCCCAGCTATGTACACAGTCAAGTCTGCATAACATAAGAATCTGTTGATATTTGAAATAGACAATTTGGTACTAAACTACCAATGTAACTAAACATTTTAGTCCGATACTTCAAAATCACATCTAAAATGAGTGCTTGCAGGGATATCTTCCAACTAATTCCTCAAAACAATCCCCAAATTGCATAATAAAACAATTGCATAACAAATACTGTGTTCAAGTTTGAATAATGTAAGAAAAGCACTGTAAACAGATTACTGTACAACAGGATAAATGCACTACATTACTTATGGGAGACAAACACAGAAGAGAAGTTTACATAGAAACTTTTAGTGAACAGATGGTCCAAAGTCTCAAACGTCAAAAGAACATCTTGTCTTTTGTGGAAAAAATGATTGACATTAACACTTGTTCTTTGTTTTTCTGTTTCAATTAGAATCATAGAATGGTTATGTCACAGAAGGAGGCCATTCGGCCCATTGAGCCCATGCCGGCTCTTTGTAAAAGCAATCCAGTTAGAACCATTTCCCCGCTCTTTCCATAGCCCTGCAATTATTTTCCCTTCAAGTATTTATCCAATTCATTTTGGAAAGCCACGATTGAATCAGTTTCCACCACCCTTTCAGGCAGTGCATTCCAGATCATAACTACTCCCTGCGTAAAAATGTTTTTCCTCATGTCGCTTTGGTTCTTTCGCCAATCACCTTAAATCTATGTCCTCTGTTCTCGACCCTTCCACCAATGGGAACAGTTTCTCTTTATTTGCTTTTACCACACGATTTTGAATACTTCTGTCAAATCTCCTCTCAACCTTCTCTGCTCTAAGGAGAACAATCCCAGCTTCTCCAGTCTATCTACGTAACTGAAATTTTTATTTTAAAATCATAAATTTTGATGACATTAAGGGGGTATTAACTTCCACAAGTCACAGACACAATATAAGGAAGTTGAACCAACACCAGCTGAAATCAATCATCAACTTTAAGGTGCATCAGCATCAACTGTAAGTCAGTGGAAGGGTAACTAAATTGTCAAGCCAGTACCAATGATGTCGTAACAAGGTGTTCAAAATTTTTAAAAACAGACCAAGATAGACACTGAAAATTAAGGATTTTAATCATGATTTCTTTTGTCCATTTTTAATAAGGGTTCTGATGAAACAGCATCACTACAGCTATATTTTTTCACACCAATTTAAATTTTTCCATTTTTAACAGCCATCCATATCTTTCAGTGTGAAGATGTTAATCTGCAGCCAGTTGTGGCCACTTTCATGTCATGCAACTATGAATTTAGCATCAGGCTGCTCAAACTAATTTTACGGATGAGCCTTGCAGCTAGTTGAAGAGACTTTCATCTCATTAATCTGGGCTGGGTGCAAAACGAGGCTGGATCCAATCCCTGTAAAGCACTTCGGGGCAAAGTTAAAGCAATAATAAAGTCATAAATTCTGTGCTAACAATGGCATCATGGATCAATGTGAAGCCCACTGGAAGTTATCATCAGCACAGAAACCCACTACTGGCATGACAGAAAACTCAATAAAAGCAACATGAAGTATAAATATAAAAGATACTAAAGAGCAATTTTAAGGCAATCTAATATCAGGGATTATACACATATCTATAAAAAATGATAAATAAATACCTGCAAGGTATCTGTTTCAATCTATACCACATCTAGATAATTGTATCAATTATTCTTTTAATTAAAGAGATTCTCCCTATCCTGCACCATTTTACTGTTTTCACAGTAAAGCAAGATAACAGTGATGGTTAACCAGGATTACTTAAATCTCCACATTTATATGGTTCCATATTTGACAACTGACTTTTGGTGGGGGGGGGGGGGGGAGGGAAGAGGAGACAAGAGAAGGTGCTGACAAAATTCTGGACAATACACTTACCCGTGCAGGCAATTAGCTACTAATTGGAAAGCAGATGTGGATTTCCCCCTTTCCTTATGACTTTGATCATTGTTAGACACCTATTTTTCTTTCCAGAGTTCTGCATCATTTTGGGGTATAGAAATCACCAAGAGCCATAATTCCACACTGAAAATATTAGCTTTGTATAAAAAATATTAACCACTTCTAAAATAAATAAGTAGATAACATATTCTGCCAAATAATTTCATGAACCCTCTAAAGGAATGAAAAAACAAAAAAAAACTTAGTGTGGTACATGACTGTGATGAGCACAATTACCCCCTTGTCCATCAAATATCAAATTTTAGTCATGTTCTAATAAAACATAATGGTAATAAGCCAACAGTGGTAACCATGCAGAAAATAAATTGGATTTAATGCATCAAGATGGATACAAAACAATTTTGCAAAATGGATGAGGGTATTTTTTGGGGTAGGCAAAGCTGAATAAAGGATACATTCAAGCAACTGAATTAGAAGTGCTGTATAACCACATCAGTCAACCAAATTCCAAAAAGGAATGCAAAACCTTGGCCTGGAATGCATGAGATTTCAATTTGAAACCATTCCTCACATTCCCAGGAGAGAACTCGAAGTCCGTACTACAGGGTATTGAATATCTCCTATATTTATAAATGAAAGTTGTTCTTCTTTGCTGCCTAGAATACTAGACGCATTTTCAAAGAAAGGTAACTTTACTACTGGCACAATAGCCTCCATATAAACTGGGATTGCAGGGGAAGAGGGAAGGAAAGAGGGCGAAAACTTTAAATAAACCTAATGAAGCATTACTGCAAACTGACATTTGCTTAAAGGCACTGACGATCTGTTCAGCGTGCACTCAGTCTACCAATTCTCAAACAAAAATAACACGTTTTTAGCAATGACTGCTCAAAGATTTCCACTGAGATTAAGCAGCAGTAGGAAGTGGTTACTTTTGGACACATGATTATTTGATTTTTAAAAAAGACAACCTGCAATGTGCTCAAGGAAAACCTTTGCAAAGAAAACTCAGCATCTTCTACAGTTTAGCTAAACATTAAATATACAATGTAAATTCCACTTGCTATTGCATCTCTCACAAACTAATCGAATGACCACAGCAGAATGCATAAACTGCCCTAGTTGCTCTTAAAGAATGTAACTACTTTAGAACAAATTGAATTTATATAAAGATAATACTTCTGTCTTAGAATGAATCTCCTGAAACTGAAGGACTTGTTGGAATGCTCATCCTTGGCATTTTCCAACAACTTGAATTTATAAACTTTTCAAGTTTACTATGCCATTATACTAAGTGCACATTGAGACAGTCTAGTTATTCTGGCAGCATTAGGAAAAGTCTGATTCAATTTGTAAGATTGTTTATACACTCTCAACATCAGCCAACTGAAGTCTGAGACAAAGCAACATAGCTCCTTTAGTGCAAAGGAGGCCCACACCAAAGTCCAACATCTATTGATGTTCCTCTTTCCCTCATAATAAAAAGGGACAGATTTCATTGGCACTCAAACTTATGACGCCTTTGAATTATTTATTTTTTTCAAAAAAAAGGTAGAATTGACAAAATTTAAAAATTGGCAATTCAAGATCAGCCAAAAGGACTGCATAGTAATGAATCCAGAGATGGTGAATTAATGTGCTCAGTATATAATGACAGTGTGGATTAGGCCAGGAAAATGGAAGCATTACTTTTGCTTTTTAAACAGCTCAAATCATTTCCACTGCTGGCAATGTAGCAAAACGCCATACAGACCAGAAGAATCGTAGAATGATGCAGCACAGAAGGCAGCCATTCGGCCCATTGTGCCTGTGCTGGCTCTTTGAAAGAGCTATCCAATTAGTCCCATTCCCCTGCTCTTTCCCCATAGCCCTGTAAATTTTTCCCCTTCAAGTATTTATCCAATTTCCTTTTGAAAGTTATATTGAATCTGCTTCCAATACCCTTTCAGGCAGTGCATTCCAGATCACATCAACTCGCTGCGTAAAAAAATGTATCCTCATGTCACCTCTGGTTCTTTTGCCAATTACCTTAAATTAATTTCCTCTGATTACTGACTCTTTTGCCACTGGAAGTAGTTTCTCCTTTTTTTCTCTCAACGTCCAGGAACACCGACTTTAAAATTCTCATCCTGTTTTCAAAACCCTCCATAGCTTCGCCCCTCCCTATCTCTGTAACCTCCTCCTCCAGCCCTACAACCTTCCGAGATCACTGCACTCCTCCAATTCTTGCCTATTGTGCATCCCCCGATTTTAAGCGCTCCACCATTGGTGGCCGTGTCTTCAGCTGTCTAGGCCCTAAGCTCGAATTCCCTCCCTAAACCTCTCCGCCTCTCTATCTCTCTCTCTCCTTTAAGAAACTCCTCAAAACCTCTCTCTTTGACCAAGCTTTTACTCACCTGTCCTAATATCTCCTTATGTGGCTCGGTGTCAAATTTTGTTTGGTAATCGCTCCTGAGATGCGCCTTTGGACGTTTTGCTACGTTGAAGGTGCTATATAAATGCAAAGTCATTATTATTTACTCTATCAAAACCCTTCATGATTTTGAACACCTATCAAATCTCCCTTTAAACTTCTCTGCTCTGAGGCGAACAACCCCAATATCTCTAGTCGTTCCATGTAACTGAAGTCTTTTATCCCTGGTAGCATTCTTGCAAATCTCTTCTGCAGCCTCTCTATGCCCTTGACATCTTTCCTGAAGTGTGGCCCCCAGAATTGGTCACAATACTCCAGCTGGGGCCTTACCAGTGTTTTATAAAGGTTTAGCATCACTTCCTTGCTTTTGTACTTTATGTCTCTATTTATAAAGCCAAGGATCCCATATGCCTTCTTAACAGCTTTCTCAGCTTGTCCTGCTACCTTCAAAGACTTGTCGACATACACCCCCAGGTCTCTCGGTTCCTGCACTCCCTTTAAAATTGCACCATTTAGTTTATATTGCCTCTCCTCATTCTTCCTACCAAAATGAATCACTTCACACTTCTCTACGTTAAATTTCATCTGCTATGTGTCTGCCCATTTCACCAGTCTGTCTAAGTCCTCTTGAAGTCTGTTACTATCCTCTTCACTGTTTACTACATTTCCAAGTTTCATGTCATCTGCAAACTTGGAAATTATGCATTGTATACCCAAGTTCAGGTCATTAATATATATCAAAAAGAGCAGTGGTCCCAACACCGATCCCTGGGGGACACCACTGCACACTTCCCTCCAGTCTGAAAAACAACTGTTCACCAATACTCCCTGCTTTCTGTCCCTTAGCCATTTTTGTATCCACACAGCCACTGCCCCTTTAATCTCATGAGCTTCATTCAAAAAAAAAATTCTCTACCCTTGATCTGAACCCTTTCACACCCAGCATAATCGTGTGAGGTGACTGTATTAATGCAAAAACACTCAATTCCAAAAAAAAACAAGCCGAAGATGTACCTCCTTCCTAGATCAGCACCCCTTCCCCCTCCAGGCTTCGCCTCTGCAAACTACCATATGGGAAGCACAATTCTTGCCCACTACTCCAAAAAGGGGGGGGGGACGGACTTCTGACTTAACCAATCTGCTTAACTGGTGCACATCTTTTTGAATACTACTTACTTCCGCTTGTCACTTAACTTTCCATACACTTATGTGAAGCACTTTAGGATGCTTCTTTACATTAAAAGGCACTATATAAATGCAAGTTGTTGACTACAGACTTTGGCATTAGCCAAATATTTTTAGGTTGTTCTGCAATCAGATTTTTACTCAGCTATATTTCAGTTAAATGGATAAAAGTGTACCACAGCGCCACACTTTCCTTAAATCCATTAAAATCTTGAAGACAGCAAATTGACAGCGTGGTTTCCCTGGGTCTCATGACTTCAGACCTGCTCTCAGGCTGGGCGAAAGTTACAGCCCAGATTTTTGATGTAACCATTCCAAGACAGCCTCAGCCTGTGACGTCAATGGAGTAACCTAGCTAGCAGGGAGACCTGATCTGGTGTACCTCCTTGTCGGTAAGAAGACATTTCTTTTTTTAAAAAAAGAGTATCAGTGCATTTTCGCCCCCCACTAAAAAAAATGGGGGTGTACCCTGGATAAAAAATACTTCAACTTACCTTCTCCTCGTCAGAAATTAGCAGCTCCTTCACTAAGGATGTGTGATAGAAGTAACAAGATTTCACCACATACGTGCAACATTCACAAGAAAGCCTTGCGTTGCACCTTAGGAACACTAACCAATTTGCTACGGATTATTGATCTCATTCCAAATATGAGCTCCCTAGTGACAACTGCCATTGTACTTGTTAGTCAACAACATTGTAGATCGGTCCAGTGTTAAGGGTGACAACAGAGTACTGGCAGTATGTTGCACACAAACTTCAAAAATGAACTCTTCAATCCTCCACTTTATGTGGCAGAAGCAAAAGAAATACATCTCTTGTTTGAAAGGCTAGGATACAGGTCCAAGATGCCAGCTTGTCCAAGTGTATGGGTTCATACGTGGAGGTCAGTTATTCAACTGCAGACGGATCATATTATTCATCTGTCTGATCATCAGACAGATCCTGTCTTCGCCTAACTTCCACAGCTCTAAAGAAAAAGCTGGAAAACACTGATGTGCATGACACAAAAATCTTTCCTCGATCATAAACAGTAGGAAGGAAAACAGTTTGCAACTTCTCCCTTGCTAATTCTATTAGTGCTGTTTGTGCATTCATTTCACAGCAAGCATTATAAATTGTAAAACAAAGGAGTTGGGAGAAAGGAAGTGAGAAATGGATTTCTACCACAGACATTCCCTCTGCATGTAATCGTATTTAATTACTTGGAAGTGGTATTAACAAAACTAGTTTTGCCACTCCAAGATACTTTTTAAAAAAAAATATGGTTAAACTTATCCCATCTCTCCTCTTGCCCTCTGAGCTCATCCTGTCCATCGCACCCACCTTTTGCTCCTTTGAACCTGTTCCCACTAAACTGCTGACCATCCAATTTCCTTTCCTGACCTTCATACTAGCTTACATTGTAAATGGTTCCCTCTCCTAAGGTGCTGTCCCCCTTTCAGAACTACCATTATCACCCCTTCCTCAAAAAAAACACAACCATTCCCTCCTTGCAAACTACCTTCCCTCTCCAAAATCCGTGAATCTATTATCACCTCACAAATCTCTGCCTACATTTTCCACAACTCCATGGTTGAATCTCTCCAGTTAAGATTCTGCCCCTGCTACAGCTCTGAATGTCACAAATGGCATCCTCTGTCCTACTCGACCTCTCTGCAGCCTTTGACACAGTCGATCATGCCATTCTCGTCAAACACCGTTCCTCCATGTCTGTTTCCACTCTTGCCTATCTAGCCACAGCACCTCCACCAATGGCTTCTCTTCCCGTCCTGCTTGCTCTGGAGTCATCCAGGGATCTATCTACGGCCCCCTCCTCTTCATCGTCTACAAGCTACACCTCAATGACATCATCCAAAGACAGGTTCCACAGGTATGCTGATGACACCCAGCTCTACCCCGCCAACACCTCTGGACCCCTCCATTGCCTTTGTATTGTCAGCCTGCTTGTCTAATATCCAGACCAGGTTGGGCCACAATTTATATGCAGTTAAACATTGGGAAGACCCCTGCCACAAACTTCATACCCATGCCACCAATCCTGTGCCCCTTCCCGACCACTATCAGTTTGAAGCCGATTGTTCACAACCTCAGCATCTTATCGGACCCTGAGCTGAGCTTCCAAACCTTGCATCATATAGGCCATCTACTTTCACATCCGAAACATCGCCGCCCCTGCCTCAGCCAAACCACTCTATTTATCACCTCCAGATTCAACTATTTCAAAGTTCTCCTGACTGGCCTCTCATTGTCCATCCTCCATAAACTTCAGCTAAACCAAAACTCTGCTGCCTGTATCCTGACTCACACCAAGTCCTGCTCATCCATCATCCTGGTATTCTTTGACCTACAGTAACTGTCAGTCTCCCAACACCATCAATTTAAAATTCTCATCCTCGTGTTCAAATCCCTTCATGGCCTCCCCCCTCCCTGTAACCTCCTCCAGCCCACAATCCTTTGAAAAACTCCTGTGCATCCCCCACTTCCTTCATCCCACCATTGACAGCCGTGTCTTCAGGCGTCTAGACCCTTAGCTCTGGAATTCTCTCCCTAAACCTCTCCATCTCTCTCTGCACCTTTAACACCCTCCTTAAAACCTACCTCTTTGACGAAGCTTTCAGTCAACCTTCCTAATATGTTTGACTTGGCATCAATTCGGAAGGGACTTAAGAGTTCTGTGGGGGGGGGGTGGGGGGGGGGTGGGGGGGGGGGGGGTGGGGGGGGGGGTGGGGGGGGGGGGGGGTGGGGGGGGGGGGGGGGGAGGAGGAGGAGGAGGAGGAGGAGTTGTGCAGGGCATGAAGGGGTTAGGGGAAGGAAGGGATGAGGCCATGAAAGGATAAAAACACAAAGACAACAATCTTAAATTGGAGGAACCGAAGCCACTGTAGGTCAGCAAGGACAGGGTGATGAGCAGGAGACCAGACAGGAGAGCACTGCAATAGTCAAGTCTGGAGGTGGTAAGGGCATGGATTAAGATTTCAACAGCAGATGGGCTGAGGCAGGTGATGTTGCAACAGTGGAAGTAGGCAGCCTTTGTGACGAAGATGGTGTGGGGTAAGAAGCTCAGCTCAGAAACCTAATTCAATGAGAAGCGGATTACTGACAGGCTAGAGATGAATTTAAATTTGGGAGGTATGACGTGAAAAAGTTATGAATCCTTTACTGAGGAGTGAAATAATTAAGATAAATTGGGATATTTCTTTTGGCATGGGATTTGCAAAATTGGAATAGCACCAAGATAACATGAGGGAACACATTTACAAATTTTAAAAAAACTAGTAAGAAAGATTACTTTTGAGGACTACAGGGCATTCGATTTCCCCTAATATGCAGTGAAATAAAACATGATATCACTGTGCTTCAAAACAGCCAGTAAAATACAAATTTCAATCACAAGTTTGCCACCTGCCTCTATCCAGGGTATCTGCTATCAACAAAATCAAGCCAAATAACACCCCCACAAAAAAAGTTAGCATTGTACATTAGATGGAATAAATAGAATATTTATCTCCTATATGCCAAACTATTGCAAACCAATATGCAAGTGTTGGTTACTTTCTGAAGGGCTTGGCTTAAAAGAAACAGCTGCACTTTCTATAAAACGAAATAGCATGTCAACAGAATTGAATTTATGTGGGCTAAGAGTGCAAAAGACAAATGTCAATGGAGACTCAGTATTTTCATAGTGCAAGAACTGAAACTGGGGGGGGGGGGGGTGGGGGAATGCGAAAGCAGAAGTAGTAGCAGCATCCACAGCTCCATTCTGCTAGCTGCACACTTATCTGGCCAAGAGTCTCCACCCAGACATTAACCTGTTCTTTTTCTTCACAGATGCTGTGGGGGCCTGTTGTAAATTTCCAGCATATTCTATTTTTATATTATTGATTGCAAAAAATACATGACAAAAAAACATCGTTTGTTCAAACTTGTATCAAATTAAAAAGGGGAAGTTTTGTTTTAAAATGCTTCAATTAAAGGGGGGAATGTAGCGTTGGTGAATAAATAAATCGCCTTTACATCTCACCCTGCTAGTTTCTTTAATAACCTCACCTCTTCCCGTCGCTTCTGCCAGCGGCCGCACGGACTCTCCTCCAAGATTTCACTCTCATCCTCGCTCTCCTCCTCCTCCTCGTCATCCACCTCAGCGGCCGCGTTCATGGCCTCTGCCGTCTTGTCTGCAGTTGCAGCCACTGCTGCCGTCGCTTTTTCCCCTTCCGACATTACCCCTCTTCCCCTCCCCTCCCCTTCCCTCCACACCACACCACACCACACCCCCCTTCAGACCTCCGTTGGAATTGGACTCCACTCACGGCGGACTTACTGCTCAGGGACTCTGAGGTGGGGGGGGGGGGGGGGGTAACCGGAGAGGAGGGTGATTAAAGAAAGACCCAACAGTTGTCGCTGAATGATTGAAACGAGGAGCCGTTTTAAGATATTCTTTTTATGAACGTATTCCCTTCGGCTCCTCTCGGATTTTTCTTTGAAAATCCACGATCTCACAGATCCGTTTTCCTCACCACGCTAATGGCGACCGCAACTGCATCTCCATTCGTCCAGGCGCTCTGACTCACTCAAACAACCCCCGCCCACTTCCCCCCGCAGGCGTCGGACGTCGGCTTGATTGACGTTCGAACAGACCAATCAGCATTCGCCGCACGGCCCACCGGCTTCCAAGTCGGGGGTGGTGGCGGCGGCGGAGGCAGTTGACGTCAGAGCCACCGAGTGGACCATTCCGATTTCCTCCAACGGTTGTGTCACGCGCAAGGCTGCGCGAGCGAGGTGACGTCAGAGAGGGGGGGCGGGACGTTGGCGTCATTCCCTGGTTTGACTGGACGTCTTCCTTGTGACGTAACGCACAAGGGAGACAAGCGCAACCCGGCGATGATTGACAGGTACAATACCCAATCAGCGACTCGCAAAAGGTTGCTTCCCGCAAATCCCAATAAAGGGCTAACCCCCAGGACACATCCAAAAAGTCTGAATTCATTCGTGTCATCTAGTTTGTGGGTCTTGTGTTTTTCTTTTAAAATGATTGTCGAATAAAATTTATTACAACATAAAAACGGTCGATTTAAAGCCTCTAATTATCTGCCGAGCGAATCTAGGCGCGTTATTTACTATTTACGATTTTAAAAGGCTAGTTCTTCCTTGCTGTCCGAGTTTATTTCAAATGGAAATTATTTCCCAGTTTTGCTGCTCAGTCATCTCTTCCATCCGGCGCCCTTGCGACTCAAAGCACAACAAACCCTTTCTTTCAGTGTTAATCTTCTCGACTGCAATTTGGCAAACACGTCAGATCCGACCCAACGGGTTTACTTTAACCATCGGATTTAATCCCAGCTCATAAGTCAAACAACTTTTTAAAGGTAAGCATGACACCTCACTGACATCACATCCGTCTTTATAATTGGTAAGAGTTCCCCGGCTTTCTCCGAGGTTATTCTTGGCAATGATGCACACAACATATTAACGTAAGAAAGGGCCATTTCGCACTTGGCAGCGACGTCCAACTGTGTTTTTAATGTCCTCGAATGGTTTCTGTCTCTAGTAATAATCTTATCACGGATTTCTCCAAACATTTAGTCCTTTTTTTTTTGAGGAAAGAAGTTCTTCATGATGCGGTAATCGATTTTTACAGTATAATTTTCCACATATTTCCTCTGCTCCTGATCAGATCTGTATTTCAGATTGAACGTGACGCTACAAATGGAACCCTATCTATTCAATAAAAATAAAATTAGATTTCCCCCCCCCCGTTACAGATTTAAAATAACACTTTGAATGCAAAGAGCTCTGGAACCTGTAGTTCTACCATCAGAGTTTCCGGGTTTGTGGTGGTGTTAAAATCCCGCGCTTTGTCAGACGTCACCTCCCGGAGCGAGAGATGCCGCCACCAGTCCCCGGAAGTGACGCGTGAATTTAGCCGCCATTTTCGAAAGCGTCACGTGACCGGCGGTTTTCCCCCTTTGGTCTGTGTTATCCCCTCACCTCATTTTATATATATATTTTTTTTTAAAAGTCTTTTCTTTTAATTATTTGTAGGTGTAAAGATTTGTTGTGATCCGAGTGTGCGAGAGAGAGAGGGGGGAAAAAGTAATAGAGTAAACGTGAGCTCGGTGAAACACTATTTATATATATATATATATATAACAATTAATCCCCTTTGGAGTGAGTGAGTGAGCGAGCGAGCGTGTGTCTGGGTCCATATGTCCGCGTGAGTCGGATCTCTCGTCTTTGTTTAAACAATAACAACAACCAAAACCCTCAGCAAAAAAAAAACGGAAACGGCGCCGAGTTTATTGAATGAAGTTCGTCCGTGTCCGTGCGAGCGGCGTGTAGCGGTTTCCGTGTGCCGCCTTCTCGCCTGCTGTGGTAGTGGTGGTTGCCAGGCCGGCCGGTTACTGTGGTGATCGGCCCCCGTGGCCGTTAGCGCGCGTTGATTTTCTCCCCCCCTTCTCCCGCGTGCGCGCCTGCCTCTGTCTGTCTGTCTGTCAGTCCGCCTGAGCGTTTCCTCCTCTTTCACGAGAAAGCGGATCGAGCCCATCTGCGGTTTACAAGGGGTGCTGCTGCTGCTGGAAGAAGAAGAAGAAGAAGAAAAGGAGGAGGAGGGGGGAGCATGGGCGCTTACCTGTCGCAACCCAACACGGTGAAGAGCTCGTACGAGCGATGCACCGATAAACTCGGCTTCGGCGTCTCTGCCATGCAAGGCTGGAGGGTTTCCATGGAGGTGAGTAGAGAGTGAGTGAATGAATACACACACACACACAAGCACGTTATCTGCAAGGGCCTTGTATGTGGGCTTCGCCTAGTCCAGATCGTGTTATGTTAGATTTAATCCCTCCCGGTCGCGTGTTCTATCATGTTCAGTGGTGGATGGGAACAAATTAATCGTCCATTATGTTCGTAATAGTCCATTAACAATGAACGATAGTGTGAATGTAGGTATAAAATATAATCTTTGAGATCAATCTAAATCCCTTAAGGAAAACAGGAGAGAACTATTCTGTAATAGCTCGTGGAGGAAACACGATCCAACATTTTGATTTGCATAAAAGGTGTAATCGGTTTAGCAGGTGCATTATCAAAAGTGCATGCATGCCTTGCTAAAGTGTTATATGTATAAAGTTGTTAAGATTCGCCTCTTCTTTCCTGCTTGGAGACTTGAGTAAATAAATGCAGGGTCTGACGCCAATAGTAATTGGAAATGCACAACTTTCCAAGAATTGGTAACCTACATTTTTATTTTGGACACTGACCACCTGCATATTTCCAGAATTTTCTGTTGTTTCAGATTACACTTTGTTTCAGCTAATACCAGTAGCAATTGTGTTATGTAGCGTGAAACTGTTCATTGTCAGTCACTCATAAGAGTTGCAATTCACATTGGTGGGGGGGGGGGTATTTAATTGAGACTCTGGCAACCTTGGACTCTAAATCCTACATGAGAAGGTACAGATGTTAACAGCCATAGCAAGACAGTGTGGTTTAAAATGCAAAGAGAAAAAGTGAAAATCTGCAATAAAAAAAAAACTTGCCAGAAATAACCCTGCAGGTTTGTCAGCATCTGATGCTTTTTCAGAACACTATATAATTACCACATGTTTATGCATGAACCTTCACACAAGTGGAGTTATTTAGAAGTGTAAGGTAAATTAATGTGTCTGAGTCCTGATCCTCACCTGCCAAGTAATCTAGTATATTATATATGAAATTAACTCTCTACACCAAATCCACATAATTATACAATTTGAAAGACAAAACTCCAAGTGGCCAGAAATAACTACTAACCTGTAATGCATAGCCCCTACCTCACCCGGACTGAGTAGCTTCTAATGGCCAGCCGTTGTTTGTAATACAATTCAGTGACTAAAATTGGGAATAACTGGATTTAGGTGGCTACAGTATGGAGTATAAAGATGATGCTCTATAAACGGTATTTCCTACTGACTTGTATTATCTGTTCTGGACTGCAAAGTGTGGCAGCTATAAACAATTATTTTTTTAAAACTGACTTAAGTACATGTTCCACTACCTTTTAGGCTAGGCATGATGGAAGTGAGCCTCTGACTTGCATGATAATTTGGTTCAGATAAAGTCATAGACCAACACTTTTGACTTGTGGCTGAATAATTGCTGTAAATTACAATTACAAGTGCAATGTAAAATGAAATGATTTTTTTTTCTCAAATTGCATGCATTCTTTTATCATCGATTTTCTTGTGTTTAAAGATGATAGATGTAAACCGGAGGGTATAAATGTTTATGGAGACTTGTACCTGAAGGTTTATTGGAAAATGTGATAGGGCAAGTATTGTAAGTTTGTTTTTAATTTAGATAGTAGATTAGAGTGATTTACTTGGTGAAGTTTATCAAATAACTGGATCAATAGAATTTGTGAAAAATACTTCAGTGATGAAAGATGCATCAAGCTTTGCCAGATAAATTATTTCTATACATCCCACTGTTCTAAATGATCAGCCAAATTTCTTTTCTTTTCTATCACCTCCCTCGGTGATTTGAGCCAACGGGGCATAATCAGACCTATGTCCCGGTTATGATTTAGCTCATTGACTATGACCCATTGTGTAACACCCATGTATGTTGACTGCCAATTTCAAGGTCACAAAATGCATTCTACTCCTATTTAATTTCAATAGTCATTAGCTCAAATTATCCAATAGTTTGAATTAGTAATATTAATGAAACAGGACCGCAAAACAATATAACAACACTTAAAAAGTCAAAGTATCAAAGCAACTATTGCATTGCACATGATTGAAACTTGAGCATTGTACAAACTGCGCACTGCAAAGTTCAGTCACTTTGCAAAACACTGTGATTGTGGTTTGCTTGTTGATGACAGCACATTCGCCCACAAAGTATTTAACGCTGAGAAAAGTTCTGTTGAGACATCTGACTTAGTTATCGTCCATTTCCTCAACAATTGCACAGACCTGGACGCCATGACTGTGGTGAGGCTGCTACTTCTACCTCCACCTGTTGGCTGGATCCATTTATTTGGGTCTCTCCCTCACTGCTGCACCCAGTAGGAGCAGTATCCTCCCATACAGCATTGTCAATTTTCATGTTGGTCAGTAAGTTGCATGTCAGGATTTCCTTGTGAATACCGACATTGGATTCAAAGCTTGTGTCTGCTGGAAGTCCCAACAGGCAATGCAGTTGAACAGAGGTTTGTTACTTCAGAGTTGGCCATCAGCACCTGTGTGGGAACCTCGGCTGTGTTAGATGTAGCTGCTTCCTCTGCTGATGATATGAATTTACGTTGCCGAAAGCAGTTGGCACTAGATTTTGCTTTTATTTGCAGGCTCTTCATGTGAGCCCCACAGTTGCCAGCTGAAGGCAACTTTTCTGCCTTGTAGTGCCATGCTTCAGTTAAAGTTATGCAACTTTTCCTCAAAAAGAGCACAAGTCATCTGTGCCTTTTTGTGTTTCTCTAGTTTATAAGTAGAATAGCAATACTACAAAAGTATTGAGGGTTTTTGGAATTACCAATTGCTAGCAATTTTCTTCTTTCCCCAGCCATACTAGCATAAATCATGACAGTGCGTCACTGCTTAGCTTCCTCCCTCTCCCCATAAGCCTTTATTGTTGATGAAAACTAATACTCTGCCTGATTGCAGCTTGTAAGAAGGCCAATCTCATCAGGTTTAAAGATATCTTAATGCTTATAACAAGATAAAATTTTAGGAATTTTATCACTCACCCAGTTGACGGTGCTTTCTGGGAATGTCTCTTGCCTTCCCACATGGATCCGGGCTTGATTACGTGGCATTTTTGAAGTGGCTGATGCATCTTGTGGCAATAGAGTGCCTTCCAAATTCTTCAGCAAATTCAGTTGCCTTTTCCAGCAAGATGAGGTCATAATGCCCAGAGGGTTATCTACTCTGGCCTGCTCAAATCAGGTTGAATTGAATCAAACAGCAAATTTCATTTGTCAAGACCCATTTGGATTAGGAATTGGAATTAACTAATCATTTGAATTAAGAAATTGCAGTTAAGCAAGAGATTTTCAATGGGGGTGGCTTTTGCATGTTTTCAATTTGAATTAACATGTATGTTCCAATACTTCACTAATCTTGAAGGGTACACAATTCAGAAGAAAAGCTCAAACAGGAAATATAGTCGGAGATTTATATAATTTTTTTATGAATGTGTTTGATTTCTTAAACATGGCCCAGATAGGAAATCTCTTTCCCCACCCACTGCCACCACCATGTGTCTCTTTCCTTTAAAAAAGATTCAGACAGCAAGATACCTAAACATATGGTACATAGCTTGATAAACTTACATTTTTAAGTTATAATCATGTACCTTGTTACAACAGTGTGGGCCACACCCCGCTCATCATGATTTCTATTTGGTCCCACTCTCCTAGAAAGCAATAAACTGCCTGGTTTCGAAGAAAGAAAGAGCTTGTATTTACAGTGGAACCCGCTTAATTGCAACCATTCAGGACTTCCTCGCAAATTGCGATAAAACGGGAATTTCTATAAAGTGGGAAGCAACAAAAATCATGGCTGGTCTGGAGCATAACAACTTTTGTTTGCCTAAATTTTGTACATCTTACAACAAGGGTGAATACAGTATAACATCTAAAAAATCATTTCAGAGAAGAAACTATTTCTGCATTAATCATCTCTCCGCTGATGTCAGTCATAGGAACAGGAGTAGGCCATTCAACCCCTCGAACCTGCTCCGCTGTTTGGTTAGATTAAGGCTGATCTGTACCACAACTCCATTTACCCATCTTTACTCCATATCCCTTGATACCCTTACCCAACAAAAATCTATCGATCTTAGTCCTGAAAGCACCAAATGACCCAGAATCCACGGCCATTTGGGGCAGAGAATTCCAGATGTCTACCACCCTTTGTGTGAAAAAGTGCCTCCTGATTTCCGTCCTAAATGGCCCCTTGCCCTGGATTCCCTCATCAGAGGAAATAGTTCACTCATTGAAACAAAAAGATCAAACTTCACCTAACTCAAACCACCGGGAATCGCTTTATTAACCACCTCAACTTTGATTGGGTCATTGTTTTCTGAACCGCAGTATCTAACTCAGCTACTGATGCAGCTGGGAGTCAGTGCATTCCAAGCTCTACTGGATAAGTGCAGAGCACCCAACACGCTATAGTTTTTCATAACCTGTGAAACGCTTATTTCCTCAGTGGAATCTAAAACTGATGCCACTTTGTGCAGGAATTGCTGCTTGTAGAGTTGCTTTATGCTATGAATGATGCCCTGGTCCAGGGACTGGATGATGGCAGTGGTATTAAGGCTGACCTGTACCACAATTGGACCCTCACATTTGAAAGTTTCAGAACCATGTCATGGCAAGAGAAATTATCTACTAAAAGCAACACCAGTCGCTGCTTTTTCATTCAGGCATTGAAAGACTGCAGTTGAAAATTGTTTGCATTATCCAAGCATCAGCACTGCTTTCATAAATCAGTTGGAAAAATTTTCACAATTTTAAAGCAACAAGGATTCTTGCTTTTCCCAATCATGAGAAGTTTCACCTTGTCAGAGCCCATTTGGTTAGCGCACAACAACAATGTAAGGAGTTATTTTCTCATTTTGCCACCGCTCATCTCTCCTTTTGCATAGGTTTGATCAGACAGAGCACGATAGAAAAGTCTGGTCTCGTCATAACTGTAAATGCAGTTGGATCGATAATCTGCTCACAAACCCAGCAACAATTCCTCAGTCCGTACATCAACATTGGGTTTGTTACTGTCTGCTTTTTCACCACACAGCTTTTTGTAAACAAGGTTGTCTCTCACTTTCCAGCAGCACAGGGGAACCCATTTGATGCTTCAAAG
Source organism: Heptranchias perlo (assembly GCF_035084215.1). Classification (NCBI taxonomy): domain Eukaryota; kingdom Metazoa; phylum Chordata; class Chondrichthyes; order Hexanchiformes; family Hexanchidae; genus Heptranchias; species Heptranchias perlo. Next base: position 6,621,957 of record NC_090332.1, on the reverse strand, counting down.
CTTTTCATGCCAAGTTTGTTGGCAAGTTCATTGGCTTTAGCTTTCAACAGGCAGCTGTAAAGCGGGACTTTCTGAGCACATTTGTGATGAAACTACCAAAGCAGGGCTTCATGAAATATCGCCCATCTTAGTTTCATGCTTCCGTTTCTTATCCCGGTTCTCATTTCTTGCCCAATCCTTCAAGATGTCCGCTTTTCTTTTCAGAATTCTATAAACCAGAGATTCAAAAATGCAACACTCTTGTGTCCGACTAGCTTTGGAATCCTCGACTCCTTAAAAACTGTTCAAAACATCCATTTGCTCCAGCAGTGACAAGTCACGGCACTTTTTTTGTTGAGCCATCTGGAAATTTGCTTTCCGTTTGTCCCTCACCCGCACAACACCAGCAAAGGGGTGGAAACCAGTCCTTAGCCATGCTGACCACCGAATCCAATCGGATTGAGAGGTAAAAGCCTCGGGTTCAAGGGCAGCACACTTGCATATAAGCGGAAATGCAATAAAACTAACTTTTCACAATTGACAGTATAAGGGAGAAAACGGGACTTTAGTGGTAAATGGTTGTGTTAAAATGGGAATTGTAATTAAGCGAGTTGCGAATAAACTGGTGCAACTGTACTTTCATGGCCTCGGGGTGTCCAAAGCACTTCACTGCCAATGAAGTACTTTTTTTTAAGTGTAGACACTTCTACAATGTAGATAATTTGTGCACAGCAAGGTCCCACAAACAGCAATGAAATTATGACCAGATAATTTTTTTTTAAGTGCTATTGGTTGAGGGATAAATGTTGGTCAGGACACTGGGGAAAAACTCTCCTATGAAGTGTGCTAGGTCAAAGTTAAAGGTGAAGGAAAGTCAAGGGAGGGTAACTTACTGTTGTCCAAATCCTCATTGCACTTTGTAAGTCAAAACATTTTCCAATGTAAATGTAGATATTGTTTTTTTTTCCTGATAGACCATCGGGGTGCTTTGAACATTCCTTTCCCACCCGCACTCTGGAATTCTCTTGCTAACCCCCTCCATCTTGTTACATCTCTCCTCACTTTCAGAAGCTTCTTCCAAATCTAAATGGTTGACCATGCCTTCAACCACCTTGCCCTAGCTTTTCTCTACCCCGTTTGTATTGTCTGACCAAGATCTTTTTACATCATCTAACAATTTCCTGCTTTCTTTTAAGCAGGTTACAGATCATTTGACTGATACCTCCTTTCCGTGTTTGGAGTATTCATTGTCCCTTTAAACAGTTAAAGGGTGTGTCACAAAAGATATGAAGTACTGTAATAAAAACCTGATTGCATGTGACTTTAAAAGTAAGTTATGTAGTCTGTAGGGTAGCTTCAGTCTTCATGTGACTTCTGGCATTTATAATTCTGTACAAATTGACTATCTTTAAAAAATTTTTTAATCTTCATGCAACTGTGTCTCAATGTCTGTAGCCGGTCTTACTGTATTTACATGCAAGTTGACTATCCAGTCTGGTTTAACCAGGAGTCCAAAGCTGGAAAAATAAAATTGTAAGAGAATCTTTATTCTGAAAGTAATATTCATAGTCTAGAATATTTTAATCTTCAGACAAATATTTTACAAGCATGTTGGATAGCATGTCCTTAGTTCAAGTAACAGACCATTTCGTTATCGTGAGCACTTGATGTTTTCTTTTTAGGGCACTCAATGGCTAACCTATGCTAGTAAAGAATATTGATGCAGGGAAGGTTGTCACATTTGCTTTTCAGGATATTAAAATGGTGCTCATAGCGATAGAATCATAGTGGTTACAACATGGAAGGAGACCAATTGGTCCATCAAGTCCACGCTGGGTCTCTGCAAGAGCAATCCAGCTAGTCCCACTCCCCTGCCCTTTCTGAATGCAGTTAGGCCTGATGAGGAAACCTGTTACACTATTGAAATCAGCAAGTTTCTTAGTAATGTGGTGGTTCGGATTGAAACCTGGCAGGTCATTGTTCAGAGATACTTTATTTCATATATGAGCATTGAATTTTAAATGACATGCCAAATGTGTACGTGCAGTTATTTTTTTCCTCCTTACCATGTTAAATCTCTTGGCTTGTGGATATTTACAAATTGATTGCAATATATTATGAATTTATATTTTTCAGGATGCCCACAATTGTATTCCTGAATTAGATGATGAAACTGCTATGTTTGCAGTTTATGATGGACATGGAGGTAAGGGAATGTGAGCAATAGAACTTTTTTGACTGCAGGGTCATATATTGTGTGTTCGTACATGCAAGATGTGGACATTATAGAAATATTAATAAGTACAGGATATATGCTTTTAAAATGGGGACTGAATAAACATCTGCACATCCTGGTCTAATTATCTGCTGCCCTGTAACCCTGTTTCACCTGAAGACCACAATTTGCCTTGATTCCCTGTGTGCAGCGCTGCAGGATTTAATACGAAGATATGAAAATGATAGGCAGAAAAAGACCAGCTTGGTCCATCAAGCCTGTCCCACATTCATGATGCCTGGAGCATCATGACTAGACACTGCCTTCCTGCCACCCACCCACCCGCTCCCTCCACAACCATGTAATCTCCTGAGTGAGGGGAAAAAAAACAGTAAAAGAGAAAAATAAAATCTGGAAAATTCTTCTCCGAACCCCTCAGGCGATCGAACTGTGTGTTTGTCTGTTAATTATATAATTTATTCCTTTTGTCGGTTGCCAGCAGCTCTTCATACAAGAATGCATTTTACAAACTTTTCCTATTGGGAAAACATGCAAGTACACGTTTAGGGATTGATTCGGCCATGTGTTAACTCATTAACGAACTACCTTGTCAATTGCGTTTGATTTATTAGCTCATGCAACTTGGCTGCTACAGGATTAAATTATATAAAGCACAAGAACTTTACAGTGATCAGCAATTTTGGTCAGTACTGATGTATGCGTGTTTAAATCAAACCCCATAAGCAGGTGGCTTACATGCTACAAGAGACTGCCATTTAATGAGTTTGTTGCAAAGAGCTGGAAGACCAATGGACTCCTTTTAAACAATCCTAATAATTCTCCGCACTCCGGAATTCTCTTGCTAACACCCTCCAACCTGTTATTATCTTGCCTCGGTTTCATGTCTTCAGCCACCTCCCCTAGCTTTTTTTCCCTCTGTCTCTCACCCACCCCCTTTATATTGTCTGACACAGAACTTTTTGCATTGTTTTCAATTTCCTACTTTTTAAGCAGGTTGTAGATTATTTGACTGATATCTCCTCTCTATGTTTTGGGTATGTATTTGTGTTCCCCTGCCCCACACACACTTGATAATCCTATTGCTTGTCTTTTAATTTTTAGTTCTGAGGGAGGGCAATGATGCAGCTCAGAGATGGTAGATAGATAATGACAGAAATAGAGTACATTGGTTTTGAGGAATGGAGTGTCTGAGAAGTCACCTGGAAGAAGACTGTGGCAAATAGCAGATGAAAACCCAATGATAGACTTGTAAATGCACTGGTTTGTCCATGGTGTTGCTTTTATCCGTTCGGGAGTAGTTCTTGCCTTTATTCCTTGACTTTCATTTATTTGAAGGGAAGGGATACAAATTGTTGCTGTTTTGGCTTTTGGTACATCCAAAATGTTAATTTTGAGATCTTCCACCCGTGCTGCCCATTACTGCTAATGGTACATAACTGGCGATGTACCAGGTATCTGATGCTGGATTGGAGAACAGACCAATTGCATGTTGATTAAAATGGAAGCCCTAAATTTATTATTTCTTCCAGGTGAAGAGGTGGCACTATACTGTGCGAAGTATCTGCCAGAGGTTATTAAGGACCAACAGGCTTATAGGAATGGAAAATTGCAGAAGGTATAACTTTCCTAATTTAAAAACAATGTGTTTGTAAGAGTGACAAAGCATTCACGATAGTAGACAGGTTCAGATGCAATATGTAAGATGAGCCATCTTGAGTGCTTGATTTCTGGAAACATTTGGTTCATAAGGATTGAAATTGGTTTTAATGCAAACTTTAAAAGCCCAGGATTTTCATGCGTTTTTCAAATTTCACTTGTAGCATCAAAAAACCACGTGAAAATTGGGTGAGGAGTGGGGCAAATTCAGAGAAAATAAGGATTTATTTGGAACATCACTAACTTGCAGATACCCTATGAAGTATCATGTGCCAGTACCGCCTAAGATAACACATCTGAGCTCATGTCGTGTCTGAACTCTTCTGCGGACAATACTGCATTGAATTTGGATCTGAAAATTATGCATACATTACATTTGTGAAGTCATCATCTTGTATGGTGTACATGCTGTGCATGACACAAAGCACGGACTGCATGATGCCATGAATGTGTGTGCATCTTGGCACCCACATTTCTGTGCGACGATGGGGGTTATTCAAAGATTGGGAATTGGCCTTTACCAAATCCCCCAAAAATCCAAGAATTTATGATAGAAATCAGCGAGACTTGTCTTTAATCATTAGAATGGCCTCCTTCTGTGCTGTATCATTCAGCCCATCGTGCCTGTGCCAGCTCTTTGAAAGAGCTATCATAGGAACAGGAGTAGGCCATTCAGTCCCTCGTGCCTGCTCCGCCATTTGATAAGATCATGGCTGATCTGTGATCTAGCTCCATATACCTGCCTTTGGCCCATATCCCTTAATACCTTTGGTTGCCAAAAAGCTGTCTATCTCATATTTAAAATTAGCAATTGAGCTAGTATCAATTGCCATTTGCGGAAGAAAATTCCAAACTTCTACCACCCTTTGTGTGTAGAAATGTTTTCTAATCTCGCTCCTGAAAGGTCTGGCTCTAATTTTTAGACTGTGCCCCCTACTCCTAGAATCCCCAACCAGCGGAAATAGCTTCTCTCTATCCACCCTATCCGTTCTCCTTAATATCTTATAAACTTCGATCAGATCACCCCTTAACCTTCGAAACTCCAGAGAATACAGCCCCAATTTGTGTAATCTCTCCTCGTAACTTAACCCTTGAAGTCCGGGTATCATTCTAGTAAACCAACGCTGCACTCCCTCCAAGGCCAATATGTCCTTCCGAAGGTGCGGTGCCCAAAACTGCTCACAGTACTCCAGGTGCGGTCTAACCAGCGTTTTGTATAGCTGCAGCCTAACTTCTGCCCCCTTGTACTCTAGTCCTCTAGATATAAAGGCCAACATTCCATTAGCCTTCTTGATTATTTTCTGCACCTGTTCATGACACTTCAGTGATCTATGTACCTGAACCCCTAAGTCCATTTGGACATTCACAGTTTTTAACTTTTTACCATTTAGAAAGTACCCTGTTCCATCCTTTTTTGATCCAAAGTGGATGACCTCACATTTGTCTACATTGAATTCCATTTGCCACAATTTTGCCCATTTGCCACAATTTTGCCCATTCACCTAATCTATCAATATCCCTTTGTAATTTTATGTTTTCATCTACACTGCTTACAATGCCACCAATCCATTTAGTCCCTCTCCCCTGCTCTTTCCCCATAATCCTGCAAATTTTTCCACTTCAAGTATTTATTCAATTCCCTTTTGAAAGTTATAATTGTATCTGCTTCCACCACCCTTTCAGGCAATGCATTCCAGATCATAATGATCCTTATTTGTTCATTATCCATTTAAAAATAGTTTTTCTTCCCCTCCTAGTATTTGTAATGCTATTACAGTATTTATCTCAAATGACTAGTTTTTCACCTTAGATATTGCTGAATATTGGAGAAGGTGGCTAGGTTAGCTATCCTATTCTCCCCTTTGGGATTTGAGTTTGAATTTTGACTTGGGATGATGGGATAAAGTCTCTCTGGCTATCTGGGTCCCATATGCAATGCATTTGAGCTCTCTAAAATTTAAATAAGAGCCCCTTAATTTTGGTACTAAAGTGGCAATGTCACCTGAAAACTTGTAATAGGAAAATATTTCATTTCCCAATGCTAAGACACCTCCCCTTGAGTACAAAAATTCACCAAATGAGACCTCTTTTTGCGGGCATACCAAACAAGCACCTGGTGCTTCTCTAGTAGTAAACGGAAGGGGTCACCTCAAGTCACACTCACTCACCTCTCAGCAACCGACTCTTGTGGCACTGAGGAGCCAGGAAGCACGTTAGCAGCCTGCTGGTGTAGATGGGAATGGTTGTGGTCAGACAACCTAAAAGCGAAGCAAAGGTTTTTTTTCTGCAAGTGTGGAGGAAAAATATATTCAAGCTTCTGAGGCCAATTGTATAGGGCCATTCGGTTCTGCATTGTTTACTATTCCTACCACAAGGTGATGTTGAAGAGCTATGTAAACTCACTAAGGACATCCAGTGCAGAAATATAGTTGACACTACTTTCATTAATCTGAATTATTCTTTTTTTTTTCTCCCTCATGCTCTGATTGAAGAACAACAGTCACATTTCCAGATCTTTGCCAATGATAAATTTTCACCCTTTGTCTGCATCATTTTTTAGTATGCTGCCCTACTGATAGTTTCCCACGCAGAGGAAATGAATCTTTTACAAAGTACCTTTTTCAAGCTGATTCTTGTAATTGTGTGGATGTCATATTGCTGGTCTACCTATCATCATTTCTAATATTGTACTGGAATGTATAATGTCCTGCGTCATTTGTGGTGAAACTACAGGGCAGTCTTTCAAAACATTGCTCCTGGGTTTTTTTAGTGTTACAATGCAATTTTATTAATTTTTTTTTGAAAGACTGAACTATTGCAGTTAAGTCAATACTGTATTGAAAGATCTTGCACTTATATAACGCCTTTCAGATCTTCAGCAATTCACAACCGATAAATTATTTTTTGAAGCAGTAGTCACTGTTGTTTTGACATGAGACATTTCAGCCAATTTGTGCACATAAACAGCCAATGAGATGAATGACCTGTTTTGCTGAAATTGATTTGAGGGATGGATGTTGACCAGGGCACGGGGAGAAATCCCTTGCCTTCAGAAAAAGTGCCATGGGATCTTTTATGTCCACTGGAACAGGCAATGAGGGTCTCTGGTTTAACATCTCATTTGAAAGGCAACATAGAATCATAGAAAGTTATGGCACAGAAGGAGGCCATTCGGCCCTTTGTGTCCATGCCAGCCGATAAAGAGCTAGCCAGCTTAATCCCCCTTTCCAGCACTTAGTCCAGAGCCCTGAAATGCAGCACTCTGAGAACTGCACTGAAGCATCATCCTAGTTTATGTGCTCAAGTCCTGGAGTGGGACTTGAACCTACAACCTTCTGACTCAGTGGCAAGAGTGCTACCATTAAACCAAGTTGGTACTTTCTCACCATCATCCTCCTGGGTTGGCCAATAGTATATTCAGTAGATCAATGCAGGAGTAATTATTTTTTGAATTTTAGTATGTTCTGTAAGGATAAAGTACCGCAACGAGGTCATACAATAAGCAGTTTCTGTGATTTATTTCCCCTTCTTCCAACTCCCTCCCCAAATCAAGTTCCTTTTTCATGCCCAACTATATCCACCACGCTTCATCTTGTGACTTGTCAGCATTCTGAAACCCTAAATTGATATTAATATCTCTGTTTTGTTTTTTACCTTTCAAATTCAAGGCACTGGAGGATGCTTTTCTGTCTATAGATGGCAAGCTTACAGAGGAGCTAGTGATCAAAGAACTTGCCCAGATCGCAGGCCGACCTCAGGAGGATGATGGCGAGAAAGTTGCAGATGAAGATGATGGTAAGTTGGAAATAAACTGATTTTTGAATGGAGTGTAACCCAGACACAAACGGTCCAAATTCTACTGAAGAAAAGTCGTTTATAGGCATGGGAGTGGCATCGTAAATATAAAGTGGAGTAAAGTCAGTTCTCTGCCTATTGATAGCTAAGGGCCAGAATACACAAACAATGATCTTTAAGGAATTCAGTTTTTGTTGAGAGTGTCTTGTGATCTGACTTACTACAAACCAGCACAAGAACCATGCAACTATTTCTAACAATTTGATTTTCTTTTTCCATTTCCTACCATATTACCTCCTCATTCCCCCTCACCACTCCCCAACCAAAATAAAACTTAAAAGAGCAACCTACTTTAAAAGGAACAAGGCATATACAGACAGGCCAATGAAGCAAATATGAATTGGTTCAAGAAACAACTTGATGTATTTCAACAGGATGGGAAGACAGAAGGATATGTTGAAAAGGCAAGAAAGTAGGGTTGAGATCAGGCTTCTTGGACAAAATGGCTTTTTTTATTTTTATAATGAGACTGTCTTACAATATTTAACTTTGTGTTCTTTGAGCTTGAAAATCGCCCTAAATGAGCTTGGTGCAACAGTTCTAATGCAGTAAACTTACAAATTCAAGTGATCTTTCCCAAAGGAAAATAGTACAGAAGGAATCCTTTTGTCAGACACTCAGCTGCAGTGTGCTACAATTCAACTTTAAGAAATTTATCAGCAGTAATTTAAAATAAGCACTTCCTTAAGAGTAAACGATTACTTGTGTGCAATGTGTTCCTCATTTTGAAAATTTGAAATACACGGAGTAAAGTGTAAATGTTGCATGTGTGTTGATTCCCACTAGCCTTCCAGTCATTCAAATATACTGGATATGCTTATCAGTTCTATCTTTTAGTAATGCACTAGACAGAGATTGTAATTTAGATTTACGCTAACAATGAAAAGAATGTTGTTTCTTTTTTGCTACATTAACGTACTGAACCAACAGAGAAGTCCTAAACTCTTAACACTTTGTTCGCTAATACTTAAACCGTATCACTGTTGTCACTAGGATTTCAGTGTAATGGCAGGTGATGTGAATTTTTCATAGGTCCACTTGAGTTGAAAAATACCCAGGAATATAATTTTATACACTTGGTTTCTTCCAAACTTCTGTCTGGAGATGCTTTTTGATCTATATAATAGTAGAGTGAAGTACTAGTAATTAATGGTTTGCTCCAGGTGTTAGTGGCTGCATTTTGAGATGATTGAAATTATCGGATGGAAGCGATTCATACAACATTTAAAGCATACTCACTTACTGTATATACTCGTGTATAAGATTATAAATTTACTGTTTAGAATATAAAAATGGGCACAGGGAGTAGACTTGTATGCAGATAAAGTCCTTTCACATTTTCCTCCTAGTTTGTTTCCCTTTTGGCAAAGCAATCTGGAATGATTGAACAGGCTTGGGGCTCTTTTCTCTAGAAAATAGAAGACTGAGAGGTGTCCTGATAGAGGCCTTGAAGATTATGAAAGGGTTTGATAGGGTAGACCTAGAGAAGATGTTTCCACTTGTGAGGTAGACCAAAACAAGGGGCCATAAATATAAGATAGTCACTAATAAATCTAATTGGGAACTCAGGAGAAACTTCTTTACCCAGAGAGTGGTTAGAATGTGGAACTCGCTACCACAAGTAGTTGCATTTAGGGGGAAGCTGGATAAACACATGAAGGAGAAGGTTATGCTGATAGGGTTAGACGAAGAAGGGTGGGAGGAGGCTAGTGTGGAGCATAAACACCAGCATAGATCTGTTGGGTGGAATGGCCTGTTTCTGTGCTGTACGTTCTATGTAATTAAAAAGATAGCAGACCCGACAGTACATTCATCTCATCCAATTTGTAACCTCTTGTGCTCCTCGCCTACAGTGTTGTGATCTTTAAATGGCAGCTTTACCTTCTGATTCCCAACTTCAATCTATGCTCCCAGTGTTGATTTAAGATCAGGAAAAAGCCTAGGAAGATAGATATAGAGAGGCAATAGATACAAGGGGAGGAAATTTTAAATTGGCCATGGGAAACAGAATTGAAGTCAATAGCGAAAGTTATCATTTAAATATCACAGTGCTGGAGAAGTAAAGCAATAGCGGATAGCTATGCGATGGTAGAAATGAAAAGGAACAGAGAAAATGTACTTGTGGACTCAAGCTGGCATAAAGATGAGAATTTTTCTAGATCAGGGCTTTTTAATGTGGATGCTCATGAGATCATAGATTATTTTCTTTTGGGGGAAGATATTTTCTACATGGGTCAGATTATGTGTGAGTGTGTACGGTATGTGCATTCCCCCACCCCCCGGCAAACAACATATTAGTACCAATACACTAAGCCCATTTGTAACTAATAGCAAGATATGCCCATCCATCCCATAATAGTTCATTAGACTTTTTCTCTTTTTTCCCCTTCAGTTGACCATGAGGAGGCTGCACTTTTACACGAAGAGGCTACAATGACAATTGAAGAATTACTCACCCGATACGGACAAAACCAGAACACTGCCAAACATGCAAAGAGCAAAATTTCACCTGCTGTTAAGAAACCTCTGCCCAAAGATGGAGATAAAAACAAAACTGAAAAGGAAATTAATGGAGAGCTGGAGAGCAGTGAAGCGGGCATGGGTGAGATAGAGAGCAAAAATGGGAAATCAGAGGAGGCTGTGGGAATCTCCTCAAGCTCTGATTGCGGAGGCGAAGAAGCTGGAGTGGGGAGTGGGGGCAGCAGTACTGGATCTGGTTCTGATAAAGAAGCTGCCAAAACAGACAAGGGCACCTCTGAAGAGGCTGTTGTGTCATCGTCTACAGCTGATGCTGGGCCATCCTGCTCATCATCTGCCAAATCACAGCGGGCAGCCAAGTCGGTGTTCTTTGAGGACAGTGAGGATGAATCCGAAGAAGCAGAAGACGAGGAAGACAGTGAAGAGGTAGCTTTCTCATTTCCAATTTTTTCCTTGAAGAGCTTTTCATTCTCTCAGTCTTTAGTAACTGGGAAGGGCACGTGAGGGAACTGTGCACTTGAGGTAAGAGTTGATGTTATCCTTTTGAGGATCTACCAGTCCAGTCTCAGTAATGTGAAGAATATTCAGGCCCTTGAACAAAACTAGATTTGCTCAGTACTGTCCTGTTGTAGTCTAATATTTGGCTTTGGGCTTTGTGGATATGCTGATGTGCTGTAGCTGATTTAGTGATAGAAACTGGGTACCGGAGCACTTCTAATTGCTAATTATTTTCCAAGAGAGTAGATTTCCTGCTGTTTCAGTCCCTGCGCTGACAACCCTTTCCAAACGCACCACCAAAAAAAATTTAAGCAGAGGAAATTTTCCATTTACTTATTGCAGGACAGTAAGTGCTCTTAATTTTTCCTTCTGAGATGTGACAACTGGACTGAAGTACTAAAGAAATTAATCAGATCCTTGAGATGCTGTAAGTCAAATGTCACAAAGCCCTGAACTAAAAGCATTGTGATCACAGTGTTCTGACATCAGCATCCTTTTTTCTTTTGTCTTCCAATTTCTCCATGCTTTTCTGAAAGCACTAATATATGCTGGGTTACAATTCCACTGGTGCTGGTGGCTTTCTGGTACATTGCCTGACAGTTCATTCTCTACATGTAAACAACCTTGGTAGGCTAACTTAGTCCCTGTGTGTGCACATGCCTCTATTACCTCTATGGTGAGAACAGTCAACTCAGCATGGACCATGATCAAATCTGGGGCTTTCCTAGTCTGCAACATATTTGACACTCTGAAGTAGCAGCTGTGTGATTAAATCAATTAACATTGGACAACTATTATGTTAGCAATACAGAATCTAGCTGGGCTAGGACAACTTTAAGTCTCATTTTTTAATCTGAATGCATACTAAGTTATGTTAATAGGCTTCTCAGTGTTCTTAGTATGTGGAGCACTTGGTGGAGAGATTAAAGACATCTGTTGTAGTTAATTTGATATTTTACTTGAGCTGGATTTTATTTGCTATTGGTAGCAAACACCATACTTGAAATTCCCCGTAAACAGCATTTTGTTCCAAAGAAAGTTCATGCCTTTTTTGAGCTGAACCCAGAGAGACATCACATTGAAGGTATGAAGATCTCCACAGCTTACTAGCAGAGCTGAAAGAAACTGACGTGAACCCTTGAGCCGTCCAAAGAGGGAACATGCTGAGAGATACCTTAGGCAATTGCTGCTAGAATCTTTCCCTGTTGCTATTTTATTAGTTGAATTTTTAGTACAAAATAGTGCTATGTGTGCAAGAAATATGCACATTCTGGATTTGAAGCACCGTAATGCCTGGAGATTGAGGTATTTTCGTGAGTTACCGCTGTTGCTGTACAATTTTTGGCCCTTAAGAAACTGATAAGAGAATGTATGCATTCCTTTGTCTATCTACTGTTCGAAGGAATAAGAAATGATAGATAAAATTAATGTCTTAAACGCATTTTCAAAAAGAATTTGATACGCTACCACGCAAGAGGTAATCCATTATAGAATTAATATAAAACCAATGGAAAAGTTGATGTTAGTAGGGATGAGGAATTACAGTTATGAAGCGAGATTTGAGAAGTTGGAGTTTTTCATTTAAACTGAGGTGACTAAAGACAACCTGATAGAGTTCTGGGTTATGTTGAGGATTATTTCCCACTCTGGTTGGTGAGATAACGATGTAATTTTTCGGTACTATAATCACACAAAAAGTTAATGGGGCAATTAGAAAAAGATTTTAATTTTAATTTGGTTAGATTGTGGAATTGTCAACGACAAACCGTTAAAACAGAGTCCATTTATTATTTTAACAGGGAATTCGATAGCTGTTTGTAAAAGATCAACATTAAAGGGTTATGGGGAAGGAGCAGAAGATTGAGATTAGAGTGAAGACCTATGATGTATAACTATATCCCATATGCTGTAACACTTGGGAGTTGCACTCAATGTCAGGAATGGGATCTAACTTGTATCCTAAGGCTTTGTATATTGTGATTATATTACATGTTGTCCAGTTGATATAAATTTGCTGGAAATAATTTGAAATGTATAGTGCATTGATGTCTGTACCAGCACTGGTGACGTTACTGGGAGCTGCTTTTCCTTCATGTCCATCTTGTTCCGTTGCCACACATTTGTGAAATACTACAAAATGTTTTATACTGTTATAGTGTTTGAGTACCAAAATAATACCAAAAAAACTGAGGTATACTGCTCTGAGGCTGGGGAAGAGTAGTGGAAGATTTACGCTGCAGTTAGCTAGCTGTGCTGTATTTGACTAGGGACTGCTTAATGCTGTCACTAATGGCAAAAAGTGTTTATTTCCCTAGCATTAACATCCTTTACTCTTGAGCACAACATTCACCAGATTGAAGAATTAAGAAATTAGATTTTGTTTCCTACAGCCATTTTGGAGACTATCTGAAAATCAAGTCTCAAGCTATAGCACCACTAAGCCTTTCTCTAACACATTAAATTTAATCTTCCAGGATTAGGAATTCTTTACGAACAATGCAGTTGTATATTTTTCTACTGCTCTGACCAAATTAACTTTGAGTTACTATATGTCTTAAGCTTTGTTAAATCTTTCATCGGCAGGATTGCAGTGAAGAAGAGGAGGAATACAGCAGTGAAGGAGAAGAAGAGGAGGAGGAGGAGGAAGAAGAAGAGGAGGAAGAGGAAGAGGAAGAGGAGGAGGATGAGGAGGAGCAAGAAGACAGTGATGATGCGGAAGAGGAAGATGAGATTATGTTGCCCGGAATGGATGGTAAAGAGGAGGTAGGCATCGTATTGCAGGTGTTCCTTGTAAATTGGAAGAGAATATACTATTATTCCGTCTGCCAGTCTGAACTTCACTGAGACTAATTTCATACCTTTAATCCATGTGAATAGAGGGGTTGCTTTGCTCTGCTGTGGCTTGAAAGTGGCAAGTAGGAAAGCTTAATTTATTGCCATTTTCTCCCCCCCCCCCCCCCCCCCCCCCCCCCCCCACCCCAGCCTTATCCCCTACTGCTTTCGAAGGTATTGAGGCTGGATGCCCTCAATGCCTTTGCCCAAAGTGCCATTATTCATATGTGTGCCTTGGGAGTGAGTTTCAGCAAATTATTTTAGCCTGAGGGGGGTGGGGGTGGTTGAGCTCAGGGCGTCCCAAAGCACTTCACAGCCAATGAAGTGTAGTCACTGTTGTAATGCAGGAAACGTGGCAGCCAATTTGCCCACAAACAGCAATGTGATAATGACCAGCTAATCTGTTTTGAGATGTTGGTTGAGGGATAAATATTGGCCAGGACAGTGGGGAGAACTCCCCTGCGCTTCTTCAAAATAGTGTCATGAGACCTTTTACGTCCACTTGAGAGGGCAGACAGGGCCTCGGTTTAAAGTGTCATCCGAAAGACGGTACCTCCAAAAGTGCAACACTCCCTCAGAACTGCACTGAAGTGTCGGCCTAGATTTTGTGCTCAAGTCCTTGGCGTGGGACTTGAACCCACGACCTTCTGACTGAGGCGAGAGTGCTACCAACTGAGTCATGACTGACGCATGCCATTGTAGGTAGCAATGTTGCATCACATATACTTCATTCTGTCTGGAATGTAGAGGACATTCCCATGATGCCCTTTACCTATGCTAAGCTGTTAACCTATTATTTTATACACTAACCTATTATTATCCTACAACTTCCACCAGAGATTGACAGATAACGATCTAAAATGGGAACTTTTTTTCCCCCACCCTTCTCCCCGGCCTTTTACCTTTTTATTTCAAACCCCCTTCTTTTCCCTATCCCAGGGACGCTGAGGCCAGTTGTAGTGCCCTTATCACTACTCTGACTGAGATCGGGCAACTCAACACAGACTGTAAATTGAATTTTGGACCGTCCAGATCACTGCGTTTTAATGCCATTGCATTGAAGTTTTAAAAATGCACAATTGGAGGGTGCATTGGCAAAAGGAACAAGTGAAATGTGAAAAATATTTGGTGTGATTCTAAAATTAAGTCCAGTTTTCTTTAGTTCTTTTTATTTTATTTGGCACCCCAGGACAAATAGATGCTTTGCAGAAAGTGCAAAACTTGTCAATGTGCAGGAATCCACAGAATTTCTGTCTGGATTTGTTTTTCCCCTGCCATTTGTTCCATAATTTTAGTAAGATCGGTTCTGTTCTGTTCATGGGTATTACAGGGCAGGAGGGGGTTGGAATACACTCGGTATTACACATACTTCACATCTAGTTACCTTTGGATAAATCCCTTGGGACTATATTCCCCAGAAAATCCCATTTTAAGAGAGCCAGTAAATGCTTTAAAACTTCTTCTATCCAGAAGATAGCTGCCACTTTCTTCAGGTTTTACTGTACAGTGACACAGTTGAAAACATTGATCAATCATTGAAGTGGTTTTTGATTTCTAGCCTGGCTCTGATAGTGGTACGACGGCTGTTGTGGCACTGATCCGTGGGAAGCAGCTGATCGTGGCCAATGCTGGAGACTCCCGTTGTGTTGTTTCGGAGAGTGGCAAGGCGATTGACATGTCCTATGACCACAAACCAGAAGATGAAGTAGAACTGGCCAGGATCAAGAATGCTGGTGGAAAAGTTACTTTAGACGGGAGAGTCAATGGAGGGCTGAACCTCTCTCGAGCAATAGGTAATCATTTTATTTCTCCAAAAAGAACTGCTACCTCAATTTACACACTGAACCAGGAATATTACTGTCCTGCTACAGAATGCCTTCAGCACCTCTGTTAGATTGCAAACCTGCAACTTCCTCCTATGTGTTTCTTGTTCTGTTTATCATTTGTGTCTGGAAAGTAGAGTGTTTCTGTGTCAAGTTTAAAATCTCTGTTCACTTCAAAGACTGTATCAACTGCCTGCTGAGAAATTTACCACTACCATTTTCAGTCCACTTTAAAGCTCAGACTGGGGTGGCATGATGGCACTGTAAACAATTTTACAACACCAAGTTATAGTCCAGCAATTTTATTTTAAATTCACAAGCTTTCGGAGATTTTCTCCTTCCTCAGGAAACATTTGCCTGAGGAAGGAGAAAATCTCCGAAAGCTTGTGAATTTAAAATAAAATTGCTGGACTATAACTTGGTGTTGTAAAATTGTTTACAATTGTCAACCCCAGTCCATCACCGGCATCTCCACATCATGATGGCACTGGACATTGGAGCTCTCACAGTATGTCAACCAGGGCTGCCCTGTTATATCTGTAAGCAGCATTGGTTGCTGCCTGTAGGTGCTCTTGGCTAGGGAAGGTGCATCACTAAAAGATTCTTTTGTAAAGGAGTAAAGTGGGAGGAGGTTTTTTTAATCACCAAAGTTTTAAAAAGTACAACAAAGCTCAATCTAATAAAAGAAACTTGCCCAACTTGAAATTTCATGTATAGTTTTCTAATAGATTGACATTTTTTTCAAGTCTAAAATTTCAGGTTGAAGCTTGTTATCTTGCATGCATTTGGTTTCTAAGCATGCCTTATTTAATAAGTTAAGTGTAAGAGTACTACCCACTGAGTCAAGCTGACTATACAATAGAAGACAGAGTTAGTACATGTCTGAATTTGTTCACAAAGAAAACTGAGTGAACTAGACTAAGCGGTGCACTGCCACCTCTGGGATGTTAGTCCAGACTTATAAACATACGAATTAAGTGTCGGAGTCGGCCATTCAGCCCCTTGAACCTGCTCTACCATTTGATAAGATTATGGCTGATCTGATTGTGACCTCAACCCTACTTTCCTGTCTACCTTTGACTCCCTTATTAATCAGGAATCTTATCTAACTCAGCCTTAAAAATATTTAATAACAGAAGTCTCCCTTTTCTGCTATCTACAAGGGACTACATAAAATGAATTTGGGCAGGTGTTCTTTGCAGTAATGGGCCTAACAAACAAACCTGCCCACAATTTATCACCAGTTCGCAACCTCACTCAAGAAGTCACCACAAAATTTTAAAATGACCATCAGTGGCCGATAACACAATAATCAATCTCCGTCAATGCCTTCAGACTTCGTAATCCGAAGAGTTGCCCAAAACCCTTTCCAGTTCTGTGGAGACTTATTTGCAGTACCGTCTCTGCACTGATCCTCGCCTAATGCTTAAATGCCAACTTTCTTGTACTTATCATCTTGACTTCTTTCCTGAGCTCATCCTATTGAGATAGCAATCTATTGCCTTATTTTCTCTGAGATTTGCTTCTGGGATTTGTGTGGGGGAGGGGTTAATGAGTTCCCCCAAGTCCAAAATTGGCACACTAAATGGTATATCTGATGAAGGCCACCATGTTTAAGTAAAGCTTGCCTTTTGTGTTTTCTGCCCAACACATTGCAACTTTCTGATCAGCACTTGAGGATTACTTGCCTGGTACCTTTATAAGATCATGAGTCTCATTTGCTGCTTGTTAAGGTGCTTAAATTGTGATTATGACGGCAAAGGACTGAGTAGAAGACTTAATTTCCTGCCAACAATTAGTGAAGCTGCTGCTTACTGGAAAATTTTGCATTCCAATATAAACAATAATTGAAAGAGTTTAACACATTGTTAGGTACAGTGCTTCAATGCCTGGCCTGAAGTCATCCCGCAGAAATGAATTTGTGTCTTCTACCATCGATTTGTATCTGTTGTTACAGGTGATCATTTCTACAAGAGGAATAAGAATCTTCCTCCAGAGGAGCAGATGATCTCGGCACTACCTGATCTCAAGGTGTTGACATTAAATGATGACCATGACTTCATGGTGATTGCATGTGACGGTATATGGTAAGCATTGATTTGTTGGTTTTGTGATTTTAATGAAGCTCCAAATCCTCCTGTTTGTTGAAGCTAGTGAGCGAAGATGAGGAAACAACATAGCAGGGCGGTAGAAGTCAAATATATCTTTAGAAACAGCATTTTCTATTTTTGAACTTTTTAATGACATAATCTATACTTGAGTTATTGATGCCATAACCAACCTGGCAGGGGCTATAGCTATTTAGTTGTCAGCCACCAATTCCAACCCCCTCCCCAGCCACTATCTCGGTTTGAATCAGATTGTTGGCAACCTCTTAATTCTATTCAACCCTGAGATGAGCTTCTGACCCCTGTCTGCATCACCATCTTAGTATTTGCTGCCAAAACCCACATCCATGACTTTTTTTATTTTGAGACTCAACTGCTCTGCTCTCCTTGCTGGCTTCCCATCCTCCAGCCTTTTAAAATCTCCAACTTCTCCAAACCTCTGCCACTCATGTCCTGTTATACGCTAACTCATTCATCCCTCCCCCTCCCCCTCTTTTTCTCTCTTCCCCCCCCCCCCTCATCCTCACTGCACTGTGTAATGAGACTGCCTAGCTCTGGATTACTGAGTGGGTGCCTTACTTGTATATTTAGCAGGAACTGAAAGCTACCCAATTATTTTTGTATATACATGACATTTTCATAATTGACTTTTTCTAAACTTAAGGTAATGACAGTGTAATCATTCATCATGAATGTCAGCAAGGCAGTGATCCAACAACTATTACTGACACATAAATGGACCTGAAAACTGAAACTGTAGTTCCTGATGGCCTAGTGATTAGACACCATGCAGTATAGTAATAAACCTTGTAGACCCTAATCTCCATGATTCGATCCCTGGTCTGTGCTGAGTTGGTTGATCTGAGTGTGTTACAGTTAACAATATCACTGAGCTAGGGAGAGGAGCAAAAAATTCACCATTCACTAGTGTTCCTACTTCTGACTGCTGTCTAATGACCCCTGCTGGAAAAATGTGCTTGAACGGACATTGGGCAAGAGCACGATCGGCTGTGTTGTCCTTTGTGGTCAAACTTGAGCTTAGTTTAGTCATTGCCACTTGCCTCAGTCAGATGATCATGGGCTGAAGCCTCACTCTAAGACTTGAGACACCTAATCTTGATTGACACCCCAGTGCAATACTGAGCGTGTTCCGCATTGTCAGCGGTGCCATTAGTCAGGTGAGATGTTAAAATGAAGTCCCATCTGTCTTCTCAGGTGGCTGTTAAAGTCCCATTTCCCCACTCCTTTTTTTTAAAAAGTAGAAGAGGGAGTCTTCCTAATGTCCTGACCAACATCACTCCCAGGGACCCCTTACAAATATTGACACACACTCCGGGATTCCATGTGCTAATATCCAAAAGACTGTGAGCAGCCGAAAGGCAAATGTTTTAGGATACAACAACAGAAATAGTCAATGTAAGTCAACAAATACAGCAAAGTTCTGATGACTTCTGGGTTCCCTTCCAGGCCTCCTAGAGTCTGGAGACCACAGTTTGAAAACTCATGTGTATGGCACACTCCAGAAAATTAACTTTTATAATTTTTCTTGATCTTTATCCTGTTTTCATTCTATTCAAAATGCTGAAACTTAGAACTTGAAGGCTGAGGCGGGTGTGAAAGGTTTTTTAAAATTACTTTGTATTTGAGCTTGTATTATTTATCAAACTTAATGCATTTTTATCCTCTTTAAAAAAAACCTTAAAATGGTTTGCCATTAGTTGGAGAACATACCAGGTGATCCAGGGCAAGTTTTTACTTGAGACCTGAATGTTTGTTTCTGCTGAGCCAGTGAAATCAATGCATTTTTGTTTTACCTGATTCCATGTTACTGAGCAAATGATGCAATAATTGCTCCATGTTTTAACTCTTGAATGAAGGGTTGAAATGGGTGCATTCTACCAGCAGTGTTCAATTAATCAGATTTTCACACATCTGACCCTATTTTCTGGAAGAAGCTAGAAGCCAGGTCAGTTAGAGTTGAGACATCTCCAGGCACTGAAAGGAAGAGGGATGTTTGCAAAGCTGCGTTAGGGGACTGAAATGGAGGGCTGAACATAAGAACATAAGAAATAGGAGCAGGAGTAGGCCAATCGGCCCCTCAAGCCTGCTCCGCCATTCAATAAGATCATGGCTGATCTGATCCTAACCTCAAATCTAAATTCATGTCCAATTTCCTGCCCGCTCCCCGTAACCCCTAATTCCCTTTACTTCTAGGAAACTGTCTATTTCTGTTTTAAATTTATTTAATGATGTAGCTTCCACAGCTTCCTGTGGCAGCAAATTCCACAGACCTACCACCCTCTGAGTGAAGAAGTTTCTCCTCATCTCAGTTTTGAAAGAGCAGCCCCTTATTCTAAGATTATGCCCCCTAGTTCTAGTTTCACCCATCCTTGGGAACATCCTTACCGCATCCACCCGATCAAGCCCCTTCACAATCTTATATGTTTCAATAAGATCGCCTCTCATTCTTCTGAACTCCAATGAGTAGAGTCCCAATCTACTCAACCTCTCCTCATATGTCCGCCCCCTCATCCCCGGGATTAACCGAGTGAACCTTCTTTGTACTGCCTCGAGAGCAAGTATGTCTTTTCTTAAGTATGGAGACCAAAACTGTATGCAGTATTCCAGGTGTGGTCTCACCAATACCTTATATAACTGCAGCAATACCTCCCTGTTTTTATATTCTATCCCCCGAGCAATAAAAGCCAACATTCCGTTGGCCTTCTTGATCACCTGCTGCACCTGCATACTAACTTTTTGATCTTCTTGCACTAGGACCCCCAGATCCCTTTGTATTGCAGTACTTTCCAGTTTCTCGCCATTAAGATAATAACTTGCTCTCTGATTTTTCCTGCCAAAGTGCATAACCTCACATTTTCCAATATTGTATTGCATCTGCCAAATCTCCGCCCACTCACCCAGCCTGTCTATATCCCCCTGTAGGTTTTTTATGTCCTCCTCACTCTCCACTTTCCCTCCCATGTCCTGGAAAAGCACCTAACACTGAGCTCCCAAACTGGAAATGTTGCAATTTCCACCACTGACATCCCGCACTTCCACCAAAAAATAAATTTAGTAAGAAATTTGGCTGTGAAAGATGATGGCTGGTTTGAATTTGGAATAAAGAAGTGTTAGTGTGACTCTCACTATCCAGTTTACCAACTGGGGCTATTTTGTGTACTGTACCTGTGCTGATTGGAACTGATGAGTGATCCAAGTAGGAATTTTTCACAGTTCTTTAAACCAAGGTACTATCAACATCCTGGGGGTCACCATTGACCAGAAACTTAACTGGACCAGCCACATAAATACTGTGGCTACAAGAGCAGGTCAGAGGCTGGGTATTCTGCGGCGAGTGACTCACCTCCTGACTCCCCAAAGCCTTTCCACCATCTACAGGCACAAGTCAGGAGTGTGATGGAATACTCTCCACTTGCTTGGATGAGTGCAGCTCCAACAACACTCAAGAAGCTCGACACCATCCAAGATAAAGCAGCCCACTTGATTGGCACCCCATCCACCACCCCAAACATTCACTCCCTTCACCACCGGCGCACAGTGGCTGCAGTGTGTACCATCCACAGGATGCACTGCAGCAACTGGCCAAGGCTTCTTCGACAGCACCTCCCAAACCCGCGACCTCTACCACTTAGAAGGACAAGAGCAGCAGGCACATGGGAACAACACCGCCTGCACGTTCCCCTCCAAGTCGCACACCATCCCGACTTGGAAATATATCACCGTTCCTTCATCGTCGCTGGGTCAAAATCCTGGAACTCCCTTCCTAACAGCACTGTGGGAGAACCTTCACCACACGGACTGCAGTGGTTCAAGAAGGTGGTTCACCACCACCTTCTCAAGGGCAATTGGGGATGGGCAATAAATGCTGGCCTCGCTAGCGACGCCCACATCCCATGAACGAATTTTTTTTAAAAATTAGTTTCTCCCCTTTTCCTTTTTGAAGTCTTTTACTTTGCCTAGTTGAGACACTGTGGAGACCTACTCAGATCTCGATATAATCTTTAGAAACAGGAAAAGCCCAAGAGACCAAACAAGTCCATTGTTCTTTTCCGTTCCATCAATTTTATGAAACCTTGATGACTTTGGAGGACTTCAGTTGGATCAACTCGAATCGGCATTTTCCAAAAGAAAGCAAAGCCAACTTCCTTAATCTTTTTCTTACAACTTAAATTGCAGATAACCAGTATCATTGTGCACTGCTCCATAACTGTAATTATCTGTTCAGCTATAAGGTTACCATTGACGTGATTTGGGAGGGTTTCTAGTACTTGGAGATCACATAGATGCACTCACAAATAGATCTTGCAACTTCAGTAATTTGTCTTCCCTTTCAGGAACGTAATGAGCAGCCAGGAGGTGGTAGATTTCATCAGTGAACGCATCAACAAGCAGGATGAGAATGGAGACCTGAGGTTGCTGTCTTCCATATCCGAGGAGGTAGGTGCAGCTGCCAGGGTTGTACAAGAAGGGCTGCTGGGGCATTTGCCAAGTCATGCTAGGAAAAAAAATCATACTCTCCCTAGATTTAATAAAACTAGATGGAAATTAAAATGCTGCTTTCCAAAAATACAGTATCACTCTAGCCCAGACTGCTTGAAATCATTTTTCATTTGCTACAAGAAAACTGAAGTAATACTTGGTTTGGGAAGGTGTTCATGAGAATGTCGAACTAGAATGCGCAAGTTTAGTAAATGAGCTGAAGTGGGACTTGAGATTAGGAGAAATTATATTCCCTGCAGACCACAGCCCCAGCAAAAGTAGTTGATGCTCGTTTGTTTATCTCCTTTTGAAAAGGAGCTGGTTACATATTTGGTAATTGAATTGAAGATTATAGGGACAGGTATAAGAACATAAGAAATAGGAGCAGGAGTAGGCCAATCGGCCCTTCGCGCCTGCTCCGCCATTTAATAAGATCATGGCTGATCTGATCCTAACCTCAAATCTAAATTCATGTCCAATTTCCTGCCCGCTCCCCGTATCCCCTAATTCCCTTTACTTCTAGGAAACTGTCGATTTCTGCTTTGAATTTATTCAATAATGTAGCTTCCACAGCTTCCTGGGGCAGCAAATTCCACAGACCTACCACCCTCTGAGTGAAGAAGTTTCCCCTCATCTCAGTTTTGAAGGAGCGGCCCCTTATTCTAAGATTATGCCCCCGAGTTCTAGTTTCACCCATCCTTGGGAACATCCTCACCGCATCCACCCGATCAAGCCCCTTCACAATCTTATATGTTTCAATAAGATTGCCTCTCATTCTTCTGAACTCCAATGAGTAGAGTCCCAATCTACTCAACCTCTCCTCATATGTCCGCCCCCTCATCCCCGGGATTAACCGAGTGAACCTTCTTTGTACTGCCTCGAGAGCAAGTATGTCTTTTCTTAAGTATGGAGACCAAAACTGTATGCAGTATTCCAGGTGTGGTCTCACCAATACCTTATATAACTGCAGCAATACCTCCCTGTTTTTATATTCTACCCCCCTAGCAATAAACGCCAACATTCCGTTGGCCTTCTTGATCACCTGCTGCACCTGCATACTAACTTTTTGATTTTCTTGCACTAGGACCCCCAGATCCCTTTGTACTGCAGTACTTTCCAGTCTCTTGCCATCAAGATAATAACTTGCTCTCTGTTTTTTCCTGCCAAAGTGCATAACCTCACATTTTCCAATATTGTATTGCATCTGCCAAATCTCCGCCCACTCACCCAGCCTGTCTATATCCCCCTGCAGGTTTTTTATGTCCTCCTCACTCACTACTTTCCCTCCCATCTTTGTATCATCTGCAAACTTTGATATGTTACACTCGGTCCCCTCCTCCAAATCGTTAATATAGATTGTAAAGAGTTGGGACTAAGGTGATCAAATACTCCATGCGACATGGCTCCTGCACTGCTGTGATTGTGTTTTTTTTTTCTGGAGGGCAGCGGCCAAGGACACTAGGGATTGATGCATATTCTGGAGTCTACTCGAGTACCTTTTAGGGGATCTGGGTATTTGTTCAGTGTCCTGATGGTTTTAACTATGAAGTGAAATGTTCAGCGGCAGTTTACGTACTCATGTCTGTCTATTGATATTATCCTCTTGCTGCTTCCCTGCTATTGTAATGGTAGGCACCAAAAATAGTGTTTTGATTTTGAAAAGTTCTCGCGGAAAAAAAGACCCAAAGATTCAGGATATTCAGCACTTCCCATTTAAATGGAGGGAAAATTAAACAAAATATGCCATGGCCAATTACATAAGGAGCCTTGGAGTTGGCTAATCTGATAGCTCACAAGTGACAGGAATGCATGTCAGCTTGCCATGAAAAGATACAACATTCTGGAATAGCCTCCCTTAGGTCTTCATAATATATTTGGTTCACACAATAAATAGAAAGGGGATAGGGTGGGAAAATGGAGTTGAATGGTGGAGCAGGCTCGAGGGGCCTTATGGCCTACTCCTGCTCCTATTTCTTATGTTCTTATGTAGCTATTTCCAAACTACTCTCATTTTCAACTATTCAAATCTTGAAAGGGACACTGATCATGGGTCATCTGTTAACAAAGTAGATTGACAAAATGGCACTTGACAATTCTCATTGGTTCTGCTCATACTTCTGCATACCTATTTTTTGCCACTAGAGGGTCCTGCTGAGCTATGTAAACAATGGAAGTCTTCAATGGTAGAAATTGTCCATTTTGCATCATCCACACATTGTGGGAGTGTAGTCTAGCTTTATAGGTCTTGAGGAAACTGTGCTGAGCACTCAAATAACATTGCAGGTAGCCAGTGCTGCAGAGTACTATAAAGCCCTGAACCTGTAGCAGTTCATTTTTCTATGGTTAATGGTTCTTTGCTCCTTGTATTGGACCTTTTGGTGCCAAGTTTGGAACAAAGCCTTCTGCCTCTCTAAGGGCATGTATTAGGTTATATAGAGTATTGTGCGTTTTGGTAATTCAGCTTCTCCTGACTGCTGTTTTTTCAGCTCTCTTGGGAGTCTAGGATTGGTTGACACCAGGTGATGAACTTCCAGAAAATATTGCACCATTCTGCCCTTTTCAGGACAAGACTACAAAAGGAAAAAAAGCTATGCTGATTGGGTCCGATGGCAGCAGTGAGAACCAATGTTAACTCCCTAGAAAGCCATATATAGGGAGAAAATAAAGCAGGCAAAATCCAACTAGTATTAACATACAAAAGGGCCAAAGAGGCAATTGGAATTTTATACTCTGCATGTGATCCTTAAGTTTCAGCTTTGGTTTTGTGTGCACTGTCTTCATAAACTACCTCCTTTCCCTTTCTGTATTTGTAGCTCCTGGATCAGTGTTTGGCACCTGACACATCAGGTGATGGAACTGGATGTGACAACATGACTTGTATTATCATCGCTTTTAAACCACGGCCTGTGAAAAGCCAGGCTGACTGCAGCAAGCGAAAACGCCCAGACTCGACAGACGACGAGAAAGAAAATGGGAAGAAGGCAAAAAATGAATAACACAGCGCACCCGAGGAGTGGGGTTGGGAATCTGCGGAGACTTGACGTCGTTGTGTAATTAAAGAACTTGAAATCTTTTTTTAAAAAAAAAATATAGCAAGAGATTGCTGGAAATTGTATAAAAATAAATCTGAAGTATTGTACAATGTAGCCTTAGTTTGCCGCCCTAGGTTACTGTGTGTCTGAAGCACACACCCTTTAGCAGCAGTCAGTCCAGGAACCCTACATTGTAGCACACGGGCTGTTGGAAACAAAAACATGTGAATGTTTAAGTTTTTCGTTGTGGGGGTTTTTTTTTGGGGGGGGGGTCAGATGGAAATGTCCACTCCTTTTTTTTTCATAGGGTTTTTGATACAGGAAGTGCTTTGATTCACTCCACAAAGAAACACAAAATGCTTCAGAAGCCAAACTGGATAATATGTAAAAACTGCAAGAATCAGAAATGAGGACTCCTTTTGGGGGGGAGGGGGGGTTGAATTTGCATTAACACTGAGTTTGTTTTTAACAGTGAGCTGTTTAACTGAATGCCATTTGTCTCTGCTTGAAGATGGGAATACCGTGTCACAATGTGATCATAGTCGCTGTTTTGTGCTAGCGATCCTTTTGTGTTGGGGAATGAGGAGGAGGTGGGAAAAATATTTGGGCTTTGGAATTTTTTCAATGTTTCAATTTTTAAAAAAAATCAGGAGAACATTAACATTTTGGAGGTATATGAATTTGTAAACATAAAGGCAATGTTGGACCTCAAAGGGATTTCAGCTTTCTTTCACTTCCTTTGTAAAACTACATTCACTCAAAATTAATGTCAACATCATCATAGACTTCAAAATGGTATGAAGTTGTGGTATGATTTGAAGTTGCATCACCCCATGAACGCTACACTGGAGAGGAACTTTCAACCACTTTTATATATTAAAAGAAAACATAAATTAGCTATTAATTGTTTTTTTTTTGCACTCGCTATATCGTATAAGCGAAGAGCACTGTTGTTTGAGAATCTTGGTGACGGTTGTTGCCGTTTAGTTGGTAGATTGCGTAGTTCCCAAATAGCCTATGTAAATGATGACTACATTGTAAACACAGGATTTCTCCCCCTTGCTGCATTTGGTATTGCACTGGGATGCATTTTAAAGCCTAATTTGCACATTAACAAATACTTCACATTTTAAAAAAGCAATAGGAAAACCCAGGTTGGGGGCCCACTTGTCTCCCAACTAAAAGGTCATGGATTCGCATCCTTGCTTTACCTTGATCAAGTTGGTGGCCCAACCAAGGAGAAAAGGCAGAGGCATGGACTGACATGGCTATTCACTATTACCTCCTGACAAATTTTCATGGAGCAGCTCTGCTGATAGCCAGGAAAAAATCAGCAGGGCCACCTAGTTTAATTAATACGGACACTAACTTTTTTTGTTCAAAAAGGGTGCATCACCATAAGTTAATTGTAATATCAGTTTTCCTGGAAATGTATTCTATTACATCCAAGTAAAGCTTTATGATTATACTGTAATCAATCATGATTTTGGTATTTTATAAATGATCTCAACGCACACTCTTTCGTCCAATTTGGTTTAGGATCCAGAGTGTGACACCCTAATGTGCTAAGCACTCCCTCAGTACTGCAATGCAGGTCAGCCTTAACTCAGTGATAGCCCTCTTGCCTCTGAGTCAGACGGTTGTGGGTTCAAGCCCCACTCTAGAAACTTGAGCACGTATTATAGATTGACACTTCATTGCTGTACTGAGACTGTGCTACGTTGTCGGAGGTGCCCATGGCATTATTCAAAGAACGGAAGAATTGTCTGGGAGTCCTGGCCAACATTTCTGTTTAAAGTATCTGGTCGTTTATCTCCGTGTGAGACTGTGCATAAATTGGCTGCCACATTTGCTTACATTAAAACGGTGACTACACTTCTTCAAAAGTACATATATTGACTGAAGTCGTTTGGGACGACCTGAGGTTGTGTAAACGCTATATAAATGCAAGTTCTTTCTTACTAGGTGCCGAGGTCTGATCTGAAGTCTTAGCATAGTTATCTCAGCCTCAATTCAGTAAAATGTATTCACAGTTCTGAATCTGCTTTTGCCATCATAAAGTGCTGGATATGTTGGGGGGGTTTTTTTGAATGAGGTCTTGGAATTTTTTCTCAAGAATGTAAGATGCTTAAGTAGATTAATCCTGGTTTTCAGCTGCCAAGAGTACTCAATAGTCTAATCTTTGCCACTTTGCCTGTTATCAGCCAGTACAGGCTGGAACCTGGAAAAAAACACTAAGAAACTGATCATGTTGTTGCAGTCTGGTCTTTACATGTTTTCCTTCTCCCATCCTCCCCCAAGTTTACTTCAAAAAGTGAGCCACTGAAAAGTGATTTGGTTAATAAACATCAATTGATGGTACAGAGGTGGAGCAAGGCCAAAGGCTGAAAGTTTTTTATGTAATGAACTGGTTGCCTGGTTGTGTATTATTGCCTGGATAGTGCCTGCAGCTCTCCACACATTGAGTTCCTGGGCTCGTTTGCAAGATGGAGCATGCATGCCAACAGGAGTCAATAGATAGCTGTCAGGAGGCTTTGGCTGCTTTCTCTCCTCCCCTTGTTTTCTACACACCTCCCTCACCTAAGGGCACTAAGTCCCATTGCAGTGTCACTAAAGCTGCCTTAGCTGAAATAACTAATTCAGCACAAACACGACCAAAATTGGACGGTTCCTTGTCCGTAAGCCCCAGTTGTTCACCTCCTTTGCCAACTAATTTAGGCTTTTTAAGCTGGAGAAGGCAGCCATTCATTCACTCATTGCAGTTATAGGGTGATTGTCCAGTGGGTGGGGGATTGCAACATCCATCACAGTGTGGCTTCGTATTACCACCACTGCCTGAGTCCTGAAGCGCATAGCTACCAGAATGGGCTTGTGGTAGGTGGTGAAAGAACCAACGCGAGGGAATAAGTTACTTGACCTTGTCCTCATCAATTTTACAGAGACTTTGCAGAATGACAGCACCTTGTAAAACCCGTGACCTCCACCCCCTTGGACAAAGGCAGCAGACGCACGGGAACACCATCCGGTCCAAGTTACACACCATCCCGACTTGATATATCACCGTTTCTTCATCACTGCTGAGTCAAAATTCTGGAACTTCCTATCTAACAGCATTGTGGGAGCACCTTCACCACAAGAGCTGCAGAGGTTCAATAGGAAAGGCCCAACACCACCTTCTCAAGGGTAGCTAGGGATGGGCAATAAATGCGGGCTTTGCCAGTGATGTCCACATTCCGAGAATGAATGAAAGAAGCTATTTTAAAACTTTGTAATTGTAGTAGCACTGCCTGCTGGGTAGAATTGCAGCTGTGAAACTGAAAGTGATTTTGTTCTGAAGAATTTAGGAGGCTGCCGGATTTTATCAAGAATAGCAGCAATAGAAAAGTCAGGGATTACTAAAAAGCCATTTGCTTGACTGAAGCTCATCACCCCATCCCCCCAAATACCCTAACGTACCTATTCTAGCATCCAACTGGGTTTCGAACAACCACAACTATTTGTCTCTATTACTAATGATGGACCGAATGGCCTCCTGTGCTGTGCCTACTATGATAATCTGCTGGGTAGATTTTTTCCAAGTATTTTTCAATTTGAGTAAAGACATTCTTCCTGAAATATCTACTGTAAATTGACTTTTCTGGCTTATTTTGAAATACAGTGATTTAGATTTACTTAAGCTATATTAAATATTTCATATACTTCAATGAGTTTGTTTGTTCTGCATCCCCATTGTCTTTGAAGACTACAAAGTTCAGCCCCTTTTTACTTGACATCAAGCTGGTTCTTCTCTGCACCCTTCATGGTGGGATAACCGAACTTTAACACTCTATGCTTAGGGTACATTTGCACCGCAGGCATAGTATCCCTGTCAAGCTTTTTCTTTGAAAATGCTCATTGTCTCAAACCTTTTTTTTAAGAATCTCAGCACAGGACTCTAAAATCTATCATTTGTTAGGCCTATTCCCCTGTGAAGTTTTTCTGCCATGTTTATAGCTGCCATTCCTTCAACAAAAATAAATCAAATGTCACCCTTGTATCTAAAATGTAAAATGGCTGCTTTAGGTCTCTGAACCTTATCACACTGTAGGATGCTAGGACCTAAATTCCATTAGTGACTGATTGTAAGCTTATCCCTCCAAGCAAACTGAAAATAAAAATGACTGTCCTGGCAATTGGATCCCTAGATAAATATGCTTTTAGGCATGATAACTAGGATATAATTTTTTTATTTTACCATAAATTCCTCCTCCTTTATTCAACTTCAACATGAGAGTTGAATGCTCTGCAATGAAAGTTTAAAGCAGGGATAGAAATCACAAGACACTGACCCATTGAAGGGTTTGGTACCATAGAAGAGACATCTTGAGCTCAGCTCATTTCCACCGACCTTCATATTTTGTTCTGAGCTATGCCTCAATATATTTTCTCCCGTCAAGGACAGCAGTCAATAGTGTCATCTGCACAAGTGAAATATTTCTCCAGTCTAATGGGAGGATTCGTACATTGATATAGCAGGTCTGGATCGTTGATGTTTTTCCAAATGTTTCTTTAAAAGCTTGAGGAAGAAAGGTTGATTGCAAAGTACATGATCTTAAGCAGTCATCTGGTCTTCAACTTCGGTCAATGCCAGCACTTAGTTTTAAGGTCAGCAACAATAGATCCTTCCCAGTGACCAACTCTGGCAACTTTTGTGTTGTCTGTTCCTGTTTGACTCTCAATACCAAGACCTGTCGTCAGTGAGAAATTTAGTAGGGTAACGCTCAAAGATACTCATTACTGGAAGGCATTTATATATGAGCATATAATAAGGTTAAGAAAAATCCATCAAGCCTATCCATGTTTACCATATCTGTTAAAATATTACAACTTAATGAATCACCTTCTACTGGACTATGGTGCTGGCTGCCCCCCGAGTGCAGTACTATGCCTTTGCGCAACCCCAGGGCTCTCAAGGTAGTGATTAGCATGCCATTTAACCATCTCCTGTATTCCACTTAAGCACTTTACAGGTCATTCTGTTTCTTTTGCGTTATGTTTGTTTGCATTTTCCCCACAGATGCTGCCCAACTTGCTAAGTGTTCCCAATTTTTATTTGTTTCTGTTTCACATTTCCAGCATCTGCAGTATTTTGCTTTTTGGTTCTTCTAAACTTTCCCTCTCTCGTGGTACTGAGGTGTTTCCTTAACAAACTAAATCGAAAACATAAAAATTATGAGAAGGTGGGGCCAAGGTCCACTCCCATTTACTCACCCCTCACTAACATATCTGATACTTTCCATTGCCTTCTCTTCTTTCATCAGCAATACAGTTAATAATTTAAGCTTCACTCAGAAAAGCTTCTCAACCCTTTGTGTTCAGCTACATCACTTGGATCTCATCTACATTACTTGAATCTCATCTACATTATTTGAATCTCATCTACCTCTCTAGAGTCTCATTTACATTACATAGGACTCATCTACATTTTTGGGTCTTATCTACATTACTTTATCTCATCTACATTATTTGGGTCTCATCCACATTACTTTATGTCATTCACATTATTTGGGTTTCATTTACATTTCTTGGATCTCATCTACACTGCATGGGACTCATCTATATTATTTGGGTCTCATCTACAATACATGGATCTCATCTACCTTACTTGGATCTCATCTACATTACATGGGACTCATTTCTATTATTTGGGTCTCATCTACATTACATGGGTCTCATCTACCTTACTTGGGCCTCATCCACATTACTTGGTTCTCAACCACATTACTTTATCTCATCTATATTATTTGGGTTTCATCTACATTGCTTGGATCTCATCTACATTACTTGAATCTCATCTATATTATTTGGGTCTCATCTACATTGCTTGGACCGCATCCACATCACTTGAATCTCAACTACGTTATTTGGGTCTCATCTACATTACATGGATCTCATCTACATAACATGGGTCTCATCTACATTACATGGATCTCATCTACATAACATGGGTCCCATCTACATTACATGGATCTCATCTACATTACTTGGATCTCATCTACATTACATGGACTTTATCTAAATCACTTGGATCTCATCAACATTACTTGGATCTCATCTACATTACATGGACCTTATCTAAATCACTTGGAACTCATCTACATAACATGGTCCTTATCTAAATCACTTGGAACTCATCTACAGTACATGGATCTCATCTACATTACTTGGATCCATCTGCAGGGCCAAGCCCGGTCCAAATTGTCCTGCCTCACATCAATAGAATCATAGAAAATTTACACCACAGAAGGAGGTCATTTGGCCCTTCGTGTCCACGCCGGCGGAGAAACGAGCCACCCAGCCTAATCTCACTTTCCTGCAATTGGTCCATAGCCCTGCAGGTCACGGCTCTTCAGGTGCACATCCAAATGGCCAGCTCTTTTCCTTCATGCCTCCCTCCTAGCTGAGCTAAACCACCGAGTCAAATTACTCCCCGCGCCCTTAACTAGAAAAAAAATAGACCTGCTCTCTAATGAAATGTTTACCAATTACAGCATAGAAGAACGAAAGCAAAAACAGCGAGCAGCAGCGGCTCAAATTAGGTTCTTTTGGGGCGGGAGGACAAGAAACATGTCTCGGAACATATGATGCTGCAGCCTGATTCTGCTCTCAATTTTTATTGTCCCTTGAGCAACAGAGGTGAAAGTTGTCAGCTCCTTCGATGAATGCAGCCAGTTCTTTTGTAACGCCATTGGAGCCCTACTATTTAACGACAATAACCTGGTCAGTTATCGGCCAACGCTATAGAAGTCAATACCACTTCGCCACGGTATACAACACAAAGCTCTGCATCCCTGTGTATTCCGCTTACAAGGACAGTTATAAGGGAAGTGCTAGCAAAGACGTCAGACCCAGACGCTTTTTTACTGAACCACAGGTAGGAAATCGTCTCAACACGAAATCGTTTCTAGAACCAGCTGGTGGTCATTTCTCAAACGATGCGAGGATGAGAAATGGATCATCTGAATAAGTGTTTATGTTACTGGGTAAGTAATCCAGATATCCGGACCAAAAATCCAGAAAAGATGAGTTCAAATCTCACCTAGGGCAGTTTGTGAATTTGAATTCATTTTTTTAACGCTGGAATAGAAACAGAAAATGCTGGAAATACTCAGCAAGTCAGGCAGCATCTGTGGAGAAAGAAAGAGTTAACGTTTCAGGTGGATGACCCTTCGTCAGAACTAATCAAAAGCTGGTATCAGTAAAAATGACCATGTCAGATTGTTGTAAAGCGCAACTAGTTCACTGATGGTTCATTAATCCAAGTGTCGTTTCTCTCAATCTCCGATTTTAACTCACTATACCTGGTTCCAGGGTAAAGGACATCATTGAAAGGGTGCAGAACATTTTGAGGGGGGAAGGGGAACAGCCAGAAGTCGTGGTTCATATGGGAACCAATGACATACGAAGGAAAAGGATTGAGATCCCGCAGTCAGAGTTTCAGGAGCTAGGGAGGAAGTTAAAAAGCAGGTCCTCAAAAGTAGTAATCTCTGAATTACTCCCAGTGCCATGCACTAGTGAGTATAGAAATAGTCGGATAAGACAGGTTAACGCATGGCTGGAGCAATGCTGCAGGAAGGAGAGCTTCAGATTCTTGAGGCTTTGGGACCAGTTCAAGGGCAGGAGGGATCTGTTCAAGATGGACGGTTTGCATCTCAACAGAGCTGGGACCAATATCCTTGCAGGGAGGTTAATTAGAGCTATGGGGGAGCGTTTAAACTAATTTGGCAGGGGGGTGGGCACCAGGACGAAACATTAGAGAGGAGAAACAAGGTGCACAGAGGCCTGGGATGGACTAGTAGCACTGGAGTAAAGAATAATTCAGCAATAGGAGGTATCAGACTGTGGGCAAATGCGAAGCAGTCTAAGATGAGATTGGAGTGCATGTGCGTAAATGCACGTAGCATGGTAAATAAGGTTGGTGTGCTGCAGGCTCAAGTCCCTACATAGACTATGATATAGTGGCAATAACAGAGACCTGGCTCAAAGAAGGGGAGGATTGGATACTTGATATTCCTGGCCTCAAGGTATTCAGGAAAGATAGAGGAGGAGAGAAAGGAGGAGGGTGGCAGTATTAATCAAAGAAACTATTATAGTGCTGGAAAGTGATGATGTAGTTGAGGGGTCAAAGATGGAATCTATTTGGTTAGAATTAAGGAACAATATAGGAGCTATTATGCTACTGGGTGTATAGTATAGGCCACCAAATAGTGGGAAGGAGATAGAGGAGCAAATTTGCAGGCAAATTACAGGAAGATGCAAGAACTATAGCATAGTGATAATGGGGGACTTCAATTATCCCAATATAGACTGGGACAGTAACAGTATATAGGGCAAAGAGGGGGAGGAATTCCTGAAATATGTACAAGAGAACTTTCTGAAACAGTGTGTTTCCAGCCCAACCAGGAAGGAAACAGTGCTGGATCTAGTTCTTTGGGAATGAAGTGGGGCAGGTGGAGCTTGTTTCAGTGGGGGAACATTTACGACGGAGATGCGGGGAAATTTTTTCTCTCAGAGGGTCGTGAGTCTATGGAACTCCCTTCCCCAGAGAGCGGTGGAGGCAGAGTCATTATATATTTTTAAGGCTGAGTTAGATAGATTCCTGATTGAAAAGGGAGTCAAAGGTTATAATGGGTAAACGGGAAGTAGGGTTGAGGTCGCAATCAGATCAGCCATGATCTTATCAAATGGCAGAGCAGACTCGAGGGGCCAAATGGCCTACTCCTGCTCTTAATTCATATGTTCGTATGTTTGTAATACAGGTCATACAATTTGCAAGGTACATACAGTACAAATCAACGGTCCCGGTACAATCAATAGTTACGCACCATATATTGTAAATACAGTTCATGGCACCCTAGGGTGCCTCATTGCATTACAGTTGTTACCGGTTACCGATACAATTCATTTTGTTACATTCCTTTATCATTTTACGTTTCTGTCCGAGGGGGCTTTTCCCTGATTCCAGCCTCTCGGTACATAATGGCGGGAGGGCTCTAAACGGTAGCCTTTCCCCAGAGAGCCTTTGCGTAGGTCGCACCTCGCTTCAGTGCGTCCCGCAGCACGTACTCTTGCAGCGTGCCAGGTGGCAAAACTCGGTCGTGGACAGCTCCTTCAGCTGGAAGACCAGCATGTTTTGGGCGGACAAAAGGGCCTCCTTCACAGAGTTGATGGTCTTCCAGCCGCAGATGATATCTGTCTCGGTGTGCGTCCCGGGGAACGGCCCGTAGAGCACAGCGTCCTGTGTTATCAAACTGTTTGGGATGAACCGGGACAGATACCAATGCATCTCTCTCCACACCCTCTGCGCAAAGGGGCAGCCCATCAGGAGGTGGATGACGGTCTCCTCCCCGCCACAGCCTCGAGGGCAGCTTACGGTGGTGCTGAGGTTCTGTGTTGGAAGAACCGCACTGGGAGGGCCTTTCTCACCACCATCCAGGCTACATCCTGGTGCTTGTTGGTCAGTTCCAGGGACGAGATGTTCTGCAAAATGGCATCGACCATCGGTCGAGGAAGAAACCAATCGAGTCCACCCTCTCCGTTCCTTGCAGGACTCTGAGAATGTTTCGTGTCGACCACTGTCTGACGGCCTTGTGGTCGAAGGGGTTCCTCCTCAGGAACTTCTCCACCTGGGACAGGTGAGTGGGGGGGAAGGTCCAGCTGGACAGGACGTCTTGCGCCTGCTTGGCCAGCGTGGCCAGACCCAGCCTTCTCAGTGTGTTGGACAGGTAGAAACCCAGCGCGTAGTGACACTTGATGTTTGTGTACTGGGGCTCTACACAAATCCAGAGGCAGCCACACACAAAGATGGCCATCAGGATCAGAGCGGCGTTCAGGACCCTCTTCTCCCCTTTGTCTGGGGTCTTGTACATGGTGGTCCTGCGGATAAAGTGGAAGATAGCTCGGGTGACAGTGACAGCAGAGTTGTGGGGAATGGGCCAGACACTGGCAACGTAGAGCAACACCGCGAGTACCTCACACCTTATCACCAGGTTCCTGCCGGTTATGGAGAGGGATCGCCCCACCCACATGCCAAGCTTCTGTTTGGCCTTAGCGATCTGCTCCTCCCAGTTCTTTGTGCAGGCCAGGGGCAACCCCAAACCAAATCGCCAGCACCTTCAGTCGGACCTGACCGCGAAGGGGGCAGAGGATCGGGTCTCCCACCTGCCAAAGGATATGGCCTCGCTTTTATTTCGGTTCACTCTGGTCCCCGAGGCCAGCTCGAAATGGTCGCAGATGCCCATCAGTGTGTGGACCGACTGCTGGTCAGAGCAGAAGATGTCGATACTGTCCATGTACAGGGAGGCCGTAACCTGAGAGCCTCTGCTGCCTGGGATCATCACCCCCGATATTTGCGTCCTTCCTGATGGATGCGGCAAACAGCTCGATACAACATACGAGCAAGACCGCGGAGAGAGGACAGCCCTGCCTGACTCCAGATTTGATCGGAAAGCTCTCTGACTCCCACCCGTTGATTAGGACTGCGCTACGGATGTCCGCGTAGAGCAGTTGGATCCAATTGCAGATTCCCTCCCCAAAACCCATTTTGGAGAGCACAGCCATCATGAACATGTGGGATATTCTGTCAACGGCCTTCTCCTGGTCTAGGCTGATCAGGCAGGTGTTCACCCCCCTGTCCTGCACGTAGGCAATCGTATCCCTGAGAAGGACAAGGCTATAAGAGATGATGAGCATTGAACCACCAGCTAGAGTTGGGAAGAACCAAGTCCTCATCAGTGATTATACAAATACATCTTACGATCGAGGTCTCCTGTGCCTGTTCTCAATTAACCCTGGGAATGACAACGCGACATGCACCCTCACCAAAGTTGTGCCCATGACAAGGAAAGTGAACAGCATATGATATCATTACGTCGAGAAAATTATTAAAATGATGAAAAAGGATTGTCCACGGGAGAACTTGTTCGTGATCACTGGAGCCATCCCATCCACTGAGTGTCTCAACGACAGGGTGAACGTACCCAAAATAGTGTAGTCGTATCACAGCTGCTGCCCGGAGGGTCGGGACAACGAAACTGAAGATGAAATACAGGCTTCCGGTGGTCTGTCACTGGTTGTGAGTGTCAATGAGGGCGGAGAGTCTGTAGTGAACCGGGAGAAAGTCACCCTGGAGAAATTGCAGGAATGGCTTGGGAGCTCGATGGTGTTCAACCCAACCTGGTTCAAACATGCAGTCTCAAAAAAGGAAGCAACTCTGTTGGAAGAGATCGATGAGATTCTAGAGCAGTGATGAACTGAGATGCTCAGTGACATTAGAGTCATAGAGTCATAGAGTTATACAGCACGGATAGAGGCCCTTCGGCCCATCGTGTCCGCGCCGGCCATCAGCCCTGTCTACTCTTATCCCATATTCCAGCATTTGGTCCGTAGCCTTGTATAGAAAGTAATTGGCTTATTCGATACCTTGAGGTTTATTGCACTGGGTGTCTATGGTGGGGTGGCTTGGGGTATTTATGGGCTGTTCGGAGTCATTTATGGACTGGTTGGAATAGTTTGGGGGATCTTTGACACAGTTGCAGCCCTTGTCGGTCTACTGGTGGCTGCTGCCACTGGGATGATATCGGGAATACTTGGATTAATCGGTGCAATTTGCAGGGGGATTGTGGCTGTGGTGTCTGAGGCTTTCCTGTCTGTTGCCAATACCCTTCTGAGCCTCATTACGAGTGTGGCCAGGTTCCTTCTGATATCCATAGCCAGCATTCCCGCTCACATCATCGGTATCCTTACCAACCTGCTCACACTGGTGTCCAAGGAAGAAGATGCTGCCAGAGTCTCAGTAAAGGAAGATGTAGTTGAGATACTGGATGGGCTAAAATTTGATAAAGAGGAGGTACTAGAAAGGCTAGCTGTACTTAAAGTAGATAAGTCACCCGGTCCGGATGGGATGCATCCTAGGTTGCTGAGGGAAGTAATGGTAGAAATTGTTGAGGTACAGGCCATAGTCTTCCAAACATCCTTAGATATGCAGGTGGTGCCCAGAGTACTGGAGAATTGCAAATATTACAACCTTATTCAAAAAAGGGTGTAAGGATAAACCCAGCAACTACAGGCCAATCAGTTTAACCTCAGTGGTGGGGAAACTTTTAGAAACAATAATCCGGGACAGAAATAGCAGTCACTTGGACAAGTGTGGATTGATTAGGGAAAGCAAGCACGGATTTGTTAAAGGCAAATCATGTTTAACTAACTCGATTGAGATTTTTGATGAGGTAACAAAGAGGGTAGATGAGGGCAATGCAGTTGATATGGTGTATATGGACTTCCAAAAGGCATTTGATAAAGTGCCGCACAATAGGCTTGTCATCAAGATTGAAGCCCATGGAATAAAAGGGGCAGTAACTGCATGGACACAGAATTGCCTAAGTAACAGGAAACAGAGGGTAGTGGTATACGGCTGTTTTTCAGACTGGAGGAAGGTGTACAGTGGTGTTCCCCAGGGGTCGGTGCTGGGACCGCTGCTTTTCTTGATATATATTAATGACTTGGACTTGGGTGTACAGGCACAATTTCCAAATTTGCAGATGACACAAAACTTGGAAGTGTAATGAACAGTGAGGAGGATAGTGATAGACTTTAAGAGGACATAGACAGGCTGGTGGAATGGGTGGACAGGTGGCAGATGAAATTTAATGCAGAAAAATGCGAAGTGATACATTTTGGTAGGAAGAATGAGGAGAGGCAATATAAACTAGAGGGCACAACTCTAAAAGGGGTACAGGAGCAGAGGGATCTGGGGCTATATGTAAGCAAATTGTTGAAGGTGGCAGGGCAGGTTGCGAAAGCAGTTAAAAAAGCATACGGGATCCTGGGCTTTATAAATAGAGGCATAGAGTATAAAAGCAAGGGAGTCATGATGAACCTTTATAAAACACTGATTTGGCCACAACTGGAGTATTGTGTCCAGTTCTGGACACTGCACTTTAGAAAAGATGTGAAAGCCTTAGAGAGGGTGCGGGAGAGATTTACTAAAATGATTCCAGGGATGATACACTTTAGGTACGTGGATAGACCGGAGAAGCTGGGATTGTTCTCCTTGGAACAGAGAAGGTTGAGAGGAGATTTGATAGAGGTGTTCAAAATCATGAAGGGTCTAGACAGAGTAAATAGAGAGAAACTATTCTCATTGGCAGAAGGGTCAAGAACCAGAGGACATAGATTTAAGTTTGATTGACAAAAGAACCAAAGGTGACATGAGGAAAAACGTTTTCACACAGCGAGTGGTTAGGATCTGGAATGCACTGCCCGAGGGGGTGGTGGAGGCTTTCAAAAGGGAACTGGATAAGTACTTGAAAGGAAAAAAAATTGCAGGGCTATGGGGATAGGGTGAGGGAGTGGGACTAGTTGGATTGCTCTTGCATAGAGCCGGCATAGACTCGATGGGCTGAATGGCCTCCTTCTGTGCTGTAACCTTCTATGATTCTATGATCCTATGATACAGCGCTACCCCATTATAACAGCCATCGCGTATAGCGGGCAAATCGCGTCCACACGAATGCGTCCGTAATAAGCGATGGGGACTGTATTAGGTTTTGATTTGCTGCTCGGGTTGCTGGCTTGTGATGGGCTGTTCTCGCACAGTCAGCAGAGCAGAACATTCATTGAACTTGGTAGCCAGGAAAACCTGGTAAAAAATAAACAGGTTTTACCAGTTGTCGGTCTTTAGCAAGCTTATTTTTGGGTGATGGCCCTGACAGCCCTCTCAGCCCATTATAAAATCAGCTTAAGGCAAGCTGATACTCACAGGGGAATTTCAATACCCCAGAGGTAAAGAGAACAGACTGACAAGAACCAGAGGGGTGGGGTGACAGTGCAAGGAATTTCTAAGATGTAATCAGAGACTGCTTCTTAACACGTCTGAGGCAGAACGACAGGGCAGCTGAAACATTTAGCCACCCTCCAGAATTGATCAGTAATCTCAAAGTGTGTGTACTCCTGCGTTCTATTGAGCATCGCATGGAATTTACCCGGGCCAGATCTGTTCTCATCCCACTGAAATTGGCCCTCCTCCAATTGAGTATTTATACTTTAGAGTGGTCCATGTCCTTTCCCATAGCTATTCCAAACCTTTTGATATTATGATCGCTGGTCCCTAAATGTTCCCCCACTGACACTTGCTCCACTTGGCCCGCCTCATTCCCCAGAATCAAATCCAGCAATGCCTCCTTCCTCGTTGGGCCGGAAATGTACTGGTCAACAAAGTTCTCCTGAACACACTTCAAGAATTCCTCCCCCTCTTTTCCCCTTACATTATTACTATCCCAGTCTATATTAGGATAGTTGAAGTCCCCCGTTATCACTATCCTATGGCTTTTGCACCTCTCTGTAATTTCCCTGCAAATTTGCTCCTCTATATCCTTCCCACGAGTTGGTGGCCTATAGAATACACCCAGTAGTTTAATGGCACCTCGATTGTTTCTTAACTCTAACCAAATAGATTCTGTCCTTGACCCCTCCAGGACATCCTTTCTCTCCAGCACTGCAATATTCCCCTTAATCAATACTGCCACCAACCCCCCTCCCCCTTTCTTTCCTTCTCTATATTTCCTGAACACTTTGTATCCAGGAATATTTAGTACCCAATCCTGCTCTTTTTTGAGCCAGGTCTCTGTTATCGCCACAACATCATATTCCCATGTGGCTATTTGTGCCTGCAGCTCACCAACCTTGTTTACCACGCTTTGTGCGTTTACACACATGCACTGTAAACCTATCTTAGACTTTCTTGTACTCTCTCTTAGTCTGATCCCACCTAATACTGTACTATTTATTTCTCTAGTGCTATCTTTCTCTCCCAATCCTTTGTGCACCTTGTTTCTCCTTTCCAATGCTACATCCTGGTGCCCATCCCCCTGCCAAATTAGTTTAAACCCTCCCCCACAGCACTAGCGAACCTCCCCAGGAGGACATTAGTCCCAGCTCTGTTGAGGTGCAACCCATTAGGCCTGTACAGGTCCCACCTCCCCCAGAACTGGTCCCAATGCCCCAGGAATCTAAAGCCCTCCCTCCTGTACCATCTCTCCAGCCACGCAGTCATCTGCTCTATCCTCCTATTTCTATACTCGCTAGCACGTGGCACTGGGAGTAATCTGGAGGTTACTACCTTTGAGATCCTGCTTATTAATTTCTTTCCTAGCTCCCTAAAATCTGCCTGCAGGACCCCATCCCTCTTTCTACTTATCTCGTTGGTACCGATATGGACCATGACCTCTGGCCGTTCACCCTCCCCCTCCAGAATGTAACGAGAATGTTGTTGTCGCTCATCAGCATCCGCAGCTCCGTGAACGACCTTACCTGAACGAACCTCCTTGCTGCCAGACCTCAGACCTGACCCATGGACCTCAGGCCGCGCAGCACCAAACTCATGAAAGTGGTTCGATAACGTGGTGCAAGCGGCTAAATTGTTTCGCCCGCCCACTGTCGATGCCTTCGATCCAGGGGCCAAGAGAACAATTCAAGGCGTTCTGTTGTTCATGTCTATGAAAACTTGTGTAGTTCACAAGAATATATCAAGGATGTTGTAGATCAAGGCTGTGAGGTGCGCACTAGTGAGCAAGCACAGCTACTTCTGACTGAAATAAACCGTCACAATTGGCAACTTTGAAATTGATGTTAATGCAAATGGATAATGGTTATCGCTTTTCGGCGGACAGCCCGTTTTAAACATGGATGTTTTAAGTGGTGGGGACAGTATAAAAGCAGCTTTACTTGCCTAAACAAGAGTCTAGCTGTGGGGTTAGTGCAGTGTGTTTTGTCGTGGGGCACGGTGAGGGGGGAGGGGGTTGAATGTTTTTTTATTGGGTGGGGGTTGAGACCTGGGAATTCAAAAATTTTGCTCTTTTCTATTTTATTTGGTGCATTTTTCAGTATTCTGCATGGACATTTTATACCCAGCATCGCCAACATCCCGGGAACCAATGAAACAAAAGATGACCAGCAGAATTGTAAAAACTCACACACAAGCTAGAGAAACTGTTAAGCTTAGTGTGACGATGTGCAGCGCTCCCTCAGTATAGTCAGCCGAGATTATGCGCTCAAGTGTCTGTAGTGGGACTTAAAACCCACAACCTTCAGAGGCGAGAGTGCTACCCACTGAGCCATGGCCGACACCTAGTAGTTTAGCACTTTAAAAGCTGGATGTCCTGAGCACTCGCAAGTGATGAGGTACTTTGCACAGCACATCGAGTGTGTGGCAGTATGAATGGGAGCGCCGTGTGTGTATGAGCATGAATGGGTACACCGTGTGTGTGTGTATGACCATGAATGGGAGCACCGTGTGTGTATGGGCATGAATGGGAGCATCGTGTGTGTGTATGAGCATGAATGGGAGTACCGTGTGTGTATGAGTATGAATGGGTACACCGTGTGTGTGTATGAGCATGAATGGGAGCACCGTGTGTGTATGGGCATGAATGGGAGCATCGTGTGTGTGTATGAGCATGAATTGGAGCACCGTGTGTGTGTATGAGCATGAATGGGAGCACCGTGTGTGTATGGGCATGAATGGGAGCATCGTGTGTGTGTATGAGCATGAATGGGAGCACCATGTGTGTATGGGCATGAATGGGAGCATCGTGTGTGTGTATGAGCATGAATGGGAGCACCGTGTGTGTGTATGAGCATGAATGGGAGCACCGTGTGTGTATGAGCATGAATGGGAGCATCGTGTGTGTATGGGCATGAATGGGAGCACCGTGTGTGTGTATGGGCATGAATGGGAGCATCGTGTGTGTATGAGCATGAATGGGAGTGCCGTGTGTGTATGGGCATGAATGGGTACACCGTGTGTGTGTGTATGACCATGAATGGGAGTACCGTGTGTGTATGAGTATGAATGGGTACACCGTGTGTGTGTATGAGCATGAATGGGAGCACCGTGTGTGTATGGGCATGAATGGGAGCATCATGTGTGTGTATGAGCATGAATGGGAGCACCGTGTGTGTGTATGAGCATGAATGGGAGCACCGTGTGTGTATGGGCATGAATGGGAGCATCGTGTGTGTGTATGAGCATGAATGGGAGCACCATGTGTGTATGGGCATGAATGGGAGCATCGTGTGTGTGTATGAGCATGAATGGGAGCACCATGTGTGTATGGGCATGAATGGGAGCACCGTGTGTGTGTATGAGCATGAATGGGAGCACCGTGTGTGTGTATGAGCATGAATGGGAGCACCATGTGTGTATGGGCATGAATGGGAGCATCGTGTGTGTGTATGAGCATGAATGGGAGCATCGTGTGTGTGTATGAGCATGAATGGGAGCATCGTGTGTGTATGGGCATGAATGGGAGCATCGTGTGTGTGTATGAGCATGAATGGGAGCACCATGTGTGTATGGGCATGAATGGGAGCATCGTGTGTGTGTATGAGCATGAATGGGAGCACCATGTGTGTATGGGCATGAATGGGAGCATCGTGTGTGTGTATGAGCATGAATGGGAGCACCATGTGTGTATGGGCATGAATGGGAGCACCGTGTGTGTGTATGAGCATGAATGGGAGCACCGTGTGTGTGTATGAGCATGAATGGGAGCACCATGTGTGTATGGGCATGAATGGGAGCATCGTGTGTGTGTATGAGCAT
Source organism: Heptranchias perlo (assembly GCF_035084215.1). NCBI lineage: Eukaryota > Metazoa > Chordata > Chondrichthyes > Hexanchiformes > Hexanchidae > Heptranchias > Heptranchias perlo. The sequence goes on along the minus strand of NC_090332.1, from coordinate 6,579,319 downwards.
GAATGGGAGCACCGTGTGTGTGTATGAGCATGAATGGGAGCACCGTGTGTGTGTATGAGCATGAATGGGAGCACCATGTGTGTATGGGCATGAATGGGAGCATCGTGTGTGTGTATGAGCATGAATGGGAGCACCATGTGTGTATGGGCATGAATGGGAGCATCGTGTGTGTGTATGAGCATGAATGGGAGCACCGTGTGTGTGTATGAGCATGAATGGGAGCACCGTGTGTGTGTATGAGCATGAATGGGATCACCTTGTGTGTGAGTTTTAATGTAAGGAGTCGTACAACACCAGGTTATTCCAGTGTTGGCGGTAACTCGGTTCGTTTTAAATGGGTAACATTCCCAGGTCAGGCATCTCCCTAGGGGGTGCTAGTTTCGGATCAGACCTTAATGTGATGGACTGAAATCCCTCTTTAATGGGAATGTTAACCCATTTAAAACGAACCGAGTTACCGCCAACGCTGGAATAGCGAAGAGAGGGGACTTTCGGATGAACGAGTTTAAAGCGTACATATCCCACAGGGTTATTTCAGGGTGTTCTACCTTGTAATCAGCACATCAGACTTTCCACAGTGCGTTGGAATTCCCTGTGAATGGGTTGGGCCCCATTGCCTGTCATATTTACCATTAGACCTAACCCAATAATGCACAATATTATCTTTTTTTTTCAAAAAATATACTTTATTCATAAAATTTGCAGCAGTACATACAAAACAGTTGTCATATCACTTTCCAAACGTACACAATACAGATTATACAATTTGCAGGTTACGTTCAGTGCAGTACAATGAACACATTGGACATCATTGCAGTTCATGACACTCTAGGGTGTCTCATTGCATCATACTCAACACAGATTATTGCTTACAGATTCATTTCTGGTCCATTTCAGATTCATTACAGGTACATTACAGCAATTTGAATTTTACATTCTGCCCGAGGGGGTTTTTCCCTGATTGCAGCCCCTCGGTTTACAATGGCGGGAAGGCTCTAAACGGTTGCCTTTCCCCACAGGGCCTTTGCGGCGGCCGCACCCATCCTCAGTGCGTCCCTCAGCACGTAGTCCTGGACCTTGGAATGTGCCAGTCTGCAACACTCGGTCGAGGACAGCTCCTTGTGCTGGAAGACCAGCAAGTTTCGGGCAGACCAAAGGGCGTCTTTCACCGAGTTGATGGTCTTCCAGCAGCAGCCGATGTCCGTCTCAGTGTGCGTCCCCGGGAACAGCCCGTAGAGCACAGAAACCTGTGTTACGGAACTGCTCGGGACGAACCTGGACAGATACCACTGCATCTCTCTCCAGACCTTCTTTGCAAAGGCACATTCCATAAGGAGGTGGGTGACGGTTTCGTCTCCACCGCAGCCTCCTCTGGGACAGCGCGCGGTGGCGCTGAGAGTCCGGGAGTGCATGAAGGATCTGACTGGAAGGGCCCTTCTCACCACCAGCCAAGCTAGGTCTTGGTGCTTGTTTGAAAGCTCTGGCGATGAGGCGTTCTGCCAAATGACATTGACAGTCTGCTCGGGGAACCAACCGACAGGATCCACCATCTCCTTTTCCCGCAGGGTCTCGAGGACGTTACGTGCGGACCACTTGCTGATCGCCTTGTGGTCAAAGGTGTTTTTCTGCACAAACTTTACCACGAAGGACAGGTGGGGCGGAACGGTCCAACTGGACGGAGCGTTCCGTGGCAGCGTGGCCAGGCCCATCCTTCTCAACACCGGGGACAGGTAGAACCTCAGCACGTAGTGACACTTTGTGTTTGCGTACTGAGGGTCTATGCACAGCTTGATGCAGCCGCACACAAAGGTGGCCATCAGGATGAGGGCCACGTTGGGCACGCCTTTCCCCCCTTTCTCTGGAGATTTGTACATCGTGACCCTGCGGACACGGTCCATTTTTGATCTCCAGACAAAGTGGAAGATGGCTCGGGTGACTGTCGCGGCGCAGGAGCGAGGAATGGGCCAGACCTGCGCCACGTACAGCAACACCGAGAGCACCTCGCACCTGATGACCAGGTTCTTGCCCACGATCGAGAGGGATCGTTGATGCCACAGTCCCAGTTTCTGCTTAACCTTGGAGATACGCTCCTCCCAGTTTTTGGTGCACGCCCCGGCCCCCCCGAACCAGATCCCCAGCACCTTCAGGTAATCCGACCTGACGGTGAAGGGGACAAAGGATCGGTCGGTCCAGTTCCCAAAGAACATGGCCTCGCTCTTGCTACGATTTACCCTGGCCCCCGAGGCCAGTTCGAACTGGTCGCAGATGCTCATCAATCTGCGGACCGACAGCTGATCCGAGCAAAAGACGGCGACGTCATCCATGTACAGGAAGGCCTTGACCTGAGTGCCTCCGCTGCCTGGGATCGTCACCCCTCTTATGCCCGCATCCCTCCTGATGGACTCGGCAAAGGGTTCGATGCAACACACGAACAAGACGGAGGAGAGAGGACAGCCCTGCCTGACTCCCTCTTGCCATTTAATCATCTCCTGCCCTCCACCCTATCACAGACCTCTCCCTTTTGCTCTTCCCTCCACCCCCACTCCACTTTTCCCTGGCTCTGTACTTGTTTGAAAGCTGGCTATCTCTAACATCTTCCAGTTCTAATGAAAGGTCATCGACCTGAAATGTCAGCTCTGTTTTTCTCTCTCCACAGATGCTGCCTGACCTGCTGAGTGTTTTCCAATATTTTCCGTTTTTACTGCAGTCTGCTTATATTAGGAGTCGCACATCATCAGGTTATAGTCCAACAGCTTTATTTGTCCACCCCAGTCCATCACTGGCATCTCCACATCATGCTTATATTAGGTAAACTTGCTTAAGACTGGATACTCCGCCTGTCCTGATCCTCCCCCTCTGTAGCTGTGCACAGCCTTTCTGCGGAACACATTTAGCAAGATGCTAGGAACTCACTCAGCACCCCAAACAGCACCCTGTGCCCCAACCACCTCCCCCCAGAAGCTAATATTCTGCATTATGGGGGACCTGAGCTCACTTCTTGGATAATCATAAAATCCCAATGGGATTTTGATCCATTTTTCGTTCCTATCCTAGTTCTCAGGTGTTTATATTTTAAATATTACTGGCGGGTCTCCCACAGAAAATCAGGGCAATTTCCCTCAGAGTGCATTCATGCTGCTGTAGGAATAGATATGGGATCTGTGGCCTTTGAGGCTTATTGGATAAGTACTTGAAGGGAAAAAATTTGCAGGGCTATGAGGATAGGACGGGGGAGTGGGACTAGCTGGATTGCTCTTACAGAGAGCAGGCACGGACTCGATGGGTCGAATGGCCTCCTTCCCTGCAGTAACCATTCTATGATTCTATATAGCTCCATATAGTGGTAGAGGCGAGCAGCTACAAGGATGACTGTGTATCACAGAATGTGAGACCCCAATAAGGAGTGCGAGACATATGGAGCAAATTTAGTGCACCGTAGAGCTTTTATTAAATTATTTATTTTGGGGGCGGGCAAATTGGAGTTGTAATCAACGGCACTACTTCAAAGAAGAGCAGGGGAGTTCTCCTTGATATCCTGGCCAATGACAAGCATTTATATAGTGCCTTTCATGACCTCAAGCCATCCCAAAGCACTTCACAGCCAATTAAGTACTTTTGAAGTGCAGTCACTGTTGTAATGTAGGAAAAACGGCAGCCAATTTGCGCACAGCAAGATCCCATAAACAACAATGAGATAAATGATCAGATCATCTGTTTTAGTGATGTTGGTTGAGGGATAAATATTGGCCAGGGCACGGGGGAGAATGCCCCTGCTCTGCTTTGAAATATTGCCATGGGAACTTTTACATCCGCCTGAGAGGGCAGACGGGGCCTCGGTTTAACATCTCATTCGAAAGACGGCATCTTCCGACAGTGCAGTGCTCCCTCTGTACTGCACTTGGAGTGTCAGCCTGGATAATGTGCTCAAGTCTCTGGAGTGAGACTTGAACCCATGACCTTCTGACTCAGAGGCGAGAGTGCTACCACAGCTGACACCAGATTCAGGAAAGAACTCCAGAGCACAAGTGAGCTTTGACATGCTTCCAGGAATGAAAATCCATCGGAGAGTTATCTGCTCCTACAGCTCTGCTCCAGAAATGTCATAGTCTCTTAGGATTAAATAAGAAGTCTGAGTAGTCGCGCAGCGAATGCAAAAACAATTCATCAAAACACTGTCTCCCTCCAGCTCAAACGCACCATTAGGCTGGACTAGTTAAATGACCCATTATAGAATGCTGCTGCAGATCTCAAGCATGAATGTCCAATTGTATGTTTTGCTGCAATCCAGGATAAAGAGTGATATCATTCAGCCAACACTGGAATATATAAAATGGCATTTCATATCCTTGATCTTTATTAAATCCAATTATCGGAGCATAAGTTTTCATGTTTTCCTAGCCCAACAGATGTCTGTTGCCCATTTTAAATATATTGCAGAAGACATGACAGGAACTACGATAACTTGTGATCATTCAGATTTTTAAAAAATGCAACGTCATAATAGGACACATTTGCACACTTTTTCATAGTGTGAGAGAAATGAAGTGTGTGGGAAAGGGACTACATGCACCAGAGAGCTGAATGTCTGGGATGGTGCAGTAGCGACATCAGTGAAATTGTACAGAATGGGTAATATCCAAATGTATCATGGTACAACAACTTGCATTTATACAGCGCCTTTAATGTAGTAGGTGCTTCACAGGAGCGTAATCAGACAAAAATTGACACCATGCCACTTAAGGAGATATCAGGACAGGTGGTCAAAAGCTTGGTTAAAGAGGTAGGTTTTAAGGAGCATCTTAAAGGAGGAGAAATGTAAGGAATCTTACAACACCAGGTTATAGTCCAACAAATTTATTTTAAAATCACAAGCTTTTGGAGATTATCCCCTTCGTCAGGTGAATGAGTGAAAGGTTCTCAAATCGCATATCTTATATTAGGCTGGGACACCATCACACCAATCAAAAGGTGTCGTTGGTGCTCAGACAGATTAGCCACGGAGAACAGTGCGTCCCAGTACACAGAATATACATTGTGTCAAATTACACAGGCAGAGAGAAAGAGACCCAAATGGCAGAGAGAGAGAGAGAGAATATTAAAAACAGATAACTTTTTTTTCCCCTTGCTGGTGGGGTTATGTGTAGCGTGACATGAACCCAAGATCCCGGTTGAGGCCGTCCTCATGGGTGTGGAACTTGGCTATCAATTTCTGCTCGACGATTTTGCGTTGTCGTGTATCTCGAAGGCCGCCTTGGAGAACGCTTACCCGAAGATCGGTGGCTGAATGTCCTTGACTGCTAAAGTGTTCCCCGACTGGGAGGGAACCCTCCTGTCTGGCGATTGTTGCGCGGCGGTGTCCGTTCATCCGTTGTCGCAGTGTCTGCATGGTCTCGCCAATGTACCATGCTCCGGGGCATCCTTTCCTGCAACGTATGAGGTAGACAATGTTGGCCGAGTCACAGGAGTATGAACCATGTACCTGGTGGGTGGTGTCCTCTCGTGTGATGGTGGTATCCGTGTCGATGATCTGGCATGTCTTGCAGAGGTTGCCGTGGCAGGGTTGTGTGGTGTCGTGGACGCTGTTCTCCTGAAAGCTGGGTAATTTGCTGCGAACGATGGTCTGTTTGAGGTTGGGTGGCTGTTTGAAGGTGAGTAGTGGAGGCATGGGGATGGCCTTAGCGAGGTGTTCGTCGTCATCGATGACATGTTGAAGGCTGCGGAGAACATGGCTTAGTTTCTCCGCTTCGGGGAAGTACTGGACGACGAAGGGTACTCTGTTGGTTGCGTCCCGTGTTTGTCTTCTGAGGAGGTCTATGCGATTCTTCGCTGTGGCCCGTCAGAACTGTCGATCGACAAGTCGAGCGTCATATCCCGTTCTTACGAGGGCGTCTTTCAGCGTCTGTAGGTGTCCATCGCGTTCCTCCTCATCTGAGCAGATCCTGTGTATTCGTAGGGCGTCTCCATCAAAGACGGGCACCTCAGCACCTCACTCTACCGCAAGCCCACGGACAACCTCACGATGCTCCACTTTTCCAGCTTCCACCCCAACCACGTCAAAGAGGCCATCCCCTATGGACAGGCCCTGCGAATACACAGGGTCTGCTCAGACGAGGAGGAACGCGATGGACACCTACAGACGCTGAAAGACGCCCTCGTAAGAACGGGATATGACGCTCGACTTGTCGATCGACAGTTCCGACGGGCCACAGCGAAGAATCGCATAGACCTCCTCAGAAGACAAACACAGGACGCAACCAACAGAGTACCCTTCGTCGTCCTGTACTTCCCCGGAGCGGAGAAACTATGCCATGTTCTCCACAGCCTTCAACATGTCATCGATGACGACGAACACCTCGCTAAGGCCATCCCCACGCCTCCACTACTCGCCTTCAAACAGCCACCCAACCTCAAACAGACCATCGTTCGCAGCAAATTACCCAGCTTTCAGGAGAACAGCGTCCACGACACCACACAACCCTGCCATGGCAACCTCTGCAAGACATGCCAGATCATCGACACGGATACCACCATCACACGAGAGGACACCACCCACTAGGTACATGGTTCATACTCCTGTGACTCGGCCAACGTTGTCTACCTCATACGTTGCAGGAAAGGATGCCCCGGAGCATGGTACATTGGCGAGACCATGCAGACACTGCGACAACGGATGAACGGACACCGCGCAACAATCGCCAGACAGGAGGGTTCCCTCCCAGTCAGGGAACACTTTAGCAGTCAAGGACATTCAGCCACCAATCTTCGGGTAAGCGTTCTCCAAGGCGGCCTTCGAGACACACGACAACGCAAAATCGTCGAGCAGAAATTGATAGCCAAGTTCCGCACCCATGAGGACGGCCTCAACCGGGATCTTGGGTTCATGTCACGCTACACGTAACCCCACCAGCAAGGGGGAAAAAAAGTTATCTGTTTTTAATATTCTCTCTCTCTCTCTCTCTGCCATTTGGGTCTCTTTCTCTCTGTCTGTGTAATTTGACACAATGTATATTCTGTGTACTGGGACGTACTGTTCTCCGTGGCTAATCTGTCTGAACACCAACGACACCTTTTGATTGGTGTGATGGTGTCCCAGCCTAATATAAGATATGCGATTTGAGAACCTTTCACTCATTCACCTGACGAAGGGGATAATCTCCAAAAGCTTGTGATTTTAAAATAAATTTGTTGGACTATAACCTGGTGTTGTAAGATTCCTTACATTTGTCCACCCCAGTCCATCACCGGCATCTCCACATTAAAGGAGGAGAGAGAGAGGTGGAGAGGCGAAGAGGTTTAGGGAGGGAATTCCAGAGCTTAGATAGCTGAAGGCACGGCCACCAGTGGTGGGGCAAAGGGAGCCAGGGATGCACTAGAGGCAAGAATTGGAGCAATGCAGGGATCTCGGAGGGTTGTAGGGCTGGAGGAGGTTACAGAGATAGGGAGGGGCGAGGCCATGGAGGGATTTGAAAACAAGGATGAGAATTTTAAACTTGAGGCGCTGCCGAACTGGCAACAAATATTGAAGTTATATATATGACTGACAGGAAGGAGTTAATTGCATGTTGTGGTATTCTCCATAATATATACATAGGGTATGTAATATATATACTTGGTGGCAGTTCTTTATTACATGCAGAATGTATGCTGGAGTACCATCTGCAGTTTTTGTCACTCTACCTCCAATAAGGATATTGATGCATTAACAAACATCGAGCCTTTCTCCTTTAAGGAATCATTTCCTGAAAAACCCTAACATGACTGGTCTTGAATGTTCATTATATATAGGCAGGCTGGGCACACTGTGTGCTTCCTGCATGAGAAACAGGATTGCACACAGTGATTTATTAAAGTTAAATTACCATCAGACTGCCTGTTCAAATGAAGCTCTGGTGTATTCTGCGCAGAGTGATAACACTGGTGGTCAACCAGGTGGGAAAATCATGCATTGTGCTTTGCAGCAGTGATTTTCCTTATTGCCCCATTTCCCAGCCCCTGTTTCATGTCAAAAGGATCATAGCCACGGGTCAGAAATTCTCCCCCATTGTTACAATAACAGTAGTCGACATTTGGATAGTACCTTTCACCCAGTGAAACATCCCAGGGTGTGTGACAGGAGACTGGAGAACACCAAGCAGGAAGTGGGGGAGAAGTTACGATCTTTTTTTTCTTTAATAACTTTGAACAAAACAAAGGGAAACTTATAAGACTGAATTATAATATTACTCGTGGTGTCCACTACACACTCCAGTCCTTGTGGCGCCCACCGGTCGCGGAAGGCCTCAAGCGTAATGGCGGGCACTGCCTGCTCCCTCTCCGGGTCCACCCAGGTGCGGACAAGACTGCGGAAGAAAGGCAGGCAGCCACAGCGACCCCTCCGCCCTTGGGCCGCGCCCATCCTGGACCTATAGATGGCCACCTTGGCCAGGCCCAGGAGCAGACCCACAAGAAGGTCCTCCGACTTGTCTGCCCCCTTCCACACTGGGTGGCCAAAGATCACAGAAGGTACAGTTGCTGAGGTAGGTTTTGCGGATTAGGAAAGTTTAGAGGGGGCTTTACCTTGGTTTTAATAATAGAAAAAGTTGGTTTTGAGGTTGTGTCTTTTTTGGTGAATTACTGAGATAAAAACGACTGAAGTCCCTAAAATGATCACGACCGAAAGCTCTTGTTGTAGGGTTGCAGCTATCATTAATCTTGAGCTCGCTTTAGGAACATTAAGGACTTAACACAGCACAATTTGTACCACAAAGAAGCTACTTTATTTAATTACATCCACAACATACCAGGACAATAGAATTACCAATGCAATCGTCACAAACTTAACAATTGTTTCAGAAATACAGCTCTATCTGAGATCAATTTTGCAGAAGTTGGATTCTGCATGTTATAAGTAGTTCAATAATTAAACACACAGCTTTTAGCGTTAATTCTGGGAGTTTAAAATCTACAGCAGAAAAACATATTGGAGTAAGAATTCCTTTGGTTGCTATGCGGAGGCAATGTGTGAAGATTTACTCTAATAGATATCTCTAGCAGAAATAGAAACACATTCTGAAAGAGTGTGATTTATGATTTAGTTCAAACAGAGGAAATGTTCACAAGCATAGCTGCAATATCACTACACATAGTAACCAGGGGAGTTCTTAATCCCTGTGACCTTTTAAATCTGATGACCAGGGCAAACTTCATGTAGAATGACTCAGTAAAACGTCCACTCCTTCTTTGTGTGAAGAGCAATTCATCTTCCTTCTGATTCCGCCTTTCTGTCTGTCTGTGACCCAGACTGACCTGTGTGGTTGATATTCCCGGGGAGCCATGCGTCCTTATATCTTCTGTTCTGTGGTTCACTTCGCCGATCCCCTTCTCTAAGTTCTCCAGAGGGATGGTGGAACTGATCCTAAGTTGTACTTTTGGGTGGAACTTTGGCTGCAACTTCAGGCCTGCCATTGTGATGTTGCGTCAGTGTCTTTGATAAGTTGTTGCGTGGGTGCGCTCGGTGAATCACCGGATGCTGTTTCTAAGTCGTAACTTTGACATGTAGAAGTAACACAATCGCACAACAATAGTTCCCATCACCTACCATTGCCGCAACAAGAAGACTTAGGTAACCGGTTAGATAATCTGTTCATTCCTAATTTACAACTTATTTTTAAGGAACAGCTTACTTTCTTTATACCGAGCAAAATAAACATCGCCCCTACGTATGAGCTTCAGTTGGTTAATAGTCGAGGGCCTGGTTTTTTGGCTAAATTGAATGTTTAACAAACTTGAATCCTGAATCTCATTTTGTCATCTTTACTTCCAACTTAGAGACTTGGCTTAGTTGCTGTCAGTTATTGTAAGGGACGCTCCTGTTTCTGTGACCTTATTGTCACTCAGTTAAGAATCATTTGAAATGAAATATTCTTGAGGTAACTCCTGTCTTAATCCTTTTACTTAGAGAATCATAGAATTTTATAGCACAGAAGGAAGCCGTTGAGATCTTTGCTCCTTTGTTGGCCCTTGGAAAGATCTACACACTTAAGTCCCACTTTCGTACCCTTTCCCCATGCCCTTTTTTTCTTTTTTCAAATATTTAACTACTTCCCTTTTAAAAGCTATCATGGATTCTGCTTCAACCACTGTTTCTGGTAGGGCATTCCATGTCCTAACAATCTTCTGTGTACAGAAACTTCTAACCTCTTCATTCTCTCTCAGATATTCTATTACCCGTCTCTGCTCTAATGACAGTTTTTCTAGTCTTTCCTCAGAACTAAAGCCTCTCATCTCCAGTATCACCTTAGCGAATCTCTTCAGCACCCTCTCCATGGCCTTAACATCCTTCCTAAAGTTGGGCGCCCAAAACTGGACATATTTAAAATGCAGTCCAACCAATGCTTTGTGTAGGTTTAGCACTATCTCGTTGGTTTTGTACTCTCTGCCCCTATTTATAAAACGTAACATCCCATATGCTTTACTTATTGCTTTATAAACTTGTCCTCCCATTTTTAAAGATTTATGTATCGGAACTAAGTCTTTCTGCTCCTCTACTCCTTTTAAAGTTTGACCATTTAGTATTTATTTCCTCTCCTTATTCTCCCTCCGAGGAAGCACCTCACATTTACCTGCATTCAATTTAATTTAAGATCTAGCTGCTTAATCTACTATGCTGTCAATCTTCTCCTGAAGATGCTTACAGTCCTCTTCACATTCTCTATTTTTGTGTCAACTGCAAAAGTCCAGGTCATATATATATATATGGTGAGAAGAGCAATGTCCGATGGGGGACACTAATTTTTAAAAAAACATGAACGCCTTCGTTTTCTGTCCTTTAACCAGCTTCCTACCCATGCCAGCGCATTCCCTTTAACACCATGTGCTGTAATTTTTATCAACAACCCTCCTGCCATGTTTCAGGGATTTGGGCCATTTTTCTACGTAAATGATTTGGGAAAAGAGTTATCTTGAAATGTTGGAGTTTTAAAGCAAAATATATTCACACAAGTTTGGGTGGGTGGGTGGGGGTGTTTGTGGGAGCACCTAGATGAAAGGTAGCATGCCATTAATACTAAAGGAAGTTGTTTTCTCCTTAGATAGTAAACAATGAGGAATTGTTTAGCCTGTCTCGGCAATTGATTAACACTTCACAATCATTGTGTTAGGAAGTTTCTGATCCTTTCAGACTGTGAGCAGATCGGGATAAAAAAAACATGGACAGAGACATAGGCAGACAGCCTGGTCCAATAAGGCTGCAAAGTCAATCAGTTTTTGTTAAACTGAAAGCTGTAAAACAGTCAGGCTCAGCAAAGACTGCAAGAAGGTTAGGATGCAGGAGAATAATTAGAAGTTACATGTTTAAGTCAAGCATGGCAACCCACTGATGTGGGGAAGTGTACCATGTTCATTATCACACAGAGACAAGTTGTACTGATTGATTTAAATGAATCCAATCATAACTGTCGCTCTATATTATCTCTTGCTGTGAAATTAAGCAGCTCAATGATTTGTATCTGACCTTGTCTCACCAAATGTTTGTGCAGTCCACTTTCACAGAGATTGAAGAAGCACACAAGTGAAAGACTCAAATATTGGTACATCCCTGGGTTACACTATCATATAGTTAGATATTGGGCAGTACGGGTACGCTCCTAAAGGTAAGATGCCCTAATGGGAGTGACTAGCACCAATGTACTTGAGAGATTATCTAAGCCAATACATTAAACTTGTGACACCTCCTATGTGGCACCTTATTGGATACCTTTTGAAAATCCATATACACAACATCCATTGCAATTCCTTTATCAGTACACCTTTATTTTTTTGTATGTGTTTGGACACCGTAGCCCCATTACAATAAAACAGATAACTCATAAATTAAGCATTTCTCCTACATATCTGCCATTCCTAATCTGGGAGCATTTCATGATGACACAGGGTACAAAAAAAAATGGGAAGAATTTTCCAGCACAAACCTCAGCACAATCCCCCAAAAATTCCATTTCCCCTTAAAAAAAATATACAGAACTCCAGTTAGAGTGACCTCACAGGACAAAGAATCATGGACAGGTAGAGGAGCAGTAGAGATCACTGTGGTCTATCTGACCAGTCCCAAACTCCAACAAATCCCATACACCTCAATCCCCTTCTCTGCCAAATATCCATCCCACTCCCTCTTGAATTTGCCAGCACTATCCTCCTCCTGGGCAGTCTGCTCCATATATTCACTGCCCTGTACTTGTTATTGTAAAGGTAATAGCTGCTATAACCATGCTTGACTCTAAACATAACTATTTGAGTTACAAAGTTTCATGCGCATAAGTGATTCTTTGTGGTCAGCCAGGTGCCTGACGTGCATTAAAATCCACCACCGTGTTTCAGAGTCTCTGACCCAAACTATTGAAGCCTACACCTGTAGAGTTTCTGTTTGCTTGATATGAAGTGCACACTTTTTCCCTATGGGGACACACCCTACTTATTAAAATAGTTATTCTTGGGATACGGGCGTCACTAACAAGGCTGGCATTTATTGCCTATCCCTAATTGCCCTTGAGAAGGTGGCCTTCTTCTTAAACCTTTGCAGTTCGTGTAGTGAAGGTGCTCCCATAGTGCTGTTAGGTGGGGAGTTCCAGGATTTTGACCCAGTGACGATGAAGGAACAGCGATATATGTCCAAGTCAGAATGGTGTATGACTTGGAGGGGAACTTAGAGGTGATGGTGTTGCCATGCACCTGTTGTCCTTGTCCTTCCAAGTGTTAGTGGTCGCGGGTTTGCAGAGCGCTCAGGTGCAAGTTGACACACCCAAGCTTCAGGCTTGTGTACACAGAGGCACTGCTAGAGTTTAACCAGCCGAAACCACAAAGCTGGTTAGTACAGAGCACTGGTAAATTACCACAGTTTCTCCAGCTAGGATTACCTTACCTGTTAGAGCAAAGGCTTGTAGGGATATGTGGAACTGAGTGGCAAGAATCCTACCTCCCAGAGACAAGTCTAGCCCCCTCTGGGTCCTATTAATGATCCAAGACGACTGGTCAATCTTCAATAGTGCCCTTGATGTACTATCAGAACTACCTGGCTCAGGTAACAGATTACTGAGTCTGCCACAGGGCTTTGACTTGATTCTGAACTTTCATCACCAGATCTGTCATCTGGGAGCCAACTTAACCCAAAGGGATCCTGCTTACCTCCAACTGCTTACCTCCAACTGCCTTCCCCACCCAAGAAGGACAGAAACTAAATGGTCATTAGACAACTGACAAGCATAGGTTTCACAAATCAATGTGAAAAAGAAACCACAAAGACAATATTGCCTTCAGAGAACCTCTCCTACTCTATTATAATATTGATATCCCATAATCTCCACATCCATACTAGGAGACCTGGCACCCTAAAGGCTGAAAGGAAAGACTTGCATTTATATAGCGCCTTTCACAACCTCAGGATATCTCAATGTGCTTTAAAGCCAATGAAGTACTTTTGAAGTGCTGTCACTGTTGTAATGTAGCAGCCATTTGCGCACAGCAAGGTCCCACAAACAGCAATGTGATAATGACCAGATAATCTGTCTTAGTGATGATGGTTGAGGGATAAATATTGGCCAGGACAGAACTATCTGGAGTTTTGAACTGGTTGGGGACAAGCTTATTGAGATACTGCAAGGGTTCAGAGTAGAATTTTTTTTATTGGTTAGGAGCAGAATCCTCAGAGGGTGGGACTAGTTGTCTATGGTGGTCCCTGGAGGTTGGGATTGATTGACAAATGGTCTCTACATTTGGTATTATATGGAAATCAAACCCCTCAAAAAGCACCAGGAGGGCCTTGGGAAAAGAATTACAAAATTTTGACAAGGTACTTGATCAACCTGGCAGACCATGAGATGGCACCGGCAGTGTCCGATATAATGCTGACCACAACACTCAAGAGGTCTTGGGGGACTGCGGCCACCGTGCCAATTAGGTACTTGACCATGATGATGAGGCAGCTGGCACTGTCGTGGATAATTCTGGCAGGAACTCTTAGAATTGTTACCGCCAGAACTCGGACAATGTTGAGAACAGCTGCGATGACGCGGACAAAGGCTGACACACTATTGGCGACCAGGTTGATCATCATTCCAATAGGAGCCAAGGCCTTGGCGGTGGTAGATTGGCAAACACCCTCATCAGCCTCATCGCCGGCTGGATCCAGTGGTGTATCTGATTGTTCCATTGCCAAATCATCGCCATCGACTGTTTGGCTATCTTCTGCAGGCATCGGGGCGGAATTGTCTTCTTCTATCTCCCGATCATCTGTAGTAGTTACAATATTCTCTAGCAGCTCTTCCACCTCTTTGAAGGTCTCTGCCTCATCTTCTGCATTTGTTCCTCTGCAGCTGTCAAAGATCTTGCCCACTCCCAGTCTGCCCTGCACCTCCCTCACCGTCAGGTGCTCTGCCTTTGCTTCTGATTCCATTTGTTTCATGAATGCAAAAGAAAAGTCTTTATCGTGCGTCGGTACATCCTCCTCCTCTGACCCCATGTTGGCATTTAGACAGGGATCGTTATTCTGATCCTGTGGGAAGGTACAGCAAAGAGCCGTCCAGACTAGTCCAGGCACCGAGACCCTGTTGTTCACTGTCTTCCCCGAGGAGTTAGCAGCGCCTGTCACCAGGTACATCGACCGGCCGGACTTGTGGCATATCTGCGCCAACTTCCGTGCCACAGATTCCGCCTCATTGTACCACTTGACATTGGCCCCGTGATTCTTGGGCACCACGTTAGTGAGGGTGCAGGTGCCTGTGGCGCTCACCTTATGATTCAGCGCGAAGGGGTAGAGATGGCCCCGGTCGTAACCCGAGCCCCAGTAGTCCGAGTCCACCGCCTGCAGCTCGCTGAGAGACTCTCCGCAGCTCTCCATTTCATCCGAAGCATTCGGATCATCGATCTGAAACCAACATAGGTCGAAGTGTGAGGAATATTCAAACTTCACAATGTGTTTACTTGCAATCTGACTGGCCAATGGGCCATTATATGCCCGGCCAGGTCCACACTGGGGACGAGAGATAAGTCAGTGCCCATAGACCTCACTGCAGTAGAAGTCCAGGAGCAGTGGGATCCTGGAATGGTCTGGACTCAATATCCAGTCCACACCCAATGCAGATCCCTTTACACTGGTTTGAATAAATTATAACCATTTCTTTCATTCATTCATTTCAGAATAAATCATCAATGTAATTAATTAATTCATTTATTTTAATTCACTCATTATTTAAATCAATACATTTTAGAATCATAGAATCATACAGCATGGAAGGAGGCCATTTGGCCCATTGTGCCTGTGCCGGCTCTTTGGAAGAGCTATCCTATTTGTCCCACTCCCCCGCTCTTTTCCCATAGTCTGCAAATTATTCCTTTTCAAGTATTTATCCAATTCCCTTTTGAAAGTTATTGGCCGGATCTTGCAGTGAGCGGCAAACCTGTATGTCAGACTGGCACTCGTCCATAGACTTTCTATGGGGTTTTGCAGGGCAAGTTACTGCCAACGGAACAGCCAAACGACGTGGCACCCTCTACAGGGCATCTGGGACCTGTATGGACAGGGCATGCAACTGTGTGCCTCCTTAACCAGTCAGATTGAACAATCGTTAATGAGCAGTGTAGAGTCTGAACCAGGAAATGTAAGTTACAATAGTGAGTTCACTGTCAAATCAGGTACAGTAAGCGAAATAAACAGAGTAAGAAAAATTGGATTAAGAGACAGAAATAAAAGAGACTGAAAGAAAAAGTTTTTAAAAATGTTATTTAATTTATTTTTAAATGTCCAACAATAATTAATAACTGAAGGAAGGAGACTCCACACTGGTAAAAGTTAATTTTCAGTGCCAGAGAGGTTGTTTGGCAGTAATTAAGACTTACCACGCTGTTAAAAGGGTGCTTACAATGGAATGGACAAGCCCTAACTTTTTTTGGTGAGATCAGTCCATATTTAATGAGGTAAGTGCAGGAACGTCACGTGGTTCAATATATTTGAACGGTGAGTCGGACGGTGAGATGCCGTTTCCGTGCAGGTTTTGGAGGAGCGGGGCATCTGGTACAGCGGCTTCCGGATTTCCGCGTTTAACCACACGTGTGCAGTCGCCGGAAGTTGCTGTCCGATTTGCACATAAATAACACTAAACGTTGTTAGCCTCACCGTTATTTTTACAGCAAAAATCCGTCTCGTTATTGAATCTGCTTCCACCGCCCTTTCAGGCAGCGCATTCCAGATCGTAACAGCTTGCTGTGCTAAAAAAAAAATTCTCCTCATCTCCCCTCTGGTTCTTTTGCCAATTATCTTAAATCCGTGTCCTCTGATTACCGACCCTCCAGCCAATGGAAACAATTTCACCTTATTTACTCTATCAAAACCCCTCATTCATTATTTTTAATTTATTTTGACCGCCTTATTGTCTTGTGACCCAGAGGTGATGTTTAACCCTATTCTTGGGTCGAGTCTAAAATAACCTACATTTTGCACCTTTAAGAAATGGGCAGGCCACATTATGGTCCTGACAAGCCGGTACCACTTACCTGCGGTTCATGAAACCAGGGACTGGGTCTGTAACCTTCACTCACGCCCATGGAGCAGGGATACCTGTAAGCGGAATAGACCGGGATCCGCAGGTCTGTCCGGTACAGGGTCCCGTAGTGATAGTGGTTCTTGTACTGCTGGCAGATTTTGACCCAGTTTTGAGCGTCGAAATCCTGCGGTGGGATCTTGCCCTGAAAGAACCAGCTGCATTCATCGAAATCCGGGACCACTTTCCCCTGCACTGCCCCGGGGTCGGGGGCTGCCAAGAGCAGGAATAAGAGCAGACTCCACGCCCCCATCTTCAGGCTGGGCAGAAATGATGCTCCTCTCCCGGTGAAAAGAGCAAGCGAGCGGCTCGGTCAGGTTCTTCGGGCTGGGTTAAGTTGCCCGAGGAGTAGGTAGGAGGGTTCTTGGTGCAGCGTCTGACCTGCCTCATTCAGTGTTGTTGCATGCCTCAGCCAGTGGGACGCCGTTTCCCTGGTAGCTGGAGTCCGCCTTTGGGCATTGCTACACCGCCTTTCAGAGCTCAGACTTTCCCTTTGACGTTCCTCGATCATTGAGCTCTGTTGCCAGATTTTCCGGCCGGGGCAATAAACATAACCGCAGATTCCCAGGGACAGCAGAATGCAACAACCGCCCACTGCAGAGACATGACCTTCGAATCTAAGTTCGTCTCAGGTTTGGACACGGTACAGGTCCTTTAAGCACTGTCAGGTGCAGTTATCCTGATCTGACGTCCAGTGTACAAAAAAAGCACTGCATTGCGCCGGATGTCATCATTCAGTGTTTCAGGGATGCTCTCTTGAACTTGATATGGAGACTTGTTACACTCCAAGGTTTGCTGGGACTTGTAGTTCACAACAACAACTTGCATTTATATAGCACCTTTAGCGCAGTAACATAGGAACAGGAGTAGGCCATTCAGCCCCTCGAGCCCGCTCCGCCATTTGATAAGATCATGGCTGATCTGTGATCTAACTCCATATACCTGCCTTTGGCCCATATCCCTTAAATACCTTTGGTTGGCAAAATCTACCTCAGATTTAAATTTAGCAATTGAGCTAGTATCAATTGCCATTTGCGGAAGAGAGTTCCAAACTTCTACCACCCTTTGTGTGTAGAAATGTTTTCTAATCTCACTCCTGAAAAGTCTGGCTCTAATTTTTAGACTGTGCCCCATAGTCCTAGAATCCCCAACCAGCGGAAATAGTTTCTCTCTATCCACCCTATCTGTTCCCCTTAATATCTTATAAACTTCGATCAGATCACCCCTTAACCTTCGAAACTCTAGAGAATACAACCTCAATTTGTGTAATCTCTCCTCGTAACTTAACCCTTGAAGTCCGGGTATCATTCCAGTAAACCTACGCTGCACTCCCTCCAAGGCCAATATGTCCTTCCGAAGGTGCGGTGCCCAGAACTGCTCACAGTACTCCAGGTGCGGTCTAACCAGGG
Organism: Heptranchias perlo; assembly: GCF_035084215.1. Taxonomy (NCBI): domain Eukaryota; kingdom Metazoa; phylum Chordata; class Chondrichthyes; order Hexanchiformes; family Hexanchidae; genus Heptranchias; species Heptranchias perlo. Next base: position 6,561,342 of record NC_090332.1, on the reverse strand, counting down.
TTTTGTAAAATGTCCCTTCACAGCAGCGTTATCCCATTCAACACACGTAGTGGTTCATGCTGCCAGGTGTATGAAATTAATCATGCAGGAATCTGCCAGGTGGGATTTGGGTCGTGAACTTGTACATCAACAGCTAAAAGCTCCAGTCTCCCAGAGTCAAGGCAGCAAAACAGTCAACGGTGAGACTCAGCTCCGTCTGTGCTCAGATAGAACAGACGAATCTCATGGCTGATTGAAATGCCAACAACTTGCATTTATATAGCGCCGTTAACGTAGTAAAACGTCCCAAGGCGCTTCACAGGAGCGATTACCAAACAAAATTTGACACCGAGCCACATAAGGAATTATTAGGACAGGTGACCAAAAGCTTGATCAAAGAAGTAGGTTTTAAGGAGTGTCTTAAAGGAGGAGAGAGAGGCGGAGAGGTTTAGGGAGGGAATTCCAGAGCTTAGGACCTAGGCAGCTGAAGGCAAGGCCACCGATGGTGGAGCGATTAAAATCAGGGATGCGCAAGAGGCCAGAATTGGAGGAGCACAGAGATTTCGGAGGGTTGTAGGGTTGGAGGAGGTTACAGAGATAGGGAAGGGCGAGGCCATGGAGGGATTTGAAAACAAGGATGAGAATTTTAAAATCGAGGCATTCCCAGACCGGGAGTCAATGTAGGTCAGTGACCATGGGGGTGATTGGAGAACAGGACTTGGTGCGAGTTACGATACGGGCTGCTGAGATTTGGATGAATTCAAGTTTATGGAGGGTGAAAGATGGGGGGCCGGCCAGGAGAGCATTGGAATAGTCCAATCTGGAGGTAACAGAGGCATGGATGAGGGTTTCAGCAGCAGATGAGCTGAGGCAGGGGCGGAGACGGGCGATGTTACAGAGGTGGAAGTAGGCGGCCTTGTTGATGGAGCAGAAATGTGGTCGGAAGCTCATCTCAGGGTCAAATAGAATGCCAACCAACCCCTTAAAACTCGTTATATTATTGTCCTTTCTCTTTACAGGTGCTGGATGCTCTGCAGTATGTTTCTAGTATTTTGTTTCAGATTTCCAGCATTCAAAGTTTTTTTTCTGTTGCACTTTAATTATTATTGTTTAGAAGACACGTTCAGGGTCAACAACTTGCATTTATATAACTCCTTTATCCAAATCTCTGCTGCCTGTATCCTAACTCGCACCAAAACCCGTTCATGCATGACCCCTGTGCTCGCTGACCGACATTGGCCACCGGTCAAGCAACAGCTCGATTTTAAAATTCTCATCCTCATGTTTAAATCCCTCCATAGCCTCACCCCTCCCTATCTCTGTGACTTCCTCCAGCCCTCTGAGAACTCGGCGTTCCTCCAATTCTGCCCTCTTGTGCATCCCCCACTCCCTTCACCCCACCAATGGCGGCCATGCCCGCAGCTGCCTAGGCCCTAAGCTCGGGAATTCCCTCCGTAATCCTCTCCCGCCTCTCTACCTCTCTCTCCTCCTTTTACATGCTCCTTAAAGCCTAACTCTTTGACCAAGCTTTTGCTCACCTGTCCTAATATCTCCTTCTTTGGCTCGGTGTTAATTTTTGTCTAATAACACTCCTACAAAGCCCCTTCAGACATTTAACTATGTTAAAGGCGCTATATAAATGCAAGTTATTGTTGACGAGGAAGAATGCCCCGAGGGGCTTCACAGAGATGTATGGGGAGAAACGGTTGCCGATCCAATGAAGGAGAGATTAGGAGGGCTGACCAACAGTGTGGAAGGAGAGGTCAGTTATACGGTGGGTCTCAAAGGAAGAGGGGGAGATGGAGGGGTGGAGGGGTTTAAGGAGGGAATTTTGGGAAGTGGGATCTAGATGATTGAAGGCATGGCTGCCAATGGTGGGGTGAAGAGAGGGGGTTGCACAAGAGAGTGCGTTTATCAAGTGAGTGGCTGAACCATGCAGAGGAGGAGTGTCTCTGGTTTGTGCTGAATTAGCTGATCACAGCCATAGTTTGGGTGGAACAACTGGCTTTAGCACTCCTGATCTTTGACCAGTAACCCAACACTCCCCTCATCTCCCCCACCCTACACACACACACACACACACACAAGCGCATATGGATGTTGGGTAAGGACAGGATTGGCTGTGATAAACCCCCTGGTCAAACAGCCAGCCACGACCCAATGTCCAGGCTAAGAAATGAATGATGCCCACTTGGTTAAAGCAGCAGGGAGCGACTGGTGGCCGTGGAACTGTATCTCCAACTCTTTCGGGAGAGGAGGGGAAAGATGGGAGAAAATGGAGGAAGCTGATGCTCTAAGAAGCTCCCTCTGTGAGCTTCATCCAATGGCACCATTCAAAAACAAAAGACACATTCAGTTCCCCCAATCTGTATGGGGGCACGGACACCACCCAACACAAGAAATAGGAGCAGGAGTAGGCCATTTGACCCCTTGAGCCTGCTCCACCATTCAATCAGATCATGGCTGATCTTCAACCTCAACTCCACTTTCCCGCCCAATCCCTATATCCCTTGATTCCCCTAGAGTCCAAAAATCTATCGATCTCAGCCTTGACTATACAATGATTCAGCATCCACAGCCCTTTGGGGTAGAGAATTCCAAAGGTTCAGAACCCTTGGCATTGAGCTGTGCAGATCAGAAACGCTCTTGGTCCAAATCTCAGTGTGTCCTGTGTTAGCTGGTCTTACTTGTGGTAGCAGTGGGGCTGTACCTGAGTGCCCCCTAATAGGGAGTGGGAAAATCAGCCAGAGTTCCTCTCCTCGTTGTGAAATAAGCGTGTAACCGACATACCCCCATGTCAGACTACTGTAATTATGGAAAGTGCCTTCCTGTCTCGTACAGCTCAGGAAAGTCAAAAACCTCTTTAAACACATTTTTCAGGAGACATTTTTTTTCTTTATAAAACGATGAGTTTAAGTTCCGCGTTCTCTTGATGTTCGAGTTCCGCTGTCATGGTTTTGTCCAAAGTTTGCTCCCTATCTGGGACTTTACTCATTGATTTCTGTGAGTTGGGCGTTTCTTTGGCGGTAGCGCACCCCAGTGGTGGAAGGTAAACTCGCACCCTGAACTATTAAAAGTAATTTGCTTGAAACGAGATACCGGACAGTGGTCTGGAATTTCCCGTCACCGGCGACTTACACCGACACTTACGCGGAAATTTCCTGAGCATCTCTTCAGCGGAATGTAAAAGCTCACCTAAAACAATCGAGGCCTGAGGAAAGCCCCGAACTGATGACATATCCCTTCTTCAAGTCCCTCTCTGTGCCCGAAAATTAAAGTTTGAAACTATCAAACCATCATTTATGCAGGCGTGGAAGTTTTTCAACTTTTAATGCAAATCATTCTGACACCATAAAGATACAGAAAATACATTTTAGGTTTCAGTAAGAAATTTTTAAAAATCACTGAAAAAAGTGCCATGGAACACCAGAAATGTGACCTTGGATTCTGTTGCGTCTAAAATATTAGATGTAAATTTACAGCCTGTTCCGTACTCATAAATTCAGGTGAGCTTCACGTTTGCATTGGGGGAGAAGCTATGCTAATGATCGGCAGAGGGATTGGGCAGAGATTTGGCTGAATTGGCGTAAAAGATCGAGGAGAATCTGGCGTAGCGTAAAAACTGGCGTGAGTTGTTCATGCCAGAATTTCCTGGATCTTTTGCACCAGAAGTCGGCATTATAGCACGATTATACCATTTTTTTGGCGCAGATTTACAGGAAGTTGCGGCATTCTCGAGATTACTCTTCTACTTGAGCGCAATTAACTGCTGCACACCAAGTCTGGGATCAAAATTAAATCAATACCAATCCTGGAAATGATATTTCTTTGAGAGAAACTTTCTGTTAGGTTTTTGTTGTTGGAAATCATACTGGCCCTTTACCGAATGGGTAAATGCTCTAACTCTCTCTCTCTATAATATTCTATAATCTGCTTAAAGCATATCTGTCCGTGGGAAAGAGGTCACACTTCAATGGAGAGTGGGCCAGAGAATCAGTGTTGTTGCCATATTTCCGACCCACAGTCCCTTCAAGCACAGCTCCCACTGAGAAGACCAGAGTGCTGAATTTACCCTGTGTATGTACCTATTGCTCTATATACCTACCTGTATTTCCCTCTATCTTAAAGCCTAGCTAAGTCTTTAATCTCTCTTTACATAATTCTGTTCACCTTCTGTCTTTCTACATTACAATACATGCCTCTACCTGTTCATTTATCTATCTGTTCCCCAATTTATTTTCCCTTTCTCCCCTCCTTGCCTAATGGTACAGTTCCACAGGTGCCAATAGCTCTCGGAGGTACAGTTCCACAGGTGCCAATAGCTCTTTGAGGTACAGTTCCACAGGTGCCCACTCTCTGAGGTACAGTTCCACAGGTGCCCACTCTCTGAGGTACAATTCCACAGGTGCCCACTCTCTGAGGTACAGTTCCACAGGTGCCAATAGCTCTCTGAGGTACAGTTCCACAGAAGCCCAAACTCTGAGGTACAGTTCCACAGGTGCCAATAGCTCTCTGAGGTACAGTTCCACAGGTGCCCACTCTCTGAGGTACAGTTCCACAGGTGCCAATAGCTCTCTGAGGTACAGTTCCACAGAAGCCCAAACTCTGAGGTACAGTTCCACAGATGCCAATAGCTCTCAGAGGTACAGTTCCACAGGTGCCCACTCTCTGAGGTACAGTTCCACAGGTGCTCACTCTCTGAGGTACAGTTCCACAGGTGCCCACTTTCCAGGGTACAGTTCCACAGGTGCCCACTCTCTGAGGTACAGTTCCACAGGTGCCCACTCTCTGAGGTACAGTTCCACAGGTGCCCACTCTCTGAGGTACAGTTCCACAGGTGCCGGCCGTGTTAATAATGAAAAGATTTATGATTTTGCTACACCAAATTCACAAAGCAGATCTACCCCACCGCTTCCCATGTGAAAGCAAAGCTCAAGCTATTGATATGGGAACACAGAAAATGAATTGCTTGTAGTGAGTTGATGAATATGTCTTTTTCTACACAAGATGGTGACGGAGTTGGGAGAGGGACTTCAGATACCCACTCCACAAAGCCTCCTTATGGCTGGAATCCACGACTACACGGTGACAGTTGTCAGAGTAAACGTGAATGGAAATTTTGACATGGTGCTTAAAATGGTAAATGTTGACACAAACGTGTGAACAAATATCGGGACACAGGAAATAAGCTTTATGGACAGGAAATGTGTTGCTCTCAGCAAGATTTTATTTTAATAATGTACATTTTTTTCATTTGCTCTTGGGTAACACTAGGCATGTGTCTCCCATCCCCAGTTGCCCTGAGGGTATTTAGAGTCAATCACACTGTGTGGGACTGGGGTCACATGTAGGCCAGACTGGGTAAGGGTGGCAGTTTCTCTTTTCCCTAAAGCGGTGTCAGCCTTAGCTGACTCTCACCTCTGAGTTAGCAGGTTGTGGGTTCAAGTCCCACTCCAGAGATTAGAGCACATAATCTAGACTGACACTTCAGTGCAGTACTGAGGGAGCGCTGCAGTGTCGGAGGTGTTGTTTTTCAGATGAGACGTCAACCAGAGGCCCCGTCCGCCCTCTCAGGTGGATATAAAAAAATCCCAAGGCACTATTCAAAGAAGAGCAGGGGAGTTCTCCCCGCTCTCCTGGCCAATATTTATCCCCCAACCAACAGCACTAAAAAAAAAATGATCTGGTCATTGCTGTTTGTGGGAGCTTGCTGTGCGCAAATTGGTTGCCATGTTTTCTACATTGCAACATTGACTACACTTCAAAAGTATTTCATTGGCTAGGGGACATCCGGAGGTTGTGAAAGACGCAAGACTTCCTTCCTCCCTTTAGGAAAAGAAAGGGCGTTGTCTGAATTTAACATTACAGTAGATGAATGTGAAGGTAATTGGTGAGTGCTGAATTCTGTCCTTCCAGAGAATGGGCCAGTTTTTTTAAGCAGTTCTGTCATATTTGATTGACTTGTTTGGGGGAGTGGGATAACTTGTCATCAGTTCTCAAATCTCGCGAACCATCCGGAACTGCCAAGAATAAACCCAAGGGAAGTGAAGCTTCATGAACTGAGCGAGCGCTCGCTGGCTCTTTTCACCGGGAGAGGAAGATCATTCTGCGGTGGCTGAACATGGGGGCAGGGAGTCTGCTCCTATTCCTGCTCTTGGCGGTCCCCGATCCCGGGGCAGTGCACGGGAAAGTGGTCCGGAATTTCGATGAATGCAGTTGGTTCTTTCAGGACAAGATCCCACCGCAGGGATTCACCTTGAGAAGCCGGGTCAAAATCTGCCAGCGGTACAAGAACCACTATCACTACGGGACCCTGTACCGCACAGACCTGCGGATCCCGGTCTATTCCGCTTACAGGTATCCCTGCTCCATGGGCGTGAGTGAAGGTTACAGACCCAGTCCCTGGTTTCATGAACCGCAGGTAAAGAAGCCCCAGCCTTGTCTGGATACACCTGATGTGGAGATGCCGGTGATGGACTGGGGTTGACAATTGTAAACAATTTTACAACACCAAGTTATAGTCCAACAAGTTTATTTGAAATTCACAAGCTTTCGGAAGCTTCCTTCTTGCCTCCGAAAGCTTGTGAATTTCAAATAAACTTGTTGGACTATAACTTGGTGTTGTAAAATTGTTTACAATTGGATACACCTGTTCGAGGTGCTACTGTACATTGTATGAAACACAGATCAGGAAACAAGATTAAATATTAGACGAGGGCACAAATCAAAAAAAAAATTAAACCCGCTGCATTCTTCATCAAAATAATCAAGCGAGAGAAGTTCGGCCGACTCTGAGCCAAACCTGCAGTCAGGCAAAACTGTTTACATTCCTGGGACCCATTCCAACTTGCCAGCCCTGTTTAGCAGACAGCTCTGAACCTGCCTGGAAGCACTGTTTTGTCTCCTAAAAGTTAGAGAGTGAGGAGGGGCAGAATCTCCTGCTTCTAAATTAAGAGTACGGTTTACGATGTACCCCCTTCCCCCCCATTTCCTTCGCCCCACCATTGGTGGCCGTGCCTTCTGCCACATATTCTGGGATTCCCTCCCTAAACCTCTCAGCCTCTCTCTCCTTCCTTTGAGACGCCCCAGAAACAGAGAGAGGGAGAGGTATACAGAAACCAGATACTGAGAGAGACAGGGAGGGAGAGGTATACAGAAACCAGATACTGAGAGAGACAGGGAGGGAGAGGTATACGGAAACCAGATACTGAGAGAGACAGGGAGGGAGAGGTATACGGAAACCAGATACTGAGAGAGAGAGGGAGAGGTATACAGAAACCAGATACTGAGAGAGACAGGGAGGGACAGGTATACAGAAACCAGATACTGAGAGAGGGAGGGACAGGTATACAGAAACCAGATACTGAGAGAGGGAGGGACAGGTATACAGAAACCAGATACTGAGAGAGGGAGGGAGAGGTATACAGAAACCAGATACTGAGAGAGGGAGGGACAGGTATACAGAAACCAGATACTGAGAGAGGGAGGGACAGGTATACAGAAACCAGATACTGAGAGAGACAGGGAGGGAGATACCGAGGCAGAGATTTTAAAAATACGGAACGACAGAGTTGTGGAAGATGAATAGAAAAAAAGGCACAGAGCGAGAGATGGAGAAATAAAGATAGAAACATAGAGAGCGGTGCAGAGGGATGGAGTTGCAGAAAGCGAGATGGAGGGAGAGGTACAGAGAGAGACACGCAATGATATATATATATATATAGAAGCTTGTGGAAAAGCTTGTGGGATTAAAAATAAAATCGTTGGACTATAACTTGGTGTCGTAAAATTGTTTACAATTGTTAACCCCAGTCCATCACCGGCATCTCCACATCAGATATACATATATATAGAGAGAGAAAGACAGACATAAATATATATATATATATATATATGTAGAGAGAGACACACACCAAGATATATACACACAGCGAGAGTTTAATTTCCTCCCTCGGCCCTTGTCTGTGAACATTATTACTGACAGGACTCTAACCGGCTTAAAACACTGAGGGGACAGGAGCCCCATTGAATCTCCTCCCACCCGTTCCCCACTATTAATAACTCGAGAGACTCACACGGTCTAACGGGAACAGAGGCACCAAAACCGGGGGCCAGGGTGGAAATGAAAGTCCCGGGTTAATAAACAGACATGGGCCCCCATTGGGTGCAGCCTGTTGGAGGAGGGTCCACCTCTGGAGCAAGCTCTTGTCCAGAGGGAATCCTCCTCCGAAAACTCTCCTTCCAGCTTTCAATTCAACAAATGTCCACAGGAGGGAGTCATGATGTGGAGATGCCGGTGATGGACTGGGGTTGACAATTGTAAACTATTTTACAACACCAAGTTATAGTCCAACAATTTTTATTTGAAATCTACAAGCTTTCGGAGGCTTCCTCCTTCGTCAGGTAAAGTTGGACTATAACTTGGTGTTGTAAAATAGTTTACAGGAGGGAGGAGAGAGAGAAAATACATTGGTTAAAACAAAGCAAGAGATTCATACCCAAAAAGGCACAGCAGGATCCCAAGGCTCCCCCACCCAGTTACATGGGTCAATCTCTCAGCAAACACCATTTACTCAAACAACACCCCCCCCCCCCCAGTTATAAACCACAGAATCTAAAGAGTAACAGATTGAGAGACATTGAGGGGACACACACACAGTCTCACACACACACACAGAGTCACGCAGAGAGACACACACAGTTACACACACACAGTCACACACACACAGAGTCACACACACACAGAGTCACACACACAGTCACGCAGACACACACAGTCACACACACAGTCACACACACACACAGTCATGCAGACATACACACAGGCTGAACTGTAAGACCAGACTGAAAGATGTTCTGTCTCCTTCACTGGAGGATCATCCACATCATCACTGGAGGATGGGAGAGGGGGGGGGGGGTTGTATTGGGGACACACCCCCAGATGATTCTTTGCCTATGTTGGGATGTCTCTCTCTCTCTCTCTCTGGGACCCTGTCCATTGTAATGTTAATCCAGGCTGCCCGGGGGAACTGGTTCTCCCAGGGACCAGAGGCCTTGTATTGGGACGTCTCAAATGCCACAGACTTGGTTTCTGATTTGAAACCTTTAACTTCAGTCCTTGTTGGGAAAATTACTGCAGTTTTAAACTCAACAGTTCCAACATTTATTGTTTCCAAATCAGACAATTCCTGAAACAGAGAGAGAGTCACATTTTTTTTTGTTTCAAAAATATACTTTATTCATAAAATTTGTAAAGATACATACAGTACAATTGCCATATCACATTTCAAACATAAACAATACAGGTCATACAGTTTGCAAGATACATACAGTACAGTTCAAATATGGTTCAAACGAAACAGTTATACATTGTACATGAGAATTACAGTTCATGATACTCTAGGGTGCGTCATTGCATTATAATCAATACAGGTTATTGATTACAGATACATTATAGGTACATTACATTTCATTTTATTTCATTCATTTGTCATTTTACTTTCTGCCCGAAGGCGTTTTTCTCTGATTCCAGCTCCCTCGACACAGATATACATATATATATATATATAGACAAAAACACAAAGCTATTTTTTGTGGGGATGAGGTGATGGTTTGGTTAGGGTTACTGGGTCATTGTGGGGTTACTTAGAGAGAGACACAGACAGACAGACAGACGGAGAAAGAGAGAGAGCGAGACACACACAGAGACAGTGAGAGAGAGACATACAGAGAGACATAGAGTCGCAGAGAGAGATAGAGAGAGAGGCACAGAGAGAGACACACAAAGACAGAGAGATACAGTCATACAGAGAGAGAGACATGCAGAGAGATAGATAGAGAGAGAGAGTGAGACACAGAGAGTGAGAGAGACAGAGAGAGACAGAGACAGAGAGAGATAGAGACACACAAATAGAGGCACAGAGAGAGAGAAAGAGAGGCACAGAGAGAGAGAGGGAGAGAGGCACAGAGACATAGAGGGAGAGAGAGACAGTGAGGTACTTAGAGGAGAGAGAGAGAGATTCAAAGAAAGAAACACAGAGAAAGAGACAGAGAGGCACAAAGAGGCCTTATAGAGGGTGCAGAAGAGATTTAGTAGAATGATTCCAGGGATGAGGGACTTCAGTTACGTGGATAGACTGGAGAAGCTGGGGTTGTTCTCCTTGGAGCAGAGAAGGTTGAGAGATTTGATAGAGGTATTCAAAATCATGAAGGGTCTAGACAGAGTAGATAGAGAGAAACTGTTTCAATTGGCGGAAGGGTCAAGAACCAGAGGTCATAGATTTAAGGTGATTGGCAAAAGAACCAAAGGTGACATGAGGAAAAACTTTTTACACAGCGAGTGGTTAGGATCTGGAATGCACTGCCCGAGGGGGTGGTGGAGGCAGATTCAATCATGGCCTTCAAAAGGGAACTGAATAAGCACTTGAAAGGAAAAAATTTGCAGGGCTACGGGGATAGGGTGAGGGAGTGGGACTAGTGGATTGCTCTTGCATAGAGCCGGCACGGATTCGATGGGCCGAATGGCCTCCTTTCGTGCTGTAACCTTTCCAGGATTCTATTTCTATGATTCCTCAAAACCTAATTCTTTGACCAAGCTTTTGGTCACCTGTCCGAATATTTCCTTATATGGCTCGGTGTCAAATTTTTGTTTGACATTCACTCCTGTGAAGCGCCTTGGGATGTTTTAGTACATTAAAGGTGCTATATAAATGCAAGTTGTTGTTATCCAGGATGGGTAAGGAGTGTCCATGTGGTGTCAAACCGGAGCGATGTGAGAGTACACAAGGGAGTCTCACTCCACTTCGCGTGGCTGTCAGGTCAGACGCGGACTCCGGATGTACACCGCTAGGGTGGCTGAGATCACTTTGCGCTGACACTAAACTTATGATGTGACCTTATCCTAAAGCTGTAGTCTCATAGCGGTACGTGTACTGTGCGATGTGCCCTTGGCCGACGAGGGAGTCGTAAAGGATCATTTGACGAGTTTGCATTTCTGGAGCACAGCTTCGCCTGACATGAAGACATGTTGGGAATTTCCAGGGGTTTGGATGGAAAATTACAAAGAGGGAAGGGTTAATTTCTCGAAATGCATTCCCAATGGACGAGGCAAGTTTACAAAGCGACATCTGTAACGTTAGGTGCACCTGGCACTGAGTTCAGTAGGGTTGCCAACTCTGGTATTTCTGGAAGTTTCATCACAAGACCCCCCCGCCTCCAATCACCCCACCCAATCAAACAGCGTATCTTCCCCCCTCCAATATTTTTTATAACTAATAAATGGAAGTGTTCAAAGGCAATTAAAAAAAAACATTCTTTTAACGCCCCTATGATTTTTCTCCAGGGTGATGCTCCCAGCAGTGTCCGGGAGATTAATTTTTAATTCCTGGAGACTCCAGGGCAATCCTGGAGGGTTGGCAACCCTAGAGTTCAGCCATAAAGTGCGCAAACAGAGAGCTGCTGCCCTAGTCAGAATGTCTGCTTTCCCATCGATATTAAGAATTTGGGCGAGTGTCCCCTTTGTAGTTTGTTGATTGGTCTGTGGTGTTTTTTATTTTGTTTTCAGGACGTGGATGATTTTAACTGGGCTCCACTCAGTGCCCATCCCCATTGACGGAAAAGTTCTCCTTATTTCACATTAAAAACCTATGAAGCAAAAGAATGTTCTAAAACTAAGTAAAACATACAATTATCAATACAAAATATTCAGGGGGAACATACTCCCGTCTCCCGCCATTTGGCCCATCGAATCCGTGCCGGCTCTGTGCAAGAGCAATCCACTAGTCCCACTCCCTCACCCTATCCCCGTAGCCCTGCAAATTTGTGTAGTGGCTTTCAGGACTTCAAGATGTCCCGGAGTGTTTCACAGATAATGGATTACTTTAGCACCTTACCAGGGTATGGTTATGATCCTGGGGTAGCAATCCTGTTTCAATTCTGCCATAGCAAATTGTATAAATTGAATTTAATTAATCCAGTAGTCTGTGGGCTGGCAACTCAACTGGTTCACTAACGTCCTTTTAGGAAAGGAAACCTACCGTCATTACCCGACCTGGCCAATATGTGACTCCAGTCCCACACCTGATTGACTCTTAACTGCCCTCTGAAGTGGCCTAGCAGACGACTCAGTTGCATCAAACTGCTTCCTTATCTAACCTCACTGTTTGAGTACCTTCACCACATGGTCTGCAGCAGCTCAAGAAGGAGGCCCACCACTCACCTTCTCAGGGCAATAAATGCCCGGCCTTGCCAATGACGCTCACATCCCGAGAATGAAATCAAACCAGAGTAGAGCTGGTCTTTTGTCACAAAAACCCAACTGGTTCACTAATATCCTTCAGGGAAGTGACTTGCCACACCTACTCAGCGTGACCCTAGTCCACACGATGCAGTTGCCTTGTAATGCCCTCTGAAGTGGCCTATTGAGCCACTCAACTGTAAAAGTAATTGTTCGGGAAAAGGAACCACCACCATCTTTTCTGGGCAACTAGGGATGGGCAATGAATACGGCCTTGCCTGTGTTGGCCACATCTCAAGAACAAATATTTTTTAAAAAACGTTATGTTGGCAATGCGTGTGTTTTGAGGGCGCTATATTAAATTTGCTGCCTGAATCCCTCTACGCCCAAGCGTATTGATTACTGGGAGGTCTGGTTGCAATGAACACATTGTAAAGTCTTAATTTTGCTAACACTTTGATCTGCGTTGATTACAGATCGATGATCAAAATGCCTCGGATAAAATGAGAAGTAGCAGTGCAGGTTCCAGTAACAAGCAGGCGATGGATGAGGATTACCAAGACTCGGGGTATGATCGGGGTCATCTCTACCCATTCGGACTGAATGGGAAGGAGAGCGCCACAGCCACCTGCACCCTCACTAATGCAGTCCCCGAGGAGCATGGAGCCAACGTCAACTGGTATCAGGAGGTGGAATCTGTTGCCCAGAAGTTAGCACAGATATGCCACAAGTCAGGCCGGTCGATGTACCTGGTGACGGGCGCTGCCAATCCCACAAAGACCAAACTGAACAATAGGGTCTCGGTGCCTGGACTGGTCTGGACGGCACTTTGCTGTACATACCCACGGGATCAGAATAACGATCCCTGTCTAACTGACAACGTGAGATCAGAGGGACAGGATGTGCTGACATACAACAAAGACTTTTCTTTTGCATTCACGAAACAAATGAAACCAGAACTTGACACAAAACATGCAACTGTGAGACAGCTGCAGGAAAAACTGCGAGTGGGCAAGTTATTTGACCGCTGCAGGGGAACAAGCATAGACGATGAAGCACAAACCTTCAAAGAAGTGGAAGGGTTGATTAAGAATAAAATAATCGATCCTGTAAACAACAGAGGAAGTTCCCCACTACGACCGATCGGCTATGAGGCAGCCATGGGGATCTTTCAATTCATTTACTACAAGCTCCTCGTTCCTGGTGGAGCCATGGTCCAAGCAGTGTCAAGTGGCACAGTAGAGGTCGCCAAGGTCGTCGCTCCGATTTTCCTCGGTGTCCTCACGGTTGTTGGCATTCTCACCTTAAATGTGTTTAGCATCCTCATCGATAATAGCAGGCACCTCTCCGGCTTGTAACTGAAGTTAGGGCCAGCATCCTCTATCTCACCAACATTATTAAAGGTAGCGCTAGTGTAATCCCAGGGTTTGTCACGGTGAGCAAGACCGCTATCGGTGGTCTTCCTATGATTGCCAGGCGCCTCGCAAGTCTGTGGCATTTCCCAGAAGACACTCTAATCATTTCAGGGTCAGGAGGCATTTTTGGGGACTTCTTGGAGCACACTTAATTTTTAACAGCGTCAAGAGGCAATTTACCAAAAACTCTTCTTCAATCCAAAAAGGCCTGTGAACCGGTCATGAGTTCATTTTCACAGCAACCCTGTAGTTTTGTTCTCAACTAGCCATAGACTTGGGGAATTCTGATCTCAAGCAATCTATTATCTCAAAGAATTCTCTTCCGAGGAAATGGAAAGCCTAGTCTTCCCAACCACTCCAGAACTCCAGAGAATCCTGCATTCAGTTTGCCAAAATAACCCTTCTCCGGTGTTTAGAAGCCTGAGGCAGTAAGAGAGCCAACAGCTGTGGGTCCAGGTATTGGGCTTGTTAGCATCTGGTCATGGGACCACTTATATAGAAATATATAGAAGTTGCAACATGGAATTAGATCATTCGGCCCAATCAGTTGGTGTTGGTATTTACCCTCCACATGAGCGAATAGTCCTATTTACATTTACCCACCCTCTTCCCATTTCCCTCCATCCCTTTTCTGACATCCACCTATCCAATCTGATCTTGAATGTTGACATTGCTTCTGCCTCAACCACTAACTGTGAATTTCGCAATCTCCCAACTTTTCATGTAAAGAAGTTTCTCCTGCCCCCTGTTCTAAATCTCTTACATTTAATCTTGTATCTATGGCCCCTCGATCTAACCCGTTCAACCACTGGATGCAGTCTGATTCTGTCTACCCTGTTCCATTCTTTCCTAATTTTAAATCGCCTGTAATCTGTGTTGTTCCAATGAAAAAAGCCCCAATTTCTCCCCATCAACCATGTCTTGTTACCTCCTCAAAGGCAAGAGTCATGGAACCAAGGCAGGTAGGTGCAGTTAAGATACAGATCAGCCATTATTTAATTGAATGGCAGAACAGGCTCGAGGGGCTAAATTGCCAACTCCTGTTCCTATGTTCCAAAGAATTCTATAAGGTTTGTCAAGCGCGATTGTCCCTTTTGAAATCTGTGCTGGCTACTTCTATTTTCACTTTATTTAGAAATGTGGTAATTTCATCCTCTAAAATTTGCCCCACTGCAAATGCTAAACTAAGTGTCCTCTAATTGCCCTGATTAGCTCTGTCTCTGGGTGCTACATTGGCCACTCTCCTGACCTTCTGCAGTTTCCTGCCTCATCCCCCTCAGGATCCTGGGATGTGCCCGATCGGGCCCTGATGTTTTATTTACACCAACCATTGATCAAGCTACTCACATGGCGTAGCTGCCATGACCGACATTGCATGTCCTCATTTTTTTTGAGCTGTTTCTTCTGGAAATGTGCCATTAATGACTGTGGTCCGGAGGGCAGATGTATCATTTGTCCCTCAGTTCAGGTATTTGAGACTAAAGAAAAAATACGGGTGTGATACTTTTCATTAAATCTGACGGGTTCATGGAAAAGGGAAAATATTATGGGGGGCAAAAGCTCTCAGAGGCAGTTAAATTTGTCTTTGCCGGTATAGCGAAAAAAGCTCACAGTGTATTGGCAGCCCGTTTTACACTGGACCCGATGTTTTTATCCCATTGACTTCAATGCCAGGCTGCTGGTTCACAATGAACCCATTTCACAATACTCACGAAGAACAATTTCACCCTCAAAGTGCCAAATATTTCAAAACAAAACAGTCCATGGCAAGTATATTGTGAATCTACCAATACCAGTAAGACAGTGTGTTATAATTGGAAGATTATGGTAGGCAGGGTGAGTGTCCAAGATACTGAAGATCAGTACTCGGAGGGAATGGATCCCAGCTTGGAAAGGACTGTGTAGACGGGCTAACGTGAGATTGTGGAGAGGTGTAAGGCCATCGGAACAGATGGATCTCAGTAAGGGCAGTATTAGAGCAATTCCGATTCACAAATCCTTACTGTGCTCAGCGCATATAGTTCAAAGCTTTTTTCCAGTGTAGAGTTTGTCATCTCAGTTAATTGTGTGTGCGATAGAGTGTGTCAGTGTGAGTGTGGGAGGAGGTGGTGAAACTGGTCAAAGCCAGTAGTATGATACTGGCTCATAGAAAAACGGTCGCGGTGTAAAACCGGCTGCCGATTCGCTATGAACCTGTTTCGTGCTACAGCCATAGACCAGTTTCACCCCCCTGCATGTGTGTGTGTGAGAGTGAGTGTGTTTATGTGTGTGTGTGTGTGGTGTGGTAATAGCATGTTCCAGTGGTTTTGTCTCAAAGGTTTTGAACGAATATCACAGGTGTTTGTGAATGGCTGCTCATGGAGACTCCACCCTCACAATTATTGCTGTTAATTGAAAAATGTGTAACATCTTGGTTTGTGATGTTGTATAAAATGTGCACTTGTGTGTTTACAAACTAATCTTTTATATTCCAGAACAAAACAGAATGCTATTCCTAACTGGTTATGATACTAACATTTGGATCAATTTATGATTCGTAACAAGTTACTTCAGTGTATTGCGATGAAGTGTGCAACAATCAAAAATAAATACATAGTTCCTGTTCATTTTATGTCTTATTTAGAAGTCCAACTACCTCCTGCCTTTTGGCTCCACTTAGTCCTTACTCATCTATTGGCATTCTTGATCTTATTGTCTTTTCCCATTTCAATTGGAATTCCCACATCTACTCACTTGCAATCCTTACCTCCAAGATACTTACTCTTTTGTGTTCAACACATCTTTTTCCCCTCAACAACTCTTAATTCTTTATAAAGTTCAAGTCCATCCAAGACTTGATAACTGCTTCCATATCTGAGAAGGCTTTGACATTGCCTATGTTACACCACTGGACAGGACACAAGAAATAACTCGTTAACTGACCTTCTCTCTGTTGAAACCTTTCTTGCCTCTCTCTACTTTGTCGATGCCAGTATGGTCACAGCACAACTGAATTTTCTTATTTCCCATAAGCTCCAGATCCACCATCCAACGTTCTCTTCCTGCTTCTTGAATTCTCACTGTGATAAAGACAAGGGTCATTGCACCATCTCCTATTCTACCCATTTTTTCCCAAGATCTCAAAATTGTGGAAACCCTTCCCTTCCTTTCACATTCCAGATACATTTAAATTCCAAGCTTGCCATTTTTTTTTCATTCATGGGATGTGGGCGTCACTGGCGAGGCCGGCATTTATCGCCCATCCCTAATTGCCCTTGAGAAGGTGGTGGTGAGCCACCTTCTTGAACCGCTGCAGTCCATGTGGTGAAGGTTCTCCCACAGTGCTGTTAGGAAGGGAGTTCCAGGATTTTGACCCAGCAACAATGAAGGAACGGCGATATATTTCCAAGTCGGGATGGTGTGTGACTTGGAAGGGAATGTAGCAGTGGTGGTGTTCCCATGCGCCTGCTGCCCTTTTCCTTCTAGGTGGTAGAGGTCGCGGATTTGCCTAATCAAAATAGTTTTCAGATCTGGTGGAATCCTGGTGGCACTTTTCAACCATAGGAACATAGGACATAGGAACAGGAGTTGGCCTTCCAGGCCCTCGAGCCTGTTCCGCCATTTAATTAGATCACGGCTGTTCTGTATCTTAATTCCATCTACCCGCCTTGGTTCCGTAACCCTTAATACCCTTGCCTAACAAAAGTCTATGGGCGCTAAAATGGGCCGTGTAGAGCCCGTTGTTTCGGCACTACGCAGCCTCTCCAACGTCCAAGATGGCGTCTTTGGCTGCACACGCACGATTCCAGCATGATGTGCGCCGGATGCCATCTTGGTATAGGAGTTAGGGCATGCGCAAGTACTGAACGCAGGAAGTATGTAAAATGGGGAGAAGATGCGTGCAATCAGTGTGCAACGCTGACTTAAAGTGATAGACGCTCAACTCAATGCACAGTCTTAACTACGACCACCTGAACGTTTCTTACAGTGCATGGAGAACCCCCCACCAGCACTATTTAAAGGGACCATGCTTCTGGCTGCTGGTGGAATAGGAAGTGTTTTCCGAAGCTCCCTATACTTACTGAGAGTTCCTAGACTACATTTGAGAGTGGTTTGGCAGGTACTGCCTTACGGTTCGGAAAGTTACAACCGTGGTTGAACAACATTCCTGGCAACCATGGGTGGTCTGCTACGGCTCCCTCTGGGCATTGAGCACAACTGGGAGCATGCAGAGAGGCCACATACAGCACGTCAAGCTGCGAGGAGAGGGAGGAGGAGGAGGTGCAGGGCACTGAGCAGGAGGCCGTATCAAATGAGGGCCTTCCGGAACCAATTCTCTTTTCTCAACATGACCGAGGAGGATTGCATCCGACGCCTGAGGTTGACCAAGGAAGCCATGACCGAGATCTGTCAACTGGTGCGGCCACAACTGCAGCCTCAGAGCAGGGCGAGGTCAGCATTGCCTCTGGCTGTGGAGGTCACCGTGGCGCTGAATTTCTATGGCTCAAGATCATTTCAGGCCTCTGCTGGCGACATGTGCAGCATCTCGCAGTATGCAGTGCACTGCTGCGTAAGGGAGGTCACAGGCGCACTGTACCAGATGAGGAACGGGTTCATCACCACTGTTCCCTCTAAGCTGCGCGCATGCGCAGTCGCACAGCAGTCTGTTGTTTGCCGCGCACTTATTCATTCCATCCGCGCACCAAACCTGGGCCATGAGGTGTCATCATCAGTCACACCCGGCTGACTATAAATAAACGATCTTGTTGTTTCTGGTGGATCTTCATATTCCCGGAGCGGATGCGCTGGAGTTTGGAATTGGCGCAGGCCCTGGTCGTCCTCATGCTTTGTGTCTGCAGCTGCTCCCAGACCTGCTGCCCGTGCTTGGATCTGGGTCTGCGCGCACCCGTGACCGTGGAGAATCAGGTCGAGGTGGGTGTTTGGGGGTCGGGGGTGGGTGTCCCAGGTGTCGGGTATGTAAACAACTAGGTCCCGTAGATCAAGATCCTTTCAGATTCAATCCTCTCTTTGGCTGAGTTAGCCAATGGTGGGCACACTGCATTTACCTTCCGTGTTACTGGACTAGGGAGGAGAGAAAGGTCCCGTATTTGCTCCAGACTTAAATCCAGCAATCCCTCCTGGAAAGTATATGTGCATTCAGATAAGGTTATTTCTGAATTTCATTTGCATTTCCCCCATGATCAAATAGCCATCAGCAAACACAGCACTGCACAGGCCAGACCAGGGATTGGACCTGGGACCTAGTATGCATGGTTTGATTCCACCGCAGGAATGCAAATTAGTAACTGAGTTTGCATTGCAGCAGTCTGAGTAGCAACCGTAGCTCGCAGACCTTTGATGGCATTGGTTTGTGCTGCAATGGAAGCCATGACATTGGCCATCAGACGCTGCATCATGGTGGGTTCTACAGGTGCGCTGATGCAGGTGACTACCTATTCCATTTTGGAAAGGATGAGCTCTAAGCTCTGCGCAAAGCCCTGCGCCAAGTTGTAGCTGGACTCCTCCATGCCCCTTCTCATTGTGTGCAGGCTTTCCAGTGCGCCAAGCATTGGTGGTGTATGCCCATCAGCCGTCTTCTGTAGTTTGGCCCATCGAAGTCCTCATCTGATTTCTCTGCAGCAGAACTAGTGAGCGACCTCGCTCTCCAGCGAGCTGGCACCTGTGGTATCTGTTCCCCCTGCCTCGGCTCTTGCGCACTTGTGCCTGGTGTCTCACCATGTGCAGATCCCTCCTCTAACCTAACCTCTAAAGGACGCACAGTGTCAGTCTCTGAGCTGATGGAAGCAAGTGTCTGATTGAGTGATGGTGTGGCTTCAGTATCCCCCTCATCCTCCTCCTCCTCCTCCTCCTCCTCCTCGGACGGTGCCGCCACATGTTCTTGGGTATCTGCAATGACAAAGGGAAACAGGTTGAGTTGTGGAGCGGGGAGAGGAACAAGTAAGAGGTGTGTGCCGACAGCATCTGCAGCACGTGAGTCAGAAAAGATTATGGGAGGAGGGAGATGTGGGAAAGGAGAAGGAGCATTAGATATGCAGAGACCCTCTTCATCGGGACCTCCAGGGTGGCATGTTGTCATGACTGCAGCGACGGCCCGCCCAGTAATCCAAAGCACTGTCTCCTCTAGGGGGGGGTGAGGATGTGTAAGCGTCCCCGTCCACCCTCAGGTCTGTCCTGCTGCCGGCTGTTATGCGCCACCTTCTCCTGCAAGACAGAGGACAGTGTGTCAGTGAGTATCCTGCAAGGTGTATGGGTGATGTGGTCGAATAGCTGCCAGTGTGTGTGACCTGTGAGTGGTGGTTGTGGTTGTGTGGCCTGCAAGTGTGGTACTATGTGCGGGTGAGATGCAGCATGCCAAGTGCAGCATTGCGTATGGATGGGCAGTGTTTGTTGGTGGGTGGGTGATGGTGAGTCTGATGCGTGGAGCAGGGGTGCAGTTGGTAGGATGTGCCACTTGACACTTGCATTCACTCACCTTGACCACTCGTGTCAAATCATTGAACTTCTTTCGGCACTGCACCCACGTGCGTGGTGCAGTGATCCTGGCGTTCACTTCACATGCTCCATAGCCTGCCAATGCCTGGGGAGCTGCAGTCTGGAGGATCTCCTGCCACCCTGCGGGTATATATTGGCCCTCCTTTCGTCCACCCCTTCCATCAGGGCCTCCAGTGCATCATTAGGGAAGCGTGGGGCCCTCTCTCCTGCCGGTCCTGCCATTCTTGTGGCCATCTTTCCCTCCTCCTAGTGAACTGTGCGTGTTCCATTTAAAATGTGCACCTGCACCTTGAAGAGGTGCAGGCTGCTGATGACGTGCGCTGAGCACGCCCCATTTCAGACTTCCTCATTCTCTGTGCAGCCTCTCAGCAGCATGGATAGCGCTGGCTGCAAAGAGATATCATGGTAAGTAGCAGGCAGCTTGAAATTCATGTGCTGCCTGCGTAGGGGCTGTCGGGCATGGAGTAATAGCACATCATGCTACCCGCGCCCGAAAATGGCCCTTATCGAATTTTTCCCTTATCTCAATTTTGAAATTTTCATTTGACCCCCAGTCTCAACAGCTTTCTCGGGGAGAGAGTTCCAGATTTCCACTACCCTTTGTGTGAAGAAGTGCTTTCTGACATCACCTCTGAACGGCCTAGCTCTCATTATAAGGTTACGCCCCCTTGTTCTGGACTCCCCCCACCAGAGGAAATAGTATCTCTATTTACCCTATTAAATCCTTTAATAATCTTAAACACCTCAATTAGATCACCCCTCATCCATCTATACTCAAGGGAATGCAAACCTAGTCTATGCAACATGTCCTCATAATTTAACTCTTTTAGTCCCGGTACCATTCTGGTGAATCTGCGCTGCACCCCCTCTAAGGCCATTATATCTTTGCTGAGGTGCGGTGCCCAGATCTGAACACATTACTCTAAATGGAGTCTAACCAGAGCCTAATATAACTGTAACATAACCCATTTGGAATAGTGGGGAATGAACACTTGAGTTGCTGATATATGCTCCCAGCAGGCAAAACTCCACGTTGGGAATGTGAATTCCTAAGATTACTCCTGTAGAGATTTAAAAAGTAAAGGCAGTAGAGACAAAGCCCTGGGGGTCATTTTTACTTTTATTGCGGGCGAAAAATGGAGGCTAGTGAATCAGCTGCACGTTTCATACCTCGCCCGATTTTCTCTACCATTGCAGATGTCAGCTGTGGCGCAGTTGGTAGTATTCTCGCATATGAGTTAGAAGATTGTGGGTTCACAGACCCACTCCAGAGACTTGAGCCCATAATCTAAGCTGATATTCCCAGTGCAATACCGAGGGAGCGCTGCACTGTCTGATGTGCTGTCTTTTGGATGAGACTTTAAACCGAGGTCCTATCTGCCCTCTCAGGTGGACGTAAAAGATCCCACGGCACTGTTTTGAAGAAGAGCAGGGGAGTTCTCCCCGGTGTCCAGGCCAATATTTATCCCTCAACCAACACCGTTGAAACAGATGATCTGGTCATTATCACATTGCTGTTTGTGGGACCTTGCTGTGTGCAAATTGGCTGCTGCGTTTCCTACATTACAACAGTGACTGCACTTCAAAAATACTTCATTGGCTGTAAAGTGCTTTGGGACGCCCTGAGGTCGTGAAAGGCGCGATATAAATGCAAGTTTTTTTTAATTGATTCTGGCTGCCGATTTGCTATTGCCTGGTGATGAAAGTTAAAATTACCCCAGTTAGTCCAGTTCTGCTCTAAAGAGAAAACAGCAGAATTTGAATGGTATCGACTGGCAGAATCCAGCTAGAAACAGGAACGACAGCCAACCTCAATTAAGGTCAATGGTCAGATCAGGAGGCTGGAAAGCACCTAGGAGGGAGATAAGGCCTTGAAATTTGGACTGAAATTCATTGGAGTTGTGCAAGAGTGTTAAAGGAATTGCTTAACTTGATTTTGTTTGTTGGCTTCCTAGCTTATCGTGGTGCTTTATATAGATATATCGACAGACAGAGGGAGAGAGGGGGGTGGAGAGAGAGAGAGAGATGACTTTGACCAAAGAATGAAGTAGGCTGCAAAAGGTAAGTTAAATCTCTAATACCGCTAAACATAATCATCCCTTTCTCTGTTACTGATAACTGTTCTTCCTCCTCTCTTTATTACTGATTACTGTTCTCACTCTCATTACTGATTACTGTTTTCACTCTTATTACTGATTACTGTTCTCACTCTCTTATTACTGATTACTGTTCTCACTCTCTTATTGATTACTATTCTCACTCTTATTACTGATTACTGTTCTCACTCTCTTATTACTGATTACTGTTCTCACTCTCTTATTGATTACTATTCTCACTCTTATTACTGATTACTGTTCTCACTCTCTTATTGATTACTATTCTCACTCTTATTACTGAATACTGTTCTCACTCTCTTATTACTGATTACTGTTCTCACTCTCTTATTGATTACTATTCTCACTCTTATTACTGAGTACTGTTCTCACTCTCTTATTGATTACTATTCTCACTCTTATTACTGAGTACTGTTCTCACTCTCTTATTACTGATTACTGTTCTCACTCTCTTATTACTGATTACTGTTCTCACTCTCTTATTGATTACTGTTCTCACTCTCTTATTGATTACTGTTCTCACTCTCTTATTGATTACTGTTCTCACTCTCTTATTACTGATTACTGTTCTCACTCTCTTATTACTAAATACTGTTCTCACTCTCTTATTACTAAATACTGTTCTCACTCTCTTATTACTAAATACTGTTCTCACTCTCTTATTACTGATAACTGTTCTCACTCCCCTGTCTATAACTGATAACTGTACTTAATCCACTCTTTATTACTGATACTGATTACTGTTCTTTTCCTCTCCCTTGTACTAATTGCTCTCTAGTGGTTTATTTGCTTGATTGCTTTCTTCCGCTTATGCCAACGACTGGAGGCGTTGAATATACCATGTGCTGGAGTAACATTTTGGGGACTAACAGCAGGTGCGAATATCTACAGACTTCAAACAGGAGCCTGAGCTGCCTGTTCCACAGGACATTCACTGACATGTAGGGACAAATCTAGCAGACCAAATCAAGATCTCTTTCCAAAATCATATGGGTAACGTTTTTGATCTCTAAGAGATTTTGCCGGTATTTGGAACATGTCTTGTAGATATGGAAAATATCACTTCTTACACCACAGCTCCCCCTTGATTAGAATCATAGAATGATACAGCATAGAAGAAGGCCATTCGGCCCATCGTGCCTGTCCTAGCTCTTTGAAAGAGCTATCCAATTAGTCCCACTCCCTGCGCTTTCCCCATAGCTCTGCAAATTTTTCCCCTTCAAGTATTTATCGAATTGCCTTTTGAAAGTTACTATTGAATCTGCTTCCACCACCCTTTCAGGCAGTGCATTCCAGATCTATCCAGATTTACATCCATTTGTAACTTCCTGCTTCCATCCATACAACTTACCGTGGTAGACATCTTGCTTGTGATATTTGGGTGCAGAATCGTTCTTTTTTTGTCTGTAGTGACTGGACAACCTTCAGCCAGCTGAAGGGATTATCGGCAACGCGCTTTCTCTGAAAATGGGAATCCATTCCATTCTAGCTAGAGGAAGAGGAGCAGCAGCAGCAAAAGGTGGAAAGACCACATGGAGCTTCAGCTACCGGGAGACCACAGAGAAGGGGGAGAGCTTACAGATAGCCTTACCCTCCCAATGGGGCATATAAACCCAGAACGCAGTTCTCAGAGGAGCAGCGCATAAGGAGGCTGCACTTCTCCAGGGAACCTCACAGCCCATTATTTAGATCTGCCTGGTCTACAGTGGGCAAGGCACTCTCCTGTTTGGTTGTTCTGTCAGTGATTTTCTCTCAGACTTTACAGAAGGCCCTTTTTTTTTTCTCATTCGTTTGCATGTTTCACTGCTCCTTGTCTTGACTGATTATGTACAGATAGCATTATCCTTATTTTCTGTTAGTTTTTGCACTGATTAGTGGGCCCGTTTGTGTTTTGAAAGTTTTGAAGTCCAACACCCTTGCTATTTTCCCCACTTTCCTTGTTAGTCACCATATCCATTTTCTTGGAATGGTTTCAACTTAATGCAGAAACTTCCTTTTTTCTAAAGTTCAATTACTGGAAAGACACCCACTGAGTGCAACTATTAGAATCATGCTTCACCAAAACAGACACTACTGTGAGTGAATTCAGTTGCAAATTGCTTCAGTTCTTAATTCATTTGGTCTCTGAATGGTTCCTCAATTTTGCCAGTTATACAGTGGCTAAATTTTCAATCTCTCTTCCTCTTTTGGATATGAGTCATTGCACCTGCAGGTTAGCTGCCTGACTCCCGGCTTGTTCAATGCAAGCACAGGGAGTGGCTTTATCAATTTGCTATTCATACCTTAACCTCTTATCAATGTTGATTTTGATGTCAATGATTGCAAATTCAGGGCACAGGTGACCAGCTTTCAATTGGTTCATATCTTTAATGTTTCATATCTCTAAATTCTGGAATTCGCTCCCTAAGCCTCTCCGCCTCTCTGCCTCTCTCTCCTTCTTTAAAACACTCCTTAAAACCTCCCATTTTGACCAAGCTTTTGGTCATTTGTCCTAATATCTCCTTATGTGGCTCGGTGTCAAATTGTGTCTGATGACGCTCTTGTGAAGCGCCTTGGGATGTTTTACAACATTTAAGATGCTATATAAATGCAAGTTGTTGTTGTTTAATTTATGTTATACTGTAACCATTGATGTATCACATGGCAAACACTATTGCAACACTGCACTTCTGTTAGTTCTGTATTTAGTTCAGCTGTTATTACAATGTAGGGAAAATTTGTCAGCAATCCTACATACATTAGAGGATCTGAGAGTGACTCACCTGTGTGTGTGTGTGTGTGGTGATGAGGGCAGCAGAGAGTTGGGTGCAGCGGTTACTTGCTTGGAACTTGCTCTGTAAATCTAGTGGCCACTTGCATTGTGCTGAATTGAACTGTGCCCCTCTCTGCAGCTCTGTGCTCCAAAGAACTGGCCTGATGGTGCCCTGATGCTGCGAAGCTGAGGAAAGCAGCCCCAGAAAGGCAGCAGTACCATTCGAAGATATCAGAGAAAATGTAAATAGAAAGAACTTGCATTTATATAGCGCCTTTCACGTCTTCAGGGCATCCCAAATGCTTTGCAGCCAATTAATTACTTTTGAAGTGTAGTCAGAGTTGAAAAGAAAGAAATGCGGCAGCCAACTTGCGCACAGCAAGGTCCCACAAACAGCAATGTGATAATGACCAGATCATCTATTTTTAGTGTCGGTTGAGGGATAATTATCGGCTGGGACACCAGGGAGAACTCCCCTGCTCTTCTTTGAAGAGTGCCTTGGGATTTTTTATGTCCACCTGAGAGGGCAGATGGGGCCTCGGTTTAATGTCTCATCTGAAAGACGGCACCTCCCACAGTGCAGCTCTCCCTCAGCGTCAGCCTGGACTATGTGCTCAAACCTCTGGAGTGGGGCTTGAACCCACAACCTTCTGACTCGGAGATGAGAGTGCTACCCACTGAAACAATGCTGACACTTTAAATAAATGAATCTACCTTTTAATAGCTTTTAATGCAGCACTGATGAAATTGTTTAAAATAAACTATAGTTCCCTCAGTACTGATAAAGTCAGTATGCCCCCTGTGTGACATTTACAGAGGAACAGAGAATAGATACTCAGTCACGGGGCTAACTGCTGACCAGTAATTCCTATCACAGTTTAAAGATGACTATAGAGGAACTTTAGAGGCATTCCTGGAAAATAAGAAATAGGAGCAGGAGTAGGCCATACGGCCCCTCGAGCCTGCACCGCCATTCAGTAAGATCATGGCTGATCTTCTACCTCAACTCCACTTTCCCGCCCTATCCCCATATCCCTTGATTCCCTTAGTGCCCAAAAATCTATGATTTCAATCTTGAAGGAAGCTAAATTCACAATAACTGGCACCTCTCCAGATAAAAGTGGAGTCGAGTTGAATTGGCTGAGAGGCAGAACGTCCTCACTTAGAACTTCCTCCTCAAGGGCAGATTCAGAGAGTTGTAGAGTCATCCGGTCAATCGGTGGGGTTTAAGGCAGAATAGAATCCAACCCCCTGCTTGGGGAACTTAACCCAGCGAAACCAGAACAGCAGGAAGAGTGAAACTGATCGCTCGCTGGCTCTTCAACCGGGAGAGGAATATCATTCTGCGGTGTCTGAACATGGGGGCAGGGAGTCTGCTCTTATTCCTGCTCTTGGCAGCCCCTGATCCTGGGGCAGTGCACGGGAAAGTGATCCTGGATTTCAATTAATGCAGTTGGTTCTTTCAGGACAAGATCCCACCGCAGGGAATCGCCACTCAAAACCGGGTCAAAATCTGCCAGCAGTACAAGAACCACTATCACTATGCAACCCTGTACCGGACAGACCTGCGGATCCCGGTCTATTCCGTTTACAGGTATCCCTGCTCCATCGGTGTCGATAAGGGTCGGAGACCCGCTTCATGGTTTTATGAACCGCAGGTAAGAGGTACCAGCTTGTCTGGATTATTGCACTATGGTCATGAGTATACCATTCAGTTTAAAAGTGTTAAATGTATATTGTATCAGACACAACCTATAGCCTACACAAGGCAGTAGCAATGAGCGTCATGAGGTTTCTGAACAAAGTGAGATTTCTCTATGCTGGTCACTGAGAGGTCAGATTGGAATGACCAAGTGATTTTTCACCAGCTTCCGTGTTGGCGATTTATGGCAAAAGTAGTCATGATTGCGAAAGGATGGAGAGAGTAAAAGAATGAAAGAATCTGCATTTATATAGCGCCTTTCACCATCTCAGGGCATAAGAACATAAGAAATAAGAGCAGGAGTAGGCCATACAGCCCCTCGAGCCTGCTCCACGATTCAATAAGATCATGGCTGATCTTTTACCTTAACTCCACTTTCCTGCCCTATCCCCATATCCCTTGATTCCCTTGGTCTCCAAAAATCTATGAATCTCAGTCTTGAATATACTCAACGATTGAGCATCAGCAGCCCTGTGGGGTAGAAAATTCCAAAGATTCACAACCGTCTTAGTCCTGAATGGCCGACCGCTTATCCTGAGACTATGATCCCTGGTTCTAGACTCTCCAGCCTGGTGAAACAGCCTCTCAGCATCCACCCTGTCAAGCCCTCTAAGAATTTTATATGTTTCAATGGGATCACCTCTCATTCTTCTAAACACCAGAGAATACCAGCCCATTCTTCTCAATCTCTCCTCATAGGACAACCCTCTCATCCCAGGAATCAATCCAGTGAACCTTCATTGCACCCCCTCTAAGGCAAGTATATTCTTCCTTAGGTAAGTAGACCAAAACTGTACACAATACTCCAGGTGCGGTCTCACCAAAGCCCTGTTTATTGCAGCAAGATTTCCTTAATCTTATACTCCAACTCCCTTGCAATAAAGCATAACATACCATTTGCCTTCCTAATTGCTTGCTGTACCTGCATGTTAACTTTCTGTGATTCGTGTACAAGGACACCCAAATCCCTCTGAATACAACATTTTCAAGTCTCTCACCTTTTAAAACATATTCTGCTTTTCTATTCTTCCTACCAAAGTGGATAATTTCACATTTCTCCACATTATATTCCAACTGCCACCTTCTTGCCCAATCACTAACCTGTCTATATCCCTTTGCAGACTCTTTGTGTCCTCCTCACAGCTTACTTTCCCACCTAGCTTTGTATTGTCAGCAAACTTGGATACATTACACTCGGTCCCCTCATCTAGGTCATTGATATATATTGTAAATAGCCGAGGCCCAAGCACTGATCCTAGAGGCAACCCACTAGTTACAACCTGCCAACTCGAAAATGACCCATTTATTCCTACTCTCTGTTTTCTGTCTGTTAACCAATCTTCAATCCATGTTAATATATTACCCCCAATCCCATGAGCCCTAATCTTGTGTAACAATCTTTTGTGTGGCATCTTATCGAATGCCTTTTGAAAATCCAAATATACTACATCCACTGGTTCCCTCTTGTCTACCCTACTAGCTACACTCTCACAAAACTCTAATAGATTTGTCAAACACAATTTCCCTTTCATAAAAGCGTGTTGACTCTGCCTAATCATATTATGATTTTCTAAGTGCCCTGTTACCATGTCCTAATAATAGATTCTAGCATCTTCCCTACTACTTATGTCAGGCTAACTGGCCTAAAGTTCCTTGTTTTCTCTCTCCCTCCTCTCTTGAATAGTGGAGTTACATTTGCTACTGTCCAATCCACGGGGACCGTTCTAGAATCTAGTGAATTATAGAAGATCAAAACCAATGCATCCACTATCTCTGCAGCCACCTCCCTTAAAACTCTAGGATATAGGCCATCAGTTCCTGGGGATTTGTCACCTTATAGTCCCATCAATTTCTCCAGTACGTTTTCTTTATTAATCTTAATTACTTTAAGTTCCTCACTCTCATTAGACCCTTGGTTCCCCACTATTTCCAGTATGTTTATTGTGTCTTCTTCTGTGAAGACAGATAAAAAATATTTGTTCAACATCTCTGCTATTTCCTTATTCCCCATTGTAATTTCTCCTGTCTCTGGCTGTAAGGGACCCACGTTTACTTTCGCTAATCTCTTCCTTTTTACATACTTGAAGAAGCTCTTACAATCTGTTTTTATATTTCTTGCTAGTTTACTCTCATATCCTATTTTCTCCCTCTTTATCAATTTCTTGGTCATCCTTTGCTGATTTCAAAACCCTCCCAATCTTCAGGCTTAGTACTCTTTTTGGCAACATTGTAAGCCTCTTCATTTAATCTAATACCCTCCTTAACTTCTCTAGTTAGTGCACAGCAAGGTCCCACAAATGGCATGACACTTGTGACTGACAGGAAATAAGCATTAGATACAGTACTTGTTGTTTTGTATAATAGATATTAGCAACTTAGGAGGGTAAGGAAAATCACCATATTTGCAAATGACATCAAAATAGGAGTAAGGCCACATAATGAGGGGCAATATCCAAGATTCAGAAGGACTTGTAATTCCCTTCATAAACCTCTCCAGCTCTCTCTTCTCCTTTAGGATGCTCCTTAAAACCTATCCTCACCTGTCCTAATATCTCCCTAAGTGGCTCGGTGTCAAATTTTGTCTGATTACGCTCCTGTGAAGCGCCTTGGGACATTTTACTGCATTAAAGGCGCTATATAAATGCAAGTTGTTGTTGTTATCTGTTCGCTCCACATGTACTGAATGACATACGGAACGTTGCTAGCCTCTCGTTGCAGGTGAGTTACAATTGGTTACTCAGTTGTGACAGAAGTAAAGGTTCCTGTTCTTAAGACTGTATTAAAAAAAGATTAAAAATGAACTCCCATTAACCAAAATTTCTTTTGTGGTCAAGAGTAACTTCACCATTATACTGAGAATATCTGATTGATCTATGAAAAAGGGTCATGTTTGTTGGGATTAATGGGGTTTTCCAGTTGCTAATTTCTTAAATTGTGAATATTTCCTAATGCTTTGATCCATGTTGGTTTTAGATTGATAATAAAAATGCCTTGGAAGAAATGATGAGCAGCAAAAATGTTTTTAGTGACAATCAGGCGGTGGATGCAGATTACCTGCACTCAAACTTTGATAAAGGCCATCTTTACCCATTTATCCTTAATCAGATGGAGAGTGCTACAGCCACCTGCACCCTCACTAATGCGGTCCCTCAGGAGCATGGAGCCAACGTGAGATGGTATAAAGAGGTAGAATCCATTGCCCAGAAGTTGGCACAGATATGCTACAAGTCCGGCAGGTCGATGTACCTCGTGACGGGAGCTGACCGTCCCACAGATATCAAACTGAACAACAAGGTCTCGGTGCCTGGACTAGCCTGGACGGCTCTTTGCTGCACCACCTTCCCACAGGACCAGAATAACGATCCCTGTCTAAGTAACGAAATGGGGCCAGAGGAGGAGGATGTACCGTCATACAATAAAGACTTTTCTTTCGCATTCATGAAAAAGATGAAACCAGAACAAATCGCAGAGCAACTGACTGTGAGAGCACTGCAGAATGAAATGGGAGCGGGCAAGATCTTTAACATCTGCAGAGGAACAAGTGCAGACGATGAGGAAGAAACCTTCGAAGAGGTGAAAAGGTTGATTAAGGATATTTCTTCAAAAAACTGTGGCAATTCGGTCAGGGGATTGGCGTGGGTATTTACAGTAATGTCTTGTCTTCTGTTAGAGATATGGTCAAAGTGGGTTTAGTGGCTTAAGATGGCCAAACTTGCCGTCAGTTCTCAGAGTAATGATATTTTAGTGCCTTAGGCTTACCATCAGTTACGCATGAATTTGGTCACATTGTTAAACAAGTTATTCAGGTTCTAGCAATCTATTGAGTGTTCCCTCAGAATTGGAACAGGCACTGTTGGTGTAATCTCATAATCTGTCAAAGTCAGCAGTTCATAGGAACAGGAGTAGACCATTCAGCCCCTCGAGCCTGTTCCACCATTCAATTAGATCATGGCTGATCTGAATCTCAACTCCATTTACCTGCCTTGTTTCCATATCTCTTAAGACCCTTGCACAACAAAAATCTTATCCACCTCATTTTTTAAATTTTCAATTGACCCCCAGCCTCAACAGCTTTTGGGGAAGAATTCCAGATTCCCACTATCCTTTGTGAAGAAATGCTTCCTGACATCACTCCTGAACAGCTTAGCGCTAATTTTAAGGTTATGCCCCCTTGTTCTGGACTCTGCCACTAGAGGAAATAGGATAGATGGAGAGAAACTATCAACTCCTTTAATCATCAGAAATGCCTCAATTAAACCACCCCTTAATCTTTTATACTCAAGGGAATACAAGCCCAGTCTATGCAACCGATCTTCATAATTTAACCCTTTTAGCCCCGGTATCATTCTGGTGAATATACACTGCACCCCCTCCAAGGCCAACATATCCTTCCTGAGGTGCAGTACACAGAACTGAATGCATTACTATAAATGGGTCCAACCAGAGTTCTGCACAGCTGTAATAGAACTTCCTCCCCTATGTGTTCCAGCCCCCTTGAGATAAAGTTCAACATTCCATTAGCCTTTAAATTTATTTTTTGTACCTGTCCACGACCTTTCAGTGATTTCTGTGCTTGGACCCCTAAATCTCTCTGCCCTTCCACAGTTCCTAATTTTTCACCATTTAGAAAATACAATACTCTAATCTATCATTCTTTAGTCCAAAGTGGACGACCTCACACTTCCCCACCTTGAACTCCATCTGCCACAATTTTGCCCACTCACTTAATCTATCAATGTCCCTTTGCAACTGTTCACTGTCAGGACCCTCACCAGTTTTCTGCCGTTCTTTTCCAAGACCCTGAATAATGTCCTACTGTTTTTTGCCACCTGGCATTGAATGCTAAATCTCTCAACAGTATTTATTGTGCCACATTGTAATTAAACCAAAGACAAGAAGTCATTTCAGAAAACTTATTAACCAATTCAAAAACCCAAATGAACACTGTTCCCAAGTAGTTTAATCTCTCTGAGGATTCGTCTCCCAACCAATTTGATCTCTCTCTTCCCCTCACCAGTGGATTCTGTTTTCCACCAATCCTCAGATAATCTCGTTCCCAATATCTCAAAAGAGGCAGGTCCCAGTGGAATTCAAATTCTAATCCTAATCCAATCTATGGTCCTAAAGAATTCCAATTCCACAATCTGAGAGAATCCCATTTCCAATTCACCTAAATTGCTGAAGACCCGCCTCTCTATCTGTGTCAGAGCATCGGACTGTGACAGAGCCAACAAATGTGGTCTTGTTACGACGTGTTCCTGGTGGTGGAACCTTTATGTTTCATGGTCAATTGTCCTTCCGCTATGGAAGATTCACTCCCCTTTGAAGAGGACTCACTCCTGTCAATTCAACAGTTGGGCTGCTTTCCGCTGGGATATTTCCTACTGATGGAACTTCAAACGAGAACACGAACCTTAACGACAGTCGAAGACCCAACCTTTCCAAAGACAAAGTCAACAGTAGTGGTGGGGTTTATGAAGGTACAGATGCTGGCCCTGCCTACTGTCTCTTTCACTACAGTGCCTCCCCCCCCCCGATGCCACTGAATACTTGTAGTCTTGTACTCCTTCAGTGGTAGTGGAAATAGTGGATGGTCCGAAAGATCACAGAGTTCTCCCAAATGATGATCTTCACCATTAAAAGAACTGGACAGAGTGGGGATGACCATCACAATCCAGAGGTTACTGATTTCAACTCTGGTGAGGTAGAATATTGTGCTAAGTTCCCAATCTCTCTCCATCCATAAGTGTAAAACATTAATGCAGCCTCGATACAATAACCATATATTTTTGAATGAGGAAGGAGTGTTTTCTGTAGGAAGTCACAAGGGACAATACAGGACGTGACCAATTTTGGAATTAATCAAAAAGACAGCCTCCAACCGGGAAATGATTTATATTCCTTTGAGTTTACTTTCATTTTTCTTTGTGATTTTAAGCGATATTATTAATGAATTAAAGATGATGTACATCGATCCAGGTATATGAGGCAATGGATTTACTTTCCTAAGCCTTATGATTTTTACTCTGATTGCAGATCTGATGTGATTCGATCAATCAGTTTGTATGTAACTCCTAGTTATTTAGGTGGATGTTATTACTTCGCCTTTTGTGTACCTTATATTTTTATGCTAGTGTTTTACTCTTGTCAGATATGTTTTAATTATTCAATTTACATATAATTTCTAGTTATAGATTTGCATGGATATTACCTGGTCTTTGAATATAATCAACCTGGTTAGCATTATTTTGTATGTACCATGAATTTTACTACTGTATTGTCTGCATGACCGGCGAAGCGATCAATTCACTCGCCCAATGTGATCCGGCGGAAGAACTGCGGAAACCCCTGAGAAACAGAATACATGGTGTTGATAAATACTCAAATTTGTGATGGTATCGATTGTGTTATTTTTTGAATAAAGTAATGTTGGTGAATAATTTTAATTGTATTATTGTGAAACCTTTAATGTCTTTTTGTTGCTGTCTCTGGGATCGATTTCCCGGCAGAATGGCTCCAATGGGAGCTGAAATCCTTCGCCTTTGAAATAAACACTTCCCTGCAGTAAAATACAGTCACCTCTAAGATTAGCGTAAGTGCTACGAAATACCGGTAACGTTAAAGCAAACACAACCGTAAACCTAACCCACAGCCAACCATTGGCGCAACCCTATCCCCGACCTTAAACTTAATATGAACTTCCCTCAAGGCTAAACGGTTAAAACTTTAAACCGGGGCAGATTACCGGGCGATTGGGAGTGACGCCGGAGTGGGAGTGATGAGTAAAGTGCCTCAACAAGACCGACAGGGGTAGGCAGAATCTAATAAAAGGTAAACTTGCTTGGAGTAGTCCAGGAGTTTGAGGCAGTAACGGGCTAGTCCAGGAGTCCATGGCAGTAACGGGCTAGTCCAGGAGTCCATGGCAGTAACGGGCTAGTCCAGGAGTCCATGGCAGTAACGGGCTAGTCCAGGAGTCTATGGCAGTAACGGGCTAGTCCAGGAGTCCATGGCAGTAACGGGCTAGTCCAGGAGTCTATGGCAGTAACGGATTGTCCAGGAGTCTATGGCAGTAACGGGCTAGTCCAGGAGTTTGAGGCAGTAACGGGCTAGTCCAGGAGTTCATGGCAGTAACGGGCTAGTCCAGGAGTCTATGGCAGTAACGGGCTAGTCCAGGAGTCTATGGCAGTAACGGGCTAGTCCAGGAGTCTATGGCAGTAACGGGCTAGTCCAGGAGTCTATGGCAGTAACGGGCTAGTCCAGGAGTCTATGGCAGTAACGGGCTAGACCAGGAGTCTATGGCAGTAACGGGCTAGTCCAGGAGTCTATGGCAGTAACGGGCTAGTCCAGGAGTCTATGGCAGTAACGGATTGTCCAGGAGTCTATGGCAGTAACGGGCTAGTCCAGGAGTTTGAGGCAGTAACGGGCTAGTCCAGGAGTTCATGGCAGTAACGGGCTAGTCCAGGAGTTCATGGCAGTAACGGGCTAGTCCAGGAGTCTATGGCAGTAACGGATTGTCCAGGAGTCTATGGCAGTAACGGATTGTCCAGGAGTCTATGGCAGTAACGGGCTAGTCCAGGAGTCTATGGCAGTAACGGATTGTCCAGGAGTCTATGGCAGTAACGGGCTAGTCCAGGAGTCTATGGCAGTAACGGGCTAGTCCAGGAGTCTATGGCAGTAACGGGCTAGTCCAGGAGTTTGAGGCAGTAACGGATTAGTCCAGGAGTTCATGGCAGTAACGGGCTAGTCCAGGAGTTTGAGGCCGTAACGGGCTAGTCCAGGAGTCCATGGCAGTAACGGGCTAGTCCAGGAGTCTATGGCAGTAACGGGCTAGTCCAGGAGTTTGAGGCCGTAACGGGCTAGTCCAGGAGTCTATGGCAGTAACGGGCTAGTCCAGGAGTCTATGGCAGTAACGGGCTAGTCCAGGAGTCCCTCCACAGGGTCGCCCGCCCTCTTTAATTTCCTCTAGCCTTACATCCCCTCCTCTGGCCTCCTGGACATTCCTCCTTCCTCTCCACTATAGTCCGGCAGAGCCTTCAACCATCTTGGGGCTGCACTGTCCGGAACTCCCCCCTACACCCCTCTGGCTCTTTACATCCCCCTCCACCTTCATCATCCTCTTCTTCGCACTGTTACCCCATTGGTGGTTAATCCTGAATCAGAACTTGAGAGAAACAAATGAATGAGAAAGTTTATAAGAGCCAATTCTCCGAGTGTGTGCCGATGGCGGGGAGCACCATCCCTGGGCCGCACCCGTCCGGACGTGGCGGGCAACGTGCCCACCAACCGAATATTGGGCGCCCCGCTGGAGCTTCTCAGGCCATCGATGTCATTGAATCGGGCCGAGCGCACCCACAGTTTCCCGATAGGCGCGGCAGCGGGCGAGACTCCCCACCAGCAGCGCGTACGCGGCAAATCAGCTCTTATGTGCGTCCTCTGAAGCACTCCGGCCCAGGCAGTTTGGATACCTCTGAACCTGGGAGTCCATAGTAGAGAGTGTGTGATCCTGAGTGTAAAATTACCAACACGGCAACCAAATTGCTAAGACTCTAACTAATTCGGCATTACATGTCCAACTGAAGCTTCATCAGAGGGTTGTGGTCAAGCCCGTTTATTGAGGCACTGTTAGGGTTGGTCCTTCTGTTTCTACCTCATGATGTCCGCCTTGGCTCACTCTCGCCTCTGGGTCAGAATGGTCATGGGTTCAAGCCCCACTCCAGAGACTTGAGTCCATAATCAAAGATGACACACCCAGTGCAGTACTGAGCGAGTGCTGCACTGTCGGAGGTGCTGTCTTTCAGAAAAGACGTTAAACCGAGGCCCCGTCTGGCCTCTCAGGTGGACGTAAAAGATCACACGGTATTATTCAAAGAAGAGCAGATGTCATGGACAATATTTATCCCTCAACCAACACCTAAAACAGATTATCTGGTTATTATCACATTATCTGTTTGTGGGACCTTGCTGTGCATAAATTGGCTGCGAGTTTCCTACATTACAACAGTGACTACACTTCAAAAGTATTTAATTGGCTGTAAACACTTTGGGACGTACTGAGGCCATGAAAGGCACTATATAAATGCAAGTTCTTTCTTTCTTTCATGGATTTTTAATGTAAGAATTTAGGACCAATCTGTCATTGTCACCAGTCTGTGTATCAGCATGTCTGTACTTGTTCTGAATATCTTGCAGAGATAATATGAAACAGGTATTTTGGTCTATCGCAATCATTCCTTAGTGGTCTCAGCAGTTTTAATATGTAAATAGCAATGTCGATGCCCTTTTTTCTCTAAATTGATTTCAGTGTTCAACAGCAAAGATCCATGGCTGCAGTCTCATGTGTGAGTAAATCAGATAATTGAACTGTATGTTGTGTAAGATTATCACGTACACACCAACTGTCTGTGGTTTCAGGCAGACATCAGCGTTTTGGAGTCAGTTTGTGATTCTCCGCATTTGAGATGAGGGGGACGAGAGTGCAAGCATGAACTAGGGGATAGGGGAGGGAGGGTAGACCACCAGCGTAAACTTGGGGAGAGGTGAGGAGGAGGAGAGAGGTAGCGTCAACTGGGGGGAGAGGGGAGGTAAAAGAGTGAGCTAGCATGAACTTGATGGGGAGGTGGGGGGTTGGTGGTGGGAGGTGAGAACCATATCACTGTGGCAGTTTTAAACCAGCAACAGACATATTTAGCGACAGGCAGTGCCAATAGACACCCACATCATCCCACAGTTTGAGGCCACGTCAGGTTTTTGGAAGTTGCATTTAATCTAAAAAAATAACTGAATTTACTAATGTAATAATAAACTTGCATTTATACTGCACCTTATCACATCCTCAGGGTGTTCTAAAGTTACTTCACATTCAGTAAATAACTTTTGAAATGCAGTCACTGTTGTTTTATCAGAAAACACAGCAGCCAAGTAGGAAATGAGACGAGCGATCGGTACATCTGTTTTTGGTGATATATATTGAGAGGCGTGTTGGCCGGGACGCCTCCTTGCCATGGGACTTTTTACATCCACCTGAACAGGTAGATTTGGTTTAACACCTCGCATGAAAGACAGCACCTCCAACAATGCAGCACCCCCTCAGGACTGCACTGAAGGATCAGCCCAGATTACATGCTCAAATGCAGTGAAACTATTTCCTCTGATGGGGGGGGGGGGGGGGGAAGACCAGAACAAGGGGGAATAACCTTAAAAATTAGAGCTAGGCCATTCAGGGGTGATGTCAGGAAGCACTTCTTCACACAAATGATAGTGGAAATCTGGAACTCTCTCCCTCAAAAAGCCGTTGATTTGAGGCTGGGGGTCAATTGAAAATTTCAAAACTGAGATTGATAGTATTAAGGGTATTAAAGGATATGGAACTAAAGTGGGTAAATGGAGTTATGATACAGATCAGCCATGATCTAATAGCATGGCGGAACAGGCTTGAGGGGCTGAATGGCCTCCTCTTGTTATAATGACCTTATGTTCCATTCGGCCCAATCGGTCTAGAATGAACTTTTGCATCTTCCCCTTTCCCTCCTCCTCCTTCCTCTCCTATTCCCCTCCTCGTCTACCTCCCTCTTTCTTCCCCCTCCCCTGCTCTTGCCTTCCTCCTCCCCCTCCCATTCCTCCTCTCTCCCTTCCTCCTCCATTCCTTGTTCTCCTCTCCGCTCATCCTCCCCAAACCCTGTCCTCATCCTCCTTCCCTCCATCTCACTCTCCCTCTTCCCCTTCCACTCCTCCTCTTCCTCTCCCCCCCCTTCCACTTGCCTCCTCCCCTTCCCCTTCCACTCTCTTTCTCTTCCCCCTCCCTCTCACTTGCCCCTCTCCTCCCCTCCCTCTCTTCCTCTCCTTTCCTGTCCCTCTTCCCCTCCCTCTCACTTCCCCCTCCTTTGACCTCCTCTCCCCTCCCTCTTCTCCCCTCCCCTCTTCCCCCCCTCTTTGTTTGGCAGTTCTATAAAGGGGCTCGCCCGCCCTACAATCCCATTCTAATAGAAAAAAAGAACTTGCATTTATACAGTGCCTTTCATGACCTCAGGAAGTCCCAAATCGCTTTACAGCCAATTAGCTACTTTTGAATTGTCGTCACTGTTGTAATGTAGGAAATGCGGCAGCCAATTTGTGCACAGCAAGATTCCACAAACAGAAATGTGATAATGACCCGATAATTGTTTTAGTGATGTTGATTGAGGGTTAAATATTGACTAGGCTCTTCTTCAATAGTGCCATGGGATCTTTTTCATCCACCTGAATGGGCAAACTCAGTTTAACGTCTCATCCGACAGTGCAACACTCCCACTGTACTCCACTCCCTCAGGAGTGTCAGCCTAGATTACATGCTCAAGTCTCTGGAGTGAGGCTTGAACCCACAACCTTCTGACCCAGTACGTTAACCTGTCCTTTCTCTCTTGAGATGCTGACTGATGTCGGGATCTGATTGAATTCCCAGCATTTTCTGGTTTTATTTAAGGTTTTCAGCATTTCCCATTTTTAATTGAAAAATTATTTCTATACACTTGCACTTCTGTCATGCTGGCACTAGATGGGGCTGCCACACTGTGAGAGTGAAGTTTCAGCCTCATTGGCCAACAGCCATGGGACTGACCAGTTAATCTGTTTTCTTCTGGTGTTAGTTGAGTGAGGAATGTCCCAGGAGAGCTCCCTACTCTTCCTCCAATAGTGCCACGGGCTCTTTAGCATTCAACAGAACTGCCAAACGTCTTACCCGAGCCTGGTTTAACACTCCAAATTCCTGGACTGGGGTTTAAACCCACAACCTTCTGAATCAGTGGTAAAATGCAGCCAGCTGAGCTAAAGTAACACTAGTATTAAGCTCTAAATTAGATCTGTGCTGTGATTAACCATTTTATTATTGAGGTGAGTGAAGTGGAAATCCATCACCCTATTTGAGACTCCAAACCAAAATGCTGATAAACCCGCACAGGTAAGGTTACCGTTTGCCCGATATGGAGTCCGCATTCTTCCCTCAAAATGACACATCCCACTCACTTAATCCCAGAGACTTTGGACGCAGAGAGTCCGAATTGAGCACAGGAGTAATGCAGGCCTTTAACTAGCTAACAGTGCACAGCCTACCAGAAGCTTCTCGCATGCTTCTGCGGCCTGGACCACCCTAGCTACAAGGACACTGGCTTGTTTTCCACTTGGAGGCAAGCGGGAAAAATCCCAGCTCCCAGCGACTGGTCTAGTTCACCGACTCTCACCATGAGCCAAACTGGCTGACCAATCGTCAACAGCGTTGTCGGCCTGCCTGACTTGGGTATTGAATTATTGGGGGTGATTTTCATCTCGTTAGTGTTCTGTTTTTTCAGCGTGAGTGGGACAGTAGTGAGGTGTAATTTTTAAAATGTGCTAGTGCTCACTTGCCCCTGAGGTCTGTCTGATACGACTTCCCTAATATAGGCGGCCAGCGTGCCTGCCCGAAACAGGCGGGAGCCTAATGCCTATGTGTGAATCCCTGTGCTTGCTCACCTACATCAGCTCCCGGTCCAGCAACGCCTCGATTTTAAAATTCTCACCCTCATTTTCAAATCCCTCCATGGCCTCGCCCCCTCCCTATCCCTGTAACCTCCTCCAGCCCTACAACCCTCCGCGACCTCTGTGCTCCTCCAATTCTGGTCTCTTGCGCATCCCCGATTTTCATCGCTCTATCATTGGCGGCCGTGCCTTCAGCTGCCTTGGCCTTAAGCTCTGCAATTCCCTCCCTAAACCTCTCCGCCTCTCTACCTCTCTCTCTTCCTTTAAGGCGATCCTTAAAACCTACCTCTTTCACCGGCTTTTGGTCACCTGTCCTAACATCTCCTTACATGGCTCGGTGTCAATTTTTGTCCAATAATGCTCCTGTGAAATGCTTCGGGATGTTTTCCTATGTTAAAGGCCCTTTATAAATACAAGTTGTTGTTACAAAGAATTTACAGCACAGAAACAGGCCATTCGGCCCAACAGGTCCATGCTGGTGTTTATGCTCCATGTGAGCCTCCTCCTACCTTTCCTCATCTATCCCTATCAGCATATCCTTCTATTCCTTTTTGCTGATGTGTTTATCGAGCTTCCCCCTAAATGCATCTATGCTAGTCGCCTCAACTACTCCTTGTGGTAGCGAGTTCCACATTCTTATCACTCTCTGGGTGAAGAAGTTTCTCCTGAATCCCCTATTGGATTTATTAGTGACTATCTTATATTTATGGCCCCCAGTTCTGGTCTCCCCCACAAGTGGAAACATCTTCTCTACGCCTACCCTATCAAATCCTTTCATAATCTTAAAGACCTCTATCAGGTCATCCCTCAGTCTTCCCTTTTGTAGAGAAAAGAGCCCCAGCCTATTCATTCTTTCCTGATAGGCATAACCTCTCAGTTCTGGTACCATCCTAGTAAATCTTTTTTGCACCATCTCCAGTGCCTTTATATCCTTTTTATAGTGACCAGAACTGTTCGCAGTACTCCAAGTGTGGTCTAACCAAGGTTAGTACGAGTTTAGCATAACTTCTCGGCTTTTCAATTCTATCCCTCTAGAAATGAATCCCTGCACTTGGTTTCCTTTTTTTATGGTCTTGTTAACCTGCATTGCTACTTTTAGTGATTTGTGTGTCTGTACCCCTAAATCCCTCTGCTTCTCTACCCTGTTTAAACTCTTATTTTCCAAGGAATATATGGCCTCCTTATTGTTCGTACCAAAATGTACCACATCACACTTATTCATTTGAAATTCATTCATTAAGCTAATTGTTCTATAGTTCCCTGGACTTGTACTATCTTTCTTTTTAAATATAGGAATCACATTAGCTGTCCGCCAGTCCTCTGGCACTATTCCGTTTTCTAATGAATTTTTATATATAAGTATTAGCGCCTCAGCTATCTCCTCCCTAACTCCTTTTAATATGCGCAGATTCAATCCATCTGGACTTGGGGTTTTATCCTCTCTAAGTTTGATTAGTTTATCAATTATCTCCCCCCTTTC
This sequence comes from Heptranchias perlo, assembly GCF_035084215.1. Lineage (NCBI taxonomy): Eukaryota > Metazoa > Chordata > Chondrichthyes > Hexanchiformes > Hexanchidae > Heptranchias > Heptranchias perlo. Next base: position 6,520,687 of record NC_090332.1, on the reverse strand, counting down.
TATCTTAAATGTTTTTACATCTTTTTGGATCTCTTCTTCTAATGTCCTGCCCACCATATTAGTCTCCCTGATAAATACTGAAACAAAGTAATTATTTAATATTTCTGCCATTTCGTTGTCATTGCCTGTGAGTTTATTAAGTGCATCCCTTGTTCTTGTTGTTTAGGATCCGGTTGCCATTTTGGTCTCCACCCGCACTGCTATCGCCAGTTCCTCTACCCGCCCACAAACCATGGCCAAGTACCAGTTGGGAGGCCTCCATTTCCAGCGGTATTCACAGAGTTTCTCAGTCGCCCTCAGGTAACACGCTGGAAAGTTTTGGGAGACAATTCAGGGACGACTTTAACTTTTGGTTAATGGGTGTGACCGGATTGGTTGCTTGTTGCACACACCACCCGATTTTCCTATCTTTCAAGTCAATGGAGAGGAATGTTGCTGGGGTATATCAGGTGTGGCTCAGTGAGTAGTACTCTTGCCTCTAAGTCAGAAGGTTCTGGGGTCAAGTCCCACTCTAGAGACTTGAGCATATAGTTCAGGCTGCCACTCCCAGTATGGTACTGAGGGAGTGCTGCACTGTTGGAGGTGCTGTCTTTTGGATGAGACCTTAAACCAACGCCCTATCTGCCCTCTCGGGTGGATGTAAAAGGTCAAATGGCACATCATTGGTTTGGAGGGTTTGGGAGGTGAGTATGTTAGGAGAGAACTAGTGCTGGGTGTGTTTTTGTAAACAGGTAGGACCTGTTTGTAGCGATACAGTAGCTTGACTGGTAAGCATTGTCTAAGTTCAAATAACTCAGAGGCTGTGATTGTTGTTCAGTTCAGACAGGCCTCGAAACCAGAGCTTCACACCCAGCTGCAGCCACTCCCTTCAGGGACTGACTCAACGTTCCATTTTTAACACTGGGATCAGTTGCTATGTTACTGGAATAAAATAGGAGGAAGAGGTCACGCGTGCACATGTCTGGGCACATGCACCACCATTGCATGTGCAGATAGGTTCTCCCTGGGCCTATCATTTCCAAATGTGATCAGACTTTAGCAAAAGGCAACCTTGGAAAGATTGAAGGGGCTTTTAAAATACTGTTCGCGACTAATATTGTGCGCCTTCGCGAATGGAATTCACACACTTTCAGTTAGTTATCAAGTGCAATGATGTTCTGTAGGCAAATACAGAAGCCATTTTGTGCACAGCAAGATCCCACCGACAGATTGCGAAGTTATTGTGTTTTCGGGTGTTGATTGTCTGCTCATTTATCACATTGCTGTTTGTGGGACCTTGCTGGGTGTAAATTGGCTGCCTCGTTTCCTACATTACAACAGTGACTACACTTCATTGGCTGTAAAGTGTTTTGGGATGTCCCGAAGTCTTACACGGTGCTATATAAATGCAAGTTGTTTCTTAGAGGAGGAAGGGGCAGGGGGAGGGAACCGGTGCTATGGTGGCAGCCATGTTTTTCTCCCAATAAATGGGCTGGCTTCACCAATAGTGGGCAGCGACTCTCACGGCTGAGACCCAGCATTGGAAGGGGAACAAATATGACTACTGATGGCCTACTTGCCTCTCTTCATCCTGCAAGGTGCTGACTTAAGTGATTATAACCGCTCTTAACTCAACTGATAAAAGCTCATTGAGATTTTAAAAAGAGCAAGGAAAAATTGATTTCTGTAACCTAAAGAAGAGATATAAAGTCCAGTAAGAAAGGCCCCACTGTATTTCCGACATTTTCTGTTTTTTATTTTGGATTTCGGATTTCCAAGAATCTTTGTAGGGAGAAACTGATGCCAGTGGCAGGAGGGTTGGTAACCAGAGGACGCAGATTTAAGGTGATTGGCAAAAGAACCAGAGGTGCATGAGGAATTTTTTTTAATACGCAGCGCGTTGTTATGATTCGAAATGCACTGCCTGAAAGGACGGTGGAAGCAGATTCAATAGTAACTTTCAAAAGGGAATTGGATAAATACTTTAAGGGGAAACATTTGCAGGGCTACGGGAAAAGAGCAGGGGAGTGGGACTAATTGAATAGCTCTTTCAAAGAGCTGTCACAGGCACGATGGGCCGAATGGCCTCCTTCTTTACTGTATACTCTGATTTTATGATAAAATTCTATTAAATGGCTTTTTGGCATTTTTGCAGTGTGACAGCCAAAGATACACTCTACCCCATTATATGCAATGAACGATTACAGATAGATAGAGAGATAGATTCAGGAGATAATCGGATATGATTCTGGGGAGAGGATTGAGGGATATGATGAGGAGGCGGGTAGGTAGGGGTGAGACCTATCAAAAAGAGATGGACTTGTCGGGGCCTGATGGACCAGTTCCTAGTTCTTTCGTAAGTTTTAAAATGTGTTAGCGGGCTGAGTAAACACTGATGTAATATTCCACCTGTTGATTTTACAGACTCTAACCTTGCATTCAATGTGTCCTTTAATTGCGCACACTCTGATTTACCTATTTTATTAAACTGCCCTTTAATTAAAATGTCTTTTAGTTTTAACACACGATGTGCATGGTTGAATTCTCATAATGAAACAAGTAGGTAGCCACCATCACAGTGTCTGGGCGGAACTGAACGCTTGGGCCCACACTGTGGGACTTGGTTAATGAATAATAAAAAGGTCCTGGCTCCATTGGGGAGGTGAACGAGACAAGTGCTTTGTAAAAATGGGTGGGTGGGTGTGTGTGTGTGTGTTTTTTTGTTTATGATTAAATGACTGAACAACGGCAAAGAGAAACACTTACTAAAAAACAGCAGTGACCCCTGAAGAGAAGTAACTGCGCAATGATTAAATAGAGGCTAACCTCATAGTTATTTACAATCTCATCCTTATCGCTCCAACCTACAGACTCCAAAGTCCAGGCGGTGGGGGAAACCACATTGCACTCTTCCCTTTAGCCAATGTTAACCTTAGGGACTGTCTCAAAAGTTCTTATTCCTGTCCGAGAAGTATATGGATTCAAATAGGTCTTGAGCCTGTTTTTGCCTGATGCTTACAAAAGGAAAGAAAGACTTGCATTTATATTGTGTCTTTCACAACCACAGTACCTCCGAAAGCGATTTACAACCAATGAAGTACAGTCAGTGTTGTAATGTAGGAAACGCTGCAGCCAATTTGCACACAGCAAGCTCCCACAAACAGCAATGTGATAATGACCAGATAATCTGTTTTTAGTGATGTTGGTTGAGGAATAAATATTGGCCAGGACACTGGGGAGAACTCCCCTGCTTTTCTTTGAATAGTGCCAATGGGATCTTTTATGTCCACCCGAAAGAGCAGATGGCGCCTCAGTTTAACGTCTCATCCAAAAGACAGCACCTCCAATAGTGCAGTACTCTCAGCTTAGATTATGTGCTCAAGTCTCTGGAGTGGGACTTGAACCCACAACCTTCTGACTCAGAGATGAGAGTGTTACCCACTGAGCCAAGGCTGACACAAGAAAGAAAGAACAAGCTTACATTAACGTAGCATCTTATCACATGTCACAGGACATCCTAAAGCACATCACATACATCGAAAGTGTAGGCACTCTTGTTATGTGGGTTAGCAGCAGCCAATTTGCACACAGCCAGGTCCCACAAATTGCACCGTGGGATCTTTTGCATCCACCTGAAGATTCAGGCAGAGCACAGGTTTAACAGCTCATCCGAAGAACAGATGCACATTTCACCGGAGTGTTCCTTCAATTCTGGCCTCTTGCACATTCCAGATTTCCTTCGCCCCATCATTGGCGGCCGTGCCTTCAGCAGTCTAGGCCCTAAGCTCTGGAATTCCCTCCCTAAACCTCTGCACCTCTCCTCCTTTAAGTCGCTCCATAAAACCTACCTCTTTGACCAAGCTTTTGGTCACCTGTCCTAATATCTCTTTATGTGGCTAGATATCAGTTTTTGTCTGATTCCGCTCCTGTGAAGCGCCTTGGGATGTTTTACTACGTTAAAGGAACGATATAAATGCAAGTTGTTGTTGTTGGACAGCATTCAGGACTGGGAATCCTGGCTGATTTTTCCCTCCCTAAACCAGTGTCACCGAGGCCAAATTGCAGCACTCCTACCAGCACCTTGGCTGCGATCGGACCCATAACCTCCCTGGCTCAGCCTCTCACTGGCCAAGCTCACCGAGCCAGCGGGAGGGTCCTCATCAGTTATTTCTTTATCTGGAGTTGATTGCGTTATACTAACCCCGACACCCTCAACAGTCCTTTCAGATTGGACTCACCATCTTCCTGGTGCAATGAGAACCAATGTCACTTGATACCAAGATGCTCCCATTAGCGATCCAGCCACCTGGCAGTAATCCGATATCTGGGAGACTCTCAAGAGGAGGGAGCAAGGGTTCCCGTGAATACAAAGCTATATTTAAAATAGCAAGTACAGTAAATATTGAACCCCCCCCCACGCCCCCACAGAGCTTCTAGGAGGAGGGGAGCGGAGTGAGAGTTAAAAATACATCACATTAATTAATGAGCTTTAGTTTGTTAGCATTGTATTTCTGTAACAGGGTTTCAGAGGTTCATCAGTAGAAATGTACAGAGTACTGAGCCATAAAGAACAGTTGGATTCCTGGTCTGTGCTAACATAGCTGATTTTAAAAGTCAGGGTGGCTGTGTGAATGATTTGACTCTATTGGGCTAGGGAGCGAGTGACAAATACCAGCCAAAGATCCCACTCCCGATCGGCATCCAGTGAACCCTGCTGAAAGTGCGCATGTGTGCAGCCGAGATCAGGCTTGCTTGTGATGCCTTCCGTGGTCGAATTGGCCCGCGGAAACTCACCACCAGGGGCTCACACACGAAGAGTGGGTGCTCGGGCCCACCGTTGAACCGTCAGCAGGGAGTCGCCCCCTTCAGGAGGAGGAGGAAGTAAAACTGGAACCCGTAGTGTACAAGAGAGATTGGAGAGGAAATTCGACTCAGGCGGCAGCGCAAAATGGGTGGAATTGAATCTGTAGATTCAATACAACTAAATATCAAGCCGGCAGTATAATGATGACTGATGGGGTACCGCCCATTTAGTGCTAGTGCCCGAGGCAAATTTCTACCCCAACATCTTTAAATGGATTTCAAAATGCGTTCGGTACTCAAGAGAGTTAATGGTGAATGAGGTGACATCCTGCTACATCAATGATTCAAGCACAGTGGGAGGGACAAAGCTTTCTAGTTTGAAGCAGTTTGATATGGATCACCAGGTCATGCATTTCAGAGCCCATGGCGGGTTACACCCTGAGTTAATCATCTCTGCCTGTAGCTATTCGCTCTCGATGGGAGTCGAATTTGCATTTTTTTTTTCCCCTCCTTGCAACAAAGGCAGAAACATTTATTTGTCTGAAAGCTGCCAGGTGAGTAAAGCTCGAGAGTCTTTCCGGCTCTAAGTGCTACGTGTATCAGCCCTGGCTCAGTGGGTAGCACTCTTGCATCTGAGTCAGAAGGTTGTGGGTTCAAAGTCCCACTCCAGAGACTTAAGCACATGACCTAGGCTGACACTCCCAGTGCAGTACTGAGGGAGTGCTACACTGTCAGAGATGCTGGATGAGATGTTTAAGCCCTGTCTGCCCTCTCAGGTTGATATAAAAGATCACATGGTGATATAGTGAAGAAGAGCAGAGGAGTTCTCCCTGATGTCCAGGCTAATATTTATCCCTCAACCAACATCACTAAAACATGTTATTTGATCATTATCTCATTGCTGTTCATGGGATTTTGCTGTGTGCAAATTGGCTGCCGCGTTTCCCTACATTGCAACAAGTGACTACACTTCAACAAGTACTTCATTGGCTGTAAAGCGCTTTGGGACATCCTGAGGCTGTGAAAGACGCTATATAAATGCAAGCCTTTCTTTCTCTCTTAAATCTGTGTCCTTTGGTTACTGACCCTCCTGCCAGTTTCTCCCTATCTACTCTATCAAAACTCCTCATAACTTTGAACACCTTTATTAAATCTCCCCCTTACCCTTCTCTGCTCTAAGGAGAACAATCCCAGCTTCATGTTTCTGAGTGGAAATAATTCGGAGGCAACGAGTAGATTGTGCACTGTTTAATAAAACGGCCATATTTGAAACTTCCCAATGCTGATTTTTCTTTTGTACAATGTCACTGTAAGGACAGAAACTTTATTTCAAAACTGAATGAGTAACAGATTTTTTCTTTGGTCAAAGATAAAAATATAAAATGAACAAACCCGAGTGACAGCACTCGTATATGTATAGTACGGTCCTTTCAACAACAAAAAAATCAACTCTTTACTTTCGCAACTGTGAGTAATTCCCTGCTAATCCCATTTTGTACTGAGGGCACCACAATGGTCTCTCGCAGCCCTGCAATCAATATCATTCCAACCTCTTCTGCTACCTGCAATTACTGGCACTCGTCTCATCGTAATCTATGACCATAATCTATATTATTAAAGGAATAGATGCTAGAGAGGGATAGAGAAAAGAGTTGTAATTTTAATCTTTAGCTTCAGACGGAGGCTATAAATTGTGTTTGGTGATGATGTTGTGTCTGTTGCAGTCTGAATCCCCCTCAATTAAATTGCAATCTTACTGCTCGCTCCCCATCACCCGCAGTTCTATTTAAAGCCAAACCTCTTAAAAACTACTTTAACAAAGAAAGAGAGCTAGTCAGATCCAGTACTTGGGTATAATAAAAATGTACATGAACTTAAAAAAAAGGAACACCTTCTTCCTCTTGCATTTTAAAAACAACAACGAACGCATGTGCAGGGCACCAGAGTCAAGCAGAGCAGTCGGCACCAAGTCTTCACCACTGGGCGGCCAGAGGCTCATCCGTAAATATAAATGGGCTTGGCTTGACCGTAGAGTTCGTCCTCGTACTTGGGAAGGCAACAGAAGAATATTCCACAGCCAATCATCAGGATCGTAGCTCCCCATCCGAAGCCATAGCTCCAGCTGTACTCGTAGTCGCCGTTTTTGATCAGGGTCTCGGTGAAATTGACTGGGTAAACGATGAGCGCGATGAACTGGAACAGAACTACAGAGAGAGAGAGAGACAGAGAAGGAATAAGCGTTCATTGGAAAAGTTCACTCACAGGCACATGGCAAATTTAATTGGAGGAAACTTTGGCATTTTTCCTACAATGCTGTCGTCTGCGGGATGCACTAAAAGTCCAATGTTTCAAATTGGGGGGGGGGGGGAGGGGAAGAATGCCGGTGCCTCTGACCTCTGCACTTTGAACCCCACGGTTAAGTCAATCACAGAACATAGGAACAGGAGTAGGCCATTCAGCCCCTTGAGCCTGCTCCGCCATTTGATAAGATCATGGCTGATCTGTGATCTAGCTCCATATACCTGCCTTTGGCCCGTATCCCTTAATACCTTTGGTTGCCAAAAGCTATCTATCTCACATTTAAATTTAGCAATTGAACCAAGAGGCAAACAGAAGAGGTCAGAGGCATAAGCGCCAACTTGCGTAAAACACTGGGGGAGCAGGACAGCGATTTTCAGGAAAAAAAACAGCACCCAATGCATTCCCCAATCTGAGAGATGTTGCCAGAACTTTCTGTTGAGCCCCACCTTGTGCACTTACAGCCAGTTAAATCAACAGATTCAACTCTCTCTCCCATGCAGCCTCTGATGGGATGGCATTCTCAAGGGGAGGAAATTTGAATTTCACTCTGATTTAAACGCAAGCATCGAGTGCTGGCAACTGCTTCTTGTTGCCATTAATTAGTTAAATAATACTTGCTTTCTTAATTGACAAGACTTTTAATTACTAACACTCCAGGCTTATACATACAATGAACCAACAATGCACAGGCACCCATATTTGCCAAGTTCTGGGCATTAGAAAAAAGTGTTAATCAGAGCTTGCTGGATGAATGATGTTGCTACAGGTAACATGGGGTGGGCCCTGTGTCTCTATATGAGGGGCATAGGGGTTCCCTCTGTGACCTGTCTGGCATTCCTCCTTCGACCAATGCAGCCAATAACTAACTGGTCGTTCTTCTCACTGCTTTGTTTGTGGGGGCTGGCTGTGAGCAACATGAATGCCACATTTGCCCACATAATAACAGTGACTACCAAACTCATTTATTGGATGTGAAGAGCTTTGGGGCACTTCTGAGAGATGTCAAAACCAATCAGCGGAAACAATATTTCAGTGAGCAAGTGGTCAATCTATGGAACATGCTTCCTAGGGAGGCGGTGGAAGCAGATAGTGTTGATTCATTCAAATGCAAATTAGATAGATTTCATTCAGAAAATAATATTTTGGGGATACAGTATATGAGTAATTTGAGATATGACATGTGGTAAGTGTAGCATGCTTGGTAGGAACAGGTGATTTCGAACCTATGGTTCCCAAAAGCTCTCCACCACTGGGGGTTTTCCTCACCTCACGTTTGGGTCTGTTGTAGACGCATTGATAGAGATTGATTGCTATGATTAGTCAATGACTCTATTATTGTTGTATCATGGGACTACCAGGATGGTAGAGGGCAAACTAGATGGACCTTGGTCTTTTATCGTCCAGCAATGCTTATGTCTTTCTTTCTAACTAGTACTCTGAAAATACTTAAGTTTTAATTTTCCCCTTCATTTAAAAATAGTTATTTTCCTCCTCTTCAGGATTTCCTGGCTGGCTCCTGTGCATAGTTGGTACATAGTACGTATAAACCTCTTGGCTTGAGGGTGCTTATAAACTTTGTTCATCAGGAGAATATTATTCAATTCGTTATCGGCAGCAAGAAACACTCAGCCGACAGCCCACTTACCTGTAGAACTTCCCGCTTGCAGCTCTCTCAGTGAAATTCAAATTTCCAGAAAGTTCCTCTTTGTATCTCCCCCCACCTCCCCCCAGTCACATTTACTAGCTGCAGCACAGGAGGTTTCAATCCTCCCCTTTAACTGGCTGCACACATGGACCAGCGTGCTCTGACCAGCAATTAGCCCACCCTGAGCAAGGTAAAGAAGTGAGCTCAGATTGGAAGTGCATTGCTCTGATCTTGGACCTATGGTCAGAGGGCTGAGACATTGTTGAAACTGCCTTATGCTGTGAATCCTCGATCAACAGAGGATGTCTTGGTTACAGTAGGAACATTAAAAACAGGAGTATCCCATTCAGCCCCTCGAGCTTGTTCTGCCATTCATTTAGATCATGGCTGACCTGTACCTCAACCCCATTTACCAGCCTTTGCTCCCTATCCCTTGATACCTTTACCCAACAAAAATCTATTGATCTCAGTCTTGAAAGCTCCAACTGCCCCCCCAGCATTCACAGCCTTTTGGGGAGTGAGTTCCAGATTTCTACTGCACTTTGTATGAAAAAGTGCTTCCTGATTTCGCTCCTAAACGGCCCAACTCTAATTTTAAGGTTATGCCACCTTGCTCTTGATTCCCCCCACCAGAGGAAATAGTTTCCCTGCATCTACCCAATTGAATCCTTTTAACATTTTAAACACCTCGATCAGATCACCCCTCAATCTTCCATTCTCAAGGGAGTACAAGCCAAGTTTATGCTACCCTTGGCTTGTAATAATTTAACCCTTTTAGCGCCGGTATCGTTCCGGTCAATCTGCGCCAGATTTTCCTGGCTCCCCTCTTCCCAGGCAATGGACTGCAGCAGTGCTCAGCGCTGCTATTTCAGGGCCCAGACCTTGATCCTGGCATTGGGAGTCTTTTGGAAAGTTCCCAAGGCTTTGACCTGGGTGGTCTCAGCAAAAACCCACCATGACCTCCTCATTTCTCATTGGGCTGCCCCCTGGGGGACCTTCTGCAGATCTTTTGACCCCCCCCCTCAAGGAAACCACAGTAATGTCAGGGCAACGTAGAGGGGGCGGAGAACGGGTGAGATCGGTCACCGCCCCTTTTTTTCCTGAACTTTGTGCCTACCTTATTGTATCCCCTTTTGCATTGGTCTGCTGGGGAGGTGGTCATGGTTTTGGGGAGGGAGGGAGGCACTTGCCATACGGTCATTAAAAGAAACTCTTACCAGCAATGAAAAGGATGAGTCCAATCACTCTCAGCAGGCTGACTGCCTCTTTGCAAAGGGCGAGGAAGGATAGAATCAAACAGATGATGACCAGGATACAGCCAATTATCAACAGTGCTGCAGTAGCTTTCACCCAACCTGACGCAATTAAAAGAAAAGAGTAATGATTAACTGGTAATCTCAAAATGATAAAAGGGAGCCGGAAAAGATGATCCAGGCAAGTTGTTCACTTTGGTTCAAAATACTGGGGTCAGAGGTTAAAATTTAGGAAGTTAGCAGTAAGAGGGAATTCAGGCAGAACTTTGACATACCGTCGGAGAAAATCTGCCAGGGGTCTCGGTTTCAATCGCTATTTTAGTGAACTCCCTCAGATGGAAATTGCATGCCTGGCCGAGGGGGGGGGGGGGGGGGGGGGGTGTCAGGTGAGAACAGAATCGGTCTTTGTTTGTGATGCTCCCACAGTTGAATAGCTTGTGTCCAAGCTCGCATATGGAGAATGGTTATGTGGGTGAGATATCAGAGGGCTACTGACTTGTGTGGAGCCATAAACCCAAAAGCAGCCAGCACCTTCAGGAGAGGGGTAGGGCAAACATTTGGCCGAAAAGAAAAGTGCCACATAACGTTAAGGCGCATTGGCTTAAACATGACTTTTCCAATCATATTTTGATTCCAATAAATGAAATAAATTTAAGCACTGAAGAGAACAGACAAGACTTTGTGGGGATTATTCCTATTGGAAGATTCAGTGCAATCACCTCTTGTGGTTTCTCTAAAGGTAAAGAGGCGGAGACGTTTAGGGAGGGAACTCCAGAGCTTAGGTCCTGGGCAGCTGACGGCTCGACTGCCATTGGTGGAGCGATGAAAATCGAGGATGCGCAAGAGGCCAGAATTGGAGAAGTGCAGGGATCTTGGAGGGTCTGGGATCGGCAGACAGTCTGCTCAACCATGATCATGGCTCATCATTTTATTTTCATTTATACAGCGCATTTAACATAGTAAAACATCCCCAAGGCGCTTCATAGGAGCGTTATCAAACAAAATTTGACACCGAGCCTCATAAGGAGATATTGGGACAGGTGATCAAAGGCTTGGTCAAAGAGGTAGGTTTTAAAGAGCATCATAAAGGAGGAGAGAGAGGTAGAGAGACGGAGACGTTTAGGGAGGGAACTCCAGAGCTTAAGTCCTGGGCAGCTGACGGCACGACTGCCAATGGTGGAGCGATGAAAATCGAGGATGAGCAAGAGGCCAGAATTGGAGAAGCGCAGGGATCTTGGAGGGTTGTGGAGCTGGAGGAGGTCACAGAAATAGCGAGGGGTGAAGCCATGGAGAGATTTGTAAACAAGGATGAGAATTTTAATATCGAGGCAACAGGCCAATGAGTACCTGACCAAGCCAGGTCTCATAAAGCGTCCCATTTGGAATATATTAATTTATCTTGATTTTTCTTTCCAACTTCTCCCTTTGTGTTTGTTGAGCAGCAAACAAACTACAGACAGTCTGACATTGGGCGAGCTCACGTGAATTCTCATTTAGTTACAATTCATCCTTGCACGTTCCTTTAAAGAGACCTGGAGGTGTTGACACCTAAAGAGGTCCCTCTATCCCACATGCCTTAGATTGCATACTTTGCTGCTTCAAATGTACTCGTGCAATTTGATCCCAGAGAATAATTTGCTCTCCAATTTCCTTTCTTGTGCTCTTTGGGCTGAGGCAGGTCAGTGCTGGGGAATGGAAGACTCTTCCACTTTTTGCACCCAGCCTCAGCATCGAGCAGTCCCGTATCAGGTACAGCTGCCACAGGTTAGATGCAAGGTAAAACTCCCCCAAGATACTCCGATAATCACCCCCAAACTTCAGCAGGGTACCACACACTCCACTTGTGTAAATTCTTTTCCCGCTTTCCTACACCAGCTACCATATGACCTCTCGGTGAGGTTGTCAATTTAGTTCCAAGTTAGGGGCAGTTTTCTCCTGTAGGCCTGGCCCCACGAGGAACTGGGTCGAGACTGGCCAAACCCATTCCACAAAGGACCCTTACAGCCAGCGGACAGAGGGGTGGATTCTAATCCTAACCCCCCCCACCCCGGCGCTAACCTCCTTTAAATATGCAGTTCGGTGTCCGATGACGCCATTGGGCCATTCAAGGTAAGATGTTTACTTTTTGTTTGTGAGGCCAGGAGGAGCAGGAACGATCCTCCGGACCCCACAAGGAAAGGTTACTCCTCCCCTATGCATGGGAACACCATCACCTCCAAGTTCCCCTCCAAGTCACACACCGTCTCGACTTGAAAGAAAGACAGATTTGCATTTATATAGTGCCTTTCATGACTTCAGGACATCCCAAAGCATTGTACAGCCAATGAAGTAGTTCTGAAATGTAGTCACTGTTGTACTGTAGGAAACACAGCAGTTAATTTGCACACAGCAAGCTCCCACAAACAGCAATGTGATAATGTCCAGATAATCTGTTAGGTGTTGTCATGTGCTAAATATTGGCCAGGACTCCGGGAAGAACTCCCTGCTCTTCCTCGAAAAAATGACATGAGAACTTTCACGTCCACCTGAGAGGGCAGACGGGACCTCGGTTCAATGTCTCATCTGAAAGACGTCACCTCTGACAGTGCAGCACTGGGAGTGTCGGCCTGGAGTGCTCAAATACCTGGAGTGGGACTTGAACCCACAGCCTTCTGACTCAGAGGCAATAATCTGTTTTAGTGGTGTTGTTTAAGGGATAAATAATGGCCAGGACGCTGGGGAAAACTCCCCTGCTCTTCTTCGAAATAGTGCCACGGGGTCTTTTACGCCCAACGGAGAGGGCAGACAGGGCCTCAGTTTAACGTCTCATCAGAAGGTCGGTACCTCAACAGTGCAGCACGCCCTCAATACTGCACTGGGAGTGTCAGCCTAGATCTTGTGCTCAAGTCCCTGGTGTGGGACTTTGATACCCATGACCTTCTGACTCAGAGGTGAGGGTGCTACCAACTGAGCCATGGCTGACATATAGCTCAGACATATGGCGCTGTTCCTTCATCGTTGCTCAAAAGCAACTAGGAATGGGCAATAAATGTCGGCCTTACTAGCGACGCCCATATCCCGAAAATGAAAATAAAAGTGGACTAGCCCAGTATGGAATGGACACCCACGGAACAGGAAAGAGAAAGGTTCAACCTTTGACCTCTGCTCTCAGATAGGCCAGTGGCAGGGGCTTTGCAATTGGTGTTGGGGGGGTTATGGCATGTTTACGTGAGAGAGAAGACAGAATGGACTGTGCTCACACATGAAGTGGGGCCAGTTGGGTGAAGTGTCAGAAGACACTTAAAAAAATCCAGCATGATTCAGAGATCAGAGAAGAGTGGGGAAGAAATTCTAAGAGATTTAAAGGAAAAGGTAAATAACTGAACATTCCACTTTCCAGGCACTTTATTCGACTTGATCTCCCTCTCTGACTGCAGAGCACAGAACGCCATGATATGTAGAGATGAATCTCTCTGCACCTCCCTTTGAAACTATGAGGACCCATCCAAATGAATGCAAGAGAAAAAACACAGCTATTTAAAGGCCTCAGAATTGATGATAACAACTTGCATTCATATATCGCCTTTAAAGTAGGAAAAACGTCCCAAGGCGCTTCACCGAAGCGTCATCAGACAAAAAAATTGAGACTGAGCCAAAGAAGGAGATATTAGGACAGATGACTAAAAGCTTGGTCAAAGAGGTAGGTTTTAAGGAGACAGCTGAAGGCACGTTGCCAATGGTGGGTCGAAGGGCGTGGAGGATGCACAAGAGGCCAGAATTAGAGGAGCGGAGAGATCTCGGAAGGTTGTAGTGCTGGAGGAGGTTACAGAAATAGGGAGGGGCGAGGCCATGGAGGGATTTGAACACAATGATGAAAATTTTAAATAAAATTTTTAAAATTACATATAGCCTGTCTCCCTCCCTAAACAACCGTTAATTAAATCCTTTTTCATGAATGCAGAAACTTTTTTTTTAAATTGTTTTACACCAAGATTTGCAAATCTGTGAAGTAATTTTTAGTAGGAAAAAAGGGCAGCCTTAATTGCCTAAATTAGAGAGCACAGAGTGCTCCAGACAGAGGAATACGAAACATTTACAGTAATTAGAGAGCAATGAGTAATATAATGAAAGGTAGTCACTACCAGAATGCAGTTTCTTTTTAACAGATGGATTTGGGCAGACGCAGTCATCAGAACAGGCCAGAAGGAGTTAGTTACTCATCTATAGGTGGCCTTGCTAGCCTTTTAATAAATAAATAAAGAAAGACTTGCATTTATATTGCTCCTTTCATGACATCTCAAAGTGCTTTACAGCCAATGAAGTACTTTTGAAGTGTAGTCACTGTTGAAATATGGGGAAATGCGGCAGCCAATTTGCGCACAGCAAGAACAGCAATGTGATAATGACCAGATAATCTCTTTTAGTGATGTTGATTGAGGGATAAATACTGGCCAGGACACCAGGGAGAACTCCCCTGCTCTTCTTCAATCCATCGGATCTTTTACGTCCACCTGAGAGGGCAAATGGGGCCTCAGTTTAACGTCTCATCCGTGGGAAAAGAAATGGCTGTTTTAAGGAATAGGAGATTTATACTATAGGAGATTTATAGGAGATTTAGGAAGGTGAATGATTGGAGAGCAGGCTATCACTTCACAAAATGGCACCGTTTCTATATGGGAGGCCTCACACCGTCTCTCAATCGAATATTTTGCAGCTCTGAATCTATAAATGGCACCCGCCCACAATTCAAAATAAGTGACTGATTAAAATAAAAAGGAGTGGATTGCATGCCAGTTTGGTAACTCGATAGCTCTTGGTGCTCCCCACACGTGGGGCTCTGAGGCAATTCTCTGTCCAACTGCTCAGTGATATTCCAGACAGTAACGATAGACAGAGCATCACAGACAGACGAGGTCATAATGTGCCACCATTTGTATTCAGCCATGTCACGATACTGTGATATCAGTTACATAATTATCAATAGAACTGTGATCTTTCCTCTGCAATTAAGACTTCTTCCATCCTCGCTGTGTTGAAATCCACATTCACTGCACAGTCCTCCTACACTTAACTCATTCATTCCCAGATCCCAAAAATTGCAGAACTCCTTAATTCCTACTGGCATCTCCTACAATTTTCCTGCTTTTAAAACCCAAGCATGGCCGCCACATAACCACCAGTTCCTGATTTAGCCCGTCTTCTCCTCTACTCTGTCTACTGATTATTCAGCTGTTGGCATTACTGCCACGCCCTGGTCACGACAAGTTTGATAAAGAAAAGAACTTGCATTTATGTAGTGCCTTTCACGGCCTTTGGATCTCCCAAAGCCTTTTTACACTAGGGACTGGAAAACATTGTTAGTAAAAGCTGGGAGAAGGTGTGCACAATGTAAGACAATTTCCCATGATCTGTACTGATCGATTATTCAGTCTTACAAGGACGGTGCCACAATAGTAAGGTGTCTTACAAGATTAAAAGAATATGAAATGGCACGTATTGCAACAGCTACAATCTACCTGAAAATTCCCTCACACGGAGATGCCCATTTAAACTGTAACCCTCCCTGTAAATAATGCAACCATTGTCTCTGTTAGCGCCACCCAATGTCATAACCACATGTCATCGTATACACAAGACACCTCCCTTATCTAGAAGCAGTGCCCCTGCCAATGCTCCTGTTTCAGCTAAGGATTGCAATGGCAGCTAAATACCATGGTTCATCCTAAAACAAACTTCATTCTTCAGCACTGTTAGAACTACGAGCCTGGACTGATGCCCCCCCACCAACCCCTCCAATATTACGGAATTTCAATATTGGAGTTAAGAGGGTTGAAATCACACTGTGTGATATTAAAAATAAAATGTACAAGAACACTGTTATAAAAATCCATTAACTCCCTTTATTTTAAACAGGTTAACCGCCTACTTATAAAAAGCGGAGAAATTTCAAACCAACACATTAATGCCTTCATTACTAATATCATCCAGCGTGATTTCAGTCCAAAGCAGTCAAAGTACAGAGAAGGTTGGTTTGGGGTAAAAAAAAATTGGCTGCCCAACACTCCAATCAGACTCCATGGCCCTCGATTTTATCGGGGTGCGGGATCGTTCTGTGCGAGGGGTCTGGGCGAGCAGGTGGGGGAGCAGAAATTGGCTCCCATACAATGGTTTAAAGATGTCAGTCCATTAAAAAAAATAGCGGATTCTGCAGTACTGATGTTCTGCCTCTAGGTGTCACTATCATATACTTGGTATTAACCCAGAGAGCGACACCTACTGGCTGAGTACAAGTACTACAGCAATTCACTTTTATTGGACTGAAAGATTGTTTGAACATATGTTATGGAGTCTAACTGGAATGTCAATCATTTATATTTTTCCGTTTCTTCTTAGCTTTTGGGATCTATTGCTCAACATACGCAGAACCCTGATTATTAGAAGATTTTTTATTTAGTTTCTCTCTTGCAAAGCTTGTCACCAGTTTCACTGTAACCCTCTCACAAATGGTAAATAAACTAAATTAAGGGTTCCACTATTAAGATTCCATTTCAATGGAGAAGCCATGTGAGGGTATAAATATAAAATGTTAAATCCATGGAAAATATATACCATAATCTGCCCTTCCTCACTACTATTGTCAATCAGCTAACTGGCTTAATTGGCTGCAAAGCATTTTGGGATGTCCTGAGGCCAAGTAAGGTGCTATATAAATGCAAGTCTTTCTTTCTTTTTTAACTGTGTGAACAATTGCCTGGTGTACAAGACCTGTGACAAAAATAAGATTATAGTATTTCCTATTGAGCGATTATTCCAGTTTGACAGATTGGAGAGGATCAGGGGACATGCATTTAAACTATGCGAGAGTAGGAACCAGACTGATTCCTGGGATGGCAGGACTGACGTATGAGGAGAGATTGGGTCGACTAGGCCTATATTCACTCGAGTTTAGAAGAATGAGAGGTGATCTCATCGAAACAGATAAAATTCTAACAGGACTAGACAGACTAGATGCAGGGAGGATGTGTTCCCGATGGCTGGGGAGTCCAGAACCAGGGGTCACAGTCTCAGGATACGGGGTATGCCATTTAGAACCGAGATGAGGAGAAATTTCTTCACTCAGAGGGTGGTGAACCTGTGGAATTCTCTACCACAGAAGGCGGTGGAGGCCAAGTCATTAGATGTATTCAAGAAGGAGGTAGATATGTTTCTTAATGCTAAAGGGATCAAGGGATATGGGGAAAAAGCGGGAACAGGGTACTGAGTTAGACAATTAACCATGATCATTTGGAATGGCGGAGCCGGCCCAAAGGGCCGAATGGCCTACTCGTGCTCCTATTTTCTATGTTTTTATGACTAGGCTGGATGTTGGGCGGGTCTTCTTTTCCCAGGGAATACATTGCTGGCTGGTGTGGCGGGTGCTGACACTCTGCATGCCTTCAAGGCGGAGCTGGACCAGTTCCTGACTGGGGCAGAGATCACATCATATAGAAGATAAGTGTCTTTATAGATAACACATGGTCCATGTGATCTTCTGGACTGGTTTTGAAAAATTTAAATTTAAATAGCGGGGCTATGGGGAAGGAGCAGGCGGGTGCGGGGTGGGGGGGGCGGAGGGAGTGGGACTAATTGGATAGCTCTTTCAAAGAACTGGCACAGACACGATGGGCCGATTGGCCTCCTTCTTTGCTGTAAGGTTCTACGAGCAAGGAGACCCAGAATATCCAATTTCTATTTTAGAAATTTCTCGATCGGCGTCTCAAAAGCTGGAACTTGGCTCAGCGGGAGCTGTCATCTCTCAGCCGCTGATACTTTGCTATCATTTCTAACACTGACCTAGTAATGGAAGGCTATTAACACAGACACGCACCATCTTGTCCTTATTTGGGGAGGGAGATGGGGGTGGCGGGGAGGATAGAGAGGCACCAGAGGAGGAGGAGTAAATATTCAGGGAATGTGTATCTCTGCTACTGAGCAAACATTCATATCAGGTGTCGGCTGGGGAAGAGAAGAAACACAGGGAGCAGGAATTTGATCCTGGCTGACCCTGAGCGGGCGGGCATGCTGTGGGGAATAATCAACTTTTCCTGTCAACTAACCAGTCCCGGAGCAGGCAGTGTGCAGTTCCACCTTGTCTTGTCATTAAATCGGTCTTGGTGCTTGTCTTTTCCTGTTTTTAAATGTTTTCTGACTGAAACCTGATGTCTGTATTTATTTTTGTATTAATATAATTTTAGGATTTTTTTCAGTACTTCCCGCTTACTTTATGATGTTACTTACTAATATGGTCTCATCAGATCTCAAGCCCTGACTCCACCCCTCCCCCACCCACCCCGTCCCTAACCTGACTGCTGCAGGCTAGTTTTAAATTTGCGGAAAGGACTTAACCCCCAGCCAGTGACTTAAGCCCCAGTCCGGGAGTAACCCTTAGCCTGGGACTTAACCCCCAGCCAGTGACTTAAGCCCCAGTCCGGGGGTAACCCTTAGCCTGGGACTTAACCCCCAGCTAGTGACTTAAGCCCCAGTCTGGGAGTAACCCTTAGCCTGGGACTTAAACCCCAGTCCGTGACTTAAGCTCAGTCTGGGAGTAACCCTTAGCCTGGGACTTAAACCCCAGCCCGTGACTTAAGCCCAGTCTGGGAGTAACCCTTAGCCTGGGACTTAAACCCCAGCCCGTGACTTAAGCCCAGTCTGGGAGTAACCCTTAGCCTGGGACTTAAACCCCAGCCCGTGACTTAAGCCCAGTCTGGGAGTAACCCTTAGCCTGGGACTTAAACCCCAGCCCGTGACTTAAGCTCAGTCCGGGAGTAACCCTTAGCCTGGGACTTAAACCCCAGCCCGTGACTTAAGCCCAGTCTGGGAGTAACCCTTAGCCTGGGACTTAAACCCCAGCCCGAGACTTAAGCCCCAGTCCGGGGGTAACCCTTAGCCTGGGACTTAACCCCCAGCCAGTGACTTAAGCCCCAGTCCGGGGGTAACCCTTAGCCTGGGACTTAAACCCCAGCCCGTGACTTAAGCTCAGTCCGGGAGTAACCCTTAGCCTGGGATTTAAACCCCAGCCCGTGACTTAAGCCCAGTCTGGGAGTAACCCTTAGCCTGGGACTTAAACCCCAGCCCGTGACTTAAGCCCAGTCTGGGAGTAACCCTTAGCCTGGGACTTAAACCCCAGCCCGAGACTTAAGCCCCAGTCCGGGGGTAACCCTTAGCCTGGGACTTAACCCCCAGCCAGTGACTTAAGCCCCAGTCCGGGGGTAACCCTTAGCCTGGGACTTAAACCCCAGTCCATGACTTAAGCTCAGTCTGGGAGTAACCCTTAGCCTGGGACTTAAACCCCAGTCCGTGACTTAAGCTCAGTCTGGGAGTAACCCTTAGCCTGGGACTTAACCCCCAGCCAGTGACTTAAGCCCCAGTCTGGGAGTAACCCTTAGCCTGGGACTTAAACCCCAGCCCGAGACTTAACATTTTCTATACAAAAAAGTATTTTTTTTGGAGTACACAAACCCTGATATTTTCCTCTGTACATTTATTGTAATAAAAACCCGTAAATGTTTGTAAAGATCAAACGCAGGGGAAAATATCACGATAAAGCTACAGAACTAACTATAAAGGAATGCCCGACACGCAACATAGTGGGGACAGACAGTTTGCACAGTAAACACTCCTGCAAAAAGAGCCTGGAATCAGATTAAAGTCTGACTCATCCTGACTTTGGACCATGGTAAGGTACCATCTCCAAAATTCACCAGATTACTCTAAACGTAAACCTGTCTGTTGATTTCTGGCTTTGATCCGCACACCCTTATGCATTGTAGTTACACTGAGGCTGCTACCTGGGTCAGTAGTTTACCCAGGTAGTGGGCAGTTTGAGCTGAGCTAATCTGGTTATACAGCATTTCAGGTTTTTCCCGGTGTTCTGGCCAACATTAATCCCTCAACCAACATCGCTAAAACAGATTATCTGGTCATTATCACATTGCTGTTTGTGGGGCCATGCTGTGCGCAAATTGGCTGCCACATTTCCTACTTTACAACAGTGACTACACTTCAAAAAAGTACTTCATTGGCTGTAAAGAGCTTTGGGACGTCTTGAGGTCATGAAAGGCGCTATATAAATGCAAGTCTTTCTTCGTGCCAGATTGTTTGAACATGCCCTTGTGTGTATACCCACACATACAAAACAGGCTCACAAGATGATTATGGAGGAGGGAGGCCATTCCGCCCATCCTAGTTCATCCATCCACATTACACCCAACCCAGCATCCAGTTGGTCCTTAAACTATTCCAAGGTTTTTGTTTCCACTTGTTTATCTGGAAGCACATTCCATGCATTGATAGCACTGGGATATAGATGGAACAAGATAGTTCAATTGTATGATATTGAGAGGGGGATAGCTGGGGGAGATTCACTAGTTGCAACTGGAGGTGTCTAGCATTGAGACAGCCATCAGATTATATTGCCAATGTCCGAATTGCTGGTGACAGGAGACCAACCCCTGTTTATCCTGGCACCAATTTGGAGAAAAGACTTTATGGGGACAACAATACATCTTTTGCACAAATGAGTTGGTAGAAATCACAGAAAATTTACGGCACGGGAGCCCATTTGGCCCATTGTGTCTGCGCCGGCTGAGAAACGAGCCACTCAGCCAATCCCACTTTCCCGCATTTGGTCCGTAGCCCTGCAGGTCACGGCTCTTCAGGTGCACATCCAGGTATTTTTTAAATGAGTTGAGGGTTTCTGCCTGTACCACCCTCTCAGGCAGTGAGTTCCAGACCCCTGGGTGAAAACATTTTTCCTCATTTCCGCTATAATCCTTCTACCAATCACTTTAAATCTATGCCCCCAGTTACTGACCCCTCCGCTAAGGGAAATAGGTCCTTCCTATCCACTCTATCCAGACCCTCATAATTTTGTATGCCTCAATCAAATCACCCCTCAGCCTCCTCTGTTCCAAGGAAAACAACCCCAGCCTGTCCAATCTGTCATCATAGCTTAAATTCTCCAGTCCTGGCAACATCCTCGTAAATCTCCTCTGCACCCTCTCCAGTGCAATTACATCCTTCCTGTAATGTGGTGACCAGAACTGTGCACAGTACTCAAGCTGTGGCCTAACTAGTGTTTTATACAGTTCCAGCGTAACATCCCTGCTTTTATATTCTATGCCTCGGCTAATAAAGGAAAGCATTCCATTTGCCTTCTTAACCACCTTATCTACCTGTCCTGCTACCTTCAGGGATCTGTGGACATGCACTTCAAGGTCTCTCACTTCCTCTACTCCTCTCAGTATCCTCCCATTTATTGTGTATTGCCTTGCCTTGTTTGCTCTTCCCAAATGCATTACCTCACACTTCTCCGGATTGAACTCCATTTGCCACCTTTCTGCCCATCTGACCAGTCCATTGATATCTTCCTGCAGTCTACAGCTTTCCTCCTCACTATCAACCACATGGCCTATCTTTGTGTCATCCGCAAATTTCTTAATCATGCCTCCTACGTTTAAGTCCAAATCGTTAATGTATACCACAAAAAGCAAAGGACCTAGTACTGAGCCCTGTGGCACCCCACTGGAAACAGCCTTCCAGTCGCAAAAATACCCGTCGACCATTACCCTTTGCTTACTGCCACTGAGCCAATTTTGGATCCAATTTGCCACATTCCCTTGGATCCTATGGGCCTTTACTTTTTTGACCAATCTGCCATGTGGGACCTTGTCAAAAGCCTTGCTAAAATCCATGTAGACTACCCTCATCGATCCTCCTTATCACCTCCTCGAAAAATTCAATCAAGTTAGTCAGACACGACCTCCCCTTATCAAATCTGTGCTGACTGTCCTTGATTCGTCCGTGCCTTTCTAAGTGACAGTTTATCCTGTCCCTCAGAATTGATTCCAATAATTTGCCCACCACCGAGGTTAGGCTGACTGGCCTGTAATTACTCGGTCTACCCTTTGCTCCCTTTTTAAACAACGGTACAACGTTAGCAGTCCTCCAATCCTCTGGCACTACACCTGTATCCAGTGATGTTTGAGTGGTTGAAGATGAGAACACTACAAGTGGCAACACCCTCTAGTTTACAGTGTCCAAATAAGTCAAAGTCTATTTTCTGTAAAAACCAGAAATCTTGGTGATGGTTTATAGTGCTGATTGCTTCCTACATTACAACAGTGACTACACTTCAAAAGTACTTCATTTGCTGTAAAGCGCTTTTGGACGTCCTGAGGTTGTGAAAGGCACTATATAAATGCAAGTTCTTTCTTTCTATCAAAAGATAACAATACACAAATCTGCTGTGGCGTTACTTGCAATGAGTTGGAGGATATGCTGTTTTATAACAATTGGGATAGTATCAACAAAGTATGATGGGAAAACTGTGACAGGAACTAAGTGTGACACTTACAGGAAGTGCATGCTATGCGCAAGATTTTTAATATATTACTAGAAATGGAACACTGCGCAAGTTCCTGTATATATTTAAGGTTATTCCACCAATGAAAGACTGTAGAACTTGCCCAAAGTCCCTATCCCTCATAAGACCATTAGCAATGTTAAGAACAGGAATAGGCCATGAGGCCAAGCTAGTCTATCCTATTTTGATAGATGCCGACCCCACCTATTTGCCACAACCCTCAAGTCTTGCTCTTTCCAAAATGCATCAAATAGGTTTTTGAATCCACTTATATTGTCCACTTCAGTTGACTTTGGGTGAATAAGTTCCATCTAACCTCCCTTTCTACTCCCAGCTTTTCAATGTCTTAACTTGCATTCCAAGGTATTTGAACCCTCACAAGAAGTTTCTGGCCAATGTCGTCAATTCTTTCATAATCTTGAACATAAGAAATAGGAGCAGGAGTAGGCCATACGGCCCCTCGAGCCTGCTCCGCCATTCAATAAGATCATGGCTGATCTTCGACCTCAACTCCACTTTCCCGCCCTATCCCCATATCCCTTGATTCCCTTAGTGTCCAAATATCCATTGATCTCAGTCTTGAATATACTCAACGACTGAGCATCCACAGCCCTCTGGGGTTGAGAATTCCAAGATTCACAACCCTCTGAGTGAAGAAATTTTTCCTCATCTCGGTTCTAAATGGCCGACCCCTTATCTTGAAGACTGCAATTAGGTTACATTGAAGTCTTCATTTTTCTAAAGAAAGCAGCACCATCTTCCTTATACTTCCCTCACAGTTTAAATTCCTGATAGCCAGAATCATCTTTGTGCTTCGCTCTATACCTCTCACAAGGGCAGTAATCTCTGTCCTGAGGAGTTTTCTGTTCTCTCTTTCACTCATGGAATTAATATCGAATCATAGAATGTAACAGCACAGAAACAGGCCATTTGGTCCATTCGGTCCACACTGTGTTTTCCTGCGCAATACCTAGATGAACCCCACTCTCCTGCTCACTCCCCATAGTGTTTTATATTCCTCTTCTTCAAGCAAGTACCCGACTCCCTTTACAAGAACATATTTACGGACTCTGGTTCAACAACAACAACTTGCAATCATATAGTACTTTTAACGTAGCAAAAACGTCCCAAGGCACTTCACAGGTGCGATTATCAAACAAAATGACACTGACCCACACAAGCAGATAGATACTAGGACAGGTTACCAAAAGTTTGGTCAAAGAGGTAGATTTAAGGAGCGTCTTAAAGAAGGAGAGGGAGGTAGAGAGTTTAGGGAGAGGTTTAGGAACAATTTGTGGCACAGAATTCCACATTCTAAGCACCCTCTGCGTAATGAAGGTTTTTCTGACTTTCCCTTTAATTCTTTTTGTGATTATCTTAAATTTGTACCATCTCACCAACCAGTGAAAGCAATCTGTCACTATTTACCCTATCACAACCCTTTCTAATTGTAAAACCCTCTATCAGGTCACCCCTTAACTTTCTCAGCTCTAGTGAAAAAACCCTAACTTCTAAAGTCTCTCTTCATAACTGTAACTCTTCACTCCTGCTAATGACTTAGTGATTCTACACTTCACTTTTTCAGTTGCTTTATATACTTCCTATAAGAAATGCCCAAAGCTATACACAATACTTCAACTATGGCCCAACTAAAGTCTTGTACAAGTTCAACATTACCTCTGTGCTTTTGCACTCTATATACCTTTAGATACCTGCCACCTGTCCTAATATCTCCTTCTTTGGCTCGGTGTCAATGTTTGTCTGATTATGTTCCTGTGAAGCACCTTGGAACGTTTTGCTACGTTAAAGGCACTATATAAATGCAAGGTGTTGTTGTAGATACACAATTAAGGATTCCATTTGCCTTTTTATGGCTTATCTACTTCCACTGCCACCCTGAATGACCTGTGCACACCAAGGTCTCTCTGCTCCTCCATTGCAAATCTTGCTCTTTCAGGTGTTATCTCCTTTCCCTAGTTTTACATAGAATTTACAGCACTGAAACAGGCCATTCGGCTCAACACCTATGGCGGTGTTTATGCTCCACCCGAGCTTCTATTCCTTTCTCCCTCGTACTTATCTAGCTTCCCTTTAAATGCATCTATACTGTTCGCCTCAACTACTCCATGTGGTAGCAAGTTCCATATTCTAACCAATGTCTGGGTAAAGAAGTTTCTCCTGAATTCTCTGTTGGATTTATTAGTAACTATCTAATATTTATGGCACACTTCCAAATTGTATTACTTCACACTTTTCTGCATTGAACTGCACTTTGTTCAACAGCTTCCTATGCAGTATCCCCTTTCTTTTACAGATTATTATTTTCTCCTTCAATTTCCCTCCAATGTTGTCCCCTTGGCCTACTCCCTGCTCTTAACTGGGCTACAACTGCACCGGATGACAACAGCTTTCTTGCACCTTACCCAAGCAGCTGTTCTCCAGGTATGAGCCCAGACATTAAGGGGCAGCGGGTTACTTAAGTAAGGAGGGAGCAGAGAGAGAAATAGAGGAATTGCACTCATACCCAATTCTGTCCTTATCTCACATCTGTACAAACACTTCCAGTAGGGGTCCCACTGGGTTGTGATTTTTTAAACAAAATACAAACTGAAAACCACAATAAACCCTATTTTAGGAGTGTGTTTGAGCAGACAGGAATTCCAATCCAACATTGTGACATTTTCAAAAGAACACAGCCCTCAAAGTAAAGAATTTAGCCTGGGAGCATTTTTTTGGCAAAATGCCAAATTTGTATTTTAGGAGCCAAGTTGAAATGATCTGGAGTGTCAGATTTAAAGGGTGTGGAGATGCCGGTGATGGACTGGGGTTGACAATTGTAAACAATTTTACAACACCAAGTTATAGTCCAGCAATTTTATTTTAAATTCACAAGCTTTCGGAGGCTTCCCCCTTTGTCAGGTGAACGATGTGAAATGAAATCCTCGAAATGAAATCGCATTTATAATTCACAGAACAATGCTTGGTGAGTACAGACAGTTTTTTCAACTGCCCGTTGCCAAGGCAATCAGTGTGCAGACAGACAGGTGTTACCTGCCAGGTCTCACAGAATATACAAATCACCAAAAAAAAAACAACAAACAAAAAAAAACAACAAACAAAAAAAAAAACAACAAACAACAAACAAAAAAAAACAACAAACAAAAAAAAGACAGACAGGTGTTACCCGCAGATCCGACCAAAGAACACACCCACCAGCTCAACAAACTGATCAAGACCTTCGATCCAGACCTTCAAAGCATCCTACGCATTCTCATCCCACGTAATCCCCGCGTGGGAGACTTCTACTGCCTCCCAAAGATACACAAAGCCAACACACCCGGACGTCCCATCGTATCAGGCAACGGAACCCTGTGTGAGAACCTCTCTGGATACATCGAGGGCATCCTGAAACCCATCGTACAGGGAACCCCCAGCTTCTGTCGTGACACTACAGACTTCCTACAAAAACTCAGTACCCACGGACCAGTTGAACCAGGAACACTTCTCACCACGATGGACGTCTCGGCACTATACACCAGTATCCCCCACGATGACGGCATCGCTGCGACAGCATCAATACTCAACACCAACAACAGCCAATCTCCGGAAGCCATCCTACAACTCATCCGCTTCATCCTGGATCACAATGTCTTCACCTTCGATAACCAGTTCTTTACCCAAACACACGGAACAGCCATGGGGACCAAATTCGCACCCCAATACGCCAACATTTTCATGCACAAGTTCGAGCAGGACTTCTTCACTGCACAAGACCTCCAACCAACACTATACACCAGATACATCGACGACATTTTCTTTCTATGGACCCACGGCAAGGAATCACTAAAGAGACTACACGATAACATCAACAAGTTCCATCCCACCATCAAGCTCACCATGGACTACTCCTCAGAATCAGTTTCTTTCTTGGACACACGAATCTCCATCAAAGACGGGCACCTCAGCACCTCACTCTACCGCAAGCCCACGGACAACCTCACGATGCTCCACTTTTCCAGCTTCCACCCTAACCACGTCAAAGAGGCCATCCCCTATGGACAGGCCCTGCGAATACACAGGGTCTGCTCAGACGAGGAGGAACGCGATGGACACCTACAGACGCTGAAAGACGCCCTAGTAAGAACGGGATATGACGCTCGACTCATCGATCGACAGTTCCGACGGGCCACAGCAAAAAATCGCATAGACCTCCTCAGGAGACTAACACGGGACGCAACCAACAGAGTACCCTTTGTCGTCCAGTACTTCCCCGGAGCGGAGAAACTACGCCATGTTCTCCGCAGCCTTCAACATGTCATCAATGAGGACAAACACCTCGCTATGGCCATCCCCACACCTCCACTACTCGCCTTTAAACAGCCACCCAACCTCAAACAGACCATCGTTCGCAGCAAACTACCTAGCTTTCAAGAGAACAGCGTCCACGACGCCACACAACCCTGCCACGGTAACCTCTGCAAGACATGCCAGATCATCGACACAGATACCACCATCACACGAGATGACACCACCCACCAGGTGCATGGTTCATACTCCTGTGACTCAGCCAACGTTGTCTACCTCATACGTTGCAGGAAAGGATGCCCCAGAGCATGGTACATTGGCGAGACCATGCAGACGCTGCGACAACGGATGAACGGACACCGCGCAACAATCGCCAAACAGGAGGGTTCCCTCCCAGTCGGGGAACACTTCAGCAGTCATGGACATTCATCCACCGACCTTCGGGTAAGCGTACTCCAAGGCGGCCTTCGAGACACACGACAACGCAAAATTGTCGAGCAGAAATTGATAGCCAAGTTCCGCACCCATGAGGACGGCCTCAACCGGGATCTTGGGTTCATGTCACGCTACACGTTACCCCACCAGCGAACAAATGTTATCTGTTTTTAATATAATGGGTCATTTGCTGGCTCTCTCTGCCTTCCGGAGGTTTCTGCCTCTCTCTGTGTTTTTTTTTCTCTCTGTTTTTTTTCCCTGTTTGTTTTTTTGTTGAATGTGTATTCGGAGGTTCTGCAGGTAACACCTCTCTGTCTGAACACGGTGATTGCCTTGGCAACGGGCAGTTGCAGGGGCAGTCTGTAAACACCATGTTTTATTGTTCAATATGTATAAATGCGTAGGCTTCAAGGAGATCTTGAAACATTTGCCTGAGGAAGGAGAAAATCTCCGAAAGCTTGTGAATTTAAAATAAAATTGCTGGACTATAACTTGGTGTTGTAAAATTGTTTACAAAAAAAAACAGAGATAGAGAGGTAGAAACATAGAAAAGACAGCAACTGACCCGTTATATTAAAAACAGATAACATTTGTTCGCTTGGGGTAGAAATTGGTACACTTTGCGCCCATTTTTTGGGCGCCCAATCTGCACAGGCATTGGTCCCACTACTAAATTCATGGGGACCATTTTTAGGCATCCCAGGCAAATGTCTGAAACAGGCATTAGGCCCCTTAAAAATGTGAATGAGTGGCCTTTCATGAACATAATGAAAATTATAACAAGCATTGTGCCATCACCAACACTGTGGGTCCAATGGGGTGGTTAGTGCTGCCAGGCAGAAAAATCAGGTTGAAATGAGGTCCATTTAAACAGTCTCTCCAACAGAGAACATTAGAGTGTAGGACTTGGCTCAGCAGGTAGCACTCTTGCCTCTGAGTCAGAGGGTTTGTAGTTCAAGCCCCACTCCAGAGACTTATGCATAGCATTTAGGCTGACACTTCAGTGCAGTAACTGAGAAAGTGCTGTCTTTCAGAGGAGATGTTAAGTGAGGCCTCATCTTCCCTATGAGGTAGACAAGCAGTCACTGTCCAGGCTCATGCATGAAGAATGGCTACTTGGACTAGTTACCAGTGGGATGCCATCCTGGGGACAGGAATGGCTAGGAGCATGAAACAACCTTCTCTTTGAAGACCTCAGTTTTACATTACCAATTCATTCTTTCACTCCACTCACAAACCTTTCACTCTAAACACACACGTCATTTAAATGGTCCTGCCACATTAGTCAGATGCAAATATTCATTGTCTCCACCCTGTGGTCAGCTAACTCGACAATTAAATCCAGGTCAAAAGCAAATAAAGGGAATGAACTCAGGGTTTTGCTGGTCTGCGTAACTCAGCACCATTTACCAAGCAGGGTAATGACTAATTGAGGCAGGGGAGGAAGTGAATATCGTGATGAAAGTATGACACTACTCCTCCTTGTCAAATGCTTCACTGGAACTGCAGTATCGCAAAGAGAAAATAAACTTTTATAACAGCCAAGTAGAATTCCTCACTTTTATTTAGTTGTGCACTGAATGCAGTTCCACGCACTACCCAATCCTTGAGGAACAGGTACAGTTATACATGGTCACCTCCCTCATAGATGCCAAGAACAGCAAAAGCACATGGTCAGGAACTTTCAGTGAGAGGTGAAAGGAAAAAAAGAAACTGCATTGATATAGCGCCTTTCACAACCTCAGGACACCCCAAAGCACTTTACAACCAATGAAGTACTTTTGACGTGCAGTCACTGTTGAACTGTAGAAAATGCTGCAGCTGACACTCTGTGAAAGTGCTCTGCTCCGAACTCCAGGCCCCAGTACAGCAACTGAACTCACTGAAGTGAGCACAGCAACTTAACCCGAAGCCGTTACGTTTTGTTGAGCACGTCTTGTTTCTACAGTATTGCGGAATATTCTAGCGCCTTTTACAATGGAAGAAATGGCCATTTAATTGTCTCAGGGTCCTCTGTTTCAAGACGATCATTGTCGCTATCAGTAAAGAATGCTGCAACTCATTGTGCACATTTTCTGCTATTGTGGTTTAATTGGTGCTGCTTCATTCAAATTTATAGGTTTTTTTTAAACCAAAATAAAGTTCTTGTTTAAAAAAAACACAACCATTTAATAGAGGCGTTCAAATTCATGAAGAGTTTTGATAAGAGTAAATAAGAAGAAATAGTTTCCAATGGCAGAAGGGTCTGTAATCAGAGGACACAGATTTAAGGTAATTGGCAAAAGAACCAGAGGCCACATGAGGAATTTTTTTTTTATGCAGTGAGTTGTTACGATCTGGAACACACTGCCTGAAAGGGTGGTGGAAGCAGATTCAATAACTTTCAAAAGGGAATTGAATAAATACTTGAAGGAGAGAAAATTTTCAGTCCTATGGGGAAAGAGCAGGGGAATGGGACTAATTGGGTAGCTCTGATTCAAAGAGCCGGCAAAGGCACGGTGGGCTGAATGGCCTCCTTTTGTGCTGTAAGATTCTACATGTTGCTGGGCCCACAGGTATGTTTATCATTTTGAATACTGCTGACACGGGCATTCCCTCGGAGTGGATCCCACTTACCAGATACTTCAACTTTATCTTTTCTTTTGCTTTTTCCTAACTTTTTTTTCTCTCTTTATCTCCCTCATTTATTTTTTTTTCTTTCCTCTGTCGCTATCTCCTTTTTCTCCCACTTTCCCTTCACCCTCCACCCCGTTGCCAGGCTCCACTGGTTCCCAGCACCGTAGCAAACAGACTTCATGATCCTCGTCTTCAACTTGGTCCAAGGCGTCTCCCCACGCTGCTACCTGCCCGCACACTCCTGGACCTGTCTTTCGATCACTCCTGCCCTCCCTAATCCTCTCCTCACACCACTCCACTTGCTCCCTCCCCCCCTCCCCTCCCCAGACTTCCCTCTCTCTTTCTGATCACTATCCCACTTTTTCTACCTTGTTGAAGGGTTTTATGTTATAGGAATAGAGCCAACGGTGGTAGGTTGGTCCTCTGTAATTCCACTCCCTAAGATAACCACCCCGTCACCGGGGGAACCATAGTGTGGGTCTAAGAATGTGCCGACGAATTAGACAGACACGGGCAGCCAGTTGTTCATGTTTGCATTGACACAGCAGTTGGGTCGCTGCATTAAACAGCACGTCTTTCATTCAATTGAAAAAGTAAAAGGAGAGCAACGCAGGATCATCCTCCTTAGACAAGAACAATAAAACTTGGCAGTGTAAAGTCACTTTTATGTTTCCTTTTAGCTGTACAAATTATTTATGTTTCTTCTCCCCCTTTTCATTTTGTTTTCTTTACAATTTATTTTTTCTCTCCTTTCTTTCCCGGTTTTCACATCCTGTCTGTTCTGCTGTTTCCTACCTCCTTTTCACTCTTTTACTTCTTTTTCTCACTTTTTTTCTCACACACCTTCATTTGCGTCTTTTCCGTCTTTGTTCTCTCACTTTCTATTCACGTCTCTCGGTCGCTTAGTTTCACCCGCTCCTATCTGTTTCTTCCTCTCACTTTATCGCATGCACTGTTTCTCTCGTGTACTAAATCCTTATCTTTGTTTTTCTCACTATTTTCTGTTTCTCACTTTGCCTTCACCTCACTCACTTTTGCCTGAGTTTTTTGTCTTCTCATGTTTTTCTGCTTACGTTTTTCTCACTCCTGTGTTTCTCTGACTCTCTTAAACACACGCACTTTCTCTCCCACACTGATTTCCTCTCACTCTTTCTGTCGTCTTTCATCCTGTTTTCCTGTCTCTGACACACTAACTCGCTTAATTTGCCTTTCTTGTTGTACACTCGGTTTTCCCTCACTCTTCCTGTTTTTTTCTCTCACTGTTTTCTCCCTCACTCAGTTTTTCATTCACTTTTCCTCTCTTGCACTTTCTGTTTCTCTCAATTTCTTTGTCTCAGTTAGTTTCTCACACACTCTTCCTCAGTTTCTCACTTTTTTCTGTTTCTCTAACATTCTTTCTCAGTTTCTCATACTGTGTTTCTCTCTATTACTTATTCACTGTCTTCTCCCACACCTTTTCTTTTTGTTTCTACGCTTTTTTCTCACTTTTCTGTGTTTTTCTACTTTCGTTTTATCTTTTGCTCATTTATGTTTTTACCTCCTTTCTATTTCTCACTTTTTCTGTGTATTTTTGCTTTCTGTTCTCTTGCTCTATTTTTCTCTCAATTTTCTGCTTTCTCACTTTTTTGCTCACTCCCTTCCTTTCTCTGTTCTCTCTTCCTTTTCTGTTTTTCCTCACTCCTTTCCCTTGTTTTTCCTCACTCCCTTTCTGTTTTTTCTCATTCTCTTCCTTTCTGTCCTTTCT
Organism: Heptranchias perlo; assembly: GCF_035084215.1. Classification (NCBI taxonomy): domain Eukaryota; kingdom Metazoa; phylum Chordata; class Chondrichthyes; order Hexanchiformes; family Hexanchidae; genus Heptranchias; species Heptranchias perlo. The sequence goes on along the minus strand of NC_090332.1, from coordinate 6,489,224 downwards.
GTTTTTCCTCACTCCCTTCCTTTTCTCTCCTTCCTTTCTGTTTTTTCTCACTCCCTTCCCTTCTCTCCTTCCTTTCTGTTTTTTCTCACTCCCTTCTTTCTTTTCTCTCCTTCCTTTCTGTTTTTTCTCACTCTCTTCCCTTCTCTCATTCCTTTCTGTTTTTTTCTCACTCCCTTCCCTTCTCTCCTTCCTTTCTGTTTTTTCTCACTCCCTTCCCTTCTCTCCTTCCTTTCTGTTTTTTCTCACTCCCCTCTGTTCTCCCGCCCCCAGTTTCGCTCCTTACCGTAGCCCATGAGGGAGGTGCATTCCCAGTCGGGCTCCCTGCCCCGGCACTGTTGCCACAGCGAGGCATAGTGATACTTGGAGTCCACCCAGCCCGATCTGGCGGCCAGCGCGATGATATCGAAGATGATGGCCAGGAGGAGCAGCAGCGGCAGGATCCAGCGGCAGCGGGGGAAGGCGAGCCCGCACTTAAACATGGCCAGGCAGGGGATCGGGACCGACAAACAAAAAAGGGACGGAAACTAATACCCTCTGAAGCCCAGACCTGCACCAACTGCACAGTGTCCCAGCGGCGCTCCGATCGCTACCTTTGAATCAGCCCCAGCCTCACCCACACCCAAAACCTGTCGGGCTGGTGACTGACGCGACTGGGAGGGGCAGCCGAACTGTTTCAAGGCAGGCAGACCCACCCGGCATCGGGTTACAGCAGCAGACAGTTTTTATTAACCCCCTCGGCGCTCAAACTCTACAGACTTCTCCTATTCTGTTCCTGACCGATATTTTGATTCAATACAGTCTATGCATTCTGTCACCAGTCACTTAAACCACTTCATATATACTTTTACATATACGCACACACACACATATATATACACACACACGTACATGTACACACACCTATATAATGCATGTTTGTGTATGTATATGTAACTATACATATATATACACAAATATATATGCATAGAAACACATACACATATATATGTGTGTATGTAAAAATATATATAATATATATATACACACATATATATATATGTTTAGTTCAGATTGCTTTTGATTGGTGTCCATATGCTCAATCCCCATGTTTGCACAGATAAAACCAGCTCCCTTATCCTGGCAATAGAATCATAGACCCACTTCATGGAATTGTAGGAATCACAATGTGGAAAGAGGCCATTTGGCCTATTACGCTGGTGCTGGCTCTTCACCTTTGGATCTAATTCTTCACACAGGTATTCCATGTTGTAATAACCCTCTGTGGAAAACAAATCACCTAACTTCCCCCTTCCAGTGATAATGCCCGAGCCCTTGCCTACTTCCTAGCAATTCACCCATCAGTGGAAATAATCCTTCACAATTTATCACGGGTTTCCAATTCTGCTGCTGAGACAAGGGGTCTGAATGCGGGTAGCCGAGACATGGGTGCCAGTCTTCTGTGACCTGAAATAAACAAATGCCAATGTCAAAGCACCTTTAGATTGCAAGTATCTCTGGGCAATTCAGACTCCTTGGCCTGACCATTTTTTAAATAGGATTTTTGTCACGCATCGGATTGCCAGCTATCTGGTATTGGACCAGATATCTGATTTCTCAGTGAGGTGTCTGGAAATTTGTAAGATGTAAATTAGACACCAAAACTCTTGTTTTCAACATAAAAGTCCATTTTCCATTTACTTTGTCTTATGTGGAGACCTTAATTACTGGAGATGCTAAGGTTTTTGTTGAATTTTCACCAATAGCAAAGCAACTTAAATGTGATCAGGGCTAATGGTTTCAGATAATGGAATTAGTCAAATTCTGTTTTTACCATTTGCGATTCTGGAATTTTTATCAGTGTTTTGGGAATCGCATTCCTTAAATCCATTCCAAGCCAATTGGATTATAGTGACTGACTAGGTCAAATTCTGGGATTGTTGGATTTTTTTACCAGTGTTCTGGGAGTTCACATTCCCTGATTCCAGACATTTTTCTATGCAAACTGCAAATCATGACCCCACTGCCTATACTAACACCCTCCCACACCTCCCCCCCCCCCACCCCCATCTGGTTTTGGACTTGGCAAAAGCTGGTGACTCTACTCACCTACCATGATAGGGTCATGAGTTGGTCAACATAAGCAGCTGAAATAACATCACATCACTACTGATTACATTCAACACCACATATCACAGCAAAGGCCTAAACCTGACACACACATAGCAAACCCTGCAAAGAGATTTAAGAGGTAAGCTATTGTTAGATGCAGAAGGGTGTTGAGTTTGCTGGTGTTGCTCCATGGGGTTGTTGCTAAGTTTGCCGGCACTTCTGGCTGAAGCGTTTGCAACCATCTTCAGCCAGAAGTGCCGAGTGGATAATCCATCTCAGCCTCCTCCCGATATCCCCACCATCACGGATGCCAGTCTTCAGCCAATTCGATTCACTCCACGTGATATCAAGAAACGGCTGAGTGCACTGGATACAGCAAAGGCTATGGGCCCCGACAACATCCCAGCTGTAGTGCTGAAGACTTGTGCTCCAGAACTAGCTGCGCCTCTAGCCAAGCTGTTCCAGTACAGCTACAACACTGGCATCTACCCGACAATGTGGAAAATTGCCCAGGTATGTCCTGTCCACAAAAAGCAGGACAAATCCAATCCGGCCAATTACCGCCCCATCAGTCTACTCTCAATCATCAGCAAAGTGATGGAAGGTGTCGTCGACAGTGCTATCAAGCGGCACTTACTCACCAATAACCTGCTCACCGATGCTCAGTTTGGGTTCCGCCAGGACCACTCGGCTCCAGACCTCATTACAGCCTTGGTCCAAACATGGACAAAAGAGCTGAATTCCAGAGGTGAGGTGAGAGTGACTGCCCTTGACATCAAGGCAGCATTTGACCGAGTGTGGCACCAAGGAGCCCTAGTAAAATTGAAGTCAATGGGAATCAGGGGGAAAACTCTCCAGTGGCTGGAGTCATACCTAGCACAAAGGAAGATGGTAGTGGTTGTTGGAGGCCAAGCATCTCAGCCCCAGGGCATTGCTGCAGGAGTTCCTCAGGGCAGTGTCCTAGGCCCAACCATCTTCAGCTGCTTCATCAATGACCTTCCCTCCATCATAAGGTCAGAAATGGGGATGTTCGCTGATGACTGCACAGTGTTCAGTTCCATTCGCAACCCCTCAGATAATGAAGCAGTCCGAGCCCGCATGCAGCAAGACCTGGACAACATCCAGGCAAGTGACATTCGCGCCAGATAAGTGCCAGGCAATGACCACCTCCCCTTGACATTCAACGGCATTACCATCGCCGAATCCCCCACCATCAACATCCTGGGGGTCACCATTGACCAGAAACTTAACTGGACCAGCCATATAAATACTGTGGCTACGAGAGCAGGTCAGAGGCTGGGTATTCTGCGGCGAGTGACTCACCTCCTGACTTCCCAAAGCCTTTCCACCATCTACAAGGCACAAGTCAGGAGTGTGATGGAATACTCTCCACTTGCCTGGATGAGTGCAGCTCCAACAACACTCAAGAAGCTCGACACCATCCAAGATAAAGCAGCCCGCTTAATTGGCACCCCATCCACCACCCTAAACATTCACTCCCTTCACCACCGGCGCACTGTGGCTGCAGTGTGCACCATCCACAGGATGCACTGCAGCAACTCGCCAAGGCTTCTTCGACAGCACCTCCCAAACCCACGACCTCTACCACCTAGAAGGACAAGGGCAGCAGGCGCATGGGAACAACACCACCTGCACATTCCCCTCCAAGTCACACACCATCCCGACTTGGAAATATATCGCCGTTCCTTCATTGTCGCTGGGTCAAAATCCTGGAACTCCCTTCCTAACAGCACTGTGGGAGAACCGTCACCACACGGACTGCAGCGGTTCAAGAAGGCGGCTCACCACCACCTTCTCAAGGGCAATTAGGGATGGGCAATAAATGCCGGCCTTGCCAGCGACGCCCACATCCCGTGAACGAATTTTAAAAAAAGGTGAGTCTGCTCATGTTATTGGTGGGTTTGTTAGTGGATTTGCCGGTGTTATTACATGGATTTGTGGGGTTGGTGCTGTGTTTACTGTTGTTATTCATTGGGTTTGCTGGTAAATCTGTTGGTGTGTTAATTAATGGATTTATTGTTGAGTTGGTTGGTGCTATACATTAGGTTATTTGAGTCTACCATTGGCTCAGTTGTAGCACTCTTGCCTCTGAGTCAGAAGGTTGTGGGTTCAAGTCGTACTCTAGATACTTGAACACAAAATCTAGGTTGACACTCTAGTGTAGTACTGAGGGAGTACTGCACTGTTGGAGTGCTGTCTTTCAAACTAGATTTAAACCAAGGCCCCATCTGCTCTTGCAGGTGGATGTAAAAGATCCCATGCTACTCTTTTGAGAGAAGAGCAGAAGAGTTCTCTCCAGTGTCCTGGCCAATAGTTATCCGTCAACCAACATCACTAAAAGACTGGTCATTGCTGTGCGCAAATTGGCTGCCGCGTTTCCTACATTACAACAGAGACTTCACTTCAAAAAAATAATTCATTGGCTGTAAAGCACTTGGGACATGAAAGATGCTAAATAAATGCAAGTTCTTTCTTTCTTTTGATGAGCGTGCTGGTGTTATTTGGTGTGTTGATCGGTAGTTTGTTTGTGTTATTTGTGACCTCCGCCTATTTTTCTTCCCTTCTTTCTTTTAGTTAGACCTGTCTTATAAATGGGCTTCTCTTGCTTGATTACACTAGTTCTGATGAAGGATTCAACATGACATGTTAACTCATCTGTGTACAAGAGGACAGGGTTGGTGATGGACCAGAGTTTTAAAATGAGCTCTGGGTTTAATGAAACAGAGAGGCTATGCACCACTGGGTTCAGCCTAAACGAGCAGCCAGGGAGATGGATGGCATGTAGGTGCTGGCAAAATCTAAACATACTGGCTTTAAGGAGCTCATTTTCTGACTTTGTGCTCCTGGTGAGGAGCCTCACCCACTAGGAGCACGGCCCAAGAATTTCCAACAATTTAAATTAATAGTTAGAAAGGTCCCGCACCTCCCTCCTCCAAATTTCCAATTTGCATTCCCGACAGGCAAGGCTCCCTGTTGGGAACGTGAAGTTAGTAATATGATCAATTACATATCTGGTTCTCAAGAGTGCGTATCCATGATAAGTATTTAAAAAATACAGATTCACCCAAAACCAAATGAATTATACCATTTTAACCCATTATAGAGGAAGAGAGGTTTATCAGCAATTTCTAAAAGGTTTTAGAAGATGGAGTATAAGCCTTGAAATTACACTGTGGGATATTAAGATATAAACACTTAACATGTTTATATGTAATTCCTTTGTCCACTGTTTTAATAGAGATGATAACCTGTTTATTTTAAACGCCATTAAAATATGGAGAGGGAAATTTTACACAAGTACCATAAAATGTTTGAACACGAGTATTACACAGTGGAATTTCAATCTTATTATGTAGTCGATTTATATCACAGACTTAGAAATATATGCTGTAATTTATAATCATTTAAGCCAAAGGTAGGAAAATACCTACCATTAACATTCTGATACTGATAGGCATACATAATATATAAAAAATGTAAAAAGTTGCCCTTCCTCGAATAAACTCTATTAAACAAAAAAACTTCCCCTACCTCATCACTTTTCATGACAACAATTCATGTTAAACAGCTAATTAACTTATTTCCTTAAAGAATATATTAGGTTGCCAAGGTGACTGTGAAGGAAACACTAGTTTCAAACAGTAGAGGTCTGAGTCAGCATAATGAAGGCCTTAAACTGGGATTGGCTAGCTCTCTACCCCAGTTGACACTTTGAACTCTGATGGGTTTTTACACCAGGCACATGATCCACCCTCGATATTCTCCCTTCCTCTCGTGCTGCCCCACCACATCACTCCACATCTATAAACATACCTTTGATCAAATTCTAATGCTGAATGTTATAAAACATAATCAGAAAAAATTACAGAACAATTCATTCTTTAGAAGCCAGAAAAGAGAAGTAACTGGAGTGGGGCTTAGGTCCAAGACCGTCTGATTCTGGGCTACCTCTGAGCCAAGGCTGAGACCAAACATGTAATTAATCAACTGGTCATTATTTAATCATTAAGTTCAATGCCCTTTTCTTCAGTCAGACTTCAACTCAATCTTTAAGTGTATTATGATATGAAAAGTGCTGCTTTTTGATCTTAATCCAAGGCCCTGTCTGCCCTCTCAGATGGATGTACAAAATCCCATGGCACTATTTGAAGAAGAGGGAGTTCTCCTGGTGTCTTGGCTGACATTTATCTCTCAATCAACAACACTAAAAACAGATTGGGGTAGATTTTGGCTGTGTGTGATAGTGTAAAATAGATGATAGCAAGTCGGCAGCCCATTTTATATCTCTCCCCCTTTTTATTTCCATTGACATCAATGGAACAGTGATCTGATCAGGCTGCACTGGGATTGCTGTGCACATTTCTGGGTGAATGTGATATAAAGGAGCCATCTAGGCCTAGGAGTGGTGCTGAGGAAAGCTGATCCCCAATGTCAGAAGTGAGCTATGAGGAATGACTAGAGAAACTAGGGCTCTTCAACCTTGAAAAACACCATCTTAAAGGGGATATTATAGGGGTACATAGGATACTTAATGGATAAAGTAAACTCAGAACAATACTTTCAGATATTCTAGAGGGAACATGTTCAGAGTTTTTTTTGTTCAATTGTGTATCTCTCACCCTATACAGTAGGGTTTCTGCTTATCCAGCATAGAGTGCACACTCTTTCCCTGCAGGGACACACACCACTAACTTAAATCCAGAAAGCTGAGGTGCAGGTTGGAAACAGCCATAGTTTAGGGAATCCCCAAATATACCCTGAGGTAGTGCTGGAGATGAACCATCTAAAACCGTGTGGTTTACTAGCACAGAGCGCCAGTAAGTTTCCTGCTTCTCAGCCAACAAGGATCACACTTCCCATGAGGCTATTGGCTTGCAGGGTTATCTGGAGTCAAGTGGGAAGAATCCCAGTCCCCAGTAGCAAAGTCTAACCCTCCAGCCAAACTGGCCAGTCAATCATCAACAGTGGCCTTGAGTAAGGTGGACCTGTCTGGCTCAGGTATCAGATTACCAAAGCTGCCACAGAAGGTTGTCTCGGAACTAATCTTCAAAGGTGTGCCATCTTCAACCAAACTCAACCCAGGACTGTGAAGGGAAGGTTGAGAACAGAAGTAATTTGTACAGAAGGTGATCAGCAGCTGAAAGAGGTTGATAAGAAAGGTGGTTGAAGCCGACGACACTGGACCCATTTAGGAAACAATTAAATGGTGGAATGGGTAGATGGGAGGTTAATATCCCAGAAGGAAGAGATCAAATAGGGCAAAGAGAATTCTTCATCCAACCCCCATCTTGTGAACGATATTCTCTCAGCATTGGATATATCTAACAATTAGACAACCCAGTAAACTCCCAGCACCAGGCTGCCTACAGGCAAGAATGCTTCACAAACCTCAGGGTGGAGCTCACTGATCGGTGGGTAATGGCGACCTCACCGTTTCAGGGCTGGGCTTCACCCCGTCATTATGTCCAGTGCTACTCCCTCTTATAGGTTGTTTAATCCCACACAAGTCAGGGAGGTGAGAGCGGGCAGGCTCGAGAAGCCCACTATTTGGATGATTAATCACCAGATTCGCCTGTTTTTGGAACTGGGTGTGGCAGCAACAGTGCAGGTGCTGAAACCAGGTCTACGAAATCTCAATGTTGCAATACCACACAGCTGATGCTGAACGATATCAGCAATAAAAAGTGCTGACTGACCCAGAGGTGCAATCACAATGAGGGGGGAGGAGAGGGACATGTGCCCCCAAATTCTTTGGCATGTGTTGTTGCTCGTCCCCAAAAGAACAGCAGGTGGAATCACCTAGTGTTCCTCTTTTGCCTTGTGTGATCCACCCCCAAAACATTAACCAGGATTCCTCGGCTGGGCAAGTGCGAGGAACCGTCAATAACGTCCCTCCAGCTGTTCCCATACTACCTAGCACTTTCATTTAATCTACTGGGGTTTGTAATACAAGGGTCTTAAGTAATTTGCCATCACTCAATGCAGCTGCAGTTCCTCATGGTAGGCCTTCAGATCACAACCAGCAATTGGAGCCATGAGATGGCAGTACTACCATTTAATTTTTTGTTTCTTATTATAAAGGAAAAGCCTTGGTCCTGGTAAATAGCAGGGGCTATCTTCCAACTTCTCGATCAGAATTTCATGTTCCATTGTATCAGATTCTTTTATTCTACTTTCTTTATTCATGGGATATTCTGGGTAGATTCACTCCCGCCCTTCTGTAATTTTATCCTCTTTTTATCTTCATCCATCTAACCTGACACTCCAAGGCTACAACCAATTTTCCCTGTATTTTGGCCCAGGTGTGTCCTCCCCCCCCTCCAGCTTAGTACTACCCCAGTCAACGTGTCAGACCAGGAACTAAGGGTGGAGGACACAAAACCTCCTGTACATGTCCCTACCTGACTGTTTCACTGAGGCTTTCATGCACTTAACATTGGTCAATGCCAGCACTACATCACCTTGTGTCAAACTCTTTATTCATATCAACACCAAATAAGAGCAGTAGCAAAAATAACAATAGACAATGTTTTTTTAATCGATATTTATTACTTTGTAAAAGTTTAGCCGTAAAAAAAAGTCTGAACTAGGCCTGGAGAACAAGACTGCTACAGTTTCAAGTGAAGAAGTTTGAAAGTGATGCAAACTGGCACCATTCTGTTTTTAAGACCACTATTAGACTTTGAAAAGGATGTGACCGCATGCAGTCCGTTCTGTTGGCCTGGCTGGCTGGTGTATCAATGTCATGCACGATAGAGTGGTTTGAGGTTAAGAATGCATTCAGAATAAAGCAATGTCAGCTGGCAGAGTCTGTGGAATAAAGCCGCAACATCTGAGGCTCCCCGTTAGTAAGTGTAAGAGGAGAATATTGGGGGTAAAGATCAGTTTTGAAAAAGAAAGACTTGCATTTACATAGCGCCTTTCATGACCCCAGGACATCCCAAAGCGCTTCACAGCCAATTAAGTCACTGTTACAACGCATGAATCGCGGCAGCCAATTTGCACATAACAAGGTCCCACAAACATAAATTCGATACATGGCCAGATCATGTGTTTTAGTGATGGTGGTTGAGGGATAAATATTAGCCAGGATGCTGGGAAGAACTTTCCCACTCTTCTCAAAATAGTGCTTATGATAGGGTAGATGGGGCCTTGAAGGACAGTATCTTCAGATAGTGTAGCATTCCCTCAGTACTGCACTGGAGTGTCAGGCTGGAATATATGCTGAAGTCTCAAGTGGGACTTGAACCCACAACCTTCTAGACTCAAAGGTAAGAGTGCTACCAACTGAGGCAACATCTGATACCTAAAATAAAAAGTGAATGGCAAATAAAGAATTCAACAGAGGATGGGCAAAGGGGACAGGGAGGGAAGACCCTGTGGCTTCTTAATAGGAATCAGCCAGGCTACATGCTGGGGGGGTGGGGGATGATGGCATCCAGGGGCTACCCAATGGAGAATGATGGGACACAGGCTACCCAGGGAAAGCAAGGGACCCAGGGACTTGCTCAAGAGAGTAGAGAGGTACATCAGGATGAAGTGATTAGATTATTGTTAACCTTGGATTGCAGGAACAAGGAAAGGCTGAGGGAAGTGAAGAGTTGCACCAAGAATTTGACATAACGGAGCATAACATTCTGGCGAGAAATAGGAGAAGGGCCCAGAGAGCTCTCCTATTCTGAGGTCACTGGAAAGAATGAGTTAGAATAGGAGATAGCGCAACGAGTCTTTATTCCAACACCGTGACATTGCAGGGAGGAGGGCGAACATGTAGGACTGTGTATTTGTAATCTAGAGGTACAAGAGAGGAAAGTTCAGGAACAGCTTAGAGCAGCAATAACCAGAGTAATACTGCTTTAATAGAGAGAGAAAGTGAGAAAGTTGCAATGTGGAAAGAAAGGTTATCAGATGACAATTACCTTCTCACACAAAATGAAAACCCTCAACAATGAGCCAACAGCTAAATTTCAAAGGAAACAGGAATCCGCTTCATAAGCCAGATTGCATGTTGCAGCCTGTTATTCTGCTTTGTTGACTGACTTGGTTCTTGCACTCCGTGCAGGGGAAGGTTTCATGGATACTGACTGAAGTACACGGCAGCTCCTGAAGTGTCTGCAGGGTACGGCTCAGTGTGAGAATGAGTCAAATGCTGAGTGCTGCTGCACAGGGAGCAGTGTCTGAGCTCCGTGTAGTTTGCACTGTGAAGTGCCCTCGATATTGCCGTTCCACAAGAATCTGTCAGGAGGAATAACAATGAGAAGGCGATTGTTTTATCTTTTTATCAACCAGGTTTCTTCCCTCCTTTCTTGAATCTGGTGCCAGTGAACTTGGGGTACAGGTTCCCCAGGTATCAGCAGGACTCCAGAACCTCCATATTTGTGGCAGGTTCCTGGCAGTATTCTGGCCTACACCGGGAAGCCCATCTAGGTTTGGGCAGGAAAATGGCTGCCACAGGTTTCAGCAGTAGAGCGGAATCAGCTGTCGAAGCAGAGTCCCTTTTTAACACTTAATTTAGCTTTGTCCCTTAGTGCATTGCTCTGCAATCAAATGCATTCCTGGAGGAGGAAACTTTTAAAATTTAAATAGTCCCTGCAACCATAGCAATTGGATGGCAGTAACAGGCTGGCGTCCATTTCCTCTACTGTTGCTATGGCAGTAAGGCGGGGAGCCGGCAGAAGGTTGGCTTAGACAATTTTCTGCTCCTGCCCACCCAAGATCCATTGCTAACCCAGTAGATTGGGAAAAGAAATCCCTTTCTCCAGCGTAAGTATCAAGCATTCCTAGATCAACTATACTGCAGATTGATGCACAGTAAAGGTCCCTCTACTCTACTCCAACAATGCACTTTAGCCCCAATCTCAGAAGAGAGCCTTCTCTTTACCAGTGTGATATTTTCCCATTTCCAATGCCAGCCATTTTGTGGACATTCCTGCTACGTTCAGGGCAGTTTTGTGTTGTGAGCCCATGTCTGGTTGGAACTAGATTGAGACTGGCCCAAACTCATTTTACAGCCAACAAAGATACAGCAAACCTTCATCCCATCAATCTCCAGTGGATTTGAACCCAAAACTCAAGAGGTAAAAGGCCAGTGCCTAACACATTGCGCCACCCAACCACTTGTCCTCATACGAAGAAACTGGTGCCTTACTCACACTATGATACATAAATCTGGATGGTGCTGCATCTTCCTCAAAGTGAGATTTCTCTGTAGTCCACGAATTCTTTGAGCCTCTAGGACTGGCACCTTTTCCTCAGCCCCAAAGCTCAACAGATGGGCCAGGGGATTTTGTATGAACCCATTACTGCATGCATGGAAGGTGTTTTTTTTCAAACGCTGAAATCAAAATGTCCGGCTTTCAGTTGTGCAAGTTAATGGATGACCACCCTGAGACCCGACTGTCTGGTTGCCCACCTCAGATGGATGACTACCCTGGTTCTTCCTTGGACTCTAGGGGAATCAAGGGATATGGGGATCGGGTGGGAAAGTGGAGTTGAGGTCGAAGATCAGCCATGATCTGATTGAATGGCGGAGCCTACTCCTGCTCCTATTTCTTATGTTCTTATGGATGTGAGCTTACCTCAAAACTCCCCACATTGCACTGGAAATAGGAAAAGGATGGAAAATGGTGGGATCTTGTTAATAATGCAGCTCAGTGCTTCTCCTGGAAGGTGTTTCCTATCACTCAACCACTATATCTGCATAAAATTCAGGGCTATATCCCAGTATTAGTTGATGTTGGAACTGCAGTTGGATGATAGGCACAGTTTTAGGCGCCCCACTGTCTTTCAGATGCAACGTTAAACCGAGGCCTCATCTGCCCTCTCAGGTGGACATAAAAGACATGGCACTATTTGAAAAAGAGCAAGGGAGGTCTCCTGGTGTCTTGGCCAATATTTATTCCACAACCAACATAATTAAAAGTAGAACATCTGGTCATTTATCACATTACTGTTTTTTGGATCTTGCTGTGCCCAATTTGACTGCCTTGTTTCCCTAAATTACAACAGTGACTACACTACAAAAGTACTTAATTGGCTGTGAGGTGCTTTGGGACATCCTGTGGACATGAAAGGTGATTTATGAATGTAAGTTTGTTCTTTGTTTAGTATATACAGGCCTTGGAGAAAGTCTGCCGATGATACACCAGGATAATACTTGGGATGACATGAGTAAGCTCTGGTGAGGAAGGGGGTAAACTTGGGTAATATTCTCTGGAGATGAGGTTAAGGATATTTAAGATATTGAAGGGAGTTGACAAGGTAGATAGGGAACGTCTCTTTCCTTTAGTATGGGGAATCCAGAACAAGGGGGAACGCAACCTTAAAAGTAAAACTGGTTAAAAGCAAATACAGGAAGCATTTCTTCGCACAGGGGATGTGAGAATGTAGAATGTACTGTCCTAGATGGCCACAGATGGCCAATCATTGGAGTTATTTAAAAGGAAGATAGATAATTGGGAAGTATTACATAGAATTTACAGCATAGATACAGGCCATTCAGCCCAACTGGTCTATGCCAGTGTTTATGCTCCACATGAGCCTCCTTCCACCCTACTTCATTTAACCCTATCAACATATCCTTCCATTCCTTTCTCCGTCATGTACTTATCTAGCTTGCCCTTAAATGCATCTATGCTATTCACCTTAATTTAGTTTGATGTACGTCTTGTGCAGTACCAGAGGGTGGTTAGAATGTGGTAGCGTGTTCCACATTCTAACCACTCTCTGGTACTGCACAAAAAGTACATCAAATAAAATTAAAGCTGTTGGCTTAAGCGTGATTGGTACCAATATACCCAATAAGTTACATGCCAATGTGGGATTCTGGCACTGTTTCTTTCGGCTGCAACAGTGCAATTGCTATAGACAGCCGAAGCCCCATTTTAGCTGCCACTTCAGTTGTCAACACACCAATAAATCCTCGCCCTGTCACTTGCTCCATGACTTATTGTAACCAGGGACGTTCCATATCCAGTTTGGCACCATTTTTCTTTTATTTGACTTTTAAGTGGTTCTTAATCTGAGCTAAGTGGTCTTGGTCAGCATTTGAGGACTGATAATGGAAATTGATTGGTTTGAAAATGTCCATTTAAAATACTTGTTTCAGATTTTTTTAAAAACCAGAGCTATGCAAACAGTATAAAACAAAAAACGTTGAAGATTCAATACCCAGGCTGCTGCTGCAGCAAACTCAGGAGTAGTGTAGGTGGAAACCTGGAAAGCAGATCGGCCAACCTGTAGGGTTTCTTCAGTGACATCAACTAAAACCCAAATAAATAAATGTACCCCCTTTTAAATGAGCACAACTAATAACAAAACATAAGCAAAATGAAAAAGGAAACTTATCAAACTAAATTGCAACGTTATTCTGGACATCCACTACACATTCCAGTCCTTGCGGTGCCTACTGGTCGCGGAAGGCCTCAAGCATACCGGCGGGCACCGCATGCACCCTCTCCAGGGCCACCCAGGCACTGACAAGACCGAGGAATAGAGGCAGCCAGGGAAATCAGCCCGTCACCTGGGGCTGCGTCCAACCTGGACCCATAAATGCTGGTTCTACTGAGGGTGATAAGGGATACGTAGAAACAGCTAGGAATTAGGATTAAAAAGATGGAGCTGCCATGGCTAATAAAATGGAGGAGCAAGTTCGATGGGCCGAATAGCGTGCCCCTGTTCTTACGAGACTTCAAATATTAAGAGGGATGAGTCTTTAGTGGGCCTGCAAGGCAGATTGTCATCTATGACTTTTCATGTGTTGTAATCCAATGAGTGATTAAAGGGTTAAATAAGTTTTTTTTTAAAAAAAGACAATGCCAAATATTGAACTGCACGGACAGGGAGCGGCTCGGGTGGAGTGAAATGTTTCAAGCAGTTATATACATATGTAAATTTAAAAATAAAAAGGCAAGGACTGAGAGATGGGATGGGGTGGAGTGTGATGAGTCAGGCTCCTCCTAGTGATTCAGAAAGAGACACCTAACATAGATTATTTATCTCATTGCTGTTTGTGGGAACTTGCTGTGCACAAATTGGCTGCTGCATTTCCTACATTACAACAGTAACCACACTTCAAAAGTACTTAATAGGCTAAAACCACTCCTGGTTTGTGCAGAGTTGGCAGATCTCTGTTGGGATGTTGATGGGTGGCGACCCTACAGTTAGCATCAGCGAGGGGAGAAAAATCATCCAGGGTAGGTTTAGTTGTACAACATAATTTCAGTTTTGGTTTTGAAATGTTTTAATTGGAACGAAAGAAAGAAAGCAAGAAAGCAAGAAAGAAAGAAAGAACTTGCATTTATAACAGCAGCTTTCACGACCTCAGCAGCCCATCCGCCACCCTAAACATTCACTCCCTTCACCACCAGCGTACTGTGGCTGCAGAGTGTACCAGCCACAGGATGCACTGCAGCAACTCGCCAAGGCTTCTTCAACAGCATCTCCCAAACCCATGACCTCTACCACCTAGAAGGACAAAGGCAGCAGGCACATGGGAACAACACCACCTGCACGTTCCCCTCAAAGTCACACACCATCCCAACTTGGAAATATATCGCCGTTCCTTCATCGTCGCTGGGTCAAAATCCTGGAACTCCCTACCTAACAGCACTGTGGGAGAACCTTCACCACACCGACTGCAGCGGTTCAAGAAGGCGGCTCACCACCACCTTCTCAAGGGCAATTAGGGATGGGCAATAAATGCTGGCCTCGCCAGCGATGCCCACATCCCATGAACGAATAAAAAAAAGGATGACCCAAAGTGTTTCAGAGCCTATTAAGTATTTTTGAAGTGTGGTTACTGTTGTAATGTAGGAAACGCAGCAGCCAATTTGTGCACAGCAAGCTCCCAAAACCAGCAATGAGATAAATGACCAGATAATCTATTTTAGGTGTCTCTTTGAGGGATAAATGTTGGCCAGGACACCGAGGAGAACTCCCCTGCTCTTCTTCAAATAGTACCATGGGAATCTTTTATGTTCACCTGAGAGGGCAGATGGGACCTCAGTGCTAATGAGTCTCCTGTTAAGTCAGAGGATTCAGATTCTTAAGGGCAGGAACCTGAATCCAATTAATGCACAATACTTTTTTTTTCTGCTGTTAAATTGGAGCTATGTGTAATGTGCTCTGTCCATTTAAGGGTAAGAAAGTCTAATTGCTATGAATAGGTACATCTTGGGGTCAATTAGACTCTAGTCGCTCTTAGGCATATCCTGAGATTTAATTAGACAATCATTTCTATTGCATGGGAAGTTCCTCTGTAGAATGATACCCACTCGTAAATCCCTGCCTCTTATCCAAAGACACATACTTATATGCAGGACCTATCGTAACATTGTGCTTAGTGTGTTGGAGGTCAAGGCGTAGCAAGGGAGATGGGGCACTTGGGGTATGGGAATGGAAAAGGAGACTACATGTCCACTGAAAGGATTTGGAAAGAAGCTTGTAAGAGATCTCCTCAGAGACAGAGAAGTATATATATTTTTTAATTGGTTCCTGGAAATTTAGTGTTTTCCTTACCCACTGCAGGTACTTAAATAAATACATTTTGCTCCCCTCACAAACCACAATTACATAGATAAATAAATCTATGAATGTCTCACAGGGATAAGCAGCTCTTTACCCAGGATATCAAATGAGACTTTCCCATCTGTTTAAGGTGTCGATGAGAGCCAAGAAACATAACACTTAAGGAAAGATTAAACCATTTTTTCCCTCTTTAACCACATATCTCTGCAGCAGCACTTGGTATTACTAAAAGGTTCTGCTTAAATAATAATGTTTAAAAGCAGCATCTCAAGTGGATAGAGTTTAAAACCACTTTGGTTCCCACTCCTGATCGCTATCCTGCTGGAAGCACATGCGCGTGAATGTCAGGCCACATGATCTGCTGTGATCCCCTCCCACAGTCAAATAGCCTGCCAGCACTCATTTTCTAAGCTCACACATTCAGAATTGCCACTTGGACGAGGTACTAGAGGGACTGCGGAGCAAATCAGCATCTTCAGAAGGAGGAGGGAAGAGATGTAAACCAGTGCTATGTATTTATTCCTCAGTACAAAATGAAGTTTTACATTGTTTGATAAAGCAAGTTTCCCAGTGACAAGTCTCCAAGCTCCGACACGCATCGTGGGTGCACCACAGTGGGAAATTACCTACACAGACTGTTTGCTACAGCCTGGGATTGACAGAGCAACCTAAAGGCTGTTACTGTCATGATTCCAGACTGGCGGTTCTATAATAGGCACCTGCATTGTTTGTTTCAGATTCAGATTCTTAAGGTCATGATAATGTATGTAGCAGGATGAAGTTTATTGTCTTATGTTTTCAATTATTCAGCTAGGAATATTAGAGTGTTTCAGTACAGTAATGGAAAGGACTGTAATATTCATGGATAAACAATGGCTCTAGGGAGGGGTAAAAATCTTAGAGACATGAACCAGACGAAGAGAGGGCAAAGGTTATCAGAGGAACGTAAAGTGGAGGGGGGGGGGGGAGGGGAAGGGTTTCCAACATTCCAGGATTGTCCTGGAGTCTCCCGAAATTAAAGATTAATCTCCTGGACACTGCAACAATCAACCCAGTGGAAACATCATAGCAGCAAAAAAAAAGTTTTTTTAAAAATTGAACACTTTTGTTTATTATTTATAAAAATATTGGCGATGGGGAAGGGGCGTTTGACTGGTTGGAGTTGGGAGGACATGTGATGAAACCTCCAGGAATACATCCAACCAGAGTTGGCGACCCAACTTGGGAGGGGGTGTCTCACTGAAATAATCTTTCACTGTTTACCCCATCAAGCTCTTTCATCATTTTAAACACTTCAGTTATATCCTCCCTTCTTTGCTATGCTGAATACAGCCCTAGTTTTTCATCATAACTCTATCCTCTCATCTCCGGGCATCTGACAGCTGAATCTACGATACATCTTAAAGAGGAGAAGGTTGCTGCAAAGTCTCCAGGAGCCTAGTCCTCGTAATGGGGTCCCCAAACTATAAACAGAACGTCAAGCACCACTGCACACGCTTCTCGGTGGGATTCAGTCTTTTAGTGATGTGTCTGACACGTCTTACATCAGCTCAAATTAATCTGTTAATTATTAAAGATTCATAACATGTGTGTAGGGTTAAACTAGTTTGGGAAATACCATGTGTTCTACAGCTAATTCTCTTCCTGTCTCTTTTTGCCTCTTTATCTGTTTCCCTGCCTCTGTTTCCCCCTCAGTAGAGTTAAGGCAGGTCTGAAGTCCTAACCCCAGAGTTAAGGCAGTTGGAGTCACTGAGGTAAGGTGGAGTGAGACCGTGGAAGAATAAAAACACGTACTTTACTTTTAATCAGTGAGAAGATGGGAATTGCTAGACAAAAAAAGACCAAGGTCCATCTAGTTCGCCCTTTTCCATCCTGGTAGTTGCATGATACAACGATAATGGATTTGTTGACTAATCATAGCGATCAATCTCTATCAATTAGTCTACAAACGAGTTCTACTGGAATAAGTAGATTTTATTTTTTAAAAACTCTTCAGGACAAAGAGTTCAAGGTGTAGATGTGAGGATGTCTAAATGTAACCTTGACCCTGTGTTTCTAATAGGATGATGGTTACATATATGGATGTGCTGCCCTCCAGTGGTTGCTACTGGTTAGTTACCAACAGGAGCCACGTCTCCTTCTGCCTGACATATGCTGGGGATTAGCTCCTCAATCACATGGGCCCGGAATTTCTCATACCCGCTCCCGTTCTACTGGCGTAACTTTGGCAGAAGTGCGGTGGAAACCCCATTTACGCATGTAAGTGCTCACAGCAAAGTTACGGCAGGAGCAAGGAAATTCGTAGTCACAACTATGAAATACCATTAGGAACCAGTGTCAAGACTGCACTGACTTAAGACCGGGTGATCAAGTTTCCTACATTACAACAGTGACTACACTTCAAAAGTATTTCATTGGCTGTAAACCGCTTTGGGATGTCCTGAGGTTGTGAAAGGCGCTATATAAATGCAAGTTCTTTCTTTTTAGGATAAGCTTGCTTGTACAGGTGCACAAATCACGTGCCTGGGTTTGCAGGCCACAAATACCACGACACAGGTGTGACCAATACACAGAATATAAAAGCAACTGCCCAATTGTTAAAACAATGAACAATCATTTAGACCCACATTCCCAAGCATGTCTCAATCGAAGGATGCACACAGGAATGCAGCGCCACGCTGTACTGGAGTTACATGCAGGTGATTTCAATCATGGCACCGTGGGGCAGTTGCCAAGTGGAGGCTGGGACACAGGAAGAGGAAACAGATGAGAGAGGTTAAATTCGATTACATTTTGATTAAATTAGTTCTGTTTTAATTGGGCCCCTTTTTTCTCTTGTATAGGAGCTGGGATAATTCAGTCTGCTAATAGCTTCCCTGTGCTTTCTTTTTGATCCACATCCTGCAGCTGGCCATTTCCCAACAGGGAGGCCCAACAGCATCTCGAGCAGCTAGTCTGCTGAGGGCTGCGGGGGAGCGGAACGCAGGCCACAAATAGCCCCTGGGCTGTATTAGTAGTGCCGTCACGTTATCAGATAACACTTAGGTGAGTTGTGGGATTTGTTATATGATCGGGTTTTAATCTGCCATTCAGTGGAAAGTTTTCCCCTTCCTACCCCTCTGTCCTCCATCCCAGTGCAGTAGGGGTCCAGTAGGATAGTGGTTATGTTACTAGATCAGTAATCCAAAGGCCTAGACTAATAATCCAGAATAACGTGAGTTCAAATCCCTCCATTTTGAATTCAGTTTTAAAAAATAAATTTGGAAATAAAAAGCTGGCACCAGCATAAATGACCAGAAAGCTGTCTGATTGTCCTAAAAACCCAACTGGTTAACTAATGTCCTTTAGGGACGAAGTCCTGCCGTCCTTACCTGGTCTGGCCAAATGTGACTCCAGTCCCACCATGTAGTTGACTCTTAACTACCCTCTGAAGCAGCCCAGCAAACCACTCAGTTGTATCAAGCTGCCACCAAGAGGGCCCACTACTACCACCACCTTCTCAAGGCAACTAGGGAGGGGGCAATAATTTGCACACAGCAAGGTCTCGCAATTATTAATGAGAAAATGACCAGAGAATCTGTTGATTGAGGGATAAATTTCAACCAGGACACTGAGGAGAACTCCCCTGCTCTTCGAAATAGTGTTGTGGGATCTTTTACGTCTACCTGAGAGGGCAGACGGGTCTTGGTTTGATAAGACTCTGACTGTGCAGCATTCCCTCAGAACTGTCAGCCCAGATTTTGTGCTCATGTCTCTGGAGTGGGACTTGAACCCACAACCTTCAGACTCAAGAGGCGAGAGCACTGAGCCACGGTTCACACCATTGATTCACTATGATCAAATGTAGTCAAGTAACTGGGATCTTCCTGACCTTTGTGAGTAGCTTCAGTCTCGGGCCTTACCTGTGGCGGTTCCTTGTCTCTGGGAGCACGACTCTCCGTGGTACAGACTGGGAATAAAGTCACACTCGTACAAGCGGCTGCTGCTGCGGGTGTGACTGCCGGAGTCGTGGAGCCCGTCACTCGTGCACTGTAGTGATCCCTGGTGAGCAAAGCCTGCTCCGCGGGGGGGCCACAGACCCTCGCAGGTCCCAGCCGGATAATACTTCTCATTCCATGAGGGCTGGCTCGGTTCCAGGTAGGATGAGGAGGAGGAGGATCCTGTCGCGGCGGCGGGATCGTCGGGTGGGAAAGGTGCCGTCGAGTCGGTGAGGCGGGAGGCCGCGTGCGGCGCGCGGGCGACCGTTGGCCCTCCGGCGGGGCCACGTGACCAGCCGCGCGAGGGGTCTGCGCCAGGGGCGCGCAACGCGCGGGCACAGGTGACGGGCGCGCCGTCCGATCGAGGCTGAGAGGGGGCCGGTGGCCCGTCGAGTGAGTGAGTTGATCCTGAGGTGTGGCGGAATCCCATTCCTGTAAGTTGTATGGGAATTGTCAGTCAACAGGAGGGGGAGAAAAAGTGTTCCTCACACAGCACCGATTTATTTCAAGCATAGAATTCCACCCTGTTAACCGGGGGGGGGGATAGGATGGGATGAATGTCACCCTGTGGTAATATTTCTGTCACCTGTGGTAATATTTCTGTCACCCTGTGGTAGTATGTCTGTATATGTTTGCGTGTTCAGTATACCTGTATATTTGTACCTGTGTGTATGTATGATGTGGAGATGCCGGTGATGGACTGGGGTGGACAAATGTAAGGAATCTTACAACACCAGGTTATAGTCCAACACTCACCTGACGAAGGAGAAAGCCTCCGAAAGCTTGTGATTTTCAAATAAAACTGTTGGACTATAACCTGGTGTTGTAAGATTCCTTACATGTGTGTATGTATGTTTCCGTGATTAAGTATACTTGCGCATATATATATACACACCTATGTCTGTACATGTTTGTGTAAGTATACGTGTGTGTATACATGCATGTGTCAGAATACCTATGTGCATCTGTCTGGGGGTATACCTGCGTGTGTCTGGTATATGTGTGTGTGTATGCGTGCGTGTGTCAGTATACCTATGTGTGCGTCTGTGGGTATACCTGCGTGTGTCTGGTATACATGTGTGTGTCAGTACCTCTCTGTGTGCTTTTCCCTGTGTTTGTATATATATCGGTATCTCTTGCTCTGATCTCTGTACATGACAATCAGTTACATTTAATTTTAGATAGAGCGACTCAATCCTTACCGTACTTCCCACCCTCTGTTTGCAGGATCTCTGCAGCTCTCCGTTTGCCAGCCATTCCGGAGAGACAGTTTCTCGGGTTTCTGAACGTGGTCTTTATGTTAATTTTGCCTGCAAAAATTTAAAGACTATTGAGGAAAAAAAAACAAAAGCCCTTTTCCCCCTTTTTTTTGGAACTGAGTAGCTAAATAAGAGTTAAAGTTCTAGGATTCTGGAATCTATTATATACAATAATGAAGGAAATATTCCCTCACCCCCCCCCCCCCTCCCCAGTATTAATAAGGAAAAATTTGGCCTATGGGGAAAGAGCAGGGGATTGGGACTAATTGGATAGCTCTTTCAAAGAGACAGCACAGGCATGATGGGCCAAATGGCCTCCTGTGCTGTATGATTCTGTGAGTAGCTGAAGTGTCGAACCTGGATCCTTGGTGTGGTTTTGCAATGAATGCAGCAGCTCTTCCTCCTTCTGGTGAGCAGCATGTGTGTCTAGAATGAGGCGTAGGTATTCCTCACACATGGTGTGGATCACGATGAAGGCACCTGCAATTTAAAAAGGGGGGAAAAAATTGATATTTTTTGAATTGGAAAACTTAGGTGAAGATCCGAGGCCCATAGTGCAGGACGATGCCATAATTGCAAAGAGCAGGAGACCAGACGAGGTGAATCAGGAAGTAGTGATCTGGTAACACAAAGCTTGGGGTTTTCAAAGCTTGAAGATTGCAGGAGGAAAGACATAGTGATCCATGACGCCAAGCGTGGGTTTTTCAAAGCCTGAAGATTGCAGGAGGAAGGAAGGAGTGATCCTTGACGCCAAACTTGGGTTTTCAAAGCCTGAAGATTGAGGGAGGTAAGAAGTGGCACAGGTTTGAGGTTCCTGAGGAAGTTAGTAGGAGACAGTGAGGTGAGTCTTGATTTCAACACAGCGAGGATACAGGAAGGCGGATGAAGGTAGAGACGCCTAGAAGGAATAAGCAAGAAAGTTCAGAAGCACACTAACTACTATATAGGAAAAGTTGTGACAGCGGTTAGAGGTGAGAGAGGGGCCGCCTGCGAGATGACTACTTTCTCCCTTGTACTCTGTCCAGGAATGGATGAGAGGATTGAAATGCACAGATAGAGCCAGAAAAAGGTTCAAATAAGGGGAAGAGAGTCCCGAGTTTTGTATTATCGGGCTATGTGGAAGTGGAAGAACTAAACTCGTTTTCTGAAAAAAAGGAAACTAAGAGAAAGGTGCTGATCTGTTGTTAAAATGGTGAGGTGGATTGGACGTCCACCACCAGTGCAGTCATAAAATCATAGAATGGTTACAGCACAGAAGGAGGCCATTTGGCCCATTGAGTCCATGCCGCTTCTCTGCGAGAGCAATCCAGCTAGTCCCACTGCCCCTTGGCTACAATATGTACAGTCCACAAGATGGACGACAGCAGTTCGCCAAGCTTACTTCATAACATCTCCTGGGTCCTCTACCAATGTACAGGAAATGGGCAGCAAAAGTATTGGAATGCCGTCCCCTCCAAGTCACATACCATCCTGACTTGGCCTTATATCACCATTCCTTCACCATCGCTGGATCAATATCCTGGAATTCCCTACCTAACACCATTGTAAGAGCATGTTCACCACAAGGACTGCGGCGGTTCAAGAAGCAGGCCCACCATCACCTTCTCGGAAACCAGACATGGGCAATAAAAGCCGGCCTTGCCAGCGACGCCCACATCCCGAGAATGAATAAAAAATTCTGGAGGAATGTTGTGGGCTGGAGCAGGAAAGGAGATGGAATTGTAAACTAAGGAAAGCATAAGGTAAACTCATTTAAAGAGTACAAATAAAAAGAAAATAAAGGAACTCAATGCCTGAACTGGTGGTGGAAGCAGATTCAATAGTAACTTACAAAAGGGAATTGGATATATACTTGAAAAGGAAAAATCTGCACCACTATGGGGAAAGAGTGGGGGAGTGGGACTAATTGGATTGATCTTTCAGAGAGCTGGCACAGGCATGATGGGCTGAATGGCCTCCATCTATGCTGTATGATTCTAAAATAACTGCAAATGTTGGAAATCCAGTAATTGCTTCACAATGCTGATGGATCTGTTGTTTTTTTCAGAGTTTTATTTCTGATGGTCAGTGAACTTGTTCACCGATAATGCACACTTCCTCTCAACTGAAGCCATTAGAGTTGTATAATGCAATAATCTTGGGACTTTTTGAAAGAAAACATCCTTCCTCTGATGCGACAACGCTTGACTCCAGAGTAGGATGGAGATGAGCATTGCTAAAAGCTACACATTCAAATAGTCAACAAGAGCAGAAAAGGTTGAAAGTGTTAACATATGGAATATTGTACAAAAATCACAAACTTAAAAGTAAATGACAAAGTGCTCACACGACAGAGAACGCACTGCTCAGGGAATTAAAAAGCTAATCGGTCTGAGTGGGTTTAGGCTTTGGCACACGCTGCTAGCCGCCCATCATTCTCTGCATAATGAGACAGGAAGTAATAATTTCACATCGGAAGACACCCAGGTTACGGATTAGCGCTTCGAGTGATGGGAGCGCATGTCGGGAATTTGAGCATGGTTTTTCCGCCTTAGCTTGTCGGTAGCACTATCGCCTCTGGGTCAGTAGGTTGTGGGTTGAAACCCCAATCCAGAGACTTAAGCACATAATCTAGGCTGACGCTCCCACTGCAGTAATGAGGGAGCGCTGCACAGTTGGAGGTGCCGTCTTTCAGATGAGACGTTAAACCGAGGCCCAGTCTGCCCTCTGGGATGAACGTAAAAGATCCCATGGCACTAATTCCCTGTTCCTGTGTCCTGGCCAATATTGTGCCCTCAACCAATGTTACTGGAACAGATTTCTGGTCATTCTTTAATTACTCTTTGTAGGACCTTGCTGTGTTCAGATTGGCTGCTGCGTTTCCCACATTACAACAGTGACTACACTTCAAAGGTACTTCATTGGCTGTAAAGTGCTTTGGGACATCCTGAGGTCGTGATAGGCATTATATAAATGCAAATTCTTCATTAAAATCCCAAATTCCCAATCAGCACTCCTGTGTTGCAGAGCTCTACACTGGGAGTACTAATTCGCAGCCTTGATGCAAGAAAAGTTCAAACTGTGCGGGGGTTGTGGGAGGGGATACGTTGGAAGTAGAAGCGCGCTGTTCCATACCAAAGCTTCTTGCCTGTCGCAGGGTCAGCTCATGCAGTATCTTGGAGGACAGGAAGTTCCAGTGCAGAGTCAGAACCCGAGCGCAGTCCTGAAAGGGTGATATGCCGTCTTTACCAAACTGCTGAAACCAAACAAACACATTTAGAAAGAGGCAATCGTATCCAGACAAGGAACTGTGCAAACTGTTTTCAAAGCTCTTGTTTTTATATTTTGTATTTTATTTTATTCCATCTGGCTAATCCTCCAAAGTAAGACACCGGAGACAATACCAGCTACAAGTCAAAGGTTAAATTAATGTAATGATTTGAGGAGGGGTAAGAATTCCTCTGGCAGCTATGTGTAGTGACATCATTAATATGTTGGCTTAGTGGTAGAACTCTTGCTTCAGAGTCAGAAGGTTGTGGGTTCAAGCCCCAATCCAGAGACTTGAGCATATAATCTAGGCTAACACACCAGTGCAGTAGTGAGGGAGTGCTGTTGGAGGTGCCCTCCTTCAAATGAGACATTAAACCAAGGCCCTTACTGCTCTTTCAGGTAGATGTAAAAGATCCCCCCTTGCTATTCAAAGAAGAGCAGCGAAGTTCTCCTGGTGTCCTGGCCAGTATTTATCCCTTGCATTTATATAGCGCCTTTTGTGACCTCAGGCCGTCTCAAAGCGCTTTACAGCCAATTAAGTACTTTTAATGTGTAGTCACTGTTGGGAAATGAGGCTTTCAATTTGCGCACAGCAAGGTTCCACAAACAGCAATGAGATAAGTCACCACATAATTTGTTTTTTAGTGATGTTGGTCGAGGGATAAATATTAGGCCAGGGCGACGGGGAGAACTCCCTTGCTCGTCGAAATAGTGCAGTGGGATATTTTACTTCCACCTGAGAGGGCAGACGGGGCCTCGATTTAACGTCTCATGTGAAAGATGGCACCTCCGACAGTGCAGCATTCCCTCAGTATGGCACTCAATTGCATTTAAAGATTAAATCACAAGGGAAAGTTACCAAGGTTAGTGGAGAAGTCACATGCCACTTTATTTATTGATACCTTTGAGACATATTTCTTCACAATGCTATCGAGCCAATCCATGAAGGTCTCTATGGACACAGGCCTCTGCAGGAGTAACTGAAACTCTTTAACACCTGCAAGCAAAGATAAGACTTATCTGATACTAATTGTGGAACGTTTTCTCAGATTCCATTATTCATAGAACATCATCGGTGTCAGCGCCAGCCTTATTTTATAAATCTAAGATGACACATGCCTGGCACCCGGGTTATACGACACTAATGCCTTCAGTTGGGTCTGTGGTAATTGTCATGATCCTGTAATCTGCAAAACCAATCCTCAATGGGTTCATAACAACTGAACTTATGTCTTGAACTCGTTGCTAGCAATTTGAAGCCTATGGATTTTACCTCTCTTTAAAAATTCTTTTTAATGTTATTCCTGTGTCTTTTAGTTCTGTGTTTACAGACCAGGTTAATTAGCTTCCTTGGTATCTACATATGTGCATTCCGTTCAAGGTCTGAATCATGCCTTCTCTGACTTTAATCAAAATATGTTTTGTTCTATGATTCTCTCTTCATAACAAGAAGCCTTAAGTCCTTTCAAAATTATGAAGGGTTTTGATAGAGTAAATAAGGAGAAACTGTTTCCAGTGGCAGCAGGGTCGGTAACCAGAGGACACAGATTTAAGATAATTGGCAAAAGAACCAGAGGCGACATGAGGAAAAAAATGTTTACGCAGCAAGTTGTTATGAACTCTAAGGCACTGCCTAAAACGGTGGTGGAAAGAGCAGAGGAGTGGGATTAATTGGATAACTCTTTCAAAGAGCCAGCACAGGCACGATGGGCTGAATGGCCTCCTGCGCTCATCATTCTATGATTCTTTGATTCTGTAAATAAACCTTCTGAACCCAATTCACTCCATCAATGTCCTTTTGAAGGTAGGATACCCAAAATGGATTATTATTAATAATCAGGCCTGAGACTGTCTATGTACCTTGGAGAACCGATGATTTGTCCAAAGCAAAACTATCTCGGGGCCCGGCCGCCATATTAAGTTGATTGAATGCAATGTTCAAATCTAGCACCAGTAAGTCCTGTACCATACAGACCATGCAGTTCTGGTCTGATAGTACTGCCCTTGCTGTCTGTGAAGAGGAGTTTAAAAAAAAGACAATATTAATAGTTACTCCACATTATTGACAACTGGGACGGCTTAATGGGCTGAATGGCCCATTCCCACCTTCTATCTGATTATACTTTATTACCCTTATACACGTAATAACGATTTAACCTTTTCTCTCACCTGGGCAATGTAGAGAAATGAGATCTGCCTGTTTATCAATCCTAGCATGGTCCGGGCAACTGAAATAGAACAAACAACTGTTAGCCCCAGACAGGAGAGAAGGCAAATTGTACAGCCGGTTTCAAAGAAAGACTCATCATCGGAAGTGCTTTTAAAGAAGGCTGCGTTTCACCAATGAGCCCACTTTCAAAAAGGAGATTTTGTATCGCGATTGTTTAAAGAAGGGGTCTTATCATCAGCAACAGTTGAAGAAGGGATTTCACCACCAAGACTATACAGTCAATTTTAACTCGGGGCTGGCCAGGTGTCCCCCACGGGCTCCTTGGCGTCAGGCCTGGGCCATTTTAACTCCCTGGCTGGTGGTTTCCTGTTTCTTTTAAACAGGTTACCGCCAGCATTAAACTGATGCCGATTACAAAAATCTGGGAGCATATGTTTAAACATAAGATGTAACACCTCTTAAAGGAGATCCTGTTCCACCAACTCCGGGGGCAGAACGCCTTCCGGGGAACAGGTCCATCGCCAGAGGGAAGAAGCTGCAGAGAAAGTTGATGCCAGCACCAGCAAAAACTTGCTAGCAGAAGTCAAAAGTCGGTTGTAGAAGGCAGAAAATAGGCCAGAAAATGCCCAGATGTTAACCAGCAGCCTAAAAGGACAAACTAGCAACTACCCTGTATGTCGTTGATGATCCATTTAAATAGCACTGCTGAAGGGTCCTTCCTGCCTGATAGCACCACGGGTTGCTGAGTGAGTTTATCACGTGGTGAGTCAGCCGCTGGGGCAGCCCAATTTCACGAAAGGGTCCTGCGCTTGTTGACATATATTTAAAATATTTTAATGAGCTTTTTAACACTTCTGACGGCGTCCTGGAGGCCTATGGAGGAGCCCGGTCCAATATGGCGGGCAGCGCACATCCGGTGCGGAATGTGCGCATGCACGCCACCTGCTATATTGGATGCTTAGGTATCCTTTTTAGGCCTGCAAAATGTGGCGAGATGCGATCGGACTTCCAGGCCATTATTTTTGCCAAAATACCTGTAAGGCAGAGATTGATCTTGATTTTAAATTTACTGCACAAATACTCAACAAAATTATTTTTAGAAAATAAGAACATAAGAAATAGGAGCAGGAGTAGGCCAATCGGCCCCTCGAGCCTGCTCCGCCATTCAATAAGATCATGGCTGATCTGATCCTAACCTCAAATTTTTGAATGAAGATAGATAGATAGATAGATGGGGATGATTAGATGGAGCTGTCAACCCAAGTACTGGGATATGATGCTCAATCATACAGTTCCCAGATTGGTGATTCCCATCATACGATGGAACATGAGAGAAGAATTTACTCAATGTTACACTACCTTGTACTTTTTTACTCCTAATTTCAGGTGGGCTTCCCTCCAGACAATACGCCAACCACCCAGGTAGTTGTCTTGTGAAGTTCTTCAGTTCTGCAATTAAACTGGATGTAAAATATTTAATAGCATATCTGTACCTGCACTCAGGTGAAAATATTCAATCTGTTGTTTATAAGTTTCACCCAAGGATTATAAATTGACTCCTACCTTTCAGGTAAGTCCCTCATTGAGGATGGTATTAAGACGTCGATAAGTGCCTGTCAGAAATGAAATTATCTGTGAATATTTCAGATGTCACCTTTGACTCATTGCTAGAGTCCTGGTCAAGCCCAGACAGGGTTGAGTGAGGCATTTGACTAGAAACTCTCCGGGAAAAAAAAACTCTATTTGTAGTAAAAGGTCCCTCCAAAAATGTTAACCTATCATTTTTCTTTTATAAGCCGACCAACCCGTTGTACTTTTCCATTACTTTTTGGTTTCATTTTGAAGTGGTGTTGGCCATTTAAAGATGGAGTCTCACCATTAGGATCCATTTTCAAGCTGGAGCCTGTCACTTTAACCTCAATAGCCCAAGTGATATTTTGGTAGCTTGGGACTACCTGCAACTGTGAACTTCATCCCCATCATTTAAAGAAATAATCGTATCAGAACATTCTGGCTTTTGCTTATGTGAGAAAAGGTGCGAGCCATTGGGAGCCATTTGCACACGCAGTTCAGTTCAAGGAAGTTCATTTGGTTCTTTTCACATGCCAGTTGTGTATAATCGACACAGCACAGTGCAACAAAGCACAACTCCCTGCAGCACCAGCGTACCATGGCTGCAGTATGTACTATCTACAGGATGCACTGCAGCCAGTCACCAAACCTGCTTCGGCAGCACCTCCCAAACTCGCAACCTCCAACCACCTAGAAGGACAAGGGCAGCCAGTGCGTGGGAACACCATCACCTCCAAGTTCCCCTCAAGACACACACCATCCTGACTTGGACGCATATCGGCTGTTCCTTCATCATCGCTGGGTCAAAATCCTGGAACTCCCTACCTAACTGCACTGTGGGAGCACCTTCATTACACGGACTGCAGCGGTTCAAGAAGAAGGCCCACCAGCACCTTCTTGAGGGCAACTAGGGATGGGCAATAAAATGCCGGCCTTGCCGGCAACACCCGCATCCTGAGAATGAATTTTAAAAAAATTAATATATTCAGCCAACAAAACTGATGCAACAATTTCACTCTCTTGCTCTTTGTTTTGCACCAAACCCCAGTGTCAGGTTAGTCAGGTTTTGTTTCACTCTCAGGCACTGCCATTTTTCCAATGTCTAGACAAGAAAGAAAGCTGAGCTCAGTTTGATATAATACGTTCAATTGCTCAATGAATGAAAAAGGACAGCAGTGTA
This sequence comes from Heptranchias perlo, assembly GCF_035084215.1. Classification (NCBI taxonomy): domain Eukaryota; kingdom Metazoa; phylum Chordata; class Chondrichthyes; order Hexanchiformes; family Hexanchidae; genus Heptranchias; species Heptranchias perlo. The sequence goes on along the minus strand of NC_090332.1, from coordinate 6,460,181 downwards.
GAGCGGGACTCGGGTTACCTTGTACAGAATGGAATCGTAAAGGCCGACTATAACAACAATGAGTTCCGCTCTCAGCAGGGGGTGCAGGTGGTTTGGCAAACCTTGCCAAAAGTGGAGCAGCAAGCTGGGGACCTGTAAGGGTGGGAGTGAGAACAGAAGCAACAGGACTTAGAATCAAATAAGCAACGACAAAAAAAAGCCCTGCAATTACCTAGCGCCTTTCACGTCCTTGGGACGCCCCAATGCGCTTTACAGCCAAGAAATACTTGAGGTGTACTCTGTTGTTTCGTAGGCAAGTGTGGCAGCCAATTAGTGCACAGGACGATCCCACAAATGATCAGTTATCCTGTTCTGGTGATGTTGATTGTGGGAAGGACGTTGACCAGAACACTGGGAAAACTGGTTACTCTTCTTGCAATAGTGCCATGGAATCTTTAACCTGAACGAGCAGATGGGGCTTTGGTTTAACATCTCATCTGAAAGACGGCACTTCCATTAATGCAGCACTCCTTCACTGAAGTGTCAGTTTTAGATTATGTACTCAGGTCCTGGTGTGGGATTGAACCCACAACCTTCTGACTCGTATGAATGAGTGGACTCAGAGGCAAATGCAAAGTTTGAAAGTGTATTTGAAAAGCTGATTCTCCAGTTCTCTTCCAGTGCAGTAAGAACACTGAAAAATGGAGTTAAAATAATGCCCCAGTGAATTCTTTAAACAAAACACTCATGATCGTCATTAATCAACAAAAAAAATAATTGAACTTCATAACTGAAAAGTCACCTCGTTTCACTGTTGTAAACTCCCCTTCCGCCCTTTTCAGCTTCCCTGGTTCCTATTGGAGCCATGAGTTAACCTCCCTGCATGCAGATTCTCAATCCTGCAGCATCCCTCGGCTGTTGTGCTGCCCCTCCCCATGAATTCTTTGGACCTCCCAAGCACAACTCATCAATTGCTGGCAGGATTCATGCCTTTGTCCCACCCATTAATATTATATTGAACTGACCTCAGGATCTCCACCATTGTCGGAGCCATGGGGCGGGAAGATGGGAGTCTCGCCCTGCTGCACTTCTGGCGGTGCATCACGGGGCTCATAATTTCATGGTCAGTGAATTCCTCATTTTGTCACGATCCAGGAGACGCTGAACAGAACCTGTCCCTCCTTGCAGTGGGGGATGGGGAGGGGGCGGGGGATTGAAAGCCAGAGGACATTACTTTAGGCTCTGATGCACCTCCTAGAGACTTGACGCAGGGCTCAGGTCAGGGTCAGATTTCCTGCCTGCCTCCTTGGTCTGGACAATAGATGGTGACATGGAGGGGAATTGGGAATCTGAATAAGGTGGTAAAGAAAAGTGGACATTACTGAGCAGCTTGTAACAGGCTTACGGAGGGATAAAGGTAATCAAAACTGTAAATAAAACAAAATCACCTCATCAAAACTGGCTGCAATGACTGTGTCCAGAATCCTCTGGCAGTGTATTTGGTACATGAGCAGGAAGGTGTTCACCTAAGGAAAGAAAGAAAGTACTTGCATTTATAGCACAGTAAGGTCCCACGAACAGCAATGACCAGGAAGAACTCCCCTGCTCTTCTTCGAAATAGTGCTATGGTATCTTTTACATCTACCTGAGAAGACAGACAGGGCCCCGGTATAACGCCTTGTGGATTACACTGGAGTGTCAGCCTAGATTTTACTCCCTAAGTACTGCACTGGAGTGTCAGCCTAGATTTTGTGCTCAAGTCTTTGGCGTGAACCCACAACCATCTGACTCAGAGGTGAGAGTGTTACCCACTGTGCCAAGGCTGACACCTTGGAATAACAAGATTCAGCAATATGGATTAAAGTGACAGAACACTGGATGCATAGGAGGGAGTTATAAGGCTGTAATGTAATTGAGTGTTCCAGTTATATTGTAACCCACACGAGTGAACCAGTGGCATCCCAAGACTGCCAGTGGAATATCGAGAATGGACCAAAGCCTCCAGCTCCCACCAATAGATGCATTTAAGGGGAACCTAGATAAACGCATGAGGGTGGAAGGAATAGAAGGTTATACTGATAGAGTTAGATGAAGAGGGGTGGGAGGAAGCTCATGTGGAACATAAACACCAGCATGAACCAGTTGGACCGAATGTCCTGTTTCTGTGCTATAAATGCTATGTAATTCTATGCAAAAGTAAATTTGCCTTCCAGTTGGTGCTTCTCCACCCCATCTGCGAGCCTGCATCCCATCACTTTGTAGCACAGTGGATTCGCTCTCCAAATTTCTGCGCCATCTCTCTGACAAACGGCAAATAAATTATGCAGACGAGGGGCACTATCTGTTTTTGGCTCCCCCCCCCCCCCCCCCCCCGGATTACTCAATAACACTCAGGTGCACATTCTCACCATTCGGACACAGCCATTATAACTGTTTTAGACCGTTGTGTACCTCCTCACGTTCAAGCCCATCGCTCAGAATTAGGTTTTCAGCATCTGGAAAGTCTGGTAACAGCATCCCGATTTTGGAGCTCAAGGAGTATTTTCTACATGTTCCCTACAAAAGAAAAAGAAAAGATATGTTTGAAGATTAAATTAATTTGGACACACCATGATAGTCTACTCTATCCATTTCTCCTGTTTCTTTGTTTTTCGCTCCAAGGTAATTCCTGGATGAGGGGAAGGCAGGGAGTGTTCGGTTTAACCGCTCATCTGAAAGACGGCACCTCCGACAGTGCAGCACTCCCTCAGTACTGCACTGGAGTGTCAGCCTAGATTTTGTGCTCAAGTCTCTGGAGTGGGAACTTGACCTGAAGGATAACATCACACTGCCAAACTTTGGCTCCATCTGCTGGACACATGTGAAATTATATCATACAATCTTAAACACTAGGGGGTAGAGTTTCCGCTCGTTTCCGCTTGTAATATCTGCGCAATTTGAGTGAAATCACCCGAACCAGCGCAAAAGGTCGTGGAGTTTTCGAAGTAAGTGAGTTACACCCAAAACCACTTATGTTCATGATTTTAAATCAGGTTACTCTGCTTGTCCAACATTAGTATAGGTGGAGGACAGGACACTCTTATTAAAATGCTTGTTCTTGGTGATAAACCCATTTTCAGCTGTTTTAATGAAACTGCACCAGGTTACCATTCGTAAATACATCAATGAATACTTTTTAATGGAAAGAAAAGAAACAATTATGTTCTATTGCGCTGGTTCATGGAAGATTTTACGTCTGTGATTATGCAAATGAATTTAACGGAAACTTGAACTGTAACCTAACCAAGCGCAATTTCGAGTGCATTTTTGACACAATTTCCCGATTGTGCCCAAAGCGAAAACTTTACCCCTTGTTGGCCCATGCTGATTCTCAGATTTCCCCTCGGGTTCTGGAAGCCTGAGTGGGGCGAAGGGAAGACTGATGTGATTGCTTGGCAGTCCTCTCAGTCCTGCATGGCTTGTGGCACAGAGGGACCAAGAAAAGGTGACCAAAAAAATCTTTAAAAACAGGAGTTTCAGGTTCAACTCAAAAAGTAGGTACGGCCTAAACTGGTCCCACAGTGATTAGATTAGCTCAGCTGTGGGCAAGATGGCGAGATCAATGTATGATGAACGTAGGATCAGGAGTAGGCCATTCAGCCCCTCAAACCTGCTCCGCCATTCAATTAGATCATGGCTGATCTGAACCTTAACTCCATTTACCCACCTTAGCTCCAGATCCCTTGATACCCTTACCTAACAACAATGACCCTTACATTAAAGCCATGTTGGATGAGTTTGAATATTGCACCATCACTATCTTGGTTACAACAACAAGGAATTTAGTAAGAAATTCCTGATGGGAATGGCCCTTTATCTAAAGTCTTATGGAATGATTAAACCCAATTCAGAGCGTTCTTTAAACATCCTGGTTTTGCTTTAAACATTTAAACATTAATATTTGTACTTTTCTCACCTCAGTTTTAACTTTGGTGCCTGAAAATCTTAAAATTAAAAGAAAAGTCATAGTTAGATTAAAAAAATCACGCTTTCATTTATATAACACCCTATCATCAAAATATCTCAAAATGTTTCACAGAATGAATTACTTTAGAAGTGCAATGAGTCCTGGTACAGGCAAATATGGGTGAATGTTGACTTTCTTGAGTATAAATAATCAATTAATGATTATATATTTTTCTATAATAAAAACACAAATCATTGAAAGCATCTCAATGGTCGGATTTTTTTTTACCTTCAATTTAGGTTGTATTACTGGTACAAAGGTTTAGAACTATAAAGAGGCCTGACATGGTCTGATAGAGGATACCACCCAAAATATGAACCCCATTTTTTGCTTCCAGAAGATGAGTGACCTCCTGTGGATTCACAGCATTTTCTGTTTTCGTTTTGGATTTGCAGTTTTTTTTTTAAATTTTGTTTTTTTTCTTAATTTGTGATCTTCAACATTTCTCGGACTGCGTGGTTTGATTTTCAGTTTATTTTTTGTCTCCACCAGGCTGTTTGCCGAGTGCACTGTCTCCTCAGGTTGTGGGCCACACTCTTCAGCATTGCCAGATATTCACTGTGTTCTTTCATATGTAGTTCTTTAACACTTGCTATTAATTTCTGTCTGTAATAGAACCATATACACTCCAACTTCTCAAGTGAGAGGGCGAGATACTTGCGGTGTCAGCCGCAGACCAAGATAAAAGTTTATGAGAGAGGGGCACTGCCCCTTTAAACCCAGAGCTGTCCTTACATTACTGACTGTGTGATTGACAGTGCTTGTGGATACTGTACCTTGTAAGGCCGCATCCAGCATATACTGACTGATAATAAATGGACGTCTCTTTAATTCCAATGCCATAATAATGATACCTGAGAACAGAAAAACCTTTTGTTATAGTCAGTACAATCTGTGTGTGGTATTGCACATGTAGTTCAATCACTCTGTACAGCATTCAGACTGCACCTTCTACCGCTTTCCATACCAGCCATCATCGTGGCCGCTGTGACTGAGATTCGAAAATTAATGTTGAATTAGTGGCCCCTCCAGGACAAAGCAGTCCACTTGATCGGCAGCCCATCCACCACCTTAAACACCCACCACTGGCACACCGTGGCTGCAGTATACACTATCTACAAGATGCACTGCACAACTCGCCAAGGCTTCTTCGGCAGCACCTCCCAAACCTGAGACCTTTTCCATCTAGAAGGACAAGGGCAGCAGCTGCATGGGAACAACATCACCTCCATGCTGACTTGGACACGTATCGCCATTCCTTCATCGTTGCTGGGTCAAAATCTTGGAGCTCCCTACCTGTCAGCAATATAGGAGTCCCTTCATCATACAATCTGCAGCGGTTCAAGAAGAAGGCTCACCGCACCTTCTCAAGGGCATCAAGGGATGGTGCAATAAATGCTGGCCTTGCCAGTGACGCCCATATTCCAAAAATTAATTAATAAAAATAAACTGGGTTGAGACTGCACAAACTCATTTCACATAGTATCCGTACAGTCAGCAGAGGGAAGACTATCACCCCCAATGGTCTGGGTTGGATTTCACTCAGGCTCAAGAGGTGAAACAACAGAGTTTTACTCAGTCTGACATTTTCTCCCCTTCCCTCTTCTAGGTCTCCCTCGTCGAAACTACTTGTAACTGACTGGGAGCAGATTACCCAGCCATCCTGAGTGACCAGAGGGAGGTGCATAAGAATGATCCAAGGTGGAACCCCTCGCCCCAGCCTCGTCTTGGAGAAGCACCCGGGCCTCTCCAACTCCCCTCATTGATACAGATATGATAGGCCTCTTGGCATGCAGGGAGACATGCTGTTAACTCATATGTGGTACTCAAGCAGGGTGTTTTCATTAAAGAATCCACAGTTCAAAGCAACAGCAACTTCTGGCTATATTCTTCCGTTCTCTTCCGTCATAGATGTGTCTGGCCTAGACTTGGTACCTGATTACAACCAAGAGCTCATTGCATTGACAACAGTCTCAAGGAGAATCCTAATAAGAACATAAGAAATAGGAGCAGGGATAGGCAAATGTCCCCTTGAGCCTGCGCCGCCATTCATTAAGATTGTGGCTGATCTTTGACCTCAACTCCGCTTTCCCACCCGATCCCCACATCCCTTGACTCCCTTAGAGTCCAAAAATCTATCGATCTCAATCTTGAATATAGTCAACAGCTGAGCATCCACAGCCCTCTGAGGTAGAGAATTCCAAAGATTCACAACCCTCTGAGTGAAGAAATTCCTCCTCATCTCAGTCTTAAATGGCCGACCCCTTATCCCGAGACTATGCCCCCTAGTTATAGACTCTCCAGCTTGGGGAAACAGCCTCCCAGCATCTACCCTGTCAAGCCTTCTCAGAATCTTACATGTTTCAATCAGATCACCTCTCATTCTTCTACATTCCAGAGAGTAAAGGCCCAATCTACTCAATCTCTCCTCATAGGACAACCTTCTCATCCCAGGAATCAATCTAGTGAACCTTTGTTGCACCACCTTTAAGGCAACTATTTCCTTCCCTAGGTAAGGAGACCAATTCTCTACACTGTACTCCAGATATGGTCTCAACAAAGCCCTCTACAATTGCAGCAAGACTTCCTTACTCTTGTACTCCAACTCCCCAGCAATAAAGTTCAACATACCATTTGCCTTCCTAATTGCTGTACCTGCATGGTAACTTTCTGTGTTTCATGTACAAGGACATCCAAATCCCTCTGAACATCAACATTTAATAGTTTCTCACCATTTAAAAAGTATTCTGTTTTTCTATTCTTCATTCCAAAGTGAATAACCTCACATTTCCCCACATTATACTCCATCTGCCACTTTCTTGCCCATTCATTTAACCTGTCTACATCCCTTTGCAGACTCTTTGTGTCCTCCTCAGAGCTTACTTTCTCACCTAGCTTTGTATCATCAGTAAACTTGGATACATTACACTTAGTCCCTTCATCTTAGTCATTAGTATCGATTGTAAAAAGCCGAGGCCCAAACACTGATCCTTGTGGCACTCCATTAGTTACAACCTGCCAACCTGAGAATGACTCATTTATTCCTACTCTCTGTTTTCTATCCGTTAACCAATCCTCTACCCATGCTGATCAATTACCTCCAACCCCATGAGCCCTTATATTGTGTAACAACCTTTTGTGTGGCACAGCACTTTATTGAATGTCTTTTGAAAATCCAAATATACTACAACCACTGGTTCCACCTTATCTACCTTGCTAGTTACATCCTCAAAACTGTAGATTTGTCAAACACGATTTCTCTTTCATGAAACCATGTTGACTCTGCCTAATCGTAATATGATTTTCGAAGTGCCCCATTACCACGTCCTTAATAATAGATTCCAGCATTTTCCCGACTGCTGATGTCAGGCTAATGCAAGATCCAAGCAGGTAGCACTGAAGTGGAACTAAAAGGGTCCAGGGTGGCTCATTCAGCTCGACACTGAGTCTCCTACTTGGAGACTCCCTTTAAGGGTTGCAAGTGTTGACAACCCGGAGATCACTGCGTGGGGAATGACATAGTTCCACATCCCATACTCTGAGGTACAGTCTATCTGCAGCATTCCTGAGAGTGGCAGAATATTGAAAATCATCTATACGTGAATGGGCATAAAGAGTACAAAAGACCTGGAACTTAACTTTGATTGTCCCCTGGTGCCGAGTCTCCTGGTTTTCAGTTTAGGAAACTGTTGTCTTATCAGCTGTAAATAAGAAGGTACCAGTTATAATGAAAGACATTAGTTGATTCTTTTACAGTCAATATATTCTCGTGAATAATTCCATTTGTAGAGTGCCTTTCACATCTAAATATCTCAAAACGCACAATCTAGGCTGACACTCGAATGTGTTGCTGAGGAGGTGCTGCATTGTTGGTAGTGCATCATTTTGCATACAGCAAGATCCCACAAACAGCAGAGTTGAATAACAAGTAAATCTGTTATATTGTAGTGTTGTCTTAGGGAGGAATGTTGGCCAGGACCCCAGCAAAACTCCCTGCTCTTCTTCAAATAGTGTCATGGGATAATTAACGTCCGCCCTAATAGGTAATCAGGAATTCTATCCAATGCCTTATCCAAAGGATGGCTTCTCCGACACTGCTTCTAACAACCTTTTTAATAGCATTGGTCAGATTTTCTTTTATTTATGTCATATAATAACATTAGCATTTATATATTGCCACATCGCATCAAAACATCTGAAAACACTTCACACATTGAATAACTTTTGAAAAGTATTGACTTTTGATAATACGAAATATATGAAAATGATGGGCAGGTAAAGACCAACTGGTCTATCAAGCCTGCCTCACACTCATGATGTCTGGAGCATCATGACAGGGCACTTCTTACCCCCTCCCCATCTTCCACAGCCATGCAACCTCCTGGGAGAGGCAAAAAATACCAGAGAAAAACCCAGGGCCAATAAGGGAAAATAAAACTTTGGAAAACTCCTCTCCAACCCCCTCAGGCGATCCAGGAGATCTCATAGACCAATATAGACAAACACTTAATTGGCTTTGAGGGTTTCGAATCCAGTATTTTGTACTCACTTTACCAAAGCTCGCTGCACTGATTGACTTGAAATCCCTCTTCTTACAGAAGTCCTGGTAATGGGTGTAGAGCACACACCTGGGGAGGCAAATTCCCTCCACCCAATCGTAGGTGTCCAAAAGCCTAGCAGCAAAGTATGTAAAGATGTTATTGTTGTTTCACAAGAAGAACAATCAAGGAGCAAGAGAGGTTAGAAGGCAACAACACAGGAGATAAACCTACTTCTCAAGGGGGTAGGTATTTGGCCTTTACCTCCTGTGCGATAAGCATCACCTCAATTCTATCCAATTCTTCCATTAATTTCAATGAAAGAAAAATCAGGAGGGTTATGCTACCAGCAGGTGACCTTCACCCGATAGATTTTCCTTACCACCCAGGCGATGCTTAACATCCAGGGTACTAAACGCAAAAGTCTACCACCTTACAGTCAATTTTATATGGGCTCGGTTGTCTCAGCATTGAAGATGACACGTCGTTTGTCACTCCATTATCCAGTTTCCGCTATACCCATCTGCATCAACATGGTTGCTAATTGTGTTTCAGATGGGAAGTTACCTCACAATTGAAACTGCCACTTGGCCATTCAAATCCCCCAAGGTTTATATCGACAGTGTTTGTTCTCAGGGTCACCTAGACCTCTGAAAACACTTATTTTTTGTGTAAGGTTAACATTCCTTTGTTTTTCTTCCTTGACCAATTATCGTCACCTGTGACCAAGTGGGTGGGCAGGCTGTCGGCTTGCAATCTCTGCCGGTCGTCCAGGGATGTATCTCCCTATGATTTTCTCTCCATCCTCCTATGGTACTTGTACATGAAGTAAGCCTTTGGGCAGAAGTGGTGTGATTTCAAGGGGAAACCATCATCCTGCCAGTCCCACCTATAATTGTGACATCACCATAGGTGGGAGGTTGGAAGAAACTCCTATCAGATTATTGTATATTGGGTAGAGATGGGGCCAAAATCTGATGGAAATGAGTTACGCCCCAAAATCTTCCTCTCACCACCCAGATTATGCCATTTCCACACCCCAAACTAGGCTCCTCTCTCTTGTGTCCCTCAATGCCTTCTTTTGCCTAAAAATTATCCAGCTCCCTTTTGAATTTGCCAACAATCTGCACTTCTGCTGTCTCCCTCGGCTGTCTGTCCCACACACAATCACCACCCTCGTGCGAGACAGTTGAATCTAAACACTTCTGTTCACCTTCCCCGTGCTGATTTTAAGTCCATGCCCTCGGTTACTGAGTGTCTGCTGTCATCAAACAATTTATTGGGGTTCAGTTTATTTAGAACCTTGAAACTTCAGTAAGGTCTCTCCTGAGCCACCTTTTCTCCAATGTAGCCATGGAAGGGTCTTCTTGGCATTGAGCCTTCTGTGTAGACAACTATAATACTGCAAGATCTGGGGCCGAACCTTGAAGCCATAATCCTGTTGCTAGCTAATTGCTAATAAAAATATATCTAAGTTATGGAGATAAGGTTGTTTAATTCCTTTCATTACCATTTCAGGGTAGCTGACAGTTGGCTGTGAGTTTTTGGTGACTCTTTGAAGGAAACGGACTCTTGTTCAGATATGGTACACTCTGTAAAACACAACAGTAGCTCTGTCAGATGCCAATCTTCGCAAGAAACTGTATCCTCTCAATGCAATGGCCTTGGAGGGGTGCATCACAGATTCATCAGAATGACACCAGGGCTAAAAGAGTTAAATTCTGAGGACAGGTTGCATAAACCTGGCTTGTATTCCCTTCAGTATAGTAGATTGTGAGGTGACCTAATCAAGGTGTTTAAAATTATAAAGGGATTTGATAGGGTAGATAGAGAGAAACAATTTCCTCTGGTGGGGGAATCCAGAACAAGGGGTCATAATCTTAAAATTAGTGCCAGGCCACTCAGGATTGAAATCAGGAAGCATTTCTTCACACAAAGGGTAGTAGAAATCAGGATCTCTTTCCCCCAAAAGGCTGTGGATGCTGGGTCATTTGAAACTATCCACCGAGATCATTACATTTTTGTTATCCAAGGGATATGGAGAAAAGATGGAGCAATGAAGCGTTGGCAGACTCGAGTTATACTGCTGGCTACACATTGTGCTTTGGCCAGAAAAATGGAGTTTCGTGCACAGTTAGTTGCACACAGCGCAGGGATAAATTTTAATCTTAGCAAAGCGCCGATGATATAGTTAGTTCTACACTGAACAAGTTTTTTTAAAAAAAAGTTTAAAAAGTTGCATGAGTTGGGAGAAAGGGAGAAAAAGAAACTGCCAGGAACAGAAATGAAAATAGAAAATGTTAAAAATACACAGGCGTCCATTAAAAAGGGAAAAGGTAGGTTAACTTCTCAGGTGTGGACTCCTTGTCAGAACAGGTCCTTTCTGGAGCATCTTTTTAAACTTTGCTTTACACTGTTTGCAGTTATACCGAATTCAGTGCAAAAACGATGTCACTATTTATTTACGTTATTCTCACATCCCCTTTGCTTAATTCAATTCCAATGAATTCACACACCGAATTACACCACATGATTTCTGCCAATGCAAAGTGGAAACCATTTCACAACACTGCCAACCGGATAGGGTCACTGGTCCATCATTTACGTTTTCTGAACTCTCGGCCATAATAACATTGCACTTAAAATGGAAATGACGCCGCACTTTAACATGGAATGGCTCTGATGTTTGCTGAATGAAACATTTTTGTATTGCTGTTAGGTACGAATGATCTTACCCGACCAGTCGGTCTGCATGAAGTAGGACATCCGTCTGTCTGATGTAGGATAGCCGTCTGTCTGATGTATCGCATGGGAGCCAAGGAGAAGGTGCTGGAACTTCAGTGAAACACGATTGCTTCTCAGGTAACTAGAGCAATGGGATAGAGTCCCTATGAAAATATCACTGCCAGGCTGGAAATCAGCTAGCCCCAGTGCACATTAGTCTCCACGGACTAGAGACCCCATCAAATTTTATACTGCATTGTGCGATCTTCCTCAAAGTGACATTTCTGGGAATAATAGGCCAGGATGGGGGAAGGCTCATATTTTTGGCCGTGGATAAGGAGGGAGGAGGAAGGGCACGTGACACATGAAGATAATAATATCCAATATATACTCGATGCAGTGTTAGATGAGTGACATTTAATCCTCCTTCTAAGGCGTCCGTGCCCACTAAGTGACCTGGGCCGGTTAAACATTTAACCAGACAGTGAAAGGCGTATGTGTTTGACACTAAGAAGTACACACAGGGCACTGACTGCCTTCTCTCAACAAAACCTTTTGATGTGGTTGGCAATCTCGTTTATTAAACTATTTCCAAAACCTTTTCTATACACAATAAATCGTGGCTTTCTTCTCTCTTTCCTCTCTCTCATCTCTCTTTTCTCTCTTCCTTCCTCTCTCTCTTTTCCTTCTATCTTCCTTCTCCCCCTCTCTATATATAGTTTGATTTTTGCTTTGACACAGACTGTGTGTGTGTTCGGTAACAGTCATGTCCATGATATTTCATTAATTTCTGTCTCTTTTCTGAATAGGATGAAAAGTTGGCAGCTTTATAACCATTTGTTTTTATAAAGGATTGCGGTCAGAGTTTACAATGCAAACAGTATTCACAAAGTGTAGGGTGCGATTGGAGGCTGCTTGAAGCAGGTCAAAGACAAATGACTATCAGCTTCAGAGTTTCAAAGTGATCTTTATTTGCTCCCGGTGTGTCATTCTATTTCTCGGATTTGTACAATTTTGAGAGTTCTCCTTTGGTATCGTTGGGTACTTTGCCCACTTGCAAAGGTCACTGAATTTCCAGAATTGCCGTACGTTCTCAAACTGCTGGTCCTGTAATTGAAGCTGAAAGTGATAGAAAATCTAGCAGGATGGCCTCATTGGAAAATGCTTAACGCATATGAAAAAATATATCTATATATCAATAAATCTATAAATATATATGTGTATATACATATATATATGTATGTTTGTGCGTATATATCTATAAATATATATATAAAGAGAAAAAGAAAGAATTTATATATATTTATAGAATTGTACAGCACAAAAGGAGGCCATTCGGCCCATCATGCCTGTGCAAGGTCTTTGAAAGAGCTATCCAATTAGTCCCATTCCCCCGCACTTTCCCCATAGTCCTGTAATTTTTTCCATTCAAGTATTTATACAATTCCCTTTTGAAAGTTACTATTGAATCTGCTTCCACCAACCTTTCAGGCAGTGCATTCAAGATCATAACGATTTGCTGCGTAAAAAAAGTTTCCTCTTTTGCCGATCACCTTAAATCTGTCCTCTGGTTACTGACCCTTCTGTCATTGGAAACAGTTTCTCCTTATTTACTCTGTCAAAACCATTCCTGATTTTGAACATCTCTATCAAATCTCCCTTTAACCTTCTCTGCCCTAAGGAGAACAACCCCAGCTTCTCCAGATAACTGAAGTCCCTCATCCCTGGCACCATTCTAGTAAATCTCTTCTGCATCCTCTCTAAGGCCTTGACATCCTTCCTAAAGTGCGGTGCCCAGAATTGAACACAATACTCCAGCAGAGGCCTAACCAGTGTTTTATAAAGGTTTAGCATAGCTTCCTTGCTTTTGTACTCTATGCCTCTATTAATATATATAATGTATAATTTCATTTTCTCTCCTACTCTTTTCAACCTTCATGGTGTCCTGCACCATTGCCCTTTACCTCGGTTTCCTAATAAAGGAGGCTGATTATTTATAGCTTCTTGTCTTCAGGCAATATAATGTCAAAAAAGAGATCTTCAAAACTGGCCCTAATGGGAAGGCACTGCTATATCTGCCATGATGCCAGTATTTATAATGTACTTTTGCTTTGTTTTTTTAAGAGAAAATTCCCTCTATTTGTTTTCACCCTTGGTCTCCCTGGAGCATGTACCAGTTGCAGCCGAGAGGGTGGCTGGGGGACCTGCTTCTGAGCCTTTGACAGTGCTACTCTACATTGGCCGCTAAAAGCCATGCAAGAGTGGGCTGAGGACAAATGTTCTTTAGTAAAAGTGGAATACTCTCCACTTGCCTGGATGGGAGCAGCTGCAACAACAATCAAGAAGCTCGACACCATCCAGGACAAAGCAGTCCGTTTGATCGGCAGCCTATCCACCACCTTAAACATCCACTCCCTCCACTACCAGCATACCGTGGCTGCAGTGTGTGCTATCTATGGGATGCACAAGTTGCCAAGGCTTTTTCGGCAGCACCTCCCGAACCTGCGACCTCCATCAACTAGATAGACAAGGGCAGCAGGTGCATAGGAACACCATCACCTCCCAAGTTCCCCTCCATGTCACACACCATCCTGACTTGGACATATATCACCATTCCTGTATTGTTGCTGGGTAAAAATCCTGGAACTCCCTACCTAACAGCACTGTAGGAGTCCCTTCACCACATGGATTGCAGCAGTTCAAGAAGGCAGCCCACCACCACCTTCTGAAGGCCAACTAGGGATGGGCAATGAATTCTAACGTTGCCAACAATGCCCATATCCCGGGAATTAATTTTTAAAAAGTTTCCCTCACCTCTTGTGGGGAGAGGCTTAACCTGCGTCTACCTGCAGTGATGCAATCAAGATGAGGCATGAGGGAAGTGAGATTTAATAGAGGTGTTCAAAATCATGAAAGGTTTTGATAGAGCAAATAAGGAGAAACTGTTTCTAGTGGCATATGGATTGGTAACCAAAGGACACAGATTTAAGGTAATTGGCAAAAGAACCAGAAGGGCTGTGAGGAAAGGGCAGAGAAATGGGACTAATTGGATAGCACAGGCATGATAGGTCGAATGGCCTCCTTCTGTGCTGCATCATTCTATGATTCTATGTGAGCTGCACTCCACTACAATGTAGTGTCTCCTCCATTTTTCAACACTTTAAAATATATTGGAAGACACCATAGTGCCCTTTTCATCCGGGGGAAGGGGGGCGGGGCGAGGAGGGGTGGCAGGTAATAGCGTCTGAAAGTCAGACTGAAACTATGGGCTGGGGAACCATTCCATTCCTTCAATGAGTAAAGCAAATATATGGGCTGGGTTAAAGGATTAAGCTTCAAAGTTACATGTTATCACTGTCTGGGATAATTTTGTGTCTGAACTTTCACAAACCTTTACACACGTCACTGAGCTTATCTGTGTGACTGAGAGCTTCAAGCAAGTGCTACTAATCAAACACTAAGCACATACCCCAAAGAGTCTTTGAAGTTAAAGGGTTGTCATAGCTGCTGAAAAGGCAGATTTCACCCCCCCCCTTTGTTCTGCTAATAGCCAACATAATGATTTAATTCACATTGGGAAGCATCTTTGCATTGACAAAGGATCATTATGCATTATTTTTACTATAACTGATGTGAGGGTAAATAAATCGATCCTGCTTTCCCAGGTGGGGAGTTGCGTTCGAAGGGAGCCCAGGTTGGAGATAGGGCTAGAACACTGTACCACCGATTCGCCGACTGACTCTCCCTTTGAGTATGGCTCCCCACTGGGTGTGTGCAATTGGATCCTTTACCCACTCATGTTGCCACAGTCTTTACAGGGCAGTAGATAGCGAGTGTTCAACAAGTGGGGAGAGGAAAAAAAGAAAGAGTCGAAGGTGGGGGGCAGCACAGTCGAAGAGGGGGGTCTTTGAAGGCACGGTGGGAGATGGCAATGTAGAACTGCTGAGGAAGGGAGTTCCCAAGGGCTAGGGGCACTACAACTGAAGGAACAGTTGCTGATGGTGGTGTGCAGGGACAAGAGAAGTAGGCCAGTGTTGGAAGACCGGAGTGTGAGCGCAGGAACATAAGAGTGGAAGAGCGAGGCCTTGGAGTGGTTTGAAGGTAAGACCAGCAACCTTAAAGTTGGCTTAAACCTTAAAGAAGGCTATTTGGTGCGTCAAAGGTATGGCTCATTCCATTACATAAAATTTACAGCACAGAAACAGGCCATTCGAACCAACTGGTCTATGCCGGTGTTTATGCTCCTTACAAACATCCTCCCACTCCTCTTCATCTAACTCTATAAGCAAAACTTTCTATTCCTTTCGCCCTCATATGTTTATCTATCTTTCTATTAAATGCACCTATGCTATTTGCCTCAACTACTCCTTGTGGTAGCGAGTTCCACATTCTGACCACTCTCTGAGTAAAGAAGTTCCTCCTGAATTCCTTATTGGACTTATTGGTGACTATCTTATATTTATAAGAACATAAGAAATAGGAGCAGGAGTAGGCCAATCGGCCCTTCGAGCCTGCTCTGCCATTTAATAAGATCATGGATGATCTGATCCTAACCTCAAATCTAAATTCATGTCCAATTTCCTGCCCGCTCCCATAACCCCTAATTCCCTTTACTTCTAGGAAACTATTATGGCCCCTAGTTCTGGTCTTCCCCACAGGTTTACTATGTTTACCCTATCTACCTTTTCATAATCTTAAAGACTTTTATTAGGTCACCCCTCGGCCTTCTCTTTTCCAGAGAAAAGAGTCCCAGCCTGTTCAGTCTTTTCTGATAGTTATAACCTCTCAGTTCTGGTATCATCCTTGTAAATCTTTTTTGCACCTTCTCCAGTGGCTCTATATCCTTTTCATAATAAGGAGACCAGAACTGTGCACAGCACTCTTAAGTGTGGTCTAACCAAGGTTCTGTATAAGTTTAACATTACATAGAATTTACATCACAGAAACAGGCCATTCAGCCCGACAGGTCCATGCTCCTCTCACCCTTACTTATCTCACCCCATCAACATATCCTGCTATTCCTTTCTCCCTCATATGTTTATTAGGCTTCCCCTTAAATGCACCTATTCTAGTTGCCTCAACTACTCCTTGTGGTAGCAAGTTCCACATCCTAACTACTCTCTGGGTAAAGAAGTTTCTCCTGCATTCCCTATTGGATTTATTAGTGACTATCTTATATTTATGGCCCCTAGTTTTTTTTATTTGTTCATGGGATGTGGGCATCACTGGCAAGGCCAGCATTTATTGCCCATCCCTAATTGCCCTTGAGAAGGTGGTGGTGTGCTGCCTTCTTGAACAACAGAGTGGCTTGCTAGGCCATTTCAGAGGGCAATTAAGAATCAACCACATTGCTGTGGGTCTGGAGTCACATATAGGCCAGACTGATTAAGGACAGCAAGTTTCCTTTCCTAAAGGGCATTAGTGAACCAAATGGGTTTTTATGACAATCTGGTAGTTTCATGGCCACTATTACTGATACTAGTTTTTTTTAAATTCCAGATTTTATTTAATTAATTGAATTTAAATTCCCCAGTTACCATGGCAGGATTTGAACTCATAACCTCTAAAATATTAGCCTGAACCTCTGGATTACTAGTCCAGTAACATAACCACTATGCTACTGTACTCTCTAGTGCTGGTCTCTCCCTTATGTCGACCCTATCAAACCTTTTCCTAATCTTAAAGACCTCTATCAGGTCACCCCTCAGTCTTCTCTTTTCTAGAGAAAAGAGCACCAGCCTTCTCTGCTTTTCAATTCTATCCTATTTACATTAGATGTTGGGTTATGATCTGTTGGTGATTTATCCAGTTCTTATGAAGCCATATTTGGAGCCTCCTGACACCAGTCTCTGGCTGACGTGCAGAGCTCCAGTGATTTCCCTGTTTGCTCAGGGTGTTGTTCGCAGCTTTACAAACATGGCAACTGTTTCATTTATAATCAAAGAGACTCCAGCACACAGAACGACATTTGACCCAGTACAACTCGCACATGACCGCTTTCTCCTATTACAAGTGCACACTTATTGAGAAGGAAGGATCAGGTCCTGTCATGCTTTGAAATGAAAACAGAAAGTGCTGGATACACACAAGAGGTCGATCAACATCAACTGCTTGCATTTATGATAGAGGAGCGTCACAGAGAGCTTTATTCAAAGCGGGAAGTTGGATGTTGAACAGGAGGCGGGAAGGGTTGTGGGGCGAAACTGAAAGCTTGGTCGAAGAACTAGGTTTTTAAAAGGTAGCATTTGAAAGACAAAGATGGATTAATAGGGGATGACACTCCGAATACCTGCTCCTGAACCAGGAATACACCCGGAAAATTGTGGCAAGCATGCCCACCATTGCCTGCTATGCGCTCCCAGTGGGTGAGGTTTTTACCAGGAGCGCTCGTTGGAAAATTGGCCATAATTTGTGATTCCACTACCCCCCCCCCCCCACCCCGCCATCGTTTCATGCAACATACTCTCTGTATCGAGCTTTGGATGGATTGTCTTGATCTAGCTCGCTCTTCCTCTTCAGCAGCATCAGCTCAATCTCCTGTTAACCTTATTCCTCTAGTAACCTCGATCTCGCAGTCTAGCATCCAACTCACCCAGTTCAGCATTCCAGCTGTATTCGGAATGGCCCAATGTCTTGTCTCACCTGGCAGATTATTCCAACTCAGTTGGAGATCTGATGAAAGGTCATTGGTGGACAGGAGGGGGTCGGTGGGGGGTTAAAATGTCGGAATCGATCAAACCAACCCTATTCCCGTCCATTAAAATTTTTACAAACCCAAATCAGGCCATTGACGAGGCTCCCGCGAAAGACAGCCAGGGCCTAATTAACATTCAAAAGTCGCAGCCCAGTGACACCATCGCTGCCACCATTTAAACTTAACCGTAGTTCAGGGGAAGGCCTGCACTGTCGGCTGCAGATCCAAGGCAGGAGGCGTCAACTGCATAAGGTAAGTACGAAAGATCAGCTCCTTTAAGCACTCCTTGTGGGCCTGAAGGAGCAGGAGTGCTTCCCTCCCAGGCCTCAAAAGGAAGCCTTCGTGCCCCCTCCAGCCTCGATCGCCCCCACCTCCCCCCACCCCCACACCCAGCCCCAATCATGGCCCGGAGCCTTCCTCCACTATTGACTGCCGGGGACCCGAGGGGACCGTGGCCTCCTGCCACAACCTACCACACACACCCGCTGGCCAGGCAGTCAATCTGGCCGGCTGTCGGGCAGGTGCCTGCCCAAAATTATTCCAGTGAGGCCCTGCGGTTAAGATCGGCCTTGCCGGGTTCATCGCCCGCTACTGGGTCTGCCCGTTAACATCGGGGCCGTTAACTCTGTTTCTCTCTCCACAGATGCTGCCTGACCTGCTGAGTATTTCCAGCATTTTCTGTTTTTATTTCTGGTTTCCAGCATCCGTGGGATTTTGCTTTTGAGATCATTCCAACTATTTATCACCTTTTGAGTAACAACTTTCTTTTGATATCCCTTTTGAGTTTACTTTTTACTAACTTAAATTGCTATCTTCTGGTCTAACTACTCTGCAATAATATTATAGGACCCCCTTCGCCCATACCATTCAAAACTTTATATAACTTGATGAGGTCCCACTTTCACCCTCTCCTCTTTAGACTGTAGGGATTGAGGAATTTAATCTTTCTTTGCAACTCATCCTCTTCACCCTTGATATTATTTTTGTTGACGGTCTCTGTGCTTCCTGCAATGCACTTCTGCTATTTTTGAAGTGCGATGACCAAAACTGAGCACAATGCTCCGAGCGTAATCTGACTAGTGCGTTATAAATTCTGAGCATAACCTCTGTAAAATTCTGCTCTACTCTTCTATCTAAAGCTCCCAATATTCTATTAGCTTTATTAATTGCTTCACCACATTGTCTAGATGTTGAAAGAAATTAGTCTGTTTTTATTCCCAGGTATAATGTCGTGGAATCATACAGCACGGAAGGAAGCCATTCGGCCCATCGTGCCTGTTCCAGCTCTTTGAAAGAGCTATCCAATTAGTCCCACTTTCCCCACAGCCCTGCAATTTTTTTTCCCCTTCAAGTATTTATCCAATTCCCTTTTGAAAGTTACTATTGAATCTGCTCCCACCACCCTTTCAGGCAGTGCATTCCAGATCATAACAACTCACTGCGTTAAAAAAATTCTCCTCGTCTCCCTTCTGGTTCTTTTGCCAATTACCTTAAATCTGTGTTCTCTAGTTACCGACCCTCCTGCCACTGGAAACAGTTTCTCCCCATCTACTCTAGCAACACCCCTCATAATTTTGAAAAGTCTATTCCATTTATTGTACACTTCTGCCCCACATTTTGTCTTGTCCAATACTTTACATTTAGCAGTAATAAGTTTAATTTGTCATTTGTCTGCCCAGTTGCTTTACTGATCTAAATCCCATTGAATTCCCTCTCTACCTCTGCCTCTCTATGTCTCTCTCCTCCTTTAGGATACTTTTTAATACCCACCTCTTTGACAAAACTTTTGGTCACTCCTCCTTATCTATCCTTCTTTGGCTTGGCGTTCATTCTTCTTTACACCTCGATGAAGCACCCTAGGGTGTTTTTCTATGTTAAAGTGGCAATGTAAATGCAAGTTGTTATAAGTTTACCTTTTGCTACTTTGAACCTGTGACCCCTTGTTGTACTCTTGCAATTTAAAGTAATTTTCCAGGTTTACTTTTTCCAAATAATTTTTTCTGTCTATTCATCCCTGGAATGTGGGCGTCGCTGGCAAGGTCAACATTTGTTGTTCATTCCTTATCGCTCTGATTTGATGCAACCGAGTGGCTTGCTAGGACGCTTCAGAGGGAAGAGTCAACCACGTTGGTGTGGGACTGGAGTCACATATAGGCCAGACCAGGTAAGGACGGCAGGTTTCCTTCCCTAAAGGACATTAGTTAACCAGTTGGGTTTTTACAACAATCCGACAGCTTCATGGTCACTTTTACTGAGACCAGATTTTTATTTCTAGATTTTTTTAAACTGAATTCAAATTCTCAAACTGCCATGGTGGGATTTGTACTCACATTCTCTGGGTTATTTACTATCTTCTATCTCTATATAAGATCGCCTCCCAGAAACCTACTTGTAAGACTGAAAAGCCCAGTGTCTCCAGTCTTTCCTCATAACTCAGACCTCTGACCCTAGGGATCGGTCTTGTGACTCTTTGCCCTACCTCCAACCTCTAACTTGTGTCTGGGTGACCAGAACGAGCCTCAGATCAGCTAATTCACCATGAACTATGGATCAAACTGGGATCTTAATGGCCAGTATAGGCTTAGTACCACATTGTGGGATGTCTAGTGATCCATGGGAGAGGGAAAAAAGGGGCATTATCCCTATTTTAGATCATGAGTTGGATCTGAAACAAAATGGTTAACTACACAATATTTCCTCTATCAGTTTCCAATTTTGGCAGCTTACTCCTGGAGTTAGAACCTCCCCAATACTTTGTGTGAACTGGACATGATTCCCCCTTTTCATTACTGTGTGGGACGTTTGTGTAAATATTTAAAATAGTTTTGTTTAAAAAGCAAAAAAAAAGGTCCTTATTGATGTAAACAATAAGATTTCGCTGGTATTAATTATTTATAAGAGATCGATGTAATTTGCAGGCTGATTTGGACAAATTGCAAATCTCTGATAGGCAGGACATTCAATACCAAAGAGCTGTGTGAAGCATTTGCACAAATAACCCATTGATCTGTGCAGTTTTATAATCGTAAACCTGCGTGTCTCTCTCACACACCAACACACACACTGACTCACTCACTCTCACACACACTCATTCACTCACACTCACTGACACACACACACACACACACACAGACTCACTCTTACACACGCGCAGAGCTGACGTCCGTGATTCCTGACGACGGGCGAATGACGGTGCAAAAACCAGGAAGCTGAACAGGTATTGACGGCATCTGCAAAGTGAGAACGAAAACCAGATCGGGATCCACCGCGATCGGATTCCACCTACAGCCAGGAGCCAACGCCACCACCGGGGTGGGAGTCAATTTGCACGCCCACTGGGGTAAATCGGTAAAATGAATCTGGGATCTGTGTTTTCAACATTTGGAAACGAAGCTGATAAGGAAACGTTCAGGTGCATTTCCCCTCTCTGACCTGCAAAATCTGAACAGACTGATCATGTAATTGTCACATTAACTTTAATTATTATGAAGTGTATAACATCATATATATTTTCAATGATCCGTAATTCACATTATGAAAAAATGTATGTGCTTTTCTTTCAGCAATCAGGGTCTATTTTAATATTAAACATTCAAACTACATGGACTGGGATTCTGGCCTTGAAAATAACACTGTGATATTAACCTACAAACAAAGTGCATTCACATGGAAAGGCATAACTTGTTTATTTCCGTTGGGTTAAGGCCCCCGTTAAAATAACAGTTCTCGTACAAACTCATTCAGCATTTGTATGCTAATATCACAATGTAATTTCAAATATCTGGAGTCTTCATACATTGCTCAAATTCATAATCCCAGGCTGACATTTTATTCCGTAGTTGGGACAATGTGGAACAGGCCCTGTGTGGGTTTAACCCAACCCGCCCGGCGGGAAACTGACGTGTTCGGATCGGCCGCCTGTTTTGCACCTCGTCCTGATTTTACTTTTCGTTGAAGTCCGGCCAATGAGGGCGGGCTAGACTAAAATAACTCCCCTGGGTGTCCCGCTCATTCTCTTCCAGTTTCACAGAAAGTAGCTGGGAATTGATGACACTGCATCAATGCCTTGCAGAGCATGACCACAGCTCAGGCACCTCATGAGCACTCAAAGCTGGCAAGCTGGGTGGTTTCAGCTGCTTTAACACCAGCAGTATCTTTACCGCACACTTGGGGCTCATATAAGCCAATTTGTGTCTAAGATCTCTGGGCTTAGGTAAGTGGGGTGTGTCCATACAAGGGGAGAGCGCGCAGATTCCTCAGTAGCGGGGTCTGGTCACTTTCAGGTCGGTTCACACGTCTTCAGCCTCTGGGGTTTGGCCCTCGAGTCCGCGCGGTTCCCAGCTCGGCCTCGGGACTAGGTAAGTCGGCATTCCCCACTTTCCAGCTGGGTCCCCTCCCTGCCAAGTCAGCCAAATCTTGAGATCAACCCCCACCCCTCCCAATTGCTAAATCTAGCTTTGCCACCAGTCTCTGCACATGTCAGACACCCAGCTGATCAAAAGAAATGATGGATAATACGCTCCTGCTCCCTCCGCAAAAAGAGAGATACCTCTCATTGATTTAAAGCCTTGAGCACATAATCCAGGCTCACACTCCCTGTGCAGCACTGCGGGAGTGCTGCACCGTCTGCCCTCTCAGGTGGACATAAAAGATCCCATGGCACTATTTCGAAGAGGAGCAGGGGAGTTCTCCCTGGTGTCCTGACCAATATTTTTCCCTCAACCAATATCACTAAAAACAGATTATCTGCTCATTATCTCATTGCTGTTTGTGGGAACTTGCAGTGCGTGAATTGGCTGACGCATTTCCCTACATTAGCAGTCATATATAGGCCAGACTGGGTAAGGAAAACCTGTTTCCTTCCCCAAAGGACATTAGTGAACCAGTTGTTTTTATACAACAACCCGACAGGTTCATGCTCACTTTTACTGATAGCAGCTTTTTAAAAAAAAAATTGAGTTCAAATTCTTGAAACAGCCATAAAGAACTCACATTCTCTGGAATTAAGGATGTGTGAAGCCCTTATCTGCTAACATCACCAAATATCTACCATCAAATGAAAGATGGTCACAAGGGCAGAAAGGCAAAACAACTCCTCTACGAGCTCTTGGGGAGGAGGGTCAATTTTTTTCCTTTTACTTACATAATTTAATTGAGAAAGAAGTAAATGAATTAGGAATAGGAGCAAAAGTAACTCAGCGAAGGGGGGAGGGGGGGTGGGAAACTCTTCCAAGAACTTGCCCCAGATAAGTACATTTTGTTTGGATTTAAATCAAAGTTGGTGTTTGAAAATGGGAAGTTAGCAGGGGTTACAGGCTGGTATTATAATGCTTTACCACAGTGAGTGGTTGATGCATCTTTTAATGGAAAAGTAGATAAATATTGGAAGAAGCCCAGGGGCTACGTGGAGAGCGCTGGGCATGGTTCTAATTGGATAGCTCTTTCAAAGAGTGGGCACTGACATGATGGGCTGAATGGTCTCCTCCTATGCTGCAAACTTCTATTAAAATATTAAGATAAACCTCTGCTTTGAGAAGCCACACTTTTTTTTAATGAAGCGTTCTGTAGTTATTGCTGCAATAAGTGTCAATTTATTGGCCACACTGTCTGCAGATGTACTTGCTCTGACTCTGCTGCAGATGTTTTAGCTCTGACTCTGCTGCAGATGTTTTAACTCTGACTCTGCTGCACGTTTTAACCCCGCCTCTGCTGCAGATGTTTAGCTCTGACTCTGCTGCAGATGTTTTAGCTCTGACTCTACTGCAGATGTTTTGCTCTGACTGCCCTAGATGTTTTAACTCTGACTCGCTGCTGCAGATGTTTTAACTCTGACTTTCTCTGCTGCAGATGTTTTAACTCTGACTCGCTGCTGCAGATGTTTTAACTCTGACTTTCTCTGCTGCAGATGTTTTAACTCCGACTCTCTGCTGCAGATTTTCTTTACTCTGACTCTGCTGCAGATTTTCTTTACTCTGACTCTGCTGCAGATGTATTTTTTTTGCTCTGACTCTGCTGCAAATGTTTCGCTCTGACTCTCTCTTACCCTCCTTGCGTCCCATGTGCTCCGGTTCCTGGGTTTGGCGGATGTCAGAGACAGGATCACAGTGTGTGTATATCCATCCTCCCGCCCACTCAGAGACGATGGTGATGAGAATGGGTCGGGCCGTCGGCGTTGCGCTCGATCGGACTCGGGCACTGGGAAGATGACCGCAGACGGTGCATCAGTGCATTAACTGCGCTGTAGGGACTGTCTCACAGGACATCGTCCTAACCGGCCTGCAAACCCCGCCTCTTCCCATCGTATTTATTTATCTAGCTATCATTTTTCTAAAAGAGAGACGTGTCCCTAGATTACTTCCATCAAGGATTGGCCTGGCTTATTTTTTTTCCACTGAATGACTGTCTCTGCTTGCACAGTGATACAACGACAAGTAACACCTTAACCTGATTTATAATCTCGTTTAAAATAAATATATTATCCTGCCCATTTTTTTCTCGTTTTGTGGCGAAATAATGGATGAAATTTTGAAGAAGATTTCGAAGGAAGCGTCGGGGAATAAGTACAAGGCTATAAGGGATGCTTGTACTTTAGCATGTGGTAAGAACCCCTCTCTCACCTTTCAGCCTCGTTCATTATAACTTAAAACATATTTCTATATATCCACAGGGTATCAGTCTGCAGATAGAAATAGGTGGAGGCTTGCAATTTAAAGGTGCAGTGCTGTCCCCTGAAGCCACTTAACTATGTTTATATACAGATGGGAGCCCAGTGGTGTGATTGGTGATGTGACTGCGTTTGGTTTTTACTTCTGTAACATTTTAAATCATAGAATCGTAGAACAGCACAGAAGGAGGCAGTTTGGCCGGACATAAAAGATCCCATGGCCTGTGCTGGCTCTTTGAAAGAGCTATTCAATTAGTCCCACTCCCCCTGCTCTTTCCTCATAGCCCTGCAAATTTTTCCTTATAAAGTATTTATCCAATTCCCTTTTGAAAGTTACTTTTGAATCTGCTTCCACCAGCCTCTCTGGTGGTGCGTTCCAGATCATAACAACTCCCTGCGTTAAAAAAAATTCTCCTCATCTCCCCCTCTGGTTCTTTTGCCAATTACTTTAAATCTGTGCCCTCTGGTTATCAACCCTTCCTGCCAGTTGAAACAGTTTCTCCCTATCTACTCTATCTAAAACCCCTCTAATTTTGAACACCTCTATTAAATTTCCCCCTAACCTTCTTTGCTCTCAGGAGAACAATCCCAGTTTCTCCAATCTCTCCACATAACTGAGGTGCCTCATCCCTGGTATCATTCTAGTAAATCTCCTCTGCACCCTCTCCAAGACCTTGACAGCCTTCCTAAAGTGTGGTGCCCAGAATTGGCTACAGTATTCCAGTTTAGCATAACTTCCTTGCTTTTGTACTCTATGCCCCTATTTACAAAGCCTAGGATCCCGTATGCTTTTTTAACAGCCTTCTCAACTTAATCTTTGATTTTATGAGAAAAATTGGATTGAAAGTAATCTAGGGTTGGGGTGCAGGGGGTTGTTGTTTAGGCGGTTAAATGCTCGGCGTGGTGTGGTACTGAACCATACAAGTGGCAAGAGCCCAGGTTCGACATCTGTTCTGTGCTCAGGTGGCTGATCTCAGGTGGGGATGGGGTTGGAGAGCCTCAATCAGCCAGGGTACTTCTGGGCCACGGAGAGGAAAATCCAGCTCCTGGTCACTATCCAGTCCCACTCCTGTTGGAAATCACGTGTGTGTGTGTGGACGTCGGGGCCAAGATATGAATGCGATGCCCCCTGTGGTCGAATTGCCTGTCAACCCGCACCGTCATACCTCAGGTGTGAAGGATGGCCTCTCGGGAGAGGCACCGGAAAGGCGTCCAGCACTCGCGAGAGGGGTGATCCCAGTGTGGGTCCGGAGAGGAGGAGAGAAAAAAGGATTAAAATTAACAGCAAGACAGTAATAATCCTGACCCGTAAGATTGTGCCCTGACACAGGTAAATCACCGCTGCGGTATTGCCACCCCAGCGCCCAGTTTGCAGCAAAGGTTTATTTGGAGCAGGATATTCCCTGACGCTAAACGTTTCTAACAGAGTGAACCTGCCCCTTTCAGTAACAACACTGATTTGAATGAGCCAGCCTTTCTGATTTAGCATCACATAGATGCAGTGTTTGTCCCAAGTGTCTCTCCTCCGATTATTATTTACCTTTTTAATAAGCTCTATAAATTGTTGCAGACATGGTAATATTATTACGAAGCGGTCATAATATCTTATCATATATTACAATTGAGCAGGAGGCTCTGTCATAAACACCACCCTTATACTATCCTTCCCCTGACTCATTCTGCCGTGGGGTTCTGTTTTAATAACAGCTCACCGTTCCCACAGAAAAGCGGACAGGATCATGGATTGCGACTGACAAAATATCAGCAAAGATCCCGTAATCCCATCTGATATAAAGGGAATTTGATTTATTCAGTCACCGTGAATCAGTAGCCCCGAGTACAAGAAATAGCAACACCTTTTGTATATTATAGGCAAGGCCACTGGTTTTCACAGAAAAATGGAACATGGTCTCCAAACCACTGGCCAGTGGCCCTATCTCTTTGACCAAGCTTTTGGTCACCTGTCCAAATGTTTCCGTTTTACTACGTTAAAGGCGCTGTATAAATGCAAGTTGTTGATGTTGTAACAGTGAATCCGAGGGCCCCAAGGACGTTCTGTCAATTATGACCTGTGTTTAATGTGATTTTTCTTTTCGGATAAATTATCCCCAGCCTTTGGTTTGCCTGGCCTTAACACCCATGCTGCTGAAGGCAGTCAGGCGGCCCTCTCCTAGTCCATCCCCCAAAGGCTCTTATGGCCGGCGATCAGGTGATGCTGGGACCCACCTGTAAATCTCCCTACTGATTTAAAAAAAATCCCATCTCTGTGGCCCACCAGGCAGTGCACTTAACCAACTTAGAATCATACAAGAAAAGCCAGGGGAGAGAAAAGGCCCTTTGGCCCATCGAAAACTGCCCTTCTAGTCCAGCCTGGTGTCCAACTCCATTTTGAGCATCCTTAGAGCCTGTGCCTCCACTATTCCTCCCTACAAGATTATTCTGTACATTTATTACTGTTTGCATGAAGCAGTTCCACATTGCAAGGATCTTTTCAGGCAGTTTTAAACATAATTAAAGGGGCAGTGTCCTCGTGTGATTGCAGCGGTTGAAGGAGAAAGCCGACTACCACCTTCTCGGGGCAACTGGGACGGGCAATAAATGCCAGCCTTACCAGCAACGGCCGCATCCTGAAAATAAATTTAGAAAATAGATGTAAATACCTCCCTCACATCACTTGGAGGTGTAACCGTCACAAGGGAAATATCGCACAGCTTTTCCATTTCTCTTTTCCTTCCCCCATTTGTCAAATGCTTGTGTGTCTGTTACAGAGAATGGATGGGGGGGTGGCAGGAGGTTGGGCCGAGGGGCACTGACGCAGTCTGTCACTGTACCCAACCCAGAGACAGCGCATATGAAGGTGTAGGCATCTGGTGTACATGTAAATGAAAGAAAGAAAGACATGCATTTATATCGCATCTTTCACAGCCTCAGGATGTCCCAAAGCGCTTTACAGCCAATACGATGTACTTTTTGAAGCGTAGTCACTGTTGTAATGTAGGAAACGATGCAGCCAATTTATGCACATCAAGATCCCACAAATAGCAATGAGATTATGACCAGATAATCTGTTTTTTGGTGATGTTGGTTGAAAGATAAATATCGGCCAGGACAGCGGGGAGAATTCCCCTGCTTTTCTTTGAAATAGTGCCCTGGGAGCATTTACGTCCACCTGAGAGGGCAGACGGGGCCTCGGTTTAACGTCTCATCTGCCTCAGAGACAGGAGGAGGGGCGAGCTGGGTCGATCGGCCGCTCTCATAGCCTATCAGTGCACTCGACTTTGGAAATGAGAAAGGGGGAACTGGATTGGGGTCGGGGGTGGGGGGGAAAGGATCGCATTGGAGGGGGGAGCGGGAAGGAAAGAAAGCTGGAATAATGGAGTTAGCGAACTAGAAATACACTCGAATTGTTCTCAGAAGGTGCACTAAAAAAAAAGTCCTTCAGAGGACGATGCAGACATTAGTGAGTCATCCCTGCCTGCTGAGGGCACGTCAGCACACAGAGCCCTCCAGCTGCAGCAGCTGGATACCCGACAACAGGTTCCAGTTCCTGCTCCGTTACCATAGAAACCAGGTATTACCAACACCACACTTGTACAATTATAGGCAAGTAAGCCTGTGCTTATATAACTCTGGAAAAATATTGTTCCATAGGTCAGTGGGTGATGCAAAAAGAAACAAACGTCTCTACTACAAATATTGTTTTTAAATGTTATCGTTAATATTTCTCCCTCTCCTGCCCTGAGGGCGCTGACTCCTCTCTGGGATACGGCTCCCCGATGCGAGTCATGACAGTGGGTTTCAAGTAGGTAATTCCATCGCAGGAGGCATCATTAGCCCAGCCAATCTTCCCCCCACCTGAAATCCACACCGATACAGCAGGGGATCACAATTAGGAGCTGGATCCCTGGCTGATTATATTCTCCCCCCACCCCCCCCACCCCCGCCATGGATGTTGTACAGAGCTCACTGCTGCGCAGAATGAGAGCAGCTAGCTCAACGCAGACTAGGGAATTGAATTAAATTCAGGACCTTAGCTCAATTACTCACCGAGCCATTTTGGGGGGAAGCCCTTGTGTGCACGTTTTTTGTTGTCTTATTGATTCTCCCACGTACCTCTCCCCCCACCCCGCCCCAACCTGCATAATTAATTTGGAACCTATTATATGGCAAAAGAACCAGAGGGGAAATGAGGAGGGTTTTTTTTTTTAAGCAACGAGTTGTTATGATCTGGAACGCGCTGCCTGAAAGGATGGTGGAGGCAGATTCAATGGTAACTTTCAAAAAGGTATTCGGATAAATACTTGAAAAGGAAATAGTTGCAGGGCTATGGGGAAAGAGCAGGGGTGGGGGGAGTGGGACTTATTGGATAGCTCTTGCAAAGAGCTGGCACAGGCACGATGGGCGGAATGGCCTCATTCTGTGCTGTATCTTTCTATGGTCCTCTGACCTCACTGTCTAAAACAGCACTTCACACACACAACCTGAGTTTGAGAGAAAGATTTTTAAAAAAAAACTCCAGTGCCTCTGTGACCTTGAGAAGAAAGATGACACCAATTACTGTATAATACTGTAACTAATAGTCCATGCTGCAGTTGCTTTGAATGATACAGAAAGTATTGAACTATGAACAAAATCCACTGCTTTCCAGCTGCTGCTTTCAAGGGAATGATTAGGGAGGGCAACTATCAATTCAAATAACTTATTTCTATTTTACATGAGAGCTTTTATCCATTCAGGTACTTTTTTCTTGGGGGGGGGGTGCAGAGGGAGCAATGTCCTCTACTAACTTCAGACGGTGCCCATTACAGACCTCTTAGGGTGAAATTCCTCCTGTCGATGGTGTTACCAGAAGCTTACTGGGAGCACGGAATGGGAAGTCCCGTCTCGTACCCACAGCAGGGGTGGGGGGAGTAGGACTTATTGGATAGCTCTTGCTACACTGACCGTTCTGGTGAAATCATCCACAGGAGGAATTTCACTCCCCCAGGTGTGTTTTCCATCATTCGCTGGTAGAAGCAAAGGTGTCTGCGCCTTGGCCTGTTGCCTGGATTGTGGTTCGCAGAGTTCCTCTCTCAGCGCTGCATCGCAGGCTGACAGCAGCAGGGCTTATTTATGGGAGAACGCTCCTATCTGACCCGGTCTGGTAATGTTGTATTGGGCAAGTCAGGTGATCTGATCAGGAAGGGCTGACATGTTTACATTCCCATCCCTGGGACTATTGGCCACTGATTTTGTAGAATGCCCCCATTATCCTTTGTTTTGCTAGTGGAAATATATAATCATGTGGCTTGGACCCATGGCATATGGCACACGTGTGTCTGACTGCAGTACATGTATTTGCGTATGAGACAGCAGTACATGGACGCGCATGTGACTAGTGCACATGTGCGCATGTGACTAGTACATGTGTGCTTGTGTGGCTAGTACATGTGTGTGTGTGAGAGACTGCAGTACACGTGTGTGTGTCTGACTCCAGTACACCTGTGTATGTGACTAGTACACATGTGTGCATGAGAATGCTGTACACGTGTGCGCATATGTGACTGCAGTACACATGAGCGCATGTGAGACTGCAGTATATGTGTGCATGTGTGAGACTGCATTACACATGTGCGTGTTACTGCAGTACACGTGTGCGTATGTGTGACTGCAGTACACATGTGCGTGTGTGACCAATACCCGTGTGTATCTGTCTGCAGTACACGTGTGGGTGTGTGACTGCAGGACATGTGTTAAACTTTTGTCTGCTTGAGCAGTAACCTGGTGGGGCGAATTTCCTGCCTGTTACAGAATGCATTTAATTTTCATCCCATTGAAATTAATGTAATAAAAATTGGGCGGGTTCTATAACGGGCAGCGATTTGCTCCACCAGAATACTGCTTATGTGATCAAGATGAAAATGTATCCCATGTGTGTCTGACTGCAGTACACACGTGTCTGACTGCAGTACATACATGTCTGCAGTACATGAGTGTCTGGCAGCAGTACACATATGTCTGACTGCTGTACACGCATGTCTCCAACAGGTCAGTGCTGTTGCTTGACATTCAGCACACGTGTCCAATTGGTCAGTGCCCAAGAGTAACAGGCCTGGGTGTCAGAGACGAGCGTGCTGTAATCCCACACAAGTGTGGCCTATGGTGAAGAATAACAGCTGTTAGAGAGATCCCTCTCCCATACACCATAGTGTGATAGTACTTACCTTACGGTAGACTGGATCCTGCAAGAAACAGAACGGGTTTTGCATCAGATCGCAACTGCAGCTCTCCCACTGGCTTAGAGGGTAAAAGCATCATCTGGTGTAGCGATAAGCCGTACAGAGCTGGGTTTGATCCCCACTCCTGCTCCTGTTAGCTACCCAGTGACCCCTGCTGGAAAGCGAGTGCGTGCGCGTCAAGAGAGGACTGGATTGGACTCAGCTGTGATGCCCTCGTGGTCGAATGACCCGCTGACAGTCACTGCCCAAGTTCACACGGGAGGAATAGCCCTCCCAGGTGAGGGTACCAGGCCCCTGCCCATTCCTTGGGAAACAGCGGTGGGCGAGAATCAGCGGCATCGGAAGAGGACGTGACCTTCAGAGGGGAATAAAAAAACAAGGAGCTGCAGGCATGGACAAATCTCAACTAAATGAAATGGGCAGGGCCTGCACAAACCCTTTAACACCCAACAGGCAAGCAGAAATGGAGTAATAGGTTTGGTTAATTGGATATCAGATATTTAACACAACTTGACACAAGTGCTGTGTCAAGAAGGAACAAACTTGACCTGTGCCAAGGGCAGAGCACATCAATGACATAGTGGTCACTCTTACTGACATCCACCCCACACACACACAGCAGCAGCAGAGAAACATTCACAGAATCATGCTGCACAGAAGGAGGCCATTCAGCCTATTGTGCCTGTGCCGGCTCTTTGAAAGAGCTATCCAATTAAGGGGACATAACCTTAAAATTAGAGCCAGGCTGTTCAGGGGTGATGTCAGGAAGCACTTCTTCACACAAAGGGTTAGTGGAAATCTGGAACTCTCTCCCCTCAAGAAGCTGTTGAGGCTGAGAGTCAATTAACTGAGATTGATAGATTTTTGTTAGGTGAGGATATTAAGGGATATGGAACCAAGGCGGGCAGATGGAGTTAAGATACAGATCAGCCATGATCTAATTGAATGGCAGAAATGTTCAGGGGGCTGAATGGCCTCCTCCTGCTCCTATGTTGCAATTAGTCCCACTCCCCCTTGCTCTTTCCCCTGTAGCCCTACTAATTTTTCCTTTTTCAAGAATTTATTTGAAAGTTACTATTGAATCTGCTTCCACCGCCCTTTCAGGCAGTTCCAGATCATAACAATGTCCTGACACAGGTACAACTAATCTGCCTTTACCCATTCTGCCATTGGGAAATCTTCCAGTAAAGCCGGTTCTGTTTCGTGTCGAACCAAAGCTGCCTTTAGTTCTATTACTCTCCGTTGCTCATTAAGTGGTTAGACTAACAGCAGTTACTCCAATGAATGGGACACACTTGAATCTGACTGCAGTACTTTGGTGTCTCTGACAGGCCAGGGCTGCTAATCTTGGGCAGTAACCTATTGGACATGGAATGCTAGGATCAGGCTAGTCCTTGAATTCGGTTTTCTGGGTAGTGGGAAATAGTAGGAATGTTGTTTTGGAATTTTGTATCAGGCTATGCGACTGTACTTTAAACATAATTTTATCCCGTTTACTCATTTTTCAGAGACGCTGGAGTCTGAAAATGGTGCTGCCAGCCTGCCTACTTATCAACTGAGGTAAGCTTTCCAATTTTTAAAATTTTAAGTGTGTGCATTTGAACAGTTTAATTACATCCAGTTTTTTATGTGATAGAAACAACATTGGGATCGAATGGGTATGCTTCAGTGCTTGTTTGAGTTTTTTTAAGTTGGAGATTGTTGTTTGGAAACTGCATGGTTGAAAGAAATTCTTGTCGCACCAAAACATATCGGGATGAAGTACTTCAATTATGTGGAGCAACTAAAAAAAGCTGTGATTGTTCTCCTTAGAACAGAGAAGGTTAAAGGGAGATTTAATAGAGGTGTTCAAAATTATGAGGGATTTTGATAGAGTAGATAGGGAAAAACTGTTTCCACTGGCAGGAGGGTCGGTAACCAGGGGACACAGGTTTAAGATAATTGGCAAAAGAACCAGAGGGGAGATGAGGCAAATGTTCTATCCGCAACGAGTTGTTATGATCTGGAACGCACTGCCTGAAAGGGTGGTGGAAGCAGATTCAATAGTAACTTCCAAAAGGTAATTGGATAAATACTTGAAAAGAAAAAAAATTGCAGGGCTATGAGGAAAGAGCAGGAGGGAGTGGGACTAACTGGATTGCTCTTTCAAAGAGCCGGCACAGGCACGATGGGTCGAATGTCCTCCTTTTGTGCTGTAAGATTCTATGATCCCAGAACAATTCACACAATCACCACTTTTTGGAGTGTAGTCACTGTGCTTTAGATAAAAGTGGCTGCTTGTTCTGCACTGACAACGTCCCATAAACACCACTGAATAACATTGATTGAGGGAGAAATTTTATCCAACGCTCTGGGAGAACTCCCTCCTGTTTCCACTTCTCTTCAATTTTTATATTGAATCTAATTTCGCTGTGGTCACTGTTTCCTAAGTGTTCCCCTACCCTTACCTACTTGCCCCACTTCATTCCCTAGAACCAGAGCCAGTACTTCCTCCCTCCTTGTTGGGACACTGACCTAGAAGCAGTCCTGGACGGCTTGTAGAAATTACATTACTGTAACCCAATCTAACTTCAGATAATTAAAGCCACGTATTATTATGGTCAGTCGCTGAGCAAGCTTCAGAGGAAGTCGGAATTTCACCACCCAATTCCTGATCTTTCCCACGTGCAAGTCTCGCCTTGGGCTGCATCCGGCAACCAGCCCGTCTCAAGTGAGACATCGGACAGGCAAAAGAAGAAAGTTATTCCAGATTAAAGGTGCATTGCAAGCAACCAAGGCCCTGTCTCTAATCGGACAGGGTTAAAAGCCCAACTCTGTTATTATGCCACTTCCACAGTGGGCTGACCGATTGTCTCCCCCTCTAACTTTACCGAACATAACGTGAGGCCTCTTAGTATATTGTTAACGTGCTGTGCTTTACTGACTCTTGTGGTAAAAATCTAACAGTGCTTTGAAATTAATTGCATTTACACCTGCTGTACTAACATTTGTCATGTCAATACACTTATATGCTGCTTGGACACTATCTGTAATTTGCTTGCACTGCATCCATCCTGCGTGAGTAATGCTATGGCAGTCCAGGTAAGCAACGAGCAGCCAGGAATATTGTAATTCATATCCCCCTGATCACTTTTATCTAACAGAATGTCGCTTAAAGCTACTACCTATTCATGTAAGAATTACAAGTATAAAATGATCAAATTTCCACTGGTCACAATTCGGGTTTGATCCCAATACTTTTTACTTGTTCTCCCAACAAAAGCAAGCCTGTGGTCTGAAGTTTAACCCTATGAATGTGGGAAATACTGGGCGGAACTTTCAACTTTGATAGGGGCCTTTCCACTGACTTCAGTGGATAAAAGAATCGGCCGGGGTGTATGATGGGCGGTCAATCTGCTCCCGCCCGTTTTACACCCCCCCCCAAAGTTGAAAGTTCCCCGTACGTGTCACAGGAGCATACGATCCTCTCATTGTACTGTAAATCTGCAACTGGATAGTACGTAGTACTCCCCCTAAATTATCACTTCAGCAGATGCATAACATCAGCCACTCCAGAAAACTTTTCATAACAGGCTAAACTATTAATCAGATTTATTCACAAATAGAACTATTTAGAGAACCTAACGGCATAGGGGAGGCACTGCACAATCCAATACAGTACCAGAAGTCTGGAGACAGATTAATTAAAACAAACCAGTCAGATATGTTTCTCTGAATTCTTGAAGTACAATCAGAAAGAAATTGATACTCCTGCTCCTATGCAAGGGCAGAATATAGATTTTGATCGAGTTATTTAAGTGTAAGCTCACAGAGCCTGATTTATGCCGATATACCACTGCAAGGCAAAATGAACTGCTAACGCCTGAAATGAGCCGATTTTTATGTTGATATAATTATGGTGAAGAACCAGCAGATGCTTTGAAGGCTTTTTTAAAATTATTCATTCTTGGGACGTGGGCATCGTTGGCAAGGCCAGAATTTATTGCCCATCCCTATTGCTGAGAATCCCTACGTGGTCAGTTTTCGGTAAAATATTAAGATGCCTACGTGGCAAAGAAGCAGAATGCAAAATGGTTAGAAAGGGTTAATTAGTTAGTAACTGAGATTGATACAAGTGGCCTGGCCCTCCTGCTGGGCCATATGTTTGCTTCGTCAGCAGGGTTGCATGGTCTTAGCAATGTAGAGTCTTTGATGTGAGTCAAGGACTGGTCTGAATGTCTCCATGTTTATGGCAGATCAATATAGGTAACGAGCTTAGCCAAAGTTGAAGGACATTCCAGGTTGGGAGATAAGGAACAGAAGGAACAGGGAAGAACATTCTAAGTTGGAAAGTGAGGAAGTTATCCCCTTTGATGTCTAACAGCAGCATGATCAGCACATGGACGATCTATGATTGGCCGGAAATAATGTAACCTCGCATGGCAACCTATGCCCGGCTTATGATTGGTGTTGACCCTCGTTAAGTATGTTCCAACCCCTATTGATTGTATAAAAACGTGTGGATTTCTGTATGTTTTTGTTCTTGCTCTGCCAGCATAGAGGGACTCTATCAGGAGTCCAAATCAATGCTGCAGACTAAGAACCCTGCTATTAAAGATGTGTTGAACTTTAAAATGTATTCGACTTCAGTTATTACTGAACCAGACTGAGGGGAAAGAATCCGGATCGTCATTGCTATAAAGTCACATATTGGCCAAACCGGACAAGCATGGGAGGTTTCCTTCCCTAAAAAAGGAGATTAGTTGGGTTCTGTCAGACAAAGCTGATGAGTTGAACAATACCAACAGTCTTTAGAACCCGCAGACTCGTAGGACGAGAAGATTAGCACCTGGGGTTGTTGATGAGGTCCACCGAAAATTGTTGATGAGGTCCACGGAAAATACAGTGTCTGGGTTTGGTAGTTAGAACCCGCAATGGACATTAGACTCATCCCATTTACATGATTCAACGTGCATTTAACCTGATTGATTTTTCTGGTTTAACACAAGCTGCTTTCTCCATCCGGGTCCTTCCTAAGGGGCTTAGAGGGGAGTGTTCTTGTGGACACCATGCTTCAACAACTTGTTTAGAATCGCACACAACGAGTGGCCGCCCGGGGGAGGTTCTGGAGTGTTGCTGACAGCCGTTTTTTTTTTTTTTTGGTGTGCGGCCGTCACCCTCCCCTTTTCCTGCCTCGTCCTGTTCAAACTCGTCAGCGCAAGGGAGTTACAGGATTTTTAGTGAATGAATAAGTATCTGGGACTGATGTGTCAGGTGAGGTGATTTGTGCAATATTTGGGAGCGCATTCTCCAAAAGTTGGGAGTCAGAGAGGAATTTCCCAGAATCGTTTTTCCCCTGAATTGGCCTAGGATTATTTTTTTGCTTCTTCCAGGAGATGACATGACCATTGGTGGGTGTGGAGCACTGGGGGTCACATGGCCTAGTTGCAGCATGGCGGAATGGGACAAACTCAATGGAGCAGCTGGTCTTTTTCTGTCCGTCTTTTTGGTGTATTCGTATTAAAATGCTCAATTTGGAACAGAACCCATAGCTGCCTAACTGTTGGTCAATGCACAATTCGATGTTGCATGCTGAGCTATACCAACCAGAAGGTTTGCCCTCTTAATCAGCGTCCTGTAGGCCTACTGAGAGCAGTGCCAGGTTAGATAGCACAAGTGGCGGAGAGTGGCACATGGTGTCAGGTATAGTCCAGCTTGCCCAAAACAGATTTTTATCAACATCAAGATGAACACCTCAACTTATGTACTTGCATATATTACCCAAGGGCTTAACCAAGTGACAGCAATTCATCAATGACTAGCTCCCTCTGATGTACACATTACATATCATTACCATTCCTTGCATCATATCAAGTGCCACACTGGACTCCCACCTACAGGCAAACGAATAATGATGTCAGGCGTGGCTCAGTGGGTAGCACTCTCGCCTCTGAGTCAATAGATTGTGGGTTCACTAGTCCTACTCCAGACACTTAAGCACAAAATCTAGGCTGACACTCCCAGTGCAGTACTGAGGGAATGCTACATTGTTGGAGGTGCTGTCTTTCGGATGAGATGTTAAACTGAGGCCCTTGTGAAAGATCCCACAGCACTGTTTTGAAGAAGAGCGGGGGAGTTCTCCTGGTGTCCTGGGGCCAATATTTATCCCTCAACCAACATCACTAAAAAAAATGGTTATTATCACATTGCTGTTTGTGGGACTTTGCTGTGTGCAAATTGGCTGTTGCCTTTCCTACATTACAACAGTGACTGCACTTCAAAAGTACTTCATTAGCTGTAAAGCGCTTTAGGACGTCCTGAGGTCATGAAAGGCACTATATAAATGCAAGTTCTTTCTAATAGGATAAATTGGTTTATCTACAAGATTATTGAAAGTCTTTTACTGTTTCCCTTTGTATCTTCCTATTAGGGAGCGATGTCTGGTTCCACTGAAGCTTGCTCTGGAATCGAAGAATGTCAAACTAGCTCAGCACGCATTAGCGGGAATGCAGGTTGGTAGTGATGCCTAGTCTTAAAGGGGGTTTTCTTCATTGGTTTGCAAAGGGAGTTTTTAAACCACATC
Organism: Heptranchias perlo; assembly: GCF_035084215.1. NCBI lineage: Eukaryota > Metazoa > Chordata > Chondrichthyes > Hexanchiformes > Hexanchidae > Heptranchias > Heptranchias perlo. Next base: position 6,422,796 of record NC_090332.1, on the reverse strand, counting down.
GGTAAAGAGTGCAGCAGATATAGCCTCCGGTCCAGGGAGCTTTGTTCCCCCCCTCATTGTTGATCTAATGAAGGTTTTGGAGCACACTGATCCCAAAACCTGCACAAAGTCTCCCCAGCAATGGCCCTTTAAATGTTGTTGGTGGCATCGTCCTATGTAACGACCGCTGCAGCAAGGTGTGAGGGCTGACTCGTCATGGGTGGGGCACCTTCCATGCTACAGTCGGTCACAGTCGGGAAGTTATAAAGTTGTAAAAACCTTCACAGTTTAAAGGGGACATCATCATAGCCTCCAATGGCTTGGGTCAGCTGTGGCTCAGTGGGTAGTACTCTTGGCTCAGTGGGTAGCACTCTTGGCTCCAAGTCAGAAAGTTGTGGGTTTAAGTCCTACTCCAGAGACTTAAGCACAAAATCTAGGCTGATGCTTTATAGTACGGAGGGAACACTGGAGTGTGATGTCTTTCAGATGTTCAAATGATAAACCAAGGCCCTGATCCCACAGCACTGCTTTGAAATAGCAGCGGAGTTCTCTGCCAGCGTACCTGGCCAATATTTATCCCTCAACCGACATCACTAAAATGTATTATCTGGTCATTATCACATTGCTGTTTGTGGGATCTTGCTGTGTACAAATTGGCTGCCATGTTTCCTACATTACAACAGTGACTGCACTTCAAAAAATACTTTATTGGCTGTAAAGCATTTTGGAGCATCCTGAGGCTGTGAATGGTGCTGTATAAATGCAAGTCTTTTCTTTTTCTGCGGGTGGGAGTGCGTGCCTGTATAAAAACACAAGAACATAAGAAATAGGAGCAGGAGTAGGCCATACGGCCCCTCGAGCCTGCTCCGCCATTCAATAAGATCATGTCTGATCTTCTACCTCAACTCCACTTTCCTGCCCTATCCCCATATTCCTTGATTCCCTTAGTGTCCAAAAATCTATCGATCTCAGTCTTGAATATATTCAATGATTTTGCATCCACAGCCCTCTGGGGTAGAGAATTCCAAAGATTCACAACTCTCTGAGTGAAGACATTTTTCCTCATCTCGGTCCTAAATGGCCGACCCCTTATCTTGAGACTATGACCCCAAGTTCTAGACTCTCCAGCCAGGGGAAACATCCTCTCAGCATCTATCTTATCAAGCCCTGTAAGAATTTTATGCGATATACATGTATACATGTGAGTGCTGGAGCCATCTCGGCTATGCTCGCAACTGTAATGTGAATGTAAACGATCGTCATTGCACACTGGGCGGGTGAACACACAAACGGAGCAGAGGGACTCATATTACTGGAGACCTGATAATCAAATCTACCCCCCCGCGACAGGAGACAGCACTATTAGAAATAATCATTCAATCAGGCAGTTGGAAAACGGATTGCTCCTTTTGGCTCATTGAAGTCAATCACGTGGGATTAACGTGTGCCTGGGTGTCAATTAATCACCCGTATCAGCGTTTATTTGATGGGATCAGAGCCTGTCTCCCAGATGTACACTAGTTAAGTGATTTTTTTTTTAAACTAGAGCAGCTGAAGCTATCATTCATTGCCATATTTTTCCATATATAACATTCACCATTTCACGCTTAAAAATCAGGGCATGCGTAAAACCCTGGCATGCATACATCCAATCAACGCCATCTTAATATACTCCTACTAAATCCCACTGTGCACCTCTTAAATACAAGTGTTCACCTGCTTAAAGTCAGCAGGTCCCCCCGCCTTTGTTTACCCTCCATTGGCAGCTGTCCCTTTAGCCACCTAGGTCCCACTCTCTTGAATTACGTCCCTTAAACCCCTCCACCCGTACCCCATCTGCAGAAGGGAATAAAATGATACGTTTAATCAGGTATTGCTCGCAGGTAATAAAAAGCTCCTCAGCTTGAAGGCCTTTACCAGTTATTTGAGGTACCCCAGCTTGGCCAGTGGGCAAATTGCTTCCAGCTCACTGGAGATCCCTCTGTTAAGAAGATCACATGCCGGTTCACGAGAGTGGCTTTGGCTGACTCAAGTCTTGGCGGTTTTCATTCCTCTGCTGGCACGGTGGAGAACGGAGAACTCCCCCAGGGTGTGAGTGTCTGACCGTATCATGGCACCACATACGCTTTGCCGAACTGAGCCTAAGCGTTCCCTCGGCCTCAGGAGCTGTAAGTCAACAACAACAACTTGCATTTATATAGCGCCTTTAATGTAGTAAAACGTCCCAGGGTGCTTCACAGGAGCGTAATCGGACAAAAAATTGACGCTGAGCCACAGAAGGAAATATTAGGACAGGTGGCCAAAACCTTGGTCAAAGAGGTAGGTTTTAAGGAGCGTTTAAAAGGAGGAGGGAGAGGTAGAGAGGCGGAGAGGTTTAGGGAAGGAATTTCAAAGCTTTTGGCCTAGGCAGCTGAAGGCACAGCCGCCAATAGTGGGGTGAAGGGAGTGGGAGATGGACAAGAGACCAGAGTTGGAGGAACGCAGAGATCTGGGAGGGTTGTAGGGCTAGAGGAGGTTACAGAGATAGGGAGGGGCGAGGCCATAGAGGGATTTGAAATTGAGAATTTTAAAATTGAGGCATTGCCGGACCGGGAGCCAATGTAGGTCAACGAGCACAGGGAGGTGATGGATGAACGGGACTTGGTGTGAGTTAGGATATGGGCAGCAGAGTTGTGGATGAGCTCGAGTTTACGGAGGGTGGAAAGTGGGAGGCCGCCCAGGAGAGCATTGAAATAATCGAGTCTGGAGGTAACAAAAGCGTGGATGAGGGTTTCAGCAGCAGATGAGCTGAGGCAGGGGCGGATTCGGGGGCGATGTTACGGAGGTGGATTTGGGCCACCTTAATGATGGAGAGGTAACTTTCTTGCACGTGCTCCGTTAGAAACTGCTGGCGGACGAGAGGCTGGTGTCTGCGGAGAAGGAGCTGGAGGAGAGGCAGCTACTGAATCAGATGCTGGACACCATGAAGGTTACTCCCTTTCTAAATGAGGACCTGCAGGTGGAAGTGATGAAGGTAGCCACTGATTTATAAAGCACTGCCTTATATAAGAGTGATTGCCCCCTTAAAGGTGCTATTTGTTTGACTCAGAGGGTCCACAATCGCCTTCTTAAAAGGGCCATTCCTATCCCTAAAGTACCCATGGCTACCATTAAAGGGCTGGGCTCTGAAATTCCAGGGAAACCATACTCAGCTGCTGGACTGAGCCGGATTCCTGGCCGCCAACATCTGGCGCACTAGACCCCCACCTGAAATCCCAGGGACGGGGACGGAGACATTTCGATAGTCAGGGTGAGTGGCCCAAACCCATACAAAGGCACCCACCCTGAGATGAGGAAAATCAGAGGAAAAGCTCTCTGATCTGATGGCAGAATCAAAGGTCCTAAACTGGGAAAGGCGAGGCCAAAAATCTTTGTTTCGTAAAGAGGAAAATGACCCGACGTCTTAAGGTAATCGATCCCTTTTAGGTGTGAACCGTGGCTCAGTGGGTAATATTCTCGCCTCTGAGTCAGAAGGTTGTGGGTTCAAGCTCCACTCTAGCGACTTGAGTACAAAATCTAGGCTAACACTCCTACTACTGCAGTACTGAGGGAGTACTGCACTGTCAGAGGTGCCGTCTTTCAGATGAGACATTAAACTGCTGGACGTAGAAGAGATCCCACGGCACTATTTCAAAGAAGAGCAGGGAAGTTCTCCCTGATGTCCTGGCCAATATTTATCCCTCAACCAACATCACTAAAAACTGATTATCTGGTCATTTTTCACTTCACTGTTTGTGGGACCTTGCTGTGCGCAATTGGCTGCCGCATTTTCCTACATTACAACAGTGACACTTCTAAAGTACTTCATTGGCTGTAAAGCACTTTGGGACTTCCTGAGGTTGTGAAAGGTGCTATATAAATGCAAGTTCTTTCTTTTTCTTTTCTTTTGGAAGGCCTTGTACGTATGTATGTCTGTTCTGACCTGGCACAGGTCCGGCTGGGCCTCGGGAGGGCGTATGGGCCAAATTACCGGGATATCTTGCCCAGACACACCTTGAAAGCTGTCGGTGAACGTAGGGAGGGAAGGCAGGACTTCCCCTGTACACGGTTTTCAAGGTGGAGGGTAACCGAGGAACCGAGCCTCAGGCTCACGGCCTCGACCCTAACCTCTGCTGATTTGACACTGTTGCTCCCTGAAGGAAAACATTGATAGAACGGTCGTTCGCAGTAGAATTCCCGGGAAATAAGGGCATCAGCTGCAGCCGCTGTGGTTGTGCGGAGATCTGGACTCGGTTTGAGGTTTTATTACTGTTCCTCCTTTGATATCTTTGTCTTCTCTCCTTCTTTAAAAGGTTCTGCTTTGCATCACGTATTCATCGACGTTCGAAATAAACGGCAGCGCAGTGCTGAAGATCGCTGAGGTAACGCTGCTCGTGTGTTCTTCACATGGTGTCTGCCTCTATTGCTGGCTTGACAAAGTGTGTGTCCGTGTGCGTGTGCATGCCCGTGTGTGTGCCTGCGTGTGTGTGTATGTGCGTGTGTGTGCGGTGTACACGTGTGTGTGTATGTGTCCATGCTTGTATATGTATGTGTGAGCGTGTGTGTGTGTTTGTGCATGCGTGTGTGTGCGTGCACGTATGTGCATGTGTGTGCGTGTGTGTGTGGACATGTTGACTGTAAAGCGCTTTGTGACGTCCTGAGGTTGCGAAAGGTGCTATATAAATGCAAGTTTCTTCTTTCAGTCCTTCCCCTTCATAAAGCTAACCTTATGAGTATCAATGTTGGGGGGGGGGGGCGATTTTAACCCTATCCATCCGGCAGAAACCGGGTGGGTGGGCAGTTAAAATCACCCAGGTTATTTACCCGCTCTGGAACCCAGCCATTATCTGGTCATTTCTCTCATTGCTGCTTGAGGGACCTTGCTGTGCTGCAGATTTGCTGCTTCGTTTGCCAACAGTGACCACACTTTCAAAGTACTGATCACACACACGCACACACGTGAAGCAATCATTGACAAATTTAGAGATGTGGGGGTTGAATTTCAGCTGGGGAATCTCCTGAACCTCCGCCGTAACCCCCGGAGAAGCGACGGACAAACGGAAACCCCCCTCGCCCACTGAAATTCAACCCCGTGAACTCCGTTACGTTTACTGCTCATCTCAAGTCCCTTTTCCTTGTTGTTGTGAACCAGGTGTGCATCGAGACTTACGTCGCCAGCTGTCATCAGCGCAGCATCAACACCGCCGTGCGGGCCACGCTCAGCCAGATGTTGAGTGATCTGACTCAGCAGCTGCGTCTCAAGCAGGAGAACGAGGTGAGGCTTTGCGTTGATGACGGGAGGTGTCACTGCTGTCTGTCGCTCGGCGTGTGTCTGCGGTGGGCTTCCTCCAATGTCATATGTGTCATTTGTGGTACTGAGCTGAGCTGTGAGGGGAGGGGGAGAAGCATTACAGATTACCTTAGCTTGCAAGCCAGAAATTGTGATTCAAAGAACGGGAGGGGGGCAGAGAAATAGTGGTGAAGTCCACTGTTCAATGTCCTCAGAATATTTCCCTTAAGAATTGCAATGTTGCAACATTCAGTGTCTTTATTGAATGACGGTAGAAATGTGGTTGTTGAATTTCATTGGCGGGGGTCTCCTGATCTTCGCTGTTACATCGATGGACGGTTCGCAGACAACCCTGGAGAAGCGGAGGACAATTGGAGAACCCCCCACCCCCTCTCTCCGCCCCCGAAATTCAGCCCCTTAAACTACGTTGCTGGTGACCTTTACTGCTCATCTCAAATCCCCTTGAGTATGTCTCGAGCCTGACGAGGAAGGAAACAGTGCTGGATCTAGTTCTGGGGAATGAAGTGGGGCAAGTGGAGCATGTTTCAGTGGGGGAGCATTATAGGAAACAGTGATCACAATATCATTAGGTTTAGAGTAGTTATGGAAAGGAACCAGGAACAATCAAAGGTGAAGATATTCAACTGGAAGAGGTGGAATGTAAACAAAGATTATCAGGGGTACTTTTCCCAACCCCCCCACAAATAAACTAAGGGAAGCTGCAAAATAAATGTGTATTTTTTTAAACCTCTCTCTGTGTGTGGCCATTGGCGGTAACTCGATGATAAGCAGGATTGAGCGTGCTCAAAGCCCTCCCTATTGTTGGGTGTTTTGGGAGAGCATTTGGGTGTTCCAATGGAAAACCCTGGAAAAGAGGAATAAACAACTTCAGTGTCTATCAGCCATTTGCTATTATTACACTATGGATGACTCGTTAAACTCCTTGCACCTGATACTACCTGCGATGTCCATGCCCCCAAACAGAACTCTTTTGAACTTATGGATTGAGATATTTCTCCCAGTTGCACCTATTCTGGGCAGATCTTGGACTTTAGTGCAAATTGGGTGATAAGCGAATGGGCAGACCGTTCTAACATTCTAATCTCTCTTGTTGTCTTCAATGGAGGTAAAAATAGTGAGAAATGTAAAACGGGCTGCCGATGAGCTATCACCCATTTTACACTATTGCAGAAAGTCAAGATCGACCCCACAGAGTTTAAACAGTTTAAAGTTCCTTTACGTTCTTGTCACAGATGAATGTATCCAGCAGCATGACCTCATGAAATGTGTAACGGCTATTTTTTCTCTTGACAGAGCGAGGATGTCCATCAATTGCGGGAGGAACATAACAACAAAGGTAACCAATCAGCATCCTCTTGGAGTTAGATACTTGAAACTTACTTTGAAGGTTACAGAGTGTCACCGTGCTAACTTATCGAATCATAAAATGATACAGCGCAGAAGGATGGCCATTCGGTCCATCGTGCCTGTGCTGGCTCTTTGAAAGAGCTATCCAATTAGTCCCACTTCCCCTGCTCTTTCCCCATAGCCCTGCAATTCTTTCCCCTTCAAGTATTTATCCAATACCCTTTTGAAAGCTACTATTGAATCTGCTTCCACCACCCTTACAAGCAGCGCATTCCAGATCATAACAACTCGCTGCGTTAAAAAATTTTTCCTCATCTCCCCTCTGGTTCTTTTGCCAATTACCTTAAACCTGTATCTCTGGTTACCGACCTTTTTGCCACTGGAAACAGTTTGCATTGGTGCTGATGCATTATATGAAAAAAATTTATGTTAATGTTGTGCCAGTAAGCTTCTTAGGTGTTAATTTAATTCATCAATCAAATTGTTCTCATCATCGTCTCCATCCTAGTACCTCCCCTAATACTGGGGCATCATTCAAAATGATCTCTCCAGGCACCACCCAGGTTTAGAAGGACGGAATCTGTAATTGTCCTTCTGGATGATTTTTCACGTGTCCACCGTTGTGCCTTACTGAAATCGTCATGACATTTCTGGGTTAAATGGGTGGGGGTTTTATGTGCTGATTGGGCCTTCTTCATTCTATGCTTTCTCCTGTTATTATTAAAAACAATGACGGGTTTCCAATCCTTCATTGAGTTCTCTTTGCCTGAAGTGTTTTTCAGTTGCCTTGAACCTGATTCTGTTGGACTCTTTTTGTCAGGCCCTTCAATCTCTGTCGAGACACTTTGTGAAGATGTTGTCTCGGTGCTCGCCGTCCTTTACGAGAAGCTGCAGGGAGTTGTGAAGTAAGTGGAATGCATTGGAACACTGCTAAACACGTAATAAGTTTTCCAAGAATTTGTACCCTCCCTTAGCTCAGGGCTGCTGAGATCAGTTTTAGGAGCCCAACCATGGCCCAAGCTAGGGTAACTTGGCACAGACCAGAAATCCAACCTGAGACTTTCCCGGTCCATGTGGCTCTTTACTGTATCGGGCAGCACCATTACTAACTGGGCCGGGGGGGGGATTGGCGGGGGGAGAGGTAACTACAGTCCTATCACACTCAACAAGGTTTTGGCAGCAGACACAACTCTTACATCAGAAATTGTAGTGACCTCGACCAACAAACCTGGCAAATTAACTTCCCAGTGACACCCCTTCAGTCCCCATCGAGAGTACAGTTGCAGTAAAGTGCAGTCCCCGCCACTTAAAACATCCACATTCAAAATGGGCAGTCGCTTATATCGACCAAAAAGCGATAACCATTTGCATTAGTGTCAATTTCAAAGTTGCTGGTTGTAGTGTCTTAAGCGCTTTGTGTATTTTGGGCAGAAACAGCTGTGTTTACTCCTTAGTTCGTGCCTCGTTAAGGTGCACTGAATACAAAAATAAACATAAGTAAATAACACCTTGTTAATGTTCAATTATCTTTCATGTACTTAAACCCTTCCAACCCCCTCTAAGGGGTGTGGGGGTTACAGTCTGTACTAAGCACTGACAGCAGTTTAAATAAAACGAGTTGCAATATATGCAGTCTAGTTTAGTTTATTCAGTGGTGATCTACAACATTCTTGTTGATTACTGTAATATCGCTACCCTGTTATACCAGCCATCGCATGTAGCCAACAAATCTTTACCTAAGGATGGATATATTTGCCTTAGAGGGGGTGCAATGAAGATCCACTAGATTGATTTCTGGGATGAGAGGGTTGTCCTATGAGGAGAGATTGAGTAGAATGGGCCGATATTCTCTGGAGTTTAGAAGAATGAGAGGTGATCTCATTGAAACGTATAAAATTCTTAGAGGGCTTGACAGGGTGGATGCTGAGAGGCTGTTTTCCCTGGCTGGAGAGTCTAGAACTAGGAGTCATAGACTCAAGATAAGGTCGGCCATTTTTGACCGAGGTGAGGAAAAGTTTCTTCACTCAGAGGGTTGTGAATCTTTGGAATTCTCTACCCTGTGGATGTTCAGTCAATGAGTATATTCAAGGCTGAGATAGATAGATTTTTGGACACTAATGGAATCAAGGGATATGAGGATAGGGTGGGAAAGTGGAGTTGAGGTAGAAGATCAGCCATGTTCTTATGGAACGGTGGAGCAGGCTCGAGGGGCCGCATGGCCTACTCCTGCTCCTATTTCTTATGTTCTTAAATCGAGTTCGCACGAACACGCTCGCTGTAAGTAGTGGGGACTGTATTTAAATTCCTGCCCCAGCTTCACATAGGGCCTTGTACGTTTGACCCAAACACACTTGGTCGTTCCTCCATGTGGTTACCTCGTGGTCCCATTGCCACTTTGACTCGGGGTAGAATTTCTAGTTGAATTTGTCCAGGCTGGAGCCCCTATTCTTACTTTCTACCTCTTTTTTTCAGTGATAACCAGCAGTTGCAACTCCTGTACCTGGAGTGTATCCTCTCCATGCTCAACAGCTCCTCTCCTACCATGCATCTCCATAAAGGTTTCACAGACCTGCTGTGGTGAGTGTAGTTCTTGGTTTATTTACAGTCGCTCCATTTGAACCTGTGTAAGTCTTCCTCTCCCCCTCCTCTCCCTGAGGCACTGACTTTTACTGGGCTGCCTTTTCAGGTATACCTGCCCAGGAAGCTCCCCCCAATGCAACTGTTCTTCATACTTCAGTCAGTGAGAGTCAACAGGTTATTCCACTTTGACGGGTGTCGCAGCCCATCCCGATCCTGTCCTGACTCGAATGCTGTTCGGAGGCCTCTGAGCAGCAAACAGGCGCAGGAACCATAGAATCGTAGAATGATACAGCATGGAAGCAGGCCATTTGGCCCATCATGCCTGTGCCGGCTCTTTGCAAGAGCTATCCAATTAGTTCCATTCCCCAAAAAAACATGCGGGGTTTTTTCTCCGCTTCGCTCTCCGCAATGCAGGACGCAGAGGTCAGTCGTAAGCGACCCGAGCATTGGCCCCAGCTGAGATCAGCAAGCTCAGCACAGGAATATCAAACCTTTCCTGCTCCTGTATGGCTCAGTGCCATCAGAGGATGTCGTATTTAACCGACCAATCCACTAGGGTGCAGCAGCGGTGGGAACGGTCACCCGGTGGGACCGCCCTGCGTGAGTAGGTTCTTGTTTAAATAGAAGTGACATAATATTACATAATATTTACAGCACAGAAACAGGCCATTCGGCCCAAAAGGTCTATGCCGGTGTTTATGCTCCACATAAGCCTCCTCCCACCTTACTTCAGTTGCGTACAGAATATGCCACATCAGAAAGTAAATTCTTCCCCATCACTTACACCTGCACCTTAGGGGTCGCCAACCCTCCAGGATAGTCCTGGAGTCTCCAGGAATTCTAGATTAATCTGCGGGACACTGCTGCGACCAACACCCGGGAGAGAAAAATCATGGGGGGCCGTTAAAAAAAATGATGTGTTTTTTTTTCATTTTCTTTCAACACTTTATAAAAATATTGGCGATGGGGGGGGGGAAAGAAATGCTGTGTGGGGGGAGGTCACATGATGAAACCTCCAGGAATATGTACAACCAGAGTTGGCAACCGCACCTGCACCCCATTCAAAAATAAAACGATAGAGATGTGGCAATTTTACGGTGGCAGTCCGAATCATTATCACAACAATCTCCCCCCACAGTCGCCAGTCTGATATTGAATCATAGAAATTTAAATCGAAGGAGGCTATGAGGCCTATTAGGCCTGTGCCAGTTTTAGCCCCCCCCCCCCCACCTCAGGGCTATCTACTCCCATCCCACATCCCAGCCATTTTCTCCGTGCCCTTTAATATCTTTCTTCTTCAAGTTAATAGTTGTTAGGCAACAGTAGAAAAACAGTAGAATAAGGAATGGCTTTCTGGACCAGCCCTCTTCTGAAGCCTCATTCTCAGCCGAGCCGACTAGGCCCCGAGCTCTTGGAATTCCATCCCTAAACCTCTCCGCCTCTCTCCTCCTTTAAGAGACCGCTTAAAACCTACCTCTTTGACCAAGCATTTGGTCACCTGACCTAATATCCTTCCTTGGCCTGGTGTCGGTTATTTTTGGTCCAATTTAGGCTCCGTTAAAAGCGCTAAATAAATGCAAGCTGTCGTCAGCACTCCTTCATCGAATCCTCTTTTTTGTTTGTTTTGTTTATTTTTTTTTTGCAGGAAGCAGCTCTGCCCAGCCCTCATCGTCATCCTGGGCAACCCGATCCACGACAAGACCATCTCGTCCGCTCACGGGGCCTCTTCTGCGGAGAGCGAGGCTGCTGCGTCTGGGGTCTCCGATCACGGCCGCGGCTCCGGCTGTTCTTCCACGGCCCCTGCTCTCATCGGACCGGTGGCTCGCACCATATATTACATAGCGGCGGAGCTGGTGCGGCTGGTCGGCTGCCTGGAGTCGCTGAGGCCAGTGCTGCAGTCGCTGTACCATCGCCTTTTGTTGTATCCGCCACCGCAACACAGGGTGGAGGCTATCAAGATCATGAAAGAGGTAAAATAGCGTCCGTCTAGGGGAAGGAAAGCTGTCGCCCCTTTTACCCGGTCTGGGCCTATATGTGCAACTCCAGTCCAACGCCAACGTGGTTGACTCTTAACTGCCCTCTGAGGTGGCCCAGCAAGCCACTCAGTTGTACCAAATGGGCGACTAGGGCTCGGCAATAAATGCCGGCCTTGCCAGCGTCGCCCACATCCCAAGAATTAATTAAAAACAAAACTAGCAGATCTCCTGTGCCATCGCTCAATTTGGCAGCTTGGAGGATCTGATGTTTTATGAACAATAGGGGTGTTATCCACAAAGTGTGACGAAGGAAGTGTGACAGGAAGTAAGAGTGACACATGCTGCTCCAGGCAAGATTTTTAATATAGCTAAAAAATGTAATTTCATGGGGGTGGATTTTGACTTTGTGCGATGGTGTGAAATGGGTGATAGAGAGTCAGCAGCCCGTTTTATATCTCTCCCCATTTTTATTTTCGTTGACTTCAATAGAGATAAAAACCGGGAGAGATGTAAAACTGGGCTGTTGACTCGCTATCACCTGTTTTGCACTATCGCACAAAGTCAAGATCTACCCCTTGGTATCTTTATTAAACCAATCTTTGGCATTAAAACTGGTGCTCAAAACTAACAGAGTTAAAAATCTTAACAGGACAAAATAACAAGGATACGCGTTATATGAAGCAGTGATGGTACACAAGGCAATGCTTTGTTCATCTCTAGCACCACTCACTGTCTCTTTATCATGATCTTTGTCTTTCTCTATTAACAATACCGTGGTCACTGCTTCTCAAAGTTCATGGCAGCGTCTCCCACTTTAACTTATTCTTTTGCCACCTGGATAGTGCAGGCTGATGCTCCAGTGCAGCGATGGGGGAAGGGTGCATTGTTGCATCTGCCGTCCTTTGGATAAACCCAAGTTCCTGCTTGCCTGCCTCAGGTGGATAGTAAAGATCCAATATACAACATTTGAAGAACAGGACCCCTAAATCTCTCTGCTCCTCCACAGTTCCGAGCTTCTCTCCATTTAGAAAGTACTCTGATCTTTCTTTCTTAGGTCCAAAGTGCATGACCTCACACTTTCCCACATTGAACTCTTTTGTGTGTCTTACTTTGTCTCTTCTTCTGATGGTTCCAGCTTCCCCCCCCCCCACCCCCCAACTCCAAAATGTTTCCCCTTTGAATATGAAGGGTCTTTCTCGGTAATCTAAATGGTTGGATGACGCAGGTTTAACGTCTCATCCGAAAGACGGCACCTCCGACAGTGCAGCACTCCCTCAATGCTACACTGGGAGAGTCAGCCTAGATTTTGTGCTCAAGTCTCTGGAGTGGGACTTGAACCCATGACCTTCTGACTTAGAGGCAAGAGTGCCACCCACAACAAGATGACACAGTGCCTTTAACCGCAGTAACACTTGTCCGAATCTATCTGCACAGATCCTCAGCAGCCCCCGGCGCCTCTATGATCTTGCCGGACCTACTGTATATGATGGGGAAACAAAGAGGAGGTCCAGCCAGAAAAGGAAGTCTCACTTAGATCTTCACAAAATGTAAGTCACGTGCTCAGTGGCTCCATCTTGCACATTATCAGACTATTTTTTTCCAACAATTTCCTCTCCTGCATCTTAACTCCATCTTCCCACCTTGGTTCCATAACCCTTAATACCCTTGCCTAACAAAAATCTATCAATCTCAGATTTGACATTTTCAATTGACCCCCAGCCTCAACTGCTTTTTGGGGGAGAGAGTTCCAGATTTCCACTACCTTTTGTGTGAAGAAGTGCTTCCTGACATCACCCCTGAATGGCCTCGCTCTAATTTTAAAGTTATGCCCCCTTATTCTGGACTCCCCCCACCAGAGGAAATAGTTTCTCTTTATCTACCATATCAAATGCTTTAATCATCTTAAACACCTCAATTAGGTCATCCCTTAATCTTCTATACTCGAAGGAATACAAGCCTAGTTTGTGCAAACTGTCCTAATAATTTAACCCTTTTAGCCCTGGTATCATTCTGGTGAATCTGCACTGCACCCCCTCCAAGACCAATATATCCTTCCTGAGGTCAGAGGCTGGGTATTCTCTCTGCTTCTCCACAGTTCCTGGCTTCTCGCCATTTAGAAAATACTCTGATCTATCTTCCTTAGGTCCAAAGTGCATGACCTCGCACTTTCCCACATTGAACTCCTTTGTGTGTCTTACTTTGTCTTTTCTTCTGATGGTTCCAGCTTACCCCTCCACTCCAAAATGTTCCCCGTTGAATATGAAGGGTCTTTGTCAGAAAGCTAAATGGTCGGATGACGCAGGAACTCAGTGTGCATTTTCTTTTTGCAGCATCATGGATGGAATGACGGAGGCCTGCGTTAAAGGAGGGATCGAGGCCTGTTACGCCTCAGTGACCTGCGTCTGTACCTTGCTCGGTGCCTTGGATGAGCTTAGCCAAGGGAAGGGGCTTAGCGATGAGCAGGTGCGGCACCTGCTGAAGCACGTGGAGGAGCTGAAGGGCGGAACCGAATCCACGCGGGAGTCCATGGAGATCAGCGAGGCCGACTTCAGGTGGCAGAGGCGTATCCTGTCCGCGGAGCAGGCTCACTGGGAGTCGAGCAACGAGAAGAGCCCCGACATCAGCATCAGCGTCACCACGGACACCGGCCAGACCACTTTGGAAGAAGGTATGGGGCAAACCACCCCAGAGGAAAATCCCGACCTGCACAAGAACCACTTGGAATATTCCACTGGGCTCGATATTAGCGAGGTGCTAAACAGAATGCCGGTGTTGGGACCGGAGCTGGGGGAACAGCTGGACGCGATTCATAGAAACAACAGTCACGCCTATCCGGATTTGGCAAACTTCTTGTCAGTCGACCCCAGGACTAATAAGCCACAAGGATCCCGATACAGCGAAAGCAATTTCAGCATCGACGAGCAAGACATTTCCAGGACTGAGTTCGACTCGTGCGACCAGTACTCGATGGCAGCCGAAAAGGATTCCGGGCGCTCGGACGTGTCGGAAATAGGTTCCGACAACTGTTCTCTGGCGGACGAGGAGCAGGCGTCCAGGGATTGCGTGGGTCACAGGTCACTGCACGGAGCCACCCTGTCCCTGAAAGTCCTGAAGAACCAGGAGGCTGACCAGCACAGCGCCCGAATCTTCGTCCAGTCGCTCATCACACTTCTCCCTCGCCTGTTGTCTCTCCAGAACTCGGAAGAGGTTGACTCCTCCCTGCAGAGCTTTGCCTCCACGTTTTGCTCGGGTCTGCAATTAGGTACAGTGCCCCGCCACTTAAAACGCCCCACGTTTAAAACGGGCAGTCGCTTATATCGGCCGTAAAGCGATAACCATTATCCACTTGCAATTAAGCTCAATTTCAAAGTTGTCTTTGAGAAGGAAGGATATAAAAGGATTTGGGGAAAAGACAGGGATTAAAGTAGATAGCTCCAGTTAAAAGATCTCTCAAGCGTTAGCTGTGGCTCAGCTGACAGCACTCTCGCCTCTGACTCAGAAGGTTGTGGGTTCATAATCCCACTCCAGGGACACGAGCACACAATCTAGGCTGACACTCAGGTGCAGTACTGAGGGAGTGCAGTACTGCTGTCTTTCGATGGACATAAAAGATCCCATGGCACTATTTCGAAGAAGAGCAGGGGAGTTCTCCCCAGTGTCCTGGCCAATATTTATTCCTCAACCAGTATCACTAAAAACAAATTATCTGGTCATTTATCTCATTGCTGTTTGTGGGACCTTGCTGTGCGCAAATGGGCTGCCGCATTTCCCTACACTACAGCAGTGACTACACTTCAAGAGCACTTCATTGGCTGTAAAGCGATTTGGGACGTCCTGAGGTCGTGAAAGGCACCGTAGAAATGCAAGGTCTTTCTTTCTAATGGAAATGTCACGGTGGTATAGTAGATCAGCATCTCCGAGTCTGGGGTTCAGGTACATTTATGGAGGTTAAAGATCCCTCTAACGGTCGGAATACCTAACCTGGGAGCGTTTTATACTGAACCCTATGTGCAAAATATTATAACACCTTCCATTTCCCAATAGTGACCCCCTCCCCCCCTTTAACGAGGGCAAAGTTCCCCATTTTTTAAACTAATAAAATCAGACGAAGATCCAAATATTGATTCTGGTTCTCCTGACTTTAGTCGACAGCCCCGTGGTTACCACCTCTTGTATCTTGGTCTCTTTCAGAGCTCTTGCGTTCCCCGGGTTTGGACAGCAGTGAGAACTCCAGCTGCCAGACGCTGATGAATGCGGATGGGCTGTACCTGGTGGCCTTCCACGCACTGTCGCTGAACCTGAAGCTCATCGCCTGCGATTACTACCGCAAAAAGCCAGCACCTGTTCCCGCGTCACTGGTAAGGGTTCGGCCAAAGGGGCTTGGCATTCTCTCAGTCCCAGAGACAAATGTCACTTTTGGTCCCATCTCTTTATTTCGAGGTCAATTTTAACCTAACCCGTCCGTCGGGAAACCGAGGGGATTGGGTGCAATGCTGGTTTTACACCTGGTCCGATTTTACTCTCCATCGAAGTCAACGGAGAGCGATATTGGGCGGGGTGTAAAACCAGCGTTCCACCCGATCCCATGGGATTCCTGCCCGGCAAGTTAGGTTAAAATTAGCCCCTAAGTCCAACTTTACTCGTAGTCTTCAAGAACAAAAAATATTAACAGAATGACAATATTTTTAGTCATCGGTTTCAATCGGCAACAAAAAACACCGGCAACTGTCCCAGCTGAAATTCTCCGCACAGTAACGGAACAATAATCGTGTGGTGTGGGCCTGAGCGTCAGTGCTGTGCCTCAGTGTACAGACTCGCGCAGCTACTACACTCCCATTTATTCCCATTTCATCTAGAGGCCTGGACCGATAATCCAGGGAACGTGAGTTCAAATCCTGCCGTGGCAGTTTGAGAATTTGAATTCAGTTAAAAAAAATCTGGAAATATTAGTAAAAAGTATCCATGAAGTTGCCAGATTGTCTTTAAAACAAGAATAACTGGTTCACTAATGTCCTTCAGGGCAGGAAACCTGCTGTCCTTCCCCAGTCTGGCCTCACCTTTCAGGAGTGAGATTAGAAAACACTTCCACACACGAAGGGTGGTAGAAGTTTGGAACTCTCTTCCGCAAAAGGCAATTGATACTAGCTCAATTGCTAAATTTAAATCTAAGATAGATAGCTTTTTGTCAACTAAAGGTATTAAGGGATATGGGCCAAAGGCAGGTTTATGGAGTTAGATCACAGATCAGCCATGATCTTATCAAATGGCGGAGCGGGCTCGAGGGGCTGAATGGCCTACTCCTGTTCCTATGTTTCTATGTTCCTATATGTGACTCCAGTCCCATACCATACGTGGTTGACTCTTAACTACCCTCTGAGGTGGCCTTTAGCAAGCCACTCAGTTGTATCAAACCATTAGACAGCGGTTCAAGAAGAAGGCTCATCATCGCCTTCTCAAAGCAACTAAGGATGGGCAATAAATGCCAACCTTGCCAGCCATGCCCACATCCCGAGATTAATTAAAAACAATTTTTTTTTAATGAGATTCCGTTGAATAATGTAGCCCCAGTTTCAGTATGTACTGTCGATGATTTTTGAATTGAAGTGGTATTATCAGTTGTCAGTAATTTCTGTCTTACCAACCAGCAACGAATGCAGGCTTGGATGGTCAGGACCTATCTGACTAAAGTTAAGAAAGGCAAGATTAACAAATATTAACGGGCCCAAAAGTGGTGAGAAAAAGCTGCAGCCCGCGTCAATTTTTAAACCTTTTTTGGTAATCATCTACAATACCAATCATTGAAAGGGAGGATAATACTCTGTGGGTACTACGAGTCAGTGATGGTACAGGGAGTGCTATGGGTAAAGGGAGGGACTCTGTGGGTAATTGCCTGTCGGTGATGGTATAGGAAAGGACACTGGGCAAAGGACGGGACACTGTGGGTAATCCTATAAGTGATGGTAGAGGAAGGAACTCAGTGGACTGAGATCGATAGATTTTTGAACACCAAAGGAAACCAAGGGATATGGTGATAGGGTGGGAAAGTGGAGTTGAGGTAAAAGATCAGCCATGATCTTATTGAATGGTGGAGCAGGCTCGAGGGGCCGTATGGCCTACTCCTGCTCCTATTTCATATGTTCTTAAGTCCCTATAAGTGATAATATAGGGAGGGACTCTGATGGTAAGTGCCAGTCAGTGATGGAGCTTTCCTCTGCATTTTGCTGTGCTATGCCTTGAGGGCTTGATGCCTAAAATGGAAAGTGTTTCACTAACC
Organism: Heptranchias perlo; assembly: GCF_035084215.1. Taxonomy (NCBI): domain Eukaryota; kingdom Metazoa; phylum Chordata; class Chondrichthyes; order Hexanchiformes; family Hexanchidae; genus Heptranchias; species Heptranchias perlo. Next base: position 6,405,311 of record NC_090332.1, on the reverse strand, counting down.
AGTATTAACACCCCTCACCCTGATGAGTGTAAACTTCATAACAGTATAGGTACGTCATCTGGATGTACTGTGGGCTTGTTCAGTATGTGACCCAGGAGTGCCTGTTGCTCTCACTCAATGAAAGGCTATCCCATTTTTCAGGTCTGCTATTTCCTGAACATTTATAAATGTGTCGACGCAACAATCCTGAGGTGTTTGGTTGTATTTCCACAGAAGGAGTTTGTGAGGCAGGTGCAAAGCAGCAGAGTTCTGATGGTGCTGTCACAAGCATGGATTGAAGAAATTTACCACCAGGTGCTGGACAGGAACCTGCTGGGAGAAGCTGGATACTGGGGAACACCAGAGGAGCACTGGCTGCCCTTCATCATCATGTTAACTGGTGAGTCGTCCATCTGTCGATTTTGGTTTTAGCGGGGAGGGAGAACGACGCACAGAGAATGAGCATTTATTTCTAAATTTATACTCCTTCTAAAGGTGGAGCCCATAAGGAAAAATTCTGGCCTCTTGCGCATCCCTGATTTCAATGGCTCCACCATTGGCGGCCGTGCCTTCAGCTGCCTAGGCTCTAAGTTCTGGAATTCCCTCCCTCTCTCTCCTCCTTTAAGACGCTCCTTAAAAACCTACCTCTTTGACCAAGCTTTTGATCACCTGTCCTAATACCTTCTTATGTGGTTTGGTGTCAATGTTTGTCTGATTACGGTCCTGTGAAGCACCTCAGGATGTTTTACTACCTTAAAGGCGCTATATAAATGCAAGCTGTTTTGTGTGGGCAGTTTCGAAAAGGAGGTTGAAATTGCGTTGTGCGCTGTTAGAAACAAATTAGTAGATCTTCGATGCTTCAGAGGATAGTGGTACAGGATACAGCCACAACTCCACCTAGTGGCCACACCCTGCAATTACAGCAACACCGGGATCTGTTTACATATGAAATTCGCATTCTAATTTTGGTCACGTAAGCATTTTCAATGTTAAATGTTGACGTGAAAAGTGGGACCAAACATTGTGACAACAGGAAGTGATGTTTGTGGACAGGGAGTGCGCACATTCACAAGATTTTTATATAAGTGTGATAGCGTATTCCTACAAAATTCCTGTAGTCTCCTAGATTCTAGCAATCCTTCCATGATGAGCAATCCAGGACTGAAGACACATTAACATGATGCCGCACTGTTACGACAAACATGAGGCCCAAATGCCGCTGTTGATGGGCCTTAAGGTTGGTTGCTCTGCCTCTGGCCTCTTGTACACCATTCCCCCCCCCCACTTTGCCCCATCTTTTCACCCCACCATTGATGGCTGTGCCTTCAGCTGCATAAATCTCACTATCTGGAATTCCCTCCCTAAACCTCTCCACTTTCTCCTCCTCTGTGAAGAACCTCCATAAAACCTACCTCTTTGACCAAGCTTTTGGTCACCCTTCCTAATCTCTCCCTCTTTAGCTCGGCGTCTGATTACTTGAAGCCTTTGGGAAGCACCTTGGGACGTTTTTCCTTGTTAAATGTCTCAAACATACAGAAATGCTATTGAGAGGCAGTGACAAACTACATTAAAACATTTCTTCCAGCAATATTTAGAGCTGCAGTTTATGAATTCTTGAGATAGCCCGAGCTGTATGGTTCAAAGAACAAAATAACTTGCATTTATATAGTGCCTTTCATGACCTCAGGACATCCCAAAGCGCTTAACAGCCAATGAAGTACTTTTAAAGTGTGGCCACTGTTGTAATGTAGGAAACGCGGCAGCTAATTTTCACACAGCAAGCTCCCACGAACAGACAATATGATAGCGATGAGATAATATTGGCCAGGGGACAACTCCCCTGCTCTTCTTCGAAATAGCGCCATGTGATCTTTTACCTCCACCCAAGAGGGCAGACACGTCCTCGGTTTAACGTCTCACCCGAAAGAGGTTGTGCTTTGTTCACAGATATGGATGGACTGGGAAGTAGTGCTGTAGGAGGACAGATGGTCAGTACTGCATCGGAACAATCTCCTCTAGCCCAGGAAAAGAACACATCTGATTCCGTGACGGCAGGTATGCCTAATGGGCACATTGCGCTCAAGGACCAGTTAGAATTCTAGCTCCTTCAAGGCTTACCCGATAAGTGCTCTGCCTGATATTCTTCTGAGCTATTCAGACCAGGAAGGTACCAGGTTCGAGCCACCAGTTGATGCTGGGTTTGCGAAAGAACTTTCCTCATGCGGAGAGACTAGACAAGCTGGGATTGTTCTCCTTGGAGCGGAGAAGGTTAAATGGAGATTTAATAGAGGCGTTCAAAATCATGAAGAGTTTTGATAGAGTAAATAAGGAGAAACTGTTTCCAGTGGCAGGAGGGTCGGTAACCAGAGGACACAGATTTAAGGTAATTGGCAAAAGAACCAGAGGGGAGATGAGGAGAATTGTTTTTTTACGCAGCAAGTTGTTACGATCTGGAATGCACTGCTTGCAAGGGTGGTGGAAGCAGATCCAATAGTAACTTTCAAATTGGATAAATAGCTGAAAGGGAAAAATTTTCAGGGCTATGGGGAATGGGCAGGGGAGTGGGACTAATTGGATAGCTCTTTCAAAGAGCCGGCACGGGCACGATGGGCCGAATGTGCTGTAAGATTCTGTGATTCGATGGATGTTACAATTGGGTCTCGGCACCACTGGAGACCTGAGAGGTGGGGGTGGGGGGGGGGCGGATGTGGGGTGGTGGTGGGGTGGGTAGTGGTGTTTGGGGGCCTGGATATTAGGTGGGAATACAGCTCCTGATCGCCATACAGTAAATCCTGTTAGAGGATAGATGTGTGCGGTCATCAGGTGAGGGTACGTTCAGCTCCATGCTCACAGTTTGAAGCCCCGTGATTGGATTGTTATTTATATATCACGGCATTGGTTCAAGCGAGAGAGAACAGAGAGAAAGAATATTTTTGGGTGCCAGTTGCCACTTAGGGGAGTATAGGACAGAAACTTTATAACGTTGACCCTGGTTTTACCTGAGAGTAATTCATCAGATGTTATGCAGATCACACACAGATCTTGTTCCGTATATTGTTGAGTGTCCACTATCACTGGGGTGTCCAAGCTTCTGTCTCCATGGGCCTATTAGTACCATTGGCGCCTCATGGATCACACATAGTGGGGAATTGTAATCTAACACATGCAGTGGAAAACTATCAGGATCAGATCGGTCGCCCGTTTTACACCTCGCCCGTTTTACACCTGCCTATTTTACACCCGCCCGATTTACACCCGTCCATTTTACAGCCTGCCCAATTTACACCTCACCCATTTTACACCCGCCCAATTTACACCCCACCAATTTAATTAAACTATTTAATAATAGATCAAATCAGACAGTGGGCAAAATTAGATGGCAGACTGGAAGTTTATTTTGTTCACAAGCACTTTATTTAGAGTGTTTAGCTAATTTTTCAGTGCTAGGTAGGGCGCTGGGGAAAATATACCACTGAAATAATACAGTCCCCACCACTTCAAACGTCCACATTTAAAATGGGCAGTTGCTTATATCGGCCAAAAAGCGAGATCTGTAATCCATTTGCATTAACGTCAATTCCAGAGTTGTGGGTTGTCGTGTCTTAAGCGCTCTGCTTAAACAGCTGTGTTTACTTCGTAGTTCGCACCTCGTTAAGGTGCACTGAATGCAAGAACAAACATAAGTAAATAACACCTCGTTAATATTCAATTACCTTTCGTGTATTTAAAGCCCTTCTAATCCCCTCTAAGTAGTGTGGGGGTTACAGTTTGTATTAAGCACCGACTGCAGTTGAAATAAAGCTGCAGGTCAGAGTGGAGCTGGAAACAACTGGGAAAAAAGGTCACTACACAGAAGGAACATCTTGTTATGTAGTGAGGCACTGTAATAGCGCTGCCACGTTATACCGGCCATCGTGTGTAACGGGCAAATCGCATTCGCATGAATGAGCCCGCTGTAAGCCGTGGGAACTGCACTGTTATATAGACATAGATGCAGATAAAGATGAGGGACCCACAGTGCAGGAGACCAAAGAGATTGAAAAGGGTGAGAGAGAAGATGAGATTAATCTCAAGAATTAGTTAAGTTGCACCAAACTTGGGTTTTAAAAGCTTGTAATTTGTAGGATGAAGGAAAGATTTGAGGTCTTGGGAAAGAGTGAGTTAGAATAGGAGGACGCTGCAATGAATCATGACTTCAACAAGTAGCACGGCCCATGTGGGAAAGACAACAATTGCCTGTTGCTTGTGCCTGAAGTTGAAAGACTTTGGCGGTATATTCACTGAACTGCGCTGATACGGATTTTTCTTGTCTGTTTATTTTGTTATACCAGGTTCAGCCACAACTGGAGTATTGTGTCCAATTCTGGGAACCGCACTTTAGGAAAGATGTGAAGGCCTTAGAGAGGGTGCAGAAAAGATTTACTAGAATGGTTCCAGGGATGAGGGACCTCAGTTACGTGGATAGACTGGAATAGCTGGGATTGTTCTCCTTAGAGCAGAGAAGGTTGAGAGCAGATTGGATAGAGGTGTTCAAAATCATGAAAGGTCGAGACAAACTGTTCCCATTGGCGGAAGAGTCGCGAACCAGAGGACACAGGCTTAAGGCGATTGGCAAAAGAACCAAAGGCGACATGAGGAAAAACTTTTTTACGCGTCGAGTGGCTATGATCTGGAATGCACTGCCTGAAAGGTGGAAGCAGGATCATTTGTGGCTTTCTAAAAGGAATTAGGTAGGCATTTGAAGGAGAAAAATTTGCAGGGCTACGGGGAAAGAGCGGGGGAGTGGGACTAGCTGGATTGCTCTTGCAGAGAGCCGGCGCAGGCTCGATGGGCCGAATGGCCTCCTTCCGTGCTGTAACCATTCTGTGATTCTATGATTCTAGGTGTGTGTTTCGCCCGGTTCATTCTGATTGGCTGCTGGAAGAACCTGATTGACACGCTCTCCACTCCCCTGACTGGTCGGGTGGCCGGCAGTTCCAAGGGGCTGGCGTTCATACTGGGCACGGAAGGAATTAAGGAGCAGAACCAGAAGGAGAGGGATGCCATCTGTATGAGTCTGGATGGCCTACGGAAAGCAGCTAGGCTCAGCTGCGCGCTAGGTAGGCAGACCCTGGTCGTTTTCCCTTTTGTTTTGCTCTAGGTAGCGCTGATGAGTTGTCACGGCCAACACCCCACATCCACTCCACACTGTTGTGGTGACAGTACCTCCTGGAGTCCTCTAGCTTTTAGCAAGCAAATTAATTTAATCTCCTCCAGCCCACACCTATCAACTTAGCAAAGCTGGGTTTTTTTTTTCTTTATTCCTTCTCAGGGATGTGGGCGTCGCCGGCAAGGCCGGGATTTATTGCCCATCCCCTAGTTGCCCTTGGGAAGGTGGCGGTGGGCCTTCTTCTTGAACCGCTGCAATCCGTGTGGTGAAGTGCCCCCACAATCCTGGCGTTCCAGGATTTTGACCCGGCGACGATGAAGGAACAGTCGATGTATGTCCAAGTCGGGATGGTGTGTGACTTGGAGGGGAACTTGGAGGTGGTGTTGTTCCCATGCACCTGCTGCCCTTGTCCTTCTGGGTGGTGGAGGTCGCAGGTCTGGGAGGTGCTATTGAAGAAACAATAGCTTCAAAAGAGCTCACACAGTGCCAAGACGTTTGACAGCTTAAAATCCAGCCCTAAATATAGGCCTGTTTCTTGATTGCTCTGGCCCAGAATTTCCTTAAATGGCATGACCGGCCCCTTACGCCAAAATTTCCTGAGAATCTTATTAGCATACACCAGAACGTAAAAACCAGCGTTAAACAAGCAGAAATCAGCATGAGCAATTGGGCCCCAAGGAATATTTATCCCTCGGCCAACATGACTAAAACAGATTATCTGGTCATTCATCTTATTGTTGTTTGTGGGACCTTGCTGTGCGCAAATTGGCTGCCGCGTTTTCCACATTACAACAGTGACTACACTTCAAAAGTACTTCATTGGCTGTAAAGGGTTTTGGGACGTCATGAGGTCGTGAAAGGCGCTATATAAATGCAAGTTCTTTCCTTTTACCCCCACGGCGGAATAGCCAACCAACACTCACTATCCCGGCTCACAGGTGAAGAATGGCCACTTTGATGGAATATTATCGCAGTGAGGAAGAAGAGGCGAGAGAATTGGAGGGAAAAAGAAAGGGTCTAAGCCAAGCAAACAGAACCACTTGCCAGTAAGAGAATGAACAAGTGTGGTTTGGTGCACCATAGCTACTCTTCCACTAGATGTCATGAGTGTGCTTGTACCGAGTGCATCCTGTTATATTTACAGAGCACTGAAGGAAAAGTAGAAAGAAATATTTGCATTTATAAAGCACCTCATCGTGTCACTGGAACACCTCACATGCTTCACACACTTTTGAAGTGTGGTGACTGTTGTTATGTAGGCCAACATGGCAGCCACACTGCACCATCAACAACCCACACACAGCAAATGGAATGAAAGGCCAATTCATCTGGCATTTTTTTTCGGGTGCTGTTGGTTGAGGGATAAATTTTGGACAGGACACTGGACGAGCTCCCCTTGCTCTTCTTCGAATAATACTGTGGGAACTTTAACATTCACCTGAACAGGTAGACGAGGCCTCGGTTTAACATCTCATCCAACAAAAGCAGCGCTCCCTCAGTACTGAACTCCCTCAGCCGACATTATGTACTCGAGTCCTGGTGTGGGCCTCGACCCCACAACTTTCTGACCCAGAAGCAAGCTTGTCGTAGATATTTAGATGCTCAACATCACTGTAGCCCCAGTGCTTGGGGGACTACTTTGAATCCAGTATTTCTGCACAAGAATACTGATGTCAGGTGGACTCCTTGGAGGCATTATTTTGAGTACGCAACTGTGATCTTCTAATATACACTGGTAGCAGGCGAGGTTCCTTGTCGCTGGCAGGAAATTACCCCTCTTGTTTCATTATTTCAGCCGTAGCTCAGTGGGTAGCACTCTTGCCACTGAGATAGAAGGTCAGTGGGTTCAAGTCCCACTTCAGAGACCTGAGCACTTAACCCAGGCTAACACTCCCAGTGCAGTACTGAGGAGATGCCATCTTTTGGATGAGACGTTAAACCGAGGCCCCATCTGTCTCCTCAGGTGGACATAAAAGATCCCACGGCACTAGTTTGAAGAAGAGTAGGGGAATTCTCCCCAGTGTCCTGGCCAATATTTATCCCTCAACCAACATCACTAAAACAGATTATCTGGTCATTATCATCTTGCTGTTTGTGGGATCTTGCTGTGCGCAAATTGGCTGCCGCGTTTCCTACGTTACAACAATGACTGCACTTCAAAAAAGTACTTCATTGGCTGTAAAGCACTATGGGACGTCCTGAGGTCAGGAAAGACGCTATATAAATGCACGTCCTTGCTATCCAGAGGGTTGTTTTCTCATAATTCACATGTGGAGTGGGGATGTAGAGTTTGAGGGTTGGTGTGACTCCAGATTCAACACTCCAGTGCTGTCTACCGCACAACATTTACTGCAGGACCAGATCTGTTACTGGATTGAACTATAACCTGTGGAGCTCCTCGCGTACAGAGAGCCGACTCGGAACATGGCTGAATGGACACCGAGCGACAGGGAGAAAGGGAGGAGCTGGTCGGGCGGGAGGGGCAGAAGCACGGTCAGAGACAATGCTCTTTAGAACCATTGGCGTTTACAGGGCAGATGGAGGCCATTTGGTCCATTGTGACCCTGTTGGCTCTTTGCTAGAGCAGTCCAAAGCCGCTCCCACTGCACTGTTCTATCCCCCATCGCCCCGTATCTTCCGCCCTCCCTGCTTGTGGAGGTAGGAGGGATTTGACCAGGAGCAGGTATTGAGGGAAGCGGGGGATGGGGAGGGTGAGTTCTAGAAGGTGGGGGCACAGCACCTGAAGGAGCAGCCATTGATATTGGAGCAAAGCGGGTGGGGGGGTGAGGGAATAGGTAAAAGTTGGAGGAGCAGAGGGCGGGCATGAGCCCTTGTGGCTGGAGAAGATCACTGAAGCAAGGTGGGTGAGGCCGTGGAGGGGTTTGAAAGCATTGATTCACACAGGGAGCCAGAGTATTTCTATATTGAGAAGTAAAGCCATTTTATTTGTTGCCCAATGTCAAGTTGACCTCATAATTTCTCAAATAATCAACCAGTGATGGATAAACGGTTTGAGTTACTCACTGCTTGGCAAACAGGGACTTTCTTACCCCCTCAATGAACATTTTCCTTTGTTAAAAGCTTATACTTTAACCAGAGGGAACAAATCCTTCAAAAGGGGAATAATGCTTTGATGTAGAGGGTGAGGGAGCCAGTGAGGAAGGGAACAGCTGAAACCGGCTAGGACAGAGAAAACAGAATGCATCGGAGATGAAAGAATATATTATAACTAGTACATCTCCCGTGGCATTGCTCATGGTTCGCCAGCTGTACAGTGGTACAGGATACAGTGAGGCCAGAGTGCCATCTAATGGTCATGACCTGCAATTTGAGGGTCACCCGGACCTGTTTACATGGTGTTTTCAATGTTAAAGGGTGACATAAAAAACATGGGAAGTTTCTGAACAGGAAATGTGTACATACACAAGACTTTTAATATTATATGTAGATAACAATTGTATTTAAAGAAAGACTTGCATTTATAGAGCGCCTTTCACAACCTCAGGATGTCCCAAAGCTCTTTGCATCCAATTAAGCATTTTTGAAGTGTAGTCACTGTTGTAATGTAGGAAACGTGGCAGCCAATTTGCACACAGCAAGGTCCCACAAACAGCAATGTGATAATGACCAGATCATCTGCTTTTAGGTGTTGGTTGAGGGATAAATGTTAGGTGGACAACACCCCTACCCTTCTTCAAATAGTACCATGAGAACTTATAAGTCCATCTGAGAGGGCAGACGGGGCTTCAGTTTAACATCTCATCTGAAAAATGGCACCTCCGACAACGCAGCACTCCCTCACTACTGCACTGGAGCGTCAGCCTAGATTTTATGCTGAAGTCTCTGGAGCAAGGCTTGAACCCACAACCTTCTAACTCAGATGCAAGAGTGCTACCAACAGAGCCATGGCTGACACCTATATCATTGTACCATAGTAGGTGCAGCTTGAGGAAGCCATTCGGCCCATCGTGCCTGTGCCGGCTTTTTGAAAGAGCTATCCAATTAGTCCCATTCCCCTGCTCTTTCCCCATAGCTGTGTAAATGTTTTCCCTTCAAATATTTATCCAATTCCCTTTTGAAAGTTATTATTGAATCTGCTTCCAGCACCCTTTCATGCAGTGCATTCCAGATCATTACAACTCACTACGTAAAAATTGTTTCCTCATGTCGCCTCTGGCGCTTTTGCCGATCACCTTAAATCTGTGTCCTCTGGTTACCGACCCTCCTGCCACTGAAAACAGTTTAGTTGCAGCATTTTCTGTCTTTATTTCAGTTTACCTATATCACACCTTGTCACAACAAACGTCTCAAAGTGATTCACGCAATCCATTATTTTTGAGGTTCAGTGACTGTTATCATGTAGATAAAACCACTGATGTGAGCTTCCCTGATGAACCAGTGGGTTCATCCAGTGAGTAATTGAGCCGCACAGGTCTAGGTTACATTCCCAGTATGCGTTGAGTTAACCCATCTCAGCCAGGGCGGCACCTGGAGTGCTACAGTTAACCTTAGACAGCCCCAGGTCAGGGAAGGGAAAGATCAGACAGGATTCCTGCTCCTAAATGCTTTCCGAGGGACTCCTGTTGGGACCAGGGTTACCAACCCTCCCGGATTGTTCTGGATTGATCTCCCAGGCTCTCTTGTGAGCAACCTGTGAGAAAAACCTTAGGGGACATTTTCTTCTCCCGTCTTGCTCCCATTGGACTCACAACAACATGTGGCCTTTGGTGCATGTGTGCGGATAGAGCAGTTACTGCAGCGCAGAGGATTGTGGGTATTGTAGCCGCCATTGTTGACTGATTGCTGCGATGATTGACATGTCGTCAGCATGGAGGTGGGAGGTCATGTGATAAAACCTGGAATTAGGGTTCCCAACCTTCCTGGAATGACCGGAATCTCTCGAAATGGGGCATGGGTCTCCAGGGCTGCCCCTAGCATCATCAGCCATCGTTTAAATTTCCCATCGCAGTGTGTTCCCCTCTCCCCCCATCCGCTCCCTGATGTTATCGGCTGCTGCTCAGCGAAGCCTCTGGCTCGGTGATATCACCCGACCACCGTTGCAGAGAGCCGGGAGTCGGGAATCTGGGGATTTGGGAATCTGGAGTATCAACATTTGGGAGAGGCTCTGAAAGCGGGGGGGGGGGGGCTCTGAAATCAGGGAGGTCTCTGAAATTGGTGGGGCTCTGAAGTTGGGGGGAGGGAAGAGATGTAGACTGGGAAATGGGGGCTCAGGGAGTGAAGAGGACAGGGGAAAGAGAAGGGGACTGGGGGTCAAGAGATTGGGGCTCAAGCGGGGGAGGGGGGGAGAATGGGGTGGGCACCACCATTGTTTGCAGAGCCAGGAGCAGCAGCAACAACATGGAGAGGGGAGCAACCAGTAAAGTGGAAGAACCAAGGGGGAAGGGAGGAGTTCTTGAACTCAGGGCTATTAGACCGTGGGATCCTTCACCACATATGGCTCTTGAGGTAGAGACTAAAATGTAATACAAAAGGGAAAGGGATAAATATCTGAAAAGGAGGAATATAGAAGGGTCTGTGGGTTACAGAAGTGAACACCAGCACCGGGCGGGTGGATGGCCTCCTCCTGTGCCGTAATTTCTCGGTTTGCCCTCTTCCTCTGTTCACCTGGGGGTCTCCTGGTTCTTGGAACTTCTCGCACAAGAGCTGCCGGTGTAAAACCACCAGCAAAAATACTCAAGTACAGGGGACCCAACCTTGATACGGTAAATGTAATAACAGTTGTAATAGTCACGTGATCAGACATCATGTGGTCAGAAGATCACGTGATCAAACCTCCAGGAATGCCTCCGACCAGAGTTGGCAACCCTAGCTGGGACGGCAACTAATGCGTGGAGGTTAGGGGATTAGGTTCGGCTGTGATGCCCATCTCAGTTGACAGAGACTCACTGTCAAGAATCGCACATGAGCAATGGCCTTGGGGGTGTGTCACCAAGGTGACAGGCAACAGTGGAATCATACCCCGGAAAGGAATCATTCCGTTCAGGAGGGGAGAGGGGAGGGAAATTAGTTAGAATGAAACCCATTGAAACCACCCCCCACACTGATGTGAGTCACAGGCTGGTGATGTGCTTTGTTTATCAGCGTAGGCAGAGCTGATTGTCTTTCAGACCTGGCTAATTAGCAAGCTAATGTTTCTAGCTCTGGGACTGACTCTATTCCCAGTTGTTTTCTTTATCTGGTCCAGAGATCAGCAGGGTAGCTTTACAATCCCAGAGTAAAAGAAATGCATATGTGACAGGTTTAATTTTTCAATAACTAACCAGGCTAAGCTGAAAAATGAGCGCAAAATACACACACACACACACACACACACACACACAAAATTACCATTGGGCACTTCCTTGTTGAGTTACATTCTTGAACTTTCTTTTGCAGGTGTTGCTGCCAATTGTGCCTCGGCCCTCGCACAGATGTCAGCCGCATCGTGTGTTCAGGATGAGAAGGAGGACAAAGAAACCCCTGATATCACTGACCCCATAGCACAAGGTACTGAGAATCCATGCATTATCTAAGAGAATTGTAAACAATTTTACAACACCAAGTTATAGTCCAGCAATTTTATTTTAAATTCACAAGCTTGGAAATTTAAAATAAAATTGCTGGACTATAACTTGGTGTTGTAAAATTGTTTACAATTGTCAACCCCAGTCCATCACCGGCATCTCCACATCATATCTAAGAGAAGACCAGGTTACTGAGAATCCGTGCATTATCTAAGAAACAGCACAGGGTATGAAGAACCTGTGCATTATCTGAGAAAACACCGGGGTACTGAGAATCCAAACATTATCTGAGAAACAGCACAGGGTACTGAGACTCCGTGCATCATCTGAGAAACAGACCAGGGTACTGAGAACCCGTGCATTATCTGAGAAACAGCACACAGTACTGAGAACCCGTGCATTATCTGAGAAACAGCACACAGTACTGAGAACCCATGCATTATCTGAGAAACAGCACACAGTACTGAGAACCCGTGCATTATCTGAGAAACAGCACACAGTACTGAGAACCCGTGCATTATCTGAGAAACAGCACACAGTACTGAGAACCCGTGCATTATCTGAGAAACAGCACACAGTACTGAGAACCCGTGCATTATCTGAGAAACAGCACACAGTACTGAGAACCCGTGCATTATCTGAGAAACAGCACACAGTACTGAGAACCCGTGCATTATCTGAGAAACAGCACACAGTACTGAGAACCCGTGCATTATCTGAGAAACAGCACACAGTACTGAGAACCCGTGCATTATCTGAGAAACAGCACACAGTACTGAGAACCCATGCATTATCTGAGAAACAGCACACAGTACTGAGAACCCGTGCATTATCTGAGAAACAGCACACAGTACTGAGAACCCATGCATTATCTGAGAAACAGCACACAGTACTGAGAACCCGTGCATTATCTGAGAAACAGCACACAGTACTGAGAACCCGTGCATTATCTGAGAAACAGCACACAGTACTGAGAACCCGTGCATTATCTGAGAAACAGCACACAGTACTGAGAACCCGTGCATTATCTGAGAAACAGCACACAGTACTGAGAATCTGTGCATTAACTCTCCATGCCTACCACAGTGCCGGCATGAGATGAATCACCACCAGAGGTAGAACGGGTTGGGGGTAGGAGGCGGTAATCTCCTGATGGCCTGGTGTAGACCCTGTGTGATTGTTTGTGTCCCCGCAGTGAAGCAGAAAGTGGAGCAGAAGCTCGAGCAGATTGTGAGACCCCAGGGTGTTCAGCTACACACGGCCCACGTGCTCTGCATGGACGCTATCCTTAATGTGGGACTGGAGATGGGCAGCCACAATGCAGACTGCTGGCAGCACGTTTTCAGGTAGGTCGGTGAGGTGATCACGCACAATGCAGTTCCCCAATTCCTCTGAGTAGTGCAGGAATTTTATTGGGATTCAAGGAGCATTGCCCATAGTGCAAGACTAAGGTTAAAAAAGAGTAGAAGGAAAGATAAGGTAGGTCAGGATGTAGCAACAGGTGGGACCAGACTTAGACTTTGCGGGGAGGGGAATTCTCCTCTGCCATCCCACTGGAAAACGTTGGGAGATTTGGGAAGTTGGACCTACTGTGTCCTTGCCACTCCCAATGGGACAGCCATTGGCCACTCTTTCCCTGCTCACCGAATGTAAATGGCGGTTCGGGGGTGCGGGGGGTGGGGGGGGGGTGGGGGTGGGATGGGCAGGGCCCCAATGGATTTCCCTCCCTCCTGCACCAGCTCCCGCCGCTTCCCGGGGTCACCATGTGGAAGGTGGCGGTAGGCCCTGGGGAGCAACGGAGGAGGCCCGGAGTTCCCCCAGCGGAGGGAGAGGGCCTTGTCGCGACCTCCTCCAGTCGGCCCCAGGCCGAAGGCCACAGTCTCGGCTGAGGAACTTCAGTGGGAGCCCTCCTTCTGATGTTTGGGGTCTCCTCTGCCCCTTTAGGATCCCTCAACACCTCTCTTCGTGCTGGAACACCATCCCTGCTACCTCACTGAGTTTCCTGGGTTGCACTGGCAGGCTCCCCATTGGCAGCAGGAACCCTGTGGGGAACCCAACCTGCCGATGCAATGACCCTCTCCCCTGGCCCCCACCGACCCAGGTGAATGGGTAGGGGGCTGGTGTAGATACGGACGGGTGGGTGCAGGAAAGAACTTCACAATCTGCCAGGCAGGACAGTAGAAGCGACAACCTTGGGGCTGCCCAGGATACAACTGGGTGCTGCGATGGGTGAGGTAGGGGGAGGGTGGAGCTTCGAGGGGCCGAATGGCCTTTTCTTGTTCGTGACCTTTTCTTATGTTCTAGAAAGAAAGTCAAAGTATTAAATCTGCAGTGGCAGCTGCGTCACCAAGCACATTATCATGTTCCCTTTCAGATTGCTCACAAGGTAAATCATCTATAAGACGAGGTGATTTACCAGGGAAATAAAACCCCTTTGGACACATTCAACTCTCTCTCTTTCACAACCTTATTCATCCTTATCCATTTTAATTGATATTCCAACCATTGCTGCTCTGATCTTTTCTGTTTTATTTCTCTGGATCTCCGAACACACTGTGCTACACGCTCTTCCTCCACGCGACATCCTCACTGCGTCCAAATCAAGACTCGTTGCACTGACTCTGCGCTCATTCATTTACACTGCAACAGCTGGGCCAGTGCCAATACAAACCACTTTGCGCCGTAACCCAGGCCCAGAGGTGAAAGGTCAGTGTCCAGTCCTCTGCACCACCTAGTCCCTCTTTTAATTTACACTATTACCATAAGTCACGGGTAGCAACTGTAAAATAACAAGTCGTGCACGTGTGATAAAGTAACGTGGGAACGGACTGTAACGGTTAGAATCATAGAATCTTACAGCATGGAAGGATGCCATTCGGCCCATCGTGCCTGTGCCGGTACTTTGAAAGAGCTGTCCAATTTAGTCCCACACCTCAGCTTTTTCCCCATATCCCTGCGGATTAGTCCTCTTCAAGTACATGTCCGATTGCCTTTTGAAAGTTCCTATGGAATCTGCTTCCACCACCCTTTCAGGTAGTGCGTTCCAGATCTTAACAACCCTCTCTGTGAAAAAAATGTCTCCTCAATTCCCCTCCAGTCCTTTTGCCAATTATTTTAAATCTATGACCTCAGGATACCGACCCACTTGCCAGAGGAAACAGTTTCTCCCTACTTGCTCGATCGAAACCCCTCATGATTTTGAACGCTCCTATTAGGTATTCCCTTAACCTTCTCTGCTCTAAGGAGAACAATCCCAGCTTCTCCAGTCTCTCCACATAACTGAAGTCCCTCATCCCTTTTCAGAGTATGCGAATACATCAGCACGTTGGAGCACAGCCACTTCAGCGATGGGGGCTCGCAGCCTCCCATCACCATAACGCAGGCCCCAGGCTCCCTACTACCGGCAGACACAGCTCGCAACTCCACCAGGGACCTGTGCCCCGAGCTAGACACCAATATCGGCAACCCCGTCATTCAGTCGGTCACCATTCAGGAGCTGATCAAGGAGAACTGCAAGGGCAGGGCATTTGATTTCCGCGGAGGGGGCGTGCTGAGCGGGAGCAATGCGGCCAAGGCTGTCTACACACTCTCCACAATGGCTGACAAGTAAGTAAAGGAGCCTCAAACTGTAGGCCTCGTGGACCAGATGGAGTCGATGTATTCTTCTGTCTTTTCTAAAATTTCTCCGGGAAAGGCTAAATAAATGTCCAAGATATTAGGAGGAGGGAGAATTATTAAGAAGTAGTTAAATAGTTTTGCTTTCTTTTCAAGCTTGCTCAGGTACGACAAACATAATTGGATCGGAAATGAATTTGTTGGATGAGTAATTCTGGTGAACTATTTATTCTACAAAGACCGGGTAGCTCTTTTATCTTTGAGACCTACAATTTATTTACAACAGCTTGCATTTATATAGCATCTTTAATGTAGAAAAACATCCCAAGGCGCTTCACAGGAGTGTAATCAGACACAAATGGACGCCCATCCAAAGAAGGAGATATTTGGACAGGTGACCAAAAACTTGGTCAAAGAGGTCAATTTTAAGGAGCGTTTTAAAGGGTGAGAGAGAGGTAGAGAGGTCGAGGGAGGGAATTTCAGAGTGTGGGGCTTAGACAGTTGAAGACACGGCCACAAATGGAAAGACAAAGTGAGGGGGTGGGTGGGGGGATGCACAAAATGAAGCAAGAAAAGAATTACTGGCCAAATCAGAACGGCTAGGCCGTTCAGGGGTGATGTCAGGAAGCATTTCTTCACACAAAGGGTAGTGGAAATCTGGAACTCTCTCCCCCAAAAAGCTGTTGAGGCTGGGGGTCAATTGAAAATTTCAAAACTGAGATCGATTTGTTAGGCAAGGGTATTAACAGTTATGGAACTAAGGTGGGTAAATGAAGTTAAGATACAGATCAGCCATGATCTAATTGAATGGCAGAACAGGCTCAAGGGGCTGAATGGCCTCCTCCTGTTCCTATGAGAGACTTTCTGCTAAAATCAGAGTGAAGAGAATAACTGACAAAAATCAGAGCGAGAGAGATTTACCAGTAATCTCAGAGTGGGAGAGGTTTCAAGGCGAAATCAGAGTGGGAGAGAATTACTGACAAAATCAGAGCAGGGCAGGCTGTTAAGTGTTCAGGATGCATTGGAAAGTACCCTTGTGTGCAATGTATACTAATTTATTCGCGCTCTCTCATTCTTTCTTTCTCATTTTTGCTCTCTCCCCTCTTTCCCCCCATTCCCTCTCTCTTGCAGGTTATTTGAAGATGCTACGGTGAAGCTGAATCTAAACGCTCTGGTGGGATTTCTCAATCAGCTGCGTAAAGCGTCACAGGCTCAGCTCTTTGACTCCATTACAGAGACCGTCGACTACTCGCTAGCGATGCCAGGTAACCTCCGCCAGCTCTTCTAACCCGTCTGATGCTCCCTATGTTAAGATAACTGGGCTGCTGGTTTTAATCTCTACACTGCGCCTGGGTAACAGCGGAGAAGAGAAAAATGGCGGCCCTTGTAAGTTCCGTAGGACCATAGGAATTGCTAGAAGGAAAAAGTCCAAGGTCCATCTAGTTCGCCTTCTACCATCCTGGTAGTCGCATGATACAAGAATAATGGGAGTTGTTGACTAATCATAGCAATCAATCTCTATCAATTAGTCTACAACAGACCCAGACATGAGGCGAGGAAAACCCCCAGTGGTGGAGAGCTTTGGGAACCATAGGTCCAAAGTCACCTGTTCCTCCCAAGCATGTTACACTCACCACTTGTCATGTCTCAAATTACTCATATACTGTATCTCAAAAATGCTATTTACTGAAAGAAATCTATCTGATTTGCATTGGAATTAATCAATATTAACTGCTTCCACTGACTCCCTAGGGAACCTGTTCCATAGATTGACCACTCACTCACTGAAGTACTTAGTATGGCCTACATGGACTCCAATCGCACGCTCTGTAGTTGACATTTAATGTCCTCAGGGCAACTAGGGATGGGCAATAAATACTTCCTTGCCAGTGTCGCCCATGTCCCAAGAACAAATTACACTGACTGCAAGTGCCCTGTGCCTGATCCATTCACCCACTTCAGTGCACTTTAGACCCTCATTTCGCCAGGAGTCATAGGTCAGAGGTTGGCCAGCAAGAACCAGCTCTTGTTGCCTTTGAAATGAAAGAGTCTACACTTTCTTATTGTCTTAGCCGTTCGAGCAGAACTGGCGGTCTTTGTGATAGATGCTGTCACGGAGCAGACACAGAGTCTGACCCCTCCTGCTGGTAAATGGGTTTTCAATTCCTTCCACTCTGACACACAGGAGAGGCCAGATCCACCCATGACCGAAGGAGCTCTCTGCACCTCTTCCGACTCGGCGATGTGATGCTGCGAATTGTGCGAAGCAGATCTCGCCCCCTCTTGCACCTAATGAAGACCTGGAGCGTGGTGGGCCCTCACTTAGCAGAGGTAAGCGATCGGTTTGATTTTTTTATGTTCATTCTCGGGATGTGGGCATCACTGGCATGCCCGGCATTTATTGCCCGTCCCTAGTTGCCCTTGAGAAGGTGATGAGTCGCCTTCTTGAACCGCTGTGGTGAAGGATCTCCCACAGTGCTGCTAGGTAGGGAGTTCCAGGATTTTGACCCAGCGACGATGAAGGGACGGCCGATATATGTCCAAATCAGGATGGTGTGTGACTTGGAGGGGAACTTGGAGGTGATGGTGTTCCCATGCACCTGCTGCCCTTGTCCTTCTAGGTGGTGGAGGTCGCAGGTTTGGGAGATGTTGCCGAAGAAGCCTTGGCGAGTTGCGGCAGTGCGTCCTGTAGATGGCCCACACTGCAGCCACAGTGCACTGGTGGTGGAGGGAGTGGATGTTTAAGCTAGTGGATGGGGTACCGATCAAGAGGACTGCTTTGACCTGGATGATATCGAGCTTCTTGAGTGTTGTTGGTGCTGCACTCATCCAGGCAAGCGGAGAGTATTCCATCACACTCCTGACTTATGCCTTGTTTTGATTGAGTTCTTCCATGGCTGCAAAATACTCATCAGTCAGGCACTCACAAGTGGCACAAGATGAGTGTGGGGAAGTCCTTAATGGACTGATATTTGAGGTGGATATTTTTTTAACGTGCTTTTCTCCCTTTCGTTTTTCCGCAGTTATTGCAACTAAACGAATATCTTTGCTTTTCTTAGGCTGCCTGTCACAAGGAGAGGCACGTTTCTCAAAAGGCAGTTTCCTTCATCCATGATATTCTGACTGAAGTTCTAACAGACTGGAATGAGCTGCCCCATTTCCACTTCAATGAGGCCCTTTTCAGACCATTTGAGCACATCATGCAGTTGGAGCTGTGTGATGAGGATGTGCAAGATCAGGTAGGGTGCGGTGTGGGATACACCCAGTAAGCTTTAGTCACATTTCCCATCTTCTATTCCATCATTGTTTATTGTACCACTCCCTGACCAAGAGGGGCAGGATGCTGTTCCCAGTCCTATGGTGGCTATCAGACCTCTCCTCTGGGTGACACCCAGGCCTCTGCCGACAGTGACTCCCGGGCCTCTATTTTTGTGACTCCAGGCCTCTGCTTATGGTAAATTTTAACCCCCAAGAATGGGTGGGTTGGGGTCAGGTGGGAAGTTAAAATAGCAGCATTTTGGACCAGGACCGCATCCCATCTCGCCCACTTCTTGGTTTAACCCAGGCAGGTTTGTCTGTGTGTGGACAGCAGACACCGGGAAGTCCCGCCCCCACTTAAAGCCAGCGGGCCGATACTTAAAAGGGCAATGTACCTCACTGAGATACTTGAGGTACTTAATATTTTGTGTATTGGAAAACTTAAAATGAATTTAACCTTACCTGTTCGGGTTTCCCACCTCTTCCGATTCATGTCAGGTGAAAGCAGGCAGGAAGGTCCAGATCCATGAGCTGAGGGCCTTTATTGCACTGCTTGTGGGCCCGGAGGAGCAGGAGTGCTTCATCCAGGCCCAACAGGCTGACCCCCCCACCCTCTGCCCTCCCCGTGGTGGACTTCCACCTACCTCCGACTCTTCACCCAACATCCAGTGACCTCCGATATTCTTCCCCGTTCCCTGATCTTCACCCTGGCCCATGATCCCTCCCTCCCTCCCTCTCTTCCTCTGATCCCCAGCTGCGGCCTGTTGCAGCAGGCTTTCCTGCCCGCTGGCCAGACAGCCTGTCAATCAGGCTGGCTGCTGGGCGCGAAACCCAGAAGTAAAATTTATTGGCCTCATCGATCGCGACCTGCCCATTTACCTTCCGGGTTTCGCATCCAAGAATCTCCCCCCCCCACCCCCACCCCCACCGGCTCCCTTCTCAACTCGAAGTTAAAATTCACCCCCAGGCCTCTACCAATGGTGCCTTGGGAGTGTTGTGCTTACGCTTGTATTCAGCCAGTGACTGGGACTGAGGTAAGTCATCTGTCAGATCTGAATGCACCTCAAGGTGACTTGATTACAAATCAGAAGAGGTTATTTCAACCCTTTCTAACTCATTGATAATTTGGAGTAATGTGTGTAGTTTTAGTTACCTTACCTTTGAAAATTGATGTAGTACAGAATGTTCAGATAAGAGCAGCAAGTGTAATATTGGGATCCGGTGCTTGGAGTAATGCAGAGAGGCTGCCAGCATTTGCAAAAAAACAAGTGCCTTATAGCTCTATGTCCGTGTGTGAAGCTCCTGCTTCTCCAACACCTGCTTACTTCTCGTTCCCCACTCTTCCGCACTCCACCATTGGCAGGGAGTTCCCCTACTCTAAGCTCCTGCCCTCTGGAACAGCTTCTATCAGCACCTGTGCCTTGCCACTTCTCTCTTTGCCTTCTAAAGCCTCTTTAAGATCCTTCTTTTTCATCGCACTTTTGTCTCCTCTTCAATGCTCCTTTCCTGCTCGGTGACCTCTCGCGATCCACTGGCCATGAGCTGTCTCTGTACGTAATGATCGCTGTAGAAATTCACCAGAATGATACCGGGGCTAAAAGGGTTAAATTATGAGGACAGGTTGCATAGACTAGCCTTGTATTCCCTCGAGTATAGAAGACTAAGGGGTGATCTAATTGAACTGTTTAAGATGATTAAAGGATTTGATACTGAAGATAGAGAGAAACTATTTCCTCTGGTGGGGGAGTCCAGAACAAGGGGGTATAACCTTAAAATTAGAGCTAGGCCATTCAGGGGAGATGTCAGGAAGCACTTCTTCACATAAAGGGTAGTGGAAATCTGGAACTCTCTCCCCTTAAAAAG
Source organism: Heptranchias perlo (assembly GCF_035084215.1). Classification (NCBI taxonomy): domain Eukaryota; kingdom Metazoa; phylum Chordata; class Chondrichthyes; order Hexanchiformes; family Hexanchidae; genus Heptranchias; species Heptranchias perlo. The sequence continues at coordinate 6,384,923 of NC_090332.1, read as the reverse complement.
CTGTTGAGGCTGGGGATCAATTGAAAATTTCAAAACTGAGATTGATAGATTTTTGTTAGGTAAGGGTATTAAGGTGGGTAGAAGGAGTTAAGATACAGATCAGCTGTGATCTAATTGAATGGCAGAACAGGCTTGAGGGGCTGAATGGCCTCCTTCTGCTCCTACATTCCCAAATATAAGTTGTTGTTATACAGGTGACAATGTGGCTGCGTGCATTGGACTGCGGAGAAACAGGGAGTGTGAACGTTGTGCAGAGCCTGCAGTGACAGTCAGTGTAAATGGACATTGAGTTTACTGCCTTGTGCTGTTTAGGTGATAACATCGATCGGAGAGTTGGTGGAGGTGTGTTCACCACAGATCCAGTCCGGCTGGCGACCCCTCTTCAGTGCGTTGAAGACAGTGCACAGTAATAAGTCTGATGTGAAGGAGTACCTGATTGGCGACTATTCTATGGGTGAGTAAAGTAAGGGACACTCCCCCCTCTGCACAAGCTGTCCCTTGTAACAACCCACCTGAGTCACCTGCACGACACTGTTTCATTATATCGGGGTCTCACTCTCGTGGGTTTGGAGTAAAAGCTAGATTATACTTAAAACATTAACACATGCTGTTATATACCTAGTTGAGTCCCATTGTGTGGCTCACAGTTATCACATCATTTCTGTTATACCACTCCCCCCATTATTATAAAGTCCACAATTATAAAATTCCCATTAAATGGTTCACAATTTTAACACTAGCCCTGTTATACACCTCTCGTTGTGATCGTAAAGCTCCCAGTAATAATAGCACCACCGCTCCTATACATCGTACTCCTGTCAGAACAATACTCATAACAACAGAATTTTGTTATACCACATCCATCATTATAAGGCTTTGAATTTCAACTTTTTCTCATAGCTTCCCTTCCATTATAAGACTCTTTGTTGTAACACTGTTATAACCTCCCTCCTGTTACAAGTTTCTCATTTATAGCACTATCTCTATGATACTCTCGTTCCCATTATAAGGCTCTTTTATAACACTATATGATACCCGCTCCCATTATAAGGCACACAGTTATAACACTCTATGGTACACTCTCTCCCATTACAAAGATTTCCGTTATAACACGGTCTCGATGATACATTCACTCCCATTATAAGGCTCACAGCTATAACACTGTCTGACACATTTGCGCCCAGTCTAAGACTCCCTCAGCTATAACACTACCTCTGTTACACAGCCAAACCTCATAATTAAACTCTCAGTTCCAAACGTAAACTGCTATTAAAAAGCTAATGGGCCTAACCTGCTAACATTTTGTACTGCATTTTCAGTGCTATGTCCAATATTGTAACATGTACAGTTATTAGGTTCCCACATTGCCGGTTGGGATGGGGGCTGGTTAATTCCAGGTTACATGTAGACAACGTACGATTTCAGTTATGTGATCAGTCATTTTGTTTGTCTGCAGGCAAATCCCAGGCCCCGGTCTTCGATGTCTTTGAGGCATTCCTCAACACGGATAACATTCAAGTGTTTGCTAATGCAGCCACTGACTATATAATGTGCCTTATGAAGTTTGTCAAGGGTTTGGGTAAGGATGCGTTTAATATAAAATTAAAATCTTGTTAACAGTTAAACTCCTCCGAGCTCCCACAATGGCTCAGTGGCTTTATCGGGTGAGTAGCCAAGCCACACAGACCAGGTTCAGTCACCGGTCAGTGCTGAGTTAGCTCGAGGTAGCAGTGCGGGTGCTACAATTGGCCCCATCTCCTCTGAGTGGGGTTGGGGAGAAAACGGCCAGGGCCCCCGCTCCTGACTGCTATCACCAGGTGACTCATGCTGGAAAGTGTGGGTGACGTCTGGTGAGCGTGCGCGATGTCCAGCTGACAGTCGCTGTCGAGTCTTAGGCATGACGTATGGCCACTGAGGGAAGGTAGTGGAAAGAGGCCGGTGTTCCTGATGAACTACTGCAGTGGGCAGTCAATGCCTTTGGGAGAGGAGAGGGGAGAGGGGAGGAAGAGGGGAGAGGAAAGGAGAATATTAGCTGAAAAGGAACAGAAGAAAACTAGTAATTCTGCTCATTCACCTCATGTGGCACCACCTCCACTTCAGCAATTGTCAAAGAGAGGACAGGCGCAGGGCTGCACCATTACTTGCCTCTAAACTCATGTCTCCACCTTTGGGTATCCTTTCCCGTCACTTAGACCCCTCCACCTTCAGGCTTGGGAAAGGCTGAAGTGCTGGTTGAGCCTTGCCAAGGGGGTTCAGAATTGGTGGCATCCTATTCTGCTACTTCCTATCCCTTTAAATTTCACTTACACGCAATCTTCTGCTCCCACCACTAGTGCACACACTGCATGTAGAACGATGTTGGTGAGCTGACTTTGAAACATTGGGTGCAAACAGCAACATTTAAGTCTTTCTAAACCCCACTTTTAACCATTGGGGTCTAAACTGCACCAACATTGGAAAATTGCACTTGCTGGGAGGTAACACAGATACCAATTGTCACTCAGTACCTCACCCAAGCGGTCATTCTTCATGTGTGAGCCTGGGTAGTGAGTGTCGGCTGGGCATTTGAGTGTGGAGGGGCATCATAGCTGATCCTACCCTTGGTGGAGGTCACACACGTGCACAACTCCAGCAAGAGTCACTGGAGAGCAGTTGGGAGCAGGGACCCTGGTTGATGTTCCTCTTCCTTGCCCGAGGGTGTTGAGGTTAATTGTAACACCCCACTGCCGTGCTTTCTGAGATATAGCTAACTTAGCACATACAGGTGAGGATTGTACCTGGTTCCCTCCGGTTTGTATGGCTCAGTGCCACTCTGGTGTCACCCACCAGCCTTTGGAACATCTGGTAGCGCCATATGCTTTTGATGTCTTGCACATCGTTACCAGTCAACTGCATTGAGTGGTCGTTGCATAACAACATTGAGGCACTGGGCCATTTAAAAACTCAACAGTAGTTGCCCAAAGCCATTAAAAAAAATGTAAGGATCCAGATGGCTCATACAGAACAGGAAGATCCCAAGTTCGATCCCTATTCTGTGCTGAATTAGCTCACTTCAGCCAGGGCAGAAGTGTGGGCATAATAATTGGCCTCACTGTCTGAATTAGGCCAGGGTCCCTAATCCTGATTGCAATGCAGCGATCCCCACTGAAAGTGTGTGTATTCGGACAGGGAATACGGCCAGGATCGGACTCTGCCACGATGGGTTGGGGCTCATGCATGCACCCTGGGCATTAGGTGATGCCTCAGAGGATGGTGGCACCTGTGGGTACCCCAAGGAGGGTGTTAACACCTTCAGGAGAAAGGGGAAAACTGGGAGGAAAGAAATCAAGGAAATAAATCTGAAGTAAAGAATGACGTCTGTTTTGAATGATTGTGAATTACTGAAGTTAATTGTTTCTTATGTTTGAAGGTGATGAGGATTGTAAAGAAATAGGGGATTGCTTTCCGGGTTCGGGATCCAGTTCCACAGATTTGTGCCTTCCCGCCCTTGATTACCTCAGGAAGTGTTCACAGGTAAAGACTATTCCCAGACATTCCCTAAGGAAATGCAGACCCTTCGTATCTGGTTTCTTGCTTAAATAACGACCCCTGAAATTCCTTGGGGGTTTCTGCCATATCCAGGAATTTCCTAGCTGCCTTTGTTAGGGGCAGAACCTCAGACTTGCCTTACAAGGCAAGTGACACCCAGGGCGAAGAGTCGGGGCAAAGGACTCCTTAAACCGGGAGTTCCCACTCCCGAGCCTCAGCCAAGTGAGTGTAGGTCTTGGTGTGTTCCGCTCAGCCTGTGACTCTGCGCTCACTCTAACTCAGTGACTACTCCCTGCGCTGCCCCAGACACTACATTTATTCTAAGTTAATGAATAATATCAACCTTGGCTCATCTGGTAGCACTGTCACCTCTGAGTCAGAAGGTCGTGGGTTTGCACCCCACACCAGAGACTTGAGCACAATATCTAGGCTGACACTCCAGTGTGGTGCTGAGGGAGTGCTGCACTGTCGGAGGTGTTGTCTTTCAGATGAGACATTAAATGAATCCCTGACTGCCTGTTCAGGTGGATGTGAAAGATCCCATGGTACTATTCTAAGAAGAGCAGGGAATTCTCCTGGTGTCCTGAATAACATTTAACTCTCAACGAACACCACCAGAAACAAATTAGTTGGTTATTTATCTCATTGCTGTTTGTGGGAACTTGCTGTGTGCAGATTGGGTGCCGCTTTTCCCTACATAACACTTCAAAATAATTAATTGGCTGTGATGCACTTTGAGACGTCCTGGGAATGTGAAAGGCGCTGTATAAATGCAAGTTCTTTCTTTCTGAGTACCAGCCTCTGGGACTTTATAAGCAAATCCTTATTAGTCAGGGAACAAATCATGGTAAATGGAGAAACCTGGGGGATTTGTCACAGGCTCATTAATGGCCATCTGCTAACAGACCCCTCACTTTGTCTCTCAGGAACCGAGGTGTCAGTCCAGGCAGACATGGATAACTTTACCGACAAGGGAAAGAACCAAAAGCAGCGTGGTGTTGGTAATAGGAACATAGAAACAGGACGAGGCCATTCAACCCCTTGAGCCTGTTCCACCATTCAAATTAGATCTGTATCTTAACTCCATTTACCCACCTTGGTTCCGTATCCCTTAATACCCTTACCTAACAAAAATCTTATCAACCTCAGTTTTGAAATTTTCAATTGACCCCCAGCCTCAACAACTTTTTGGGGATGAGAACGTTCCAGATTTCCATTACCCTTTGTGTAATGAGACTGGAGTTTGTTTGTCTCGACCTTTTTGTTTGTGACATTTCCCTAGCTGTCCATTTTTGGTAATTGGTGCGTTTGTTTACCTCGTTAGTTACTTGCCAAAATCTACAAGATGCCCTCGAAACCGATTTTCCACGGGGCGCAGCTAGCCAGCTTGCCGTTCAGAGAGCCAGAGAGGTCCATGAGCAGCGAGGACGGAATCGAGTCTGTCCTTAGCGAGTTCGACGACGACACGGGTAAATGGAATGCTTGACTTGTTTTCTTAAAATTGCATCGGCTAAAAGTTAAATGATGGCGCACTGTACACCTTAATACATCACTTCTAGGAAGCTGCTATTTTATGTCCTGGATATGGGCACTTCTTCTAACAACAGGTGTGAGCAGGCGAGTTGTAACTTTTTAAAAATTCATTCTCGGGCTGTGGGTGTCGTTGGCAAGGCCGGCATTTATTGCCCGTGGAGTTGAGGTAAAGATCAGCCATGATCTAATTGAATGGCGGAACAGACTCAAGGCTGAATGGCCTACTCCTGCTCCTGTGTTCCTAGTTGCCCTTGAGAAGGTGGTGCTGGCCCTACAGGATCAAGGATGTCTTACTGCAGTCATACAGGGCCTTGGTGAGACCACACCTGGAGTATTGTGTGCGGCTTTGGTCTCTTAACCTAAGAAAGGATATAGAGGGAGTGCAGCGAAGGTTCACCAGACTGATTCCTGGGATGGCAGGACTGTCATATGAGGAGAGGTTGGGTCGACTCGGCCTGTGTTCACTCGAGTTTAGAAGAATGAGAGGGGATCTCATTGAAACATATAAAATTCTGACAGGGCTGGACAGATTGGATGCAGGGAGGATGTTTCCCCTGGCTGGGGGGTCCAGAACGAGGGGTCACAGACTCAGGATACGGGGTAGGACATTAGGACTGAGATGAGGAGAAATTTCTTCATTCAGAGGGTGGTGAACCTGTGGAATTCTCTACCACAGAAGGCTGGGGAGGCCGAGTCACTGAATATATTTAAGAAGGAGCTAGATAGATTTATAGACACAATAGGCATCAAGGGGTATGGGGAGAGAGCGGGAACATGGTATTGAGATAGAGGATCAGCCATGATCATATTGAATGGTGGAGCAGACTCAAAGGGCTGAATGGCCTACTCCTGCTCCTATTTTCTATGTTTCTATTTTCTATGTTTCTGTGTTTTTCTTGAATTGTTTGTAGTGGTTTGACACAACTGAGTAGCTTGCTAGGCCACTTCAGAGGGCAGTTAAGAGTTGATCAATGCTCCCTCGCTTCGCAGTTGAATAACAATGTAGCCTGTTCGACGTTAAAAGACTTGCATTTACCGGGTACTTTCTGTAAGTGTCACACTTACTTTCTGTCACACTTTAGCCGTCACACTTCAGATGTCGCTCATCACCTCCGATTCAGTGTGAGCAACTTCACGGAAGATCTGTTGGTGTACTTATAATAAACACACTCGCCATCCTCCTGCTGCTGATGGGAAGTTGCTGACGTTCTGTCAGAAATGGAACGGCTGGGCCAGGCCGGCTGTTGGTGCAAGTTTCTGGCGTTACTTTTCCCAAGGGTTGCGCTGAGCTCCACCGCATCATCAGATCGACAGAGTTATACCTGCAGGTCTTGCGGTGGGTGGAGTGGTGCGAAAGCTATCCCCCGCCCCCCTCTCCTCCCTACACACGCATCACCGCTGTGCTCCTAGCCTTTACCAGAGTGTCTATTGTCACCACTGTGTCAGCCAATGAGTTGGAGGTGGGACAAGACGTAAGGCAGGGTTCACAGCAGTCTATTTTACAGCAAACAGAGTCTATTTAAACAGCGCACTACAGCAAACAGTCTACAGAGTCTATTTAAAAAGAGTATCTACGAACAACAAAGCAAACAGGACTCATGACTGAAACTACAGCAAAGTCTCCCAATAAAAGCAGGGTAATTTCTCCAGCAAAATGCAGTGAATGGAGGATAGTTACATAGTACAAATTATGTGAGTAAAATCAATCCCAGCCACTTACAGCACTTCGGGCTCCAGGTGTGATTGACATGGGAAATACCCAATCATTTCCATTCTGGCCAGTAATTGTGGTGTCACTATATGCAGCCAAAGTTTGCTGCATAACCGAGACCTTATTCACCCGTGTAAAGTGCTGTTTCACGTTTCCTTTTGAGCCCGTTACTGCCCCGTTAATGCCAAGCGAAGGCAGTCAAAATCGGCCCCCAACAATTGCACGATGTCTGGATCTATTATGTAACGTGGCACGCATAGAATAGTAGAAGGACATAGCATATTTATAGTGTTAATTATTTGGACAACAATTGGTCAACAGAAACAAGGAATTAAAAAGCTGAAGTGATTGAAAGGCTTTCCAATTTTACAAAGTTTACTGAAGTTTCTTGATGTCTGTGGTTTGAACTGTGTGAAGCGCCTCCTCCCAAAGGAATTAACTGGTGGCGGTTCTTTTGTAGGATTGATTCAAGTCTGGATACTGCTCCTGGAGCAGCTCACCACGGCCATCTCCAACTGTCCGCGTCAGCATCAGCCCCCAACATTGGACCTGTTGTTCGAGCTCCTGCGAGAGGTCACTAAAGTACCAGGTAATAGGGATGAGATGGGCACAGTTACACTGACATCCCCTCACCGGCTCCTCTCTCCCTTTGCTTGCCCCTCCCTCCCTGCACATGCCTTCTCTTTTGCCTTCACCCGTGATTCTCTCCCTTTATTGCAGCTCCCTCCTGCACCTGCTTCTGTGTCTCCCTTCACCGGCCCCCTCTTTCCTTCCACCTGCCCCTTCATCCCCGCCCCTTTCCCTTCTTTCACCTTCACATGCCTCTCTATCCTGCATCTGCCCCTCTCACTCCCCTACTCCTCCCCCTCCTTCACCTTCTCCCTCTACCTGCCTCTTTCTATCTGTCCCCGCCTCTCTCCCTCCCAAGCCCCCCATGTGCCTTCTTTATTGCTTCTTTCTCCTAGATAATGGGTGACACACAAAATTGAGCTCCTGCTTCACTGAACTCCAGTTAAATGTAGTCAGGTGGGGTTCAGCAGTGCAAATGAAACTACCATGATCGGCAGTTCCAAAGATCCTGAAATTATACTGGTGGCATTATAAGGCGATCCCAGAACAAATATTAATTGGTGACTCGGGTGGACGATCTCTGTGACATTGGGAAGGTCTTGTTGTGTTTGGGATCTTCAAATAATCTCACTGCAAATCACCAAAATCGCACTTTCCACAAATCCCTAAATCTGCTCTTTTTTCTTCTAGAATGTGTAGCCCCGTGTTATAACTTTGATGCTACAATTTAATATTGTGTAAATGGTATATTAAATTCAGTAACTTGGCTGCAGAAATAACCAAGTAAAACATGGAAACAGATTTCAAACCCCTATCGTCTGAACGCACTTAATATGGGATGCAGTACTGAGGGAGTGCTGTACTGTCAGAGGTGCCGTCGTTCGGATGAGACGTTAAACCAAAGCCCCGTCTGCTCTCTAAGGTGGACATTTTTTAAAAATTCATTCATGGGATGTGGACGTCGCTGGCAAGGCCAGCATTTATTGCCCATCTCTAATTGCTCTTCAGAAGTTGGTGGTGAGCCGCCTTCTTGAGCTGCTACAGTCGTTTTTTTTGTAGTGGGATTGTACAACTGAGTGGCTTGCTAGGCCATTTCAGAGGGTAGTTAAGAATCAACCACATTGCTATGGGTCTGGAGTCACATATAGGCCAGGCCGGGTAAGGACAGCGGGTTTCCTTCCCTAAAGGACACTAGTGTACCAGATGGGTTTTTACGACAATCCAGTAGTTTCATGGTCACCATTACTGATACTAGCTTTTTATTCCAGATTTTATTTCATGAACTGAATTTACATTTCCCAGCTGCCTCTGTCATGTCTCTGGATTATTAGTCCAGGTCTCTGGATTACCCGTCCAGTAACATAATCACTATGCTGCCGTACCCATAAAAGATTCCATGGTACTATTTCAAAGAAGAGCAGGGAAGTTCTCCCTGGTGTCCTGGCCAATATTTATCCCTCAACCAACACCTAAAAACAGATTATCTAGCCATTTATCATATCGCTGTTTGTGGGACCTTGCTGTGCACAAAGTGGTTGCCACATTTCCTACATTACAACAGTGACTACACTTCAAAAGTACTTAATTGGCTATAAAGCGCTTTGGCACATCCTGAGGTTGTGAAAGATGCTATATAAATGCAGGTTCTTTCTTTTTTTATGAGCTCGGGAGGGTACTGAGGTTCAGTTGAACCTTGGCTCATAATCTCATTGAACTTCATTTCATGACCTTGGCAACTGCTCAACTCTGCGGCATGGTCAAATTTACCAAGGCTTTGGGCCTAGGTATGTAACAAAATTATTTACCAATCTTGCCCTAGTTTTAAAACAAATTGAAAAAGTAAAAGTAAAAAACCTTCCTTTACCTTTATAGGACCTGGATTTGGCATTTTTGCCATTACCCATCTCCTCCTGCCAGTGATGACCCTGTGGCTTCAGCGTAGCCATGGAGACCAGTCCTACTGGGAGATGGCTGCTGCCAATTTTAAGCATGCTATTGGTCTATCCTCGGAGCTGGTGATGGAGCATATTCACTGCTTCATCCAATCGGGTAAGAGTTTGTTTACATGTGGAAAAAGTGGTACTCCAGTGGGTAAGCTAGAAAATAGATACCAACCCCCCAATAATGTTTGCAAATTGTCATGGATTTTCCCTGCCAGTAATGAGTACAGTTTGAGCTTCCCCAGTGACTCTGTGGGTAAAGTCATTACTTAGTGTGCAAAGTCTCAGTTTCGACTCCCTGTGCTGACCTTAGAGTACTGGAGTAGTAGTGCTACAGCTGGCTTTAGCACCCTTGGATTGGGACGGGAAAAGTGAGTCCATGTCCCCGTGCCTGATCACTTTCAAATGGCCTCCCCGCACGTGCGCGGACATTAGCTGCGGACAGGATTGGACTTAGTTGTGATGCCTCTGTGGCTTGCACTCTTGCCTCTAAGTCAGAAGGTCATGAGTTCAAGTCCCACTCCAGAGACTTGAGCACATAATCTAGGCTCACACTCCCAGTGCAGTACTGAGGGAGTGCTGCACTATCAGAGATGGTGTATTTTGGATGAGACATTAAACTGAGGCCCTGTTTGCCCTCTCAGGTGGATGTAAAAGATCCCATGGTACTATTTCAAAGAGCAGGGGGAATTCTCCCTGGTGTCCTGGCCAATATTTATCCCTCAACCAACCTCACTGAAAAGATTATCTGGTCATTATCTCATTGCTGTTTGTGGGACCTTGCTGTATGCAAATTGGCTGCTGTGTTTCCTACATTACAACAATGACTACACTTCAAAAGTTTTTCATTGGCTGTAAAGCGCATTGGGATGTTCTGAGGTTGTAAATAAATGCAAGTTCTTTCTTAAATTAGAAGGACGGATCCCTGGGGACTCCAGTCAGTAATTACCCAGCAAACAACCATCAGTTCCCCCTAATAAGTTCTCTAGCACCTCACCTTGGCTAAGGTCAGCACAGACCAAGGTAAAAGAGTCCTGTTTCATTGTCATCACAGATTTCTTTCTTCCTCGTGCAGATATTGGCTACGAGAACAGCATCAACGTCATGTTAAAAGACCTGCTGAAGCTCCTCGTGTCCTGTGTTGCAGAACCCACAGAAACCATCTCCCGAGTCGGCTGCTCCTGTATCAGGTAGGAGGGAGTGAGGCTTTCGACAGTTCAGCCTCACCACTGAGTTGAGGCAGTTGTAAGGAAAAGTTTTCCAGAGGCACTGGAGAAGGTGCAAAAAAAGATTTACAAGGATGATACCAGAACTGAGAGGTGATACCTATTAGGAAAGATTGAACAGGCTGGGCCTCTTTTCTCTAGAAAAGAGAAGGATGAGGGGTGACCCAATAGAGGTCTTTAAAATTATGAAGGGGTTTGATACAGTTGATGTAGAGAGGATGTTTCCATGTGTGAGGTAATAAATATACGATAGGGAATTCAGGAGAAACTTCTTTACTCAGAGAGTGGTTAGAATATTGAATAACATAAATGCATTTAAGGGGAAGCTAGATAAATACATGAGGGAGAAAGGAATAGAAGGTTATGCTGATAGGGTTAGATGAGGAGAGGTGGAAGGAGGCTCGTGTGGAGTATAAACACCGGCAGAGATCAGTTGGGCCGAATGGCCTGTTTCTGTGCTGTAAATTCTTTGTAATTCTATTTAAAAAGTTTCTTTCCAGTAGACACCAGCAGCGTCTGTCGCCTTGTCCCATTTCTATTATATTGATACTAAGGTTATCATTCCTTCCTCACTTGTTCTTCCCTATCTCCAGAAACATATTCTCCCTCTTCACTCATTCTATTCAAACCCTCTTTGCATTGCGCTGAGCAGGGAGAGTATGCAAGTTGGCATATCTGGAGCTTTGGAAGAACAAGAGAAGAAAGCTGAGAGGCCCATTGGCCTTAGTATCACTAACAAACATCTGAACGTCTGAAAATGATGGACAGGAGAAGACCATCTAGCCCACCCAGCCTGTCCCCTGGAGTCAAGTTGCAGCTATCATGATCCCCCACCCTCCCCACTATTCTCCCCCTAGCCACTAGCAGCTTCTTCCCAACCTTTAATATGATGGTAAACAATTTTACAACACCAAGTTATAGTCCAACGATTTTATTTTTAATCCCACAAGCTTTCGGGGGCTTTCCCCTTCCTCAGGCGGTGTGGAAATGACAATTTCGAATCCTTCGCATTTTAAGATCACATAACAAAGCCTGGTGATTACTGCCCGTTGCCAAGGCAATCACAGTGAGCAGACAGAAAGGTGTCATCTAAAAGGCCACTGAATATACAACCCCCCAAAAAAAAAGAGAGAGAGATAAGGAAGACAGTCAATGACCCGTTATATTAAAAACAGATAACATTTGTTCGCTGGTGGGGTTACGTGTAGTGTGACATGAACCCAAGATCGGCCGTCCTCATGGGTGCGGAACTTGGCTATTAATTTCTGCTCGACGATTTTGCGTTGTCGTGTGTCTCGAAGGCCGCCTTGGAGTACGCTTACCCGAAGGTCGGTGGCTGAATGACCATGACTGCTGAAGTGTTCCCCGACAGGGAGAGAACCCTCCTGTTTGGCGATTGTTGCACGGTGTCCGTTCATCCGTTGTCGCAGCGTCTGCATGGTCTCGCCAATGTACCATGCTCTGGGGCATCCTTTCCTGCAACGTATGAGGTAGACAACGTTGGCCGAGTCACAGGAGTATGAACCGTGCACCTGGTGGGTGGTGTCCTCTCGTGTGATGGTGGTATCTGTGTCGATGATCTGGCATGTCTTGCAGAGGTTACTGTGGCAGGGTTGTGTGGTGTCGTGGACGCTGTTCTCCTGAAGGCTGGGTAATTTGCTGCGAACGATGGTTTGTTTGAGGTTGGGTGGCTGTTTAAAGGCGAGTAGTGGAGGTGTACTGAGATCTATCACAAGTATCGGTCTGGATCAGCTAGTAGCATTCTTTCTTCCCAATCGTAAGGTTATGGGTTCAAGCCCCACGCCAAGTCTTAAACATGTAATCTAGGCTAGCATTTCAGTACTTCGTTGCGCCCCTGTGGGCTTATTTTAGGTGGAAGTACAAAAACCATTCAAATTAAAGACTGGGGGGGTGGGTAACTGTGGGTTTTTAAGATGGATGAGTTACAGTCGGACTGAATGATCCTCATCCATTTCTATTACTCAGAGATCCATTATTTGCCATAGGTGAGCATGTGGGACCCAGGTATTGTATTAGGTTCTGTGTGAGGTTTTATGTTGCCTGGGGGCGCCTTGGCATCGAACCATTGCTGCTGTGCCATTTATCTTTGCTGGCGGTTCTGTTTCAGGTATGTCCTCGTCACAGCCGGACCCGTGTTTACAGATGAAATGTGGAGACTGGCCTGCTGTGCCCTTCAAGATGCTTTCACGGTTACCCTGGAACCAGTAAAGGTAGTGCCAGTGTTTCTATCTGTGTTTGTGCTTTGGGCATTAAGTGGCTAAAGAAGTACAATATAGCCAGAGACAACTGTAGCAGCGACAACGTGCATTTATATAGCACCTTTAATATAATAAAAATGTCCCAAAGTGCTTCACAGAGGCAAAAAAAAACAGACACCCAGCACTGCTGGGAGAAGGATTACAGGTGGGGATCAAAGGCTTGGTCATTGAGGCAGGCTTCAAAGAAAGTCTTGCATTTATATAGCATCTTTCATGTGTAAGGATGTCCCAAAGCGCTTTGCAGCCAATGAAGTCCTTTTTGAAGTGTAGTCACTGTTGTAATGTAGGAAACGCGGCAGCCAATTTGCACACAGCAAGGTCCCACAGACAGCAATGACCAGATAATCTTTTTTTAGTGATGTTGATAATATTGGCCAGGTCAAGGAGGAGTTGAAGGAAAGGAGAGCAGGTAGCAAGGTGAAGGGTTCTAGGGAGAGACTTGTAGAATGTGAGGCCAAGATAGCCGAAGACTCTGCCACTGAAGGTGGAGTGGAGGGATAGAGTGTGCAAAATAGGTCAGTCAGACAAGCAAAAGGTATGTGTAAGAACATAAAGCTGAAGGAGGTTACAGAAATAGGGAGGGAGGGAAGGACACTGAGGTGTATGTAGATGAGGACAACAATTTTGAAATCAATGCACTGGGGAATGGGGAACCAATGAAAGTTGGCAACAAAGGGCATTAAGGGAGCAGGACTCAGTGCACGATGGGATATTGTGGCAAAGTTTTGGATGGGTTGTGAAGGATGGAGCTTGGATGACTGGCATGGAGAGAGTTGGAGTAATTGTGTCTGGAAGTGACCAGGTCATGGATAAGTTTACCTAACCAAGTTTCATAGAATGTCAAGCTGGTGGTTTCCAGGCACTCAGAGACTGTACTAGGTATCAGTGGATAAAAGATTACACCTAGACCAATCATGCTTTGGGAACTTTGGTTTAAAACTCAACTTCCTCGATCTCAAACAACTTGTACAATTAAGTGACCCACCCTGTAACTGGCCAGTACAACCACACAATCTGTATAACCTCTCTTACCCTCTGTCCTGGATATACTTTGTAAGGAGTCGGACAACACCAGGTTATAGTCCAACAGCTTTATTTGAAATCACAAGCTTTCGGAGCTTTGCTCCTTCGTCAGGTGAGTGCAGGGGTCCATAAAGGCACCGCATATATAGTCAGAGAACAATACCTGGTGATTACAGATAATCTTTCCAACTGCCCGTTATCATACCTCGGCAGAGAGATAATCACAGCAATCAAAGGAGTGGATGGTGTTCAGACAGGGACACATTACATCCAAGAATACTGAATACACAAGCGGTCAGATCACAAAGACAGAGAGAAAGAGAGTGAGTGACCCGAAAGGCAGAGAGAGAGAGAGAATGACCAGTTGTATTAAAAACAGATAACTTTTTTTCGCTGGTGGGGTTACATGAACCCAAGATCCCGGTTGAGGCCGTCCTCATGGGTGCGGAAGTTCCTGACGAAGGAGCAAAGCTCCGAAAGCTTGTGATTTCAAACCTGGTGTTGTATGACTCTGCAGGGCTACGGGGAAAGAGCAGGTGAGTGGGACTAGCTGGATTGCTCTTGCACAGAGCCGGCATGGACTCGATGGGCCGAATGGCCTCCTTCCGTGCTGTAACCATTCTACGATTCTATGACTCCTTACATTTGTCCACCCCAGTCCATCACCGGCATCTCCACATCATGGATATACTTTGTATTTGTTAAGGTCCCCTTCTATATCTGCTAGGTGAAGGTTACTATAGAAGAAGTCTAGAAGAGGACAAAGAGAATCTTCTAACTAAACAATTTGCTGAGAGGGGTGCCGAGCCCCCTCTTATATACCTTCGATTCAAAGACAGACCCCTTTCCATTCTATTGACCATCTGGGTGAGGTGTATCAGGAGGATTGACCTCTTTTGGTGTCATCACTTCTAACAGCCATGTAAGTGTCCTGGAAGTTAATGAGGCATGGATACCTAGACATGCCAAGTCACATCTTTAATCCCCAACTTTTCAATCTTTTCATGAAACAAAGGGTCCAGATAAGGCATGACATATTAAATGTCCCACTAACGAGGTATCTCCAGCCTGTGCCTTCCACAGTGGTCCATCTGTCACTAGTAGGGAATATTTTGTTTACATAGGCTTCTTGGATTTAATTTGTTTTGATTTCTCAGCATTCAGTCCATTTTCTTGGATGCCTTTAAGCTGAAACTCCATTTTGAGAACCTCTTTCAGGTAATTTATGGGAAATTTTCCCCACAGCTGGGAGGACCAGAACAAAAATATGGAAAGCAAAGCACTTCTTGGACTACTTTTTTTTCTGAGACTGAAGCAAAATATGACTAAAATTGGGGATTTAAAGGATTGTAGTCAATGGGCAGCTATAACTAAATTCTTCTGAAGATTATAAATAAATAAGACTAAGATTGGATGAGAAGTTGAAATTATTTCCAGGACTAAAAGAACACTGAACCCCACCTTCTCACCTTCTCTCTCAGTCGAACAGAATTAACAGAGAAAGACGTAGAAAATGTTAACGGTGAGGGTGTTAGAAGTGTTTAAAATGACAAAAGGATTCAGTAGGATAACATTCCTTCCTCAAACAACACCCAGAAGTAAATTAACACAATCATTCATCTCACTGCCGTGGTACAGAATGGCTGCCAGGTTTAGCTCCCTAACCACAGGGCTTCGAGATGTTGGTTGTTGCCGGGTAACGCAGGTGTCCCCTTTTTAACACTCTTAACGGGTGTTTCGGGTTGTATTTTTGTTTTGAACTAGTTTATTCAAGAAAGGAGGGAGAGAGAAATCAAGGAACTATAGGCCAGTTAGCCTGCCTTAAGTAGTAGGGAAGATGCTAGAATCTATTATTAAGGACATAGTTACAGGGCACTTAGGAAATCATAATATGATTAGGCAGAGTCAACACGGTTTTCTGAAAGGGAAATCATGTTTGACAAATCTATTAGAGTTTTTTGAGGGTGTAACTAACAGGGTGGATAAGGGGGAACCAGTAGATGTAGTATATTTGGATTTTGAAAAGGCATTCGATAAGGTGCCACACAAGAGGCTATAACACAAGATTTAGGGCTCATGGGATTGGGAGTAATATATTAGCATGGATTGAGGATTGGTTAACGGACAGAAAACAGAGCTTTGGAATAAATGGGTCATTTTCAGGTTGGCAGGTTGTAATTAGGATCGGTGTTTGGGCCTCAGCTATTTATAATATATATCAATGACTTAGATGAGGGGACCAAGTGTAATGTATCCAGGTTTGCTGACGATACTAAGCTAGATGGGAAAGTAAGCTATGAGGAGGACACAAAGGAGCTGCAAAGGGATATAGACAGATTAAGTGAGTGGGCAATAAGGTGGCAGATGGAGTATAATGTGGGGAAATGTGAAATTATCCACTTTGGTAGGAAAAATAGAAAAGCAGAATATTTTTTAAAAGGTGAGAGACTAAAAAATGTTGGTATTCAGAGGGATTTGGGTGTCCTTGTACACGAATCACAGAAAATTAACATGCAGGTACAGCAAGCAATTAGGAAGGCAAATGGTATGTTATCCTTTATTGCAAGGGGGTTGGAGTATAAGAGTAAGGAGGTCTTACTGCAATTATATAGGGCTCTGGTGAGACCACTCCTGGAGTACTGTGTGCAGTTTTGGTCTCCTTACCATGGAAGGATGTACTTGCCATAGAGCAGGTGCAGTGACAGTTCACTAGATTGATTTCTGGGATGAGAAGGTTGACCTGTGAGGAGAGATTGAATAGAATGGGCCTATATTCTCTGGATTTTAGAAGAATGAGAGGTGATCTCATTGAAACGTATAAAATTCTTAGAGGGCTTGACAGGGTAGATGCTGAGAGGCTGTTTCCCCTGGCTGGTAAGTCTAGAAGTAGGGTTCATAGTCTCAAGGTAAGGGGTTGGCCATTTAGGACCAAGATGAGGAAAGATTTCTTCACTCAGAGGGTTGTGAATCTGGAATTCTGTACCCCAGGGGGCTGTGGATGCTCAGTCGTTGAGTACATTCAAAACTGAGATCGATAGATTTTTTGACACCAGAGGAACCAAGGGATATGGGGATCGGGCGGGAAAGTGGAGTTGAGGTCGAAGATCAGCCATGATCTTATTGAATGGCGGAGCAGGCTCAAGGGGCCGTATGGCCTACTCCTGCTCCTATTTCTTATGTTCTCATGTTCTTATTCTTGCCTTCCAGAACTTGCTGGCCTGTTTCCAGAGTGGTTCGGACAGCTTCAGCGGAGATGCCTGTGAAGTGAAGGTGGCGGCCCCATCGCATTCCGCCAGTGCGGAGGCGGAGTACTGGAGAATCCGTGCGATGGCGCAGCAGGTATCACACCAACGCAAACCGTTGTAATCAAACCAGTCATGGGCGGGGCTAAACCATCCCCAAGGAATTCATATTCCGCCTTGTTGGGATTGTTTGGGAAATAAAATATTTTTAACCTCAACATGGGTTTCAGAAGAATGTTGCCAAGCCACTGCTTAAAAGGAGTATTGTCGTTTTAATCCTTTTCTCCAGGTTTTCCTGCTGGACACCCAGTGCTCTCCCAAAACTCCCAACAGCAGGGAAGGCTTTGAGCACGCTCAGTCCTGCGTGTTGATCATCGAGTTACCGCCAGACGAGAAAACCAATGGCCGCACTCAGAAGAGGTAAGGAAACGCAGGCACAAATCCGATGGTCTGTTTTGGGGGGGAGGTCGATGGCTAGACAGGGTTCTGGCAGATATTTTCACTCAATGGATGTTCATCCTCATACTTCTGTCAGTGTTTTGGAATAATTCACACTGAATCTTTCCCTTTCCCCTGCCGATAATAACCAGCGAGATGTAAACGTTCCAATTTAAAACCCTGAATATTTCAATGATCCTGAAAATTCATCAATTTTAGAGGGGCACAAGCTACATTAAAAGTAATAATTTGCAAATCTTTTTGGTTTACACATATAGAATCACATCGTTTGCACAATTGAAATCACATAATTTGCACAATAGAAACCAAATGATTTACACAATTAAAATCACATTATTCGCACAAGAGTCACATCATTTTCATAATAGAAATCATGTCATTTGTACAATTCAAATGACAGCATTGGCATAACAGACATCACATAATTTGCACAGCAGACTGATACATTTGCATAATAGAATCATACATTTGCATAATAAAAAACATTCACACAAGAAATAACATCATTCAGTTATGGTAATCATCCGATTTGTACAATGGAATGACATCATTTGTACAGAGATCACATCATTTACATGTGATTCCATTCTCCCTGAAATGATAATATCAACATCTGTAGGAACAGAAAAAGACTATTAGGCCTGAGGAGCCCATGCCTCTTTCATAGATGAACGCCACATACCTGCTGCTCACCAAGGCCCTCAACCCACTCTCACTCCAGAAATCCATTCATTGCCCACTGAACCTCTTAAAATGCCTACTTCAGTGCCCCCCCTCCCCACCAACCTATCCCGTAATTATCTGTTGTGTGTACGAGCCCTGCCTCACTTCCCCTCTTAACTCCTCATTTTTAACTTGCGTCCCCTGGTATTTCAATCCTTCACCATAGTAACTGTCTGGATCAACCTTGTCAATCCCATAAATAACCTGGAGAATGTCAAAGTCTCCTAATTGCCCTTATTTTTCATCTTAATGGAAATTCCTGATTTCTGGAATTATCATTCTTGTTCCCCTCTGTACTGTCTCAAGTCTCTATTTTGAGCTTTTTCTTTCAGTTATGTCATTGCTACCCTGTATTTCAATAAAAAATGTGCAAAATAGAATTTTTTAAATGAAAGGGTGATCACTGCATTACTCTCAAACTCACTCTGCATTTACAGTGTTACCAAGTACTATTAAGTAGTGTTTAATCTTCCTCTGGTGTCTAATGCTAAATTTCCCCCCTTGTTCATTTGGTATTTTTTCTTCATCTTTGAGAATTTAATCTTCCCTGGATATCCAGTGTTCAATCTTTTCCCTCTTGTCCGGTATTTAATCTTCTCCCTCTGATATCCAGTGTTCAGTTTTTTCCCTTGTTAGCCAGTGTTTAATCTTCTCTCTTGTCCTGTGTCCAATCTATCCCTCTGGTGCCTAATGTTTAATCTTCCTCCTAGTATCCAGTATTAAATCTTTTCTCCTGGCATCCAGTGTTAAATCTTTTCTCCTGGTGCCCAGTGTTAAATCTATTCCTCCAGTGTCCCGTGTTTAATCTTTCCCTGGTGCCCAGTGTTTAATCTTTTCCTGGTGCCCATTGTTTAATCTTTCCCTGGTGCCCATTGTTTAATCTTTCCCTGGTGCCCAGTGTTTAATCTTTCCCTGGTGCCCAGTGTTTAATCTTTCCCTGGTGCCCAGTGTTTAATCTTTCCCTGGTGCCCAGTGTTTAATCTTTTCCTGGTGCCCATTGTTTAATCTTTCCCTGGTGCCCATTGTTTAATCTTTCCCTGGTGCCCATTGTTTAATCTTTTCCTGGTGTCCATTGTTTAATCTTTCCCTGGTGCCCATTGTTTAATCTTTCCCTGGTGCCCAGTGTTTAATCTTTCCCTGGTGCCCAGTGTTTAATCTTTTCCTGGTGCCCATTGTTTAATCATTCCCTGGTGCCCATTGTTTAATCTTTCCCTGGTGCCCATTGTTTAATCTTTTCCTGGTGCCCATTGTTTAATCTTTCCCTGGTGCCCATTGTTTAATCTTTCCCTGGTGCCCAGTGTTTAATCTTTTCCTGGTGCCCAGTGTTTAATCTTTTCCTGGTGCCCATTGTTTAATCATTCCCTGGTGCCCATTGTTTAATCTTTCCCTGGTGCCCATTGTTTAATCTTTCCCTGGTGCCCAGTGTTTAATCTTTTCCTGGTGCCCATTGTTTAATCTTTTCCTGGTGCCCAGTGTTTAATCTTTCCCTGGTGCCCATTGTTTAATCTTTCCCTGGTGCCCATTGTTTAATCTTTCCCTGGTGCCCATTGTTTAATCTTTCCCTGGTGCCCATTGTTTAATCTTTTCCTGGTGCCCATTGTTTAATCATTCCCTGGTGCCCATTGTTTAATCTTTCCCTGGTGCCCATTGTTTAATCATTCCCTGGTGCCCATTGTTTAATCATTCCCTGGTGCCCATTGTTTAATCTTTTCCTGGTGCCCATTGTTTAATCTTTCCCTGGTGCCCATTGTTTAATCATTCCCTGGTGCCCATTGTTTAATCTTTCCCTGGTGCCCATTGTTTAATCATTCCCTGGTGCCCATTGTTTAATCTTTCCCTGGTGCCCAGTGTTTAATCTTTCCCTGGTGCCCAGTGTTTAATCTTTTCCTGGTGCCCAGTGTTTAATCTTTCCCTGGTGCCCATTGTTTAATCATTCCCTGGTGCCCATTGTTTAATCTTTTCCTGGTGCCCATTGTTTAATCTTTCCCTGGTGCCCAGTGTTTAATCTTTCCCTGGTGCCCATTGTTTAATCTTTCCCTGGTGCCCATTGTTTAATCATTCCCTGGTGACCATTGTTTAATCTTTCCCTGGTGCGCAGTGTTTAATCTTTCCCTGGTGCCCAGTGTTTAATCTTTCCCTGGTGCCCAGTGTTTAATCTTTCCCTGGTGCCCAGTGTTTAATCTTTCCCTGGTGCCCATTGTTTAATCTTTTCCTGGTGCCCATTGTTTAATCTTCCCCTGGTGCCCATTGTTTAATCTTTCCCTGGTGCCCAGTGTTTAATCTTTCCCTGGTGCCCAGTGTTTAATCTTTCCCTGGTGCCCATTGTTTAATCTTTCCCTGGTGCCCAGTGTTTAATCATTCCCTGGTGCCCATTGTTTAATCTTTCCCTGGTGCCCATTGTTTAATCTTTCCCTGGTGCCCATTGTTTAATCTTTCCCTGGTGCCCATTGTTTAATCTTTCCCTGGTGCTCAGTGTTTAATCTTTCCCTGGTGCCCATTGTTTAATCTTTCCCTGGTGCCCAGTGTTTAATCTTCCCCTGGTGCCCAGTGTTTAATCTTTCCCTGGTGCCCATTGTTTAATCTTTCCCTGGTGCCCAGTGTTTAATCTTCCCCTGGTGCCCAGTGTTTAATCTTTCCCTGGTGCCCATTGTTTAATCTTTCCCTGGTGCCCAGTGTTTAATCTTTCCCTGGTGCCCAGTGTTTAATCTTTCCCTGGTGCCCATTGTTTAATCTTTCCCTGGTGCCCATTGTTTAATCTTTCCCTGGTGCCCATTGTTTAATCTTTCCCTGGTGCCCAGTGTTTAATCTTCCCCTGGTGCCCAGTGTTTAATCTTTCCCTGGTGCCCATTGTTTAATCTTTCCCTGGTGCCCAGTGTTTAATCTTTCCCTGGTGCCCATTGTTTAATCTTTCCCTGGTGCCCATTGTTTAATCTTTCCCTGGTGCCCATTGTTTAATCTTTTCCTGGTGCCCATTGTTTAATCTTCCCCTGGTGCCCAGTGTTTAATTTTCCCCCTGGTGTCCAGTATTTAATGTTTTCTGCTAGTGTCCGGTGTTTAATATTCTTCCTATTTGCATGTTCTAATCTTCCTCCTGTTGCTTCTTTCTCCCCATGCTTGACTATCGAACAGGAAAATAGGGTAAGCGGTCAGTTTTAATTGTACTGGTTCTTGATCTTGCTGCAGGGCTGGAGTGATCCTGTGCTCATAGCTCCATTCCAGCTTTTTGCACCTGCACAGACTGTCTCTTGTGTTCAATAGAAAACGTCATCTGATGAGGATGAAGAAAGAGAGTCAAATTTCAAACATACGCCTTTTTGGAAAAAGTAAACATCATGTACTAAAATAATTTTTGCCCTCCCTGTTGACTTTTGATTCGGTTCCATGTTCACTCCAAGTTCCTACCTGTTGATATTTAATTGGGCGTTTGAGTGGTTTTACCATATTTACTTGAATATAGGTTGCAAATTTTTTACAGCGAAAAGAAATCAGAATGAGGTGAGGATGTGGCCTATATGCAAGTTAATAATAATTCTTTTCTGAGGTGGGGGAGTTAAACAACTTGAGTTTGGTTGTGGCCTTAGGGTTGCCAACTCTGGTTGAACTTATTCCTGGAGGTTTCATCAAATGACCTCCTGCCTCCAACCCCCCCCCCCCCTCCAGTCAAACAGCCTTTATTCCCATCTCCAATATTTTTATAACTAATAAACAAATGTGTTCAAAGCAAATGAAAAAAAACACAATTTTTTTAATGCCCCTATGATTTATCTCCCGGTTGTTGCTTGTAGCAGTGTCCAGGAGATTAATCTTCAATTCCTGCAGACTCCAGGGCAGTCCTGGAGGGTTGGCAACCCGATGTGGAGAGGACATGTCTGCAATGCATCTCTGAGCGAGTTATTCCATCGATATGGTTTAACGCCATATAAGGGGATCCCTGTACCCCAAATATAAAAGTCTGGCATTCATCAAGGGGCAAATACTTACCCCCCTAAGGAACTGGCCCATACATCAGGTATTACACGTTTCAACATAAAATTTGCTGTAGATTGTCCTGCGGTGAAAACGACCCCCAACAGTCATCCTTGGATGGGTTGTTGCAGGAGCATACCTCTGCCCCCTACCCCCTCAGTGCAATCGCTGTGGCCCGTCACCACTGGTTGGCGGGAATGCGACTGTCTATAAACAGAGATCAAACCCGAAGATCTGGAATAAAAGCCCGGAGTGTTGGCATGGGGCAGAGTTCCCACAGCTCTGGGACTCGCACTGTTACTGTAGAGATGTTAACATTTTATTGCTGCTTTGACTGTAAAGGCCCTGATTTTCCTAAAAATGATCCTCTCACATTTCTTTGGTTGTTCTGTGATTGTGTTGTAATTATGTTTACATTTTATCATCTAAACATAGAAACACATTGCTGTAATTCCCTTCCAACTTCCCTTCCTGGCCCCATTATAATTTGTTCCCTCGCTTCAAAAAACCCACTCCCATCCCCTCTATCCTTACAAACTATCAAACACACACACGCAATTAAATACACACACATATACGCACACACACTCATATGCATACACACACATACACAATTATACACACACACACACACACACTGCTGTATTCTCTCACTCTATGTACTTATCTGTCTAAATCTCTGTCTTTTGCTCCACAGAATCCCATTCCGGACAATAGTGGTGAGCTTGTTATCCCACCAGGTGTTACTTCAAAATCTGTACGATGTTCTACTCGAAGAATTTGTCAAAGGTCCTACTCCAAGCGAGGCTTCGGACAGAACCGTGTCCTTTGGAGAAACCAAGCCCGCTGGCTTCCTGAGATACATCTCCATGCAGAACCTGGCCGTCATCTTCGACCTGCTGCTGGACTCCTACAGGACTGCTCGGGAGTTTGACACGAGGCCGGGGCTGAAATACCTGCTGATGAAAGTATCAGGAGTCGGAGGAGCCGCCAATCTCTACCGTCAATCAGCGATGAGCTTCAACATTTACTTCCAGGCTTTGATTTGCGCCATTCTGACCAACCAGGAAAACATAACCGCTGAACAGGTCAAGAAAATCCTTTATGAGGAGGAAGATCTGAGCACGGATTCTTCCCAGCAATGTTCCTCGGAGGACGAGGACATCTTTGAGGAAACAGCCCAAGTCAGCCCTCCGAGAGGGAAGGAGAAGAGGCAGTGGCGGGCTAGAGTACCTTCCCTCAGCATCCAGCCCGTCAGCAATGCGGATTGGGCCTGGTTGGTGAAGAGACTTCACAAGCTGTGCCTGGAGCTCTGTAATAACTACATCCAGTTGCACCTTGACCTGGAGAGCTTTGCAGAAGAGACCCTGGCCATGAAAGGGGATCCTCTCTTCTTTCTGCCGTCCAGCCATTCAGAAGGATCCACCCCGTCCACCGGGGGGATGTCGGGCAAAGATACACCATCAGAAGAGGGCGCCAAGTGTCACGTGAAGGAGCAGTCGTCGGACGAAGGGAAGCCCAAAGGCCCAGGTAGTGCCCCCTTGAGCCCCAACACGGAGAAGAAAGAGCAAGGCAGGAAGAAGGAGTGGTGGGAGAGCGCCGGCAACAAGATCTACACCATCGCCACCGACAAGACAATCAACAAACTCATGTTCGAGTACAAGAAGCGCAAGCAGCAGCATAACCTGACCGCGTTCGTCAAGGAGACAAAGTCAGAGAAGAAGGGGGAGACGGTGTCCGGGAGGTGTCCAGATTCGCCTCTTCAGCGGCCTCATCAGCTGTTAGACATGAGCCAAATGAGACATTCCTTCAGTGCAGGACCTGAGCTGCTCAGACAGGAGAAGCGTCCTCGCTCTGGGTCGACCGTAAGCTCCCACAGTGTCTCTGTGCGCGACACTGAGGCGCAGATGCAGGTATGGTACTGCTTTGAAATGTATAAAGTTACATTTAGTTTAGAACTTTTATTGATCCCCTTCCCCCTCTCCCTTTTTAATTCCTAACCGTCCTCCTTTCCTGAAGGTGCTGCTCCTTGCTGGAGTTCGAGTGCTGACCAGCTCTCGCTCTAGTGTGAGTCTAGACAGTAAAGACCGGGACTTTCTGTTTCTCTGCCGGTCAAACTAGGATTTTGCGCTTGTTCGTTTTAATGGGCAGAAAAGCACCACCTAAGTGCCAGCGAGCTATTCGTTGCAGCCCAGACTGATCCTATTATCAGCCAGGCAATAGCCAAGGGCAACTGGTGTTCATAGAATATACCTCAGCATATGGTAGAGTAATTGTCATGTTACCAACTAGCAACACCTGAGGTTGTGAATTCAAATCCCACCATGGAATTCAATAATCTGGTAATTTTGGGCTGGCACCAGAAAAATGACCATGAATCTAATGAATAGTTTTACAAAATCCAACTAATCTATTAATTTCCTGTAGGGAAGGGAGTCTGGCACCTCTATCTGGTCTGGTCTACTCTCTATTGACTCTTAATGTCCTCTATAGTGGCCGAGCAAGCCACTCTATTGTAAAAGCAATTGCTCAAGTAGAATACTCACCATTTCTTGGGAAATGGCAGGTCAAACATCTTACATTAAATATAACAAATATATAAATGCATCACGGGTGTTAATAATCTCCAGTGTCGCCCACATCCCAAGAACAAATTTTTCCAGGGATTCCGCCAACCTTCCACCGTAGTTATGGTCAGAGAATCGGGAGAACCCCCAGAGAAATTTCTGGTGGGTGTCTTCAGGGCAGTGAAAGATGAAGTTGTTTTTGTTCCTGGGTTCCTTGTTTTCAAGTCCCTCCGTGGCCTCGCCCCTCCCTATCTCTGTAACCTCCTTCAGCCCTACAACCCTCCGAGACCTCTGCACTCCTCCCATTCTGGCCTCTTTCACATCCTCGCTATTCATCGCTCCACCATTGGCGGCCGTGCCTTCAGCTGCCTAGGCCCCAAGCTCTGGAATTCCCTCCCTAAACCGCTCCGCCTCTCCACTTCTCTCTCTTCCTTTAAGTCACTCCTTAAAACCTACTTCTTTGGCCACCTGTCCTAATATCCCTTTATGTGGCTGGGTGTCAAATTTTATTCAATATCGCTCCCATGAAGCGCCTTGGGACATTTTACGACGTTAAAGGCGCTATATAAAAGCAAGTTGTTGTTGTTGGGTTATACGGCTGTCTGACTAAAATGGCTTTTCAATTGTAGGCGTGGACCAACATGATATTAACCGTCCTCAACCAAATCCAGCTGTTGCCGGATCAGACGTTCACGGCTCTTCAGCCTTCTGTGTACCCGAGTATCAGCCAGCTCACCTGTCATGTCACCGACGTCCGGGTTCGACAAGCTGTCAGGGAATGGCTGGGAAGAGTGGGAAGAGTCTACGATATCATCATGTAAAAAAAAACACATACACACACACACACACACACACACACACACACACACAAACATATAAAGGAAAAAAAAAATCTATATTTATGAAGCACAATGATTCAAATTCAATGGGCGAGCCAGTTGGCTGCTTCGCCAATCCTGATGGGGAATACGTTCCCTGTCGGAGCACATCACGTTCCAATGCCCTAAAGCCATTCATTGTTGCTGCAATACATCGAGGCCATCGACTTGCTCCCTGTGAAAGTCATTGAACCTATGATGCCACCAGACTAAAGGGGTTGCATTGAGGGGATTGATCTCAATAGTGCCATGAGTGGAATGTCCCTGTGGTTTTATTTGAGAGTGAGGGGAGTACTACCCATCCCACAGTTCGATCTGAAAGGCTTGGCCTCACCAGCTCCGCACTGGTTGGGATGGGTAACCTGGGTGGGGGAGGTGGTGAGGTGGCAGGTCCACAAGGTCACAAGATAGATACAGATGAGGGAGACCATTCTGGTCCATCTTAGCTCAACCACCTAGGCAAAAGCAAACTTACCCCATCACACCAAGGGCTTTCAACATCGACGGGGCGGGGGGAGGGGCGTAAAATGGGCAGAGGCGGATTGGCCGCCCGTAAGAGACCCCGCCCGATCGAAGTCAATGGAAAGCAAAATCTGGTCCCGCCGGAATTCACAGTTCAGCCCCACGTTTGTTGAATGACTCTGAGGTTTTTGCCTCCAGTACACTGGCGAGAAAAACCTTGCCAAATGTTGGTTACTCTTTGTATGAAGCCCTTCCTACAATCCATCCTAACCTTGACCTTTCCCCAGTTTCAGCCTGTTCTTCCCCCTCGTTCTGCTGTCTTAACTTACTTTGAAGTTGTGCTCTGGATTTGCCTGTTCGACCCCAATCTCTTAAACCAGTGCTGCTTGTGAAGTGTTTTTAAACAGTGTGATCTTGAGGTAGATGCTTCTGTGGTGAAAGTGACATTCTTCAAACGGATTTTACTAAGGACCCAGCCCTGCAGTTTTACAGTTACACTAATGCACAGTTTGCATTCATATAGCGCCTTGGGACATCTCTATGTTAAAGTCGCTGTGTAAATGCAAATTATTGCTGTGTTGGATTCTACACTAACTGTTGGTCTATTGCTCCCTCCCCATCCAGCCCTGTGAGGTTTGGTTTACCTTATTTCAGACAAAAATTTTCATTTACACCCCCAGACTTCAGTCACAGATTCATGGAATCTTACAGCAAAGAAGGAGGTCACTCGGCCCATCGTGCCTGTGCTGGCTCTTTGAAAGAGTTATCCAATTAGTCCCATTATTTTTGATATAAACATTAATTTGCACTGAATGAACAGATCTTGGGCGAACCCATTGTCTTAACATTGATGGGGCATTGAGGGTTTATCTCATCGGGCTGGGTGCAACCAGGCTGTCAGTGCCATGGATGTTGCCATGGTCACCTGTCCTAATGACTCCTTCTTTGGCTGGGTGTCAAATTTTGTCCTATAAAGCTCTGGTGACGCGCTTTGGGATCTTTTACCACGTTAAAGGCGCTATATAAACGCAAGTTGTTGTTGTTGTTGAGTTGGCGCATCCAGCTCTCCTGCTCCTGTCGACAATGTGGCCGAACCAGATTCCAGAGTGACCTTGTCGCGTCTGTGACCTGACCCGCGTTCAGTCTCGCGAGCTCTTTGCCTCGATTGGCTTTGGAGCTGGTTTTCAGCCGGTCAGAGGCCGATGTGGCTTCCATCTCCAAAATGGATAGCGGGACATTGGATAACAAGGAAGGAAAGAATGTAAAACTTATTTTTTAAAGAAAAAAATTGTATAGAATAGGGTATATTACACAGAAACAAAGTGAAATTAAAATTATAAAAATAAGAGAATGGGGGAGGAAGAAGAGGGAAACAGAAATACCAGGTACAGAGTGTCGAGGAGAAAAAAACAATGTCCTTTTTTCCGACCTTTCCAATGGATGTTCCACCGCCCTCATCTATCGCCCCAGCTTTGGTAATCTTCACTGGCTCTCCACCCCTCAGCACATTCAAAATCCTTGTCCTTGTCAGCAGATCCCTCAATGGCATTGCTGCTGCCAACCCCCGCAGCCTCCTCCAGCCTTCACACCTCCCAATCTGCACGACCGCCTCCAGCCCTCGATCCACCAGAACTCCACAAGTGCCTCCAGCCCTCGTTCCTGCTTGTATCCTCTTCTCTTCCAACCCTAGTCTACTATGCAATGCCTCTCTCCCCACTCCACACTCAAGGAGACAGAGCCTTCGGTCATCTTGCACCCACACTCTGGAGCTCTCTCCCTAAGCCCCTTTGCCTTGCTACAGCTCTCTTTCCCGCTCCCCCCTTCAATAGCCTCCTTAAAACCCACTCTGAAATGTTAAGCACCATGGGGCATTTTACCACGTTAAAGGCACTGTATAAATGCAAGACCTGGACCACCTAAAGTAAATCAAGGAGGAGGCTCACTGCCAATAACAGACACTGAACATCAATCACTCAGAGTGAGTTACTGAGAACCATTTCCGAGCACACATTGGGCGAAGGAGCCAGCCAATGACGAGAGTGGTATCATCACGGGACGTTCTGCTCACAGCTAATACCCAAGGTCCTAATGGAGGGCTTCAAGTTTGTAAAAAGGCCCATTGGTGAGAAAGTGCATTACGACTGGTGCCAGAGGGGAAAAGGATGGTCACGTTTTACACTTAAGGTGTATGTCCAACAGAGCAAGGCAATGTACAAGATACAAGCAGTTGACTGAGTTCCATGCATTGTTAAGACCCAGGTTTGGGGGGGGGGTGGTCCCAGGAAAGTGCTGATATCCTGGAGCTCAGTGATGTGGAGGGATAGGGCTCAAGGGGCTGAGTGGCCTCCCTTTTATGTTCCAAGACCCCTCCCCCAGGCTTAAGATACACCGCCACACCTCCTCCCCTCCCCCAACTGGGATGGCGGCTGAGCAACCTATTGCCAGGTCTTTTGTAGGTGCTGCCTTGTAACTGGGCAACAGAGGCAGCGCCAGACGAGACTCCTTTGGTTTTATATCTTCACCAAGGGGAGAAATTACTCCGACCGCCCCCCCCCCAACCCTGACTCTGTGCCAGGTGAGACAGGCAAGACCTCAGGACATCCATCCAGGTGTCCCAACTTGTGACATGCTGTGTCCTTTACTAGTGCGGTCACACTGGGCTTATTTAGCATATTGGTACCAAAACAGTATAAGGAAGAAAGAAAAATCACACTGGATCCCAATACATTTCAATGTTGTGCCACTACAATTGTGCGATGCCCTTAATTCATCAACACAGTTGCTCCAATCATCAGCGACAGGCCTCTAACCACCAGTATTTCACCCCATGGATTATAAGCTGCTCGTATCCCGCGTGAGACCTCTGCTGGCACTGCTGATTCCCAAGGCACGGGTGGCACGCAGCCCAAACGATAAACCCGACAGGATTCTCTAACACCGCTGGACTCGGAAGACCTATTTTCTGGAGGTTCTTCCTCCAGCTGGCTGTAGCAAAACCGGGCAGATTTACCTCCAGAAGGTCGTGGTTTCAAGTCCCACTCCAGAGACTTGAGCCCATAATCCAGGCCGACACTCCCAGTGCAGTACTGAGGGAGTGCTGCAAAGTCGGGAAGTGCCGTCTTTCGGATGAGACGTTAAACCGAGGCCCCGTCTGCCTTCTCAGGTGGACGTAAAAGATCCCTTGGCACTATTTTGAAGAAGAGCAGGGGAGTTCTTCTCGGTGTTCTGGCCAATATTTATCCCTCGACCAACATCACTAAAGAACAGATTATCTGGTCATTTATTTCATTGCTGTTTGTGGGACCTTGCTGTGTGCAAATTGGCTGTCACGTTTCCTACATTATAACAGTGACTACACATCAAAAAAGTACTTCATTGGCTGTAAAGTGCTTTGGGGCGTCCTGAGGTCGTGAAAGGTGCTGTATAAAATAGTTCTTTACCTTCGTGGTTTCCTGCGGTGACAGTAAGGGTGTCGCACAGTATTAAGGGCAACTCAAACGATGTCTCCAGACACACAAACCAGAGGTTGAAAGGACAGAATCTGTACTGATCCCGCTGGGTATTTTTCCACAGTTCGAGTGAATGTAGTATGAAGATTTCATGCAGCTTTACACTGTACTCGAAATGCCGGTGACAACCTCAGCAAACTGTGCACCAAGGCTGCTCAACAACTACAGTATTTCAAATTAGGTCAAACCCAAACATTGTCACAAGTAACTGTACACCACATCGTTTGTTAAATGACTGGGCTCGCTCATTCAGTCCTGCTCATACAGTCGCTGCATAAGAGTTCTCGTTTTATTCACTTTTTATTTATATTGTATTCGTGCTTTTCCGAAGTCAGATATTTCGGTCGACGTTTGGCTGTTGGGAATGTTGCCGTCGTTATTGCTTAATTTATGTGGAGGAAAATCACATCTGTGTGTATATTTTTGCTCTGATGATAGTGGTCTAAATGGGCCACCGTACATTTTTGCATTTTAAAAAGCAATTGTGGGATGGACTGTATTTATGTTGCTTGTATTATAGAATAAACATGCAGGTGCACAACAAAAGCTGGGCTCAGCTGCCCTTTAATTTTTCTTTCCATTTACTTGTGTGTTAGCTGTAGCTCAGTTGATGGCACTCGTGCCCTCAGGGTCAGATGGTTATAGGTTCAATCCCTATTCTAGGAGCTGAGCGACTGACCTATTAGCAATGATCCAGGCATTGGACCAAGACTTAGGCAGTCTCCACTCTGCAAAGTTCTCCTAACACCTGGGAGCTGGTGGCTGGGTTCAGAGAGCTATCCCACAAACGAGTTAAGCACTCTTACACGGGCTGATGCTCCAGTGCAGTACTGAGGGAGTGCTGCATTGTTGGCGGTGTTGTCTTTTGGATGAGACGTTAAACCGAGGCCCCGTCTGCCCTCTCAAGTGGAGATAAAAGATCCCACGGCGCTATTTCAAAGAAGAGTAGGGGAGTTATCCCCGGTGTCCTGGCAAATATTTATCCCTCAACCAACCAACACTAAAACAGATTATCTGGTCATTATCAAATTGCTGTTTGTGGGAGCTTGCTGTGCGCAAATTGGCTGCCGCATTTCCTACTTTACAACAGTGACTGCACTTCAAAAATATTTCATTGGCTGTAAAGCGCTTTGGGACATCCTGAGGTTGTGAAAGGCGCTATATAAATGCAAGTCTTTATCATAGCAGAATTGTACTTCACGAGCACATCCCTCATTTTTTGATCACCATCAAGCCAGGAGACCAATTCTGGTTCAATGAGGAGTGTAGAAGCAGCATTAGGCATATCTTAGAATGAACTACCTACCCGCATGCTAAACACCAAAAGCAACAGGCTATACACAGGGTTAAGTGGTCCCACAACCAACAGATCAGATGAAAACTCTGTAGTCCTACCACATCCAGTTGAGACTAGTGGTGGTGATGGACAACCAGGCAACTAACAGGAGAAGGAGGTTCCACAAACATCCCCATCTTCAACCATGGTGGAGCCCAGCATGTGAGTGCAAGAGACAAGGCTGAATTATTTGCAACCATCTTCAGCCAGAAGTGCAGTATAGATAATCCAACTCCGTCTCCTCCCGAGGTCCCCACCATCATAGATGCCAAAGACCAGCCATTTCAGTTCACTCCATGTGATGTTATGAAGCAGCTGAGTGCCCTGGGCACAGTAAAGGTACTAACAAAATCCCGGCTTTAGCACTGAAGACCTGTGCTCCAGAGCTGGCTGCTCTCTTAGCCAATCTATAACATCGGCATCTACCGTCAATGTGGAAGATTACTCAGGTATGTCCTGTCCACAAAAACGCAGGAAAAAATCTAACCTTGCCAATTACCATTCCATCAGCCTCCTCCCAATCATCAGTAGTAATGGAAGGAGTCATCAACAGTGTAGTCACTGTTGTAATGTAGGAAACGCAGCAGCCATTTTGTGCACAGCAAGGTCCCACAAACAGCAATGTGATAATGACCAGATAATCTGTTCCAGTGATGTTGGCTGTAGGATAAGTATTGGCCTGGACACCGGGGAGAAATAGTAATTGTTATGCATTGAAAAAATAATATGAACACTCCCCAGAGTGACTGAGTGGGTCAATGCACTGGGGAAGTTTTGGACTTTGTGTGATGGTGTAAAATGGGTGATAGCGAGTCGGCAATCCATTTTATATCTCTCCCCATTGTTATTTCCATTGAAGTCGATTGGGAGAGATGTAAAACGAGGCTGCCGAGTCACTATCACCCGTTTTACGCTACCACTGTATGCCCCACGTCTGCTGCGGTCCTGATCCAGATAGACCAGGAAAGTCCTTGGTTGGATCTGTGGTCTCAGGTGCTTGGTTTGAGTTGGTCTTGGTTTACTTGGGCTGGGAGAGGCAACTAATCAGACTGTGTTTCATTGGCCATACTGGGATCAACCAACTGGGCAACTAAGATCACACCGGGCTCCCTCCCTCCCTCCCTTCACCAGTCACTCACCCACCCACCCCACGGGAGTTCTCGGCATGAGTGAAGTACACTGTGCGATACTAGTAATGGGCATGTGTGTAATTCCTCTGTCCACCATTTTTACCCTTTTCTTTTCTTGGGTTAAACTAGCATTACTAATATCAGATTTTATCACTGACACCATGGGCCTTCCACTACTGTTCTGTGAAAATGCAAGAAAAACTTGTGACATTGGAGTTTTACTTGCCAGGAAGGACTGCTTCTGGGGAAACCCCACAAGATATGTTAATTATTCAAATACATTCAATTGCGCAGAGACCAGGCACTGAAACATTTATGTTTTGTTCAGAGTAACGGAACGAGTGCGGAATATTATGTGGGTCCATTTTATTTTTTGCTCTATTTCTCCATCAGTTTTTCGCCCCACTTTCACTCCTTGTACAGTTCCACAGGCACCTCCCAGTACCACACCCAGCACTCGTTCTCCATACGTGAGCCTAGACGGTGCCTGTTGGCAAGCTATTTGACTGTGGATTGCATCGCCAAACAAGCCCAATATTCCCCGTCCCTGATGCCCACGTGTGTGCACTTCGCAGCAGGAGTCACTGGACAGTGATCAGGAGCAGGAACCTTGGCTGAATTCCCCTCTCTCCAACCCAGGAGTCACTGGGCAGTGATCAGGAGCAGGAACCTTGGCTGAATTCCCCTCTCTCCAACCCAGGAGTCACTGGGCAGTGATCAGGAGCAGGAACCTTGGCTGAATTCCCCTCTCTCTCTAGCCGAGGGGTGCTGTAGCTATACAATTTATAGAGGTTTCTACTACAATCTCTAGGTCTGTGTTTTTAATTTTTAAAAAATCAGAAAACAGCACGATAAATATTTATCACAGCTGAAATGTTTTTTTCTTTTATGCTTAAAAATTAAATGACACAGTTTACTTTGTCTCTCCTGAAGTCAGTGGACTTGTTGGTGGGGGGGAACGGGGGGCAGGGGAAAATTCCTCTGCAGCGACCCAGGGCTATGGGGAAAGAGCGAGGGAGTGGGACTAATTGGATAGCTCTTTCAAAGAGCCGGCACAGGCACGATGGGCCGAGCGGCCTCCTTCTGTGCTATAAGATTCTATGATTCTAACTTCTTAATTGCATTCACAAAGATTTCCTCTTGTGGGTATTTCTAGGGAAATCGCAAACTTTTTCAAGGAGAGGCTAGAATTACTGATCAGGGAAAACTTTACGATGTCACATTATTTACACAGAAGGTGGTTAGAACCTGGAATTCTCTGCCACAAACCGTTGTTGAAGCAAATTCTTTAGAAGAGGAATTAGCTTCTTGACAAAGAGGAACGTTGAAGGGTATGGGGAGCTAGCAAGAGATTGGGATCGGACTAGATGGAGATGAACTGGGCATTGATTTGATGGGCTAATGGCCTGTCTAAACATTCTTTGATGTCGCTACACAAAGCAACCAGATCAGCAATTCTATATATATATGGTGAGAACAGCTA
The DNA here is from genome assembly GCF_035084215.1 of Heptranchias perlo. Taxonomy (NCBI): domain Eukaryota; kingdom Metazoa; phylum Chordata; class Chondrichthyes; order Hexanchiformes; family Hexanchidae; genus Heptranchias; species Heptranchias perlo. The sequence goes on along the minus strand of NC_090332.1, from coordinate 6,351,358 downwards.
CCTTCGTACCTCACTCACACGGCCACTGGTCACTTGAGCCCTCATATCGAGCATCGGCAGGTAATTCAACAGTGGGCACTGTCATTCAGATGAGACGTTAAACTGAGGCCCCGTCTGCCCTCTCAGGTGGGCGTAGAAGATGCCACGGCCACTATTTCGAAGAAGAGCAGGGGGAGTTCTCCCCGGTGTCCTGGCCAATATTTATCCCTCAACCAACATCACTAAATCTGGTCATTATCACACTGCTGTTGGTGGGATCTTGCTGTGTGCAAATTGGCTGCTGCATTTCCTACATTACAACAGTTACTCCACTTCGAAAGTACTTCATTGGCTGTGAAGTGTTTTGGGACATCCTGAGGTTGTGAAAGGTGCTATATAAATGCAAGTTCTTTCTTTTCGCACATTGAGCAATATTTGCCATGTGAGCCATTAGTGGAAAAAGAGTACTGTTGAATTTTGGGACGTATTAAAATTACGCCAAAAAAACTTAATGAGGGAGAACGCAGGTGGTAATTCATTACTTGTTTGTGTGAAAGAATGTTTGACAGTTTTGCAGGTGAGCTGAAAATCTTACTTTATTTGAAATGTGTAAACACAGCATCCATTACCATCCTTCCATCTACAAAAAAAGGCATTCAGAAAGACCTCAGTGTTTCCAGTACATCCCGACCGGGACAAGACGGACCCTCCCTCTCTCCCCCCCAATAAAAGAAGACGCAGTAGAGACCGGAAGGAAACAGCAAGTGTCTCAATCACTCTCTGTACTAAAATAAATAATCTACAAAGTTTCAATTTCAAAAAAAAAAGAACAAAATACTAAAATGTACAAATTTCCAAAACTTATGTTTACAAAGGGAGTCCAAAAGAAAAGAGGCCATTTTACATTCTCTGTACATGTACAAACAGTATATAAAGGGCAAACTGTGAGGAAGAAACATATTCCATTTGACAAGTCCAAATGGTTCCTGGCATTGGTGATATATCAAATACGAGAGTGTGTGTGCTTCTCTTTAATTTAATATGTAAGGCTTTGCTTGTGCTGCATTTTGCATAAACAATCTTTTTTCAAAAAAACTGTTCTGGAAATTTCGGAAGGTTTCTCGAAAAATACTGCAGGCAATTTTTCTTTTTAGAAAAGGCTCCATTATCTTTGGTAACTGAATGTCAGCAAGTATTGCAGGATTTAGAATATTCAAGTCATATTTACAGCTGCATTATTGTCTCGATCAACAATTAACCAGGCCCGTTTATTTCTCACCCGCCCCTCACTCTCTCTTCCCTCTCCTCCCTTTCCAGCAGGAGTGATTGGGGTAGCAATTAGGAGCAGGAATCCTGCCTCGTTTGTTCCCTTCGCCGGTGCTGGGGACCCACTCGGGCCAACCAAAGTGCGGCCCCCCATCTTAGATCAGCCAACTCAGCCCAGACGGAAGATTGGACACGGCACCTCGATAACACACCATTTGCCCGCTAAACCGCCAGTTTCTCTTTAATATCCACCGCTGGCAGAGTTAGGACTCTGCGGTCTCTCAGGGATCTAAATATTGGAATCAACAGCCCCGGATGTTTGCTGCCAAAATAACGGCGAGTTTAGTGGCATTCGCCATTATTGGTGTGTAAATCGCCCAGCGACTTGTGGCGAGGAAGAGATACCCCGTGAGTCGCGAATCGCCACAAGTCGCCGGATGATTTTCCGCATCTCTGCCGTCAGCCTAGTGAAGAGGACAGCTCGAGCCCTCAACCTCCCCCGTGAGTTTCGAGAGATTGTGTTAGCGGAAGGAAGGTTTGGTGCAGCGCTGGTGTTCTGCCACTTGATGTCAGCGGCGGCCTCTGTCGCTATGTTCTGACACGACCAGCAGCACCTGGGAATCTGCAGACTCGGAGAAAGACGGAGGTGGGGGCCGCGGGCGGGGTGAGTGTGCAAGAGAGGGAGTGGAGACGCTGGAGCTGCAAGTGTTTCCAACAGACTGTGTGGAGGAGGGAATTAACGTGACAAGTGTTACGAGGCTATCGAATGGGCTTTCTTCACCTGAACCCCCGGTAACAGCCCGTATCCGTGTCGGCTCCATTGCTGATCCAGCCGGTTAGTTTTACTAATTCAGTGACGACAGGGAAAAATGAGACTTAATGCAAAAAATTAAATGTCAGAAATAATTTGTCTTAAATTGAGCGGATACAGGAACATCTGAAACCCCAGCAGGGCCCCTGTTGCGTGCCCCTTCATTTTCTTCCCCCTTTCTGATTTCCTCTCCTCTCCTGAAGACGGTGACTCAGTCTGCAGTACAGTTTCACGCGTGGTTTGCCCATTCATGTGGTCCTGCTTGGCGAATGTTGGCGAGGTTCTCTGGCCACGAGGGAGCCTGAGTCCAAGCGGAAGGGGCATCTTTAGCCGATCCTTCACCCACCTCCCCAGCCCACACTCTCTCGCCACCTCAGGGACACTTAAGCCAACTGCAGCCGTCCTGGCTGAGATGAATTAACTGAGCACGGACCGGGGACCCTCTGGTCTGAACAGCTCCGTGCCATGCTGGGTGGCACATTTAACCATTAAGGGCGCAAGAGGAGCCCTACTTACTATTAACTCACATATACTACCTCCACATGCATTTTATTGCTACATATGTCTTTGAAATTGTTAAGACTCCGATGTAAAGACTGCACGGACCCTCCAACATAAACCCTCCATTTACAGTACTTACTAACTCTATTTCCTCCCCTCCGTTACTAAGCGCTAGAGGCTAAAGAGGGGCAAGGGTGACCTAGAGGACACAAGACTCCAATCCTCCGTTATGTTGTCCGATTTCACAGCTTGAACCTCTGGCTAACCTTGATCACCACACCCTCTCCCAGAACCCGTCTAGTCACTAACAGTGCAAGTCACTCTATCTCAGCTCCACTGAGAATATTCACCTACGGGAAATAAATATTTGCCAAAAAAAAAATCCTTTCTGAAGACATCAAAAAACTCTCAGCCTCCTTGCCCGCTCCCTCTTGTGTTTCTTTTTTTTGCTCGCCCTCTCTCCCTCTCTCTCTCTCTCTCTCCCTCTCTTCTCTCTATCAACTCCAGACTCGGAAGCTACCATCTCCTCCCCCTACCATCCCATAGCTTCTCGCTACAACCTCTAATCCACCCAGCAGCCTTAAGCCCACCTTAATCACAACAAATAAAAACACAACCAAGGCGTTCGCTTAACAATCGACTCGCGACGAACGCTTCTCTCTCGCGCGTTCTCCGCAACTGTTTCCGACCGAACGAAGGGAGCTCTTTTTCCCTACGTTGCAACACTTCAAGAAGTTCTTCATTGGCTGCAAAGCGCTTCTGGGAGGTCCTGAGGTGGTGAAAGGCGCTATATAAATGCAAGTTCCGTCTTTCTTTTAGCACAGGGCTGACACCTCCCATTTGCACAGCTTCTATTCCATACCAGACAACAGCACAGCACGTCCAACAGGGGAGGAAAGGCGAGACCATTTTTTAGGCTTCTCCTTAACTTGCTTTTGCGTCAGCCTGCGCCCTGTGTTAAACGTTAATAAACGAAAATAAAAAGTTGGGGAATAAAATCAGTCTTTCTTATTTCCTTTCATGAGTCCCAGTCTTCATTCGCACTTTCTTCTGTTAAAGTGCCTGCGCTGCTCTGGGTGGGGTAAACGTTCGTCGCCTTGCACGTCGAGTCTGGAAGTTTCCGTGAGGCGGGGGCCGAGTCCCCTTGGCCGGAGACAGTGTTACCTCCCGGCACCAATGGCCCCCACTTTCCCATGGCACTCGCCCGTCTCTCCTCCAGGCCATTGGCGGTGACGTTGTCCCCCTCGCTGTGGCGCCGCCCCTCGGCCTCCAGGCGCTGACCCTCCGCAGCCTCGGCGGCCTCTGCCTCCCCCTCGCAGATGACGGTCATGGGGCTGCTGTGGAGGCGGTGATGGTGATGGTGGTGCCGGGCGCCGTACCGGCTACTGGCGGCCGAGGGGGGCGTCCGCGAGCGCCCGAGCCGGAGGGCAGCCAGCCCCGCGCCCCGGGGCATCGGCCCCTCGTGCGAAGCCCACTCCTCGCGAGGGCTCCTGCCCCGGGCCGGACTCCAGCCGTCCCGCTCCGTCTCGGCTAGGGGCTCCGGCCGTCGGTGCCTGGGGTCGGTGCTCCTCAGCATCTCGGCCGCCGACATCCGGCAGCCCGCCTCCGGCCTGCTCCCCTTCTTCAGCAGCAAGGCCTTGAAGCTGTCGCTGCTGGTGCTGGATTTCCGCAGGTTCCTCTGGATGGACCCCACCTGCTTGAAGGATCCCGGACTGGGGACGCTTCCCGTGGGAGTGACGGGAGGCGAAGGGGATTGAGTCCTGCTGAGCTCGTCCTCCGAATCTTTCCGGCCCAGGACCCTCCTTTTGGACCTAAAGGTTGAAAACACAATGTTAGGACTTTCTCCTCTTTTTGTTACACAAAAGAAAAGATTTTAGCTGAGCAAAGGACTGCCCTTACTTGGAATTACATAGAATTTACAGCACAGAAACACCAGCTTAATCCAACCTGCTGCCCTTTTAATAACTCGTACCAAGTCCCGTTCACCCATCACCCCCTGTGCTTGTTGAGTTACATCGGCTCCCAGTCCGGGAACGCCTCGATATTAAAATTCTCATCCTTGTGTTCAAATCCCTCCATGGCCCTCGCCCCTCCCTACCTCTGTAACCTCCTCCGGCCCTACAACCCTCCGAGATCTCTCCGCACCTCCAATTCTGGCGTCCTTAAAACCTACCTCTTTGACCAAGCTTTTGGTCCCTGTCCTAATATCTCCTTATGTGGCTCAGTGTCAAGTTTTGTCTGATTTACGTTCCTGTGAAGCGTCTTGGGCCGTTTGACTACGTTAAAGGCGCTATATAAATGCAAGTTGTTGTTGTTGTTGCTGCTACTGTTACATCGTCTCACCCTATCATCATAACCCTCTATTCCTTTCTCCTTCATGTACTTATCTAGCTTCCCCTTAAAGGCATCCATGCTATTTGCCTCAACTACTCCATGTGGTAGGGTGTTCCACATTTTCATCACTCTCTAAGTGGTTCTGGTGAGTAGACTGCATATAATTCCGCAATAATGCGAGCCCCATGTACGTCCAACGAGCAGGCCCTGGTTACAGCACATCTGGAGTACTGTGTACAGTTCTGGGCACCGCACCTTAGAAAGGGTATATTGGCCTTGGAAGGAGTGCAGCCCAGATTCAGCTGAATGTTACCAGGTCTCCAAGGGTTAGATTATGAGGACAGGTTACATTAACTAGGCTTGTGTTCCCTGGAACATAGAAGGTTAAGGGGTGATTTGATTGAGGTTTTTAAGATTTTGAAAGGAATTGACAGGGTAGATAGAGAGAAACTTTTTCCGCTGGTGGGGGAGTCTAGGACAAGGGGACATAACCTTAAAATCAGAGCCAGGCCGTTCAGGAGAGAAGTTCGGAAACATTTCTTCACGCAAAGGGTGGTAAAAGTGTGGGATTCTCTCCCACAAAAAGCAGTAGATGCTAGCTCAATTAATAATATTAAATCTGAGATCGATAGATTTTTGCTAGCCAAGAGTTTTAAGGGACATGGAGCCAAGGCGGGTGGATGGAGTTAGGATACAGATCAGCCATGATCTCAGTGAATGGCGGAACAGGCTTGAGGGGCTGAATGGCCTACTTCTGTTCCAATGGATTCACGTACACGCAAGCGAGACCCCCAAAATTGAGAATCCAATGTACACAAAAATAAAATATGGCTGCCCCCCACCCCCCCCTGATGCTTTATTCTCCTCCCCCTTCCCAAGTCTGAAAACTCAGAAGCTTCAGCTCATTATGTTTCCTCGGCCTAGAGGGAGGGAAAAGACTGCTTCCCGATTGGGAGATTTTGATTTTGGCCTTATCCAGTCCTCTGGGCCCATGAACCCTAACGAGCTACGTTGGGAATTTCCTTGGGGTGGGGGGTGGTTCTCCCGATTGGGGGTTTATCCGGGGGTTTCGGCGGCCAATTGGGAAAATCCCCCAGTGAAATTCCTGCCATTGAAGTTCCAAAGCTGATCAAAGAGGCAGGACCCTCAGGAGCTTCCACTGGGTCGATGGGAGGAATTTCCAGGATGCTTTTAGCGCATGGGCTGCCCCTTAGACACCCCAATCCCTAAGGCAATCAAGTAAGTTCCAGTCGAGTCACCAGTCTTACTGAACTAACCCCCTCCACACCCACACCCATATGCCCCAAAGGGGCCTAGGAGCACAAGACCAGGAAAGACGTCAAATCAAACGTCTGTCTGCACTTCAGGCAATAAACAAAACAAATCTTGGCCATCGCCCTCAGGCTGAGATTCATGCAATCATCACTGGATCAGTGTAAAGATTTCTCACCCCTCTCCGTACCTGTGAATTGCTGCGAACAAGTCCTCCGTTGTCCTGGGCTGGGTGGGAGTGACTGGCTCGTCACTACTTTCTCCGCAGCTGTTTGTAAAGGTGCAGGAACTGGATTTGTTCACTTCAAACACATCACCTGTTAAAGACCAGAACTTAAACTCCAGCCACTGAAAGGCATAGGCACCAGGGTAAAATAACAAACACCTACCACCTATAACACTCCGTTACACCCCGTCTAAATCTAACACACTCTGTTACACCCCGTCTAAATCTATAACACTCCGTTACACCCCGTCTAAATCTATAACACTCTGTTACACCCCGTCTAAATCTATAACACTCCGTTACACCCCGTCTAAATCCACAACACTCTGTTACACCCCGTCTAAATCTATAACACTCTGTTACACCCCGTCTAAATCTATAACACTCTGTTACACCCCGTCTAAATCTATAACACTCTGTTACACCCCGTCTAAATCTATAACACTCCGTTACACCCCGTCTAAATCCACAACACTCTGTTACACCCCGTCTAAATCTAAGACACTCTGTTACACCCCGTCTAAATCTATAACACTCTGTTACACCCCGTCTAAATCTATAACACTCTGTTACACCCCGTCTAAATCTATAACACTCTGTTACACCCCGTCTAAATCTATAACACTCTGTTACACCCCGTCTAAATCTATAACACTCCGTTACACCCCGTCTAAATCCACAACACTCTGTTACACCCCATCTAAATCTAAGACACTCTGTTACACCCCGTCTAAATCTATAACACTCTGTTACACCCCGTCTAAATCTATAACACTCTGTTACACCCCGTCTGAATCTATAACACTCTGTTACACCCCGTCTAAATCTATAACACCCTGTTACACCCTGTCTAAATCTATAACACTCTGTTACACCCCGTCTAAATCTAACACACTCTGTTACACCCCATCTAAATCAATAACACTCTGTTACACCCCGTCTAAATCTAACACACTCTGTTACACCCCATCTAAATCAATAACACTCTGTTACACCCCGTCTAAATCTATAACACTCTGTTACACCCCGTCTAAATCTAAGACACTCTGTTACACCCCGTCTAAATCTATAACACTCTGTTACACCCCGTCTAAATCTATAACACTCTGTTACACCCCGTCTAAATCTATAACACTCTGTTACACCCCGTCTAAATCTAACACACTCTGTTACACCCCGTCTAAATCTATAACACACTGTTACACCCCGTCTAAATCTAACACACTCTGTTACACCCCACCTAAATCTATAACACTCTGTTACACCCCGTCCAAATCTATAACACTCTGTTACACCCCGTCTGAATCTATAACACTCTGTTACACCCCGTCTAAATCTATAACACTCTGTTACACCCCGTCTGAATCTATAACACTCTGTTACACCCCATCTGAATCTATAACACTCTGTTACACCCCGTCTAAATCTATAACACTCTGTTACACCCCGTCTGAATCTATAACACTCTGTTACACCCCGTCTAAATCTATAACACTCTGTTACACCCCGTCTAAATCTATAACACTCTGTTACACCCCGTCTAAATCTAAGACACTCTGTTACACCCCGTCTAAATCTAACACACTCTGTTACACCCCGTCTGAATCTAACACACTCTGTTACACCCCGTCTAAATCTAACACATTCTGTTACACCCCATCTAAATCTAACACATTCTGTTACACCCGTTTAAATCTATAACACTCTGTTACACCCCGTCTAAATCTATAACACTCTGTTACACCCCGTCTAAATCTATAACACTCTGTTACACCCCGTCTGAATCTATAACACTCTGTTACACCCCGTCTAAATCTATAACACTCTGTTACACCCCGTCTAAATCTATAACACTCTGTTACACCCCGTCTGAATCTATAACACTCTGTTACACCCGTCTAAATCTAACACACTCTGTTACACCCCATCTAAATCTATAACACTCTGTTACACCCGTCTAAATCTATAACACTCTGTTACACCCCGTCTAAATCTAACACACTCTGTTACACCCCATCTAAATCTATAACACTCTGTTACACCCGTCTAAATCTATAACACTCTGTTACACCCCGTCTAAATCTATAACACTCTGTTACACCCCGTCTAAATCTATAACACTCTGTTACACCCGTCTAAATCTAACACACTCTGTTACACCCCATCTGAATCTATAACACTCTGTTACACCCCGTCTAAATCTATAACACTCTGTTACACCCCATCTGAATCTATAACACTCTGTTACACCCCGTCTGAATCTATAACACTGTTACACCCCCTCACACCCCATCTAAACTCTATAACACTCTGTTACACCCCGTCTGAATCTATAACACTCTGTTACACCCCGTCTGAATCTATAACACTCTGTTACACCCCGTCTAAATCTATAACACTCTGTTACACCCCGTCTGAATCTATAACACTGTTACACCCCCTCACACCCCATCTAAACTCTATAACACTCTGTTACACCCATTCACACCCTCTATACCCTCTAGCACTGTTACCCTCAATTTTACCCTCTAAACCCATAACAGCCTGATACACCCCCCTCATGCCCTCTATCGACCCTATAACACTGCTACTTGCTCTCACATACTCTAAACCCTATAATACTGTTAGACCCCATCATACCTTCTAAACACTGTGACATTCTGTTACACCTCCTTGTACTGTCTCAACTCTGTAACACTCTGTTACCACCTCCCACCCACCCCTCATATCCTCCAACACCCTATAGCACTGTCACATTCCCTCATATTTGCCCAACTTAGGGAGGGGAGGGGATGGGAGGGGAATGGAAGAGGAAGGGCAGGGCAAGGGAGGAAGCGGAGAGAAGGAGAGACAGAGGGGATGAGGAAGAACAGGAAAGTAACATAGTTAAATTCCACGTCTAAATCTTACCCATTTCATCACCATCCATACTATCCCAAGTGTTTGAGATGTCTGTTGCCTGTTCTTCTTGCACACTGGCATTTTCCTGGCTCTCTTCCAACACTTTCTCCTCATCCCTCTGATCGACTTCCCATGCCTCGTTATGCTCCGTGTCATCGGATTTCCCGGCAGGATCGGAGTCCGTCTCCTCCACGTTCTGGGGTGAAGGTGGGACTCCGTTGGTCCCAGCTGTTACCGTGGCGGCGGTGGTAGCCGTGGCTTCTGCCGAATGTGAGATGACCGGTGCCCATTTCTCTTGCGGTGCCAAGTTCCACGGTGACGGTGGGACAAGTAGACTCAACTTGGGTTTCCTGGCGATTGGAGGCGGCATTTTGCTGGGCGATTTGGCGTTGGGTTTTTCGGGTGGCAGCACCCTCTCCGGGTCTGGCCCTCTATCAGTCCTGGCGTCAGTGCCTTTCCCCTGGGCAGCGGAAGCAGGGCTCGGTGGCTCCACTGTGGGCACTAGTTCGCTCTCGGCCCTTGCCTCAGGACCGTTGGAGAGCGCTAACGTTTCAGGCCCATCCGCGCCACCAACCTCGCCTTCGGAGCTGAGCGCCAGGTCATCGGCGGAGGCCGCCGGTGCTTTGGCGGCCGCCGCGTTGGCCTGGCGGTTGCGTCTGGCAAACCTGCGGAGGGACGAAGGACGCTGCAGCACGGCCGGTTTCTGAGGCGGCGGAGACAAGGGAAGCTCTGATTTGTCCTGCAGCTCGGGGCTGGGCTCCTCCACTTGACTCGGGCGGTCTGCTTGTTGGGTCCTCCTCACAGACCTCAGCTGCACCATCTGAAGAGCTTTGGGTGTAATGAGGGGCAGGCCCATCACCGGCTTGAGGGCCTCTTCCTGGTCGGACAGGGAACTGGGTTCCTTCCTGCAGGGGCGGGCTGGCGATTGCGGGGGCTTCTTCGCACATTTGAACGCCTTCAGATCCAGAGGGGGAGCAGGAGGGGGTAATGTGGGCAGAGGGGGAGGAGGTGGGGGTAATGACAGCAGAGGGGGGGCAGGAGGGGGTAACGTGGGTAGAGGGGGAGCAGGTGGGGGTAACGTGAGCAGAGGGGGAGGAGGAGGGGGTAAGGTGAGCAGAGGGGGAGGAGGAGGGGGTAAGGTGAGCAGAGGGGGTGAAGGAGGGGGTGACGTGAGCAGAGGGGGAGGAGGAGGGGGTGACGTGAGCAGAGGGGGAGGAGGAGGGGTTGACGTGAGCAGAGGGGGAGGAGGTGGGGGTGACGTGAGCAGAGGGGGAGGAGGAGGGGGTGACGTGAGCAGAGGGGGAGGAGGAGGGGGTGACGTGAGCAGAGGGGGAGGAGGAGGGGTTGACGTGAGCAGAGGGGGAGGAGGAGGGGGTGACGTGAGCAGAGGGGGAGGAGGAGGGGTTGACGTGAGCAGAGGGGGAGGAGGAGGGGGTGACGTGAGCAGAGGGGGAGGAGGAGGGGGTGATGTGAGCAGAGGAGGAGGAGGAGGAGGGGGAGGAGACGGAGGGGGACGAAGGGGAGGAGCAATCAACGATGCTGGAGGAGCGTTGGAGAGATCAGCTCCCGTGTCCCCCACCTGACGCCGGGAATCGCAGCCATTTGAGGACAGGGAGGCGGAAGAGGAAGAGGCCGATACGGAGGACAGCAGAGAGGACTTTCGCTCAGGCACTTTGGGCTTCGGTTTGGCAGGCCCCGGCGACACTTGCCGCGAGAAGGCGGGCGCTGGGTTGAGCATGGTGGGGGTGTTGCACTGGCTGGAGTAGCCGCTCGACGGGGACGTCACGCCGTGCGATTTGTCCGGGGACGAGTTCTTTGGCTTGGCCTGGGCGTCGGCCACGTGCGCTCCAGAGCCTCTCGCCGTGTCGTCCTGCGCCCTCCCGGTGTCGGCGTAGTAAGCCCAGGGGTCGCCGTACTCCGAGCGGATGCTGCTGGTCTCGCTCTGGGACGGCGTGGCGGCGCAGGTGGAGTAGGCGTTGCTGGCGGCCGTGGAGCGGCCGCTGCTGTTGCTGCCGCCTCCGGCGCTGCCTGGGCTGCGAGGCCGCGCGGCCCAGGGGTCTCGGCCCTCGGAGGAGGAGGAGGGGGGGCTCGGAGAGGCGCCCTCCTGGCACTTAAGGTTGACCTCCAGCGAGCGCTGCAGCGTGGCAATGAGCGACTCGCTGAGGACCGGCCGGCCGGCCTTGGCCTTCTTGCGCAGCGAGTCCGTGCGAGTCGGGGGCAGCGGCGGCTTCTTGGTCTTCTTCAGCGATATGCTGCGCCCGAGCGAACTGTAGTCGGACCGGCCGTCCTGGTGGTCAGCGGCCCCCTCCCCCGTCCTGGGCCCCGTCTCCGCCAGGCGCTCTCCTGAGCCCGGGGAGCTCCAGCCCGTCCTGGTCGAAGGAGGGCGCCCCGAGCCATCGGAGGCGGGGCAGCCTGAGATCGTGACCCGGGGCCCCGGGGAGGAGCGGTGACCCCCCCTCAGACCGGCAGCGAGGGGGGAGGGGCAGCCGGCCACGGCCGGCGAGGACAGCGTGGCGTGGGCGGCGATCCGGGCGGAGCAGACCTGCCCGGTGGCCTCCTGGGCTCGGCAGCCCCTGATCTCCTGGGACTTGGGCCTGGGCAGCGTGCCCCTCGCCGAGCCGTCCACCTGCAGCGTGCCGAACGACTCCTGCGGCTCGCCCGCCATGTTCCCCGGCGCGTGCAGCGCGACCCGGGCTCCCGGCCGGGGCAGGCTGTGGAAGCGTCGCACGTCTCCCTTCGCCCCGTCGCTGGCCGCCGACATGTTGCCCGACGAGCTGGAGAGCTGGGCGGCGATGCCGTGCCCCTTCTGCGCCCGGATCCTCCGGACTGACGGCGGTACGACCTTGACCTCCTCGGTCTGGCAGGAGGAGTCCCTGGTCTGCGAGCGCCCCCCAGCAGACTGACCGCTCTCCAGGCGGCTCATGGTGGAATACTGGCCCGGAAGGACGAACGAGTGACCTCTGGCCGGAGTCTGCGCCGTGCCTGTCATCAATCGGAAAAGAAATATACATAGTACCAGAGCCAGGAAATACTCAGTGAACAAATGAGCCGCTAAGAGGCATTTTACAGAGCAGACATTTAAAGCAGCTTTTCTATCATTTGTGCAGCAACTTGCGACAACTTGCATTTATATAGCGCCTTTAACGTAGTAAAACGTCCCAAGGTGCTTAACAGGAGCGTAATCAGACAAAAAACTGACACTGAACCACATAAGGAGACATTAGGACAGGTGACCAAATGCTTGGTCAAAGAGGTAGGTTTTAAACAGCGTCTTAAAGGAGGAGAGAAAGAGGTGGAGAGGTTTAGGGAGGGAATTCCAGAGCTTCGGGCCCAGGCAGCTGAAGGCACGGCCGCCAATGGTGGAGCGTTTAGAATTGAGGATGCCAGAATTGGAGGAGCGCAGAGATCCCGGAGGGTTGTAGGGGCTGGAGGAGGTTACAGAGATAGGGAGGGGGGCGAGGCCAGGGAGGGATTTGAAAACAAGGACGAGAATTTTAAACTTGAGGTGTTCCCGGACCGGGAACCAATGTAGGTCAGCGAGCACAGGGGTGATGGGAGAACGGGACTTGGTGCGAGTTAGGATATGGGCAGCAGAGTTTTGGATGAGTTCAAGTTCACGGAGGGTGGGAGATGGGAGGCCGGCCAGGAGAGCATTGGAATAGTCCAGTCTGGAGGTAACAGAGGCATGGATGAGGGTTTCAGCAGCAGCTGAGCTGAGGCAGGGGTGGAGACGGGCGATGTTACGGAGGTGGATGGAGGAAGTCTTAGTGAACAAATAGAGAAAAATAGAAGAAACAAGTCTTTCTGGCCGCTGGCTTTAGTGTATCTGGCACGTTCACCCTGCTCGGCAATATAAAAGTGGCTTCACATTGGCACCACTACAGCTCCCTTTTCAAATCACTGTCACACAGCAAAGTGCTCAGGGAAACATCTTCCATGGAGTCACTCAGCCCGACAACGTGAGATCAGTATTGCAGCCCCCCCACCCTCCATACTCCCCTCCTCTCCTGAAGGCTCTAACTCATTTTGGGGTACGGTTCCAAGGGTCCTGGTAGTCTTCTGGCATACCAAGTGTCCGTCCGTCACGTTTGAACCTATGTAGTAAGCAACCGCTGGGGCTGCTCGACTGTGGAGGGCATCACAACGATGATCCTGGGCTCGCCCGGCGCCCATCCATACACACACTTTGCAGTAGCAGTTCACCACCTAAGTGATCACGAGCAGGGGGCCAGGCAGATTCCCCCCCTCGCTCCCCTCTCACCCCCCCCCCCCACCCCCGTTCCATTCAGCAGTGCTGAGGCTAATTACAGCCTGCCACCAATGTCCTGACTGAGACCAGTTAACCCTGCAGTGATCGGGGGCTCGACCTGGGATCTTGCCCTTCATGACTCACTCAGTTACTCTTCACCTGTCATCGGGATAAGGGAGCGATGTCAACGCAGGGGGAGCTGTCGCACAGACCGGGCCCTCCCGCCGTCCGAACTAAACGAGCGGCAAACGTGAATGCACATTTTGTCGAGAAACTCTGGCAGGTCGCTGTTTATACAGAGGACGAGGCCCCACCGTCATCCTGGCTACAACTGATGAACAAATCCTACACTCAGCGGATTAAAACATCTTTCAGTAGCACTGAGGGCCAAAGTGGGAGAAAGGATTTCATCATCCACAATACGCCGGGTAAAAATACCTCAAATAAACGGAGGGAAAATAGATCTATTTTCATTTCCTGTCTTCTCTCTCTCCCCCCTCTCTCCTGAAGACAGTGACTCACACCAGGGTACGGCCCGAATCGCGAGTGTCAGTGAGTCAGCTTGGCCATCTCCCGCTCGAGGCCAGTCCTGCCCTCACGGTGGGGGGGGTCACCGGGTAGCAATCAGGAGCCCTGCGGGACTGAGGTAAATTCTAGTGTCCCCCACCCCCCCTAAACTGGTGAAAGATCAGTCCACTCAGTACAGACCAGCTTGTGGTCCTGGATTCTTATTGGGCAGCGCTGAACCGACTGAGCCATCGGTGGGGGGTGGGGGGAGGAGAGAGCTCTCCTGACATACAACTGAAATGTTTCGCGGAACAAGAGCTAAGGACAGTCTGCTGCACGGCGCAAAGAACCTTAAACGTTCTCAGTCACTTCCTTTCCCTGTCCAGACAACACTGTTACCCCTGGAACTTTTTCTCTGCTGGCTATCAGACTGTATTGGTAGGAGACAGATGAAAGCTACTGGTTAGTACGCACACACGCGCGCACACACACACACACACACACACACACAATCACAGATGAGAAGAGGGTAGGGAGGGATGTGAATACAGTGCTGATCAGCCATACCTAGTTCCTTCTGGATGTTCTCGGGCAGCCCAGTGATTGTCTTTCTCCGTTTGATTTTTGCCGGTCGTCTCAGCGCGGTGTCTGAGCGAACGAGAGACCGCCTGGTGCCTGCCTGGCGGTCGAAGCTCTCCCCTGATAGGAAGCAGCAGAGCAAGCAAAGCAACCGTTACTACACATGCACGCACAGGTACCTCCCCCGCGATCTCTGCGTCCCCTAACGCCTTCAAAGGGCTGGCATGCCTTGAACGCCGGGGTATGGTAGCATAGTGGTTGTGTTACTGGACAGGCAAATATTCCTCCCTCAGCCAACACCACCAAGAAAACAGATTAAGTCATCTCATTGCTATTTGTGGGATCTTGCTGTGCGCAAAACGGCTTCACATCAAAGTAATCATTGTTTCAGGGGATGTCTCTGCGAGACATAATAAGGCGCTATGTAAATGCAAGTCTTTATTCTTTCCTCTCCTCGAGCTCAGGGGTACTCAGGCCAATTTGGTGATGTCGTGGTTATGTTACTGGTCTAATAATCCAGAGGCCGTGAGTTCAAATCCCACTGTGGCTGTTTGAGAATTTGAATTCAGATTTAAAATACCTAGAAATAAAAAGCTGGTATCGGTAAAAGTGACCGTGGGGCTGTCGGATTGTCGTAAAAAACCTGACTTGTTCACTAACGCCTTTTAGGGAAGGAAACCTGCTGACCTGACCCTAAGGTAAGGACTTAAATGTGACTCCAGTCCCACACCAACATGGCTGACATCTAAGTGCCCTCTGAAAGCGGCCTAGCAAACCACTCAGTTGTATCAAAACTGCTATTCTCAGGGCAACTGGGGATGGGCGATAAATGCCAGCCGTGCCAGCGATGCCCACATCCCCGAGAATGAATCTGTTTTTCTTTGTGTTAGTCAAATTTTCCTTCCACCCCCCTCCCAATTTGCAGAATTTTTCTGTCCCACCCCCTCGATCCCTCCCTCCCTCCGTGCGTTAGATATTGACATGTTTTTTTTTTGCGCTATGCCCCGCCGCAAAGCTCTGTTCAAAATCCCGTGACCCGTTCGCTGTAAAACGGCACAGAACGAGAACCAGCCTTGCGACCGTTGAGACATCCTTTGAAGGAAATGTGGAAAAATACCTTGAGGCAGGAGGCGCAGGGCAGTGGGGAACAAGCAGGGCAAGTGGGATTAGTTCTTGGACTGCTGTAGCAAGGAGCCGGTAGCAACATAATGGGCCGAATGGCCTCCATCTGTGATGTAAACTGCAATGATTCTAAGCCACATGCCAACTACTATATTTCAAACTGATCATCCAGTCTCACATTTCAACTCTTGAAACCCGGCTTGCTCTCATATGGACAGCATTCCCTCCCCCGCTATCACCCGACCAGACCCAGTTCAGCTGGGACCATTGCGACCAGTAACTATAAAGGCAGCTTCTCTCGTCAGGTGAAATAAGCAATGCCACAGTATAAATCTGTCACCCAAAACCAGATTTAGTCAAGACTAAAGAGTCTTTCCTCTTTCCATTCATTTTCTCACCTTTTACCTGTATACAATCTCACAATGCCAGCACTGAAAGGTCTGTTCTCTGTATACATTCCTTTCACCACCCCCCCCCGCCACAAGCGTACTGAGGGAGTGCTGCACTGCCGGAGGTGCCATCTTTCGGATGAGGCATTAAACCGAGGCCCTGTCTGCCCTCTCAGGTAGACATAAAAGATCCCGTGACACTATCTGACGAAGAGCAGGGGAGTTCTCCCTGGTGTCCTGGGCCAATGTTTGTCCCTCAACCAACATCATTAAAACAGCTTTTCTGGTCGTTACCACATTGCTGTTTGTGGGATCTTGCTGTGCGCAAATTGGCCGCCATGTTTCCTACATTACAACAGTGACTACACTTCGAAAGTACTTCACCGTCTGTAAAGGGCTTTGGGAAGTCCTGAGGTCGTGAACAACGATGTATTAATGCAAGTCCTTTCTTTAACAATGCTCTGACCCAGAGGTGAGAGTGTTACCAACTGAGCCAAGCTGACACTGATTTTCATCTGAAGGGACTCACTTCAAGCCCTGAACAACTGAACTTAATATGGCTGAGCATGTTAACACTTATCAGTACACATGCTTAGAAGGAAGAGGAGAATGGATAAACCGGAGGAAGGGGTCCAGCTGAAGTAAATGTGGATTAATTATTGGTGGTAAGAAATCTTTTACTGTCATATGCAAACAGGAGTCACAGGAGCAGAGAAATTCAACGAGGACCGTACCTGAGGGGAGGGTTAGTGAGTTGTTATGATCTGGAACGCACTGCCTGAAAGGGCGGTGGAAGCAGAATCAATAGTAACTTTCAAAAGGGAATCGGATAAATACTTGAAAAGGAAAAATTCTATGGGGAAAAGGGCAGGGAAAGTGGGACTAATTGGATAGTTCTTTCAAAGAGCCAGCACAGGGACGATGGGCCGATTGGCCTCCTTCTTAGCTGTATGAGTCTATGATTCTAAGGAGATACCTGGCTGCTTTTCTGCATCTATTGTAGGCAGATTTCTTTTGTACATTTCGTGAAATAGTGGAATTAGAAAAAAAAAGACCTAAACAAATCGAACACGAGAGTTTCTGGGACTGACCGAAAAGCTTTGTAAACGTAAAAGGAAAACAGCCAGGAGCGGGGGTTCTGAACGGCAACATGCTGGAGACGGCTCAAGATCTGAAAGAGGAGGGGCAGTTTAACATTATAAAAATCCCGGGTGTTGAATAGGTTCGGCCCTGCCTCTGTCAGTACTACCTGGAAATATAAAGCCGAGCCTCCAGGATTGTCCTGGAGTCTCCAGGAATTAAAGATTCATCTCCTGGACACTGCTGCGAGCAATCCCGGGAGCAAAAAAAAAATCATAGGGGCGTTTAAAAAAAATTGCGTGACTTTTCATTTTCTTTGAAAACTTTTGTTTATTAGTTATGAAAATATTGGGAGTCGGGGGGGGGGAAGGAAAAGGCAGTTTGATCGGGCGGGGCGGTTGGAGGTGGGAAGGACCATGTGATGAAACCTCCAGGAATACGTCCAGCCAGAGTTGGCAACCCTAGGCACCGACTCACCTTGTTACTATGGCGGAGAGTCCTGGGCAAGCTGGATAAATACACGAGGGAGAAAGGAATAGAAGGATATGCTGATAGGGTGAGATGAAGTAGGGTGGGAGGAGGCTCGTGTGGAGCATAAATACCGGCATGGACCAGTTGGGCCGAATGGCCTGTTTCTGTGCTCTACCCTCTATGTAATTCGATGAAACTGGGGGTGGCAGTTGCTGTAATGTGGGAGGGAACTGTAGGCTTTTTGAGTAAGGATGGGTTAGTTGGGCCAAAAGGCATCTCTCACTATCTTCCCTTCTTACGTTTGCCTAGGTTACTAATTTGGGTGGGACTCAAAAAGGGTCTCACTTTGAACTCATCTTTTCTCCTTCGGACACCTTGCGATCTCGTCATTTTTTGTTTTTGTTCAGAATTACAGCCTTGGTATTTAAAAAAAAATATTCTACATAGAACTGAATCAAATTTACAGCACAGAAACAGGCCATTCGGCCCAACTGTGCTGGTGTTTATGCTCCACACGAGCCTCTTCCCACCCCTCTTCATCTCACCCTATCAGCAAATCCTTCTATTCCTCTTCTCCCTCATGCTTCCCACTTAAAGGCATCCATGCTATTCATCTCAACTACTCCACGTGGTAGCAAGTTCCACATAGACTGTATCTCTATTATGTCACTAACATACCCAATGCACCATTCAGGGTTTAGCCCAGAGGTTCCTGTTAATGGATATTAAGCACAGTTTTGGAAATCAAGCACTACACTATGTAATCCATCAATCTAATTAAAATGGCTACATTCACTGCTGCCTGCGATGTAATGATGTTGCCACCCTCCCCTCCTACCCCTTATGAGGAGCTGTTCCCCAACTCCACCACATACCTGTTACATTTATTGGGATGACATCGGTCTGCACTGCCTGGGCCTGTTGGCGCATCCTCTCCTCTGGGGTGGGTAACGGAAGGGCCTTGGTCCAGTTCGTCTGGACATCGATCTCGGAGAGGTCACCGGGCACTGGGGTCTTGGATCTCCTGGAATAGAACAGCTTTTCTTCGTCTGCAGATGAAACTGTGGCCTTTATGAAGAGCACAAAAAGAGTTTTAGCAAACAGGAAAAAGACCATTCGGCCCAACAAGCCCATCCCATTTATTGACCATTCTCACCATGTCCCTCATTCCCTTCTCTCTCTCCGTAGCAACAGGAGGAGGCCATTCAGCCCCTCGAACCTGTTCCGCCATTCAATTAGATCATGGCTGATCTGTATCTTAACTCCATCTATCCGCCTTGGTTCCATATCCCTTAATACCCTTACCTAACAAAAATCTATCAATCTTGGTTTTGAAATTTTCAATTGACCCCCAGCCTCAACAGCTTTTTGGGGGAAGAGAGTTCCAGATTCCCACTACCCTTTGTGTGAAGAAGTGCTTCCTGACATCACCCCTGAAAGGCCTAGCTCTAATTTTAAGGTTATGTCCCAGCAACGTATCCAATTGTCCCTAACCCCATTGATACTGCTCGCTTCAACGGCCTTTCCTTGGTAACAGGAATCGTTTCTCCCTCCGTTCTATTTCCATCAATTTTCTCTCCCTCTCTATAGACATTAACTCCTTACGAGCCACCAGTCATTCTCACCTACTTTACCAAGTGGCCACCCTTCATGTGTAAGCTTCGATAGTGAGTGGGGGAGACCATCACACCCGAATCCTGTCCTCATCTGATAGCCACACAGCTAGCCGACGTGGTGGGGGGGTCGCTTAAAGTGATCAGGGAGGACAGCCCTGGATGATTTGGAGTGACTCTGCCAACTGAACCCAGGGATCTTCCTGCTCTTTACAGCTCAACTTCGGCAGCTCCTCCCAAACCCACGACCTCCACCACCTAGAAGGGCAAAGGGCAGCAGGTGCATGGGAACAACATCACCTCCAAGTTCCCCTCCGAGTCACTCACCAACCTGACTTGGAAATATATCGGCCGTTCCTTCATCGTCGCTGGGTCAAAATCCCGGAACTCCCTACCTAACACCACTGTGGGAGAACCTTCACCACACGGACTGCAGCGGTTCAAGAAGAAGGCCCACCACCACCTTCTCAGAGGGCAGCTCAGGATGGGCAATAAATGCCGGCCTTGCCAGCGATGCCCACATCCCGAGAATGAATAAAAAAAACTACTCACTGACTTAACCAGCGGAGAGGCCGTGGGACCCCTACCTCATGACACAATACCCTCTGGTTGAAAGCTCTCCCTGACTTTCCCTCTCACTCCTGATTTTAAAACTTGTTCCCCCGGTACTATAAAGAAAACAAATCTCTCTTGTTACTGCAGGTGGTTTTGCTCCGTTTAAAAAACAAAATAATGCCGGGCTCCTTTCACCTCTGATGTACAGACGATCTGCTATTCCCGATATTCAACGCCACAGGATTTTGGCAACTGAATGTGTTTTTATCTTATAGAAATTTAAGGCACAGAAGGAGGCCATTCGGCCCATTGTGTCTGTGCCGGCTGAAAAAGAACTATCCAGCCTAATCCCACTTTCTAGCTCTAGGTCTGTAGCGTTGTAGGTTATGGCACTTCAAATGCACATCCAAGTACTTTTTAAATGAGTTGAGGGTTTCTGCCTCTACCACCCTTTCAGGCAGTGAGTTCCAGACCCCCACCACCCTCTGGGTGAAAACATTTCTCCTCAGCTCCCCTCTAATCCTTCTACCAATTACTTTAAATCTATTCCCCCCGGTTATTGCCCTCTCTGCTAAGGGAAATAGGTCCTTCCTATCCACTCGATCTAGGGCCCCTCGTAATTTTATACACCTCAATTAAATCTCCCCTCAGCCTCCTCTGTTCCAAAGAGAACAACCCCAGCCTATCCAATCTTTCCTCAGAGCTAAAATTCTCCAGTCCTGGCAACATCCTCGTAAATCTCCTCTGCACCCTCTCTAGTGCAATTACATCCTTCCTGTAATGTGGTGACCAGAACTGTACAAAGTACTCAAGCTGTGGCCTAACTCGTGTTTTATACTGGTATTTCAGGGTTTTTGGCAGTTTTTTTTTAGGGGGGGTGGGTATAGCACTATGCGATTCCATCCATTTTCTTTGTTTTGTTAAGCTTGAACCTTGCTGATCGAGGAGCTCACCAGTCTGCTGGTGATTGTAATCAATCGTAAGCCGGCTCGTTTGCTGCACATCCTAATTACGTCCACAACGGAGACTGTGGCCAGTTCAATATAACCCCCGCAGCACCCCCCACCCCGAACATCAATTATACTAACAGCAAACTTCATCCGTTACCATGCACGTGATAGAGGGAGCTGAAAGCAGGCAGCAGCAAATGAGAAAGCAAAGGCATTTCTTTGTTCTGCTCACATGAAGCCACTGGAGTTTAGGGTGATCACCTGTAACCTGAGACTGCTCAGCGCCAAACTGCTGCAGGTATCGAACGGGCGAGCTGGCAGCACCACTGTCTTCATTTTGGGACAATTGCTTTCCACGTAGAGGCACCTCCATCAAGCCCAATGGACTGACCCTGTGTTTCAGAGACTAATTAATCATGGGGGGCATCACAGGCAAACCCGGTTCTATCTTCCCCCGCCCCCTTCTCCCCCCAGCGGGGGTGACTGGGTAACGATCAGGATGGCAGCCCCTGGCTGGATTTTTCCACCAGTGAGTGGAGACTGTGCACTTCTCTTCCTCCAAATGGGAAGGGAAGGGTTTAAACAAAAAAAAACAGAGGCATCGCCATGGGAACCATCCAAAATCTAGGGTCTCTGCCTGTCCTCTCAATTAGGGGACTGGGACTTGCGGGAGAGAAGGACCTGCCAGTGAGGGGGTCACTTTCATCAGGACACATGGAGACGGCTTGTGACGTTACATGGGTGCATGTGTTAGTTGAGTGTGAAGGAGCGGCTCCAGTGTGGTCACGGAGAAGGGAGACCATTCAGGCCATCTTAATTCAACCAGCCGTAGAAAACCAAAAGCTGCCCGGGTTTCACCAGCCAATTATTTCATAAAAGGTTTTCACCTCCACTGCTCTTGCTGGAATTCGACTCGATACGGTGCTCACTCTTTGTGTGAAGAGGAATTTCCTGACCTCAGTCTTGTACTAGTTTGATTCTACTGAAAGCAATATTACCTTTTCCATTACAATATTTATCCCTCAACCAACATCTCTACAAAAAAACATTATCTGGTTATTTGTCTCATTGCTGTTTGTGGGATCTTGCTGTGCATAAATTGGCTGCCGCGTTGCCTACATTACAGCAGTGACTGCACTTCAAAAAGTACTTCATTGGCTGTTGAGCACTTTGGGATGTCCTGAGGTCATGGAAGGCGCTATGTAAATGCAAGTCTTTTTTTTCTTTCTTAACTATCTTACATGTAAGATTACCATTTAGATACCTGCTTTCCAGGCTGAAAAGCCCAAGTTTCTCTCATACCTTTCTCACAACTCAGCTCCTTGTTAACCCCCCAACCTCCTCCTGTCACTCACGGCAAGCCTCTGCTCATTCCCCTCCCACTGCTTCAGTTCAATCGCTTGTCATATTGCACTGTGCCGCATAATATCGAGTGATTGGAAGCAGGAAGTCAAGAGGGACTGAGGTAGGAAGAGAGGCGCATGACAAGCGACGTAGAAACCCCCCTCCTCACCCCCGTCAGTCTCCCCACCCCAATCAACGGAAACCTTTCGGACGCACACACAAGCGCCTCT
The DNA here is from genome assembly GCF_035084215.1 of Heptranchias perlo. Taxonomy (NCBI): domain Eukaryota; kingdom Metazoa; phylum Chordata; class Chondrichthyes; order Hexanchiformes; family Hexanchidae; genus Heptranchias; species Heptranchias perlo. The sequence continues at coordinate 6,328,979 of NC_090332.1, read as the reverse complement.
GTTACAAAAGCTTTCGGCCGTAAGAATCCGACAAATGATTTCTGCGCAGCAACTGCGTTCCTGAAACACACGGTCCAAACCCCTACCAACGGCCAATGGAAACACCACAAAGCTCGCAGCTCTTGGACACAGCGGCCTGCCTAAATCTGCTGCCACTGCCGTCTGTTTCTCAGGATGGTCTACTTTGCCCCTTTGGATGGGTTGCTGTTCAGGATGACTGCCTGCTGGCAAACATTGGATGGCAGCCAGCCAGATGAGGGCAGTGCAACAAGGCTGACCCGACAATGCATCCAAGGTCCATGCTGTGGGTGAGAGGGCAGGAAGACAATTTAGAGCGCAGTGCTCATAAATACAGACTACCGGCCACTTATGACCCACCTCCCCTTCTCCTTGCTGCTCGGTGCAGCTCTGGGCCCTCCTTTGGCGACCTGCCCAGTGCTGGGATTCAGTGCTGTTTCCTCTCCTTTTACTGTCCGATGAGCAGTTGTATTAGGAGGTCGTGCTATCCCAGAATCCATAGTGCAAGTGAAAGGACTCTATTAAACGTATTCGGTGTTAATGGAATTATATTGGTCCCGATCTTTTCCTCCTAATCTTGTGGGAACAATGCCTGGTCTGTACTCACTAATTACCCAGTCCTTGATCATTATAATAAAATGATTATTTGACTTTGTTTGTTATTTGATTTTGATTTGGTTTCTTGAAAAATAAGGCGCACCCTAACCCTCCCTTATAAAAAGGGGCCTAAACACCCAAAAAAAAATTACCCAGGGTGGTATATTTGAAATCAAGAGCTTTGGGAACTGCAGGTGTGGAGAAACATCTGGAGTATTGCTGAGAGAAGTCCGAGCGTAAAACACTGATTGTTAGTTAGTTACACTAGTTTAGAATATATCCCGAATTGTGTTAGCAAAAATTTATTTTCAAAATAATATTTTTTTGAGGTTTGAATTTGAGTTTCCCTGATGGGTCAGTTGGCAAAGAGAATGTGTAACCGAGGTCAGAAGGTCACATGCTCCATTTGTGGTCTGTGTTGATCTAACTGATCCCCAGCCAAATTAGCTTTAGGGGTGATATCGTTGGCTTCAATGCCCCAGGATTTAAGTGGGGGGGGAAATCAGCCAGGGTTCCACAATCCTGATCACTGCCCAGTGACCCCGCCCCCGCCCACCCCCAGGGAACATACATGGGTGTGCACATCATGTGAGGCCATCAGGGTCAAATAGCCTGCTGACACTCGCTGTCGAGGCATATGCATGAAAAATGGAGGGTGCTGGGCAGCCATGGAGCCTCACCCCAACGAGAATCGGAGCTTTCAGGACAGGAGCGGGGAAAGCGGGGGTGGGTGGGGGAACTGGTCAGGGAGGGGGGAATAAAAGCAATAGATGGAACTTGGCAGCAGCTGTGGGCTGTTTTTGGGGAGCAAAATACAACGTCAGGCCAAGCGGTTAGTGGTTGCTGCATTGATTTGGCATAAAGGAAATCGCACCATCTTTTTAATCAGAGGGAAAGGCGAGCAGAGTGTTTCTAGCAGAGGGTTAAGGTAAGAAAGTCAACTGGTACAAAAAGCATGGTGTCGTACAATGGATCAGCAGAGATCCAGTGCTACGGAAACCACCAGGAGAGGGAGAGATTGGGCAGACGAGGGGGAAATCACGGGCTGCGAGGAGCTGCAGGCATGGCCGAGACAAGCAAAGCAGTTTGCCGCATGTAGTAAGTGTGTGGAGTGTGTACCTGGTCATTCCATGAAGTCAAATGGCAGCAGACACTAAGCCAAGACTGACTGAGACAGCTTAAGAGGTTAGAATGCTGGAGTGAAAGAACAGAACAAAGGAGAGAAAGATCGAAAGAGAGTGACTAAAATGACCGCAGACAAAGAAACAAAGGTGCAGTTAAAACCCACAGTCAGACAGTGTGCTGTACAATAGAAACAGATAAGCATGTCTTTTTAAACAGGTTAATAATGCCTTTGTAAAGATACCAAGTAACTCCCTATGAATGTGTTAACACACCACAAGGGAGTGTCAGTCAGTTAAAGGAGCATTCGGCCTTTAGTTGCTGCTTGCAGAATTTTAAACATTTTGATTTTAACACTAAGGTAATGCTTGCTCAAACCCCGCCCCCAGAAATAATGATTGTGAAGGAGGCTGATGCCCAATCCTGGCCAAGTTAAACCACATATCTGTTGTTAGGATGTAGGCAAACTGGCAGGGCAGCATTTATTGCTCATCCCTAGTTGTCCTGAGAGCATTTAGAGTCAACGGCAGCCACTTATAGCAGAACTGCAGTCACATAGAGACCAGACCAGGTATGAGTGATAGGTTCCCTTTCCTGAAGGACATCAGTGAACAATTTATTCACTTTCACACTTGCCACGGGTGAGGATTTGAACGCATGACCTGCTGGGTTGGTAGTCCAGTACCGTAACCACAACACCACCTACCTTATCCCATGGGAGAAGTGGTCTGACGTTAGTTATCTTGAGTGTGAGCCGTGGCTCAGTGGACAGCATTCTTGACTCTGAGCCAGAAGGTTGTGGATCCAATCCCCCACTCCAGAGACTTGAGCACAAAATCCAGGCTGACTCTTCAGTGCAGCACTGAGGGGGTGCCGCACTGTTGCTCTTTCGGATGAGACATTAAACTGAGGATCCATCTGCCCTGTCAGGTGGATGTAAAAGATCCCATGGCACTATTTTGAAGAAGAGCAGGGGAGTTCTTCCTGGCTAATATTTATCCCTCAACCAACATCACTAAAACAGATTATCTTGGTCATCATCACATTGCTGTTTGTGGGATCTTGCTGTGAGCAAATTGGCTGCTGTGTGTGTCCTACATTACAACAGTGACTACACTTCAAAAGTTCTTCATTGGCTGTAGAGTGCTTTGGGACGTCCCGAGGTCGAGCTATATAAACACGAGTTCTTTCTTACGGCATGATTCAGGGCTGTGGGTCATGGGGGGAGAAAAACTTCCTCGATTGGAAATCGCGCTAAATTGAGAGAACGAGTTGGACTGGTGAAACTCTCCTAGTTTAACGGAAACTTTGTGCTGCTAAAATGTTCACTCTTTTCACACGCATTCCAGTTACATTTCTTCCCTCAAATGAATGTGGTCGCACTCTCACCTTTCAGTCAGAAGGTTGTGGGTTCGAGCCCCAGTCCAGCACAAATTATTCAACTTAACAGTCAGTTTGGAGGAAACTAGAGTGCTCAGGGTGAGTGAAGGAAAACTTTCTTAGAAAGTTTAGGTTGACCCGCAACAAAGTAGAAAAACACAATAGGTCCTCCATCAGATTTAGGAAGCTACAAAAGGAAACAAGGATGAAAAATTAAACAGAATGCTTTAAAGAAGATTTTCAGTCCGTCTTACCATCGGCTTCTGGTCTTCCTCCTCATCCAGGCAACTTCCAGAGAGATGAGATGATGTTGAGGAGAATAGTGGGCCCTGAGAGTAATATTGGGAACTGCGAAAACCATCCTTCCTCAGCCTATCGCAGTCTGCAGAGAGAGAGAGAGAGTTTGAGCTCAGCACTGAGAGTGGCCCATGGGCACAATGCAGCTTCTTGTAAGAACCACAGCCAATTACTGCTTCATTAAAATGTACATTGGGGTCCAAAGACCCTTGACTGGCACTCAGAAGGTCATCCACCCTGGTACCAGAGTTTACACGACAGACCCTGACCCTGTGATATTTAGTAAGGCTATTTTGTTCATCATACCCAGACTGGCATTCTTTCTTGCCTTGGTGGCACAGAGACATACAGTCCAGCAAGATCCCAGGTTTGGTCTCCTGAGCCAGGGCAGTGCCAGGCTCCTGGAATCGGCCTTGGTGCTCCTGAACCAGGCCTGGGGTGGGGGGGAGGAATTAAATCAACCAACCAGAACAGTGCCTGAATCCCGTACCAATCACGCTTAAGCCAACAGCTTTCATTTTATTTGATGTACTTCTTGTGCAGTACCAGAGAGTGGTTAGAATGTGGAACTCGCTACCACATGGAGTGGTTGAGGCGAATAGCATAGATGCATTTTAGGGGAAGCTCGATAAGTACATGAGGGAGAAAGGATATGCAGATAGGGTTAGATGTGGGAGGGGGCTCGTGTGGAGCATAAACACTGGCATAGCCCTGTTGGGCCGAATGGCCTGTAACTGAGCTGTAAATTCTATGTCGGATTCCTGCTCTTAATCAGTACCCAGTGACCTCACAGCTGTGCTGATCCTCACAGTCAATTCACTAACCGCTAATTACTTAAAAAAAACATTAACTCTCAAGTAGCTACCTGGTCACAAAAGACACTTGCTGGATTCTATTAGCTGATCTCAGCTGAGTCATTGGTAAAGTGCTACAATTGGTGCCCTGGGCTAGGAGGGGCCGAAGGGGGAGGGTATATCAGCCAGATCTCTATCCTGAGCGTCAGCCATGTACTCATGTTGGTAGCACTCCCGCCTCTGAGCCAGGAAGTTGTGGGTTCAAGTCCCACTCCAGAAACTTAAGCGATATAAACGTGTGCAGTACTGAGGGAGTGCTGCACTGTTGGAGGTGCCGTCCTTCAGACATGATATTGAACTGTCTGCCTGTTCAGGTGGATGTTAAAGATTCCATGGTGCTCTTTGAATGGGGAGTTCTCCTGTGCCCATGCCAACATTTATCCCTCAACTAACATCACCAAAAAACAGACTGACTGGTCATTCATCTCATCTGCTTGTTGTGGGATCTTGCTGTGCACAAATTGGCTGCTGTGATTACCTGCATAAAAACAGTTACTGCACTTCAAAGTAATGTCAGATGGGATTGGTTCAGTTGCTATGCCTCCCTCCACAGTTGAATAACCTACTCATCATCTAGGTTCACAGATGAAGAGTGGCCAATTGGGCCAGGCATCCCCCAGCGTGGAGTGAACGCCTTCAGGAAAGTTATAAAGGAAATCTTGCCATCTAATTCTGCTAACAGACCTGCCTCATCTGTGGATCTCCAGTTACTAAGAAAGAAAGAACTTGGATTTATACAGCGCCTTTCATGACCTCAGGACGTCCCGAAGCGCTTTACAGCCAATGAAGAACTTCTGAAGTGTCGTCACTGTTGTAATGTAGGAATAGGTTATACCTATCAGGAAAGATTATTCAGGCTGGGGCTCTTTTTTCTAGGAAAGAGAAGACTGAGGGGGTGACCTGACTAGAGGTCTTTAAGATTATGAAAGGGGTTGATAGGGTAGACGTAGAGAAGATGTTTCCCCTTGTGGGGGAGACCAGAACTACAGGTCATAAACATAAGATAGTCACTAATAAATCCAATAGGGAATTCAGGAGAAACTTCTTTGCCCAGAGAGTGGTTAGAATGTGGAACTCGCTACCACAAGGAGTAGTTGAGGCGATTAACATAGATGCATTTAAGGGGAACCTAGATAAGTATATGAGGGAGAAAGGAATAGAAGGATATGCTGATAGGGTGAGATGAAGAGGGGTGGGAGGAGGCTCGTGTGGAGCATAAACACCAGCATAGACCAGTTGGACCGAATGGCCTGTTCCTGTACTGTACATTTTATGTAATTAGTGAAACGTACAGTATTTGCTTTATTTCGGTCTGCATACTTCTGTGGGACTTTCACGGTTCAATCGAGTGACAGAAGGTGCTTAAAAGCTCATTAATCCCTTTCAGATGGTATTACTGGGAACAAGCTGCATTAATTTACAGATAAGGAGGACACATTCTGTCTAGTACGAGACCCCAGAGGAGGAGGGGGAGGGTCCTCTTTGTAAAAATGTGTCAGTAACTCACTGTAGCCACTGACATTCTCTTTCGCTTGTTTTTCTAACCTGAAAACATTTCCAGTTCTCTCTCTCTTTTAAAAAGAAGTCGGGTTTATTTGGTAGCCCATCACATCTAGCAAGAGGTCCCAAAATTGCTCCTCGTGCAATAAGCTACTTTGCACGTAACGACAGCTACTTACATTTATATAGCGCCTTTAACATCGTAAAACGCCCCCCCAAGGTGCTTCACAGGAGAGCTTTGTTATTATTCCTTGCTCCAAAATTACTGAAAACAATCGTAGTCCCAGGATATTCCTGAGAACCCTATTGGTGACCTTTTTCCATGTTAATGTAGCTCCATTAAACAACTGCTCTTTACATCCTCTGACTCGACCAGCCAGGTATTTACTCAATAGCCGTCCCCTACTCTGTACCTTTTTTTAGCAATAGGGACCTTCTTTGGGTGGCAGCGGAGACCCAGATTCTCCTGGGTCTTTGGGAGCTGCTGCCAGACCTGCTTCTCTCTGCACCCGCCCTGGTGTCTGGTGCAGGATGGCACCGGTGGGGAGGGGGTGTAAGCAGGTGAGAGCGGCACTGGGAGGCGGGCACGGCGCTCTCTCTCCTGAAACCAGTGCCCCGCCGTGACATCGCTCTTACAGGGTACCCGTAGCAACACAACAACAACAGCAACAACTTGCATTTATATAGCGGCTTTCACGTAGTGAAAAGTCTCGAGGCGCTCCACAGCGGCAAATTTCAAACAAAATTTGACACTGAGCCACATAATAAGGAGATATTAGGACAGGTGACCAAAACCTTAGTCAAGGAGGAAGGTTTTAAGGAACGTCTTAAAGGAGGAGAGAGAGGTGGAGAGGATTTAGGGAGGGAATTCCAGAGCTCAGGGCCCAGACAGCAGAAGGCACGGCCGCCAACGGTGGAGCGATTAAAACCGGGGATGCGCGAGAGGCCAGAATTGGAAGAGCGCAGAGATCTCGGAGGGTTGTAGGGCTGGAGGAGGTTCCAGAGAAAAGGCAGGGCTGCCTGTTCAGATACCACTGCTGGACCTCGATTATGCCAATGCCTGGCTAAATCCTTCGAACGCCCTGTTTACACTGGACAGGGGCGGGGAGAAATGGGCAAAATGTAATGGTTTTTAAAAAATAAGAGTACACGGCGTGTAAGGAATGCGCGGTGGATACAATCGGCAGATCTTGCAGTGAGTTTCTGCCAGCACGGGTATCTGTATGAGGTAAAGCCGCGTTACATCAGGACCCCCCCTCACTTATCACTGGGCATACTGCGAACTCGGGGGAATGCCTCCACGAGGCTGCAGAAGAGTAGTGAGGCCCCCGCAAGAACCGTTCTTTTGTGCAAACTCCGGAGAAAGGGAGAAAGATAAAAAGTGGAGCTACGTCACAGTGTGACAGCTGGACCAGTGCACTCAAGAATCGAGCCAGACAGATTAATGATGACTTCTTGCCCAGACCCCGACACACTTTTCAAACAAAAACAAACCCTGCAATCCTAAGCTGAAAGGCTCAGGACCAGCTGTGGTATCTGCCCTTCGAACTGAAGGCACACATACCCATCAATCTTTCCCTTTTGTTTGGTACTAAAGGAATTTCCAGCTAAAGGAATTGTTGTCAGCCGTGGCTCACGGGGTAGCCCTCTCGCCTTGGAGTCAGAAGGCTGTGGGTTCGAAGTCCCCACTCCAGAGACTTGAGCACAAAATCCAGGCTGACACTCCCGGTACAGTACTGAGGGAGTGCTGCACTGTTGGAGTTACTGTCCTTGGGACTGCTCTCTCAGGTGGATGTAAAAGATCCCATGGCACTTATTTTTTGAAGAAGAGCAGGGGAGTTCTTCCTGGTGTCCTGGTCAATATTTATCGCTCATGGCTATCCCCGGGGAAGGGTCAGACGGTCCCTGATGTCTGGGGAAGGGTCAGACGGTCCCCGATGTCTGGGGAAGGGACAGGTGGTCCCCAATGTCTGGGGAAGGGTCAGACAGTCACCGATGTCTGGGGAAGGGTCAGACAGTCACGGATGTCTGGGGAAGGGTCAGACGGTCCCCGATGTCTGGGGAAGGGACAGGCGGTCCCCAATGTCTGGGGAAGGGTCAGACAGTCACCGATGTCTGGGGAACAGTCAGACTGTCCCCGCATTTGTTGACTTTGAGTGAGGTCAGGGTTCGGCTCTGAGGTGATGCTTCATGTGGTGGGATAGCCTGCTGAAGCACACTGTGAAATCTCACACGTAAATACTGGTAGCGGAGAGAAGGCTGCTTAGGAAAACAGACATCAGCAGATTCCAGACAGGAGCTTTAAAGGGTCGAATTCATTAACCAATTAACAAGCATCAAAAAATGTGATTACATTTTAATTACGGACTTAGAAACATAGAAAACATAGAAAATAGGAGCAAGAGTAGGTCATTCGGCCCTTCGGGCCAGCTCTACCATTCAAAATGATCATGTTCCCGCTTTTTCCCCATATCCCTTGATCCCTTTAGCATTAAGAAATATATCTATCTCCTTCTTGAATACATTTAATGACTTGGCCTCCACTGCCTTCTGTGGTAGAGAATTCCACAGGTTCACCACCCTCTGAGTGAAGAAATTTCTCCTCATCTCGGTTCTAAATGGCCGACCCCTTATCCTGAGACTGTGACCCCTGGTTCTGGACTCCCCAGCCATTGGGAACATCCCCCCTGCATCTAGTCTGTCTAGTCCTGTTAGAATTTTATATGTTTCAATGAGATCACCTCTCATTCTTCTAAACTCTAGTGAATATAGGCCGAGTCGACCCAATCTCTCTTCATACGTCAGTCCTGCCATCCCAGGAATCAGTCTGGTAAACCTTCGTTGCACTCTCTCCATGGCAAGGACATCCTTCCTCAGATAAAGAGACCAAAACTGCACACAATACACCAGATGTGGTCTCATCAAGGCCCTGTATAACTGCAGTACGACATTCCTGCTCCTGTACTCAAATCCTCTTGCAATGAAGGCCAACATACCATTCGCCTTCCTAACTGCTTGCTGCACCTGAATGCTCGCTTTCAGCGACTGGTGTACAAGGACACCCAGGTCTCGTTGCACCTCCCCTTTTCCCAATCTGTCACCATTCAGATAATAATCTGCCTTTCTGTTTTTACAACCAAAGTGGATAACCTCACATTTATCCACGTTATACTGCATCTGTTATGTTCTTGTTCACTTAACCAACTTGACGTTCCTCTTCTCAGTGTGTCTTCTGCTGTGATGGCGTCAGGTCTCACTTACATAGTTTCTGTAATAACTGAAGTGATTTCTGAGCCACTCACTGTGAAAAAAAAAACCCACAGAGCGTCCCAGTGGCTCAGTGAGTAAATGAGCTGCTGTTTGTGGTACTGATCTGTACAGGACAGCATAATCCTGAGACCGACACGCGCTCGAGTTCACTCAATCCAGCCGGGGCCACAGTGGGAAGACGAGATAATGAGGCCAAACTGCCACAGACACCCTCCCCTCCACCTTGATACAGATCAGACATGATCGAATTGAATGGCGGAAGAGGCTCGAGGGGCTGAATGGCCACCTCCTGTTCCTATGGTGGAAATGCAGCCGTAGGAGCGTCAGGTGAGGGCAGGATTGGGGAGAGCTGTGGTGATGGTGATTCCCCCCATGGCGGAGTGGCCTGCTGACTGTGCCTGGGAGAAGGCTGATGACAAAAAATGAACCATACCCGGCACGAGTCATCATTTTCAGGAGCAGAGGAGTAAGAACGGAAAATCTGAGGGGGGGGAAACTAAGGGTGACGTAAAATGAGTAATTGGAGATGCTTTGATGGGACACAGCTGAATAGAAACAGGGCCTACTCAATCAAACCAGCCATGTGCACTCGAATACTAAACCGAGGATTACAGGACGACAGGCTATCAAGAGAGGAGCTGAAATGAACCCATTGTCCCCTCGGTCAGTCAAGGGAGAAGGAAGAGGCCTCCAGCATCGAGCCATTCAACTTCACAGCACTGACTACCAATTCCAATGATGAGGACGGGCAATTAGCATAGGAAAGGGCTCGTTTGGTCTCACACTCCTTCACCCCCCACCCCCTGTCACTGAGGAATGTCACCCCCTTCCCTTTGTTTCTTGAGCTAACCTGCTCTGTAAACCAATTAAACGGAGAGTGCTTCCTGAAGCAGGAAATAAGAAGAAACTCAACGAGCAATGGGTTTCTCCAGTGAATCGACAGCTCCCGCCTTACTTCAAAGGCTCTTCTGTCCGTCTTTACTCGAAGATTGACAAGGCATACAGTTTCAGTTCAGTGATGATGGGTCGTTAATACCTCACACTGATCTAATGCCTCTTTAAATGTTTTAATGACAGTCCTTGACAAACACAACAACCTTGCTGTAACAAGCATGAAGGTGTTTTTACACAACAACAACTTGCATTTATATAACGCCTTTAAAAAATGTAGTAAAACGTCCTAAGGTGCTTCACAGGGGCGATTATCAAACAAATATTGACACCAGGCCACATAAGGAGATATTAGGACAGGTGACCAAAAGCTTGGTCAAAGAGGGAGTTTTAGGAAGCGTCTTAAAGGAGGAGAGAGAGAGAGGTGGAGAGGTTTAGGGAGGGAATTCCAGAGTTTAGGGCCTAGGCAGCTGGAGGCACGGCCGCCAATGGTGGAGCGATTAAAATCGGGGATGCGCAATAGGCCATAATTGGAGAAGGGCAGAGATCTCTAAGGGTTGGAGGGCTGGAGGAGGTTACAGAGATAGGGAGGGAGCGAGGCCACGGAGGGATTTGAACACAAGGATGAGAATTTTAAAATCAAGACGTTCCCAGACGGGGAGCCAGTGTAGCACAGGGGCGATGGATGAGCAGGACTTGGTGCAAGTTAGGATGCGGGCAGCAGGGTCCAGCTGACTGCAGACACACATTGACTGGACGTCGTACGTCAGCTGCACTCCGAAGTGTAAACAAACCCCAAGTCCTTGCTGAAGTCACACAGCCCACACTCCACACCTGCGCGATGGCCTGTCCTGGCCAATTGGCACGTGCGTTACAGATTGAAAATCACTTTGCAGCTGGCTCACATGGAGACGGGCTGCAGGATTCATGGGTAAATGCGGAAGAGTTCTCATCCTTGTGTTCAAATCCCTCCATGGCCTGTAAGCCCCTCCAACCTTCTGAGGTTCAACCAGACTGTTTGCAACCTTGGGGTCCTGTCTGACCCAGAGGTGAGCTTCCGACCACGTATCCACTCCGTCACCAAGATCACCTACATCCACCTCTGTAACATCACCCGTCTCCGCCCCTGCCTCAGCTCATCTGCTCCTGAAACCCTCATCTAGGCCCTTGTTACCTCTAGACTTGACTATTAGAAGGATATGTTGATGGAGTTAGATGAAAAAGGGTGGGAGGAGGCTCGACTGGAGCATAAACACCGGCATGGACCTGTTGGGCCGAATGGCCTGTTTCTGTGCTGTACATTCTATATAATTCTATGTAATTCCAATGCTCTCCTAGCCGGCCTCCCACCTTCCACTCTCCAAAACTCTGCTGCCCGTATCCTAACTCATACCAAGTTTCGTTCTCCCATCACCCCTGTGCTCGCTGACCTACACTGGCTCTCGGTCCGGAAACGCCTCGATTTTAAAATTCTCATCCTTGTTTTCAAATCCCTCCATGGCCTCGCCCCTCCCTATCCCTGTAACCTCCTCCAGCCCTACAACTCTCCGAGATCTCTGTGCTCCTCCAATTCTGGCCTCTTGCGCATCCCCGATTTTAATCGCTCCTCTATTGGCGGCCGTGCCTTCAGCTGCCCAGGCCCTAAGCTCTGGAATTCCCTCCCTAAACCTCTCCGGCTCTCTCTCCTCCTCTTAGACGCTCCTTAAAACCTACCTCTTTGACCAAACTTTTGGTCACCTGTCCTAACATCTCTTTATGTGGCTGGGTGTCTGATTACGCTCCTGTGAAGCGCCTTAGGACGTTTTACTACTTTAAAGGCGCTATATAAATGAAAGTGACGGACTTAGGTCGCTATCTCAAGACCCGGGAATACAGTATAACTTGTGATTCTGGTGTTGGGAAAGGGAGGTGGTTCAGCTGTGTAGAAAGGTGGGCAGGAGGTCCCGATCGTTTGCTCTCTGCGGGTCTCTGTGTAAACGTGGAGCCCAGTGTAACCAAGGAAACGGGCTCCGCAGTCCATAATATAAAAGGTGGGAAAGTCCAAGAACAGGATGCAGCGGAGGATCCGGGGGGAATAGGCACGGTGTTGAAGCATTCCGCAACTTTAGGCATCTGGGGGCCAGGGAATTTGCCCATGAGCCAGTCCTGTGTGGTAACCATCACAACGTAAGGAGCCAACGCACCAAATTAGCCAAAGGAGGAGGTCGTTGTTCCAACTGGGAGACCCAAGAAAGAGTGACTACGATGAGGTCCGCTCCTTAATGCCCGCGAGCGCCTCCAGCCTCTGGCATACACGGCTAGGGTCTCCATCAGTAACCGAGAAACCACACGAAATGTAAGGGAGTGGCAACTGGCATCAACGCCCGCAGGCTATCGAGGGGAATCAGCTAAATCGGCCAGCGCTCCTGCTCCTGATTGTTATCCAACGACTCCATCCCCCTCGCCCAGGCACCCTCCTCCCCACCCCCCCAACCTCTGGGAGGTGCTCACAAGAAGTGAGATGAGAATGGGATCGGGCTTGGCTTTAATACCCTCTATGGTGGAACAGCCCACCAGCACTCATGGTGCAGACTCACCACACGGGCGGGATTGCAGGGGCTGCCAAATCCTTTGGCACCGCAGCGCGGCGAGGAGGGAGAAATTGCAAAAACAAATAAGCAGCCTGTCACGAGGCTTGGGATTCGATCCCGTTCTCTGCCCCCCGTGCCCTGAGCAATTTGCTCGGCTACACAGATCGTTCTCGAGCCCCCCCACAAAACCGCCCACCCTGCTGCTACCACCACCCGCGGATGATGTTCCCTGCAGGCCTCCAGGTGTTGATATCGACTGAAGGTGCAGAGGTCACAAGCTCGCCAACTGTTACAAGATAGGGTTACACACAGGTGAAACCACAGCAACTTAACACAACAGCAATGCCAGACTTAAGCTAATCCCCATTTTCAAACCGGTTTTCATTCCACACCTGGCCCCGACTTTCTCCCATTTCAGTTGTCCTTCTGGGCATCGCAGGGGATACAGTGTCTGATAGAACACACGCAACAACATTGTGGTTTAGTTTTTTTAAGGTTCTTTTTGGTTTTGATGGAATGGGACTCTGTTGTTTTATTTTAAGCATCTTCCAGTATGACCGGACCACATGGTAGATTATTGTGTTAGTGGTGCCCTTTAAAAGGGGGCGCTTGTGGTGCTGACTTCTGTCAGGTGTCACTGGGGTTACTCACCACCACCCCATATTGGTCCAATTAAAATAGGCCCAGGCCTAGCCGTTCCTTGGCTATTTACACACTCTGGTGCCCTTATTCAGTTCTGGTGCCCTTATTTAAGGAAGGACATACTTGCATTGGAGGCAGTTCAGAGAAGGTTCACTAGGTTGATTCCGGGTATGGAAGGGTTGTCTTATGAGGAAAGATTGAACAGGTTGGGTCTATACTCATTGGAGTTTAGAAGAATGAGAGGCGATCTTATTGAAACATACAAGATTCTGAGGGGACTCGATAGGGTGGATGCTGAGAGCATGTCACCGCTCATGAGGGAATCTAAAACTAGGGGGCATAGTCTCAGAATAAGGAGTCGCCCGTTTAAGACGGAAATGAGGAGGAATTTCTTCTCCCAGAGGGTCGTGAATCTTTGGAATTCTTTACCCCAAAAAGCTGTGGAGGCTGAGTCATTGAATACATTCAAGGCTGAGTTAGACAAATTTTTGATCAACAAGGGAGTCTCAAAGGATATGGGGAAAAGGCAGGAAAGTGGAGTTGGGGTAAAAATCAGATCAGCCATGATCTCATTAAATGGCGGAGCAGGCTCGAGGGGCCGAATGGCCTACTCCTGCTCCTGTCTCTTATGAACTTAAGGACTTATGGACTGGTCTACACCAGGAGAATGGAATGGGTTCATAGCGAATCAGCAGCCTGTTTTACACTGTGCGCCATCTTCTTTTCCAATGGTTTCAATGCAATAGGAAATGGGGCGTGGTGTAAAACTGGCTGCTGATTCGCCACGAGCCCCGTTTCGCACAACTGGTGTGGACCAATTACATCTCCTCTGTCTCTTTAATATCTTAATGTTTCTATCCAGTACTTGACGGAAGTTGCATCATCCTGCTCCTGATTCCTCTCCGGGTTTCTCTATTTATAAGTTATTTTTCCCTGTTGCAGATCAGCCATGATCCAACTGAATGGCGGAACAAGCTCCAGGGGCATTCTCTGACTGTATTAATACGCCTCTTACTCTTCGGTTTTGAAGAAGGGCCCCCACCTGAACGGTTAGCCTGTCTGCTCTCCTCAGGTGCCGACTGACCTGCTGTGCATTCTGGCATACAGTGTTTTTGTCTCAGACTTTCAACATCTGCGGCATTTTGTGTTTTTTGTCTCAAACTTTCAGCACCTGCGGCATTTTGTGTTTTTTCTAACCAGTGAAAAAACGGCATTGCTTCTGTCAGCGTGACGCCTCATCTCGAAGCGCGTCACGCCTTTGAATTACAACGGAGCGCGTCTTCGAGGGCCCTGAACCGCGCACAGGCGCTGCCGACACGGTGGGGGGGGGGGGTTGATCAGGAAGGCGGTGCGGTTACGGGTGGGGGATAGAGGGACCTTACCTCGCAGCACGGTTTTCAGGTTGACCTTGGCTTGCTGGTGCAGATCCTCCACGCAGGGCGAGCGGCTCGACGGGAGGAACACGTTCTCCTGCTGGTGCCACGATGCCTTATAGTGGACCGTCCATTTGTTCTCTTCGTCCAGGTTAGAGACGGCTGGAAAAGAGGAGGGAACATCGTCTCAGTCTGATCTACTTAGAACCTTACAGCACAGAAGGAGGCCATTCGGCCCGTCGTGCCTGTGGCGGATCTTTGAAAGAGCTATCCGATTAGTCCCAACCCCCCTGCTCTTTCCCGGTAGACCCGTCTTACGAAACCAACCGTCTTCCCATTACAGCGTCCGGAGATTTGTTACAAGTCCACTGTCCTGGTCTTAACCACTCTTCCTGGAAACCCCTTCCAGCATTTGATCAATTCTGAACAATTTCAGCTCCTATGTCACAATATGATACAGTATCAGCGGGTTCTGGTTTCCACTGGGCAGCAGGTTAGCAGGAAAGACATCCTTTGCTAGCGAACACAGACAAGGAAATAGAGAGGGGCTAAGAGCAGACTAATTGTGATCACTTCCCCAGGATGGTGTCTGATCCGCACTGTCTACATTGAAAATGCATCACATACGCACACAACATAAGGCAACTGAGTGGCAGGAAATCCCAGACATCAAAAGCCTAATTTCAAGCGGCCTCACTGCCAGATCGAATGTCCCACCCGCACTTGAAGTATGGTGAACTGCCTTGGGTGGAGTTCAGTCTGTTCAGGGCGGCCTCAATCAGAAACAAAAAGCACCTTTGTGAGCCTGTGGCGCAGTTTTGTGGGACAAAAATGACAGCCAGGAGGATCTGGGAAATTAATGGAACCATTCCCAGAAATTCCAGGATTCTAGGAAGGAAAAGGCAAATAGGAGAGAGAGAGAGAGCGAAAGAGAGAGAGCACACGCGGGTCTCAGTTTGAGCGCCATTTCCCTCCCCTTCCCCGTGGGACCTTGACTTAGAATGGCTTGGAACGGTGAGGGCCCCATTGCCAACAGCGTGAGCCGTAACCAAATGAATCAGGGTGACAGTGTTACAAGCCGATCTCCGACCCACACACACGGGCTAGCCAGGCTCGGCACTGACAATGGGATCTCCCACTTTCTGCCCTCTGGCTTTTATAATCAGCCTCCAAGAGGTGAACAGGCATGGCAGACACAAGCATCGTAATTTGTACGACGACAAGAACAGGAAGGAGGGGACATACACTGCATCGATAATACTACGCTGGCGACTGATGTTGGAACACTAGCAGTAGGTGCTTAGCCCCTGGAATAATGTGGGGGCCCTCTGCCATCGGTGGGGTTGCCAACACTAGTTCATGGAGGTTTCATCACATGACCTCCCGCCCTGTCAAATGGCCCTTCTCCCCCCATCTCCAATATTTATATAACCAATAAACGAAAAATGAAAAAAAAAATTTTTGTTTAATGCCCCTATGATTTTTTCTCCTGGGTTTTGCTCGCAGCAATGTCCAGGAGATTAATCTTCAATTTCTGGAGACTCCTGGACATTCCTGGAGGGTTGGCGACCCCTAGCCATCTGCTGAACAGAGTTCGGGAAGCTTATACCCATCCTGCGCATTGGGACATGGGCACTGCAGTCATGATAAAAGTGCCTAATATCAAAGAGTGAGTGTCTGATGTTAAAGCCAGTCCCTCAGTGTAAGAGAGCTGGTAAACTGGTCAATAAGCAAGCAGCACCTGAACACACACAGCCCACGACCAGTTGACACAAGCCCAGCACTGCTGTTACAATGATCGCTGCAATCACTGCCCTTTTGTTCTGGTGGTGGTGTCAGCCCATTAAACAGGCCCGTTATTTGTGCCATGTATTTTTACTAAAGTGTCGCTGCCCCGGGGACCGTCTCAGCCCAGCCTCCTCACGGAAGGATCATCACGTACTCCTCCCACAAGTGCTTTGTATTCCTTTCCCAGCTGAGCAAACCAACCCTGCAGGGCAAACACCCAGCCACTTTTTACACTGCGGATTCCTGGAGCCTGGCGTCCGGGAGCATTGATGCTGCTCATTCCGGCTCCCTTATCACAGCCCAGTGTTACCTGGGTCTACGTCGGATGCTGGGCTAGGGGTCGCCAACCCTCCAAGATTGTCCTGGAGTCTCCAGAAATTGAAGATTAATCTCCTGGACACTGCTGCGAGCAAACAAATCCCAGGAGAAAAAACCATAAGGGCATTAAACAAAATTTTTTTTTCATTTTCTTTGAACAATTTAGTTTATTGGTTATATAAATATTGGAGATGGGGGGGAGAATGGCCATTTGACAGGGCGGGAGGTCATGTGATGAAACCTCCATGAATACGTCCAACTAGTGTTGGCAACCCCACCGATGGCAGAGGGCCCCCACTTTATTCCAGGGGCTAAGCACCTACTGATAGTGTTCCAACATCAGTCGCCAGCGTAGTATTATCGATGCAGTGTATGGCGGAATTCTGGCCCTGAACTAAGCCCACACCAGGTGTCAGTCGTGGCTCAGTGGGGTAGCACTCTTGCCTCTGAATCAGAACGTTGTGGGTTCAAGTCCCACTCTAGAGACTTAAGCACAAAATCCAGGCTGATTCTCTCAGTGCAGTACTGAGGGAGTGCTACACTGTCAGTAGATGCTGTCTCTCAGATGGGATGTTAAACTGAGGCCCTATCTGCCCTCTCCTTACATTGGCTGCCATGTTTCCTACATTACAACAGTGACTACACTTCAAAAAGTACTTCATTGGTTGTATAGCACTTTGGGATGTTCTGAGGTTGTGAAAGGTGCTATATAAATGCAAGTTCTTCCTTTCTAAAGGCAGGCTCCTGCCTCCCAAAGTACACCAGTTCCTCTCCACACTGCACACACCAGAAGTAAGTTCCAATGAAGCATCTACAACCTAAGCATCATAACCTGTCCATTCTCTTTTCAGGTGGTGACTGACCCCCCACACTGTGTATTTGTTGTCTTATTATTTCCTTCTCCAGTTGCACAGCAAAGATCAGCTTCCAGTAACACATTACTTAAAAATAAACACCTATCACTCAACTTCTGCATCACATGTTACATGATACCATTATAAGACATAAAAACATTCTCCAAGTACGCTCTGAAGGACTCAACAATAACAACTTGCATTTATACAGCGCCTTTAATGTAGTAAAATGTCCCAAGTCACTTCACAGGAGCGTAATTAGACAAAAAAACTGACAGCGAGCCAAAGATTGAGACACTAGGCCAGGTGACCAAAAGCATAGTCAAACAGGAAGGCTTTAAGGAGCGTCTTAAAGGAGGAGAGAGAGAGGTCCATGGCCAAGGAAATATTGGAAACCACTTGCAATTTATTTAAATATTGCTCAGGGCAGGTTCGAGGCTATGCTGTTTTATAAAGAAGGCAGCATCGTACCCTGCGTTGTGTGATGTACTCTTCGGCTGCTAACATGGAAGTTTATGCACGCCTTTAAGGCCACAAGATGGAATTGCTGTGTCGTCCTGAATCAAACAGAGACACTATGGGGGGAATTTTAACCCCCCAGGACAGGCAGGAGAGGTTTGGGAGGAGATTAAATTCTTAAAATTGTGAAACCTGACTCCAACCCGCCTTGAATTCGCCTACTTCCGGTTTAACTGGGGCGGGCAAGTAACCTGCTCTCGAGAGGCAGGTCAGTAATTTAAATATGTTAATGAGGCCGCGTGCCTCAGATTTTAGCGGCCATTTCCATTTAACGGCTGCGGGCCGAGTTTCCCAGGGCTCGGGAAACCCGGCAGCTGAAGGGAGGCGAGAACCATCGGTTCCAGCACTGCTTGTGGGCCAGGAGGAGCAAGGAGTGCTCCCCACCCCGGCCTCCTAAGCAAATCAGCTTCCCTCCCCGCGATCCGTGCTGCCTGCAATCTCCCCCCTCCACCATCACAATCTCTCCATCCCTCCCCCCCGATCCCCAGCTGCGGCCTTCCCGCCCGATAGCCAGCCAGCCTCTCAACGTGGTCGGTGGCCAGCCGGGAAACGGAGAAAGAAAATTCAAGTGAGGTCCTGCTGTTAAATTCGGCAGGACCTCCGCGTTCCCCGTACTTCCTGGTTCCCAGCCGCCACAAGGCACCCCCGCTCCCTCCCCGCAAATTATCCTTAGGATCCATACCCCAGCAAGGAGTTAGCACCTCCAGGATACAAAGGCGAGGAAGAGGAGGAGGAGGAGGAGGGAAATGACACAGGCTGCAGATATATTCAACTGGGTTGAGATGCATGGCTAGAATACCCTTCAGGGCTTATACAGACCAGCTGTAGGAGATTAGAACTCACAACCCCCCCCCAGAATGTGTCACAACAGCTGGGCTTGCAAGACATTTGAGGGTGGGGAACATTGTTGAAAGTTCAGGAAAATAACCGCATGAGCGTCATTCCTGCAGTGTAACATTATTGATTCACCCCTCAAATGTGATAGCCTATATGTAGAAAGCACCCCCAATGATTCCATTCTCGGAAGCCTGGCCAGTATATACTGCACTGTCTAAACCACAGCATTAGATACAGTCCTTACAGTATATACTGCACTGGCTAAACCATAGCATTAGATACAGTCCTTACAGTATATACTGCACTGTATAAACCACAGCATTACATACAGTCCTTACATTATATACTGCACTGTATAAACCAGAGCATGAGATACAGTCCTTACATTATATAATGCACTGTATAAACCACAGCATAAGATACAGACTTTACAGTAAATACTGCACTGTTTAAACCAGAGCGTGAGATACAGTCCTTATATTATATACTGCACTGTATAAACCAGAGCGTGAGATACAGACCTTATAGTATATACTGCACTGTATAAACCAGAGCGTGAGATACAGTCCTTACAGTATATACTGCACTGTATAAACCACAGCATAAGATACAGACTTTACAATATATACTGCACTGTATAAACCAGAGCGTGAGATACAGTCCTTACAGTATATACTGCACTGTATAAACCAGAGCGTGAGATACAGTCCTTACAGTATATACTGCACTGTATAAACCACAGCATAAGATACAGACTTTACAATATATACTGCACTGTATAAACCAAAGCGTGAGATACAGTCCTTACAATATATACTGCACTGTATAAACCAGAGCGTGAGATACAGTCCTTACAGTATATACTGCACTGTATAAACCAGAGCGTGAGATACAGTCCTTACATTATATACTGCACTGTATAAACCAGAGCATAATATACAGACTTTACAATATATACTGCACTGTATAAACCAGTGCTGTTAGATACTGTACTGTGCTGTATTTACCGTACTGAGTTCTGTAGTGATGAGTAAGATTGCAATGCGTGGGTACAGCACTAAACAGTTAAACAAAGGGAAAGTACCACAAAGATCTCTCACAGTAACTGGCACCCCTGCTGTGGCCATCAATCTCACCAATGAACATCAGCTTTCAGCCTGACCAGCCGGCTTCATTAACCGGGCAGGTATTGCTGGCGATCTCCAGATTGCAAACTCCGAACAGATTGGTTAAACCCTTTTTATCTGGGTGAACAAAATCCAGCACAGTTCCAGTGTAAACATTCGAAAACTGACAACTGCTTTTCAAGCACAATCCCTGCAGGGACAGCTTCAGCCCAGTCACGGTGCAGTTCTTAGGGTCCGTTATCCGAACACGCACAGAGCCTCCCACCCCATGAGCGTGCATCGGAAATCAGCCCTTTTCTCCTCATTGTGAAGCATCCTGAGACACTCTGGGGGGAAATTAGAAGGATTTTTTTTTTACGCAGCGAGTTGTTATGATCTGGAATTCACTGCCTGAAAGGGCGGTGGGAGCAGATTTAATAGTAACTTTCGAAAGGGAATTGGTTAAATACTTGAAGGGGAGAAAACTGCAGGGCAATGGGGAGAGTAGGGGAGCAGGGCTAATTGGGTAGCTCTTTCAAAGAGCCGGCACAGGCACGATGGGCCGAATGACCTCCTTCTGTGCTGTACGATTCTATGAGACATCCTTCTGCACGTGGGGACAGCTATACATAGAACTACGTAGAAGTTACAAAAAGGAAACAGGCAATTCGACCCATCCAGTCCCTGTCGGCATTTACCCTCCACTCGAACAAATAGTTCTAATCACATTTACCACCCTGTTCCCATATCCCTTCATCGCCTTTTCCTTCATCCATCTATCAATCTAATCTTGAATATTGACACAGTTTATGCCTCAACCACTAATCCCGGAAATGAATTCCACAGCCTCACAACCCTCTCTGTGTGAGTGAAGCTTCTCCTGCCCTCTCTTCTAAAGCTCTTGCGTTTAATTTTGTATCGATGGCCCCTCGTTCTTGATCCCTCGACGCAAGTAGCTATTGCTGTAGAAAAAGGCACTCAAGTAAATTCCAAAAACACTGTCCTACACACTCTTCCTCCATCCCCATCATATTGAAATCCAGACTGAGCCCACCGCCTCCTGTTCTAACACACAAGACTTTTTTTTTTAACATCTTATCAGATTTTACATCCAGTTTCAGGAGAGTGACCAGTGTGAGCTGCTGGGCTTAAGCCGGTACTATGGACACCCAGGACGCAAAGGCACAGGGCCTTCTCCCTTGCATCCACTCTGGTTAAACCGCCGGTTAGAGTCCAGCAGCCTATGATGCCGGAATTCGCTGTAGGTTTTATTCATTCTCAGGATTTGGCCGTCGCTAGCAAGGCCAGCATTTATTGCCCACCCTTAGTTGCCCTACAGAGTTTACACAATAGAGTGCAGCCCAACAATGGTTGGACAGCCCATCTGCTGTACAGCAAAAACATCTTGGATGGTTCCTTGGACCTTGAATCTGTGGAACTCCTCACTTTTCCATCCCCTCACTCTCCCATCTCCTCACTCTTCCATCCCCCTTACCCTTCCATCCCCTCACTCTCCCATCCCCTCACTCTCCCATCTCCTCACTTTTCCATCCCCTCACTCTCCCATTCCCTCTCCCATCCCCCTCACTCTTCCATCCCCTCACTCTTCCACCCCCTCACTTTCATTCTCCCATCCCCTTCACTCCCCCATCTCCTCACTTTCCCACCCCTTCATTCTCCCATCCCCTTCACTCCCCCATCTCCTCACTCTCCCATCCCCTCACTCTCCCATCCCTTCACTCTCCCATCCCCTCACTCTCTCATCCCTTTCACTCTCCCATCCCCTTCACTCCCCCATCTCCTCACTCTCCCATCCCCTCACTCTCCCATCCCCTTCACTCTCCCATCCCCTCACTCTCCCATCCCCTCACTCTCTCATCCCTTTCACTCTCCCATCCCTTTCACTCTCCCATCCCCTTCACTCCCCCATCTCCTCACTCTCCCATCCCCTCACTCTCCCATCCCTTCACTCTCCCATCCCTTCACTCTCCCATCCCCTTCACTCCCCCATCCCTTTCACTCTCCCATCCCCTTCACTCCCCCATCTCCTCACTCTCCCATCTCCTCACTTTCCCACCCCTTCACTCTCCCATCCCTTCACTCTCCCATCCCCTCACTCTCTCATCCCTTTCACTCTCCCATCCCCTTCACTCCCCCATCTCCTCACTCTCCCATCCCCTCACTCTCCCATCCCTTCACTCTCCCATCCCCTCACTCTCTCATCCCCTTCACTCTCCCATCCGCACCTCCTACCGTTTACAGTCAAACCCTCTCCAACCTTGGTGGTGCTCTGCAGCCTTTCTGCTAAGTTTCCGAGCAGTGTAATAATTAAGGAAATTTCAGCAGTGGCCCTGAGCAACAATAGAATTTCCTTCACTCCCAGAGGCAGCCCCTTCACACTGCTACACGGCACCAGCACCAGGCAAACTCTGGAAAGAAAGGAAGAGATCGCTGCACTCACCCTTTTTCTTGAAGAGCTTAATGAAGGATTCCAACTTTCTGTTTATAAACACCACCATTTCTTTTTCTTAATTTTGTGTTTCAAAGTCTTTGAGGCGTCATAACACGGTACAAGCAGTGAGCTTTCCAGAGACGGGCTGTCACTTCACAAAGCCTTCCACACACGAGCTCTCAGGGAAGAAAGAAAGGTCCCCTTTTTGACCAAAACAGTTGCTAGCTGTCGTTAACTTGATATGTGATGTTTTCTTTTTGTGGAGAGGGAGGGGAAGTAGAGAGAGAGAGGGAGAGGCTGGCTTTCTTTAATAAAAAGGCTTGTAACCCAATGAGCTTAAGTTTAGAAGCACTCCCTCTCTCTCTCTCTCTCTCTTAGCTGAAGTAAGCCCAGCAAAGAAATAATACCTCTTCCATTTAGCCCACCAAAAAGTCACAGCTCACACCACACAGAGACGAAGTATTTTCTGCTTCAGTGTCCTCCTGCAGACTCAATTTGCGAAGCATCAGCCCCATAGACAGAAGAACCACAAGTTAAGGAATGGGCTGTGTTCTTCTCTGTCCACCTGCCCTTTAGTCCCTCTGTGTCTCAAGACTAAGACAAACATATAAAA
The DNA here is from genome assembly GCF_035084215.1 of Heptranchias perlo. Taxonomy (NCBI): domain Eukaryota; kingdom Metazoa; phylum Chordata; class Chondrichthyes; order Hexanchiformes; family Hexanchidae; genus Heptranchias; species Heptranchias perlo. The sequence continues at coordinate 6,305,978 of NC_090332.1, read as the reverse complement.
GGCAATAGTGGTCCCCCCCACTTTCCACTCACACACACACACACACTCCTCCCCTCTCCCGCCCTCCTTGTGTTGCTAGGCGACAGACCGGCAAAGAGATTTACCCCCCCACCCACCCACCCCGACCCTGTGCAAACCAACACATGAAGTGAACCGAAAACCAACCTGATTCATTCCCGTCAGCGAGGGGTCATTGTCTGTGCCGGCCCCTCTCCCCCCCTCCTCACAGCAGTCAATAGTTGAATCTTTACAAAAGAACCTCTGTGGGATTGCTAATGCAGTCTGCATTTTTTTCCCCATCACAGATTATCCCTCTCTTATTTCTCACTTCCTTGAAGATCCTTGTAATTATTGCTGAGGGGGTTGCCTTGGTTGAAACTGAAAGCTGTGATAAGATCCAACTAATCTGAAGTATGTGTGTTTGTTTTGCCATCTTTTGCATGTGACTTTCAACTTTTTTTTTGTGAGACTTAAGTTTTTTTTAAAAATCAACGGTTAACAAAACCGCATCTCGTTTCTCCAGGTCTGTCGTGGGAGTCGGTGAGAAATGAACCTGAAATGCTCCAAATTAAAACAGATATATATATATATAAAAAAAGCACTGTAAGTCTGAAATAAAAACAGAAAAGGCTGTAAATGCACAGCAGGTCCACAGTAATTTTAAAGGGAAAGGAACAGGTTAGTGATTCAGTTGTAGACACTGTGTAAGAACTGGAAACATTAACCTGTCTTTTCCTTTTACAGGTGCGGTCGGACCTGCTGTGTATTTCCAGCATTTTCTGCCTTTCTTTTGAATTAAAACATAAAGGATTTCTCCTTCTAATAGCCCCTCCTAATCAATAGCCCCTAATGGTCAGTGTCATTCCTACAGTCCCCTCCCCTTACTATAGTTACTGACACACCCACACACACACAAATATATATATATATATATATACACACACACTTACACACACTCATGCACACACATATACACACACCTACACGTACGCATACACATACGTACACACACCTACACACATATATGCACATACACACACCTACACACACGTACATATACACACAAACACGTCAGGAGTTACACAAGGTACAGTCTATATGTGCTGTTAGATTGTCTCACTGCTAGTACTCTTGCTTCTGAGCCTGAAGGGTGTGGGTTCAAGCTCCACCACAGTATCTGTGGATAATGTTGCCAAGGGGCAGCATGTAGATGAGGAAGAGGAGGGTGACTCCCAAGATGACGGTACAGTGGTGGTAAGAGAAGCCATTGCTAGAGATGCTGTGACTACAATCAGATAGCTAAGAGTATATGCGTGCGTGTATATATATATATATTATGACAGGACAAGATAGAGTGGATAGGGAGGACCTATTTCCCTTAGCAGAGGGGTCAGTGGCCAGGGGACGTAGATTTAAAGTAATTGGTAGAAAGATGAGAGGGGAGCTGAGGAGAATTTTTTTCACCCAGAGGGTGGTGGGGGTCTGGAACTCACTGCCTAAGAGGGTAGTAGAGGCAGAAACCCTCAACTCATTTAAAAAGTACTTGGATGAGCACTTGAAGTGCCGTAACCTGCAGGGCTACGGACCAAGTGCTGGAAAGTGGGATTAAGCTGGATAGCTCTTTATCGGCCAGCATGGACACGATGGGCCAAATGGCCTCCTTCTGTGCCGTAACTTTCCATGGTTCTATGAAGAGTGGAACCAATCGAGGGCAGTCCCACCGAGCTGGACAATGGAGGACAGGTGTTGAAGGACAGTGTGGTTAATTCAAAGACTGCAGAGAATGAGCTGGGGTAATGCTCGATGGTGGTAGTGATGGAGAATGTCATGCATGAGCTTGGTTAGTTTCGGTTTGGGACTGTGGGAGGGGCAGAAATGTGATTGTAGGGAATTGCTAGGGCGATGAGCAAGGATTTAGGAGGTTACAATACATTTTCCAGAAGAAAGTACGGTTGGAGATGGGGCAGTGGGTTGCAAGGACAGAGGGCTTGTGGACGGGTACTTTGAGGAGGGTGTGTGATAACATTGGTTTTGAATGGGAGGAAGACAGTGCCTGAGGAGAAGGAACCATTTACATTGTCAGCTGGCATGGGGGCCAGGAAGAGAAGTTGGATGGTCAGGAATTTAGTGGGAATGAGGTCAAAGGAGCAGAAGATGGATCTCATGGATGTGATGAGCTTGGAGAGGGCATGAGGGAGATGGGAGCGAAACTAGAGAGGCTAGCACTAAGTATAGGTTAGTGGAGGGAAGGGAGGTGAAGACCAAAGAATCGGCATTCCACATATCATCAGGATGGAATAAAATATCTGTAGCACCCACACCAGACTGTGGGGGATATTTGTAACTCAGTAATTGGCAGGTTTACAGAAAATTGTCAACTGGTATAATTGCTGTCATTTAACTCTTCTCAATCCAGTTTTATTCCTGGACACTGTACCATTTATTCAGCTGTATTACTGTCACTCACCAGGCACAGGCTGGTATAGGTGTCATTTGCCCTACCAATCTCAATCCTCAATTAAACTATTTGAACCCCTGGATTAGACTCCAGCCTGTAACTCACCCCCAGGTATCCATTATTCTATATATAAACTATCTGAACCCCTGGATTAGACTCCAACCTGTAACTCACCCCCAGGTATCCATTATTCTATATATAAACTATCTGAACCCCTGGATTAGATTCCAACCTGTAACTCACCCCCAGGTATCCATCATTCCATGTAAAAACCACCCGAACCCCTCAACTAGATTCCAGTCTGTAACTCACTCCGTTCCACCTACTCTACTCTTCACACTAGAAATATTAACTTTGCACATTGATAAAGTTAGTTAGTTGCATTTTATTAAATGGATATAATTATAATTCCAGTTCACTGTGAGCGATAATTTAGTGTTGAACAAACCACTGCTCGGGCTTTCCCACCACATCAGCCTGATGATCCGAGCCCTATTTGGCCAAACTGTTATCTCAGAACGCAAGGGTTTACGATATGATCTTCCTTCTCTTTCCCCTCATTAATCACAATAATTCAGCAATGTTTAATGAATGAGATTCATTAAGGATGAGCCGTGCAGTGAAAATCGAGGAAAAAATAACACCCGATCCCCAGCCAGCTGTCAAGGCCGGACCTATGGGAATAGTATTACACTCTCAAAGGGTACTCCATTCTAGGATCTTAATGCAGCATCACACTGAAGATTAACATCGCTTATCCACTGTCCAGAATCATATACAGAGATACAGTATACTATATACTGAAAGCGAGATGTAGCTTGACCAAGAACCACTGCCTGGGACATCTTGCTAATACACAGCAAGACGCTTAATTGAGATTTTAACTTACTATTCCAATGTTCTCCTGACCGGCCTTCCACTTTGCACCCTCTGTAAACTTGAGCTCATCCAAAACTCTGCTGCCCGTTTCCTAACTTGCACCAAGTCCCGTTCACCCATCACCCCTGTGCTTAATGACCTAGATTGGCTCCCGGTCCGGGAACGTCTCGATTTTAAAATTCTCATCCCTGTTTTCAAATTCCTCCCTGGCCTCGTCCCCTCCCTATCTCTGTAACCTCCTCCAGACCGACAACCCTCCGAGATCTCTGCGCTCCTCCAATTCTTGCCTCTTGCGCATCCCCGATTTTCATCGCTCCACCATTGGCGGCCGTGCCTTCAGCTGCCTAGGCCCTAAGCTCTGGAATTCCCTCCCTAAACCTCTCCGCCCCTCCACCCCTCTCTCCTCCTTTAAGACGCTCCTTAAAACCTACCTCTTTGACCAACCTTTTGGTCACCTGTTCTAATATCTCATGTGGCTCGGTGTCAATTTTTGTCTGATTACGCTCCTGTGAAGCGCCTTGGGACGTTTTACTATGTTAAAGGCGCTATATAAATGCAAACTGTTGTTACTTCATGCAGCTATTTTTTTGCCACATTTTCTTTGTCAGTTTTTTCTTGCTCCCCTCTTCTCAATCAGGTGTTGTTGATTCTTTGCTGAGGTACAGTCACAGTGGCGGTGGTCACCAACCCCCATCACCCCAACATCCCACTAAGTGGCCCGTTACTCAGGCGTGAGCTCGGACAGTGAGTGTCGGGCAGTTGGACCCAATGTCCAAACAGGAGTTGCTGGATTGCAATCAGGAGCAAGAACCCTGGGGCATCCTCTCTTCCCTAATCGGCCAGGTCCCCTTGCTCCTGATTGCCAGGGACCCCCTGATAGAAGTGGGGTGTGTGGACGTCAGGGTGGGGTCAGAAGATCAGGGCTGGAAGTGGTGTCCTCCTTGTTCAAAATGCCCGCTGACACTCGCCATCACAGAAAGAAAGAAAGATTGGCATTTATATAGTGCCTTACATGACCTCAGGACATCCCAATACTTTACAACCAATGAAGTACTTTTGAAGTGTAGTCACTGTTGTAATGTAGGAATCGCAGCAGCCAATTTGCACCCAGCAAGGTCCCACAAACAGCAATGTGATAATGACCAGATAATCAGTTTGAGTGATAAATATTGGCCAGGACACTGGGGAGAACTCCCCTGCTCTTCTTCGAATAGTCCCAGAGGATTTTTTACGTCCACCTGAGAGGACAGACGGTTTAACATCTCATCCAAAGGACACCATCCCCCACAACACAGCACTCCCTCAGTACTGCACTGGGAGTGTCAGCCTGGATTATGCACTCAAGTCCCCGCAGAGGGGCTTGAACCCACAACCTTCTCATCTGAGCCTTTGATTGAGGTTGTGGAGGCTGCCCAGTGAGCAGTAGATGCTAGGAGGGGAACAGGAGAAATTTGGAAGAGAAAAAAAACTATGAAGGCAGCTTGTCTGGAGCAGAGTTTTCACAGGAATGGTACCTGGTTAGTCAGTGAAGGCTCAGCCAGTCGAGCCGTACAAAGACCAATGCCTGAGTGCTTCACCACAAATTAAAAGAAAAAAAATCAATGGCTATCAGCACACAATAAAAGGAGGTTATCAACCTGTGTGACAATCAAAGTTGACCTCAGAAAGAGATCAGTCAAAGCCCAATAATGGCAACCTGGGTTTTAGATAAAACAGCAAGCTGGTGTTCTGTCAGATGCCCCATCCTTTATATAAAGATAATGCACCATGTGGAAATTCTCTCTTTCTCCAGGCTTTCCAAGTCACCTTCACTTCAAGGAATAACAATTTAATTTCTGGAGAATCATCCACACTTTTTAATATAGATGCACTTAACTCATTACTTAATAGCGCGTCTCCCTTCATTACAACACTGACTACACTTCAAAAGTACTTCATTGGCTGTAAAGCGTTTTGGGACATCCTGAGGTCGTGAAAGGCGCTATATAAATGCAATTTCTTTCTTTTTTAATTTACTGGCATGTACTATATCAAACTGAATAATGATCATAAGGGGAAAAATGATTATTTTTAAAGCTACTTATCATATCTCAGAAACATCATAAAGTCCAGAGAAATAAAGCCCCACTCCAGGACTTGAGCATATAATGCAGGCTGACACTCCCAGTGCAGTACTGAGGGTGTGCTGCACTGTCGGAGGTGCCGCCTTTCGGATGAGACGTTGAAGGGAAAATGAGTGAGACGTTAAACATTAAGATGTCTGTCCTTTCAGGTGAATGTAAAAGATCCCATCGCACTATTTTGAAGAAAAGCCTGGGAGTTCTCCTCGGTGTCCTGGGTTAATGTTTATCCCTCAGCCAACATCACTAATAACAGATTATCCGGTCATTATCACATTGCTGTTTGTGGGATCTTGCTGTGAGCAAATCAGTGTCACCGGGACTAGGTGGTGCAATGAGTTAACATTGTAATTTCACCTCTAGGGTTAGAATTTGAATCTCGTTCAGGCCTAAGGGATGAATATCTAATTTCTCTGCCAATTTTAATAATGATGCGTTTCACTCAGAGAGACCCGAAGGATACCTGGAAGAGGGGGAAAGAGAGAATATGAGATTCTTTCCGTTGGCTGTTTGTAATCATCAGCACGTTCTTTATACATCTCTTTGTGTTGTTGCCACAAATAGCAAACAGATCTCCCACTGCTGCAGTAAGGGGTGGTCTTCTAAGGCTGGACTTGGGGTAGAGCTTTCTTCTACATCTGGCCCTTGGTCCTGGGACTGCTCAGTCCTGATGAGCTAAAAGCAGAGGCAACTGACTTGGAAAAGCAATTATTTAAGGACAGTCCAGAGGGAAATCACGGAGACAGGATAGGACACAGCTGAACGGAGGAGTTTCTGCACATCATTCCAACCTCAATTAAAACGGTCTCAAATGAACAAACTATCGGGTAAAATGGACAATATAAAGCACAATGATTCTCACATCCACCCCCACCATTAACCGGATAGAATGTCAGATCACCACAAGAGGACAAATCATAGAGCTCTGGGGAATGTTTAATGCAGCATTTCAATCGTCGAATTAGAAAATGACGGCAGGAGACTCATACTGCCCGTGGGCCATCGAGGCGATCCGTAACGGACTAATTGTACGTTGAGTGGGATCGTCGGTGCAGTTTATTTTTTCATTCAACCTATGAATTAATTGTGCCAATTAACACTTGCCCTGCAGCGTCAGCTTCCATCCTGGTCGCTACAGGGAATAGGAACGTCAGCGCTTACAGGGGTTGGACAAGCCTGCTGTAGGTATAAGGCTGCACTCTCTCCATCCACTGCCCACCCATGTCAATTGACTGGCTGAGAGTACAGCCAGGGCCCAAACCTCTGCCCACACTGCTCTGTAACAAGCCACGGAAAAGGTCGCGTCAGCTCAGCTCAGAAGGGCCAACTTTTCCTGATTCCCTTCCGCGGGAGCGCTCACCTCTCAAACTCTAAAACTTAACCTCTCCTCTTCCCCAGTACAGTACAGTCCAGCACTGCACTTTCGACCTCCCTCAACATCAAGCATGGTCCACAGGCAGAACTGTTAACAACAACAACGTACATTTATATAGCATCTTTAACGTAGTAAAACGCCCCAAGGCGCTTCACAGGAGCGTAATCTGACAAAAACTACCAGCGAGTAAAAGAAGGAGGTATTAGGTCAGGTGACCACGAGCTTGGTCAAAGAGATAGGTTTTAAGGAGCGTCTTAAAGGAGGAGAGGCGGAAAGATTTAGGGAGGGAATTCCAGAGCTTAGGCTAGAAGCACAGCCGCCAATGGTGCAGCAATGAAAATTGGGGATGCACAAGAGGCCAGAATTCGAGGATTCCTAAGTGTCTCAATCGCCCTCTCCTCCTTTAAGGTCCTCCTTAAAACCCACCTCTTTGACCAAACATTTGGTCACCCATCCTAAACTTGCCATCTTTGGTTCACCGTCCATTTTCCCTGACGCCTCTGCAAAGCACCTTGGGACATCTTTCTAATAAATGCCAATTGTTGGCGATGTCTCGATGGCTGAAAGCCTAGGTCCAGATGTTCAAGCTCCAGACGTTACTTGCATTTAACAGATTATACTGAACACAATACCAAAATTATCATCGAATGCAGCTTTCCTTTTGAACATTATACAACCAAATCTGTGGTGTTAAGACACAAGAGGGTCAAGACAGTAATTGAATCAGTTCTGCCTCATTATTGCTGGTGCTTTGATACCTTCAACCTTGACTGACACATCTCTTCGTCATTCCTAAGTATCGGAGAGGGCCCAAGTCATTGTGAATTTGATACTTGGACTCCTGGGGCTAAATGTTAAGCGCTGTCATTAATCTGCATGGAGCCAGCAGTACCTGAATGCACAGCGCCTTTTACAGTAATGTGTTACTTGTAGTCCTAGTGGGTTAAATTCACTGTCTGGTGCGGCTCAGTGGGTAGCACTCTCACCTCTGAGTCAGAAGGTTGTGGGTTCAAGCCCCACTCCAGACACTTAAGCACAAAATCTAGGCTGACATTCCCAGTGCAGTAGTGAGGGAGTCCTGCACTGTTGGAGGTGCTGTCCTTCAGATGAGATATTAAACCAAGGCCCCATCTGCCCTCTCAGGTGGTGTAAAAGATCCCCGTGGCACTATTTGAAAGAGAGCAAGAGAGTTCTCCCTGGTGTCCTGGCCAACTTTTATCCTTCAACCAACATCACTAAAAGACCGATTATCTGGTCATTATCTCATTGCTGTTTGTGGGACCTTGCTGTGTGCAAATTGGCTGCTGCCATCACAACTGTGACTATACTTTATTGGTTGTAAAGCGCTTTGGGACGTCGTGAAAGCCACTATATAAATGCAAGTACATTCAAAACAGAGATCGATAGATTTCTAGATATTAAAGGCATCGAGGGATATGGGGATGGTGCAGGAAAATGGCGTTGAGGTAGAAGATCAGCCATGATCTTGTTGAATGGCGGAGCAGGCTCGAGGGGCCGGATCTCCTGCTCCTGTTTCTCACGTAAGTCTTTCTTTGTTTGCTTTTTACTGGTGTGGTACTAAGTCACAAAACTAATAAATACCTTAGGTTCAATAGTCAGTCTGTGCTGAGTTAGCTGATCTCAGCCAAGGCGACAACACAGATGGTGTTGAAGGAGGCAGCGAGGAACAGAACACCCTTCTCATCTGTGGAAAATGTCAGTATTCAACCGGTGACATGACACGAAACATCCTGAGATTGTCCTGTTTACATAACAGGCTGAACAATGAAAAAAATACCCTGGATCTCTCTACAAATCACGTGCCCTCTTTCTGGAATTCTAGGATGAGCAGCTGTCAGGGATTTTCCACACTGTCCCAACAGCTGCTGATGAGAAAATTCCACACACACCATGTATAACGGTTAACGAGGAGTATCCTGTACATATCACACATTTCAAAGAGCAGATGAGGAGAATTTTTCTTTTACGATCTGAAAGGGTGGTGGAAGCAGATTCAATAGTAACTTTCAAAAGGGAATTGGATAAATACTTGAAAAGGAGAAATTTGCAGGGAAAGAGCAGGAGCGTGAGACTAATTGGTTGGCTCTTTCAAAGAGCTGGCACAGGCACAATGGGCCGAATGGCCTCCTTCTGTGCTGTGTAATTCTATAAGAGGAGGCTGCTCAGTGCAAATACCATCGTAATCTCAGCGCGGCAGCAAAGAACAGATGCAACTAGGAGAAAGTATTTGGATTTGAGGGAGTGGGTGTAGTCGATCACATTACTGGCCTTTCATCTTAGGGACCAGGGTTCAAATCCAGCGCATACTAATGGGATGAAGCTCTTTCCCCTCCTGTGCCTCTATATACGCTGCCCACACTCTAAGACAGTGCTGGGGTCCTGACCTCCACTGATAGGTAACCTCTGCCTGGCCTGTGGGGGAAACTGGCTGCAGTCAGCCTCCTGGTCCCTTGCCCCACACTGGTTTATGCTCTGCAAACCCCCACCCCCCCCCCCCACTCCATCTCTGGAATTAATGTACACGGCAAAGCAGTTTTCCTTCATGCCGCCTGCACAACTCTCCTCTCCACTTCCTTCAGCTCAAAGAATAAAGCTGAAAGGAGTTTGATTTTGAACAGCGCCTTCGTTCGGGTGGGCCCTGTAGAGGTGCACGCATAATGTCTCAAAGCGCATTACAGCCAATGAAGTGCAGTCACTGTTATTTTGCAGGCAGCCAATTTGCGCACAGCAACCTCCGGCAAGTGGTGCTAAACTGGGGTTGTGGTAGAGATGTTACAATGAGTTGAAGCACCCCTGGTTGCAGTGGGGGTGGTGGGGTGGGGGGGAGGCAAAATTGGGGGGGGAGCCACTCTTGAGCACTACCCAGTGATCCTCGCTGGAATGGCTCAGGCTTGGTTGCGATGCCCCTGGTGGTCGAATAGGCAGCCAGCACCGACCATCCCGGATGACGCCCGCTCGGACGAAGAGCCTTTGTAACGTTCCCGCCACGTGGGGTCATCGCCGTCAGCAGAGGAGGGGAGCGAGAAAACGAGAACAGGGAAAAAAAATAGCAGGAGAATGGGACCAATTGGAGAGCTCTTTCAAAGAGCCGGCACAGGCACGATGGGCCGAGTGGCCTCCATCCTGTGCTGTAAGATTCTATGAGAACAGAGTCTGGCACATTTCCTGTTGGTAGCAGCAAGCGCAGGGGTCAACCATTCCGATACTGGTGAGGCGGCTCGATGGGAACTAGTGGCCTAGGTCAGCAGAAAGTTGCAGTGGGGGCTGGCAGAGTGCGGTTAACTCTACGAGGGAGGGAAGGGAAAAGGCACAGGTGAAGGAACAAAGAATTCACACGACACTCACTTCTCACAAAACAAAGGAGAACCTCAAATCTAAATTCAAGACACACAGAGCAGACCAGAAATAAAGGATAAAAAGAATGTAATGACAACAAGATCAGAGACTACAGGCTGTGAGAAGTTTGGATAGGCTGTGGGTTTCTACAGGACAGCTGTCAGGAGCGCAGTGCTATGCTAAGCCTTATTGAGAGCTAATCAGACATAGATGAAGCGGTCTTAATTTTATTTACTCCGCATGGAGAGTCAACCCGACAGGGGCTCGCAAGCCATCAATCCAATCAGGCTTTTTAAGTCCTTTGTGCCGTCCAGCACAAGAAAGAAAGAAAGAACTTGCATTTATATAGCGCCTTTCACAAGGTACCAAAGCGCTTTACAACCAATTAAGTATCCGTTGAAATGGTTTTTTTAAATTCGTTCATGGGGTGTGGGCGTCGCTGGCGAGGCCGGCATTTATTGCCCATCCCTAATTGCCCTTGAGAAGGTGGTGGTGAGCCGCCTTCTTGAACCGCTGCAGTCCGTGTGGTGACGGTTCTCCCACAGTGCTGTTAGGAAGGGAGTTCCAGGATTTTGACCCAGTGACGATGAAGGAACGGCCGATATATTTTCAAGTCAGGATAGTGTGTGACTTGGAGGGGAACGAGCAGGTGGTGTTGTTCCCATGCATCTGTTGCCCTTGTCTTTCTAGGTGGTAGAGGGTTTGGGAGGTGCTGTCGAAGAAGCCTTGGCGAGTTGCTGCAGTACATCTTGTAGATGGTACACACTGAAGCCATGGTGCGCCAGTGGTGAAGGGAGTGAATGTTTAGGGTGATGGATGGACTGCCGATCATGCGGGCTGCCTTGTCCTGGATGGTGTCGAGCTTCTTGAGTGTTGTTGGAGCTGCACTCATCCAGGCAAATGGAGAGTATTCCATCGCACTCCTGACTTGTGCCTTGTAGATGGTGGAAAGGCTTTGGGGAGTCAGGAGGGGAGTCACTCGCTGCAGAATACCCAGCCTCTGACCTGCTCTTTTAGCCACAGTATTTATGTGGCTGGTCCAGTTAAGTTTCTGGTCAATGGTGACCCGCAGGATGTAGATGGTGGGGTCATTGTGTAGTCACTGTTGTAATGTAGGAAACACAGCAGCCAATTTGCACACAGCAAGGTCCCACAAACAGCAACGTGATAATGACAAGATCATCTGCTTTTTTAGTGATGTTGGTTGAGGGATAAATATTGGCCAGGGCACTGAAGAGAACTCCCCTGCTCTTCTTCAAATAGTGGAGTGGGATCTTTTAAGTCCACCTGAGAGTGCAGACAGGGCCTTGGTTTAACGCCTCGGCATTATTTCTGTTTGTGGGACCTTGCAGTGTGCAATTTAACTGTTGTGTTCTCTGTATTAAAACAGTGATTACACTTCAAAAAGTTTTTGCTTTCTTTTTCTTTCTTTAATTTTTCTGATTTTCAGGGTATATTATGTCCTGAATTGGGTTCAACAAGTAAAAAAAATGGTCACAACTCTGTGCTTTTTCCGTTCAAAAATGAAACGGATTGGGGTAAACAGGAACCTTCAAGTCTAATCGGCAAAAGAACTTAAGCAGGGACAATGCAATAAATAATAAACGCTTGCAGCTGTCCTCACTACTCTGCTAAAAAGAGTTAATGTGCATCATTCAGTGCACCCTCACAACCTCCTCTCCCACAAAACCGTTTCAACAGCACCTCCCAAACCCGCGACCTCCACCACCCAGTAGGACAAGGGCAGCAGGTGCATGGGAACACCATCACCTCCAAGTCACACACTATCCCGACTTGGACACATATCGGCTTCATCGTCGCGGGGTCAAAATCCTGGGACTCCCTACGTAACAGCACTGTGGGAGAACCTTCACCACACCGACTGCAGCGGTTCAAGAAGGAGGCGGCTCACCACCACCTTCTCAAGGGGCAACTAAGGATGGGCAATAAATGCCGGCTTTGCCAGCGATGCCCACATCCCAAGAATGAATAACAAAAAACTCCCTTCAACTGTGACACAGGTGAGTGAAGGTTAGGATTAGGGTTAGGGTTACTCTGCCTCAGCGCTGCCTCTCAGTCCGGAGAGAATATTAGATGCTCCCCACGCCAGTCAGCAAATGGCTCCACCCGTCCCCTTGATCTCAGAGTTCAGCTATTGTTGGGGGCTGGAGGGGGCGTAATTTTCAGGTCTAACCCTAAAGTCAGGAAGTTTATTTCTAACTTTTTGCAGCCTACTGTAGGCAAATTAAATGATTATTCAAAGCACAACCTACTTCAAGAAGGCACTGGACTGGTCCCACCGAAGCAGGGCACTGAATACCTTCCCCACAATGAGATCAATGGGTCTCGGCACGTCACCGTGCCACAATCAATTCCAGCCATGGAGCAGGGTTCAATTCAATATTGAGCTAACAGCTTGACGGGGAGAAGAAAGCACTTACTCTTCAGCAGAAACCCTGAAGCTGGTTTCGGTCTGGACAGCAGGAAAGTATCTAACACCAATTGTATTTTTTTGTCTCTGCTCCTGCAATTTTCCCTTTTATTCTCTCCTCTTAATCCCCTCTCCTCCAGGCAACTCATGCTCTTGGTAGCCATTTCCACCTCCCCCCACACTCCCGTCGCCAATTTCGCTCCTCAGCAGGATACGGTTTCACGGGTGGAAGGCACACGTTCATGGTTCATGTGTAAGCCTCGGCAGTGGGCGTTGGGAGGCTATTCAGCTAATGGGTGCATCACACTCTTTCTCTCTATCCCATGCGCACACGCACACTTCCAGCAGGGGTGACTGGACAGTAATCAGGAGCAGTCTGCAACACTCAGCTACTCGCTCTTTGTGCCATCGGGGAAGCTGGCTGGTTTTGCGTGCCCGAGTCTTTTTTTTATTCATTCATGGGACGTGGGCGTCGCTGGCATTTATTGCCCATCCCAAATTGCCCTTGAGAAGGTGGTGGTGAGCCGCCTTCTTGAACCGCTGCAGTCCGTGGGTGAAGGTTCTCCCACAGTGCTGTTAGGTAGGGAGTTAAAGGATTTTGACCCAGCGACAATGAAGGAACGGCGATATATTTCCAAGTCAGGATGGTGTGTGACTTGGAGGAGAATGTGCAGGTGGTGTTGTTCCCATGTGCCTGCTGCCCTTGTCCTTCTAGGTGGTAGAGGTCGCAGGTCTGGGAGGTGCTGTCGAAGAAGTCTTGGCGAGTTGCTGCAGTGCATCTTGTAAATGGTAAACTGCAGTCACTGTGCACCGGTGGTGGAGGGAGTGAATGTTTAGGGTGGTGGATGGGGTGCCAATTAAGTGGGCTGCTTTGGCCTGGATGGTGTCGAGCTTCTTGAGTGTTGGAGCTGCACTCATCCAGGCAAGTGGAGAGTATTCCATCACACTCCTGACTTGTGCTTTGTAAATAGTGGAAAGGCTTTGGGGAGTCAGGAGGTGAGTCACTCGCCACAGAATACCCAGCCTCTGACCTGCTCTTGTAGCCACAGTATTTATATGGCTGGTCCAGTTAAGTTTCTGGTCAATGGTGACCCCCAGGATGTTGATGGTGGAGGATTCAGCAATGGTAATGTCGTTGAATGTCAAGGGGATGTGGTTAGACTCTGTCTTGTTGGAGATGGTCATTGCCTGACACTTGTCTGGCGCAAATGTTACTTGCCACTTATCAGCCCAAGCCTGGATGTTGTCCGGGTCTTGCTGCATGCGGGCACGGACTGCTTCATTATCTGAGGGCTTGCGAATGGAACTGAACATTGTGCAATCATCAGCGAACATCCCCATTTCTGACCTTATGATGGAGGGAAGGTCATTGATGAAGCAGATGAAGATGGTTGGGCCTAGGACACTGCCCTGAGGAACTCTTGCAGCAATGTCCTGGGGCTGAGATGATTGGCCTCCAACAACCACTACCATCTTCCTTTGTGCTAGTATGATCAGGAGCAGGATTTCTGGCTGATTTGTTCCCTTTCCCTAATCAATAGTAAGAAGGTCAAAACATCTCAGATGCAGAATACTGGGCATCGTTTGTACATCTTACTGAGGCCAATTGTAGTCCACCCACTGGCCAAGCTGAGCTCTAATTTACCACAGACTGGGGATTGAACCTTGACCTTCCCGGCCTATACAACTGAGTACCAGACCAGACAGTAAATTCACCCACTGAGCTATAAGGCCGGGAGCTGCAAATAGACCTCAACTGAACAATATTTAGGATTTAGGGAAAAGAGAGATTGAAGCTGAATCTAAAAGAGAAAGGTAGGAGGCCGAGCTTTTTTTTTCTGAGACATTCCTCCCCTTTCCAAACCCTTCGCGGGAACCTAGAATAGTCAGCAGGATGCAGGGGATTTCTTAAAGAAGCGGACAGTGGAAAGGCTCATGGCAAAATCTCACAAAAGGAGATTACCACGGCGGTCAGACAGCTGCCGACTCCAATTAAATACTGTGCGGGCTCTCACTGCAAATTAATAACGACAAGCTGAAAGTACGGGCGGCCGAGACAATTGCTCAACAGTCGATTCTGCTTTACAAACGAGACCCGCATCATTCTCCCTGCCCTGATGATACACGGCAGGAACATGCTCAGAACAAAACAGGCTGTAAGCACGGCCAAAACATCTCAAATGCAGAACATTGGGCATTGTTTGTACATCTTACTGAACGACCACAGGATATTGGGCACCGATTGTGCATCTTACTGAACGACCACAGAATATTGGGCACCGTTTGTACATCTTACTGAACGACCGCAGAATATTGGGCACCGTTTGTACATCTTACTGAACGACCACAGAATATTGGGCACCGTTTGTACATCTTACTGAACGACCACAGAATATTGGGCACCGTTTGTACATCTTACTGAATGACCACAGAATATTGGGCACCGTTTGTACATCTTACTGAACGACCACAGGATATTGGGCACCGTTTGTACATCTTACTGAACGACCACAGAATATTGGGCACCGTTTGTACATCTTACTGAACGACCACAGAATATTGGGCACCGTTTGTACATCTTACTGAACGACCGCAGAATATTGGGCACCATTTGTACATCTTACTGAACGACCGCAGAATATTGGGCACCGTTTGTACATCTTACTGAATGACCGCAGATTATTGGGCACCGTTTGTACATCTTACTGAACGACCACAAAATATTGGGCATCGTTTGTACATCTTACTGAACGACCACAAAATATTGGGCATCGTTTGTACATCTTACTGAACGACCACAGAATATTGGGCATCGTTTGTACATCTTACTGAATGACCGCAGATTATTGGGCACCGTTTGTACATCCTACTGAACGACCACAAAATATTGGGCATCGTTTGTACATCTTACTGAACAACCACAGAATATTGGGCACCGTTTGTACATCTTACTGAACAACCACAGATTATTGGGCACCATTTGTACATCTTACTGAACGACCACAAAATATTGGGCATCGTTTGTACATCTTACTGAACAACCACAGATTATTGGGCACCGTTTGTACATCTTACTGAACGACCACAAAATATTGGGCATCGTTTGTACATCTTACTGAACAACCACAGAATATTGGGCACCGTTTGTACATCTTACTGAACAACCACAGAATATTGGGCACCGTTTGTACATCTTACTGAATGACCGCAGATTATTGGGCACCGTTTGTACATCTTACTGAACGACCACAAAATATTGGGCATCGTTTGTACATCTTACTGAACGACCACAGAATATTGGGCACCGTTTGTACATCTTACTGAATGACCACAGATTATTGGGCACCGTTTGTACATCTTACTGAACGACCACAAAATATTGGGCATCGTTTGTACATCTTACTGAACGACCACAGAATATTGGGCACCGTTTGTACATCTTACTGAACGACCACAGAATATTGGGCATCGTTTGTACATCTTACTGAACGACCACAGAATATTGGGCACCGTTTATACATCTTACTGAACGACCACAGAATATTGGGCACCGTTTGTACATCTTACTGAACGACCACAGAATATTGGGCACCGTTTGTACATCTTAGTGAACGACCACAGAATATTGGGCACCGTTTGTACATCTTACTGAACTTGAGCTTTATCTCTTGGCTATTTGTGGGGCCTTGCTGCTGTGATTCTCTTACATTACAACAGTTATTGGACTTCAGTAGCTGTAAAGCACTTTGGGACGCACTGAAGACACGAGAGGCGCTAAATAAATCAAGTTCTTTCTTTTGAGTCTCCAATGTTCAATTCCCGGCCTACTGCTCTCTGCAAGGAATGTTGTACACTTCCCTAAACCAGCAGATCACAAACCACCTCCCACTGATCCCATTATTCCCCAGTACAGCGTTAAGGCTGCCAAAAAGGATCAGCTCCCTCTTGTGGCCAGGTAACATGGAGCAGTAAAACTGGAGACCGTTCTGGTTGCAGGCCACACAAACTGCGGTGTGAGGTTATGAACAGGGTTGGCTCTAGAGAGGTGACAAACACCTCACCGAAAGTATTGGAAGGGAAAATACAAGCGTACATTGTCTCAGCCACATGGAGCAGGAATGATCCCCTTATGGATCCCTGATCTGTGCCGTGTTAGTCAATCTCAATCAAGGGGTGGAGGCAGGTGTACAACAGCTGGAAAACCCAGCACTCCCTCAGCACTGCACTCAGGGAGGGAGTTCCAGAGATTAGGAGCAAGGCAGCTGGAGGCTCTGCCGCCCGATGGAGGAGCGACGAGAGGCCACAGGACCGACAGGGAAACTAAGCGAACACTGGGAGATTTCTAATCCAATGCAATTTACTTCACAGGGGAGGAGACACGATCTGTGTGAACAGTCACGTCGCAACGGGGATGTTGAAATTGTGGGTTAATTTGTTGGAGGATAACCCTCGACTCTGACATCATCCTCCTAACTTAGAAAAGAAATTGCTGTATAGTTCACAATCAGTAACACTTTGAGAATCCTCTCGCTGCATTCTCCTCGCATTAGCCCTGCCCCTTTAAGCTGTCGCTATGGCGAGGAGCTTTAATTTCACTTCCACAAACACAACTGAATTCTTTCCCTGTGGTTACAATGGGAATTTAATAAACGCAATGAAGGAGAGAGAGAGAGAGACCGAGTGAATGAGAGCAGGAGAGCGAGAAAGAGAAAGAGGCAGTGAACAGGAGAAAGTGAGAGAGAGTGAGAGTGAGAGACGGAGACAGAAAGTGAGCGAGAGACAGAGAGAAACAGTGAGCAGGAGACAGAGCATGAGAACGAGACAGAGAAAGAGACAGAGGGAAAACGAGAGAGAGAGACACTGTGCAAGAGAGAGAACAAGAACGTATTAGTGTCTGTGTGAGAGAACATGAGTGTATATGTGTGTGAGAGAGAGCATGTTTGTGGGGAGAGAGTGACTGTAAGCCTAAATGTGTTAGTGAGAGTGAGTGCGTGTGAGGGTTAGTGAGAGTGTGCGAGGGTCAGTGCGTGTGTGTGAGGGTCAGTGAGAGTGTGTGAGGGTCAGTGAGTGTGTGTGTGAGGGTCAGTGAGTGTGTGTGTGAGGGTCAGTGAGTGTGTGTGAGGGTCAGTGTGTGTGAGGGTCAGTGAGTGTGTGTGAGAGTCAGTGAGAGTGTGTGAGGGTCAGTGTGTGTGAGGGTCAGTGAGTGTGTGTGAGGGTCAGTGAGTGTGTGAGGGTCAGTGAGTGTGTGTGAGGGTCAGTGAGAGTGTGTGAGGGTCAGTGAGAGTGTGTGTGAGAGTCAGTGAGTGTATGTGAGGGTCAGTGAGAGTGTGTGAGGGTCAGTGAGAGTGTGTGTGAGGGTCAGTGAGTGTGTGAGGGTCAGTGAGTGTATGTGTGAGGGTCAGTGAGTGTGTGAGGGTCAGTGAGAGTGTGCGAGGGTCAGTGAGTGTGTGAGGGTCAGTGAGTGCGTGAGGGTCAGTGAGAGTGTGCGAGGGTCAGTGAGTGTGTGAGGGTCAGTGAGTGTGTGTGAGGGTCAGTGAGAGTGTGTGTGAGGGTCAGTGAGTGTGTGAGGGTCAGTGAGTGTATGTGTGAGGGTCAGTGAGTGTGTGAGGGTCAGTGAGAGTGTGCGAGGGTCAGTGAGAGTGTGCGAGGGTCAGTGAGTGTGTGAGGGTCAGTGAGTGCGTGTGAGGGTCAGTGAGAGTGTGTGTGAGGGTCAGTGAGTGTGTGAGGGTCAGTGAGAGTGTGTGTGAGGGTCAGTGAGTGTGTGAGGGTCAGCGAGTGTGTGTGAGGGTCAGTGAGTGTGTGAGGGTCAGTAAGTGTGTGAGGGTCAGCGAGTGTGTGTGAGGGTCAGTGAGTGTGTGGGGGTCAGTGAGAGTGTGTGTGAGGGTCAGTGAGTGTGTGTGAGGGTCAGCGAGTGTGTGTGAGGGTCTGAGTGTGTGAGGGTCAGTGAGTGTGTGAGGGTCAGTGAGTGTGTGTGTGAGGGTCAGTGAGTGTGTGTGAGGGTCAGCGAGTGTGTGTGAGGGTCTGAGTGTGTGAGGGTCAGTGAGTGTGTGAGGGTCAGTGAGTGTGTGAGGGTCAGCGAGTGTGTGTGAGGGTCAGTGAGTGTGTGAGGGTCAGTAAGTGTGTGAGGGTCAGCGAGTGTGTGTGAGGGTCAGTGAGTGTGTGGGGGTCAGTGAGAGTGTGTGTGAGGGTCAGTGAGTGTGTGTGAGGGTCAGCGAGTGTGTGTGAGGGTCTGAGTGTGTGAGGGTCAGTGAGTGTGTGAGGGTCAGTGAGTGTGTGAGGGTCAGTGAGTGTGTGAGGGTCAGCGAGTGTGTGTGAGGGTCAGCGAGTGTGTGTGAGGGTCAGCGAGTGTGTGTGAGGGTCTGAGTGTGTGAGGGTCAGTGAGTGTGTGAGGGTCAGTGAGTGTGTGAGGGTCAGCGAGTGTGTGTGTGAGGATCAGTGAGTGTATGAGTGAGGGAGAAAGTGACGGTGTGTGTTAGGTGTCAGTGAGAGACTGAGTGTGATGGAAAGCGTGTGTGGAAAAAGTGAAAGAGTGAGAATACAAGAGGGACCCTGTGTTTGAGTGTGAGCGAGCGAGCATGTGTGGAGTGTAGCTCCTGGTTGACTTTTACCACAGCCTGTGTGTATAAAATCATAAAATACACCACTTCATTGCCTAAAAACAGGTAAAACCAGAAGAGCCACTGCAGAGGATTACGGGAACAACCACAACAATAGCTAAACTGGTAAACAAAGTGAAGTGCCACTAGTGACAGAGCAGGCTCTTGTGTTAGGGGGGGTGGGAGATGGAAAGAGATGGGCTCTCTGCTCTTTCTCACAGGTGCTCCCCCACCACCCACTGGGCCGCTGGGTACTTCCCAAATCAGGGAGAAGGCGGCTGATACAAATAAACTATTCCAGCAAAGTACTCCTGCGCTGCAGTCCTGTCAGACTATAGAGAGTGAGGCTCCCTTTCAACAGGGTCCCTTTTCATCCAAGAAAAGGAAACAAAGTGCTTACATAGAATTTACATAGACATAACAATTTGCATTTATATAACACCTATCATATCCTCAGGATGTCCCAAAGCACTTTACAGCCAATTAATTACTTTTGAAGTGTAGTCACTGTTGTTTTGTAACCAGTTTGCACACAGCAGGGTTCCACAAACAGCAATAATATATGACCAGTTAATCTGTTTTGGTGGTAATGGATAATTGTTGACCAGGATACTGGGAAAACTCCACTACATTTCATTAAATGGTACCATGGGATCTTTTAAGTCCAGGCAAACAGCCTCGGTTTAACATCTCTGAAAGGCGGCACCTCCGACAGTGCAGCACTCCCTCAGTATTACGCTGGAGTGTTAGCCTAGATTCTGTGCTCAAGTCTCAGGAGTGGGGCTGTGAACCCACGACCTCCTGACTCAGAGGAGAGAGTGCTGCCCGCTGAGCCACGGCTGCGAGGTTTTCTAAAACAGAAACCATCCAGTGAAAAGCACAAAGGCCATCAACGCAATCACAGCACTCACTAGAACTCACCATCTTTAATATCCTTCAACTCCTTATTGAAAAGAAATTACATTTTTCTTTAAACCTTAATCTGGCTGCAGAATCATAGACCCATAAAAAACTGGGTCTACACTTTGCTGCCGATAGGGGAGGCAGTTTTAACTGTACTGTGTACAGTTCTGGGCACCGCACCTTAGATGGGATATGTTGGCCTTGGAAGGAGTGCAGTGCAGATTCACCAGGTCTCCAAGGGTTAGATTATGAGGACAGGTTACATTAACTAGGCTTGTGTTCCCTGGAATATTGAAGGTTAAGGGGGTGATTTGATTGAGGTTTTTAGGATTCTGAAAGGAATTGACAGGGTAGATAGAGAGAAACTTTTTCCGCTGGTGGGGGAGTCTAGGACAAGGGGACATAACCTTAAAATCAGAGCCAGGCCATTCAGGAGAGAAGTTCGGAAACATTTCTTCACACAAAGGGCGGAAGAAGTGTGGGATTCTCTCCCACAAAAAGCAGTAGATGCTAGCTCAATTAATAATATTAAATCTGAGATCGATAGATTTTTGCTAGCCAAGAGTTTTAAGGGACATGGAGCCAAGGCGGGTGGGTGGAGTTAGGATACAGATCAGCCATGATCTCAGTGAATGGCGGTACGGGCTCGAGGGGCTGAATGGCCTGCTCCTGTTCCTATGACACACTTAATAGAGAGGTATGGCCGTAGTGACACATACAGTGGCAACTCACTAATAGTTCAGTGGTACCGAGCACAGAAGTCATGGAGAGATTATCATTGTACAACGGACAACACCCCCACACACACAAATCTCTCTCAGACGCACGGACCAAGAAGACTGCAGGTTCGATCGATGGCCTGTACTGGGTGAGCTGATCTCAGCTGGGGCAGTGGTAGGATAGTGCGGGTGCCTCACGATCAGGGCAGGGGGTGTGTCCAGGGGGAAGGGGGGACCAGCCAGGGATTCCACTTACCGTTGCTACGCAAGACTCCTCCCCCCCCCCCCCCCCCCCGCCAGAGAGCACGGGGTCGAGTTCGGCTCGGAGTCGCTCCACGGTCAAGTCACTGACCTGCTCTCGCTCTGAAGCCCCGCACGTGAATAATGGCGACATGAGAGCGATACGGGGGCGGGGGTTGGGAGGGGGAAACGACACCTCAGCGGGAGGGTCAACAACCTTCAGGAGCGGGGAAAGTTGGAGAAACAAAGCACGCGTGCCAGACACCCAACGAGATTCTAAGAACGCTAACATCGCCAACCGTGAAAGCGAGGTAGGGGCCGCTCTTACGATGCCACGGAGAATGTTCTTCGGTCCTCCGGAAGCTTCTCTTCACGTGCCCGCGGCGCCTTTTGGTTTGGCCGTTTCCCGAATCCAGTGGGATGAGTTCCTGCTCCTCCTCATCGCTGTAGGACAGAGAGCAGTTTGGCCGATGCCAACACCCAGCCAGCATCGGCTCAGGGGACAGAACATGCATCACGGTGAGAGGGAGGGGGGCTGGTACGTCCCCTCCCCAGGGAGAAAGGGGGGGGGGAAGAGGCGAAAGGAGGGGTGATTCAGTAGGGAGGAGGCTGGGGGGCTAACAATCTCCTCTCAACCATCCGACTCAATGCTCGGGACACAAGCACAGACTCAGCTTGGCCGGGGGATAAAATATAAATAGATTCCCCTCCCTCTCCCCGCGACGAAGACTGAAATCTCGGGGCCAGCATGGTGTGACAACACAACGAACTAAAGGAAAAAAAGAGGAGGTGGAGTTTGAGGAGGAGGAGCAGAAAACCAAAGTGCGCTTCAAAAAAGGAATTTGCTGGAAAGGCGAAGGGAGTGGAATCTGGATCCACTCCGGATTCTGGTGGGTCTGATTCAGTTCACAGCCAGCTCGGAATGGGTTTCGGTTCAGCCTCACTATTCCTGTCTTTCCGGTTTGCTTTTTCTAATCCTTATCCCGGATGATGCTGACAAGGCCTTTAATGAGATGTCATCACCACAGATGTGTCTCTCTCTGTTTCCACCCCCACTTCGGAAAGGGGGAGGGGGGCTTGAGGGGTGTGTCAGCCTGTAATAACCCCGCCTCTTCCAGTGTGGAGTCTCCAGCGCACTCCTCAACAAAAACTTGCATTTATATAGCGCCTTTAACATCCCAAGGCGCTTCACAGGGGAGATTATCAGACAAAATTTGACACCGAGCCACATAAGGAGATATTAGGACGGGTGATGTAGGTTTTAAGGAGCGTCTTAAAGGAGGAGAGAGAGGTAGAGAGGCAGAGAGGTTTAGGGCCGAGGCACTTGAAGGCACGGCCGCCAATGGTGCGGGGGAACAAAATCGGGGATGCGCAAGAGGCTAGATCTCAGATCAAGAGGTCATAGCTTCCCATTTAACATAAGCCCTCTTGATGGCAGTGCGGGTTTATCCAGCGAGTAGCTGAACTGGCTTCAATTCCCGCGTTGAGTTAGACGGCCTCAATCAGGGTTAGGAACATAGGAACAGGAGTAGGCCATTCAGCCCCTCGTGCCTGCTCCGCCATTTGATAAGATCATGGCTGATCTGTGATCTAACTCCATATACCTGCCTTTGGCCCATATCCCTTAATACCTTTGGTTGCCAAAAAGCTATCTATCTCACATTTAAATTTAGTAATAGAGCTAGTATCAATTGCCATTTGCGGAAGAGAGTTCCAAACTTCTACCACCCTTTGTGTGTAGAAATGTTTTCTAATCTCGCTCCTGAAAGGTCTGGCTCTAATTTTTAGACTGTGACCCCTACTCCTAAAATCCCCAACCAGCGGAAATAGTTTCTCTCTATCGACCCTATCTGTTCCCCTTAATATCTTATAAACTTCGATCAGATCACTCCTTGATCTTCGAAACTCCAGAGAATACAACCCCAATTTGTGTAATCTCTCCTCGTAACTTAACCCTTGAAGTCCGGGTATCATTCTTGTAAACCTACGCTGCACTCCCTCCAAAGCCAATATGTCCTTCCGAAGGTGCGGTGCCCAGAACTGCTCACAGTACTCCAGGTGCAGTTTAACCAGGGTTTTGTATAGCTGCAGTATAACTTCTGCCCCCTTGTACTCTAGTCCTCTAGATATAAAGGCCAGCATTCCATTAGCCTTCTTGATTATTTTCTGCACCTGTTCATGACACTTCAATGATCTATGTACCTGAACCCCTAGGTTCCTTTGGACATCCACTGTTATTAACTTTTTACCATTTAGAAAGTACCCTGTTCTATCCTTTTTTGATCCAAAGTGGATGACCTCACATTTGTCTACATTGAATTCCATTTGACCCACAAGTTGGCCCCAGCAGCCCTGTGTCAGGGAAGGGGGAAATCGGCCCAGGGTTCCTGCGCCCGACGGCCATCCAGTGACCCACGCAAGACGTGCGGGCCTGCGTGCGGAATTCAGCACATCGGGTTTGGTTGTGGTGCCCCCCTTGGTTAAGTAGCCGGCTCACACATGAGTAACAGAGGATTGAGTGAGCTACAGGATGGCGCCAAGGAACAGAAATCTCAGCAAGGAATCAATAAAAGAGGGGCGTTAAAGGATGTGGGGAGTGGGGTTAAACTAGGTGGCTCATGTGTAGACACACAGGCACAGATTGAATACATTCTATGATCTGCAGGAAGGGAGAAAAAATATCACATTGGCCAGCGGGCATATCGTATATTCAAGGCAATAATAGGCTTGGGTTAGGGTGCGCAAATCAATCATTTTTTCCAGGGAGGGGAGGATGACTTGAGTCTCGGGGTGTGGCGTATATGTAAAGGCAGCCTATATTACATTTATTATATAGAATTTACAGCACAGAAACAGGCCGTTCGCCCCAACTGGTCTATGCCGGTGTTTACGCTCCACATGAGCCTCCTCCCACCATACCTCATCTCACCCTATCAACATATCCTTCTATTCCTTTCTCCCTCATGTGTTTATCTAGCTTCCCCTTAAATGTACCTGTGTTATTCACCTCATCTACTCCTTGTGGTAGCGAGTTCCACATTCTCACCACTCTCTGGGTAAAGAAGTTTCTCCTGCATTCCCTATTGGATTTATTAGTGACTATCTTATATTTATGGCCCCTGGTTTTGGACTCCCCCACAAGTGGAAACATTTTCTCTACGTCTACCCTATCAAACCCTTTCATAATCTTAAAGGCCTCCATCAGGTCACCCCCTCAGCCTTCTCTTTTCTAGAGAACTGTTGCAATTATTACAACAATACGGTAAATGAGATAAGTTGTTACTGGAGAGCAGGGCAGCATGTTCCCATGTGAGCCTACAGGAAGCAAGCGGCTGCTGTGAGTGTGCTGCGTGTGAGAGGAATCGAGTCCCCTCTACAGCAGTGCAGACGTATCAATCAGCGCCTTTACCGAATTAAAACAAAAAAAAAACCTGGCTGCATACAGAAAGGTGCACGGTATGACAACTGATGTTTGTACAGCCTTTAACAAATATTAAAAAATATCCCAAGTTGCTTCACGTACGGAAATAGGGAAACACACGCAGAGCAGTGGAGGGAGAGATGAGAAGGGGGTGACTGAGAGTTAAAAGTACAGACACATTAATTTGATTACACTGGACCAGAGAGGGGCCATCACTCCAGATCAGGGTTAGGAGGGGGGGGGGGCGGGGGGGAGTGGAGGCTGGGCAGCAGGTTCGACAGAGGACTGAGGCGCAGTAATGGTAAATAAATCCCTTCACAACATTTCGAGCTGGATGGCAGTTCGGATGGAATTCCATTTGAAGGATTACGACCGGAGTTTGGGAATTGCTCAGTTAGACCGGGAGGGATGGGGGCAGAGATTGCGGTAGACGTTTATTACAGAGAAGACTGATGTTTGACGCAATGGAGTTGAAGAGCTCGAGAGGGTCATAAATACTAAAGAAGAAAACTACCTTCCCCCATTACAATGAGATCTTCATTACTCAATATAGTGCAGTCCCTCCTCTGACCACCTCAGGGGAGATAGTGGAAATGGGTGATAATCGAGAGCTCACAGATTCTGGTCTTACCTGTTTGGTACAGAAATTCTTGGGCAAGGGAATGAAGGAAAGTACAATACGAATAAGAAATTAAATTTAATCTTCACTGGGTTTGTGAGGCTGATTTACATCAGACAGAAGACTGGTATTGGCGGCTATACAGTGAGGGAAAGCCTCGTCCGAGATTCTCGCCTCTGAGTCAGAAGGTTGTGTGTTCAAGTCCCACTCCAGAGGCTTGAGTACAAAATCTAAGCTGACACTCCAGTGCAGTTCTGAGGGAGTGCTGCACTGTTGGGGGTGCCGTCTTTCGGATGAGACGTTAAACCGAGGCCCCGTCTGTCCTCCCAGGTGGACGTAAAACATCCCACGGCAGTATTTCGAAGAAAAGAGCAGGGGAGTTCTCCTCGGTGTCAAATTTTGTTTGATTACGCTCCTGTGAAGCGCCTTGGGACGTTTTACTATGTTACAGCGCTATATAAATGCAAGGTGTTGTGGTTATCCTGGCAAATATTTATCCCTCAACCAACTTCACTAAAACAAAACAGATTGGCCTAGAAATTGGTCTGTTTTCCGGGCCGTACTCGGACTACTAAGGCCCCGATATTGCGGGCTGGAAGCGTGCGCACATTTCTATCTGGAAGTGCGTCCCCGCCATATTGTGTAAGGACAGACATTCATCCTACCTGCTTTGTATGGCTCAGTCCCATGGTCCATTCATTCTGCATCAAGTCCCGCTCTCCCATCACCTCTGTCTTTACTGTCCTGCATAGGCTCCTGGTCCCCCAACACCTCCAATTTAACATTCTCATCCATGTGTCCGAATCCTTTCATGGCCTGGCCCTTCCCTATCTCTGTAGCCTACGACCCCCTCCCCTCCCCGAATCCTACCCTTCTCTTGACTCTGGCCTTTTGCGTATCCCCCTTCTTCCGCCATTGGCGGCCGTGCCTTCAGACATCTGGGTCCCGCGTTCTGGAATTCCCATCCCTAAACCTCTCCGCCTCCCTCGCCTCCTTTAAGGCGCTCCTTAAAACCCCACCTCTTTGATCGAGCTTTTGGTCACCCCCTACTAGCAGCTCCTTCCTGGTCTTGGTGTCCATTTTTGTACAATTACACCTATGTGAGGCACGGTGGGACATTATTTTTCCACGTTAAAGGCGCTATATAAATCCAAGTAGTCGTTGTCGTTCCTGCTCTGCATGGCTCAGTCCCACGGTTCATTCGTCCGCTGAGCTGTCAGGAGAGTAAACTGCATACTCCAAAACTGCATAGAGTACGGGCTATCACTCTTGGTTCTCTTAGGCACATCTACAGT
The DNA here is from genome assembly GCF_035084215.1 of Heptranchias perlo. Classification (NCBI taxonomy): domain Eukaryota; kingdom Metazoa; phylum Chordata; class Chondrichthyes; order Hexanchiformes; family Hexanchidae; genus Heptranchias; species Heptranchias perlo. Next base: position 6,279,565 of record NC_090332.1, on the reverse strand, counting down.
GAGGACAAACAATGGAAAAGAAAACCTGCTGTTGCTCATGAGTTAAGAACAGCACAACCCACCATGAAACGAGGTTGGAAAAGCCTATGGTACGAGGGTCCAGCATTGTCCTGGAGTCTCCAGGAACTGAAGATTAATCTCCAGGACACTGCTGCGAGCAAAACCCCGGGGAGAAAAATCATAGGGGCGTTAAAAAGAAATTGTGTGTGATTTTTTTGTTCATTTTCCTTGAACATTTATTAGTTATAAAACTGCTGGAGACGGGATAAACAGGCTGATAGTCGAACATCATCCAATTGGGTCATTAAGAGCGTGTCCGCTTTCCGATTGGCGTGGGAAGGCGGCGCAGCACGAGGATGGACGCGTTGGGCGACCAATGGCGGGAGTGTGGGGGGTTCGAGGCCGGAGATCATGTGATGAAACCTCCAGGAATACGTCCAACCAGAGTTGGCAACCCCTAGCCAGCAGTGCGAAGGTCAGTCAGCTGCAGGGAGGAGGGCAGAGGGAAAAAACAGCCTCTAGCCTTATTAAAAATGAAACCCCCCATCATTCCATAAGTAAATACGGTGCTGCTTGCTCGGGTGTCTTATTTTAGAAAGACGAACGTTGCATTAAAATTTAATTTAAACCTGAGGCAGCGGGCTAGAATTCAGAGGATAATCTGTCCCAGCTGATGTGGGATTGACTGTAAAGCAAGCTTGGCTTTGGCTACAGCATCCCCCCCACCACCACCACTCAAAAACTGTTTCCAACTTAGAAAAATATTGTTGGGTTAAACGCTCTCGCGTTCAGTTCCCGTAATGTCAAACAGATGGCAGCCAGTTAAAAGTAGCCGATCTCGAACGCGTGTGGGGAACCTCGCGTGAGGGTGTTTCAACCAGAGGAGAGGACAGGCTGGAGAAACGCCACAGCACCTCGCGCCAGTGGGCTAAGCAAGGACAGACCTGCAGGGACAGTAACTGTTGCTGTCCCTTGGTTTGCTAGTGACTGTTCTCACGGACACGTTTTTCTATTTCTATACATAACATATAACATCAAATAGTCAGCGAAACCCAGGGCCGCGCCAGTAAATCCACAATGACTAAAGTCACATTTTCTGTTTTTCTAACTTTGTACGTGCACACTCACACACACTTCTTTTCATTCCAAGCGTCATTTTTAGGGGCCTTTTCTTTCCCAGTTTTCTCCTGAAGGTGCTGATCACGGTAGAAAGTGTGTCCGCTCCCCTTACTGCTCACTAAGATTACCCGGTGAGTGGCTGAGCCACATGATAACAACTTGCGTTTATATACAGAGCTTTTAACGTAGTAAAAACGTCCCAAGGAGCTTCACAGGAGCGAAATCAGACAAAAATCTGACACCACGCTGTAGGGAGATATTAGGACAGGCGACCAAAAGCTTGGTCAAAGAGGGAGGTTTTAAGCAGCGACTTAAAGGAGAGGTTTAGGGAGGGAATTCCAGAGCTTAGGGCCCAGGCGGCTGAAGGCACGGCCAGTATTGGTGGGGCGAAGGGAAGCAGGGGATAAACAAGAGGCATTACAGACCAAAAGGGATCCAGGTTCAATCTCCGGAGGCTGTGCTGGGCAGCAGTGGGAGCACTGCAATTAGTTTCACTGCCCCCCTGGCAGTGGCTCCTCAGCCTCACCTCCTATCGGTCTCCAGTTGGGAACGGTGGATGACAATCAGGAGCGGAAACCCTGGCTGATTCTTCCCAAGTCCACTGGGAGAGCTGTGGGTTTTATTGCTTCTGTAGCAAATATGTAACTCCACAGCTGTGTGTGTGTCATTTACAAACGATACTAACTGCGCCACCATATATTGTTCATTAGGATTTTTCAAATATTGCAATTTATTTCCGCTGTTTCATTTTTAAAAATTCCCTCCCTGTTCTGTCCTAACCATCGTTCCATGACAAATGGCAGCTTCCCACCGTCATTGCAACTTAAATCAGCTAACAGAGCCTTGGTTTAACGTCTCCTCTGAAAGACGGCACCTCTAACAGTGCAGCACTCCCTCAGTGCTGCACTGGGAGTATCAGCCTAGATTTTGGGATCAGGTGTGGGATTTGAGCCCACAACTTTCTAACCCAGCGACGAGAGTGCTACCAACTGAGCCACAGTGCTGGAAAGTGCATGTGTGTCAAGATCAGTTAAGGGTAGGATCACTGTGATGCCTCTCATGCTCAAACAGCCTGCTGCTGACGCTCACTGTCTAGAGTCGGACCTGACAAATGGCCATCTCGATGAGTTACCAGAGTTCCTGGCACCTGTACCCCAGTCTGCATCAGTTCCTTCAGAAGAGAATCAGAGGAAATGACAGGCCATTCACATGTGGTTTCTGACCTCACCAGATAAAAGTGTTACTTTTTTTTTTGAAGGGAGCGGGGACAAATAATAATTGTTATGCCAAAAGGCAGAATATTTATTCTGACACCGGAATTTTGAGCAAAGATCTAGTGTTTCACCTGCTGGGATTTGAAGATAAATGAGCCTGGCTGTAAAGTTTGCTGAAAACTTTCCTGGTGGAAAATGTGGAACTTCATCCAAGAACCTGATGCAAGCGGAAATCTTTAAAGAAGCATAACTTCACTAAAGGATTATCAGCTCTGAGTCATTTGGAAAGTACTGCACCGTGAGTGACAGGATTAGAATCCAACAATTACAAATTAGCGTAAAGGACACAGCCCCTGGAACTGCACCAGATAGGATTGCTAACCCTCCAGGATTGTCCTGGAGTCTCCAGGAATTGAAGATTAATCTCCAGGACACTGCTGCGAGCAAACACCCCGGGGAGAAAAATCATAGTGGCGTTAGAACCTACTAGAACATTTTCACTTATTAGTTGTAAAAATATCGGTGTTGTGGTGTCGGGGGAAAGGCTGTTGCACTGACATTCAAGATTCATCCAATTGGCTAACAAAGGGTCTGTTCGCTTTCCAACTGGCCGTGGGAAGGCGGAGCACCGCCAGGGTGGACCAATGGCGGGCGGGACGGTTCGAGGTGGGAGGCTGATGCCGCCTGTGGTCGAAGAGCTGAAACCTTCAGGATTACGCCCAACCAGAGTTGGCGACCTTAAGCTGCAGGACTCTTTGTGTGTGCCTTGTAAACGAGATTTTTAAACTTTTTTATTTCCCTCTTTTTTGCATTAGCTGTTTTTTTGTTATATAAACTATCGTTTTTTTTTCCCCTGCGCTGAGGTGAGGCGATGGGTGAAACAGAGGGAGAGCTGATCATGTAAATCCCCCCTCCCCGCAAGAGCTCACTTGTCCTATTGTCTTCTAGTTGAACCCTTGGGAGGTCAAGAGTCAGTGAGCCGTAGAAACCAGACAAGCCGCTCCAGAGAGAAGGAGGGAGGGAGGGAGAACCACATCTCTTCTGATGGCGCACAGGGAGGTTCATCGACCACGCGCGCGGCCTGTGAAGAACAATGAGGCTTGTGGGAGCTGCTGGTAACTAAGATGTACTTACACTGTGCACAAGTATAAGTTGCAGCGCTGTGGGTCTACGGGTAAGCCGTCTGGGTTGCCTGTGGCAGGACACGGCAGACAGACAAAAAATAATAATATTCGGACTGTCTGAACCAGCAGGTGCAATGGAACAGTGGCTTTCATTTACTGCCACTGCCCCTTTCTCCCACTCCCCCTCTGTCCATCCATCCGTCCACCCGCTCCCATGTCTGTCTCCACTCACGTGGATGAAAGTTGCTGGAGTGTCACGGAACAAGTAAAAAAAATTCTGCTTCTCGGAGAAGTCAAACTTAAGTTTTCACCCTCTCCCTTCCCTTCCCCCTCCCCCACCAAAAAAAGGCAGCACCTCTTTCTGGGGTACAGTTTCCGCAGCAATTGGCAAGTCTTTCAGTGCCTCAGCCAAGTGTATTGAGCATCAGCAGGCTATTTGACTATGTCGAGCATCACAGCCACACCCGATCCTGCCCTCCACACACTCACATTTAGTGAGCAGCAACTCTGCCTGATTTTTGTTATTCCTCCCCTAACCCAGGGCACAGAGACCAACGGTGGGAGCCCTATCGCTACTCCGACCCCGCGGGATCAGCCCATTCAGCAACAGGCCGAGGACCGAGGTTGGGGGTGGGGGGTGGTGGCGGAGCGAGCCGCACTTACCTGGAATCCTGCCTGCGTGGCCACACTGCCTTTTTACCCACTGAGCCATCGCGGGGAGGTCCTGTAAACGGCAGGCCCGTATAGCAGCATAATAAAATTGGGAACAGGAGGAGGCCAATCAGCCCCTCGAGCCTGCTGAGCACCTTTGCATGGAATCATAGAATGTTACAGCACAGAAGGAGGCCATTCGGCCCATTGTGCCTGTGCCGGCTCTTTCAAAGAGCTATCCAATTAGTCCCACTCCCCCTGCTCTTTCCCCATAGCCCTGCAAATTTTATCCCCCATCAAGTATTTATCCTTTTCCCTTTTGAAAGTTACTATTGAATCTGCTTCCAACACCCTTTCAGGCAGTGAATTCCAGATCATTACAAGTCGCTGTGTTAAAAAAAAATTCTCCTCATCTCCCCTCTGGTTCTTTTGCCAATTACCTTAAATCTGTGTCCTCTGGTTACCGACCCTTCCGCCATTCAATTAGATCATGGCTGATCTGTACCTCAGCTCCATTTTCCCGCCTTTGCTTCATATCCCTTGATACCTTTTACCCAACAAAAGTCTTGAAAGCTCCAACTGTCCCCCAGCATCCACAGCCTTTTGGGCAGGGGAGAGAGATCCAAGATTTCTACCACCCTTTGTGTGAAAAGGAATTTCCTGATTTCGCTCCTGAATGGGCTGGCTCTAATTTTAAGATGATGTCCCCCTTGTTCTTGAATGTTTGAAGACACAGGATATCGTTGTTACCCACTAGCCCGGGGAAGGGGGGGTCCACGCGGAGCACAAATCGTCACAATCGCTCAGCTCAAAATTCATTACCACGCCAGCGCCGAGGGCACCGTCAGTGTCACTTCCAACTAACGGCTGGTCTGGCCTGGGCTCTCTTGACGGGTACATTTCACCGTGTCAGGCGTGGCTCAGTGGGTAGCCCTCTCACCTCTGAGTCAGAGGGTTGCGGGGAATTCTCCCCGGTGTCCTGGCCAATATTTATCCCTCAACTAACATCACTAAAAAACAGACTATCTGGTCATTATCAACATTGCTGTTTGTGGGATCTTGCTGTGCACAAATTAGCGGCCGCGTTTCCCTACATTGCAACAGTGACTACATTTCAAAAAGTGCTTCATTGGCTGTAAAGCACTTTGGGACATCCTGAGGTCGTGGAAGGTGCTATATAAATGCAAGTCTTTCTTCTTTCCAAATGGTTAACGAGTGTAGATCAGGCTGAATATGCAATGCTCCCCCACCACTGACGGTAATTCTCTGCTGGCCGTTTGTTCATAAGTGTGAGTTGCTGTAAGTGTGAGTTGCTGTAAGTGTGAGTTGCTGAAAGTCTGTGGTCTACTGGTGCTTTCTCCACATTAAAGAAAAACATTTTCTTCAGATGGGGGAATGGAAAATAAAATCTGCCATCTTAACGGTTTGCAGATGTAGCTCACACAGAGCAGCAGAGGTTGGTGTAATGTTCAGTTCGGCCTTGTGCCAGCACTTAACAGGCAGCAACAAAACAGATGGAATAAACAGTCCTGTGAGGAGAATAGCGAGCTGCTTAAAGGGGACGGGCCTCTCATACTGGGACACTGATTAGGAGACGGGAGATCTGTTACAACACGGACACAGGCCATTTGGCCCAACCAGTCCGTGCCAGCGTTTACCCTCCACGCAGAGCGAAATCACATTTACCTGCCCTGTTCCCGTATCCCTTCGTCCACCTATCCAGTCTGATCTTCAATGCTGACATCGTTTCTGCTTCAACCACTAACCCGGGCAGTGAATTTCGCAGCCTCACAGCTCTCCGTGTGATGAAGTTTCTCCTGCTCTCTGTTCTAAATCTCTTACATTTTAATCTTGTTTCTATGGACACTCGTTCTTAACCCCTCAACTACTGGAAACAGTCTGATTCTATCCACTCTGTCCCATCCTTCATGATTTTAAACACTTCTATCATATCGGCCCTTCTCCCACGTGTCTTGGCGACCAGTACTCGACACAGCACAGCAAAGTCCCACAAACAGCAATGAGATAAATGACCACATAATCTGTTTTAGCGATGTTGGTTGAGGGATACATATTGGCCAGGACACTGGAGAGAACACCCCTGCCCTTCTTCAAAATACTGCCATGGGATCTTTTATATCCACCTGAGAGGGCAGACAGGGGCCTCGGTTTAATGTCTCATCCAAAAGATGGCAACTCCGACAGTGCAGCGCTCCCTCAGTACTGCCCTGGAGCGTCAGATTGGATTTTTTTGGTGCTCAAGTCTCTGAAGTGGGGCTTAGAACCTACAACCTTCTGACTCAGAGGCGAGAGAGATACCCACTGAACCACAGCTGACAGTCATGAAACTGCACTCTGCGCGTGCCAGTTTGTTAGTCCATTGCCTGGTATTGGAACGGAGTCAAACAGGCAGATGACCCAGATTGAACCCCTATCCTTCAGTGCACTGAACTGATTTCAGCAGGAGCAGCATTAGGGGCTACTATAGTTGGGTCTCTGTGTATCCAAACTAGGGGTCAAAAGCTTTGATTCTCAGTCATTGCTGAGTTAGCTGACAGATGGAATTGGCAGTAGGGAAGTGGCAATTGGTTTCAAGCCTAGGGAGGGAAACCATGAGCAGAATTCCAGCTCCTGGTCCCTGCTCAGTGACTCCTGCTGCAAAAACTACATGAACGTGGAGGTTCATTTTATGCACTTGAGAAGATTGGGAAAGGCTGGTGAAGAAAATTAAAGAAAGCAGGAATCAGTGCAAATATTTAACAATGGATACTTAATTGGTTAACTGATAGAACCTAGAGGGTGGTGGTAAAGGGATTGTCATCAGCCTGTGAGAATGTTACCAGTGGGGTCCCACAGGGGTCTGTTTAGGGACCTCTTTTGTTTAATCTCTTCCGAATTGAGCTGGAGCTAGGAGTTAACAAGAACAATGACTAACTTTGCAGATGATCCAAAGCTAATGAAGGTGGTAGACTCTGAAACTGAACAGGATAAGCTACAGGAGGATTTGAAGATACTTGGGATTTGGGCAGTAGGCGGCAGATCGAATTCAATGTAGAGAAATGCAAAGTGCTTCACATGGGGACAAAAAATCCAGGAAGGGACTATTACTTAAATGGGAAGAAAATAATGTGCATGGAAAATGAAAGAGGTCCGGGGTTCCTGGTTTACCATAAACTGCAGCTATCGCAACAATGCTCAGTGGCAGTGAGTAAAGCAAATCAGATGTTGGGATGTATTAAACGGTCAATATTGAGCCAAAATAGTGAGGTAATCCTGCCACTTTATAATTCATTGGTGCAACCGCATTAGAATACTATGTACAGTTCTGTGTACAGTTCTGGTCACTGCAGTACAAAAAGGATTTGGAGTTATTGAAAGGGTACAGAAGAGAGTGACCAGAATGATTGAGGGGATGGAGGCATTAAATTACGAGCAGCGATTATGTAAATTGGGCACGTTCTCACTGGAAAAGAGAAGGTTGAGAGATGATAGAATTGCTACTTTGTAGGATTCTAAAGGGACTAGATAATGTAGACAATGACGAGCCGTTTCACCTTGTCCAGAAGAGTAGAACCAGAGGACACGGCCAATGCTTGAAGAGGGGTCAATTCAAAACTAATCTGTGGAAACCGTATTTCAGTGAGCGAGTGGTCAATCTATGGGATAGGCTCCCGAGGGAGACGGCGGAAGCAGATTCATTCAGATGATAAATAAACAATACTTTAGGATGTAGTATTTGAGTACCATCATTTGAGACATGACATGTGGTAAGTGTAACGTGCTTGGGAGGAACAGGTGACTTTGGACCTCTGGTTCCCAAAGCTCTCCACCACTGGGGGTTTTCCTCGCCTCATGTCTGGGTCCTGTTGTAGACTAACTGATAGAGATTGATCGCTATGATTAGTCAACGACTCCATTATCGTTGTATCATGCGGCTACCTGGATGGTAGAAGGTGAACTAGGTGGATCTTGGTCTTTTCTGGCAATTCCTACGTCCCTAAGTGAGAACTGGACTGTCGGCTGTGATACTTCTCTCACTTCCTCCCTACCCATCTGCCCAGGTCAACGAGCCAGCTGTCAGTCACTGACATTATAGGAATGGCCAATTTGGCAACTTCCTGAAGGGCTGACACCCATGGAACAGTGTCCCAGCCAGAGTTATATCCTCAGGAGAGGGTTTTTACTAAGAAAAAGGCGGCATTGTACAGTATTAAGGTCTTTTAGCAGCTCACGTAGATATTTCGATGCTATTCCATGCCTCCCTACTGCCACATTCTAGTCCATTAATAGTAGATCTGTCTAGGCCAACTGTGAGATCCCTTAAATACCTTCACCAGTGGCCGAATAACTCACGATTGAGTGATGAAGTCCCACAACTGGAGATATTTGTCACATTACACATCTTCCAATGGCGCACTCTATTTATAAGCCCATTGGCAACAGGTTCTCAACTTAAAGGAAAAACGAGTGAGCATTTGTGTCCTTTGATCGAGCTGAAACTGCTTTCTAATGACACTGCAGCACAAATTAATAGCTTCCCCCCACCCTCCCCACAATATTTTGTCGCACGAAAGTGATTGGGTACTAAAACCCTCTACTGTGAGAGCAGCAGAGTTGACGGGCCGAATGGCCTTTTTCCTGTTCCGTGCTTTATGTTCTTACAAGTAACAAGTGTAATAGATACCCCACTCCACTCCCGCCACGATGGTCTACTGGGTAGAGGTACAGTGCCCGCTCCTGAACATTATAGCAGGTGCAGTATCCCTCGGCAAACCCTCTGACACGTGGTGTGAGTTACTGCCCCGCCGACATTTACATCAGAAGTCCCAGAGGCAGTGAAAATGCCCGGTTTCTGACCGCTAACAAATCAATCCCCCTGTCACTATCAAGTCGTCTCTGCTGGAGAGCAAGCACCCGAGAACGGGCTCAGGCTCTGAAGCCACCCACAGTCAAATATCTGCCAACCATCGCCGTCTGGGCCGACACGTGAAGCAAGCCACCCGGGGCCCACTTGTGGAATCCTCACTCCAGTAAAAGGCTGTGCCTTCAGGAGAGGAGCTACTGGGTCAGGCAATCACCTCTTCTTCAAAAAGAGCGACTTGCAATTATAAAGCACCTTTCGTTGCCTCAGAACATCCCAAAGCACTTTACAGCCAATGAAGTATAATCAGTGCTGTAATGTAGGAAATGCAGCAGCCAATTTGCACACAGCAAGGTCCCACAAACAGCAATGTGATAATGACCAGATAATCTGTTTTAGTGATGTTGGTTGAGGGATAAACAGGACAAACTCCTGTGCTCTTCTTCGAAATAGTGCCGTGGGATCTTTTACATCCACCTGAGAGGGCAGACGGGGCCTCGGTTTAACGCCTCATCCAAAAGACTGCACCTCCGACAGTGCGGCACTCCCTCAGTACTGCACCGGGAGCGTCAGCGCAGATTACATGCGCGGGTCTCTGGAGCTGGACTTGAACCCATGACCTTCTGACTCAGGGTGCTACCCACTGAGCCACGGCTGACACGTTAATCATTCCCCAGTCTGAGGAGTAGGCCCTGAGCTTGCGCCCTTCGGGAGGCTGCACCGAGAGAATTCCACACCGGAATCCGGCAGGGTAGTTGGTCGGTTAAAAGTTCCCGACGACTTGCTTCTGCTTCTGGTAACAGCAAGCGAAGTCAGCCAAGAGCACCGCTCTCTGAGAGTGAAGCCAGGGGTGTCGGGCCAGGGTTATATCCATCCATCCATCCACCAGTCAGACTTTCCTCTTAAAGTATTACATGCGCTATAGACGACGGGCAGTTATAAAGGAATGGGAGATATATTACAATGCTGGGCAGTATCGCTGTGCTAGAGGTAGTAATAGCGTGCCTGGTAATAAATTATTTACTAAAAAGAAACAGAACCTATTACACAGCAATAGGCTTTCAGTCCCGTTTCCGAGGTAGCTCGAATACAATGGGCTAGAGGAAACCACTGAGCTACCCGCTGTGTGAATGTACAGCTCCCCTGCTGGGTCAGCGAGTTTATCCAGTCAATAGCTAATACAGACCAGGAAACGCACAGGTTCAATGATGGGAACTGGGCGTGATGGTAGAGGGGTTGCTGAAACTGGATCCAGCGTCCTTGTGTCAGGGAGGGCAGGCCATGGCTCCTGCTTCTGGACCATACTATGACTGCAGGTGAGAAAGGCCACTCAACCCATTCAGAAAGACCCTAAAGCCACCCCCCCACTCCAGCATCAAATTGCTCCTTAAATGATCCCCGGGTTTTCACCTCCAACCCTCTATCTGGGAGTCCATTCCAAGTGTTCGTCATTCTTAGTGAAGAACTTCCTGATATCAGTCCTAAAGTTGCCTTTCCCCAGTTTGAGCTCATGTCCCCTTGCCTTACTCTGTTTAATTTGTCGTAGTTTTTTTTTGCGTTTACCTTTTCCATTCTCTTAACTATCTTGTAACATGTCTCTATGAGACCGACTCTCAGACGCCTCCTTTCCAAGCTGAAAAGCCTAACTGTCTCCGGTCTTTGCCCATAACCCAGATGCCTGACACTGCCCCCAGCACTTGAATGTGTCCCTTGTGTCTTGGCAACTAGAGCTGGAGACTGGACTCAAGGTGTGGTCTGATCAGGGCACTCCCTTCTACTGCGTTCTACAGTACTACTTCGGTTAATGGAATGCTGGCCTTTATATCTAGAGGACTAGAGTACAAGGGGGCAGAAGTTATACTGCAGCTATACAAAACCCTGGTTAGACCGCACCTGGAGTACTGTGAGCAGTTCTGGGAACCGCACCTTCGGAAGGACATATTGGCCTTGGAGGGAGTGCAGCGTAGGTTTACTAGAATGATACCCGGACTTCAAGGGTTAAGTTACGAGGAGAGATTACACAAATTGGGGTTGTATTCTTTAGAGTTTCGAAGGTTAAGGGGTGATCTGATCGAAGTTTATAAGATACTAAGGGGAACAGATAGGGTGGATAGAGAGAAACTATTTCCGCTGGTTGGGGATTCTAGGAGTCGGGGGCACAGTCTAAAAATTAGAGCCAGACCTTTCAGGAGTGAGATTAGAAAACATTTCTACACACAAAGGGTGGTAGAAGCTTGGAACTCTCTTCCGCAAATGGCAATTGATACTAGCTCAATTGCTAAATTGAAATCTGAGATAGATAGCTTTTTGGCAATCAAAGGTATTAAGGGATATGGGCCAAAGGCAGGTATATGGAGTTAGATCACAGATCAGCCATGATCTTATCAAATGGCGGAGCAGGCACGAGGGGCTGAATGGCCTACTCTTGTTCCTATGTTCCTATTCTATTGGCTTGGTTGATTGCTGCTCTGCATTGGTCGGACAGTATTAAGCGTCGAGCCTCCTAAGCCTCCTGGGTCTCCTTCAACTTTTATCCTTAGTTATTTTAACACCGCTGATGCAGCATGCATGTCACCCAAGTTTCTTCTTCTGCATTGCATCCACTGACCCCTCCAGTGGGGTAAGGAAAGGACCAGGCTTGGCTGTGATGCCGCCTGCGGTCGAAGAGCTTGCTGACACACCATCCAGTGGCCAAGTGGAGGAATTGTTTTGGGGGGGGGGGAGGAGTTGGGGGACGGTGCCCATAAACCTGTGTATTTCCAGAGCAGGAGAAAAAAAACTGTGTGGGGTGGTTGGGGAGGAAAAGGATTGTTGCACGATTATGGGGTTCAGATTATATTAAAAATCTAAAATACAGACCAAAAATGCTGGTTGAACGCAGGAGGCCTGACAGCATCTGAATAGAGAAAAAGTACAGGTTAAGGTTTCAGGTGTGAGGCAGCTGCCAGAATTCTCACAAAGGGCCACACAGGAAACATTAACCTGCCTTTTCTCTTTATGGACGCTGACTAACTTGCTGTGCGCTTTCAGCATTTTCTGTTTTTAACCTAGGGATAGTGTTAAAATCATTGATTTGTACCATGCAGAAGGAGGCCATTCGGCCCATCATGCCTGTGCCGGCTCTTTGAAAGAGCTACCCAATTAGTCCTACTCCCCCACCCCTCCCCACCCAGCTCTTTCTCCCACAGCCTTGCAAAATTTTTCCTTTTCAAGTTTACATCTAATTCCCTTTTGAAAGTTACTACTGAATCTGCTTCCACCGCCCTCTCAGGCAGCGCGTTCCAGATTCTGGCTGAGCTATGAACAGATACGTTTTGTGAGAGAAAGGGTGGTGCCAGCTAGTTCAGGGATCAATGGCCTGTACATTGTGAGTTTTTCCCCATTAACAGGGTAGAACAGGCCTTGCAATGCACCGAGATATTAGCGATACCTGTTAGAGAGTTGATTTTTTTAAATGTTAGCAAATTTATCTATTGTGAGGCCTGGGTGAGGGGGGGAGAAGCAAAGAGTTCTATCGATACCACATGACAGTGGGACGCGGTGTTGACAATGGGAGGCTGCACCGTGAGGGGGAAAGTGAAACGGGCGTATTGTCTTTCACTCCGTAACTGTACGAGGAAATCCCAGATGTGGTGCACGCTAAAAATAGAATCTTCCGCCCGTGGCAGAGCGTTCCACGGGCCCTCTGGTCCGTGAGAATTTCTCGGTTTCGCCGACGGCCGTTAGTCGGACGCTGCTCTGTGAGATGTACGGACGGAGAAGGTTCCGGGGTTTGTTGGGGTCTAGGGATACGGAGCAAAGGTGGGCAGAACGGAGTCGAGCTACAGATCGGCCGTAGTGACGGAACAGGCCCGACGGGCTGAGCGGCCTCCTCCTGCTCCTAGTGTTCAGCGGGGCTGAGTTAGCTTCAGTGACGTACACCTTCTCAGCCCCCTTCTCTGCCCCCCGCCCCCCCCCCCCCACCAGGGAAAAGTAAATCAGCCAATATTCTCACAGTCTGGGGACCCCTACTTGAAAGCAGCATGTGCCCGGGCGTTTGACAGGCAGACATCGATACCACTCTATCCGTGGGATCTTGCTGTGCGCAAATTGGCAATTCACGTGCTCGCTGTTTCACCTGGAGAAGGATGGTTGCCGAGAGGTGGGCTCGTCTCACCTCTTCAAAAGGGAGGAGAGCGTTTAATTTTTTTTTTAAAACACAATTCTTTCCCACTTTGGAACATTCTTGGATTCAAAACTGTAGAAGGAAAGGAAGAACTTGCATTTAAATAGAACGTCCCAAAGTGCTTTACAGCCAATGAAGTACTTTTGAAGTGTAGTCACTTGTAATGGCGGAAACGCAGCAGCCAATTTGCGCACAGCAAGATCCCACTAACAGCAATGTGATAATGACCAGATCGTCATGAGGAAAAAAACATTTTTACACAGTGAGTTGTAATGATCTGGAATGTGCTGCCTGAAAGGGTGGTGGAAGCTGATTTAATAGTAACTTTCAAAAAGGAATTGGATAATTACTTTAAGTGGAAAAATTTGCAGGGCTCTGGGGAAAGAGCAGGGGAGTGGGACTAATTGGGCAGCTCTTTCAAAGAGCGGGCACAGGCATGATTGGCCGCATGGCCTCCTTCCGTGCTGTACCATTCTCTGATTTTTTTTTTAGTGATGTTAGTTGAGGGATAAATATTGGCCAGGACACCAGGGAGAATTCCCCTGCTCTTCTTCAAAATAGTGCCATGGGATCTTTTAGGTCCACCTGAGATGGCAGACGCTAGGTAGACGAGTGTCATACACCAGTGTGTTAGGGGGGGTACAACACTTCCATATATAACACATGCCTTATATCAGGATGGGATGCTCCGGCAGACGTTACTGTAATACTAGGTTGCACCTCATTGGGGTACGATGCTCCTGAATAGAACAATGTTTGAGTAATTTGGGTATAACATCCCTGCACATACCAATACTACGTTGATACAAAGCCTGTATGTTACTGGGTGCAATGCTGCTGTATAGGACAGTGTGCACCACAGAATGATACCACTCCTACGAACTTTGTTCCCGCCTCCCTCATTAACACAAGAACCGTACAAAACTCACACTTAACACCTCGCACGCTCTCCAAAATCAGCATCCACAGAGGGCATCGTTTCTCGCAAGCTGCAGGCGGAAAACCCTGGTCAGGCCGCGGTATTACTTTGGTTGGGGAATCGGACTCCTTAGTCAGCACCCGCCGGCTTGTTAGCAGAGCCTCCGCCCCGACAGCACATCTGTCTCGGCAGCTGGAGCCCGGGGGAAGAACTCAAAAAATGCTTCGTTTTTTTTTTAAAAAAGGGCCAAAAAAAAAGAAAATGTGTTTTCTTATCGAGGCTGGTCTGATATCAAGCAAGTGCAGAATCCAAAAAATGTAGCCACAGGCTCCGCGCACTGCAGACAACTGCTGGAAGAGCAGCCACAGTGTAAACGAATCTCCTTCTCCTCTCTCCCGAGGCGGCAACTCTTTGCCGCACCATAAAAGAAAAAATGTGGGAATCTTCTATCACGGATTCTGAAATTACACAAGCCTGTCGCTGGTTTATGAGCCTGTGCTTTGCAGCCAGCAACAGCTGAGCTTGGGATTGCAACTGTGGTGGGGCTACTGGCTATTGTCATTTCTACGAGAACCTGCGTGACTTCTCCACTGGCTTGGCGACTTGGCCCGTTCGCCGTCCGGTTTTGATACGGTGCCACAGAGATCGGGAGCTCTCCCAGCTTCAGTCTCCGGCTCTGCGTTGAGTTGGCCCATGTTACCTTGGAGAGGAGATTTACAAGAATGGTACCAGGGATGAAGGGCTTCAGTTACTTGAAGAGACCAAAGAAGCTGGGGTTGTTCTCCTTACAGCAGCCCAAAGATGTACTCTGACTCAATAAACACTGGCATCTTCCCTGCAACTTGGACATGTGCTGTACAACGATATTATTCCCACGGTTTTGCATGGTCAAGCTAAACACGGGTACAATCCAATGTCAGCGTGGACAGCATGAAACCAGCTCAAAGTCCGCTGGCCCAACACAACAACAACTTGCATTTATACACAGCCTTTAATGTAGTAAAACGTCCCAAGGCGCTTCACAGGTGCATAATCAAACAAAATTTGACACTGAGTTACATAAAGAGATATTAGGACATGTAGCCAAAGCCTTGGTCAAAGAGGTAGGTTTTAAGGAGCGTCTTAAAGGAGGAGAGAGGTGGAGAGGTTTAAGGAGGGAATTCCAGAGCTGAGGGCCTAGGCAGCTGAAGGCACGGCTGCCAATGGTGAAGTGATGAAAATCGGGGATGTGCAAGAGGCCAGAATTGGAGGAGCACAGAGATCTCGGAGGGCTGTAGGGCTGGAGGAGGTTACAGAGATAGGGAGGGGTGAGGCCACGGAGGGATTTGAAAACAAGGATGAGAATTTTAAAATCGAGGTGTTGCCGGACAGGGAGCCAATGGAGGTCAGTGAGCACGGTGCGGGGGTGAATGGGACTTGGTGTGAGTTAGGATATAGGCAACAGGGGTTTGGATGAGATCAAGTTTATGGAGGGTGGAAGATGGGAGGCCGGCCAGGAGAGCATTGGAATAGTCAAGTCTAGAGGTAACAAAGGCATGGATGAGGGTTTCAGCAGCAGATGAGCTGAGGCAGGGATGGGGACGCGGCGATGTTATAGAGGTGGAAGTAGACAGTCTTGGTGATGGAGAGAATATGGGGTCGGAAGCTCAGCTCAGGGTCAAATAGAAACACAGCTGTCATAGGATGTATCTCATAGGCCTGACTGTATCACAGATATCTCCTGTGCCTAGCCACCTCGTCCATCGCCCCCAGTGACGACAGTTCACAAAGCAGGGCTCTAGACGGGAGAGCAGTGTACAATCGAAGGAACCTTGAACCTCAGCAGCCAAGGCTCAAGAATACAGCACACAAGCAGAGCCCACCAGACACCGCTATCGGTGCCCGCAACAGCGCCATGGAGGCTCAGTTCGTTGATTGGAAACCAAAGGGGCTGGTCCGTTAGGCTCCTACATGAGAGAGTAGCCGCGTCTATACTGAGTGAGCTGAACCCAGTCAGGGCGGGATTAAGCTCTTTACAATTGTACCTCCGGGCCAGGGAGGGGAGAAATCTGCGACAGCTTATCTGATTTATCCCATTGCTGTTTGTGGGAGCTTGCAGTGGGCAAATTGGCTTCCGCCTTTCCTTACACTACAACAGTGACTACGCTTCATAAAGTACTTCCTTGGTTGTAAAGCGCTTTGGGACACCCTGAGGCCATCAAAGACGCTGTATAAACGCAAGTTATTTCAAGCTCCCACTCCCGATCCTCACTTGGTGATCTCTGCTGGAATGTGTGGGGGGGGGTGGGTCGACAGCGGGCGTGGGCAGGATTTTAATGGCCGTCGTGTCTCCCCTCCACCACGGTTGACTAGCCCGCTGACGTTCACTATCAGGGCTCACTTGAACGTTGGCCACTTGGCGAGTTGATAGATGGGCAGAAGTGGGGGGTAGGGAAGACAAGGAAGGGGAGAGGAGGAGGAGGAGGGAGAGAAGAGGCTAAAATTGAAGTAAGCTGACAACAAACTAAAAGAAAGCAAAACCTGCAGTGAGTGTGGTCGTTCAAGAAACATTTTTTTACAGGTCGCAAACCCCGGGCCAGTACGGCAGCCCGTGTAAAACATTAAGGCCCCTCACACTTGCTCTACACAAGACACTAACCGCACAGGTTACAGCATCGAACATGGTCACCACTGATTCAAATACTCCTCCAAAAGAAAAGCACAATCCCAACACCATAAATACAAATTCCAAGGAGTGGGAAAGGGTTAAAATCCTTCCGCAATCCTTCACACACACAGCCCCACATTCCAGATGCTTTGAATAGAAGAGACCAGCGGAGTCACAATACCATTTTCCACTTTGGTTAAAAATCCACACGTACAAAAAAAACTTTTACTTAATCTAACGACAGCAACATTAGTTTCCCAGCGCTGGTTCGGGAAAGTTTCCAGGAAGTTTCCAAGGGTCAGATTGATCCATTTAAGAGCTACGCATTTTTCTTCTGCTCCAAAAAGTAAATGTAAGCATTTTTAAACTTTGCGCTTGTGGGTTACCTTTCAGACAGAACATTTTTGAGGCATGTTCCAGGAGAGGGATTCGGACAGACTCCCCGTCCTGCTGGTGCTGATCGCTGCTGTGAGGGGGACGGAGGGTGGAGGCTGCAGCTCTCCGGCCCCAGTCCACCCGGCATACCAAGCCCTGCTCTGGTGGCAGTGGGCCAAGCTCGTGTTGTTACAAGAACTCGATCCAATCCCACTGCTCTCCTGACAGTCCCCCAAACCCACTCCCCCTATTGTTTGAAAGGCCAGGGCTGTGGTGGGGGGGGGGGAGAGAGGCCGGAGAGTAGGAGTGCCTCTGAGCTGGGACTGACTGACTGCCTTGGCTCTCGGTTTCTGCTCCACCGTTCAGCCGCTCAGAGCAAAACAGCGGTAAGCGCACAAGCACTCTCAACCCAGCTCAGCCGGCCCCTAACCCGACGTGCCCTATTCCCCTCCTCCGCTGCTGTTCTTGCAACATGAAACGAGCCAACCGTTTAACCAAAAGCACCAACACACAGGCTCAAACAGCGCAGAAGGAGGCCATTCAGCCCATTGTGCCTGTGCCACCAATTTGAAAGAACAATCCAATTAGTCCCACTCCCCCGGCCCCTCCCAACATAGCCCTGAAAATTCATGCCATGGGTTTATGGCTGTAGAACTGGAGGAGGTTACAGAGGCAGGGAGGGATTTAGAGATAATCCCAAGAACTTTAAATTTGAGACGGTGGACTAGGAGCCAATGTAGGTCAGCGATGATGGGGGTAGTGGACGTACAGGAATTGGTACGGGATAGGATATGAACAACAGTATTTTAGGGGAGAAGAAGGAGAAACAACAATTTATGTTGCACCTTTTAACACAGAAGCAAAAGTCCCAGGGTTACTGCGTGAACATAGAAACAGGAGTAGGCCATTCAGCCCCTTCGAGCCTGTTCCACCATTCAATCAGATCATGAGTGATCTGTACCTCAACTCCATTCACCAGCCTTTGATCCATAATCCCTTAATACCCTTACCCAACAAAAATCTATCGACCTCGGTCTTGAATTGGCAAAGATAATCTTCAGGAGCAACTCCTCAACTGAGCATGTGACTCGCTCCATTGGCACGGCAAGCTGCCGATCCCCAGAAGGCAGCAGCACAGGTACTACTAATGACGGATGGGCTATGGTGAGTGGCCTCTCAATGCTGCTGTGTGGCGGAAGATGTCTGTACAATTCTGCCTTACAAATGCAAATTTGTAACTTGATCGCCCGTAAATGGAGCTGAAGAAACCCCATCGCAATCCAACCCTAGACTTACTAAATTCCTTCACAAAGTGTCTCAGTGAAGGCTGGAGGCACAGAAATACCAGTTTCTTCGTTCTTTAACTGGGTAATAAATAAAAGCTGCTTTTATATTGTTTTTTTTTTAAGTAGGTCTCTGGGAGGCAGCTCCCAGTGTTTATGCTGGTAAATCAGTTTTCTGTAGCCCAGCAGCAGGCTCGTAGGCTCACGAACTGGGTCCAAGTCCGCTGCCAGATCACAGAAAATTGATTTAACAACATAATGAGTGGGAGCCAGCTCCTGAATGTTGAGAGAAAGGAAGCCTTGCATTTATATAGCACCTTTCGCGACCTCGGGACGTCCCTAAGCGGTTCACAGCCAATGAAGTACTTTTGAAGTGTAGTCACTGTGGTGATGCAGGAAATGCGGAGCCAATCTGCGCACAGCAAGATCCCACAAACAGCAACGTGATGAACGACCAGATGATCTGTTTTAGTGATGTTGGTTCAGGGATAAATATTGGCCAGGAGGACACCAGGGAGAACTCCCCTGCTCTTCTTCGAAATAAGAACACACGAAACATAAGAAATAGGAGCAGGCGTAGGCCATATGGCCCCTCGAGCCTGCTCCGCCATTCAATCAGATCATGGCTGATCATCCACTTTCCCGCCCTATCCCTATATCCCTTGATTCCCTTAGTGTCCAAAAATCTATCCATCTGAGTCTTGAATATACTCAACGACTGAGCATCAACGGCCCTATGGGGTAGAGAATTCCAAAGATTCACAAATAGTGCCATGGGATCATTAACATCCATCTGAGAGGGCAGACGGGGCCTCGGTTTAACGTCTCATCCGAAAGACGGCACCTCTGACAGTGCAGCACTCCCTCAGTACTGCACTGGGAGTGTTAGCCCAGATTTTGCACTCAATAACATTCTGCCAGAGATGAGCGTGCTACCAACTGAGCCACGGCTGACACCCGATTCTGGGATGTTGGGCCCCCAGAATCCAAACTGAGCTCATAATCTAGGCCGACACTCCCAGTGCAGCACTGAGGGAGTGCTGCATTTTTGGAGATGCCGCCTTTCGGATGAGATGTTAAACCGAGGCCCCGCCTGCCCCTCTCAGGTGGATGTAAAAGATCCCGCAGCACTATTTTGAAAAGGAGTACAGGTGTGTTCTCCCGGCGCCCTGATCAACATTTATCCCGGCAGAAGCTACGGCCACAATTGCTGCATTTACACTGATTTACACTGGTTTAGGTGGGCCGTGCGTGCTGGGCTCGAAATCCTCTCCCAGCCCAGGTGAAATACTTACCACGAGTTGGAATGCAAGGTATGCAGGTCTGAGAAATCCACCCGGCATTAGGACAAAGCCCGCCAGCATTGCACTGGAATCCCAGAAATAGCATCGGATGCCAGGCATGAGTGGGATCTGCCGAGAGCACAGGGAGGGACGGGGGACCCTGGATGCTTCTCTCGGGATGGTCGACAGCTGTAACTAATAATGAGGAGTACATCACAGAATCCGGGATGCAGTAAACTCCAGCCCCGCAGGAGGCCAGGCACAAAGCGCTGGGCCATTAAATCAATCAGGGGGCAGCTCAGAGTGCCTTTGCCATTTACATTACGGATTCTGCTCCAGATAACATGTTACTCCTCATGCAGACTCGGAGCAATCTCCTCCCGACAATGACAGCAGGCTACACTCTGGTTTCGAAATGGACTGGGCTGCTCAGTCAGGCAGAATTTTGAGCTATTAGTTATAATTCATTCCAAACACTGCAGCCCACGTCCTCGCCCACACAAATAAATGCTGGCCATGGCAGCGACGCCCACATCCCATGAACGAATTTTTAAAAATCCCCGCACGCCCTCTTCTCCTCTGACCTCTGACCACTCCTTGACCTCTGCTCCTTCTTGATGACCACTCGTGCAGTCACAACGCTCTCTGGAACTCCCTCCGCCTTGTCGCCTCCCCACCCCTTCAGAACCCTCCTCTCTGACCTTGCATCTGCCCCCTTCCAGCCACCTCCATAGTCCCTTTTCCTCTCCTCCTCAGTATCCGCCATTTCCTTAACGTAAAGCTCCTTGAGGCAGCTTCCTGCATGTGAGCAGCATTCTGGAAATGTAAGTTGCTGTTCAGGTAGTGACTCCAGGTCATTTCCATCGTTATTTTAAATTGAAGCTGAGATGCACTCCCAATAACCACATTTTAACAAAACCAGCTCCCAAATCGCCACCGAGACTGTTCCCATCAAGATCTCAAAGAATATTTGAACCCCACTCAGAACTGAAACCTTTCTGAGGTTCTGGGTAGCACCCTCGCCTCTTAGTCAGGAGACTGTGGCTCAAACCCCACTCCAGAGACTTGAACACATAATCTGGGCCGACAATTCAGTGCAGTACTGAGGGAGTGCTGCACTGACAGAAGTGCTGTCTTTTGGATGAGACATTAAACCGAGGCCCCAGATGTCTGTTTCAGGTGAATGTTAAAAGATCCCATGATAATATTCCAGTTAGTGCATGTTGTTCTCCCTGGGAATGTGTCAATATTTACAGGAGATCCCTGGGAATGTGTCAATATTTACAGGGGATCCCTGGGAATGTGTCAATATTTACAGGGGATCCCTGGGAATGTGTCAATATATACAGGGGATCCCTGGGAATGTGTCAGTATTTACAGGGGATCCCTGGGAATGTGTCAGTATTTACAGGGGATCCCTGGGAATGTGTCAATATTTACAGGGGATCCCTGGGAATGTGTCAATATTTACAGGGGATCCCTGGGAATGTGTCAATATTTACAGGGGATCCCTGGGAATTTGTCAATATTTACAGGGGATCCATATGAGTGAGTCAGTATTTACAGGGGATCCCTGGGAGTGTGTCAGTATTTACAGGGGATCCCTGGGAGTGTGTCAGTATTTACAGGGGATCCCTGGGAGTGTGTCAGTATTTACAGGGGATCCCTGGGAGTGTGTCAATATTTACAGGGGATCCCTGGGAGTGTGTCAATATTTACACGGGATCCCTGGGAGTGTGTCAATATTTACACGGGATCCCTGGGAGTGTGTCAATATTTACACGGGATCCCTGGGAGTGTGTCAATATTTACAGGGGATCCCTGGGAGTGTGTCAATATTTACACGGGATCCCTGGGAGTGTGTCAATATTTACAGGGGATCCCTGGGAGTGTGTCAGTATTTACAGGGGATCCCTGGGAGTATGTCAGTATTTACAGGGGATCCCTGGGAGTGTGTCAATATTTACAGGGGATCCCTGGGAGTATGTCAGTATTTACAGGGGATCCCTGGGAGTGTGTCAGTATTTCCAGCAGAAAAGTTTAAAAACAGCTTGAGAAAACATTGTTTTAAACAGACTCAGGCTGCTGTTTCTCTTTTTAAACAGGCAAATTGCTTCTTAAAAACACATTGAAAGTGAATGCCAGTTCTTAAAAAAGAATATATTATTAAATGTGTCTCAGTGGAGAACCCCAAACCAGTGAGCGCGTGGGACGGGATAATTTATCATCATTTGTATCTACTTTTAGTAACGTTCAGTTGTGGCTTGGGGACAGGGCACTCTGTCTCTGGAGGCAGACAGACTGTCAACAAGCTACTTAAAATACACACAGGAATGGCAACTAAAAGCAGCTCTACCCTGCCTAGGCGACACCCATGGTAGAATAGCTATACTGGTAGATTTGATGGGCAGCGTCACCTAGTATAAAGCTTCCTCAACAGGACTGTGGGCAAATACAGCACTGAGCCATTCACACCAGGATTCAAGCATTTGCCCACAGTCCCATTGCAGAAGCTTTATACTAGGTGACGCTGCACCAGTTAAGTTAGCTGATTTCAGCTCGGCCAGCGTTTGGGACACTAAAGTTGGCCGCACTAAAGTTGGAGGGGGGAGCGTCAGGTTTCCCGCACCTGGTTGATATCCAGTGACATCCCCCTGCAGGGAAGTAGGCCGGTGTGGACATTGGGTAGGGGCAGGATCAGAATTAGGCTTGGCTGTGATGCTTCCCAAAGTGGAATAGTTCACTGACACTCGCCATCTCGGCTCACATGTGAAGAAATGGCCACTAGGGGGAGGTGCCAGAGGGTACCCAGAACACTTGAACTGGATGGACTTGACATTAGCAATCTTGACCTGAGGTAGAGGGGAGGTAATAAGCCAAGGTCCCTCCTCCTAACTCCGGTTGGACTGTGCCATGCACAGTTATCCGGGTGAGGGAAGGATCTGTACCCCAACGAGTTCTACACTTAGAGGAGGAAATGGGAGGAAAATGACGGGGTGGGGGGGACAACTCAAATTTGGAACTCAATTGTGGGGGAACCCCCTTATCACCCCAAAAACAGGCCCATTTTCAACCAACCAACGATTTTCAATCAAGATATGTCAGCTCGAAAAAAGTCACTTCATTTCCAATGTGTTGCATATTTACAGTGGACAAGGAAAGAATGATAGATTTAAAAAGCATAGGGAGGTGAAGCTAGCTGCATCCAGATGCTGCAGCAATCCTTTTTTTATTGGCCAGTTATACTTCATAAGCGGCTGGTGTTTCGTGACCCCTCAGAATAAGGCCCATTCCGGCCACATGGGGTCACCATCAGATTGGGTCACGGTGACTGGCAGTTCATGCTGCTCCGCCCTTGGGTTTACAGTGAGCTCTGCCCACAGTCTGTTCAGGTGCTAGGAGAATCATAAGGTTACAGGAACTATCTGTACTTTGTACAGGCAATTCAAATCTGCAGAATAATCCTTCACGTATTTGACTAATGAAAATGATCCTGTTCGGTAGGACCACACAATGACTGGGAGGAGGCGGGGGGAAGTGGGGAAGGAGGAGTGAGTGAGAGAGAGAAAGCGATTCACACTCCAGTTGGAAACTGTGTATGTATGTACGTAAAGCGAGAAAGGGACCACGCTTGGTGTGATGCTCTCCACAGTCAAATAGCATGTCAACATTTACCGATTAGACTCATGCATAAAGAATGACTGTTAGGGCAAGGTTGTAGAAAGAAACCAGCACTTGTAACCCAGCCAAGAGGCAATGCCTTAAGGAAAGGAGATAAGAAATACTGGTTAAAATAATGTCTGATATCTCATCAGGTCGCACTGCAAATCTGTAATAGGTCCACACCACAATTGTGATATTCTCATGACGCAAGGTCCAGCTTTCCTCCGAAGACTTACACCTGCCCATTTCCACCAAACGCTGCCAAACCCACAATCCCCATGTACCGCCAGCAGCCCCTCTCCCACCTCCACCTCAGCACTGCCCTCCCTGACAAGCTCTCCCACCCCCACCTCAGCACGCCCCTCCCTGACAATCTCTCCCACCCCCTCAGCACGCCCCTCCCTGACAATCTCTCCCACCCCCACCGCCACCTCAGCACTGCCCTCCCTGACAATCTCTCCCACCCCCACCTCAGCACGCCCCTCCCTGACAATCTCTCCCACCCCCTCAGCACGCCCCTCCCTGACAATCTCTCCCACCCCCACCTCAGCACGCCCCTCCCTGACAATCTCTCCCACCCCCTCAGCACGCCCCTCCCTGACAATCTCTCCCACCCCCACCGACACCTCAGCACGCCCCTCCCTGACAAGCTCTCCCACCCCCACCTCAGCACGCCCCTCCCTGACAATCTCTCCCACCCCCACCTCAGCACTGCCCTCCCTGACAATCTCTCCCACCCCCTCAGCACGCCCCTCCCTGACAATCTCTCCCACCCCCACCTCAGCACGCCCCTCCCTGACAATCTCTCCCACCCCCTCAGCACGCCCCTCCCTGACAATCTCTCCCACCCCCACCGCCACCTCAGCACTGCCCTCCCTGACAATCTCTCCCACCCCCACCTCAGCACGCCCCTCCCTGACAATCTCTCCCACCCCCACCTCAGCACGCCCCTCCCTGACAATCTCTCCCACCCCCACCGACACCTCAGCACGCCCCTCCCTGACAATCTCTCCCACCCCCTCAGCACGCCCCTCCCTGACAATCTCTCCCACCCCCTCAGCACGCCCCTCCCTGACAATCTCTCCCACCCCCACCGACACCTCAGCACGCCCCTCCCTGACAATCTCTCCCACCCCCTCAGCACGCCCCTCCCTGACAATCTCTCCCACCCCCTCAGCACGCCCCTCCCTGACAATCTCTCCCACCCCCACCGACACCTCAGCACTCCCCTCCCTGACAAGCTCAACCCAATCTCTCCCCCACCCTCACAAATAAAACAGCCCTGACACTCAACTTGTCATCTCCCTCTTGAATTGGAATTTCTCTCCACACTTACCTACTTTCTCCCAAAAACTAGCAAAACCTGCATCAGAAAAACTAATGTTAGATTTAGTTGATCCAAGAGTTGGCATTTTAAAACAATCTCCAAAAAATACTTTTGGAAAAAAAATTAAATTAATAACATGATTCGGGCATGGGTCTGTAGAACAAGATCGTGAGACACTAAATTCTGACATCTCTCCCTCCCCCAACTGTCACATCGTCTAACCTTTCACCATGGAGTGTTTACAATTAATTTTTTTTGCATCGTATCCAATTTTTCCACTGAAAGTATAATGGAATTTATATAAACACTGAACTTTTCACTACCCCGATGGCTGAACCAGTGAGTAAGCGAACTACACAAACCAGCCTGTGTTGAATTAACTCTCAGCATAAAGACGCTACAATTGGTATCAACTACTCCTGCACTAAGAAGGGGACTGTGGGCAAATGCTTGAATCATGGAGTGAATGGTTCAGTACTGCATTTGCCCACAGTCCCATAGGAACACAAGTGGGCCATTCAGCCCCTCGAGCCTACTCCACCATTCAATCAGATCACGGCTGATCTGTATCTTGACTCCATCTACCCGCCTTTGCTCCACATCCCTTGATACCCTTGCCTAACAAAAATCTATTGATCTCAGTCTTAAAAGCTCCAATTGTCCCCGAGCATCCACAGCCTTGTCAGGTTTCTACTCCCCTTTGTGTGAAAAAGTGCCTCCTGATTTCCCTCCTGAGCGGCCTAGCTCTAATTTTAAGATTGTGTCAATGCTTCGGTTCCTCGTCCGTGACTGCTGTTGGAAAGCGTGTACAGGTTTGGGCTTATGGCTCGGTTCTGATGCCTCCTAAAGCTCAATAACTTGTTGGGGCTCGCACATGACTATTGACCACTTGGGTCCCCATGGCAATGTGCCCCAGCAAGGATTCAATTCTACTGCAATGACCCCCACCCTGGCTGAGATCAGCTAACTTAGTACACACTGGGGACCCGAAATATCATCATCCTATCGCCCAGCTGTGTACTGAGCAGTGCGCTGACCAAATGAACCATCCAGCTGTTGGCTTGTGTTTTTGTGAGCCTGACTGCACAGGACAAAAAGGGACAGATGAGGTCTCAACTCCTCCAAACACAGGTAAATAAATACACATTGTACAAATGGCTACACTCTGAATAGCTTTTGAAAATAAATAAACCCTGCATTTACACGGCACCATAATCGCATCGAAATTTCTCAAAGAACTTCGCATAATGAATTACTTTTTGAGCCCAGCGATATCCATTGTAAGTTATTCTTTTAAAACCGAACAGGGGGAGAGGGGAGCACTAAACTGTAAATATTTATATTGAAGGCAGACGACAGCAGCAGCAACCACTTCACTTGAACACAAAGAGGGACAGAACATCAGGCAGCCATCGGCAGATGTGTAAACGGCGAGGGAACCAAAGCTGAATATGCTTAAACACCTATAAACAAGGGGGAAGTGATCACACATAAACTGATGAACTCACCCGAGCCCTGCGCAGCTGGGAGTTCCACTGTTTGACGTCAACTGCTCCTTAAAAGCAAATCAACCACGTGATTTTTCCCCAACTACAAGTTGGATTTGCATTACAGGGCTACCATAAATACCATGTAGGAACTGCCTCCACTTACCT
Source organism: Heptranchias perlo (assembly GCF_035084215.1). Classification (NCBI taxonomy): domain Eukaryota; kingdom Metazoa; phylum Chordata; class Chondrichthyes; order Hexanchiformes; family Hexanchidae; genus Heptranchias; species Heptranchias perlo. The sequence goes on along the minus strand of NC_090332.1, from coordinate 6,253,279 downwards.
GTGGGCTCGGTAACCTCAATCCTTCTGACTCTACACACATTGTTCCTCATCTATATGAGGTACGGTGGTGTAGTGGTTATGTTACTAGACTAGTAATCCAGAGACCTGGACTCGTAATTGAACCGTGAGTTCAAATCTTACTGTGGCAGTTTGAGAATTTGAGTTCAGTTTAAACAAATCTGGAACTAAAAAGCTGGCACTAGTAAAAATGACCAGGATGCTGTCAGATTGTTGTAAAAAAAAGTGGCTTGTTAACTAATGCCCTTTCGGGAAGGAAACACACTGTCCTTACCTGGTCTGGCCTATTTGTGACTCCAATCCCACACCAATGTGGTTGACTCTTAACTGCTCTCTGAAGTGGCCTAGCAAACCACTCAGTTGTATCACTACCTTCTCAGGGCAACTAGGGATGGGCAAAATATTGGCCTTGCCAGCAACGCCCACATCCCAAGAATGAATAAAAGAAAGGATATCAGAGACTTTGTTGTATCAAACCACTTGCAGTGGTTCAAGTAGAAGGCCCACCATCACCTTCTTTGGGCAACTAGGGACGGACAATAAATGCCAGCCTTACCAAAGATGCCCATATCCACAGAATGAATTTTTACATTTTTTTTTAAAAGACGTCATCCGTAAATTTAGGAGATTTTGCATACTATACCGTTACCTTTTACCTACAAACACCCTCCACCACACAACCCATTCGGCTTGCCTCATGTACTGACCGATAGGAAGGTTGGGATTATACAACCGGGAGGCGAACTGCATCTCGGGGTTTTGTTGATGTCCAGAAACTGCTCTGCCAGAATACCACCGGAACCATTCGACTTGAATTCTGCGTCTTTACTTGCCCTTCAGACTCATAAATCAAGTTTGTGTGAAGAATTCATGAAGGTTTACCTCCTTCTCGTCATGGGCCTAGTCGGGTGACAAGCCAGGTACTAAAATGAGGTATGGGGCGTAGTTTCCCATTCGACAGGCTTCATCACTACTACCAGCACAGCACCTCCCCAACCCATCGGTGTAACCGTGGGCAACAGCGAGGACAATATATAGGAAATGTTTCCACCAATTCAAAGGTTTTCTCAATCAGCCGCTCGGTAAAGAACCCGAAACGTTCCTGCGCCCTGTGCGGGGAAGAGGTGCCATGCTGAAGTGAGGCGCTCCGTCAGAGTGGAGAATGGAGAACAAGGCTGGGTGCAAATGTGATGCACGACATCGGGACACAAACCCACATTTAACTGGAGATGGACACTGCGGCAAGTAGATCACTGGGAATGCGCTTTGCGCTCTGCATTAAAGCCGCATCCTCAGTAACGCCACGATACTGAGAGGTAACCAGCAGTGAAGTCACCAAGGATGTAACTTGCTCGAGACGTTAGGGTAAACACCAGCAACTTGAAAGAGCAAAGGATGATTCAGTTCACCAACACCAGATGAGCCTTGAAGCTGGGACGAGATACTTAGCTAGAACGCATACGGGAGCTAAGTTAATATCAGTACAGTACAGGTATACTGTAATCCAGGGCCAGTTAAATACCTTGCCATTTCAATTGGGCACTCAATGTAGCTACTTCACATTCAGTAACTCTGCTTCTTTCCCTATCACGGTATCGCTCAGTTTAAAGACGGACGCAGAACCAGGCAGGAAATGAAAGAAGATGGGCGGCAAAGATATTTCAAATTCCTAACAAATTTTTGTCAGGTAAGGGTACCGTGGGTGATAGGGCTAAGGCGGGTAAATGGACCTGAGGTAACAGATCAGCCCTGATCTGATCCAATGGCAGAGCAGGCTCAAGGAGCTGAATGGCCTGCCCCTGTTCCTAATGTTCTGTTTCGGGATTAAGAGGAACTCCAGCCAGGAGGGTTCCTCTTTCAGAACAGGGCGAGGCATCACACATCGAGCGATGATTCTGAGCAACTGAGGGAGCAATGTCTTACTATCGGAGAAAACACTGGTGATTGCAGTCGGATCTCTGCTTCATTAAAATGTGCAACGTGGGCCATCTGAAAACTTGAAACTTTGGAAGAGCTACTTACAGATCGCCTGAAAGTTACATACTTTCCACGGCAGTAGTTTCCAAAGCCCTTTACAATAATCATAGGGATTACAGGGACGGAAATGGCACAGAGCTTTTTACTCATTCATAATCTGGACCTTTACCTGTCAGCCGTGTCTCAGTGGGCAGCACTCTCACCTCTGAGTCAGAAGGTCGTGGGTTTAAACCCCACTCCAGCGACTTGGGCACATAATCTAGGATGACACGCCCAGTGCAGTACTGAGGGAGAGCTGTACTGTCGTAGGTGCCGTCTTTCGCATGAGACGTTAAACCGAGGCCCCGTCAGGTGGACGTAAAAGATCCCCAGGCACTATACCGAAGATGAGTAATGGAGTTCTCCCTGGTGTCCTGGCCAATATTTATCCCTCAACTAACATCACATTCTACAACCTCAGGATGTCCCAAAGTGCCTTACAACCAATGATGTACTTTTTGAAGTGTAGTTACTGATGTAATATAAGAAACATGGCAGCCAATTTGCGCACAGCAAGATCCCACAAACAGCAATGTGATAATGACCAGATAATGTTTTTTTTAGTGGTGTTGGTTGAGGGATAAATATTAGCCAGGACACCAGGGAGAACGTCCCTGCACCTCTTCTTCTCAGGAATCTTTTACGTCCACCTGAGAGGGGCAGACGGGGCCTCGGTTTCACCTCTCATCCGAAAGATGGCACCTCCGACAGTGCAGCACTCCCTCAGTGCTGCACAGGGAATGTCAGCCTGGATTTTGTGCTCAAGTCTCTGGAATGGGGTCTTGAACCCAGGACCTTCGTGACTCAGAGACTTGGGGGGGAGGGGCTACCCACTGAGCCACGGCTGACACAGCCAGGGGAGGGTGGCAGGAGGGGAGGACATGTGCTCCTGGCAACGTAAGACCGTTTAGAAACAGGCGCACGCCCTTACCGTCACCGCGCAGCGGCGTGTAGGTCCAGCTCTCCTCGTCGCTGTCGGGCTGCGCGCAGACAGAGGACAACTCGCCATCGCTGCGGAACAGCCTCCTGGTCTGTTTGGTCAGCGATGTGAAATTAAGCCAGCTCAGCGCGCGAGGGATGGGGCTGGGATTCGCTTTCTTCCTCAACGACCCCGAGACGCAATCCTTCTTCATCGTTTCGGCGGAAGATCGGCGATGCACATTTGCACTTCTCCAAGAGAGGGGGGGGGGGGGGGGGGATTTTAAAATAAACAGGTCAGGTTGCTGAAATCCCACCAGCGCGCTGAAGCGAGTTCCTGGATCCAATCCGAGTGGTACAATGAGATGGAGCCAGACATACACTTTGCTGAGCCATTGAGGTCCTCTGGTTTGGGTCAGCCCGGGAGAAGCATGCTCTTCGACACAAGCAGCAAGAGGGGGACTTTAACTTCTCATCCTCACGGAACACAAGTCCAACAGGTAGGACAGGACACTCCCAGCCAGACACCCACACAGAGACCGTGGAAGAGAACAGCACACGGCGTTGACAGGATCTAACAGCAGGGCATCGCGTGTCTCCTTTGGGAATTCCCCTCTCCCTGAGCAATGATCCACATCTAACTGTTACTGGATGCAGACAGAAGACACTTTCAAAGTGCTGCACCCCTCGCACTGGAGTGAGGTGGCTCACTATCCCTGGTTCACCAACTCCTCACTGCCCCACAGTACAACCACTGCAGCCCCCACCCCCCAAAAAAAATCTAAGAATCGGTCTTCCCTTTTTGAAGGCAGTTGCGATTTGTCGGCTCCCCGTTCTCTTTATGTGGCGAGGTCTGTTCAGCTGTTCCTCCCTTCACCCAGCGGCTCAGTAGAGATGCTACACGGGGCAGTCCCATCCGAGCTGGAGATGGAGCGGGTGAGACTACTAGTTAAGCTTTTAGAAAGACAAGAGAGAGGGAGAGAGAGGGAGAGGAGAGGACAGCAACTGCTCAGTGAAATATGAGACGTGGGCTTCTAAAGTCATAGCAACTAGCTCCGCATAAACCCCGCCTCTCTCGCTGGAACAATAGTGTTTAACTCGGCAACGGGGGACAGAAATATGCTCTTGGAAAAAGCCAGCGGTTATGAATAAGCACATCAGTCCAGTTAGCACAGCTGGCTGGCTGGCTGCTGGATCTCAGCCTGAATCCCAAGCTAACCTTACACGTGGATGATTTTTTTTTGTTAAATTGTGTTCAGTTTTCCTCCGTCTCTCCCCCCCCTCCTCCTTTATTTTTAAACTGAGTGACAGTGAGAGCAGGGAGTCCACTCTGTCACAGTCTAGAGGGAAACAAAGTCTGATCAGATTACCGCCTGACTGAAGCAGCCACTTCCAACTGACCCCTGACTCCTAAAGTGCTGTAAAAAGGGTGCACCCACTGGCGATACCTCGCTAAATTATTCAGCATGTCAATCTCTTCTTTTTTTTTAAAAAAACAAACAGCCCCCAGAATTGGCCACTGCTGCTGAGGTTTGACTGGTGATTCTCAGTGGCTTGTCCTGGGAATTGGCCAGCACGACAAAGGCGGGCATTGCTGGTCTGACCCGCCCCCGGGTCTGCCCCCTATCCCAGTCTGTTCACACCCACCCCCCACCCCACTCTGGTCTATCCCGCCCTGGTCCACCATCCCACCAAAACTCCCCCCCCCCACCCCGGGTCTGTCCCCCCACCCCGGTCTGGCCGGTGTCCCTATCTGTCTACCTCCCTCTGTCCCACCACCCCCCCCCAACCCCGGTCGATCCCCCCGCCCCGGTCTGCCCCATGTCACAATCTGTCCACACCTCCCTCCGGTCTGTCCCACCCAGGTCTGCCCCCTCCCAACTCCCCTACCCCCCCACCGCCCCGATCTGCTCCGTGTCCTGGTCTGTCCCAGTCTGTTGTCCCCCCACCCCGTGTCCTGGTCTCCCCCCCCCCCCCCCCCCACCGGCTCTGTCCCTACCCGGTCTGTCCCTCCCGCCCCCCACCAGTCCCAGTCTGTCCTCTCTCCCCAACCCCCCCCCTTCTCTGTCCCGTGTCATGGTCTGCCCCCCCACCGCCCCCCCCGGACTGTTCCTACCTGGTCTGTCTGTCCTGCCCCCCTACCAGTCCCATGTCCTGGTCTGTCCTCTCTCCTCACCTCCCCCCACCGTCCCATGTCCCAGTCTGCCCCCTCCCGGTCTGTCCCCACCCAGTCTATTCCCACACCCCCGTCTGTCCAGTGTTCCGGTCTGTGCGCCCCCCCCCCCCCGACTGAGTCTGCCCCGTGTTCCGGTCTGTCCCCACCTAGTCTGTTTCCCTCCCCCCCCCCAGTCTGTCCAGGTCTGTCACCCCCCCCCCCCCAACCCCTGCAAACTGCAAACTGAACATGATGGAGTAGATCTTGACTTTGTGCGATAGTGTAAAACGGGGGCTGCTGAATCAGCTGCCGGTTTTACATCTCTCCTGATTTTTATTTCCATTGACATCGATTCTTTAACCCGCAACCCTTTCGCTACTGCTCAGAGTTAATCTTTCCTCTGTAAAATACACTGGGGCGTTAAAGGCCCTATATAAATTCAGGGCGCTGTTTAGTGCCACCTCCCCCTGCCAGACAGTGATCACCAGTGCTTTTCCGATAGTGAGCCACAGCATGGTGACTCAATCACCGCGTGGTGTCAGACACTTCCACTGCGGTGAAAGAGGAAGCCTCCTGGCTGCTGTTCCTCCTCAACCCGTCAGAGTATTCAGGTCGACTTTACAATCGTCCTTCTCCTGCTCAATGAAAGAAAGAACTTGCATTTTATACAGTGCCTTTCACGACCTCAGGACGTCCAAAGCGCTTTAAAGCCAACTAAGTACGTTTGAAGTGTAGTCGTACTGTAGGAAACGCAGCAGTAAATCTGCTGCATTGATAAACACACCTGTGATACTACTGATGTTGATTCACCCTCTTCACGCTGTTGGGCTCAGTAACTCCCGGTTTCAATGTTCAATTGCTGTTGATAAACTGAAGCATTCTTTGCTGTGTTAAGTTGATGATATCACCGTATTGTCAGGTTACCTCCTCGGTGACTCACTCCTGGCCATTCCTGGCAAGTCACTGACAATGCAATTTGGGTGCACAGTGCAAGGGAAACCTGGTGACCTACTTGTTCCATTCCTCGACCCCAACAACTCTGCATTTATATAGCGCCTTTAATGTAGTAAAACGTCCCAAGGCGCTTCACAGGAGCGATTATCAAACAAAATTTGACACCGAGCCACATAAGGAGATATTAGGACAGGTGACCAAAAGCTTGGTCAAAGAGGTAGGTTTCAAGGAGCGCCTTAAAGGAGGAGAGAGAGGTGGAGAGTTTTAGGGAGGGAATTCCAGAGCTTAGGGCCTAGGCGGCTGAAGGCTCGGCCGCCAGTGGTGGGGTGAAGAACTGGTGAGGTAGGTTTGAGTCCCACTGTTGCCTGTCTCATTGACCGGAGGATTTGTTTGTTTGTAGCTGTGCGACTTAACGCGAAGAGTATCATCATTGTATTTTGTTTTGTAATAACTTAGGGTGAAATTTGACCCCTTCAGGTACCAAGTCACATAGTGCATTCTCCAGTCTGGTCCCCACCAGTTAAAATATCCACGTTTAAAACAGGCAATCACTTATATCGGCCAAAAGGCGATAACCGTTATCCATTTGCATTAACGTCGATTGCAAAGTTGCCGGTTATAGTGTCTTAAGTGCTCCGTGTATTTCGGGCAGAAATAGCTGTGCTTCCTCACAACGGCACCCCTCATTAAGGTTTCTCTTTCATTAAATCCATCTCTGTATCCAGTCCTTTCTTCCAGTTTGATTTACCTTGGAGTGTTGCACATGTTACGCTCTGATCTTCGTGCCCAATCCACATTCCTGCTGGTTTTACACTTTCAGTCATTGGCAGTTGAAAGGCCACGGCTTTATTCTGCAAGAATCTTGCCAATTTCTGTTCACCCAGCCTTCATTAGCTTTGCTGCCATGTGGAAAGAATTGTATTGTACGAATGGAGACCCCTGATGTATATATAGTACCACCATTAATATTCGAGTCAGATTAAGAGACTGTGGTCCCGATATTTACAGGGAGGAGGGGAAACCTGGAAACAACGGGAATGTGGAGGTCCTGCTGAATTTAACGGCCCCATTCGGATTTTTTTAGTCTGTTTCCCGCTCGGCAGCCGGTCAGATTGAGAATCTGGCTGGCCAACCAATTTAAACACCCCACCCCACCCCACCAATCCTCTCTCGCCCATCGTGGAGAGGGGTTAAAATCCCCCCCGTAGAGTCACACCTGTCCCGAAACCTCCCCTGTTCTCCTGAAGGTATCGACCTCTGTCAGATTGAACAGCTGGTGGGGACCTTACCCAAGAGTAAGCCTCAACAGTAGGAGCAGCACAGCTGAGACAAGCCCAATCCTGTCCTCATCTGACATCCACACACACACCTTCAGTCAGGGTCACCAGATACCAGAGCACGAGCGGGAATCCTGGCCAATGGCTCCCCCATTTTTAATTGCGTTTGTAATTCAACGTCCCAGATAGTTTCACCACTGAGATCCAACACTCACTGGCTAATCAGAGATACTCAAATCAGCAGAAGTAAACATTAACGGTGCTAAACATTGAAGGCGTTAATCGGAATTGTGCCCAATGGTGGGATTAATTTAGCCATCACTCCCTTCCACAAGACAAGTAACTCATTTACTTTGCGTGGGGGCACAGATTTGGACGGTGGAGTAAACTGTAGCTCAGGACCTTTCTAGCGCAGGCGTGTGCACAAAATACAGACTGTGGCGGCCCCACTGCCGGGACAACTGGAGCTTTCAAGACTGAGATGGATAGATTTTTTTTGTTGGGTAAAGGTATCAAGGGATATGGAGCAAAAGCGGGTAAATGGGGTTGAGGTACAGATCAGCCATGATCTAACTGGATGGCAGAGCAGGCTGGAGGGGCTGAATGGCCGACTCCTGTTCTTATGTTCCTAATGGTTCAGTGAGTAAATGGTGTCAGGCTTACCTCGGGCAATCCCCACGCATTTCACAGTAGCTGGTTCAGAGAGCCACAAGTGAAGGTTTGACAGCTTGCCGTTCACTCTCAGTTGTGGTGGATTTGCGCTCTGAGAATACCCAGACACGGGGAGAAGGCACGTGGAATCTTTCTCTCAAACACAATTACCGATGGTAAGAATTACCAACGGCGCTGCAATTGGGTGCCCGAGTCCCTGAGGTAAGGAGCGTTCCCGACCTAATTACTATCCAATGACTCCCCCCTGCTGGGAAGTGCGCGTGTGAGGGCAGGATGAGCCTCATCTACGACACCCACCCACCAGCGCACTAATATCCGGCCCAGCTCGCACATGGAGAAATGGCTCCTCGGGCAAGTTGCTAGACAGCTGTTGGCAACCGTGGAACTGCACCCCGGTGAGAATCAGGAGAAATGAAGAAAAATTGAACAAGTATTTAGATTCGGAAAAGCTCAAGTCACTCGCAAAGGAAAGCAAAGGGTCAACAGGGCAGAAAATGCAGCATATTGCTCACCTCCTGGTGACTGAGTGGTATTCAAACTGATTTAATAGCTCGGCTCGTGAATTGTTCCCCGCAGTAATGCGCATTGCAAGCTTGCACCATCACTGGGCCACTGCTAAATATACCAGTTTCTATCAAATAGGGCAGCTTCAGCATTAATCCTCGAGATATGCTGTACTGACTATCTTCTGTTAGCTGCAGCTTAACAGTTAGTAAACTGTCAAAAGTAAAAAAAAAACAGCAATTGCTTTATCGCAACCGGAGTCTTTTGCAGCCTCTTTGGTGAAGGTTCTAGAAGCTCCCCCCTCCTCCTCACTTCCCCCCTCACCTCACCTCACCCACCACCTCCCCCTTCTCTCCCCACTCCCCTCTCCACAACAACCCTCCCCTCACCTCACCCCCTCACCTAACCCCACTTCAACTCACCTCACCCCACTCCCCTCGCCTCACCCCCCACTTCCTCTCCCACCCCCCACCTCCTCTCCCCCTCCCCACCGTGTGACTGATCTCTTCCCAGGTTCCACTGATCAGCAAATACGTGGAATTTAATCATTCCGACATTTCCTGACTTTCAGAGCGATGGTCTCTTCAAAGATCTCCCCCCTTCCCCCACACTCCAGCCGCACAATTTTCAAATTTCATGCTACTTGACAACTGCTCTGCAGTGGGGACTTTGACGGGAGAGACTCAATAATCAATTCCCATCCGACAGTGATTGCCCATTTCCGTTCAGGGGCACTTCCATTACAAGCACCAGTGTTCCTGGAAGCAAAGATATCTCATCGATTCTTCACTCAGCAGCGAGGGAGGACCAGCCTCTGCATTTTAATTAATCTAAATTCCTTGAGACAGCACTTAAGCCGATGCATTTCTTGTGGCACACTCTTAATTCATCAGCTCAAATTGCTCCCGCTGTCAGTGGCAGACCTGCAACTCAGCCTGGCCCAGCTGAAGATTCTCTCTCCAAACACGACGACAAGTTTGAAAAGACGGAATCTGCAACTACCCTGCAGGCTGTTTCACAGTCCAGTGTGAACATTTCACACACCCACTATTACACTTGACTGAAACCGCAGTAAAAACTCAGTTACGCCCAATTCCTGTTAACTAACTAACCGGCTTTCCACACTCTCCGCAGTATCGAGAGCGTCTATAAGGCGCTTGACTTGAAATAGATGAGTGATTATTTGCTACTGCAGGGTATCGTTGCTTGTTTTTAACTGTGATGGAACAACGAACAACGCAAGCTATTTATGTGATCGCTTTTAACTGACTGTAACTTGGTCAATCGTTGACTTGACGGTGTTACCTGGGAGCTGACCATGTTAAAGTGGGGAAAGTAGGCTTCCCTGCCGATAAAGTGCTGTGGGTTTACATGGTGAGTCGGTAAGCTATACAAGCCAGGAAGGTCCTAGGTCAATGCCTGGTCTGAGCTGATCTCAGCCAGGAAGGGCAATAAGGCTTTGGCACCCCTGGGTAGGATGGGGCAAATTGGCCAGCGAAACAATTGGTGGTTCAGGCCCCACTCCAGGACTTCAGCATACGATCTAGACTGACACTTGAGTGCAGTGGTGAGGGAGTACTGCACTGTCGGTGGTGCCACCCTTCGCATGAGAAATTAAACTGTGCGGGTGGACATAAAAGGTTCCATTCTATTTGATGAAGAGTAGAGAGTTCTCCCGTCCTAATGGACATTCCTCCTTGAATTACCACCATCAAAAACAGATTAACTGGCCATTCAGCTCACTTGCTGTTGGTGGGATCTTGCTGCACGCAAACCAGATGCCATGTTTGCCTACATAATAAGTGACTGTACTTGAAAAGTAATTCATGCAATGTGAGGTGCTGAGGTGCATAACGAATATTAAATTCTCCTACTGAGGAAGATGCTCAAACTTGTGGCCGATTACAGAACGTCATGGGCTAAAGCCTCTGGGTTGGACAATGGTGCTTCTCAATGGAGGGAGTTAGACACTAATAGTTGCCTAAATGCACAGTTGCCGACTTTGAATCAGTACTCAGCGCAACACATTCGTGACACCATAAAAAAAGGCCACAGCCTTCGTAGAATAGGTGTGGGTTTCCTGGAGCTTGGTTATCCAGGACACGAGTGGTAACTCGACCTTACTGTAGAGTGCAGTCTCTACATTTCTACTGCAGACTGTCCAATCAATTACTGTGATCATTAAGACTTGGCACGCTGGATACTCGGCATATACTGGCTACTAGGAGGAGATAGGGCGCTCTCCTGAAATTCCAGTCACAACAGTGCAAGCCTGCAGCTCTCTCTCTCTCTCTCTCTCAGAGAGCACGTGTTGCTGCTGCCGGAAAGGCCAGTGACATTCTCACTCACCTTCTGATGAGAATCGACCCACTGACCTGGCATTATCCAGGGCTTCTGCCCTGACTGTGGGTAGGTAGTGAAGACGGGACCGTGGGTCACACGACTGTGTGGCCCCAGCCTGAAAAAAAAAAGCCTCAGCTCCAGTCAGTCTGGGTAGGAATTTGACCTATGTTATAGGCTGTATTCTTTTTCAATTTGCCTGACACCCTGGCGACTTCTGACCCCTTTGGTGGATTTATCTGACCCCCCAACCCCTCTTCGGTTTTCATTAGTCTGAGCCACACTAGTCACTGGCGGTCTCTTCTCGTAAATTCTGCTCTGTTGGGAGTTCCCTGAACCCGGGATCTGATATTAATCATCCTGTGCCTTTTGTTTGGAGCAGTCATTCATTCACTCTGCTTACTAGGGCTGCAAATAGTCTCCCGGAGAGCCAGACGCACAGTTACAGTAGCTTTTCAAGCCGGCACGTTCGTTCTGCTCGAATGAACCCAAAAGCCTTGCAATAGTGCAAGGTACTTCTGTACTACAGTAACCCCCAGCGAAGGGTCAGCACAGGCAACGAGCTCTTCCCCGATGAGGATTCAGAGGTTGAAGCTGCCCGCTGACCAACATTGACGGAACTGAAAATTCGACTGTAAGGGTCAAGAAGGCCCAGCTCAAATCACCAACCGTATCAAACCTCGGGCTGTTCAGTAACCACATGGGACGGTACATGTATTGGGGGCTACGTTAGTGTAGCGGTTTCATAGAATGGTTACAACACAGGAGGCCATTCGGCCCATCGAGCCCATGCTGGCTCTTTGTAAGAGCAATCCAGTCAGTCCCATTCCCCCGCTCTTTCCCCGTAGCCCTGCAAATTTTTTGCAGGATATTTTTCTAGGTTTTGGAATGTTTATAATATGAAGAAATTGACAGCATTTGCAAATTTGGGAAAGCAGGTTACTGAAGAGCGGGTTTATCAGATGTTACAATAACCTCCGCCTTTAGCGTACAGAAATGGCCCAGGGCTCTTCACAGAGTACAGACGGGTGAGAAAATGGACACTGAGACACAGAAGCAGCTACCAGGAAGGAACAAACACTTGATCAAAGAGATGGGTTTTAAGGAGGGTTTAAACTGAAATGTGAACTCATACTTCAATTAAAAAATATACTAAACTTAAATAAGAGGATGACTTTATTCTGCCTTTCTATGTTAAAGGCGCTATATAAATGCAAGAAGTTATTGTTGCAGTACCATAACCATTACACTAATGTGCCCCCCAATACGTGTACTGCCCTGTGTGGTAATGAGCAGTCCGAGGTTTGATTTCCCCACCTGTGCTGGGTTAACTGATCTCAGATGGTACGGTCTATTGTACTGGCTCCAGTGCCCCTGACCTAGAGCGGGGAAAAGCAACCAGTGATCCAGCTCCTGATCTCCATCCAGTCGCCCCTCCTGCAACATGCGTACATGGGAGGACATCAGGGGAGGATAGGAGAGGCTGAGGTATGACCCCCGCGCAACCCCCCACCTCCCCCACCCCCCCCCAGCCAACAGATGAATAGCCGGCAGACACGAGGGAAAAGTACCAGAGGACTATCAGCACTGTGGAGTTACATTCCAACCTTCAAGAGAGGAGAGAAGGAAATGGGAGCAGAATCCGGGTGGTGGGGAGGGAGAGAACTGGACAGAATACTTCATTGCTCAGCAAGGGTTCAACGCGTTGATTACAAGCGCCTCGATTACAAGGAAGAGGCTGGGAATGTCTGTTTTCCTGCAAGCTTGGTCATAGTCTGGACATCATGGGGAGGGTGGTTATGGAAAGAGATGGGGGAGGTTTTAAATCACAGATCCACCAGTCGTATTTAAAAGAAAGCCCTCAGCAGCTGCTCGAACACTTTGGCTTCCTGTTATTTCAAGAAGGGTCGGTGGGGTTGGGGTCAAGTCAGACCTGCTGTTGGTGGAAGTACCTTGGCTACCAGTAACTCAGAAGGATGCACAAAACAACAACAACAAACTTAATCGGAAAAACAAACGACCTTTCATCAGCCTTTTGGTGTTGGGGGAGGAAGAGCGGATAAGGGCCAGTGACTCCCCAGACACTGTAACAACAGACTGGATAAACAGTGCCTGCCGTTCTCTCCCAACCCCTGACCTACCTCAATCTCTCAGCAAGTTCAGGAAGAGAGCAAAGAGCCAGAGGCAACTGGCTCCTAATGAGAGGTCATCAAATGTTCCGACCACTCTGGACTCCCTCCAACATCAGTTTACAGACTACTTTATCTGCAGTTTATTAAAGAAGGAAAGAACTTGCATTTATATAGCACCTTTTACAACCTCGGGACGTCCCAAAGCTCATTACAGACAATGAAGTACTTTTGAAGTGTAGTCACATTGTAATATAGCAAATGTGGCAGCCAATTTACGCACAGCAAGCTCCCATGAACAGCAATGTGATAATGATCAAATGATCTGTTTTAACAATGTTAAACCACCACCTCTCTCGACCCCTCCACTGTTTCTCATTTGTCACACTGCTTGTCCAACATCCAGCACTGGATGAGCAAAAATTTTCTCCAACTAAATATTCGGAAGATCGAAGCCATTGTCTTCGGTCCCCACCACAAACTCTGTTCCCTAGTCACCGACTCCATCCCTCTCCCTGGCCACTGTCTGAGGCTGAACCAGACTGTTCTCACCCTTGCCGTCCTATTTGACCCTGAGATGAGCTTCCGACCACATATCTGCTCCATCACCAAGACCGCCTACTTCCACCTCTGTAACATCACCCGTCTCCGCCCCTGCCTCAGCTCACCTGCTGCTGAAACCCTCATCCATGCCTTTGTTACCTCTAGACTTGATTATTCCAGTGCTCTCCTGGCTGGCCTCCCATCTTCCACCCTCCGTAAACTTGAGCTCATCCAAGACTCTGCTGCCCGTAACCTAACTCACACCAAGTCCGGTTCTCCCATCAGCCCTGTGCTCGCAGACCGACATTGGCTCCTGGTCCGGGAACGCCTCGATTTTAAAATTCTCATCCTCATTTTCAAGTCTCGCCCCTCCCTATCTCTGTAACCTCCTCCTGCCCTACAACCCTCCGAGATCTCTCCACTCCTCCAATTCTTGCCTCTTGCGCATCCCCGATTTTCATCGCTCCACCATTGGCGGCCGTGCCTTCAGCTGCCTAGGCCCTAAGCTCTGGAATTCCCTCCGTAGACCTCTCCGCCTCTCTCTCCTCCTTTAAGACGCTCCTTAAAACCTACCTCTTTGTCCAAGCTTTTTGTCACCTGTCCTAATATCTCCTTATGTGGCTCGGTGTCAAATTTTGTTTGATAATCGCTCCTGTGAAGCGCCTTGGGATGTTTTACTACAATAAAGGCGCTATATAAATGCAAGTTGCTGATGTTGGTTGAGGGTACTCCAGTGAAGTACTGAGCAGCCTCTCCTCCGTTTACTTTTCCATTCGCTAGCCATGAGTGGAGTTGGTGAATCCGGTGGCAGGTCACTGCCGCTGCTGCTGGAGCAGGCTGACAACATCGGAAACATCCCAAACATCCGTCTTTCAGATGAGACGTTAAACTGAGGCCCCGTCTGCCCTGTCAGTGGACGTAAAGGATCCTGTGGCACTATTTCGAAGACGAGCAAGGGAGTTCTCCCCGGTGTCCTGGCCAGTAGTTATATCTCAACCAACAGATTATCTGGTCATTATCACATTGCTGTTTGTGGGATCTTGCTGTGTGCAAATTGTTTGCCGTGTTTCCCTACATTACAACAGTGACTACACTTCAAAAGTACTTCATTGGCTGTAAAGCTTTTTGGGACGTCCTGAGATGGTGAAAGGCGCTATATAAATGCAAGTTCTTTCTTCCTTTTAGAGAAGGGGAGAAAATTCAGATGGGGGTGGAGAGAGCAAAGGAATGTCAAATGTTCGAGACAGTGCTCAGTTGAATTTGGCGCTTTCCCTTACATAGAAGTTGAAAGTTTTTTTAAGCCAAACAACTTTACTGCAGCCTTATAAGGTTTTTCAGGCTCCACAATGAAAAGTTGTATTTTCTGCTTGAAGGATTACATTACCAGTATCTGAAAATGGAACGTTCTTGCCCTCTACTGACCAGCTTTAAAGTTGCACATGTCAAAAGGTTCTGCCATCCATCCCCAATTTGTCAAACGCATTCTTCTATTTTCCCCCTCACCCCTTCTAATTTCCCCCCTCCCCCAGCGTGGGATTGAGGAGGAGGAGGATTGACTGAGAAGGAGGATTGAGGAGGAGGAGGATTGAGGAGGAGGAGGAGGATTGACTGAGGAGGAGGAGGATTGAGGAGGATTGAGGATTGACTGTGGAGGAGGAGGATTGACTGAGGGGGAGGAGGATTGACTGAGGGGGAGGAGGGTTGAGGAGGAGGAGGATTGACGGAGGAGGAGGAGGATTGAGGAGGAGGAGGATTGACTGAGGAGGAGGAGGAGGATTGAGGAGGAGGAGGAGGATTGAGGAGGAGGAGAATTGACTGAGGGGGAGGAGGATTGAGGAGGAGGAGGATTGACTGTGGAGAAGGAGGATTGAGGAGGAGGAGGGTTGACTGTGGAGAAGGAGGATTGAGGAGGAGGAGGGTTGACTGAGGAGGAGGAGGATTGAGGAGGAGGAGAATTGACTGAGGGGGAGGAGGATTGAGGAGGAGGAGGATTGACTGTAGAGAAGGAGGATTGAGGAGGAGGAGGGTTGACTGAGGAGGAGGAGGATTGAGGAGGAGGATAAAAACAGGAACCAAGTCACCGGAAAATGAACAAAGTCTGTTTGTTTAGTGACATCACACAGACTGCAATAGAATCAAACTAAAGATAAAGTGTGACTCAACTCAATCAGAATGCCCTGTAACCACAGAAGGTGTGTTACAAAGTAAGATAAATCATTTATAGAACTCTTAATCATGGCACTCAGAAATATCTCAAAGGGCTTCATGTACAATGAGTTACTGTGAAGAGCAGTCACGGTTAGCTTGGCAAATGCAGCAGCCATTTTGCACACAAACAGCAATGAGATGAATGCCCAGGTTTTTGGTGGTGTTGGTTGAGAGAAGAATATTGGCCGGGACTCCGGGAGAACTCCCCCTGCTCTTCTCCACGTGGAGGGACTGCAGGGTACAAGGTAACACCTGAGGGACGTGTGTCCATCATCGCAGTACTGACACGACCCCGTCAACATCAGTCTTTAATAACTAATGGTCACTATAATCACGGAATAATAAAGGAGAGAATCCAGCACTGTAAAATACCAAAAGCCGTGCCATGTGAATCAATTCTGTCAAGAATGCCCGTATGAATATTCCAGTCCCTTTAATAAAAGTTCCAATCCAGAATATCCGATTGTTTCTTAGTGTGTGAGTTTGTTTCACGTATGATTTTTTAAATAGCTAAGGTTTCTTTTGGAGGCTGCTTTCTCTTCATTAATTTGCAAAATAGAAGGTAGGAAATGAAAGAACTTGCATTTATATAACGCCGTTCTCCACCTCAGGACGTCCCAAAACGCCTTACAGCCAATGAAGTACTTTTTGAAGTGTAGTCACTGTTGTAATGTAGGAAACGCAGCAGCCAATTTGCGCACAGCAAGATCCCACAAACAGCAATGAGATAATGACCAGATAATCTGTTTTGGCGATGTTGGTTGAGGGATTAAATAATGGCCCAGGACACATACATAGGAGCTTGTATGAAGTGGACTCCTCATGTTTTATGTTTTGAAAGACCTGGGTCCCGATATTACCAGGGAGGTGGGATGGCAGCGGGTGGGGGGCAACTGGGCGCGTGGGTAATCCGCCCAGTGAAATCCGTCCGTTCCCCACGCGATCGCGGGTAAATTGAAGCCACTTAACGTGGCTTCCGGGTTTCCCGTGGAAAACCTGCGCAGCGGGCGGACTGCGCACCCACATCACAGGCTGTCAGCTGGAGGAGCTTAAAGGGGCAGTCCTCCAACGCTGCTCCGGCAGCAAAGAACCAAGATTATAGAATGGAGCAGCCCAAGGGAAAGGCTGCTCCCAGATTTACTGATGCCTCACTCCAGGTCTTACTGGATGGGGTGAGGAGGAGGAGGAGGGAGATTTTCAACCCGGCGGACAGGAGGAAGTGGCCTGTCTCTGCCACCAAGAAGGCCTGGCTTGAGGTGGCAGAGGAGGTCACCAGCAGCAGCAACGTCTCCGCACATGGATCCAGTGCAGGAAGCGCTTCAATGACCTAACTAGGTCAGCCAAAGTAAGTACACTTACTCATTCTCCTACACTCCGTCTCCCACCCCACAACTCCTTCTGCACTGCCAACACGACTCTATCACATCACTCCTCGCACCCACTCAAAGCTCATCCTCAACTTACCTGCACTTACTCACCTCCCCAGTACTCATCCCACCACTACCACTCAACCCAATCCTCATACAATGCCATGGCTCTGTCTCATACTCACCCTCTGATGCATCTCTTTCACGGTCAGCCTCACCCAAACCAATGCATTCAGTGGTTGGCCACGTCACCATCCCTCACTCACGCCTCTCTACATTCTCCCCTTATAGGAGAAGAGAGCCCAGAATGCACGGGAGAGGGTGAAGACCGGAGGGGAGCCGCAACATCAGGTCGTCCTCATGGACGCGGAGCAGGAGGCTCTTGAAGTGAGCCGCACCCTCGAGTGCCTGTCCGTCGGGGACGCCGAGACTGCCACCCGACAAACGGCTGGTGACAGAACTTTAACATTCAGCACTCACAATAGCAAATTATGTTAACATGCCTTGCCATCTTCAGCACCTCAACATCTGTCATCATGCTTAATATTGCCTTCTGTTCTCTTACAGGGCCTTCAGCGACCGCCGTGATGGCGGAGGGCGATTCCTCAGAGGACCTGCCAGCCTCTGACGGGGCACCGTCACATCTGAGCGAGCCATCCACCAGCGCAGATGCACACACCTCGGTGGGTCCCCGTCCTCACTTAGTTGGGGTCGCACATGGTGAGTCACCACACACGTGAGCACGAGCAGACACTGGTGGCAGGGGCAGCTGTGGAGAGTCCGTGTCGGTGGGAGCATTCTTCTCCAGGCTCTGCTCAGCTGGACACAGATGCTGAACCCTGGGGGACATCCTTTAAAAGGAGAATGATCGAGGGGCAGCAGCACATTTGTGAGGTGCTGGAACAGGTGCCACGCGCACTCTCCACAATCGCGCAGAGGATGGAGGAGTCCAACTCCTGCATGAGTGGAATGGTGGCACAGGTACAGGAGGGAATCTCTGAGATACTGTCACAGGGATGTGAGGGCATCTCTGAGATAGTGTCGCGGGTAAGTGCGGGAATGTCTGCGATGGAGGGAAGGCCATCGAGCTTCAAGCACGGCTCACCAATGAGTCCATTAAGGCCCTGACAACGGCCCTTCGGACTCGGGGTGAGCAACTTTCTGCCACCTTAAACAGGCAGGCAGATACACTAGCACTGGCCTTACAAGGCTTCACACGTCTTCCAAACTGTCATCCAGCAGGGTGGTAGGAGTGATGTGGGCCTGGCCCAGGAGAGGGATGATGGCGAAAGGGAACAAGGAAGTGGGGACGCCACTCAAATCGCTCCCACGTCTCACCCGTTGCCCCCCTCTCAACCAGTACCCGCAATGCTGCCTCCTCTCCAGGTGGCTGAGTCTGCCCCTGCACAGGTGCAGGTGGAGCAGTCTTTGGAGGGGCCCTCACGGGCACCGAAACCCAGAGGGTGTAGGCCCAAAGCATCTAATCGGTCAGGGCATGACCAAGGGCAACCTGCCACTACCTCTGCTGCAGCCACAGTAGAAGCACCGGGAGTAGTCGGAAGCGTAAGGCAAAGGTTTTGTGAGCACAAAGGGGATGCACAAGGGTGTTTGACGGTCAGTCATGTTTTTTATTTATATTTGATTTTTGTTAATGGCACATTACACATTATTATTGTCAATTGTAAACAATTTTACAACACCAAGTTATAGTCCAGCAATTTTATTTTAAATTCACAAGCTTTCGGAGGCTTCCTCCTTCCTCAGGTAAATGTTCAGGAGCTCCTCGAAGCCTACGCATTTATACATATAGAACAATACATGGTGTTTACAGAATGCCCCTGCAACTGCCCGTTGCCAAGGCAATCACCGTGTTCAGACAGAGAGGTGTCACCTGCAGAACCCCCGAATATACATTCAACAAAAAAACAAACAGGAAAAAAAAGAGAGAGGCAGAAACATCCGGAAGGCAGAGAAAGCCTTTCTGTAAACACCATGTATTGTTCTATATGTATAAATGCGTAGGCTTCGAGGAGCTCCTGAACATTTACCTGAGGAAGGAGGAAGCCTCCGAAAGCTTGTGAATTTAAAATAAAATTGCTGGACTATAACTTGGTGTTGTAAAATTGTTTACAATTGTCAACCCCAGTCCATCACCGGCATCTCCACATCATTATTATTGTCACCACTGCTGCCACGTCTTGGCCATTCTTGACTGGCTTGTGTAATAAGGCCCTTTCATGAGGTTCACTATGAACACCCACAATTGATGCCACCCATTGGGTCACCCTACAGTGGGTGCAAGTATAGTTGCACGACTATTTTGTGCAGATGCCTGTGGCGGAGCACTGTGTTGTGGAGCTCCACGTGGCGGAGGTGGACGGCGTGCCTGGCGAGGCTGGTGATGTTGCTCGTCCTCGGATGAAGTGATGAATGCAGCTATGGCAACCCCCATCCTGACGGTGTGAGTTTGAGGGGGTCCGCAAAGTAGGCAAATGTGTTTGCACAGCAGAGTTTAGGGTATAAAATAAGATTTTTGAGTGAAAAGACAAAGGTGTTGCGGCCAAAACTTTGTCTGAAGTGACAGAGTGCCCTGCTGCAATAAAAGAGGTTTTCCCCCCAACTGTCAAATAATCCTTTGCATCTCCCACTGGCTGCTGGCTGAAACACGTCTGCCCCAACAGGGAGTGTTTCCCACAGCACGGGAAACACGCTGAGGATCCTTCAAAATTGCACCCCTGCCAAAATCTCCACTCAATGAGGTCTGTCAAGTACCTCAACTCACTAAATATCTAAATTATCATCCCGCCGGCTTTAATTGCCGGTGGGAGTCCCGCATGCGGGAGCAGCGCGCGCGCCCGAACGCGTCATTGGGGAACCCGGAAGTGAGCAGGTTGGAACCGGGCTCCGGGATTCCGCCATTTTCGGAGCCCCCCCCCGCCCCCGCTCGGCCATCCGAAAATCGGCCCCCTGAGGTCTGTTGATGCATTTTCCTTAACAGCCACAAAGTGGCGCTTTTAAACCATTTGGCCACACAGTCCTCGACACAATAGAAATAGAGAATTGCAGACTGAGACAGATACAAAACATATGCCAGGACTGGATGACTTTCTACAGCACCAAACCTTCAAACTTTTATTCCGAAGCATTTCAGGAATTTCCATTATTTGTAATGGGAACTGATAACTCTGTTTTGACTAGAATTAGAGGGAGAAAGTTCCATCTCAGGTAATACAGAATCTCTGTGTACTTAGCCTGGCCAACCATTGCTCATCAACACAATCTAACTATTAATACTGACAGCCCCCTTCCAGGCTCACATCATCCCTTGTCTGCTATTTAGTAGATTGCCACCTTTTGCCAGGGCCAAAACCAGATGAGGGGCAGGATGAGAGTTCTCAAGTTCTGGGCTTCATTTTTCTGCAGATGGAGAACGTAGGACAAAGATGGACACTGAGTGAGAGGGACAGGAAAGCTTGGGGGTTGGGGTGAAAACACAGTCGAAGAGAAGAGTTTTTAAGGTTTCTTTTAAAGCAAGGAGCAACGTAGCAAGCCAGAGGAATTTCAGAGAGGGAGTTCCATAGTGAATGGCAACACAAAGTAGGGTCACTAATAGCGGGGCAGAGGAGAGTGAGGGGTGTGTGAAGGGATGCATGACCGGGAGAGATCAATGAGGTAGGGTGGGTCGGGTTCATGGAGGGATTTAAAAGTGAGGGTCTTGAAATCAATTTATTGGAAACATCACTAACTAATGTCTTCATGTCATGCCTTTTAAAAATACATAAACACCCAGCCCTTCCTTTTGAAGCGCAGAGAAGCTAGAGTTCCATAATTTCCAATCATCTCTGATCTACCAAAACAGCTGCTGGTTTCCTAAATAGCTCAGTCGCAAGCAACAAAGTCCCAAACTGTAACAACTTGTTCAAGGGATGGAATGTCGAATCCAGTGAACTTCTGGTCTCATCTGCAAGTCAGTGTACTGCAAGAGCAGGGATCAGAGACATTTCAATGTGAAAGGTGCGATATAAAGGTAGGTTTTATTTATTTGAGTTGAATGTGGGAAACAGACTCACACACACACACAATCATAGAATCATCGAAAGTTACGGCACAGAAGGAGGCCATTTGGCCTATCATGTCCGTGCCGGCCGAATAAGAGCTATCCAGCTTAATCCCACTTTCCAGCACTTGGTCCGTAGCCCTGTAGGTTACAGCACTTCAAGTGCTCATCCAAGTACTTTTTAAATGAGTTAAGGGTTTCTATCTCTACCACTCTTTCAGGCAGTGAGTTCCAGACCCCCACCACCCTCTGGGTGAAAAAAATTCTCCTCAGATCCCCTCTAATCCTTCTACCAATTACTTTAAATCTATGGCCCCTGGTCACTGACCTATCTGCTAAGGGAAGGTCCTCCTTCTCCAATCTATCTAGTCCCGTCATAATTTTATATACCTCAATTAAATCTCCTCTCAGCCTCATTTGTTCCAAGAAAAAAAACCCACCTATCCAATCTTTTCTCATAGCTCAAATTCTCCAGTCCTGGCAACATCCTCGTAAATCTCCTCTGTACCCTCTCTAGTGCAAGTCACATCTTTCCTGTAATGTGGTGACCAGAACTGTACGCAGTACTCAAGCTGTGGCCTAACCAATGTTTTATATAGTTCTAGCATAACCTCCCTGCTTTTATATTCTATGCCTCGGCTAATAAAGGAAAGTATTCCATTTGCCTTTTTAACCACCTTATCTACTTGTCCTGCTACCTTCAGGGATCTGTGGACATGCACTCCAAGGTCCCTTTGTTCCTCTACACCTCTCAGTATCCTCCCATTTATTGTGTACTCCCTTGCTTTGTTTGCCCTCCCTAAATGCATTACCTCACACTTCTCTGGATTGAATTCCATTTGCCACTTTTCTGCCCACCTGACAAGTCCATTGATATCTTCCTGCAGTCTACAGTTTTCCTCCTCACTATCAACAACAAGGCCAATTTTTGTATCTTCTGCAAACTTCTTGATCAAGCCCCCCATATTCAAGTCCAAATCACTAACATATACCACAAAAAGCAAGGGACCTAGTACTGAGCCCTGCGGGACCCCACTGGAAACAGCCTTCCAGTCGCAAAAACACCCGTCAGCCATTACCCAATCTGTATTCTGTATCCATGAGGATCTCCCCATTTCCATAGACAATTAGCGACTGATCAGATTGTTTCTTATCGATGTGAGATCTGTCGACACGCCTGTGAAGCATAGACATGTTCTTAAGGTAACCACTGAATCCACAGAAACATGTTATACAAGAACCAGATTTAGTTAACGGCTTAACTGTACGCAAACATCTATCCAATAGCGATCATAACATGATCCAGTTCAATGTAGTGTTTGAAAGGGAAAAAAGTGAATCAGCTGCTAAGATTCTAGACTTGGGTTAGGCCGACTTCAATGGGATGAGACAGAGACTGTCCACAGTAAACTGGGCAAATCTGTTAATGGGTAAAACGACTGATGATCAATGGGAAATGTTTAAAGAAACATTTAACGTGATACAGAATCGGTTTATACCCCTGAGGGGCAAGAACTCTATTTGCCAAAAAAAACAGCCATGGACAACTAAAGAGGTAAGGGACAGTATAAGACATAAGGAAAGGGCATACAAAAAGGCAACAAATGGCACAGATCCTGGCGAATGGGAAAGATACAAAGATCAACAAAGGGTCATAAAACAGATAGTAAGAGCTACAAAACGAGAGTATGGAAAGAAACTTGCAAGGGATATCAAAACCAATATGAAGAACTTTTATAATTACATTAGGAAAAAGAAGGTGGTCAGGAGCAGTGTTGGCCCCTTAAAAACTGAAAGTGGGGATATTATCATTGACAATGGGGAAATGGCGGACATGTTGAACGATTACTTTGCGTCAGTATTTACAGTAGAAAAAGAGGATAGCATGCCGGAATTCCCAAGAAAACTAATAGTGAATTGGGGACAGGGACTCGATAAAATTAACATATGTAAAGCAACAGTAATGAAGAAAATAATAGCACTAAAGAGTGACAAATCCCCAGGACCAGATGGTTTCCATCCCAGGGTTTTAAAGGAAGTAGGTGAGCACATTGCAGATGCCCTAACTATAATCTTTCAAAGTTCTCTAGATTCAGGAACTGTCCCTCTAGATTGGAAAATTGCACATGTCACTCCGCTTTTTAAGAAAGGAGAGAGAGGGAAACCAGGGAATTATAGACCAGTTAGCCTAACATCTGCTGTGGGGAAAATGCTGGAGTCTATAATTAAGGATAGGGTGACTGAACACCTCGAGAATTTTCAGTTAATCAGAGAGAGCCAGTATGGATTTGTGAAAGGTAGATCGTGCCTGACAAACCTGATTGAATTTTTTGAAGAGGTGACTAAAGTAATGGACAGGGGAATGTCAATGGATGTTATTTATATGGACTTCCAGAAGGCATTTGATAAGGTCCCACATAAGAGACTGTTAGCTAAGATAGAAGCCAATGGAATCAAGGGAAAAGTACGGACTTGGTTAGGAAGTTGGCTGAGCGAAAGGCAACAGAGAGTAGGGATAATGGGTAGGTACTCTCATTGGCAGGATGTGACTAGTGGAGTCCCGCAGGGATCTGTCTTGGGGTCTCAATTATTCACAATATTTATTAACGACTTAGATGAAGGCATGGAAAGTCTCATATCTAAATTTGCTGATGACACAAAGATTGGTGGCATTGTAAGCAGTGTAGATGAAAACATAAAATTACAAAGGGATATTGATAGATTAGGTGAATGGGCAAAACTGTGGCAAATGGAATTCAATGTAGACAAATGTGAGGTCATCCACTTTGGATCAAAAAAGGATAGAACAGGGTACTTTCTAAATGGTAAAAAGTTAAAAACAGTGGATGTCCAAAGGGACCTAGAGGTTCAGGTACATAGATCATTGAAGTGTCATGAACAGGTGCAGAAAATAATCAATAAGGCTAATGGAATGCTGGCCTTTATATCTAGAGGACTAGAGTACAAGGGGGCAGAAGTTATGCTGCAGCTATACAAAACCCTGGTTAGACCGCACCTGGAGTACTGTGAGCAGTTCTGGGCACCGCACCTTCGGAAGGACATACTGGCCTTGGAGGGAGTGCAACGTAGGTTTACTAGAATGATACCCGGACTTCAAGGGTTAAGTTACGAGGAGAGATTACACAAATTGGGGTTGTATTCTCTGGAGTTTCGAAGGTTAATGGGTGATCTGATCGAAGTTTATAAGATATTAAGGGGAACAGATAGGGTGGACAGAGAGAAACTATTTCCGCTGGTTGGGGATTCTAGGAGTAGGGGGCACAGTCTAAAAATTAGAGCCAGACCTTTCAGGAGCGAGATTAGAAAACATTTCTACACACAAAGGGTGGTAGAAGTTTGGAACTCTCTTCCGTAAACGGCAATTGATACCAGCTCAATTGCTAAATTTAAATGTGAGATAGATAGCTTTTTGGCAACCAAAGGTATTAAGGGATATGGGCCAAAGGCGGGTATATGGAGTTAGATCACAGATCAGCCATGATCTTATCAAATGGCAGAGCAAGCACGAGGGGCTGAATGGCCTACTCCTGTTCCTATGTTCCTAAGTCAAGACAGTCACTGTGCTATATTAGGCCTGAGGTTCCAACCCAGACCTTGCTGAGTTAGTTAAGTCCCCACATCAATGCAAATCTGTTACTTCTTTTCACCTGCATTTATATAGCACCTTACTGAAATGCTTCATAAGATGATTAAGTTTTTGCGGTCAACAGCTGGATGATACTGGTTGCCTGGACTCACACGAGGAGAATGCCCACTTGTGCGAGGTACTGGGGGTGATGCCAGTCTCTATAGAACTGCACAAGTCAGCAGCTTAAGGGGGAAAATGGGGATGAAGATGGGGATGGACGCGTAGTGATTAAGCTACCCACAATCTTTGATCAGCTTTTACAACTGGCAGTTGGTTTGACTGTTCATCCGAGGCAGTTCATCATTTAACACTGCCTAGCAGGACAACAACTCTCCTTAAACTACAACAACTTGCATTTATATAGCGCCTTTAATGTGGTAAAAGGCACCAAGGCGCTTCACAGGAGCGTTACCAAACAAAATTTGACAGTGAGCCACATAAGGCGATATTAGGACATGAGCAAAAGCTTGGTCAAAGAGGTAGGATTTAAAGGAGAGAGAGAGGAGGAGAGGTTTAGGGAGGGAATTCCAGATCTTAAGGCCTAGGCAGCCATGGTGGAGCGATGCAAATCAGGGATGCGAGTAGACCAGAATTGGAGGAGCGCAAAGACCTTGGAGGATTGTAGGGCTGGAGGAGGTTACAGAGAGGCAACTACAGCTCCACGTGGTTATGATGCAGTCACGCAGAGTAAATAGTGCAATCTGATGAACCAACACAGGAAGCATTGATGTAGTCTCACCTGGAGTACTGCGCACAGTTTTGTTCTCCTTACCGAAGGAAGGATATGCTTCCTTTGGAGGCGGTGCCACGAAGGTTCACTAGATTGATTCCTGAGATGAGAGGATTGTCCTATGAGGAGAGATTGAGTAGAATGGGCCTATACTCTGGAGTTTAGAAGAATGAGAGGTGATCTCATTGAAACATATAAGATTCTGATAGGGCTTGACAGGGTAGATGCTGAGATGTTGTTTCCCCTGGCTGGAGAATCTAGGACTAGGGTGCATTGTCTCAGGATAAGGGGTCGGCCATTTAGACTGAGATGAGGAGGAATTTCTTCACTCAGAGGGTTGTGAATCTTTGAAATTCTCTCCCCCAAAGGGCGGAAGATGCTGAGTCGTTGAGTATATTCGAGACTGAGATCGAAAGATTTTTGGACCCGAGGGGAATCAAGGGATATGGGGATCGGGCGGGAAAGTGGAGTTGAGGTCGAAGATCAGTCATGATCTTAATGAACGGCGGAGCAGGCTCGAGGGGCCGTATGGCCTACTCCTGCTCCTATTTCTTATGTTCTTATGTAAACTCCGTTCTTAAAAACAATCCCTCCGCAACCAGAGCTAACGACCAAACTGCAATGTTTTTATGCTGGGAGAGATGATGCTGATTGAAGTGATCAGTCTCACACCTGCCCCTTTAAATCACCTCTCGGTCCCCTCTTTCTTTCAGCGTTAAGGGTTAATTGAGCAGTAATTGCTGCAGCCGCCAATCAGGAGAGTCCCCAGTGATCTGCAAGTGGCACCACCTGTGAATTCCTTAGTTTGAATCGGTTGTGGGGGGGGGGGGGGGCGGAGGGGGGAGGGAAGGGGAGGGGGGGGGGAGGGGAGGGAAGGGGGAGGGGGGGAAGGGGGAGGGGGAGGGGGGGAGGGGGGGGAGGGGGGGAGGGGGGGAAGGGGGAGGGGGGGGAAGGGGGAGGGGGGGAGGGGGAGGGGGGGGGGGAGGGGGAAGGGGGAGGGGGGGGAGGGGGGAAGGGGGAGGGGGGGGGAGGGGGGAAGGGGAGGGGGGGGAAGGGGGAGGGGGGGAGGGGGGGGAAGGGGGAGGGGGGGGAGGGGGGGAAGGGGGAGGGGGGGGGAAGGGGGAGGGAGGGGGAAGGGGGAGGGGGGGGAAGGGGGAGGGGGGGGAAGGGGGAGGGGGGGGAAGGGGGAGGGGGGGGGAAGGGGGAAGGGGGAGGGGGAGGGGGCACCCTAACAAGAACAGACTTCAAAGCTGCAAACTCGTCCACCAGCCGCAGTCGGTGGAGAAAGCACAGGTCACGCTTCCAAGACTAGTTTCCAGCCTTACTTGCTGGGGTATACCTCGTCTGCACTGCAGCGAGGAAGAATCTTTTGTGTAAGTGTCTGTATTGTGGGCCTCTCCTGAGATTCTGTCAGACTCTTTCCCATGCATGTGTCAAATCGTCAAAGATCCTTCACACAAATCCAGTTCTTGGTGCTGCATTTCAGATGAGACATTAAACCGAGGGTCCCGTCTGCCCTCTCAGGTGGGTGCAAAAGATCCCACGGCACTATTTCGAAGGAGAGCAGGGGAGTTCTCTCTGGTGTCCTGGCCAATATTTATCCCTCAACCAGCATCACTAAAATAGATTATCTGGTCGTTACCTCATTGCTGTTTGTGGGATCTTGCTGTGCACAAATTGGCTGCCACGTTTCCTACATTACAACAGTGACTCCACTTCAATAAGTACTTCATTGGTACATCTTCTACCAGATTATCTTGTGGTGGACGGAGTGCGGGAGTGGGAGAGAATGGAAAGCGCTTTGGAGGTCGCAGAGTTGCATTTAAAAATATTGCTGTTTAAAACTTGTAATGGTCAGTTGGGGAGCGGGTGAACTGCTAAAGACTGGAGTTTAAATGACTATCCGCCTTCAGAGAGTTTTTAACAATGCAATGCAAAAGAGGTATTTTCAGCGGGGAGAAAAGTTATTTTTTAATCCACCCCGAACCAAGCAGCGATCTCTGCAGGCAAGTCCGTGTGCATCAATCTCCGGCAAAGGCAGGATTGGGCTCGGCTGTGATGCGCGTCACGGTTAAATAGCCCATTGAGCACTCACCGTCGAGACTCACACGTGAAGAATGATGAGGATCTAGAGGGCCACCAGTATCCGTGTGATCATGGCCCATCGCGAGTCAATGCCTTTAGGCGAAGAGGAGGAGGAGAGGGGATAAATCATTTAAAGGCATTCGCTGGTGTGAAATGTTCAAACCTGGTCGCTTTTCCTAATTTATTATTTTCATAACAGATGTGGCCACAGCTTTGAAGCTGGTGATTTCTAAGCTTTGATCTGGGTCAGAACTTCAAAAGTTTTTGTTCCCAATTCCACTGAGATCTATAGATGAATTGTACGTCTAAGTTCAAACCTAGACTGCCCAAAGCACTTCCTTACAACTCGAGTACCAATCAGTTCGATCACCCCACCCACATCCACCCCTACCCCGGGCAATAGAAGTACCGTTTTTACTGGCACAGAGGCGATCCCTATAACTCGCATATAGGCCTTCCGTTTTTTTTTTAAACTTGAATAATAAATACTACCTATATTCAAGTAAATATGGTATAAAAGATACCTGCTGGAACATTATTTTCTTCCTTAAGTAAAGGGGGCAACTCTCTCTGATTCAGGGCCCATTGCCATGATTTCAGTGGAAGTTTCACCTTATTATGAATATTATGCACTGTTTTTACAGAAAGTCCTATTTTATCAGGCTGTAGCTAACCTGAGCAGAATTGTCAATTCTGTGGCAAGTTTTGTCTCGTCCCTCCTTCCCCACCCATTACTGGCATATGTACCTCACCTCTAACATAAGAAAGCCCCCAGCCCCCTCAAAGTGTTTCACGAATCGGTGTAAGGAAAACAGACGCCAAACCAGGAAGAGATTAGGAAGGGTGAGCCAAAGGCTAGGTCAGAGAGGTGGGTCGTGAGGAAGATTTTTTTAAATTTTAAAAGTGGAAAGAATTGACGCGGAGGCGGAGAAATTGAGTGATTCCAAAGAGCAGGTCCAAGGAAACTGAATGCTGTGCCACCGTGGTTGGGTGGAAGGAGAGGGAGATCGGCAGAAGGCATTTGGGAAGGGATGCAGGACCGGAGGAGATGGCAGAGATAAGGAGGGACACGGATGGAATTCAGAGACGAG
Source organism: Heptranchias perlo (assembly GCF_035084215.1). Taxonomy (NCBI): domain Eukaryota; kingdom Metazoa; phylum Chordata; class Chondrichthyes; order Hexanchiformes; family Hexanchidae; genus Heptranchias; species Heptranchias perlo. The sequence continues at coordinate 6,224,566 of NC_090332.1, read as the reverse complement.
AAGAAGGATTTTTGAACCGAATACGTTGGGGAACCGGAAGCCAGTGAGGACCGGGGGTGGGAGGAGGGTGATCGAGCAGAACCTACCACGGGACAGGATATGTGTGAGAGGGTTTTAAACAAACTGGAATGTAAGAAGGGCAGAAGGTGGGAGGAAAACAAGGAAAGGGGTGGAGTATTCAAGCCCAGAGGTGTTGAAGACATGTATAAAGAAAGAAGTTGCATTTATATGGCGCCTTCCATGATCTCAGGATGTCCCAAAGCACTTTACAGCTGATGAAGTACTTTAAAGGTGTAGTCACTGTTGTAATGTAGGAAAGGTAATAAGGGTTTCGACAGATTAGAGATCAGAATGTAAATGAACATCGTTGGTGTCTGACAATTATTTTTTATACGGTGGCAATCTCGGTTATTACACTCCTGCGCTTTGGAACTCTCTCCTGAAACCACTTTGCCTTGCTGCCCCTCTTCCTTCTTTCAAAAGCCTCTTTGACCATACTTGCAGAGCCCATTAACTCTTGCCATATCTCTCTCTCTCTCTTTGAAAAGCACTCAAGACAGTTTTCTAAGCGAGGGGTACAGATGTAGTTAGTGGTTGTTGGGTTGAGGTGGGTCTGCTTTGAATGAAGCCACTAAAAATTTGCTTTTGAAACAGTTTCAACTGAGTTGGCCTGTTGAATCCGGACGACAAATACTGAGACATCACAGCTGAACCATATCCGATGCTAGTGAACAAGGACCCTTTGAAATCCCCACCTTCACTCATTTGCCCTGCCTGCTTCAATCAGAAGTATCTTTCTCCAGTTACTCGATACTCCCCAAGAGTCGGATCAAGATTACGAACTCACTGTATAGAGAGTTCCCATCATTCCACGCGTTAACATATGGAAATGTTATTATTTTAAAATAATACGCAGTTTTTTTACGCAGCGAGTTGTGACAATCTGGAATGCACTGCCCGAAAGGGCGGTGGAAGCAGATTCAATAATAACTTTCAAAAGGGAATTGGATAAATAGCTGAAAAAGAAAAAAATTGCAGGGCTACGGGGAAGGAGTGGGGCTAATTGAATAGCTCTTTCAAAGAGCCGGCTCAGGCACGATGGGCCGAATGGCCTCCTTCTGAGCTGTACGATTCCGTGATAACACACATTTGTTCAGAAGCAAACACTACCCCAGTCGCACAGCTGCACCCAGCTCCAGTTACACCAAAGGACTGGTTCCTAAGTCAAACATTCTATTGATACTGAAGCAAATATTTGGATATTCAAATACTTTAAAAGCGAGGGAGGAAAAGCACACAGCGCCATGGCCTAATTAACAGACTGTACTTCACAACAAATCAGCTGCAACTGAATCCCATTTAACATTTCTCAAACCTTTGCGGCATGTATTAATTGTTGAAATTTTACTTAGAATTTTACAGCACAGAAACAGGCCATTTGGCCCAACAGGTCTATGCCGGTGTTTATGCTCCACACGAGCCTCCTCCCACCTTACTTCATCTCACCCTATCAACGTATCCTTCTATTCCTTTCTCCCGCATGTATTATCTAGCTTCCCCTTAAATGTGTCTATGATATTTGCTTCAACTACTCCATGAGGTAGCGAGTTTCACATTCTCACCGCTCTCCGAGTGAAGAAGTTTCTCCTGAATTCCCGATTGGATTTATTAGTGACTATCTTATATTTATGGCCCCTTGTTTTGGACTCCCCCATAAGTGGAAACATTGGGCTGGACCTTGCTGTAATAATACTGGTGTGTTAATGACGCACACCGTTACTATTGTGCAAGTTCAAGGGATTTCTATTTTTAAAATAATATTTTTATCATAAATGTATAATTTTTATTATTACAAATAAGCAAAGTGTTTTCCAGCAATTTGTTAATGATGTGCAAGGGGAGATCCAATGACCACACACCATGTAAGTGGACCTCAGAGACCGTGGCCCGGTGGTTCACTGGGCATTTGCCTCCTGCAGTGTGGTACTGACCCGTACGGACCAAGAGGGTCCGATTCGACACTCGATTAGCTGAATGAAGCAGTAATTGGCCTGAGTGCCCTCCCTCTGGGGTAGGGAGGGGAGCTTGTGTGGACATGATTCTTTGGCACCGCAACACCCTCCCCCCACGGTGGAGCAGCCAACTCACCGTCTGGGCTCACACATGAAGAATGGTCCCTTAAGCGAGTTATCAGAGGGCCACGGGTACCACCTAAGGAAGCACAAATCACCACGACCAAAAAAAAGGAAGAAAACTAGCAGACAATTTTGAAACATTTTAATTGAAACGGGTGCGGCGGCAAAATTAGCGAACATCAGGTCAAAGCGACAGAAAGAAGCATCTCTCATATTGGAATGGGATGTGAAAAGCCTGCATCAGGAACTGAGGTTATTTAATGAGAGGCCAGGCTACAAACAGCACTCCATCTCCACCAGTCCCAAAATCCAGCTCCACAATTCAACTGAAGCCACTCATTATCTCGAGCGTCAGATCTGTCTTCCTCTGTTGTTCAGCTCTTTTGTGTTTTTAAAAGTGCATCTGCTGCCAAAGGAAGCAATGTTTATCCGACAAATTTTCCATCATATTCCGCAGCAGTAAAGCATGTTAATGAGGTCATTAGCGCGATAAAGCTTTCAAAGAGAGTAATGGTGATGAGTGATCCCTTTTATTGCTTCACTGAAGTTCATGGGGGAAAGAGGACTTATAACAGGTACCAGACCATTTCTATCCTAAATCATGCAGGATAAGCAAATGCACAAGAACCCAAGCAAGTATGGAATTACAAAAGGCCATTTGGGACATTAAGCCTCTTCCTTCCACAGACCTATCCTCTTATGGACTTGACTCAGCAGCAACTTGCATTTATATAGTGTCTTTGAAGCAGTAAAAAGGAGTGAAAATGGACATCGAGCTACTCTTTCTTCCCCAAAGATAATCATCAAGCAAATCTCTGGAAGCTCAGCCATCCATCCTCGCAACATCTCTATTTAACCCTGGGTTGCTATGTTCCACGTAGGTGTCAGCCGTGGCTCAGTGGGCAGCACTCTTTCCCCCCTGAGTCAGAAGGTTGTGGGTTCAAGTCGCACTCCGGAGCCTCGAGTACAGAATCTGAGATAGATAGCTTTTTGGCAACCAAAGGTATTAAGGGATATGGGCCAAAGGCAGGTATATGGAGTTAGATCACAGATCAGCCATGATCTTATCAAATGGCACGAGGGGCTGAATGGCCTACTCCTGTTCCTATGTTCCTAGGCTGACACTCCAGTGGAGTGCTGAGGGAGTGCTACGCTGTCGGAGGTGCTGTCTTTCAGATGAGACGTTAAACTGAGGCGCCATCTGCCGTCTCAGCCAACATCACTAAAACCATAGTCATACTAAATCCACTGGACATTTGCACATTGCTGTTTGTGGGAGCTTGCTGTGCACAAATTGGCTGCCGCGATACATTACAACAGTGACTACACTTCGTAAAGTGCTGAGGTCGTGAAAGGAACCTTATAAATGCAAGCCTTTGTTTTTTTTTTCATTATACAGCACCCACTGCAAGTTGTTGTTGTTGGACTCTGCTGTGTATTACAGATTCCCAGGCTGAAAACCCACAGCGATGGCTCCCCACATTTAATTTGCTGAAGCCGGCAGCCTTAACCTGACGGCACATTTGTACTGACCATGTTTGTTGGGTCGGTGATGATGGCCGAGCTCTGGTCACTCAGACTGTGGAATGCAGCCGACTTTACTCCAGTGAGGTAAACAACAACAACTTGCATTTATATAGCGCCTCTAACAAAGTAAAACGTCCCAAGGTGCTTCACAGGAGCGTGATCAGACAAAATTTGACACCAAGGCACGTAAGGAGACCAAAAAGCTTGGTCAAAGAGGTAGGTTTTAATAGACGTGGCATTCTGATCACATCACTCCACCTGTTCCTATAACCCCCTATCCCAATCCCAACCAGATAGTTAGTGGAGAACAAGAAATGGTCACTGGAAGAGATTGGGAGGCGGTAATCTATTAAAGAGGATGGGAGTGTGTCAGACCGCAACGAACAAGGTCAAGCAGTTCAGAATGTCCACCTTAACCCCAAAGTTGGGATGATTGTTCGGTGAGCACTCCAGGGCGTTTCTACAATGTGTTGTCACATATTATTTCCGCCCAGTACTGCTCCTGTCCTGAAGGTGGTGACCCGTTCTGCGGTACAATTGCCTTACACACGTGGCCATGCGCCTCACTCCCTCAGGTGAATAACCTGCCGACGCAGTTCGCACATGAAGGATGACCACTCGGGCCAGGTACCCGAGGGTATCGTGGAATCATTTGGTTTCATTCTCGGGATGTGGGTGTCGCTGGCAAGGCTGGCATTTATTACCCCTCCCTAGTTGCCCCTTTTATAACAACTGAGTGGCTTGCTCAGAGGTCGGTTAAGAGTCAACCACTCTTGTGGGACTGGGGTCACATATAAGCCTGGCCAGACAAGGACAGTAGGTTTCCCTCCTTGAAGGACATTCATTTTTAGGACAATCCAACAGCTTCATGGGCACTTTTTATATACTAGTTTTTTACTTCCAGATTTTTTTTAATACGGAATTCAAATTCTGCCACAGTGGGATTTGAACATGTGGTTCTTAGTCCTGGCCTCTGCGTTGCTAGCCCAGTAACATAACCACTACACCACCGTACCCCAAGCACCATCAGGAATGCAAGAGACAAATAACTGAGCGAACAGCGTCAAGAGCACTTTGAGATGCTAGATCTGGGGAGAATCTGTCTCTTCATATATCACTCACAAAACCAGCATCAGCCTCCCCACTGCTAAATGAGCCGGTAATGGATCAGTGATAGAGTCCACTTATCAGGCAGACAGTCAAATACATGAGGCTCAGACTGTACACAGTCATTAAGTGCCTGCACAGACTGGTATGCATTCCATCATGTAGGAAAACTGTCTAAGCAAATACCACTTAACGGAGTACAGGTTGATTTTGACAATGGGGGAAAGAGTATAGAAGTAGGGAGAGTGCTACAGGCAGGCCGTGCTGATCAATTATCGGCGGTTTCTGACTTATGGATTATGTATTACCTCCAGGCTAGTGAACACATGGGAGTCCGAGCTTGGATGATGTCGTAAATCAGAGCCAGGCTGGCTTTACCATTGTTTGAAAAGCCTTGCCCTGTGACCCAGCTGGAGTTGGGAAAACTACATCAACAGCAAAAAGCTGTGCTCAGGTTAGAGAGTCTCGACCGACTTTAGTAGCCCTGCATGTACAAAGGAAAGTTTTTTGCATGTGTATTTTTTTCCCCCAAAGTTTCTCCACTTCCCATTCCGCAGTGTCCCCCAAGCCAGGCGATTGGAACAGGGACCTGTCTTTATTTCATGTATGATTTTTAAAATAGCTAAGGGTTCATTGGAGTCCGCTTTCTCTTTGTAAATTCGTTAATGGAAGACAGGGAAACGAAAAAACTTGTATTCACGACCTCAGGATGTCCCAAAACGCATTACAGCCAATGAAGTACTTTCTGAAGCGTAGTCACTGTTGAAATGTAGGAGATAGTCAGTCTGAGTAAGGGGCAAAGCCGATTGTTCAGAAATCAATTAAGATAAGCGTGTTTTGATGGCTGGGCAATACATTGAGACGTGTTACTGTACATAATTTGACAGATTCCATTTCTGCGATGCTCCATCATGTGTGAATTAACTGCTGTATCACCATGTAACCCTCCCAGACAAGGAGGAGCAGAGAGTACTGACCAGCATTCTCACCTTGCTGCACTGCAGCATCTAACTGAAGGTGCACAGCATTGGTCTAGGGGTAGCGAGTGTTTGGGGGAGGGGGGGGGGGGGGAAGAGGAGGAGGGGGAGACGAACTCTCCTTCTGCTTCCCCCCCACCCGCTTGGGAACCATGACCACATGACACCTGTGGGCCGTACCTCCAGCACTGGAAAAGAAAACATGAAGAGTCATAGTTTTGCTTTTATAGCTCTCCCCTTTTCTCCCCTTTCCCCTAGAAGTCATCGCATCTCTCACTGGGAGACAGGCAGCAGTTGCCCAAGTGCTGATTATTTACATGGGGCTCGACAGTGAGTGTTGACCGGCTATTTGACTGTGGAGGGCATCGCAATCAAGCCCCCATAATTGTTTGACCTCATTCTCACTCGTGCGCTTCCAATGGGAGTCGTGGTGTGGGGATCGAGAGGGGAACCCCCTGGCACTCCTATGTGTTTATTATTCTATAGGTAAAATATCATCCATTAAATAGGCCTTAGTACTGCACTGGCTGAGGTCAGCCAACACCTGCTCGTATAGCACTGTACAGGAGTAAACATAGACGGAGACACCAACACTGCAACATCAATTTATTGTAAGAAAATTAGACTAATATATCTGTTTATATTGGCAAATCGCAGTGAAACAAATCCCAAAACCTGACCCTCTCCGTTTGTGATTATAAGTGGTCCAAATTCTGAAGCTCTTAAATCACCAGCAGTGTCGAAACTGTAGAACTAAATGCAATCAGAAATAAGCAGTCTCAGAGGTAGGTCTCTGATTGCTGCCAAATAGGCCAAGTGCCAATACAAGCTGGCAGCCGACACACAACTCAAATCTCCCTCCTCCTAACCAGAGACAGAATGAGAGCTCACTAAACACGTAAAACAGCCAGGAGCGGGGGCAGGAGTTCGGGCCCACTCATTGGTGCCCTCTGGACTACAGAGGAAAGCGAGAAAAGGAAAGAAGCTGGGATGCTTCCGGCTTTTGGCGACTATCCAATGAACCCCTGCTGGAAAGCGAGCATGTGTGGGACTTTTAAGTGATGACAAGGCTCAATGGGACGCTCTCCACAGTCAACCGCCCAAACTCAGTGTTGTTAAAAAAAAGTGTTCATGGGATAAAGAAAGAACTTGCATTTATATAGCGCCTTTCACGACCTCGGGACATCCCAAAGCGCTTTACAGCCAATGGAGTACTTTTGAAATGTAGTCACTGTTGTACTGCAGGAAAACCCGGCACCAATTTGTGCACAGAAAGATCCCACAAACAGCAATGAGATAATGACCAGATAACCTGTTGGTTGAGATATAACTATTGGCCAGGACGCCGGGGAGAACTCCCCTTCCCTTCTTCGAAATAGTGCCACCCAGATGAGTATTCCATCACACTCCCGACTCAGGTATGAACAATAACCTTTAGGGAGAGGCACCAGAGGACGACAGGTACCGTAGAACCGTAATCGGCAAAAGTCAGCATCGTCAAAAGACGGAGGAAAATGGAGGTGGGTGGTGGGGCGGCAACGAGCAGTTAAAAATACATCCTTACGAGCTGCCCAAGGCACAGAAACCTGCAGTCATACCTGCAGCATCGATTCACTCGCTGAACCCCAGTCTCAGCTTATCCCCCAACCAACATCACTAAAACAGATGATCGGGTCATGGCCATTTGTGGGATCTTGCTGTGCGCAAATTGGCTGCCGCATTTCCCGTCATTACAACAGTGACTACACTTCAAAAGTACTTCATTAGCTGCAAAGCGCTACGGGACGTCCTGAGGTCGTGAAAGGTGGCAAGTTCTTTCTTTCCTATAAGGGCAAACCTTCTGCACTGCTTCAGAAAGGGACGTTTTCCTATTAACGCAACTCACTCAAGAAAACCACAGAGCAATCGGCTTCCTCAAATATTACACCACATTATCAAGTAAAGCCACAAGGTAACCAGACATAACACTCCCAGCCAGCCTGTCTACGCAAAGCAGCAACAAAGGCACACTTCTAACATTGTAATACCTCCCAGCAAAGGAGAAATGTCCCTTGCAGCATTAGAAGAGGGCGTTTTGCTTGTGGCGGATTTTGAATTTTCCCAGCGCGCTGATTGATATTTCTGAATGACTCAGTTAATTGTGTCTGTTGAAAATGAAGAACTTTAAAAAGCAAACACGTACACAGTGCCTCGTCACAAACCTCAACCTCCCAAAGCACTTCACGTGCAATGAATGTGTTTGAAGTTCACTGCTCTCTTGCTCTGTGCCACACAGCAAGGTCCCAGAATCAGTTCATCAGCTTCTTTTGATCGAGGCAGGTATGTCTACCAGAACACTGGAAGAACTGCTCTTCTTCAGAGAGCGCCAAAGGATCTTTCTTGTCCACTTGAACCAGCGCAAAAGGCGGACGGTCTCGGTTTAACATCTCATCCAAAAGACCGCTCTCCCTCGGTGCTGCACTGGACTGTCAGCCTAGGTTACGCACCTGGAGTGGGATCCAAGCGCCTGACTAGAGGTGAGTGTGCTACCAACTGAGCCAAACTGACACTGTCCATCCAATAAGAAACCATTTTTTCACTCTAAAAGAAGTCAAACGATTTTTCCAGGGTATGGGAGAGAATGGACTGATAAAGGGTTAAGGGGTGACGTTGAGCTACGGGGAGAAAGGGGGCAGGGCACAGGGTGGGGAACGGGGTGAATGCAGGACAGGGAGGTGCGTTCATAGCTCAAGTTGTTTGTTTTGCTGATGAGAGCTCTTTAGAAACCATAACTATACCCTGAAGTAATTATTGCCTCCACAACATGAGATACAGAAGGAAGTGGCAAAATGAAAACTTTTTTTTAAGAAAATGAGTCTTTTGGTTTCCAGCGTACATCTGATAGATTTCTGGATTGCCCGCTAAAAAGCCAGACTACCCAGCCCAAAGCCTGACTGTCCAGCCCCAAACCAGACAGGTAGTAACAATGTTTTTCCAGATATTTGGAGAATGGGAAAGGGATGCTGGGCAATAGTTCAAAGGCCCCTGTGGAAAACTCTAGTGAGCTGTTATTTGGGACTGTATAGTTTTTTACAACAACAACTCGCCTTTATATAACGCTTTTAACGTAGTAAAACGTCCCGAGGTGCTTCACAGGAGCAATTATCAAACAAAATTTGACACCGAGCCACAAAAGGAGATGTTAGGACAGGTGACCAAAAGCTTGGTCAAAAAGGTAGGTTTTAAGGAGCTCACACAGCAAACTGAGAAAAAGAATTCACGACAGTGTGTTATGAGTGAGAACCTGCTCAGCCACCATCTATGTGGCTTAGAATGTTATTGGAACCCATCGATTTGAATTTCTGCCATACAACCCTCTGTACACTTGGATCCAATCATCCATGGTTAAGTTCTTGTTCTTCAAAACTTATTATTTCTGACTAAGTTCATCCAACAAGAGCACACTGCACTTTCTATGGAGAAGTTTAATACAACCGGAAACCATTTTAATTCTTTCCTTAATTCCAACTAAATGTTGGGAAGGCTGAAGCCATTGTCTTTGGTCCCCACTGCAAATTCCGTTCCCTAGCCACCAACTCCATCCCTCTCCCTGGTCACTGTCTGAGGCTGAACCAGACCGTTTGCAACCTTGGCGTTCTATTTGACCCTGAGATGAGCTTCCGATCTCATATCCACTCCATCACCAAGACCGCCTACTTCCACCTCCATTACATCTCCCGTCTCTGCCCCTGGCTCAGCTCATCTGCTGCTGAAACCCTCATTCATGCCTTTATTACCTCCAGACTCGACTATTCCAATGGTCTCCTGGCCGGCCTCCCATCTTCCACCCTCTATAAACGTGAGCTCATCCAAAACTCTACTGCCCGTATCCTAACCTCGCACCAAGTCCCGTTCTCCCATTACCCCTGTGCTCGCTGACCTACATTGGCTCTTGGTCCGGGAACGCCTCGACTTTAAAATTGTCATTCTCATCCTTGTTTTCAAATCCCTCCATGGCCTTTCCCCTCTCTACCTCTAGCCCAACAACCCTCTGAGATATCTGCACTCCTCCAATTCTGGCCTCTTGTGCATCCCTGATTTTAATTGCTCCACCATTGACGGCCGTGCCTGCAGCTGCCTAGGCCGTAAGCTCTGGAATTCCCTCCCTAAACCTCTCCGCCTCTCTTTTCTCCTTTAAGATGCTCCATAAAACCTATCTCTTTGACCAAGCTTTTGGTCATCTGTCCTAATATCTCCTTATGTGGCTCGGTGTGAAATTTTGTTTGATAATCGCTCCTGTGAAGCGCCTTGGGACGTTTTACTATGTTAAAGGTGCTATATAGATGCAAGTTGTTGTAATTCTTTCCGTCTTTCCCTTCCCTCCTGGTGAAATATTAAGTGGGTGCTTAAAATGTATCTAATTAAAGGGTGCCTGTGAGACACTTCAGGTTTATAAACTGAGGAGTGTGTGCTCATATCACCAATTACGTTAGCTCATTGACGGAAGAGATGGAGCGCTCTTCCGATGATTCAGAGTGAAGGTCTCCATCTTTTGAGCCACACTAACCAAGAAGGTCCCCAGCTCGATCCACGGGCAGTGCTGAATTAGCCGATCTCGGTTAGGTCAACGGTAAGTTGGGTCAACTGGTTGCAGGATCCTTGAATTTGCGGGGAGGGTGTGTGTGAAGGAGGAAGTGAATCAGCCAGGGTTTCTTGCTCTAGTGGCTTGCTACGCTGCTGCAGGGGCTATAAAGAGTCAACCATGTAATGTGGAACTGGAGTCATGTATAGGCCAGGCTGGGTGGGATGATAGGCGCTCTTCCTTGAAAGACATTAGTTGAGTTCTTAAGACAATCCAGCAACTTTCATGGTCATTTTTTCTGCTGCCAACTGACAAATTACCAGATTTTTATTGTATTCAATTTCATAACTTGCCACAGTGGGATTTGAATTCATGACCTATTACACTACTACACCATAATTAGGGCAACATCACATTCCATACATCACATTCCATACATCACATTCCATACGTTACAATAATAAAACTCTGAATTTTTTGCTATTATGTACTTAGTATTTCAAAGCAACAATTCTTGTTTCTCATGTGTCCACACGACATGTCTACTGTCAGATTTGTGAATCAGTAACTCTACTCCAGCTACTGCTCTGGGCCTATATGTTCTTTTTATTCATTCATGGGATGTGGGCGTTGCTGGCAAGGCCAGCATTTATTGCCCATCCCTAATTGCCCTTGAGAAGGTGGTGGTGAGCCGCCTTCTTGAACCGCTGCAGCCCGTGTGGTGAAGGTTCTCCCACAGTACTGTTAGGTAGGGAGTTCCAGGATTTTGAAACAGCGACGATGAAGGAACGGTGAAATGTTTATAAGTCAGGATGGTGTGTGACTTGGAGGGGAATGTACAGATGGTGGTATTCCCATGCGCCTGCTGCCCTTGTCCTTCTCGGTGGACGAGGTCGCGGGTTTGGGAGGTGCTGTCGAAGAAGCCTTGGCGAGTTGCTGCAGTGCATCCTGTAGGTGGTACACACTGCAGTCACAGTGTGCCAGTGGTGGGGGTGAATGTTTAAGATGGTAGATGGGATGCCAAGCCAGCTGCTTTGACCTAGATGGTGTCGAGCTCCTTTAGTGTTGTTGGAGCTGCACTCATCCAGGCAAGTGGAGAGTATTCCATCACACTCCTGACTTGTGCCTTGTAGATGGTGGAAAGGCTTTGGGGAGTCAGGAGGTGAGTCACTTGCCGCAGAATACCCAGCCTCTGACCTGCCCGAGTAGCCACAATATTTATGGTCCAGTTTAGTTTCTGGTCAATGGTGACCCCCAGGATGTTGATGGTGGGGGATTTGGCGATGGTAATGCAACTGAATGTCATGGGGAGGTGGTTAGACTCTCTCTTGTTGGAGATGGTCATTGCTTGGCTCTTGTCTCGTGCGAATGTTACTTGCCACTTATCAGCCCAAGCCTGGATGCTGTCCAGATCTTGCTGCATGCGGGCACAGACTGCTTCATTATCTGAGGGGTTGAGAATGAAACTGAACATTGTGCAATCATCAGCGAACATCCCCACTTCTGACCTTATGATGGAGTGAAAGTCATTGATGAAGCAGCTGAAGATGGTTGGGCCTAGGGCACTGCCCTGAGGAACTCCTGCAGCGATGTCCTGGGGCTGAGTTGATTGGCCTCCAAAAACCACTACCATCTTCCTTTGTGCTAGGTATGACTACTGCCACTGGAGAATTTTCCCTCTGATTCCCATTGACTTCAATTTTACTAGGGCTCCTTGATGCCACACTAGGTGAAATGCTGCCTTGATGTCAAGAGTAGTCACTCTCACCTCACCTCTGGAATTCAGCTCTTTTGTCCATGTTTGGACCAAGACTGTAATGAGGTCTGGAGCCGAGTGGTCCTGGCGGAACCCAAACTGAGCATCGGTGAGCAGGTTATTGGTGAGTAAGTGCCGCTTGATAGCCTGGTGCTTTGGGCCTATATGCGCCTGGTACTCTGGGCCTATATGTGCAAGCACCTTCAGTGCTACAAATAAACTCCAGATGGCGTATAAAGATTGAAAGACATCAGAATACATTAAGCCTGAACTAACCCTGCAACCAAAACTTGGCAAAATGCCTTCTTTAATAGATTTATTCAACTGCGGTTGTACAGTAAACTTGCTGCCTAGTGCTTCGATTTTACTCAATGATGAAAGCTTTACGCCAGGATAATCCTTAAACAAAATGAGTGTGAGCCATAATAATGATTTATCAAACAGCGCGTCCCATTCAAAGCAAGTCTCCAGTGCCAGCCCAGTCACACCCAATACCATAATTCACACACAAAGTATTTTGTTTTCTGCAAACACAAGATGACACTAAGCTTTCTAATGCTCTTTGGAGTTCAGTAGTATTTCTTCAAAGCCACAAACCACATAATAAGGTACATTAAGACATGCCCTTCATTCAATACAACTGACTCAAAAAGCAACAGGAACCTTCCAGATGTAAAGGGAATTAGGGGTTATGGGGAGCGGGCAGGAAATTGGACATGAAGCTGAGTTCGGATCGGTCAATGCCCTGTGGGTGGCGGAGAGGGCCCAGGGGCTATGTGGCCGGGTCCTGCTCCGACTTCTTGTGTTCTTTAGATTTGTGGTTGGGATCAGATCAGCCATGATCTTATTGAATGGCGGAGCAGGCTCGAGGGGCCGATTGGCCTACTCCTGCTCCAATTTCTTATGTTCTTATGTTCTTATGTTTTAAACCACACCAAGTTAAAAGCCTTCTATTATTGGTGATGCAATTTTTTTCCCCTTCCTCCCCATTCCCTCTGCTGACAGGAGGCTTACCCACTATTTGCCCAGTATTTCCCCAATATTTATCTAGTGTTTACCCAATATTTACCCGGCAGTTACCTGGTATTTACCCTGGGCCAGTTTGCCGTCCCGCCATTACTGATTAGCTCCCATCAGCCAGAGGAGAGCACAAGTCAAGTGCGGCAGGATAGTCGATGCACGTTCCCCTCTCTGGAAATGGGATACCTTGCGGGCACACAACACCGGGCTGGGAACTGCTGAAGCTCACCCAACAAGTGCGTTTAAAGATGCTTATAAATTGTAAACCTGTGGTTGACAATTCTCTGCTGCTGGCAGCAACTCAAAGTATAACATGGCTGATTTAACCTTATTGATTATCCCCGTTAATCTTTTCTTTCTTGGCCCTGAATCTGTTTTTCCCCACACCTCTGAAGTGCCTCGGGATGTTTCCGACATTCTCTGGAAACTGGCACTAAAGCAGCTTAAATGATGGACAGACCTGGGAGTTCCAACCCCCGCCCATTAGGAACAACATGGCCATAAGGCTAGCTCCATATTTTCGACTCATTATCAGGCCACATTTAGATACACAGTGGTGGGCATCTGTTTATGTTCTGCTATTAAAAGACAGGCAGTAGTTGCAGGGTATGATAGCGTAGTGGTTATGGAACCACCCCAGAGATTGGGAGTTCAAATCCCACCATGGCAAGTTATGAAAATGAAGTCAATAAATATGGTGATATTTCTCTAGCCTCCTCCAACCCTCCAAGAACTCCTCCAATTCTGGCCTCTTGTGCATCCCTGATTTTCATTGCTCCATCATTGGCGGCTGGGTCCTAAGCTCTGGAATTCCCTCCCTAAACCTCTCCATCTCTGTCTCTCCTCCCTTAAAATGCTCCTTAAAACCTACCTCTTTGACCAAGCTTTTGGTCACCAGTCCTAATATCTCCCTATGTGGCTCGGTGCCAAATTTTGTTTGACAATCGCTCCTGTGAAGCGCCTTGGGACGTTTTACTGCATTAAAGGCGCTATATAAATGCAAGTTGTTGTTGAAAACAACTTCTCTCTCTCTCCAGCCTTTAACCAGTTGGCTGACAGGTGACAGAGGTGTACATAAACCACTCCGATCCGGACCGCAAGCATAACAGACAAAACTAATTTATAATTGAAATAATAATGATAAAACCACACTGCAACACATCTGCGATCCCTGGTCCTATTCGCTCACCAATTATTATTTGCATTAAATGAAAGTGAAGCAGGAACAGCTGGGGCTCTCTGAGTGGGTCCATGAACTCAAGATGATAAACGGGATAAGGTGCGTGGGGTGGGAGGGGGGGGAACCAGATTCTTTTTAATGATTTCAAATGAATATTCAATAAAACCAATCAACTTTTCAATTATAAATGACGCTGGCACATGTCGGAAGCCATCTGGCTCACTTGGATTCCCTCCTCTGTCGGTGGGCAGGCAGGAATCGGAGCGCTTTTAGGAGTCTCACCGCGGGCACTGCGTTAGGAACGGAGCGAGGCTGCGCAATGTCATCTGTAACTTGAGGTCAGATTCCAGCTCACTAAACTAGACAGGAACGCAGTGCACTCTGGTGTGCGGAGAGACTGGTCATGCAGTGGTTGGGCGATGACAAGAGTTGGCGAGTCACCTCGGTATCGGAAGCTCGAGGAACATCTTGCGGGAATTTTACAAACCTTCCGGACTCAACAGTGAGTTCAACAACTTCAGATCATATCCACTGCTCCCATTTTCTCATGATGTGGAATTTACCTGAGGAAGGAGGAAGCCTCCGAAAGCTTGTAAATTTCAAATAAAATCGTCGGACTATAACTTGGTGTTGTAAAATTGTTTCTCATTTTCTCAGACAGCAAGTGCTGGTAATGGTTCTGCTGTTGCCATTTACAGCTCCTCTAGACCTATCTTTTATTTCTTTATTTGTCCCATTCCCACCCTCCTTGCCTTGCACCATCATCCCTTCTGTCATTTAATCGCTCCTGCCCTCCACCCTATCACAGACCCTCCCTTTTGTTCTTTCCTCCCCTCGCCACTCCCTCTTCCCCTGGTTCTGCACTTGCTTAAAAACTGTTAAATCTCTAACTTCTTGCCGTTCTGACGAAAGGTTGTCGACCTGAAACATTAACCCTGATTCTTTCTCCACGGATGCTGCCTGACCTGCTGAGTGTTTCCGGCATTTTCTGTCTTTTATTTCAGATCGCCAGCATCCCGCAGTATTTTGCTTTTGTATCAAGAGAAGAAGCAGAGCAGGGGCTAAGCAGCAGAAGAGAGCAATGAAAAGATCTTTAAAACGTGCCTGCCCAGCTCTGTGTGCTACTGTGTCAGCCGGGTCCCAGGACTGCTGAGTTATCTGATCTTGGCATGGGCAGCTTGGAGGGCTGCATAAGCCTCTACAAAACTGTACCTCAGCAACAGTCTGCACCTTCAGGTGAGCAAGAAGGGGGGTAAGGGAGGGAATATGTAAATACCAGAGTGGAATGTGTAGTTGCAGTGGGGGCAGGGGGGGGGGGGGAACAGAGAGACACAAAGGCGGTAAGTACATAACAGGGTTCGGAGGTGTCAGTCTCATTATACAACTGCACGCACAGCAAAGAGGTCCAATTAAGCGGAATTAAGTAACACCAAATCAGCTCGTCTCGGACCCAGCGATGATTGACAGGACCCAGTGGAGTAAGTGTCAAGCTGAAGAACGAATGAATCTTGAAAGGTTCCGACCAGCCCCCGCGGCAATTAACAGCAGAGTTTCCATTCAGGGGTTAACTCTCCGTGTCCAGAGGAGGCAGCGGACAGGGGTGACGCAGTGACCCTTTCAACAACTTTCCTCACAAGACAATTTTTTGGGGGGTTTGTGCGTAGTAATAACTGAAGGGATGAAGGCAATTCGAAATTTATTCAGGCCCATTGTATTTGTGGTATAGCAGTTTGCAATGGCACTGAATCACACATCCATGAAAGCCCCCTTCAGGGATGGGGGAGGGGAGAGAGAGTGATGCACCTCTTCCCCATCCAAAGCTCTCTAAACCATAGAGCTCAGGAGGAGGCCATTCAGTCCATTGTGCCTGTGCTGGCTGTTTGCTGGAGCAATCCAAAACTAATGTCCTGCTCTCTCCCCATAGTCCTGCATCTTTCTCTGCTTTAAATACTTATCCATCCTGGGAGTTTTAAAGATATTGCCTCAACAGGCACAATTCCAAAAAAAGAATATATAGGGAAAAGCCTCCCTTTGAAAAATGCCCCCGCAAAACGGTGGCACACTGGCTACTGGAGAAGGTTCCTCTACATCATACGGCCATCAATTAAAAGACTGTCCATTATACGCCCCACTAAGATTGCAAACTTCTCGGTTGCTTTCCCTGATGGCGTAACGGGTAACTGCATGCTGCACGGTGCGGTATTGAGTCATACAACCAGGAGTTTGACAATTTGCCTGTGCTGAGTTAGTTGGTCTCATCTGATCGGGATAGCTGTGGGGAGCCTATGGTTGGTCTCGGTGTCCTTGACCCTGGGGGGGTGGGGGGGTTAATTAGAAAAAGTTCAAGCTTCCAATCGCAAGGTGCACCCCCCCAATCCCACCCCCCTCCCCCCGCACCCACTGTGAAACAAGAAAGTGCATGTGCATGGACGTGGGATGAGGACCTGATTGGGTTTGGCTGTCACTGCCTCTATGGTCAAATAATCGGCCAACATTCACTGCCTTAGCTCTCACGGGAAGATCGCCCACCTGGGAGGGTTATTGGGGGTGAAACGGTACCCCGGAGAGACTCAGCACTATGGGAGAGGTATGATCAACAGGAGAGCAGGTAGGGAGAAGAGACAGAAAGCAACTGGAAGTCCTGATACTGTTCAAAAACTAATTGGGGGGGTGGGGGGGGGGGTGGGGACCTCGGGATGTGGGCATCACTGGCAAAGCCGGCATTTATTGCCCATCACAAGGTGGTAGTGGCCGACCTTCTTGAACCGCTGGTAGCAGTTTAATACAACGTAATGGCTTGTTAGGCCACTTCAGAGGGCGGTTAAGAGTCAACCAAGTTGTTGTGGGACTGGAGTCACATATAGGCCCAGACTGGGTAAGGACGGCAGGTTTCTTTCCCTAAAGGACATTAGTGAACCAGTTGGGTTTTTACGACAATCTGACAGCTTCACGGTCACTTTTACTGATACCAGCTTTTTTAAAATATAATTTCCAGATTTAAAAGAAAGCCTAAGTTTGAGATAATGAACCCAATGTAAGGACAAACTGCATAGGGTGTAACTCAGCGCTGGGGCTGGTGACTGGAGAAAAAAAATTACCTTTCAAAAAGATGAGAAGGTTTGGCCATGCTGGATATTAGCATGTTGATTCGACCTGTTCAGGATTTAGGAGCGTAGCCTCCAGTATTGTACGTAAGGAAAACTGAACAACTCTGCCATCTCAATCAAAAGCAAGGTTACATTAACTCACGTGACAGCCTTCAAAATGAACCAGTTCTGGCCCAGAGAAGTTGATTTCTGCAAACTGAAAATGTCAGGGCCAACAGGTGCCAGCCAGTCCATAAACCGCATGCCTTCAAAGTGAGTGAACTCAGCCTTGCTGTGTCCTTGCCTGTCTAATTCCCAGCTCTTTCCTTCTTTCCTCACAGGTCCAAGGTTTCTACTGGGGTAGCTGGCCTCCTCTGCAGAATCTGTCACTCACTGTTCTCCTGCCAATTTGCCTGCTGTGCTCCCTTCCTGGTAAACCTCCTCACCCAATGCTGAGACAAACCATTCGCTGACTGAACTGAAGGAAGGAACTCTCCAAAGATAAAGTACCTTTGAGGCAGATGAGATACTTAACAGTATTTAAAAAAAGATAAATCTGTAATGCTGCTTCACGTTAAACTGACAGGTAGGACACAACTGTCAACTTTAGGACAGTGGTCAGGAAGTTCTTCTTCAAAGAGTTGCTAAAATGTGGAATGGACTCCCAGGTAGAGTAATGGGGACAAAAACCTTCAAATCACTTAATAAATATGTAGTTACCGACTGCGACAGGGGAATTGTAGGTTCTTTCTCGATGAGCTGGAATGGACTGACAGGCCTTTCCTTGTTTGTGTATATCTTTGAGTGACACTGGCAACTTCTGTGAGTGCCAAGTAGAAGCACAGTCCAGTCAGTAACCAAAACAGTGGATCACAACAGCATTTAGTCCGAGTTGTAAGATTACATGCGGTATAGGTACAAGAATGCTGGAACTCCCAACATGTTAGGCCTGCAGTGACAAGAGGCAGGTTTGGGCCTGCACTCGTTTGCAATCTCAGCCGTTACCTTGTAGGCTAGCATCGAGCAGAGATAAGCCAAGGAAAAGGAGGATAATACGGCCAATTAACTCCCTGCCTACACCTCTCCACCTCCGTACCCCAGACACTCCGTACATCTCTGAGCAGTCAGGTGTAGGGCAGTATGAACAGGAATAGCCACAAATCTCTATTCTGACCAGGCAGGGAGAGCATGTAGCTTTGAGGAACCATGGGGGTTGGGGGCAGGAAATAGGAAGAAAAATTATTTTAAAGGGGTCTGATAGGGTAGACGTAGGGAAGATGTTTCCCCTTGTGGGGGAGTCTAAAACTAGAGGACACAAATATAAGATAGTCACTAATAAATCCAATAGGGAATTCAGGAGAAACTTCTTTTCCCAGAGAGTGGTTAGAATGTGGAATTCGCTACCACAAGGAGTAGTTGAGGCGAATAGCACAGATGCATTTAAGGGGAAGTTAGATAAAACGAGGGAGAAAGGAATAGAAGGATATGCAGATAGGGTCAGATGAAGTAGGGCAGGAGGAGGCTCATATGGAGCATAAATACCAGCGTAGATCAGTTGGGCCAAATGGCCTGTTTCTACGCTGTAAATTCTATGTAATTCTACGTAAAGCAGACAATTATTCAACAATGTAATGCACCTTGCATTCTCCTCTGGTGTATTTAGAGTATACTACCTCACATACACTAAAGCACTCTCACAGCACAGTCCTGCTAGCTTCTACACAGCAGCCAAGTATGCAACACGTGCAGATGCTTAGATAGCTCAAGCAGGAAGCTTTAATCTTTTGAGCAAGTCATATCTTCGAAAACCTTTAAAGGAATTTGTTCCTTCCAGTTCTAAATATATATTGCCAGGCGGAATTGTGCCGTGGAATCGTGAAGAGTGTGACGATGTGCCCATGTACCCACTTCCATCCACTTTAAGGGAAGCGAGGGAGACAGGGTTACATTAAAAGCACACTTAACCAACAATCTGATACTGCAGCAGTGCGTCACCTCAAACCCGTGCTCATTAGTTCATTGTCTTGTTTTAATTAGCAGCAATTCCGCACGAGAACCGATGGGGGGTGGGGGGGGGAGAAAAAATTCCTTGTACTGAAACAAAGCACGTGGCAAGTTATGATCGCACATTGTTTCCCTGGGAACCAGATAAATGAAGTAGTGTCCTGACAACAGCCTGCCAGCCAGCAATAAGAAAGCAAAGAAAGGCTTGTATTTATGTAGAGCCTTTCACGATCTCGGGACGTCCCAAAGCGCTTTACAGCCAATAAAGCACTTTTGAAGTGTAGTCACTGTTGTAATGTACGAAACATGGCAGACAATTTGCGCACAGCAAGATCCCACAAAAAATGTGATGATGACCAGATAATCTGTTTTTTTAGTGATGTTGCTTGAGGGATAAATATTGGCCAAGACACCGGGGAGAACTCCCCTGCTCTTCTTTGAAATAGTGCCATGGGATCTTTTACGTCCACCTGAGAGGGCAGATGGGGCCTCGGTTTAATGTCTCATCCAAAAGACAGCACCTCCGACAGTGAAGCACTCTCTCATTACTGCACTGAAGTGTCAGCTTAGATTTTGTGCTCAAGTCTCTGGAGTGGGACTTGAACCCACGAACTTCTGACTCAGGTCAGACTCTTCTAAATGTCCCATCAGCTCTTTCTACTTTTATATTTTGTCCAATCTAGGAGAAATGGGAGTGAGGAAGTCAAAGATTTTCACTCAATTCCCAGCACCACACATTCAAGAGTAATGTGGAATCAAGGCACTTTTACGTTACTGCGGTGTCGGACGTGAGGGTCCGTTTTTTCCTGGATCTGCTGGGTACTTCATTCCTTGGCGGACAAGCAATTTCCAAAATAAGAATATTTTTTAAAAACCTCTTTCTTGACCTTATTTGATCCGTTCTCCGACCCCATGATAGACTGCATCAGGTTACCCCTGAGGACATGGGGATAGCGATCTCCAGCTCTTTTAATAAACCCATAAATTCTTCATTAGTTCCACGCAGCTGTTAATCACAATCCGACAAGATGAAATGAAGACCGTTCAGGAAAATCCCATGGGATAGGACAAGTGTGCCACCTGCCTTTCGAAAAGCACAGAAGTACAGTTCCTGGAGTGTTCATTTGGGATGGGGGAAGAGGGTGGTGGGAGGAAATGGGTTGAAACCGCCTTTGGCGTATGTCAAATTTGGGAAAGCGAGGATGAGAATTTTAAATTCAAGGAGTTGGTGGGCTGGGAGCTGATGTAGGTCAGTGAGCGCAAGGGCGATGGGTGTGGGTTAGGATACAGGCAGCAGAGATTTCGGATGAGTTCAAGTTTATGGAGGATGGAAGAGGGGAGGCCGGCCAGGAGAGCATTGGAATAGTCGAGTCTGGAGGTAACAAAAGCACGGATGAGGGTTTCAGCAGCAGATAATCTGAGTCCGGGTGGAGACGGGCGATATTACGGAGGTAGAAGTAGACTATCTTTGTCTAGGATATGGGGTCGGAAGCTCAGCTCAGGGTCAATTAGGACGCTGAGGTTTCCAACTACAGTTTTGTCCATTAGAAATCGTTGACTAGCCACAGGTGTGGCTACAGCGAACACCATTTTAGTCACCTGCACTAATTTTAGTGGAAAAAGTCTTACACTGACACCATACAAGAGAATGTACTTCACGTGTACTTAACAAACATCCATCACCATTCAGTTACCAAGGAAGTAAAGCAGTCACAACAATCAAAAAACACCCACACACTCCGCTTCTCATCCGACCATTATACCAACAAATGCACAAAAAGATTAAAGTGCACTTGCATATGCTGTGCGGGTATGGGTATTGAGATCACACGCTGAACGACAGTGTCTATTACTCATTTTTTATTTACAATTATTCACATCTGGATTCCCAATTAGCCACATGTGGTTAGTGGCTAACATATTGGGCAGCACTGCCCTACCACATCTCACCTCAGACAACTTTACTTCCTATTTTCTTCTCTTACCGTCAAAACGAAGGAAAAACAAGTGATCAGCTGCAGTTACTGCTCCCAACCAGCCTTGCGGTGGTGTGCTCCTACAAGTCCTCCCGTACCTGGCCCAAGCAGCAGTTCCTCATGAGTTTACATGGTGATTTGTTGGTAAATATCTGATCTTTGAGGAAGCCTTACAACTGAGCCTGAAAACCTCTCCACACCCAAGCACCTGCACATAAATCACAAGATAGCCATCAGGAGCAGGAACCCTGGTTGACTGCACCCCCTCCCTAACTTTCACTTTTTAGTATGTATGAGGAAATTTGAGGAGATGAAAGTATAGAAACCAGACGAGACTTCTCACTGAACGAGCACAATGACCCTCACACACACACACACACACACACTGGGATTAGTCACTTTATACCTGGGAAATTTTGGTTTCGGAGAAACCCCCCCGCAATCTGCCTGTAGCTTACTGCACATAATCGAAAGTCGTATGGAACTAATCTCTCAGGAAATGTCACTCTCAGGGTGTTGGGTGAAAATAGCACAGTGAATTCTGGCACGTTATTGCAATTGATTCATTACAGAAAATAAAATATAGGCTCCCTCGATGGCTCGGGGAGTTTATCCAGTGAGCAGGTGAGCTGTACAGGGCAGGAAGGCTCCCTGGTTTCATCCCTGGCACTTGCCAAGTTAGCTGCTCTTAACCGGTTAAGGAACGGGAAACTGGTCAGGGTTCCAGCTCTTGACTGCTATGCGGCGACAGGGACTAGAAGGGTGTGTGTGCGAACGCTGGGTTGGGCTCTGCCACGCACCTTTCAGGTTCTGCATCCCAATCATCTTGCTTTCAATGCAGTACTGAGGGAGTGCTGCACTGGGTCAGAGGAGCCATCTTTCGGATGAGACATTAAACCGAGGCCGCGTCTGCCCTCTCAGGTGGATATAAAAGATCCCACGGCACTATTTCGAAGAAGAGTAGGGGTGTTCTCCCCGGTGTCCTGGCCAATATTTGTCCCTCAACCAACATCACTAAAACAGATTATCTGGTCATTATGACATTGCCGTTTGTGGGACCTTGCTGTGCGCAAATTGGCTGCCACATTTCCTACATTACAACAGTGACTACACTTCAAAAGTTCTTCATTGGCTGTAGGTCGTGAAAGACGCTATACAAATGCAAGTCTTTCTTACCCTTTTGACTTATGCCTAATCTGCTTAAAGCACCTGCCACATACACAAGGCAAATTTTAGATAGATGTATCCAGCCACCACGCAACAGAGAAACTAAACGGCAGTGAGTTTAAGACAGTAACTCAATCTCCTGCTTCTGCTGATATGCATGAAATCACTGACAGTTCGGGTTATTGGGTTAACTGAATGAGTGTCTTGCACCTGACTGCCAATCATCAATTATCTCCTAAAGGGACTGAAAAGCAGTATTCTGTTCCAGTATTAGAAGGGCTTCCATTTGAGGTTTTAATTGAGGACAAGCAGTATGACTGGGGACACCTTTGATGAGCCAAATTAAGGACTGCACTTCACCCCGGAGTCACAAGACATAAGCGTTACTTAAAATATGAACTCAGTATAGAAACAGTTCCGCAAAAACAACTTGCGTTTATATAGCGCCTCCAACGTAGGAAAACATCCCAAAGGGTAGCTTCACAGAAGCACAATCAGACAAAATTTGACTCTTCAAAAACATGTAGGGAAATAATGATAATTAAATTACAGTCAAATCCTCTTAATTCAAAGTCATCTAACTCAATCATGTGAATATTTTTGAGCATTTTATTGCCACTTTGTTATTTATGTTGCTTAATTAAATCAATGGATAATTCGACCTTTCATAAATAACTTTTTTCAAAAAATTCCAATAACCGTGTCATTTGAAAAACGCCCGAGTTATCAACAACAACTTGCATTTATTAACATTGTAAAACTTCCCGAGGCGCTTCCAAAATCAGGGGTAGACTGTAAACAAATTCGATGTATTTCATCAATAAGCAAATTTTGCCCTTTTTGTTAGGACTACAAAAATCACCTGCTATCCGTGCCCAGAAAGTTATTGCTTTTGTTTTATGTTTCCCTCCTCGAGCTAGGACTAGTTTTGCCCCATTTCCCGTGTGCCAATAGAGGCACCACAAGGCATTAGGTCACAAATGAACCTTTTTTTTTAATTACAAAGGGCATTTCAGAAACTGTGAGACTGTCAAATTGCTAAATTTCTTTTCCCATTTTTGTTACCCCACCAACCCCCCCACCCCAGGTGCTTTTTATTGAATAAAAAGCATGATCCAGGAGTTAAGCTTCTGTAATTACTTTGATTTCACATTTAGTTTCACTCATATGCGTTTGGGATTTTAAATCAGCTGCAGCTTCTTTTTGGAACCTTGCCAAAGTCGCACCTTCGCTTCGCTCACCCAGAACTCACGTGCAGTAGCTCTTCTGTAGCACACCTCCCAGCGTACTTGACCACTTACTCAGCCCTAGTGAGAGCATCTAACCAAACATGTCCGTGTTCTCAGGTCAAAACTGGAGGGAAGTCTATTACACACAGGTACGACAGTTTTCCTGAAACTCGCACTCTTAAGCTGGAAGGTGGGTGTTAAGAACGAATGAAATAGGAGCAGGAGTAGGCCATACGGCCCCTCGAGCCTGCTCCGCCATTCAATCAGATCATGGCTGATCTTCCACCTCAACTCCACTTTCCAGCCCGATCCCCATATCCCTTGATTCCCCTAGAGTCCAAAAATTTATCGATTTCAGCAATAAATATACTCTCAACGACTTAGCATCCACAGCCATCTGGGGTAGAGAATTCCAAAGATTCACAACCCTCTGAGTGAAGAAATTCCTTCTCATCTCAGTCTTAAATGGCCGATCCCTTATCCTGTGACTATGCCCTCTAGTTCTAGGCTCTCCAGCCAGGGGAAACAACCTCTCAGCATCCACCCTGTCAAGCCCTCTCAGAATCTTATATGTTTCAATGAGATTACCTCTCATTCTTCTAAACTCAAGAGAGTATAGGTCCATTCTACTCAATCTCTCCTCATAGGACAACCCTCTCATCCCAGGAATCAATCTAGGGTGTTATACATCAGGTGCATTGTACTCGAAGGTATCTGGTTCTTGATAAATAGTGGTAGAGACAGCAATTTTTAAAAAAAATTGGAAGTTATGTGGGAGCTAAAAGCAGATATCAGGGTCCTTCGGAGAAAAAGTCAATAGAAATTATTCAGAATCGCATGTTTGATCGCTGGTAATGGGATGGGGTAAAGTCCAAGTAAACTGTGCCTCCTCCTGACACTGATCCCTGTGAAATCTTCAACTTCTCCATTTTATTTTCTGTCCTGCTCTCCCAAAGGCCCACGGCACATTGGGGCATTGATCTACAGACACCATGCGTTCTTGTCCATTTGTGAGCGTAGATTGTCTGTTTGATCGCAGGTGCATCGCAAGTAAGTCCACTCCTGTCCTTACCTGACACACACATATATACAACCAGCAGGGGTGGCTGAATATTGATTAGGGCGATTCTTCCCTTTCCCCTTGTCTGGGGGTGCTGAAGTCAGGTTTAGCGTTCCTACAACCAGCCCAGATGAGATCAGCTAACCCCGTACAGACCAGTAATCAAACCTGGGACCCGCTGGTCTGTACTGCTCAGCTACAGACCGCCATTACCAAGTGGGCCACCAGGGAGCCTTTCAATAACTTCTTCATAGCTACTACCAGGATCACAATCCCCACCAGGACCACAGAATCCTCACCAGGACCACAGAATCCTCACCAGGACAGTTTCCTCAGACTCCACTGGCACATCCCCAGGAAGGGCAGTCAGCGGAGAATCAATCACTTCCTCAAACCTCAACACAACAGATGCCAAAGGAGAGCAAAACCAGCACAAATACACAGCAGTACCTTCCACATGCATCTCTACCATCCAAGTACTGTACTGACACTGCATAGTACCATCCAAGTACTGTACTGACACTGCAACACTGCACAGTACCATCCAAGTACTGTACTGGCACAGGCAAAAGGGGGGAGAGGGGAGAGTGGGGGAGGAAGAGTCAGATAGGTAAAGAGGGGGCAGAATAAGAGTCGGACAGGCAAGGGAGGGAAGGAAGAGTCAGACTGACACGGGGAGAAGGAATAGTTGGACAGGTGATAATTTTTTTTTAAAGTTAACCTATAATTTTAGCAGTTATGAGATGTTGCAAATAATTTGATCCCCTTGCACATTCTCAAAAGATTATTCTTGCGAGGGAATGAGGTTTGCTTTAAAGGCTCAGTATTGCTCGGTTCCAGTGATTCTACTTACCTATTTAGACCACAATCCAACTCCAGCCACTCTTCACAAACCTGGAACACAGTCTGCTCCTCGTTTTCTCTGCACTCCGCCTGACGACTGCAAACCCCAGCGACGGGTGCCTGAAGTCAAATGGACAATAACCAGAGAGAGTACAGCTCTCCACCATAGTTACTGGCGAGAATCCTCCAGCTCCTGCACCATGAACCTCTCACTGAGACAGCCTCTACAGAACACTAGTGCAGGCTCCACTCCCCCTACTGTTAGCCACTCTCTCTCTCTCTCTGTGCTCGCAGCTTAACTTTTTTGGGGGAAAAGAAACTTTTCAAAACATCACAGCAGCCAGAACTTCCCATGTTTGTTGCTAAAACTCTCTCTCTCTCTCTCTCGATGTACAAGGTTGCCACTGAAAGGAATTCACGCATCAGGCCAAAAAAAACAATAGAAGCACTCGACGCAGGTTTTAAAACCAGTTTAGTGCAAAGACTATACTGACTTTTCATCTGTCTGCAGCTCCATCTGCGGACTCCTTTCACAGGCATCCCTCGCTCTTCCTCCTCTGTCACGGCACACTGTCACCCCCTGCCCAGGCCAGCTTTTTCCCTCCTCTGCTCAAACACTATTAAGGCTCCAGCATGCCAGAATTCTGCTGCTTATCCTGCTCGGCTGCTCACAAAGACCCCATGAGGTTCCCAAGGGTGGCGGGGGGGGGGAAGAGGAAAAGCTATTTATAAGAAATTGTACGCTATCAGTTT
This sequence comes from Heptranchias perlo, assembly GCF_035084215.1. Taxonomy (NCBI): domain Eukaryota; kingdom Metazoa; phylum Chordata; class Chondrichthyes; order Hexanchiformes; family Hexanchidae; genus Heptranchias; species Heptranchias perlo. The sequence continues at coordinate 6,198,185 of NC_090332.1, read as the reverse complement.
TGGCATTGTGTCAATGTCATCAGGAAACTGCTTCAGTGGAGAGACAATTGTAAACAATTTTACAATTTTGCATCTCCACATCAGTGGAGAGAGTGAGAGAGTGAATGTATTTATTAATCCACACCGTAAAGAGTTAATCAGTCACAGCTCACTGCCAGACTTCACAAACACTTAGCAATTCTTTTCTTTTTGAAACAGATGCGGATTACCACTATCCCTGGTTTCACATATTTATTCCTCAGCCAACACAGATCATCTGGTCCTCATCACATTGTTTGTGGGATCTTGCTGTGCACAAAGCGACTACAACAGTGATGACACTTCAAAAAAGTATTTCATTGGCTGTAAACCGCTTTGGGACGTCCTGAGATCATGAAAGTCACAATGTAAATGCAAGTCTTTCTTTCTTTTTCTTTCACAGTCCTCGTCAACGACGGGTTAGAAAGTGGCTCAGAAATACAAGAGTCACACCATCATGATGAATTCATTACAGAATATAGAATACAGACCCCTGCCCCCCCACCCCCGCCAATAGCTCTGAGAGTATCGGGTGAGAAGCAAAGCCACCGAGATTAGGGAGGTATCCAGGTTCGATCCTGGTCTGTGCTCTCAGTCGGTGGGAAGGAGGTGCTACAGTCGGCTTCAATGCCCCTTGACTGGCGCGGGGAGAGTTGGCAGCAAAATGCAAGAGTTAACGCGAGCAAATGCGTGCGTACAGCTTTGTTGTGAAATCAGTTACCTCTTTAAACGCTGACCTCCGGTTACCAGGAATACTGGTGTGCAAAGCATAGTGCTTGGATGGTACTGTGCTCCGTTGGTGTATAAGATGAGTGACTGAGACACAGGACAAGCCCGGGTTCCAATGGCAGGAGGGTCGGTAACCAGAGGATTTAAGGTAATTGGCAAAAGAACCAGAGGCGAGATGAGGAGACATTTTTTTAAGCAGCGAGCTGTTCTGATCTGGAATGCGCTGCCTGAAAGGGCGGTGGAAGCAGGTTGAAAAGTAAAAGGGAATGGGATAAATACTTGAAAAGGAAAAATTTGTAGGGCTATGGGGAAAGAGCAGGGAGGGGAGGGGGTGAGACTAATTGGATAGCTCTTTGAAATTGCCGGCATGGCACAATGGGCCGAATGGCCTCCTTCTGTGCTGTGCGATACTACGTCGAAGACTGCACACGTGTGGCCCTCTCTCCAAAAGTAAGATGGATGGCAAGAGGCACGCACAAAGTGTTTACGGACTACAAAAAAACCAAAGTGACGGCCACAGCACTGCACAACTCCGATTTAAACTGAAACAAGCATCTGGTAGTGTCCAGGTAGCAAATAAATCTGTATCCTCTCCCACCCCCACCCCTCGCCAAGGCAGCTTGCCACCTTATCCTCTGCGTGTGTGAAACCACAGGCCTGCAGCAACATCCCCTTAAGCACGGCCATTACCAAAACCCGAAGCTCACTCAGCTCATCATCTCCGACACTTACTACAGAGTCAGAGCGAAAAAAAATTCCTTGTGAAAAGTAAATTGCCCTCATGACCGGGGGTTGGGGGAGGGGCGGGGGGGTTGAAGGAAGAAGAATACCAGGAAGAAATCTGAACAATGCTGAGGCGGAGATGTGGAGCTGTCCCACAGAGCAGCTGAGAGATGGCTTTAGTTCAACAGACACCTTTGTTTTCTTTTTAATTGCTGTACGTGAGCAAAAAAAAACCGCAAGCTTTACTCGCAGCAGTTTTGAACTATAACGTTTTATGAAGGCCGAGCATTTATTGCTTCCCTCCAACTCATCCCAACTCTCCCAAAGGAAGCTGCGAATAGCTGTCCCACCATCCCGGCTGGAAAGCGTGCATGTGTTTGCGTGACTGGGAACAAACAGAGTGTAGACAGGCGCCTCCCGAATAAAGAAGTTGCATTTATATAGCGTCTTATATAACGGCCGTAGCACATCCCAAAGCCTTTTATAGCCAATGAAGGACTATTTTTGAAGTGTAGTCACTGTCGTAATGTAGGAAATGTGGCGGCTAATTTGCACACAGCAAGGTCCCTCAAACAGGTAATGACCACCATATTTTTTTAGTATTGTTGGTTGAGGGATAAATACTGGCCAGAACTCCCCTGCTCTTCTTCGAATAATGCCACGGGATCTTTCACGTCCACCTCAGGGGGCAGACAGGGCCTCGGTTTAACGTCTTATCCAAAAGACAGCACCTCCAGCAGTGCAGCACTCCCGCAGATACTGCTCTGGGAGCGTCAGCCTAGATCTCGTACTCAAGTCGCTCGCATGGGGCTTGAACCCGCAACCTTCTGACTCAGAGGTAAGAGTGCTACCCGCTGAGCCGCGGCTGCAGAACTACAACCAAGCAGCGTATTTATCCACTGATCTACCTGGGAGCATTTTCTTAAAACACGCACACAGTAGCAGGTTAATAGGAGGAAATTTGATTCTTTTGGAAAATAAGAGCGTACTTGTACACATTCTGAGTGCTCCCAGGGGTACCACTCCTTCAGCTGAATACTCAATTTCTATCAGGAGAATTGCTCTTTGTTGTGCTGCTTCTACACCTGTGAGCAGGTCTGGAGAAATGGTCTTTTAGGTGGGCGAATGGAAGGAGCGGGGGGGGGGGGGGGAAGATATTGCTTCAAATACTTTTAAGGGCCCCGCAGCACATCTAGAACAAATTCCTGGAAAGTAATGAGGTCGGTCGTCACAATGCATCGATCTCAAGTGAACCTTTCAACTAGCTATCACTCTCCTAATTCCCGATAAGAGCCCTTTCTGATAAATCACTCGAGCCGGGGGGGGAAACAGGCGGGGAAGGGGATTGTACGGTTCCTCTCGCCGATGCTCAGCCGGTCTGGGAAGGGCAGTCATCTTTCATCTAAAGTTCAGTGACACAGCTTATTAATCAGGCGGGGGTCTTGTTATGTGGGCAGGCCCCCTCACTCAGCTCATTTGTCATCCCTGTGATTACTTCTCCATTGAGTCTGAGCTACAGGCCGAGAACTGCTTTTTGTGACTAATTGGAGCATACTGGTCTTTCCCTCCACGTCTCCAATGTCTATTATTTCCTCTATCTTGTTATTTTTGGGGGTACACCTTCCGACTTCCCCTCGTCTCCTGAACGTGCCATTTCTGGGGTGCAGCTCTGTGGGCACCTGCCCGAAACTCGCTCAACTGGCCATTCGTTGTGTGTGAAGTCAGCGGGCAGTTAGGCCATGTGCGTCGGTGGGGGGAGAGGGGAGGGGGGAGATGGCATCGCAGAGCCACTGAGGCCAGCTGTAGCATCCTCTATATCCAGCTGAGCCCAGCAGGCGCGACACGTCCAAGGAAGCACGGGAGGGAGTTCCTCATCTTCTTCCCCCTACACCAGTTAAGAGGGAGATCCTCCCCTGCCTATGCCAACCTTGTGCCGGAGAGCTAGGCTTTTTAAAATTTCAACATATACTTTATTCCATAAAATTTAAAGATACACACAGTTTACACACAGTTCAGATAAAGGACACAAAATGCAGCACAGCAGTTCAAAGCAATATTGTGCAGATTGTATAAACTATGATCTCAATTACAATTTTAAAACAGTGCATATTTTCAAATACATTCTGTACAATACAAGGGGGGGTGGCTTTATACGGTGACCTTTCCCCATGGAGCCTTTTCGTTGGTCGCACCTCGCTTCAGTGCATCCCGCAGCACGTACTCCTGCACCTTGCAGCGTGCCAGGTGGCAACACTCGGTCGTGGACAGCTCCTTCAGCTGGAAGACCAGCATGTTTCGGGCGGACCAAAGGGCCTCCATCACAGAGTTGATGGTCTTCCAGCCGCAGGTGATATCTGTCTCGGTGTGCGTCCCGGGGAACGGCCCGTAGGGCACAGGGTCCTGTGTTACCGAGCTGTTGGGGATGAACCGGGACAGATACCAATGAATCTCTCTCCACACCCTCTGCACGAGGGGGCAGCCCATCAGGAAGTGGATGACGGTCTCCTCCCCGCCGTAGCCTCGAGGGCGGCTCGCAGTGGCGCTGAGATTCCGTGCGTGTTGCAAGGACTGCACTGGGAAAGCCTTTCTCACCACCATCCAGGCTACATCCTGGTGCCTGTTTGTCAGTTCTGGGGACGAGACGTTCTGCCAAACGGCATCGACCGTTGCCGGAGAGCTAGGCGCCAGGAGCCCGTGCGACACCGAGGTGACTTGCCCACTCGTGTTTCCTTCCTCGCACCTTCGCTGGGAAGCACTGAACCAACATTCATTGAGTACAACGGACAATCGGCATGGGGTACAGGCAGGGGTCGCCAACTCTGCTTGGACGTATCATCACATGACCTCCCGCTTCCAACCGCCCTGCCCCCCAACACTCCCACCATTGGTTGCCTAACATGTCCATCCTCGCGTCGCCCTGCCTTCCCACAGCCCATTGGAAAAGCGGACGGACAGACAATTGTTATCCGATTGACTGACAGTTAAGAATCACCCAAACAGCCTTGTTTTTCCCCCAATCTCCAATATTTCTGTAACTAATGAAAGAAAATGTTCAGAGAAAGTAAAAAAAAAATCCTCACAATTTTGTTTAACGCCCCTATGATTTTTCTCCCCGGTGTTACCCTAGAGATTAATCTTCAATTCCTGGAGACTCTAGGACATTCCTGGAGGGCTGGCAACCCCCATAATTGCACGATGGGCACAAAGTATCTGGGGGGCATCACATTGGGAAACCAGAGAGAATGAGTCCATCACTTTTGTTCCCAATTTGTTTGGGGGGGGGCGGGGGAGGAGAGGGAGGGAGGAAGAGTGATTTATTCAGAGCATTCATTTTAACAAATTCAAATATGCATCTGATGCAGTCAAATTCAGTGTAACATTTGCACCCCCACTCAGAATCTGGACCTTTCAAGACTGAGATAGATAGATTTTTTGTTAGGTGAGGGTATCAGGGGATGGAGCAAAGGTGGGTAAGTGGAGCTGAGGTGTAGATCAGCCATGATCTAATTGAATGGCAGAGCAGGGTCGAGGGGCTGAATGGCCTCCTCCTGTACCTAAGATAGTAATTGGTGATAAGAACTCACTCAGACTTACATCCAACCAGAAAATGCTTTTCTTTCCGTTAGTTCTCCACCTATGGTGTCTGTTTTCCCTCTTCCCCACTGCCACCAACACCCCCCACAACATCCAGGCTCACACGAGAGAATCGGTCACTCGAGTAAGGTCAGCAGGTACCTGTGGAACCCTCCACCAGCAAACACTCAGCACCTTCAGGAGCAGAGAGGGAGAATATGGGGGGTGGCAAAAAAAAAACACAATGATAAAAGGCAACGCTGTCTAATCCAGCCAAATAAACACCTTTATTAAAACCACCCCAATAAGCTGAACAAGGCCCATTAGCAATCACTTCCTAGCTTACTAATAACCAGAGACCCTAGCAAACTGCAGAGCAAACACTCCACTAATTAACTGGAAGAAAAATGTCACCATTGCATTTCATGTAATCGGGCATTCAGACAGCTCTCCACTAACTGGATTCCAGTACATGGCGTTAAAGAAAGAACTTGCATTTATATAGCGCCTGTCACAACCTCAGGATGTCCCAAAGCGCTTTGTAGCCAATGGAGTACTTTCGAAGTGTTGTCGCTGTTGTAATGTAGGGAAGTTACATGAATGTGACCACAGAACAAGGAAATATTAACCAGTGCCCTTGAGTTCATCCATTAAAGATTATGAGAATGCACAATGTTTGCATTCAATAACATTATGTTGTGAATCTAATGTTACTACTAAATACGGTCACAGAATACAACATATGAAGCATAACAGCACATTCTAGACACACTGCAGGGTTATGTTCCTCACTCTTTGGTGCATTTTTTTCTTTAAAAATTTATCCCCTTGTGTCAGCCGTGGCTCAGTGGGTAGCACTCTTGTCTCGGAGTCAGGAGGTTGTGTGTCCAAGTCCCCACTCCGGCGACTTGAGCACAAAATCTAGGCTGACACTCCCAGTGCAGTACTGGGGGAGTGCCGCACTGTTGGAGGTGTCGTCTTTCAGATGAGACGTTAAACTGAGGCCCCGTCTGCCCTCTCAGGTGGACGCAAAAGATCCCATGGCACAATTCTGAAGATGGGCAGGGGAGTTCTCCCTGGTGTCCTGGCCAATATTTATCCCTCAACCAACATCACTAAAACAGATTATCTAGTCATTATCATAATGCTGTTTGTGGGACCTTGCTGTGCACAAATTGGCTGCCACGTTTCCTACATTACAACAGTGACTCCACTTCAAAAATTACTTTATTGGCTGTAAAGCACTTTGGGACGTCCTGAGGTTGTGAAAGGTGCTATATAAATGCAAGTTTGTTCTTTCTTCTCCTCAAAAGATGGAGTTTCACTGATGCGAGGCAGCCTTCAATACTTCATCCAAGTGGCCATTCTACCGGGGTTGGGAGGGTCAAAGCCAATTCCAACCCTGTCCTCACCTCATGCCTACATTCCAGTTGGGGCATCACTAGATAGCAATCAGGAGCAGGAACCCTGGCTGATTTCTTCCCCTCCAGCCCTCCCTACCCCACCAATGCCCAGGAAACAGAAGCCAACCATCTAGTATAACAGGAACAGGAGCTGGTACACATCTGGAATGTGTTTTGAGTAACACTTACCAACTGAGCCATCGCGAGTGCACAGATTTAGTCCGATGGGAAAGGAGAGAGTGATATGCTTGATTCCTGAGACAGGCTCCCAGTTAGGAACATCTAAAAATATGGCAATTCTTTTCTGACCTATGTAACACGTTAAGCCAGAGATTAATAAATATCAATGATCCTATCATTGCCACTCCATCTTGTACACCATACGCGATACAGCAAAGGCTATGGGCACCCGACAGCATCCCGGCTGTGGTGCTGAAGACTTGTGCTCCAGGACAAGCCGCACCTCTAGCCAAGCTGTTCCAGTGCAGCTACAACACTGTTATTTACCCGAAAATTGTCAGGTATGTCCTGCCCACAAAAAGCAGGACAAGTCCAATCCGGCCAATTACCACCCTATCAGTCTACTCTCAATCATCAGCAAAGTGACGGAAGGTGTCATCGACAGAGCTATCAAGCGGCACTTACTCACCAATAGCCTGCTCACCGATACTCAGTTTGGGTTCCACCAGGACCAGTCGGCTCCAGACCTCGTTACAGACTTGGTCCAAACATGGACAAAAGAGCTGAATTCCAGAGGTGAGGTGAGAGTGACTGCCCTTGACATCAAGGCAGCATTTGACCAAGTGTGGCATCAAGGAGCCCTAGTAAAATTGAAGTCAATGGGAATCAGGGGGAAAACTCTCCAGTGGCTGGAGTCATACCTAGCACAAAGGAAGATGGCAGTGGTTGTTGGAGGCCAATTATCTCAGCCCCAGAACAATGCTGCAGGAGTTCCTCAGGGCAGTGTCCTCGGCCCAACCATCTTCAGCTGCTTCATCAATGACCTTCCCTCCATCATAAGATCAGAAGTGGGGATGTTCGCTGATGATTGCACAGTGTTCAGTTTCATTTGCGACCCCACAGATAATGAAGCAGTCCGTGCCCGCACGCAGCAAGACCTGGACAATATCCAGGCTTGGGTTCATGAGTGGCAAGTAACATTTGCGCCAGACAAGTGTCAGGCAATGACCATCTCCAACAAGAGAGAGTCTAACTACCTCCCCTTGACATTCAACGGCATTACCATTGCCGAATCCCCTACCATCAACATCCGGGGGGTCACCATTGACCAGAAACTAAACTGGAAATGCCACATAAATACTGTGGCTACAAGAGCAGGTCAGAGGCTGGGTATTCTGTGGTGAGTGACTCACCTCCTGACTCCCCAAAGGCACAAGACAGGAGTGTAATGGAATACACTTGCCTGGGTGAGTGCAGCTCCAACACTCAAGAAGCTCGACACCATCCAGGACAAAGCAGCCCGCTCGATTGGCACCCCATCCACCAACTTAAACATTCACTCCCTCCACCACTGGCGCACTATGGCTGCAGTGTGTACCATCTACAAGATGAATCTCAGCAACTTGCCAATGCTTCTTCGACAGCATCTCCCAAATTCGCGACCTCTACCACCTACACGGACAAGGGCAGCAGGCACATGGGAACACCACCACCTGCACGTTCCCCTCCAAGTCACACACCATCCCGACTTGGAAATATATCGCTGTTCCTTCATCGACGCTGGGTCAAAATCCTGGAACTCCCTACCTAACAGTACTGTGGGAGAACCTTCCCCACACGGACTGGCTCAAGAAGGCGGCTCACCACTACTTTCTCAAGGGCAGTAAATTCCGGCCTTGCCAGCGAAGCCCACATCCCATGAATGAATTTTTAAAAATGTGTACATGAATAATGGAAGGTGGCAAATGTCAGACAGGAAGATTGCCTGTCAAAGCTAAACTGCACTTTCCCCTGATGTCTTGGGGGGTAAATGTGCTGCGATAGTGAGCCCTAAAAACCAGACTCTTGTCCCAAAGCTGAGCTGAGCTACCCTAATCTCAGCTAGGGCAGTGATTGGGGCCTAACAATTAGTCTCAGCAGTTCAGGGGGGAAGACAGAAAAATAAAAATCGATCAGAGATCTTGCTCCTGTTCCCAAGCTAGTGACCACCACCTTCTCCCCCGCCCTACCCCCACCCCGACAGAAACTTGGAAGGGGAATGACAGAGATACAGAGAAAGGGAAAGAGAGAGGGAGAGAGGGAGAAAGAGGAAGAAAAAAGAGAGAGAGAAACAGAGAGAAAGTGAGAAAGAGAAAAAGAAAGAGATGGAACGATGGAAAGAGAAGACGAAAAGGTAAGAGGGCATGCATGCACACATATGGGAACGAGATCAGATTCAGCCTTCCTTTGGTTGACTTCGCCACCAATGTTTGTTTTCAAGGCCTGAAGAATGGTCACTTGTGGGGGTTGAGGAGGGGGGAGAAGTACCCCAGGTGAGTCAGTGCCTTTATGTTAAACTTGTATAGAACCTTGGTTAGACCACACTTGTGAACAGTTCTGGTCTCCAAATTACAAAAAGGATACAGAGGCACTGGAGAATGTGCTAAAAAGATTGACTAGGATGATACCAGAACTGAGAGGTTATACTTATCAGGAAAGATTGAACAGGTTGGGGCTCTTTTCTCTAGAAAAGAGAAGACTGAGGGGTGACCTAAATCGATTATGAAAGGATTTGATAGGGTAGACGTAGAGAAGATGTTTCCACTTGTGGGGAGATCCCAGAACTAGGGACCATAAATATAAAATAGTCACTAATAAATCCAATAGGGAATTCAGGAGAAACTTCTTTACCCAGAGAGTAGTTAGGATGTGGAACTTTCTACCACAAGGAGTAGTTGAGGCAAATAGCCTAGATGTATTTAAGGGGAAGCTAGATAAACACATGAGGGAGAAAGGATTAGAAGGTTATGCTGATAGGGTTAGATGAGGAGGGGTGGGAGGATGCTCGTGTGGAGCATAAACACCGGCATGGACCAGTTGTGCTGTAAATTATATGCAAGAGAGGAAAGGAGAAAACTGGCACAAAAAACACACAAGCGCACAGCCACGTTCCACTTACATCAACAGCGAAGGGCCAAATGAAAACATTTTCTCTGGCCCGACAAAGATCAGATTTCACTCTGCCGCTTGCCACCAGCATTCCATGACTTTGTTCCAAAGGCCCCTTTTCATTCAGCAGGACATTAATGCAAGCACCAATAATAACATCTCGGTTACACAGACAGAAAGAGCGCAGTGTCTGGGGATTCCAGCAGCACAAGCCTCTCTGGTGCCTGTGCCAAACAAAGGCCACCTTTGTTACATCTGACTGATTCCATATTGTTTGTGGGCAGGAGTGGGGAAGAGAGTGGGGGGGGGGGGGGGGGGGGAGGGGAAGCAAGATTGAAGCAGCTTATTCTTACTCCGACTGATAAAAGCTTTAAAGGGTAAATTGTATAGAGTCAGTTGTATATAGTAGGACAAGAGATGTTGAGTTGGGGTGGGGGGGGGGGAGGTGGAAGGAGGGGGAGGGAAGACAAAATAATGGCCACAGCACCCATGGATTTGGGGAAGGAATATTAGCCATGGTTCTCACTCCGAAGCACTAATCAGCAACCCCTGCTTAAGTATAAAAGTTGGGCAAGGATGTGATTGGGTTCAGTTTTGATGTCCTCCCCAAACAGTCAGCCAATTCTTACACTCAAGGCTCATGCCTAATTAATGGTCATTTGGGTGATGTGCCAGAAGATAACTGCCTCAGGAAGGGTGTCAATATTGAGCAAGAAAAAAAAAATTCAACAACAGATGGTTTGGGAAATAAATTCAGGCAACAACAACAACTTGCATTTATATAGCGCCTTTAACGTAGTAAAACGCCCCAAGGCGCTTCACAGGAGCGTTAGCAAACAAAATTTTACACTGAACCACATAAGGAGATATTAGGACAGGAGACCAAAAGCTTGGTAGGTAGGTTTTAAGGAGCGTCTTAAAGGAGGAGAGGTAGAGAGGTGAAGAGGGAGGGAATTCCAGAGCTTAGGGCCTAGGCAGCTGAAGGCAGCGATTAAAACTGGGGATGCGCAAGAGGCCAGAATTGGAGGAACGCAGAGATCTCGGAGGATTGTAGGACTGGAGGAGGTTACAGAAATAGGGAGGGGTGAGGCCATGGAGGGATTTGAACACAAGGATGAGAATTTTAAAATCGAGGTGTTTTGAGTTTCCCAGTGCAATAGAGGCCTCCGACCAGCTAAACACAGAGCTGCACTGATAACCAATAGGCAGACGGTCGTTGTGCCAGTGACAAGCCACCTGTATAAAAGATGTGGAGATGCCGGTGATGGACTGGGGTTGACAATTGTAAACAATTTTACAACACCAAGTTATAGTCCAGCAATTTTATTTTAAATTCACAAGCTTTCGGAGGCTTCCTCCTTCGTCAGGTGAACATCGTTCACATCGTTCACCTGACGAAGGAGGAAGCCTCCGAAAGCTTGTGAATTTAAAATAAAATTGCTGGACTATAACTTGGTGTTGTAAAATTGTTTACAATTGTATAAAAGATGAACAGCAAAAAGAGAATTTTTCTCCCCCTCCCTCTTTTAATGCTGTATTCCACCACACCATACTCACTTACAGTGACTGACTAAATCGGTCCTGAGATTTCACACACATGCCTAAAAATTCTTCTGAAATAACAGAAGCCTGTCAGTCTCATTAGCATGAGTGCATCACTTTCACCCCTCCCACCACACACTAACTGAGAGTGCTCCTTTGTGTTGTCCGGCTTTTCACCATGTCAGGCAGGATCTACATTACTGGAGAATCAGATCAATGGGAGTGGTTTCAAAAACTAAATTTGCACGTGATTAATGTTACTACAGGATTGAGTTAATGTACAAAAACCACATAATAAATACAGGCTTCAAAAACCTCTAACCTCATATTTGGAGATCGGGAATTATGAAGTTTCCTGTACACTTATAATTTCCAGAATTATTTTTTTTGTATGAAACCAAAAGAAAGAACTTGCATTTATATAGCGTCTTTCACGACCACAGGAAATCCCAAAGCGCTTTACAGCCAATGAAGTACTTTTGAAGTGTAGTCACTATTGTAATGTAGTAAACACAGCAGCCAATTAGCTCACAGCAAGGTCCCACAAACAGCAATGAGATAAATGACCAGATAATTTGTTTTAGGTGTTGGTTGAGGGATAAATGTTGGCCAGGACACCAGGGAGAACTCCCCTGCTCTCCTTCGAATAGTGTCATGGGATCTTTTACGTCCACCTGAGCGGGCAGACAGAGCGCCTTGGTTTAACACCTCATCCGAAAGACGGCACCTCTGACAGCGCAGCACTCCCTCAGTACTGCACTGGAGTGTCAGCCGAGATTGCGTACTCATGGAGGGGGCTTGAACCCTCAACCTTCTGACTCAAGAGACAAGAGTGTTACCTACTGAGCCATGGCGAACAGAGGCCTGAAGGTGATTCTCCTTCCCTCTATGGGAGGAAGTGCATGTGCTTTGGGCGCTGGTTCCCCATAACAGCACAGCTGAGTTCAACATCTCAATGCAGCTGGGAGGTAGTGTTCAAGATTCAGCCCGCGAGCTCCTTTAGCCCAACCAGTGGTTCCTTTGGTCTGCTTGCACGCAACAAAGATGTCCCTGAGTCCTTCAAACTCCCCGGGACTTGAGGATTAGAAGAGTTGTCTCTTGATTGGTGCAGTTGGACAAATGAAGGAGTGACATTTTATGAACCAATCAGGAGGCTGCTTCAAGACCCAGGCAGTTTAAGTAGGCTGAACGGCCTGCCAACATGTGAACTGCAAAACATAATAGGAGGTAGGGGCAACAAGCCAGGAAGAGTCAAAAGGGGAAGTGAAATAGAGTCTTTGTATAGCCTAGAAAATCCTCAAGAACAGCAGGGTGTTCAGTGTTCTGGCCAACATTGCTTCCTCAACCAATACCACCAAAACCAGATTAACTGGTCATTCATCTCGTTTGCCGTTTGTGAGACCTCAATGCCACATTTGCCGACATAACAAGAGTGACTGCATTTCAAAGGTGATGGTGAAGTACTTTGAAATATCCTGAGATTGAAAAAGGTGTTTATAGAAGGGAGTGGGACTAATTGGATAGCTCTTTCAAAGTGCCGGCACAGGCTTGATGGGCCGAATGACCTCCGTGCGTGCTGTGAGATTCTACGATAAATGCAAGGTCATTCTTCCTTTCCTGTGCAGTGGGACAACAATTGCTAAAGTATCAAAAAGGTTTGATTCCCAACAACTGGATTGGAACAGGGGAAAAGTATATTCTACACACAGAATTCAGTGCATTAAAGAGAAGAAATGTCAAACCACAACAGAAATGACTACATTCAGCATCTGTCAATCCCAATCCTTTGTCCAAGAGAAATAAAAAATCTATTCTTAGTTTTGATGGCAGCTGTTGGCTAACAGGAATTTGTTTAATTTTTAAAATCTGGAATGGCATCTGAAGGATGCAGCTAATTTGGGAGGCCTGACAGATAGCTCATCAGACCATACTCCAATGTGGGGAAAGGCAGAAGCCCTCACTTGAGTGGAAGGTTTTTTGAAATGCTTTCCAAATATTTACTAGTCCCGGGTGCGCTTTTAAGGGCGGTGTGGGATCTTTTACCGAACAGTGCAAAACTACACCATGAAAACAGCAGGAGAGTTTGAGAGAGAAAAAAGGGGGGAAACTATGGGATCAACAGCTCTGACGATCAGTGAGTAAATGCACCACGTTTTGCGGTACTAAGAGAGAGGCACAGGAAGATCCCAAGTTTGATCTTTGGTCTTTGTGGAGACAGCAACAACAACTCGCATTTATATAGAGCCTTTAACGTAGTAAAACGTCCCAAGGCGCTTCACAGGGGGGATTATCAAACAAAATTTGACAGCGGGCCACATAAGGAGATATTAGGACAGGTGACCAAAAGCTTGGTCAAAGAGGTAGGTTTCAAGGAGCATCTTAAAGGAGGAGAGAGAACCAATCACAGCAATGAGACAAAGTACCAGAGGGCTTCAGGCATAACATTGCCTTAGGAAAGAATAGAAGAAGAAAACATGCTGAGGTGTTAAGGAAGGGGAAAAGAGAAGAAACTCCATCAGATTTAATTGAAAACCACTCATAAGCAGTAACAGTGAGGAATACAAATGAACTTTTGTTCATAAAGTACAATCTTGCACTGACCCAGACAAAGTGAGATGACCCAGACATTCTATCCACATAAGCCATTGTCCTGACTGTGTGCAGAAAAAAAAGTTTTAAGTTGTGAAGATACTGCACAAGGTTATTGGGCACACAATCCATTCGTGGAGATTTTGCCGCCCAAATCGACTCGCTACACGATATCTCTTTGCTCGCCCCGGCCATCGTTATCAATAACCCTTGGATTACTGTCGTACAGTATTACAGGACAAGGTACAAACTGTACACTCAGTACAGCAACAGCAACTTGCATTTATATAGCACCTTTAACGTAGTAAAACATCCCAAGGCGCTTCACAGAGTGATTATCAGACAAAATTTGACACCGAGCCACTTAAGGAAGTATCAGGACAGGTGACCAAAAGTTTGACAAAGAGGTAGGTTTTAAGGAACATCTTAAAAGGAGGAGAGAGGGGTGGAGGGGCGGAGAGGTTTGAGGTCTGGAGCTCCCCTCAATCTTAGCTGTATCTCTGTACGAAGCAACTAGCCTTTCCCCATAGGAAATGGGAGAGGTGGAAAACCAGAGACACAATCACCTGGGGCCACTCTCCTGAATCCCTCCAGCAACCGGCTGCGTTGTTTGAGGTGGTTGAATGCTGGATTTCGCACCTCTGTATAAGATGCATGCCCTTCCTCTGGGGTTTGACCAGCAAAAAATAGCCTCAGTTAACATGTCATTTGCGCACCAGGATTATGGGGTTGGGTTGAGGGGGGTTATTAATAGTAAAAAAAAAGCACCAGGCTGAGCTAGTTTTCTCAACATCAGGATTTCTGTACAGTAATTATCCACAAGAGTATGCTTCCACTTATCTTTCCCAAAATTGCACTGTTATTTACAATTTTTTAAAAATGCTACAAAATGTCAACTCATTCCTTTTGAAAAAGACCCCCGTGTGTCTATGTAGTACCCCATCTGTACATGAGGCAGCGTCAGGATGGCAACCAGGAGGGATAATGAAGATGGTGCAGCAGGCAGGGGGAGTGGGAGGGGGGGGTGTCAAAGACCCTGTTTTGTGCAGATTTTGGGAAGGAAATAAAAGAAAGACTTGCGCCTTTCACAACCTCAGGATATCCCAAAGCGTTTTATAGACATTGAAGTGAAGTCACTGTTGTAATGTAGGAAACGCGGCAGCTAATCGCACACAGCAAACAGCAATGGGATAATGACCAGATAATTTGTTGATTACTGATTTGGTTGAGGGACAAATATTGGCCTGGACACCAGGGAGAACTCCCCTGCTCTTCTTCGAAATAGCGCCATGGGATCTTTTACGTCCACCCGAGAGGGCAGACGGTGCAACGTCTCATCCGAAAGACGGCACCTCCGACAATGCAGCACTCCCTCAGTACTGCACTGGAGCGTCAGCCTGGATTTTGTGCTCAAGTCTCTGGAGTGGGACTTGAACCCATGACCTTCTGACTCAGAGGCGAGAGAGTGCTACCCCAGTGAGCCACGGCTAAAAGAGGCGACAAGAGAGAAGGATTTTTTTTTTGATTACGCCTTTGTGAAACGCTTTGGGATGTTTTCTAAGTTAAAGGTGCTATATAAATGCAAATTTTTGCTGTTGATCTAGGAGGGGAGTCTAAGAGGACAGTGAAAGATGGTGCAGCTTTCATCTAAATACAGGACAATCTAATACTGAACAACTTAACGACGAATTGCCCGCAATCACATCTTAGTGGAAGACCATCAGCAGAACCAAATTCCAGTTTATGTTTGAATGAGCGAGCTTCTTAGCAGCTCAGTTTCCAAAACTAATCAGCAGGCAGGGAGGAAATTTACTGCTCAGCTTTTCATCTCTGCTGCAGATAGGTTGCTATTGGTCCCTCGGGGGCTCCAGCAATTTTCAGCCTTATTAAATTGTACTCCCCGCCGCCAGTCTGCCTGATCGGATGGCCGATATTCCCACTGAAGTTGAGGAAAGAATACAGCAGCAGGAAATGTTTATCATTTCCTTTCGAAAACATGAGCCAATCGCCGTCACGCATCTTTTGAAGTGTGAAGTCTGTGGAGACTCGACACTTTGAGTCCACACACAGCAAAGGCAAGGCCTCAGCAAGGAGGTTTAAAAAAGGCCAAGACCAGGTCAATGTATTCCCACCCCCTGAACCGTGTGTTTTTAAATCGCTCAACTAAAAATCGGGTGGAAAGGTCAATCTGTATAGTCATAGCTGAAAACAAGTGAAAATGGCTCCTCGGGTAAGTGCTGGTCAGAGCTGAGCCTCATGGAACACAAGGTCCCAGGTATGGATCTCAGTCTATGATGAGTTAACCGATCTCATCTGGTGTAATACTGGGTGGGGAGGGGGGGGGGCGGGCACCACAAGCATCCTGACCAGACCTGGGCTAAGGCATTGACGGTCAGCCAAGGTTTCTGCTCCTGATTGCCTTCTGGCACCTCCTGCGAGAAAAGTGGATGTCGTAGGAGGTCAAGAGAGCATCTTAGCCAAGCCCAATCCTGTCTTCACCTGAACTCTGACCCTCCCCCCCACCCCACCGCACACATACCCCCACCCTCCCGGGCTCGCACGCTGCATTCATGGGAACATTCCCAGCAGGAGTCGACAGCTCCAGAGCAATTTGTATGTTGGGCTACTATCCAGGGACACCTTCCTCTCCCCAACACAGGAGGATGCACACATGTGGATATCAGGATTGGGCTTGGCTGTGAATTTTCTCGCATGATATAACAGCCTGCTGAAACTAACAACAACTTGCATTTATATAGCGCCTTTAACATAGTAAAACGGCCCAAGGCACTTCACAGGAGCGTTATCAGACAAAATTTGACACCAAGCCACATAAAGTGATATTAAGACAGCTTGGTCAAAGAGGTGGGTTTTAAGAAGGGTCGAGAGAGGTAGAGAGGCCGAGAGGTTTAGGGAGGGAATTCCAGAGCTTGGGGCCTCAGCAACTGAAGGCACGGCTGCCAATGGTGCAGCGATGAAAATCGGGGGAGGCGCAAGAGGCCAGAATTGGACTGTCTAGGCTTGCATATCAATACGGCCACTTGGAACGAGGTATGTAGAAGCAGGGCCCCTGGATGATTTATTTCCTTCCATTGCAGTGTCCCCAAAAAAAATCAAAGACCAAAGGTCAAACTTTGGAACTTCCAATCCCACAGTGCACTGCATTCAGTCGCAAGGGAAGCTGGCTGTTCCTTTATCAAGTAAACTAAATTATTACCGGAACTAAAAAAAGCATGAACTCTATCTAATCCACAACATCCTCAAAGCTAAAGGAAATCACTTCGGTGCCGAAATAGTGCTACAGTCCTTTAAGGTTAATAAGATGATCTGGTCATTTATGTCATTGCTGTTTGTGGGACCTTGCTGTGTGCAAATTGGCTGCCGCATTTTCTACATTACAACAGTGAATACACTTTTAAAATAATTAATTGGCTGTAAAGCGTTTTGAGATGTCCTGAGGTTGTGAAAGAAGATATATAAATGCAAGTTCTTTCTTTCTTTCTTACATTGAGTCCACAGCACAGGAACAGGCCATTCGGCCCAACTTGTCTATGCCGGCGTTTATGCTCCATATGAGCCTCCTCCCACCCATCTTCATCTAACCCTAGCAGCATATCCTTCTATTCCTTTCTCCCTCGTGTTTATCTAGCATCTCCTTAAATACATCTACGCTATTTGCCTCAACTACATCTTGTGGTAGCGCGTTCCAAATTCTTACCACTCTTTGGGTTTCTCCTGAGCTCCCTATTGGATTTATTAGTGACTATCTTATATTTATGACCTCTCGTTTTGGACTCCCCCACAAAGTGGAAACATTTTCTCCACATCTACCCTATCAAACCCTTTCATTGCCTTAAAGGCCTCTATCAGGTCACGCCTCAGCCTTCTCCTTTCTAGAGAAAAGAGCCCCAGCTTGTTAAGAACATAAGAAAAAGAAGCAGGAGCCTGCTCCACCATTCAGTAAGATCATGGCTGATCTTCTACCTCAACTCCACTTTCCTGCCCTATCCCCATATCCCTTGATTTCTTATTGCCAAAAATCTATCAATCTCAATTTTGAATATACTCAACGACTGAGCATCTACAGCCCTCTGGGGTAGAGATTTCCAAAGATTCACAACCCTCTGAGTGAAGAAATTTTTCCTCATCTCGGTCCTAAATGGTCGACTTCTTATCTTGAGACTATGACCCCTGGTTATAGACTCTCCAGCCAGGGGAAATAGCCTCTCAGCATCTACCATGCAAGTATCTTATATGTTTCAGTGAGATCACCTCTCATTCTTCTAAACTCCAGACAGTATAGGCTCATTTTACTCGATCTCTCCTCACAGGACAACACCCTCATCCCAGGAATCAATCTAATGAACCTTCGTTGCACCCCCTCTAAGGCAAGTATATCCTTCCTTAGGTAAGGAGACCAAAACTGTATACAGTACTCCAGGTGTGATCTCACCAGAGCCCTATATAATTGCAGCAAGATCTCCTTACTCTTATAAGAACATAAGAAATAGGAGCAGGAGTAGGCCATACAGCCCTTCGAGCCTGCTCCGCCATTCAGTAAGATCATGGCTGATCGTCAATCTCAACTCCACTTTCCCGCCCAAACCCCATAATCCCTTGATTCCCTTAATACTCCAAACCCCTTGCAATAAATTTGCCTTCCTAATTGCTTGTTGTTCAGCCTTTCCTGATAAGTATATCCTCTCAGTTCCGGTATCATCCTTGTGAATATATTTTGCACCTTCTCCAGTGCCTCTCTATCCTCTTTATAATATGGAGACCAGAATTGTGCACAATACTCCAAGTGTGGTCTAACCAAGGTTCTATACAAGTTTAACATAACTTCTCTGCTTTTCAATTCTATCCTTCTTTAGTCGTGTACATGTCTATCTCAAATCCAAATGCACTATACTTTTTACAAGCTAGTATCCTGGTGAGCAGGGACTTGCACACTTATTAAACTCGGTTGTGATCAGCGCTGTCACTGAGATTTCAATGAAAAGTAACATTGGATGTGTGCAACTTTCATCCACTTTCACACACAACACATTTACTTAAACTGCAAACAAAAAACCCAGCAGTACAATTATAAATTCTGTGCTTCCTAACTCAGTTTGTCTAAACACGATGTAACAATAGGGCGAAGTGCTTTTAGTTACAGGCCTGCCATTGTTCATGGGTAATGATAGAACCAACAAGGTCATCGAGAGCGGAGAGAAAACAGGAAACAGGGTTATGTTAAAAATCAGCTCCTCCCAAGGGATCTAAAATTCAACAGCAGCAAGAGTCGAACGGCCTCCTCACGCTAAACTGTTTCTACGTGTTGTTAGCTGAAGGGGTATTTTTCCTTTCCGTTCATATCTACACCCGTCCTTACAAAATAATGCATCATCGTAGTGGATACAGAGAAACTACTTCCTCTGATGGGGGAAGTGAAGAACGAGGGGACATAATCTTAAAATTAGAGCCAGGCCGTTTAGGAGGGAAATCAGATGGGGCTTTTTCCACACAAAGGGTAGTAGAAATCCGGAATTCTCTCCCCCAAATGTTCTGTGGATGCTGGGGGTCAATTGGAGCTTTCAAGACTGAGATCGATAGATTCCTGTTGGGTAAGGGTGTGAAGGGACACGGAACCAAGGTGGGTAAATGCAGTTGAGGTACAGATCGGCCATGATTTAATTGAATGGCGGAACAGGCTCGAGGGGCTGAATGGCCTCCTGCTGTTCCTATGTTGGGGGTCTGCCAGTAATATTATCAAAGAAAAGGTACACTCGGCATTCGTTTCCTGTCCATCTTGTAACAATCAAATTGTGTCAAAAAAAAGTATAAACAAAGGAACTCTCCAGGAATCCAACTACCAGGGCCAAATTGTCTGCAGTTGATGTCTTTTTATGAACTCATGCAGTGTTTACCTAACAGAAATTAGACTTTGTAGCCCAAAGAGACACCCCAATACTTTAGCAGAATAATATGTTCTGTTTTACATGGGCTGACTTCCCATGAATAACGCCACAGGAGATTTATCATAGAGTTGTACAGCACAGAAGGAGGCCATTCGGCCCCATCGTGCCTGTGCCGGCTCTCTGAAAGAGCTAAAAATTAGTCCCACTCCCCCCAGCTCTTTTCCCGTAGCCCTGCAAATTTTTCCTTTTTAAGTAGAGATACAATTTCCTACAATATGGTAAGTTTTGTGTCAATAATGAACGGTGTGACGAGGGAATGTTGCTAATGTGCCCATCATGAATGCCTGTGATTGTTCTCACCTTTAATACATTGTTTGGCATAACTACAAACTATGTAAAAAGGAGACACTGATTCAAACTCAGGGGGAAGATTTAACTATTTGGTCACGGAGGGTGGTGAATATGTGGAACAGATTGTCCAAGGAGACAGATAGTGCCAGTAAATTCAAGAGGAAGCTGGATAGATTTTTTTTTGGTGAAAGTGATTGAGGGGTATACGAGACAGAGTATGGGATGGTGCTTTTTTAAAAAAAACATCAGGACCAGTCAGATAGCCTTCTCCAGTCCTGTACATTCATCCTCCAAGTTTTCTTATTTCATAGTTGTTGTTTTCTACTCCTGTTCTTCACCTGGCTGCACAAAACCTTTCTCCCCCGATAGGTTTTCTGTCCATTATGTTGAAACAAAAATACATTTCTCCTACAGGAGTAGAAGTTCTAAATTGGGGAAAGGTCAATTTTACTAAGCTGAGAAGTGATTTAGCAAAAGTGGACTGGAAACAGCTACTCGAACGTAAAATCAGTGTCAGAGCGGCATTCAAGGAGGAGCTTCAAGGGGTTCAGAGTAAATATGTTCCCACAAAGAAAAAGGGTGGGGCTACCAAATCTAGAGCCCCCTGGATGACAAGGGTAAAATCAAGCAAAAAAGGGAAGCTTAGGTCAGACACCAAGAGCTCAATACTGCAGAAAGCCTAGAGGAGTATAGAAAGTGCAGAGGTGAAATAAAAAGGAAATTAGGAAAGCAAAGAGAGGGCATGAGAAAATACTGGCAAGTAAAATTAAGGAAAACCCAAAAATGTTTTATAAATACATTAAGAGCAAGAGGATAACTAAGGAAAGAGTAGGGCCTATTAGAGACCAAAAAGGTAACCTATGTGTGGAGGCGGAAAATGCAGGTATGGGTCTTAATGAATATTTTGCGTCTGTCCTCACAAAAGAGGGGGACAATGCAGAGATTGCAGTTGAGGAGGAGTGTGAAATATTGGATGGGATAAACATAGTGAGAGGGGAAGTATTAGGGGGTCTAGCATCTTTAAAAGTAGATAAATCGCCAGGCCCGGATGAAATGTATCCCAGGATGTTAAGAGAAACAAGGGAGGAAATAGCGAGGCTCTGACCATCATTTTCCAATCATCCCTGGATACAGACGCGGTGCCGGAGGATTGGGAGACTGCTAACACTGTACCATTGTTTAAAAAGGGAGAAAGAGATAGACCGTGTAATTATAGGGCAGTCAGTCTAACCTTGGTGGTGGGCAAATTATTGGAATCAATTCTGAGGGACAGCATAAATCCTCAGTTAGAAAGGCACGGGTTAATCAAGGACAGTCAGCATGGATTTGTTAAGGGAAGGTCGTGTCTGACTAACTTGATTGAATTTTTTGAGCAGGTGACAAGGAGGGTCGATGAGACTAACGTGTTTGATGTAGTGTACATGGATTTTAGCAAGGCTTTTGACAAGGTCCCACATGGCAGACTGACCAAAAAAGTAAAAGCCTATGGGATCCAAGTGAAAGTGGCTAGTTGGATCCAAAATTGGCTCAGTGGCAGGAAGCAAAGGGTAATGGTCGACGGGTGTTTTTGTGACTGGAAGGCTGTTTCCAGTGGGGTCCCTTGCTTTTTGCGATATATATTAGTGATTTGGACTTGAATGTTGGGAGCTTGATCAAGAAGTTTGCAGATGATACAAAAATTGGCCATGTGGTTGATAGTGAGGAAGAAAGCTGTAGACTGCAGGAAGATATCAATCGACTTGTCAGGTGAGCAGAAAAGTGGCAAATGGAATTCAATCTGGAGAAGTGTGAGGTAATGCATTTGGGGAGGGCAAACAAGGCAAGGGAGTACACAATAAATGGGAGGATACTGAGAGGAACAAAGGGACCTTGGAGTGCATTTCCACATATCCTTGAAGGTAGCATGACAGGTAGATAAGGTGGTTAAAAAGGCATACGGGATACTTTCCTTTATTAGCCAAGGTACAGAATATAAGAGCAGGGAGGTTATGTTACAACTGTATAAAACATTGCTTAGGCCACAGCTTGAGTACTGCGTACAGTTCTGGTCACCACATTACAGGAAAGATGTGATTGCACTAGACAGAGTACAGAGGAGATTTATGAGGATGTTGCGAGGGCTGAAGAATTTTAGCTATGAGAAAAGATTGGATAGGCTGGAGTTGTTTTCTTTGGAACAAAGGAGGCTGAGAGGAGATTTAATTGAGGTATATAAAATTATGAGGGGCCTAGATAGAGTGGATAGGGAGGACCTATTTCCCTTAGCAGAGGAGTGAGTGTCCAGGGGGCATAGATTTAAAGTAATTGGTAGAAGGATTGGAGAGGAGCTGAGGAGAATTTTTTTCACCCAGAGAGTGGTGGGGGTCTGGAACTCACTGCCTGAAAGGGGAGTAGAGGCAGAAACCCTCAACTCATTTGAAAAGTACTTGGATGTGCACCTGAAGTGCCGTAACCTACAGGGCTATGGACCAAGTGCTGGAAAGTGGGATTAAGCTGGATAGCTCTTTTTCGGCTAGCACGGACACGATAGGCCAAATGGCCTCTTTCTGTAACTTTCTATGATTCCTAGATCCAATCTCCACGAGAGATCGTCACTCACCATACATACACCGCTAAAAGCAAACTATAACATAATTACTACATAAAAAACAAATTAAGCACAAAGCGTTCCACAAGTAGGACCAGTGGAACTGGTCCAACCTCATCTTCGCAGGCTAGACGGCCCCCACCCCACCCCCGTACATACGGATGAAAGGAATCACTGGTTGGGCTAAAGGAGCTCGCGGGCTGAATCTTGAACACTACCTCCCAGCTACACTGAGACGTTGAACTCAGCTGTGCTGCTATGGGGAACCAGCGCCCAAAGGACATGTACTTCCTCCCAGGACAAATGGAAGGAGAATCAGCTCCAGGCCTCTGTTAGCCATGGCTCAGTGCATAGCACTCTCGTCTCGAGTCAGAAGGTTGTGGGTTCAAGTCCCACTCCAGACTCATGAGCACGTAATCGAGGCTGGCACCTCAGTGCAGTATTGAGGGAGTGCTGCACTGTCAGAGGTGCCATCGTTCAGAGGGGACGTTAAACCGAGGCCCCGTCTGCCCTCTCAGGTGGGCGTAAAAGATCACACGGCACTATTTTGAAGCGCAGGGGAGTTCTCCCCCGGTGTCCAGGCCAACATTTATCCCTCAACCAACATTACTAAAAAAAGATTAGCTGATCATTATCTCATTGCTGTTTGTGGGACCTTGCTGTGTGCAAATTAGCTGCCACTTTTCCTGCATTACAACAGTGACTATACTTCAAAAGTTTTTCTTTGGCTATTAAGTGCTTTGGGACGTCCTGAGGTCGTAAAAAGAGCTATATAAATGCAAATTCTCTCTTTATAAGCTCAGTACGGGTAACATACAGAGCATTCGACCCAGGCCCCAAACTGAGCACAACTCCACAGAAATCTACTCGTAAATGTAAATAAGCCTAACGATAACACGAGTCAGTACAAGCGGCTGTAAGCGCCAGAAGACGAGCTCCCTATTGTAAGTACAAGATTGCCTCCGTGCATCATGTTGAAGCAGTGGTACTGACGGCAAAGTGGACAGCGAACTGAACTTCTGGGTAGGCTGTGTAGTGCTCCAGCAGCGAGGATGAACAGCAGCAGAAAATGCCTG
The DNA here is from genome assembly GCF_035084215.1 of Heptranchias perlo. Lineage (NCBI taxonomy): Eukaryota > Metazoa > Chordata > Chondrichthyes > Hexanchiformes > Hexanchidae > Heptranchias > Heptranchias perlo. The sequence goes on along the minus strand of NC_090332.1, from coordinate 6,174,583 downwards.
CTGGAGTCGTCCTTTACCAACTGTTGTTGCATCGAGTCAAAACCGCTCATTACAAGCAGAAATTTAAATGTCAAATATTATTCAGATTCTCTTCTTCATCATAGGTTTAAAACAAAATATTTTTACAACAAGTAGGAATAGCAGGAGGCCATTCAGCCCCTCGAGTCTGTTCTGCCGTTCAATTAGATCTGTATCTTAACTCCATCTTCCCGCCTTGGTTCCGTAACCCTTAATACCCTTAACCTATTAAAAATCTATCAATCTCAGATTTGAAATTTTCAATTGACCCCAGCCTCAACAGCTTTATGGGGGAAGAGGGTTCCAGATTTCCACTCCCCTTTGTGTAAAGAAGTGCTTCCTGACATCACCCCTAAATGGCCTAGCTCTAATTTTAAGGCAATGCCCCCTTGTTTGGACTCCCCCACCAGAGGCAACAGTATCTCTATCTACCCGATCAACTCCTTCAATCATCTTAAACACCTCAGTTGGATCACCCCTTAATCATTTATACTCAAGGGAATACAAGCCTTGTCTATGCAACCTGTCCTCATAATTTAACCCTTTTTGCCCCGGTATCATTCTGGTGAATCTGCGCGGCACCCTCTCCAAGGTCAAAACATCCTTGCTGAGGTGCGGTGCCCAGAACTAGTAAAGTTCCAAGTTTGGTGCTAGGCCTGTGATTGTTTAAATGGACAGGTGCCATGACAGCGTTGCCAGCACCCAATAAGCGGCTCACAGCAATCCCCAAATTTAAACTTGCCGGATTCCTAAGGCCTGAATTCAATAAATCTGGTCATTTGTGGGCTAGCAACAGAAAAAAGACCATGAAAGCTGCCGGACTGTTGTAAAAACCCAGCTGGCTCACTAATGCCCTTCATGGAAAGGGAAGCTGCCCCCCACTACACGGTCTGGCCTACACGTGACTCCAGTCCCACACCATGCGGTTTGACTGCCAACGCCATCTGAGATGGCTTAGCAAACCACTCGCTTGGACGTACAACCTCTAATTTCAAGGAGGAAGGTGGCCCACCGCCTCGGCTGAGCAACTGGGGAATGGGCGACAAATAGGGACACGCCAGGAGCACCCACATCCTGAGAACCATTCGTTTCAAGAAAACAATCAAACAGCCTGTTGACACTCACCATCTAGGCTCACAGGATGGCTGGTTGGACGAGCTCGCGGATGTTCGTAACACCCAATGAACCACGCCTCAAGCAAGAAGAGTCTGTGCCCTCCGGAGAGGATAGACGAAAATTGGAACGGGAAAAATAAACAATCTCGGCCTTTAAAGGGCAAGTTTTGGTAGTTCTTGAGCCAGAAGTTAGAATTTGGGCAGAAACAGAGACGGACGTGGGAGGGGAATTCCGTGAGGGACAAATTGCGGCAGGCAATCCAAGTCACTGGGGCAGGGGAGATTTTGATCGGGGTTGGGGTTGGGTGGGGGGGGAAGGGGGGGAAGAAACTGTATAAGCAAAGGAAATTTAAATTAAAAATAACCGAAGAGCTTCATGGTCCACAAGAGTCCCGGTCACCCCCATTTACCCCTATTTCAACTTGTTGCAACTCTTGTCACCCCAGACACCACTCTGCCAGATTCCACACTGACAGTGATAAATTCTATCTATTCAATACTTGGCACAATTAATTTTAATGAGAGCAGCAATACATCAGTCACATGATACTCGAGAACAAATACCAAGGCGACAAGTCTATCAATTTCTGCTCCCGACTGTCAAGTAGACAAAGCTGTTGAAAAGAGAAGCACACGGAACTGATCTGCTTCGGGCCTTTTAAACTGAACTATAAATATCAAATTTACGAGATTGAGTCATCAGGGACCAGGAACAGACAAGCAGTGCAACACATTAGTGCTGACCCTTCAACTGGGGAGTCATGGGTTCAAAATACGGCCTTGGGCTCCCAATGGTTCAGCTGGTAAATGTAATGACGAGTGTGGTACTCAGCTATAAAGGGCTTGAAAAATGTAAGTAGACCCTTCACAGCGGTAGGGTCACATGTTGGTATGACCAGGTAGATTTGCTGACTGGCGAACTCCCCCAACCACCACTCCCCCATATCCGCTTGTCCAGCTGTGAGGAAGGCATATTAAATAGTCTCCTACTCTAACTCCCACCCCCCCCAAAATCCCTGGAATGCCTCCCTTCTAAAGCACAGGCATTGCATCAACTCGATCAGTTCCCAATTTACCATGTCACCTTTCCCATTCTTTTCAGCCTCACGGGGGGGTGATTTTAAACCCCATGAACGGGTGGGTTGGGGGCGGGCGGGAGTTGAAAATAGTTGTTTTTTTGGATCAAACCGCAAAATTTTCGGACTTTGCATTCCCAGTGGGAAGCCTGTGCTTTTACGCGCTGACGTTAAACCCGGAAATAAAGCCGGGTTGCGGGCGCGACCCGAAAAACAACTATTTTCAACTCCCACCCGCCCCCAACTCACCTGTTCTTGGGGTTTAAAATCACCCCCACGGTGTCTTGCACTGTTCGGCTTGGCTCCTCTCCAGGGTTAACTAGATTAGTCAGACATGACCTACCCTTCACAAATCCAAAATTCTCAAAATGACGCAATTTTTTCCTTGGATTTTTAACAGCTCTTTACTGAATAAATTCCACAGATATAGAGTAGGTTCACGCATGACAGTCCCACTCATACAAATGTTTCAATTTTTGTACTCAAACTGAGGAATGCAAGGGGAATGAACACTTTCCATTTCAAGCACTCAGCGTCAACATCAAGCACTCTCCCAGTTCAGGTATAGGACAGCCAGATGCAAAGTAAAGCTCCCTCTACTCTTCCCCAACGTGCTTCAGCCCCAACCTCAGAGCACCCTCTACTGCACCAGTCCAACATTTTTCTCCCCCATTTCCCACACCAACCATCTTCTGACTAAGATTGCCAATTAGTGCCAGTTTTACATTGGGGGCACAATGCCCACTAGAGATGGGATGTAAACTACCCAAGCTCATTTCCCATAGGACCATTACAGCCAGCAGACAGAGGAAACTTTCATTGGTCTGGGGCTACCAAGTACCAGAGGTGAAAGGTCAGTGTCTGACCCGCTACATCAGCCAGTTTCTCCTACAGACAAGAGTTTTGCCAGAGTTGGTCATATCTGACTAATCTAATTAAATGTCCTGCAAGTATATCTGGTTATGTGTTAAGCTGAGTTATTGACATAGTTGGTTGTAGCAGAGAATATCTTGGAAATAGATGGCGCAGTTAGTGGAAGCCAGGATCATTAAAACCCCATTTACCCATTTCAACTACAGGAGAGTTTATACACTGGAATTCCTGGATGTTACAGACAGAGGAGGGCAGAAAGGGAAAATTCTCTAATTTTCTCCATCATAAACGACCAGCGAATAAAATCACGTTCTCACGAGTCACACCGTTCAATGTGTTCTCACGAGTCACACCGTTCAATGCTGTGCCTTTACACAATGTCGTCACCAGAGGAAATGGGCAATTTCCTGTTTATTGTGCTTATTGGTTTGCACTGGATTTTCATCTCACCCCCTCAAGGTCAGGACAGCAACAACCTGATCTCCCACTCTATGCAAACACAGACTGTTGACTCAGAGCTGAGCCTCTGCAGGCTTTATCTCGCGTTGTTTTCTCTTTGGCGTGTTCCTCCCACTTTTGAATCCTTGCCAGTGAAACATTGGCACGAGAAGATAATGGGCATTTCCAGCAGTGTACATGTACCAAATGACTCACTACATTATTACTCTAAACAAGCTTACAATAGGCTGCTTATTTGAATGAGGATTTACATGTCACTGGGAGAAGCTCGCGCAACCTCAGAGTAGCTTGGTGAATGTACAGGGCGTTGTGGTGCTGAGCAGTGCATATCCAAAAGACCTCCCATTCAATCTGAATTGTGTGCCAAGTTTGCTGATCTCAACCAGGGCTGGCAATAGGGCGCTAAAATTGGTTCTCAGCAGCCTTGAGCTTCGGAGGAGAAAATTCCTGTTCTGGGTCACCATCCAGTGACCCCCTTGCTGGAAAGTACAATAGTCTTAACTGAGTTCCCCCCTTTCAGGAAAGGAGAGAAAATTGGAGGAAAAACAAAGAAAAAGACTTGCATTTATACAGCACCTTTCACAACCTCAGGACGTCCCCAAAGCGCTTTACAGCCAATGAAATACTTTTGAAGTGTAGTCACTGTTGTAATGTAGGAAACATGGCAGCCAATTTGCGCACAGCAAGGTCCCACAAACAGCAATGCGATAATGACCAGATAATCTGTTAGGTGTTGTGATGGGCTAAATATTGGCCTGGACTCCAGGAAGAACTCCCTGCTCTTCCTCAAAAAAATGACATGGGAACTTTTACATCCACCTAAAGGGACAGACGGCACCTCGGTTCAATGTCTCATCTGAAAGGTGTCACCTCTGACAGTGCAGCACTGGGAGTGTCAGCCTGGATTATGTGCTCAAGTCTCTGGAGCTGGACTTGAACACACAACCTTCTGACTCAGAGGCGAGAAGTGCTACCCACTGAGCCATGCCTGATACTAACAAAACACCATTACCAACTCCAAAAATCTCAGTTACTTCAATGTTGTACTCTGGGTTAATGTGCCAACACCCCATGCCCACAGATTGGCAGACCCTTAATCTGTAGCACAGATTCTGCCCTTCAATGATTTCCTGCACTTGGGCAAGTCATCTGCAGAGGGTGAAAAATGAGAGTGAGAGCAACAGACTGAGCGAGCATGAGTGACAGCGAGGGTATGGATACAAATTGCAGTTCACCCAGACTGCTATTGGAACGTTCCTAGTAACTGCTTAAAAGGTGGCAGAATGCTCTGTTACCATCTCCGTAAGAGAATGATTTCAATAAAAAAGGACATAGGGGTTTGGCAGAAAATCAAGACTTCCAAAATCCCAAGAAAAAAAATTATGAACACACTATTGCTCGGCTAAGCTGTGCACAGGTACAGCATCAAGTGTTTTATTTACCACTTTGTTATTGCTGTCTAATTTAGCAATTACAAAGCAATAATAAATCACAGCCCAGTGCAGCACTGAATCTGAAAGGATGGGTAAGCTCATTTCAGGAACGATGTTCGCAATCGTAATGTGACATCCCACTCTTCTCATTAAGGAGGCAGATTAACGCAAATACTTCTATCCACAATTCACTCATCATAATTCACACTGTATGCTTATAAAGACATGCTTTATCCTTCCCTGGTAACTATTTTCATCTCTCTCTTCCCCCCTCCCCTTTATTTTTTCCTTCCCATTTTCGAGTTCTCTCTGTCTCCAGCCCAGAAAATCAGCATTTCACATCTCGGCCCAACCACTCTACTCTATAATTACCCCAGTAATAGCACTGCCTCAGCTGCGTTTGATGGCTGCCAGGCAACTCACCCAAGATAGGGAACTCAGACACGAGAGTATCAGCATTCAGTTATCTCTGGATGTTGAAGTGTCAGCTGGGCTTGGTTGGAAGCGCTCTTGCGTCTGAGTCAGAAGGGGTGGGTTCAAGCCCCACTCGAGACCTGAGCACATAATCTAGGACATTTCAGTGCAGTACGGAACCAACATCCTTCCCTCAACCAACAGCACCAGGAACAGATTAACTGGGCGTTCTTTGCACTTGCTGTTTTCCTAACAGTGACTACAGTTCAAAAGTAATTCATTGGGTATGAAGCTGTTTAGGACGCCCCAAGGATATGAACTGCACTGTATAAATGCAAGCTTTCTTTTCTCATCGGAAAAGAATGGATTTTAACAAAAACTGATCCAAATCATTCACACTGACAAAGTGCTCAAAATCTCAAGAGACAAACCTTTTATTTGGAGTAAAACTCAATCCACATAAAGCCAGCAGACGTCTTAGACATTCCAATGTTCCTCAAAAACACAGACAAAAGTGAATCATAGATGAAGGAGGATAGGTTAATATTGCACCAGGTGTCAGGTGCTGAAATTAAGCACCAAAACCCCAATCTGTAGACTGTGAGTAATGGTGAATGATTAAACCACACTCATTTTGATCAACTTAAGAAAAGGAATAACTGAGGCTCATTGATGGTTCAGTGTAACAGCAACGAGCTTTGTTGTACTGGGTCACTTAGTACACATAGGTCTCAGGTTCATTATTAAACAGAATTTACAGCACAGAAACAGGCCATTCAGCCCAACTGGTCTGTGCCAGTGTTTATGCTCCACATGAGCCTCCTCCCATCCTACTTCCTCTCACCCCATCAGCATATCCTTCTATTCCTTTCTCCCTCATGTTTATCTAGCTTCCCCTTAAAGACATCTATGCTATTCGCCTCAAGTACTCTTTGTGGTAGCAAGTTCTAGAATCATAGAATCATAGAAGTTACAACATGGAAACAGGCCCTTCGGCCCAACATGTCCATGTCGCCCAGTTTATACCACTAAGCTAGTCCCAATTGCCTGCACTTGGCCCATATCCCTCGATACCCATCTTCCCCATGTAACTGTCCAAATGCTTTTTAAAAGACAAAATTGTACCCGCCTCTACTACTGCCTCTGGCAGCTCGTTCCAGACACTCACCACCCTTTGAGTGAAAAAATTGCCCCTCTGGATCCTTTTGTATCTCTCCCCTCTCACCTTAAATCTGTGCCCCCTCGTTATAGACTCCCCTACCTTTGGGAAAAGATTTTGACTATCGACCTTATCTATGCCCCTCATTATTTTATAGACTTCTATAAGATCACCCCTTAACCTCCTACTCTCCAGGGAATAAAGTCCCAGTCTGTCTAACCTCTCCCTGTAAGTCAAACCATCAAGTCCCGGTAGCATCCTAGTAAATCTTTTCTGCACTCTTTCTAGTTTAATAATATCCTTTCTATAATAGGGTGACCAGAACTGTACACAGTACTCCAAGTGTGGCCTCACCAATGCCCTGTACAACTTCAACAAGACATCCCAACTCCTGCATTCAATGTTCTACATTGGGTAAAGAACTTTCTCCTGAATTCCTTATTGGATTTATTAGTGACTATCTTATATTTATGACCCCTAGTTCTGGACTCCCCACAAGTGGAGACACCTTCTCTATGTCTACCCTATCGAAGCCCTTCATAATTTAAGTACCCCTATTAGGTCATCCCTCTGCTTTCTCTTTCATCGAATATTCTGATCACAAGGATGTAAATGGGATGGCGGAGGGGAAATTAGCCAAGGACCCACCTCCTGCTCACTGTGCAGTGTCCGTGATAGAAAGTGCACTTACGTGAATGTGCGGGTGAGGTCAGATGGGACTGGGTTACAATGGCCTCCACGGTCGAATAGCTGCTTGGCGCATACCATGATGCCATAATGGATCAAAAAATTAGTTGTGACTTTTAGTTCCTCTTTCTTTTTCTCACTCTCTTCCTTCAGTAATCCCCCGATTGTCTCCCCTTACCCTTTCTCTGCTGAGTTCAGCAACTGGTGCAGGGATATGGTTTCACGGGAGTGAGTGACACTCTGGTACCTCGGCCTAGTGACCATTCTTAATATGTGAACTTGGACTGTGATTGCTGGCATGTTACTTGAGCAACAGGGCCACACGGTGGCGAGCTCAATGACACAGTGGGTTAACACACTGTCCTTTCACCCTTAGCATTCCAATGCAGGCCAGACTGATGTGGATGAAAGACTTCCCCTCTGCTGACTGAAATGATCCAACATCAGAAAGTGTGGAGTAGTCATAATCCAACTCCTAGTGGGCATGGCACACAGTGCAGCAGTGGCCCTAACTTGGTACTAAATTCACTGGCTGCGATGCACTTTAGGATGTCCTGGAGATGTGAAAGCCACTATACAAATAAATGCAAGTTTGTTTCGATCACCCCTGTGCTCGCTGAGCCACCTACACTAGCTCCCGATCCAGCAACGCCCCGAATGTAAAATTCTCATACTTCTGTTCAAATCCATCCGTGGCCTCGCCCTTCCCTATCTCTGTAACCTCCTCCAGCCCTACAACCCTACGAGATCTCTGCGTTCCTCCAATTCTGGCCTCTTGTGCAACCCCGATCTTCATTGCTCCATTATTGGCAGCCGTGACTTCAGCTGCCTGGGCTATAAGCTCTGGAATTCCCTCCCTAAACCTCTCCGTCTCTCCACCTCCTTTGATACGCTCCTTGAAACCTACCACTTTGACGAAGCTTTTGGTCACCTCTTCTAATATCTCTTTATGTGGCTCAGTGTCAAATTTTGTCTGGTAACGCTCCTGTGAAGTGCCTCGGGCCAATTGACTACGTTAAAGGTGCTATATAAATGCAAGTTATTGTTGTTGTCAATTCTTTATTAAACTGGCTACAAGGATGGCTGGTACGGGAAATGAAAATCAGTGGCGCAGTAGTAGATGCTATTGTCGGGGCCCAAGTAGTTTGTTGGGGCAGAGTAGAGGAAACTTCGACTCTACAGCAAGCTGCACTGTACCTTACCCTGAGAGTGCTTGATGCTGACACCGAGTGCCAGAAATGGAAAAGCATTTCTTTTCCCAGCTCCATCGTCCTTCAGCTTGATAGGATGCAAAAAAAAAGTTCTACACAGCATCTCACTTCAAAAGAGCATTTATTCTTCCTTAGCATCTCGCTGTTCTGTAATCAATAACTGAGGGCAGCTACTAAAGCTACATCTCATTTGTACTTGTCAGAATGAATTCTACAGTGTAAGCAATGGACTCTCCTGAAAGAATTGGCTTTTCTTTCTCCTTTAAAATCATCTTTTTTTGGAAAAGGGACTAGACTGCTGCAGATAATTGCAAATTCCCAGGAATGAAAGTATGTAAGGCTGACCATCCACAAAAAGAAAATCCCTTAAAACACACTATCTGTATAGGTTTAACACAGCAAGCTTCCAGTGGCTAAACATCAAGGGAGAATCACCTGAAAGGAAAAACCCTTACCACCTCAAGGAAATGGCTGTTCTTTCAGTAGCCATGTTTATGTCGAGGCTTTTTTCAAATATTCTGTTTCGAAAAGTTGAAAAATGGTGAGAGCGGTCTCAGATGTTTAATGCATGAACTGCTCGTGCACTCTCGCAAATGTCAGGTCCCAGAGAATTGGCAGCAAAGCAACTAGACTGTAGATAGCTACTGTACCTTTATTTGGAAAGGCAAGATGGATGTACCATTTGAGAGAGTTAAAAATTGGTTTGTCCAACTCACCAATAACCCCCTCCTCCCTGGAATGGACCATTGCAATCAGTGGAGGTCCCTCCAGTAACGGAGCACCTTGTTGTATTCTTCAAATATGCGTGCACTCCCTCAACAAAACGTAGCCAGCGCTTTCCAGCTGGCAGTGTAACTTCACTGCTCAGCAGCGAGCTCACTGTAGACCAGTGATTGGAAGTACACCTCAGTTCTACACTAGGCGATGCATGTACCAACTAAGCCAATCGGGGAAGCGTATAAATGAACATGACAGTAAGTTATGTATGTATTTGATGATTGCTAGAACTATCCCTGTAATACAGTAAGTGTAACATGCTTGGGAGGAACAGGTGACTTTGGACCTATGGTTCCCAAAGCTCTCCACCACTGGGGGTTTTCCTCGCCTCACGTCTGGGTCTGTTGTAGCCTAATTGATAGAGATTGATTTCTATGATTAGTTAACAATTCCATTATCAACGTATCATGCGACTACCAGTATGGTGGATGGCGGACTAGATGGAATGTGGTCTTTTGTCGTCTAGCAATTCCTATTAACAGAAGAAAAAGACCATTAATTACTTTAACACTTTACTTAACAGAAATGTTGAATTTCAGTTTCCCCTTTTGCTTTTTTTAAAAAAAAAATTTCTGTGCTCAAGATGAGGGATGTTTGTGTTGGGGATTGGAAATACTTCCCATTTAGGGCCAGCATCAGCTTCAAGCACTCCCAGGTCAAATGTAGCACAACCAGAAGCAGAATAAAGCTCCCACAGCTCTGCCCCAAAAACCAGGCTTCAGCGCCAACCTCAGACGACTATTCCATACTGCACCAGTGTGACATTTTCTTTTTTCATTTCCTGGGCAATTTTGTACCATAGGCCCATATCGACTAGAAACTAGATTGAGACTGCCCAAATTCATTTCATAAAAGACCCTTACAGACAAGGAGACTTTCATCCAGTCAGTCTAACTCACAGTACCAACCAGTTTCACTTTTGGTCTTGTACGTGGGTGCAACCAGTTTCTTTAATATTAAAAAAAAATTTTAAACTTTAAAATCGGGAATCCAGTCAATTCATTCATACCTTGTTTGGACAAACTTCACACTTCAAACAAATTGCATTTAGCAAAAGTACTTCACAGTATTAACCTATAAACATTTTTTATTATGTATTTGATGATGGCTAGAACGATCCCTGTATAGATCCACTGTATGGTTCCTTGAAGAGACGGAGATGGAATTATGCAGGATAATTAAGAACGTCTTATTCTTTTCCCCCTCCCCCCACCCCCCCCAAAACAGTCCCGTCTTTCAAATTCCTGAAAGGCCCGCTTGCTTCTCCCAACACAAACAGCCTTTCGAAAAGTTTTCTGGCAGAGTGCCATTGCCGTTATCCAGAGTAGTAATCAGTGCTGGATCAGCACACCACTAATGGACTGTCAATCTCCGGCATTGACTTAAGGATTTGTTTTTTTTTTAAAAAAACAAAACAGGCACTTGTATTTGTGAAACATCCATAACCCACACAGATTTTCTGGCAGCTTGCGCAGTGAACATTCGTTCCATCAGTAACACTGGCCTTCCTTCACAGCAAGGCCACAGTAGCAGATTTACCCAATAGTCAAATTGATCAAGGTCCTGTTCTCAGTCGCGATGTGTGGTGTCTCACTTCATATTGCTGAGAGTGCAAACCACCCCCAGAGACAGTCAGACAGTGCCCTCTTTTAGCAGAGCACACTGGCTGCAGAAGTATTTTGATTGTTAAGTAGACCCCCGCCCCTCCCCAAACAATGGTGGGGTGACTTTATAGGGCTGCAGAGAGCGGTGAGACACAGGTTTGAAGCCCATTCAATCATGAGCCCCTGGCCGCAACTGCAGTGCTGGAGGGAAATGCTGAATTGGCCTCTTCTATTTCCACCCTTTCCCTGTTCTTTTATTAACTGCCCTACAATAACGAGGCCCCTGCAGCATTACTGGGGGAAATTAGACAAACATCTGAAGAAGTTGAAGGGTACAGGATTACAGTAGATAACAGATGGGGGAACTAGCACTGAAATGGGCACAACAGGCCAAACAGTCTCATACCATGACTTTTGTTGCACTGTCCAACTGCTTGTTCATTACCAAGTATTCGATGAGCCAGAACTTTCTGCAGCACAACAATGGCAACAGCACAGTTATCCTGCTCGATTTCCACCAAAAGCTTTATATCTGAGCCTTCTGTCATAATCCCAACTCCCTTCCCTGCTCCCCATTCAAGCTGAACCCAACAGTGTGCATCCTTGATGTCCCATTTGACCTACAGCTGAGCTGCATGTCCAGAAATAATCCATCCCCAAAACTGCTAACCTCTCCAACTTTGAAATATCACCTGATATCCATCCACACCTCACCTCCCACCATAGCTGAAACCCTGACCCACTCCACCAACTCCAGGCTTGCTTTCTTCAACAGTCTCCTCCTTGCCCTCTTCAGCTTTACTCTATGAACTTCAAATTGCCCACATCCTGTACCACACAAAGCCTACATACGCATTATCTCTATCCTATCATGGCATCATGTTCCTCAGTGAAATCCCTCCATGGCCTTACTTCACCCTACTTCTGCAACCTCCTTGAGCCCATTTTTTCCAACTAGCATCCTCTTCTCTTCCAAGTCTGGTCTACTGTACATTTCGCTCCTCCCTTCTCTCTACTATCAGGGGCAGAACCTTCAGCCATCTCACCATCTACCCTGAGTCTTGCCACGTTCCCTCTTTGTACTTTAGGTCACTTCCCCCTACACCCGCTCAGGTCTGATCCCAACTCTGTGAAACGTCTACATTAAAAACTCTAAATAAGTGCCAGTTGCTGTAATTTCCTTCTGTACCAAAATGTCTAGGATCTTGTGATACCTTATAAGGTCTGGCCATTATAGAGTGAAACTTCAATAGCGATACCTTGACTGCTGTGACGATTGTCTGTATCAAGTGATGAATGACTCAATGTTACTGACTCATTCATGAAGGTTCAAATTCAGATACAATAAACAGACATGGTGAACTTGAAATCAATGTATTTTTGATACCGGTTCAAAAAGTGACTCAGAGTCTGTCTGACCCGAAGGCCCTAAATCAGACTCGATTCCCGCAAAGAAAGAGACAGATGACAACCACTGAGGACAGATGACAGCCACAGTGAGGAGATCGCAGCCCCAATTAGGCGCCAACCACCTTACAGTAAATTTTTGTCCCTCTTGAAATTCATGACTCACGCTGGGAGACGTCTTTAGTGGCTCTCTGGTACCTCATCCAAGTGTCTAGTCTTCAAGCAACACCCTAGACGGTGACTGCCAGTAGGATTCTTGACCACGGGGAAGCGGGTTATTATAGACAAGCCTGATCCTGTCCTCGTCCAACAACCACACGTGCATTTCCCACAGGAGTTGCAGGTGAGCTTTACAGAGCGGCTTCTGAACAGCTGCTTCTTTTGAACAGTATTGTATTTTTTTTTGAAAAGCTAATGGAGATGCCCACTGTAACAATGTCACCGTCTGCGTGGTTTTACGAATTTCCGCAGGCGTACGTCTCTCTTGCACGACGCCTGGGTGTGGCCGGCTGTTTTTAAGCACAGTCGCAGCTTTGTATAGGGGAGAATGGGAGGCCTTTTGCTCTTCCCTTTGTCTCATTATTAGTGAAGTAAAGTAAATGTTTACATTCTACTCATAAGCCCGGCCTGACGAACAAGCCCCATTCCATTCTCCACAGTGTGACAAATGGTTTCAGCGATGGTCATTGGGTGGCTGTCACAAGCACACGGCCAAGCAGGGAATCAACAAGCGGCTAATTAGCAGGGAGGACTTGGTGCAAGTCAGGATACAGGCAGCAGAGTTTTGGATGAGATCAAGTTTACGGAGGGTGCAAAGCGGGAGGCAGCCCAGGAGAGCATTAGAACAGTCGAGTCTGGAGTTAACAAAGGCATGGATGAGAGTTTCAGCAGCAGATGAGCTGAGGCAGGGGGCGGAGACAGGCAATGTTACGGAGGTAGAAGTAGGCGGTCTTGGTGATGGAGAGGACATGGGGTTGGAAGCTCAGCTCAGAACCTCCCATCTACTAATAAAATGGCTAATGATTAGACACCAGCTGTCAAAATGGCCAATGACTCCCATTACTGTACAAAGACCATTTCACCTCAGCTCTAGACTCATGGAGAGTACACCGCCCTCCACCTAAAAACATCAAAGGGACATTGTATCCCAGTAAAACCTTTACAGCATTTAAACACTGTGTGCACCGATGGTGGTCAGTGACACGATACAATCCACAAACTTCTAAAGACTCCACAGCCAAATTTCCACCCTTTTCGGCCCTCATTTCCTCAAGCTGGCCATTTGTGGAGGCAGGGACTGCCCTCCAATGCCCTCGAGTACAAAGCTGTTTTTCATGTAGCAGTTTGGACAACGGGTGAGTGTTGGCAACCTATTTGACCGCAAGGGGCATCACAGCTGAACCTAATCCAGTCCTCATCCAACTACCCATTCACACATACTTTCCAGCAGTGGTCAGTGGATAGTTATCAAGAGCAGGAGCCCTAGTTGATTTTTCCCCTTCCCTGCCCAAACTTGGGTTGTATCTGGAGAAAGAATATTGAGCTGTATAATGCTAGGATGACAGACTGGTAGGTATAGCTCTCTTAGGGGTGGTTGGAGCAATATGAGGTAATTAATTAAGAGTACATACATAGAATTTACAGCACAGAGACAGGCCATTCGGCCCAACTGGTCTATGCCGGTATTTATGCTCCACATGAGCCTCCTCCCACCCTACTTCATCCAACCCTATCAGCATATCCTTCGATTCCTTTCTCCCTCATGTACTTATCGAGCTTGCCCTTAAATGTATCTATGCTATTCGCTTCAACCACTCGATGTGGTAGCGTGTTCCACATTCTAACCACTCTCTGATGTACTTCTTGTGCAGTACCAAATAGAATTAAAGCTGTTGGCTTAAGTGTGATTGGTACCAATATACCCAATAAGTTACGTGCCAATGTGGGATTCTGGCACTGTTTCTTTCGGCTGCAACAGTGCAATTGCTATAGACAGCCGAAGCCCCAATTTAGCTGCCACTTCAGTTGTCAACACACCAATAAATCCTCGCCCTGTCACTTGCTCCATGACTTATTGTAACCAGGGACGTTCCATATCCAGTTTGGCACCATTTTTCTTTTATTTGACTTTTAAGTGGTTCTTAATCTGAGCTAAGTGGTCTTGGTCAGCATTTGAGGGCTGATAATGGAAATTGATTGGTTTTAAAATGTCCATTTAAAATACAAAAGCTACTTGTTTCAGATTTTTTTTTAAACCAGAGCTATGCAAACAGTATAAAACAAAAAACGTTGAAGATTCAATACCCAGGCTGCTGCTGCAGCGAACTCAGGAGTAGTGTAGGTGGAAACCTGGAAAGCAGATCGACCAACCTGTAGGGTTTCTTCAGTGACATCAACTAAAACCCAAATAAATAAATGTACCCCCTTTTAAATGAGCACAACTAATAACAAAACTTAAGCAAAATGAAAAAGGAAACTTAGCAAACTAAATTGCAACGTTATTCTGGACATCCACTACACATTCCAGTTCTTGCGGTGCCTACTGGTCGCGGAAGGCCTCAAGCATACCGGCGGGCACCGCATGCACCCTCTCCAGGGCCACCCAGGCACTGACAAGACCGAGGAATAGAGGCAGGCAGCCAGAGAGACCACCCCCTCCCCACCACCACCAGAGGCTGCGTCCAACCTGGACCTATATAAATGGTGGTTCTGCTGTGGTGGCCAATTTCAGTTTTTAAAAAAAGTGGGGCTCCCCTTCCCCAATCTGAGTGAGCAAATGCATTAGCCGGTGCGCAGCAGTAAAGTTCGCCTGTGCTAAATTAAGAGATCTCAGCCTGGCCAGAGGCTCACTATTCCCAGGCTTGGATCGGGAGAAGCAGCTAGAATTCCCGCTCCTGATCGCCAGCTTGTGATCCCTTGCTATAGGAAGGGCTTGTGTATGCATGCTAGTAGAGGACAGGATCTGGTTTGGCCGAGACCTCTTCCCCCTCCACCCCACCCAAGGCAGAGCAAAGCACCGATACTCACTGCCGCATACATGAAGAGAGTCCACTTGAGCAAAGCCAGAAGCCTGCCACACAACTGTACATCATTATGAACCAACACCTTCAGAATAGCAAAAGAAAAAAATGTTTCTATCACTGAAATGGGAATCATGATGCGGAGATGCCGGTGATGGACTGGGGTTGACAATTGTAAACAATTTTACAACACCAAGTTATAGTCCAGCAATTTTATTTTAAATTCACAAGCTTTCGGAGGCTTCCTCCTTCCTCAGGTAAATGTTACCTGAGGAAGGAGGAAGCCTCCGAAAGCTTGTGAATTTAAAATAAAATTGCTGGACTATAACTTGGTGTTGTAAAATTGTTTACAATTGAAATGGGAATAACTTTGCTGGATCAAGGCAGCGAGTGCAATCCTCCAGTAGCAGCAAGTGTAGGTATCTGCCCACTTCAACAACAACTATCTGCATTTATATATTGCCTTTAACGTAGTAAAACCTCCCACAGCGGTTCACAGGAGCGTTATCAGACAAAGAAAACGGACACTGAGCCAAAGAAGGAGACATCAGACCAGGTGACCAAAACCTTGGTCAAAGAAGTAGGTTTTAGGGAGCATCTTAAGAGGAGGGGTTTAGGGAGGGAATTCCAGAGCTTAGGGCCTGGACAGCAGAAGGCACGGCCGCTGATGTTGGGGTTGAAGGAAGTGGGGGATGCACAAGAGGCCAGAATTGGAGGAGCGCAGAAATCTCAGCGGGTTGTAGGGCTGGAGGAGGTTACCGAGATGGGGAGGGGCGAGGCCATGGAGGGATTTGAAAACGAGGATGTGAATTTTAAAATGGGAGCCTTCAAAATCCTGCCTATCTCTGCACACAGCCAAGAAAAACAAAACAAGCAGCCAAGCCTTGAGACTGGCTCTCCGAGCCAGCATTGAAAGGTTAGTGTTGACATGGTGCCAGTCTCCGTATGGTGGTGGCATAATGACATCGCAGCCAGGTGGGAAAGGGGGCGGTTTCAGGCAGGAGCAGATCTCGCCAACATGGAGCAGGCAATAAACAACAAGGCAATCGACATCTGAAAGGAGGAGGGCAGGTTGACATTTTGGGAACGGAGACCAACTCTCTTGTTCGCGGGATGTGAGCGATGGTGACGAGGCCTCGTTTATCGCCCATCCCTAGTTGCCCCGGGTACGTGGTGATGGGCCGCCTACTTGAATTACAACAGGGAGTCACCACGCTAGCCTGCCTTTTCTCTTCTCCAATACCGATGGACCTGTACATTTCGAGCACCGTCTCTGGTTTTTAGTTCAGATTCCTAGCTTTCCTTCCTCCCACCCCCACCCCCCCATCCACTACCCCTTATCTCTTCACGGATTGAGTGTATGTTCTGTAAGTACAGCCTGCTGCATTTGGCTTCACTTCAGACGATAAAGCGAAATGAGAAAGCCCCGCCACCCGGTCAACTCACGGATAAACTGCTGCTGCAGGTTTCAGCTCACACGGTAAGTGGATTATTGTGTTTACAATACACGCAAGACTATTATTTAGGCAATAAGGGTGCGTGTATCAGGGTTACTGTGCCGGGTTGGAGGATTTCTCCACACACGCACACCCACACAAAGCCGTGTTCGCGGAAGACTTTTTTTGAAGAAGAAGAAATTGCAGCTTTTTCCCTCCCCTCCTCTCCAGAGCCCCCGAACTCTTCGCTCAGACACAGTCCCACAGGTGCTGGTTGCCTTTCGGTATCTGGCGATCGTCCACAATTGAGCATGGTGTCTGCGGACTACTTGACCACGATGAGGCCTCCCGGCTGGCTTCCCGCCCCTCCCTCATCAAGAGGCCAAGAGCAGTGCCCCTATCGCTGCTCCGGCTGACTCAGCACAGACTAGGCTGGGGAGGCGGAGAATCAAACCCTGGTCAGTATGGGCTCAGACACCAAGACTTCACCTCTATGGCAGCGGGGGAGCCCTGAAGTAGCTTGACGAGCGCTTCAGTTGCTGATGTCCCGATATTTGAACTGGTGCCCAAAGCCACTCATCCGTTCAGCATTTGCACAAAATCTGGGCCGAGCTCCCAGCTTAAGTTTCTTTTAATTTTACATTTTTGCACAAAAGGCTAATCCGGAGCCAACTGCCACTGGGTAAGTTCAAATTCACTTCAAAGATTACACGTGAAGCACTGCATCACCTATTTCATCATCATCCTCTATGTTGGTGAAGATAGGCCGCTTCCCTGTACAAGCAGACAAGTGGTGATGAAATCAAGGCCCGTTATATGATGACCACCTGGACTAACAACAACTTGCATTTATACAGCGCCTTTAACATAGTAAAACGTCCCAAGGCCGCTTCACAGGGGCGTAATTAGACAAAAATTGACACCGAACCACATAAGGAGATATTAGGACAGGTGACCAAAAGCTTGGTCAAAGAGGTAGGTTTTAAGGAGCGTCTTCAAGGAGGAGAGAGAGAAGTGGAGGGGTTTAGGGAGGGAATCTCAGAGCTTAGAGCCTCGGCGGCTGAAGGCACGGCCGCCAATGATGGAGCGAAGGAAATCGGGGATGCACAAGAGGCCAGAATTGGAGCACAGAGACCTCGTAGGGTTGTAGGGCTGGAGGAGGCTACAGAGATAGGGAGGGGCAAGGCCATGGAGGGATTTGAAAATCAAGGACGAGGACTGTAAAATTGAAGTGTTGCCAGACGGGGAGCCAATGTAGGTCAGCAAGCACAGAGGTGATGGGTGAATGGGACTTGGTGAGAGTTAGGACTAGGTACAAGTCAACCAGAGTTGTTGATGTGCACTGCCTGTGGTACAATCGGAAAACTAAGAATAACCAGCTCAGACCACAAACTAATAAACAGCCCCCATCTAGTACACAACAAAGGACATTGCCTGAACTCTACAAAGCCCATCATCATATTCAAGACTCAACAGATCATGGCCCTGCCAAATCCCAGGGACCATGACCAAATTATCCCAACTTTCAAAGAGCACTGCGTTACCAGGGTGTGATCAGCACATCAATTATCCCAACATACCCAGCTGCAAGTATCACGTGACGAACTGTAGAATGAGAATTGAGAAGTTGGGCCTTTCTCACGAGAGGGAGAAGGTTGATAGGTAGACTTGAAGAGTTATGATAAGATAGTCATAGATTGCTTTCACTGGCTGGCGAGATGGTCACGAGAGGGCACAAATTTAAAATAATTACAAATAAAAATTGAAGAGGTGGTTAGAAAAAAAAATGTCTTTGCACAGTGGGTGGTTAAAATGTGGAATTCTCTGCCACAAACCGTTGTTAATGCAAACCCCAAAAAAAAGCTTCAAAAAGATCAATTTGAAGGGTGTGAGATACTAGTCTCGGTGACTCATCTGGAAACACCAGCACACTTTCCATGATCACCTCAATTTCCCCTAGTGGTTCAGTTGGCAACTGCAATGTTTGGTGTGGAACTGAGCTGAATATAGAACACAGGAAGGTTTCAGGTTCCAGATTTCAACCATGCCAGCTGGCCTTGGACAAAAAAAAAAGGCAGGGTTTCTGCTTCTGAGCGCTATCCAGCAACCCCCGCTTGGGAAATGTGCATGTATGGATGTCAGGCGAGTGCAGGATTGGGCTCAGCTATAATGGCTCCCACAATGTAATGGCACTTTCTGCTGCCTCTCCCAAGTGGCCATTTATCTGCTCTTCATTTCAGCTCTGCCCTTGGGAGAACGAGTGGGCAAACTGGTCACTCCGGAAGCTGCAAGTATAGGGCAGTATTTACTATTTTTTTTTTCCTCTGCTGGGAATTATTACAATGGGTAGAGAATTCTAATCAGTGGTGCTGTCAATTCTTTCCCTTTCTGAAAGAAAAAGTCGACAGCATTTGAGCCTCAAGAGGAAAAAAAAATTAAGACATTTGAAGGGTGGGGGGGGGGGGGGGAAAGCAGATTTAGGCCCAAATGACACAAACAAGTCCTGAACAATTAAATATATACAGCCTGATGTGAACGTGGAGAGGGTCCACTCGAACCACCGCAACTAGGGCCAGAATTAGCTTAAAACTATATTCTTCTGTTAGATTCACACCAGCAGGATAGGTTTCCCAGGATCACGGTGTTTGGTTGCAGTTCCTGGTGATGTTCTCCGAGAGTGGGGAGTTCTGTGCCGTGGCAGAACTCCACCTGCCTCCTCCCCTTCCATTATTTTAACAATCTTGACTTCCACTAATTGGTCTTAATTGTAGGTATTGCTGTTCACTTTGGCTCACTGCTTGTGATTGGCAGTAACAGCTTCCTTACTCCTGTTGGCACAAGTACTGAAGAACGAACTTATATAGCACCTTTTACGACCTCGGGACGTCCCAAAGCGCTTTACAGCTAATGAAGTACTTTTGAAATGTAGTCACTGTTGTAATGTAGGAAACGCAGCAGCCAACTTGTGCACAGCAAGGTGATAATGACCTGATAATCTGTTCTAATGATGTTGGTTGAGGGATAAATACTGGCCAGGACACTGGGGAGAACTCCCCTGCTCTTCTTTGAAATAGCGCCGTGGGATCATTAACCTCCATCCGGGGGGGGGGGGGGGCAGACAGAGCCTCAGTTTAACATCTCACCCAAAGGGCAGCACCTCCGACAGTGCAGCACTCCCTCAGTACTGCAGACTTGTGCTCATGTCCCTGAAGTGGGGCTCGAACCCACAACCTTTTGACTCGGAAACGTGAAGCGGAAATGAGACACGCTCGCCTTACTCTGCAAGAATAAAGTTAAAAA
Organism: Heptranchias perlo; assembly: GCF_035084215.1. Lineage (NCBI taxonomy): Eukaryota > Metazoa > Chordata > Chondrichthyes > Hexanchiformes > Hexanchidae > Heptranchias > Heptranchias perlo. Next base: position 6,154,594 of record NC_090332.1, on the reverse strand, counting down.
ACTGCAGGGAGTTGGCTCACGTCAGTTACACAAGTCAGAAGTTGAGCTGACAACACCTGAGGGCAGTTCTCCACATTGGTGAGAAGAACGTTAAGAACAAAAGAAATAGGGGCAGGATTAGCCAAACAGCCCCTCGAGCCTGCTCCACCATTCAATAAGATCATGGCTGATATTCATCCTCAACTCCACTTTCCCGCCCAATCTTCATATCCCTTGATTCCCTTAGAGTCCAAAAATCTATCGATTTCAGTCGTTGAGTATATTCAAGGCCGAGTATCCACAGCCCTCTGGGGTAGAGAATTCCAAAAATTCACAACCCTCTGAGTGAAGAAATTTCTCCTCATCTCAGTCCTAAATGGCCGATCCCTTATCCTAAGACTATGCCCCCTAGTTCTAGACTCTCCAGCCAACGGAAACAGCCTCTCAGCACCTACCCTGTCAAGCCCTCTCAGAATCTTGTATGTTTCAATGAGATTACCTCTCATTCTTCTAAACTCCAGAGAGTATAGGCCCATTCTACTCAATCTCTCCTCATAGGACAACCCTCTCATCCCAGGAATCAATCCAATGAACCCGTGTTGCACCCCCTCTAAGGCAAGTATTTCCTTCCTTAGATAAGGAGACCAAAACTCTACACTGTACTCCAGGTGTGGTCTCACCAAAGCCCTGTACAATTGCAGCAAGACTTCCTTTCTCTTGTACTCCAACCCCCTTGCAACTCAAGAAGCTCAACACCATCCAGGACAAAGCAGCCCACTTGATTGGCACCCTTTCCACCACCTTAAACATTCACTCCCTCCACCACCGGCACATTGTGGCTGCAGTGTGTACCATCTACAAGATGCTCTGCAGCAACTCGCCAAGGCTTCTTCAACAGCTCCTCCCAAACCTCTACCACCTAGAAGGACAAGGGCAGCACGCGCATGGGTACACCACCACTTACACATTCCCCTCCAAGTCACACACCATCCTGACTTGGAAATATATCGCCGTTCCTTCATCGTCGCTGGGTCAAAATCCTGGAACTCCCTACCTAACAGCACTGTGGGAGAACCTTCACCACACGGACTGCAGCAGTTCAAGGCAGTGGATCACCACCACCTTCTCAAGGGCAATAAATGCTGGCCTTGCCAGCGACGCCCACATCCCATGAACGAATAATCAAAAAAAAGTTCAACATACTATTTGCCTTCCTAATTGCTTGCCGTACCTGCAGGTTAACTTTGTGTTTCGTGTACAAGGACACCCAAATCCCTCTGAACACTCACCATTTAAAAAATATTCTGTTTTTCTATTCTTCCTATCAAAGTTAATAACCTCACATTTCCCCACATTATACTCCATCTGCCACCTTCTTGCCCACTCGCTTAACCTGTCTACATCCCTTTGCAGACACTGTGTCCTCCTCACAGCTTACTTTCCCACCTAGCTGTGTATCGTCAGCAAACTTGGATACATTACACTCGGTCCCTTCATCTAAGTCATTGATATAGATTGCAAATAGCTGAGGTCCAAACATTGATCCTTGCGGCACTCCACTAGTTACATCAAATGACCTGTGATGATGTACATGGCAGGAGAACCCTAATCAAAGAAAATACATGGGGGGGGGGGGAAAAAGAGAAAAAGGGATTGGAGTAATATTCAAAAGTAGATTGCTCTAAAAAACACATTTCAAAAGCGCTGCGGGCAGTTGATAAATTTAAAGACTCAGTCACTTACAGCAACCACACTGTTTCCCAGAGAATAGTGGACCTCTGGAACAGGCTGCCAGCTCATGCAGTGGATGCCAATTCACTGAATTCCTTCAAGCGAGAGCTAGACCTGTTTCTGGCTGGGGTGGAGATCACCTCTTACAAAAGGTAGGTAATGCATAGCATTATCAGGGCCGGAGTGATCTCCTGGACTAGTTTCGATCGCTGAGGGGGGGGGGGGGGGGGTCGGAGAGGAATTTCCCAGATTTGCTTTCCCCAAATTGACACGGGTTTTTTGCCTCTCCCAGAAGATCACATGGTTTTGGGTGGGGTGGGGTGTGTATATATTGTGATGCACAAGGTATCACAACGTGTGTGGGACAGGCTGGATGGACCAGAGGGTCTTTTCCTATCCGTCATTGTTCGTATGTTCGCTCTGGAGGTGGCAGGGAGCCTTCTAATCCTGGATACAAACTGGACTTCATTAACAAAAATATGATGGATGGAGAGCGCGGAGAATCGGGGACAATGGCTGCACCTGTGCTTTTGAACAATTGTAAAGCCCCGAGGGGCAGCAGCTCTTGCTCTCTCCTCGTAAATACGACAGCCAGCGACAGACCTGATCCCCCGTCAGGGTGCTTTTCAGCCATCCATTTCCAGACAGCGTGAGCGAATGAACCCGCAGTCTCCCTTCCCGTGGTGTCCCTGCTGAATTCGCTCAGGCAGCAGCCTCTCTGGTACAAGCAGACTATTCAACGCTCTCCAGACAACACGACAAATTACTCTGCAGTGAAAGGCTGGCCACGGACTAATTCGGGGATTATGCTCACAGTTTGTTCAATGAAAATTGCTCGTTAAACATTTCAGATCATGAAAGCCCACTCAATCCAAATGGGAAACAGCTGGCATTTGTTACTCAGCAACTTGATTCAAGCAAAAAGCCCCACTACTACTGAGCTTTCTATTTCTATTTAAAAAACAATCTCCATGGTGGCACTTCCATATTGAGCTGGTGGAATGTGAATTGAACCTGGTCTGGGAACTAGAACTGGTGTCAGCACCCCTGGGTTAGGGATTACAAGGAGCAAGAGATACAGCCGGTCCTGATCCCTATCCAGCAAGTCCTGTTGGAAAGCAGAAGTCAAGCAAGTGCAGGATTGAACTCCACTGCACTTATTAGTCTAAACTTGCATGAGGAATGGCCCACTTGGGTCAGAAGGCTGTAGGCACCCCAACACAGATTAGCTTTCAGGACAGAAAGAAAAAGGGATTGGCAAGAAATCATAACGCACCACAGTCAGCATTCGCTGCAACACGGTCTAGCAGGATGGATAATGGCAGGAAACAAGCCTACCCAAGAAAACTTCCCGCTAATACAACACAATCCTCTAGTCTATAGGTTTCAGCCCAGGAGCCCAAAGAAACAAAAAACAGAGTATTTCAGGATTTGGATTCAACACAGAAGACAAGCGTGACAGTAGCAAACAGCTTTCAATATCCTGAATTTAAAACTTTGTCCCCAACATTTTATACATGGCATGCTCTACAGAACAGTGCATAAATGTTTAATCTGTTACAAGGTGGAAACCATAGAGCCATTACAATTGGTAGGTAGATTACAGTTTTTGTGCACAGGTTAGACTAGGTAGAAGGCAGGCATAACTAACAGCGTCTCCAATCCTTGGTCTATTTTTTCTAAGAAGGCACTGCATAACATTCCGGCCAGTCCCAAAGTTTAAAAAAAAAGCCCTACACTACTCTCTATTGTCTTCTTTGCCAAATATGTTCAGTTCCCTCCCCAGGAGTATATTCATCATCGGATATATGTACAGCAATTAAATCTAAACTGTCTGTTCATCTCCTTTCTTCTCAGTTCCAGTCTGTGCCCTATCTTGTTGTGTTCTTTCATTCTTTGAATAAATATGTTCCATTAGGGGAAACAAGTTTAGTTGAGGGAAGCAGCAAAGATGAGCTTTCTCCGACTCGTTAGGTCATGAAGGGTGGGCAGCTACAGTACATATTTCTCAGACATTCAAGAGACAGAGCCACAATCACAGCCAAAACCACAGGGAGATTCCACATTAACGGCTGGAGGAAAAAGGCACCTCGATAAGTTACAGTGATAACAACTTGGATTTATACAGCGCCTTTAACCTAGTAAAACATCCCACGGCGCTTCACAGAAGCGTTATCAAACAAAGTTTGACACCGAACCACATAAAGAGGTATTAGGACAGGTCAAAGGGGTAGGTCTCCCTCAAACAATGTCACTAAAACAGATTACCTGGTCATCATCACATTGCTATTTATGGGAGCTTGCTGTGCGCAAATTGGCTGCCGTGTTTCCCTTCATTACAACAGTGACTATACTTCAAAAGTACTCTTCTGCCCCGGCCACCAAGCAAAGTAGTTTTTGTGTTTATTAGAATTCTTTCTAACCACTTACAGAAGGAAAACGTGAAGACTCACATGAAGAATGCCCACTTGGGCATGGTACTGTGGAACCCTACCCTAGTGCGGAGCCCTCCAGAAAGCTCGGGAGGAAATAGAAACATAAATAAAAGCCAATACCAAGGATGGCGCAAACCCAACTGTTTATTTTCTGTGATGTTCAGCTTAGTCACTGTGGTTTCCCCAACCAGGCACTGCTACTTTGTACCTATGCTGTACCAGACCAAATAAGGGTGCATCTTGCTAAACAATGTATTTAAGGACATCGTCCGGCCGGGGGGGGGGGGGGGGGGGGGGGGGAGCAACACGACCAAGGATGAAAGGGAGACACAAAATACATCTCCCTTAAGACGGAGCAGACAGTAGCACAGACACAAGGCTGCTGTAGACTTCAGGAAGGAAGGCTGGCTGGCTGGCTGCAGAAATGGTCAGCTGGCGTTAAATGCAGGTTTCCTTTCCTTGTTTATCTTTACACTTGGTGCTTTTTGTTTTTATTGGAAGTTTCTAGAGGTTTGGTCATCACAGCAGAAGAACTGAGGGAGGGAGGAAGGAAGGAAGGGGTTTGAAATATGACTTGCTCCTACTTCTATTGAAAAGGCTAAGTGAAGGGCCACGGTCCATAAGTGCAGGACACTGAGGATTAACTGCCAGTGGCTTTTGATCCTGCTTCCATCTTCTGCTACCCTTTCCCTGCCCACCAAACATAGGATAGCACCTCATCTTCAGTTACTATCCTCCTGCATCATATAGAACTCTTATCCAAGAACCCGTTATCAAACAAAGTTTGACTCCGAGCCACATAAGCAGATATTAGGATAGATGACTAAGAGCTTGGTCGAAAAGATAGGTTCTGTTAAATTCAGCCAGAAAAATAGCACTGCCCAGAGAGGAACTTAATTTCAGTGCAGGTATTTTGGTTGTGGGTGATTCCGGAGAACAAATCTCTGTGGGCATTTCTCCTGTGTTTATATCGCTATTTAACTCTGCTCTTCTGTAGGTCCATTGGAGGCCAATTCGGAAAACTGAGGCCTGTGATCCAGGCGGGGCGCGCAAAGAAGGCCCACTCTCTGTTTTCTGAGTTAGCCTCAAAGGGCTTGTAGGCGACTGGAGGCAAAGAATAAAACAAATGAGGTCGAGCACCTGGGGACAAATACCGAGCTGTGTACTTGCAATGTTGGCTCACAATACAGGTATACAAACATGTTCAACTGGCTCATCATATGTAGCAGGCTAATGAGAGGGGTGGGGGGGGGGGGGGAACATCGTGGCTCCAGATCAGGAAAACCACTAAACAAGTGGAGTTTATGTTTACCATTGCCATGAGCAGCAAAAGGCTTGCCACCAGGAGTTAACCGCACCGAGTAAGATATGAAACTGCCTTGACAATCCTGATGTGGTGAGCTGATAAGGCTGGAAGGAAAACAAAAAAAGGCTAGTGCTGTTTGTTTCTGCCCTAAGCAACTTCAGGAATTGTCTGATGTGACTGACTGTGGGGAAGTGACTGAGCTCAGCTGGTCGATCTCCTGTGCCGTTGCTCAAAAGCAATAGTTCACACATGTATAGTGTGGCCAACATAAGACAAATGCCCATAGGGTTTCACAAAGGTGGGGTGGGAGGAAGGAGGGGAAATAGATGCTGAGCAGTTTGAGAATTCAAATTCTGTTTCTTTAAAAAAAATGATAATAAAAAGCTGATCTCAACCCGGTCTCTAATATCCTTTAAGGAAGGAAACCTGCCGTCCTCACCCGGTCTGGCATATACGTGACTCCAGTCCCACACTGACATGGTTAACTCTTAACTGCCCACTGAAGGGGCCGAGCAAGCCACTCAGTTGTATCAAATCATTACAAGCACCTTCGTCACCCGGACTGCAGCGGTTCACAAACATGATGGCCCACCACCACCTCCTTAGGGCGACTATGGATGGGCAATAAATGCCGGCCTTACCAGCGATGCCCACATCCCCAGAATGGAAAATAAACACTTCAATTCTCAGCGAGCACTATAAAATGTCCAGTAACTCAATGAGCATCTGAAGATAGACAGGTTAATCTTTCAGGTGAACAGAAATGTTAAGCAAGAACTCAGTCTGCTCTTTTGCACGATTGATTGTTCCTCTCTGGCCAGTGCTATTTTACTGGCTGATTTTAACAGAACCTATCTTTTCGACCAAGCTTTTAGTCATCTATCCTAATATCTGCTTATGTGGCTCGGAGTCAAACTCTGTTTGATAACGCTCCTGTGAAGCGCCCTAGGATGTTTTACTACATTAAAGGCGCTAAATAAATGCAAGTTGTTGTTGATGACCCATTTTCCTTTCTTCCCACACCTTTTTCTACATTTTTTAAGCAATTAGACAGTACCATTGGAAAGTTGTAGTCAATTTAACAATGATCACCACTTGAAGCAAAGCAGTCCACATTCTGCATGACAAAGTTTCTTCTAATCTCGCTCTCTTTATCTCGAGCTTATCTTGAGATAATGGCCTTTTGTTGCCAATCTACCTACCAGTGGGAGTAATCTATGTTTATCTTGTCCATTCCTTTTATCATTCTGAACACCTCTATCAAATCCCTCGTCTCATTTACGAAAATGCAATTCTAGTGCCTCTTGCCTTTCCTTGAAAGAGGACCATTTCGGACTTGCACACAAAGCTGTTGACTAACGTTTCCATAATGACCCTGAGGGCAGGTTAAAAGTTTAATTTTTCCGTGCAAACCAGGCTAATTAGCTACTGTAAGGCAAGTATTAACTGGGGATTTCAAATTCTGAAATGTACAACCACTGAGCTGCTGCTGTTTTCAGCTGGCGTCATAAGGTTGTGGGTTCAAGTTCCACTCCAGAGATTTAAGCACATAATCTAGGCTGACACTCCAGAGCAGTACTGAGGGAGCACTGCACTGTCAGAGGTTCCCTCTTTCGAATGAGACGTTAAACCGAGGCCCCATCTGCTTTCTCAGGTGGACGTAAAAAATCCCACGGCACTATTTCGAAGACCTATAACAGGTTAGCTGGTCATTTATCTCATTGTTGTTTGTGGGATCTGCTGTGTGCAAATTGGGTGCCATGTTTCTCTACATTACAACAGTGACTACACTTCAAAAGTACTTAATTGGTTGTAAAGCACTTTGAGACGATGTCCTGAAGTCGTGACAGGCGCTACATAAATGCAAGTTATTTCTTTTTATATACACACACACAAAGATAGTGATCCCGTTTTAGCCAGTACATTAAAGAGTCATTGTCACCATAAGGGAGAGGGGGGCGGAGTGGAGTTGTTTTCAGTGAAAGCTCAGCCTGTGCTGAGAACTCTTACTAGCAGCCAACTTAGAACAGTACTGGTGGAGGCTGGAGAGTAGGTTGCCCATCCACCCAAATTGGCTGCAAGACAAGTATAGTCAGGGGAGAAAGAAAAATAAACTTTTGGCTGCAAAACTAGACTGAACTCAATTGGAAGAGCGGCGTACAAGGCAACAATTGGACTTGTCCCAGGCGCTGACTCTGCCTGACTCGGCTGGGTTGCCAGGTGGAAGAAAAAGGCTGCCAGAGTTTTGTATTTGCACAGCTTTTAAAAATAAAAATTTTACAACACATTTCCTAAATTCATTTGATGTAATTCAATGAGAAACAATATTGCCATTGGCACCAATCTCTCTCTCTCTCTATTGTGGAGACGTTACTGTGGTCAGTGAATTTCCTCAGACTTTTTTTTCTGTGATTCCTTGTGATACGTCATCCCTACATGCTGTTCAATCTCTTCCCTAAATCTTGTTTGTTAAAATCAAAAGTTCATTGCACAGTTTCCAACCCTAAGGCATTTTTTCTCAACCTCAAAACTTCTTACCACCCTCAGTCGTCGCCCTCCCAACTATAATCTGGAGGCTTTGGAACTCAAGTTTAGCTTCATCTAATCACTACTTGCTAATTTGCCTCATCTTTACCCATTTCAGTTCTGGGCAATATCGTATACTACAGGCCTTGGCAATTCACCTTGGTTTCTTAATTTTAAAAAAAGCTTCACACTGAGTTGAACTTAATGCCCCTTTCCTGACCCCTGGAAACATCAGCGTAACATGAACTGGTTGCCAAAAAGGTTCACATTTACCACATGGCCGCCACTTACCATTGTCATAAACATTTGGAAAGCACTCAAATGTGAGATTGATAATGTGGGATTGTTTGGACTATAGAGTGACTAACCTTGCTTTGAAGCGTCCAGGAGTAACTCGTAGCGAGACGACGCTTCAACTTCAAGCAAGATGTTGGGATAACTGAATAGATCACGGGCATTTTCCCTTTCACTTATCCAACGTTCCTCAAATTCCAAGGAGGTTCTTTCTTTTCTCCCTTGAAAGTGCTAACTCATCATTGGGTTATGGTTCCATACGCACTAACTTTGTCCACCCAACATGCACTTTCCCAAAAGGATAGTGGACTGGCTGTAGTGGTCCCATAGACAACAATGTGAAAATGACCAGTTAATCCGTTTAAGTGATGTTTTAAAAACAAATGCAGAAAAAAAAATGTTCACACAACGGGTTGAAAACGTGCTCCAGAAGGCCAAATGCAGAATCAATTCAGGTGTTTAAAAGGGAGACAGATACTTACTTGGGAAAGAAAGGATGGGGCTTGGGATTAAACGGATAAAGATAGATAGCTGTACTGCTGGGCCAAATGGCCTACTCTTGTTGCTATAATTGCCAATGTACCAAAACACTTTCCATTTGAGATCCATGCATAAAATGTTCTGTAGTTAGCAGTTTTAAAAAAAAATTCCCTCTATTTTTCTGCCCTCCTTATCTGAAGGTAGTGATTCCTTGCTTCCCCAAAGGCCTATGCAGCAGGTGCTGGCAGGCTATTCAACCATGAACATCAGCGCCGAGCCCAATCCCAACCTCACCCACTGCACACAGACACAAAAACATTTTTCCAGTGAGGGAGGGGTGCATTACGGGATGGTGATCACAAACAAATGCAATGGTTAATTTTTCACCTCCCACGCCCTGGGATATTGAGGGCAATTGGAGAACTATTGGCCCATAATTAACTGGTTCAGATCAGCTCAAGATCAAGCTGTTAGCTTTTTTAAATATATAACTCAGTGAACTGAATCACATCAATTCATTGCCAAAATGACATCTGGAAAAACAACACCAATGTCCTTAAGGAAAAGCACAATCCCAGTTTCAATCGCCAGTCTGTGCTTGGTGAGGCAATCTCACCCTGGACAGCAGTAGGGGCACTACAAATTTGCCTCAGCACTCCGGGATTTGGTGGGGATGGGAGGGGCAGGATGAAGAGAGAGGAAAGGTGAAAAAAAAATCAGTTGGAGTGCCCAAACCGTTACACTTTCAAGCGATCCCTGCTGAAAGATACATGCCTGGATTGGCTTGGCTATGAAATGCTTCCACAGTCGAATAGCCTGTCAACACCCACTGTTTACTTTCATCACGCCGTCCCCCTTTTTCTGTCGTCCCCTAATAGCAATGACTTCCTTGCTGGGTTACTGTTTCACGGCGCACTCCAGTACCTCAATCAAACGGCTACTATTCGAGCATGAGCTGCAGCAGACTATTCAACTACAGGGAACATCACAAGTCACGCGAGATCCTATCCCGCCCTATCGTCCACTTCCAAAAGGGGTCACTGGTTAAGAGATCAGGAGTGGATAGTCTGGATGAGTTCTCCCTCCGTAACCCCGTAGTGCTGACCCTAACTGTAGCTGCCAGACCGCCAGCTGGCTGCAATCTGCTGACTCAGCACAGGCCGGACATCGATCCCAAGACCTCCCTGGCCTGTGCGGCTCAGCTGGATAAACTCAGAGTCTTCCAGAGGTGTGCACACACAGTCTAAGGTCAAACATGAAGAAAGAACAACTTGCATTTATATAGCTCCTTTCACGACCTCAAGATGTCCCAAAGCGTTTCACAGCCAACAAAGTGCAGTCACTGTTGTAATGTGGGGAAACGCAGCAGCCAATTTAAGCACAGCAAGATCCCAATGAGATAATGACCAGATAATCAGTTTTAGTGATGTTGGTTGAGGGAGAAATATTGGCTAGGACACTGGGGAGAACTTCCATGCTCATCTCGAAATAGTACCATGGGATCTGTTACATCCACCTGAGGGGGCAGACGGGTCCTCGGTTTAACGTCTCATCCAAAAGGCGACACCTCTGACAGTTCAACATTCCTTCAGTACTGCACTGGGAGTGTCAGCCTAGATTATGTGCTCAAGTATCTGGAGTGGGACTTGAACCCATGACCTAAGTCAGAGGCAAGAGTACTACCAGCTGAGCCATGGCCGACACCAGACATGAAGAGTTAGTTGGATGAGGCTCCAGAGCACAGCTGGAGCATGTGGAGCTCTACACCCATAAACCAACACCTTCAGTAATGGGGTGAGGGCACAAGCAGAAGGGAGATGGAAAAAAATAAAATGATGAGTCCATTAAAAAACAAACAAAGGGGCTTTCCTCTGTGTAAAACATGTCATTGATCAGCAGTTTGTGATTTTGTTTAGGCTGAATGAATAACTCAACAGGCCGGGGGCACAAAGAATGTGCAAGTTTGGCTGTATTTTTTTATCTGCAGTTCATACAATTGCTGATTCGAGCAGAACCTCGATCCAAGCACAATATTCCCCAGCGAAGCGGATGCACATGTAGCACCGGTGGTCTAAATGCAGTCGGCACGAGTGGGGCCTTTTCTGTGCCCTCTATTCATGCGGTCGCACGAGCCACCACTCTTAACAGGGCTCACTTAGACAAGGAGCAGTAGAGGCGTGTAGCCATGGCAGTCAGGTACTTACTCACTCCATCTCACTCTTGGTTTAGGTTTTGGGTCCAGGTCCAAGCGCCCCAGGTATTGGTGGGGATGGAGAGAGAGAAAGAAAAGACAGAGAGAGAAAGAAAAGACAGAGAGAGAAAGAAAGAAAGAAAAGACAGAGAGAGAAACAGAGAGACAGCCATAGTTCCTGCTCTTGACCCCTCCACATGAATAGCAGCCAAGTACTTTATTGGGCTCAGCTGTAACGACTCCCTCCCATTGTCAAATAGTCAACTAACACGGTCTAGTCCAGAAGCCAACTTGGGAAAAGTGACTAAATAAATGAAACTAGTAGACAGTTATGTAGAAGAACACAGTTCTATAGGTACACACTTTCCTGTGAATGCGGGAGGGTGGGGAGGAGGTAAAAAGAGGGGTGCTAAATCTTCAATTGCAATTGGTCTTACATCCAGGACTAGCAGTGACTGATTCAACTTCCTGAAGCCTCAGTTGGTATAGGTAGCGTGCGACTGAGGCAGAGCAGAAGATACAGAAACAAGTCCAGCATCAAGCTTGTTGACCTCCCCACCACTGGGATACAGAGGAAACGTCAAGCTGGGCTCCTGCTCCTACACAATGAGTCTGGTTGAGAAGAGCATGCGCGGGTGTCAGCTGAGCGCAAAAATCAGGCTCGGCGATGATCCCTGACGCTGTCAATTAGCTCACTGACCGGATTTTCCAGACAGCCTTCGTTTTAAAGCTGGCGTTAACGTGCTTAAAGTTAACGGATTGACACAGACGATAAAATAACAACTGATCGAACTATCCCGCCTCACAAATGAAGAGTCGCCAATTGGCCGAGGTACCAACTGATCACAGCACCGCACCCAAAGCCTTTTCAGGAGAGAAGAAAATGTTACATGGGCGATTTACTGGAAGGCTGCCTGGGGCTTGCAGAACAATACCCAGCTTCAGGCCAGCATGTTTGGGTGGGGAGTGAGGGAAGAAGAGAGACAAAAGAAAACAGAGGTAAAATAGGAAAAGAGAAGTCTGAGAATGAAAAGAGTCATCTGGTCTCACGTTGGGACCTTGTGCAGTGAACCATACTCGCTGGTACAAATCAGATTCAGAACAGCAGTCCTCGAATTCCCAGACGTACAGTAATGCTGATCACATCACTTTAGACAGAATGATTTATCTGCGTCGTGCAGCTGCCTACTGCCCCATTGTTTTGGGTGCCATATGGCTAATCTGTGGCTTCAGAATCCAACCACGTCACCATAAGCAAGTTCGGCCAGGACAGTTCTCCGGAGCGAGTGCAGTTCTGCTCTTCTCCCCCCCCCACCCTTCTCCTGAAGGGAGCGACTCTTCCATGGGGTGTGGTGCAGTGGGCATCAGCAACCGTGCGGTAGCATGCCCGAGTAACCATTCTCCATGCGTGAACCTAGTCCGTGGGTGCAAGCAAGGCATTCAGCCATGGTTGATCACTGCAGCACCTGATCCTGCTCTCACTGAACGTTCACATGCATGCACCTCCACCAGGAGTCATTGGGTGGGGGGGGCGATCAGACTTGTGACTGAATTTACGGTTCTTTTTTTCCCTTTCTTTAGCGCAGGAGAATGCTGAGCCCAACTGCAAAACCTCTACTGCTGCTCCAGCTGAGGCCTGCAACTCAACACAACCAGGGATCGAATCAGAAAATTCCTGCCGTTCACCATTTTAAATTCTGTTTGTCAGCTTGGCTCAGTTAGTAGCACTCCTGGGTCAGAAGGTTGCGGGTCTGAGCCCACAATCTAGGCAGACACTCCAGAACAGTGCAGTACTGAGCAGGTGGTGCACTGTCTGAGGTACTCTGCTCTGAACGAGACATCAAACTATATTTGCCTGTTCTGATGCTTCAGGTGGATGTTGCAGATCTCATTTCACTTCTCAAACGACTTGCATTTATACAGCGTAAAACGTCCCAAGGCGCTTCACAGCAGCGTTATCAAACAAAATTTGACACCGAGCCACACAAGGAGATATTAGGACAGAAAAGGTTGGTCAAATAGGTATGTTTTAAGGAGCATCGCAATGGAGGAGAGGTAGAGAGGCAGAGAGGTTTAGCAAGTGAATTCCAGACCTTAGGGCCTAGGTGGCTGAAGACACGGCCGGCAATGGTGCGGCGAAGGAAATCAGGGATGCACAAGAGGTCAGAGTTGGAGGAATGCAGAGTTCTCGGAGGGTTGTAGGGCGGGAAGAGGTTACAGAGAGAGCAAGCAAAAGCTCCCACGTTCCAAAAACAAGGAGCAGCTGATCCACCAACATCCAGCGAAGAACACAGACTGAAAACATAAAATCTCACTCTCGGGCAACAAACAGTGGCTGCATGAAAGTCATGATAAAAACCTCCATGGGTAGATCTCCAGATACCTCAATGACCTGTATGCACAGTAATGCACATTTAACTCGCAATTATTATTCCCCCAACTCCTCAAAGCATCTGCACGTCTGCCCCCCTTTTTGTTTTTAAAACATACACAAATCTGAAGCCACAACCAGGCTACACCTTGTTAAAAAGCCTTTTGGGTTCCTCTCCCGGTGGGAGCTCGAAGCCAACCGCACTGCTCAGTCACACAAAGTACAAGGGTGGCTGGCCACTGCTGGGCTTAACCCAAATGGAGACCCCATCTGTTTGGTAGTGACGGTATTAACACAAGCACTGCTCAGAGACGGGACAGGGCGGGACAGAATGAAAGAAGGGCTCCTTCTCTATTGGAAAAGGAATACAAACAAAGCTTCCCTTCCCCCCACCAGAAGCCATCGTTTAAAGCGGAGGATTAAAGTCTGTGGATTTGGTCTTTGAATTAAGAAGTCTGTCTGAGAATAATGTACTGCTCCCCCCTCCCCATACAAAAACAGTTTAAAGTAAATCTCTCAGAATAAGAGTTTTCAACACCATGCTTATTTATTCCCACCCCACACTTTACTGGTCTTCCCTCAACCACTACACCCCTCCGCCCCCCCACCAAAGACGCCTGGGGCAAGATGATGATATCCTCCAATATTCCTACCCCTCCTCCATCTAATGACAGAGAACGCGGAATCCAAGTACACTTTTAATTGAACGTTAAACCATTCGCAATCTCTACATGTTTCAAGCAGGAGTGCTGATGAGCAGACAGTACAATATCCATCCCATAACCGGCAGTCACGTCAACAACCAAACTACTCTCATCACCACACCACAAGCAAGAGTAGCTCTGCCTGATAAACTTGTAAAGGGTTTACACACACACACACACACCTGCTTGTTTTCTCGCAGCTTAAAAATAATTAAAGTATTACAACGTTTAATTTTTCAATATTTCATTTTGCTTTTAGAAAAAATCACTCTGATCTGGCCATCCCCCGTGACTCGAGAAGTAAAGTTATTGTGTCTAAGACACATACACCAAGGAGGTCCTGGGTTCGATCCCAGTGCTGGGTTGCTCACTCACCTGGTGCAGCATTGGGGGGGGGGGGGGGGGTAGGGGCGCTTTAATTGGCTGCAGTGCCCCTCCGAGTTAGTGCCCCTGATTCCGATCCAATGCCTCCTACTGGAAAGTTATGAACACTGAGAGAAGACAACATTAGGGTTGGTTGTGATGCCTCCCATAGTCGAGTAGCCCACTGACATTCACCAAAGCTCACAAGTGAAGAATGGCTGAAAACTCCCCTGAAATCATGCTCCTTTGGGAGAGGAAAAAATTGTGGGGGGGGGGGGGGGAGGGAAAGAGAATATTTCAAATTTCATTTACAGTATTAGCTTTGGACCACCTCTTTCTCGCCCACCTATATCTAATGTATAGAATAGCAAAGTAAATAATTGGAGTGGATGAACTGGCATTGCTAAACAATTAGAACAAATTCTAAACTAGCATCACAAAACTGACAAAAGCATTACAGGTTAGAAAAAAGGATCTGAAAGAGGTGCTGAGATGGAGAATTAATGAGCGTCAAAGATAGTCGTTGTTGTTTGTAGTACCCAGGAGACAAATCTTAACTAAAAACTGATCAATGGCCAGCTCTTAACACTGGGCTCTCATTCTTTATTAATGACTTCTATGGAGTGTCCAGCTGATCTCACTGGAAAGATTGTCTGAGCTACTTTCACCCATCAAAAGAACAAATTTGATCTTTGCCTCGTCTTGTCATCAGTGCTGGGTGAAAACTCAACTCCTATTGCCTCAATTCTTCCTCAGACTGACTGTTTCACTTGGAGTCAAAGCCCATCTCCTGGAGAAACCGCTGTTCAAAGGAATAACAGGCCGAAAGAGTGAACATTCAAGAGTGATCAAACGGTGTAGACATAGAATGATGAAGTTATGGAATAATGGATACCCAAGAGCAAGTTATAAGAAGAAATAGGAGCAGGAGTAGGCCAATCGGCCCCTCGAGCTTGCTCCGCCATTCAATAAGATCATGGCTGATCTGATCCTAACCTCAAATCTAAATTCATGTCCAATTTCCTGCCCGCTCCCCGTAACCCCTAATTCCCTATACAGGCTGCAATTGAATCGAGGGGTTGGGATGAAATCGTAGATCACAATAGCGGAGTGATGCATCTTTATATAGAATCATACAGCACAAAAGGAGGCCATTCGGCCCATCGTGCCTGTGCTTGTGCCAGCACTTTGAAAGAGCTATCCAATTAGTCCCACCCCTGCTCTTTCCCCAAAGCCCTGCAAAAGTTTCCTTTTTAAGTATTTAACCAATTCCCTTTTGAAAGTTACTATTGTATCTGCTTCCACCACCCTTTCAGGCAGTGCATTCCTGATCATAACAACTCGCTGAGTAAAAAAAAAAATTCTCTTCTCATTTTGCCAATTATCTTAAATCTGTGTCCTCTGGTTACAGATGCTCCTGCCACTGGAAACAGTTTCTCCCTATTTACTTCTTTAAAACCTGAATTTTCATGTCAAGTGACCTTGTGTAGCACGGGATCCCCACGAGTTTGAACACACTCAGCGGGTAGCTGGCCAAGGCTGTGTATAGGAAGTCTCGGAGGTAGTGAAAATATCAATTTCTGAACAGATTTGAGCAGCAACAAAATCATTTATCCTAGTAATTACTGTCATCTTAAAAAAAAAATCAAGAAACAACATGCAGTTAATTGCTGAGAAAATTCACATCCTGCACTAAGTAGAACAGTTAGCAGGCACAGATTCACAGAGAGCAAGAGCAGGAAACTCACCCGCAGCCTGCACTTGGCAAGACTCATTTTCTCTACAACAGTGACTATACTTCAACACTACTTCATAGAAAGACAGAAAGAAAGACAGAGTTGCATTTATATAGTGCCATTCACGACCTCAGGACATCCCGAAACACTTGAAGGCTACCTAGCACCAGTGGAACTCCATCTTTTGAGAAGAACGAACGAACTTGCATTTATATAGCACCTTTCACAACCTCAGGACGTCCCAAAGCGCTTTACAGCCAATGAAGTACTTTTTGAAGTGTTGTCACTGTTACAATGTAGGAAACACAGCAGCTAACTTGCGCACAGCAAGATCCAGCTGGCAGCAATGAGATAATGACCAGATAATCTATTTTAGTGATGTTGGCTGAGGGATAAACATTGGCCAGGACACAGAGGAGAATTCCCCTACTCTTCTTCGATATAGTGCCGTGCGATCTTTTATGTCCACCTGAGGCGGCAAATGGGGCCTTGGTTTAACGTCTCATCCAAAAGATGGATTGGCTGTGAAGTGCTTTGGGATGTTCTGAGGTTGTGAAAGGCACTATATAAATGCAAGTTCTTTCCTTTCCTCGTTAAGGATCATGAAAGACAGTTTTTAAAATCCCGGGTTATTTCCCTACTTCGATTTCTATTATCAAAAAATATTGGGGGGAACTAAAGGGGAAAAAACTGGTTGAGAGAGAATCATTTTCTGTCCATGGCCCAGAGAACATCACAAAATAATCAAGACAAATGCAGCTCTTCCAGCTTCCTTAGAAAAAGATGACTCTGTACAGGTTGGGCCAGGAGCTGAAGTGCTGTTTGGGCCAGGAAGATCATCAAATATATAAAAATTCAAACTCTCCCTTTCTTTTTGTGCCAAAGATCGAATGCAGAGACGTGCACAGATCGCATTCGTGAAATAATTTTCAGCACAAAAAAGACAATTCGTAGTTTTTTTAAAAAATTAAATTCAGGACACAAACTTTTTTTTATATAAAACTAATTCAACAACCCAAAGAGAGAATTCCGGGTAATTTATGCAGGTTGCAAAAAAAATTGGCAAAACCTGACTTCAGTGATCCATATCCGTCATTGAAGCACTTTAAGTGATATTGCAACGTCAGCTCATTGCTGCCTCTCCGCTGCTACTAATCCACTGACAGAACCATCTGCTGAATGGGGAACAGTGGAGCCCCCGCCTCCCAGCCAATCTTTGCGATGATGGCTCAGTAGATAAACGCATCACAGAGCCAGGCAAGCCAGAAAGGTCCCAGGTTCAATCCCTGCTCTGTAGTGAGTTTGCTGACTTCAACAGTGAGGGTATTTCAACTAGTGGCTGAAGTGGGGGGAAAAGTGAAGAGGAATGCATCAGCAAGGAGGAGCTCAGCAAGTTTGTTTTAGAGAGTGCTTATGTGGCGAGAATTTCAAATCAGCACCCCCCCACCATATTCCCCTCCATTAAAGGAGGCTTTCAAGTATTTAGTAGTGCTCCCCCCCCTCCCACATGCAAGTAATGCTAAAAATTAATAAAGCATTTAGTCCTAATGGGCCAAAGGAAACATTTGTAGGGCTAAGGGAAAGAGCAGGGGGAGTGGGACTAATTGGATAGCTCTTTCGAAGATCAGCACAGGCACGATGGGCCGAATGGCTTCCGTCTGTTCTGTATGATTCTATGATACTCATTTTGTTGTTTTCCGCTCATGGGGAGCTGCTTCAGGTTACCTCTCATCAGGGAACAGCTCCAAAAGGAAATTCTAGAAATAGGCATCCAGCACAGCCACCAGCAGGAAATGTCAGTGTTGGCCAAATGCACCACAGTCTCTGGGCAGTGCTGGCACCTCCCAGCTTAGAATATCTCCTTCCAGACAAGATGTTAAAAGAGCTATCCAATTAGTCCCACTCCTTTGCCCTTTCCCCATCGCGCTGCAAATCTTTTCTTTTCAAGTCCATCCCTTATTCCCTTTTGAAAGTTACTACTGAATCTGCCTTTTAGGCAGTGTATTCATCATAACAACTCGCTGCATAAAAAAAATTCTCATCTCCCCTCTGGTTCTTTTGCCAGTTATCTTAAATCTGTGTCCTCTGGTTACCAAGCAACCCACCAGTGGAAATGGTGTCTCCTTATTTACTCTATCAAAACCCCTCTTCATTTTGAACACTTCTATTAAATCTCCCCTTAACCTTCTCTGCTCTAAAGGAGAACAAACCCCAGCTTCTCTGGTCTCTCCACATAACTGAAGTCACTCGTCCAAAAAATTCACAATTCAGACACTTATAGTGGAGTAGGCTACGGTTAAACTCGGATTTGACAGAATGAGAATTTTCTGGCTACCCCGCAGATGCAAGATTCATTAGTTCAAGGAATTCCCAATTAAAAAGCCATTAAGAGCAAAGAGAAATGTAGGTTAAAAGTCAGCTACTGTTTAGTTTGTACATCAATATTTAAACAAAAGAAAGAGTTAAAGGGGAGCCCTGGTATTCAAATGCTTCAGTGCAGATCCAGCAAAATTATGAATTCACATGTCAAATCCTGCTTGCACTACTCAAACACAAACAAAAACAGTCCCAGGCAGGGAGTTGCTGAGTGGCAGGTGCTCCCAGCTCTTTCCAGGTTCGATGTAAACACATCTAACAAAACATTCTGGCTCCTCACCCCCTCCCCCAACACACACGCAAACGCACGCGCACACGCACACGCACCCCCACCCCCAATAACGCTGAACGCACACCCCCAATAACGCTGAACGCGCGCACACGCACCCCCAATAACGCTGAACGCGCACACACGCACCCCCAATAACGCTGAACGCGCACACACGCACCCCCAATAACGCTGAACGCGCACACACGCACCCCCAATAACGCTGAACGCGCACACACGCACCCCTAATAACGCTGAACGCGCACACACGCACCCCCAATAACGCTGAACGCGCGCACACGCACCCCCAATAACGTTGAACGCGCGCACGCGCACACCCAATAACGCTGAACGCGCGCACACGCACCCCCAATAACGCTGAACGCGCACCCCCAATTAACGCTGAACGCGCACACATGCACCCCCAATAACGCTGAACGCGCACACACGCACCCCCAATAACGCTGAACGCGCACACACGCACCTCCAATAACGCTGAACGCGCACACACGCACCTCCAATAACGCTGAACACACACACACACACACACACCCCTCCAATAACGCTGAACACATACACACACGCACCTCCAATAACGCTGAACACACACACACACACCTCCAATAACGCTGAACACACACACACCTCCAATAACGCTGAACACACACACACACACACCTCCAATAACGCTGAACACACACACACACACCTCCAATAACGCTGAACACACACACACACCTCCAATAACGCTGAACACACACACACACACACACACCTCCAATAACGCTGAACACACACACACACACCTCCAATAACGCTGAACACACACACACACCTCCAATAACGCTGAACACACACACACACCTCCAATAACGCTGAACACACACACACACACACCTCCAATAACGCTGAACACACACACACACACCTCCAATAACGCTGAACACACACACACACACCTCCAATAACGCTGAACACACACACACACACCTCCAATAACGCTGAACACACACACACACACACACACACATCCAATAACGCTGAACACACACACACACCTCCAATAACGCTGAACACACACACACACACCTCCAATAACGCTGAACACACACACACACCTCCAATAACGCTGAACACACACACACACCTCCAATAACGCTGAACACACACACACACCTCCAATAACGCTGAACACACACACACACACCCCTCCAATAACGCTGAACACACACCTCCAATAACGCTGAACACACACACACACACACACCTCCAATAACGCTGAACACACACACACACACACACATCCAATAACGCTGAACACACACACACACCTCCAATAACGCTGAACACACACACACACACCTCCAATAACGCTGAACACACACACACACCTCCAATAACGCTGAACACACACACACCTCCAATAACGCTGAACACACACACACACCTCCAATAACGCTGAACACACACACACACCTCCAATAACGCTGAACACACACACCTCCAATAACGCTGAACACACACACACACCTCCAATAACGCTGAACACACACACACACCTCCAATAACGCTGAACACACACACACACCTCCAATAACGCTGAACACACACACACACCTCCAATAACGCTGAACACACACACACACACCTCCAATAACGCTGAACACACACACACACACCTCCAATAACGCTGAACACACACACACACCTCCAATAACGCTGAACACACACACACACACACCTCCAATAACGCTGAACACACACACACACCTCCAATAACGCTGAACACACACACACACCTCCAATAACGCTGAACACACACACACACACACACACATCCAATAACGCTGAACACACACACACACCTCCAATAACGCTGAACACACACACGCACCTCCAATAACGCTGAACACACACACACACCTCCAATAACGCTGAACACACACACACACCTCCAATAACGCTGAACACACACACACACCTCCAATAACGCTGAACACACACACACACACCTCCAATAACGCTGAACACACACACACACCTCCAATAACGCTGAACACACACACGCACCTCCAATAACGCTGAACACACACACACACACACCTCCAATAACGCTGAACACACACACACACACACCTCCAATAACGCTGAACACACACACACACCTCCAATAACGCTGAACACACACACACACCTCCAATAACGCTGAACACACACACACACACCTCCAATAACGCTGAACACACACACACACCTCCAATAACGCTGAACACACACACACACACACCTCCAATAACGCTGAACACACACACACACCTCCAATAACGCTGAACACACACACACACACCTCCAATAACGCTGAACACACACACACACACCTCCAATAACGCTGAACACACACACACACCTCCAATAACGCTGAACACACACACACACACACCTCCAATAACGCTGAACACACACACACACCTCCAATAACGCTGAACACACACACACACCTCCAATAACGCTGAACACACACACACACACACCTCCAATAACGCTGAACACACACACACACCTCCAATAACGCTGAACACACACACACCTCCAATAACGCTGAACACACACACACACACCTCCAATAACGCTGAACACACACACACACCTCCAATAACGCTGAACACACACACACACACCTCCAATAACGCTGAACACACACACACACCTCCAATAACGCTGAACACACACACACACCTCCAATAACGCTGAACACACACACACACACCTCCAATAACGCTGAACACACACACACACCTCCAATAACGCTGAACACACACACACACCTCCAATAACGCTGAACACACACACACACCTCCAATAACGCTGAACACACACACACCTCCAATAACGCTGAACACACACACACGCACCTCCAACAACGCTGAACACACACACACGCACCCCCAACAACGCTGAACACACACACGCACCCCCAACAACGCTGAACACACACACACCCCCAACAACGCTGAACACAAACACACGCACCCCCAACAACGCTGAACACAAACACACGCACCTCCAACAACGCTGAACACACACACACGCACCCCCAACGCTGAACACACACACACGCACCTCCAACAACGCTGAACACACACACACGCACCCCCAACAACGCTGAACACAAACACACGCACCTCCAACAACGCTGAACACACACACACGCACCTCCAACAACGCTGAACACACACACACGCACCTCCAACAACGCTGAACACACATGCACGCACCTCCAACAACGCTGAACACACACGCACGCACCTCCAACAACGCTGAACACACACGCACCTCCAATAACGCTGAACACACACACACGCACCCCCAACAACGCTGAACACACATGCACGCACCTCCAACAACGCTGAACACACACACACGCACCTCCAACAACGCTGAACACACACACACGCACCCCCAACAACGCTGAACACACACACACGCACCCCCAACAACGCTGAACACACATGCACGCACCTCCAACAACGCTGAACACACACACACGCACCTCCAACAACGCTGAACACACACGCACGCACCTCCAACAACGCTGAACACACACGCACCTCCAACAACGCTGAACACACACACACGCACCTCCAACAACGCTGAACACACATGCACGCACCTCCAACAACGCTGAACACACACGCACGCACCTCCAACAACGCTGAACACACACGCACGCACCTCCAACAACGCTGAACACACACACACGCACCTCCAACAACGCTGAACACACACACACGCACCTCCAACAACGCTGAACACACACGCACGCACCTCCAACAACGCTGAACACACACGCACCTCCAATAACGCTGAACACACACACACGCACCCCCAACAACGCTGAACACACACACACGCACCTCCAACAACGCTGAACACACACACACGCACCCCCAACAACGCTGAACACAAACACACGCACCTCCAACAACGCTGAACACACACACACGCACCTCCAACAACGCTGAACACACACACACGCACCTCCAACAACGCTGAACACACATGCACGCACCTCCAACAACGCTGAACACACACGCACGCACCTCCAACAACGCTGAACACACACGCACCTCCAATAACGCTGAACACACACACACACACCTCCAATAACGCTGAACACACACACACACACCTCCAATAACGCTGAACACACACACACACACCTCCAATAACGCTGAACACACACACACCTCCAATAACGCTGAACACACACACACACACCTCCAATAACGCTGAACACACACACACACACCTCCAATAACGCTGAACACACACACACACACCTCCAATAACGCTGAACACACACACACACACCTCCAATAACGCTGAACACACACACACACCTCCAATAACGCTGAACACACACACACACACACACCTCCAATAACGCTGAACACACACACACACACCTCCAATAACGCTGAACACACACACACACACACACCTCCAATAACGCTGAACACACACACACACACCTCCAATAACGCTGAACACACACACACACCTCCAATAACGCTGAACACACACACACACCTCCAATAACGCTGAACACACACACACACCTCCAATAACGCTGAACACACACACACCTCCAATAACGCTGAACACACACACACCTCCAATAACGCTGAACACACACACACCTCCAATAACGCTGAACACACACACACCTCCAATAACGCTGAACACACACACACGCACCTCCAACAACGCTGAACACACACACACGCACCCCCAACAACGCTGAACACACACACGCACCCCCAACAACGCTGAACACACACACACCCCCAACAACGCTGAACACAAACACACGCACCCCCAACAACGCTGAACACAAACACACGCACCTCCAACAACGCTGAACACACACACACGCACCCCCAACAACGCTGAACACACACACACGCACCTCCAACAACGCTGAACACACACACACGCACCTCCAACAACGCTGAACACACACACACGCACCTCCAATAACGCTGAACACACACACACGCACCTCCAACAACGCTGAACACACACACACGCACCTCCAACAACGCTGAACACACACACACGCACCCCCAACAACGCTGAACACACACACACGCACCTCCAACAACGCTGAACACACACACACGCACCCCCAACAACGCTGAACACACACACACGCACCTCCAACAACGCTGAACACACACACACGCACCTCCAACAACGCTGAACACACACACACGCACCTCCAATAACGCTGAACACACACACACGCACCTCCAACAACGCTGAACACACACACACGCACCCCCAACAACGCTGAACACACACACACACACCTCCAACAACGCTGAACACACACGCACGCACCTCCAACAACGCTGAACACACACGCACCTCCAACAACGCTGAACACACACGCACGCACCCCCAACAACGCTGAACACACACACACACACCTCCAACAACGCTGAACACACACGCACGCACCTCCAACAACGCTGAACACACACGCACCTCCAACAACGCTGAACACACACACACGCACCCCCAACAACGCTGAACACACACACACGCACCCCCAACAACGCTGAACACAAACACACGCACCTCCAACAACGCTGAACACACACACACCTCCAATAACGCTGAACACACACACACACACCTCCAATAACGCTGAACACACACACACACACCTCCAATAACGCTGAACACACACACACACACCTCCAATAACGCTGAACACACACACACACACCTCCAATAACGCTGAACACACACACACACACCTCCAATAACGCTGAACACACACGCACGCACCTCCAACAACGCTGAACACACACGCACGCACCTCCAACAACGCTGAACACACACGCACGCACCTCCAACAACGCTGAACACACACGCACGCACCTCCAACAACGCTGAACACACACGCACGCACCTCCAACAACGCTGAACACACACACACGCACCTCCAACAACGCTGAACACACACACACGCACCTCCAACAATGCTGAACATACACACACCTCCAACAACGCTGAACACACACGCACGCACCTCCAACAACGCTGAACACACACGCACGCACCTCCAACAACGCTGAACACACACGCACGCACCTCCAACAACGCTGAACACACACGCACGCACCTCCAACAACGCTGAACACACACGCACGCACCTCCAACAACGCTGAACACACACACACGCACCTCCAATAATCTGGAACTCGCTCCCCAAAAAGCTGTTGAAAATTTCACAAGATTGATCGATTTTTGTTAGGCAAGGATAACAGGGGCTAAGGAACCCAGGTAGGTAGCTGGAGTTAAGATACAGATGAGCCAAGATCTAATTGAATGGCAGAACAGACTCGAGGGGCTGAATGGCCTCCTGTTCCTAATTACATTCAACACACACACACCCCCAATAACATTGAGCACTTCTGCTCAATCAACCTTCAGCACTTTCAACATTCCCAAAGAGATCACATTTCAAAATTTAAACATTTTCACCAGTAAAAAGTATCCAATGGTTTTTTTTAAAATTAAAGATGAAATCCTAACAAAACAAGATTAAAACTAATGAAAGAGACAAAGGACCATCACTTGGCTGGAGAATATACTACAGAAAGTCACACTTTCTCAGCTGTGTCATTGTTTGTCTGATAACGCTCCTGTGAAGCGCCCTGGGACGTTTTACTACATTAAAGGCACTACATAAATGCAAGTTGTTGTTGTTAAGCAGATATACTTTTATGTTCTTGTGATGTGCTTCTTGTGTGATAGTCATAATCACCTCATGCTATTCCAGAAGCTGCCACCACTAGCGACAGAACTGTAAGCACCAATACTTTATCCTTATATTACTAGAAATCCTCCCTCCAAACACAGACACATTTGAAAGGGCAAAGTCTATAATTGTACAGTTGTACGTACAATGTAAGTGGACCTATCCAAACATTTTAAACCGCAATTCTCCTTTAACTGAAATCCCAGTGACGACATTGAACTGGTGTCAAACACGGCCTACTCCTGATAATTCAAGATTTTTGCAGGGCAAAAAAAAATATCAAATTATCCAGTAATTCAAATTAATCAAACTTCAAAATAAGTGGGGACCGTACAAAAAAAAAGCTTTTTTTCCTCTCCTCTCCTGAAGGTTTTGCTTCCTTGTGGAGTTCACCAGCTGCCAGTCATCGTGTCCCAAGTGCAGCCTCAACAACGATAACTGGCAGGATATTTGACTTGGTGGGGCATCACAGCAGAGACCGATTCCACCCACAGGTGTACATGCGTGAGAAGTCAATCACAACTGGAGCTCCTGGATAATTCTATCCTCTCTGATCCGGAGGCACGGAGGGAGACTGTAGCAACCCTACCACCGCCTCAGCTGAGATTAACCATGTTTCGTGCCGATCTGGATTGAACATGGGACCACCTTAACCGGTATGGCTAGCTACATATTTGGGTAACACTTGCTGAGCCCATTCGAGATTTTTAATTTCAAAGGTTTTACACAAAATTATATGCTATACCATGCTAAAAACTTTTCAAAAACATTTTCACTACTGAGTACTTGGGAAAGAGACAAAATTTACAAGACAAAAAAAATGGTTAAAGGAAAACAGACGTAAATATCACTCTTGAATCTAAACATTCGGGTAGAAAAATAACAATGTCTAAAATTATATATTATTTAGTGCAATAAATATAGACTTCAACCAGAAATACCAAAGATCACAACACAAAATTACAGCTTCCTTACCCAACAAAAATTCATTAAAAAAAACAGCAGCCTACTTCAAGTCAAAAACAAGTCAAGGTATCTCACTAATCAAGTCTACTCTGCACATATATATATATATATAGGCTGCACCTAGGCCATCGTCAACACAAACAAAAACAACCAAATTAAAAATGCAACATACTATTTTGTTTAAATTTCCAGTACAAAACGTAGTTTGATGACACTCTGCATATTCTAGTGTCTCAATCAGGTTGAATTTAAATGAAAACACACAGCCCCAGTCCCTCTCAGGAGTCCAAAGAGAATTGACCCAAATTAATTTTAAAAAGGGAATTTTAAATATATATTTCTATATATTCCATGAATGTTGACCTATAAAAGTTTAGAATTTAGTTTATCGTATATTTGCTGCAAACATGTGATATCCTAAATTATGAACTTTTTATAGGGCAACATTCAGGGAATGTCCAAGAACGTAGAAAGTTCCTTGAAACTTTTTTTTTAAAGAAAACAGCACAACTCAAGAGAAAGGCGTCCCAGGTGTTGCAATGTTTTGCACCAAGTATCTCTCATGTTTAAATACAGTTTTGTACACTTACGGACGGCGACCTTCTTGGCGTCGAGCCGCAGGGCGCGGTGTTGCAGGCTGTGGAGCCGGCTGTGGAGGCGGCTGCAGCGGACGCACACGGAGCTCGCCTCCACCTCCAGCTCCTGGAAGATGCCGCCTGCGAGTCGGCTGAGGTCGGCGAGCTGCCGGAGCAGAGAGGCGAGAGTGTGGCCGGACACGTCCTGCAGGCTGTCGAAGAGGAAGGCTCGCCTCCTCCGGCTGTCGGCACTGCGCGGCGGGGGCTCCTGCTCAAACTGCTTCTTCCTCCTCCTTCTCCTCCTCCTCCTCCTCTTCTGCAGCCCATCTCCATCCTCCTCGTCCCCCTCCTCATCTTCACCATCTTCCCAAACTCTTCCAAAGTCTTCACTCCTCAACCTAGACACCAGCCGGGGCTCCACTATCCTCTTGTAGAAAGGCATCCTCCTAAAACTTTTCCCACCTCCTACTTGCTAAAGCTTTGTTTTTTAAAAATATATATTTTAAAGCTAAGTTGGGCATTTCCAACTTTCCAATAGGACTCCCCCCACAGCCTCATCCGCCATATTTTTACATTCAATGTTGGCACAGAGTCACTGCAAAAAATACCCCACACAAACTCAGAAGTACCAGAAGGACTGAGAGAAAACTCCACTCACTAACTGCCAGGAGCAGAGGAAGGAGGGTGGGCGCTCCAGAAAATCAGGAACAGCAGCAACCTGAATTAAACACAAGGATCAGGGAATCACTGGGAAAACCAGGAACAGCAGCAACCTGGACTCAAACACAGTAGTCAGAGAGTCACTGAGAAAACCAGCAATTACAGGAACATGAACTAAACACAAGGATCAGAGTCACTGAGAAAACCAGGAACAGCAACCTGAATTAACACAAGGATCAGAGTCACTGAGAAAACCAGGAACAGCAACCAGAACTCAACACAAGGATCAGACTGCCACTGAGAAAACCAGGAACAACAGCAACCTGAACTCAACACAAGGATCAGAGATAAAAACAGAAAATGCTGGAGAAGCTCAGCAAGTCAGGCAGCATCTGTGGAGAAAGAAACAGAGTTAATGTTTCAGATCGGTAACCTTTCGTCAGAGCTACCACAGATGCTGCCTGGCTTGCTAAGTATTTCCGGCATTTTCTGTTTTTATTTCAGATTTCCAGCATCTGCAGTATTTTGCTTTTATCAAGAATCGGAGAGTCACTGAGAAAACCAGGAACACAAGCAACCTGAACTCAACACAAGGGTCAGAGACAAAAACAGAAAATGCTGTACCTGATTTGACTCGAATTCACCCTCCTTGTCCGTTGTTCCTTTTTTTTTCTTCAATCCTTGAATCTCATTGGTTAAGGAGATAGACTGTTGGTCCCGTCGTTCACTAAGGTCCCCGATGCCCCACTGCCCTCACTGCGCCGTTATCAGCTCGCACTTCCGCAAATTACAGCTCGAATTATATTCGAGCTGAAGAGTGCAGGAGAAAGTCTAACTAACCGCGCATCCCACGAGATGCCCCACTCCGGCAAGATTTGGCCCATTTAATCGCAAGAGTAGGACAAGGGGACATGGATTCTAACTAGTAAAAGGTAAATTTAGATCTCATGTCAGGAAGTGCTTCTTCACACAAGGAGTGATCAATATGTGGATTAAACTTCGAGGAAGAGGCAAAAACCTTGGAATTTTTAAAGGAACAATTGAAGGCTGAAATGGGGAACTTTAAGGTCTTTCTGGGTCGATGAACTAAGACATGTCTTCCTCATCCGTAACTATCTTGTGAACAGCAACCTGAACTCAACAAAGGGGATTTACCATATCTAAACGATTACGTATCTTGTAAACCCCAGTAAAGTCTCCTCTCCATCACTCCGTTCACCTTTCTCCAAGTCTTTCTTAGCAACTCAAGTTCTCTGACACTAGGGATCAGCCTCAATAAGAAAGATGGGAATAAGTCCAACCTGAACTTAAAATGAACAACAGTGAGCTGGTGAGAAAACTGGGAATAATAGTAACTGAGCTCAGCAGAGGCAACAGAATCGGTAAGAAAACTGGAAATAATAGCAACTCGCAACTGAACACTGGGATCAGTCGGTGAGAAAGACAGGGGTAACAGCAACCTGGAAATAGCTCATGTATCAGAGTAAGAGAGAGTTACTGTCAGTGAGAAAACCAGGAACTCACACAGAGAGTCAGTCAGAAAACCAGGAATAACAGTGAACACTACCGGGATCACGGAGAGGCAACAACAACAGCTTGCATTTACATAGCGTCTTTAACGTAGAAAACATTCCAAGGTGTTTCACAGAGGTGTAATCAGACACAAATGGATGCCTAGTCAAAG
This sequence comes from Heptranchias perlo, assembly GCF_035084215.1. Taxonomy (NCBI): domain Eukaryota; kingdom Metazoa; phylum Chordata; class Chondrichthyes; order Hexanchiformes; family Hexanchidae; genus Heptranchias; species Heptranchias perlo. The sequence goes on along the minus strand of NC_090332.1, from coordinate 6,125,117 downwards.
GGGAAGATATTAGAGACAAACGGAGATTGTGACATTGTGCTTACGTGTTATATTCAAGTTGCCATTCCTGGGTTTCTTACCGACCCTCCGATCCCTGTATTTAGTTCTGGTTTGCTGTTAATCCTGGTTTCCTGACTAACTTTTGATCCCTGTATTGAGCTTACATCAATGTTATTCCTAGTTTTCTCAGTGATCTCTGTGCCTTGTTCAGGTACCATCATTCCTGGTTTTCTTACTGACTCTCTAATCCCAGTATTGAGTTTAGGTTGCTGTTATTCCTGGTTTTCTCTGGATGCTGGCACTGAGGGCAAAAAATTGAAAATTTTAGTAAAATATTAAAAAATGAAACAGTTGTTCAATAGGGACTACTGGCATGAAGTGTATTCAGGATGAATGAATTTTGTGAACTCTTGCTGATACACTGGTACTATCTACACCAAGCAACATGCAATAAAATCTCCTTATCCAAGATTAATGGCTCGGATTATCCCAATTGGATCAGATTAGCATTTTGTGTCACTTTTTCTCACTTCCATTCCCATATCCCTTTCAACAAAAGAATGGAATGAGAAAAAAAAAGCATTCAGCCCATCAAACCTACCTCACAAACGATGTATAATCTACTCTGCTCAACTCCTGGCAGAAAGCTCCAAATAAAATTCCCTGATCCCCAAAATTAATTTTAGCTGCTTTGTATTTTGAAGCCAGCCAATTAAATCACCACAAGTGCCATCGCCTTTAAAAGCCTCACATGTGAAACATTATCAAAGGCCTTCTAAAATTACAAGTGGATTTTATCTATTGAATATCCTCAAAGAAAGAAAAGACTTGCATTTATATAGCACCTTTCATGACCTCATGACATCCCAAAGCACTTTACTGCCAATGAAGTACTTTTGAAATGTAGTCACTGTTGTAATTTAGGGGAATGCAGCAGCCAATTTGCACACAGCAAGATCCCACAGCAATGTGATAATGACCAGATAATCTGTTTTCTTTTATGTGATGTTGGTTGAGGGATAAATATTGGCCAGGGCACTGGGGAGAACTCCCCTGCTCTTCTTCGAAATAGTGCCACAGGATCTTTTACGCCACCTTAGAGGCCAGACAGGGCCTCGGTTTAATGTCTCATCCGAAAGACGGCACCTCTGGCAGTGCAGCACTCTCTCAGTACTGCACTGAAGTGTCAGCCTGGATTATGTGCTCAAGCCTCAGGAGTGGGACTTGAAACCACAACCTTCTGACCCAGAGGCGAGGAGTGCTACCCCCTGAGTCAAGGGTGACACTTACATGCATAGTTTAGTTACCTTCCCAAAGAAATACAGTACATTAGTAAATCATTGCAACTTATTGTTTCTGAATCCATGTTCACCACTCCTGTGACCACTGTGCTCTTTACACAAACCTGGACAACATCTTGCTTTTTAGCATTTTACATGGCTTATAATTTCCAGGCTCATGCTTCACTATAGTTTTTTTTCCAATATTGGGATAACATGCTCTATTATGCACTCGTCATTTACTGTTCCTATCACAGCTTTGCCTATTTCCTCACTCACTTCCTTAACAATTGTAGGGTATATCCTGTCTGTTCCAGTTGCCTTGCAGACATTTCACTTCTTGAGCATAACAAAATATTTTACTGACCTTTGCATACGGTATTGATCTGTGGGACAAAAATGCTGGATCAGGAATTTGTCTTCATCCATCTAAAATGTTGGGAATATTCACTATTCGCTCACGAGTCCCACAACTTTTAATGTTCACAATTTGTGCAGGAAATTGAAACATTTAGAAAGCTACACTTAGAAGGTGAACTTTTTTTAAAAAATCTCCAGAAATTGCAGGATTGACAAGCGAATTGTGAGTGTTGGCTGCCAAACACCATTTCCTGATCCTGCATAATATATTGACCCTACACTGGTGAGACACATGCAATATATTAAGCAATCTACCCAATGTGTCAGCATTCTCATGGGACGATTGACACAGATTTGCACTATTTTTCTGGGAGACTTGCAGAAATTTGAGAAAAGTTTTAATTGGCTTTTGTGCAATTAACACAACAGTTCTGTCTTACCGTTGGCAGTGGTCAGACATTGGCAAATACAGTGGAAAAGCAGTCATTTTAATCCGGTGATGCAAACGTACATATTTGTTTTGTAGTAAATGGAAGACTTGCATTTATATAGAACCTCATCACATCTCTCAGAAATGTCTCAAAGCACTTTGTGCACATTGGGCTACTTTGAAGTTCAGTGACTTGTTACATGGTCAAACACAGCAGCCATTTTGCACACAACATGGTCCCACAGGCAACAAGATAAATAGCCAGTTAATCGGTTTCACTTTGGTGATATGGTTGACTAAGAAATCTGAAGAACTCCATTCTTTTTGAATAATGGGATCTTTAACATTCACCTGAATCAGCAGAGTTGTCCTCTGCTAATGACTCATCAGAGACTTAGTGATGCTGTTAGTTCAATATGGACAGCAATGTTTCTTTTGTACTTTTTAGTGTTTTATTTTGCACTTATGAAGGTGAGAGGTGTATCCTTTCCACTTTTTTGCACCGGTGTCACTGTAAGGCACTGTCAGGTCAGATATAATGGATTAGGTAGAAAGAAGAATGAACTTACATTTACATAGCGTATTTCACGACCTCAGGATGCGGCAAAGCGTTTTACCGCCAATGAAGTGTAGTCACTATTGTAATGTAGGAAACACGGCAGCCAATTTGCGCACAGCAAGGTCGCACAACCAGCAATTTGATAATGACCAGATCGTTTGTTTTAGTGATGTTGGTTGAGGGATAAATATTGGCCAGGACACCGGGGAGAACTCCCTGCTCTTCTTCGAAATAGTGTCATGGGATTTTTAACGTCCACCTGAGAGGGCAGACGGGGCCTCGATTTAACATCTCATCCAAAAGACGGCATCTCCAACAGTGCAGTACTCCCTCAGTACTTCACTGGAGTGTCAGCCTAGATTTTGTACTCAAGTCTCTGGACTGGGTCTTGAACCCACAACCTTCTGACTCAGTGGCGAGAGTGTTACCAACGGAGCCATGGCTGATACTTGTAAAGATCCCTTGCTTCTACTCCAACTATCTGCCTTAACCCCCAACATGGAAAAACACCTACTACTGCACCATTGTGATATTTCAAATTCCAAAACAACACTCTGGGGTTTCTCTGTGGTTTGCCCGTATTGGGTTTGCCAATTTACTGCCAACCAGTCCAGGCTGAGATCAGCCAACTCAACGCAGACCAAGAAACAACAAGAAGAACTTGTATTTTTACATAGCCCCTTTACTATAGTCAAATCGTTCCAAGGTGTTTCAGAGAAGTGGACGTCAGACTGGAGCTGGGGTAGGGAGCACAGTTATGGAGGTGACTGAAGGCACAAATGGACAGGTAGGTTTTAGAGAGGCTTTTGAAGTTGAGGAGAGATATAGCAAGACAGAAGGGTTTGGAAAGAAAATTCCAAGGTGTGGGGCAAGGGGAGTGAGGTTGTTCTGCCAATGATGGTGAAGTGGAAGGGTGGAGGAACATAAAGTAGCCCAGAGCTAGAAGAGGAGGTTACAGGGTGCAGCAAGGTCTTGGAAGGATTTGTAAGTGAGAGACCAGTGCGATTGGGGGCAGGGAATCATTGGTGAGGACAGGGGCAACAGGCAAACAAGACAGGATGTGGACAGCAGAGTTTTGAATGAGTTGGAGTTTATGTAGGGTGGAGTTCGGGAGGCTGGTGAGGGGAAGAGTGGAAAAACCGAGCCTGGAAGTGACAAAAGAGTGGATGAGGGTTCGAACCTAGAAGCTCCCTGGTTTATGTGACTCAGTAGCACACCACAGAGCCAATTTCACAAATGTGCACTGGCTTCTAACAAGACATCCAGCCGATGTACGACTTGAAGATGGATGGGTTGGTAGGAAAAGCCGTGAAGATTAATTTTAAACAAATTCTCTAAGATGAAGCTCTGCAAATAAAATAATTAATCTGGAGGTTTTAGTGCCAGTGGCCACTAATGAGTTCTTGTACTAATAATAAAGCAGTAAAAAGAAATGAGTGTCATCATTAATTGCACTACCATGGGAGTCACAGTTTAATTGGGAAGGCTAAATAGAGAAAAAAATTCCATGTGTGCATCTGGTCCATTATATTTGTAATTAGTTTGGCTAAATTTTTAATTTAATATATTTTGTGCTGTTGCCTCAAGGACCATTTAATAATTAACCTTTGTGTACTAAACCAGATTTCTTTTTGCTCCAATGATTGAATGTTAATTTCCGACAATAATGAAGTAGGATAATAGGAAGCCCCCAGAACAAGATGTTTTACTTCCAGTTAATATTTTGGGTTAATTTTTGTGCTGAATAATGAAAGAAAGAACTTGCATTTATATAGCACCTTTCATGACCTGAGGATGTCCCAAAGCGCTTCTGATCACTATCCAACGATCAGAACGAAAAAGTGCCCCTGCATTGATGTCAGGTGAGGACGGGATTAGGTTCAACTGTGATGCCCCCAGCCACGTTCAAACAGCCTCTCTAGGCCCATGTTGAGGATGGCCACTTGGGTGAGGGTGGTGGAGTTTGCCCAGCAGCCACAGGACTGTGCCCCACCATGTGTCAGCCAGGGTCAGACACGTCACCATGCTTACAAGTCTCTAAATCAAGCTACTGAGACATCCAGACAGGTAGCGTTTCTGTTTGCCCGATCTGAAATACAATGCTCTTTCCCTGTACACAGACCACCCACATAAATTGAGAGTGATTAGGCACAAGGTTGGCAAGAGCCAGGACTTGGGGAACTTCGTGTGCGCTCAGAGATAACCCCCTGAGTTTAATTAGCTAATATTAATTGGCTCAGTTGGTAGCACTCTCGCCTGAGTCAGAAGGTCATGGGTTCAAGTCCCACTCCAGGGACTTGAGCACATAATCTAGGCTGACACACCAGTGTCTATCGAGTCATTGGATAGAGGGAGTGCTGCACTGACGGAGGTGCCGTCTTTCAGATGAGATGTTAAACTGAGGCCCTGTCTGCCCTCTCAGGTGGATGTAAAAGATCCCATGACACACTTTCAAAGAAGAACAGGAGTCCCTGGTCCTGGCCAATATTTATCCCTCAACTAACATCACTAAAAAACAGATTACCTGATCATTATCACATTGGTGTTTGTGGGATCTTGCTGTGTGCAAATTGGCTGCAGCTTTTCCTACATTACAACAGTGACTGCACTTCAAAAGTACTTAATTCACTGTAAAGCACTTTGGGACATCCTGAAGTCGTGAAAGGTGTAATATAAATGCAAGTTCTTTCTTTCTTTTAAAGCCGCACAGATTACCAGTGCAAGATGCTATGTGCCCACCCTACAAGCTTTGGCTTGAATGGAATATCTGGGGCTGAGTGGGAAGAATGCCAGTCTCCTCCCCAGTGGCAATTCTATCTCTACAGTCTTACTAATAAACCAGGCTGGCTGGTCAATCACCAAGAGTACTGCCAGGCACCCTGCCTTAGGTATTGCATTACTGAGTTTGCCACAGAAGAGTAACATCAGAAGAGGGCAGGAGAAAAGGAGGGGGAAGGAAACTGGGCATATATATAAAAAAATAACTGAGGCACGTTAAAAAAAAATATTACAGATGAAATAGGATACCTGCAGCTGACTTCAATCCAAAATACTAGAGTAAGCATACCCACCCCTCCCCCCATAGCACTGGAAATAAAAATGTTAATATTGAAAATTAACATGTGCTGTTACACAGACCATTATAATATAAAGATAATATAAAAACTTGCACAGCTGAAAATGCAACTTCAGGCACGCATAATAATAAATTAATCTTTTAAAGAGTTGTCTAAATGACTCAAACCAGTTGCAAGTACAAATGTCCTAAACTGCCACCCTAATAAAGAAAGACTCGCGTTTCTACAGCAACTTATCATGCTGAAGTGTCTCCAAGCACTTCACAATTCATTATTTTTGAAATGCCGGGTCTGTTGTTTAGACAAGCACGACAGCAATTCTGCACCAGGAAGGTCCCACGAACAGCAATGAAATGAACAACGCAGGTAATCCACTTTTAGATGGTTTTTGTTGAAGGGAGGAATGTTTGACACCACAGTTCTCTATATTTCTACCGTACAGGTAACAAGGGTTGGTCGAAGCCTCCAATATCCCGTGGTGGGCGCGAGTTAGTGTTCATGCTGAGCTATTGATTTCTCGCCATTGTTTAAGCACTGGACAGAGGCTGGGTGCTTATCTGCAGGGACTGAGGAAAAGGCAGCGGGTCATAAGATAAATACGGACGAGAGAGCCATTCAGCCCACTTAGCTCATCCATTCAGAATAAAAATAAACTTACATTTCCATCACACCACCTAATTGTCTCAAACTAATCCAAGTTTCTGTATTTTTGCCTCCACTACTCTACCTGAAATTCCATTCCAAATGTCGATCACTCTTTGCAGGAAGAAATTCTTCCTGATCTCTGTTCTACATTGGCCTTTTATCCTCTGCTCTCTTGTTCCAGTGTCTTGACTTACCAAGAGGCAGTGTTCTGGATTAACTTAATCTATATTATTTAATATATTCTAACCATCTATAAAATCCCTTTCTCAGTTACTTCCTTTCAAGGCTAAAGTGCCCCATTTTATCCAGATTTTTCTCATAACTCAATCTTTCAATACCAGAGATCAGCCTCATATGGCTCTCTCTCCTCTGTACCACCTCCAGGGCTTGAATGTTTCCCTTATGTCTTCTTGTTGGCCAAAATGCAACACAGTACTCGAGGTGCAATCTGATCAGGGCACTGGTTCCAAGCTTTAGCTTGGCATCCTCCAATTTACACTCAATTGATTTAGTAATATTATTCTATTCACTTTGTTCATTGCTACTGCACCAAGTTTTGACATGTCAACTGCCGAATCTACGACCATTCCCAGATCCCTTTCCACTTCACCGTTAGCCATCTGTACACCAACCCTAGCATTCTGATTGCACATCCATTTTTCCACCCTGTGTCAGCAAGCCATCTGATTCTGGAGGATGTCTTAGTCGAGCCCCTTCATGATCTCACCCAACATGCACACTTTCCAACAGCAACCTGGACTGATAACCCTCACTAATTTTTCACCTCTCCAGCCCACAAACACTGAAATGTTTCCACATCAGTAAGGCCAATACCACACTAGTCAGGGCATTAACAACTGGGCCTAGGTAGAGTGGATAGGAAGGGTCTATTTCCCTTAGCAGAGAGGTCAATAACCAGGGGGCATAGATTTAAAGTAATTGGTAGAAGGATTAGAGGGGAGCTGAGGAGAACTTTTTTCACCCAGATGGTGGTGGGGGTCTGGAACTCACTGCCTGAAAGGGTGGTAGAGGCAGAAACCCTCATCGCATTTAAAATGTAAATGGATGTGCACTTGAAGTGCCATAACCTACGATGCTACGGACCAAGAGCTGGAAAGTGGGATTCGGCTGGATAGCTCCTTTTCTGCCGGCACAGTCACGATGGACCGAATGGCCTCCTTCTGTGCCGTAAATTTCTACGATTCTATGATAAATGGCTCAGTGGGTGAAACACTGACACACACACACACACACATTTTAGATATATTTTATGGTTTCAAATTAGATACCTATTATGCTTTGACTTGTGGATTAAGAGATCACGAAATGTGTGTGTCTCTTTACATTTTGCTTGCAATACTAAGTGGTGTAGTGTTTTTCCTCCCTGCCCACCTCTCCTGAACAGGGTGACTGAATCACAATCCAGTGCTTCATACACATTACTATTTATGTATCAATCTTGACAATGAGTGTCAGCAGGCTATCTAACTGCAGTGAGGGCATCACAGCCAAGCCCGATACTTTCCTCTCCCAATTGCCCGCACACACTTGCAAGTAGGGGGTTACTAGTCTGTGGCTAGGAGTGGGAAGCCAGATTGAATTTTTTTCTCCTGCCCTTATCCATGGTTGCCGAGGCCAAATAGCACACTAATGGATGTACGATCCACGTTATTGAGTCACAAACTAATCATATAGATTCACTGTAGTGAGTTACCTATATTTACTAACTGTCATGAGTTCCCCTATATTTAATTATGGTGCAAGTTACCTTATATTTAGTTATTGTAGTGAATTACCCTATATCTAGTTCCTGAAGTGAGTTACCCTATATTTAGCTATTGTAATGAGTTACCCAATATTTAGTTGCTGTAGTGAGTTACCCTATATTTAGTTACTGTTGTGAATTACATAAGAAATAGGAGCAGGAATAGGCCATATGGCCCCTCGAGCCTGCTCCGTCATTTAATAAGATCATGGCTGATCTTCGACTTCAACTTCACATTCCTGCCCGATCCCCATATCCCCTGATTCCCCTAGAGTCCAAAAATCTATCCATCTCAGCCTTGAATATATTCAATGACTCTGCAACCACAACCCTCTGGGGTGGAAAATTCCAAAGATTCACAACCCTCTACATGAAGAAATTCCTCCTCATCTCAGTTTTGAATGGCCACCCCCTTATCCTGCGACTATGCCCTCTAGTTCTAGACTCTCTAGCCAGAGGAAACAATCTCTCAGCATCTACCCTGTCAAGCCCCCTCACAATCTTATATGTTTCAATGAGATCACCACTCATTCTTCTAAACTCCAGATAGTATAGGCACATTCTACTCAACCTCTCTTCATAGGACAACCCTTTCATCCCAGGAGTTAATCTAGTGAACGTTCATTGTACCACCTCCAAGGCAAGTATATCCTTCCTTAGATAAGGAGACCAAAACTATACACTACTCCAGGTGAGGTCTCACTAAAGCCCTGTACAACCATAGGAAGACTTCATCACTCTTGTACTCCAACCCCCTTGCAATAAAGGCCAACATGTCATTTGCTTTCCTAATTGCCTGCTGTACCTGCATACTAACTTTTTGTGTATCTTGTACGAGGACACCCAAATCCCTCTGAACACCAACATTTAATAGTTTCTCACCATTTAAAAAATATTCTGTTTTTCTATTCTTCCTACCAAAGTGAATAACCTCACATTTCCCCGCATTATACTCCATATGCCACCTTCTTGCCCACTCATTTAATCTGTCTATATCCCTTTGCAGACTTTTTGTGTCTTCCTCACAGCTTATTTTCCCACCTAGCTTTGTATTGTCAGCAAAGTTGGATACATTACACTCAGTTCCTTCATCTAAATCATTAAAATAGATTGTGAATAGCAGAGGCCCGAGCACCGATCCTTGCAGCAGCCCACTAGTTACAGCCGAAGAAAGAGCAGTTTATCCCTACTTTCTGTCCTTTAATCAATCCTCTATCCATGCTAATATATTACCCCCAACCTCATGAGCCCTTACCTTGTGTAACAACCTTTTATGTGGCACCTTATCGAATGCCTTTTGAAAATCCAAATATACTCATCCACTGGTTCCCCTTTATCTACCCTGCTAGATACATCCTCAAAAAACTCTAATAAATTTGTCAAACACAACTTCCCTTTCATAAAACCATGTTGACTCTGCCTAATCATATTATCATTTTCTAATTGCCCTGTTACCACTTCCTTAATAATGGATTCCACCATTTTCCCGATGACTGATGTCAGGCTAACTGTCCTTTACTCTCCCTGTTTTCTCTTTTCCCACCCTTCTTGAATATCGGGGTAACACTTGCTACCTTCTAGTCCACTGGGACCATTCCAGAATCTAGAGAATTTTGGAAGATCATAACCAATGCATCTGCTATCTCTGCAGCCACCTCTTTTAGATCCCTAGGATGTAGGCCATCAGATCCAGGGGATTTGTCGGTTTTTAGTCCCATTAGTTTGTCCAGTACTTTTTCTCTAGTGCTATTAATTGTTTTAAGTCCCTCAATCTCACTTACCCCTTAGTTCCCCATTATTTTTGGTATGCTTTTTCTGTCTTCTACTGTGAAGACAGATACAAAATATGTGTTTAACACATCTGCCATTTCCTGATTGCCCATTATAATTTCTCATGTCTCAGCCTCCGTTTACTGTGACCAATGTTTACTTTTCCTACTCTCTTCTTTTTTACATACTTGTAGAAGCTCTTTCAATCCATTTCTATATTTCTTGCTAGTTTACTTTCATATTCTATTTTCTCCCTTTTTATCAATTTTTTGGTCGTTCTTTGTTGGTTTCTAACTCTCCCAATCCCCAGGCTTATTACTCTTCTTAGCAACATCAATCTAATACCCTCCTTAACATCTTTAGTTAGCCACGGGTGGATCACTTTTACCGTGTTTTTAGTCATTGTAATGAGTTACCCTATACTTAGTTGCTGTAGTGAGTTACCCTATATTTAGTTATTGTCATGAATTACCCTATGTTTAGTTATTGTCATGAATTACCCTATATTTAGTTATTGTAATGAGTTACCCTATATTCAGTTATTGTAAGGAGTTACCCTATATTTAGTTATTGTAATGAGTTACCCTATATTTATTTACTGTCATGAATTACCCTATATTTAGTTACTGTAATGAGTTACCCTATATTTAGTTACTGTAGTGAGTTACCCTATATTTAGTTATTGTAATGAGTTACCCTATATTTAGTTACTGTAGTGAGTTACCCTACATTTAGTTGCTGTCGTGAATTACCCTATATTTAGTTGATGCAGTGCGTTACGCTACTTTAGTTGCTGTAGTAAATTACCTTATATTTGCTTTGAAGAATGTGAAAGCCCTAGCATGTTTTCCACGTTCAAGGCTCTACAAGCAGTCCCTGTTTAAACAAACTGCGGCTTTCTCACCTGTACCTTGTACCTGCCCCTGATGGGACCCATCACTGTACTGTGCTGTGCTGTACCCACCCGCCGCCGCGGGTCTCTCTGGGGGATGTAGTTCTTCTCCTTACCGCTCTAGCGCAGCCCTGCGCCGACGGGAACTACAACTCCCAGCATGCACGCGTGCGCGACGTCCACATCTTCCGGTACAAACTACCAGCGGAAGGGGGGGGTGGTCTGCGAGCCAGGCGGCGCCATGGCAACTAGGACCCTGATCGGGTAACTAAGGGCCTCGGGGGTCAGTGAGCCTGGGGCCCGGGAACAAGTGGCCTCTTGCAGGCTGAATTAATCGCATTATTGTTGCTGTGGTCGCGCCAGGAGCTACTTGGACCAGGCCCGAATCGGTTAGTCCCCGCCCTCAATTTCTCTCCTCTCCCGAAGCTGCCGCTTCTTCTCCGGATGGCCCTCTGGTGCCTTCGGTCCCAATGGACGTTCCTCCTGTGTCCGCCTAGACACTGACTCGGCAGGTTATTGGACCAGTTGTCAACGCAGACCCATCATGTTCTCACCCCCATCTCCACATTTTGCAGCCTAGCGCCCAGAAGTGGGAACCCTGGTAAGAAAAGAGTTTGCATTCATATTGCACTTTTGTCACGTCCTCAGCACATCCCACATCGCTTTACAATGGATTCATATTTTGAAACTGGTTTTTTTGGTGGTGGTGGTGGTGTGGGGGTCAATGCAGCAAAGTCCCATAAGCAGTGAATGAATGGCCAGACCAGTTAATCTGTTTGAATGGAACCGTTTCCACACCGTTCACCTGAGGAAGGAGGAAGCCTCCGAAAGCTTGTGGAATTTAAAATAAATTTGTTGGACTATAACTTGGTGTTGTAAAATTGTTTACAATTGTCAACCCCAGTCCATCACCGGCATCTCCACATCATGTTTGAATGGAGGGAGAATGTTGGCTGGCACACCCTGCCCTTTTTCATATAGTGCCATGCCCTCTTCAATGTCCTTCCTGAGCAAAAGAAAAGAAAGAACTTGGATTTATATAGCGCTTTACAGCCAATGAAATGTAGTGCAGATGGATAGGGCTTCAATGTGAGGTCTCTTGTGAAAGACGGCACCTCTGACAATGTTGCACTCCCTCCATACTGCATTGAAGTGTCAGCCTAGCTTCTGTGCTTCAACCAACTACCTTAAGAGTTGTTGAGAGTGCTACCAACTGAGCTAGGTTGGCACTGCATGTTCTCTGACTTGGATGAAGGGACCAAATGTATGGTTGCTAAATTTTAAATTTGCTTATGACACAAAGGTAGGTAGGAAAGTATAGATAGGTTAAGTGAGTGAGCAAAAATTTGGCAGATGGAGTATGTGGGAAAATGTGAACTTGTCCACTTTGGCAGGAGGAACGGAAAAGCAGTATATTATTTAAATGGAGAGAGATTGCGGAACTCTGAGGTACAGAGGGATCTGGGTGTCCTTGTACATGAATCACAAAAAGTTAGTATGCAGGTACAACAAGTGATTAGGAAGGCAAATGGAATGTTGTCATTTATTGCAAGGGGAATGGAATATAAAAGTAGAGATGTTTTGCTACAGTTGTACAGGGCATTGGTGAGACCACATCTAGAATACTGTGTGCAGTTTTGGTCTCCTTATTTAAGAAAGGCCATAATTGCTTTGGAGGCGGTTCAGAGAAAGTTCACTCGACTGATTCCTGGGATGAGGGGGTTATCTTAAGAGGAAAGGTTGGACAAGTTGGGCCTGTATACACTGGAGTTTAGAAGAATGAGAGGTGATCTTATTGAAACATATAAGATCCTGAGGGGATTAGCTGGGGTAGATGCTGAGAGGATGTTTCCCCTTGTGGGAGAGACTAGAACTAGGGGTCACAGATTAAAAATAAGGGGTCTCCCATTTAAGCTGGAGATGAGGAGAATTTTTTTCTCTGAAGGTCGTGAGTTTGTGGAACTCCCTTCCCCAGAGAGCGGTGAAGGCAGGATCATTGAATATTTTTAAGGCTGAGTTAGATAGATTCCTGATTAACAAGGGAGTCAAAGGTTATAGTTGGTAGACGGGAAAGTAGGGTTGAGGTCGCAATCAGATCAGCCTTGATCTTATCAAATGGCAGAGCAGACTCAAGGGGCCGAATGGCCTACTCCTGCTCTTAATTCGTATGTTCGTATGTCTACTTGCTCAGCTTTATCTCCCACCAGGATAACTCCCAGGTGGATTAGTGTTCTCTGTGGAAGGTCCCATATTCAAGCTGGTTTTCTCAGGTCAAGTGCTTTATGTGGTATACTGGATTTGAATAATTGCTATTGCATAGATTAATCCCCCAATTGCCCATTTTCAGATGCGAAAGAGTCTGTGTTTTATATATATAATTGCAGTGCTAGAGACTATAAACTTTTCCCATTGCTTTTAAAGTTTAGGTTAGAATTTCTTCCTACTTTTATTTATTTTCAGTCAACTGGTGTACAAATGACCTCTTGAACTGTAATTAGCTGCTTCTTAAATGAAGGCAATATCTTGGCCTCAACTATCTTTCTTGGAAAGCCTCTTTCCAGTTGTTGATCACCCTCTTTGTAAAGAATTACCTGACATATGTTTTAAATTTGACCATCACCACCTTGAACGTGTGCCCTCTTGTCCTGCTGCACTGCCCTATCTAAAAGTATTATTTTGGGTTTGCTTTCTCTATCCTGTTATCATATAGCTCTAAAAGAACTGCTGTGAGACATCACTGTTCAAGGCTGAAGAGCCCTAGCTGATCCACTTGTTTCTCATCGCCCTCCCTTCTAGTGTGGTGCTGACTTCCACATAGCAGGAAGGTGCCAGGTTTGATTATAGTCTGTGCTGAGTTATCAGACCTCAGCTTGGCTGGCAGTGGACATGACATATTTAGCCCCTGTGTCCCTGAGTGGGCTGGAGGTCAAAAGTCAGCTCAACTTTTGATTGCTCTCCAGTGACTCCTGCTGGAATGTGTGTGTAGGTGTAGGTGTTGGGTGAGGACAGGATTAATCGACTTGCTGGTTAGGATTCACACATGAACAATGGCCTCTTGGCTGATGTACTGAGTGGCTGCTGGTGCCCTAGAAAAGGGCCCCAGCATGATTCAGGAGAGGGGGAAGAAAAAGAACATTTTAGAGGAATAAATGTTTTTTTCCCAAGCAGTCTCGTGGCTTAGAAATCATTTAAAGGGCTCCTCTGAGGTCATGGGTTCAATCCACTCCAGAACTTGAACACTTAATCTGTGTTAACAGTACAGTGCAGTATTGAGGGAGTGCTGCATTGACAGAGGTGCTGTCTTTTGAATGGGATGTTAAACCAAGGCTCCACTTTTCCTGTCCCAGTGGTTAAGGTAGATATTAAAGATCCCATGGCATTATTTCTTTGGGGAAACAGGTCATTCGGCCCAGCTGGTCTATGTGTGGAGGCTCGTGTGTTTACGCTCCACACGAGCCTTCTACCACTCTATTTCATCTAACCCCATCAGCCTACCCTACTATTCCCTTCTCCCTAATGTACTTGTCTAGCTTCCCCTTAAATCTTCTTTGAAGAGCAAGAAGTTTTTCTGGTGTCCAGAACAAAATCTCCTCCCTCAACCAACGCCACCAGAAATAAGTTAACTTGCAGTTCCTCTTACTTGCTATATGCAAATTGGCTGGTGCATTTACCTACACAATAATAGTGACTACACATCATAACCCATTGTACCACAGTGTGTAAATCCTTGAAAAAGTGGAGAGGATGTACTTTGGTGATGTCTGTCTTGGGAGTTATCATTTGCTTCACAAGCATTGATGCCTTTTTATTGCTTTCCAGCCTGTCCAGGAGCTCATCAAATACAGTGACTACAGGGTTAGAAGTGTGTGCCAGGTTAAACTATTACAGGTGACTGGTCACAGAGCAACATTGCGACAAGATCAAGGAAACATCTGTAGGTGGGTGTGAGAAGGCAGCAAGTCAGGAAAATGGGGCTAAAAATAGTGACCATCCAATTTTACACTGGCCTGGTATGTAGCAACAGACCAATGGCAGTGTGTTTGATCCAATTGGTCTTGAAATGCATGCCAACGCCAACACCAACAATGTGCTCACTTCCTTCAAAAACAGGAAATTAATGGTATGGGCTTTTTACATAGAATTTACAGCACAGAAACACGCCATTCAGCCCAACTGGTCTATGCCGGTGTTTATGTTCTACACAAGCTGCCTCCCACTCTACTTAAACTAACCCTATCAGCATATCCTTCTATTCCTTTCTCCCTCATGTACTTATCTAACTTCCCCTTAATTGCAGCTATGCTATTCGCTTCAACTACTCCCATGTGGTAGCACATTCCACATTTTAAGAGACTGTTTCCAATTGTTGTGTGCATATGTTATATATGTGTGGTATATTAAGTCAGTAATGAAAGAGTAACAGTGCTGTGGTTGGTTTTCTCAAACCGTCAGTGTACATTATTACCTTCTACGTTCATTTGCATTTCGGTCCTTGTTTCTGTTGCTGGTACTTTTCAATGGAGAACTAAAAGCAAGTGTATCCTTGTACTTGTGGCTGAGTTGTAGGCCAGCACAGGAACCCACATGATGATCCCGAGCTATCCGCAGACTGAATTTTATTCATGGTCCCCAACTTTATTGATTCCAGTGGGGGAATTCTGCATTTCAAATAAAGTCATGCCATTCACGTTAATAAGGAAAGCCTGCCAGATCAGGAACACAGATTGTATACATTTGTTTGCTTTATAAAAAGAAGCTAGGAACAGGAGTAGGCCATTTAGCCCTTCGAGCCTGTTTCGCCATTCAATGAGATCATGGCTGAACTGTAACCTAACTCCATATACCTGCTGTAGCCCCATATCCCTGAATACCTTTGGTTAACAAAAAGAGTAGAATATCACAAAGAAGTCATATAATCTCATTAATCTTAGTGGAACTAATGAACTCCAAGCTGTGTGTATATTGGGGGGGTTTTAAAGAAAGAAAGAACTTACATTTTTCATAACCTTGGGATGTCCCAAAATGCTTGAGATCCAATTTTGAATTGTAATCACTGATGTAATGCAGGCAAACGCGGCAGCCAATTTGTGCAGAGCCAGTGATTATTTTAAACCTTGCTTTGCTCCGGATGTTAAAAGTGCCAATATACTCGCACCTTGCCACTGACAATTACAAGAACAACACTTTTGTTCCTATTTATTTTTATTCTTCCCCCTGTGGATCAATGACTTATGTAAGCTACACGTTCTCTCCAGCTTTAATTTGAACCACCCATTAGTGGAAAATGCAGCCTGGGTAGCAGCTGGTACCTAGATATTTTTAGGCCGTTTAACATTTAAAAAAAAAATTGTCTTCCTGCAGGCAGACTTTGCACTCTGACTAACAGACAGGATGGAGGAAAAGAAACTGAAGCGCAGGAGCCCCAAGACCTCTACAAAGCAGCATGCTCCTCCAGTAAGCAACAAGAAAAACACGGTACCCAGTAAGAGTGCGGGTATGAACAGTGGCACACAGACAGCTGTTCCAAAACAAAAGCTGAAAAGGTATAATACTTTTTTGTTATTCATTCTCGGGATTTGGGCATCGCTGGCAAGGCAGGCATTTATTGCCCGTCCCTTGTCGCCCTTGAGATGGTGGTGGTGGGCCGCCTTCTTTAACAACTGAATGGCTTTCTAGACTGCTTCAGAAGGCAGCTTAAAGTCAACCATGTTGGTGTGGGACCAGAATCACATACAGGCCATTCCGGGTGAGGACGGCAGGTTTCCTTCCCTAAAGGACATTGGTGAATCAGTTGGGCTTTTATCCTATACATTCACAATATTTATACATTCATTTATACATTGTAAGGCTTTCTAGCAGTAGTTGAAGAATATGCTGTCAAAAAATAATATTTTGATCTGTCTTTCCCACTTTTAAACATCAAGAACTCCCAGATAAGGTATAACACAGTCAAATCTGGTTAAAGTGCCCTTTACTCTACCGTCATTTCAGAAGAGCTCCCCTTACTGCACCAGTGTTGGAAGCAGTCTATGAAAGCCTACGCCATTCATTCTGAGCACTGTTGCTGGGATATGTAACCACAACCATGCAGTACAGGTTTTGCTGAAGCTATACAATGCTCTGGTCTGGCCATACTTGAGCACTGCAAACAGCCTGGTCAGCTCCCTACACAAGGGACATGCAAACATTGGAGAAGGTGCATAGAAGAGAAAGAAAGTGGAAAGGGAATATGGAATGAGTGAGATTGCTCACTTGTGTTCAATCACAGGCAATTTTGTGCACAGTAGGAATTGGATTGAGGAAGCCCAAACTAATTTTAAGACACATAAGCTGACCAAGGGAGAGGAAAGACTTGCATGGTATCAGTCTGGCCTGAATTTAAGCCCAAATCCCAGAGTTAAAAATGCAATTTTCTAACTCATTATGCCACCTGATCTTCTAGGCTTGTCTCAACAAGATTTTAGTAACGGAAACTGTTCAGTGTACAGCATTGGAAAAACCTATCGCTGTTGTTCCATTTTAATGTACTTTATAAATACTCATTGCCTGTATAGCATGTGCAATAGCTCCAGGAGCTGGTGGACCCGACCAAATTGCACACATTGAGCTTGTGACCAAAAATGTATCCTAGTTTGGAGGTGTTCCAATGTAAAGCTGGAGGAATGCAGGCTGGGCTCATTTTTTCTTTTAATGAAGAATGGTATCTCAATGATATCAGTGGCAGTTTAGGGCTGTCATCGGGATTTTAATAAAGCCTAATTGTGGGTGTGTGGAGTTTTTGTGCTATCTCCACTTGAACTGTACCATGGCAATACAGTTAATAGACTTTGTCCGTCTGAACTGTGTTGCGTCTGGACACAGTGTTTTGAGCTTTATGACATTGATATGAAGTGCTAGTACTTTGGAATGTTTTACTACGTTAAAGGCACTACATAAATGCAAGTTGTTGTTGTCGTAGCTACTGATCAGTCATGAGTGGTGGAGAAGTTTCAGGTAATTAACTAATTGTATCAGATGGATTTTTAAAATTTTTTTTATAACATTGGTATCAATACATTGAGCCCAGTGACGGCACTGTAGTTGTTATGATGGCTGATCTCTGTTCCATATAGCACCTATGCACTTTGTATTGAGAAATGCACCATTTATAGGTTTCCTAATGGCATGGAACAGTGTTAGGGCATTGATTTGTTCTGTAATTTCCTATGCATAGAGCTCCTGATTTTGTTTGGGGGTGAGGAGGTGGGGGGGGGGGGGGGAGGGGTGGTGAAGAGAGGGAAGGAAGGAGTGTGGAAGAAGTGAGAGGAACATAGGTACAGGAGTAAGCCATTCAGCCCCTGGAGCCTGTTCCGCCATTCAATTAGATCATGGTTCTTCTGTAACTGAACCCCATTTACCTGCGTTTTTCCATAGGCAATTCTGGTTTTTGAGCATGTGTTCCAATGACCTGTTACAGAATGACATTAATAGGCTTGAGCGCATTTCACCTGCACCCCTTGGTCAGATGAACCAAGATAGTGGATATTAGTAGGCTATTTGAACATGGAGGGCATCACAAGTTGAGCCTGATCCTCCTCGTATTTAAATCCCTTCATGGCCTCGCCCCACCCTACCTCTCTATCCTCCTCTAGGCCTACAGCTCTCCCAGAACTCTCTCTTCCTCTGGCTTCTTGTGCATCCCTCCCGTTCTTCCCCCCCCCCCCGCCTCCCCCCCTCACCATTGGCGGCCGTGCCATCAGCTGTCCAGGCCTCACGCTCTGTAATTTCCTCCTTAAACCCTTCTGTGTCTCCGTCTCCCTAGCTTCCTGTAAGACCTTCCTTAAAACCCATCTCTTTGACCAAAATTTTGGTAACCTCTCCTTCTTTGACTTGGCGTCCTTTTCTTGTCTGATTACGCATCTGTGAAGTGCCTTGAGACGTTTTTCTCCGTTAAAGGAACTATAGTACTGTGGGAGAACCTTCACCACACAGACTGCAGCGGTTCAAGAAGGCGGCTCACCACCACCTTCTCAAGGGCAAATAGGGATGGCCTTGCCAGCGATGCCCACATCCCATGAACAAATAAAAAAAATGCAAGTTGATGCTGTTCATGTGTTTTATACAGCAAGTTGTTATAATCTGGAATGCACTGCCTGAAAGGGCAGTGGAAGCAGATTCAATAGTAACTTTCAAAAGGGAATTGGATAAATAGTTAAAGGGGGAAAATTTGCAGGGCTATGGGGAAAGAGCAGGGGGGAGTGGGCCTAATTTGATAGCTCTTTCAAAGAGCTGGCACAGGCACAGTGGGCCAAATGGCCTCCTTCTGTGCTGTATGATTCTGTAAAAATACTGAATCCACATTTGCAACCTGTGATCACAAATTATGTTTTCTT
This sequence comes from Heptranchias perlo, assembly GCF_035084215.1. Lineage (NCBI taxonomy): Eukaryota > Metazoa > Chordata > Chondrichthyes > Hexanchiformes > Hexanchidae > Heptranchias > Heptranchias perlo. The sequence continues at coordinate 6,105,967 of NC_090332.1, read as the reverse complement.
TTAAATAAATGAACTGTTTCACTGGATGCTTATTTGGGTGGAACTGATTATGGAGGAGTGAGATTCAATCCATGACTCCCACTGAGCACAGGGACTGTGTCATATATTCAGCAGTAAAAGTGCAAATGCTGCATTTCAAATCTTTTGAATATTCTTAACTTTAAAGTTTTTAAGATAAAAACGCTGTTAGTAATTGGGTTGAGGATTTGCTTGTTGTGGGGGGGGGGGGAGGAACTGTCCAATTAGAGATGTGCATCCTATATAGTGCAATCAAAATGCTAGAATCAACAATTCAGTCTACTGATTGGATCGTTTGAATTTAGAAAGGCGGGCCTTCAGCTGCCAGAAGCAGCCAGGAGGCTCCAAGTATTCAATCTCCCTCCAGTGGCAGGATATCCGTGCTGCAGTTTACTCTTCTTTTCCCATGGCTGATACCTTTTAGCCTGTTTACTTAAAGGTTCAGGTTCATTGTGACTAAGGGTAGTTTTAGATCTTTTTGGAATGTTTAATCCTTTTGCTTTGGACGAGCCTAAAAGGTGTATGTCAATCTTGATGTGGAGATGCCGGTGATGGACTGGGGTTGACAATTGTAAACAATTTTACAACACCAAGTTATAGTCCAACAAATTTATTTTAAATTCCACAAGCTTTCGGAGGCTTCCTCCTTCCTCATTTCCATACCGTTCACCTGAGGAAGGAGGAAGCCTCCGAAAGCTTGTGGAATTTAAAATAAATTTGTTGGACTATAACTTGGTGTTGTAAAATTGTTTACATATGTCAATCTTGTAATTGTCCCTTTTAAAAAGAAAACCGTCTATTTGCGTTGTGGTTTATTACTACAGACGGGCAGGTCAAGCATCAGTTAAAAAGTGAGGTGTTGCATTGTACTTCTACAAACTTTTTACTTCTTCTGATTCTTACTGGGATACAGTTCCCTGCCCGCCAGCAACCTTCTGGTACCTCGACCGAGTGACCATTCTTCACAAGCAAGCCTGGATTGTGATTGTCAGTCAGCTATTTGACCATGTTGGTTCACAGCTGGGCCTAGTCCTGTCTTCACTCAACCTTCACACATCTCCCTTCATAAATGTGTCTCTATTAAATGCTGTTCCCCCGTTGAGGACAACTTGCCTCAGTGACCAACTGGGAATCAGTGTGCCCTCCCAAACCCCCCCTCCCCCACCTCCCGCCTTATGCTGTTAGCTGTCTTGGCAGTCGCTGTTCCTGATCTGAGTTAACAAGCCTCACCCAGCTTGATGGTAGGGGCTGCACAATTGGCCTCAGCTTCCCCAAGCACACAAGGGAGGAATGTTCCTGCTCTTGATCGATATCTACTGGAAGGTGCACGTCAGTGGGCATCGAGCGAAGAGAGGATCAGACTCAGCTGTGATTTCTTCCTGCTGCCCCCTTTCTATTCCCGCCCCCTTTCTATTCCCACCCCCCACCTGTTGGAAAATCTGTGAAAATTGGCCGTCTGGGCAAATGGCAGCTGAGGTTGTGTAACTGTACAACATCAGCTGGGTAACTGAGTTAGGGCATTGTAACTGGCTGTAAAAGACTACATTTAAAGCGTTTATTGAGAGCTGCCTGTGTGTCGCATTCTATATAAAATGTTCAGGAGGCAGTGAAAATGCCAGTATTTGCGATAGCAAATCACTTGGCCTCGTCACCGTTAACAGGGGAGAGGAGACTTTCTGTCCTATCATGTCCTTCGGTGTAAAAGATGGCGCATTTATTACCGGGATAATAAAACTGCTGGAATAGGGAGGGGGAGTAACTTTAAATAGAGGAGGAAGCTCCTGGCTTGTTCCTTGCTTACAATTGTGAGGTCAGAGGTCACGAAAAGGTCAAGATGCCGGTGAGTGACATCACAAGAGCCGATAGTTTAACGAAATTGGTGATTATTTATGAACTGCATCAGAGATTCTCAACTGTCGGCCCTGGCTTGGTGCTGCTGGAGACTAGGAGAAGAGGAAACTGAAGGATTTAAAAAGGTAAAGTAGAAGTCTGCTGTAATACAACACAAAGTGATGTAGAAAACAAAATGTTTTTTGTGTTTTTAAAGATTGTGGAAACGACACAGCCCCTGGGTAGATAGAGTCTACTGGACTATGAATTTGTGATGGCGAAGGGTTACAGTTTACCTGTAATGTGCGTTAAATAGTCGGGTCCATTTCAATCCGTCATTTTGAGGACTTGGCTCTGTTGAGAGCGTCTTAGCAAAGGACGCGTTTAGTGACGATGGGAGTTGACAATAGTGGTTTCTGCTGGCAACGCAGAGTTTAACTGGGCAGATGTCAGCACAGATCTTGCACAGCGCCCAGTGCTAACAATCCCCCTATCTCCGAAACCCCAACCCAAGCCGGGCGCATGATATAGGGTGACAGCAGTGTCAATAGTCGCCCCGTCACTGAGATACCACACTCTCTGGGACTGCAGGGTGTTACCTGAGCATTTCTGATATGTGGAAGGAAGTCAAGAGATGGAAATCGCTGAGTGAATGGCTCGGCACTGCCCTGTGTGGTAACTGCCATACAGAAGGTTCCACATTTACACCGTGACCTGTGCTGAATTCACTGATCGTTGGCAGGTTCGTGGTGATAGCCCTGCGATTGAGCACAGAACAGCGTCCTGTGCTGGCTTTGAATTGTCACAAGCAGTTTGGTACTACCTGCAAGAGTGTCCCTTCTTCTCCATTGAGTATCTGGCAGAAAAGGAGCCCCCAGTCACTTGTACAGTGCCCTCCTCCCAAATCAAAAATCTCTTTCTACTTCTGAATTGATGTTGGGGTCTGTGAGTGCCACTAGTACTTGTCTGAATCCCCACCATTCTTACTCGGCTGCTCCCTCTAATTGTCCATCCTTGTCTCACTACAAGCCACTCTTTTGCATCCGGTTGTGGTTTAATCTACTCTTGCTCGGCTAGGAAAAGGGGTGGGAGAGGGAATCCACCATGTCTTCTGCTCTTGACTATAATGCGGTAACCTCTTCTGGAAGTACGCTTGAGTGGAGTAGATTGGGCTTAGCTGCGATAGCTGGATTGACACGCATTGTCCAAGATCACACGTGAAGGATGGGCAGCTGGGCTGGGTGTCGGGTCAGCTGGTAGTTGTGGAACTATACACAACCATGAGTCAGCATCTGCAGGAAAACAGGGGGGAGAATTGGAGTTGGGGGGGGGGGGGGGTGGAATGACCTCAGAGTTTAAGGAGCATGCCTGAAAAAAAGGGGGACAGTGGAGGTTGAAAGCACTCATCCGTGACACTTCTCTGTGTGCTTGCTGGGGAAGTGGTGGCCCGATTTGGTCACGATTACTTTGACTTCTAAAGTTTAGTAGTTCCACCTCACTGGGCTAACTTCTAGTTGCAGTGCTGGCTGCTACTTACTCTGTAGTATATCTGAGATGGTGAAACCCTGCACATGTGAGACTGAGGGAGATTGTCTGGATGTCAAGGCCTTAGACATGGTGCAGAGGAGAGTTACTAGAATGATACCAGGGATGAGGGACTTCAGTTACGTGGAGAGACTGGAGAAACTGGGGTTGTTCTCCTTAGAGCAGAGAAGGTTAAGGGGAGATTTAATAGATGTGCTCAAAATTATGAGGGGCTTTGATAGAGTAAATAGGTAGAAACTGTTTCCACTGGCAGGAGGGTCGGTAATCGGAGGGCACAGATTTAAGGTAATTGGGAAAAGAACCAGAGGGGGAGATGAGGAGAATTTTTTTTTAACGCAACGAGTTGTTATGATCTGGAATGCACTGCCTGAAAGGAATTGGAAAAATACTTAAAAAGGAAAAAATTTCAGGGCTATGTTCAAGGTAATCCTAAAACTGGCCAGAGACTGATATGTAAAGCTGTGCCCAGAGTTTGTTTGATTGTCAATACCATGAGTTCAACCTCAGACTGAACGTTTTAATATTGCTTTACACAGGGAGTGACTATACTGTGCAGGAGGTTAGGTTCCATTGCACAATCCTGACCTATTTTGTTATTCACAGCGCACATATGAGGAAAACAGTGATGCTTTATCTTGAAGTTATGTGTTTGCCAAGAGCCACATCTTGCACTGGCTTTGAACTGTCATAAGCAGTCTGGTACTACCTGCCAGAGTATTTCTTCATTGCTGTCCGTTAAGGAATGAGTGCCCAGCTCACTTGTACAGTGCTCTCCTCCCACATCCAAAATCTCTTCCCATTTCTGAATCAGTGTTGGGGTCTGCGAGGGCCAGTTCTACCTACCTGAATCTCCACCACTCCTATTTGGCTGTTGCCTGAATCCCTGCCTCTCCCTTCTCAGCTATTGCCTCCTATTTTGTTCATCCTTGTCTCACTAACAGCCGCCCCCCCATCCTGTATCAGGTTGTGGTTTAATCTGCTAATCCAGAGATCGCTTTTATCACACAATTTCTCAATTGTTTGTTTTCACAAGTCAGCGGGAGTAGGTGATGTAAGTCGTGGAGTGTGCGACCGTAAGCTTGTATTGTGCATTGGGTCTCCATGTAAGTGTGGGATAAATTAATCATTACCGCTTCCTCTGAAGTCAAAGCAAGGAAGGTTGCAGGTGTTTACATTGCTGCAGGATTCATTAATGTTTGGCCAAATTTTAAAGAGTTTTTGATTGTATTAAAACAAAGAACTACTGTGCTCCAGCCCACAGCAGTTCACTGGGTAATTATACCTGTGGTGTGACACTGAGATATGCAGACCACGAAAGTCCCATGTTCAATCCTTGATCCATCTTTAAATGAGCTGACCTCAGCTGAGCGAAGGCGCAACGATCGGCATTACCTTACTGGCTAGGTGAGGGGGAGAAATCAGGCAGGGTCCTTCATTCACTGTTCAGTGACTCCAGCTGAACGTGGGCTGAGGATGGGGTTGGGGTCAGGCTCTGCTGTGAATACCTCCAGTGCTCGCCCGTGAATAATGGTCTGTTGGGCCGAGGTACCAGTGGGCTTTTGTTTTGTTTATTCGTCCATGGGATGTGGACGTCGCTGGCGAGGCCGGCATTTATTGCCCATCCCTAATTGCCCTTGAGACGGTGGTGGTGAGCTGCCTTCTTGAACTTCTGCAGTCCGTGTGGTGACGGTTCTCCCACAGTGCTGTTAGGAAGGGAGTTCCAGGATTTTGACCCAGTGACGATGAAGGAACGGCGATATATTTCCAAGTCCGGGATGGTGTGTGACTTGGAGGGGAACGTGCAGGTGGTGTTGTTCCCATGTGCCTGCTGCTCTTGTCCTTCTAGGTGGTAGAGGTCGCGGGTTTGGGAGGTGCTGTCGAAGAAGCCTTGGCGAGTTGCTGCTACTCACGAGTCACCCCTTCAAAAGAGGGGAGAGGATGTGTTCTCTTAAAAAGTTTGTATATTTGATACAAAATTGGAATCTTGTATTAAATCATAGAAAGGTTACAGCACGGAAGGAGGCTATTCGGCCCTTCAAGTCTGCGCCAGCTCTATGCAAGAGCAATCCAGCTAGTCCCACTCCCCCGCCCTTTCCCCGTAGCCCTGCAAATTTTTTCCTTTCAAGTACTTATCCAATTCCTTTTTGAAAGCCATGATTGAATCTGCCTCCACCACCCCCTCAGGCAGTGCATTCCAGATCCTAACCACTCGCTGTGTTTAAAAAAAAAAGTTTTTCCTCACGTCACCTTTGGTTCTTTTGTCAATCACCTTAAATCTATGTCCTCTGGTCCTTGACCCTTCCGCCAATGGGAACAGTTTCTCTCTATCTACTCTGTCTAGACCTTTCATGATTTAGAATACCTCTATCAAATCTCCTCACAACCGTCTCTGCTCCAAGGAGAACAACCCCAGCTTCTCCAGTCTATCCACGTAACTGAAGTCCCTCATCCCTGGAACCATTCTAGTAAATCTCTTCTGCACCCTCTCTAAGGCCTTTACATCTTTCCTGAAGTGCGGTGCCCAGAACTGGACACAATACTCCAGTTGTGGCCGAACCAGTGTTTTATAAAGGTTCATCATGACTTCCATACTTTTGTACTCTGCCTCTATTTATAAAGCCCAGGATCCCGTATGCTTTTTTAACCACTTTCTCAACCTGCCCTGCCACCTTCAACGATTTGTGGACATATACCCCCAGATCTTTCTGTTCCTGTACCCGTTTTAGAGTTGTGATCTCTAGTTTATATTGCCTCTGCTAGTTCTTCCTACCGAAATGTATCACTTCGCATTTTTCTGCGTTAAAATTTTTTTTTATTATTCGTTCATGGGATGTGGGCGTCGCTGGCGAGGCCAGCTTTTATTGCCCATCCCTAATTGCCCTTGAGAAGGTGGTGGTGAGCCGCCGCCTTGAACCGCTGCAGTCCGTGTGGTGAAGGTTCTCCCACAGTGCTGTTAGGAAGGGAGTTCCAGGATTTTGACCCAGCGACGATGAAGGAACGGCGATATATTTTCAAGTCGGGATGGTGTGTGACTTGGAGGGGAACGTGCAGGTGGTGTTGTTCCCATGTGCCTGCTGCTCTCGTCCTTCTAGGTGGTAGAGGTTGCGGGTTTGGGAGGTGCTGTCGAAGAAGCCTTGGCGAGTTGCTGCAGTGCATCCTGTGGATGGTACACACTGCAGCCACAGTGAAGGTGGTGAAGGGAGTGAATGTTCAGGGTGGTGGATGGGGTGCCAATCAAGTGGGCTGCTTTGTCCTGGATGGTGTCGAGCTTCTTGAGTGTTGTTGGAGCTGCACTCATCCAAGCAAGTGGAGAGTATTCCATCACACTCCTGACTTGTGCCTTGTAGATGGTGGAAAGGCTTTGGGGAGTCAGGAGGTGAGTCATTCGCCGCAGAATACCCAGCCTCTGACCTGCTCTTGTAGCCACTGTATTTATATGGCTGGTCCAGTTAAGTTTCATCTGCCACGTGTCCGCCCATGCCACCAGCCTGTCTACTATCCTCCTCACTGTTTATTACCCTTCCAAGTTTGTGTTGTCTGCAAATTTTGAAATTGTGCCCTGTACACCCAAGTCCAAGTCATTAATATATATCAAGAAAAGCAGTGGTCCCAGCACTGACCCCTGGCGAACACCACTGTATACCCCTCCAGTCCAAAAAACAACCGTTCACCACTACTCTCTGTTTCCTGTCCCTTAGCCAATTCTGTATCCATGTTGCTATTGCTCCCTTTATTCCATGGGCTTCAATCTTGACGATAAGCCTGGCGTGCGGGACTTTATCAGATGCCTTTTGAAAGTCCATATACACCACATCAACTGCATTGTTCTCATCTACCCTCTCTGTTAGCTGATCAAAAAACTTTATCAGGTTAGTTAAACACGATTTGCCTTTAACAAATCAGTGCTGGCTTTCCCTATTCAATCCACCATCGTCCAAGTGACTGTTAATTCTGTCCCGGATTATCGTTTCTAAAAGTTTCCCCACAACTGAGGTTAAGCTGACTGGCCTGTAGTTGCTGGGTATATCTTTGCACCCTTTTTTGAACAAGGGTGTAACATTTGCAATTCTCCAGTCCTCTGGCACCACCTCCGTATCTACGGATGTTTAGAAGATTATGGCCAGTACCTCCGCAACTTCCACCCTTACTTCCCTCAGCACCCTAGGATGCAGCCCATCTGGACCAGGTGATTTATCCACTTTAATTGTAAACAATTTTACAACACCAAGTTATAGTCCAGCAATTTTATTTTAAATTCACAAGCTTTCGGAGGCTTCCCCCTTCGTCAGGTGAACAATGTGAAATGAAATCCTCGAAATGAAATCGCATTTATAATTCACAGAACAATGCTTGGTGAGTACAGACAGTTTTTTCAACTGCCCGTTGCCAAGGCAATCAGTGTGCAGACAGACAGGTGTTACCTGCCAGGTCTCAGAATATACAAATCACCAAAAAAAAAACAACAAACAAAAAAAAAACAACAGAGATAGAGAGGTAGAAACATAGAAAAGACAGCAACTGACCCGTTATATTAAAAACAGATAACATTTGTTCGCTGGTGGGGTAACGTGTAGCGTGACATGAACCCAAGATCCCGGTTGAGGCCGTCCTCATGGGTGCGGAACTTGGCTATCAATTTCTGCTCGACGATTTTGCGTTGTCGTGTGTCTCGAAGGCCGCCTTGGAGAACGCTTACCCGAAGGTCGGTGGATGAATGTCCATGACTGCTGAAGTGTTCCCCGACTGGGAGGGAACCCTCCTGTTTGGCGATTGTTGCGCGGTGTCCGTTCATCCGTTGTCTGTTCATCCAAACAGGAGGGTTCCCTCCCAGTCGGGGAACACTTCAGCAGTCATGGACATTCATCCACCGACCTTCGGGTAAGCGTTCTCCAAGGCGGCCTTCGAGACACACGACAACGCAAAATCGTCGAGCAGAAATTGATAGCCAAGTTCCGCACCCATGAGGACGGCCTCAACCGGGATCTTGGGTTCATGTCACGCTACACGTTACCCCACCAGCGAACAAATGTTATCTGTTTTTAATATAACGGGTCAGTTGCTGTCTTTTCTATGTTTCTACCTCTCTATCTCTGTTTTTTTTTTGTTTGTTGTTTTTTTTTTGGTGATTTGTATATTCTGTGAGACCTGGCAGGTAACACCTGTCTGTCTGCACACTGATTGCCTTGGCAACGGGCAGTTGAAAAAACTGTCTGTACTCACCAAGCATTGTTCTGTGAATTATAAATGCGATTTCATTTCGAGGATTTCATTTCACATCGTTCACCTGACGAAGGGGGAAGCCTCCGAAAGCTTGTGAATTTAAAATAAAATTGCTGGACTATAACTTGGTGTTGTAAAATTGTTTACAATTGTCAACCCCAGTCCATCACCGGCATCTCCACATCATATCCACTTTAAGTACAGCTAGCCTTTCTAATACCTCTTCTTTATCAATTTTTAGCCCACCTAGTATCTCAACTATATCTTCCTTTACTGAAACTGGCAGCATCTTCTTCCTTGGTAAAGACAGATGCAAAGTACTCATTTGGTACCATAGTCTTGCCCTCTGCCTCCATGAGTAGATCTCCTTTATGGTCCCTAATCAGCCCCACCCCTCTTCTTACTACCTGGTTACTGTTTACATGTCTGTAGACGACTATTGGATTCCCTTTTATGTTGGTTGCCAGTCTATTCTCATACTCTCTCTTTGCCCCTCTTATTTCCTTTTTCACTTCCCCTCTGAACTTTCTATATTCTGCCTGGTTCTCACTTGTGTTATCAACCTGACACCTGTCATATGCCCCTTTTTTCCATTTCATCTTACTACCTCTTTTGTCATCCAGGGAGCTCTGGCTTTAGTTGCCCTACCTTTCTGCCTCGTGGGAGTGTGCCTAGACTGTACCCGAACCACAGTGGTCAAAAAATCCTTTTGACCACTGTGGGTTGCTGTAGAGTTACTCATGTGTCTGCCTTTGTTATATGTTCAGGAGATGCCACTATACTTAAGCAAATAGGACAGAAATCAAGTTCGAGTGAGGAAGCACTTATGGTTTTTGATAGTGAATGGGTGAAAAAAAACTATGAATCTTACTTTAGCTTATAACAATTGTACATTCATCTGTATATTTTGTATATAACTTTGGAAATGTGTCTGTCACACAAAAGGGTGGTAAGTATGAGGACGAGATTGCCAGCACAGGTGGGGCAACAAGAAACCTTAATGAGTTTCAGGGAAAAACTAGGCAGGTTATGGGTCGGATATCATTCCATGTGATAGGCTTCCCAGAATCCAGGGTGTCCTAGATGGCATGGGTCTGGCCAGTCCACATCCCTTCTTGTCCGAGGTCATTATGATGAGGCACACTTGCTGTTTCTGGTGGTAGTTTTTGCTCCGAGCACAACTTTGAGCTATTAGTGTGCCCCCTTGAGGTGCGCCCTACATTTTTCATGTAATTTTAAAAAAGGTGTTGAGAAAAGCGGGGAGGTTGCTACTATGCATTGTGTGAAAAATAAATTAAGAACCTGCATTTATATAGCTCCTTTCACAACCTCAGGACGTCCCAAAGCGCTTTACCGCCAATTGTTCACTTCTGAAGTGTAGCCACTGTTGTAATGTAGAAAAACGAGGCATCCAATTTGCGCACAGCAGGGTCCCACAAACAGAAATGAGGTAAATGATCAGTTAATCTGTTTATAGTGATGTTGTTTGAGGGATAAATGTTGGCCAGGGCACCGGGGGAACTCCACCTCTCTTCTTTGAAATGGTGCCGTGGGATCTTTTAGGTCCACCTGAGTGAGCAAACTGGACCTCAGTTTAACGTCTCATTCGAAAGACAGCACCACCACTGTCTGGAAGGAGAATGTGGAGCCTTCTGACTCAGTGGCCAGAGTGCTACCAATTGAGGCATGGCTGACACCTATGCTGTGTCCCTGAGGGTGCAGCGGCTCACTGTATATATTTGTGCCATGCCTTCTTTGCCTCAATAATAACAATAATAATGTATGCAAAAATGGGGACATTAATTTTGACACTCCTCCTGCCAACTGCTTCCTCACCTGCATCCAGGTGCTACAGACTGCCAGTGGGTGACTGTGTTTACTCAGTGGGCTATCTGCACCCGTGCAGCTTGCACCTTAGCTTTCACAGGAGGGTGGCTTCTGCCCCAGAGAGGGCCACTTTCCTTTGCTGCACCTTCTGTCGCAGTGACTACAAGACATGCTCAATAAATGGGGGGCCCCACATTGCCCCACCCCGCCCCACATTGCCCCACATTCTCCTTCCAGACAGTTGGTGCATAAACTTTTGACTGCACAATCGCTAAGGAGTGGGATTTAAGTGGATAGCTCTTGCAGAGAGCCGGCATAAACGCAATGGGCCAAATGGCTTCCTTTTATGTCGTACAATTCTGTGAACAAACTTCCATTTCAGTACAGCAATAATACCCTTCCTCTTTAATGGCAAGCAGCAGCTATTTAAGAGCTGCTGCTGAACCCCCTCCCTCTTTCCCCCCCCTCCCCAGTCAGTGCTGCCATTGGCCAGGCTCCCTGCACCTGTTTATCCTGAGCCTATTACAATGAAGGGGAGAGGCTAGCCTTGGAGAAATTGGGACAATGGCCTCCTCGCTATCCAACAGACATACCCACATCAAAGGGCAAGCACAGCCCCGATATTGCTGCTCTCGCACAATCAGGCCTTTATCCCTAGTGATGTCTGGAGGTGACTTCCCGGGACAGTTTTGTTTGGTTTTTGGTGAGATACATTTTTTTCTCTGCTGTTGGGTGTCGTTTAGATTAGATTTACTTTGATCAATGATTAAATCAGGTCATTTGAATTGCTGCGATACTGAGTTTTATTTCCTTGCATACTACGGGGGAAATAAGTTATTTCTGATCAGTGTTATTATTATCATGATGTTACATCCTTAAAGTGGACAGCTGATTCCGGGTTTGCTATGATGCTGGGTGGTGCTAACAGTGGCTCTCATCCTCATTCTATATGACTGAACTGCTCTGCTCCCATTATAATCCATTGCACTGAATCTGCTCTGTTTAAATTGCGGGGTGGGTTTGACAACTGTCGGGTGCAGTTAGTATAAGTATTTGCAACTTTCCCAGTGTCCAGGGGCCGACAATGCTGAAAGTGGACGAGGTTCCAAAATTTATGCCCAACAGCACTTATGTTACAGTAAGAGGTATTTTTTCACTCTCCTCCCCTTGTGTTTCTCGATGCCAAACACAGCCCCTGACTGAGTGAAGCAAGTGACCTCCCAAGCCCCTGCAGCACTTTAATTAGCCACCGAGTGGAGTGCTAAACCAATGCAAAATAATCATAAAATCATAGAATGGTTACAGCACAGAAGGAGGCCATTTGGCCCGTCGAGCCCGTGCCGGCTCTTTGTAAGAGCAATCCAGTTAGTCCCATTCCCCCGCAGCCGTGCATATTTTTTCCCTTCAAGTATTTATCCAATTCCTTTTTGAAGGCCACGATTGAAACCCTTTAAGGCAGCGCGTTCCAGATCATAACTACTCGCTGCGTAAAAAAGTTTTCCTCATGTCTCCTTTGGTTCTGTTGCCAATCACCTTAAAATCTTTTCCTTTCCCTCCCCTCCCACCGGACCTGTAGCCTGGCCCTATACTGGCAAGGCTGAGACTTGCAACGGGCTCTGTGTGTGGGGAATCCATGTCATGGCACTCTGTGGTGGAGCTTTAACACACTGTATGACTGGGGGATGTTCCCCACATTAAAACAGTGACTACACTTCAAAAGTACTTCATTGGTTTTAAAGTGCTTTGGGACGTCCTGAGGTCGCGAAAAGCACTGTATAAATGCAAGCCTTTTCCCCAGTTTACTGGTGTATTTTCAGGGAAAGTAATTCCGTTTCTTGGAGTTGAGAGGGTAGGCGAGGTCATGTGCTCCCACTCTTCTGCTAGTCAGTGCCACTCTAGCCTGGTCACTATTTTCCAATTATTTTTCCTCTCATTCCTATCGCAAGCTGCTTGGCCTGCCCTCCAGATTTTTTCCCCAAATTGACCTGGGATTTTTAAGCTATTTTTTCACCTCTCTCAGGAGATTACATGGCTTCCGGAGGTTGAGTGGGGTGTGGATGTACCCTGACGCACAAGGCATCACAATTACATGGGACAGGCTGGATGGACCAGTGGGTCTTTTCCTGTCCGTCATTTCTCGTATTGTGCGTACGTCCACAATTCCCCCTAGCAGCAGGCGCGGACATGATGGGCTGAAGGGCCTCTATCCGTGCTGTATAACTCTATGACTCTAAACTGGGACCTCAGCAGAGTGGAGGAATCGAGCCTGGCATCCCACCAATCTGACGGCACAAGTTGGTGCTCTGGACCGTGCAGCCGTAGTTTTCCACTATGAAGGAATGCACATTTTAATCCACGTCCACTCACGCTTTCTTTCCCTCCTTTGTCCTTAGGACAGGTAAAGAGAAGCCCAAGCCGCAGGGTTTGGCTGGGAAGAGCGCACAGTCGGATCCTATTCAGCATTCCTTCCTCACCGATGTGTCCGATGTGAAAGAGATGGAGAGAGGACTGCTCAGCCTTCTAACCGACTTCCACTCTGGAAAGCTTCAAGCATTTGGTAAAGGGTCTTTGTGTGCTTATAAGATTCTTCTTCGAAGCATAATCTGGGCTGTGGGTTTCACTACATCAGCCCTCAGAGGTTGATCGTACAAGCAAGGCAGGCTGGAGTGGTTGATTTTACTTCACTGTTCCCTCCCCTCTCTCAAAGCTAATTGCCTCCAAGTGGAGCGGAGCTCTGTTCAACAAGACCCCAGCTGGAAACTACCTAAACCTGGTCATAAGATCGCATGTATATGCAATGGTGTGCCCCACGTAACCCACCCCACCTTTGTGGAGATTTCCCCCTCCTCTCCTGCTGGTGTTGGCTTGTATCAGGATGTGATTCATTGGCATCTAGTACCACTCGAGTCCATTCTTCCCGTGTGAGTCTTGATGGTAAATACCAGTTGTCTATTTGCCAGAGAGTGAACCCTCACAGTCAAGACCAGTCCTGTTCTCCAGCATCCACACACTGATTTTGCAGCTAGGTCACTGGATGAATCCTGAAAGAACTGATGCTGTGGCCACCTCTGCTACACCGTGGCTGAGATCAGCTAATTCAGCACAATCAGCAGATATCATATACTTGGATTTTCAAAAGGCCTTCGATAAGGTACTGCAGAGTGGACTCATGACTAAGGTCGGAGCATGTGGAGTCAGGGGACAAGTAGCAGAATGGATAGCAAACTCGCTAGAAAACAGAAAACAGAGAGTAGGGGTTGAGGGTAGTTACTCAGACTAGCAGAAGTTCAAAAGTGGTGTTCCACAAGGATCAGTGCTGGGACCACTGTTGTTCACCCTTTACAGAAATGATTTGGCCCCACACACCCCCTCCCCAACTTCCAACGTCTCTGTTTTTTCTAATCTGTGCTCTCCGTCTCTCCTTTTTGGGGGGCTTATTCGTTTTCTCTCTCGCCACAGGCAACGAGTGCTCCATCGAGCAGATGGAGCACGTGCGCGAGATGCAGGAGAAGCTAGCTCGCCTGCACTTTGACCTTTACAGTGACCTCGAAGAGCCAGCGGAGGAGCAGAGAAATACGGCTGGGGAGACGAACCTGGACAAATTGCTAACAAACGTAAGTCCCGTTCAAAGAGGCCGACTCTGCCGGGTTTAAAAAGGGTTTGGGTCAAGCAGTAGGGAGGAGAGAGATGAGAAGAATTTTAGAAAGGAAACTGCACCCCCCCCTCCCCGCCACCCTGCTGCAACAGTCTCTTGGTGGCTCAGCTGATTAGCCCTGGGAGTATCTGAACTGCACCGACACCAATGCTACAATTGACCTCAGTGGTCCTGGGTTAGGGAAGGAGTTGAGGAAAAAATATCACGCAGGGTTGCTTTCCCTGTACACCGTCCAGTGACCGCTGCCGGAAATATGTTTCTGGACTTTGGGTGAGGTTGGGACCTGTCTTGGCTGTGATTTTCCCCCTGCAGTGGAACGGCCTGAATAACGGGCAATAAACGTCGGCCTTGCCAGTTCCACGTTCCGAGAATGACATTTCTTTTTTTAAAAAAAAGAGAAACCTCCGTTGCTCTTCGGTCATAATTTCAGCCGCTGTCTCAACCACAACTATGCTTTCAGAAATTCCCGCCTGTGCTCCGACAGCACTGGGAAATACCCCAGTCCCTCTCCCGCACCAAAAGGAGTCACATTTCTGCTCTCGTTGGATACTTTTGCAGCGTTTAGCCAGTCAGGATGCTATAGTTCCAATTCCTGTGATCAGACATTTGCTCTTCTCTCTTGCAGTTGGAGGAGCTGAGCTCTTCGATGTATCCTTTATCTGGCGTCTTGAGCGGCCTCGAGTTATTTTGCAACAGAAATAAACAAATTGGTGCCCAAGGCGAAAGAAAGAAAGGACTTGCATTTATATAGCGCCTTTCACGTCCTCAGGACATCCCAAAGTGCTTTACAGCCAATGAAGTACTTTTTGAAGTGTAGCCGCTGTTGTAAAGTAGGAAACGTGGCAGCCAATTTGCGCACAGCGAGATCCCACAAACAGCAATGTGATAATGACCAGATAATCTGTTTTTAGGTGTTGGTTGAGGGATAAATATTGGCCCAGGACACTGTACTCCAAGTGCTTCTCTCCCCAAAAAAAAAGTTATTTCTCCTGATATCAATTTTTTTGCTCTTAGCAGCATTTGTTTTTATTTTCTCTTTCCTCTCTGCTCTATGATATTCACACGCTATCCCAGGTCAACAGAGAGCGGGCAGTCTCTTTCCCCAACCTTTGTCCGCACTGCTGTTAGACTGGCCGAGGCGGAAGAAAACTTTGTAATCAGTTAGTTGGTTTCCCATAGCTCACAGATCCCAGCTGCAGAGTTGAATCAGAGTGTGAGAACCAAGACTGTGAAGTCGAGTCAGGAGCGAATTGGAATTTGATCAAGTCAGAAGAGGGGAGACTGCAGAATAGGCTTGGACTGAAGAGTCAAGTCAAGTCAAGTCAAGTCAAGTCGGGAGAGGGAGAACGGGACATAGTTGAGTCATACACTTGGGGCCTGACCATCAGTTCACTTGCCAGCGGGAAAACAATATTGACCGAGAAAGCAAGTCCGGGGATCAGAGCTGAATGCTGCTTCCATTCTTATGGTTCTGGAACCTGATTAGAGTTAAGATACAGATCAGTCATGATCTAATTGAATGGTGGAACAGGCTCGAGGGGCTGAATAGCCTCCTCCTGTTCCTGTGTTCCTATGAATGGTTCCTGTTAAGCATGTGACAAATGACACCACATGGTTAGCACAAACCAATAAGAAAGCCCGGAGGAACCCTACATTCATACATAGACATCAAACTTTTTATTATCAAGATGGGGAAGTGAGAAACTATTGAACTATTTGTTATTTCCCCTTAACTCACCATTTATTTAAGTCAAAAACTGAACTTGGCGGATAATCAAGATGTCCCAAGAGCATCCACCTCCTGAGGAATGGGAGGGAAGTCTATGTAATCAGCACCACGCAAATACCGATTAACAATTGCAGTTGATGAAAAGATTGTAGCCTGGTGTGTCCTTATTACAGAAATTGTTCTCTGGACTTGCTCTCTCGCACTTGCACTTGTTCCCGCTGGAGGTTCTGGAAGGGGCTCCCGTGAAGATCAGAGCAGTTACCACCGATAACTACTGCCGTCGCTGTGCTGCTCTTCACGGCTCCAGTCAACACCCAGAAGAGCAACTGTTCTCCGACTTGTGTATTTTGAATGAATGGGATGAATCAGTTGTATAATCAGTCGATGGTTGTGTTTAACTGTCTGGTGTACTTGGGAATGTTCCTTCTTGGTTTTTGGAGAGGTTGCTAAATGAAGTCTGCTGCTGTGCCAGGACATGTTCCATATAGGGAAGGTGGGGGAGGTAATGGCAGTGTGTTGCCAGTGTGCTTCTAGGGGAAAAGTCAAGAGACACATTTCTGAAAGAAAAATGAAGTACAGGATGATTTGAATATTTTATAATTGCCATTCGTGGAGATTTGATTTTCGTTTGGGTTGATGTTCCAACTTTGAAAGCCCCCATTTCGGCAGGATGCTGTCAGACTGACTTCCTTCCATCGCCATGCTCAAAACCATTCCACATAACTGTCCGTCCATTGATCCCAGGGTGTGAGCCAGTTGGAGAACCGGCTGGAATGAACTGCCACTTTTAAAGTTTGGCTCTGTCAAGCCGTGACCCAACCCAAATCAGGCGGTGTCAAGCCAAGGGTCTCGGCCTCTGCCTCCAGTATCGCTGCTTTGCTCCTGCCTAAGTAGGGTGGTGCAGGACTAGGAAGCTGGTCAGGGCCAACGCTGGCTTTCTTAGCTTGTCCCGATGCCCCACTGGAGATCTTGCCCCAGTTGAACTGGGGAACGCAGTGGTCTGATCCAGCACAGTGAAGGGTCCCTGTGCAGAGACTGGGAGAGAGAGGGAAGACGGAGGAAGAAACCTCCAAATCCCGCCGTCTGAAAGCAGACCAGTTCTCCCAACACCATCAAAATCAACAGATCCTTGTCCTTTGTCAGATAATTAACCAAATATTGATTATGGGGTTGACTGACTGTAATTTCTGTAGATGACTGCTGTCTTTAGTGTAAAGATTCTGGAGAGGGTGGGGAGGGGGGGCGGGGGGAAGAGGGAAAGAAATCAAAATCGTGAGATCCCTGATTGAAATGCCAATTCAACTCCCAACAACCAGAAGGACAATGTGTACTTTGTTTTTTAAAGACTGCCTTGTTTTAAAATGTCGCTCTCCAGCCTCTTCTGTGTAATAGCGTCGCTCCCTGGCAAAGCCTCTGCAACAGTGTCTGTGACCATGCTGCTACGCTGAAATGAGGGAAAGGAGCCTCGCCCTCTGATTTTTTTTTTTTTTGCACCCTCTCTTGCTGCTTCCTGAGAACGGGAGCTTGTGTAATCTCGGCGGGAAGTGTGAGGGTCCGGGAGGTTGTAGAGTCCCATGAGCGAGCTGGCACATCACCACTGGGTGTGCATTGGTACCCTCGGGGGAACTGACTAAATTAATCCGATTGCTGCTAGGTGGATCCAGGGTCACCGGGGGGGGGCACAAGATTTATTTTCTCTCCCTCTGCTTCTCACAGCGCTTTACTGAGCTGGGGTCGGTTGTATCCAGCAGCAGAGAGTTGGCGCAGAGGTGGGGAGCAGTGATATCTAAGCTTTGTTGCACATTACTGTGTACGTAACTGTGTTTACAGTTCATGCAAGTGCAATTGCAAAAGACTCCCACTCGACACTTGTTGCTTAATCTGTGTACAAGAATGCACTACAGGTGTCTGTGTGTATGTGTGTGTATTTATATCTGCATTAACTTCTACAATAGCTTTCAAATGTGCCCACTATTTTATATTAAAAGTATGTGAGCTGTGCAGGTTTAGCAGTTTTTAAAAAAAAAAATCTGCAGGGTGATTCCTTGAGTTGGGAGAGGACACGATGTCCGATTACAACCGATCTCTGGGAAGTCAGAATGGAGGTCACTTGACAGATTGACCCTTGATGACCATGGACAGGACAGGCTAAGAGGTCTTTCTTCCCAAACTGAAGGTCAGAAGAGTGGTTTTATTTATTTCACTGTTCCGCGGTCCCCCTCCCTCGGAATCCCACGGTGTTTACAGCCCCACCTCGCAAGTTATACGTGGCAAGAAGAGGTAATAGTGGCCAAACTGCGAGCTGGGTGAAGGACAGGAAGGGAATGGGGCCTGATCCTTGCAGCACTACCCACGCGGGTTTGCTTTGTACTTTGTGTGCGCTCTCACTGTCTGTATGCTGTTGGCTCGTAGCAAATTATTACACGATGAAGCATTAAAATGAAATGTGTTTGACTCTTTTTTTGAATTGGTCCGAGTTTTACCTTTGGCTCCCTGTTTTCCTGCCCAGAGTACAAGACTGAATCTTCACTAAGTTATTACCAGGTGCAGATATATAACCAAAACATCACAGTCTTGCTTTTTCTCTTTCCAGATGCTGCCCGTCCTCCTGTGTATTTCCAGCATTTTCTCTTATTTGTGATTTCCAGCGGCTGCAGTTTTATCTTTTTATTTTACTTAACTGCAATTAGGCTTCCTGGTCTTAAAGGGACATACACCTGTACTTTGGTAACAGAACACTGCATTATGTTCTACATGGTATAATATACTGTATCCTTCGACTTACCATGAGCAGCAACATGGGAAATTTGTGTGTAATAAAGTATATACAGACATCACACTACAAGTGCCACACTTTGCAATTTAATGCAATAGGTATATCGGAGTATCCAGACAGGTGGCAGATTCATTTTAATGTGGATAAGTGTCAGGTAATATGTTTTGGGAGGAAAAACAAGGAATGGAAAGACACTGTGTGTTGGAACAGTGAGAGATCCAGGGGTTAGAATCATAAAATTATACAGCACAGAAGGAGGCCATTTGGCCCATCGTGCCTGTGTCAGCTCCCTGAAAGAGCTACCAATTAGTCCCACTGCCCCTGCTCTTTTCCCCATACCCCTGCAAAATTTTCCCCTTTTAAACACATAATTCCCTGGAAGTGCAAGAGGATCAGATGAAGCAACAAAAAAGGCAACAGCGTTTTGGGTTTTATAAATAGGAGCATAAATACAAGAGTAAGGAGGGAATGACCAGTTTTTGCTGGAGGTTCACCAGACTGATTCCTGGGATGGCAGGACTGTCGTATGAGGAGAGATTGGGTCGACTACTCCTCTATTCACTCGAGTTTAGAAGAATGAGAGGGGATTTCATTGAAACATATAAAATTCTGACAGGGCTAGACAGACTGGATTCAGGGAGGATGTTTCCTCTGGCTGGGGGGGTCCAGAACGAGGGGTCACAGTCTCAGGATACTGGGTAGGACATTTAGGACTAAGATGAGAAATTTCTTCACTCAGGGTGGTGAACCTGTGGAATTCTCTACCACAGAAGGCTGTGGAGGCCAAGTCACTGAATATATTTAAGAAGGAGATAGATAGATTTCTAGACACAGAAGGCATCAAGGGGTATGGGGAGAGAACGGGAATATGGTATTGAGATAGAGGATCAGCCATGATCATATTGAATGGCGCAGCAGGCTCGAAGGGCCGAATGGCCTACTCCTGCTCCTATTTTCTATGTTTCTATGCATTGCAATTGTGAGTGTACTGTATGCAGTTTTACATGCCTGGTCTTAATATTATAAAAAGGATATAGAGGCACTGGAGAAGTGCAAAAAAGATTTACAAGGATGATACCAGAACTGAGGTTATACCTAGCACAAAAGTTTGAACAGGCTGGGGCTCTTTTCTCTAGAAAAGAGAAGGCTGAGGGGTGACCTGATAGAGGTCTTTAAGATTATGAAAGGGTTTGATAGCGTAAACGTAGAGAAGATGTTTCCACTTGTTGGGGAGTCCAAAACTAGAGGTCATAAATATAAGATAGTTACTAATAAATCCAATAGGACATTCAGGAGAAACTTCTTTATCCAGGGAGTGGTCAGAATGTGGAACTTGCTACCACATGGAGTAGTTGAGGTGAATAACATAGATGCATTTAAGGGGAAACTAGATAAACATGAGGGAGAAAGGAAAAGAAGGATATGCTGATAAGGTGAGATGAAGTAGGGTGGGAGGAAGCTCATGTAGAGCATAAACACCGGCATTGACCCTTTGGGCCGAATGGCCTGTTTCTGTGCTGTACATTCTATGTAATTTCTGAATATTGTGACTGTCATACTACCCAGAACAGTCAAGTCACTGTCTCCCAAACAGTCTTTCATTTATGATCACCTCCTGCTGTCTATTTTGAACCTACAAACTGCTAGTAGGTTTGGTGAAACTTTAGTCTCCCTGGGCTAACTGGTTTAGTTTGTTTTTAGCCCACAGACCATGATGCTGCAATAAATATGAATATTATAATAATGAAACCGCTCAAACATCAAGAATAGATTTGTTACTGTAATATCAGCCCTAAACTGTTAAACTAAGCACCTAAAACATAACTTTAAAAAAACTTGCATTTATGTAACAGTTTATCACGTCTCTCTGCAACATCTCACGTACCATGAGTCGCTATGAGGTGACATGACTGTTATGTAGGAAATGTTGGATGCCATTTTGCGCACATCGAGATGTCACAAAGACAGCAATGAGCTGAATGACCAGTTCTACTTCAAGTGGTGTTCATTGAAGGGGGAGTATTGGCCAGGAGAACTTCCTCGCGTAACACCTTGGGATCTTTATCATCCACCGTAAACAGCTGGATGGGGACTTGGATTAACGTATCATTCGCAGGCCAATTTTACATAAAAACAAAAATTAAAATTTGCGCTCTTCGTTCATGCTCACACTTATTCTCTTATTCCCTCTCCTTCTAGAACGCACGGCCTGAGAGGGCGGTGGAAGCAGATTCAATAATAACTTTCAAAAGGGAATTGGATAAACACTTGAAGGGGAAAAATTTGCAGGGCTATGGGGAACGAACAGGGGAATGGGACCAATTGGATCGCTCCTTCAAAGAGCCGGCACAGGCACGATGGGCTGAATAGCCTCCTCTTGTGCTGTATGATTCTGATTCCCTATTTTTTCTGTATCCTAATTTGTAACTTTAATTTTATTCCTTTTCTACGCATTCCACTGCCCTTCGATGCGGGAACAACTCATTTCTTTTTAAAAAAAGATTTTTGAGCTAGGTTACCCAGTGAGTGGCTGAGCCAGGCAGATCACCATTTGGATGGTAGTTGTTGTTGGAGGCCAATCATCTCAGCCTCTGGACATTGCTGCAGGAGTTCCTCAGGGCAGTGTCCTAGGCCCAACCATCTTCAGCTGCTTCATCAATCACTTTCCCTCCATCATAAGGTCAGAAATGGGGATGTTCGCTGATGATTGCACAGTGTTCAGTTCCATTTGCAACCCCTCAGATAATGAAGCAGTCCGTGCCCGCATGCAGCAAGACCTGGACAACATCCAGGCTTGGGCTGATAAGTGGCAAGTAACATTCGTGCCAGGCAATGACCATCTCCAACAAGAGAAAGTCTAACCACCTCCCCTTGACGTTCAACGGCATTACCATCGCCGAATCCCCCACCATCAACATCCTGGGGGTCACCATTGACCAGAAACTTAACTGGACCAGCCATATAAATACAGTGGCTACAAGAGCAGGTCAGAGGCTGGGTATTCTGCGGCGAGTGACTCACCTCCTGACTCCCCAAAGCCTTTCCACCATCGACAAGGCACAAGTCAGGAGTGTGATGGAATACTCTCCACTTGCCTGGATGAGTGCAGCACCAACAACACTCAAGAAGCTCGACGCCATCCAGGACAAAGCAGCCTGCTTGATTGGCACCCCATCCACCACCCTAAACATTCACTCCCTTCACCACCGGCGCACCGTGGCTGCAGTGTGTACCATCCAAAGGATGCACTGCAGCAACTCGCCAAGGCTTCTTCGACAGCACCTCCCAAACCTGCGACCTCTACCACCTAGAAGGACAAGAGCAGCAGGCACATGGGAAGACCATCACCTGCACCTTCCCCTCCAAGTCACACACCATCCCGACTTGGAAATATATCGCCATTCCTTCAGAGTCGCTGGGTCAAAATCCTGGAACTCCCTACCTAACAGCACTGTGGGAGAACCTTCACCACACGGACTGCAGCGGTTCAAGAAGGCGGCTCACCACCACCTCAAGGGCAATTAGGGATGGGCAATAAATGCCGGCCTCGCCAGCGATGCCCACATCCCATGAATGAATAATAAAAAAAATCCCCGGTCTTTGCTGAATTAACCAGTCTCATCTATGGAGGCATTACAGAGTGGAAAACCACACCAAATGGCCACCCAGGGAAGGAAACCTGCTGTCCTTACCCGATCTGGCCTGTATGTTATTCCAGTCCCACAACCAACGCGGTTGACTCTTAACTGCTCTCTTGACGTAGCCTGTCAAGCAACTAGTGGTGGGCGATAAATGCCGGCCTCGCCAGCAACACCCACATCCCGAGAATGATTGATAAAAGAAAACATCTCCTTAAATCCACCTGAAACCAAATTGCTCTTCAAAAGAAAAATTAAAATCAATCTCAATATTTATCCATCCCATGTTGGAATTTGGTGGCAAATTTATTGCCCTTGAGAATGCAGTGGCATGCTCCTGGGGTGTAAGTGTCAGCTGAGAGAGCTTGCCTGGCGATCACTAGCTGCATTGAGTTTCATGTGCGTCCAGTTGCCGTGGTGATGGGACTTGCACACAGAGGGCTAAACAGTGGCGGAGTCGGAGGAGCAGCAGCAACAGGGGTAAGAGATCTAAGTTGGGGGCCTGGGTTTCTGCTTCAATCTATCTCTAAAGGAGCTGAGTTTCTTTTGGGAACTTTTCGTCGCTCGACAGGGTGGGGAACAGAGGAAACACAATGAAGGAGAAAATAATCGGCATATAATAGGAGCTGGAGTGGGTGGAACCCACATGACAAATCCCTTGTACGGTTCTTATTTATTTTGAGCTTGTGTCGTGACTGAGTGAGCTTCAATCACAAACAAGTATACCAGCAAAAAAAATAAGTTGCCGGAAAAAGTATTTCCACCTAACGTGCGATGAAATTTTCACTATTCAGAAAAAGACAACAAAGCCCGTCTCCTTTCAATCTCTTTTTTTGTGACGATTAAAGGGGCAGATGTGACAAGATCGTCACCAATCGGCCCACTGCTAAAAAAAAAAATGTTGTTCTTTATCTAAACTTTAAAAGCAAGCACGGAGGTCGAGAGCCGTTGCTGATGGCTCACCCCGGTAACCGAGCCTGACGGGTTACCGAGCCGTAGAGGCCAGAAGGTTCGAGGTCCGTTCCCAGGGCCCTGTGGTGAGCCCGACCCCCCCCCCCCCCCCCCCCCTCGCTGAAAATTGTGAGAGTGCTTGGACAGAGGGTGAGGATCGGACTTTGTCGGCGATGCCCCCTGTAGTGGAATAGCCACTCGACACCCACTGTCAAGGTCCCTGTGTGAAAAGTGACCAGTTTGGAGGTGTCTGTGGAGTGAGAGTCTCGGGGGAGAAAACTGACAAAAAAAAAATTGAACACAGCAAAGGAACATGGAAGTGATTTTGAAGCTGTCTCTCTGCTATCTGTTGGAGGAGGGATTTCCTGGCCTGGCCAGACCAGTGTGGTGGGGGATGAATGTAGTTCTTGGAGAAAGATGATCCAAGGCCCAAACCTGCTGCAAAAACAAGCTCTAAAGAATGAGACTCCCCCCAGCATTTTCCTGTCACCCAAATTTTCTCTCTCTCTCCGGGAGGCATTGATGCCTGACAGGGTAATGTCCCCACCGGCACCAATGGTCCAACCAGATACTTCATCCAAGAGCCTTAGTGCTGAGTATCAGCAGGCTATTCGACCATGGGGGGGGGGGGGGGGTGTGCGTGTCACATTATGGCTGAGCCCAATCTTTTGCTCACCGAGCATCCACACTAGGGGAGGTCTTTGGGCGGGGGATGGAGGGGTCAGGCGTTTCTCCGTCGCTGCTGATGCTCTGAAATCGGCTCCGTAGTGTAAACGGGCAGACTGCACGGCATTTACCAGGCGTGGGCCTCTGCAGTGAGAATCATGGGCTATCCCATCATGGGAGGCATCGCGGGCACATCCAGACTTCACTTGGCATCCACGCGCTCCAGCACTTTCTATCGAGGACCCCCAAAAAACAGTAATAATTTAAGAAACAGTTTGATGCAATGATGGGGAAGGGGGAGCTGTCGGTCTTTCGTGGATGGGTGAGCTAGGAGCGGCCACATAACCGTCCTCATCCAATATCTATCTTCTGAGTCAACGTCTTAAGGGAAGAAAATTGGGAGGGGAAATGATCTGAGGAATTACCTCCTACCTCCTATAGTCCAGCGGTAAACCTCGCTCTGCTCTATTGCTCTTACACAGGAACAGGAGGAGGCCATTCAGCCCCTCGAGCCTGTTCCATCATTCAATTTGATCATGGCTAATCTGTATTTTAACTCCATCTACCCGCCTTGGATCCATATCCCTTAATACCCTCGCCTTACAAAAATCCATCAATCTCAGTTTTGAAATTTTCAATTGTCCCCCCCGCCTCAACAGCTTTTTGGGGGAGGGTGTTCCACTCCCCTTTGTGTGAAGAAGTGTTTCCTGACATCACCCCTGAATGGCTTAGCTCTAATTTTAAGGTTATGCCCTCTTGTTCTGGACTCCCCCATTATAGTTTCTCTCGACCTGCCCCATCAAATCCTTTAATCATCTTAAACACCTCGATTAGATCACCTCTTGCTTTTTTTGGTTAGTTTGAGGGAGGTACTGGGGAGGGGGGGGAACGTCCGATACCCACTGCCCTTTAGCAGAGTTGGGGAGAAATGACACTGCAGCGGCCAGGGGCTGGGGGCTTAGCCCTTTATATATTTTTACTTTGCCGCTGACATCCTCCTTTTCTGAAAGAGTTGGCGATACTTTTCTTACAGACCTTGAGGAGGGGGAGAGAGAGGGGTGTTGGCGATGGATGCCCTGGCCTCGGAGAAGGTGCCCAGTCCGATGATGGCAATGTTCACCGGCTTGAAGCCCAGCTCACACGGCATCAGACAGTGGGAGCTGGAGAGTTTGGGGCTGCGCCCTGGAGATTCGGAACTGGTCGGCAGAGAGTCCAGCCCGAAACAGGCCGGGATTAACCTGCAAACTAGATTCAGCACGTGGACACCACTGATAAACAAGGCGGCCAATCGGCAGGTGAATTCTGGATAGATGCTGTGGCAGCCACTTTATTATGTTGTTGTCACATTGCCTTTGATTTATTAACGATTCTTATTTTAACTAATAAATGAAAAACTATAAAAATGGTACTTATTTTTTCTTTGACTCTCTGTATCTTGTTACTCACTCTCTGCCTTCTTTGTTTTGTGCTTTTCTCTCCTACTCCAATCTCCTCAGGTCCGCTTGTCCTTTTTTGGCTTTCTATTATGCTCTTTCTTATTTTTAATCGAACCTTTCTCGAGCTTTGCGGTTTGGTCCTTGTGTTCAAATCCCTCCATGGCCTCGCCCCTCCCTATCTCCGTAATCTCCTCCGGCCCGACAACCCTCCGAGGTCTCTGCGCTCCTCTAATTCTGGCCTCTTGCGCATTCCCGATTCTAATCGCTCCACCATTGGCGGCCGTGCCTTCAGCTGCCTAGGCCCTAAGCTCTGGAATTCCCTCCCTAAACCTCTCCACCTCTCTCTCCTCCTTTAAGACGCTCCTTAAAACCTACCTCTTTGACCAAGCTTTTGGTCACCTGTCCTAATATCTCCTTATGTGGCTCGGTGTCAAATTTTGTTTGATAATCGCTCCTGTGAAGCGCCTTGGGACGTTTTACTACGTTATAGGCGCTATATAAATGCAAGTTGTTGCTGCTTCAGTTTAGTTTACTTTTCCGACACTTCTGTGCAGTACTGTGGGAGTGCTGCACTGTCGGAGGTGCCGTCTTTCAGATGAGATGTTAAAACGAGGCCCCGTCTGCCCTCTCAGGTGGATCAGGGTTCTCGGAGGGCTGGAGGAGGTTACAGAAATAGGGAGGGGCGAGGCGGAGGAGAGATTTGAACACGAGGATGAGAATTTTAAAATGGAGGCGTTCGGGTACCAGGAGCCAATGTGCACAGGGGTGATGGGTGAACGGGACTTGATGCAACTTAGGACACGGGCGGCAGGGTTTTGGATGAGCTTAAGTTTGCGGAAGGTGGAAAGCGGGAATCTACCACTGCTGTACCAGCTTACATGTGATTGTAGTTCTGTACGATGTACTCAGGGTAACTCGGGATGGGCAATAAATGCTGCCTGCTGAGCATCACAATCGTGAGAACAAATTAAAAAATATATAGTAGGCTGGAGCAGATTGCACTCCCTCTCAGAATGTGTTAAATCACAGCCTGGCACAGAGGCGGGCGGTGTGACTCCCAGCTGCCATTACCGTACAAACATTTTGGTTTAATGATCTTTGGCTGTTGCTAAAAATTTGTTATGTTCAAAGGTTTTGGAGCTGGCTGCAGGTTTATTGCAGACTGAGCACAGCTAGGGTCAGCTCTCTCTGCCCACAGTACCACTAGGGTTGCCAACTCTGCTTGGACGTATTCCTGGAGGTTTTATCACGTGACCGCCCATCGCCAACTGCCCCACCCCCACTCCCCCCATTGGTTGCCCGACATGTCAATCCTCATGGTGCCCCGCCTTCCCTGGCCAATTAGGAAAGTGAACAGACTCTTTATTACCCGATTGGATGATTCTTTACTTTCAATTAAACAGCTTTTATTTTCCCAACTCCAATATTTTTATAACTAATAAACAAAAGTGTTCAACGAAAATTTAAAAAAGGCACACACCATTTTTTTTAATGCCCCTATGATTTTTCTCCAGGGATTGCTCACAGCAGGAGATAAATCTTTAATTCCTGGGGACTCCAGGACAATCCTGGATGGGTTGGCAACCCTAATGTACCCACTGTTTATTTTAATATAAGAGCTCCTCCTGCAGGTCTCACCATTGTGCTAGAATCTTAAAATCATAGAATTGTTACAGCACAGAAGGAGGTCATTCAGCCCGTTGACCCCATGTTGGCTCTCTGCAAGAACAATCCAGCTAGTCCCACTCCCCGTAGCCCTGCAAATTTTTTCCCTTCAAGTACTTATTCAATTCCTTTTGAAGGCCACGATTGAATCTGCCTCCACCACCCCCTCGGGCAGTGCATTCCAGATCCTAACCACTCACTGTGTAAAAAAGTTTTTCCTCATGTCACCTTTGGTTCTTTTGCCAATCACCTTAAATCTGTGTCCTCTGGTTCTTGACCCTTCCGCCAATGGGAATAGTTTCTCTCTATCTACTCTGTCTAGACCCCTCATGATTTTGAACACTTCTATCAAATCTCCTCTCAACCTTCTCTGTTCCAAGGAGAACAATCCCAGCTTCTCCAGTCTATCCACGTAACTGAAGTCCCTCATCCCTGGATCCATTCTAGTAAATCTTTTCTGCACCCTCTCTAAGGCCTTTACATCCGTCCTAAAGTGCGATGCCCAGAATTGGCCACAATACTCCAGTTGTGGCCGAACCAGTGTGACATAAGAACATAAGAAATAGGAGCAGGAGTCAGCCAATCGGCCCCTCGAGCCTGCTCCGCCATTCAATAAGATCATGGCTGATCTGATCCTAACCTCATATCTAAATTCATGTCCAATTTCCTGCCCGCTCCCCGTAACCCCTAGTTCCCTGTTTTATAAAGGTTCATCATAACTTCCTTGCTTTTGTACTCTATACCTCTATTTATAAAGCCCAGGATCCCGTATGCTTTTTTAACCGCTTTCTCAACCTGCCCTGCCACCTTCAACGATTTGTGCACATATACCCCCAGATCTCTCTGTTCCTGTACCCCTTTTAGAATTGTACCCTTTAATTTATATTGCCTCTCCTCGTTCTTCCTACCAAAATGTATCACTTTGCATTTCTCTGCGTTAAATTTCATCTGACACTTGCCTGCCCATTCCACCTCTTGAAGTCTATCAGAATCCTCTTCACTGTTCACTGCAGTTCCAAGTTTTGTGTCATCTGCAAATTTTGAGATTTTGAAACAGCTATGAGCTCCCTCTACTGGTGCCACACCTCGATACACCATTGTCCAGACCTGGGAATACAGAACACGACAGGACTTCTTACCAATAACATAGTGTGCAGTGAATATTCCTCTCTTGCAGCTCTTTGAGGAGCGGGTGACTCTTGTATGTCACTGGTTTGACCTGTGGACCGATAAGCAGAGGAAGCAGTTTATTCGCAGTGTTCTAATGCGCTGCAGTAAATCACAACTCAAGTAAGTGTGAGCACACGTGTAAACACAATTAAAAGTGGCATCTTAAAAGTACTCCAACTGACACCGTGAGGCTGTTTATTTTAGATTGCTTCCGGTTTGAATATTTTGCTTGTGTGTTTATTTTCTCTGTTATATTCACGCGAATCCCCAAGGCCGATGTTGTCGGAGGGACAGTGCAGCCTGAAAACGTCCCATTTGAAAGGTTCTGTGCACTCCTGCACAGTTTTGCTTCTCAGGACTCACCTGAGACTGGAAAAGTCATCTCACGAGAATGCGTGGAATGAGGGAGGGAAAAAAAAAAACCCATTCAGCCCATCAAACCTGGTCCTCCCACAGAGCAGGTGCAATCTGCTCACTCACGGACTCTACCCGTCCTTTTTAACCTGCTGGGGGAAGGCTCGGTATAAACACGGCCAAAGGCAATCAAGAAAATCTCCAGCCCGTCCACCCCGCGGTGCAGGGAAGTATTGTATCCTGCAAAGTATTTGACCGTAGTCTGTTATGTAACCTCCAACCCTACCCTCAACCAGACAATTCAGGGGTGATCTGATGGAGGTGTTTAAGATGATTAAAGGAGTTGATAGGGTAGATGGAGAGAAACCATTTCCTCTGGTGGGGGGAGTCCAGAACAAGGGGGGAATAATCTTAAAATTAGAGCTAGGCCGTCCAGGGGTGATGTCAGGAAGCACTTCTTCACACAAAGGGGAGTGGAAATCTGGAACTCTCTCCCCCAAAAAAGATGTTGAGGCTGGGGGTCAATTGAAAATGTTGAAACTGAGATAGATAGATTTTGTTAGGTGAGGATATTAAGGGTTACGGAACCAAGGTGGGTGGATGTAGTTAAGATACAGATCAGCCATGATCTAATTGAATGGCGGAACAGGCTGGAGGGGCTGAATGGCCTATCCCTGTTCTCTAATGTTGCTAATGTTCCTACATTAATGCTATGTTACTATCTCTGTTGTATGAGTGGTGATGGGGGTTTTGTGTCCGTGCAGGTTTACCCGGGACTGGTTCACCCGGACTATCCCGGTAGCCAGGCTGGACTTCACCACGGTCCTGCCACGCTTCCTGTCGCTTTACGTCTTCTCGTTTCTGAGTCCCAGAGAGCTGTGCCTGGCTTCCCAAGTCAACTGGCACTGGAGGGTCCTGACTGAACAGGTCAGCCATTCCATCCATTCCACATCCACATTTTCGGAAGTACCGCCATCCCATGGAATTTGGTGCACTGCAACGTCGTTATTAGTCAATTGTTATTAATGTGACCGTTTTCTCCGGTATCCACTGACTGTCAGTCTCCAGCCCTGCTGTTGACAGGTGTAACACTCTGAAGCAGCGTTAATAACCTTCTTGTGAAGGGTCACAATCCCAAACGATATCATGCTTCCTTGACCATCTTAATGATGCAACACCTGTGGGTTCTGGTGCGTGTCAACTCTCTTTGTTGAACAGAAAGAAAGGAACCTTAGAACAGTATGAATCATTGGAGGTTGAGGCACAGAAGGAGGACCTTCGGCCCATCGTCTCTGCGTTGGCTCTTTACTAGAGCCATCCAAAGGTCCTACCACCGCCTCGCTCTCTCCCCATAGCTCTTTGGTGCCGCAGAGAGAGAGGGAAGAGGACTGAAGCCCAGCTTTAGTCAACATCCCAGAGCCAGGGAGGCCCAGAGAGAGACACATGGGGCAGTAAGTCCATTGGGGGCCACAGGTTAAATGGAGGTGGCCTGCAAATGGCAGCTCAGCTGTGCTGGGAGTACCATTCCATTACTTGTCATATATTGCAAGTGTACATTGTCCTCATACAATTCACATAGAGAGTTTGCTAAGTGATAAGTGGGATAATTACAGTCAGGTTTGTCTCCAATCCTAAGCTCTTTCTGATGCAATTTTGAAAATAGTCGCTGTGGATGAACAATCTTTTGGGAAAGTGTCAGAGGCTGCACATGGATAGAGAAACTTCAGTCCTTATCTGACATTTTCTTCACCTATCATCAACCCCTTCCCAAATCTCCGCCTTCCTCTCTCCCCCACGAAAAGTAAGAATTTTTTAAGGTGAGAGATTTCACTGTTGATTTCACCGTATCTCACACACATCGGTACTGTCTGTCTTTCATCGCCTCATACACTCTCCCACTCTCACACACACTCTCTCCATCTGAAGCCCTCAGTCTTTCACACTCTCATCTTCTAACTATTGGTTAACACTCTCCCGTTTTCCCATCTTTCACTTTCACATTCTAACTCTTTCTGGCTCTTATTTTCAATCTCCATCTCACTCTCACTTCTCTCTCTCTCTTTAATTCACTCTTTCCCTCTTCCCCACTCTCTCTTTCACTCTCTCCCAATCAGTCTCACTCTCTCTCTTCCCCACTCACTTTCACACTCTCACTCTCCCTTAGACCCTCACTTTAACACTCTCCTTTTCTTCCGCACTCTCACACTCTTCCCCTCTTCTCCAGACTCACTTTCACACTCTTCCTCTCTTCCCACTCACTTTCACACGCTCTCCCTCTCTTCCCCACACTTTCACTCTCCCTCTTCTCCAATCTCGCGCACTCTTTCTCTCTTTCTGTCCCATCCTGTGATTCTGATAATACACAAGCCAGTCACCATCAGAATCACTTCAATCGTTTGAATAGCCTGAGCTGTGAATGAGCATGCTTACCCATTTTGGTTTAAAAATGTAGGTCGCTGTGTGTGGTAACATTGTCAAAGTGTTTTGTGAAGATTTCCAATGAAACCATGAATCTAGAAGAACGTATAGCCTCACAGGAGACATTGCTGCCAGTCATTTACCCTCTAGAGGGGTGATTTCATGATCTTGCGCCCCCGCTGGGAGAGCTGGGGTCAAAGGTCGTGTGGGTTTGGAGAGAGCCCCAATTCTCTCGACTGCACTCCCACCGACTCTGTCTTCCCACCGGCAGCGAGGGATCGGAGAATCTTCACTTCCATTCACTCTTGTCAGCGAGCCATGATAAACGGGATTCAATGCAAGCCATCTCATTGCTTTTTGACAGGACTGCCTGTGGATGCCCAAATGTGTGCAACATGGCTGGTTCCTGCCCTACACGCCCCCGGACAATGAATACGGGGCGTGGAAACGACACTATGTCGCCTGTGCCTGCAGCCTGGACTACCTCACGCCGAGGGAGGCAGCCAATATCTACGGAGTCCTCGAAGAACCCGAAGAGGACACAGAGGAGAGGGCGGACAGGTGGAAAGAAAGGTTGCTGCGGAGACTGATCCAGCATAGGCTGGCGCGACAGAAGAGTGAGCACAACTGAAACACTGTCAACTTTTTCGCTCCAGTAATCCCCTCTGATTTTCTCCCTTCCGCCCCTAAAGGTGGTGAATTGCGTTGGGGTACAGTCCCTCTCAATTCCTCACTCAAGAGGCTTTCTTCATGTGGGGAGGAGAGAGAGAGTGAGACTGATTGGGAGAGAGTGAAAGAGAGAGTGGGGAAGAGGGAAAGAGTGAATTGGAGAGAGAGAGAGAAAAAATGATCATTTTGACTTTGGGCGAAAGTGTAAAACGGGCGATATCGGAATCAGCCGCCCCCTGTACATCTCTCCCATTTTCATTTCCATTGCAGCACTCGTACTAAATCCTCTGTGTACATTTTAACCGTAGCAGCTAAACAGATTAGCTAGTGCCTGCGGTACAACTGTATCCCATATATTGGAAAATACACCCCATGGGTTATTTTAAACTGTTGCAGTTTGTCTCTTACAAGTTGCACGGTGTCACCCTGACCCTCTCGAATAAGTTACAGTATTTTTATACCTCACTGCTTCCCTTCCGCTATTCTATCCATTAATCTTTCAGAGGAGTCACTGAGGTCACGCCCTCCATGGCTGAGTGGGAAATGGAACGCTGGTCAGCACAATGAAAGACCACACGTCAGTACATCCCAGACAAGCCTGGACCAGTCCAGAATGAGCTCCACGCTGCTGCAACTAAAGGTACCACCTAGTAACTTGAAAGTGGGAGTCCCATTATACAGCTCCCCTCTTAAAGAGGCAGTCTCATCACAAGATTCCACCTTAAAAGATTCTGTTTAAGGGCCACAGGTTTTGTCAGTGCTGCTCCGTATAATTCGCATGTTCTTCCCTCCCTCCAGTTTTCTGCCCTCTCCTATTCTGAAGATGTTGACTCTTACTGGGGTCCAGTTCCCCAGGTGCAGGTTAGCCCCTTCCTAAGTGGCCATTCTTCATGTGAGACCCTAGACGGGGTTAGAAAGCTATTTGACTGTGTGAGGAGGGGGGGAATCAGAGTCGAATCTGATTCCGTCCTCGCCCAATGTCCATGCGTGTACGCCAACACCTCCACATGCACATACACGCGCACAGATGCAGGCACGCACACGCACACGCACACATACGCACACACCCCCACGCACACACACGCATAAGCACACCCACACGGGCCTACAGCCACATGCGCTCGCGCACATGCACACACACACGCGCACACACACATGCACACACACACGCACACACACGCACACACGCACGCACACGCACACATACGCACACACCCCCACGCACACACACGCATAAGCACACCCACACGGGCCTACAGCCACATGCGCTCGCGCACATGCACACACACACGCGCGCACACACACGCACACACGCACACGCACACACACACACACACGCACACACGCACACGCACACACACACACGCACACACACACTTTCCAGCAGTGGCCCCTCAATAAGCAATAACATTCATGGTCTACATGAACGCCATTGCTGAACTTACAGAGACGTTCTCCTTTGTTGATTTATTCCAGGATAAAAACAGCCAGTCAAATGTAACCCTCTCCCAGCTGCTGCGTGAAGAGAGCAAACTCTCGGCCTTGTGCAGCCCAGCGCTGGAGAAGCAGCGTGTGCTGGGATCACTGAGAGCTCTGTGCACCAGGTCAGTAAAGGAGCGCTGAGGTTATTGACGTGGATAGTGATGTACTCTCTGGAACCTAATGGGCCGTGTTGTGCCCTACTGAGAGTTTGGAGGTGTCCCTATGGTGTAGGCTGTAATGGGGAGCCCCCTCTGTGTTACTCTGCTGCCTCCCACACCTGTGTGACAATATCAACCAAAGGTGGTGCTGGCATCCCCTGAGGAAGCAAGAACCACCGTAGGAAGTTGGAAAACAGGTGCCTGAGTGCAGGCGGCTGGAGGAATAGGGAAAGCTCACCTAGGAAATGAAGCTCCAATAAAAAATCAAATAAGGAAAAAAAGTGAATTTGGAAATCCCAAAGTATTTAGTGCCCCAGTCCCAATGCTGAGGCTTCATCCCTTCCATTCACCTGAGCGGTTGACTTTTCTTTTTATTGAGGTACCCACTTCAACTCTTCATCTTCAAAGGTCAGATTGGCTTTCCAATGTTGGGGTGGGTGAATCCTCAACCAGGGGTAGCACCGAGCTATACGAGCCAGTAGGTCCCAGGTTTGATTCCAAATCTGTATTGAGTTACCAGATTTCATAGGAACGTAGGAACAGGAGGAGGCCACTCAACCCCTCGAGCCTGCTCCGCCATTCAATTAGATCATGGCTGAACTGTATCTTAACTCCATCTACCCACCTTGGTTCTGTAATCCTTAATACCCTTACCTAACAAAATCTATCTGCCTCAGTTTTGACATTTTCAGTTGACCCCCAGCCTCAACAGCTTTTTTGGGGGAGAGAGTCCCTTTTGTGTGAAGAAATGCTTCCTGACATCACCCCTGAACGGCCTAGCTCTAATTTTAAGGTTCTGCCCCCTTGTTCTGGACTCCCCCCACCAGAGGAAATGGTTTCTATCTACCCGATCAACTCCTTTAATCATCTTAAACATCTCATTTAGATCACCCCCTAATCTACTACATTCAAGGGAATACAAGCCTAGTCTATGCAACCTGTCCTCATAATTTAACCCTTTTAGCCCCGGTATCATTCTGGTAAATCTGCGCTGCGCCCCCTCCAAGGCCAATATATCCTTCCTGAGGTGCGGTGCCCAGAACTGAATGCAGTCTTCCAGGCACCGTACACAGGGACCTGTTAAAGGCAAGTGTTTTCAGAACCTAGGAGTTCACAGCCGTATCTCTCTATTAATTGCAGGAAGAACCTCACTGGGGGAGGGGCCTACCCCACGTTACCTCACAGCGGGGCTGCGCGGCCGGTGAACGAGGGCTCCGCCCAGCCGCATGTTATCCTCATATCGTCCAGGATTCCAGCGTGGGAGGTAAGGTTACAGTTTCTCCTGAATTACTCTGTAATGCTGGCAGTGGTGTCGGTGAATGGAGATACGGTGATACCTGCCGATGGGTTTTTGAAAGCCGTTGATTGTTCCTGGGGTCTTGGTCAGGAGTGGGGGGAGGGTGGTGACAGGTGAGGCTGAGTCAGGACCTCAGCCAATCCAGAAGAGCTGAGACATCAGGAAGAAGAAAGGAATTGCATTTATATAGCGCCTTTCACAACCTCAGGATGTCCCAAAGCGCCAATGAAGTACCTTTTTTGAAGTGTAGTCACTGTTGCAATGTAGGAAATGTGACAGCAAATCTCCGCACAGTGAGGTCCCACAAACAGCAATGTGACAATGACCAGATCATCTGGTTTTTAGTGATGTTGGTTGAGGGATAAATATTGGCCAGAACACCGGGGAGAACTCTCCTGCTCTTCTTCGAAATAGCGCCGTGGGATCTTTTATGTTCACCTGAGAGGGCGGACGGGGCCTCGGTTTAATGTCTCATCTGAAAGACGGCCCCTGTGACAGTGCGGCGCTCCCTCAGTACTGCACTGGGAGTGTCAGCCCAGCTTTTGTGCTCAAGTCTCTGGAGCAGGACTTGAACCTACAACCTTCTGACTCAGATGCGGTGAGAGTGCTCCGAGTAGCCAAACTGCCAGCCACCATCCAACCCTTTCCTCTCATGGTTTAGAAGAGATCAAATATCTAATTCTATAACTTCCCATTTCAGTTTGAGCAGGCAGATAGGACATCACTTTAAGAACTTGTCTGAAAGACGGCACCTCCGACAGTGCGGCACTCCCTCAGTACTGCACCGGGAGTGTCAGCCTGGATTATGTGCTCGAGCCTCTGCTGTGGGACATGAACCCACAACCTTCTGACTCAGAGGAGAAGTCCGATGGAAAATAATCTTAGAGATTTCGGGGGTGTTTGAGCACCTTGAACACTCCCACCTCCCCCTCTTCCCCCACCCCCCCACCGTCTCCCCTCCCCCCCCATACCCCACCCCCACCACTGCTGGGAAATGCATTGACCACATGGTGTAACTTAGGGACAGCGAGAGCTTTTCTTACGTGGAAGAGATTTGAGACCTGTTCTTCCTACAGATGGTTCTGGACTGCGTGAGGGTTGGCGTGATCCCCATGGTGTATGAGCACAGCGGTACGACTCTGGACAGTCTCCTCTACCGTCTGGAGAACGTTCTGAGAGGCCGGAGAGCGAGGAGCATTGGGATAGTCGCTGAGGGTGATCCGAGTGAGGTCGACTTGGTCCAAGGCAAGTAATATGGGCGGCTGCTTGGGTGATAGATGCTAATGGCTGAACTAGGTCTCGCTCAGGATAATATCGCAACCTGGAGTGAGAAGACACTTACACCCGTTAAAAGTGACCCTGTCCCGTGACAGCGAGCTCCGGGAGTCTCCCCTTCTCAATTTGGAAACATGGGTTTCTGCGAGACTGGTCATCGTTGAGTGCAAAAATTCTAGAGTTGACTTTGAAGGGACGGCTGGCTAGGGGTCGCCAAACCTCCAGGATTGTCCTGGAGTCTCCAGGAATCAAAGATTAATCTCCTGGACACAGCTGCAAGCAAAGCCCAGGAGAAAAATCATTGGAAAATTAAGTGTTTTTTTTTTCATTTACTTTGAACACATTCGTTTATAGTTAGTTGTTAGTTATAAAAGTATTGGAGATTGGGGGAAAAAAGGCTGTTTGACGGGGGTGGGGTGGGGGGCCATTGGAGGTGAGAGGTCATGTGGTGAAACCTCCAGGAATAAGTCCAACCGGAGTTGGTAACCCTACGGCTGGTCCTAATTCAGCAGCAGATTACTTGAGCCCATACTTGAGGCTTTTATATCTAGAGGACTAGAATACAAAGAGGTAGAAGTTATGCTATAGCTATACAAATCCATGGTGAGACCACACCTGGAGTACTGTGTTCAGTTCTGGGCTCCGCACCTTAGGAAGGATATATTGGCCTTGGAGGGAGTGCAGCGTAGATTTACTAGAATGATACCTGGACTCCAAGGGTTAAATTAGGAAGAGAGATTACACAAACTAGGATTGTATTCCTGGAATTTCGATTAAGAGGTGATTTGATAAAAGTTTTCAAGATATTAAGGGGAACTGATAGAGTAGATAGAGAGAAACTATTTCTGCTGGTTGGGGAGTCTAGGACTAGGGGACATAGACTAAAAATTAGAACCAGGACTTTCAGGAGTGAAGTTAGGAAACACTTCTACAGGCAAAGGGTGGTAGAAGTTTGGAACTCTCTTCCGCAAATGGCAATTGATGCTAGTTCAATTGTTAATTTTAAATCTGAGATTGATGGATTTTTGTTAACCAAAGGTATTAAGGGATATGGGGCTAAGGCGGGTATATGGAGTTAGGTCACAGATCAGCCATGATCTCATTGAATGGCGGGACAGGCTCGAGGGGCTAAATGGCCTCCCCCTCTTCCTATCTTCCTATCTTCCTACGTTGCCCTGGATCCGTGATGCCGTCAGTTGCCTGAACAGCAGATTGCTTACTCCAAGCGGTACGCCTGACGAAGAGGTGACGGCAGCCAGCTGCACCCCTGTAGTGTAAAGGGGCCCCAAGAGTCTCTTTATACAAACCGGCTGCAGTTTTGCGTTTTGTCACCGCACCGAGGAGAGCAACCCGAGTCAGAGTTCCCCTATGCTGGATCGCGGGGTACGTTTGGACTAATAAAGGACACATTCGCAACCAGAGCCTGGCAAAACAGCCCGACGCTCATTCCAGCTCCCACCTCTGCCAACTCAGCACGGTTCGGTAACTCCATGGTCCGTCTGGCTCAGTTCCGGCCGAGATGGGGGAGCCTCGGATTCATTTATCGACAAGCAGAGTAGCTCTCCCGCTGCTTAACCCGGGCTGTCGTTTTTGTTGAATGGGTGCGCTGTTGTTCACTCGCAGCCTGATCCTGTTCGGCACTAGGAACAGGAGGAGGCCATTCAGCCCCTTGAGCCCGTTCGATTAGATCACGCGAAGTCGCCTCAACTCCATTTACCCGCCTTTGCTCCATATCCCTTGATCTCCTCACCCAACAAAAATCTATCGATCCCAGTCTTGATAATTTCCATTGACCCCCCAACACCCACAGCCTTTTGAGGAACTGAGTCCCAGATTCCCACTGCCATGCCAGCCAATGTTTGCAGACTACGGGTTCTGTCACTCCAGTCCATCCGAAGCGAGGCTGGACTCATTGAGTTGGGGAAGGGGCTGCACACAAACGCAACTAGGTATGTGTTTTCTTTGTGCCCTCCAAGGGTACAATCTTTTATAGAATCATAGAATCATAGAAGTTACAACATGGAAACAGGCCCTTCGGCCCAACATGTCCATGTCGCCCAGTTTATACCACTAAGCTAGTCCCAATTGCCTGCACTTGGCCCATATCCCTCGATACCCATCTTCCCCATGTAACTGTCCAAATGCTTTTTAAAAGACAAAATTGTACCCGCCTCTACTACTGCCTCTGGCAGCTCGTTCCAGACACTCACCACCCTTTGAGTGAAAAAATTGCCCCTCTGGATCCTTTTGTATCTCTCCCCTCTCACCTTAAATCTGTGCCCCCTCGTTATAGACTCCCCTACCTTTGGGAAAAGATTTTGACTATCGACCTTATCTATGCCCCTCATTATTTTATAGACTTCTATAAGATCACCCCTTAACCTCCTACTCTCCAGGGAATAAAGTCCCAGTCTGTCTAACCTCTCCCTGTAAGTCAAACCATCAAGTCCCGGTAGCATCCTAGTAAATCTTTTCTGCACTCTTTCTAGTTTAATAATATCCTTTCTATAATAGGGTGACCAGAACTGTACACAGTACTCCAAGTGTGGCCTCACCAATGCCCTGTACAACTTCAACAAGACATCCCAACTCCTGCATTCAATGTTCTGACCAAAAAATAAAATTACGAACAGAAAATAGTTAAGCCCCCAAATTACTTTTTTTTTTGGGGTTACAGTCTAAGAGAAATGTAAAATTTTGGAGCGAAATTCATCCTGTTGGTAATCTCACTGCAAAAAAAAATCAGCAAAACAGGAAATCCTTTTCTGTACTGGCGTGGAATTTTTGCAGCAAAATCACTGACAGGAGGGGATTTGCTGCCCTCTCTCCCCTTTTTCTTTTCCTGGTTGTAGGCTGTAAAATCAGTGCGAAGAATCTTCCGGAGGCCAAGATAAGAGGATTCTGGGAGAATCTGGGCGGCTATGTCCTGTCGCAGCAAGGTGGAGGTCACATCAATATCTTCGTTCCTCTGGCCGCATCAGGTTAGTTTTCTGTTCTTCACGAGTGTAGGATGAAGAGATGTGAAGTCATCGATGCAATCATCCAGTCAGGACCAGTAGAAACTGGGCTGGGTTATTGTTTTGGACGTTTCTTTCCCTTATTTTATTGTGTTTCTCCACCCTCCCCCCGCCCTCACTTACGTGTGCACAGTTATCCTGTCAGAGACAAGTTGGAGATGTTTTCCCAGGCCTGAGGCCTAGTTTAGGATTGCAGCCTGTCCAGCTTTGGACTGGGATATCTAATTTTTTTTTGGGTGAGGAAATTTCTAGAATGAAAACCGGACATCGAAAAGCTCGCTTCTTAAAACGGACGTTTTTGTTTCTTCATCAGTTCCCTCCCTCCCCCCGGAAGACATCGACTCTTCTCGGGCTGCAGCTCACGAGCGCTGCCCATTCCCTAATCTATATTTCTTACTACTTGCGCCTGGGTCTTGGGATGTAAAGAAGAAAGAACTTGCATTTATATGGCGTCTTTCACGACCTCAGGACGTCCCAAAGCTCTTGAAAACCAATGAATTATCTTCAAAGTGTAGTCACTGTTGTAAAGTAGGGAAACGTGGCAACCAATGTGCGCACAGCAAGATCCCACAAACAGCAATGAGATAAATGATCAGATAATCTGTTCTTCAGTGACGATGGTTGAGGGATGAATATTGGCCTGGACACCGGGGAGAATTCCCCTCCTGTTCTACGAAATAGTGGCATGGGATCTTTTATGTCCAACTGAGAGGGCAAGAGGGGCCTCAGTTTAACGACTCATCCGAAAGACATCAGTAATAACCAATATTACAGTGATGCCATGTATTATATTGGGAACCATCCATAATTCCCCACAACAGTTCACTATTTAATCATATTACCTAATACCACAGGTCACTGGGTTTAGAACTGCTCCCATAACTTCCCTTCAGTTGGTTTCATCAGTCACTGAGCCACGGTGTAGCGCTCCCTCTGTTCTGGACTGAAATGTCAGCCTAGATTTTGTGCTCAAGTCTCCTGGGGTGGGGCTTGAACCCAGGACCCGTCTGACATCAGAGGCGAGAGGGGCTACCCACTGAGCCGCAATATTTAGAATAGAATCATAGAAGTTTACAACATGGAAACAGGCCCTTCAGCCCAACATGTCCATGTCGCCCAGTTTATACCACTAAGCTAGTCCCAATTGCCTGCACTTGGCCCATATCCCTCTATACCCATCTTACCCATGTAACTGTCCAAATGCTTTTTAAAAGACAGAATTGTACCCGCCTCTACTACTGCCTCTGGCAGCTCGTTCCAGACACTCACCACCCTTTGAGTGAAAAAATTGCCCCTCTGGACCCTTTTTTATCTCTCCCCTCTCACCTTAAATCTATGCCCCCTCGTAATAGACTCCCCTACCTTTGGGAAAAGATTTTGACTATCTACCTTGTCTATGCCCCTCATTATTTTATAGACTTCTATAAGATCACCCCTAAACCTCCTACTCTCCAGGGAAAAAAGTCTCAGTCTATCCAACCTCTCCCTATAAGTCAAACCATCAAGTCCCGGTAGCATCCTAGTAAATCTTTTCTGCACTCGTTCTAGTTTAATAATATCCTTTCTATAATAGGGTGACCAGAACTGTACACAGTATTCCAAGTGTGGCCTTACTAATGTCTTGTACAACTTCAACAAGACATCCCAACTCCTGTATTCAATGTTCTGACCAATGAAACCAAGCATGCTGAATGCCTTCTTCACCACCCTATCCACCTGTGACTCCACTTTCAAGGAGCTATGAACCTGTACTCCTAGGTCTCTTTGTTCTATAACTGTCCCCAACGCCCTACCATTAACGGAGTAGGTCCTGGCCCGATTCGATCTACCAAAATGCATCACCTCA
Organism: Heptranchias perlo; assembly: GCF_035084215.1. Taxonomy (NCBI): domain Eukaryota; kingdom Metazoa; phylum Chordata; class Chondrichthyes; order Hexanchiformes; family Hexanchidae; genus Heptranchias; species Heptranchias perlo. The sequence continues at coordinate 6,065,325 of NC_090332.1, read as the reverse complement.
CATTTATCTAAATTAAACTCCATCTGCCATTCATCGGCCCACTGGCCCAATTTATCAAGATCCCGTTGCAATCCTAGATAACCTTCTTCACTGTCCACAATGCCACCAATCTTGGTGTCATCTGCAAACTTACTAACCATGCCTCCTAAATTCTCATCCAAATCATTAATATAAATAACAAATAACAGCGGACCCAGCACCGATCCCTGAGGCACACCGCTGGTCACAGGCCTCCAGTTTGAAACACAACCCTCTACAACCACCCTCTTTAGCAAAGGGACCAGAGGTGAATTTGCATCATGGGTTTGCAATTCTGTTACACGTTGGCCCATCCCATAGTTCCCAAATACCAAACCCTGCCATGTTCTCGTTACAGCACCCCAGCTGTTTCCTGAAGGAGTCCAGTGCCCTGCCCCCACTGGAGGTGTTGACCCCTCACTGAAATATGGTCACACGGCGATGGGGAGTCTGGCGGTGTAAGCTAGCAGGGAATGGCACCGGTTCATAGAAATGAACAGGTTGAAAAGGCAACTAGATCGGTTTTGTCCAATAGAAATCGCTGACTAGCCACAGGTCAGGCTACGGCAACAAAGTTTTAGTCACTTGCACTCATTTTAGTAGAAAAAGTCTCACACACACTCACACCGCACAGGTAAACGTACTTCACGTGTGTGTATTTACTTAACATCTACACCATTCATAATCAAGGAAACAAAACACAACCATCAAAAAACACTCGCACATTCTGCTTTTTGTCTGACCATTTTACCAACAAACGCACTAAAATATCAAAGTTCACATACACACGCCGTGCGGATATGGGTATTGAGATTACACGCTCGATGACAGTGTCTGTTACTCATTTTTAATTTACTAATCATCAATGCAATTAGCTACATCTGGATTCCCAATTATCTGCATCTGGATCACCAATTAACCACATCTGGATTCCCAATTAGCCATATCTGGATCACAAATTAGCAATGTGTGGATCAGCAGCCACATCTGGATCATCGATTATCCACATCCGGATTCCCAATTCTCCACATGTGGCTGACGCATTGGACAATACTGAATTTCTGGTTCATACCTACCAGAGGGAGAGGGGGGGGGCTTGTTGGGCCTAACGGCCTCTTCCTGTTCCCAAAAGTTCTTACATTCTGAACATCCCTTATTTTGTTTCTGATTTTAATCCGTCTTTCTCTGTGGCCAGAGGCAGGGATGGAACTCCTGTCCCAGCTCTCTGCACTGACTGGTCTGAGCTACAGTGCACCTACTGGGATACTGACTGGATCCTACCAGCGCAGTGAGTACCTTATATCGCCGTTATATCCTTGCAACTGACCTATTGCTCAGTTTGGTCCCCAACCAGGGTAGGCATTCTGGGCAAAGCCATCCACGTTGAACAGTTGTATAAATACTGCGATGGAACCGTCTAGGTCCTCCACGTGCTTTAGTTGGCCTGGATTGTCCGCTCGGACCTGCCCAAGTGTCAGGTGGGAAAAGTGGGCGGGACTCCACTATGCACGTATCTCACTGGGGCACGGATTGGCGCATGTGGAGGCTCCGATTCCCAGGGGATGTTGGGACAGCAGGACCGCGGTTGCCCGAGGAACCGTTCGCTGGAAGGTTCTTTGGCGGAACCCAATCACAGTATGCCCTGCTTTCGGTGGTGCTGGATGAACGAAGGCACGTCAGGGTGACCAACGGATGATGGTGCACTCATCGAGGTACCACCCACCAGACCGGTGAGCACCCTTACACGTAACTGGCAACAAGCACTGGTGGGGTGTGGGGGCGGGGGAACTGTCCTCGTGGGGTCAGGGACAGCAGAGGACCGCATGCAGACGGTGCCCTTACAGCGGACGGTGTGCGTAGGGCTGTGGCTCAGCGAATGACTGCCCTGGTCACCTGTAGCCTCAAACCTGCCTCCATCTCCTTCCAGGCCCAGCTGCAACCCTGAATAAAGGGGAATGGCGATCAAGTGGCAATCACCAGGTAAATCACCACCTCCACTTCAGCAGCCATCAGACAGGGATCGAGCGTTGGGCTTCTCTCCCTCACTTGCCAGCAGACTGGCGCCTGCACCTTGGGTGTCCCTTTAGAGCCCCTCCCCCTTCCGCCTTGGCAAAGGCTACTGATGGGTTGAAATGCCCGTGCAGGGTTGTGTGTCCCCTGTGTTCTATCCCGTGCATTATGGGCTTTGGTTCTTCAGTTTTAGTTTCTCAATATAAAACACGTGAACAACAGTAACTTGCATTTATATAGCGCCTTTAACGTAGTAAAACGCCCCAAGGCGCTCCACAGAAGCGTGATCAAACAAAATCTGACACCAAGCCCCATAAGGAGATATTAGGACAGGTGACCAAAAGCTTGGTCACAGAGGTAGGTTCTAAGGAGCGTCTTAATGGATGAGAGAGAGGTGGAGAGGTTTAGGGAGGGAATTCCAGAGTTTAGAACGTAGGCGGATGAAGGCACGGCCACCAATGGTGGGGTGATGGAAGTGGGGGATGCACAAGAGGCCAGAGTTGGAGGAACGCAGAGATCTCGGAGGGTTGTAGGGCTGCAGAAGGTTGCAGAGACAGGGAAGGGTGAGGCCACAGAGGGATTTGAAAACAAGGATGAGAATTTTAAAGTGGAGGCAGTGGCAGAGCGGAAGCCAATACAGGTCAGCGAGCACAGGGGGTGATGGGTGAGCGGGACTTGGTGCCAGTTAGGACACGTGAGCATTCACTAAGGACACTGCTGTTCCCATGCGTTAATAATGCTCGAGCTTCTCTCGCGGTAAGTTTGAGTGTTTGCTCTGTTGGCTGTCAGTCCTCAGCGAGTGGCTGTGGGAGCACGAGGACCCGGCTCCCCCAGCCACATACTTCAACATGGAGAAGCTGCAGGGCTGGAGCAGGATGGCACACGTTCTGGAGGAGGCCCTGAGAACCGTCCGCAAACAGATCAAGCCGTACCTGAGGGGCCTGCGGAAGGATATCTGTGGGAGGATGACCGGTAAGATTTCAAACCCATTTTATTCCTCGTTGTCCGCTAAATGTTTAAATGCTCAATACTTGTGAAGTTGCCGGGGATGTTTTCAGCTAATCTTATAATTTGTGCAGTGGAAATCTCACCAGCTTCCTTGTACATAATCGCTGACTCTCTCCCTCCCAAAATGAAATACAGTGGCGCTCTGAAAGTAATGAGGGAAATTCATGTGGAAGAGTATTGTAGGGATTTCACACATCCGTCTTTCTCTCCCCTTTTCGTTCTGGTTTTTTTTCCACTTTCTCCCTCGCCACTTTTCTCTTTCCCTTTCTCTCTTTCTCCTCTTTTCTCTCTCATTCCCTAGCATCTTCTTTTTTTCCTCCTTAATCTTTCTCGCTCCTCTTCCCCCTCTCTCCTTACCTTTTTTCCCTTCCTTTCCCCCGTTTTCCTCTTTCCCTTTTCTCGTTCTTTTCCCTCTCTCTTACCCTCCTCCTCATTTTTTTTAAGCCCATCCTGTTATTTCCATTGACCTTCGTTGCCTCTCCTGATGCCCTTTTTATTTCTTTCCTCCGTTCTCTGTTTCACTCAGTTCCTGTTCCCCTACTTTCCTCTCCCTGAGCACCATAACTTACAGTCAGTGTGCAACTTCTGAAACTTGAGTTACATAAAGTGTAAAATATGTCAGTGCGGGTGAGACGATTAAAACCTGACGCCGTTTTAAGCCAGTCTGGTGGACTGTGTAATTTGTGTGCTTTACTTACCTGTAGGACAGCTAATGTTTGATGCAATGAGCCCAGGAAAGGTCCAGGAGAATCAGGAAACTGCTCAAGCTTTAACTGAAGGACTGATCACAATGTCAAGCGAAAAACAGGTAAGTGCAGGTGGAAACAATCGGGGATAAACTATTAAAGATTAGATTGGTGCCAGGGATGAGGGACTTCAGTTATGTGGAGAGACTGGAGAAGATGGGGTTGTTCTCCTGAGAGCAGAGAAGGTTAAGGGGAGATTTGATAGAGGTGTTCAAAATCATGAAGGGTTTTGATAGAGTAGATAGGGAGAAACTGTTCCCATTGGCGGGAGGGTCGGTAACCAGAGAACACAGATTTAAGATAATTGGCACCGGGGGGCACCGGGGGTGATTTAAATGGAACCAAAGTGCAATGTTTTGCTTATTTTTCAGGTGAACCCTCTGGAATTTCTCTCCACCTTCCTTATGAGCAGATCTAGGAAGAGTACGTTATTAAAACCTGGTGAAACATTCCTGACCGAGGGTGATGGAGGGATTGACCTGGTGAAGGTGCACTCACTCGATTCAGTATTAACGTTCATAATCACTGATGTGTGTGGGAATGAGGGATGATCTTGAGTAAAGGGCTTCCAGTTCAGGAACATTCAGCAACAGCAGATGAACAATAGGGAGCTTAGTGAGTACATTACCCAGAACGACAGTGTCCCATAGAGACCAGGAAGGTTCCGGACTTGGTATCTGGCCTGTATTGAGTTACAGGGAAGTGATTTGAAAGGCCTCAGGTGTCAGCTGTATCTCAGTGGGTAGCAGTCTTGCCCCTTAAGTCAGTCAGTCAGTGGGTTCAAGCCCCACTCCAGAGACTTATAGAATCATAGAAGTTACAACATGGAAACAGGCCCTTCGGCCCAACATGTCCATGTCGCCCAGTTTATACCACTAAGCTAGTCCCAATTGCCTGCACTTGGCCCATATCCCTCTATACCCATCTTACCCATGTAACTGTCCAAATGCTTTTTAAAAGACAAAATTGTACCCGCCTCTACTACTGCCTCTGGCAGCTCGTTCCAGACACTCACCACCCTTTGAGTGAAAAAATTGCCCCTCTGGACCCTTTTGTATCTCTCCCCTCTCACCTTAAATCTATGCCCCCTCGTTATAGACTCCCCTACCTTTGGGAAAAGATTTTGACTATCGACCTTATCTATGCCCCTCATTATTTTATAGACTTCTATAAGATCACCCCTTAACCTCCTACTCTCCAGGGAAAAAAGTCCCAGTCTGTCTAACCTCTCCCTGTAAGACAAACCATCAAGTCCCGGTAGCATCCTAGTAAATCTTTTCTGCACTCTTTCTAGTTTAATAATATCCTTTCTATAATAGGGTGACCAGAACTGTACACAGTACTCCAAGTGTGGCCTCACCAATGCCCTGTACAACTTCAACAAGACATCCCAACTCCTGCATTCAATGTTCTGACCAATGAAACCAAGCATGCCGAATGCCTTCTTCACCACCCTATCCACCTGTGACTCCACTTTCAAGGAGCTATGAATCTGTACTCCTAGATCTCTTTGTTCTATAACTCTCCCCAACGCCCTACCATTAACGGAGTAGGTCCTGGCCCGATTCGATCTACCAAAATGCATCACCTCACATTTATCTAAATTAAACTCCATCTGCCATTCATCGGCCCACTGGCCCAATTGATCAAGATCCCGTTGCAATCCCAGATAACCTTCTTCACTGTCCACAATGCCACCAATCTTGGTGTCATCTGCAAACTTACTAACCATGCCTCCTAAATTCTCATCCAAATCATTAATATAAATAACAAATAACAGCGGACCCAGCACCGATCCCTGAGGCACACCGCTGGACACAGGCATCCAGTTTGAAAAACAACCCTCTACAACCACCCTCTGTCTTCTGTCGTCAAGCCAATTTTGTATCCAATTGGCTACCTCACCTTGGATCCCATGAGATTTAACCTTATGTAACAACCTACCATGCGGTACCTTGTCAAATGCTTTGCTGAAGTCCATGTAGACCACGTCTACTGCACAGCCCTCATCTATCTTCTTGGTTACCCCTTCAAAAAACTCAATCAAATTCGTGAGACATGATTTTCCTCTCACAAAACCATGCTGACTGTTCCTAATTAGTCCCTGCCTCTCCAAATGCCTGTAGATCCTGTCCCTCAGAATACCCTCTAACAACTTACCCACTACAGATGTCAGGCTCACTGGTCTGTAGTTCCCAGGCTTTTCCCTGCCGCCCTTCTTAAACAAAGGCACAACATTTGCTACCCTCCAATCTTCAGGCACCTCACCTGTAACGGTGGATGATTCAAATATCTCTGCTAGGGGACCCGCAATTTCCTCCCTAACCTCCCATAACGTCCTGGGATACATTTCATCAGGTCCCGGAGATTTATCTACCTTGATGCGCATTAAGACTTCCAGCACCTCCCTCTCTGTAATATGTACACTCCTCAAGACATCACTATTTATTTCCCCAAGTTCCCTAACACCCATGCCTTTCTCAACCGTAAATACCGATGTGAAATATTCATTCAGGATCTCACCCATTTCTTGAGCACAAAATCTAAGCTGACACTTCAGTGCAGCACTGAGGGAGTGCTGCACTGTTGGAGGTGCAGTCTCTCAGATGAAATGTCATGCCAAGGCCCTGCTGGCCCTCTCAGGTGGATATAAAAGATCCCACGGCACTAATGGAAGAAGAGCAGGGGAGGTGTCCTGGCCAATATTTATCCCTTGACCAATGTCATTAAAACTGATTATTTGGTCATTTTCACATTGCTGTTTGTGGGATCTTGCTGTGCAAAAATTAGCTGCTGTGTTTCCTACTTTACATCAGTGACTACACTTCAAAAAAGTACTTCATTGGCTCTAAAGAGCTGTGGGATGTTCTGAGGATGGGAAAGGTGCTACATAAATGCAATTTTTTTTCTTTCTCAGCACCCCTGGGCTAGGGGGGGGGGGTGGTGTTATCAGCCAGGGGTTTTCCCCTTTGATAACAATCCAGTGACCCCCTGCTGGAACGTACACCAACACGGTGGTCAGGCGAGAATAGGATTGGGCTCTGCTGTGATGCAACCCGCAGTTGAATAACGAAACAATCCTCGCTGCCTAACTGAAGCATGGCGAGCGGCCACTCGGCTGCAGGACTGGAAGGCTACGGGTGTCTGTGGAACCGTGCCCCACGGGAGTTGAAACCGAGAGGGGCAGGATGGGAGAACCCTGCTATTCAACCGTGTTGGTTTCCCTCTCTTTTTCCCGGCAGGAAGGAGAAGGGGCAGAAGCCGGGTGCGTGGAGCCTGCCTCGCGGCACCTTCAGGAGCAGGAGGAGACCTTCCAGGTGCTGAGCCGGCTGGTGAGCACTCAGATCGGTTTCTCCACACCGTGCGGCGTGTGCGTGCGTGCGTGCGTGCGTGCGTGTGAATATTGTGCATCGATGAGGCGGAGGGCAGTTTGCTGATCAAACATTCTAGTGTGGCATGGACTGTGAAACCCGCCTTTGAACTGGTGCCTCAGCTGGTTGGGAATTTAAGTGTGGGAGGTGAAAAACGATAGCACAAAACTGCACGGGTCAAACACTCCACAAAGATCAATGTTTTCCTGTGTTGTTGGGGTGGGGGAGATGGTGGAGGAGAGAAGGGGCAGATGGTGGCGGAGAGAGGGGGAGATGGTGGCGGAGAGAAGGGGGAGATGGTGGCGGAGAGAGGGGGAGATGGTGGCGGAGAGAGGGGGAGATGGTGGTGGAGAGAGGGGGAGATGGTGGCGGAGAGAGGGGGAGATGGTGGAGGAGAGAAGGGGGAGATGGTGGTGGAGAGAGGGGGAGATGGTGGCGGAGAGAAGGGGAGATGGTGGTGGAGAGAGGGGGAGATGGTGGCGGAGAGAAGGGGGAGATGGTGGCGGAGAGAGGGGGAGATGGTGGCGGAGACAGGGGGAGATGGTGGCGGAGAGAGGGGGAGATGGTGGCGGAGACAGGGGGAGATGGTGGCGGAGAGAGGGGGAGATGGTGGCGGAGAGAAGGGGAGATGGTGGCGGAGAGAGGGGGAGATGGTGGCGGAGAGAAGGGGGAGATGGTGGTGGAGAGAAGGGGAGATGGTGGTGGAGAGAGGGGGAGATGGTGGAGACAGGGGGAGATGGTGGTGGAGAGGGGGGGAGATGGTGGCGGAGAGAAGGGGAGATGGTGGCGGAGAGAAGGGGAGATGGTGGCGGAGAGAAGGGGAGATGGTGGCGGAGAGAGGGGGAGATGGTGGCGGAGAGAGGGGGAGATGGTGGCGGAGAGAGGGGGAGATGGTGGCGGGGAGGGGGGGAGATGGTGGTGGAGACAGGGGGAGATGGTGGTGGAGAGGGGGGGAGATGGTGGCGGAGAGAAGGGGAGATGGTGGCGGAGAGAAGGGGAGATGGTGGCGGAGAGAAGGGGAGATGGTGGCGGAGAGAGGGGGAGATGGTGGCGGAGAGAAGGGGGAGATGGTGGTGGAGAGAAGGGGAGATGGTGGTGGAGAGAGGGGGAGATGGTGGTGGAGACAGGGGGAGATGGTGGCGGAGAGAGGGGGAGATGGTGGCGGGGAGGGGGGGAGATGGTGGCGGAGAGAAGGGGAGATGGTGGCGGAGAGAAGGGGAGATGGTGGCGGAGAGAAGGGGGAGATGGTGGTGGAGAGAAGGGGAGATGGTGGTGGAGAGAGGGGGAGATGGTGGTGGAGACAGGGGGAGATGGTGGTGGAGAGAGGGGGAGATGGTGGCGGAGAGAGGGGGAGATGGTGGTGGAGAGAAGGGGAGATGGTGGTGGAGAGAGGGGGAGATGGTGGCGGAGAGAGGGGGAGATGGTGGCGGGGAGGGGGGGAGATGGTGGCGGAGAGAAGGGGAGATGGTGGCGGAGAGAAGGGGAGATGGTGGCGGAGAGAAGGGGAGATGGTGGCGGAGAGAGGGGGAGATGGTGGCGGAGAGAAGGGGGAGATGGTGGTGGAGAGAGGGGGAGATGGTGGCGGAGAGAGGGGGAGATGGTGGCGGGGAGGGGGGGAGATGGTGGCGGAGAGAAGGGGAGATGGTGGCGGAGAGAAGGGGAGATGGTGGCGGAGAGAAGGGGAGATGGTGGCGGAGAGAAGGGGAGATGGTGGCGGAGAGAAGGGGAGATGGTGGCGGAGAGAGGGGGAGATGGTGGTGGAGAGAAGGGGAGATGGTGGCGGAGAGAAGGGGAGATGGTTTCGGAGAGAGGGGGAGATGGTGGCGGAGAGAAGGGGAGATGGTGGCGGAGAGAAGGGGAGATGGTGGCGGAGAGAAGGGGAGATGGTGGCGGAGAGAAGGGGAGATGGTGGCGGAGAGAAGGGGAGATGGTGGCGGAGAGAGGGGGAGATGGTGGCGGAGAGAAGGGGAGATGGTGGCGGAGAGAGGGGGAGATGGTGGCGGAGAGAGGGGGAGATGGTGGCGGAGAGAAGGGGGAGATGGTGGCGGAGAGAAGGGGGAGATGGTGGCGGGTGAAGGGGAGATGGTGGCGGGGAGGGGGTGGTGGGGCGAGATGGTGGGGGAGGTGAGAGATGGTGTCGGGGTGGGGGGGAAGGACGGAGGGGATTGTGGCCCGCAGTGGGCAGTAAATCATAAAATCATACAGTAGTGAAGGTGAAAGAGCTGTCCAATTAGTCCCACTCCCTCCTGCTCTTTCCCCAGAACCCTGAAAATGTTTCCTTTTCAAGTATTTATCCAATTTCCTTTTGAAAGTTATTATTGAATCTGCTTCCACCACCCTTTCAGACAGTGCATTCCAGATCATAAAAACTCACTGCATTAAAAAAAAAATTCTCCTCATCTCCCCTCTGGTTCTTTTGCCAATTATCTTAAATCTCTGTACTCTGGTTATCAACCCGCCTGCCAGTGAAAACAGTTTCTCCCTATCTACTCTATCAAAATTGAATACTGGAGGCATGTGAGATGCACAAAAGACTTAATTCACGATCTTTGGGAATCACTTATGTGGAACTTTTCCGAAACAGAGAGAGAGATTAAGGGGTGAAGTAGTGTATACGACCTGGACAATTGAACGTAGACTGTGGAAGCTGGAAGTTTGATGGGGCGATTGGCTGTTTCGGGTTCCATGGTTTCCAATGTTCCTAACATCCCATAATACCACTCCATCAGACCAGGAATAATTACTGAGATTTCGAGGCACTGCTTCCAGGGCAGAGCCTTGATGGCCATGAGCAGACAGTGTGTCCTATTTTCAAGATGCACTGCAGCACCTCCCAAACCCGCGACCTCCACCACCTAGAAGGACAAAGGCAGCAGGCGCATGGGAACAACACCACCTGCACGTTCCCCTCCAAGTCACACACCATCCCGACTTGGAAATATATCGCCGTTCCTTCATCGTCGCTGGGTCAAAATCCTGGAACTCCCTTCCTAACAGCACTGTGGGAGAACCTTCACCACACGGACTGCAGCGGTTCAAGAAGGCGGCTCACCACCACCTTCTCAAGGGGGAACCAGGGATGGGCAATAAATGCCGGCTTTGCCACCCTAAGAATGAATATATTTTTAAAAATCCCCCTTTATTTCCCGCTCACCTTTTGACTTTTCCCACTCTTTTCAGAACAGAAGGCTGCTCGGTGACTTTGTGGGGAATCGGACGCAGTTTGCCAGGGAGGCCTTGTCAAGCGAGCGAGATTACGTGCAGACCCTGGAGATTGTTAAGGACCTTTACTGGGCTCCGCTCAGAGCAGCCCTGGCCTCCAACCGCGCAATCCTGAGCACCGCCAACATCCACGTCATCTTTTCCGACATCCTGTCGATCCTGGATCTCCACAGGTTCACACGCTGACACTTTCTTCAGAGTGGGAGGGAAGGTTATCAAACTCACAACATGGTATGAAATCCAGAGTGGGGGCTGAGGTGCCAGTGCCTTCAGTGAGCTCTGTCGAGCGCAGTGACACATCTACCAGATATCAGGGTGTACCCAGCCTAGGGTCCCCTACATTATTCTCTATATGAACCATCTGAACCCCTCGATTAGATTCCAGTCTGTAACTCACTCCCGGGTATCCATTATTCTATATATGAACCATCTGAACCCCTCGATTAGGTTCCAGCCTGTAACTCACTCCCGGGTATCCATTATTCTATATATAAACCACCTGAACCCCTCGATTAAGATTCCAGTCTGTAACTCACTCCCAGGTATCCATTATTCTATATATAAACCATTTGAACCCCTCGATTAGATTCCAGTCTGTAACTCACTCCCGGGTATCCATTATTCTATATATAAACCACCTGAACCCCTCGATTAAGATTCCAGTCTGTAACTCACTCCCAGGTATCCATTATTCTATATATAAACCATCTGAACCCCTCGATTAGGTTCCAGCCTGTAACTCACTCCCGGGTATCCATTATTCTATATATAAACCCCCCCGAACCCCTCTATTAGATTCTAGTCTGTAACTCACTCCCGGGTATCCATTATTCTATATATAAACCATCTGAACCCCTCGATTAGATTCCAGCCTGTAACTCACCCCCAGGTTGCCATTATTCTATATATGAACCATCTGAACCCCTGGATTAGATTGTGGATTGTAACCCTTGGTTATCCGTGTCCCGTTAGTCACCTGCTTTTCCTATGCTGCTAACAATGGATGTTGTGCTGAATGTTGTAGGGATTTACTGGGCGACCTGACCGACCGTCTGTGTGAGTGGGGTCCGTCGCAGTGTCTGGGCGGCGTCTTCGTCAAGTTCAGCACCAGACTGACAAATTACACCAACTTCTTCAACAACTACGCTGCCATCCTGAAAACCGTCGATAAGGTGCGAGACCGTCTCGGGCGCGAGCTGGTGTCGCAGAGAGAAGGTGGGGGAAGGGACCTCGAGTCAGCCATTTCCAGATGAAACTGTAATCCTGCCTCACGTGAAAGGCTCAAACTATCCAATAAGTTCAGAGTCAGCAGCTCCTGAAATTACACTCCAGTTACCAGCCAACTCTGACCCCAATTTAGAGCCTGGTTATGGGTGCACTGGCGAGGCAGTATTTATTGGCCAGCCCAATAACGCTGAGGGCATTGAGTCCCATGGTGGAGGATTGGAATCAGATGTAGGCCAGACCGGGTAGGAGTGACAGGCTCCCTTCCCTGAAAGAAAAAACTTGAATTTATAAAGCGCCCAGGACGTGCCAAAGCCCTTTACAGCCAATGAAGTACTATTGAAGTGGTCACCTTGACTCCATTGACCCGCCTTTGCTCCATATCCATTGATACCCGTTGCCTAACAAAAATCTATCCATCCAGTCTTGAAAGCTCCAATTGTCCCCCAGCATCCCCAGCCTTTTGGGGAGAGAGAGTTCCAGATTTCTACCACCTTTTGTACGAGAAAAAGCGCTTCCCGATTTCGCTCCTGAATGGCCTGGCTCTAATCTTATCATTGTGTCCCCTCGTTCCTGCACTAGAGGAACTAGTTTCTCCGTATCTAGCCCATCGAATCCTTCTAACAGTTTCAAAAACCTCGATCAGATCACTCCTCAGTCTCCTAAACTCGAGAGAATAACAAGTCCAGTTTATGTGCGGCTGAGATTGACCGGGGTGGGGGGGTGGGGGGGGAAAAGGCCAAGGTGTTTCTCAGCCGCAGGCCCAGTCTGAAGGAGGCAGGCTCCTCCAGTGCCTGCTGTTGAGCCTCTGTGTTTCTCGTCACTAATGGGAGACGACAGCAGAATGACCCATGAGACGCGAGTGGCTGATGAGATTAAAGGGCAGATTCAGAGGTACTGTTTCCTCCTAATGGCTGCTGCTACTGGACCCGTCTGCACAAGATTTCTTTAGGGCAGGAAGCAGCCTTTCAATTCCTCGAGACATTACTTCAAATTAGAGACAGACGCTGTTCTAATCACTCAAAGGCTCATTCTCAGCATCCTGCAAGCCGAGAAAGTCCCAGGTTGGATCCCTGCTGGATTAGCCGACCTCAGTCAGGGCATCAGTCGGGACTACTACAGTGGCCCTGGGCTAGGACGGTGTCAGGTGAGGACACAGTGGGCTCAGGTGCCCTGTCCCCCAACAGTTGGATGGCCTGACAGCACTATTGGGGCTCACACATGATGAAACGTTGAAATTTACAGCACAGAAAGAGCCCGTTCACCTCATTGCGTCGGCCCTTTGCTGGAGCAATCCCACTGCCCTTGCTCTCTCCCTATAGATCTCCCTCCACTTCAAATATTTATCCATTTTTCCCTTAAAAGATGCAATGGTCTCTACTTCAACCACTCCCGTACAACAAAACATTCTATGTGCCGACAGTCCTCTGAGTAAAGACATTTCTTCAAACCTCTCTCCCTACTGCTTAGTGATAGTTTTAAATTGATGACCCCTCTACCAGGGAAAATAGTCTTTCCCTATTCACCCTATCAAAACACTTCATTATTTTAAAAACCTCTATTAAATGTGGTTGTGTGAAATGATACATCTTGGTAGGAAGAACGAGGAGAGGCAATATAAACGAAAAGGTACAATTTTAAAGGGGGTGCAGGAACTGAGAGACCTGGGGGTGCACGTACACAATTCTTTGAAGGTGGCAGGACAAATTAAGAAGGCTGTTAAAAAAGCATACAGGATCCTGGACTTTATAAATAGAGGTACAGAGTACCAAAGAAAGAAGTTATGTCAAACATAAGAACATAAGAAATAGGAGGAGTAGGCCATACGGCCCCTCGAGCCTGCTCCGCCATTCAATAAGATCATGGTTGATCTTCGACCTCAACTCCACTTTCCCGCCCGATCCCCATATCCCTTGATTCCCCTAGAGTCCAAAAATCTATCTATCTCAGCTTTGAATATATTCAGTAACTCAGCATCCACAGCCCGCTGGGGTAGAGAATTCCAAAGATTCATAACCCTCTACATGAAGAAATTCCTCCTCATCTCAGTCTTGAATGGCCGACCCCTTATCCTGCGACTATGCCCCCAGTTCTAGACTCTCCAGCCAGGGGAAACAATCTCTCAGCATCTACCCTGTCGAGCCCCCTCAGAATCTTATATGTTTCTATGAGATCACCCCTCATTCTTCTAAACTCCAGAGAGTATAGGCCCATTTTACTCAAACTCTCTTCATAGGTCAACCCTCTCATCCCAGGAATTAATCTAGTGAAACTTCATTGCACTGCCTCTAAGGCAAGTATATCCTTCCTTAGATAAGGAGACCAAAACTGTACACTGTACTCCAGGTGTGGTCTCACCAATGCCCTGTACAACTGTAGTAAGACTTCCTTACTCTTGTACTCCAACCCCCTTGCAATAAAGGCCAACATGCCATTTGCTTTCCTAATTGCCTGCTGTACCTGCATACTAACTTTTTCTGTTTCTTGTATGAGGACACCCAAATCTCTCTGAACACCAACATTTCATTGTTTCTCAGCGTTTAAAAAATATTCTGTTTTTTCTATTCTTCCTACCAAAGTGAATAACCTCACATTTCCCCACATTAAACCTTTATAAAACACTGATCAGGCCTCAGCTGAAGTACTGTGTTCAATTCTGGGCACCACACTTTAGGAAGGCTGTCAAGGCCTTGGAGAGGGTGCAGAGGAGATTTACTAGAATGATACCAGGGATGAGGGATTTCAGTTATGTGGAGAGATTGGAGAAACTGGGATTGTTCTATTTAGAGCAGAGAAGGTTAAGGGGGAGATTTAATAGAGGTGTTCAAAATTATGAGGGGTTTTGCTAGGGTAGATAGGGAGAAACTGTTTCCACTGGCAGGAGGGTCGGTAACCGGAGGACACAGATTTAAGATAATTGGCAAAAGAACCAGAGGAGGAGATGAGGAGAAGTTATTTTACGCAGAAAGTTGTTGTGATCTGGAATTCGCTGCCTGAAAGGGCGGTGGAAGCAGATTCAGTAATAACTTTCAAAAGGGAATTGGATATATACTTGAAAAGGAAAAATTTGCAGGGCTATGGGGAAAGAGGGGGGGGGGGGGGGAGTGGGACGAACTGGATTCATAGATCCGGCACAGGCATGATGGGCCGAATAGCCTCCTTCTGTGCTGTATCGTTCTACGATTCCATTAAATCCTCCTTTGGCTTTCTCTGCTCAGAATGGCCACGAGGGTGAGGTTGCTGACGGGAACCAATGGCCATGAAGCGGTGTCCCATTGAGAGAGTCAACACCTTCAGGAGAGGAGCGAGAGGGTGGGGAGGGGAATTGGGGAGAGACTGGACTGATGTGTCTGCTCTCACTGATTAACAGGAGCCTTTACTTTACCGTTCTTTCAGTGTCGAAACACTACCCCGGGTTTCCGCGCATTCCTAACCAGGCACGACCGGACGGCGGTGACTAAAATGCTGAGGTAAGCCCACCGTTGACATTTATTCCTTACAAAGGCGAGCTTGTGTTTCACAGAATGGTGGCGATGTCCTGTTGCCTCTCGTCGTGTGTGTGTGTTTTTTTTTACAGCCTTCAGGAGATGCTGCTGAGCCCCAGCGGCCGGTTTGAGGAGTACGTGACAGTGTTGTACGCGCTGCGGCTGCACACTCCCGCCGAGCACACGGACCACGATGACCTCACCGCTGCCATTGGCAACCTGAAGTGCTTCCGGGATTACATCCGGCAGGTGCGTGCGTTGGTTGGAGTCGCCGTTGCCAGCTCCTGTATCCCGTCCCAGTACTGAAATTACACGAAGCCCACTGGCACAGGCATGATGGGCTGAATGGCCTCCTTCTGTGCTGTATTATGATTCCACGAGACCCCACGCTAATGTCGGAGCTGAGTTGGGGGCGATAGTGCACACCATACATTAATAAGACACAAACTGTGGAATGAGGACAAGCCATTTGGACCACTCTTTCCAATGGCCCATGTCCGATTAGCTCTGCCCTGATCGGCAGCCCTTCCACCACCTTAAACATTCACTCCCTCCACCACCAGCAGTGTGTACTATCTACAGGATGCACAGCGCGTGTGCATGTATGTGTGCATGCGTACGTATGAGTGCACGCATGTGTACGTATGCGTGTGCGTGTACGTATGCGTGTGCGCACGTGTGGATGCTGGATGACGACAAGATTATGGTTAGCTGTGATGCCACCACAGTTGAATAACCTGCTGACAATCACTGTCTACACGCATGCTGCAGATTGGCCACTCGGCCGAGGTGTAGCAGGATATCCGACACCCCGGCAAGAATCAGCACCTTCAGGAGAGGAGGGAAGAAAAATAAAAAATTATCCTTTGTTAACAGGGAGGAATGGAAACAAGCTGCTGCTTCACTCCTGGAAGTATTGAGAGTTTGTGAACACGCCTCTAGTGATGCTGGGCGCTCACTGTCCGATTCTGGGGATTCTGTAATGCAGCAGATCTATTATAACACTCTTGGAAACAGGTTCCTTCCTCAATAGAGACACCCAACTGTGTAACCCTCTCCAACCGCTTTAGAAAAAATTGCCAAACACCCGAAGAGCAGTCAGAATGTGGAACTCGCTACCACGAGGACAGCTTGAGGCGAATAGCACAGATGCATTTACGGGGAAGTTGGATAAATACACGAGGGAGAAAGGAATAGAAGGATATGTTGATAGGGTGAGACGAAGAGGGGTGGGAGGAGGCTCGTGTGGAGCATAAACACCAGCACGGACCAGTTGGGCCGAATGGCCTGTTTCTGTGCTGTAAAATTCTAGGTAGTTTTTTTACGTGAAGCAGCATTATGTGAAAATGTGATTTTCTGACAGGATTTGAATTTTCTGGCACTTTCTGTTACAGCTGAAACTGCGGAGTGAGAGAGATCGGCAGATGGCGGAAGCTCAAGGAAGCATTGCTGGCACTCCTGTAAGTCAATAGTTGGCCATCTGTCTGATGCCTATGAATAGACCTGAACCCCATTGCAGCGAATGATACTGGGACATGTATCTGTGCATTAGTAGTATTTTAAATGCACCCTTTTCAGCACTGATGCAAAACCTTATCAAGGCCGGAAGATAACTACATCATAATTTAGTTTTTAAAAATCGATGCTGCTCTGCTTCCTTTAGTTGCTAAAGAAAGGTTGTGCAAATAGTTTGCCATTTATATATATCAAAAAATGGAAAGGCAATGTTATTAGTGTGTCTTAACGCGGAGATGGGTAGTGACTGTACCACAATCTCTCTAATAGATGGGAACTCCGGGCTGACACTTGCTCCATTACTCTGGATAAAGTCAGCATCTGAAAGGACAGATTAACGCTTTGGGTGTAACTCTTCAGGTGCTCTGAGCAGTTAACTGTTTGCAACCTCGGCGTCCTGTTTGACGTTCCCACCTTCCCTGATGTGCACGGACGGACCTGCTGTGTATTTCCAGCATTTTCTGCTTTCATTTCAAATTTGCAGTTTGTTTTTTCTCTTTGTACCGATGAATGGTTTTTTCATCTCAGGGCCGTTTGTGTGGCCGTGCTGTGCGCAAATTGGCCGCCACGTTTGCCTACATAACAGCAGTAACGGCACTCCAAAGTAATTCAGTGTAATGCTCACGGCTGATCCCAGCTGACAAAAAGTGTTCCGATTCTGAGCATTTGGCTCTGGATATATACTTGGAAAGGAAATAATTTGCAGGGCTATGAGGGAAAGAGCAGGGGAGTGGGACTAATTGGGTAGCTCTTTTCAAAGAGCTGGCACAGGCACGATGGGCAGAATGGCCTCCTTCTATGCTGTAAGATTCTATGATTTAAACTAATCAGTTCTTCCCCATTCCCTGAACAAAAAAAAATGACGTATAATATAATGAAAGAATACACAAAGAACATCCTACAGTCCTGTGGGGCGCTCCCATAGCTTAGTTAACTGCACCATCCTATATGGTGCTGAGCCCAGGTTCGATCGATCCTGTGTTAGTGTTGAGTTAGGTTGGGTAGGTGCATTACGCTGGGATTCAACACTCCGGCCATGGGTGAAGCTCCTTGCTCATCGCCCACAGACCAATATCCCACCAGTTATTTGAGTGAGATCATTATTCCCCGCCCAATATTAGAAACAATAACTACCCTTGAGTTTGGATAGTACCCCCACCCCTTCCCTACAATGTTAGCAGTGCGTCCCTGTTAAAGGGGTGAGCAGGAAGGGGGTTATAAGGTTGGGGCTATGTCGCGCTAGAATTGCCCTTGCAGTATTTTAAGCAGCCGCTGATAAACTGGATGTGCTTCACTTACAGATCCTGCTGGAGGCAAATAGGTACCTGATCCAGGTTCAGGAGGTGGCTCAGATGAGTAGCCCCGATAGAAAGATCTGTGCTTCCTTAAGGTAATGTGTAGAGCGCTGCAGTCATAAACTTTGTTTTCATAGCATCCCACAGCAGAGGCCGCAGCCATTCGGCCCATCATGCTTGTGCCGACTCTTTGAAAGAGCTGTCCAATGAGTCCTACACCCTAGCTTTTTCCCCATAACGCTGCAAATTAGTCATCATCGAGTACATGTCCAATCGCCTTTTAAAAGTTCCTATGGAATCTGCTTCCACTACCCTTTCAGGTAGTACGTTCCAGATCATAACAACCCTCTGCGTGAAAAGATTTCTCCTCTTTTCCTGTTATTTGCCATTGTTACTTTGTTCCCTCCCCCTTTCCTTGCTCTTCACGCATCACACACACTGCTCCAGCCAAGATGACCAGAAGTTGGCATTGGTCCTAGAACCTCTGTTCTGTTAAGTGCCTTTCAGGAGGTGCACTAGAGTGGATTGATGGTTTCCCCTCCCTGACTGCAAGGAGGCTCTAATGCTTCCCTGCCAGTACTCGGGATTGGTAACGCATCCATGGTGGGGACCTTAGATCATGAACTTGCATCCCCTCGGTATTAATCTGACACTTGCCATCAGCAATTGTTCCAGTCGGCACATCACCCTGCGACTTACTGAGCCAAGTAGGGGAGCTCCAACAACAACTTGCATTTCTATAGTGCCTTAAACGTAGAAAAACATCCCAAGTCACTTCACAGAAGCACCAGTGCAGTATTGAGGGAGCGCTGCACTGTCGGAGGTGTCGTCTTTCGTACGAGACGTTAAACCGAGGTCCCGTCTGCCCTCTCAGGTGAATGTAAAAGATCCCATGGCACTATTTGGAAGAAGAACAGGGGAGTTCTTCCCGGTGTCCCAGCTAAATATTTATCCCTCAACCAACACCAAAGAACAGGTATCTGGTCATTATCACATTGTTGTTTGTGGGCTCTTGCTGTGTGCAAATTGGCTGTTGCGTTTCCTACATTACAACAGCGATTATACTTCAAAAGTACCTCACTGGCTGTAAAGCGCTTTGGGACGTCCTGAGGTTGTGAAAAGCACTATATAAATGCAAGTTCTTTCTTCTTTTTTAGAAATCAACACAGCCAAACAGGGAGGGGCGCCGAAAAGTTTGGTTTAAGAGATGGGTTGTAAGGAGAGAGAGGTGGAGGGATTTAGACAGGGAATTCCAGAGCTTGTGTCATATACTGTTTATTGGTATGAACTTCAGGACGCAAGATGTAGCAAGCTCCAGTATAAAATGCACAATTACATAATTCAGTGTTAAACAGCATCATTTAAAAAACATTTTGTTTTTATTCCCCAGGATTTACGAGCACATTAGTGACCTGAGCCTCTTCCTTTTCAACGATGCCCTTGTTTTCGCCTCAAAAACAGTTTCTCATCTGCCGTTTGAACGAAGTCCAAAGACATCGCTCCAGTTCTTGGCATCTGTGGCCCTCCCCAGGCTTCTCATAGAAGACGTCCCAGACTCCAAATGTACAGCAACAGTATTCCATTACCCACTTGTATTCAGTTTGCATGCATTGATTCATAGGACGGGACAAAGCAGGTTTTAGTCACAGCCAGAATCCCTTCAGCCAGCAGGAATGCTGAGAGTAGCTGCCCAGTCTCACGCTGGTAATGAAGGCAGCGTGAGGGATTGTTTTAATTTTGGTCCCAGTTTTCTCTCCTAGTTCGATCAGCAGTGCCATTTGTCCATATGAGGTTGCACAGTGAGCTGTTTTGGGCATGAGGAGCAGCCTCACTAGACGTTCGCACAAATGCACAGCAGGGTCATCCCAGAGCAACAGTAGGAACCGTGGTGGATTTTCCCTGCTCTTAGCAAAGGGACGTTGACGTCAGGTACAGTCGCCCTACCACAGCCCCAGCTCAGATTTAAAATGTACCTGCTGCTCGGGCAGTAGCTCAGAGAGCAGAGTGACAGAGATCCGGGTTGGTGTGATTTGGCCAGGGCATGGCTGGCAGCAGTACTTTACTGGAGAGCTAGAGCAGAGAGAGCAAGACAGAGACATACATTAAAACACACACACACACACACACACACACACACACAGAAAAAGACATATTGAGAAAGACACACATTAAGAAACAGAGACAAAGAAAGAGACATACATTGAGAGAGACAGAAAAGAAACTACTCAGGGAGAAATATTCACTGTGTACAGAAATATGATCTGGGAATATTTAAATAGAGGACTGGCATTACTCTGGGAGTCCTGAGGCAATTAAGTTACAAGGAAAGTTTCCTTGGAGGGAAAATTGACTAGCAGCTCAAGCCAACAACAGTCAGACTTTAAAAAACTGTCCAACTGACTCATGAAGATAGGCGCTCAATTAAAGTGACAATCTGCACCTAATCGGTGTGCCAGTAGTATTCATAGAATGGCCGCCTTCTGTGCTGTAATCATTCAGCCCGTGCCAGCTCTTTGCAAGAGCAATTCATTCCCCCGCTCTTTCCCCATAGCCATGCAAATTTTTTCCCTTCAAGTATTTATCCAATTCCTTTTTGAAAGCTATGATTGAATCTGCTTCCACCACCCTTTCAGGCAGCGCATTCCAGATCATAACTACGTAAAAAAGTAAAAAAGTTTGCTGCTTAAAAAAGTTTTTTCTCATGTTGCCTTTGGTTCTTTTGCCACTCACCTTAAATCTGTGTCCTCTGGTTCTCGACCCTTCCGCCAATGGGAACAGTTTCTCTTTATTTACCTTATCTAAACCCTTCATGATTTTAAATACTTCTACCAAATCTCCCCTCAACCTTCTCTGCTCAAAGGAGAACCACCCCAGCTTCTCCAGTCCCTCCACATAATTGAAGTCCCTCATCTCTGGAACCATTCTAGTAAATCTTTTTTACACTCTCTCTAAGGCCTTCACTTCCTTCCTAAAGTGCGGTGCCCAGAATGGGACACAATACTCCAGTTGTGGCCAAACCAGTGTTTTATAAAGGATCATCATAATCTCCTTGCTTTTGTACCCTATGCCTCTATTTATAAAGCCTGGGATCCCGTATGCTTCCTTTTTAAAACCACTTTCTCAATCTGTCCTACCACCTTTAACGATTTGTGCACATATAAACCCAGTTCTCTGTTCCTGCACCCCTTTAGAATTGTGCCCTTTAGTTTATATTGCCTCTCCTTGTTCTTCCTACCAAAATATATCACTTTGCACTTCTCCGCGTTAAATTTCATCTGCCATGTGCCCGCCCATTCCACCAGCCTGTCTATGTCCTCTATCACTGTCCTCTTCATTGTTTTGTCACTGCACTTCCAAGTTTAGTGTGATCTGCAAATTTTGAAATTGTGCCCTGTACACCCAAGTCCAAGTCATTTATAATCAAAAAAAAATCAGTGGTCCTAATGCCGACCCCTGGGGAACACCACTGTACACCTCCCTCCAGTCTGAAAAACAACTGTTCACCACTACTGTTTCCTGTCACTTAACCAATTTCGTATCCATGCTGCCACTGCCCCCTTTATTCCACGGGCTTCAAGTTGCTGACAAGCCTATTATGTGGCACTTTATCAAACGCCTTTTGGAAGTCCATATACACATCAACCCCCTCTGTTACCTCATCAAAAAACTCAATCAAGTTAGTTAAACACGATTTACCTTTAACAAATCCATGCTGGCTTTCCTTTATTAATCCACACTTGTCCAAGTGACTGTTAATTTTGTCCCGGATTATCATTTCTAAAGGCTTCCCCACCCCCGAGGTTAAACTGACAGGCCTGTAGTTGCTGGGTTTATCCTTACATGCTTTTTTTGATCAAGGGTGTAACATTTGCAATTCTCCAGTCCTCTGGCATCATCCCTATATCTAAGGAGAATTGAAAGATTACGACCAACACCTCTGCAATTTCCACCCTGACTTCCCTCAGCAACCTAGGATGCATCCCATCCGACTGGGTGACTTATCTACTTGAAGTACAGCCAGCCTTTCTAGTACCTTCTACCTCCTCTTTTACAGTGACTTTGGCAGCAGCATCTTCCTTGGTGAAGACAGATGCAAAGTACTCATTTAGTACCTCAGCCATGCCCTCTGCCTCCATACGTAGATCTCCTTTTTGGTCCCTAATCAGCCCCACCTCTCCTCTTACTACCCGTTTACTATTTATATGCATATAGACGACTTTGGGATCCCCTTTTATGTTAGCCGCTAGTCTATTCTCATACTCTCACAGGTCATTCCAGATAAATCACTGACCAACATGGGAATTTTAAGATAAACCCCAAAGGGGAAAAAACTGTGTGCTATAGTGGGTTTATAATGCAGGAAGTACGCTTTCACCTCTGGAACTTAGAAAGACTTGCATTTATATAGCGCCTTTCATAACCGCAGGACATCCTAAAGGTTGAAGATCAGCCATGATCTGATTGAATGGCGCAGCAGGCTTGATGGGCCTTAAGAAATAGGAGCAGGAGTAGGCCTTATGTTCTTAAAGCACTTTACAGCCACTGGAGGCTGTCACCATAAAGGTCAGTACAAAATTTTACTGACTTGAATGTTATCACATTGAAACTAAGGCCCGCTGCCAGCCTGCACTCGCCCTCCCCCCCAACCGGACTTACCTGCTGTCCTCGGCAGGCGTCCCAGATACCCGGTCTTGCTCCACTCGCTCCGCCTGACAGGCTGCCTCTGGAGCCACGACTGGTCGCCAGCAGTTCTCCGACAATATACGGATCTTCTGTGGTCCTGATGACGGCCTCGAGGCACATGCAGCGACTGCCGAACCCAGATCGTGCCCGATTCAATTTCTAGGTCAGCTTTCCATCCAAAAGACGGCACCTCTGACAGCGTAGCACTCCCTCAGTACTGCACCGAGAGTTTTGCACTGAAGTCTCTGGAGTGGGACTTGAACCCATGACCTTCTGACTCGGAGGCGAGAGGGCTAACCACTGAGCCAAAGCTGGCACCCGGGTTCAAATTTAATCCAGACTGATGTCATTTTCTTCTTCCCTCTCTCTCGTCATTGTTGTAAAGGTCACGATCCAATGAGTTTGGCCAACGTCACTTCAAGTTCCTGCTGCGTAAAGGTCCGCAGCAGAAAACTGATGGCAAATCAAAACAGGCCGGCAAACTCACTCAGAGGCTAGAGCAATAAACAGGTGCGGAAAAGTGGAGCACTGCCTCCTTTCTCAGCCACATTTGCTGCCTCGATGATTGCGCACACATGCACACAAACATGCAACATTTTAAAAAAAGATGGGAGAATGACAGAGAATACACTGGGTGTGCCAGTCAGCATCTGAAAGAGAAAATCTTTCAGCTGGGATCTTTCATCAAAACTAGTTTTAACGAAGGGTCCCGATGGAGCATGGACCAGGCTTTCTCGGCTGCTTATAGTGACACCACTAATCTCGGCCAGAATCATAGAAAATAGGAGCAAGAGTAGGCCATTCAAAATGATCATGGCTGATTGTCTAACTCAGTACCCTGTTCCCACTTTTTCCCCATAGCCCTTGATCCCTTTAGCATTAAGAAATATATCTCTCTCCTTCTTGAATACATCTAATGACTTGGCCTCCACTGCCTTCTGTGGTAGAGAATTCCACAGGTTCACCACCCTCTGAGTGAAGAAATTTCTCCTCATCTCGCTTCTAAATGGCATACCCCGTATCCTGAGACTGTGACCCCTGGTTATGGATTCCCCAGCCATCGGGAACATCTAGTCTGTCTAGTCCTGTTAGAATTTTATGTTTCGATGAGATCACCTCTCATTCTTCCAAACTCGAGTGAATATAAGCTTAGTCGACCCAATCTCTCCTCATACGTCAGTCCTGCCATCCCAGGAATCAGAATGGAGATGAATGGGTAATTCCCCAGTCAATCACACCTTGAGACTGCACTGCTGTCTGGGACTGGGATTGATTTTATGCACATAATTTGTATCATCTGACTAAACTCCAGCAAAATGCAGCAAGTGGAGAATCACCCTGCTTTTATCGAGAGACGATGCTGTAGTTTTAGACTCTTTAAAATAGACTCTGTAGACTGTTTGCAATAGTGCGCCGTTTAAACAGACTCTGTTTGCTGTGAGTCCTGCCCCGCCTCCAACTCTTTGGCTGATACAGTGGTGTCAATAGACACTCTGGTCTTTTTCAGATGTTGAATGATCTGTGTATTTCCATTTTCTATTACATGTTTCCACAACCCTTCTCGTCTATAGAAGTAAAAATAAGCTTCATCTTTCTTGGGTTTCAGATATCAAAAATGCATTTGTTCTGCAAGGACCAAAACGGCAATGGATTTGTGCAACAGAGACCGAGGAAGACAAAGCCACTTGGCTCTCCATATTAGAAAGTGCCGTCCGTGCGGCAGTCGAAGAGACCTGATCTCGCAAGAAGGCAGTTATCACCAGTCACTGAAAGCTTTTAGCTGGCATAACAATGCTCTAGACAATAGCACCAAAAGTACACCTATTACAGTTTTTTGCAATACATTCTCAGGTTTTCCCATTTTAAATCGTGTGGATTGTATGCAATGTGTAGTGTGTTATGATTTCTAAGTGAAATAAAAGTAAAGAAATTTGACTTCATTTCATGCTGATGCTTCTAGATCAATGGCATGCAACTTCTGCAGTGGTGAGCAAGTGATATGAACACTGCTGTAATGTTAGTTAACAGTTACCACATGCACTGAACCCAAAACTAAACCTGGCATAACATTTCACGTATTTAAGGTATGTTGCACATTTTTATTCATGTCAAGTCACCACACTTTAACCAAGATCATTGGTTCCTTAAAAAGGGGCACTGCTGTCCACTAATGGATCGTATGAGGCACTTTACTAGATTGGTGGTCAGAGGATAATGCAGTAGCATTATCAAGAGTGTCTGACACTCTCATTTACCAGTAATGAGAAAAACCACTGCATAAGATTTGCTCCAAAGTGCAGAATCTGCCACAGTACAAACTTTCCCAAAATAGTGGAAAGTGAAGTGCTGAGGGCAGCAGCTCTGGAGTTCTATCCCTTTTAATATATGGAAGCCAAGTAATACTTACCATTAGGATGTGCTCAAATGAAGAAACTATTGCTTAGTAGCTAAAAACCATCTGACAGCCAGAGATGACTGTTTAACAAGTAGCCATGACTCAATACCTACCCTCCTTTCCACCTTGTTTGACGAAGAACCTGTACCCCACCTAGTTGATGCTGGGCTCGTGTAAAAAGACTTGCATTTATATAGCGCCTTTCATGACCTCAGGACATCCCAAAGCGCTTTACAGCCAATGAAGTACTTTTGAAGTGCAGTCACTGTTGTAATGTAGGAAACATGGCAGCCAATTTCCACACAGCAAGCTCCCACAAACAGCAATGTGATAATGACCGGATAATCTTTTTTTAAAAAAAAGTGATGTTGATTGAGAGATAAATATTAGCCAGGACACCGGGGAGAACTCCCCTGATCTTATTCGAAATAGTGCCGTGGCATCTTTTACATCCTCCCAAGGGCAGATTAAACATTGGTTCAACGCCTCATCTGAAAGACATCAGTAAGAACCAATATTACAGTGATGCCATGCACTATATCAGGAACCATTCACAATTCCCCACGACAGAACAGTATTTAATCATATTTTCCAATACTGCAGGTCACTGGGTTTAGATGTGCTCGCCAACTTCCCTTCTGCTGGTTTCATCAGTTACTGAGCCATGGTGGAGCTGGAAGGGAAAAAAGTTTAGTTTCGTTTACATGCAAAAAAAAATGTTGATGGTGAGGTGTCTTAGCAAACACTGATGGCTCCATGTAGATGATGTGCTCAAAGAAGCAGCAACTGACATAGGCACTGCAAGTCTGTATGATAATATGCAGCTAACCACAGGACAGTCAGGATGTATTACATTTTTAGCATACTAGTCACTATTCAGCCCATCTAACTCATCCTTTTATAGAAACCTATAGTCCCATCGCAATATCCAATTGCGTCTAGAGTAACGAGTTTTCTCTTCCACTGCCATACCAGAAACACCATTCCAGGTATTGATCACTGTGTGAAGTCCTTCCTGACTTCAGTCCCGAACTTGTCTTTTACCAGTTCATACCCATGTCTTCTTGTCCTGCAGTTGTGGTTTATCTTGAAATAGTGCTCAGGATTAACCTTTTCTACACCATCTAGCTGCTCACTTTTAAAAATTAATTCTGGGGATGTGGGCTTTGCTGGCAAGGCCAGCATTTATTACCTGTCCCTAGTTGCCCTCGAGAAGGTGGTGGTGAGCCGCCTTCTTGAACCACTGCAGTCCGGTCGGGATGGTGCGTGAAATTTCACACATTTCTATGGCACTCTCTCAGGGTTTGATTGGACGGAGAGGAGTTTATGACGGCAGTTGGAAGATAAATTAGCCATGTGATGTACTGCAGACCTCATCATAAAGACCCTATATTAGATCCCAGGTCAGGGCTACAGTAATATTAATTTTCTTTGAAAACAATGGATCACACGAAAATTCTCTACCTGTCTTCACAGGTTTTGTGTAACACCATCACACCCATGAATTACAGCTGCAGATTGGACATTAGCAGTTCCGTCAAGGAACAGAATTCAAGAAAACAGTAAATGAACGGAGAATTGGGCAAGCAGTCAGATAAAATATTGTGCTGTTTTATTTGTGTAAAAATCACAGTTGCTAGTTTGCTCTGCCAAGATACATCCATGCAGTTTAACATCTAAGATCCCAGAGCTAGAATAAGCAATTAAATAGATTTGCTGTTAGTCAGCAATTTAATGGAAATTTACATACAAGATCAAAAGTGTGTATCATACAATTTACATCATACCCCTTATACAGTACATTGACCTGTATAGCAAGAAGGCTCTCATTGGATCAGAATAGGAAGCCTCTCCTCCCTGTCTGTCCCTCCCCCTCCTTTAAACTACAAAGCCAGAACAGTAAGGCTTGAAGAAGAGATGTTACTGAAACCAAAGATAGTCCCAAATTTAAAGAAAAAGACTTTTTACAAAGAGATGAGGTTATATATTCAGAGATAAGAAATTGCAAATCACATGAACCCTTAGAGTACTGAACACTGAAGTCAAACTTAATTATAAAATCTCACTCTTCGCATAATAATTTAAAGAAATATTCTCTAGTTCTGTACAATTTTCGATTAAACTCCCAGTATTAAATTTAAAGAGGATCACTTTTACCGGTGTCAGGGAGGTGGATAGTATTTATCCAGTACTCAGAAGGCTATGTAGGTGGAATGAAAATGTAACAAGTGGAAGTCAGTCAGTAACATGCAGATAGAGGCTGTGTTGTGAGAAAGCACAGAACTGCAAGTCATTAACACACACATACACAGACACACACAAAAACCAAAAAAGTTTTATTTCCCAAATCACCACCATTTATCCCCACATACTGTGTTACTGCACAAACCCCACATACTATCAAGTCATTTCGGAGGAGGGGGAAGAGGAGCATAGATTCACCTGTTTAATGCATAACACGTACAAACTGCACACAGATCCGCCTCGTGTGGTGGCATTTTATATGTACACCCAAGGCTCCACACACATACCCCGCCCCCCACACGAGTGTGCGCCACACACTAATTGATTCCCCCGTGAATGTTTACAAGATACATGGTACAGCAATAAAACAAACAGCACTTGCTCTTTCCTTCTCTGAGGTGCGACTGCTGTTTTAGGTCCAGTTTCTTTTGACTGATGTATCCTACGAGGTGACAGGGCGGCAGAGATAGATGGGGTGGCAAAGCCAAATACCCACCACCCCCCCTCCGCCCCCTGCAACTGTGGGGGCACTTGCAGCAGTCTGTGTTCTTGTACTGTACGAAACAGTTAAGCCACTGGGATACGGCTACACAGCAGCTTCATTAGCGAGTCCAGTGCACTCAATTTAAAAAGGCCAGCTCACCCATGAGCATCTTGACATACTCAAACCAACAGCTTGTTTCAACATAAACACAACAGGTGGTTAGTCCTTAATGACTGACTGTCTTATATTTTTTTAGAAATAAAACCTTAGCGGCTGTCTCTAAATTCTCACCCCAACTCCAAACATATATTATCTTTAACACCCTCCAATTAAAAAGTGGTTTTGAACCATACCTTAAAACACATGAATACACTTATACTTCAGTAGTGCAAAATATTTCATTACATATCCCCAGGGGTTGTTCCAAATGTTTGGGGATACTGCATTCTTAGTGTTTTACTGCAGTCATGCATTGGGAAAAATATTTTTTGAATGGTCTGAAAGTGAAGGGGCAAGGCGAGCCATTTTCACACACAAGCTGCTAAAACAAAGAGTTGAAACTCACTTCTCACCCAAAAGGAAAAGCAATGTAAATTCAGGGGTAGGAGAGAAACATTTAGAGACGCCCCTTTGAACACTGATACTGGAGACAATATCCCACACAAGCAAAGCTCTTCCATCCCTTGCCTTGCAGTGGCCACAATAATTCTATCAAAATAACATTTCCCAAAACTACATACCAGTTAAGGAGATTGCCTACTGAACATGGGTGCTTCAATGTTGCAGCTGGCTGGTAGCTACTCTCCTTCAACTCCAGCAAGTCCAGAGGATTCAACAGGCCATCTTGGAACATTTAGCTTATTTAGGACCTCTCCGGTTGTTAAGTCTGTTTCTGTAACGTGGACTGTTCTGGGAGAGGTGGTGAAATTATTTGCTCTTCTGTAGAATCAAAACTGATGCAAATTCCCCCTCCCCCACACCCAGGGCCTCAATGCCCATCAGCTTTATAACTCCCTCTTAGTTTATCCCCCCGCACTCCCCACCCTGACCCCCCCACCCTGACCCCCGCCTCCTCTGATACAAACGGCACCCAAGTGGCAAATGTGCAGCTTGATGAAATTGACCATGTAAACTATCGCTGTATAGTAGACTGGCGAAGCTGAACACAGATAAGCTGCCTGTAGGGAGGGACGTCCAGTGACACACCCGGAACAAACACGGTTTTTAGCCTCATCCACGGGTCAGCAAGCTCCTCCGTTACAAGTGCGAAAATGGCCGAAGCTGTTCCAGCTGCACCTCCAGAGATATTCTCTCCTCAAGCACATCCTATGACGATAGATAGCCCGGGAGGGAGGGAGGGAGGGGAGGGGAACAAAAAGGCTTTGGTTAATTCTTCACACCTCACTTTTCTCAGAGCATGCACTTTCACTGGTTCTCCCCAAATCCTTTTATTACTCCTGCATCCTGTTCTTTCTCCCTGATGCATCGAAGTGGAACTGGCTGACACTCTTTCTCTCTCTCTCTCTCTCTCTCCCCATTTTCCACCCATTTCTCGCAGGCAGCCTGGAGAAAAAAAAAGAGGAACTTGCAGCATGGCACAACTCAGCGTGAGGCACATCGGCCATCGCCCCGAGGGGCACCAGCCATTATCCTGAGAAATAATGAGCAACCCTTAATTGGGAGGCGGAAAATGTTACTGAACTAATGGGGGTATTCCGTGCCCTTTTTTAATGGATGCTTGGAATATTAAGCCCTTTAGGGAGTTTATCCAATTGTTCTGATGTGCTCTCCATTTAAAGCCCATCCCAAGGGCCTTCAATATCTTCATTTGACATGATCTGAAGGAAGGCACCTTTTGATTGGTAATGCTCTAGTGAAGCGCCTTGGACCGTTTTACTACATTAAAGGCACTGTATAAATGCAAGTTGTTGTTAAAGGCAGACTATTCTAATTTGCTGCTCAAAGTGTCACAAGCATTGCTATATACTGATTTAGTTGACTCTCTAGGTTTCAGCAACATTGCATCATAAAGCAGACTTGGTGCATCCCAATCGCTCCCTACCTTCAGCTGTTGTTGTAATTCACTGTTGAGTCTGGCTAACACCGTGTTAGTTTCCTTATTTCTTCTGATTGAAGCCTGAATAGACTTTTTATCTTTGCCAACTGACCTAAAATTAAATAAGGTGCATTAATATTTTTCCCCCTCTCACATCCCAGCCCTACTTTGGTAGCAGCTCGTTTCTGCTCCCCACACAGTGAAGGAGGGGGTAGCTGGCCCACAAACTGGCAATGTGTAGCAGCGCTCTGTAAAACAGAACCCAGTCGGTCTGGTCCCACCTTTGTCACTTCTGAGTGCACCTCCAGTCCAGCTGGGATCCTGCAACTAGAAATCCATTTAAACTCCCGGGTCGAATTTTTCTGGTGCGTGCAAAGTACAAGTAGGGGGAAGAAATGTTAACAAGGTAATGATCAATACTTTGTATAAGGCCATTATTAGTGACACTCCTACGTCACGTACAGCAAAGTAAAGATCCTGTTCTGCACCAACACAGCTGAGTTCCAACCTCAAGAGACTGGATTTAAGTCACTGACTCATCAATATGACACTTCCCCATTCCCCCATTAACAGCCTCAGCAACACAAAACATTGACAGCTGGATATTCTGGATTTGCCACAATTAGCAATCAGTTTGGGACTACCAAAATAATTGGGGGGTGGGCGGGCGGAGAGAGGAAGAGGCCCTCAACTCATTAATTTGAACTGGATTCAAATTCAAGTCCCAAGAGATGAACGGACAATATTATTGAGCTGCTGCAGCTTTCACTCTTTATAAACATTACATTTGCAGGCAAAGGTTACACAGAATATTGGAGCTATGGCACTTTTTTCATTCCCATAAATTCATTGAGTGGCAAGTCACCACTCTCAGCTGAACTATTGAGAACATAAAAAATAGGAGCAGGGGTAGGCCATACGGCCCCTCGAGCCTGCTCCGCTATTCAATCAGATCATGACTGATCTTCAACCTCGACTCCACTTTCCTGCCTGGTCCCCACATCCCTTGATTCCCCTAGAGTCTAAAAATCTATCTATCTCAGCCTTGAACATATTCAACGACTCAGCAAGCACAGCCCGCTGGGGAAGTGCCAAGCAGAGATCAGGCACTTACCGTTTTGAGAAGGTGGGGGGAGGGGGGTGGGAGAAAGAGGCTAGAGGAGAAAAGAACATTTGTAGCGAGCCACCCCAGCACGCTCTTTTGCATCCAGTAGCCAAATTATATTCCAGCAGTGACGGGTGAAGAAACTGCTCCTCATTTGGGAGGAGTGCGCAACAGAGGGAATACCAAAAGGGAAGATAGAATAAACTTAATACTGAAAATTAATTGACAATGCAGACAACTTGGAGAGTTGAACTGGATCGCCAACTGGTTAGACATACATCTAGATCCAACATGGCGCATTGATTGATCACAGGGCGCCAGTCATGGAGAAATCACCATCTGGATGGGTAAGGGAATGAAACAGAATTACATCTACCTTGGAATTGATGACTGAGTGGATAGCACGGTATTAATTACACTGGTTTTCTGGGCAAGCTCGTCTGGTTCAGCACGAAGCTCGTCATCAGACTTCAGTCTTCTGCGAACGGGCTTTGGAGGAGGGACAAGAGATGTTGTACTTTTAACCTGTAATTAAAAAGATCGGATTAATAATATTCCAAAATTATTTTTTTAATAGCTAATTCCTGTTTCAGCTGAATGATAGGTTTTAGGTGTCTTTGATTTAGATTCTCCCCCACAATCTTTGGTTTTTCTCCCGGGGTGTCCATTTTTATCCTTCACACTGCATGGTTCTCTGATGTATCTCTCTGCAAGTGAGGAGTGCTGCAGATGTCTCAGTTGTCTTTTAATGAACGCTGCAAAGGTTTTACTCCTTAAGCAACTGGTTAAATCACTGATACATCTTCTGTAAAACTCAGGAAATATGTACAACTATCAACATCGCAGCGTTTAAAAAAGAAATTTACGAACATACAAAACTGTTGGGCCTTTTCAAACGCAAACAGAGGCAATGAGGAACTTCTGGGAGCTCAAAAAGGAAAAGCGAAATTGGAACTGAGCTCGCTATCTGAGTTTCAATTATTTGATTGGTTGTAGGTCTGGAGGAGGTTACAGAGATAGGGAGGGGCGAGGCCATGGAGGGATTTGAAAAAAAGGATGAGAATTTTAAAATTGAGGCTTGCCGGACCGGAAGCAAATGTAGGTGATTGGTGAAAGGGACTTGGTGCAAGTTAGGATGCGGGCAGCAGAGTTTTGGATAAGCTCGAGTTCAGGGACGGTGAAGATGTACAGAAATCACTAAAAGCTAGTGGACAGGTATAAAAAATAATTTAAAAGGCTAATGGAACGTTGTCCTTTATCTCAAAAGGGTTGGAATACAAAAGGGAGGAAGTTATCTTACGGCTGTGCAGAGCTCTGGTTGGGCCCCATCTGGAAGACTGCATTCAGTTCTGGGCACCGCACCTCAGGAAGGATATATTGGCCTTGGAGGGGATGCAGCGCAGATTTACCAGAATGATACCGGGGCTAAAAGGGTTAAATTATGAGGATCGGTTGCATAGACTAGGCTTGTATTCCCTTGAATATAGAAGATTAAGGGATGATCTAATTGAGGTGTTTAAGATGATTAAAGGATTTGATAGGGTAGATAGAGAGAAACTATTTCCTTTGGTGGGGGAGTCCAGAACAAGGGGGTATAACCTTAAAATTAGAGTTAAGTCATTCAGGGGTGATTTCAAGAAGCACTTCTTCACACAAAGGGTAGTGGAAATCTGGAACTCTCTCCCCAAAAAGCTGTTGCAGCTGGGAGGTCAATTGAAAATTTTAAAACTGAGATTGATAGATTTTTGTTCGGTATGGGTATAAAGGGATTATGGAACCAAGGCGGGAAGATGGAGTTAAGATACAGATCTAATTGAATGGCGGAACAGGCTCGAGGGGCTGAATGACCTACTCCTGTTCCTATATGTAAATGTTACTCTGTAACCTAACACTAAGAGGAGTGCAGGAGCACCCTGAGGTGACTCAGTCAGACCCTCCCCCATTTTGCTACACTGACTGGCGAGCAGCCATAACGAACAAACTTGCTAGTTGGGGTAAGAAGGGGAAAGGATAACAAAAAAGCAAACAGACGGTGCAGTTATTATAAATAGCTTAATCAAGGATTCTACGTACTGCATTTCCAGTTGCCTTTTCATCACTAGAACCATCTAGCTTTGCTGTTCTCAGGGTCCCTGCTGGATCTGAAGGTTTTTCAACCTAAAAAGATAATTAAAGTTGATTAAATACAGGCTTTATCACACATGTAGACCAATGAGATGAACAAGTTCAAATACGCTCACCTGAATGGTTTCTGAATGCTTGTCCGAGTCATCTATTTGCTGATCTGTACTCTTTGATATAAATGCTTCAAACTGACGGAAATCAGCAAAGTTTGGCTGCTCTGGGATCTGGTGAGGCGAGGTGCTGGGATGTGCTGCGTGACCATCAGTCTCCGCCGACCGATGTAATGGAGGCACGGTGACCTAGATGACAGGCAGCACAGCTTTAGAGATGCATTTCACTCTGTGCACTGCAATGAACGGAACATTGCACATCGATTTAAATTTAAGTCAGTCCATGAGGCACAAATGATTGCTGTGACAATTTAAGACAGTTTGCTAAAAATAGTCAAAAACTACTTTAAAAATTCTGAGACCTGCAATGTATTTTCTGTATCTTCGCAACTTCATAGCACCAAAACGATGTACTAAAAACTGAAAAACTTGTACGATTGCATTTTCTTAAACATGCTGTGTCTAATGTGCATTTAAATGATTGTTTGATGACATGAAACATTAATTTTTCTGCACAGAGTGGGGACAAAAAGGAGGAACATAGCATAAATCCAGCGCTTTCTTCGGACCCTGGTTTGTCCACACTGATTCCCGCATGTTTAACACCAAGTTTTACATTCTGCCGTATGCTAACGAGATTCTCAGGAAATTTCAGCGTAACTCGCCAGCAGGAAGATCGCCGTCAGTCGGCAGTTACGTCTTTTCACGAAATTCCAGGCCGGAAGCCTAAATTTCATTACATTTTCTCGATGCCTCCCCTCCCCAACCGCTGCCGCACTTTTCAAGACTCTTGTTGGTTGCTGTGGCAGGTTTGTAAAAACTAGGGCGCCTCTTCCTTGGATGGGGCCCCGTAGCACAGTTAAGTGTGGGCGATACCTTCAGAGCCTCAATTCTATCAGTGTCCCTTTCGGGCCGTAGCTTTTTACTTACAGCTCTGTATTCAGTGAGCAGTGACACTTTCAGTGAGTCTCATTGCCATCCCTGTTTAAAAGTGCAGGCTCCTTTGGGACAACCACCTGTTACATCCACAACATCCCATTTTTGTTTTGACATCTCATATACTGAACTTGCACCATCCCAGAATAGGAGTGGGAGATGTGATGGTGCAGCAAGGACAGGTGAATGCAGTGGGAGCTTGAAAATTGTCAGATGCTTTCTTTTACGATAAGAATTTACACATTCTGTAGAGTAAAAAGGTTATGTTAAACTGCATCACCAGGCTGCACAATCTAAGCTAAATATCATATTAAGGACATACAAGTAATTCGATCCAAACCACACACCCAACAGTATACCTTCAAAACTCAGTTCCAAAGAGTTAATCCACTTACCTGTGTAGGTTGAGGTCTTGGGGGCACTGCAGGGGGATAGGCAACAACTCCAGCTTGTGGTTGCCCTTCAGAGCAGCAGTATGAAAAAAAAACACAAAAACGATCACTAGATATTCTCAAAAACACGTCACATCTGCCTTGCAAATTACACAAACTGACCTAGCTTCACACCAGCAGGCGATTCCTTTTGTGCGCCATTAGAGTTGCCACGACCAAAATTTTAAATTTAACCACACAGCATTTTAAATATCCTGCATGACGTGACAAACAAAATCTTTGCGATAAGATTCCCCACCTGTGTTGCTGGCAGAAAAGGTTCTGTTCATATCTAGGGACGAAGATCTCGAATGTGAAGGCTGGGGTCTTGGTGGAGGTGGAGGAGGTGCAGCAGTCTTGAGCGTGTTGTCTGGGGAAGTGCCTGAATGCGAACTGTGCAGAGCACAAACATGTCTGAGACGGTAATGTATGCTTTCACCCTCGTGATCAGGCACTTTTTCCACAGAATTAAGTCCATTACGGTTTTTAAAAAAAAAACTCTCCAGAAAAACATATTAATCATAATATACTCTTCTCCATACACTAATTTAATTCCATAAAGCCACAATCCTAGAAACTCCCTAGAGAGACCTCCACTTACCGTTGCCGAGTTACGCTGTTTCCGATCTGCTCAGACTCTGAAACAAATGAATCTGAACTACTGTAGCCATCTGCTGATAGAGAAAAGGAATCAAATGTTGAATCAAATACATTTTAAAAAAATGCTCAATAACAATGTATAAATTCTAGCAAATCCATTTTAAAAAATATTTCGCAAGCAAATTCCGAAGAATATATTTGAAGAGTCATAATTGCGTGCATGGTGGGTGGGCAAAGGAGAGAAGAAAAAGAGCAAGTAATTTGGTTAGGGTCAGTAGGTTAATGTAAGTCAAAGCAATAAAAGTGACCATCTGGTTGGGGGTAGAGAAGCTGGGTCTCCTTGGATTGGAACAATGTCTATCCTCTACTTGGCAATTCTATAGGTAAGTCGCGCAGGCCCATGATACTCCAGGGCTCTGTCCATTGTCAGCCTAGTTTATTGTTGAGCTAGGAGGGGGTTAGACCAGCTACAATGAGGGTGGGGAAATCTTCCCGACCTTGCTTCAATGCGTAGGGATGATCCTGGCTATACAAGCAGCTGGAACCTTATCAGTGCTTCCTGCTGGCAAGCTGCATGATTTTAACCAGCTAAATTTCAGCAATACCCCATGCGCACTCGGGAGATATCCCAGCCTTGGCCCTTACTGTCTGCCCCAAGTTCTCTGGGCTTTGCTAAATGAGTTGCACTAAATGGGCTGCATCCCGGCGGGGAAAATGTTCATTCCATATGGTCAAAACAAAACGCTGGAAGCAGGGCGATGGATTGCTGCATGTGCTGACCAAAATAAAGGCTTGCCTATTTGTCCATCTTTGCATGCTGCCCCATTCCCGCCAAGTTCAGCTGCTACCCAGTACCAGTTCTCATGAATCATCCAAAGCCAGTGGAAGTGACCTGACTTTGGGTTTCTCCACAGCTCCAGAGGCTACCCACCACAATCTGACCACTGGCTTTTCCCACCGTCGTGCAACATAAAGAGCTTCGCAGTCGTGTAAGGCCAAGTGATCCACCCAGCATCCAGGCCGAGAACTGCCTAAACTTGCCTAGTGAAGCTAAACAATGCCCAATCAAATTAAAAGATGGGATATGAACTAAAAAAATCCACTGGGTGGAGACAATGTACTACAGAACCTCCCAGGTCATAGTCAACAACCAAAAACTGCTTTCATTTTTAAAATAAAAAACAAGCTACAGAAACATGTTCTCGTTACGTACCGAAAAAAAATCCAAAAGTAATCATATTGGGGTGGAAAATGAAGTGATACAAGGCATTTATTTCCCTTACCTACAGTGTTTCCTGCAACAAATTTCACAGTGGTAGCTAGTTTAGTCTCTTCTGAAAGCTCAGGTGAGTCTGTAAGCAAAGGACTAGTTGGGTGCGTTAGTTCTGTAAAACAATGATACAAGTCATTTGGATTTCTTCAACCACAATTCAAGATAAAAAGAAAATACAATCAGTCGCTCCCATAATTCGGCCATGATTTCCATCACAGCTACAGTATGTTTCACAACAGATCTCTGGATGCACTCTATCAAAAGTAGTATGAGCGCCCAGTGAACAGTTGTCACTCCTCAGGCGGGATATTCATGGGAATGCTTATAAGTACAACAAGCCGCTACCCCACTTCATTTTTCAAAAAGTAAATGAAGTTCGTTTGCATTTCATTAATCCTTTTGGACAGTCCAGCATTATGAACTGTTCATGTACCACTGACAAATTAAACTGACAGTAGCTGTGGGAAAATCTGGCCGCCTGATTAGGTTTCTAGTTTCAAACTTAGACACGTAAAATACAGTAATACGAATACAACCTCAATGAAAATGGTAATCAATAACCACAAGGATCCAGTGCAAGTAAAATCATGAAGCACTTCCCATAGCCAGCTTTGCACTGGGTCGCCTCGCCCATCAAAACTATGTTAAAAGGGAATAGTCAAGGCCAAAGGCTCAATATTTAACACAGAAGCGATTGTGAACAAGTCTGCCAACTCACTTGCTTTAAAGTTTCCTATTCACCCCTTAAAATGGCACCCGATGTAAACAAAGTCCAATTGGGCACGGTCATTAATTCTGTCCAGTCTGAAATACCGCATTTAATATAGTTGATGGCCCTTTGCCCATTGCTCCCACTACCACAAACTGGCAAATGTGATTTTCTACCCTAGGATACTCCTTCAGTTTGTTAAAAACCTGTCATGAGGCAATTGAACTAAGACAACAAAAAAATATAAGTTCTTTATTTCTGCATTCATAAGGGATAAAAAAAACACTTAGGGAGCAGGTGTCATGAGGGGCAAGAGTTTACTTATGTAATTGGTGTGGGTGGGAGGCACAGATTTGTTAAGTAAGTGGGTGAGGGGTTCAGATTTCCACCACTAGCAGAGAATCTACTGCAAAATTAACCACAGAGACACTGGCAGAGGACAGGGAGCAGCATAACATAAGAAATAGGAACAGGAATAGGCCATATGGCCCCTTGAACCTGCTCCGCCATTCAGTAAGATTATGGCTGACCTTCTATCTCAACTCCACTTTCCCGCCCGATCCCCATATCCTTTGATTCCCTTAGTGTCCAAAAATCTATCGATCTCAGTTTTGAATATACTCAACAACAGTGCATCCACAACCCTCTAGAGTAGAGAATTCTAAAAATTCACAACCCTCTGAGTGAAGACATTTTTCCTCATCTCAGTCTTAAATGGCCGACCCCTAAGTTCTGGACTCTCCAGCCAGGGAAAACAGCCTCTCAGCATCTACTCTGTCAAGCCTGCTAAGAATTTTATACGTTTCAATGAGATCATCTCTCATTCTTCTAAACTCCAGAGGATATAGGCCCATTCTACTCAATCTCTCCTCATAGGACCACACTCTCATCCCAGGAATCAATCTAGTGAATGCATAGCTGTGAATCCTTTTGGAAAGGGTATAGTGTATGCATGTTGATGTTGGGGGAAAATAAATGCAGATCGCAAACTCAACCTGGGGGGGGGAAAAAGAACTTTTTTGAGCCCAAGACATCCACATACAAGCAATTTCTAGCAGGAGCCTCTCGATAGTGATTGGGTGCAGGAACTCTGGCTAACTTAACCCCCCTCCTTGGCCCAGGAGCACGGAAGCCTACTTGCTGACCCAGCTGAGATCACATAACTCAGAACAGCTCAGGGGATGGAGCAGGGGGCTCTCTACTGTGAATGGCTAAGTACAACACCAGGCAGTGCCTTTACCAACTGAGCCAGCAGAACTGGATATGGATAATTCATCCAATTTACAAACTCTAAACCTGTTAGGCAAAGCCTGGAAGAGCATTGATTAATTTTGCCAGCCACAACTAAAATACAACAGAATTAGATAAAAAAGTTAATCTGTTCACGGTCACGTTTGGTAACCCAGGAGACGAGCTAAACACTAGGGTTTTTGGAAAGAACAGAATTCA
Organism: Heptranchias perlo; assembly: GCF_035084215.1. Lineage (NCBI taxonomy): Eukaryota > Metazoa > Chordata > Chondrichthyes > Hexanchiformes > Hexanchidae > Heptranchias > Heptranchias perlo. Next base: position 6,026,832 of record NC_090332.1, on the reverse strand, counting down.
ATCCACACAGCTCTCGTTCAGGAAGCAGGCTGTGCCTCGATGGAAGAGATACTGAAGAATTGCACCCTCCCATCCCATCAAGAGTCTACGGCTGAACAGGCAGTCTTACTCCATGCCACTGAGCAGAGAGGAAGAGTCTCCCATTTTATAAACTGTTGCAAAAAGGGTGCTGACAAATCATTTGTTTTTGAATTTTTTTTAAAAAAAAGACATTCTTTAGGAAGCTAGGACAGGTGAATATATAAAAAAAATTACATTTTCTCTGGAACTAAGGAAGATTATAGCAACACAACTAAAACTTCGATGGTCAGCACAGAAATAAATGCTGAATTAGACAGACAGACATGGGAGCAGCCATTTTCGTTACCACTTCCAATTCTTTTCAGCTCCATCTCTTGCATGTGAATTTTACTTGGAGTCATGCGGATTGGAACAGGGTGAACGATAGCTGTGTCCTGTGAGTCAATTTTTTGGAAAGGGGTATGGGTCATGGGGTGGGGGAAGAGAAAAAAAAAGAGAAAAACAGACATTACCATTAGTAATTCCAAATGGCATTTAACTATAATCCGACTATTCACATTTTTGAATAAAGAAAATTTTAAAATGCACCCATTTAACAATATTCCCACTGCCTGAATTATAAAGATCATACAATGATTTTGATGCCAATAGGGCATACAACACCCATTATTAAACTAGATATAAAATCGATAATACATAGGAACAGTATTAGTCTGAAATCACTTCTGACAAAAAGGAATGTTGCACCCCATTCAAATATTCATTCCATACAATAACCTTCCTTGTAGTTTTTGATATTAGTTTGAGAGTGAAGACAAGATATTCCCTCCGTAGAGCTGTGTATTCTTTAAAACCAGTTATTTCCTTCAGCTTCCCCAGATATGGTCATGGTTCCTCTGCTATGAGGTGATGGGGAGAGAAGCCCTCAGGGCTCTGCTGCTCTCTACCCCAGACCGGTAGAGTGCGTAACAATAGCTCGTAAGGGTCATAGTGGCCTCGCTGGAATTTACTTTCCAATTGCACCGCAGCAAAAGGAAAATGCTTTCGCAAAACACTAGTGACAAATGTGATGTAATGGTATCATGATATCAACTAATGACATTACAATGCAAGGCTAGGGCATATATATCAGCTCGTCATCTCATCATGGAGGCGTGCTGATGCAACCCTTTTACAAGGTAGACCAGCGGCAGATACCACATCCTGGGGGAAAATGGGTCTTCATGGCCAGTCGACTGCAGAAGTGAGCTATGGGAGCAGCTACATTAGGCCCCTTCCTGTAGCGATTCATATAACCTTCACTTTTCTCTTGGAAAATCAGCTGCAAACCCACTGGTTAGAACAACATGACTCTACACTACTGCAGCACAGGCCACGTGTTCTACTGCTGATAGGAATGGAGGTGGGTATAAAGCTCGCTACAATCACACTTGCTCTTAAACAGCACTTCACATCCAAACAAGGGTACAACGAGAGTTAACAAAATATGTAAACAGAACACGTTCCCCATCTCATATCCTTTAATTTAGTTTTAAAAACTTTCACATTCTTAATCTGTAATATATGCAAAAATAACCAAAACAGAACTACAATCTTATTCCATAATAAAGTCAGTAGAGGGTTAACACTAAAATAAGACAGAAAAGTACAAATGTAAGTGACGTTTGGGGAGAAGGGAAGAGAGGAGAAAGGGAGCAGGAACTGATCTATATTCAGCAATAAGTGCGTCACAATTGCATGTTGATTATTAAACTTGGAAGATATTAAATGAATACCTAAGAAGCCATTTGACTAAATCGAGTCTGCTCCATCACTTTGCTAGTCATGGCAGTTCTATTCTTTCAGACCCAATTTCCTGCTTTTTCTCCATACTTTTCAACACCTTTATTTTCAAGATATCTATCTCCCTTTTAAACACCTCAATTGATTCTGCATCTGTGACCGCCTGGGACAGCACATTGGACATTCTCACAACCCTTTGTGTGAAGTTTTCTTAGATTCACTTTTAACTGGGTTAACTCTAATTCTGTGTCCCCTTTTTCCGGATTCCTCAACTACTGGAAAGAGTTGTTCCCCTATCTAACCTAGTTAATACCTTTCATTTATTTGAACAACTGAATTAGATCACCCCTTACCCTCGCCGCCATGGAATATAATTAAAATTTGCTCACTTTCTTATCACAGCTGACTTCCTCCTTTCTAGGGATTGTTTTAGTGAACTGTTAATGGATTTCCAATGTGGGGTGCCAAAAATGGAATAATATTCCAACCGAGTCTGACCAGCATTCTGAATAACTGCAGTAAGTTCCTTACTTTCATATACTTCTGTGATGAAGCTCAGCATCCACACAGCAGCCTTTATGATCACATCTACACCTGCAAGCTAGCTATTAGTGGCTTATGTACATGGACTCTTTGAAAAAAATTTTAATATATAAATTACAACGTGGAAACAGGCCGTTCATCCCAACCAAGTCCATGTGTTTATCCTCCAAATGAGCTGCAGTTCTAATCCCATGTGTCCGCTGTTCCCATATCCCTCTTTCCTTCAGCCACCTATCTAATCGATCCTTAAATATTACTATGGTCTCTACTTCAAACCATTACATAGAGTCTACAGCACAGAAACAGAGAGGTCCCTTAGCAGAGAGGTCAATAACCAGGGGCCATAGATTTAAAGTAATTGGTAGAAGGATTAGAGGGGGGTTGAGGAGAAATTTTTTCAACCAGAGGGTGGTGGGGGTCTGGAACGCACTGCCTGAAAGGGTGGTAGAGGCAGAAACCCTGAACTCATTTAAAAAGTACTTGGATGTGCACCCGAAGTGCCATAACCTGTAAGGCTACGGACCAAGTGCTGGAAAGTGGGATTAGGCTTGAAAACTCTTTTTCAGCCGACACAGACACGATGGGCCGAATGGCCTCCTTCTGTGCCGTAAATTTCTATGATTCTAAACAGGCTATTCGGCCCAGCTAGTCTATGCCGGTGTTAATGCTCCACACGAGCCTCCTCCCGCCCCTCTCAGCATATCTTTCTATTTCTTTCTCAGTCATGTGTTTATCTAGCTTCCGCTTAAATGCACCTAACTCTGGCTGTGTGTTCCACAGCCTCACAATACTGCAAAATAGAAAAAAAAATTCTCCTGATCTCGGTCCTAAACCCCCTGTATTTAATTCTACGCTCCTTTGTTCTAGACCCTCCAATCACTGTCTACTTCTATCCTCCTCATGCTTCTCTATCTTGGCTATATTTCCATGCTGTTCTTACATCCAAAATATACTATCGCAGATTTTATATCATTAAACTGCACCTGCAATTGTTACATCCAATTGTGAAGGGCAGTCTCAGGTGACTCCCCCACTACTTTTCTTTTCCACAGTGGAAAGATGGGTGGTAAGAGTGAGCGAGCAATTGGTTAATCAGCAATTGATGATGTGCCAGCACAGACCTGTACCCTGCTACCCTGTAGAGCATCACACTGGCCCCACTAGTGCTCCTACACGTGATGTCACTGGGCCAACTTCTACTTTAACAAGTCTGGTGATTAACAGCTTATTTGGAGAAGCCCGGTGAATTGCAGAACCTTGAATATCCCCATTTACATAACAGCTAGCAATCTGGTTGGCACTAAATTCACTCCAGCTGAAAGACTCAACACACAAGTAACAATAATGATAAATTCTGCATTGCTGCACTGCAAAGAAAAAGGGCTACTGTACAATACGAGCTTTAAACACATTTGCTCCTCCCAAACTCTCCTCAGTATACATCACATGTGTCAGACTGTAATTTTATTTTGCACTGCGTGGGTAAGGTGGTTGAGAAATAGTGACTAAATTGATTAACCTCCTATGGAACCTGATCGTTACTGCTGTCCGTTCACTATGATTCCCATAGAAATTATATCTAGTTTTGGGCTGTCCCAATGGCTTCGTACTATGTGGTGTAATACCAAGCCATTCAGACCAGGAAAGGTCCAGTGGTTGATGCCCAATGATTGCAGTTAGTTGATCTGTACCAAGTTAGCAACGGGGTGCAACAAATGGCCTGGGGGTTGGGGAGGGGGGGGGGGGGCGGTGGGGAGTCGTGGAAGAAAGAAGATGAGACTTCAGTCAGTGCTCCTAATCCTGATGGCCACCCAATGGCCCATGCTGGCTAGTTCATATTTGGATACTGGTTGGACAGGATTAGGTTTGGCTGCTCTCCATAGTCATACAACCCAATCTCACTCAGTCTACATACACGTATGAATGATGGCGAAATGGGTGAGATACTGAAGGGCTGCCGGTACCATACCTCAGTAGGGGGGGGGGGGGGGGGAAAGAGAGAGGGGGGGAGGAAAGAGAGGGAGAGACACAGACAGAGGGAGGGAGGGAGGAAAGAGAGAGACACACACAGACAGAGGGAGGGAGGAAAGAGAGAGACAGAGGGAGGGAAGAGAGAGACGGAGAGAGTGGAAAGAGAGATTGATTGGGGTGGGAGAGAAAGCAATATTGGAAATCCCCAATCTTTATATAGAATTCAAACCTCTATGCAGGGAAAGTGGATTATTGTGCAGGTTTATTACACTTTCAGTTGATAAGCCAGTTACAACAAAAGGAAGACCATTTCATTATGGTAGGCTTTAGAATTAGAGGCAGAATAACACTTGTAAGCACATGCTGATGATTTGGACGCAGCACAGAAAGAAGCAAACAAGATCTTAAAAATGTATCGTTATCACCAGTTCCTTCAAACAGAGTTGATTAGTATGTACATACACTGAACTTCCAACTCTAGCACATGCAAAACCAGTAAGTTATTTTTAAAAGTTCAGGGTTAATAAAACAAAAGCATCACATCAGAAAGCCCACTACGTGATTCACTTACAGGATCAGCTGGTGCAATGTTAGAATCAAACTGGGTCAGAGTTTGCGAGCTGGAAGAGCGTTCACTAAAAGTCTCCCACTGCTGGACAGACAGAGTAGAGACCAATCAGAATGGGAAAAGTCACACATCTCAAAGCTTTTATAAAGGTAATTTTGCAGAGAAGTAAAAAGGAGAAAGTTTCAAGTCAAGCATTTTAATTCACAACAAGAGATGCATTTATGCTTTTAACTGCTTAATGAGGTGCTATCCCTCCTGCTAGCCAGCTTGTATTCAATTTTTAAATACAGATCAATCCTGCGATTCCTCTCATTGAACTAAAGGGGAATGTTGTACAGAAGGAAAAAAAACAAAAGTACTTTCAATGTCAAGACATTCTCTGTCTTGCCTAAAAAGACCCCTCTCCCTGAACAGGTCATCCCTAGTTGCCGGTGATCGAGAGGAGCAGGGATCCTCACACCTGAATGGTAATCCTGAAGTTCAAATGAGAATCAAAAGGTACGAGTCTCGAATGCCTTTCACTTGTTTTTGTGTCAGAATCAGCATTCAGGGGCACAAAGAATGAAGACGCCTGCTCTACTCTATAGTAGCCCCCCAGAGAAGGGGCCAGATAAGTAATCTGAGCATTTCCTGACCAGACCAAAAGATGTGGATTACCGTGAAGCTGCTTGGGACATAACCAAATAGAAATCGGCTGGAGGTTGAGCAAATGTTGAATCAATGGAATGTTCCTATTAGAGTGGCCCCCTCTCGGCACCAAAAATAAGTTTAAATTTATTCAGGAGACAGTTGAGGAAATGCTCCATAGGTTTTTTTTTAAGCAATGACAACATTTTAAAGTTGATTTTCTCCCCTTGAATCTCGCTGCCATACAACCTAGGACAGGGCAGGTGCCTTATTCCCAGCTCTCTGCTAATGCTGCTCTGAAGCCAGCTGCTAAGTATACACCGGGTGATGTTTTAGTCTCCCTCAGTGGTGGAGCTCTGAATTTTCCATACAGCAATTCCATTGGCAGCGGAGGCGATGATTCAGGGGCATGAAGGTTTACAGACCAGTCTTTAGTGTCCTCTTCCCCTCCCCATTCTATGATGCTCCAAAGCAGTGTGTCAGCAGTTTCACTTTTACAACACAACTTAAAATTCACAACATCAGTTTTAACAGTTTCGACACTGTTTAATCAACATGATTTAATTTTAAAATTGTGAAAAACTTTTATATACTGAAAAAAAGTTAACATTTCCTGCTAACTGGTTCCAACCATATCCAGTGCGTTAGCAAATGGGCATCTCCCACATCTGCCGAGACACGTAATTTTGTAGAATAACTAATTTTTAGTAAGGCGGCCAGCAGTTAGTTGTTAACCATTTATTCAGCATCACCTCTATCTAAGTTGTTACGTAGAAATTTAACACTGCTTATTAAAATCCCAAGTTAGAATGTTTGTAAGGATGAGATGAAAAGGGAGCACATATTGAACTGACTTGATTCAAGACATCCTTGACATTCTTACCCCCCACCCACCACAGGTCCTTCCTGTCACAATGTGAACTGAATTTGTTTGATGGCACAAACATCATTCGGTCATATCTAGATCCAGAAAAACTTTAACCTGTAGTGGATAACATTTGCATGTGAAATACCCCGTTATAGAATGAAATTCTGTGTCCTGGACCATTATATAATTTATAAACAAAACTAAACTTGTACAGTAACTGTTCGGATTTCCACTTATCTGTCACACTAGGGTATAGGGATGGGTTCTAACCCAGCCTTTCTCCATGGCTGTCAAGGGTGTCACGTGAAATGACTGGACAATCTAAACTCCTTCCCCAGTGAACACGAGTCTTATGAAAAGACTATCCTCCAATCACTTCGAAAAACCATAAGGACAGCATGGGTGAGAAAGAATGGCCAAATTATGCAGGTTACCCATAATTAAGCTGAATTTTCAATAAGGTGTGACTCGTCTCTTCTTGTATTTGACCAAAGATGTGATTCATGCTGTTACTGTTTACAAAAAAGGAAAAAAAACTATCTCCTAGCATTGACTACCATGCATGTTTAGGAGTGTGCACATGCAACTACAAAAACCTGTAAACACCTGAAAGGATTCAACAAAAACAAAGTCTAGGGGGTAATATTTTGAACATAGACTATTCCACCTTGATTTCCCATCCCCTTTAAGATACTATAGTTGGTTTGCTTATGAATACAAGTATGATGTATCCAACCATTTTACAATTCACATGAAATAAGTTATCTAGCATCTTTCTGGGAGTGGGAACTGCAGTAATTGAGGCAGCTGTGAATAAAGTAAGGTAGATGTGATTTTTTTTTAAAGGGAGGGCTATCTGCTCACGCACATTCGGGCCCGAGTCAGATCATGGATATGGACACTGATATGACTCCCCATTTGATTCACACTCCTCTGTGGTGTTCAAAAGCACAATTCCATTACAACCTTCCTTTCACACAACTTGCGACCAAAGCACGTCGTATGGTGCTCTTGACCGAGCTGCAAGTTGTGAAGCATATTCCCTCCTTCTCCCAGACTTTTCCCAAATAACGGTTCACGAGATTCAGCGTGCAAGGACGCAACAGAGGTAATGAATCAAAGCGAGGCTTGCCTTCAGACGAGGGTCGATTTGTACAGCCTCAATCACAAACCCATGACCCTATATCCAACCTACAACATCCATAGTAAGATATGGTGCTGTCTCAGCGGAATTGCAGGCAATATTGTAAAGGTATGTTGTACAGACTATAGCTCTGGCAGCTTTTGAATGGGCTAGCTGAAAAGGGGTACCATCTCCTTAAGTGGAATACAAAATCATATTTATTTTCCTATTTGAAAATGCACAAAATTGTCCTTGCAACAGTTCAACAATCTAGTTTAAAAAAAATCTAGTCTGATCATGACAATAATCAGTCACAGAGGACGTTAGATCACATTGACTTGTCAGTGTTGTCTAAATGCGCTGTCATTTGGATTGCCCATGACGAGTGAGATATGAGCCAGTGATGCAGTAGGCACCTACAGTGGATATTGAATGATGCTCAGTGTAAATGACACGTGCCCCCAAGGAGATTGGACAAGAGTAATTTTAAACATTTTGTTTCCAGTTACATAGAAAACATTTTAAAGATAACAAAATCCAATTATGACATGGCTCAATCTGCTTGCTAATTTCAGTTCCTAGAAAATCTGATGAGCAAAGCATGAGGTTGAGAGGGGATAGGGAGGGGGAAAAGAGAAAGAAATTTAGAGAAAATATTCAGAGCTACTGAAACTTTTTTTTTAAAACAATGTTTAACATTTTCCTGCCCTCACCGTTCTTCTTCACCTCATGGCCAAGATAGGAAACTACCTGCTTAAAGGCTGCAGGTGACACCTCTCTGTCTGAACACGGTGATTGCCTTGGCAACGGGCAGTTGCAGGGGCAGTCTGTAAACACCATGTATTGTTCTATATGTATAAATGCGTAGGCTTCAAGGAGCTCCTGAAACATTTACCTGAGGAAGGAGGAAGTCTCCGAAAGCTTGTGAATTTAAAATAAAATTGCTGGACTATAACTTGGTGTTGTAAAATTGTTTACAATTGCTTAAAGGCTGTTTGGTTTAAAGGAAAAAGCACATTCATGGAGAAGTGAGTGAGCGGTGTGGGAACTAAGGACGAAATCTCATACCTGTACACACCACCGTAACTCTAAACTGACTTTGCAGGAACACTGAAACTAAAGGGAACATTTTAACACCCCCCACTGCCTGGCTGGGAAGGTGCAGGCAGGGGGTTAAGATGGCAGGAGAGAGGGGGAGGGGTGGTGCGTATTGCATCTCGGCTTGCCCACGACCACTTTAACTAGCCTGAAATCAGGCACAGTAACCCGCAACAAAGGATGGAGGGCCTAATTTAAATGGCAAAGTTGTGTCGTAATGAAGTCATGGACGTGCACACGCCATTTTAGCCACGGGCCTGACTAAGGGCCGTACGGTTCTCAAACCTGTCAGCAAAAGCTGCCGGCAGCCACAGGAGGCCCAGGTAAGTTTAACTTTTTTTTTCTCACTTTTTAAAGATTCCTTGTGGGCCAAGAGTGCTGCTCCTGGCCCCACAAGAATACCTCGGTCTGTAAGCTTTCACAAATCAGCCTCAACTATCACTGAAATCTGGTTGCTCCACTATAAGCACAGGCTGCTCATCGGTGACCAAAGACTCCATTTTAAGAAAATCAAACTTGCCTAGTTAAAAAAGTGATCCTTCTAAGGCTTGACCATTTCTAGCTAATAAACAACAAAGAGATGGACAGAGACCGAGAAAAAAGGGGATGATATTTTACCTGTGCAAGAATGCCCTTCTTTTATTCTCCCAAAAGTATCTCAATAAGATAACTAATAACTTAAGCTGTCCTGATGATTAAGTTCAAGGACAATTTTGGTATTTACATTCATATGCTTTTAACATGCACAATCCAAACACATTTAACAACAACTTTTACAAGACTATGCGTTTGAATCCACTGCATACTTTTATATGCCTGGTATTTCAATGTATTACCAACTGATTCGGACTTTGCCCAAATGTCCCCACCACCTGTTAAACATGTTGAGTTTTATTAGTGTGGACGGTGTGTGTGAGAGAGAGAGATCATTTGTTTGCCCCTTTTCCAGCAAGGCTTAACACAAGAATATGGGAAAGGGCCACTTATCTCAATCAATTCTTAAATTCTCAAGTTCAGTACCCTCAATGCCATAAGTGACCTTTCCCACAAATCACCCTAGATTGTGGAGGGTGTGGGGGAGGGGAGTTTATCACGTCTTTATGTCAAGCCATCGATGGAGTGTGTGCACTTAGTACTAAATCATACAGATTAGAAAGGCACCAGATCCAATGTTGGGTTAGCCAATCTTAGCCCAATGCTGCAGTCTTTTTTTTTGAAAGGGGCTGGGTGGGCTGTGGTGAATGCTACAGCCAGCCTCATCATTCCCAGGCTAAGAAAGGGAGGAACACACAAAAGGCAATCACATATCCAATAGGGTTTCCACTCCTGACGATTTTCCAGTTGGGGTTCCTAGGATTAGACTGAATTGTGATGCTTCTAACAGTCAAACAGCCCTCTAGTACTCACTGTCTAAGCTCACCACAAGAATGAACATTTGCACAAGTTAACAGTATTGTGCCCTGCCTTGGAACTGGAAGCCACTGCCTTCAGGGGAGGAATAGTGAGTGGGGATGGGGAACTAACAGGAGCAAATGAAACAAAAACTAATGCAAAACAGAAATGGCATTTTACACCACGTATAACCTATAAACCAGTGAACACACAGGGCAGGCTGCGGCTACTTGGTCTGCAGCTGGAATGGATTTCTGCAATGTCACATGCCAAATAGCTTTAAAGCACAGCACCACTTTAATTAAAAATAAAATTCACAAAACACTCAAAAAGTAATGCATGAAGTGACAGCTTAAGAAAACAAAAGGCAACATGGACCACTGGAAAATCAACAAGTGACTTTTGGACTTGTATTCTACATGCATTCGTGCTTTGTTTTTGGGTAAGATACTGGCCCATCCAGTTCACCTTCTTTCCGTTCTAGTTACAGGTGGCATTGTATTCAACAAGCAATGATATAATTAAACAAGAGGCTCTCTTTCGAGAAACAGCAGATAATCTGCAATAGGATGGATGGATATCTAAGGAATACAATAGAAACCAGTTGCTGACCTCGCTGCCTTGGTTCAGTTCTGGCCACGTCTGGTTTAGTGAGGGCATTGATGGCGATTTGCTAGGGGGCACATCTGCAGGTGACGTCGAGAAGCCAGTTTCAGCACCCTGGTCAGAAACTTCTAAAACAGAAGGTGGGTTAATGTAAACTTTAAACAAGCTAAAAGTAGGTATGGAGCAAATAAGCAACATCAAAATTTGAAGCTCAAAGAGGCTTCTTCTAAAAAAAAGTTTCACTTAACGCAGCAAAACTTAAGAGAACAGGTAGATGACCTGCTAGTCCTTTACAGCACTGACACTTGCCATTAACATTAAAAAATATTCTAACACACACACACACAGGAAATCATGTACACTTGGGGTTCCATTCCTGATTGTTTTCTAGCTGCAATTCCATGTGCGGAGCCAAGCTTGGCAATGAGCCACGATTCCTCCCTTTGAGTGTTCTGCGAGAGGGTAAGCTCTTGGAACTAAGTGCTTTAATGTGAGCTTGGCTCAGTTAGTAACACTCTTGCGTCAACCAGAAGGCTGTGGGCTCAAGTTGCACTCCAGGACTTCAGCACAGGCGGACACTAGAATGCAATACGAAGGAAGTGCTGCATTGTTTGTTGGCCTTCTAGATGACAAGTTAAACCGAGGTCCAGTCTACATTTCAGGTGGATACAAAAGAGCCCATGCCACTATTTGGATAGCAAAGAGTTCCAATGGTTTCTTAACTCATATTCTCCCTTAACCAACACAATCATAAGATGAGATTATTTGGTCATTCATTCGCTATGGGAAGCTTGCTGTGCACAATTGGCTACTGTGTTTGCCTGTATAACAATTACTGCACTTCAAAAGTAATTCATTGGTTGTGAAGCGCTTTAAGATGCCCTGAGGATGTGATAAGGTTGAGCTATGCCAAAATTCCACTCATTGCAGTCCCATCAGCTGAAAGAGCCCTGTATCAATCCTCACCTCCTCCCGAAACCAAAACTGGAAAAGGTGCATTAATCAGAAAAGAGGATTTTCATTTACATAGCACCTTAACATGTCTCTCAGAAACATCCCAGCGAGCTTCATGTGCAATTATTTTGTGCAGTTACTGTTTATGGGGGGAAATGTGGCAGCCACTGGGCTTAGCAAAAGCCCACAAACAGCAGAGAAATGAGTGATCGGTTAATCTGCTCTCAGGTGATGTTGGTTGCGGGAGCAATGTTGGTCACATGAGCTGGACTCCTTGATCATCTTCGAGTAGTATCATATGGTCTTTACGCGTCCATCTGAAGTGGCAGAATGTTCAGATGACCCAAAAATGGGAAAGCTAAACACATTAACAATGTGCACGTAGCTGTGTGTTTGTATAAGTGGAACATGCCTTGTTCAAAATGCATAATTTGTGTGGTTACCACCAATGAAGCAACTCAGCTAATTTTCCTTAAGCCACCATTCCCTGATGCATACCCTCCAATTTGAAAATTCAAAGCTGAGAACTTTGTAGCAGATAGATGTAAGCAATATCTAGGGGCAGGAAGCAGAACTTCAAATGACTGACTGACAAATATGACTTCAAAAAAAAGCTATATTTGAAATACATTAGCTAAATGCAGATTCATTTAAGTGCAAATCCTGAGTCAGGGGGCAGAATTCACAGTTGTCTAATGAAGCTTAGGCTAAGACTGGATTGGTGAGCCACTGCACCTAAAACCCTCAAAAACAGGCGAGCCATTATTCAGCCAGGTTTATTCTCAGGTGATTACTGAATGCCAATCTCCACTGACAAACACAGGCCAAAATACATCACATTTTAAATCAAGTGAACCTGGCAGAGCAGAAATTTAACTCTCTATAATCTTGACACTTTGGCTATTAAATTGGATTACAACAGCCAGAAAATCTCCCTACTAAAACCAAGTATTTCTACCCCCAGCTAATTTTCTATAACCTTAATTAGACAGGAAATCAAATGCTACTCACCTCCTGAATCATCAAGATCAATCAACTTTGGCATCAAACTTTCCGGTAACTTTTCTGGCAAATCATAGCCATTTTTTCTGGCCACTACTAGGTGGAAAGCAGCACAAAACTCATCCAATGTCAATGCACCATCTTTGTCAAAGTCTGATAGCTCCCTGAATCACAAAGCAAACACTGACAAATTTAACATTTTTCAACTATTTGTTAAAAACTTTGTGCTCATTAAGGTGAGGGATTTTAGCATGTGGGGAATGAGCCTTTTTCTACTTTGGGCATTTAAGCACCTCCCAAGCCAACTTCTTAAAACCACCCCTCACTGCACCACTGTGATGTTTTTCCATATCCCACACCACCCATCCCACTGTCTGAGTGCAACTACCAATTACTGCTGAATTAGGAACAATTTTGTACTGTGGAAACTTTCTCTAGAAACTGGATTATGACTGTCCAAACATTTCATGCAGGGTGCTCACAAGCAAACTTAATTTCATCAGTGTGGGTTGGATTTACACCAGATACCAACTAAAAGTCAGACTAACCTGTAATTACACAATACTTTAGGGGTACCAGGAACATAGGAATTGCTAGATGAATAAAGACCAAGATCCATCTAGTTCGCCCTCTACCATCCTGGTAGTCCCACGATACAACGATAATGGAGTTGTTAACTAATCATAGCGATCAATCTCTACCAATTAGGCTACAACAGACCCAGACATGAGCCGAGGAAAACCCCCAGTGGTGGAGAGCTTTGGGAACCATGGTCCAAAGTCACATGTTCCTCCCAAGCATGCTGCACTTACCACATGTCATGTCTCAAATTACTCATATACTGTATCCCAAAATTTAATTCTCAAAGAAATCTAATTTGCATCTGAATGAATCTGCTTCCACCGTCTCCCTCGGGAGCCTGTCCCATAGATTGACCACTCGCTCACTGAAATATGGTTTCCACAGATTAGTTTTGAATTTACCCCTCTTCAAGCATTGGCCACGTCCTCTGGTTCTACTCTTCTGGACAAGGTGAAGCAGCTCGTCATCGTCTACATTATTTAGTCCCTTTCGAATTCCGAAAACAGCAATCATGTCATCTCTCAACCTTCTCTTTTCCAGTGAGAACATGCCCAATTTACATAATTGCTCCTCATAATCCAATCCCTCCACCCCCTCCATCATTCTGGCTGCTCTCTTCTGCATCCTTTCAATAGTTGTGGGAACAACAGGGAGAACACAATTGCCATTTGCCAGGCTGAAAGGGATTATCCTCCTCTTCTATTTCCCCACCCCAGCAGGATACTCAGACAGCATATAGGAATATTACATGCACAAGGCTTGCCAATTGCAAGGTTTCATTTCCAAACAAATAATGGGAGGTGAAACTGGTCTATGCCAGTGGCCCAAACTGGGTTCATACCAAATTGGCAGCCCGTCAATCTAACTAGCTAATTTGCTATTAATTCCATGAGCTTTAATCTGTAAAAGCCTCCCTTGTGGAACTTCACTTTAAGAATTCAAGTCACCTTACATCCACTGAACCTGACCTATTTGCTTCTAAAAGCACCTTTAGTTGAACACTGGGTGCTCATAAAATATCCCCTCATCTCTGATTAACTATTCTCCAGTTCCATATGGAGTTCCTACAATTAGCTAGCCCATTGCTAGGAGAATGCTAAAGTGTAGCTCCTCTTGTTCACATAGTTTAAAAGATACTGAAGGGAAAAAAATGACTGCAAGCAGTATTCTGCATAGAACAATCACTTCCCATCACACATCCTGCCTCTCAGAAAGTTTCCCAGTTTTTCATTCAATGAAGACACATTGTGAGTGTCCACTTCCCTCCCCAGCCACCGGTTAAGGGAATGTCTGAAAATGTCTCTCACTACAAATATCAATCATACCACATTAATACTTACCAAATGTGAGAAAGCTCAAGAATTGGGAGTTTGGATTTTGTGAAAAATTCTTTAGCTGCAGATCCTGTAAGAAGAGAGCAAGTTGGTAACAGACTTGGAAAGAAAAATTTCAAATGACTCACAACAAGTGTACTCTATTCTTTTTTACGATTAGTATTGCTCATTAAGTAGATTTTTCTGATGAGGAGTCACAACAAAATACTGAAAACACTGAAGTGAAGAAAGTAGTGGACTTGGGGCTGGAAGAAATTACATTCCCACTTGGGCAGCCTGCTGAGTTCCTTTTTTTGTTTCATAGCTTAGCAGTGCATTTCTTTCTCTTTAAGTAATTATTTACTGCCTCCACTTTTCGCTCTGATCTCCACAAGCCATGCTGCTTCTCGCAGCAAGGTGGCAGGCTGCAGGTCTGCTTCCACTCCCTTGCTAACAGCATGCAGTAGGTCAGTGCAGGCTACACTGACGAGCACTTGATCTTCTTTGCCTTACTTTGTATGGGGAGGTTCCTTGCCTCTGCTCAGTGCCTTCCCACGACAGAACAAATGAGTGTATGGACCTGCTTATGCTGGGGATTCTCTCTCCACCTTTAACCCTTCACATGCTTCGTTCTCTGCCTTCTCGCTCTTCTATATTCTTTGGGTCAAATTATAGTTCTTCCTTACACCACTGACTAGTTTTTAAATCTATATCAAAACATGCATGTTTGTTCCTTTTTACAATTAGTTACTTCTGGTCAATCTATAACCTGTCAGCAGTTAATTTGGCTCAGTTCTTAGAGAAAATGCTTTAGGAATGCAGACAATGTTAAACAGTAGATCACTGCTGAATTCTGCTTAGGTTCTGACAATCATTTCAACATGCAGTTAACGTCTGGGTCATGCACGAGATAGTAAGATTAGCGGAGGAATCAAACAGTCTCACAATAACTGCTATCAGAGGCAAATACACATTGGGTCATTTAGCATTCAGTTAAAGACTAGGTGATCATTTTTCAAAAAATGAGTGAACAAAACAGCTACCTGCCATTTTATTTTAGATATGACAGTGATGTTTGTGTATTTATTTTAAATTTAAACAACTATTAGAAGGATTTTTCATAAACCGTTTTTAAATCTCTGCTTTTCTTTTGGTCTCGGGTACCTATTGTGCATTCTGTCCCAACTCATCCCAAACTTTGCAGCTTACATCTCTACTAAGTCCTGCTCATCTATTTGCCCCTGTCGCTGATGACTATCCTCTCCCCTGTCCCCACTACCCCTCCCCACCCCAAAACTACTTGTCCTTGCTTACAAATTTCTCCAGTCTACTTCTGCAACCGCTTTCAGCCCTACATCCCAACTCTCATATTCTGCCAACACTAGTCTACTGTGAAGTCTCTCCCTGCCTCTTCTACTTCGCTAGTGACAGAGCCTTCAACCATTACACCTCTGCACTGTGGAAGTCCCTATCTAAACCCCTATACTTTCCTACATTTCCCCACGTTCATAAACCTCCCTTGAACCTGTAACCATTTCTTGGCAAGCTCCCCAACTAACTCCTGCTTGGCATCCACCCTCCACTTCTGTGAAACACATTATAAGTTTCCCTGAGCAAGTTGTTGTTGACATCCACCCTTCCCACTGTTGCCATGCCAGTATCTCCATCCTGTGTATCTGCCTGTCTGGCGACCTTAAGACCATCTTTCTCCAGTTGCCCAGGTGTTGATCTCATTTACATACCTAACTGACTGCCAGTTGGTATTGGAATCTGCATCTAATTTTCCTTCCCGTGATTGTCATTGCGCCTCTCCCTTCAACTGTTGCCTGTCCACCCACGTGCCCATGACTATACACCCACAACCTACTGTCCTTACCTCTTCCTGTGCACCCATAACTCAACTCTTAGCTCTTCATCTATCTGTACTCTATCAATATTATGATGTTGATTAGAGTATAAATATCAGAATTCATTGCAAGTCACTATTTTAAGCTGCAAAGTACATAGCACAAAGACATTCATTCTATTAACATAGCTTTGGATTTATTAAATCTTTCAATTTTGACATTATAAATATCAAATTATGACCATTCATTCCTAATCAGATGTACATAAATGAAGTGAAAGATACAACTATGCCTTGACTTCTAATTTGTAAATAGCCACTTCAATTCAATTACTGTAACTGGAACGTAATTTTACTGTAGCTACAATATGATCAAACAACTTATAGTTCTGTAATTTGTATTACAAATATGAGTAGTTCTAAGATTGAATTTGGTCAGAATAGAATAATCCCATTATTTTAATTACAGACTTTATATATTCTACATTTGACTCGATATTTGACTTGATAGAGTAAATATGATTCAAAAGTTACTTACAGCTAGCTGCACCTTTAAAGGAATCTCTATCTATGACAGGTGGCTGATGCACATAACTGACTAAATCCACCCATATATTCAACATGCTTCAAGCTTGGTTCTTGCTGGTGCCATTGCCAATATTCAGAAATTACTTAGCTCAAAGATTGCTTGGTGGTGAGAACAGCCTCTGAGGAGGAGATTGGGGGCAGGGAAGATCGGAGGTCGCTGGATGTTGGGTGAAGAGTCGGAGGTCGGTGGAGGTCCACTGTCAGGGGGAGGGGGGCCATCGCAGGGATCCTGTCGGCCAAGTGAGCTTGTTGGGCCTGGATGAAGCACTCCTGCTCCTCTGGGCCCACAAGCAGTGCAATAAAGGCCCTCACCTCATGGATCCGGTCCTCCCCCTCTGCTTTCACCTCACGTAATTCGGAAGCAATGGGAAACCCGAACAGGTAAGGTTAAATTCATTTTATTATTCCAATACACAAGTATCTCAATGAGGTACACTGGCCTTTTAAGTATTGGCCCGCTGGCTTTCAGTGGGGTCGGGACTTGGTGGTGTCTGCTGTCCACTTGCAAACAAACCTGCCTGGGTTAAACCCAGAAGTGGCCGAGTTGAAGCTGGGATGTGGTCCTGCTCCAAAAAGCTGTTATTTTACCCTCCCACCTGCCCCCAAACCACCAGTTCTTGGGGAGTTAAAATTACCCCCTGGATTCTGTGGTTGACTAGGAATTGTCATCCATGCACATCTTCATTTTGAAGGTCTATAATTTGAATTGGGCCAGCAATAAGTTCTAGAAAAGGGAATTTAAAATCCATGTGGATTGATTCTTCTTTAAGTATTGTACTTTTAGTTTCTTGGTGTGTCATACTGCTTCTGTGTGCTATCTTACTTATAAATAAATCTATTTGT
The DNA here is from genome assembly GCF_035084215.1 of Heptranchias perlo. Taxonomy (NCBI): domain Eukaryota; kingdom Metazoa; phylum Chordata; class Chondrichthyes; order Hexanchiformes; family Hexanchidae; genus Heptranchias; species Heptranchias perlo. The sequence continues at coordinate 6,009,105 of NC_090332.1, read as the reverse complement.
TTTAGTCTACGAGTGAGCACGCAAACTTTTGTTAGTAGATTCAAGATTCCCATGTTGGGATCACCATATCATAATGTCCATTAGTGCTTCCATTGTTATATTTTATTTGTACAGTATGAAGGATTATATTTGAATTTATTAATTTGGGTTCCAAAACACAAGAAAATCTGGAGCAACAAAAGCCAATTCAGCTCATAAAGCCAGTTCTTTCTACACCAGGCACAATTCACCCTACCTACCCAAACTGTTTAGAACAATTTTTATTATGCACAGTCTTGCTGCACCTATGCCAAAAAAGTTTTAAAGGATAATTAAGTTGGAACCACCTTACCTGCAAAACCAAAAACCGGCAAAGGAGATTCTGGGAACACGGGACATTGCTGATCATACATGGATGGTCACACAATGCACTTGGGTCCCATGGTTCTCACCATCTTGTGTAGAGAGATCATTTTGCAAACCTTGTTGGCTTTGGTGTAAAGTTTCACCTCAAAATCCTAGGTCTGAATGGTGCAAGAACCAAAATGGGTCTTTACTTACAAGAGATACAATCAGTACAGACAGTGTCTTCTCTGCACTGTTAACCCCACCTCACACTCCACTGTCCTACCTTGGTTCTAGGCTTGTTCCATCCTGGCATTCAGCTAAGGATTCTATCCTCTGTTTACATTTATTACTTTGATGATTATGGTGCTATTTTTGTACTTCCTTTTTTGTTAGGCAAGGATATTAAAGGTTACGGAACCGAGGGGATAGATGGAGTTAAGATGCAGATCAATCATAATCTAATTGAATGGCGGAACAGATTCAATGGGCTGAATGGCCTACTCCTGTTCCTACTGTGAAGACCAATACAAAGTAAGTATTTAACAAATCTGCCATTTCCTGATTTTCAATTACAAAATCACCTGCGTCTGTCTTTAAGGGGCCCACATTACTCTTAGCCATCCTCTTTCTCTTAATACACTTGTAAAAACCTTTAGTGTTGTCCTTGATATCCCTCGCAAGTTTTTTTCTAGTATTCACTTTTTGCTGCTCTAACTACTTTCTTTGTATCCCTTTTCTGTTCTTTATATATCTCCCAGTCCGTGGGATCTCCTCTCTCCTTTGCATTTGTACAAGCCATTTCCTTTAGTTTCATACTATCTCTCACTTCTTTTATTGACCAGGGTTGTTTAATTACACAAGTAGAGCTCTTGCCTTCAGGGGTATGTACAGGTCTTGTATTGAACCAAATACTTCTTTGAACTTTTTCCTGTAAAAATCTGTATTTTTACCCAGTCTGCTGTGGTCAATTTCACCTCATCCCTTCAAAGTCAGCCGTACCTAAATTTAAAACCTTGGCTCATGACTCAACCAGCTCCTTCCAAACTTAATATCGAATTCGATCATGTTATGGTCACTGTTAGCTCGGTTTTCCCTTACCATTAGAGTGTTAACTAATTCTGGCTCATTACTCATCACTAAAATCTAGTATGGCCTATTCTCTTGTTGGTTCAAGAACATATTGTTCCAGAAAACAGTCTTTAATATACTCACGAAATTCACTGCCTTTGGGACTTCAGCTGTTCTGCTTCTCCCAGTCTATGTGAAAATTAAAGTCTCCCATTATAACCACACTGCTTTTGCAACAAGCTTCTCTGTTCTCCGTATTCATGCATCCTGCTACTTTATCACTGCTTTCAAAAGGTGTGTAGACAACTCACACCAAAGTCTTACATCTTTTTCTATTCCTCAATTCTACCTAGAGCGTTTCTACTGTTTGCTCATCCTTACCGATAGCCCCTCTTTCCAATGCTGTAATATGGTCAATATTGCTACTTACAAAGGGCTCGTCATCCAACAAGTCACTCAATTGGTGAAGATATGACGAAATTGCAAATGACTTGGTGCTGTGAATCATCTGGAGCTTATGTGAAAAGATTATTGCATAAAATAATTGAGGCACAGGGGAATTATATACGTGCTATATAAAGTGATACTGACATCCGTTTGTTAGCTCTGCATGTGGCTGATTTACAGTGTCAGAATGGGAGAGTTGTTGGATGTGGCTTTCTCTTCCCTTACATTGTTAAAAATTAGCACCACTTTATTTGGTAGCAGTCATTTTTCCCTTTGTCACACTTGCGCACATAGCCTTTCTTTGCAAATTTTATTACAAGATATACTTTCAAAATCAGTGAGGAGATTGTCACAATCATTTGGCAAAACTGGTAACGTTAGGCCAGGTATTTTGATGCCTAGAAGAGGTTAATCATTTTTTTGTAGGATCGATGATAGGCCTTTCTATAAATGGTTAGATAAGCACACAGATTTACATATACAGCTCTTTCTCCATGAAATGGAGTGGTCCTACTTTCAGTACTTCTGCTATCTATGTACAATTGTTCCACAAAGGTCAAGCGTTTCTTTAACAGTTAAAGTGATAATTTAGCATAGATCGCCATTACTTACCAATGGATGTGTTTCTACTGTCGGTACATTACCACGAAGGAAGGTGAATAACACTGTTCTTACGGATCAGCTGTAATTGTGCCGATCGTGTGTATTAACAGACTGCCTGACTGCCCACACACATTCCACAACCCACTTAATGCGTTATTTGGCATTGTGGTGGGGGGCAACCTAAAAGCTTTACTGCCAAATAAAAGGTCTAGATAGATTAAAGTCTTTGTTCAAACTCCATTGTGGGGGGGGGGGGGGGGGGATGGAATTTGGGCATCCGTATTCTCTTGAAACAGAAGGAACTCAGATTGAGATTTTTCTACCTAAAACTGACAATAATCCAAGCAGCAAATTTTAAAACTGAGGCCATAGTTACCGTGAGCTTGTAGCTCACCAGGCCAATGCACCTCAAGTAAAGGCCAGGAAACCAACTGTCTTGAAGGGAAAGTTCTCACAATACAAAATACCATTTGCCTTTTTCTTTCTAATACTGACTGACCTGCTGTGCACTTCTAGCAATTTTAACTTCCAAACCATCAACATTTGCTTTTTTAAGTTTGTTTTTACCGTTCAAAACCTTGTTTAATTTCAAGCATTTTTTGCCAACTTTTGTTTATGAACACGGTGCCAGATTAATGCTTACATCGATAAATAACAGTGGGATAATTTTGCAAAATGTTGGTAGCATTAACTGTTTTTTTGTTAAAAATCAGTCACAAAAAAATTGTACTGCAGCAAATGCTGTGCTTTGTAGTTAATGGTGAGGGGGGAATTTGACACAAAAGGCAATAGGAATTGAGCCTGACAATCTCCCATCACACTTCCTTTAAAACTTTAAGATTATACTCTCAATAATGGGAGAACACAGGTATAACAATACGATAAATTCAATGGGCAGCCTTTATATCTTTAGTTCAATAAGCTGTTGCTGTTAAGGCAACAGCAACTTACGAGCAGGAGTAGACAGTTCCCTTTGAGGAAACAAAATAGCTAAAAAGGATTACATTCTGCTTTAATTTCTTGGTTTCTGCTGTTAATTTATTTTTCAACAATTACTAATGAAGCCCCAGGGTGGAATCAGTTTGGAGGAACAAGAAAAAAGGTTAACGATCCGTTTGATTTAAGTAAAAAAAATACAAGTTTAATGGTGACACTTCCTTGCTAATGCAGAATTCATACCACTAGCTCAGTAAGAGGTTGCACAGACTGGACACTAGGTTGTATTTAGTTTTCAAAACATACCTGGAATAAAACCATTTAAATCTGGTTGAATGTTTTTAAACTGGTTAATATAATATTGTCTTTGCTCATCTGTAATCTTCCAAGGATCATCATAACCACTAGATTGTCTGCGAATTTCCATGGCATTTGTAGCAGATGCCACAGTCCTTACTGTTGTGTGTTCCTGCAAAACAAACAAAAGGTGATCATTATTTTAACTACAGATCAAAACAATATCCTGCACTGTGAGATACTAGAGTTTTAATTAGCCACTCTGACACATTATTGGTTGAACCAAAATATGGATGTGACTCACCAACCTGACTCAGCAAATCAAAGTTAACTTTTCACTTAAAATTATGTATGCAGGGTTCCAGGTGTAAAGCTTCATTGCTCCCACAAATATCTGAAAGGTGCAGTACTTTTATTGGGGAAGAAAGATCTTCAAAGTGCTGAGACAGCTAAAATTACATACGGGAAAACCAAACTTACTACAATGAGTGTCTTATTTACAAGGTGGACTAAAGTGTACTAGTGACTCTTTCTTTTGAAAAAAAGGAGTGAATTAGTACAAGAATAAATACGGCACAGTGGTAACTCCAGAAAACCATTTTTAGCCTAGAAACACTCTGCAGTGATTTTGATACCAGTTTAGAGACCTGGACTGATAATCCAGAGAATGCAAATTCAAATCCCATCATATCAATTTGAGAATTTGAATAGTTTTTTTAAAAAAAAATCTGGAAATAAAAAGCTGGTATCAGTAAAAGTGACCATGAGAGTGGTCAGATTGTCATAAAAACCCAATCTGCATGGCTTAATTATAAGCAACATAGAGTCATTCAGATTAACATGATAAGATGTCACCACACTGCCATCCACCCTGAATCCCCTAATTTTGGGTTTGCTCTTTAAGGCAACACAGCAGCTGCTAGCACTGAATTCTTCACCCCCTCCCTCCTTTCCATCTGGTGTTCAAAATGTGCCATGATACTCTTAACCAGTACACATTTATCACGTAATTCACAGACAACACTCAAAAGTTCAGTGGGTAGAGCAAACAGCTTCACAATTTGCTAAGACTTACCAGTTCTCTATGCTTACCTGAATGGAGGCTGGATGCATTGCAGGAAGTGTGCTGCTAGGGGGAGTGTCAGTGAAACTCACCCAGTTCTCTTGATTGGGAGGGGGAGAGTGGGCAGGCCACATTCCATCACCAGCAGCTGACCCTGGAATGCAAGAGGAATAATCAACAAAAATAAAATCATCAACACTGAAGAACAAGATGGGAAGCCTGCACCTAGAAATGATACAGCAAATAAAATACAGTGAAAGCCTTTTGTAATTAAATGCTTTTTATAACAAAAATTCCAGAAGTACACAAGACAAACTGCTCAAGATAACAAGCAGCAAACCAGGTATTACAAAAAGCTGTATAGAATAGGTACATGGTACAATACTGTGGTAACCTATTGAACATAGTTTGATGTCATCTCCATGAATCATACAATCATTTTGTATTGATGTCTCAAAAGCCAAGACTACCCCCTTCTAATAATAACAACCAGCAGTGTTATTAACTGCTTCAAACTACTCAAGGCCACCGGCTTGTGGTTTTCACTGACAAACTGTGGAATGCAACAACCAAAGCACGAGTAAAAATTCCGGAATCCATTGCAATAAAGATCTAATTTGACTTATTCAGTCGCTGTAAATCAGTGTCTCTACTACTAAAGTAAACAGACTCTAGACAATCCAACAGAAAGAAATAACAATATTCGTAATATACCCATCTCTGCCGTGTTCATTTCCAATTCCCATCCAATGACTTCTGCTGTTTGTTCCATAATACTCCTACGGAATTTAGAATACAAATTTTGGGCTCCTTCAATGGGCAAAGGCACTTAGTCACGCGGTACTGAGCTACACAGACCAGGGCGGTGCCAGATTCAATCTGTGCTAACAGCTATTCTCGGCCAGGTCAGCAGGATTGCTGCGACAATTGGTAAGGATGGGAGGTTTTAGCCAAGGCGCTGGCAGACAATTGCTCTCCAGTGACCTCTTCTGGAAGGTGCAGGCATGGACACGAGGTTATGGGCAGCTCAGTTAAGATGTTACTTCCACAGTACTCTGCCAACGTTCACTATCCAGGCTCTTGTTGGAAGAATGGCCAATTAGGTGAGGAATAGGAGGGTTACCAGCATCTGTGGAACAGCATCCCCACATGAGTCAGTGTCTTCATGAGAGATGGGGAGAAGGAGAAAGAAAACTAGAGTTGGGGCAGTATGTTGGTTCAACAGAAGGTAAGTACTTTTTTCTTTGTAGGAAAAAGGATCAGCTTGATACTTGCTGGATAAGCCTGTCAAATTAACAAATCATTGACAATTTCATTCAGAAATACAATTCATTTGAGTCTGAGGCCAGCTAAGTTATTTTAGTTTGTTGTAATGTAAATGGAGATTGAGTAAAACTAAAAAGGTTTGATTTACATATCCCACCAAGGAAGAGGTAGAGACATTGCATTCACTGGAAGATATTCTGCCCATTGGTTTTCTGCAATAATTTTCACCTTGTTATTTTATTACCCACTTAAAGTGACATGTGCACTCATTTCACATTAACCAAAATTTATACTCAGTAGTAGGAAACTGGTAGTTTTGGGATTATGTGAACAAACGACAAATTCCCTTGAACAAACCACAGAGCAAATTCCTGTCCTTTCCGAATCTCCACACCTAGTGTCCATGTCATTGATGGTGCCGATGAAGACCAATGTACCAAAACAAGCAACCACCATCTCCAGGCTTTGGGCAGATAACTACTGTGGCAACTAAATCCAAACTTCTGACACGGTTACTAAACATTAATATGTTGAGGTCCAAAACAGAAATTTGCTCCTTGGCTTCATGCTCGCATCTTCCTGAATGACACACCTTCCCCAGTGGTGGAAGTTGCAGCTTGAAACTAGTGTCTAAAATTTAAAAAAAATATTTACTCTTCTTTAAAAAAAAGGTACAAGTTCATTCCTAGTTTTCTTTTTAAATAAACTAAATTTTTAGTTATCCACAACAGCTACTTGAAACATGAACCAAAAAGAAAAAGCTGCAAGAAGCAAACAAATTCACTTTCAAGTATACAAGGGTTGGTCAGCTAAGGGAAGAACTGTAACAAAGCAGCAAAGAGAAGTTACAAAGAAACTAGAGATCTGAAATGTACTGACGTCATTCTTAAGGTGGTAAGTGGCTTTGGCTTACCAGCTCAAGCTGGAAAACAACACATCCTTTCTGCTAGCTGGTGACTGGCATTCTCCAGTCTCAATATACAGAGCATGGCAAGCATATCCCACCTACATCCAAGGAAAACAATTGGACGCATTCAAGGGTTTTACTGACCAAATCAGCAGCTTCTATCTTTTGTCGCCCCCAACTTTAATGCCGCTCAATACCCGACTGCTTCACCAAAGGAAGCCCATGAAGTACCAGCCCCTGCTCGAGTGGTCTCAGTGTTACCTCTACTAGGATGCTGCTTGCTGTGTTTCCTCCAGGCAATTGGTGAAGATGGTGGTGATTGATGAGGAGAGACAACTGGAGACGTAGAATCCTAAGAGTGGAAAGGAGGAGAAAAAAAGTTCAGAAAATCATCAGTGGCGTCAAGAAATCTTTGTAGAAGTTAATTGATTTTCACAATTCAGGTTAATGCAACAAAAGTTTTAACTGACATGACACCCAGCATCTAGGCTCCTGTTCATAAAGCAATGAAAGCTTCACTGCACATTAAAATAAATCTTGCCTAGGAGCAGCTTAGTCAGTATGATTTACCAATGCCTCAGTGGACTCACCCCAACCTATTTCATGGCTATGGTAACCTAGCAACCCAGAGATCATGGGCCCGATTTTAGCACCCGCTACCGGGTGCGTTCTCGGCGGGGGGGGGGGCCCCAAAAATCCCGAAATCCAGGTGCGGGACTGGATCGGGCCTCGATCCCGCCCACTTCCGGGTTCCGCGCTGACGTGCGTGCGCAGCCCCCGCTGGTGGGAATCCCGCAGGCAATTAAAGCCAGCGGGATGCCACTTGAGTGTATTTACTTTGCTTGTTCAGGTCATTAATCGACCTGATTAAGGGACGGTGTGTGATTTTGGATAAACATGGGACTGTTTCACACACTGGGGGAAACAGTCCCAGTTGAAATGGACGTGTTGCAGCCGTCAGCCTGTGGCAGCTGCAAAGATCCATTTGACAGATGGGGAGACCCTCAGCCATTGCAGGAGGCCGCTCTGTCACTTGGGACAAAGTTTGGCCTCCACCACCCTCCTCCTGATGGTTGAAGTCACCAACCTGCACACTTACCCCGGGGTCCGGAGACATGTACCTACCTTGCGGACCCCCTCAGATGTACATCTTGCGGATGGGGGCCGCCGTAGCTGCAGTCATGACCTCGTCGGAGGGCGAACAGCATCACCAGCCTCACCATCCACCTCTGACACGTGGAGCTCCACAACAGAGTGCTGTGACACATCCACCTGTACAGCAGGAGGGAGGGCTACCGCAGAGAGAGATGCGTCGCAGAGGGCACTACCCTCGCCACACGTTCCACAGACCGAGGCTCAGCCTCCTGGACCTCTCTGAGCAGCAGTGCACACGGAGGCTCAGAGTCAGTCGACATGTAGCCGTGGACATCTGCAGCCTCTTTCATGCCGAGCTGCTCCTGGCTGGCCCTTGCACCATCTTCCTACCTGTCGCTGTCAAAGTCACCACTGCCCTCCTGAACTTCTGCTCCACAGCCTACCAGGCTGCAACCGGGGATATCCCCGATGTCTCTCAGTCGTCTGCACAGAAGAGCCTTGCAAATACACCTATACCCACTCTGCAGTGACACACTGGGTGGCATCAGTGGTGGGTCCTCATAGGGATACCCAGGAGCGGGCATTATTGCACAAACCGGACAGGATTCGCGAAGACATGGCAGTAGTGGAGCCAATATAATGTGTGATGTGAGTTGTTCTTTAGTTCAATAGAAGTAAGAACCATGACAAACCCTCAAACACCCTTGTGCATCCCCTTCATGCTCACGACACGTTTGCCTTACGCTGCCTACTGCACATATGTGATGCATGCCCTGTGGCTGCAGCACAGGTGGTGGCAGGTTGAGTGAGGCTGGCCGTGAGAGAGATGCATGAGAGGGTGAGTATGGGATAGAGCCATGAGATTGTATGAGGATTGGGTTGCGTGGTAGTGGCGGGGTGAGTACTCGCGAGGTGAGTAGGTGCAGGTAAGATGAGGATGAGGTTTGAGTGGGTATGAGGGGTCATGTGACAGAGTAGTGTTGGCAGTGCCGAAGGAGATGTGGGGTGGGGGCAGTGTTGTGGCAGACGGAGTGTAGGGGAAAGACTACGTGTTCTCACTGTGGCTGACCTACTGAGGTCATTGGAGCGCCTCCTGCACTGTATGCAGGTGGGCGATATGTTGGTGGCGCAGGTGACCCCCTCTGCCACCTCGAGCCAGGCCTTCTTGGTGGCAGAGGCAGGCCGCTTCCACCCGCCCGCCGGGGGGGGAGGGGGGGGGGGGGGAAATCTCTGTCCTCCCCCTCCTCCTCACCCCATCTAATGATACCTGGGGTGAGGCATCATTAAACTGGGAGCAGCCTTTCCCCTGGGCTGCTCCATGCTGTAATTTTTGCTGTTTGTGGCAGCATCTGTCAGTGGAGGACTGCCCCTTTAAATAGAGCGCCTCCAGCTGACAGATCTTACTGCGCATGCGCAGCCCGCCCGACGTGCAGATCAGCATCGGGGAACCCGGAGGAGCAGGTAAGTGGATCCAATTCGTGTGTTGCCTGCTACGATCGCGTGGGAAACCCACTAATTTCACCGGGCGCGTTGAAAACGCGCCCGCTGGCCTACCCGCCGAGAACCCGCACCCCTGGTAAAATCGGGCCCCATGAGTTCAAATCCCATGGCAAGTCAGGAGACTGAATTTATTCAAACTGGTAAATTTTCCCAGCACCAGGAAATAATCGTGAAAGCTGCTGGACGATTATAAAAACCCAACTCATTCACTAAATGTCCTTTTGGGGAAGGGAGCCTGCCACACACAACTTCCAACTATGCCCTACTGTGGCGAGGGAGGGAGAGGGAGAGGGAGGATATGCACTAACTGAAGAGAATGCTCTGGATTTGCAGTACCTGCTGTTCTGTTGCTGGCACACGCTGTGCGATCACATCGTGAGGCACACTGGTGGAGACCTTTTTGACTTGTGTCCGGCTAGGAGGGGGAGGGATGACACTGGTGTACGTGCCCTGGCTGTCAGGATCAGAATACATAGATGCGTGCCTCAGCTCCTGCTGTTTCTCAGAAACTGCAGATCTAGGTAAAGGATCCTTCACTGTTGGGGGAGAAAAATGGTTAAGCAGAAGGTAAAGGTGGGGGTGGAACATCATGTTATATTGCTTGTACTTATTTGCAAAAGCTAAACTTAGTTTTAAAAAAATGGTACTGCTGTAAAGAACCTGCAAAATTATTTTGTGGTACAAATGTAATTTTAGTTGCCTATCAAAATTTCTGTAATAAAAAGCTCTTAGTAGCTGAGCTGAAGGACATTATTGCATTAAACCTAATCTTGTTACTAGGCAGTTTGATGGCAGGCTAATCTGTGTAAAAAAAACTGTGCTAACAGAGTGATAGGACCTAGATCCATGCTCTTGATGCTGCACATAGCAAGGTCCTGAGTTCAAGCCACTAGGGGTTGCAGGGTAGTACCCCTCAGGGAGCAGAAAATGGGTTCTCCATATGGGTAGAGTAAGTGGTACCCTAGGTCCCCTCCTGCACATTCCAGTGGCTGGTGCAACAGCTGGGAGCAGATCACCTACCTATCCCCTCAGAGGACATAAAAATATATAAAAAAGGACAGAATGGATTTTCAATGTCTACAGCTTGAGTTTTGATGTACAGTACATGCCCAAACATCATAACTTGCCGTCTTTACAGATACTGGCTGACCTGCTGTGAATTTCCAGCTTTTTCTTAGTTTTTGTTACGTCTCCAGAGCTGCTGTGCCTATATACTGCAGTCTGCACCAGTTATATAATTAGCCTCCAGTTTCAGAAATGAACCACTGAAATTGTCAGTTTCTCCCCAACCCCCCCACCTCCCATTTCTTTTTCCCCCGACTTGCTCCCGCACAATTACTTCCTACTTCAATCAGGACAGATGTCTTCAATGCTACTCGATGATGTGCAGACATGGTTGTGGCAATAAAGATAGAGGAGTTAGGACCAAATGGAGGGTCTAGTCAGTTCAACGTTACTCAAAACTGGTATTTCATTTTGTGACTGGTAGGTTGGAAACCTAGTAACTTACTACTCAAACTACTGGGATGTTCCACTGATGAAGAACACCAAGATCCAGTCCTCGACCAGTACACCCACACACACATATAATAAAACCATTATGCATACAATCACCGTATACATAAAAATTAAAAACACATGCATTCAAAACCAAGGGGACAAATTGGAATGCTGCCATTACTACATTTGTGGAGGTTGACATAATCTAATGACTAAAACAGATTTGGTCTTTGACCCAATACATTTACTGTACATAAAGTGTAAAGAATGCGTGGAAAAGGTTATTCATGTCACCATGACAAAAACAACCAGATTTCTCGCAAATATGGCTTAAATTATCGGGCAAGTCTGCTAAGGACCCCAATTAGTCCCACAGATAGTGCTGGGCTTTCTTTTAGGATTCCAAGATTGGCAACATCATTAAAGATTCCTAAATTCGGCAACTTGTCAAGTTTTGTTTGCCCCCTGGCAGATCTGAGATCGGCAAGGACATCCTCCTCTACTGTGTAAACCTCTTAGCAAGTAATCAAGGCACAGCATATGATGTATTCCATGGAGAATTCAGTGCTACAAGATTGTCCTTTCCTACAGACTTGAGAGCAAACATGAAAACAGAGAATCTATCTGGGGGGAGTGGAAGGACAGGAGAAGGAAAAGACAAATTTGGGAAATAAACACCGGAACCTGATGACTTCAAAGGTTTCCAGTTAAAATTGATGCCGATTGGATTTTCATTATTGGAAGACATCTAGAATGTTCATGTGGATCCCCCATGACATTGCTCATGCTGGGTTACAGAATACACAACTGTCCCACGTAACAAAATATATTATAGATGGGCCATGGTTTGAGTTTCAATTAAAATGTTAGAATATTGAGTGCATCAGTGATATTTTCAGACTTACATTCCATGAGTGTGTGCATATTTACACCTAATGTGTTTGATGAGATCGAGCGGTCATATTATGTATGGTATATTTTAAATGTTGCTGGGAATAAAAGGAACGTTGGTTAAAAATAAAGAAATCAATATAAAAAACAATTCATGAGAAGTTATAATTGAATTAATTTCATTGAAAAATAAAATTAAACTGTATACTGGAAGGTTTTATATAATTGTGGCATTTTATGAATAAAGGGAATGTGTTAAAATAAATATTGAAAGTAAAATTTCGGTAAATATTTATGGTGTATGGAATATAATTTGCATAGAATATTTGCCAGTTGAGATAATAAATATATTTATATTGGCTTTTTTTATTTGAGTGTGTTTATGTGCTGGGCAAGGTTGTGTTCACGTTAGCAAGTGCCTGACAGAGAATAGGACATGATGCAGTAAATGGGAACAGTGTTTAAGTGGAAGATGCCACCTTCCACACCATGGCTTCCAAAATATCCTCCTTTTCCCTCAGTAGAAGATTCCCCTCCACCGTAGCAGGCAGGAGCAATGACCACATCTGTCCCATTTCCCGTGCTTCTGGCTCACCCGTCTCAGAATAGTGATAGTGTTCCCCTTATCCTCACCTTCCAACCCCATCAGCCTCTGCATTCAAAAGAACAACTTCTGCCACCTCCAACATAATCCCACCATCAAACACATCTTTCGCCTCCCCACCTCTCTCAGCATTCCGAGGGCATACCCTCCGTCACACCCTGGTTCATTCTTCCATCACCCCTACCATCTGTTCTCCTTCCCATTCAAGCACAGCAGAGGCAACACCTGCCCATTCGTCTCCTCCGACACTACTGTCCAGGGCTCCAAACAGTCCTATCGGGTGAGACAGCAATCTGCGTTTACTTCCTCTAACCTAGTATACTGCATTTGCTGCTCACAGTCTGGTCTCCTCTACATTAGGGAGTCCAAATGCAGATTACGTGATCACTTTGCTGAACACCTCTATTCCATCTGCAAGTGTGACCTCGAGCTTTGTGTCACTTGCCACTTCAATTCTCCGTCACACTTCCACTCTGACCCCTCTGTCTTTGGCCTTTTACACTGTACCAATGAAGGTCAACACAAGCTCAAAGAACAGCACCTCATCTTTCGACTAGGCACTTTACAGCTGTGGGAACAGCGCCCCGTAAATTGCATGAAAAGCACCTTCGGGATTTGTAGGAGAAATGCCCCGTAAACTGCCTGAAATGAGCCTAAACCACAAAATGGAGTTTAGCTATTGAACTGAATGCTGGGAAGCGGTTGCCAGCAGGCTGTTTCAAACCATCACCAAGGCTTTTAGCCATGGAAGTTCCCAGATAATTAAGCCATAAAAATCTAAGCTAAAAGCCATAAACTAATTAAGCCACAAAAGGTCCTAAGTAATGACACCAGAAAGGACTCAGTATAAACAAGACATTCCTTACTGCACTAAATATTTTGCTCTTCCCCGTTTAAAATAACACTTAGGGGGACAGAGATGTCACATCCCCCCATTTGTGTGGGGAAAAACCCTCAAAATGCAAGATGGATAGGTAGAGGGGCTGTAAACCACAGTCAAAGTCTGTCCTGCTTGGGCAAGACCATGCTCCAATGGATCAGTGATATTCACAGGAACTCTATCTTTATCAGGGATGATTGGCAGAAAAGGGGTGACCTGTTCTGATACATGTGTCACTCTGATTGATTGAATGGAGGGGGTTCCTCTTTGAAATTAAGATATAAAAACAGAGAGGGCTTTGCACCCCTCCAGTAGTAGTCAGTCAGTAGAAACAGTAACCATAGCCATCTGGAGTCAGTAGAGCAGTACTGGCTTATCTGTTGGATTCTTTTAAAATCTAATTAGATGCGATTTCTCTGTGTAGTTAGAAGGAGATTCCCTCGTCGTCTTCTGTAAGAACTTTTATCTAGAAGATGCAGACGGCAATTTTACAAGTATATTCAGGACAGATAGTGAGGTTAACGAAGTTAAATTAAACAACTATACGAGCCAGGTAAAGGTAGAGAGACGTGTCACTTAATTGTACAAGAGTCTGAGATCAGGGAAGACGAGACCGAAGCCAACTCAGATAGTCACTTGTGCAGAAGGTAGGTTCAGCAGGAACTGAAGATCCTAGTGGAACAGACAACCCCGTTGCCAAAGGGGCGCACCGACACAATGCTCCAGAAGCTATTACCTGTGTCATGGGGAAGGAAGGAAATCGACTCAGCCTACACAGTTTATAAGGGCAAGGTCCTATAAACTCTGGAACAAGGATAATCACGCACTTAGACCCTGAGCTTTCTGACTGACTGACTGGCTATCTAATACTGTTAACTTGTCAACTATATAGGAATTAATCTCACCCGTTGCAACAATCTGACTCTGATCTCTGCTATAATTAATACGGTGTTCGTTAATGCCGATTTACAGTGATACACTGAATTGCCTGTGTAACCTCTGTTATTCATTTGCGATATAACTCTGTCCATTAATGATTAGCTATTCAATCTGGTAGATGACCTTGACGTCTATTCATATCTATTAAGTGCTTATATACACAATGTTTAACTTTAAGTTGTGATTTTGTAGTTAATAGTTGTTAATGGATGATTTGTTTGACTCCATCTTCGATGATTTTGGCAAAAAAAGAATTAACTTGCTCACTCATTAGCTTGTGGGTATCCTAATAGTCCTGAGGTCATGAAAGAGACGCCCTGAGGTCATGAAAGGTGCTATATAAATGAAAGTTCCTTTCTTCCTAATCAAATGTTGGTAAAATAAATTCATTTCAATCCAACCTGATTAATGTCAATTTGGTGTCCTGTTCGCCATCTAGGCACTTTACAGCTCATTCTATTTTGTTTCCTGGGTATGCGGTCATTATGTTTTCTCCCCCTTCCTTCGTTCTGTTCTTTTTAAAATGCTGTTCATCTGTAATATCTTTCAGTTCCGAGATAGGGCGATACCTGAAACACTGACTTTTGTTCTCGTCACTGATGCTGCTAAGTGTTTCCAGTGTTTTCTGTTATTATTTCAGATTGCCAGCATTGGCAGTATTTTGCTTTTAAGTGGAAACTTTGCTTTCAAAGGAAATGGGGTTGTGTTCGAGTTTGTTGTGCATAGAATTACAACACACAAACAGGACGTTCAGCCCAACCACTCCGTGTTGGCATTTATCCTCCACTGAGCAGTAATTCTAATCGCACGTGCCTGCTCTGTTCCCATATCCCTTTATCCTCCTTTTCTTCAACTGCCATCTGATACGTTCTCTGCTTCAATTACCAACTCTGGTAGTGCATTTCACAACCTTCTGTGTAAAAATGTTTCTCCTGCTCTGTCCTAAATCTCTTCCATTTAATCATATATCTATGACCCCCTCATTCCAGATCGCTCCATCACTGGATATAGTCTGTTTCTATATACTCTGTCCCATCCCTTCATAATTTTAAGCTCATCTATCAAATCATTCCTTAAATTCCTTGTTCTAATGAAAACAGTCCTAATTTTTCAAGTCAGTTCTTCCTATTTGTATTTCCTCACACCATACAACATCTGGTGAATCTGTACTGTACGCTCTATTGCCTCAACATCCTTTCTATAGTGTGGAGCCCAAAACTGCGCACATTACTCCAACTGTGGTCTTACTAAGGTTTTATAGATTCACCATTACATCTCAACTTTTATATTCTTCTTTCTCACCCTACTGTAACCTGCATTAACTGTCAGCAAACTATATAATGAAACCATCAACCAGTAACCAGTGGTGTTCCGCAGGGGTCGGTGCTGGGTCCCCAACTCTTTACAATCTATATTAACGATTTGGAGGAGGGGACCGAGTGTAACATATCAAAGTTTGCAGATGATACAAAGATGGGAGGGAAAGTAGAAAGTGAGGAGGACATAAAAAACCTACAAGGGGATATAGACAGGCTGGGTGAGTGGGCGGAGATTTGGCAGATGCAATACAATATTGGAAAATGTGAGGTTATGCACTTTGGCAGGAAAAATCAGAGAGCAAGTTATTATCTTAATGGCGAGAAACTGGAAAGTACTGCAGTACAAAGGGATCTGGGGGTCCCAGTGCAAGAAAATCAAAAAGTTAGTACGCAGGTGCAGCAGGTGATCAAGAAGGCCAACGGAATGTTGGCTTTTATTGCTAGGGGGATAGAATATAAAAACAGGGAGGTATTGCTGCAGTTATATAAGGTATTGGTGAGACCGCACCTGGAATACTGCATACAGTTTTGGTGTTCATACTTAAGAAAAGACATACTTGCTCTCGAGGCAGTACAAAGAAGGTTCACTCGGTTAATCCCGGGGATGAGGGGGCGGACATATGAGGAGAGGTTGAGTAGATTGGGACTCTACTCATTGGAGTTCAGAAGAATGAGAGGCGATCTTATTGAAACATATAAGATTGTGAAGGGGCTTGATCGGGTGGATGCGGTAAGGATGTTCCCAAGGATGGGTGAAACTAGAACTAGGGGGCATAATCTTAGAATAAGGGGCTGCTCTTTCAAAACTGAGATGAGGAGAAACTTCTTCACTCAGAGGGTAGTAGGTCTGTGGAATTTGCTGCCCCAGTAAGCTTTGGAAGCTACATCATTAAATAAATTTAAAACAGAAATAGACAGTTTCCTAGAAGTAAAGGGAATTAGGGGTTACGGGGAGCGGGCAGGAAATTGGACATGAAGCTGAGTTCGGATCGGTCAAGGCCCTATGGGTGGCGGAGCGGGCCCAGGGGCTGAGCGGCCGGGTCCTCCTCCTACTTCTTGTGTTCTTTAGATTTGAGGTTAGGATCAGATCAGCCATGATCTTATTGAATGGCGGAGCAGGCTCGAGGGGCTGATTGGCCTACTCCTGCTCCTATTTCTTATGTTCTTATCATGCCACTCCTATTGAGTGTAACATGTGAACGTTGCTCCTGAGCAATCCATTCCAACTTACCTTCCGCTTTCCTCCCCTGGATATGCCCAAAGAAGCAGAACCAGGCCACCACATTTCCAGACCTGAAAGCAGTTCTGGGAATGTGCCCTCACTCATTCTCTTCCTTGCAAGTCCAGAGACGTTCACCCCAGGGAAGAATGAAACAGAGACATGCACTGGGTGATACACCAAACACAATTGAGGAGCATCTGTCAATGGCACGCGACAAGGACCAGATGGTCATCATATATCACTCCTCGGTTCAACAGCCCAGAGATCCGGATCCGATGGGTCACATTTTAAAAGCAGGATGCTTGCACAGCATAAAATGTATGTGCTGCAGTTGACTGGAGGATCTATTAGCCACACGTGCAGTATGTTCTCCTCGCCAACCTCCAAAGTTCCATCTACATAAACTCCAAATTGTCCAAAACTGCACCGACTGCATCCTGTGACGCACCAAGTCCCACTGCCTTGTTATACTGGTCTTATTGGTTTCCCTTCCATAATGCACAGAATTCAAACCCCTTGTCCTTGGCTACAAATATGCCAATGGCCTTGTCCACTCCCAAATCTCTGCAACTTCCTTTACTCTAGCAAACCACCACATGCCCATTCCAATCTAGCAGGCTTTGCAGTGCCCCTCCCTCACTTTTGGGGGCAGGGCCACTGTTCCCTCTAAGCTACACTCGTCACTCGTGCACGGCTGTGCAGCAATCTGTTGTGTGCCGCGTACTTAATCATTCCGTCCACACTCCAAACCAGTGCCCGGGCGCCCCCCACACTGACCAGTGCCCGGGCCCGCCCGCCCACCCCCCCAACACTGACCAGTGCCCGGGCCCGCCCGCCCCCTCCCACACTGACCAGTGCCCGGGCCCCCCCGCCCCCCCAACCACACTGACTAGTGCCCGGGCCCGCCCATCTCCCCCCCTCCCACATTGACCAGTGCCCGGGCCCGCCCACCCCCCCCAACCAGGGGGGGGGGGCGGGGAGAGAGAGAGAGAGAGAGAGAGAGAGAGAGAGAGAGAGAGAAAGAAAAAGAGCTTTAATTAAACTGTTCCCTATCCCCAAATTCACAGACTGATTTGTCAGCTGTTTTGTATTTCTGACTCAATTTAATAATTGATTGCACACGATTTATTTCTGTTTGAATCAGAGTCATTAAGCTGATTCAACAAAAAGCTGATTGGAATCGTTCTTATCAGATCGTTTTTAATAAAATATAACAAGACAGGTCTGCTCAATCCTAGTGCAACTTAAGAAACCCATTTCATAAATTACATAAATTTAATCAGCCAATATAACATTAAATTGTTATAATTATCCATTATTTCATACATTTATTCTGTTATATACCCTGAATAATGTTTTCTAAAAAAGATGTTCTATTCAAAGTTGTGATTTTTTTTTAAAAACGGTGGCACACACAGCCTTTATAAATCGCTGCACAAACCCAAATTCATTCTGCGCGTGGCCGAAAAAAATTAGAGGGAACACTGTGCAGGGTCTTTAGCCAATTTGGCCCCATAGCCTGCAACTCTCTACCTAACCTCCCCCCTTCATGTCCTCCTACCTTTAAAAGCCTTCTTCAAATCTACCTCCAGGAGTTACATTGCCAGCTTCTGAGATATTGATTGGCATCTGTTTTAACTTCTGAAGCAGCTTTTGGACATTTTATTAGTGAGCGTGAAAGTTGGATGTGTGAGGGATGGATGGGGAAGATTGGAAATATAGGTTGTGAGGGAGGTATAAGTTATGGAGATAAAAATAGGGTTGCAGAGGTTGGTGGTGGGGAAATCCAGGCTCCAAGCATATACTCAAACACATTCAAGGGCCTTTACAGGAGATTTTTGATGGGGATTGAATAAAAGCATTTGTTACAAGAGACACCATTAGGTTGGACTAACAATAACTGACCATCAGTGTATTAGAGCAGCAAGTTGAATCACAGTTCACTGTTCTATTTGGGTACAGACTTCACCCTGTCAACTCACTGTTAATGCTCGTATATGATGGGCAGCCATTTGGGTGATGGAGCAGTGGGAGACTGGTGCCCATGGTACTATATCCTAGCAAGGAGACACTGCCTTCAGGAGGCGAGAGGAGAAAAAATTGGCAAGAAAATAAAGATCAGCTATTAAACTTCAGGTTTTGATATCATCTATATTTATATAACGTACATTTAATTTGTACCCTCTAATAATCCTGAAAAGCATTCTATATCTGGAATTTTCTCTTTTTTTTACATAAAACCCTTATTCCAACACACAACCACGTTGCAACTTTCCATGTCATTGAACAGCCAACTTAAAAGTCAATGTAAATTTAAGAATTTTTCAGAACATGCAACAAGTTACAGCTTAATCTTACCGCACCTAAACTGGTCAAGATCAAAAACAATCAAATTACTTCTCAACTCCTGCCTCCACAACCATCATGTGGAGATGCCGATGATGGACTGGGGTGGACAAATGTAAGGAATCTTACAACACCAGGTTATAGTCCAACAGTTTTATTTGAAAATCACAAGCTTTTGGAGGCTTGTGATTTTCAAATAAAACTGTTGGACTATAACCTGGTGTTGTAAGATTCCTTACATTTGTCCACAACCATTTAAAAAATTGCCAGGGGCAATGTGGTGGTGTTGAGCATTAGAACACATTATTAATGCAAGTAGCAGCAAACAAAGGGGTGGGTACACCCTTGGTGGTGACCTGCTGCTCTCTTCTCCCAGGCTGCTGGGCAAATAATACCCCAGCAATATAAAGCTTTTAAAATTACCATCCATTACTGACAATTTAAAAAAAACACAACTTCTTGCCTGTTGAGCTTTGTACTCAAACATTAAAATTTGCCATCAGTACTTGAGAATGCAGACTAGTAAGTCAGCCAGCATTCACAATTACTCACTTTCTTGCATATGACATTTCAACATTTGGCTGGTAGATTTCCAAAGCTGCAAACATGGCCTGTAGGCTAGGATAACAATACAAGCCACTTGAGGTTCACTCAGTTTATATCAGAAATCATTGTATTTCAGCGTGTTAACTTTACAACTGGCTGCTGGGAATCCGAGAACATCACATGGGGAAAAGCATGTCTCTTGTGAGACAGCAAGGTACTTTTGGCAGTTCATTTGTGCAAATAGATAGTCACTGTGCTGTACCGATAATAGTCTGCATTCCCACATGGTAATTTATCAGTGGCAAGTTAAACCATTCAATTGCAAATTTAGTGAGAATTATGCCGATTTATTGCCTTGAGGTGTCAGTTTGGCTCAGCTGACAGTGTTCTCGTCCAAGTCAGGTGGCGGTGTGTTCAATTCCCACTCCAGTACTTCAGCATATAATCTAGGCTGACACTTCAGATGAGATGTTAAATTAAAGCTCCATCTGTCTGATCAGGTGGACGTTGAAGACCCCAAAAAATTTTTGAAGAGCTGGACAGAGTTCACCCAGTGTTCTGATCAACATTGCTCCTGCAATTAAACCCAATAAAAGCAGATCTATTGGTCTTCCATCTCATTGCTATTTGTGGGATCTTTTTGTATGCAAAATGGCTGCCCCATCTGCCTATATAAAAGCAACTGCACACTTCAAAAGTAATTTACTGTATATGAAGCACTTTGGGCCATTTTAGAGATGTGATAAGGTGACTTAAAAGGCAAGTTCTTTTTAAGAAAAAAAATCCATTGATTAATGCACAACTAATGGCACATAGAAAGAAAAAGATGCAGAAAATTGCTTTATCCCAAAATTACAATACCACAGGCCAAGTTTTTGTAATTCCTGCTCTTCATGCAATTCATCTATACCTTACTCACTGCTGAATCTTTGATGGATCCATTGTACCCGAGGAGAAAAACTAAAACTATGATTCATGGATTGCTGGTCTGAGATTCCAGGATACATCCAGGAAGAAAATTTGCCTTTACAGTTACTTCTCTTCTCCATCTTGCTTAAAAAGCAGCCATTTAGAGAACACAAACATTTCACAGGGATTATGTGTAGTCACACACCAGCTCTGACAAGAAAGTCCTATCGGTTTCTTCTCCACTAAGAGGGAGCCTCAATGAATTAGAGCAACGATAGCCTTTTGTGAGTTTTTTTGGCAAAGAGATTCAATGGAACAGACACTTATGATGCTATAATGCTGCTTGCAGTGTCCAACAATAACAAGCAGAGACTTCCACAAGTCATTTCAGTGAAATTGTTGCTCTGCTTGTTTACATTCAAGACAATCATACACTTAAGACTATAATTATCTTCATATGTACAAGCTTTTATTTCACTTACACTAAAAACCATACTATCTGGGAGTGGTACACTTCTGTAAAATAGAATATTAAAGTAATAGGCCTTATTTTAGTGTCAATGTTTGTGAAACATCCTGTTTCACAGTCATATAATGCGAATAGTCAAAAATCTATAATATGGCAGTTAAGTACAGATGAGAAGGGGCAATTTGGCTCATCCTTCCACAGGAACCTACAGCACCCACCTATCACAACATCTAACTGCCTCTTGAATGAGTCAAGAATTTGTGCCTTCCTGGAAGACCATTCCAAATATTAAACACTCTCTGCATGAAGTGTTCACTGCATTAGGTGTGAACTGGCCTTTTACTGGTCTATATTCGTGTTCCCTCATCCTGCAGTTGTGGTTTACCTTAAAACAGTGCTCTGAACTTACCTTTCACCACAAAAATACAAGTTTTTCCAGCTTGTCCTTACAACTCAGTCCTCTAGCATTACGGATCAATCTCGTGGTCCTTCTCTGCATCGTTTCCAGGACTTGGATGTTTCCATTATGCCTTGGTGACTAGGACTGAATGCAGTGCTCTGACCACAATACTATAGAGTTTAAGCATAGCAGCCTCTAACTTTTAATCTGTCTTGCCATCTAGTATTACCATCTTAAAAGAAACACATGCTTAATCACAAGATACAAAACCACAAGTCAATAACCACGACAATATCAACAGAAGATATCAACTCTGACAATAAAACCTGAATCAAATCCATTAAACACCAAACTCTAAACTTTCAGCAATTAGAAACTGCTGAAAGCTATTCAAGGCTGTAGTACTCACAGATAATGTTCATATCCTATTTCAATCCTGCAGTTTATGTTATTAACCATTCAAGCGTGACAGCCCTGTAACAAACTCAGCCATTTCCTAAAGGCATAAAATGTTTACTCCAGCTGCTTAATTAAAATTAAGCTTTGAAGGTAAGACCAAAAAAGAAAAATTATTTCTACTTTCTTCCCATTTTCTGGCTATGGCCAGAGTGTGAGCAGAACAAACAACTCAGATCCCTTTATAGGAAGAATGTAGAACAGGAGAAGGCCATTCAGCCCCTCGAGCCTGTTCCAACATTCAATTAGATCATGGCTGATCTGTATCTTAACTCCATCTACCCACCTTGGTTCCGTAACCCTTAATACCCTTGCCTAACAAAAATCTATCAATCTCAGTTTTGAAATTTTCAATTGACCCACCCAGCCTTAACAGCTTTATTTGGGGGGGGGGGGGGGGGGGGAGGCTGGAGGGAAGAGAAAGAGTTCCAGATTTCTACTGCCCTTTGTGTGAAGAATTGCAAGTGTGAGCTGCCTGCAAGGAGGTTCATTAGCAGCCCAACTTTTCCTCCAGTCTTCTCTCCTGTAAGGAGCTGTGTGTCCTCTATTCCTTCCTACAGCAGCACTGGGGGATTATTCAAGTGATAAAGTACAGAAGGGAAAAATGTTAGGAAATACTAGTAAACTAAAGCAATTGGTCAACAATACAGTCAATAATGTTGAGATACTGTAGAAACAAAAGCATCTACATTATAAAGTTATAGGCTTTTTAAGCTTACAATAAAAGTGATAGTTAGTTTAATACAGGTATATCGCCTGTAATATACCAGCAATATTTATTCACCTAGTCAGAAAGCAGCAAATCAGCAACCTGCTATTAAATGCTTGAAATGACATGCCACAAAATGAAAACTTGGGTTTCAAACCTGCAATTCAAATCTGTATATGCAGGAGTGCAATGCTTCCCACTGTCTTTTTTGTTATTTAAACTTCACCAGAGTTGATGCATGCACACTGCCTACACGTTACACAGCAACGATGGCAGTGCCTATGAGCTTAGTTCACAGGCAGAAAACAGTTGAATACTACAAAGCAGTTCCATCAGCGCGCAGCTTAATTAATATGGCAATGAAAAGTGGTAATTTGGCAGACAGAACTCAGCTTCTAAATTGGGAGCGTGGTTGAAGAGTCAAAGGACAACTAAATCAGTATTGCTCAAACATCTCTGAAAAATGATTTACAAGAGAGAAGTCTGTAGTTTAACTTCAGATTATAGCAGGCACAAAGAAATGGGATAAATGTTTAATCTCTGCAAATCCAGATTGGGTTGCAGTTATGGTGATGTAAAATTATCTCAACTGTGCTCCATCGTGTAACGGTAATCTACAAGTATATTTTGATTAGAATCGTGGACTGATCCACAGCACTATGTTGCTTTATTTACCCATTCAACAAAGACTATGGATTCGAGGAACATACTTTCCCTATACAGAGCAAACATTTCAATGTTAATAAAAGGATCTCTCAACTGCTTCAAAAATTAATACAATTTTAACTGCCAATATTCTCAGGAAACCCCAAAAGGTTTATGTAATACACCATGGTCTTTAGCACTGCAAGACTATAAAAGCAGGTCACGCTGCTGTACATTTCACAAAACTGAACTTCCTGGTAATCAGCTGCAGATTGGTTTCTTGATAAACATGTAATAGTGATAAATCATCTTGTGTGAATGTCAGTGACCAGGGACACAAAATATACTGTCAGTGTAAAAACAGAGTCAAAGCCCCCCACATAAAACTGCATCTATGCACAACAGAAGAAAGATATACCAGTGAGTAATCATACGGCTGTAATCTAATTTCTGGCTTCAGATGACTGCCAAATCATTTAACTGTCACTCACAATTTATCCAAGTAGATAGATAGGAATTACATTACTACTTTCTAATCAGGATAGAGAGACAGGACAACCACCTGAATCTTGATTAATTACATTTCTACATATCACTCCATGTAACCTATTCCAAAGATTATTTGCTGGTGCATGAGCACTTTGGATGAGAACAGATTTTTGAACAAGACACCAATTTTAAACACATCTGTTTCACACCCCCTCCAGTATTTAAACTTAACTGGAATCAATTTAACCGATTCGCTTCTTTTACTTGCAGGACAGTGGATTTGGTTATAAAACACCTAGAAAAGGGGAAACTCTAGAAATCGAGTATTACTGTATTGTTGACCAATTGCTTTAGTTAGTACACCAAGTACCTCCTCTGAACGAGACCACAAGTTTAATACACTGGCCAAAGTGGATTCTACTATTCTGCTTAGGGATCTTGCATCCAGAGGCCGTCCCATTGGTTGGATTCAACCACAAGCCCCAAAGGTGAAAGGGCAGCATTCTAAACCCACTGTGCCATGTAATCTCTCACATGGTTAAGCACCACAATAACTATGGCACTTAGAAAACTGCCCTGTGTCAACCTTTTGATCCTGCAAGCATGTTCAAAAAGGTCCTTTCCAGATGGTTAAGATGAAAAGATTTTCCAGCATCATTTTAGCCCTTTGAAAGTTATGGTATAATGCTAGAAAACAAATCTGTCAAACAAGCAGGGAAAGTTACTTTCCACCTTTGCTGAGCTGAAACACAGCAATATGCAACCAATATTGGTTTGTTTACCCCAGCATTTTGAATTCTTAGTTTCTTTTTCTGCTTTCTTGCTATATCAGACCCTTTGCTCCACCCTATCCCATGAACAAGATTCTACCCAATAAAGAGTTGCATTTCATTCCTTTTCAAATTTAATTTACTTGAGGTTTTAACCAGAAAAAAAAATATCTCTGCCAGCAGTAAAGCTAATTTAAGTAAATGGTCAAGTCCTATATGCCAAAGCAGCAAGCAGCTTTTAAAACGACAGGAACATTTCAGTACGAGACAAAAAAATACTTTAAGGAGTGATTGCTAAAATATCCTGATTGTGATGCAGGCAAAGGGAAAAAACAGAACAAAGTACTTCCCCACAAAGCGGAAAAGGGAGGTTTGCATCAGTCACTGAAAACAGTAGGGGTCAAAGTGGAAGGACAAACATGCAATCACCCATGCAATTCAGTTCCCACTCAGCCATGTTGTGCAGTGAGGAAAGGACTCCTCACAGGGTCACTGTTAGGCAGCACTAAAGAATGAGTAGAAAGGGCATTGGTAATGACAGTGCAGGAGACCATATGCCCACTATCTCTGCTGTAGATGGATAGAGGAAGACAAAAAAATAGCAACCTGGTCTGCTCATGCACAACCTGTAAGCCAGTTGAAAAGCCCAACTGGCAGAATGCCAAGAGCAGATTTGCTTCCGGTGTGCTCAGCCAGGGAACAGTGCGTTGAGAAATATCTTCATTAATGAGGATTACAGAAGATGTATGTGGGGAGACGAGTGATTTACTACTGCACTGTTGAAACATCTCTGTACATAATAAGCAGTATACAAGTATAAGATGGTTAATGTTGCAAACCTCATAAGTCAAACACTACAGACATAATTTACATTATCACAGCTGCTTTGTGTTTTGTGCAAACCACTTGTACCGCTACGTATTTAGCTTATATACATTATGGAACAGAGATGCACATTATGCACATATTTTAAACTAAACTTGGCTTTTGATCTTTTGCAGAACTTAACACTGCTTCCAGTTCCGATACCACATACACCAGAGGCTTGCAAAGCAAAACTCAGGTTTGAATCTGCCATCTCAGTAGGAGAAAAAAAGCAAGATACTGGCTTCAGACTCATGTTTTGCAGGAACATAATTTATACGCCCCTAAACCACATCACAATCAGGTACCACATTTTAATCCAAGGATTTTTTTTAATTGAAAAAAACGTAAGACATATTCAAGTAGATGAAACTTATTGTAAAATCACTAATGAACCCTTGAGCTCACTCACTGAAGAGTCTACATATAAAGAAACAATGCTCATGGGTGCGCTCAAGGCTTTGTTGCATGCAATGCAATCCAATCAGAAGCTTTGCTTTGAAGATTTGACATGGTGAACTGGAAAAAATCTCACACACACACTCATTACTGCCTATGAAAATACTCCCTATTATCCATTATGCATCACACTTTTTAAATAAAACAAAATTTTGCAGTTACCACATCAATTCATCTTCACCCCGTCCGCCTTTTCTGTCGCACTGCCTCACCGAAGATTTATATCAGAATACAACTCTCCTAATTTTGTAACTTTTTTTGAACTTATCCTTTTAAAAAAAACTGCTCAAATTTAAAAAGCAACTTGCAAAAGCATCATTCACTTTTTTTGTATTGGAGCAGTTTAACAGTCTTACAGACAAACAATGTATCAGGACGCAGAGGCATCTCGATACTGAGCACTTTTAGACGTCATGAAACAAACTAAGTTGAAAAAGATGTACACAAAAGCTCAAAAATAATCAGACCAGTCCTTTGTATTGTGAAAACAAATCACCCGAAAATTCTACGGAGGGATCTCCCAATCGTCAGGGGTAACTTCGGCGCGAGGTCGGCGGAAACCAAAGAGAAATGGCATAAACTGTTGTTTACACCATTTCTCCCCAGGATTTCCACCAGTCTCGCACTAAAGTTACAGCGGACGATCAGGAAAACCCCAGCAGAAATTCTACCCCAATGCTTTTAAGTGATTATAGTCTAATCATCCAGCCAGGTCAAAGACAACCTGATACATGTTCAAGGGGAAAAAAATAACAGAATCATGATGCATTTCCTGAAACCAACAATGTACTCTGTAGTGTAGACATATCAAATATACCACATTGAGTACCTACAATACATGATCATTTCCTTCCAAGAATTTGGTGCACAACAAACAGAAAAAGTTGCTCAGCAACTTTCAAGATTCTATATGTCACTTTATTTACATGAATGCAAGCTGGGTGTGAAAATTGAAATTTTTTATAAAAATGATTTAATCAATCATCATCTAATGGTTTGGATTTGCTAGCCACTTGGAATCATCAAGATGGAATCCCAGTTTCTCAGAATAGCAACGTTTACGGGCCTGGTCAGTATGAAGCAAATTTAGATACACTGAATTACATCGAAACTATAGCTCAGAAACAGGCCATTCGGCCCAATTGGTCTATGTCGGCGTTTACACTCCAGACGAGCCTCCACCCTCCCTACTTCATCTAACCTTTTCTCCCTCATGTGTTTATCTAGCTTCCCCTTAAATGCATCTGTGCTATTCACCACAACTACTCCTTGTGGTAGTGAGTTCCACATTCTTACTACTCTTTGGGTAAAGAAGTTTCTCCTGAATTCCCTATTGGATTTATTAGCGACTATTTCATACTTAAGACCTTTAGTTTTGGACTTCCCCACAAGTGGAAACATCTCTACGTCTACCCTATCAAACCCTTTCATAGTCTTAAAGACCTCTATCAGGTCACCCATCAGTCTTCACTTTTCTAGAGAAAAGAGCCTCAGCCAGTTCAGCCTTTCCTGATAAGGATATCCTCTCAGACCTGGTATCATCCTTGTGAATCCTTTTTGCACCTTCTCCAATGCCTCTGCATCTTTTCTATAATAAGGAGACCAGAACTGTGCACAATACTCCAAATGTTGTCTAACCAAGGTTCAACACGTAAAAACTGGGAAATACCAACAGCAGGCAAATGTATTATGCAAAATGGTTGCAAGGGTTACTACACACATTACACTTCTGCAGAACCTGAATTTAGATCTCCAAAGACAGCAAGCACAGAAACAATATTTTTCAGCAGAATTGAGCAATTAGCTTGCAGACTCACCAATTTCAAGCCCTACCTTGGTAATCAGTGCTTAAACTTAAAAAGAGCCAAGCATCTTAACTAGGTTAAAAGAGCTTCTTACCACCAGCACCAGGAATAAACAACAACAGTAGTAGTAGTAGTAGTAGTAGTAGTAGCCAGGATGTCGCTTGTGGACAAGCAGAAAAGAATGTATTCCAGTCCACCAGAAGACTGACCCCATTTTTCAGTGATCACTGACAACAGATTCACTCCTTATCAGAACTGACAGTGGACTGGGAGGTCAGTGCATTTTGCTTTATTGGTGAGCTTTTTGAAGTTGAAGAAACTGATTTTTTTTGGCAAAGCAGTATCGGAAGAAAATCTGGACTTCCTCCAGTGGCTCACGGTGTGGATCAGCAAAGTCCCGTGCTTTGCTAATTGTCTCCCATGAATGCATTGATTCTGTGGTAAAAAGACTTGAAAGTGAGAGAGGAAATATTAAGGGGTTTAGCATCTTTGAAAGTAGATAAATCGCCAGGCCCGGATGAAATGCATCCCAGACTGTTAAGAGAAGCAAGGGAGGAAATAGCGGAGGCTCTGCCCATCATTTTCCAATCCTCTCTGGCTACAGGCGTGGTGCCAGAGGACTGCTAACATTGTACAGTTGTTTAAAAAGGGAGAAAGGGATAGACCAAGTAATTACAGGCCAGTCAGCCTAACTCAGTGGTGGGCAAACTATTGGAAAAAATTCTGAGGGACTGTATTAATAGTCATTTGGAATGGCATGAATTAATCAAGGACAGTCAGCATGGATTTGTTACGGGAAGGTCGTGTCTGACTAACTGGTTTGAATTTTTTGAGCAGGTAACAAGGTCAATGAGGATAGCGCGTTTGATGTAGTCTACATGGATTTTAGCAAGGCTTTTGACAAGGTCCCACATAGCAGACTGGTCAGAAAAGTAAAAGCCCATGGGATCCAAGGGAAAGTGGTAAGTTGGATCCAAAATTGGCTCAGTGGCAGGAAGCAAAGGGTAACAATCGACAGGTGTTTTTGTGACTGGAAGGCTGTTTCCAATGGGGTTCCGCAGGGCTCAGTACTAGGTCCTTTGCTTTTTGTGGTATATATCAATGATTTAGATTTAAACGTAGGGGGCATGATTAAGAAGTTTGCAGATGATACAAAAATTGGCCGCGTGGTTGATAGTGAGGAAGGAAGCTATAGACTACAGGAAGATATCAATGGACTGGTCAGGTGGTCAGAAAAGGGGCAAATGGAATTCAATCCGGAGAAGTGTAAGGCAATGCATTTGGGGAGGGCAAACAAGGCAAGGCAATACACAATAAATGGGTGGATACTGAGAAATGTAGAGGAACAGAGGAACCTTGGAGTGCATGTCCACAGATCCCTGAAGGTAGCAGGACAGGTAGATGAGGTGTTAAGGCGGCATACGGGATACTTTCATTTATTAGCCGAGGCACAGAATATTAGAGCAGGGAGGTTATGCTAGAAACGTATAAAATACTAGTTAGGCAACAGCTAGAGTACTGTGTACAGTTCGGGTCACATTACAGGAAAGATTTGATTGTACTGGAGAGGGTACACAGGAGATTTACGAGGATGTTGCCAGGACTGGAGAATTTTAGCTATGAGGAAAGATTGGATAGGTTGGGATTGTTTTCTTTGGAACAGAGGAGGCTGAGGGGAGATTTAATTGAGTTGCATAAAATTATGAGGGGCCTAGATAGAGTGGATAGGAAGGATCTGTTTCCCTTAGCAGACGGGTCAATAACCGGGGGGCATAGATTTAAAGTAATTGGTAGAAGGATTAGAGGGGAGCTGAGGAGAAATGTTTTCACCTAGATGGTGGTTGGGGGTCTGGAATTCACTGTCTGAAAGGGTGGTAGAGGCAGAAACTCTCATCGCGTTTAAAAAGTACTTGGATATGCACTTAAAGTGCCGTAACCTACAAGGTTACGGACCAAAAGCTGGAAAGTGGGATCAGGCTGGATAGCTCTTTTTCAGCCAGCACAGACACGATGGGCAGAATGGCCTCCTTCTGTTCCGTAAATTTCTATGGAAGACCTGCATTTATATAGGGCATGTAATGTAGGAAACGTGGCAGCTAATTTGCACACAGTAAGGTTCCACAACGTGATAATGACCAGATAATTTGTTTTTAGTTATATTGGTTTAGGGAGAGCTCCCCTGCTGCTCTTCAAATAGTGCCATACTTTAAACCAAGGCCCTGTCGGCCCTCTGAGTTGGATGTAATGTCTTATCTGAAAGACGGCACCTCGACTGTGGAGAACTCCCTTAGTACTGCACCGAAGTATCATCCAGTTATATCGGGTCAACAGTACAGAAACAGGCCATTTGGCCCAATTGGTCTATGCAGGCATTTATGCACCTCCCATCTCTCTTCATCTAACCCTATCAGCATATCCTCCAATTCCATTCTCCCTCATGTGCTTATCTAGATTCCCCTTAAATGCATCTATGCTATTTGCCTCAACTATTCCTTGTGGTAGCGTGTTCCACATTCTTACCACTCTTTGGGCAAAGAAGTTTCTCATGAATTCCCTATTGGATTTATTAGTGACTATCTTACATTTGTGACCTCTAGTTTTGGACTCTCCCACAAGTGGAAACATGTTCTCTATGTTTACCCAATCAAACCCTTTCATAATCTTAAAGACCTCTATCAGGTCACCCATCAGCCTTCTCTTTTCTAGAGAAAAGAGCCTCAGCCAGATCAGCCTTTCCTGATAAGGATATCCTCTCAGTTCTGGTATCATCCTTGTGAATCCTTTATGCACATTCTCCAATGCTTCTGCATCTTTTCTATCATAAGGAGACCAGAACTGTGCACAATATTCCAAGTGTCATCTAACCAAGGTTCTGTACAAGTTTAACACGAAAAAACAGGGAAATACCAACAGCAGGCAAATGTATTATGCAAAATGGTTGCAAGGGTTACTACACACATTACACTTCTGCAGAACCTGAATTTAGATCTCCAAAAATCTTTTTTGGATATTCTCCAATGCTTCTATATCCTTTTTATAATATGGAGATCCGAACTGTGCACGGTACTCCAAGTGTGGTCTAACCAAGGTTCTATACAAGTTTAACTTCCCTGCTTTTCAATTCTGTCCCTCTAGAAATAAGCCCCAATGCTTGTTTTTTTTTAAATGGCCGTATTAACCTACATCACTACTTTTGGTGATTTGTGAATGTTTACCCCATTTAGACCATTATCCAAGCAGTATGTAGCCTCTTTATTCTTCCTAACAAAATGCACTACCTCTCACTTTTCTATATTGAAATTCATTTGCCAACTACACACCCATTCTGCAAGTTTACTAGTGTCAGCCTAGATTATGTGCTATGTGGGACTTAAACCCACAACCTTCTGACTCAGAGGCAAGTGTGCTACCACTGAGCCATAGCTGACATTGTGGTTACATAGACACCTAAGGGCCTTTACAGTGAATATCAACAGGCCATCCAACTCCTATCCTGTCTGCATGAAACATCAGGCAAGGATCACTGGATAGCAATTAAGAATCTTTCCCAATTTTAGAGCCCAACCAATGGCCTGGCCAACTCAGCACACAACAGGAAAGATGAAACAGAACCATGGAATATTGAACACTAAAAGGTTTAAAAATTCAGGTCAAACCTAATCACATCACACCCTCATTCTCAGACGATAGCACTGATGGAAGGGGGGGGGGGTCATTCTTGCCCACTTTTCAAAATTTGTCCACCCAGGACAGTATCCAAGTAAATGTCATTTAAAAAAAAAACAATTAAACATAACTAAAGTTGCTCCTGAAAGCTGGGTCGGTTTACTGTAAGTGGTCAGGTTGTTTCTGGTGAAGCTATTCGGCTGGACTCCCCCCCCCCCGCCCGCCCGCCCTTAATTAATTTATAAACACGACGCCGTCATTAACAGCGAAGCTGCATCTAGAAAAAGGTCGAAGCAACCCACGGCTCATCCCTTCCCTTTAAATTGCTGAAACCTGCCTAAGGAAAGGCTGAAACAGGCCATTCAGCCCCTCGAGCCCGCTCCGCCATTCAATTAGATCGTGGCTGATCTGTACCTTAACTTCCCACTTGGCCGACATCCATCCTTAATTTGCAGCAGTCAAAATGTAATGTCTCACCCTTACGTGGGTTCGACAGGCGCAACTTTTTTTTCTGCCCTGGAGTCTGCGCCTGCGCCAAGTTGCAGGTGCAGGTGCAGGCTGGGAAATGTAGTTCCTCTCCTCCTCCCCCCCCCTCCTCTCCTTCACTCCGGCCATGGCGGCCTGCTCCACTCACATTCCCAACCGAACCCTCCCTCCCTCCCTCCCCAGCCGACAGTTTACCCTCCCGCTCTGTCTGGATCGCACTCGGTTCCCGGCCGCAGCACCCACCCACTCTTTACAAATAAGGATGGGAGGGCGCACAGTCGCAATGAGTGTCTGAGGCAGCGCCCGCTTTCCTACCTCCTAAAGTCTTTCACAACGTAATGGCCGCCCGGGTCCCGCAGCCGGATCGCGAGCCGCACATCTGTGAGGGGGGGGGGGCGGCGGGTGATCTCCTCATCTCGCGAGATCGCTCACTCCGGGAAAGGACGGCCGCCGCCGCCGCCGGGGGGGGTGGGGAACGGTCTTCAAACCTCGCGAGATCTAGAGAACCAAATCCCGTGAGCGCCGGATTAAAAAGTCGTCAGGTGGGAAGATGCCGCCAATGGCGCGGGAACTTTTTAATATTTCATTTTGAAAATTCGTGCAACGGCGGGAACGTTGAGGAGCTTTTCTCAATCGAAATAACTTCAGTCAAGCGATTATGAAAGAAAGAACTTGCATTTATATAGCGCTTTTCACAACCTCAGGCCGTCCCAAAGGGCTTCACAGCCAACGAAGTACTTTTTTTTTTGAAGGGTATTCACTGTTGTAATGTAGGAAAGGAGGCAGCCAATTTGCGCACAGCAAGATCCCACCATGTGATAATGACCAGATAATCTGTTTTTGTGATGTTGGTTGAGGGATTAAAAATTGGCCAGGACACCGAGGAGAATTCTCCTGCTCTTCTTCTTTGATCTAGTGCTGTGGGATCTTTGACCTCCACCGGAGAGAGCAGACGGGGCCTGGGTTTAACGTCTCATCCGAGAGATGGTACCACCAACAATGCAGCGCTCCCTCAGTACTGCACTGGTGTTGTCGGCCTCTATTTTTGTGCTCAAGTCTGTGGAGTGGGGCTTAAACCCACAACCTTCTGATTCTGGAATGCATCCTAGATTGTTGAGGGAAGTAAGGGTGGAAATTGTGGAGGTACTGGCTATAATCTTCCAAACACCCATAGATAGGGGGGTGCTGGAGGACTGGAGAATTGCAAATGTTACACCCTTGTTCAAAAAAGGGTGTACAGATAAACCCAGCAACTACAGGCCAGTCAGTTTAACCTCAGTGGTGGGGAAACTTTTAGAAACGATAACCCGGGACAGAATTAGCTGTCACTTGGACGAGTGTGGATTGATTAGGGAAAGCCAGTGTGGATTTGTTAAAGGCAAATTGTATTTAATTAACCTGATCGAGTTTTTTGATGAGGTAACAGAGGGAGGGCAGTGCAGTTGATGTGTATTTTGACTTTCAAAAAGCATTTGATAGTGCCGCATGGTAGGCTTATCAAGATTGCAGTCCATGGAATAAAGGGGACAGTAGCAACGTGGATACAGAATTGGCTAAGTGACAAGAAACAGAGGGTAGTGGTGAACAGTTGTTTTTCGGGGGGTATACAGTGGTGTTCCCCAGGGGTCGGTGCTGGGACCACTACTTTTCTTGATATATATTAATGACTTGAACTTGGGTGTACAGGGCACAATTTCAAAATTTGCAGATTACACAAAACTTGGAAGGGTAATAAACAGTGAGGAGGATAGTGATAGACTTCAAGAGGATATAGACAGGCTGGTGAAATGGGCGGACACGTGGCAGATGAAATTTAACGCTGAAAAATGTGAAGTGATGTTGCTTTTTGTTTTAATTATATTTTATGCCATTCCCAACCCTGATTCTTTTCTTTCCTTCATTCAGCCAATGTTCGTTTTCTTGAGTTTTTACTCAGATTTTTGTTGGAAAGCAGAAATCCAGCAAACAGGTGCTTTCCAATGGGCAAATATGGAATCTGCTTTGGCTTGGCAGGGTCACGTGACTCGACCACGTGTCCCGCCCCACACCCCAGTCATGTGACTGACTGCCACTCCTCCCCGCCCAGTCACGTGATCCCACCGCTGGCCCGGCCCCCCCAGTCACCATGATTCCACCGACGCCATTATTTCTGGCATCTTGTAGTTTGCTGGAGGCCACGAGGGATTTTTGCAACAATAATGAGATCTAGGTCAAAGTCCTCCATGATTAATATTAGTGAAAGAAAGAACTTACATTTATATAGCACCTTCCACAGCCTCAGGATGATCCAAAGAGCTTTACAAGCAATGAGGTACTTTTTGAAGTGGATGTCACTGTTGTAGGGAAATGTAGTGGTTAATATCTTGGCTGGAAAAGGTGCAAACACTAATTGAGGTGTTTAAGAATAGTAATTTTGTGACAAAAAATAAGTCAAATGGATCGTTCTCACCAAAACCAAATACTAAATATGATAAAGCTTATTAACTGATATAAATAGTGTTCTGTCCATGATATACCATAAAAACAACTCCTTTTCGACATTTTGAGGAGTGGGGAGAGTCAGGACTCATGCCATTTAAAAGGAAATAAATGCCTGCATTTATTGTACATCATTATAGTGGTTAAAGTGGTTAAAAAAGCATATGGGATCCTGGGCTTTATAAATAGAAGCATAGAGTACAAAAGTAAGGAAGTCATGATGAACCTTAATAAAACACTGGTTCAACCACATCTGGAGTATTGTGTCCAATTCTGAGCACCGCACTTCAGGAAAGATGTGAACGCCTTAGAGAGAATGCAGAAGAGATTTACTAGAATGATTCCAGGGATGAGAGACTTCAGTTACGTGGATAGACTGGAGAAGCTGGGGTTGTTCTCCTTGGAACAGAGACGGCTGCGAGGAGATTTGATAGAGGTATTCAAAATCATGAAGAGTCTAGACAGAGTAGATAGAGAGAAACTGTTCCCATTGGCGGAAGGGTCAAGGACCAGAGGACATAGATTTAAGGTGATTGGCAAAAGAACCAAAGGTGACATGAGGAAAAACTTTTTTACACAATGAGTGGTTAGGATCTGGAATGCACTGCCCGAGGGGGTGGTGGAGGCAGATTCAGTCATGGTCTTCAAAAGGGAATTGGATTAATACTTGAAAGGAAAAAATTTGTAGGGCGGGGGAGTGGGACTAGCTGGATTTCTCTTGCATAGAGCTAGCGTGGACTCGATGGGCCGAATGGCCTCCTATGCTGTAACCTTTCTATGATTCTATTACAATTGTTTAATTATCTGAATGACAAGGGTAGGGAATAGGTTAGGAGGTATGTAGAATTACATAGAATGTACAGCACAAAAACAGGCCATTTGGCTCAACTGGTCTATGCCAGTGTTTATGCTCCACACCAGCCTCCTCCCTCCCTACTCATCTAACCCTATAAGCATATCCTTCTATTCCTTTCTCCCTCATGTGTTTATCTAGCTTTCCCTTAAATACATCTACGCTATTCGCCTCAACTACTCCATGTGGTAACGAGTTCCACATTCTAATCATTCTCTGGGTAAGAAGTTTCTCCTGAATTCCCTATTGGATTAATTAGTGACTTATATTTATGGCCCCTAGTTCTGGTCTCCCCCGTAAGTGGAAACATCTTCTCTATGTCTACCCTATCAATCCCTTTCATAATCTTAAAGACCTCTATCAGGTCACCCTTCAGCCTTCTCTTTTCTAGAGAAAAGAGCCCCAGCCTGCTCAATCTTTCCTGATAGGTATAGCCTCTCAGTCCTGGTATCACCCTAGTAAATCTTTTTTGCACCTTCTCCAGTGCCTGTATATCCTTTTTTATAACATGGGCACCAGAACTGTGCACAGTACTCCAAGTGTGGTCTAACCAAGGTTCTATACAAGTTTAACATAACTTCTCTGCTTTTCAATTCCATCCCTCTAGAAATGATCCCTAGTGCTTGGTTTGCTTTTTTATGGCCTTGTTAACCTGGGTATTTTTAGTGATTTGTTTATCTGTACCCCCAGATCCCTCTGCTCCTCTATCTCATTTAGAGTCTTATTATCCATGTAGTATGTGGCCCCCTTATTCTTCCAACCAAAATGAAATACCTCACACTTATCTGTATTGAAATTCATTTGCCAATTACACGCCCATTCTGCAAGTTATTAATGTCTTCCTGTATTTTGTCACAGTCCTCCTTGGTATTAACCATACCCCTCAATTTGGTGTCCTCTACAAATTTTGAAACTGTACTTCCGATTCCCAAGTCCAAATCGTTTATGTAAATGGTGAACAACAGTGGTCCCAGCACCAATCCTTGTGGAACACTACTTCCCACCTTTTGCCAGTCTGAGTAACTACCTCTAACCCCTTATTAATAGAAAGTGGCCACGGGACATTGACAGATTAAGTGTGTATGTGCAAAACTATGGCAGACAGAGTTCAATGTGGGGAAGTGTGAGGTCATCCACTTTGGACCTAAGAAAGATAGGTCAGAGTATTTTGTAAAGGGTGAGAAGCTAGGAACTGTGGAGGAGCAGAGAGATTATGGGGTCCAAGTACAAAAAGAATAGTGGCCAGGGACAAAAAATAATTTAAAAAGCTTATGGAATGTTAACTTTTATCTCAAGGGGGCTGGAATACAAAGGGGTGGAAGTTCTGCTATGGTTGTATGGTTAGTCCGCATCTGGAGTACTGTGTTCAGTTCTGGGCACTGCACCTCGTGAAGGATAAATTGATCTTAGAGTGGGTGCAGCGCAGATTCACCAGAATGATACCGGGGCTAGAAGGGTTAAATTATGAGACAAAGCCTGTATTCTCTTGTATTCCCTAGATGATTAAGGGGTGATCTAACTGAGGTGTTCCAGATGATTAAAGGATTTGATTGAGTAGACAGTGAGAAACTATTTCCTCTGGTGGGGGGAGTCCAGAACAAAGGGGCATAACCTTAAAATTAGAGCTAGGCCATTATATGGGATCAGGAGGAGGCCTTTCAGACCCCGAGCCTGTTCTGCCATTCAATTAGACTGTGGCTGATCTGTATCTTAACTCCATTTACCTGCCTTGGTTTTGTAATCCTTAATACCCTTGCCTAACAAAAATCTATCAATCTCAGTTTTGAAATTTTTATTTGACCCCCCCAGCCTCAACAGCTTTTTGGAGGAGAGAGTTCCAGATTTCCACTCCCCTTTGTGTGGAGCAGTGCTTCCTAAACGGCCTAGCTCTAATTCGCTATGGCGAATGGACAGAACAGATATGACTATCTGAATGTTTGGATGGACTGCTAAGGGCTGAGAATATTAGTAATTGGATAGGCATTAAACAAGAAAATCGACTGAAGGATATGGGCAATGAACTGTGAATTCTGTTTTTGAACTCTCGGGCTGGCCAAATTGACCAAAATGTTCTCCAATCCTGTACATACCTATGCTCCACTGCTCTTTTATGAATGATTCATGGCACTAGGTTGCTTTAAATTCACCTGATGGGCCCAAGTTATCTGACATGAAAGGGGAATCACATTGTTTGATACATGGCTACTCACACCACAGATACATGCAGAGGCCAATTTATATATGTGCTGAAAATATGCATTTCTTGTGAACTTAAATCTCTTCCAACCGGATATCCCTTTATGCACCCATGGCTCCATGTCACACTGAAGCTAAACACGTGTAGTGTAAATCTGGACTTAGAACCTAACTTGACTCCAAAGAGATTTGGAGTGAGACTCCCTGGAGGAGGGAGCCTCAGACTTGAGTTGGGTCAAGACCTGACTATAATTTAGGCTGCGTTTTAAAAAAAATGCATTATGATGATAGCATAGGTGTGAAGGAAACACTGATGCTTCAGTTGTAATGTAAATGTGCCCTTATAGAGCACTCTCAGCCCCTCCTTTTAAGCCTGAGAAGTCTAGGTTTCCCCAGTCTTTCCAAGTCCTGCAACATGAGAGATCAGCTGTGTGGTTCTTCTCTGCACCATCTCTAGTGCTTAATGGCTCAGTGCCACACCCCGTGATGCAGTTACCCACTGGGTTGTGGGGGAAACAGTGCCTCTGACCAATTTAAAGTACTGCAGCCATCGAGCAGGCAATGTATTATCACCTCACATCCAAACCTGATTTGTGCAGCCTTGGGAGAAATCACATTCAGTTCAGGTCATTCTGATATTGATTAAATTTATTTGCTTTGAATCCTGAACCTTTCATAATGTTATTAAAAAAAAAAATCACCCATGATAGACGTAGTTTACCAAAAATTGAAGCTGCATATCAATCAAATAGGTTTGATTTAAATAACATTCAAAGAAAATGTAATTGAAATGCATGAGACTGTCCCGAGTCATTTTTTTTCAATAGTAATTTATGCAAGTGGTGCCAAAAGAGCAGGATAGATTTATTGGCAGATTGGAGCAACTCTAATGTGATTTTTAGCTCTGAAACCTTGCTGTTAACCCTGTTAGATGTCAGCTGTGGCTCATTGGCAGCTCTCTTGCTTCTGTGTTAGAAGGTTCTGGGTTCAAGCCCCACTCCAGAGACTTGAGCACCTAATCTAAGCTGACACTCCCAGTGCAGTACTAAGGGAGTGCTGCACTGTCGTAAATGCCATCTTTCGGATGAAACGATAAACTGAGGCCCCGTCTGCCCCCTCAGGTGGATGTAAAAGATCCCATGGTACTGTTTTGAAGAAGAGCACGGGAATTCTCCCATGCAGGTGTCCTGTCCGATATTTATTCCTCAGCCAGCATCACGAAAACAGATTATTCTGGTCATTATCACATTGCTGTTTGTGGAACCTTGCTGTGTGTAAATTGGCTGCCGTGTTTCCTACATTACAACAGTGACTCCACTTCAAAAGTACTTCATTGGCTGTAAAGCGCTTTGGGATGTCCTGAGTTCGTGAAGCGTGCTATATAAATGCAAGTTCTTTCTTTTATTCATACCTTGAACCCTACTTTGCTTTTATGATAGCTCGAAGTTATATAATTAATTGCTGCCAAATTTAGATATTTTTCAATTCAAAATAACAAAGTTGTTAAGTACTCTTCGGGAGCCCAAATACCTGTGTCATCAGCTTCTTTATTTCCCATTGAGCCTCTGACGCCTAATAATACTCTTAAGCACCTGTTGTTTCCTTATTTGATTTATCTCAATTCAAAACACTTATAACAAACTGAAATGGCCACTCAAACAGAAGTAAACTATTTGGGAAAAGAAAGCTTTGCAGAAATAGGGCACTATAACGCACCCTCAGAAACATCTCAAACTATTACTGTGAAGTGCAGTAACTTGTTAAGTGAGCAAATGCGGCAACTATTTTGCACAGAGCAACATTCCACAACAGCAATGAGATAAATGACCAGCTAATCTGCTATATGGTAGGGTGAGCTGAGGGAGAATTATTGGTCAGGACCCTAGAAACACACTGTGCCCTTCTTCCAATAGTACAGTGGGATCCTTAATACATCCATTTGTAATACCAGAACAGCAACGAGGCATCAGTTTAATATCTCAAATGAAGAATGGCATCTTGAGCAAGACAACACCCTTCAATACCTGAACTGGTGTCTAGGTTTTTTGTCATTGTAAGCTGCATTGGATTGGTATATACTAGAGTCTTGGGGAACCACGTATACTGGTAAATCCTCAATCTCTCACTCCCTCTAACATGGAGCCATGCTCAAAGGGTCAGAAAGAGAGCTAGAACATTGTAGTGCTGATTCACTGACCCATATTCCCTGTGAGCGTGGTTTGCCACTGGGAGGGTGGAATTGGTGAATTTACTCTGCAAAGTTTAAATTCATGTTTCAATTAATGTGCATATATCTCCAGCTGCTGTTGCTAACAGATCTTGATATTCTGATTTAGGATTTATCCAACAATGAGAATCAGCCCAGGAACTAATCTTTCTAAACCTCCAGGCTCCTGTAATTCAAACTGGACAACCCAGAGAATAAGATGTACAAGCAAGGCTAGGACTGGGTTGCCTTGGCTTCAACAGCAAAGAGGTAATACTAAACCTATCCAAATTATTGGTTAATGTAAGGAATCTTACAACACCAGGTTATAGTCCAACAGTTTTATAGTCCAACAGGTTAGGCTATAGTGAGAATACTGTATCTGTATTTGGCACCTTACTTTAGGAAGGATGCCAAGACCATGGAGAGGGTGAAGAAAAGATTCACTGAGCTAATACCAGGAATGAGGGGCTTTAATTATGAGGAGTGGCTAGAGAAACTGGGGCTGTTTTCATTAGAACAGGGAAAGTTAAGAGGAGATCTGATAGGGATGTTCAAAATTCTGAAGGCTTTGAATAAGGTAAATAAGTAAAAAAATTATTTCATAAGAAATAGGAGCAGGAGTAGGCCATACGGCCCCTCGAGCCTGCTCTGCCATTCAGTCAGATCATGGCTGATCTTTGACCTCTGTTCCACTTTCCCGCCTGATCCCCAAATCCCTTGATTCCCCTCGAGTCCAAAAATCTTTCCATTTCAGCCTTGAATATATTTAATGACTCAGCAACCATAGCCCTCTGGGGTAGAGAATTCCTAAGATTCACAACCCTCTGCGTGAAGACATTCCTCCTCATCTCAATCTTGAATGGCCACCCCATTATCCTACGACTATGCCCTCTAGTTCTAGACTCTCCAGCCAGGGGAAACAGTCTCTCAACAACTACCCTGTCAAGCCCCCTCATAATCTTATATGTTTCAATGAGATCACACCTCTCATTCTTCTAAACGCCAGAGAGTATACACCAATTCTACTCAATCTCTCTTCATAGGACAACGCTCTCATCCCACACTTTGGTGACTCATTAACTCAAGGGCATGAGTTTAAGATCATCAATAAAAGAATGAAGGAAGGGTAAGGAGATTTTTTTTCTACACAGAGGATTGTTAAGACGTGAAATATTATATCAGAAACAGTGGTAGAAGCAGAATTCATAATGACTTTTGAAGGAAAAATTAAAAGGGTATGGGGAAAGGACAGGGGACTGGGACTAGATGGATAGCTCTTTCAAAGAGACCAAATGGCCTTCTCTTGTGCTGTACATTCTATGACTGCTAGGACTTAGGGGCCATGGATCAAAGTTTATACATCCTTGACCTAGATTCTGGACTCAAGGTTTGGAGTGGAGTTTGAACCTACAATCTTTTTCCTCTGAAGAAAAAGTGTTGTCAATTGAGCCAAGCTGAGATTTGAATTGAATTTAGGTAAAGACTTAAAGGGGAAGGAAAGTGTAGGGGAAGAGCTTTTTGTTCAAACTACAGCAGACATCATAGTTTGTGTATATTTTAAAATAATACCAAATACATCTCCAAACAAACTTAAGGCACAAAATCAGTTATAGGGCTCTTTTAGATAATGATAGAATCAGACTTTGGCTGGCTTACTGTCTCTTATAAATATAGGGCCTTGCCTTAGATGTTCTCTTGCATACAGTGGGGCTTGTCACTTCCATAGGTGGTCTGAGGCCTAGAAATTGATCCATGCCCGACTTTGAGCACAAACCCAGCGGCAACCGAAAACCACTATGCGGAACCTGATTAACAAGAAGACCACGCGAAATTTGTCCTTCCAGGTCATCAGGACGCGACCGGCCTGCTGGGGATGCCAGTCACGGCCCAAGAGGCAGTGCGCCGATGACGATGGCGATGAAGATGAAGATGAAGATTGGTTGGCGGGGATGCCAGTTATGGACCTACCGTGAGTCTGGATGAGTGGGGAGGAGATCGGGAGGCGGACGAGCAGTGCCCGGCACCGGCTGTAGTTTTAACTCCTGCTCCTTCTGGCTCCACCTTCAGGTAATTAAAAAGTTTTCACTTACCTATTTACTGGCACTTACCTATTCCCAGTCCCTTCAAAGACGGCTGGTTTGGCTGCTGTTTGCCTGAGAAAATTGACTGCAGCATGCACAGCGCGTGCATAGGCAATGTACCCTAATGTATGTTTCAGGCGGGCGCCCTGGACAACTACATCACACCTACCCACATCGTCAACTTGATTCAGTTGGTAACACTTTTACCTCTGAGGCAGTACCTCACTGTAGACTTTTGGGCACATAATCTAGGCTGACATTTCAATGTAGTACTGATGCAGTGCTACAATGCTGGAGCCGGTGTTACTACTGGTAAATGTGGGAGAGTAGAGCAGTTACCTGATGGCACTATCTACTGGTAAATGTGGGAGAGTGGGGCAGTTATCCAGTGGCACTATCTACTGGTAAATGTGGGAGAATGGGGCAGTTACCTGATGGCATTATCTACTGGTAAATGTGGGAGAGTGGGGCAGTTACCTGTTGGCACTATCTACTGGTAAATGTGGGAGAGTGGGGCAGTTACCTGATGGCACTATCTACTGGTAAATATGGGAGAATGGGGCAGTTACCTGTTGGCACTATCTACTGGTAAATGTGGGAGAGTGGGGCAGTTACCTGTTGGCACTATCTACTGGTAAATGTGGGAGAATGGGGCAGTTAACTGTTGGCACTATCTACTGGTAAATGTGGGAGAATGGGGCAGTTACCTGTTGGCACTATCTACTGGTAAATATGGGAGAATGGGGCAGTTACCTGTTGGCACTATCTACTGGTAAATGTGGGAGAATGGGGCAGTTACCTGTTGGCACTATCTACTGGTAAATGTGGGAGAATGGGGCAGTTACCTGTTGGCACTATCTACTGGTAAATGTGGGAGAATGGGGCAGTTAACTGTTGGCACTATCTACTGGGAAATGTGGGAGAGTGGGGCAGTTACCTGTTGGCACTATCTACTGGTAAATGTGGGAGAATGGGGCAGTTAACTGTTGGCACTATCTACTGGTAAATGTGGGAGAATGGGGCAGTTATCCAGTGGCACTGTCTACTGGTAAATGTGGGAGAGTGGGGCAGTTACCTGTTGGCACTATCTACTGGTAAATGTGAGAGAGTGGGGCAGTTCCTGTTGGCACTATCTACTGGTAAATGTGGGAGAGTGGGGCAGTTCCTGTTGGCACTATCTACTGGTAAATGTGGGAGAGTGGGGCAGTTACCTGTTGGCACTATCTACTGGTAAATGTGGGAGAGTGGGGCAGTTCCTGTTGGCACTATCTACTGGTAAATGTGGGAGAATGGGGCAGTTACCTGATGGCATTATCTACTGGTAAATGTGGGAGAGTGGGGCAGTTACCTGATGGCATTATCTACTGGTAAATGTGGGAGAGTGGGGCAGTTACCTGATGGCATTATCTACTGGTAAATGTGGGAGAGTAGAGCAGTTACCTGTTGTCACTATCTACTGGTAAATGTGGGAGAGTGGGGCAGTTACCTGATGGCACTATCTACTGGTAAATATGGGAGAGTGGGGCAGTTACCTGTTGGCACTATCTACTGGTAAATGTGGGAGAATGGGGCAGTTACCTGATGGCATTATCTACTGGTAAATGTGGGAGAGTGGGGCAGTTACCTGTTGGCACTATCTAATGGTAAATGTGGGAGAATGGGGCAGTTACCTGTTGGCACTATCTACTGGTAAATGTGAGAGTGTGGGGCAGTTACCTGTTGGCACTATCTACTGGTAAATGTGGGAGAGTGGGGCAGTTATCCAGCTTCACTATTTATTGTTAAATGTGAGAGTGTGGGGCAGTTATCTGGCATCACTATTACTGGCAAATGAGGGAGAGTATGTCCTGGATTTTTCGGGTCCCTTATCAGTGTCCAAGGCAGAAAAGAAAACAAACCCATAGGATCCCTTTTAAAATTGCTTCCTGACGCTCTTGTAGAATCATAGAATGGTTACAGCACAGAAGGAAGCCATTCGGGCCCATCAAGCCTGTGCTGGCTCCTCTTATTTCCTTTTTCACTTCTCCTCTGTACTTTCTATATTCATCCTGGTTCTCACTGGTATTATCAACTTGACATCTGTCATACGGCCCCTTTTTCTGCTTCATCTTACTCGATCTCTTTCGTCATCCAGGGAGCTCTGGCTTTGGTTGCCCTACCTTCCCCCCCTTGTAGAAATGTACCAAGGCTGTATCCGAACCATCTCCTCTTTAAAGGCCTCCCATTGTTTGACTACAGCTCTGCCTGCCAATCTTTGATTCCAATTTACCCAGGCCAGATCAGTTCTCAACTCGCTGAAATTGGCCCCCCTCCAATTAAGTATTTTTACTTTAGATTGCTCCTTGTCCTTTTCCATAATTAATCTAAACCTTATGATACTATGATCACCGTTCCCTAAATGTTCCCCCACTGACACTTGCTCCACTTGACCCAGTTCATTCCCCAGAACCAGATCCAGCAATGCCTCCTTCCTTGTTGAGCCAGAAACATACTGATCAAGAAAGGTCTCCTGCGCACACTTCAGAAATTCCTCCCCCTCTTTGTCCTTTACACTATTACTATCCCAGTCTATATTAGGATAGCTGAAGTCCCCCATTATCACTATTCTGTAGTTCTTGCACCTCTCTGTAATTTCCCTGCAAATTTTCTCCTCTATATCCATCCCACTAGTTGGTGGCCTATAGAATACACCCGGTAATGTAATGACGCCTCTATTGTTTCTCAGTGGACC
Organism: Heptranchias perlo; assembly: GCF_035084215.1. Classification (NCBI taxonomy): domain Eukaryota; kingdom Metazoa; phylum Chordata; class Chondrichthyes; order Hexanchiformes; family Hexanchidae; genus Heptranchias; species Heptranchias perlo. The sequence continues at coordinate 5,964,674 of NC_090332.1, read as the reverse complement.
GGCTCATAGGTGACAGAGGAGGCCAGAAATGGTTGATCATCAAGAGGAGGAAAAGGACATGAAAGTGGTATAATGGGTTTCAAAAATCTGGGAGGGTTGGGGTCTGATAGGCTCTTATTATTCCACACTTTCTTATTCTAATTCCCCCTAGTGGCTCAGTTCAGTCCTGAGGTTTGTGCAGCCTGCAAAACATGGATAGGTTACATAGAATTACGTAGAGTCTAAGTACAGAAACAGGCCATTCTTCCCAACTGGTCTATGCCGGTGTTTATACTCCACATGAGCCTCCTACCGCCCCTCTTCATCTAACCCTATCAACATATCCTTCTATTCCTTTCTCCCTCATGTGTTTATCTAGCTTCTCCTTAAATGTATCTATGCTATTCGCCTCAACTACTCCATGTGGTAGCGAGTTCCACGTTTCAACCACTCTTTGGGTAAAGAGTTTCTCCTGAATTCCCTATTGGATTTATTAGTGACTATCTTATACTTTAGGCCCCTTGTTTTGGATTCCCCCAAATGGAAACATCTTCATTATGTCTACCCTATCAAACCCCTTTATAATTTTAAAGACCTCTATCAGATCACCTCTCAGCTTTCTCCTTTCTAGAGAAAAGAGCCCCAGCCTGTTCAGTCTTCCTGATAAGCATAACCTTTCAGTTCTGGTTTAACTCTTGTAAATTTTTTTTGCATCTTCTCCAGTGCCTCCAAATCCTTTTCATAATATAGTTCCATGTACCTTTTCTCATTCTGGTCTCCATAAGTACTCAACCATGGAACACAATGTGTTAAATCAAAAGGGAATGAGATGCAGAGAAAATATTGTGATTAACAATTTGTCCCTTTTCCGTGCTGCACAGTCACATTGTTCCTTGCCTGGTGCCAGGAGCAGATGGAGATAACAAACAAGGGCTGAGCAGTCACCACCATTGTTCCCAATCTGAAAATAAAAACCTTCACAGATTGGGCGCCTGACACCATCCCATTGAACAACGTGTAACTGATGTGTGATTGATTATAAGTCAGTGATCCAGATTAGATACCAGGCTTTACTGAATGTAGAGCAGATGAAACAATGTCTTAAGTTTAGAAGCAATGGATTATTTTCTTTTCCGTCACCAGATTCCACCGGCCCCACTCCCCCCTCTTCCCTCCCCCCCCCCACCCCATTCAGGGTCATGTAATTGAACTGTTTCTTTACTGTGTCATTGAGCCACCTATAACTGAGGGCTTCATGGGATGTTATAAACCACAAAAGACAAACACAGACCATCAGAACCCATCCAGCCCATGTACCACACAAAAATAGACCCTCTGAGCTGAGCCCAGGTATCGCAGAGGCACGGATCCTCTAGATTCAGCCTAGGTCCCGCAGAGAGTTAGAGAGTCTGAGCCCAGCCCAGGCATTGCGGAGAGATAGAGGCTCTGAGCCCAGCCCAGATATTGCGGAGAGATAGAGGCTCTGAGCCCAGCCCAGGCATTGCGGAGAGATAGAGGCTCCGAGCCCAGCCCAGGCATTGCGGAGAGATAGAGGCTCCGAGCCCAGCCCAGGCATTGCGGAGAGATAGAGGCTCCGAGCCCAGCCCAGGCATTGCGGAGAGATAGAGGCTCCGAGCCCAGCCCAGGCATTGCGGAGAGATAGAGGCTCCGAGCCCAGCCCAGGCATTGCGGAGAGATAGAGGCTCCGAGCCCAGCCCAGGCATGGCAGAGAGAGAGTGCTGAGTGCTTTGTGAGTGTCAAACTAGGAAGCTCAGGAGCTGCAGCACTGCTGGCCTTCATTATAATATATGTAAATGAGTAACATTGGCACCATCCTCCGAAGATATGGCATCAGATTCCGTGGGCACGCTGATGACACTCAACCCCACCACTGCTTCTGTGCTGTCAGCCTGCTTATCTGACTTACAGTCCTGGATGAACTGCAATTTCCTCCTGTTAAATATTGGGAAGACCTATGCAATCGTCTTCGGTCCCTGCCACAATCCCACACCCTTGCCTTCAATTCAATCCCCCCCTCCCCGGCCACTATCTCAGGTTGAAGCCGATTGTTCGCAACCTTGTCATCCTATTTCATCCCGTGCTGAGCTTATGATCCCATATCCTCTCCGTCACAAAGACTTCTGACTTCCACCATCTCCACCCCTGCCTCAGCCCATCTGCTGCCGAAATCTTCATCAGTGCTTTTGTCATCTCCAGACTTGCCTATTCCAATGCTCTCCTGGATGGCCTCCCATCCTCTACCCCTCATAAACTTTAGCTCATCCTAAACTCTGCTGCCCATATATTGTCCTGCACCAAATCCAGCTCACCCAACACTCCTGTGCTCATTAACCTACATTGGTTCCTGGTCCTCTAATGCCTCCAATTTAAAATACTCATCCTCATGTTCAAATCCTTTTGTGGCCTCACCCCTCCCTATCTCTGTAACCTCCTTCAGCCCTACAACCTTCTGAGAACTCTGCACTCCTCCAACTCTGGCCTCTTATGCATCCCACCCTCCCGTAGCTCCATCATTGGTGGCCGTGCCTTCAGACATCCAGGCCCTAAGCTCTAGAATTCCCCCTCTAAACTTCTCCACCTCAGCACCTCTCTCTGCTCCTTGAAGAGTCTTGTTAAGAACCAACCTCTTTGTCCAAACTTTTAATCACTCCTCCTCCTTTGACTCAGTGTCAACTTTTGGCTGATTACACCTCTGTGAAGCGCCTTGGGGTGTTTTCCTATGTTAAAGGCACTATATAAATGCAAATTGTTGTTAGATTGTCTTGATTTGCCTTAAAGTGTGCTATCTGTTAATTGTATCCATGTGATTTATATCAATTAGTATTAATTGTATTCAGGTGGTGCGTATCAATTGGGGACTCTCTTGTATCCATTTATATGAGAGCTGATCTAGGGTGTGGAGTGGGTAATGTGGATCTCTGTGAATAAAGGCTTGGAAGCAACTGAAGACCAGGCCCCAGTATTCTGTCCTTCACCTGGCTATCCAAGTTATTACACTATCATCTTCCATATCTGTTTCTAGGTGTTGCGGGTACCCAGCAGTAACAATAGCTACCACCACCTGCCAGGTATGCTGCACTGTTAACCTCTGGAGAAGGTACCCTGAAGTGCCAAACAGGGCAACCCTGTTCAAACGCACATCATGAAGTAGCATCTCTACCTTGTTTGCCATTGAATAGGGGGTTGGGTTCTGCAGCACTCTGTCACTTGCACAAAGAATCTGTTTCATGCTTCCACATTGGTTTTTCCTTCTGGTAATTCTTACCACCTTTTCTTTTCTCCATGCGACCTTTGAAAGGGCTGCCAAATCAGGAGTCAGTCTTTATGAAGGCTCAAATATGATTTGCCCCCATATATGCCCATGCTTCTTTAAATCCATTTAAGTTTTAAAATCTCTTCCACCCACTCCTCCTTTGGCGAGCTCCTGCCAGCGGGTGCAAGCTTGGCTGGGAGCTCGCATGAATTATTTAAATTGTCAAACTTGCAATATAACCTCCTCTGTGTTGAGACTGGCAAGTTTGTGTCGATTTTTTTTTCCTTCTTCCAATGCTCGTCAAGGTGAAGGATGTTAGTGCTGGGGAATGGAACACTTTCCACTTCAGACACTCAGTCTGGTAGATATAGAATAAAGCTCACTCAATGTGATGAGATGATAGTGTAATAACTTGGATAGCCAGGTGGTGAAGGATAGAATACTAGAGCCTGGTCTTCAGTTGCTTCCAAGCCTTTATTCACCGAGATCCACATGACCCACTCCACACCCTAGATCAGCTCTCATATAAATGGATACGAGAGTCCCCAATTGATACGCAACAATGTGCTTCAGGCCCAACCCCACACTCAACCGATGTGACATTTTTCTATTTCCCATAACAACCATCTTTTGGCCTGTCAGGGTGAGATCACCAATTAGTGCCAAACTAGGGACAGTTTAAGGCTGTAGGCCTTCATTCACTAGGTGTTTCCACTTGTGTGTTGGGGGGGGGCAGAGGAGACCAAAACTAGGGGCCATAAATATAAGATAGTCATTAATATATCCAATAGGAAATTCAGGAGAAACTTCTTTACCCGGAGAGTGGTTAGGATGTGGAACTCGCTACCACAAGGAGTCGTTGAGACAAATAGCACCGAAGCATTTAAGGAGAAGCTCGATAAACACATGAGGGAGCAAGGAATAGAAGGTTATGCTGATAGGGAGAGATGAAGAGGGTTGAGAGGAGCCTCGTGTGGAGCATAAACTCTGGCATGGATCAGTTGGGCCGAATGGCCTGTTTCTGTGCTGTACATTCTATGTAACATCCATCTTGCCTAGGTTTGCCAGCAAGGTGTCAATGGCTTCAGGGGAAGAGAGGAGAGAAAATTGGAGGGGGGAAATTCTCTCTCCTGGCGTGTGAGGTGGGGGAGGGAAGTACTATTTTCTCATTTCCACAGAGATTCGCCATGTTAGGTCTCTTCACAGCTAGGTCTCTCCACACCACCACTAATGAGGAGGTGTCCCCAATCAGCCCCATTGAATGCAATAGTGGCGTTACTTCAAACTGCGACGGGAGCTCTTGTGGAGCCCTTAGACCCAAGAAAATAGGTTACCAGCTGGAATCTACTGCATGCCCTGCCTTCAGCATGTCAATATTTACAGGGGCTCCCTGGGAGTGTGTCAGTATTTACGGGGGCTCCCTGGGAGTGTGTCAATATTTACAGGGGCTCCCTGGGAGTGTGTCAATATTTACAGGGGCTCCCTGGGAGTGTGTCAATATTTACAGGGGCTCCCTGGGAGTGTGTCAATATTTACAGGGGCTCCCTGGGAGTGTGTCAATATTTACAGGGGCTCCCTGGGAGTGTGTCAATATTTACAGGGGCTCCCTGGGAGTGTGTCAATATTTACAGGGGATCCCTGAGAGTGTGTCAATATTTACAGGGGATCCCTGAGAGTGTGTCAATATTTACAGGGGATCCCTGAGAGTGTGTCAATATTTGCAGGGGCTCCCTGGGAGTGTGTCAATATTTATAGGGGATCCCTGGGAGTGTCAGTATTTACAGGGGATCCCTGGGAGTGTCAGTATTTACAGGGGATCCCTGGGAGTGTCAGTATTTACAGGGGATCCCTGGGAGTGTATCAATATTTACAGGGGCTCCCTGGGAGTGTGTCAATATTTACAGGGGATCCCTGGGAGTGTCAGTATTTACAGGGGATCTCTGGGAGTGTGTCAGTATTTACAGGGGATCCCTGGGAGTGTATCAATATTTATAGGGGCTCCCTGGGAGTGTGTCAATATTTACAGGGGATCTCTGGGAGTGTGTCAGTATTTGCAGGGGCTCCCTGGGAGTGTGTCAATATTTACAGGGGATCTCTGGGAGTGTGTCAGTATTTGCAGGGGCTCCCTGGGAGTGTGTCAGTATTTACAGGGGATCTCTGGGAGTGTGTCAGTATTTGCAGGGGATCCCTGGGAGTGTGTCAATATTTACAGGGGCTCCCTGGGAGTGTGTCAATATTTACAGGGGATCCCTGGAATCGTGTCAACGTGTGCTGGATGGTCCCCAACACAGAAAAGTTCAAAAATCCACTGACCTACCTCAATTACTCCAGACTTTCTCCAGACTTTATTTCCATGCCTAAAAGAAAAATGACTTTCTGTGACCCACACAGAACCCAGATCGAGGCGCACAGTAGGAGCGACGTCCAGTTCAGCACCGTTCACACCAGGCTTTCGAAGAGGAGGTGAAGAACCCTGGTGGAAATCCGCTGAAACTCACAGAACGGGCTTCCTGACGTCAGTCCAGGGAGTCTTTTTCTGAACTTCCTCGTCTTTAACACTTCCTGTACTTGTGCTGTTGCTTGTTGGATTATTTGTGATAACCCATCCAAAGCAATTTAACAGAAGAAAGAAAGAAACGGAAGTATGTATTTATATATATATTTGATTTTACAAATGAATGTGTGGCAGTGGGATAGGTAGCTGTGTTTGAAAGGAGGATTAGAGAAATTGAATTGGACTTTTAAGCGGAGAAAGCGCGACAACAGCTGCTGATATTAACAAATGCACCGAGGGGGTTCCGGATTTTGTAGCAAGCGATAAGGTTTGGCTTTAAATTCTAACAGTGCGACTCGAGTGGGAGTGTGTTTTTTTTGTAAGTGGACCCTTGGGTTGACTGACCGAGGCTGTTTCTGGGTGATACGATAGTTTAGAAGACGTGTTTTGTTGGTATGTGTAATACATGTCCGGTTCTGCTTTGCGCTGGGCGTTGGTAAAGCAGGTTATTTCCGTGCCGGCTACATTGAATCACGTGTAACAAGGAATGAATCGAGAACAACGCCGTCTCAAAATGTTGCAGCGTCCCAGTTTCCCGAGATCTCCGGGGAGCCATGCGCTGCTCCAATTCCAAATTTAACTGTTTGAAATGTTGCTTTTAAGTGTGCTGTGTTGTACTGAACCATCTGTTTTCGCGCGCTATCTCTCCACCCTTCCTCCCCTCTTTGCCCCTTCACTCCTCCTCCTCCCTTCACACATTCACCCCCTTCAATTTCACCGCCCCTCCAAGTTTTTCGTATCTGTATAAACTTGAAGAAGTAAGTGAGGGAGGTAATGGAGCTGATCAGGGTCCCTTCCCCAGTGACTCCCTGCTGGATGTGCATGTATAGATGTCAGGAGGTTAAGATGAGTCTATGCGGAAATGTCTCCTAAAGCTGTACGTCTGCATCATCCGAGGAGCATTTGGAGCTGGGCTGCGCTCAGCGTGTAGCCTGCTAGAAAACTTCCCCTGAAGCAATGACTGCATTCCTTTAATTTGAACTTGTTCAAACAAAACCTGTAGCATCTTGTTCTTTATACAATTTCTGTTGCTGGTGTAAAACCTGCCTATCTCTGAAGTTTTAGAAAACTGATGCACAGATTTTGTTTTTATAAGGTGTGTGCCAGGGGAACTGGGTTAGAGCACATCCCTTTCATACCTAGGGCTTGGGTTACAATGCCTCCATACTCCAAACAAGTTGACTTATTCTCAATTTCAATCAATATAAAATTCTTTCAGCTGTGGAGCTTTACTCTGCCTCAAGCGAGGCAATATCTGACCCAGGATAGCTTGGTGATCTCACTTGTTGCCCAAAGTGGGAGTCTTCCATTACCCAACACTAATGTCCCTCACAATAATGAGCATTAACATTTGCCAAAAATAAAATTCAACTTTTTCCTCTCGTTCTTCCGTCCCTGACTCTTGCTGCGTGGCCGACGGCCATCGGGTATCTCACCTCGGTGACTGCTCATTGTGTTTGAGTCGAGAAATTAAGCGTTGTGGACCAACGCGTGCACATCCGGGGGGGGTGGGGGGGTCACTGGATGGGGACCAATGACCATATTGCCCCTCCCCCTGAAATACTCTGCATGGAGATTGGGAAAATTATGTGGAGTGTGCTGTACAGATAGACTGCAATGAACCAGCGGAGTCCTCGCTGCTGCACGGTCCTGCTAATGGGAGGGCAATAAGTGTGGGACACATTCATGCCCAATTGCTAAAAGCTGCTCTCGGTGAGTGGGGGAGAATGGCAATGGTCCGACAGATCAGTGCTAGAGACAATCAGTTCTACTTGGAGCTACCTTTCTGAGGTAGTGAATAGGATTCTGTTTGAGGCTCACACCCTCTCCAGGTTCTACAGTACAGTGAGGGTCTTATCCATACAAACCTCTTTACCCAGGGAGTGCTTAGAATGTGGAACTCACGACCACAAGGAGTAGTTGAGGCGAATAGCGTAGATGCATTTAAGGAGAAGCTAGATACATACATGAGGGAGAAAGGAATAGAAGGATATGTTGATCGGGTAGGATGAAGATTGGTGGGAGGAGGTTCCAGTGGAGCATAGACACCGGCATTGGGCCGAATGGCCTGTCTCTGTGCTGTACATTCTATGTAATTCTGCTGTCTGACTGAGATTGTCAAACTCCACGTTACCCAGCGATCAAACTTGGGACCCAGAAAGTGTGTGTCGGCAGTCTGGATGGTCGGGGGTGGGCAGTATAGGATGTTAAAGATGAGCCCGATCCTATCATTGTCTGACATTCCTGAGAGCATATCCGGTAGGAGACATTGGATAAGCATCAGAAGCAGGATAAGGAAACCCTGCCCATATTGCCCCTTTTTTACTTCCATCCCCACCTGGGAACACGAGTCCAATTATTGTGGATCCCTTTGCTGTTCTGGCTGAGACTGGCAAACTCAATATAGACCAGATATCAAGTTTGGAACCTTGTTGGTCTCTTGTGCAATACCACGGCAAGTAGAGCATTACCCAACTGCACCAAAAATTATAATTTAAAAGTAAAGCAGCCTCAGAAACTCTCTACATCCTCCAGAATTATACTCATTAATTTACTTCTGAAGAATAAAGGCTGAGGAACCTTTTATAAAGCATGACTTCCCATTCTGTGATAAATGTCAGGTACTTTTGGTGAAGATTTATTCCATGTTCAACGGTAGACAGTACCTTCCCATTTAATTATTTAAGACTGAAATTCACAATCTGCTCCAAAGACTAAAAGTCCTAATTTTACTCCTTTTGGCATCAATGTAAATGTCATCCACTTTATTGAATAAATTAGTCCACTTATTTGCCATTTATATTTCAAAATTACTTGCGTCGCCTGTAACTTGACCAGGAGTCACAAAATTTCTATGAATTTTTTTTATGCGCACCCGAACAGGCAGATAAGGCTTTAGTCTAATGTCTCGTGTGAAAGACAGCATCTTTGAAAATACAGCACTCCCTCAGGAGTGTCAGCCTAAATAATGTGCCCAACTCCTATAGTGGGGCTTCAACCCACAATCTTCTGATGCAGAGTTGAGTGTGATACCAACTGAACCAAACTAATACTTTAGCTCCACAATTTTTCTATTTTCATTTTGTTTGTGCGTGGTGGGAGCAGCGGGGTATGAGAGAGATTTCGAGCACTGGCAGAAACGAAGAGAACTTCACACTGCATCTAAGCATTGCTGTGCTTAGTATCATATAGCACAGAAGGAGGCTATTTGGCCCATCGTGCCTGTGCCAGCTCTTTGAAAGAGCTATCCAATTAGTTCCATTCCCCTGCTCTTTCCCCATAGCCCTGCAAATTTTTTCCCTTCAAGTATTTATCCAATTTCCTTTTGAAAGTTATTATTTAATCTGCTTCCACCACCCTTTCAGGCAGCACATTCCAGATCATAACAACTCTTTATGCAGCGTGTTATTATGATCTGGAATGCACTGCCTGAAAGGGTGGCTGAAGCAGATTCAATAATAACTTTCAAAAGGGAATTGGATAAATACTTAAAGGGGGGAAAAAGAGAAAAGTGTTTTGCTATTGTAATTCTCATCTCTGGAGACTTGAATGCTGGATTAGCTCCATTTGTAAAGTCTTGCATAGATCCACAGGATAATTCAGATGCATGCTGCTGTTTTGATACAAATCTGTTACCATTGTCTTCAACATATTAATGAGAATGATTAATTCCATTCAGGAATGAATACTGAAAATGAGGTCAAACTTCTAATTGAAGAGATTCGTCGCCTTGGAGCTCCAGGTCAGTGAATTACAGAGCTGTTTAATTCCTTGGGAAGTTTTGTAATATTGGTGGTGTTGAGCTTCACTTTATGAACTTCTGGGACCTGACAAAGTAGTTCTTACCTGGGATAAGAACAAAAAGTAGAGGAAATCGGTCAGCATCTGAAATAAAAAAAAGCTACATGGCAGGTTTCGTCTTAGGCTGGAATGCAGCATATGGGTTGGGCGGGGGACATAGAATCATGGAAAGGTCACAGCACGAAAGGAAGCCATTCGGCCCATCGAGTCTGCGCCGGCTCTATGCAAGAGCAATCCAGCTAGTCCTACTGCCCCGTCCTTTCCCCGTAGCCCTGCAAATTTTTTCTTTCAAGTACTTATCCAGTTCCCTTTTGAAGGCCATGATTGAATCTGCCTCCACCACCCCCTTGGGCAGTGGACTCCAGATCCTAACCACTCGCTGTGTAAAAATGTTTTTCCTCATGTCACCTTTGGTTCTTTTGCCAATCACCTTAAATCCATGTCCCTTGGTTCTTGACACTTCCGCCAATAGGAACAGTTTCTCTCTATCTACTCTGTCTAGACCCTTCATGATTTTGAATACCTCTATCAAATCTCCTCGCCACTGTCTCTGTTCCAAGGAGAACAACCCCAGCTTCTCCAGTCTATTCACGTAACTAAAGTACCTCACCCCAGAATCATTTTAGTAAATATCTTCTGCACCCTCTCTAAGGCGTTCACATCTTTCCTGAAGTGCGGTGCCCAGAACTGGACACAATACTCCAGTTGTGGCCGATCTAGTGTTTTATGAAGGTTCATCATGACTTCCATACTTTTGTACTCTATGCCTCTATTTATAAAGCCCAGGATCCCATATGCTTTTTTAACCGCTTTCTCAACCTGCCCTGCCACCTTCAATGATTTGTGCACATATACCCCCAGATCTCTCTGTTCCTGTTCCCCTTTTAGAGTTGTGTCCTCTAGTTTATATTGCCTCTCCTCGTTTTTCCTACCGAAATGCATCACTTTGCATTTTTCTGCGTTAAATTTCATCTGCCATGTGTCCTCCCATGCCACCAGCCTGTCTATATCCTCTTGAAGTCTATCCAAAATAAATAGTTCCAATGATGGGCTGGCATGGGCCAAATGGCCTCCTCTTGTACTGTAAGTAGCCGAAGGATAAGGGCAGAAGCCTAAAGAATATTATCAGCAGCATGTCAGAACTATGGAAGCCAGGTGCTGGGAGGCACAGGAAGAAAAGGATGGCTTATCAAGACTTCTAGCTGACAGATGCAGTTGAGGCCTCTAGGACCCCTTGGAGACCTGACTTACAGAAGAGATCAATGCATTAAGAAACCTACATGATAGTACCTCAATTTACAGTATATAGTGCAGGTACAGGCAGCGCTGCTCCCCTCTAAATTTTTGGCATGGGTTATGACTCCCCTGCCCCTCTTCAAATACTAGTATTGCCCTTGATGTCTCCCTTTATATTCAGACACTGAATAAGAAACTACATCTCGCAGGAGACCAGAGACAGTTTTTAAAGAAGACAAACACAAAACCTGGACTAAAGTTAAATTAGAGCTTTATTTCATTCCTTTTGCCAATAATTTGAATTGAGTACAGCAGCCTCGTGGTTATGGTACTGGCCTAGCAAGCTAGAAGTTGTGAGATCAAATCCCATCATGGCAATTTGTGAAACTGAATTCAATTCATCTGGTAATCTGGGCTGGCACCAGAGAAATGACCATGAGATCTGCCAGATGGTTGTAAAAACCCAACTGGTTCACGACTGTCTTTCAGGAACAGGAATCTGCCTCTCTACCCCCAGTCTGGCCTACATATGACTTCAGTCTCACTGTATATGAGTGACTCTTAATGTATTCCCTTGAGTATAGAAGATTAAAGGGTGATTTAATTGAGTTGTTCAAGATGATTAAAGAAGTTGGTAGAGTAGTTAGAGAGAAACTATTTCCTCTGGTGGAGTCATCCAGAACAAGGGGGCATAACCTTAAAATTAGAGCTAGGCCATTCAGGGGTGATGTCAAGAAGCATTTCTTCACACAAGGGGTAATGGAAATCTGGAACTCTCTCCCCCCACAAAAGCTGTTGAGGGTGTGGGGGGTGGGGGGGTCAGTTGAAAATTTCAAAACTGAGATTGATAGATTTTTGTTAGGCAAGGGTATTAAGCCGTTATGGAACCAAGGCAGGTAAATTGAGTTAAGATACAGTTGAGCCATGATATAATTGAATGGCGGAGGAGGCTCGAGGGCCTGAATGGCCTTCTCCTGTTCCTAAGATGTGAAGTTTCTGGTGGGGAGCTAGGACAGGATGGGTTCAGTCTTGCTAAGGTTAAGCTGCAGAAAGTACTGTGGATTTAGTTATAGAGTAGATCACGTGCTGACGTTCTGCTATCCTTGTATCGGGTCCAGGTGCAGATGGTAAAATCCGAGTGAAGTTTGGAGTGCTGTTCAGCGACGATAAATGTGCCAATCTTTTTGAGGCCCTGGTGGGGACTCTGAAAGCTGCGAAACGGAGGGCGAAGATCAGCTTCACTGAAGAACTACTACTTCAAGGAGTTCACGATAATGTTGACATTGTCTTAGAAGTGGATTGAAGAAATGGCAGCGACTCCAGATTGCAACAGTAGTATCAGCAATGTCTAGAGTCTCTGGGATAGGTTTGTGATGTGTCACTGTTACCAGTACTGACCTTGAGCGTGCTTTGGAATTACAGGGTAGACATTTTTTATATGTAATTTGTAGTAATATTAAAGTTTTGGGATTTCTAACTTGTTTATTTGGATTGTTTGAAATTGGAAACCACAGCAATAAAATAAAATCGGTCTGCCTGTTGGGGTCTTTTTTTTTAATCTATTTTTTTTTAAAAAAAAGTTTATTTTTTTATATATCTTCCAACTCTGCATTGAAACATTCCCTCACTTCATAGAAATACACAGTAGTTACAACATGGAAACAGGCCATTTGGCCCATCCAATCCATGGGAGGGGATGGAAGTGCTTACCCTCACGTGAGTGAATAGTCTTAATTATATTTACCCTTCCTGTTCCCATATCCCTTTATCCCAATTTTCCTTCATCCACCTATGCAGTCTAGTCTTGAATGTTGACATCGTTTCTGCCTCAATCACTAACGGTTCAAATGAATTCCATAGCCTCACAACTCTCTGTGTATGAGTAAGTTTCTCTTTGCCCTCTGTTCTAAATCTCTTGACATTTTACTTCAGCTGCACCATCCTGTGCTGGTAGGATGCAAGTTTTTTTGGCTGCCACCTTCTAAAAATGAAAAAGGATTATGAGTTTGATGTCAATGACATTTCTGACAATCTTAGCTAATACCTCTAAATCATAAGACATCTGGCACAGGCACAATGGACCGAATGGCCTTGTCCTGTGCTGTATCTACTATGATAAAAGTGAGTTGGGGGGGTGTGGGGATGCGGTGAGGGGAAAAAAAACACGTGTGCAGTGTATATATTGTAGAAATTTCCAGGCTATTCGACAGTCAGATGTGTGACAGGACTACACAGCTCATGTGGTAAGTTCTTGATCTCGGGAAAGGCACTTGGAGACTAGAGAAAGGGAAATAAAATATTGGAGTTACCGCAGGCCAGCTCTTTGTGCATGTCCTGGTGGTTCTCTTGGCTAGAGAAATGTAGGTGGCACAGGGCCTCTACAGAGCAATCTATCTCCCTTTTCACATCTGCTTGGGTCTTGCATCAATTCCCATTTGAAAGGATCTCTCGCTCTCTCCGACCTTAATGCTGCTCTTGAATTGACTGCTACTAAAAAGCAAAACAAAAGTCATTGGTCAGAACTTTATTTACCCCCTTCTGCCTCGATTTTAAAATTCTCATCCTTGTTTTCATATCCCTCCACGGCCTCGCCCCTCCTTCTCTCTCTAACCTCCTCCAACCCTCCCAGATCTCTGCGTTCCTCTAATTCTTGCCTTTTGCACATCCCTGATTTTAATCACTCCACCATTGGCGGCCATGTCTTCAGAGCCTTAAGCTCTGGAATTCCTTCCCTAAACCTCTCCACTGTTCTACCACTCTCTCCTCCTGTCCTAATATCTCCTTATGTGGCTCGGTGTCAAATTTTGTTTGATAACGCTCCTGTGAAGTGCCTTGGGACATTTCACTACGTTAAAGGCACTATATAAATGCAAGTTGTTGTTCCATGTAGTTTTGTATCTGGATGTTAGGATATACACAAGTCTCTGCCCCTCTCCTGTTTATCTCTCTCTTTTCCCCCGTTGCTTCTAGCAATTGCTGTGCTGCATATTAATTGTTCTGTGCATTGGCGGCTTTAAGGGCTCATGGTGAGGTTTGCCTTGCTCGGCCAAGCTGTCTTTCCAGACCTAACTGGACTGACTGACCTTGAACACGGGTCTTTCTCTTTTTTTGACCACAAGAAGTGGGTGGGCTGTCCCTCTGACTTCCTCCTCGTTCAGTGATTCACCTGGAGGCCTATCAATAAAACTGGCTACCACACCCACGCCCCACACCTCCCACCCCGCCCCACCTCTCACTGCAATGCGTGGATTTTCAGCAGACACTTCATGCTGGGATAGGGATAGATTCTATTGTCTGGTTCAGTCACTTTGTCTGAATCCTAATCTATAGGACTATAGATTAAGATTATAGCCCAAGGGGTAAATTTTAACCCCCAAGAACGGGTGGTTTAGGGGTGGGTGGGGAGTAAAAACACTCTGTTTGTAGAGCGGGACGGCATCCCGGCTCCAACCCGCCTGCTTCTGGGTTTAACCCAGGCTGGTTTGTCTGTCTGTGGAGAGCAGTCACAGGGAAGTCCCGCCCTCACCAAAGCCAACGGGTGTTACTTGAAGGGACAATGTACCTCACTGAGATACTTGAGGTACTTAATATTTTGTGTATTGGAAAACTTAAAATAAATTTAACCACACCTGTTCCCATCGTTTCCCATTCACGTCAGGTGAAAGCAGGTGGGAAGGGCTGGATCCATGAGGAGAGGGCCTTTATTGCACTGCTTGTGGGCCCAGAGGAGCAGGAGTGCTTCATCCAGGCCCAACAAGCTCACCTGGCTGACAGGGCCCCCCCTTTGATGATGCCTCCTGCCCCCCCATCCCATGGTGGACCCCACCTACCTTCGACTCTTCACCCGACCTCCAACGACCTCTGATCTCCTCAGCCCACCAATCCCTTCCTCAGCACCCCCGCCCCGGTTCTTCTCTCCAGCCTATGATCCCTCCCTGCCTCCCTCCCTCTGATCTGCGGCTGCGGCCTGCTGTGGCAGGCCTTCCTGCCCAACCGCCAGCCTGTCAATCCCGTCCACTTCCGGGTTTCGCACCTGGAAATCTCCCCCCACCATTCCCGGCTCCCTTTCAGGCTGGAAGTTAAAATTGACCCCTAAGTGTCAGCCGTGGCTCAGAGTATAGCACTCTCGCCTCTCAGTCGGAAGATTGTGGGTTCAAGTCCCACTCCAGTGCTTTGGGATGCCCGGAGGTCGTGACGGGCGCTATATAAATGCCAGTTCTTTCTATTTCTCAGCCATGCTGCTCTGTGAATTTAACCGCTTGAGAGCTACATTTAACAGTAGCAGCACTTTTTTAAACATAAACTGCCCGAAGATCCTCCCATGGCAGCATGGTTCGAAATCTCAAATATGGCAGTGACTCTTGAGACCCAAGCAGCCCACCAAGACAAAGCAGCCAGTGCACGCCTGCTCTGGAGTGTGTGCGCTACTGAGTTGTGAAGGAATTCAGCTCCTAACAATGTAATTATTCATCATACAGCTGATGACATTTTGCTGGTGCCTGGGGGTGGGGGGTTGTCCGTGGGTTTGGAATGTGAAGTGGTGCTACCACAATAGAGCAGTGTTCTGCGGTGACGCTGATAAAACTCTCTGTTGTGTAAACAGCTTCGTGTTCTCAGTTATCCGGTCTGCGGGACTGGGAGGGGAGGGGATGGAAGGAAGGAGAGGGGAGGGGATGGAAGGAAGGAGAGGGAAGGGGATGGAGGGGAGGGGAGGGGATGGAAGGAAGGAGAGGGAAGGGGATGGAGGGAGGGGAAGGGATGGAGGGGAGGGGATGGAGGGAGGGGAAGGGATGGAGGGGAGGGGATGCAGGGAGGGGAAGGGATGGAGGGGAGGGGATGCAGGGAGGGGATGGAGGGGAGGGGATGCAGGGAGGGGAAGGGATGGAGGGGAGGGGATGCAGGGAGGGGAAGGGATGGAGGGAAGGATGGAAGGAAGGAGAGGGAGGGGAGGGGATGGAAGGAAGGAGAGGGGAGGGGATGGAAGGAAGGAGAGGGAAGGGGATGGAGGGGAGGGGATGGAAGGAAGGAGAGGGAAGGGGATGCAGGGAGGGGAAGGGATGGAGGGGAGGGGATGCAGGGAGGGGAAGGGATGGAGGGGAGGGGATGCAGGGAGGGGAAGGGATGGAGGGGAGGGGATGGAGGGAAGGATGGAAGGAAGGAGAGGGAGGGGAGGGGATGGAAGGAAGGAGAGGGTTGGAAGGGAGGGGATGGGATGGAAGGAAGGAGAGAAGGGAGGGGAGGGGATGGAGGGGCGGAGAGGGGATGGAAGGAAGGAGAGGGAAGGGAGGGGAGGGGATGGAAGCTCTTCTGCCACGTGCAGTGTGATGGCCAAACTGGCTACAAATCAAATCAGAGTGGACGTGGCTAGGGGTGGGGGTATAAATAAAACTTCTCGTTCTCGATCGCTGTCCAGTGACATCTGCTGGAAGTAGATGTGTGGTAGTCGAGTGAAGACATGATCAGGCTGGATTGCGATGCCTTCCAAGGTCAGCTAGCCCCTGGCACTTTCTAGGCTCACACATGAAGAATGGGCGTTTACGTGAGGTAGCGGAAAGCCGCCAGGGCCAGCTTGTGTCGGCAGCCTCAGGAGAGAAAATTGCCAGAGAAAATAAAATGGACCTTTATTTGCAGAACATGATCTGGAGGAGAAATTTTCCATGCTGGAGAGACGGTTTAAAACCACGACTCCTGGTGTTGAACGAAACCTCTATTTAAATACTGAAATGACTAACTTCTTAACATAAGGTTTGTTTAACCCGCACAGTGCTGTAGCCCAGGAGTTTTGCACTCTTGGGGCTTGTTGGTTTAAAAAAAATTCAGCTCATACATATTGATCGATTCCAGCCAATTAGGATGGGAAACAAGCTGTGATCGCCCAGTGCTGTGATCTCCCGGTGCAGTGATCTCCCCGTGCTGCGATCTCCCCGTGCTGTGATCTCCCAGTGTTGATGCGACTATCCATCCTCTCAATTTCAGATGGTGCAGAGAACAAGATAAGAAAAATATGTACATAATGTATGAAAAGTCATGCATATTTCTTCCTGTGTCACACCTACTTCATGTAACACTTTCCCTGTCACACTTTGCTGATAACCGTATCATTATAAACCAGAACATAGCCTGACCCATCACGAGGAACAGCATATGATCTGCTATCATCCAAAATAAATTCCACCCTCCAAAAACCCCCACCGAGACAAATAATTATATTGTGCCACAGACACAAAACAATGAAGTCATCATGGCCACTTCCAATTAGAAATCTTGCACCAAAGTTTACTAAGATAACGTTGCATTCTATTTTAAGATTAATTTTACTCCTGGGCCCGACGAGGGGTGTAGTACAATACATGCTCACACTGAATTGCTCTAGAGGGAGGCATCAAGTGTAGGCCAGTCAGAGGGAGAGTTATCCCCAGCCTGCCCTTGTGCCTCTCCCTGCAGCGAGTTCACCGTGAAATTGGCAGAGGCAACAGGATGTAAACTGCTCTCCCTCGGGACACAGATGGGGTGTTGACCCGGGGAGAGGGGGGCATTGAGGGGGTGATTGGGGAGGATTGCAAGACAACACTTAAAAAATTATCACTCGGTGGATAAAGTGGAGATTAAAACAAAACGGAGGAGCAGAACAGAAGCTGCTTCCTGGCACCAGATGCTGTTGTTTTTCTGGATTAACATCAATATACGGCTGGTGATCTAGTAGGTTTAATATTGACACCTCATCAACAACAACTTGCATTTATATACAGCCTTTAACATCGTAAAATGTTCCAAGATGCTTCACAGGAGCGTTAGCAAACAAAATTTGACACTGAGCCACATCAGGAGTTATTAGTGTTAATTGTATCCATGTGATTTATATCAATTAGTGTTAATTGTATTCAGGTGGTGCGTATCAATTGGGGGCTCTCTTGTATCCATTTATATGAGACTTATGTAGGGTGTGGGGAGTGTGGATCTCTGTGAATAAAGGCTTGGAAGCAACTGAAGACCAGGCTCCAGTATTCCATCCTTCACCATCTGGCTATCCAGTTGTAACAATTAGGACAGGTGACCAAAAGCTTGGTCAAACAGGCAGGTTTTAAGGAGCGTCTTAAAGGAGGAAAGAGATGAAGAGAGGTTTAGGGAGACAATTCCAAAGTTTAGGGCCTAGGCAGCTGAAGGCACGACAGCCAATGGTGGAGCGATGAAAATCGGGATGTAAAAGAGGCCAGAATTGGAGGAGCGCAGCGATCTCGGAAGGTTGTAGGGCTGGAGGAGGTTACAGAGACAGGGAGGGGCAAGGCCATGGAGGAATTTGAAAACCTCAGGAGAAGGGAGCTAGTTAAAGCAGGACAGCAGAGTTGAGTGCTCTGAGTAACTCACTGTCCCTTATTCCAGTGTATTAATCATTGGATTAGTTAGTACTGGATTTACCTTTTAAGTAAATACCATTAAAGATCAGTGTATCAATTTTTACCCTTGCCCTTTTTTAGTTAATTAAGAATTGATAGGATGCTCATGACTGCGATAGGGCCAATCAGAACCTTATAGCAAAATAATACACCTGAGTAAAAGATAATACATAACAGGTATCTTATTCAACATCCAATTAAACCATGCAATTGATTATACCACCACTGCCCACTATAACCCTCACTGCCATATAGAAATACAGTCCACTCCACTTAATTCAAAGTCACATCCTTCAAATTGTCTGATCGCTCAAATTTTTTGAGCGCGAAATTCCCACTTTGGTTTTCTTAGTTCATTTTCCCGTCTTCTCACAATTATCTTTTCCCTCTTCCTCCAGAAACAAATCTAGTTGATTCAAAGGCCTACCAGTAACTTGTGCCATATGTCTATTAATCTTTGTGTCTAGTAGTTCTGTCTGAAAATTCTATTTGCTCCTAAATGACGTTCCATGCAGGATTACTGGAATGGTACCAGTAAAGCTGTTAGTGGCAGCTGTGGCTCAGTGGGTAGCACTCTTACCTCTGTGTCAGAAGGTTGTGGGTTCAAGTCCCACTCCAAAGACTTGAGCACATAATCTAGGCTGACAGTTCAGTGCAGTACTGAGGGAGTACTGCACCATCGTTAAACCAAGGCCCCATCTACCCTCTCAGGTGAATGTGAAAGATCCCACAGCACTATCTTGAAGAAGAGCAGAGGAGTTCTTCCTGGCCAATATTTATCCCTCAAGCAACATCACTAAAACAGATGATCTGGTCATTATCACATTGATGTTTGTGGGATCTTTCTGTGAACAAATTGACTGCTGTGTTTCCCTACAGTGACTTCAAAAGTACTTCATTGGCTGTAAAGCGCTTTGGGCTGTCCGGAGGCTATTTATTTTCTTGCATAAGCCGGTTTCATGTTTATAGCAGAAACACAAGAACTGACGCTGCTGCATCTCAATATTCTCTATTGATCCAGAATTCCTCTATAAAACATCACCAGAGACGTTCTCCACCTCTTTCTTCTGCCTGTGGATTTCTCTTCCAGGCAGTGTCATCGTCAGGAACTTCGTCCCCTCAGTCCAGAGTCAGCCACCACCAATGGTGCTGGTTTCATGGCAAATACTCAGCCTCCACCTGGGCAAGTATCCCAAGTCCTCTGCCCCAATACACTTCTATTATACCACCTCATAGACGAGAATAAAGCACAGGCTGTTTTACTGCAAATGTTCAGCACAAGAATGCGCCATCTATACTTGGCCCTAGTCCACACTATATGTTGACTCTTAATGCCCTCTGAAAGCAATGAGTTGGAAGCACCATCACCTCAGGTCAGAGAAAAACCTTGCCATCATTGCCCACATCCAGAGAATAATTGAAAGAAAAGCTTTTGACCCTCTCTTCCTCCTAATGAAAGCTATGGGATATATTCCGCTAGGAATCCACATGGGTTACGCAAATCAAACAATGTAGAGGACACTGGTTGAGGAGCAGATGGTTTGCAATGCTCATCTGAGAGGTGGACTGACCAAATAATGCATTCTTCTGGCATTCGAGCAAGGAGCTGGAAAAGGAGAGCGAGAAAAGTGTGGAAGGTGGACTGATTGTGGATGAAAGTGATGAAGACCGAATGACATCACCTGTGGTAGTTGTCATGGCTGCGAGTACAAAGACACATTTTAATTTGTTACCATTGGGCTCTTGCTGACATTGTGGTTGCTAAGGGGGACGCTTACTGTGCGGGTAAGTAGATGAAGGAATAAACAACCGTTGAGTTTTGTCAAAATGTTCTATGTGTTTGTTACACTCATAAAAGGGACAGAAGTGGGTGCAAGGAAAGCTGCTGAAAATCCACTTTACAACAACAACTTGCATTTATATAGCGCCTTTAACGTAGTAAAATGTTCCAAGGCGCTTCACAGAAGCATAATCAAACAGAACTTGACACCGAGCCACATAAGAAGATATTAGGACAGGTAAGGTAGGTTTTAAGGAGCGTCTTAAAGGAGGAGAGAGAGGTAGAGAGGCGGAGAGGTTTGGGCTGGGGCGATTTCCACAGCTTAGGGCCTAGGCAGCTAAAGGCACTGCCAATGGTGGAGTGATGAAAATCGGGGAGGCGCAAGAGGCCAGAATTGGAGGAGCGCAGAGATCTCAAAGGGTTCTGGGCTGGAGGAGGTTACAGAGATAGGGAGGGGCGAGGCCATGGAGGGATTTGGAAACGAGGATGAGAATTTTAAATTCGAGGTGTTCCTGGACCGGGAGCCAATGTAGGTCAGCGAGCACAGGGGTGATGGGTGAATGGGACTTGGTGAAAGTTAGGACACGGGCAGCAGAGTTTTTAAAAAGGGAACTATCGCCGATTTGGGGGGGGAGGGAAAGGAGCTCAGAAGAGTCAGATATCATATTCACCACGACATCATGTGTGAGCGATGTGATGATTCTTGTGAAATAAATATGTTTTTAATGCGAGTTACATCCTCACAGTGCAAACTAGTAACATGTTTCCAAAGCAGTGAGAAAAACCATGCCTGACAAGGATTTGAGTGATTATTTAGCGCTTTAATGGGGTCCCATTTCCAGATTGAAACGGCAAGTGAAAGGGGATTACAACTGTTCAGCAAAACATGCCACCTTTGGATCAGGAGTTAAAACTTTGGAAACGGCTCCTGTCAACCAAAGTTCTCATCTAAGAAGTGCTGGAATGCCTGGTTGGTCATAGACTTCACAGCACAGGAGGAGGCCATTCAGCCCATCACACCTGTGCTGGTGTTATCTACTCTAATCCCATTTACTTCCTTTTCAAACACTTATCCTATTCCCTTTTAATGGATGTTATAGTCTCTGCCTCAATAGTCACTGGCAAAGCATTCCAAGTTCTAATAATCCTCTGTGTGAAGACATTTTTTCCAGCCTCCCCCTTCATTCTTCCAACGATTATCTGGGTTTACACTCCCTTTTCGCAACTAATGGAAAAAGACTTTCACTATTTACCCCCTCAAACTCTTTCAATTTTAAATGGCTAATGGGAGGATTTAAACCATAATTTGGTGATGGGGAAAAGGGTTCCAGTGAACAACTTATAATGTGCCAGTTATCATTAACCCTCCCTCTTTTAGCACACCACAAAGGTACAGAATGAGAAAAGCTATGTGGGCTCCATCAAGTTCATTACAGAATTTGCCCGGTTATTGACTCTGCCTGACTCATTAATCAATCTCTTGAGGGAGGCAACTAACCGTAGGTAAACCTTTGAGAACAGAAACATCTCTTCAACTCCCAACAGCGATCAAGCAAAACAGAAATCACACTGTTCATTCAATGTCACATCTCACACTTTCAATTGTGACTGGTTGCATTTCACAGCTGTCTCATCCATGATCCCTGTAGCAGGTAAGGGAGAGCGGGAGAGGGCTACCTCCAGGATAAAAATTTGACCTTATAAGATATGGAACTTGTTCTTAAGATGCAATCCCTGAAATGGAAAATGATTTTGTGTCAAGACTGGTGGATTTCCTGTGGCGTTACTCATGGTGAGTCGGAGGGTACGAAAGCAGTGATGTGTTGAGATATAGTTATGTGAAGTTGCTGAAGAACCTCCCGCATTACAAAAGGACATAAGAAATATTCTATTTTTCCTACCAAAGTGGATAATTTCACAATTCCCTACATTATACTCCATCTGTCACTTTCTCGCCCACTCACTTAACCTGTCTATGCAGCCTCTTTGCCTCCTCCTTAGAGCTTACTTTCTCACCTAGCTTTGTATCGTCAGCAAACTTGGATACATTACACTCGGTCCCCTCATCCATGTCATTGATATATATTATAAACAGATAAGGTCCAAGCACTGATCCTTGCGGCACCCCACATTATCAAACATAGAAACATAAGAAGCATAGAAAATAGGAGCAAGAGTAGGCCATTCGGCCCTTCGGGCCTGCTCCGCCATTCAAAATGATCATGGCTGATCGTCTAACTCAGTACCCTGTTCCCACTTTGTCCCCATATGCCTTGATCCCTTTAGCATTAAGAAATATATCTATCTCCTTCTTGAATACATCTAATGACTTGGCCTCCACTGCCTTCTGTGGTAGAGAATTCCACAGGTTCACCACCCTCTGAGTGAAGAAATTTCTCCTCATCTCGGTTCTAAATGGCATACCCCGTATCCTGAGACTGTGACCCCTGGTTCTGGACTCCCCAGCCATCAGGAACATCCCCCCTGCATCTAGTCTGTCTAGTCCTGTTAGAATTTTATGTTTTGATGTGATCACCTCTCATTCTTCTAAACTCTAGTGAATATAGGCCTAGTCGCCCCAATCTCTCCTCATACGTCAGTCCTGTCATCCCAGGAATCAGTCTGGTAAACCTTCGTTGCACTCTCTCCATGGCAAGGACATCCTTCCTCAGATAAGGAGACCAAAACTGCATACAATGCTCCAGATTGGTCTCACCAAGGCCCTGTATAACTGCAGTAAGATATCCCTGCTCCTGTACTCAAATCCTCTTGCAATGAAGGCCAACATACCATTCGCCTTCCTAACTGCTTGCTGCACCTGAATGCTCGCTTTCAGTGACTGGTGTACAAGGACACCCAGGTCTCGTTGCACCTCCCCTTTTCCCAATCTATCACCATTCAGATAATAATCCTGCCTTTCTCTTTTTACAACCAAAGTGGATAACCTCACATTTATCCACGTTATACTGCATCTGCCATGTTCTTGCCCACTCACCCAACTTGTCTAAATCACACTGGAGCCTCTATGCATCCTCCTCACAGCTCACATTCCACCCCAGCTTTGTGTCATCTGCAAACTTGGAAATGTTACATTTAGATCCCTCATCCAAATCATTGATATATATTGTGAATAGCTGGGGCCCAAGCACTGATCCCTGTGATACCCCACTAGTCACTGCCTGCCACCCGGTAAAAGACCCATTTATTCCTACTCTCTGTTTCCTGTCTGTCAACCAATTCCCAATCCATGCTTTAATTTTGCACACTAACCTCCTGTGTGGGACCTTATCAAAAGCCTTCTGAAAATCCATTACACTACATCCACTAGTTCTCCCCTATCTATTCTACTAGTTACATCCTCAAAAAACTCCAGTAGATTTGTTAAGCATGATTTTCATTTCATAAACCCATGCTGACTTTGTCCAATCCCGTTAATGCCCTCCAAGTGTTCTGTTATCACATCTTTTATAATAGACTCTAGCATTTTCCCCACTACTGATGTTAGGCTAACTGGTCTGTAATTCCCTGTTTTTTCTCTCCCTCCTTTTTTAAATAGTGGGGTTACATTTGCCACCCTCCAATCTGTAGGAACTGTTCCAGAGTCTATAGAATTTTGGAAGATGATCACCAATGCATCCACTATTTCCAAGGCCACTTCCTTTAGTACTCTGGGATGTGAATTATCAGGCCCTGGGGATTTGTCAGCCTTTAGCCCCATTAATTTCCCTAGCAATATTTTTCTACTAATACTGGTTTCCTTCAGTTCCTCCCTCTCACTAGACCCTTGGTTCCCTAACATTTCTGGGAGGTTATTTGTGTCCTCCTTTGCTGAAACCTACAGGAATGCCTTCAACCAGAGTTGGCAACCCTAATAAGAACATAAGAAATAGGAGCAGTAGGCCATACGGCTCCTCGAGCCTGCTCCGCCATTCCATAAGATCATGGCTGATCTTCTACCTCAACTTCACTTTCCCGCCCTATCCTCACATCCCTCGATTCTGTAAGTATCCAAAAATCTATCGATCTCAGTTTTGAATATACTCAATGACTGAGCATCCACAGCCCTCTGGGATAGTGAATTCCAAAGATTCACAACCCTTTGAGTGAAGAAATTTTTCCTCATCTCGGTCCTAAATGCCGACCCCTTATCCTGAGAAGATGACCCCTAGTTCTCGACTCTCATTTTAGTTGTTCCGTCATTTAATTGAATTTAGCCCTTTTAAAGTTATGTACCTGGCTCCTGGTCTTAGGTATTTCTGACTCCCAGATCATATTAAACCTGATCATTCTGAGATCGCAGTCCTCCGGGGGTGCTACAACTTCCATTTTTTGTACATTTTGTGAGTCATTAACAAATATCATGTCGAGCAAAAATTTGCAGGGCTATGGAGTAAGAGCAGGGGGAAATGGAACTAATTGGATAGCTCGTTCAAAGAGCTGGCACAGGCACGATGGGCCAAATGACCTCCTTCTGTGTTGTAAGATTCTATTATTCTATGAAGATGAGAAATGCCACTCATGGTTCAAGAAGCAGTTGTGCACTACGTCTATCACATCTGACTCGAAACTACTTGGGTTTTCCAAGTTTATATTTGGTTGATTGAAGGCACCCGTTAAAATAATTTTCCTGTCTCACAGCCCCTTCCTATCTCTTCATAGCAGTAACCTGTGCTCCTTATTCTGACCAGGTGGTCTATAGCATACCCTTGGAGTTAGCTTGAAGTATGTAGCATGGCAGAAGTCTAACCAGAATAGTTCATGTTGTAGCTTTCTGTGCCTATGCATTTCAACCTTGGTGGCGTCTAGCAGTATGGGTGTTGTCCTTCGTAGTATCATAGTAGGTACAGCACAGGAGGAATTGAAACAGCTATCAGATTAGCCCCATTCCCCTGCCCTTTCCCCATAGCCCTGTAAATTTTTTCCTTCAAGTATTTATCCAATTCCCTTTTGAAAGGTACAATTGAATCTGCTTCCACCGCCCTTTCAAGCAGTGCATTCCAGATCATTACAACTCACCTAGGTTTCTCAAATAAGAAGGGGGACAAAGGATGGAACACTGAGGCAAACCAAAGGTGACTGCTTGGGAGTGAGAGGAGAAGTTATTGCAGGAGATGTGCTGGCTATGTAGGGGGTAGGTAAGAATGGAACAATGTGAGGTTGGCAATATGTAGAGATGGGCAATGGTCTCAGAGTACGTCACTGATGACTTTCACAGTGCTCTTAGTGCTGTGGGCAGATTCCACTTAAAGGCTTAATCTGACAATTTTTAATCATTTTCCGAGCCCAAACTGATATCAGGAATCGATCCAGTGCCCAAAACACCACCCCAATCACCAGCCCAGACCTCCTCCACTCCCAGTGGCTCTGGTAGTTCTGGCTCGGGGATGAATGTTGGCCAGGACAACAGGAGATCTCCCTGTTCTTTTTCAAATTGGACGTCCTGAGGTCGTGGAAGGCGCTATATAAATGCAAGTTCTTTTTTTCTTTTACTGCACTGACGTGTCAGCCTAGATTAGGTGCTGAAGCCCTGGAGTGGGGCTTGAACCCACAAACTTCTGACTCAGGCAACAGTGCTGAACTAACTGACACTCGGAAACACACCATGACTTATCATAGTGGGTACAGCATAGGAGGAGGCCATTTGGCCCATCGTGCCTGTGCAGGCACTTTGAAAGAGCCATCCAATTAGTCCCATTCCTCTACTCTTTCCCCATAGTTCTGTAACTTTTATCCTTTTTTCCCCACCTAGCTTTGTATCGTCAGCAAATTTGGATACATTGCACTCGGTCCCTTCATCGAAGTCATTTAGATTGTAAATAGCTGAGGCCCAAGCACTAATCCCTGCGGCACCCCACTAGTTACAGCCTGCCAACCTGAAAATGACCTGTTTATTCCTACACTGTTTTCTGTCCATTAATCAATCCTCTATCCATGCTAATATATTACCCCCAACTCCATGAGCCCTTGTCTTGTGTAACAACCTTTCGTGTGGCACCTTATTGAATGCCTTTTGAAAATTCAAATATACTACATCCACTGGTTTCTCTTATCTACCCTGCTAGTTACATCCTCAAAAAACTCTAATAGAATTGTCAAACATGATTTCCCTTTCATAAAACCATGTTGACTCTGCCTAATCATATTATGATTTTCTAAGTGCCCTGTTACCACGTCCTTAATAATGGATTCCAGCATTTTCCTGATGACTGATGTCAGGCTAACAGGCCTGTGGTTCCTGGATTTCTCTCTCCCTCCTTTCTTGAATAGCGGTGTCAAAATCCTGGAACTCCCTACCTAACAGCACTGTGGGAGTACCTTCACCACAAGGACGGCAGCGGTTCAAGAAGGCAGCTCATCACCACCTTCTCAAGGGCAATTAGGGATGGGCAATAAATGCTGGCCCAGCCAGCGACTCCCTCATCCCACAAATGAATAAAGATAACCTTCCAATCCACAGGGACTGGTCTAAAGATGTTTCCTCATGTCGCCTCTGGCTCTTTTGCCGATCACCTTAAATCTGTGTCCTCCAGTTACTGACCCATCCGCCACTGGAAACAGTTTCTCCTTAATTATTCTATCAAAACCATTCATGATTTTGAACACCTCTATCAAACTTCCCCTTAACCTTCTCTATTTTGAGAACAACCCCAACTTCTCCAGTCTCTCTACATTACTGAAGTCCCTTATCCTTGGTACCATTCTTGTAAATCTCCTCTGCACCCTCTCTAAAGCCTAGACAACCTTCCTAAAGTGTGGTGCCCAGAATTGAACACAACACTCCAGCTGAGGGCTAACCAGTGTTTCATAAAGGTTTAGCATAACTTCCTTGCTTTCATACTCTATGTTCATATCATAGTGTAGAAATGTGGTTATTTTGTTGTTTCACAGGACCTTGACTAAGACACTATCTATAAAGTTAAAACATTTTTGAAGAGCACCAATTTAATTGCCAAATACATTACTGTAATAATGTCAAGAAGGAGTAGTCTTACAGTGCAAGGATGTAGACCTACTTATTACCAGTGAGTTACATTTTGCCAGTTTTAAACTATTGATTTCAATGAACCACAGAACCCTAGAAGGTTACAGCAGTTAGAAGGTGGCGTTTGATACACATCTGTACCTTTTTTTCCCACAGCAATCCAAAAGGAGTCCTACTGGCCGCATTCTCCCCATCGCCCTGTACCTTTCTCCACTTCAAATATTTATCCCTTAAAAGATGCAGTGGTCTCTGCCTCAAATACTCCCTGTGACAAAGCATTCCATGCTTCAACCACGCTGTGTAAAGAAAGTTTATCTTCTCACTCTCAGTGCCGATTTTAAATCGATGTCCTCTCATCACTCACTCCCCAACCAAAGGACACAGTCATTTCTCTTTTCAATCTATCAAAACTCTTCATAATTTTAAACCTCTATTAAATCTGCTCTCAGCCTTCTCCAGTCCAGGTGGCCCTGACAGTCTCCCTTTAACGCTGAACATTTTTCCCTCCAGTACTGAGCTGAAGTTGAAGTTACTCCACAATTCCAAAGTATTTATCGACCCCTTCGTGCAAAACATGATAGACCTCCAAAACAATTTATTTTATAGCTATTTCTGAAGCGAGGGCCCTTCTTCATACTTTCACCGTGAGCTCCAATTAACCTGAAAGACAGATATTTCCCTGAGTTTGCAATGCTTAAAAAAAAGCAGGTGGGTATCATCTGTGCTTCAATTTTGTTTTTGCACCTCAGCAAAACACACACACCAAACCAATACTGCGAGGCTCCTACCCTTGTTTACATGGCTGGTCCTATATATAGGAGGTTGGGGGGGGGGGTGGTCCCATTCACGGCGCCCGGTTGACTGACAGCGGAACAACCCAACGGACGGGCAGGATGCGGTGGCGAGGACCAATCAGTAAGGAGCGGGGCGGGAATCTCAGCTCCGTGACGCAGCCGCGTTCCAAAAAGGAGAGCGCGCTCCACCAGCCGATCGTCGACGCTTTGAGTTTGGAACGCGGGCCGTTGAGCGCGCTCCCAACCAGCCGAACGTCGACGCCTTGGGTTTGGAACGCGGGCCCGGGAGCGCGCTCCCAACCAGCCGAACGTCGACGCCTTGGGTTTGGAACGCGGGCCCGGGAGCACGCTCCACCAACCGATCGTCGATGCCTCGGGTTTAGAACGCGGGCCCGGGAGCGCGCTCCACCAACCGATCGTCGATGCCTTGGGTTTAAAACGCGGGTCCTGGAGCGCGCTCCACCAACCGATCGTCGATGCCTTGGGTTTAAAACGCGGGCCCTGGAGCGCGCTCCATTCTTTGAACGCCGAGTCCCCGCGCGGGTCGGGGGGGGGGGGAGGTGCCCGCGAGACACGCCTTCCCCGTTCACAGCGCGTAGGCGCCGCCCGCACCGAGCGGGGAGGGAGGTATGGGGAGGGAAACGCTGTGACAGACAAGCACACATACATATATATATATATATAGATAGATAGATAGATAGGGACAAACAAGGGGAGAGGGAAGCAAAAGGAGCTAATAAAGAGAGTGAGGTGGATGAGCTAAGCCGAGCCTGAAGCGCCAGCCCCGGATCATGCCGAACCAGAAGAACGCCAAGGGCAGGAAAAACAAGCGCACGAACAGCAGCGGAGACGAGCAAGACACTGCGGCCGGAGCTGGTGCATTTACAGTGGGGGCCGGAGCAGCGGGACCGGGGGCCGGAGGAGCTACATCGGGCCAGTCGGAGACAGGCAACGATCACGGTGAGGGGCAAAGACCCAGCGCCAAGCGATTTGCTTAAAAACCCTCCCACAATAATCAGCCCTGATATTGCTGAACGCACCCACTCAGTATTGCAAAGCTTGTCGTATTTTGTGGTAGAGCAGGAAGCTTATTTTTTTTAAAGTACTTTCTGTTTTGATGGAAAATATGCAAATAGAAGGTTTTTTCAAAAAAAATTATATAAAAAAAAACATATAAAGAATGCCATCCCGGTTTCTGTTCCGCCACGGGGCCGTTGACAGTGTCCAATATTTAAATAGCTCAGTGATTTGTTTCCCTTTTTAAAAAACATTATCCTAAAAGGGAATGTCACGTGTTTCTGTCCCCTGTTCCTTTTTGCAGGATTAAATGAGACCGATCAATAAATGCAATAGAAGAATGCGCATCTGAACTTGCTTTGAATTCCCCTTTAACCCATTTCTTGGTAATAAAATCATTTCTTTCCCATCCCTCATCTGGAGGCAGTGACTTTGCCAGAGGTACGGTTCAACTGGTGCTGGCGGTAGTGCCCGAATTGCCAGCTTCAACATTGGGTATAGGGTAGGCTATTCGACTGTGTGTGGGGGCGCACCATCCGAGCCCTGGTATGATAGCCCCACTTTAGCAACAGGAGAGACACCGGGTAGCAATCGGGAGTGAGAACTCCAGCTAATTTATTTTCTTTCTCTCTTTCCTGGCCCAGGGATGCTCAAGCCAAATGTAGCACCAATCCCCCCGCCCCGTGAGATCAGCTAACTCGGTGGGTTTTCAAACTTTCCTGCAATATTGACACATTCCCACGGATACCAGCTGTAAAACTTCTGACCGGCAGCATCGTGACCCAAATGATAAACGAGCTGTCACTGTAGAAAGTGCCTTTTTGTGTTGGCACACAAAATAAAGAGCTTGCATTTATATAGCACCGTGTGTATTTATATAGCACATGTTCCTATGTACCTTTTGCAACCTCAGGACATCCCAAAGCGCAATGCGGCCATTGAAACACTTTCTAATTGAAATGTAATCACAACAACAATTTGCATTTATAAATCACCAATAACGTAGTAAAATGTCTGAAGGTGTTTCACAGGAGAGTGATCAAGACAAAACTTGACACTGAGCCACTTAAGATATTAGGACAGGTGACCAAAAGCTTGGTCAAAGAGATAGGTTTTCAGGAGCGTCTTAAAGGAGGAGAGAGTGGTTTTGGAACAGAATTCCAGACTGTTGTAGGAAAAACGCTGTGCTTGTCGAGAGGTACAGAAAGAAAATTCCGGAATTCTTGCGTTGCTTGATTCCTCACTCTCTGAAGTTGCTTTGTTGCTGCGACGTTGTGTATCTGTGGGGAAGATGTGCTTGCTTTGATCGTATTTTGGATCCACCGTGCAGTGGCTGACAAGGTGGCACAAAACTCACCCCTTGACTTTACGCTCGAGGTATTTGGTAGGCGAGCGCTGCCTGAGCTTTGGGGGGGAGGGGAAGGTCTTTCGGCATCATTGGCGAGAGCTGTATGGCAGATACTGCAATGTGGCCCATGCTCGGGCTCACAATTGTCTTACTGTCCCATCCCAACACCACACTTAGATTTTCTGCTCCCCATTCTGCAAATTTGTCACCATGCATATTGCTACTCACGCTGTCATAGGAACAGGCCATTCAGCCCCTCAAGCCTGTTCGCCATTCAATTAGATCATGGTTGATCTGTATTGTTACACCATCGACCCGCCTTGGTTTCATATCCCTTTATACCCTTGGCTAACCACAATGTATCAATCTCAGTTTTGACATTTTCAATTCACCCACAGCTGTCAGAAAACTACATGACTGAAACAATACGACACAATTGGTGACTTGATGTAAACTTAAGTGATCAATGATAAATAGGCAGCTGTATTTACACAGTCCATAGTGTAGTCCCCTCCTGGTTACCTCCCGGGATTGGGAGGCCTACGCATGGAATGCCGATTTGTCGGAATCACCACGCACCGATCGACATCTCAAAAGGTTGTGGGTTCAAGTCCCACTCCAGAGACTTGAGCACATATTCTGGGCTGACACTCCACTGCGGGAGTGCTACACGGTCGGAGGTGCCGTCTTTCGGATGAGACGTTAAACCGAGGCCCCGTCTGCCCCCTCAGGTGGACTCAAAAGATCCCACTGCATTATTTCGAAGAGCAGGGGAGTTCTCTCCAGTGTCCTGGTCGATATTTACCGCTCAACCAACATCATTAAAACAGATTATCTGGTCATTATCACATTGCTGTTTGTGGGAGCTTGCTGTGCACAAATTGGCTGCTGTGTTTCCTGCAACAGTGACTACACTTCAAAAAGTACTTCATTGATTGAAAAGTGCTTTGGGACATCCTCGGGTTGTGAAAGGCGCTATATAAATGCAAGTCCTTTGCCTATACACGCTTAAATTTTTTTTCTTTGGCAATGCCTTGTTTTAAAATTCTCATCCATGGCCTCGCCCCTCCCTATCTCTGTACCCTCCTCTAACCCTCTGAGATCTTTGCACTCCCCCAATTCTGGCCTCTTGCGCATCCCCGATTTTCTTCGCTCCACCATTGGCGACCATGCTTTCAGCTGTCTAGGCCCCAAGCTCTGGAATTCCCTCCCTAAACCTCTCCACCTCTTTCTCCTCCTTTTAAGACGCTGCTTAAAACCTACCTCTTTGCCCAAGCTTTTGGTCACCTGTCCTAATATCACTGTATGTAGCTTGGTATCAAATTTTTGACTTTATTTATCCTCCTGTGAAGAATCTTGGGGACGCTTTACTACATTAAAGGCGCTATGTAAATGCAAGTTGGTGCAGTTGTTACGCTTAAGAACGGAGAGTGCCCCTTTCTGCTGCTCCAGTAACAAGTTCTGCCCCTGTTGCATTCTACAGAAGTGCCCTGTGCCACTCCGCTGGTCTGCGGCTTTGGTCGGCCGGTCGAGCTGGAGAAGGAGGACTACCAGCGCGTGGTGTGCAACAACGAGCACTGCCAGTTTGGCAACTGGATGCACCTGCAGTGCTTCTACGAGTGGGAGAGCAGCATCCTGGTCCAGTTCAACTGCATCGGCCGGGCCCGCAGCTGGAACGAGAAGCAGTGCCGCCAGAACATGTGGACTAAGAAGGGCTACGACCTGGCCTTCCGCTTCTGCTCCTGCCGCTGCGGGCAGGGCCACCTGAAGAAGGACGTGGACTGGTATCAGGTGCGACGGAGACAGGACGACAAGAAGAAGAAGGCGGCAGGGGTCGCCGGCTCCGACAGAGGCGGGGCCAAGCCCGGCGAGCCTCCGCCGCCCGAGGACGGCAAGAAGTGCAAGCTGAACCGGCCGGCCAAGCCCCAGGACGCTCAGCGGCGGCACTCAGCCGACCGGCAGAACTCTCAGGAGAAAGGGCCGGGCAATGGGGGGCAGGGGGCCGGACACAGAGACCCCTTCAGGTCGCCCTGCGGCTCCCCCCCCGAACAGCCTCCGCCGTCAGCTGCAGCGCACCCCTACCTCTCGTTCTCCGCCGGCGTTCCCCGGGGAGCCCGGCACCTGGGCGAGTTCCTCAAGACGGCCCTTCACGCGGAGTCCTGCAGCCGGAGACTGCTGCCCAGCGGCCCGAGATTCGGCCAGCCCGACCTGGGCCCTTCGGCCACCCGGCTGGGGCCGCTGGGTGCCCCGGTCCAGTTTCTCCGGCGGCTGGACTTGTCGGAACTGCTGACCCACGTCCCCAAGCACAAGATGAACACCTACCACGTTCGCATGGAGGACGATGCCCAGGCGGGGCAAGGGGAGGAGCTCAGGAAGTTTATCCTGGCAGCACTGAGCGCCAGTCAGAGGAACGTGGTGAACTGCGCGCTGTGCCACAAGATCCTCCCGGTCTTCGAACTCTTTCCGCTGGTGGACGGGACTCTCTTTCTCAGTCCTTCGAGACATGACGAGATAGAATACGATGTGCCCTGTCACCTCCAAGGTAGGTCCCATCTTCCCTTCAAGGTAAAGCTCCTTTGTGTTACAGAGAAACACTGGACGTGGACAGCAAGCAGGCATTTACCAACAACAACAGCAGCTTGTGTTTATACAGCACCTTTAACGTACTAAAATTCAAGGCCTTAGAACAGAGAAGGTTAAGGGGAGATTTGATAGAGGCGTTCAAAATCATGAATGGTTTTGATAGAATAAATAAGGAGAATCTGTTTCCAGTGGCAGAAGAGTCGGTAACCAGAGGACATTAATTGAAAGTGATCGGCAAAAGTGCCAGAGGCGACATGAGGAAACATTTTTTTACTCAGTGACTTGTGATGACCTGAAATGTGCTGCCTGAAATGGTGTTGGAAGCAGATTCAATAATAACTTTCAAAAGGGAATTGGATAAATACCTGAAGGGAAAAAATTTACAGGGCTATGGCGAAAGAGCAGGGGAATGGGACTAATTGGATAGCTTATTCAAAGAGCCGGCACATGCACGATGGGCCAAATAGCCTCCTCCTCTGCTGTACCTACTATGATACTATGAAGGCGCTTCACAGGAGCGATTATCAGACAAAGTTTGACATTGAGCCACATAAGGAGATATTAGGACAGGTGACCAAAGGAGCGTCTCAAAGGAGGAGAGAGAGACGAAGAGGTTTAGGGAGGGAATTCCAGAGCTTAGGGCCTCGGCAGCTGAAGGCACGGCCGCCAATGGCGGAGTGATTACAATGGGGGATGTGCAAGAGACCAGAATTGGAGCAGCGCAGAGATCTCGGAGGATTGTAGGGCTGGGGGAGGTTACAGAGATAGGAAGGGGGCGAGGCCATGGAGGGATTTGAAAACAAGGATGAGAATTTTAAAATCGAGGCGTTGCCGGACAGGGAGCCAATGTAGGTCAACGACCACAGGGGTGATGGGTCACTGGGCATGAACAGCAAGCAGGCACTCAGCTGCTGAAAGAGGACGATGGGTTAATTTAATGCGTGGGTCACTTCATTGGAGGTCCCCTGTTTTGCTAGTCTTCCAATCTCCTTAGCGCTATGATATTCACCACTGGAACTTCCTCAGTGTCACCCACAATGATTCTAAACGTGCACACGGTGCGGTACTGTAGTGGTTATGCTATTGGACGAGTAACCCAGCGGCCTGGGCTGATAATCTAGAGAACGTGAGTTCAGATCCCACCACCATAGCAGTTTGAGGATTTGAATTGAGTTACAAATCAGGAAATATAAAGCTGTCAGATTGTGGTTTAAAAACCCATCTGGTTCACTAGTGTCCTTTTAGGGAAGGAAACCTGCCGTCCTTACCTGGCCTGGCCTATATGTGACTGCAGTCCCACACCAATGTGGTTGACTCTTAACTGCCCTCTGAAGTGGCCGATCAAGCCACTCGGTTGTATCAAACCGCTACAAGGAAGAAGGCCCACCATCATCTTCTCGGGGCAGTGAGGGACGGGCAATAAATGCCAGCCTCGCCAGCGATGCCCGCACCCTGAGAATGAATTTAGAAAAAAAATATGAGCAACTCTAAGCCTTCCTGTTATAAATTGTGGGATTGCAGCTGGGTGTCTTTCATAGACACAGGTAGGACAAGCAGAAATGGCACTTTATGTGGTTCCCTAAAGCATCTCTCAAATACTCGCATTTACTGTTAGAGCAACGCTTTTATCTTTCAAAATAATTGTTTTCCTCTGCAAGTCCTGATTTTATTTTCCATTCAGTGAATAATACGCAGCGTGTATTGTGTTGAAGACGCATCATAGGATTCTCGATCAGTATTTTTGCATTGTCAGAAGAGAGGTAGCACAAAGTGACGGATGCCTTAGGATTTTTTTTGCACAAGAACCTTGGCAGGGATTAAACGGGATCTTTTTGGCTAAACACAATTGTTTCCATAGGCGTAAAAATCCATCGTACACTCCTGGGTTGCACCTGTGAGAAGTTTCGATCAGCAGACTCCATGTCTTGTTATTAACAGCAAGCTTAGGGTCTGGTCTTGCTGTTAGTAACTAATCAGGCTTCTTGGATTGCCACACGCGGTCTATGCCAGTCGGTGTTTGTCTTTGCGCGCCTTTATGCTCAGGTAGTTAAACCCGTCTGTGGCGATGCCCCTTCAAATGAATGCACCCGAGAAGGTTGATACACTTGCCCTGATCTGTTGCTCTCGCGTGTGGTGATGAGTTGTAAGAAGCCTTGCACGCCGCAGCACTTGAGACTCTCTTCAGCCGGGGCTATGCTTGAGCTCCAGTCTGAGACTGATCAGCGCAGAGTGAGATCTGCAGCTGGCAAGACTCCAGTTATACCGTCTGGCTGCTCCGAGCTTCGTTTCCCAGTTGATAGATTTTATATGTTTGGTGAGTGCAGGTGGACTTGTCTCAATTTCTCCAAACTTTGTTTTTAAAAAAAAAGCCTCTGCAGTAAGTTTCTGAGGGGAGGTGGGCTCTTGTGGTGGCTTATTGATCTGCTCTGGAGTCAAATCGGGACTTGATTCAGGTTTTATAGTGGCAATTTTGGCACAAAACTGGCAGTGTATCTAGAATCTCTTGTGTATGTCTGCAGCAGTGTGTGTTTTATTTTCAACCTTTCTGTATAGGGCTACCCTCAGCAAATACTAAACCCTCCCCCGCACACCCCCTCCCTCCCCCCTCAACCCCCCCGGTGGCTCAGAACCATATCGAGGAGTTCCCGGGGACCGCAGCAAATGCCGAGGCGCTCCCTGTCAATATCGACGCACTCCTGGGAAATGTTCTAGTAAATCAGCAAATACAGAGGGGATCATGCATGGGCCGAAAACTGATGAATTAAGGGACCCCTTAAGGCCCTAGTTTATTAAACTGTGGTGTATATGTTGTCTCTGCCAGCTGTACTTTTAAGAACGTCCTGGTGTTTTCTTGCCCCTGTTACTGCCCCTCCAGCTGACTTTTGCTGGAGCACAATTCCATAGTCACCATCAGCTCTCTGGACGATGTCGAAAAATGGGCATTATTAATGCTGTGCCTGGATGGTGAACGGCACCAGGGAATTTGACCATGGGGAGCATTGCATGCGTCTACTACCGGATGTCCCTTTTGTGAGCACTTTCCAGCGGTGGGAGGTGTCAATGGATAGTAATAAGGTGGAGGAACCCTTCCCCATGTGACTATGGTCATGGCTCCAACTGCTGCGTTACAATTGTTCTCAGCACCTGTCGGCCAGTCAGTCTGACATCAGTGCCTTGGTGCAACACTGAGCGATGACTTCACCCACTCGGCCATTGGGGGAAATTTACGTTGCTCGGGGGGGGGGGGGCGCGGAAGGGGGGAAGGTGTGAAGGAGTGGAGTGGTCAATCATGGAGAAAGTTCACCGGTCGCAGTATTTAAGAATGGTAAAGAAAGAACACACTTAAGTTTTGTACAGCGCCTCTCATGACCTCAGGACGCCCCAAAGCGCTTTACAACCAATAGTACTTTTGAAGTGTTTCGTTACTGTTGTAATGTAGGAAAAGCGGCAACCAATTTACGCACAGCAAGGTCCCACAAACAGCAAACTGATAATGTCCAGATCATCTGCTTTTCAGTGATGATGGTTGAGAGATAAATATTGGCCAGGACACCAGGGAGAGCTCCCCTGCTCTTCTTCAAAGTAGTGGCTGTGGAATCTTTTACGTCCACCTGAGAGGACCTCGGTTCAACATCTCATCCAAAAGGCGGCATCTCCAACAGTGCAGCACTCCCTCGGTACTGCACTTGGAGTGTGAGCCTAGATTTTGTGCTCAAGTCGCTGGAGTGGGATTTGAACCCACAACCCTCTGGTTCAGGGGCGAGAGTGTTACTCATTGAGCCATGGCTGACACCCGAGAGGAGATGGAACCAGAAAGTCGTTCCAAGGGATGTAGAATGGAAATCGGTGAAATCTAAATTTAGAACCGAAGTCAGGGACAACTCAACTTCCTTACGGAATAGGCTCGATGGGCTGAAGGGCCTACACCTGTTCCTATGTTAAAGAGTGACAAATGTTTGAAATAATCTACCAAGCAAGATAATAGTGGCGTAAATATTGAGGTTATTCAAATACAATTGGATGGCATGGTGGAAGAACGATGTGCTGGAGAGATGGGCTTCTGTGGACTGAATGGCCTTTTCTCACCTTGGACTACTTCCTGTTATCTTGCCTGTGCGGCTTTGGGGCGTGCTGAGTCGAGAAGAGGACCTTGGAATTGGCAGCAGAACTATGTTCCGTTACCAGGCTGAGGTGGGCTCTATATCCTTTCCCCTCTGTGCACGTACACAGGGAAGGGTGTGTGGTGAGATGACAATGGACAGTCCTTAAATGGATGAAAAGAACTTGCATTTATCCAGTGCCTCTCAGGTCCTCAGGACGTCCCAAAGCGCTTCACAGCCAGTGAAGTACTTTTGAGTGTAGTCACCGTTGTGTAGGAAACGGTGACTACACTCATGGAACTATCCCATTGTACAAATGGGATAGTTCCATGTGTGGTTTTTTTTGAGTCAATTGCTCCTTCTCCCTCCCTCTGACCCCCCCCCCCCCCCCCCCATCCACCTGGTCTTGCTACAGCAATGGGCAGGTTACCCGCTGTAGGTCTTTGCCAGAGCTGTTCTGCGTTGGCTGCCAAGAATCGTGTTAGAGGGACTCGGGGGCCAGATATGCACCCCCCCGCCCCGCCCCTCCAGTGTCATACCTGTGTCTGGGAAGTGGGTGCTATGACAGATCGAATCTATGTCTCTCATTGCCCCCGGACACTGCATTTCCCCTGTTCTTTCGATTCATGCATTGTGCTTGGTTTCAAGCCAACTACTTGCAATGTGCTTTGGGACCAGACTACACTCCACTACAAAAAGCCCCATCGTGCCTGTGCCGGCTCTTTGAAAGAGCTATCCAACTAGTCTCACTCACCCGCGCATCCCCACCCCTGCTCTTTCCCCATAGTCCTGTAAATTTTTCTGTTTCAAGGGGGAGTGGGACTAGCTAGATTGGTCGTGCATAGAGCCGGCGCGGACTCAGTGGGCCAAATGGCCTCCTTCCGTGCTGTAACCATTCCATGATTCTATAAGTATATATCCAATTCCCCTTTGAAAGTTACTGTTGAATCTGCCTCCACCACCCTTTCAGTTCCAGATCATAATTTTGTTATGTCGAGCACCAGACACTGTTTGA
The DNA here is from genome assembly GCF_035084215.1 of Heptranchias perlo. Classification (NCBI taxonomy): domain Eukaryota; kingdom Metazoa; phylum Chordata; class Chondrichthyes; order Hexanchiformes; family Hexanchidae; genus Heptranchias; species Heptranchias perlo. The sequence continues at coordinate 5,926,817 of NC_090332.1, read as the reverse complement.
TGTTGATAAAGTGCCGCTTGCTTTGACGTTGGACTGATGTTTAAATATAACTTGCTCGTCATCTCTTGAGACGAGGGATAGACGCACAGTTGTGCAGCTTTTAGCCCGTCTCCACACTTAGGTGGATCAGGAGCTAATGATCCGGTTAGCTGCCAGTTAACCCTCAGGCAAGGCTCTGAATTAAGGGGAGTATGTGAGATAATTGCTGTCAGTTGCAGAGATCCCAGTGCTGTCTTTTCCAGCGCTAAATGTAGCTCGTACTCCTAATTGAGCCTTTAAAACGAGACCTACTCCATGTACCTAAAATGTACCTCTGATCCCAGCTGACATTCTGCTGCCAAACCCCCTTTTCTTGTGGCTCAAACTGGGAGCAAACCTTGGCTTTCACTGACTGTCTCGTGCTGCGTTATAACGAGACTCTGTGCATTGGGAATTTTCGCATGCGAGGCTGTTCAGGTGACCATGTCTCTCATGCCCCAGTGTGAAGTTGATAGGCTGGAAGCTGACCTTGCCACAGCCAGAGTAAAAAGGCTGGCCTCTTCTCCCCCGCTGCTGCCAACAGTCAATTATCTTTGGCGATGATCCTTTGTCTCCAGAAGGGAGGACTGGAGGCAGCGCTGTCATCTGAACTGAGTATTGGTTCATTGGCTGCCCTTAGTCACTACTTCATATCTATAGCTCTTAACAAATTGTAAAGGATTTTTAATATTGTAAGCTGGAGATGTTTAATATGAACAGTGTTATTTCCCAGTAATTCATTGCAAGAAAGAATGAACTTTCCTTTATGCCACACTTTAACACACCACTCGGGGCAGCCTAAAGCACGTCATAATGTGCTACTCCTTCTTCAGGGATGAATGGTTGGCCGGGACACCGGGGAGAACTCCCTTGCTCTGCTTCGAAATACTTTCACTTCCAACTGAACAGGCAGACGGGGACTCGGTTTAACATCTCGTCTGAAAGACGGCACCTCCGACAATGCAGCACTCCCTCGGTACTGCACTGGGAGCGTCAGCATAGGTTGTGCGCCCAAGCCTCTGGAGTGGGGGGGTTGAACCCACAACTTCGTGACTGGGAGGCGAGAGAGATGCCCACTGAGCCACGGCTGACACTGCAGATTAAATCCTGGTAATCTTGTACTGATTATATCGCAGCTTTAATCATTCAGCAGTGACGTAAACACCGCTGTGTGGACAGACAATATCAGCTGCTTTCCGCTGACACGGTAGCAGACATAGTCAACCGACCAAGAGAGACGGATTAATGCTGTCGTAATAGGTAGGAGTGAAATTCTCATCGAGGGATCGAGTTAATGACGGTCGCTTTAAGCTTCGCTCCTGTACAGCATTCACTGACCATGCTTCAGAGTCATTCATTACTCGTGAAGTACTTTGGATTGCTTTTGAGAAGAATAGTAAAGCACTCTATAAATGCAAGTTCTATGTCTCTTTCTCATTAGGCTTTTGGTGAACTGATGATGGGGGAGCGAAATTTTCCTGGTTTGCCCACTTGCTGACCGGAACAGAAGCCTGGTAGATTGAACTGGCTGGGGCTTTTTTCTCTGGGAAATAGAAGACTGAGAGATGACCTGATAGAGGTCTTTAAGATTATGAAAGGGTTTGATAGGGTAGACGTAGAGAAGATGTTTCCACTTGCGGGAAGACCAGAACTGGGGACCGTAAATATAAGATAGTCACCAATAAATCCAATAGGGAATTCAGGAGAAACTTCTTTACCCAGAGAGTGGTGAGAATGTGGAACTCGCTACCACAAGGAGTAGTTGAGGCGAATAGCACAGATGCATTTAAGGGGAAGCTGGATAAACACATGAGGGAGAAAGGAATAGGATATGCGGATAGGGTGAGATGAAGTAAGGTGGGAGGAGGCTTGTGTGGAGCATAGACCTGTTGGGCTGAATGGCCTGTTTCTGTGCTGTACATTCCTTGTAATTCTATGTAGTGTGTTGGATATGTTAACTGGCTCCAGTAACCCAGAGGCTGGGAGTTCAAGTTCCATCGCGGCAAGTCGGAAATCTGTAACCGTACTGCTCACCTGACAGATGGCATCTCGGATGATGCTGCGCTCCCTCAGTCCTGCACCCTCCCCTCTTGAGTCATTGACTATCAGGACGTACGGTTGTCCCTTAAAAATCAACTCTTCCTGCAAGGTCATGAAGTTATTTTGTTTGGCCGTGAATGTGAGGGGGGAGGGGGGCGGGGGGGGAAAGAAGAGAGAAACCAGTTCATTTATCACTTTCATGTCTCGCGTCCGGTTTTTCTATCTGACTTTGCTCATGATTTACACATTTCAATCGCTACGTCAATGAGCGTGTGGAATCTTCCAGAGAGCGAAGGGGGAGAGGGCTCCAGAGATTGGGGGAAGGGGGCTCGAGAGTGAGGGGAGGGGAGGGGGAAGGGGGCTCCAGAGAGTGGTGGGGTGGGAGGGGGAACGGAGCTCCACAGGGTAGGGGGAAGGACCCATTGTAGTGGATTACTGAGTGTTGTTGGCCTGGGTTACTGTGGAATGAATGGCCCACAAATGCGATCCGATTGTGGATTTTTGAATAAAGTGTGCTGCATTTTAAAATGAATTCCTCTTTCCCTCAATTTCCCTGGTGTACGAGTAGGGCGGGGTTCTGCTTCTGGACCTCGCTCAGTTCCAATATGAGTGAGTGGTTTGGCCTGCCTGTTGGTGTGACCTCCTTTTCCGATCAGGAACTTGTGTAGGAAGTAGTGCTGACGTGGTGCATGTCCGACCGCACGGTGTTGTGGTGTGTTTGTTTTGTTTTGTTTCCTGCCAGCTTTTTTAAGCAGTACTCTGAATAAAGAGGGCAACTTAGTGCCTATAAGGCAGTGACTGAAAGGGGATCTTACAGAGTCTATAAGGCAGTGATTGAAAAGGGACCTCTATACCATTGTGCTACAATCTAACCTTGCAGAGATTTGTGATATAGGGGAGAGAGGATATCTATGAACTTGGACAGTTTAAGAACGTTCTACTTATCCTATGTGTGTGTTTCCCTCTCTCTGTCTTTGTGTCTGTCTGTCTCTTTTCTCTCTCTCTCTCTCTCTCTCTCCATCCTCACTTTTGGCTGCATCAATTTGTAGTGAGGAGGTCACTTCCTCTGTGTGGTTTTGTCAGTGCAACATTTCGGTGTAAGGTGGGCGAGGAGTGCTGTAAGCAGCAGCAGTCTTTATCATACTTCTGTTAATAACTTTAAACCTAGTGTTTGGGGGAGACTGTAATCATTAGGTTTAATATGTCTTCAGTTATTATTTTGAAAATGATAATCTTAATTTCGAAGCCTTCTCACTACAACACACAAGCCACATAATCTGCAGTAACAACAACTTGCATTTATATAGCGCCTTTAACGTTGTAAAACGTTCCAAGGCGCTTCACAGGCCCGATTATTAGACAAAATTTGACACTGAGTCATATAAGGAGATATTAGGACAGGTGACCAAAAGCAGAGGTCAAAGAGAGAGATTTTAAGGAGCCCCTTAAAGGAGGAGAGAGGCGGAGAGGTTTAACGGCACTTGGCCCCAGATGAATAGGGATCCCCAACCCGGGAGCTCCCCCTCAATCTAAGCTGTATCTCTATGAAGCAGCTAGCCTTTCCCCATAGGCCACTCTCCTCAACCCCTCCAGCAACAACCTGATAGTGAATCTAGATTTCCACTATCCCTTGTGTGAAAAAGTGCTTCCTCATTTTGCTCCTGAACGGCCTGGCTTTAATTTTAAGATTGTGTCCCCCTTGTTCTTGGTTCCCCCACCAGAGGAAATAGTTTCTCCGTATCTACTATATCAAATCCTCACCAAGGCTGGTGGACGGTAAAAACCAGTCCTCACTGCCATCGCCTGCTGCCAATCCCGGCAAGTTTCGGATTGCAATATGTTTAAATGCTTCAAGAACGAGCGGGACATATTCTTAAAATTGGAGCGACGCCATTTAGGAGCAAAATCAGGAAGCACTTCACACAAAGGGTAGTGGAAATCAGGGACTCTTTTCTTCCCCCCCCCCCCCCCCCAACCTCCTCCACCCCTTATAAGGCCAGAAGAAAATCCCAGAAATGCTTCAGTTGCATAAAGGTCTGGTCAGACCCCATCTGGAGAACTGTGATTAGTTCTGGGCACTGCATCTCAGGAATGATATATTGGCATTGGAGGGGATGCAGCGCAGATTCACCAGAATGACACCGGGATTTAGAGTTAAATTATGAGGACAGGTTGCATAGACTAGGTTTGTATCCCTTTGAGCGTAAAAGATTGAGGAGTGACCTAATCGAGGTGTTTAAAATGTTACGAGGATTTGATATAGTAGATACGGAGAAACTATTTCCTCTGGTGGGGGAACCAAGAACAAGGGGGACACAATCTTAAAATTAGAGCCAGGCCGTTCAGGAGCAAAATGAGGAAGCACTTTTTCACACAAGGGATAGTGGAAATCTAGAACTCTCTTCCCAAAAAGGGTGTGAATGCTGAGGGTCAATTGGAGCTTCCAAGACCGAGATTGATAGATTTTTGTTGGGTAAGGGTATCGAGAGAGATATGGAGCAAAGGTGGGAAAATGGAGTTGAGGTGCAGATCAGCCATGATCTAACTGAACGGTGGAGCAGGCTCGAGGAGCTGAATGGCCTCCTCCTATGTTCCGATTGCAATCGACTCATCCAGACCTGTGCGTCAGGAGCACGGAGATTAGTGCAATGTCAAAATCACAACCGTACTGCAGCAGATGCCCAAACTGGCATCTCCCTGAATCTGGTCAAAGCTTGTTGGGCCCCTTTAAAATATATTAGTCTCTGTGCAGCCACACACCCTCCCCTTACAGTTTACAATAATCCTATTGACAATGCAGATTGCCCTTTATGAAGGTCATTGCCCTCTCTTCACTAAGGACCTGCCTATCGGTGAGAGAGGAAAAGAAGCTTGGCAGCTCAGTTTTCGTGTGATGCTTATGTTTGAGAGTTGTGAGTCACTTTAGAGTTTGGGCTTGTTTAGTGTGTTATCAATTTGTTGTATGAAGAAAAATCCACTGGGGGGATATTTTTGACTCTGTGCGACAGTGCAAAACAGGTGATAGCAAATCGGCAGCCCGTTTTACATCTCTCCCGACTTTTATTTCCATTGAAGTCAACCGGGGAGAGATGTAAAACGGAGGCTGCCGACTCACTATCACTCGTTTTGCACTATCGCACAAAATCAAAATGAACCCTCCACTAAGTTTAAATGTGCGATATGCTTGTGCCATAGAATTAAGAGCATTGTCTCAAATGGCTCCTACCACCTGGAACTCCCACAATTTCACCCTACAACAACAACTTGCATTTATATAGTGTCTTTAACATAGTAAAACGTCCCATGGCGCTTCACAGGTGCGATTTTTCAAACAAAATTTGATGCTGAGCCACATAAGGAAATATTAGGACAGGTGTTGGTCAAAGAGGTAGGTTTTAAGGAGCTTCTTAAAGGAGGAAAGAGTGGAGAGGTTTACGGAGGGAATTCCAGAGCTTAGCGCCTAGGCAACTGAAGGCACGGCCACCAATTGTGGAGCGATTAAAATTGGGGATGCGCAAGAGGCCAGAATTAGAGGAGTGCAGAGATCGCGGAGGGTTGTAGGGCTGGAGGAGGTTACAGAGATAGGGAGGGGTGAGGCCATGGAGGGATTTGAACACAAGGATGAGAGTTTTAAAATCGAGGCGTTCCCGGACCGGGAGCCAATGTAGGTCAGCGAGCACAGGGGTGGGAGAACGGGACTTGGGTGCGAGTTAGGAGACGGGCAGCAGAGTTTTGGATAAGCCCTGGTGTTACGCAGCTCAAACTGCTTGCTCCCTCCAGCAGCGTGGGCGTGTGAAAACTCCGAATACACAGTTCTGCTGCCGGGTGTGGAGAGTTCAGGTGGAGGCGATTATGAACATTATGCATGGCCGCCCTTCATTCCCCCCCTCACTGGAGTCCCAGTGCCAACGGCGAAGGCACTTTTCTGTAGTCGCTGCTCGAATTCTGCAGGGTGTGTGCCTGGCTCCAGGGGGGATGCAGCAATGATGGTGTCTAGTTTAGCCGTCTACTTTCAGCCAATTTCTTGTCTGTTCCCAAATTTTATTGTGGACAGCGACAAGCCTGATCCTGTCTTCATCAGTTATGCAAATACGAGCATTTTTCACAAGGGCCTCTAGACAGCAATCAGGAGACCTGATTCCCCCAAACCAGTATTGCATACAGTTCTCTTGTAGTGTCCCTAATGCTGCCCTGCCTGAAATCAGCTCAGACCAGGGATCATAGAATCATAGAAGTTTACAACATGGAAACAGGCCCTTCGGCCCAACATGTCCATGTCGCCCAGTTTATACCACTAAGCTAGTCCCAATTGCTTGCACTTGGCCCATATCCCTCTATACCCATCTTACCCATGTAACTGTCCAAATGCTTTTTAAAAGACAAAATTGTACCCGCCTCTACTACTGCCTCTGGCAGCTCGTTCCAGACACTCACCACCCTTTGAGTGAAAAAATTGCCCCTCTGGACCCTTTTGTATCTCTCCCCTCTCACCTTAAATCTATGCCCCCTCGTTATAGACTCCCCTACCTTTGGGAAAAGATTTTGACTATCTACCTTATCTATGTGGCTTGAGGGCTGACTTTCAATAGATCGCAATGAGATAGCTGCTCTGCTACGTACGAAACCCTGACCCAGAATCAGGCCGTCTGCGAATGATTTAGCACCAGGTTCCCCACGATCATGTTATGCGTTAACAGGAGAGAGGCGGCGCCCATCCGTCCGCACTCCAGCCCCGAAACGAGCGGCACTACACACCGACCGGAGTCGGCTATCCCAGGCCAACCAGTGATCCGCGGCGCTAGGGTATCGTTCCATTTAGGGGGGATTCTGACCTAGAGGCGTTCAGGAAATTCTAACCCCCCCACAAAGGCAGCAAGGCTCATTGGTCCTGCTCCGTGCATAGTCTGCTTCATCACACCCTGAGGAATCTCCCCAGGAAAAGTTGGCGACCAAAGTAGAATTGATCAAAATATATCTTAAAAAAAGCAGCAATCGCGTTCTCCTAGTAGAAGACGGGAGCCCGTCAGCCATTGTATGATTGAGAGCCGCCTCGTGTGACTTGTTTACGCACTAAACCAGCAGGTGGGTGGGGGGGAGGGGGGCACACGGTTCAGATAGTAACTCCTCCTTCCACCTGTCCTCATTAGATACACTTAATTTGAGGCTGCGGAACGAAATGCTTGCTGGCCTCTTCCAAATGGATGAGTCAGGCGGCACAGAGAGAGAATTAAAAGCCAAGGGTTTCGGTGGGGGGTGGAGAAACAAACTTCTTCACGCGGCTAGATTAGAATGTGGAATTCTCTGCCACAGACTGTTGTTGAAGGAGAGAGTCTCCGTACATTTTTAAAGGGATTTCAGCTGGTTGCTCTAAGAAGAGGAATGTTAAAGGGCGATGGGAAGTGAGCAGGATGGCGGGATTAGACAGAGTGGCTCGTTTGGAGGAGAGCAGCAAGGCAGACTTGATGGCCCAGTGGTCTGTTTCTGCGACTGAATCTCCTGACATAGCGGGAGTCTGTAAAATACCAAAAACACACCCACTGAGAAGATGTGGTTGGTTCAGACACAAAAACACTCCTTATTTTTGTTAGGTAAGTGTATTAAGGGTTACGGAACCAAGGCAGGTAAATGGAGCTAAGATACAGATCAGCCTTGATCTAATTGAATGGCAGAACAGGCTCGAGAGGCTGAATTGGCCTACTTCTGTTCTTATGTTATCCTGATGACCTTGTGGGATTGGAAAATTATAGTGCAGATATGTACCATTGTTGTATCTTAAATCAGTGTATTACAAATATTGCGCATACTTGCATTTCCTTCAATATTTCCTGTTGTCATGATTTTAGGTCACATTTTTATGTCCGTATTTAACTCTGAAACTTCCTATGTAAACATTTGGAATGGAAATCCTACATGTAAACAGTCACGGTAATTGCGTAGTTGCTGGTTTTGGTCCACGAGGTGGCGTTGTGGAGCAAGTTTCTGAACTCTTGTCAACTTTGTTGTCATCTCATGTGTAAATAACTCATATTCATCAACTGACCATAGGCAACTCAACGGATAATTTACTAGTTGTATTTTAATTGTGCCTTTTGTAAGAGCTGTTTTCTAGCCGCTGGGAGCTTACCAAAATCCTGACCATCGTTTTATTGCAGGGAGGCTTATGCATCTCTATGCCATTTGCGTGGACTGTCTAGAAGGGGTACATAAGATAATTTGCATCAAATGCAAGTCGCGATGGGACGGGAGCTGGCACCAGCTGGGAACCATGTACACTTACGACATCCTGGCTGCGTCTCCGTGCTGTCAGGTGGGTATCACGTCTGTCATTTGTGTCTCTTTCCAAACTCTTGCCGCTGGACAATCCATTTAAAGTTGGTCCCCAGCAGTTTGTGTGCATATTGGCTGCCGCGATTCCCTACATTACAAAAAGTACTTCATTGGCTGTAAAGCGCGTTGGGATGTCCTGAGGCCGTGAAAGGCGCTATATAAATGCGAGTGTCTCTCTCGCTCTCGCTCTCTAACTCTTTCTGTGCGCAATTGTTGCTTGCATTCAGTACATTTAACAAATGATAAGTTTAACAATAAGGTAATGCTGGGAATTGAAAGTTGGCTTTTAGCAGTAGAATATGCAGCCACTTTCAGGCCAAATTGATTGAAAGGAGTCGAGGAATTAACAAGTTGGGGGCTCCAAAGTTAGTGGTGCTCATTAACTGGCTGTTGGCAGTAAAGGGAAACCTCTCACCTCTGGCTGCCAGCCTCTCTTCCCCATTGCAAGCTTTCTTGTCTGTCTCTGTCTATGTGTGTGTATGTGTCGCAGTGTCTGTGTGTGTCCCTATATATATCTCACTAATACCACTATGGTAACTTTTTTTACTTAAAAAAACAGTTGCAGTGATGTTTTTGGCAAGAGCTGACCATTGGTCTGCCTAGCCTACTCTTTTAAACCTCCCATCAGGTTCCTTATTATGATTCACGGACTTAATAGCCCTGTATCTACTTTTTCTTATAAGAATTCATCTAGTCCTTCTTTTCAACCTATCCTGCCCTGACTGTCTGTCCCACCACCTTTGCTGGTGATCAATTCCGTGTTTTGATCACCCTTCTCAAAAAATGCTCGCCCCCAGCGGAGTCTCAAACACTTTCATCATCAATCATGGTAAAAGGACACAGGCCCGTAACTTGAGGGTTCATTTCTTACCCTCTTACTTCATAGATAAAGATGAGGACCACATTTGCTATTTTTCCAGTCTATTGAGATGTTACCCGATTCTGATGAGCTTTGATTGATATCGGTGAGGAGATTTATGATCTTCAGCAACACCAACTTGAATTTATATAGCGCCTTTAACGTAGTAAAACATCCCAAGGTGCTTCACAGGTGACCAAAAGCTTGGTCAAAGAGGTAGCACCCTTTGGAAATTGTCCGAGTCTAAAGTCTCGTTTACCTATCTTTAACACCTTCCCTTGTAATGCTAAGGGTTTCCAGACAGCCCGCTCCCTTGTCGTGCCCCCTCAACTCGGGCATCTCTAACCCCCCTCTTTTCCAGTGGTAAAAACAGCCACGAAAATAACGATTTACCAATTCTGGCACTCTTCTGTCCTTGAGTACCACTTCCCCATTGGTAAATGATCCAACAACGCTCTCCACCAGTCTCTTGCTCCCGTTACACTTACAGAACAGTGTTACTGGCCTTTATATTTCTGTTAGATATTGCTCATGCACCTTGCACCTCTTCATCAAATGTTTCTTGTTCCTCTGCTTGTTTCCCTCTATTCTGTTCGTTCCATGTGTATTTCAGGATTTTATGCGTCCTTTCTCCCCAATGCCTACTACAACTTCCATTTGTCGCCCCGTGTTGGTTCCACTCTCTTGTTTTGACTCGATTTTGAGATTAACTTCCCCTGCAGTGTTAAAAAAGATTTCCTTTGTAGCTTTCTCATTTTTCCTTCCCTTTAATTAATTCTTCCCTACACTTCAAATGCACTTCAGGTCGTCCTGAGGTCGTGAAAGGCACAATTTAAATGCAAGGATGTCTTTCCCTCTGTCTTTCTCTCTGTCTTTCCTTCCCTCCTTCCTATTTTCCTTTCAGGCAGCATTTAATCCCCTCAAACTCCAGTTTCTTAGCAACAGCTTACACTTATATAGTGCCTTTAACCTAGGGAAATGTCCCAAGGTACATCACAGAGGCGTGGGGAAAAACAGACTGCGAGTCAAAAGAATGAAGATTAGGAGGGGCGGCGGAAAGCTTGGTTAAAGAGGTGGGTTTTAAGGAGCGTCTCGGAGGTGGAGTGGTGAAGGCGTTTGGGGAGAGAAAGTGAGACCTAGGTGGCTGAAGTTACAACTGCTGATGGAGGGTTGGGGGGGGGGTGCGGTGGAGGCACAAGAGGCCAGAGTCAGAGGAGTGAAGAGTACTGGGAGTGTCAGGTGGGGAGGGCGAGGGGTTATATGCCGGAGGAGGTTATAGAGATTAGAAGTGGTGAGGCCCCGGAGAGATTTAAACACAAGTCTGCGTTTAAATGAGTCAATGTACGGCAGAGGGGACAGCGGTGATGGGTGAGTGGTATTGGTGCGGGGTAGGATAGAGACAGCGGAGATTTGGATTTTATGTGCGAGACGTATTTATTATTTAAATGTGATTTTTGTTACTGCATTTCGGAGATGAGGCGAATGAAAGAGTGGGGGAAAAAACTTGCGTTTGTAGAACTTCCGATCACATCTCAAAAACCTCTGAGCACTTCACCTGCAACAAACTATTTTGAAGCAGCCAATTTTGCCGCACCACAAGATCCCAACATACAGCGAGGACCAGAGGCTCATTAACTTGATTGCGTTTGAGGAATGTCGGCCAGGAAACCGTGCGAGTTCCTTGCGCTTCTTGCAGGGGTGCAGTGAGATCTTTAACGTCCACCTGAACCACCAGCCTACACACTATGGTGTAACCGATGTCCGGCACCTCCGACAATGCAACAACTCCCTCAGTGCTGCATCGCAGTGTTGGCCTAGATTCTTGGACCTACAGCCTTCCGACTCGGTGGGGGGGGGGGCGGGGGGGCGGTGGGCGGTGGAGGAGCGGCGGAGGAGCGGGCGGGGGTGTGGCGACTGTGCAACCAACCGAGCCACGACGCTCCGAGTGGTTCTTTCCCTGCGCCCCTCAAAGACAGTTGCCTCCCACATTAATCCATTACAGATCATGAAATCTTACAGCTCAGTAGGAGGTCATTTGACCCATCGTGCCTGTGTCAGCTCTTTGAAAGAGCTATCCAATTAGTCCCACTCCGCTGCTCTTTCCCCATCGCCCTGCAATATTTTCCCCTTCAGGTGTTTATCCAATTCCCTTTTGAAAGTTACTATTGAATCTGCTTCCACCGCCCTTTCAGGCAGTGCATTCCAGATTGTAAGTTAAGCTAACTGCTGTATTTTTCTCTCTCCCTCTCAAACCAATGTTGTTACTCTCTTTCAGGCCAGACTGAACTGCAAACACTGTGGGAAACCGGTCATCGATGTACGGGTCGGGATGCAGTATTTCTCCGAGTACAGCAATGTCCAGCAATGCCCGCACTGCGGAAATCTAGACTACCACTTTGTAAAACCCTTTTCTTCTTTCAAAGTGTTGGAAGCTTATTGACAAATGCTTTCTTTTTTTTTTCTTTCTAGAATAATTATTACGTAGGGTGTAATTTTTTTTAACGTTTCGGTTGCTTGCGTGAGTGTCTTTATCCAGTGTTAGCCGGTGGGGTAGGGTGGGGGGGGGGGGGGGGGCGGAGGGGAGGGGAGGGGAAGAGGCCACGTCCCCTGTTCCAAGTGATAAGGTTTTCTGGTTTCAGATTGTATCCTCGCGAGACGGTGAAAAGCACGTCCTGTTTCTGCCGACGGCACTTTGTCGCTCCAAAGAACGGGAAGGGGTTTTGTTAATCGGGGTTCGACGGTTGAATGTAAACCATACTCCAGGCCAAGGGCATCCGGTATTTCTCTGTCTGTGTGGAGGTGTAAAGGCTCTGCACGGTTGACGTGCTCCCACAAACAGCAATGAGTTAATGACTAGATAATCTGCTTTAGTGACGACGGTTGAGGGATAAATATTGGCCAGGACACTGGGAAGAATTCCCCTGCTCTTCGTCGAATAGTGCCATGGGATCTTTTATGTCCACCTGAGAGGGCAGTCGGGTCGTGCTAACGCTTAAGCGGACGGTTGAGGAGCGAGGTTGTCCCCGAAGGGCGAACAAAAAAAAAAAGAGGCCGTCGGGCCTGCTGCTTTCGTCAGATGGTGTGACGTTCACCCCATCTTGGACTCTGCCCCCAATGTATTTAATATGAGAGTGGCAGTTGCACCTGCACGCCACAAAATCAACCCTCTCCCACCTCTCCGCCATATCTCCCAGACCCCTGAGAGAAATGGAGTGATAGCTGCAACGTTTAATTGTTTTTTTTTGTGCGTGTGTTTTCATGCCCCCCCCGGCCCAGTTGTCTCCCCCCTCTGTCTGAAGGGGCCGCCTCCTTGCTCGGAGAATGAACGCTAGGGGCGCTGGACGGCCTTTCCGCTACCTCCTCTAAACGGCCGCCATTCAAGCGAGAGGGTGGGCCGGCAGTTTGACCGTGGAGGGCATCCCGGCCCGAACCCAACCTCCACATACCCGGGGGCTTTTCGGCTGGATGGCGATCGGGGGCACGGCCCTCCTTAATCCAGGCTGCGCCGACGTACCTCTGCTGTCCTCCCAATTTGAGGTCAGCTAACTGGGCACAGACCAGGGATAGAAGCTGAGCTGTGTGGCTCCGCTGCTCACTGAATACACTTACTGAGGAAAAAAGAACTTGCATTTATATAAGTCCTTTCACCACCTCAGGATGTCCCAAAGCACTTTACAACCAAGTAATGTAGGAAACACAGCAGCCAATTTGCGAACAGCAAGCTCCCACAAACAGCAATGAGTTAATGACTAGATAATCTGCTTTCGTGACGACGGTTGAGGGATAAATATTGGCCAGGACACCGGGAAGAATTCCCCTGCTCTTTGTCGAATAATGCCATGGGATCTTTTATGTCCACCTGAGAGGGCAGACAGGGCCTCGGTTTAACGTCTCATCCGAAAGACGGCAGCTCCAACAGTGCAGCACTGGAGTGTCAGCCTAGATTTTGTGCTTAAGTCCCTGGAGTGGCACTTGAACCCATGACCTTCTGACACAGAGGCGAGAGTGCTACCTACTGAGCCACAGCTGACATCCTGGGCAGTCACCAGAATATTATTCTAAAGTTAAGCAACAGTCTATGTTCAATCCTCATTACTTCTCTTAAGTAGCATCACCCATGGCTAATGATCTCCAGCCATACTGTAAGCTTCAGTCTCATTATTAAACCAGATACGTATCCAGTTGTTCAGTTGACCCGGTGAGATCGAGCCGCACGAACCCGGTACCCGGTGAGATCGAGCCTCACGAACCCGGTACCCGGTGAGATCGAGCCTCACGAACCCGGTACCCGGTGAGATCGAGCCGCACGAACCCGGTACCTGGTGAGGTTCAGCGTTATTGCCCAAATAACCTGCTTCTCAGTCCCATGTCACAGCACTAATCCCAATATCAACCAAAGCAGCTGCTGTTTTTTTTAAGGCAAACTTTTAAAACTTCATAAATAATTAGAAGCTAGATGTATATTGGAGAGGTAATAATCTAGCCTCTCATGATGTGTCCTGAACCCCAACATTATATTACTGCCTTGTAAAACTGCTAGTATCCTCTAAACCAACTTCAATTCCTGGCTCTGTGTTGAGTTAGCCAGTGTTACCTTGGAGAGGGGGCAGAGGAGATTTACTAGGATGATACCAGGGATGAGGGACTTCAGTTACGTGGAGAGACTGGAGAAGCTGGGATTGTTCTCCTTAGAACAGAGAAGGTTACGGGGAGATTTAATAAGAGGTGTTCAAAATTAAGTAGGGTTTTTGATAGAGTAGATAGGGAGCAACTGTTTCCACTGGCAGGAGGGTCAGTAACCAGAGGGCACAGGTTTAAGGTAATTGGCAGAAGAACCAGAGGGTAGATGAGAATCTTTTTTTACGCAGTGAGTCATTATGATCTGGAATGCACTGCCTGAAAGGGCGGTGGAAGCAGATTCAATAATCTCTTTCAAAAGAGAATTGGATAAATACTTGAGAAGAAAACATTTGCAGGGCTACGGGGAAAGAGCGGGGGGAGTGGGACTAATAGGATGGCTCTTTCAAAGAGCCGGCACAGGCACAATGGGCCGAAAGGGTATATGATTCTAGGTGAGTGCTTTTATCTGTGGCTCTGTGCAGGAGGCATCTATTCAAAGGCAGAGATCCACGGGCCAGATAAGCTTGGGAACTGGGTCGGATCTGGGCCGGGGGGCTGGAAACTCCACTCTGAACGCTACATTTTCAGTCTGGGCCTCTTGGGGGCCCGGTGGGATCTCCGTGTCGGTCCTCGGAAGCTGCCGTATATCTGTTGGCAGATTTCCATCCTCGTCGGTCAGCGTGCTGTGTACTGATAAAGGAAAAAAGATTCTGCAGTGAAAGCACAGATTCCCTTCGGGTAGCTGACGTTATCTCCAAGGGGTGTGTTGGTATTGGTGGGTGTGGGGAGGGTGGGGGGCAATTCCCCACACGTAGCAGTTTGAACCCCCAGCTCCAAGTGTCCTCCAAGCACCCGGCATGACCCTAAACCTGACCCCTTTCTCTTCTTTTCCCCTCCCCCCCTTCCCTTCCCGGTTTAGGACAGAGCCCCCACTTCACGTTCAGCTGACAATCAGCCACTTCTGAGAGGCCATTCGGGACCCTCTTTTTTTTTTCTTCCCCCCCCCCCCCCCCTCAATGTGGTCACTCTCGGGGGTGGGGATGATCCAAAACCGGTCGGTCAGCAGTCAGCTTAGTAATGGCGGATCGCCGCAGCTTCGTGTGGGCCTCGTGGAATGAGATGGATACCGATCCCAGGGGGAGGGGTCAGTGCGGGCACTTGCTCACCGCGCCCGTGGTTGGCACCAGTCAAGTGCTAATCGGGGCCTCTGCCAAACCTGAAATGCCAGCCCTCCATAAGTGGGGGGCTACAGCACAGTGCGGGCAATAGGTTCTCCAAACAAGTGGAGATATTCACTGATGAATAACAGTGGGGATGGACCTTGTGTTGTAAGTACTTATCCCTGCCCTCAGCCCCCCTGCCCCCAACCAAATGGAGTATCCTTCCCTTTTTCATTAGTGATGACATTTAATGATGGTTGAACAGCCTCTTGCTGCTTATTCTGGCCCAGAATATACAGGATTTAAATTGTTTATTTGAAAAATAAAGTGTTATTTTTGCATCAGGAAAGGTTTGTGTGTATATTTGTGTGCGTGTCTGTGTGAACGTGTGAGAGTGGAGGGAGGGGCAGTATGTTGTTTTATAAACGTGCATTTGTAACTGTGCTATTTAAAGTTCGAAGAACATGGCTGGTGGATAATGCACCTAGCGTATGTTTCATGCCTCTACTGAGCTACTTTATCACTGCACCGGTGAAAAGTAAATGGTGAACCCGAGGGTTTGGCAATATTGGTTGGGTGGTGTCAAGTTTATCATTTGGTTTGTGGAAGCCACTGGTTAAGAGCATATTTTTACCTGCAATAAATTATGGTAAGAAAACCGTTTTTGCTGGTGTCTGCGTGTACTTTGTTTCTAAACCCTGATCCCAGCATAGGGCTGAAATAACCCAACAGCTGACTAACACTGTTTTACATCACTTTGCTCTGTCCGCTAATGTAGTCATTTAGTGACACTGTTAAAATAGCAAAGGAGTGTCATATGAGCCTCTTAAGCATTCATCCACTATATCTTCTACCCTAATTGGCCCAGTGTTTACGATGGTGCAGTGTATTGGAGCTCTGTCGTGCTCTCCCTGCAGAGTTGAGGGGCCGACACTTCCTTACATGGTCATATCTCCCTCGGAGAATTGAAGCAGTGGAAGGATTTGCAGGCTGATTAACAGTCTGGCAGGAACGCATGGCCGTGACCATCTTTATACCAGCCGATAAGGTGGTTTGTCCTGTACGAGGGGAGGGTTTTACATAAGAACATAAGAAATAGGAGCAGGAGTACGCCATACGGCCCCTTGAGCCTGCTCTGCAATTCAATAAGATCACGGCTGATCTTCTGCCTCAACTCCACTTTTCCGTTCGACCCCCATATCCCTCGGTGTTCAAATATCCATCGCTGTCAGTCTTGAATATACTCAATGACTCGTCCACAGCCCTCGAGGGTAGAGAATTCCAAAGATTCACAACCGTCTGAGTCAAGAATTTTTTCCTCACCTCAGTCCTAAATGGCCAACCCCTTGAGACTATGACCCCTAGTTCTAGACTCTCCAGCCAGGGGAAACAGCCTCTCAGCATCTACCCTGTCAAGCCCTCTTAAGTTTTATGGGCTCCCACGACCCATACGATGAGGAGGGGAGGGGGTCACCCACACCTACCAGATTCGAGTATCCCCACTGCATGTCAGAGTCAGAGCTCCGGTCTCCACTGTCCAGGACTTTCTGGAGCAGGGTTCAAACTCTCCACCTTCTGACTGAGAGATGGGAATGCTACCACTGAGCCAAAGGCTCGCTCTAGTATTCTTTATTACACAGAATGTGCAGCACAGAAACAGGCCATTCGGTCCAACTGGTCCATGCCGGCGTTTATGCTCCACACGGGCCTCCTCCCACCCTTCTTCATTTAATCCCATCAGCATATCCTTCTATTCCTTTCTCCCTAGTCTGAGGAATGAGGGAGCGTACAGTTCTAGTCACCTCTCGTGGTCGATGAGGCGAGTTTATCAGACGGGATGGGTTGGAGCACGGGCTGTGTGTAACGGGTTCTGCCACTGTCTGCTGAAATCTCCCACAGAGTCGGGGAATAGAGTAACAGGTGTCTGAGGCTGAGCAATACGATCCTAATGCCCCGTGATAACCTTTAAAAATAATACCAGCCATGAATGAGGGTTTATTTTAGGGTCGTTTTGTGTTACTGTATACATTGTGCTCAGCAATGTGAGTGACATGGACTAAATAAAACACTTTTTGTTAAAGGTCTCTCACTACGTTGAAGGAGGATTTGTCAATGCTATTTCTTATCTTGAAAGAAAGAAAGACTTGCATTTATGTAGCACCTTTCATGACCTTAAGACTTCTCAAAGTGCTTTTCAGCCAATGAAGTACATTTTTGAAATGTAGTCACTTGTAATATAGCAGCCAATTTGTGCATAGCAAGGTCCCACAAATGGCATTGTGATAATGACCAGATCATGTTTTTTTAGTGATGTTCATGGAGGGATAAATATTAGGCTAGAACTCCCCTGCTCTTTTTTTGAAATAGTGGCCACGGGATCTTTTACATCCACCTGAGAGGGCAGACGGGGTCTCGGTTTAACGTCCGAATCGAAAGACGGCACTTCTGACAGTGCGGCATTCCCTCAGTACTGCGCTGGGAGTGTCAGCCTGGATTGAATGGAAGTACAGTCTCCTCCTCCCACCACAAACGATCCTCCCTCAAGTAGTGGATCATGATGTCATAATTCCTTCCTCTCTTGTCTGTCCTCAGCCCCAACTATGCCACCCGCCTTGTCCTCGTGTCTGTGACCTCACTTGTGTTGAAACCAAGACTCGTCCTCAGGCAATCCAGCCTTTGAGGCCCAGGAAACTTGGTACTACAATGCTCGTGCTTAATTTTTTTTACTGGTTTGTTCTGTTTGAATTTAGTGGGCTGGAGGTTTGGAAAAGGCAGTTCTTAAGTGCTGTTGCCTCATTGGTGGAGAACCACCAAAATCTGTTAGTGTCAACAATTTGAGATTTGCAGATTAATGTGGATGTGAATTTAAACTTTACATGTGGTTTTCAAGGTTCCTTAGTCTGCACTTATGTAGCCCATGAACAGGCTTGGTTAGATTTAACGCCCATCCATAGGCAAAGGATGGATGTGCTCATCGTGGTGAGGGATGTTAGTGTCGGACAGAATATGTTTTCACTTTCTCCACCCTGTGTAAGTGTCATGCACTGCCATGTCAGGAATAGCAAGGGCTAAAGAAAGACTTGTGTTTATATAGTGCCTTATCACATCTCTCAGAAATGTGCCAAACACACTTTGCACACTGTGAATTACCTTGAAGTGCAATGACTTGTTACGTAGGCCAGTACAGCAGCCATTTGTGTACAGCAAGATCCCACAAACAGCAGTGAGGTGAATGACCAGTTAATCTGTTGGTGGGCCAAACAATGTTGACCAGGTCACAAGGGGAGCTGTCTGCTTTTCTTCAAAAAGAACAATAGGACCTTTAACATTCATCCGAGAGACAGGTGGGAGCTTTGGTTTAACATCTCAACCAAAAGACAGCACCTCCAACAACACAATTCTCCCTCAATATGACATTGGCATTTCCACTGAGTTATAAGCTCAAGCTCCTGGTGTGGGGCTCGAACCCAGAGGTTAATAACTGAGCTGACAATCTGGAACTCTCTTCCCCCAAAAAGCTGTTGAGGGCTGGGGGGTCAATTGAAAATTTCAAAACTGAGATTAATAGATTTTTGTTAGGCTAGGGTATTAAGGGTTACAGAACCAAGGCGGGTAGATGGAGTTAAGATACAGATCAGCCATGATTGAATTGAATTTAATGTTCGAAGGGCTGAATGGTCTACTCCTGTTCCTACGACATACAGATTAAATCATGGAACAAGACACCATAGAACAATGTCAATGTGCTTTACCTCAGTCTAAGTAGATTAGCCTGAGATTGGCTCTCCTTACCCCATTGGGTTGCCAACCCTCCAGGATTGACCTGGAGTCTCCAGGAATTAAAGATTGATTTAAGGAATTAAGGATTTGAGCACTTAATCTAGGATGACTCTCCAATCTAACATTGAGGGAGTTCAATGTTGTCAGACGTGCCACCCTCCGGGATAAGATGTTGAACTGAGGTCCTGAGTACCAGTTTAAATGGATGCTAAAGATCCCACAGCACATTTTGGAGATTAGGGAGATGTCCTGGAGACCATGCCATCCTCAACCAGACTCCCACTGACAACAGACTGACTGGTCATTTGTCATGGCTATTTGTGAAGCATTGCTAATACTTAACAACAGCACTTCAAAAGTAATTCATTGCATAAAGTGTTCTGAGATATTTTAACCTGTTAAGATGTTATATAAATAAAGATCCAAAAGGATAATTCCAACATTGAATCTTCCCACTGTGTTTATAGTGTCACTAACACAGAGGGAATCTTCCCGTTGTGAGTTTTGAACACCATGAAAAATAATTACTGGGTGAGAGGGTTTTTGGGTGCGATCCAATTTCTAGGCCAATCCGTTTTTGCTGGTGTTGGTTGAGGGATAAATACTGACCAGGACGTTGTGAGCACCTCCCCCGCGCTTCAAAAAGTGCTGTGGGAACATTTACATCCACTTAAGTTCTTTGTGTTTAGATAAGTGAGGTGTGACCCTGCCGGGAGAGAGCATGAACTTCCCAGTAGTTTCAGTTGGAGAGTCTTAAACATGGTGATGGGTTCTGAGTGCGTCAGACACCCGACTGACCAAAACAAAAACGTGCAACTGTCCAGACAGCTCGCAAAGCTGGGAGGTCAACGAGCCAGCAGGGGGGTTATTGGTGCTCTTCTGGGCCCTCCGGGTTGAGTGAGCGTCTCGACATGGCTGAAAACCGCAATGATACCTCTGATAGTCTAGGGTAGAGCTATAGGGGAGCAGGAGTGGCTGGAATTAAGTATATGGAGAGCAGGATTACTCCATTTTCAGTGGCAGATGTTAACAGCGATCACTAATGGGCAGTAGACATGCCTGGAGACAAAGTGCTGTTTGGTTTGATACTTGATTTTACTTCATGTAAGAAGGGATGTGTGTGTCTGGTATAAATTATACACAGTAATGGTCAATTCACGGTCATTGGTAGCACACAGGATTCCACCTATAGGTTAAAGTCAATACCTCAGTGCTGATGGGAAATTTTAAGGGTTCCAAAGAATAACTCCAGTAGGAGAATCCAAAGCAATCATCTTAGAACTGGAGCTAAACCCATTTAAATTGAATCCAGGAAAACAACCTCTTTACAGAGTGTTGTGAGAATGTGGCATGCACTGGTCCAGATGCAAAGTCAGTTGAGATGTTTCACAAAGGCCGACAGGTACTTGCTTGGAAAGGAAGGGGATTGAGGGATACGGAAAAAGCATCGGAAATTGGAGTAAAGAAATGGAGGTGCCATGAGTAACAAAATGGCAGAACAGGCACAATGGGTCAACAGGCTTACTCCTGTTCCTATGTTAATGTACCTGCAGGAAGAATGGGTTGTGCCTTCGCATTTACTGGCAGTGACTATTTCTTAGCTGCCTCTGGGATTGTTTTATTTTTAGAAGTGAGAACATTCCCACATTTGCTCAATCCCAGTCCCCAAACAGCGGGAGGGAGGGAGATGTAGGAATGGTTGCAAATAAACGCAGGAAATGCTGAAAGTGGTCGATCAGCATCTGAAAGAGAAGGATAGGCCAACGTTACAGACGGTGGCCTTCAGTTCAATTAGTAAAATGCCTTTTCTCTTTTCGGGTGCTGACTGACCTGCTGTGTATTTCCTGCATTTCCTGTTCTTTTCAGATCCTCGACTACAGAGACAATTGGGCTGAAAACATTGGAGTGTGTACGTTGTTCCTGCTCTGACTTTCTCCATCCTTCAGTGATTGGAGAAGAGCAGACATTTGTGTGACCTAGTCCAAAGTGGGTGTATGCTTCTCATGGTTACTACTCTGGCAGAGGTTGCACCAAGACAGCAAGTTGTGCACAAACCCCTTTCCCCTTCCGCTCGCGCACCACAATCATGTCTTTGGGCCAATGGTGTTGGCGCCCCGCTGGAAGGGAAAAATTAGGGCCATGGGTATTCTTTCACTCACAGTGTGAAGAGCTTCCACAATGCTCACCGGTGAGTTGTGAGTGCGTCTCGGATGTGAAAGGTCCTCCGTTACTAATCGCTGAGATATCCTAGACCTAAATGTCTGTGTTCATGTCTAGACCAACAAAAGATTGCACTGCAGAAGTATAAATTAGCTTGGATAACAAAGTGTTACTTAATATAAGCTCCTCTTCTATCATATTGTTTAGTTTGACTCTATTTTTTGCTATGAAGAAAGAATAACAAGGAATAAGGAGATATTTTCATTTCACTGCACCAAATATTGGAAAACAAATCCAACCCCTTAATAAGAAGTCTTAAAAACCAAAATTACACTGTCTTGTTGCACTTCCCATTCAGTCAACTGCATCCATGTCAGTGTCTTCTGTCCTCTCCGCCATGCCCGCCTGACTGGGAGTTGGTTCTGCTGCGGAAGCTCCTGTTTCACGTGCAGCACCTGGAACTGGAGCTGAAGCTGGACCTGGAGCAAGAGTAGGGGTTGAACTGGGAGCTGAATCCGGAATTGGAACAGGAGGAGGAGCAAGAGCTGGAGCCAGGGCTGAAGCTGGAGCTGGAATTGGAGCTGGAGCCAGAGCTAGAGTCGGAGTCGGAGTCGGAGCCGGAGCTGGAGCAGAATCCAGTACTGGCACAGGAGGTGTAGCAGGAGCTGGAGATGGAACTGAAACAGGAGCTGAAGGTGGAGTTGGTGCTGAAGCTGGTTTTGGAGCCAGAACTGAAGGTGGAGCAGGAGCTGGCGCTGGCAGAGAAGCCTTGTCTGGAGTGAGAGCTGGAACCGGTGCTGGAACCAATGTTTCTGTGACACTGCTTGGCCCTGTCTGGTTATCTTGTAGTGGGGACCTTAAAGTCTCTGCAATAGGCAGTGGACTTTGTGCCTCAGAGGTGTCATGTGAAGCCTTGTCGTCCTTCATACCATCATTGTGGAGGGGCTCTTCTGTGCAATGTGCTACTTTGAACACCATGGCCAGGTCTTGCAGGCGGCTTTCTCCCAAAGCGGGAGCCCCCATCGTATCTGCTCCTATCTCCTCCCCCTCCTCTTCAATGCTCCCTGCTTCATCTGCCTGGGATTCTGCATCATCCGCTATGGTGCGCACATTCACTATCCTCTTGTACAGCTCTGTCCTTTCCTCCTGTAGCGCTCTGCAAAGGTTTTCCAACCTTTGGATCTTCAGCTGAAAGCACTCGTACTCCTTGGCTCGCATTTCTCTCTGTGAAAGAAGAAGCCAGAGTAAGAATCATCGAATCTTACAGCACAGCAGGAGGCCATTCGACCTATCGTGCCTGTGCCGGCTCTTTGAAAGAGCTACCCAATTAGTCACACTCCCCCAGCTCTTTCCCCCATAGCCCTGCAAATTTTTCCTTTTCAAGTATTTATCAAATTCCCTGTTGAAAGTTACTATTGAATCTATTTCTATCGCCCTTTAAGGCAGTGCATTCCAGATCACAATACAAGGGAGAGTTCTCACCAACACTGGGCATCTACTCCAAGGGGGCTGTTGTACTGTAGGTACCTGGTTCGAGACCAGTTTGTGCTACGTATTATATGGAGCCAGCAGGTACGAGTTATACTGCCAGCTCTGTGACACTCTCTGCTCAGGCAAAGCAGAGCTCTGTGCATGGACCCTGCCCACACCTCACCTTCAGGAAAAAAAATGGCACCTTAATAGTTTTCTTTGTCAGCTTTTCAATGTCACCAGGTATCTGTTCTAATACCCGGCTAGGCTTTGCTTTGCATGCACTGCCTTGTTGAAGATTGTATCCTCCCACACACCATGAGCAACTCCACAGGACAGCAGGTGTCAGCTGTGGCTCAGTGGGTAGCACTCTTGCCTCTGAGTCAGAAGGTTGTAGGTTTATAGTCCCACTCCAGAGACTTGAACACATAATCTAGGCTGACACTCCCAGTGCAGTAGTGAGGGAGTGCTACCCTGTCGGAGGTGCCGTCTTTTGGGTGAGACATTAAACCGAGGCTCTGTCTACCCTCTCAGGTGGACGTAAAAGATCCCACAGCACTATTTCGAAGAAGAGCAGTGGAGTTCTCCCCAGTGTCCTGGCCAATATTTATCCCTCAACCAACAAAAAAAACATTATCTGGTCATTTATCTCATTGCTGTTTGTGGGACCTTGCTGTGCATAAATTGGCTGCTGAGTTTCCTACATTACAACAGTGACTACACTTCAAAAAGTACTTCATTGGCTGTAAAGCACTTTGGGATGTCCTGAGGTAGTCAAAGGCGCTATATAAATGCTAGTTCTTTCTTTCACTAGCTCTACAGGAATGGCCAGGCGATTTTGTCTTGGCTGTTTCGGTTCATTCCACAGAACCTCGAAGGCTAAATAGAATGTTAAAATGAATGTTCCCAATTAAATGCAATTTTTAAAACATTCATTCTCAGGATGTGGGCGTCGCTGGTGAGGCTGGCATTTATTGCCCATCCCTAGTTGCCCTTGAGAAGGTGGTGGTGAGCCGCCTTCTTGAACCGCTGCAGTCCGTGTGCTTTGTAGCGATCAACCATTCTTGTGGGACTGGAGTCAGACACAGGCCAGGCCGGGGAAGGACGACAGGTTTCCTTCCCTGAGAAACCAGTTGGGTTTTTCCGACAATCCGACAACTTCATGGTCACTTTTACCGAGACCAGGTTTTTATTTCCTGATTTTTTTTTAAAAAACTGAATTCAAATTCACAAACAACCCTGGGAGCACGTTCTCTGGATTATTAGTCCAGGCCTCTGGATTACTAGGCCAGTAACATAACCAGTACACTACCCTACCTCATATCCATATATCTCAAGATGTGGATGCTGACAGATCTTGGCCTTATGATTTAGGATTTATTGACCAGTGAGGCAACAGGTGTAAGAACAAACGGAACCAAACCATCAGGCCCATGATATTCAAACTGGACAAACCAGCGAATAAGAAACGTAGGGCTTCCTGGACTGGGTTCTCAGGTCTTGTGGGCTACATGTGACCCACGGGACTTAGTTTGGACACCCCCCTGCACTAGTATGTTCGAAATGAAATTTTGTGGGGTGGGTTGGAGGGGTGTGGGGTGGTGGGGGTGGGGGGCATTCGCCTGATCTTCGAGTCTCCCACACCGTAACTCCAGCATGGGAACCACCCTAAAGGGGAAAGTGGTGGAGACCCGGCAATGGTGTGCCCAGCTGTGTCAGAACACTGCCGAGTTCCGCTCTTGGAGGCGATTGAACTGGCTGCTCTGCCAACGAGAGCGAAGCTTTACAAGCTGGAATTGGTGGCTTGCCCGTTTTCATTGGGTGGTTGAACCCTCACCTCCTCAATCATGTCCAGAAGGGCCTTGTTGCAGGACTCCCACTTGTTCTTCCACATCATCGTCTCCTTTTCAAGTTTCTTCATCCTCTTTGTCATCTAGAAGGATGCACAATAACATAAGTGTTACATCTTAAGAAACATAATGTTAAGTGTCAGCTTGGCTCAGTGATAGCATCCTTGCCCCCAGAGCCAGATGGTTGTGCGTTCAAGTCCTGCTTTATGACTTGAGCTCTTAATCTAGGCTGACTCTTCATCGGATATTAAACCAAGGCCTGTTTAGGTAAAGGAAGTAAAAGATCCCATGGTACCATTTGAAGAAGAATGGGGCAGTTGCCGATATCAATTTTGTTCTTCAACCTACTCCACCACAATAGATTAACTGGCTATTTTCTTCATTGCTAAGACTTTGCTGTGCACTTCAAAAGTAATTCATCGATTGTGAATCACTTTGGGATTTACTGAGGGTGTGAAGCATGCTATATAAATGCAAGTTCTTTCTTTCTTTAAGAAATATCAATAGACCATTTGGCCCAACAAGCTCATTCCCTTTCAATAGATCAAACACATCTATCTAATTTGATCCCACGTCCCTCAATACCTCCTCTCTCCAGAAATGCATCGGATTAGCTCTTCAACAATTTATAGTCTGCTTCAATCCTTGTGAATTATTTCATGTCTGTGAATCCTTGGGTGAAAAATGTTCTGCCTGACTACCTTCTTATTCCGAACTTCTTCATTTTAACATGTATCCCCAGTACTTCAACCCTTTACCATAGTGACCAACAACATCACTACTTCGATGGTCAGAATGCTGCTACATATCTTAAACCGTTAAGCAACCCACAGAAAAGAATACATTGTGAACGTAGATACCAGAGCATAAACGTACCACCATGGCAAAAATGGTGGCATTTAAGTACGGTGGCTCGGTGGGTAGAACTCTCTCCTCTGAATCAGGAAGGTTGTGGGTTCAAGTCCTACCCCAGAGACTTAAGTACAAAACCTAGGCTGACACTTCAGGGCAGTACTGAGGGAGTGCTGCACTGTGGGAGGTGCCATCTTTCGGATGAGACATTAAACCGAGGCCCCGTCTGCCCTCTCAGGTGGATGTAAAAGATCCCAGGTCACTGTTTCGAAGAAGAGCAGGAGAGTTCTCCCCCAGTGCCCTGGTCAACATTTGTCCCTCAACCAACATCATTAAAATAGATTATCTGGTCATTATCACATTGCTGTTTGTGGGATCTTGCTGTGCGCAAATTGGGTGCTGCGTTTCCTACATTACAACAATGACTACACTTCAAAAGTACTTCATTGGCTCTATAGCGCTTTGGGATGTCCTGAGGTCGTGAAACACGCTATATAAATGCAAGTTCTTTCTATAAGTGGGGTTCCAGAAGCAGAATGTTCCTGATTGTCCTGGCCCCAGGGGGAATGTGCATGATGCTCAGCTCATATCGTGGACCCTCACTAGCAGTGAGCGTGGTAGCGGACGTAGGACTCTAGCCCACGATTTTCTGATCTGCGTTTACTGCCAGGGAGGCTTTGCACCCGAAACCTCCCAAAATTACTCCCCCCCCCCCCACCCCCCCACCTCAACCCTCCCAATTTAAGGAAGTCAAAGTCACACGAAAATATACACTGATCCCTCTTAATCTTGCTAGAACTGAGTGACCTGTCGCTGCCCCGCGATCGCTCGAGCGATTTCAAGTAACTGACCTTTTCCATGTCCTGTTTGAAGCTGCTGAACGTTTCGTTGCTTTTCGACAGTGTCCCCTGGAACTCCTCGAACTTCTCCGAGTACAGCGCGAGCTGGAAATAGATCGGCATGTACACGTCAGCTCTGGGAATGGGCTTTCCTGTTATGAACTGTTGTTTAGTGTTGGTTCAGTGGACAGCTCTCTCACTTCTGAGTCATGAAGCCACTCCAGTGGCTTGAGAATATAATCCACACTGGACATTTTAATTCAGTACTGAGGGAGTGCTGCACTGTTAGAGGTGCCGCCTTTTGGATGAGACGTTAAACTGAGGCCCCATCTACCTCTTCAAGTGGACGTAAAAGATCCCATGGCACTATATGAGGAAGAACAGTGGAGCTCTCCTGGTGAGCTAGCTGATCTCATGTAGTTACACCACTCATCTTCCCAGGAACCAACATGTTTGACACAGTATTTGATCATCTAAATCCTAGTGAAGAGATATCCATCCAGCTGTGTCTAGCTTTTATAGGTCTTACCAGGAACAGAACTAACGAGGTCTGTTCCACGATGTTTGGGAGGGAAAGTAATTTCTACTGATCTCAAATCTTGCTTGAGGTTTCTTAATTGTGCCTCCTAGTTCTTTGTTCACTGTTTAATCCTATTACATTTACACTGTCCGCCTCTTTCAACATAATAAAGACCTCGATCATGTCCCCTTTCATTTCACTTAAGGGTTAGGGAGAAAGTTGTAGGGATTTAACCGCCCTGGAAGGTTTGGACACTTCCCTCAGAGACTAAATAAGTTGGGTGAACTTCATGACCAGTATATGGTTGATGGGCTGAACAGCAATATTGCATTCTACACTTTTAGGCTGAATCACGTGTGCTGTTAGTGACAAACACATTAATGCATTATTTTACTAAACGGGTTTAAAACAGGAAATGTGATAAAATAGCAGAGAAATATCTTGTAAGTGGACATAAAAGATCCCATGGCACTATTTGCAGAGGAGCGGGGTCCTGCCAATAATTATCCCTCAACCAACATCACTAAAACAGGTTGCCTGGTCATTATCACATTGCTGTTTGTGGGATCTTGCTGTGTGCAAATTTGCTGCTGCGTTTCCTACATTACAACAGTGACTGCACTTCAAAGAAAGTACTTAACTGTCTGTAAAGCGCTTTGGGACATCCTGAGGGCATGAAAAGCACTATATAAAAGCAAGCCTTTCTTGAATTTCCTTAAATAGTCTGTACTTTATGTACCCACAATATATATTTTTTAAACGTAGTTGAATTGTTGCAGTGAATTGCCCGATGCAGGTCCACAGTCCGATGGTGATTATGAATTTTTTTATACAGGAGATAGCAATGGAGTTGGGACATGGATTTCAGAAACTTGTTCACATAGAGCCACATAGTGGACAAAGCCTGTAACTACTTTGTAACAGTTGACATAGCAAAAATTGGATGGGAAACGTTGATATAACTTACAATGGTAAGAGCTGACACAAAAGCGTGACCAAAAATAGTGACAACACAAAGTAAGTAAGTGCAGAGTTTGTCTTGCCTCAACCTTTGAAGGTTGTAAATTCAAGTCCCACTCCAGTGACTTCAGCCCAGGATCTAGGCTGGCACTTCAGCGCATTACTGAGGGAGTGCTGCACTGCCAGAGGTGCCGTCTTTCAGATCAGGTGTTAAAATCGAGGCCCCCCTTCTGCCTGTTCATATGGATGTAAAAGATCCCACGGCACTATTTGAAGAGATCTCCCCGTGTCCTGGCCAACCGACCATCATTAAAACTGATTAACTTGCTGCCATTTATGTCATTGCTGTTTGTGGGAGCTTGCTGTGCGCAAATTGGCTGCCGTATTTCCCTAAAATGCAACAGTGACTGCACTTCAAAAAGTCCTTCATTGGCTGTGAAATGCTTTGATAATATGTAGATGATTAAAACAACCCACTGATTGTTAGCACTACATCTATCAACGTGACTTCCAGATGGAAATCTTGTACCCTACCATGCATATGTGAGGAGCCTATAAACCATTCAGCACGCCCTCGCTGGCACACCATGCAGTCTCCCTCAAATCACCTGGGCCTTCATAAGAGTTTCTTGTTCCTTCATGATGTTGGTCTGCATCTTCCACTCAGCTGCTTGGTTCAGTAGCTATTTGAAGAGAGAGAGAGAGAGAGACTGAGAACGATCGATTTGGTATTAATAGCAACTTCTCTTTGTAAAAAAAAAAATGTATTTCAGGCAAATTTCTGCCCTCCCAGGAACTGTATTGAACATACGAAATTGATGGGCAGAAAAAGACCAGCTGGTCCATCAAGCCTGTCCCAGACCTCACGATGGCTGGAGCATCCTGACTAGACCGATCTCTGAATCATCCTTATTCAGAACTCCGTGGCATATTCAATGCAACCACTAGAGTTCTGAGCACACCAACTGGTGACTCAGTAACTAAAGGGGATATATTCAAGATCATCACCAAAAGAATGAAGCGTGAGGCTAGGAGAATGTTTTCTTTAAGCACAGAGGGTTGTTAGAATATGGACAGCCCTTCCAGAAACACCAGTGGAAGCATCAATATTTGAAGAAGAAGCAGATGAAGAATTTAAATGGGTATGGGGAAAGGTTGGGAAAACAGGACTAAGGGGACAGCTCTTTCAAAGGGCCAGTGCACATTTCATGGGCCAAATGGCCTTATTCTGTTCTGTAAAATTCAATGATAAAACAAGAAGAGTCACACTAAACCTTTAATGTTCTTGCGTCTTGCGGCCACAAGAAAGGTTTCTCCATGACAACATCACTGACCCAATCATTCAAGCTCGTAGTAACTACTATATGAGCCAGTGGTTGGCTAATAATTATATACCAATTGATAAACCAATGGTTGGCCAACAGTTATATACCGCTAGATAAACCAATGGTTGGCCAACAGTTATATACCGCTAGATAAACCAATGGTTGGCCAACAGTTATATACCAATAGATAAACCAATGGTTGGCCAACTGTTGGAGGCCAATCACTAAACCAATGGTTGGCCAACAGTTATATACCAATAGATAAAACAATGGTTGGCCAACAGTTATATACCAATAGATAAACCAATGGTTGGCCAACAGTTATATACCAATCGATAAACCAATGGTTGGCCAACAGTTATATACCGCTAGATAAACCAATGGTTGGCCAACTGTTGGAGGCCAATCACTAAACCAACCGTTGGCCAACAGTTATATACCAATAGATAAACCAACGGTTGGCCAACTGTTGGAGGCCAATCACTAAACCAATGGTTGGCCAACAGTTATATACCAATAGATAAACCAATGGTTGGCCAACAGTTATATACCAATAGATAAACCAATGGTTGGCCAACAGTTATATACCAATCGATAAACCAATGGTTGGCCAACTGTTATATACCAATAGATAAACCAATGGTTGGCCAACAGTTATATACCAATAGATAAACCAATGGTTGGCCAACAGTTATATACCAATCGATAAACCAATGGTTGGCCAACAGTTATATACCAATAGATAAATCAATGGTTGGCCAACAGTTATATACCAATCGATAAACCAATGGTTGGCCAACAGTTATATACCAATCGATAAACCAATGGTGGGCCAATACTTGCATATTCCCTTTCTCGCTGGTGCCGATCCTCGGCTTCCTTCATCAGCTCCTGTGCCTGTAGGAGCTTTGCATCCAACAGTTGCTGCTGCAGGTCCCTGTGCTTGAAGACCTTTTCAAAATGCTGCGGAAAGAATGAGACGCACACGCACACGAAACAGTGAACAACTGCGTACTGGAGAGACCTAAAGAAGGGCTGTGGCCGGCTGAGAGCCATTGCAGAGCCGTCAAATCCAACCCTAGTTTCCCTCCACCTCGGAACCTTTGATCAACTTTTCATTAGGACATCTACTGGTGCGGGGCCGGCGGAATTACTGGCAACAGGCAGGCCATGGGGAGGGGGTGAAGTTTTGCCGGGCGTTATCAGTGTGTGGACACTCAACGCCTTGGTATGAAATTCCTTCGACTGCTAGTAAAGTCAGGGGTTTGTTTATCGGAAGCAGTGCGTGTGGTGGGAGAGAAATTCCGCAGGGGTTCTCCTGACCTCCCGCTGTAACTTCAGCGGGATACTGGTGGAAGCCATGTGGGAACGGTGTGAACGGCCATTGATGCTGTTTCAGGATTACCCTCCCCCACCCCAGCTGGGACTGCCACTGGCCGCCCCTTCCCCCCCCCCCCACCTGCTGCTCGCAAATGGTGGTGAAGGGTGGGGGAGGGGTGGTGGGGGGATGGGGGGGTGGTTGGCGGAGGGGGATCAGCCGACTTCCCTCCCTCCCGCCCAGTTACCCCCCACTTCCCGTCATGCGGAAGGCGTGGGGTAGCAGCGGAAACGGCTCTGAGATCAAGGAGGCAGAGGACTTAGTAGCGACCGCCTCTCCCTCCAATCTTGCCCCCCCCCCCACCCCCCCCGCACACCTACCTGCCTCGGTCTCTGCCGAGGTCAACAAGGCTGCAGCTTCCCTGGTCTTCGAGGCTCCTCTGCCCCTTTAAATGCCCGTACGCCCCCCCCGGTGCCGCGGTGGTGACGGTCCAGTTGCACCGCTGCTAGGATTTGGCGGCTGGGGCTCCCTCTTGGCGGTGGGAATTGCCCCGAGGAGCCTGCATCTTCAATGACCCTCGGCCTCGGCCCAGGGGAATGGGGCAGAGTCAGAGGGGTGGGCGGAAGTCCTGCACGGCCTCCACTCTGCCTCGAGGAGGAGAAGCCAGCCCATCGAATCCAGAGGTGGCAAAAGTGTGGATTAGAGTTCGAACGGCAGTGAGGGTGAGACAAGGGTGGAGGTGGGCGACAGTAAGCAAAGAGCGGGCAATGAATGGGATGGAATTCCAGGCAGACTAGTGGAGGCAAAAACCCTGGACCTTCGAAGAAACCAATTAGTTGTACACTGCAATGGGAGAGAGTTCAGGGTCTTTTCCTGTGGAGGATCCAAGATGGGCCAAATGGCCTTCCTCATCGTTAACTATCTTAAGATCTTGTGCCTGCTCCTCCACGCACTCTGCCACAGGTCAGTGAAGGCTGAGCCCCTCCCTCCCTGCCCCCCCCCATCCCCGCCCGATTTCCCCATTGTGTCACAAATCCACCTCATAACGTGGTCATGGATCTCGCACGCTGGCCGGTGGAAGCCCCTTCTGTTACGTACCTAGTACCTCGGCAGCCAGCGTTAGAATTGCTCAGGACACATCTTACACACCACAAACCCCACCTGAACACTGCCTGCACTGGTGGTGGGGGGAGGTGGGGGTGTGGTGGGGTTACCAACCCTCCAGGATTGTCCTGGAGTCTCCAGGAATTGAAGATTAATCTCCTGGCCACTGCTGTGAGCAAACACCAGGAGAAAAACCCTAGGGACATCGAAAAAAATGTATTTTTATTCATTTTCTTTGAACCCTTTAATTTATTAGCTATAAAAAAAAAAATTGGCGATGGAATAAATAAAGGCTGTTTGGGCGGGGTAATTGAGATCATGTGATGAAACCTCCAGGAATATGTCCAACCAGAGTTGGTAACCCTGGTTGGTGGGTGTACTCGCAGAGGCTCCACGTGCCAGGGTTCCCCGTCTCCGTTCTTTACCTCCTCCCGCGCATCGTACTGCTCGATGATGGTTTTCAGTCTGCTGGTGAGATCGGTGTTCTCCTCGCACAGCTTGACGTTGCGCTGGCTGTGCTCGTCTATCTGGGCCTGGATGTCGATCAGGGTGTCCTGAAAATGTTTGGTCACCTCTTTGCGTTTCTCCTCTTCCTCTCTCGCTCGCTGCAGGCTCTCCTCCTGCTCAGAAGAGGAGAAACAGATTGCGTTCAATGACAAAGGGAGAACGAACGAACGAGAAACAAAGAAAGAACCAAAGAGAAAGAAAGAACGAAAGGAAGGGGAGGGAAAGAACGAAGAGAAGGGAAGAACGAAGAGAAGGGAAGAACGAAGAGAAGAAAGAGAAAGAATGAAAGAGAAAGAAAGAAAGAGCAAAAGGAAGAGAAGGAAAGAGTGAACGAAAGAAAGAACGAAAGGAAGAACGATCCTCGCCTCCTCTTTGATTAGTTTCTCTTTAAACTTTGAAGTCTAACACCCAATGGGAAATCTTATTTTGGGAATGGTGGGGACTGGGAGCCCACATATCATTATTATATCGAGGGCCTCCAACCTCCACCTGTATGATCCAACCCCCTCCCCCCATCTGTATGATCCAACCCCCTCCCCCCACCTGTATGATCCAACCCCCTCCCCCCACCTGTATGATCCAACCCCCTCCCCCCACCTGTATGATCCAACCCCCTCCCCCCACCTGTATGATCCAACCCCCTCCCCCCACCTGTATGATCCAACCCCCTCCCCCCACCTGTATGATCCAACCCCCTCCCCCCACCTGTATGATCCAACCCCCTCCCCCCACCCGTTTGATCAAGTGCCAAGAGCTCTTAAAGTGCTACTACCCTCATGGAAAACTATTAGGCGATCGATCCCTTTCCCCCTTTCAGTAGACGAGTGGCTCAAGTGAGATGTGTCAATGAGATTTACACCATCGTGTTGTGCGTTTTGCCAAATCACCATTTAATTCGTTTACACTTTTTTAATGATGGCGAGGCCCCTTTAAGCTAGCAGTCCCCCCTGCCCCCCCACTACCCCCCTGCCCAACCCCCCCACCCCATGCCACTAACCTTGAGCGTCTTGTTGTGTCTCTGGAGCTCTCGGCAGAGGCTCTCGAGTTTGCTGCGAGCCAGGATGGCCCTGCTGTGCTCACACTGCAGATGGTCCTTCTCCTTGGCGATCTGCGCCTGCTTTCTCTGCAGCAGCTTCCTCTGTTTCTGCTCGCCGCGAAACTCTTCCAGCTGCGCAGACAACCATCAGTGAACATCTGGGGAACACCTGGGGAACACCGCCCCCCCCCCCCCCACAGTGACGCAACGCTACCCACGCGGGATTCCCGCCTCGCGTCGGTCGTCTAAACGCTCCCGCCTTCTGTAAGCAAACTAAAAGTGCGTAGCACTGTGAATCTGTTCTACATCCAAAAAGATATAAGAAATCGTAGAACTGAACCGTTTAAGTTTCAAGCTTTAAAACCACTTTCAAAATCCCCTGAGAAGAAAGGAATTGCATTTATATAGCGCCTTTCACGACCTCAGGACGTCCCAAAGCGCTTTACAGCCAATGAAGTACTTTTGAAGTGTAGCCACTGT
The DNA here is from genome assembly GCF_035084215.1 of Heptranchias perlo. Taxonomy (NCBI): domain Eukaryota; kingdom Metazoa; phylum Chordata; class Chondrichthyes; order Hexanchiformes; family Hexanchidae; genus Heptranchias; species Heptranchias perlo. Next base: position 5,893,592 of record NC_090332.1, on the reverse strand, counting down.
TGCTATGTAGGAAACGCAATCTGCGCACAGCAAGATCCCACAAACAGCAATGCGATAATGACCAGATAATCTGCTTTTTTTTTTAGTGATGTTGGTCGAGGGATAAATATTGGCCCCAGGACGCCGGGGAGAACTCCCCCCCCGCCACCCTGCTCTTCTTCCAAATAGTGGCCGTGGGACCTCTCCACCTGAGAGGGGCAGACGTTTCACCCCTTCTCTTTGAGGCTTCCTTACCCTAAATTATTTTTTTTTTGCTCCTCTCTTTTACTTTTTTTTCCCCCGCTCTGTACGCTGCTTCCGAGATATTCTCCATGGACCAGTGTTGTGGTTGAAAATGCACGGTGAACGTGTGGAATTATTGATGACAAACAGCTGCAGTTCCGTCATGGTCCTAATGGTGGCACCAGCGAGCTTTAGCAGCCACTGATGCGCAGTGGCGCCCTCCAGCAGGAGCTCGATGGTACTGCAGGCCCTCAGTGATCTGGAACCGTCAGCAAATCCTGGATGCCATCCATTGCGCGGGCTAGAACTTTGGCAAATAATTTTGTGACCGGAAAAAAAAAAGCCACAGATATTCCGATCGCGCGAAACCCTAAATCGTCAGCCTTGGCTCGGTGGGTAGCACTCTCGTTTCTGATTCAGAAGAAGGTTGTGGGTTCAAAGTCCCGCTCCGGGCACATAATCCAGGCTGACACTCCCGGCGCAGTACTGAGGGAGTGCCGCACTGTCGGAGGTGCCGACTTTCAGACAAGTTCTTAAAGTGATGTCCTATCTGCCTGCTCAAACTGAAATGGGAAGTCATAGAATTAGATATTTGATCTTCTAAACCATGAGAGGAGGGGGTTGGATGGTGGCTGGCAGCTTGGCTACTCGGAGCACTCTCACCGCATCTGGGTCAGAAGGTTGTAGGTTCAAGTCCTGCTCCAGAGACTTGAGCACAAAAAGCTGGGCTGACACTCCCAGTGCAGTACTGAGGGAGCGCCGCACTGTCACAGGGGCCGACTTTCGGATGAGACATTAAACCGAGGCCCCGTCTGCCCTCTCGGGTGAACATAAAAGATCCCATGGCACTATTTCGAAGAAGAGCAGGAGAGTTCTTCTTGGTGTCCAGGCCCAATATTTATCCCTCAACCAACATCACTTAAAAACAGATTATCTGGTCATATTCAAATTGCTGTTTGTGGGGGCTTGCTGTGCACAAATTGGCTGCCGCCTTTGCTACATTACAACAGTGACTACGCTTCAAAAAGAACTTCATTGGCTGTAAGACACTTTGGGATGTGCTGAGGTCATGAAAGATGCTATATAAATGCAAGTCCTTTATTTTTATTTATGTATTGCCCCCAGCTCCCTTAACTGGTGTTAATTGTATGATTTGTATCAATTGGGGTTAATTGTATTCAGGTGGTGGGTATCGATTGGGGACTCTCTTGTATCCTTTTTTATAGGAGAGCTTAGCTAGGGTGTGGTGTGTGTGTAAGGGGAATCTCTGTGAATAAAGGCTTGGAAGCAACTTAATACCAGGCTCTAGTATTCCCTTCACCACATGGCTATCCAGTTTTAATAACTGGCATCAGTTTGGTTCCTCAGTCCGATTCCTCCGAGACAATGTGTTCAGAAGGAAAGGAGGATCTACAGAGGGCCAGCTCGCGAGGTGAAGTAAGATGACCTCTCTTTGGGAGATGCAGCTGGTGAAGGCTTCCCCCTCCAAATCAAGCTGTGCTAGTGGACTCCCCTATGGTGTCACTACGTTATGTTACGTGACGTTCTGACCAACTCTTACACTGGATGATTTCTCAGAAGCACCCCAATCGCAGCAAGCCGTGCTTTGTGTGGCACTGCATGAAAGAGGTGCCCACGCCAGGGTGGCCAAGAGCCAACCTTGCACGATTGGCCACATTCCTTCAGGCCCTGACACCCCCCCCCCCCCCCTATCTGCCAATGGCCGTGGGGACCTGTCTTTGCAGGGATTAGGTCAACACAGAGGCAGAAGCCCAGCTGTGCCGTCTGCTGCAAGGACGCTTGCGGCTACCACGCAGTACAGGGCTGGCACATGCAGGGAGAGTGACGGCCTGAAAATTGGCTCCACAACCTTGCAGGCACTTTGCAGAGCTGATCTGGGAGGAGGAGTTCCATGTAGTGGCACAGAGGGTGTAGGTTTTAAGAGATATATTAACTTGTTTTCCTCCCCCTGTCCTCCCTAGACTTGCCTGAGTTGGCACCTGTCCCTATGGCAATGAGCTTACGGCAGAGAATTGAATGCTATTAGCACTTGATCTTTCCAGCAGGGTTTGCACTAATTCTAAACCATGTGGAATCAACTTAGGCCTGAAGACAGAACTTGGCCCTACTATTTGGAGGGGGCTGTCATCACAGTTCCTCTCCAGTGTCCTCAGATGGTTGATGGTGCCACTTGCTTCCCTGCTCTTTCACACACAAGCTGCTTATTTAAAAACGCACGGGCACAGGGCCGCCCGATGTAGCACTGAGCCCCACAGATCAGGAAGTTCTGAGGCTCAATCGCTGGGTTAACCAGGTGGGCGTGCCACGATTCACCTCAGGACCCCTGGGCCTAGGAGGGAAAGTGAAGGCCTCAGCCCGGGGGTTCTCAGCTCTTCGTTGCTATCCGGCCGTCCTCGCTGGAAAGCGAGGACGTCGGTCAAGAACAGGATCTGGCTTGGCCGTGAAGCTCCTCACGGTCAAACAGCCCACCGGCACTCGCCGCCCAGAGATGCACGTTAAGAAAGGGCCACTTGGGTGCGGAGCCAAGGGCGGTTTCGTGCTTCTGGAGGTGTTTCCCAGCGAGGAGAGGAGAAGACATAAAGATTAAAAGATAAATCCTATTCAGTTCTGTGTTTACTGACCAATTCAGTGTACTTCATGATCAGGGCATCATGCCTCTCCTCGGGCGTGCTAATTTTACTCAGGTTCTGCATCAATACGGCAACCTCCTTCCCTGTGTTTAAAACAAAAAGGCAACAGGATTGTTAAACCCACAGCAAGGTGACAGTAACAACACATCCAATAGGTGGGGTGATCTGCGGGCTGGCATCAGAAAAGTGACGATGAAAAATGCCAGATGGTCGTTTTAAAAAATAAACACAGGTTCACCAGTGTCCTCCAGGGAAGGGAACCTGCCGCCCTATTATCTGGGCTGGTCTACATGTGACTCCAGTTCCACACTACGTGGTTGACTTTTAATGGCCTCGGGGCAACCAGGGATGGGCAATAAATTTGGCCTTACCAATGCTGCCCACATTCCCGAGAACAAATTAAAAATAAATGGAGCTGGCACTAAAAGAAAGACTTGCATTTATATAGCGCCTTTCACGACCTCAAGACGTCCCAAAGCGCTTTACATCCAACAAAGTACTTTTTTGAAGTGTTGTCACTGTTGTAATGTAGGAAACGTGACAGGCAATTTGTGCACAGCAAGATCCCACAAACAGCAATGTGATAATGACCAGATAATCTGGTTTTTTTTTAGTGATGTCGGTTGAGGGATAAATATTGGCCAGGACACCGGGGAGAACTCCCCTGCTCAATAGTGCTGTGGGATCCTTTACGTCCACCTGAGAAGGTAGATGGGGCCTCAGTTTAACATCTCTTCTGAAAGACAGCTCCTCCAACACTGCAGCACTCCCTCAGTACTGCACTGAAGTGCCTGTTTAGACCATGTGCACAAGTCCCTGGAGTGGAACTCTAAATCCACGACCTCTTGACTCAGAGGCAAGAATGCTACCAACTGAGCCATGGCTGACACTGGGTCAGGAATGTCAGTAATAACTGTTCAGAGCTTCAAAAGTCTCCATACAAACCCTGCCGTCACAGTTAATGTTAGATTCCTCATTAGTCTTAAAGAGCATCAAGTGACAGGAAGTATCAGGATTGATCCTTAAAGGGGCAATGTCTTCATGACAAAGTGTTGGGCAAACTTTTCATCTGGGGAGAGAGAGTCAGGAGAGGCGTGTGTTTTACTCTCCAGTCTGCACCGTGGCCCATGCCCCACAGTCTTCATCCATTGTGCCTCCTCCCTCTGTACTTCTCGTCCTAAACACCTTTGCCGCACCGTCTCTCTCCCCTCCTTCAAAAGTCTCCTCAAAGAATGATGCCAGGGCTTAGAGGGTTAAATTATGAGGCCAGCTTCCATAAACTAGGCATGTGTTCCTTTGAGTTTAGGAGATTGGGGGGGTGATCTGATCGAGGTGTTTAAAATGTTGAAAGGATTCGATAGGGTGGATACGGAGAAACTAAATCCTCTGGTGGGGAGATCAAGAACAAAGGGGACACTGCCTTAAAATTAGAGCCAGGCCGTTTAGGGAGCACTTCTTCACACAAAGGGTAGTGGAAATCTGGAACTCCCTCCCTAAAAGACTGTGGACTCTGAGGGTCAATTGGAGCTTTCGAGACTGAGATCGATAGATTTTTGGAAGGTAAGGGTATCGAGGGATATTGGAGCAAAGGCGGGAAAATGGAGTTGCGCGATGGTGTAATTTAACGAACAGGCTCGAGGGGCTGAATGGCCCACTCCTGTTCCTATGACCCCTTTGACTGTGCCTTCAGTGACCTCCCCTGACTTCTCTCCTGCTCAGTGTTTATAGTTCTGCCTGTAAGCACCGAGGAGCCTTTCGTTTCACGAAGGCTGCCCTGAAAATGTTGTTTTCCTTTGTTAAAACACCGCAATTAAGCGATACAACAATGCATCTTGACATGACTTACGTCAAGTGTTTGCCAAACACCTTTTCATGCAGGCACAACCCCCTTTCAGATGTACCTTTAAAAAAAAAAATTTGAGGTTTCACAGCCATGTACGCACAGAGCTGGAACTCAGTCTGCCTTGGCTCAGCGGGCAGCACTCCCAGCCTGGAGTCAGAAGGACGTGGGTTCACAATCCCACTCCAGAGACTTGAACACATAATCCGGGCTGACACTCCCAGTGCAGTACTGAGGGAGTGCCGCACTGTTGGAGGTGCCGTCTTTCGGACGAGACGTTAAACCAAGGCCCTGTCTGCCCTCTCAGGTGGACGTATAAGATTCCCATAGCACTATTCAAGTTGTTAAACTTTGCTAGCTCTTCAAATTGTGGAAAATAATAAATTGTTTGGAGGTCTCGGCTAAGCTCGAGATAATTAATCACCTTCTGCAGAGAATCTTTCTCTCTTGATGAATTGAATTCCAGGATTTATCTACCTTAGCTAATAGTCTTTGGGGAGTCTCACGTAGAATGCCTGTGTAGGATCCAGATAAAATTCCTTGATTTGAACATTCCAGGCTAATAAATATACCTGAACAGTTACTCGGGCGTTGTTTTTTTTATTCGTTCATGGGATGTGGGCGTCGCTGGCAAGGCCGGCATTTATTGCCCATCCCGAATTGCCCTTGAGAAGGTGGAGCTGCCAATCACAACAATATACCCAGACAAATCATGTTTGTGTTTGAATTGTGTGGCTGGGCTCCTCCCTCAGGCAAACTGAGGTTCAAAACACTGTGTCGAGTTAAACCGGTACATGATTTCTGGGCGTGTTGCTGGTTTTTAACCCCTTGTGTAGTGTGGCTGAATTCACAGGAGCAGCTACTGGGCTAAAACACAGTCGGAAATGCTTCATTTTTGTCACAGTAGCTTCAGACTAGCAAAAGGCAAATTTAGAACAATTATCAGGAAGTTCTTCACACAAAAGGGGTAATTTTGACTCGGTGCGGTAGTGTAAAACGAGTGGTGGTGAATTGGCAGTCCTTCTTACATCTGCCCTCATTTTCATTTCCATTAACTTCAAAGGTCTACCTCAAGGAGTGGTCAAGATGTTGAATGGACGTCTAAGTGGGGCAGTGGAGGCTAAAAACCTTGGGAATCATTGAAGAAACAGCCGGAAGCTGCGATGGGGGAAAAGTAGGGTCTTTATGAATGAACTAGATGGACCGAATGGTCTCCGTCATCTGCACGAGTCTTGTGAGGCAAGAGAAACCCAGAACATTACTTCAGAATAAGTCAGCGGGACATTAGTTTACAGTAAATTTACAACAGGGAGAATTTTGTTACACAAGTGGATGTCTGGGACAAATTTCCACTAGATACCTGAAAAGGAAAAATTTGCAGGGCTACGGGGAAAGAGCAGGGGAGCGGGACTAATTGGATAGCTCTTTCAAAGAGCCAGCACAGGCAGGACAGGCCGAATGGCCTCCTGCTGCGCTGTGTGATTCTATAAGGAGTTTGCAAAGTTTTACAACAGTGAAAATATCAAGCAAAAATATTCGGGCCGTTGAAAGTGCAGTTGGACGTTGTAGTGGGAGAGCTTGAGTATTACAGGGTCAGGGTTCAATGGGATGATTGGCCATTTAATGCCTTAAACTTTTCTCAGAGCTGGAACACTCTATATGGCTGTTCGATGTCCAATGCTGCCTGAATTTCCCCGGAATATGTTCATCAAGTTGACATGAGAAGTTAAATTGTACTCACCCAGTCCTTTCAGTTTCTTCTTGTCCAGTTTCTGTTCCTTACCCATCTCCTTGTTTGCTTCTGGAACATCACCAACCACTGTGGGCCCCGGCTGCCGCTCTTTCTCGGCCTCCCCGCTGCAGTCCTCTGATTCCACATCTCCGTTGTTCAGGACCTCACTTCTCTCCGCGTCTCCTTCAGCCTCCTTACCTGCTTGGCTGTCCTCAGAGGCGTAGGTTTTGATAATGTCCTCCAGCTGCCTGTCCAGTTCCTCTGAAATGTCAGGGATGGTCACAGGGGCCTGGACAGGAGCTGCCTCCTTCGGTTTTAGAGAAGCCGTCTTCACCGGTGCCTGATCGGGCGCAACGGCAGCTTTTGGCTCCATCTCTGGCTGTTTTGGCGGTGCTGGGGAGATTTCGGCAGGACTGTCTGCCCCCTGCTTCTCCAGTTGGTCGGGGCTGGGTGCCGAGGCCGGAGATTGGACAGGCTTCTGTGTTCCAATTCCACTGGTAGGGACTTGAGTGTTATTATTGACAGTATCCTGGCACTCCATAGTTGATTAATAATGCCTAAATGAGAAACGACAACAGGAATGGCATATCCTCAGACAACTTACGCAGAAAATAGTGACTCACATAATGTCAAAACTTTTCTGAGATACTTTTTAATGTTTGTTTTCATCTCTTCCTAAGGACAAGCAATGTTCCTCGGCCAAAATGGATCCTGTTCTCAGGCCTCCGTCAATCGCACTCTTGAACCGGTAGCTGGGAGATGAAGGGCGGCCTAGGGTGGTTCCCCTCCAATTTTCCCTTTCATTGTTGACCAAGATGGCATCCAAGGCTAGCAGCCCCTCAGTGAGCTCCTCTCCTCTGCAACTCTATCATGACATGCGGTAAGTGTAATGGGCTTGGGAGGAACAGGTGACTTTGGACCTATGGTTCCCAAAGCTCTCCACCACTGGGGGTTTTCCTCACCTCATGTCTGGGTCTGTTGTAGACTAATTGATGGAGATTGATTGCTATGATTAGTCAACAACTCCATTATCGTTGTATCATGCGACTACCAGGAAGGTAGAGGGCGAACTAGATGGAGCTTGGTCCGTTTTTGTCATGCAGTTCCTACATTCTATCCTTGGTCCTTTCTCCCCCAATCTCCAGCCTCCCACTGTTTAAGATCCCCTGGTTCTAATAGTGGGTACATTTTAGCCCAAACTACAAGTTTAAAACTACCTGTGCCGATCCCACTGCCCATCCCATGACCCTGCTTCTTCTGTGTTTTCACTGTGTTGTCTTCAATGGCTGGAACTCTGCTCAAATTTTGATTTCCCGCACTCCCGGAGTCCTCCGCCATCAGGACTACGCTGCTGTACTGGACTCCACCGCAAGACTCTGCTCCGCTACTCAGTCCCTTCAAGTTTTACGGTAACTTTTTCCAGCCTGCAGTCCATTCCCACCCCCCACCCCCAGTTTCTCAACGAGAGGTCCTCACTCCTTTTTTTTCCCCTCGACCTCTGCGCTGATCGACTCCTCATCCTTGGTGAGTTCAACCTCCATTTCAACTCACTTTGCCCTCTCTCCTCTGAGTTCATGGCCCTCCTGTCCACTCTTAACTTCTCCCTCCATATAAACTCTCCATGCCACTCCCTTGACCCTGCCATCTCACATGGCCTCTCTATTCCCATCGTCTCAATCACTGACAAGGCCATCACTGATCACTTCCTTGTGTCACTCGCCTCTTCCCTCTTCCAAATCCACTTCCTTCTGCCTCTGCCCCTGGAAATACTCTCCTCCAAGTCGCTTACAACAGCACTTTCAAACTCTCAACTGTCTAGCCTTTTGCCCTCTATTTTCCACGATACATCTGCAGCTGTCGACCTGCTCATTCACTCCCTCACCTTCACATTTGATGTTCTTAACCCCCCCCCCCCCCCAAGTAAAAACCTTATTCTCTCTCACCCTGGTCATTCCCCGGTACAGCCCCCATCTTCACTCCCTTAAGCCCAAGGGGCACAGATTTGAATGTCTATGGTGCACAGCTGGTTTTGCTATTCAGCCTGGTGAGGACGGTAAACATCACATCTGGTTTAGCCATTCAGCACCAGATCTGGCTGGACCACTTCAAGCTCTACCAGGCATGGCTCTCCTCTGCCAAAACTGCTCACTCTTCCAGGATTATCCTGGAATGCAAAGGTAAACCCCAGGCTTCTTTTTTCCACTACCGACTGGCTTCTTAAACTCCTCTTCTCTGCCCCCTCCACCCTCACCTCCAGCAATAAGTGCGAGGAGCTCATGGACGAAGATTGAGACCATCCGTTCAGCTGCCTCTGCCACATCTCCTCACGGCAGCATAGCTGAGATAGGGAACTCTTCAGAGTGGGGTATGAATTTATTTACCATCATACCAAGGTACTGCTCATGGGTATTCTGATGTTCTACTCCAATTCACTAGCAACCCAGATTTCTCACTTCTATCCGTTCCAGAACCCCTATCGACATCCAAATGGATTGTCAATCTCAGGACCCTTAATAACGTAATGAAGCAAGGGAATGAAGAAATGCAGCTTAGCCTGTTCCTTCAATAATGGTCTCCTCCATTTCAGGAATCCCTCCAATCTTGTCCTTTGAATGAAATGTTAAACTGAGGTCCCGTCTGCCTGTTCATGGGGAGGGAAAAGGTTCTTTGCGCTATTTGAACAAGGAGTTGTCCTAGACTGCTGGCTAACATACCTCCCTCAACTATCGCCGACAAAAACAAGTAGATGAACTGGTGATTTATCTCAGTACAGATACACAATGACTGCCACCTGTTCCTGCATAACAACAGTCACTGCACTTCAGAAGTAATTCAATATTTGAGGGCTTTGAGTTTTGATGTAGTAAGGCACTATATGGAAGCAAGAATTTGTTTTTTTTAAACTTATTGACCAGAATTCGTAACTTCCTCCATTCCAAGAGTATTAACTTCCTTGGGGCCTTAGCTTGATTCACCCTGGAACTCCAAGCTCCCTCCATCCCGTGATTTGTACCTTCATCCCTTCTCCAGACTTCTAGTTCACTCCCTTTCCCAGATTTTTAATTCCCTCCATCCCAGGACCTCCACCACTCTCCTCCCAAGACTATTAGATCCTCCTTCTCCAAACTTCTTGTAACTCAGGCCTCCCAATTCCCTCCATTAAACCCAAGATTGGCCGTACGCTGGCCAGCAGCGAGGGGCCTCGTTAGCTAACAAACAGTCCTCACGATAAGTTAAAGCCGGCTATCGTGCAAGTAGGAAAAACATCTATTTTTGAAATTCTATTCGAACGACGAAATGGAAGAAAGCAAATGGATACTTGGAGCTGGAGCTGGATGTGGGAGGCGAGCTGCGTGAGTGTGAGCGTGCGCGAGTGTGAGCGCGCGTGCGTGTGCAGTGAGCTACTGTACACAAGGATTCCCCTTTAAGACAGATACCGCTTGACAACATACGCTGTGGTTTAATTATAGCTCTTTTCTTCACAGAGGGGATAAGCTGACCAGCGTGCAGCAGCTGCTCGGTAGCTAGAGGTTATTTGGAGCATTTCTAAATAGGGCCATGTTGACCAGCACTTTTCAGGAGTCACAAACCCAGCTGGAAAAACAAAGCAATCCTCTCTGCTCATGACCAAACACCGCAGCACAATGAACCTTTGCGTCAGTGAAATTGCGCCACGGCCTCAGAATTCCGCCGGAGACCGGAGCTTCCGAATGGTGGACCGTTATAGATTCCTCTTTCTGCTAATTTGGCGGAGGTGTTAACTCGCTCAAAATGGAGAGGTGTTCTGACACATCGCGCAGCCTCTCCTCCCCGATCCGCCGCATAGTCCCTTCTCCCCGATGCCCGCTCTGTCCCTCCTCAATCATCTCAACCCCAGGACACTGCTGCAGGGGTTCCTCAGGGCAGTGTCCGAGGCCCAACTATCTTCAGCTGCTTCATCAATGTCCTTTCCTTCATCATTAGGTCAGAAGTGGGGCTGTTCGCTGATGATTGCACAGTGTTCAGCTCCATTCTCAACCCCTCTGATAATGAAGCAGTCCACGCAGCAAGATCTGGACAACATCCATACGGACATAGGAACAGGAGTAGGCCATTCAGCCCCTCATGCCTGCTCCGCCATTTGATTAGATCATGGCTGATCTGTGATCTAACTCCATATACCTGCCTTTGGCCCATATCCCTTAATACCTTTGATTGCCAAAAAGCTTCTATCCAGGTTTGGGTTAACAAGTGACAAGTAACATTCGTTCCACACAAGTGCCAGGCAATGACCATCTCCAATAAGGGAGCGCCTCACCGCCTCCTCTGGACATTCAATGGCATTACCATCACCGAATCCCCCACCATCAACATCCTGAGGGGTCACCATTGACTAGAAGCTAAACTGGACCAGCCATATAAATACTGTGGCTACAAGAGCAGGTCAGAGGGTGGGTATTCTGTTGCGAGTGACTCACCTCCTGACTCCCCAAAGTCTCTCCACCACCTACAAGGCACAAGTCAGGAGTGTGATGGAATACTCTCCACTTGCCTGGATGGGAACAGCTCCAACAACGCTCAAGAAGATCGACACCATCCAGAACAAAACAGTCCGTTTGATTGGCACCTCAACTACCGGCTTAAACATCCACTCCCTCCACCACCGGTGCACCGTGGCTGCAGAGTGTACCATCCACAGGATGCACTGCAGCAACTCGCCAAGGCTTCTTCGACAGCATCTCCCAAACCCGCGACCTCTACCATCTAGAAGGACAAGGGCAGCAGGCACATGGGAACAACGCCATCTGCACGTTCCCCTCCAAGTCACACACCATCCCGACTTGGAAATATATCGCTGTTCCTTCATCGTTGCTGGGTCAAAATCCTGGAACTCCCTTCCTAACATCACTGTGGGAGAACCGTCACCACACGGACTGCAACGGTTCAAGGAGAAGGCGGCTCACCACCACCTTCTCAAGGGCAATTAGGGATGGGCAATATGTGAAAATGTGCTTTAACAACACTACATCCTCATGATGGTTAGAAGTGGATCCCACAATGGTAGAAACAATAACAAGCTGAGACCGAATCTCAGTTCGCAGGGTTCCTCCCAAGCTGGAGTCGAGATTTCTGACACAGGAACGCTAGAATTAAATTATTGCCTTGTAACTCGCTGCTGGTTATCCACTCCAATGAAAAAGAATCTTAAATTGGCATTTTGATGAATATTGGGCCATCCTTAGATATATCGTCAGGAATGTTGAAGATAGGAGTGAGCAAAGAGACCATCCAGATCACCTAACCTGCCCCCATTACTTGCGTCCAAATTGAGGCCCCCATCCCTCACGAGTAGATCATTTTCACCGACCTCCACCTTTGGTACCAAGTTCATATCCCACTACTCCATTGTGATTTAAGAAGGGCTCAAATATCACTAGAAATTGGCAAGTTCGGAGCAAGAAGGGGTCGTCAGGTGGAACTTTGACACCCAGAGGGCAGTAGAGTTACCAGGGAAGGACTTGGAAGTGGACAAAATTGATGGGTTCATGGGTCAATTAGATGGGTTTTTCGGAGAGAAAGGATTGAGGGACGTGGGGAGAAGACCGTTAGATGGGATAGAGATCGATCAAAAAAGCTTATTGGACCTAATGGTCTTTTCCTATTACTGGGAATTCACGTGTTCTCAATCTGCTCCGCTTCGAACACTTTATCCATGTAAATGAGGTTATCTTTCTGGTTAGAAAAAGATGGCAGAGTTTCAGCAAGATTCCCTAGTTAGGGTAGTCATAGAATCATAGAGCGCAGAAGGAGGCCATTCAGACCATCGTGCCTGTGCTGGCTCTTTGAAAGAGCTATCCAATTAGTCCCACTCCCCTGCTCTTTCCCCATAGCCCTGTAAATGTGTACACAGGATCTGTTATTCCTCCCTAACAAGGGGGTGAAATTAAACCCGACATCACTGCAGTTCAAATCATGTGATCCTTCAGCTATTAATTATTGTTAGACATTTAAAAAAAATGAAATAAAAATGTTCTTTTTTACTTTTTCTTTCTGTCCATTTTATCTCTCTCTCTTAATCTATTCTTCCTTCCCCTCTATTTCGCTTTCTGAACCTGATTTAATATTGAACTCACTATTCCTACTTACACTTCCTGGTTCAGACTCTTGAGCTGTTCATTAATGATTCTTCAATCTGACTGGTTAAGGAGATACACAGTTGCTTGCCCTGTTCACACAGGTCCCGGATGCCCTGTAGAGGGCTCCACGCTGAATGGATCTCAAACTTACAGGAATTTGCCGTGCAAAAAGCTAATAGGAAGTCTATGGGCAAATGCAAGTCTAACGAATGGCTGGCATTGTTCGTTTGCCGGTCACAGCAAAATCCGGCCCAATGGAATGGAATCAAATTAAGCAGCTAGTCCAACTGGCTTCAGTGACCCTGGGTTAGACAGAGGGGGAGAACCATCCCACTTCCTATCACTCAGCAGTAATACCTGCTGAAAAGTGTGTGAGTGTGTGTGTGTGTGTGTGTGTGTGCGGTTGTGTCTGTGTGTGCGGTTGTGTCTGTGTGGGTGTGCGAGTGTCTGTGTGTGTGCGGTTGTGTCTGTGTGTGTGCGGTTGTGTCTGTGTGGGTGTGCGTGTGTGTGTGTGTGTGGTTGTGTCTGTGTGTGTGCGGTTGTGTCTGTGTGTGCGGTTGTGTCTGTGTGGGTGTGCGAGTGTCTGTGTGTGTGCGGTTGTGTCTGTGTGTGTGCGGTTGTGTCTGTGTGGGTGTGCGTGTGTGTGTGTGTGTGTGTGCGGTTGTGTCTGTGTGTGTGCGGTTGTGTCTGTGTGTGTGCGGTTGTGTCTGTGTGGGTGTGCGAGTGGGTGTGTGGGTGTGGTTGTGTCTGTGTGGGTGTGTGTGTGTGTGTGTGTGGTTGTGTCTGTGCGAGTGTGTGGGTGTGTGTGTGTGTGTGTGGGTGTGGTTGTGTCTGTGCGAGTGTGTGTGTGTGTGTGTGGATGGGGGTCGAGTGCGGGATTGACCTGAACTGTGATGGCCCGCGCCCAGTCATACTGTCAGCACTCGATGCCTAGACTCAAAAATGATGAGGAATGGCCATTTGGGAAGTGGCCTCAGGGCTCCAACATGAGTCGGACCTTCAGGAAAGGAGGGACTATGATAGGCAAAAAAAAAGACCCCAAATTATAAACCTTCTCAAAATTACTTAGATGCAGGGTTGCCAACTCTGGTTGGATGTATTTCTGGAGGTTTCATCACATGACCTCCTGCCCCATCAAACAGCCTTTCTCCCCTCCTTCTCCAATATCTTTGTAACTAAGAATCAAAAGATGTTCAAAGAAAATTTTTAAAAACACACAATTTTTAACGCCCCAATGATTTTATCCCGGAGTTGTTTGCAGAGAGATTATCCTTTCATTCCTGGAGGGTTGGCAACCCTAGTTAGGTGTCAGCTTGGCTCAGTTGGTGGCACTCTTGCCTCTGAATCAGAAGATTGTGGTTCAAACTCCACTCCAAGAATATCCTTCCTTACGTAAGGAAGGATATATTTGCTTTGGAGGCAGTGCAACGAAGGTTCACAAATTGATTCTTGGGATGGGAGGGTTGTCCTATGAGGAGAGATTGAGTAGAATGGGCCTATACTCTCTGAAGTTTAGAAGAATGAGAGATGATCCCATTGAAATATATAAGATTCTGAAAGGGCTTGACAGGGTAGATGTTGAGATGCTATTTCCGCTGGCCGGAGAGTCTAGAACTAGGGGGCATAGTTGCAGGATAAAGGGTCGGCCATTTAGGACTGAGATCAGGAGAAACTTTTTCACTCAGAGGGTTGCGAATCTTTGGAATTCTCCACCCCAGAGGGCTGTGGATGCTCAGTCGCTGAGTATATTCAAGACTGAGATCGATAGATTTTTGGACTCTAAGGGAATCAAGGGATATGGGGATCGGGCGGGAAAGTGGAGTTGAGGTCGAAGATCAGCCATGATCTTATTGAATGGCGGAGCAGGCTCGAGGGGCCGTATGGCCTAGCCCTGCTCCTATTTCTTATGTTCTCATGTTCCACTAGAGCACATGATCCAGGATGAAGCTCTGGTGATGTACCCAGGCCCGGTGTATCTGTTCCAGTGGTTCAGGTGGAAGTTGAAGATCCCATTACACTTTATGAAGAGTTCTCCTGGTGTCCTGACCAACATTCCTCCCGTAAAACGTTTTTTTTTTAGGTGGTGTTTGTTAACTGTTCGTTCATCACATTGGCACTTCTTGGGATCTTGCTGTGTGGAAAATGGCCGGCTTCTTTTGCCTACATCACAACAATCGCCATGCTTCATGGTAATTCATTGTATGTGAAGCGCTCTGGGAACTTTCTGAGAGATGTGATAAGGGGCTATAAAAACGCAAGTTCTATCTTTGAAGTTAAGGTCATACAATTCAATCACGGAGACTGTGTCTGTCACTGTCTCCATGACTACCAGAGTGTCAGGGGGAAAAACAATGATGAAAAAATAGAATAAAACTGCTTCACAAATTCCACCTGTGTATTTTACATAGAATACTGCTTAAATAAAACATCTTAAGACATAACTGGGTTTTTCCCATCTCTATTTTCCCCCAAAATTTGTTGGGCTGTTTCTGGGCCGATTCAGGGCCCCTCAAAGGCTGAAAGCTGCCGACTCAGTTTCACAGCTACCAGTGACCCACTTGTAAAACCTAGACAGCAGCATCTTCAATGCAAGACGATTTCGGGCCCAAAAACGGGTGACGCTCCACAAGCGCGGGGCACTCCAGGCACCTCAGGCACAAAGCCTCACCTGGAATTGGGCCTCAGGCCTCGTTATAATAATCTGCCCGTCGTGCCTGCAGAGGCGGCTTGCCCGATTGCAGCATCCGATTTGGGGGGGGGGGGGCCGGGGAGAAGAAGAACCGGAAGGGGGGCGACTGTGGGCTGGCAGCAGACTTGAGGAGCGCTGTGCAGGCAGGAGGAGCACTCCTGAGGTGGGTAAGTGAAAATGCCAACTTACTTTTTGGTGATGACTGCCTGTTAGGCCACAGTAGTCCCACCGAAACACGAGTGGAGCAGCCAGCTCAGCTCAGTGCTCACCAATTTTGCTGAGGGGGTCCTTAAACAGATGTTAGGCCCCCCCCCCCATTAACACAAGCAAAGGCCCTAAGGCCTGTTTAAGGCGGCCCCTGAAAATCATCCGAGGACAATGTGTCGTTGGGAGGTATTTCAGGTGGCCGTGGGAAGTAGGGGATAGCCCCGCAAAATTGGACTCGTTTACCCTCTTTTCCACCTGGAAAACGAGCTCAATAAGGAGCAATCTCCAGCCCCAACTTCCCACTTTACTTAGTTTCCCTGCTTAATTCAAATTATTGGATAATTCACATTTTAATGAGGCAGTTGTGCTGTTTAGAGTGAAAAGTGCCTCATTTATTGGAAGAAAGAAAGAACTTGCATTTATATAGCGCCTTTAATGTAGTAAAACATCCCCAAGGTGCTTCGCAGGAGCGATTATCAAACAAAATTTGACACCGAGCCACATAAGGAGATATTAGGACAGGAGACCAAAAGCTTGGTCAAAGAGGTAGGTTTTAAGGAGCGTCTTAAAGGAGGAGAGAGAGGTGGAGAGGTTTAAAGAGGGAATTCCAGAGCTTAGGGCTGAGACAGCTCATATAGCACCTTTCATGACTTCAGAATGTACCCAATACGCTCATATCAAGGTCCCCCAAACAACAATGAGATAAATGGCCCATTAATTTGTTTTAATGATGTTGGTTGAGGGATACATGTTGGCCAGGGCACTGGGAGAACTCCCTGTTCTTCTTTGAATAGTGCCATGGGGTCTTTTACATCCACCTGAGGTCCTCAGTTTAACATCTCATCCAAACGGCAACACTCCCTCAGTACTGCACTGAAGTGTCGGCCTAGATTATGAGATCATCAACAACAACAACAGCTTGCATTTATATAGCGCCTTTAACGTAATAAAACATCCCAAGGCGCTTCACAGGTGCATAATCAGACAAAAATTGACACCGAGCTACATAAGGAGACATGAGGACCGAAGACTAAAAGCTTGGTCAAAGAAGTAGGTTTTAAGGGGGGTCTTAAAAGGAGGAAAGAGAGATGGAGAGTTGGAGAGGTTTGGGGAGGGAACTCCAGAGCTTAGGGCCCGGGCAGCTGAAGGCACGGCCGCCAATGGTGGGGCGAAGAAAATTGGCGATGCGCAAGAGGCCAGAATTGGAGGAGCGCAGAGATCTTGGCAGGTTGTAGGGCTGGAGGAGGTTACAGAGATAGGGAGGAGCGAGGCCATGTAGGGATTTGAACATGAGGGTGGACCTCCATGAATGAGTCAGCGATTCCCCCACACAGAGGGACCCAGAGCTCTATTACTGTCGAGGGGAACAATCGGATTCTGTGTACGAGTCAAATGGTCAGATATGTCATCGCAGCTGCCCGAGGAAGTCTCTGAGCTCCTTATTTTAGTCTGGATGACAAGGCACTGTTAAAATAATCAAAGGCGTCACTTTCCCCACCAATCATGTCCTTAAAAATAGAAATTAAAGCTTCCTTCTGTTTGGGATACACTTTATATTATCTCACTGGAAAGTTTTTGTTGCATTCTCAATTTCCCTCTCTTTCACTCTAAAGCCTGATTAATCACTGGTCCTCCTCATCTCAGTCCTAAAAGTTTAACTCCGAGATATTGTCTGCTCGACACCTAAATGACAATCCCGGACAGGATTCCTCTTGTTAAAACCGACTTCAAAGGGCTTAATTATCACTTAATATGATTTTGTCTCTCTCTCTCTCTCCCTCCCCGCCCCCCTCCAAAAACTCCAAAACAACGAGTGATTTCATATCCTTGTGATGAAGGAATATAATTAAATGAGGTTTAAATTTCTCCCATAGCACTTACTAATGATACTGAGACAGAAACTGAGCCATGAAAATCAACACACTCTTCTCCCACTCTCCCCCCACACAGAAAGTCCTGTCAATTTCAGAGACGAGCTGGGATAAAGAGATTTTTTTTAAGAAGTGAAACTGTTAAATAATCCTCCCCAACCCCCCCAACACCCCACAACAGATTAAGAGGTTCATTGTAAACTCACCTCTGCCTGGGTTGCGGATTGCTGTGAAAGTGAGTCCCAGGCGCTGTCTGGAGTGACAGGACAGCTGGGTGAGACTGACCAGAACAGCTCCCAGCTAAAAATAAACCAGTCAACAGTGAACGAGTGGGGAATGGACTTGGGGTTATACTAGTCCTGGGAGATTACCTGGGACTCCTGGGTGGCTCAACTAAACCCCAGGGGGCACTCGATTTTGTTTCTTTTTTGCAATGCTAAGCAGAGTGGGTCGATGAGATGGCGTTAACTAACTAAATTAATCCGTGAGGTTACAGAGGCAGTTCCGTTATACTTAAGAAAAGACATACTTGCTCTCGAGGCAGTACAAAGAAGGCTCACTCGGTTAATCCCGGGGATGAGGGGGCGGACATATGAGGAGAAGTTGAGTAGATTGGGACTCTACTCATTGGAGTTCAGAAGAATGAGAGGCGATCTTATTGAAACATATAAGATTGTGAAGAGGCTTGATCGGGTGGATGCGGTAAGGATGTTCCCAAGGATGGGTGAAACTAGAACTAGGGGGCATAATCTTAGAATAAGGGGCTGCTCTTTCAAAACTGAGATGAGGAGAAACTTCTTCACTCAGAGGGTAGTAGGTCTGTGGAATTTGCTGCCCCAGGAAGCTGTGGAAGCTACATCATTAAATAAATTTAAAACAGAAATAGACAGTTTCCTAGAAGTAAAGGGAATTAGGGGTTACAGGGAGCGGGCAGGAAATTGGACATGAATTTAGATTTGAGGTTAGGATCAGATCAGCCATGATCTTATTGAATGGCGGAGCAGGCTCGAGGGGCCGATTGGCCGACTCCTGCTCCTATTTCTTATGTTCTTATGTTCTTATGTGTCACAGTAATTCAGCAATAACTGGGTTATCGGTTATTAATTAACACTGAGATCATTACATAGAACGCACAGCGCTGAAACAGGCCAGTCGGCCCAACTGGTCCACGCTCCAGACAAGCCTCCTCCCACTCCACTTGGTCTCACTTTAGCAACATATCCTTCTAGACCATTCCTCCTTAGTGTATGCCTTTTCTAAAATAACCAGTAAGGAGACACTGGGTTGTCCCAGCATCATCAACCAAAGAAACAAACCAAAATGCCCTCTTTTTAGAGGAGAATAATTAATAGGGAACTAAATCATAACAAAAAGGGAAACTTATAATGTTAAATAATAATATTGTTAACAGTGTCCAGTATCCACTCCAGTCCCTGCGGTGCCCGGTCACGGAAAGTCAGTGTCTGCGATTGAAATAAATTGGTGAGATTCGTTTAAAATTAAAATTTAGCAATGTTTTCAGAACTTACCTGACTGTGCCCTTACGCGCTGGTGTGGTTGAGCAGGTTGTCTTGCCTTCCTGTGCGGCGATGATGTTAGTCTCTGGGACCTCAGGGTGATGGACCTCTATCTGTACGGGTGTATCCGTTCATCTTTGATCCTCTGCTCCTGGGTGAATCCATCTGGTAACTGTACCTGGACCAGTTGCCCTAAATCTCATCTCCCTTGATCTCGGGAAAACTTGTCCGTGCAAGTGAAAGGTAGACTGCCTGGTACAGGCGTTCAGTTTCAATTCTGTGACTGCTCTCTCTCTTTGTTAGAGATGTACTTTCCATCTTGTACAGAAACACCCTGCTACATACACTATTCAGAGAACCTCGACTAAAGACTATTACAAGAGCTATTAGAAGAACAAGAACTAAGAATGAACTGAACTTCTCAACTAAGTTTCTTTACTGTCAAAACGCCATCTTATATATCCTTGATTTTCAAAGAAACAACCTCAATTTTAATGACCAATCTGAGTGACATATATATTAGAAGAGTTCACCTCTTTTTGATGTCAATCACTTCACACAACCATGTTGGTTAATCATGTATCAGGACCCAGACATGCCAGGTAGTGATTTCACTCCCTTGGCTTTCATTCTCTCCTTAACAAAGAATTCTTCCATACTTTTTCCAGTAAAGAATGGTACGTTTACATCTCCTAGCAACTTATTTCTGGGCCTGTGGGGTTTTAATTAGCATTAACTTTTGGTTTCCCACAGTTCAGCCTGACTATTGACTCCATTCTGAAGACACAATTAATCACCTCCCAAACCCGCAACCTCCACCACCCAGTAGGACAAGGACAGCAAGTCCATGGGAACACCATCACCTCCAAGCTCCCCTCCACACCATCCTGACTTGGACACATATCGGCCGTTCCTTCATCGTCGCTGGGTCAAAATCCTGGAAGTCCTTACCTAACAGCACTGTGGGAGAACCTTCACCACACGGACACAACAGCGGTTCAAGAAGAAGACCCACCACCACCTTCTCAAGAGGCAACTAGGGATGGGCAATAAATGACAGCTTTGCCAGCGATGCCCACATCCCAAGAATGATTTTTTAAAAATTCTTAAATTATTTTGCCTGCACCGAGATCAGACACTCAGTGAAGTAATCTACAGAAATCAATTTTATTTTTAACAATGACAACATTTGGCACAAAAAACACTTTATTCCATTGTTCTTCATTCTATGATTGCACGCTCGAGTTAGAGAACATACGTTATTCTAAGTTATTCATATTCTTCAGCATTTAAAAAAAACCTGGATCATGTCCCCTTTCAAACTTTTCTCAAACGAGAAAAAGTCCAATTCTTTTGGCTGCTGCCCATGAGTTAAAGCTTTTAGTCTCTAAATCCTCCTTGTTGATCTCCTCCACATCACCTCCAACACATTAACATTGTTTTAAGAATGTAAGAAAATGCAGAGCAAGAAAAGGCCATTCAACCCATCGAACCCACTGCTATCCAGCGTCAATGACTGATTCGTCTATCGAGGCCTTAGAATCATAGAATCATAGAAAGGTTACAGCACGGAAGGTGGGCATTCGGCCCATCGAGTCCATGCAGGCTCTATGCAAGAGCAATTCAGCTAGTCCCACTCCCCCGCCCTATCCCCATAGCCCTGCAAATATTTTCCTTTTAAGTACTTATCCAGTTCCCTTTCAAAGGCCATGATTGAATCTGCCTCCACCACCCCCTCAGGCAGTGCATTCCAGATCACAACCACTCGCTGTGTAAAAAAGTTTTTCCTCATGTTACCTTTGGCTCTTTTGCCAATCACCTTAAATCTATGTCCTCTGGTTCTTGACCCTTCCAATGGGAACAGTTTCTCTCTATCTACTCTGTCAAGACCTTTCATGATTTTGAATACCTCTATCAAATCTCCTCACAACCGTCTCTGCTCCAAGGAGAACAACCCCAGCTTCTCCAGTCTATCCACGTAACTAAAGTCCCTCATCCCTGGAATCGTTCTAGTGAATCTTTTCTGCACCCTCTCTAAGGCCTTTACATCTTTCCTAAAATGCGGTGCCCAGAACTGGACACAATACTCCAGTTGTGGTCAAACCAGTGTTTTATAAAGGTTCATCATGACTTCCTTGTTTTTGTACTCTATGCCTCTGTTTATAAAGCCCAGGATCCCGTATGCTTATTTAACCTCTTTCTCAGCCTGCACATATACCCCCAGATCTCTCTGTTCCTGTATCCCTTTTAGAGTTGTGCCCTCTAGTTTATATTGCCTCTCCTCATTCTTCTTACCAAAATGTATCACTTCGCATTTTTCTGCGTTAAATTTCATTTGCCACGTGTCCGCCCATTCCACCAGCCTGTCTACATCCCCTTGAAGTCTGTCACTGTCCTCTTCACTGTTTACTACATTTTCAAGTTTCGTGTCATCTGAAAATTTTGAAATTGTGCCCTGTACTCCCAAGCCCAAGTCATTAATTTATATCAAGAAAAGCAGTGGTCCCAGCACTGACTCCTGGGGAACACCACTGTACACCTCCCTCCAGTCCGAAAAACAACTGTTCACCACTACTCTCTGCTTCCTGTTACTTAGCCAATTTTGTTTCCATGCTGCTACTGCCCCCTTTTTATTCCATGGGCTTCAATCTTGATGACAAGCCTATTATGCGGCACTTTATCAAACACCTTTTGAAAGTCCATATAGACCTCATCAACTGCATTGCCCTCATCTACCCTCTCCATTACCTCATCAAAAAACTCAATCGAGTTAGTTAAACATGATTTGCCTTTAACAAATCCATGCTGGCTTTCCCTAATTAATCCACACTTGTCCAAGTGACATCTAATTCTGTCCCGTATTATTGTTTCTAAAAGTTTCCCCACCACCGAGATTAAACTGACTGGCCTGTAGTTGCTGGGTTTATCCTCACACCCTTTTTTGAACAAGGGTGTAATATTTGCAATTCTCCAGTCCTCTGGCACCACCCCAGTACCTAAGGATGTTTGGAAGATTATGGCCAGTACCTCTGCAATTTCCACCTGTATTTCCCTCAGCAATCTAGAATGCCTCCCATCTGGACCAGGTGACTTATCTACTTTAAGTACAGCTAGCCTTTCTAGTACCTCCTCTTTATCAATTTTTAGCCCATCCATTAACTACATCTTCCTTTACAGAGACTCTGGCAGCATCTTCTTCCTTGCTAAAGACAGATGCAAAGTACTCATACAGTACCTCGGCCATGCCCTCTGCCTGCATGAGTAGATCTCCTTTTTGGTCCCTGATCGGCCCTATCCGTTTACTGTTTACATGCCTATAGAAGACTTCTGGATTCCCTTTTATGTTGGCCGCCAGTCTATTCTCAGACTCTCTCTTTGCCCCTCTTAATTCCTTTTCACTTTCCCTCTGAACTTTCTATATTCAGCCTGGTTCTTACTTGTGTTATCAACCTGGCATCTGTCATACGTCCCCTTTTTCCTGCTTCATCTTACTCTCTATCTCTTTTGTCATCCAGGGAGCTCTGGTTTTAGTTGCCCTACCTTTCTCCCACGTGGGAATGTCCCTAGACCGTACCTGAACCATCTCCTCCTTAAAGGCCGCCCGATGTTCAATTACAGTTTTGTCTGTCGATCTTTTACCCGGACCAGACCTGTTCTCATCCCACTAAAATTGGTCCTCCTCCAATTGAGTATTTTTATTTTAGGGTGGTCCTTGTCCCAAAGCCTTAGCCGACACCTCTGCTTCCACCATCACCTGTTGATCCTGTAAGGTTTTCAGTGACCTACGCACACATGGATTGCACACGGCTTTAACACAAGAACGGACAAGATAAACTAACTGATCACAGAATCAACTAAATCAACTCAACAATCGCTGCATTTCTTTCAGTATTCTGAGTTATCACTCCTCCTGTTAAACAGGTAACTTCGTTGAACGCCAACTGCAAATGACTACAGAGATGACACCAAAATATACCACTGTAAGATGTTCATACTGGTAAGGTTAAACAGCAGAGACTTGCATTTATACAGCACCTTTAACATAAAAAACCCTTAAGATATCGGCTGTGACTCAGTGGTAGCCCTCTCACCTCTGAGTCAGAAGGTCGTGGGTTCAAGTCCCACTCCAGAGACTTGAGCACATAATCTAGGCCGACACTTCCAGTGCAGTACTGAGGGAGTGCTGCACTGTTGGCAGTACTGTCTCTCGGGCGTCCCAAAGCACTTCACAGCCAGTGAAATACTTCTGAAGTGCAGTCACTGTTGTGATGTGGGGAAAACTGGCACAGCAAGATCCCACGCAACTCGGGATAGGCGATAAATGCCAGCCTCGCCAGCGACGCCCACCTCCTGAGAATGGATATATGTTAAAAAAGTTTCATTTAGTTATCTGCTGAACTTGAGGAGGAGCCAAGCTACTTTCGAACAAAAAACGAAATGCTGCAGTTGCTGGAAGTCTGAAATAAAAACAGGAAATGCTGGAAACGCTCAGTAGATCAGTTCTGGCAAAAGGTCGTTGACCTGAAACGCTAATCCTACCGCTGCCCTCTCTCCACAGATGCTGCCTGACCCCGCCGAGTGTACCCAGGGTTTTTACTTTCGGACAGATATAGTCTGTGTGATTTGTCCATTTATGTGTACATGACAGCAAGTTATTTTCAAATATGGTTGACAGCTATTCGAATGCAGAAAGTCCTGGTAACAGGTTTCGGGGACACAAAAGAAGCTGGAGCTGTTCAAATCTTGGAGTTTGGGATTCTCAGGAGAATAGTTTAACCTGCAGTGGTAAGAAATACAACAACAACAACCTGCATTTATATAGTGCCTTTAACATAGTAAAACGACCCAAGGAGCTTCACAGGAGTGTTATAAGACAAAAATTGACACTGAGCCACATAAAGAGATATTAGGACAGGTGAGCAAAAACTTGATCAAAGGGATAGGTTTTGAGGAGCGACTTTTAGGAGGAGAGAGAGATGGAGAGGCAGAAAGGTTTAGGGAGAGAGGTTTAGAAAAGAAACATGGTTATAAAAAAGTATTCTACAAAAGAGTAGCTTAGCATTAGATTATGACAGGTACATAAGGCTATCAAAAAGGCTAATGGAATGTTGGCCTTTATCTCAAGGGGGCTGGATTACAAAGGGGAGGAAGTTATGCTTCAGCTGTCTAGAGCCTTGGTCAGACCCCATCTGGAGATACTGCGTTCAGTTCTGGACACCGCACCTCAGGAAGGATATATTGGCCTTGGAGGAGGTACAGTCCAGATTCACCAGAATGATACAGGGGCTTAAAGGGTTAAGTTATGAGAACAGATTGCATAAACTTGGCTTTTATTCCTTTGAGTTTAGAAGATTGAGGGGTGATTCGATCGAGGTGTTTAAAATGATAAAAGGATTCAATAGGGTGGATCGAGAGAAGTTATTTCCTCTGGTGGGGGAATCCAGAACAAGGGGGAATAATCTTAAAATCAGAGCTAGGCCGTTCAGGAGTTAAATCAGGAAGCATTTCTTCACACAAAGGGATAGTAGAAATCTGGAGCTCTCTCCCCCAAAAGGCTGTGGATGCTGGGGGTCCATTGAAACTTTTAAGACTGACGAGTGATAGATTTTTGTTGTGTAAGGGATCAATCATAGAAATTTATGGCACATAAGGAGGCCATTCGGCCCATTGTGTCTGTGCCGGCCGTAAAAGAGCTATCCAGCCTAATCCCACTTTCCAGCTCTTGGTCCGTAGCCTTGCAGGCTATGTCACCTCAACTGCATATCCAAGCACTTTTTAAATGTGTTCAGGCAGTGAGTTCCAGACCCCCACCACCCTCTAGTGAAAAAAAATCTCCTCAGCTCCCCTCAAATCCTTCCACCAATCACTTTAAATCTATGCCCCCTGGTTATTGACCTCTCTGCTAAGGGAAATAGGTCCTTCCTATCCACTCTATCTAGGCCCCTCATATGGATATGGAACCAAGGCGGGCAAATGGAGTTAGCGTACATATCGGCCATGATCGAATTGAATGGAGGAACTGGCCCGAGGGGTCGAATGGCCTCCTTCTGTTCCTATGTTTCTATGATACACAGAGGCCATTTGCAGCCTTGTGACCTTTCAGGATCAACTCAGATTGGTGCAGCCAGGGAGGGGGATGGAGTCTGGAGATCAGGCGTAGACTGTGTGAGGGGGGAATAGCTTTGGTCTTCCCAATTAGAGGAACCTCTGGCTCACCCAGGCCTTTAATGTCGGACAGGCAGTCGGACAACACAGAGGAGTTGGCGGTGGTGGTGGGAGAGATGGGTATCTTCAAAATACAAATGTAACTTCATGCCAGCTGCAGGTGCGCCAATCTTGTGCATGCAGTATAAGATAATGTGATCAGAAGAGAGGTAATCTCAGTATTAATCGGGACATACAATACAGTTTCTGTGTTGCTCCCATCGGCCAAGTGGCTGCAGTACTATATTCCTTCGCTAGGTGTCAGAAATGCTTCACAATAGGAAATTATTGTCTACCAGTTACCAGTGGAGACCTTTTGTAATCCTGCCTGACGAGGCCTTGTCTTTGATAGAAGTTACCAGGATGTACCTGTCAGTGAAATCGTACACAACAGCGCCAAGAAGAAACGCACTGCAAGGGGGACTTAACCTTATTAAAAAGAAAAAAAAATGATCTAACCCTAACAGTTTCACCACAAGTTGCATCTTTTCTGCCCACTGTTTTCACGCAACCCCTAAAACCGTGGGACTCCTGACCTCTCTCCGCCTTTCCTCCCCCCTGCAATCCACTGGCGTTTACAAACCCAAACTTGGTGGTGATCTGTATTCACTACTTCCTGATTTACCCCCCTCTCCCCTCCGATTCTTTCTGACCTTAGTGTGGTTCTCCACAGTAAGTCTTGGGCCTCCACCAGAGATCTCCAATTTAAAATAAAGAAAGACTCAAAATCCTTTCCCCGCTGACAGGTGGCTCCATGTCTACTGACAGAAAGTCGACAGTGTCGGTTTCTTAAAGGAGCAATATTTTAGTGAAGTAAGTGTTTGGTGGACCTTTTTTTAAAATTTTGTTTCGGGAGGGAGAAAAAATTCGAGAGAGCCTCGTGTCATTTTCATTGCGGTGATGTTCTGCACTTGTGACATGATGGTGTGTTTCCATATGATTTACATCTGTTGATAAATAATTAAAGATTTGCCTAACAACAACAACTACTTGCATTTATATAGCGCCTTTAACGTAGTAAAATATCCCGCGGCACTTTTTTTATTGACGATGTTGTCCCCTTTTACATTGGTTGAATTAAATGTAATCGCTGGAGGCAGCTCATTTATCGCAGTACACTGGCCCACCACTGAGGTGCAGCAAGGGATGCTGGAGCATTGGTTCAGGAGGCACAGGCCCCAACTCGCAGCTTCCACGATGAGTGGAGACCACAGAGCTTCCTGAAAGGGGAAGGAGTGTCGGAGAGAGAACGGTCCCTGGGCTCATCCTGATCTCCTCCCGGTGACAAGGATCAGGCTGGCAGCAGACCTGGAGAATAGATCCCGCGCTTGCTCAGCTGATTGGTCACTGCGGCCCTTTATCGACTTAACAGGGCTCCAGGGTCCGTGAACTCTGATTGACCTTATCTCAGACCTGCGCGCCATCATCAATTAGTCACAACAACAAAAAAAACGTTCAATTCTGAGTCCGATTGGTTCACTTAGGTCTGACTGGGTCGCTCTGCGGTACCAGGTTAAGATGGTTACATTAAGATGGTAAGCTGCCCCGCTTGTGGTTAACTCCAATCACTGGCACGCGGAGTTCGGAGTGGAGCTGATGTCTGGTAAAATAATCCCGTCTGTTTTCCCTGTTGGGCCATTTGCTAAATGCATCGAGCCAGATGTATTCTTTTAAGGGCCAGGAACATCACAGAACACAGGAAGACTTTGCTGAGAGTCTTTAATACTCAGCCATGTTTTACTGATTTGCCTGTTCTTAGGACAGAACAGCTCTCAATTCCCAACTAACCAGGAACCAGTCTGCACCGGCTCTGTAAGCAGCCTTCGGGAAGCTGTGTCGCACTCTAGCAACAACCCTCAATATCAACCCACCTTTGGGGTTTAGAGGGTCATATTATGAGGGCAGTTTGCACAAACTAGGCTTGTATTCCTGAGTATAGAAGATTGAGAGGTGATCTGATCAAAGTGTTTAAAATGTTAAAAGGATTTGATAGGGTAAATACGGACAAACTATTTTCTCTGATGGGGGGAATCAAGAACGAGGGGAACATATTCTTAAAATTAGAGCCAGGCCGTTCAGGAGTGAAATCAGGAAGCACTTTTTTACACAAAGGGGAGTGGAAATCTGGAACTCTCTCCCCCAAAAGGGTGTGGATGCTGGGGGCCAATTGGATCTTTCAGGACTGAGATTGATAGATTTTTGTTGGGTAAGGGTATCGAGGGAGACGGAGCAAAGGTGGGCAAATGGAGTTGAGGTACAGATCAGCCATGATCTAATTGAATAGTGGAACAGGCCCGAGGGGCTGAATGGCCTCCTCCTGTTCCTTATGTTGCTCTCCTTTAAATTTAAAGACTAGTGCTGAAACCACATGTAAACCAGACCGAAGTTACACGTCTGAAATGGCTTTAAACTCCTAGTGCTGTAAGATCGTCTGCAAACGGCAAATTGTGTCTATATTACGTGAATAATAGTTTAAATAATAAATTCAACCCTCCGCTGACTCAAGGGCCCTGGAAACTGCTGTTAATACCAGTCTACAAATGCTTAACGTTGCTCATGTGACATTCATCTGCCCTCTATCTTTTTTATGGCGACATTAACGGGTTTACTTAAATATTAGCTCCTCTGTGAAAGCAGTGGGCAGAAGACTGTCATCTGGAATTGTGACGTGTTCTTCTGCTAATATTGCACACAGTCATTTCTGGGCTAATAAGTCTGTCTGGTTCTCTTATTTCTCGTCCTGACTCGACAGACTTTCCGTTCCACAGTCTCCAGTATCTTGTTGAATTACGGTATGCTTAGACTCAAGTGGATTGCTTTGATCTAATGGGATTTGATTCATTAACTTGCTGGTTACATGGAGTTTGTACACTGCGAGTTTCCATGTTAACATCGCACGATAAGTCCTGAATGTCCAAAAAAGAAAGAAAAGAACTTGCATTTATATAGCGCCTTTCACGACCTCAGGAAGTCCCAAAGCGCTTTGTAGTCAATAAAGCACTTTTAAAGTGTAGTCACTGTTGTGATGTAAGGGTCTCTATTCTGGGTCTCCTGTTCATAATCCCCTGTTCTGGTCCCCTATTCTGAATCCACTGTTCTGAATCCCCTGTTCATAATCCCCTGTTCTGGTCCCCTATTCTGAATCCACTGTTCTGAATCCACTGTTCTGAATCCCCTGTTCTGGGTCCCCTGTTCTGGGTCCCTTGTTCTCTTCCCCTGTTCTCAGCTGCCTGCTGTTCAAACTACTCATAAATGAGCTAGAGGAGGGTATTTCTTGTCATTTTAGATTTGTTGTTCACTCCAATGACGAGGTTTCTGGATGAAGAGGTTTCTGGATGAAGAGGTAAATGGATGTCAGGAGATTTTCAAATAAATTAATAGACAACAGGAGGTGGGAATGGTTTAGAATTTCACAACATTACAGACCTTGACTTCTAGTGGGACACACTGGGCTACTCTCTCTGGACGTACTGGAAGGTGCAAAGTTGGGACTAGTGAAGAACAGAGTAAATTTCCACACAATGTCTACACGTTAATCCATTATAAATCTGATCTTATTTGGTGCTACATTTGAATAAGAGAACTGATGTAAACGACTTCAACAGTGTACGGTCAGGGCAGTCTGCTGAGAAAGTTTTATTGTGCAGAATCCACAACTGACAATCCATCAACACTGAAACAGCCGCAACCAAATGCTACACTGTCCCAGTTATGTCTCTCACAGTCCACTGCACGATTTACCAAATCCAGTCCTCAACGTGCACTCATCCAGACCCATCTCTCACCAACAGGTGAGCCTCCCACCTTCCACCCCCTGTAAACTTCAGCTCATCCCTAACTCTGCTGTCCATATCCTAACTTACACCAAGTCCCGTTCACCCGTCACCCCTGTGCTCGCTGACCTACATTGGTTCCCGGTCTGGCTTTGCCTCGAATTTAAAATTCTCATCCTTGTGTTCAAATCCCTCCGTGGCCCTCGCCCCCACCCCCCCATCTCTGTAACCTCCTCCAACCCTACAAGCCTCCGAGAATTCTGTGCATCCCCGATTTCCATCACTCCACCATTGGCGGCCATGCCTTCAGCTGCCTAGGTCCTAAGCTGTGGAATTTCCTCCCTAAACCTCTCCGCCTCTCCACCTCTCTCTCCTCTTTTAAGACTCTCCTTAAAACCTACCTCTTTGACCAAGCCTGTCCTATTGTCTCCTTACATGGCTCGGTGTCAATTTTTGTCTGATAACGCTCCTGTGAAGCACCTGCGGACGTTTTACGACATTAAGGGCGCTATATAAATGCAAGTTGTTATTGGTCGATCACGAGGCAGGGCCGAGGCTTGATCCACCTGGAACTATGAGGACTGAGGAGACTAACTCAGGCACAGGCGAAGGCGGTCAACGGAGCTGGGCTTTGTAGATGTACAGACGCAGCAGGTTTGGGGGGGCTTCTGAGAATATGAACTTGCCCCTTTAAGGCAGGGCTAAGGAGGATTATGCCATTCCTGGGCATCCGCGAGCAGTTTTATCTCAGTCCAGCCTCTAACTCATACACGCAACTGGGGGAACAGCCACTGTAGCACCAACAGGAAGTGGGCCTGGAGGCACAAGGCAACAGGAGGAGGGAAAGTAAGCGAAGAATGCCAGAGATTTGGAATGAATACAGAATATGGTGCACATGCACAACAGGTGAGTCATCGACTGAAAGAAGAGAGATAGGATAACGTTTTTGGTGTGTGACCCGTCACCAGCACTGTGGGGGGGTCAGGCTGGAAAAAGGGACCGAGGAGGAGAAGTCAGACTGCATGGAAGATAATAAAGAGAGGAGAGGGAAACAATAACTGCGCGCCAAAAATTCAAATCGAATTACTTTCATAAAGTGGCAACTTTGGGGGGGTTGGTGGTGGGTGGGGAATAGCCTATTAATAGATTCTGAAATTCGTGGAATGAAGTGTAAAGTGTCAGCCTGGCTCAGTGGTGTCACATTTGCCTCTGGGTCAGAGGCCACGCAGGTAAGCAATGCAAAGGGCCTAACGCCTGCTTCAGGTGTGGGTAAAGGACGCCTCTTGTTTGTCCTTATCCAATATGGCGGGCGCCGCACGCCTGGTCGGAGGTGTGCGCACACTTCCCGCCCGCCATTTTGGGCTTTACGAGTCCACGTAGCGCCTGAATAATGAGCGCTACCCGACCCAATTTCTAGGCCAGGGTCTTTTATATAAAGACTTCATTAGAGAGGGAAGCAGCAGCGATGGAAAGTTTAAGAGTGTTGCAGTTACAGCATCGATCAAAGAGACAAAACATCCTTCTGTTTCAAAAACAACTAGGTCAAATGTACTGCGCACACCGCTCGCTGCGAGAGCTTCCTCTGCTCGGGATGGATGCATCTATCACTAATATGGAGTGGATAATTGTTGCAACAGCACAGCGAGGAGAGTGTTACAGAGAGGGTACTTTATACAGAGAGGGAGCCATAAATAATCTGCCTTTCCCCTCATAGGCTGCGATAAACAGAGAGAGAGCCCTAGTGTGAAGCAGGTTCACACAATGAGGGCCAGTTTCACTCCCCTCCCCCCTTGAATACTTGCTGGAGTTTGGGTCCATGGTTACCAGAAGCTTCCGTTATCTCCCCCAAGCGGTGGTTTCTCTCGTGTGAGTGTCGGCACACTGGGAGGTGGTGGGGTCTTACCTGCTCCTGCCCTCATCTGATGGGCAAGCGGGTATGGAGGGTAAACAGCGTGAAGGGTTAATACACCAGCCCCCCCCTCCCACCACCCCACTACTGCCCCCGTCGAACGAGTATCGGAGGTTGAACAGTGACGGATTAATACGCCTCGATACACTACTGCCTCTGCTGGACGTGTTGCTCCTCCTCATTGCTTACCCCTTGCAGAGGAACAAGCAAAAAGGGACAGGGAAAGATTGGCCTGTCCATCAAGCCCATCCCATCGACGCGGTGTGATCTACACCCGCCACCAACCTGTGGGGCATTCCTTGTTTACCCTATTTTGTTGTTGGAGTTGCGAAAAAAAACAGGAGGAAAAGATCTGAGGCCACTTTAGGGAAAAAAAAACCTGGGAAATTCCTCTCTGACCTGCCCCCCCCCGACCCCGGCCATGGCGCTCAAACAAAGCTCCAGGAAGACTGTAGGTGACGGCAATCACAAGTCTCCACTAACCGACCTTACCTTCTGTGCCTTTCGCTCACAGGAACTCGTCCACCTCCCCCCACTGAAGGCCCACAGCAGGCGGAATGACAACCTGTTCCAGAGATCGCCGACTCCCTCTAATAAGAATTAATTCCTGCCTCCTAACCTAACTCTCTATGTTGTTGTAACTTGTGCTGACCCCCGCTAATCCTCCCCCTCCCTAATTACAACAACGACAACTTGCATTTATGTGGCGCCTTTAACGTAGTGAAAACGTCACGAGACGCTTCACAGGAGCGTAATCAGACAAAATTTGACACCGAGCCGCATAAGGAGATATTAGGACAGGTGACCAAAAGCTTGGTCAAAGAGGGAGGTTTTGAAGGAGCGTCTTAAAGGGGGAGAGAGAGGTGGAGAAACAGAGGTTTAGGGAGGGAATTCCAGAGCTTAGGGCCGAGGGAGCTGAAGGCATGGCCGCCAATGGTGGAGCGATTAAAATCTAGCTCAACTAACCTGCCCCCTGTGGACAGGGACTGATCCCTTTGTTATTTTAAAGATCTCAATCACAACCCCTCAAAAGTCAACACTTTCCAGAGTAAAACGTCCCAGTTCCCTAAACCCATCCTGATACATCAATAAACCTTGTATGAGGTATCCCTCAAGATGTCCTCCTCCAAACCTTCTCCAAGGGCCTCGATATCTCCCGTCTTGTGAGGGGACCACACTGGGCGACGTGTTCCAGAGGCGTAATTGCTGTTTCTCTGCAGCTCTTCCGTCAGAGTTAAGGCGGGCGATCGGGAGAAGCCATGCGGAATTTCACCCTCGCTCCATTGTGTCTTTGTTTGTTGATATCTTAAAAATGTGCCTGCTTTCCTTCTTCAAAGAAATGAAGGAAAATAAAGACTTGCATTTATATAGCGCCTTTTCACGACCTCAGGACGTCCCAAAGCGCTTTTTGGCCAATGAAGCACTTTCTGAAGTGTAGCCACTGTTGTAATCGAAGAATCATAGAAAGTTACAACGCAGGAGGACGTCATTCGGCCCATTGTGTCCGTGTCGGCTGAAAAAGAGTTATCCAGCTTAATCCCACTTTCCAGCGCTTGGTCTGTAGCCCTGTAGGTTATGGCACATCCAAGTACTTTTTAAATGAGTTGAGGGTTTCTGCCTCTACTCCCCTTTCAGGCAGTGAGTTCCAGACCCCCACCACCCTCTGGGTGAAGAGAATTCTCAACACCCTCTAATCCTTCCACCAATTACTTTAAATCTATGCCCCCTGGTCACTGACCCCTCTGCTAAGGGAAATAGGTCCTCCCTATTCACTCCATCTAGTCCCCTCATAATTTTATATACCTCAATTAAATCTCCTCTCAGCCTCCTTTGTTCCAAAGTAAACAACCCCAGCCTATCCAATCTTTTCTCATAGCTCAAATTCTCCAGCCCTGGCAACATCCTCGTAAATCTCCTCTGTACCCTGTCTAGTGCAATCACATCTTTCCTGTAATGTGGTGACCAGAACTGTACGCAGTACTCAAGCTGTGGCCTAAACAATGTTTTATACAGTTCTGGCATAACCTCCCTGCTCTTACAATCTATTCCTCGGCTAATAAAGTAAAGTATCCCGTATGTCTTTTTAACCACCTTATCCACCTGTCCTGCTACCTTCAGGGATCTGTGGACATGCACTCCAAGGTCCCTTTATTCCTCTACACCTCTCAGTATCCTCCCATTTATTGTGTACTCCCTTGCCTTGTTTGCCCTCCCCAAATGCATTACCTCACACTTCTCTGGATTGAATTCCATTTGCCACTTTTCCGCCCACCTGACCACTCCATTGATATCTTCCTGCAGTCTACAGCTTTCCTCCTCACTATCAACCACACGGCCAATTTTTGTATCATCTGCAAACTTCTTGATCAAGCCCCCAACATTCAAGTCCAAATCATTAATATATATCACAAAAAGCAAGGGACCCCACTGGAAACAGCCTTCCAGTCACAAAAACACCCGTCAACCATTACCCTTTGCTTCCTGCCACTGAGATAATTTTGGATCCAACTAGCCACTTTCCCTTGGATCCCATGGGATTTTACTTTTTTGACCAGTCTGCCATGTGGGACCTTGTCAAAAGCCTTGCTAAAATCCATGTACTCAACATCAAATGTTACCCTCATCGACACCTCCTTGTTACCTGCTCAAAAAATTCAATCAAGTTAGTCAGACATGACCTTCCCTTAACAAATCCATGCTGACTGTCCTTGATTAACCCGTGCCTTTCTAACTGAGGATTTATGCTGTCCCTCAGAATTGATTCCAATAATTTGCCCAACACCAAGGTTAGACTGACTGCCCTATAATTACTCGGTCTATCTCTTTCTCCCTTTTTAAACAATGGTACAGTGTTAGCAGTCTCCCAATCCTCCGGCACCACGCCTGTAGCTAGGGATGATTGGAAAATGATGGTCAGAGCCTCCGCTATTTCCTCCCTTGCTTCTCTTAACAGCCTGGGATACATTTCATCCGGACCTGGTGATTTATCTACTTTCAAAGATGCTAGACCCCCTAATACTTCCTCCCTCACTATGTTTATCCCATCCAATATTTCACACTCCCCCTCCTTAACTACAATCTCTGCATCGTCCCCCTCTTTTGTGAAGACAGACGCAAAGTATTCATTAAGAATCATACCCACATCTTCCGCCTCCACACATAGGTTACCTTTTTGTCTCTAATCGGCCCTACTCTTTCCTTAGTTGCTCTTTATGTATTTATAAAACATTTTTGAGTTTGCCTTAATTTTACTTGCCAGTATTTTTTCATGCCAGTATTTTTTCATGCCCTCTCTTTGCTTTCCTAATTTCCTTTTTAATTTCGCCCCTGCACTTTCTCTCGGTTTCCTCTAGACTTTCTGTACCATTGAGTTCTTGGTGTCTGACATGAGCTTCCTTTTTTCTCCTTAACTTACCCTATACGCTTCTTGTCATCCAGGGGGCTCTAGATTTGGCAGCCCCCATCCTTTCCCTTTGTGGGAACATATTTACTCTGAACCCCTTGAATCTCCCTCTTGAAGCCTCCCGCTGTTCTTACTCTGATTTACCTTCAAGTAGCTGTTTCCAGTCCACTTTTGCTAAATGTAGGAAACGCGGCAGCCAATTTGCGCACAGCAAGCTCCCACAAACAGCTATGTGATAATGACCAGATAATCTGTTTTGGTGATGTTGGTTGAGGGATAAATGTTAGTCAGGACACCGGGGAGAACTTCCCTGCTCTTCTTCGAAATAGTGCCATGGGATCTTTTACATCCACCTGAGAGGGCAGACGGGGCCTCAGTTTAACATCTCATCCAAAAGATGGCATCGCCGACAGTGCAGCACTCCCTCAGTACTGCACTGAGAGCGTCAGCCTGCATTTTTGCATTCAACTCCCAAGAGTGGGGCTTAGAACCCATGACCTCTGACTCCGAGGTGAGAATACGGCCCACTGAGCCACAGCTGACACCTCAATTCATCGAACAAGCCGTGACTCTTGCGACCTGCTTCCAGCGCGGGGAAGACGGATGGGAGGACGTGCTCTCGGCGAGCGCTGCCTTACCGCCCAGCGCAATGCGCGGCAGACCTGGGCGGTGTCCCGCCCTCCGTTCCCGGGCTCCTCGTCTCTCGGAGCGAGAGCTGAAAGGTAAAAAAAAAAACAAAGAAGAATTTATGAGCAAAGGACGCCTGTGCTGGTGTGTCCTTGATCCACTCGGTTTAGTACAGAGTGGGTCTCCTCTGGGATTTATTACATATTCCTGGATCCGTTTGCAGGAGAATTTATGCGTGGCAGCGTGTCAAGAAGTCCATCAAAATGGAGACAGTTGCATAAAGGGGGAACAGAACATGCAGAGCAGCTTTTGTTATTAAAGAGACAGTGTCACCAGGAGAAACTTATGCTTCTGAGGTGACCCAATTGGTACGATGTCATGGGGGGCGGGGAAGGCTGGTACGGATAGAAGGGGAAAGGGGGCACGATGCCATCTGTCAAGCATCTTGTTCCTCCCTCGCCCCTGCCCAGAATCCCGAATACCAGTACAATAAATAATGTTACGAGCCAGTTTACAGTGAACCCTCCACCACACATTGGAACCAAATAACCAGGCTTGGCTCCGGCTGAGGTTTGTTTTGGCTACAGGGGTTAAAGAGAGAGCTGATAAATTGACGCAAGTCAGCGAACCCCTCCTGATCTTGCTGAGGCCACTCTGTAATTCTGAATTGAGCTCATTCAGTAGATTTAACGTCCTGAATCTTCTCTGCCTATCTTTCTCATTCTCTCCCTCTCTCACTTCCTCTCTCTCCGTTGGGATGTCTCTACCTGTGTGTCTCTACTTCTCCCTCTTTCCTTGCAAGACTGACCCATATTGTGATTGACGCTGTGAATGACTCCTAGAGTCCACAAGCACAGCCTCACTCAAATTCTGTCGTCGCGGTAACTTGGGTCACCGTCCCGACTGCCCAGCCCAAGGAGAGCCTATATGGCACTGGGTGACCCCCTTCCTAGATGAACAAGGTATGTGGAAGTGAATGGCTCAGACTAGTTTGCAGCAGAGGTCAGCGGAGGCTGTGCGAAGGTGCCAAGTCCAAATATTTACACCCTACAGGCCAGGGTGAAGCTAAGAGGTTCTGACAGTCTCACCCCAAAGGCCCCAGAAGGCTTCATGGAGGTGCTAGGCCCAGACCATCATCCTCTTGGCAAGGTGATGGTCCTAATAATGTCTCCAACATGTCATCAGACCTTTGAAACAATTAAAAAATGTATAATTTTTGAAGTGGCAGTCATGCTGGATGCTCTTATTTTGGCCTATTGCAATTTTGATGACAGGGGCCCTTTAAGACTCATCAAGGACAAATTTTGGTTTCACTACTTACTGTTGTATTTTCTGATTATGTGTTTTTTTTATATCTTATTAAGATTTCTGGGGAACCCTTCATGTTTTTCACAACGGTGAATGAAGGGGGCGGGGAGAGGAGGTGGTTACTGGCCATTCAGAGCTGCCTCTAGTCTTGTCCCAACAATGTGTCTTAATTTCAACATCAAAAGAGCCCCTCCCCTTCATACAACACTCCTGAATCACTGCACCAATCTTAGGGCACCTTGGAGACAGATTGCCAATCAGTGCCAAAGCTCGGGCCATTTGGCACTGTGGACGGGGGAGAGACTAAAAGAAAGAATTTGCATTTATATAGCGCCTTTCACGACCTCAGGACGTCCCAAAGCGCTTTACAGCCAATCAAGTACTTTCGATGTGAAAACAGAAAATGCTGGAAACACTCAGCAGGTCGGGCAGCATCGGTGGAGAGAGAAACAGAGTTGAGGTTTCAGGTCGATGACCTTTCATCAGAACTGGAAGAAGAGGAGGAGTCCCATTACCTCCCCGCTTTTGCCTTGCACCATCTTCCCTTCTGTAATTTAATCATTCCTGCCCTCCAGCCCTACTAGAGGCCTTCTCTTTTGTTCTTTCCACTCCCCCCCCATCCCCTGCTTTTTCCTTGGCCCTGTACTTATTTATAAACTGTTAAATCTCTAACTTCTTCCAGTCCTCTCAGATGCTGCCTGACCCGCTGAGTGTTTTCTGTTTTTATTTCAGATTACTGCCACCTGCAGTATTTTGCTTTTGTTTATGTATTTTTGAAGTGCAGTCACTGTTGTAATGTAGGAAACGCGGCAGCCAATCTGCACACAGCAAGATCCCACAAACAGCAATGTGATAATGAGCAGATAATCTGTTTTTAGTGATGTTGGTTGAGGGATAAATATTGGGCCAGGACACTGGGGAGAACTCCCCTGCTCCAAAACAGCAGCTAAGGGATATTTTATACCCATGTAAGAAGGCAGATAGGGCCACAGTTTAAAGATGGCACCTCTGACAGTACAGCACTCCCTCAGTAGTGTATGGAGCCAGTACCCTAGATTTTGTTCCTAAGTCACTGGAGTGAGATTTAAACCCACCATCTTCTGACTCCAAGGCGAGAGTGCTAGCCGCTGAGCCACTTTTCCTCTGGTGGGGAGAAGTCAAGAACAAGGGGATGAAATCTTAAAATTAGAGGTGGGCCATTTAGGAGTGAAATCAGAAAGCACTTTCTCAACAAAGGGTAGTAGAAATATGGAATTCTCTCCCCCAAAAGGCTGTGGATGCTGTGGAACAATAAGAAACATAAGAAATAGGAGCAGGAGTCGGCCATACGGCCCCTCGAGCCTGCTCCGCCATTCAATCAGATCATGGCTGATCTTCGACCTCAACTCCACTTTCCCGCCCGATCCCCATATCCCTTGATTCCCTTAGTGTCCAAAAATCTATCGATCTCAGCCTTGAATATATTCAACGACTGAGCATCCACAGCCCTCTGGGGTAGAGAATTCCAAAGATTCACAACCCTCTGGGTGAAGAAATTCCTCCTCATCTCAGTCTTAAACGGCCGACCCCTCAACCTGAGACTATGTTCTAGCGAATTCTCCAGCGAATTGTAGCTTTCAAGACTGAGAGTGATAGATTTTTGTTGGGTTTGGGTATTAAGGGATATGGAGCAAAGGCGGGAAATGGGAGCAAGGTACAGATCAGCCATGATCGAGTCGAATGGCAGAACAGGCTCGAGGGGCTGAATGGCCTCTTCCTGTTCCTATGCCGGATTCTACAAGGTGTTCCACAGCAGGTAATGCATTCACCAAATGAGTCACTGGGACGCCATGGGTGTAGATATTTTAAACCTAATTATAAAAGAAAGATTTCTGTAAACTGCTTCACCGTCCGGTGCCTTCATTTGGGACTGGATTGAAGCACAGACACCACAGGTGAAAGGAGAGCGACCTAACCCAATGCAATCCAAGGTCTCCTGATTGTATATTCCTGTGTATAAGCACAGTGTGTTCATAATAACCCCACACTTCTTATTTCTAGATGCACTTATCTTGTTGTACTACATGTTTTTTTTTTGTTTTGTTATTCACAAGGTCCCCGTGTGCATTGGTGATTTATCTAATCCTAGTTATTCCAGGCTATGACCCTTTTCTTTAGACAACATATACAAAGGGCCTAACTCCTGTTTCAGGCGTGGGTCCTGGATGCCTCTTTTGACGCCTGTACCAATGTAGCGGGCGGCGCATTCCAGGCTTCGAATGCGTGCGCGTGCCCTGCCCACCATCTTGGACGCTTTTGTGCCTGTTTCACACCCGTAAAATGGGCCCGGCCTCGTCGAATTTCTCAGCTTAAAGAGGCATCGTCCATGATGGTGCAGTTGACGAGGTTTCCCTCCCCCTTCCAACGTCCCCCACCCCACCGCCAAAATTTGGGGAGATGGAGAAAAAGCACAATGCCATTCGGAATCTGTCGGAACCAAGGCTGCACTTTTCTTTTTTTTTGGTTTCTAAAACAAACTAAATGAGGGTGTAAGCACTCCTGCCCTGCCAACTCCAAGGATCCCGACAGAAAAAGTACTAAAATACCATCGGTGTGGCAAGTCATGCTGCTGGTGCGGAGTATGTGTCCAATTCCCACCCACCTCCTCTCCACTTCTACATGCAGACGCACAAAAAAAAAACCCAGAAGATTAGTCTCCTGACTGGTCGAACATGCTGGTGTTTAAAAATAAATGAATGTTATTCAGCGAGAGACAGCCCCACTGTGATAGGAGGTGTGATGTTAGATAATGAATGCCAATTGGACCGTTTAAGAATATCTTGACAACAGTGACATTGGGATTTTTCTTTAACTCTTGTGTCGTTGGATTGCTGTTAGGGTTCCAGGTGAGATGGAAAAAATAACTAGATTGGTCCAGGTTTGGCCAACTTTACATACAGCAGCTCACTGCTAACCTACGGACTCCATCTTATGGACTAATGTACCTCATTCTAGGGTTGCCAACTCTGGTTGGGCATATTCCTGGAGGGAATCATCACATGGCCTCTTGCCTCTAACTGCCCCACCTGGTCAACCAACCTATTCCCCCAATCCCCCATCTCCGATATTTTTATAACTAAGAAACAAAAGTGTTAAAAGAAAATGAAAGAAACATTAATGCCCCTATGATTTTTTCTCCTGGATTTGCTCGCAGCAGTGTCCAGGAGATTAGTCTTTAATTCCTGGAGACTCCAGGGCAATCCTGGAGGGTTGGCAACCCTAACAGAGCCCCAGAGGTGGGTGGTCAGTTTTAACTTAAGTGATCTTATTTACACAACACATACATGAATAAGGAATGCCATAAACACAGTTGCTATTAGGACTTGTATTATTGTTGGCTTCAATTGCAATCCACAATGCCAGGGAACAAATGCGATGATCTGTTTTTTGCATTGCACTGTGGTTATCTGGGGCCTTACAGAGATATTACATGATGTAGAAAATGTAAATATGACACTACAACAACAGCAACTTGCATTAATATAGCACCTTTAACATCCCAAGGCGCTTCTCAGGGGCATAATCAGACACCAAGCCACATAAGGAGATATTTAGGACATGTGACCAAAAGCTTGGTCAAAGAGGTAAGTTTTAAGCAAAGAGGTTTAGGGAGGGAATTCCAGAGCTTAGGGCCTAGGCAGCTGAAGGCACGGCCGCCAGCAGTGGGGCAAAGGAAGTGGAGAATGCAGAAGAGGCCAGAGTAGCAGAAACGCAGAGATCTCGGAGGATTGTAGGGCTGGAGGAGGTTCCAGAGATAGGGCGAGGCGAGGCGAGGCCACGGAGGGATTTGAACTCAGGGATGAAAATTTTAAACGCGAGGCCTCCTGGGACCGGGAGCCGATGTAGGTCAGCGAGCACAGGGGCGATGGGTGAACGGGACTTGTGCGAGTTAGGATACGGGCAGCAGAGTTTTGGATGAGTTTATGAAGGGTGGAAGATGGGAGGCCGGCCAGGAGAGCATTGGAATAGTCGAGTGTGGAGGTGACAAAAGCATGGATGAGGGTTTCAGCAGCAGATGGGCTAAGGCGGGGGCGGAGTCGGGCGATATTACAGGGGTAGAAGTAGGGTCTCAGTGATGGAGTGGATATGGGGTCGGAAGGTAGTTAAAGGAATGGAAAACATGATCTGGAATATTGCTTTAAATTAAATTGCGAGAATAGGACAAATAGACATGGGTCCAAACTGCAAAAAAGTAAATTTAGGATTGATAGCAGGAAATTCTTCACACACAGAGTGACCAACACCTGGAACATCCTTCCACATAGAGTATTGGAAGGGAAATCCCTCAAGAAACAATTGGACGCTGCAATGAGGACAATGTAGGGTCGGTGATGGATGGATGAATCGAGATGGCCCGAATGGCCTTCCTCGTCCGTAATTATCTTGACATCAGCCCTAAATTTGCCTTTCACTAATTTCAACCCAAAAAAAGGACTTGCATTTATATAGCGCCATTCACGACCTCAGGACATCCCAAAGTGCTTTATAGCCAATGATGTACTTTTGGAGCGTAGTCACTGTTGTAATGTGGGGAAACGCAGCAGCCAATTTGCGCACAGCAAGATCCCACGAACAGCGATGAGATAATGACCAAATAATCACAAGGAGTAGTTGAGGCAACTAGCATGAATGCATTTAAGGGGAAGCTAGATTAAACACATGAGGGAGAAAGGAATAGAAAGATATGTTGATAGGGTGAGATGAAGAGGAGTGAGAGGATGCTCATGTGGAGCATTAACATTAGCAGGGACCTGTTGGGCTGAATGGCCTGTTTTTGTGCTGTTCATTCTATGTAATAATTGTTTTTTGTTTAGTGATGTTGGTTGAGGGATAAATATTAGCCAGGACACTGGGGAGAGCTCCCCTGTTCTTTGAAATAGTGCTGTGGAATCTTTTACCTCCAACAGAGAGGGCAGACAGAGCCTCGGTTTAACGTCTCATCCGAAAGACGGCACCTCCGACAGTGCAGCACTCCCTCAGTACTGCACTGGGGAGTGTCCGCCTAGATTTTGTGCTCAAGTCTCCGGAGTGGGACTTGGACCTTCTGACTCAGAGGTGAGAGTTCTACCCACTGAGCTACGGCCGACCCTGCGTGCCCCTTGACCTACTGTCGGAGATGAACCAGAAGTGCTCGCTCCAGCTTTACCTCCCCCGTACTCTTGCGCCGCCCCTTAGGGCTGTTGCCAGAGCTGCGGAATCCACCCTGCAATGTGCAGGGACCAAATTCCACCTCACCGTCAGCCGAGACTCAGAGGACGGGTTCGGTATGGGGAAAGTTCTGACGGAGCAGTGCCACACTACTCTCTGAAGTGAGCTCACAGTCGGGGTAGGAGTGTGAGGCAGGGGCAGGGATGGACATTACGGCAGCGCAGGTCGTGAAGAGTTTAAGGCAACATTGTGACAAATAGACGAGACTCTATCCTCCCACCCACCAGTCATTTAGACGAAAGAATTTATTAATTATCTGTCGCGTACCGCAGGTTAGAAGTTAATTAATTGCTCGTCCATCATCACGTGTTAATGAATTCCTGCGAGGCTCGAATTAAAAAGAAAGAGACCGTGCAGCGACTGTTGATGTTCAGGCCAACAGTCTGCCAGGAATGAGATGGTGGTGTTGGGAATGTTGGCCAAAAACACTGGGAGAACCCACTGCTCTCCTTTGAATTGCATCACGAGATCTTTATGTATACCGTACCTGCAGGCGGAGACTTAGTCTGAAAGACAGCACCTCACACAGAATTCAGTGTCCCTCAGTACCGCACTGATAGTATCAGCCTGGACTTTGTGCTCAAGTCTCGTGGAGTGGGGCTATGAACCCACGACCTATATCCAACATCAGAGGCGAGACTGGTGCCAAGTGAGCCGAGCTGACACATTTACCTGATTTGTTTTTGGGGTGAGGGTATCAAGGTATATGGAGCGAAGGCGGGTAAATGGAGTTGAGGTGCAGAAGGGCCTGTTCCTTATGGTCCTCTGTGTACGGAGCATGTGGATTCTGCTTGTGATTCACTTAGTTCCACTTGGCTAACCGGGTTCATACGTAATGAATGGCCATCTACATGGTAACGGAGGGCTGTTGGTGCTCCAGGGATTGTACCCCAGCAACAGTCAACACCCACCAGAGAAGAGGGCAGTGAAGCAGGAAACTATATTTGTCAGCGGGAGTCACTGTATAGCAATAGGGTTGGGAACCCTGGATGAATTTCCACAGGCCATATGCCGCATCCTTATCACTGCCCTGGCACAGACCAAAGCATACCAGGATTGGCTTTGTACTTACCCACTGTGCTAGCAAGGGAACTCTGGGGTTAAACAGACCTTTTCCAAAATTGGACCTATCTAAGTTCTTAAAATCACTGCAATGGATGAACTGCAGCCTGCCCTTAAAAGCACTGGAAAGCAATAGAATGACGGAGGGGTGAGGGTGAGACAGGGAAAATAGATGAGAGAGACAAAGAGAAAAAGAGAGAGAACAAGATAGGAAGGAGAGGCAAAAGGAAAAAAGAGAGCGAGAAAAAGAGAGATAGGAAGGAGAGGCAGAGGGGACGAGAGAGGGAGAGAGAAATGAGAGAGAGAAAAAGCACAAGGTGAGAAACAGGGAGGTAAGAGAGCGAAAGAGGGAAAAACACGTGAATGAGAGAAGGAAAGAGCACGAGGGAGGGGGAGATAAGGACAGGGTAAGGGGAAAGGGAGAGAGAAGAAGCACAGAAGGAAGGGAGATGAGAGGAAAAAAGAGAAAGGAGAGAAAAATAGATAGAAGGGGAGAAAAGGAGTAGAGAGTGAAAGAGCACAAAAGAGAGAGTATGAGAGAGAGAGAGAGAAGAAGCAAGAGAGAGAAAGAATGGTAACTGAAAAGAACTGTTGAGAAAGTGCCTGAGATCTGTTTTGTGGTTGACGGTGCAGGTTGGGGATTTATTGGTTTTGGACTCTGTGCTCTGAATGTGCTGCTGCATTGTACAGGAGCAATGGTTTGTGAAGTTTCTGCAGCATTGGTGTTGCCAAGAGTCTGAAGAGGGGGGGAGGGGAGCCGACTAGAGCCCCTAGTAGGTCATCAAAATGTAACTTGACACTGCACACAAAGCACTTGCCTTTCAGAGAGTGGATGGATGTTAAAAGGGACGCAGAAAACTCAGCGAAAATTGTATCTCGGCACCATTGCACGTACATAGATGGTTCCTGATTTGTTTTATTGCGGGGGGGGGGGGGTGGGGGAGCAATAAGATGAAAAATAAATTTAAGCCGAGGCCCAGGAGAGAATTTTTTTTTGTTTTTGAAGGAAAAGGGAAAAAAAACGTTTCGAAACTTTGAAATAC
Organism: Heptranchias perlo; assembly: GCF_035084215.1. Lineage (NCBI taxonomy): Eukaryota > Metazoa > Chordata > Chondrichthyes > Hexanchiformes > Hexanchidae > Heptranchias > Heptranchias perlo. Next base: position 5,850,171 of record NC_090332.1, on the reverse strand, counting down.
TAGAGGCAGAATTTTGCTCCCGTGGTTTATGTCCACTGATAAACGAGCCTGTTTTTTCAACCCCCCCCTCCCCCATCCCATCCCATGCCACACAAGATTCCAGAGTTTAACTTTAGTCAAGAAGTTCCTATCATAATGGGACAGTGGGTCGTGAAATCGGTTAGAACTCTGTCCTTCCATCTCTGGGAGAGGCACTCGAATCAACCTCCCCCCTCCTCCCTCCCCCCCTATTTAAGAGATAAAGGGGTAGATTCCTAATTTACCACCGGGGTGTAAAACCAGCATTGCGATCGGCCAACCCCATTATCAAAATGAACATGAAAACCGGGCGATTGCGATAACAGACGTCAATCTGAAACTCTGCCCCCAGGTTTCTCTCTCTCCCGACCTCCCTCTTTGGCTCCACCTTCCCAGTAATCTTTCCGTGTAATTGGGTGACAAAACTGTTTTGTTTTTATGTAGGATTTCTTAAGCTACAACGTGGATCATACAAGTTGTTGAGCGGTATCGTCAAAAAGGCAGCAAATGAAGAGAAAGAAAGAAAAGGTAATGAGGGAGATCTGAGTGCTGCCAGTATCACTATTAGTTATCGGCGCAATTTCAGTGAGTTACTGGTGGAAGGAAAATTCTTCCCACCTCTGGTTTCCCCCCGTGAATCATTTCCCCCCTTCCCCTCCCTCGGTTTCCCCCTCCCTTAGTTACGCTGTCTTCCCCGCCCTCAGTTTCCCCCTCTTCCCTCGCCCTCGGTTTCCCCCTCCCTTAGTTACGCTGTCTTCCCCGCCCTAAGTTTCCCCCTCTTTCCCTCCCTCAGTTTCCCCCTCTTCCCCCACTCTCAGTTTCCCCTCTTCCCCCTCCTTCAGTTTCCCCCTCATCCCCCACTCTTGGCTTCCCCTTCCCCCCCTCGGTTTCTCCCTCTTCCTAGGCCTCAGTTTCCCTCTTTTCCCCTGCCCCGGTTTCCCCCTCCCCCTTTTCCCCCCACTTTCCCCACCCTCAGTTCCCCCCTTTTCCCTGCTCTCAGTTTCCCCCTTTCCCACTTTCCTCCCACCCCGGTTTCCCCCTCTTCCCCTCCCCTCGGTTTCCCCCCTTCCCCCACCCTCTGTTTCTCCCCCTTAGTTATTCTGTCTTCCCCCACCCTCAGTTTCCTCCTTTTCCCTTCCCTCAGTTGCCCCCTTTTCCTCCTCCCTCAGTTTCTCCCTCTTCCTCGTCCTCAGTTTCACCTCTTCCCCCACCCTCGGTTTTCCCCTCTTCCTCGCCCTCAGTTTCCCTCTTTTCCCCGCCCTCAGTTTCCCCTCTGCCCCCGCCCTTGGTTTCCCCCGCCCTCGGTTTCCCCCTCTGCCCCCGCCCTCGGTTTCCCCCACCCTCGGTTTCCCCCTCTTCCCCCGCCCTCGGTCGGCCTCCTCACACATCTCACACAACAGCTGCTGGTGCAAAACCACGAGCGCAGATTCTGAAATTAAAAAAAATTTTTTTTATTCGTTCACGGGATGTGGGCGTCGCTGGCGAGGCCGGCATTTATTGCCCATCCCTAATTGCCCTCGAGAAGGTGGTAGTGAGCCGCCTTCTTGAACCGCAGGGGACCCAACCTTTATAAAGGCAAATAAAAAAACATTTGCAGATGTCACGTGATCAGATGTCACGTGGTCAGAACATCACATGATCAAACCTACAGGAACGCCTTCCACCAGAGTTGGTAAGCCTAATTTCAGCTGAGAAGTTAAACTGAGGCCCCATTTTCCTGTTCAGGTGGATGTAAAAGCTTCCATGGTGCAGTTTCAAAGAAGAAAAGGGAATTCTCCCAGTTTCTAGGCCAACATTCGTCCCTTAACCAACACCATCAAAAACAGATCATTTATCACTTTGTGTTTGTGCGACGTTGATGTTCTCAATGTGGCTGCTGTGTTTGCCTACAAAACAACAGTGACTACACTTCAAAAATAATTCCATGGTTGTGAAGCATCCTGAGGATGTGAAAAGCACAATGTAGAAATTCAGCCTGTAACTTACTCCCAGCACATATTCTATCATTTCAGACTCTTCTTGCCCCATTGAACTTATTTCTTCCTATCTCAACTCTAATTTTTTTCCCATTGTCCAGTCTCTTCCGACCTACATCCGCGACTCTTCCAACGCCCTCCGCCACTTCAACAGTTTCCAGTTCCCCGGCCCTAACCGTCTCCTTTTCCATGGACGTCCAGTCCCTCTACACCTCCGTCCCCCACCAGGACGCCCTGTGGGCCCTCCGCTTCTTCCTTGAATTGAGGCCCAACCAGTCCCCATCCACCACCACCCTCCTCCGCCTGGCTGAACTTGTTCTTACGTTGAACAACTTCTCCTTTGATTCCACTCACTTCCTCCAAATGAAAGGTGTCGCTATGGGAACCCGTATGGGTCCTAGCTATGCCTGCCTTTTTGTGGGATACGTAGAACATTCCTTGTTTCAGTCCTACTCAGGTCCCCTCCCTCGCCTCTTTTTCTGGTACATTGATGACTGTATCGGTGCCGTTTCCTGCACTCGCCCCGAATTGGAAAATTTCATCATCTTTGCTTCCAGTTTCCACCCTTCCCTCGCCTTCACGTGGTCCATCTCCGACTCTTCCCTTCCCTTCCTCGACTTCTCTATCTCCATTTCTGGATATAGCCTGTCAACCAATATCTACTATAAGCCCACCGACTCCCACTGCTACCTTGATTACACTTCCTCCCACCCCACTTCCTGCAAGGACTCTATTCCCTTCTCCCAGTTTTTCCGTCTCCGTCACTTCTGTTATGTCTTCCTTTTTCCCCCACTGTAGTTGACAGGGCCCTCGACCGTGTCCGTCCCATTTCCCGCACTTCTGCCCTCACCCCTTCTCCTCCCTCCCAGAACCATGATAGTGTCCCCCTTGTCCTCACTTTCCACCCCACCAGCCTTCACATTCAACGTAGCATCCTCCGCCATTTCCGCCATCTCCAGCACGAACCCACCACCAAACACATCTTCCCCTCCCCTCCCCTTTCAGCATTCCGAAGGGACCGCTCCCTCTGCGATACCCTGGTCCACTCTTCCAACACCCGCTCTCCTTCCCACGGCACCTTCCCGTGTGAGCGCAGGAGATGCAACACCTGCCCCTTCACCTCCTCCCTTCCCACCGTCCAGGGCCCCAAACACTCCTTCCAGGTGATACAGCGATTTACTTGTACTTCTTTCAATTTAATATACTGTATTTGCTGCACACAATGCGGTCTCCTCTATACCGGGGAGACCAAACGCAGATTGGGTGATCGCTTTGCTGAACACGTCCACTCAGTCCGCAAGTGTGACCCCGACCTGCCGGTCACTTGCCACTTTAATTCCCCGTCCCACTCCCACTCTGACCTCTCTATCCTCGGGCTCTTACACTGTTCCAATGAAGCTCAACAGAAGCTCGAGGAACAACACCTCATCTTTCGATTAGGCACTTTACAACCTTCCGGACTCAACATTGATTTCAATAACTTCAGATCATAACCACTGCTCCCATTTTTTCGGACAGCAGGTGCTGGTAATGGTTCTGCTGTTGCCATTTACAGCTCCTCTGAACCCATCTTTTGTTTCTTTACTTGTCCCATTCCCACCCTCCTTGCCTTGCACCATCATCCCTTTTGTCATTTGATCACTCGTGCCCTCCACCCTATCACAGACCTTCCCTTTTGTTCTTTCCTCCCCCTCTTTCCCTGGCTCTGTACTTGCATAAAAACTGTTTAATCTTCAACTTCTTCCAGTTCTGACGAAAGGTCTTCGACCTGAAACGTTAACTCTGTTTCTTTCTCCACAGATGCTGCCTGACTTGCTGAGCTTCTCCAGCATTTTCAGTTTTTTTTCCAGATTTCCAGCGTCTGCAGTATTTTGCTTTTGATTTACATATTCTCTCTCTCTCTCTATCTATATTGCATTGAACATGTTTATTGCACTCCAGGTGTCGCATTTTGTTACAGATGCAAAACAATCTTTAAAAAAAAAGACAAATGACCTGGAACCTGAAATTTCCATGCAATTTAATGACCTCCAATTGACCTGAGGAGTTTCCAAGCTGATGCCATGACCTGGACTTCCAGAGTCATTGAGCAGTGGCCATAGATGGACAGGCCAGGATTGCTGCTAACGATCCCAACCAAACTCCAGACCACCCGGAATGCTACAGGAGATCTGTCCGTTCTATATATAAACTATCTGAAACCCTTAATTAGTTTTTCTCTCGAATTTTGTGACTGTGTAGTTATCGCTCAAAGCTGTGGGGAAGGTTTGCCAAAAGAATTCTTGTCAGTGTTAGCTTCATTTTTTAAAAAAAAACAGAAACTGGAATTGTGTTGGGCAATACAGTCGGCTCAGCTGCAATCAGACCATTGGTCTCTCATTTAGACAGCAACAGGAAGATGTGTCAGTCATGGCTCAGTGATACTAATCTCATCTCTGAGTCAGAAGGCTGTGGGTACAAGTCTCATGTCAAAGACTTGAGAATAAAATCTAGACTTGATGCTTCCAGTGCGAGTACTGAGGGAGTGCTGCACTACTGGAGGTGCCATCTTTTTGATATGTTAAACTGAGGCCCCGTCTGCCCTCTCAAGTGGACGTAAAAGATCCCACGGCACTATTTTGAACAAGAGCAGGGGGGCTTCTTTCCAGTGTCCTGGCCGATGTTTATCTCTCAACCAGCATCCCTAAAAAACAGACAGTCTGGTCATTGTCTTATTGCTGTCTGTGGGACCTTGCTTTGTGCAAATTGGCTGCCGCGTTTCCTACATTACAACAGTGACTGCACTTCAAAATGTATTTCAATGGCTCTAAAGAGCTTTGGGACGCCCTGAGGTCATAAAAGGCACTATATAAATGCAAGTCTTTCTTTCTTTAAAGCCTCCAGCACTGTACAGTGTTGTAATATTTTAACACTACTGTATCTATAGTATACAAGTTACATAGCAGCACTCAGTGAATGCAAAGTTCACATCACCGCAGTACGAGTCACAGGACAGTCATGGGAGTCTGCCATTCAAGGGTTTACTGATCGACTCTGCTGCCAGTGATACCACTGAAACCAAAGGCTCATTGTATGTGCTGACTAGGTGCGATTCAGAGCTCTATCATCCCAGTGTTGAGGACATTGAACTGCTCGAGCTTTATTCTCATGGCTTGTGACATCAGCTCCACTGCCCTTGTAAACACACTGGGGTAAAATTCAACTTCGGTGGGGGGACAGGGCGCCCGTTTTAGACCCAGACGCGTTTTCCGTTCCATTGATTTCAATCCCCCCCCCCCCTCCCCCCGTTGTGGGTTGTCTCAAAAGACGCACACACGCACGCACACAAACCGTTCTGTCAGTACCTTGTGTAACAGTCCTAGTCTATTGTGCGTGGCGGGTGGGTGAAGCAATATATTGTGCAAGTTTTTTTTCAGCAGTTCTTTGTGCTGCATTTAATCCCCATAAATCAGGTTTCTCCAATGGTGCAGTTGGCTAGGTTCAATCATGTCTGGTGTTGTGTGAGCTTTCTCAGTGGGGGACTGACCAGTACAGGGCTGACCGGGAAGGTTCCAAGTGTGTGCGGAACCGTCTGATCTCAACCAGAACTGCAGGGGGGGGGAAGGGGGGGGCGCTTAAAATTGGTCTCATGCCATGGGTGAGGGAAGGAGGGACGGGGGGGTGATGTGGTGGAGAGAGAAAGGCAACTATCTAATAACTTCTTCCGGAAAGTCAGCAACAGGGGGTGAGTGTGAGAAAGAATAGGAGTATGGATGTCACTTGAGTACAGGGTCTTAAGTCATGATATCCCTCCACAGTCAAATGGACTGCCAAGACACTCACTGCACAATCAATGACCATTTGGTTGGGGTAACAGAGGGTCACCGTTACCTAGGAAACTATACTCCGGCCTAAATCAATCAGAGTCTTTGGGTGAGGAGGGGAGGAAAGATGACAAGAAAATTGAGGGAAAAAGTGCCATTTTACAGCTCAAACATGCAGCTCCATTGCCATAACTAAAGAGCTTCTTGCAAAGCACTTTATAGGTTAGTGTACAGGATGGGCATGCAATGACAAGTAGTTGCCACAGTTAGGTCATTGCATTTTCAATCAAGTCTGGTGGTGTAAGTTTTAAAGACCCCTTCCATCTTACTACTTCCATCTCACTGTGGCCTGGCAGGGTAGGGCAGCGCACTCATGCCCATTATTCTCCGCAGCGAGCTACCAATTTCAGCTATGCCACCACGACGAGGCATAGACTTTGCCACACAGGAGGAAAGTCCTTCCCCTGGCACGTGTCCTGGCGGCTGGGCACAAGGTGCCTGCAGGGACGGTGCTTAGCACAGGAAGACCCTCTCCCCAGCCTTGCCAGCACAGCTGGCACAGCGGCATGAACATTTCCTGTTGGCTTTGGTGGCTATTTTGCCTGGTTTGCACCATGAGCTGAGCCAACTGAAAACTAATAAATCTACCCAGCACGAACGCCTCTTGAAAGGCAGGAGTGTTATTTTTGAGTTAGGAGTGGAGTTAAGTGCTCCATCCAAACTTGACGACAGTACCAATGATAGATCCAGAGCAAAAAATTCACATCGGTTATAAATAACCCAAAAGTGCGGCCTAGCAGTCGTTGGGACAGATGTCTGGATGGGCAATTCTGAACCAGGCAAAATAACTAGAATTCAAGGTGGAAACAAGAGGTTAAGTGTCTGATCCCTTATGGAGGACCTATCAGGTCCAATCTCCTCATTTGTACATGGATCACCGAGTTTTTCCCTTTACTCCATATCTGAGCCTGAATCTCCTCTGCTTTTTCTCTTTTGAATGAGTCAGCATTCACTCTAGGTGGCAGTCTATACCATGAGGAAATTTAAGTTAATCTAAAAAGGTGCCCTTGTATTGTGCTAGCAGTGCTGGGTTGCCCAAGTACAGGCCTTGCACAGCTGGATGCAAGACATAGAATTTACAGAACAGAAACAGGCCATTCAGCCCAACTGGTCTATGCTGGTGTTTATGCTCCACATTAGCCTCCTCCCACCCCTCTTCATCTAACTCCATCAGCATAACCTTCTATTCCTTTCGCCCTCAAATGTATATCTAATTTCCCCTTAAATGCATCTATGCTATTCGCCTCAACCACTCCACGTGGTAGCGAGTTCCAAATTCTCACCGCTCTCTGGGTAAAGAAGTTACATAAAACGGCCAGAACTCATCCAATCATGCTAAAAGCGGGTTGACTGGATGGCAGGAGTCCCAGCCATTTTACATTTGACTTGCAGCCGACTGCGCGAGACCCAAGCGTGGGGAACCCATCGATTCCAACACGGGTCTTCAAGGCACATTGAAATTGCAGCACAAATGCAACCTCAGTGTTTCAGCTTCTGGTTTCGCTTCCACACACACACATTGATCCAGAAGAATTCCAGAACTTTTAGGACCAGGAAAAGTCCATTAGACCCCAAAAGCCTGTCCATTTTGATAGATCACCTGCGACTTCTATCATATCCCTCAACCCTTTCCTTCTCCGGGAACCCAAGTAATTGCCCCTTGAACCATTTATATTGTCTGCTTCATTGTCCTTCTGGTTATTCTCCAACGCTATTACACATGGAGTATAAAGGGTTCAGTGACCTCTTCTTATTCCTTAATTTTTAAAAATGGTGTCCCCTCGAATCTGAACCCTACACCATAATAAACAACCTGCTTGGATCAACTTTTTCGATCCCCCTTCACAATCTTCAAAACTTCCATCAAGTCACCAGAGTCTCTCTTCTAAAGAGAATTGGATCACGTTTCGCCTTTCCTCATAAAACAAGTTCCCAGTACCCAGAGCATCTTCTGTGTCCTCCCTATGATTGTCATAGAATCATGCAGCACAAAAGGACACCATTCAGTCCATTGTCCCTATGCTGGCTCTCTTGAAAGAGCTATCCAATTAATCTCACTCCCCTGAGTTTCTCGAACTACCACGGTGGGAATATGAACTCGTATTCTCAGTCCAGAGCTTGGGATTAATAGTCCAGTAACATAACCACTACACTACAATACCCCTGAAGGGGGCATCGGATTAGGTTAATGAGAACTATACACAGTAATCCAGGTGGACTCTGAACAAGTTCTCCACATGTCCAACTAGTCTGGTTGGAGGTCTTGAATCCAACAAACGTTAATCGTTGCCGGGTTGGAGGGATGACTGGGAAGAGTTACTCCATAAAGCGGTCTTAACATGGGTATGGACTCTCCTCCACAGTTCAGTTGGTACAAATACTGTCTGGTGTGGCACTGAGCTACGCAGATCAGCAAGATCCCAGCTTCAATCCCCGGTCTGTGCCGGGTTAGCTTCAAACAGCCACGGCACAGAGGTCTAAAAATAAGTGAGAAATTAGAAGTAGCAGTCAGGCTGAAGTGACAATTGTCCTCTGGGCTAGTGAGGGAAACATCCGATAGCACACCTGCTCTTAATCGCTATCCAGTAATGTTTGCTGGAAAGTGTACCGATGCGGACTCCCCTCATGGTCAAACAGCCTGCTCACACATGAATAAAGACCTCTTGGTGGGGGCGGGTACAGGAAGGCATCTCCAGTATACCCAAAGCCCAGCTCAAGTCATTGTCTTCAGATGAAGGGGGTGGGGAAGAAATTGGAAGCTATTTTTTTTGTTTTTGGAAATAAAGCATAGCTTGTAGAACAGACAGTCCAATGAGATTTGATGAGAATCAGGTTTGCCAGTTTTAAGAGCACGCACTTGGCCAAGTATGACACTCTCTGTCAGTGACTTGCTCCAGTAATGGGAGTGTGTTGAATCTCAACCACGTCAGTGACATTCTGTTCTACCCAGGACATTATGTTATGCGTACAAGAGGAGAGAAAGAAAGAGTCATTATACTTTTTTTTTTAGAAAAAGTAGGCTGCCAGGTCAAGTCATCAATTTCAACTTGGCAGTGGACGTATTGGTGAAATTTGGTTATTTGATATTTGATTTTAGTCAACCCAAAAAAAAAATCCCTAACTTAATGATCAGACTTTAAATTGAATCAATAGTAAAAAAAAAAGAGGGAGGGAGGAATCGCTACTGCCCGATTGCAGGGTCTCACCGTGGTGGTCTCCGAGGAGAGATGGTGTTCACGCATTGTATGCACAGCACCTTTTACTGAAGGGAGACACGCCACAAAGCTGAGACAGACTCGACCCACTGCTCCCAGTTACAGGATCCTAAACGATGATTAGGGCTACGGAATAAAACAGGAGGAAGATTAGGGTACGGCCGTGGAGGGTACCCCACCGATCCCCAACATAAACAGCCGCCAGAGTGGTCTGAAGGCACAAATACAGCCCAGCACCGTGGGGAGTCTCCCGCCGTCTCCTCGTACCCTACGACGTGGCCCTCATTGTGTTCACCTCAAGTTAGAATTCAAACCCCCCCCCCCCCCCCCCCCGACTCCCCAAGACCTCCTGTCCTTCAATTTGGCCCTCAGGCTGACCGACCTGTCCAACAATTGGTAAAACACATCATAGGACAAGGTAGTAAGTTGGGGGGGGGGGAATTTTGACTTTGGATGGTGAGTGTAAAACAGACGTTATCGGATCAGATACCCATTGTACATCTCTCCCCATTTTCATCTTCCTTGAGGTCAAATTTACCCCCAAGGTGTCTGTTTTTACACAGGTTTATGTATTGAACACTCTCGGTTTAAAATAAACAGAATCCCACCTCACCCATTTTGCTTACACATTCACGTCCTATTAATGTCCTCCTAGTTACCACCGCTTCAATGAACAGGTTCGAGTTATAACAGCTGTATATAAAAAAACTGTCCCATGACGAGACTGCAACACTTGCTCAGGGTTCAAGTGACTCAAAAACTCCAGCTTTACAAACTGTTTGCAGCGTCAACTGGGCCAGTCATGATTACAGCCTAGCAACACACATTTAACCAGGCAGCCCTCTCTTTCTCTCCCCAACATACACAGGGGTGTGCAACCTGCAGCAGTTATCAGGATTTATTTCCGGATGGCACAACAGAATTTCGGTTCACTGCGTGCTATCGTTATACCGAGGGAGGGGTAGAGGACGAATGTAAAAACAAGCTCTCCAGTGATAGTTAAAAGCATCCCGTGAAATTCCACTGGTACACACTTAGGAGAGACTAGAGCACTTTGGGAGAGGAGTTAGCCTTTGGCTTTTAACGCCTCGGAGTCAGGAGGTACAGGGTTTGATCCCCACTCCAGACTGTCCCAGCGAGTGGAGGTCCAGCTCTGAATTCTGGGGTTGACATCCAGCGGGGATACTGGTGGGTGTGGGTGGCCCCCTCTCCCCCTCACCGTATGGGTGGTAGGAGCCCATAAAACCCTCCTGCCTTATAGGACTAACCACCCTATCTGCTGACATAAAGATGGCTACGGCCATGGAAGGAGGGTTCACGTCATGGCCTGTCAAGACTGTTAATCAGCTCTGCGAATCCTTCCACTCCTTCAATTCTCCAAGGGAAGAGTGTGGAGGTGGAAAGACAACAAACACATTCCCAGGGATTGGACGGTATTGATAACCTCCTTGAGCACCGCTCTCCCAGCCCGAAATGCCATTCTTTAATTGTTTGATGCAGTCGCTGGCTTTACGCCTGGTATCTTGGGCAAGTCTAAAGTAACACACTAAAGGCAGCTACTTCAGTGCCTCATCAGGCCAGCTCTATACTGAAAGCCCACTGATAAGTCTTTCAACATCACACATCTGTGGTCGGGAGGAGATACCCACATTTCTGGGATGAATATTCCTTTCACCCAGTGTGGGTAAAGGAAGAGTCCAGGCTGGCCCATTGCTATTCTCTTCAAATTTTGCTATCAATAGACTTCTCATTTAAACAAAAAAAACCCTTCTAATTAGTATCCCAACCTTCCCCTTTATACAGCAGAGCAGGAACATCTGTTTTACCCAGGCTACGAGAACAATTCTAACTCAACCTACCAAGAGCATCTCCACACTTCAGAAGTCACAAGATAGTGAGAGAAATTGCACTGAAACATTAAAATCCAAAATTCTCTGCCTACCACCCTCTCTCCCAACAGCTCAATTGGAACAGCAACTAGGTGTACTGTTTAGACAACTTTCAAACTACTCGTGCACATACAGAACTGCTTCACATTCTAAAGCATTTCAGTGAGCAAGATAGGCACATAGGATGAGAACAGGAGAGACACAGACAGAACAAAGGGAATAGACACACACACACACACAAACAAGAGGGACAGACAGAACGAGAGGGACAGACAGAACGAACAAGAGAGACAGAACGAGACACACAGAACAAGAGAGATAGAACGAGAGAGAACAAATATCGAGACACACACACGCACACAGAAGAGACACAAAGAACGTGAGACAGACACACACATACAGAACATGAGACAGAAAACGAGACACACACTCACTGAAAACGAGAGACACAGAACAAGGGAGATAGACCACACACGACAGAATGAGACACACAAAACAAGACACACACAGATAGAAAACAAGAGAAAGAGCCAAACAGAAATAGACACACACACACACGTCAGAACAAGAGAGACACAGGCACACACACAAAGGCAGATACTGAAGACAGACACAAACACGCCTCTAAGAGAAAGAGACACACGCAGATGGATAGACAGAAATGTACAAAAAAAATACAAAAACAAGAGACATACAAAGAGAAAGAAACACCGACTGAGCACACACACAGGCAGACATTTGAAGAGATAGAGGACAGCCATACATACACAAAGAGAACGAGGGAGTCACACATAGATGGACAGAGTCAAAGACACCGATACACAGATAGATAGGTAAAGAGACAGAGACAGAAATAGTCAGAGACATGCACACACACAAAAGAGATAGCCACACACACACAGAGAAAGGGATTACAGCAAGATTCTTCCTGTTTGGCAGATTGTTCTGCTACCACTTAGCGCCCTCTCCCACCCCCGAGCATGTTAATAAAGCCACGTGGAGAGGTTTAACCCTAAAGCCATTCAGAGGAAGAATACCATCTCAAGATGAAGAGGTGGCAGTGAACTGTGCCTTTGCAACAGAGACAGTCTCCTTTCTCCAACAGCAGCTAGCTGGGAGAACTGATACTGGGGCCACAATTTATTGCTAAATTGCTCTGCACTTCTCAATTGTTAAGTTACCAAACAAAACTTTAAAAAAAACAAGAAAACTGCTCACTTTGAAATGCCTGGTTTATAATCCTGACTCTGCTGTACACGACCCCATTCAATTCTCTTGTATTTAGTGTCCCTCCCTGAGCCACCATCTCCCCTCCCACCTCCTCGACTACAAGGAAAGTTACTTAATAACTTGGTGCAAAATGCCAGTCTACTTTGTCAACAGCGCTAAAATAGGAATTCTGACGAAGGACTGGACCACTTGCAGGTACCGTAATCTCCTGGGTCTTTATTATAACCTCAAAATAAACGAAGCGTAGAATAATAAATTAAGAAAAACACACACATTTCTGCAGCAATATTTAAGTTCGTAAAAAAATACTGTCCATGTTTCCCACCCTCCCCCAAATGGCTTCAATACAGAATATCATGTAAACTATAAATCAGCACTGTAGTGGCAAGTAAACAACAACAAAATTAAGTATTTAAAAAAAAAACCACCTTTTGAGAAATGTTTTTGGCGCACATACAAACAGGCACACATACAAACACGCGTACACACACACACACACGCAGGCGTACGCAGACACAAGCGCACGTACGCAGACACAAACAAACAAACGCAGACATACAAACACACGTGTACACATTCCAGCCTGCAATGTCCAAACATTCATGAAACAGGAGGAGGAGGGAGTAGGGGAAGGCAAGAAAAATCTAGTCAGGCCCAGAGGAATGTTAAGTCTTTTGTGTGAAAGACTATTGTCACCAGTTTTAAATTACAGTACTTCAAAAAAAAAACAGGCTCCTTAACTCCAAGTTTTTTTTAAAAAAAATGAATGGACCTGGTATATACATTGTGATACCACACTGCACTTATATTTTTTAATGCTATTCTTGCACATCGCTCCAAAGTGTTGGGAGCCTAGAGGGAAAAAAAAAATTGTTAAAACCACTTTAGTGTCCTCACAAAGCTTTCCAGGCAAACCATCTTTTTTTCCCCTCACTCCTTCTCCCCTTAAAAGACCCCTCATTCCCAGTCACAAATCAAGCCACTTTGTGTCCAGAAGCACAGGTCTTTTCTTACGAAAAAAAAAGTTAATCCACGCTTTTTAAAAAAAAAACGACAGACTTTGCTTCACAAAACCCCCGATTTGTGGGCGGATTGAGATCAAATTTCAAGGGTCGGGGGGTGGGGGGGGGGGGAACCAGTGTTTAAAAACGGTTGGTTTGGTTTTAAAAAAAAATTTTTAAAAAAGGAAATATATAACAAACCATAACAAAACAAAAAGTTGCATCTAGAACGGTTACATGTGCTGTAAGGGTTATCAAACAGAACGAACAATCACCGCCAACACTCAGCTGATGAATGGCTAGTAAAAGAAAACAAGGGATTTTTTTTTTCTCCTTGTGTTGTTCCAAAGAATAAAATCTTTTTAGATCACTTCAATAGCTGGAAGTCTTTTTTTTTTTTTGCAAATTTTTTTTTTTTTTTTAATCCTTTCACACACAAAACACACTCAACAGCTCACTCGGCTGGGCTGTTGTTTGCAAACGAAGTCCGCCATAAAGTCGAACTCGTTCTGTCCCAGCCACAGCTCCGGCAGCTCTTTGATGCGATCCAAGCCCAGCTCGATGACCAGCGACATCAGGACCTCCTCGTCGATGAAGTCCGTGTCTATAACGTTGGGGGGCAGTATTGCCGCAGACATGTGGTGGGTCGGTGGCATAGAGGGGCTGTGGTGCTTTATTTCCCTGTACTGCTGCTGCTGTTGTTGCTGTTGCTGCTGCTGCTGCTGGTGGTTCATTACACTGGCAGGGTGCAGGTCTGCCATGCTGTAGTGGTGCTGGTGACCATAGTACTGGTTGGTCAACTTTTGCAAGTGCATGCTGGCTGCTAGCTGGGCGGCTGGGCTGCTCCCACTGCCCGGTGGCCCCATGTACTGAGGATGGGGAGGATGCTGCTGCTGCTGCTGTTGCTGTTGCTGCTGCTGCTGGTGATGGTGTTGTTGCTGTTGCTGCTGCTGCTGCCCAGATGTGTACCTGATGTTGGGGGGCATGCTGCTTAGATGCCCGCCGGGAGGCTGTCTGCTCACGCCGCCCGGGACCATGGCATGCCTCATGCCAGCACCGCCGCTGGAGTTCACGCTGTTGGGCCCCGGGTAATGCAACAAGGAGGTGGCGGCCGGGTGCTCGCTCATCAAGCCGCTGTAAGCGTGCTGGTGCTGGGGGTAAGGGCTCATGCCCATCCGGCGAACGTGTAGCCCGTTGGCTCCTTCGGGGAATCGCCCGTGGCTCATCATCATGCGCTCGGCCATCGCTCTCCACTCTCTTTTTAAAAAAAAAAGTAAAGAAAGAACATAAAAATGCAAAAAAAAAATTAAATGCAAAAATAAATTAAAACGCAACTTAGTAAAGAATGCAAACTGAACAAGAAAAAACACTAAATGCAAACCCCAAACCAGACCTCCCAACTCATTGCCTACATTGTCCCATTTGTAACTTTATGCAGGCCATCTAAAAAATTAAAATACATTTGCAACTTACCCTTGAAATTTGTTTTTGCAACAAAACCAAACCCCCAAATACTTTTTTTTTCCTTGCTTGCTGTTGCTTTCAATTCAGTGATTTGGAATAAGGAGCAAATAAGAAGATCAATTCTGCTTTTCTCTCTGTTTTCACACTCACTCCACTATATATATATATATATATACAGAGAGAGGAGAGTATCCTCAGACGCACTCTTCCTTGTCTCTCTATTCTGCTTCTGAGCTGAAACGCTCAGGCCCCCCGAACTCGGAAGGATTAAGCAACAAAAGATGTTCACTCGGCTGCCTCGGCCACTCTTAATATAGGGCTCCGAGGGCTGGGTGCAACACCCGCCACGGATTCCCTCTGGAATGTGGATCCGGAGCGGGAACGGAAGTTAAATCGAATACCAGGAGGCAGAGCCATCTGTATGTGACACTCTCACTTTAAAACTAATTGCAAATAGGGAGATAAAAAGAATGTTACGTATATATAAATATAATAACAGATAATGTTTCATTTGTGGTATATATCTGTAACATATTTATTTACATACATTTTTAAAAAAAGTGTTGAGCTAATTGTCTACATAATTTAAAAATATTATCTTTATTTCTAAATGACTGTTATGCTTAAAGATTCATCGTTCTCCCTCCCTGCCTGCAGTCCCCCCTCTCTTATTAAAGCATTGATTCTTGCAGGTTTACTGATCTATGAGTGCCTGGCTCCTTAACCCCTCTCCATTTTTCACCTGTGAAGCGAGACAATTATTCTCCTGTGCAGGACATTGCAGATAATCCTGCACACCCCCTTCCCCTCTCCCCTCCTCACCCCCTTCCCCTCTCCCCTCCTCACCCCCTCTCCCACTCCCCAACTCCCATCCCATCATTCTATGATTCTATGACGTGCACACACCCGCACTCTCCAGCAGGGGTCACTGGATAACAAACAGAAGCAGGGCACATGGCTTATTCCCCCCACTCCTTCCCCCCCTCCCTCATCCCTGGTCAGTCTGACCTTCCTAGTCAGTATAACTCAGTGTTACACCGTGCAGTGCCTTTCCTGACTTGGCCTTCACGGGAGACAGAAATTCATATCTTTAAATGGCTCTTATTGTTATGAAGTTTGGTCTTTGATGCTTTTATTTTTTTTTTAGCACGTAAGTAACTTTCTTCTGGAATATTCTGCTCCATTTCTTTTTTTTTTGTGGGACAGCGTGACTTTCCTGGTGGTCTAGTGGTTAGGATCCGATGCTCTCATCGCCACTGCATGTGTTCGATTCCCAATCATAAAGGGTTTTTATAGAGTAAATAGGGAGAAACTGTTCCCAGTAAGAAGGGTCGGTAACCAGAGGACACAGATTTAAGGTAATTGGCAAATTAACCAGAGGTGACATGAGGAAAAAAAAATTATGCAATGAGTTGTTATGATTTGGAACACACTGCCTGAAAGGGAAGCAGATTCAATAATAACTTTTGAAAGGGAATTGGATAAATACTTGAAGGGGAAAAATTTATCGGCCCCAGGGGAAAGGTCTGGGCGAGCGGGATTAACTGGATAGCTCTACCAAAGAGCCAGCACAGGCATGATGGGCCGAATGGCCTCCTTCTGTGCTGCATCTGTGTACAATTTTGGTCTCCTTACCTAAGAAAGGATATACTTGCCATAGAGGGAGTGCAATGAAAGTTCACCAGACTGATTCCTGGGATGGCGGGATTGTCGTATGAGGAGAGATTGAGTAGACTAGGCCTGTATTCTCTAGAGTTTAGAAGAATGAGAGGTGATCTCATTGAAACATTCAAAATTCTTACAGGGCTCGACAGGGGAGATGTAGGGAGGATGTTTCCCCTGGGTGGGGAGTCTAGAACCAGGGGTCACAGTCTCAGAATAAGGGGTAGGCCACTTAGGACTGAGATGAGGAGAAATTTCTTCACTCAGAGGGTGGTGGAGGCTCAGTCATTGAGTACATTCAAAACAGAGATCGACAGATTTCTAGATATTAAAGGCATCAAGGGATATGGGGATGGTGCAGGAAAATGGCGTTGAGGTAGAAGATCAGCCATGATCTTGTTGAATGGCGGAGCAGGCTCGAGGGGCCGGATGGCCAACTCTTGCTCCTATTTCTAATGTTATGTTCTTATCATTCTATGATTCTATGTGTTTTTTTAAAAAAAGTATGCAGCACAGAAAACACGTTTGCAGTCAATGTTGGCCTGTCTTTTCTATTTATAGTCACCAAATGGCCTACTGGCTATTTTGAGCAGTTTTTTATTCCAGGTTTTTGAGCATTTGCAGTTATCTCTTTTTAACTCATTACAGATAATTTGAATAAAACCCATCTCTCTGTTAAACTAATCATTTTGAGTGGGAATATAATGCTCCCAGCTAAGTCCCATCACTGATGGATACACAGTCATACTCACTCTCCTGTGTTATTTTAAAAAAAACATTTATTTTTTGAATTATCACTGACTGTTGCAAACTAATTAATCACTCTTATTGAATAGAGTGGCATGGAATCTTAAAGGGAAAGTGTACTGTCCTGAATTATTGCTTCTTCTCACCTTGCAGAATAGAAAAGGTTAATTCTCAGTACTATTTCACCTTAAGAAGTGACTACAGAACACGGCAATGTAGGTTCAAACTGGTAAAAGACAAGTGCAGGCTTGATATCAGGAAGCAGCTCTTCACACAAAGAGTGATCAATACATGGAATGGTCACCTGGTAGAGGAACAAAGGAATTGCTATATGAATAAAGATCAAGGTCCATCTTGTTCGCCTTCTACCCTCCTGGTGGTCGCATGATACAATCTTAATGGAGCTGTTGACTAATCATAGCGATCAATCTCTATCAATTAGTCTACAACAGGACCCAGACATGAGGCGAGGAAAGCCCCCAGTGGTGGAGAGCTTTGGGAACCATAGGTCCAAAGTCACCTGTTCCTCCCAAGCCTGTTACACTCACCACATGTCATGTCTCAAATTACTCATATTCTGTATCCTAAACTGTTATTTTCTGAAAGAAATCTATCTAATTTGCATTTGAATGAATCAATACTAATTGTTTCCACCGTCTCACTCACTCACTGAAATATTGTTCCTAATGTAATGGAGGTCAACAGATTTCTATGGAAGGATGAGTTAGATGGGATGAATGGCCTCCTTCATCTGTACTTACCTTTCACTTTTGTGCTTCAACATCTGGTTCCAGGACTGGCCTTCGGGAGATCAACCACCACATGCCACTTTTGAGTTGAGCGCCAGATCCTCTGGTACTAGATTTGGCCGAGTGATCCCGAGATCTGTATTATTATTATTATTCATTCTCGGGAATTCGGGCGTTGCCGGCAAGGCCGCCATTTATTGCCCGCCCCTAGTTGCCCCTTGAGAAGGTGGTGGTGGGCCTTCTCCTTGAACCGCTACTGTCCCGTGTGGTGAAGGTTCTCCCACAGCCCTGTTGGGTTCCAGGATTTTGACTCAGCGACGATGAAGGAACGTCAGATACTGAGAGCCATAGACGTAAGCAGGCTAATTGACTTGGACCATAAGCTCAGAACTAAAGGGCAGAGGTTTAAAATTAACAAGCATCGAGCAAGACTGGAGATTAGAGGAAACTTTGCTCCCTACACAGTTACGGGTGCGCTCCCGATAAAAGTAGCCCAGGTTGACGCGGTTACCTCCTTCAAAAAAAGGAACGGGATAAATATCTGGTTGGGAATGGGATTGAGAGCTTTTTTTGGGTTAAGAATGGTGTGAGATAATCAAATATTCGGAGTGGGGAATGTTTCTGGACGACAACAGTTGAATACTGGAGATGTGAGGATGGGTGAACACTCTGGAGTTTTGCTTGATTATCTTTGACCAGGTGCTTTCAACCGCCAGCTCCACAGAATCCTGGCAACTTTACTTTCGGGTTCTGCATGCTGCGTGAGACCCTTGCTTCAGGAATACTAGGAGATGGAACACCAGGAGTTGGAAAACAAGGAGCTGGAGCACCTGGAGTTGGAAAACAAGGAGCTGGAGCACCAGGAGTTGGAAAACAAGGAGCTGGAACATCAGGAGTTGGAACACTAGGAGTTGGAACATCAGGAACTGGAACACAAGTTGCTAGAACTCTAGGAGCAGAAACATTAGGAGCTAGAACATTAAGAGTTGGAACATTAGGAGCTGGAACATTAAGAGTTGGAACATTGGGAGCTGGAACACTAGGAACTGGAACGCTGGGAGCTGGAACACTAGGAGCTGGAACATTAGGAGTTGGAACATTAGGAACTAGAACATTAGGAGCTGGAACACTAGGAGCTGGAACATTAGGAGCTGGAACACTAGGAGTTGGAATACTAGAAACTGGAACACTAGGAACTGGAATACCATGAGCTTGGATACTAGGAACTGGAACACTAGGAGCTGGAACATTAGGAGCTGGAACACTAGGAGTTGGAATACTAGAAACTGGAACACTAGGAACTGGAACACCATGAGCTTGGATACTAGGAACTGGAACACTAGGAGCTGGAACACTAGGAACTAGAACATTAGGAGTAGGAACACTAAGAGCTGGAACACTAGGAGTTGGAACATTAGGTGTTGGAACACTAGGAGTTGGAACACTAGGAACTGGAACACTAGGAACTGGAACATTAGGAGCTGGGACATTAGGAGGTTGAACATTAAGAACTGATGTGGAGATGCCGGTGATGGACTGGGGTTGACAATTGTAAACAATTTTACAACACCAAGTTATAGTCCAGCAATTTTATTTTAAATTCACAAGCTTTCGGAGGCTTCCTCCTTCCTCAGGTGAACGATGTGAAAATGTTCACATCGTTCACCTGACGAAGGAGGAAGCCTCCGAAAGCTTGTGAATTTAAAATAAAATTGCTGGACTATAACTTGGTGTTGTAAAATTGTTTACAATTAAGAACTGGAACACTGGGTGTTGGAACGTTAGGAGCTGGAACACTCGGAGCTGGGACACTAGGAGCTGGAATACTAGGAGCTGGAACATTAAGAGCTGGAATACTAGGAGCTGGAACATTAAGAGCTGGAATACTAGGAGCTGGAACATTAAGAGCTGGAATACTAGGAGCTGGAACACTAGGTGTTGGAACGTTAGGAGCTGGAACACTAGGAACTGGAACATTAAGAGCTGGAACATTAGGAGTTTGAAGACTAGGAACTGAAACACCAGCGTAATATAACAGCAGCTTATGTTATGGCAGATTGCACAAGGTCTAAGGAAGGAGTGGATTTGATGCTCCATATGGCGTTTTTTGACTCCATGCTATCTACTTGGTTGGTCTATGAACACCATTCGCCATTCATCACGGCACTAGAGTCGAGCTTCATGATGTTCCCTTGAGGGAAGTTCTTCTTCACTTCTTCCCGGGCTCCAGCAGTTTAAAGCAGCTTTATATTAGCCTCCCTTTTAATTTGGATTCTTGGAGTCCTGCTGGCTACTGGCACCTCTGCTGTTGAATTTGGCGAAGACCAACGGCAAATTTGTAGTCAGTCTCACCTGAGGCCGGCAAGTCTGCTTCTGGTCTACGGAAACCAGGTTTGACAGCAAATACTCAGGGAGCTGGCTCACAGACACTGGGCTCCTGGAATCCAAATTAAAAGAAGCAATTTGCATTTATATAGCGCCTTTCACAATGTCCCAAAGTGATTTACAGCCAATGAAGTACTTTTCTTGAAGTGCAGTCACTGTTGTGATGTGGGGAAATGCAGCAGCCAATTTTGCAATCAGCAAGGTCCCACAAATAACAATATGATAATGACCAGATAATCTGTTTTAGGGATGTTTGCTAGGATACCAGGGAGAACTCCCCTGCTCTTCTTTGAAATAATGCTATGGGATCTTTTACATCTACCTGAGAGGGTCTCGGATTAAAGTCTCATTGGAAAGACGGCACCACCAACAGTGCAGCACTCCCTCAGTACTGCACTGAAGTGTCGGCTTAGATTTTGTGCTCAAGTCCCTGGAGCAGGTCTCTGAACCCTTAACCTTCTGAGTCAGAGGCAAGCATGTTAGCCATTGAGCCACAGTTAACACCTTGGACAAAGCAACATGAAGGCTATTCAAAACATAAAACACAGTAACAAGGGGACAGCTGAACATCAGTGCTAAACTTATAGGCATCCCTCCTCTTAATAAATTGTAAGATTATGTGACAATTCAGTGGCGTTTGCTTCCCCTTTAAGGAAACATGGTTGTGCTGTTGGATCCTTTTAAAGGGTCCCATTGTCTTATTGATTTTTTTTAATAGTACCGATTCAAGACAGGTCATCCTTTGTAATTAGTTAGACCTCTTTGACATAGCACTTGTAATAGAAGTAAATGGCCAGATACTCCTGTCAGCTAAACAGTACTGCAGAATGATAAACGGACCGCCAGTGAAGAAAAGCCATGTTTGGATCAGGATTATACTGGGGCTGAAAAAAGATGGGCCTAGAAATTGGTGCGTTGGAAGGAGTAGGCCTGAAGCACATATTCGGCCTCAGGCTTCATTTACATGAGGCTGGCTAGCTGCAGACGCCTGCTGGCCGTCCCAGGGCAGCTCGCCGACAGAGAGTATTTCAATTTCGGGCCACTGTGTCGCCGTCAACCCAATTTAGGCCTTCTATTGGTACGCGCGAAGGGCCTCCAGGCGTCCGTTTCGTGCCTGAACAAATGGCACAGCGCCAGCGAATTTCTAGGCCATGATCATGTACAAGCCTTTACGGTCAAGGGCCATTTAACCCATCATTTACTGTAAATCGGGAATGTTTGGAGGCTGCCAGCACTTGCGTGCAAAATTAATTTTGCTCATAGACTTTGAGAAATCGAATTTTTACGGGCATTTTTAACAAAGAGAATCTGATTCATCACATTGTCGGTAGTGAAAGCAACGTTTCTCACCTCTTGCAGGATCATAGGACCAGGTCAGGTTACGTGTGCACCTTGTATAAAGTCACCAGGTGAACAAGCACATCAAACAGAGTAGAACAGGGCACTGTAAAATTTAAGTACAGGTAACTAAAATTTACTGTGACCTAGCCCTGAGCAAATATGGTGAAATTTAATTGGCGGTTTCCTGTTTCACAGACGTAGAGAAGATGTTTCCACTTGTGGGGGAGTCCAAAACTAAGGCTCATAAGTATAAGACAGTCACTAATAAATTCAATAAGGAATTCAGGAGAAACTTCTTTACTCAGAGAGTGGTTAGAATGTGGAACTCGCTACCAAAATCTAAGCTGACACTCCAGTGCAGTGCTGGTGGAGTGCTGCACTGACGGAGGTGCCGTCTTTTGAATGAGATGTTAAACATTCATATAGCGCCTTTCACGACCGCAAGACTTCCCAAAGTACTTTACAGCCAATCAAATACTTTTGAAATGAAGTCACTGTTGTAATATAGGAAACGCGTCAGCCAATTTGCGCACAGCAAGGTCCCACAAACAGCAATGTGATAACGACCAGATAATCTATTTTAGAGATGTTGGTTGAAGGACAGATATTGGGCAGGACACCGGGGAGAACTCCCCTGCTCTTTTTTGAAAAGTGCTGTGGGATCTCGTATATCGACCTGAGTGGGCAGACATCTCTTGGTTTAACATCTCATCCAAAAGACAGCACCCTCCAACAGTGCAGCACTCCCTCAGTACCACATTGAAGTATCAGCCTAGATTTTTTACTCAAGTCTCTGGAGTGAGACTTGAACCTCTGACTCAGAGGCAAGAATGCAGCCCACTGAGCCACAGATGACACCAACTAGATGAGCATGCACTTGTGTGTGTGTGTGCATGTGTATACTCACTGTCAAGGCTCACACACGTATAATGGCTGTACCAGATGGCTCCCACTCCCAGTGGAACTGTACCCCAGCAAAGAATCAACGCCTACAGGAGAGGGGGAGGACAGCAAGAGAAAATTGACAAGCAATAAAAAGAAATTGTTATTAAGGACATCTATTATGTGCAAAAATACAGCAACAAAGATAGGAAACTCATTGATATAAATAGTGCTGCAGTCACTTTTTCACAATGACATAGATTGCAAACTCCTCAGAAGGACTAGAGCTGAGGATTGTTTTTTTTAAACTTGTGACGTAGATTACAAACCCATTCAATAGAATAGAGCTGCGACTTACCCTTCATAGCAGATTGTGAACTCATTTTCTTCACAATGGCAAAGGCTGCAAATGTATTAGAATGAATAGAGCAGGAGTTGCTTTTTTTCTTAACAGACACACAGAAATAGGTTGCATTCCTCGCCCCATCAAAAGAATGACTTCAGTGAAAATAAATGAGACTTGACAGATCTGATATCCTGTTCACAATGAGATTGTGCTTATGACCTTGTTACCTCCAGACTTGACTTATTGCAATGCTCTCCTGGCCGGCCTCCCATCTTCCACCTTACATAAACTTAAACTCATCCAAAACTCTGCTGCCTGTATCCTGACTCACACCGATTTCTTTCACCCATCACCCCCCCACCCCCGGTGCTCGCTGTCCTACATTGGCTCCCGGTCCAGCACTGCCTCAAATTTAAAATTCTCATCCTCCCGTTCAAACCTTCCATGGTTTCCCTCTCCCTATCTCTGTAACTTCCTCCAGTCCTACAACCCTCTGAGAACTCTCGAGTGGCAGAGTTCTGAGTGAGTTCAACTCCTAGTTCGTGCCGGGTTGGCTAATCTTACCAGTTGGGGGACATTAAATTTAGTCTCAGCGCTCCTGGGCTTGGAAGAGGAAAATATGCTATGGTTGAATGCTATCCAGCCATTTTTGCCATAAAGTGTTTGCGTGTGACAGTATGCGAGGACAGGAATGGGTTTGGCTGTGATGCCCACTGTAGTTGAATAGCCCACCAACACTCACTGTCAGAGCGCACACGTGAAGAATGGCCACTGGAATTCTATAATGTCAAAAGAGTTTTTGTACATTGGGATTCTATACAGTGAGAAGGGGTTTGGTACATTGGGATTCTATTCAATGAGAAGGGGTTTGGTACATTGGGATTCCATAAAGTGAGAAGGGGTTTGGTACATTGGGATTCCATAAAGTGAGAAGGGGTTTGGTACATTGGGATTCCATAAAGTGAGAAGGGGTTTGATACATTGGGATTCTATTCAGTGAGAAGGGGTTTGGTACATTGGGATTGTATACAGTGAGAAGGGGTTTGGTACATTGAGATTCTATACAATGAGAAGGGGTTTGGTACATTGGGATTTATACAGTGAGAAGGGATTTGGTACATTGGGATTCTATACAATGAGAAGGAGTTTGGTACATTGAGATTCTATAAAATGAGAAGGGATTTGGTACATTGAGATTCTATACAATGAGAAGGGGTTTGGTACATTGGGATTTTATACAGTGAGAAGGGATTTGGTACATTGGGATTCTATACAATGAGAAGGAGTTTGGTACATTGAGATTCTATAAAATGAGAAGGGATTTGGTACATTGAGATTCTATACAATGAGAAGGGGTTTGGTACATTGAGATTCTATAAAATGAGAAGGGGTTTGGTACATTGGGATTCCATAAAGTGAGAAGGGGTTTGGTACATTGAGATTCTATACAATGAGAAGGGGTTTGGTACATTGGGATTCTATACAATGAGAAGGGGTTTGGTACATTGAGATTCTATACAATGAGAAGGGGTTTGGTACATTGGGATTCCATAAAGTGAGAAGGGGTTTGGTACATTGGGATTGTATACAATGAGAAGGGGTTTGGTACATTGGGATTCCATAAAGTGAGAAGGGGTTTGGTACATTGGGATTCTATACAATGAGAAGGGGTTTGGTACATTGGGATTTTATACAGTGAGAAGGGATTTGGTACATTGGGATTCTATACAATGAGAAGGGGTTTGGTACATTGGGATTGTATACAGTGAGAAGGGGTTTGGTGCATTGTAATTCTACACAGACAGAAAAGGTTTAGTTCATTGGGATTCTATACATTGAGAAGGGGTTTGGTACATTGGGATTCTATACAATGAGAAGGGGTTTGGTACATTGGGATTGTAGACAATATAACATCAGTGAAAAAGTTCTGAGTCTGGAAGTTACTGTTGCTGATATCAATGAATGAACCCGTGGCACGTTTATATGACTATCCTCTGTTGACCATTTTAATGCAGGCACCAACCCGTTTATTTTAAATAGGTTAATGTCCCTGGTATATTAGTGGACAGAGGAAGTCTTTACAAATGAATGCCAATAGCAGTGACACTACTCTTCAATCCCTGTGCCACAATATTAACAAATGTAGATATTTCAGTACATGATATTGTGGTAGTAAACAATGTTGATTTGTTTGTTTACCAACTTCAACAATAACTTGCATTTATATAGCGCCTTTAACGTAGTAAAACACCCCAAGGTGCTTCCTAAGAACGATTATCAAACAAAAATTGACACCAAGCCACATAAGGAGATATTGGGACAGGTGACCAAAAGTTTGGTCAAAGTGGTAGGTTTTAAGGGAAAGTCTTAAAGGAGGAGAGAAAGAGGTCGACCAAAGCCTTTCCAATTTCTTGGAAGTAAAGGACACTGCAAACGATCAGAGCCAGAAAAATGCACAAAGCCTTTGCTTAAATTAAAAGCTTGGCCTGTCCAATCCACTCCTCCTATAGGTCAACTATAACTTAATGTACCATGAACTCTCTCCATCGCTGCTTTCACAGTGGTGCCATTTTAATTTGGATTCCAGGAGACCAGCTTCCAGTTTTTTGTGGGCATTTAAGTTTGTTGCTGGGATAAGGGAGCCAGATTTAGCAACAGGCATCAGCTCACCGAGTGCCGGCCTCTTGGAATCAAATTAAAACAGTCCCAATATAGAAGCGGTTTTCCATAGCCTACTGAGAGGAAGTGTCGCAATATTTCTCATTGACCTCTGAAGAGAAACGAGGAAAGATTTTCTATTAGCTCTCACATCTCCGCTCTTATTGTCAGCATCTCAGTGGGTAACACTCTCGCCTCTGAGTCAGAAGGTTTTGGGTTCGGGTCCCATTCCAGAGACTTGAGCACAAAATCTATGTGGACACTTCACAGCAGTACTGTGGGAGTGCTGCATATTGGAGGTGCCATCATTTGGATGAGATGTTAAACTAAGGCTCCGTCTGCCCTCGTAGGAGAACGTAAAGGATCCCATGGCATTATTTTGAAGGAGAGCAGGGGAGTTCTCCCGTGTGTCCTGACCCAATATTTCTCCCTCAACCAACATCACTAAAAACAGATTATCTTGGTCATTATCTCATTGCTGTTTATGGGACTTTGCTGTGCGCAAATTGGCTGCCACGTTTCCTACATTACCTCAGTGACTACACTTCAAACGTATTTAATTGGCTGTAAAGCACTTTGGGACGTCCTGAGGTTGTGAAAGACGCTATATAAATGCAAGTTCGTTCTTTCTTTTTCTTTTAACCCTGCTTGTTGTTTCCCATATATGCGAGTCAGTTTGACCCTGGTGATAGCACTTTCACCTCTAGGTCACGGGGTTGCGCGTTTGAGCCCCGTGCTAACACGTCAGCATGTAAATTAAGCCGACTCCCAAGTTCAGTACAGAGGGAATGCTGCATTGTTGAAAGTGCCACCCTTTGGATGAACCAATGTTCCCTCTGCCTCTTTCAGTGATTCAGGTGGATATTAAAGATCCCATGACACTGTTTGCAGCAGAGAAAGGAGTTACCTGAGTCTACAGGCCTCCCTCAACCAATCCCACATAACAACAGATTGATAGTCATGTATCTCATGGCTGTTTATGGGATGGTGCTGGTTGCTGTGTTTGCCTATAAAACAACAGCCACTACACTTGAACAAGTAATTCACTGTGTTTGAGGTTTTACAGTGATAAGGTACTGTATAGACACTGCTATTATGACAGCACCTAGGGCGCTACAGTGTTCCATTGGGTATTAGATTATTATACTTATCACTATAACCTTTCATTCCATTCCAGACCAGATATTTTTCTGGTTATTCTTAGATGGAATCATAATCACAGAAATTGCTCAGAAGACATACAAAGAAATACACAGAAGTTACAGCACGGAAACAGGCCGTTCGGTCCGACCAGTCCGTGTCGGCATTTAACCTCCGCGCAAGTAAATAGTTCCAATCACATTTACCCACCCTGCTCCCGTATCCCTTCAACCCCTTTTCCTTCATCCATCTATCCAATCTAATCTTGAATGTTGACACAGTTTCTGCCTCAACCACTAACCCTGGAAGTGAATTCCGCAGCCTCACAGCTCTCTGTGTAAAGAGGTTTCTCCAGCCTTCTGTTCTAAATCTCTTACATTTAATCTTATTTCTATGGCCCCACGTTCTTGACCCCCTCAATTACAGAAAACGGTCTGATTCTATCCACCCTGTCCCATCCTTTCATCATTTTAAATACTTCTGCATATTTCATCCTATAATCTGCTTTGTTTTCACAAAGTGTGGCCCAATATTTCAAGTCATCTTTGTATTTCCTAATGCCAGGCAGCATCCGAGTGAATCTGCATTGTGCCCTCTCTAAAACCTCAATATTTTTCCGACAGTGTGGAGCCCAATACTGCACAGAGTACTCCAACTGAGGCCTTACTACGTTTTTATTTGTAGTTTCCTCATTACCTCTTGGCTTTCCTACACGACAACAGTGACTACACTTTCAAAGCACTTCATTGGCTGTAAGGCGCTTTGGGACGTCCTGAGGTTGTGAAAGGTGCTATATAAATGCAAGTCTTTCTTCTTTGAATTCTATACCTCTTGTGATAAAATCTAGAATTCCATTAGCTTTTTATTCAACAACCTTTCAATCCACTGCATCTTAACTAACTGTTCAACTGGAGCTGCCTAGTCTAGCCCCATTTCCCTGTCCTTCCCTCCTTATCCTTTTAGATTCTTTCTTTTCAAATACTTATCCAGTTCCCTTTTAAATGATAGTGTCTGCCTCAGTAGCCACTTGTGATAAAATCTTCCATCTTCTAATAACTCTCTGTGTGAAAAGAAACACTTCTAACTTCCGTCTTTCATTTTCCTAGTGCTAATCCGGAATCTATTTCCCCCTTTGTTAATCACTTTCCAACTGCTGCAAACAATCAGTCACTATTTACCCTCTCAAAACCTTTCCTAATTTTGAAAACCTCCATTAACTCTCCCTTGACCTCCTGCGTTTCGGCGACAAATGTCCAAAACTTTTGTGAGCTTTTCTTTCAAACCACAGCATCTACTTCCTGGACGCTGTTTTAGTGAATTGTCACCGTACCCGTTCCCTGCTTCTGCCTCCCATAAATGGGTTCACTAACACCGCATAAACTGCTTTGGTTGGGAGATCACATATCCACAACTGTGAGAGAAAAGTTTCTTCTGAGCTCCAGGGTGGGTAATGGAGATTAGGTAATCTAGCTCGCCGGGCGGGAATCCCACAGGATTGGGTGGAATGTCAGTTTGACACTCCGCACCGTATTACTCTCCGGTGACTTCAATGGGGTTGTTCTCCTTAGAGCAAAGAAGGTTAAGGGGAGATTTAATAGAGGCTATCAAAATTATGAGGGGTTTTGATATTCAGTAGATAGGGAGAAACTGTTTCCACTGGCAGGAGGGCCAGTAACCAGAGGACACAGATTTAAGGTAATTGGTAAAAGAGCCAGATGTGAGATGAGAAAACATTTTTTTACGCAGCGAGTTGTTGTGATCTGGAATGCACTGCTTGAAAAGGGCGGTGGAAGTAGATTCAATAATAACTTTCAAAAGGGAATTGGATAAATACTAGAAGGGGGGAAAATTGCAGATACTATGAGGAAAGAGCAGGGGAGTGGGATGCATTGGGTATCTCTTTCAAAGAGCCGGCACAGGCATGATGGGCTGAATGGCCTCCTTCTGTGCTGTAAGATTCTATGTTTCTACGATTCTATGATAATATTGCCCATGTGAAAATTGCAGTGAGTGGGCCTCTGGTAGTAAGTTGGAGATTTTTTTTTCCAGTGATTTTACATGGAAAATGAGGCAGGAAAGAGATGAAAAGAGGCCTCCATAGATCCATTTTTCATTGGTCAATCTTATTTATTTGGATGTCAGCTATGGCTCTGTGGGTAGCACTCTTTCCTCTGAGTTATGTGAAGGTTGTGGGTTCACTCTATGAGACTTGTAGTACATAATCCAGGAAAGCAGTACTGAGGGAGTGCCGAACTGTCTTTTGGATGAGATGTTCAACCAAACCTGTCCTCGCAAGTGGATGCTTTTAACTTCTGTCCCTTGGGATTTCAACCCTACAACACTGCACAATCTGCCTTGAAACCTAATTCTGTCCTTTCCAAAGAAAACAAGGCAAAACTTCCTTAACTTTTCCTCCTAACCTAATATTAAACTATTAACACCAGTAAAAAGCTGGAGATATCAGGGTGTCATTTTTTTTCTGCTGTAATCTAATCTTGGGGTTGCGATGGTGGCTATAAACTGCTCAGAATTTGCTTTACTGGATTCTCTTGAATCCTCGATTAAATTGCTGCCTCCGTGCTATCTCTTAATCTCTATAGTTCCCATCGACTTCCAGTTTTAAGGTGCAGCTCCCATGCCCATGGAATTTTTTTTTTTGGGTAGGCAATTCCCCCGTACGAAAAATCAAAAATGTGCAGTGTCCTCTGTGTGTAATTGAACTGTCCTGGGATCTCCTTATTGAAACAGCCGGCTGCAGGGCGACAATGGAGGGCCTGTTCTGACCATGGTAATTAACATCTCATTGCAGGCAATCGATGGGAGGACCTGCTGCACCTACAATGATATCAATGGGTTGTTGAAGGAGCATAATAGGGAAATATTTGAGGCAGTAGATGGTGGCTGAGTGATAGGAGAGCATTCATGTGGTTTAGTCGTGTGCAACAAGAGTGTCTAACTGTAACCCTTGGGCATTACACGCACCCCACCCCTCCCCGTTCCCTGGGAATCGTGCCCTCGAAGCCTGCTGGAGCCTCTCAGTTCTATTTGTGCTCATTCACTGCCTTTTCCTGTTTGATTTTTGTGTGCCCGGCTGTTTGGGAAGGGCTGTCCTCAGCGTTGTTGCCTCGCTGGTGGATTGATTCTGGATCGAAAAATCGCGATCCGTTAGTATCAGCGACTTGGCACGGATTGGAAATTAATGGGAACATGGGTTCAAACTTTAATTCCAATTTAAAATTCTCATCGTTGTTTTCAAATATCTCCCTGGCCTCGCCCCTCCCTATCTCTGTAACCTCCTCCAGCCCTACATCCCTCCGAGATCTCTGCGCTCCTCCAATTCTGGCCTCTTGCGCATCCCCGATTTTCATCGCTCCACCATTGGCGGCCGTGCCTTCAGCTGTCTAGGCCCTCTGGAATTCCCTCCCTAAACCTCTCCGCCTCTCTACCTCTCTCTCCGCCTTTAAGACGCTCCTTAAAATCTACCTCTTTAACCAATCTTTTGGTCACCTGTCCTAATAGCTCCTTATGGGGCTCAGTGTCAAATTTTGTCTGATAATCACTTCTGCGAAGCACTTTGGGATGTTTTACAACATTAAAGATGATACATAAATGCAAGTTGTTGTTGTTTATAGGTGGCCCCCAATGCTCCATGAAATGCACAATGCAGCTCATGAGCGTAAGAAACTTGGGAGACATCTTAAGTACACGATGAACAACTCTTATTACGAGGGAGGCAGAAGG
This sequence comes from Heptranchias perlo, assembly GCF_035084215.1. Taxonomy (NCBI): domain Eukaryota; kingdom Metazoa; phylum Chordata; class Chondrichthyes; order Hexanchiformes; family Hexanchidae; genus Heptranchias; species Heptranchias perlo. The sequence continues at coordinate 5,819,864 of NC_090332.1, read as the reverse complement.
GTGGCAACCATAAGTTTATATCCCACCATTGGCTGCATTTGTAAATATAAACGACTTGAGCTTCATTATTCTAATAGCAGATGACACCCACTCTTTTAAACGCCTTTCCACCCACAGCCAGTTGTTCTCCATTTAAAAGTAAAAACGTGGAGCTGGATTCTCTCATTGGTAGCACTGGGAATTGAATTTCCACTGGCTTCCAACAGGAGCAGGTCATGGGTTCAAATCCCACTCCAGAGACTTGAGCTCAAAATCTCGTCTGACGCTCCAGTGCAGTACTGAGGGAGTGCTGCACTGTCGGAGGTGCCGTCTTTCGGATGAGACGTTAAACCGAGGCCCCGTCTGCCCACTCAGGTGGACGGAAAAGATCTCACGGCCACTATTTTGAGGAAGAGTGGGGGAGTTCTCCTTGGTGTCCTGCCCAATATTTATCCCTCAACCAACATCGCTAAAACAGATTATCTGGTCATAATCATATTGCTGTTTGTGGGATCTTGCTGTGCACAAATTGGCTGCAGCGTTTCCTACACTGATACAACAGTTCCTACATTCAGAGAACAGTGACTACATTTCAAAAGTACTTCATTAGCTGCAGAGTGCTTTGGGAAGTCATGAGGTCATCAAAGGCGCTATATAAATGCAAGTCTTTCTTTTATTTTGAAGTGTCAGTTTAGATTATGTGCTCAAACGCTGGAGTGGGGTCTAAACACACAACTTTCTGACATAGAGGTATGAGTGCTGTCGACTGAGCCAAGCTGACCCTACAGTGTGAGCTTGGAGGAACTTCCTATTGAGTTTTTGGGGGAAATTAACTTTTTTTTTGTGGAACAACCCATATTATAGAAACATAGGAACAGGAGTAGGCCATTCAGCCCCTCTAGCACGTTTCGCCATTCGATGAGATCAAGGCTGATCTGTATCCTAACTCCGCCTTTGCTCCATATCCCTTAAAACCCCTTACCTAACAAAAATCTATTGATCTCAGATTTAAAATTACTAATTGATATTTATGTGGCTGGTGCCTGTGGAACCCCGACCGAGAGGAGAGAAAATGATAAGTGGGTGTGGAGTGGGGCGTAGGGGAGAAAAGACGAGATTGCCTTTGGGGGCAGCTTATCGGCTTTAGAAACCGGCTTTGAAGTCCAGCTCCTTCCTTAACCATTAGATGCTGTTAACACTTGCCCAGCTATGAGCTGTTAATAAAAATAACACAGTTCCAAGATAAGCGCTATTATAGCATTTCAAAAAGTGATTCAACTTCTGACACTTAAAATATAAACACGTTAGGCGTAGGGAAGTAGGTGGGTGGGGAAACAGAGACACTTCTGGGCTCATTTTACAGATGAAACTTTTGAAGCTCGGACATTTGATCCGGCAACGCTGAGCCAAGCCTGGCGACGCGTCAAGTTGAGGCAAATAATTTGAGGTGATAAAACATTTCATCTTACGTAGCAACCGGTTCTAAGCGAGTTCAGCTGAGTGGCGGAATTGGAAGCAACAGGCCAGAGTAGTTGCAGCTGGATAATGACGGCAATCAACATTTCTCAGAGAGTCCAGGTAGGTGGCAGAGCGAGTCACAATTAAAGAAGCCCCCCACCCCCCCACCAACCCCCGGAAATTAAGTTGACGAAAGCAAAGGGCCAGAGGGCCATAACAGATCAAGAGACCAATGTCCACTCTATGCCCGAGTCAGTTGATCCCGGTAGAGGACAGTTGAAGGTGCTACAATTGGCCTCACTGCTTCTGGGCTGGGTGGTCGGGGAATAGAACCTACAAGGGTCCCCTGCTCCTGATTGTGATCCACTGCCCCTTGCTGGAAAGTTCGGGCGTGTGGACGCTGAGTGAAGGCAGAGTTGGGATTGGCTGTGATGCTCCTCATGTAAAATTAGCCAATGGTTCCAAAAGCTCTCCACCACTGGAGTTTTCTTCGCTTCATGTCTGGGTCTGCTTCCCTCGCAAAACCTCTCCGAATCACTCTCCTCCTTTAAGACGCTGCTTAAAACCTACCTCTTTGACCAAGCACCTGTACTAATATCTTATAATGTGGCTTGGTGTCAATTTTTATCTGCTTACGCTCCTGTGAAGGGCCTTGGGACGTTTTACTACATTAAAGACGCTATATAGATGCAAGTTGTTGTTGCTGTAGACAAATTGATAGAGACTGATTGGTATAATTAATCAACAACTCCATTATTGACGTATCATGTAACTACCAAGATGGTAGAAGGCGAACTAGATGGACCTTGGTCTTTTATCGTCTTGCAATTCCTATGTTCCTGTGTTAGCTCAGTGCCTAAGCTCGCACATGAAGAATGATCACTTGGGCAGAGTATCAGAAGGGTGCTGGTGTCGGTGGATGTGTATCTCAGCACTTCAGGAGAACAAAGGAAATAAAAAGTTCAAATGGGCACTGTGTTCTGGCACATTGTCCGTCTACCTTTGAGGCCTGGTTTGAAACCTAGTCCGGAACGATGGACTGAAAGTGTGTCTCTGTTGGCTCAATGTGAGATGCATTAGGACAGTTCGTAATGGGAACAGGCCCTCAGCTCAAAACTGTCCCTAGTTTGGGGCGAAAGTGACAAAGTCACTCTAGAAGGGATAGGGGAACGGTTTAGTGGGAAGTGCAGAAATATCACACTGGTGTGGTAGGAGGTGGTCTTTTAAGGTTGGGATTATTAGGGCATAGTAGAGGGAGCTATATCCCTGATCTTTGGTTTGTTTGATACTGACACTGGGTAACAAGGGTGAAAAAAATGTCCTATTCCCGAGTGTTAGTATCCCTCGAGTGGATGGATGCTAAAACACTCCTTCCTTGTTCCTAATTGCTTGTCCCGAGCTCGCCTAATGTTATGGGCAGCAAAGAACAGATCCAGAAAATCTGTATCTAACCTCCCTCCCCCCATAACATGGCCTTGGCTATTCTTGAATAACTTTTTATCTCTCTGTCCCTCACTTTCCTTTCTTTTGGCTCTCTCCCTTCCATCCTTCTTCCCTCCTTCCTTTCCTTCCTTCCTCCCTCCCCTCTTCCCTCTCTTCCTCTCTCCCTCCTTGTCTCCCTTCCTTCTTCTTCCCTCCTTCCTTTCCTTCTTTTCTTCCTCCCTCCGTCCTTCTTTCCTTCCCTTCCTTCTTCTTTCCTCTTTCCTTTCCTTCCGTCCTCCCTCCTTCCCTCATTCTCTTCTTCTCTCCCTACCCTCTTCCTTCCTCCCTCCCCCTCACTCCTTCCCTCCTTTTCTTTCTCCTGATCTTCCATTCTTCCTTCATTATTTCCTCCTCCCTCCCTCCATTCCTTCCTTCCTCACTCCTTTCTTTCTTTCCTCCCTTCCTCCCACCCTACTCTACCCCCTTCTTTTCTGGCTCACTCTGCCCCTCCCTTTATTCCTTCATCAGGCAAAGGACTGTGCATTGTTCACACATGATCTCTTGACTGGCAATGAGTATTTTCTTCATGAGATGCAGTCGTAGCTGATCCCTCTATTTTCACCTTCCTACTTGTTGAGCAGGCTGTACTCTGCACGTTATCAACTCTCCAGTTTCCTTTGGTTTTTCTTGTGCATTATGTAACCCTTAAAGTAAAATGTTATTATACATTCATTGATCTCCCGCAGTGTTGCTCCTAATTTTAAAAAAATATTATAATAGGATATTAAAATAATCTACTTTGCTATTCCCAAATGATTTGCATTTTGTTTTCTCTCCATATCAATTTGTTGTTTTAAATTTCTTATTTCCTCTGTAACATTTGGCTTGCAATCTGGAATTTGCATTTGGGCGCAATGCAATTATCCTTCTTTCGTGGTTCCTTTGGTTGTTCTACATACTGTTTACCTGTGTAAACTTTACGTATGTTTTAAAATTCTGCCGTCACCAGTGAACACCATAGATTGTGGTTTATGCAAAAACGCACACTCTCGTTTTTTAAAAAATAGGAATTGGAGCAATTGGTGAAATATGGGGCAGGAATAGAGCCCCAAGGCTGGTTTGGGGAGTGGCACTAGGGCAGTGGCAGAAGGGCAAGGTTATAAGGTGGGGGAGAGCATCTGGAGGCTGATTTCTGGAGTAAGAGCATGTAATTAGCAGACCATCTAAATCAGGTAAATTGGCTTAGGAGCAGGAGATAGCCAAGTCAGGGTCAAGGCCGGGATGGAGTGACAAATTACAGGGCTTTTAAAACCATATTTGTTCCCGGGATGTGGGTGTCTCTGGCATTTATTGCCTGTCTCTAGTTGCCCGTGAGAAGGTGGTGGTGAGCCGCCTTCTTGAACCGCTGCAGTCCGTGTGGTGAAGGTTCTCCCACAGTGCTGTTAGGAAGGGAGTTCCAGGATTTTGACGTTGAAGGAACGGCGATATATGTCCAAGTCGGGTTGGTGTGTGACTCGGAGGGGAACTTGGAGGTGGTGGTGTTCCCACAACATTGCTGCTCTTGTCCTTCTCGGTGGTGGAGGTTGCAGGGGATGGAGGTGCCGGCGAAGTAACATTGGCGAGTTGCTGCCGTGCATCCTGTAGACAGTACACACTGCAGCCACAGTGTTACAGTGATGGAGGTGGTGGATACTTACCCCAGTGGCAAGGTTGGGAGGGAGAGAGGGAGCAGGGAATTCTAGGCCCTGTGGTTGAGCGGTGGCCTCTGAGAACTGTAGTCTGGTTGCTTGGCTGCGTTGCATCAGCCTTACCCCCCAAGCACGTCCCAATTGTAATGGATGCTGGGATCTGTAGCCTGTTTGTTTGGCTCAGATTAGCAGGTCTCCTCAAGTCAGCTGGGCCATGAGGCACTGTGGGGAGTGTTGGCGATGCCCATGAGGCCTGGTGGGCTGTATCAGGCTGGGCATGAGGAGAAAGGAAAGTTGGCATGATTGGAAGATGGGATCAGCCCTTCTATGGATAAGTTTCTGGTAGCAGGCTGAGGGAGGATACAGTGACACCTCTGGAGCGAATAAAAACAGCAGTTATTACTGATACAGTATCACCCATTGATTTGAATGGAGAGGGGGTATGACAGTGTTAACAACTTAAGGCTATTATTAAAAAGGGTAGAATGTAAAATGTTATTATCTGTGCATGTGTTTGTGTAGCATGTGTGTGCGTATGTCTGTGTGTGTGTAAGGCTCAGTGTATATGTGTATGCATATACACAGGGATGTGGGTAAATATGACTGTGCTTTTCCATGTGTGTGCATGAGTATGTGTGTGTGTGTGCTTGTTTGTGAGTGTGTGTGTGTGTGTACCAGTGTGTACACATTAGCTTCTGTGTACGTTGTGGATATGGTCTTTTGTGAGTATGCCTGCACGTTTGCCTCTGTGCATGCACACACAATCTGAGTGCATGTACACATCCGTGTGCACGGGCCTGTATGTTTATGCCTCTGTGCGCGCGCGTGTATACGTTGTTGTGGATGTGCCTCGGTCGGTGCGTGTCCGTGTGCGGATCCATTCCGCCCCGATCCAGTCCACATTGTGGTGGGTGCCTGCCACCGCTGCCGATCACCTTGCAGCAGGCTGGTATGCCTGGGACGTGCAGTGTGTGTGTGTGTGTGTGTGTTCCTGAAGTGGGACTCTGTGCTATCCGATCAGAAGGATGCATTGCAGGGTTTGCCTTCAGTAAATAAATCTCCACTCTGCAGCAGAGATAACAAAACACAACAGAGGAATCGGCCCTTTAGGGGTGGGGGAGAGGAGGGGGGACTGGGGAAATACATTTTAAAGATCGCTTCAGTTGCACACTTCCGATCAGATCATATTTTTTAATGAATTAACAGCTTTAAAGACTTGACCAGACTTGCATGCATATAATAGGCAGAGAGAGCCACCGCGTTTGGTGACATATTATCCAGTGCTGGTTAACGACTTGTTTCATGCATGAAGGGTTTGCGTGGGGCTATTAACCAGTGTAACAGCACTGTGTACAATATTGCAATGTATTGTCACTCGTTTCATGTATCCCCGGGCACTAGGTAACCGCGCTTTGACTGGAATTAATAGTGACGACGCAACTAAGTCCCGATTTTAACTCGCGGCGTAAATCCGGCGGACGGAGGGTCCGACCGGGCGGAAAACCCACACCAGCGAGATTTTAACCCTCTGTGCATCATTTAAATAACGGAGCTCGGATTCCTGCCGGAACCTGGCAGGATCTTGGGATGTACGAGGTTGTCCTGAGGAAACTGTCCCTGGTATAAACTCACTGATTGCTACATTTACCTACATAACAACAGTGACTACACTGCAAAACTAATTCATTGGGTGTGAAACACTTTACGAGAGCGTGAGACTGTGAAAGGTCCAGTAATGTAGTGGCTATGTTACTAGCACTAGTAATTGCTTATAGGCCTAATCCAGAGTGTTCACAATCCCACTGGGGCGATTTGAAAATTCAAATTCAGTTTTAAATAGAAAAATTGTTATCAGTAAAAGTGACTGAAGCTGTTGGGATTGTCATAAAAACCCAACTGATTCACTCGTCTCCTTTAAAGCAGGAAACCTGCCCACCTCACACAGTCCGTGCCTATGTGTGACTCCAGTCTCACACCAATGTGATTAACTCTTAACTGCCCTCTGCCAACACACAAAATTCTTACAGGGCTCGACGGGGTAGATGCAAGGAGGATGTTTCCCCTGGCTGGGGAATCTAGAACCAGGGGTCATAGTCTCAGAATAAAGGGTAGGCCATTTAGGACTGAGATGAGGAGAAATTTCTTCACTCAGAGGGTTGAGAATCTTTGGAATTCTCTACCCCAGAGGGCTGTGGATGCTCAGTCGTTGAGTATACTCAAAACAGAGATCGATAGATTTCCAGATATTAAAGGCATCAAGGGATATGGAGATGGTGCAGGAAAATGGCATTGAGATAGAAGATCAGCCATGATCTTGTTGAATGGCGGAGCAGGCTCGAGGGGCCTGATGGCCAACTCCCGCTCCTATTTCTTATGTTCTTGTGTTCTTAAGTGGCCTCACAAGTCTCTCAGTTCTATCAAAACCGTTACCAGTGGTCCAAGAAGAAGGTCTCATCAACACCTTCTCAGGGCAACAAGGGATGGGCAATAAATGCCAACCTTTCCAGTGATGCCCACATCCCCGAGAATGAATAGTTAAATAAAATGCAAGTTTGATCTTTCTTTTAGATTTTAATTAGACGTGTTCCGTAATTAGGGTGCATAGAATCATAGAATCATAGAAAGTTACCACACAGAAGGAGGCCATTCGGCCCATCGTGTCTGTGCCGGCTGAGAAAGAGCTATCCAGCTTAATCCCACTTTCCAGCACTTGGTCCGTAGCCCTGTAGGTTACGTCACTTCAACTGCACATCCAAGTACTTTTTAAATGAGTTGAGGGTTTCTGCCTCTACCACCCTTTCAGGCAGTGAGTTCCAGACCCCCACCACCCTCTGGGTGAAAAAATTTCTTCTCAGCTCCCCTCTAATCCTTCTACCAATTACTTTAAATCTATGCCCCCTGGTCACTGACTCCTCTGCTAAGGGAAATAGATCCTCCCTATTCACTCTATCTAGGCCCCTCATAATTTTATATACCTCAATTAAATCTTCCCTCAGCCTCCCTTGTTCCAAAGAAAACAACCCCAGCCTATCCAATCTTTTCTCATAGTTAAAATTCTCCAGCCCTGGCAACATCCTCGTAAATCTCCTCTCTAGTGCAATCACATCTTTCCTGTAATGTGGTGACCAGAACTGTACACAGTACTCAAGCTGTGGTCTAACCAATGTTTTATACAGTTCTAGCATAACAGGATCTACAGGCATTTGGAGAGGCAGGGACTGATTAGGAACAGTCAGCATGGTTTTGTGAGAGGAAAATCATGTCTCACGAATTTGATTGAGTTTTTTGAAGGGGTAACCAAGAAGATAGATGAGGGCTGTGCAGTAGACGTGGTCTACATGGACTTCAGCAAAGCCTTTGACAAGGTACCGCATGGTAGGTTGTTACATAAGGTTAAATCTCACGGGATCCAAGGTGAGGTAGCCAATTGGATACAAAATTGGCTTGACGACAGAAGACAGAGGGTGGTTGTAGAGGGTTGTTTTTCAAACTGGATGCCTGTGACCAGCGGTGTGCCTCAGGGATCGGTGCTGGGTCCGCTGTTATTTGTTATTTATATTAATGATTTGGATGAGAATTTAGGAGGCATGGTTAGTAAGTTTGCAGATGACACCAAGATTGGTGGCATTGTGGACAGTGAAGAAGGTTATCTAGGATTGCAACGGGATCTTGATAAATTGGGCCAGTGGGCCGATGAATGGCAGATGGAGTTTAATTTAGATAAATGTGAGGTGATGCATTTTGGGAGATCGAATCGGGCCAGGACCTACTCCGTTAATGGTAGGGCGTTGGGGAGAGTTATAGAACAAAGAGATCTAGGAGTACAGGTTCATAGCTCCTTGAAAGTGGAGTCACAGGTGGATAGGGTGGTGAAGAAGGCATTCGGCATGCTTGGTTTCATTGGTCAGAACATTGAATGCAGGAGTTGGGATGTCTTGTTGAAGTTGTACAAGACATTAGTAAGGCCACACTTGGAATACTGTGTACAGTTCTGGTCACCCTGTTATAGAAAGGATATTATTAAACTAGAAAGAGTGCAGAAAAGATTTACTAGGATGCTACCGGGACTTGATGGTTTGACTTATAGGGAGAGGTTAGACAGACTGGGACTTTTTTCCCTGGAGAGTAGGAGGTTAAGGGGTGATCTTATAGAAGTCTATAAAATAATGAGGGGCATAGATAAGGTAGATAGTCAAAATCTTTTCCCAAAGGTAGGGGAGTCTATAACGAGGGGGCATAGATTTAAGGTGAGAGGGGAGAGATACAAAAGGGTCCAGAGGGGCAATTTTTTCACTCAAAGGGTGGTGAGTGTCTGGAACGAGCTGCCAGAGGCAGTAGTAGAGGCGGGTACAATTTTGTCTTTTAAAAAGCATTTGGACAGTTACATGGGGAAGATGGGTATCGAGGGATATGGGCCAAGTGCAGGAAATTGGGACTAGCTTAGTGGTATAAACAGGGCGACATGGACATGTTGGGCCGAAGGGCCTGTTTCCATGTTGTAACTTCTATGATTCTATGATTCTATGATAACCTGCCTGCTCTTATATTCTATGCCTCGGCTAATAAAGGAAAGTATCCTGTATGCCTTTTTAATCACCTTATCTACCTGTTCTGCTACCTTCAGGGATCTGTGGACATGCACTCCAAGATCCCTTTGTTCCTCTACACCTCTCAGTATCCTCCCATTTATTGTGTACTCCCTTGCTTTGTTAGCCCTCCCCAAAAGCATTACCTCACACTTCTTTGGATTGAATTCCATTTGCCACTTTTCTGCTCACCTGACCACTCCATTGATATCTTCCTGCAGTCTACAGCTTTCCTCCTCACCAGCAACTATACGCCCAATTTTTGTATCATCTGCAAACTTCTTGATCAAGCCCCCAATATTCAAGTCCAAATCATTAATATATACCACAAAAAACAAGGGATCTAGTACTGAGCCTTGCGGAACCCCAGTTAATGTTGCCTTCTTAAAAAGGAATGCAAAGACCGGGAATTTCCTCGGAGCTGTTGCTGGGAGTGGGACGGGATGGCAGCAGGGTCCAAGGAAACTCCCAGCCAAAGTGTTTTCTTTTTGAGAGGTGCAATATTGCAGAAGAGGCAGCATTCCTCAGGAGAACACAGAGCGCACTAAATCCCTGAGGTGTGAGGAAGCTCTCCTGGTCAGCCTCCCACCTTGCATCCTCCCTAAACTTGAGCTCATCCAAAACTCTGCTGCCTGTGTCCTAACTCGCACCAAGTCCCGTTCTCCCATCACCCTCTGTGCTCGCTGACCTACATTGACTCCCGGTCTGGGAATGCCTCGATTTTAAAATTCTCATCCTTGTTTTCAAATCCTTCCATGGCCTCACCCCTCTTTCAATATCCGTGACCTCTTCCATCCCTACAACCCTCCAAGATCTCTGCGCTCCTCCAATTCTGGCCTCTTGCGAGTCCCTGATTTTAATCACTCCACCATTGGCGGCCGTGCCTTCAGCTGCCTAGGCCCTAAGCTCTGGAATTCCCTCCCTAAACCTCTCCGCCTCTCTCTCCTCCTTTAAGACGCTCCTTAAAACCTACCTCTTTGACCAAGCTTTTGGTCACCTGTCCTAATATCTCCTTATGCGGCTCGGTGTCAAAGTTTGTTTGAAATTCGTTCCTGTGAAGCGCCTTGGGACGTTTTACAATGTTAAAGAAGGCGCTATATAAATGCAAGTTGTTGTTGTTGTTGCCGCCACTGCCTCACTGCAGTTGGGGTTTGCAGGGTGCAGAATGACCCTTAACCTTGAAGCCATACTGGTTGCGATATTAGTGGACGACCACTTAATACGACATCAACCTGTTTATTTTAAAATTGTTTTATTATAAAGTGTAAACTCTTCTTGATCATAAAGCTAAATGATCCCGGATTCTCCAAAAATCATTTACAGTCATAAATATAATTGATGAAATCGACAAATTGCGAAACAGACGAAAGGATTTTTGAAACCCTGGCAGATGTCACTTTCTCCTTGAAACTGAAGTCCTCCCCCTGGGAGTTTAGCGATGACTCGTCACGACTACACAGTCTGCGCTCTTCATGTAACTGAGCTTAAAAAACGAAACGTTCAGACAAAGTCTTATCCACATGCGGAAAGTGGAGGAGGTATTAATTTCTCCACGTTCATCATAAGTATAAAACATAAAAAAAAAACATATAAAAGTGTGTTTAAAAAAAATTGTGAAGCTCACCCTTCCTAAACGGGTTTCGGACTTCACTACACTGGCACAGAGCAAGTGTCCCTGTGTCAGTTTTATAAATGTGTTCATGATTTTTCACCATCAATAGCAAACGGTGGAAATCTTGCTTCCTGGTTCAAAATATTTTATTTGATTAAGAAAAATAAACTCCTATTTGAATAAGGTCATTTCTAAATGTTGTGTGAGGCAGCTGACACCAAATAATGTATGGATTTAGCAAAATATATGGGTTTTTATTGTGTTTCACTGGGAGTTAAAAGGACAGTTGTTTCACTGGATGTTAAAAGGACAGTTGTTTCACTGGGAGTTAAAAGGGCAGTTGTTTCACTGGGAGTTAAAAGGGCAGTTGTTTCACTGGGAGTTAAAAGGACAGTTGTTTCACTGGGAGTTAAAAGGGCAGTTGTTTCACTGGGAGTTAAAAGGGCAGTTGTTTCACTGGGAGTTAAAAGGGCAGTTGTTTCACTGGGAGTTAAAAGGACAGTTGTTTCACTGGGAGTTAAAAGGGCAGTTGTTTCACTGGGAGTTAAAAGGGCAGTTGTTTCACTGGGAGTTAAAAGGACAGTTTTTTCACTGGGAGTTAAAAGGACAGTTGTTTCACTGGGAGTTAAAAGGACAGTTGTTTCACTGGGAGTTAAAAGGGCAGTTGTTTCACTGGGAGTTAAAAGGACAATTGTTTCACTGGGAGTTAAAAGGACAGTTGTTTCACTGGGAGTTAAAAGGGCAGTTGTTTCACTGGGAGTTAAAAGGACAGTTGTTTCACTGGGAGTTAAAAGGACAGTTGTTTCACTGGATGTTAAAAGGACAGTTGTTTCACTGGGAGTTAAAAGGACAGTTGTTTCACTGGGAGTTAAAAGGACAGTTGTTTCACTGGGAGTTAAAAGGGCAGTTGTTTCACTGGGAGTTAAAAGGACAGTTGTTTCACTGGGAGTTAAAAGGACAGTTGTTTCACTGGGAGTTAAAAGGACAGTTGTTTCACTGGGAGTTAAAAGGGCAGTTGTTTCACTGGGAGTTAAAAGGACAATTGTTTCACTGGGAGTTAAAAGGACAGTTGTTTCACTGGGAGTTAAAAGGGCAGTTGTTTCACTGGGAGTTAAAAGGACAGTTGTTTCACTGGGAGTTAAAAGGACAGTTGTTTCACTGGATGTTAAAAGGACAGTTGTTTCACTGGGAGTTAAAAGGGCAGTTGTTTCACTGGGAGTTAAAAGGACAGTTGTTTCACTGGGAGTTAAAAGGACAATTGTTTCACTGGGAGTTAAAAGGACAGTTGTTTCACTGGGAGTTAAAAGGGCAGTTGTTTCACTGGGAGTTAAAAGGACAGTTGGTTCACTGGGAGTTAAAAGGACAGTTGTTTCACTGGATGTTAAAAGGACAGTTGTTTCACTGGGAGTTAAAAGGACAGTTGTTTCACTGGATGTTAAAAGGACAGTTGTTTCACTGGGAGTTAAAAGGACAGTTGTTTCACTGGGAGTTAAAAGGACAGTTGTTTCACTGGGAGTTAAAAGGACAGTTGTTTCACTGGGAGTTAAAAGGGCAGTTGTTTCACTGGGAGTTAAAAGGGCAGTTGTTTCACTGGGAGTTAAAAGGACAGTTGTTTCACTGGGAGTTAAAAGGGCAGTTGTTTCACTGGGAGTTAAAAGGGCAGTTGTTTCACTGGGAGTTAAAAGGACAGTTGTTTCACTGGGAGTTAAAAGGACAGTTGTTTCACTGGGAGTTAAAAGGACAGTTGTTTCACTGGGAGTTAAAAGGACAGTTGTTTCACTGAGTATTAAAATGATCTCGCCTCCAGGTCAATGGATCAGGGTCAAGGCCCCGAACAGTCAGCAGACGGATATCCCACTCCGTTGTACTTCTAGTGGCAGAGAGGATGCCACAGTAGTTTCAGGGCCCGCAAATCTATTCATGGAGATCTCCTCTGGCCGCTACGTTCAGTAAAATCATAAAATGAGAGATGGACCTGTTCAGGCCAGAGTTGGCTGGGATGGGGGAGGGGGGGTAAAGAATTGCTTTGGTCACGGTAGAGGGGAGGCTGGGGAATTTGCTCTGTTGGCAGTGGGGTTGGATTCCTTTGGTTACAGTTGGGCAGAGGAGGCGGCGAGGATTGCTCTGATCATTTTGTGGCGGGGGGGGGGGTCCCCTCCTGCCACAAGGGGAGGAAAAGCAGGGGAGGGGGGGAAGAGGGGAGAAGGAAGGGAGAATGAAGGAGCTGAAGGTGAGAAAAGGAGGGGGAAAGAACGAGGAGGAGAGGATGTGAGAAATGAGAGGGAGCTTGGGGAAGGAGAGGGAGAGGTTGAGGAAGATGGGAAAGGATGGGAGGGCTTAAATTGTTTTGTGTATGGAGAAGCTTGAAATGTTTGTGTATGGGTGGCCTCGGAATTTCTCTGTAATGGGGTCTTGCTTTTCTGTGTATGGGGGTGGGCTCCCTTTTCATGCCTTGCACTTCTGTCTAATCATATGTAACTCACTTATATGTATCAGCTCCCAACATTGAAAGGTTGGACATCCCCACCATAAGCAACAGACAGGGTGAAATATAATGAGATCTTGTAACATGAATATGTTTTCATTATGAGTCCCCTGCCAGGTGATGCCTTAGATGGGAGCGGAGTGGGGGTGAGGGTGCAGAGATTATTGAGACAACAAAGAAAGAAAGGGTGTAAATTTATATAGTGCCTTTCACAACCTCGTGACGTCGCAAAGTGCTTTTCAGCCAATGAAGTACTTTTGAAGTGCAGTCACTGTTGTAATGTAGGAAACACGGCAGCCAATTTGCACACAGCAAGATCCCACAAACAGCAATGAGCAGATAATCTGTTTTTTAAGTGATGTTAGTTGAAGGATAAATATTAGCCAGGACACTGGGGAGAACTCCCCTTCTCTTCTTTGAAATATTGCCATGGGATCTTTTACATCCACCTGAGAGGGCAGACAGGGCCTCGGTTTAACGTCTCATCTGAAAGATGGCAGCTCTGACAGTGCAGTGCTCCCTCATTACTGCACTGGAGTGTCAGCCTGGATTATGTGCTCAAATCTCTCGAGTGGGACTTGAACCCACAGTCTCCTGACTCAGAGGCGAGAGTGCTGCCCCACTGAGTCAATTGATTGTTTCTATTAACGACCTGTGCAATTAATTCAAAACGGAGTGGCGAGCTGTTTGAATTTTGCAAAAAGTAAGGAGTTTGTCTTTTTTTCTAATATAATAAGCATCGATGGAGGTACAAAGCACTTTAAAAAAAAAATCCAGCTTGAACTCGTTGTTTTACTTCCAGGGCGTCCTTCACAGACAGGTTGGCTGGTTGTGTGGCAGGTATTTTTGATCAGAGATGCAATGGGGCGATTTAGTGCCAGGACAACCAGTTCCTGGAGGTTCCTGCTGTGTATTCTGCTTCACTCAAAACTAACAGGATCTACTTGACAATAACTACAGAGCAGCTCAACCCCGGCTCATGGGGGAGAACAAGAACACAAAGACAAAGGAAATAAGAGAAACATCGACAAGCATGTAGAAGTTGCAGCACAGAAGCAGGCCATTTGGCCCGACCAGTCCGTGTCGGCTCTTCCCCTCAGCGCAGGGCAATATCACATTTACCCGCCCTGCTCCCGTATCCCTTCATCCCCTTTTTCCTTCATCCATCTATCCAATCTAATCTTGAATGTTGACATAGTTTCTGCCCTCAACCGCTAACCCTGGAAATGAGTTCCGCAGCCTCACAGCTCTCTGTGTAAAGAAGTGTCAACTGCTCTCTTGTTCTAAATCTCTTACATTTAATCTAATTTTGCATTAACCCAGCACCGAGTTTCTGAAGCTAGCTCAACATTCATAGCATAAGAATCAGCAGAGAAGGAGGCCATTCGGCCCATCGTACCCGTGCCGGCTCTTTGAAAGAGCTACCCAATTAGTCCCACTCCCCCGCTTTTTCCCCACAGCCCTGCAAATTTTTCCTTTTCAAGTATTTATCCAATTCCCTTTTGAAAGTTACTATTCAACCTGCTTCCACCGCCCTTTCAGGCAGTGCGTTCCAGACCGTAACAACTCACTGCATAAAAGAAATTCTTCTCATCTCCCCCCTGGCTTTTTTGCCAATTATCTTAAATCTGTGACCTCTAGTTACCGACCCTCCTGCCAGTGGAAACAGTTTCTCTTAATCTTGAATCTTGACGTAGTTTCTGCCTCGACCTCTAACCCTGGAAGTGAACTTCACAGCCCCACAATCTTCAGTGTGAAGAAGTTTCTCTTGATCTCTCTTCTAAATCTCTTACATTTAATCTAATTTTTGCATTAACCCAGCACCAAGTCTCTGATGCTAGCTCAAATAGTCATATCTCCCATTATTCCTCCAGTTGTCACTTTTTATTTGAAAGAAAGTTGAATTAATAGCCTCTTATTGTTGTGTAGAGCGATTAGGGAGAGGGGCGGTCAAATGGAGAACCCCCTGCCCTGTTCTCCGTCATTTGTGTAGCCCCACCCGCCGCCACTTCTAATCGTGCCTGACGACCTGTGACTCCCGTTGCTAAAAGGAAGTTCGGCTTATCTGCTGCTGAAACCTTCATCCGTGCCTTTGTTACCTCCAGATTCGACCATTCCAAGGCGCTCCTGGTCGGCTTCCCACCTTGCACCCTTCGGAAACTTGAACTCATCCAAAACTCTGCTGCCCGTATCCTAACTCGCACCAAGTCCCGTTCACCCGTCCTCCCTGTGCTCACCGACCTACGTTAGCTCCCGGTCCGGCAACGCCTCGATTTTGAAATTCTCATCCTTGTTTTCAAATCCCTCCATGGCCTCGTCCCCTCCCTATCCCTGTAACCTCCTCCAGCCCTACAACCCTCCGAGATCTCGGCGCTCCTCCAATTCTGGCCTCTTGCGCATCCCCGATTTTCATCACTGCGCCATTGGCGGCCATGCCTTTAGCTGTCTAGGCCATAAGCTCTGGAATTCTCTCCCTAAACCTCTCCGCCTCTCTACCTCTCCCTCCTCCTTTAAAACCAACCCGATCAGCAAGAGCGCAAGAGCGGGAAGACTGGCGGGATTTACTAATCCAAAGTTTGCTAATTTCCAAGGACATTTCCTGAAAAGAGTAGTTAGAAGAAAGAGAAAGAATTTTCATTTATATAGCGCCTTTCACGACCTCAGGACGCCTCAAAGCACTTTACAGCCAATGAAGTGCTTTTTGAAGTGTAGACACTGTTGTAATGTATGAAACGCTGCAGCCAAGTTGTGCACAGCAAGGTCCCACATACAGCAATCAAATAATGACCAGATAATCTGTTTTAGTGATGTTGGTTGAGGGGTAAATATTGGCCAGGACACCGGGGAGAACTCCCCTGTTGTTCAAAATGGTGCCATGGAATCTTTTACATCCACCTGAGAGGGCAGACTGAGCCTCAGTATAATGTCTCATCTGAAAGACGGCACACCTCTGACAGTGCAGCACTCCCCCAGTACTGTATCGGGATTTTGTGCTCAAGTCTCTGGACTGGGGTTTGAACCCACAACCTTCTGACTCAGGCGGTAAAAGTGTCACCCACTGAACTATGGCTGACCATTATTACATTCCTATGTTGCGCAAAAAGAAAGAACTTGTGCTTATGAAGAGAGCACCTTATGATGTTGCTCAGAAGTATGCCAATAAATATGCCCTAACTGTTGTTTTGTCAGCCGGCATAGCAGCCATTTTGTGTGCGGCAAGATCCCACAAGTTGCTATCCTGTCCTGATCATTAGTGTTTGCCGAATTCTGTCGAGCTTCATATTTCTGGTTAATTGTTAATAAGTACAGGTAAGTTTCTTCAGCTAGTAAAACTTTGTGTCCGCGTTTGATATTCTGCCAATTGGAAGAAAGTGGTTTATAGAGTGATTCTGCAGTTAATCTAGTGTGCAGATTACTGCAAATGGGGTCATTAATCACACAGGTCATGCAACATTGAAAGGGTAGATTACTGAAAAAATACAGCTTTTGAACTGGAGTGGAGAAGCCGGAACTGCTGTGAGATCGTTGAGAGAAAGAATGAAATTTTAAGAATAACACACACCTGTGTGTTATAATACGCTCCAGTCTATATGGATTACACCCACGTACAATATAAAGCATGTGGATCCATGGATAATAGAATTAATATTCTGTTGATAAAATGTTTTATAATAGACCTGGCTGAATATAAAGAAAGACTTGAATTTATATAGTGCCTTTCATGACCTCAGCACGCCCATAGAGCTTCACAGTCAATGAAGCACTTTTGAAGTGTAGTCACTGTTGTAATGTAGGAAACAGGGCAGCCAATTTGCGCACAGCAAGATCCCACAAACAGCAATGTGATAAATGACCGGATCATCTGTTTAAGTGATGTTGGTTGAGGGATAAATATTGGCCAGGATCCTGCTCTTCTTCAAAATAGTGCCATGGGATTTTTCACATCCACCTGAGAGGGCAGACGGGGCCTTGGTTTAAAATCTCATCCGAAAGACGGCACCTCCGACAGTGCAGCACTCCCCGCCGTACGTCACTGGGAGTGTCAGCTTGGATTACGTGCTCAAGTCTCTGGAGTGGGGCTTGAGCCCACAACCTTCTAACTCAGAATCGAGATTGCTGCCCACTGAGCCACGGCTGACACTGTGGACAGATAAAGGAGGCCATTCAGCCCATCTAGCTCCACATTCCATAGGAACCCATGGTTTCCCCCTCACATCAGAGGGTTTAACCGCCTCTTGAATGACTCCAGAGTTTTTCCCCTCCACTACCTGACCCAGGAGATCATTCTAAGCATTGGTCTCTCAGAAGAAGCTCTGCCTGACATTAGTCCTCAACGCCTTTCTTTTTAACCAGTTCCTATGTCCCTTTGTCACACAGGTGAGGTTTAATTTGAAGTAGTCCCGAGGACCTAGTCTCTCACCTAAACATACACCTCCAGGAGGCCCCCTCTCGTTCGCCTCCTTTCGAGGATGACGGGTCCGAGTGTTCTAATCTTTCCTTGTAGCACTGTCCTCTGACTCAAACGATCAGCCTTGTCGTCCTTTCTCTGCGCTGCTCCCAAGGCTAGGAACTTTCTGCTGTGTCTCGGTGACTAGAGCTGAAGGCAATATTCAGTAAAATCCATTATACAATCTGAGGGGCAAGAGCCTGGTCCAGATGGGAAGGAAAATATTGAATAAATTCTGCCAGTTAAAAACACCTTTGGAGAAACTCTACCTGCCGTGGTAGAATACAATAAGGACCAGAGTTCAAAGTTCAATCTCCAGTCCATGGTGAGTTAGCACCAGTTGGGGGGGGTGGTGGTGAGTGGGGCTGGGGGCAGAGGCCACAAGTGGTCTCAGTGCCCCAGACTAAGAAGGTGGGGGGGGAAATGACCATGATAAGGGGAGGGGAACAGGATCAAAGATCATCACAACCCTCCGAGATCTCTGCGGTCCTCCAATCTGACCTCTTGCACATCCTCCCCCCACTCCTTTTGCCCCGCCATTGACGGCCGTGCCTTCAGCCGTCTAAGCTGTAAGCTCTGGAATTCCCTCCCTAAACCTCTCCGCCTCTCTCTCTCCTCCTTTAAGACGCTGTTTAAAATCTACCTCTTTGACCAAGCTTTTAGTCGCCCCTTCTGATATCTTTGGCTCGGAGTCAATCTTTGTCGGATCACGCTCCTGTGAAGTGCCGAGGGATGTTTTTTCTATGTTAAAGGTGCTTCCAGAGCCAAGTTGTGAGAGTTGCTGTTGTTGAATGGGGGAGAGCTACAAGTGGTCTCGCATCCCCTGGATTAAGAAGAGGGATTAAAAAATTGACCATGGGATGTGGGCATGGTAATGGGTGAAAGTTCAATGGGGGGAGGTGGGGGGGATGATGACTGTAAGAGGTCTCGGAGCCCTTGGGCTAGGAAGTGGGTGGGGGGGGCGGGTGGTGGGGGAATGAGGGAAATCAGCCAAGGGTCCAAGTCCTGATCAGTAACCAGTGATTCCTGCTGGAAAGTGCCTGTGTGTGGATGTCGGGGACGGGTGGACAGGGCATCACAGTACCCTTGCACGGTCGAATAGCCTTTCCAACACAGGATGGAATTTCCGCAGGGGGTGGGTTGGTGGGGGGTGGGGTTGGTCACCGTTTCCCTGGGGATTCCGTGGATCTTCCCCCGAAGTTACTGTTCCTGATTGGGAGAATCCGTGCGGAAAATCCACCCTTTGGTGCCCAGGCTTACATGATTGAGGTATGGGAGGGAGCCTGGTGAGGGCTCAGAGTGAGAAGACCCTCCAGGACAGCCAGGGAGAAAAATGTGGAGAATAATCATTCACAAAAAAAAAACCAAATTGTGATAATTAAACAGACTTTCAAAACCAAAATATGATGGACCATGAAAACACATACCTTTTAACGTAAACATTTGCATATTTAATACTTGAGAGCTTTCAAATGTAGTTTATTCAGACTGACACAATGTGATCTAAATGGTAAAGGCTGATTAAGCTACAACATTCTACAAGCAAGTTGTATCCAACTGTGTACAAATCATACAGTATCTCATTCATGAGGACTCAATGTACATGCCCTCTGTTCGTGTTTATTTCGCTGAGAATGTGATGCCTTGTGTAACTTTTAATCAGCGGAATAGCTAACCGCAACGAATCATTAACTCGGTCCTGGCTCCCAGCACCCTCTCTGAGAGTTGTGTGGGATTCTGGGACCTTGAGGCCAAATGCTTGTCATGACTGCTCCCCACCTTTAGAAAATAATCAGCGACTCTCCTTCGCCATCTGCCCCCCTCCGATGGATCAGTGGTGTAATGGACTTTGTAGCGTGCTACCGAGCAGCTCAGGTAAGGAACGTTCCAGATTCGGCTCTTGGTCCATGCTGAGCTGGCTGATCTCAACTGAGGGAATGGTTAGGATCCAGCGATTGGGACTCGATGTCAATCGGCTCCCTAAACTTGAGCTCATCCAAAACTCTGCTGCCCGCATCCTTACTCGCAACAAGTCCTGTTCACCCATCACCCCTTGTGCTCGCTGACCTACATTGGCTCCCAGTCCGGGAGCGCCTCGATTTTAAAATTCTCATCCTTGTTTTCAAATACCTCCGTGGCCTCGTCCCTTCCTATCTCTGCAACCTCCTCCAGCACTACAACCCTCCGAGATCTCTGCGCTCCTCCAATTCTGGCCTCTTGTGCGTCCCTGATTTTCATCTCTCCACCACTGGTGGCCGTGCCTTCAGCTGCCTAGCCCCTAAGCTCTGGAATTCCCTCCCCTAAACCTCTCCGCCTCTCTCTCCTCCTTTAAGACGCTCCTTAAAACCTACCTCTTTGACCAAGCTTTTGGTCACCTGTCCTAATATCTCCTTATGTGGCTCGGTGTCAAATTTTGTTTGATAATCGCTCCTGTGAAGCGCCTTGGGACGTTTTACTACGTTAAAGGCGCTATATAAATGCAAGTTGTTGTTCCACTTTGTAACCACCCTATGAGTCCTGCACGTACTTGGAGAGCGGTTGATGACGGGGGATCAGGCTGGGCTGTGATGGCCTCTACAGTGGAGCAGCCCGCCCACGCTGTGACGACCTCCATGGTTGAACAGCCTGCCTGTTCAGGTCTGCTCATGAAGAATGAGCGAGATAACGAAGGGCTGCTGGAGACCTCCATCACGATAACCCCAACAAAAGTCAGCGCTTTCAAGAGAGTAAAATAAAAAAAAAGACAATCTTTTTTAGAGAGAAAATAATATAAATGGGGCGAGAGCCACAGCACCAGGAACCAAGGCTTAAACTCCAAACAAAACATTAGTGACAAAAGGCTACACCTTCCACCACACTGAGCTCACAGTTCACTAAGCTTATAATCCTGATCCCTACTTCTTTGATCCTATTCCTCCCAAATAAATCTGGCTGCTTCCACCCTAAATCCCTTTTAAAGACTTGAATCGTGCTGCGTTCGCAGGGCAGAGCAGACTGAACTTTGTGAGTCTCTGCTCACGGGTCAGTCAGTGAGATCCACGCACACCGTCCCTGCTTGTCTTCTGTCATTCCTGGTCTGGTGTCGGGGTTGGGGGGCAGATTTTTTGTTCTTCTTTTCCTAGCCCCGGAATACAGAGGCTGATTATAGCATCAGCGCCCGGGCATTCTGTACCTTTAGATCTACCCTGACTGACTGATGCTGTAACCGCTGTGGCTCACTTGCCTCTGAGTCATGGGTTCAAGTCCCACTCCAGAGACTTGAGCACAAAATCCAGGCTGACACTCCCAGATGCAGTACTGCGGGAGTGCCGCACTGTCGGTAGATGCCATCTTTTGGATGAGGCGTTAAACCGAGGCCCTGTTTGCCTTCTCAGGTGGATGTAAAAGATCCCTTGGCACTACTCTGAAGAAGAGCAGGGGAGTGGCCAATATTTATTTCTCAACCAACATCACTAGAACAGATTATCCGGTCATTATCACATCGCTGTTTGTGGGATCTTGCTGTGTGCAAAATGGCTGCTGCGTTTCCTACATTACAACAGTGACTACACTTCAAAAGTACTTCATTGGCTGTTAAGTGCTTCGGGACATCGTGAACAGCGCTGCATAAATGCAAGTCTTTCTTTCTTAGACCTACCCTGGCCATCTGATTCTGTTCCCTTAGTCCTGTCGTGGTCACTGATTCTGTACCCTTACCATGCCAGACTGATTCTGCGACCCTTAGCGCTGCCATGGCAGGGTAATACTGGAGCCATTAGTGCGACTCTGGAAGTATAACGGCAGCATTGCTATCACTGTCTCCGCTGAGATCAGCTAACTCAATACTGAACAGGGATCTAAACTAGGATCTAATGTTGTCCAAGAAAGAAAGACTTGCATTTCTATAGTACCTTTCTTGACCTCAGGATGTTCACAAAGCACTTTACAGCCAATGAAGTACTTTTGAAGTGCAGTCACTGTTGTAATGTAGAAAACACAGCAGCCAATTTGCGCACAGCAAGATCCCACAAACAGCAATGTGATAATGACCAGATCATCTGTTTTCTGGTCGAGGTATAAACATTGGCCAGGGCACCAGGGAGAACTCCCCCTGCTTTTTTCTCAAATAGTGCTGTGGGATCATTTACCTCCACCTGAGAGGGCAGACTGGGAGTGTCAGCCTGGATTATGTGCTCAAGTCTCTGGAGTAGGACTTGAGCCCATGACCTTTTGAGTCAAAAGGCGAGAATGCTGCCCACTGAGCCAGTGCTGATACTCCCTGCAGTACATTCAGGAATTGGACAGTGTATGGCTTTTCAGCTGGAAAAATAGCAAAGCCTCACTGTGAAGGGTTTTACACTGCCCCTAATGCTGCTATTCCCCCCTCCTCTTTTACGTTTTGGGATCGGGAGTCGATTGTACGGTGCGATTGGGTGGGAGGAGGCCCACGTGGAGCATAAACACCTGCATGGACCTGTTGGGCCGAGTGGCCTGTTTCCGTGCTGTCCATTCTTTGTAATTTTTGTAATTCTTTGCGCTGGTCTCCACTGTGACAGACCGAGACTCGGAGTGCGAGGACCTGGGATTGGCTCCTGCACCTAACCCCATCCCCCCTTCCTCCACCACCGCCCACGGCTACTTTCTAGGATTTAAAAAAATTGTAGCACTGTGCATATTTACCTGAAACTATAGCATAGAATTTTGAGGACTTTTATCTCTGACATTTTCTCTCTGATTGGGAGACATCCAATATAAATTTTTTATAGTAACCAGTCAATCCTATATTCAACGAACGGCAATTTGCCAGTTTAGAAAACTCTACCTCTCTCTCCTCCTTTAAGACGCTCCTTGAAACCTACCTCTTTGACCAAGCTTTTGGTCGCCCGTCCTAATATCTCCTTATGTGGCTCGGTGTCAATTGTTTGATAATTGCTCCTGGGAAGTGCCTTGGGATGTTTCATTACGTTAAAGGCGCTATATGAATGCAAGTTGTCGTCGTTGTTGTTCTTTGAACAGGCATTTTTAGTCTGACGACAGATTTGTAGGTCGCACAACTCTGGTGTAAAGGTGCTGGAATTTGGGCAACAAAGGAGCCAGTTCCAAACATACAAATACACGAAACAGGACGGGAAAGGCCTAGTGGCTCATCCAGCCTGCCCCATCAAGACACGATGCCAACGATAGACACCATCAAGTGACCCTCCTTCCATCCCGATCACGCAATCTGTCGGGAGAGGCAACAAAAAAACCCCAGAGGAGAAAACCTTAGGAAAAAAAACTCCGGGAAAATCTCTCTCTTCGACTCTAGTTGACTTGGACAGCTCTTCCGAAGAGCCGGCACAGGCACAATGGGCCGAATGGCCTTCTTCTGCTCTGTATGATTCTATGACTCGCGAGGGGGGATCAAGCAAGCTTAATAAGGAGAAACTGTTTCCACTGGCAGGAAGGTCGATAAACAGAGGACACAGATTTAAGATAATTGGCAAAAGAACCAGAGGGGGGAGATGAGGAGAAATGTTTTTACGCAGTGAGTTGTCACAATCTGGAATGCGCTGCCTGAAAGGGCGGTGGAAGTAGATTCAAAAGTAACTTTCAAAAGGGAATCGGATAAATAGTTGAAAAGGAAAAATTTGCAGGGCTATGGGGAAAGAGCAGGGGAGTGGGACTAATCGGATAGCTCTTTCAAAGAGATGGCACTGGCACGATGGGTCGAATGGCCTCCTACTGTGCTGTATGATTCTATGGCACCTAAAGGCGATCAGGCAAGCTCCAGGAGTCTGTGGCCACTCACATCAATAACTTGGCCGATTATGAGTTAATAGGATGCCACTGATATTTTGATACAGATGTCTGATGGGAACATCGACCAGTTGTAAAACAACCAACATGGTTGCTTGGGGTGGGGGGCAGGTGGAATCCTGATTCATCTTCACTCTTAGTTAAAGGATTACTGGAGGAGCGCCATTTACACAACTGCCAATGTGACTGCTGGGAGTGTTGCTGCTGCAGTGTCTGCATCTAGGGTAAACGGCCCTGAACTACTGCCTTCACCTTTAATGAACTTTCAAATCTTACAGTCAAAAGCTCCCCGCCCCTCCGATGATTCGGTTGGCGATTAAAATTCTCAATCTCGTGTCCAAATCCCTCCAAGGCCTCGTCCCTCCCCACTCCAGAGACTTGAGCCCATAATCTAGGCTGACACTCCCAGTGCCGGTACTGAGGGAGTGCTGCACTGTCGGAGGTGCCGCCTTTCGGATGAGATGTAAAACCTCTCAGGTGGACATAAAAGATCCCACGGCCACTATTTCGAAGAAGAGCAAGGGGAGATCCCCCCCAGTGTTCTGGCCAATATTTATCCCTCCACCAACATCACTAAAAACAGATTATCTGGTCATTTATCACATCGCTGTTTGTGGGATCTTGCTGTGCGCAAATTGGCTGCCGAATTTCCTACATTACAACAGTGACTACACTTCAAAAGTACTTTCTTTGTGCATGTCGGATGAGGAGAGGGCCAGACCTACCTTTGTGATAATCTCTGTGGGCAAATTTTCGGATGATAGAGCCTAAGTTCACAGGTGACTGGCTGGATATGTTCACCAGTAAAAGGCAGCACCTTTAGGAACATAGGAACAGGAGGAGGCCATTCAGCCCCTCAAGCCTGTTCTGCCATTGAATTAGATCATGGTTGATATGTATCTTAACTCCATTTACCCGCCTTGGTTCCGTATCCCTTAATACCCTTACCTAACAAAAAATCTATCAATCTCTGTTTTGAAATTTTCAATTGACCCCCAGCCTCAACAGCTTTTTGGGGGAGAGAGTTCCAGATTTCCACTACCCTTTGTGTGAAGAAGTGCTTCCTGGCATCACCTCTGAACGGTCCAGCTCTAATTTTAAGGTTATGCCCCCCTTGTTCTGGACTCCCCCCACCAGAGAAAATCGTTTCTCTCTATCTACCCTATCTTCACTAGAAAAGAGAGGCTAAGGGGTGACCTGAAAGAAGTCTTTCAGATAATGAAAGGGTTTGATAGGGTAAACGTAGAGAAAATGTTTCCACTTGTGGGGAGTCCAAAACTAGAGGTCATAAATATAAGATAGTCACTAATAAATCCAATAGGGAATTCAGGAGAAATTTCTTTACCCAAAGAGTGGTAAGAATGTGGAATCGAGCTATCACAGGGAGTAGTTGAGGCAAATAGAATTTAAGGGGGAGTTTGATAAACACATGAGGGAGAAAGGAATAGAAGGATATGCTGATAGGGTGAGATGAAGAGGGTTGGGAGGAGGCTCATGTGGAGCATAAACACCAGCATAGACCAGTTGGGCCGAATGGCCTGTTTCTGTGCTGTAGACTCGATGTAACTCGATGCACCCTATCAAATCCTTTAATCATCTTAAACACTTCAATGAGGAGAGGAAAGATAAGGAGAGAGAACTGAAGGGAAAAGAGAGAGAAAAACAGCTCTTACTCGATAGTGCCTTTGTTACCAAATGTCAGCCTCAAGAGCGAATTTTGAATTTCTCAATATTTTCTGCTGCGTGAGGCCAGGAAACCTGTCAGCAAATGACCTCCGCAAACAAAACATATTTTCTCGGCCCATTTCCTGGATTTGTCAATGCCGTGTAAACAAGACAAGCTCATCAATAAATTCCCGAGATCTTGATGGGAGCCGGGAATGAGAGGCTTGAATGGCTTCATCCTCCCACTCATTGATCGCCCCCCCTGCCCCCTCTCTGCCTCCCCCCCCCCAGACTTTGCTTGTCCCAGCAAAGTGATTTCAAGATTGACGCTTCTTGACTTCTTCCCACCCCACCTCGGTGATTGTCCCCACCTGCACCTTTGGCTCCTCCAACACCAGTTTTACTCCTTGCGCCCTGCTCCTTCTTCAACCATCTTCAGCCACAAGTGCCGAGTGGATGATCCATCTCAGCCTCCTCCCGATATCCCCACCATCACAGAAGCCAGTCTTCAGCCAATTCGATTCACTCCACGTGATACCAAGAAACGGCTGAGTGCACTGGATACAGCAAAGACTATGGGCCCCGACAACATCCCAGCTGTAGTACTGAAGACTTGTGCTCCAGAACTAGCCGCGCCTCTAGCCAAGCTGTTCCAGTACAGCTACAACACTGGCATCTACCCGACAATGTGGAAAATTGCCCAGTTATGTCCTGTCCACAAAAAGCAGGACAAATCCAATCCGGCCAATTACCGCCCCATCAGTCTACTCTCAATCATCAGCAAAGTGATGGAAGGTGTCGTCGACAGTGCTATCAAGCGGCACTTACTCACCAATAACCTGCTCACCGATGCTCAGTTTGGGTTCCGCCAGGACCACTCGGCTCCAGACCTCATTACAGCCTTGGTCCAAACATGGACAAAAGAGCTGAATTCCAGAGGTGAGGTGAGAGTGACTGCCCTTGACATCAAGGCAGCATTTGACCGAGTGTGGCACCAAGGAGCCCTAGTAAAATTGAAGTCAATGGGAATCAGGGGGAAAATTCTCCAGTGGCTGGAGTCATACCTAGCACATAGGAAGATGGTAGTGGTTGTTGGAGGCCAATCATCTCAGCCCCAGGACATCAAGGCAGTGTCCTAGGCCCAACCATCTTCAGCTGCTTCATCAATGACCTTCCCTCCATCATAAGGTCAGAAATGGGGATGTTCGCAGATGATTGCACAGTGTTCAGTTCCATTCGCAACCCCTCAGATAATGAAGCAGTCCGAGCCCGCATGCAGCAAGACCTGGACAACATCCAGGCTTGGGCTGATTAGTGGCAAGTAACATTCGCGCCAGACAAGTGCCAGGCAATGACCATCTCCAACAAGAGAGAGTCTAACCACCTCCCCTTGACATTCAACGGCATTACCGTCGCCAAATCCCCCACCATCAACATCCTGGGGGTCACCATTGACTGGAAACTTAACTGGACCAGCCATATAAATACTGTGGCTACAAGAGCAGGTCAGAGGCTGGGTATTCTGCGGCGAGTGACTCACCTCCTGACTTCCCAAAGCCTTCCACCATCTACAAGGCACAAGTCAGGAGTGTGATGGAATACTCTCCACTTGCCTGGATGAGTGCAGCTCCAACAACACTCAAGAAGCTCGACACCATCCAGGACAAAGCAGCCCGCTTGATTGGCAGTCCATCCACCACCCTAAACATTCACTCCCTTCACCACCAGCGCACTGTGGCTGCAGTGTGTACCATCCACAGGATGCACTGCAGCAACTCGCCAAGGCTTTTTCGACAGCACCTCCCAAACCCGCGACCTCTACCACCTAGAATGACGAGGGCAGCAGGCGCATGGGAACAACACCACCTGCACGTTCCCCGCCAAGTCACACACCATCCTGACTTGGAAATATATCGCCGTTCCTTCATCGTCGCTGGGTCAAAATCCTGGAACTCCCTTCCTAACAGCACTGTGGGAGAACCTTCACCACACGGACTGCAGCGGTTCAAGAAGGCGGCTCACCACCACCTTCTCAAGGGCAATTAGGGATGGGCAATAAATGCCGGCCTTGCCAGCGACGCCCACATCTCATGAACGAATAAAAAAAAACTCCTTCATTCCTGTGCACTACCCACCACCCCGCTCTCTGGAACTCCCTCCCCAAATCCCCCTCCCTAGCCAACGTCCTCCCTCCTTACAAAAGTGACTTTGTCTTTTCTTTTCTCCTCTTGCTGGATGCTTTCCACCATCCTGCAAAACACTTTGAGTTGCCTTTGTACATATGTGGGAGCATTGTAGAAATGCATGTCTCTATTCTATCTTTACAATGTCTTATCGCATGGCTCAGAAACGCCTGAAATCACTTCACATACAGCGAGTTATTTTGGAGTGCAGTGACTGTCGTTACATAGGCAAACATGGCAGCCGTTTTTGCACACAGCGAGATCTCACGAACAGCAATCAGATGAGGGACCAGTTGATTTGCTTTTCGCTACATGCGCAAAACATTCATTGCATTCTTTCAACTGCTTAAAAAAATAGACATGATGTGGAGATGCCGGTGATGGACTGGGGTTGACAATTGTAAACAATTTTACAACACCAAGTTATAGTCCAGCAATTTTATTTTAAATTCACAAGCTTTTGGAGGCTTCCTCCTTCGTCAGGTGAACGATGTCCACATCGTTCACCTGACGAAGGAGGAAGCCTCCGAAAGCTTGTGAATTTAAAAAAAAATTGCTGGACTATAACTTGGTGTTGTAAAATTGTTTAAAAAAATAGGGTTAGATAAAGATGGGTGGGAGAAGGTTCATGTGGAGCATAAACACTGGTATTGACCAGTTGGGCCGAATTGTAGGCTCCCATGATGGCTCAATGGGATTGCCCAGAGCAATATGGACCATTAACTTGCTGGTTTGATCCCTGATTCATGCGGAATTGCCCGATCTCGGCTGGGGCAGTGATAACGGTGCTGTAACTGGCCTGACTCACTGCGCCAGGGATGGGAAAAGAATGGCTAGTTGATTGATTTTGGTGGCATTGGCTGAGGGAGGATTGTTGGTCAGGATGAGGGAGAAATCTCCACTTCCTTCCATCCACCTGAGCCCATAATCTAAGCTGGCACTTCTGTGCAGTACTGAGGGAGTGCTGCTCTGTCAGAGGTGCCGTCTTTTGCCTGAAATGTTAAACTGAGGTCCCGTCTGCCCTCTCAGGTGGATGTCCCGCTGCACTATTTCGGAGATGAGCAGGGGAGTTCTCCCTGGTGTCCCGGCCAATGTTTAAGAACATAAGAGAAAAGAAATGGGAGCAGGGGTAGGCCACATGGCCCCCCGAGCCTGCTCTGCCATTCAATCAGATCATGGCTGATCTTCGACCTCAACTCCACTTTCCTGCCCGATCCCCATATCTCTTGATTCCCCATTTATTCTTCAGCCAACATCAGTAAAACAGATTATCTGGTCATTATCACATTGCTGTTTGTGGGATCTTGCTGTGCGCAAATTGGCTGCCCCATTTCCTACATTACAATAATGACTACACTTCGAAAATATTTCATTGGCTGTAAACGATTTGGGACATCCTGAGGCCTGAAAGGTGCTATATAAATACAAGTCTTTCTTTCTCTCTTTCTTTCTTCCCTTCCTTACAGTAGCCCTATCCATTACTTAATTACATTCGGGTAGGATGAACTAATCCTTTGGTTGACAGGTGGAGGTGTTTGTCTGCCTGTTGATGACTTGTCTCTGTCATGACCTGTTTGATGAATCTTCAAAGTTTCGTCTTGTGATAACTCTTTGTTCTCTGTCTCGTTTTGAAATTCACTCCTTTGGTGGTGATTTTTTTTCCCCCCTCTCCGTTGTCTTCCTGAGCTGCAAAGTTTACCTGTCTGTTTATTGGGCTCAACATTGAATGAAGGAGCCTCAACATGCTGCCTGCTGCGCATCAGTATTAAAATATGCCGGCCTCTGACTTTCCCCCTGAATTTCTGTAACTATGTGTTTACGTTCTTGAGGTGGATCATCTCATGCTCAGTCTATTCATAAAAGAACACCCAGGTTTGTCATCGTTCTTTGTTTATGTCACTTTTAGCGCCTCCGATTTTCCACGGAGGATTTTGGGAGAACTTTCTGTCACCTGAAGTCACAGTTCTCTGGTCTCTACACATGCTGGATATCAGGAGATTATTCTTTAACACGGGGAATGCATTTAAAGTAGCAAAATGTCCCAAGGTTCATTACAATGGTTGTGGGGTGGGGGTTGACAATTAATAGACATTGAGCAGGAGTTAAGGGAAGAGTTAAAGAGGAGTCCAAGGTCATGGTAGAAGAGTAGAACATGGTAGAAGAGTAGAACATGGTAGAAGAGTAGAACATGGTAGAACATTTACCTGAGGAAGGAGGAAGCCTCCGAAAGCTTGTGAATTTAAAATAAAATTGCTGGACTATAACTTGGTGTTGTAAAATTGTTTACAATTGTCAACCCCAGTCCATCACCGGCATCTCCACATCATGGTAGAAGAGAACACAGGAACATAGGAATGGCCATTCAGCCCCTTGAGCCTGCTCCCCCTCGCAATTAAATCATGGCTGATCTGTATCTTAACTCCATTTACCTACCTTGGTTCTGTAACCCTTAACATCTTTGCCTAACAAAAATCTATCAATCTCAGTTTTGAAATTTTCAATTGACCCCCAGCCTCAACAGCTTTTTGGGGGAGAGAGTTCCAGATTTCCACTATCCTTTGTGTAAAGAAATGCTTCCTGACATCACTGCTGGATGGCCCAGCTCTAATTTTAAGATTATGCCCCCTTGTTCTGGATTCCCCCACCAGAGGAAATAGATTCTTTCTATCTACCCTATCAACTCCTTAGCTTTGAGGAGGCTTTCGAAAGTGGAGGGAAATGCAGCAAGATGGAAGGATTTAGGAAGAGTGTTTCAGAGTACAAGACAATGATGGCCGCGTGCTCTGTTGCTGATCGTGGAGTGCAGGGGGAGGTGGAGTTGCATGGTCAGCCGGAGTCAGAAGAGCGGGAGATGCCAACTGGATTGTAGGGCAGGAGGAGTTGCAGAGAGAGGGTGGGTGATGTCAACGGCGGGATCTGAAGACATGGCCTCGGGTTCCATGTGTAGCTTTACCTTTCCACCACCTCTCTCCAACCCTTCACTGCCAGTGTCGTCAGACTGATTGTCCAACATCCATTCCAGGATTAGCTGCAAATTCCTTCAATGGGAAGCCCGTAGCCATCACCTTCGGCCCCGGCCACAAACTCCGTACCCTCGCAATCGATTCCATCCCCGTTCCTGGCCACTGAGTTAGATTGAAGCTGTCGTCACATTTGACCCCCAACCTGAACTTCTGATCCTATAATCGCTCCATCACAAAGACTACCTACTTCCAGCTCTGTAACTTCGCCCGTCTCTGCTGCTGCCTCAGCCCATCTGCTGCCAAAACCCTCATCCATGCCTTTGTCATCTCCAGGTTCGACTATTCCAATGCTCCCCTGGACGGCCTTCCATCATCCCTCCGCCATAAACTTCAGCTGATCCAAAATTCTGCTGCCCGTATCCTAACACGCACCAAGTCCCATTCACCCATAACTCCAGTGCTCGCTGATCTATCTTCGCTCCTGGTTGCCAACGCCTCCAATTTAAAATGCTCTTCCTTGTGTTCAAATCCCTTCATGGCGTCGCTTCTCACTATCTCCCAGACCTACAGCCCTTCTCCGACTCTTACGTTCCTCCAACTCTGGCCTCTAGTGCATCCCCCACTCCCTTCCCCCCACCATTGGCGGCCGTGCCTTCAGTCATCTAGGCCCTAAGCTCTCTGCCTCTCCAACTCTCTCTACTCCTTTAAGACGCTCTTTAAAACCTACCTCTTTGAGCAAGCTTTTAGTCACCCCTCCTAATATCTCCTTCTTTGGCTCGGTGTCAAATTTTTTCTAGTGTGAAGCACCTTGGGACGTTTTCCTACATTAGAGGGACAAGTTGCTGTTGTTGGATTTGTAAGCGAGAACAAAGATTTTGAAATGAATGTTTTGGGGGATGGAGAGTCAGTGTTGGATGAAGCCAGTGGGGAGAGACACTGCTTCATTTATGATTGAGCCCTAGAGACTAGGAGGGCCTCATGTTTTCATCCCTAGTTTGCGCTGTGTAATTGGATCTCAATTGAGTGAACTTGTAGAGTTACGAGTGAACTGAGCAGTCCTGAGCTAGGGAGGGCTAAAATTGGCCAGGGTTTCGGCTCATCATTGCAATCCAGTGACCTACGCTCGAAACTACGTGTGTGATGCCTTATCATTGGATGGATAACTAACAATTACTGTCTAAGGCCTATATCTGAAGAATGGCCTCTCGGGGGGAAGTACCACACGATCTGTCGTCACCATTGGAACCCTGCCCCAGGGAGGCAAGGCAAGGAACGTGGGGGGATAAAATTACGATTTTAAGGTAATTGGCAAAAGAACCAGGGAGGAGATGAGGAGAAATTTTCTTACGCAGCGAGTTGTTATGATCTGGAATGCACTGCCTGAAAGGGTGGTGGAAGCAGATTCAATAATAACTTTCAAAAGGGAATCGGATAAATACTTGAAGGGAAAAAATCGCAGGGCTATGGGGAAAGAGCGGGAGTGGGGGTGGGGGGAGAGTGAGACTAATTGGATAGCTGTTTCAAAGAGCCGGTACAGGCACGATGGGCCGAATAGCCTACTTCTGTGCTGTATGATTCTATAATTTGTGACAGTCAGGCTTTGAGGAGTTGATTGATGTGAGTCACAGTGGTTGAAGTGGTATTAAGTGGCAGGAGCCAAATGATGTGATGGTTAGTGCAAGTGTGCTGACTATAAGTGCAGAAATATTGCCCTATGGGGAATGGAATTGAATGAATTTGTGTTTTGATTGCTGAAGCTGTGCTGATGTTGGACATTTGAACTCAATGCTAGTAATCCCAACGATCTACTGAACAACATTCCAGTTTGAATAGGCAGGTAAAATGGCATCAATTTTTATATGCTTGTACATGCACCTGAACCTGTGCAAATCCGCTTAAGGCCTAGGTGGCTGAAGGCACGGCCGCCAATGGTGGAGCGATTAAAATCGGGGATGCGCAAGAGGCAAGAATTGGAGGAGCACAGAGATCTCTGAGGGTTGTCTGGCTGGAGGAGATTACAGAGTTAGGGAGGGGTGAGGGCCGTGGAGGGATTTGAAAACATGGATGAGGTGTTTGGAGCTTAAAAGAAAGAACGGAAGATCTAGAGGAACAATGACTGTAGTAGTGTTGATAAAACACCAAAAGAGAAGGAAAGAGATGTTAGACAGGTGAGAAAAGGATTGCTTATCAGGTAACAAGCTTTTCATTGTATCCTGCCCAGGAGAATCAGCATAAACAGTCACCCTTAATGGAGAGATGTTAAATTGTGTGGTTCAAGTGGATGTTAAAGATCCCATACCACTTTTCAACAAACAGCAGGGGGACTTCTCTCAGTGTCCTGGCCAATATTAATTTCTCACCCAAAATTGGTAATCCATCTCATTGCTATCTGTGGGACCCCCACTGTGTCCAAAATGGCTGCAATGTTTGCATACATGAGAACAGTGACTGTCCTTCTAAGTAGTTCACTATAAATGTGAAGGTCTTTGTGACGTTTCTCAAAGAGCTACACAATTGCAAGTTCTTTCCTTGAGTCTTAATGATTAAATTTGTTAAAAAAAAGTTCTGCACTGTGAAAAGCGAAGTTTAGCTCACATTGTTGATGTCCTTGTAAATCCAGTGTATCACACAAAAATAATTATTTTTGAAAGGTCACAAATTACTTAAAGTACTCAACAGCACTAGGAATTGTGTCATGGTGAGAGATAATGTTGGCCTAATGTGGTATGAATCATAACAGATTCATATTTGCGAGGAACAGAATCTGTGAACAAGCATTGACGTAAGACAGTGGGAGGTATTAACTCTTAGACGGATAGTGCTCCAATGGAATTCTGTGGGCCCTGGGCAGCCATTTTTAAAAAATCACCCCTGTGCTCGCTGACCTACACTGGCTCCCAGTCTGGCAACGCCGCGGTTTTAAAATTCTCATCCTTGTTTTCAAATCCCTCCATAGCCTCGCCCCCTCCCTATTTCTGTAACCTCCTCCAGCCCTATAATCTCCACCCTCCTCCAATTCTGGCCTCTTGCGCATCTCCGATTTTCATCGCTCCACCATTGGCGGCCGTGCCTTCAGCTGCCCGGGCCCTAAGCTCTGGAATTCCCTCCCTAAACCTCTCCACCTCTCTACCGCTCTCTTCTCCTTTAAGAAGCTCCTTGAAAGCTATCTCCTGTCCTAATATCTCCTTATGTGGCTCAGTGTCAAATTTTGTTTGATAATTGCTCTTGTGAAGCGCCTTGGGATGTTTTACTACATTAAAGGCACTATATAGATGCAAGTTGTTGTTGTTCCTTCACACACAACCCCACACCTTGAGACATTAGGAGAAAGGGACTGCCCAGACGGTTCAGAGCAGAGGAAAAAACATGTTTTTTTTTGGTGTTCTGCAGTGAGGCCGCCAAGTAGTGTCGTTACATTTTTGCAAATTGGACGGGCAACCATACTTGAAATGTGAATTATCGTGCAAACATTTGGTGCCCATCAAAAAAAGTGAGCAAAATGTAGTCTAATCTGTTCCCTGAAAAATTGTCTTAATTGGTGTTTTAGTCATGCTGTGCTGATGCATCATAACTGGGTTTAATTCAGTGTGGAAAATGTGGATTGTTGGCAATTGTATTCAAGTAGCATTGCTGCCAAACGAGATAAAACCCAGTAAGTGGTAAATGATGGTATAATTTCTGGTCCATATCATTATATGTGTTTAGGTATACGTGTGTGTCATTATGTATATACTATGTGTGTAGCTGTTTGTACTTGATATGTGCATATAATACGTGTGTCTGTATGTGTACATTATGTGTGTATATATGTGTTTATATGTGTGTGTCTGAATGTATATGCTATGTGTTTATATATGTGTATATGATTGTGTGCATTATGTATATACTATGTGTGTTTATATGTGAATATGTTATGTGTGGGTCTTGATGTAAAGATGTGTGTACCTGTATGTATATGCTATGTGTGTATATATGTGTACATGATGTGTGTGGATGTGTATGTATATGCTATGCGTGTATATATGTGTACATGACGTGTGTGGATCTGTATGTATATGCTATGTGTGCCTTTGACACAGTTGACTACATCATCCTCTCCAACGCCTCTCCAGCACTGTCCATCTCTGTGGGCCTGCTCTTGCTTGGTTTTACTCGCCTGTCGATCATAGCCAGAGTCACGCCAGGAATGGCCTCTCGTCCCACCCCCTGCACTGTTACCTCTGGAGTCCCCCGAGGATCATTCCTTGGCCTCCTTCTCTTCTTCATCTACAAGCTGCCCCTTGGTAATATCATCCACGGACGAGGGGTCAGCTTCCACAGGTATGCTGCCGACACCCAGCTCTACCTCTCCAACGCCTCTCCAACACCTCCAGCGCCTGTGCTTTGGCAGACTGCTTGTCCAACATCCAGTCTTGGCTGAGCTGCAGTTTCCTCCAGTTAATCACTGGGGAGATCGAAGCCATCATCTTCAACTCCAGCCACAAGCTCCATACCTTTGCCTCTGATTCCATCCCCCTACTTGGCCACAGTTTTAGGTTGGGCCAGACTGTCCGCAACTTCAGCTGCCTATTCAATCCTGTGTTCTGTTTCCGATCCCATATCCAGTCCATTACCAAGGCTGCCTACTTCCACCTCTGTACCAGAGCCCACCTCCGCCCCTACCTCAGCCCATCTGCTTCTGAAACCCTCATCCATGCTTCTGGTCACCGCCAGACTCGACTATTCCAATACTCTGCTGTCCCAATCTCCCATTCTCCACCCTCCATAAGCTTCAGCTCATCCAGAACTCTTCTGCTCTTGTCCAATCCCGCACCGCTCTGCTCACTCATCACCCCGGTCCCCCATGCCTCAAATTTAAAATTCAGATGCTCCTGTTTAAATCCCCCCCCCCCCCCGCCCCCTGGTTGGAGGCCATAAGTATAAGATAATCATTAATAAATCCAATAAAGAATTCGGGAGAAACTTCTTTACCCAGAGAATGGTTAGAATGCGGAACTTGCTATCACAAGGAGTAGTTGAGGTGAATAACATAGATGTCTTTAAGGGGAAGCTAGATAAGTACATGAGGGAGAAAGGAATAGAAGGATACGCTGATAGGGTGAGATGAACTGGGTGGGAGAAAGCTCGTGTGGAGCATAAATACCGACATAGACCAGTTGGGCCGAATGGCCTGTTTCTGTGCAGTATATTCCATGTAATTCTATGTAATTCCAACAGGGAGCTGCACTGAACACTGTAGCACCAATTCTCTGACCGTGCTCCCTGAGAATGACACTCCCCACTTGGAGCGCAGGATCGTGGAGCTATCCCTCATATACAAAGTTCTTTGAGATTTTTTTTCAGATACGATTAGGCACGACACAAAAATACAAGACTTTCTTTCAACTGCCCTCATTCATTTTGCTTCCATTTTAAAAGCTCAAGTTTGTAATGTTTATTTATAAAAAGTAGAAATTATGGCTCCCACTTAATTGCGGAGTAGTTGGAAGTGGTATCTACAGCCCTGCCGTCTAATCCTGAAATATGGTTCCCACTTGGCTCAATGACTGGGAAGGATCAATATAGAACAGGGTAAGGCTCACATTCTCCGGATGAAACGTTTGTTGAGTGCCTGGGCCCAATTACTGACCTCTGGACCTGGACCCTGACATTGATATGAGCAAGCTCTATCTGACACTGTTGCTATGTTAACCTGCTCCATATTTTGTTTCCCTACCCCCCAGACTCCTCAGCGGAGCAACTATTGACTTTTGAAGGCGTGGCCGCTTTTCCAGTCAGCTTGAAAATGACTCCACGCAGCTTAATGCGGCAGTGCTACCGCTGACAACCATGCATCCCCCTGCATTGGCTTCCATGGCACTGTTGGGCGGAGTTGTGGAAGGACGAGCTCCTGTTCAACGCGGCCTAGCCCGGGATGCTTGAAGCGTAACAGGAATGTTAACCGGGTTGTCTGGGGAATGGGATGGCAACTCTGTCCGATGGGCTCGGCCGGTAACTGCCACCGGGCCTCACAGATCAAGAAGGTCCCAAGTTTGGCGCTGAATTAGTGGAGTTGGCGGGAAAGGTGCTACGATCGAAAGAATTGGGTCCTTGATTGCTATTGAGTGACTACTGCTGGAAACCATGCGCGTGCGGGCGCCAGAGGAGCACAGGATTGAGCCCCACTGTGACGCCACCTGTGGTCGAATAGCCTGCCACCACTTGATATCTAGGTCCCCGCATGAAGCGCAGCCACTTGGCTGAGGTAGCGGAGGGATGGGCAAGGAGGAAAGAAAGAAAGACTTTGCATTTATACAGCGCCTTTCATAACCTCAGGACTTTACAGCCAGTGAAGCACTTTTTGAAGTGTAATGTGGGAAACGCGGTAGACAATTTGCACAATTTGGTACCAGTGGATCTGTAATTCAGCGGGAGCCTTTTAATAGAAAAGAGGGGGAGAAAAATAAAGAGAAGCATGGCGATCGGACATTAAGTGGAGCAGTTCTCTGTGTAACATCGAAAACCCCTTTCTCGGCAGAGATACACACTAGAGATTGAAGCAAAGTCCTCCGAACGTGTTTTTTTTATCCTCCGGCAAGCTCCCAGCTCCGACATTAAGCCGTTGCCTCTGGGCTCAGAATGCACAGCTGGACCAATGTCCTGACAATAACACAAAGTTAAACAGTAGCCCCAAAAAAACATCAGCTGATTCATAATTGATTAGTCAGTCATCGGAAGGCAGTCTGCACCACTCAGCCCTGCTACGCACATTTGGACTTTGGTCTGTGTTTTTGGTCACAAGGCCTTGCAGATCATTAACAGTGTCGGAGATTATGAGGGGAATGAATGCGAACGAGCCAGTATTTTGCTACATTTCTGAAGGGCTGGCGTTGTCCTGTCAAGCATTTTGGGCATACGCACAATGTTTGCAATAGCCTGTTGCCAATGGCAATGATGTCCTTTTTGAAATCACCCACAGCTCTTCTCCTTCTCCAGTTCCGGAATGCTCACAGCCATGAACAGCAGGAA
Organism: Heptranchias perlo; assembly: GCF_035084215.1. Classification (NCBI taxonomy): domain Eukaryota; kingdom Metazoa; phylum Chordata; class Chondrichthyes; order Hexanchiformes; family Hexanchidae; genus Heptranchias; species Heptranchias perlo. The sequence continues at coordinate 5,782,590 of NC_090332.1, read as the reverse complement.
TAAATACGTTCGCATGAACTTGGATTCGAGACTCCCCCAAAAGTTATTTTTAAAATTTATTCTCGGGATGTGGGCATCGTCGGCAAGGCCGGCATTTAATGCCCATCCCTAGTTGCCTTGAGGAGGAGGCGTGAGTGGGCGTTCGTTTTTGCGGCGAAGGTTCTCCCACAGCGTTGTTAGGTAGGGAGTTCCAGGATTTTGACCCAGCGGCGATGAAGGAACGTCATCATTTAAAGATTGCATTCAAAAGAACTTGCATTTATATAGCGTCTTTCACATCCTCAGGATGCTCTAAAGCGCTTCACAGCCAAATAAGTACTTTTGAAATACAATTTCGGCTGTGCCAGTGTAAGCAAGCATGGCAACTAATTCACGCACAGCAAGATCCCACGAGCAGCAGTGAGATTAATGACTGCTGTGATGGGGGGCGAAATTTAACTTCGGCAGGGAGCGAAAGACGGACGCCCACTTTACACCCCCGCCCGATTTTGTTTTCCACTGAAGTCAACGGAAAGAACAATGGAGCGGGGGGAATAACTTCAGGTCGATCCGCCATTGCCAGTTTGGCGCCTCTGGTGATGTTGAATTTCACTCTCAATGGCGGTAGTATTGACTTTGGGTGAGAGCGTAAAACGGAGCCTATGGATTCAGCCGCCCGTTATACATCTCTCCCGACTTTCATTTCCATTGGAGGCTCCAGACGCGGAGCGGCTATGTCAGGGAGGTCATGAGGCCCGTGATTATTCATCCTTGATGGCAGTACCCGATCACAGAATCAGTCTCTACAGCATCAGTTAAAAGAAAGAAAGATCTCGCATTTACATGGCGCCTTTCATGACCTCAAGACGTCCCAAAGCGCTTTACAGCCAATGAAGTGCTTCTCAAGGTGCGGTCACTGTTGTAATGTAGGAAACGCGGCAGCCAATTTGCACACAGCAAGATCCCACAAACAGCAATGTGATAATGACCAGATAATTTGTTTTAGTGATGTTGGTTGAGAGATAAATATTGGCCAGGACACCGGGTGACAGTGCAGCACTCCATCAGTACTGTGCTGGAGTGTCAGCCCAGATATAGTACGACAAGTGTCTGGAGAGGGACTTGAACCCATAGAGTGTCTAATTCAGAGGTGAGAGTGCTGCCCACTGAGTCACAGCTGACATCTGGAGGGACTGAAAAAAGATGAATTTCTGATATATTTCTAATATTCACCGGCTTTTATTTTACTCGAGAGATAAGTTTTAGGTACCAGCTTTTTTGGGGATCAGATTTCCCCTTTAACACACGGGCGGCCCCTCCAATATCGAAACAATAACCAATTTGTTTTTTTATTAATCAGATCATCGACGCAGCTGAAACAAGTTTCCAAATGGCTGTTTCTCACTTACTGAGAGCAGCAGCAATTGATTGCCTTGCACAGATCGTTAGCCGCCTCAAGCCGTTACATCGACGACGCGCTGCTTGTTGATGTTGAGAAAAAAGTTGGAAATTTAAAGTTTGTTAACTCCTTTCTTCCCATTTTTTGCTTCCCTTTCAGGTTGAAAGAAAGAAAAACTTGCATTTATATAGCGCCTTTCACAACCTCAGGACGTCCCAAAGTTCTTTATAGCCAATGAAGCACTTTTTGAAGTGTAGTCACTGTTGTAATGTAGGGAAACACGGCAGCCAATTTGTGCACAGCAAGATCCCACAAACAGCAATGTGATAATGACCAGATCATCTGTTTTAGTGATGTTGGTTGAGGGATAAATATTGGAGAGGACACCGGGGAGAACTCCCCTGCTCTTCCTTGAAATTGTGGATCTTTTACGTCCACCTGAGAGGGCAGGCGGGGTCTTGATTTAACGTCTCATTCTATTTTCCTAGGTGCGCCCACTGGGAGAAGGGGGAGAGCATGGGGGAGAATGTTCCCCCCCGCAACATTTATTTTATGGCATGTCTCATTTTCACCTCGTGCTTCAAATCAAAGAATTACGCTCCTGCAAAGTGCCGTTGGGACGTTTTACGATGTCAAAGGTGCTATATAAATGCAAGTTGTTGTCGTGATGGACTACTCTCCACTTGCTTGGATGGGAGCAACTGCAACAACATTCAGAAAGTTCGACACCATCCAGGACAAAGCAGTCCGCTTGATCGGCACCCCATCCACCATCTTAAACACCCACTCCCTCCACCACCGGCGCACCCTGGCTGCAGTGTGTACCATCCACAGGATGCACTGCAGCAACTCGCCAAGGCTTCTTCGACAGCACCTCCCAAACCATTGACTTCACCACCTAGAAGGACGAGGGCAACAGGTGCATGGGAACAACACCACTTCCAAACTCCCCCCCTAGTCACTCACCATCCTGACGTGGACATATATCGCCTGTTCCTTCAAGGTCGCGGGGTCAAAATCCTGGATCTCCCTCCCGAACTGCACTGTGGGAGAACCTTCAGCACACGGACTGCGGCGGTTCAAGGAGAAGGCGGCTCACCACCACATTCTCAAGGGCAACTAAGAATGGGCAATAAATGCCAACTTTGCCAGTGACGCCCATATCCCAAGAATGAAAAAAAAAATCTGATTTAGGTCTATAAGATCATCTTTTACACTCCTCTCAAGGGTGATAAGCCCAAGCCTTTCCAGTCGTTCCTCATAATTCAGAGCCTTAACACTAGGGACCTACCTCATGCCTCTTCTCTGCACTGCCCTCAACACTTGAATGTCTTCCTTGTTTCTTGACAACCACTCCAGGGGTGGTCTGACTGTGCAGTTTGATCAAAGCTTCCTTGGACTTGTTTGGACTATGATGTTTAATATTCCTATTGGCTTGGTTGATTGTTGAGTCTACTAAACCTCCTGGGTCTCTTTCAACTTCATCCATAACTATTTCAACACGATTCATGGAGTATGTATGTCATCCATTGTTCCTTCCCTGGTCCAGTATCTTACATTTGTCCGTCTTCAAATTCATCCCCAAATTCTGCCAGTGCTAATTTTCACAGCAACAACAAACACGCCTTTATATAGCACCTTTAACGTGGTAAAACGTCCCAAGGTGCTTCACAGGAGCGATTATCAAACAAAATTTAACTCCGAGCCACATAAGGAGATATTAGGACAGGTGACCAGAATCTTGGTCATAGGGGTAGGTTTTAAGGAGCGTCTGAAAGGAGGAGAGAGAGGTAGAGAGGTTTAGGGAGGGAATTCCAGAGCTTAGGGCCTAGGAAGCTGAAGGCACGGCCACCAATAGGAACATAGGAACATAAGAACAGGAGTAGGCCATTCAGCCCCTCGTGCCCGCTCTGCTATTTGATAAGATCATGGCTGATCTGTGATCTAACTCCATATACCTGCCTTTGGCCCATATCCCTTAATACCTTTGGTTGCCAAAAAGCCATCTATCTCAGATTTAAATTTAGCAATTGAGTTAGTATCAATTGCCGTTTGCGGAAGAGAGTTCCAAACTTCTACAATCCTTTGTGTGTAGAAATGTTTTCTAATCTCGCTCCTGAAAGGTCTGGCTCTAATTTTTAGACTGTGCCCCATAGTCCTAGAATCCCCAACCAGCGGAAATAGTTTCTCTCTATCCACCCTATCTGTTCCCCATAATGGTGGAGCGATGAAAATCGGGGATGCGCAAGAGTCCAGAATTGGAGGAGTGCAGAGATCTCGGAGGGTTGTAGGGCTGGAGGAGGTTACAGAGATAGGGAGGGACGAGGCCACGGAGGGATTTGAACACAAGGATGAGAATTTTAAAATGGAGGCGTTGCTGCTCCTAGCTGCCCGGGAGGGATATTTCCGCAGCCAGCAATCTCCATCCAATTTCCCACCCCCTCCTCTGTAGGGAGACGGAAAGGCAAGGTACAGCCTCTCCCCGCCGTAAGGTGCCCGGGTGAAGGACAACTGACTCTGTGCCATTCCATTCCAAGGCACAGCGTGTTGGCACTCCAGCGGGACCTCCAGCAGCTTGACCAAGTGATCTGTTCTTCAGGACGGCGAGGTGTCAATGGGCTATTTAACCATGGGGGGGTTTCACTGCCATCTTACAACCCTGTCCGCACCCGAGTACTTTCCAGGGAGTGGGGTGGGGGGTTTTTACTGGCTAGTGATATGGAGTAGGAGCGCTGGATGACTCCCCCCACTCCCATCCCTCCTTTTCTTTAGCCCAGGAGTGCCAAGTCTAATTGCAGTGCTTGACTGAGAGGAGCTAACTCAGCACTCACCAGGGATCAGCCCCAGGGCCTCCCTGGCCCGTACGACCCGCCACCCCTCCGAATAGTGCATTCGCCAGCTGAGCGACCAGGGGAACCATCGCGGTTTTTCGGACCAGGTTAGGGGTTGCCAACCCCTCCAGGATTGTCCTGGAGCCTCCAGGAATGAAAGATTAATCTCCTGGACACTGCGGCGAGCAACACCCGGGAGCAAAATCATAGGGGCGTTAGAAAAAAGAATTGTGTGTTTCATTCATTTTGTTTGAACACTTTCGCTTATTAGTTATAAAAATGACTAGAGATTGGGGGGAAGAAAAGGCCATTTGACCGGGAGGGGCGGTTGAGGCGGGAGGTCATGTGACGAAACCTCCAGGGACAAGTCCAACCAGAGTTGGCAACCCCTGGAGCTGGTGCGAGAGCTGAAATGGTCCCAACCCCCGTCCCCTCGGAGTTAACGATTAGATTCAAACTCGTCGTCTAATAATAGACCGAGGGGCCATCGCAGCCAGCATCAGGCAGTCGTCAATAGCTCTGCGGGCCCATGAGCGACTGACTGGGGGGAAAAAAACACACACGCGCACAGCGGGGCAGCGAAGCATCCCTTTAACAAGGGGAGCATGTTCCGAACACGATCGATCGATCGAGAGAGAGAGAGAGAGAGAGATGGGCGTATGGGGGGGAAACAAACACCTAAAACTTCATCACATCCAGTTTAATACGCGAGGGAGCTAAAGTCGCGAAATCATTTGAAATTATAAATTTAAATCAGGCTGCAACGCAGAGAGAGAGGGAGAGAAATCTATTCTTGGTCAATCGTTAGCTAAATGGAAAATGACATGCATGTGCAAAGCTGACTTCAATAACAATGCTCTGGTGTTGCCAGCAATTTGTGGCATTTAATTTAACATTGCTGGGTGCTGCTATTGCTGGTTTAATAGACTTAGGCAGTGACAATAAGCAATTTGTTTCTTGCTTTTGTCGTGACACATTCAATGATGCCAGTGAATAATTCCTTCAGGGCTCTGTCTTGTGGAATCGAATACCACCTACAACACACACAAACAAGAAAGCATGCTGCTCTCCGTCATTAGCCCGTTGCCTCTTACCCCCTTCTCCACCCTCTCCCGTCATAACATAGAACCATAACTATCACCCCCCCCCTGTTTTCGCTGATTGTACATTGGCTCCCGGTCCAGCGACGCCTCCAATTTAAAATTCGCACCCTTGTGTTCAAGTCCCTCCCTGGCCTCGCCCCCCTCCCTATCCCTGTAACTTCCTCCAGCCCCACAACCCTCCGAGATCTCTGCGCTCCTGCAATTCTGGCCTCTTGAGCAGCCCCCGGTTTCCTTCGGCCCGCCATTGGCGGCCGTGCCTTCAGCTGCCTGGGCCCCAAGCTCTGGAGTTCCCTCCCCTAAACCTCTCCGCCTCTCCAACACTCTCTCCTCCTTTTAAGAAGCTTCTCAAGACCCAGCCCGTTGACCAAGCTGTCCTAATGTCTCCTTCTTTGGCTCGGTGTCAATTTTTTTTGTCTGATGACGCTCCTGTGAAGCACCTTGGGATATTTTGCTATGATGAGGGTGCTGTACAAATGCAAGTTGTTATTGTAGTAAGACTCCGTTGGTAGTTCTCACCACCTTGGAGTCAGAAAATGTTGAGCGCATAATCTGGGCTGTACTGAGGGGGGTGCGACATTGTCGTTGGTGCTGTCCATCGGATGAGATACGAAGCCCCCGAGGCCCCGTCTGCCGGTTCTGGCAATTCAGGTGGGTGTTAGGTACCCCACGGCATTAATTGAAGGAGAGCAGGAAGTTGTCCCTGTAACCTGCTCAATATTCCTTCGCCAACTGACACCACCGGAAAAAACAAGCAGATTCCACTGGCTGTTCATTTCACTGTGGGCGCACAAATGGAGACCACATTTCCCTACGCAACAGCTGTAACTGCACTCCAAAATAATTCATTGTTGTTCAGGCCCTTTGAGATATTTCGGAGAGGTACGATAATTCGACGGGGGTGGGGGACCATCATGAGAAATCCCTTGTCGTAATAATTCGAGATGAAAATTCTGAGGGGATAAATGTCCTGGCCCAATATTTATCCCTTAACCAACATCACTGAAACAGATGATCTGGTCGTTACCAGGTTGTCGTTTGTGGGATCTTGCTGTGCTCAAATTGGCTGCCGCGTTTCCTACATTAAAGCAGTGACTACACTTCAAAAAAGTGCCTCATTGGCTGTAAAGCGCTTTGGGACGTCCTGAGGTCGTGAAAGGCGCTATATAAATGCAAGTTCTTTCTCTCGGTGATTGCCAGCAGTGTTGTGTGTGGGGATGCCATTGTCAGGATATAACCCCAGGCAGTCTCTTGTCAAACTAGTTCTTATTGTCCGTCCCTCCTGTATAAACAAGGGAGGGGCCAACGGTGGGCAGCTAATGTGCTCCTCGGGAACTGCACTACGACCAACCACAACCGTATGTGTGTAGCAGGTAACATCGTAAAGGGTTTCATAAAGTGCTCCACAAAAAGTTGCGGGGGAGGGGACAGCGGCCGAGCAGGAGCTCGGAGAAGAGTTCAGGGAGGTGACCAAAAGCATGGTCAAAAAAAAAAGACGGGTTTTGAGGAGGGAGTTCTAAAATGGAGGAGCATGGTAGGTGAAGAGTCTGCCGTCGATGGTGAAAATGGAGGGAGGGGTTGGTACAGTCAGACAGAAGAAGCAAAATGGAGGGGCTCAGGCAGGTATGTAGGACTGGAGGAGGTTACAGAGGAGGGAGACCATAGAGGGCCTTCTTAACGAGGACAAGGATTTTGAAATCAATGCGCCAGGTACAATTAAATGGTACAATTTTAAAGGAGGCTCAGGAACAGAGAGACCTGGGGGCTTATGTACACAAATCTTTGAAGGTGGCAGGACAAGTTGAGAAGGCTGTTAAAAAATCATCCGGGATCCTGGCTTCATTAATAGAGGCGTGGTGTACAAAAGCAAGGAAGTTACGCTAAACCTTTACAAATCACTGGTTAGGCCTCAGCTGGAGTATCGTGTTCATTTCTGGGCACCGCACTTTAGGAAGGACGTCAAGGCCTTGGAGAGGGTGCAGAGGAGATTTACTAGATTGGTACCAGAAATAAGGGACTTCAGTTATGTGGAGAGACTGGAGAAGCTGGGATTGTTCTCCTTAGAACAGAGAAGGTTAAGGGGAGATTTAATAGAGGTGTTCAAAATCCATGAGGTGATTTCCCATTGCCTTTCTCACGATTTTTATCTTCAGGGTGCCTTCTCCTAGTTGGGCTGTAACCAAGACATAAGATGCCCCACCTACCCTTTACAATGGGGAGGGGTGGGTAACCTCACTCATTGGACGCAAGTACTCTTGCTGAGCAGGAGCTGACTGGAGTGGGACCCGAACCCAAACCTTCTGATCCAGGGGCAGGAACACTACCCCTGAGCGAGTGGTCACTCTGTATCGCTCGCTAGAGGCTAACGCAACATTTACAGACTATATCCTAGTCTCCACTCTAGGTGCGATAGCGGAAAGAATCCTTTTTGCCTTGCACCATCATCCCTTCACCCTATCACAAACCTATCCCTTCCGTTCTTTCCTTCCTCCACCCACCACCACCACCCCCACCCCCAACTCTTTTCCCCGGCTCTGTACTTGCTTAGAGACTGTTAAATCGCTAACTTCTTCCAGTTCTGACGAAAGGTCATCGACCTGAAATGTTTAACTCAGTTTCATTCCCCACATACGCTGCCTGACCTCATAGAATCATAGAATCATAGAAGTTACAACATGGAAACAGGCCCTTCGGCCCAACATGTCCATGTCGACCAGTTTATACCACTAAGCTAGTCCCAATTGCCTGCACTTGGCCCATATCCCTCTATACCCATCTTACCCATGTAACTGTCCAAATGCTTTTTAAAAGACCTGCTGAGTGTTTCCGGCATTTTCTGATTTTATTTCAAATTTCCGGCATCTCGCAGTATTTTGTTTTTGTTTCAGTAGAAAGAAAAACTCTGGAGTCATTCAAGAGGGGCAGTTAGACATGACGGAGGGAGTTTGGGTGTCTAGAGAAGGATGAGCTAGATGGCCTGAATGGCCTCCCTTATCTTCGTCATCCTTGTCACATGCACACTCAATTTTTACGACCAACTGTGGAAACAAAATAACCTCCTACCATCACATCACATAAATCACCGATCTTGGATGTTCAAACAAGAAAAACATTTGACTTGAAGCTCAGGCAAACGGAGTCTCTGGGGGCCGACTGGCACCATACTGTGAAGGGACCAAAAGGCAAGAGGGAGTGGGCTTCGCTGAATTTGATATCCTTTTTATTCCTTCCCCTCTTCTCCAACCCCATCACCAGTCTCCATACTTAAAGGCACAATTAATTAGGGCAAAAATGATGTCAAAATGACACTAAGTTGGCCCATGGTAATGTCCCCCCCCTCCCCTTACCTTTAATTGCTTAACCAACACAAACAACCCCAGCGCAGCGACAAAGCAATGCATGGAGTCTGAGGGATCCAGAGCTGGGCCTGGTCCAGTTATTGGGGGAGGGGGAGGGAGGGGGGGGGAGGGGAGGAGGGGGAGGGGGAGGGGGTTGTGATGTTGACACTGTTTTCACCAACGGCGAAAAGTTTTTGGCTTGTGATGCTCAGCAGCAGATCATGTGACATGATCTCCGAGTGAACCCTTGCTGAATACAGCAGCCTAGCGGTTAACCCGTACTGTGCATGACCGTCCTCTCGCATTCTGCTTAACCTTTCTGAAAGGTCAGCTTCTCTCTCTCTCTCTCTCTCTCTCTGTCTCTCCAAATTCCATTCATAACCTTTCAGGTCCTCAGCGTCCACAGATTGTGAGAATGCAGGGAAAATATCCCCCCACCCTATTCCCCTCCCCACCCCGTTCCTCTTCCCACCCCCCCCCACCCTCCACCCTGCTCCCCTCCCCACTCGCCCACCCCCCCACCCTGTTCCCCAACCCACCCCCCACCTGGTTCCCCTCCCCACCCATCCACTCGCCACCCACCTCCCACTCCCCACCATGGGACAAGATGATTTAGACTTTGTTCGAAATAGTGGCCGTGGGATCTTTCACATGAACCTGAGAGGGCAGACGGGGTCTCGGTTTAACATCTCATCCGAAAGACGACTCCTCCGGCAGTGCGGCACTCCCTCAGTACTGGCGCTGGGATTGTCAGCCTGGAAGGGAAAGAAGAAGGCAAATTGTTAGTAGGGAAAAGAAGGATTGGTGTAGACACTGCTGGGAACTTCAACTCCCCCGGGGAGGGGGAAAGCGGCCTAGCGATCAGTGTGGCCCGTCCGGGAGCGACTGTAGGAGGCCCGGCCGATTTTAACATTAGTATGCCGCTGGCCGACATCACAACCAAAACGGCCGGGAAGTTGGCGGAGAGTTGGGCGGCTAGAGGGGTTCACGGTCATGAGGGGCCGAGGTCGGGGAGCGGGGGGGGGGACGAGGGGACTGTGAAGTCCATGGTGGGCAGCGGTTTGGGGAGAGTGGGGAGGGGTGGAATCCAGGCAAGGGGAGGCCTACACTTCCCTGGTGAGGCCTGGAGGAGCAATCCTGCCCCTCCTGTTTCAAACTTACCTCATGGGCCTCTTCAATGGTCCGACCAGGTTCTTATCATCAGGGCTCAGGCCTTTTAAAATTGTTCACGGATTGGGGGTGGGTGGAGCAGGTAATCCATTTGAACCGCCCCCATCCCGGGGTAGTGGGGGAAGATAAAATTCCCCACCAATCACCCCATTTTAACAAGTATTTCACCTCCGTATTTACAAAGGGGGGGGTAAAGGAATGTTCGCGGGGGGAAACCAAAGGATGATGTAGAGGACCTGTAATGAAGATAAATGTCAGAAAATAAACTATCGAATGGGTTAATGGAACGCAAAGGTGATAAGTCAGCAGGCCCAGATGGTCTAGACTGCAGAATACTGAGGGAGGTTAGTGATAAAATAGCAGAGGCACTAACCGTAATAAAGAAAGAAAAGAAAGATTTGCATTTCTATAGCGCCTTTCACATCCTCAGGACGTCCCAAAGCGCTTTACAGCCAATGAAGTACTTTTGAAGTGTAGTCACTCTTGTAATGTTGGGAAACGAGGCAGCCAATTTGCGCACAGCAAGATCCCACAAACAGCAATGAGATAATGACCAGATAATCTGTTTTTAGGTGCTGTTTGAGGGATAGGTATTGGCCCAGGGCACATTTAAAATTCTACAGAAACTAGAACGCTACCAGGAACGAGAGGGTATTGTTATGAATAAAGATTTTTTTAAAAGTAAGGCTCAATTCACCAGAATCAGGGACAGTTAAGATGGGACCTAAAATGGTATTCATATTTTTTAAAAGGGTTTGAGAGAGTTAATAGTGAAAGATTATTTCCACTGGCTGGTGAATCAGTAACAAGGGTGGGGGCATAAGTTTAGGGGAATTAGTACTGAAAGCATAAAGGAGGAGGTGAGTAGAATTTATTTTCAGGCAAAGAGATGTGGGAATATGGAATACATCACTGCGAGAGGCCATTGAAACTGAGTCAGTCAATCACAACTGTTAAGAGGAGATTAGATAAACACTAGAAAAGTAATAATATTAAAGGGTGCAGTCAAAGATTGCCCAACTGACAAAAATAATTCTCCAAAACTATCAACTAAAGAAAAGTGCCACAGATCGAATCAGGGAGGCTGAGAAGCCAAAACCTCCGAGGTATCACAGCACTCACGCTGCGTGGCCTCAGCCTGCCCTCCGCCACAAAACACTACCTTTCGAATCAATAACTCTCTCGTGTGGCAACAGCTGAATTGTCTCTCCCAATCATCACAGTTACAAAGAATCTCCGAGCTGCAGTCCCTGACATCTCACTGTAGCGTTGGTGAGTCATTCAGAATGGGAACATTATGAATATTAGGATTAGGCCATTCAGCCCCTCGAGCCTGTTCCGCCATTCAATTTGATCATGGCTGGTCTGTACCTAATGATTCCTAAATTGCGGGAATATCTACTATCCTAACTCTCCCTCCATCTTTTTCTCTGTCAGTATCTACTGTATGTCTGTCTCTTTCCAGGTCTGTCTAGCTATCTTTTATCTTTCTTTCCATGTCTGGCTCTGTCTCTACCAATCTTTCTCTTCATCTGTTTGTCAGTCTGCCTGTCAATCTAAGGGTCAGCCAAGGTAATATTCACAGCCTCTGAGTCAAAAGGCCGTGAGCTCGTGTCCCACTCCAGCGACTTCCAGTGCAGTACCGAGGGAGTGCAGCACTGTCGGAGGTGCCGTCTTTTGGATGAGACATTAAACCAAGGCCCCATCTGCCCTCTCACGTGGAAGTAAAAGATCTCACGGCACCTGTTTCAAAGAAGAGCAGGAGGAGTTCTCCCCGGTGTCCTGGCCAATATTTATCCCTCGACCAACACCTAAAAAACAGATTATCTGGTCATTGTCTCATTGCTGTTTGTGGGATCTTGCTGTGCACAAATTGGCCGCTGCATTTCCTACATTACAACAGTGACTGCACTTCAAAAAGTACTTCACTGGGGCTTTGGGATGTCCTGAGGTCGTGAAAGGCGCTATATAAATGCAACTTCTTTCTTCACGGGTGGATGAATCCTAAATCGGAAAAACCAAGTCCTGTGTTGGGCACTTGAGATGGATGCAGTTAACGGGCACGTGGATCAGTGTGTGGGCCCCACACAGCGCACCTTTGCAGCCCCTGAAGGTCAAAGGTCGCACACTTCCTGACACACAGCGGAATTTCCTCAGGGCCACTCCCGTTTCTACCGCCACGACTTCACCGGCCGCGCGGTGGAAACTTCCGGCTCAGTTATGGCTCCGGAGTGGGGAGCAGCACTTGAGGAAGTTCCCGCCTGTAGTTTACCCGTTCACAGATGCTTAAACTGCTTCGTCTCATTTCAGCGGGACAGCTTTAAGGAACCTCCCCCGCTCCCTCCCCCTCCCTTATTATGTCTTCGAATAATAATTTTTAAAAAAAGGTTTGTCAAACGCTTTTGCAGGAAGGCATTGCCCTTTTAAAAACTTGGCATCATGCCACAAATGGTAACCAGGTGGCACCTGCCCATGTGACGTTGCCCCTCCCTATTTCGGTTCAATGCTCCCGTGGCCTTTATTTACCTTCACACAACAGTGCAACGGGCGGGGAAGCCGGAGTTCAGAGGTTAGTCCCTCGTTATACAAAAAGGAATCAATCTCAAAACAACTGAGAGACGGTTCAGGGGACGGGGGGAGGGCGCACACTGTGACCAGCCCACAATGCTGTGCAAACAAGGGTTTAGTTCCTCTACCAAAAAGGCAAATGCATTTTGTCACAATAACAAATCCCCGTTGACTTATTCTGACCTTGCCTTCCTGTTTACCAACTGTGCAATAAAGGGTTTATTTGCCCCTAAAAACCGTGTCCCCTCTTTCCTCCCCTGAAGAACTCACTCTAGCTGGGGGAACGGTGCAATGGGTGATGGATGCCCTCCGGTATCTCACCCGAGTGGCTACTCTTCACTCGTTGGTGGGCTATTCCACACGGGGGGACGTGCAGCTGAGCCCAATCGCGTCCGCACCCAGTGCACACTTTTCAGCAGCGGGCGCTGGACAGCGATCAGGAGCAGGAACCCTGGCTGATTTCCCCTCTCTCTAACCCAGGGGGCACTGGACAGTGATCAGGAGCAGGGACCCTGGCTGATTTCCCCTCTCTCTAACCCAGGGGGCACTGGACAGTGATCAGGAGCAGGGACCCTGGCTGATTTCCCCTCTCTCTAACCCAGGGGGCACTGGACAGTGATCAGGAGCAGGAACCCTGGCTGATTTCTCCTCTATCTAACCCAGGGGGCACTGGACAGCGATCAGAAGCAGGAACCCTGGCTGATTTCCCCTCTCTCTAACCCAGGGGTCACTGGACAGCGATCAGAAGCAGGAACCCTGGCTGATTTCTCCTCTCTCTAACCCAGGGGGCACTGGGTAGTAATCTGGAGCAGGAACCTTGGCTGAATTCCCCTCTCTCTAACCCAGGAGTCACTGGGTTGTGATCAGGAGCATGAACTCGGGCTGAATTTTCACCATCCTGGGCCCAGCTTAGATCAACTGACTTGTCACAGACTAGAGATGGAACTCGGGATATTCCTGGCCTGTTTTGCTCAGCAACACAAGGCATGTTAACCCACTGAGCCATTGGAGCTGCTTCGTTTGATGATGTGATCGCCCCTCCCTCTTTGTCCCTGAGTATCTCTGTCGTATTGAGCCACGAAGTGGCACTGATCGGTTACCTGGGCAACACACAGATGAAGACAATTTTGTTTGGCAAAAGCGAACAGCAACAAATACAACTTGCTTTTATACAGCGCCTTTAACATAGTAAAACGTCCCAAGGTGCTTCACAGGAGTGATTATCAAACAAAATTTGACACTGAGCCATATAAGGAAATATTAGGACAGGTGACCAAAAGCTTGGTCAAAGAATGGGGAAGAAAGTACTCAATTGGGATACAGAACTCTCAACCCATGTCCCAACCTGATATTTATGTTCAGCGATTCTTTTCCTGAACAAGATACATCAGCATGAGGATTGTGGCTTCAGTGATACATCCATACTCCACATTACTGGCAGCTAAACCCTTTCGCAAAGCAAAGATGACACAGTTCTTTGGGTGGTTAGTAAGCTCGACGCTTAACATGTCTAGTCACTGTGCAGTGGTAATTGGCAAAATAAATTGAACTAGATTTCCTAACAGGAAGTTAGCCCAGCCCACTGTCCCAGGCTGAACCAGTCTGTTTGCTACTTCGACCTCCTAATAGAATTACATAGAATTTACAGCACAGAAACAGGCCATTCGGCATTACCATTGCCGAATCCCCCACCATCAACATCCTGGGGGTCACCATTGACCAGAAACTTAACTGGACCAGCCATATAAATACTGTGGCTACGAGAGCAGGTCAGAGGCTGGGTATTCTGCGGCGAGTGACTCACCTCCTGACTCCCCAAAGCCTTTCCACCATCTACAAGGCACAAGTCAGGAGTGTGATGGAATACTCTCCACTTGCTTGGATGAGTGCAGCTCCAACAACACTCAAGAAGCTCGACACCATCCAAGATAAAGCAGCCCGCTTGATTGGCACCCCATCCACCACCCTAAACATTCACTCCCTTCACCACCGGCGCACTGTGGCTGCAGTGTGTACCATCCACAGGATGCACTGCAGCAACTCGCCAAGGCTTCTTCGACAGCACCTCCCAAACCCGCGACCTCTACCACCTAGAAGGACAAGAGCAGCAGGCACATGGGAACAACACCACCTGCACGTTCCCCTCCAAGTCACACACCATCCCGACTTGGAAATATATCGCCGTTCCTTCATCGTCGCTGGGTCAAAATCCTGGAACTCCCTTCCTAACAGCACTGTGGGAGAACCTTCACCACACGGACTGCAGCAGTTCAAGAAGGCGGCTCACCACCACCTTCTCAAGGGCAATTAGGGATGGGCAATAAATGCCGGCCTCGCCAGCGACGCCCACATCCCATGAACGAATAAAAAAAAACAAAAAAAAAACTGCTCTATGCCATTGTTTATGCTCCACATGAGTCTCCTCCCGCTCTACTTCATCTCACCCTATCAACATATCCTTCTATTCCTTTCTCCCTCGTGTGTTTATCTAGCTTTCCCTTAAATGCATCCGTGCTATTCACCTCAACTACTCCATGTGGTAACAAGTTCAGGTAAATTGATTTTAAGCTGAGCTGAGCTTCTGACCCTACGCCCCTCCATCACAAAGACCACCTACTTCAACCTTCGAATCTTCGACCGCCTCACCCCTGCCTCAGCCCATCTGCTGTTGCATGCCTTTGTCACCTCCAGACTCAGCTCTCCTGGCCGCCCTCCCACCCTCCACTCTCCGTAAACTTCAGCTCATCCAAAACTCTGCTGCCCGTATTCTGTCCTGCAACGAATCCCGCTCGCTCGTAACTCCTTTCTTCGCTGGCCTACATTGGTTCCAGGTCCCCCACAGGCTTGCCTCCCTAAACCCCTCTGCCTCTCCGTCTCTCTCACCTCCTTTAAGACCCTCCTTAAAACTCCCCTCTTTGACCTAGCTTTCGGTCAGCCTCACAGCCGCTCCTTCTTTGGCTCGGTGTCCATTTTGTTTTTGATTACGCTTCTGTGAAGTGTCTTAGGACGTTTACTCAGTTAGGAGGGAAGACTGGAGAGAAACTTGTGCTTTTCAGCCTGAAAGGAGGTGACTGAAAGGGGACCTCAGAGAGATCTGTAAGGTGGTAAACAGTATTGGAAAAGGGTAAATCCAGAACAATAATTTAAGTTGAAACCGTGACAGCAGGACAAGAGGGCACAGGTTCAAACTATTGAAAGGCAAATTTAGGACCAAGGTCAAGAAGTTCTTCACATAAAGAGTGACCAAAACATGAATGGACTCCTTGGTAGAGTATTAGAGGCAACAAGTCCTGGGATATAGAGTCATTCTGGATGGCGGAACTACCCAGCAACTATAGGCCAGTCAGTTTAACCTTGGTGGTGGGGAAACTTTTAGAATCGGTAATTCGGGACTAAGTTAATAGTCACTTGGACGAGTGTGGATTAATTAAGGAAAGCCAGCATGGATTTGTTAAAGGCAAATCGTGTTTAACTAACTTGATTGAGTTTTTTTGATGCGGTAACAGGGAGGGTCGATGAGGGCAATGCGGTTGATGTGGTGTATATGGACTTTCAAAAGGTGTTTGATAAAGTGCCGCATAATAGGCTTGTCATCAAAGTTGAAGCCCATGGAATAAAAGGGGCAGTGGCAGCATGGATATGAAATTGGCTAAGTGACAGGAAACAGAGAGTAGTGGTGAACGGTTGTTTTTCGGACTGGAGGGAGGTGTACAGTGGTGTTCCCCAGGGGTCGGTACTAGGACCATTGCTTTTCTTGATATATATGATTGACTTAGACTTGGGTGTACAGGGCACAATTTCAAAATTTGCAGATGACACAAAACTTGGAATTGTAGAGAAAAGTGAGGAGGATAGTGATAGACTTCAAGAGGATATAGACAGGCTGGTGGAACGGGTGGACATGTGGCAGATGAAATTTAACGCAGAAAAGTGCAAAATGATACATTTTTGTAGGAAGAACGAGGAGAGGCAATATAAATTAAAGGGTGAAATTCTAAAAGGGGTGTAGGAACAGAGAGAGATCTGGGGGTATATGTGCACAAATCGTTGAAGGGCAGGTTGAGAAAGCGGTTAAAAAAGAATACAGGATCCTGGGCTTTATAAATAGAGGTATAGAGTACACAAGCAAGGAAGTTATGATGAACCTTTATAAAACACTGGTCCGGCCACTACTGGAGTATTGTGTCCAGTTCTGGGCACCGCACTTTCGGAAGGATGTGAAGGCCTTAGAGAGGGTGCAGAAGAGATTTACTAGAATGATTCCAGGGATGAGGGACTTCAGTTATGTGGGTGGACTGGAGAAGCTGGGGTTGTTCTCCTTAGAACAGAGGCGGTTGCGAGGAGATTTGATCGAGGTATTCAAAATCATGAAGGTCTAGATAGAGTAGATAGAGAGAAACTGTTCCCATTGGCAGAAGGGTCAAGCACCAGAGGACATGGATTTAAGGTGATTGGCAAAAGAACCAAAGGCGACATGAGGATAAACTTTTTTACACTGCAAGTGGTTAGGATCTGGAATGCGCTGCCCGAGGGGGTGGTGGAGGCAGATTCAATCGTGGCTTTCAAAACGGAACTGGATAAGTACTTGAAGGGAAAAAATTCGCAGGGCTACGGGGATAGGGTGAGGGAGTGGGACTAGCCTGATTGCTCTTGCAGTGAGCCGGCACAGACTCAATGGGTCGAGTGGCCTCCTTCCGTGCTGTAACCATTTTATGATTCTAACTAAGATGGGCCGAGTGGCCTCCCCCATCTGTCTCCATCCCGTGAGGAATGTTCTGGAAGTCAGCCTACTTGGATAGACAGCGGCCCTGTGCAAGATCAACATCTGGCTCCAAAAAAAAAGACATCGTTTCTGAATCTGAATACCTAAGGGTGTTACCATGACAACACTAGACAGCAATTTATCAGACCTCGATGACTGTATTGTGGCAAGTGCGTGCTGTGAAGATTCTATTTGTTAAGAACCTCCAGCCTTCGGTTTGTTTATTTTTTTTCCTTTGTTAACCCCAGGGAGGAATCGGCCGCGGTGTCTGCGCAGCGTGAGTCCTACGTCCCTCCGTGGCACCCCCTTCCGCGACACAAAATCGCACAGGCGCCCCTTTTAAATCGGGTCGCTGCTGACAGTTGAGCTCTTGCTCCGTGTCCGAGAGATGCCGAGGCGGTGGTGAGTGCTCGGAACCCACTTCCACTGCAGCCGGGGCGGGCGCGAGGCGGGCGGGAGCTGATCAGGAAGGAGGGGTGTGGCCATGTTTTCTGCCTCCCACTGCCACTTGTGGCAGAAAAAAATAAAAAACCCCAAAATCAACAGCGCTGCTTCTGAACGTTCGCAGAGCTGAGGTGAGTTCCCTCGAACATCGCGTTTATATTGTGGAATTGCTTGAAGGAGCAGTTCTGTAATATCGGCCAAAGGCCTTTTATTAATATTTCGTCTTTTTGCAGCCTCAGGACGTCCCAAAGCGCTTCATGGCCAATGAAGTACTTTTTGAAGTGTAGTCACTGTTGTAATGTAGGAAATGCGGCAGCCAATTTGCGCACAGCAAGATCCCACAAACAGCAACGTGATAATGGCCAGATAATTTGTTTCAGTGATATTGGTTGAGGGATAAATATTGGCCAGGACAATGGGGAGAACTCCCCTGCTCTTCTTCAACTAAGCCATGGGATCTTTTAGGTCCACCAGAGAGGGCAGACGGGTCCTCGGTTTAACGTCTCATCCGAAAGACGGCACCTCCGACAGAGCAGCACTCCCTCAATACTGTACCGGGGTGTCAGCTCAAGTCTCTGGAGCAGGGGCTTGAACCACTTGAACTGTAGGTTTCCGACACACCGGCTGAGTGGCAACTTGCCGATTTACGGGTCCTTAATGATGCAAGAGCTGCGTCTTCCCAAAGCTCGGACCATGTATCTGCTAAGAGATGATCCACCGATATTCAAATTAATCGACCCGATGTTACCGCACCCCAGAGGCAGAGGAGACTGTCAACCTGTCAGTGTGGGCTGGGCTCAAAGGAAGTGTTTTCCCGAGTTGGAATATCGGACCCAAGGTTCCGTCTGTTTCAGCACCTCCCAAACCCGCAGCCTCCACAACCTAGAAAGACAAGGGCAGCAGGCGCATGGGAACACCACCACCATCTCCGAGTTCCCCTTCAAGTCACACACCATCCCGGACTTGGAAATATATCGCCCGTTCCTTCATCGTCGCTGGGTCAAAATCCTGGAACTCCCTTCCTAACAGCACTGTGGGAGAACCTTCAACCACACGGACCGCAGCTCACCACCACCTTCTCAAGGGGCAACCTGGGACGGTCAACAAATGCTGGCCTTGCCAGTGATGCCCACATCCCGAGAATGAATTCTTTTAAAAAGCTGGTGCTCTTGCTTCCCTTTTACTCTCCAGTCACGTCCCCCGTTGCAATGCTCAATAGAATGTAGACTGAGGTGGACTTACCTGTGCTTCTGTTGTCGGCTGAAATCCTGTAATGTAAAATTTGCTGCTAAACCAGGCTCAAGAGGCATTTCCCTCTGTCGCATCGTTTGAAGTTTTTTTTTTAACGTCTCCGGAGTATCCGTGGTCAGCTCTTCCCAGGTGTTGAAGAATTCCACAAGGAGACAAAGAGTGATGACAGAGGTGTTTACGAAGTTTGAGTAAACATGGTGAGCCTTTACTGTGACCCCTGGATGGGGAGCTGGGACTTCACCTGTTCAATGATTGCCATGAAGCGTCCTCTTCAAACAGACACAATTTGGCAACAAGGAATTCCAGAACTTGGGGCCTGGTCGGCTGAAGGCACAGCCGCCAATGGTGGGGCGAAGGGAGTGGGGGGGATGCATTCCCTCCCCAAAACCTCTCTGCCTCTCCGCCTCTCTCCCTTCCTTCAAGACGCTCCTTAAAACCTATCTCTTTGACCAAGCTTTTGGTCACCTGTCCTAATATCTCTTTATGTGGCTCAGTGTCAAATTTTGTCTGATAACCACTCCTGTGAAACGAAAGAAAAATGAAAGACGTACATCTATATACCGTCTTTCAAGACCTCAGGATGTCCCAAAGCTCTTTGCAGCCAATGAGGTACTTTGAAGTGTAGTCGCTGTTATAATGTAGTGAAGCGCCTTGGGACATTTTTACTACATTAAAGGCGCTATATAAATATACATTTTAAAAAACGGACTGTAAAAGCTTCCACAAGGATGTAAAAAGAAAAAGATTAGTGAAGACAAATGTAGGTCCCTTACAGTCAGAAACGGGAGAATTTATAACGGGGAACAGGGAAATGGCAGAGCAATTAAACAAATACTTTGGTTCTGTCTTCACGGAAGAGGACACAAATAACTTCCCAGAAATGCTAGGGAACCAAGGGACTAGTGAGAAGGAGGAATTAAAGGAAATTAGTATTAGTAAAAAAAATAGTGCTGGTGAAATTAATGGGACTGAAAGCCGATAAATCCCCAGGGCCTGATAATCTGCATCCCAGAGTACTAAAAGAGGTAGCCATGGAAATAATGGATGCATTAGTTGTCATCTTCCAAAATTCTATAGATTATGGATCAGTTCCTGCAGATTGGAGGGTGGCAAATGTAACCCCACTATTTAAAAAAGGAGGGAGAGAGAAAACAGGGAACTACAGACCGGTTAGTCTAACATCAGTAGTAGGGAAAATGCTAGAGTCTATTATAAAGGATGTGATAACAGGACACTTAGAAAATATCAATGGGATTAGGCAAAGTCAAAAACATGGATTTATGAAAGGGAAATCGCGTTTAACAAACCTAATGGAGTTTTTTGAGGATGGAACTGGTAGAATAGATAAGGGAGAACCAGTGGATGTGGTGTATTTGGATTTACAGAAGGCCTTTGATAAAGTCCCACATAAGAGGTTAGTGTGCAAAATTAAAGCACATGGGATTGGGGGTAATATACTGGCACGGATTGAAAATTGGTTAACAGACAGGAAACAGAGAGTAGGAATAAACGGGTCTTTTTCGGGGTGTCAGGCAGTGACTAGTGGGGTATCACAGGGATCAGTGCTTGGGCCCCAGCTATTCACAATATATATCAATGATTTGGATGAGGGAACCAAATGTAATATTTCCAAGTTTGCTGACGACACAAAACTAGGTGGGATTGTGAGTTGTGAGGAGGATGCAAAGAGGCTTCAAGGCGATTTAGACAAGTTGAGTGAGTGGGCAAATACACGGCAGATGCAGCATAATGTGGATAAATGTGAAGTTATCCACTTCGGAAGGAAAAACAGAAAGGCAGAGTATTATTTAAATGGTGATAGATTGGGAAATGTTGATGTACAAAGGGACCTGGGTGTCCTTGTACACCAGTCACTGAAAGCAAACATGCAGGTGCAGCAAGCAGTTAGGAAGGCAAATGGTATGTTGGCCTTCATTGCAAGAGGATTTGGGTACAGGAGCAGGGATGTCTTACTGCAGTTATACAGGACCTTGGTGAGACCACACCTGGAGTATTGTGTGCAGTTTTGGTCTCTTAACCTAAGAAAGGATATACTTGCCATAGAGGGAGTGCAGCGAAGGTTCACCAGACTGATTCCTGGGATGGCAGGACTGTCGTATGAGGAGAGATTGGGTCGACTCGGTCTGTATTCACTAGAGTTTAGAAGAATGAGAGGGGATCTCATTGAAACATATAAAATTCTGACAGGGCTAGACAGACTGGATGCAGGGAGGATGTTTCCCCTGGCTGGGGGGGGGTCCAGAACGAGGGGTCACGGATACGGGGTAGGACATTTAGGACTGAGATGAGGAGAAATTTCTTCACTCAGAGGGTGATGAACCTGTGGAATTCTCTACCACAGAAGGCTGTGGAGGCCAAGTCACTGAATATATTTAAGAAGGAGCTAGATAGATTTCTAAACACAAAAAACATCAAGGAGTATGCGGAGAGAGCGGGAACATGGTATTGAGATAGAGAATCAGCCATGATCATATTGAATGGCGGAGCAGGCTCGAAGGGCCGAATGGCCTACTCCTGCCCCTATTTTCTATGTTTCTATGTTGTTGTTCTCTGCTCCATGGTGGAATAGCCTGCTGATATCCAGGCTCACACATGGCCACTTGGAGGAGGGTACAGGAAGGGTTGGCTGATCCCTCTGGAAGCAGCACCTTCAGGCAAGAGAATCAGGGAAACAAATGCAAAGCAACTCCTCATTGAGCTGGGATCCTGTTTGAACTGAAATGCGATCTCTCGTTCAACAGTGAATGAACAGAGAGAGAGAGAGAGGGAGGGAGAGGCAACCTGGGACTGTACTATT
This sequence comes from Heptranchias perlo, assembly GCF_035084215.1. Classification (NCBI taxonomy): domain Eukaryota; kingdom Metazoa; phylum Chordata; class Chondrichthyes; order Hexanchiformes; family Hexanchidae; genus Heptranchias; species Heptranchias perlo. The sequence continues at coordinate 5,760,930 of NC_090332.1, read as the reverse complement.
GACACCGACCTCCTCTGTTCTTGAGGTCATTGGCAGGCGACTGTTCAACACACTGGATTCCTCGAAATTGTTTTCGCTCGGAACCTGCCTGGGAAGTTTTAACTTACATCTTTCCTCCCTCCTCACCCCCCTCCAAATAAAAAATAAAGCTCAACTGTTTTGCAAGTTCTTCAGATACAAAGCATCATAGGAGTGAAGGAAGCGGCAGGGGGTTGGAAACCCAGGAGGCAGCAACATGACCTTTAGATCCACATGACACCAACGAGTGAAGTCACATTTCCATTCATCTTGTTCCCCTCTAAAATAGAAGGAACAAAAACAGATTTCAGAGATTAACGTAAAGCGCAACAGTTATTTAAAGGGGCTCCATTGGCGCACATAAGTGTTTTCGGCAAATTGTTCCTTTTCCCTTTAATTTGTGGCAGCCTGATGTATTTTGCCATTTGTTTCTTTAATTTATATTTGTTTTCAGATTGCGGTTAGAGGGTTGCCAACGAGTCTCCAGGAATTAATGACTAATTTTCAGGACACTGCTGGGAGATCATAGGGGGGGGGGCTAAAAAAAAGTTTTAATTTTCTTTGAACACTTTTGTTTATTAGTTATAAAAATTTTGGAGAGGGGGGAAAAGAAGGCTGTTTGACTGACAGTCAAGTGTCATCCAATGAGGTAACAAAGAGTCTGTTCACTTTCCAATCGGCCGTGGGGAGGCAGGGCGCTGTGAGGATGGACATGTCGGGTGACCAATGGGGAGAACGTGGGGGCGGGGCAGTTGGAGGCCCGGGAGATCATATGATGAAACCTCCTGGAATACGTCCGACCAGAGTTGGCAACCTTAGGTTGTGAGCAACCCTGGCAAGATCGTACTTACTGCCCTGGGAAGGTGGTTGTGGGCCTTCTAAGAGATTGTTTTTTCACAACTGAGCAGCTTGCTTGGCCACTTCAGAGAGAATTAGGAGTCACCCACATAATGTGGGACTGGAGTCACATGTAGGCGCATGGGAGGCAGAATCCCCTTCCTGAATGACATCAGTGAATCAGTTGGGTTTTTACAACAATCCAGCAGCTTTTATGATCATTTCCCTGGTGCCAGGCCACAAATCATAAAATTCGATTTCACAACTTGCCATAAAGTGAAAAGAAAAGGCTTGCATTTATATAGCGTCTTTCACCACCTCAGGATGTCCCAACGTGCTCTACGGCCAATGAAGTGCTTTTGAAGTGTAGTTACTGTCGTGATGTAGAAAATGCAGCAGCCAACTTGTGCACAGCAAGGTCCCACAAACAGCAATGAGATAAATGACCAGATAATCTGTTTTAGTGGCCATTATATGTCCCTCAACCAATATTTATCCCTCAACCAACATCACTGAGGGATAAATATTGGCCGGGACACTGGGGAGAACTCCCCTGCTCTTCTTCGAAATAGTGTTGTGGGATCTTTTATGTCCACCTCAGAGGACAGACGGGGCCTCGGTCTAACGTCTCACATGAAAGACGGTACCTCCGACAGTGCAGCCCTCCCTCAGTACTGCACTGGAGTGTTGGCCTAGATTGTCCGAGTGGCAGTTGTTCATGAACGAGAAACTAGACGGTGAGCATTGGCAAACTATTCAACTGCGTCCAATCCCCATCCTCACGCGACATCCATGCCCACACTTTTTTTTGCAGTGGTCACTGTAAACCAGTCAGATGCGTGAACCCTGATTTTTCTTCTCCTCCCTAGCCCGGGGGCAACTGTTGCGATTCAGCGAGTACTTCCAATTGAGATGTAAAAGATATAAGTACACATTCACACACCTATATATATTTGTCTTCTCACATCTGATCATCTCAAAGTGTTTCACATGCAAAGAGTTACTGTTGTTATTGTTGTTAACACAGCAACTGGAGGAGGCCATTCAGCCCCTTTGAGCCTGTTCCGCCATTCAATTAGGCCATTACTGATCTGTTTCTTAACTCTATTTACCTGCCTTGGTTTCACAACTCTTAATACCCTTGGCTAACAAAATCTATCTACCTCAGCTTTGACATTTTCAATTGACCCCCAGCCTCAACAGCTTTTTGGGGGAGGGAGTTCCAGATTTCCACTCCCCTTTGTGTGAAGAAATGCTTCCTGGCATCAACCCTGAACGGCCTCGCTCTAATTTTAAGGTTATGCCCCCCTTGTTCTGGACTCCCCCCACCAGAGGAAATGGTTTCTCTCCATCTACCCTATCAAATCCTTTAATCATCTTAAACGCCTCAATCAGATCACCCCTGAATCTTCTATACTCGAGGGAATACAAGCCGAGTTGTTGTTTGAGGTGCAGTGACTGTTGTTATGTAGGCAAACCTAAGAGATTAGCTGATTCAGCACAGGCTGGGAATCAAATCGTAAGAAAGTATGGAGAGAGATTTGGAGAAATCTCTTCACACAGGGAGTTGTTAAGAGTGTGGAACGATCAGCCATAAGGAATAGTTGAGGCAGAGACCATCACATCTTTTAGAGTCATAGAGAGTCATAGAGTTATACGGCACGGATAGAGGCCCTTCGGCCCATCGTGTCCACGCCGGCCATCAAGCCCTGTCTACTCTAATCCCATATTCCAGCATTTGGTCCGTAGCCCTGTATGCTATGGCATTTTAAGTGCTCATCCAAATGCTTCTTGAATGTTGAGGGTTCCTGCCTCCACAACCCTTTCAGGCAGTGAGTTCCAGACTCCAACCACCCTCTGGGTGAAAAAGTTCTTTCTCAAATCCCCTCTAAACCTCCCGCCTTTTACCTTGAATCTATGTCCCCTTGTTATAGAACCCTCAACGAAGGGAAAAAGCTCCTTAGTATCCATCCTATCTGTGCCCCTCATAATTTTAAGGGCAAAGTGAATAAATATTTGAAGCGGAGGAAGATACGGGGATATGGGGAGCCAGCAGGGCAGTGGAATTAGCTTTAGAAGGCTCTAGTAAAGAGCCAGCACAGACACGGTGGCCTCCTTCTGTGCTGTACACTGTCATTATTCTATGGGTCATTCCTGGTCTAGACAGCTCAATACCACTCCGGGAAGTATACAACTGAGTGACACATCAGGGAGCAGGGTATGGTAGTGTAGTGGTTATGTTACTGTACTAGTAATCTAGACGCCTGGAATGCTAATCTAGAAAATGAGTTCTACAGCCCACCACAGTAATTTGAATAGAAATATAAAAGATGGTATCAGTAAAAGTGACCGTAAAGCTGTTGGATTGTTGTAAACATCCAACCAGTTCATTAATGTCCTTCAGGGAAGGAAACCTGCCGTCCCTGGCCTATATCAGACTAACATGGGTGGTCTTGCAAGCCATTTAATTGCACAGTGTAATTAGGGATGGGCGATAGATGCCCGCATGCTTTTTTTAAAAAAGCTGACTGTTCCCTTCTCCAATGGTGCCCTGAACCAGGCACTGGGAGGTGAGCGAGGGTGGCCTAGTGACCACTCTGCATCTGACCTGTGCTTGGCTCCATGATCAGGAGGTGATGTGCCTGAGAGAGGGAGCTCAACGATGTGAAGCCGCCCTCCGACAATAGCATCCTCGCACTTGAGCTGTCTGCTTCGCAGCCCCTCCAGATGTGGGCAGGCGTTGACACAACAGATAAAAAATATCCAGCAGAAAATTCCGACCGATGCAAGTGTCAGGAATGTCGAACAGGCTTTCTCCTTTGTGACAATTTTTATTTTGAGACGCACTGGAAGTGGTTAATCCAACAACCGCCTTCCCACCCCAGTGGAATTAAGACAGTTTTTTAAGTTAAATCTAAGCAAGCCCGTGTCAACAACTCGAGGGAGGCAAGCTCAGTGTGCTGACAATCGAGGGTTTTGTACCAACGAGAGGACAGTGATTGAGCCAGCTTGCCCCCAGTGGTGACGTCGAGCTGGTGAACGTTCAATGTGTGAGATGTCGGATCGTACTTAGTCTCCTTATGTGCGAGACAAAATGGCTCCCCGCAACAAATCTCATTCTTCTGCCCCCTATAGGTGGGAACTGATGCTGCGATACCGTCCCCTGGGCACCAGCAGTTCTTCATTCCTTCACGTTAAGGCCGAGAAATTCGGCCGCGCGGCGCCCGTTTTCCAGGTGACAACCGGCCTGCTAAGCCCCCCAATATGGCGCGCAGGAAGCGCGCGGTCATTTCCGGCCCGAAGTGCGCCGCCCGCCATATTGGCGAAGGAAATAATATCGGCGTCCAGGGCTCACGCCTGAAACAAGCGTTAGGCCCTGTGCACGTGCAAATTAGGGGCCTAAGGCCGGTTTGAGGCCCCCACTGCCGGATTGGTTTGCCCCGAGGCAGCCCGTACTGGGATTGGCTGCATTCAGGGAAACCAGGCCCAGGGAACCGCCTGAAACAAAAAAAAAGGTAAGTTTTTGAAATTTGCTTTGCTCAATGTGGAGTCGGGTGGAGCAGGAATGCCCCAAATTTAAAAGAACATGGGTCACCGCTCCCCTGTTCTTCTTCGAATAGTGGTCGTGGGATTTTTCAAGTCCACCTGCGAGGGCAGACGAGGCCTCGGTTTAACGTCTCATCTGAAAGACGGCACCTCTGACAGTGCAGCACTCTCTCAGCACCGCGCTGGGAGTGTTAGCCTGGATTATGCGGTCAGGTCTCGGGACTGGGACTTGAACCCCACGACCTTCTGTCTCAGAGTTACCCACTAAGCCACGGCCGACGCACGCGGTCTAGCGAGCCGCAGGTTATTTTGTGCGTCTGTAACATATCCGGCAAATTTCTACACCTACTTCATGTACCACCTTTGGCTGCTCAGGTACCGTCAGAATACCTGGTGGCAGTGCCAACTTCTCAGTGGGTGCCAATGACAACAAGTCACTATCCGCAACGCATCACTTGTCCTAGTTTTGGAGCCAGCCTTTGGCTTAGTGGTAGCACCTACTGCCTTTAAAGCATGCATGGTTAGAGGGTTCAAATCCTACTATAGACAGTCCTGGTGAGTGGCACTCTGGATTAACATCTAGGAGGGATACTCAAGTCTTGTTGGGTTGTAGCTGGCTCCCTCTACCCCCATCATAATGGGTCACAGGAGCCCTTAAAACCCTACTCTCATACAGGACAAACAACAGTTATCAGCTAGTATAAAGATGGTCACAGCCAGGGAAGGAGTGTTCAAAGTTCCAGCCAGCAAATCCTCACACCACTGCACGATATTCTCCAGTGGAAAAGTGTGAAGATACAACAGCTTATCTTACCAGCATTTCACAAATCACAAGCAGAGGTGCTTACATAATTTTGGACTAATGAGAATTAATAATGAAGAATGGAAACCCATTATTACGACATTCATCAGCATTCAGTTCTCACAAGGCAGTAACTCAGGAGGGGCACTTCATTAACCGCCTGACATCTGCCTCGGTGCAGGGACAGGAAGGAGGTGATCATCAATTCTTAAGGAACATCAAACACGCGCTTGTCTGCGGCTTGGGAAGTTATAAGGGACAAGCAGCGAATCGATAATCTCTTCAAGGAGCACAAATTTCTCACAAAGATTATTTTAAACTTGCTAAAAAGAAAAACAAAGGACTTGACATCCCAGTGTTGTTAGAAAAAATATCCCATTGTTTAGGGAGCAGCAAATTTTAGCTAGAAATAATGGTGCTTGGCTCCTTCCATCTTTTCTGAGCTGCTGATGAGGATTAATTTGCTTCATTACTGCAGTTATTGACACTGGGAGACAGTGCAACCTGTTTCACCACCGGGTTGGGAGCTAAAGCTGATATCAGCGTGCTGCATGCATTAGGTGGGCGGCATGAATTACTTTTAGGTCTCCCGGTTCTCTCCCCTCCTCACCTCAAGGCACTGACTTACGCTGAGGTACAGTTTCCATAGCTGCTTTCAATAGAATCATAGAATGATAAGGCACAGGAGGAGGCCATTCGGCCCATCGTGCCTGTGCCGACTCTTCGCAAGTGCTATCCAATTAGTCCCACGCCCCCTGCTGCTTCCCCCCTAGCCCTGCAAATTTTTCCCCTTCAAGTATTTATCCAATTCCCCTTTTGAAAGTTACTATTGAATCCGCTTCCACCGCCCTTTCAGGCAGCGCGTTCCAGATCACAACAAATCGCTGCGTAAATTGTTTTTTCCTCATGTCGCCTCTGACTCTCTTGCCAATTAACTTAAATCTGTGTCCTCTGGTTACCAATCCTTCTGCCACTGGAAATAATTTCACCTTATTTACTCTATCAAAACCTTTCATGATTTTGAACACCTCTATCAAATCTCCCCTTATCCTTCTCTGCTCTAAGGAGAACAATCCCAGCTTCTCCAGTCTCTCCACATAACTGAAGTCCCTCATCCCTGGTACCATTCTAGTAAATCTCTTCTGCACCCTCTCTAAGGCCTTGACATCCTTCCTAAAGTGCGGTGCCCAGAATTGGACACAATATTCCAGCTGGGGCCAGTGTTTTATAAAGATTTAGCATAACTTCCTTGCTTTTGTACTCTATGCCTCTGTTTATAAGTCTGTATAATTCTTATGTCAACTTGTTTTAGGGTTAAAGAAAGAAAGAGCTTGCATTTATATAGCGTTTTTCATGACCTCAGGATGTCCCAAAGCGCTTTGCAGCCAGTGAGATACTTTTGAAGTGTAGTCACTGTTGTAATGTAGGATGCACGGCAGCAAATTTGCACACAGCAAGATCCCACAAACAATGATGTAAATGACCAGATAATCTGTTTTTTAGTGATGTTAGTTGAGGGACAATATTGGCCAGGATACTGGAGAGAACTCCCCTGCTCTTCTTCGAAATAGTGCCATGGGATCTTTTACATCCACCTGAGAGGGCAGACGGGGCCTCGGTTTAACGTCTAATCCAAAAGACGGGAGCTCCGACAGTGCAGCACTCCCTCAGTACTGCACTGGGAGTGTCATCCTAGATTATGGGCTCAAGTCTCTGGCGTTCACTGGTTCACTGTAATCTGATATTGAATAGAAAAGGAATAACTAAGATTTAGAACAACTTCCCATTCAATAGCTCAGCCTCCACTTGCTAATTCGATCATCGGCCTGTTGGCCTGTCCAATCTGGATCCAACTGGTTGCTTAATTGGTCATCGGTCAACCACTGATCTATTTAAAGGGAACAACTCTAAATTGCACACTCGAGTGGCGATGAATCGTCGACATTTAATGGAGTCACCCGTTGCAGAGGGGTGCAGATCGGAGGACCTCCTGGTGAGCCTGCCGTCTCTGCACTGCCTCCAGGCTTGACTACCTCCCTATTGTCTCGGTGACACCGTACTCAAGATGCGGTCTGACCAGAGCCTTGAACGGTTTGATCACCACTCCCACTGACCGTGTATTCCATTGATGTCTATCAGTTAGTTCAGGACAGACTGAAGACTGAACCTGGGATTCTTCTGATCCACATTGGTCCATGCCAGATTCAAACCCTGATCTACGCTGATCTCAGCTGGGACAGAAATTAAGGTTCTACAACTGACCTCCACATCTGTTGGCCAAGAAGGGAGTAATCAGCTACTATTCATGGTCCTGACCTCATCTGTGCTGGAAAGTGCTTATGTGCAGATGTTGAGTGAGGACAGGACCAAGCTCAGCTGTGATCTCTCTCATGGTCAAATAGCTTATCAACACTTACTCAATGGGGGGGAGGGAGGCGGCAGATGATAAACTCTTATCTTACCAGCCTATGTGAAAATATGTCTTTCATCGTGATTAAGTTAATGATGCTACCAGGACTCCCAATTTGGACCTCCTCAGCCATTAATACCTGCGATGTAGGAAACCAGTGTAAATCAAGGCTCAAAAATGTCGACTCCTCGCCATTAATCGCAGTCAGCATTCTCTGAGATTGAAGCTTGATTTTTTTCCCCCTTCCTCTATTAATCTAACGCTCCATCGACTGTCAAAAGCATTGGCGTGGGTGAAATATCACAGCTCTTATCTGTCTCAATTACACACACTGGTATGTACAGATTGATGGACAGTAATGAGTGCTTTCAGGCCTCACTAAATAATCTCATAGAGTGTAATGTTGACAATCTAAGAACAAACTCAATTCAATTAGGAGAGCTATAATATATATATTTTATATATAGAGTCATAGAGAGAGAGAGAGATAGATTGATAGATGGATATATAGTTTGATAGATAGATAGAAAGATAGATAGATAGATAGGTAGGTAGGTAGGTGGATAGATAGATAAATAGATAGATAGATAGATCGATCTTATATCTAGCTAAAGCCCCATCTGTTTGTTCCAATCTGCTGTTAATGATTTCATGACACAATTTAAAGAATCATAGGCAAACTTCTGTGGATGCTGGAAATCTGAAATAAAAACAGACAATGCTGGAGAAGCTCAGCAAGTCAGGCAGCATCTGTGGAGAAAGAAACAGAGTTAATGTTTCAGGTCGAAGACCTTTCATTCTGACTTTTAAAAATGTTCTGTTTTTATTAAAGAATCATAGAATGTCCCAGCACAGAAACAGGCCATTTGGCCCATCACGTCTGCACTGGGTGTTTTTCTATCCAATAAGCCGCCTTGTATAATCCTACTTGCTCCCCATGCCAAGAGCAAGGAGATCTCTTGGTGTCCTGGCCAACATTCCTCCCTCAACCAAAAAAAAAATGATTAACTGAGCACTCACCTCTTTGCCGATTATTAACCCTTGCTGGGTGCACGGTGGCTGCTCCATTCGCAGTTGCTGCACTTTAGCTGTGCTTTATTGTGCGACATATTTTGATGTGATCCGGCATTGCGTAAATGCAATTAGTATTATAAAAACCAGCCCAGCCACTTCTTGAGATAGCTCAGGAATGAGCTGAGAATGAAAATCGTTATGTGAAGATATGATTTATATCGCTCCAGTGGAATGAGCTTATAACTTGTGAGTGATAAAGTTGTGATTGAGTTACTGTTAGCTCCAGGAGTGAGCATAAATCACATCCCACAGGGCTTCTTAACGTATGTTGTTTTTACCGCGTAATAAAATTTAACTAGGTGAAAAATGAGGTAAAGTTAATGAGATAAAGAGATACGGGTGGTTTTAGCGGTGTGCCCTGCTCCTTTAGTCTGGCCCAGGAATGCAGTTCTATGATGTCTGAGGGCTAATTAGGACAAGGTTATGCCATGTAGGGCTTAGAATATGCTTATAAAAAGATCAAAATAATTTGTGTTTACTTAGCGCCATTCCACACCCTAAGGTTGTCCCAACGTGCTTCACAGCCAATGGAGTACTGTTGAAGTGCAATCAATGCCGATAATTAGGCAAATGCAGCAGACAATGGACAAAAACAGCAGCCAATTTTCATCCAGCAAGATCCCATAAACACCTAATGATTTGAAGGACGAGTTAATCTGTTTATGGTAGAGTTATGGGGAGAAATGTTGACCACGACATCAAACTGCCCTTAACTTCTACTCTCTATTTTCTTCCTTCGTTGTAATAATCTCCTGTGTGGTACCTTTTCAACGGTTTTCCTAAAGTCCATGTACACTACATCCACCGCATTTCCCCCAATCTACCATACCAGTCACCTCCTCAAAGGAATTCTATGAGGTTTGTCAAGTGCGATCATCCCCATTGAAATCCATGCTGGCTACTTCTCTTGCCGGATATTTTCTCTTTATTTAGATGCATGGTAATTTCATCTTTAATTAAATACTCTAATATTTTCCCTACCAGATGATAAACTAACTGGCTTCTAATTACTTGGATTAGCTTTGTCACTCTCCAGCCCTCTGGCACATATCCAAACTTAGTAGTGCCCTGAAAAATAGTTTCTAGGTCTTCAAAAATGTCCTCCCTCATCTCCCTCAGGATTCTCGGCTATACCCTGTCGGGCTATGGTGTTTGGTTTTTCTTCTAGCCTAACTAACTTATCTAAAATGTTCCCTTTATCCATCGTAATATCTCTGATCTTGCTCTCAACCACTTCAGGATTCACCACCTCTCCTGCGTCCTTCCCTTTACTAAACAACCACAACAACTTGCATTTACACAGCTCCTTTAACATTGTAAAACGTCCCAAGGCGCTTCACAGGAGCGTTTGCAAACAAAATTTGACACCGAGCCACATAAGGAGATATTAGGACAGGTGACCAAAGATTGGCCAAAGAGGTAGGTTTTAAGGAGCGTCTTAAAGGAGGAGAGAGAGGTAGAGAGGTGGAGAGGTTAGGTGAGGGAATTCCAGAGCTAAGGGCCTAGGCAGCTGAAGGCACGGCCACCAATGGTGGAAGGATTAAAATCAAGGTTGCACAAGAGGCAAGAATTGGAGGAATGCAGAGATCTCGTAGGGTTGTAGGGCTGGAGGAGGTTGCAGAGATAGGGAGGGGCGAGGCCATGAAGGGATTTGAAAACAAAGATGAGAATTTTAAAATTGAGGCGCTGCCGGACCGGGAGCCAATGGAGGTCAGTGAGCGCAGGAGTGATGGGTGAACGGGACTTGGTGCGAGTTAGGATACGGGCAGCAGAGGCAAAGTACTTATTAAATACTTCTGCTATTTTTGGATCAACATCTACAGTAGAAGTGTCAGCCTTGACTCAATGGGTCGCACTCTCACTTCCGAGTCAGAAAGTTGTGGGTTCAAGTCCCACACCAGACGTTTGAGCACATAATCTAGGCTGACACTCCAGTGCAGTGCTGAGGGAGTGCTGCACTGTTGGAGGTACTGTCTTTTGGATGAGACGTTAAACTGTCTGCCCTTCTTAGGTAAGGATATTAAGGGTCATGTAGCACCGGCAAGTGTACACACCACAAAACTGTACAATATTTGGTAGTAGATACATATTCCTCATCCCTACATCCTCAGTGTGTTGAAGTCAAGACTCTTAATCCATCTTAGAACGTTAAATTATGAGGGCAGGTTGCATAAACATGGTTTGTATTCCCTTCAGTTCAGAAGATTGAGGGGTGATTTGATCGCGGTGTTTAAAATGTTAGATTCAATAGGGCAGATACGGAGAAATCAGGTGGGAGGTTTTTTCACACAAAGGGTACTAGAAATCTGGAACTCTCTCCCCCCAAAAAAAGGCTGTGGATGCTGGGGGTCAAGTGAAGCTTTAAAGACTGAGATCGATAGATTTCTGTTAGGTCAGGGTATCGAGGGATATGGAGCAAAGACGGGTAAATGGAGTTTAGGCGCAGATCAGCCATGATGTAATTGAATGATGGAGCAGACCCGAGGGGCTGAATGACCTCCTCCTGTTCCAGATGTTCCTGGTGTGGTGACTAAAACTAAAACCTCTTCAATGGACTATTTAGAGTCATTACCGCACTCTTGAACATGGGTGCCATGCTCTGGGTAATGCAGTGCTAAGAGTCTACATTTGCCTTATTTATCACCATTTCATAAGGTAGAGATGTTTTTAATGACTGGTCTACATCATCTCTCAAGCCCTCCTGCCCAACCTCCTTCATGCTTTGCTCATTCATCTTCTGATCAATATTTATAGCATCTATAGTCATTAGTTCCCGTTTATTGACATTGTATAGTGCTCTCCAATCATTAGCTCAGCTGCATCTGAATAATATCAGACTCATCCACATTTTATCTCCTGGTACAGAATTATTGTTTCCAATCTCCTCGTCAAAATGATATATGTCGATTGTGAGAATCTGAGGTCCAAGGACAGGTCCCTGGGGAACTCCACCAGTTGCTACTGTCTGGTTTAAGTATTGCCCGTTTCTAATTACTCCCTCCTCATTGTCTCACTGCTTCCCAATCTACTTAGCTTCATCTCCCTTAAGCCTATGAACCCTCACCTTCGCTGCCAATCTCTGGAGAGGTACTTTATCAAATGCCTTTTGAATGTCAGGATGCAACATGCCAGTTGGTTTGTCTCCATCTTGGGAAGACACTATGTAAAATGTGCAGTCTTCCATTTGGAAATCCAATGTGCCATTCATTAGTTATACTTCTTCTTGATGGCCGAAGTGGATTTGTGTCCCTGCACTCTCAATTATTTTGTCGCTACTAATGTCAAGCCAACCAGACTAAAACGCCAAGATCGTGCCTCTCTATCCTTTTTATGAAAGCCGTGACTCAGTGGGGAGGACTCTCACCGTGGAGATGGAAAGTTGTGGGTTCAAGTCCCACTCCAGAGATTTGAGCACAAAACCTAGGCTGACACTCCCAGTGCAGTGCTGAGGGAGTGCGGCACTGCCGGAGGTGCCATCTTTCGAGTGAGAAGTTAAACCGAGGCCCCGTCTGCCCTCTCAGGTGGATGTAAAAGATCCCAGGGGCACTATTTTGAAGAAGAGGAGAGGAGTCCTCCCTGGTGTCCTGGCCAATATTAATCCCTCAACTAACATCACTAGAACAGATAATCTGGTCATTATCTCATTGCTGTTTGTGGGAGCTTGCTGTACGCAAATTGGCTGCTGCATTTCCTACATTACAACAGTGACTGCACTTCAAAAAGTACTTCATTGGCTGTAAAGCTCTTTCGGGCGTCCTGAGGCCGTGAAAGGCACGATAGAAAAGCAAATCTTTTTTCTTTATGGTAAATATAAACACGAGGCTCATAAGTAAGAGGTTCATAGACTAAAGTAACTAATGTTTTTATTAATGAATAAATAATAATATGGAACTCAATAAACAACAAATATTGAAAGTAAAATAAAAGCCATGAGAAAGCTGTCAATGGGTCAATTATCCTCTGCAAGAATAGCTTCTGATTGAGTCCAAAAACCTGTGTCAATTCACTGAGCAAATTTCTTGTGTCTGTGTTGCGAATTTTCTCTTTCCATCCTTTTGCGACACTTGCAGACGTCTTGTACATCGCCCGAACCCTGAAACAGGAGTTGTGCTACTGAGAACACCAGAAATTGTTTTTTTCTCCCCTCCCCTCTCCAGGGTCTTTGAGGCCAATTGTCACATCCTAGTTATTGCCCTGGCCGCTCCATCTGATTCACGACACGGCACGTGGTGCATTTGCTTACAAAGCGATTGGGGCAATCTATTCCCTTTCCAAAGACCCTGCATTTACAACAACAACAACTTGCATTTATATAGCGCCTTTAACGTAGTAAAACGTCCCAAGGCGCTTCACTGGAGTGCAATCAGACAAAACTTGACACTGAGCCAAAGAAGGAGACATTAGGACAGGTGACCAAACGCTTGGTCAAGGAGGTGAGTTTTAAGCAGCATCTTAAAGGAGGAGAAAGAGGTAGAGAGGCGGAGAGGTTTGAGGAGGGAATTCCAGAGCTTAAGGCCTATACGGCTGAAGGCACGGCCAATGGTGGAGCGATGAAAATCGGGGGTGCGCAAGAGGCCAGAGTCGGAGGAGCGCAGAGATCTCGGAGGGTTGTAGGGCTGGAGGAGGTTACAGAGATAGGGAGGGGGAGAGGCCGTGGAGGGATTTGAAAACAAGGACGAGAATTTTAAATTCGAGGCGTTCCCAGATCGGGAGCCAATTTAGGTCAGTGAGCACGGGGAGGGGGGATGGGTGAATGGGACTTGGTGCAAGTTAGGATACAGGCAGCAGAGTTTTGGATGAGATTAAATTTATGGAGGGTGCAGAAGTAGCACCTTGGCCTTTAAAGGGTTAAGTTACGTGCACTGAACACAGAAAATAGTATTGATTTTTTTTAAAGGGAACCATTTCTCCATTAATACGTGAGCTGGAAGTTCCCATCTTGCTGACATTTAAATATTCTGCCTTATGTCTGGAATGTTTCTATTCTTGACTCTTTCTATTGCCATTAATCTTTAGCAAGACAACAAATCCTTTCCTGAACACCCCTGGGGATTTGTTGAATGGATCAATTTCTACTGAGTGTGAGGGTTGTAATTAACAATTAATTTTGTTTTTATGTGACAGTTTACCTGGCCTGGAATGTAGGCTGAGCATCGAGTCCTTGCCTGATTATTTATCTTACTGCTGTCCTTTTAGATGGTGCAATTAGCACAGATTTATAAAAATTGATTCCAGTGGGGCCCATGCAACAATGGCGATGATGAGATCAAAACCTATTTAAAGAGGTAAATCGTCATTGCTGAGCATGAAGGAGAGCGAGAAGCGTCTTCCTCAGTGTTAGCTGTGACCCAGTGGTCGCACTCTTACCTCTGAGTCAGGAGGTTGTGGGTTCATGGTTCCACGCCCAAAGACTTGAGCACAAAATCTAGGCTGACGTTCCCAGTGCAGAACTGAGGGAGTGCTGCATTGTTGGAAGTGCTGTCCTTTAGATGAGAACATAAAATTACAAAGCGATATTGATAGATTAGGTGAATGGGCAAAATTGTGGCAAATGGAATTCAATGTAGACAAATGTGAGGTCATCCACTTTGGATCAAAATAGGATAGAACAGGGTACTTTCTAAATGGTAAAAAGTTAAAAACAGTGGATGTCCAAAGGGACCTAGGGGTTCAGGTACATAGATCATTGAAGTGTCATGAACAGGTGCAGAAAACAATCAATAAGGCTAATGGAATGCTGGCCTTTATATCTAGAGGACTAGAGTACAAGGGGGCAGAAGTTATGCTGCAGCTATACAAAACCCTGGTTAGACCGCACCTGGAGTACTGTGAGCAGTTCTGGGCACCGCACCTTCGGAAGGACATATCGGCCTTGGAGGGAGTGCAGCGTAGGTTTACTAGAATGATACCCGGACTTCAAGGGTTAAGTTACGTGGAGAGATTAAACAAATTGGGGTTGTATTCTCTGGAGTTTCGAAGGTTAAGGGGTGATCTGATCGAAGTTTATAAGATATTAAGGGGAACAGATAGGGTGGATAGAGAGAAACTATTTCCGCTGGTTGGGGATTCTAGGAGTAGGGGGCACAGTCTAAAAATTAGAGCCAGACCTTTCAGGAGCGAGATTAGAAAACATTTCTACACACAAAGGGTGGTAGAAGTTTGGAACTCTCTTCCGCAAACGGCAATTGATACTAGCTCAATTGCTAAATTTAAATCTGAGATAGATAGCTTTTTGGCAATCAAAGGTATTAAGGGATATGGGCCAAAGGCAGGTATATGGAGCTAGATCACAGATCAGCCATGATCTTATCAAATGGCAGAGCAGGCACGAGGGGCTGAATGGCTTACTCTTGTTCCTATATTCCTATGTTCCTAGACATTAAACCGAGGCCCTGTCTGCCCTCTCAGTTGTTGTAAAAGACCCCATGACACTATTTTGAAGATGGGCAGGGGAGTTATCCCCGGTGTCCTGGCCAATATTTATCCCTCAACCAACATCACAAAAACAGATTATCTGGTCATTATCTCATTGCTGTTTGTGGGATCTTGCTGTGCGCAAATTGCCTGCCACGTTTCCTACATTTACAACAGTGACTACATTTCAAAAATACTTTATTGGCTGTAAAGCGCTTTGGGACATTGTGAAAAGCGCTGGATAAATGCAAGTCTTTCTTTTCTTCAATCCAGCAATTTTTTATTGCCTGTTTTTTCCCCTCCCCTTGGCTTAGCTTTGGGTTTGAAGGGAGAGCAATGAGAGATGGGTAACTGCAGAAATTCAGCTGCAGTTTATCATGCAGAGTACGTAGGGCAAGAAGGGAAAAAGAGGATAAGGTGTGAAGAAACCCTGCCTGATGTCTCCTCCA
The DNA here is from genome assembly GCF_035084215.1 of Heptranchias perlo. Classification (NCBI taxonomy): domain Eukaryota; kingdom Metazoa; phylum Chordata; class Chondrichthyes; order Hexanchiformes; family Hexanchidae; genus Heptranchias; species Heptranchias perlo. The sequence continues at coordinate 5,745,380 of NC_090332.1, read as the reverse complement.
GCGTGACTCTGGCCCTGCCCACGATGGCCAGCGCACTCTCTCCGACAGGAAGGTGGGGAGGAGAGGGTCTGCAGGCTGGCTCGGCCTCCTCCCCTGGCAGCCTCCTGTCTGGAGTTTTGGGCCACCTTCTCCTGCAAGAATGAAGGGAGCATGTTCGTGACATCTGGGTGAGGTGTTTAGAGAATGCACCTATTGTGGTCGAATAGCTGGTGTCCTGCGTGTCACATATGAGGTGTGGGGAAGTGAGGGTTTTAATAATGATGAGTGTGTGAGGAGAAGGAGGTGGAGTGAAGACAGTCAGAGAGCAGGACTCTTAACTTCACAGTTCTGTTGAGGTCATTGAACTTTTTCCGACATTGCAGCCATGTCCTGGGAGCTAAGCTCCCGGCATTGGCCTCCTTTGCGATCTGCGAGGTCTTGCTTGGAGGGCTTCCTGCCTCCTAATGGGGAACAGGATCTCCTTCCTCCGGCCCACTGCTTGTACCATGGTATCCAAAGAAGCATCGGAGAACCTGGGGGCCGGAGACTTTGTGTTGAGAAATGTATCCCTGTTATCGACAGCCAGAGTGTACTTTCCCTTTAACAGGTCGCTGGCTGCCTTTAAGTGGCTTCAGAGATGTCCAAGTTCCACCCCCCTCCCCCCTTTAAGATAGGGGTGCAGCCAATGAATAGTGAGGACTGCAGGCCTGAATCATTTTAATGAGGTCCCAGCACAAATTTAACGTGTTGCCTGGGACCATGTGAACAGGCAACACAATCGAATTTCTAGGCCACGTGTCAAAATTAGCAGGTGATACCAACTTGGGGGGGGAGGGCGGGGGTACAGTTCATAATGTGGAGGACTGTACCATAATACAGGAAGACATAAACAAGCTTGTTGAGCGGGCGGATAAACGGCACATGAAATTCGGTATAGCGAAGTGTCAGTCGGTTCATTTTGGTAGGAGGAATAAAGAGGCCACTTATTCCTTGGAAGGTAAGAAATGAAATGGGGATAGAGGAGCATAGAGATCGGGGAATACAGATACACAAATCACTAAAAGTAGCAACGCAGGTTGATAAGGCCACGAAGAGTGCAAACAAAATACTGGGGTTCATTTCTAGAGGAATAGAATACAAAAGCCGGGAGGTAATGTTACATTTATATAGAACCTTGGTTGGACCACACTTGGAGTCCTGTGTGCAGCTCTGGGCTCCATAGTACAAAAAGGATATTGAAACACTGGAGAAAATGCAGAAAAGATTCACAAGGATGTGCCCAGAATTGAGAGGATGGAACTATCAGGAAAAATTGAGCAGGCTGGAAAAGATAAGACCAAGAGGAGACCTGACAGAAGTCTTTAAAATTATGACGGAGTTTGATAGGGTGGATGCAGAAAAAACTGTTTCCACTTCTGGGTAAGTCTAGAACAAGGAGGCATAAATATAACAGTCACTAACTGATTAAACAAAGAATTTAGGAGGAATTCCTTTACATGGAAGGTGGTGAGAATGTGGAACTCACTGCCACGTGGAATGGTTGAAGTATTGATGTATTCCCGCCAGACAAGTGCCAGGCAATGACCATCTCCAACAAGAGAGAGTCTAACCACCTCCCCTTGACATTCAACGGCATTACCATCGCCGAATCCCCCACCATCAACATCCTGGGGGTCACCATTGACCAGAAACTTAACTGGACCAGCCACATAAATACTGTGGCTACAAGAGCAGGTCAGAGGCTGGGTATTCTGCGGCAAGTGACTCACCTCCTGACTCCCCAAAGCCTTTCCACCATCTACAAATCACAAGTCAGGAGTGTGATGGAATACTCTCCACTTGCCTGGATGAGTGCAGCTCCAACAACACTCAAGAAGCTCGACACCATCCAGGACAAAGCAGCCCACTTGATCGGCACCCCATCCACCACCCTAAACATTCACTCCCTTCACCACTGGTGCACAGTGCAGCACTGCAGCAACTCGCCAAGGCTTCTTCGACAGCACCTCCCAAACCCGCGACCTCCACCACCTAGAAGGACAAGGGCAGCAGGCACATGGGAACAACACCACCTGCACGTTCCCCTCCAAGTCACACACCATCCCGACTTGGAAATATATCGCCCGTTCCTTCGTCGTCACTGGGTCAAAATCCTGGAACTCCCTTCCAAACAGCACTGTGGGAGAACCTTCACCACACGGACTGCAGCGGTTCAAGAAGGCGGCTCACCACCACCTTCTCAAGGGCAATTAGGGATGGGCAATAAATGCTGGCCTCGCCAGCGACGCCCACATCCCATGAACGAATTTTTAAAAAATTAAGGGGAGGCTTGATTGGATACATGAGGGAAAAGGGAATAGAGAGATGCGGGGGAGCAGGGTGGGAAGATGCCATTAGATTGGGAGGAGGCCCTTGTGGAGCATAAACACCGACATAGACCAGTTGGGCCAAATGGCCTGTTTCTGTGCTGTCGATCCTAGGTAATATGTAGCATTTTCAGTTTTTATCTCATTTCCAGCAACTGTAGTTTTTTGCCCTTGTTTTGATGTATCGAGTCTTCTCACTTCTCGTCCTTGGTAGTATCTGCGATAGGGTACTTGTCCTTCCATGTAAGTTTTATCAATGAGAGAAATATGTCATTTGACTCGCAGTTATGTCATGCGTGAGTAATGCTGTGGGTTATTTGCAACACAGTGATGCATTCCAACTGAAGCTCATGTCACTCCATTGTTTCTTTGGCAAACAAACAGAAAGCTTTTTGCCAAATACTTTTTCATGATGACGGTGCCATTTTCAGATGAAACGTTCCTTTGTGCAGTAAACCACCGCTGTAAAAAAGGTTTGCTGGCTCCATCTTGTTTAAGTCAATAAGAAGGATTTACATTGATAGGGCACTTTTCACGGCCTCAAGACGTCCCAAAGCTTTTCACAGCCAATGAAGCACTTTTGAAGCGTACTCGCTGTTGTTGCGCAAACAAACACGGCAACCAATTTGTGCACAGCAAGATCCCACAAACGGCAATGTTATTAATCACCAGTTCAACTGTTTTAGATTTTTATTTCTACCAGCTGGTCCATCAAACTTGCCCCACACCCATATTGGGCGGAACATCCTGACCAGCCACTTCTGACCCGCAACCAGTTAATCTCCTGTAAAACCACACGCACACACACACGCACACACACACATACGCACACACACACACGCACATACACACGCACATACGCACACACACGCACATACACACACACGCATACACACACTCACACACACGCACACGCATACACACACTCACACACACACACACGCACATACACACACGCACATACACACACGCACATACACACGCACACACACACATGCACATACACGCACACGCACACGCACACGCACACGCACACACACACATGCACATGCACACACATGCACTCACACACATATGCACTCACACACACATGCACATACACACACACGCACTCTCACACACACATACACACACACGCATATACACACACGCACTCTCACACACGCACATACACACACGCACATACACACACGCACTCTCACACACACACACGCACATACACACACGCACATACACACACGCACTCACACACACACACGCATATACACACACACTCTCACACACACGCACATACACACACACACACGCGCACACACACATGCACATACACACACGCACACACACACGCACACACATGCACACACACACATACACACACGCACTCACACACACACTCTCACACACACATACACACGCACACACACGCACATACACACACGCACATACACACACGCACATACACACACACGCACATACACACACACACACTCTCACACACGCACTCTCACACACACGCACATACACACACACGCACACACACACATGCACATACACACACACACACACGCACATACACACACGCACATACACACACACACTCTCACACACACACACATACACACGCACACACACACATACACACACGCACATACACACGCACTCTCACACACACGCACATACACACACACACGCGCGCACACACACATATGCACATAAACACACACGCACACACACACGCGCATACACACACACGCACTCTCACACACATATGCACTCACACACACATGCACATACACACACACGCACTCTCACACACATACACACACACGCATATACACACACGCACTCACACACACGCACATACACACACATGCACTCTCACACAAATGCACATGCACACACACGCACATACACACACACACTCTCACACACACACGTATATACACACACATATGCACACACACACGCACATACACAAACGCACTTTCACACACACACACACATATACACACACACATTCACACACGCACTCTCCCCCCCCCCCCCCCCCACCTTTCTCCTGTTTGTTCCCCCAACTTGCTGGTCTGATTGACATACTGCACTCTAGTGACCCTGATGGTACAAACATAAATTAGACTTATATTGTGCACAATTACGCCCCTCTGGCAGTGACTGCAGTCGCATGTCGGCTTTCAGCTGGAGGGTCTGATTGGGTTTAAGGTCTTAAAGTAATGTTGTCACATGGGGAGTACTTTTTGCTTTAGGGAGGAGGGGAGCTCGGTAAGTTTAGAGAACAGTCAGGACCAGTTTACATCGAATAGCAGGTCACGTTCAGTTAAGTTCCCTACTGGAGGAAGCATGTCTCCTGAGTCAGACGCAGCTTATAGCTCGGGGTTGGGGGGGGGGCGACGAAGAATCAATTTCTCAGGCAATATTAAAAGGTCATTGTGTCGCCGAAGAGCATACTGTGGGATCCTGTCTGGGGCCCTGGCACAGTGTCTTGTGAGGCCCTCTGTCCGATGACAATGTCCCTTTAAGTCCACAATTGGCAGCGCATGGCGTGCTGTGTGGGACAATGACGTCCGACCTCAACACAATGGCACGATTCACAAGAGTATCTGGGCTAACATCTCGAGCGGCCCTTCCTGCCCCCATTTCAGTGCTAACGTTCACTGAGAAATTTAAAGAACAATGCAACCCTTTTACAGTCGGACTATGCTGGCCGCAACAAGATCCTCACTGTATCAGGAGCCGGCTTGCTGAGAGTCACTGTCACCCCTTAATTCGCCACGCTGCAATCCGCATCGGGACTTGGGGACGGCGCTCGGCTTACGAAGAACCAGTGTACCAGCTGATTTGGCCAGTTTGGGAATCCTGCTGCTTGTCTTAGCCGTGCCGTTTAATGTCGGGGACCTCGTGATCTTTCTTTTTTGTTTAATAAAAGAACTATTATTTGGTCTTGGGATGTGGTCAATGCTTACAGTTATTGACCTTCCCACAGGGATGATTTTACAACTGAGTGGCTTGCTCGGCCACTGCACTAAGAGCCAACCACGCAGTGTGGACCGGAGGCATGTGTAGGCCGGACTGGGTGGGTGGGGGCGGGGGGCGGGGGGGGGGGGGGGGGCAGGGATGGGGGGTGGGGCAGGACCCTTTCGGTCAAGGTCATTAAAAAAAGAAAGAACCTGCATTCATACAGCACCTTTCAAGACCTCAGGACGTCCCAAAGCACTTTGCAGCCAATGATATACTTTTGAAGTGTAGTCACTGTTGTAACGTAGGCCTTAGTGAGCTGTTTGGTTGTTTTACATGTCAGCCTTGACTTAGTGATAACGCACTTTCCTCAGAGTCAGAAGTTGTTGCTCTAATGTTTATAAATGTTCCTTCACCTCAGCAGGCGTCCTGTTTTGTACAGACCAGAAATTGGGTCTCTTTAGCCTTGAATGGAGGTGATTGTGAGTGGACTTTATAGAAACGTACAAGATACTAAATGTCATAGATAGGGTTAACCTGGAGCACGACTTCAAGGTGTGCCAGGATACTCAGACCAGGGGGCATGGATTAAAACTAGAGAAAGGATTGCTCTCCTGGGCCGAGATAGTAGAGGCAGAGCCGCAGACTCATTCAAGAGATGTGATGGGCCTGAATAGGTGCGATAAGATGGGCCGAATGGCCTCCCTCAGCTGTATATGGGCTGTACCTCGTGGTGGGTTACCAATCGCACCAAAACAAACCTTCCCCTTAAAAGGAGGGCATCATTGATAAAATGAAACAGGCAGGGTGTCCAAACTAAAACCAATATCGGGTCATTTAAGGGTCTTTTAGATTGGTTTTATTTTACCTGTCCACCAGTCTGCTAGAGCTTTAATGAAGCTGGATTTGACAGTGTAAACACGGGAGACGACTCCGAACACTGGGTTCCCAAAATCCAACTTAAAAGACCAATATAAAAATGGCAAAACAACAACGACAACAACAACAACAACAACGTGCATTTATATAGCACCATTAATGTAGTAAAATGTCCCAAGGCGCTTCACAGGAGCGTTATCAAAAAAAAAACTGACATCGAGCCAAAGAAGGAGACATTAGGACTGGTGACCATAGGCTTGGTCAAAGAGGTAAGTTTTAGGCAGAGTCTTAGAGGAGGAGAGAGAGGCAGAGAGGTTTAGGGAGGGAATTCCAGAGCTTAGGACTGAGATAGCTGAAGGCACGGCCGCCAATGTTGGGGTGGAGAAAATCGGGGATGCGCAAGAGGCCAGAATTGGGGGAGCGTAGAATTCTCGGAGGGTTGTAGGGCTGGAGGAGGTTACAGAGATAGGGAGGGGGAGAGGCCAGGGAGGGATTTGAACACAAGGATGAGAATTTTAAAATCGAGGCGTTCCCGGACTGGGAGCCGATGTAGGTCAACGAGCACAGGGGGTGATGGGTGATCGGGACTTGGTGTGAGTTAGGATACGGGCAGCAGAGTTTTAGACGAGCTCAAGGTTACGGAGGGTGGGAGATGGGAGGCCGGCCAGGAGAACATTTGGAGACATTACCTTAACATCCTGTTAATTAACTAATTACTTTGAGGAAGACTGCCCCAGGTAGTGTGAAGATGGAATAAAAACAGAAAATGCTGGAAATACTCAGCAGGTCAGGCAGCAGCTGGGGAGAGAGAAACAGAGTTAATGGGCCCAATTTTAAAAGTAAAAAATGGGTGTGTTGGAGATGCCGGGGGTGGGGGGCTTCCCCCAGGCCCAACAAGCCTACCTGCACCGACCTCCACCCCCGATCGTGGAACCTTCCCCCCCACCAATCGCGGACCCCCGACCCCCGATTGTGGACTTCGGACCCCCGAACCCGATCCCTCGACCCTGATCCTCCAACGTGCCAATTCTCTGACCCCGACCCTGATCCTCTGGCCCAGATCCTCCCACTCAACAATCGCGGATCCCCGCGATGACCCCCGATCCCGCCCACCCCCCCGTGACTGACCCCGATCCCATCCCCCATGACTCACGACCCCGTGCCCACCTATGCCACTCGTGCCCACCTGTGCCCCTTGCCCACCCCATGCCCCTTACCCACCCGTGCCCCCCGCCCATCCATACAAACAAAGATTTATCTGCAGATTTACCTGAAGACGTTCCCTCCCTGGCTGCTCTCCCTTTCGTCTGAGACCAGAAACTTACCTGGACCAGTCACATAAATACTGTAGCTACAAGAGCAGGTCAGAGGCTGTGTATTCTGTGGTGAGTGACTCACCTCTTGACTCCCCATAGCCTTTCCACCATCTACAAGGCACAAGTCAGGAGTGTGATGGAATACTCTCTACTTGCCTGGATGAATGCAGCTCCAACAACACTCAAGAAGATCGACACCATCCAGGACAAAGCAGCCCGCTTGATTGGCACCCCATCCACCACCCTAAACATTCACTCCCTTCACCACCGGCGCACTGTGGCTGCAGTGTGTACCATCCACAGGATGCACTGCAGCAACTCGCCAAGGCTTCTTCGACAGCACCTCCCAAACCCGCGACCTCTACCACCTAGAAGGACAAGAGCAGCAGGCACATGGGAACAACACCACCTGCACGTTCCCCTCCAAGTCACACACCATCCCGACTAAGAAATATATCACCGTTCCTTCATCGTCGCTGGGTCAAAATCCTGGAACTCCCTTCCTAACAGCACTGTGGGAGAACCGTCACCACACGGACTGCAGCGGTTCAAGAAGGCGGCTCACCACCACCTTCTCAAGGGCAATTAGGGATGGGCAATAAATGCCGGCCTTGCCAGCGACGCCCACACCCCATGAACGAATAATAATAAAAGAAATTGACCTCTCTGCCCCCTTCCCGGCTCCATTTTAAAATTGAGCCCAATATTTCAGGTCGATGACCTTTCGTCAGAACTGGAAGAATTTGAAGATTAAACATTTTTTAAGCAAATACAGAGCCAGGGAAAGAGGTGGGAGTGGAAGGGGAGGGGTGGAAAGAAAAAAAGGGAAGGTCTGTGATTGGGGGGAGGGCACGAGTGATTAAATGACAAAAGGGATGATGGTGCAAGGCAAGGAGGGTGGGAATGGGACAAATAAAGAAACAAAAGATGGGTCTAGAGGAGCTGTAAATGGCAACAGCAGAACCATTACCAGCACTTGCCGTCCGAAAAAATGGGAGCAGTGGTTATGATCTGAAGTTATTGAAATCAATGTTGAGTCCGGAAGGTTGTAAAGTGTCTAATCGAAAGATGAGGTGCTGTTCCTCGAGCTTCTGTTGAGCTTCATTGGAACAGTGTAAGAGGCCGAGGACAGAGAGGTCAGAGTGGGAGTGGGACGGGGAATTAAAGTGGCAAGTGACCGGTAGGTCAGGGTCACGCTTGCGGACAGAGTGGAGGTGTTCAGCAAAGCGATCACCCAATCTGCGTTTGGTCTCCCCGGTGTAGAGGAGACCGCATTGTGAGCAGCGAATATACTAAATTGAAAGAAGTACAAGTAAATCGCTGTATCACCTGGAAGGAGTGTTTGGGGCCCTGGACGGTGGGAAGGGAGGAGGTGAAGGGGCAGGTGTTGCATCTCCTGCGCTCACACGGGAAGGGGAGGAAAGTGGTGTTGGGGGCGATGGAAAAGTGGACCTGGGTATCGCAGAGGGAGCGGTCCCTTTGGAATGCTGAAAGGGAACACGTATTTGGTGATGGCATCACACTGGCAGTGGCGGAAATGGCGGAGGATTACACGTTGAATGTGGAGGCTGGTGGGGTGGAAGGTGAGGATAAGGGGGACCCTATCATGGTTCTGGGAGGGAGGGAAGGGAAGGGTGAGGGCAGAAGTGTGGGAAATCGGATGGACACGGTCGAGGGCCTTGTCAAGTACAGTGGAGGGGAATCCTCGGTTGAGGAAATAGGAAGACATATCGGAAGCACTGGTATGGAAGGTGGCATCGTCAGAACAGATGCGACGGAGATGGAGACACTGGGAAAAGGGAATAGAGTTGTTACAGGAAGCGGAGTGGGAGAAAGTGTAATCAAGGTAGCTGTGGGAGTCAGTGGGCTTATAATAGATATTGGTTGAGGTCCATGCGCAGAAATTGAGATAGAGAAGTCGAGGAAGGGAAGAGTTGGCGATGGACCATGTGAAGGCGAGGGAAGGGTGGAAATTGGAAGTAAAGTTGATGAAATTTTCCAGTTCGGGGCGAGAGCAGGAAACGGCACCGATACAGTCATCACTGTATCGGAAAAAGAGTTGAGGGTGGGGATCTGTGTCGGACTGGAACAAGGAACGTTCCACGTGTCCCACAAAAAGGCAGACATAGCTAGCACCCATACGGGTTCCCATAGCGACACCTTTTAATCTTAATCTGCCCTGATGACTGTTAATTTTATGCCAAAACCCTCTAGTTACATCAGTCCAGGGTAAGTAACCTGTAGCAGGAGTGGTCCTACAATTACTCTTATGTAGCCCTGGGCTAGGGAGGTTTAAGAAAATCAGTTGTGGTTTCCACTCCTAGGGGTTTAATTTCCTTTGGCTTTAATGCATTTACTTAAAGCTGCTTTACCCTAAAATCCCCCTGTCGGGTTAACTACTGGGTTAAAATAGCAAATTTTACGTCAACATGTAGAGGGAATTATATCATCCTTGAGCTCGCGGACCTCCATTGGCTCCTGATCCGGCAACGCCTCAGTTAAAAGAATTATCATCCTTGTTTTCAAATCCCTCCGTGGCCTCGCCCCTCCCTACCTCTGCAATCTCCTCCAGCCCTACAACCCTCCGAGATCTCTGCGCTCCTCCAATTCTTGCCTCTTGCGCATCCCTGATTTTAATCGCTCCACCATTGGCGGCCGTGCCTTCAGCTGCGTAGGCCCTAAGCTCTGGAATTCCCTCCCTAAACCTCTCCACCTCTCCAACTCCTCCTTTATGACCCTCCTTAAAACCTAACTCTTTGACCAAGCTTTTGGTCACCTGTCCTAATATCTCTTTATGTGGTTCAGTGTCAAATTTTTGTCTGATTACGCTCCTGTGAAGCGCCTTGGGACATTTTAATATGTTAAAGGTGCTATATAAATGCAAGTTGTAGTTGTTGTTTGCAAATAAAACTGCTGCATTTAATTAAAAGGAGATGAAACCAATTTCCTTGCTACCAATAAAAATCCTCACTGCTGTTCAAAGACCTGACTTCAGCGATTGTTATAATCGCACTTCCAAGAACAGGGGCGACGAGAATCGATCGCTGAATACCGGGAAAGAAAACAGTCCAATTCGGGATCTTTTCCACTTGATTCTGAGAACAGTTCGAAACTGGAAACACACTGCAGTTGCTTTTATACTGTGTCAGGACATTGCTGCATTTACAACAGCAACAACTTGAATTTATACTTCAACGTGGGAACACGTCCCAAGATGCTTCACAGGAACGTAATTGCACAGAAATTTAACACCGAGCTAAAGAAGGAGACATTAGGACAGGTGACCAAACGTTTGGTCAAAGAGGTGGGTTTTAAGGAGGGTCTTAAAGGAGGAGGGAGATGTGGAGAGGCGGAGTGGTTTAGGGAGGGAATTCCAGAGCTTCGGGCCTAGACAATTCTTGCTACTTGGGCTTCCCCAATTTTAATCGCTCCACCGTTGGCGGCCGTGTCTTCAGCTGCCTGGGTCCTAAGCTCTGGAATTCCCTCCCTAAACCTCTCCGCCTTTCTATCTCTCTCCTCTCTAAAGGCGCTCCTCAAAACCTATCTCTTTGACTCAGCTTTTGGTCACCTGTACTAATATCTCCTTAAGTGGCTCAGTGTCAAATTTTGTGTCGGATTGCGCTCCTGTGAAGCACCTTGGGGACATTTCACCCCATTAAAAGCGCTGGATAAATGCACGTTTTTTGTTGTTGGTGCTGTAGACGGCTGAAAGTACGGCCGCCAATGGTGGGGTGAAGGAATTGGGGGATGGGGGAGGCACATCTGGAGAGAGGGTTCAGGTCCTTGGGCTGGCCTCGGTGAAACCACAGCAAGCGGTGCTCTCGGGCTGCGGCTGGCTAGGTGGGACCTGGACACCAGGGGGTCGATTTTAGGATGGCCGAGCGGGTGCGATGGGGGTGGGCGCTCTAACCCGCCCACTTCCGGGTTCCCCAGTGACGTGTTCGGGCACGCGCGCAGCTCACGCATACGGGACTCCCACCGACAATTAAAGCTGGAGGGATGACAATTCAGATACTTATTTAGATAGTTGATGTCCTTGACAGACCTCATTGAGTGGAGATTTTGGCAGGGGTGGAATTTTCAAGTATTCTCAGCGTGTTTCCCGTGCTGTGGGAAACACTCCCTGTTGGAGCAGACGTGTTTCAGCCAGCAGCCAGTGGGAGATGCAAAGGATTATTTGACAGTTGGGGGGAAAACCTCTTTTATTGCAGCAGGGCACTCTGTCACTTCAGACAAAGTTTTGGCCGCAACACCTTTGTCTTTCCACTCAAAATTATTAATTTATACCCTAAACTCTGCTGCACAAACACATTTACCTACTTTGCGGACCCCCTCAAACTCACACCGTCAGGATGGGGGGGGCGCCATAGCTGCATTCATCACTTCATCCGAGGACGAGCAACATCACCAACCTCGCCAGGCACGCCGTCCACCTCCGCCACGTGGAGCTCCACAACACAGTGCTCCGCCACACGCACCTGCACATTGGAGTTTAGAAGAATGAGAGGAGATCTTATTGAAACATACAAGATTCTGAGGGGACTCGATAGGGTAGATGCTGAGAGGATGTTACCCCTCATGGGGGAATCTAAAACTAGAGGGCATAGTCTCAGAATAAGGGGTCGCCCGTTTAAGACGGAAATGAGGAGGAATTTCTTCTCCCAGAGGGTCGTGAATCTTTGGAATTCTTTACCCCAAAAAGCTGTGGAGGCTGAGTCATTGAATACATTCAAGGCTGAGTTAGACAAATTTTTGATCAGCAAGGGAGTCAAAGGATATGGGGTAAGGGCGGGAAAGTGGAGTTGAGGTAAAAATCAGATCAGCCATGATCTCACTAAATGGCGGAGCAGGCTCGAGGGGCCGAATGGCCTACTCCTGCTCCTATCTCTTATGGTCTTATACCAACAACAACAACCTGCATTTATATAGCGCCTTTAACATAGTAAAACGTCCCAAGGCGCTTTGCAGGAGCGATTATCAAACAAAATTTGACACCGAGCCACATAAGGAGATATTAGGACAGGTGATCAAAAGCTTGGACAAAGAGGTAGGTTTTATGGAGCATTTTAAATGAGGAGAGAGAGGGAGAGAGGGAGAGAGGTGGAGAGGTTTAGGGAGGGAATTGTATGAGCTTAGGGCTGAGGCAGCTGAAGGCACGGCCGCCAATGGTGGAGCGATGAAAATCGGGGATGCGCAAGAGGCCAGAATTGGAGGAGCGCAGAAATCTCGGAGGGTTGTAGAGCTGGAGGAGGTTACAGAGAAGGAGGCCATTTGGCCCATCGTGCCTGTGCTGGCTCTTTGAAGGTATTAAGGGATATGGGCCAAAGGCAGGTATATGGAGCTAGATCACAGATCAGCCATGATCTTATCAAATGGCGGAGCAGGCACGAGGGGCTGAATGGCCTACTCCTGTTCCTATGTTCCTATCCAATTGTTCCCACTCCCCTGCTCTTTCCCCATAGAGGCGCAAATTTTTCCTGTTCAAGTATATATCCGATTCCCTCTCGTTCAGACGGCTGGAGAACGATTCCCCTGCTCCAGTTACCCAAGTTTTCACTGTTGGATCTCACTTCCTTATCCGAACAGCAAAAGCACTGAAATGATATGTTCAGTGTTTGAATGACTGGCCTGAGGGAATCTCCCCCAAGCCTCCGCCTGCCCTCCCCCCCCCCCCACCCGACTTTTGCTTACTGTAACCAGTGGGTGCGATTCTGTAGTGGTTATGGTTACTGGACCAGCAACCTCAGAGGTCATGAGTTTAAAGTTCAAATCTCATCATTGGCAAGCTGGTGAATTGAACTCAATTAATCTGTGGCTAGGGCCAGGAAGAGAAAGAACACAAATGCTTGTTTAAAATCCCACGTGTTCTTCAAGGAAGGGAACCTCCTAGCTGGTCTGACCTACATGTGACTCCTACACCTACCTCCTACCTGGTCTGACCTATGTGTGACTCAAGTCCTGCACAAATGTGGATGACTCTTAACTTCTTCAGGGATGGGCACTGATCTGCTCGGCAGCATCAACACTTCCCAAGAACAAATAATTATAAAAAAACACCGCGCCCCTGTCACGTCACCTTCGTGAGCTCGCTATAGACGCGGGCCAGCCGGCCCGGACTCAGACTGGAGTCATGCGCCGCTCAGCCCTGAACACAGTATGAGTGACGGCTGTGCCTGCGAGTCAGCTCGCACCGTAAATCAGAGCCTTCAAAATAAAAGATGGTGGGGGTTTTCTCTCGGCCTGCACTTGTGGCTCCATTGCTTAGTGTGATCCTGAGCCGTCTGGACCAGGAGGTCCCTGGGGTGATAATAGGCCTCGCTGCCTCCAGGTAGAGAGAGGCAAAGACGAGACCTGCTCCCCTTTAATCATTATACAGTAAATCCTGCCGGAGTGCGGGTATGTGGGTGGAGGCAGGATGACCAGTCCCTGAGCGTTAAAAGTCCATCAGCACTCGCTGCTCAGCTAGTGGCAGCTGTTTGTGGGAGCTGACTGTGTGCAGATTGGCTGCCGTGTTTGCCTGCATAATAACAGCGCTATATAAAATACAAAATCTTTCTTTACACTTGGCGGGGAGGGAAATTCAACTCACGGTCATCCATACTCTAGGCCGACAGTACTGAGGGAGCGCTGCACTGTCAGAGGTGCCGTCTTTCGGATGAGACGTTAAACCGTGGGCCCCGTCTGCCCCTCTCAGGTGGATGTAAAAGATCCCACGGCGCCATTTCGAAGACGAGCAGGGGAGTTCTCCCCGGTGCCCTGGCCCAATATTTATCCCTCAACCAACATCACTAAAAAAACAGATTATCTGGTCATTATCACATTGCTGTTTGTGGGATCTTGCTGTGCGCAAATTGGCTGCCGTGTTTACATTACAACAGTGACTGCATTTCAAAACTACTTCATTGGCCGTAAAGCGCTTTGGGACGTCCTGAGGTTGTGAAAGGCGCTATATAAATGCAAGTCTTTCTTTGTGCCTGAAAAACAGGCGACCAGCATTTGTAAATCGGAGCGGTAGTGGTGGGGGCCACTCCTCTGCCAAAGCCCCCCCCCCCTCACCGATGTGATATACAGGCAGCTCTGCAAACAGGCGTGCAGACAGCCCGTCTGAAACAGGAGCAGGTCTGCTTATGTATGAAAAATGGGATCCTTCGTCGATTGTAGGAAAATTCAGGTACAAATGAGTGGGGCGCGTGACGTGTGCACACTTTGTTCACCCTGTCGTACCAGGCGCTAAAAGGCTTAACCAACCGTCCTTCAGGAGAACGCTGGAGGCCGCTCAAAGGAAAAGGCGCAAGAAATGTTTAATTGTTATTTTTGTGGGCCCAGTGGGGAAGCTCTCCTGCTTCTCCTGAGCCCACAAAAAAACTCCGGCCTGCTGCCAGCACGTTCGACAAAAGGTAGGCATCGTACAACATTAGTCAAGACCAGAGTGGGCTCCCAGATTAGTTCCGATTGCCTAAAATGTGTCAGCCCTGGCTCAGTCTCGCCTCTGAGTCAGAAGGTTGTGGGTTCAAGTCCCACTCCAGAAACCTGAGCCCATAATCCAGGCCGACACTCCCGGTGCAGTACTGAGGGAGTGCTGCACTGTCGGAGGTGCCGTCTTTCGGATGAGACGTTAAAACCGAGGCCCCGTCTGCCCTCTCAGGTGGACGTAAAAGATCACATGACCACTATTTCGAAGAAAAGCAGGGTGTCAGAGAGGAGTTTCCCAGATTATCCCCCCTACTAAATGGCCTTGATTTTTAACCACTCCCAGGAGATTGCATGGTTTCCGAGGGTGGGGTGGGGAGTGTATGTATTACGATGCACACAAGGGATCGCGGTTGTGGGGGTCAGGCTGGATGGACCAGGGGGTCTTTTCCAGTCTGTTATTGTCGTGGAATGTAGGGTGTTCGATGAGTCTCGTCCTATTCGTCAAGGACAACGTCTGCGGAATCCCTTCTCAGGAGATGAGACTTGTCCTGACGAGGACGAGTGACTCACGGTGGTTGTGACTTGACACTGCTCAGAAAATGGTATCGTCACTGCAGCCCTTGGGTAAGCGTGTAAATTGGCACAATCAGTTGTAGGGATGACACACTGTGCCAGGTTACTGCGCTCAGTTCTGGGCACCGCACCTCAGGAAGGATATATTGGCTTTGGAGGGGGTGCAGCGCAAATTCACCAGAATGATACTGGGGCCAAAAGGTTTAAATTATGAGGACAGGTTGCATAGACTAGGCTTGTATCCCCTCGAGTATAAAAGATTAAGGGATGATCTAATTGAGGTGTTTAAGATGATTAAAAGATTTGATTGGGTAGAGAGATACTATTTCCTCTGGTGGGGGAGTCCAGAACAAGGGGGCATAACCTTAAAATTAGAGCTAGGCCGTTCAGGGGTGATGTCAGGAAGCACTTCTTCACACAAAGGGGAGTGGAAATCTGGAACTCTCTCCCCCAAAAAGCTGTTGAGGCTGGGGGTCAATTGAAAATGTCAAAACTGAGGTAGATAGTTTTTTGTTGAGTAAGGGATACGGAAACAAGGCGGGTAAATGGAGTTGGGGTACAGATCAGCCATGATCTAATTGAATGGCAGAACAGGCTCGAGGGGCTGAATGGCCTACTCCTGTTCCTATGTTCCTAGATCACTTGTCTTCTCAATGACCATTTTTGCTGCTCTGCGCTTTCTTGCCTTTTTTTTTATTCGTTCATGGGATGTGGGCGTCGCTGGCGAGGCCAGCATTTTATTGCCCATCCCTAATTGCCCTTGAGAAGGTGGTGGTGAGCCGCCTTTTTGAACCGCTGCAGTCCGTGTGGTGAAGGTTCTCCCACAGTGCTGTTAGGAAGGGAGTTCCAGGATTTTGACCCAGCGACGATGAAGGAACGGCGATATATTTCCAAGTCGGGATGGTGTGTGACTTGGAGGGGAACGTGCAGGTGGTGTTGTTCCCATGTGCCTGATGCCCTTGTCCTTCTAGATGGTAGAGGTTGCGGGTTTGGGAGGTGCTGTTGAAGAAGCCTTGGCGAGTTGCAGCAGTGCATCCTGTGGATGGTACACTCTGCAGCCACGCTGAAGGGAGTGAATGTTTAGGGTGGTGGATGGGGTGCCAATCAAGCGGGCTGCTTTGTCCTGGATGGTCTCGATCTTCTTGAGTGTTGTTGAAGCTGCACTCATCCAGGTAAGTGGAGAGTATTCTTCTGCCTCTGTGCCTATGGTGGGCCACAGCAGAGAACATTAACTCTCCGTGTCTGCGTGCCGTGGCTCCAAACTCGTTGTCCCATCTTCCTGGGGCGCGGCAGATTGGAGGCTGAGAGCAGCGCCTGACTAACATACCATGCTGCACGGTCTGGTAGGGTCATATGCCTTAGAGTTGTTTTCACAGCAAGGTTCTGACGTGGATCAAGGCAACCAGAGCATTGCTGCATCAGGCTGAACCCAAGTCCAAATTCCAGACTCCGAGCTAATCTCAACACTGTAGCAATGCCAAGATTTCCAGGTAGTCATATTCCTTTAGCCGGCTGCAAAAACAAAGCTCGTTACATTTAACTTCATGCATTGTACTTGAAAACTAAGGCCGAGTTCTGGGGAATGTTCTCGGAATTTCTGGAAATGCAAGAGATAGGGGGGTACACCCACGGGCCATCTTTGGTATATTGTGTCTTCTGTCTTACGTACAATCACAAACAGGAGCCATGTCAATGGAAAGAGTATTGGGTGGCTCACCTCCTGTTTATCCCAGTGAACATATCAGGGGCACTCTCCACCTCCGCTCGCCTTGTGCTGCACAGGAGTGGACTACCCAGAGTCCAGGCCCAGCGGTACCAGTTGTTTCCTGGGCCATTATGACCAGGGGAATACGCATTTCCTGGTAAGAAAGGACTTGTGTTTATATACCGCCTTTCACGACCTCAGGACATCGCAAAGCGCTTTACAGCCAATGAAATAGTTTTAGAGGTGTAGTCACTGTTGCAATGTAGAAAACACAATAACCAATTTGCGCACAGCAAGGTCCCACAAACAGCAATGTGATAAGGACCAGATAATCTGTTTTTTTAGTGATGCTGGATTGAGGGATAAATATTGGGCAGGACACCAGGGAGAACTCTCCTGCTCTTCTTCGAAATCTTTTCTGTCCACCTGAGATGGTAGATGGGGCCTTGGTTTAACATCTCATCCGACTTGCCACTTAGGAGATATTAGGACAGGTGACCAAAAGTTTGGTCAAAGAATAAGGTGTTAAGGAACGTCTTAAAGGAGGAGAGAGAGGTGGAGAGGCGGAGCGGTTTAGAGAGGGAATTCCAGAGCTTCGAGCCTAGAGGGATAATGGCACGGCCGCCAATGGTGGGGTGAAGGGAATGGGCGATAGAGAAAAGGCCAGAGTTGGAGGTTGGAGGAGGTTAACATTAACTGTGAGATTAAAAGAAAAAAAGTATAAACGCCAGAAATGCCAGTAAGAACGATAAGAAAGATCCTTTTCCATTCTTTCATAAACATATAACACGGTAAAGTAAATACACTGCAAAGATACCGTCCCATGCACAACTTTTCCCAGTTCCTGCTCTCCCCCTCCCCCAACATCCACCACCCTCCTTTAGGATGTTGGAATCTCCAACAACTTCGCCAGAAGCCCATCTGGAAGTTCCTCTGTCATCATCATCATCCATCGCCCAAGGCCACTGATGGCCGGGGAGAATAAACATTAAAATCACCGTCCAAGGTTGGTGCGAGAAACAGCGTACAGTGGGCACTGCTCACTGCGATGCCTAAGCTGCCCCGTCTACTAGCCGATCTGGGATGGAGGAGTAGAGGTTCCTCCTCTCCTCTCCGCCTGTCACCGACTCTCTGCCCATCCACTGGAGGGAACATTGGAGGTCAGTGAGCACAGAAGGAGAATATCTATCTCAGCATCTTCATGGCCCCCTGGGTGTTACAGGTGACCCACACCGTCTTATACTGTGTACCTGCTGATGTGAGAGTCTCTCTATGCCCACTGGGAGTTACAAGTGACCCATTCCATCTTATACTGTGTATCTGCTGATGTGAGAGTCTCTCTATGCCCACTGGGAGTTACAAGCGACCCATTCCATCTTATACTGTGTATCTGCTGATGTGAGAGTTTCTCTATACCCACTGGGTGTTACTTTTTTAATTTAATGCTCGGGATGTGGGTGTCACTGGCAAGGCTGGCATTTATTGCCTATCCCTAGTTGCCCTGAATTGAGTGGCTTGCTGGGCCACTTCATGAAGGCAGTTAAGTCAACTACATTGGTGTGGGACTGCAGTCACATATAGACCAGACTGGGTAAGGATAGCAGGTTTCCTTCCCTAAATGGCCTCCCTGTGTGCCATAATTTTTCTGTTTCTAAAGGGTATTAGTGAACCAGTTGGGTCTTTACATTAATCCAATAACTTTTTTGTTAAAGCTGAGTTCAAATTCTGAAACAGCCATGGTGAGATTATGAACTCACATTCTCTGGATTATTAGTCCAATAACATAACCACTGCACCACTGTACTGATGTTACAAGGCACCCACTCCCTGTTTTACTGTATACCTGCTGATGTGAGACCGTCTCCTCATATCCATGGGTGTTACTGTTATGAGATACCCACTCAGCGTTATATTGTATACCTGTTGCTCTGCATTACACTGAGAACCTGAAAGATGTGAAAGTCTCTCCACCCTCCTCCACTCCTAGGTGTGAATATAATGTGAGGCCTGTTACTTTATGCTGTCTACCTGCTATCACGAGATAGACTGCTGCCCTCCCCCACTGTCTGGGGACTGTATTTTTACACAGCATAACTGCGAGTGTGGGGCAGCCTCTTCACCAACCCATCCCTCTGGGCTTCACTGTTAGGTATGTGATTGTACTCGGTATGAGAGTCCAACGCTCTCCTGGCTGGCCTCCCTTCTTCTTTTGGGAAAAGGAAATGGTGTGCAGTGTAAAACGGGCGGCCGATTCACCATGAGCGGATTGCTCGCCGCTGCCAAAGACCAGTCTCAGGCGCTGGATGTTCAACGACAACAACAACAACTTGCATTTATATAGCGCCT